>NC_090444.1:524829565-534515932 GCF_031143425.1 Pleurodeles waltl | reverse complement strand
AGAAACAAGCGTCGGGTTTTCAATGTTAGTCTATGAGAGATCTCGGGATCTCTTCAGCGCTGCAGGCAGGCAAGGGGGGGATTCCTCGGGGAAACCTCCACTTGGGCGAGGGAGAGGGACTCCTGGGGGTCACTCCTCCAGTGAAAGTCCGGTCCTTCAGGTCCTGGGGGCTGCGGGTGCAGGGTCTCTCCCAGGCGTCGGGACTTTAGGTTCAAAGAGTCGCGGTCAGGGGAAGCCTCGGGATTCCCTCTGCAGGCGGCGCTGTGGGGGCTCAGGGGGGACAGGTTTTGGTACTCACAGTATCAGAGTAGTCCTGGGGTCCCTCCTGAGGTGTTGGATCGCCACCAGCCGAGTCGGGTCGCCGGGTGCAGTGTGGCAAGTCTCACGCTTCTTGCGGGGAGCTTGCAGGGTTCTTTAAAGCTGCTGGAAACAAAGTTGCAGCTTTTCTTGGAGCAGGTCCGCTGTCCTCGGGAGTTTCTTGTCTTTTCGAAGCAGGGGCAGTCCTCAGAGGATGTCGAGGTCGCTGGTCCCTTTGGAAGGCGTCGCTGGAGCAGGATCTTTGGAAGGCAGGAGACAGGCCGGTGAGTTTCTGGAGCCAAGGCAGTTGTCGTCTTCTGGTCTTCCGCTGCAGGGGTTTTCAGCTGGGCAGTCCTTCTTCTTGTAGTTGCAGGAATCTAATTTTCTAGGGTTCAGGGTAGCCCTTAAATACTAAATTTAAGGGCGTGTTTAGGTCTGGGGGGTTAGTAGCCAATGGCTACTAGCCCTGAGGGTGGGTACACCCTCTTTGTGCCTCCTCCCAAGGGGAGGGGGTCACAATCCTAACCCTATTGGGGGAATCCTCCATCTGCAAGATGGAGGATTTCTAAAAGTTAGAGTCACCTCAGCTCAGGACACCTTAGGGGCTGTCCTGACTGGCCAGTGACTCCTCCTTGTTGCTTTCTTTGTTCCCTCCAGCCTTGCCGCCAAAAGTGGGGGCCGTGGCCGGAGGGGGGCGGGCAACTCCACTAAGCTGGAGTGCCCTGCTGGGCTGTGACAAAGGGGTGAGCCTTTGAGGCTCACCGCCAGGTGTTACAGCTCCTGCCTGGGGGAGGTGTTAGCATCTCCACCCAGTGCAGGCTTTGTTACTGGCCTCAGAGTGACAAAGGCACTCTCCCCATGGGGCCAGCAACATGTCTCTAGTGTGGCAGGCTGCTGGAACTAGTCAGCCTTCACAGATAGTCGGTTAAGTTTCAGGGGGCACCTCTAAGGTGCCCTCTGTGGTGTATTTTACAATAAAATGTACACTGGCATCAGTGTGCATTTATTGTGCTGAGAAGTTTGATACCAAACTTCCCAGTTTTCAGTGTAGCCATTATGGTGCTGTGGAGTTCGTGTTTGACAGACTCCCAGACCATATACTCTTATGGCTACCCTGCACTTACAATGTCTAAGGTTTTGTTTAGACACTGTAGGGGTACCATGCTCATGCACTGGTACCCTCACCTATGGTATAGTGCACCCTGCCTTAGGGCTGTAAGGCCTGCTAGAGGGGTGTCTTACCTATACTGCATAGGCAGTGAGAGGCTGGCATGGCACCCTGAGGGGAGTGCCATGTCCGACTTACTCATTTTGTTCTCACCAGCACACACAGGCTTGGAAGCAGTGTGTCTGTGCTGAGTGAGGGGTCTCTAGGGTGGCATAAGACATGCTGCAGCCCTTAGAGACCTTCCTTGGCATCAGGGCCCTTGGTACTAGAAGTACCAGTTACAAGGGACTTATCTGAATGCCAGGGTGTGCCAATTGTGGATACAATGGTACATTTTAGGTGAAGGAACACTGGTGCTGGGGCCTGGTTAGCAGGGTCCCAGCACTCTTCTCAGTCAAGTCAGCATCAGTATCAGGCAAAAAGTGGGGGGTAACTGCAACAGGGAGCCATTTCTTTACACAAGCCCCCCCCAGCCCACAGGCCAGGAGACTCAGCCCAAGCTGGGAGAGTCTTCCTAGTCTGTCAGGCGAGGAAGAGTAGGAGAAATAGGCTGGTTAGTTGCAGGGCCTACTCTGCCTTACATCCTTCTGTTCAGGTCATTCCCTTTGGGGAACTGACCTACTTCCACAGTGATAGGACCTAGTCTGAATTGCCTCTTGTCTGCCTCTTCAATGTCTCCACCCATTCTTTCTATTTTGGTCTTAGAGGTATCCACCTCTGCTAACCTTATCTTGGCCAGGGTTACCCCTAGCTTACCCAGAGAGGTTACCCAGAGCTGGAGTAACCCCACCATGACCAATAGGGTCAGGGGGCCTAACTTGCTATTTGGCATGGGGTCAGACCACCATGCTAAGGATAGTGCAGCCATAAAGGCTAACACCCAGCAGAGGCCACTGACAGCTGTCAGTGCCCAGAACCACACCTTTAGCTCTTCACCTAAAAGGGAAGGGGCTAAGTTACAGGCTTCTTTGGGTTCAGGTTGCCTGTCTGCTGTATTGGAGTGGGGGGTTACCACATCTTGTAGTAAACACCCTTCTTCCACTCTTTCTTCTGTTAGCTGAGGAGCCACCCACTCAGGTTTAACAGTTGCCTGACTAGCCAGGACTTCTTGTGGGTCAGGTTGGACTTTATCAGGGCCATTTTTGGAGTTCTCCCCTACTGGAGCAGAATCTCCTTGGCTTGCTGTAACCTTGGCTAAAGGTTGTCCACCCCTCCTACTCTGTTTTCTTTTCTTCTTCTTCTGGGGCCTGCTTGCATTTACTGCAGAGGCAGGACTTCCAGAATCCTTGGGAGAGGACTGGCACTGGACCAGTTCCTCTCTTGAGCTCTGACTAACCTCTGGGTAGTCATTTCCAAGGAGACAATCAAGGGGGAGGTCTGTACTGACTACTACCCTTCTCCAGCTAAGAGTGCCACCCACTTCTATGGGCACTAAAGCCACAGGCCTCTTAGTGACCCTGTCTAGGCTAACTCTTACCCTGGCAGTCTCACCTGGGATGTACTGGTTTGAGAGCACCAGCCTGTCATGCACAATAGTGTGACTGGCACAAGTGTCTCTCAGGGCAGTGGTTGGGATTCCATTCACCAGTAGGTGGTGGAAGTGTCTACTTCCCTCTGGAATCTCCAACTCACCTGTTGGGCCCTGTTTCCAGTTGAAGGCTAGGAAGACCTCCTCATCTGAGGAGTCATCTCCCATGGCTACACTGGTTACCCCAGGAATTTTGTTCTGGGGTTTGTTTTTGGGACAAGAAGTGTCCTTGGTGTGGTGCCCAGACTGTTTACAGTTGTGGCACCATGCCTTAGTGGCATCCCAGTTCTTACCCTGGTACCCACCTTTGTTTTGGGTTGTGTCTTGGGGCCCACCCACCTGTTCTGGTTTTTGGGGGCCTACAGAGGACTCTTTTTCTTTGTTTCTAGTGTCACCCACTTTCTCCTGGGGAGTTTTTGTAACCCCTTTCTTTTGGTCACCCCCAGTGGAAGTTTTGGTTACCCTAGTCTTGACCCAGTGGTCTGCCTTCTTTCCCAATTCTTGGGGAGAAATTGGACCTAGGTCTACCAGATACTGATGCAACTTTTCATTGAAGCAGTTACTTAAAATGTGTTCTTTCATAAACAAATTATAAAGCCCAACATAGTCACACACTTCATTTCCAGTTAACCAACCATCTAGTGTTTTTACTGAGTAGTCTACAAAATCAACCCAGGTCTGACTCGAGGATTTTTGAGCCCCCCTGAATCTAATTCTATACTCCTCAGTGGAGAATCCAAAGCCCTCAATCAGGGTACCCTTCATGAGGTCATAAGATTCTGCATCTTTTCCAGAGAGTGTGAGGAGTCTATCCCTACACTTTCCAGTGAACATTTCCCAAAGGAGAGCACCCCAGTGAGATCTGTTTACTTTTCTGGTTACACAAGCCCTCTCAAAAGCTGTGAACCATTTGGTGATGTCATCACCATCTTCATATTTTGTTACAATCCCTTTTGGGATTTTTAGGATGTCAGGAGAATCTCTGACCCTATTTAAGTTGCTGCCACCATTGATGGGACCTAGGCCCATCTCTTTTCTTTCCCTTTCTATGGCTAGGAGCTGCTTTTCCAAAGCCAATCTTTTGACCATCCTGGCTAACTGGATGTCCTCTTCACTGGGGCTATCCTCAGTGATTTCAGAGGTGTTGGTCTCTCCTGTGAGGGAACCAGCATCTCTGACTATTATTTTAGGAGTCAGGGTTTGAGGGACCCTGTTCTCCCTAGATAGGACTGGTAGGGGGGAATTTTCCTCCAAGTCACTATCCTCTTCCTCTGAGTTGCCACCCTCAGAGGGGTTGGCCTTTTCAAACTCTGCCAAAAGCTCCTGGAGCTGTATTTTGGTAGGTTTGGGGGCCCATTGTTATTTTCTTTATTTTACAGAGTGACCTTAGCTCCCTCATCTTAAGATGGAGGTAAGGTGTGGTGTCGAGTTCCACCACAGTCACATCTGTGCTAGACATTTTGCTTCTAAAAGTTGGAATACTTTTTAAGAATCTACAACTAGTTCTAGGTTCTAATTCAAACTTTTACAAACTTTTAAACTCTAAAAGAAATGCTAAACAGGATCTAACACAAGGCCCTAGCAGGTCTTTTAAGAATTTAGAAAACTTTTCAAATTGCAAAAATCAATTTCTAATGACAATTTTGGAATTTGTCGTGTGATCAGGTATTGGCTGAGTAGTCCAGCAAATGCAAAGTCTTGTACCCCACCGCTGATCCACCAATGTAGGAAGTTGGCTCTGTATGTGCTATTTCAAAGTAAGGAATAGCATGCACAGAGTCCAAGGGTTCCCCTTAGAGGTAAAATAGTGGTAAAAAATAGATAATACTAATGCTCTATTTTGTGGTAGTGTGGTCGAGCAGTAGGCTTATCCAAGGAGTAGTGTTAAGCATTTGTTGCACATACACAAGACAATAAATGAGGTACACACACTCAGAGACAAATCCAGCCAATAGGTTTTTATATAGAAAAATATCTTTTCTTAGTTTATTTTAAGAACCACAGGTTCAAATTCTACATGTAATATCTCATTCGAAAGGTATTGCAGGTAAGTACTTTAGGAACTTCAAATCATCAAAATTGCATGTATACTTTTCAAGTTATTGACAAATAGCTGTTTTAAAAGTGGACACTTAGTGCAATTTTCACAGTTCCTGGGGGAGGTAAGTTTTTGTTAGTTTTACCAGGTAAGTAGGACACTTACAGGATTCAGTTCTTGGTCCAAGGTAGCCCACCGTTGGGGGCTCAGAGCAACCCCAAAGTCACCACACCCGCAGCTCAGGGCCGGTCAGGTGCAGAGTTCAAAGTGGTGCCCAAAACACATAGGCTAGAATGGAGAGAAGGGGGTGCCCCGGTTCCGGTCTGCTTGCAGGTAAGTACCCGCGTCTTCGGAGGGCAGACCAGGGGGGTTTTGTAGGGCACCGGGGGGGACACAAGTCCACACAGAGATTTCACCCTCAGCAGCGCGGGGGGCGGCCGGGTGCAGTGTAGAAACAAGCGTCGGGTTTTCAATGTTAGTCTATGAGAGATCTCGGGATCTCTTCAGCGCTGCAGGCAGGCAAGGGGGGGATTCCTCGGGGAAACCTCCACTTGGGCGAGGGAGAGGGACTCCTGGGGGTCACTCCTCCAGTGAAAGTCCGGTCCTTCAGGTCCTGGGGGCTGCGGGTGCAGGGTCTCTCCCAGGCGTCGGGACTTTAGGTTCAAAGAGTCGCGGTCAGGGGAAGCCTCGGGATTCCCTCTGCAGGCGGCGCTGTGGGGGCTCAGGGGGGACAGGTTTTGGTACTCACAGTATCAGAGTAGTCCTGGGGTCCCTCCTGAGGTGTTGGATCGCCACCAGCCGAGTCGGGTCGCCGGGTGCAGTGTGGCAAGTCTCACGCTTCTTGCGGGGAGCTTGCAGGGTTCTTTAAAGCTGCTGGAAACAAAGTTGCAGCTTTTCTTGGAGCAGGTCCGCTGTCCTCGGGAGTTTCTTGTCTTTTCGAAGCAGGGGCAGTCCTCAGAGGATGTCGAGGTCGCTGGTCCCTTTGGAAGGCGTCGCTGGAGCAGGATCTTTGGAAGGCAGGAGACAGGCCGGTGAGTTTCTGGAGCCAAGGCAGTTGTCGTCTTCTGGTCTTCCGCTGCAGGGGTTTTCAGCTGGGCAGTCCTTCTTCTTGTAGTTGCAGGAATCTAATTTTCTAGGGTTCAGGGTAGCCCTTAAATACTAAATTTAAGGGCGTGTTTAGGTCTGGGGGGTTAGTAGCCAATGGCTACTAGCCCTGAGGGTGGGTACACCCTCTTTGTGCCTCCTCCCAAGGGGAGGGGGTCACAATCCTAACCCTATTGGGGGAATCCTCCATCTGCAAGATGGAGGATTTCTAAAAGTTAGAGTCACCTCAGCTCAGGACACCTTAGGGGCTGTCCTGACTGGCCAGTGACTCCTCCTTGTTGCTTTCTTTGTTCCCTCCAGCCTTGCCGCCAAAAGTGGGGGCCGTGGCCGGAGGGGGCGGGCAACTCCACTAAGCTGGAGTGCCCTGCTGGGCTGTGACAAAGGGGTGAGCCTTTGAGGCTCACCGCCAGGTGTTACAGCTCCTGCCTGGGGGAGGTGTTAGCATCTCCACCCAGTGCAGGCTTTGTTACTGGCCTCAGAGTGACAAAGGCACTCTCCCCATGGGGCCAGCAACATGTCTCTAGTGTGGCAGGCTGCTGGAACTAGTCAGCCTTCACAGATAGTCGGTTAAGTTTCAGGGGGCACCTCTAAGGTGCCCTCTGTGGTGTATTTTACAATAAAATGTACACTGGCATCAGTGTGCATTTATTGTGCTGAGAAGTTTGATACCAAACTTCCCAGTTTTCAGTGTAGCCATTATGGTGCTGTGGAGTTCGTGTTTGACAGACTCCCAGACCATATACTCTTATGGCTACCCTGCACTTACAATGTCTAAGGTTTTGTTTAGACACTGTAGGGGTACCATGCTCATGCACTGGTACCCTCACCTATGGTATAGTGCACCCTGCCTTAGGGCTGTAAGGCCTGCTAGAGGGGTGTCTTACCTATACTGCATAGGCAGTGAGAGGCTGGCATGGCACCCTGAGGGGAGTGCCATGTCGACTTACTCATTTTGTTCTCACCAGCACACACAGGCTTGGAAGCAGTGTGTCTGTGCTGAGTGAGGGGTCTCTAGGGTGGCATAAGACATGCTGCAGCCCTTAGAGACCTTCCTTGGCATCAGGGCCCTTGGTACTAGAAGTACCAGTTACAAGGGACTTATCTGAATGCCAGGGTGTGCCAATTGTGGATACAATGGTACATTTTAGGTGAAGGAACACTGGTGCTGGGGCCTGGTTAGCAGGGTCCCAGCACTCTTCTCAGTCAAGTCAGCATCAGTATCAGGCAAAAAGTGGGGGGTAACTGCAACAGGGAGCCATTTCTTTACACAAGCCCCCCCCAGCCCACAGGCCAGGAGACTCAGCCCAAGCTGGGAGAGTCTTCCTAGTCTGTCAGGCGAGGAAGAGTAGGAGAAATAGGCTGGTTAGTTGCAGGGCCTACTCTGCCTTACATCCTTCTGTTCAGGTCATTCCCTTTGGGGAACTGACCTACTTCCACAGTGATAGGACCTAGTCTGAATTGCCTCTTGTCTGCCTCTTCAATGTCTCCACCCATTCTTTCTATTTTGGTCTTAGAGGTATCCACCTCTGCTAACCTTATCTTGGCCAGGGTTACCCCTAGCTTACCCAGAGAGGTTACCCAGAGCTGGAGTAACCCCACCATGACCAATAGGGTCAGGGGGCCTAACTTGCTATTTGGCATGGGGTCAGACCACCATGCTAAGGATAGTGCAGCCATAAAGGCTAACACCCAGCAGAGGCCACTGACAGCTGTCAGTGCCCAGAACCACACCTTTAGCTCTTCACCTAAAAGGGAAGGGGCTAAGTTACAGGCTTCTTTGGGTTCAGGTTGCCTGTCTGCTGTATTGGAGTGGGGGGTTACCACATCTTGTAGTAAACACCCTTCTTCCACTCTTTCTTCTGTTAGCTGAGGAGCCACCCACTCAGGTTTAACAGTTGCCTGACTAGCCAGGACTTCTTGTGGGTCAGGTTGGACTTTATCAGGGCCATTTTTGGAGTTCTCCCCTACTGGAGCAGAATCTCCTTGGCTTGCTGTAACCTTGGCTAAAGGTTGTCCACCCCTCCTACTCTGTTTTCTTTTCTTCTTCTTCTGGGGCCTGCTTGCATTTACTGCAGAGGCAGGACTTCCAGAATCCTTGGGAGAGGACTGGCACTGGACCAGTTCCTCTCTTGAGCTCTGACTAACCTCTGGGTAGTCATTTCCAAGGAGACAATCAAGGGGGAGGTCTGTACTGACTACTACCCTTCTCCAGCTAAGAGTGCCACCCACTTCTATGGGCACTAAAGCCACAGGCCTCTTAGTGACCCTGTCTAGGCTAACTCTTACCCTGGCAGTCTCACCTGGGATGTACTGGTTTGAGAGCACCAGCCTGTCATGCACAATAGTGTGACTGGCACAAGTGTCTCTCAGGGCAGTGGTTGGGATTCCATTCACCAGTAGGTGGTGGAAGTGTCTACTTCCCTCTGGAATCTCCAACTCACCTGTTGGGCCCTGTTTCCAGTTGAAGGCTAGGAAGACCTCCTCATCTGAGGAGTCATCTCCCATGGCTACACTGGTTACCCCAGGAATTTTGTTCTGGGGTTTGTTTTTGGGACAAGAAGTGTCCTTGGTGTGGTGCCCAGACTGTTTACAGTTGTGGCACCATGCCTTAGTGGCATCCCAGTTCTTACCCTGGTACCCACCTTTGTTTTGGGTTGTGTCTTGGGGCCCACCCACCTGTTCTGGTTTTTGGGGGCCTACAGAGGACTCTTTTTCTTTGTTTCTAGTGTCACCCACTTTCTCCTGGGGAGTTTTTGTAACCCCTTTCTTTTGGTCACCCCCAGTGGAAGTTTTGGTTACCCTAGTCTTGACCCAGTGGTCTGCCTTCTTTCCCAATTCTTGGGGAGAAATTGGACCTAGGTCTACCAGATACTGATGCAACTTTTCATTGAAGCAGTTACTTAAAATGTGTTCTTTCATAAACAAATTATAAAGCCCAACATAGTCACACACTTCATTTCCAGTTAACCAACCATCTAGTGTTTTTACTGAGTAGTCTACAAAATCAACCCAGGTCTGACTCGAGGATTTTTGAGCCCCCCTGAATCTAATTCTATACTCCTCAGTGGAGAATCCAAAGCCCTCAATCAGGGTACCCTTCATGAGGTCATAAGATTCTGCATCTTTTCCAGAGAGTGTGAGGAGTCTATCCCTACACTTTCCAGTGAACATTTCCCAAAGGAGAGCACCCCAGTGAGATCTGTTTACTTTTCTGGTTACACAAGCCCTCTCAAAAGCTGTGAACCATTTGGTGATGTCATCACCATCTTCATATTTTGTTACAATCCCTTTTGGGATTTTTAGGATGTCAGGAGAATCTCTGACCCTATTTAAGTTGCTGCCACCATTGATGGGACCTAGGCCCATCTCTTTTCTTTCCCTTTCTATGGCTAGGAGCTGCTTTTCCAAAGCCAATCTTTTGACCATCCTGGCTAACTGGATGTCCTCTTCACTGGGGCTATCCTCAGTGATTTCAGAGGTGTTGGTCTCTCCTGTGAGGGAACCAGCATCTCTGACTATTATTTTAGGAGTCAGGGTTTGAGGGACCCTGTTCTCCCTAGATAGGACTGGTAGGGGGGAATTTTCCTCCAAGTCACTATCCTCTTCCTCTGAGTTGCCACCCTCAGAGGGGTTGGCCTTTTCAAACTCTGCCAAAAGCTCCTGGAGCTGTATTTTGGTAGGTTTGGGGCCCATTGTTATTTTCTTTATTTTACAGAGTGACCTTAGCTCCCTCATCTTAAGATGGAGGTAAGGTGTGGTGTCGAGTTCCACCACAGTCACATCTGTGCTAGACATTTTGCTTCTAAAAGTTGGAATACTTTTTAAGAATCTACAACTAGTTCTAGGTTCTAATTCAAACTTTTACAAACTTTTAAACTCTAAAAGAAATGCTAAACAGGATCTAACACAAGGCCCTAGCAGGTCTTTTAAGAATTTAGAAAACTTTTCAAATTGCAAAAATCAATTTCTAATGACAATTTTGGAATTTGTCGTGTGATCAGGTATTGGCTGAGTAGTCCAGCAAATGCAAAGTCTTGTACCCCACCGCTGATCCACCAATGTAGGAAGTTGGCTCTGTATGTGCTATTTCAAAGTAAGGAATAGCATGCACAGAGTCCAAGGGTTCCCCTTAGAGGTAAAATAGTGGTAAAAAATAGATAATACTAATGCTCTATTTTGTGGTAGTGTGGTCGAGCAGTAGGCTTATCCAAGGAGTAGTGTTAAGCATTTGTTGCACATACACAAGACAATAAATGAGGTACACACACTCAGAGACAAATCCAGCCAATAGGTTTTTATATAGAAAAATATCTTTTCTTAGTTTATTTTAAGAACCACAGGTTCAAATTCTACATGTAATATCTCATTCGAAAGGTATTGCAGGTAAGTACTTTAGGAACTTCAAATCATCAAAATTGCATGTATACTTTTCAAGTTATTGACAAATAGCTGTTTTAAAAGTGGACACTTAGTGCAATTTTCACAGTTCCTGGGGGAGGTAAGTTTTTGTTAGTTTTACCAGGTAAGTAGGACACTTACAGGATTCAGTTCTTGGTCCAAGGTAGCCCACCGTTGGGGGCTCAGAGCAACCCCAAAGTCACCACACCCGCAGCTCAGGGCCGGTCAGGTGCAGAGTTCAAAGTGGTGCCCAAAACACATAGGCTAGAATGGAGAGAAGGGGGTGCCCCGGTTCCGGTCTGCTTGCAGGTAAGTACCCGCGTCTTCGGAGGGCAGACCAGGGGGGTTTTGTAGGGCACCGGGGGGGACACAAGTCCACACAGAGATTTCACCCTCAGCAGCGCGGGGGCGGCCGGGTGCAGTGTAGAAACAAGCGTTGGGTTTTCAATGTTAGTCTATGAGAGATCTCGGGATCTCTTCAGCGCTGCAGGCAGGCAAGGGGGGGATTCCTCGGGGAAACCTCCACTTGGGCGAGGGAGAGGGACTCCTGGGGGTCACTCCTCCAGTGAAAGTCCGGTCCTTCAGGTCCTGGGGGCTGCGGGTGCAGGGTCTCTCCCAGGCGTCGGGACTTTAGGTTCAAAGAGTCGCGGTCAGGGGAAGCCTCGGGATTCCCTCTGCAGGCGGCGCTGTGGGGGCTCAGGGGGGACAGGTTTTGGTACTCACAGTATCAGAGTAGTCCTGGGGTCCCTCCTGAGGTGTTGGATCGCCACCAGCCGAGTCGGGGTCGCCGGGTGCAGTGTGGCAAGTCTCACGCTTCTTGCGGGGAGCTTGCAGGGTTCTTTAAAGCTGCTGGAAACAAAGTTGCAGCTTTTCTTGGAGCAGGTCCGCTGTCCTCGGGAGTTTCTTGTCTTTTCGAAGCAGGGGCAGTCCTCAGAGGATGTCGAGGTCGCTGGTCCCTTTGGAAGGCGTCGCTGGAGCAGGATCTTTGGAAGGCAGGAGACAGGCCGGTGAGTTTCTGGAGCCAAGGCAGTTGTCGTCTTCTGGTCTTCCGCTGCAGGGGTTTTCAGCTGGGCAGTCCTTCTTCTTGTAGTTGCAGGAATCTAATTTTCTAGGGTTCAGGGTAGCCCTTAAATACTAAATTTAAGGGCGTGTTTAGGTCTGGGGGGTTAGTAGCCAATGGCTACTAGCCCTGAGGGTGGGTACACACTCTTTGTGCCTCCTCCCAAGGGGAGGGGGTCACAATCCTAACCCTATTGGGGGAATCCTCCATCTGCAAGATGGAGGATTTCTAAAAGTTAGAGTCACCTCAGCTCAGGACACCTTAGGGGCTGTCCTGACTGGCCAGTGACTCCTCCTTGTTGCTTTCTTTGTTCCCTCCAGCCTTGCCGCCAAAAGTGGGGGCCGTGGCCGGAGGGGGCGGGCAACTCCACTAAGCTGGAGTGCCCTGCTGGGCTGTGACAAAGGGGTGAGCCTTTGAGGCTCACCGCCAGGTGTTACAGCTCCTGCCTGGGGGAGGTGTTAGCATCTCCACCCAGTGCAGGCTTTGTTACTGGCCTCAGAGTGACAAAGGCACTCTCCCCATGGGGCCAGCAACATGTCTCTAGTGTGGCAGGCTGCTGGAACTAGTCAGCCTTCACAGATAGTCGGTTAAGTTTCAGGGGGCACCTCTAAGGTGCCCTCTGTGGTGTATTTTACAATAAAATGTACACTGGCATCAGTGTGCATTTATTGTGCTGAGAAGTTTGATACCAAACTTCCCAGTTTTCAGTGTAGCCATTATGGTGCTGTGGAGTTCGTGTTTGACAGACTCCCAGACCATATACTCTTATGGCTACCCTGCACTTACAATGTCTAAGGTTTTGTTTAGACACTGTAGGGGTACCATGCTCATGCACTGGTACCCTCACCTATGGTATAGTGCACCCTGCCTTAGGGCTGTAAGGCCTGCTAGAGGGGTGTCTTACCTATACTGCATAGGCAGTGAGAGGCTGGCATGGCACCCTGAGGGGAGTGCCATGTCGACTTACTCATTTTGTTCTCACCAGCACACACAGGCTTGGAAGCAGTGTGTCTGTGCTGAGTGAGGGGTCTCTAGGGTGGCATAAGACATGCTGCAGCCCTTAGAGACCTTCCTTGGCATCAGGGCCCTTGGTACTAGAAGTACCAGTTACAAGGGACTTATCTGAATGCCAGGGTGTGCCAATTGTGGATACAATGGTACATTTTAGGTGAAGGAACACTGGTGCTGGGCCTGGTTAGCAGGGTCCCAGCACTCTTCTCAGTCAAGTCAGCATCAGTATCAGGCAAAAAGTGGGGGGTAACTGCAACAGGGAGCCATTTCTTTACAACGGTCCTCTCACATTTTGAAATTAATTGATGTAATTACCTTGCCGAACATCTCCTTCCTCCACCATCATCGGACACTCCCACTTCCAATTCTCTGCAGATCATTCTGAACTACTACAGTATTCAAATCTGGACCACGATTCATATTACCTCCATGAACTCTACCTCTCATCTGGGGCTGAAACATGACATTTCCCTGCTGCTGTAGCAATTGCTGCACAAAATTTACTTGCACTCCTGTCTGAGCTGCTTTAATCTGCATCACCATTGCCTTCTCTTTCAACTTTTTCTGTTTCAACTGAATCTCTTGTCTACGGTATTTCACATACTGCAACACCTCATCGATCGGCTTTGCTTGCCAGCAAATCAAATGACTCTTAATGATCTGACCAATCTCAGGTCTTAATCCTTCCACAAATCGGAACACAAAATGCAACATGTATTTTGGCTCAATTGCTTCTCTACCACTGTACTCCTTGAACTCCTTCAACAATCTCCCATAGTATGCATGTATTGACTCCTTTGCCTCCTGCACTGTCCTATCAATCCTATGCCAATCACTATTTTGGGGCAAAATTCTTGTTTTTAGAAATTCATTCAACTTATAGTAATATTTCATTACCTCAGGATGTGGTGCACCTGTATTCTTATCTCTCTCTGGATCACTTGTTGGCCAATCTACAGTCCTCTCACACTCAACCCATAAGTCGGCTGGAACTACTATCTCCAGTAATGTGTTCAAGTCTTCCCACAAACACTTCTCAAGTTTCACAAACCTGTCTGTCTGCTGATACCACTCTACTGGCTTCTCTCTCAATTTTGGATAATCATTCGTAAATGACAGAATGTCACTCCTACTCCAAGGGACATGAACAAAAGTTCCCTCCGGAATTTCCCTCATTGGTAAAATCTTTACTGGATCTTTATACTGCTGTACATTCTCAGTCAGCTCCAAGGAATCTCTTTTCTTCTTGTCTCTTTTCTTTACCCATCTGCCCACTTGTCTAATGCTCCTAGACATGAGCACTCTGCAGTAACAATTTAAATGTATGCCAAACGTGTGACACATCTGAACGTCATCTAGCTGGAATTGAAGTGGATAACTGAAAGCATTTTCTACTGAATATCCTGCAGTAAATGAGGAAATGAGGGGGCTCCGTAACTTATAAGTCTCCCAAGATGGCCACCAGAAAAAAAAAAGCACAAATGTAGCACAAATATCACCCAAATGTAGCCCAAGTGTATCCCAATGACAAAAGTGTGCAAAACACTTAGGTGCATATTTATGGTTTTTCCTAATAAAATAAATGCTACCCAGGGGGGTGGTGGTAGGGTAGAAGGCGCTAGTGAGCCAGAAATTATGCTAGGCTGGTTAGCGGCAATAAATTTGCTAAATTTGTTAAGATGTGCCTTCATTTTGGCTGACTTCATGTTCTCAAAATCTTTTGCCTCAAGATCTAATCTGTAACTCCTGTTAAAATGTTTCATCTTTACCATTTTCTATGCCATGTTTCTCTGCCAAATGTGCTAATCTCTGATGTACCTTGTTTACTTCTCTCGTAATCCTTGGGCACAAGTATCTCAACTCTGCCTCTGTGTAAGACTCTAATCTATTCACCCCCATTGTTTCCTCAACTAATTCACCTGATTCCATGCTTAATTTGACACAATTCAATTGCTCCTCACCTTTAGAGGCATTCTGTGGGGTATTCAGCTTGTCTAACCATTCAGTCAACTGCTGGGCTGTCAGTCCCTGTAATGAAATGTTACTCACTTGGACCGGTGGCACTTGCTAGACCACTGCATTTGAAATCTGCGGTGTCAATAATGTCATGCTCTGACCTGCATTTGGTTCAGTCATGGCATCTGGAAGTGCAACAAATGGACTAAGATCTAACAGTGATCTCAATCCATCAAAAGTCTGACCCATGGAAGAGACTACCAGAACTTGTTCATTATGTCCTTTCCTCATTAGACCCTGGGCAATTGCTCCCTGTTCACTCACAGTCGGTTTCTTTTGTGCAAATAATGGTACCGCTGGACCAACAGTAATCAGCAGCAATATTGGATCCGGGGCTGCTCTTGTACCTACACTCTATGGGAGAGGAACTCCCATACTCTGATTCATCACCGGAGTCAAATCTGACTGTGTCCCTGTCATTGGTGTAAATCTTGGCATTACCTGCGGCTGCACTTGGGGCAACAGAATCAGAGTCGGCTCAGTCTGGACCAGCATTGGTCTTGGAACCACCTGCTCCGTAAACACCACTAAGTTCGAAGTTGTCTCTAAAATAGGCACATCAGGGTACATTCTCTGTATCTGTGGTGGCTGCATCTGTGTCTGCACATTAAAACTACTTTGCACCACATTCGGTGTCAGGTAGCACAAGCATTACTGTGGCATGATAGAGACAGACACTGAGGAAGCTCCTGGCCCATTTACGGGGGCTTTCTCTCAGCTACGCTTGCAGGAGATGATTGCAATGGCTGTGGCGGTTGCATTTAGAGCCCGAGAAGGCCCTCCTGCACCTAGAGTCCCTTGAATGGAGGAGTCAGAAGATGCTATGGGGGATGTTAGGGACACGGAGGAGGAAAACAAAACGGGCTGTTTCGTTCAGGGAACCAAACTTTCATATGTCCTGCAGCATTTGCGGACTAACTAGGACTTCCCAGGGGTGAATTTGGCACCTAATGAGAATGACATTTTATCACAGTTTATGCAGCAAGAACTGGACTCTGTACTTGTGCATGCTGCAAATAAAAAGGTGTTGCATTATGAATGGAAATACATCCATAAGTCTTGTTTTCCTTGCTTCCTGGCCAAAAGGTATCCTGTTGCCAAGTTTTCAGAGGAATTTCCTGCCTCAGTCAAAGTCGATGACCTTATGGCGGATTTATCAACCAAGGGAAATGTTAATTCTGAGGATGCTTCCCCACCAGATGCTATGGATAAAAAGATGGAGGAGGCAATCAAGAGGGCATATGCAGCATCTAATTTTGCAGTGAGAGCGAACCCATATTCCATTTAAACTGTTCAAATGTTTCCAGTCCCTGCTCTGTGAAAGGTTTGCCTACAAGACAGAATTTCCTTTTTCTTCAAATGGGGGGCATCTCAGCCCTTTTGGGGTAGAGGATGTGGCTGGGGGGCCCCTCACTCAGATAAGTCTTGGTTCCAGCTCTCAGCCCCACGGTTCCTCAGGTGCTTTGCCTCCAAAATCATGACTATCATCTGTATGTTCCAGTGGGGGATGTCTATGGCATTTCAAAGAGACTTGGGCTTCCACCATTTCAGATGCTTGGGAAGTCCACGTAGTGTCCAACGGTTATCATTTAGAGTTCAAAGAAATTCTGGGGGCTTTTTTTAAATTACCCAGGGACCCTTTGAAGAGGCAGGCACTGCAAAAAAAAAGATGATTGTTCCAGTTACACAGTCGGAATGGGATCAGGGGTATTATTCAATTCTGTTCCTTGTCCAGAAGACTTCAGGGGACTTTCGTCGGGATCTGGAATTAAAGGCTTTGAACTGGTTCTTGGTGTACCAAACTTTCAAGATGACAACCTTGCAAAGCATGTTCCCTTTGCTGAGACAGGGGGAGTTTCTACCTGCTTTGGATATGATGGATGCCTACCTTCATGTGCCGATCATTCTCAGACACCAGCAGTTTCTGCGCTTCGCAATTGGGAACCAACATTAACAATTTCAAGTCCTATCCTTCAGGTTAACTTCAGCTCCAGGAGTTTTTACCAAGTTCTTGGCTCCCTTGGTGGGTATTTTACATACTGATGATATTTATGTATACCATATTTGGATAACTGGTTAATCAGTTCTTCTTTTCTTTCCAAGGTCAAAGACAATGTCACTGCAGTGTGTCACATACTGAGGAGCCAAGGCTTCATGTTGAATCTTGGCAAGTCCAATCTGCATTCAGTGCAAACACTGCATTTCATCGGGGCTCTGTTTTGTATGGATGGGGAGTGGTGTTTTTTCCCCAGACAAGACCACCAGGCTCATCTTTCAGATCTTTTGATGCATCCTCAGGAATAGGCCATACCTGTGGTTACAGACTCAGGGGGAAATGACTTCAGCCCTGGCCCTGCTAGCTTGGAGCCATTTATATCTGTATCCCTTAATCCATCATTTGTCACGCCATTGGAATCCCCTCCTCAGATCGGGCTGGATTTGCACTGGTGCTTGCAGAAGGGGGTTCCAGTTGAAACACCCCATTCCTCTGTTTATAAACACAGATGCCAGCAAGAAGGGTTGGGGTGCACTTTTTGGGGACATCAAAGCACAGGGCTGGTGGTCCAAGCTGGTGGTGCAGAATTCTTCCAATTGGAAGGAATTCGCTGCAGTGAGAGTTGCCTATTCTGGGTACATCCTCAGATACAGGGGCATCCAATTTGTGTTCTGACAGACAACCAGATAGTCGGAGCCTATATCAACGGGCGGGGGCGGTTTCATCCCTTTACCTTCTGGCCAGGGAGATTTGTTCTTGGGCAGAACTCACTCTTTTCTCTCTCTCTGGGCAATTTATCTTCTGAGGAAGGAGAAAGGGCTTGCTGATCAGTTGATCAGATCCTTCCCATCGTCAATCTATCAATGCCTCTCTCCCCTGGTATTTCACAAAATCACTCAGAGGTTTGGCCACCCATGGTTGGACCTTTTTGCCATGAAGGAGAACTCACTACTGCCTCAGTTTTGCTCCGTGATTCCAGCCAGAGGGGCATGGGCAACAGATGCCTTTTTGCTTTCTGATTCCAGCCAGGGGGGCATGGGCAACAGATGCCTTTTCTGTAAGTGGCCTCATGGTCTTCTGTATTGTGTCCCTCCTTTCCCATTGATTCCAAGAGTGATGCATAAGATCTGGGAAGATCATGCGTTGGTCCTCTTAGTGGTCATCATTTAGGAAAGGAGACCTTGGTTTCCCCTTTTGCGAGAGAAGGCAGTGGCTCCTCCTTTGACCTTGCCCCTTCAGTCACCCCTCTTGTTGCACTCAAACCTTTTTCTGGGGTCTCTCAGTCATTTGAATCTGGGGGTTTGGCTTCTGAAAGGTTAAGGTTGTTGGCTCTGGTTGTTCATCAGCAATGGTGGACTCCATTCAACAGTCCTGTCGTCTTTCTGCTAGGAAGTCATACAATAGGCATTGGAGGAACTTTGAGAAATGCTGTTTCTCCAAATAGTTGCTGCCCCGTAGTTGTGATCCAGTCAAGGTATTGGATTTCTTGAGGGATGGATTTGTACTTGGTTTGGCTATGTCAACCATTCATGTAGGTGGGCTGCTATCCAGGCTGTTCAGGGTGAGGAGATGTTAACACTTGCTCCTTTGGTTTCCCGACTGTTACAGAGTTTTTTTCTGCTGCACCTAGTTGTAAGGTCCCATATACCTCCTTGGAATTTGCCATTAGTCCTTCAAGTGTTGACTGAAGTGCCCTTTGAGCCGCTGGAATCTATGTAGCTTAAGTATCTGACACAAAAAGGTTGTGTTTTTGGTGGCTATTTGTTCTGGGTGTGGTATATAGGAAATTGGTTGTTTGTTTTTTGTCTCCCCTTTCATTCTTTTTTCCCTGGATAAAGTGGTGTTACACCCCAGTTCATAATTTTTGCCTACAGTTACTTCCTCCTTTCACTACTCTCAGGATATTGTCCTTCCAGTGTTTTTCCCTGCTGCATCTTTAGATGAGGAGGGTTGTTTCATACGCTTGAAGTTCACAGTGCATTGTCAATTTATTTACAGAGGACCTCTTCTTTTCGGAAATTGGACTCTCTTTTTGTATCTTTGGGGGTTGGAAATAGGGGTTCTCTTCCTCCCTTTCCTGTTGGATTAAATCCACTATTTTGTGTGCCTACAAGTTGTCATACTATTGTGTCCCTTCCGATGTGATGGGTAGATCTACCATGGGTGTGGCTACTTCTTGGGCTTCATTTAAAGGGGCTTGATTGAAAGACATTTTCTGTGCAGCCACATGGTCCTTCCCTCATACTTTTCCTTTCCAATTATCTTGCTCAGCGAGGGGAGGGATTTTCTACTTCTTTTGTTGACCATGTGTTGTCTGCAGTGTCGTTATGATTTTGTTTGTTTATGGACATATAATCAATCTGTGTGGCTTGGTTATTTCTCATGAGTAAGGACTGGTTTGGGGAAGATGGACAAGGGGGTAATGCTCCTGTCTCTTCCCGGTAATCTTCATTACTCTGAGTCCAAGTCTTCCCTGATACAGTCCTAAGATTCCCCCCTCCCATCCTTTGCGTGTTTATTATATATGGTTCTTTTTTCCTGTGGTCTACTTGGTACTACAGGATGTTTGGTATGTCTACTTCCCCTTTGTAGTGGCACCTGAGTAATGGTGGCCATGCTGGGTGAAGTATTTCAAGTTGGATACTAGGAGGAGATGGAATCTCATGTGAATGGACTGTATTGGGGAAGACTTGGACTCAGACTAATGAAGACTACCAGTAAGTAAATGGAGAATTTATGAGTGTAGATTTATACCTAGATGTGGACTTATATGTCTACACTACAAGCAACATTCCACATTCAGGTGAGATTTCAACCAGTGTGGATGAGAGATCCTTATGATGGGAAAGTGTAAGGTAAAATAAATAAAGATTTTTGAAAAATCCAAATGTAAATTATTTCCAAATTTGTAACCGAAAACTAATACAATGAAATGATACAGCACATCAGCTCAGCAAATTAAATGTGCCTCAAATAATGTATTCATTTATCTTGCTATACATTTAGAATTAATATTTTAATACAATATGTTTTTAAATATCTCACCTCAACTAACATATTTATTCAACATTTACCAAGCAGTAAATATTTTATATTATGGTATTGTAAGTATTTTTTTTATTTTCCAATACAAGTTTCAGTTCATTTTCTTAAGTTTATTGTTACCAAATAAAATTAATCATGTTGAAGATTACAGGGAGATTATAGTTGGGATTTGCACACATAAAACCATAGAAATTCAGCAGTTAAAGTTATAGTTATCTCAAGAAACGCTAAGGTAATTTAAACTCACGCCCTCGCCATGCACAGATTTTTCATCAATAAGTCCTGTGCAATGTTGCGAGGGAGGGAGTTATACTTACCTTAGGGCACGAGTTATAGTAACTTGAAATAATTCCAACTATAATAGGTGAATTTCTATGATTTTGTGCGTGTAAAATCTGAACCTAACTATAATGCCCCTGTAACCTTTGTTTTTTTCAGTGAATTTCTAGGGGTGTTTAATGTTAAGTAAAATGCCCATCACAATGCATGATGGGGCGGGTTGGAGACAGGGCCTGGCCTGGCATTGTACTGCCCCCCCCCCCCAAGATTGCAGGTCTTGTCCCCTACCTCCCTTGCCATCCATTGTCCAAGTCCATGCCCCTGCTCCCTCATTACAGTCCTGTGTGGCTGTTGTTTTGCCCCTGCCCTTGCTGCCTACCCTGAACAGTTAGCTTTCTGTCCCATCCAGCTCCTCCCTACCCTCTGTTGTCCGAGTCCATGCACCAACCCCCTCCCTCTTTCCCTGCATGGTCCAATAGGCTGCCACTGCCCTCCACTTAGCTTGATATCCCTGCCCTTTCCTCCTGCCCTCTTTTGCCCAATCCTATGCCCCATCATTGAACTCCTGGTTAGTCTCTGTGCTAAGCTTGCTGCCCTTACCCTCCTTCCCCCACCCATCATGTACCCCTGTTGCTTCCTTTTTGCCCACCAAGTTAGTTCCATGGACCTGCCACTGCCCCTTCTATCTACTCTGAGTGTTCTGTTGAGCTGCCACTGCTTCTCGCACCTACCTAGCATGGTCAGGTTGCAGCCATCTGTCCCTGCCATCTCCTCCCTGCCTGTCTGAGTTCCATGCCCCTATCCCCTAACTCCTGGCCCACTCCCTTCTGCCTTCCATGCTAGGTTGTGCTACAACTGCTCCTCCTGCCTGACATGTGTGGTCTGTTGTGAAGCCCCTTCCCCTGCCTTCTCTTATCTTTCTCTTATCTTTGTCCAGCCCCTACCCCTTCCTTCTGTCTTCCATGGTCCTTCTGTCCTCCATGGTCCTTTGTGCATGCCCCTGCCCCCTCCCTCTTGCTCACCATGGCCTGTGTGCTACCACTAACCCCTTGGTTGCCATGCATGGTCTTCAGTGCTGCTATAGCCCCTCCCACCAGCCCTGTGTGATCATCTTGCTGATTCTGACCCCCTTCCACCGTTCCTCTGCTGTCTGTGTGTATGCCATTATAGTCTCACTGTTACCCTCCATGGTGTGTTGTGCTTCCAGTGCCCATCCCACCTTGCCTTCATGGTGAGCGTACTGTTCCTGCCCTGCTTCCTTGCCCCCTGCCCTGCATTGTCCATAAGCAAGCCCCTATTCCTGCCCTCCTGCAGGGCGTTCTTGTGTTTTGCACCCTCCCTCCTGACCTTCATGGTCCGTTATGATGCAACTGTCCCTCCTGTCTGTCCGGTATGGTAAGCTTGCTGCCACTGCCTCTTCCCCCTCTGCACTCTGTTGTCCATGTGCATGGCCCTGTCCCCTCCCTCTTGCATTCCATGGTCTGTTCTAATGCACTACTGCCCTGCTTGCTCTGTGTGATGTGTTTTGCTGCTGCAACCCCTGATGCCAGCCCTGTAAGTTCAGTTTGATGCCCCTACCCATTACCCTCCTGCCCTGTTATCCAAGTCCATGTCCCAACCCATTCATCTTGGCCTCCGTGATCCAATGTACCATACTTGTTAACATTTTGAACTTGCTAAGAGGGAGATTTTGAAAAAACAAACCTGGGGAATTGATTTTCCCCACTGACTTACATTGAAAAAGAGGAGATTTTAGGCAGGAGGCTGATAAAATAAAGCCCTTTTTAGCTTAAAAGCATCAGGAGTCTCCTGCCTGAATCGGGTCTGTTGGCATGTATGGTTGTACTGCCACTGTCTATTTCTTCAGCCCACAACGGTCTGTTATATTGCCTCATCCTCTCTTGCCTGTCCTACATGGTTCATTGTTGCCCCTTTTCCCCTGCCCTCCATGGCCCATTGTGCACCCACGGTCCGTCCTGCCTGCCCAGCGTGGTCAACTTGTTGCCTTTTTACCCTCCTCCCTGCCCTCAATTATCCAAGTCTGTGCCCTTGACCTCTGCCTTCCCATAGCATTCTAATAAACAAGTAGATTGCTAACATTCTTTATTTGTTGCAAAAGTATGGCACACCTGACTGCGCTATATAAAACTGCAAAAAACAATAAAATTAAGGTGCATATTTATGGTTTTTGATGCAAAACTGTGACCCTAAAGTGCATATTTATACTTTGCTTGGGCCGTTTTAGCGTCAATAATCTCGACACTAAAATGGCACTGAGCCAACTCCATATTTATATTGTGATGCTAGACCCGTCTAGTGTCAAAATATTGGAGTTAGCATCATATTATGGATACGGCAAACTACCTTGCGCTATTAGATGCAAGGTAGGCGTTCCCGTGCACAACATGATGCTAACCCCCTAATGCCTTATTTATGCTCTGATGCAGACACGATGCGCATGAAGTAGGCGGATCCAAATAATGACGCTAAGCCTGCTTAGCGCCATTATTTAATGCCTGGGTCAGACCAGCCGTTAGGGTACCTGTGGACCAATTTCCATGGCCAAACACCATGGAATGGGCCCACAGATGCCCATCCCAAGCCCCAGGAACACCCCCCACCCACACCAGGGGCACACCATAGGATGGGCGACCCCATCCTGGGTAAGTATAGGTAAATATATATATTGTTTTTTAATGTGCCATTAGGTGCCCCTTACATAGAGGCACCCTGCCTGGCACTGGGTCTTATGGCCTTGCCCAGGGGACAGTGGTCCCCTGTGCTGGCCACTGGGGTGGTGGGCATGACTCCAGTCTTTACTAAGACAGGAGTCATTTTTTGGTGCTAATGCATCAGAAAATGACGCAAGGCTGGTTAGCTGCAAATTTATTGCCACTAACCAGCCTAGCGTCATTTCTGGCTCACTAGCGCCTTCTACCCTACCACCACCCCCGGCTAGCATTTATTTTATTAGGAAAAACCATAAATATGCACCTAAGTCATTGGGATACACTTGGGCTACATTTGGGTGATATTTGTGCTACATTTGTGCTTTTTTTTCTCTGGTGGCCATTTTGGGAGACTTATATGTTACGGAGCCCCTCCATTTCCTCATTTACTGCAGGATATTCAGTAGAAAATGCTTTCAGTTATCCACTTCAATTCCAGCAAGATGACGTTCAGATGTGTCACACGTTTGGCATAAATTAAAAATGTTAGACCCTAGTTGCTCATTAGAACACTCTAGTAAAGCTGCTGTACATCAGGTAGTAAACTGGCAGTCTGCTGCTGGTGTTACAAATGCATGTCAGAATATTGATTTGAACTAGAAGAGGAAGATATTGGAAAACACACTTAAAACATGTCCTACTTGTTCTTTCTACATCTCTAACCATAATTTCTATGACAAATTGAACCCCCCTCATTTTGTTCCTTTCCAAACAGGTGGATGCCTGGATCCAGAAAAGAAATGGACAAAAAAATCCACCCACTGCATCCAAGCTCATCCTGCATATGACTGAGGGTAGTGCGCAGCTTGGGTTTGAGTGCATGCAGGAGGGTTGGCCGCCGGGCCCTGCTGAGCAACACCCATGGGGTGGGTGGTTACATGGGTGGGTCACAGGGCCTTGCTGCAGGCCAGGCCCTGCAGCCAATCCCCACTGCGCACGGCTGGAGGCCATGCAGAGCATAACTGTGTGTTGATTTGGGGGTTGGCCGCAAGCCCTGCAGCCAACCACCACTGTGCACGGCCAAAGGCCATGCGCCTTCATGGTTGCATTAACGTATAGTAATAAAAATTACTTAACGTTAAAAATAAGTAGAAATTCATAGAAAAAAACAAAGGTTACAGGGGCGTCATAGTTAGGCGATAGGATTTAAAAAAAAATAGAAATTCACATAAACAATTCAAAGGTTACAGGGATGGTACAGTTATCCTCACATTTTACATATACAAAACCATTGATATGCACCTGTTAGAGTTACTTCAAGTAACTATAACTCGCAGCCTGGGGTGCCTATAACTTGAGTCCCCACAATACACAGTTATCTGATCAATAATTTTACTGCACATGTTCCATTGAGATTATCAATGATGTTATCAGAGATGTCCTGAGTGTGGGGGTACCGCTAAAGCCAAGACAGGACGAGTGCGCCCCTACCATGCCCCGGGGTGAAGCATGCTCTGAGGAGCGCCCCCGGGACACAAGCAGGCACTCACTTTGGTGTCTGCTCACCACTGCGGCCCGGGTGGGCTTTTCTGTTCATCTAGGTGAAGAGGGAGGTGGGGAAGGAAGCCTCATCGAAGGCTCCCCGCCCCACTCGGCCCCTTGTGTGTGTTGGAGATCGGGCGGGGAAGGAAGCCTCATCGGAGGCTCCCCGCCCCACCGGGCCGCTTGTATGTGTTGGAGATCAGGTGGGGAAGGAAGCTTCATTGGAGGCTCCCCTCTCCACCGGGCCCCTTGTGTGTATTGGAGATCAGACGGGGAAGGAAGCCTCATCGGAGGCCCGCCTCATCAGAGCCCCAATTGTTGTTGCTGGCTTTGCCCTCTCCCCGGGAGGACCCGTGGTGTTCCGGTGGGGGTCCCAGAGATCACGGGTCCCAGGAGGGGCTTGATATAAAAACTGGAAGGGGTGTGTGCTGCCCCCCTCCCCCCAACATCGGCACGAGGCCCCTGTTGTGCGCAAGGAGAACTGGGTCCCCTTTGTTGTGCTTCGTGGCAGTGCTTTCTCATCAAAAACAGGTACTCTTTTGTGGAAACATGATTTCTAATGCTCCTGGTATGGACAGTATGGATTGGTGTGCTAACCTGTTTTCTACATGATGTGACATATATGTGCTGATATTCGTTTTTATGGGCATGACATGCTGATATGTTTTTATGACTTGCTATATGCTTTCTAATGTTCTGGATATGGGCATTTATGATACTTTTATGACAAGTGTATTACTTTAGTAATGTGATTACTAAAGAACTGCTCATGTTGCAGAATAATAGTTAAGCTGTGTTTCATATGTGACTACTGTTGGTTTCTGCAGAGTAACTATTGTGTAACGTTCTGACAACTGCTTAAGAAGCAGGGTATTACTGACATGTTGTCTTTGGTCTAATTATTTTGCGTACAATACAGTTCATTTTTGTATAACTTAGCGTTGTGCTTCCTTTGCTGTGGGGATAGTACATCACCTGTGTTGTATGTATTGTGCAAAAGCTTTACACATTGCCTCTGGGATAGGCCTGACTGCTCATGCCAAGCTACCGAGGGGGCGAGCAGGGGTTATCTTGGATGTGTAACTTCCTTGCCCTGACTAGAGTGGGTGGGTTCTGCCTGGCTTAGGTGCATACCCTAGCCATCCAATTGCACTCACTCTCAAAAAGGCCGTTAGCCAGCAAGAAGGCTTACATTTATTAATTTCAGCCCCCTGGTCCAGAATTACAAAGTTCTTGTGCCAAAACTTCTCAATAACTACTGAACAGATTTACACCAAATCACAAAAAGCAAGCCTTCTGGACCAAGATCTAGTTTTCTGGCAAATTTGGTGTAATTCCCATCAGCCATTTTCACAGAATTTTGGGACCCCCTTTTTTTCTCAGCTTCGGCTTGACGGATCTCCCCAAAACTTTCCAGGAAGGAGCTGAGGTGGATAAAGTTTTTTGGGGAAAGTCTTGTGAAGATTCATCAAACAGCACCAAAGTTAATAGCAAACAAAAATATAAATTTCCTTTGGTAACTAGGTCCTGTCTATGGGTCTGATTTAGAGTTTGGAGGAATGGGTTACTCCATCACAAATGTGATGGATATCCCGTCTGCAGTATTATACAATCCCATATTAGCCTATGGAGATCGTAATACGGCGGACGGGATATCCGTCACATTGTGACAAAGTAACTCATCTGGCAAACTCTAAATCAAGCCCTATAACTACTACTCTGTACTACTCTGTTATGCATATATATATATATATATATATATATATATATATATATATCACCAAATGTCACCAGCCACTAGTATACGGTGTCTCCACACAAGGGTGTTGCGTGGGTTTGGTTGCGGATCTGAACATACAAATCAAAGGTTCAAAGGCTGTGCTACAGCGTGGGCTTGGTTGTAAGGAGGGTGGGTTGACCGCAAGCTCTGCAGTCAACCCCACAGCCATGCGTGGCAGTGATTGTATTAACGTACGATAATTATATATTCCTTTATATTAAAAAACATAGAAATTCACTGAAAAAAACAAAGCTTACAGGGACGTTATAGTTACGTTCGCATTTTACATACACAAAACCATAGAAATTCAGCAGTTACAGTTATACTTATAGTTATACTTATTTGAAGAAACAACTCTCATGCCATAAAATAACTTTAAGCTATGAGTTACAGTTTCTAAACATAAGTATAACTATAACAATAACTGCTGAATTTCTCAGTTTTTTCTGTGTGTAAAACGTGAAGCTTACTATAATGTCCCTGTAACCTTTGATTTTTTAGGGAGCCTATCTATCTAACTCTCTATCTATCTATATATTATATATAGATTGCCAGTGGGTAGTTACAGTCAGGGCCTTTTTTCCCCTAGACGGAGCATTTTTTGTTTTGCCAATAACATTTGCGCTGTTCAATGCATCTTCAGGAAATTTTCAAAACTTATATTTTGGTCAGTTCAGCTGCTGTCTTGGAAGGTGATAAGTGAAGCGGGGCTGAAATAAAGGGGGGGTTCCAAAACACTTTTTCTCTAGTTTGTGTTTACAGGGATTTTGCTTTCTTTAGACATGCCTACAGCCCAAACTGATGAACAGAATTAGACCAAATTTGGCATGAAGCTAGATCCTGTTTAGCAGATTTTGATTTTAGTGGTTTGATGTAAAGCCATTCAGTAGTTTTGGAGTAATTTAAGGCCCAAAAATATAGCTATCTAGCGCCGTGGATTCTCTGCGGATCCAGCGCAGATCAATCCACGGATCCACACGCCACAGGGAGAGTATGATTGGTCAGCTACAACCTGACAGGAATGTTGTGGCCGCCATTTTATTTAATCGGAAACAGTCCCGGGGGCTGAAAACTTGGGTGAATGTAGATGAGGGGTCAGGGTAGAGGTTTTCTGACCCCCTGGGGATTACATAGTTGTGTAAAAAGAGTGAAAATGGTCTTCACATGCCTTAAACACCTGTTTTTTAATGGAATCTGAGATCCACAGATCCATTCGCAGGGCGCAGTGCGGCCCAGTGTAAATCTGTGGGTGGATCCACAGATTTTGGAAAATGTCCCAAAAAAAGAGATATAAATTCATACTCCTATTCGAACACCCAGAAAAACACCCTTACATCCACTCTCACTCCCAGAGAGACACTGTCACATCCACTCTCACACCCACACAGACACGCTCACGCCCACTCTAACACCCCTGCAGACACTCTCATGCTCACTCTTACGCTTAGAGAGATACTGTCATACCCATTATCAAATCCAAACTCACACTGTTACACTTATTCCCACACCTAGGCTCTCTCACTCACTCTGAAACCCAGAGAGATGTTATCACACTTTCTCTCGCACCCATAGACACACCCTGACACTCAGTCTGACACCCATAAAGAGACTCTCAGACCCACTTTCACAGCAAGATAGCACTGTCACATCCACTTTTGCAGCAACACTGACACTCTTACACCCACTCTCAAACCCATGCAGACACTCTCACACTCACTCTTACACTCAGGTAGACACTCACACACATTCTCAAATCTGGACTCAGACTGTTACATTTACTCTCACCCAGGCTCTCTCACACTCACTCTCACACCGATAGAGATGTTCTTACGCTTTGCCTCACACCCACGGACACACTCTGACACTCAGGCCCTCATTATGACATTGCCAGTTGTAGGAGGCTGGACTGGCTTGTAGTGAGTACCAAGGGGTACTTGCACCTTGCACCAGGCCCAGTTATCCCTTATTAGTGTATAGGGTGTCTAGCAGCTTAGGCTGATAGATAATGGTAGCTTAGCAGAGCAGCTCAGGCTGAACTAGGAGACGTGTGAAGCTACTACAGTACCACTTAGTGTCATATGCACAATATCATAAGAAAACACAATACACAGTTATACTAAAAATAAAGGTACTTTATTTTTATGACAATATGCCAAAGTATCTTAGAGTGTACCCTCAGTGAGAGGATAGGAAATATACACAAGATATATATACACAATAGCAAAAATATGCAGTATAGTCTTAGAAAACAGTGCAAACAATGTATAATTACAATAGGATGCAATGGGGAAACATAGGGATAGGGGCAACACAAACCATATACTCCAAAAGTGGAATGTGAACCACGAATGGACCCCAAACCTATGTGACCTTGTAGAGGGTCGCTGGGACTATTAGAAAATAGTGAGAGTTAGAAAAATAACCCTCCCCAAGACCCTGAAAAGTGAGTGCAAAGTGCACCAAAGTTCCCCTAAGGACAAAATAGTCGTGTTAGAGGGAGAATGCAAGGAAAACACAAATCAGCAATGCAACAACGATGGATTCCTGTCTGAAGGTACCTGTGGAACAAGGGGACCAAGTCCAAAAGTCACAAGCAGCTCGGAGATGGGCAGATGCCCAAGAAATGCCAGCGGTTGGTGCAAAGAAGCTCTTACTAGGCTGAAGAACTGTGAATACTGCAGGAACGACAAGGGCTAGAGACTTCCCCTTTGGAGGATGGATCCCCCACGCCTTGGAGAGTCGTGCAAAAGTGTTTTCCCGCCGGATGGACGCCAACAAGCCTTGCTACACGCAAATCGTGCGTTTGGCGTTTTTGGACGCTGCTGGGCCCCAGGAGGGACCAGGAGGTCGCAAATTGGACCTGCAGAGAGAGGGGACGTCGAGCAAGACAAAGAGCCCTCACTGAAGCAGGTAGCACCCGGAGAAGTGCCAGAAACAGGCACTACGAGGATGCGTGAAACGGTGCTCGCCGAAGTTGCACAAAGGAGTCCCACGTCGCCGGAGACCAACTTAGAAAGTCGTGCAATGCAGGTTAGAGTGCCGTGGACCCAGGCTTGGCTGTGCACGAAGGATTTCCGCCGGAAGTGCACAGGGGCCGGAGAAGCTTGCAAAGTCGCGGTTCCCAGCAATGCAGCCCAGCGAGGTGAGGCAAGGACTTACCTCCACCAAACTTGGGCTGAAGAGTCACTGGACTGTGGGGGTCACTTGGACGGTGTCGCTGGATTCGAGGGACCTCGCTCGTCGTGCTGAGAGGAGACCCAAGGGACCGGAGATGCAGCTTTTTGGTGCCTGCGGTTGCAGGGGGAAGATTCCGTCGACCCACGGGAGATTTCTTCGGAGCTTCTGGTGCAGAGAGGAGGCAGACTACCCCCACAGCATGCACAAGCAGGAAAACAGTCGAGAAGGCGGCAGGATCAGCGTTACAGAGTTGCAGTAGTCGTCTTTGCTACTATGTTGCAGGTTTGCAGGCTTCCAGCGCGGTCAGCGGTCGATTCCTTATCAGAAGGTGAAGAGGGAGATGCAGAGGAACTCGGCTGAGCTCATGCATTCGTTATCTGAAGTTTCCCCAGAGACAGAGACCCTAAATAGCCAGAAAAGAGGGTTTGGCTACCTAGGAGAGAGGATAGGCTACTAACACCTGAAGGAGCCTATCAGCAGGAGTCTCTGACGTCACCTGGTGGCACTGGCCACTCAGAGCAGTCCAGTGTGTCAGCAGCACCTCTGTTTCCAAGATGGCAGAGGTCTGGAGCACACTGGAGGAGCTCTGGACACCTCCCAGGGGAGGTGCAGGTCAGGGGAGTGGTCACTCCCCTTTCCTTTGTCCAGTTTCGCGCCAGAGCAGGGGCTAAGGGGTCCCTGAACCGGTGTAGACTGGCTTATGCAGAATTGGGCACCTCTGTGCCCAACAAAGCATTTCCAGAGGCTGGGGGAGGCTACTCCTCCCCTGCCTTCACACCATTTTCCAAAGGGAGAGGGTGTCACACCCTCTCTCAGAGGAAGTTCTTTGTTCTGCCATCCTGGGCCAGGCCTGGCTGGACCCCAGGAGGGCAGATGCCTGTCTGAGGGGTTGGCAGCAGCAGCAGCTGCAGTGAAACCCCAGGAAGGGCAGTTTGGCAGTACCAGGGTCTGTGCTACAGACCACTGGGATCATGGAATTGTACCAACAATGCCAGGATGGCATAGAGGGGGCAATTCCATGATCATAGACATGTTACATGGCCATATTCGGAGTTACCATGGTGAAGCTACATATAGGTAGTGACCTATATGTAGTGCACGCGTGTAATGGTGTCCCCGCACTCACAAAGTTCAGGCAATTGGCTCTGAACAATGTGGGGGCACCTTGGCTAGTGCCAGGGTGCCCTCACACTAAGTAACTTTGCACCTAACCTTTACCAGGTAAAGGTTAGACATATAGGTGACTTATAAGTTACTTAAGTGCAGTGTAAAATGGCTGTGAAATAACGTGGACGTTATTTCACTCAGGCTGCAGTGGCAGGCCTGTGTAAGAATTGTCAGAGCTCCCTATGGGTGGCAAAAGAAATGCTGCAGCCCACAGGGATCTCCTGGAACCCCAATACCCTGGGTACCTCAGTACCATATACTAGGGAATTATAAGGGTGTTCCAGTAAGCCAATGTAAATTGGTAAAAGTGGTCACTAGCCTGTTAGTGACAATTTGAAAGTAATGAGAGAGCATAACCACTGAGGTTCTGGTTAGCAGAGCCTCAGTGAGACAGTTAGGCAGCACACAGGGAACATATACATGCACACCTATGAGCACTGGGGCCCTGTGTGACAGGGTCCCAGTGACACATACATATAGGCCACAAACCTATGAGCACTGGGGTCCTGACCAGCAGGATCCCAGTGACACATAACAACCATACTGAAAACATAGTGTTTTCACTATGAGCACTGAGGCCTGGTTATCAGGATCCCAGTGAGACAGTGAAAACAGTGACAAACACCCTGACATACACTCACAAACAGGCCAAAAGTGGGGATAACAAGGCTAGAAAGAGGCTACCTTCTCACACAACCCCCCCCCAAACGAAGGACAATAAGGCTAACCTTGGCCAGTTGAGACTTTATTGTCTAAGTGGTGATAAGTAGAGAGTAGCTCTGCAATAGACTGGTTACTCCCTTTATCATCCACTATATGGTTACTTCCCTGTGGGGATGTAAACCAACCTGTTTGAAGTTTTTTAGCTAAGCAACAATGTGAAGATGTATTTTCAGAGTTTCTATCAGTAAGTTTTAGTTTAGAGCAGTGGGAATTGTCCACTGAACCTATTTGTAGTGATGGAAATGCCAGACAGGGATGCTGTCTCAGAAAAGCCATAGCTGGGCAAAAACTTTGTCCATCTGGCTGGAAGAGAGAACAGGGATGCTGTTTCTCTTGAGTTGGAGCAGGGCAGGGATGCTGTCCTATGAGCTCCACACTAGGGCAGGGATGCTGTCCTAAGTGTTGTGAGGTAGTGCAGGGTTTCTGCACTAAAGTTTCTCTGGGAGGGTTGGAGGGATGCTCCATGTTAACTAAAATGGTGCTGTTTTTCTCACCAATGTTAGTTATCCCACAGAGAGGTACTTCCACCTCAGGGAGTCCAGCTTTGCCAGCTGATGATTCCCTTGGAACAGGTGCCACCCCAGGAGAGGTTTCTCCCACCACAGGAATAGTATCCTGAATGGTAGGGTGGTTAGGGGATACTGTGATACCCTTTTTACCTGTTGATGGAGAGGGATCCTGAGTTTTCAGGCCTTCTCTCCTTTGCTTTTTCATTTCACTTGAAATGAGAGGGAACAATTCCTCAGGGATGCCCAGCATGGCTGCATGGGCATAAAACTCTACATCAGCCCAACCTGAGGCCTCTAGGTCATTACCTAAGAGACAGTCTACAGGTAAGCTAGGTGATACCACCACCTGCTTAGGGCCAGTAACTCCACCCCAACTAAACTGAATTATAGCTAAGGGAAGAAACTTAGTGGAGTTATGGACATCAATAATCTTATACTGTTGTCCAATGATGTGTTGTTCAGGAGGCACTAGGTTTTCAGTCACCAAAGTGAAACTGGCACCTGTGTCCCTGTAGGCCAAGGCCTCAACACCATTTATTGAAACTGTCTGCCTGTACTTATCCATTGTAAGGGGACAAGCAGCCAGTGTGGCAAGGCCAATGCCACTAGGTGTGACAGAAACTGTCTTGGGACTGATGACATCAGTTTCCACTATGGACCCATAAGTGAACCCAACTACACCCTTTGCTTGACTGTTGCCAGCAGTCCCACCACTAGTACCACTACTGCTAGGGGCACTAGAGCTTGATGTATTAGTGGTGGTAGGCTCAGGGGGTTTACCTGGACAGGACTTATCCCCTGGCCTATGGCCTCTATTTTTACACACAAAGCACCAAGGCTTTTTAATGTGTGCAGGTTGGGAAGAAGAGGAAGAATTTGTTTTATCCCCACCCTCTGAAGAGTGTTTAAGATTTGAAGTGGGATCTTTGGTTTTACCCTTATCCCCATGCTTATCTTGAGATTTTTCACCATCTTTCTTCTTATTGCCATCTTTGTCACCCCCTGTATGAACTTTTCTGTTCACCCTTGTTCTGACCCATTTGTCTGCCTTCTTTCCCAATTCTTGGGGAGAGGTCAGATCAGAGTCTACCAGGTACTGGTGCAACAAATCAGACACACAATTATTAAGTATATGCTCTCTCAGGATTGTGTTATACAGGCTTTCATAATCAGTAACTTTACTGCCATGTAACCACCCCTCCAAGGCCTTCACTGAATGGTCAATGAAATCAACCCAGTCTTGTGAAGACTCCTTTTTGGTCTCTCTGAACTTTATCCTGTACTGTTCAGTGGTTAAGCCATAACCATCCAGGAGTGCATTCTTAAGAACTGTAAAATTATTGGCATCATTTTCTTTCACAGTAAGAAGCCTATCCCTACCTTTTCCACTAAATGATAGCCATAGGATAGCAGCCCACTGCTTTTGAGGGACATCCTGTACAGCACAGGCCCTCTCAAGTGCAGCAAACCACTTGTTAATGTCATCCCCCTCCTTATAAGGGGGAACTATCTTGTGCAGATTCCTGGAATCATGCTCTTTTGCAGGATGACTATGGGGAATACTGCTGCTGCCACCATGGGTATCTAAACCCAACTTCTGTCTTTCCCTCTCTATTTCTAAAGACTGTCTATCCAAATCCAGCTGTTGCTTCTTGAGCTTCAGTCTGGTTTGTTCCACTCTCAATCTATTGAGCTCCCTTTCTAACAATCTGTCATCAGGGTGGGTGGGAGGGACATTTCTAGATACAGAGGTATGATGGGAATGTACAGAAGGAGACCTGTCCCTTACAGAGGGCACCCTAACAGCTTGGCTACCAGCATAATGTGAGATCACATCATCAGTATGGTGTGATTCAACCTCTGTACCAACTATGCTAGACTGTCTAGTAATGGGCAGGCTGAGAAGTTTCTTTCCTGAACCTTTTCCTGGGGGAGTCCCTGGATCAGATTGAGAACCATTAGCTACTTTTTCTACAGATTGGGCACTTATGGCCTTATCCTGTACTCTAAGCATATTAATTAACAGTTCTAAGGAAGGATTCTTCCCTACACTCAAACCTCTCTCTATGCAGAGACTCCTTGCTCCTTTCCAGCTAAGGTGATCATATGCAAGTTTGGACAGTTCAACATTTTGGCCTGTGCCAGACATTTTTAGAGAGAGTTAAAGTGATAGACAAAGAGAAAAAAGTTTTCAGAACTTTTTGGAAAGACAGAAAAAACTTTTTAAACTTTTAAGAACTTTTTGAAAGTTTAGAAGTACTTTTCAGCACTTAGAAAAGAGTGAAAAGAGGAAATGCAAAACTTTTTGGCTATGTGTATATACACTGACCTTGTTTTGTATATTTTTCTCTTATGAAAAGTACAATGACAAGAGTGGTAAGTAGTCTCAAAGCACTTATCCCACCACTGCACAACCAATGTAGGAGGCTGGACTGGCTTGTAGTGAGTACCAAGGGGTACTTGCACCTTGCACCAGGCCCAGTTATCCCTTATGAGTGTATAGGGTGTCTAGCAGCTTAGGCTGATAGATAATGGTAGCTTAGCAGAGCAGCTCAGGCTGAACTAGGAGACGTGTGAAGCTACTACAGTACCACTTAGTGTCATATGCACAATATCATAAGAAAACACAATACACAGTTATACTAAAAATAAAGGTACTTTATTTTTATGACAATATGCCAAAGTATCTTAGAGTGTACCCTCAGTGAGAGGATAGGAAATATACACAAGATATATATACACAATAGCAAAAATATGCAGTATAGTCTTAGAAAACAGTGCAAACAATGTATAATTACAATAGGATGCAATGGGGAAACATAGGGATAGGGGCAACACAAACCATATACTCCAAAAGTGGAATGTGAACCACGAATGGACCCCAAACCTATGTGACCTTGTAGAGGGTCGCTGGGACTATTAGAAAATAGTGAGAGTTAGAAAAATAACCCTCCCCAAGACCCTGAAAAGTGAGTGCAAAGTGCACCAAAGTTCCCCTAAGGACAAAATAGTCGTGTTAGAGGGAGAATGCAAGGAAAACACAAATCAGCAATGCAACAACGATGGATTCCTGTCTGAAGGTACCTGTGGAACAAGGGGACCAAGTCCAAAAGTCACAAGCAGCTCGGAGATGGGCAGATGCCCAAGAAATGCCAGCGGTTGGTGCAAAGAAGCTCTTACTAGGCTGAAGAACTGTGAATACTGCAGGAACGACAAGGGCTAGAGACTTTCCCTTTGGAGGATGGATCCCCCACGCCTTGGAGAGTTGTGCAGAAGTGTTTTCCCGCCGGATGGACGCCAACAAGCCTTGCTACACGCAAATCGTGCGTTTGGCGTTTTTGGACGCTGCTGGGCCCCAGGAGGGACCAGGAGGTCGCAAATTGGACCTGCAGAGAGAGGGGACGTCGAGCAAGACAAAGAGCCCTCACTGAAGCAGGTAGCACCCGGAGAAGTGCCAGAAACAGGCACTACGAGGATGCGTGAAACAGTGCTCGCCGAAGTTGCACAAAGGAGTCCCACGTCGCCGGAGACCAACTTAGAAAGTCGTGCAATGCAGGTTAGAGTGCCGTGGACCCAGGCTTGGCTGTGCACGAAGGATTTCCGCCGGAAGTGCACAGGGGCCGGAGAAGCTTGCAAAGTCGCGGTTCCCAGCAATGCAGCCCAGCGAGGTGAGGCAAGGACTTACCTCCACCAAACTTGGGCTGAAGAGTCACTGGACTGTGGGGGTCACTTGGACGGTGTCGCTGGATTCGAGGGACCTCGCTCGTCGTGCTGAGAGGAGACCCAAGGGACCGGAGATGCAGCTTTTTGGTGCCTGCGGTTGCAGGGGGAAGATTCCGTCGACCCACGGGAGATTTCTTCGGAGCTTCTGGTGCAGAGAGGAGGCAGACTACCCCCACAGCATGCACAAGCAGGAAAACAGTCGAGAAGGCGGCAGGATCAGCGTTACAGAGTTGCAGTAGTCGTCTTTGCTACTATGTTGCAGGTTTGCAGGCTTCCAGCGCGGTCAGCGGTCGATTCCTTATCAGAAGGTGAAGAGGGAGATGCAGAGGAACTCGGCTGAGCTCATGCATTCGTTATCTGAAGTTTCCCCAGAGACAGAGACCCTAAATAGCCAGAAAAGAGGGTTTGGCTACCTAGGAGAGAGGATAGGCTACTAACACCTGAAGGAGCCTATCAGCAGGAGTCTCTGACGTCACCTGGTGGCACTGGCCACTCAGAGCAGTCCAGTGTGTCAGCAGCACCTCTGTTTCCAAGATGGCAGAGGTCTGGAGCACACTGGAGGAGCTCTGGACACCTCCCAGGGGAGGTGCAGGTCAGGGGAGTGGTCACTCCCCTTTCCTTTGTCCAGTTTCGCGCCAGAGCAGGGGCTAAGGGGTCCCTGAACCGGTGTAGACTGGCTTATGCAGAATTGGGCACCTCTGTGCCCAACAAAGCATTTCCAGAGGCTGGGGGAGGCTACTCCTCCCCTGCCTTCACACCATTTTCCAAAGGGAGAGGGTGTCACACCCTCTCTCAGAGGAAGTTCTTTGTTCTGCCATCCTGGGCCAGGCCTGGCTGGACCCCAGGAGGGCAGATGCCTGTCTGAGGGGTTGGCAGCAGCAGCAGCTGCAGTGAAACCCCAGGAAGGGCAGTTTGGCAGTACCAGGGTCTGTGCTACAGACCACTGGGATCATGGAATTGTACCAACAATGCCAGGATGGCATAGAGGGGGCAATTCCATGATCATAGACATGTTACATGGCCATATTCGGAGTTACCATGGTGAAGCTACATATAGGTAGTGACCTATATGTAGTGCACGCGTGTAATGGTGTCCCCGCACTCACAAAGTTCAGGGAATTGGCTCTGAACAATGTGGGGGCACCTTGGCTAGTGCCAGGGTGCCCTCACACTAAGTAACTTTGCACCTAACCTTTACCAGGTAAAGGTTAGACATATAGGTGACTTATAAGTTACTTAAGTGCAGTGTAAAATGGCTGTGAAATAACGTGGACGTTATTTCACTCAGGCTGCAGTGGCAGGCCTGTGTAAGAATTGTCAGAGCTCCCTATGGGTGGCAAAAGAAATGCTGCAGCCCACAGGGATCTCCTGGAACCCCAATACCCTGGGTACCTCAGTACCATATACTAGGGAATTATAAGGGTGTTCCAGTAAGCCAATGTAAATTGGTAAAAGTGGTCACTAGCCTGTTAGTGACAATTTGAAAGTAATGAGAGAGCATAACCACTGAGGTTCTGGTTAGCAGAGCCTCAGTGAGACAGTTAGGCAGCACACAGGGAACATATACATGCACACCTATGAGCACTGGGGCCCTGTGTGACAGGGTCCCAGTGACACATACATATAGGCCACAAACCTATGAGCACTGGGGTCCTGACCAGCAGGATCCCAGTGACACATAACAACCATACTGAAAACATAGTGTTTTCACTATGAGCACTGAGGCCTGGTTATCAGGATCCCAGTGAGACAGTAAAAACAGTGACAAACACCCTGACATACACTCACAAACAGGCCAAAAGTGGGGATAACAAGGCTAGAAAGAGGCTACCTTCTCACACCAGTAAATTCCGTTTACCACCACGCTGACGGCCACCAACTTACCGCCACCGCCGCTGACGTCCTTTCACCATATTATGACACACATACAAATCCACCACACCAAAGGTCAGTGATAAAGTGGCGGTATCAAAACCCACACTGTTACGCCAACAGAACAATGCCCACCACATTATGACCCACGAATCACCACAGCGGACATTTCACAGTGGTAAACCATTGGCAGTACATACCCCGCACTCAAAATGGACACACACAAACAAAACAACACTACATTGGTCAATTTAAATAACACACACCTGACACTCATACACACACCACACCCACACACCTACACCACTATAAAACACACACCCACATTACCTACAACCCTTTACCTTTTCAAACCATTGCCAGCAGAGAGGCACCAAGACCAATGGTCAACTAGAGCCACACACTACTCACACCTACATACCACTCACACACTCCACATCACATACACCAGCACATTACCCAACATACCTCAATGAACACCCATTACACCACAAAGACACCCCAGTTTCACAGAGGAGGAGCTAAAGGTCATGGTGGAGGAAATTATCAGGGTAGAGCCACAGTTATTTGGAGCACAAATGCAGCAGATATCGATAGCTAGGAAGATGGAGCTCTGGCAGAGAATCGTGGACAGGGTCAATGCCGTGGAACAGCACCCAGGAACTAAGGATGACATCAGGAGGAGGTGAAACGACTTACGGGTGCAAGGTATGTTCCATTACAGCAAGAAACCAGCTCGCTGTACAGAGGATTGCCGATGGACCCCCACCTCCTTGCCCACAACTAACAGCATGGGAGGAGCAAGTCTTGGCAATCCTGCATTCTGAGGGCCTCGCAGGAGTCAGAGGAGGACTGGACTCTGGTAAGTCAACTCTGTACTACTCCTACCCCCCTACCTGCATGCTATCATATACCCCCACACTCACCCTCACTCCCATCACTCCACCACTTCCCACACACCCCATCATCACATCTCACTCATCCCAATGCCAAGCACTGCATGCACTAACAATGCATGGACACCACTCACAGCCGTACATGGACACACATCACTAAAGCATGCACAGTATAGAGAACTAACTATCCCACCATACACCAACATACACAAGTGAAAGCTGCAAGGGCAAATCCAAACAAAGAGGGCAAGCCACGGATGCACAATATGTCAGACACAGAAACCATAACACATCATTTACACCCGCACAAGTACCCCAGCCAATATCAGCGGAGAGGAGGTGCCAGCACTATCCGGTCCCCCAACTGAAAAGGCCCACAGTGATGACAGCAACTCTGGTCTTCAGGATCTGGATGACCGACCTGGCCCATCAGGGACCTTTGGACAGCCAGTTACCCAGGCCCAGTCACACACCATCACAGAGCCTCCCCCATCAGGAAACATCACCACAGCACCCACCCAGCGTACCCACACCTCTGTCCCAAGGACACATCAATCAGCAGTGTGTCCACCTCTACAGGGACCCCAGGCCACACCTCATACCCAAGACAACCAGGGACCTGGGGTCAGTGGCAGTGGGCACACGGTTCAGGGGACAGAGGCACAGGCCAACAGAGAAACTGGGAGGAGTGCTGTGCTCCAGGGGGACGACAGGCCAGGGGAACCGACTCTCCAGGAGGCACTTGCAGAGGTCCTGGGACCCTATCAACATTCCCAGGACACGATGGGCCAGATCCTGGACAATGTGCAGGAGAACAGAAGGGTGCAGAAGGGACAGTACCAGGAGATCAGGGAGGACTTGCAGGCCATCAACAACACCCTGATCTCCATAGCAGGGGTGCTGGCAGACATGGCCAATATTATGAGGGAGGCAGTCTCAAACCAGTGAGCCCCTGCCACTAGCCAGACATCTGAACAACCTTCCGCTACCACTAGTGGCCAGGAGGCCCCGCCACAAGACTCACAGGCCACCAGCACCCCTCCCCCTGCAGAAGGAGAACTACCACGCAAACGTTCCCTCCGATCCAGACAGAAGCCAGAGACACTTGCCAAGACCCCCTCCAGGAAATTAGACTATCCTGATTGTCACTCTTGTGTCCCACCCTGTGACCCTGTCCACCTTGAACTGCCATTGCTCACCTACTATGTCCCCTTGGACAATGCACCTGTGCTACAAACAGACTGGAACAATACCCTGGACTTTCCTCCATCATCACCCCATCCCCTTGCACTTGCCCCTCTTCTTCTTAGCACTTCAAGAAACACCCTTGGAAAAAAAGAGGTTTGGAGTATGTCAAGTATTACAAATATGTATTCATTAAAACAGGAAGAAAATTTGCAAATCAATTGTACAGAAAATGAGCATAGATTAATGACCTGTTGCTGGCTGCAGTGATCACACAAAGAGTATATGTGAGGTCACCAACATCTGCAAAATGAATTGCCAGAGGGAACAGTAAGTGGGCATAGAAGTTGGAAATATCAGCATGCCATTGACACACAAATTCAAATAAATGTCATTGAAATGTAAACTAACACTGTCCTCCATGTGTGTCATTGGAAGTATTGTCTGATCACAGATGTTCTGTTGTCCTCATCCCCATCCTCTGCCTCCTCATCCTCACTGTCCACAGGGTCCACAGCTGGCACAGGGCATCTCCAGCCTCCTCCTCCTGCAGGAATGGGACATGGCATCTGAGGGCCAGGTTACGCAACATGCAGTATGCCACCGCTATTTGGCAGACCTTCTTTGGTGAGTTGCACAGGGATCCACCTGTTAGATGGAGACACCAAACCTGGCCTTCAGAAGGCCAAAGGTCCTTTCAATTATCCTTCTGGTTCGCCCATGTGCCTCTTTATAATGTACTTCTGCCCTTGTCCCGTTATTCCTCACAGGGGTCAGTAGCCATGATAGGTTGGGGTAACCAGAGTCACCTGAAATGTTGAGGAACAACATTTAGTCACACATCATTCCTTATAACCCACACCATACCCATATACCAACATATACTGGGTGGGGACCAGGACTCACATATTAGCCACACCCTGTGCCTCTGTAGTTGGGCCATCACATTTGGGATGCTGCTATTTCTCAGGATAAGGCATCATGCACTGACCAGGATACTTAGCATTGACGTGGGAGATATACTGGTCCGCAAGACACACCATCTGTACATTCATAGCGTGGAAACTCACCCGATTCTTTGCAGGGGGGGACAAATGCAATATGTGTATTATCAATCGCCCCAATTATGTTGGGAATATCTTCCATTGCATAGAACTCGGCCTTCACTGTGGTCAAATCTTCAACCTGCGGGAAAACAATGAAGCTGCACATGTGTTTAATTAGGGCAGACAACACTCTTGTCAGCACTATTGAGAACATTGGCTATGACATTCCTGCTGCCAAGCCCACTGTCACTTGGAAAGAACCAGTTGCCAGGATATTTAGAACTGATACCACTTGCAGAAGAGGGGGGATCCCAGTGGGGTGACGGATACTAAATATCAGGTCAGGCTCCAATTGGGCAGACAGCTTTGTGATTGTGGCCCTGCCCAGTCTATAGGTGAGGATAATGTGCCTGTCCTCCAGTGTTGCCAAGTCCACCAGGGGTGTGTACATGGGGGTATGTCTCCATCTCCTATTCATCCGCAGCAGTAGAAATCTGAGGGACAAAAGAGCGAGGAGCCGGTCACAAACTGAACAATGGTGCTAAAACAGAACTTTGCATCTTGATTTGCTCAGTGTGTCCTAATATCTCTTGTGACACAGCATTATTCCAGGGCCTGCCCCCCCCGAAATGGTGTCTGCCTGTCCTGTGTGGAGAGACAGGTGTAAGTGAGGTCATTCGGCTGACGTTGTGTGCCGTTGAGGGAGGCGGTCAGGAACCGCCGTGCAACTCCTCATTGGTTACAATTGGGCCCTATGGTGTACAGTGGCCAATGGTGATCTACGCCAGCGGTGACAGTATGCACCGCCGCGGATGTGACCGCCATTTTCTATCTGGTTCCTCACTTGCTACCTGACCTTCCATAGGGGAGGACCTACACTGCATGTGCTGCTGTGACCTGTGCCTGGAACCTACCATGGCTCGTGTGACTGGGGAAAGGGCCCCAGCCTTCACTTTGGAGGAGTTGGAGGGACTGGTGGATGGGGTCCTACCCCAGTACGGACTGCTGTATGGGCCTCCAAACCAACAGGTGAGTACACTGTGGGCACGATGCATGTGGCATGAATGCATGGAGTTGTGTGTGTGAAGGCCTCATGTAAGGGGGGTGAGTGGATGTCCTCTGGGTGGCTTACAGGTTGTGTGCTGGGCCATGTGTGTGTAAATGGTGATGGAAACAGGTATGGTGGGCCATATGTTTAACAGGCAGGACTGTTTGTCTACATTTATTTTTCTGTGTCCATTGCCTCTGCAAGTAAGCGGCCATCAAAAGAAGGGTATATTGCGCCCCATCGCCAAGGAGGTGTGGACCCTGGGGGTCTATGGCAGGCGGAGCACCCACTGTCGGAAATGTTGGGAGGACCTGAGACGCTGGGCACGGAAGATGGCAGAGGCCCAGCTGGGGATGGCCTCCCAACCAGGAAGGGGTTCCCATCGAACCCTGACCCTCCTGATGGCCCATAGACTGGCGGTGGCCTATCCTGAGCTGGATGGGCACTTTAGGGCATCACACCAGCCACAAGGGGGTGAGTACAGTCCCCATCATTACAACTTACGCATGGTAGGGTGGTATCCAGGTGGGGGATGTGTGTCAGTGGGTGCCCCTAGGCCAGGCCTGACATTGCAGCGTAGGTCCCCTGGTGGCTAGGGTTCAGAAGGGAAAATCTTGCAACCTAGCTGGTAGCCATCCACTACTGGTCAGGGCTGCATGGGTCCCAGGTGTGCTGCATTTGGCAGTGTGTGCCCCTCTCCATGCCTTGCCCGCTGATTTTGTCTCTGGTAGTGCAATGGCATATTGTGTAGGGTTGTTCCCTGTGTGTGAGGGTGCTGTGTAAGCCAACGGTGGTGTTGGCCCAGCCATTGACCAAGTGTATACTTTGTCTCTTCCCCCCCATTTTTGTTTTGTCACCCTGTCCTTTTGTGCATTAGCATCATTTGGTGGAGGAGCAGAGGCACCGGCGATGGAGGGAGCTGCATTCCACAGGACCCAGGAGGCAGGATCCACCAACGCTGAGGGCACCAGTGGGACAGAGGGTGAGGGGAGCATCAGCCATCATAGCGGGGACTGGAGGGGACAGTTCTGACACAGACACCTCCTCCGGTGGAAGCTCCCTGGTGGTGGCAGAGACTTCTATGACCACCCCACTTCCAGGTACAGCCGCCACCCCGTACCAGCACTGCCCTCCTAGCAACACCTCATCGAGTTGCCCATGCCCACTTACCCAGGAGGGTGGGCATCTCCTTCACCCCAGGCACCTCAGGCCCTGCCCCAGTGAGCCCTGCTACCCTAAGTGAGGAGGCTATTGACCTCCTGAGATCCATCTCTGTAGGGCAGTCAACCATTTTGAATGCCATCCAGGGGCTGGCAGCCCAGATGCAACAATCTAATGCATTCCTGGAGGACATTCACACTGGCTTGGAGGCCCAACAGAAATTGATTCAAGCTCTGGCCTTATCTCTGATGGCAGCCATTGTCCCTGTTCCTACTGCCCCCCCTCCAACTTCCACTGCCCAGTCCCGTTCCCCTCAACCCCAACCCATCCCAAGCACACAGCCAGATGAGCATGCACACAAGACAACACCCAAGAGTGTCACAGGCAAACACAAGCACCACACTTCATCCCACAGGCACTAACACAAACCCCATCCAGTTGCAGACGCACCAGCATCCACTATTTCCACTGTCTCCTCCTCCACCTCCCACCCAGTTCCATCCACACTCACACCTGCATGGACTACATCATCATCCACTATCAGCATCACCACACCAAGCAGAACACACACCTCACTGGCAGACACCTCCACAACAGCCATGCACAAGTCCCCTGTGTCCTCTCCCACTGTGTCTGTCCCCCTTTCTAAAGTATACAAACGCAAGCACACAGACACCTAACAGCCATCCACCTCACAACAGCATACAGCCCATGCACCTGCACCCAAATCAAACAGACAAACACCTCCAACAACCACTCCCTCATCCTCCACTCCCATTCCTTCTCCCTCTTCCCACCCCAATATCCCTAAAAAACTGTTCCTATCCACCATTGACCTCTTCCCTCCCCCTCCTCCCACTCCTGCACGTCTAGCCAGGGTAGGAAGAACCCAGCCAAGCACCTCAGCCACACAGTCCACGGGCCCAATCGTCACAACACCCACTCGTGGTGAAAAGGGATCCAGGCCACATGTCCTGAAGGGGAAGGAGCCTGCACCAGCCAGCCTAAAGGTAAAGGAGCCTGCCATAGCAGGCAGGAAGACCAAGGAGCCTGCCCCATTAGGCAAGAAGGGAAAGGAGCCTGCCCTAGCAGGCAGGAAGACCAAGGAGCCTGCCCCAGCAGGCAAGAAGGGAAAGGAGCCTGCCCCAACAGGGAGGAAGACCAAGGAGCCTTCCCCAGTAGGCAGGAAGACCAAGGAGCCTGGGCCAAGAACTGTGATGGAGCCCCCACCACCAACACTGGTTGTGCCTCCGTCCGAGGTTGCAGGGGATGGGCAGGAACCCCCCCCACGAGTAGCACCACCACTGTGCAGCCGTCCGAGGTTGCAGGGGATGGGCAGGAGGCTCCCCCCACCAGCAGCACCACCAATGTGCAGCCGTCCAAGGTTGCAGGGGATGGGAAGGAGCCCCCCCACCAGCAGCACCACCACTGTGCAGCTGTCTGAGTTTGCAGGGGATGGGCAAGAGCCCCCCCCACCAGCACCACCACCGCCACTGTGCAGCCTTCCGAGGTTGCAGGGGATGGGCAGGAGCCTCCCCCCACCAGCCGCACCACCACTGTGCAGCTGTCACCACTGGTGAACGGTATGTAATCCTGCCTCCAGGGGCTGCTGTGTGGCCTGTCCACTCCAGAACCAGTGGGTATGACTCCCACCTGAGAGACTGTGACCTTGCACTCCCCAGGATCAAGCACAGGGCAGGTTGCCCCCTCCAGAACCAGTGGGTATGACACCCACATGATCATCCCTCCCCAGGATCAAGCACAGGGCAGATTGCCCCCTGACACCCACATGGCCATCACTCCCCAGGATCAAGCACAGGGCACATTGCCCCCTCCAGAACCAGTGGGTATGACACCCACCTGAGAGACTGTGGCCCATCACTCCCCAGGATCGAGCACAGGGCAGGTTGCCCCCTCCAGAACCAGTGGGCATGACACCCACCTGAGAGACTGCTACCTTGCACTCTGCTGGACCAAGCACAGGGCATGCTGCCCCCCTCCAGAACCAGTGGTCTTGTTACATCTCCCGGTTGAGGTGGCCCCCCTTCCCCCTGAGGTGCGTGCCTATTTACAAACTGATGCCCCTGCAGTGTTCTCTCCATGTTGAAGCAGGTGACATGTGTGGCCATGGACTTCGGCCAGTGGCCATGTGGCATACGCAAATTTTGGACTGGGCTGTGTCCCTTTTTCTGTATATATATATATATATATATATATATATATATATATATATATATATATATATTATCTTGCCTAACTTATTTTTCATGCTGTGTTGATCTCATTACATTCACTTTTGTGAAATTGTTTTGTCCTTGCATTATTCATCCGAGTTACGGGGTAAAATTGTTTTTGTAATGCAGCTGGTTGTGTGTATGGTGCGTGTGTGTGGGGTGTGTGTTGTGCGGGTGTGTGTCACTGTCGTTTTCCTCCCCACTCCATTGTGTGCTAGGCATCTGTACTTAATGTCATCATCTTCACCGGCGTTGGTGTTCGTGGTGGAGCAGAACGTAGAAGATCATGGGGAAGACATGCAGTTCTGGTTCCATGGCGGCGTGGTTGTTCCCTGTGTCTCGAATGGTGAGTTCTTTCCCTTCTGAGCCCAGTTTTCCGCCAGGCTTTTGATGTATGTGTTACCAGCCCGAAAAGGGGGGCGGTTTCCTGTGTCTTAATATGGTGAGTGGAATATTGACTTCCACCTGGCTATAGGCGGTTATGGCTGTGGTGGCTATTGTTTCCTCCCTGATCATAATTTGGCAGCAGTTACCGCAGGCCTGTTGGCTGTATTACCTCCACTTTAACACAAACCGCTAGGGTCGTAATGAGGGACTCAGTCTGCCAGCGCACAGAGATTCTCAGACCCACTCTCACAGCAAGATAGCAACTATCACATCCACCCTCACACCCAAACAGACACTCTCTTACCCACTCTCACACCCAGGCAGACACTGTAGAGAGATACTTTTACACCCATCTAGACACTGTCACAATCCCTCTCACACCAAGGCTATGTCTCTAACACTTATTCTGACCCTCAGACAGATATTCTCACACCCATTCTCACAGCCATGCAGACACTCACTCTGACATTCAGAGAGACACTCTCACACCCATTTTCAAATCCAGACTCAGACTGTTACACTTACTCTTACACCCAGCTCTCTCACACTCACTCTCACACCCAGAGAGATGTTACCCAGTCTGACACTCATAAAGAGACTCTCAGAACTACTCTCTCAGCAAGATAGGCACTGCCACGTCCACTCTAACACCCAGACAGACACTCTCACACACATTTACTGGGACGTTATAGTTGGGAAACAGAATTAAAACAACCTTAGAAATCCACTGAAAAAACCCAAATGTTACAGGAACGTTATAGTTAGGTTCTAAATTTACTTGTACAAAATAAGAGACATTTACCTGTTATAGTTAGTTATCTAAAGTAACTATAACTTGTGTCCTAAGGTAACTATAACTCGAGCCATCGCCATGCACTGTTAAATACCCCACAAATTACAGCAAATTACTCATGACATCTTTGGTAACATAATTGATAATATCAATGTAATATTTGCAGTAGAATTTTTGATGAAAAAACTGTGCATAGCAATGGTGCGAGTTATAGTTACCTTGGGGCATGAGTTAAAGTTACTTTAAATAACAGGTGAATTTCTATGGTTTTGTATGAGTAAATTCAAAACATAACTATAAAGTCTCTGTAACCTTTGTTTTTTTTAGTGAATATTTATAGATCTATGATCTATCTATATCTCTATATAAGATATATAGATATATGGTTTAACTTTCCATCTCAAAGAAATATGCGCACTCAGGGCTCTGCATTGCATCCAGTATATTTATTAGTGCATCAAAAACCATAAAAACTGATGTGTTCCAGCACTACGGCCTTGTTCACATTGGTAAAAACATACAGAGAGCATCCATTTAAAGAAACCATCATAAGAACTGGAAACCCACTCAGAATAATGGGTATAGTAAAGGGCACTGCATCTTTCGGCCATTTTGGACAGTGGTGAAAACTATACAATTCAGTACAATGCAAAAGTAACCAAACTTTTGTTCACGTAAGTGAAATGATATCAGTAGATTTTTATACTGACCAATATTAGAGGAAATAGCAATCATAAAATAAAGTACATTTTAAAGTATTTTTTTAAGGTCTGTTTACCCAAGTTGGGCTATAATCCTAATGTGGTGTACAATGGAAAATGTACCTTGGTGACAAAATACAATGTATTTCCATCCAAAATGTCGGCCATATGTGCCTTATATAGGGTGATGCAGTTAAAGACATCTTTTCACATATAACACAAAGGATCACATAAACAAGATCATGCCCTACTGGGCTACATTCATCTAAAAGTCTGAAAGTTAAATAACCCTAGTGGGTAAAACAATAAACATAAATTATTGATCTAAAGGGGCCACCCTCAGTTAGGAATTAGGGGCCAGATTTATACTTTTTGAGGCAAAACTGCTCTAACGCAGTTTTGAGTCAAAAACTTTAGTGCTGACTAGTGTCATTTCTTTTCTTTTCTTTTCTCATTTCTTAACGCCACCCGGGTGTCAAATTTATACTTTGATGCTCGGTGGCGCTAAGAAAAGGTTAGAGTCATTTTTCATGATGCTAACCATTGCGCCTTGTCGTAAGGTAAAATTACGTTAACGCAGGAAAAATGACTCTAATCCGGTTTGCGACATGGAAAAATTTCGCTAAACGGATATGCGCCATTTTTCACCACAATAGCATCAAAAAGAGATGCAAATGCAGCAAACAGTGCTAATGTGCCCCAAAATGGGTCTCAGAAGCCAGGAGAGACCCCAGGGAGACCTCACACAACCAGGAACCAGCCAGGAGGACACATTCAAGACCCAGGGGAAAGACAAAAAGAAGAGGAAGTGTCGCTTCAGCGCAGAAGAGCATGAAATCCTGGTCAGAGAGGTGACAGAGCACCAGCATCAACTCTTCATCAACTCTAAATTGCCAATTGGGAGGAGAGAGGCAATTTGGCAACAGATTGTGGACAAGATTAACAGTTTGGCAGAGGTCAGGAGAACTGTCACGGAGTGCAAGAAAATCTGACATGACTGCAAGTGCAGGACAAAGGAGAAAATGGCAAGGAACAGGAAGGCAGCACTGCAGACCAGAGGTGGGAGTCCAGCACCGCAAGAGGACCTGGACGAGATAGAGGAGATGGTTGCAGCCGTCATCTCAGAGGAAATCATCACTGGTATCACAGGACAGGACAGCGCAGCCTACCAGGAAACAACACATATGCAGGGTAAGTTGCATGGGGGACACAAATGCCTAAATGTCAAGTCCAAGAAAGGGGATGCACATACCTACTACACAATGCATGTCAGCCCTGCAAATCAGGAAGTGGAAAGGGCAAAGGGGCACAGCACGGTACTCCCTGCACTGCCCATGCCAGGTGCATGAGTGGTGCAGGGGCATCCAGGGGCACAGCACAACACAACACCAACAACCTTTCCATGGGGGTACACCACTGCTGGAAATGCTGAAGCAGACCAGGAGGGTCGGATAGAATGTAAAACTGGTCTTCTGTCACAGGACAGCTGGTATTGTCAAAATGTAAACTAGAGGACAATGCTCAGTCTCAGGCCATTGGCTCAAGCGGCATTTACCATTGACAAAACGTGCCACTACTACCTGTGCTGTGTGTGCTGGTCAATTAGAAAATGGCAGTTAGGTGCCCATGACACAAACACACTCAAAATGAGGGTTCAGTATGACTACGTGATCAATCCCCATCAATTCCTATCCAAGTGCAACTCCTGTCAACTGCTCATGTCCATAGACTCAATAACCATCAGGCACTGTCACATACATTATGATGTACACAGTAGTAATCTCATACCCATGCTGCCCATTCCAGGGTTTACCCATGTGCCTGTGTCACAATAGCTGCAATGCCACCACCCAACATCTCCTTGGTGTCATAGTGCTAAGACAACAGCATTGATGGGGGGGGGGAACATATGTGTGTAGCTAGGCAAACACACCCTCACAGTCATAAGAGGAAATGGACCTCTGCCAGGCCCATCAGTGAAATTCAATGTAGCACACATATATAAACATCAACATGAGAAACTACCAATGGTGACCCCGGTATCGTTTCATGGAAATGCAATACATGGTATGGCACTAGGTCTCAGCACAGTATAGGTGTATGTGAAAAATGACTTAAATCGATTCTCACAGGAGAAAGTGTACCTCTACACAAAACCAGACTGTGGTGGTCATTCTGACCCTGGCGGTCTTTGACCGCCAGGGCGGAGGACCGCGGGAGCACCGCCGACAGGCCGGCGGTGCTCCAATGGGGATTCCGACCGCGGCGGTAAAGCCGCGGTCGGACCGGCACCACTGGCGGGGTCCCGCCAGTGTACCGCCGCCCCATTGAATCCTCCGCGGCGGCGCAGCTTGCTGCACCGCCGCGGGGATTCCGACTCCCCCTACCACCATCCAGATCCCGGCGGTCGGACCGCCGAGATCCGGATGGCGGTAGGGGGGGTCGCGGGGCCCCTGGGGGCCCCTGCAGTGCCCATGCCACTGGCATGGGCATTGCAGGGGCCCCCGTAAGAGGGCCCCTACATGTATTTCACTGTCTGCTGCGCAGACAGTGAAATACGCGACGGGTGCAACTGCACCCGTCGCACAGCTTCCACTCCGCCGGCTCGATTCCGAGCCGGCTTCATCGTGGAAGCCTCTTTCCCGCTGGGCTGGCTGGCGGTCTGAAGGCGACCACCCGCCAGCCCAGCGGGAAAGTCAGAATTACCGCCGCGGTCTTTCGACCGCGGAACGGTAACCTGACGGCGGGACTTTGGCGGGCGGCCTCCGCCGCCCGCCAAGGTCAGAATGAGGGCCTATGTGGCTAAGACCAACAATATGTCTGACACATCATCAGGTAAAAACATCAGCTCGACACTGATAGTGACTCATCAGGAAACACATGACAACGCCACGGACGCCGCGGTCAAGATCGAGGAAGGTGGAATTATCCACCGTTGATGCCCCCCTATCCTCCTCATAACAACCAACAATGGGGATGGCCAACCCAATAAGGTCCCTCAACCCAGTATCAGGTACCCTTCTTCCAACACCTGGCACAATGGTCATTTCCTGAACCACCTCTGCCTTTTTTAGACAGAGGTCAAGGGAGGGGAAAAGGGAAAAGGAAAGTGGTGCACTGGCGTCCAAGAGAAGACTGTCCAGAGAACGAGACACAGCAAGAAAACGCTCCAGAAACAAGCAAAATGTAGTGTCGACTAATATGGCAGGTATGAATGACAACATCATTAACTTAAGTGACAGATGATTGACACCCTCGAGTCAAAAGTATTGAATAAGGGCCTAAAGTTTGTTCCTACACCTAAAATAGACTTGTTTAAAATTAGAACTTCATTGGCAGATTTGTTTCGCAAAATCCGTCACAAAACATTCTTTTCAGAGAAAAACTTTGATGAACCAGAGCGAAACTCAGGACTACGTCCCACATCTACCTTCTGTCCCACAACAGGACAGATGCCACCTGAGGTTCTAGCTTTTGAAAAATCAGTGTCTCAGAAAATTAGTAATCTCACGAAGACACAGAACAATTCATTCCACAACATGAGTTTGGATGAACTCACTGCTTTGAAACGTCTGACATCCGACCCCTCCATTATAATTAAATCAGCAGACAAAGATGGGGCTATGGTGATCATGCCTCAAAAAATGTATAGAGATGAATGTCAGCGCCTACTAGGAAACACACAGCACTACAAACGTTTGTCCCGTGATCCAACAGCAGATATCCAGGAGGAAATCTCCTTTCTCGTGACCAAAGGAGTCGAGAACGATTGGCTCACTAAACATGAAGCAGCCTTCCTGACACAATCTAACCCTAAAATACCTTACTTTTACATTCTTCCTAAGGTACATAAAGGAAAAATTGCTCCACCCGGTAGGCCCATAGTGTCTGGGATTGGCTCTGTCCTGGAGCCACTTTCCCAGTTCTGTGACTTCTTCTTACAACCGATGGTGAAACAAATCCCCACCTACTTAAAAGACACCACCGATGTACTGGTCCTGCTAGACTCTGTATCCTTTGAGAAAAACCAGGGAATTCCTGATCACGCTGGACGTTGAATCACTTTACACGAATATCCCCCAGGAAGCAATGCTGGGGGTTATATGCGACCTCTTCGAAGAAAACTGAGGTGTCTCACGAACACCCCTTGAATTTGTACTCGATTTAGCACACCTTGCAATAACAAGGAACTACTTTGAATTTGAAAACAACTTTTATCTACAAATTCAGGGGACCTCGATGGGCAGTACTTTTGCCCCTAGTCTGGCCTGTCTGTATCTAGACAGTTTCGAAAAACAGGTGGTTCTTCATGATGATAACCCGTTCCAAGGGCAGATCAAACTATGGAAACGTTATATAGATGACATTCTACTGATCTGGACAGGAAACAGAGAGGAGGCCCTCAGCTTCTCGCACTGGCTCAACACGGCTAACCCGTTTTTGAAGTTCACCATGACAATAGGTGGTAGCCAACTGCCTTTCTTGGATCTACTAATCTATGAAAAAAATGGATCCTTAGCCACCTATGTCTGCTATGAACCCACAGATCGCAATAACCTTCTCCAATTTCAGAGCTTCCACACAAGGTCCCTGAAGGAAAAGCTCCATGTGGGGCAATTCTTACGTTTGCGACGGAACTGCTCAAACCTCACAGATTACATAAAACATGCTAACAAGCTGTCCACTAAACTTCAAGAAAAAGATTACCCCACACATCTTGTCAGAAGACCCAACAAAAGAGCACATAATAACAATAGAGATCAACTGTTACAACCCCATATAAACAAACCCAAGATGGAACAGATAGTGTGTGTGACCACGTTCAACCCTCTATCTAACGAGATCCAAAACATCATCAGAGATGACTGGAAGATCCTGACTTCTGGAGGCCTCCCTTTTCAACAACTTTTGCAGGCCTTCAAGAGAGCCACCAATTATTTGACATGGTGGTTCACACTAGACCCATCTCTAAACCTCTAAACAAACAGACAACACTCTGGCACCTACCACCTCCCACGGGCCACCACCCGTGTGGCAAAAGTAATGTATGCCGGTTCACACAAAAATCCACCACAGTACACCTTGGTCTTAAAACCCTGTGGGTTCTTAAATCACTTACAAATTGCAACAGTAAGAATGTAACCTATTTGATCAAGTGCCCTTGCCAGCTTAAATATATCGGAATGATAACGAGGAAGGTTGGCACCCGTATCTGTGAGCAAAGGAGCACTATCTGATGCAAACGTGACGCCACAAAACTTACAAGCCACTTTATTCTGAGTAACCATTCCCCAGATGATCTGAGGTGGACCGTTCAAGAGCAACTGCCTCCCACGACAAACAATATGAAGCTTTTTTTCTGTGAACAGCGGTGGGTCTGGAGACTACACTCAGATACGAATGGATTGAACGTTGAGATCCCGTGGTTTTCATTTAACAAATGACATCCTTTTCAACATCCTGGCACACAGTTAAACCATGGTGCACTGTAACCTAGTCCTGTGGATATCTCCCTACTGGTGACCCCTCCCAGCATGTGTACCTCTTTCTCTCTCTACCCTTCCCCTACAGCCCTCCGTTCCTCACCCCCTCCCTTCACCTCCCTCCTTATCCCTCTTTCTTTTTTCTTCCTTTTTCTCTCTGTTTCTCACCTCGTTCCATACTTTTTTCCCTCTCTTGTCCCTATTGCTTTTTCTGGAGGATAAACTCTCCTTTCCCCTTTTTTCTCCCCCTCTCCTCACCCCTTCCCTCCCCCTCTTTCTTTCCCTTCCCCTTTCCCTTCTTTATATATCCTCTAATCTCTGCACCCTCACTTCCCCCTCCCCCTCTTTCTTTCCCTTCTCTTTTTTATTCCCTTTCCTTTTTTCCTTCTTCCCCCCTTTCAATGTCTGCACCCCCCCTTTTCTCTTCCTTCCCCCTCCCTCCCTTCCCTCCAGCACTCTTTCCCTCCAAACCCCTCTCTTTCCCCTTCCCTCCTTCCTCCCCCTTGTGCACATGCCTATCTCGCTAAATGCGAGAGGATTGCCGTCACGTCACCAGTACTGCTGGGAACTATGTTTCCCAGCAGCCTTTGAGCAGCACGACGTCAGGTGACTTGTTCACGTTGACGCCGCGCATCCAACCACACCCCGGGCCCTGAAGTCCAGCCCGGGCCAGTGGCGGTGACTGCGCGCTTTGCGCGCCGGTTTTGATCATTCTAATATCCTTAAATATCCACCCCTACGCAGGACCATTACCTCAAGCGGTCCAGCGAGGGGACAGTTTAGGCGCACAGCGAGCGCCTCTTTTGGAGTTGTGAATGAGAACACTTTTTTTGGTATACGGGGACATCCTCGGCACAGATAAGAACTTTTTAATTTATTTTCTTTCATCGTAATTATGCCCCTAATCACAGGGGTATTTCGTTGTATATCCTTTGATTTACCTGTTGATAGCAGGTTGTATAAACAGTGAATTACTTGCTCCCTGTATATTTTCTATATGTATTCATTTACCTGCTTCCTGTGGGGATTATATATTAAGCAATATGGCATTTACAATTGTTAGCGCACCCCTCAAAGAGTGCAAATTACGGCTAGGCAGCAGCCCTTTCATCTTTACAGCCCTCCATACCTTTTATGTTCATACTGCCGTGTCCTGTTTCTCTATCCTCTTCTCCTTTGTGTGTGACAATAAGGGGACACTCCCACTCCTGGAATTCTGGGGCTAGTAGCCTTCAGGTATAGGGTAAGACGCTCTCCCTCCTTTTTGGATACATTTCTAACACGTGTGCATTGCATGACTTTTGCCTGCTATGTCACGTTTTTGTGTGCTGTGCTGTGTAGTGTTGTGTTTCACATACAAAATTATATGTGTGCTTTGTTTCCCTCAGGCCTCCACAATGTATTTCATTGCTTAAGGTAGGTCCGTTACCTCTTTTTCTAATCTTTTCACACTCACTTCCTTTGAGTGGAGTAGTTGTCCCTTGCATTGCATAGGGTTTAGGGATCCAAGGCCCTGACGAGTGCCCAGAGACTTTCCTTGGCTCATTATAGAGGGCAGAAACATGTTGGCCATTTTTAGATAGGCGACCCAGTGAGTCATTGTTCTCACAGAGGTGTCCAATTTTGTGTTTTTAATCACACCAGCAGACACCACTATTAAATGTGTACTCTCACACAAAGTGACTGTCTAGGTGTTTTTATGTACACCCTAGCTTAGCTGGATCCCACATTTTCCAGAGCAGTTAAAATGTACGCACTCCCTCCTGTTCCTTTAACAGTGAGGACGAGCTGCCCAGGTGCCATTGTTCTACCTGGGTGGGGCTAGGTGGTCATATGATGAAGCATGACACTATATAGTGTGTGAGACAACCTAGTCCATAAAGGAAACATCCCCCCAACCGTAAAACTATTAACACATGACCCTCCACAGTATTCAACACTATTAACCCATCTAATAAGTTCTAGGAACTCCAAGGGATGCTTCCCCTGTCAGTAGTTCCTCAATATAAAGTGAACCCCGTACTCTTGTGTGTGATTGTGAAAAATGATAGTCTGGGTAAGGGCCATGTTGTTATGTGTGGTTCATGTGGCATCAGCACACCAACAATCATTGCAAGGCCTCACCATGCTAACGGAAGCAGAGGGAGGGTTGATTAGGACAAGAAGGTAGCAAGCCACAATTTGGACAGAACCCACACCTAGAAGATGTGACGCAGACAATTTCCCAAACTGCCCACACTACATGTGACATGCAGGTGGGGCATAGGGCTGAGAGACTGCAAACATTAATGACAGGAACAATGCATGGGAACCAAGATAATAATGTATCACCAATAGGAAGTCAGTGACCTCACATTACAACTGGCACAACAGAGACACACTAATTGTACAATATCTCATTGCAGAGGACGATGGCTCTCCTGTGGATCTGTCTATCCCGGACTACCCTGATGACTTGGATGACCAGCTGACAACCATCAGCCAGAAAACCCTCCAAGATGTCCTGGGAACCCTCCAGACACCACCTCCAGTTGCAAGGAGGAGCACACATGTAGCAGCCATCCCAGAGGACTCTCCCACCACCCCAATAGTACGACCTGCAGCTCAAACACAGCTGAGGACACTGAAGACACAGGGACCAACTTTGAGGGGACAGTAGTGGGAGTACAGCGGCAGCTGGCCAAGGAGGTGCGAGTGGGGATGCAGACTATGGCAGCCAGCCTTGAGGGGATGCGCATGTACATGATGACATCCACACAACAGTCAGCAGCCATACAAGTCACACAATCCCTACTGCAAGGAGTCAAACAGTGTCTAAGGAACCTCACCACTGCTGTGAGGGAGTTGCCACAACACCTGCCCTCCCAATCTTGCAGCTGCATTCATGACAACAAGCTGGACTCCCTCAGGGCAGACATGGCTGCCTACCACAGGAATGTTGCTTCCATAGTCAATAATCAGCAGCTCCTCCTTGCTGCAGTTATGCCAAATGTAGTTCCACAGATGGCAGCTGCTGGGAATTTGGAGTCCACTTCTACAACCACTGAAGTGTGTGTTGCCCCCTCAAACCTACCACCATCAAGGGCAGAGGAGACGACACACACATGAGCGGATGAAGATCTGGAACAAATCATATTCACCCATAGGAGTACCCGGTAGCACCAGCCCATGCCACATGGGCACTGATTTTCCTTTGTCCAGTGCTTGACAACATGCCAGTGTTGCTACAGTTGATGACAGGCACTCTTCACTGATACACTGTTAACCTTGCCACTATCGACTGCAATTGTCTCTCACTACTCAAATGGCAATTCATGTTCCTCTGCAGTGAATGACACTTCATCTCAGCATGTCCAATGACATGTCCCTCAACCTTGCACTTGTGTTGCATCACAATAGAATGCTGTACACTAATGGGGTCACAAACCTGGACTATGTAAACATTGCAATACAATAGTGTTGCAGAGGTTGTTGCTCCTGCAGGTATGGTGGTCGGTGGTGCTGAAGTGGAAGGTGCAGCAGGTGTGGCGGTTGTTGGTCCCAAGGTTGACAGTGCAGCAGGTGGGGCTGATGTGATTGTGGCTGTTGTGCTACTGGGTGCAGTTGTGGTGGTGGCTCCAACCGTTGTGGCCTATGCCGGTCCTCCTTGGCTGAGAGCCCACCATTCTCCTGTGGCTCTCTCTCTCTGATAGTGTCTTGCCATCCTCCAGTACCCAGACTCAAAATCCAAGATGTATCTGTACCTTACTGCCTGCTTCAGGAAATCCTGAACTCTACTACATTCATGATGGCAGCTGTAAACATTAGACAGGCAAACATCAGTTTCATCATTGTGTGATGCAGGTACAGATGATAATCTAACTCTCTCCCTCTATTTGCACATGCAGTCCAAATCACAGTACAGATGACATAAGGGGTCATTACAACCCTGGCGGACGGTGTTAAAGCGGCGGTAAGACCGCCAACAGGCCGGCGGTAAAAAAATTGCAATAACGACCGTGGCGGAAACCGCCAACGAAGACAGCCACTTTAACACTCAGACCGCCACGGCGGTACAAACAAACAGCGTGGCGGTCACCGCCAACAGACAGGCGGGAGACAATGTACCGCCCACACTATTATGACAGGCCAATCCCCCACCTTTTCCGGGGCAGATTCACCGCGATTAAAACACAGCGGAAACAGGAATTCCAAAGGGTAAACGCTCACCTCTGCACACCCCACGAGGAACGAGGACACCATGGAACCGGAACTTCAAATTCTACCTGCGATAGTCTTCCTGCTCCTCTACCAGGAGCACGAACGCCGGCGGCGAATACCACGGTGAGTACTGCACCTACGACACAGGGGAGGCGGAGGCAAAAAAAAGGGACACACACACGCAACACTCCCACCCCCACCCTCACCCACTACAACACACACACTAATACATGTTGATACATTACAATTACACCCCCAAGCCCCATGTAAGAATGCAAAGACAAAAGGAAATGAGTGTAACCATTGTAATCTATTAAAATCCATTACTCAAAAATATATATATACACTATAAACAAATATATACACCAATAATACAAGTCCAGGTATTGCACCATTTATAGTCCGTGGACCACTGGGCCTAAAATGCATGGGCGAGGCCCACACTCGATACCCGATCAAAACAGAGAGAACACTGCAGGGGCATCAGATAGAAATACAACAGGCACCTCAGGGTGAAGGGAAGGGGGGGCACCTCAGCCGGATGAGTGCACGATGCCAGATCCACGAGGGGGCTCCATGCCCACTGTTCAATCCTGGGTAGTGCAAAGCCACAGTCTCTCAAGTCTCTACAGTGGGTGGTTTGCCACTGTTCAATCCTGGGGAGTGCAAAGCCACAGTCTCTCAAGTCCCTACAGTGGGTGGGTTGCCCACTGTTCAATCCTGGGGAGTGCAAAGCCACAGTCTCTCAAGTCTCTACAGTGGGTGTCTTGCCCACTGCATTATCCTGGGGAGTGCAAAGCCACAGTCTCTCAAGTCTCTACAGTGGGTGGGTTGCCCACTGTTCAATCCTGGGGAGTGCAAAGCCACAGTTCCACAAGTGGATGACAGTCTCCACTGGTTCTGGAGGGGGCATGGTGCCCAGAGTGCTTCATCCTGTGAAGGACAGAGGTAGTGGATGAATGTCTCCACTGTTTCTGGAGGGGGACTGGTGCCCAGAGTGCTTCATCCTGTGAAGGACAGAGGTAGTGGATGGATCTCTCCACTGGTTCTGGAGGGGAACTGGTGCCCAGAGTGCATCACTCACCCCGTGACGGACCCAGTTGCGTCAGTGCCCCTGCCGCTCATGGGCTAGCGGTGCTTGAGTTGGCGGTGCCCTGTTCAGCGGTGCTTGATTTGCCGGTGTCCTCTTCAGCGGTGCTTGAGTTGGCGGTGCCCTGTTCAGCGGTGCTTGAGTTGGCGGTGCCCTGTTCAGCGGTGCTTGATTTGGTGGTCTCCTGTTCAGCAGTGCTTGAGTTGGCGGTGCCCTGTTCAGCGGTGCTTGAGTTGGCGGTGCCTGGACCAGCGGTGCTTGAGTTGGCTGGTGCCCTGTTCAGCGGTGCTTGAGTTGGCGGTGCCCGGCCCAGGGGTGCTTCAGTTGGCGGTGCCCTGTTCAGCCGTGCTTGAGTTGGCGGTGCCCGGCCCAGTGGTGCTTGATTTGGCGGTGCCCTGTTTAGCGGTGCTTGAGTTGGCGGTGCCTTGTTCAGCAGTGCTTGAGTTGGCGGTGCCTTGTTCAGCGTTGCTTGAGTTGGTGGTTGCCGGCCCAGCGGTGCCTGTGCTGGCGGTCCTTCATGGCCCAGCGGTGCTTGTGCTGGCGGTCCTTCATGGCCCAGCGGTGCTTGTGCTGGCGGTCCTTCATGACCCAGCGGGGCTTGTGCTGGTGGTGGCCTCCTGGGCAGCTGGGCTGGGGCTGGCGGGGCCCTCCTGGGCAGCTGGGCTGGGGCTGGCGGTGGCCTCCTGGGCAGCTGGGCTGGGGCTGGCAGGGCCCTCCTGGGCAGCTGGGCTGGGGCTGGCGGTGGCCTCCTGGGCAGCTGGGCTGGGGCTGGGCTGAGGCTGGTGGGGCCCTCCTGGGCAGCTGGGCTGGGGCTGGAGGGGCCCTCCTTGGGCAGCTGGGCTGGGGCTGGCGGTGGCCTCCTGGGCAGCGGAGATGATGGTGGTCTTCTCCGCTGTGCAGCTCTTCCCAGACTTGCTGGGTTTCTTGTGGCCCTTCCCCACCTTGGGAGGTGTAACAGCTGACTCCACACTCCCACCGGGACCCCTGGGAGCGGCTTTGGTGGCTGTGGTCTTCCCCCTCTCCTGCAGGGCACTGGCCAACTTCTGATGCTTCACAGGGGGGGGGGGACTGGCTGTGCTGTGGCTCCGTGCCACACTGGCTGTCCTGGTGGCCGGTGCACTCCACATACCTGTGACAACAGGCACCACTGGTACCGTAGATGTTGTGGCTGAGGTGCTACTTCGGGACCTATGAGATGGACGGGGTGGGGGAGGTGTGGGAAAAAGGCCAATGCTGGACAGGAAAATTCTTTTGGACACACTGGGACGGGTAGCTGGAGGGGGTTTGGGAGTGGAGGAAGAGGTGGTGGTAGTAGGAGGTGTACGTTTGGTGACTTTGGGTGCAGGTGCATGCGCTGGAGGCTGTCGTGAGGTGGATGGCTGTTGGGTGGGTGTGTGCCTGCGTTTGTGTATCTTGGGAGGGGGCATCACAGACACACTGGGAGAGGACACAGGGGACGTGTGAATGGTAGTAGGGGTGGTGACTGCACATGAGCGGGGTGTGCTGGTGGGTGGGCTGGTGAGGGACGTAGTGGCTGTAGAGGTAGTGCATGCAGGTGTGAGTGTAGACGAGACTTGGAGGGAGGAGGGAGACGACGAGGAGGGGGACACAGTGGAGGTAGTGGATGTTGGTGTGTGCATGTGTGTGTTGCTTACGTGAGTGCCTGTGGGATGTGTGGTGCTTATGTTTGCCTGAGCTTCCCTTGTGTGGTGAGGTGTGTGCAGGCTGGTCTGATGGTGTGCTTGGGATAGGCAGAGGTACAGGGGATTGGGTCTGGGTGGAGGAAGTTGGAGGGGGGTGGCTAGAGACGGGGACAATGGCTGCCATCAGTGCTGAGGCCAGAGTTTGAAAAGCTCGGTGAAGGGCCGCCTGACCCGAATGAATGCCCTCCAGGAATGCATTAGTTTGTTGCAACTGCCTGTCTACACCCTGGATGGCATTCAAAATGGTAGACTGCCCAACAGTGAGTGACCTGAGGAGGTCAATGGCCTCCTCACTGAGGGCAGCAGGGGTGACTGGGGCAGGGCCTGAGGTGCCTGGGGCGAAGGTGATGCCCACTCTCCTGGGTGAGCGGGCACGAAGCGAAGGTTGAGGGGCGGCTGGGAGGGCGGTGCTGGTAGGGGGGGGTGGCGGCTGTACCTGTAGATGCGGGGGCACAGATGTTGCCGCCACCACAAGGGAGCTCCCATCAGAGGATGAGTCCATGTCGCTGGTGTCAGCTCTTGTCCCCACCGTGGAGCTTCCCTCGCCCTCCGTCCCACTGGTGAATTCCGAGTCCGTAGTCTCGCCCTCCAGGGCCATGTGGGATGCAGCTCCCTCGTGCTCCGGTGCCACTGCTCCTCCGCCTGATGATGCTAATGCACACAAGAACAGGAAGACCACAAAAAGGGGGGGAGACAGATGAAAGACATATTGAGTGGATGGATTACTGCTACCGTTGGCGGACAAGACAGACACAGAGGCCCCCTGCACTACGCCGCGCTCTTGGGCTCCACAGTGCAATTCCTGGGAAATGGCCTACAAGGCTATGGACGACATCTGCACACATAGATGACACAGGGGCATGAATAGCTGTACTTGGCACTCTACAGAGGTGGGGTGGGGGGCCACAGGGCCATGCCTTACGGAGGGGCCTAGCCTACGGAACTCGCCCTGGCCTAGGGAAACCCTCAGCCCTCCTCCCCCACCCAGACAACTCCACTGCGCGCAAAGTCAGCTGAATGAGAGTGTACTCACCCCCTTGTGTCTGCTGTGATGCCCTCAAGCGCCCATCCAACTCTGGGTAGGCCACCGCCAGGATCCTGAACATCAGGGGGGTCATGGTTCGACGGGCACCCCTCCCACGTTGGGAGGCCATCCCCAGCTGAGCCTCCACCGTCTTCTTGCTCCAGCGGCGAATGTCCTCCCATCTTTTCCGACAGTGGGTGCTCTGTCTGTGGTAGACCCCCAGGGTCCAGACGTCCTTGGCGATGGCACGCCAAATATCTTTCTTCTGGTGGGCGCTGACCTACATGAAATGTACAGGGGAAGAAGAGAAGTCATTACCAACTGTACCGTCAAAGTGAGTGGCCCCCATCCCTACCCTTGCCATGTGGCACATGCACTCACCGTCTTACATGCACACAGCACTCTGCCCCCTTCCTTCTTACATCCAGCCCTCTCCACACAGGCACAGCCCATACAACATGCTCCCTGTTTGTCTGGAGGACCGTAGAGTAGCGTGTACTGGGGGAGGACCCCATCAACGAGCTTCTCCAACTCCTCCGATGTGAAGGCAGAGGCCCTTTCCCCAGACGCACGAGCCATTGTCTCTTTCAGACTGAGGTCACAGCAGCACTTGCAGTGTAGGTCCTCTGCTGTCGATGATCAGGTATTGAGTGATTGAAGTGATAGAAAATGGTGATCACGTCCGTGGCGGTCACGTCTGCGGCGGTGCGTACCATCACCGCCGGCGTACATTGTCATTGGCTCCTGGGACCCATAGGGTCCGATGTTAACCAATGCAGCATTGCGCCGCGGTCTCTGACCGCCTACTGCGACTGTGTACAACGCCAGCGCAGTTAGCTCACATCCCATTGTCCCACTTTAGAGGTCAGGCAGCCACCATTTCAGGGGCCCAGATGGCCTCATTTTCAACTGCGTCACACATACCTAGGCCTAGTCTCAACACACATACAGGCCACCTTTTGTGTATGATTGGTGTTCTGTGTAAACTGTGGGTATGTACCTTTGAGTTGTTTGACTCTGTGCTCGCTGTTGTCCTTCATAGGCACCGTCCGCTGGGACATGTGAGGAGATGGTGGCATCCTCCGGTGTAACGACCGTTGGTGGACCTGTCGACAATGGAGGAGCGACATTTGATAATCACCTACAGGTTTGACCGTGCCACAATCCAGGAACTGTGTACCCAGTTGGAGCCAGACCTGATGTCAGCAATCTGCCATCCCACAGGAATCCCCCCTCAAGTGCAGGTGCTGTCAGTGCTCCTTTCCTTGCAAGTGGCTCTTTTCAAACAACTGTGGCCATGGAATCAGGGATGTCCCAGCCTATGTTTTCCAACGTATTGTCCAGCGTGTTGTCTGCCCTTCTGAAACACATGCAGAGCTACATCGTTTTCCCTCAGGTGGAGGATTTGCCTACAGTGAAAGGTGATTTCTATGCCCTGGGACATATCCCCAACATCATAGGTGCCATTGATGGGACCCATGGGGCTTTGGTCCCCCCCCACAGGAGTGAACAGGTGTACAGAAACCAGAAGAGTTATCATTCTATGAATGTACAGATGGTATGTTTGGCAGACCAGTACATCTCCCATGTGAATGCCATGTTCCCTTGCTCAGTGCATGACGCCTACATCCTGTGGAATAGCAGCATCCCTTATGTGATGGGTCAACTCCAGAGGCACCGTGTGTGGCTATTAGGTGAGCCCCTGGAAGCAAGACAGTGGGAATGGTTGTCTGGGGTTATCCCTACCGGTTAGTGTGTTGTCCCTCGCCATTTGCAGGTGACTCTGGGTACCCCAACCTGTCATGGCTACTGACCCCAGTGAGGAATCCCAGGACCAGGGCAGAGGAATGCTACAATGAGGCCCATGGGCAAACTAGGAGGGTGATCGAGCGGACCTTCGGCCTCCTGAAGGCCAGGTTCAGGTGCCTCCACATGACAGGTGGACCCCTATTCTACTCACCAAAGAAGGTGTGCCAGATCATCGTGGCCTGCTGTATGCTTCACAACTTGACTTTGCGACGACAGGTGCCTTTTCTTCAGGAGGATGGTGCAGATGGCAGTGTTGTGACAGCTGTGGAGCCTGTGGACAGTGATGAGGATGAAGCAGAGGAAGAAGACATCCAGCAATATTTCCAGTGAAACACAGGTGAGAATACAATCCTGCCTACTACATGTACTTTTACACTACTACCTCTATCCTGTCTGTCGTTTTCACCCAGTGTATGGTCACTGAGTTGTCACTTTCCCTTATGGTTTCACAGATGTGGGTCCCACTGTGTGTCATCTGCTTAAATTCCTCATGGACTAGAGCTGTGTGACATAGGTACGTTGACATTACTATTTCAAAAACATTTTGTCACTGTAATTGCAAATACACTATTTTGAAATCACAGACAGACTCCAGATCATTTTGTGCTTTAGGTGTGTTTATTTAAATGCAAAATATTGGAGGGGGAAGTTAAATGGTGAGGGGTGATGGCAGAGGAGTGTCCATGGCAGAGTCCAGTCTATTAGTCTCACAGGTGCATTGCCCATATGGGCATAGGAAGTGGAGCTGGGGCAGTTTAATTATGGACAGAGTGACAAAGTGGGACAGTAGGATGACAATCAGGGTGGTCTCATTTTGTGGCGGGGGTCTTGGCATCGTTCTCTGTCTTGTTCCTGGATCTCAGGGACCGTTTGCGGGGTGGTTCTCCCTCTGCAGGGGGTGGGGTGCTGGTGTGGTGGTCCAGTGGCGGGGCGTCCTGTCCAATAGCGCCGGCGGAGGTGGTGGGCAGTTCATCGCCCATGCTAGTGCCAGGGGCCCCTTGTAGTGCCACAGTGTCCCTCCTGGTGTTGAGTACTTCCTTCAGCACCCCTACGATGGTGCCCAGGGTGGAGCTGATGGTTCTGAGTTCCTCCCTGAAGCCCAAATACTGTTCCTCCTGCATGCGCTGGGTCTCCTGAAACTTGGGCAGTACCATTGCCATCGTCTCCTGGGAGTGGTGGTATGCTCCCAGGATGGAGGAGAGGGCCTCGTGGAGAGTGGGTTCCCTTGGCCTGTCCGCCCCCTGTCACACGGCAGCCCTCCCAGTTCCCCTGTGTTCCTGGGCCTCCGTCCCCTGGACCGTGTGCCCACTGCCACTGCCCCCAGGTCACTGTTGTTGTTGGGGTGGTGGGTTATCCTGGGTTCTCTGTAGTGGTGGACACACAGCTGATTGACGTGTCCTGGGGACGGAGGTATGGGCCCGCTGGGTGGGTGCTGTGCTGGTGTTGCCTGTGTGAGGGGAACCGACTGTCCAGATGTCCCCGATGGTCCAGGCTGGTCATCTAGATCCAGTTGGACAGAGCTGCTGTCATCACTGTGGGCCTCTTCTGTGGGTGGAGTGGACATGTCTAGACCCTCCTGTCTGGTAACGTTGGATAGGGGTCCTGCAGGGGTTGAAAGGCATGATTATTGCATCTGTGTGTGCCATGGTGTGCAATGGGTGGGTGACCGTGTGCCCCACTGCTGGCATTCTTGTGTGGGAGCTTGTGTGATGATGGTTTAGGGGGGTGTATGGATATGTGCAGTGTATATGCTTTGGTGATGGGTGTCCATGCTTTGTTGTTGCATGCAGGGGTTGGTGTTGGGATGGGTGGTTTGTGATACTGGTACATTTGTGAGGAGTTGGTGTGATAGGGGTGAGGGCGAGGGTGGGGGTATGTGAAAGCATGCAGGTAGGGTGGGGGATGTAATAGTAAAGCTTTGACTTACCAGAGTCCATTCCTCCAGCTACTCCTGCAAGGCCCTCCGGATGCAGAATCGCCAAGACCTGCTCCTCCCATGTTGTTAGTTGTGGGGGAGGAGGTGGGGGTCCGCCGCCAGTCCGCTGAACCGCCAGGAGGTGTCTTGAGACCACGGAACGCACCTTCCCCCGTAGGTCGTTCCACCTTTTCCTGATGTCCTCCCGATTCATTGGGTGTTGTCCCACTGCGTTGACCCTGTCCACTATTCGCCATAGCTCCATCTTCCTTGCAATTGAGGTGTGCTGCACCTGTGATCCAAATAGCTGTGGCTCTACCTGGACGATTTCCTCCACTATGACCCTGAGCTCCTCCTCCGAGAACCTGGGGTGTCTTTGCCGTGCCCTGGTGTGGTGTAGGTGATGTGTGGGGTGGAGTGTGTGGTGATAAATGTGGTGATATGTAGTGGTGTGTTGTGTGAGGTGCGTGGAAGTTGTGTGGGTGATGGTGTTATGTGCCTGTGGATGCTGTTGTACTTGCTGGTGGTGTCTCTCTCTGGCCTTCTTTCTGAATTTTTTGTCGTGGGGGTTTGTGGGTGATGTGGGTGTGTGTTTTATATTGTAATGGGTGTGTGGGAGTGGTGTGTGTATGTGTCACAGGTGTGTGTATTTTGAAGCGTCCAATGTGGGGATGTTTTGTAGAAGTGTGTTTTTTGAGCGCGGCGGTGTGTACCGCCAATGGAATCCCGCGGTTGAAAGACCGCCGCATGGATTCGTGTGTCGTAATAGTGTGGGCGTATTTCTGTTGGCGTGACGGTGGAGGTTTTGTTTTCGCCAGTTTATCACTGACCTTTGGTGTGGCGGACTTGTGTGGGTGTCTGAATTTTGGCGGATTCCGAGATGTGGGTCATAATAGCTGTGGCGGAATTCCGTGGCCGCGGCAGTGTGTTGGCGGTCTTCTGCACGGCGGTAAGCGGCTTTTACCGCCAATGTTGTAATGAGGGCCATAATGCCCCCGATGAATTAAATGGCAATGCTGCCTATCCATCAAGTATTTAACAGCACAGCAAAGCACAACAAGAGGTGTACTAAATAAAGTGATCTGTGGATTGATGTAGTGCAATGTGTCACAATGCAAATGCAGCAAGTACTTCACATGAGCCTGGCCGACTAATCTTTATCATCTGAGTCAACTTTGAGGCACCCAAGACTAGTGATTTGTAGATGTAATTGGCAGGATGGTATGCAGTTGCTAATCATAAGTGGTCAGTGTAGTTTGGGACATATGCATGCCTGAATGAGATGACTGTCATCTACGCTGTGACCATCACATCTACCTACATATATGTTCTTCCCCTACCCCTGTGCGTCAGGGGGGATGGGCATGCAATACATCTTCCCAACTATTGAGGACAACCACGAAGCCATGTCCACTTGTACATTGATTTAGTGAGTAGAACACATGTGAGGAGGGCTGCCACTTAGGAATGAGGTATCCATAGGTCAATCACATCTACATTCATGTTTCCAGTTGTGGACAACCACCAACACCTGATCTGCCAACACAATTCCAAAATCACTCACATTGATGGCAGCACACGTCTGGCCTTGACATGCATGCACGCCTATCACATATCACATAAGTGTTGCGTAAATAGAGTACAACTTATGGGGCTAGATTCTGGGGGACAGTTACTCATACAGTCCTACATGTACATTACAATACAGGGATGCGCAATTTTATGTGGAAAGGTGATGCATCACTGTCTTGTGAAAATTAGGGTATGACTCGGTGACAATATTCTGACACTAGAGCACTTCCAAGTCACATGTGGGCCTACATGTGGCTACTAATCACCGTGTTCTCATGCTGTTGCCTATTGCGCAGCACGAGACTGCCTGTGAATGTCGAACCCTTGCATAGAACACTATGTCAACATCCAACTGAGTAAGATATCAGATCACGTGCCAGCTCATCATATCTTCCAATGAGTGCAACACACTAGAGTCACTCACACAACAGCTGCAATCACTACACAGGACAGACATTATCAGACTTACTGGATACATCTGGGTCCTGAAATCGAGCCACTTCCTCGATGGTAGAGGGGGCCGGTCCACCTGTAAGACAGGGAAAGGAAATATATACTCAATTGCAGATCACTGTACAAAAGTGTGGACAACATATCACAGTGTGTAACATTTTATATGAGTGAGCTGCTGATCCTGCAACACTTCAACAGACATACCACTTCAAACTCACATTGACACTGATACCCCAGTGAGTGATAGACACACATTTGCACACATGCACTAGGCCTAACAATCATGTGGTGCTAAACCTGACTACAAAACATTTGTGGCTAATCCATTTCAGATGGCACTCCATGTCATGATTTGTAATTGGGTGACAATTTCAATGGCACTTCCCTGGTGCACTGCAATAGAAGTGACTCAGGCATTGTGGCTTGTGCATCAAGGGACACTGAGTTACTGTGTGATGGACATGTGGCTCAATTTTCAGTCAGCAATTATCATTCATTCAGTGGTCCATAACAGATGTGGCACAGTTGTATATAGGTAACAAATGCCCCATTGGCAGCGTACCCTATGCTGTATATGCCCCCTTTGCCAACATGATGGCAGGGATCATGTGTGTGTGTAATGATGACAATGTAGTGCTAAACATGGATAGCTCACTTTGCTGTATCAATACAGTGAAATGTGGTATGTTGACAGTGTCTTACCTGATCATCATTGGCAGAATGCATAGGCACAGGTGTTGTCATTGCACCTGAAATGTGCTACTCAGGGCCACATGTACCAAGATCAGGTTTTGTGAGATACACATTGCTAAACTTAGCAACTCGCAATTTGCAAGTAGGATGATCTGAGGTTCAACACTGTCAATGACACAGTTTGCAAATCACAGACGGGGTAGCAAATGACCTACCTCATGTACTTTGATGAGGTAGGTCTCATTTTGCAAACTCCTTGGGAATGGCGGCACTCACAGGGATGCTGGCCTGCTGGGCTCAACAGACCACCATGTCTGTGACTGCTTTCTAATAGAGATGTATATTTTCATGTAAATGCAGCCTTATTTCATCAGGGGTAAACAGAAAGCATTTAACAAACCAATATTATGACTCAAATCATTTTTTTGAAGCAGTCAGTGGTCCTTGGGACAACTTCCTGCTCAGATACAAATTTTGGGCATGTATTCACAAAGGGGAAGGGACCCCATGGGGACCCCTCCCCTTTTGCAAATGGGTTAGCACCAACTTGAAACGGCTGGTAACTGCAATTGTTTAGTGCCAGCATTTGCGGTCAACAAATCAGCGGACTGTGACTCGCTAATAGGAAAGGAACACCCCTTACTAAATGCTACTAGCAAACCCTGTTTTGTAATTAGGCAATGTGATAGCAGAATGGCAAAATTGGGGGGTGCCTCTGAATGAACATTTTTCCTGACGTAAACACACTAAATCGGAAAATTAGGCCGTTTGTGAGAATTAAAAATAGCTTAGTACATGTTGCCCAAAGTAATAGTCAAACATGACTCAACAAAGCTCAGGACTGCATTATTAACATGTATAGACATGTGGAATACATCTCAGTACAGGGACACTAACAGTTTGTTCTACTTGCGTTCAACATGGCGACAAACATTGCATGCAGCACGTCAAGACATCTGCTATTGTCACTCAGGAGCATTCTACTGTACACATTTGTCAATGTGATACTCACTAGCAGGGCCACTGATCACCACACCCAGGTGGTCCAGCAGGTCCTGTTCTCGGGCCACCAGGTCAGCCCAAAGATGCTTCAGCTGGTGCTCATTCCTTGTTGCGTTGAATACATGTTTGAGGTGGTAGAGCACCTTGCCCCACCGCAGCCGCCTTGCCTCTGTGTGATACCCCTGTATCACACACCCACTCATCTCCAGCATCAACGGCAGAAAGTGGCACACCAGCCACACATAGGCCCCAAGCTCCTCCTCACCCATGCGGGTCAGCCTCACCCTTCCCGACATGTCCGTGAAACAGAAAAAGGGAAAAAGGAAGGAACATAAATGTGAAAAAAGGAAACTTATAACCCAAACTACAAACCACAACTAACCCAACTAATGTAACCCCCAAACAGACATCCAACAGTACAAATACAATCCAAAAAACACTAAACTACACAAACGCACTTAAAAAGGTACAATATACAAATAGAATACACAAAAAAACACAAGAGAGACACCACAAAATACAAGAACCACAATCCAGACACAAGCAACACCAAGAAACAGCCACACAGTCAAGAAAAAGCACAGACTGTAAAGTGAAAGTACACCCACAGTACCATGTCTGTAAACAGGAATTCCTATTACATCACTTCCTGTCCCCTTTGCGGCCCGTTTTCCATTTTGCATGTATTTATTTTGACGCATACGATGTTTCCGTAAATATTTTTGACGCATAACCTACATGTGCGGCAAAATACCAGGCATTACCAGGAAACTTCTATTTTAATGGATATCTGCATGCGTGTGGTGCGCAGGTGGAATTAACGCTAAGAGCCCATGTATGTTTAGCGAGCGTTTGCGTTGTTTTTTGGCATCGAAATTTTTGACTCAAACTGTGTTTGCGTAATTTTTAATAATTTAACATGCATGCACCCTGTATCAAGATGGAGATAGGATGGTATGGCCTGCAGTGTGTGGTATAGTGGTTTGCCACATGTGGTAGAGCATGCAACAGTGGCCCAGATTTGTACTTTCTTTGCGTCGTATTGCCTTCATTTTTTTATGTAAAAATGGCGCAAACTTACAAAATACAGGTGTATTTTGTAAGTTTGCGCCACTTTTGCATCAATAAATGACGGCAGTGCGCCGCAACAAAAGCATGAATCATGGCCTGTGTGTTTTGTGTGTGAAAGATCTGTAAGAACAATATGTGTGATTCTGAAGGAACGGCATGCAATACATTTGATGTAATGTTCATGTATGAATGTGTTACAAATGGGTAACGACATCAGATGGCAATCAGTGATGTACAACAGTGATATGTGTTTGTAATATGTGTTGACTCATTTGATGTGTGTAGTTGTTTGACTTTGGGGACATTACGTTTCACACAACAAACAAAACTCAGGGATGATTGAGGATGGCTGATGAGTGCTAGGTCGGATATGTTACCCCTCATATGTCATTAATTGTCATCCACGACTTCATGGTGACTTGTCTGTGAACTACCCATATGTCGGCCATGGGTACATGTTTGGTACGTACAGTGTTTGAGACACTGTGACTTAATTCCACCCATAAAAGTTTTATTTACACGTCAGTTTGACTCATGAAAATTACCTGTTACTCATGTTGCTGTGGTGGACCTGCTGCCCTGGCTGCATGTGGTCACATATTTTCAGATGTGCATTCCACAGAAGTGTCCAGTTCAAGTCTGTGGGCATGTGTATCATGTGTCAGGATTGGGATCCATGGTATTACGGTTTCGTGCAGGTCTAGTCAGGAGTCTGTTATGGGCAACCCTTGAGTTCACAGAGTATCTTGCAAGGAAGAAGTGTACAAAAGCAGAAGAGCAACTAAAGGCATACCAGGGGATAGGGCAGCTATGGTAAGGCAGATAAAACAGAAAAGTGAATGCAGAGCAACTTTAGTGTGGACAAATATGGAACGGGTCAGATATGGACAATCACGCAGGGCTTATCACTAAGCTTGTACACAGGGTTGGGCTCAGAACTTCCCACAGCAACAGGGAACATCAGTGCCTCTGTGCAGATTAATCTCACAACTAATCACCACGCAAGACCCATAGAAAGATGGCAGCAGAAGTGAATCTATGTCTGGATGCTCAGGGCACAAACAAGGATTGTACTTACATACAAAAGACTAGCCCTTGTTGGTCGGGCTGGAGACAGAGTAACAATTTCTGGAATACAGACATAGCACACTGTCACTGTTATGCACTAATGACTACATGCAACACTAGACAAAGGATGGGGGCTGGATTGGCCTCCTGGAAACCTGGTGGCAGACCAAATACAAAGTAAAACACTTCTAGACAGGTGAGGACTGATAGTACAGTTACCAGACACGATACCCCAAGAGGAAACAGAAAGCAGGGGAACCAACTAGGAGGCAAAGCCAGGAACAGGGAACACGCTCTGGTTGATGCAAAGGCTGGGACAGGTCGGGGTAACAGAAAGCAGGCTCTGGCAGAAACAAAAATGAACAAGGCTGAGAAACAGGGAGCAGAGTCTGACTGGAACAAGCAGGAACAGCACTGGGTAAACAGAGAGCAGGTTCAGGCGTAATCAGGACTGTAACACAATCCAACAAGGAGTCTGGAACACTAAGGAATCGTACTCCAATGCACGACAAGGAGCTTCAGGGAATGGCAGCTTCTAAGCAGTTCCAGGCAGCAGCAAGTCCAGGGCAGAGCCACATGGCTGGGCTTCACAAGAGAGGTCACAGGTGTGTGCAGCTTCATTCTCTCACAAGTCCTGGATGAGAGAATCCAGTATGAAGGGACAACTGGACTTTTCCCATAGGAAGCAATGGACAGAAGATTACAGGCCATGCAGTGCATTACGGGACCTGAAGTGCATGCAGGCTAATGTCGTTCTTCTATAGCAGGCCATATGGAAAAGGGAAGCAAACAGGAGTCAGAAAGGGACTCTGGCTGAGTGTTAATGATGAATCCCAGGGTACAGATAGTCCATTTACAGCTTCCCCTAGAGGTGGGAGGGCAGAGACTTAACACATGGCAGTGGCAGGTCTTATTTCCAGGGATGGACTGCGCAGGGCATGTGTTGTGAACATTGCTTGTCATACCTGGGACACTCATGCTATTCATTTTCAGAAATGATGCACCTCTTGTCACACAAGCTCCTTGCAGAGATAGCAAATGTCACACTTACTAATGTCAGGGGTCTGTTCATACATTCCTGTTATCACTGATATTTCACATCCATTGCCTCATGTATGGTGTGCTTATTTACCTTATGATTGGAGATGTCATAGTTGTGTGTCATGTGCTACAGTAGACCATGTTGGCAATGTGGATGTGTGTCATAAGCTGTGGTCCTATGATTGTGTCCTTCATATGTGAAAATCAAAAGATGAGTTTTTTTTATATGTGTGTGATGTTTGCTGTACTATCATATGCATCACGTGTGATGTTGCATCGGAAGTAGTCAGATTTCTCTTTGTGACGTGCTCCTTGAGGTAATACTCACATTCCTAAAGAACATGTGATGCAGAAATAAGTAACCAGAGCAGGATTGTGTTATAAGGTAAGATGTTTAATTTCATATCCTAACTAGGTGTTTAGAGTGACTATTGATGAAAAAAGTTGTTAACAATCTGCTGTCTGTGGCGCATTCCTGCAGCTGTGTTTTGATGTTCCTCCTCATTTTCTCTGGCACCATCCTCTTTCTCCTCCTCAAGCAGTTCATGCTCGGGCTCATATAGGGGGATGTTCCTCCTCACACAAATGTTGTGCAGGTTAGGACATGTAAGTATTTTGTTACACACAATGTGTGGGGCATATAGGAGGCTGCCTCCTGTGATGTCCAGGCACCTGGATCTGGACTTCAGGATGCCAAAGGTCCTTTGTACAATGGTGCGTGTCCTCCGATGTGCCTCAATATAGGCACGCTCTGATGCTGTGCTTGGGTTGGGGAATGGGGTCATGATCCATTGCTGGATCCCGTAACCCTTATCAGCTGAAAAATAAATAGGAGTGAGTATTTTGTTAGTGCTTGCAACAGGAATGTCATGTAGCATGTAGCATGGCAGATGATGTCTTGTGTCATCTGTGAGTCATATGTATTTGTGGAATTGTGTGAGATCCTGGGCTTCTGTGAGTTTTTTCTGCAGTGGGTTGTTTGACTTGACAACTTGTGTTTGGCTCATTGACCTGGTATCTATGATTTTGTTTCCGAACTGCTGGTCAGTATGTATATACCATCCGTTGTGTAGTGAGCAACATGTTTTAGTGTGCTTTCACTGGAGGGGACATGATACTTCCACACACAAAATAGATTCCGATGTGGTGGTGACATGGTTGCACTATTTGGCCTGGACATCCCATAAAATTAGACATATGTCATTGCAGATGAACTGCAACAGTGAGGCCCTTTGATTTGGCTTGGCGACAATGCACAACACATCTCCATAAGTTGGCAGCACTGAGGTGTTCAGTATTGACAATGCACAATTGTCCCAGGTGTGACTTGGTTCTAGGCAAACCTTTGTAGTTCCCTCTGCCAGTGGCTCATGTGCAACCATGCACCTACACTACCAAACTTGCTCCAGGTAACCTGGCTAACTGCCTTGTGGAGGTGGATTTATCTGTGAAGGAAGGGCCAACTCCCTGTACATCTGTTATTTTGATGGACAATTGGCTCTTTCCGTGTGTGTTCAGTAGTGTGCAGTTTGCATTAGTGGCACATTAATATGTGTTCTTAGCACAGTCCACGTCCTTATTGCTACCTGGCAACAGCACCCAAGGAGTGATATAAGATGGTGGGACTGCCTCAGTATTTCCGTGTCACCTACATGTGAGTCTGCATCATCATGCTATGTGTCTCATGGTGTTAGACTTGCAGCAATACACTTTGCACACCCCTTCCATGCTACATATTGCTTGGGAGGGTGTCAGATTGACTATGTGGCCTAATGTAATAGTAAATGGTTTACCTTTTAAGTTCTACTTCCAGTGTAGGCCGTATCACTGTCACTGTGTGCTTTGACATTGGTTCCTTGTAGCCCTAGAGTGGCAGCTAATGTTATTGGCAGCCGTCATTTGTCCATAGGTGTGTATCCCATTGTGTCAGGGTGTACAACATAACTACCTGTGTCACACCTTAGTGTCTTCCTGCCCACATGTCAATGTAGTGGTGTATGTATTGTGTGTCCTACAGGGTTGCTGTGCTGAGTGTATATTGCTAGGTTTATGGACTTACAGACAAGAAAGCTATTGCCATATCGTCCATCCTGGAAGTGCTGATTGATCATGCTGTGGCAGATGATGAAGGAATCATGTACACTTCCAGGATACTTGGCCAAGATATTGGTAAACAATCCCTGGTGGTCAACTATGGCCTGCACATTTATGGAGTGGGTGTGCTTTCTGTTCCTGAATAGATGCTCTGTTGCTGCAGGTGGTACGATCCAGACATGGGTGCAGTCAATTGCACCAAGCACATGCGGGAAGCCATGTTTTTGATAAAGCCCCTGTTTGATCTCCTGCTGCTTCTGCTGGGTGTTGGGAAAGCTGATGTGACAAGGTGTGAGAGAGATGATGGCATCTAGGACCTTGGGAAGGAAGGCGGAGAATGAGGGCTGTGATACCACAGTGACCAGGCCACCCGTTGCCACTTGCCAACATGTGCAGGACAGCTAGCAGCTTGGTCACCGGTGCTATATTGTGTGGTGTCTGCAGGCTGGCTGTTATATGTGGCTCAATTTGGCGCAGCAGCTGCTGGATGGCTTGCCTGTTGAGTCTTGAGTCTTGAGTCTATGCGTCCGGTGATGTCCTGTTCCCTCAAGCCCTGGAGGGTTGTCCTGGTCCTGAAGACCCTCTCCTGCCTTCTGCCTTGCCTTTGGTGGCCGCGTTGGGGTGTTGGTGGCTGCTGCTGTTGGTCCTGTACTCTGCGTAATCTAGCATGCTGCATCAATATCACCTCCATGTTGTCCTGTTAAGCTATGATGTTGTTTGTATGTGTTTTCCTTAAGTAGTGGTGTGTTTGCCTCATTTTAACGCCTGCCCAGACTCATGCATTAAAATTTGACGCAAATCGAGCTTAGTGTCATTTTTCGGGTCCGCCTCCCACCCGTGCGTCATTTTTGCCCTGTTGGATAAATATGGCACTAAGGTGCTTGAATCATTTTTTTGACGGGAACGCCTACCTCACATCTCATTGACACAAGGCGGTTTCACGCACCCTTGAAATAATGCAAACTCTATATTTTTGACGCTAGTTGGGTCTAGCATCAAAATATAATTATGGATTTAAGTTTGTGCTGGATTTGCGTAAAAAGAAATGACTGAAATCCGGTGCAAACAGAGTATAAATTTGGGCCTAGGTGTCAATGGCGAAGAGAGAACTGTTATCTTTAAAGGCCGCTCCTCTGTGTAGGTGAATTCACCAGTTGATATCTTACCAAATATGATCTCTAGTAAAGAAATCAAGCTCAAGTGGGAAATAATCAAATAAACTTGTAAGATCACTCTGTATCAACTTGTTAAGTAAAAGTCATACAATCACAATTAGTGTTATCCCATAATGAAGTATCCACTACCACCCATCATAATACAAAACACAAAATCTTGCCCTATTGGGCACCCCTTGTCTGAGACATAACATTTGTGCCCACAACCACAAAACAGTGAAAAAGGTATTTTAACAGACAGTGTAAAGAAAATATCCTGTAAGATTTATAGGAAAGGCAAAATACTTAAAGATGTACAGTCCGCAGAAGAGCTGGTTAGAGTGTCTCAGGCGAGACAGCCTCTCCTGACCTGTCGAGGTTCAGAGAGTCCCTTCCGCTCCCTAAGAAAACAGAAGCTCAATAGAAACAAAGGAGAAATAGTAACTTAGACATTATTCAGATACTTAGTTCAATCTAGGTGTACATCTGATTCCTCATCAACATTGAGATGACTTGGCACCTTCGTGTCCAGATCAATATTTCATCACGATTCCCTTCTCCAAAATTATAATTTTCTATCCCCCACCTCTGTGGTTTGGTCCTACTCTCTTGATTCTAAAGACGTGAAACAATTTCCTATTGTGACAAATGTTCCTGTTCAAAGTGTCTGGCAACCTGATAGTGTTGGTCCAGTTAGCTCTAATAGGTTCAAGTATTCCTTTGTGCACTGAATAAATCATGTTCCCCACATATTTGAGTCCACATGGACACTCCACTACAGAAACCACAAAATTGGTCGAACAGGTGATAAGTTGAGTAATCTGCTTATCTGCTTTTGTTGGAGGTTAGCTGTAGCAAATTCTTAGCGATTGCAGGAATATATATATTCTGATAGATGTAAAAAGGCTTGTGTTAGCTATGTTATCATGCGACGGGCTTCGCCCATAGTTTGCATCATGTGTGGGTACTGATCGGGTTCCGTGTCAGTGATGTGCCACAGTCATCCAAGTTCAACCACCATAGGCCCTGCTGGGGGGACTCTGTCATCTCTCAGCTGCGCAAAAGTGACTAGTGCTCCATCCTGGAAAAGATATCCCATGGTTCTCATACGTGCCACCTCCTACTGTATCAGACGCTCACCCCAAGCAGGTTTCTAAATGGTCGAATCAAATCTAATCAGATCCCAGGTCCATACTGAGGCATATTTGACATGAGAGGTAAACTCCTCTGAAAACTACTGTGGGCCATTTCTAATAAGCCACTGAACAGCTGAGGGATCACCCCCTGTGGGAGTAAGGCTTCCCTCACCATCTGCTGTGCTTGGGACCCAAAGACCAGTCCTATTTCCTCGACATACCGCCTCACCATTCCCGTCAGTAGGCTACCACAATCATGCTCCAAGTAATAACGTTCAAAAGCTGGGGCCACCAGGCCTCCTCTTTCCACCAGTAGCTGCATCTTAAACAGTGCTAGTCTACTCCTTCCCTTATTCCACTGTATGCCCCCACCAACATTGCAAGTAGGGTACAAAAGATGCAAAGAGGAGATTATGGATATTGTGCAAAAGATGGAGAAGTAACACTATTTTTGATAGGAACACTCCACCCTGCACCGCGAGCAGAAGAGTACATCAAAACACAATCTGTGGTCAGAGGGAGGCAACAGCTTTCATAAGGTTACCATTGTTGAAGTTGTGGCTGAAGTGATAGATGTTAATGCCCAAGTAACGAAAGGTGTGTGGCTCCCAGTGAAGGTAACGTGACTGGACTCAAACAAGTCTTTGACCAGTTCACCCCTATTCCCGAGGCGTCTCCAGTATATTTATTTCAACAATGCCCACCCTTATATCTCTCAAATAAATCAATATGTTGTCTGCATATAGTGAGACCACTTGTGTTCCTAAATATAGGATCATTTGGCCAGCAAGCTAGTGTAGGGATCCATGACCCTTAAGAATGCCCAAGAGCCGTTAGGGCTAGACAGGTGGGCAGAAACATGTTGGTCTTATAGTAGGTGGCTCAAGTCATTACTCTCCAACAGTCATCCTTTTCTTGCTTTTAATATTACCTGTAGTCCCCAAAATTAGAAGTGAAATGCCGGAGTACTGCAAGGTATTTTTTAATTACTTTATCTGGATCCCAGTTTTATCCAGTCGGTAGTTTATTTAAGAACACCCTCCTCTGTGAAATCTCCTTGGAGGTTGAGTCCTCCCTGGGGGCACTGTCCTAACTGGGTGGGGAGAGGTATCCGATGATGAAGCATGACACTACTAGGTGTGTGAGGCTTCCTCATCCAAAAATGGAATGACCCCTTAGAAGAGAGGATAATAACTCCTCATCATTTACAGTAGTGTAGGAAAATACTGAAAACAGATAAAAAGGAGAGCCAAAACTGACTCTCTCTTGTTTGTGTCTTCACAGCCACACTCATTCGTGTTGTTTTGAAGACTTGGGAGGATGAGTGACTGTGTTTTGCCTCCTACTCTCCATTTGTGATTAGGTTAGAAAATGCAATCTAACCATACTAGCTGCTATCTAATGGGGGAAAAGTGAGCAAAGGGGACGAAGACACACCCACAAGGTGTGTCAGTGCGGGGGTAGGAGGTGCTCTGGGCTGGTGTCAGTCACACTGCATGGCGCAGTAAAAACTCAGAACTCCTAACTCCCAATCCCAGGGCAGCAGAGTAACACCTAACTGCCCGAACAAACAACATACATTCCCACTCGTGGGGACCTCCAGTTTGTATGCCACAGCACACAACAGTTCACCTGGAGAAAGATGGAGCAGGCAACCCACCACAATCAGCTCTCGCAGAACCAATGCACATCCGGGAGATGTGTGGGGGAAAGCAGTACAAACCTTTCAAATTCTATCTTTGCCCTGATGTTGTAAGCCATCTGGGCCAACTCCATTGGACCCATGCCTCGACGGCTGCATGGTGACCCTGCTTTCAGTTGAAAGGAGACGGACATGCAGATACAGGGGGTCATTACAACATGTGCGGTAAAAGCCGCTTACCGCCGTGCAGCAGACCTCCAACACACCGCCGCGGCCGCGGTAAACCGCCATGGTCATTATGACCCGCAACTCGGAAACCGCCAAAATACAGACACCCACAGAAGTCCGCCACACCAAAGGCCAGTGATAAACTGGCAATAACCAAACCGACACCATCACGCCAACCGCGGTATCCCATTGGCGGTACACACCGCCGCGTTTAAAATACACACACTCCTAAAAAACTCAGCCACATTGGACAAATCCAAATACACACACCTGATACACATACAAACACCACTCCCACACACCCAATACAATATAAAACACACACCCACATAACCCACAAACCCCCGCCAAAAAATAAATCGGGACAACGCACAGAGAGAGAGACCATATAGAAGAATCGAGCACCCAGACGCACATATTACCATCACCCACACAAATACCACGCACTTCACACAACACACCAATACACATCACCACACCTATCACCACACATTCCACCCCACACATCACCTACACCACCCCACGGCACCGCAAAGACACCCCAGGTTTTCGGAGGAGGAACTCAGGGTCATGGTGGAGGAAATCATCCGGGTAGAGCCACAGCTATTCGGAGCACAGGTGCAGCAGACGTCCATTGCAAGGAAGATGGAGCTACGGAGCAGAATAGTCGACAGTGTCAACGCAGTGGGACAGCACCCAAGAAATCGGGATGACATCTGAAAGAGATGAAACGACCTACGGGGGAAGGTGCGTTCCATGGTATCTAGACACCAGATTGCAGTGCAGAAGACTGCCGTCGGACCCCCACCTCCTCCCCCAGAATTTACGACATTGGAGGAGCTGGTCTTGGCGATCCTGCAGCCTGAGGGCCTCAGCGGAGTATCTGGAGGAATGGACTCTGGTAAGTCACATCTTCACTACTTCATCCCCCCCACCCCACTGAAGAACCAGAACCTTTTGGGCCTGGCGGCGCAGGGTACGCCTAAAATCTCCTTGGATTCACCTGCCTCAACTAACAGAGACACGGGACACTCTGTCAGGCGTAAAAGATCAGATTTTATTAGCTGCAGCTAGTACAGTTGTCCAAGAAGTACACAAGGTATGTTCTCAGGAGACTGCCACTTTACTTTGTTTGCGCACAATCTTATATACCGTATAAAAACATTTATTAACTACATACACTCCCAGAACACATAGAAAGGAGCCAGTAAGAATGATGTAAAGATAGAACAGAGTCAATAGAAATGTCGGAAAACAAGACAGAACAAAGTATCAAGTGACTTAAGGCTGCCTCCCCTCCAGCTGTGTTTGTCACCCCTCCCTTGAACTAATTCATTAACCGATCCACAACGAAGTTGCATGTGGTGCGATAAGTTTGTGTGCGTTTGGAGGACAGTTGTGAAATGAGAGAATACTAGCAAAGGACAGCGAAGGCCAGACGATAAGATAAGATCGGCGGAGAATAGTGTGAGCCTACAGATAGTTGAAACAAGGATTAGAAAACCAGACAGGGATTAGTGTACTCGGTCAGACCTTAATACCAGTCTTGTAAAGATAGAGGCAGAAGACTGTTTTGAACACCATGTTGCAGAATAAGCAGAAAAGGCAGAATGGACTTCGTTCGCTGTGCTGCCTGAGTGAAGGCAACATAAAATGGCGGCGGGCCACAAAATGGCGGGTCGATACGATCGTATTAAAAATCGAATTTCCTCAGACCCTCCTTTTGCCAGAACTCAGGCAAGATACATAAACTCATGTTAATCTGAGTCGATGTCTATGGCCATGAGGTCATCAAGCTATTGCTGTACCATCATTTTGATATTCTCTGCTCTTTGTGACTTGGGTTTGGGAATACATGCAGTAGCACATAGGTTGCAGACGGCAGGACCGCAGTGCATACAAAGACAACAAGAGAATATAAAAGCTAAAATTACTCCAAAGAATGTCAATACCTTCCAACCCCATTTGGACAGTAATCCCCAAAACCACTCTGAAAAGGACCAATCTCCTTCGTCCTGATGAATCGACTCGGAGATTATGTGTAACTTAGAGATAGCTTGGTATACTGTCGGAGCGTCATTAGGTATGAAAATACAGCAACTTGATCCGATCAATTTGCATACTCCACCACGGTCCGCAAGAACAAAGTCTAAGGCAACACGGTTCTGCAAGGTCATAAGACGATCAGCCTGTAGTTCAGCTGTAATGTTACTTAAAGCTCCTACAGTGATGTCTATGGTGGTTTCTACGACACGAACCAATTGCCTTATATTTCTGCTGTTGGCCATTGGACCCCAGAAGGGAAGAAATCCTTTGAGGAAATCTCCTCCCTCTTGTCCTGCTGTGTCTTTCGAATCCACAATCCCTCTGCCATATCTATTTTTATGATGGTTCGCAGGAGCGGTGTATGTAGGGGGAAGAAGAAAGGCTATATAACAAGTACCAGAAAAATCAGCTGGCAACCATGTATAAGCCCTATCGTGGCAAACGAAGTATGTACCTTGAGATGGTACTAACGGCAGTGGATTCAGGGCTGAATAAACATATGTATGGGAACATAAACTTTCTCTTTGTCCGGTGTTTGGAGTTCTACCATTTACTTGCAGACAGAAATTTCCTTGTTGGGGTATGACCCGTATCGGAGGAGATTTTCCTTGCTCAATCTTATCATTGAGGCTGGAAATGTAATCAGTTATGTTCCAATTGGTATATGCTTTTCTTTCATCTATGGAAGCTTCACTTTTTTTCATGATTTTAGCCATAGCTACCATTCCCTTTATCAATAAACTATGACTGAAATCTGAACCAACACTATGTGAACTGACAGGTTGTTTAATTTTACTTTGATATGCATTATTGAAAATGACAAAATAAGCCCAAGCGGAACCTTCATAGGAGAATGGAAGAACTAAATATGGCATTCCTTTTTCTACCGTATGTGGTATGAGTCCACACACCCAACAGTCAGTTGTATTGATCACTAACTGATGTTGATGTAACAACTGGACGAAGGAATTGTTAAAGTATTCAGTTCTTCTGATGAGTTCATGCTGGGGAAGAGTGTGAAATAGGTGCGGAGAGATAGTAGAAGAAGATGTAGAGGTAGGAGAAGAGACAACTTTTTGCTGCAGAGTAATAATGATCCAGTTTACAGATGCCAAAAGAATACACGACAATATAATGACGCATAGAGCAATACTACAACGACTACATATTTCTTTACAATTATTCTTTACATTTTTACTTTCTCTTTTATTTAATGTAGCCTCCATCTTTCTAAGTGGATGCTCACGGCAATCTTCCTCAATCACTGTAGTCACGATTATCTACCGTCCTATGACACTGTGAGGTCCTGCAGGCCTATTGCCACTTACTCAGGTCGTGACTAAGACTCCTACCGTGACCCTGCAACCGGGATAGAGTACTACATAGGAGAGAAAGTTACAAGTTCTTTGGTCTTGGTCTCAAATTATAGCGTTCCTGTCCAGAGGCAGTCTGGTTTTGAAACAATGTTCCTGGATTTGTCGTGTTCAAGCGACGATGCGATGGTATTGCTTCTTGAAGGATGTCGTCGTCCTCTTTCTCAGAAAGTGTTCCAATTAGACGCGCATCACTGAATGGTACAAATTGCGGAACTTTCTCACTTTCAGAGTCACTGATGCCTCTACGGACCCATTGATCGAAAGGCAAAGGCAAAGGCACTTTCTTGCAGTGCACGGCATGCACCCAGTTTTTCTTTCCTTCGACTTTAACTGCTGTTCTTGTGGTCAAAAGAACCAGGCGTGGCTCTCTCCATCTGGGCTCCAAATTTCTCTGTCGTTGGAAATTTTTCGTGCAGACCCAGTCACCGGGTCGGATGGAATGACCTGGGTCTGTGGAAGCCTCTGGTAGAGCACTCTGAACCTGTTGATGAAGAACACGCAATTTAGTTGTAAGGTCATGCAAGTAGTCAATCAACATCGGGTATGGCAAGTCTGAGTATTTCTTAGGGCGAGGAACTCCCCATACATTAGCTGGGCGACCAAATATCACTTCGTAAGGGCTAAGCCCCAAACGAGAGTGTACTGCTGTTCTGATGGACAGAAGAGCCAATGGTAAAGCATCAGGCCAATTAAGTCCTGTGCTAGCTTGCACCTTAGCAATTTTGAGCTTCAAGGTTCCATTGTAGCATTCTACTAAACCAGCCGACTGTGGGTGATTCGCCGCGTGGAACTTCTGTTTTATGCCAAGACCTGCACAAACTTTCTGCATGACTTGACCCACAAATTCGCTCCCATTGTCACTCCAGACAATGCGCGGCAAACCAAACCTAGGGAAGAATTCTTTCAAAAGTATTTTGGCAGTTGATAAAGCAGTATTGTCCTTCAGAGGGTAGGCTTCTACCCATCTAGAAAAAGCACATACTAGCACCAGAACATATTTGAGATTGTTGCATCGTTCCATGTGAATATAATCGATCTGCAACACCTCAAATGGATATGTTGGAGGAGCAAAATGACCTGCTGGAGTTGGGGTTCCCTTTCCCGGATTGTACATCAAGCAAACAATACAATGTTTTACTACATTATTTGCACACTTTGGGATCCCCTCATTTTGCCACACTGGAGCCAGAAGCTTACATATTCCTTTTGCACTTAGGTGAGCTGGACCATGTGCCATAGTAACTACAGGTAGTACATAAGCATCTGGTAACAGCCAACGTTGATGTTCTGATAATTCAACCCAACATCCCATTTCATCTAACATTCCTGTACTTTCCTTCCACTTTCTCAACTCATTCTCCGTAGCCTCTCCTTGAATTGATTTCACACTCTCTACTGTATCTTCATACATTCCCTTTTCTCTTACGCAGTTTGCGGGACCTGCAACATACATTCGACTTGTGTTGTCTCTGGCTGTCTTTTTCGCTACCTCATCTGCAAATGCATTTCCTCGACCAACATCGTCCACAATCTTTTTGTGTGCACTACACTTCACAATCGCTATCTGAGTAGGCATTGTAAGTGATTCAAGAAGTTCAGTCACTAATTGACCATGTTGTATCTTAGTACCATGGGAAGTAAAGAATCCTCTTTCCTTCCATAAGCGCCCAAAGTTAAACGCTACACCAAAAGCGTATTGGCTATCAGTGTACACGTTTACTCTTTTTCCTTTTGATAACACACACGCTCTAGTTAAGGCTATCAATTCAGCTGCCTGAGCTGAATTATGTCTAATGCGTGCTGTCTCCACAATCGTATGCAAAGTGGTAATAGCGTAGGCTGAAACTGTATCTCCATTCGGGAGCTTGAAACAAGAACCATCTACCCATAGTGTTCCATCTGGATTCACCAATGGCGTGTCTTTTAGGTCAATTCTACCCTTAGTCTCTTCTTCAGTACGGAGAAAACAATCATGCTGTTCAGAGACATCTCTCTCTTCTGGAAGAGGCAACAAAGTAGCTGGATTCAGGGTATTACATCGTTTGATGTGTATGTGACTAGCCAAAAGCGTCAGCTCATATCCGGACAACCGAGCACTCGTAAGATGCTGCGTTTTTGTCCTATTTAGTAAAATATCCACTGCATGTGGCACCATAACAAGGAGAGTATTATCTAGCACTACTCCAGCAGACTGTCGAATAGAAATTGCTGCTGCCGCTGTCGCCTTAAGACAACTAGGCAATGCTTTAGCTACTGGATCTAACGTAGCTGAGAAATATGCGCATGGTCGCTGTTGATCTCCAAAACGCTGCGTTAAGACTGACAATGCACAACCCTCTCTTTCGTGGACATAGAGCGTAAAGGGCTTACTGTAATCAGGAGTACCCAATACAGGAGCAGAACACAAAGCAATAAGCAAATCAGTAAAACTCTTCTGACACTCGTCAGTCCACGGAAGAGGCTGAGGCGTATCTTTTAAAGTTAGCGCCAACAGCGGTTTAGCCAATAAAGAGAAACTCGGAATCCACTGTCTACAATAAGAAGTAATGCCCAAAAAGGCACGTACCTCTCTTTGTGTGGATGGCACTGACATTTGTGCAATTGCCTGAATTCGTTCGGGGGTCAATCGTCGTCCCTCCTTTGACAAGAGATGACCCAAATAAGTCACCTCGCGACAGACATATTGTAATTTAGAAGGAGAAACCTTGTGATTCAGATCAAACAAATGACGCAACAGTGCAACGGTCACGTTTTTGCAAATCTCCTCTGAATCAGCGGCAACTAATAAGTCATCCATGTACTGAATGAGAGCGGCACCGGACGGTAAGGAAAAGGCATCAAGATGACATTTTAGAGCTTGACTGTAAACAGAGGGACTTTCACAATAACCTTGAGGTGCGCGTTTAAACCGGAAGCTTCGGCCTCCGAGGGAAAAACCAAAAATATCTCTACTCTCTTCGGCGATGGGAATACTAAAGAAAGCATTCTTTAAATCGATAACTGAAAACCAAGTCGCTGTAGAAGGTATCATCGTCAACAGAGTAGTGATATCTGGGACTACAGGAAACTGTGGTACGACAATCTTGTTTACCTCCCGAAGATCAATTACAAAACGATAAACAGGAGGCTGAGAAGGATCAGTGCGTTTAAGAACCGGAAGAACAGGACTGTTACATATATTTCCTCTCGTTTCCTCAACCACACCCTTCTGAATCAAATCATGGACAATTTCCAGAAGTGCTTTCTCACCTTCAGTAGAGATTCTGTATTGCGGAATACGTGGCATTTCAGCATTGGGCTTAAGAGTAACAACATAAGGTGGGATCTCAAGACAACCAACGTCATTCGGACCCGTAGCCCAAAGCGTTTCGGGAAGAGAAAGCAATTCAGGTGGGAATTGATCTTTTGATAAGTACATTGGACTAGTCATTTTCTGTCCTAGAGTGAGGTATACACCAGAAGGTGAACAATATATCGTAGCATGCATTCTTTTTCATAGATCTAAACCCAACAGATTTTCACCACAACCATTCATCAGAAGAAGCGAAGCTTCTAAATCATAAGGGCCTATTGAAACAGGCAAAGGGCAAGAAACTGGATTGCGAACAGGGGCGCCAGAAAATCCTACAGATACATTCGTTAAGCCAGACAAAGGTGCGCCAGGGAGTTTAGAATGAATGATAGAGCTTCTCATGGCACCAGTATCTAAAAGAAATGGCTCTGAAACACCCATTGTAGTGACATTAACATAAGGTCCATTCTGATCCACTGGAATTGACGTAACCCCCTTACTTTGTCCATGGCTGTCCTATTCAAAATGAAGACTTTCATTCCCTCCTTCAATATACTGATCCTCACTGTAATACTGTGTAGACCTAACATTTTGCTGGTCAAAGTAATTTCCGGAATTTGGAGGAACAAAAGAACGCTGCCCTTGGGTTAACACACCTCGACCTCTACCTCTATTTGCTGACTGAAGACCACCACGACCTCGTGAAGCAGATGTTGCTCCATTACGCTGCAACAATGCCGGACAACTGTTCTTAAAATGACCTTCCTCCCTACAATAAGCACATTGATTGGGACCTAGCAAAGGTCTTGGAATGAATGGTTCAGGCTTTTGATACAACCTCTGAAACTGCGGAGGCTGTTGAAACTGAGGCTGAACATAACGAGGAGGATAAGCCTGTTGCAAGAGAACTTTAGTTTTTAATTCTTTCGTCTTTTTCTCTTGTTTTTCCCTTTCTTCTTTGTCTCTATTTTCATAATATTGTGCAGTAGCCAATATCTGGGCGGAAGAAGAAACTGCCCATGAACTCTCGGAGTCTTTTAGCTTGTGTGATAGTTCAGGAAGCAAGTTATATACGAACTTATCCACAAATAATCGCTGTCCCCCTTCTGTAGCCATATCTTGACCACTGTGATCAATGAATGTCTCCTCAAATCGGGTAAAGAAATCGGAAACACTTTCATCTTTCTTTTGTTTACATGCTGCTAGCTTATCCCAATTAACTCTCAAAGCAGGCATCATTGTTTTCATTAATGTAATAATCCTACCAGGGAGTTCTGAGATCAAAGCGTCGGGTTTTGCACCACCTACTTGACCTCTATCTGCGGCAATAATAGCGTTCCAATCGCCGCCTAATTCTTGAGCGTGATCCTCTCTACGAATTTTAGCCCATATTGTCTGTGGAACTACATTTCCCATCAACATGTCAATATCTGCTAGATTCATAGTACATGCATCAACTGTTTGCGACAACTCTTTATAGTAACCAGCAGGATTTTTGCGTGAATCTGGTAGTGACTGTTTAAGTGCTAAAACTTCAGACCTTTTCCAGGGGACATGTATCCATATGCGCTGAAAATGCGCAGGAATAGCTGGATTAGCACCTGCTGCTGCAACTTCTTCCTTCCATATTGGAGAAACCTCTCTCATGGGATAGTTTTTCAGTGCTGTCCTAACTGAAGGATCAGAATCAGGAAAAGTCTGTGAGAACAATAGGGGTCTGAAAGAAATAAGTGTTCTGACAGCGTTTTCAACCTTAGGACCCACAATAAGTCCTTTGTCAAAGTCAGCCTGAACATCTAACAGATCCTGTGGGACCGAACCCAAATTCATATCCTCCCATTCTTTAGCGAGAGTATCGCACATAACTTTAAAAACATATCTCTGCGTAGGTGCATTCCATTGCAGAAAGGTGGACATAATATCAGACGTACTATATTGGGGACCCTTCTTGATCCATCTACAAGCAAGTGAGTCCAATTTTTCTCGCTCTTCGGAGTCTGGGAATTGACTACGAGACTGTCTTCGAGAAAAAGCTGGAGACACGTTTAAAGCTTCAAAGAAAGGTGATAAGAGACCAGAGACAGTATCGGTAAATCGCTTACGCGTAGATGGAGAATTTGACATAAGGATAGGGGACAAGGTATTAGGTGAATTAACTAAAGGAGCATTAGGAATTGCCAAAGGAGCAGAAGGCAAAGGAGTTAAAGGCAAAGCTGGCATAGGCAATACTTGAGGAGGCAAATGTGGAAAAGCTGGAGCAGGCGGAAGCACAACTGGCGGCTGAACAGGCTGTAACATCGGGGGTGCATTAGCACCTTGTACATAGGGCGGAGGCAATTTCAATAAGTGGGACATTAAGGAATCTTCCTCAAAATCTTTTCTTTTATCAAGGGAAGAGATAGGCAACGTCGGATAGCATTTATCTATTGCCATTCGATGCTGTCTGTCTGAAATTTCCATTGCATTATCTATTTCATCATCTTTGAATTGCTGAGCAGCCTGTATAATCGTCATTCCCTGTGTTTTCCTATCTCGTTTCGCTTGTTTAATTTCTTTCTGTTTGGCTTCCTTACGCCAAAGGCGAAAAGAGTCAAACATTGCCGGCCGGGCTTTTCTTTTAAATAACGTTGCTTCTAAATTATCTAGCACATCAGTTTCGAAACTACCATTTTCTGGCCATTTTAAAACACCATCTTTCTTTGTATATCGGGTCCATGTCTTATTAAAGGCAATAGGACCAACACCATGTTTAGAATAGAGCTCATATGTGGGAGTTCCAACCGAAGGAATCGGACAGGAGTCCTCAAGCTGGGAGTCCCTATTACAACCAAAGCAACAAAGTTTTTCAAACTTAGTCAGACCAGACATCTCACGATTTTCACTGGCTGTTCACAAACATCAAGGGGGTAAAACTTTCAGTTTACACAGCACAAATGCACTTACCCCTCGGCTTTGGCCACTGCAATGGCCAAATCTAAGAACCTAAGGACAAAACAAAGACCAAAATTTGTGGGCGCGACCCACCAAATACTTAACTAAGGATGTCTTCTTACACCAACAGAGGCCCGTCTATCGTCTCGCTTTACCATACATCATCAAAGAAAGGGCCAAGGCAGGGCGGCAGTCAGGGCAGCAGTCGTCAGTAGCCGTCAGGAAGGAGTAACCGCGCTGAAAAAGACCTTCGGACCACTTCGACATACAGGGGTCGCTTGACGTGGCTCGCGATTCCTCCAGAATTTTCTTGCGGGGTTCCTCACGACCTTCAGGCAGAACCGGTACCGCTGAAGCCGCCCCACGTTGGGCGCCAATTGAAGAACCAGAACCTTTTGGGCCTGGCGGCGCAGGGTACGCCTAAAATCTCCTTGGATTCACCTGCCTCAACTAACAGAGACACGGGACACTCTGTCAGGCGTAAAAGATCAGATTTTATTAGCTGCAGCTAGTACAGTTGTCCAAGAAGTACACAAGGTATGTTCTCAGGAGACTGCCACTTTACTTTGTGGCGCACAATCTTATATACCGTATAAAAACATTTATTAACTACATACACTCCCAGAACACATAGAAAGGAGCCAGTAAGAATGATGTAAAGATAGAACAGAGTCAATAGAAATGTCGGAAAACAAGACAGAACAAAGTATCAAGTGACTTAAGGCTGCCTCCCCTCCAGCTGTGTTTGTCACCCCTCCCTTGAACTAATTCATTAACCGATCCACAACGAAGTTGCATGTGGTGCGATAAGTTTGTGTGCGTTTGGAGGACAGTTGTGAAATGAGAGAATACTAGCAAAGGACAGCGAAGGCCAGACGATAAGATAAGATCGGCGGAGAATAGTGTGAGCCTACAGATAGTTGAAACAAGGATTAGAAAACCAGACAGGGATTAGTGTACTCGGTCAGACCTTAATACCAGTCTTGTAAAGATAGAGGCAGAAGACTGTTTTGAACACCATGTTGCAGAATAAGCAGAAAAGGCAGAATGGACTTCGTTCGCTGTGCTGCCTGAGTGAAGGCAACATAAAATGGCGGCGGGCCACAAAATGGCGGGTCGATACGATCGTATTAAAAATCGAATTTCCTCACCACCTGCATGCCAACACATACCCCCACCCTCAGCCTCACCCCTATCACTCCTACTGCTTGCAAATGTCCCACCATCACAACCCACCCATCCCAACACCAAGCCCTGCATGCGACCACAGAGCATGGACACCCATCACCAAAGCATGCCCACTGCACATACCCACCCCCCCCCAAACCACCGACACAAAAGCCCCCACACAGGAATGCAAGCACTGGGGGACACAGGCACCCACCCATTGCACACCATTCCACACACAGATGCAATAATCATGCTTTTATACCCCTGCAGGACCCCTACGCAACGTCACCGCACAGGAGGGTCCACAAATGACCCCCCCCCCAGAGGAGGCCCACAGTGATGACAGCAGCTCTGTCGACCTGGATCTAGATGACCAGCCCGGCCCATCGGAGACCTCGGGACAGTCGGTTCCCCTCACACAGCCACAGGCCACTGCAGACCTACCCCCCTCTGGAAACACCAGCACAGCACCCACCCAGCGGGCCCACACCTCTGTCTCCAGGACACGTCAAGCAGCAGTGTGTTCACCACTACAGGGCACCCAGGTTAACCCACCACCCCAACAACAACAGGGACCTGGGGGCAGGGTCAGTGGCATTGGGCACACGGTCCAGGGGACAGAGGCCCAGGGAAACAGGGGAACTGGGAGGGCTGCTGTGCGACAGGGTGGGGACACGCCCAGGGAACCCACTCTCCACGAGGCCCTCTCCTCCATCATGGGAGCATACCACCACTCCCAGGAGACGATGGCTACGGTGCTGGCCAAGTTTCAGGAGACCCAGCGCATGCAGGAGGAACAGTATTTGGGCTTCAGGGAAGAACTCAGAACCATCAGCTCCGCCCTGGGCACCATCGTAGGGGTGCTGAATCTGGTAGTGACCACTTTGAGGGACACTGTGGCACCACAAAGGGCCCCTGACACTAGCATGGACCAAGAACTGCCCACCACCTCCGCCAGCGCTAGTGGACAGGAGGCACCGCCACAGGACCAACAGGCCACCAGCACCCCACCCCCTGCAGAAGGAGAACCACCCCGCAAGCAGTCCCAGAGATCCAGGAAGAGGACAGAGTAAGATGCCAAGACCCCCGCCAAGAAAGGATACCACCCTGATAGTCATCCCACTGTCCCACTTTGTCACCCTGTCCATCCTTAAACTGCCCCAGCTCCACTTCCCAGATCCATTTGGACAATGCACCTGTGAGACTAATAGACTGGACTCTGCCATGGACATTCCTCCACCATCACCCCTCACCTATTTACAACCCCCCTCCAATATTTTGCACCTTAATAAACACAGTTTTTGCACAAAACAATCAGGAGTCTGTCTGTGAATGTGAATATATTTATCTGTAATTACAGTGCCAAAATGCTTATTTACATTGTGATGCCAACATACCAATGTCACACAGCTGTAGTCTATGGGGGAACAAAGGAGATGTCACACAGTGGTACCCAGATCTCTGAAATTGTAAGGGAAAGTGACAACTCAGTTACCATACACTTGGTGAAAAGGACAGACAGTACAGAGGTAGTAGTGTTTAAGTACATGTAGTAGGCCGGTTTGTATTCTTACCTCTGTTCATTGGAAATATTGCAGTATCACCGTGTTCCTGTTGTCTATATCGTCTTCTTCGTCTTCCTCCTCTTCACTCTCCACAGGCTTCACAGCTGCTACAACACCACCATATGGACCATCCTCCTGCAGAAAAGGCACCTGGCGACGCAAAGCCAGGTTGTGAAGCATACAGCAGGCCACGATGATCTGGCACACCTTCTTTGGTGAGTAGAATAGGGATCCACCTGTCATATGGAGGCACCTGAACCTGGCCTTCAGGAGGCCGAAGGTCCGCTCGATCACCCTCCTAGTTCGCCCATGGGCCTCATTGTAGCGTTCCTCTGCCCTAGTCCTGGGATTCCTCACTGGGGTCAGTAGCCATGACAGGTTGGGGTAACCAGAGTCACCAATTAGCCACACACGGTGCCTCTGGAGCTGACCCATCACATAAGGGATGCTGCTATTCCGCAGGATGTAGGCGTCATGCACTGAGCCAGGGAACATGGCATTCACATGCCAGATGTACTGGTCTGCCAAACATACCATCTGGACATTCATGGAATGATAATTCTTCCGGTTTCTGTACACCTGTTCACTCCTGTGGGGGGGACCAAAGCCACATGGGTCCCATCAATGGCACCAATGATGTTGGGGATATGTCCAAGGGCATAGAAGTCACCTTTCACTGTAGCCAAATCCTCCACTTCAGGGAAAACGATGTAGCTCTGCATGTGTTTCAGCAGGGCAGACAACACTCTGGACAACACGTTGGAAAACATAGGCTGGGACATCCCTGATGCTATGGCCACTGTTGTTTGAAATGAACCACTTGCTAGGAAATGGAGTACTGACAGCACCTGCACTTGAGGGGGGATTCGTGTGGGATGGCGGATGGGTGACATCAGGTCTGGCTCCAGCTGGGCACACAGTTCCAGAATAGTGGCACGGTCAAGCCTGTATGTCAGGATGAGATGTCTCTCCTCCATTGTCGACAGGTCCACCAGCGGTCTGTACACCGGAGGATGCCGCCATCTCCTCACATGTCCCAGCGGACGGTGCCTATGAAGGACAACAGCGACCACAGAGTCAAACATCCCAGAGGTACGTAACCCCAGCTTTAAAAAAACACGGATCTTAACCCATCGAATGGCTTGTATGAGTGTGGATGCAAGGCCTAGGTATGTGTGATGCAGTACAAAAAGTAAGGCATGTAGGCCCCTGAAATGGCGGCTGCCTGACCTGTAAAGTGTGACAATGCGATGTGAGGTAACTGCGCTGGCGTTGTACACCGTGGCGGTAGGCGGTCAAAGACCGCGGCGCCATGCTGCATTGGTTAACATTGGACCCTATGGGTATCAGGAGCCAATGACGATGTGCGCCGGCGGTCGCGGTACGCACCGCCGCGGACGTGACCGCCATTTTCTCTCTGTTAATTCACTCGATACCTGATCTTCGACAGGAGAGGACCTACACTGCAAGTGCTGCTGTGACCTCGGTCTGGAAGGGACAATGGCTCATGCGACTGTGGAAAGGGCCCCTGCCTTCACATCGGAGGAGTTGGAGAAGCTTGTGGATGGGGTCCTCCCCCAGTACGCGCTACTCTACGGTCCTCCAGACAAACAGATAAATACACTGGGAGCATGCTGTATGGGCTATGCCTGTGTTGAGTGGATGAAAGATGTGGGGGGGGAGAGATTGAGGCATGCTTGAAACGACGGTGAGTGCATGTGCCACATGGCAAGGGTAGGGATGGGGGGCCACTCACATTGATGGTGCAGAAGGTAATTACTTTTCTTCTGCCCCTGTACATTTCATATAGGTCAGCGCCCACCAGAAGACGAATATTTGGCGTGCCATCGCCAAGGACGTCCGGACCCTGGGGGTCCACCACAGACGGGGCACCCACTGCCGGAAGAGATGGGAGGACATTCGCCGCTGGAGCAGGAAGACGGCGGAGGCTCAGCTGGGGATGGCCCCCCAACGTGGGAGGGGTGCCCGTCGGACCTTGACCCCCCTGATGTTCCGGATCCTGGCGGTGGCCTACCCCGAGTTGGATGGGCGCGCGAGGGCATCACAGCAGACACAAGGGGGTGAGTACTCTCGCATTCTGCTAACTTTGCGTGCTGTGGAGGTGTCTGGGTGGGGGAGGAGGGCTGTGGGTATCCCTAGGCCAGGTCGAGTTCCGTAGGCGAGGCCCCTCCGTAAGGCACGGCCCTGTGCCCCCGCTCCCCACCTCTGTAGGGTGCCAAGTACAGCTATTCATGGCCCTGTGTCACCTATGTGTGCAGATGTCGTCCATAGCCTTGTAGGCCATGTCCCAGGGATTGCAAAGTGGACCCCAAGTGCGCAGCGTAGTGTAGGGGGCTTCTGTGTCTGTGCTGTCCGCCAACAGTAGCGGGAATGCATGCACTCAACATGTCTTTCTTCTGTTTCCCCCCCCTTTTTGTGGTCTTCCTGTTCATGTGTGCATTAGTATCATCAGGCGGAGGAGCAGTGGCACCGGAGCACGAAGGAGCTGCATCCCACTTGGCCATGGAGGGCCACACTACCGACTCTGAAATCGCCAGTGGGACGGGGGGTGAGGGGAGCTCCACGGCGGGGACACGAGTGGACATTAGTGGATCGGACTCGTCCTCTGATGGGAGCTCCCTTGTGGTGGCGGCAACATCTCTGCCCCCGCAACAACAGGTACAGCTGCCACCCCCCGCACCAGCACCGCCCTCCCAGCAGCCCCTCAGCGTTTGCCCCGTGCCCGTTCACCCAGTAAGGTGGGCATCTCCTTCGCCCAGGCACCTCAGGCCCTGCCCCAGTCACCCCTGCTGCCCTCAGTGAGGAGGCCATTGACCTCCTCAGGTCCCTCACTGTTGGGCAGTCTACCATTTTGAATGCCATCCAGGGTGTAGAAAGGGAAGTGCACCAAACTAATGCATACCTGGAGGGCATTCATTCTGGTCAGGCTGCCCTTCATCGAACCCTGCAATCTCTGGCCTCAGCACTGATGGCAGCCATTGTCCCTGTGTCTAGCCTCCCCCCTCCAACTTCCTCCACCCAGACCCAATCCCCTGTACCCCTGCCTATCCCAAGCACACCATCAGACCAGCCTGCACACACCTCAACACCCAAGGGCAGCTCACACAGACATAAGCACCACACATCCCACAGGCAGTCACACAAGCAACATCCACATACAGACATACCAACATCCACTGCCTCCACTGTGTCCCCCTCCTCCATGTCTCCCTCCTCCCTGCCAGTCTTGTCTCCACTCACACCTGCATGCACAGCATCTTCAGCCACTACGTCCCTCAGCAGCACACATACCAGAACACCCCGCACACGTGCCCTCACCACCCCCACTGCCATTTACACGTCCCCTGTGTCCTCTCCCAGTGTGTCTGTGCCGCCCCCTCCCAAGATACACAAACACAGGCAGCCACCCACCCAACAGCCATCCACCTCATGACAGCCTACAGCCCAGGCACCTGCACCCAAAGCCACCCCACTTACACCTCCTACAACCACAACCTCTTCCTCCACTCCCATACCCACTACACCTACCTGTCCCACTGCTCCCAAACAATTTTTCCTGTCCAAACTTGACCTCTTTCCCTCAACTCCCCGTCCATGTCATAGGCCCAGAGATAGCACCTCAGCCACTACATCACCGGGCCCGGTGGTGCATGTCGTACATGGACACTGGAGTGCACCGCCCACCAGTGCAGCTAGTCTGGTACGGAGCCACAGCACAGAGCGCCCCCCCTCTCAGAAACATCCAAAAATTGACAGTGTACAGCGGCAGAGGGTAAAGACACCAGGGACAAAAACCCCTACCAGGGCTCCCGGCGAGAGTGTCGAGGCAGCTGGGACACCGGCCAAGGTGGGGAAGGGCCACAGGAGAGCAGGAAAGGCTGGGAAGGGCAGCACACCCGACAACACCGCCATCAGCCCAGCTGGCCAGGAGGGCCCTGCAAGCCCCATCCCAGCTGCCCAGGAGGCCACCAAAAGCCCCAGCACAGCTACCCAGGAGGGCCCCGGCACCCACAGGACAGGTGGGCAGGAGGGCCCCGCCAGGCACAAGCCAGATGGCACATGAGCACCCAGGCATGGCCAGCACCGCTGAACAGGGGACCGCCATCTCAAGCACCGCTGAACAGGGGACCGCCATCTCAAGCACCGCTGAACAGGGCACTGCTATCCCAAGCACCGCTGAACAGGGGTCCGCCATCTCAAGCACCGCTGAACAGGGCACGGCTATCCCAAGCACCACTGAACAGGGGACCGCCATCTCAAGCACCGCTGAACAGGGGACCGCCATCTCAAGCATGGCTGAACAGGGCACGGCTATCCCAAGCACCGCTGAACAGGGGACCGCCATCTCAAGCACCGCTGAACAGGGGACCGCCATCTCAAGCACCGCTGAACAGGGCACGGCTATCCCAAGCACCGCTGAACAGGGGACCGCCATCTCAAGCACCGCTGAACAGGGCACGGCTATCCCAAGCACCGCTGAACAGGGGACCGCCAACTCAAGCACCGCTGAACAGGGGACCGCCATCTCAAGCACCGCTGAACAGGGCACGGCTATCCCAAGCACCGCTGAACAGGGGACCGCCATCTCAAGCACCGCTGAACAGGGGACCGCCATCTCAAGCACCGCTGAACAGGGCACTGCTATCCCAAGCACCGCTGAACAGGGGTCCGCCATCTCAAGCACCGCTGAATAGGGCACGGCTATCCCAAGCACCACTGAACAGGGGACCGCCATCTCAAGCACCGCTAACAGGGGACCGCCATCTCAAGCACGGCTGAACAGGGCACGGCTATCCCAAGCACCGCTGAACAGGGGACCGCCATCTCAAGCACCGCTAAACAGGGGACCGCCATCTCAAGCACCGCTGAACAGGGCACGGCTATCCCAAGCACCGCTGAACAGGGGACCGCCATCTCAAGCACCGCTGAACAGGGCACGGCTATCCCAAGCACCGCTGAACAGGGCATAGCATTCTCCTTTTGTTCAAGGGCCGGTGTCACCTCACCAGGGGCTAAGCTCTGGGGAGATGGGGGAGTTGCATTTTGGCACGTTGGACTGGGTTAAATGCACAGACTTCACATCCCTTGTGTGCCAGCAATCTATAGGTTAAAAAGATAGGTTTAACTCCGGTGATTGTCTGTTTAAGAGATCTGAGTTTTGTTTCATCTGAGTTTTGACTCATAAAACTAGCGCAGCAGGATAGTGTGACTCCAGCAAAGCACAATGTGTAACATGCAGATTTGTTTTATGTAGACAGCTCAGTAGGTTACTGTTTTTGAAACAGAGACCCTTTTGTTAATTGCATTTATAAAATACAATCCTAATGTAGCACAGTGAGCTATAAAGAAAATCAAATAGCAGCATGGAAAATGCAAGGCACAGATTTACAGCCTTATTGTTTTTCTCTAATCTTTCATTACTCTAAAGTTGATAAATAGGGTTCCTTGGGATAATAATAATTACTTATTAGTAAACACAACCCCAACCACTATGTTATGTTTTAAATCCCGAGTTTGTACTTCTCCAGACTAAGCAGCCGTACAATATAATACCTACAAGTACGTATGACATGTGACTCCTACATGTTGTGATCCTCATTGCCCTAAACAGGGTCACTAGAATTATATGCTCAGGGAAGGCCAAAGTTGGAGGCAGGGTTGAGTAAATTATGCAGCAAGAAAAGGCAAATAATGTGGTGCAATGCAGCACATTTTGTAATAGTATTATGCAATTATTTTGCAATTTCTAAACATGAAAAAAGTGTCTGTGCATAGGTTTCACCTCATTAGTGCCAGTTTAATGCCCAAATATAGCAATAACCAACAGAAAGGTGGCTAGTCCAGCTTTTCAAAGGGTCTTCCACTGCACGACAATATGTGTTGCTGCATTTTTAGTAACTTTTGACAACTTTGAGCTAAAATCTGCAGAATATGCAGCAGAAGATGGATTATGTGGCAAATGCAGCAAATCTATAATTATGCAAAAATCCCACCAGCCATACAATTGAATAATTCCAGTGGCCCTGGTTTCTAGTGACATTTCCTATACATTGGCTTGCACACTTATACAAGCCATTGTGTCTGTATAATATGTGGCCCATCAACTCTTTCTCTCCTGCTTCCCACTCCCAGGGCTATCCTCCCCTTCCAACTATCCCGGGATCTACTCACAAAGTTTGGTTAATCTTTACATGCACTGCAATACTATGTTCATGTCTTTATAGCAAACAAACAACTAAGAATATCAAACTGAAGGCCAGTGCTTTAGTCAAGTTAAGTTAGCTTTGTCAGCCTTAAAATATGTATGCCTTGATCTTTATTTTGCTGTACCAGTCTCTGTTTTTTTAAATACGACTATTAGCTTGGTAAAGAACCAGGGATAGGAGTACTTTTGTTTATGGGGCTGCAGAAAACTCTGCAAACCATTTTGCTCAAGGAAATGCTCAACCACCGCCTCAACAGTTTATGTAGAGTAGAGTTTATTTGATATTGGTGTATTCTGCAATGGATGCAAAAGAACACTTTTTTACAAGCTTAAACATGAAGCAGGCTATGAATCTACCTTTGCTGAGCTACACGATAATGTGCTTTCCCTCAATATGTCCACTGTGTGTTCATGTTGCTCTCCATGCCACCAGCTTTATTTTGCCTGGTGATTTCTGATGATCATTTGGTCAATAGCATTGCCAGTCTACTCTCATATGGCTGGTGAAATGAACAGGGTGATATCCAGAGGTTTACAGTGTCTGGCATGCTGTCTCATGATTGACTGTGTGCAGAGGCTGCTGTGAGATGGTACACTGTGTGTTCAAGCTGCTGAATGATGATTCATGGTTTAATCAGGCTGGTTTATGATGATTCTCTGTCTGTCCAGGCTACATTATGATTTTTTCTTGTGTAACGTGGCTTCTGTCTGAAGGCTTACTGAGTCTTAGTGAGCTGTCTGATGGCAAAATGTGACCAGGATACAGAATGATGGATGACAGCGCAATGTGGGTGCTATCGCATGCCAATGCTGCTGTCACTCTGACCACTTTTATGGGTAGGTTGCTGTTGGTATATTCCATATGTGCCAAGGCATGGTCGAGATATGCCACAATATGTTCTGAGCTAGCCCAGCACATAGTAACTTTTAAACTGTAGTTTAGTATAGCTTGGAGAGTGCTTGGGGGCAATTTAGGAGGGTTGTTTGGTGCATATTTGCACTAACATGGAGTGCACTTGTAGAAGCAGTATTTAAATTGACCTAGATTGCCTTTGAGATGTGTAGTTGAGGCTAAAATGAATTGTATTAGGACAGCCTCTGGGTATTTTGGGGTACACTAATAGGGTTAATGCAACAAAATAGACACTGAAGGGTGGTCTTTTTAGCACATCATTGTTTGGGAGAGTCTCATGAAGAAGCATGTGAATTAACAGTTTATAGGTAAGTAGACTGGCTGGCATAACAAGATTAAAATACGATCTGGGTACTGCAATACAACAAGAAAATGAAATAGTTTCTGTTGTGTAAGGAGTTAACTGTCTCCCCCATCTGAGGATGTCCAACCTTCAGTGGCGAATGAGTATGCATCAAGTGTCATTGATGAAAGCCCTCTTAAACTCATTGTGATCTGCTATATCTGGCCCTTTTTGCAGGGTCATCCTGAACCTTTTTGTGTCCTTCCTCCTATATTTCGTGACCAGTTTTTGTTGGCTGTAGGACTCTGGGTGGGAACTCTACCACTGTTAACCAGTGCTAAAGTGCATATGCTCTCTGTGTAAACTATATTGGTGATTGGTTTATCCCCGGTTGCATATCTGATTTACTAGTAAATCCCTAGTAAAGTGCACTAGAGGTGCCCAGGGCCTGTAAATCAAATGCTACTAGAGGGCCTGCAGCACTGGTTGTGCCACCCACATGGGTAGCCCTGTAACATGTCTCAGACCTGCCACTACAGTGTCTGGGTGTGCAGTCTTGCACTGCCAATTCGATCTGGCATGTGATACCACTTACCAGGCCCAAACCTTCCCTTTTTATACATGTAAAGCAACTCTAAGGAAGACCCTAGGTAGCCCCATGGGCAGGGTGCAGTGTATGTTAAAGGTAGGACATGTACTGATGTGTTTTACATGTTCTAACAGTGAAACACTGCCAAATTCATTTTTCACAGTTAAAAGGCCTATCTGTCTCATAGGTTAACATGGAGACTGCCTTTAAATATCTTTTAAGTGCAGTTTCCCTTTTGGAGCAGATTGACATTTGGAGTTTGGGGTCTCTGAACTCACAATTTAAAAATACATCTTTTGGTAAAGTTGGTTTTTAGATTGTCAGTTTGAAAATGCCACTTTTAGAAATTGAGCATTTTCTTGCTAAACCCTTCTGTGACTCTGCCTGCTTGTGTATTCCCTGTCTGGGTCAGACTAACAGTTGGGCTGTTTGTGAATCTCCACTAGAGAGTGACACAAAGGGAACTGGGGTGTAGCCTGCATATCCTGATGGGCTATCTGGGCAAGAGTGGATGGAAGAGTGGTCACTTACACCTGAATGGGCTGTGCCTGGCCTCACACAATGCAGTCTTCAACCCCCTGATGTGTGTCTGGGGCCAGCCCTGGGCAAGGCAGCATCTCGTGAACAACAGAGACTTTCCTTTGAAGTTTGCCTACTTCTAAGGCTGAAAGGGGTATAAGTAGTGGACCCAAAACCCCAGACATTTAGGTTACTTCTGGAACCAAGAGGAACCCCTGCCAAGGTGAAGAGCTGAAGAGCTGGAGGAGAGTACTGCCCCTTTGCCTGTGAATGTGCTTTGCTGGGTGGACCTGTAGTTGCTGCTTCTGTCTGAAAGAGAACAAAGACTGGACTTTGTGTTATATTCCTGCTTGCTAAGAATCTCTAAGGGCTTGGACTGAGCTTGCCTCCTGTTTTGAAGTCTCAGGGCCATCAAATACTTCCTCTGCCAGCACCTGGACTCTGCAGAGACTCCTGCCCTGCCAAATAGTGCCCTAGCCAGTTCTTGGGCCCTTGAAAGGTGAAGCTGGTAGAACCAGGACTGAAATCCATGCACAGGAAGCTGTGCAGGGAAAGTTTGATGCACCACCTGCAACGGATCTGTAAAAACAACGCGCTATCTACCTCTCGGTTGAAATCGAAGCACCACTTGCATCGCAGCTGGGAAATGAACACATCATCTGCATGATTGTGGCTGGAGAAACAACCTAACATCCACTTGCAGCTGCTGAAAATGACGCAAGCCCACACAGCACGGTTTTCCATCACTATGCGGCTGAATTTCTCATGCATCATCGCTGTGAACCTGGGTGGATCCGAGGTGCCCCATCTGGAAAGTGACTCACAGCCTCACTTGTGAGTGAGAAAACGATGCATTGCTGACTTTTTTAATGCACGCTCGCCCATGCAGCTTTATTTTTGAAGCAAACCAGGTACTTTGTGTGAAAACAATGTTTCCATTGTTTTCTATTGAGTAGACTCTTTTTATTTTAAAAATGTATATCTTGACTTGTGAATGTTGGATTTTTGTTGTTTTGGTCTTGTTTGATTAAGATAAATATTGCCTATTTTGCTGAACTGGTGTGGTGTCCATTTTGTAGTGTTTCTCTGTATTTCTGTGTGTGTTGGTACAAATACTTTACACATTGCCTCTGAGGTAAGCCTGACTGCTTGTGCCAAGCTACTAAGGGGTGAGCAGGGGCTATCTAAGTGTGTATCTCCATAGCCCTAACTAGAGTGAGAGTCACTGACTGGACAAAGGGCAAACTGACTGCCAACCAGACTGCCACCCAGAGACCCCATTTCAAACATGATCTGATCATATAGCCTAGAACACAGATTACTTAACCATCTTTCATACTAAAATTATTCGTAGTGTCTGTGCTATTCTCCCTAGGTCTAAACCACTCTACCTTACCACTCAAACACAATTGTATAACAGGAGGAACTTTCTACAATTTGGAAATAAGTTGTCTGAATGTTTAAATTTGACATTTGAGGCACATCAGAATTTCATCACTCACTTTTTAGCTGGTGATGTGTAATGGCACTTTTAGACTTCACCCTTTCTACATCACAAAATTGGGTTCTTGTAATGGCAAAATGTTCCTCTTTAATAGAATTAATGAGATAATGACCAACAGAACACCATGAATCTCTTCTACAGCATTACCCCAAGAACACCCCAAATGTATGAACTTCACAACCTTGCACAACAAGATGAGGATCAAGTGCACACAGTCTAGCAAACTATCACATATAGTAGCCAGCCTTGTGAGTTTGAGTTGAGAAGGTGAATGGGCAATAAAGATTACTTTAAAGTTTCTTTTCAGCTTGTCACAAGTGCTATGTGTTCATGAACAGAGGGCAAATGTCAGGATGTATCGTCTGACAAATTTCTGCTTACTTCTTTAACATGTGGATCAGTGTTTACAAAATTGTCTAACTTTGCAGTCAAAGACATAATAGTAAAGTGGACTAGTTGACAGTCTTGTCATGGTGGTAAAGGGTGTGTGAAAACAAAAGCTGTAAGCTGTGAGTTTTTGGAACAAAAAACAAGTTTTAAATAACTGTAAATAAACTGTGAAAATGTTTCAAAACATATCAGCAGTTAGGAAACCACAAAATGGATCACTTCTTTGTAATTCAGAAAAGTGGTGGAAACAGAGTTTTAAAAGGAGCAAAACAATCAAGACACTTAGGCCCTCATTACAACATTGGCGGTAAATGCTGCTTACCGCCGTGCAGAAGACCGCCAACACACCGCTGCAGAATTCTGCTACAGCTATTACGACCCACAGCTCGGAATCCACCAAAATCCAGACACCTACACAAGTCCGCCACACCAAATGTCAGTTATAAACTGGCGATAATAAAACATCCACCGTCAAGCCAACAGGAATACGCCCACACTATCACGACCCACAAATCCACGTGGCGGTCATTCAACCGCGGTGAGCCATTGACAGTGCCCACCGCCGCGCTCAAAATACACACACATTTACAAAACACAACCACATTGGACAAATCGAAATACACACACCGGATACACATACACACACCAATCCCACACACTCAATACAATATAAAACACACACCCACATCACCCACAATCCCTTATGACTAGAATTGCGACAGAAGGGGCGAGAGAGAGACACCACCATCAACAAACTAGTATCCACAGTCACTCAACACCATCACCCACACAACAAGCACGCACCTCACACAACACACAAACACATCCCCTCACACTTCACAACACACACCAACTCACACATCACCCACACCACCCCATGGCACCGCAAAGACACCCCAGGTTTTCTGAGGAGGAGCTCAGGGTCATGGTGGAGGAAATCATCCGGGTTGAGCCACAGTGATTCGGATCACAGGTGCAGCACACCTCTATAGCTAGGAAGATGGAGCTATGGCGCAGAATCGTGGACAGGGTCAACACAGTGGGTCAGCATCCAAGAGCACGGGATGACATCAGGAAGAGGTGGAACAACCTACGAGGGAAGGTGCATTCCGTGGACCCCCACCTTCTCCCCCACAACTAACAACATGGGAGGAGCAGGTGTTGGCTATACTGCATCCTGAGGGCCTCGCAGGAGTAGCTGGAGGAATGGACTCTGGTAAGTCAAATCTTTAACTACCATATTCCCCACCCTACCTGCATGCCATCACACACCCCCACCCTCGCCCTCACCCCTATCACTCCAACTCCTCACATATGTACCATTATCGCAAACCACACATCCCAACACCAAGCCCTGCATGCAACAACAAAGCATGGACACCCATCACCAAAGCATGTCCACTACAGATACCCACACAGACCCCAAAACAATTATCACACAAGGTCCTACACAAGAATGTAAGCACTGGGGTACAGGGTCACCCACCCATTGCACACCATGGCACACACAGATGCAATAATCATGCTTTTACACCCCTGCAGGACCCCTAGCCAACGTCACCGGACAGGAGGTTCTAGACATGTCCACTCCCCCTCAGAAGAGGCCCACAGTGATAACAGCAGCTCTGTCCAACTGGATCTAGATGACCAGCCGGGCCCATCTGGGACCTCGGGACAGTCGGTTCCCCTGACACAGTCACAGGCCACCACAGAGCCTCCCCCCTCTGGAAACACCAGCACAGCACCAACCCAGCAGGCCCATACCTCTGTCCCCAGGACACGTCAATCAGCAGTGTGTCCACCACTACAGGGAACCCAGGCAAACCCACAAACCCAAGAACAGCAGGGACCTGGGGGGCAGTGGGCACACGGTTCAGGGGACAGAGGCCCAAAAAAAATACGGGGAACTGGGAGGTCTGCTGTGCGACAGGGGGAGAAGAGGCTCAGGGAACCCACTCTCCACGAGGCCCTCTCCAACATCATGGGAGCGTACCATCATTACCAGGAGACAATGCCAACGGTACTGGCCAAGTTTCAGGAGACCCAGCGGCTGCACGAGGAACAGTATTTGGGGTTCAGGGTGGAACTCAAGTCCATCAATACCACCATGGGCACGATTGTAGGGGTGCTGAAGGACCTTGTGAACACCAGGAGGGACAATGTGGCACAACAAGGGGCCCCTGACACTAGCCTGGATGATGAACTGCCCACCACCTCCACCGGTGCTAGTGGACAGGAGGCACCGCCACAGGACCACGACATCAGCACCCCACCCCCTGCAGATGGAGAACCACCCCGCAAGTGGTCCCTGAGATCCAGGACAAAGACAGAGAACAATGCCAAGACCCCCGCCAAGAAATGAGACCACCCTGAATGTCATCCTTCTGTCCCACTTTGTCACCCTGTCCACCCTTAAACTGCCCTAGCTCCACTTCCTATGCCCCTTTGGACAATGCACCTGTGAGACTAATAACTGGACTCTGCCATGGACATTCTTCCACCATCACCCCTGAACATTTTACAACCCCCTCTACTATTTAGCACTTAAATAAACACCCTTGAATCACAAAACAATCTGGAGTCAGTCTGTGATTTCACAAATGTGTATTTGCAATAACTTATGAAAATAGCAATGTCCATTCTATTGTCAACATACCTATGTCACACAGCTCTTGCCATCAGGTAACATAGCAGAGGTCACACAGTGGGAGCCACATCTGTGAAATGGAAAGGCAAAGTGACAATTCAGGGTCCATACACTGGGTGAAAGTGACAGACAGATGATAGGTCTAACAATTTTATCAGATGTAGGAGGCAGTGATGTCTTCTTACCTGTGTCTCAAGTATTGCTGGATCACGTTGTTTCTGTTGTCTATGTCCTCTTCTTCTGCCTCCTCTTCTTCACTGTCCACAGGCTCCACAGCTGCCACAAAACCTTTTTCTGGACCACTCTCCTGAAGAAAAGGCACCTGTCGTCGCAAAGCCAAGTTGTGCAGCATACAGCAGGCCAGATGATCCGGCACACCTTCTTTGGTGAGTAGTATAGGGAACCACCTGTCATATGGAGGCACTGGAACCTGGCCTTCAGGAGGCCGAAGGTCCTTTCTATCACTCTTTTAGTTCACCCATGTGCCTCATTGTGGCATTCCTCTGCCCTTGTCCTGGGATTTCTCACTGGGGTCAGTAGCCATGACAGGTTGGGGTAACCAGAGTCACCTGCAAATGTCGAGGGAAATCTGTAAGACACACACCAATCCTTAGGGACAACCCCAGACCCGGACAACTATTCACAGGGTAAAGGGTCCTTGTCCTCACCTATTAGCCGCACACGGTGCCTCTGGACTTGCCCCACCACGTAAGGGATGCTGCTATTCCTCAGAATGTAAGCGTCATGCACTGAGCCTGGAAACTTGGCGTTCACATGGGAGATGTACTGGACGGCCAAACACACCATCTGCACATTCATTGAATGGCAGCTCTTCCGGTTTCTGTACACCTGTTCACTGCTGCGGGGTGGGACCAACACCACATATGTCCCATCAATGCCACCTATGATGTTAGGGATATGTCCCAGGGTATAGAAGTCACCTTTCGCTGTAGGCAAATCCTCCACCTGAGGGAACACGATTTAGCTGCGCATGTGTTTCTGCAGGGCAGACAACACTCTGGACAACACGTTTGAGAACATAGGCTGGGACATCCCTGATGCTATGGCCACTGTTGTTTGAAAAGACCTACTTGCCAGGAAATGGAGTACTGAGAGGACCTGCACTAGAGGGGGGATTCCTGTGGGATAGAGGATAGCTGACATCAGGTCTGGCTCCAACTGGGCACACAGTTCCTGGATTGTGGCACGATCAAGTCTGTAGGTGACTATTACATGTCTCTCTTCCATTGTCGACAGGTCAACCAGCGGTCTGTACTCCGGAGGATGCCGCCATCTCCTCACCTGCCCCAGCGGACGTGCCCTATGGATGAGAACAGCGAGCACAGAGTCAGCCAACACTGAGGTAGTAAAAAAATATATTTTTATTGCACACATTAGTCAATGCGCTATGTGCATGTCTCTGTGTATATGCAAGGCCTATATATGTGTGACGCATTAAAAATTGATGCCATGTGGCCCCCTGAAATGGCGGCTGCCTGACCTGTAATGTGGGACGAGGGGATATGAGGTAACTGTGCCGGCGTTGTAAACCGCCGCGGTAGGCGGTCGAAAACCGCAGCGTAATCCTGCATTGGTTAACATTGGGCCCTATGGTTTCCAGGAGCCAATGACGATGTACGCCGGTGGTGACGGTACGCACCGCCACGGACGTGACCACCATTTTCTGTCTGTTCACTCACTTGATACCTGATCTTCGACAGGAGAGGACCTACACTGCAAGTGCTGCTGTGACCTCAGTCTGGAAGCGACGATGGCCCATGTGTCTGGAGAAAGGGCCCCTGCCTTTACATTGGAGGAGTTGGATAAACTAGCGCATGCTACTCTACGGTCCTCCAGACAACCAGGTGAGTACACTGTGAGCATGCTGTATGGGCAATGCCTGTTTGGAGTGGTGTGGATGGAAGATACGGGGTGGGGGAGATGAGGCCTGCATGATCGGATGGTGAATGTTTGTGCGTCAGGGCAAGGGTGGGAACGTGGGACAATGACTGTGACGGTCCAGACGGTAAAAGTTTTACATTTTCCCCTGTACTATTCCTGTAGGTCAGCGCCCACCAGAAGAAGGATATGTGGTGTGCCATCGCCAAGGACGTCCGGACCCTGGGGTTCCACCACAGACGGAGCACCCACTGCCATAAAAGATGGGAGGACCTTTGCCGCTGGAGCAAGAAGATGGCGGAGGCCCAGCTGGGGATGGCCTCCCAATGTGGGAGGGGTGCCTGTCGCACCATGACCCCCCTGATGTTCCGGATCCTGGCGGTGGCGTATCCAGATTTGGATAGGCGCTTGAGGGCATCACAGCAGCCACAAGGGGGTGAGTACCGTCACATCCATCGGACTCTGCGTGCATTGGAGATGTCTCGGTGGGGGAGGTGGGCAGTGGGTTCCCCTAGGCTAGGGCGAGCTTTGTAGGCAAGGACCCTTTGTGAGGCAGGTTAAGTGGCACCCCATCCCCACCAGTGGTAAGAGCCATCTACACATAGTCAGGCTCCTGTGACTTCCATGTGTGCAGCAATCGGGCATAGGCCATGTCCCCCATGTCCCTGTGATTAATTACAGAACTCTAAGTACATGGCGTAGTGCAGAGGATTGCTGTGTCTGCAGTGTCCACCAACGGTAGCGGTATTGTATGCACTGAACATGTCTTTCTTCTTTCTTCCACCCCCCTTATTGTGGTCTCCCTGTTCTTATGTGCATTAGCATTATCAGGCGGAGGAGCTGTGTCACCAGAGCAGGAGGGAGCTGCATCCCACATGGCCCTGGAGGGCCAGACAACGGAGTCTGAAGTCACCAGTGGGACAGAGGGTGAGGGGAGCTCCATGGCGGGGACAGGAGCTGAGACCAGTGACATCGACTCTTCCTTTGATGGGAGCTCCCTTGCGGTGGCGGGCCCCTCTGTGCCCACCGCATCTACAGGTACAGCCGCCACCGCCCCTACCAGCACCGCCCTCCCAGCAGCCCAACAGCTTGTCTCCCGTGGCCGCTCACCCAGGAAGTTGGGCATCTCTTTCGCCCCAGGCACCTCGTCCTGCCCCAGTCAGCCCTGCTGCCCTCAGTGAGGAGGCTATTGACCTCCAGAGATCCCTCACTGTTGGGCAATCTACCATTCTGAATGCCATCCAGGGTGTAGAGAGGCAGTTGCAACAGACAAATGCAAACCTGGAGGGCATTCATTCTGGCCAGGCAGCCCAACAGAGAGCATTTCAGGCTCTGGCCTCTGCACTGATGGCAGCCATTGTCCCTGTGTCCAGCCTCCCCCCTCCAACTTCCTCCACCCAGACCCAATCCCCAGTACCTCAGCATATTTCAAGCACACCACCAGACCAGCATTCACACACCTCAACACACAAGGGTGGCTCTGGCAAACATAAGCACCACACATTCCACAAGCACTCACACAAGCATCATACCTATGCACACATACCAACATCCACTGCCTCCACTGTGTCCCCCTCCTCCACATCTCCCTCCTCCCTCCCTGTCACGTCTCCACTCACACCTGCATGCACTACATCTTCAGCCACTACCTCCATCACCAGCACGCCCATCACCACACACCGCTCATGTGCACTCTCCACCCCCACTACCATTCACACATCCCCTGTGTCCTCTCCCAGTGTGTCTGTGAGCCCTCCTCCCAAACTACACCAACGCAGTCACACACCCAACCAACAGCCATCCACCTCACGACAGCCTCCAGTCCATGCACCTTCACCCAAAGTCAGCATACGAACACCTCCTACAACCACTACCTCTTCCTCCACTCCCCCCCTCCATCTACCAGTCCCAGTGTGTCAAAAAAGCTTTTCCTCTCAAATGTTGACCTCTTCCCTACACCTCCCCCCCGTCCGTCCACTAGGGTCCGCCTTTCCAGGTCCCAACCCAGCACCTCAGCCACCACATCACCGGGCACAGTGGTGCCAGCAATATCCATATTCTGGAGTGCGCCAAGCAACAGGCCTGCCAGCGTCCCAAGGAGCGAGTCCAAGGACATTCCCACACCTCCAAAACAGAAGAAGTTGTCCACATCCCAGAGGGAGAAGGCCAAAACACCTGCCACCAAGGGCTCAGCCAAGACAATAGTTGGGAGTGGCAAGGCAGCCTCGCCACCATCCAAGGTGGGGAAGGGCCTGAAAAAGAAGGGCAAGTCAGCATCGCCGCTAACTTGCACGGCGGACAAGACCGCCACCGGCACCACCACATGCACCACCGCCGCCAGCACCCCAGATACTGAACCCTTCACCAGCACCGCAGACACTGTGCCCTTCAGCACCGGCGTGCAGTGAGTCCGCCACCAGCACCGCCACTACTCACACCGCCACCAGCACCACAGTCTGTGAGCCTACCACCAGCACCGCCGCTACTGACACCGCCGCCAGCACGGAGGTCAGTGAGCATGCCACCAGCACGGCAGTCAGTGAGCCAGCCACCAGCATGGCAGTCAGTGAGCAAGCCACCTGCACCGCAGTCAGTGGGGCTGCCACCAGCACCGCCGGCCCAATGACTGCCACAAGCACCACCGCTACTGACCCAGCCGCAAGCACCGCCAGCGGGCCCACGACATCCTGAGCCAGTGGCACCACCGCAGACATGGCTGCCATCCCCAGTGGTAATTCGAGGCTGGTGGTCAGTTCCAGGGGGCCTGGGCAGCTTCGATGTTGCCCCACCGTCAGTGGAGTGTCACATCCACTACCTCAGTCCTTGGCAGGATGAAGCACTCTGGGTACAAGGCCCGCTCCAGAACCAGTGGAGATTCACATCCACTCCCTGAGTCCTTGGCAGGATGAAGCACTCTGGGCACAAGGCCCCCTCCAGAACCAGTGGAGAAAGGCATCCACCTGAGAGACTGTGGCTTTGCACTCCCTAGGATGAAGCAGTGGGGAAACCACCCACTGGAGAGACTTGAGAGACTGTGGCTTTGCACTCGCCAGGATATAGCAGTGGGCAAACCACCCACTGGGGAGACTTGAGAGACTGTGGCTTTGCACTTCCCAGGATACAGCAGTGGGCAAACCACCCACTGGAGAGACTTGAGAGACTGTGGCTTTGCACTCCCCAGGATAAAGCAGTGGGCAACCCACCCGCTGTAGAGACTTGAGAGACTGTGGCTTTGCACTCCCCAGGATAAAGCAGTGGGCAAACCACCCACTGGAGAGACTTGAAAGACTGTGGCTTTGCACTCCCCAGGATACCTCAATGGGCCTGGAGCCCCCTCGTGGTGCTGGCTTCGTGCACTCATTCGGCTCAGGTGCCTCCCCTTCCATTCCCCCTGAGGTGCCTGTTTTATTTCGATCTGATGCCCCTGCAGTGTTCTCTCCGTTTCGATCGGGTATCGAGTGTGGGCCTCGCCCATGCATTTTGGGCCCAGTGGTCCACGGACTATATAAGTGCAGCACCTGGACTTGAATTATTGGTGTACATATTTGATTATAGTGTATATAAAGTTTTGACTAATGGATTTTACATGATTACAATCGTTCAAATCATTTCCTTTTGTCATTGCGTTCTTCCAGGGGTGGTGGGGGGTTTAAATGTAATGTTTCAGCATGTATTGCTGTGTGTGTTGTTGTGGGTGAGGGTGGGGGTGTTGCGTGTGTGTGTCACTCTCTTTTCCCTCCCTCTTCCCCTGTGTTGTAGGTGTAGTACTCACTGTGGTCGTCGCCGCCGTCAGTCGTACTCCTGGTAGAGGAGCAGGAAGACTATCGCAGGGAGTATTTGGAGTTCAGGCTCCATGGCGTCCGGATTCCTCGTGGGGTGTGTAGAGGTGAGTGTTTTCCCTTCCAATTCCTGTTTCCGCCATAATTTTGTTTGCGTTGAATCCGCCCCAGAAAATGTGGCGGATTGAACTGTCATAATAGTGTGGTCGGAACATTGTCTTCCGCCTGTCTGTTGGCGGTGACCGCCATGTTGTTTGTTTGTACTGCCATGGCGGTCGGAGTGTTAAAGTGGCTCTCTATGTTGGCGTTTTCCGCCATGGTCATAATTAAAAAAAAATTCCGCCGGCCTGTTGGTGGTTTTACAGCCGCTTTACCACCGACCGCCAGGGTTGTAATCAGGGTGATGTTAAAATGATACATATTTGTTGAAACCACATTTCCATACATTATTATTTGTACGCTATATCATATTATTAGTAAAACTGCATGTTGGCATTTTGCTTTCATTTCAATGGAAATTGTTCTGTATGTTAAAGACAGTGCCTCCTTCTGACATATAATAATATCTCAATAGTGCATTTAGTTTCTAGTCTGTAGCACACTTCTGTGCATCAATTAGAATCTGCAGTTTACAACTCATTGAAATGAAACATCCCAATCAGTATACTATTTCCCATTTACAGGAGGGCTGATATGTGGCATGCCAGGGCATTATATAGTAATGTCAACTACTGTCTAACCATTCTGGCCCACAATAATACCATAACATTCAGCAGTGTGCAGCCAATTATCCCTCATTCAGGCTGGTTAATAACTCAGTTTTCCTGCTTAATGCTTTCACTCTCACCCAAGACCTGTCTGCTATGGGTCTTATCCATCACTCAGTACTGTACCAGCCCCTAAATCAGTCATCACCAGCTGAACAGACATGGAATACCTGAAGCGATCTGACACAGAAAGCTGTCCACTCCGAGGACTGCACTCTAGTCCAGCCCTGCAGGTCCCAATTAGCTGCATTCTATGCATGCTGCCTTACATCACACAATGGTGCTCAGATATGAGATGGTAGTAACAAAGTCCATCGGAGTAGATGTTCCCGACCATTTTCTCTCACCAAACATGACTGCTCAGGACCATGAACTGTAAACAAAATATCAGACTGGACAATCCAGTGCAATAACCATAAAAATAGATTATAATCCTACAAAATACCACAAGAGGACCTGCACAGTTCCTCAAAGCTGCATGCATATTGAAAACCCGTAAACTGCACGATTGTCTCATTCTAATACAAGCTTAATTTGACTTGTACTTATGCTTGATGTCAATTTACTTACTTATATATTTTTTTAATCTGAATTTTGACCCTTTATCCTGAATTTTTACACTCACCGTCCTGAATTTGCACCCATGGCAGTAGGCTGCCCTACAACTAACATTTTATTTTGGCAGCGTGATGAGAAACGTTTTAGTGATTATTTGGGGTAGTTTAGTCTAGGTGGCCAAGTGGTGAGGGTGGGTATTTGAAACTACTTTCTTACTGTCACATTTAGGTCTGAGGGGATTCCAGTACTGTTTGGGAATACGCTGCTTTTGGGAGATGTATGTCGCCGAATTAGAACCAGGGAGCTCATACTAGAAATTAGTAGCTGCCGTTTTAAAGCCAAAATATCATTTTTCACCGTTTTATTTAAATTTCTTGTTCCTAAAATATTCCTCGTTCGAAAGCTAATCAGTGACCAGACTGTTTGAAAGAGGAGTGTCTGTCTCGTGCGCCCAGAGCGGACTGTTTCACACATTCTCTGGCATGAGGCCTGATAACTTACTCACACTAACTCATAAAATCACCCATCTTGCTCAGCCCTCCGGGTGACCTAGTAGAGAACAAGTAATATACCCTCATTCATTCCCAGTGACATCGCCCCATTATTTTTCCTAAGAACTTTGTGTTTTTTTTGTGCGGGGCGGTTTAGAAACGGGTCTGTGGCTTGAGGCGCCAGACCATTGGTCTTTTATTGGTCGTTTATATGGACGATCTTAGAGTGTAGACGGTTATTAATCAGAGGTGGGTGTGGCACGCAGAAAACACCACCAGTTTCATGTGTTTTCATGCTAGGCTTCTTCTCATGCCAGGCTACCCCATTCGCAACATGGTCAGGAAAGACAACGTGCCCCTCTCCAACCCCACATATTACCCCACAAGCCTCCGAGAGCCACAGCGCTCATGTATTTCCATAGAAAGATGTGGGTCAAGGAGGCCCGGATCCATGCCACATTGTCAAGATTATTGTCCTACGCATACTTCTCAGTTTCCCACCCAGCTTTTACCTATATCTAAGCATACATTTTCTTTAAAATTTTAGATGGCGCAGAAAACTGATGCTTATTTCTCCAGTGTGCTGTGATACCTTGAATCAGCCATTGCATGGTGAGAAAGACATGTGAAATTACTGTCACAAAACACATTGAGAATATTTCTATAATCCTAATAGAGGGAAACCTGGAATTAATTTTGCATATTTTTCATATTTTGTTGTGAGAAAGGTCAGTCAGTACACATTTTACAGAGTGCCACGATGCTGCTGTCCATACGACTGAAAGGTTTTTCTTATGTTTTATTTAACTAAGTCTATAGTAGTCCAGATCAGCATTAGAGAAACTTTAAGTTCGATCATTTGATATGTGTGCTTTTCTGAGGAACCAGTGTCAGTGCTACAGACTGACGAATTATGACTAAATGCTTCATAAGCAGTGCCACTTAAGGATTTGGGGGGCCCTGCGCAAGACGTACTTTGGGGCCCCTGCAGGAAACCATTTTGAACGTTATCACCGAGATCCTGTTAACTCAAGCCTGCACAAAGCCACACAATACCAGATTATATGTTAAATTTTAACCAGGTCACACAAAATCAGTAGAAATATGATCCACCCGAGACCCCATAAATCCTTAAAATTACATAGGGTAGAAAAAGAGTCAGAGGAAGAGAGGTTTAGTCGGAGAAATAGGATAGACACAGGTCGAAGAGCGGAAGTCCACTTTCCAGTGGGCCCCTTGGAAGGTAGAGGTCCTGGGAAATTTTCCACTTTGCCCATGCGTTTGAAAAACAGTATTATATTTTTGAGGGCGATGTATTTATTCTGTTCATGATCTCATCCATTTTGAACCATCTGGGCCTGGCTTTAGTGACAACTGGCATAACTTTCTGGACTGAGGATGTGGCCCTGATTAAACAGATGTTTAGTCAGATATGTCTCTGATGCTTTCTGTATAGGCTTCTTGAAGCCAGATGACTCATTTACCTTTCTTCTATTAGTGTTGAATTGATAATGGTTCGATCCTGTGTTCCACATTTTTAGATACAGAGATACAGAGTTTTTAAGGGCGTGGCCTAAATGCTTTATCTGGTGAGGTGCTAAAGATTTCAGGTCTACTGAGCAAGTGTCAAACATCATGCCTCATGTTGTCATTTTATCGTGATACTCTGTTATTTACTTCCCATTGCAGATTTCCATCTTTATTTTTTTCCTCATCACTGGATCCTTCTCTCAACCATTCTCACTCTGAAGTCTGGGGCATGGGAACCCTATTTGCTGGTTCTTTGGGCATGTTGGTTTTGGGATTACATCCTTAATGTAGCAAGAGCTTTGCTTGCTCCAAAAGCCTTCTATATGCAAGCATGAGGCATGGATTCTGGGAATTGACACTGTAAAGTCAAGAGATGATCTGGTGTGGTCAATGACATGGACTTACCCATGTTTGAGTCGTTTTGAATTTCTGCATTCTTATCTATTCTGATTTTGGGGAGTGACTATTGAACATTTTGTTGAATTGTTTGCCCTCCAATGTTTCTCTTCATCCAGGATGTATATGTGTATTGAACTAGGATTTATTTGGTCTGTTTGTTCTCTTTAGGCATGCGTATTTCTGTTTCCTGTTTTTCTCTGGCATCTGTGATCACTGTTTTAGACAAAGTATTCTAATACAAAAGTGTAGAAAGTCATGTCAGATAAGTGAATCAGCATCTGCAGTTCTCAATTTGCAAGGGTGTAGAGTTATTAGATTTATTACATTTTGGAACTTATAAAGGTTTTCCAGGTTACTCCAGGAAACCCTTGACATTCACAGGTTTTTAAGAGGAAGCTTAAAAACCTTTATGAATTCTATTTTACCATGAGCGAATATGCCTATGCATTTGCTTTTTCACAACTTTTTGTACATTTGCACTTTCTAAAGGTTTCCTCCCTAGGGAAAATAGTTATATTCATGGAAATACCAGTCTTCCAAACTGCTGCCCCAATTTAGAGGGTGTCCTTTTCTACTTCCCTCCCTGGAAAATTAAATATCCAATCTTTCCAAGGCATCAATGGGTCAACAATGACATTGTAGATAGCCACAAACATGGTGGTTTGTGGGTGAGCACATATTCCCGTTCTAAAAAACCCACTACTCGACAGTGGTAGTACATTTACTAATAAGAAAAACATATGAGTTCATCTTTTTACTCATGAAAACAAATTGTGAATTCAAAATAGTCATTTCGCCCTCATAAAAAAGTTACTTCTGTGTCAAAAGTGCACATATCTTTGTGAAGTTGGGCCATGGAATGGTGGGGCATAAATATGTTCCTAAAATTGCCCCACACAAGTGAGTGAAGTGGGTAAGCCTAATTATTTCTCGAGGGGCTACAGGGGTTAGGCATTCTACCACTGGGAGGGTTATCAAAAAATTGAGCTATGACTTTCGACTTAAGTTGGACAACATTTCAGAGGTTCCAAAGAAGCACTTTAGAAATATTTCACATTTATGTTGTTATGTTAAATTTTTAGAAAATTGCCCTTATGCATACTTTCTTGCTACTACATACACACAACAAAAGGTAAAAAAAACAAGCTATGACAATTCCCTCAAACCAGTCAGAAACATTTGAATTAGGACACTGAATAAAACATTTATGATGGGAAATTCATAAAATATTACCAACATGAGAGAGACGCATAGAATCATTCACAACCTACTGTTTTCAGTTAAATAGCCAAATGAGGAAACAAGCTTCCACACAAAGAGCAGGAGGAAATGCTTTTGAAGCTTTGACCATTGCCATGGAGAAGGCCCAGTTTCCAAATGTGGCTGTTCTGACCTCAAATGCCTGAATAAGGGCCTTATGCGAAGAGTGCAATGGTCCTCCTGGTTATTACTGCTCAGTTTGGAAGCAGTAAACTCTGGTGTTTTAGACTAAATGGCCTATGAGTGATCTGGGTGATGGCCATTGACTTGAACAATATGCTAAAGTGTACTAGGAGCCAACTGTCAAGACTGGTCCATTGCTTTACGTACTGGCATGTGGACCTGATGCACAATGAATTGCAGAACATGCCTGAGGGTCTTAATCTGCGGAACAGGTGTGCAGTAAACTTTGGGCACCTAGGTCCCATGTCTAATACTTCCATGATATGCCAGAAAAGATTTATAAGCTTGACAAGTGTTGAGGGATTATTCTAGAAAAACACGGATAGTTAGCAACATGTTGCATTGTTCAGTGCAAGATTGCTAAATGCTGGATTTTGCAAGCAATTCAAACAATCAGGGTATTCAATCTCACAATACCTATATGCTTCATATTTTTATAGTACCTTTCTTCACTTCTATGCTTCTCCTCGTTTCAGTTTGCCCTACAACTCCTTCCAAATGGTGTCTCATTGGTTTATATCTGAGAATGTACTCGAATGGCCAGAGTGGAAAACATAAAAGGTATCGAAATTTCACAATTGTGGGCCAGTGATACAGAGACAGACAAATCGTTCAGGCCCACACAGCAGTGCAGCCACCTAATTTGCAGAGACATTACAGAAAAAGTAGCAGACACCTTACACTTACCTTAAATATTGAACCCACAGATCACATGAAAGGAAATGCGTTGTCACCGACTTACTATTCCAGGTGATTTGGACCTTTGGCATGTGGACCACTGGTATGCGTGTATTACACTAACTGAATCTCACTCACTGTAAGCTTTTGCTAAAATATAATTTACTGAACAGCCAGCACCTGCCATTTGAAACAAGGCGTGCTGCTAAGCAGGTGGGGAAAGGGTCTCTGCACTGGTTACACAAAAACGTGAGAGGGATGAGCAAGGAAGATAACTGCCTGAATCATGTCTGTGCACATGTAGCATGTCACAAATTGGGCCGGTCTGGTGCAGGGTTTATAATTGAATTGAACATTCAAAAAAAGTGCCTTTTCCTTTTGACTAATGTGAAATTCTTCAGTGCTTCACTGAATTTATACTTTGGGTGAAATGGGTACAAAGTACCCATTTTGGATTGGCTCAGCATAGAGAAATGATTGACATGAATGTTCCTATTTTTATATTTCCTATTTTTAGAAAGGTCCAGGGGGCACATGAAATATTGATTTGACTTTATTTGTGCTCCTTCACAATTGTTCGTTTTGCAATATTTCCCGAACCAGCCATAATGAGTTTTGAGTTTCAAACTAACCTGTTGGGCCAAGCTAACTACTCTGCTGACCATCCATAATTTCAAAGCCAGGACTGGAAAGTAAGCCCATTAGGGTGGGATTAGAATTATCCTTGTAGAGGAAGAAGGAAGAAGGAGAAATCTGCGTCTTGTGATTAGATAACACAAGTGAAAGGCCTGGGTACACACCTCTCACAGGGACAAAGGGGAGTATGGAGACCTCTGCACCAGTCACACAAGTGTTTCCCTTTAAAACCCTGACAGGAAGGAATACTCCCTCCCTGAGTGGCATTTCTGCCCGCTCAGGCCAATCCCGATGCTTCTCTCATGTTGTCCCCCACCCACCCCTTCCTGGCAGCAGTAGCTACTGCTCTCAAATGCTCATGGGAATTGGCCCCAAAACATCTCAAATGGAAATGTATGTACAATTAGTACAATTTTAAAAGACTATACCTTTTTGCATGTTTACAAATAGGGAATTGGATATTTTGGTATGATTAACAAATGCACATAAAAGAATGTGAAAAAGTAGTATTGTGGAACCATTTTCTGTACTCAAAACTGATTATGAGAAGCTGTTTCTGTTTCTGAGTATGAAGGAGATCTCTATTTTGTTAACAGTCTACACTGCCTCATGTGTGCATATCACTACTATTGTACGCATGAGTCTGTGCACATTGGGAAGCAGAAAAAAATAGAAATGAACTCCGGTTGGTATTCAAAGGCTCTTTCTTGTCTTCTGATATAATATTGCTTTAGTACCTGAGAGCTTTTTCACAAGGAGGTTTCCAGTAGACCAACAATTCTGACAGAAGAAGCTGTCAGTTCAGGGTTTTTCCTTTAAGGCCATTATTACACCCTTGAAAGAAATTCAGGTGCAGCTGGCAAAGCTGCACCCTGAATTATTTACCATGATGTACTGGTAATTGTAGGTGCAGTTATAACAATGTGGTGCTCCCATACATTTTGTCTTTACTTCTCTGTCAATAGTACCCTATATAGACATGATTGGCTCCTATTTTGTTTGGTTTTCTGACAAAAAGGCCGCACCAATTTACTTCATGGAAAAGTATCCTGTAAGTTTGCTGAGCACGTGCTACCTGACAGCTAGCAATTGTGATCCTTGCCATAGTGCATCAATTATCCCTTTATGTTTCCCCAGCATTACACACAGTCAGCAAGTTAGCAGACATTGTACAAATCCTCTTATGTCACTACAGAGCATTTAATCGTGCACATTTACATGATTAGTACTCACCAACAGTGCCACCAATCATGATTCCCAGGTAGTCCAAGAGATCCTGCTCCCTGGTGATGAGGTCAGCCCACCGGTGCTTCAGCTGGTGGTCACTCCTCTGGCTGGCATACACACGCTGCAGGTGATGAAGCACCTTTCCCCACTGGATTCTGCGCGCCTCTGTTGGATACCCCTGTCTCACCCTGCCCCCTGCCTGGATCATGAGTGGCAAGAAATGGCACACAAGCCAGATGAACCCCCCAACTCCTCTTCACCCATCCTGCCAAGACGTAGCCTACCAGACATGCTTGAAAAGTGAAAGGGAATAGGGGTAAAAGAAATAGAAAGGGGAAAAGGGGGAAAGTAGGGGTACAAATACAGATGAAAAGTAAACTTAACCACTAAAAGAGCCCAACTATCCCCAAACTAACACCACCCACAACAGACTCCCACAAACAACAAAAACACAAGATAAATGGACAAATGTAGACAAAACACAGTAGTACAGTATACAGCAACAATATTTATTTCACAAATGGACTTTAGAGATAGCACACAGGACAAAAAAGCACAAAATCTCAGGACACCACTCTCTACACAGCCACACAGTCTAGAAGGATCATAGACTGCAAAGTGAAAGTGAAAGTACACCCACTGTACATGATCTGTAAACAGGATATCCTATTACATCACTTCCTGTATGAAAAGTCCCGCCTTTTTTGCGTTATGAGTCATTTTTTGTGTACCAAAACTGTATTTGCGTCTTTTTTTTGACGCACAGGAGTGAAAATTAGCCCGCATCCACATAATAGTACATGGCCTGTACAAATATCTGGATGCAGGCTAATTTTCACTCCTGTGCGTCAAAAAAATGACGCAAATACAGTTTCGGTAGACAAAAAATTAGGCATAACGCTAGGAACGTCAAAATGTCAGTGCATTAACTGGTTTTGGGCAATTTTTCTATTTTTTTGTTATGTTACATTTGGGACAAATCAGAGATAGGCTGATTGAAGACACTATGGTGTTGATGGTGTATGTTCACATGTGTGACATCATATTGCAGCGGACCATGATACGCTACTCCCTTCACAGTATTTTTACGGTTGGCTGACGCAATACTTGGTCATAAGTGTGGCCTACATATATGTGTTGCACAAATTGTGCATGTTTGGCATAAGGAGAGGATAGCAATGTGACGCACATATGTACAATACCTAAATGCCTTTGGCTCAAAGTGTGTGCTTTGGCGACTAATGTATTTGTTGACCAAGTTTGTGTGTATCACATGAAGCATATTTGTACATATGCTTGTATGAATGTGACGTCCATGTGTCCAATCCTTAGATGCAAGTCATTGTGGAAATGAGAGAGGGCATGTGTTAGTCATACATGTAGCAACATCCGTAAAGTGGACTTCCAAGATTTAGGGTCACGTAGACACCACATGTGACATAGCATGCACCAGATAGATGGCAGACGCTTGTTCATGTCAATGGTCCACATTTTCTACCTCCTATGTCTTAGAGTATTGGTAACAGCTTCCTAGGCACTAGTTGGTGAATCCCATAGTGAGTCATACACATGCATTGAGGAAGTGGGTACCATGTTGTTTGCACAGACAGACAAGGGTGAATCTCAAATGTATGATGACACCACAGTTGAGGACATAGAAGTGAGCCCCAACTACCAATTGGCTGTGGTGGACCAGCATACAAGACAGCACGTGTCCACATATTTCCAGTGATCAATTGCACATAGGTGTCTTGTTCATGTGTGTGGTCCAATGATGATCCTGTATATTGTTTGGGGTGTAATTTGTCACAGTTCGGTCCATGACTCATCATGAGTCAGGGGCAGCTATTCCTGTATCTACTGAGTATCCTTGGTTGATCAATGTGAGTAAAGTGGATGTGGACATGTGAACCTACATGGGGATGGTCCCACCCTGTCACTAAAGACGTGTAATGAGACAGTCAACAGGGCAACCTTGGTGTGCTGAGTGAGATAATGTCTCAGGTGTCATGTTCCGGCAGGTGTCATTACAACATTTGTACACAGGTTAGCCTCTGCAGTTCCCACTGCATCTGGGAACATCACAGCCTCTGTGCTGATTATTCTCGCAGCTATTCACCACACACGGACCATCACTATGTTGTGAGCACTGTGATTCTGTGTGTGAACTGTCATGGTCCTGACATGTGTGTATTTTTCATGGACATTATCAGAGGTTGCTGGTTGTGCTGAAAGCCCCGTACCCATTCCCTGCCTACGGCCCTGGGACACTGTCACACTTTGTCATTCATGCATAAATGCGACCCAGACAAGGGATGGGCCATGAATTTTGCTTTTCCCAGAGGATTTAACTCAAATGGTACAGCTAAAAGGCAGATGATGCTATACAATGTATTTGTGTATGCAATGAAGAAGCCCATGCCCAATACCCCCTGATGAATGAGAGGTTTGCTAACGCAAGTGTGGTACATATGTAGACACAGGGATACTTTAGTGTGACGCACAGACAGATGCCAGTCAGGCTGACAGAATGCAGGGTGATTCAGGATCCAGCAATTTGGGCTGCATCTGTTTCTCACCAGTCCTGTAGGTGAGACTTGCATTCTAAGGGCCAACAGACATTTTCACACGGGAAGCAATCTACAGGTGCTAACAGGGCTTTGAAACTAGAAGACAATGTATAAATTAACCTGACGTTCATGCAGTCAGATGTTCTATGACAATGGCATACCATAGGAAAGGGTGTAGCACATTGGATTGCTAATGTTGGTCTGTGTGTGTAGAGGAGGGAATATCAGGGTACACATCTTAGTATTCCAGGGACCTCTTCCGACAGGTGGGTTGTGACCAGGTGCATGGGTGTGTCAGGAGTTAGGAAATGGGCTGACATGTACATGGAATGTCATGTGTGCAATGCTGCTCATATGTGTGGCACTTGCGCTGTCTATGTTCTGCTTCTATGGAACTCTGGTCACAGATAGTCCTTGCAAATATTGGATGCAGTTGGACTTACTGCTGTCAAGGGTCTGGTCAGACATTCCTGTTACTGATGCAAAAGCACATTGACTGCCTCATGTATGAGGCTTGTTTTCCCCTTATTGAGTGATGGTGTCTTAGTTGTGTGCCATATGCTGCGTTGGACCTTGATTTCAACATGTATGTGTGAAATAGTTGTGGTCCTCTGCTATTGGCCTTCAAAGGAGAAATGTACATGATATATGTCATTAACAGTGTGTGTATATGTGACCATTGTATGTTAGGCATCACATTAGCTCTGGGATGTTCAGTGTCCTAATCAGTATCTCAGCAATCCTCCATGAGGCAACACTCTTATTCTGATAAGTAGCGATGAAGGTGTGCAAAAATGAATAGCCAGACCATGATATGGTGATTATTATAGGTGTTTATTTAAATTAGTTAACTAAAGTGGTGAAGGTGATTATATTCAAAAGAAATTGTTGACAATCTGTTGCCGCCGGCGTATACCAGCGGCCGTGTTCTGTAGTTCCCCCTCATGTTGCAGGCCAGCATCCTCCTCTTCCTCCTCTTCAGGCATGTGTGGCTCTGGTTCCAGGAGGGGAATGTTCCTTTTGATGCAAATGTTGTGCAATATTGCACATGTTAGGATGATCCTACAGACCATCTCCGGCAAATATAGGAGGCTACCACCAGTGATGTCGAGGCACCGGAACCTTGACTTGAGGATGCCAAAGGTCCTCTCGACAATGCTGCGTGTCCTCCTATGTGCGTTGTTGTAGGCACGCTTTGCAGCAGTACTCGGGTTGCCAAATGGTGTCATAATCCATGGCTGGATGCCATACCCCTGATCAGCTGCAAGAGAAAATGATTGGGATCATGTTGATGTAGCTGGCCCTATTGAAATGACCTTCCATGGCAGTAGTTGTCTTGTGTTGTCTGTGACTCTTTTGTGTTATAATGTAGCATCCTAGGCTTGTAGGATGTACCATCTGCATTGTGTTGTTTCCTTGGCTGAATGAGTGTTTGGCTGCTAACGGGTTGTCAGCAGTATGTTTTGGGATTTGCAGTACAGTGTGCCCTCCCTAGCATTGTGACTTGTGATACAGGTGTCCGTGTGTCTTCACTGGGTGTGAGATGATAGTTCCATACACAGGTTAAAATTGACAGTGGTGGTAACACGTTCATATCAATGTACCCTGGACATCCCATACCTTTAGACTTGTGCAATGGATTAATGTAAAGGTCATTGGGACACTTACATTTTGCAAGGTGACATTTGGGCAACCCACTCCACACGTTGTGATCTTTAACGTCTTAACATTAGGCTGTACAGTAATTTCCGATGTGTGACAGGTTCAATGGTGATCTAAGAAACATGGCTAGCGATGTCACAACCTCAGTGTGTTCCTGTCCACATGTTGCTGTTGTGGTGTTTGTGTTGTGTGTCCTAGAGGGTTACTGTGCAGTGTGTATATGAGTAGGTTTTTGTACTTAACAACAAGTAGTCCCTTGCCATACCGTCCATCCTGGCAGTGTTCATTGATGGTGCAGTGATGAAGATGAATGAGTCATGTACACTCCCAGGATATTTAGCCACGATGTTGGTGATCAATCCCTGGTGATCGACTATGGCCTGCACGTTGATGGAAAATGTGTGTGCTTCCTGTTGCGGTAGAGGTGTTCATCATCATTTGACTTTATTTCGGTAAGTAAAAAACAAACCATTAAAGTACAATACACAACAAAGAGAAAGAGAGCTTCTTAAAAACAGAAGAGTACTAACAAAGTAAAATAAAAACACAATTAAAAGGGACAAAACAAGTTTAAAAACAAACAAAAAATAAACAGCCAGATAAGCATCACTTAGTATAATAAAAGGTCTACTCAACAAGGAAACTGGTTCCATGAATCAGTGATGGTTAAAAATATAATACACCAATATCTATATCCTGAGGAGTAATGACCAAGATCACGCGTCCAATTTGATAAATATGCATAAATAGGTCTAAAAATTACTTTCCCAATCTTACTCCTTAAAATTGCTAATCTCAGATGTCAGAATAATACAAAAGATTTTACCATTAATAAAACTGTCTGGGTGGATAAATCACATTTTAAAATTCTTACAACATAAAATGAGGGATCAGTTCCATAGATCTATAAGTAATCAATAATAAACCGAACCAATATCTATATCCTATACAACAAAAACTACAATCATACATCCAAGTTAAATAAATATACATAGGGAAAACTAAGCAATAACTACACGGTTTTGTTCCTTAAAATTGCTAATCTCAACCGCCAGATTGACTCAAGAAATCTTGCCACTGATAGAGCTATCTGGACGGATGGGTCGCATTTTAAAATTCTCTCATCGTGAAGACAGGATCTAACCCCTAATTGTTTGCAAAGCGGGATGAGCCAAAGTGCTCTTTGTTTATGATACGCTTGACAGTGGAAGAAAACATGTGAAACGGTTTCTTCACTTTTACAACCCATCGGGCAATGTTTGGATCTATTAGTTGAGCTGGACCATTTGTACGTAAAACAGCACAAAGGAAGAGACCCGATCCTAAACCTAATAAAAAGGGCACGAGCAAATGGAGATAACTTTGCGTCCATAAAGGGTTCAAATTCATAATGACATTTAACAAGTAAAAAATTGTCGGACATAGACAATGGGATAGAACTAACAAATTGTCCAACCTGAGCACTATGCCAGAAAGCATCCTTTAACACCTGTGCAGCATTTTTAGGAATAGAAATAGGATCCTGGCAATAGGACCCTAAGCCAAGCCGAGAGAAAGATTGTTCAACAAAGACACACCATTTAGTTTTAATACTGGAATCGCAGCCCACCACATTAAGAAGGCCACAACGAAAAGGGGTTAGGGCATCTGTTGTCCACAACCGAATCCAAAACAGCAGGGGCATTAAGGCAGCAATCTGTGAAATTGAGAAAAGATTTAGATCCAGGCGAATGGGCAAGGATGGGGTACTTGATGGAACCTTTAGCATCATTTTTAGAAACTGATTTTCCGCCCTAGCCAAATTCGCCAAATTACAATGGCCCCAAAGTTCAGCTCCATATAAGGCGCCCCCCTAGCTTGAGCTTTGTATATTTCCAGGGTAGGGGATATTGCAAATTTTGGAGAACTAGAGGCAAATCTGACAATTCCACCCGCCCTCTGCTTCAGGCATGATAAAGATTTTTGGCGTTGGGCATGCCAAAGATGTGAATCTTCCACTTTAATGCCTAAGTAATCAAAGGTACCCACCCTTTCCAAAGGGACACCATCTAAATATACAGGCCTCTTCATTTTTTGCCTAATATCTCCAAAAACCATGTATTTTGTTTTTGTTGAATTAATTGATAGCCCATGGTCAGTGCAAAACTCCAGAAATCTGGAGAGCAGTCTAGAAAGGCCCATGGCAGTACGTGATAACAGTAGGGTATCATCTGCAAACAGAAGACAAGGAATCTTCTGCCCACCCAGACTAGGGGCATCGCTTTGACAGTCTAAGAGGTATGGCAAACATGCATTGATAAACAAAAGAAACAAGGTGGGCGCCAAGACACAGCCTTGCCTCACACCCCGTGCAGTTGGAAAAGAAGGAGTCAGATCGCCAATAGCACCCCAGCGGACTTTAGCACAATTATCAGAGTAAAGATCCTTAATGATGTTAATCATAGAACCCGGAACACCGGTGGTGCTAAGGACCTCCCAAAGCTTGGCACGCGGGACAAGGTCAAACGCAGATTTCAAATCAACAAAGGCCACGAAAAAGTGGCCTTTATCTGCGTCTACGGTCTTCCACTTAATGGTGGTGAATCGGAAGATCTGATCGATGGTACTGATCTTGTCCCTAAATCCTGCCTGAAGATGGCTTAAGACCTGATTTTTCGTTATCCATTGTTTTAGTCTGATTAGCAACTGGTACGAAAAAAAAATCTGCAAGTTGTCTAATAGAATAATAGGTCTATAATTCCCAGGGGAGCTCTTGTTTCCTTTTTTATGAACGGGGACAATAATCGCCATCTTCCACGAAACCGGATAGGATCGAGTTTCCATGGCAGTGTTTGATACCCTATTGATATATCGGGTCCATACAGGTAGGTCTGATTTATACAAATCCGAGGGAATACCATCTTGGCCAGGGGCCCTACCAGATCTTTGAGCGCAAATTGCCATCTCTGTTTCTGTAGAGGTGTTCAGTTGCAGCAAGTGGCACAAGGTGTACATGTGTGCAGTCGATTGCACCAAGGACGCGTGGGAAGCCACTGATGAGGTAGAACCCCTGTTTTGTTTCCTGCTGCTTCTGCAGTGTGTTAGGGAAGCAGATGTGGCGGGGTGTCAGTCCAATGATGGCATCCAGTACCTTGGGCAAAAAGGCGGAGAATGATGGTTGTGATATTCTGGCAACCAGGGCACCAGTTGTTTGAAAAGAGCCACTTGCCAGCATATGAAGTACGGCAAGCAGCTTGGTTTCTGTTGGAATGGTGAGGGGTGTCAGCAAAGTGGGGGCCAACTGCGGTTCAATGTTGCGCAGCCGCTGCTGAATGGCCTGCCAGTTCAACCGGTACCTCTGGATGATGTCCTGTTTCCTGAGGCCCTGAAGGGTGGTTCTGGGGCGGAATATCCTCTCCTGCCGTCTGCGCTGCCTTTGGGGTCCCTGCTGGTGTTGTTGTAGCTGCTGTTGTTGCTGCTGGGCTCTGCGTCTGCGTGCACGCTGGATTAGAATCACCTCCATGTCTCCCTGTTGCTGCTCTGCTGCTCTGCTGTTTGTTCTGTGTGTTCTGATTAAATACAGGTGTGTTTGCCCCATTTTAACGCCTGCCCTGACCCAGGCGTTAAATTTTGACGCAAATCGGGCTGTGCGTCATTTTCCGGCTTTGCCTCCCGGCCGTGGGTCATTTTTGCCCGAAAGCATGAATACAACGCATGGCCGTTTAAGTCATTTTTGGGACGGGAATGCCTACCTTGCATATCATTAACGCAAGGCGGGTTGCCGCATCCAAAAAATGACGCACACGGCGGAATTTTGTCATCCGCGGGCTCGGGCGTCAAAGTTTAAATACAGTGCAAGGTTTGCACTGAATGTGCGTCAAAAGTTTTGACGCACATTCGGCGCAGACGGAGTATAAATATGCCCCTCTGTACTCATGCAAACATTACTCCTTATGAGGCAATCAGGGATCAATTTTCTCCGACTTCTTCTGATCCTACAGCATGTGGAAAAACCCTGTCTGATTTTCAATGCCCGACCCAGGACAGCATTAGAAAACTAATTCTCAACATCAAGTCTGGTTCCCCTCTCGATCCTTGCCCTCCTACCGTTATTCAAATGGTTCCTGATTTTATGGCCCGGGCTTTGGTCCCGATTTTTCAGGAGGTCCTTAGTTCGGGACCAATTGTGCTTCTCCCTTTTTTGGCAAAGATTCTGGAGAAAATCATGAATAAGGAACTAGCAGACTTCCTTGGGGAAATGGAAGGTTTAGATTCCTCTCAGCATGGCTTCAGAAAGGCGCATAGCACGGAGACCGCTCTTATCTCATTCACTGACTCCATTCGAAGATTGGTGGATGAGGGACAAGGTGCTGTCTCAGTCTTATTAAACTTATCGGCAGCCTTTGATACTACTTCTCCTCAGATTTTGCTGACTCGCCTCTATCAAGCAGGCATCAGAGATCGGGCTCTAAAACTTCTGCAATCCTTTCTAACTAATAGATGGACCACTGTAAGGTAATTCTAACTCCACACCTTACTTACTACCTTGCGGGACTCCGCAGGGTTCCTCACTAAGCCCCACTCTGTTTAACATCTATGTTGCCCCGCTGGCTAATCTGATCCGATCCTTTGGCTTCATCCCCACCTCCTATGCAGATGATACACAGCTTATTATCCCAGTTAATAAGAATTGGGCGGAGGTGGCGGACCGTTTCAATAATTGCATGAAAGAAGTCAGCAATTGGATGAGGACTAACTGGCTTAAATTGAATGCTGCCAAAACTGAAATTCTCTGTTTTGGGTCAGGTATTAAAAAATGGAATCCACATTGGTGGCCGACAAATTGTGGCTCCCTCCCAACCCCCACCACTGTCAGCAAGAATTTGGGTATTATATTTGACAATCAATTATCTTTTAAATGTCAGGTGAACCACACAGTAAAAACATGTTTGTGGCTGATCAAAATGTTAAGGAAAGTTTTCCCATATCTCCAATATAAATGGATGGTCTCCGCCACTCTAGCTCTGGTAATGTCTAGTGTAGACTATTGCAATGCCCTGCTTCTTAATCTAGACAAAGGCTCGCTGAATAGGTTACAGTTGATCTAGAACTCGGCGGCCAGAGCTGTTCTCAATCTTTCTCGTTGGACCTCAGTGAAAAGTAGACTTAGACAGTTACATTGGCTTCCGGTGGTTCAGCGGATTACTTTTAAATCTCTCTGCTTGACCCATAAAGCAGTGCATGGCTTGGGCCCTCAATATCTGACCTCTAAACTATGTTGGTATAAACCAAAGAGACATCTTAGGTCATCCACAGCCTACAGAATTCAGGTACCACGAAACAACAGAGTGAAGTGGGGTGATAGAGCATTCTCCGTAGCTGCAGCAAAGTGCTGGAACTCCCTCCCTTTGAATATTAGGTCAGAATCTAGTTACTTATGTTTCAGGAAACTGATTAAAACATGGCTTTTTCCTTGTTAGCCTTTTTTTCTTCTTTTCTCTTGTTGGGGTGTCTCCTGATGATTTTGGCGTTTTCCTCACTTATGCTAGCGCTTCGATGATCTTTGTGAGCCGGAATGCGCTTTATAAATCTAATATACATACATAAAACCCAGCGCAGTCATGCTGAAAATGAAAACAAAAAAACCGAGCACGATCGCGCCATGTAAAACCCAGCGCTATCACGCTGTGTGGAAAATAAAAAGATAAAGTTGTGCAGAAACCAGGCTGAAAACATGGAGCCTCATATGTTTTCAGTAGTTGGCTGGCGCACCCGAAGAGGGTTAAACACCGGAAAAGGCATGACATCTGCATGCCTTTCACTAATGAAATCAAGCGGATTTAAAAAAGCAACCCCACAAACCAATGAAAGTAGCAGGTGTGACATGGGAGAGGTTAAAAGCCCAAAGACAGATTACAACAGGGACGGAGTGCTTGTACGCTCGGCCCTAAAAAGGAACTTAGAGTGAAGAAAGAAACCTGTTCATACATTTAGATGCAGACCTGAAGTGACAATGCATATCGACGATTTTGTTCTCTAGAAGTACAGAACTCTGAGTATTTCCTTAAAATCTGCGTTGCCAAGTGCCATTAAAACAGAAGATTGAGAAATCTAATTATCATCTTTAAAACTATTCTGAAAGCCAATTTTCCATTACAAGGGCCGATCCCTCCAAATTTCCTGACACAGGGCATCTTCATTTATGTAATGATTTGTGTTAAATAAATGCGGCCATAAAGAGATTACATCTCCGGAGTATTTGGCTACCATATGGTGATGCGCCTAGCAGGTGTTATTAATTTTACACTTTCCATCTGGAGTCAATAAAGGATCCATTGCAAGAGATAATAAAGATCCGAAGTCACATTAAATGTTAGGTTGACTGAAGGCAGGGCATACTGTTCATAAAACGTGTGCCATAAACCTCTACCAATTATAGAAAAACATACAATCCTTGAGCAACTAAGTCTTTCACAGTAAAATTACAATGAGGAGAAGAAAGCAGTTAAAACCAGTTTTGCACTTTTTAGTTATGTGCCCGCTCTCTTAGACTTGTAATCTGATCAAACCACATTTTATGTAAGATACAAATAATGTAACTCTTTGCAGGATCGTTATGAAATAATTTGTGTTTTAAGTTAGTCACAGCTAAAGCCCTGATTATTACTGAGCCTGAATCGGGTTTCAGTGTTTACCACACACAATCAATACCAATATTCCAATTTGCAGTGTTTACTGGGAGAGGTACATACCTCATATCTAAGGTATGGTCCCAGAAATGTGTCATAATATGTAGATACGTATTTTAGTGCACCCAATTCTGCATGTTTTGTCTCTCATGTTTGACCTGCCAAAAATTGTCATGAGAGACCTCCAATGCAGCAGTAATTACTATGGCCCGCAATACAAGTTATGTGGAAGATGGTGGGGTACTTACTACACACTGTAAATACCATTAGCCCGAGGTGGGGGGGCTAATGGTCCTAGCAAGGGTGGGAGGGGGGGCACTAGAGTGCTGCAGCAAGATGGCAGCACCTTAGTGCAGCTCTGCGGCTGGGACAGACAATCCGAACAGAATTCTGCCATCCAGACATTACAAAGCTCTAAGGCCCATATTTATACTTTTTGACGCAAACCAGCACCGGAGATGGTTTGCGTAATTTTTTTTACCACCGGCTAATGCCATTCCTATGCGCCATGCGGGCACCTTATTTAAGGAATGATGTTAGCTGGCACTGCGGACTGGTCAGAGTAAAAAAAAAATACTCTAACCAGGCAGCGCTGGCGTAGGGGAAAATGGGAGTTGTGCATCAAAAAATGGTGCATGTCAGGTTTGAGGCAAAAATCATGCCTCAAACCGGACTTGCACCATTTTTTGACACACAACCCCCATTGAAATGACTCCTGTCTTAGCAAAGACAGGAGTCATGCCCCCTTTCCCAATGGCCATGCCCAGGGGACCACTGTCCCCTGGGCATGGCCATTGGGCACAGTGGCATGTAGGGGGGCCCAAATTAAGCCCCCCTATGCCACTTTAAAGAAATAAAAAAAATACTTATGGCAATTTACCTGTACTTGTACATCCATGGGTGTCCTCCAGGGGTGGGCGAGGGTGGCAGGAGGTGTCCCTGGGGGCAGGGAAGGGCACCTCTGGACTCCTTCCATGGTCAGAGACCATGGAAGTGAGCCCACAGATCCCTTAACGCCTGCCCTCACCCAGGCATTAAAAAACAGCCCACATCAGGCTGTGCGCCGTTTTTTAAGGCCCACCCCCTCCTGTGCGTCAAAATGACGGAAGAGTATAACTAAGGCCCACAGGCCTTAAAGTAATTTTTTGGGCGGGAACGCCTACCTTGCATTTCATTAATGCAAGGCAGTTTCCCGCATCCCAAAAATGATGCACACGGAGGATTTTTGACGTCTGCGGGCTCGGGCGTTAAAGTTTAAATATGGGGCAAGGTTTGCACTGAATGTGCGCCAAACTTTTTGACGCACATTCAGCGCAAACAGAGTATAAATATGCCTCTAAATCTCAAGGCTGTATTCAAGAGTGACAGAGGCAGACAACAGAGCCCCAAAAAATCGCCACTTGCCGGTCAACACCTGGCAATCCCAGCCCAAGATGGCAGCTGCACGGAAAGGCCTCCAAGGGAGCAGTGATACCCACTCTGAGGAGAGAGTCAAAGGCGGGCAGGCGAGCTCTAAAATGTAGCAGGATCTGCTCATCTACTTATGTCAATCACCTGAAAAGAGTCAAAGGAGGGTACTGGCATGCGTGGGGGACGCTGTAGTGGACGACTGTGGCAGTGTGGGCTGGGCTAAGAGGGTCAAGGGTCTGGGAACTAACAACGTGACAGAGGTAACACCCGACCACTTGACTAACATATGCAATACTGAGGCCGCAACACCAGAGACTTTTATTTCTTGCATCAGCAGCTGATGCAGAATGCGCGCTGTTGGTGAACTGAGGTGGCAGGTGTGAAATTCGGCATATGAGAGTTATCGAACCAGCCTGCGGGGAGTGTACTGCACAAGTTGAACTGCCCACGAGAATGCAAAAAAAGTATATGCTGCTTGCCCCACAGCACCCCAGAAGCTGCTGACACAGCTCTGGGGCAGTTGGAGCTGCGGCCTGCAGCCCGGTCCATGAGTGTTGCTCACGCTGGGCCCTTGCTGCCGATGCTGCTCCTGCAGGGCTTGTGGGTGTTTAAGCATCTGAAATACTGTCTGACAATTTTGAGCCACTTCCATCCTGACTATTAGCAGGCGACTGGTGAGATATCATTGTGAGTCTTGACTTGTGAGAGTGCCACAAACATGAGTGCAGATATCATACGATGCCATACTGGGGCCTGATGAACTGCGGATGCCGTCTACAACATCTTTGTTCTCCCCACAGAGAAAGGCCAGGTGCTGCTGAGTTAACTCCACTGGAGTGACAGTTAATCTTGGTTGCTGACACTATACTGTGCCAGGCCTGTCCTCAATCTTGCATTACCCAATACATGCTGCTGATAGAGGCATTAGTGGGCCAGCCCATCCCTAGCTGTGTAGCTGCACTGCCACGGAGAGGCCACCTGCTCACGAGAAGGCCGCTAGTGGAGAAAGACGTTGTGTGGACACTCAGAGGTTGAACGCCTGCCAATTTGAGGAAGACAGACTAACAACAAATGAACCTGACATTCGACTCAGAGCGCTCTACCAGGACCCCGTTGGAGACAACCTCAGACCAGGAGCAGGAGGTGTAGCCACAGGACGCAATGGCCCTGGAGGCCTTGCTGGTGGCCAAGCAACAAAGCCTTCAGTCTATAGATGGTAAGATAGACTCACTGAATTTGAGCCTCAACCACATGTCCACAAAGCTCTACAAGCAAATGGTGAGCCTCGGGGCAGTGGAGCAACGCATCTCCACAGCAGAGGATTATCTACAGTCAGCGAACATGAAATACTGAACGTGCAGAAGGTCCTGGTGGTCATACAAACCAAAAATGAAGATTTAGAGGCATGCTTATGAAGAAATAACTTGTGCATCACTGGAATCCCGTAAATCACCACACTGAGAAAATGGACACTTATATAGAAACACTCCTCCCAATGCTTTTTGGCCCTAAAACAACAGTTGCTGTTACTGGTGGTTGAATGAGCACATTGGTCCCGTATGACATGTCTACCTGCGGGAGCACCCCCGTGCCCGATAATCAGAAAACTGTTAAACTACTGAGATTGAGACACTGTGCTAAAGCTGGAGTGGGAGATGAAAGATATAACTTATTATGTCAACTATATCACCCTTTTTTCCTGGTTTTACAGTAGCAGTACAAGCTGCCTGTGGAGAATTCTTACCTATCAAGAAGCATTTGCAGAAGGAAGAGATTTCATATGCTATGCTATACTCAGACTGTCTACGTATCAACTATGAAGGTATGAAAAAAATATTTGCGTATCCCTGAGCAGTCAAAGACTATCTCAAGAGCATCACAGAAATGACTAGATCAATCTGCAAAAGATTCTATAGGGGATGGCAACTGACTACTCATTTATGAACTGGCACTCTGACCCACCACAAACCAAGGATATAGGATGTGCAGCAAGTGTACCAAGATTGTAGAGGACTTGGTCTCCATAAGACGGGCTCTGTCTCAAACCTCTGGTATAATAATGAAGGCCAGAACACTGTTATTTGGAGGAGTGCTGGGACTCTGGCGGCCCAACAGAGGGAGCACCCACATGCTACCTATGCATGGTAGCCTGTTGAATGAGCTGATTAGCGTTGGTCTGCTTTTTGTATATGATCACTCTTTCTATTGATTGCAGGATTGTCTTTGGCATGGTTGGGTTGCTGAAGTGAATGGTGGGAAGGTTTTTAATTTGTTTTTTAAATGATCACACTGATGTGGACTGTCATTATAATGTTACTGTACATGGCATGCGCTACACCCTGACCGGCAATATGCTGCAGGCCCAAAAGTTAGGCCAATGGATACATCCCAGAGACAAGTATCCTTCCTCATCTGGATTGTCCTGGGGCTTAATAATCCTCTCAAAACTTGCCAGGTCCTCACGTACCTCGATAGGTACCACACACGCACCTCACATGACATGCTGAGGTAGCAGTTGGGTCGCGATGGACAATATCTCAACTGGCATCATCATACTCCTCATATTCCAAGAGAGCCATGATCCTGATTTAAAAAAAGGGTACTCTTCACAGAAACACACTCTGTTGTAGATGAACAAGGTCAATATGTTATAACACAGGGCACTCTCTGTGGCACACCATTCACTCCGGTCAGTACATATGGCCCTAATGTAGATCAACCTGGCTTCTACATGACAATTTGGCACGACATCCATGCACTTTCTCCAATGAGTATATGTTATATGGGGGGCTTCAACACACACTTAGACTGCAACCTGAACTGGTCAGCTGTGGCAGAATGGCATGACAAGCACTCTGCTAAGATTCTCAGAGACAGTATGGCAGAGTATGGTATGGTGGATATATGAAGGCTCCGACACCTGCCTCACTGTAAGGGCACATTTGGGCACTCACTGATCTTGGCCTTGACTAGATAATTGATTATTCACTTGTAAGGTACGTGTCTGGGCACCGCCTTAAGACTTTATCGGATCATGCACCTGTGAAACTCTTACTTTCAATACCTATTCATACTCTGCCCCAATATATTTGATACATCCAGGAGATGGCTCTCCTGGGTCCTGTGTTCTGTGAACGGCTCTGTTCCGCACTTCTTGAGTACTTTGGTAAAAATGTTGGCTCTGTGGAAGCCTTTTAGATCATGATTAGAACTACATTTATCATGATGCAATGGGGCTGATTAAATGCTGGGATGTCAGACTGGGTGCTCCAAACTGTTTGTGCATTTAAAAAGACTCCCTTGAGCCACTGGGCTGACGAGCTCCAGAGTAGCACCGGCATGCCAGTAAAGGTATTGAAACCGAGATGATTGATGGCAGCATTTCCAGCACCCCGGAATGGTTTTGTTTTATGTTTCTCTGCTGAAGAAGGGATTAACCCAGAAACACGTACGTGTCCAGAGATGTACAGCAATGGCTGTACCTATTTGAGGTGAAATATTTAAAAAGTAACAGAGTACGATATTTCCATGAACTACATTTATCATGATGCAATGGGTCTGATGAAATGCTGGGATGTCACGCTGGGTGCTCCAAACTGTTTGTGCATGATTAGGAGGTATGTCTAAGTACACAGACAGGGGTGCTGTTGACAATCTGTGACCAAATACAGAAATTGAGAGTCAGCTGCAGCCAATAGAGAAAGAATACTAAGGTAATCCCAGTACTGCCACTCTACCTACCTCAGGACCATATAACCACCTTTCATAAGTTAGCTGAACAAGAACTACACTTTTTAACTAAGCCCCACAAAGCTTGAACAAATGGGGAGAGTGGAAGAAAGGGCTGGACTTTGGCTGCAAAGCTGATATCACCAAAGAGACATGTGTTTGTTGTACAGATAACCACATTGGGTGGCACTGACCACTACAAAACCCCATCCACACTCACGTATTTTACACATTTACATGCCTGCCTGTACAGAACTTACCACACCACCACGGAGGCTGAACTGGGGAGCTATCTTGATGACATAGGGTTGGCATGGCTCTCCTTAGGACAGCTAGAATCTTGGACTCAACCTATTACACCTGAGGAGATTAAGGGGGTCATTCCTAGATTGGCAGGCGGCGGTCGCCGCCCGCCAAGCGGGAACCGCCAGAAGACCGTACCGCGGTCAAAAGACTGCGGCGGTCATTCTGAGTTTCCAGCTGGGCTGGCGGGCGACCGCCAGAAGGCCGCCCGCCCGCCCAGCGGGAAACCCCCTTTCACGAGGATGCCGGCTCCGAATGGAGCCGGCGGAGTGGAAGGGGTGCGACGGGTGCAGTGGCACCCATCGCGATTTTCAGTGTCTGCATAGCAGACACTGAAAATCTTAATGGGGCCCTGTTAGGGGGGCCCTGCACTGCCTATGCCAGTGGCATGGGCAGTGCAGGGGCCCCCAGGGGCCCCACGACACCCGTTCCCGCCATCCTGTTCCTGGCGGTGAAAACCGGCAGGAACAGGATGGCGGTAAGGGGGTCGGAATCCCCCGCCGTGGAGGATTCCCTGGGGCAGCGGGAAACCGGGGGGACACCGCCGGTTTCCCGTTTCTGACCGCAGCTTTACCGCCGCGGTCAGAATGCCCACGGAAGCACCGCCAGCCTGTTGGCGGTGCTTCCTCCGTCACCTACGACCGCCAGGGTAGGAATGACCCCCTAAGTCACCTTACACTCACTCCCAAATGGCAACTTAACAGGGGTATTCTATAAGGAATTTGCAGAGTTGCTAGTGCCACATCTACATGCCCTGTATAAAGACGCATATACTAGGCAGATACTAAACCTCTCATTATGGAAGGCCCTGGTTGTCACATTGATGAAATCAGACAAGGCTTTGGACCACCATCACTAATAAACCTTGACACCAAGGTCCTGGCCAAGGTATTGGTGACCCAGCTGCAACCACTGCTTTCCAAACTGGCATTGCCGGATCAGTTGGACCTTAAAAGAGCCCGCTCCACCATACATAAGTTGCATACCCTACACAAGTTATTACAACAGCTAAATCCATCACTGTAGGCAGCAGCAGTCCTACTAGATGCAACCAAAGCCTTCGATTCAATCGAATGGGGTTACATGTTCACGAGTATGGCCTGTGTGGAGATGCCCACAGCCTTCCTGATATTGATTTGTTTACTATATACTAAACCAGTGGCTGTTGTCTGTAAAATGGTAACACATCTGAGGGGTTCCCAATACACAGGGGCACGTGACAAGGTTTCCCTCTGTGACCATCAGTATTTGCTATTGCTCTGAAACCCCTGGCCTGTGTAATTCAACAGAGGCATACTGCTTCCACTCTCCTTTTCCGTCTAGAGCTGACTGGTATTTCATTGCATGCAACAAAATGGTCTTATATATCACGGACCCTGTCATACATTTAGCATCATTAATGCGTGAATATACAAGATTCAAGAGTTACTTGGACCTGAGGATTAACTGGTCTAAATCGGTGGTGTTTCCCCTGACGCCAAGCACCCAGGCATACACACTAGAATTCCCTCTGCAATTGAGTGTGGATCCTGTCAAATACTTGGGGCCACAGAGATTCTGAACTATTAATACGCTACAATTATGGCAGGGTCATCTCACATTTGGAGGATCAAATTCAACGATGGTCCAGTCTGCCATTTTCTTTATCAGAAGGAATAGCTATTATGAAAATGATCATACTGCCCACATTTTAATACCTCTTTACAAATATTCCAATATTATTGCCACAGCATTTTGTTTAAAAATACTCTGGGAGCACATGATAAAATTGCATTGGCAGGAAAACACCCATAAATACAATGGGCCCTCCTCACGCTACTTTATACACTAGAAGGATTTATTGCACTGGACTTACACTTTTACCACCTCTGTTCAAAGGCCCACGTCCCTCACTACTGATATGCTTCCCATGACTATGTCCCACACTTGGCGGTAGAACATGATGATGCATTCTCCATCCCGCTGTGAGCTATACTACCACATAAGCATGAGGGTTTGAGGCATGCTGAGATTAACACAAAACACTCCGCTACATGTTCATGGCAGATACTGGTGGCACGTGCAGGTAAGATACCTTTACATGCCCCAGAACTCCCACTGAATTTTCATCCACAAGAGGACAAGGCGTTGGCACGGCTTGGTCGGGCTGGGCTGTAGATAGCAGGATGCATACCCAAATGGCAAGTTTATAGCCTTGGCTATTGTTTCACAAACACAGCAATACACTAAATTTTTTACTTTAACATACTATTGCCTCACAGCTTCTCTGCACAAGCATTTTCCTCAATTTCCTGACATGCCCACAGTGCTTGGCACCTTGCAGACTTTACTGACTAGTGTTAGCGCGTCAGATCTTAATAAGTAAACTTACAAGGGGAAGCAAATAGGTCAATGAACCTTTTGACTCGCATTTAAGATGTTCCTACCATAGATCCAGTACATGCAGATCAATAATCAATAACCAATCACTAACGTCAATAATCAATGATAATCAATAACATTAGTAATCAATAGGAGTCAGTAATTATCACACTCCATGACCTTTCAGCCATGAATAACCACTCCTTTTAGTAAAAGTTAGAATATGTATTTCCCTATATTAACAATGCTAATGTCACGTAAGATTCTCTCAAAATCAAATGATTAACATACAGAAACATCACTGGCTGCCCAAAGCGGCAAAAGAAACGTAATCTAATCAAAGCTTGAACAATTACACATTCTAAGGTTTTGGTACAAATTAATAACAAGAACAATTGCACAAACAATATTACATACATTAATTCAGCAAAGCAAAGACATCAACTCTTACCCCTATAGCAGACTTTCATTAGGGAGTATCCTTATCTAACACCAGATTATTATTAGCATGTTGGGCTTCATGCAAAAGAATTTTAGTCACCACAAATTTAGAAAACATCTAACTATGGCTCTATCAAAATAGTGTGGTTGGTACCTAGAAAGAAAAAGCAAATGGGCAGAACAAAACACATGCGTAACAGTATACCTCTCTTCAATTGGATTGGCAAGCTAAGATATTCTTCATCATCAGGACATCAGTGTGGTCAGCAAGGCATCAGGATTCAGCATCAAAGTTCAAAAAACTCAAAGTCTTTAAGCAATTCAAAAGAATTGAGGTAAACCCTCAAGAAGAATGGGGAGAATGGCGTATCTCCTCTTGGTGCAGTCCGGCTAAGTTATATTTCCTAAAATTACTTCCCAAGTCCCTATTGGTCAAGGGATCGCATGTTCACACTTTGTCCGATGAAACAAAAACTTCAAATCTATAATTTCTACTAGTACTCGGTTCACATGTCGCTGACTGGCTTCTCTTGTAATGTCCTCATCGACCGGCTCCTTAGGTAACTATATTGTTGCAGATTATACTATAGTCAGTGTCTTCATTGTTCTCCTCCTGACAAAGTCAGTCTTACACACATAACCCTTAATATGATGTACTATTACATTAATCAAACAAAAGCTCCATATGTCATATTAATAAGCCTTTAATAAGTATACTTCGTGAACATTGGCAGCCACTCACGTGGACACATTTTCAAATGCGTGCGTTATTTTTCTCTATATTATTATATTTTCTACGCAAATCCATTACTCAGAATACATGAATATTCATTAATATTTTTATTAAAACACCTGTTCTAGCACTATCGACTCATGCAGGAACTTGATCAATACATTATCCAATTCGGCTCAGGCGGATGGACCGGCAGCCGCTGGTGATGCTAGACTGGGCTTTCTGCTGTGCACAGCTGACTATAACCACATCTAACTGTAATTTGCGCACAATGCACTTTAAGTGCTGACACCAACTGAACTATGCTCCTGTAAACTTGTATACAGATATGGTTTAACAGCAGATGTGAAATGTGCTAAACAAGGACTTCTTGCGCTTCGCCTGGTTGTGCCCCTCTGTTCGGAGCTTCTGGTCTCAAGTTACAAAGGTCCTGACAGCCAGAGGAGGGACTTTGGCCAGTGTCCAATGGCAAGCGACCAGAAGGAGTACCTGGTCTCGAGGCAACAGGACCTCATGAAGGGCAATGAAGAAAGCATGAAGTGACGTAGATGACATGCAGACAAAGTGCTGCCAAATCAGAAGCATGTAAACTAGAGTAACATTGGACCAAGCCAATGGTAAGTTCATTAAGCAAGGGGACATTTCTAAGCTCCTTTTTAAGTTGTTTTTTTATCAACAAAAGATTCATAAACGCACGTGCAGGCGAAACCGAAACATTAACAGAGACCCAATAGTAAGGGTCCCTGCATCATCGTCTCTTCTTTCATATTAATCAATATTGCACAGCACTAACACAAATAATTTGGATGCCACATAATCTTGATTGAGCTGGAAATTTAAAACCATAAATTAGACAGATCTTGTTGTAAATCAGAACCTGCTAAATTAAGTATATCAACTATGTATAATTTCATAGAAAATGTCTATGATGTGAATTAACTCACACTCTGCGCTCATAAAATTATCACAAAATGTAATTCCCAAGCACCAACGTTCAGACAAGTCATACACATTTTCACTGGGAAATTGGCGCTATTTTACCCTTAAGGTTTCTAAATAAAAGTTAACAGCAAAGTTAAAATCTATATGCAGTCTGACTTTCAATGTGACTTCTTCAACCAAGCCTTTCTCACAGCAGAATGACAGAGGGGTCAGGGGCTCCTGTTTGACATCTGCTAGCGGATAACAATTGCCAGCTATGTCTCACTAGTGAAGTATTTGGGACAGTGTTGGTCACAGGAGAAGTCTTTGAGGAGAAGTAGAGGGCGGCGTTTCCGGCAACATAATTCTGTGAGACTTAGGCCCATATTTATACTTGTTGACGCAAACCAGCGCCTGCGCTGGTTTGCGTCAAAAATGTTACCACAGGCTAACGCCATTCCTACGCTCCATGTGGGCGCCTTATTTAAGGAATGACGTTAGTTGGTGCTGCGGACTGGTCAGAGTAAAAAAAAATGACACAAACCAGGCAGCGCCGGCGTAGGGGAAAATGGGGGTTGTGTGTCAAAAAATGGTACAAGTCAGGTTTGAGGCAAAAATCATGCCTCAAACCAGACTTGCGCCATTTTTTGGCGCACAACCCCCATTGAAATGACTCCTGTCTTAGCAAAGACAGGAGTCATGCCCCCTTGCCCAATGGCCATGCCCAGGGGATATCTGTGCCTATGCCACTTTAAAAAAAAAAAAAAAAAATACTTACCTCACCTTTACTGTACTTACCTGGGATGGGTGCCCCCATCCATGGGTGTCTTCCAGGGGTGGGCGAGGGTGGCAGGGTGTGTCCCTGGGGGTAGGGAAGGGCACCTCTGGACTCCTTCCATGGCCAGAGACCATGGAAGTGAGCCCACAGGACCCTTAACGCCTGCCATCACCCAGGCGTTAAAAAAATGGCACACATCAGGCTGTGCGCAGTTTGTTAAGGCCCGCTCCCTCCTGTGCATCAAAATGACGCAGGAGTATAAATAAGGCGCACAGGCCTTAAAGTAATTTTTTGGGCGGGAACGCCTACCTTGCATGTCATTAACGCAAGGCAGTTTCCTGCATCCAAAAAATTATGCACACAGAGGAATTTTGATGTCCGCGGGCTCGGGCGTCAAAGTTTAAATATGGTGCACGGTTTGCGCCGAATGTGCATCGACATTTTTGACGCACATTCGGCACAAACAGAGTATAAATATACCCCTTAAAGTAGAGATCTTCAAATGTTTCGTCAGCACGTGTTGTTTAGGCAGCCACAGGCACTGATTTCTTAGCTACCGTTGACATTAAAGGATTTCAATGTTTTCTGTGCAAATGGGCAACTGAGAACCTTTGCGTCAGAGGGGCTTTCTTGGATAGTTCTAATTCAAATGAAGTATGAACAAATTCAATAAAAATATGTAAAAATGTGTATTTTTTAATTATCTGTAGCACAAGTTGCTTAAGGTATAGAGGCAATTGTTTATAGAGAGAGACACAGAAACTAGAGAGGGATTTGTGGACTAATTTTTTGAGATGGCCAGCAAAACTACTCCAACCAATTGCCATGGGCTGATCGAATAGATGGCAGTTGACGTTAAAGCCAACACCTGATGGGGGTGCATCCAGTCAAACAAATGGCTGCATGGGCTACCCAAATGGCCTTTTCTGTATGCAGTGTGTTATGTGCCAAGCATCATATATTATTTTTTAATAATGTGTAGTGGTGACATAGGTGGTCATTACAACCCTGGCGGTCGGTGTTAAAGCGGCGGTAAGACCGCCAACAGGCCGGAGGTAAAAAAATTGCAATAACGACAGTGGCGGAAACCGCCAACAAAGACAGCCACTTTAACACTCCGACCGCCACGGCGGTACAAACAAACAGCGCGGTGGTCACCGCCAACAGACAGGCGGGAGACAATGTACCACCCACACTATTATGACAGGCCAATCCGCCACCTTTTCCGGGGCGGATTCACCGCGGATAAAAACACGGCAGAAATAGGAATCCCGAAGGAAAAACGTTCACCTCTACACACCCCACGAGGAAAGAGGACACCATGGATCTGGAACTCCTAATTCTCCCTGCAATAGTCTTCCTGCTCCTCTACCAGGAGCACGAACGCCGGCGGCGAAGACCACAGTGAGTACTGCACCTACGACACAGGGGAGGGGGGAGGGAAAAAACAGAGACATACACACACAACACCCCCACCCTCACCCACTACAACACACACACTAATGCAAATCAATACATCACAGTTACACCCCCCAAACCCCCCAGAAGAATGCAAAAACAATAGAAAATGAGTGTAACCATTGTAATATATTAAAAGCAAATAGGCAGAAATATATATATACACCATGTACAAAATATATACCAAGCATAGTAGTCGAGGTAGTGCTCTAAGAAAGTCCGTGGAACACTGGGACCACACGGTATGGGCGAGGCCCACACAAGATCCCCGACCATGACGTAGAGAACACTGCAGGGGCATCACAGAGCAACTAAACAGGCACCTCAGGGGGAGGGAAAGGGGGGCACCTCAGCCGCTTGAGTGCACTACGCCAAATCCACGAGGGGGCCACATGCCCACTGTTCCATCCAAGTCTCTACAGTGGGTGGTTTGCCCACTGCCATATCCTGGGGAGTGCAAAGCCACAGTCTCACAAGTCTCTACAGTGGGTGGTTTGCCCACTGCCATATCCTGGGGAGTGCAAAGCCACAGTCTCACAATCTCTACAGTGGGTGGTTTGCCCACTGTTCAATCCTGGGGAGTGCAAAGCCACAGTCTCTCAAGTCTCTACAGTGGGTGGTTTGCCCACTGCCATATCCTGGGGAGTGCAAAGCCACAGTCTCTCAAGTCTCTACAGTGGGTGGTTTGCCAACTGCCATATCCTGGGGAGTGCAAAGCCACAGTCTCTCAAGTGGATAACAGTCTCCACTGGTTCTGGAGGGGGCATGGTGCCCAGAGTGCTTCATCCTGCTAAGGACAGAGGTAGTGGATGACAGTCTCCACTGGTTCTGGAGGGGGCATGGTGCCCAGAGTGCTTCATCCTGCTAAGGACAGAGGTAGTGAATGACAGTCTCCACTGGTTCTGGAGGGGGCATGGTGCCCAGAGTGCTTCATCCTGCTAAGGACAGAGGTAGTGAATGACAGTCTCCACTGGTTCTGGAGAGACATGGTGCCCAGAGTGCTTCATCCTGTTAAGGACAGAGGTAGTGGATGACAGTCTCCACTGGTTCTGGAGGGGGCTTTGTGCCCAGAGTGTATCATTCACCCCGTGACGGACTCAGTTGCGTCAGTGCCCTTGCCGCTCATGGGCCAGCGGTGCCTGAGACAGCGGTGCCCTGTTCAGCGGTGTTTGAGATAGCAATGCCCTGTTCAGTGGTGCTTGAGATGGCGGTGCCCTGTGCAGCGGTGCTTGAGATGGCGGTGCACTGTTCAGCGGTGCTTGAGATGGCGGTGTCCTGTTCAGCGGTGCTTGAGATGGCGGTGCCCTGTGCAGCGGTGCTTGAGATGGCGGTGCCCTGTTCAGCGGTGCTTGAAATGGCGGTGCTCTCTGCAGCGGTGCTTGAGATGGCGGTGCCCTTTTCAGTGGTGCTTGAAGCGGCGGTGCCCTGTTCAGCGGTGCGTGAGATGGCGGTGCCCTGTGCAGTGGTGCTTGAGATGGCGGTGCCCTTTTCAGTGGTACTTGAAGCGGCGGTCTCCATTGCAGGGACTCAGCTGCTGGCGGTCCTTCATGGCCCAGCGGGGCTTTTGCTGGCGGTCCTTCATGGCCCAGCGGGGCTTTTGCTGGCAGTCCTTCATGGCCGAGCGGGGCTTTTGCTGGCGGTGGCCTCCTGGGCAGGTGGGCTGGTGCTGGCGGGCCCCTCCTGGGCAGGTGGGCTGGTGCTGGCGGGCCCCTCCTGGGCAGGTGGGCTTGTGCTGGCGGTCCTGGCCTCGGCAGCTGGGCTTGTGCTGGCGGGCCTGTCCTGGGCAGCTGGGCTTGTGCTGGCGGGCCTGTCCTGGGCAGCTGGGCTTGTGCTGGAGGTGGCCTCCTGGGCAGCGGTGATGATGTTGGTCTTCTCCGCCGTGCTGCTCTTCCCAGACTTGCCGGGTTTCTTGAGGCCCTGCATGTGTGTGATGCTTGCGTGAGCGCCTGTGGGATGTGTGGTGCTTATGTTTGCCTGAGCTTCCCTTGTGTGTTGAGGTGTGTGCATGCTGGTCTGTGGGTGTGCTCGGGATAGGCTGAGGTACAGGGGATTGGGTCGGGGTGGAGGAAGTTGGAGGGGGGAGGCTAGACACAGGGACAATGGCTGCCATCAGTGCTGAGGCCAGAGTCTGAAAAGCTCGCTGAAGGGCTGCCTGACCAGAATGAATGAATGAATTTGTTTGTTGCAAATGCCTTTCTACACCCTGGATGGCATTCAAAATGATAGACTGCCCAACAGTGAAGGACCTGAGGAGGTCAATGGCCTCCTCACTGAGGGCAGCAGGGGTGACTGGGACAGGGCCTGAGGAGCATGGGGCGAAGGCGATGCCCACCCTCCCGGGTGAGCGGGCACAGGGCGAAGGCTGAGGGGCTGCTGGGAGGGCGGTGCTGGAAAGGGGGGTGGCGGTTGTACCTGTAGATGGGGGTGGCACAGATGTTGCCGCCACCACAAGGGAGCTCTCATCAGAGGACGAGTCCGTGTCACTGGTGTAAGCTCCTGTCCCCGCCGTGGAGCTCTCCTCGCCCTCCGTCCCACTGGTGAAGTCCGATTCCGTACTGTGGCCCTCCATGGCCATGTGGGATGCAGCCCCCTGGTGTTCCGGTGCCACTGCTCCTCCGCCTGATGATGCTAATGCACACAAGAACAAGGACACCACAAAAAGCGGGGGGACGACAGAAGAGAGACATGTTGAGTGCATGCATTACCGCTACCGTTGGCGGACACGACAGACACAGAAGCCCCCTGCACTACGCCGCTCTCTTCGGCTCCACTGTTCAATTCCTGGGAAATGGCCTACAAGGCTATGGACGACATCTGCACACATAGATGACACAGGGGCATGACTAGGTGTAGTTGTCACTCTACAGAGGTGGGGTGCCACATGGCCTGCCTTACGGAGGGGCCTTGCCTACGGAACCCGCCCTGGCCTAGGGAAACCCACAGCCCACCTCCCCCACCCAGACACCTCCACTGCGCGCAAAGTCAGCAGAATGAGAGTGTACTCACCCCCTTGTGGCTGCTGTGATTCCCTCAAGCGCCCATCCAACTCTGGGTAGGCCATCGCCAGGATCCGGAACATCAGGGGGTCATGGTGCGATGGGCACCCCTCCCATGGTGGGAGGCCATCCCCAGCTGAGCCTCCGCCGTCTTCTTGCTCCAGCGGCGAATGTTCTCCCATCTTTTCCGGCAGTGGGTGCTCCGTCTGTGGTAGACCCCCAGGGTCCGGACGTCCTTGGCGATGGCACGCCAAATATCTTTTTTCTGGTGGGCGCTGACCTACATGAAATGTACAGGGGAAAAAGAGAAGTTATTACCAACTGCACCGTCAAACTGCTTGGCCCCCATCCCTACCCTTGCCATGTGGCACATGCATTCACCGTCTTTCATGCATGCAGCACTCTCCCCCCTTCCTTCTTACTTCCAGCCCTCTCCACACAGACATAGCCCATACAACATGCTCCCTGTGTACTTACCTGTTTGTCTAAAGGACCGTAGAGTAGCGTGTACTGGGTCAGGACCCCGTACACAAGTTTTTCCAACTCCTCCATGTGAAGGCAGGGGCCCTTTCCCCAGACACTCGAGCCATTGTCTCTTCCAGACCGAGGTCACAGCAGCACTTGCAGTGTAGGTCCACTCCTGTCGAAGATCAGGTATTGAGTGATTGAACAGATAGAAAATGGCGGTCACGTCCACAGCAGTGCGTACCGTCACCACTGGCGTACATCGTCATTGGCTCCTGGGACCCATAGGGTCCAATGTTAACCAATGCAGCATTGCGCCGTGGTCTTCGACCGCCTACTGCGACGGTGTACAACGCCAGCGCAGTTACCTCACATCCCATTGTCCCACTTTACAGGTCAGGCAGCTTCCATTTCAGGGGCCCACATTTCTTCATTTTCAACTGCGTCACACATACCTAGGCCTAAACTCAACACACAAACAGGCCACCTTTTGTGTATGATTGGTGTTCTGTGTAAACTGTGGGTACGTACCTCTGAGTTGTTTAACTCTGTGCTCGCTGTTGTCCTTCATAGGCACCGTCCGCTGGGACATGTGAGGAGATGGCGGCATCCTCCGGTGTGCCGACCGTTGGTGGACCTGTCGACAATGGAGGAGCGACATGTGATTATCACATACAGGCTTGACCGTGCCACAATCCAGGAACTGTGTACCCAGTTGGAGCCAGACCTGATGTCAGCAATCCGCCATCCTACAGGAATCCCCCCTCAAGTGCAGGTGCTGTCAGTGCTCCCTTTCCTTGCAAGTGGGTCTTTTCAAACAACAGTGGCCATAGCATCAGGGATGTCCCAGCCTATGTTTTCCAACGTATTGTCCAGAGTGTTGTCTGCCCTTCTGAAACACATGCGGAGCTACATCGTTTTTCCTCAGGTGGAGGATTTGCCTACAGTGAAAGGTGATTTCTATGCCCTGGGACACATCCCCAACATCATAGGTGCCATTGATGGGACCCATGTGGCTTTGGTCCCTCCCCACAGGAGTGAACAGGTGTACAGAAACCGGAAGAGTTATCATTCGATGAATGTACAGATGGTATGTTTGGCAGACCAGTACATCTCCCATGTGAATGCCATGTTCCCTGTCTCAGTGCATGACGCCTACATCCTGCGGAATAGCAGCATCCCTTATGTGATGGGTCAACTCCAGAGGAACCGTGTGTGGCTATTAGGTGAGCCCCTGGAAGCAAGTCAGTGGGAATGGTTGTCTGGGTCTGGGGATATCCCTCCAGATTAGTGCGTGTCTAACAGTTGTCCCTCGCCATTTGCAGTTGACTCTGGTTACCCCAACCTGTCATGGCTACTGATCCCAGTGAGGAATCCCAGGACAAGGGCAGAGGAACGCTACAATGAGGCCCATGGGCGAACTAGGAGGGTGATCGAGCAGACCTTCGGCCTCCTGAAGGCCAGGTTCCGGTGCCTCCATATGACAGGTGGATCCCTATTCTACTCACCAAAGAAGGTGTGCCAGATCATCGTGGCCTGTTGTATGCTTCACAACTTGGCTTTGAGACGACAGGTGCATTTTCTGCAGAAGAATGGTCCAGATGGCGGTGTTGTGGCAGCTGTGGAGCCTGTGGACAGTGAAGATGAGGAAGCAGAGGAAGAAGACATGAACAACAGGGACTCAGTGATCCAGCAATATTTCCAGTGAGACACAGGTAAGAAGTACAGACCTGCCTACTACATGTACTTTAACACTACTACCTCTCTACTGTCTGTCGTTTTCACCCAGTGTATGGTCACTGAGTTGTCACTTTCCCTTACGATTTCACAGATGTGGGTCCCACTGTGTGACATCTGCTTAGATTCCTCATGGACTAGAGCTGTGTGACATAGGTATTTTGACATTACAATTGAAAGAGCATTTTGTCACTGTAATTGCTAATACACTATTTCGAACGCACAGACAGACTCCAGATTGTTTTGTGCTTTAAGTGTGTTTATTTAAGTGCTCAATATTGGAGGGGGTAGTAAAATGGTGAGGGGTGATGGCGGAGGAATGTCCATGGCAGAGTCCAGTCTATTAGTCTCACAGGTGCATTGCCCATATGGGCATAGGAAGTGGAGCTGGGGCAGTTTAAGTATGGACAGGGTGACAAAGTGGGATAGTAGGATGACAATCAGGGTGGTCTCATTTCTTGGCGGGGGTCTTGGCATCGTACTCTGTCTTGTTCCTGGATCTCAGGGACCGTTTGCAGGGTGTTGCTCCCTCTGCAGGGGGTGGAGTGCTGCTGTGGTGGTCCTGTGGCGGGGCGTCCTGTCCACTAGCGCCGGCGGAGGTGGTGGGCAGTTCATCATCCAGGCTAGTGTCAGGGGCCCCTTGTAGTGCCACAGTGTCCCTCCTGGTGTTGATGAGTTCCTTAAGCACCCCTACGATGGTGCCCAGGGTGGAGCTGATGGTTCTGAGTTCCTCACTGAAGCCCATATACTGTTCCTCCTGCAGGCGCTGGGTCTCCTGAAACTTGGCCAGTATCGTTGCCATTGTCTCCTGGGAGGGGTGGTAGGCTCCCATGATGGAGGAGAGGGCCTCGTGGAGAGTGGGTTCCCTTGGCCTGTCCGCCCCCTGTCGCACAGCAGCCCTCCCAGTTCCCCTGTGTTCCTGGGCCTCCGTCCCCTGGACCGTGTGCCCACTACCACTGCCCCCAGGTCCCTGTTGTTGTTGGGGTGGTGAGTTATCCTGGGTTCCCTGTAGTGGTGGACACACAGCTGATTGATTTGTCCTGGGGACGGAGGTATGGGCCCGCTGGGTGGGTGCTGTGCTGGTGTTTCCAGAGGGGGGAAGGTCTGTGGTGGCCTGTGACTGGGTGAGGGGAACCGACTGTCTCGAGGTCCCCGATGGGCCAGGCTGGTCATCTAGATCCAGTTGGACAGAGGTGCTGTCATCACTGTGGGCCTCTTCTGTTGGTGGTGTGGACATGTGTGGACCATCCTGTCCGGTAAGGTTGGGTAGGGGTCCTGCAGGGGTATAAAAGGATGGTTATTACATCTGTGTGTGTCATGGTGTGCAATGGGTGGGTGCCCGTGTACCCCAGTGCTTGCATTCCTGTGTGGGACCTTGTGTGATGATGGTTTAGGGGGTTGTATGGGTATGTGCAGTGGGCATGCTTTATTGATGGGTGTCCATGCTTTGTTGTTGCATGCAGGGCTTGGTGTTGGGATGGGTGGTTTGTGATGTTGGGACATATGTGAGGGGTTTGAGTGTTGGGGGTGAGGGTGAGGGTGGGGGTATGTGATGGCATGCAGGTAGGGTGGGGGATGTATTAGTTAAGATTTGTCTTACCAGAGTCCATTCCTCAACCTACTCCTGCCAGGCCCTCAGGATGCAGAATCGCAAAGACCTGCTCCTCCCATGTTGTTAGTTGTGGGGGAGGAGGTGGGGGTCCGCCGCCAGTCCGCTCAACCGCCAGGTGGTGTCTTGAGACCACGGAACGCACCTTCCCCCGTAGGTCGTTCCACCTCTTCCTGATGTCCTCCCGATTTCTTGGGTGCTGTCCCACTGCGTTGACCCTGTCCACTATTCTTCGCCATAGCTCCATCTTCCGTGCAATTGAGGTGTTCTGCACCTGTGATCCGAATAGCTGTGGCTCTACCCGGACGATTTCCTCCACCATGACCCTGAGCTCCTCCTCCGAGAACCTGGAGTGTCTTTGCCGTGCCATGGGGTGGTGTAGGTGATGTGTGGGGTGAGTGTGTGGTGATAAGTGTGCTGATATGTAGTGGTGTCTTGTGTGAGGTGCATGGAAGTTCTGTGGGTGATGGTGTTGTGTGCCTGTGGATGCTGTTGTTCTTGCTGGTGCTGTCTCTCTCAGGCCTTCTTTTGGAATTTTTGGTAGTAGGGGTTTGTGGGTGATGTGGGTTTGTGTTTTATATTGTAATGGGTGTGTGGGAGTGGTGTGTGTATGTGTATCAGGTGTGTGTATTTCGAATTGTCCAATGTGGCTGTGTTTTGTAGAAGTGTGTGTATTTTGAGCGCAGCGGTGTGTACCGCCAATAGAATACCGCGGTTGAAAGACTGCCGCGTGGATTCGTGTGTCGTGATAGTGTGGGAGTATTTCTGTTGGCGTGACGGTGGAGGTTTTGTTTTCGCCAGTTTATCACTGACCTTTGGTGTGGCGGACTTGTGTGGGTGTCTGAATTTTGTCGGATTCCGAAATGTGGGTCATAATAGCTATGGCGGATTACCGCGGCCGCAGCGGTGTGTTGGCGGTCTTCTGCACAGCGGTAAGCGGCTTTTACCGCCAATGTTGTAATGACCACCATAATGTCTTGGCGGAAATGTAAAGCTGTCTGTAACCATACCTAAAAAAGAGTCCCTCAAGACAGTAGTGTAGGGATGCAACTTATTAAATTACACTGTGAGACCGTAATTCTCCTGGGAGTAACGACCACAGGAATGGGGAGGAAACCCATTGAATCAAAAGGGAGCAACTGACATAAACAACAGTCACCCAGTCATGGGAAACGTATGGGCCGAAACCCCTCTATGTATATGAGAAACAAAAGGTCTGGCCGATAACAGCTACAGCTACTGTAGCAGGGCAGCAATATTATTACGACCGCTCAGCCTCATGTTATCAACTGCCCTAGCCTTACTCCAGTTCTAATTCTCTGTGGCTCCACTGAACAGTCAGTACGCTTCATTTCTAGACACCCTTTCTCTGTTATTTGTAATCAGCTCCAATAGTGGTTGGCACAGCAGCGCTATACAAAAATATTATTATTATTGTGAAAACCAATAAATAAATAATAATAATAATAGAAATACTAAGAGTAAGAACAATAAAGTCTGGGTACAGCAACCAGAATGATTTTCGTACCCTTTCCTACCTCACAGTTCCCATATTCTCCAAAATGTGGACAATCGCTCTTGGCTGAGCCTTATCTGGTGCTGCCACGTATGCCAGCTGGGAGCTATCCCGCCGGATTAGGGCGAGGCTACATGCCAGTGACACTTCCTAATGCCCTTTGAACATTGTTTGTCTGAAAAAACGGAGGAAGTGAAATACAGAAAATGGGTCAAAAAGGGAGAAACTAGTCAGAGATATAACGGAGCAGAGTGTGCCTCACAGTGAATTGAAGAGCCTGAAGTGGATTAGCGACTATGCACCCTTGCTATTTGCCATCTGACATTTTATAACACCAGCTGTGGGCGTCTGAGCAGCGCTTTGAGCACCAGCGCTTATCATTTTACAAATAAAGCACTATCACAGTGGTATTTTGTTGAAAATACTACCTCCTACCTCCACGTTAGTGCCTTACGTTTCAGATTTAAACGTGCACTCTATGTTGTCTCAGTGTCATTTCAGGGACGCGGGGCATTTCTGTATTGTTGCAGGTGTTGTGATATTCTTAGCAATCTAGTGTGATTTTATGGTTAGTTTGCAACTGTGTCGGAAGAGAAAAGTAGATAACTCCCAAAATAACAAGATGCATTGAGAGGCACTGAATAAAAAGACTAGTGGCTCCATAAACTATTTCTTCTCCTTTTGCAGCATGAAAAGTCAGGGTCATTGGATTCATGGAATTCTGTGACTGCTGCATTTTCCTCATATTTACAGATTTACTGCACTTCCCATGGCACTTGGGCCCACATTACAACCCTGGCGGGCGGTGATAAAGCAACGGTAATACAGCTGGCAGTAACAAAAATGGAATTATGACCACAGCTGAAACCGCCCACACTGACAGCCAATTTAACACATCGACCGTCATGCAGTAGCAACAAGCACTGTGGTGGTAACTGCCAACAGCCAGGTGGAAGACAATGTACCGCCCACAGTATTACAACAGGCCTATCTGCCACCTTTTCCGGGGAGGTACCAACGACATCAAAAGCACGGCGGAAACAGTACACAGAAGGCAAAGGACTCACCTCTGGAGACTCAAGGAAGAACCACAACGCCATGGAGACCGAGTTGCATATTTCCCTTGCTGCTATACCTCTTCATGCATTACGAACAGCAATGCCGGAGACGACGTCCATGGTGAGTACTGCCGCCTAGCACACAAGAGAGGGGGGAGGAAAAAGAGAGTGACACACAAACGCAACACCCCCACCCCAACACCATACACACAAACAGATACAGTAACATTACATATTCACCCCGTACCCCTCAGTAATAATGCAAGCACAAAAGAAATTGATTAAAGTGAGTGTAATAAGATCAAATAGTAGAAATTTGTGCTTCAAAATCAAAACAGTACATACATATATACAAATGGAGGGACACTGCCCAGTCTTCAATGTCCTTGGGCCACAGGGCCACATCACATAGGCCAAGGCCCCACTTGACTCTTGCATCAATATGGAGAGAACAATGCAGGGGCATCAGGTCGAAAATACACAAGCAAAAGGGGGGCAGGGAACGGGGGAGAACCTCAGCCGGAAGATGGTACAACACCACTGGTCTTGGAGGGGGCAACATGCCCATCACTGTCTTGGGGAGTGCAAAGCCACATTCTCTCAAGTGGGTGGTTTGCCCACTGCTTGGTCCAAGGAGGGCGTGAGTGAATGGCTTCTTCCACTGGTTCTCAAGGGGGCCTTGTGCCCAGTGTGCTTCATCCTGGCAAGGAGGGGGTGAGTGGATGGCTTCTTCCGCTGGTTCTGGAGGGGAGCTTGTGCCCTGTGATGCAGCACTTGGGGAGTGCAAGGTCACAGTCTCTCACCTGGGTGTCACATCTACAGGATTTACAGGGGCCAGGACGCACTACAGCCCATGGAGGCAGGACTACACACTGCCCCCTGGTGGTGATGGCTGCTCTGTGGTGACAGTGGCAGGGCTGGTTTCAGGGATGCCAGTGGTGGGGGGAGGCTCCAGCCCTTCAGCTGCAGCCTCGGATGGCTGCCCACTGGGGCTGCTGCTGCTGGCAGTGGTGCTGGTGGTGGTGCAGGTAGTGATGGGGGAGGCTCCAGCCGTTCCCCTGCAGCCTCTGATGGCTGCCCACTGGGGCTGCTGGTGGCGTTGCTGGTGGTGGTGGTGGTGTTGGGGATGCCAGTGGTGGGGGGATGCTCCAATGAATCAAAAAAAGAGATTACACACGGTTCCAAACAATGCAGAAGGTTTCTTTCAAGAGTATGGTTCAATCAGTAGATGGAAACCGAAATATTTCGAAGCAAGAGCCCTCACTCACCATCCGGTGACATGCTTCATCATAGGGCCCAGCTCCTCGTCAGGCCGGCGCTGCAATGCCTGACGGGCCCCACGAGGGGGCTCTTTGCTGGAGATCTTTTGAAAATCGTATGTAGCCGGTCAAAAACAATAAAGTGAAGGATTGGTATATAGGAAAGTGTTAAAAATGACTAGAGGTAAAGACTAATGATTTTTATTCTCATGCTGATACCTCTGACATGATTAAAACCAGTAAGCGGGGAATTAGTGGGATACTGTCCACATACCCCATGCAAAAACAGGTAGGTATAGTTGTTATGTTTCTTAATAGGGAATAGTAAGAAGACAGTGCACACAGGGTCCCCTGTGTCACTCTATGTAGTTGGTCAACATGTTTCTCGCTTTTTTAAGAATTGTCTTATGCAATTCGTCAGGACCTAATTACATACCTAATCCTTTAAACCATGAATATTCCCACAAATAAGGAAATCAAAACCCTCCAAAAACTAATGGTGGGGCCACATCGGGGTAGTCCAGGCTCTAAAAAATCCACTCTGATTTTTACAAGGGACGGCCACTGCCGGAACACCTATGCCTGCTCCTATAACCCGGTATGCTCCAACCCTTCCCCTGCAGCCCTTCCGCTGCAGCCTCGGACAGCTGCCCACTGGGGCTGCTGCTGCTGGTGGCGGTGCTGGTGTCAGGGATGCCAGTGGTGGGGGGAGGCGCCAGCCCTTCCCCTGCACCTCAAACAGCTGAACCGCCATGGTTTGTGGTGGGTGTCAGAGTCAGTCCCAGCACCAGGCCTCCTGTCCTTCCTGGCTGCAGGTGCAGGCCCCTTGCCCTTCCTTTTCGCAGCTGCTAGTGCCTCCTTCCCCTTGGCAGCTGGTGGTGCCTCCTTGCCCTTCCCCTTGGCAGCTGGTGGTGCATCCTTGCCCTTCCCTTTGGCACCTGGTAGTGCCTCCTTGGCCTTCCCTTTGGCAGCTGGTGCAGGCACACTGTCAGTGGTGATGGCTGGGTCCCTGGAGCCTCTCCCACCTGCCGACACTACTGTGGCTGTGGACTGGGTGGCTGAGGTGCACGCCTGGGTTCTGACCACCCTGGCCTGACGTGAAGGACGGGGGGAGGGAAGAGGTCAACGATGGAGCGGAAAAGCTTCTTAGGGACACTGGGGCAGGAAGCGGTGAAGGTTTGGGAGTGGAGGAAGAGGGAGTGGTTCTAGGAGGTGTCTGTCTGCTGTGATTGGATGCAGGTGCATGGGCTGGATGCTGTTGTGAGGTGGATGGCTGTTGGGTGTCTGAGTGCTTGCGTTTGTGTACTTTGGAAGGAGGGGGCACACACAGTGGGAGAGGACACAGGGGACGTGTGCATGGATGTGGGGGTGGTGACTGCCAGTGAGGGGTGTGTATTGATAGGTGTGATGGTGATGGGGGTAGTGGATGAGGATGTAGTGCATGCAGGTGTGAGTGGAGACACTACTGGGAGGGTGGTGGACAACGATGTTGCTATGTCTGCATCTGGATGGTGTTTGTGTGAGTGCCTGCGGGATGATGTGTGGTGCTTGTGTTTGCCTGAGCCACTCCTGTGTGTTGTCTTGGGTGCATGCTGTTCTGAATGTGTGCTTGGGATAGGTTGGGGTTGAGGGGAATGGGACTAGGTAGAGGAAGTTGGAGGGGGAGGCTAGAGACAGGGACAATGGCTGCCATCAGGGAGGAGGCCAGAGCCTGGATTGATCTCTGTTGGGCCGCCATGCCAGAGTGAATGCCCTCCAGGAATGCATTTGTTTGTTGCAAATGGCATGGATGGCATTCACTATGGTTGACTGCCAAACAGAGATGGATCTCAGGAGGTCAATAGCCTCCTCACTCAGGGCAGCAGGGCTAACTGGGACAGGGCCTGAGGTGTCTGGGGACGAAGGAGATGCCCACCCTCCTGGATGAGTGGCCACGGGAAACACACTGAGGGGCTGCTGGGAGGGTGGTGCTGGTACGGGGGTGGCGGCTGCGCTTGTAGTTGGGGTGGGCACAGAGGTGTCCACCACCAGCAGGGAGCTTCCATCAAAGGAGGTATCACTGTCCGAACTGTCCCCTCCTGTCTCTGCCGTGGTGCTCCTCTCGCCCTCCATCCCACTGGTGCCCTCGCCATCGGTGGATTCGGCCTCCTAGGCCCTGTGGGATGCAGCGCCCTCCGTCACCGGTGTCTCTGCTCCTCTGCCAGATGATGCTAATGCACATAAGGACAGGGTGACAAAACAAAAAGGGGGGGAGAGACAAAGGATACACTTGGTCAATGGCAGCAACAACACGACTGTTGGTGTACACAACACACACACACACACAGGGAACAGCCCTATGCACTAGGCAAAGCATTACCAGTCACAATGCTAGTCACCAGGCCATGGACAGGAATACCTAACACCAACAGCAGCATACCTGACACCCACAGACCCCTGCCCAGTAGTGAATGACTACTAGCTTGGTAGGAGGTGGTGTTCATCAGCCCCTGCCCAACATGGGAACTACCCTGCAATGTCCAGCCTGGCCTAGGGACACCCACAGGCCCACATCCCCCACCCAGAGACCACCCAAACATGCGCAAGTAGTATATTGGGAAAATGTACTCACCCCCTTGTGGCTGCTGCAATGCCCTCAAGCACCTATCTAGCTCCAGACAGGCCACCACCAGTATGCGGGCCATCAGGGGGGTCAGAGTTCGATGGGCACCCCTTCCTCGTTGGGAGGCCATCCCCATCTGGTCCTCCACTATCTTCCTTGCCCAGCATCTCAGGTCCTCCCTCATTTGCGACAGTGGGTGCTCCGTCCGCCGTAGACCCCCAGGGTAGGCACGTCCTTGGTGATGGCACTCACATACCCTTTTTCTGATGGGTGCTGACCTGCAGAAAAAGAAACATAGAAAAAGGTATCAGTCATACCATCCGGCCTGTTACACTCATGGCCCACCATTGCCCACCCTTCCCCTTACACACAGACATTGCCTACCATACATGAAGCACGCTGCCCAGAACCCTTCCACCAACCCCCCCTATCACAAGGCTCTCACACACAGCACTCCATGCATCCATGCCCCTTGCATCGTGCTCACAGTGTACTCACCTGTTGGTCTGGAGGCCCATACAGCATTCAGTACTGGGGTAGGACCCCTTCCAGGGGCCCTTTCCCTAGTGACACGAGCCATAGTAGGTTCCAGGCACAGGTCACAGCAGCATTTGCAGTGTAGGTTCTCTCCTGTTGAAGGTCAGGTAGCAAGTGAGTGAACAGATAGAAAATGGCGGTCACGTCCGCGGCGGTGCATACCATTACCGCCTGTGTACATCACCATTGGCCACTGTAACCCATTGGGCCCAATGACAACCAATGAGGAGTTGCACGGCGGTACTCCACCGCCTCCTGCAACGGCGCACAACGTCAGTGGCATTACCTCATTTCCACATGTCCATCCACACAGGACAGGTGGATGCCATTTCAGGGAGGGGCAGGCCATGGCACCTAACTGCGTCACAGTACACATAGGCACCATTTTGGCATATCCAACAACATACTGTTACAGTCACAACATGCAATGCAGTGTTGTGTTTGGAAATATGGAATACTGACTAGCTGCTCCCCGTTTTCTCCCCTAGATTACAACTGCTGCAGATGAATAGGAGATGGAGACATCCCCTTGTGTACAGACCCCTGGTGGACTTGGCAACAATGGAGGACAGGCACATTATCCTTACCTATAGATGGGACAGGGCCACAATCACAGAGCTGTGTGCCCAATTGGTGCCAGATCTGATATCTGATATCCATCAACCCACTGGGATCCCCCCTCTTGTCCAAGTCCTATCTGTGCTCCATTTCTTGGCAACTGACTCCTTCCTAGTGACAGTGGGCTTAGCAGCAGGAATGTCTCAGCCAATGTTCTCAATGGTGCTGATCAGAGTGTTGGCTACCCTGATTAAACACGTGCGCAGCTACATTGTTTTCCCCGAGGTGGAGGATTTTGCTACAGTGAAAGCTGATTTCTATGCAATGGAACATATCCCCGACATTATTAGGGCTATTGATGGTACACATATTGCATTTGTCGTCCCCCGCGGAGAAATGAACAGGGCTTCAGAAATCAAAAGAGCTTTCACATGATGAATGTGCAGATAGTGTGCCTGGCGGACCAGTACATCTCCCATGTCAATGCAAAGTATCCTGGGTCTGTGCATGATGCCTACATCCTGAGGAAAAGCAGTGGCTCAACTCCAGAGGCACTGGGTATGACTAATAGGTGAGCCCATGGTTCCCGCCCAGTATATGTTGGTGTATGAGTATGGTGTTGGCCATAACGGTTAGTGTTTGGCTAACAGGTATCCCTTGATATTTGCAGGTGACTCTGGTTAACCCGACCTCTCATGGCTACTGACCCCTGTGAGAAATCCCAGGACAAGGGCAGAGGAATGTTACAATGAGGCACATGGGAGTGCAAGAATAATAATAGAGAGGACATTTGGCCTCCTGAAGGCCAGGTTTCGTTCCCTTCATCTAACAGGTGGATCCCTGTACTACTCACCCAAGAAGGTGTGCCAGATCATCGTAGCATGCTGCATGTTGGATAACCTTACCTTGAGACGCCAAGTGCCTTTTCTGAAGGAGGATGAGGCTGGAGATGGGCGTGTGGCAGTAGTGGACCCTGTGGACAGTGAAGTTGAGGAGGCAGAGGATGACAATGAGGACAACAGAACAGCTATTATATGACAGTACTTCCAGTGACACACAGGTAAGACACTGTAACTTCACTTTGTGTTGACAGTTTTGTATTTGACATTGTACATGGCAGGCAGATTCTCCCAATTCTATGGCCACTTACTGTACCCTTTGGCATCTCTATTTTCAGATATCTGTGCCCCACTCTGGGACCTGGTGTATTGAATGCAGCCAACTACAGGTCATTCCGTGGGATATATTGCTGTAGAGTTGTATTGCAGTGTTTAAACCTTGTTAGACAAATACATACTTAAATCATTTGACATACTCCATACTTGTATTTTTTCAAAGGGTGTTTATTTAAGTGCTAATAAGTAGAGGGGTATGTACAATGGACTTTGGTGATGCTGGAGGAAAGTCAAGGATAGAGTCCAGTCTATTTGTATCACAGGTGCATTGTCCAAGGGGGCATAGGAAGCGGAGCAATGGCAGTTCAAGGTAGACAGGGTGACAGAGTGGGACACAAGGCTGACAATCAGGAGAGTCTTATTTCCTGGTGGGGGTCTTGGCAATGTTCTCTGGCTTCTGCCTGGATCGCAGGGACCTTTTGCGGGGTGGTTCTCCTTTTGTAGGGGAGGGGTGCTGGTGGCCTGTTGTTCCGGTGGTGGGGGCCTCCTGTCCACTAGCGGCAGCGGAGGTGGAGGGCTGTTCATCGGTGTGGCTAGTGTCAGGGGCCCAGTGGTGTGCCACTGCCTCCCTCATGGTGTTGGCCATGTCTGCCAGCACCCCTGCAATGGTGACCAGGGTGGTGTGGATGTCCTTCAGGTCCTCCCTGATCCCACGGTACTGTCCCTCCTGCAGCCGATGGGTCTCCTGCAACTTGTCCAGTATCTTGCCCATCGTCTCCTGGGAATGGTGGTATGCTCCCAGGATGTTGGTGAGTGCCTCTTGGAGAGTCGGTTCCCTGGGCCTGTCCTCCCCGTGTTGCACAGCAGTCATCCCAGCTTCCCTGTTGTCCTGTGCCTCTGTCCCCTGAACCGTGTGCCCACTGCCACTGACCCCAGGTCACTGATCGTCCAGTGTTTGTGGGATTGCCTGGGGTCCCTGTAGTGATTGACGTTTCCTGGGGACAGCGGTATGGGCCCGCTGGGTGGGTGCTGTGCTGGTGTTTCCTGATGGGGGAGGCTCTGTAGTGGTAAGGGACTGTGTCTGGGCAGCCAACTGTCCAGAGATCCCTGATGGGGCAGGTTGGTCATCCTGATCCAGGCGTCCAGAGCTGCTGTCATCACTGTGGGCCTCTTCTGTGGGGGGTCTGGATGTTGTTGGCACCTCCTCTCCGGTGACGTTGTATGGGGGACTTGTGGGGATGTAAATGCAGTGTTATTGTTTCTGCGTGTGACGTCTTGTGCATGGGTGTTTTTGCCCTGTATGGTTGTGATTGCCCTGTCAGCTTTGCCGTGTGTGTGTAGTGATTTTGTGGGTTAGGTGATTCTTTCTAGTGTGCATGCTTTAGTGATGGGCGTCCATGCAGGGCTGTGAGTGATGTCCATGCATTGGTGGTGCATGCAGGGCTTGGTATTGGGATAGGTAGAGTGTGATGGTGGGGTGTGTGTGAGGTGGTGGAGTGATGGGGGTGAGGGTAGGGGTGGGGGTATGTGATGGCATGCAGGTAGGGGGGGTGATAGTAATAGAGATTTGACTTATCAGATTCCAGTCCTCCTGCTACTCCTGCCAGGACCTAAGGATGCAGTATTGCCAAGACTTGCTCCTCCCATGTTGTTAGTTGTGGGGGAGGATGTGGGGGGTCCACCGCCAGTCCTCTTCACAGCTATCTGGTGTCTTGCAACCACAGAACGTACCTTCCCCCGTAGCTCGTTCCACCTCTTCCTGTGCTGTTCCAAGGCGTTGACCCTGTCCACGATTCTCCACCATAGCTCCATCTTCCTTGCAATGGATATCTGCTGCACCTGTGATCCGAATAGCTGTGGCTCTACCCAGATGATTTCCTCCACCATGACCCTTAGCTCCTCCTCTGAGAGCCTGAGGTGTCTTTTTGGTGCCATGGATGTAGTGTGAGTGGTGTGTGTGAGGGTGTGTGGGGTGATGTGTTGGGGTGTGTGCTGTAAGGTGTGTGGGTGGTTTATGGGTGATGGTGTTCTGTGGCTCTGGTTCTGTGGGTGCTCTTGGTGTCTCACCCTCTCTTTCTGTTGTCAATTTATTTGACTCGTAAAGGTATGTAGGTAGTATGTCTGTGTGTTTTATAGTGGTGTGGGTGTGGTGTGTGTATGGGTGTCAGGTGTGTGTAGTTTGAATTGTCCAATGTAGTGTTGTTTTGTATGTGTGTGTGTATTTTGAGCACAACGGTATGTAACGCCAATGGTTTACCACGGTTGAATGTCTGCAGCAGTGATTCGTGGGTCATAATGCTGTGGGCGTAGTTCTGTTGGTGTAACGGTGTGGGTTTTGCTACCGCCAGTTTATCACTGACCTTTTGGGCTGGCAGACTTGTGTGTGTGGCTGTATAGTAACAGATTGTTATATGTGGATCATAATATGGGTAGCAGTAAACTGCTGCGGTGTTGGTATGTTGGTGGCAGTCAGCATGGCGGTAAGCGGGCCTTACCCCCAATGTCATAATGAGGGCCTTAATGCACTGTTGCATGAATTTCAGATTTCAACAAAAATGCATTTTAGGCTATATTTATGACTCGGTTTGCGTCGCTTTTGCACCACGGAACATGGTGCAAGACCAACACAAACCTTACGTCAAATTATTTCTGAAAGCAGACAAAGCCACTTTGTATGGCTTTTAATGGCTTCAAAGTCGCTGTGTTGCTTTACCCTGCACAAGGGAGGTGTTCCATGGGTGTTGTGTGGGTGTTTCCTCGCAACTCCCATGTTTTGTGACTCATTTCCACATTTACCAAAACTGGTAAACCTGTGAATGTGCCAAAAAGATATGCCTCCCCAGGAGAGGTGTAACGAGGAGGAATATCTTTATTTCTCCTTGTTTTTTTTCTTCTTTCTACTCCTTCTTCCCTCTTTCTATGTGTGCTGCATTTTGCCATTTTATAATGCCAGCTCTGTGTGTCTGAGCCATTCCGCAGCACACATAGAAAGAGAAAAAATCATCTCAGGTTTGTTTTTGTTTAAGAAGATACCCCTTCAGCACAAAAACAATCCTACCTACAACAAAGGCACCCTTACACCATGGTGCAAGGGTGCCTGAGTTGGCACTATGCTGCCAAAACTGTGACAGCGCAAGAGAGGACAGAAATGTGCCGTATTGGATTGCTACGCCATATTCCTGCCCTTTCCCTATAACTCAGGGAAGCAGAGCAAGGTGCTGCCCTGCACCACAAAGCCCATAAATTTGGGCCTTTGTTTGTAACTCAGAAGGCTCAAAAACTACTTAACAAATCATCAGAGGTATACTGCCTCATGCAGACTCTTTGGAAAAGATTAACTGGTAACCTTCCAGTTACATATTACTATGTTGAGGGGTTAAAGTTGTACAAATGAGGTAAAATCCTTGCTCACATAATAAATGTGTGCTAAAGTGACAAAATAGAAAAATAACAGTCATGGAATAGTCTGCTTTAACCTACCTCAATAGCCTTTTGGTAATATAATACTTATTTGCACATAATTCCAGTAGCACTGCTTAAAGGCCATCTTTGGCCTACAGATTGCCTACATTCTTTGTGTCACTGCCCTTAGTCATAAATTATTTGAAATTCACTTCCTCCTTTTCCAAAATCCTTTTTACTGGCATGCAAAATGCATTTTTTAAACATTTGCCACCTAGATGCCCCCCCTCTCCCCTTCTCTGACAGTCTAAGTAAAATGAGGCTCAATGTTGCAATCTGTGCCTTCCTTGCTTTTCTCAGTTACTAGGAAACCTTTATGCAGGAGCAGCTACTGCAAATCTCACAGGGGAGGAGCGGAGGTGTGGGAGGGGGGGACGGGTAAATAAAAATAAGAAATAACTTATCTGTCCCGATGCTGCTGGCTGCCTCCTGCTCCTCTTCTGATGATGTCCCAGCAGTCCCTGTGATACCAGCACAGGCTCCCCAAGCAACCCTGGTGCTGTTCACATGCTATACGTAGCAGTGCCAGGATTGGTCTGAGTGGCTTGGTCTGACACTCAGACACTGTTATGGAGTCTGTGCAGTTTCTCCAATCCAGCTGTGTAACACAGCCAGGTTTGAGAAACCTAAGTGCTCATGTCAGTTTGGCCAGCCTAAGACGGCCGGCCAAACTAACATACACACTTGAGTGCACTCCACTCCTCCTACTCCCTCCCACCTCCCATGGCCCAATCCCACCCCTCTCTTCACACGCTGGCTCAGCTGAGCTAGCAGCTGAAGCCTAAAAGAAAAGATTGTTTTATTTATCAGCTGCTGGCTCTTAGCCAGTGGGGTGGCACTCCTCCGCTGTTGCGAAGAAGCTGCCGCTGCCTCTATGACCACCTTTCTCGTGAACCCTGTTAGATCACTTACATGGTGTTATTTTTCTACCGTAGGTCAGATGGACTGTCATCATTAATTAGGCACGTTTATGTTTAAGCGTGGTTTTTGCTGGGCTGCACCCGCCTTCCCTTGTATGTAAAACATAATCCATAGGTATTCAAGCGATGTTTTCTATTAGGCACAGAAATGGTGCAACAGAGCCCTCATACTGGGATGGCTAACTTCTTGTATGCTAAAGCTTTTCAGTTTCAAATCCATTACTATTTTTTTCCAAACTATATTGCTGGCCAAGGTTTAATTTTTTCTGTCTCAATTTGCAGATTGCAGTCAGGCCCACGATTTGTGATTGCACCTTAAAATAGTCTGAAGGAGTATGAAGAATACAACACAATTTGCTATTTTTGCTTTTTTCCTAAAAAAAACAAGTTAAAATATACTGGGCTAGAATTATCTGTAGTTTCTCAAAATCTGAAAAGACAACACCTGAAGATTTGCTTTAGCGAAATTCATCCATGTCTGGACGTTCTAAAATAGGGTCAATAGGCAAAATACATACTTTCACTACCAGTTTATCCTTTCCAATTGAAGGGCAATATTTCTAATTTTTCAGTTTGCACATGCATCCATGGACCTTGTAAAATGGATTAGAAAACCTGTAAGTATACATTTCAAAACATCAGACAAAATTATCCATTTAGTAAGGGAACCTTTGCACAGATTTTCGAAATATTCCAAAACAAAAATTCTCATTGAACCCAGATTTCCTAATGCTTTGCACTAGGTTTGCGTTACCTCTGTAACTTAAACCTGATGCAAAGGGTTATGCTGGGATTTACTACACAAGCAAATCAAGATTGTAGAAATCGTAGAAAAGGATTTCTTCCAAAATCATATTCACGAGAAACGAGGAGAAATGTTTTTGTTTTTGGGTACTGCATTGTACAGCACACATACAAAGTAGGAAAAGAGTGAGAGGGTACTGTTTGTACTTAAAAGGCCCCCTTTCACTGCAGAAACTATTCCTTAAAGAATGCAAACACACTAGCCCTACAGCACAAGGATATGTGCGTTTGCCCATGGCAGCCTGAAGTGGACCAGTGCAGGGAGAGAGGATAACAGCATTATGGCCCTCATTACAACCCTGGTGGTAAATCCCACTTACCGCCGTGCAGAAGACCCCCAACACACCGCTGCGGCTGTGGAATTCTGCTACAGGTATTACGACCCACAGCCCGGAATCCACCACAATACAGACACCCACACAAGTCTGCCACACCAAAAGTAAGTGATACATCGGCGATAACTAAACCGACACCGTCACTCCAACAAGAATACGCCCACACTATCACGAACCATGAAATCAACGCGTCGGTCTTTCAACCGCGGTAATCCATTGGCAGTACACACCGCTGCGCTCAAAATACACACACATATACAAAACAAAACCACATTGGACAATTCGAAATACACACAAGTGATACACATACACACACCACACCCACACACACACAATCCAATATCAAGCACACACCCACATTACCCACAAACCCTTACTACCAGAAATTTGAAAGCAGGCCAGAGAGAGATACTACCTAAAACAACACCAGCATCCCCAGACACAAAACACCATCACTTACACAACATCCATGCACCTCAAACAACACACACCAACACACACCCTCACACATCACAACAGACACCACCTCACACATAACCCACACCACATCATGGCACCTCAACGACACCCTAGGTTTTCTGAGGAGGAGCTCAGGGCCATGGTGGAGGAAATCGTCCGGGTAGAGCCACAGCTATTCGGATCACAGGTGCAGCAGACCTCCATTGCTAGGAAGATGGAGCTATGGCGCAGAATTATCAACAGGGTCAACGCAGTGGGACAGCATCCAAGAACACGGGATGACATCAGAAAGAGGTGGAACGACCTACGGGGAAGGTACGTTCCGTGGTCTCCAGACATCAGATTGCTGTACAGAGGACTGGCGGTGGACCCCCACCTCCTCCCCCACAACTAACAACATGGGAGGTGCAAGTCTTGGCAATACTGCATCCTGAGGGCCTCGCAGGAGTAGCAGGAGGACTGGACTCTGGTAAGACAAATCTTTACTACCTTAGTCCCCCACCCCACCTGCATGCCATAACATACTCCCACCTTTACCCTCACACCCATCACCCTAACAACCCACAGATACCCCACCAACACAATCCACATAGCCTAAAACCAAGCCCTGCATGTAACACCAATGCATGGACACCCATCACCCAAGCATATCAACTACAGAGACTCACTCATGCCCCAAAATCACCAATCACACAAGGACGAAGCCAATAATGCAAGCACTGGAGTAGAGGGTCAACCACCCATTGCACACGATGGCACACACAGATACAAAAAGTATGCATTTACACTCCAACAAAACCCCTACCCAACGTCACCGGACAGGAGGTGCCAGACATCTCCAGTCCCCCCACAGAAGAGGCCCACAGTGATGACAGCAGCCCTGGACGCCTGAATCAAGATGACCAGCCCATCTGGGACCTCTGGACAGTCAGTTCCCCTGACACTGTCACAAGCCACCACAGAGCCTCCCCCTCAGGAAACACCAGCACAGCACCCAGCGGGCTCATCCCTCTGTCCCCAGGACACGTCAATCAGCAGTGTGTCCACCACTACAGGGAACCCAGGCAAACCCACCAACCCAAGAAAATCAGGGACCTGGGGGCAGTGGCAGTGGGCACACGGTTCAGGGGACAGAGGCACAGGATAACAGGGAAACTGGGAGGACTGCTGAGTGACAGGGGGAGGACAGGCCCGGGGAACCCAATCTCCATGAGGCACTCTCCAACATCATGGGAGCTTACCATCATTCCCAGGAGACGATGGCAACGGTACTGGCCAAGTTTCCGGAAACCCAGTGGCTGCAGGAGGAACACTACCTTGGGATCAGGGAGGACTTGAAGTCCATTAACACCACCCTGGTCACCATTGCAGGGGTGCTGGCAGACCTTGTCAACACCAGGAGGGACACAGTGGCACAACAAGGGGCCCCTGACACTAGCCACGATGAAGAACAGCCCTCCACCTCCGCCGGCGCTAGTGGACAGGAGGCACTGCCACAGGAACAATAGGATACCAGCACCCCACCCCCTGAAAATGGAGAACCACCCCTCAAACGGTCCCTGAGATCCAGGAACATAACAGAGAATATTGCAAAGACCCCTGCCAGGAAATGAGACCCACCTGAATGTCACCCTTCTGTCCCACTATGTCACCCTGTCCATCCTTAAACTGCCATTGCTCCACTTCCTATGCCCCTTTGGATAATGCACATGTGAAACAAATAGACTGGACTCTGCCATGGACATTCCTCCACCAACCCTCCAGCCCATTTTACAGCCCCCTCCACTTATTAGCACAGGAATAAACACACTTCAATCACAAAACAATCTGGAGTCTGTGCTTTCACAAATGTGTAATTGCAATAACTATGGAATATAGCAATGTCAATTTACTTGTTCACATGCCAATGTAACACAGCTGTAGGCCAGCAGTAAACATAGCAGAGGGCACAAAGTGGGACCCAGGTCTGTGAAATGGAAAGTCAAAGTGACAAGTCAGGGTCCATACACTAAATGAAAATGACAGACTTATGCTAGTTCCAACAATAGAATGAGATGTGGGAAGCAGTGACATCTTCTTACCTGTGTCTCACTTGAAGTATTGCATGATGATGTTGTTTTGGTTGTCGATATCCTCTTCTTCTGCCTCCTCTTCCTCACTGTCCACAGGCTCCACAGCTGCCACAAGACCACCATCTGGCCCATCCTCCTGCAGAAAAGGCACCTGGCGTCGCAAAGCCGGGTTGTGCAGCATACAGCAGACCACGATTATCTGGCACACCTTCTTCGGTGAGTAGTATAGGGAGCCACCTGTCAGATGGAGGCACCGGAATCTGGCCTTCAGGAGGCCGAAGGTGCATTCGATCACCCTCCTAGTTCACCCATGTGCCTCATTGTAGCGTTCCTCTGCCCTTGTCCTGGGATTCCTTACTGTGGTCAGTAGCCATGACAGATTGGGGTAACCAGAGTCACCTGCAAATGTTGAGGGACAACTGTTAGACACACACTAACCCTTAGGGACAGCCCCATACCCAGACAGCAAATGAAACTGTGTGGGGACTTTAGGCTCACCTATTAGCCACACGTGGTGCCTCTGGAGTTGCCCCATCACATAAGGGATGCCACTATTCCTCAAAATGTAAGCGTCATGGACTGAGCCAGTATACTTGGCATTCACATGGGAGATGTACTGGTCTGCCAAACACACCATCTGCACATTCATAGAATGGTAGCTCTTCCGGTTTCTGTACACCTGTTCATTTCTGCGGGGGGTACAAATGCCACATGTGTACCATCAATGGCACCAATGATGTTGGGGATATGTCCCAGGGCATAAAAGTCACCTTTCATTGTGGGCAAATCCTCCACCTGAGGGAACACGATGTAGCTGCGCATGTGTTTCAGCAGGGTAGACAACACTCTGGACAACACGTTAGAGAACATTGGCTGGGACATCCCTGATGCCATGGCCACTGTTGTTTGAAAAGACCCACTGGCCAGGAAATGGAGTACAGACAGGACCTGCACTAGAGGGGGGATTCCTGTGGGATGGCAGATAGCTGACATCAGGTCCGGTTCCAACTAGGCACAAAGTTCCTGGATTGTTGCACGATCCAGTCTGTAGGTGACTAGGATGTGTATCTCCATTGTCGACAGGTCCACCAGGGGCCTGTACACCGGAGGATGCCGCCATCTCATCACCTGCCCCAGCGAACGTGCCCTATGGAGGAGAACAGCGAGCAGAGAGTCATCCAACACTGAGGTATCACAATGTGTTATTTGCAGAAACGTTATTAATCCACAATGTGCCGGTATCTGTTTATATTCCGGGCCTAGACAGGTGTGACGCAGTTAACATCCATCCCATGTGGCCTCCTGAAATGGCGGCTGCCTGACCTGTAAGGTGGGACAAGGGGATATGAGGTAACTGCACTGGCGTTCTACACCGTCGCGGTGGGCGGTCGAAGACCGCAGCACCATTCTACATTGGTTTACATTGGGCCCTATAGGTCCCAGGAGCCAATGACGATGTACGCCACCGGTGACGGTACGCTTCGCCGCAGACGTGAACGCCATTTTCTGTCTGTTCGCTTACTTGATACCTGACTTTCAACAGGAGAGGACCTACACTGCAAGTGCTGCTGTGACCTGTGTCTGGAAGCGATGATGGCTCATGTGTCTGGGGAAAGGGCCCCTGCCTTCACTTCGGAGGAGTTGGAGAAACAAGTGGATGGGGTCCTCTCCCAGTACACGCAACTGTACGGTCTTCCAGACAAAGAGGTGAGTACACTGTGAGCATGCTGCATGGGCAATGCCTGTTTTGAGTGGTGTGGATGGAAGATACATGGGGGGGGGATGAGGCCTGCATGTGCAGATGGGGAGTGTATGTGCGTCAGGGCAAGGGTGGGAACTGGGGGGCAATGAGTGTGACGGTCCTGACGGGTAAGTAATTTCCTTTCCCCCTGTACCATTCCTCTAGGTCAGCACCCACAAGAAGAAGGGTATTTGGCGTGCCATCGCCAAGGACGTCCGGACCCTGGGAGTCTACCACGGACAGAGCACCCACTGCCGGAAAAGATGAGAGGACCTGTGCCGCTGGAGCAAGAAGATGGTGGAGGCCCAGCTGGGGATGGCCTCCCAACGTGGGAGGGGTGCCCGTCGCACTATGACCCCCCTGATGTTCCAGATCCTGGCAGTGGCATATCTGGAGTTGGATGGGCACTTGAGGACATCACAGCAGCCACAAGGGGGTGAGTACACTCTCATTCAGCTGACTCTGCGCGCATTACGAGGTGTCTGGGTGGGGGAGGTGGGCAGTGGGTTCCCCTAGGCCAGGGCAAACTTGGTAGGCAAGGTCCCTTGTGAGGCAGGCCATGTGGCACCCGAAACCCACCAGTGGTAATAGCCATCTACACCTAGTCAGGCTCCTGTTACTTTCAGGTGTGCAGCAATTGGTCTTAGGCCTCGTACCCCATGGTCAGCTGAAATTTCGAGGAACTGTCAGTGCATGGCGTAGTGCAGAGGGCTGCTCCCTGTGTGTTGTGTCCGCCAACGGTAGTGGTGTTGCATGCACTGAACATGTCTTTCTTCTGTCTTCCCCCCCCTTTTCGTGGTCTCCCTGTTCTTGTGTGCATTAGCATCATCAGGCGGAGGAGCATTGGCACCGGAGCAGGAGGGAGCTGCAATCCACTTGGCCCAGGAGGGTGAAACAACAGAGTCTGAAGCCATCAGTGGGACGGAGGGCGAGGGAAGCTCCACGGCGGGGACAGGAGCAGACAGCAGCGACAGCGACTCCTCCTCTGATGGGAGCTCCCTTGCCGTGGTCGGCACCTCTGTGCCCACCGCATCAACAGGTACAGCCGCCACCCCACCTACTAGCACCACCCTCCCAGCAGCCCCTCAGCATGTATCCCGTGCCCGCTCACCCAAGAGGGTGGTCATCTCCTTCGCCCCAGGCACCTCAGGCCCTGCCCCAGTCAGCCCTGCTGCCTTCAGGGAGGAGGCTATTTTCCTCCTGAGATCCATCACTGTTGGGCAATCTACCATTGTGAATGCCATCCAGGGTGTAGAGAGGCATTTGCAACAAACAAATGCATACTTGTAGGGCATTCATTCTGGCCAGGCAGCCCAACAGAGAGCATTTCAGGCTCTGGCCTCAGCACTGATGGCAGCCATTGTCCCTCTGTCCACCCTCCCCCTCCCCCTCCAACTTCCTACACCCAGACCCAATCCCCTGCACCTCAGCCTATCCCAAGCCCACCATCAGACCAGCATGCACACTCACCAACACACAAGAGTGGCTCAGGCAAACATAAGCATCACACATCCCACAGGCACTCACACAAGCACCATCCCCATGCAGACACAGCAACATCCACTGCCTCCACTGTGTCCCCCTCTTCCACGTCCTCCTCCTCCCTCCCTGTCTCGTCTCCACTCACACCTGCATGCAATACATCCTCAGCCACTGCCTCCATCACCAGCACGCCCATCACCACACACCGCTCACGTGCACTCACCACCCCCACTACCATTCACACATCCACAGTGTCCTCTCCCAGTGTGTCAGTGAGCCCTCCTCCCAAAGTACACAAACGCAGGCACACACCCACCCAAAAGCCATCCACCTCACAACAGCCTCCGGCCCATGCACCTTCACCCAAATTCAGCAGACCTACACCTCCTACAACCACTACCTCTACCTCCATTCCCAAACCCCCTCCATCTTCCCGTCCCAGTGTGTCTAACAAACTCTTCCTGTCTAACATTAACGTCTTCCCTACACCTCCCCCCGTCCTTCCCCTAGGGCCAGGCTTTCCAAGTCCCAGCCCAGCACCTCAGCCACCAAATCCCCTGGCACAGTGGTGCCAGCAACTGCGGGGTCATCGAGTGCGCCACACATCAGGGCTGCCTGTGTGCCACGTAGCGAGGGCAAGGACTTTCCGCCACTTGCCAAGGTGAAAAAGGTGCCCACATCCTGGAGGGAGAAGCCGAAAGTACCAGCCACCAAGGGATCAGCAAAAAACAAAGGGGATAGTGGTAAGACAACTGCGGCACCATCAAAGCTGGGGAAGGGCCAAAAGCTGAAGAGCCGGTCAGGAGAGGGCATGGTGGCACCGACTGAGGGACCAGTGTCACACTTTCTGTCCACGACCATGCCAACCTGTACCGCGGCAAGCACCGCTAGCTGCCCGCCACCACAACTGCCACCTGCACTGCCACCTGCACCGCCCCCTGCATGTCTATAGCCTCAACGACAGTCCCCAGCCTCTTCCTCAGTGGGCAGCCGTCCGAGGCTGCAGGAGACGTCCTGCTGTGTCCCTCAGCAGGTGCTGACCCATGCACCGCCGCCAGCACCGCCGCAACAGACACCGCCGCAAGCACTGCCACATGCACCACCCCCGGCATGTCTACAGCCTCAGCGACAGTCCCCAGCCTCTTCCCCGGTGGGCAGCCGTCCGAGGCTGCAAGAGATGTCCTGCTATGTCCCTCAGCAGGTGCTGACCCATGCACCGCCGCCAGCATCGCCTCAACAGACACCGCCGCAAGCACCGCCAACAGCCCCGTGGCATCCTCGGACACAGGCACCACCGCTGACATGGCTACCATCCCCAGTGGTCAGTCGTCTGAGGCTGGAGGAGAGTTCCTGGACCCTGGGCAGCTTCCATGAGGCATTTCTTCCATCACTGTTTGCACCTGCAGGTGGAAGGCGCAGCCGCAGCAGTGTAGGGTATGTCGCTGCCTCCATGGCGTATGATGCTACCTGAACTTCGCAAATCTTGTGGCACGCACACCCAGGTGAGGGAATTGTACCGACCGCACTGCACGTGGAGCACTCTGGGCACAAAGCCCCCTCCAGAACTAGTGGAGAGATACATAGACTACTTCAGTCCTTGGCAGGATGAAGCACTCTGGGCACAAAGCCCCCTCCAGAACCAGTGGAGTATCACATCCACTACCTCAGTCCTTGGCAGGATGAAGCACTCTGGGCAAAAGGTTCCCTCCAGAACCAGTGGAGAGATACATCCACTACCTCAGTCCTTGTCAGGATGAAGCACTCTGGGCACAAAGCCCCCTCCAGAACCAGCGGAGTATCACATCCACTACCTCAGTCCTTGGCAGGATGAAGCACTCTGGGCACAAAGCCCCCTCCAGAACCAGTGGAGACTGTTATCCACTTGAGAGACTGTGGCTTTGCACTCCCCAGGATAAAGCAGTGGGCAACCCACCCACTGGAAAGACTTGAGAGACTGTGGCTTTGCACTCACCAGGATAAAGCAGTGGGCAAACCACCCACTTGAGAGACTGTGGCTTTGCACTCCCCAGGATACAGCAGTCGGCAAACCACCCACTTGAGAGATTTGAGAGACTGTGGCTTTGCACTCCCCAGGATACATCAATGGGCATGATGCCCCCTCGTGCAGCAGTGGCGTCGTGCGTTCATCAGGCTGAGGTGCCCCTCTCCCTCTCCCCCTGAGGTGCCTGTATATTTTCGATCTGATGCCCCAGCAGTGTTCTCTCCGTTTCCAGTCAGGTATCATGTGTGGGCCTCGCCCATGCATTTTGTGCCCAGTGATCTACAGACAATGATTAGTACACTATCCGGACTTTTGTAGTTGGTGTACATATTTGTATGTACTGAATTTTGACTTTTGACTAATGGATTTTTCATGATTATAATCGTTACAATAATTTCCTTTTGTCCTTGCGTTCTTCCAGGTGGTGGGGGAGGTGTATATGTAATGTTGCTGCTTGTATTTGTGTGTATGTTGTTGTGTGTGAGGGTGAGGGTGGGGGTGTTGCGTGTGTGTGTCACTCTCTTTCCTCCCCCCTCCCCTGTGTTGTAGGTGCAGTACTCACTGTGGTCGCCGCCGTTCGTACTCCGGGTAGAAGAGGAGGTAAACCAACATGGGTAACACATGAAGTTCTGGCTCCATGGCATCCTGGTTCCTCGTTGGGTGTTGAGAGGTGAGTGTTTTCCCTTCTGTGTACTGTTTCTGCCGTGCTTTTGATAGCGTTGGCTCCGCCCTGGAAAAGGTGGCAGATAGGCCTCTTGTAATGCAGTGGGAGGTACTTTGTCTCCCACCTGTCTGTTGGCGGTGTCCACCAACAGTGTGTTCACTGTTTGTTTCTACCGCCGTAATCACCTTTTTTTTCCCGCCGGCCTGTTGGTGGTATTACTGCCGCTTTAACACCGACCGCCAGGGTTGTAATGAGGGCCTATATCTTAGAAGGTCTGTTTCCTCTCTGCTATTGCTGCTCTCTTCCTTTCATACAACACAGCACAGCCAGCAACTTTAGTTGCTGTGCTATGTTTAATGATTTTTTTGTAAATCTAGGCCTGATTTTGCACCAACTGAACCAGGCTCATAATTGTGTTTTAATATGTGCCAACCATGTTATAAGTGCCGTTGATGAATTAAATGAATAAGCATTAGGTATCATGGTAACCTATATATTTCTGAATTGTACACACAAGTCAGAGGTCAGAGATAAGGGATAATAGTACCTCCCAAAATTCTGGAGTACTCACATTGGAGTGAATCAAAGGCCCATATTTATACTTTTTGACGCAAAACTGCGGCAACGCAGTTTTGCGTCAAAAAAATTAGCGCCGGCTAACGCCATTCTGAAGCGCCATGCGGGCGCTGTATTTATTGAATGACGTTAGCCGGCGTTAGCCGCCGGCGCCGTCTGGTGTTCGTTAAAAAAAACAACGTACACCAGGCAGCGCCGGCGTAGGGGGATATGGGGCTTGGGCGTCAAGAAATGGGGCAAGTCAGGTTGAGGCAATTTTTTCGCCTCAACCCGATTTGCGCCATTTTTTTTCACTCCCAACCCCCATAGAAATGACTCCTGTCTTAGCAAAGACAGGAGTCATGCCCCCTTGCCCAATGGCCATGCCCAGGGGACTTATGTCCCCTGGGCATGGTCATTGGGCATAGTGGCATGTAGGGGGGCACAAATCAGGCCCCCCTATGCCACAAAAAAAATAAAAATAAAACACTTACCTGAACTTACCTTAATGTCCCTGGGATGGGTCCCTCCAGCCTTGGGTGTCCTCCTGGGGTGGGCATGGGTGACAGGGGGTGTCCCTGGGGATATGGGGGGGCACCTCTGGGCTCCTTCAGAGCCCACAGGTCCCTTAACGCCTGCCTTTTGCAGGCGCTAAAAAACGGCACAAAAGCATCCGTACGTCATTTTTTTTGACCCGCCCACTCCCGGGCGTGATTTTTGCCCGGGAGTATAAATCCGACGCACATGCCTCGGAGTCGATTTTTTAGACGGGAACGCCTACCTTGCATATAATTAACGCAAAGTAGGTGTCCACGCTAAAAAATGACGCTAACTCCATGGACTTTGGCGCTAGACGCGTCTAACGCCAAAGTATAAATATGGAGTTAGTTTTGCGTCGAAATTGCGTCAAAAAAAACGACGCAATTCCGGCGCAAACGGAGTATAAATATGCCCCAAAGTCTTTTTCAAAAGAAATATGACATTCCCTTACAATAAAACATCTACAAGTTCATGTTTGTCAAGTGATAACAGTACATGTCCTACCATCCTGCATTCCCTCTATCCTCTGCTTGAAAATGTCATACAATGTCTCTAGATGGGCATACCCAAAAATAAACGTACATGTCAAAACAGTCTTCATATCAAATGTTTTTTTGGTTTATACTATTCACAGACATTTGCCAAAGTACAAAGGCAATTTTCAGGTCTTAGCTAGACAGCGCATGCGCTGTCTCTTCATGACATGCGCTACGGCCCGCCCACAAGCTTACCATTTGTGAGCTTCGACGTCGCCCTCACAACCTTTATTCCCAATTGTCCATGACATGTATGCGTCATGCCTCTTTTTGTGTTTGGCCCTCCCCTAGAGCATGGACCAAGTATTTGTGTCTTTCCACTGCTCCTGTTTTAGGAGCTACTTTTTTTATTTTGGATTTGAACACTCTATATGAGTGCTCTTGTAGTTGCTCGCTGTGTACCTTCCCACTCACTCTGATCCTTGTTGCTTGAAGCAGGTTCAAGTCTCGGCATTGAATCTGAGCTGAGGTTCACTCATAGGCTCATATGATCTAGAGTTACAACTGCAGGTAAAAGAGCATCACATAACTTGTGTTTTCTCTTTCTCTCTCTGCTGTCTAGTAACGTGTGGCATTCAGTGCAGCTTCTCCCGTATCCCCAACGCCATATCCCGGTGCTCCTTGCTGACTGCTGGGTGGATGTGCTGTTTGAGTAGTCTTGAGGAGAAGATTAACCGTTTCCTCTGGTCTGATGCTGCTTGCACCCATGTCCTCCCCAACCCCATTGCTTTAGACAACCTCCATGGCTTTAATGCCCTGCAGCCATTACTCACTCATGGCTGAAAGACTGGTTAACTGTGTTGTGGTCACAAGAAAGCCCTCACTTAAGTTGTGCCAGGAATGGATGGTTAATCTTTTCCGATGGCAGACTGTTCCTCAACCAGGAGACTGCATGGGTCTCAAAGCAACAGTGCTGGAGCAGGCCTTCTGCTTCAGTGGCACACAGGTACTCTGATGATATGGCACTGATAGCTGCGGCGTTGGCCTTTGTCACCCCATTCCTGTATTTTGTTCTAGACAGACAGACATTATTGGGAGGTACAACAGCCTCACAAAATACTGCGAACGTGTGCCGCCCCGGGTCGTTGCACCCCAGTTTGCTGCAGCTGCTCTAGGGCTAATTATCTTGGCTTGTAAAGCATGTGGGATGCTATCTTTACTTTCAACCAGTGACTCAGGGTGGCTATGTTGCATGATGCACATGGGGACATTCCAGCACCATTTTGATGTTTTGGACTTTGTACTTCAAACGTAATTTGGGCCACAAATTGATTAACACTATGCGGCTGCAGAGCTAAAAAATCTTTAATTTAAAGCGGTTTCAGTTACAATTGTTACTGGTATATACGTTCCACAGAGTAGGGAGCAGTTAACAGTTTTCGTGTTTTGACACCTGACCCTGTTATTGTTTGTTTTCTGTTTTTGCACTTTTATATAGTGCAAACCTGAATGGAAGGAGTGCTTAACATTAGCATGGGGTCACAATCAGGCCCATATTTATACTTTTTGATGCAAACCTGCACCAGTGCAGATTTGTGTCAAAAAGTTTAATGCCGGCTACCACCATTCCGACGCGCCAGACGGGCGTCATATTTAAGGAGTGACGGTAACCAGCGCTGCGGCCTGGTTACCGTCAAAATAAATGACTCTAACCAGGCAGCGGAGGCGTAGGGAAGACTGGGGGTTATGCGTCAAAGAATGGTGCAAGTCAGGTTAGAGTAAAAAAAATTACTCTAACCTGACTAGCGTCATTTTTTGACGCACAACCCCTATGGAAATGACTCTTGTCTTAGCAAAGACAGAAGTCATGCCCCCCTACCCAATGGCCATGCCCAGGGGACTTCTGTCCCCTGGGCATGTCCATTGGGCACAGTGGCATTCAGGGGAACCCAAGTTGGGCCCCCCTATGCTACCTAAAAAAAAAAGAAAATACTTACCTCTACTTACCGTAAATGGGTCCCCCCCATCCATGGGTGTCCTCCAGGGGTGGGCGAGGGTGGCAGGGGGTGTCCCTGGGGGCAAGGAAGGGCACCTGTGGACTGCTTCCATGGTTGGAGGCCATGGAAATGAGCCCACAGGTCCCTTAACGCCTGCCCTGACCCAGGCATTAAAAAACAGTGCAAATCCGTCTGGGCGCCATTTTTTAAGGCCTGCCTCCTCCTGTGCATCAAAATGACACAGGAGGATAAATAAGGCACACATGCCTTAGAGTCATTTTTTGCATGGGAACGCCTTCCTTGCATGTCCTTAGCGCAAGGTAGGTTTTTGCGTACAAAAAATGACTCAAACTCCATAACTTTGGCGCTGGAAGGGTCTAGCGCCTAAGTATAAATATGGGGTTAAGTTTGCGCCGAATTTGGGATAAAAAAAAATGACGCAAATCCAGAGCAAACAGAGTATAAATTTGGGCCTCAGTTTTTAGGCACTGGGAGGTTAGGCGATTTGGCCAGAATAACAGAATATTTTCTTGGTCCCTCCTCATGCCCGTGCACACCTTCTTTCGCAGACTGGGTCATGCAAAGGCCTAAAGATTTGGAAAGCATATCAGCTTAAGGTGCTCTGTTCTGGACTGATTAGTGGAGGAGCAGTGCTGCTAGAGCTAAACAAAAAGGGGAAGTATATAAATAAGATTGTTTTGGATGATCATAAATCCATGTTTTTACTATGCAGGACTAATGAGTTTTCACCAATGTGCTCATAATCGTGTTACACACAACGTCAAAAATAGGTAATTTGTATGCTTTTTGAGGCTTCAATCAGTCCGAGTTTCTGTTACACCTAACTCACGGCGCATTTGAGGTGATTAAAATTAGCATTTATGACAACAGACCCGACTCGGGTGGGAGACTTCCAATTTCTGAAGCCAAAAATGACTTTATTGCAGCAGTCGCCTGCCTAAAATGCCTCTTCTTCAATAGATGTCAGGTGGTAAACTTCATCCCCCCGAGTTCTCTTTTCAAACTCTCCCACTTTTCACTATTGAAATGTTTTCATGTATGAACATCATAACTGAGAATAATATGGATTTAATGTTCCGAAGCAAGTTGGCCATATCATAGCACTTTTTTTCCATGACTGTCAGTCATGCTGAACAGCAGTTGTGCTGACCTAAAACATGGCTAAAAGACATTGACAAAGCCAATCCCTCTGACATTGCTAAGACCTATTGCCTTTTCCAATGCTGCTTAGTTTGGGAATTAAAGGCACCTAGGTTAGTCAGAAAATGCAAAAAACACGTTTTGCGCAAGAAAATACCAAAAATGTTAAACGCTGTTCTTCATGCGTGGATTAGCATGCCACACATAACAGGAATGGAGATCACAATGAGATGAAGGCTACTTTGTGATCAATTTTGCAGAAAAAAATTCTAAAATAAGTTACCTGCAGTTTTTGGGCCCATGTATGCATAGTTACCAGGGAATACTAGTAACAATAGATTAACATATTTTTATCATGTGCATCTCTAGACTGCTTTGGATAAATATAGTGGCCCACAACTACTGATGCACTTGCCACCCATGAGAAATGTGGGCCAAACCTGCAGGCATGTCAGGTATGTTTTGAAAGTTTGCTTTCACTGAAATTTGGTTTGTGAAAAGTTTGCTGATTTTGGTCAAGGACGTCACAACAACAAAAGAAAATATACTAACCTCAGACATTTTTGAAAATTAGACACATAGGGGAATCTACAAAGATATGCCTTACCTGGATGTGTAACGAGACAGATGTCTGCCCCACTACTACTACCAGAAGCCCTTACTGGAGGTGGCAGGGGGTGAGGCACCAGCACTACAAAAAATCTCTTCCTCCGCAGCACAGTACACCTAAGGAGACAGACCTCTGCCTGCACTTTAACTACAAGAAGCCCTTGCTGGAGGTTACTGAGCAAGGCGACCTACCTTAGCTGCACGAGCTACGATCTATTTGGTGTATATAGAGCTTGATTCGAAACAGAGATGTTTTAAGGCATGGGGAAAGAGGGTATTTAGCACACACAAAAAGGGAAGAGGAGTAAAGTTTAAAACAAAGCATCCTCCCTGTGTGGGAAACCCTCAGTGATTTTAAAATAGCCCTCACCCACTAAATAGTGGCATTCTTCATCAATGGGCATACTACAACACTCCGGAGCAGACCAATGGGGTCATTACAACATTGGCGGTAAAAGCCGCTTACCGCCATGCAGAAGACCGCCAACACACCGCCGCGGAATTCCGCCACAGCTATTATGACCCACAGCTCGGAATCCGACAAAATTCAGACACCCACACAAGACCGCCACACCAAAGGTCAGTGATAAACTGGCGAAATCAAAACCTCCACCGTCACGCCAACAGAAATACGCCCACACTATCACGACCCACGAATCCACGCGGCGGACTTTCGACCGTGGTATTCCATTGGCGGTCCACACCGCCGCGCTCAAAATACACACACATTTACAAAACACAGCCACATTGGACAATTCGAAATATACACACCTGATACACATACACACACCACTCCCACACACCCAATACAATATAAAACACACACCCACATCACCCACAAACCCCTACGACCACCATTACAGAGAGAATGCCAGAGAGAGACACCACCATCCACAAACTAGCAGCCACAGGCACTCAACACCATCACCCACACTACTTCCACGCACAAAACACCACACACCACTACACATCACCACACTTATCACCACATACACCACCCCACACATCACCTACACCACCCCATGGCACGGCAAAGACACCCCAGGTTCTCGGAAGAGGAGCTCAGGGTCATGGTGGAGGAAATCGTCCAGGTAGAGCCACAGCTATTTGGAGCACAGGTGCAGCACACCTCAATTGCAAGGAAGATGGAGCTATGGAGAAGAATAGTCGACAGGATAAACGCAGTGGGAAAGCACCCAAGAAATCGGAACGACATCAGGAAGAGGTGGAACGACCTACGGGGGAAGGTGCGTTCCGTGGTCTCAAGACACCACATCACGGTAAAGCGGACTGGCGGCGGACCCCCATCCCCTCCCCCACAACTAACAACACAGGAGGAGCAGGTCTTGGAGATTCTGCATCCTGAGGGCCTCGCAGGAGTCGGTGGAGGAATGGACTCTGGTAAGTCAAACCTTAACTTTCATATCCCCCAACCTACCTGCATGCTATCACAGACCCCCACCCTCGCCCCTCCCCTATCACTCCAATTCCTCACAAATGTCCCAACATCACAAACCACACATCCCAACACCAAGCCCTGCATGCAGCAACAAAGCATGGACACCCATCACTAAAGCATGCCCACTGCACATACCCATAACACCCCCCTCAACCATCATCACACAAGCCCCCACACAGGAATGCTAGCACTGGGGTACACGGTCACCCACCCATTGCACACCATGACACACACAGATGCAATAATCATTCTTTTACACCCCTGCATGACCACTACCCAACGTCACCAGACAGGAGGGTCCAGACATCTCCACCCCACCCACTGAAGAGGCCCACAGTGATGACAGCAGCTCTGTCCAACTGGATCCAGATGACCAGCCCGGACCATCGTGGGCCTCGGGACAGTCGGTTCCCCACACCCAGTCACAGGCCACCACAGAGCTTCCACCCTCTGGTAACACCAGCACAGCACCCACCCAGCGGGCCCATACCTCCGTCCCCAGGACACGTCAATCAGCTGTGTGTCCACCACTACATGGAACCCAGGATAACCCACCACCCCAACAACAACAGGGACCTGGGGGCAGTGGTAGTGGGCACACGGTCCAGGGGACGGAGGCCCAGGAACACAGGGGAACTGGGAGGGCTGCTGTGCGACAGGGGGCGGACAGGCCAAGGGAACCCACTCTCCACGAGGCCCTCTCCTCCATCATGGGAGCATACCACCACTCCCAGGAGACGATGGCAACGGTCCTGGCCAAGTTTCAGGAGACCCAGCGCATGCAGGAGGAACAGTATTTGGGCTTCAGGGAGGAACTCAGAACCATCAGCTCCGCCCTGGGTACCATCGTAGGGGTGCTGAAGGAAATACTTAACACCAGGAGGGACACTGTGGCACTACAAGGGGCCCCTGACACTAGCATGGACGATGAACTGCCCACCACCTCCGCCGGCACTAGTGGACAGGAGGCACCGCCACAGGACCACCACACCAGCACCCCACCCCCTGCAGATGGAGAACCACCCCGCAAACGGTCCCTGAGATCCAGGAACAGGACAGAGCACGATGCCAAGACCCCCGCCAAGAAATGAGACCACCCTGATTGTCATCCCACTGTCCCACTTTGTAACCCTGTCCATATTTAAACTGCCCCAGCTCCACTTTCTATGCCAATATGGGCAATGCACCTGTGAGACTAATAGACTGGACTCTGCCATGGACATTCCTCTGCCATCCCCCTTCACCATTTAACTTCCCCCTCCAATATTTTGTATTTAAATAAACACCCTTGAATCACAAAACAATCTGGAGTCAGTCTGTGATTTCGAAATTGTGTATTAGCAATTACAGTGGCAAAATGCTCTTTCAAATGTAATGTCAACATACCTATATCACACATCTCAAGTCCATGAGGAATGTAAGCAGATGACACACGTTGGAAACCACACCTGTGGAACCGTAAGGGAAATGTACAACTCAGTTACCATATACTGGTAGAAATCGACAGACAGGATAGAGGTAGAAGTGTGAAAGTACTTGTAGTAGGCAGGAATGTGTTCTCACCTGTGTGTCACTGGAAATATTGCTGGATAACTGAGTCCCTGTTGTCAATGTCTTCTTCCTCTGCTTCCTCCTCATCACTGTCCACAGGCTCCACAGCTGCCACAACACAGTCATCTGGACCCTCTTCCTGCAGAAAAGGCACCTGTCGTCGCAAAGCCAAGATGTGAAGCATACAGCAGGCCACGATGATCTGGCACACCTTCTTTGGTGAGTAGAATAGGGAACCACCTGTCATATGGAGGCACCTGAACCTCGCCTTCAGGAGGCCGAAGGTCCGTTCGATCACCCTCCTAGTCCGCCCATGTGCCTCATTGTAGCGTTCCTCTGCCCTTGTCCTGGGATTCCTCACTGGGGTCAGTAGCCATGACAGGTTGGGGTAACCAGAGTCCCCTAATAACCACACACAGTGCCTCTGGAGTTGACCCATCACATAAGGGATGCTGCTATTCCGCAGGATGTAGGCGTCATGCACTGAACCGGGGAACATAGCATTTACCTGGGAGATGTACTGGTCTGCCAAACATACCATCTGTACATTCATCGAATGATAACTCTTCCGGTTCCTGTACACCTGTTCACTCCTGTGGGGGGGGGGGGACCAGAGCTACATGGGTCCCATCAATGGCACCGATGATGTTGGGGATATGTCCAAGGGCATAGAAGTCACCTTTAACTGTAGCCAAATCCTCCACCTGAGGGAAAACGATGTAGCTCCGCATGTGTTTCAGAAGGGCAGACAACACTCTGGACAACACGTTGGAAAACATAGGCTGGGACATCCCTGATGCCATGGCCACTGTTGTTTGAAATGACCCACTTGCAAGGAAATGGAGCACTGATAGCACCTGCACTTGAGGGGGGATCCCTGTGGGATGGCGGATTGCTGACATCAGGTCAGGCTCCAACTGGGCACACAGTTCCTGGATAGTGGCACGGTCAAACCTGTAGGTGATGATCAAATGTCTTTCCTCCATTGTCGACAGGTCCACCAGCGGTCGGTACACCGGAGGATTCCGCCATCTCCTCCCATGTCCCAGCAGACGGTGCCTAGGAATGACAACAGTGACCACAGAGTCAAACAACTCAGAGGTGTGTACCCACAGTATACACAGAACACCATTCATACACAAAATCTGGCCTGTATTTGTGTTGTGCGACAAGGCCTAGGTCTGTGTGACGCAGTTGGTAATTAGGGCATGTGGGCCACTGAAATGGCGGCTGCCTGACCTCTAAAGTGGGACAATGGGATGTGAGGTAACTGCGCTGGCGTTGTACACCGTCGCGGTAGGCGGTCGAAGACCGCGGCGCAATGCTGCATTGGTTAACATTGGACCCTATGGGTCCCAGGAGCCAATGAGGATATACGCCGGCGGTGATGTTACGCACCGCCGCGGACGTGACCGCCGCGGACGTGACCGGCATTTTCTATCTGTTCAATCACTCGATACCTGATCTTCGACAGGAGAGGACCTACACTGCAAGTGGTGCTGTGACCTCGGTCTGGAAGAGACAATGGCTTGTGCGTCTGGGGAAAGGGCCCCTGCCTTCACTGCAGAGGAGTTGGAGAAGCTCGTGGACGGGGTCCTCCCCCAGTACACGCTACTCTACGGTCCTCCAGACCAACAGGTAAGTACACAGGGAGCATGTTGTATGGGCTATGCCTGTGTGGAGAGGGCTTGTTGTAAGAATGAAGGGGGCACAGTTGTGCATGCATGATGGAATGTGAATGCATGTGCCACATGGCAAGGGTAGGGATGTGGGCCACTCACTTAGACGGTTCAGTTGTTAATGACTTCTCTTCTTCCCCTGTACATGTCATGCAGGTCAGCGCCCACCAGAAGAAGGATATTTGGCGTGCCATTGCCAAGGACGTCCGGACCCTGGGGGTCCACCACAGACGGAGCACCCACTGCCGGAAGAGATGGGAGGACATTCGTCGCTGGAGCAAGAAGACGGCGGAGGCTCAGCTGGGGATGGCCTCCAAACGTGGAAGGGGTGCCCGTCGAACCATGACCCGCTGATGTTCCGGATCCTGGCGGTGGCCTACCCTGAGTTGGATGGGCGCTTGAGGGCATCACATCAGACACAAGGGGGTGAGTACAACATCATTCAGCGGACTTTGCGTGCAGTGAAGGTGTCTGGGTGGGGGAGGAGGGCTGTGGGTTTCCCTAGGCCAGGGCGAGTTCCGAAGGCTAAGCCCCTCCGTAATGCAGGCCATGTGGCACCCCAGCCCACCTCAGTAGAGTGCCAAGTACAGGTATTCATGCCCCTGTGTCATCTATGTGTGCAGATGTCGTCCATAGCCTTGTAGGCCATATCCTAGGAATTACATCTGTAGAGCCCAACAGCGCGACGTAGTGCAGGGGGCTGCTGTGTCTGTATTGTCCGCCAACGGGAGCGGTAAGCCATGCACTCAACCTGTCTTTCTTCTGTCGTCCCCCCCCTTTTTGTGGTCTCCCTGTTCTTGTGTGAATCAGCATCATCAGGCGGAGGTACAGTGGCACCGGAGAACGAGGGAGCTGCATCCCACATGGCCATGGAGGGCCACACCACGGACTCAGAATACACCAGTGGGACGGAGGGCGAGGGGAGCACCACGGTGGTCACAGGATCTGCAACCAGCGACACGGACTCGTCCTCCGATGAGAGCTCCCTTGTGGTGGCGGCAACATCTGTGCCCCCCACTTCTACAGGTACAGCCGCCACCCCCCTACCAGCACCGCCCTCCCAGCAGCCCCTCAGCGTGTGCCCCGTGCCCGCTCACCCCGTAGGGTGGGCATCACCTTCGTCCCAGGCACCTCAGCCCCTGCCCCTGTCACCTCTGCTGCACTCAGTGAGGAGGCCATTGACCTCCTCAGGTCCCTCACTGTTGGGCAGTCTACCATTTTGAATGCCATCCAGGGTGTAGAAAGGGAATTGCAACACACTAATGCATTCCTGGAGGGCATTCATTCTAGTCAGGCTGCCCTTCATCGAACCCTGCAAACTCTGGCCTCAGCACTGATGGCAGCCATTGTCCCTGTCTCTAGCCTCCCCCCTCCAACGTCCTCCACCCCGACCCAATCCCCTGTACCTCTGCCTATCCCAAGGACACCATCAGACCAGCCTGCACACACCTCACCACACAAGGGAAGCTCAGGCAAACATAAGCACCACACATCCCACAGGCACTCACGCAAGCATCACACACATGCAGACACACCAACATCCACTGCCTCCACTGTGTCCCCCTCCTCGTCGTCTCCCTCCTCCCTCCCAGTCTCGTCTACACTCACACCTGCATGCACTACCACTACAACCACTACGTCCCGCACCAGCACACCCACCAGCACACCCCACTCACGTGCACTCACCACCCCCACTACCATTTACACGTCCCCTGTGTCCTCTCCCAGTGTGTCTGTGACACCCCCTCCCAAGATACACAAACGCAGGCACACACCCACCCAACAGCCATCCACCTCACGACAGCCTCCAGCCCATGCACCTGCACCCAAAATTTACACCTCCTACAACCACCACCTCTTCCTCCACTCCCAAACCCCCTCCATCTACCCGTCCCAGTGTCTCCCAAAAACTTTTCCTGGCCCCCCTTAACCTATTTCCCACCACCACCCCCCCTCCAACTCATAGGTCCCGTACTAGCACCTCAGCCAAGAAATCTCCGGGACCAGTGGTGCCTGTTGTTACAGGTATGTGGAGTGCACCGGCCACTAGGCCAGCCGGTGTGGAACGGAGCCAGAGCACAGCCAGTCCCCCCCCCCCCCTGTGAAGCACCAGAAGTTGGACAGTGCCCGGCGGGAGAGGGGGAAGACTCCAGCCAGCAAAGCCGCTCACAAGGGTCCCGGGGGGAGTGTCGACTCAGCTGTAACTCCTCCCAAGGTGGGGAAGGGGCAGAAGAAAACTCCAAAGTCTGGGAGGAGCAGCACGGCGGAGAGGACCGCCATCATCCCCGCTGCCCAGGAGGCCACCATCAGCCCCATCGTCACTGGCCAGGAGGCCACCGCCAGAGTCACTGCCCAAGAGGCCAGCCCCCTCGTCACTGGCCAGGAGGCCACTGCCAGAGTCACTGCCCAAGAGGCCAGCCCCATCGTCACTGGCCAGGAGGCCACCGCCAGAGTCACTGCCCAAGAGGCCAGCCCCATCGTCACTGGCCAGGAGGCCACCGCCTGAGTCACTGCCCAAGAGGCCAGCCCCATCGTCACTGGCCAGGAGGCCACCGTCAGAGTCACTGCCCAGGAGGCCAGCCCCATCGTCACTGGCCAGGAGGCCACCGCCAGCCACAGCCCAGCTGGCCAGGAGGGCCCCGCAAGCCACAGCCCAGCTGACCCATGAAGGACCGCCAGCCACAGCCCTGCTGGGCAATTAAGGACCGCCTTGGCAAGCACCGCTGAACAGGCCAGGGACCGCTGAACAGGGCAAAGACCACCATGGAATGCACCGCTGAACAGGTCTGACACTGGCAAGGTAAGCACCGCTGAACAGGCCAGGGACCGCTGAACAGGGCAAAGACCGCCATGGAATGCACCGCTGAACAGGTCTGACACTGGCAAGGCAAGCACCACTGAACAGACCAGGGACCGCTGAACAGGGCAAAGACCACCATGGAATGCACCGCTAGCCCATTTGCGGCAGGGGCAGTGATGCAATTCGGACCGTCACGGGGTGTGTGCTGCACTCTGGGCACCAGTCCCTCTCCAGCACCAGTGGAGACTGTTATCCACTTGAGAGACTGTGGCTTTGCACTTCCCAGGTTAAAGCATTGGGCAAACCAACCACTGTAGAGACTTGAGAGACTGTGGCTTTGCACTTCCCAGGATAAAGCAGTGGGCAACCCACCCACTGTAGTGACTTGAGAGACTGTGGCTTTGCACTCCCCAGGATAAAGCAGTGGGCAACCCACCCACTGTAGAGACTTGAGAGACTGTGGCTTTGCACACCCCAGGATGTAACAGTGGGCAAACCAACCACTGTAGATACTTGAGAGACTGTGGCTTTGCACTCCCAGGATACATCAATGGGCATGGAGCCCCCTCGTGGATCTGGCGTGGTGCACTCATCCGGCTGAGGTGCCCCCCTTCTCTTTCCCCTGAGGTCCCTGTTGTATTTCTATCTGATGCCCCAGCAGTGTTCTCTCCGTTTTGATCAGGTATCTTGTGTGGGCCTCGCCCATGCATTTTGGGCCCAGTGGTCCACGGACAATGAATGGTGCATTACCTGCACTACTAATCGTGGTGTATATTTTGTTTAATGTGTATATATATATATGTATATATTTGCTGACAGTATTTTGATATATTACAATGGTTCCACTAATTTCCTTTTGTCTTTGCATTCTTCCGGGGGGTTGGGGGGTGTTACTGTAATGTATAGATAAGCATTGGTGTGTGTGTTGTAGTGGGTGAGGGTCGGGGTGGGTGTTGGGATATTGGTTGTGTGTGTCCCTGTGTTTTTGCCTCCCCCCTCCCCTATGTCGTAGGTGCAGTACTCACCGTGCTCTTCGCCGCCGGCGTTGATGATCCTCGTATAGGAGCAGGAAGACTGACGCTGGCAGAATATGGAGTTCCTGCTCCATGGTGTCATGATTCCTCGTGGGATGTGTAGAGGTGAGCGTTTTCCCTTTGAAGTGGCTGTTTCCGCCGTGTTTTTATCCGCGGTGAATCCACCCCAGAAAAGGTGGCGGATTGGTAGGTTGTGATACTATGGGCGGTACTTTGTCTTCCGCCTGTCTGTTGGCGGTGACCGCCACGCTGTTTGTCTGTACCGCCGTGGCGGTCGGACTGTTAAAGTGGCTGTCTTTGTTGGCGGTTTCCGCCACGGTCATAATTCCAAAACTTTTACTGCCGGCCTGTTGGCGGTGTTACCGCCGCTTTAACACCGTCCACCAGGGTTGTAATGACCACCCAACGCTCGAAGTGGAGCAATATGATTTTTTGGAGTAAATACTCCAACCTTACAAGGGATCCACTATGCAGAATATAATTAAAACTGCCTTAAGGGATACCCTCTCTATTTTATTCTGGGCACCCCTAGGCAGTGTTAAAAAAAGCATGCTGGGGTGCAGTAGGTTAATTATTGCCCTGTCACCCTCTCTGCTATCAACATGTTTTGGCCTATCTGCCATGCTATGGGTATTTGGCCTTGTCAGGATTCAGATCCCTTTAATCTCACTTCTTTCCCCACCATCAATGATTCTAGTGATAAACTGAGGTAGAATCTCATGCGGTGACCTTACTTGCTGCTTCTGGTACATTACTCAGGGATTACCCTGAACTCTGATACTACTTTCTAAAACCGGTGTAGCAGTGGGAGCATAGCCCTGTAGTCAATCATTCATCAGGGTCCCACACTGCCTGTCACTGCCACTCACTGCCACACCTTTAAATGCGACCCACAGAAAAGTAAATTATATCTCTCTCTAGGTTCCATCTGTCTATTTCTATGTCTGAACCCCTTGTCTCTTTACTAGCTCTGCCTCTGTCTCTCTTTGCCCAGTGTCATCTTGGGGTCCTCAGAAAGACATTTTTAATTTTTTTGTGCAAAACCGATTTCCAAAAGTTTGTTTGGCATCATGAGGGCTACAATTAGCACAAAAATGGGTACTTAATTGATAAAGATAGGGGGGATTCTAAATACGTCTTTCCTGGGACTCACCAAAATTCTTAAGAGAACATTGATTGCTGATATGGGAAGAGAAAAACAGACTTGTATGGAGCACTCAATTACAAAAACTATTACTATCCTTTTAGCAAATGCTATACTGTAGTTGTGATAAACACTGAAATTGAGTCTGTTGAAGAAACGTTGCGGGTAACTCAAAACGCTTTATCTGAAGCATGATTGACACCAGGATTGTTCATCCAGCTGAAGTGGGGGGAGGAAAGTTGGAGGACAAGCACAGAGCATGGTGATCATAAGGTTAATCTTATTGCTAACCCCTATGTTTATATGGCCCCACTAAAGCATTAAAACTGAACTCATGCTGCGCTCTATGGGCCAGGTCTACAAGAAAGTGGTGCGTTGGTCCAGATGCACCACTTTTCTTGCCCACCCCTGCCCCACCTAATGACACCGTGGTTGCGCCGTATTTACAATACGGTGCACCATGGCACTCGTTTCCACAATAGCATCATAATTTATGATGCTATTGTGGTGTTTTGCTGGATTAGTACCATAAATTGTGGCGCTAGTGCAGAAAAGCCTGCCCCAAGCTGGGATTAAAAATGACGGGAAAAAATGTTGCAGTGAAATCTTGTAGATTTTGCTGCATCATTTTTTGCAGCCTCCCTGCGTGGGAATGCCACCTTGCATACATTATACCTGGTGCAGGTATAATGTGGCACAAGGGGTTACAAAGTGGTGCAATACTAGCCTTGCGCCACTTTGTAAATATGGTGCAAGCAAATGGCCTCCGTAATTCCACATTAGCATAAAAAATGATGCTAGTGTGGTGCAAGGGCCTTGTAAATCTGGCCCTGTAAGTGGGTGCTTCAAGCTACCGCCTTTCAATACGAAAAACGATATTTCCCATCCCTCGTGTATGTAGATTAAAGGATTGTCAAATTCCACCAACACTGTATCTTGCACCTCTTTTAATGGAGGTCGCAGGCATAACAGCTTAGAATCTTGTCAGTTTGAGCTGGTGCTGCAGACAGGCCTAGACAAATGTGTTAAGGTGCTTGAAGGGGCTGTTAAGTTATGGCTACACCATGTTTTTGTGAAGTTGAAGGGGACTGAATATCCCTTGGATGAGATTGCCCAGACTGTGAAGTCCACTGTGGGAAAAGAAGCAGTTGGTTACGAGAAATGCTGGTGATGCTGGGAGAGAAAGGTGTTGGGGGCATAGAACTGTGCATCTTTCCTGTTGTAGCTCCCACAGAAACGGCTGGAACCCCCGGGTTCCGAGTGACTGTACCCATGGCACAAACAAACCTTTGACGTTACAAGTACGTGCTGTTGACTCTTTAGATAATTTCAGTCCCCCTCCATCACCTTAACCCCGTTTCAATAGCCATGCCTTCAACTGAATCTCTTCAATTACTGCCTGAAGCAACCCCATTGGTTATAGTTCCCAAAAACGTTTGCCTGCTACGTCCTTATCAAGAGGAAACTGCTTCCAGTTTAACAAGCATTTGCAATGCAATAGGTCTGGTATATTTCGAACAAGTTAATTGTCATCTTTTAACAACAGCGCCCACGAGCAAAAACACAAAAAAACATGAGTGGAAATCAACAAATGATTAGCGACAGACGGGCTCCAAGCCATTTACTCAACACAACAGTGTCTCGCATACGAGACGTAGGTGCAAGTGCATGCACTCGCAGGTTCAACCCTAAAAATAAGGTAGCTCATTGGTTGGGTAACCTTTGATGCCTTCATGATTTAATCTTTGCAGCAGGGGAGTCCCATGTGTGGGAAACGGAATAAAGAGAGATGTGGGAGTCAATTTTAGAGATTCCAAGCTTGCTGGCTTCCTATTTTTAGGTTAAACTCATCTGATGTGTCTCATGTAAAATCAAGCCTTTTCCTCAAGCTATTCCTATAAAGCCGTGAAGTGCCTCCATACCCCTATGACTGGAACTAATGGAGAGGCCCCGGATTCTTCTAATTTTTCTGCCTTTACTAGATGTGCGCCCTGGGTTCGTTTAATCAGATCGATTGACTGTACAATGAGTCAGAAGCCCCCTGTGACTCACCTGTTATCACAATACTTGTGGCAGATACTATCAATATTGAGCTCGACCACTCTGCTCCGAACTCCTATGTTGAGAGTTCCCCTCGTTTTTTAAATTTCCGCTCCTGTCATTGCATCTTTGGACCCCCCACTTTTGAAAACACAGGTTCTACTTCGTGCGGTCTACGCCCTTTAAGTATCCAAAGTACAAATCTTGTCTAATGGAATGTGTCTGGATTAATTAATAAGCTAAATAACCAGAGCTGTTTTAGGGTTACATAATAAGGAAATTCAATATTGTTTGTCTGCCGAAGACCTGAGCTCTTTAAATACTTCATATCGATGGCTATATTTCGTTTGCCAGCTCTAGTGTCTAGAGCTGGGCGCTCAATGGTTGGTTTGTTAACTTTGCTATCAGTTACTTTTCCTGGGAAAGCTTTAAGGTTTTATGGTTACTCTCCGCATTTTCAGATACTTTGTATCGATTTTAAAGGTGTGCAGAAAAATCGTTTGGTTATTTTTGTATCTTTGTAGTTTTAATCTATGTCGGCTGCTAATGATGATTTCTCATTCATCTACGTAGGTAATTTTAATATCCACCTCTGTTCAGTTTCCACTAATGTAGTTTGTGATACACTACACAGTGAAAAGGTGGACTATTTGCATTATGAACATGCTTTGTGTGAAGTACTGATACGTGCAATGATAAAATCTATTGTAATCTTCGCAAGTGTACGTGCCTCCTCCAATCCCTTTGCTTAAACTGCATCTACGGGTGGGGGGGGGGGGGGGGCGGCATTTAGTATGATTGATTACATTATTGTGTCGAAAAACGTCATTTGGTCTTACATTTTTTTGTTAGGCCAAACTGCATTAGTTACCATAATCCATTGGTACTCTCTTAAGCCACCAAAGGTGAGCCTGCACAAATGCCAATAACGCCAGCTGTATTTGAAACCCATAGAAAGAACGTTTTTTTTAGATAAAATAGGGTTCGGTTGATCCTGCCCTGCTTCTGTCTACTTGTGCTAAGCAGAATATGGTGTACTTACAGACATGCTTGGGGGACGGTAGAGATGCACCCTGAATTTTTAATTCCTTTAGTGCCCTTTGTAAAGCAAGAGGTAGTTTAATCACAGTCTCCCATAGTCAAAGGAATGTAAAGCAGATAAAATGGTTTGATGAAGTTTGTTCCATATGGCGTCAATGCCTTATGGCTGCCCTCAAGGAAATTCCCCCGATGCAGGGTAAATTAAGCAATGTAGAATCTTATATATGCACGTAACAACTGAGAGGAAGGACTTCATTTAACAGGAAGCATGGGAGACATCATAAATAGAATGATACCTGCTCATTGTGGAAAACAATCAATGCATAATTCTTTAAAGACACCTGTGATGCTATGAGTTTTTTTCAGTGTTTGTTTATCTTTTGAACCTGCTGAGATGATTCCATCATTTAAAAATAGTCCACGGAATAAGGCTCCTAAGGATGTTTGTGGTGGATACATATACCTTTGGGCCCAAGTGCTATCCAACATCCAGAAGAGTGCTACCCAATTTGGCTCACCCAAATCGTGGTCGAAGTCAACAATTGTACCCATTTATAAAAAAAGGGGCATTGGGAAGACCTTAAAGAGTTATAGAGCAATATTCTTGTTAGATTCCTTAGTGGAGGTTGTAGGCAGAATCTTCGAATCGATTTGAGCTATGGGCCAAGGATAACTCCACCTTCTCTGAATTATAGTTTGGCTTTCATGAGGGACTAGGCACCTTAGAACAATGCTTGAAATCATATCTCTTCATTAATAAATACATCAGGGTGAAGAAGGGCTCTCCTTGAAACAACTACATACTGGTATAATGGCATATTATGTTCTCATTAAGATCAAGAGAGGAGTCAGACAAGAATGTGTCCTGGCCCCTTTTCTGTTAACTTTCAGGGTCGGTCTGAGACAGAAATTAGGCCCAAGCACCAAAATAAAAGTGGCCTCCATTAGCAAACTAGATAGCTAAAAAGAAGTGGCCGATGTTTGTAAATCAAGCCAGTTTAGAACCTGTAAAGACACACTGTGAGAGTATTTTGCAAGGTATAGGAGACTGCATGCATATGTGTTTGCTGCAGGAAAAGCTTGTGGTAATATTTGGGAAATCAACACAAGACAACTGGCCCATCTGACCATAAAACCGGCCCTCAAGCTGCTAAAAAGACAACCCACACATTGTGAGACCAGTCTCTCGGGCACTGCCTGATTGGCCCATAAGCAAGCCCGGCCCTGTTCACTTTGTATATCAATGACCTAGAGCATTCATTGTTGAAGCCTAGAGTAGGCACTCCAAAATTAGGGGACAACTCCATTCCCATCCTGCTATATATGCTGACGACTCTGTACATATGACGAGAACGGCCAATGGCTTGAACATGCCATGATTGAAGGTGTTAAACATGTGCTAGTGCTCATTTTTACTTGCGTAGGGGTTCTTTTTGATGCTAACGACAACTGGCATCATCTCTTGAAGGTGATAAGACTGCAGTTTGGGCAGTCCGATGAAGCAGCTTTTAGGTTCTCAATAAACTTAGCCAGCAGATGCTATAATTAATATATACAACGTTAGATGTATCTCAGTGGCTACCCATGGTGTGGACATTTGGGGATCAGTGATTTAATCCCTATCCAGAAGGTTGAGAGTGCATCTTTAAAAAGGCTTCTAGCAATTCCCACTATTTACCCAACATTCACATGTCACTCCAAACTGGGCATATCTAACTTGGAGACTTATGCTGGTAGTACCCTTTGCTGCTCTGTGTCTCATTCGGACTGAAAAAGAACACTGGGTTTAATCATGGTATATTCTCCGATTCCCTGGCTACTCTATGTTAAAAAGCAGTTTATCAAGTTAGGTAAACTAGAATTCCTTGATAATACAAACTGTATTTGAACTTTGACCAAAAAGATCATGAAAAGTCTCTTTTTGGCCAAAAGCAATGCAGCTAGGGAGCAGTTTAAGTTGTCTAAGAAGATCGTGAGCGAATATCAGCCTTTATTGACCACTTAGAAAATGGGATCTTATTTGAGATTTGTATCTATTGCACAGCATAGGCTTCATCTCTCATGGCTAAGCCTTAACACTGTCCATTATTTGGTAGGATATCCAAAATGTGCTTAGGGAGCACCAGATCTTGCTCCCTGCCAGTGCGAGTCACTGTCTATTCAATAACTCTACATTTTGTTTCTAAGCTATATGAGAGACCCAGAAAGTTGTTTTAGGTCCCTCTTTTGAGGTCACTTAAAATGAGACAGTGCACTGCGACAATTTTTTTAATCTTCAATTACTTCCTAAGGAATGTGTCGGTTTTATGGTATCTACACAGGCAGCAGTAAGGGTAAGAAATCTGGCGGGGTCATAATTTGATTGTTCGTATTTTACGCTAGTGTACTGATGTATCTTTTAATTTTCATTATTTATGTCTATATTGTTGCATGCTTTATGCTGTATTTATATACTGCACAATAGGTCCATGCCTGAGTTACTCTCCAAACTTCAAAATATTGGTAAACATTATTTCCAGGTGATAATGGGCCACAAAAGAGACATTCTCTGTCAATGGTAAATGCAGACCATTGTAGATTTCGAGGCTCCTGCTGATGAAAACTGCACTCCACATACAGAGAAGAGTTTAGGGCACATTGGAGGAATGGGGAAAGGCACAGGCATATCGGTGACTGTGCATTTTGAATTATTGTTTTATACAGAAATGTGGCATGTCGGATCTATGGAGTTTCTGTCCCCACACGAGCTCCACAACCAAAGAATCCTCCAAAAGTGCATCTTTTTGGAAACTGCACAGAAATCTAAGGAGGTGTTGTTTGCTTGGATACCGAGCAAAAGCCAAAATACAGCAAAAATATATTTCATCATATTTACATGCTGGAAAAACTTTTTCTTCCAAGTAAAAACTCCGAAGAGGATGAACCACCAAATTTTGCCCAATAAGAGTGCACCTTTCTTGGTTTCTTGTCCCAGAGCTTTGGTAGTCAAAAAGGTTTTTAAGCCCTAACTTATTCAGACCTTGGATAACTTCCAACTGGTTGCTTCTAAAGCTCTCAAAATTCTTGGTAAAGCTTTCAGGATGCCAAGTAACAGATATAAGCAGGACTCAGGCTCAACCACTCATTCGAACCAGGACCCAGTAACAGTCTGAGCCCACTGCTAAGCTAATTTCGTTTTCTTTCTTGTCCTTAATATGCCAGGAATCATAGGAGGCCAATGGATCTGACCTTTGATAAAAACCCACAGTTCTTGGGTACAGGTGATTGCAGACCAGGCTTCAATCTTCTCCACAGGTGGACATATACAATAGACTCTTCCTTTTCTGTTCTTCCCCAAGACCAACTGTATTGTGAGGTGATAGTGCTGGTAGACACCATAAACAGCAGAAACCCAGTCTTTCACAACACGTCTTCTGACTTGAGGTAAAACTACTCCAGAAGGTAATATTACATTTTAAAGTGACAGTATCTTAGTGTCACTCTGGGATCCTCCCTATTTCTACACAGAAATGTTTGATTTTAATGCAGAAATTCACCATCCCAGCCTTGGAAACCTAACTCAGTTTCGTTTTGATCTCAGTCTAACTCCACACCAGATATTAGTCAACCAGGCTGGGAGCACGCCACCATGGAAGGCAAGCTCACTATAAAATCCTGTTTACCACAAACATACCATTCGAGGGCTTCCTGCCTGCCATTTATGAAACATTGTCCTTTCTATCTCCTCTCATTCCTAGATAACTTGGGCTGGATGTCACATAATTAACATTCTCCTGTGAGTAGTCCATCTCATCCCAGAAGCCCTTTCTTCTTCCCTGAATCATTTCACAACTATTCAGCAGACAGAGTGAGCATCTAATTACTGTAACTCTAGCAAGGGGACGCTGCCAAAACTAGGATGGTCAGTATGCAGGCTGCATGTTGAGATAAAAAATCATAAACCAATATAGTGTCATATTTAACACAAAAACAGGTTAATTAACAACTTGGATGTTTGATAACTATTTCAACTATAGGCATATGTTTTTCTAGGCCTTGCCATAGTCTATTGTTGGACAATAAGACATCTACTCCTATGCAGGCCTTTGCAAAGGGAAATATTGCTGAAGCCTACACAGTGAGAAATCACTTTGAGCCATGCCTCACTAGAGGCAAGCTAATTACATATTTCACATTCCTCACTTTTACCCATTATGTACCCAGGTCTTGTGAGCATAAGGCACTATTTATAGGTAGCTTAGTGTAACAAAGTGGGTGATTAGGTGGGAAGGAAGCAAGCGCCTTGCCATATAATAAGTATGTGACCTTCCATTTATTGGGAACAAAGTATACCATTGTCACACTTGGGCCCATATTTATACTTTTTTTGAACCACATTTGCGTTATTTTTATACACAAAAGCGGCGCAAACCTGCAAAATACAATTGTATTTTGTAAGTATGCACCGTTTTTGCATCAAAAAGCAGCGCAAATGCGGTGCCATAAAAGTATAAATATGGGCCTTAGTCTTTCATAGTAGCGAGGCAGAGTAGTCCATGCCTTACTCTGAGGAGGTGGTATGGGCTAGCACACCAGCCCCCAGACATGCAACAAACAATATCCAATATATCATAGACAAGTCAGTGCTTTTACTTATGAAAATGAAAAGTACCTTATTGCAGACATATTACTCAATACTATGTAGTAATTTACAAATATATACTTGATGGCAGGTGGAAATACCTATGGTGACAGCCTCCTAACAGGTCACACCCCTACTGGTATGTAAACCCTGAAGCCACAATACCCCCCCATACTAAACACAATAGATATATGGTGTAGTTATCAAAAAGTAGAACTACTGGCTTTGTTGTTGTGTCACCAGAATAATAAAGACAGAATTATATTATAATACAGAAATAAAATGTTTACTGTTGCTGATGAAATATTTCAATGGCCTGCATTAACACATGTAGTGATTCACTGTTAACGTTATTACCAATAAAATAATTCAAAGACCTTCATTGATTCATGCAATATTGACTGCTAACTTAGTCATTGTCAATAAAGCATTTCAAGTTTCAAACACCTTTTTTTCAATATGCTACAAAGTGGTCTTAGAACCCACCTATAGGGATTCCTAAACTCTGAAGTCTTTGAACAAAAGCCCATGCATCAAAGGTGCTTGACGAGTGAACCAACTTCTCTCAGGGTCATTAATTGGACCTCCTGTGGGGTTAGGGTGCTGTTATTAAAAAAACAGGCACCTATTTTGGGTGGTGCCCCCTTGGAGCACCACCAAGGCAAATATGGAAAGTTGAAAGCTCTTTGTAAAGGCTTATGGGGCACTCCTTTGCCCCAGCTGATCAGACCCACACTGCTCCTTTAATGCACTGCAGGCTCAGCATGTATGCTTCTTCTGTTTGTGTTTTTTATAAATGCACCATTGTCAGTGGCTGCAGAAGGTGTTGGGAATGTGGTCCCTACTGCTTCCTGCACATAACACTGTGCCTGTATTACAAGTGGGAGCTGGCTTCTTCTCCTGCTCCCCCACTCGCTTGTAACATGTGCAGGAAGGAGCAGAAAAAAAGACACGTCATGGGCAGAGCAGGCCGCAGCGTGATATTGGCTGTGCCCGCTCCTCTGGGCACGGCCATTGTCACTTGGGCCAGGGAGACCATCTGGCACGGTCTCTTATTCTGTTTAGTTTATAGGAAGATGATGGGAACGCTTAAGAGCTGCTACCACAGTGCTCCTACACACTCATTTTCCCATCCCTCATTGTCTGCACTGATCAAAGGATTACTCTCTGGGGTATTCTTGGGAATCTGAGGGGGGGGCACTACTCACATCCGTTTGAACGGGAACTCCATGTGGGACCACACTTGTGTTCTTTTTTACAGGCCCCGTTGCACTGACAGGAAAACATGTGTTTGGTCCAGGTGGAGTGATCCAACCATCAGGTTTCTTTAGGACTTCCGCCTCTAATTTTTTAAAATCCTGGTGATCCAGATTTGGACTGATTTTGCTCATCAAAGAGGACCTGTTTCATCTTTGGGCAGCTGACCCGTCTCCTGGCATGGCCTCTTCTTCAGAAGTATCTCAGGATACCAAGGCAGAGTGCCTTGACTGCCTGCAACCTCCATCTCCTGCCTCATTTGACCACTTGCAGAGCACCTGCGTCAGTGGAAGTCAGGGGTCCCCTCCTTCTGCATGTCACATTCCTGCAGGTCTAGTCCACAGAAGAGCCAGAGGAGCCCTCCAGGGTCCCATCCTTAATCCAGTCCATCACACTACTGTCCCCCAGAGGATGTTGGTGAGCAATTACCATTCCATCTAGAGAAATAAATCATAGTGCTTGTGTGCCAAATGATATCCAAAAGTCCGGGAGTCCATCTGTTCAGGTCTCAGGGGTCTTCTCTCTTCCAGCTGGGCATTCCTCTGGCATAATTTCCCTCAGGTCCAGATGGTTCGTGTTAGACTTTTCATCCTTGGCGTGGTCTCCCTTAACTTTTTGCCTCTGTTTCCCAGGTTCTTGATGTGTGCTGGACTCTGTTTTTGCTACTCTGGGCACTTTACCACTGCTAACCAGTGCTAAAGTTCAAGTGCTCCTATACAAAATGTGTATGTAATTGGTTCACCCATGATTGGCATATTTGATTTACTGGTAAGTCCATAGTACAGTGCACTAGAGGTGCCCAGGGCATGTAAATCAAATGCCACTAGTGGGCCTGCAGCACTGGTTGTGTCACCCACATTAGTAGTGCTGTAATCATGTCTCAGACCTGCCACTGCAGAGTCTGTGTGTGCAGTTTTAAACTGTAAATTCGACTTGGCAAGTGTACCCACATGCCAGGCCTAAACCTTCCCTTTTATTACATATAAGACACCCCTAAGGTAGGCCCTAGGTAGCCCCAAGGGCAGGGGGCAGCATATGGTTAAGGTAGGACATATAGGCCCTCATTACAACCCTGGCGGTCGGTGTTAAAGCTGCGGTAGTAGTACAAACAGGCTGGCGGAAAAAAATGGGATTACAACCATGGCAGAAACCGCCAACATAGACAGCTACTTTAGCACTCCGACAGCCACGGCCGTAGAAACAAACAGCGCGGCGGTCACCGCCAACAGACATGTGGGAGACAAAGTACCACCCACCCTATTACAAGAGGCCTATCCGCCACCTTTTCCGGGGCAGAACCAATGCTATCAAAAGCACGGCGGAAACAGTACACAGAAGGGTAAACACTCACCTCACGACACCCAATGAGGAACCAGGACGCCGTGGAGCCCGAACTTCATGCATTACTCATGTTGGTTTACCTCCTCTTCTATGAGGAGTACGAACGGAGGCGGCGGCGACCACGGTGAGTACTGCGCCTACAACACAGGGGAGTGGGGAGGAAACAGAGTGACACACACACGCAACACCCCCATCCTCACCACCACACACAACAGACACACAAATACATGCAGCAACATTACATATACTCCCCCCACCCCCTAGAAGAATGCAAGGACAAAAGGAAATGATTGTGACCATTGTAATCAAGAAAAATCCAGTATTCAAAAGTCAAAATTCAGTATATACAAATATGTACATGAACTACACAAGTCCAGATAGTGTACTAATCATTTTCTGTGGACCACTGGGTCCAAAATGCATGGGCGAGGCCCACACATGATACCTGACTCGAATAGGAGAGAACACTGCTGGGGCATCAGATCGAAAATATACAGGCACCTCAGGGGGATGGAGAGGGGGGGCACCTCAGCTTGATGAACACACAATGCTACTGCTGCACGAGGTGGCTCCATGCCCATTGATGTATCCTTGGGAGTGCAAAGCCACAGTCTCACAAGTCTTTCCAGTGGGTGGTTTGCCCACTGCTTTATCCTGGGGAGTGCAAAGCCACAGTCTCTCAAGTCTCTCCAGTGGGTGGGTTGCCCACTGCTGCATCCTGGCGAGAGCAAAGCCCACTATCACAAGTCTTTCCAGTGGGTGGTTTGCCCACTGCTTTATCCTGGGAAGTGCAAAGCCACAGTCTCTCAAGTCTCTCCAGTGGGTGGGTTGCCCACTGCTGCATCCCGGGGATTACAACGCCACAGTCTCAGAAGTCTTTCCAGTGGGGTTTGCCCACTGCTTTATCATGGGGAGTGCAAAGCCACAGTCTCTCAAGTGGATGTCATTCTCCACTGGTTCTGGAGGGGGCATGGTGCCCAGTGTGCTTCAACCTGCCAAGGACAGAGGTAGTGGATGTCATTCTCCACTGGTTCTGGAGGGGGTATGGTGCCCAGAGTGCTTCATCCTGCCAAGGACAGAGGTAGTGGATACCATCCTGCCAAGGACAGAGGTAGTGGATGTCATTCTCCACTGGTTCTGGAGGGGGCCTGGTGCCCAGAGTGCTTCATCCTGCCAAGGACAGAGGTAGTGGATGTATCTCTCCACTGGTTCTGGAGGGGGCATGGTGCCCAGAGTGCTCCACGTGCAGTGTGGCCGGTACAATTCCCTCACCTGGGTGTGCGTGCCATGAGATTGGCGAGGTTTAGGTAGCATGATACGCCATGGAGGCAGCGACATACCCCACACTGCTGCGGCTGCGCCTTCCACCTGCATGTGTAAACAGTGATGGAAGAAATGCCTCATGGAAGCTGTCCAGGGTCCAGTGACTCCCCTCCAGCCTCAGACGACTGACCACTGTGGATGTTAGCCATGTCAGTAGTGGTGCCTGTGTCCGAGGATGCCACGGGCCGGTGTCTGTTGCGGCAGTGCTTGCGGCGGTGTCTGTTGCGGCAGTGCTTGCGGTGGTGTCTGTCACGGCGGTGCTTGTGGTGGTGCTTGCGGCAGTGCTGGCAACGGTGCATGGGTCAGCACCTGCAGAGGGACACAGCAGGATGTTTCCTGGAGCCTTGGACGGCTGCCCACAGGGGAAGATGCTGGGGACTGTCACTGAGGCTGTAGACGTGCCGGGAGCGGTGCAGGTGACGGTGCAGGTGGCGGTTGTGGTGGCGGGGCAGCGAGCGGTGTTCGCCGTCGTACAGGTTGGCGTGGTCGTGTACAGAAAGTGTGACACTGGTCCCTCAGTCGGTGCCACCTTGCCCTCTCCTGACTTGCTCTTCGGCTTTTGGCCCTTCCCCTGCTTTGATGGTGCCGCAGTTGTCTTGCCACTATCCCCTTTGGTTTTTGTTGAACTCTTGGTGGCTGGTACTTTCGGCTTCACCCTCTGGGATGTGGGAACCTTTTTCACCTTGGCAAGTGGTGGAATGTCCTTGCCCACGCTACGTGGCACACAGGGGATCCCTGATGAGTGGCACACTCCAAGACCCCGCAGTTGCTGGCACCACTGTGCCTGGGGATTTGGTGGCTGAGGTGGTGGGCTGGGACCTGGAAAGCCTGGCCCTAGGGGAAGGACGGGGGTGGGAGGTGTAGGGAAGAGGTCAATGTTAGCCAGGAAGAGTTTCTTAGACACACTGGGACGGGAAAATGGAGGGGGTTTGGGAGTGGAGGTAGAGGTAGTGGTTGAAGAAGGTGTACGTCTGCTGAATTTGGGTGAAGGTGCATGGGCCGGAGGCTGTTGTGAGTTCGATGGCTGTTGAGTGGGTGTGTGCCTGCGTTTGTGTACTTTGGAAGGAGGGATCACTGACACACTGGGAGATGACACTGGGGATGTGTGCATGGTAGTGGGGTTGGTGAGTGCAAGTGAGCGGTGTGTGGTGATGGGCGTGCTGGTGATGGAGGCAGTGGCTGAGGATGTAGTGCATGTAGGTGTGAGTGGAGACGAGACTGGGAGGGAGGAGGAGGACGTGGAGGAGGGGGACACAGTGGAGGCTGTGGATGTCGCTCTGTCTGCATGTGGATGGTGCTTGTGTGAGTGCCTGTGGGATGTGTGGTGCTTATGTTTGCCTGAGACACTCTTGTGTGTTGATGATTGTGCATGCTGGTATGATGGTGTGCTTGGGATAGGTTGAGGTACAGGGGATTGGGTCTGGGTGGAGGAAGTTGGAGGGGGGAGGCTGGACAAAGGGACAATGGCTGCCATCAGTGCTGAGGCCAGAGACTGAAATGCTCTCTGTTGGGCTGCCTGCCCAGAATGAATGCCCTCCAAGTATGCATTTGTTTGTTGCAAATGTCTTTCGACACCCGGGATGGCATTCACAATGGTAGACAGTGAGGGATCTCAGGAGGTCAATAGCCTCTTTACTGAGGGCAGCAGGGCTGACTAGGGCAGGGCCTGAGGTGCCTGGGGCAAAGGAGATGCCCACCCGCCTGGGTGAGCGGGCACAGGACATACACTGAGGGGCTGCTGGGAGGGCAGTGCTGGTAGGGGGGGGTGGCGGCTGTACCTGTTGATGCGGTGGGCACAGAGGTGCCCGCCACCGCAAGGGAGCTCCCATCAGAGGAGGAGTCGCTGTCACTGCTGTCTGCTCCTGTCCCCACCGTGGAGCTCCTCTCGCCCTCTGTCCCACTGGTGGCTTCAGACTCTGTTGTTTCGCCCTCCAGGGCCAAGTGGCTTGCAGCTCCTTCCTGCTCCGGTGCCAATGCTCCTCCGCCTGATGATGCTATTGCACACAAGAACAGGGAGACCACAAAAGGGGGGGGGGGAGACAGAAGAAACACATGTTCAGTGCATGCAATACCACTACCGTTGGCGGACACAACACACATGGAGCAGCCATCAGCACTACGCCATGCACTAACAGTTCCTAGACATTTCAGCTGACCATGGGGTACGAAGCCTAAGACCAATTGCTGCACACCTGGAAGTCACGGGAGCCTGATTAGATGTAGATGGATCTTACCAATGGTGGGGCTGGGTGCCACATAGCCTGCCTCACAAGGGAACTTGCCTACAAACTTCGCCCTGGCCCAGGGGAACCCACTGGGTAATACCAAAAAACCTCCTACTTCAGATAAAGGTTCCTAACATAAGGAATCCTAATGATACATCAAAAAAATGATGCAGATAAAAGGCAAGACAGGGAGATAAGAAAAAAGAAAGAAAGAGGAAAACGAGAAAAACATGCACATGTAGTACACAAGAACAGAAAAACAACCATAAGAAAAAAAGAAAAAACAACAAAAAACAAAGAAAAAGACAAAGAAAAAAAACAACAAAGAAAAAAACAACCAAAACAAACAGACACCTCGTAATGCGCGCTGAGTCAGGTAAATGAGAGTGTACTCACCCCCTTGTGGCTGCTGTGATGCCCTCAAGCGCCCATCCAACTCTGGATACGCCACCGCCAGGATCCAGAACATCAGGAGGGTCATGGTGCGACGGGCACCCCTCCCACATTTGGAGGCCATCCCCAGCTTGGCCTCCGCCGTCTTCCTGCTCCAGCGGCACAGGTCCTCCCATCTTTTACGGCAGTGGGTGCTCCGTCTGTGGTAGACCTGCAGGGTCCGGACGTCCTTGGCGATGGCACGCCAAATACCCTTCTTCTGGTGGGCGCTGACATAGAGGAATGGTACAGGGGGAAAAGGAAATTACTTACCCGTCCAGACCGTCATACTCATTGCCCTCCAGTTCCCACCCTTGCCCTGACGCACATACACTCCCCATCCGCACATGCAGGCCTCAGCCCCCCATGTATCTTCCATCCACACCACTTAAAACAGGCATTGCCCATGCAGCATGCTCACAGTGTACTCACCTGTTTGTCTGGAGGAATGTACAGTTGCGTGTACTGGGGGAGGACCCCATCCACTAGTTTCTCCAACTCCTCCGAAGTGAAGCTAGGGGCCCTTTCCCCAGACACATGAGCCATCGTCACTTCCAGACTGAGGTCACAGCAGCACTTGCAGTGTAGGTCCTCTCCTGTTGAAGGTCAGGTATCAAGTGAGTGAACAGACAGAAAATGGGGGTCACGTCCGCAGTGGTGCGTACCGTCACTGCCGGCGTACATCGTTATTGGCTCCTGGGACCCATAGGGCCCAATATTAACCAATGCTGAATTGCACCGCGGTCTTCGACCGCCCACCGCCACAGTGTAGAACGCCAGCGCAGTTCCCTCATATTCCCTTGTCCCACCTTACAGCCGCCATTTCAGGAGGCCACATGGGATGGATGTTAACTGCGTCACACCTATCTAGGCCGGGAATATAGACAGATACCAGCATATTGCGGATTAATTACGTTTCTGAAAATAAAACATGGTGATACCTCAGTGTTGGATGACTCTCTGCTCGCTGTTCTCCTCCATAGGGCACGTCCGCTGAGGCAGGTGATGAGATGGCGGCATCCTCCGGTGTACAGACCCCTGGTGGACCTGTCGACAATGAAAGAGAGACACATCCTGGTCACATACAGACTTGATCGTGCAACAATCCAGGAACTGTGTGCCCAGTTGGAGCCGGACCTGATGTCAGCTATCCGCCATCCCACAGGAATCCCCCCTCTTGTGCAGGTCCTGTCTGTACTCCATTTTCTGGCCAGTGGGTCTTTTCAAACAATAGTGGCCATGGCATCAGGGATGTCCCAGCCAATGTTCTCTAACGTGTTGTCCAGAGTGTTATCTGCCCTGCTGAAACACATGCGCAGCTACATCATTTTCCCTCAGGTGGAGGATTTGCCCACAGTGAAAGCTGACTTCTATGCCCTGGCACATATCCCCAACATCATTGGTGCCACTGATGGGACACATGTTACATTTGTCCCCCCTGCAGAAATGAACAGGTGTACAGAAACCGGAAAAGCTACCATTCGATGAATGTGCAGATTGTGTGTTTGGCAGACCAGTACATCTCCCATGTCAATGCCAAGTATCCTGGCTCTGTGCATGACGCTTACATTTTGAGGAATAGCAGCATCCCATACGTGATGGACCAACTCAAGAGGAACCGTGTGTGGCTAATAGGTGAGGTCAAGGTCCAAATACAGTTGACATAGGTGTCTGGGTATGGGGTTGTCCCTAAGGGTTAGTGTGTCTAATAGTTGTCCCTGGACATTTGCAGGTGACTCTGGGTACCCCAACCTGTCATGGCTATGGACCCCAGTAAGGAATCCCAGGACAAGGACAGAGGAACGCTACAATGAGGCACATGGGAGAACTAGGAGGCTGATCAAACAAACCTTCAGCCTCCTGAAGGCCAGATTCCGGTGCCTCCATCTGACAGGTGGATCCCTCTACTACTCACCGAAGAAGGTGTGCCAGACAATCGTGGCCTGCTGTATGCTGCACAACATGGCTTTGCGACGACAGGTGCCTTTTCTGTAGGAAGATGGGCCAGATGGTGGTCTTGTGGCAGCTGTGGAACCTGTGGACAGAGAATAAGAGGAGGGAGAAGAAGAGGCTATCGACAACCGAAACAACATCATCAGGCAATACTTCCAATGAGACACAGGTAAGAAGATGCCACTGCTTCCCACATCTCATTCTATTGTTGGAACTAGCATGTGTGTCCTTTTCAATTAGTGTATGGACCCTGACTTGTCACTTTGACTTTCAATTTCACAGATTTCGGTCCCACTTTGTGCCCTCTGCTATGTTTACTGCTGGCCTACAGCTGTGTTACATTGGTATGTGAACAAGTAAATTGACATTGCTATTTTCCATAGTTATTGCATTTACACATTTGTGAAAGCACAGACTGACTCCAGATTGTTCTGTGATTGAAGTGTGTTTATTCCTGGGCAAATAAGTGGAGGGGGTTGTAAAATGGGCTGGGGTGATGGTGGAGGAATGTCCATGGCAGAGTCCAGTCTATTTGTTTCACAGGTGCATTGTCCAAAAGGGGCATAGAAATTGGAGCAATGGCAGTTTAAGGATGGACAGGGTGACATAGTGGGACAGAATGGTGACATTCAGGGGTCTCATTTCCTGGCAGGGGTCTTGGCAATGTTCTCTGTCTTGTTCCTGGATCTCAGGGACCATTTACGGGGTGGTTCTCCATTTGCAGGGGGTGGGGTGCTGGTGTCCTGTTGTTCCTGTGGCGGTGCCTCCTGTCCACTAATGCTGGTGGAGGTGGAGGGCTGTTCATCTTCCAGGCTAGTGTCAGGGGCCCCTTGTTGTGCCACTGTGTCCCTCCTGGTGTTGGTGAGGTCTGCCAGCACCCCTGCAATGGTGACCAGGGTGGTGTTAATGGACTTCAAGTCCTCCCTGACCCCAAGGTAGTGTTCCTCCTGCAGCCGATGGGTCTCCTGAAACTTGGCCAGTACCGCTGCCATCATCTCCTGGTAATAATGGTAAGCTTCAAATACACAGAAAGAGAGCAAGGGAAGCAAGGCTAACCCACACCGCCTCCCAATAGAAACTATATAATCACTAAAGGTGTGGGGTAGTAGGAACTGAGAGTAGGACTGGGTTAGTCTTTTTTTCAGTGCCTGGTTAAATTAGGTTGCTTTAGAGGGGGTGCTGTGTTGTCCTACAGGAGTAGTGGGGGATTTTCCTTTACGGACTAGGTGGTCTCACACACATAATAGTGTCTTGCTTCATCATATGACCACCTAGCCCCACCCAAGTAAGATGATACTACTCAGGCGGACTCAACCTCTGGTTAAAAGAACCAGAGGGAGTGCTGAAATTAAATTGACTGGATAGTTACAGTGATCCAGAGGGGGTGAATAATAAAATTACCAAACATGTCACCGGTAGCTATTGTTAGTTTTAATGGTGGTGCATGTTGGTAAGACTAAAACTAAAGGGGGAAGGCTCGTTAGAGAATGATGTCTCTTGGAGTCTAAAAAGGAATGGACAAGACCAACATGTTTCTGTCCTCACTGTTACCTGTTATCTCTTCTTCTGGTAGCCTTTAAACTTCTTTTAGCCTGGCCTTTTCTATTTTTCGTTTCTTTTTTCTTCTTTCTTTCTCTTCTTCCTTTTTCTCCCTGTGGTATTCCTTCTCTCTCTCGTTTTTCCTATATTTTTTCTTCCTCTATTTTTACTTTTCATCTCTTGCCCCTTCCTTTTCCTTACTATGCTGCCCCATTGGCCTCCCCCTCTCTTTAGCGCACTCTGCGCAGTTTCCTCCTTTCTGTAAGCACACTGTGCGTCCTCATTTCCCTTCCTTCTCCTTGTCCCCCCTTGCTAAACCCTTAATCTCCTCAGAGTGTGACTACAAGGGAAACCCCCCCCCCGGTTCTAGCCAGACCAGAGGCAATACGCCCCCAGCTCCGGGGTAAGTCACAATTGCATGCTTGTGTGAGTGCTTTTTACATTTTCTCACCTATTGCCGTGTCGTGTGCTGTGGTTTGCCACTCCTTTGTCACTCTGAATTAATTGTGATTTATTTATCATCTACTAATCTACTATAGGCCTACCTCACCGTGAACTACCTGTTCAGGTAGGCCACACACTATTCACTTTGAGCACCCTACTTATTACGTGTGCTCCGACCCTGACGAATGCCCCTGACCTACCAGCACTCAGTGAGGGCAGAAACATGTTGGTCTTGTCCATTCCTTTTTAGACTCCAAGAGACATCATTCTCTAACGAGCCTTCCCCCTTTAGTTTTAGTCTTACCAACATGCACCACCATTAAAACTAACAATAGCTACCGGTGACATGTTTGGTAATTTTATTATTCACCCCCTCTGGATCACTGTAACTATCCAGTCAATTTAATTTCAGCACTCCCTCTGGTTCTTTTAACCAGAGGTTGAGTCCGCCGGAGTAGTATCATCTTACTTGGGTGGGGCTAGGTGGTCATATGATGAAGCAAGACACTATTATGTGTGTGAGACCACCTAGTCCGTAAAGGAAAATCCCCCACTACTCCTGTAGGACAACACAGCACCCCCTCTAAAGCAACCTAATTTAACCAGGCACTGAAAAAAAGACTAACCCAGTCCTACTCTCAGTTCCTACTACCCCACACCTTTAATAATGGTAAGCTCCCATGATGTTGGAGAGTGTCTTGTGGAGAGTGGGTTCCCTGGGCCTGTCCTCCCCCTGTCGCACAGCAGTCCTCCCAGTTTCCCTGTTATCCTGTGCCTCTGTCCCCTGAACCGTGTGCCCACTGCCACTGCCCCCAGGTACCTGATTTTCTTGGGTTGGTGGGTTTGCCAGGGTTCCCTGTAGTGGTGGACACACTGCTGATTGACTTGTCCAGGGGACAGAGGGATGGGCCCGCTTGGTGGGTGCTGTGCTGGTGTTTCCTGAGGGGGGAGGCTCTGTGGTGGCTTGTGACAGTGTCAGGGGAACCAACTGTCCCGAGGTCCCAGATGGGCTGGGCTGGTTATCTTGATCCAGTTGTGCAGAGCTGCTGTCATCACTGTGGGCCTCTTCTGTGGGGGGACTGGATATGTCTGGCACCTTCTGTCCGGTGACGTTGGATAGGGGTCCTTTGGGGTGTAAATGCATAATTATTGGATCTGTGTGTGCCATCGTGTGTAACGGGTGGTTGACCCTCTACTCCAGTGCTTGCATTATTGGCTTGGTCCTTGTGTGATTGGTGATTTTGGGGCATGAGTGAGTCTCTGTAGTGTACATGCTTGGGTGATGGGTGTCCATGCATTGGTGTCACATGCAGGGCTTGGTTTTGGAATGTGTGGGTTGTGTTGGTGGGGTATCTGTGGGTTGTTGGGGTGATGGGTGTGAGGGTAAGGTGGGAGTATGTGATGGCATGCAGGTAGGGTGGGGGGGATATAGTAGTAAAGATTTGCCTTACCAGAGTCCAGTCCTCCTGCTACTCCTGCGAAGCCCTCAGGATGCAGTATAGCCAAGACTTGCTCCTCCCATGTTGTGAGTTGTGAGGGAGGAGGTGGGGGTCCACTGCCAGGCCTCTGTACAGCAATCTGGTGTCTGGAGACCACGGAACGCACCTCCCCCCGTAGGTCGATCCACCTCTTTCTTATGTCATCCCTAGTTCTTGGATGCTGTCCCACTGCGTTGACCCTGTCGATGATTCTGCACCATAGCTCCATCTTCCTTGCAATGGACGTCTGCTGCACCTGTGATCCGAATAGCTGTGGCTCTACCCGGACGATTTCCTCCACCATGACCCTGAGCTCTTCCTCAGAGAACCTGGGGTGTCGTTGAGGTGCCATGATGTGGTGTGGCTGATGTGTGAGGTGGTGTCTGTTGTGATGTGTGAGGGTCTGTTTTCTCTGAGGTGCGTGGATGTTGTGTAAGTGATGGTGTTGTGTGTCTGTGGATGCTGGTGTTGTTTTTGGTAGTGTATCTCTGGCGTGGTTTCAAAACTCTGGTAGTAAGGGTTTGTGGGTGATGTGGCTGTGTGCTTTATATTGGATTGGGTGTGTGGGTGTGGTGTGTGTATGTGTATCAGGTGTGTGTATTTCGAATTGTCCAATGTGGTTGTGTTTTGTATATGTGTGTGTATTTTGAGCGCGGCGGTGTGTACCGCCAATGGATTACCGCGGTTGAAAGACTGCAGCGTTGATTCATGGGTCATGATACTGTGGGCGTATTCCTGTTGGCGTGACGGTGTCGGTTTTGTTATCGCCAGTTTATCACTGACCTTTGGTGTGGCGGACTTGTGTGGGTGTCTGTATTGTGGCGGATTCCAGGCTGTGGATTGTAATACCTGTAGCGGAATTCCATTGCCGCAGCCGTATGTTGGCGGTCCTCTGCACGGCGGTAAGCAGGATTTACCGCCAGTGTTGTAATGAGGGCCATAGTAATGTGTTTTATATGTCCTGACAGTCAAATACTGCTAAATTAGTTTTTCACTGTTGCAAGGCCTGTAACTCTCATAGGTTAACATGGGGGCTACCTTTAAATAGGATTAAAGTGTAGATTCCCTTTGGGAGTGGATAGACATGTGGAGTTTGGGGTCCCTGAGCTCACAATTTTAAAATACATCTTTTAGTAAAGTTGATTTTAAGATTGTGTGTTTGAAAATGCCACTTTTAGAAAGTGGGCATTTTCTTGCTTAAACCATTTCTGTGACTCTGCCTGTTTGCAGATTCCCTGTCTGGGTCAGTTTGACAGTTGAGCTGGTTGCACCTCTCACTAGACAGTGACACAAAGGGAGCTGGGATGTAGTCTTCATTTCCTGATGAGCAATCTGTGCTAGGAGGGAGGGGAGGAGTGGTCACTCACACCTAAAAGGGCTGTGCCTACCCTCACACAATGCAGTCTTCAACCCCCTGGTGTGTGTCTGGGGCCTGGCCTGGGCAAGGCAGGATTTCACAAACAAGAGAGACTTTTCTTTGAAGTAGGCCTACTTCAAAGGGCAAAATGGGTATAAGAAGGGCACCCAAAACCACATACTGGAGAACACTTTTGGAAACAATCAGTACCTCTGCCTGGAGAAGAGCTGAGGAAGGAAAGCTGCCCTGCCTGTGCTTTGTGGAGCTATCCTGCAGTTGCTGCTTCGGCCTGTGCTTGAGGACAAAGACTGGACTTTGTGTTGCCTTCCCTTTTGTGAAGAACTCTCCAAGGGCTTGATTTAGAGCTTGCCTCCTTCTGTTCAAAGTCTCAGGGACAGCAAAAACTTCTCTCTGCCAGCACCTGGAGCCTCTGGTGAGACTCCTACTCTGCCAAGTGGTGCCCATCCAGTTCCTGGGACCCTAAAAGGAGAAGCTGGCAGGCCAAGAGTGAGAAATCCATGCACCGATTGCCGTGTGGGGAAAAGATCGACACGACTCCGATCTGCGGCTGAAAAATCGACAAGCCGTCGACTTCGCGGCTGAAAATCAACGCTCGCCTGCAACGCAACCAGAAGATCAATGCCCGCGGCTGAATTAACAATGCGCAGCATCGCTGACGGAGGCTGATGAGATAACAACCTGCGCTGCGTGATCATCGTGCGGCAGGATTTCCAACGCAAACATCGCTGGGCGCGCAAAAACGATGCAAGGCCTGCCTGGACCCGAGAGTGCGGTTTGAATCGACCCATTGCTCTCCTGTGGAGAGAAGAAACGACACACGCTGACTCGACTGAAGGAGAAACAACGCAAGGTCTCGCTCTTGAGTGATATCGACGCATCGCAAGCCCTTTTTGACGCACACTCGCCCGTGCTGGGTTATTTTTGACTCACCCAGGTACATTTTCACACTAACAGCGTTAGAGTTGTGTTTAAAATTACATGAAGACTCTTTTTGTTTTTTACTTGATAACTTGACTTGTGCATTGTGGATTTGTGTCGTTTTGGTCTTGTTTTGTTTAGATAAATATTTTCTATTTCTCTAAACCTGTGTTGTGTTATTTTGTAGTGTTTTCATTAGGTTACTGTGTGTGTTGGTACAAATAGTTTACTCCTAGCACTCTGAAGTGGTGCCTACTGCTCGTGCCAAGCTACCAAGGGGTTGAATGGGGGTTAGCCGAGGGTGATTCTCTTTTACCCTGACTAGAGTGAGGGTCCTTGCTTGGACAGGCTGTAACCTGACTGCCAACCAAAGACCCCATCTCTAACAGTTCGCCAAAGGCTCTCACTGTGCAAGGCTTTTAAAATGAGGATGGAAAATTCCCGAAGGTAGGTACCTCTGCCCACTTCTATAGTGACACTTCATCACTACACTCCTCCCCCAAACCTCCTGCACAGTAGTTTTTAGAATTTTCAAAGTTGCCTCTTTAAGTGGTGTGTTGAAAGATCCATTCGGAGAGCCTAAACCCTACCCTTAACTGCCACAAGTGCTTGGTCCCTTTTCTCAAAAACTTCAAATGGCAGTCCCTCCTGCGGCTTGCTCAAGAGGTGAAGTCTGGCTGCCCTCTTTGGGTTCTGGGGGTTGAGCCTCCCTATGCCAGGTTCAGTTTGAAAGGTAATTAGTACATACAGAGTCTGTCCCCACACTTTCCTCTCCCATAAACATGCCTAATTAATGGCAAATGGCCCTATTATGTTGGATGGCTTTTGATCCTCCAGCCGGCTTGGAGAGGAAGTTACTTGGACCAGCAGGGTAACTCAAAGACCAGAATCTATTTAGAAGCTGAGTCAGTGAAAAAATTGATACAGCTTGAAGTGTCACAAGAAGTGCAGATGTGTTGAAATTAATATCAGATCTGCATTTGGGATCCTGATTTACCTTAGGATTAATGTATTACACTGGTCATTAGGCCTAACTATGACAAATTATTACTTGGTGCAAAATTCACCCACCGTGTACAATCCAGTGAAACACAGAACATACTTCCAAGAAGTACTATAGCTGTACATACTCACACTTTTAATGCCCACTCATATTATAAGACCTGCATAGATCCCCTCTGTAACGGGCTACTTCTGCACAGATACCAAGCTGAGTTAGCAGTTCGTCTCACACGCGCATTTCACAGATGTGTGAATGTGTGTATGTGCAACTGTTCATGCGTTTCTGGCCTAGAGCCTGTTACACTAGCTGGGCAACAGGCAACTACTTATGCTTAGTACTCTCAATTCATTTCAACAGGGTAGTGAGACTCACAGCAGAAGTCCACATAACAGCTAGTTCAAAAAGTGAAAAATCCAAGAGAGGCAAATGGGTTGGGTCCTAATTCTTACATTTAGGTAAAGTCAAAAGTAGTCTTTCATCGTGGCAACAGAACTACTTTGACATGTGCTAACTGCCGATTATGGGAACACCATTGCAGTCCTACAGTGGATGGGTTGACGACATATTGCTAAAGTCACTCAAGTTCACAGCACAGCCCACATGAGACATTTAATATTTGTGACACGAGTAGTTTTACACATTTTCCTGGAGCCTTAGGCAAACATCAAATATAGCAATTAAGGCAGTGGCATAAGGAAACTTTCACAGTGTGCTGTGCCGGGGCCCCCCTGGAGCTCCCCCCACAACCTCAGGGGCTGCGGGAGCCTTTGTGGCGCCACTGAATTAAGGTAACTTAATCATTTACAATGTTAGTGTCGGAACACAGGTACTGGGAAGCTGCATAGCAGTCACTTGTTGCCCAGAGTCACCGAATGGCATGCAAAATACAGTAGAACAAAATAGGGTGAGCACAAAACGGGCTCTTTTCTACAAACCAAAAATAATAATTACATACGGGATGAGGTACCCCAACATTAAGTAAAAAGAGATATTTTAGTTTCAACCAGATTCTGACAGAGTTGGAAATATAACTCAATGGGCACTTATTTGGTTAAGTATGTGCAGGTGTTCAGGATTACGGATCTGCTTAAATAGACTAATACTTAAATAAATGTGACAATCTCATTAAATTTAGTCTGGGAGGCTCTCAAAGAGTCCTAAAATGGATGGAATTACAGGTTTAAGTGAACAAGATGATTTCCGGAAATGAGGTACACCTAAGCAATTTTTTAAACAGTCTTAATTTGTGATTTATTTTAGGTTCAGATGTATTCTATTTCTTCTGCCCTTCAGATATCGCTATTCAAAATTTGCTTAAAAAATGTACTTAGTTAGAATCCTATTAGTTATGTGAAAATGTACCTTTTTTTTGCGGTGTAAAAAGGAAGAGGTCAAAACCAGGTTGTTGTTGAATGCTGCGAGTAAAATGAGAACGCTTTTGGGTAGCTATTAATTAGTAAAGTGCCCAGGAACCGGAGTAAATTGTAGAAGACCAAGGCAGTAATACTTAGGTTGGTTTATGGCAACAGTATCTGGAATGTACTACAATCAGTCTAAGGTTCTGGAATCAGGAATTAAGTGAATCCGTGGCCTTCTTTAATGGGGTCTATTTACAAATACGTTTATTTCAATTAGCATATTTGAAGATGTGCAAGCAATACAGTATTAGTGGTATTGTGCTGACTTTATATAAGCTGTGGCATGATAGGAACATTATGTAAATAAGTCATATAAGAGGGCATTTAGGCCTTCTCTCCCAGGTTTGTAACGCATGTGAATTAGTATGAGGTTTTGGACACCAAATTGGTTTAGTAATCACAAGAAGTGTAGTTTGGGTGAAAGCATTAATTCTCATGAAAGATAGAGGGGCAACAATCCATTTTTACCACATTTATCTTTTATTTGTCAAAGTAAATATTCCCAACATAACTGTTTTGCCATTCATCAGGCTGCAACAACATTAGCCACTCAATTACTCAGCTTTATAAAAACCCTGGCCTCTTATAGTACCGAGACATTTGTGGTGCTTAGCTGCATTTCAGATGTATGTTGTACTGACCTCTTCACTACCAGGCACAATCTACCACCCCATTACTGCTGAAGCAGGAGTGGTGACAGGTGGGATCTCCAACAGGCAGGAAATGCCCATCAGAATGTTTCCAACTCTTCATAGCTTAGTTGGTTGGTGACAGGGGGTGAGGGGCCTGATTTGTATGGCAGCAGCCCCATGTCAATCAGACGTAAATATTCACAATGCTAGCTGCTTCCACCAGTTTGGTATAACATGTCTGTCACTGTGCAGGCTCAAAGAGTCCGCATTTTAGATTTCACCTCTTCTGAATATGGTTGGTATATTTATGTAGCATTCAAGATTCTCACAAAGATCTCCAGCCATGTATTGCCTCGGTGGCTGATATTAGTCATCATAGGTTGCTCCACTCAGGCACTTTTCCAGACAGGACATCATAGTGTCCCCCTCCTCCCAGCAAGGCAAGGCTGCAGTGGTTAGGAAAATGGTTCACTCCGTCCTTCTGGCCTATCATGTTGAACCAGATTATTTTGTGTAATTCACTCTTCCCAGGTATTTCTACCCAGCAGATAAAAAGTATAAGAGCTTTCTTCTCCCACTAAGGTAAAGAAAGTATGGGGTCTAATTTACAAAGCCATTTTTTGTCGTACACCTAGTCTTTTTAAAGATCACAGTTATGCGACTGCAAAATCACCTTTTGCTTTCTATTAAGCTCCTTTTGGGATTCGAAAAGCCCTTAGAAAATCATAACAGGGTTTATGAACTCATTTGGCCTTCACCACTAGCTGGCTGGACTACGGGAATGCACTCCATGCAGTCACAACCAATGAAGTCATGCAAAGACTCCAGATGATCCAGAACACAGCTGAAAGACTGATCCTTGACCTGCCCAAAAGAACCCACATCACCCGGCATGTGAAGGACCTCCATTGGCCACTTCAAGCCACTTCAAGCTCCTGACCCATGCCTACAAAGCCCTCCATAACCAAGGACCCACCTATCTGAACCATAGCCTTCACCTCCACCAACCGACCAGGAACCTCCGCTTGGCACACATCGCCCTCACAAAGAAACAATGCATACCCCACTGCCACGCTGGAGGACGCTCCTTCTCACACCTCTCTGCCAAAGCCGGGAACGCCCTCCCTTACTACCTCTGCACTGCACTCTTGCTGACCCACTTCAGAAAGGGACTGGCTTTTTGAATAAACATCTACAGCAAGCATCTGGATACCCACTCAGGTGGCAATCTGCGCTATACAAATAACGCCTAATTGATTGACTCCAAATTGCAGTTAGGAAGGAACTCGGAAGGGACATGCTCTCTTAATTTGCTACCTGTATCTTTGTACATATGGTCCATAGTCTCTATATTCAGTTCCAAAGAGTGCAAAATAAGTAACTATGAGTGTAATCTTTAGGCTATCTAAATGAGGGAGGATGAATGAGCTAACCTGAGGAATGCTCTCCACATGATATGTCACATGAATAATGGAATGGGTGACAGAAATTAGTAAGGTTGTAGGTCTCTGAATGGTATGCAAGTATAGAATGTGAGGCTTGTAGGTGTTATGACAATTGCCAATTACAACCCTGGACACAATTTGACCCCGAGATTTAGAGGTGAAAGGAAACTCTGTTTCAAACCATTTAGTCATTCATCTTTCCAGAGACAAGAAAATGAAAACACTTTCAGAGATGCTGACATCTGGTATGATGTACTTGAACTCCACGCTTACTAACATCTGTTATTAAAGGAGAAGCTTACAGGCCATCTGAAAAGTGTCTGTTTAAAAGTAGAAACAACATAGTAACTTACCTACGTGTGTAACACAAAAGCAATTAGTTCTTATCTCTCAATTTAAGCCCATCTATTTCTGTGCAAAGTTATACCTTTCAGGCAGTGACTGCAAAAGGCAAGAATGTTAAATGTCAGATTTCTTTCACGGTTCAGTTAGAAGAGGGACAATGTATTTTGACAGACTGGAACTGACAGATGACAGCTATTTTTCTGCTTGAAAAAGGCTGCTGACATGCGTGCAAAGAGTGCAAGTTGGTGGCTTGTGTACCCCCAACATCTGAGCTTTGTGTTATAACGTAAAGTTTTCAAATCTAACTTGCAGTTGTACTGCCTCCACAGCTCACATGAATTGTGGACTTTTTTGTTTATTTGTTCTTTTAACTCATTTGCGAAGGTAAAAAATGCAAATCCAACATTAAATTATTAGGCAAGTAAGTCGTTCTATTCAAGTCTGTGCTGTGAAATGTGGTGAATTTCTTTAAGCTGCTTTTGACTTACAGGGAGATCCCAAATAAATATTTCCCATAGAGTCAGAGTGGTATTTTTCTCTTCCCTATTGGAAAACAATTCCCCAGCTCATTACTTCGTTTCGCTAGGAAAGCGATCTAAAAAATGACAGATTTTTTGTCATTAAAATAAGGATTTGTGCAATCCCTACATCGTATGCTACGAAAACTATTTTTAACACAACGTTTCAGGAGTAACTCGCTAAAATCATTTTGTTTTATGATAAAATGTTTGGGCTACATACCTTCGCCCTAAAACAGGCACTTTTTGTCCTTTACACTTTCGATTCGTTGATGAGGGTCCTATCGCAACCCTCACTGCCCCACAAAGTTGAGCACGAGCTTTTTGAGACACAAACAGTCTTTACATTCAACAGTTCATATCACATTGTTTAGTCTCACATGTCTTTATCATATATGTTACTACTGCCTCATCGTTACCTGCGTGGTACCTGTCACTGGTGAACTAGAAAGCAGAATTGCTAAACTATAATTAATTTTTTACTAATGTCACAAAGGTGCTTGCCTACCCGTATCTTACCATAGTCACGATTTATTCATATTATTAAAATCTTAGTGAAAACATTGATATCACTATACAAGAACAAATACATTATAACCACTGAGGGTACAATCCAACTTAATTAATCGTGTCAATAACAGTGTCCCTAGAAATGCAGTGTTTCCAACACACAAGTGGGGACAGACACAGGACCACAAGCAGTTAATTATATCATACAATAACAATGCGATTCTGTGAACAAAAAAAGATACGGTGGTGAATGAGTTTACCCTCAAACATTGCATTGCGCACATGTCCCTGTACAATTCCATTCATTTACTAAGTGTTTGATGTTTTAAAGAGACGTGACACAATTAGAAAATTATGGGTGCATGTTTTAGTTGCGGTGTTCACGCAATTTATTTATCCAAGGCACGGTGAATCCAAAGAACAACAGCTGTTGGAATTTATTTATCCAAGGCACGGTGATTCCAAAGAACAACAGATGGCACGTGTTGCTTCATCAAGACTTTCTCAAGGACAAGATCGTAAGAGCAATATCCCCAAAATAAGGCGAAGTTCATGCCAGCAAGATGATGTCCTGTGGTAGGCTGTCTTGCCAGATACTGAAGGGTTAAAAAGTGTTCCATACATGCATTTTATGGCGCTTCCATATTTTCAGTGTGCCAAGCAGGCATAGTTTCATGGACCCCCTCTAACAGGAGTGGTACAGTATGGAGCAATTCCTCCACTAATTCCCCAGATTTTAGCCGAGTGCAGTTCACAACTGACACAGGCCTACTCAGGTAAAGCATTGTCCATTTGAGTGGCTTAAGGCACTTCCGTTGCAGAAAGTTAAACTGAATTAGAACCTTGAGCAATAGCGGATTCCTGCTTACCCTGCTCACATGCCATAGACCAGTCGCATGTTGTCAGTTCATCTGGGCGATCCCACTCTTAGCCTGCCTTCGCCCTTTCTGTCTTGCCACCACCCTACATTAAGGCCCTGTGTGTTTGCATTATCAGTCTTTTACACCCTGCAATATTCAATAACTGCCAAACAACGGAATGCTCTTAAGGCCTTCTAGGGAATGTGGTCCAAACCAAATGGACCATATGTGCCAGTCTCACATATTGCAGGAATTGGTCCGTTCCCACTCCAAACCTTTTGTTTGCCTGTGCAAAGCTTATGAATCCATCCTTGCTGTAGAGGCCTCCCACATACTCACAACTACCCTCACGCCATCTGGCAGAGGTTGTATCCTTCAACAGGGCAGTAAATCGTCACAGCTCACAGAGCAGTAGTCCCTCAGCAAAAGGTGATCTTTTCAGTGTTTTGCAGACCACCCTGTGCCACACGCCTGCTGCCAGATTAATTAAGCTCTGGGAAACCTGAGGGACTCATCTGTCCATCAGAAACAGCTCTGGTAGGGAGTGAGCCCCATGCTGATCCGCAAGCAGAACTTGCTCCCAATTGTGCTCCGTATCAAACCAGCCGACAGCAGCTGCGTTGCCACATAATATAAAAACAAATCAGGAAGTCCCAGCTCTCTTTCCTTCAAGGTGATTTTCAGAGCGTCATCCACATGTAGGGATGCAATATGTGTCTGGATATTTATGCTCAATAGCCCAGGGCCTCAACCTCATCAGCAATCTGCATGCTAGCCTTTCCAGTGCCAACACAAACAGTGAAGGAACAGCTGGCATCTGTGCCTGGTCTATCTGCCCTGATTCCAAGTATCTGACACTATGACCCTAGTATGCACGTTGACTTTTGGTATAATTAGGGCCTAACCCAATACTCCACAAATTTGCCAATATATACTTCCATCCCACCTTATCATATGCCTGCTCTTAGTCTAAAGTGGCCAGCACAAAGTGGGTGGCAGAAGGGTCCAGCCAGTACTTAATATGGCTAAATCTCCAAATATTGAACATTGTGCTCCTCCCAGGTATGAACCCCATTTGGTTCAGATATATGAGCAAACAAATCACCTGGAGTAGTCTGTTTACAGAGCAGTTTCATGTCTGTGTTTAGCATGGACAGTGGTCTACAAGAAAACAAGCAGATCGTATCTCACCCTTCCTTAGGGATCAACACCATCACCACCTACCACATGCTTTGAAGGAGGTTCCCCTATTTCAGTGCCTCTAGGTAGACCCTTACTAAGTATTATTAATATGGGATGGAATCATTTCATAAAGCTCTGCCGGGAAGCCATCGACTCCTGGGGCTTTCTCTCACATCAGGTCCTCCAGAGCCTCCTTCACTTCAGTCATCTCAAGCATTGCCTCAAGCACTTGGCATTGTTCCACGATCAACCTCGGCAGCCCAGATCCCAACAAGTACCGGTCCGGCTCCTCCTATGAGGGTGTGTGAGCTCAAGCAAACTCCTTTTGTAAGCATTTTGTGCAAGCTAGGTTAATCAGACTTCTATTTAAAATATCCACACCATTGTTCGCTCTCATGTTCAGGAAATTAGCCTATGGAACATCCCTCTTAAGCAGCCATGCAAACAAGCTCCCAGACATATTAGCGTGTTGAAACACCCTTTGTCTGTATCGAGTACAGGTATATTTTTCCAATCTACTTGAGACCTCTCCCATCTGCTGTTTAACAGTAGTTAACTGGCACAGATTCTAAGGCCCCAGTTCACTGCGGGCATCCAACTGTGCCTGCATACATTCCAGGTCAGGCAATTCTTGCACTAACTGTTGAAGCACCCCAAAGATACGGGCTATGTACTCTCCTCTCAGTGTCACCTTATAGTCCTCACATTCTGCTGCCTAACTTGTTGCAGTTCCCTGATTGTCCTGAAAAAAATGTGAGGTGAAGTCCTTATGTGGCCTCAGAATATCCTGTCAACAAGATTGTGGACCTAACCTTTCTCAGGAGCATTGTGATAAGCAATGGTGAGTGGTCCAAAAGGTTGCCTTTGCACAGTGTTGATATACCTTCATATCCTCCCTATGCCCCAGAACATAATCAAGCATACTATAAATACCTGTGAGTGGTACGAGTATGTGTGGTCCGCCAAGTGGTAATGGCAAGAAATATCTAATACATGTAGGTCCCTCATCCATTTCTTCAGTGACATTTCCAGATTTGTCTTAAGGTTGTTTTTAGGGGTGTGCTTATCAAGTCACCAAACATACAGTTAAAGTCTCCTACACATATAAATAAGCCTTGAGTGCAAATGCAGAGACTATGACCCTCATTATGACCAGGTAAAATCTTTTGTTATCTTCATTAGGGGCATAGGAGTTAACCAAGCAAGTGTCAAAGCCATCCAAGACCCCAACAACTGTCATATATCTTCCGCCAGGTCCGAGAACACCACCTTCTCTATAAAGGGGACCCCAGCAGTAATCCACATCATTACTTTCCTAGCATAGTAAGAGTAAGTGGCCACATCTAATCCACCTCAGCACCCAGAAGATGAGTTTCCTACAACAGTGAAATCTGCATATTATACTTCTGAAGATAGGAGGGTTGTATCTCGGAACAACGAGTGCTTCAACCACCCATGCCTGAACAACGAATTCGGAACAACAACCTCGTTGTTATCACTAATGCCTTTACCACAAATGCCTTAACAATGATTTTTCATTGTAATGGCATTCCTGGTAAAGGCATTACTGATCGGCATGCATGGTTCCAGCATGCGTCCCCCCTGGCCCCCCACCCTTAAAAATTATCGTGCCCCCTCCACCCCTACAACCACCCAAACACCCCACCCCTAAAATTACCACAACCCGAACCCCCTCCCCTAAAACCTAAAGCACCCCAACCCCCACCCCACCCCTAAAACCTAAACCCTGACCCCCCTCCCCGCCCCTAAACCTCAATCACCCCAAGCCCCCACCCCCAAAAACTAAAAATACCCCGACTCCCCACCCCCCTAAAACCTAAAGCACCCCAACCCCCCACCCCTAAAACCTAAACCCTGACCCCCCTCCCCACCCCTAAACCTTGCTCACCCCGAGCCCCCACCCCCAAAAAAACAGCCCCAACCCAACTTACCTCCTCCTTCATCGCGTCGACTCCCTTCTTCTGTGCCTTAACCACGCATTTACGTGGTTCACACATGCGTGGTTAAGGTCCTGAACAAGGAAGTCGTGGAAAACGAAAGCGTTGTTTCGCTTTCGTTTTCCACAACTTCGTTGTTCAGGACTCGTTGTTCGGGATGCTTCCCGATAGGAGTTCACTCTATATTGCTTGGGGCAATTGTTTATCTCTTGAACATTCCAAGTTAAAAGCATCCTTTCCAGACCTTCTCTACTATAATGGCTTCCCCCATCCGATCCGGTTGCAGTCCATAACAACATCTCAACATTGTATCCCTCCCTCCCTCCCCTTGTTATAGGAACTGTCCGCCCACCCACTTCCACCTTATGGGCAAACACAACCTTACCCTCAACTGTCGGTTCGCCCATGTATATCACTAGTTCGCCAACAATATAGGACAACTACATGCTAAAACCCCCAACCTTCAGTTCTAACAGCTAACTTCTTGATTTCCCCCACCAAAAAGTGAGTGAGGAGAGTTTGAGAAAAAAGAAACTGTGGACAGTTAACAAGCCCCCAGAGGCCTGGTGGATTGCTTCCACCAGCTTCAATCCTCATTGGGCAGTGGAGTGTCTTCAGTCTGTCCCCATGGGGGGCACCCACCAATCATCAATTAAGGTGGTAGGGGAGCCCAGGGCCCCCGAGGTCCTATCCACCTCCCCACATGGTGCAGGTTCAACATTGCTCCCACCCGGCGGGAGCAGCTATTTCTGTTTGTTTCCCCTGAAAGGAAGCAATATCTGTTTCTCTGCCCACATGAGCACAGGCAGGGAAACAGAAGCCTGTTGGAGGCATTTTTAAATCTCCTGCTGGGTGGGAGCAGATATGTCTTCTATGCCCACACTCCTGCAGGCAGTGAAGGCATGTTTGCTCCCACCTGGTGGAAGATTTGAAAATGCTCCCACCAGGAAGGAGCAAACATATGTTTCCCTGCCCATATCAGTATGGGTAGGAAAACTACTCTGTCCTGAGGGCTGGATCCCCAGGACAGAGTACTTGAGCAGGCCCTAGAAGATTGGGTCCCAGGGCCTTTAAAGGCACTGGGAGGAGGACTGCACGGCCACCTCCCATTTTAATTACACTACTGCGCCTAGGATGGGGTACCAAGGGCACTTAGAGGATCAAGGAAGGGGGGCACATGGCTCCTCTCCCCTTCTAACTACACTATGTTCCCAGGGGATGGGGTCCGCAGGGCACCTAGAGGCTCAGGAGGAGACCACACAGCTTGTCTCCCCTTTTTTTCTGCATTTTGCCAACACAAGATGGGATCCCAGAGGCCTAATAAGGCTCTGGGAGGGGGCCGAGCGCCCCCATTTTCTACCAAGGCTCAGTCGATGGGGTCATTGGGGCCTCACCAAGGCTCAGAAAGGAGGAGCCATTTGCCACCCCCCCCCAAAAAAAAAACAATTTATGCCATTCCCAGGCCCTGGCCAACCTTGGTTTTTTTGTTCAAAGGAAGCGTGGGAGCTTGCACTTTTTTACGAACTTTTGCTGTGGATTTTCAGATCCTCTGCATATAAGCAGCAAAAATAAAAAAGAATGTTTTTAGCCACAGGGGGTCCCTCTGAAACCCAACTACCAGGCCTTGGGGGTCAATGTACCCCTTTTTACCGCTGGGTAATTAGAGTTAGGATCATGTTTTCATGGGAACTGTTTTTTTTTTGGTTTGCTTATGTCTTTGGAGCTAATTGACAAATCTTCACAATACTTTCCAAAATAATATTTTTTACCCTGACAGGGAGAAAAAGTGGGTGTAGGAATATCTTGAACCCCTAGGGCTGGTGGTGTGGTCCCATAGGGGCCCGCTGGGGGCAAAAACATTTTGTTTTCATTTTCCCATGAACATTTTTTAAAATACAAGCAAGGTTTCCTGTGCTTTTTTTAACTACCCCCGGATGGGCCAAGTCCTTGGTGGAATTTCGTATTATGTAATGGGGAGGTGGTGCATGGGCCCCCTACCAGGTGGATTTAGGCTCCTGGGACCCTTTCCCCCAGGGCCCAGCCAATGTTGACAAGGGGAGGGGTGCCTCATGGCCCACATCTCCTGGGCTGATTTCGACCCTGGGGCCCCCTGACCCTTGGGCCTGCCTTTATCAAAAAAGGGGAAGGGGCTGCACTCAGCATTCATCCTCAAGAACCTCATCCCATGCTTTAAATAGTGAGGGTGGCCGCACTGCCACCCCCCTGGATCCCCTATGGCCGGCTCCTGCTATATCTCCGGGTGCCCACCCCGGGGACAAAGTGGGTTTTCTGCACATACTTATGTGGCAGGGAAACCTGTGGTAGCCCTCGCTTGGCAGGAGCAATTTCAAAGCTCCTACCAAGTTAGAGCTAACACTAGGTCCTGTCGCAGCAGGGGGTCTGTTTCCCTGCCGGTATTGAAGTGGGCGGGGAAACTAATTAAAATATGTCTCCCACCTGTAGGGAGCAGCATTTTTAGCTGTTCCTTGCGGGCAGGAGCAATACCGGCTCTCGCTGGAGGCAGTGAGGTGGCTGGGGCCTTAGGGCTTCCCCCGCTGCCTCAAAAAGGATGCAGTGAGTGCCCTGGGTGTGCTCCAGGGCACCCACCCTATATTGGCATTGCTGGAGGTTTGCTGTGTGCCCCATTTCCATTTGAAAAGGTGGAGTGCCCCTGGGAAACGTGTCCCTAGGGCCAAATTGGCTTGGAGAAGGGGGGGTTGCATGCCCCTCAACCCCTTTATAATATGTCCGGGCCCCAGGAGATGGGGCCAGAAATCAGCCTAAGGAGGGGGCTGCCTGCCCCCATCACCATTTACAATATGGCTGGGTGCAAGTTATAGTTACTTTAGGACACAAGTTATACTATAACTGCTGAATTTCTACAGTTTTGTGTGTGTAAAATCTGAACCTAGCTATGTCCCTGTAACCTTTGATATTTTTGTGTGACTTTACATATATAGTATTAAATATTAACAGGTATTCTTAATATTATTAAAGAATAATTATTACATACATATAACTTCTAAAAATATACATATCTATACATACACACACACATATATATATATATATATATATATATATATGTATGTAATAATTATTCTTTAATAATATTAAGAATACCTGTTAATATTTAATACTAACAAACAAATGTCTACAACAACAAATATATAGTAAATACATAAAACATTAAATTAATATTAAAAGGCAATACTACAATTAAATTACATGTATTATTTTAAAAAATAATGTACATATTGCATGCACTAGATGTACTATTTCCACTTCAATCTAAACACTAGTAGACAAATTGGGCAATTTCAAAAGGGGAGGCGAGCACATTGCCTGGCTTACAGCACAAATTTAACCCAGATGCATTGTGGTATATGCAGTGCATAATAACACTCACTTTAGTTGAAAATCTTTGGTATTCACCATTTTTTGTTCTGTCAGTCCTGGGTATCTCTAGACACATGTTCCAGGATATTTGTCTGTCTTTAGTAGAGAGTTACACCTTCAATTTGAGAGTGCTGGCAATGCTGTTTACAGTTTTCACAGGATTCTGCAGCTCTCCCAGAGCACAACTGCTTCCCAATGAGCTTGCCACCCCAACAACTCAAAGGAGCCAATCATAAAAAGGGGAGGGAGCACACTGCCAGGCATACTAGCACCTAATTCACCCAGATGCACTGTAATACAGAAACCTGAGAAGACTATATCATCACCCTCATATTTAAGTTTGTTCTTTAATCTCTACTCTTGTGAGTGGCTCCTTGTTGAGCTGTTCAGCTGATGAGCTCTGGGATAGTTATTATAACATTTTTATCTCAGCATACGTTGTGAAGAGGGAAGGACTTATTTTGCTCAGAAAATGTTTTCTTTATCGTTTGGCAGTAGGTGTAAAATCCAATCTATAGTTTAATGGGAATCTTGAGGACTCACCTGCTGTGTCTGATGTGCAAATCAGCAGAAGGGTGTATCTTGGTTTTTATAATCCCTTACTTACTAAAGGGGTTATTGCTGTTTGAGAGTCCGCTGTCAGACCACTGGCAATGTGGGTATTTCCTTCCCATTTATCTTATTGACAACTGACTCTGCTTTAGCCTCGCAGAGTACAGGAAAGAACACATTAGCGGCATCTGCTTATGAGACCTAGGTGATTAGATGTCTGGTTAAGAGATATATGGTTTATTTTAATGTGATCTTCTTGTGAAATCTAAAATGACTCAAAGACAAGCTGTAAAAAATTCAAAACTAGGCTGCGAGAGTGTGAAAAAATAATCTTATGGAGATGGAACTACATGAAAACATTCCTGAAAGCCCTGCACAGGATGCAGATGTATGACAAGATCAAGTTTAAAACTTGCTGCATTACAATCCATCTATTTATTTCTATTTACAACAGTCTTATAAAGCACACTTTCCACTAGATTGCCATTAAGGTGCTTTACAGAGGAGAATGAGAGATACATATATGAGTATAAATAGCAACAGATCATATGTTGCCTTACTAGGTGCTACTAAGATAAAAACACATGGCAACAGTGTTATGCAACTCGGGGGGTGGAAAGGGAAAGAGAGAGAAAAGAAGTCAGGGGGCATGAGCAAGGGAGTATAGGTAGAAGGTGAAACGTACTTTTAAATAACATGCACATAAGAGTAACTTGTATATATCCTTAGATCTGCAAAGTAATCACCTTTAGAAAACTTCATAGGTTAAATAAGAGATTTTGAACTGCTCCTATAACAGAGAGCAAGGGGTATTACCCTGCCAGGGTTATCTGGGGCGGGATCATGGGTCTTGGACCTTCAAGGTAGAATCTAAATAGGTGAATCTTAGCCCTTTTCAGAAAGTAAGATGTTCCTTGATATTCTAAGGTGAAGCGGTAGATAGTTCCAGGAGCTATCGGTGAAACCCAAAAAGTTTTTCCTTCTTGATTGTCTTGAGCCTCTTGAGAGGGCTAGGAGGTCTTCTAGGTAGCTGAGTGTGCCATGGTAAAGCACTTTGAAGAATAGACAATATATTTTAAACTTGACTGTTATTTCTAGTGGGGGCCAATGGAGATCTCTCAATATTGAAGAGGTGTAATGGACTTTTTTATTCTCTGAAATGAGGCATGCTGTGGAGTAAATAAACAGCTTTTAATGGGGATAGCTTGGAAGTTCGCAGTCCATCTACTTATTACGAGAGCATGGGCAGCAGTCCTAAGTTGATTGTAGGAGAGTAGGTATTTTATATTTGTATTCTGATGTTACTGGAAAATAGTAGATTGCACTTTGTGTTTCCCTGTTGAGATACAGTGAAGGAGCAGTCAAAAGAGAATGCTATGTTTTGTGTTGGGACAAATCTGAATTCTACGATCAGGGAAGGGTGGATTTTGTGACTAGATTTGTGAGATAGAAGATGGAATTACATTTTTGGGGGTTCAGTTTCAAGTAGTGAATGCACATCCAGTTGTGTATTGCCATTAGACCATATTGTTGAGTGTTGATATTGTTGGGAGATGACAGCTTTGAGAATAATCTGCGTACTGGAGTACTTTTAAGTCTGATATATCTACTAGTAGGCTGAGTGGTTCCACATTGTCACATGGGCTCTCATTATCCAAATGAGGCTGCCGGATTCTGGTGGCAGCATCACCTGAATTGTGGGGAACTGAGACCAATCCCACACCATGTGAAAACTGTCACCTAATCTGTTTCCGACCAACTAGCAGCACCTCATCTCTGCCCAAAAGCAGGTATGATTTTTGGCAACTGGGCGCATGACCTAATGACTTCTCAGGGAAATTGCGGTGTATCAGATCTCTTCCTTTTCTCTCTGTTACATTAGACTCACATAAGCAAAGACAAACAGAGGCAGAAAATGGTTCAATAAAGATGTATTGAAACAGCTGCATCTTAGATAAAATGGCATTAATTGCAGTAATTAGAATTATGAAACATGCCAGGAGCAAAATGGTGACAAGAAACATGAAACACAGGAAGAAGTCACACCATTCTGTCACTATTCGTGTAATATATGTGGTTCCTACCTAAGCTACGTTAGAGCACAGCATGATAAGCCCTAATTCTCCCTTCAGGATACCCCTGGGAAGACATCATCCCCCATACCTCAGCAAGGAAGCCTGTTGTCTACAAAGACACTAACCACAATGAAGGATAGGAAACCAGTAGTCTTAGCAAGCAGCTGTAGCAAAGCTAATCAGCATGCGGTTGTGGTCATCTGGCTGGAATCTCTTTCTAAATTGCATGGGACAGAGAAGTGTTTTTATAATAAAACAGCTGATGTTCTGAGAAAATGTCCCCACGCAAGGGTGTGTGTGCTTCTGTGAATGTTGGAGGCATAGTATACCACTTTGCCAGCAACCCTAGCTCGCTGCAGCCTTGAGGAAAGCACTAACTGAAAAGAATGTCTTGCTAAGAAACGTATTGCTTTTCTAGGCAAAAGAACAACTAGATAAAGAAGATAAAACATCACTACAAATGTGGCCAATTCTGAAATAATAATAATGAAGCTGAATAAAATGGAACTTGGCTAAAGGGCACAACAAGCAGGCCTAGATGCTAAAATAATGTGCCTACAGACAGCGTTAAAATGGCTATACAACAACATATGAGTTGAAAATGAGAGGTGATAATACGGATCCCTGAGTTACAGTACATGCTACCTTCTGTGGTTGATATGTCTAAGGTCCAATTTTTATTTTTTATCTGCTTTTCAGGAAGAATAGCACTGCATCTCTGAAACCCATTTTTCATGTTAGGGTGTTTAGTAGTAAATCATGGGCCATCATGTCAAAGGCAGCAGACAGGTTTACTAATAGTACAAGACATGCTTCCCTGTCATCCACGATATGGTGAATGTCCTATATTACTTTTAGTTTAGCAGTTTTGGAGATATACCCTTCTCTGAAGCCTGACTAGAATGGTAGAATATAGTATTAATACAGTGGTTTAGTTCATGGCATACACAATTCTTAATGGTTTTTCCCAGCCAAAGGAGGTTGGTGATAGCTTGTAAATTCTCCATTAGTTTAGGGTCAGCAATACTATTTTTCCAGAATGGAAGAGATGTGGCCTACTTTCGGCTTGTCAAGGTGAGACGCTTTGTCACGTAGGCTCTCATTATTCTAATGAGACTACTGGATTTTGAGCTGCAGAATCGCCCGCGGTGTGGGAGACTAAGGTGGTCATTACAACCCTGGTGGTCGGTGTTCAAGCGGAGGTAAGACCGCCAACAGGCCGTCGGTAAAAAATGTGCAATTACTACCGTGGCGAAAACCGCCAACAAAGACAGCCACTTTAATACTCCGACCGCCACGGCAGTACAAGCAAACAGCGCGGCGGACACTACGAACAGACAGGCGGAGGACAAAGTACCACCCACAGTATCACAATAGGCCAATCCGCCACCTTTTCCGGGGCAGATTCACCGCAGATAAAAACACGGTGGAAACAGGATTCCGAAGGGAAAACGCTCACCTCTACACACCCCACGAGGAACTAGGACACCATGGAGCTGGAACTCCAATTCTCCCTGCGATAGTCTTCCTTATCCTCTACCAGGAGCACGAACACCGGCGGCGAAGACCACAGTGAGTACTGCACCTACGACACAGGGGAGGGGGAGGGAAAAAACAGGGACACACACACGCAACACCCCCACCCACACCCTCACCCACTACAACACACACACTAATACATATTTATACATGATAGTTACACCCCCCAACCCCACCGGAAGAATGCAAAGACAAAAGGAAATGAGTGTAACCATAGAAATATATTAAAATCAAGTATGCAAAAATATATATATATACACCATTACCAAAAAATACACCAAGCATAGTAGTCCAGGTAGTGCTCCAATTAAGTCAGTGGAACACTGGGCCCACACGGTATGGGCGAGGCCCACACAAGATCCCCGACCATGATGGAGAGAACACTGCAGGGGCATCAGAGAGCAAGAAAACAGGAACCTCAGGGGGAAGGAAAGAGGGGGCACCTCAGCCAGTTGAGTGCACAACGCCAAATCCACGAGAGGGCCACATGCCCACTGTTCAATCCTGGGGAGTGCAAAGCCACAGTCTCTTAAGTCTATACAGTGGGTGTGTTGCCCACTGTTCCATCCTGGGGAGTGCAAAGCCACAGTCTCTCAAGTCTCTACAGTGGGTGTGTTGCCCACTGTTCCATCCTGGAGAGTGCAAAGCCACTGTCTCTCAAGTCTCTACAGTGGGTGTGTTGCCTACTGTTCAGTCCTGGGGAGTGCAAAGCCACAGTCTCTCAAGTTTCTACAGTGGGTGGGTTGCCCACTGTTCAATCCTGGGGAGTGCAAAGCCGCAGTCTCTCAAGCCTCTACAGTGGGTGGGTTGCCCACTGTTCAATCCTGGGGAGTGCAAAGCCACAGTCTCTCAAGTCTCTACAGTGGGTGGTTTTCCCACTGCCATATCCTGGGGAGTGCAAAGCCACAGTCTCTCAAGTGGATAACAGTCTCCACTGGTTCTGGAGGAGGCATTGTGCCCAGAGTGCTTCATCCTGCTAAGGACAGAGGTAGTGGATGGATCTCTCCACTGGTTCTGGAGGGGCTTTGTGCCCAGAGTGCTTCATCCTGCTAAGGACAGAGGTAGTGGATGGATCTCTCCACTGGTTCTGGAGGGGGCTTTGTGCCCAGAGAGGTTGTGGATGTATCTCTCCACTGGTTCTGGAGGGGGCTTTGTGCCCAGAGTGCTTCATCCTGCTAAGGACAGAGGTAGTGGATGGATCTCTCCACTGGTTCTGGAGGGGGCGTTGTGCCCAGAGTGCTTCATTCTGCCCGTGACGGACTCAGTAGCGTCAGTGCCCTTGGCATTCATGGGCCAGCGGTACTTGAGGCGGCGGTGCCCTGTTCAGTGGTGCTTGAGACGGCGGTGCCCTGTTCAGCGGTGCTTGGAGCGGCGGTGCCCTGTTTAGCGGTGCTTGGAGCGGCGGTGCCCTGTTCAGCGGTGCTTGAGACGGCGTGCCCTGTTCAGCGGTGCTTGGAGCGGTGGCGCCCTGTTCAGCGGTGCTTGGAGCGGCGGTGTCCTGTTCCGTGGTGCTTGGAGTGGCGGTGCCCTGTTCAGCGGTGCTTGGAGCGGCGGTGCCCTGTTCAGCGGTGCTTGAAGCGGCGGTGCCCTGTTCAGCGGTGCTTGAGACGGCGGTGCCCTGTTCAGCAGTGCTTGGAGCGGCGGTGCCCTGTTCAGCTGTGCTTGGAGCGGCAGTGCCCTGTTCAGCGGTGCTTGAGACGGTGGTGCCCTGTTCAGTGGTGCTTGGAGCGGCGGTGCCCTGTTCAGTGGTGCTTGGGGCAGCGGTGCCCTGTTCAGCGGTGCTTGGAGCGGCGGTGCCCTGTTCAGCGGTGCTTGAGACGGCGGTGCCCTGTTCAGCGGTGCTTGGAGCGGCGGGTTCCTTTGCAGTGACTCAGCTGCTGGCGGTCCTCTCTGTCCCAGCAGGGCTTGTGCTGGCGGTCCTCTCTGTCCCAGCGGGGCTTGTGCTGGCGGTCCTCTCTGGCCCAGCGGGGCTTGTACTGGCGGTCCTCTCTAGCCCAGCGGGGCTTGTGCTGGCGGTCCTCTCTAGCCCAGCGGGGCTTGTGCTGGCGGTCCTCTCTGGCCCAGCGGGGCTTGTGCTGGCGGTCCTCTCCAGGCCAGCGGGGCTTGTGCTGGCGGTCCTCTCTGGCCCAGCAGGGATGATGGCTGTGGCCTCCTGGGCAGCGGGGATGATGGCTATGGCCTCCTGGGCAGCGGGGATGATGGCTGTGTCCTCCTGGGCAGCGGGCATGACGGCTGTGGCCTCCTGGGCAGCGGGATGATGGCGGTCTCCTCCGCCGTGCTGCTCTTCCCAGACTTTCCTGCTTTCTTGTGGCCCTTCCCCACCTTGGAAGGTGTCGCAGCTGACTCCACACTCCCACCGGGACCCCTGGGAGTGGCTTTGGTGGCTGGAGTCTTCCCCCTCTCCCGCCGGGCACTGGCCAACTTCTGATGCTTCACAGGTGGGGGGGCTGTCTGTGCTATGGCTCCGTGCCACACTGGCTGCCCTGGTGGCCGGTGCACTCCAGATTCCAGTGACTACAGGCACCACTGGTCCCGGAGATTTTGTGGCTGAGGTGCTAGTTCGGGACCTAGGAGACGGACGGGGTGGGGGAGGTGAGGGAAAGAGGTCAAGGTTGGACAGGAAAAGTTTTTTGGAGACACTGGGACGGGTAGCTGGAGGGGGTTTGGGAGTGGAGGAAGAGGTTGTGGTTGTAGGAGGTGTTCATTTGGTGACTTTGGGTGAAGGTGCATGCGCTGGAGGCTGTCGTGAGGTGGATGGCTGTTGGGTGGGTGTGTGCCTGCGTTTGTGTATCTTGGGAGGTTGCGTCACAGACACACTGGGAGAGGACACAGGGGACGTGTGAATGGTAGTGGGGGTGGTGACTGCACGTGAGCGGGGTGTGCTGGTGGGTGTGCTGGTGATGGCAGTAGTGGCTGTAGATGTAGTGCATGCAGGTGTGAGTGTAGGTGACACTGGGAGGGAGGAGGGAGACGAGGAGGAGGGGGACACAGTGGAGGCAGTGGATGTTGGTGTGTCTGCATGTGTGATGCTTGCGTGAGTGCCTGTGGGATGTGTGGTGCTTATGTTTGCCAGAGCTTCCCTTGTGTGTTGACGTGTGTGCATGCTGGTCTGAAGGTGTGCTTGGGATAGGCTGGGGTACAGGGGATTGGGTCTGGGTGGAGGAAGTTGGAGGGGGGAGGCTAGAGACAGAGACAATGGCTGCCATCAGTGCTGAGGCCAGAGTCTGAAAAGCTCGCTGAAGGGCCGCCTGACCAGAATGAATGCCCTCCAGGAATGCATTTGTTTGTTGCAACTGCCTCTCTACACCCTGGATGGCATTCAAAATGGTAGACTGCCCAACAGTGAGGGACCTGAGGAGGTCAATGGCCTCCTCACTGAGGGCAGCAGGGGTGACTGGGGCAGGGCCTGAGGTGCCTGGGGCGAAGGTGAATCCCACCCTCCTGGGTGAGCGGGCACGGGCCAAAGGCTGAGGGGCTGCTGGGAGGGCGGTGCTGGTAGAGGGGTGGCGGCTGTACCTGTAGATGCGGGGCACAGATGTTGCCGCAAGGGAGCTCCCATCAGAGGACGTGTTCGTGTCGCTGGTGTCAGCTCCTGTCCCCGCTGTGGAGCTCCCCTCGCCCTCCGTCCCACTGGTGACTCCGAGTCCGTAGTTTCGCCCTCCAGGGCTATGTGGGATGCAGCTCCCTCCTGCTCCGGTGCCACTGCTCCTCCGCCTGATGATGCTAATGCACACAAGAACAACAGAAGAAAGACATGTTCAGTGCATGCATTACCGCTACCGTTGGCGGACACGAAAGACACAGGAGCCCCCTGCACTACGCCGCGCTCTTGGGCTCCACTGTTCAATTCCTGGGAAATGGCCTACTAGGCTATGGACGACATCTGCAAACATGGATGACACGGGGGCATGACTAGGTGTACTTGGCACTCAACAGAGGTGGGGTGGGGTGCCACATGGCCTGCCTTACGGAGGGACCTTACCTACTAAAATCGCCCTGGCCTAGGGAAACCACAGCCCACCTCCCCCACCCAGACACCTCCACTGCGCGCAAAATCAGCAGGATGAGAGTGTACTCACCTCCTTGTGGCTGCTGTGATGCCCTCAAGCGCCCATCCAACTCCAGGTACGCCACCGCCAGGATCCTGAACATCAGGGGGGTCATGGTGCGACGGGCACCCCTTCCACGTTGGGAGGCCACCCCCAGCTGAGCCTCCGCCGTCTTCTTGCTCCAGCGGCGAATGTCCTCCCATCTTTTCTGGCAGTGGGTGTTCAGTCTGTGGTAGACCCCCAGGGTCCGGACGTCCTTGGCGATGGCACGCCAAATATCTTTTTTCTCGTGGGCGCTGACCTACATGATTTGTACTGGGGGAAGAGAAACCTATTACCAACTGCACCGTCACTGGCCCCCATCCCTACCCTTGGCATGTGGCACATGCACTCACCGTCGTTTCATGCATGCCGCACTCTCCCCCCTTCCTTCTTACATCCGCCCCTCTCCACACAGGCATAGCCCATACAGGATGCTCCCAGTGTACTTACCTGTTTGTCTGGAGGACCGTGTACTGGTGGAGGATCCCATCCACGAGTTTCTCCAACTCCTCCAATGTGAAGGCAGTGTAGGTCCTCTCCTGTCGAAGATCAGGTATCGAGTGATTGAACAGATAGAAAATGGCGGTCACGTCCGGGGAGGTGCATACCGTCACCGCTGGCGTACATCGTCATTGGCTCCTGGGACCCATAGGGTCCAATGTTAACCAATGCAGCATTGCGCTGTGGTCTTCGACCGCCTACCGCGACGGTGTACAACGCCAGCGCAGTTACCTCACATCCAATTGTCCCACTTTGCAGGTCAGGCAGCCGCCATTTCAGGGGCCCACATGGCTTCATTTTTAACTGCGTCACACATACCTAGGCCTAGACTCAACACACATACAGGCCACTTTTAGGATTAGGAATCGTGTTCTGTGTAAGCTGTGGGTACGTACCTCTGAGTTGTTTGACTCTGTGCTCGCTGTTGTCCTTCATAGGCACCGTCCGCTGGGACATATGAGGAGATGGCGGCATCCTCCGGTGTAGCAACCGTTGGTGGACCTGTCAACAATGGAGAAAAGACATGTGATCATCACCTACAGGCTTGACTGTGCCACAATCCAGGAACTGTGTACCCAGCTGGAGCCAGACCTGATGTCAGCTATCCGCCATCCCACAGGAATCCCCCCTCAAATGCAGGTGCTGTCATTGCACCATTTCCTTGCAAGTGGGTCATTTCAAACAACAGTGGCCATAGCATCAGGGATGTCCCAGACTATGTTTTCCAACGTGTTGTCCAGAGTGGTGTCTGCCCTGCTGAAACACATGCGTAGCTACATCGTTTTCCCTCAGGTGGAGGATTTGCCTACAGTGAAAGATGATTTCTATGCCCTGGGACATATCCCCAACATCATAGGTGCCATTGATGGGACACATGTGGCTTTGGTCCCCCCCCACAGGAGTGAACAGGTGTACAGAAACCGGAAGAGTTATCATTCGATGAATGTACAGATGGTATGTTTGGCCGACCAGTACATCTCCCATGTGAATGCCAAGTTCTCTGACGCCTACATCCTGCGTAACAGCAGCATCCCTTATGTGATGGGTCAACTCCAGAGGCATTGTGTGTGGCTATTAGGTGAGCACCTGGAAGCAAGACAGTGGGAATGGTTGTCTGGGTCTGGGGATATCCCTACAGGTTAGTGTGTGTCTAACAATTGTCCCTCACCATTTGCAGGTGACTCTGGTTACCCCAACCTGTCATTGCTACTGACCCCAGTGAGGAATCCCAGGACAAGGGCAGAGGAACGCTACAATGAGGCCCATGGGCGAACTAGGAGGGTGATCGAACGGACCTTCGGCCTCCTGAAGGCCAGGTTCATGTGCCTCCATATGACAGGTGGATCCCTATTCTACTCACCAAAGAAGGTGTGCCAGATCATCGTGGCCTGCTCTATGCTTCACAACTTGGCTTTGCGACGACAGGTGCCTTTTCTGCAGGAGGATGGTCCAGATGGCGGTGTTGTTTCAGCTGTGGAGCCTGTGGACAATGAAGACGAGGAAGCAGAAGAAGAAGAGATGGACAACAGGGACTCAGTGATCCAGCAATATTTCCAGTGAAACACAGGTAAGAATACAAACCTGCTTACTAAATGTACTTAAACACTACTACTTCTCTACTGTCTGTCGTTTACACCCAGTGTATGGTCACTGAGTTGTCACTTTCCTTTACGATTTCACAGATGAGGGTCCCAATGTGTGACATCTGCTTTGATTCCTCATGGACTAGAGCTGTGTGACATAGGTACGTTGACATTACAAATGAAAGAGCTTTTTGCCACAGTAATTGCTAATACAGTATTCCGAAATCACAGACTGACTCCAGATTGTTTTGTGCTTTAAGGGTGTTTATTAAGTGCTCAATATTGGAGGGGGTAGCAAAATGGTGAGGGGTGATGGTGGAGGAATGTCCATGGCAGAATCCAGTCTCTTAGTCTCACAGGTGCATTGCCCAAATGGGCATAGGAAGTGGAGCTGGGGCAGTTTAAGGATGGACAGGGTGACAAAGTGGGACAGTAGGATGACATTCAGGGTGGTCTCATTTCTTGGCGGGGGTCTTGGCATCGTTCTCTGTCTTTGTCCTGGATCTCAGGGACCGTTTGAGAGGTGGTTCTCCCTCTGCAGGGGGTGGGGTGCTGGTGTGGTGGTCTTGTGGCGGTGCCTCCTGTCCACTAGCGCCGGCGAAGGTGGTGGGCAGTTCATCGTCCAGGCTAGTGTCAGGGGCCCCTTGTAGTGCCACAGTGTTCCTCCTGGTATTGAGTACTTCCTTAAGCACCCTACGATGGTGCTCAGGGTGGAATTGATGGCTCTGAGTTCCTCCCTGAAGCCCAACTACTGTTCCTCCTGAAGCCGCTGGGTCTCCTGAAACTTGGCCAGTACCGTTGCCATCATCTCCTGGGAGTGGTGGTAGGCTCCCATGATGTTGGAGAGGGCCTTGTGGAGAGTGGGCCTGTCCGCCCCCCTGTCGCACAGCAGCCCTCCCAGTTCCCCTGTGTTCCTGGGCCTCCGTCCCCTGGACCGTGTGCCCACTACCACTGCCCCCATGTCCCTGTTGTTGTTGGGGTGGTGGGTTAGCCTGGGTTCTTGTAGTGGTGGACACATTGCTGATTGACGTGTCCTGGGGACAGAGGTATGGGCCCGCTGGGTGGGTGCTGTGCTGGTGTTTCCAGAGGGGGGAAGCTCTGTGGTGGCTTGTGACTGGGTGAGGTCCCCGATGGGCCGGGCTGGTCATCTAGATCCAGTTGGACAGAGGTGCTGTCATCACTGTGGGCCTCTCCTGTTGGTGGTGTGGACATGTGTGGACCCTCCTGTCCGGTGACGTTGGGTAGGGGTCCTGCAGGGGTATAAAAGGATGTTTATTACATCTGTGTGTGCCATGGTGTGCAATGGGTGGGTGACCGTGTACCCCAGTGCTTGCAATCCTGTGTGGGACCTTGTGTGATGATGGTTTAGGGGGGTGTAGGGGTATGTGCAGTGGCCATGCTTTAGTGATGGGTGTCCATGCTTTGTTGTTGCATGCAGGGCTTGGTGTTAGGATGTGTGGTTTGTGATGTTGGGACATTTGTGAGGAGTTAGAGTGATGGGGGTGAGGGTGAGGGTGGGGGTATGTGATAGCATGCAGGTAGGGTGGGGGATGTAATAGTTAAGATGTAACTTACCAGAGTCCATTCCTCCACCTACTCCTGCAAGGCCCTCAGGATGCAGAATCGCCAAGACCTGCTCCTCCCATGTTGTTAGTTGTGGGGGAGGAGGTGGTGGTCCGCCACCAGTCCGCTAAACCGCAAGGTGGTGTCTTGAGACCACGGAACACACCTTCCCCCGTAGGTCGTTCCACCTCTTCCTGATGTCCTCCCGATTTCTTGGGTGCTGTCCCACTGCGTTGACCCTGTCCGCTATTCTTCACCATAGCTCCATCTTCCTTGCAATGGAGGTGTGCTGCACCTGTGATCCGAATAGCTGTGGCTCTACCCGGACGATTTCCTCCACCATGACCCTGAGCTCCTCCTCCAAGAACCTGGGGTGTCTTTGCCGTGCTGAGAACAGAGTGCTGGCCTAGGCAAAAACAGTTAGATAAACGGAATATAAAACAAGACTGTAAAAATGGTTATTGTAACAATAATAAAACGAAGTTGAATAAAATATATCTAGGTGAAAGTGCACAGCGGCCTAGTGTGTTAAAATAACGTGCATGGAGCTATAACTAAAATGGCTACACAACACCCTCCTCTTGTCGGTTGAAAGTGGTTCAAAGCCAAAGATATATTAATTTATTGCTCAAAACCTCAACCTAAGATATATATAAAAGCAATGTCAATGATGACAAGTCAAAAGGACACATGAGCACTTAACGGGACAATTTAAACATGAGCACGTGACAAAAAAACAAATTTCCAAAAGGCAAGTCAATTTCGAAAAGTTCCAATTGATTCTTGGACCATGGAGAACAGGAGATCTTTCACTTCGGCCGGTGTTAAAGTCGGAAAGCCATCGCCAAGAAGGATCAAGGAGCAATTGTGTTCCATAGCCTCAGCCTCAGCCAAGGCGGCATTCCGTGGTGTGCCCAGTGATGAGTCGTGAGCTACATCCTTCAGGAAGGGCAAATCATAAGTAGCTTCTCATAGCAAACACAACCTCGATGCGCATGTCCAGTAATGAACCCTCAGAGAGAACATCAACAGATCAGCGTCCAATGTAGGCAAGCGCTGCGTCGAAAGACAGACTTCTAGTGCATGTTCGAAAGAGCACTAGAGGAACCGAAACACGGGCTGCACACAATGCAAGACTGGTCTGAATGACAAAGACCAGCCACACTCCAATTGCTCCAGGAGTGTTGCTCCAAAATACTGCATCATGCGTTCACAACACAGCTGCGCTAATGGGATCACTTTCATTCCTCCTTGTTGAGGCGGGACAGCCATTGCGCATAAAAAATAGCAACAGCAAGATGACAGCTCATAAAGCCAAAGTTATCGGAAGTCCCCCGAAAATACTAGAGAAGATTGAGTGGATTGCTGATGGTATCAAACCGAATACGGAGGAGAAGGCGTGAATGAAACCAGAACCAACAGTTTTGAAGAAATGTGCGAGTCCAGTTGTACTGGACAAATTAAATATTCGTACCACGAGTTCACCAAAGTGCCTCGGAAAGTTTGTATTTAAAAGGGACTGTATTTCTGCCAACGACCTTGCCACCTGAAGTGCGTAGGTCTTGCGTGCAGATGTAAGGGACACATGCTTTTGAAACATAAAGCCTTAAGTCTACTAAACTTGTCAAAATCCACATTTGAAGTAGCAATGTGAGGACAAATGTCAGCTACCTCTTTAATTTTAGTGGGGGGCGAAAGTACGTTCCCGCAGCATGTAACAACCTTAGAAACCGAAACAACATAAACTATTACGGCTCGCATACCACAACAGTCTTCACCACTGAGAAGGACGTAGCTGTCGTTTGAAAGCACCTGGAACGTAGGTCTAATCAAAGGGACTGGAACTCCCTTCAGATAACAAGCTAAGTTCGCAGCAGAGACGTTACATGCCCCGTGCGAGGACAGCTGTTTACAAACCATCGAATGGCTGATCGAAGTTTCGCATTCACCACCGCTAAGAAAGACTTCTTTCATGCCACTAAGACATTTGTACGAGAAGGGAAGCTCCCACACCTCATGGATGCAACTATCTCCCAGCCTTTCAAATCTGCCTACCGGAATGTGTTTTAAACAGGAGGTGAATTGAAGTGTAGAAATAGGCAGATTAATGACCCCGTGTATTAGCCACTCAGCAGATGGTATTTCAGCCACAGTAAAAGGTAACTTTTCTAATTTCTCAATATTAAGCATGACATAAGTTGTTTCCTTCTTAGCCATTAGTTGTTATTGTCGTGTTAAATTAAAGGAAGAAAATATCTCCCTCGCACTGACATGCTGCCAGGGAACGCGATCAATGTTTGAAGTGTCCAACCCAACTGCATAATGGACCTTAGCTGACTCTGTCCATGGTGTAAGGAAGACATATCTGTTTGTATAATGTCTATAGCAGAAGAGACAATATTATTTAAAGTATATATCCGATCGGACAAGGTATCAATCCCATTATCCACAACAGCTAATGCCTTTTTCAAACTGTCCTCGTCTATTTGCCTTAACCGGGCCACTGCTTCGCCTTGGGAAAGCTTCCAAATTTCATTATATACTTCATACAAGAAACGCTTCCTATGGTGTTTTCTGGGGCCTAACAGGAAGTCCTGTAAGTCAGTGTTATTAGACAGGAGACTGAGGTGTTCTCTAACCGCATCTAGTGAGGATGATTTTAACCATTGTTTGCACAATTTTCCTACACTATATGTCGTAATTATACCCGCATGTTCGGATGATGTATAGCGAGGGTCCAGCCTACTAGTTCTAAACTCCCCCGGGGAGTTGATAAAACGTTGATGACACCCATTGGTATCTATTGGCCACAATAACTACCCACCAGGACGTGTCAGTGAAACATTAAATGTACCATTCTGGACCCATTCGTCGAGCTGATCTTCAGTTGCATTTGTATATTTTTGCCATTTATAAAACTTTGCAGGGGCAGGTATACTGGGCATGTTTAATTCCTTAATTTTAGCTAAGCCTAAACAACTTGTTTATTGTACTGTTTAATTTAAGAATATCATTTGTACAGGTATGAGGCATGCTCTAAACAAAGCTTCCTTTCCCCTAATTTGCCAGTTTCTTGTTCCCCATGCACTTTTCAGATCAATTGATTTCAGCCAATATTAATAGCCTTCTATAGACAACCGGGAAACAAAGGATTCTGAATATACAAATTTCGTATTCATCATTAGTATATGTATATCTTTAGTAAGTGGTACCTTAAAATAATATGACTCAGCATTTTTTACATTGTGCCCAGAAAAATATGTAAACTTTTCAGAATATGTTTTGGAACCCCCCTGTGGTGGAGTCGGACAATGTTCCCATTGTGTGAAATTAAAAACAGTTTTGGGGCTGCTCGCTCTATGTATAAAATGGTGCCCATAACAATTATAGCAAAACATATCACCATAATTCTCTTTAGATTGATAAACATCTTCGTTCTCAAACACAGTGAAATACTGCAATTCAGTCATCATAGAATCAACTCTTTTCACATCCCAATCATCATATAATATCATTCATTGATAGTTTGAACAGATATGGTATTTGAATTACTTCTGTGGGACCATGTATATCAAAGATTACTTTGTCCCAAACAATCCCATCAGGAATTGGTACTGCAGAAATGTTCACAAATGATAAGTCTCTTCAGACCTTATGTGATGAAAAATGTATTTTTAAGACCTCCTCCACCAATTCAACTGTTGATTTTTCATGAAGGAAATGACCATGTATTAATAAGAAAAAAGGTAATAACAAAACCAATCCAAAGTGCTACTATAGTCAAACAGAACCATAGATAGTTCCGTGGAAAAATAAAATATGTTTTTTAAGCCAGTTCTTGACAAGTCAGGTGTCGAGGAGGCGAATGAGTCTGAGAAGACATCATTGAAGTCGGCAAAATATCCAGAGGCAGTATGTGCAAATGCTGGAGCCGTGGTCATTGGTGGAGTTGGTGTTTCCTGTGGTGGCACACAATAGATGGCACCATCCATTTGTGTTGGAGTTGAGTCAACTTGGTCAATTATTTCTGTATTGTTCGATGTTAGTGGAACCAATGCAAGATCATATTCCACCCTCCCCAAGCTCGGAGAGGTGTCGGTGTTAGTATAAACAAGTTGTAGAGGAACTTCTTGACCAGTAGTGAGAGGGATTCGGGAACTACTCGATGTTCCTCTTGGTCTGCTGTGCAGGATCAGCCACATGATGTAATTTGACATTGTCGATGGAGACAAAATGATTTTATTTGGCACCTGCCAACTGTGGTAGAATAACAGTTCTGGTACTGTGTATCCCTAATACTGGGACTGGTGCTCGATACGAAGGGCCAAATTCCTTTTTCACAGCAACTTTCTCACGTACAAGATCCCCAACTCCGGGAATCCAGCCGGTAGATGTTATAGCACATCCTTGATTCCTGTGGAGGCAGCACTGATAGAAGAATTATCGTCACAGAACTGCTGTAATTCCTGTAAGACAGTGACATGTTCATTTATGTCAAAAGGTGTTTCTGCGGCCTCCACGCCAGGACCATCAAGATCCGGAACATACATTCGGGTTCCGAACAGGCACTCATATGAAGTATGACCCCCCCCAGGGACCTTCTAGGCAGATTATTAAGTGCTCTCTGGACTCCATATAGGAGGTTAAGCCAACAACGACCTGTACCTAAGACTCTGGCTGTTAAGGATTGCTTTAAATCACAGTTTGATCGCTCCATGACACTATTTCCCTTGGGATGAAATGGAGACGAGTACTGGAGTTGGACCCCCAATGAAGCCATGGCAACCCTGAATGCCCTTGAGGCGAAAGCAGGGCCTTGGTCCGAATGGAAAGCTGCAGCCGCATATGTACAGATAAAGACTCGCAAATCTTTAATAACAGTCCGAACGTCAGCCGAGCGTTGTGGCCACACCCATAAAAATCTTGAGCATGAATCAACAGCGACTAATATTTACTTGTATGCACTATCCGGTGTTAGGGGACCACAATGGTCCAAGTACACACATTGTAATGGTTTGTTTGAAATCAAAAGGGGTGTCTGCAGTGGGCGTTTGGCAGTGAAAACTTTCATTTGTTGACAGATGTCACAGCAAAGGACATACTGTTTGGTCTCTTTGTAGAGGCCTGGCCACCAATAACGCGATTGTAAAATTTAAATTGTAGCCACCACACCAGCATGGGCAGATGCTACCCCCTCATGCGCTGCTTTAATCACCCCTGGTCTTATGTCTTTGTTGGGAATGTCCCTCATGCCCACATCTGGTATTCTAACTTCAGCGTTCAGGCGATCCCCCATTCAGTAGGAGTATTTAGTCGGAAATGTTTTAGGATAGGGCGTACCATCAGCCGTAGCTCTCACAGCAGCCCATTTGTCTGCATCCGGTTTCGTGCTTGAACGTGTTACTGCAGCTACAGCGGCCACAGCCACTGCTGACTTTGCAGCCTCATCAGCCAATGTATTTCTAGCAATGTGTAACCCAACGCGCTGGTGTCCAAGTGTATGTACAACATGGACATTAGGTAGCGTCTCTTTCTGATCTGCTACTTTCCCTCACAGAGGTCTGTGTTTAATGGTGTTGCCTTTAGAATCTCTGAACCCATTTTGGTGCCAGTCATGCAAATATTCATTAAAAGACTGGACACAATAATATGAATCACAAACAATCAGCGTAGGCTGTGCAGGATCCGTGTGTTCCAGTGCCATCACCAGAGCATTTAGCTCTGCTAACTGTGCTGTGCAATCCCCTAAGGTTTGCGTAAATGTATGTAGGGGTCAAAATGTATTGCCCTCCATGTAGCCGCTTACGACAGCACAAGCAGCAGAATATTGGTGTTTTGTGCCAATTGCAGGTTGTGCTGAGCCATCGGTGTACATGACTCTATGATATTGTTCGATAGGCAATATGTTTGTCAGAACTGGGCATTCTATTTCATACTGCAAAAATTCTTGAGTTTGTCATTTTGGGTCAAAAATGTAGTCTACATCAGTGGCTGTCAAAGACGTAGCCCATTGTATCCAGTGTGGATGTAATGCTTTTGCGTTTGGAATGCTGGCTTTTGTAACAGCCTCTAGGGCTGGGATCGGAGAAACAACAATAATGCGTTTTCCTTGGGCAAGAGGTCGTTCTTTCATGACAGCCATCTGTACAGCAGTGAGAATCTTCTCAGTGGGAGCAAAGCGCTGTTCTGGCACTGAGTATAAGTGTGATTTATATGCAATCGGGACTGTCTCAACTTCATTAAATGTCACATAGGTGAAGCCGATGGCACCAGCTATTACTCTGATGACCAAATGAGTTTTATTGTCCCTCGTGTGTAAGTGTTGTGCTGCAAGCATATCTATTTGCAAATCTCACAGAATTTACTTGAAAAATCAGGATGTATCAGATCATATAAAGGTTTTATGCGTGTAGCATAATCTGGAATGTAAGTTCTGCCAAAATTTAGGAAACCCAATAGAGATTGGAGTTTTTTATCGTATTCGGTGGTTGTAACTGTGCGCATTTTTCTAAGAACTGCGGCCCTAGGCTCTTTCCTTCACTTGATAGCTCATATCCCAAAAACAGGACACTGAGGAAGGCAATTTTTGTTTTTTTAAAATTAAATTTGTAGCCAAATTCAGCAAATCCTACAACAATGCGGGCTACCCATCTTAAATGTTGTAGTAATTCATCATCCGTAAGATAGATAGGACAATGCCTCAGGATAAATCTTGTGCAAAAGTACTGTCACATGAGCTATGAACAGTCCTGGACTGTTCTTATAACCCTGAGGTAAACAACAGAATTTTTTCTGGGAGCCTAGTGCACTGAAACTTGTTAAGTCTCTACTCTCAGGTGCTATATTCTGGCAGAAAAACCCATTGGAAACGTCCAGTGTTGTTTTGTATTTTTTACGCACTATATTGTTTATTAGTGCTGTGCAACGTGAGTTTTGTATAGCATAAGTGTGTGTATGACTGTTTAAGTGTTTGTAGTCTAAGACTATTCAATATGAATGGTCTGGTTTTGCACTGGAGATAATGGGTTATTCATTGGGGAGACACAGGGTTCAATTACGCCCTGGTACTCTAATTGTGTGAGTATCTCTCGCACAGGTGCTTTTGCTTCATGTTTTATTGGATACTGAGGTTGCGGTTGAGGTTAAATTGTAATTGTAGTTACATGGTAGGGGGATTCTCTATCCCATCCCACGTGATTTCTGTATAACACAGGTGCCTGTGCCAAAGCCCAATCAATGGGCGAAGTAAGGCCTAAGAACATCTTCTCCATATGGGCAGGTACGGACAAATTCAGGTGGCCAATCTTGTTCGGCCAACAAAACATCATATATGTTTACCACGCGATCCCACAAGATTGTGTCTATTATGCGCTCAATGTCTCCTTCTAACTGTAGCATTACTTTATACACCGTATCAGGCATGGAGACATGCATGTCCGCAGTTTCTATTTGTAAAAAGTCATCAGTTGCTTTCACCTCCAGATGCTCTAGAAGACTCTGGAGAACTATTGTGACCTCTGCCGCGATGTATAGCAGTGCTAGAGCCCACTTCTTGTTCTTCAAGAGGACCCTCTTCCTGAGTGGCGTGTCGGACTGCGACTGGTCTCACTTTTTTCTTTTTTAATTGGGGTTTTTGATGGGCGGGTTTCTCTTCCTTTATAACAGAAACCTCCGAAGAGCATTGTGATTCCTGTCTCGGTTTCACGTACTCTGTTCTTCGCTCTGATCGCCCACCTCTCTCATTTCTTTTTTCCGATGAGTCCTGAAAGGAACAAGATTGGCGTGTATCAGTATATTGATATCTATCAGGCTTTTTAATATTATCTCGATTTCTGAGATTATATCTATTCTGCGGGGTCTCCGTACACGGAGATTCTCCTCTCGCTTTCTTAGGAGGTAGTTGTTTTTTATCCTAGCGTTTCTTATTACCCTCAGGTGCTTGCTTGGGAAAATCTTTATTCGATTTGCCCTGAAATTGTGGTTTGGATGGTTTGGCCCCTAAACTGTCTCAACCAATGCTAGAATAGGTCTCTGCAATTATCTTAGGCAGCTCACGTTCCTGATCCTGTTGCGGAACGTCACGGAGCTGCATGCGCACTGCAAGTGCGACCCCTTCCCCTTTAAGGTTACTTAAAATGATTGAGGATACTGTGGCAAAATTGCCCACCAATTGCATCCCCAAATCTAGGGCCGGGGCAGCCCCATTTTCATCTTGAATTTGTTTCAACACCTCTGGTAAATTGGCAAGTGTGTGTGTACTGTGTGCGGTTGTATAGAGTGCGGCTCATACCATGCCCCAGGTATTACAGTTATCCACTGTAGGGACCATCCCAAAAGGCGAGCACATCGTTAATATGCTATGTTTATCCTGAGGTCCCGCATGGGGAAATACTGCCTCCAGCGCATTAATTGTTTGTGCTAACCAAAATGGAGTTTCCTCCCGTATGGCTGGTACTTTACCCATGATCGAATGTACAGTCGCAGGATTTATACCTGGTGTTACTGCATGTGAATGGGCTGGAGCAGCACGTGCTGGGTTTGTATTTAATGTTTGCATTACGAATTGTAATAATCATCTATATATCGCTGTTAATTCTGTATATAAACGACGAACCTCAGCTGTCGCTAAATTTGCAACTTCAGGTTGTGGTGTATAGGTGGCCAAAAAAAGGCCAGGTAGGACCATCATTACTTAGTGGACCTAATCTTACTGGTAAAATTGTGTGGGGTAGGGCGCCATCAAGCCAATTATTATGTTCTTGATAAGATAAAGGTATTTCTAAATATGCGTATGCTCTGTATTGTCCAGGTAAATTTGCAAGTGTACAATGATGAAATGTATTTATGTTCCCATCAACTGCTGGAATTGTGACCCAAGAATAAAAAAGTTCTGTTCTATAAGCCGCATGGGCATCCACCACGAATGTGACTGGACCCCTCTGGGGCATTAGGCCATTTTCTAATAAATGTGAAGTCAGAGGTTGTCTCATATTAACTGCTATTTGTATTTGCTGTGGATTTGCCATTATAGATAAACTATAAGTTCAGAGAAGGCACACCAAATAGGGTTTTCCTTTTAAAGTTCAAGCTTACAACCTCCAGCTACAAATAGGATAGCCTATGCAGCTGGGGTGGAAATCCTCAGTACCACAGACATCTCCGTATACAGTATTGAGGTGTCATTGTATATAATGAGACAGAGATACTCCGGATGACCCGAAAATCAGAGCCTGACCAAACGTTGGCAGTGCCATGTCGCGAAGGCTCTCATTATTCTAATGAGAATACTGGATTTTGAATGACAGAATCGCCTGCGGTGTGGGAGACTAAGGCCCTCATTACAACATTAGCAGTAAATCCCACTTACCGCCGTGCAGAAGACCGCCAACACACCGCCACGGCCGCAGAAATCCGCTACAGCTAATACGACCCACAGCTCGGAATCCGCCAAAATCCAGACACCCACACAAGTCCGCTACACCAAAGGTCAGTGATAAACTGCCAATAACAAAACCTCCACCGTCACGCCAACAGGAATACGCCCACACTATCACGACCCACGAATCCACGCGGCGGTCTTTCAACTGCGGTAAACCATTGGCGGTACACACCGCTGCACTCAAAATACACACACATTTACAAAACACAACCACATTGGACAATTCAAAATACACACACCTGATACACATACACACACCACTCCCACACACCCAATACAATATAAAACACACACCCACATTACCCACAAACCCTTACAACGAAACATTTGGAAGAAGCAGAGAGACAGAAAAGCAAAGACCACACCAGCATACAGAGGCACACAACACCATCACTCATACACATCCACGCACAAAACACCACACACCCCAAAACATCACAACAGACACCACCTCACACATCACCCACACCATCCCATGGCACCGCAAAGACACCCCAGGTTTTCTGAGGAGGAGCTCAGGGTCATGGTGGAGGAAATCATCCGGGTAGAGCCACAGCTATTCGGATCACAGGTGCAGCACACCTCCATTGCAAGGAAGATAGAGCTATGGCGCAGAATTGTGGACAGGGTCAACGCAGTGGGACAGCATCCAAGAACAAGGGATGACATCAGGAAGCGGTGGAACGACCTACAGGGAAGGTGCGTTCCGTGGTCTCAAGACACCACATTGCAGTGCAGAGGACTGGCGATGGACCCCCACCTCCTCCCCCACAACTAACAACATGGGAAGAGCAGGTCTTGGCTATACTGCATCCTGAGGGCCTCGCTGGAGTAGCTGGAGGAATGGACTCAGGTAAGTCAAATATTTAACTACCATATCCCCCACCCTACCTGCATGCCAACACATACCCCCACCCTCGCCCTCACCCCATCACTCCAACTCCTCACATATGTCCTATTATCACAAACCACACATCCCAACACCAACCCCTGCATGCAACACCAAAGCATGGACACCCATCACCAAAGCATGTCTACTACACATACCCACACAGACCCCAAAACAATGATCACACAAGGTCCTACACAAGAATGTAAGCACTGGGGTACAGGGTCACCCACCAATTGCACACCATGGCACACACAGATACAATAATCATGCCTTTACACCCCTGCAGGACCCCTACCCAACGTCACCGGACAGGAGGTTCCAGACATTTCCACCCCCCCCACCACAGAAGAGGCCCACAGTGATGACAGCAGCTCTGTCCAACTGGATCTAGATGACCAGCCCAACCCATCTGGGGCCTCGGGACAGTCGGTTCCCCTGACACAGTCACAGGCCACCACAGAGCCTCCCCCCCTCAGGAAACACCAGCACAGCACCCACTCAGCGGGCCCATACCTCTGTCCCCAGGATACGTCAAGCAGCAGTGTGTCCACCACTACAGGGAACCCAGGCAAACCCACAAACCCAAGAACAGCAGGGACCTGGGGGCAGTGGGCACACAGTTCAGGGGACAGAGGCCCAGGAAAACCGAGGAACTGGGAGGTCTGCTGTGCGACAGGGGGAAGACAGGCCCAGGGAACCCACTCTCCACGAGGCCCTCTCCAACATCATGGGAGTGTACCATCATCCCAGGAGACGATGGCAACGGTACTGGCCAAGTTTCAGTAGACCCAGCGGCTGCAGGAGAAACAGTATTTGGGGTTCATGGAGGAACTCAAGTCCATCAATACCACCGTGGGCACCATTGTAGTGGTGCTGAAGGACCTTGTGAACACCAGGGGGACACTGTGGCACAACAAGGGGCCCCTGACACTAGCCTGGACGATGAACTGCCCATCACCTCCGCCGGCGCTAGTGGACAGAAGGCACCACCACAGGACCACGACACCAGCACCCCACCCCCTGCAGATGGAGAACCACCCCATAAGCGGTCCCTGAGATACAGGACAAAGACAGAGAACAATGCCAAGACCCCCGCCAAGAAATGATACCACCCTGTCAGAGTCACCAGATCCTCGGGGTTTGCGCACGTTCCCAACACGTCATCTAATGAACAACTCCAAGACTCTGATAGACAATTCACAGAGACTGTGAGACTTCAAGAGGGGAAGAGGGGATTAGGAAGGGTACTGCTGGGAAGGAGACCTTTAATGGGAAAAAAGGTTAGAACACACAATATAACCTGAAGTAAATATTAATAAACATAGGGGGTCATTCCGACCCTGGCGGTACAAAACCGCCAGGGTTGCGGATGACGGAAGCACCGCCAACAGGCTGGCAGTGCTTCCTGGGCCATTCTGACCGCGGCGGTAAAGCCACGGTCAGAAAACTGGGTCCGGCGGTTTCCCGCCGGATTTCCCCCGGTTGTCCGAATCCGCCATGGCAGCGCTGCAAGCAGCACCGCCATGGGGATTCTGACCCCTTTCCCGCCACCCTGTTTCTGGCGGTTTTTACCGCCAGGAACAGGATGGCGGGAACGGGTGTCCTGGGGCCCCCTAACAGGGCCCCAGCATGCTTTTCACTGTCTGCCTAGCAGACAGTGAAAAGCACGACGGGTGCAACTGCACCCGTCGCACACCTGCAACACCGCCGGCTCCATTCGGAGCCGGCTTCAGTGTTGCAGGCTCCTTTCCCGCTGGGCCGGCTGGCGCTACCTTAGGTAGCACCCGCCGGCCCAGCGGGAAAGTTGGAATGGCCCCAGCAGTCTTTTGACAGCGGGGCGGCCAAATGGCGGTTCCCTCCAGGCGGGCGGCAACCGCCGCCCGCCGGGGTCAGAATGACCCCCATAGTCTTTCTGAAAATATGAGCAATCTTGAATTCCAGTTTTAAAAATGAACAGATTTTGTGATGATCAGATACCTGTAATGGAATCAAGATTAATTGAAATAAAACTTTTCTTATTCAAGCATGAATTAGAATAACAAGAATATGCATAATAGGAGCATATAATATTGCATCTAGAACTTCTGATCCTATATATATTTTCCTTGAAATGTTTTCAACACAGATTACACTCTTAAAACACTAGAGAAGAAATATTTTTCAATGGGTTCAATAGTTCAAGAAATATTTCCCATACTTGTCAACTCGAATTGTACCAAGCAATTATCCTGGAATGGTAATATGCAGTTCACAACATAAATAAACTCTAGTAAAAAATTGCATGTCCTGCTGACTCGAATGCCACCATGCAAAGTCAAGAAATGGTTGCACAATAAATAGCGACAGGTTTTTAAATTATCTTAAATTGAATTATACATCGTGCCACTTCAAAACCTTCTTTTAAATGTCATTAAATAGTAACACACAATGTTCCACAAGCTTTTAAAGCTTCATAAACGAACCGCGCCTCTTGCCGATTCGTGATCAATCATGTATGTGTCAATAAATGCCAGCGCGCAATGCAACTCAAGATTTCAAAGCTTTTCAAACGAATCGCGCCTCCTGCTGATTCATAAATATCCACATGTATGTCAATAAACACTGGCGCGCAATGTAACATGAGTTTCAAAACTATAAACGAATCGCGCTTCTTGCCGATTCATAAACATCCATGTACACACTTTAACAAAAATACTCAAGTGCACTTTTTATGACTATGACCTTAAAACAAATTGTTAACATAAATAAACGATCAGATTTTAGAATGAGATAATTCTAGATAAAATAAACGGTATTGGGAATAAACCCAACTACCGTCTTACCACCCAGGAACAAGATGCACCAATGAAGATTTCAAAGCAGAACTGGGAGATCAAAAAGGCCACTGGAACTGAAGTTCTGGAAATAGCTGCTCTTCTGCACTGGAACCTCTGAATAGTGAGCACTGGGAGTTGGGCTGACTTTCCTTATATAGAGTCTTGGCCCAGCCCAGAACCACGCCCAGGCATGTTGCAGGTAAAGTCTCTGGAAGGCCCTGGGAAGAGGCCACACCCTAACCCACTCTGAAAACCTGTAGCAATACCTTGCAAAGAAACAGTATTTGTAAACATATTCAGAATAAGTGTTTAGGATTGAACTCTGCAATGCAAAAGGGTAGAATACAACATATCAGCACAATGCATGAATCATGTTATTTTTAAAGTGATGTTTTTTTGCATTTTTTTACGCCAATAGAGCGCGTACTGTTCTGGTGTTGACACACCCTGAATGTCATCCTTCTGTCCCACTTTGTAACCCTTAAACTGCCCTAGCTCCACTTCCTATGCCCCTTTGGACAATGCACCTGTGAGACTAATAACTGGACTCTGCCATGGACATTCCTCCACAATCACCCCAGATCATTTTACGACCCCCTCCACTATTTAGCACTTAAATAAACACCCTTGAATCACAAAACAATCTGGAGTCAGTCTGTGCTTTCACAAATGTGTATTTGCAATAACTGAGGAAAATAGCAATGTCCATTGTATTGTCAACATACCTATGTCACACAGCTCTAGTCCATGAGGTAACATAGCAGAGGTCACACAGTGGGAGCCACATCTGTGAAATGGAAAGGCAAAGTGACAATTCAGGGTCCATACACTGTGTGAAAGTGACAGACAGATGATAGGTCTAACAATTTTATCAGATGTAGGAGGCAGTGATGTCTTCTTACCTGTGCCTCACTGGAAGTATTGCTGGATCATGTTGTTTCTGTTGTCTATGTCCTCTTCTTCTGCCTCCTCTTCTTCACTGTCCACAGGCTCCACAGCTGCCACAAGGCCTCCTTCTGGACCATCCTCCTGCAGAAAAGGCACCTGTCATCGCAAAGCCGAGTTGTGCAGCATACAGCAGGCCACGATGATCTGGCACACCTTCTTTGGTGAGTAGTACAGAGAACCACCTGTCACATGGAGGCACCGGAACCTGGCCTTCAGGAGGCCGAAGATTCTTTCAATAATCCTCCTAGTTCGCCCATGTGCCTCATTGTAGCATTCCTCTGCCCTTGTCCTGGGATTTCTCACTGGGGTCAGTAGCCATGACAGGTTGGGGTACCCAGAGTCACCTGCAAATGTCGAGGGACAACTGTTAGACACACACTAACCCTTAGGGACAACCCCAGACCCAGACAACTATTCACACGGTATAGGGTCCTTGTCCACACCTATTAGCCACACACGGTGCCTCTGAAGTTGCCCCATCACATAAGGGATGCTGCTATTCCTCAAAATGTAAGCGTCGTGCACTGAGCCAGGAAACTTGGCGTTCACATGGGAGATGTACTGGTCGGCCAAACACACCATCTGCACATTCATTGAATGGTAGCTCTTCGGGTTTCTGTGCACCTGTTCACTCCTGCAGGGGGTACCAAGGCCACATGTGTCCCATCAATGGCATCTATGATGTTGGGGATATTTCCCAGGGCATAGAAGTCACCTTTCACTGTAGGCAAATCCTCCACCTGAGGGAACACGATGTAGCTGCGCATGTGTTTCAGCAGGGCAGACAACACTCTGGACAATACGTTTGAGAACATAGGCTGGACATCCCTGATGCAATGGCCTCTGTTGTTTGAAAAGACCCACTTGACAGGAAATGGAGTACTGACAGGACCTGAACTAGAGGGGGGATTCCTGTGGGATGGCGGATAGCTGACATCAGGTCTGGCTCCAACTGGGCACACATTTCATGGATTGTGGCACGATCAAGTCTGTAGGTGACTATTACTTGTCTCTCTTCCATTGTCGACAGGTCCACCAGCTGTCTGTACACCGGAGGATGCCGCCATCTCCTCACCTGCCTCGGCGGACGTGCCCTATGGAAGATAACAGCGAGCACAGAGCCAGCCAACACTGAGGTAGTAAGACAATAATTTTATTGCACACATTTGTCAATACGCTATGTGCCTGTCTCTGTGTATATGCAAGGCCTATATATGTGTGACACATTAAAAATTGATGCCATGTGGCCCCCTGAAATGGTGGCTGTCTGACCTGTAATGTGGGACAAGGGGATATGAGGTAACTGCGCTGGCGTTGTACACCATCGCAGTAGGCGGTCTAAGACCGCGGCGCAATCCTGCATTGGTTAACATTGGGCCTTATGGGTTCCAGGACCCAATGACGATGTACGCCGGTGGTGACGGTACGCACCGCCGCGGACGTGACCACCATTTTCTCTCTCTTCACTCACTTGATACCTGATCTTCGACAGGAGAGGACCTACACTGCAAGTGCTGCTGTGACCTCAGTCTGGAAGCAACGATGGGTCATGTATCTGGGGAAAGGGCCCCTGCCCTCACATCGGAGGAGTTGGAGAAACTAGTGGATGGGGTCCTCCCCCAGTACACGCTACTCTACAGTCCTCCAGACAAACAGGTGAGTACACTGTGAGCATGCTGTATGAGCAATGCCTGTTTGGAGTGCTGTGGATGGAAGATATGAGTGGGGGAGATGAGGCCTGCATGATCGGACAGTGAGTGTATGTGTGTCAGGGCAAGGGTGGGAACGTGGAACAATGACTATGACGGTCCGGACAGTAAGTTTTACATGTTCCCCCGTACTATTCCTCTTGGTCAGCGCCCACCAGAAGAAGGATATTTGGCGTGCCATCGCCAAGGACATCTGGACCCTGGGAGTCCACCACAGACAGAGCACCCACTGCCGAAAAAGATGTGAGAACCTTCGCCGCTGGAGCAAGAAGACGGCGGAGGCCCAGCTGGGGATGGCCTCCCAACGTGGGAGGGGTGCCCGTCACACCATGACCCCCCTGATGTTCCGGATCCTGGCGGTGGCATATTGAGGGCATCACAGCAGTCACAAGGGGGTGAGTACACTCTCATTCAGCTGACTCTACGCACATTGGAGGTGTCTGGGTGGGGGAGGTGGGCAGTGGGCATTGGGTTCCCCTAGGCTAGGGCGAGCTTTGTAGGCAAGGACCCTTTGTGAGGCAGGCTAAGTGGCACCCCATCCCCACTAGTGGTAAGAGCCATCTACACCTAGTCAGGCTCCTGTGACTTCCATGTGTGCAGCAATCGGGCATAGGCTATGTACCCCATGTCCCTGTGATTAATTAGGGAACTCTAAGTGCATGGCGTAGTGCAGAGGGCTGCTGTGTCTGTAGTGCCCGCCGACAGTAGCGGTATTGTATGCACTGAACATGTCTTTCTTCTTTCTTCCCCCCCCTTTTTGTGGTCTCCCTATTCTTGTGTGCATTAGCATCATCAGGCGGAGGAGTTGTGCCACCGGAGCAGGAGAGAGCTGCATCCCACATGGCCCTGGAGGGCCAGACAACCAAGTCTGAATTCACCAGTGGGACAGAGGGCGAGGGGAGCTCCACGGCAGGGACAGGAGCTGAGACCAGCGACACTGACTCCTCCTCTGATGGTAGCTCCCTTGCGGTGGCAGGACCCTCTGTGCTCACTGCATCTACAGGTACAGCCGCCACCCCCGTACCAGTACCGCCCTCCCAGCAGCCCCTCAGCGTGTGCCCCGTGGCCGCTCACCCAGGAGGGTGGGCATCTCCTTCACCCCAGGCATCTCAGTCCCTGCCCCAGTCAGCCCTGCTGCCCTCAGTGAGGAGGCTATTGACCTCCTGAGATCCCTCACTGTTGGGCAGTCTACCATTCTGAATGCCATCCAGGGTATAGAGAGGCAGTTGCAGCAGACAAATGCATACCTGGAGGGCATTCATTCTGGCCAGGCAGCCCAACAGCGAGCATTTCAGGCTCTGGCCTCAGCACTGATGGCAGCCATTGTCCCTGTGTCCAGCCTCCCCCCTCCAACTTTCTCCACCCAGACCCAATCCACTGTACCTCAGCCTATCCCAAGCACACCATCAGACCAGCATGCACACACCTCAACACACAAGGGTGGCTCTGGCAAACATAAGCACCCCACATCCCACAAGCACTCACACAAGCATCATACCCATGCACACATACCAACATACACTGCCTCCACTGTGTCCCCCTCCTCCACGTCTCCCTCCTCCGTCCCTGTCACGTCCCCACTCACACCTGCACGCACTACATCTTCAGCCACTACCTCCATCACCAGCACACCCATCACCACACACCGCTCACGTGCACTCACCACCCCCACTACCATTCACACATCCCCTGTGTCCTCTTCCAGTGTGTCTGTGAGCCCCCCTCCCAAAGTACACAAACGCAGTCATACACCCACCCAACAGCCATCCACCTCACGACAGCCTCCAGCCCATGCACCTTCACCCAAAGTCAGCAAACGAGCACCTCCTACAACCACTACCTCTTCCTCCACTCCCAAACCCCTTCCATCTACCCGTCCCAGTGTGTCTAAAAAACTTTTCCTCTTAAATGTTGACCTCTTCCCTACACCTCCCCCCCGTCCGTCCCCAGGGCCTGCCTTTCCAGGTCCCAACCCAGCACCTCAGCCACCACATCACCGGGCACAGTGGTGCCAGCAATAGCCGGATTTTGGAGTGCGCCAAGCAACAGGGCTGCCAGTGTCCCAAGGAGCAAGGCCAAGGACATTCCCCCACCTCCAAAACAGAAAAAGTTGCCCACATCCCGGAGAGAAAAGGCCAAAACACCTGCCACCAAGGGCTCAGGCAAGACAATTGTGGGGAGTGGCAAGACAGCTGTGCCACCATCCAAGGTGGGGAAGTGCCTGAAGAATAAAGGCAAGTCAATGTCGCCGCCAACCTGCACGGCAGACAAGACCGCCACCGGCACCGCCACATGCACCGCCGCCACAGACACCGCCACCAGCAGCCCAGATACTGAGCGCTTCACCAGCACCGCAGACACTGTGCCCTTCAGCAGCACCGCAGTCAGTGAGCCCGCCACCAGCACCACCGCTACTGACACCGCCGCCAGCACCGCGGTCAATGAGCCCGCCACCAGCACCGCCGCTACTGACACCACCGCCAGCACCGCGATCAGTGAGCCAGCCACCAGCACAGCAGTCAGTGAGCCAACCACCAGCACAGCAGTCAGTGAGCCAGCCACCAGCACTGCAGTCAGTGAGGTCTCCACCAGCACCGCCGCCACAATGACCTGCCCAACTGCTAGTGGACTGTCACATCCACTACCTCAGTCCTTGGCAGGATGAAGCACTCTGGGCATAAAGCCCCCTCCAGAACCAGTGTAGAATCTCATCCACTACCTCAGTCCTTGGCAGGATGAAGCACTCTGGGCACAAAGCCCTCTCCAGAACCAGTGGAGAATCTCATCCACTACCTCAGTCATTGGCAGGATGAAGCACTCTAGGCACAAAGCCCCCTCCAGAACCAGTGGAGAAAGACATCCTCTACCTCAGTCCTTGGCAGGATGAAGCACTCTGGGCACAAAGCCCCCTCCAGAACCAGTGGAGCGATACATCCACTACCTCTGTCCTTGGCAGGATGAAGCACTCTGGGCACAAAGCCCCCTCCAGAACCAGTGGAGACTGTTATCCACTTGAGAGACTGTGGCTTTGCACTCCCCAGGATAAAGCAGTGGGAAACCCACCCACTTTAGAGACTTGAGAGACTGTGGCTTTGCACTCCCCAGGATAAAGCAGTGGGCAAACCACCCACTGGAGAGACTTGAGAGACTGTGGCTTTGCGCTCCCCAGGATGCATTAGTGGGCAAACCACCCACTGGAGAGCCTTGAGAGACTGTGGCTTTGCACTCCCCAGGATAAAGCAGTGGGCAAACCACCCACTGGAGAGACTTGAGAGACTGTGGCTTTGCACTCCCCAGGATAGAGCAGTGGGCAACCCACCCACTGGAGAGACTTGAGAGACTGTGGCTTTGCGCTCCCCAGGATACATCAATGGGCAACCCACCCACTGGAGAGACTTGAGTGACTGTGGCTTTGCACTCCCCAAGATAAAGCAGTGGGCAAACCACCCACTGGAGAGACTTGAGAGACTGTGGCTTTGCACTCTCCAGGATGCAGCAGTGGGCAAACCACCCACTGGAGAGACTTGAGAGACTGTGGCTTTGCACTCCCCAGGATACATCAATGGGCGTGGAGCTGGCGTCGTGCACTCATCCGGCTGAGGTGCCCCCCCTCCCCTTCCCCCTGAGGTGCCTGTTTTGTTTCGATCTGATGCCCCTGCAGTGTTCTCTCCGTTTCGATCGGGTATCTTGTGTGGGTCTCTCCCATGCATTTTGGGCCCAGTGGTCCACGGACTATATAGGTGTAGTACTTGCATTTGAATTCTTGGTGTACATATTTGTTTATAGTGTATATAAATTTTGGACTAATGGATGTTTATTGATTACAATGGTTACAATCAATTCCTTTTGTTATTGTGTTCTTCCAGGGGGTCTGGGGGGTTTAAATGTAATGTTTGAGCATGTATTAGTGTGTATGTTGTTGTGGGTGAGGGTGGGGTGGGGGTGTTGCGTGTTGCGTGTGTGTGTCACTCTCTTTTCCCTCCCCCTCCCCTGTGTTGTAGGTGCAGTACTCACCGTGGTCGTCACCGCCATCGGTCATGCTCCTGGTAGAGGAGCAGGAAAACTATCTCAGGGAGTATTTGGAGTTCAGGCTCTATGGCGTCCTGGTTCCTCGTGGGGTGTGTAGAGGTGAGTGTTTCCCCATTCCAAGTCCTGTTTCCGCCGTGTTTTTGTTCACGTTGAATCCGCCCCAGAAAAGGTGGCGGATTGGCCTGTCATAATAGTGTGGGCGGTACAAGCACTCTAGGGGAATTTATTGTGATACGTTATTTGGTCTTTTTAAGATATTTGATTATCTCTTAAGTAGAGATATTGTTTTGTTTGGTGTGCCCCACTGGTTTGTTTTCATTGTCTTCCGCCTGTCTGTTGGCAGTGACCGCCATGCTGTTTGTTTGTACTGCCGTGGCGGTCGGAGTGTTAAAGTGGCTGTTTATGTTGGCGGTTTCCGCCATGGTCATAATTCCATTTTTTTTACCGCCGCTTTACCATCGACCGCCAGGGTTGTAATGAGGGCATAAGTCTTAAGTGACACCTGTTGCTCCAATCCAGGTTTTGCTCCGGCCAACTAGCAGTGCCTCATCTCTACCCAAGGATAGTGATGACTGGGCAGCCGAGCGCATGACATACTTGGCTTCTCAGGGAAGTCGTGGTCACGGAAGAAGTGCATGTTTCAATAATGAGTTTAATAAAATGACTGCATTTTAGATAGCAAAGCATGAGCTGCAATAACCAGGATGACACAACATGACAGTATTAAAATTGTGACTAGCAGAGTGAAGCATAAGAAAAACGCTATCATACTGTCACTATAATCAATGAACTAGCTCCTACCTAGGCTAAGATAGAGCACAGCATGTTAAGCTCTAATTCTGGCCTTCAGGTTCCCCTGGGGAGACATCAACCTCCATACCTGAGCAAAGTTGTGCGGTCTGCGTTAGCATCTGTAGCGAAGCATTCAGCAATCAGCACACAGTCGTGGTTCCCTTGCTGGAATCTCCCTCTAACGTGTAAGGTACAAGGAAGTGTTTTTATAACAACACAGCTGATGTTCTGAGAAAATGTCCCTACGTAAGGATGTGCATTTTCTTAGAATGTTGGAGACTAAACTTCCACCACGTTCACTGGCAATGTACCGTGCTGTAGCCTTGGAAGCAGCACAGAGTGATCAAGAATGTCTTGTTTCAGAACAGAGTGCAAGCCTAGTCAAAAACAGTTAGATAAACGGAAAATAAAACAAGACCATAAAAATGGTTATTGTAACAATAATAAAACAAAGTTGAATAAAATATATCTAGGTTAGAGTGCACAACGGCCTAGTGTGTTAAAATAACGTGCATGGAGCTATAACTAAAATGGCTACACAACACCTTGTGACAATGAGGTATTTATTAGAGCAAGACAATATGGAGAAAATAGGTGGAAGTTTCTTTGATCTGATTTGATTATTTTTGCACAAATTATCTCTCAGAAATAGAAAGTGCATTGCATTTGACTGTTTTTTTTAGGTTACCTGACATGATTTCCTGGAAAGTACCCAAGGAGTTTGACAGTCTTTGTGTGGGGACTAGAGAATGTGCTAGTTTCATGTTAAAGGTATCTTCTAAGTAATTTGTTTGAGAAAATTATAAGAATGTGATGCATTTTTTCTGTTGATCGGGAAATAATTCAGTAGTGGATGATTTTCTTTTATGTAGTTGAAAATAGCTCTTGATCAATTCTGAGTCTGAATTATTTGTTCGAGGATGAAGGATGATTTTGCCTTCTTGAGTTCTTGTGTGAAAATATTTATAGTTCTTTATTTTGGATTTCATGTTTGAAATTAATTTCTGTTGTTTTCTCCCCACAGCTCTGATTTCTCTCTTGATTTTGTAAAGCACCTTGCTGAACCAAGGTTAATTGGGTGTGTGTTTGAACAATTTAAATTTTTCGGGGGCTAAGGTGTCTGTGAAATCTTCAATGATTTTGGAGTATTGTGCACGCATGCCCCCAATGTTAGAGTTGAAGTCCATCTTCTTCATTTTTGGAACTAGAAAGTGTTTAGTGGAGGCTTCTTTAATTTGTTTATAGTTACTGTGTTTTTCAGAAGTCTTGTTCTGCTTCCAGTTTGTTCATTATTGTCAAGGATGTCAAATACCAATGGAAGTTGTCAGACGTTTCAGCATCTGAGGGTGTGAGATAATTGATTCCATTTAATGAGGTGAGGATCAAGATTAAAGAGTTTTGTTTCATATGGGTTTGAAAGAAGGTGAGTTGGGTTAAATTATGAAGCTTTAGGATGTTGTTAAATTCTCTGAGCATTTCTGAGTTCACATTCCCCCAATCTATATTGAACTCTCCAATGCAGATGTTGTGGGAGAGAGCATCTGATTGGTTGAGATATATTTTGCTAGATACACAGGAATGGTTTGTGGATTTAGGGGATCTGTAGATTATTACGTAGCTATAAATGGTTAGGGATCTGGTACTGGGGAGGGCAATACTGGGACAAAGGTCATTGATACATACAAAAACAGACCCCTAATTACATTCTCCTAGGAATTTATGTTCTGACACCTCTTAATGGACTCACAAATGAACCTTCAAAAGCCAAAGATTGAAGTATAGGCCCCCAAAATCTCAAATGTAGTTGAGGATCTAATCCATAGGGCATCAGTAAGCTACCTATTATTAGGAAATCTCTAAAGACTGAATCTTTCAGTTTGGCATTCAACTTAGTAACCTAATTTGTGGCAAAAATCAAAGAATTTAAATAGGAACTCTTTCTCTCTTCCAGCAGTATTCATACTGCCTGTAGCTCTCCATGAATGCTTTTACCACCAGCATCCTAGTTTATTTCTGAAATACACTGATACCAGGGTAGTAAATTAAATCCATTGAAAACTTCAAATTTATTGAATTATCACCAATTATATCGCTGGACATGCACTTGATTGCGAATATATGAATGATTCCGCCCTAGCGTTATCTCAACGCAAGGGGATGGTGAACACTGTTCTTTGAGCTCCACACTGCATCCTCCTACAATCTGACCTGAGACGACCCAGCGGAACTCGGAAGGGGTTGAGGCGGGTGCTCTATTGCTGTGCTTACTCTGGTGAGCAAGTGGATGATCTGGTTGAGTTCGGGGTGTCCCGCAGAGGAGCGGTGGGCCAACATGGCCTAGTAAAGCTTGAGGATCCATGCGGGGACAGCCCGTAGTGGACCTGGAGTTAAAGCTTCCTTTTGCGCTGAAGCCCCTCAGGAGAAAGGAAAGGCTGAGGGCTGCTGCACTGGAAGGACGGTGGAGAGGCTTATCGGGGCTGGGCAGCTGGCACCACTGCTAATGGCGCATGCACTTCAGTAGAGACTGATGGGGCATGGCCTAGTTGAGCAGGCCCTGGTGGAAGCAGACATCAGCGGAGCCCTGAGTCAGACACCCCCTGATGGACCGGCCTTAGAGGAGAAGCTTTTCTTGTTCAAGGAGGCCACAGCCTGTGCAGCATGGCAGCAGGTCTCTGCATAACTCTGGAGGTGGGTGTATTCCCCTCTGGGTTGAGTGGATGAGGGTCTGCCATGTGCCAGAAGCCAGGGTCAGGTGTGCCGATTTGCCTGGAAGTGGGGATTAGAGGCCCCATCAGGGGCTGAGGTCAGAGGGCACCTGGTGCAGGCATGGGGAGGCCAGTGTGCTAAGAACTGCTCAGGGAGCACTAGAAGGCATTGAAGGTGGCTTCCCTCCTACCGACTAGGAGTGAGGCCCCGCGTTGTGGACTCTATTAGTATCAGCAAACCATAACTGCCTTGTCAAAGGTGCCTGAGGCTGCTGGGACTAAGAAACATTGTGAGCCCTGGGAAGGTCCTGTTCAGACACCTGGGTGAGGACTGCTGACTGCTGAGCAGGTGCAGGGACTGTTGGCCCTTCTCTCCCTGCCAGACCCCCTGCAAACTTTCAGAGACCCAGTTTGGAGGTCGGGTTCTTCGTTCCTATCTTCAGTCTAGGCCAAGTTGTTTGGAAGCCTTTGTGCCCTATGTAGGCAACATGGGTAAGGACAAACATGCTAATCCCACTGCTCAGAGCAAAACTGATCATTTCACCAAGCTGGCCCCGGAGTGTAGCAGGCGTGAAGGGCAAGAGCTAACACCCCCAACTGACTTGACGACATCCATCCTACAGGCAGTCAGAGACTCCAGAACATCTCTTGAAGGGAAAATTGGTGAGCTTAGCCTGGGCCTTTCGCTACTTCACCAAGACCTTCGAAAGATGGCGGATAGGATTATGGAAGCAGAGGGCCATATGTCTGGAGTGGTAGACACTACCCGTATCCTTCACTCCATTGTAACAGCCAGGCTAAGCTGGGACATCTAGAAGCTAGAGCTCCGGATGTCAAGGGCAGGAGCAGACAAAATAATATACGCACTGTGGGGATCCTTGAGGGAAAAGAGGAAGGGAGACCAACACAATTTGTCAATAAACGGCTATCCTCTTGCGCCCTTACTGAGCTGCTTTCTACATGCTTTGCAGTGGAGAAGGCTCGGAGATTCTTGGCTGCCTGGCCGCCGCCTGTGGCCCCTCTGTGCCCATTGACAGTCCTGCTCTTGAACTAAACAGACCAAGACACTATCCTCTGTGAGGCCCGCTGATTTGGAAAAGCCCATTATGAGTCGACTCCATTGATGCTTTTGCCTGATTATACCTTCAAAGTGCAACAACAGCATCACTCTTTCTTAGCTGTTAAAGAAAAATGCAGAAAGCTCCAAATTCAGTTTATGCTACAGTTCCCGGCCTGGCTAAAAGTGATTTATAAGGCCAAAACCCTCTTTTTTATTACATCAGAAGGTGCTGTGCCTGGCTTGAGGAGTTCCCCGATTTTTTGCGTCACTGGTCAGCGTCCACTCTGCTGAGTGCGACCTGGAGGGATGGGACATGCGCTGCTAACCTGACAAACTAGGAGGATTAGGCAAAATAACCACTCAGAGACGGAGACTGTTAGAGTGCTGAAACATCAGTGCAATGGGGAGGTGTGGCCTTCTCCTAGCCTAGGCCTAGGGGTTCTGGTGGTGGTGGTCAGGAGTCTGCTACTGAGTCTGTTGCCTAACTCTATTGACAATGCCAAGCTGGGCTCCCCTGCTAGGTTCCAGTATCCACTGTACAACTTTTAGGGCCACCTCCTCCTGTTGTGTTTCTTTTTCTGTTTTGTTTTCCCTTTCTTCTATTGGGGAAAGTTCTTGGTGCTCTTATCTAGAGTCCTTGTTCAGGCAACAGATGCTTCAAGGGGAGAAGTATAGGTTGGGAGGGGCTGGGAAATGGTTATGTATGTTGTTCTTTGTTTACAGGATGTTTAGTTTTACACATTCGGGTTTCCTTAAGGTGCCATGCTTCCTGAATACCTTTTAACTCCTTCCACCATACCATATCCAACCTTGATGACAACTGACCCTATAACTGCAGTCTCTGTGGGACATACAATACTCTCATTGAATGTCAATGGATTAAATGATAAATTTAAGTGGGGTGCTGTCATACTATATGTCAAGCGGCTTCAACCAACTGTTTTACTACTCCAAGAAACACACATCCTGGGTATGAACTGCTTCTCTTTAGGCAGACATGGCTACAGTAGAATACATCACTCAAGCTTCACACAGGGCTCCCGGGGTGGGGGAAACTTTATTACAGAAAACATTTCTAATCGTGGTACAGAGAGTCTCTACGAACCCACTTGGCTTTTATGTCTTCAACACAGGATTTCTAGACGGCAGTCTGTGCATGTCCTGCCCTGGTTGCTAGGCTCAACTCTGGAGGAGGTCTTGTACCTTTTAGTGACTGTCCCTCCACTACCCCATCCCACCTGGGTTCACTGTTGTGGAGGGACTATAATGCTCATATGCACCCCAGGTTAAATACAGATTTGCATTCGGACACTAGTAGGTCACAGTGCCTGTCGGACTGGGCAGAGGCCCTTGGCCTAGTTGCTGTATAGCAACAACACCATCAAAGCAGCTGCCATTACACATTCTGATCCCGTGCTTATAATACCTCTTCCTGCCTTGAGTATATTTTTGCCCCAGCCACTAATGTTAGGGCAATTTCCACAATACGGATCCTCCCCAAGGATCTTTCGGACCACTCCCACTTGGTGACAACAGTTGGGAGACTGGCTGATGGCGAGCAAGGCCTGCCATGGTTGAATGCATGGTAGTTTCTCAACCACTCCTTCAGTGATCATGTCCATTAATACCTTGACCACAATGATGGTACTGTCTCTTCTCTAATTACACTATGGGAGGATTGTAAGACCACTATTTGGGGGGTACTGTTGGCATGCATCAAAGGTAGGACTAGGGCATGCAAAGAGGCTTTGCTGACTCTTGAACAATGCTTACTCCGACTTGAGCAGGCAGAGGACACCCACTAGTTTCTTTTGACTAGAGACCAGTTAAACCATGCCAGATTGGCTTTCCGGAAGGCACTCATTGACTCGACCCGACTGGGTTGATTGCACTCCCAAGGAGTGTGTGGGGGAGGTGCTCAAGTTGGCAATGATGATTGCTGCTGCATCTGTGGCTGACCTTCACCCCCAAGGTCCCAATTTTGTTGTTACTTACAGCTAATACATGTTTGGGCATATATTGTGACAGACTCACTTCCCTTCCAAAGAGCAACCCCCTGGAATGTCACCTTCTTCTTGATACACTTGGCAAGGTGGGCAGTTCCACACTATATACATTACTTATTAAGTACTCCCCACACCCCCTGTCTAAGCTACAGGCACAGAAGAAGGCAGATATTGAAGATCAGGAATGGGTTGAAGTTAAAATAGTGTCCCGTCAGTTGGCAATGTCAATGAAATTTCAATTAGAATAGATTTTATTACTCTCCACATTGACTCTGGAAAATGGGATGAGCAGCGAGCCTTGCATGTCCCAGGTGCGGGTCTTCTCTTGGGACCTTTCTTCACACAGTTTGGGAATGTCCAGTGATTGCTAGATATTGGAAAGGCATCAATGATGTTCTGTAAGAGGTGTCACTTACCGCAATAGTCCAAGGGAGGCCTTGTTAGATGTGGAGGGATCCATGGTGGTGCCCAGGGGCCTTGTGCACTAGTAGCCATGTGATATCTGGTGGCCAAAAGAGATATAGCCTGTCATTGGTCGGAGGCTTCTACTCCCTCCATTTCAGAATGGACAAATTGAATCAGTCAGTGCCAGAACCTTGAAGACTTGTTGAATAAAGCTGGGGGAGTGCACAAAAAATACTTCAAAATTGAGGGGCATATTTATACTCTGTTTGCGCCAGATTTGTGTCATTTTTTTTTACGCAAATCCAGCGCAAACTTAACTCCATATTTATATTTTGATGCTAGTCATGTTTAGTGCCAAAATATTGGAGTGAAAGTCATTTTTATCCTGCAGAAAACTACCTTGTGTCAATGAGATGCAAGGTAGGCGTCCCGGGCAGAAAATGAATCAAAGGCCCTAGCGCCTTATTTTTCCTCCCGTTCAAAAATCACACACTGGAGGATGAGGCCTTAAATAATGGCGCTAAGCCTGCTTACCACCATTATATAACGCCTGGGTCAGGGTAGGCGTTAGGGGAGGTGTGGGCCTTTTTCCATGGTCAGAGAGCATGGAAACAGCACACAGGTGCCCTTCCCTGCCCCCAGGGAAACCCCCACCCGAAATCGCACCTGGAGGACACCAAAGAATGAGGTGACCCATCCCAGGTAAGTCCAGGTAAGTATTTTTTTTTTTTTTGCAAAGTTCCATAGGGGGGCCTAACTTGGGCCCTCCTACATGGCACTGTGCTCAATGGCCATGCCCAGGGGACTTCAGTCCCTTGGGCATTGCCATTGGGCTGGGGGGCATGACTTCTGTCATTACTTAGACAGGAGTCATGTCCATGGGGTTTGTGCGTGGAAATAATGACGCTAATGAGGTAAGAGTCTTTTTTTACTCTAACCTGACTAGCGCCATTCTTTCACGCACAACCTCCAATTTACCCTACGCCTCTCCCACCCGGTTAGCGTCAATAATTGTGAAGCTAACTGGGCCTTACCGCCAGCTAGCATCATAGCTTAAATATGACACCCGGCTGGCGTCCAGGAATGGCGCTAGCCAGCGGTACACATTTTGATGCAAACCTGCGCTAACGCAGATTTACGTCAAAAAGTATAAATCAGGGCCATAGTCTCCCTGGACTCAGGCGGAGTCGGGTCGGGGATAAGAAATCTGGCCATAATGTCAGCATGAATGAGAGTCTTGGATGGGATTTGTGGACGATTGCGATCAATGTTTTGCTGGATGGAGGGGGTTTACAGGAATCTTGGCATTGGTTTTACTTTTGAAAGTACATTTTTATAGTATGCAGAAAATCAATAAAAAGATTTTGAATAAAAAAAGAATAACATATCAATTTTATCTTCTGAAGCTCTGAACAGAAACACTTATCTGAGCTGCTCTTATAATATATTATTTTATTTTATATACTTATAAAATTCTTCAAAGGTCTTGTCAGTTGATCAATATATTTCTTCTCATCAGGCTTTATCTAGTCCTCAAATATTTCAGACCAAAGCACTTGACATCATGGAATTAACGATGATGCATTTAGTTGTGCCCCTCTGTCTAGCCTTAATTTATAAAACTGTATTATTTGTACACATGGCTGGGTTTACCCAGATCAAATTTAGCCCTTCAGAGGAAAGTGTTTGCCATGGGCATCTACTTCATCCAATTTCAATAGATCTACCAGTGAATTTTTTATATATTTGATATATTGTTGCTTTATTATTAGCTAAAATGTAGCTGAGAATAAGCACAGGTCAGGGTACCATATGTCATGCTAAACCAGTACAATCTAAAGTTTATCCTTATTCCACTGTTCTGAATGAAGGTCTGAACCAGTGCTTAATTTGTGCTTGTTGTTTCCAGTCCTGAGCACCGGCACTTATTTTTGAGGTCTAGGGCTTATTCTTCTGCCTCAAGCATTTGCTGCGAGCAAAAGACACATATGAGAAAGACGGAGAAAGAGAAAAACGAAAAACCGTCACAAAGGGAGAAAGTAAAAAGCTTCTAGAGTGAGCTGAAGGGGCAGGGAGTGGTTTTATATGGATTGAAGAGGACCGAGATGGCTTCAGGTTTACGCCGCCTCAGTATTCCGTGTTCCCACATTTAATTAGAGCAGTCGAGTGTTTAAGAGGGGGGCTTTGAGCACCGGCACGTTTTTATTTACAAATTGAGCACTGGTCTGAACCCTCCTTGACAAACTTTAATAGTGTTGCAGATTGTCATAAAGGACTGCAATCTCACGACCAGTACTTTACCAAACAGCTTTTCAACCACATCCAAAAGTGAAATTGGTGGATGATCTTTTGGGGACAAGTGATCGTACGCCCTATAAACGGGGTCATTAAGTTGGAGTTGGCCCACTCTTAATGTGTTTACTGTTAATAGTACTGCCATTTTGGGGGTCATAGGGACTAACTGTGGCCTAGTGGCCTTTCCTTTCTTCTGGGCCCACACCAAGTTTGTCACTTTAACTACAGTAACACCAAACATTCTTCCAGTAAATGCGATTGGATTGTCATCCCTGCAGAATTTAGATAACTAGAGAAGCCAAGCATCAGCTGCAATATGGCATTCTCATAGCCATCCAGAATCCTGTCCACTATTGACCAAAACAACTGCCAATCTTCTTATCGACTGCATTATGTATTGAGCACAGATTTAATTTACAAATTAATTATTTTCATTTCTCAAAAGTCTTATTTTCTGCTTGAACTGTTCTTAATCATTGCGTTCCTTCCAAAAACACATGACCATAAAGGATGTATGTATTTACAAAACATTAATTAAATGAATTTCCTTTGAAAAATACACGTGCCACTGGCAGAATTCTGAAAGCTAGGAAGAGGGGTGAATGGCTGATCTTCTTTTATGCCTTAGCAGAATGCATCTAAGCCACTATGAGTGATTTGGATTACACGTTTGGACAGATCTACTAATATTTGACACAAAGCAATGCAGCAAGACAACTTGTTGTACTGCATCAAGTCAAAAGGAGAATGCAGGAATGCACCATATCTACTAAGACAGCGGATTCCTGCTCTCCCTCTGCACTGGTGCACTTGTGGCCGCCAAGCACCAACACAGTCACCCTTGTACCATGGTGAAAGGGTGCCCGTATTACCGCCAGGATAGTTTTTGTGCAGGAAGGAACATCTTCCTGCACAAAAAAAACAATCCTCTGAGGCTTTTTCCTCTATGTCTGCTGCAGAAATGCCTTCCCAGGACAGAGTAGGGCATTACAGCAACTTGTGCTGCCTTGTGTTTCACCTGATTTACTATGCCATACAGGGCTACTCAAGGTGGCTCTGCTTGGCACAGTAAATCTCACTTAAGCGCTTGCGTTGCTCTTCCGTCACTTAGCGTGATGCATGCGCAATACAAGCCCCTGATAAATCTGGCCCCTAGTATACTGATTCCTGTTTTATAGGTTATAAGGGATGTCACTGTTTTGGCAGTGACGTTATCACAGGTTACATTTCTAGAAAAGGAATCCTGTGATCCAGCACACTCTCATCAAACAATAATAAGTTGACGTTCCCACTTTTTAAGGGTAATTATTGATTACGTTAAAATGTTCAAGTTCAATATTCTTTAGAAATTTGTGTCACTTCTAGGTATTTTTATCTTTAGAACATTATTTTTTCATATAGCTGACTCGTAACCTCGCTATTTAGCCCTTGTGAAACATCCAATATATATATATTTTGACTGCCACATTTGATTGATTGCACGTTTCATTATTAGATTATGCAACTGTCCAGAAATTCCATAGGCTCCTTCTTGATTCTTTCCGTTCAGACTCTCTTCTGACCCTAATGGTGTCTTCTGTGTCATTTGTTCCACCTATATTTAAAGATAATATAACTTGATATTTGGTTCTCTCAAATGTCTGTTTCTTTCTTAATGTCTAGTTAGAATTAGATTATTTAACTTTCTGATGTTGAAGTCGTACAACCAGTGCATGTTTCACCCCATTCATGCTGCAAAATAGTGTGCGGCGAGGCTTTATAATAGCTGTTAAATTAAATGGTCATTTTTTATATTATTGTGTTTGTACATTGCGCTTGAGGCAGGATTTACCAATCTGTTTCTTAATGGTTGATATTTTTCATATCTCGGCACGTGGAATATAAGCCAGTAGATTCCATTTTCAGATGTTGGCTGTGCCCAGTAACTGTGACTGTGATTAGATTAAATACATTTTTGTTCTGAGATTAGTGGGTTCTACAGCACTGGTAGAACGTGACATGTACAATTACAGATAGGCAACAGTGAATAACAGGGGTGTTTTTCACCAGCTGGTGATCAGTGACATCAAATTGACAACAGGATCAATCTTGCAGTACCAAGGGCTCCGTCGCTGCAAGCACAGGCTCCCAGCCTGCCCTGCGCCAATCCTGACGCTGTTCAGAGCAGCATTAGGATTGGCTGGGAGCACCCAGCCAGGGCGCTTCCAGGTAGACTGGAGAGAGCACACTGCGCATGTGTGTTTGGCCGGCCCAAGATGGCTGGACAAGCACACATGCACTCAGCACTCCCCCTCACTGCTCATCATCCCCGTGGCCCCACCCCTTCAAAAGAAAATGATAATAAACAAACATTAGTATTGTTTTCCTTTAAAGGTTTTGCAGCTGCCAATGTTGGCGGGGGAGGCGACGCTCCTCCGCCCTAATGGAGGAGATGCCCCTGTGTAGTAGTCTATGATGGCATGTAAAACCGAAGGAGAAAAACATATTTGTTATTCACTTATTACCCATCTATAGTTTTATGTTAGGGATAGACCCCAAATCATCTGCCCTGCTTTCAACATCTACACAGAAAGAGGATTAATGTAGAAACATACACAACATGGCCTTCCTCCCTATCGAAAAATAATAAAACTAGCATCCTGCCATTCATCTCAACACCCTCTTATTTTACCCCACCCCTAGCCTAAATTGACACAGGTACCTGCCCCCTGCCATCTAACTCCCACATACTATCGAGATTTAACCCTCCCATTTTCCAAGTATGATATACAATATTACATGGCCTCACAACCAACCCATACCACTCTCTGTGCCAGCCCTCGCCTCTATTCTCAAAGCTGCATTCTCATAAAGAGAGTGGAACATGGTGAAAGTGGTTGTGTGAGAGCCGCTGGTTCAATGTGTAAATATTTTCCTTGTGAGCATGGGTATGCAGAGACCTGTTTTGAAAGGGAAAAATGTGATGGTTGGTGCAGGCAGCATGTAACCCAAGTTCTCCTTCCTGCCTGATATCTGTGAAAACCTGCGAGAAGAGTTGGACAAGAGGTGAGAATGCCAGCAGACATTTTGCCACCTCATTCAGGTCTCTGGAGACAAAGATGAGCAAATGGGACACATTAAATACAAGCAGGTCCTCTTTTATTATTAAAACTATTGGTATCAACTTTTGTTTCCCACTGATGATAAATCAGCATGCTGAATAAGTACATTTAGAATCTGGTATTCATATCCCCATAATTCACTGTTACCAATCTACAATGCTTTGTTATGTATGAGTCATCCAGATCATCTGCCCTGCTTTCAACAGTAGGGTCGATTTAGGGGACTCACAGGGGACCCACATACAACGTGGCCTCACCTGACTCATCCTCATGCTGAGGTTACACCTGGCATCCTGACACACACCACAACCACCCTCTGGCTATGATGTCCCTCCTACTCTCAAAAAAGGAAATATCTGCCACAACCACACTACTCGCAGTATTACCTTGTCCCAAATATGAATTAAATGATATCTGGTGACTTGCCATCCACCTTTGTCACCGTCTACATTTATCAATCCACTTCCACCCAAATTCAAAATTAAATTATGCGTAGTGTCCTGCCACCCACCCCATCATCCTCTGCGCCTTTCCTCCCCCTCCCTGCTCAAAACTGTGCTCCTTATTCTCCATCATGGCAGAGATGCTCAGTGAGAGCCATGAATTACAAATCAATCACTGATGATGTTGGAATGGCCAATTGTACAGGCCCCGTATTTGATACCAAACTCATTGTGGAATATGTCATTGGTTTGACAAGAGCACTATGCTGTGATACTCATGAGTATATCCCGGCCCGGGCACTTGCATGCCATTGGCACTATTAGCATTTATTAACTTGCTCCTCAAATTGTGTGAACTGTTTGTCACTCTGCAACTGCAGAGCTTTGCCAAGATCCTCAGAAATCTTGGCAAATCTCTGTGGCAATTTTGGCCATGGTGTGGGTACTTAAACCATGCCCGAGACAAAAGACCTTGCTTTGCCTTGTGGATCTGCTGGGGCATTTTCTATCTTTGCAGGAATAAATGCTCATCGAGGCAGATGGATCTTTGGACCCAGTAAGTGATGTGCTAGAACCAGTAATACAATTTCAATACAAATCCAATCAATTTAAACACCATGACAAATGGGGCCACAGAAGGAAAACTCCACTCAGGAATAAAGTTAAGGGATTTATTACAGACACAAGCTCGAAGTCATGTAGACTATTTGCAATACCAAATTATAAAGACACATAGGGCCTGAGTACAACTTTGGAGGAGGTGTTAATCCGTCCCTAAAGTGACGGTAAAGTGACGGATATACCACCAGCTGTATTACAAGTCCATTATATCCTATGGAACTCGTAATACGGCTGGTGGTATATCCGTCACATTTGGGATGGATTAACACCTCCTCCAAAGTTGTAATCAGGCCCATAATCACCAAGAGTTGTCCAAGGCGACAAAATAAGTTTAGGCGAACTAACATTAACAAAACTAAGCATTCAAGTAGGACAAAACATATCATTGAAAGAAATCTCTGAGATACAGATAGTGCACGTGGTCAGCATTAGCAATCATCAGTCAATTCAAGATAGTCTCAGGCTATAGATTACTAACTGCAATAAAAAAAGAAAAAGGGAAAGCGTCAGCATGTCAGAAGCTCAATCAAGAGTCTTCTGAAAAGGGAATAAAAATAAAATTTTCAAAAGGGCATTTTTAAATTGCAAAAACAGAGAGGAAGATACCACTCCAAGGGGCTCAGCATTCAGTAACTCTTCATCAGCAAACATATGGCCAAAAACACTTGAAGATCTCTGCCCCAAAGTCCAACTGGGCATTGTCACATCCAATAAGCACAAACATTCTGATTCACCACAGATATCGGTCCAGTTTACATTGAAGGGGCATCATCTAATAATAATCGATCACACGACTCCAAGTTGCAACTTTTCTTTCTTTCCCAAGCACCATAAAACCATCTTCCATTCTTATGACCCCATGCAAGTTTGAAACAATTGTATATGAAATCAGCCCATGTTTCTCAATGTTCTGTTCCCAGGGGTGATAAAATAAAATCTCTCTATGCTTAAACAATGGGATCTATTACCAAAATCCAGTCTTCTCTTTGGAACGTGACCTGCAAGAAAGTTCATGAAATAAATCAGTATTCTAGTGCGATCACAAAAATGCAAACTCTGCAGGCCTCACTTGCTAAGGCAAGAAATCATGAAATTACATTGAATTAATACATTTTAATAAAACACATAAGTGTGGTCATTACAACCATGGTGGTTGGTGTTAAAGCGGCGGTAAGACCGCCAACAGGCCGGCGGAAAAAAATGGAATCACGACCGTGGCGGAAACCACCAACAAAGACAGCCACGTTAACACTCCGACCGCCAAGGCGGTACAAATAAACAGCGCGGCGGTCACTGCCAACAGACAGGCGGAGGACAATGTACCTCCCACCCTATCACAACCTACCAATCCGCCACGTTTTCCGGGGCGGATTCACCGCGAACAAAAACATGGCGGAAACAGGACTTCGAAGGGAAAACGCTCACCTCTACATACCCCACGAGGAACCAGGACGCCATGGAACCAGAGCTTCACATTTTCCCTGCCCTTATCTTCTTGCTCCTCTACCAGGAGCACGAACACCGGCGGCTAAGACCACGGTGAGTACTGCACCTACGACACAGGGGAGGGGGAGGGAAAAACCAGGGACACACACACGCAACACGCAACACCCCCACCCCCACCCTCACCCACAACAACACACACACTAATACAGCATGATACATTACAGTTACACCCCCCAAACTCCCCGGAAGAATGCAAAGACATAAGGAAATGAGTGTAACCATTGTAATATATTAAAATCCAGTACACAAAAATATATGTACACTATTAACAAATATATACACCAAGAATAGTAGTCCAGGTATTGCTCCATTGAAGTCCGTGTAACACTGGGCCCACACTGCATGGGCGAGGCCCACACTCAATACCCGAACATGACGGAGAGAACACTGCAGGGGCATAAGATAGAAATACAACAGGCACCTCAGGGGAAAGGAAAAGGGGGGGCACCTCAGCCGGTTGAGTGCACGACGCCAAATCCACGAGGGGGCCACATGCCCACTGTTCAATCCTGGGGAGTGCAAAGCCACAGTCTCTCAAGTCTCTAAAGTGGGTGGTTTGCCCACTGTACAATCCTGGGGAGTGCAAAGCCACAGTCTCTCAAGTCTCTCCAGTGGGTGGTTTGCCCACTGTTCAATCCTGGGGAGTGCAAAGCCACAGTCTCACAAGTGGATAACAGTCTCCACTAGTTCTGGAGGGGGCTTTGTGCCCAGAGTGCTTCATCCTGCCAAGGACTGTGTGAGTGGATGTGATACTCCACTGGTTCTGGAGGGTGCTTTGTGCCCAGATTGCTTCATCCTGCCAAGGACTGTGTGAGTGGATGCCTTTCTCCACTGGTTCTGGAGGGGGCTTTGTGCCCAGAGTGCTTCATCCTGCCAAGGACTGTGTGAGTGGATGCCTTTCTCCACTGGTTCTGGAGGGGGCTTTGTGCACAGAGTGCTTCATCCTGCCAAGGACTGAGGTAGTGGATGTGATTCTCCACTGGTTCTGGAGAGGGCTTTGTGCCCAGAGTGCTTCATCCTGCCAAGGACTGAGGTAGTGGATGCCTTTCTCCACTGGTTCTGGAGGGGGCTTTGTGCCCAGAGTGCTTCATCCTGCCAAGGACTGTGTGAGTGGATGTGATACTCCACTGGTTCTGGAGGGGGCTTTGTGCCCATCCTGCTTGTGGCGGAATCAGTAGCGTCAGTGCCCTTGGCGCTCATGGGCCAGTGGTGCTTGTGGCGGAGGTGTCCTGTTCAGCGGTGCTTGTGGCGGCGGTGTCCTTGGCAGCGGTGCCTGTGGCGGAAGTGTCTTGTTCAGCGGTGCTTGTGGCGGCGGTATCCTTGGCAGCGGTGCCTGTGGTGGAGGTGTCCTGTTCAGCGGTGCTTGTTGCGACGGGGTCCTTGGCAGTGACTCAGCTGCTGGCGGTCCTGTCTGGCCCAGCGGGGCTGGTGCTGGCGGTCCTGTCTGGCCCAGCGGGGCTGATGGCGGTGGCCTCCTGGCCAGCGGGGCTGATGGCGGTGGCCTCCTGGCCAGCGGGGCTGGTGCTGGCGGTCCTGTCTGGCCCAGGGGGGCTGATGGCCGTGGCCTCCTGGCCAGCGGGGATGATGGCCGTGGCCTCCTGGCCAGCGGGGATGATGGCGGTGGCTTCCTGGGCAGCGGGGATGATGGCGGTGGCCTCCTGGGCAGTGGGGCTGATGGCTGTGTCCTCCTGGGCAGCGGGGATGATGGCGGTCGCCTCCTGGACAGCGGGGATGATGGCGGTCTTCTCTGCCGTGCTGCTCTTCCCAGACTTGCCGGGTTTCTTGTGCCCCTTCCCCACCTTGGAAGGTGTCGCAGCTGACTCCACACTCCCACCTGTACCCCTGGGAGCGGCTTTGGTGGCTGGAGTCTTCCCCTTCTCCCGCCGGGCACTGGCCAACTTTTGATGCTTGACAGGTGGGGGACTGTCCGTGCTGTGGCTCCTTGCCACACTGGCTGCCCTGCTGCCTGGTGCACTCCAGAATCCAGTGACTACTGGCCCCACTGGTCCCGGAGATGTTGTGGCTGAGGTGCTAGGTTGGGACCTGGAGAGTCGGCCCTAGGAGACTGACGGGGTGGGGGAGGTGAGGGAAAAGGGTCAAGGGTGGACAGGAAAAGTTTCTTGGGAACACTGGGATGGGTAGCTGGAGGGGGTTTGGGAGTGGAGGAAGAGGTTGTGCTTGTAGGAGGTGTACGTTTGGTGACTTTGGGTGAAGGTGCATGCACTGGAGGCTGTCGTGAGGTGGATGGCTGTTGGGTGGGTGTGTGCCTGCGTTTGTGTATCTTGGGAGGTGGCATCACAGACACACTGGGAGAGGACACAGGGGACGTGTGAATGGGGGTGGTGACTGCACATGAGCGGGGTGTGGTGGTGTGTGTGCTGGTGATGGCAGTAGTGGCTGTAGATGTAATGCATGCAGGTGTGAGTGGAGACGAGACTTGGAGGGAGGAGGGAGACGAGGAGGAGGGGGACACAGTGGAGGCAGTGGATGTTGGTGTGTCTGCATGTGTGTGATGCTTGCGTGAGTGCCTGTGGGATGTGTGGTGCTTATGTTTGCCAGAGCTTCCCTTGTGTGTTGAGGTGTGTGCAGGCTGGTCTGATGGTGTGCTTGGGGTAGGCTGAGGTACAGGGGTGTGGGTCTGGGTGGAGGAAGTTGGAGGGGGAGGCTAGAGACAGGGACAATAGCTGCCATCAGTGCTGAGGTCAGAGTCTGAAAAGCGCGCGGAAAGGCTGCCTGACCAGAATGAATGCCCTCCAGGAATGCATTTGTTTGTTGCAACTGCCTCTCTACACCCTGGATGGCATTCAAAATGGTAGACTGCCCAACAGTGAGGGACCTGAGGAGGTCAATGGCCTCCTCACTGAGGGCAGCAGGGGTGACTGGGGCAGGGCCTGAGGTGCCTGGGGCGAAGGTGATGCCCACCCTCCTGGGTGAGCGGGCACGGGGCAAAGGCTGAGGGGCTGCTGGGAGGGCGGTGCTGGTAGGGGGGGTGGCGGCTGTACCTGTAGATGCGGGGGGCACAGATGTTGCCGCCACTACAAGGGAGCTCCCATCAGAGGACGAGTCCGTATCACTAGTGTCAGCTACTGTCCCCGCAGTGGAGCTCCCCTCGCCCTCCGTCCCACTGGTGAATTCCGAGTCCGTAGTCTCGCCCTCCGGGGCCATGTGGGATGCAGCTCCCTCCTGCTCCGGTACCACTGCTCCTCCGCCTGATGATGCTAATGCACACAAGAACAGGGAGACCACAAAAAGGGGTAATGACAGAAGAAAGACATGTTGAGTGCATGCATTACCGCTACCATTGGCGGACACGACAGACACAGAAGCCCCCTGCACTACGCCGCGCACTTGGGGTCCACTGTTCAATCCCTGGGACATGGCCTACAAGGCTATGGCCGACATCTGCACACATGGATGTCACAGGAGCTTGACTAGGTGTAGTTGGCACTGTACACAGGTGGGGTGGGGTGCCACAGGGTCTGCCAGAAGAAGGGGACCTAACTAGCACACATGCCCTGGCCTAAGGAAACCCACAGCCCACCTCCCCCACCCAGACACCTCCACTGCGCGCTGAATCAGCTGAATGAGAGTGTACTCACCCCCTTGTGGCTGCTGTGATGCCCTCAACTCCGGGTACACCACCGCCAGGATCCTGAACATCAGGGGGGTCATGTTGCGATGGGCACCCCTCCCACGTTGGGAGGCCATCCCCTGCTGGGCCTCTGCCGTCTTCTTGCTCAAGCGGCGAATGTCCTCCAATCTCTTCCGGCAGTGGGTGCTCCGTCTGTGACGTGTGTGGGTCCGGACGTCCTTGGCGATGGCACGCCAGATGTCCTTCTTCTGGTGGGCACTGACCTAGATGAATTGTACAGGGGAAAAAGAAAAGTTATTACCAACTGCACCATCACAGTCATTGGCCCCGATCCCTAACCTTGCCATGTGGGACATGCACTCATCGTCGTTTCATGCACGCCTCAATCTCCCCCCCCCATCTTTCATCCACCCCACTCCACACAGGCATAGCCCATACAGCATGCTCCCAGCACTTGCAGTGTAGGTCCTCTCCTGTCGAAGATCAGGTATCGAGTGATTGAACAGATAGAAAATGGCGGTTACGTCCACGGCGGTGCGTACCGTCAACGCCGGCGTACATCGTCATTGGCTCCTGGGACCCATAGGGTCCAATGTTAACCAATGTAGAATTGCGCCGCGGTCTTCGACCGCCTACCGCGACGGTGTACAACGCCAGTGCAGTTACCTCACATCCCATTGTCCCACTTTACAGGTCAGGCAGCCGCCATTTCAGGGGCCCACATGGCTTAATTTTTAACTGCGTCACACATACCTATGCCTTGCCTGAACACTCATACATGCAAATTTCGGATTATGAATCTTGTTCTATGTAAGCTGTGGGTACGTACCTCTGAGTTGGTTGACTCTGTCCTCGCTGTTGTCCTTCACAGGCACCGTCCGCTGGGACATGTGAGGAGATGGTGGAATCCTCCGGTGTACAGACCGCTGGTGGACCTGTCGACAATGGAGGAAAGACATGTGATCATCACCTACAGGCTTCATCGTGCCACAATCCGTGAACTGTGTGCCCAGTTGGAGCCAGACCTGATGTCAGCTATCCGCCATTCCACAGGAATCCCCCCTCTAGTGCAGGTGCTGTCAGTACTCCATTTCCTAGCAAGTGGGTCATTTCAAACAACAGTGGCCATAGCATCAGGGATGTCCCAGCCTCTGTTTTCCAACGTGTTGTCCAGAGTGTTGCCTGCCCTGCTGAAACACATGCGGAGCTACATCGTTTTCGCTCAGGTGGAGGATTTGCCTACAGTGAAAGGTGATTTCTATGCCCTGGGACATATCCCCAACATCATAGGTGCCATTGATGGGACACATGTGGCTTTGGTACCCCCGCAGGAGTGAACAGGTGTAGAGAAACCAGAAGAGTTATCATTCGCTGAATGTGCAAATGATGTGTTTGACAGACCAGTACATCTCCCATGTGAATGCCAAATTCCCTGGCTCAGTGCACGACGCTTACATCCTGCGGAATAGCAGCATCCCTTATGTGATGGGTCAACTCCAGAGGCACCGTGTGTGGCTATTACGTGAGCACCTGGATGCAAGTCAGTGGGAATGGTTGCCTGGGTCTGGGGATATCCCTACAGGTTAGTGTGTGTCTAACAGTTGTCCCTCGCCATTTGCAGGTCATTCTGGTTACCCCAACCTGTCATGGCTACCAGGACAAGGGCAGAGGAACGCTACAATGAGGCCCATGGTCGAACTCGGAGGATTATAGAGCGGACCTTCAGCTTCGGCTTCCTGAAGGCCAGGTTCAGGTGCCTCCATATGACAGGTGGATCCCTATTCTACTTACCAAAGAAGGTGTGCCAGATCATCGTGGCCTGCTGTATGCTTCACAACTTAGTTGATTAGATTGATGGATCTGAGTTCTTCACTGAAGCCCAAATACTGTTCCTCCTGCAGCCGCTGGATCTCCGGAAACTTGGCCAGTACTGTTGCCATCGTCTCCTGGGAATGATGGTAAGCTCCCATGATGTTGGAGAGTGCCTCGTGGAGATTGGGTTCCTTGGGCCTGTCCTCCCCCTGTCACATAGCAGCCCTCCCAGTTTCCCTGTTATCCTGTGCCTCTGTCCCCTGAACCGTGTGCCCACTGCCACTGCTCCCAGGTCCCTGTTTTTGTTGGGGTGGTGGGTTAGCTTGGGTTCCCTGTAGTGGTGGACACACTGCTGATTAACGTGTCCTGGGGACAGAGGTATGGGCCCGCTGGGTGGGTGCTGTGCTGTTGTTTTCAGAGGGGGGGAGCTCTGTGGTGGTCTCTGACTGTGTCAGGGGTACCGACTGTCCCGAGGTCCCAGATGGGCCGGGCTGGTAATCTAGATCCAGTTGGACAGAGCTGCAGTCATCGCTGTGAGCCTCTTCTGTTGGTGGTATGGACATGTGTGGACCCTCCTGTCCGGCGACGATGGGTAGGGGTCCTGCAGGGGTATAAAAGGATGTTTATTGCATCTGTGTGCCATGGTGTGCAATGGGTGGGTCACTGTGTACCCCAGTGCTTGCATTCCTGTGTGGGACCTTGTGTGATGGTGGTTTAGGGGGGTGTATGGATATGTGCAGTGGCCATGCTTTGTTGTTGCATGCAGGGGTTGGTGTTGGGATGTGTGGTTTGTGATACTGGGACATTTGTGAGGAGTTGGAGAGATGGGGGTGAGGGCGAGGGTGGGGGTATGTGATGGCATGCAGGTAGGGTGGGGGATATAGTAGTAACGCATTGCCTTACCAGAGTCCATTCCTCCGTCTACTCCTGCAAGGCCCTCAGGATGCAGAATCGCCAAGACTTGCTCCTCCCATGTTGTTAGTTGTGGGGGAGGAGGTGGGGGTCCGCCGCCAGTTCGCTGAACCGCAAGGTGGTGTCTTGAGACCACGGAACGCAACTTCCCCCGTAGATCGTTCCACCTCTTCCTAATGTCATCCCGTGTTCTTGGGTGCTGTCCACTGTGTTGACCCTGTCCACGATTCTTCACCATAGCTCCATCTGCCTAGCTATGGAGGTGTGCTGCACCTGTGATCCGAATAGCTGTGGCTCTACCTGGACGATTTCCTCCACCATGACCCTGAGCTCCTCCTCAGAGAACCTGTGATGTCTTTGCCGTGCCATGGGGTGGTGTGGGTGATGTGTGGGGTGGTGTGTGTAGTGATAAGTGGGGTGACATTTAGTGGTGTGTTGTGTGAGGTGCGTGGCAGTTATGTGGGTGATGGTATTGTGTGCCTCTGGATGCTTGGTAGTAGTTTGTAGTGTCTCTCTCTGTTCTTCTTTCTCAATTGTGGTTGTAGGGGTTTGTGGGTGATGTGGGTGGGTGTTTTATATTGTTATGGGTGTGTGGGAGTGGTGTGTGTATGTGTATCAGGTGTGTGTATTTTGATTTGTCCAATGTGGCTGTGTTTTGTAAGTGTGTGTGTATTTTGAGCGCGGCGGCGTGTACCACCAATGGAATACCGCGGTTGAAAGACCGCCGAGGGGATTCGTGGGTCATGATAGTGTGGGCGTATTTCTGTTGGCGTGACAGTGGAGGTTTTGTTTTCGCCAGTTTATCACTGACCTTTGGTGTGGCAGACTTGTGTGGGTGTCTCAATTTTGGTGGATTCCGAGCAGTGGGTCATAATGACCGTGGCGGAATTCCGCTGCCGCAGCGGTGTGTTACCAGTCTTCTGCACGGCGGTAAGCGGCTTTTGCTGCCAATGTTATAATGAGGGCCATAATGTGCAAACTTATGAATTCAGCATTGATAACACTACATTAACACAACTAATACATTTTTATTTAAATGGAAAGGCTTTGTTAACACATTTAATTAAGTATAACAAAGAGGTGCATTTCTCTCATTTTTGCATGCATTTTAAATCCATTAATCATTAGAAAAGGATGCTGGTTCACAATCTTCTGTGGGTGCTGTGCAAAGTCAAAGGGCAGAGACTGTGGGAGACCCTGAGGGCAACCACCCTGCAGGAGGCCAACCCCCAACATGAACGTCCTTCAGCCATGCATGGCCTGGGGTTGGCGGAAGGGCCAGGCCTGCAGCAAGCCCTGTAGCTAACCCCTTGTGGGCAACCAACCCTCATACCATGCATGTAGACAGGCCCTGCACCTAACCCACTAGGGCATCCAACTCACTTCTGTGCAGAGCCTTCAAGCATGCACAGTGTGTAGTTGGCAGCAGAGCGTGGCCTTTTTCTAGGCCCTGTGCTCAGCATCTGATGGGCACCCAACTCCCCATCCCCCTCTGTACGTAGCCTAGAGCTGAATTCCTTTCTCCCGTAATGGCAGCTGCAACATTTTTCTTCAAACTGCGGACAGCCAATAGATTGGTAGACCCACAGGAAAAAAGGCCAACTGGAAAAAAAGGACTCTCGACCAACCAGAGAACCTTATTTTACTAAAATAACAGCACAGCACGACTTCTTTGGAACCCCCGTGGGACCAACAGTCTGGGTATCAGAAAAATTTCAACCCCTTCATGACCACTCCGAGCACCTCTTTAAATGCAAATAACCAAAAACACACTTTCTAAGTAAAGTTCTGACTTTCTCCCAATCTTGATGTAATTCATTTTCTTCTGTGTCACTTCCCCAATGTCCTATGGGAATTAACATGGGAAAATTATATTTTGAGACCCTCCTCTCCCAAACTTATTTTTCCAATCTTTGATTGATGTTCTGCCAGGATAAAACTGGTATGAATTAACTTATTTTTGGAACGTTTTGTTTAGATTTCTCAAATGGCTTCAAAGTTATTAGTGGATTGCCACTATATAGCATGTAAATGTACACATTTTCTCATACAACAGAATATTTGCACAGCCACTTGCTTGCACTGAAACCTGACCAGCCGTTAATTCATGACCCAAACAATTCCCACATAGCCCACTCTGCACTCACACACTTTCTATCCACAAATTCATTAGCATCTAAGGCCTAGGTATACAATCTCTCACTCCGTTTGTCTCAAGTGGATACAGATGCTACAAATCCATAAGTGCAATTTGGTGCCTCATCATGGAAATAAGAGCTCTGTAAATGCATCTGAAATACAATACATCAAAAATCTTCTGGTTTATTGGCTTCTAGGTTTGTAATCAGTGTTCTTTCAACAGCGAGTCCAAACAAATTTTACAATTGAGTTTGCTAGTTCGCAAAGCACCATTTTATTACTGCTGTGCTATTATCATGCTGGTCTGGAATATATGTTCAATTTCACACACCTCACTTTGTAGGACTGGGATAACGAACAGGTACATCATAAAGTACCAATGACTGCATCCTCCTCTTCCAAAATTACGGCCTGCAGATTCCCTCCTCCACAATCAAGTCCTGGATATGGCTCAAGAAGGCCCGCGGTAGTACCACAATATTAATCTAGCTACTTTAGAGACAAAATCAGGAAACAGTTAAAAACCTCTGAACAGGCTTTAAGGTGTCAAAGATCTGGTGTAGCAAGATTTCTGGATGAGGGAAGAAAAGAGCACAACACTGAAGAAACTCAAAGGAAGCAACAAACTGTAGAGGCTATCAGTGGTGGCTGCACATTTCAAAGTAGTGGGGCGTAAAAGGTAGAGCTAAGGTCTACACAGAGAGCGAACAAAGTGAGCAAGTGCGCTTTAAGGAGGGTTCGAGGTGTGGCAGCTGTTTATCCTACTGAGCTAGTATACCCTTTTCCTATTACCAATAAAAGAAATGACTAAGCATGAAGGCACCTGTCTGAGGCCCGACCGAACCAGACTCCGTCAACCATGTGCTCTTTTCTGCCTGCCGGCCTAGATGTGTAAGTCGAGAAGACAACTGCTTTCTCCATTCTCCTTGTGCACAGTGCCAATCTTCTCACATGGTCAATCACTCTGTGACTTTAAAATAAAGCCACATAGTGATGGGTCATGTGTGTCCTTTCATACCTCCCCTGTGCCGCCTTAAACACACTGGCCGGTGCAAGGACAGGCTACCCCGCCCAGAACCAATCCAAACTTTGCTCTAATGCTTTGATTAATTAAAGCAGCATGAGAGCAAAGCAAGGATTGATGCAGAAAGGTGAATCCAGCGCGCCAAAGGAGAGCAGGGGGACTGTGCTGTGTTCTCCCTGGCTCCCTAACAAAGCACTGGGTCGAAGTCTGAAGTGCGCATGTCAGGTTAGCCACTGTCAGAGACTTGTCCATCTCGACATGTGCACTACGGTTCAGCTGAGGCTGCCTCTTGACATCGCAAGTTACTTGGATTTGCCATCACACTACATTAAGTAAGGAACAAGCAGCTAGGGGGCAGGGCACAGTTCTTGAACAGGACGGGAATCAAACTTAATTTTTACATTAATCACTAGCACAACACCCTACACTGGTGGTGGGGCTACGCCCCAAAGCCCTAGAGAAGTAACAACCTTTGGACGCTATCAGCAGTGTGGTGACACATTGAATGTCTGGCTAGGTTTCTTTCAATACTTTTGGCTAGAAATAACCTCAAATGAAATATCAATGAAAACTGGAATAGGTTTCCAGTCTTCATGCAAGGTTCTCTGGGTCAAACCACAAATGGGCTGAGAATGCTTTCACCTATGTAACATGTGCAACTGACTTTCAGCAGTCATGTAATCCTAAGAAAGGCAAATCATCTACCACAACTGATAGTGGAATATATCTTTTCCTGGTAAAGTAAGTATCACTTTTTTCAATCTGTAATATGTTTATAATGCTACAAACTGTGCTAACCAACTCTTCTTTTTATGCTGGTGGCAGGAGAGCAAAAACAAAACTGCTGAGGCATGTTTCTGCTGTTCCAGGTCACCAGGCTCATCAGCAGCTGCACAGAGAACTGTAGTGATCTTGATGGGGGTGTGGGTGTTTATTTTGAGAGTAGCATATCAATGGTGTTAAAAACACCCAGGCCCATATTTATACTCTTTGCCGCAAACCAGCGTCGGCACTGGTTTGCGTCAAAACATTCACCGCCGGCTAACACCATTCCTACGCACCAGGCAGATGCCTTATTTATGGATTGATGGTAGCCGGTACTGCAGGCTGGTTAGAGTAAAAAACAATGACTCTAACCGGCCAGCGTAGGCGTAGGGAAGAATGGGAGTTGTGCGTCAAAAAATGGTGCAAGTTAGGTTAGAGTAAAAAATCATGGCTCTAACCGGACTTGCGCCATTTTTTGATGCACAACCCTCATTGAAATGACTCCTGTCTTAGCTAAGACAGGAGTCATGCCCCCCAGCCCAATGGCCATGCCCAGGGGACTTCTGTCCCCTGGGCATGGTCATTGGGCACAGTGGCATGTAGGGGGCCCAAGTTAGGCCCCCGCTATGCCACTTAAAAAAATAATAAAAAATTACTTACCTCAACTTACCTGTACTTACCTGGGATGGGTCCCCCCTTCCATGGGTGTACTCCAGGGGTGGGCGAGGGTGGCAGGAGGTGTCCCTGTGGGCAGGGAAGGGCACCTGTGAACTGCTTCCATGGTCAGAGACCATGGAAATGAGCCCACAGGTTCCTTAACGCCTGCCCTCACCCAGGTGTTAAAAGAACAGCACAAATCATGCTGTGCGCCATTTTTTAATGCCTGCCCCCTCCTGTGCATCAAAATGATGCGGGAGTATAAATAAGGTGCACATGCCTTAAAGTAATTTTTGGGATGGGAACGCCTACCTTGCATGTCATTAACGCAAGGCGGTTTCCCGCATCCAGAAAATGACGCACACTGCTGAATTTTGACGTTCGCGGGTCGGGCATCAAAGTATAAAGTTGTGTTAGGTTTGTGGCAAATTTGCATCAAAAAGTTAGATGCAAATTTGTCGCAAACAGAGTATAAATATGCCCCCCAGTGTCTCAAGCTCTGTCCGCTCCTTATGCAGACACTGATGTCCAGCACCTACCTGAGGATCACCCCATGAAAATGTAACTCCAGATATGCACAAGAGCAACATCTAATCTAAACCTAGATTAATGACATCAAACTAGATGGGTTTAACCCCCATCTATCAACCACCGCAAAGTCACTTGGCTTTACCATGGACATCAACCTCACCCTCAAGCAAAACACTGCCAAGAAAGCCAAGATGATTTGATACCAGCTCTCTATACTAAAGAAGGTAAACTGTTCCTCCTCCCAGAAAATGAATTAATCAATGCCGTTTAAGCCTCTGTACTCCTGCATCTAGATTGTAGTAAGCCCCTTATCCCTGGTCTACCAAACTCAAAAGTGGCCCACCTTAAAAGCATTCTACATTTCTCAGCAAATCTCATCCAGGGACCTGAAGAAATATACCTGTATCTCCTCCTCTCCGATGGAACTCCAATTTCTATCCTTGCATCCCATACCCTTTTCAAAATCAGCTGCACTCTCTACAATGCAACCATGCCCAGCAACAATGCATGGTTGGCTGACAAGCTGGCTATCTCTGGTGGCTGTCAGCACACCCTCGGATAGGAAACCATAAGACTGAAGATGAAGAAGTGAAAAAAATTAAAAACGCAAAAAAAGGCAACAGCCCTTCTCTTCGTATGATCCCCAGATAAGGAACAACAGCCCTGTGCCCACCAGTTCTACCTCCATCCTTCTCCAATTTAAGTGTTGGAGGCACATGTTTACAGAACATTACACCATGACCCGGTAACAGTCCACCTTCCAATCACTCATTCACTGTATCTTTGCCTTTTATCCTGTATAGCCCTTTCTAGTTTATAGCTAAGGTTCCTCTATACATTTACTACATACATACATGCAAAGATGCATATATTCTTCCTTCTTGCTGCTGACAACATTTCCTTTGTGGCAATTATGCAGAGTCTGGTATTTATGCTCTCCCTGCAGCTATGCACGACTGCAGCACCTGGGAAGCTGTACCATAGTGCAGATGAGAAAGAACTGCATGTAAGACATGTTACCATGTGGCGCCAGAATGAGAGCTAGAACAACTTTCCAAAGAAATGAGGTGAAGGTGCTGAGAGCCTGACATCCATGGAGGTAATACCACAGATTGGTATTGGTTACCTTCATTATTCCTTTTGGAAATCCTTGCTATTACAGTCTTTTTGCAACAAAAGCCTACATCTGATTTCTTAATTTCAGTCCATGTCAGAGGTTGGCTAGTCCTAAGGGGATTCTAGGAATTTCAACACTATGTAGCACCTTTGTCTAGTGAATGGGATAAATATCTCCAAATGTAAGGACCAGGGGTTTTAGGTCTATCTCACAGGAGTTCCAACTCATTTCCTGAAGGTCAATAATTAATCTAGGCGACAGACTCCAAGAATAATATGAAACATTCCAGGAATAAACAAACCATGTTAGGAGAATGAAAAAACAATTGATGTTAGAAAGATGCTCTACATTCACAACGTCATAACTGATTTGGAGGTCTACGTTCTCGCTGAGAATCTGTGGGTCATGTAGGTGAGTCTTGTCCTAACCCTGCTTATTGTTCACAATATAAGAATAGATATTTGATAAGCCTTCTTGAGTTATTTACTGGGATGCTACAATGCCTACTGGACCAGCCCGTTCCATTCCCTGCACTGGGAAATCCCTGGATCCATCCTGCATTAAAATTAACATTTGAACGTTATGTTAAAAACTGTCCTTACATTGCAGTAATATTGTTTTATGTACATTAGACAAGACATGTTTTTCAATGCACTTAGGAATTTAAAAACAAATTCTTCTACGTCATTTAGAAGATTTTTTTAAAATTCCTAAGTGCAAGTGTAAGGACGGTTTCTATGTTGGAGTGTATCTACATAGTCCAACATCTATCATTTTCAGTACCCATTTGGCACTATTTGGAACTTATCAACCTTGGGAAGAGTTGTCCAAAAATGGCGGGTGGTCCCATGGTGGATTAGATCTCATGAAGAAATACCTCACCACTGTTTCAGTGGGTGCAGATATGTACCCACTGAAAATACTCCAGAGATGGGACTTTGATTACAAGCAGGGGCACAGTCCAGCATCCATCCTCCCCCTTCATCACCATACGTGGTGCAAATAGTGCTCCCCCCAGATTGCAAGAGACCTACCCTGACCCCCAACACTACAACTTTCCCCACCAATCTATTGACACTTTACATCTGCTCTGAGCAGATAGAAAATGTCAGTGGTTTTCTCCACAGAATTGGGAAAATCCCCAATGGAAAGGTCTTGGTATCCCTGGGCCCACATGGTTATTCCCCATTCTAGGGAAAAATGCTGGACTTTGGTGCATGGATATTGGTCGAAATCTGGAATTCTGGCTCTCTGGTTTCCCTGCACCATAATCTCACAAACTCATATTGAGGTTGTAAGTGTTCATACCCCTATTGTAATTGTGTGGATCACACAACCATTGGCTTGTCTTGGTCTTGTGTGTAGTACTTGCTCTGCACTGTGGTATTGTACTTGATGATGAATTATTGCTCTCCACGTCCTGTGTGTTGCCCTAATTTCAAAATTTGAGTTGTTGTTTGTCATTATTGAAGTTCCTGTAGTAGGCAGTTAAAACAAGATAACAGATTAGTGTAGGTTCATTGGTTTTGTCTTTAGCAAATGTTTTGTTTGTCATTGTGCATAGCTCCTTGATGGCAATATAGTTGTTAGAAAATTTGTCCCACATTAATTCCTAGGGTTGGATGTCCTCCAGTATTTTTAAGGAGATTATTTGAACGGTGTTATGTAGCATGTGTTTGACCTATTTCACCTCTCTTTTCCCTCAGGCCAATCTATTCCTGCCCATTGTTGATGTGTTAGAATACCGAATGGTCCAATGCTAACTGTATTGGGCTGAAATTCACACTTGCACACAGTAAATCCCAGATTTAATTTCTGGATCCTTTGATTAAAACCTCAGATGGGTAAATATACACCACACTTTATCAGAAACCCACTGAGAGGAACACACTTTTATCATATAGAAGCCACCACCCCAGGGCCCTTTGGGATTCACTTCCCTACTCCTAATTTCTAAGCATTAGGAGAAATTGTTTCTTCAAAGAAGATTTTTTCCAAGAGGTTAACACCTTGTTGAAGAAATTGATCACTAGGGGCTACCCGTGTAAACTAGTGAAACGCTCCATGAAAAAGGTGTAGTATTGTCAATGTGATGTGCTGTTAACTTCCAGAGAAAAATGAATAAGGAGCACATGGTATGTGTCACTACTTTCTCTGCCATCTCTAATCTTTTCAAAAAAGTATTCAGAGACACTGGCCGATATGGAATGAGGGTGGGCATCGCATTGAGTTACAGATATTTACATTTTGTACAGGTACAAATTTGAAACACCATTTGGTTTGTGCCAATCTCTTTGTGAAAGTAATTGACAATACATTTCATAATGTTTAGGGTTTACCACCCCTATTGGGTAACTTAAAATGTGGACAGTGCATTGCATGCCAACTTATGATTGAAACCAAGGAATTCAAATATGGTGATGAGAAATTTGCTTTGCATGACTTCTCAAATTGCAACACTGTGAATGTTGTCTATGCTATTTTGTGCCGTTGTAACTTGATATACATTGGACAACCAACATAAAAAATTGGCATACGCATCTGCCGACACAGAAGCCGGCTACTTTGCAAAGTGGCCAATGCCCCATTGGTTGACCATTTCATCACAGCAGGACATATGGAAGATGACCTTCCCTGGCAAGTGATAGAGCTGATTAAGCCACTGCTCAGAGGTGATGACATCGCTACATTGCTTAAAAAGGAAGAACTATGTCGGATTCTACGTGTCAATAGCCTACATACTAACCTGAATTGCAGGGAAGATTGGACTGCATTTCTATAACAGCATGGAAGATTGGACTGCATTGACATAATCACATGATTTACTTTTAAATTTAATGTACTCACGTCTTGTGCATGCACAATTTGTAGTACAAGGGTTTGTCTTTTGTGTGTCCTATGCAGAATGACTCTTTTTGTTGACCACATATTGTGATCGGTTGTGTACTTCCTTTTCAATGTTGAGGGAGACCACGGACCTACTGACATGATGTAAACACCCTAATACAATCTTTGTAATTATAAACCTGGAGGGTCAGACATACTGCTCCATGTGATTGGTTTCTGCTCTATCTGATTTCCTTTCTTCTACATTACCACTTTCACTTTTTGTTATGATACATTCTTGTTGTTTTGTCATGTACACTTTTATTTGTCGAGACCACCACTAGTATTTGTAAGTGGTGCCTTTGGATTTCGGACAATTAGTCTTCATTTTGCCATTCTGTGTTGGTGTTAGGAATTTCATTATCGATATTAGGGACGTTTCTACTTTTTTGACCTTGTCTGGCTATAGCATTTAATTTTAGTGTTGTACATATTAATCCCTGTACACTGTCAACACAGCACTCAATCTTTTTTCTATGATTAATTTTTTATTCAGTCCCTTGTTTATGAATCTCACTGTGGCTAACAGGTTGAATAATTTGGTTTCATTATGCGGTTCTAAGTAGGTGTCCATTTTTTTATTATCTACATTAAGTATGCCTTGTCCGTTCCAACATCGATTGGTTTTATAATTATTTTCGGTATGGTAGCAATTAGATGCTGAGCACACTTAACATGGCACATAGGTGGTCATTATGACCCTGGCAGTCTTCTGACTGCCAGGGTTAATGTGGCAGTATCACCGCCAACAGGCTGGCGGTAATGACCGTCAAATTATGACCATGGCGGTGATCCCTCCCATAAACAGGCCAATGTACCACACCAAGCGCCAGCGCGGCACGAACACCGAACACGACGGTAGACACTTACAGGCAGGCAGAAGACAAGGATCCGCCCACCATATTATGACATAGCACACCGCCACGATTTCCGGGGTGGTGGCAGCAGCACAAAAAGCCTGGCGGAAACACATCATTTAAAAGAAGACACTCACCTCCAGGGACACACAGGAGTCCGTGGCCGCCATGGAACCTGAACTGCAAGTATTCCCGATGCTGTACCACACCAGGGCCGTCCTTGAGCACCAATGCCGACAAAAACAACGATGGTGAGTACAGCCGCCTAGCACACAAGGGTGAGAGAGAAGGGGGGAGAGTGACACACACACACACAACACGCATCATACACACTCCACACACCCAGAAACACATGCACAGGAATATAACAGTAACAGAACCCCGGAGTAAATAAACCCAGGACTCATATACAGTTCCAACCACTGTATTCCTTTTGTATGGCTATGTAAAATGCAAAAACATGCACAACTGCAGAAATAAATAAATGTAGGCCCAAAGGCCAGTCCAAAGTCACTAATCACCACAGGGCAAAGTACAAGCCCCAACTTGATTCCTGACAACATCGGGACTCCACTGTTCAGGAGCATCAAGTTGGAAATGGGCAGCCACCTCAGGGAGTGGGGGAGTAGGAGGGGATGTTGGTTGCAACTCATTGTGATGGGGCTCCTAACCCACTGGCTCTGGAGGGGGCTGCCTGCCCACAGGTTGAGGAGGGGATTTCTGCCCACTGGTTCTGCAGGTGGCTGCCTGCCCACAGGTTGAGGAGGGGGCTTCCTGCCCACAGGTTGAGGATGGGGCTTCCTGCCCGCTGGTTCTGGAGGGGGCTGCCTGCTGATAGGTTGAGGACGGGCTTCCTGCCCACTAGTTCTGGAGGGGGCTGCCTGCCCACAGGTTGAGGAGGGGGCTTCCTGCCCACTGGTTCTGTAGGGGACTGCCTGCCCAGAGGTTTAGGAGGGGGCTGCCTGACCACTGGTTATTGATGGTGCCCCTTGGCCTCTGGTTTCGGATACTGCTCCTTGGTCTCTGGTTCTGGATGCTGCTCCTTGGCCTCTGGTACCGAATGCTGCTCCTTTGCCACAATTTTCAGTGGGCTCTCCTTGGCCATGGTTTCGCCTGCTTGTCTAGGGATTTGGTTGGGTCCTCCTTGTCCAGGAATTTTGTTGGGGCCTCCTTGTCCAGGGATTTCTGTGGGGCCTCTTTGTCCAGGGATTTCTGTCGGGCCTCCTTGGCCTTGGATGTCTGGGGGGGCCTCCTTGGTCTTGAATGTCTGGGGGGCCTCCTTGGCCTTGAATTTCTGGGGGGCCTCCTTGGCCTTGGATGTCTGGGGGGCCTCCTTGACCTTGGATATCTGTGGGGCCTCCTTGTCCAGGGATTTCTGTGGGACCTCCTCGGCCTTGGATTTTTGGGGGGCCTCCTTGGCCTTGGATTTCTGGGGGGCCTCCTTGGTCTTGGATGTCTGAGGGGCCTTCTTGTCCTTAGATTTCAGGGGGGGGGCTCCTTGGCCTTGCATTTCTGGGGGCCCTTCTTAGCTTTGGATGTCTGGGAGGCCTCCTTGCCCTTGGATTTCTGAGGGGCTTCTTTGGGTCGTCCGGGCCCAACATCTCAGGTCCTGCCACTGTTTCCTGCAGTTGGTGCTCTGCCTGCTATAGACCCCCAGGGTCACACGTGCTTGGCAATGGCATGCCACAACCCCTTCTTCTGATGGGCGCTGACCTGCAGAGGAAACACAGAAGGCAGGACACCATGAACCTGACAATCCAGCCTGTCACACACATGGCCCGCAAAAAGCATTTACCCCCATCAGGCACACACATGTCCCATACCCCTGCATTGATGCTGCCACCAGCCATACCCCCCCACCTGATACACTGCTAGCACACACACACATCACCATGCAGTCATGTTGCATGCAACGTTCCCATGGTGTACTTACCTGTTGGTCTGGAGGCCCATACAACTGGGCAAACTGGGGTAGGACCCCGTCCACAAGGCACTCCAACTCCTCTAACGTGAAGGCTGGGGACCTTTCCCCTGATGCACATACCATGGCAGGTTGAAGACACAGGTCACAGCAGCACACGCAGTGGAGATGTCGTCCTGTGGAAAGTCAGGAATCAAGTGAAGTGGTAGAAAGGACTGGCGGTCACATCCGCGGCGGTGAATACCGTCACCACCGGCGTTGATCATTATCGGTTCCCATTATCCATAGAGGCCCATGTTAGCCAATGAGGAATTGCACAGCGGTGCACATCGCCTTCCGCCATGACGCGAACGCCAGCAGAGTGAGGGCACTTCCACCTGTCCCTGAATACAGGACAGGAGGGTACCATTTTCTAATGCTGGTACACATGTACAGATTAGTTAGTGCATCATTGTAGTCGAATGTACTCACTTACACAGTTCCAGTGTCCAACATACAAACATGCTCTGTGTACACTGCTGTAGTGTGTTCATGGTTCCTGTTGGGTCTACTTTCTTACATTTGGGTCCCTTAGGTACCAACCACTGCAGAGGAATAGGAGGATGTACACACCTCTGTACAGACCCCTTGCGGCACATCATACTCACCTATTGTCTGGACCGGCACATCATACTCACTTATCGTCTTGATAGGACCACAATCACAGAGCTGTGTGAATAATTGGAACCTGATCTGCTACCTGCTATCCGTAGCACCACAGCAATCCCCCCTCTTGTGCAGGTGTTCTCAGTCCTCCATTTCCTGTCAACAGGCTTTTTCCAGGTGACAGTGGGCTTGGCTGCAGGGATGTCACAGCCAATGTTCTCTATTGTGCTTGCAAAGGTTTTGTCTGCCTTGCTCAAACATGTGTAGCTAAATCGCATTCCCCCTGGTAGATGATTTACTGACTGTGAAGGCTGGATTCTATGCAATGGGACATAGACCACATGTTAATGGGGCCATCACCGGTGCCCATAATGCCTTAGTCCCCCCCAGGGCCAATGAACAAGTGTAATCAGAAGAGTTTCCACTCACCCAATGTCCAGATGGTGTGCCTTGCTAACCTTTACATCTCCCAGGTCACTGCCAAGTATCCAGGGTCGGTGCATGAAGCCTTTGTCCTGAGGAATAGCAGTGTCCCACAGCTGATGGCACAACTACAGAGGCATAGAGTTTGGCTAATAGGTGAGCCTGTGTCCCCACCCAATGTTTGTGAGTGTATGCCTTCAGGAGTCATAGCCCGTGCCATTCAGCAGGGCTAATGTGTGTCCCTTACTTCTTTCAGGTGATTCCGGCTACCCAAACCTGTCATGGCTCATGACCCCTGTTAGGAATCCGAGAACAGGAGTTGCAGATAGGTACAATGATGGTCATGAGCGTTCCAGGCTAGGTTCAGGTGCCTCCATCTGACAGGTGGATCCCTAGCTACTCCCCTGAGAATGTCTGCAGAATCGTGGTTGTGTGCTGCATGTTGCACAATTTTGCCCTCAGATGGCATGTACCCTATCTCCAGGAGAGGGGGGTGAAAATGCAACTGTGGCAGCAGTGGACACTGAGGACAGTGAGGATGAGGAAGAGGTGGCGGATGTGGACAACAGGTCACATTTGTCAAGGGATGACATTAGGAAGAGGTGGAACGACCTAAGGGGGAAGGTATGTTCCATAGCAGCAAGACACCAGCTCGCTATCCAGAGGACTGGCGGTAGATCCCCACCTCCTCCCCCACAACTCACAGCATGGGAGGAGCAAGTCTTGGCAATACTGCATCCTGAGGGCCTGGCTGGAGTCAGAGGAGGACTGGATACTGGTAAGTCAACTCTTTACTATTATCACCCCCCTACCTGCATGCCATCACATACTCTCACCCTCACTCCCATCACTCCACTCCATCTCACACACTCCACCATCACATCTCACTAATCCCAATGCCAAGCCCTGCATGATGTACCAATGCATGGTCACCCATCACTAAAGCATGTACAGCATAGAGAACTAACAATCCACCATACACTAACATACAAAAGGGAAAGCTGGCAGGGCAAAACCAACCATAGAGGGGAACCAGGGATGTACAATATGTCATACACATCAACCATAACACATCATTTACATCCCCACAGGTAGCCCAGCCAATGTCAGTTGAGAGGAGGTGCCAGCACTATCCAGTCCCCCAACTGATGCAGCCCAATGTGATGACAGTAACTCTGGACTTCAGGATCTGGACGACCTACCTGTACCATCAGGGACCACTGGACAGCCGGTTAACCAAGGCCAGTCACACACCACCACAGAGCCTCCCCCTTCAGGGAACTCCACTACAGCACCCACCCAGCGTACCCACACCTCTGTCCCCAGGACACTTCAATCAGCAGTGTGTCTGCCTGTACAGGGACCCCTGGCCACACCTTGCACACAAGACAATCAGGGACCTGGGGTCAGTGGCAGTGGGCACACGGTTCAGGGGACAGAGGCACAGGCCAACAGGGAAACTGGGAGGAGTGATGTGTGCCAGGGGGAGGACAGGCCCAGTGAACCGACTCTCCAGGAGGCACTCTGCGAGATCCTAGGAGCCTACCAACATTCACAGGACACGGTGGGCTAGATCCTGGAGAACAGGTGGCTGCAAGAGGGACAGCACCAGGAGATCAGGAAGGACTTGCAAGCCATCACAAACACCCTGATCTCTGTAGCAGGGGTGCTGGCAGACATGGCCAACATTATGAGGGAGGCAGTCCCACACCAGCGGGCCCCTGCCACTAGCTGGACATCTGAACAGCTATCCACTTCCGCTGCCTCTAGTGGCCAGGAGGCCCTGCCACAGGACTCACAGGCCACCAGCACCCCTCCCCCTGCAGAAGGTGAACCACCCGCAAACATTCCCTGCGATCCAGACAGAAGCCAGAGACACTTTCCAAGACCCCCGCCAGGAAATGAGACCCTCCTGATTGTCCCCCTTGTGTCCCACTCAGTCACCCTGTCCACCTTGAACTGCCATTGCTCCCCTTCCTATGTCCTCTTGGGACATAGGAAGGGGAATAGTTATAGCACCTGTGCTACAAACAGACTGGAACAATATCCTGGACTTTCCTCCATCATCACCACATCCCATTGCACTTTCCCCCTATATGTCAGCACTTCAATAAACACCCTTTGACAAAATCGATTTAGAGTATGTCATGTATATCAAATATGTATTGGTTGAAACAGGTACAACTATAGCAAATGATCTGTACATAGAATGAGCGTAGATTTAATGACCTGTAGCTGGCTGTAGTGATCACACCAGGAGAATGCATTGCAGGGTGCAGGGGCTGAGCAGGAGGCTCCCACTACCTCCACCACCACAAAGGTAGAGGCATCACAGAGTGCAGGGGCTGAGCAGGAGCCTCCAACTACCTCCATCACCACCACAGTGCAGCCGTTGCAGGGTGCAGGGGCTGAGAAGGAGCCTCCCACTACCTCCACCACCACCACAATGCAGGCATTGCAGGGTGCAGGGGCTGAGCAGAAGCCTCCCACTACCTCCACCACCACCACAGTGCAGCCATTGCAGGGTGCAGGGGCTGAGCAGGAGCCTCCCACTACCACTACCATCACAGTACAGTCGTCACTGCCGGCGGACGCAATGTGATCCAGCCTCCATGGGCTGCCCGTGCGGCCTGTCCCCTCCAGAACCAGTGGGGAAGACACCCACCCGAGACACTGTGGCCTTGCATTCCCCAGGACCAAGCACAGGGCCTGTTACCCCCTTCAGAACCAGTGGTGTATTCACCCACTTGAGAGACTATGGCCTTGCACTCCCCAGGACAAGCACAGGGCATGTAGCCCCCTCCAGGACCAGTGGGCAAGTCACCCACTTGAGAGACTGTGGCCTTGCACTCCCCAGGACCAAGCACAGGGCATGTTGCTCCCCCAGCACCAGTGGTCTTGTTTCGGCCTCCGGCGGAGGTGCCCCCCTCTCCTAAGGTGCCTGCCTATTTGCCAACTGATGCCCCTGCAATGTTCTCTCCACATTGATGCAGGTAACAAGTGGGGCCTTGGTCTTTGCCCTGTGGCCATGTGGCCCACGCAAACTGAGGACTGGGCAGTGTCCCTTTTTTGTACATTTGTACATATCTGTTGCATTATTATTTATACTGTGTTGATCTTATTACAATCAACTTGTTTTCAACTTGTTTTCTTGGGCAGCTGGTTGTGTGTATGATGTGTGTGTCTCGGGTGTGTATGGTACTTGTGTGTGTCACTTTTGCATTCCTCCCCCCTCCCTTGTGTGCTAGGCGGGTGTACTCACCGTCGTTGTCCTCGCCGGCCTTGGTGTTCGTGGTGGAGCAGGATGTAGAATATCATGGGGAACACTTGCAGTTCTGGTTCCATGGCTGCGTGGTTCTTCCTTGTGTCTCCAATGGTGAGGCCTTTCACTTCTGTGCAGTGTTTCTGCCAGACTTTTGATGTCGTTAGTACCGCCCCAGAAAAGGTGGCGGATTGTCTTGTCATAATATGGTGGGTGGAACTTTAACTCCCGCCTGGCTATAGGCGGCTACCGCCGTGGTGCCTGTTGTTTCTGCCCTGGAGGTTGGTGTGGTACATTGGCTGTCTTTTGGAGATCTTTCCGCCATGGTCATAATTTGGCGGTAGTTACCACCAGCCTGTTGGCGGTATTACTGCCACTTTATCACCGACCGCCAATGTCTTAATGAGGGCCTTAGTGTTATTTCACATGTTTTTTAAGGATTATTTGCATTGATTGATTCTGGTGACCATGCCAACACCTTACTGACTCTTAGGGGACAACTATTATGTATATCTGCTAAGCAGGGACCCTTTGTGCCTTTATTGTTTTTGAGTGTTTTGAACATGCACTTTTACTCAACACTTCTAGTTAGGAATCCTGGTACTGGTGAGTCTGAAGTACATTATTCCCTACTTCCTTGTTCACACAAACATTGTGGTATTCATTGGGGTCCTCTATCGTTTATGCAGATGGATGATTCTTAAGCTTTCCATACAGGAAATCACAACAAGGAGGTATTCATGAATGTGTGAATATAAATTATACTTGTTATAAGGTACTGTTTACCTTGGCTAAGTTGGTATAACCCACAATTCACAAGTTTTTGGACAGATAAGTTCCCTCTCATTCTGCATGATTCCAGTTGCAGCCATTGCATCAAATCTTCTTTTCTACACCCCAATGAATTGTGGGTATTTACCCTTTGGCCCTGCATTTTTCTGCATGCACACCGGTTATATGGAGCGGCATCGACACTGTGAGGATTTCTTTTTTCATACCAGTCTCGCTATGGAGTTCTTTCTGGGAACCTTCTCTTCTAGTATGGTGTTCCTTGCACCTCTGTGGCAACCAGACTATTTATGATGCTTATTTTGTTTTCATAATTCTTTATAATTGAGTCAACTTTTTCTCACCCCTCCCTTTTCCCTTCTCTGTTTTCTTTCAGCATATTCTCAGGCACTATTTTCTTGTCCTGATGATGGTCACACACATATTGCCCCTAGGGACAAAAACGTCTACGAATAATTGTACTTTAACTCATTTGCTTATTGATGTTTGATTCTTAGTTTGAGTAGTGGTACATTACTGATTTGACACAAAAATACTACATTCCTCTGTGTTGGTTCCTAATGTCTGAGACAAATATTGATGAATAACTCAAACTGAAGTCGCTTGTATATTAGTAGTTGGTAATTTGTATGAGAAGTGGTGCTTTACTATTTTGACACAGAAACACTACATTTCTTTGTGCTGGTTTTTATTGCTTGAGACAAAAAATTGCATTGCAAAAAGTATGCTACTCTGTAAGAGGCTTTGCTCTCCACCTGTATATAGCCAAAATCATGTATTAGAGGAATAATTTAATGCCACGTTTTTGCCCACTCTAAAGAATTGCTGAGAGTTGTCCCCTTCCTCTTAATTTTCTACCTGAAATAACCTTTGCTTATGTATTTATAATTTTGCTAAGTTTACAATACATATTTTTTAACATATTCACATAGATTTCATTGTATCTCTGTGTGTATTGATAAGTGTATTTGGTTTGGTAGGACACCCTTGTTCTTGATAACAATTATAAAATGCAAACGGTATATTGAGACAAACTGGCTGATCCCGCCCCCATCCTTAGCTGATTTAATAACCAACAAAAGTCAGAGGTGGAGAAAGAGAAGGAAGAGAGAGATTGACAGGACTATGGGTTGCAAACATCCTCATTTTTCTGAAGGCTTGAGGGTGAAACAGGAACATCAGGCTTTGTTATAGACACCTTTGTCAGTATTTTAAAAAAATGGCGTTGTCATTCTTTAATCCCAGAGCTTCATTAAATAAACAGGCAATGCTCTCCCAGTGACCCATTGAAACATCATTGGCTGCTTCAGTGAATCCCCATTTGTCTGCCGCTTGCAAACACAGTGGACAGGTTAGGAAGTGGACAGGTTTGGAGCACTTTTGGTAGGCAAAATAATTTGCAGTGTACAGGATTCCGCATGGAAACCTGGCATCATCGTCAACAGATGTTGACGTAGCAAACACATGGGACATTATACTTTCTCGGATGTCATTTTGAGGTCTGGTGTACCAAGATTCCATTCATAAAAAGAAGTTGAAAATGTACTTGTGAATTTTTGCAAATGGAATCGGATTTTGCAAATCAACCTTTGTGCTAATAGGTCAGTTTGCAAAACAGAAACAGGAATCAAAGGGGGGGGGTCACAGAACAACATGTCTAATTAATATACTTTTAACAGGTCACAATTTGCAACTGTTAGATCTGACATGCAGAGGTAGTGGTCCCCTCAAATTTTTAACTTTTCTGTAGCATGTTTTTGCAAAGGGCCCACCCAGGGCCCACCCCTACTGGAAGCACACTGTGAAAGTGCTGAAGCCACCCTTCCATCCACCTGCCAGTAACACTCGTCTGGGTGTGCAACTTGCCCCCTGGTGGTTTTCCTATATAGGTAGTGGAGCTGGCATTACTTGCCAGGGTGTGCGCATTTGTACATGGGTAGTCTAAGAAAGGAACTGAGGCTTATAGAATAGGCCAGTATTGGCACACTGGCACCTTTGTCCCAGATACCTTTAGGACATCTAGGACAAAAGTGTCCCGGATGCCCCAGCAGTGATGGGTGTGCTCCAGGGCATATGTGCCCTTAGGAGTGATGAATACCCATGCATTTTCGAACTACCTATGAGTGCTGCTCTACCCATAGGATAACATTTGAAAATGAGTCTTATGAAGTCTGTCTGCAATAGTGGATTGCAGGAGAGCAGACTCATGATGTTTAGCATTGTTGAATTCAGAATGAAGAACCCCTTCTGATGCTAAAGGTGGTTTTGTCATTGATTCCTTAGAAATGCCACATCTAGGAAGTGTGCATTTCTAGGTGCTAAAATGGTTCTGATTCCTTGTAAATTAGGCTTTATTCTGTGGGTCATGGGGCTAGAGCACATCTGTGCATTCTCCAGGTGACCGCCATAAAACCTCGGCATCCAGAACAACACATCCCTGCTATTTGGGGCCTGAATAGATAGATTGGAGAGAGAGGTTTGTGACAATTGGCCTCTCGAAGCCACAGCATGTCCCCACTAAAGATAAAGATCTGCATTCTAGAGCCTCAGGGTGGAGAGAGAGGAAATTTAGGGGAGACAGCTGTGGTTCAATGGACACCCCTTTGAACCACCACCAACTTCAAAGGAACCATCTAGTATAACTAGGGATACTCAATGTCTGCCTGGCAGAGTAAGCTTTACAGCAATGTGGGACCAGTGATGCTGGACCGCGTGGGCACACTGCCAGAGGAATCTGCTCTGACCCAGAGGATAACAGTCTGAGGATCCACGCTCCCCTTCCTGCTTAGAGACTGGCCTGGACTGATTGTCTGCTGTTGTATAGCATCCCAAAGGGTAACTCTCAAAGGGTAGGTTGGCTTGCTCCCTGTTCTCTGAGGAGGTCTCAAGGACATCAAAATCCCTGAGAGGGACTTACATTGACGATCAGTAATATCTGTAGAGCTGTGCCTGCTGCTGCGTCAACATAGTATGCTAGACTATTTTGTCTGGAGACCGGAATTGCCTGGTGCTGAGCTTGCCAAGGTCTGCCCAAACTTCAGGTGAGTGGCCGCTCATCAGGGGAACCACTGCATGCCGAAACATCATGTTGGTGTGAACAGGATCACCAGGTGCAGGACCCTGTGGGGCCCGCTATTGTTGAGTATGTCACATTTCTTTCGTGTGAGCCTTCACTGCATGTTTATTGTGTGTGGTGCCCTGTTTATTGGTTACAACCCTCAGAGGTGGGGGTGCAACCTGAGTTGTGCTGTACTTCGCCTTGAATGGGACAACTGAACTTGCACTGAAGTGTCTGACTAGGAAGTCTGGTGCGACTACAAGTTATTGTGTTCAAGAAAATGTGCCTCATTCCAGAGAGGTATGGAAACCAAAGGGCATATTTATACTCCGTTTGCGACGAATGTGCATCAAAAATTTGGCGCACAATCGGCACAAACCGTGCACCATATTTAAACTTTGACGTCCGCAAACCCCAGAAGTACGCCGTGTGCATCATTTTCTGGATGCGGGAAACCGCCTCGCGTTAATGACATGCAAGGTAGGCGTTCCCATCCAAAAAATGACAGAAAATGACACACAGCACGATTTGCATAAAAAAATAATGCTTGGTCAGGGCAGGTGTTAAAATGGGGCAAACACACCTGTACTTAATAAAAACACACAGAAGCAACAGCAAAGCTCCAAAAGGAAGACATGGAGGTGCTTTTCATCTACCACGCACACAGACGCAGAGCACAGGACCAACAACAGCAGCTTCCACAACACCAGCAGGGACCCCAAAGGCAATGCAGAAGGCAGGAGTGGATATTCTGCACCAGGACAACCCTTCTGGGACTCTGCCAACAAGACATCATTCAGAGGTACAGGCTCAACTGGCATGCCATTCAGCAGCTGCTGTGCAACATTGAGCCACAGTTGGCACCCAGCTTGCAGACACCCCGCACCATTCCACCAGAAACCTAGCTGCTAGCTGTACTCCACATGTTGGCAAGTGGCTCCTTTCAAACCACACCTGGTTGCTGGGATCTCACAGCCATCATTCTCCACCTTCCTACCCAAGGTACTGGATGATATCATCTCCCTCACACCCCGCTACATCAGCTTCCCCAACACACAGCAGAAGTAGCAGGAGACAAAACAGGGGGTTTACCAAATTAATGGCTTCCCACACGTGCTGAGTGCCATTGACTGCACACATGTACGCCTTGTGCCACCTGCTGCAACCGAACATCTATACCGCAACAGGAAGCACACACAGTCCATCAATGTGCAGGCCATTGTCGATCACCGAGGTTTGATCACCAACATTGTGGCAAAGTATCCTGGGAGTGTACATGATTCATTCATCTTCCGTCAATGCACCATCAATCAACACTTCCGGGATGGACGATATGGAAATGGTCTATTTGTTGGTAAGTGCAGAAACCCAGTTATATACACACAGCACAGCAACCCTCTAGGACACACAACGCATACACCACAACATCGACACGTGTACAGGAAGACAATGAGGTTGTGACACCGCTAGGCATGTTTGATATCCTCACCCAATGGGATACACAACTATGGACAAATGACAGTATGAAATAACAAAAGATGCCACTCCACAGACACAAGGGGACCATTTAAAACAACACAATGACAATGACATGGCCCCAACTGCCAGTACAATGTGGAAGATTAATCTTTCAATATCGCATCAATAACACTCAATCAAACACCCTTCCAACCAATAAGCACTGTGTAAGGGGTGTGTAATATGTTTTCTGCAGGTCAAACACCATAACACACATAGCATGATGATGACTACAATGAAGGCCACATGCAATCATTGAGGCTGTACCAATATCTCACATCACTCCTTCTCTCACATTCCTACACATATGTATTGTGACAAATGAACACACACACAACAGATGTACAGGCATACGAACCTTCTGAAACTCAAAATGACAACCTCACAACCAAGTTAGCCATCTGAACTAGAAAATGTTCAGTAGTATAGGTACACGTTACAACCTGAGTCGACTTGGCAAGGGCAGAGAAATAGGTCTGCAGTGAACTTGTCACACATGTGAAACTAGTGCATAGTGAATTGTCAACATGTCAGTGCTGACAACGTACGGAGATGTGTTGTACATTGTCACCTTGCCAAATCTAAGGGTCTCACTGATGTTTAAATAATTCTATTGCATATGTGAAATTGAATGGGATGTCCAGGGTATATAGATGCAACTGTGTTACCACCACTGTGGAATTGAATCTGTGTATGGAAGTATCATCTCACCCCCAGTTAAGACACAGGGACACCTCTTTCACATGACACAATGCAAGGGAGTACACACTGTACTGCAACTCTACAAAAATACTGCTGACATCCGGTCAACAGCCAAACACCCGTGCAGATAAGGAAACGACCAAATGCTGATGGTACATTCTAGAAGCCTAGGATTCCACACAATAACACAAACACCAATGAGTCACAGACAACACAAGAGAACAACTGTCATGCAACGTGATAATTGTGGTGCAGGCTACATCAACATGTTCTCACTCATTTTCTCTTTCAGCTAATCAGGGGTATGGGATCCAGTTATGGATCATGACCCCATTTGCAAACACAAGCACTGCAGCAGAGCGTGCCTATAATGAGGCTCATAGGAGGACACGCACCATAGTCGAGAGGACCTTTGGCATCTTGAAGTCAAGATGCAGGTGCCTCGACATCACCAGAGGCAGCCTCCTATACTCACCAGAAATGGTGTGCGAAATAATTTTGACCTGTGCCATCCTGCACAACATATGTGTAAGAAGGAACATTCCCCTATATGAACCCGACCCACAAATGCCTGAAGAGGAGGAAGAGGAGGATGCTGTCCATCAACAGGAGGGAGACTATCCAAACACAGCTGCAGGATTGCGTCAGACAACATATTGTCCAAAATTTCTTTTAACTCTACTCATCCATCACCACTATCTTACCACATGTCAATAAACACGTATACTAATCACTATGTCATGGTCTGGATAATCATGTTTGCATAACATTATCTCTAACTATCAGAATCAGAGTGTAGCCTCATGGAGCATTGCAGAAATACAGATTAGGACACAGAAAAATCCACATCAAATTTGATGTGTATAAATGTAGAGCCAAATTCACACACACTGTGAATTACATATATCTTGTACATTTCACATTTGAAGGGCAATAGCAGAGGACCACAGCTATTTCACACATACATGTTGGCAACATGGTTCATCACAGCATATGCCACACAACTAAGACACCATCAGTCAATAAGGGAAAACAATGCCTCATACATGAGGCAGCGGATGTGGTATTGCATTGGTGACAAGGAGGTATGACCAGACCCTTGACAGCAGTAAGTGTTACATCACCTATCTTTCCAAGGACTATGTGTGACAATATTTCCTTATAAGCAGCAAATGGATAGCAGAAGTGCCCCAGGTATTACTAGCATTGCTCACAAGACATCCCCTGCACATGGCAGCCCATGTCCTAAGTCCAGCCACACCCATGTTCCCTGTCTCAACCCACCCTTCTTCAGAGGTCCCTGGAATGGGAATATGTGTACCCAGATAATCTCTCATCTACACACACCCAGACTCACAATGTGAATCCAGTGTGCTTCCCTCTTTAGTATGGTATGCCATAGTCATTGTACTTCTGTCTGCATGGATGTCAGGTTAAATAATGCACTGCCTTGTAGTCTGCAGGACCTGTAATCACCTGTACATTGCTTCCCATGTGAAAGGTACTGTTGCCCTTTGAACTTGAATCTCACCTACAGGACTTGTGAGAGACTGAAGCTGCACACATCTGTGAGCACCTCCATGTAGACCAGCCATTTGAACATGCACTGCCCTTGCAGCTGCCAGTAACAGCATAGAAGCTGATATTTTATCTATAACACTGTTATGCATTGCCATATAAATCAGCTGTGTAACACAGCCCTTGGGTTATTGTGTTACGTTCCAAAACCCAGTAGAAACACAGTTTTCATTTTCCACAGTGTTGTTCCACCTTTGACCAGTCTCAGTCTGACCACTGTGTATTTGCCTTGTTAAATTTTTGGATCCTGATTGACCCTGCATCCTGTTAGCCTGGCTGGTTCCTGTCTTTGCGTTACCATAAAGGTTCCCTGTGGCTACATTTGTACCATAGTTGCTTTCCCAGCCCTCACTTTCCTCCTGGGGTATTGTGTCAAGTGGGTCTACAATGCATACTCAAATACATTGTATAGCATAATCAGTTTACTTATTGTACCATAGGGGGGAACTTGTCTCCAAATAGATGAATCATGGCCTATCCCTTGTCTGGGTTTCATGTGTGCATGAGTGACAAATAGTGACAGTGTACCATGGCTGTATGCATGGATTGGGTATGGTGCCTTCAGCACAACAAACAACGTCAGATAATGTACATGAAATGTGAACACATGTTAGGACCCTGACAGTCCACACGCTAATTCACATTGCCCCAAACAAATTGATGGGGCTTGCGTGGTGAATTGCTGTGAGATTAATCAGCACAGAGGCACTGAAGTTCCCGGATGCAGTGGGAATTTTAGAGGCCAACCTGTGTACAAATGTTGTGAGGACACCTGCCGGTATAAGAATCCTGAGACATTAACTTTGTCAGCACACAAGGTTGCCCTGTTGTCAGTCTCATAACACGTCTGCAGTGACAGAGCTGGACTATCCCCATGTGTGTTCTCAATTCCTCATTGGCTTTCCTTCAATTGATCTGCGAAGGATACTTTGTAGATGCAGGAAATGGCTCCACAGACTCATGAGTAGACCTGCACACAACTGTGACAACATAGACCCCAATAATGATACAGGCTAAACATTGGCCCACACACATGAACCGGAAAACTCTGTGCATTTTACCACTGGAAATATGTGAACAAGTGCTGCTTTGTCTGCTGGTCCTCCACTGCCACAGGAGAGACATGGCTCATTTATATGACTCCAACTGTGGCGTGACATTACATTTATGTATTATAGTTGGGACTCGATGTCACAAACACGGTACGCACATAGCATTATCCCATGCCTGACTCATGGTGAGTAAACAAACAAGTGCCTAGGAAGTAGTATCCAACATTCCAGGACATGTGATGGCTAAGTTTAGGAACATTGCCATGAACAACCGTCTGCTAGCTATCCTGTGCATGCTTTGTCATTGGTGGTGCTTATGTTCCAGAAAACCTAGGAAGTGCACACAGCAGTTGTTGCTTCGTGTATGACTAACACATGTCCTCTCTCATTTCCACACAGAATAGCATCTGAGGGTTGGACATATTGACTCCATATGCATACAAGCAGATTTGCAAAAATGTGTCTTGTGATGGTCACACAGTGGGACAACAACAATAGTAGTAGCCAAATCACACATTGACCCATAGGCATTGAGTTACTGTATTGAGTTGCGTTGCCTTGCTATCCTCTCTTGACGCAAAACAATTGTATTCCACACGTTTGGCCATCTATTGCGTCAGTGAAGAGTGCAAATCCGGTACAACAAGTAGAGGATCATGGTCTGCAGTAGTATGATCTGTCACATGTGCCCATACACCGGAATGCCCAAAGTTGGTGCAATCAGCCTATCTCGGTACTATCACAACTGTCATGTACTATCATCAACACCCGCTCCGCACAAAAACACGCCATCGAGCTCTGGGATATGCTCGACACCACAGCACCTGACGTGGCTTTCCTGACCGAAACCTGGTGGAACGACTCCTCGGCTCCGGACATCGCCATCGCCATACCGGACGGCTACAAAATCATCAGAAGAGATCGAACCAACGGAATCGGAGGCGGAATAGCCATCGCTCACAAAGCTACCCTCAAAATCCACACCCACTCGGACGACACCCTCAAGACAGCCGAACACCTCCACTTCCAGATCCACACGGACCCCAACACGACCCTCAGAGGAACCCTCATATACCGCCCTCCAGGACCAAGAGCCCCCTTCAGCGACACCATCGCCGACCTCGCAAGCACCCACGCCCTCGCCTCCACGGATTACATCCTCCTGGGAGATCTAAACTACCATCTGGAAAACGCCAACGACGCCAACACCGCATCACTGACCTCCAACCTCCTCAACCTCGGACTCCACCAGCTAGTCAACACTCCCACCCACATCACCGGACACACCCTTGACCCCCTCTTCACCTCAAGCAACCACATCTCTTTCAGCCACACCTCCGAACTCCACTGGACCGACCACCACTGCGTCCATTTCACCTATAAGAAAATCACAGAGCAACACCGCATCCAGCTACCTCCTCACCGCCACTGGGGAAAAGTCACCCAAGACCAACTGACCAGCACCCTCATCAACAACCCTCCACCCGACGCAACCGACCCGAGCACAGCCGCCATCAATCTCCATCAATGGATCCTCGACTGCGCCAACACCCTTGCCCCACTCAAGAAACCCACTGCAATCCAAGGAAAGAAAAAACCAGCATGGTTCACAGACGATCTAACCACCTCCAAAAGCATCTGCCAGAAGCTCAAAAAGAAATGGATCCAAGAACGCACACCCGACAACCTCGCCACCCTCAAAAACGCCAACCGTGAACACCACCAACGGATCCGCCTCGCCAAGCGCGCCCACTTCACCGAACGCATCAACAACAACGCCCACGACTGCAAAGAACTCTTCGGCATCGTGAAGGAACTCTCCAACCCAAAAGCCAACTCCAACGACATCCCGCCCTCCCAGAAACTCTGCGACGACCTCTCCACCTTCTTCCACCAGAAAATCGCCACCATCCACGACAGCTTCAACACCGGTCCACCGCCAGACCCCACCCCCGACGTCTCCTCCCACGACTGCCGCCTCACCGCCTGGACCCACGTGGACGATGCAGAAACCATAACAACCATGAACACCATCCACTCAGGCTCCCCTACGGACCCTTGCCCTCATCACGTATTCAACTCAGCCAACGCCACCATCGCCCCCGAACTCCGCAAGATCATCAACCTCTCCTTCACCTCCGCCACTTTCCCGGACAGCTGGAAACACGCAGAAATCTAACCCCTCCTCAAGAAACCCAAAGCCGACCCCAACGATCTCAAAAACTTCCGTCCGATCTCTCTCCTCCCTTTTCCAGCTAAAGTCATCGAGAAGATCGTCAACACTCAACTCACCCACTTCCTCGAAGACAACTCCATCCTGGACACCTCACAATCCGGATTCAGACGAAACCACAGCACTGAGACTGCTCTCCTCGCCGCCACAGATGACATCAGACATCAAATGGACAACGGCGAAACCTCAGCCCTCATCCTCCTCGACCTATCAGCCGCCTTTGACACAGTCTGCCACCGCACCCTACTGACCCGCCTCCAGGAAGCCGGCATCCAAGATAAAGCCCTCCACTGGATCTCATCCTTCCTCTCTGACAGAACTCAGAGAGTCCGTCTCTCCCCTTTCTGCTCCAAAGCGACCAACCTCATCTGCGGCGTCCCCCAAGGATCCTCCCTCAGCCCTACGTTGTTCAACGTCTACATGGCCCCCCTCGCTAAACTGGCCCACCAACATCATCTCAGCATCATCTCCTACGCCGACGACACCCAGCTCGTCCTCTCCCTGACCAAAGACCCGCTCACCGCCAAAACAAACCTCCACGAGGGACTAAAAGCCATCGCCGATTGGATGAACAACAGTCGCCTGAAACTCAACTCCGACAAGACGGAAGTCCTCATCGTCGGGCGCACTCCCTCGGCCTGGAATGACTCATGGTGGCCCTCCGACCTCGGACCCCCGCCCACCCCTGCCAACCACGCAAGAAACCTCGGCTTCATCCTGGACTCCGCCCTCACCATATCCAAACAGGTCAGCGCCGTCTCCTCCTCCTGTTTCAACATCCTTCGAATGCTCCGCAGAATCTTCAAGTGGATTCCAACAGAAACCAGAAAGACGGTGACCCAGGCCCTCGTCAGCAGCAGACTTGACTACGGCAACGCACTCTACACAGGCATCCCAACCAAAGACATCAAACGACTCCAACGTATCCAAAATGCCTCCGCCCGACTGATTCTCAACATACCCCGCCGATGTCACATCTCCCCTCACCTGAAGGAACTCCACTGGCTCCCGGTAGACAAGAGGATCACCTTCAAACTCCTCACCCACGCTCACAAGGCGCTTCACAACACCGGACCGTCCTACCTCAACACCAGACTTAACTTCTACACTCCAACTCGTCAACTCCGATCCGCCAACCTCGCCCTCGCCATCGTACCCCGAATCCAGCGCAAGACCTCCGGCGGCAGATCCTTCTCCTTCCTCGCCGCCAAGACCTGGAACTCTCTCCCCACACCTCTACGCCAGACCCAGGACCTCCTCGCATTCAGAAGGCTCCTCAAGACCTGGCTCTTCGACCGCTAAACAGCAATGCTCCACCCCCCCCTCCCCCCAGCGCCTCGAAACCCTGACGGGTACATATCGCGCTTTATAAATATTGTGATTGATTGATTGATTGATTACAAATTAGAAATTACCCAAACCCAGTTAAAGACAGATATTTTGATGCATACGAGTCCAAAAAGACGCCCATGCATCAAAAAATGACACATATGCATAAAAAATGACGCACATTGCCATGAAACATCCATTGGCCTTGAGCGGTAATTCCCACACTGTACCCCCTGAAATTGGTTAAGTATGAAACATATTTCAAAATATGGATGCAGGGTTATTTCTAAGCATGTGTGTAAAAAAAATGACGCATAGACTGTAAGCTTCATAATATTTTGACGCATGTGAATAAAAACGCACCACATTTGAGGCAGGAAGTGATGTAAAAAGATATCTTGTTTACAGAAATGGTACAGTGGGTGTACTTTTGCTTTCACTTTACAGTCTGTGATATTTCCTGACTGTGTGGCTGTGTTTTGACTTGTCTCTCTGTGCATTTTGTGAATTTGTCTCCAGTGCAGTCTTTAAACTGTCTGTGGTATCCTGTGTTAGTATTTTTTTGGTCATTTCTGGTGTCAACATTTGTCTTTGTCGTGTTGGGAATCTGTTGTGGGTAGTGTTAGTTTGGGGATGGTTGGGCTGTGTTCTGTTAGTTATTTTGCATTTCCCTGTCCTACTTTCCCTCTATTCTTCTCTGTACCCCTTTATTCCCTTTTTTTGGTGCAAGCATGTTGGGTAGGCCTCGTCTTGGCAGGATGGGAGCAGAGGAGCTGGGTGGCTTTATTTGGCTGGTGTGCCACTTCCTGCCGTTAATGATTGAAGCAGGTGGCCGTGTGATACAGGGCTATCACACAGAGGCAAGGAGGCTCCGGTGAGCAAAGGTGTTATACCAAAAAATTTATAAATATGGGCCACATATTGTGAGATATACAATAATTCCTACACATTATCGTCATTTGTTGACGCAACAGCTAGACTAACTTTTAAAACACAACAGGAGCCTGTAAATTAGTGCTGCCTTCACATCAATTGATGATGCTAATGTGGTTCTAACATATTTTTCATGCATGGTCTGTGAGTGTATCAGGAAACACATGTTTTAAATCTAGATTTTTACAGGAAATATAGTGTTCCTCAATGTTTTGTGATACATGTCTGAACTGGATTCTGACACATACGTAACAAGTTATAGCTGACCTCAGGTAACATCTTAGACTGATATTTGGAGTTTGTAATGCCACATTTAAATTAGGGATGGATGGCAAAAGTATGCACACGGGTTCATATCTCTATGGTTGGTGCAACCTACCATAGCTGTTGCACATCAAATGAAGAAAATGATACAAATTGAGGGCTAACAACTGTCCCTGTACATTATACCTGTGTGTCTTAAATTGGTCTTAGTCACAATGTCTGGATGACTGGTATTGCAGTCCTCCCGGAAAGTGGCTTGGCATGTCTCTCATGGATACACATGATGAGAGGAATACACGCCATGAATTAGTCTGCTAACTAATGAAGGAGCATGTCTGCCACCACATGATAGTTAGGGCCACTGCATGTGTGCAGATATGTGTGTCTCACTCACTGGAGTCCCTGGGTCTGTACATGTTTGCAGTGGTATGTAGGATGCAGTATCATCATGTCTGAGATGCCTGACTTTCTGAGTTAATATTACACATATTATTTGTATTTGGAAGTGTTGTACAGTGCACAGACATTGAGCACATTTCTCCGTTCCGTGCCTTACAGGTGGACCTGCACCCTACACTATCGGAGAGGTGGCTCGATTTGCGGACCCAGACATCTTCAGTAAGTGTTGATATTTCTGTTCTGTGTTTTGTTTGCTGATGATGTGTGATTGATTCCTGTGTGTTGGACACATAGCAAGGTGTGATGCGCTAGTCAATGATCAGATATGTTCCTTGAGTGGAGTATCATTTTTTTCCCCATCGTTGAGTTGGCCAATCATTAGCGTATTATCATAATTTGCGATTGTAGGTCAGTCCTGTAGGCACAGCAATGTGAATAGGGATGAGTTATGTGGATAAAACTTAAAAACAGAAAATGTAGCAGTGGACCATATTAGTGATTTAGTCAGCAAGTCAGATCCTGATTCTCCCAGAATAGGGATGCCAAAGTCTTACCCACAGACTTCAGCTTCCCTATTCACTAATTAACATGTTTGACTGTATGTTTAACTTCCTAGCAGCATGTAGCTCCACATGTTGTGCTATGAGTATGAGGCACTTGAGTATAATGGCCTAGGTGTGCATGCAGCTCATGGCCAGATGTGTGCTGCATCTATCTGCTTGTTGTAAGTCACAGGTTACTGGTAGGAAATGATGTTGACAATGGTCTGCATTTCCAAAGATAAGTGTTAATGGGATTGTCCAAGGTTTGGGTGTATCCTAGTTGGACTTCCTCCTTACCTTTGGTGTCCTGGCCAAACCTATGTACAGCTGTCCAAAGCTTCCTGGGTGTCCTTGTTGTTTGAAATTATTTGTTGCTTGTCCACCCCCCCCCCACCAGACACAGGCATAGGGTTGTGAATAGTGTACCTTGGACTGATGATCCAAGTTTAGTACACAGACATGTAAAACTGTAAATCACTTGTCCAAACCTAAGATACCCACTCATGATTAGCAACTGCATTCTATCCTGGCAATTCCATTTAGAACTCGCAGATCTTGTGGCCCTAGATTGCCCTGGATTGTCATCAAGAACATAATAATTTGTTGGCCTGTCAGTGGTGGCTGATTTGCAGCATTATTTTTACCTGACAAATGGCTGAACAATGATGCCAAAGTCAATCCAGTTGTTACCCATCTTTTAGAGTTTTGCTGTGTTGTTTGATGATAGGACATGTGTAGGCTGGCTTGGCATGTACTGCCTCAGGGACAATCAGTGATCTGTATGATGATATGGGCTGTTTCTGGTACATTAGATGTATTGTCTGATTTACTTCTGGAGCCATTTCACACAATGAAGCACCTAATGTTTGTTTTTCTATTTGTCTTAACAGCTGCCAATATGACTCCCATCCAGATTCGAGAGTTTCAGCAAAGGGCGATGCGTTACTGCCACATTCTGGATGTGGAGTCGGGGTTCCGCAACATGGCAAGGTGTTATCGCCATGAAAGAGCCTCCGGAGTGTGGAGGGCATTTGCCCAAGGGGGCCCTTCCGTGTCCACCACAGCCACCACCACCAGCACCACCACTACCACCCAGGTGGCACCGACATTAGCAGGCACCTTTGCTGGACCGTCAACATCCACAGCTCCAGGACCTGTCACAGCACCACCTGCACCTCCTCTTACAGACATGGCACTGACAAGGGCCCATAAATCCTCCACTGGCACCCAGACCACCCCTGCTGCAGTCACAGACCCTACAGCTTTTCTACAGATGCAACAGACGTTGGACCGTGTGTTGCGGAAAATGACCAGGCTGCAGCAGGAGGTGGCACAAGTGAATCGGAGGGTGTGTGCCATCAAAAACACCCTGCAGAGGGCCGACATGTAGACATTATACGCAGCCATGATTCCCTCCCATCCCTCCTCTTTCCTGGTTCTTTAAATTAGTGGGTTTAGGGGGCTTATTGTTAGGGTAGTTTAGTTAGTAGTAGTAGGTGGGGGGTGGGGGTATCATACTTTTTATAACTGTTTTTTATTATGTGTGTGGATGGGTGGGTGGGGGACGATGTTGGGGTTTTGGTGTTTTAAAACAAATATATATATATTTGTTTAGTATAAGATAGTATGTGTTTAGGTTAGTATATGTTGTCCTCCATGTGTCCCGTCTTATAAGGGGGGTGGAGGGTTGATGTTTAGATCATTTTGTTAAATGTGATAAGTAAGTTTAGCTTAGGTTAGTTAGGGCCAGTTGTGGGTAATGTGTAGTTAGATTAGTTTAGGTTAGGTAAGGTGTTTCCCCTGGTTTTACCTTCTGTTTTTACTGCTTAATAAATATGTAGGTAACCCTTTACAGTATGCTTGTAGATCAGGGCCTTGGCATGAGTGAACAGTGCCTCTTTTGTATTAGCTTTTGTGTCCCATGCTGCTACCAATTCCCAACTGAGCTGTTACATTGGCAGCTACACCAAAGCTACTTAGCTAAGATTCGGCCAACCATTGCACCCACCACTCATGGTTAATATGGATCCCAAAGTGTGGTCAATTTGTGATGTATGTTTTCAATGTCACATACTTTGCTACCAGATTTGGTATTGAGGACACTGTGGTAAGTCTGCCTGCAGCCTGATATCCAAACAAATCCTTATAAGGTGAGTGGTAGTATACTCTCATGTAGTATAGTATACATAACTCACACCTATCATGTGTTACAATGTTCAGCCCGGTGACTTATCTGTATGGAAACTCATACACATCCATTCATGCTGTATGGTGTGTGTTAGATAAAGATTGGGTCAAATGTCACATACGTAAGTTTTTGGTTGAAGAAACAATTGAAGGCACTATTTCCTGGCTTAGACATCCCTTGAGGAAGCGTTATTCTGTCCAACACAGTATTATGGTGTATAGTTTCTATTTTCCTCAGAACTAGCCCTCAGGAAGGGCAGATGATGGTACAATCCAGACCACGGTGCATAGTTATCAGCCAAGATTCATTCAGGTCAGGTGTATTGACAATCAATAATCATTGGCCTGAGGTAAACATCACTGATGGCCATCACGGTTGATGTGTCACATTACACAGAGACAAAGTTGTTGTGTAAGTGCTATTTATTTGAAAGTGCTGTAGTGCTATATGTACATTGTCCATGATTGTGAGTCCATTAGTGAAACATCTTCCATTGTGATCAGACACATGTGCAGAAGGACATGTCATTGGACATGCTGGGGTGTGAAGTGTCAGACAGTGCAGAGGGACAGGATTTGCCAATGAGGTAGTGAGAGACAATCACAGGGTAGGGTGACAAGAGATACAGTGGGCTGAAGAACAGTGCTTGAGTACAGTTGTTGCAAGACTGGCATGTTACAAAGCACAGGACCTTGGTAATAGGTGGCCATGTGGCAGGGACTAGTACTACCGGGTAATCATACGGGTGAAGGTGATCTGTTCCACGTCTTCATCTTCTGATGTGTGTGTTGTCTCCTCTGCCCTTGGTGGTGGTGGTTGTGAAGGGGCAACACACACCGCAGTGTTTGAAGAAGGGAAGTCAGACATCCCGGTAGCTGCCAACTGTGGGGCTATTAAGGGCAGTACTGCAGCAAGGAGGAGCTGCTGGTTCTTAAGAATAGCAGCCACATCAAGGTGGTAGGCAGCCAGGTCGGCCCTGAGGGGTTCAATATTGCATTTGTGTATGCGTTGACAGGATTGTTGTTGTAGGTGTTGGGTCAACTCTATTACAGCTGTGCTGATTTCCTTTAACCTTTTTTCAAGTTCCTGCAAGATTGTTGTTCGACCTTGCATAGCTGCTGCCTGTTCTTCGGTTGACATCATGCACGAACGCACCCCCTCGAGGCTGGCTGCCATAGTTTGCATCCCCACCCGTACCTCCTTGGCCAGCTCCCGCTGTACTCCAACTACAGTTCTCTCAAAGCTGGTGCCAGGGTCGTCAGAGTCCTCAGCTGTGTTGGAGCTGGCAGGTCGTACAATTGGGGTGGTGGGTGGCTCCTCTGTGATGGCTGCTAGTTTGGGGCTCCTCCTTGTGACTGAAGGTGGGGTCTGGAGGGTTCCAAGGACATCTTGGAGGGTCTGCTGGCTGATGTTTGTCAGCTCGTCATCCATGTCATCAGAGTAGTCCTGGACAGGCATATCCACAGGAGAACCATTGTCCTCTGCAATGAGATATGGTACAATTAGTGTGTCTGTGTTGTGGCATTTGTAATGTGACATGCCTGCCTTCCAATTATTTTAACATTGTGATCTTGGTTCCTGTTCATTGTTCCTGTCTTTCATATTAGCATTTTCACAGGCCTATGCTCCACCTGCATGTCACATGTATTGTGGTCAGTTTGTGGGCTTGTCAGCATCACATCCTCTAGGTGTTGGTTCAGGCCAAATTGTGAATTGCCACCTTCTTGTCCTACTCAACCCTCCGTCTACTTCCATTCTCATGGTGAGGCCTTTCACTGGCTGTGGGTGTTCTGATGGCACTAGCACCACACTTAACAATCTGGAACTGCCCCAGTCTCTGAGCTTTCACATCCACCTATATGTTGTTGAGATCTAGCATATACTATGTATAGCATTGTTGTGGTACCATATGGCTTTCAGCATTGGTAATGTATACTGCTGATGTTGGGGAATGTGTGCTACATTGGATTGCACTGATTGTTCTAGCAGTGTTCCATTTCCTCCTCTGACTGTGCGGGTGTATCTCTGTAACCAGTTACAGGTGTCCTCCCCCTCAATGCTGTTGTCTGAGCTGTATGACATTTGGGATGTTGCATTGTGACCCAGGCACAGGGTGGACCCTGACATATGCAGCATGGGTATGACATTAGTGCTGTGTACCTCCTAATGTTTATGACAATGGCTGATGTTTGTAGCAACTATGGACAATCACATTTGACACAATTGGTACATTTGTATTGTTTCAGGGGATTGATAAAGTTATCATCATGAACCCTCTAATTTGGGTGTGTTTGATCCATGGGAATTTACTGCCATTAGCTATTTGACCTGCACACACACCTGAGGTGGTTGTGGCAACTGTTGTCAATGTTAAATTCCATGTGCAGATATGGCCAGAGGTTGTTAATTGGGCCCTAGTTAATGTAGGGAGAATACTGGCTGACGTGTGACGGGCTGCCAGTTTTATGTTGTACCCTACCCTCCAGGCCTGGCTTTACCTTTCCAACATCCTTGGCACGGCAGCATACCCCCATGCAAAGGTTCTTGGTGTAGTGTAGTATTGTGCCCCAGGTTTCCTCTGTGCAGCCCATGCCCCCGTGCCGTGCCCCTTTAGCCATGCCACTCCCTGAATATCATGACTTCCATGCATTGTGTAGTAGGTATGTCCCTCCTCCGGTTGCATTTAACAATTCGGCATTTAATTTCCCCATGCGACTTACCCTGCATCTGTGTTGTCTCCTGGTAGTCTGCGCTGTCCTGTCCTTGGATCCCTGTGACGATCTCCTCAGGGATGACAGCTGCCACCATCTCCTCCATGTGGTCCAGGGCCTCCTGCGGTGCTGGACTCCCTCTCCAGTCTGCAGTGCTGCCTTCCTGTTCCTGGCCATCTTTTTCTTGGTCCTGCACTTGCAGTCATGCCAGCATTTCTTGCACTTGATGACTGTTCTCCGTACTTCTGCCACACTGTTGATCTTGTCAACAATTTGTTGCCATATTGCCTCTCTCCTACTAATTGGCAACTTTGAGGTGACAAACAGTTGGTGCTGGTGTTCCGTCACCTCTTTCACCAGAATTTCCTGCTCCTCTGCACTGAAGCAACACTTTCTTTTCTTCTTCTCCCTGTTCTGGGCCTTGTGTGGGTCCTCCTGGCTGGTTCCTGGTCTGTTGTCATCTTCCTGGGGTCTGTGCAGGCACCTGGGATTAATTTTTGCTCTCCTTAGCACATTTTGCTGTGTTTGTGCCACTTTTTGACGCAATTGTGTCAAAAAAAGGCGCATATCCGGTTTCCGACGTCATAAACCATCTCACAGCCATTTTCGCCGCGTTAAGGTCGTTTTCCTTTACGACGTGACGCATTGGTTTGAGTAAAAAAAAATGACTCATACCTGTGATTTGCGCCGCCGTGCGTCAAAGTATAAATTTGACAACCGCACGGCGCAAAGAAATGGCGTTAGCCGGAGGTAAAAAAAATTACGCAAAACTGCGTCTGCGCAGTTTTGTGTCAAAAAGTATAAATATGGCCCCAAGTTCTGAGTGTGGCCAGATGGTCTAGTACTCAAGTCATCGTGTATTAGACTTACTCCAGAGGGGTGTGGGATTTACTTCCTTTGTGGAAGAGTTAAGCAGGCCTAGTAACTTGTCATGTGCAACTGGAAGTATCAAGGGTGATTCATGTCAAATAGCCTCAACAGCACCTCGCTATTCTGGAGGTGCTGACATTGGTAAATATTTGGTAAAATTCAACTTATCTGGCTGGGCTGGGTGCTTCGGTGTCTAACATCGGCCCCAGTGACCCTCCACCTGTGTTTTTCAAACCTCTGAGTGAACTTCCTGTTAGGAGCCGAAACGTTTGCATCTTAACTGTTTACTAACATTTGTCTTTCCTTTCCCCCACCTTGAACCCCGAACGCTTGAGACTCGTGACCTAGCTGCGAGTAGCCCATTAACCAGGGAAAGGTTGATACAATCTTTGGTTCATGGCGGGGTGGGTGAAAGGCGGTTTGGGACCTAGGGTGCTTGCAAACACAGTGACATCCACTATACGGATACAAGGGCACAGCATTACGGTGCCAAGAGTGAGTTCATACGAGTGTGTGCACTCACCGGCTGATACCTGTGGCACAGCACAGCGATGCAGAGTGGATGTGCGGGAGTGAGTGTGGGTGAATGATAAGGCAGTACAGTGATGCTGCTGGTCACGTTTATCCTGTAAGGAAGTTCTTACAGTTGGCATTATGCCTTACTAGTGCGGCTTCGGCCGTAGTGCTACGTAAAAGTGTTGTAAACCTTGAATTTACATTTTGCTGCTAATGTTGGGACTCGGGGTACACCCTGAATGTATGCGTTACACTGATTGTGGGGAACTCTAGTGTGGGTCTTGTGCCAACAACGTTTGACGACTTATGTGCATGCTGGGAGGCAATGTACCATTTTCCTCATGTGTACATACAGTAGTAGTATTTAACACAGCTGGGCCCATACCGTGACTTCCATTGCAAATTGGAGCATAGGCCAAGAGGTATGTTATCCCTGTACTGTGTTAACAAGGTGTGTGTTGAACACAATCTTTTTTATACATACACTGTGTGATGTATCCTTTGTGCCCACACAGCGTGGTTGTGGTGGGGAAGTGCTGTGTCTTTGCATTACATATTGCCTCCATGATAAGCCTGACTGTTCTGTGCTAAGCTACCCAAGGGTGAGCACAGGTTATACAGTAAGTGTAATCACCCACCCTTGAGGGGAGTTGCAGGTTTTGCCTGGCTAGGATCCTGCCTCAGCCAACCAGAATGTGCCATCTCCAACAGAGACCCCCTGTGAATGGCTACAAGTATACAGGCCATGCAATGGACATTAAGTTACCATCTCTGTAATTTCTTTCCAAATGGAAAAATGTTCTTTTAAGTTAGCCCATTTTCTTAAAGGTATTTGTCAGCTTAACAAAAAAGTTCTACATTTTGGAAAACTTCAGAAACAGCAGGCAGTGACTACTCCTTGGAGCCTGCCAGTGAGGTTCCCTGAGAGAATCAATTACTAGTGCCCTTGGAAAGTCAGCAATCAATTGTTTGCAACCTGCTTTCAAGTTACAAACCAGTGACAGAAAGACCCAATCTACCCCCCTTCCAAATTGTGATTCAGCTTATGTTCCAGAACCAATTTACAAGTCAGAAAAGATTTTATGACTCACAATATGGGTTTTGTACATTCTGGAAAAGATTCTGCAGTTGCAAACCTAGTCATTTTGTAAACTGCAGTGTTTGCAACTGCAAAATCCTTTTGTTCATCTGGCCCTTTGTCTGGTGTAAGAAATTGGGTTGTTAGTTGAGAGGGTTGTGAGGCTTTCTCAAGCAACAGGCACAAATTTGTCAGGGTGAATCACAAACAGTCACTAAATTAATCTGTGACCAACCCTCTGGTAGCTTTGTACAAAATCAGTCAACTTAGTTGCTTAGAGGCAACGTGTGGAGCATTTATGCATCCATCAGACAGCAATAAAGTAAAAACACAACAAAAGAAAAATCCCACACCAAATAAGAAAAATAGAGCATATTTTTATAAATTATTGACACTAAAATGACAAAAATCCAATCAGTAGGAGTTATGAATGCCCGGTCCCCTGTTACCTTTGGTCTTAGAAGTAATTATGGATGAAAAATGTCTAAGAAGGTAAAGTTCAGTGGTGCAAGGCAGCCGGCAGGTTACGTGTAGAAAGCATCATTGTCAGGGAGCCACTGGACGAAATCACGATGAAGATTCCTATATTCTGACTTAGGGCCTGATTTTGATTTATATAACATAAATACATATTTTGGCTGTGACAGAAAGCACTCGTGAAAAGTCTTTCAGAGACTTTCAACTTGATATTCTGGCCCATGAACCTGTTTGGGTTATTTTTACTTAATTACCTGGCAGTGGCGTAGGGAACCCCCAACTCCAGTAGCCTAAAGAGGGGCTGCCGCTGGCCTGATAACCTAATAAAATGAGTCAATATAAACAATAATTAGTTATGCATGGTCTACTGACAAAATGCTAACTAATAACACTGCGGGGAACTGGCATGAAAGAAGGTTTTAGGCATAGCGCAGACATGCACAGAGAAGGAAACATGGTAAAGAAAAATAAATAGGTGAAAATGCAGAGACAGGAACCTATAGTAAAATAGGTAGATAGAAAGGGAAAAGAAAGAACCGGAGGAGAAATGGCAGGTTACAAGACTGAGGGAACCATGAATAGAAAAATGGAAGAAAAGATGAAAATGTGAAAGAATGATGAAATTGTGAAAGGGTTGATAGATGGAAGGGCAAAAGGTTGGATGGAAGAGTGGAAAGATTGACAGGTGAAAGGGTGACTGGAGGGGGAAAGAACAATGGACAGATGAGAAGAGGGAGTAGATGGATGGTTAAAAGACGGATGAGTGCATGCACATATTGAGAGGTGGATGGATGAAAAAATGCTTGTCTACATGATGGATAGAAAAATGTATTGTTGGATAGGGCAATGTCTGGGTAGATGGCAGGAGAAGAGATGGATGGATGAATAGAGAGAAGGGTAAATGGATGAGTCGATGGAAGGAGGGTGGAAGACAATTTTCTAACGGTCACTTTTGCTTGCTTCACGTGCTCGGTCTGATTAGAAGTATGTTTCAAGTGGGGGATATTTTCATTTTCTAGCTACTCCCTTGTTACCTGGTGCATGCTCCCCTGTCTTGAGTCATTCTCTGCTTCCAGGGGCATAGCTTTGCCAGTAAGAGTTGGGGGGGGCATTGAGCTTCAGATTTTCCAACTGTCAGGCTGGCATATAGGTGGTCATTCTGACCTCGGCGGTAAAAGGCGCTTACCGACGTTCAGAAGGCCGCCACAACACCGCTGCGGTTGCGGTAAACCGCCACCGTAATTCTGACCCTCAAGAGGCAAACCGCCAAAAACCCGACATCCACAAAAGTCCGCCACACCAACGGCCAGCGTTAAACTGGCGAAGACCAAACCTCCACCGTCACGCCAACAGAAATACGCCCATGCCATTACGACCCACGAATCCACACGGCGGTCTTTCAACCGCGGTATTCCATTGGCGGTACACACCGCCGCGCTCAAAATACACATACAGCTCCAAAACACAGCCACATTGGACAATTTGAAATACACACACCTGAGACACATACACACAATACTCCCACACACCCAATTAACTATAAAACACACACCCACATCACCCACAAACCCCTACGACCAGAAATCAGAGACGAAGCCCAGAGAGAGACAGCACAGAATAGAGACCACCATCACACAGAGGCACACTACACCATCACCCACACAACAACCACGCACAAAACACCACACACCACTACACTCACCACACTCATCACCGCAAACACCACCCCACACCTCATCCACACCACCCCATGGCACCCCCAAGACACCCCAGGTTCTCAGACGCAGAACTCAGGGTCATGGTGGAGGAAATAGTTCGGGTAGAGCCCCAGCTCTTCGGGACACAGGTGCAGCACACCACCATTGCCAGGAAGATGGAGCTATGGCAAAGAATAGTGGACAGGGTCAACGCTGTGGGACAGCATCCACGAAATCGGGACGACATCAGGAAGTGGTGGAACGACCTACGGGGGAAGGTGCGTTCCATGGTATCCAGGCACAACATCGCGGTGCAGAAGACTGGCGGCGGACCCCCACCTCAACCCCAAGAACTTACAACATGGGAGGAACAGGTCTTGAACATCCTGCATCCTGAGGGCCTCGCAGGAGTATCTGGAGGAATGGACTCTGGTAAGTCTAATCTCAACTACTTCATCCCCCCCACCCACCAGCATGCCAACTCATACCCCCAGTCTCCCCCCCACCCCATCACACATCCTCCTTGCTAATGTCTCACCATCACAACACACCCATCCCAACACCAAACCCTGCATGCCACCTCAAACCAGCGACACCAATCACCTAAGCATGCCCACTGCACATACCCATCTCCCCCACAAACCGCCGTCACAACAGCCCCCACAAAGGAATGCCAGCACTGGGGTACACGGGCACCCACCCATTGCACGCTATGGCACACACAGAAGCAATAACCATACTCTTATACCCCTGCAGGACCCGAACGCCACCACACCGCCCAGGAGGGTCCAGAAATGTCCATCCCACCCCAAGAAGAGGCCCCCAGTGATGACAGCAGCTCTGTCTCCCTGGACCCAGATGGCCAGCCCGGCCCATCGGGGACCTTGGGACAGTCGGTTCCCCTCAGACAGCCACAGGCCACAGCAGACCTACCCCCCTCTGGGAACACCAGCACAGCACCCACCCAGCGGGCCCATGCCTCTGTCTCCAGTACACGTCAATCAGCGGTGTGTCCACCACTACAGGGCACCCAGGTTAACCCACCACCCCAACAACAACAGGGACCTGGGGGCAGTGGTAGTGGGCACACGGTCCAGGGGACAGAGGCCCAGGGAAACAGGGGAACTGGGAGGGCTGCTGTGCGACAGTGGGGGGACAGGCCCAGGGAACCCACTCTCCACGAGGCCCTCACCTCCATCATGGGAGCATACCACCACTCCCAGGAGACGATGGCGACGGTCCTGGCCAGGTTCCAGGAGATCCAGGTACTGCAGGAGGAACAGTTTATGGGGTTCAGGGAAGAACTGAGAAACATTAGTTCCGCAATGGGCACCATCGTTGTGGCTCTCAACCAGATTGTCACCACATTGCGGGACCATGTGGCACCACAAAGGGCCCCTGTCACTAGCATGGACCAGGAACAGGCTACCACCTCCGCCGGCGCTAGTGGACAGGAGGCCCCGACACAAGAACAACCGGCCACCAGAACCCCACCCCCTGCAGAAGAAGAACCACCCCGCAAGTGGGGCCTGAGATCTAGGAAGAAGACAGAGTAGGATGCCAAGACCCCCGCCAGGAAAGGATACCCCCTGATGTCATCCCACTGTCCCACATTGTCACCCTGTCCAACCTTAAACTGCCCCTGCTCCACCTTCCACAGGCATATGGACAATGCACCTGTGAGACTGAGAATCTGGACTCTGCCATGGACATTCCTCCACCATCACCCATCACCGATTTTCAACCATGTCCCAAAATTGAGCACTTTAATAAACACACTTATTGAACACAAATAATCTGGAGTCTGCCTGTATTTTTGAAAATATGTATTAGACATAAACGTGCAAAAATGACCAGTTACATTGTGATGACAACATACCACTGTCACACAGCTGTAGTCCATGGGCAAACAAAGCAGAGGTCACGCAGTGGGGCCCACATCTCTGAAATTGGAAGGGAAAGTCACAACTCTGTTAGCATACACTGGGTGAAAAGGACAGACAGTAGAGAGGCAGGAGACTGTAAGTAAATGTAAAATACCGGTGTTGATTCTTACCTGTGTGTTATTGAAAATACTGCTGTATCACTGTGTCCCTGTTGTCTGTGTCGTCCTCTTCGTCTTCCTCCTCTTCACTCTCCGCAGGCTCCACAGCTGCTACAACACCACCATCTGGACCATCCTCCTGCAGAAAAGGCACCTGGCGTTGCAAAGCCAGGTTGTGAAGCATACAGCAGGCCACGATGATCTGGCACACCTTCTTTGGTGAGTACATTAGGGATCCACCTGTCATATGCAGGCACCTAAACCTGGCCTTCAGGAGGCCGAAGGTCCGCTCGATCACCCTCCTAGTACACCCATGTGCCTCATTGTACCGTTCCTCTGCCCTTGTCCTGGGATTCCTCACTGGGGTCAGTAACCACGACAGGTTGGGGTAACCTGAGTCACCAATTAGCCACACACGGTGTCTCTGTAGTTGTTCCATCACATAAGGGATGCTGCTATTTCGCATGATGTACGCGTCATGCACTGACCCAGGGAACTTGGCATTTACATGGGAGATGTACTGGTCAGCCAAACAGACCACCTGGACATTCATGGAATGATAACTTTTTCTGTTCCTGTACACCTGTTCACTCCTGCTGGGGGGGACCAAAGCCACATGTGTCCCGTCAATGGCACCAATGATGTTGGGAATATCTTCAAGGGCATAGAAATCACCCTTCACTGTAGGCAAATCCCCCACCTCAGGGAAAACGATGTATCTCCGCATGTGTTTGAGCAGGGCAGACAACACTCTGGACAACACCTTTGAAAACATAGGCTGAGACATCCCTGATGAAATGGCCACTGTTGTTTGAAATGAGCCACTTGCCAAAAAATGGAGTACTGACAGCACCTGCACAAGAGGGGGGATCCCTGTGGGTTGGCGGATGGGTGACATCAGGTCTGGCTCCAGCTGGGCACACAGTTCCTGTATAGTGGCTCGGTCAAGCCTGTATGTCAGAATGACATGTCGTTCCTCCATTGTCGACAGGTCCACCAGCGGTCTGTACACGGGAACATTCCTCCATCTCCTCGCAAGTCCCAGCGGACGGTGCCTAGGAAGGACAACAGCGAGCACAGAGTCAATCAACCCACAGGTACGTTCCCACAGCTTGCACAGTACACGATTCTCTATGCATTGAATGGCTTGTATGAGTGTCGATGCAAGGCCTAGGCATGTGTGACGCAGTAGAAATTAAGCCATGTGGGCCCTTGAAATGGCGGCTGCCTGACCTGTGAAGTGCGACAATGGGATGTGAGATCAATGCGCTGGAGTGGCACACCGTGGCGGTAGGCGGTCGAAGACCGCGGCACAAAGCCGCATTGGTTAACATTGAACCCTATGGGTTTCAGGAGCCAATGACGAAGTGCACCGGCGGTCGCGGTACGCACCGCCATGGACGTGACCGCCATTTTCTATCTGCTTAATCACTCGAGACCTGATCATCCACAGGAGAGGGCCTATACTGCAAGTGCTGCTGTGACCTCGGTCAGGAGAATACAATGGCTGCTGCGACTGGGGAAAGGGCCCCTGCCTTCACTTCTGAAGAATTGGAGAAACTCGTGGATGGGGTCCTCCCCCAGTATGTGCTACTCTACGGTCCTCCAGACCAACAGATACGTACACTGGGAGCATGCTTTGGGGGCAATGCCTGTGTTGAGTCGGGTGGATGAAAGATGGTGGGGAGGGGAGCGATTGAGGCATGCATCAAACGACGGATGAGAGCATGTGCCACATGGCAAGGGTGGGGATGGGGGGCCACTCACATCGAGCATGCAGAAAATTATGAAAATGTTATTTCTCCCTCTGTACATGTGACATAGGTCAGCGCCCATCAGAAAATCGACGTTTGGCGTTCCATCGCCAAGGACGTCCGGACCCTGGGGGTCCACAACAGACGGGGCACCCACTGCCGCAAGAGGTGGGAGGACATCCGCCGCGGGAGCAGGAAGACCGCGAGGCTCTGCTGGGGATGGCCTCCCAACGTAGGAGGGGTGGCTCCCGTCAATTGACCCCCCTGATGTCCCGGATCCTGGCGGTGGCCTACCCCGATTTGGATGGGCGCGTGAGGACATCACAGCAGACACAAGGGGGAGAGTACAAGCACATTCAGCTGATTTAGCGCACATTGGAGGTGTCTGGGTGGGGGAGGAGGGCTGTGGGTATCCCTAGGCCAGGGCGATTTCCGTAGGCTAGGCCCCTCCGTTAGGCATGGCCCTGTGCCCCCACCCCCCCCTCTGTAGGTTGCCTAGTACAGCTAATCATGGCCCTGTGTCACCTATGTGTGGATTTGTCGTCCATAGGCTTGTAGGCCATGTCCCACGGATTGAGTAGTGTAGCCCAAGTGTGCGGCGTAGTACAGGGGGCTTCTGTGTCTGTCCTGTCCGCCAACGGTGTCGCCAATGCATGCACTCAACATGTCTTTATTTCTCCCCCCCCCTTTTTTGTTGGTCTTCCTGTTCATGTGTGCATTAGCATCATCAGGCGGAGGAGAAGTGGCATCGGAGCACGAGGGAGCTGCATCTCACATGGCCCTGGAGGGCCATGCAACCGACTCGGAGTTCACCAGTGAGACGGAGGGCGAGGGGAGCTCCACAGCGGGGACACGTGGTGACACCAGTGACACAGACACGTCCTCGGAAGGGAGCTCCCTTGTGGTGGCGGCAACATCCGTGCCCACCGCAACAACAGGTACAGCCGCCACCCAGCGCACCAGCTCCGCCCTCCCAGCAGCCCCTCAGCGTTCGCCCCGTGCCCGCTCACCCAGGAAGGTGGGCATCTCCTTCGCCCCAGGCACCTCAGGCCCTGCCCCAGTTACCCCTGCTGCCCTCAGTGAGGAGGTCATTGACCTCCTCAGGACGCTCATTGTTGGGCAGTCTACCCTTTTGAATGCCATCTAGGGTGTAGAAAGGGAGGTGCACCGGAGTAATGCATACCTGGAGGGCATTCATTCGGGTCAGGCTGCCCATCAGCGATCGTTCAACGCTCTGGCCTCAGCACTGACGGCAGCCATTGTCCCTGTCTCCTGCCTCCCTCCTCCAACTTCCTCAACCCAGTCCCACTCCACTGTTCCTCTGCCTATCCCAGACACACCTACAGACCAGCCTGCACACACCTCAACACCCAAGGCAAGCTCATCCAGACATAAGCACCACACATCACACAAGCATTCACACAAGCAACATCCACATGCAGACATGCCAACAGCCACTGCCTCCTCTGTGTCCCCCTCCTCCTCGTCTCCCTCCTCCCTCCCTGTGACGTCTCCACTCACACTTGCATGCACAACATCATCAGCCACTACGTCCATCACCAGCACACCCACCAGGACACTCCCCACACGTGCAGTCACCACCCCCACTGCCATTTACACGTCCCCTGTGTCCTCTCCCAGTGTGTCTGTCACCCCCTCTTCCAAACCACACAAACGCAGGCAGCCACCCACCCAACACCCATCCATCTCACGACAGCCTCCAGCACAAGCACCTGCACCCAAAGACACCAGACCTGACTCACCTACAACCACATCCTCTTCCTCCACTCCCATACCCACTGCACCTACCCTTCCCACTGCTCCTAAAAAAACTTTCCTGTCCAAAATCAACCTCTTTCCATCACCTGACCCACCCCCTCCATCTCTTAAGAGTCGACTCAGCACCTCAGCCACCACATCCCCTGGACCTACAAGGACAATAGTCCAGGGATTTTGGAGTTCACCACCTTCAAGGGCAGCTACTTCGGCTAGCAGTAAAGGGACAGCCAGCCCACCCCCTGGTAAAAAATCTAAGAAAGGCAAGGCCCGGCGCGAGAGGCCAGAGACAGCAGGCTCCAATGGCACTACCCTGGCACCGTCAGGAAGTGGGGTGCCACCTGTCACACCGACAAAGAGAGGAAAGGGCCACAGAGGAGCAGGGAAGGGTGGCAAGGGCAGCACGCCCGACAAGTCCGGCAGCAGGCGAGCTGCCCAGGAGGGCCCCACCAGCCCTATTCCAGGTGTGAAGGAGGACACCCACGGGCCCGGGACGGCAGCACAGGAGGGCCCTGCAAGCGAGAAGACAGATGTGCACGAAGGGCCCGACAGCCACATGTCGGGTGGCGAGTGAACTCCATCTCATGGCCGGATCTGGTGCCCTGGAGACACATGTCAAGAACCGCTGAACAGGGCCCTTCAAGTCAAGCACCGCTGAACAGGGCACCGCCGTGTCAAGAACCGCTGAACAGGGCACCACTGTGTCAAGCACCGCTGAACAGGGCCCTTCAAGTCAAGCACCGCTGAACAGGGCACCGCCGTGTCAAGAACCGCTGAACAGGGCCCTTCAAGACAAGCACCGCTGAACAGGGCCCTTCAAGACAGGCACCGCTGAACAGGGCACTGCCGTGTCAAGAACCGCTGAACAGGGCCCTTCAAGACAAGCACCGCTGAACAGGGCCCTTCAAGACAGGCACCGCTGAACAGGGCACCGCCGTGTCAAGAACCGCTGAACAGGGCACCGCCGTGTCAAGAACCGCTGAACAGGGCCCTTCAAGACAAGCACCGCTGAACAGGGACCTTCAAGACAGGCACCGCTGAACAAGGCACCGCCATGTCAAGAACCGCGGAACAGGGCCCTTCAAGACAAGCACCGCTGAACAGGGCCCTTCAAGACAGGCACCGCTGAACAGGGCACTGCCGTGTCAAGAACCGCTGAACAGGGCACCGCCGTGTCAAGCACCGCTAAACAGGGCCCTTCAAGTCAAGCACCGCTCCGCTGGGCCCTTCATCTCAAGCACCGCTCCGCTGGGCCCTTCATCTCAAGCACCGCGCTGGGCCCTTCATCTCAAGCACCGCTGGCCCATTGGCAGAAGGGGCAGGGCCGGATCTGTATCGGGCAGGGCTGCACGAAGCACTCTGGGCACCATGCCTCCTCCAGAACCAGTGGAGTCTGTAATCCACTTGATAGACTGTGGCTTTGCACTCCCCAGGATGGTACAGTGGGCAATCCACCCACTGTAGAGACTTGTGAGACTGTGGCTTTGCACTCCCCAGGATGGAACAGTAGCCATGGAGGCCCCTCGTGGATCTGGCGTCGTGGACTCATCTGGCTGAGGTGCCCCCCCTTCCCCTCCCCCTGAGGTGCCTGTAGTTTTGATATCTGATGCCCCTGCAGTGTTCTCTCCAATGGATTCGGGTCTCCTGTGTGGGCTTTGCCCATGTGTTTCGGCCCATTGGCCCACGTACAATGGCTGATACCCAATTTGGACAAGACAATTTACATATGTATATATAGTTATAGTTGTTTGTTATATTTATTTACTTAGCCGTACAATATACTTCAATTTTCATGATCATTTTATTTTGTCTTTGCATTCTTCCGGGGGGTTTGGCGGGTGTCACTCTGAGTTGTTGCTCTGCATTTATGTGTATGTAGTTGTGGGTGAGGGTGGGTGTGTCGCGTATGTGTGTGCCCGTAATCTTTTCTCCTCCCCCCTCCTCTGTGTCGTAGGTGCAGTACTCACCGTTGTCTCCTGCGGCGGCGTTCGTGCTCCTGGTAGAGGAGCAGGTAGACAATAGCTGGTAGGATGTGTAATTCGGGTTCCATGCTGTCCAGATTCCTCGTAGAGTGTGTAGAGGTGAGCGTTTTCCGTTCGTACTGTCTGTTTCCGCCGTGTTTTTATCGGCGGGCTACCGCCCCGGAAAAGGTGGCAGATTGGTGGGTTGTGATAGGGTGGGCGGTACATTGTCTCCCGCCTGTCTGTTGGCAGTGACCGCCGCGCTGTTTGTTTGTCCCGCCGTGGCGGTCGGAGTGTTAAAGTGGCGGACTTTGTTGGCGGTTCCCGCCAGGGTCAGAATTCCATTTTTTTTACCGCCTGCCTGTTGGCGGGTTGGCCGCCGCTTTAACACCGACCGCCAGGGTTGGAATGACCCCCATAATCTTTAAATATATAAGGCAAGCAGGGCCTAAGGGGCAGCTGACAGGGAGAGGAATGCAGTTTGGTAGGAGTAGTAAGAGAGAAAACACAATATTCTGTAAAATACCCAATATTTTTTACGACTTTCAAACAGTGTGTGTGCATTTTTTGTCTGTGTATGTGAACATGCCTGCTGAAATCCGACTGACACCTCACAATACCAGACTGAAAGCACCTGTACCCAAATATTCATAAGAAAATACATTTATTACGGGGGTGTAACACCCCACCGCTCCCCAAGCAACGCCCCTGTCTGCTTCTGTAGGGTAAGCTGTTCAATTCGGTGATTTCAACACACCCTCACCGAGCACTCTCCCATGAAAAATGGCGTGTCTTTTTAGCATGCTTTATTCCCTGCCGGCTAAAGCCAAAAAAATGTGAGCAACACACACACACAAATGCAGGCACGGACAACAAACCGCAATTGGATTTCCCTTTGTGAGGAAACCCTGTATTTGTTTTCTTTTCCATCGTGCTCGTGCTGTAAAAGAATGTTCGCTCTCATCACAGTAAGGTAAGTAAGGCCCTTTTACTGACCTTTCTTGTCAAGCTCGTCATTCCGCTGAAAATCTCAAGCCTTTATCCCCCTGCCTTTCTGCTGCTCCCTACCCGTCACGTTCCTTGTAATCACGCGCTATTTGCTGGCAGACCTTTTCTTGCGCTTGACTGATATGTAGCAATTATTCTGGTTGCTGTGTCCACCACATGCAGCCGTTTATCACCTGTTGGTTATCTCTTTGCAATTCCCCTCATGCAGCCTCGCAAGCAAGGCTTTCTGGGTAACAAGTGGTAATAGAAAGTGGGAGCACAATTAGATAGCAAATAAAAGCCTAGGCCAACTGCTGTGTCCCAGATTTGCAGACAAGCCTGAAACTGACGCTTTCCAAAGAGGCAGGATTAATATGAAAACATTAAACATGTAAGTACAAAAAAGACTAAAAACATAGACATGTAGAAAAAAATTAAAGACCAATAAAAGTAGACTGCAAAAATAAAGATGAAAGTCAACGGAAAAACAGAACTTTTTAAAATGTTCAAACCTAGCTCGAGCAACCTCGTATTCATCGGATGACACATTACGGATCTAACACCGTCTGAAATGGTGGCTGTAGGTTGTATAAACATATTTTGGTAGGCAGCTGTTTTGTATATATATATTTTTTTTTTCAATGAACATTTAATGAATTATTGAATTGTGTTCCGTGTCTTTGTAGTTTATATTTTGACGTTTCCAAAAATTTTAATATGACATTTTTTATGCACTACGATATTAATTCAAGGCCTCTTCCTTGTTGTGTCTATTGTTATATTGTCGGAAGGGAGAAGAACTAGGTGGGAAGCTAAGTATGAGGGTTATAATGCAGCCACATTCCTCTTAGCTCATCTAGTCGTGAATGCCTAGGCCGAGGTGAAATGTAAAATTTTCATTAAGATGAGGGGTCCCATTGGGACGAAAAACAAGCCAGGGCACCGAAATAAAAGTTGCCCACGTTAGCGAACCAGTTAAGTAAAAAAGTGGCCCACATTTGAAAATCAGGTTAGTTTTGAATTTGTGAAGACTCGCTGTATGAGTATATTGCAAGGTATGGAAGACTGATGCATTTGTGTTTGCTGCAGGTAATGTTTGTTTTAATATCAGATTAATAACTAATAATAGTAACTATAACTCGTGCCTTAAGGTAACTATAGCTTATGCCCTTGCCATGCACTTCTAATTACCCCACAAATTATGGCAATCATGCCATCTTTCATAATATCATTGATAATATCAATGTAATATTTGCAGTAAAATGTTTGACAAAAAAACTGTGCATGGTAGGGGCGTGTATTTTGGTTACCTTAGGGCATGAGTTATAGTTACTTGAGGTAACTGTAACTGGTACATTTCTATGGTTTGATAGAGGGTAAATGTAATCCTAACTATATAACCATCCCTGAAACTTTCTTTTTTCAGTGAAAAAAAATATATATATGTGTGTGTGTGTGTATATATATATATTATATTTACACACACACCCTGCCTCACAACTGCAGGTAGCTTGCAAAATTGGGTCCACACCAGACTACAGTGTTCTCATCACTGAGATGAACTACACTGAAGTGCGTCTTCAACCCATACCACAATGCATATACATTAGGTTATTGGCATTTGGATAGCGCAGTTTGCCTCATAATACTGGTTTATGCCTGTGATTGCCTCAGCACCTAATTTTAGAGAGTTTATCGCAGACTGGAGTCATAGTCAGTCTTCTACGATTTGTTCTGGATATTGTGTTCGGGTCCTTCTCTGCTGGGAGGTACTCTAAGTTTGGATGAGCTGTGAATGCCGGACTTCTTGCTGGTAAGGTCTTCTTTAGAGTATTTATAAATCGATGACAAAACTCTGTGAACGACAACGCAGCCTTTGCCTTCTGATGAGAGGTAGACTATGCCTGGGTATTGCTTGCTGCGTGGTAACTTGAAGCACTGTTGGTGTATGTGAGATGTCCTGTCTAACTTGCTCTTTTGGAGGATTGTGCATGGTGATTGTTGAATAGAAGCAGCTGAAGAATAACAAAATATTGACTTGTGAGAGAAAAACAATATAAAAGAGCATTGAATCAGATTTGGTTTAAGGAATTCCTTTAGTCCAGCAGAGATGCATCATTAGGTTGATGTTACAGACAAAGAGTAAATAACTTAAAAAAGAGAATGATTTAGGATTAAACCTACGCTCTTCATTTGAAGAACAGAATTGACAAATTAATCTTAAAACATCACGAAGTTGAGAAATGCCGAGAAGTCTTGAATGCACAAAAGAAGGGATTCTTTACTATGACAAGTCAGAAAAAGACAAGTACGTCTTCTCCCCTTTTATTACATGCTATGCAGATGAGGAGGCGACAGATCTGTTTCTGCCTAAATTTAGTGTAGGGACACCCATAAAAAGCAGGGTACCTCTGGTGTATTTTTGAAAGCATGTTGGTTGTCTCTTGCTATGGCATGTCGAGTAGATCTATAATCATCTTACTAGATGGGAGCTACGTTAGCCTTCTGATAATATAAATATTAGGACACACATTTTCCCTCTCAGTAGGTTTCCCCTTTAATATGTAATATCCTCTTTCTGCTGCTCTACACCTGTCACATGTATAAGCCCTGCACACACTAAGGGGCATATTTATACTCTGTTTGTGCCGAATGTGCGTCAAACATTCGGCGCAAACCGTGCCCCATATTTATACTTTGGCGCCCAACCCCGCGGACATCTAAAATTCCAACATGTGCGTCATTTTTTGGAAGCGGGAAACTGCCTTGCGCTAATGATATGCAAGGTAGGCGTTCCCTTCCAAAAAATGTCTTTGAGGCCTGTGCGCCTTATTTATCCCCCAGCGTCATTTTGACGCACAGAAGGGGGTGGGCATTAAAAAACGGCACACAGCCTGATGTGCGCTGTTTTTTAATGCCTGGGTCAGGGCAGGCGTTAAGGTATCTGTGGGCTCGGAAGGAGTCCAGAGGTGTCCTTCCCTGCCCCCAGGGACACCCCCTGCCACCCTCACCCACCCCTGGAGGACTCCCATGGATGGGGGGACCCATCCCAGGGAAGTAGAGGTATGTTCAGGTACGTATTTTTTAACTTTTTTTTAAAGTGGTATGGGGGCCTGCTTTGGGTCCCCCTACATGCCACTATGCCCAATGACCATGCCCAGGGGACATAAGACATAAGGGGGCATGACTCCTGTCTTTGCTAAGACAGGAGTCATGTCAACGGGGATTGTGCGTAAAAAAAAATGGCACAAGTCCGGTTTGAGGCCTGATTTTAGCCTCAGTCCTGACGTGCACCATTTCTTTACGCACAACCCCCATTTTCCCATACGCCGGCACTGCCTGGTGTGAGTCATTTTTTTTAAAGGCACCCGCATTGCACGTTGGAATGGCGTTAGCCGGCGGAGAAATTTTTGACGCACAACTGCGTTGGCGCAGTTGTGCTTCAAAAAGTATAAATATGGCCCTAAATAGTCAGACGGAAGAGAATTACTCATTACAAGAGTGCCGGTTTTTGAAACCCATTTCCAGCTGGTAGTCCTACACCAAAACTGGAGACTATGGCCCATATTTGTACTCTGTTAGCGCCAAATTTGCATCATTTTTTTAAAGCAAATTCAGCGCAAACTTAACTCCATATTTATATTTTGACGTTAGACACGTAAGCATCAAAATATTAGAGCACCTTTTTTTGGATGTGTGAACCTACCTTGCATCAATGAAATGCAAGGTAGGCGTTCCCGTCCAAAAAATTGTGCTATCCCCATTGCCCCATATTTATCCCCCATGCTAAAATGACGCACGGGTAGGGGGAGGGGCTGAATGATGGTGCAAAGGGTCAGATCTGGCGTTAGGGGACCTGTGAACCCATTTCCATGGTTAAACACCATGGAATGGGTCCACAGGTGGCCTCCCCAAGCCCAGGAACACCCCACCCACACCAGAGGGACACCAGAGGATGGGGGAACGGCATCCCAAGTAAGTAGGGAAAGTATTGGTAAGTATTTTTTTTTAAAGTGCTATTGGTAGCCCTAACTTGGGGCCCTTGCATGGCACAGGGTGCAATGGCCATGCCCAGGGGACACTTGTCCCCTGTGCTGGCCATTGGGGTGGTGAGCATGACACCTGTCTTTTATAAGACAGGATTCCTGTTTTTGGTGGTTGTGCGCCAGAAAATGGTGCCAGTCTGGTTAGAGGCATTTTTTTGCCTCTAACCAGGCAGGGTCATTTTCAGATGAACAACTCCCTCCTTCCCTACTGCCACCCCATCCAGCTAGCCTCTCCTTTTGAGACGCAAGTTTAGCGCTGGCTTGCACCATTCCTTTAATATGGCACCCGGCTGGTGCTGTGGAATGGCGCAAGCCAACACTATACTTTTTGCCGCAAAACTGCATTTGCTCAGTTTTGCGGCAAAAAGTATTCATCTGGGCCTTTGGGCCCTATTCACAAAGCTAAATTTATGTGCGTAGTTTTAAACAAGTAAATTTACTTTTGCACTTATGTGTAAATCTACTTTTTTTGCTAGTCACTATTTTTGAGTGTAGGTTGACTGCTAGCTGTAGACTTACAAGTCTCCATTTGCTAAAAACAGGAAATGGAAACATCCAACATTAAATTTATAAGTGAAAAGTTATTAATAGTAATTTTTCATACGTAGGTGGAGAGATCTGTTGTGGAGATTTCCCTATGGAAAAGCACAGGGAGCATTTTTAAAGTCTATTAACCTATAAAATAATTAAACATATTTTAATATAAAATATACATGTACATTTATTTCAGATAAGTATGCTTATAATTGTGCTAATAAAATAAACATTTACAGCAAATTAACTTATATTAAATGTGTGTTGGCTAACTAATTCATTTAAATACATTTATTTATTTATTAAAAAATATTTATATAATTGTAAAGTTTAATTTTAATTTATTTTAATTTTATTTATTTTTAAATTATATTTATTATTAAATTTTAAAATAACAAAGTATTTGTTCAGTTATAGATATTTTTAGCATGAAAATAAATACATACATATAGTTTACCAGTCAATTAATTTTATTTATTTAGCATTATTTATTACAATATGTTATTTTAAAGCCCCGCCCGCATTCGTTTCTATGGGAGTGTTTTGCAGTAAATGTGAACAGCTTTGGGGGAATGCTTGAAGTATTCCAAGACTGGGCTGGAGTACATAGCTCTGTTTTATCACATTGAGCGCTGTAGAAATTTAAGAAGTGTAGTTTGTGAATAGCAGCGTGCTCTCTTTTTTGGTGGAATGATGTTTGTAGTAGCCTTTCCCTCCTTTTTTCCTTTACTTTTCCCTACACTCCTACCACTTGGTAGTAGATACTTCCCATTTCCCACCCTTCCCCATTGTCCCTCCCACATTTACTACTATGTAGTAAATGTACAAGTGTGGAGTTCGCCCCATAGATAGATAGGTAAGTCAGAGCTATAGATTTCTGCTTGTAGGTTTGTAAATTGCACATTGTAGTACATAGAACTACTGTAGTATTATTTTATGTTCTACAAAATGCAGTTTGTGAATCAGGCTCTATGACTTTTCTTGCTGGAATAGGGAATAAAGATATGGCCCATACTGAGATACCAAGTGCTTTTCCATGCATTTTTTCATGATTCTGGGTAATAAAAAAGACATGTTCCAAAAATGTCAGTGGGAGAGCCAGTGGGGACCTGGAGGAGCAGGGGTGTCACAGCAGAGAGGGAGCTATGTATTTCCCTCATGCTGTTCTATGGTTCATACAGATACCCGACTGTGCTGCTGCTGCATGCCATGACTCTCCAGCATGAAAAAGGGGCTGGTGTCTCTGGGTCTGTAATTATCAGTTCCAGAGTGTTCAGATTCCAGGGCAGGAGTCACTCAGAATTGTAGGTGACAGAATTCCATCTGGTGTAATAGCTGTGAGTGAAATTATGCCACTCGTAAAAAGGGTATTAATAGATATATGGACAGTAACCAAATATTCTGAATTAATTTAAAGTCAATCACCAGATACAAATATGAACAAACACTTTTCATTTGCTTTGTAAGGCATAGGAAAATAGGAGATATGTGCTGGACCTTGGAAATACCTTACTCTGCGGTGTCAGTGTCTGCCTGTCCTGTCAATATTTCATGCATCTCCGCTTCACTTGTGATCAAGGTTTAATTTTTATAGACTCTACTTTATCAATCTTAACATTGAACCAACTTATCTTCTCTAGGATGTAAGGCAATGTCTACATTTTGCACTGTTTGCTTTAATATATATTTTGAGAGGACTTGTTTTAGATCTCAACAATGCTTTGAATCTAGAGATACCACTGGTACCGTATTTGATGTAATATGGATGGCCTGTGAAAATAATTTGATTCTCACAAAGAGGATAATATACATAACATTCTGGACGACTAAAATGAACACATTATGCAGATCTTTCAAGCAAAAATAGGACAAACACATACTTCTCTCAAGAAATATCGACCATTTTGAAATAGTTACTAAACAATTAAGATAAATGAAAAGAAAGCCTGGGCGCAAGTAAGAGGTAGTAAAATGACATGGTGGAAAAGGAGGCAGGAAATCATTCGAAAAAGTAACAACCAATCTAGGAAGCTAAAGAGAACAATGTGATTGCTGAATGTTGAAAATTAGAAAGCAACGAATGGCGGATGTTAGTTTGGAAAAGCGTGAAACCCAAGTAAAAGGATGAGACGAAAAGACACAGAAGAAACAAATGTTGTGGTACAATTCAGCGATTTGGTATGTTACAAAGTATTGTGTTCATTTAAAGGTCAACATTTGCTCTTAATTAAAAGAGCAAAATAATAGAAACAACCACTACAACTACAACAGAAAGGCTTGTCAATAATAACTAAACCTAAAAAGGATGAAAACCTTTTACCGGGTAGACAGCAAACAGACTGAAAATATTTGTTTATCTTTATCTGTCAATGAATGTGCACTCTCCAGCACCACAACAATATAGGTTTGTGTAAACAATATGACAAACCTTAAGCAAACTGTTTAAGTCATGTAACGTTTGGGGATCCAATCTGTATTGTTGTTCACGCCCAAATCTTTTGTGTTTGCTACATCTGTAAAATAGACACACGCTTTAATAGATGTACTGTCCAAACTGGCAAGATGAGCGCTGCCTGAGACCAAGTACTCTATTCGTGAGCCTGCTGATTCAATTAAAAGGACAGTATCAAAACTCAAGAATAATGGCTCATAGCATGAAGGGTAAATGGTATTTCGCTCTTCTGCGGGTTGTCTGCCTGCGCGCTTGACTTTTTCCACACATGACTCTTTGTTCCTACAGTATACTATATGAAGGCATTTTAAAGATTTTCATGCTAGAGGACCCAGGTTAATGAACCATGTAAAATATATATTGTTGAAGCCCTTAATTTTGAAATTAGTATAGCAAGATCTTACTTTACAATTATATTTTAGCAGCGGATAACAAGCTAACGTGTGTTTAGACAGCTCAGGCATTCAATAGCGTGCCTGGGTGTGATTGAAATAGGCATATCACAATAGGATAATGGATCATCCTGGGAAGACCTTGATGGAATTTGCTATTGGGCACTGCTCATTAAATGCAGAATATTTTTCTTTACTTTGACAATTGGCGAATCTTTGCCCTCACAAAGTACAAGGCAATAGATTCACAAAGTACATGACAGTCTTGCTGAACCAAGGCCCACTTATGGGCCTTTTATCTGTTCCGACTCACGAGCTGTTCCCCTTCAAAGAAATGGAAGCCAAGAAAAAGATTTTGCAGAGTTCTTGTTTACTGGTAGAAACTTTTGAATTCTACATGTGGAGAATCATTTACATGATTGAGGGTAACCTGCTGGCACACCGGGTCACTGGAGGCCATGGCCTATGCTCCCCTAGCGGAGGACTGCCCTCCAAATGTAAAGCTCCCTGCTAGGCAGACAGTGTTCGCTGTGCCTTTATTGAAAATCCCGAGCAATAACACTGACAACTCAAGTGAAGGTGCTGTAGTTTGCAAAGTGGGCCCCATATTTGTTGCAACCATTTGGTATAGTTTTTTGTTTCAAGAAACAATCTCCCAAAGCAGGGCATTGCACCTGATGCACCGCTGGTAGTTTATTCCCAGTGTCTACGGGTTATTTTTTGTTTGGGGCATCCAGGTTAAGTCCAGTACAGGAAAAATGTACGTTCAAAGGACAAAAGGGTGGTCTCTCTGACATTCATTGTCCAACAGCCATGTGGTGCATAGAACGTCTTTGAAAGGTTTGTGATGGCAGAGCCAGCTGAAGTGCCATCGCAGGAAGTCTGTAAATGGAGCAGGTGAGTTTGGAGTTTCCTGACAGGACATCTGCCGATGTTTGGGATATTATACTATGTGAAGAACAGATGTAGACCAGATCCATTGCCCTATTGGTACAATTGCTACACTTGAGCCTGAAACATTTGGTTATTACAGTTAGAGTGTTTGCCTGTTAATAACCAAGATGCACCTAGCAAATTGTGTACAAGCCTTGGGCTGCATTCTTGATAACAGACCTGGATTATCCAGGCCATTACTGACTTTCAGACCAAGTGGAGTCCTCATTTAGCTACACACTGCCTGCTTCTCATTTGGATGTTAAGCGTAGTGAGGCTTGCATAGCTGTCCATTAGCTGTGTGGTCATGGATATAGCTAGTAAGAAGTCATAAAGCAATGTGCTGTGCTCCCTTAAATATAGACTTTAAAGCTGAGATAGGAGGAATTCTGAATCTGCCTGTAAAGACGTTGGTATTGCCTAGACATTGCACCCATGTAAACTGAGTGCCAGGCACTCTGAGGTTTTCATATAGAAAACAGAGATGGCATATGCTTGTAGGAGGTACCCAGCAATCTGTGGAAGGGTTCACTTGAAAGGCAGATTTGGTGGAGGGGTAAAGGACTCTGAAAAAGTTCTTAATTCACAAAAGAAATGGAAAGCGCAAACAACTGTTGCTTGTCATTTCCTTCTGAGCAGGTTTTAAGGAAGGGACTGCTGTGGGAGGGTGCTTTAGTCTTTGTGTCCTTTCCAAATTCCTTTCCCCAGTTTGTAATACCTATCATTAGTTATAACATTTGTCAGCAGAGTTACAACTAAGAGGAGTGAATTGCATGCAACTTACCTGTTGAGTATGTTGGGGCACAGTAATTACTGATTCTCAGGGGTTGGAGTCAGCACTCCTCACTCCTTGGCTCCTTGTTACATTTCTAGCATTTGTGGTGCCAACATGTCTATATATGTCTTGTAAAAAACTCTATTGATAATTCATCCCCTTCTGGTGCCTTACCACCCTTCATGGAAGTCAATACTTGTTTTATATAGTCTATTGTTTTTCTATGATTGTCCTCCAGTCAGACCAAGGGATCGAGACATACCCTCATTTTATATTCTGGAATATCTAAGTGGGAGGCATACAGGCTAGTGTAGTACACTATAAACTGTCCGAGTATGCAATTTGTATTACAATACAAGGTGCCATCATCCTCTTCAACATTTGCTATTTTAGCAAAAGCCCATACAGTAGTTTCCTTGACTGGGGAGCTAACATTTTTCCAGAGTATTGCTCCCTATTATACCTACTTGTCATTTCATGTTCTCTAGAAAGTATAATTCTTTGCCTGTAGTCTCTCTGTACATTTGTTATTTTATTTAGCTAAGACCTCAGTATCTCCACAAGCAGTCTTTTTCCAGGCCTTTTATATTGCCTTTTAGTCATATTGTTGGAACGAAAAAGTCCTCTGCAAAAAGTCGACTTCTGCCCTAAGTGACCAACTGTACTTTAATCTAGATCCCTAATGCTGATTTTTGCTGAAATAAGCAAACATGGATCATGAGTTCACCTTGACATAGGTCTGTCTCAAAGATTGAGGTGTTGTTGGAGCGTAAGGGATGCCCAAACTGCTACCCTCATAGTCTTTGAAAGTTACTGCCTTCATCATGAGCTAAGCAGCATGAGCGCGGTGGTGGCAGCATACAATGTAGTCATCAGTAGGACTAAACAGGTCCATTTTAACCTGTGAGACTGGAGTGAGGCCTACAGGTTCACTCACTTTTTAAATCTCCACTGCCGTGTGCTTAACTTGCCCTTGAACTACATTGGTTAAATGTGAATTGCTACGCACTGCAGAAGTGGTGACTCTGCAATGGTTGTGTATGTGTCTGGGAAGGCTAAAGTACAGTGCTAGAGCAGTATTGTGTGGTTTTCATGGTGAGTGCATTTACTAGGTCTATGAGTAACTGCAAGGAGTGCAGTACAACAGGGACGTAGTGCTATCCAGTACATGCATGGTGAGTGCATCTACTGGGTGTACGTGTACCTGCAAGGAGTACAATACATGAAGGGTGTAATGTTGTACAGCATGTATATGGTGAATGTGTGTGCTGAATGTATGTGTGCAAGAGGTTGTACAAAACATGGAGGTTACAGTGCCGGACAGTATATGTGCTGTGTACATACACTGAGTGCAAGTGTGCCTGCAATTGTGCATTATACTGAGAACCCTGATTTCCGTATTGAGAAGTTCAGGCCTGCCTGGTGAAGACTTAAGGAGGTTGAGAGATGTCCCCAGACAGAATTGTGTTTTGCTGTATTACTGTAAGCTGGGTGGAACACACTGGAGAAGGGAGAGAGAGACTCTCCTTGTACAGTTCAATGAGTGCTCTTTGATTCAATGAGACATCACAATGAAGGGTCCTGGACACATCTCAGGAAGGAGATGGGGCTGATGAGGGAATATGAAAGAGTAGGTCTGGGTGCCATGGATTAACCTTTTGATGCATATATTGCTATTGCTGACATCAATGCACGACCTCTAGTCACTCCCATGGCCAGTGTTTTGGGATCTCTGGTGAAGTGGGGCATGGACTTTAAGTGCTGTCCTGAGGTCCTGGGAGCCATGGAAGTGAACACCAGAGGCTACTCCAGAAAGCTGGAAATGTTGGGGCTTAGAAGATGTTTGATTATAGGAGGACCTAGGCTAACCAACCAAGGCTATCCACCCAAAGCGTGACCTTGGCAAGTAACAAAATCAGGTTGGTCCCACCCTGAACTTTATTTTTCCCTGTAAGGCTACTTCAGCATACTTTCATGGCTAAGGTAACTGAATTTTGAGTGACCTTACCAACTACCGCTTCCAGGATTGTCATGCTTGAGGGTTTTCAGTTACAACAAAGAGACTAAGGACTCCCCTTTACTTTGGATCTGTACCTGAGCAGTAGGCTTTCTGATTTGTGGGTCAACCACTTTTTAATTACTCTATTTTAAATAGAAAGTTGCAGAGATAGGTTTATATTTTATAATTAACATATTTATGAAGCCTTGCAATTTTATCTATATTGTAATAGTCCAAGTGTTTAACTTTCTACATATTTTCAATATTGGAGTTCACAGTAAAGATGGTAAGTTTGAATTGTTTAAAGGTTAATTTTTGTTTTTGCTAAAAATGTGCTATGATATTTAAAATTTAAATAATATGTGTTAATTTTTGATTTCGTAGTAACATGTATTTTTTAAAATTATTAAAAACTGTATTTTATTTAACATTATTATGATTTTTAAATTAAAATATTGTTTTAATAGCACAAATATTTATAGAACAATACATTATTGGTGTAGTTAATTCTAATGGTATTGTAATGATTGTTTTGTTAAATTGTTTAGTATGGTGCATACATAGTGGATTAAGTTATAGTATTATTTTAGCAGTTGTTTCTATGTAGTGTAGTCCTTGGTTGTTTAGGAAGAGTAGAACTTTGATAGATAAAATATCATGCATTTAGTGAGTTTGTTTGGATGGATGGTTTTAGGCATAATTGTGCTGGGTTTGTCTTTGGTGTACTTCATGATAGCTATGTACTCTTTTTTGAAACTTCAATGACATTGAATATGAAAGGGTGGCATAATTCTTCTAGAGCCATCTCAGAAGGAATAATGTCACCCTGAACTGCATTCTTAGTTTTGGCTTCATGTGATAATTGACTGTTTTACTCATTCAACCAGCGGGTGCCAACTTTGAGTTGGCACCTGTTTCCTGGATGGGGCGTGAATCCAACCCAAGTGCCTTCAAAGTAGTCTAAAAAGGGTGTTCGTTTTTTCTTCATTTGCTTGATAGAATGGCGATTCTCTTCCACACAATAGTGGTTTATAACATTTGCTGGTGGCACATGTCCTAGAGCAACAATCTTTAGATTTTAAAGGAAAATTGAGTATTGCTAGAGAAGGCTACACTTGATGTAGGTTTTTGTTTAGACGGCTTCAGAAGCTCTGATTGAAATGGAAATAGCTTCCTAGCATTGATCTGTGAGCATATATTTTAAGGACTGTTTGAACCATTGCCTGTTGAAAATCTGTATCTCTTTTTGTGAATAGTAATTATTAATCATATCTTTTGCTATTAATAATTTCTGTTAAGTGGTGCTTTGTTTGTTGGACAAAAGTGCATATAACAGTGAGTTATTAGTGCTTGGTGCAGCCTGTAGGCAGTGTACATCTAGGCAAAGGGTGGTGGAAAAGAATTACAAGGGCAATCCATTACCCAGGCAGTGTATTGTGTTTGAGTAAGTATATTGTTGTGTGTACAGGGAGCTATGTTTTGTCATTATTTTCATTATCATGCTGAATAAAGTGTATTTTTGTATGGGTATATTTTTAGGTGGTCAGATTTAACTACCGCCTATGTCCTTGAGACTTTTGTGGCTTGCCTTCTTTTGGTTCTTCTGGTTCTAGTAATTAATCTTTTTACATTTGGTGCGGGAGGGTTAACTGTCAAGTTTATTTTGATATATGCTACGGAACTCAAAAGAGATCCACTTAAAACAAACACAACTGCACAATTAGCCAGACATAATACAAATACTCTACAATCAGATTGTTAAAAAGTTCATTATAAAACAATAAATCATTAATACAACAATCATTACACACATAGTAAAATTCAATATAGATTAAAAAACTTGAAAAATGTAAACATTTTATAACTGAAAATTTCATGAAGGGATCGTAAAGCGACTGCAGTGCTTTTGAGGCAGATCATATGGAAAACTGCAAGCAAATGGGCCTCAACCATCTTCGATGGTCTGCTATCATTTTTTATATTATTTTGCTGGCAGACAAAAAGGACATGGTTTAGATCTTGAAGCACAGTTTGCTATAGATTACATTCAGCAGAGCTTCCATACCATTTAGCTTTAAGAGGGTTTAAAGGGATTATACCCAAGCACAATAAAATCCAGAAACATCTCACCCCATGGGAAAAATCTCAGTTTATTTAACATTGTGTTGTATTTGCCGAGATGAAATCTGTTATATTTTGAAATCCCCCCTTTTTTAATGCCATGCTTCCCTATCCAGGCAGGAACTTGGGGACCACATGGCCCGCTTTAGGCTGGCCTTTAATTGAGACATGAGTAGTGTCAAAACTAGATTGGGGTATAATTGGGGTATAATTGGAGTTGCTTGACAGGAATTTTCACTCTGTGACCCTCCAGCAGTAGGGAGAAATGTCTCCCACCAATAACCCTATAGAGGGCACCCAGTCCTTTGGCCTGGGACTCGGCTTTACTCATGGTATTCTCTATATGGGCCTTAGCACAAAGGTTACCACACATTAGGTTCCCCAAAAGGTATAAGATTTTACTATCTCTAATCTTTTGAAACCCAGAGACCAAGAGAAACTAGTGTATTTAGGTTTCTTCTTGCCATGAAAACACATTATTATACATTTAGATATGTTTATCTTTAGGTGATGTATGTTGCCAAATTGTTGCAATGCCGCCAGGTGACTATTTAGGCTTTTCAGTGTAAGATCCAAAATTATTATGATTCCACATACAGTAAGCAGGCAATTGCTCTCCTACTAATTGTTGAAGCTATATGCTTACTCTGAATTAATAGGGTTGGGGGATCTGAGATGTACAAGGAAAAGAGTAATGGGGCCAGAAGACACCCTTGTTTTAGACCATTTTAGGTTGCTATTTCTGTAGACAGGCCCCCGATTACCCCCTAACAGTACCTTACACTAGGTAGATGAGGGAGGTGCAACAACTAAATCAAGGAAGGTGCCTGGCAAACCCAAATCAGCGAGCTTTCCCCTTAGCAATGACCAGTCTACTTTGTCAAAAGCTGTGGAGATCACTCCACCTCTGACTTCTACATATTTCTCATTGATCAACTGTAGAGCCGCTATGTTATTGATGGTGCCATGATTTCTCCTGAAACTTGTTTGTTCAAGTAGTATAATTTTATTAACTTCAGTCCATTCATTTATCTATGACAATAGGCACCTTGAGAAGAATTTGTCCACCGCATCTAAAAGGGCAATCTGATGATAATTACCTCGCAATTGGTGGTCTCCCTTCTTGAATGATGGGACTAGTCCAGTCCAGTCCAGGAAGGGGGAACTCTCCTGGTCATATAACAGTTTATGAAGACCGGGCCAATATTTTACTCTAAAGATTGCTTCCTGTTGCATGACGGAAATTTGGGCTTCTTCAGGGCCCATTGCAGCAGAGGCACGCATTCCTCTGATGGCAAGCTCACTTTCCTTTACTGATGGAGAATCATGGAATTGAGTACCCCTACTAACTTGGTAGAATCTTTAACCCCTACATTTGCCACATACAGGTTAGAGATAAAGTTAGTCCAACTAGCTTCTTGTTGACCCACAGCACTAAAGCCCAAAAAGACCTTGTCAGACCCTTCACAGGGGCCTCCCTCAGATTAATCTGTAGCCGGTCACTCGCCTCTATTTTTAGGCATGCCTTTAACTTGCACCTTCACCTCTTCAACAGGGACATCCTTGAATTCCTCTTGGGCGAATACTGCAAATATTGTTTCCTGACTAGGGCATATATGTCTCTATTTAATAAGAGCATCAACAGAGTAGGAGGCTTAAGATTACGCTTTGGTTGCTTTCGGCTGGCACTTAATACTATCTGCTTCATAAATAAACTAAAGCAATCCAATATATCTCCTCCCCAGGCATCTAGATCTTTAAGAGCAAGTTCTAATTTACACTTTAGGCCATTAATCATTCTATGATCCCACAGTGGTCCCATCAACATCCATGAGCAAATGGAAAACATATTTAATGTCAGGGAGAAGATCAACAAGCAACGATCACTAATGGTGAGTATCCAAAAGCTTTACGTTGCCCAACAAGTGAAAATCACTACAGCCAGCTACCACATAGTCCAAAATAGCCCCCACCCTCGGTGATTTATGCATGTATTGGGTAGGTGATTCAGAGCAGAATCTCCCATTTGCAATAATGCAATCATTGATTCTCAAATGGTCAAATAAAGCTTCCCTCTATTATTGGTTCTTATTTTCTCCAGAAAGGCAATTGGGGGTGTACGCAAGGTCTTCTCCTTTTCCTCATCACATAATTGGTGCAAAGCATAATTATATATTTTACAATTTAAGTCCCCTACCAATAATACATTATTGACCTTTTCCTTATCTAGAAAGTTTTTGATAATAGGGAAAACGTTGATCAAGAAGGCATCATAAGGTGCATCAGGTGGAATAAAAGCCTTTACCAAAAGTAGGGACAGAGTACCTGACTCCCAATCGGGGTTGCACAATGTTACTGCCATATATAGATGGGATGCATCTCTATAACAAATTAATTCCATATAAGTATGTTGGACAGAGGAAAGGCAACCTCCCCTTTTGCATGACCTCTCCTAGAGGGCAATGCTTTACAATCAAGAACAAAATAATTTTCACACTGTAACTCCGTATCACACCATCTCCTTGAGACAGATTACATCTGTCTTTAGCGTACTTAAAAATTGCAGCTTACCCTATTGTTCTATATTCCTGCTGCATTCCAGGAGAGAACGTTTAGTTCATTTCTAGTTACAGAGCATTGATGGCCGACTAGACGTCCATACACTGTTTAAAACTTCAGGTATTCAGTTCCACATTTGACTTTCATCATTCACCTGTTCAACCATAAGTTTTTTGGGTTCCCTCAATGACACCCATCTACCATTTTCCCGACATGAACTTTCAGATCCTGGGGATCTATCAATGGATCTCCATTAAGAGGGAAGGGAGGGATCCTCCCCCGCCCCTATTGACTCTTTTGCCTAAGTCTGGAACTATTTTATGTCCACCTTCCTCTTCACATACTGGAGGAACATCAATACCTCAACATTGCAGGCTTTCTCAGTTTTGTAATATATTCACAATAATTTCTGAATGAAAGGAAACCCTAGATGCTGAAAATAATAATGAAACCAGAGCAATATCTCTACTTTGAATTAAAGTAAAAATCTTGATCTCCAAAAAAACATGAAAGTAGGGAGGACCAATTCATGATAAAATCAGAGTCAAAGAGTGGAATAAAATCGAATATTCAGACATCAACTTCACACTGGATGTCTTCTGGATTGGTCAATACGGGGAGACGCTTCTTCTTATAGGAGTCCATGAATGGAACTGCTTTGGGATTCAAATTGGTAAAGGTGGACGTGTCTGGGCTTTGGGCCATGCTACCATGGGCTCCTCTGTATTCCTTACACATGAGAACTAGAAATTACACAATGAGGTCCCGCCACCTGGGAGACTACTTGCAGATTTTGCACCATGCCCTCTGAGAATCTGCCCCATCTCTAAATTGCAGATTTGTATGTCCCCTTATTGAAATTCGGTGATTTAATCTTCTCTTCCCTCTCTGTGTTTTTTTGTCACCTTTGGATTTAACTTGGAGTGGAGATGGAGTGACTACATTTTGATCCTGCCTGCGATTAGGCTTGAAGATGTGGAACACTTCCTGTTCTGTGTGTGGAATTTTCCCTTCAGTTCTTCTGACTTCAAGATTATCTGGGTCACAATCAAAAATGAACTTAATGGAGCAGGTAGGACTTTCGGTACTGATGGCTGCTTTAGAGTTTGCTTATAGTGTGGCTTTCCTGCTTGAGAGCTGTAATCAGATTGAGTACTCCCCTCATTGTGTACACCCTCTAGCTTTGTTGCTGGGATCACTTCCATGGAGATTACTTGACCACACCTATGTAGTCCATTCTGTGCTGCCTCTCCCTTATCTATCTTTCAATTAATTAGTTATTTCTGTATTGCCATTACTGTTTCAAGAATTGACCTACACAGTTTTCAAGAAAGACCAGAATGGAGGGTAAGAGGTACTCTAAACAAAATAGTGAGGCAGATAAACTTACCTCTTGATCTGGGACGTGACCTAACTGATTGCTAGTTACTACCAAATCTGGGGTAGCTGATAATAAGGAGGAGTGGTTTGAAGGTGTATTTGAAGGCAAAAGGTTGCAGGCCAGTCGAAGTTGACCGATGAGGAGAGTCTGACGGCAGCAGTTTATGGGCTTTATCTTGTGATCTGTGCTTCCTACATAAATCTAAGTTCATATCTCATGAGGCATTGCTGTTGACTTTCCCTCTTCACAGAGGTTTCTTATTGGCATATCCGGGTTTTGGCACAATGGTGAAGGTCGTTTAGGAGAAGTACTCGAGTCAGTAATAGATGAACATGGTACTTCACTTTGTGATGGATTCTCATGGGACATTGCTGTTACCTTGTCCTCCTCCCCAGACGTTGCCATTGGCACAACCACAACAGAGTTTAAAGCGCCTGGGTATTCGAGAAGGGAAGGCTCATTTTACTCATATTGTCTTTTAGGTCCACTTTGGCCGTCTTCTCTTTTCCCTAGAAAGAGAAAAGTTAATTATTCCCTTTTAATGCAATGCTGGGAGGGGTCTCTATTTCACAGCAGATTAGATTTTTCTTTTGTACATGCCCTCCCCATCAACAGGTGTTCCGATCTCAGTTTTCTTGCCCGCTACATGGGTGTAAAGTACCAATATTATAACCCCACTTCTTGAAGTTCAGTGGTCAAAGTATTCACCCTAATCACTTTATCACAATGCCCCAGACACTATTTAAATGAAGAACCACCCAGCACAGTCCAAGTTGGGCCTCTTCTACTTAGTGCCTGCACTGTCCTCAAAGACATGCTACAAACTTCCAGAAACCTTAACCCCTGGCGCACCACAATGGATATTTGAGCATTTCTAAGGACAACCAGCCCCTAGTAGAGCTGTCAGGTGAGGTAAGGTCCTTCAGCCAGGAGAACAGGACGTTGGGGAGGCACACATCTAAGGGCAGCGATCTTTTAAAGTTCCTAATGTAATGTAGGTTTTCCCCACAGGATGCAAGTCAAATAATTTTTGTTTGGGTTGATTGGGAAAAGTAGAGGGAACTGGACAAGGGGTTGTGCTTAGCTGCAAGCAGCACCGCAACCTATCACATCCACCTCCACAGCCTTCACACTCTCCCCCGTGCCTACAGGGGGACTGCCACCCAATGTCCCCACCAAGCACTCACCCCGCATCCCCGTGGGTCAGTTTTTCCACTCCTAGGGCAGGCAGAAACAGTTCAAAAGATTGGTATCCAGTGTCCGATGAGGAGGGCACTGGTCGAGAGGTGGTGGGCTTAGCAATGCTCGCAATCTGCAGACAAATCCAGGGGTTGGGTGGGGCAGTAGTCACCCCAATGGCCCGATGGCTCTGAAATGGCTATCGCAAGCCCTGCGGCATGCTGCAGCATCCTGCATGCCACAATCACCCTTCTACCTTGAATCGGCTCAGGTGCTGGCTGCCTGGCGGCGGTTGGGGGGTGTCTGCATGAGCCCTGGCTGCTGACTCCTGCGGTGACCCACTCCTCTCCCACTCCTCGTGGCTTCACAGCTCTGACTCGGTCATATGTATCTGCTTGCATCACTTCCGTTGCTCTCAATGTACTGGGACATACTGGGGTTATTCGGAGAGCCACGAATCACGGAACTGGAGAAATGATTTACAGACCAACTGCTGAGTTCTGTACACAGACAACTATTTTTAGCTCCTGGCTCTTTGTGTTCTGCTTCACCTAGTACCCTGCCTCCAGTGACCCTGCATTATTGCCTCTGTTCAGGCAGGCATTTCCTTTACTGAGACCTAAGCTCAGGTTTACTAATTAATTATGACTAATTATGGGCTAACTGTCCCATTAATTCTTCAGGGACGATAAGAATATCGTTTTTAAAAATGTTACCTGTATATGCTGAAGAGCTGGTGCTTACTTTGTTCAAGAATAGCACTATATCCAAATTTGTACTCCAGCTGGAGTTGGATGGATGATTGTGCCTTTTCGCGTTCTCAATATGGTTGCTACTCAAACATAATAACCTTTAGAGAAGTATTTTATGCACTTCCAGTGGGTTCTTTTGTTTGAAGGGCTTTCTTCAGAAAATGAGTAACATTTTGCAATTTGTGAATGATACACGTTTGAAAAGTGTACATTTAAGTTTGTTTTATTTAAAATTGTATATAAGGTTATTATATTAGGTGTTAATAATTGACAACATTTTGCATTGTATACTTCTTTTCAGGCCTGCTCGATGTTTGTGCAATATTTCACCTTTTGAATTTTGAGACTGCAAATGTTTACATCTGTATTGGGATTATATTAAACAGCAAAACTGCATTCATTTGCTTGTTACGCTTATTTTTGATAAATGGTGCTTTAGAGCAGGTTTTGCTAGCTACACAAAGTTGGTCAACTTTTTTTCAGGATGCAGTTCCATTTCTCATGAAGAGTGAGGTTCTATGATGCTGGAGTGCTAGCACTCATTTATAGTGATGGTCTCCTTTGATGTGGACTAGCTATGCAGCAATATGTGTGTTTAGCATCATATTTACACCCTTTTAAAATTAAATTAGCTCCTTTTTAGTTTATAACTGCATTGGTCTTGAATTTCATTAGTTAAAAATGGCAGTTAGGCATTACTATATTTAGGTACTATCATATATGGAAGACTCTAAAGTGCTCCATTTGTTTTATGCTTTATTATATATCTGCATATTTACCTTTTAGTTTGTGTTTTAGCATGTTATGTGCTGAGTAAGTATATTCGTATTTATAACTATATTATAGTAGTCAATATGTTAGTTCTCTATATTGTTGTTTTACATTTGTGTTAAGGTCTTCTCAATATTTTGATATTCTATATTTTTATTTTCGATATTGCTGAATTACTGATGTGCTTTGGATGATGAAATGTTTGTAGTCCAACCTTTTTTAGTAAATATTTTTGGCATTTCACGCAATAAATAAATAAATACACGACACAATAAAACCTTAACTGGATTTGGATCGCAGCAGCATTAGCACAGTTAGTTTGTCAAGGGATCTGATATTATTTGCATACACGAAGCCTGGGCTTTTGAACTGATTTCTCTTCATGTCATGCACATAATGCTAGCCAATCAAATAAAGTTGGCATCTATCATTTGAAATAATTACTTAATATAAAGATGGAATCGAACGCTTTAATGTTGTTCCTGTAAAGGTGAGCAACTAAACAGTTCTTTGGGACTGTTGGGATGCACCTAGTGATCTAATGCACTAACACTAAAAGAGTTCCTTAAAAACTGAAAAATAGTCACTAAATTGCTAGTTTGTTCAAAAAGTCAGCCTGTTTTTTCCTTAAGTCGCATTGACACCTGACAAACATTTCAAAGTGACTGCGCGTTTAGGACTTTCTGGCTGAGGACTCCGTTTCCAATCAGAATAGCTGGGATCTTCCTGAACTGTTCTATGGTCCTTGGAGGCGTTAGTAGCTACAACCCACACATCCTTAGAAAACATCCCCTCCGCTAGGAAGCAAAACATTTAAAAGCCATTTCCAACATTTTGACATTTAAGTATTCATGTTCAAACACTTCTACTTACCAGTTGGTGAATCTGCCACGTTTACCTTGCCAGCCGGTGAAAATGTTTTATGTGCAAAGATTGGTGGGGGCAAATGTTAGTGCAAAATCGCATGAACACCAGTTCAAAACCTTGAAATCTTCCCCAGGAATACTATTAGTGTACAATTACCAAAGAGAGAGATTTAGCCAATTCACGCACGAAAACTTTGACAAAACCTTGAATATGAAACAATTCAAAATAAATCCTACAGACAGAAGAGTTTCAGTTTTTTAAACATATTTACAGATCTATTATAGAGATTAGAAAGTGTTGTGCCCAGTTAGGTACTTTCAGAGAAAGAGTGATTCAAGCGTTTCGTGAAAGGGATGGGAGTAAAGAGAAATGAAAGGAGCATAATGAGAGTTGGATGTGATTGTTTGAGATTAAGAACCAATGTGAGGAATCGTAGGGGTTGAAACATGAGAACTACAAAGACAATAAAAGATAAGAGTGACAGACAGCCACGGAAGAGATGAAAGAAGTGTGAGAGCTTATTTAAAGTGTGCAGAGTAAACATCATTAAAACAGACAACATGGGAAATGACCAAGCCTCGCCAAAGTATCTTCAAATGCTTGTTGTAGACTGTATTGTAGTTACCCTTGGAAGCAACAAATTTCATTTCGAATCTTCCACTATTTTGTTTCTAATATTGTTAACAAAGAAAATATCTTTATTACTGCCCCCATTTACCGTATTGTCACATTACCAAAACATTCTATTTATGCAGATTTCAAATAACAACACCGAAACCATTTGCACAGTGGTAGTTTACAGCAGCTGAGATTGTCAGATGTTATTTCTGAAATGTGAGTTTGTAGCATGCATTCATGGTAGAAATCTGACTTTTTAGGTTTGATCTTTGAGACCACTTTAGCAGTCTCTCCAGACCATTGACTCTCCAAAAAATACATAGGGCCTCATTCTGAGGCTGGCGGGCGGCGGTAGCCGCCCGCCTGGCGGGAACCGCCAAATGGCCGCTCCGCGGTCGAAAGACCGCGGAGGCCATTCTGGTTTTCCCGCTGGGCTGGCGGGCGACCGCCAGAAGGCCGCCCGCCAGCCCAGCGGGAAACCCCTTCCCACGAGGAAGCCGGCTCCGAATAGAGCCGGCGGAGTGGGAAGGTGCGACGGGTGCAGTTGCACCCGTCGCGAATTTCAGTGTCTGCACAGCAGACACTGAAATTCTTTGTGGGGCCCTGTTACGGGGGCCCCTGCAGTGCCCATGCCATTGGCATGGGCACTGCAGGGGCCCCCAGGGGCCCCACGACACCCCATACCGCCATCCTGTTCCTGGCGGGCGAACCGCCAGGAACAGGATGGCGGTATGGGGTGTCGGAATCCCCATGGCGGCGCAGCAAGCTGCGCCGCCATGGAGGATTCCGTCGGGCAGCTGAAAACCGGCAGGAGACCGCCGGTTTTCCTCTTCTGACCGCGGCCAAACCGCCACGGTCAGAATGCCCTGCGGGGCACCGCCAGCCTGTTGGCGGTGCTCCCGCCGACCCCGGCCCCGGCGGTCCTTGACCGCCGGGGTCGGAATGAGCCCCATAATGTTTATGAATAGAGGGTTTCTTCCAAACATTCATACATGATTTATATATATAGAGGGGTCTTTTACTCAGGAAGCTTCATCCAGCGGTCTGTTTCCAGCCACCGCAGTTTATTGCATGGGGCAATAGGTCATCCCACTTTACCCACTGGCTCCCTTCACTTCGAGTGACTGCAAGAAACCTGTGCTCATCGTTAATATCTGCCTGTAAATACTTCCTGCTCTTCAGTGTCAAAGCTGCTTCAAAGTTTGCTTTTCATTTTAATGTATTTGATTATTTTTATTTGATTATCTGTATCAATCAATAGTGCATATAAACAATCTGCAAAACAGAAATCTAATAGTATAGAAAAAGCGAATATAGGACCAGTAATAGCCACATATACAGTGCATCAAGTAGAGCTAATTAGATTTGTAACTTCCAAAACCAACTAATAAAAGAGAGCAATGTTCCGGTTCAACCACGGTTTATCGGTCCAGGCATAGCAATTAGCAAGTCATGCTTTGAGGTGTACTATTTTATCTAGGATATCCCGGTGTGCTATTTTATCCTGGCTATATTATATAAGCTAAGTATATTTGATTAATTTTAGATCTTGTAATGTACTGCCCCACACTTCTGGTGGTCCTATAGGCAGTATACCGCCTGAGTCTGACTGACTCTGCCAAGTATTTCCATCTGCCACCATGGCTCAATAGGAAAGAGTGGCTGGCGGCGGGACTCCAGACACCTTTACCGCCGTGCAGCTTTGGATGTGTCTTACCTCCTAGCAAAACGTGGCAGTTCAACCTCCAATTCTGACTTAGCCGATTGGGGGGAGAAAAGGGGTGAAAACGCACCTTTATTCCTAATTCTACTTCCGTTTCTGGCAGGACACAACTGGACTACACCGTCCATTGTTGCTGTCACTGGACCACAGAGAAAACAAAACCTCTCCATCACTGGACATGAAGGTAGGGAACCCACATTGGCTGTGTATGTTGGGGAGTCTTTACACATGAGCTAGGGACCACTGCAGACATATACATGTCACAGATGGAAAGTGGTACCCAGCACATGTCGCACACATACTCAAATGTTTTGGTGTCAGTATTCATTGGCAATTGCATGCTGGCACCACAATGATGGTATAATCACACCTGTTAACTGAGTCCATGAGAGCACATTGCAAGGGGACCTGTACCTGTCATGTTGTGCTTCAGGTTGGATGTATGAGTCAGCACATGTATGTGTGCATGTGATGCAATTGGCTGGTGGAGGGAGCTAGAGTGAGTGCTGTGGTTGTGTCAGTATGTGTGCCACTTGCATTTGGCATTGATGTTGTTGCGTATGTTGTGTTGTGTGTTGTGTTACTGCGTGCAACATTCAGTTGAGTGTTGTGTGGTGGTCATTGTCATGATGTCTGTAGTTGTGATGTTGTGTGAATGTGATTGTGTAGACGAGTGTGTAGTTGTGTTTGTTGTGGTTGCATCATGTGCGGGTGCAGCATCAATAGTGTGTGTATTTTGTGTCAGATGTATGGCAATATGACTTTGCAACATGTACGTGTTGTGTTGTGGTGGAATGGCAAAGGATGATAGTATGTATGTGGTGTGTTGTGTCATGTTTGATGCAGGGAGACACATATGGCAGAGGTACAGAGTGTGTGTGAGTGACTTACCTGTATTCCACATTCACTGCCATTGTCCGATGTCCATTGGGTCCTGCAATGTCCTCCCTCTGTCAGCAAACCACCACCAGTACACAGCCTGCAGGACTGTAACATTGAAATATGGGGGGGGGGGCAGAACACCATCGACTTGACAGTCCTCTTGGGTCCGCCGCTGTGTCTGCTTAGCGGTAACATCACCAAGATCTAAATACATCACCAAGATCTAAATCAGGCCCATAGTGTTTGTCAGCTGGAATGGTATTTTACAAACCATTCTATGTACTATTTGGTCGGTTCACAAAATACTGAATTGCAGGGTTGCAGAACGACCTACCTAATCAATATTCATGAGGAAGGTGCCAATTTAGGACCCTCTGTGATTTCCTGTAATCAAAGGGATGGTGGCCTTTGAGAGACAGCACACCATCATCCCTAGGACTGCATTTCAAAATGGATATATTTTTTTTCTTAAAAGCAGCCCATTTTCTTCAGAGGAACTAGTGCTATATATGCTTTTTTTTTAATTGTGGTTTTGTAGACCTTCTCCCTGAGGCTGCCAACATGATTCCAACAAAAAAAGGCTCCTAAAGGGGCTTCCCTTGGGAGCACTTTTACTTTGGGAATTATGTCGGCAGCCTGGAAATGTATCTCAGTGACATAGAATATCTTAAATTTAGGGTGATCTTATCAAAATAGAAACCATTGCATAGGGCCTGGTATGAAGTCACCAACAGAGTATAATTGAGAAGTTTAATTCCAATCTCATGATGAAAGTCAGAAAAACTATGGGCCTTGACTTAAAGTTTGGGGAGAAAGATAACTCTGTCATGATGTCGGAGGACTTCCTTGGAATTTGTTTTTGAAAATTAAAAAACTAATGGCCCCCACATGCTGAGAGATTTCTCATCAGGAGATTGGAGTCATTATTTATTTCCCTGACCCTTACCTTAAATAAGTTGGACAGTGTAAATTTCACCCTCTGGCAACCCCTACTGGGCCACCAGAGGAATTATTCTATTTTGAAGACTCAAGAAAAAGGAATAGGACAATAATACATTGAACTGATTGTCATTGGAATATGAATGAATATTCCCAGTAAATCAGAGAAAAACATATAGGCATCAAGGACTTAGAAATAATTAAACTCACTGAAATATTTTATTCATTAGCTTTATTGCAAATATTGTAAGAAGTAAGCCCCTGAATAAACAGAGACATTTTGTTACCACAATTCTTGTGACCTACAGATTGATCATTTCACAGTTTCACTTATTCTCATTTTCCAGACACTGCTGAGGTTTCAGAACTGTTTTTTGTGATTCTCTTTCAAATGCCATTTTCAGGCTGTAGCTCAAACATAGTCTTTGTGGTAGGTAATAGCTCCCACAGCAGTAGCAACAGTGCTGGCTCCAGACAGGAGTATCCAAAACAAGGACATAATGAGATTTCAGCATCTGACTGTCATCAGCCTTCCTAAGCAATCATCAGGTGCAAACAAAAGGGCAGCCCTGCCATGGAACTTTGTTACCTTTACCAAAAGAAACCTCTGACCAACACCTCACTCCTAACTTCTACCCTACACCATCACTCAAGAAGTACTAATCAGCAGCCCTTTGCTAACAAGGACCTTACAGAATTTCTTTAAGTAGCCTTTTATCCATCCTCCCTCATTTCAATGTCTGGGTCTCCCTCCTCCAGCCACAGGAATGCAATCAATAAACTTCCACTCTCTAAGGAAGCTGCATCTACTATGCATCACATCATGGCAAATGCATCTTACTGGTCCATGCACTTACACTTTTACCACACACAGTCTTACTACAGAATATTGCTACATATCTACTGCATATGCGCTCACACAGTGTCTTACTACTAAACACTTGCTACATATCCATTGCACATACACTCACATGGAATGTTACTCAAAGGTCTGGAAGTTACACAAACTACTCTACCAATCATGACACTCGTTGCCTCTTTGTGAGTCTTCCAAATACTTCTGCCCCAAATGTATCACCACCATCCTTCATCTAGCTCTTAGAGTTTCACAGGCCGCTTGTCTGGTGCTGAAGCTATCAATGCTCGCCTAGGTTCCCAGTGCTATCACAGCCCTTTGTTAATCAGAATTCCTCTTTGGACCATCTGAGGAGATCTATCCGGAGCCTCCCTCACCCCTCTTCTGCTCACGTAAGCCTTCTCAAGACCCTGAGCTCCCCTTTGCTGATTACCATCGCCATAGACCACCTTTCATAGCCATTAACCATGTTTGCTGACTTCAGCTATCTGATTTTGTAACCATTTTAACCATTTCTGCCATTCTTCTCAGACACCACTTCTTTTCCATCTTCAGAACTCTCTGCCATGTGTCAGTCCTTCTCCCTTCAGGTCCACTTTCAGACCAGTATGCTAGCATGAGGCAGCATCTGCTATCACTCAGAGGTCAGAGTGTAACAGTCTGCTATGTATTCCTGGCCTGTTAATCACTTTGCTTGCTCTGATTTTCCCTGCTCTGCATGGCCCTAGTTCCCCTATTACTGCCCTGACTTGTTCTCCTGGTCTTCCCTCAACTTGTCACAATACTTTTGTTCCTGGTCCTCCTGCTGTTTGTCATCCTGATTATGCACTAATTTGTCCACTGAGACCTGATCCTCTTTGTTCAGGTCATCTTGTTCTTACCTACCCAGTTTGGTCATCCTGGCTCCTGTCATCCTGTCCCTCTTTGCCCTGGTCCTCCTTTTCCTCCTCATCCTTGCCTCCTTTTTCTGGTATACCAGGTCCTAATACTCCTGGGCCTCTGTGACTTAATCTTCCTTTTCCCCTTGTTTGTGGCCCCCAGTTGTCCTCCTTACCTTCATCGTCTTAGCTCCTGTTGTCTCTTGGTGTGTGGCCATCTCCTTCTTATTTTTCAGGTACTCTTCTCCTAGTATTTTTCACTCTTAGTCTAGTTTACCCAGCATGGTCTTCCTATTTCTGGTCTACACAGTCTGTGTTCTCTTCCTGGTTTTGTGCCCATTAGATTTGATCCTTTAATTTCTGGTCCTTCTTTGTTTTGGTATCTTTATGCCTGATCTTTTTATTTCTGGTCCTCCTGGCCATACTGTTCCTTCCAGGTCCCCTTCTCCTAGCTCATCCTCTTCCCTCTTGATCCTTTTGACCCTCGTCCCCTTCATCTGGTCATTCTGATCCTTCTCACCCTGCTCATGTAATTCCTCGTACACCGGTTCCCGGTCCTGCTGATGATCCTTCTAATTCCCCTTGCTCTGGTCCTTGTTCTTCTCGCTCTGGTCCTCCTGCTATTCATGGTAATGCCCCCATTGATCTTCCTTGTTTATTCCGGTCGTCTGGTCCTATGACCATAATTCTCATTCTCCGAGTGTCTGGTCCTGATCACCCTCCTCCTTGCCCTCAAGCTTCTACACCAATTAATCATAGTCCTCCTCAGTCTGGTCATTCTGGGCCTGGCCATCCTGTTCTTCATCTTATTGGCCATCTCGTACCTAGCCCTGTGGCCCTGCCCTCTTTGGTGTGGCCCTTCTGGTTCTGATGTCCCTGGTTCTGATCTTCCTTTCCTTCCTCACCTAGTCCTCCTGGAACTCAAGTCCTGATCCTTATGCCCTTATATTCCTGGTCCCAGAGTCCTTTGTTTCCTGGTCCCCTTTGAACATTTCATTCTTGCCCTTGTTGACTGTGTGCCTGGTCTCACCTCTGGATTACTCCTGGCTATAGTCCTGCTATTCTTCCTTTTCATAGTCCTTCCAGATATTATGCATTGTGAGAAAACTGGGCTGATTGCAGAAACCCTTTAACTTTTTAACCCCATTATTCACTTTGTGCTGGTGTTTTCCTGACTCTGATGGAACCTTGAGCTCTGCTAAACAGTCCCAGAGCCTGTGCTCTGATTAAAATGACTATGCAAATTAGACTAGTTATAATTGGCATTATCAACCTACCTATAAGTCTCTAGTATATGGTAGGGTATGTAGGTTTAGGGACCACAGCATGGGTAGCGCACCCATAGGTACACTGCTGAGGTTCCTAGTGTCATTTTAAAGGCAGACCTGCCTTTCTGGCTGCTTTTAAATTAAAGTGATCTTCAAATACAACTTTGGAATTAAAAGTACTTCAGAAGTCTTAAACTACCTTACTTTTACATATAAGTCACCCCTACGGTGTGCCCTAAGTGCCCCCAGTGTTAGGTGCAGTGTAACTATAAAAAGGGACCTTCTACAAGATGTTTTATAAGCCCTGGTGAGGAAAAATAGCCAACATAGGGGGTTATTACAACTTTGGAGGAGGTGTTAATCCGTCCCAAAAGTGTTGGTAAAGTGACGGATATACCACCAGCCGTATTACGAGTCCATTATATCCTATGGAACTCGTAATACGGCTGGTGGTATATCCGTCACTTAACCGTCACTTTTGGGATTATTACAACTGTGGAGGAGGTGATAATCCGTCCCAAAAGTGACGGTAAAGTGACGGATATACCACCAGCCGTATTACGAGTCCATTATATCCTATGGAACTCGTAATACGGCTGGTGGTATATCCGTCACTTAACCGTCACTTTTGGGACGGATTATCACCTCCTCCACAGTTGTAATAACCCCCAAAGTTTTTTTCCCTCATTGTAGTGAATAGGCTCCATAGGCCAACATGGGGAGGCTTTATTTTATATTAATAGTCTAAAAAGGAGCTAGATATGTCAAGTTTGGTATAAAACTTATTGTTATAGTAAATCTAACAACTTGCCATTGTTGAATTTAATAAAACTAGCTCAGGGAAAGAGTTTTAGAACTCTACCTCAAAGATGCCAACTTCAGCCCTTCTCTGATTGGCCAACCTCTGGTGGCCTGGCCAGGCTGCCTTGATGAGGTGTGAAGTGGCCTGGGCTGATAACTAGGAAGTGCCTGGGGGAGGAGATCTGCCTCAGCAGATGGTGAAACAGGATGCGGGGAGAGCAGCCAAAGTGATCTTCAAAGGAGGGAAGGACATTTGGAGCAGCTCAGGACCTCCCCCATTTCCTGCAAACCCAGACAACCAGGTATCTCCTTGAAGAGATTAGGAGAGAGCAGGAAAGGAGTTTGTTAAGGAATTTTAGCCACACCAGTGGATGGACTCAGCCAGACCTAACCTCCAAAATTCAGTTTTGCCATTTTGGATTTTTGAGGAATGTTGCTCCCTGGGATTGATTTTTGCCACACTTCTCAGGAAGTGCTCCCAACAGGGTGGTGGCCTGCCTGTGATTGGACAGTTGGACCCCCATGCTTTCCACCCCAGGAGCAAGGCTAAATCTGGCGGAGCCGCACCCACACCTCAGTTCCTACAAGGAACAACAACAGAAGAAGAAGGACTGCCCTGCTGGACCCCTGTTCTGCACCTGTACACTGCACTCTGAAGGAGTGCAACAGCTGCACACTTGGGCTTCACCACAAAAAGGACTTTGCCTGTCTTTAACTGGTTCAAGAAGGGACCCTCTCTTTGCTACAGGTAGGAAATAGCTGACTAGAGTCCCCTGCATCAAAACCTGAAGAAACTGACCAGCTGACCAGTGGCTAGAGGTCATCGTGGAGTTTAAGCCAGGTGCATTGTGGGAGTTGGAGTCCTAGCCCTCAAAGAGCAACTGAGAGCTTCTGGAAACTTGGGGTGAGCTGTGGACTTCTAAAGGACCTTCAAAGACTTTTTGGTTTGGACAGAAGTTTGGAGAAGAGTAGAGAACGTTTTGTAAAAAGCTCCATAAAGGGACCGACCCGCTGTGGTGAGTCAAGCCAGCTTACTTCAAACGTGACCCGCCCTGACTTGTAGGTTCCTCCCACTAAAAAGCTTCAAAGCCCCAGACTTCCAGGATTTCAAAGGGGGCTCCTGGAAAGGCAATCTGATGACCTAGCCTCAAACTTGACTTGCTGTGGAAGGCCGACCACCGTCAGAAGGAAAAAGCTCCAAAAAAGTGACAAAGTCCGAATGTAAAAAGTTGATCTGAACCTTCCGAGCACCACTCCAATGGCCAGCACAGGGGAGAGTTTCCCCTGGGCATGGCAATTGCACCCAGTGCCATGCAGGGGGCCCCATTTCAGGGCTCCCAATGGCACTTAGATAATCTAAAAAAATTGCTTACCTATACTTACCCTACGTACCTGGGATGGGATCTCCCATCCTTTGGTGTCCCTCTGGTGTGGGTGGGGGTGTTCCTGGAGTTTGGAGTGGGCACCTGTGGGCCCATTCCATGGTGTTTGACCATGGAAATGGGTCCACATGCCCCCTAACTCCTGGTCTGAGCCAGCGGTTAAATAATGGTGCTAAGCAGGCTTAGAGCCATTATTTAGGCCCACCTCTAACCCGTGCACCTTTTTTGCACAGGAGGATAAATAAGGCGCCAGGGGCTTTGAGTCATTTTTTGGACGGAAACGCCCACCTTGCATTGACGCAAGGTGAGTTCACGCATCCCAAAAAATACTTTAACTCCTATATTTTGATGGTAGATGGGTCTAGCGTCAAAATATAAATATGGAGTTAAGTTTGTGCCAAATTTGCATTAAAAAAATGATGGAAATTCAGCACAAACATAGTATAAATATGCCCCTAAGTCCGAAGGTAAACTTTTGACTGAAGCCTCCTGCTTGCTGGAGTTGAGCAGAGCTCCATCACAGTCTGCCTCACATATTGACTTTGCCCCAGTCGACTGCGACCAGATGACCAGATTGGTGCTTTTAGTTTCTATGTGCTAGAAAACATTAATTCTTTAAAAATTCATATCTCCGGTTTCCCTTATCCGATTGTAATCGTTTTGGTGTCATTTTAAAGATAAAAACAAATCTATTTTTATAAATTGGTGTGGGATTTTCATTGTGTTTTGTGATTTATTTATTTACTGTTTTGTGATTTTTAAATGTTTTACACACCTGTCTCCTAAATTAAGCCTTGTCGCTCGGTGCCAAGCTGCTAAGGGTTGCGCCCGGATTAATTTATTGAGACCTAACTGGACCTAGTGGGAGTTAGTGGCCTATTGCTAAGTGTAGGTACTTACCTGCCCTTACCAATAATCCACTTTCCAACTTGCGCCCATTTCACCTCTTCTTCTTGGTGCTAGTCCTTACAGTTTAGTTTTTCCTGGGCTCCCCAGGTCCTAGACTTTTTCTCCTTGGTCTTGGTTGTCCTGATCCTTCTTGTCCTATTGTGCTTGCCATAATAAACCATGGGGCGTATTTAAGGAAGGTGGAGCTGCACCCAGTGCTGCACCACTTTTCTTGCACCCTTTAGCGCCCTCCTACCGCTACCATGAGTGCGCCGTATTTAAAATACGCCGCACCATTATGCACGGTAATGGCCAATAGCATCATTTTATTACGCTACTGATGTACTCTGCAGGAGCAGCGCCACAATATTCGTGTTACTCCTGCAGAGTACATAGGGGCCAATTGTATGCAATGGCATGCCCCCTTTTTACGCCTACTCTGAGCAGGCGTTAAAAGTGCCCAAACAATCTGTTAGATTTCCTTGCACCATTCTTTCGGCCTCCTTCAAATGGGAAAGCCCCCTTTGCATACATTATGCCTGGCGCAGGCATAATGTAGTGCAAAGGGTCACAAATAACTCTGCGTTATTGACCTTCTAACGCCACATTGGCACCAATAAGTGACGCTAATGTGGCATTAGAAAGGCGCTAGGGGCTCTTAAATATACCCCTTGTCTTTTGGCCAGCGTGGTCCATCTTGGTTCTACCAATCTTTGCCCATCTGGCTCTGTTCCTTTCTGGTCTTCTTGGCCCTGATAACGTTGTCTTGGTCCTTCCGCCTCCGAGGTCCTGGTCCTACTGGCCTCCCAGGTCCTGCCCTCTTCAGCTTTGTCCTCCTATTTTGGGTTGCCCTGGTCCTCCTGAATCTGTTTCTTGTGCTCTTAGTCCTACTGGTGCTGCAGCCATTGATTCTGGCCCTTTTGATGCAGATTCTATTTGTTTGGTTCCTCCTTAGCCTGGTAATTTTGGTCCTGGTCCTCCTGACCACTACAGTCCTGTCATTTTGTCATTTTGGTCTTCTAGATTCTGGTTGGCCTCTTACATCTGATCCACCTCACCCTGGTCCTGATACCTGTAACAATTGCTCTGATCCACTTGGTAATCAAAGCTCAGGCCCCTTAAAACTGATCTTCATGGCCATCTTACCCATATTTCCAGTCCTCTTGGTCAAGATCCTTATTGTTCACCTAGTTCTCCTTGCACTGGTCTTCTAGGTGCCCTTGGTACTGGTTCCCTTGACCTTTCTAGACTCTGTCCTGCTTATCCTGGACTCCTGGTATAACTGGATATTACCCTCTAGGTCCTGATCTTCATTGTCCACTTCAATCTGGTCCTGATCCTCCTCGGCCTAGTTATCTCCCCAGATTTAGCTAGTCCCCTGTTTTGCATGTTCCTAATACTTCTGCTCTGGATCTGCTGGTACATGTAGTCCTCATCTTAGTTCGGAGTTCGGTAGTAGTAGTAAAAATGTATGTTTATTTAGACCATTGGCCTTTAAAACATTTTACACAACATAAACTATATTATTATAGACACTACATTGCATTTACATGCTAGTTGTATCTAAATTTCATTTTTTTCCCTGTAGATAAAACCATCAAAAATCTACCAACAGCACAAATCATGTTTAAAAATTTAAGATCATATAAAAACCTTTTTTTATCACATCAAGTCTTAAACCCATATTTAGTAAAAAAAAAAGGTTTTAAAATGTGATGCCTCAAATCTAAAAATCAATAGCAACCACAAAAAAGGTGCACAGTAATATTGCTTTCTCTAAGACCAGAAGAACAGGCTCCTATCACTTTTAAAGGGACTTCAGTGTCTCCTCATAAGTATATAAGAGATTTCAATCTATACTGAAAGTTTGGAAGCTTTGTCAGATAAGGGAATACCCTACCTTCTTGTCAAGATACTCTCAAAAATATTGGATGTTTCTTTACTGATTCATATCCAAAATCCCTTAACCTTGATTCCACAAACACTGTCATGTCTAGTTCCATTTTGTGAAAGAGGCTAGGCATCTCAATGTTACAATGTGACAAATTAAGACCTCTTGTCTTCGTATCTAGGCACCTCCTTACTTGTTTGGTCAATTCTTGTTCACTATGAATACATTATTTTACGCAGAAACATGAGATTTTTGAAGATTAGACCCTTAATTGTTTACTTCAGAAACACAAGAATATATTAATTGCGATAAAATTCCAGGCTTTCAGGTTGACTTCTAATTTTATTTTCAGGAGAATGGTGCATTTAGGCATCCCTAATAGATTTTTACGTAAACACCTTCATCCTTCTCCCAATAAATTTTTGTCCCTAAACACAAACCTTCTGCACCATATAGTATTTGTGTGGAAATCATTGCACTATATGCAGTTATCACTGGCTGTAGTGAGGGTCCCTCAAATTCCCTTTTAAATGCCTCTATTTTAGAAGAAGCATGGATTCTTAAAGTGTCCACGTGCATTTTTCACAATAGCTTGCTGTAAAAAGTCATTCCAAAATGTTTATACAAGGAGACTTCCTCCATCACTTGGTTCCCGATTGGCCATGTAAAGGACCTATTTTTTATTCCCTACGGATAATATTTTAGTTTTTTTCCATGTTAATTAGTAAATGAATATTCTCAAAATATTTCCTTACCTCTCTTAATTTCCTCTGGATTCCAACTTGTGTTAAATCCAGTATTGCAAAGTCATCAGCATATGAGAAGCATGGGACATGGAGTCCCCCATTTTAGGTGAAAAGGAACAAGTATTCTGTATTATATCTGATAGATTGGCTAAATAAAGTGTAAAGAGAGTGGGTGACAGGACACATCCTTGTCAAAGCCCGTTCGCAATTGGTATTCTTTGGGAAAGGGACCCTATTCTATCTAATTGCACTCTAGCCCAATTAACCCTGTATAATTCTCTCAGAATCATTATCACCCTTGGTATTTTCACAACTTTGAGCTTATGCCAAAGGGGGCCCTTATATACAAGGCCAAAAGCAGAATGGAAGTCTGCAAAACAACAGATTAAATTGCACCTGGTGTCTACAGCTTTCTGGGCAGTCACCCAAAGACCTAACCAGTGATCCTCTTTCCCGTGACTTTCCTTAAACCCTCTCTGCTCAATAGGAATGCAATTATTTGGATCAATCCAATCTTTCATGTATTGGAGGAGTGTTTTGGCATATATTTTAGTCCTTTCACCAATCAGGCTTGTCAAACGATAGCTTTGTGTGTCAGAGGGATCATTGTTCTTATGTATTGGCATGATAATTACCCCTTTCCAAATATTTGGAAATGTACCTGCTACTGTAAAAAAAATCAAGTGGTGGAGCAAATAATCTAATCCACCAATCTATGTTACTTTTAATCATTATTACATGCAAACCATTAGGCTCTGCAGCCCTTGATAAATTGATGATAGATATGATCTTTGTTAATGATAGTATATAGTACTCCTCTATCTGGTCCTCTTGCACTGGAACTTCTGATGCTGGTCCTACTCACCTTTGTTTCGCTAGCCACCCTAGCCCCTCGGTTCCTCTGCCCCATTCTAGTCGTACTAGTCCTCTTGGTCTCCTGGTTTGCCTCCTCCACATTGTTCTTGCCCATCTGACCCTGGTCAGCTCTATCATGGTCCTCTCAATAATGGTCCTTTTGTGTCTGGTCTTTCTCAACCGACTTGCACTGGTCCGCCTAGTTTCCATATTTGGGGTCACTCTGGTTTATGTAGTCCTTGTCACCCTCAGTCTGACCCTCATGGACCTTCTGATCCCAGTGATCCTTTATATCCCCCCTTTTCATTTTAATATAGGGGCTAGCCGTGGTCCAATCTGGGTGTGGTCTTCCCAGTCCTGTTCCATTCTCTTCCGACCTCTGTGGCTTTGGCACTCCTGTCTCTGGCAGTTCTTTCTCTTGGTCTCCTGGTCCACTGGTCCACTTTGGTCCCCATTCATGTGTTTGGTTCTCCTGGTCCTACTAGTCCTCGTCGCTCTAGTCCTGTCAGTGTGCTCAGGACCTCCTAGCGCTCCTCGTCATTATGGTCCATGGCCTTCTGTTCCTCCTACCCCTAGTCCATCTGTTCCTTCAGGCCCTGGTCCACAGGGTCCAGATACCCCTTTTGCACATCCTCCTTGCCCTCCTAATCCTTTTCACCCTAGTACCCTTAGTCCTGTTTTCCCTAGTCTTATTCCTCATTGTCTATTTGTTCCTCGTCACCTCTTGCATTGGTAACCCTGATCCTCACAAATGAGGTCTCTCTGGGCCTGGTTCTTGGTGGCCTGGTCCTTGTGGCTCCAGTCATCCTAACCCTCCTTGTGGTCTGCCTTATGGCTCCTATTCTTCACTTGTCATCATTCTCCTTCTACTGGTCTTGGTCCTTCCTTCCTCAGGCCCCTTCCACAATGACTTTAGTCCAATACAGCCTCCAAGCCTGTCATTCAGATGTTTATTGTCTTTGACTTCCAGCTTTCTTTTGCTGAGACAGTACTGTCAATGACAGAAATGAGGGTTCAGCAGAGACAGGACCTTGTCCACTTGGTGAATAGTAATAAAAAGTGTGTTTATTCATAGCCAGCTGAGTGAACTCTTCCTGTGAATTACTAAGATGCATTACATGCCTGTCTACTGCTTTCACTTCCCCTTTCCACAGAAACCCCATTACTCTGTCTCACTCAATTTATCTCCTGCAAGTGTCCCAAAGCACTGTGCCTCCAAGCACCATGTCCATGTGTCTCCCTCTGAGAATAACTAGGCACTTCCATGTTTTAACTGGCAGTAGCATAGAAACTGATTAGGATTCAAATGAAATTCCTCACATAGGTGTGTGAATGATTTGAAAGAAACATTAACAAGGACTTATTAACAAGGACTTGGTTCACTGCCATTATCCCCTTCTGACTCCCTCCTGTCTTTAGGATGGCTAGTGTGAGGGTTGGCGCACAAGATGATTTGCAACATTCTTTCATAAAGGCTTACAGAATGAGAGAACTGTTTTGTTTAAGAAGTTCTAAGACATAATCCATATCGGCCTCAGTCTTTTTAAGATAGACATATTGTTGCCTTCTTATGAGAAATGTTGCACGCATGTCACTTAAGGCAGTTCCCTGCCAATCTATGCTTTGTTCTCAGTAACTGCCAGATCTGGGTATTCAATATTAGTAGCAAATTGATATGTCAGTTGGGTTACATATTGGGCCTTGTGATAGAGTTCTATCTTCAGGATAAGAAGGCCACCTGAAGCAGTTTGCTTGCACTTTAAATATAGCCAATCTCTTTGTTTCATTTTGCCAAACATAAGTGGTCATTATGAATTTGGCAGTCTTTACCGAAGACCGCAGTGCTGGCGGCCACAAAAAAATCGACCGCCGTATTGTGAGTCACAAACCCAAAACTGCCAGAAAGCAGCTACAAATCTGACACCGCCAGACCGAACTATGGCGGGAGAGAGGCGGTCCCACCACTCTCACTGCCACACCAAGAAGATAATGCCCTCCAAATCACAACGACCGACAAATCAGCACAGCGGTCATTCAACGGCAGTAAGCCATTGGTGGTGTGGACTGCCACGGTCCCAATATTGACATCACAGCAAAACTACCCCACATTGGCCATTTCAAATACACCACACCCGATACACATACAAACAGCACACACACACACACAAGTATAAGTACAAAACACACACCCACACATCCCACAATCCTCTGCAATGGAAAACAATTGCCATACAACTTGCATCCACTCATGACAAGGAACTGCACATACACAACACAGCCTCCTATATACCCCAAAACACACATCCCACACCCCACAACAGCATTGCACACAAACATGCACCACTCTATTGCACTATAGACCACTAGCACTCAGTTCCGCATAACCACACACCCTCCACCTCCCACAAAACACACCACCCTCTGCACAACCCATTCACCACACACACATCAACATCACCATGTCCCCGCAAAAGCACCCCGTTTCACCAATGAGGAGTTGCATGCCATGGGGGATGAAATTGTTAGGGTAGGGCCACAGCTGTTAGGTGTACAGGTGCGGCAGACATCCATATCCAGGAAAATGGAGTTATGGCAGAGGATAATCCACAAGGTGAACTTAGTGGGAAACTATCCATGCACAAGGGACGACATGAGGAAGAGGTGGAACGACCTACGGTGGAAGGTGCGATCCATGTCATCACAACACCAGATTGCCATCCGCAGGCCTGGAGGTAGACCCCCCCCACCTCCTCCCCCAGAGTTAACATCATGGGAGGAGAAGGTATTGGTTATCCTGCATCCAGAGGGCCTGACTGGAATCACAGGAGAAATTGAAAGTGGTAAGTCACCTATACTCCCCAACCACTATGTACACCTGTATTGAATGTGTCCCCGTCACCCTATCACTCCCCAACCCACCCAAACCCACACTCAAACCCACCCCCCTAACCACCCATACCCATTTACCCTGCATGTCCACACCACTTAACTAACACCTTTCCAGCGTCTGCACTCACAAATATTAGGAAAGCATGTTAAATTATAGGACAGGATAGGCCAGGTACTCACCACTTTGAAGGAGAACCAGAGGCTGCAGAGGGAACACCACCAGGAGGCCATGCAGCAGTGGCAGGCCCACAATGCCGCCATGGTCTCCGTTGCAGGGGGCTTAGGGATATAGCCACCATTCTGTGTGTGCCCTCCACCCATCAGCAGGCCCCTTCCGCTAGCCAGAGTCATGGCCAGCCCTCTACATCTGCTGTAGCTAGTGAACTGGAGGCCCTGCCAGAGGACTCACAGCCCACTAGTACCCCTCCCTCTGAAGCCGTAGAACCCCCGCAAATGTTCCGTGCGAGCCAGACATCCTACAGAGACTGTAGCCAAGACCAAAACCACTGCCAGTAAGTGATCCACTCCTAACATGTCTCCCTTGTGTGCCACTGACACACCTTGTTGACTTTGGACTCCCATTGCTCCATTTTCCTAGGGCCCCATGGATTCTGGACCTGTGCTACCAACTGCTTGGGCCACTACACTCAAGACTTCATCACCATCAGCCCACTTTTTTGCACTATCCCTTCTTTTTGTAATGAGAATAAACAGACTTAAAAACAGCGGATGAATTTCTGCTTGTATTCAATGACTATGCAATGTCTGTACTACAATGAGACAGTGCAAATGTTACTGAACATCAGTTTTCATCCAAAGTAGTGCCAGCTTGTTGTAATGTTTCTCAGTGTAAGTGCTTTTTACCATTCACCATCCACCAATCTTAGTGATAGCAGTCAGCAGCTATTCCATGGGTACACTGAAATGTCTGGAAAAAAGGGTAAAACATCCATGAAATACACACTCGAAATAGATGATTGTCAAACAACATAATCCTGTGTTATATACTATACTAGATTCGCAGGCCTCATGTCCTGCAAATACAGCACTGTAATGAACTATCAACATTACTACATACATCACACAACCTCAGTAATGGCCTTCGAACACACACCAAGAATAGAGCCATGCCATGTTGTCTGTATGGCACACTCTCCTGCATGGCATCCAGTACGGGGAAATTCTCGGGGAGACCCTAATCACAGAGGTTAAGTGTGAGGCCATTAGTACAGCCATAGCACTACCAACAGCACTTGCCAACTACAGAGTCACTTTGAGTCAAACATGTGAGTAGGCCAAACCAATCTGAGCAAAGAGAGACTTGAGACATAGCGAAGGCAGGAGTACAGTTACCCCATATCTCCCTCCTGTACCGCTAACCACACTGAGATGACTGAGGCAGAGCAAACCGCATACTACTGAATTTAATATAAGAGCTGCCACACTGCACTTTACGAGGTGATTGTCATAAACTCAACCACAGACCTACCTGACTGTCATTGGAAGTACTGCTGAATCCGCTGAGTACTGGTGTCCACATCATCCTCCTCCCAATCTTCATCACTGTCTTTTGTTCCCTCTGCTGCCACAGATGCATTGAAACACCCCTCCTCTTCCAATAATAGCACATGCCTTCTGAGGGCCAAATTGTGCAGCATGCAACAGGCCACGACCATCTGGCAGACCTTATCAGGGGAGTGGACGTGACATCCACCGGACATGTGCAGACACCAAAATCTTGCTTTAAGAAGGCCAGATATCCTTCCTATCACTCTTCTGGTCCTTCCATTTGCCTCATTGTAACAATTGTCAGCCTCTGTCCTTGGATTCCTCACGGGTGTCAACAGCCAGGATAGGTTAGGGTAGCCTGAGTCACCTGGGAATAGTGGAATAACACATAACATATGTACAATAATACAGAGGAGAAGGGAAAGGATAGATGCCTGGACAAGCAGTGAAAACAAACTTCATACCCACCAATGAGCCAGCCCATGTCTGTCTGTACTTGTGCCATCAGGTGCGGGACAATACTGTTCGTCATAATGTAGGCATCATCTATAGATCCAGGGAACTTGGTAGTCACTTGTGAGACATACTGATCAGCTAAGCAAACCATTTGCACATTAATAGAATGATAACTTTTTCTGTTTCTGAATACCTACTCATTTATCCTGGGAAACTCCAAAGCTATATGGGTACCATCAATGGCCCCAATCACATGTGGGATGTGTCCCAATGTATAACCAAATCTGCATCATGTGAGAATTTGATGTAGCTAACAATGTGTTTGAGCAAGGCTGACAGAACATCCTTGAACACTAAACTGAACATTGATTGAGGCACACCCGCTGCCAGAGCCACAGTCACCTAAAATGAGCCAGTGGCCAAGAAGTGGGGCACTGGAAGCACCTGTACAGTAGAAGGAATAGAATTTGGATGACGATTAGCAAGCATGAGATGTGGCTCCAATTGTGCACAAAGTTCTCTGATTGTCCCACTATTCAGATGATAGGTGAGCAGTACATGTCATTCTTCTATTGTAGCCAGGTCAACTAGGGGCCGGTACACAGGTGCATTCCTTGGTCAGTATCTACACATAGCAAACAATACAAGTATAACAAAGAAAATACATTTTGAGTACCCATTTCATCAATCATTGCTGAAATATCAACCTCACAGGCAACCTATTTGCCATCTATGCTCTGTTTGCTCCTACATACTGACGGACATCTAATGCAACCCCCTTTAATTATATTGTATGTCAAAAGCATACATATACAATGAATGGAGACATTTAAACATATGAGTCAGGAAACCATATAGTACATCACAGTTCCCTAGGTCTGACAGTTTTGAGCAGAGTATCGATTACAATACAAATTGTGTAAGGCATTATCATTTCAGGTGAGTAACTTCACAATGTTTAGGGCCTGGCATGTAGTGTACCAAATCGAGCTATGACGCACATATAATTGGGTACATTGATGATTAATAGTGTAAAATGGTAGCCGCCTGTCCTGCGTGCAGAGGACAGATGAAAGTGACCTCACTCCGTCGGCGTTATTCGTTATTGCAGTGGGCGGTCGGAACCGCCGTGCAACTCCTCATTGGATGACATTGATGTCTATGGGGAACAGGGGCCAATGAAGATCACCTCCGGCGGTGACGGTGATCACCGCTGTGGCTGTGACCACTATTTTCTAAAAACCATTTCACTTGACTCCTGACGGTCCATGTATCAAGACCTCCACTGCGTGTTTTGCTGAGTCCTGTATCTGGAAGCCACAATGGCATGTTCTATAGGGCATCAGGTCACAGCATTCATACCAGAAGAACTTGGGAAGCTTGTGGACAATTGTATGGGGCTCCAGATAAGCAGGTAAGCACCTTTTCTATACAGTAGATGCAACATGGTTGTATGTAGTTGCATGTGGATGCATGCAATATGTCCTTTTGAGAGTGTTGTGTCGTGCAACCTTTATGTACACATAGGTACGTGTCATGTGTAGCATGACTGTTAAATGTATACAGTATGTAAGCCATTACAGTAACTGGTTGAAGAGTCTACATAGATGTGTCCTTATGTCTGTGTCTCCCATTCAGGTCAGCGCATCAATAGAAGGGATTGTGGCGAGCCATCGCCAAGAAAGTATGAACCCTGTGGGTCCATAGGTGGCGGAGCACCCAATACAGAAGGCAGTGGGAGGACCTGAGACACTGGGCCCAGAAGAGCGCAGAGGCACTGCTGGGGGCGTCCTCCCAATGAGGGAGGAGTGCCCCTCGGACCCCCAGTGTTCTTCATGTAGGTATTGAGTTGCATAGTGATTGTTTGGTTAGCTAATAGCTAGTGGATGGCTAAGTAACCTCTGGTCGGGTTTGTAGCTGAGGTCCTCATTGTAATGCTAATTGGTCTGTCTGATAGGTAATTGTAATTTACAGACATGGCTACATATGAAGAGGGCTACATCCTGGAACTAAAGGGAAGATTGCTGACTCTCATGTACTGCTGTTTCAACTAGCTATGTGGTATGTGCAGGCAAATGCAGGTTGTTCACACACTGTCATAGGATAAGTGGAGGTGTCCCTCAGTTAACTCCCACACATGGTTTAGTGAGTAGCCACAGTCTGCCGCTATATTAGTGTAGTGTTGTTGAGGGAGGATTGTAGGGGCTTCAAACTGCTTGGTCTCTTGTTGTCAGTAGCCATTTGTGTGGTCTGGTGTTTGGCACAGCATACTGAATATTGCTTGTGTATTGTTGCAAAGTGTGGCTCTTATGTGGCATAAGTGGTGTTATAGACCCTATGCTTCCTTTCTTTCTCCCCCACCCTCCCTCCTTGTCTTCTTCTGTCCTTGTGTGCATTAGCATCATCAGGCAAAGGAGAAGGGGCACCGGCGAGTGGGGAGGCTGCAGCCCACAGAACCCAGGAGGCAGTGTTCACTGATGCCGAAGGGACCAGTGGGTTGGAGGGCGAGGGAAGCCCCACGGGGGAGACAGGATCTGCTACATCTGACTCTGATTCCTCCTCTGATGAAAGCTCCTTGGTGGTGGCAGACCCCTGTGGGACTACCCCAGCAACTATGTCGTCCACCACCCACATTACCAGCACCGCCCTCCCCGTAGCTCACCACCGAGTTGCCCGTGCCTTCTCACCTAAGAGATCCATCTCTGTGGGACAGTCAACCATGGTGAATGCCATCCAGGGGCTGGCATGCCAGATGCAGCAAAGCAGTGCCTACCTGGAAGGCCTTCACAGCACATTGCCTGGCCTACAGAGATCGTTTCAGGTTCTGGCCTCCTCTTTGGCGGCAGCCTGCGTCCCTACTTCTTCTGTCCCCCCCTCCAGCTACCTGTGCCCAGACCCAGAGCCCACTCCCCCTCCCCCTACCCATCCCAAGCACACCACCAGACCTGCATGCACCCAAGACAATAAACAAGACGCGCAAAGGCAGACACAAGCACCACAGGTCACATCACAAGCATACACATACACAACACACACCAGCAAACACAACATCAGCCACTGCCTCCACTGTCTCCCCCACCACTTCATCAATCACAGTCACATCATCACTCACACCTGCCAGTAGTGCATCCTCACTCCCAGATCCAGCCACAAGTTCAGCCTTGCCAACAGTCACCTCCAGAGCAGACACGCAGACATACAACCCATGCACTACATCCGCACTGCCCAGCACCACCATGACACCCACATGCTGCACACACACCTTACTTGCAGACACCACCTCAACATACATTTAGAAAACCTGCCTGTCTTCTCTCGGCCTCTCTTCCCCCCTCCTTCCAAGACACATAAACACCCCCACTCACCCACCCAACAGTCATCCACCTCACAAATGTACACTTTGAATGCACCTACATCCTAGTCCAGCGCACCTACATCCTAGTCCAGCACACCTACATGTCCTACAATTGCTCCCTCTACCTCCACTCCCAAGCCTGTTCCCACAATCCGCCCCACTGTTCCTAAAAAATCTTTTCCTTGCCTGCCTTGACCTGTTCAGTACTCCAGCCCAACCTTGTGTTGTCCCTAAGCTTCACGTTCCCCTCCCTCAGCCCAGTCTGTCCAACTCCCAGTCCTCCCATTGCCCCCCTAGGGTTTCCCATGCCCAACCCCCAGCCAAAAGGCCTCCCTCTAAAGCAAAAACTGTACCCACTCCCAACCCCGCTCCAAAACCACTCTGCTGCCATCTAAACCTAAGGCCAAACCCCCCACCCCCTCCCAAACCAAAGTTCAAGGGCCCCCCTTCCAAAACTAAACCCCCACCACCACTCACACCCCCTGACCCCTGAGGTGCCTACCTGCCCCATTGATGTCCCTGCCCAGTGGAGGCAATGAGGCTGTCAGGAGTCAAGTTGGGGCAAGATCATGGCCATGAGTGCATATTGCACTTGTTGGACTGGCCAATGGCCCATTCTTGTAAATAGTTTTATTATTCACTCATATCCTTCTCACCTTCTATTACAGCTGCCCGACTGATGACATTGGTGTTGATTTCAGTGATTTTTCCGGCCTTTCATTTTGTGAGCTTATGTTATTTCTGTTTTTTTCTAGACTATTTTATCCATGTGTATGCTATGCGTGTGCCGTGTGTATTGGGAGTGGTGTGTGAGTTTTGGTTGTGTCTGTCTGTGATTTGTGTGTGCTTGTGTGTTTGTGGCTGTGTGTGTGCATCGGGACGAGTGTTTGTGTACATGTGTATATGTGCATTGCAGACTGTGAAGGGTGTGTGTTGCGTGTGGGTGTGTAACTCTCCCCTTCCCTCCTTTGTGTGTTAGACGGCTGTCGTTAGCAGTTCCTATACTTGGATTGCATGGTAGAGCATTGGGAAGACTTCCAGTTCTGGCTCCATGTTGGCTCCGGACTCGTCTGTGTCCCTGGAGGTTAGTGTCACCTTATATACTGCTTGTTTCTGCTAGGCTTTTCATGGCAGTTGGTCTGCCCCGGAAATCTTGGCGGTCTGCTGACTTGTAATATGGTGTGTGGGTAAATTCCTTCCGCTGGACTGGGGATGGCAACCGCTGTTGCAGCAATCGGACCTCACTGGCGGTGATGTGGCTGTGTTTGGGTTGGTTCACTGCTGAGGTCGTAATGTGGCGGTCTTCACTGCCAGCTAGGCGGCGGACCAACCGCCACCACCGCCATGGCGGTCAGGTGACCACCAATATCATAACAACCACCATAATGTTTAATAGGGTGTCTATTTGCCTATGTGAGCTTGTGGGACCATAATTGGCAACATGCTGACGTAATGCTAAAATGGGACTACTACCATCTTTACCAATTTAATGTGGTCCTATAATAACAAATACAGTTTGATCTAGTTCCCAAAAACTCAGGCCCTCATTATGAATGTGACGGTCTTAAGACCGCCACACTCGCGCTGGCGGTCGAACCGCCGCCAAAGTAGCGGTCCAACCTCCACATTACAACAGTGGCGAAAGCACCACAGTCAGACCACCGGCACCACCACTTTTAGTCCGGCTGATGGCCTGGTGGTGCTAGCAGCGCTGCCCTAGAGATTACGACCCACGTGTCTGCCAGCTTTTTCATGGCGGTGCCGGGAGCCCCAGTGGACAGCCCCATTGTGCTTTTTACTGCCTGAATTGCCATCGCCAATTTTGTGGTGAGTTTCCCACTGGCCCAGCTAGAAATGCGCAAAAGGGCCAGCGGGTGGAAAACCGGAGTGGCGGCCTTCAGGCCCAAAGAGTTTGGCGGGTGGCCTCCGCCGCCCGCCAAACTCATAATTAGGCCCTCAATGCGTTTGATCTTTTAGCACTGTCAAGGTATTTTTGATAAGGGTATGCAAAATTTATGAAATTTGTCTGTGCGTAATTATTCCAAATTCCTAAAACAAATGCCCAAAATTACCTGTATTTATGTGGAAAGCATCTCCAAAGACTTGCATTAAAAAATTCCACCAAAGACACATTTTTCTTTACAAAATAGTGCAGAATGGCAAGCCTCACTGCACAAGTACACAACCATTTTTGTTACTCCAGTCTGTTCCTGAATAGCTACCCCTCACTGTTTTCCTGTCTCCAAGGCACATTCATCCCATCCATTCCATTATTGTTCACCTCTCCCCTATTTTCAACTTTATGTTTGCGATTTGTCTCCCTTCGAATTCCCTGTACTTTTATTTTTCGTTTTTTTAAAACCTCTGTGTCTGTTTATATTTCTTATTTTTTCTCACCCTCCATCCATTCCCAGCCATGTTAAAGGCAGGCAGCACTGCCACTGTGCCATCACAGACCTTTATTTTTTAACCTTATTTTCTCAAAAACTACTGAACAGACTCACATTAAATTTAAAAAAGCATGCTTTCTGAGCAAAGATCTAATGTTTTTGTGTAGTTCTGTTCAAACATTTTCTCTGTATCATTGTCTAAATTGTCCGAAATTGCATGTGGAAAAAAGTATTTAGGGACCCCATTTTTCTTGCCCCCCAACTTAGCTGATCACTGTGAAATTTTCCAGGAAGGAGCTGAGGTGGATGACATTTTTTTACTTATTTTATTAGTAAAACAAGAAATGCTCTTCCTATGGAAACTCTTACTCAGATATAACTACTCAGTGGCAATTACCACTGTGTTATACACACACACACACTAGCTCACAAGAAATAGTGGACAAGTACATCGAAAAAGGTAGCACATGAGCCTGGACTCAACCAGGAGCCACCCCTAGCCACCAAACGTCACAAGCAGACAAATAACCCATATTTTCTATGGCCACCAAAGGCTCTAAAAGAATTAAAAAACTATAGCACAGCAGCAGTGAGAATGTGACAAAAACATTACAAACTACACAAAGCCTTACTGAAGGGCAGACCATGCCTCAAAGAGTAAAACAACAACAGTGTGATTCATAAATCTGTACAAAATTCACAGAAAATATGAAGAACTAGAGAAAATGTATATTGTAACCCCAGGTCTCCACCATACAAAACAGAGCAGCGATTATCCCCACAAAAAACAAATAAACAAAAAAGGAACTAAAAAAAAGCTTTGCCTGACCTCCCTCAAACAACAAACTTTTTTGCAAAGTGCTGCATTGAACTTTCTTGATCTTTTCCAAAAAGTAAACATTCTATGGGTGGGTATACAGCAGAGATTGCAGACAAAAAGAGAGTGATACTTTCCTCCTATAATCTAAATCCAAAATGATCAAGTAGAGGTGGGGCTTGGAGCTGTCCAAGATGGCCGCTCCCTGATTTTGCTCCACAGTGGTCCAACTTCCCTCCTCCCTCCTCTCAGCACCGTAGCACACAGCTACACATTTTCCCACAGTGGTGGGTACGGATGACCCGACTGCCCCACCTGGTCTGAATTGGACCCTCTGGGGTCTGCACCGACACCGTTTGCCAGCTGCATCCTCTGCTGGTGAGGAGCAACATGGCACTTCAGCTGCAGTGAACAGCTTGAGCCTCGGCCATATGCCCACTGGACTCTAAGGCACCATACCCTCAACTGCGGCAAAGCAGGCTATCTACAGAATTCCATGTAAGACCTCGCTGATGGCCCTGTTCTCTCATTTTGGACCCCAGGGCCCCACGGAACCTGGGAGCCTGCCAGACATGCCGGAAGCATACTCAATCCTGGCTCCCCACTCTCCTGTGGCCTAGTTGTCCAGCCAAGGTAGCTCACTATCGCCACCTCGCCTGGCACAGAGCACATGGAGCATCAGCTAGATGTAAGGAGACATAACTGGGCTGCATGCTTGAGGTTCCCGTCTCCTCTTTGAGAACCACCTCATCATCACCTGTCTGCCATCCTCCCATTTGCTTCTACAACCCTCACCACGGGAGGCCCTGCTGCTGGCCAGTGCCCCAGGAACTGGTCAGTATCCCCGTCACTAGCCCTTCCCTTTCCTAACTGTGAGGTCTTTTCTTGCAGACTGCACCCAAGTGCTAACAGCCCTGTCTTTCCTCCAGCTGAGGGGGGCTGATGCATACTTCAACATCTCGTCTCTCACCCAATATTCACAGACATCGAGGGTCCTCCATGGCCCACCCTGACTTAGATTGGCCCAGAACTTTGCACCTGTTCCTGGAGAGGGCACCTCCCTAACTGGGCCTCTTCTGTGGTGCTGATGCCTCCTAGGGCTCCTCAGGGTTTTTTCTTCTCTGGGACTTATTACACTATCAGCTTCAACCAAACAGCTCAGTGAAGGATTTCCCAGACTCTCCCAAGGACTCTTCACCCTCTATTCCTTGTGGTGGACTGCTATGCCCAGACCCCCCCTGCAGGCCTTGGTGGTGCCAAGCCCTCCCTTTGACATGGATACAGATGCCTGTCCGACCACTACTGGAGGCCACAGCATATCCTGCACTTAGCTTTGTGTTGGCAGTCCCTCAAGATGGGCTTTCTCCCCGGTGAGCATCCCTACGGCATTTGGATTTTCTCCTTTTACACTCAACTTCAGTACCCCACAGCCAACTTGACCTCTTCCTTGTGTTGGCCAAAGGATAAATTGCTGCCCATTGTCTGGAAACTGTGGCCATCCAATGGTTTCCGCAACCTTCTCCTGCTCCGAATTGTCTGAGTCGTTGGTCTTGGTCTTCTGTCTCACATGGCCCCTCTTTGACCTGCATTTGACCCGCCACCCACTGGTTTGCCAACCCCTGTTCTCAGATGTGGTGTGCCAACCCGAGCAGACCCTAAAGGCCCCCTCTGCCAGCCACCTCAGACATGGCCATAGAGATGCTTCTGAAAGAGATCATGCCCATAGAGCTACCCTGACTATCATGGATGTAGAAATGACAGACCTTTCCTCTGAGGTGAAATCAATCCAGCAGAATTTGTTTACAGTATATTTCTAATTAGACCAGGTTGACCAGCTCCTGGATGCTGTTGAATCTCAATGTGATCACGTGCCCAACTGGGGGACCTATTTTGATTTCCTGCCTAGGAAGGTCACAGATCTGGAAGACAGGGCCACATGGGACAGCTTTAGAATGTATGGAGATCCGGATGGTGCCGAGCCTATCTGAAGAAAATGCTCCCTGAACACCTCCATCTCTGCTTCCCAGAGACCTTGGAATTTCAGAGAGTGAACTGAGTCAGGTTCTTCCGAGCTTCTTCCACCAACACTTTGTGTCCCATAATTGCCTGTGTGCTCCAACACCAACAGACCAGGAACCAAGTGACTTGCTGTCAGTGGCCAAGGGAGCGATGGAACCTGTCCTCATCTAATGCAACAGGGTCTTCCTTTCAGTGGATTATTCTGCAGCCACTAATGTCAAGCACAGGAGGTTCCTGGCCCTCCATGCCTGAGTGAAACTTGGAGACATTAAATATGGACTTTTGACATTGGCAAGAATGATGGTTAATATGACCAGCCGTACACAGAAGTTCTCAGACCAAGAGGACCTGGAATTGTACCTTGACACTCAAGGCTGTTCAACTATAGCAGAAGGTAATCACAATTCTTGCAGACCATGATGCTACATGGCACCTCCTGATTCACCTGAGAAACAAAGTTGACAGATGTGAGGCCCTCTACTTCTTTTTGTATTCTTCAGAATCTGGATCTACCTCTTAATAGATAGAAGGCTTCTTGGGTCCTCTTTATTTACTCATTCTTAACGAGGAGGTTTGAAAATTTAGGAAATTCATGGAAGAAGAGGTGGCCAAGGCTTTGGTAGCACCTCCATCCTGAAAATCCAATGGGGAGGATGGGTTACACTGTGAGTTTTATAACACAGGAATATACCTGGTTACACCCCACCTGACAAAGGCTTTCTATGAAGCAGTGGAGAATAATTTGTCAGGGCTATATGCAATAAAGAGGTTATTACCCTTTTATACAAGGACAAAAAAGATCCCCAAAATTGTGACAGCTATAGCCCAATCTCCCTCATCAATGTGGATTTAAAGATCATGGCTACTATCATGGCATCTACCTGGGAAGGTTGATCCCTCAACTCATCCATGAGTCACAGGTAAGTTTTGTCCAGGTCCCTGTTCCTGTAACCACCTGTGGACCCTCACACATCACATGTGGTGCATGAGGAATGACCCATCGGAGATGCTAACTCTCTCCCTGGAGACAAAAAAAACATTTGACAGGGTGGAGTGGCTAATACCTCTTCCTTTTCCCAGATGGGCTTGGATTATGACTTCATTAGCATGGTCCACCTTTTTATACGGCTCCCCCACAACCGCCATGTCTTAAGAAGGCTTTTTCTCACACAACTTCTCGATCAGCAGAGGCACTTACCAGGGATAACTGCTGCTCCCATTGCTCTTACTCCTTGTGAAAGAACCCTTTGCCACCACTATCTGTGGGCCCAGGCAGAGGTTGCCTCTCTCTTCTAGTGGGAGGGATTAAGGCTATGCTCTAGGAAGATGACATCTTCCTCCACTTATCCCACCCATGGTCCTTCATTACTGCAGGCATGTTCATCATAGAGGACGTCTCTGCCTTTTTGGTCTATAAAGTTAACTTGCCAAAAAGTGAAACCCTCCTCATGACTATATTTACCACTCATGCATGTATCCATGGCCACGATATATCTAGGATACCCTAGTATCTAGGAGTCTGCTCCAAATGGGATTTCTTGAAATGGTCCTTGTCGGTAAAGGTTCAAAAAGTGAAGATGACAGTAGCACCCATTTCAAGTATCCCTTTGATATGCTGCCCCTCCAGATTCCCACTGGTGCACATTGAAACAGATATCGGGTCCTATATATGGAGTGGGTGCAAGACTCTGGGCAGATATGGTCGCAGGCGGTTTGAGACTCTCTCACATGACCTTTTCTGGTCTGGACATCTACTTATTTTAGGTTACTTATCACCTGGACTTAGGCCGCAAGACCTCATTTTGGAGACACATGGAGTGTCACCTCCTTATCTCCTCAATCTGGCTGCTAACCCTTCTCCTTCTCTTCTACCAGCCAAAACAACCTGATTCTGGCCACAACAGCAACAGCAGTCATAATCTGACAGGTGTTTCAGCCTTTCTGCATCACAAGGGCCTGTTGTGGCATATCGCAGCTCTTTGCATAAATGTACATCCCTTCTACTGGGCGTCCTGGAACAACAGAGGCCTGCAGCGGCTTGATCAACTCTTTGAAAGCGGGAGACTTAAATCATTTTCAATTTTCATAGTGGAATTCAAGCTCTGAGCTACTGATTTTTGGTGTTACTGTCAACTGATTCACTGCTTCCATTCTGCCTGCAGTGCCACCTCAGTGGAACTGCCCTTGTCTCCCAGTGGAAATGCTGTTCTCTCCCGTCCTTTTATAATTACAGACTCTTGGCCAAAAAGGGAGTGGTAGCAGGCCTCTAATGGTTCCTTAATAAAATCCAATGACACAACATGCTGCCTTGTTTGGCTGTTGATGTATAGCCATCTTCCCATTCGATTGGAAGTATGCCAAGATCAACCCGCTACTCAAGAAACCCACCGCCGACCCAAGGGAGCGGAAAAACTAAAGACCCATCTCTCTTCTCCCTTTCAGAGCCAAAGTCAACCAGCAACTCACCAAATTCCTCGAGACACACTGGATCCTAGACCCATCCCAATCCGGATTCAGGAGCACCCACAGCACCACCATGAAGACATGGCCGCACCCATCCTCCTCGACCTCTCCACCGCATTCGGCACCGTCTCCCACTCCACCCTCTGCCCCAGACTCCATGACGCTGGCATCTGCTACGAAGCACTGAAATGGATCAGATCTTTTCTCACCGGAAAAACACAGAGTGTCAGACTACCGCCGTTCACATCAGAACCCAAAGAAACATGCAGCGGAGAGCCCCAAGGATCATCGCTCAGCCCGACGCTCTCCAACATCTACACGGCACCACTCACCAAGATCATCAAACAACATGGGCTAAACATCGTCTCCTATGCCGATAATACCCAACTGATCCACTCCCTGTTCGACGACCCTGTAAAGGCCAAGAGAAATTTCCACAATGGAATGAGAGCAGTCGCCACCTGGATGGAAGGCAGCTGCCTCAAACTCAACTTGGACAAGACAGAGATCCTCGTAATCGCTCCACCCCCTCCGCCTGGTATGACTCCTGGTGGCCTACGGCACTGAGAAATGACCCCGCTCCCACTGAGTACGCACGCAATCTGGGCTTCATCCTGGACTATTTTCTGTCTGTGACCCACCAAGTCAATGCCATCTCGTCGTCATGCTTCTACACCCTTCGACTCCTTTGAAAGATCTTCAAGTGGATCCCACCAACACGAGGAGGACAGTCACCCACGCACTCGTCAGTTATAAACTCGACTACGGCTACACACTCTATGCCAGCATCACCAAGAAACCGCAATCCAAACTACAAAGAATCCAGAATGTAGCAGCCAGGCTCATCCTGGACATCCACTGACACAGCCACATCTTCTCCCACCTCAGTAATCTACACTGCCTCCCAGTCAACAAGCGCATCACATTCAAACTTCTGATTCACACCTGGAAGGCACTACACAACATAGAACCGACCTACCTCAACCACCACCTCACTTTCTACGTTCTTCTAGGTCACACCCTCCACAAGTCCACATCAGAGACCACCAGTCAACAGACAACTCCGTTCTTCCCGGCTCACCCTCGCAGCTTTCCCAAGATACGAAAAAGCACACCAGGGGGAAGATCCTTCTCCTACCTCGCACCTCGGATATGGAACACGCTACCTCTCAAACTCAGACAGACCGCATCACTAAAGCAGTCCATGAAGGACCTGAAGACCTGGCTTTTCGATTGAGCAGCATGCCCACAAACAGCGCCTTGAGGCCCCACAGGTGATTAGCCGTGCTGTAGAAGTACTAATTGATTGATTGAATAATCAAATAAGCTTATCGATACAACATTGCAGACCAATTTTTGTATGATTAAATAGTATCACATCATCTGCGTATAAAAGGTTCAAGATGAGCATAGTTCCTAATTTTGAGAAGTGTGTGTTTACTTCATTCAAAACTATGATCAGGTCAGTCTGGAAGAGGTTAAACAGGCACGGTGCCAACACACATGCCAGTTTTACGCCCTGGGTGGTGCCAATTTTCATGGACAGTAAAGAACCATCACCTATTCTCACTCTTGCCCAGGTATCCGAGTATAGCAACTGTATTGCTTTCAAGAGGCAAGCGGGAATACCCAGTGGGCCAGTTTTTGCCAAAGAAGGTTATGCTGCGCACAATGGAATGCAGATTTAAGGTCTTCAAATCAAAAATAAATTGATTGGTTGTTCAGCTGCTGTTTGTCAATGAGCGATAATGCTAAGAGATTGGTTGCTTAACGTGCTCCTTGTACGAACCCTGATTGATTAGGAGGAACAATTTGCTTTTCTTCCACCCAGATTTGTAGTTCTGTTAGAAGAAGACCTGCAAAGTGTAATCTTATAAGGCAATAGTTTTCCGTGCGGTTTCAATCACATCCTTTAAACATGGGGGTGATGATGGTTTTTTTCCACAAGCCCAGAATCATCTCTAGTTGAAGGTCTATGTTAAAGACTACCGACAGATTAGATTCCCTAAAAGCAGGGTCTGTCTTGTACATTGATTGCGGTATCCCATTTGGGCCAGGTGCTTCATCTTGTCTTGTACTTATGTGTACAGATTTCTCCCCACACAGAGACTTCATAGTTGGGTCAGACAACTCCACACATATATGTATAGCCAGTGTCGAGTCATAAAATTCCACACAAAGCTTTCGAATTGCATTTTGTACTACATTTTGTAGCTGACACGGTCAGCCAATGAGAGAAGGTGGTGGGATCTTTAAGTTTTCTCTTCCCTCCCTAATGTATCCAGCTCATTCCAGTGCATTTTGCTTCCTTTCTGCCCCCCTCTGGACCTGCTGTCACCACCGTGACCGGGTAAGTACTTTTTAAAAACAAATGTTTGCATGATTGCGTGCATGTGTGAATGCATGTGTATTTGCATGCATGTTTATAGGTGTGTGTGTGCCTACCTATGCCCACCCCTCTATTGATACTAATTACAAGCCACCACTCTACTAGCCACACATTGGTTTCTTACCAAAAACATGTTGGTTTCTGAAGCTTGCACACTTGATTTTTACCATCCTTATTATAATAACAAGAATTTGAAAAGGAAAATGAATGCAAGCTAAAATGCCAGAACCAGTGGATGGTGTCACACTTGAAATAGAGACACTTTTATAATATTTTAAAAGGAGGTCTAATCCATTTGGAAAGTTGTGACTGCTTGTATCGAACCTAAAACCTAAAGTAAGTTCTTTTCACATATTTCATGAAAGTTTACTCTTTCATTCATATTATGTATTACTACAGGCATGGGCAATGGCAATTGTTTTTACCTTTGTGTAGTCGATAGGCTTTTACCAAATGTCATTAAAACATAACATATAGAGAGCATGGGATACCAAACTTCGTTAACACATAATATAGATACAACATGAGATGCAAAAGGACAAGCTTCCCTAACATAGAGAATACGTACAGGACAGATGACAGTCACAAGAGAAGAATGAAGGGCAATGTTCACACAACCTTAACGAGAAGAATGAAGGCAGGTAATGTACAAGCTTTTCTCCCTGAGGAAAAAATACAATTGAAGCATCATCAGTGTATGCCTCACTCCCTCATGGGAAAGGACACATCAGACAGCAGGAATGCAACATTTGATTCTCCTTAATACAGGTACATTGTGATAATGGTACTGAAAGTGTCTTTAGTCATTGAAAAAGGAAAGGCATATCCTAACAGCAGCAGCACAGAAATTCTGCCATGGCCAGTCCCTACCCCAGCTGTGAAAGTAGGAGGGTTATGTGTGTGTCCTCACCATGTAAAACAAATCATAGCTACAGAAACATCGACCTGCAGCCAACAGAGCTTTGATTGGATTGGAATCCCACGGTCCAAGAGTCATCACAGCAATCTTCTGCACAAAGGAAAATAGGATCAACATGAGTGTTATTCAATGCTAAGTACCTACAATGACTGCACCATACTGATAGGGGACCTCAGTGCCAAGATTAGAAGTGACAACACTGGGTACAAAGACATCCTGGGCAACCTTAGCCTTGCCGTCATGAATGAGAATAGTGATAGGCTCTCAGATCTTTCTGCCCTGAACAGTCTGGAGATAGGCTGTAGTGTATTCCCACAAATAGAATACAAAAGGCAATAGGATTAAATGGGATTTATATTTCAGCGGACAGGATATCTGTCACCGTTGTGATGGAGTAACCCCTCCTCTAAACTCTAAATCAGGCCCTTAATTGCTTAGTTATGCCTACTCACCTCTATGAGTCCAGGTGTACCCCATCTCCTTGCAGCCAGCCTCAAGGCCTTAACACCAGGTGTTTCTTGGCCTTCCTCTTTTCCCTTGAGGGCTCCCAGTGAGGGCTGTTTGTAGCCAGCTCTTTACACTATGCAATGGAACACGTAATTCCTGAAAACTAACATCCTGATTTATGGTTTGGCAGCTAGCGTAAAGGCACAAAGGGTGGTGTAGGACTTTACATCTGCCACATTACCTTTACTGTGCCTATCAAAATGAATGGTGTCTGCCATCATTGTGAATATTGCTATACATTGGCAGGAACCACCATCATGGAGGTTCCAGTCAATGTTGTCAAACACAGTGGCCTACAGTCAAAATTTCCAATATTTTTTATTTTTCATAAACAAGCCCCAAAGAGGGAGCTTGTTTTTTAAAAAGGAAATACTAATGATCCCCATACCACTGGAATGTTTTCCCATGGTGTGGAGGTTATTACATTTTGTTAGCCCTTCCTCGCTACTGGCGGTAAAGGACAGTAAAGGAAAAACACATAACGCCGTCCACCCTAAATAGGGCTGATGGTTTTATGTGCTTCCTCCCATGGCCCCCAATCCATCGGGCCTTAGATGAAGGTTTATTCCAACAGAGTAAATTTTACATTATCTCAGTAAACTTGGCGGTCTGCCTGACTCAAAATGAAGCGGGAGGACCAAGAATTTGGCTGAGAGGGTACATCCATGCTTCTGCAACAGAATACCCTTACGGCCAAACTCTAAATCAGGTCCTAAACATGCAAATAATAAGTATTTCTAATATTCCTGTGCACTAATATGTCTCCCTTTGCTTTGAATACTTACCTCAGGCATCATAGCACTCTTCAGAAAATGTGTGGTTGTCATGAAGTTGTACGTTAGTTGCACTTATAACTTAAAATCATAAATTTTATGATGCTTTTGTATCCAAGTGTATTTTTATATGTAATGTAATTTACATGTTCTGCTGTATCGTACTAATGGTAGAAGGCACTATACAAATGGGATTAATATTTATTAACTTAACATTGTTGCTATTCTTGCTATAGATGTTCTGTGAAGGAGAGAAGTCTGCTTACTTAGGGCCTGATTTAAAGTTTGGCGTAGAGGATTTATGTTTCGGTGGATGGGATATCTGTTACTGTTATGATGCAGCAACCCCTCCGCCAAACTTTAAATAAGACCCTAAGTAAGCATCACAGACTTCTTTCCTTTACAGAACATCTACAGCAAGAGTAGCAACAATGTTAACAAATGTTAATCACATTTGTATATCGCCTTCTACCATTAGTATGATACAGCAGAACATGTACAAGGCATGGGGAGTGGTGTTGAAATCTACCCTCCAGTACAGGACAGGAACAAATCAAACAGTGGCAGAACAAGTGCCTCTTCTTCAAAGGATAGCTATAAGATGGCAGTAGCAAAACAAGTTTAATCTTCTCTCAATAAAAAGGTGTGCACAGTTCACAGTTCATTCTCTGTTGCATTCTCTGAGGAATAAATGCATCGCTGCAGAAGCAGTGCAAGCTTCCTTTGCTCACATTCCAGCTCAATCATTAGTGGCACTGGCATAGAGCTACACACAGGCAGATTATTTATCTATTGAGATAAGTGTATGGGTGGATAAATGAATGAATGTATATGTGTGCTTCTGCACTTTCAGTTATTCTTCTCTGTCAGTGTGCTTGCCATCCCTCATATCACTCCTCCTGTTTTCACCTGCTGCCACTATAAACCACTAGTGTTGTCATTTACTGGTACCTTACTGTTGTCACTGAGTTCTTCTAACAATGTCTTCAACTCCCACAATCACCCAAATTCACCCACTTGCATAACACCACAGATTCCTACAAATCTCTCAACTAAGCGTATTTACTAATTAAAAGTAAGATCTATTGTCTTTGCTGATTAAGAGAGCAGTGTGTTTCACAATTTGAATATAGTGTGCACTCTTAGTCCAAACTGAGTTACTTTGTTACAGCGGAGCATGTGTGTGTGTCACTCATGAGGTAATTGTTTGGTGACAGCTATTTGCTAGTGACATTGACTGGGTTTGAAGTGGGGTTTTATTCATATTTTATTATTCCTAATATTAATGGCCGTCATATAGTTTGTAACATTTCCCCCATATCATTTGCTAATACCTGAGCACTGTTTTTCTGTGGCAAGTGTTAGTTGATGCTGAACTTGTACATCTTTTGTGAAACAGTGTCATACCTGTAACTTGCAAGTGTTTTGCATGCAAATGTACAATTTCATGGCTTTTTCTCATGAGTAACTCAAGTCACTCAACATAATAAGTGAAACATACCAAATTATATTAGCATATAAAAGCATTGCAAATACTTTGAAACTATATTGTACAAGTAACAGTTGAGCATTTTGCATGTGAGTACATACTTTGAGAAGGATTTCCTCACTAATGGGATCAACACTTACAAGGGAACATTATATTAAATTACATTTGGATACAAAAGCGTCATAAAAGTTATGATTTTAACCCATAAGTGTAACTAATGTACAACTTCATGACAATCACAAATTTTTTGAAGAGTGCGAGTGATGATGCCTGAGGTAACTATTCGAAGCAAAGGGAGACATATTACTGCACAGGGATATTAGAAATACTTATTATTTGCATGTTTAGGACCTGATTTAGAGTTTGGCAGTACGGGTATTTTGACGTAGAGGCATGGGAGTGCCCTCTCAGCTGATTTCTTGGTTCACCAGCTTGATTTTGAGTCAGGCAGACTGCCAAGTTTACCGAGATAATGTAAAATTTACTCTGTTGGAATAAACCTTCAGCTAAGGACTGATGGATTGGGGGCCGTGGGAGGAAGCACATAAACCCATCTGCCCTATTTAAGGTGGATGGCGTTATGTTTTTTTTTTTTTTTACTGTCCCTCACTGCCAGTCGTGAGGAAGGGCTAAAAACATGTAATGACCTCTACACAATGTGAAAACATTCCAGTGGTATGGGGACCATTAGTATTTTGTTTTTCAAAAACAAACTCCCACTTTTGGGCCTGTTTTTGAAAAATAAAAATCTTTAGAAAATTTGATGGTGGGCCATCGTGTTTGACAACATTGCCTGAAACATTCAGGATGTTGGTTCCTGTCAATGTAAGCAGTATTCACAGTGATGGCAGACATCATTCAATTTGGTGAGCACAGTAAAGGTAACGTAGTAGATGTAAAGTCCTCCACCGCCCCATGTGCCTTTACTCTATCTGCCAAACCATAAATCAGGAATTACCTGTTTAATTGCATAGTGTAAAGAGCTGTCTACAAATATAGAGAGGTCAGGTTTCTCAATTCAAAATTTCACTTAGATTTATTTTTTTCAACAACCAGAATTTTAAGCTACCTCGTAGGGACTCACTAAATTCTGCAGACCTCATCGTCCAGCCAAGTGACAAGGCAGAAATGGTGGAGTTTTGTATCTCTGTTTTCTATTTTACCGCAGCCACCTTTTGCCACAGCTCTCTCTATCTTCTACATTGGCCTACCCCAAAAGACACATGACAATGCTCCATTGACTATAAAAACATACAGCCAGGCTTAGCCTTCATCTTAGAAAGTGGGACCACAATAAACCCAGCCTTGAAGCCCTGCACTGACTTGCTGCCCATAACAGGATTAAAAGGTCTTATGCAACGTCTACAAAGTATACTGAGGTAAATGCCTAACAACTCATTTTGCCCGCTGCTCATTGTCCACCCATCAGATCAGCCAAAATTCATTCAAAAGGATGAAACATGGGGGAAGGACATTGGGTAAACCCAAATGTAAGCTATTCAGGAAACCTTTGGAAACAATACAGTTCTGACTTGCCACTTTCTTAGCTAGGGATTAGCATGCAATATGCCAGTGACTTCACAGAGGGTGGGGAAACGGTCCAGCTGCCCTCTGTTTCCAGGCTGGTGATGCATAATTAGGGGTGGAGTGTATCATGTATTCGCTAAATATAAGGTACATTTCTGTGGGGCTGTTAGCCACAGTTGAAATTATGCAAAGATTTTAAAAACATATGAGACAGTCCTTTATGTGGGAGCAGGGAAGTCAAAAACAAGGATAGTCAGGCAGTAACACAATAATAAGCAGTTGAGCCTTGTGGGTTAAGAACTGATGTAGAAACATTCATTCCTTTCAAACATTGAGGGTGAAATGCAACACCCCCTTTTTGAGGAAATGATTGTTCATTAATTCTCCTTGGAGAAAACTCAACATCACTCAGGGGTCACGATAAAATGATGTTGTGCATAGTTAGACATCCCTCTCTGTGAACTCTGATATTCCTAATTTATCTAATGCTCTATTTGTCACCCACCCGCATTCAAGTGCTCTAAACTACCTTAAAGAAGACACATAGCACTGTATACAAATCTTTAATAAATAACAAATATTACCCCATGTGTGTCCCACTAATTTAAATACATTTTACTGGTAGAAGTTGCTGTACAAATAAATTCAAAAAGTGAATTGGTCATGCATATACCAGGATCCTGATCTCATCTATTTCAGATCCTATTACATATGGATTCCATATTATATATGGATATGGGAAAATGTCATGCTGTAACATATAGTTTCATGAGGAATAGTATAATATCTTACAGTTGGTTCTATGGTAAGCAAAGTGTGTAGATGCAATTGATGAACAACCTCTCTTTCTATTTCATGGTCAGACAGTTAGTGGCATTTACTTTTTCAGGCTTACACCAGTAAATAGTGACAGTGAACAAAAATGATACTTCTTTAATTGCAACAACCCAGTGCATAGCTGCTAAATGTTTATAATAAAAAGGATTCATCTATGCTTAGCCCTTTAGGTATCTTCCTTAAAAAGGAAGCAAAAGCAGAAAAGCATCACAAGTCAATTTCAAATCATTTTGAGTGACAAAGGTAAGTCACCAAAAGCATAACATAGGTAGAAAAGCCATTTTCACAGCCCCAAATTCATCTCTACAACTTCAACCACCCTTTTGATATTAGTTGACTTAATTTATTAAACCTCTCTATACCAAGAAATATCCACGCATCTCAGACCTCTTCTTACCCTTCTTAAAATGTTGATGTAAGTAACTATTTATCAGGGAAGATCTTTGTTCCAATTATTTGTAATGTTTAAGAGGTGATGGAGCGTGGTATTTGTAATATCCACAGTGGACACTTAGGTGGTCATTCTGACCCTGGCGGTCAAAGACCGCCAGGGCGGAGGACCGCGGGAGCACCGCCGACAGGCCCGCGGTGCTCCAATGGGGATTCCGACCGCGGCGGTAAAGCCGCGGTCGGACCGGCAACACTGGCGGTCTCCCGCCAGTGTACCGCCGCCCCATTGAATCCTCCAAGGCGGCGCAGCTTGCTGCGCCGCCGAGGGGATTCCGACCCCCCCTACCGCCATCCAGATCCCGGCGGTCCGACTGCCGGGAACCGGATGGCGGTAGGGGGGGTCGCGGGGCCCCTGGGGGCCCCTGCAGTGCCCATGCCACTGGCATGGGCATTGCAGGGGCCCCCGTAAGAGGGCCCCTACAAGTATTTCACTGTCTGCTTGGCAGACAGTGAAATACGCGACGGGTGCAACTGCACCCGTCGCACAGCTTCCACTCCGCCGGCTCGATTCCGAGCCGGCTTCATCGTGGAAGCCTCTTTCCCGCTGGGCTGGCGGGCGGCCTGAAGGCGGCCGCCCGCCAGCCCAGCGGGAATGTCAGAATTACCGCCGCGGTCTTTGGACCGCGGAACGGTAACCTGACGGCGGGACTTTGGCGGGCGGCCTCCGCCGCCCGCCAAGGTCAGAATGAGGGCCTTAGTTAGTTGTTTTATAAACATATAGCAATGTTCATTCTTTTTTCACTGATTCACAAATGTAAATATGTAAATGAATATTTACTTTGGTGTATATTCACTCCTATAATTAGGTGTAACTTTTTTTGCAATTTACCATTTCGTAGTGTAGACTTAAATGTTTCCATCCTTCAAATGGGGGATGGAGCCTCCCACAATAGAATTTATGAGAGTACATTTACTACTAGTGACTTTTCACTTGTTGGCGGTGCTCTTCCTGTGGGAAAGTATAAGGAAATGTAATACAATATATTACTTTATTTAATTGATTGAATTATTCAAATGTAAATACATTTTAAATATTTACCTCTATACTGAAAATAATAAAATATTTTGTAGAGCACATTAAAACATCAAACTAATTGCGTATGAATCATAAAAATAATTTGAATCCATTAATCTCACTTACAAATAGAAATTTGTAACTATGATTTAAAACAATACTCACTCTAACATTTTTATTGTCATTTAATATTTAGTAAACCTGTAGGAAAGTTACATACTTGATCAATACAACTTACTATTTTTCTTTTTTTTAAAGTTCAATATTTAATTATTTTTTAAAAACATAATTGTTTTTACAAAGACATTACTCAATCATTTCATTTTCTATCACTTGAAATGTATCTGTATTAAATTTGGGTGTCAAACTGATTTATTTTCTTTACAATTAGTTCCTATGTGTGTTATTTCAATTCTCTGTTTCCACTATTTCCTATTCTTCTGTCTTGCAGTACCAGTTGTTGCTATGTGCAGTGCTTAACTTACTCCAAAGCAGAAATGGAGCACATCAGAGCCTGTTTTGACACCTTTAGGGGTGTACGAACATTTTCAAAGTGTATTTTGAAAATAGAAATTGTCTTATGGCCTAATTATGAGTCAGGCGGTCGGACTGCCCGAACTCCAATACAGCGGTGGGGAGGTGGCCGTCAAGTCGGTGGCCTCACCACCACCTTATTCCAATGTTTCCTCAGGCTGGTCAGTGGAAACAGTGTGGCAGCATTGACCTTGGCTCCCTCAGAGAGCCAAGGAAAAAGCTGTTGCACAGGCGGTGCCCCCAGCACCCTAGGAATGCACACTGTCTGCAAAAGCAAAAGCAGACAGACAGTGTGCATTCCTAGGGTGCTGACAGAGGGGCTCAAACTCTGCCTTTTTGCCAAGCTTTTCATGGAGAGGACCCTGCCATGGAAAGGCTGGCAGAAAGGAAAGTTGTGATCAGGATGGCGGTGCCGAACTCTGCACTACCATTGCTGACCACAAATTTCACCACCACCAACCAGTCAGGATCTCTAATCCTGGAGGTCACAGCGGTCTCCTTGTGGTACGACCACTGGGATCATACTCCAGCAGTTGGACCACCAGGAATGCGGTGGTCGGACTGCCACAGTGGGTACGCCTATCCCCTAGACTGCTGTACTCGTAATCAGGCCCTTAGTCTTCTGTGATTGTGTTTGTATTAGCATATCCCTCCCAAACACCTAATTAAATAACCTTAAACCTCTTTGGAGGATCTTACCTCACCTCATGGTGGGCATTCTGTTCGAGAATGTAGCTCTAGTGTCATAGTGTTTTTCTGGGTTTATATTTTTGTGTAAAAATAATTATTATCAATAATGATATTTATGATGGATCCAATATGCAAATTCTGAGCTACTATGATTGCAGTTGAAACAAATTTAATACAATGTATTAAAGTGTGTTTATTAGTATAATTTAGTTATTCCACATTTTACATTATACACCATATTGGATAAAATGGATAGTGCTATTTCAGTCAGCTCCTGTATTCATCCCATCCACCTGGTCCTCCTGCACATCTTTCCCCCCACAGCTCTGCAGAGACAAAGACAACCGATGTATATGAAGTTTTGCAAATGTGCTCTGAATTAAATTTCTAATGTTCTAACTGTAACTTTTTTCCTAAAGCCCTTCTGCTGCAGCTCCGTTGCTGAGCCTAGTCTTATACATTGGTGTAAAAGTTAATTGTTCAAATGTTGTATATTAGTTAGAACATCTCTGGATGGAGGAGACACTTAGATGCAAGATGCTTGTTTAAGCAAAAATGGGTTAGTGCTTATGAACTTTGACAGTGAAGTAGATTATTCCAAATTGACAAGAAAGTTCTTACGTGTAATCACACTACAATAAATGTGTTGTTTTATTAGTTTGTTGTGCAAGCATTGTGTATAAGAACCCTTGAATTTGGGGGTGAGCCAGATAAGGCTTTCCAATTACTTTCTGATTTTTTAAGTGCACTTGAGACTTGGAATTATTTTTGATCTTGGTTACTCTTGATAACTATGCATCTGAACCTTCATTTTTTTTTTGTAAACATAGTTTATTGCAATTTCGGTCAACCAGTGAGCAGGTAAACATAGTATAAGATAACATACAGTGATCTACATAGACTCTGAGGGCAAGAGCTTTTTCAATCTACACATCCCTGCTCTAACAGCAATCAAATGTTGCAACAACAACCCAACCCCCCCACCCCTCAACCTCTCCAACAGTGCCCCACCCCCCAGTGATGATACTGGTAACATATCTGGGCAGTTGTATTGTATGTAGGTGTGCTATGAAAGAGTCGACCCTCCCCTCATAATGTAAGAGTGTATCCCTCGACTAGTCCATCCGTAGGATCCTGGCCTGGGGTCATCCGTAACGGCACCAATGGACTGAGTCTATCGGCATCTTCACAAAGCATCCAACCATCATTCAATCAGGGGTCTGGACCCAATCCCCTACTTCCCTCTTGGCCAGTACATAGGCCAAGTCCCGGTACCTGTTGGTTATTTTGTACTTAGCCGTGCGTGGAAACCAGCCAAGCAGACAATGACCTATTGTGCAGGGAACTTCCCTTCCTATCGTTCCAGCAACCAGTCGGCTCACCTCCGCCCAATACACCTCTGCTGTAGGGCAGCTCCAGAACATATGCCTAAATTCTGCCTTCTCTAGCCCGCACCTCGGGCAATGTACTCCCTCCGCTCCAAAGTACCTGCTGATCTGGTCAGGGGTGAGATCTGCCCTATGTAGTACATAAAAATTAATAAGCTTAAATCTGGCACTGCGAGTCATTTTGGGGAAGCCCACCAGAATACGCTACCAGTCCGCATCGGATATAGTTGTGCCCAGGTCTACTTCCCAGGACGATTTGAGCTGAGTCAAAGGTATGGTCCTATCCGCCTGAACCCTGCTGTAGAGATTAGAAACTGCCTTAATGGTGCCAGAAGAAGTCGCCAAATATGTACAGGTTGTTTGTGCAGTGAGCTCTCCTGTCAGTCTCAGCCAATGTTTCCTGATACTAGCCACTACTGAGCCATATAATAAGAAGTGCCCTCCCTGTAGACCGAATTGTGTCCGAAGGACTTCAAAAGGCATCAGCTTCCCCTCCGTAAATAGTGCTCCTACCGTCTGTATCCCAGCCTCCACCCAGGTCTGGAGTCCACCCCAGCCACCCCGATGGGGAAAAGCTCTTAGGGACAAGAGGGGTAAGTCAGGGGGAGTAAGGGGCCTTTACCTTAAGTTTACGTAAGAAGTTCCTCCAACAGCGAGCGAGGACTTTAAATTCAAGGGAGTCATGCGTCCCAGTACCTGGACACCCCAACAACAGTTCGTATAATCTAGTCTCTGGGGGAGTAAATGCCTTTACCCCCAACCCAGTCGCTGCTCTGTTGGCTATCCATTGCGCCAACCACTGGAGCTGTGCTGCCAAGTAGTAAGCCTCAAAGTCAGGGACTGCCAGGCCCCCGTCTGTGGACCGCCTCTGAAGTTTGGCCAGAGCCACTCGCTTCCGTCCACCCCTCCAGAGAAAAGCAATGACCATGGACTCCAGGTCTGCAAACATGGCCTTAGGAATCCATACTGGCAGGACCGTGAAATGGTACAGGAGGCGAGGCAACACCACCATTTTAAGGATGGCTACCCTCCCCGCTACAGATAGAGGTAAGGTTTGCCAGAAAGCCATGTTTGAACGGAGGGAACGCAACGAGCCTCCGATATTGCTGTCTATTATATCCTGTGGGTCATGGAAAATCCTGACCCCCAAGTATGAGAGGCATCTTGGAACCCACTGGATATTTCCCAACTCCAATGTTGGGGCTACAGTAGCGTTCAAGGGAAACAGGCCGGTCTTGCCCCAATTCACCCGAAGTCCAGAGAGCTCACCAAACTGCGAAAGCATCCGTTGGGTTCGGGGAAGGTCTCTGTGTACATCGTCTAAAAAGATCAGCAGGTCATCCGCATACAACGCTATCTGATGTCTCCTGCCCCCCGCCACTATGCCGGGACCCCCACCACCACCACGCGCTGCGGCCGCCAATGGCTCCATAGCCAGTGCAAACAGCAGCGGCAATAGGGGACACCCCTGTCTGGTACCCCGCTCGACCACATAAGGTCTGGATATAGTCTGTCCTGTCCGTACCCTAGCAGTGGGCTCGGTATACAACAATCTGACCCAGGCAATGTATTCAGGTCCGAAACGAAGGCGGGACATCACTGTATAAAGAAAAGCCCACTCCAAGCTATCAAAGGCTTTTTCTATATCGACTGCAAGCACTCCAGGGGCTGGGCTAGTCGAATTCTGATCGTTCATGACCGCTATAAATCTGCGTATGTTATCCGCTGTGTTGCGCCCCGGGATGAACCCTGCCTGGTCAGCATGTATTAGCGTTGCCATGTGGGGGAGCAGTCTAGAGGCCAGTACTTTGCTGAGGATCTTGTAATCCAGGTTCAGCATGGATAAAGGTCTGTATGCCCCGGCTTCCGCAGGATTTTTCCCAGGTTTAAGCAAGGGCACTATTACCGCCTCCCTCGCTGTTGCCGGCAAAATTCCTCGGTCTCTGGCGGATTGATATAGAATCTCGAGCCTACGAGCTAACAAGTCTATATACATGGCATCGAATTCGATAGGAAGACCATCTGTCCCCAGAGTCTTTCCCCTCGATAGTTCACCAATGGCCCTCTGAGTCTCTGGTTGTGTAATGGCACCCTCAAGTTGTGTCGCAGCGTCTGGTGGTAGTGTCTGAAACTGCAGCCTAGATACATAACTATCGGCGGAGTTACCGTCAGGACGAAGAGTACTTTTATATAATCGTTCGTAAAAGGTCATGAGGTGAGAGTTAATTTGCTCCTGCCCGTGAAGGGGATCCCCCCATTCCGATATAATTTCCAGGATAGGTGATGCCTTATGTGTTTGCGACACTACCCATGCTAACATCTGACCTGCTTTGTCTCGCTCCCCGTGTGCTCATGTGATATAGTTTTGGTAGTCGAAGCATCGAAGACGCTCCACACAGTCAGCGACCGTTGCTCTAAGCTCTAAGATAGTAGGTTGAAGGAGCGGATTTTCAGGCCTTTTTTTCTCCGCCTCCCGCAGCTCCCTCTCCGCTTGTTCAGTGTCCCTAAGTAGAGTCCTTCGGACCCCTACCGCTCCCACAATACAGCGCCCCCATACCACCACTTTAAAAGCGTCCCATTCAATCAAGGGGTTATTGGTCGAAGCCTCGTTATCTACAAAGAAGTGGGTAATATGTTGTCTCAGCTCTTCCCGAAAGGGTGCGTCTTCTAGGGACTCAGACTTCAGCCGCCAGGTGGGGATGCGGGGAGGGGGTGAACCCCAGCGTAACTCTACTAACAGAGGGTTATGATCAGAGATTGTGCGGGTCAGGTATTCAACATTATGCACCTAGGGAAGATGTCTGGGGAGCAAAAAAACACATCTAAGTGGACATGGAGCTCATTCCAGGGAGAAAAGTAGGAATAGTCTCTGGTCTCAGGGTGTAGCCGTCTCCAGACATCCACCAGCCCCCAATTCGCCTGTCAGGAGGAGAATAGCCCTGCCACTCTAATCAGAGGGGAATCATGTAACAGAGGGTGCGAGCGATCCCTGGAGGGGTCGGCCACACAATTAAAGTTGCCCCCCATCACTAGGGGGAACTGCAAATAGGTGGCTAGGAGGCCCGATAAGCGTGCAAAGAACTCACCCTGGTCCCAGTTCGGGGCATAGTCATTGATCAATGCTAGGTCTCTTCCCTCCAGTCGACCCCGGATTGCTACAAAACGTCCCTCAGGGTCTATGAGAGTGTCCAATACCTGGAATGGAACCCCAGCTCTGATCCATATCAAGGCACCCCTGGTGAATGCGGAATAAGAGGTATAGTATGCCTGGCCCCTCCACCGTTTCTGCAGTGCTAGCCCCTCAGCCTGGGTTAAATGTGTTTCTTGGAGCAACGCAATCTGAATCCCCCTCCGCTGTAAGTGTAAGAATACCTTATATCTCTTAGACATTGTGTGCATGCCCCGTACATTCCATGAGAGACATTTGTAAGTGCCTAACGTCGCCATAACCGTGTTTCAATCCCCATCTGTGACATGCCCCATGCAGGGCTAGCAGATACCACGAAGATCCCTACTCTCACTCTATACAACACCAGCAGTCCAATGTTAAACATCCACCACACACCACTCCCCCTAAACAAACCCCAACAACTAACATCCCAACTCCCCTTCCCCAGGACAAAAGTTTGAACGGCTCTCATCCAAACTTCGTGAAATGTCAACTAGTTTATCGAAAGCGGGGGAACTCCTAGATCACAAAAGGAGTGGGCCATCGCTCCAATCCCCACTACCGGATTGCAAGATATAGTAGTACTTGTGGGCCCAGATCCCATCCAATTCGTGGGTACGACCGCCAGAGTGACAGCCAGTGCGCCCACCTCACCGGCCACTACGGTGTCCGCCAGAGGAGGCCCTCATGTCCAGGACGACTGGCGCAAGTGTAGTTCAATGGGAGGACCCTCATATGATGCAGTCAGAAGTGCCCGGTGTTATGGCCGGGCCCGATCTGTCAGATACATGGGAAGTCTCGGATTCATGGTCCGAATCAGATGGTTCACAGTCCGCAGCGAACTGTACTTGGGATCCGCGATCAGAGCCGTTCAATGAAGCTGCTGCCTCCATGGCTTTTCGTCTCTCAGTTTGCATCTCCACGGGGGAAGGACTATTTACTATACGGGCCGTGTTGCGCTTAGTCCCTCTCCTCCGTCCATGCTCAGGGCCCTGTGCCGGAGGACCATTCCCCTCATGTGGAAATAGATCAAGCCATTGCCATACCTCCTCCGCCGTGGTGAAAAACTGTGTACTGTCTTTGGTCACTACCCTAAGCTTCGCCCGGAACAGCATGCCATATTGCAGACCCAGTTGGCGCATTTTCTGTTTTGCATCCCTGAAGGTGGCCCGTTGTTTCTGTACTTCCCGGGAGAAATCTGGGAAGATACGTACAGTGTGATTGTCCATTGTGCGATCCCCTTTGGTCCTGCTTTGGTGCAACAGGTAATCCCTAACTCCGTAATGAAGAAGTCTGGCTATTATAGGTCGCGGGGGGGCTCCCGGAGGGGGAGGATGTGTCGGAACTCTATGTGCCCTCTCGATCGCAAAAAAAGGAGAAAGTCCATCGTCCGCTAAGTCCTCTCGGAGCCACCGCTCGAGGAACCCCGCCAGGCCAGTTTGTGGAACACTTTCAGGCATACCAATCACCCGTATGTTATTGCTTCGCGATCTATTTTCCGCATCTTCGGCCCTTAATTCTAGGGCCCTGATCCGGTTCTCCAGCTGTTGCATAGACTTAGTGGCATCCTTGACCTCCAGAAGAAGCTCTTTAAGTTGTCTGCCTTTTCGGCCAGGCGACGATGATCATCTCGCAGTACTGTGAGATCTGTGGCCAAGGCGTCAATTTTCCCCTCCAGTGCTACACGGGAAGCCGTTATAGCTTGTAGGACATCTTGAAGTGTGGGTACGCCGCGTCCCTCTCCTGAAGCGCCATTCCTGGGGTCAGGCGGGTCCGCCAGTGCCTCAACCGAGGGCCCACCTTTTTGTTCCATGTCCCTCCGGCGACCGACTTTACCCATTTTCTGGGGTATGGCTCCAACTCCGTCAGGTCGGTGGGCTCTGGATATCGACTCTCCCTCCTCAGCACTGTAGAACTGTTATTAGAGAATTGCTGTTTCCGGTGCTCGGTACTCGTGTAAGAGGTTTATTGCCCTCCAGTGCCAGCCGCACTCCGCGCCCTAGGCCGCCGAGAACCCCTGGGGACACCACACGTCAGGTAGTCAGGACTCTCACTCTCCGCCCGGTCAGGGTGTAGACCTGTCAAGCCAAGCAGCCTCGCCGTTCGTGGAGGGCACATTCAAGCGTGCATGTCTCCCACCCAGTATCTGGGGGCCCCTTGCACTCTCCTGTAGGCAGCACTGCACATCTAGACGGTCCCCTGTAGAGGAGGGCCGTATGCACCGTGCCTCAGTGCAGGCCAGGTTCGCCCTATCAAGCCACCGACGACGTACCCCTCGTTCCAGCTCACCTCAGGAGGTCCATGGAGTCAAGCCTCCCCAGAAGCACCCTCTGGCGTTGCCGTGCAGACTGCGATCAGTCGCCCCATGGGGGCTGTGTTGTGTGTGCCCCGCAGCACCCAGCCGAGCACAGTCGCAGTGCTGGGCCCCACTGTTCGTCGGCGCTGGGCCCCCAGAGGGAACCGCCAGGTCCCCCTTAGTTCTTGACTCACAGAGGGGTGGGCTGGGTAGGATCCGGGAGTTGATGCAGTGGAACGTGGGCCGCTTGGAACGCCGGTCAGATCGCCGCCGCCATCTTGTTTTTTTTGCGGCACTCCGTCGGCTGCAAATTCGGCCCCAAAACTCTCTTCCCTTTGGGGCCAGGCCCCTCAAAGTGAGCCTCGGGACCCCCCGCACTTTCAGCCAGACAATGGGGCGGGTTGGGGGTCCACTGCATTTCAGGCTGGACCGGAGTGGGGATCGCTAGCAGGAGCCTCACAGAGAGGCTTCTTCTGCCATCGGTGTTAGGCCACGCCCTATGCATCTGAACCCTTCATGGCATTTATTTTGTAATGGCTGATTTTGAGATCTTTGTAATAAAACCCTTTAACTTGTGCTTGATTTAGAACTCAGTTTTGAGTGCTATCAATTACTTATTTATTCTACTCTGCTAAATTGATGTCAAGGATGGTGCCTTTTTATGCAAAATCAATCTAAAACAGACCGCCTGAGGTACATTTTTGATTAATCTGAAATTTTGGGGTGTCTTGATTATTGGGGTTTGGTTCTGATTTCACAGTGGTTATCCTTTGGTGAAGCATTCTGTTTGTGGCAGTTGCTGTTTGCAGTGGAGAGTTGCTGGTTTACAGGGATTCAATAAGCTTGTGACCAGGCATCAGCTTCATTGTGTCCCTTTCTCCCTACCATTTAGTAGTAATTATTTTTCCCATTACCCCCTCATCGAACCTCCTCATCCCAATCCTTACATTAGTGAGGTGATCCCACCTCTCGACGGGCCTCTGAAAGGCTATTCTTTTTTCTATTTCTATTATATAAACCGCTCCCACCCTTCCCCAAACCTGCTTGTTTTCCTGTCCCTAGACAGGCTGTTGGAACGCTGTGCTGTGCAGACTCCCGGAGTACAATTTCAGTATTCTTTAGATTAGGATGTCTTTCTTTGTAAACATGCTTTGTTTAATTGTTTAATGCTCTGCCCTTACCACGTTTCTCAATTGGTGGTGGGTCGCATCCTTGCTCTGTTTGTGACTGTGCTCCCCACGCATGTGCTTGGCTGGGGCTGGTGGCCTCCTTAACGGTTGCAGGCAGGCTGTTTGGGTGCTCAGGACACTCTAGCAGTACCTGGCCCCCATGGCTATGTCTCCTGTGAATGTGGCTGAGGGGGAGGTGTCAAAACTGTTTTTTTAGCTTCCAAAGTCTTCCTGATCAATTCCTGCAGTCACACCGGTGCCTAGCAAGTCTGTTTCCAAGAGGAAACATGTTCAGGACCTGGAGGAGGTTGACCTTTTACAGATTTCCAGGCTCATATACAGGATTTGATTAATTCTGCAGTTCAGACTGCATTGACTGTACCTTCTGCAAAAAAGCATTAAAGGGGATGAAGATAAGCTAGACAATTCCTCAGAAGGCAAATACATACAGAGTAAAGTTTTTCTGACATGTTGACACATATTCAGGACATGATTGGTTTTGTGCCTAAGGCCCTCATTATGACGTTTTCAGTCTTTTGCAAAGACTGCTGAAGCTGCGGGTGTCAGAAGACCGCCATATTACCAGTACTGAAGGATTTCTGCCACAATTTGGGTGGAAATCTTCCAGTAGTCATGCTGGCAGTCAGAGGTGTAGAGGTGGTTCCACCGCCCTCACTGCCACGCCAAAAGGACTCTGCCCCCCATATTATGAGCAGTAATAGGACATGATGGTGTCCTGATGGCAGGGCGCTGCCGGCGGTGGAAGCGCCTGTTCTCGTTCCCTGGCGGACTACTTCCTCTGCAGACAAGGTAAGTTGATCGCCTGACAGGGGAGGGGGGTGGGGGGGTGGGAGGGTGGGGGGTATTGTGTGCATGTGTGAGTGGGTGTTGTCTGCATGTGTGAATGTAAGTGTGTATGTGTGTGTTTATGGATGTGTGTGTGTATGGGTGTTCGAATGAATATTTGAATGTGTGTGTGTATGGGTGTGTGTATTTGAACTTGTGTATGATTGTTGAAGTGAGTCCATGTTGGAATGTTTGTGTGAATGCGTGTCTGTTGGTGCAAGTGAATGAATGTATGTATTCGTGTTGGTGAATGAGTGCATGTAAGTGTTGGTGAACGAGTGTATGCGGGTGTGTGTTGGGTTGTGTGTGTGTGTGTATGTGGGGAAGGTGGTGCTGTCATGGAAAGGAGGTGGGGGAGAGGGCTGCTGTCATGGAAGCGGGGTGGGGGGCATTTCAATTGCAAGGGGGTTTGGGGGGGTTGTCTGCCAGCAACAGGAAAGGAATTTCCTATCACCGGTAGCCTTTCTGCCAGGGTTTTCGTGGCGGTCCTACTGCCGCATAAACCATGGTGGAAAGGAGACTCATGATACTGCTGGCATTCTTCAGTGGACCGCCGGGTCAGAGATGCTGATTTCTGGCCAGGGGGTCCGACCGCCCAGGGTGTAGCAGCGGGGATGTGGTGGTTTGGCAGAGGCCAAACCGCCACACTCGTAATGTAGCGTTCTTCACCACTAGCCAGTCTGCGGTGTGACCGCCACTGCGATTCTGCCAGTCAGAAGACTCGTAATAAAGGCCTAAATCTTTAGTAGATGATGGCTTCTATTCCCAGTATAGTGCATTGGTGGGGGATGATTTGCCCTTGCATGATATCATAAAGGAGATTGTTTTGAAGAAATGGAAGGACATTGTGAAACAAGGGTTTCCGCTCTTTCTGGGCAGGAGATATCACCTGTCACATTCTGATGACCAGATTTCACAGGTCCCTAAGGTCACTTCCCGTTTGTCCTCTATGGCTTCTTCCTCTTCCTTGTCTTCTGAAGAGGCTTCTCTTTAGAATCCTGTTGAGAAGAAGATGGAGATAGCCTTGAAGCAGGCTTACGCTTCCTCTAATTTTGGGATCAGGGCAAGTACTTATTTGGCACATGCCTCACAAGTCCTAATAAAGGATTTTGAGACATTGTTTGTCTCCAGTATCAGGGAAATCCCACTTCTATCCTGGCACAGATGGAGGTGTTGGCCCAATTGCTGTCTGGTGTCACCTTTGATACCCTGTGGGCTTTCTTCTCTTTGGCAGGGGCACTGGAGGCTGGGAGATGGTCACTGTGGACAAAGCTTTGGCATTTGCATGTATCTCAAAAGGCCTTAATTCATAACCTGCCATTTGAAGGTCCTATGCTTTTTGGGGATGAGTTGAACAAAATGGTGACGTGTTTTGCAGATAAGAAATTGCTGAAGCCTTTTCAGTCTGTGCAGAAGAAAATAATCTTCTTTCTGTAAGCAGAATGTACAGAGTCTGCTCTCTTCTTCTCAGCCCTTTTATGGACGGGCCTGGTTCAGGAGGCTGCTTTCACCAACAAATCCTGGCCCCAGAATCAGCAGCTCTACTGGGCTGGTCAGAAGTGACTATGCCAGGGTGGGGGCCCAGCTTCAGTTTTTTGGGGTCACTGGTTCAGATTTATTTCCAACCAGATCCTGGGCTCTCCCCCCTGCCTCTCTTTTGAGATACTCCCTTGTCAAGAGATGCCAGAATGAGGACTCCTATATTGTCAGGAGTGGAGAACTTGCTCCTGAAGGGTGCTAATGTTGGGGTGCCAAAGGCGGAGAGGGGTCTGGGCTTCTATTCAACTCTTTTCTTGGTACCAAAACCAGGTGGTTCTTACTGTCCAATTCTGAATCTGAATGCTTTGAACAAAATGGTAAAGCTGGACTCTTTTCGGAGGACTACTTTGCAATCCATCATTCCACTCATCCATCCGGGTGATTTTTTGGCAACCCTGGATTTGGAGGACACATATTTTCATGTACCTGTTCATCAAGAAAGCCAGAGGTTTCTGGGATTTGCTGTGAACGAAACTCATTAACATTATCAGGTGTTGCCCTTTGGACTCTCCACTGCTCCCCGGAGTTTTACCAAGGTATTGGCTCCTGTTGTGGGGGTTTTGCAGCTTCAGGGTATCTCTGTGTTTCCCTATATTGATGACTGTTTGATTTCTGCTTCCTCTCTTCCTGAGGCTCAACTGGCAGTAAAAGCGGCCATGACCATGTTCCAACACTTGGGCTTCAAGCTGAACCTGGCTAAGTCTTATCTGGTCCCTGTTCAGAGGTTGCAGTTTATTGGTGGTCTGTTTGATGCCCAGATGGCGGGCGATCTTTCTCCTTTGGGATTGCATGTCTTCAATGCAGCATCTTCTATTGGCTCTCTTGACTCAGCAGTTTGCCCTGGCTCTGACTTGGTTAAGGGTCCAGGGGTTGATGGCTGCTACCATGGTAGCAGTTCCCTGGGCTCTTCTGCACCTCTTCTGCACCTGGGTTCATCTGTTGTCCCACTGGGATCCCTCCCATACAAATACGATTCTCTGGTTCCTCTCCCTCCTGTTCTGATCTGGGACCTGAGTTGGTGGCTCCACACTCCCAACCTGGAAAAGGGGATCAGTTTATAGCTTCCTTCTCCTCTGTTGCTTATGACCGATGCCAGTCTGTGGGGTTGTGGGGGCAATGCTGGGGTCTTTGGAGGCCAAGGGTCAGTGCTCTTGGGAGGACAGCACCCGCTCCTTGAATTGGCGGGAGTTGGCAGCCGTTTGGCAGGCAATGCATTTCTTTCAGGTTCAGCTGCGACAACCAAGTGGCTCACTGTTACTTGAGTCACCAGGGGGAGACGAGGTGTGCCTCTCTGAATCATCTAGCTTCCCTGATTTGTTCCTGGGCAGAGCCACACCTCGGGGTCCAGTGGGCTGTTAACATTAAATTTCATGCAGACAGTCTGAGCTGGAACCTGATGTATTCTGTTCTGTTCAATCTGTTAGTACCCCTGTTCAGGGACATTTGTCTTTGGTCCGGGGAGCCATGGATTGACCTTTTTGCATCTCCTCATAATGCCCTACTTCTCCGGTTCATTTCTAAGGTGGTGTGTCCCCAGGCCTGGGCAGTGGATGCTCTTTCGATCCTGTGGCATTTGGGGCTTCTTTATGCCTTCCCTCACATTCCAATCCTCCCGAAGGTGCTGCAGACGATTCAGGTGGAGAAGGTAACTGTTCTCCTGACTGCTCATTTTTTGGCCTCGCTGCCTTTGGTTCCCACTGTTGCTGAGGTTGTCCAGGGGCAGATTTGTCTGGCTTCTGGTGACCCCGTCCTCAGTTCAGGTCCCCGCTTGTCATTGCCTCCTCTTCCCCAGTTGATGCTGATGTTCTGGCTCTTCACCGTTTAAGGTTGGAGTCTTTGGGTTGTTCTTCCTTGGTGGCATTGGATATCCACAATTCCTGTAAGGCTTCCACCCTTAAGTCTTACAATAAACATTAGGGCTCCTTTGTCAGGTGGTGTGCTTCCTTTGGGTTGGAACCTGTTGCTGGGGAAATGTCACAGGTTCTTGGGATGGTTTTCTGAAGAATCTATTGCCTCTACTTTGACTGCTCAATGGGCTGCTATCTGCGCATGTAGGGGTTCAGGAGTTGCACTGCAGGGTGTGGCTCCTTTGGTGACTCGACTGTTGTGGAGCTTTTGGCTTCGCTGCCCGGACTCTCTGGTAATTGTTACCTTTTGGGGTCTGCCGGATGTACTGCAGGGTCTCCAATTGTCCCCTTTTTAGCCTTTGCTGGAGGCCGATTTGCTGTGGTTGTCCGCTAAGTTGGCCTTCCCTTTGGCCATTATTTTGGCTCGCATGTTTGATGAATTGGGGGCCTTGCTCGTCTCTTCTCCCTATTTGCAGATTCTGCTTGACTGGGTGGTTTCACGTCTGGATCCGGCCTTTGTCCCTAAAGTCCCCTCGTAATTCTATTTGCAGCAGGAGATTGGTCTTGCTGATTTTCTGGGGGAAGAGGGTGCTCTGGTTCCTTTTGTGTTGTATGTTCAGAGAGTCAGATTTATCAGCACCATTCCCAGGCTTTTGTCTTTCCCCTGCTCCGTTTGTGTTCTGTGGGGGAGTAGCAAAGGGAAGGTTTCTACATCCACCATCAGTAGGTGGGTTTGCTTGATAGTCTGCCAGTCTTATAAGTCTATGGGGCTGGATCCTCCATCTCAAATTCAGGGACACTTCATTCACTCTGTGTCTGCTTCCCCGGCTGAGGCTTCTGGTGCCTCTATCCTGGAGATTTGTAGGGCAGTCGAATCACACTTTTGATGTGTTACACACTTCCATTGCCAATTTTGCTGTTGGTGTTATGAACGCAGCTCTATTTTAAGCTTGTTTTGTTTGATTCAATTCTGTGTTTTGCATGTTTCTGGTGTCATGCTTTCTTTTTGGGTTTTGGCTTGTGAAGTCCTCACTAATGTAAGGACTGGGACGAGGAGGTCCTATGAGGAGGCAATGGGTCTTTACTTGCCGGTAATCTTCATTATCCAAGTTAAGGTCATTCTCAATCCCAGTCCTGTTCCCTCCCTCCCTCCTACTTTTGTTGTGTCTGGTCTTTTTACTACCAGGCATGGCGCAGTGTGGGAAGGGTTTATAATAATAGAAATAGAAAAAAGAATAGCATTTCAGAGGCCTTTCAGGAGGCTGGTTAGCCTCACTAATGTGAGGACTGGGACGAGGAGGACCTTAATCGAGGTAATGAAGATTACCAGTAAGTGACAACCCATTATCTCACCACTTCCCTGGGTCCCATCTACACTTACTACTAAATTGTACACCTCTGTGTGTGGATACTTCCACACACATAGGTATCCATCTTTGCAAAGAAAAATTTGAACAGGCGGAGGTCTCTGGCGAAAGGTTTAAAAATTGCATTTTGTAGTATGCGAACAGTACTACTGTATCACGACTTTAAGCACCACAAATGCAGTTCATGAATCGAGCCCTTAATGTTATTACAAGACCGGAGGCTCATATTATGCAGTCTTTTCTTGCTTTAATTTTAACAGCAGCCAAGTAAAAACTACAGTACCCAGAATAAAGAAAACTACAACGATGACATCATAGCTGCAACAGCCAATAGGATAACATGCAGCAATACTAATATCTTAACTGCGAGCAACAAGTCCTCTTTTCTTGCTGCTCGCAGTCAAGATAAGTACCTTCATTGTTTGCTCGATATTTTCATTGTGTTAACTGTCTTCTATGGTTTATATATGATTATTTAACAGCGCGTTCGTATCTAACCTTAAAACGCGCGTCTTCCTTTTTTGTTGAAGCGCGTCTTTCAACGGTCGTTTTTCGGCCGTTAAAGACGCGCGCGTGCACGCGCGTCCATTCTTGACATTCTTGTCACATCGGCATACCTTTTGGGCAGCGCCCACACCGCGCCAATATTTCCTGGTATTTCTGATAGTTTCGAGCGCATTTCGCTCGTTTCTTCTCCCGACTGCCTTTTTTCTCCTCAGTCAGCCGCTCTGACGTCTGGAGTCAATCGGCTTCTGCTTTTCCTGGCAGTACCACCCCTATTTCCTGGTTCCTGCCCCTTCAGCCACTCCCTCCCACTTTCTTCATATTTAACCCCTGTTTCCCCAGTTTCAGTTTTAGGTTTCTTTTATTTTATTTATATATTTATATATTTTTAATATATTTTATTGGTTTTCTCATTATGGTTGAGGAAGAAGATTCCCAACTCTTTCAAGAGAATTTAAAGTCCTTTATTAAGGACTCTGTACAACAGGCAGTGACCGTTTCCATGTCAGATATTACAAAGAATTTGGAAGCCTCCTTTTCCAAAATGATGTCCTCTTCCAAGCTGCCTGTTAATAAAGGCAAGAAACGTGCGGCCACCCTCCCAGTGCCGTCCAAAGGCGTTTCCTCTGGTCCTTCCATCCGAGAGGTCACTAAATCGTGTCCCCCTTCTTCTCCAGTGCATGTTTCACAATTGAGAGACACAGATGATGACGATGATGATTCTAGTCATGATGACGACATGGACGGATCGGCAGATCCATTTTTGTGTGGGCCTTTGGAGAAAAGGCGTAAAATTTCTCCGAGTGACGGTGGTGCCGTTCACCCTGTGTCTCATGTTTTGGTTGACCATGCTGGCGAACCCTTATTCGACCCTTCCTTCATGGTTCATCCAAATTCAAAGGAGTGGTATCCATCTGATCATGTGGCTGATTATGTTTCTTTCTTTTTACGCCATCCCCTCGACAAAGCCACTCGCAATAAGCTTAAGTCGGAGTGTCCCCGTCCCTCTCTACCAGATAACATCACGGCAACCCCAGTTATTGATCCCAACATGCTGATGTTTTTTACCAAATTCGGCAAGGATCCCAAGAAGGGCGTTGATAGAGCTTGGTCAGGTTGTCAAGACAAGCTCCTGGATTTGGTGGGTCCTCTCACTAGAATCTTTGACTTGGCGGAAGAGGCTAAAATGGACAACAGTCCTATAGATCCTGAGGTTCTTTCGAACTGGGCGCAACGCGCTATCTGCATGCTGGGGAATGCCAATACTCATCTATCTATTGAGAGGAGGAAGAGTCTACTTTTGAAAATTGATCCTAAATTAGCCTCCTTAGCCTCTAAGGATGATGGCCCGTTGGCTAAGGGCCAATTATTCGGGGATTCTTTCATTAAAAATCTGGGGAAATATGTGTCCACCTTTGCCTCCCTGGACAAGGCCCAGCTTTCTATGAAAAAGATTTTTTCATCCCGGGTTTTTGCCAGGGCCGGCAAAGGCAGGAGTCGCTTTGCCGGCCGCTCCATCAGAGGCCAATACGCCAGCAGAGACTCCTACAGTCAGCAATCCCAGCTTGAGTCCTACACAGGATATAAACCAAGGTTCTATCCCCGTCGGTCAAGAGGCTACCGGCAGAGAGGCTACGCCAACAGAGGAGATCAAACCTCCGGTAAGTGTTTCCGTTTCTGGCCTTCCTCCAGTAGGAGGCAGACTGGCTCTGTTCCTCGATTCATGGTTTTCTCTCACCTCAGATCCCTGGGTAATTCAACCCATCCAAGGTTACCTCTTAGAATTTTATCAAACCCCAATTCAATCCCGCGTTCCTCTGCCCCTAGTTTTTTCCCAAGATCAAACCGAGCTTTTGCGCGTCGAAATCCACTCTCTCCTTTCCAAACGCGCGATAGAACCCGTTCAGTTCGACCCTTCGGGTTTCCTCAGCACCATCTTCCTCGTCCAAAAGAAAAATCTGAAATTTCGCCTGGTGTTGAACCTAAAGACTTTCAACAACTTTATAGTTTATCGACACTTCAAGATGGAAACTATTCTCCACCTCAGAGACATTCTGCTTCGGCACGATTGGCTGGTCAGATTTGATCTTCAGGATGCCTACCTCACAGTGCCAATTCATGAATCACACAGGAAGTTCCTTCAGTTCCAGTGGCTAGACTCTTTCTACCAATTCAGAGTTCTTCCCTTCGGGCTTTCTTCCACACCTTGGTGTTTCACCAAAATTCTCAAACCCGTCGCAGCCTTTCTCCGTTCTCACGGGGATCGTCTAATCCTTTATTTAGACGACTTTTTGTTGATGGCGCAAGACAAACGTCTGCTTCTAAACCATCTTCAACTTTGTCAGAACCTACTTCTCAGCCTAGGTTTTCTTATCAATGTACAGAAGTCGGTCCTAATTCCGACTCAAAAGTTGGAGTTTCTTGGTTTTCTAATAGATACTACTCTGTCGGTGTTGCAACTCCCTCAACACAAAGTATCCCTAATCAAGAAAGAGATTCGTCAATCCCTATCTCTCCCTCATATCTCCCTCAGGACTCTGGCGCGTCTAGTGGGCCTTTTGGCTTCTTCTATCCAAGCCATCTTCCCAGGTCCTTTACATTACCGCCCCCTTCAGCGGCTCAAAATCCGTCATCTTCACAAGGGTCTCGCTTATTCGGATCCCTTGGTTTTAGACGCCGAATCCAAAGAAGAACTTCTGTGGTGGTTGACACACCTAGATGCCTGGAACGGCAGAACTATCTTCTCTGCCGCCCCAGATCTTGTATTAGAATCCGATGCAAGTCGGACTGGTTGGGGCGCAAGATATGGTCAGTTCTCGAGTGGGGGCGCATGGTCAGTGAAGGAGTACTTCTTGCACAAAGACAGTTTAGAGATGCTTGCAGGTTCCTTTGCCATCCGCACTTTTGCAAAAAACAGAGTAAGTTGCACCATCCTCCTCAGGATGGACAATTTGTCCGCGGTCAGGTATATCAACCACCTAGGAGGTACCAAATCCAAGATTCTATCCACTTTGGCAAAGCATCTTTGGGAGTATTGTCTTCCTCGTCGCATCTCGGTCAAGGCAGTGTTTCTGCCAAGCAGGCTGAACACAGTAGCGGATTGGTATTCCAGACATCTTCATGATTCCAGCGATTGGCAATTGCACCCTTCAGTATTCAGGCGTCTTTCTTCCATCTTTGGCGAAATGTACATAGATCTTTTCGCTTCTCGCCTCAACTCTCACCTTCCTTCCTATTTCAGTTGGAGGCCAGATCCGCAGGCTCTAGCCACAGATGCCTTCCTTCAGACTTGGCCTTCTTCCCTTCTTTATGCATTTCCTCCCTTCCTTTTCATTCCCCGGGTTCTGGCTCAAGTACGCAGACAACTGTCCACTCTGGTGATTGTAACTCCTTTCTGGCAGACCCAACCGTGGTACCCAACTCTCTTGGAGTTGGCAATCGATCGGCCCATCTGGCTTCCTCACTTTCCCGACCTCCTCTTGGATCCCCAAGGCCAACAACATCAGTTAGTTCTCAACGGCTCCTTGTTCCTCATAGCCTGGAGAATTTCGGGCCGTCCTGGAAAACCCCAGGAATTTCGGAAGATGCTGCTAGACTCATCCAGCAGGCCAGGGCCCCTGGAACCTCCAGAGCCTATAAATCGGCTTGGGCCCTTTGGAGCAGCTGGTGTTTGGACAGGAATTCAGATCCCTTTTCAGCGAATGTAGTTTTAGTTATAAATTTCCTGGCTTCTTTAGCCTCTCAAGGTAAGGCCTATTGCACTATTAACATGTACAGATCTGCCATCTCTGCGGAGCATCAAAGAGTTGATGGTAGGCCAATTGGGGAACATCCTCTCGTCTGCCAATTATTAAAGGGAGTAAGATACGTTTTTCCACCGTCTCCTAAATATAATGTCATGTGGGATGTCAATCTAGTATTACGATTTCTCACCTCTTGGCCTAATAATGATTTCCTATCTCTCAAACAGCTTTCGGCCAAGTTAACCATGCTCTTATGTCTGGTTTCTATCAAACGTGTCTCAGACGTTAAAGCGTTGGATGTTTCTTCCTTTTACTTCTCCCCCCTTGGTGTTTCTTTCCAGGTCAAGAGACGTACGAAAACTAATTTAGCTTGTGTTAATTATCCATTTTTTCCCTCTCAACCCAAACTATGTGTTGGAAATTGTCTCAAAAGTTATGTGACTCGTACTGCAGATTTGAGATCGTCCTCTGCCTCCCAATTGCTTATTTCCTTTCAGAAACCACATAACCCTGTTTCTTCCCCTACTCTGGCTCGTTGGGTTAAATGGGTCATGTCCTTAGCTGGCATTGATATAAATTCCTTCGGTGCCCATTCGGCCAGGGGTGCTATGGCCTGTCGCGCCTTTTGGGCAGGATCCTCTCTACAGGATATTCTCAAGTCTGCAGACTGGTCGAATGAAAATACGTTTAGAACTTTTTATTGTAAACCAATTTCTCATGTTTCAGATTCAGTCATTGCTATGCTTTGAACATGCATAATATGAGCCTCCGGTCTTGTAATAAAATTGAGATTTTCCTAGCCTTGTTGTCTGAAAGGCTAGATTTTATTAAAGACACGGAGGCGAGTATTATCCCACCACTGTTTTAACCCACCCTGTATCTTTCTTTCAGTGCCAACTCCCTCTTCCAGCGTTGGCTCGACATGATGCACACGAACAACTCTTACCAATTTTGGATTCGCCCGGCAACGTCTATTCCTCCCAGATGGCTCTCCACTTTCACCATATTCGAGATTGTTGTATGGACATTGTGACTTTGGTTTCTATATTCTATGCCGTTTTGTTTGTTACTTCTCCTCTTTAGTTTCGCATCAAGAAAAGAGGACTTGTTGCTCGCAGTTAAGATATTAGTATTGCTGCATGTTATCCTATTGGCTGTTGCAGCTATGATGTCATCGTTGTAGTTTTCTTTATTCTGGGTACTGTAGTTTTTACTTGAGTGCTGTTAAAATTAAAGCAAGAAAAGACTGCATAATACTCGCCTCCGTGTCTTTAATAAAATCTAGCCTTTCAGACACCAAGGCTAGGAAAATCTCAATTACATTCCTTGTGTTGCAGCTTTGATCAGAGATGCAGGTGTCTCCTCGTTCAAACGAAATAAAAAGGAGGAGAGCAGCCATCACACTTGTTCACACTCCTAAGGTAAAATCCTCTAGATTTGATACTATGTTACTGGTGCCACGGCATCAAATTTCAATGTTCTAGGTTATCTAAGTCATTGTAAGACTGGCCATCTTTCAAACAAATCACAGATTCCAATTTGTGTGCGAGCTCCTGATTTGCCGTAATTAGGATTAAATGTGGAGTACTAATTGCTGTTTTCTGCGTTTGCTCACACGATTTTCGCTAGGAAGAGCCTAGCATAATTTGTGTGCGAAACTAGTACTTACATATTGGGATTGCACAACATGGCATCAGTGTATCATGCCACAGTCTAAGGTCCGATGCGTGCAACTGTGCGGTAACTGGGCACCCGCTAAATACCGCACCCTGTGGTAGACTCTCGAAGCCTCTCCTAACAGTGTCGGATTACAGTTTGCGAGGTGCAGGTACATCGCCTGCTTTTGTTCGCGTTTTGCGCGTCTTGCGAAGGCAGCTTTCATCAACAATCTTGCAGCAAAGTTGAATACTGTTTCTAAAATCATGAGTTACGTTACACGATCTATACTTGCAGAAATTGAAGTTTCATTAGCAGGTTTGCCGGTATAATTTTCTGGCACGCTGAGGAACTCATATTTTGCGTGCTTAAAAACATTTTCCCACTCTGCATTCAGAATCATTTATAGGAACTGAAGCGTAGCGCCGCACCTCCACACCCTCCCGGTGCCTCTTCTCTATTTTACTTGCTGCCTGGTTCTGTTTGCGGTGGTTTGCCACGTGGAGCTGATTATTCACTGTGACGTCGGCACCAGCACCTGGTAAAGAATTCATGATCAATAGACTGAGTAACCAACGAAGACAGCTGAGGGATACTGCCAGTAAGGCTCCGTCAGGGCCATACCTGTTTGTGCTAAACAGGGCGTGCACCTGCCTCGGGGCTTCTGGACACGACCTGAACTGGTTTGGAGTAGCATGTGCAGACCAATAAAACAAAGTAAGATAAAAGAATATGGGAACAATGAACGAAATGGGTAATATTTTGACTAATTGAACCTGCATTTAAAAAAAAGAGGTCTTTGTTGGTTCATGTCTTTCATTTATTGTAGTCTGTTTGATTAGGCTCTGTACAAACAACTCCTCCGGGATCAAGCAGAGGCTTCTTTTTAATGCGCTGCGGCATATAAAAGACTTTCATCTTTTAAGACCGAATTTAATGGCTTATTCCTGAATGGGGTATTATGCAAAATATTTTAAAGGATTTTCAGTCAAAACAATGTCGAAAGAAGGCATTACCCCTTACTAGGCATTTGAGGATGAATAGACATACTGGTTTAGTTACTAAAGTCAAAGAATGCTGCAAAGTGTAGAAGTTCAGTTCGCTGCGGTAGACACCTTCTCTCCGTGGTTTTACTGTATGCAGGTTATATACCAAAGGAGTGTGGGTTAGAACATGGGAGTCGAAATCACACTTTCTTATCTTATAATGTTTCCGTGCTACTTATCTATATGGAAGCAGAGGTCTCAAACCAGCACAGAAATAGGACCAAAAGTTAATCTTATTTCATTCCTCACAGAGGTACTGCAATTTAAGATTAGTTACGCAGTGTTCAAAACTTGGTATAATAACTGAAGAAGAGGCACAATTTATCATAGTGCTGTTGTGCCTTAGTGAGATGTTTTTAATTCACACTCAAAGTGCCACATTTCCTAAAAAAAACTTTCCACATTTTTATCTGTTAAGGGCTCATTCATCTCAGACCTGTTGCTTCGTGAAGGAACAGTATGACACACAATTTAAGATATATTCAAATGATACCCATATTTGCTTTAGACTAATGAATAAGGTGTAGAGTCAAACTAAATTATCTACTTGAACCAGCTTTATCAATTAAAGACGGAGAACTATTTATGTCTCAATGGTTTAAAAAATTAAGATCACAGTTCTGTGGCATTTAGAGGCTATGGTGAATTCATCCATGTGGCCAGCATTTCCAAGGACTGCCCTGGTGACAAAATTTAAGAATCATTGTGTTAATTTTTGAGTCAGAACGCAGATTTACCCAAAATATAAACAATGACCAAAGGGTGGAACCTTAGATACTTCTCCAGCCCCAAATGCTCAACAGCAAACTAAAGCAGGCAGAAAATAAAACTACAGCACAACTGTTGCAAATTAATGTCTTCCTAGAGTGTCAAGTATTAAGTGGTGGGGTGGATTTTGGCTCGAGGGCTACTTGTACCATGAATTATGTTGTCCATTGTGTTTATTTCTTTTGATTGAATTGAATGTCAATAAAAACACTTCAAATATAAGAAGTAAAATATGCATGTTAAACCTGTCAGCCTTAGGGTGGCCTTCCCCCAAACTCTTTTGCCTACTATCTCCAATGTTTGCTTGATTTCGTTTTTGTTGTCCTTAGAACGCTGCACTTTACCACTGCTAACCAGTGCTAACGTGCTGGTGCTCACCCTCCTAATCATGGTTTGATTGTTATAATTAGTTTACTTACTAAACACTTGCAGAGTGGTATACCAGAAACCCAAGGCCTGTAAATCAAATGCTACCCATGGGCTTGCAGCACTATTGTGCCACCCACTTACGTAGCCCTCCAAAAAATGTGCCAGGCCTGCCATTGCAGCCTGAATGCAGTGTCACACTGCCATGTTGATTTGGCATTTAAACCCCTTTGTGTCAAGGAGACCAGATCCTCTGGGCTTGCGCATGTTCCTAACATGTCCACCTCTTGGCAGCTCCAAACTCCACTAGTAATATAGCACAGAGTTAAAGAATGGCCAAGTGGGGGAATGGGTTTTGGGTTGGGAACAGCGGGGAAGGAGACCTGTGAAAGCAAGAGTTAAACAACAGAATTGCAAGATTAATCACAATGACTTTCAATACGTTTTGTTTCAAATAAACACTTATACTGAAAACATGAATGGCCTAAGGCTTCACTATAACTAGGCCTCAATAATCTAGGTACCTGGAAATCAAGAAAAGGTTATACAAGGTTTTCATATGAACAATACAGAAATAACATATTATATTTTTGAACAATAAATAACACTCTGTTGGATCTGGGTTTCAAGAATACTATGAACATTGAATAATACTCTATTGAATCTGTGTTTCAAGAATACTATGAACATTGAATAACACTCTATTGAATCTGTGTTTCAAGAATACTATGAACATTGACTAACACTCTATTGAATCTGTGTTTCAGGAATACTATGAACATTGAATAATACTCTCCAAATAGTTCTTGGAATAGACACTGTATTATAACAAAGGTTAAAGAACACCTGGTTTTCTCTGCATGAATGAACTGTACTAGAATCATGAATAACACTGCTTCGTCATACTCTGATTAAGAGTTCGAAGACTCAAATGTTCTGGAAATATTATGCACCTCAATCAAACTGCAAATCTAGGTTTCAATGTCTAGAAATGATCGTGCACTCCGCCGATTTGTATTTCAAAAGTTAAACACCAGGAATGAATCGCGCACTCTGTTGCCGATTCGAACATCTAGATTCACATGCAATGAAACGATCGTGCACACTGACGATCTATGATTCAAGAGTTAAATGCCAGGAAAGAATCGCACACACTGTTGCTGATTGTGAATTCACGATACAAATGCCATGAAATGACCGCACACACTGCCGATCTGAATGCCAAGAAATAAATGCCTGGATAGAATCGCGCACACTGTTGCTGATTCGGAATTCACAATACAAATGCCATGAAATGATCGCGCACACTGCCGATCTGAATGCCAAGAAATAAATGCCTGGAAAGAATCGGGCACACTGTTGCCGATTCGGAATTCACGATACAAATGCCATGAAATGATTGCGCACACTGCCAATCGGGATGCCAAAAAGTAAATGCCTGGAAGGAATCGTGCACACTGTCGCCGATTCGGAATTCATGATACAAATGCCATGAAAACAATCGCACACGCGATTTCAAGTTTAGGCCCAAAACTCTAGTGTCACAGGAAAACGGAGTCAGGGGCCTAACCCGACCTTTGCCTTACCACCCTGGTTGAAGATCACCAAATAAACGAGGGCAGGTCTGGAAATGACTGGATAGGCCTCCGGGACAGGAGCTCTGGAAAATGCTGCTGCTCTGCACCGGGACCTCTGAATAGTGAGCACGTGGAGCTGGGCTGGCTCCCTTATATAGAGCCAAGCCCCGCCCACGAGCCACACCCAACTATGCTGCAAGAAAGGCTTCTAGAAATTCTTAGAATAAAGGACCATACCCTGTAGTCCTGCAAACAAGCCTTGCAAACGAACAATGAATTACAAACAGCATTAATAAATTTTCAAGGTAAAAGCTATGCAATGCAAAAGGTTAACATACTGCATAGAAACATAATGCAAGAAATATGCCTTTGCAGACTGGGTTTTTGCATTTACGTCGCCCGTAGAGCATGTACTGTCCTGATGTTGACACTTTGTCAAGCCTTAAACTCCCCTTTTATTACATATGTCATTCCTAAGGTAGGCCCTTGGTAGCCCATTGGGCAGAGTGCTGTGTAACTGAAAGGTTGGACATGTATGTTTGAGTTTTGCATGTCCTGGTAGTGACAATCTCCAAATTCACTGCTGTGAGGCGTACCGCCCCCATAGAAAAACTTTGGGAATTCCTTATTACATTTAATAAGCTGTAATTTCTAATTGGGAGCTGGTAGATATGTCATGTTTGGTACCTATGAAATTGAAATGATTAACCCTCTTTAATGGTTAAAGCCAACTTTTTCAATTACAATTTTGAAAATGCCACTTTTAGGAAGTTGGCATTTTCCTGCCCTTAGCTCAGCCTGCAGCCTGTCTTAGGCTACATGACTGGGTGCAGCTGACAGTTGGACTTTGTGAATTTCTCCCAGACAGTCAGACAATAGAGGGATTAGATGTGTCTGAATGGGCCATCTACTGGCAGGATGTGGGATGGAGCTCAGCACAGCCCCACTTACGCCTGAATATCCTGTGCTCTTACACCACACAAAGGGTCAAACATCCCTGCATTGTCAGTGCTGCAGTTTGGAGCCAGGGCAGGAGCATCAGGAAACTCCATGTATTTCAAATAATCTGTCTAGAAGCTTCTCCCACCTTCCAGAAGAATAATTTTGATCTACCTATTTCTTTTTTAGATTTGAGGCATTAATCATTTCCATCAAGTGTAAAACAGTACTTTTAGGTGTCATTTATTTCCACACTCCATTGTTTGGTAGCTAGATCCTTGCATTATAAATTGAATGCTTACATACATACATATATTCAAAAATACTTTGATGCATTTCCTCCCATGCCTCTCAAGTATGGCATACCCTGGAGCTTCAAAAGAATGCATCTGCTGCAATCACTCTTAGCATGCAATGCATGGTGGTAGGGATTCCAGGCGCACCTAACAAATAGAATGCAGTAGATAATAATGTAAATGGTTTTAATGTCAATTCATAAAAAGTATATTTAACTTGGATGGAAATCCCAAAAACCTGGAGCAATGGTAAAGTTTAAGGATGGCAGCTGAACACTCAACATGCTTTAGAATAGTATCAGTGCACAGTTTCCAGGTCTTTATCCCTGTGCTAATTTTTCCAAAAACGATAGTCTCCATGTATTGCTTGAGGTTTTTTACTGCCGTAGGTGTAGTGACATATGGTTTCTCCTCACCACCGAAAAGCAGTGCAACCTCTGCTGCTTGTAAGGGCAATCTGATGTTCCCATTTCTGAGATGCCTGCTTATCTGGAGTTTGGACAGTCACATTAACTCTTTTACACTTGTTTTGATGCTAGTTCAATTTGTTTCGAACAGTAAGGCAGGTATGATCAGATACAGCACCTAGTGCAAAAAGTGAGAAATTGACTTCAACTCTTCAGTGAAACACATAGAGTACTTCATGTGTGCCCAAGTATTAAGTGATCAGCTTTTAGGTTTTCACATTAAGCACAGAGCTCAAAAAACCTGCTGGGACTATATTATGATAAGGGCACACTGCCCCGGTCTGTGCTACAGCGCACCCTTAAGAAGTTGCTCCGGGTGCAGGCTAAGGTAGTGAATCCTATTACGTTCAATGCACTTCCCACAGGGGTGCTGTAAGCTAATGCTGCCTTGGGGCCAGTACATTACTGACAGACCGAGCAGCTCAGTGAATTCTTCATTCTGTGTTTCTTGTGCCACCTTTTTTGTGGTGCACAGAAAGTGCACCTCCTATAAGCCTATTTGGCTTTGCACCCATGCACATAATACAGTGTGGGCACAAAGGCAAAGTGTTTCCCTCATTTTCATGGGGCCACTCCCCCATGCAAATGACTGAATGATCCTTTAGAGTAGAGAATGCCCCTTTAGAATAGCACTGGCATAATATGTGCACAGGTATCAATATTGCAGAAGGGGTTGCACAAGAGTCTTCTGCCCTTTCTGCAATAAAACAGTGCCTTGCGGGAACAAAAAAATAGACAAACCTGTCTCTTGTGCCCCTGAGGCACTTTACATAATTCCTCCCCTGGCTCCTAATTAGAGAGGGGGCAACTAGCTATCCCAATTAAAAGTGACTATAAGGTAGTTCTGTGCTTCTTTTATGTTCGGCCTTATTCTGCTCTCTGCAGCTAGCAGGGCGTTCATAGCTTTTCCTGCTTACTCCACCACTGCATCCACAAATTCGGCCAACCGAGCCCCAAAGACTAGTTATGCATGAATTTCGGTACACAGCTTTCTCAAAATAGCTTTATTACACAAGTATTCTCCTCTTTTACAGCTCTGTAATTAATAACCAAGATGTAAGAAATTGAGTTATTGGTTGAGAGGGGTTAAAACCCTGCCCATGCAACGACCACAATCTTTGTCAGAGTAAACCACAAAAGTCATTGAATTAACCTCTAATTAACCCTCTGGTAGATGGACAGAAAAGCAGTTAGGCTTAACTTAGAGGCAGTGTGTTAAGTATTTATGCAGCATAGAAGCAGTAATAAAGTGAAAATACAGCACAAAAAAATCCCACAACAATTTAGAATTAGTATTTTTCAATAAATAAAGTGATACAAGAACAACAAACTCTACAGATATTCAGTTTCAAATTGTTATGTAAATATGCACCTAAAAGCAGAAAGTGACCACTGAGGGTATCTGTTCATGCTGGACCGGGACAAAGTCACAAGTTTAGGTTGGGTGCGATGGACTGCGGGTCGGGTGCAGGACCAGTTTGGCCCCACTAGGAGTTGTACCTTATGTCCTTGGGGCGAGGTCTGTGCAATGTTGCTTTGCAGACTTTTGCATTGCTCTGTGTTTGTTCCTATGAGGCCTGGAACTGTGAAGCGAGACTTTGCAGGCTTTGCGTCACTTGTCCTCGGTTCTGATGAAGCTTGCAGCTGTGCAGCAAGGCTTTGTGTTGCTCAGTGTCGTTTCTGATGATACTTGCAACTGTGCGGTGAGGGATTGTGGGGCTTTACGTTGCTTTGCAGCAGATTTGAAGGAATGTTCAGTTAGGCAAGGAAGAGCTCTCTCTGATGCCAGCTAAGGATCCAGAAACTGGGTAGGAGTTATTTTGGATACCAGCCAAGAGTCAAAGAGCTGTGGAAGTACCTCATGGGGAAAAGGAACTTACTCCAGCAGAGGCCAGCAGTGCTCAGGCAGGTCAAGTTGCAGGTACAGGTGGGTCTTGTGCAGCAGGTCAACTGGGCAGTTGCAGTAAGGCAGATGGAGCTTGTGTCCCTGTTGCTCAGACAGGAGGTCAGCTAACTGACCCTTGTCATCACTCAGGGAGCCTAGAATGAAGGTGGCAGTCTAGTTTTCCTTCTCAGAGAGCAAGGCAGGCCTAGGCAGCAGGGTAGTCCTCTGGGGACAAGGTAGTCCTTATTCTATAGTGTTTATAGGTCCAGGAGTGTATTAAAGAGGTGGTTCAAGAGGTCCAATATTTATACCTGGTGCCAGCCTTTGAAGTGGTGGTGGCATCCTGGCTACCCGTTCATCCGGTTCTGGAAAGTTCTTTCCTTCACTTGCCAAGATTCCATGTAGTCTAGGATGACAAAATACTGGTGTCAGGTTCTTTTGTGCGTGTGCTGGAGGTATCCCTTTGAAATGAAAGTGGGGCAGGGAACAGTTCCACCCCACCCATTCTGGCAGGGTGGCCCACCCCACTTACCCTTAGTACCCTTTTGTCTCACTGTCTGGGAGGAATGCGCAAAGGCCAACTGCCAAGCTACTCACAGTCATGTAACCCAGGACACAGGTGGCAGGCACAAATGGTTGGGATAAGAAAATGCCCTATTTCTAAAAGTTTCCCTTTCCTAATTGTGACTTGAAATCTTACTTTACCATGATAGAAGATTTGATTTGTAATTCATTTGAGTGTAAACAATATTTCCATATCTGCTCCCAAATGTAAGTTATCACTTATTAAGGGTAAAACAGCAACCCAAAGTTATCCTTTGGGGGAGACAGGCTTTGCGATAGTGACAAACAACTTTGTGGTTTTTCACTGCCGGGACATCTAAAACTTAAACCCACATGTCTTTTGTTTTAACTATAATGCACCCTGCCCTATAAACTATTAGGGCATATCTTATGGGATATTTATATGTGTTAAAAAGGAAGGTTTAGGTCTGACAAAAGTTTTTTTTGCCAAGTTCAAATGGCAGTTTAAAACTGCAGTACAGGCTGCAGTGGCAGACCTAAGTGATGATTTAAAGCATTTCTTTATTGGGAGGCATAATGAGTGCTTCCCACTTATTAACAGCTTTTAATTTACATGCCCTGGGTGCATGTAACACCTTTCACTGGTGTTAAAAATGGGGTCTTTGGTTGGCAGTCAGGTTACCTCCTGTCCAAGCAAGGACCCTCTCTCTAGTCAGGGTAAGTCACACACAATGCAAATTATCTTGTGCCCACCCTCTGGTAACTTGGCACTGAGCATTCAGGCTTCACTTAGAAGGCAATGTGTAAAGTATTTGTGCAATAAATCATGCAATATTACAGTATAAACACCACTAAAATAAACCACACAGGTTTAGAAACATATAGAATACTTATCTAGATACAATAAAGTACACGTTGAAATATCACTTTAGAAAAATGATAAAGAGTCTTAATTTCTTAAAAGCAATAAGTGTCTTACCTTGTTTGCGTTTAACTTATCTGCAAGGGACCGCAGAGGAGGAGATGTGTAGAAAACTGGGAGGTGTGTGTCAGTTTCTCCGGGCACACACAGACGATGCGATGAGATTTTCCACGTAGCAAGTGCCTTGCATTGGTTTCCAACGTGCAGATTTGGATCCTCATTGGGTTGCAGTTTATTTGGACACCCCGGGGACGATGCAGAGAAATCCTGGGCGTGCAGGACAAAGTCAATGGGGTCTGCGTCGATCCGGTGGGCAGTGCGGGGAAATTTCTGTTGCACGGCAGGCACTGCGTCGATTCTTCTAGCAGGAAGTCAGGCTGCGTCGTTCCAACTCAGCTATGTGTCGATCCAGTGGGCCATGCGTCGAAGTTCCAGTCACAACGCTGGTGCGACATCCATCTCCACTTATGGAGCCAGGCTGCATCGTTCCAGTTTGGCGTGCAGTGATTTTCTCACCACGATGCAGGCTGTGCATCGATTCCAGCAGGCTGTGCATCGATTTTTCACCACACAAGGAGTTCTTTGCAGAGATGAAGTCTTTTTGGCCCTGAGACTTCAGAAAACAGGAGGCAAGCTCAATCCAAACCCTTGGAGAGCACTTCTCAGCAGAGCCAGAAGGCAGCAAGGCAGCAGGGCAACAGCAAGGCAGCAGTCCTTTTCATCAAAGCAGTCAGATGAGACCTTTGGGCAGCCAGGCAGCTTCTCTTGGCAGGTTGCAGGTTCTGCTTCAGAGTTTCTTCCCCAGTGGTATCTTGCCCAGAAGTGTCTGAGTTGGTAGGGTCAGAGGCCTTGTTTAATTACAGAAATGTGTCTTTGAAGTGGGGGAGACTTCAAAGAGTGGCTTAGAGGTGCCCAAGGTCCCCTTTCAGTTCCATCCTTTCTGCCAGGGTCCAGTAGGGGGTTTGGCAGTCCATTGTGTGAGGGCAGGCCACTGTCCTTTGACATGCAAGTGTCAGGCCCTCCACCCTCCCAGCCCAGGAAGACCCATTCAGTATGCAGATGTGTGCAGGTGTGACTGAGCATCCTGCGTTTGGGGTTGTCTGAGTGAAAAATGCACAAGGGGGCTGTCAACTAACCCAGCCAGATGTGGATTGTTAGGCACAGAAGTATTTAAGTGCAGATAAATACTCACTTTCTAAAAGTGGCATTTCTAAAATAGTAATATTAAATCCAACTTCACCAGTCAGCAGGAATTTGTATTACCATTACTCCTTTCAGATCAGAATCTACCACTCAAAAAGTATATGAGGGTAGCCCTAATGTTAGCATATAAAAGGAGCAGACCTCACAGCAGTGTAAAATGAATTTAGGAGTTTTACATTTCCAGGATATATAAACCACACAGGTACATGTCCTGCCTTTTCCCTACATAGCACCAAGCCCTATGGCTTACCTAGGGCATACCTTTGGGGTGACTTATATGTAGAAAAAGGGGAGGTTAAGGCTTATCAAGTACTTTTAGTTCCAAGTCGAACTGGCAGTGAAACTGCACACACAGGCCTACCAATGGCAGGCCTGAGGCATGGTTAGGAGGCTACTTTTGTGGGTGGCACAATCAGTGCTGCAGGACCACTAATAGCATTTAGGCCCATATTTATACTCTGTTTGCGCAGGATTTGTGTCATTTTTTTACGCAAATCCAACACAAACCTAAATCCATATTTATATTTTGACACTAGACCCATCTAGCATCACAAATATGGAGTTAATGTCATTTTAACGATACGTGAAACCGCCTTGCATCAATAAGATGCAAGGTAGGCATTCCCGTCCAAAAAATGACTCAAACACCCTAGCGCCATATTTATCCAACAGGGCAAAAATGACGCACGGGTGGGAGGCGGACCTAAAAAATGACGTTCAACTCGAGTTGCGTCAAAATTTAACGCCTGGGTCAGGGCAGGCATTAAAATGAAGCAAACACACCACTACTTAAGGAAATCACACACAAGCAACATCACAGATCAGCAGGACAACATGGAGGTGCTACTGATGCACCTTGCAAGACGACTCAGAGCACAGGATCAATGGCAGCAGCCACCACCACCCCAACATGGCCCACAAAGGCAGCGCAGAAGGCAGGAGAGGGTCTTCAGGAACACGACAACCCTCCGTGGCCTCAGAGAACAGGACATCATCCAGAGGTATCGACTGAACTGGCAAGCCATACAGCCGCTGCGCCATATTGAGCCACAACTAACAGCCAGCCTGCAGACACAACACAACGGTGACCAAGCTGCTAGCTGTCCTGCATATGTTGGCAAGTGGCTCCTTCTAGACAATGGGTGCCCTGGTCGCTGGGGTATCACAGCCCATATTCTCTGCCTTCCTGCCCAAGGTGTTAGATGCAATAATCTCCCTCACACCCCGCCACATCAGCTTCCCCAACACCCAGCAGAAGCAGCAACAGAGCACCTATTCCGGAACAGAAAGCACATGCATTCCATCAATGTGCAGGCCATAGCTGACCACCAGGGATTGTTCACTAACATTTTAGCCAAGTATCCTGGTAGTGTCCATGATTCATTCATATTCCACCACAGCAGTATCAATCAGCACTTCCAGGACAGACAGCTATGGCAATGGCCTTCTTGTTGGTAAGTCGATAAACCTAGCAATATACACACACAGCACAACAACCCTGTAGGACACACAAAAAACACACCACTACATTGACACGTGGGTAGAATGATACTGAGGTGTGACACTGGTAGTTATGTTGTACACCCTGACACAATGGGATACACACCTCTGGACAAATGAGGGCTGCAACAAACATTAACTGTCACTCTAGAGCAACAAGGGTCCAATGTCAAAGCCACAGTGACAATGACATGGCCTGCCCAGGAAGTAGAACTTGGAAGATTAACCATTTACAATTACTTTAGGCCACATAGTCAATCCAACACCCTTCCAAGCAGTATGTAGCATGGAAGGGTGGTACAATATGTGTTGCAGCAGGTCTAACACCATGAGACACATAGCATGATGATGCTGACTCCCATGTAGGTGACATGGAAATACTGAGGCAGTCCCAACATCATAAATCCCTCCTGGTGTGCCGTTGCCAGGTAGCAATAATGAAGTGGACTGTGCTATGTAAACATATTGATGTGTCATGAATGCAAACTGCACACTGCTGCACACACTGAAAGAGCCAATTGTCCATCAAAATAGCATATGTACAGGGAGATGGCCCCTACTGCACAGATACATCCACCTATAGAAGGAGGTTAGCCAGCTTCCATGGAGCAAGTTTGGTAGTGTAGGTGCACGGTGGCACATGAGCTACTCGCAGAGGGAACAACAAAGGTTTGCCTAGAACAAAGTCACACATGGGACAATTGTGCATTGTCAATACTGAACACCTGACTGCTGCCAACTTATGGAGATGTGTTGTGCAGTGCCACCTAGCCAAATCAAAGTGCCTCACTGTTGCATTTCATCTGCAACAACATATGTCTAAATGGATGGGGTATCCAAGCCATGTAGTGCAATCATGTTACCACCACATCTGAATCTATTATGTGTGTGGAAGTATCATGTTCCTTCCAGTGAAAGCACACTAAAACATGTTGAACAATACACAACACATGGTACATACATACTGACCAACAGTTAGGAAAAAAAATCATAGATCCCAAGTCAATGAGCCAAATACAAGTTGTCAAGTCAAACAACCCACAGCAGAAAAAACCTCACAGAAGCCCAGGATCTCACACAATACCACAAATACATATGAGTCAGAGATGACACAAGATATCAACTGCCATGGTACATGACATTCCTGTTGCAAGCACTAACAAAATACTCACTCCTATTATCTTTTGCAGCGGATCAGGGTTATGGGATCCAGCCATGGATCATGACCCCATTCCCTAACCCAAGCACAGCAGCAGAGCACGCCTACAATGGGGCACATCGGAGAATACGCAGCATTGTGGAAAGGACCTTTGGCATCCTGAAGTCCAGATTCAGGTACCTGGACATCACAGGAGGCAGCCTCCTATATGCCCCACACATTGTGTGTAAAATTATACTTACCAGTGCTATCCTCCACAACATCCCTCTATATCAGCCAGATCAAGACCTGCCTGAGGAGGAGGAGGAGGAGGATGGTGCCAGGGAAAGTGATGGGGAACAGCAGAACACAGCAGGAATGTGCTGCAGACAACAAATTGTATAACACTTTTTCACTCAATAGTCACTCTACACACTTTGTTAATATATGTAAATAAACACCTTACTTGATCACACAATCCTGCTCTGATTTCTTCATCCTCCATCACGTGTTCCTAAGGAATGTGAGTATTACCTCAGAGAGCTTTTTACAAAGACAAATCTGACTACTTCTGATGCAACATCACGTGATGCACATTATTGTACAGCAAACATCACACACATATAAAAAATACTCATCTGTTGAATTTGACATATGAAGGACAAAATCAATGGATCGCAGCATATGACTCACATCCACATTGCCAACATGGTCTACTGTAGCACATGACACACAACTATGACATCTCCAATCATAAGGTAAATAAGCGCACCATACATGAGGCAGAGGATGTCAAATATCAGTGGAAACAGGAATGTATGAACAGACCACTGACATTAGTAAGTGTGACATTTGCAATCTCTGCAAGGCTTGTGTGACAAGGGGGGCATCATTTGTGAAAATGGATAGCATGAGTGTCCCAGGTATGACAAGCAATGTTCACAACACATGCCCTGCGCAGTCCATCCCTGGAAATAAGTCCTGCCATTGCTATGTGTTACGTCTCTGCCCTACCATCTCTAGGGGGCACTGTAACCGGACTATCTATACCCTGGGAATCATCATTAACACTCACCCAGAGTCCCTTTCTGACTCCTGTTTGTTTCCCTTTTCCACATGGTATGCTATAGAAGAAATTCATTAGCCTCCATGGACTCCAGGTCCCATAATGCACTGCCTGGTAGTCTGTAAGACCTGTAATTTTCTGTCTATTGCTTCCTATGGGAAAAGTCCAGTTGTCCCTTTATACTGGATTCTCTCCTCCAGGAATTGTGAGAGACTGAAGCTGCACACACCTGTGACCTCTCTTGTGCAGCCCCGCCATGTGACTCTCCCCTGGCGTTGCTGCTGCCTGGAACTGCTCATAAGCTGCCATTCCCTGAAGCTCCTCGACATGCATTGGAGTACGATTCCTTTTGTTATCCAGACCCCTTGTTGGATTTTTCTACAGTCCTGATTCAGCCTGAATATGCTCTCTGTTTACCCAGTCCTATTCCTGCTTGTTTCAGTCAGAGTCTGCTCCCTGTTTCTCAGCCTTGTCCATGTTTGTTTCTACCAGAGACTGCTTTCTGTTTCCCAGACCTGTTCCATCCTTGGAGTCAGGCTGTTTCCTGTTCCTGGCTTTGTCTCCTAGTTTGTTCCCTCGCTTTCTGTTTCTTCATGGGTTATCGTGTCTGGTAAGTGTCCTATCAGTCCTCATCTGTGTTCTTTTCTACTTGAGTTGGCACCTAGTTTCCAGGAGGCAAATCCAGCCTCCATCCTTTGTCTAGTGTTGCATGTAGTCTTTAGTGCCTAACAGTGACAGTGTGCTATGGCTGTATTCCAGGAATTCCCACTGTGTCTCAATCCAAATCCCCAAGGGCTACTCTTGTGTATGTAAGTACAATCCTTGTTTGTGCCCTAAGGGTCCAGACACAGAATCACTTCTGCTGCCTCCTTTCTATGGGGCTTGCGTGGTCACTATCTGTAAAAATAATCTGCACAGAGGCATTTACGTTCCCTGTTGCTGTGAAAAGTTCTGACCCTACCTTTTATACAACCTTAGCGATAACCCCAGCGTTTTTGTCCATTACTTACCCGTTCCATACATATTCACACTAAGGTTTCTATGCCTTCACTTTTCTGTTTTCTCTGCCTTAACATAGCTGGCCTTTCCACTTGTATGCCTTTAGATGCTCTTCTGCTTTGGTACGCTACCTCCTTGCGAGTTAATCTGTAACTCAAGGGGTGCCCCTAACAGAGTCCTGACTAGACCTGAACGAAACCATGACACCATTGAGCCCAATCCTGACACAGGGTACACATGCCCACATACTTGAACTGGACACTTCTGTGGAATGCACATCTGAAAATATGTGAACAGATGCCAGGGCAGCAGGTACACCACAGTAACACAAGTAACATAGGTAATTGTAACGAGTCAAACTGATGTGTACCAAACATTTCATGGGTGAAATTAAGGCACAGTGTCTCAAAAACAGTATGTACCAAACATGCACAAATGTCAGGCATTTGTGTAGTCCACACACAAGTCAACCATGAAGTCGTAACCAACAATTAATGACATATGAGGGGTAACATATCCTACATAGTACTCATGAGCCATCCTCAGTCATGCCTGAGTTTTGTTTGTCATGTGAAATGTAATGTCCCAAAGTCAAATAACTACACACATCACATGAGTCAACACATATTACAAACACATATCATGACTGTTGTAGACCACTAATTGCCATCAGATGTAGATACACATTTGGAACACATTCATACATTTGCATGATGTCCAATGTATTGCATACATTCCTTCAGAAACACATATTGTTGTTACATATTGTTCACTCCCAAAACACACAGTTGCATGCTCTAACACATGTGACCAACCACTATACCACACACTGCAGGCCATACCATCCTATTTTCATGTTGATACAGGGTGCATGCATGTTAAATATTAGAAAATCATGCAATCATAAGATTGAGTAAAAAATGTTGACGCAAATGCGCTGAAAAATCATGTAAGCGCAAACTAACCATACATGGGCCCTTAGCGTGAATTCCACCTGTGCACCATACGCATTAATCCATTGATTAAAGTCTACAGGTAATGTGTGGTATTTTGCCACACATGTAGGTTATGCATCGAAAATATTCACACAAACATTGTATGCATCAAACAAAATACGTGCATGAAAGAAAACGGGCTGCAAAGGGGACAGGAAGTGATGTAAAAAGGAAATCCTATTTACAGGCATGGTACAGTGGGTGTACTTTCACTTTCACTTTACAGCCTGTGCTATTTCTTGACTGTGTGGCTGTGTCTTGGTGTTGCTGGTGCCTCGATTGCGTTTCTTGTATCTTTTGGTATCTCTCTTGTGTGTTTTGTGAATTCTGTTTGTTTATTGTACCTGTGTATGTGACTTTGTGTAGTTTAGTGTCTTTCAGATTGTATTTGTATTGTTGGGTGTCTGTCTGGGGGTTAGATTAGTTGGGTTAGTTGGGTTTCTTAGGTTTGGGCTGCAAGTTTACTTTTTTTCCTCTATTTTCCTTTCTTTTTTAACACATCCTCAGTTTTGATTTGATGTTCAGGGACATGTCTGGAAGGGTGAGGCTGACCTGCATGGGGGAGGAGGAGCTCGGAGGCTTTGTGTGGCTGTTGTGCCACTTCCTTCCCTTGATGCTGGAAAGGGTGGGCGTGTGATACAGGGGTATCACACAGAGGCGAGGCAGCTGCGGTGGGGCATGGTGCTCTGCCACCTCAAAAGAGTCTACCATACTAGCAGGAATGAGCACCAGCTGAAGAATCACTGGGCTGACCTGGTGGCCAGAGAGCAGGATCTGCTGGACCACCTGGGTATGGTGATCAGTGGCCCTGTTGGTGAGTATCACATTGACAAATGTGTACAGTAGAATGCTCCTGAATGACAGTAGCAGATGTGTTGACGTGCTGCATGCAATGTTTGTGGTCATGTTGAATGCAAGCAGAACAAAGTGTTAGTGTCCCAATACTGAGATGGAGTCCACATGTCTATACATGTTACCAATGCAGGGCTGAGGTTTGTTGAGTAATGTATGACTATCACTTAGGGCCACATGTACAAAACTATTTTTAATTGTCACAAATGGCCTAGATTTCAGAATTTGTTTGTGTACATCAAGAAAAAAAGTTTATTCTAATGCACACACCCAGTTTTGCCATTCTGCAATCACATCACCGAATCACAAAACAGGGTTTGCTAGTGGCATTTAGGAAGGGGGGTTCTCTTCCTATTTGCAAATCGCAGTCCGCTGATTGATTGTTTGGTGACCGCAAATGCCGTCAAAAACAATTGCAGTTACCACCAGCTTCAAGCTAGTGGTAACCCATTCGCAAAAGGGAAGGGGTCCCCATGAGATCCCTTCCTCTTTGTGAAGGCATGCCAAAAAATTGTTTCAGAGCAGGCAGTGGTCCCAGGGACCACTGTCTGCTTTAAAAAAATAAAATAAAAGTTAGAGTATTTTTGTTTTTGACATGCTTTCTGTTTACCCTAAATGAAATAAGGCTGCATTAAAAAAAAAAATGTACATCTTTATTTGAAAGCAGTGACAAACATGGTGGTCTGCTGAGCCCAGCAGGCCAGCATCCCTGTGAGTGCCGGTTTGCAAAATGAGACCTACCTCATGAATATTCATGTGGTAGGTCATTTGCTACTTCATTTGTGACTTGCAAACAGTGTCATTGACAGTGTTGTACATCAGATTATCCTTCTCCCAAATTGCGAGTTGCTAAGTCTCTCAGTGTGTTACTCACAAAACCTGATCTTCGTACATGTGGCTCTTAGTCACATATTTCAGTTGCAATGGCAACACATGTGCCCACGCATTCTGTCAATGATAATGAGGTAAGACACTGTCAGCTTACCACATTTCACTGTATCAGGACATCAAAGTTGGCAATCCATGTTTAGCGCTACATTGTCATCATTGCACACACATGATCCCAGCCATTATGTTGGCAAAGGCGGCATACACGGCTTAGGGGGAACTGCCAATGGGGCATTTGTTACCTACATAAAACTGTGCCACATCGGTCATGGACCACTGACTGCATGATAATTGCAGACTGAAAATTGAGCCACATGTCCATCACACAGTAACTCAGTGTCCCTTGATGCACAAGCCACAATACCTGAGTCACTTGTATTACAGAGCACCAGGGAAGTGCAATTGAAATTTTCACCAAAATACAAATCATGCCATGGAGTACCATCTGAAATGGCTTAGCCACAAATAGTTGTAGTCGGGTTTAGCACCACATGATTGTTAGGCCCAGTGCATGTGTGCAGATGTGTGGCTATCACTCACTGGAGTGTCAGTGTCAATGTGAGTTTGCAGTGGTATATCTGTTGTACTGTCTACATGCAGGATCAGCAGCTCACTCATGTAAAGTGTTACACACTGTGATATGTTGTCCACATGTTTGTACAGTGATCTGACATTGAGCATATATTTCCTTTCCATGTCTTGCAGGTGGACCTGCCCCCTATACCATCAGGGAAGTGGCTCGATTCCAGGACCCAGACGTAACCAGTAAGGTTGATAATGTCTGCCCTGTGTAGTGATTGCAGCTGTTGTGTGAGTGACTCTTGTGTGTTGCACTCATTGCAGGATATGATGAGCTGTCACGTGATCTGATATCTTACTCAGCTGGATGTTGACATAGTGTTCCGTGCAAGGGTTAGACATTCACCAGCAGAGAGTCATATCTTGGGAGTCAGCAGAGTGTGAACGAGGTGATTACTAGCCACATGTAGAACCATATGTAACTTGAAAGTGCTCCAGTGTCAGTATATTGGCACTGGGTGATACCCTCATTCACACAACACAGTGATGCATCAGTTTTCCACACAAAATCGTTCATCCCTCTATTGTAATGTACATGTAGGACTGTGTGGGTAACTGTCCCCCAGCATCTATCCCCATAAGTTGCACTCCATTTACGTGACACTTATGTGGTATGTAATAGGCGAAACATGCAGCTAATGGCCAGACGTGTGCTGGCATCAATATGGGTGTTTTGGGAATTGTGTTGGCAGATCAGGTGTTGATGGTTGTCCACAACTGGATACATGAATATAGATGTGAATGACCTATGGATATCTTAGTCCTAGGTGGCAGCCCTCCTCACATGTGTTCCACTCACAAAATCCTTGTACAAGTGGACATGCCTTTGTGGTTGTACTCAACAGTTGTGATGATGTATTGCATGCCCATCCCCCCTGAGGCACAGGGGTAGGTGAACGACATATATGTAGGTATATGTGATGGTCACAGTGCAGATGACAGTCATCTCATTCAAGCATGCATGTGTCCCAAACAACACTGACCCCTTATGATTAGCAACTGCATACCATCCTGCCAATTACATCTACAAGTCACTGGTCTTGTGTGCTTTGAAGTTGACTCAGATGATAAAGATTAATCGGACCGGCCCATGTGAAGTAGTTGCTGCCTTTGCATTGTGACACATTGCACTATATCAATGCACAGATCACTTTATTTGGTCCAACTCTTGTTGTGCTTTGCTGTGGTGTAAAAGACATGATGGGTAGGCAGTGTTGCCATTACATTCATCAGAGACATTGTATTATCTGGACTGTGATTTGGCCTGCATGTGCAAATCGAAACAAAGTGATAGATTATCATCTGTTCATACATCACACAATGATGACACTAATGGTTGCCTGTCTCATTTATACAGCTGCCAACATGAATGTAGCGGAAATCGGAGCTTTCCAGAAGCAGGCAATGCAATACCGACACATCTTGGATGCGCAGTCTGGGTACCGAAAGATGGAACAACGCTATCAAAGAGAGCGAGCCAGAGGGGAATGGCGGGCTTTCAGCCAAGGTGGACCAGCATTGGCCACAAAGGTTCTAGCCACCACCACAACTACACTCAGTACTGCAACCGCCACGTCACATCTGCCCCACCTGCTGCACCGTCACACTCTGTACCAGAGACCACCACACCTGCTGCACCATCAACCTCTTCAACACAGACCACCACACCTGCTGCAATGGACATGGCCACAATTGCTGAGCTCCAGAGGGACATGAAGGTGTTAAAAAAGCTGGACATCATTCAGAAGAATGTGGACAAAAACACATGGAGATTGAAGGCAATTAAAAAGACACTGAGGAGGGCCAACCCGTGAACTCTTGCCTACCCTCACCCGTAGTCCACTCCCTCCTCACTCCTCATCCTGTTTTGTAGTAGGTTTAAGGGGTTTAGTGATAGGTTAGAGTAGGGTAGTTGTTGTTTATTAGTTGTTTAATGTTGGGGCTTTTGTGTATTTAAAAAAAAAAGAAAAAAATGTAATATATATATATATTTGTTTAGTATTAGGTAGTAAATGTTTAGGTTAGTTTATGTTGTCCTGCATGTCTCTCGTCATATAAGGGGGGTGAGGGGCAAATGTTTAGAGTGTGTTGTTAAATGTGGTAAGCTAGCTTAGCATAGGGTAGTTAGAGCCAGTTGTGCATAATGTATAGTTAGTATAGATTAGGTTAGTATAGGTGTGTTACACAGTTTTAAGTTCTGTTCAGTACATGGTTATTAAAAATGTAGGTACTCCCATAATGCATGTGTCATATGCTTGGGGCTCATGGTCTTTGCGTGAGTGTACAGTCCCAATCGTCTGTTGGCCTGTGAATTCCGTCCTGCATCCACATCCCTCTCTTGACTTTTAATTCCCACTTCCAACTGAGTTGTCACATTGGCAGCTGCAAAAAATCAAAATCTCAATGCATCTGCTGTCCATTGTACCCACCATTCAACGTAACTATGGTTCCCATGTATGCTTTTTAAGCTGTAATTGTTTGGATCTTGTGTCAGGATGTTGGGCACTGTGGAACGTCTGCCTGCAGCCAGACGTTTATGTCAATGCTGCTAAACTGAGTAGTGCCAATTTCAGATGAGGTCAAGGGTTTGAAAGGGTCACACACACTTCAGAGGTTGGAGAAGCGTACACCGAATTCACGGCAGCTGCCATCTGTGGAACTACATATGGCATCACTGCAGCAAGGAGGAGCTGCTGATTATTGAGTATGGCAGCAACATCCCTGTGGAAGGCAGCCATGTCTGCCCTGAGGGAGGCCAGTTCCCGGTGCATGGAGTCCTGCTTGTTGTCATGCATGCAGCAGCAAGATTGGGAGGGCAGGGGTTGTGGCAACTCCCTCACGGCAGTGGTTAGGTCCCTCACACACTGTTGAACTCCATGCAGTAGGGATTGTGTGACTTGTTTGGCTGCTGTCTGTTCTGCGGACGTCATCATGGCACATGCGCATCCCCTCAAAGCTGGCTGCCATCGCACCTACTTGGCCAGCTCCTGCTGTACTCCCACTACTGTCCTCTCAAAGGTGGTCCCTGTGTCATCAGAGTCCTCAGCTGTGTTTGAGCCGGCAGGTCATATTATTGGGGTGGTGGGTGTTTCCTCTGGGATGGCTGGTACATGAATGCTCCTCCTTGCGCCTGGAGGTGGTGTCTGGAGGGTTCCCAGGACATCTTGGAGGGTTTCCTGGCTGATGGTTGTCAGCTGATCATCCAGGTCATCAGGGTAGTCCAGGACAGGCTGATCCACAGGAGAGCCATCGTCCTCTGTAATGAGATATTGTACAATTAGTGTGTCTGTGTTGTGGCAGTTGTAATGTGACGTCACTGACTTCCTATTGGTGGTACATTATCATCTTGATTCCCATGCATTGTTCCTGTCATTAATGTTTGCAGTCTCTCAATTCTAAGCACCACCTGATTGTCACATGTAGTGAAGGGCAGTTTGGGCAATTGTCTGCATCACATCTTCTAGGTGTGAGTTCTGTCCAAAATGTGGCTTGCCACCTTCTTGTCCTCCTCAACCCTCCCTCTGCTTCCATTTGCATGGTGAGGCCTTGCAATGATTGTTGGTGTGCTGATGCTGCAGCACCACACATCACAATACGGCCCTGTCCCAGTCTATCATTTTTCATGTACACCTATGCGGTGCTGAGACCTAGCACCACACCATGCATGGCATTTCCATCTCATGTTGATGGTTGCGTATGTGTGCTACATGACATTGCACTGATGGACCTTGCAGAGTTCCATTTCGTCTTGTGACTGTGTGCGTGTGTTTGCCATCTTACACACATATGTTCTCCCCCTCAATGCAGTTGCACTATGATACCTGAGCTGTTGCATGGTGGCATTGCAGCTATTGTGACACAGGTGCAGGGGTAAACCCAGGGATGGGCAGCATGGGTATGCGATTACTGCTGTGTACATCATTATGTATGTGTCAGTGCCTGATGGTTATTTAGTCTATGGACATGACCAGTTGACAGGAGTGGCACTTGGATAGGGATTGATAGGGATTGATCACGTAGTCACACTAAACCCTCAGTTCGATTGTGTTTGTTCCATGGGCACCTAACTGGCATATCCCAATTGACCAGCACACACAGCACAGGTAGTTGTAGAAGATGTTGTCAATGGAGAATGCCGCTTGAGCCAATGGCCTGAGAATCGGCATTTTCCTCTAGTTTACATTCTAACAATACCAGCTGTTCTATGACACCAGACCAGTTTTACGTTCTACTCTACCCTCCTGGTCTACTTCAGCATTTTCAGCAGCCTTGGCATGGTGGTGTATCCCCATGCAAAGGTTGTTGGGGTTGTGTTGTGCTGTGCCCCTGGATGCCCCTGCACAGCCCATGCACCTGGCATGGGCTGTGCAGGGAGTCCATGCCGTGCCTCTTTGCCTTTTCCATTGCCTGATTTTCTGGACTGACATGCATTGCGTAGTAGGTATGTGCCTCCCCCTTTTTGCACTTGACATTTAGGCATTTTGGTCCCCCATGCAACTTACCCTGCATATATGTTGTTTCCTGGTAGTCTGCTCTGTCCTGTCCTCCGATACCAGTGACCATTTCCTACGGGATGACAGTTGCAACCATCTCCTCCATCTCGTCCAAGTCCTCTTGCGGTGCTGGACTCCCACCTCCGGTCTGCAGTGCTGCCTTCCTGTTCCTTGCCATTTTTCCATTTGTCCTCCTCTTGCAGCCATGCCAGCATTTCTTGCACTCAGTGACAGTTCTCCTGACCTCTGCCACACTCTTAATCTTGTCCACAGTCTGTTGCAAGATTGCCTCTCTCCTCCCAATTGGTAATTTAGAGGTGATGAAGAGTTGATGCTGGTGCTCCGTCACCTCTCTCACCAGTATTTCATGCTCCTCTGCACTGAAGCGACACTTCCTCTTCTTCTTGTCTGTCCCCTGGGTCTTGTCTGTGCCCTCCTGGCTGGTTCGTGGCTGTCTGGGGTCTCCCTGGGGTTTCACTCGGCTTCTGGGATCCATTTTGTGGCTCCTTTGCACTGTTTGCTCCGTTTGCATCGCTTTTTGACGCTATTGCGGAGAAAAATGGCACAGATCCGTTTTGTGACGTGTTTACATGTCATAAACCTGATTAGAGTAATTTTTCCTGCGTTAACGTAATTTTGCCTCACAACAAGGTGCAATGGTTAGCATCAGGAAAAATGACTCCAACCTTGTCTTAGCGCCACCCAGAGTCAAAGTATAAATATGACGAACAGGTGGCGTTAAGAAATGGTGCTAGCCAGCGCTAAACTTTTTGACGTAAAATTGCGTTTGCGCAGTTTCGCGTCAATAAGTACAGATCTGGCCCTTAATCTACAGGCCTTGGGCACATGTAGTGCACTTTTACTAGGGACTTATAAGCAATTGGGTATGAGCCAATGTCACCATGTTTTAAGGGAAATAGCATATGCACTTTAGCACTGGTTAGCAGTGGTAGAGTGCATCGAATCCTAAAACCAGCAAAAACAGTGTCAAAAAGTTGAGGGAGGCAGGAAAAAAGTTGAGGGTGAGCACCCTAAGGCTGTCAGGTCTAACAACTGGGGACTTACAAGTATATTAAATATGGTAATGAGGTGTAGGAAATGTTATTATGTTTTAGTGAGACAGCACAAACACTTTAGCACTGGTTAGCAATGTTAATGTGCACAGACTCATAATGGCAACAAAAATGAAATTCAGAAAAGAGGAGTATTGAAAGCAAAATGTTTCGGGGTAGCTCTGCATAGAGGGCCAAGTCCAACATGACCCCCTTCTGGTCAAACGCCAGGGTATTTTTCAATACTTTGATGGGATTCCCTGCTCAGGTGATAGAATGAGAATGTAGAAAATGGTCCACTACTGCAGAGGCACTTGCCAGGTGTATTCCCTTCTGAGCCCAATTGGATCTCTCTGTCAACACTCTTGTGAGCCACTGGACTGACCCATGGGAAACCTTGCTCCTCATCTGCGGACCCTATCTGTGAAGCTGCGGACCTTAATTTGCTCACAGATGTATCCCAGTAGGGGGACAGTAGCACTGTGGCCAATATGGTCATGTGGAAGCCCTTTCCACCTTTCGGATCTGACTTCTGTCCCCAACCCAAGAGAAACTGTCCAGAAGGACAAAAACCAACAGAGGCTTCTGACAGTTGTCAGTGTCAAGAGCCAGAGCCAGGCCCCCGGCATCCACTGCCAGGTGAAGACTCCAAGCATACCTTGCTAACATCCATGCTGCTGGCAAGGCGTCCCTAACTGCTTTTAAGGCTTTCCATACCTCTAAGCATCTTAAAGTAGGGGCATCAGACTCTGGTGTTAGGCACCCTATTTTCACTCTCCCTCCCATCAGCACAGACCTGCATGTCCTGGTCAGAAGTGGCCTCCCCATGGTCAGTCTCGGGTTCTCTATTCTCAGAGCCGGCAATCCCAGATCCACGGGTCCTTCCACTGTGGGCTGTCTCCACCTCCTGCTCCTCCATCTCGGCCTCTGTAATTTCCTGCTGGAAGTAGTAACCCCAAAAATCAGAGCTTTCAGGTTGCCCTGGGTGACTGACCCTCCCAGTTCTAACACTGCTGGTAATTCATTTCCCAGAATGCAGCCATTGGGCATCTGGATACTAACTATGACCCTCCTCTGAGTCTCTTCCCCATCCTATGCCAAGGACACCAGATCCATAAGGTGGAAAAGTCTTATCCCTGGGCCTACATTACTCTACACACCTCCTTTAGGGAAACCAGCCTTTCTACCACCATGGTGTGAATGACACATGTATCCTTTAGGGTAGTGACAGGTATCGCATTAACTGTTACCTCATAGAAGTGACAACTCCCACCTCAGAGATCACAAGTTTACCCTTGGAATGCACCTCCCAACTAAGAGACACCATGACATGCTCTACCCCTAAGACAACATTGGACACCCCTGTAGAGTTCCCACTAGTGTGTGGTTTCTTGGAACAAATAAAGCCATCCTGCCTTTGTCCTGACTTGCAACATTCAAAGCAGCAGGATTGGAATGCCCCCACCCGCTCCCCACCGGCCACTGTCCAAATCCCCTCCCCACCCTGTTTCTCAGAAGGGGCATGGGAACCCTTTCCCCCTCCTTATTCTGGGACCTGTCTGTTCTACCTCTCACTCTGCTGGGGGGATCTAAACCCTGTTTCTCACAGTCACTCCCATGTACCTTCCTGGACACTTTGTTACTGATCCAGAGATCTGACTTGTATGCAAGTTCTTGGGGTAAAGAAAGCTTGCTGTCAATCAGGTGTCAGAGCACCTCTGTAAAGCAAGTATTTAACATCCAACCACTGGGTTCCTAAATGGAGTAATCAATCAAATCCACCCAAGACTGGTTTGACAAGTTGTGACGGTCCCTAACTCTCATGTGGTACTTCTCTGGGGTGAGCCCAAACCTGGTGACAACAATAACTTTCTATGGGGAATAACTTACCTGGTCAGCTACCTTTAGTGTCAGCAGGGTATCTGTCCCTACCTTAGGCATGTGTCCAGAGACTTACCCAATGGCTCCCAATTCTCCTCTAGAACCATATGCATCTTTGGGGATACCACATAAACTGAAAACCATTTATCAATATCCTTCCCCACCACATAGCTAGGCACAGGGTCTAAGGAAATGTGGACTCTTAGAATAGAGTTTTCTAATTAACAAAATTACATTCAGAAATTAAATGTAGAAATCTATGTAGGTCTGAAAACAAGAATTAAATGCTTTTATTTTGTTTATGTACAGTCCAGTAGGTGAAAACATGAAGTAACAATAATTGTAGTCTTAAACTGAAGAATGCTCCTTCAAGCACATATTTTACATGATGTGTCATTATTAAACTAGGTCAAAAATGTATCACAAATAATTGTAAGAATTTGTGTAGCAACATTAACAATGAACCATGCTATGAAATGTGTGATTCTTTTAACCTTCACACATTCATAAGTTCATCTAATGAATAGAATTAACAGCATCATGAAAACTATTTTCTTTATGAATAAATGGATCAAAAAGAGCATTTGAGAGTGGAGATGATGTTTTAAATAATGCCTTCCACTAACCATGAACTTTTTCTCTCCTATTTTTGAGATGCTGGGAACTGACATCCAGTAGAAGGTTTGGTTGTAATGTTAGAAGAAATTGAATTAAAAATGTTTCCTAGCTGTTTTGTTAGAGGGATTAGTTGACGAAAACTGTCCTGTTCTCATGAAGACATCATGAATGATTGGTTGAGCTAGTGGTAGACATAAAGAAAGAAGATACAAGTTACAAAAATGTTTTATTATTAAATATGTGTTCCAAGACTAGTGTGAGGAGCTTTTTTTGGAGAATTTGCCCTTTAGAGAAGCTTTCTTGAGAAGCCTTAGAAGCTCGGGGTCATTTAGAAGCAGCTCACTCCTCCATACTGGTACTCTGTTCTCTTGCAGACATTGTCTGAGATACTGCCCAAATTCACCTTGAGCTGCTTTATTTTTGACACTTAGATTCTATTACAAGTCTTTTGTTAGAAACTTACTTTCCCTGAAAGTCTACTGAGTTTTCAGATGATTTTACATCTTTCATTGAAAAACGTTTTATGAGGTTTTCTAGAACAAATATCACTTTGAATGTAACCTTTGATTACAGGAGGGAATTCAATTGTACGGAACAAACTTCATGCATTGTTCTATTTATATTTGACCTATATATTTGACCTATTAATCTTTGATAAATGATTTGATCTGTCAATAAAGATGAGAAACTAAGGAAATTGACAATAAAAATGCGTAATCGTCTATAAGAACTCTCATTATTGACTCCCAATAGAAATGTTCTTAAAATATTTAACTTTATGAATATTTTGATTGCAACCTCTATTTGTCTCATTAAATACCTCAAAGGTCCATCCCCTGAGGTCCAGTAACAGTGCAGAAATATAATGTTGTTATTTATGAGATTTCCATGCTCTAGCAAACTTAGTAGCAGAAGATGGTTTAGGTAATGAGATAAGAAGGTTTCAAACATTAAAAAGCGCCTAAGCTAGATAGATGTCCAATTGCCCAAAGTCCAAGTTCGAAGATTGACAGAGTGCAGTTCATGAAGGGGTTGCCGATAGTAGCAGAGGATAGAGATGTATTGTATTCTTGTCTGCTAATGAGTTGAAGTACAGGTCATGAGATGTCGTCAACTGTACAATTGAAATAGGGATAGTAACAAATTGTTGGGATTGTACTAATATAGACCAGTGTTGGTGGAACCTGATGAGCAAAGGTGATGCTACATTGATTGAGTGACTTCCTGCTGGTCGAGATTTCATCATTATGGATGAAAATTTTGCATTCTGTCATCTACCAGTTGTTGAATTAAATTCTAAATCATGAACATTTTCAAAGCTATTAGAACTTTTATTAGAGGTGATGTAACTATTGCTGTTTGGGTGAAAAGGCACCTCCTGAGGATACGCCTGCATATTATATGGCGATTGAGGAAAGGTTACATACATATGTATAGATTTGTCAGAGGTACAAGATTACTAAAAAAGAGTGTCCATTGAGTTTTCCTAGATGGGGTTGTTTAATTTGAGAGTTTTATACAGATTGCGGGAAATCTTTTGTGAAATTAAGCCACCTCCGAGACTCATAGAATTTGAAGCCTTAAGGACCTGGGAGAGAGTGGCAAGGGGAAGGGATGGAGACAAATATCAAAGATGGACTAAATAAGCTATGTGAAATTATGAAGATGTAATTTGGGATGAAATAAAACAAAGATGGAATAAAAATATAATAGAAGGAACTAGATTATACCCTGCCATTATAAAAGATAAAAAATGAGCAGTGAGAGAAAAATGAAAAGCCGAAAAGGAAAAAGATTAAAGGAGATATAGAAATAAAGACTGATTTGTAAACAGATTCAGGTAAGGACATTTTGGAAGAATTGTTAGCTGGACATCCACCACCTTATGTGGAGCATGAAGGACGTATTGGCACACATAATAATAATATTAATAATAATAATGTAATGGTAGCTACAACTCCTGTGTACTAGAATGCATATCAAATTACTGAATAATCACAAGCAGTACAACCTGTTGATGCACAACCGGTATTTATACAAATAAGAAAGACACAATCGGTTATGATCCATCCGATTGTGGAACACCCTGCTATTACACATCCTGTTCAACAAGCAAATCCTGAAAATATACAGACATGCATAAGAGCTGCTGAAACAGAAGTACCTGCAGGGATTACTGCATGATTACAGCACAAACAGTACCAACTGAAATAGCTTGTGATACAAATACAGTGACCCAAAGAGCTTCTGGAGGTACACCAGTAAATGGATATATCCCAACATCACAAAATGTTCAGATTGTAGTTTGGAAACCTCCACAAAGTATTCAAAATTTAGGAGATGGGAGGCATGTTGTTTTCACAACACAAACAACACCAGGTGAGATGAATCTATTGGAAGATGGGATTTTTCCTCCATGGTTTGAGACGGCTGCCAACAATTGTGGGAAAGTTGAAGATGCAGCAAGAGCAAGGTTCAATTACTTGTACAGATTCAGAAAAAGAAAGACCATTGAATGTCCATAGAATAAAAATCAAATTAGAAGAAATAATTATGGGATGTCTAGATCTTGATGATATAAGTTATTATCAAGAAAAATAATTAATTTACTTATGCAAAGAGGTTACAAGGAGAGCAGCAACAGTGCATTATAAGTTGACAGAATTGACAAATACATATGGTGTTGATATTTCAAAAAGCATACTGTTACAGAAAACTTTTAGCTTAAATCTTTATGATGAGTCAATAGAGAACATCCGTTCTTCAGGAATGCGATTGTATATTACTGAATTAGTGAAGTACATCTGCAGGTGGAGTGAATTTGATAAATTAGAAAATAATTGGCCAAGAAAACATGATAAAAAGAAAGGATTAGCTACTACGGAAAACACCATCTAATTCCCCAGATGATGAGGGAGCTACAGCTTACCCTTTAAGAGAAAATCCTGGTGGAGGATGTGTATCTTGGAGTAGAGGAGACCTTGCAACATTTACAAACAATTTTCCGAAACTGAGAGCGAGTCCTATGCAATGGTACACACAAGTCAAGAGGTTTGTTAAGATTTATTAAGATTTCGAAAGTGTCATGAACTGACTTGAAAATGTTCTTTGAAATTGTTGTTCCAAGTAACTTATGGGAAGAAGGTAAAATTGCTCTTTAGTGGCCAGATGCAGAGACGACAAGAGATCCTTACACAAATGCACCCTTGCATCTTGTAATGACTAAGTATAATGAGGTAATTACGTTTGTGAAGGATAGAGTTCCTCCTAAGGATTTGGATTATCTGAGATTGAATCGAATTCAGCAGGAAGTAAAAGTTGGTGCGTGAAGGTTATTAGAGATGGATACAGCATACTGGTCAAACACATTTTGAACCAACAGATATGTGATTTTTCATTTTGCAGTTTGTGTTTGGTCTGAGACTTAGGATTACATATACAACAGAATGTGATTGGTTCTCAGAAAAAATCTTTAGATGAGATCCTTAACTATGCAAAGTATTGCAGTGATGAGCAGGAGAGGAAACAGAGGAAACTTAAAGAGAAATTTATGTTGGCCCAAATGAAATTAGCACAAATACGTTTTCAGAATCACTCATTTTTGGAAAATGTTCCTGTAGTACAAGGTTTGGGTGTTTCTGGTGCTGCTCAGGGAGTTGGATTTCAAGCGGTAATGCAAGGTGTTCGAGTGTGAATGGTTTTCTCACAGGGTAAGGGTTGTGGACCTCCGATTGATCAGAGTACAGAAGTGTATGTGGCAGTCTCAAAGAAAATTAGTCCTTGTCATCTTTGTAACAGGTTGGGCCGTTGGAAGCGCAAGTGTAGATTCAGTCCAGGTAGAATTAATAATAATAATTGCAATGAGGAAGTCAATTACAGATGCAAAATGTGCCCACACAACAAGTACATGTACCCATGTAGAAGCAAGTTCAAATGGTCCCAGTTCTAGAAGCTCCTGTGGTTCAACAGAATGTGAATAACACATAAATGAATCAAAATCAGTTGCTGCGAACAAAACAAAATGTGGTACAGATGCAAAATCAAAATGCGGCTCAGCAATTTCCTATGTTTAATGATGAGAATTCAGATATAGACACGTCACAATGACAGTGTCTGAGAGGAAGGTAAATTGTATGCTTGGCACAGCCTTAGAGATAGATCAGAGTGGACCATTTGTAGAAGGTGAAGTTAATGGCCACCCAGTGTAATTTCTTCTTGACACAAGAGCTATCCGTTGCACTGTGAGAACAACAAAAGTCCCAGACCTACCCATTTCAGGAAAGAAGTTTCAAGTTGTAAGCTATTACCAACAGATGAATTTCAATCCCACTTTAAAAAGAGGTTCCTGTGAAAATAGGTGCATTTGAGGAAAACTATCAGTTTGTGAATCTAGTGCTGTCAACCTTTTGGGACGAGACCTACTGTGTAAATTAAATCGTACTGTTTATTGTACTCCAAATGGGGTTGAATTTCAAACCCATTATGAATATCTTGAGTTTAAATGGGCACAACGAGAAGGAGTAGTACTTTACCCAATGTTGACTGTGGAAGATTTCCCTTCAGATTTGAAAGAGACAGTAAAAGCAGAAGTATGGGATTTCACAGGGAAAGATATCAGACTAATAAAAGGTATAAAACCAGTCTGAATAAATGTTAAACCAAATGCAGTCTTTCCTAGAACACCACATTATCAAATGACTCCAGAGACAATAACAGGAATAACACTGATAATTGAGGATATGATACAGAAGGGCATTTTGAGAGAAATAATCGGGAGTCCATGCAACTCACCGATTATCAGATTATGAAAGCTAAATGGAAAGTATAGGATAGTGCAAGATTTGAGAAAATAAATGAAACCGTAATCCCATGTCATTCTGCGGTACCAAATCCAGCCACCATACTTTATATAAATTCCACGTACAGCTGAATGGTTTACAGTTGTAGATATTTGCCAAGTATGTTTATTCTTTCCATTACACAAGGATAACCAGTATCTAATCTCTTTTGTGTTTCAAGAAAAATATTAGCATGGTGTTTCCCACAAGGCTATACTGAGGGTTCCTCAATTTTTAACTAGATTCTGAAAAAGAATCTGAAGATGTTAATCATACCCTGCAACTCAGTCTTTGTTCAGTACATTGATGACCTATTGGTTACATCAGAACAAGAGAATCATGTAAACAAGTCACCATTGTTTTGCTAAATCATCTAGCTGAGAATGGACATAAAGGCCCATATTTATACTTTTTGATGCAAACCAGCGCCGACGCTGGTTTGCAGCAAAACATTTACCGCCGGCTAACGCCAATCCTACACACCAGGCAGGTGCCTTATTTAAGGATTGACATTAGCCGGCGCTGCGGGCTGGTCAGAGTAAAAAAAAAAGACTCAAACCAGGCAGCGCCGGCGTAGGGAATAATGGGGGTTGTTCATCAAAAAATAGTGCAAGTCAGGTTTGAGTCAAAAATCATGGCTCAAACCGGACGTGCGCCATTGTTTGACGCACAACCCCCATTGAAATGACTCTTGTCTTAGCAAAGACAGGAGTCATGCCCAGAAGTCCCCTAGGCATGGCCATTGGGCACAGTGGCATGTAGGGGGGCCCAAGTTAGGCCCCTCTATGCCACTTTAAAAAAAATAAAAAAATGATACTTACCGCAACTTACCTGTACTTACCTGGGATGGGTCCCCCCATCCATGGGTGTCCTCCTGGAGTGGGCGAGGGTGGCAGGGAGTGTCCCAGGGGGCAGGGAAGGACACGCCTGGACTGCTTCCATGGTCCCTTAACGCCTGCTCTCAACCAGGTGTTAAAAAACTGCGCACATCAGGCTGTCCAGCCCCTCCTGTGCGTCAAAATGACGCCGGAGTATAAATAAGGCGCACAGGCCTTAAAGTCATTTTTGGGATGGGAACGCCTACCTTGCAAGTCATTAACGCAAGGCGGTTTCCCGCACCCAGCAAATGACGCACACGGAGGGATTTTGACGTTCGTGGGGTCGGGCGTCATTGTATAAATATGGGGCAAGCTTTTAGCTGAATGTGCATCAAAATGTTTGATGCACATTCGGCGCAGACAGAGTATCCCCCAAGCAATTTGTAATATTGTCAGAGAGAAGTCCAATATTTGGGGCACATTTTTGAACAGGGAATGAGAAAAGTTTCCAGAGAGAGAGTGAGAGCTATTTCGCGAATGAGTCCACCAAAAAAACAGAAAGAAGTAAGAATATTTTTAGGAATGGTTGACTAGTGTAGACAGTGGATTCCCAACTTTTCCTTGGTGGCAAAGTCTTTACTGAGACTGACTCGCAGAGATGTACCAAATGTGATTCCATGGGACAAGGAATGCATGAAAGTATTCCTAGAGCTTAGAGAAATTCTATGTTGTGCCCCAGCACAGAATGCCTGATTATTCAAAAGAATTTACCTTGTCAGAGGGAAGGCTGTGCTCTCTCAGTGTATACACAAAAACATGGCTATGCCAAAAAGGCAGTGGCCTGCTCCTACATCACACTTGATCCTGTAGCTATTAGAGAGCTATCCATTAACTGTTGTTATCTCTCACTCTGTTGAGGTTTTGCCTATCAAAATCAAAACTCAAAGCATGACTTACAAAATATGAACTAAGAATATTGGGTTCTACCAATGTCACATTGACTGTCTTGGTGTCATGGATTTATGCACCAAGCCAAGGATTGTTATAAAAGATGAGCCTTTAACATTCCCCAATTACCTCCTTATTGTGGATGGCTCATGTTTAAGAACAAATACTGGTATGTGGTTTGCACAATACAAGAAATAATGGAAACTTCATGGCTTCAAGGTGTTAAATCAGCACCGGTTGCAGAATTGATTGCTCCTACTAGAGTCTACAGTTTAACAGCCCGAATGAGAGTGACTATATTTACAGATAGTCAATATGGCTTTGGTGTGGTCCATGATTTTTGACAGTTGTGGTCACAGAGAGGTTTCATCGCATCTTCTGGTGCACCAGTAAGGAATGGCAAGCAAGTGAAATGATTACTGGAAGCTTTACATCTTCCAAATGAAATTGTAGATGTACGTGTGTAGCACATAGGAGCAACATTGGTTATGTCACTGTTGGCAACGGATATGTTGATGAAGTGGCAAAATACTGTACAATTAATGGAGTGTTCACAGATGGAACTGAAGAGGACGCTGTTCATTCTATGATGATGACGACTAAAGCTGACATTTGGGAAGAGTTACAAATCATACAGAAACATTTTTCTGAAACAGAACAGCAACATTGTATCAGAGAAGGGTATGGTAAAAATTAGAATTACATTTGTGTTTCAGCATATGGAAGACCAGTGTTACCAGTCAATTTTGTATCTCCCACGACACAACATTTCATGGATTGACACACCTTGGTAAAGACTCTCTGATACAAACCTTTAAACAAAATTGGTTTAACCCCTGATTCATAGCCCAGCTGAAGAATTATGTCACAGATGTGTCACATGTCAACAAATAAATGCTGGAAAGTGAACACCAGTTACAATTGGACACTGCAGTTTCTCTACGCCTATTGTTGCTGGGCCCTGTGTTTTGCTTGGCCTTCAGGTCCAACTCCTTGAGACTAACTGCATAAGCCATCCTTAACTTTCTTTCTACCAAGGCCTTTTCTCCTATTAGGACCTGTCTACCTCAGCTTTCTATTTCTCCATCTTGAGTTTGACCAGCCTGTACTCTCTTTCAGCCTTCCAGTTACTTATGGGATGGATTGTGGGAGGATATGATCCTGCCTGTCTTAGATCTGGCAGGGGGCCTCACTCCTGTAGAACCACTCTCTCCTCCAAGGCCATGAACAGGAGGTTGTCATCCTCCCCCTCTCATTCCTTCTTCTGCTCCTCCATGTCCTCCTCCTCCTTTTTTGTCCAGTGCTGGTATATTTTAACTGGTGGGCCTCCAAGCAGGCAGTAAGGGGCTTGTGGATCTCCTGCTTCCTAGAGTCCTTGGTTGCTGAAAAGCAAAATAGACCAACTAATTTATATAGAGGTGGAAATTGATGTCAAGTTATTTATATGGGATTTTAGTGTTCCAAAAAAATCACTGAGTGTCACTGCACAAACACAAGTACTGGACCCCACCACTGAATACCAGTGAAAGAAATTGGGTTATTGGTCGAGAAGGGGTAAAAACCCATACTCAAGCAATAACCATACTTTATGTCAGGGCGAACTTAACAAGTCGCTAAATTCACCTGTGCTAAACCCACAGGTAGCTTGGCACAAAAGTAGTCACGCCTAACTGAGAGGCACTGAGTTAAGTATTTATTCAGCACACAAACAGTAACAAAGTGAAAACACAACACAAACAAAATCCCATACCAATGTAGAAAGATAGAGTACATTTGAATAAATAAAATGATACCAAAACAACAATAATTCAATCAGTAGAACCGGAGAAATGCAATTTCAAAGTTTTAGTTAGGTATAGCACCTAAAATCACAAAGCATCAACTGAGCGTATCTGTTTGTGCTGGACTGGAACAAAGTCTCAAGTTCAGGTCGACTGCGATGGAGCACAGGCTAGGTACAAGACCAAGTTTGGCCTGCTAGGAGGTGTGCCTTATGCCCTTGGTTCGAGGTCTGTGAGGCATTACTTAGCAAGGCTTTATGTTGCCCAGGGTCGGTTCTGAGAGGGCTTGCAGCTGTGTGGTGAGGCTTTGCATTGAAGGTTGTTGGTTTGGATGATGCATACAGCTCAGCTTTGTGTTGCTCAGCACCTGTTCCGATTAAGCTTGCAGCTTTAAAAGTGAGGCTTTCCGTTGCTCTGTATCGGTTCCAATAAAGCTTGTAGCTGGGTGGCAAGGCTTTGCCGGGCTTCATACTGGATTTGAAGGAACCTTCAGTTAGGCAACAAAGAGTTCCCTTTGATGCCAGTCAAGGGTCCTGTTCCTGAGGAGAGACCTGATAGTGATCAGGGTTTCACTCCAGCAGAGGCCAATAGGGATCACTAGGTCCAGTTGCATCAAGTCTGGTGGGCATTTGCAAGAAGGCCTCCGGAGCTTGTTGTGCCCCTGTAGCTCAGACAGAAGGTCAGCCAGCTCACCATTTGAGCCACTCAGGTAGCCTGGGATAAAGGAAGCAGGTCCAGTATTCCTTCTCATGGAGCAGGGCATTCCTCTGGGAAATAAGGCAATCCTTATTCCGAAGTGTTCACAGGTCAGGAAATGTACTGAAGGGGTATTTTGAGGTCCAATATTGTCACATGGTGCCAGCCTTTGAAACAAAGCAACATCCTGGCTACCCACACCACCCTGGCTCTGGAAAGATCTTCACTTAGCTGCCATGGCTGTATGTAGTCTGGGATGACAAAAGACTTGTGTCAGGTCCCTTTGTGTGTGTGAGAGGCCCTTTGAAATGTAAGTGGGACAGAGAACAGCTCTGCCCCATCCATCCTAGCAGAGTTGCCCATCCTGCCAACACCTTCTCCACCTTTGTGTCACTGTCTGGGAGGAATACACAAAGGCGAACTGATACGATATTCACAGTCATGTGACAAGCAGTAGGCACAAATGGTTAGAGCAAGAAAATATCAACTTTTTAAGTGCCATTTTCAGAATTGTGAATTAAAATACAAATTTAGGATTAAAATTGCAATTCATTTGAGCTTAAACATTGGTTTCCTATCTTCTCTCAAAGTTAAGTTATCACTTATTAAATATAGTAAGGTAACTCAGTGTTATCTAATGGGAGAGATAGCCTTGCAGTAGTGAAAAATGAATTTAGGAGTTTTTCACTGCAACAACATGTAAAACTTAAATCCACATTTCCTACTTTCTATATATAATTCACCCTGCCCTATAGGCCTTTAGGACATACCTTAGGAGTAACTTGTTTGTATTAAACAGGAAGATTTAGGCATGGCAAAAGGTTTATTTTGCTAGATAGAAATGGTAGTTTACAACTGCACTACAGGCTGCACTGATTGGCCCTTAGAGGTGGTTTAAAATGTTACTTTAGTGTGTGGCACAATGAGTGCTGCAGGCTATCTAGTGGCATTTAGTTTACAGACCCTGGATACATGTAGTAGCATTTGCAAGTAAATTAAGGGGGTTATTCTAACTTTGGAGGAGGTGTTAATCCGTCCCAAAAGTGACAGAAAAGTGACGGATTTACCACCAGCCGTATTACAAGTCCATTATATCCTATGGAACTCGTAATACGGCTGGTGGTATATCCGTCACTTTACCGTCACTTTTGGGACGGATTAACACTCCTCTAAAGTTAGAATCACCCCCACAGTGTGCAAATAAGGTGTAAGCCAATTTTACAATGTTTAGGGAGAGAGCACAAACACTTTAGCACTGGTTAGCAGTGATAAAGTGCACAGAGTCCTAATGCCAACAAAAACAAAATTCTGAAAACAGGAGGGCTGAAGGCATAACGTTTGGGGGTGACCCTGCAAAGAGGGTCAAAGCCAACACAACCCTTAGACACTTGCATAGTAAAATTAACACCTTGAAAGTACATTATGGCCCTCATTACAACCCTGGCGGTCGGTGATAAAGTGGTGGTAATACCGCCAACAAGTCAGCAGTAAAAAAATGGAATTATTATCACGGCGGAAACCGCCATGGAACACAGTGGCAACACAGACAGCCACTTTAACACACCGACCGCCACGGCGGTAGCAACAAGCACCGCTGCGGTAACCACCAACAGCCAGGCAGAAGACAATGTTCAACCCACTGTATTATAGAGGCCTATCCGCCACCTTTTCTGGGGCAGTACCAATGTCAACCAAAGCACAGCGGAAACAGATCTCAGAAGTCAAAGGACTCACCTCTGGAGATTCAGGGAAGAACCACGCTTCCATGGAGCCCGAACTGCAGGTGTCCCCCATGCTGGTCTACCTCCTCCTACACCAGGAATACCAACGCCTGCGACGACGAACGTGGTGAGTACTTCCGCCAAGCACACAGGGGAGGGGGGAGGAAAAAGAGGGTGACACTGACACACACACGCAACACCCCCACCCCCAACAACATACACACAACATTACACATCCACCCCGCACCACTCAGGAATAATGCAAGGCCAAAAGGAAGTGATTGAAGTGAGTGTAATAAGATAAAATTCTAGAAATACGTCCTCAAAATTCAAAACAGTATTTACAGAAATACAAATGGAGGGACACTGCCCAGTCCATAATGTCCATGGGCCACAGGGCCACATCACGTAGGCCAAGGCCCCACCTTACTCCTGCATCAACACAGAGAGAACACTGCTGGGGCATCAGGTCGAAAATACACAAGAACCTCAGGGGGATGGGGAATGGGGGGGCACCTCAGCCGGAAGATGGTACAACACCACTTGCCCTGGAGGGGGCAACATGCCCTGTGCGATGTCCTGGGGAGCGCAAAGCCACAGTCTCTCAAATGGGTGGTTTGCCCACTGCATGGTCCTGGGGAGTGCAAGGCCACAGTCTCAAGTGGGTGGTTTTCCCACTGCATGTTCCTGGGGAGTGCAAGACCACAGTCTCTCAAGTGGTTGGTTTACCCACTGCTTGGTCCTGGGGAGTGCAAGGCCACAGTCTCTCAAGTGGGTGGTTTGCCCATTGCTTGGTCCTGGGGAGTGCAAGGCTACAGTCTCTCTAGTGGATGGCTTCTCCACTGGTTCTGGAGGGGGCATTGTGCCCAGTGTGCTTTATCCTGGCTAGGAGGGGGTGAGTGGATGCCTTCTTCCACTGGTTCTGGAGAGGGCTTTATGCCCAGTGTGCTTCATCCTGGCATGGAGGGGGTGAATGGATGCCTTCTTCCACTGGTTCTGGAGGGGGCTTTGTGCCCATTGTGCTTCATCCTGGCAAGGAGGGGGTGAGTGGATGCCTTCTTCCACTGGTTCAGGAGGGGGCTTTGTGCCCAGTGTGCTTCATTCTGGCAAGGAGGGGGTGAGTGGATGCCTTCTTCCACTGGTTCTGGAGGGGGCTTTGTGCCCAGTGATGCAGATTTTTGGGAGTGTAAGGCCACAGTCTCTCATCTGGGTGTCATACCCACAGGATTGCAGTGGGCAGGATGCATTACCCTCCATGGAGGTAGGACTAAACACTGCCAGCCGGTGGTGGCAGTGCCGGTGCTGGTGTTGGTGCTGCCAGTGGTGGGGGTAGGCTCAAGCCCTTTCCCTAAAGCCTCGGACGGCTGCCCACTGGGGCTGCTGCTGCTGGCAGTGGGGCTGGTGGCGGTGCAGGTGGCGGTGCTGATGGTGGTGCAGGTGGCGGTGCTGGCAGTGGTGGGCGGAGGCTCCAGCCCTTCCCCTGCAGCCTCGGACGGCTGCCCGCTGCTGCTGCTACTGGCAGTGGTGCTGGTGGCAGTGCAGGTGGCGGTGCTGGCAGTGGTGGGTGGAGGCTCCAGCCCTTCCCCTGCAGCCTCGAACGGCTGCCCACTGGGGCTGCTGCTGCTGGCAGTGGTGCTGGTGGCGGTGCAGGTGGCAGTGCTGATGGAGGTGCAGGTGGCGGTGCTGGCAGGTGGAGGCTTCAGCCCCTCCCCTGCAGCCTTGGATGGCTGAAGCGCCATGGTTGGTGTTGGGGGCTCAGATTCTGTCACAGCACCAGGCCTCCTGTCCCTACTGCCTGCAGGGGCAGGCCCTTTGCCTTTGCCCTTGCCGTCTGGTGGTGCTTCCTTGCCCTTGCCATCTGGTGGGGCCTCTTTGCCCTTGCCATCTGGTGGTGCCTCCTTGCCCTTCCCCTTGTAAGCTGGTCATGCCTCCTTGCCCTTGGCAGCTGGTAGTACATCCTTGCCCTTCCCCTTTAGCTGGTGCAGGCACACTGCCAGTGCTGATGGGTGTCTCCTTGGAGCCTCTCACTCCTGCAGTAGCTGCCGAAATTACAGTGGCCGTGGACTGGGTGGCTGAGGTGCTAGCCTGGGTTCTGCCCACCCTGGCCTGACATGAAGGACAGGGGGGAGGGGTAGGGAAGAGGTCAACTGCAGAGAGGAAAAGCTTCTTAGGGACACTGGGGTGGGAAGAGGGTGAAGGTTTGGGAGTGGAGGACGAGGGAGTGGTTGTAGGAGGTGTCTGTCTGGTGTGTTTGGGTTCAGGTGCATGGGCTGGATGCTGTTGTGGGGTGGATGGCTATTGGGTGTCTGAGTGCTTGCGTTTGTGTACTTTGAGAGGAGGGGGCACAGACACAGTGGGAGAGGACACAGAGAATGTGTGCGTGGATGTGGGGATGGTGACGGCCAGTGAGGGGCATGTAGTGATATGCATGATGGTGATGGAGGTAGTGGGTGTGGATGTAGTGCATGCAGGTGTGAGTGAAGACGCTACTGGGAGAGAGGTGGACGAGGAGGAGGAGGGTGACAGTGGAAGCAGTGGATGTTATGTCAGCATCTGGATGGTGTTTGTGTGAGTGTCTGTGGGATGATGTGTGGTGCTTGTGTCAGCCTAAGCCACTCCTGTGTGTTGTCTTGGGTGCATGCTGGTCTGAATGTGTGCTTGGGATAGGTTGGGGTTCAGGGGAATTGGACTGGGCAGAGGAAGTTGTAGGGGGGAGGCTAGAGACAGGAACAATGGCTGCCATCAGGGAGGAGGCCAGAGCCATTAATGATCTCTGTTGAGCTGCCATGCCAGAGTGAATGCCCTCCAGGAATGCATTTGTATTTTGCAACTGCCCTGCCAGGCCCTGGATGGCATTCACAATGGTTGACTGCCCAACAGAGATGGATCACAGGAGGTCAGTAGCCTCCTCACTCAGGGCAGCAGGGCTAACTGGGGCAGGGCCTGAGGTGCCTGGGGCGAACGAGATACCCACCCTTTTGGGTGAGCAGGCACGGGAAACTTGCTGAGGGGCTGCTGGGAGGGTGGTGCTGGTACGGGGTGGTGGCTGTACATGTACTTGTAGTTGGGGTGGCCACAGAGCTGTCCGCCACCACTAGGGAGCTTCCATTGGAGGAGGTATCACTTTCAGAACTGTCTCCTCCTGTCTCCGCCGTGGTGCTCCCCTCGCCCTCTGTCCCACTGGTGCCCTCACCCTTGGTGGATTCGGTCTCCTGGGCCCTGTGGGATGCAGCTCCCTCCATCACCGGTGCCTCTGCTCCTCCGCCAGATGATGCTAATGCACGAAAGGACAGGATGATAAAACAAAAAGGGGGGAAGAGACAGAGTATACACTTGGTCAATGGCAGCAACAACACCACAGTTGGCGTACACAACACAGAGGGAACACCCCTACGCACTAGGCAATGCACTACCAGTCACAATGCTAGTCACCAGGCCATGGACAGTAATACCTAACGCCAGTTGCAGCATACCTGAGACCCACAGAGCCCTGGTCAGTAGTGAATGCCCACTAGCTTGTTTGGAGGTGGAGTTCATCAGCCCCTACCCAACATGGAACCTACCCTGCAATGTCCGGCCTGGCCTAGGGGCACCAACAGGTGCACATCCCCCACCCAGAGACCAACCCACCACGCGCAAGTAGTATATTGGGAGCTGTACTCACCCCCTTGTGGCTGCTGTGGTGCTCTCAAGCTCCCATCCAGCTCTGGATAGGCCACCACCAGTATGCGGAACATCAGGGGGATCAGGGTTCAACGGGCACCCCTTCCTCGTAGGGAGGCCATCCCCAGCTGGGCCTTCGCTGTCTTCCGTGCCCAGCGTCTCAGGTCCTCCCACCGTTTGCGAGTGACACGAGCCTTGATCAGTTCAGACACAGGTCACAGCAGTACTTGCAGTGTAGGTCCTCTCCTGTTGAAAGTCAGGTCGCAAGTGAGTGAACAGATAGAAAATGGTGGTCACGTCCGTGGTGGTGCGTACCGTCACCACCGGTGTACATCACCATTGGCTTCTGTAACCCATAGGGCCCACTGTTACCCAATGAGGAGTTGCACGGCGGTACTGGACCACCTCCACACAATGTCAGCGGCATTACCTCATTTCCACCTGTCCATCCACACAGGACAGGCGGCCACCATTTCAGGGGGGTCAGGCAATGGCACCTAACTGCATCACAGCACACATAGGCACAATTTGGGCCTACACATCAACATACTGTTTCTGTCACAACATGCAATGCACTGTACATGTAGGAAATGTTGAAAACTGACCAGATGCTCATCGTTTTGCCCCCTAGTTTACAACCACTGAGGATGAATAGGATATGGAGACATCCCCCCGTGTACAGGCCCCTGGTGGACTTGGCAACAATGGAGGACAGGCATATTATCCTCACCGACAGACTTGACAGGGCCACAATCCAACAGCTGTTGGCCAAATTGGAGCCAGAACTGATCTATGCTCCCCGTCACCCCACTGGGATCCCCCCCTCTTGTGAAAGTCCTATCGGTGCTTCATTTCTTGGCAACTGGCTCTTTCCAAGTGACAGTGGGCTTGGCAGCAGGAATGTCACAGCCAATGTTCTCAAACATGCTGACCAGAGTGTTGCCTGCCCTGATAAAACACATGTGCAGCTAGACTGTTTCCCCCCAGGTGGAGGATTTGGCCACAGTGGAAGCTGACTTCTATGCAATGGGACATATCCCCAACATTATTGGGGAACTAGATGGTACACATATTGCCTTTGTTCCCCCCCCCGGAGAAATAAACAGGTGTTCAGAAATCAAAGAGCTTTCATGCTATGAATGTGCAGATAGTGTGCATGGCGGACAAGTACCCATGTGAATGCAAAGTATCCTGGTTCTGTGCATGATGCCTGGCTCAACTCCAGAGGCCCAGGGTGTGGCTAATAGGTGAGCCCATGGTCCCCACCCAGTGGATGTTGGTGTATGGGTATGGGGTTGGCCCTAAGGGTTAATGTCTGGCTAACAGGTTTCCCTCGGTATTTGCAGGTGACTCTGGTTACCCCAACCTCGCATGGCTACTGACCCCAGAGATGAGTGCCAGGACAAGGGCAGAGGAGCATTCCAATGAGGCACATGGGCAAACATGAAGAATTATAGAGCAAACCTTTGGCCTCCTGAAGGCCAGGGTTCGTTGCCTCCATCTAACAAGTGGATCCCCGTGCTACTCATCCAGGAAGGTGTGCCACATCATCGCGGCATGTTGCATGTTGCACAACCTTGCGTTACGTCGCCAGGTGCCTTTTCTGCAGGAGGATGAGGCTGGAGATGGGCATCTGGCAGCGGTGGACCCTGAGGACAGTGACGAAGATGAGGCAGAGGATGAGGATGAGGATGTGGACAACAGAACAGCAATCATTCGACAGTACTTCCAGTGACACACAGGTAAGACACTGTAACTTCACCTTCCATTGCAGTTTTGTATTGTAAATTTTAACTGGCAGGCTGATATTCCCACTACTACTATCCACTTACTGTACCCTTTGACATGTCTATTTACAGATATCTGTGCCCCACTCTGGCTCCTGGTGTTTTGAATGCAGCAAACTACAGGTCATACCTAAGTATACATTACTGTACAGTTGAATTGCAATGTCTACAGATTGGGAAATGAATACATAGTTCAATCACTTGACAGACTCAATACGTGTATTTTTACAAGGATGTTTATTTATGTGCTAATTAGTGGATGGGGTATTGCTATAGGCTGGCGAGGTGGTGGAAGGTCCAGGATAGAGTCTAGTCTATTTGTATCACAGGTTCATTGTCCAAGGGGGCATAGGAAGTGGAGCAATGGCAGTTCAAGGTGGACAGGGTGACAGAGTGGGACACAAGGGTGACAATCAGGAGAGTCTTATTTCCTGTTGGGGGTCTTGGCAATGTTCTCTGGCTTCTGTCTGCCTCACAGGGACTGTTTGCAGGGTGGTTCTCCTTCTGCATGGGGTGGGTGCTGGTGGCCTGTTGTTTCTGTGGCGGGGCCTGCTGTCCACTAGCGTCAGCGGGGGTGGAGGGCTGTTCATCGGTTTGGCTAGTGTCAGGGGCCCGTTGGTGTGCCACTACCTCCTTCATGGTGTTGGCCATGTCTTCCAGCACCCCTGCAATGGTGACCAGGGTGGTGTGGATGTCCCTCAGGTCCTCCCTGATCCCCAGGTACTGTCCCTCCTGCAGGCTCTGGGTCTCCTGCAACTTGGCCAGTATCTGTCCCATCGTCTCCTGGGAATGGTGGTATGCTCCCAGGATGTTGGTGAGTGCCTCGTGGAGAGTCGTTCCCTAGGCCTGTCCTCCCCCTGTCGCACAGCAGTCCTCCCAGTTTCCCTCTTGTCCTGTGCCTCTGTCCCCTGAACCGTGTGCCCACAGCCACTTACAGACTACTTTCCCTGATCGTCCTGTGTTTCTGGGGTGGCCTGGTTTCCCTGTAGTGGTCAACACACTGCTGATTGACGTGTCCTGGGGACAGTGATATGGGCCCGCTGGGTGGGTGCTGTGGTGGTGTTTCCTGAGGGGGGGGGGGGCTCTGTGGTGGTATGGGACTGTGTCTGGGTAACCGACTGTCCCGAGGTCCCTGATGGGCCAGGTTGGTCATCCTGATCAAGGCGAGCAGAGCTGCTGTCGTCACTGTGGTCCTCTTTTGGGGGGGGGGACTGGATGTTGATGGCACTTCATATCCGATGATGTTGGGTGGGGGATCTGTGGGGAAGTAAATGTAGTGTTATTGTTTCTGGGTGTGACATCTTGTGCATGGGTGTGTTGGCCTCTATGGTTGTGAGTGCCCTGTCAGCTTTGCCTTGTGTGAGTAGTTATTTTGTGGACTAGGTGATTCTCTCTAGTGTGCAAGCTGTGGTGATGGGTGTCCATGCAGGGCTGTGAGTGGTGCCATGCATTGGTGGTACATGCAGTGCTGGGTACTGGGGTGGGTGGGTTGTGATGATGGGGTGTATGTGAGGTGGTGGGGTGATGGGGGTGAGGGTAGGGGTGGGAGTATGTGATTGCATGCAGGTAGGTGAGTGTTAGTAGTAAAGATTTGACTTACTGGAGTCCAGTCCTCCTGTTACTCCTGCCAGGCCCTCAGGATGCAGTATTGCCAAGACTTGCTCCTCCCATGTTGTTAGTTGTGGGGGAGGAGGTGGGGGGTCCACCGCCAGTCCTTTGTACTGCTATCTGGTGTCTTGCTACCACGGAACACACCTTCCCCATAGGTCGTTCCACCTCTTCCTGATGTCATCCCTTGTTTTTGGGTGCGGTCCCACGGTGTTGACCCTGTCCACGATTCTCCGCCATAGCTCCATCTTTCTAGCGATGGATGTCTGCTGCACCTGTGATCCGAATAGCTGTGGCTCCACCCTGATGATTTCCTCCACCATGAACCTTAACTCCTCCTCTGAGAACCTGGGGTGTCTTTGTGGTGCCATGGGTGTAGTGTGTGAAGGGTGTGTGTGGTGATGTGTTGGGTTGTGTGCTGTGAGGTGCATGGATGGTGTATGGGTGATGGTGTTCTGTGGCTCTGGTTCCGTGGGTTCTGTTGCTGTATATCTCTCTAGTGGCAATTTTTGTTAGTCGTAAAGGGATGTGGGTAATGTGTGTGTGTGTTTTATGGTAGTGTGGGTGTGTGGCTGTGGTGTGTGTGTGTGTGTCAGGTGTGTGTAGTTTGAATTGTCCAATGTGGTGTAGTTTTGTATGTGTGTGTGTATTTTGAGCGCGGTGGTATGTACTGCCAATGGTTTACCGCAGTTGAATGTCCGCCGCGGTGACTCGTGGGCCATAATGTTGTGGGCGTAGTTCTGTTGGCCTAATGGTGTGGGTTTTGGCATCACCAGTTTATCACTGACCTTTGGGCTGGCGAACTTGTGTGTGTGTCTGTTTTGTGACGGACTGCTATGTGTGGATCATAATATGGGTAGCGGTATACCGCCGCGGTAGCGGTATGTTGGCGGCAGTCAGCATGGCGGTAAGCGGGACTTAGCCAATGTCATAATGAGGGCCTATATGTCCATCCACTAACAAACTGGAGTGTGTGCTCGGATTAGGAATATAATTGCTCATCAGGGGGGTTTCACTTGCGTCACAAGTGGCAGTAAAAATTGGGTAACCATCACACATTGCAATTTTACTTCCCTCCAAATGGGGGAACAAATGCACTACTAGCGACTTATCCTGCATTTTGAAGTAAAAAAACAGGCTAGTGTAGTCATTTGCGGGTTTGTATTATTTAAAGTATGGGGCAGCAAGGTGGGACAAAGTTAGAAAAATGCCCTCTGTTATGTCATATATTCCAGTGGCCCCTTCGAAAGGCAGGCAGTCTTATTTGCTTTATAATGCCCAGCACCATCAGAATTTCCTCCTTTCAAGGTTCAGACTTAGGGCCAGATGTAGAAAAAATCAAAATTGCGACTCGCATTTTGCGAGTTGATGCGACTCGCAAAATGCGAGTCGCAAATTGGAATGTCAGAAACAAAAGCGATCCGATTTTGCGACTCGCAGCCGGACTCGCAACGCTGTGTGCGAGTCCGCAGTTTGCGAGGTCGCTGTTTGCGAGTGTGCAAAAAACGAACTCACAATTAGCGAGTGGGTGTCGCAAATTGCGATTACCTTCAAAATTGCTTGCAGGTGCAGCAGAACACTCCAGAAAGCATACCAGAACACTCAGGAAACACTTCCTGGCACATGATGATGACATCACAGCCAGGAAGTTAACAAATACACCTGGGAGGAGGGCTCAACAGTGAGCAGTGTCTCTGCCACTGACAGTAGGGTGCTGAGGAGTGGTAGGAACAGCACCATGGACGCAGCAGGGACCAGCCAGGCTGGCAGGAGGGGCAGGAGATCATAGATAACAGCCAGGACAGATTAATGTGGCACATGGCGTTAATGTGCCACATGACTGGTTGGCATTTTCCTGCCCATGGACAATTTCAACTTGTATATAGTTTCTTCATGACATTAATAAAACAGTTATTTTTGTTCCACTTAACAAATGGTTAATAGGTGAGTATGGTGGGAGTTGACACGTACCGTCCAAAATATTGCGTTGCAATGTGGTCCCGTCTCAGTCTGCCTTGATTAGCTAGACTCCTATCCCCATGATGGCGATGTGGTTGTTCTTGCTCTTCATCATCAGGATCTGGGTCTGCAGGGGTGAGAGGTAGCCCACGTCGGGTGGCTATGTTGTGGAGGATGGCGCATGCGACCACAATTTTGAAAGCGGTAATGGGGGTGTATTGGAGGGCGCCTCCACTGCGGTGGAGGCATCTGAATCTTGCCTTCAGCAGTCCGAAGGTGCGCTCGATCAGGTTCCTGGTCCTCTTATGCGCACTGTTGTATTGCCTCTCTGATTCAGTTCTGGGTGTTAAAAACGGAGTCATGATCCAAGGCCTGAGAGCATATGCACTGTCACCTGTTGGGCACAAAAGTACACTGTTAGGAAGTCCAGATTGTCGTGCACAGTGACCTGTGTGTATGTCTGCAAGTGTCTGTGGCTCTACCTAGGAGGTAACCGTCTCCAAATTCCCCACGTTCCAGGCGTTGATGTATCCCACTATGCCTAAAAATGTATGAGTCATGGGTACTGCCAGGAAACTTAGCTACGATGTCCGTGATGACATAATGGGCATCACAAACAACCTGTATGTTGAGTGAGTGGGTACACTTCCTGTTGCGGAAAATGTGTTCCAGATTAGCAGGGGGGCATATTTGAATGTGTGTCCCATCTACACACCCTATGACATGAGGAAAGTGGGCAATGCGGTAAAAGTCCAGCTTGGTGCTGTTAATTTCTGCCTCATTCCTTGGTAAGTATATGAAGTGAGACATGTGCGTGACTAAGGCATCTTGGAATGCCCTGAGGAACCTTGACACTGCCCTTTGGGATACCCCACCTGCCACGGCAATGACCCCCTGATAGCTCCCTGAGGCCAAGAGGTGCAGTGCGCATAGTACTTGCACATGCGTAGGGATGGTGCAGCCACGCAGAGTCTTGTGTTCTAGCTGTGGTTTCAGTAAATCTATTAATTCTAGAATGGCTGCGCTGCTAAGGCGGTATTTGTCATAGATCTCCTCTTCAGTTTGCTGAAAAAGAGTCTGCCTGGTTCTATATATCTTCTCCTGTCTGTGGCCCCTCCTCCTCCTCTGCTGGGCTGCATAGACTCTCCTCCTCACTGCTATCAGGTATATCTCCGCCATCTTGAGTAACCCAGATGCCTTCTGGGTCCCCTTTTATACTTTGGTAATGGTTACCACCTGCTCTGAGTTAGTGGTAAATGGCACATGCAAACTGGGCTTTTTGCGACTAGTCGCAATTTGCGAGTTGCAATTGCATATGGGTTGCGACTCGCAAATTGCGACTTGCAATTTGCGGGTCGCAAAATGGGGTCGCACCGGATGCGACTCGCAAACGGGTCCCATCGCTTTTTGCGAGTCGGAAATGGGCTTTTTGCATCCCATTTCCGATTTTGCACTGTCGCAAATTGCGATTCGGCCCGTTTGAGAGTCGCAATCGTTTGCTACATCTGGCCCTTAATTTGTTCCATCAGATTGTGGCATTTCTTTACTGTAATAATTGGGAGTTTAACCTTGATCCTTGATCTTAATCTTGATCCTTGCCCCTGTGATTCGATCTCTCTTCAAAGCACTTAACATGTTATGTTTTTTTGTAGATTTTATTCTAAACCTAGATCATGTACTGTTTAAGCTCTCTTGAACAAATTCTCCTTAAGATATTGCACGCAGGCACTTTATGTCCTTTAGCACTTACCTTCTGATGAAATATCTGTTTATACCTATCTCAGACTGGTAACAAAGATTAGGAGGTTCTTGGGGATTAATGGTAAATTACACCGGGCCCCTCAATGATCAGTGATTCTTGATGATATGATGTTGCAGTTCTGTGACGGTCCACTATGTGGATTTCCCCCTATCTCTCAGTTATGCCTGCATTATCGTGTCTGAGAGTGGGGGACTTTACACAAAGGGGCCTGATCTTGAACCTGCATTTTATAATATTAATTTCTTAGGCTTGCACAAATACAAGTGATGACTGTTTTTAGGTTTTATGTCATTCCCCTAGTGCACTACTAGCACCTTAGTTAGTTGATCCCTCATTGCCCTTTTAGCCTTGCCCACATCTCGGGGCTGTGGCCCCTTGTTTTTTGTTTCTATGCCCCAGGTGTGAGAATATGGCTTTTGACTCCAGTGTTGTCGTCCAGATATTAGGCCTGCTACTGCGGGTTGTATCTTTGACTACGCCTGGCCCCCATTTCTCTTGGAGTTAACATCTGTGGTGAGTTGGCATATTGGCGTTTCCCTTAGCACATCTTAGACATTTAGAAGTGCTAATTATATTGGTATGAAAGCATGGTGGACCTTTAGATGACGTTTTTGTTTTCCTCACTTTCCCTTCAAACTGAATTCGATTTGTGCTGTTGTTGTTCGGATGTCATGGATCTGGAATTGTCAAGGCATGATAGTGCTCTCTTATAAATTGCTTTTACTATGTACTGCCAAATACATATTTGGAGATTTACTGTATTTTAATATCATTTTTGTAATTGTACTTTTATGGTCTATTTACTTAGATCGAATAAAGTTTATGATGATTTTTGTGCATGTACTAAATATTACACCCAACAGTATCACGTATGGGGTATAATTGGACAACATTTGCGTGGAACTGGGAATGGGCAGCTTGCTGTGTAAAAACGTTTTCAACTAGACGAACAAATAAGGAAAAGGCTAAGGGGATGATTTTGAAAAAATAATGACAACCTATCGATTGGTATTTATCAGATGCGCTAAATTATTCCAATTACAGATTTTACCTGCAAAAATGGGGAATAACGTGCAGACTTTGGTGCTTACCGCACCAAAATCTGAATGTCCTGGTATTTTCTGGGCCTTTTTCTCCAGGAGATTTTCAGTAGGTTTGACCTAGCGTTATTTACGTGGGGAAAGATAGGGGGGCTGAGGTGTTCTAATTGTTATATCTGCTAGAAGAGGAGTTATCGCACATATCACGATTAACTGGACCACCTCCAGAAATGGCTCGTCTGGGCTGCATAATCGATTTAACCGTTAGCCATGTTGTGTGTGCTGTCATCTGTGCAGCTGTCTACTGTTTTTGTGATTGCAGTTATTACAGACAACATTTTTGCCCCATCTCTCTGGTCACTCAGAAGAAAGAAAGATTGATATTTTCTTATTCACTTCCTTTGTCCAAACGATTCTTTGCCGTTTTCCAATTTTCATTTGGATCTTTCGATCACAAATCTACTTTCAGTGTTTGGATTATAGTTCAAGTGATATTGCAAGCATTGCAGTGTTTTATTACCAGTAATACGTTCTTCAATGACACCAAACATGTGCCTGACTCAGCGTGGCATGGTTATAAAGGCCTTAAAGGGAAACCCCTGACTTTGATCCACTAAGACAAACACATGCCCCTCAGGTCATTACTGCCGTGTGGAAGGCTGTGAGACACACACATAGAATTTATTCCATGTGTGCACGACGCTAAAGATAATGAGTGACACGAGAGGTTGGTTGCTATAGAAATTCTTGTATGCTTTATATTTGTGGGACTGAAAACGCTGCTAGCGCCCAATTCTGTGAGCAAACACAAACAGTCATGCCCTTGTAAACAGATAACATGAGATTTCAAATATGGCCGCTATGCTTCATCGTGAAGGGCGTAATGCGAACTGTCCAGGGTGAAGTCAAGCATCACCAAGCGAAGCATGTACTTGCCAAATAAAGTCTCTGGAAGCGTTCAGCCAACATAGAATTCAGTGCAAAATCTGCCAGTATTACGGACGCGAAGAATATGCAGTGTCTGAAACGCTTCGCCATGAAAAAATGTCTTTTGACCTTAAGGATTGATGTGCGCCCTCATTAAAATCTTCGCCCTCGGCACCCACCCACTCCCAGCCAAACACAAACTGCACATCAGGGGCCAGATTAATACTTTTTAACACAAAAGTGTGCTAACGCAGTGTCGTAGGCCGATATCAAGTACACCAGACTGATTATGTCTATAGATAAGTACGGTTTATTGTTATTTTACAGAGTACTTTCTGATGGGTATGTCTGAGGTAGTTGGTTGCAAATGTCCTCTCTCGTCTGGGTACTAATCTAGTCTTCTTCTTTTTTTCCTCTCCATAGGCCTCTCGAAGCATGTGGGGAGAGAAGAAGAATAGGTACGGTAAGTGATTGTTCAAACGCTCTCTTTTCCTTTTCTCTCTCTCTTCCTTTCACTCTAGGGTCTTATTCTCTACTTTGTCTTTCCCTTTTCATTTCTTCTGCTCTGGTCTCGAATTTTCTTACTGGCTCTTCCTTAGCCCTGTTTTTCTGGTCTTTAACTTCTTCCCCTGTTTTCTGGGTTTTCTTACCCCTGTCTGTTGGAGTGCTTCCTCTGACCGCTTTCTCTTTTCTTCTGTATCTTTCTCTTCTTTTCTTTCTTCTTAGGTTCTTGAGTCTTTTGCTCTTTTCGTTGTTAATTTCTCTATTTGGTCCTTCCTGCCGGGTCTGCCTCTGTTTCTTTTCTGATCAATCACCTAGTTTGTGCTCATAGTATTTCCCTATTTGGTTGTCTTTTTTTTCTTTCCTTCCCCTCCCCTTCTTTCTATAACGTTTCCCACCCGTGCCCGTTTTATTTTCCCCGTGTACCCCCTCTTTCTCCCGCTTCCCACACTCCCTATCCGTCCCTAACTCCGTACGTGGCTTGGCCACGCTTCTCCTGAAGCATGGCGGGTCCTAGGTGTATGCTCCCCGGGGCCGGCGATCTTCGTCCTGGGTTGGGACTGTGAGGGCCTTTGGATCCAGTCGGCTTCTCTCTCAGGAACTCCGGACGTTGTAGATTCCTCTCCTCCTTGGTCTTTTCCGGTGCTTCGGGTCTGCTCGTCTGCCGCTTCCTAGAGGTTTCCGCTCCAAACGATCTCCTCCCGACACTCCGGGACCTCCCTTTTTACGGCCCATACGTCCCGCGGGCACCACAGAGAGCCAATAGGAAGGGCGGCTCTCTGGGTTGCTTCTGGGACACCACCAGCAGAGACAGCACTAGTCGCAATTGTGTGCGGGTCGGAACGGTCCGACTCCTCACACGCAGTTTTGCGTCAAAAGGTTTAGTGCTGGCTAGTGCCATTTCTTAATGCCACCTGTGCGTCATATTTATACATGACTGGGTTAGCACCAACTTGAAACTGGTGGTAACTGCAGTTGTTTTGTGACGGCATTTGCGGTCACCAAACAATTAATCAGTGGACTGCGATTCGCAAATAGGAAGGGAACGCCCCTTTCTAAATGCCACTAGCAAACCCTGTTTTGTGATTTGGCAATCTGATTGCAGAATGGCAAACTTGGGTATTTGCATTGGAATAAACATTTTTTCTTGACGGAAACACACAAAATCTGAAAACCAGACAGTTTGTGACAGTTAAAAATAGCTTTGTACATGTGACCCTAAGTGATAGTCGTACATGACTCAACAAACCTCAGGACTGCATTGTTAACATGTATAGACATGTGGACTCCATCTCAGTACTGGGACACTAATACTTTGTTCTGCTTGAAATCAACATGGCCACAAACATTGCATGCAGCACATCAAGACATCTGCTACTGTCACTTCAGAGCATTCTACTGTGCACATTTGTCAATGTGATACTCACGAACAGAGCCACCAATCACCACACCCAGGTGGTCTAGTAGATCCTACTCTCTGGCCACCAGGTCAGCCCAGCAATGCTTCAGCTGGTGCTCATTCCTGCTCGTATGGAAGACTCTTTTGAGGTGGTCGAGCACCTTGCCCCACTGCATCTGTCTCGCATTTGTGTGATACCCCTGTATCACATACCCACCCTCTCCAGCATCAAGGGAAGGAAGTGGCACACCAGCCACACAAACACCCCAATCTCCTCCTCCCCCATGCGGGTCAGCCTCACCCTTCCCGACTTGTCCCTGAACAACAAATCAAAACAGAGAATGTGTAAAAAAAAAAAAGAAAGGAAAATAAATGCAAAAAAAGGAAACTTACAGCCCAAACCTAAGAACCCTAACTAATCTAACCCCCAGACAAACACCCAACAGTAGAAATACAATCAGAAAGACACTAAACTACACAAAATCACATACACAGGTACAATAAACAAACCGAATTCACAAAAGAAACAAGTGAGACACCACAAGAAACAAGAAACGCGATCGAGACACCAGCAACACCGAGACACAGTCACTGTAAAGTGAAAGTACACCCACTGTACCATGCCTGTAAACAGGACTTCCTATTACATCACTTTCTGTCCCCTTTGCGGCCTGTTTTCCCTCATTTGTGTATTTTTTTTTTATGCACATGATGTTTGCGTGAATATTTTCAATGCATAACCTACATGTGCGGCAAAATACAATGCATTACCGTTAGACTTCAATTTCAATGGATATCTGCATGCATGTGGTGCGCACGTGGAATTCAAATTATAGGCTCCTGTATTGTTAGTTTGCGTTTGCGTGATTTTTGACTCAATCTGTGATTGCATGATTTTGTAATATTTAACATGCATGCACCCTGTATCAACATGAAGATAGGATGGTATGACCTGCAGTGTGTGGTATAGTGGTTGGCAACATGTGGTGGGGCATGCAACTGTGTGTTTTGGGTGTGAATGATCTTTAACAACAATATGTGTGTTTCTGAAGGAACGGCATGCAATACATTGGACGTAATGCAAATGTATGAATGTGTTCCAAATGAGTTTCTACATTTGATGGCAATCAGCTACAACAGTCATGATATTTGTTTCTAATATGTGTTGACTCGTGATGTGTGTAGTTGGTTGACTTTGGGGACATTACATTTCACACGACAAACAAAACTCATTGATGATTGAGGATGGCTGATGAGTGCCTTGTACGATATGTTACCACTCATATGTCATTAATTGTTGGTTACGACTTCATGGTGATGTGTGTGAACTACACAAATGTCTGAAATGTGTACATGTTTTGTACGTACTGTGTTTGAGACACTGTGCCTTAATTCCACCCATAAAATGTTTGCTACATGTCAGTTTGACTCATTACAATTACCTATGTTACTTGTGTTGCTGTGGTGGAACTGCTGCCCTGGTTGCATATGTTCACATATTTTCAGATCTGCATTCCACAGAAGTATCCAGTTCAAATGTGTGGGCATGTGTACCCTGTGTCAGGATTTGGGCTCCATGGAGACACAGTGGCAATTCCTGGAATATAGCCATAGCACACTGTCACTGTTAAGCACTAAAGTCTACATGCAAAATTAGACAAAGGATGGGGGCTGGATTTGCCTCCTGGAAAACTCGTGCCAACCCAAGTACAAAGGAAAACACTTCTACACAGGTGAGGACTGATAGGACACTTATCAGACACGATAAACCAAGAGGCAACAAAAAGCGAAGGAACCAACTAGGAGGCAAAGCCAGGAACAGGGAACCGACTCAGGCTTAGACAAAGGCTGGAACATGGCTGGGAAACAGAAAGCAGGCTCTGGCAGAAACAAACATGAACAAGGCAGAGAAACAGGGAGCTGGCTCAGACTGGAACAAGCAGGAACAGGACTGGGTAAACAGAGAGCAGGTTCAGGCTGAATCAGGACTGTAACACAATACAACAAGGGGTCTGGAAAACAAAGGAATTGTATTCAAATGCACGATGAGGAGCTTCAGGGAATGGCAGCTTATGAGCAGTTCCAGGCACCAGCAAGGCCAGGGCAGAGTCACATGGCAGGGCTGCACAAGAGAGGTCACAGGTGTGTGCAGCTTCTGTCTCTCACAAGTCCTGGAGGAGAGAATCCAGTATAAAGGGAAAACCAGACTTTTCCCATAGGAAGCAATGGACAGAAGATTACAGGTCTTACCGACTACCAGGCAGTGCATTATGGGACCTGGAGTCCATGTAAGCTAATGTTCTTCTGTAGCATGCCATATGGGAAAGGGAAGCAAACAGGAGTCAGAAAGGGACTCTGGGTGAGTGTGAATGATGATTCCCAGGGTACAGATAGTCTGTTTACAGCGCCCCTTAGATATGGGAGGGCAAAGACCTAACACATGGCAGTGGCAAGACTTATTTCCAGAGATGGACTGTGCATGGCATGTATTGTGAATATTGCTTGTCATACCTGGGACACTCAGGCTATCCATTTTCACAAATGATGCCCCCCTCGTCACACAAGCTCCTTGCAGAGATTGCAAATGTCACACAAACTAATGTTAGGGGTCTGTTCATACATTCCTGTTTCCACTGATATTGATCATGTATGGTGTGCTTATTTACCTTATGGTTGGAGATGTTATAGTTGTGAGTCATATGCTGTGGTCCATTGATTTTGTCCTTCATATGTGAAATTCAAGAGATGAGTATTTTTTATATGTGTGTGATGTTTGCTGTACAATAATACGCATCACATGTGAAGTTGCATCAGAAGTAGTCAGATTTGTCTTTGTAACATGCTTGCTGGGGTAAGACTCACATTCCTAAGGAACATGTGATGGAGAATGAAGAAACCAGGGCAGGATTGGGTGATCAAGTAAGGTGTTTCTTTACATATCTTAACAAGGTGTGTAGAGTGACTATTGAGTGAAAAGGTTTTGTACAATTAGCTGTCTGTGGTGCATTCCCGCAGCTGTGTTCTGCTGTTCCCCCTCATTTTCCCTGTCACCATCCTCTTCCTCCTCCTTCTCATGCAGTTCTTGCTCTGGCTCATATAGAGGGATGTTCCTCCTCACACAAATGTTGTACAGTATAGCACAGGTAAGTATAATTTTACACACAATGTGTGGGGCATACAGGAAGCTGCCTCCTGTGATGTCCAGGCACCTGAATCTGGACTTCAGGATGCAAAAGGTCCTTTCAACAATGGTGCGTATCCTCCGATGTGCCTCATTATAGTCATGCTCTGCTGCTGTGCTTGGTTTGGGGAATGGGGTCATGATCCATGGCTGGATCCTGTAACACTGATACACTGCAAAAGATAATACGAGTGAGTATTTTGTTAGTGGTTGCATCAGGAATGTCATGTAGCATGGCAGTTGATATCTTGTTTCGTCTGTGACTCATGTGTTTGTGGTATTGTGTGAGATCCTGGGCTTCTGTGAGGTTTTTTCTGCAGTGGGTTGTTTGACTTGACAACTTGTGTTTTAGTCATTGACCTGGGATCTATGATTTTTTTGCCAAACTGTTGTTCAGTATGTCTGTCCCATGCGTTGTATAGTGTCCAACATTTTTTAGTTTGCTTTCACTAGAGCAGACATGATACTTCCACACACACAATAGATTCCGATGTGGTGGTAACATGGTTGCACTACATGGCCTGGACATCCCATCCATTTATACATATGTCATTGCAGATGAAATGCAACAGTGAGGCCCTTTGATTTGGCTAGGTGACAATGCACAACACATCTCCATAAGTTGGCAGCACTGAGGTGTTCAGTATTGACAATGCACAATTGTCCCATGTGTGACTAGGGGGCATATTTATACTCTGTTTGCACCGGATTTGCGTCATTTATTTTGACGCAAGTCCGGCGCAAACTTAACTCCATATTTATACTTTGGTGCTAGACCCGTCTAGCGCCAAATTTATGGCGTTTGAGTCATTGTTTTACCGTGGAAACCGACCTTGCGTTAATGAGATGCAAGGTAGGCCTTCCAGGGCAAAAAATTACTCTAAGGCCTTTGCCTTATTTATACTCCCGTGCAAAAATGATGCACGGGAGGGCCTTCAAAAATGACTATAAACCAGTTTAGAGTCATTTTTTAATGCCTGGGTCAGGGCAGGCATTAAGGGACCTGTGGGCTCATTTCCATGGTCTCTGACCATGGAAGCAGTCCACAGGTGCCCTTCCCTGGAGGACACCCGTGGATGGGGGGGCCCATTTACATTATATAGAGGTAAGTAGAGGTAAGTTTTTTTTTTTTTTAAAGTGGCATGGGGGCCTAACTTGGGCCCCGCTACATGCCATTGTGCCCAATGGCCATGCCCAGGGGACCATAGTCCCCTGGGCATGGCCATTGGGCAGGGGGGCATGACTCCTGTCTTTGCTAAGACAGGAGTAATTTCCATGGGGGTTGTGTGTCAAAAAATAACGCTAGTCAGGTTTGAGTCAATATTTTTTACTGTAACCTGACTTGCACCATTCTTTGACGCACAACCCCCATTCTTCCCTACCCTTCCGCTGCCCGGTCAGAGTCATTTATTTTGACGCTAACCAGGCTACAGTGCCGGCTAACGTCATTCCATAAATAAGGCGCCCGGCTGGCGTGTTGGAATGGCGTTAGCCTGCGGTAAACCTTTTGCCGCAAATCTGCGCTAGCGCTTTTTTGCGTCAAATAGTATAAATATGGGCCTTGGTTCTAGGCAAGCCTTTGTTGTTCCCTCTGCCAGTAGCTCATTTCCAACCGTGCACCTACACTACCAAACTTGCTCCAGGAAACCTGGCTAACTGCCTTGTGGAGGTGGATGTATCTGTGCAGGAAGGGCCATCCCCGTGCACATATGCTATTTTGATGGACAATTGGCCCTTTCAGTGTGTGCAGCAGTGTGCAGTTTGCATTCATGCCACATCAATAAGTGTTCATAGCACAGTCCACTTCCTTATTGCTACCTGGCACCGGCACCCCGGAAGGATGTATGATGTTGACTGCCTCGGTTTTTCCGTGTCACCTACATGTGAGTCAGCATCATCATGCTATATGTCTCATGGTGTTAGACCTGCTGCAACTCACATTGCACACTCCTTCCACGCTACATACTGCTTGGTAGGGTGTTGGATTGACTATGTGGCCTAATGTAATTGTAAATGGTTCCTCTTCCAAGTTGTACTTCTAGGGCAGGCCATGTCATTGTCACTGAGGGCTTTGACATTGGTCCCTTGTTGCTCTAGAGTGGCAGCTAATGTTTGTGGCAGCCCTCATTTGTCCAGAGGTGTGTATCCCATTGTGTCAGGGTGTACAACATAACTAGCAGTGTCACACCTCAGTGTCATCCTGCCCACGTGTCAATGTAGTGGTGTATGTTTTGTGTGTCCTAGAGGGTTGTTGTGCTGTGTGTATTATGCTGGGTTTATTTACATACCGACAAGAAGGCCATTGCCATATTGTCCATCCTGGAAGTGCTGATTGATCCTGCTGTGGTGAAATATGAATGAATCATGGACACTCCCAGGATACATGGCCAAGATGTTAGTGAACAATCCCTGGTGGTCAACTATGGCTGGCACATTGATGGAATGTGTGTGCTTTCTGTTCCGGAATAGGTGCTCTGTTTCTGCAGGTGGGACGATGCATAAATGGGTGCAGTCAATTGCACCGAGCACATGTGGAAAGCCATGGATTTGGTAGAAGCCTGTTTTATCTTCTGCTGGGTGTTGGGGAAGCTGATGTGGCAGGGTGTGAGGGAGATTATGGCATCTAACACCTTGGGCAGGAAGGCCGAGAATGACGGCTGTGATACCCCAGCAACCAGGGCACCCGTTGTCTGGAAGGAGCCACTTGCCAATATATGCAGGACGGCTAGCAGCTCGGTCACTGGCGGTATGTTGTGTGGTGTCTGCAGGTTAGCTGCTAGTTGTGGCTCAATATAGCGCAGCAGCTGCTGTATGGCTTGCCAGTTCAGTCAATACCTCCGGATGATGCCCTGTTCCCTGAAACTATGGAGGGTTGTCCTGTTCCTGAAGACCCTCTCCTGCCTTTTGCGTTGCCTTTGTGGGCTGAGTTGGGGTGGTGGTGGCTGCTGCCATTGGTCCTGTGCTCAGCGTCGTCTTGCAAGCTGCATCAGTAGCACCTCCATGTTGTCCTGTTGGTCTGTGATGTTGCTTGTGTGTGTTTTCTTCAAGTAGTGGTGTGTTTGCCTCATTTTAATGCCTGCCCTGACCCAGGCGTTACATTTTGATGCAAATCGAGTTTAGCGTCATTTTCCGGGTCCACCTCCCACCCGTGCGCCATTTTTGCTCTGTTCAATAAATATGGCGCTAGGGTGTTTGGGTCATTTTTGGGACTGGAATGCCTACCTTGCATCTCATTGATGCAAGGCAGTTTCACAAATCCTTAAATTGACGTTAACTCCATATTTTTGACGCTAGACTGGTCTAGCATCAAAACATAAATATGGAGTTAAGTTTGTGCTGGATTTGTGTAAAAAAAAAAAATTACACAAATCCAGCACAAACAGAGAATAAATATAGGCCCAAGTTCTAAAGATCAGCTTAACCCTTGCCACGATGTAGATCGAGGAAAGGAATCTGTGCTTTTTCAGTATCACCTAGCCAGTGCCCTCAGTAGAAACACATGGATGTTTCAGGACAGCAGTTTCAATTGAAACGTTGAAGATTTTGATAATTTTTGTGGTTCAAGAACAGTGGATTGCTTATATGTCAGTGCTTTCTGGACTATCTCCCAGACTGTTGTAGGTCTTCTATTCCATCCCTGGTCACGAAAAGTTTGCTGTTATTGTTTCATGATGATGTCTTAAGCAGACATTTGTGATACAATGTGGGATATGGAGCTAAGTGGTGGACATGCCAAAGGGACATTGTGTCATTGGAAACATGATGCGGGCATGCATGTTTCATCTATTTCTGTTTCCAAGCCATGGGTAGGACAAAGGGACAAAGTGCATGGCCACGACGAATGACAAATGCTCTTGCAACAGTGCATATTTAACAAACCTAATAATTGTTATTATGTGAAAAATATTTAAAGGACTGTATCCTTCAGCTCTGCAATGGTATCGTACCTTTTCTACAGGAAGAATATTGTATCATGCTTCATGCAGATCCAATCAATCCTTGGATTCGTACACACAATAGCCAGGAAATGTTTTCCAAGCACTAGTGGGAAGGAAAAATGTAAGACATCGCATTTGCACATCCATTACAACAAGGCTTACATTTATTTTAGCATAGCCAATGATGCTACACAAAGTTAGGCATTTACATATAAAAAAATTAATTCCAGTGTAAGGTTTTAAAATTCAGGAAATTCGTTTTTTGTATTGTAATGTAAAATAGTTTTATTAAAATGTTTTCTTGTCAGTACTGGTATACCACACTGATGCCATAGATTTAACTTTGGCCGAAACTTCCTTTACCTGTTAATTCATCATTTTTTTTGTATACTGTTAATAGCAGGCCATTGCAATCTAATGTAAAATTGTATGCAATATGTAAGTTAAATGATATTTTGACTAAACGCATAACATCTCGAAAAACTGGCTGAAGCCCTGCGGTAATAGTTGGTGGATACTTTTGATGCAAAGTTATAACCAAGAGGCTGGGCAACACAGGTTTTAGATCTTATTTTGAGGTCTGGATTATTACGTATCAGGTAGGTACTCAAGGCCTCATTTACAAGGCCAGTGGCGCAGGACAGCTCAGCAAGTGTCTTGCTTCACCCTGAGCCATCAGAAAAGGCAAAAATGCACTGTATCTACAAGATACAGTGCATTTCTGTCCTCTCCCCCTGCGCTGGTGCACAAATTGCCGCCGTGCACCAACACAGGCACCCTTGCAACATAGTGCAAGAGTGCCTGCATTGGTGGATGATTGTTTTTGCGCAGAAAGGCAGACCTTCCTGCACAAAAAACAATCACAAAAGGTGTTTTCCTCTTTCTATGTGTGCTACAGAACACAGCACACGTAGAAAGAGGAAATAACAGGGAGAAATAAAGATATTTCTCCCTGTTGCATCACCCTTACGCCACCCCTGAGGTGGTGTGGGAATCTGATACATTCCCATACTTTTAAATCTGGAAATGTGTCATATTCCTTCAGGTTCCAGGGGTGTTGCAAGGGAACGCCCCAAGCCATACCCATGGACCACCCATTTTACATAGTGCTATGGTGAAAGGGGTCCATATTTACAAGGAAGGCCATGAAAAGCCACTCAAGGAGGCTTTGCGTGGCCTTGTAAATATGGACTGGCACACAGCGCCATTGGAGCATCAATAAAAATGACACACCAGTGGCGCAGTGTACCACAAGGGCCTCTTAAATGAGGCCCTCAGTTCTTGAATGTAACACCAGGTCATTTTCTCCACCCATGTAATGAAAAGCTTCCTTTGGAAGCACTGCCAAATCCAGTGTATGAAATTTATGTGAGAAAGAGTTGCATGAAGTGACTGGTTTCCCTAAAATTCAGGAGAAGAAGCCTTCTGTGCACCTATTCAAAATGGGATAACCAAGGTGACCAATACTTGCTGGAACATCTACTAGACTCAAGTTTATAAAGTATTCTACCTGTTCTGGAAAATAATGTCCTTTTTCACCTGACAACCGATTTTGCCAAAATACCTTGCAAGCATTGCAGTGTTTTATTACCTATAATAAGTTCTTCAATGACACCAAGGCCCGTATTTATACTTTTTGACGCAAACCAGCGCCGGCGCTGGTTTGCTTCAAAAAAGTTACCGCCAGCTAACGACATTCCTACGCACCAGGCGGGCGCCTTATTTAAGTATTGACGTTAGCCGCACTGGGGCTGGTCAGAGTAAAAAAAATTGCTCAAACCAGGCAGCGCCGGCGTAGGGAAAAATGGGGGTTGTGTGTCAAAAAATGGTGCAAGTCAGGTTAGAGTAAAAAATCATGGCTCAAACCGGACTTGCACCATTGTTTGATGCACAACCCCCAGGGAAATGTCCCCCTGCCCAATGGCCGTGCCCAAGGGACTTTTGTCCCCTGGCCATGGCCATTGGGCACAGTGGCATGTAAGGGGGCCGAAGTTAGGCCCCCGTATGCCACTTTAAAAAAATAAAAAATTATACTTACCTCAACTTACCTGCACTTACCTGGGATGGGCCCCCCATCCATGGGTGTCCTCCAGGGGTGGGCTAGGGTGGCAGGGGGTGTCCCGGGTGGCAGGGAAGGGCACCTCTGGACTGCTTCCATGGTCAGAGACCATGGAAGTGAGCCCATAGGTCCCTTAATGCCTGCCCTCACCCAGGTGTTAAAAAACGGTGCACGTGAGGCTGTGCGCCGTTTTTTAAGGCCCGCCCCCTCGTGTTCGGCAAAATGACGCGGGAGTCTAAAGAAGGCGCACAAGCCTTAAAGTAATTTTTTGGACGGGAACGCCTACCTTGCATGTCATTAACGCAAGGCGGTTTCCCGCATCCAGAAAATGGCGCACACGGACGGATTTTGACGTTTGCTGGGTCGGGCGTCATAGTATAAATATGGTGTTAGGTTTGCGCCAAATGTGCGTCAACATTTTTGACACACATTTGACGCAAGCAGAGTACAAATATGCCCCCAAATGTGTGCATGACTGAGCATGGCATAGCTATAAAGGTCTTAAAGGGAGACCATTAGCTTTGATCCACTGAGACAAACACATGCCCCTCGGGTCATTACTGCTGTGTGGAAGGCTGCTTGTTTAAAACTCTTTAGCAGAATATGGCAAAATGTGATTCCTTCTTTCAGTACCAGTGATTCTGGCCCTCTGGTTCTTTCTTCAATGGACACTGAATCTTGGGTCTCCTAAGAAACTCATCACCTTGGGAGTTAGACTAATTGTTGGCCTCTCACAGAATAAGACCTCAGTATCACAATGAGACCCCTGACAGCAGTTAACAAATATATGTTTTGTAAGATGACACATAGAGGAAGCTCTTTTCAGGACAATGATCAAGTGGAAAGAAATGACACATTTCTAGCCTTCCCCCTCCTATCAGGGACATATACCTTTAGCACTCCCTGGGAATTGCCATGTTAATCACAGTATACTGCAGTAGCCACACATACTCTTGTTTCACTCAGTCCCTCTCCCAGACTCATACTCCTGCCACAGTGCCTCTTTAGGGAGTCTCAGTTGTGGGTTTCTATCTCAGGCAATGAGTTTCTTTTCATTAGAGAAATGAAATGCTGCCAGTCCCCATGATCATTCATCCCCTCCTGTTTTCACCACAGACTGATGTGATGCTTTCCCTTTCCAAGTTCTCCTTGATTTCTAATTCCTTTTCTGTAGCAGGTGGAGAGCCAAACAGAACATTTTCTTGCCATTCCATAAAGGCTGAAAAGGTCAACTGCAACTCTCCCACAAGCACAGGCAGGAAGATCAGATATTGTTACTGGATGTTATGCCACTTTGAGTGATAGACAGTTGAAAATGTGGCATGCATTAGCTCTTTCTCAACGCTCTCATTTAGCCTAGGGAACCCACCTCGAACTCTTAGTGCTGTTTTAGTGGTCACAACATCACTGTGTCCTTCTTGGGCCAGCTCGAAGACCCGCTGTCTGAGGCTTCCAGGTATGGATTCTCAAGCCTATTAGTATCATGCCTTCTTGGGTGACTGCTAACTAATCCTGTACATTCTTCATCTTTCGAACTTCAACATCGTCAGCAAGGGGCCGGGAGTTTCATAATTCAGTGGTAATCAGTTCTTTAATTACGTCCATGTTTTGTCTGCATTGGTTGCAGCAATAATCCATTCTACAGATAAAGCCACTGTGTCCTTGAGTGCACAATAAATTTGGGATATGCAGCAGCACTTGTGAAAAATAGTCTGCTGGGTTTTGATCCTTCCCCGGTTTGTGTACAATTTCTCAGTGATATTCTTGAAGTCTTAATCCCAACCTCTCTATTAGAGGGGGCATCTTAGCCTTTGGGTTCCCAAAAATTGTGAGCAACACCTGGTGGTCCGTGATGATGGTGAATCGTTTTCTCTAGAGGAATAATTGAAAGTGTTCGCAGGCCCACACCACAGCTAGACTCTCCTCTGGCTGAGAGTAAGCACGTTCTGTATCAGACAGGCTTGGACTGGCGTAGACCACAAAGTGTCTCAGAGCATTTGGATGACCAATGTGTTGAGCAAAGGTTGTCCCTAGCTCTACCAGGCTTGTATCAACCGTTATTTCAGCATGTAACTTTGGGTCAAAGTAGGTAATTTCCGTTGCATTCGCAATTGCATATTTAATGTCTTTGAAACTCTGGTCGAATTCAGGAGATTACTGAAATGGTACATGCTTTGTGAAGTCTCTTAGTGGGTCACTCACTGTAGCAAAGGTGTGGATATATCTTGAGTAATAACTGGCCATACCTAAAAAGTATCTCAGCATGGTGACATCTTCTAGGCGGCAGGTCGAGGAAAGTGCTCGTACCTTGTCTGGATCTGGAGTCATCCCTCCATCAGAAAATATGTGCCCCAAAAATGTGAGTTTGGTCTTGTGAAATACACTCTGGGGCATTCAGAGTGAGGTCTGCATCAGTGAGTAGCTGGCACACTTGGGTCAGGGCTTTATCCTGGTTTTTTTTTGTGTTTGCCCAAAAACCAGTGTGTCATCACTGTGATTGAAAACATGCATAAAAGGCTAAATTACTTTGCAAATAACATCCTGAAATATTTCAGGAGCTGAAGATGTTCCAAAACTCAGTCTTTTAAATCTGAACAAACCAACATGAGTTGAAAAGGCAGTAATGTATCTGCAGTTCTCCTCCAACTGAAGTTGATGGTATTCTTTAATCAGGTCAAGAGAGAACACTTTGGCTCTGTTCAACTGCATGATCATGTCTGCTATGTGTGGACCAGGATGCGTCTCCATGGCTTTGATAGCCTGGTGCATATCAATGCAAATGCGCACCACTCTGCTGTCCATTTTGGTAGTACTACTGTGGGGAAACCCATGGTGTGGGGCCTGTGGAGTGTTCAGTGACGTCATGTTTTAAGAGGGCTTCCAATGCTTTCTCTACAGCTTCTTACAGGTGGAAAGCAACTCTGCGGTGTTGCTGAGCAACAGGATGAATGTCTTCATTGATATGAAGCTGTACTTTTTATTTTCTTGCGTTCCCCCAGGCCATTGAACAACAATGGGAAATGGTTTGTAATTTATGATTGGACACAGAGGTTGTAGTTGAGGGATATCAGTACCATGTCAGCAGCGGTGGTAATGTTGAGTAAATAAACAGACAACAAAGTTCCTTGTAGAACATGTATGGTGACTCGCACCAATGTCTTTTTGTATTTGCAATGTCGCTAAGAATGACCCTTGGGTTTGCAATGGTTCAGAAGCAGCCCAACTATAAACCCTTCATGCCTGATAGAGTGAGGTGAGGCACAGGGAACAGGCTGTTAAACGTTTATTTTGGCATGATGTTAATCAGTGCACCACTGTCTATGATGAAGGTTATTAGGTGATCGTTTGCCTTCAATTTGATTTGAGAACAGTGCCCAAATGGCGTTTGCTGCTATGTTTGGTGAATTTTCTTTAAATTATGACCTCTTTATAGGTAGCTAACCCATCATGTATACGCTGTATTTTAGTGGATATCATCAGTACACATTCATCTTCTTCGCTGATGCTTGATAGTGCTGTTGATTAACTTTTGTATGATGAGCTCAATGACGATTGACTTCTATTTGTCATAGCTGATGTTGCCTTCTAGTTTTATGGGCGTGGTGCGAATGCTTCTGGAATGTTCTCCCAGCCATTTTCTTGCGACGTATTCAAGTTTTCTTTGGCCCGGCTCACAGTTATGTAGCGGTTGTCTCTTCCACAACCTTTGCAAATTTGTCCCATGGTGAGGCATTTAAATCCACACCTGAAGCATAGTTTTGTTACCTTTGAAGACGTCGACCTGCATGTGGCCTGTTTATTCTTGTGCTTGCTTTTCACAGTCAACACCGATTCATGGTGTGGTATTCCTGCTTCCATATCAACAGCTTGTTAATCTGCTTGTTTTTCTGCTCATGCAGCCATCAGCATTTTCTACAAACTGTGTGTTTCTCTTCTAAATGACTTTGAAAGGCAGCCATTAATGATTCTGAGGTGGATGGCTTTTTCATCAGAGAAGTCGCAAAACTTGCATTGTTTAATGAGTGCGTCAAGTCTTTCAACAAACTCATCCATTGTTTCACCAATCGATTGTCGTGCTTGGTTGATGATATACCTTTCATAGTCGACATGCAGCATTAGATTGGACTTATTTTACCATTTGGTATGTTTTCACATCAGTCCGTTACACTTTGCTTAGCACTTCTTTCACTCCGTCACCTCCAAGGTTTTTGAAGTATTTGATGATCTTCCTGTTATCTTCTTCCTCCAGTGCATCTATGAAGTTGTTGAATATTTCAATCCACGCTGCCCACCTGGCACCAATGGTTTGCTTCTTCGAAGCATTGAAAGGCAGTGGTGGCTTCAGGAACATGGCTATATTGTATTTCACTCTCCCTTCTGTAACCATTGAGAGCATGTGCTGTTCAGACAATGTTTCGCCTTACAGAGTGGCATCAACAACTTCTGCAAGGAGAGGTCACGGTAGGAGCATGAGTCACTGGGTGCTTTAATCACCCCTGACATGTAAGTTTTCTGTCTTTCATAAGTTGCTGATGCAATTGTTATTTCTTGCTTCATCTGAATAATCATTCTGTATTTGATGCACAGTGCACCATCTCTATCAACCACCTCCTCAGCAGTTTTGGCAGGAGTTTTTTTAAATGTTCTTACTTGCAGGGTCTTCTATCTCTTCAATGGCTGTGTACAGGATGGAATAGAACTTTGACTCCACATATGCCAGTCGCAGACCACTCTATATTGATTTTGGGCAGACATGGCACACATGAGCAGTTTGCCGTCCTGTTGCAAACTCTCAGGGAGAGCAGTCTTGTCTTCTCAGGGAATGTATCCCCTACTTGTCGCCAGTTGTTGCATCTTCCTCAGTCCTGGAGCATACAGATGAATGACACCATACCGGAGCTGTATTCAAATGTTACTTTATTCATCGGCTTACATTAACATACTATGCATTACATTATACGTTCTGTTAACCATACTTTAAAACCTACCATCGATTGCACACTTCCTGTTCAGAGTCTGCCCAGAACCACCAGGTCTATATAGTATGCATACCTCCAAGATCCTACGTATACTACTGTTCATTCCTTTACTGATGCCTTAACTTCATACATGACCCTTTGCCTCCAGTGCACCTCTCTCTACCAACCTCTCCCCAACAAATGGCTACAATAGTGTAAGAAAGTGAATTATTAATTGATGTGGATAGAAGTCCACCACAAGTAATGAAGTCACTAACCTGCTAGATCCAGTAAAATGTTTCAGTAATTTAAACCTGAGCTCAACCTGCGGAAGCTGTGGCAGTAGAAAATGTATAGAGCATTTAGAAATGCAGATACATTATGTTTGTAACAAGAGTTTGTAAAATTGTATTAATGTACTGATTATGGAGAGATAACCCTCATTACTCCTACTCCTACGCATGTCCTCAATGAAGTAAATAAACCTGGGGAGTTGCAGAACAGGTAACAAAACAAGAACACTAATACTAGCTCCATCCACTCCCAGCTGGGTGTTTTTAGTACGGTAGCATTCCCCCAGCTTTCATGAAATCCAAAGCTTTGTCAAGTGCCCGGAAATGTAGGGAGGGTGGGTGGAAAGCAATGCCTGGGTCTAGATCACCAGTAAATAATCACATCATTAACTTCACTTCATTCATCCTTGACCCAAACATTAACCCTTGAGGTACATCAAAGCAATTAAGGCATTTAGCCATAATGATCATATGACAACTCGACTTCAAGGTATGCAAAAATGGTCATTTAATTTGTCAAAAAATGAAAAGGAACATGCAAAAAATTGATTATCCCTTATAATCCATAAGGACAAGCAGCTTCTAATATTCCAAAACCAAAATTCTGTTGAGAATTTTCGACATTTTGAGGTCTCTAATCTTTTATAAATGTACTCTCATTAGCCCAAATCTGCAGTTCTCCTCCAGAGGAACTCGATGGAGCTCTGCTAAGAGACAGCAGCACTCCAGGTACAGTGACCCAGGACATTGCCTGGTACATATTTGACCCTGAGGGACTCACTGGACTCACTGGAAGAATGGACTCGGGTAAGTCGTCCACATTTACCCCATATACACCATACCTGTAATGCATGCACCACCCCACCCCACCCACACACACCAGGACCAATACCCCACCCAGACAACAGCCAATGAATCCACCCCCCCTGCAGACCACAAACCCACTAACAGGCCCACATCCCACCCCCTGTGCCCAGCCACCTACCCCTGCAAGGATCCACAATGGAACTACACCCCCCACCCCAATGCAACCCCACACTCAAAGCAAAATGCAGTGTAAACCTCACAAAGGCACCCTGGATGGCCACTGAAAGTAACACCAGCCCAAAATAGCCCAGTCCTGTGCACCCCAAACGTTCATGCAATTCATGCCACCCTCACGGACGGGACAAGGAGTGCCAGTGCCCCCCCGGGAGACAGAGGCACCTTACAGGACACTGGTGAAGGATCCATGGACACTGATGAGCAGACAGGCCCCTCACCCAGTCCTGTCTGTCACCATGCAGCAGCCCCACCCACGAAACCACTGTCACCCTACCACCCAGTCAAGACCAGCAGCCCTAGCAAGCGTCCCCACACCAGTGTTTCCTGGCCACAGACTGGTGGAACACAGTCTCCCACTCCCAACATGCAAGAAGGCGAGGTCCCCAGTACAAGTGGTACTGCCAGACCTGTGCAGAGGATACATGCACAGGGGGCTAGGGCAAGTGCAAGGGTCTCAGTGGGCCAAGGGGAGGCCACAGGATGGATGCAGCAGCCCAGGACGTGATATCTGAGGTATTGGGGCCCTACCAGCATACCCATGACAGGTTGGCACAGATAGTATCCACCCTGGAGCACAGTCAGAGGATGCAGCAGGAACACCACCAACAGGCCACGGAGCAGTGGAAACAGCACAACGCCACAATGGCCAGCATAACAGGAGCAGTGCTGCAGCTGGTACAAACCCAGTCTGACACCCACACAGGACAGGAGGCCCCCACTACAGCACCGCACACCCACCTGGAAATTACACCATCAGCAGAAACATCCCAGGAACTACCCTCAAAGGAAACCCAAGGGCCTACCATGTCATCCCCTCAAGATCAACAGCAGGTGCCCAAACGGACCCTCAGGCCAAGATATGGCCTTGGAAGCCCAGCAAAGAACAAGACCCCGCTTCAAGAAGTAACTCAGCAACAATCTGCACAGCAACCATCCCACTCAATCAGCCACCACACATTGCTAAGAGGCAATATGAAGTAATGTAAGAAATGATGGACCCATCAATACTGCCAAAAAGGCTGCCACCATGTTGGCATTGAGGACACCCACCCCTTACGACCTGCCATGACTGTAAATAGCACTATTCACTCCCTGCAACCAATAAAACATATATCACACCTGTAACACTGTCCCCTGTGTTAAAATATGAACAAAGTGAAGTATGGATGCAACCGGCTGATAACCACTTTATTGGCAAAACATTGCATGAAAGGACTCCTGTGTGCCTAAATGGGGCCCTAGGTAAATGCAGAAAATATCAATCTGTACCATGCAGAACTGGACCATGTTTCACATACCATAATCGGACCCCACCTATATGACTAAGCACACTGACAATATGTGTCACAAATCCCAATGTCAGCCCAAAGTCCCACACAGTTACTGGAAGTAGAGTTGTATCAGTTGGGTCCTGAAATTGACATCTTCCCCTTCCTCATCATCGCATCACTCTCCTCCCCTCTCTGAGGTAGCTGGTCAGGACATACAGCACCCTCCACCTCCAAAAGGGGGATAGAATGTCTCACTGCCACGTTGTGCAGCATGCAGCAGACCACACCTTTTCAGGCCCATAGGCCAGGGAACCCCCAGAGATATGTAGACAACGAAATCTAGCCTTCTGGAGACTTATTGTCCACTCTATCACCCTCCTAGTATGTCCATGGGCCTCATTGTAATTCCTCTCTGCGTCCGTCCTAGGATTCCTCACTGGTGTCAGGAGCCAATGCAAATTTGGATAGGCAGAATCACCTAGAAAAAGGTGCAATACAGAATAGTCATTGTTAAGCTCCTTAGTCAGACAGCCTGGCTGTCTGCTATGTGTCAGTTAGTGACAGAAACACTTACCTATGATCCACCCTCTCTCCTCTTGGAGTTGTTCCATCCTCTGTGGCACACCACTGTTCCTCAGCACAAAGGAATCATGGACTGAACCTGGGAACATGGCATTCACATGTGAGATGTACTGGCCTGCAGTACATAACAATTGGATGTTCATGGAGTGAAAGTTCTTTCTGTTCCTGTACACCTGTTCACTGACTCTTGGGGAGATGATCGGTATGTGGGTGCCATCAATGGCACCTATCACATGGGGTATGTTGGCAAAGGTATAGAATTCAGACTTGATGGCAGGGAGGTCAGTACTTTGGGGAAAGCTCACATAGGACGGCAGGTGTCGTACAAATGCATTTAGAAATTTTGTCAGTACCATGCTGAACATTGGCTTTGAAAATCCAGCACCCATGCCCACTGTCACTTGAAATTATACTGTGGCCAGGAAATGGAGTGCGGAGAGGACCTGCACTTCAGTAGGGATGGCATGCTGATTACGATTTCCCAGAGTTAGTGCAGGATCCAAGAAAGCACAAAGTTCCTGAATTGTTGCACGTGTAAGTCTGTAATTGATTATGATCTGACGCTCCTCCATGGTCCTCATATCCACAAGTGGTCTGTAGACCGATGGTGCCCTTCCTCGCCACAAGGGTTGGTACCTACGAGGGATATCAAAAAGGTGTGATGAACACACATACTTAGGCATACATTGGCGGTCAAAAGACCGCGGAGGCCATTCTGGCTTTCCCGCTGGGCCGGCGGGCGCCCGCCAAAGGAGCACCCGCCGGCCCAGCGGGAAAGGCCCTGCAACATAGAAGCTGGCTCCGAATGGAGCCGGCGGTGTTGCAGGGGTGCGACGGGTGCAGTTGCACCCATCGCAATTTTCACTGTCTGCTATGCAGACAGTGAAAATCATGCTGGGGCCCTGTTAGGGGGCCCCTGCACTGCCCATGCCCAGTGGCATGGGCAGTGCAGGGGCCCCCAGGGGCCCCCAGGGGCCTCACGACACCCGTTCCCCGCCATCCTGTTCCTGGCGGTAAAAACCGCCAGAAACAGGGTGGCGGGAAGGGGGTCGGAATCTCCATGGCGGCGCTGCTTGCAGCGCCGCCATGGAGATTCAGCCCAGACAGGGGAAATCCGGCGGGAAACCGCCGGATCCCCTTTTCTGACTGCGGCTTTACCGCCGGGGTCAGAATGGGCAGGGAAGCACCGCCAGCCTGTTGGCGGTGCTTCCGTGGTCATCCACCCTGGCGGTCGATGACCGCCAGGGTTGGAATGACCCCCATTGTTATCAATTGTGCACTGCATATTTCATTGTAGTGACTCAACAGTAACTGCTTCTTGACAGATCTACATCTACAGCTCAATGAGGGAACAGTGTTTTTCATGTGTGGTATATTACGTAAAGGTCACATGCATAGGTGCTTCATGTGGCTAATAGGGCCTGCATTGTGCACAATTTTATTTATAGATGTGTAGTTACTGCCAAAATGTCTGCCCACTGTAATCCAGGCTTTTCATTGTAGAAGTGACCTCATACCGCTAGCGGTTGATGTCACAGCGTAAGGCGGTGTTTAACGCCATTCGCACCATCATTGGTTAACATGGATGCCAATGGGGAATCCCTGCGTATCATGATTGCCGCCGGCGGTGACGGTGCACACCGCCACAGTACGTACGTGAATTTGTCATCTATACTTCGCTCGACTCCTTCATCTCGTGCGGACAGGTACTCCACTGTGTGTACGGCTGTGGCCTGCCTCTGGTCATGGATGTGGCTCGTGTTTCAGGGGAAATGGTCCTGGCCTTCACCCAGGAGGAACTAGAGAGGCTAGTGGATGGGGTCCTGCCCCTGTACGCAAAACTCTACGGACGACCAGAGGTACAGGTGAGTCTGGGTTTGGGGTGCACTGTTTGGCTGTAATGGATAGTGTTGTAAGGACATATGTGTGCACCTCTGAGCCTGCATGGGCCGTGGCACATGGCATGCTGCGTGCATATGGCCTGTAAGAATTACAGTACTGTCCGTCCCATAGTGGACGAATAGCCAGCTGTACCTATCTTGCAAGTGCCTGACCTCTGTGTTCCATATCTGTGTCACCCTTTTAGGTCAGCGCCCACCAGAAGAGGGCACTTTGTCATGCCATCGCCGAGTAAGTGCGGAGCACGCACTGCAGAAAGAGGTGGGAGGACCTGCGGCACTGGGCACGTAAGATCTGTGAGGCCCAGCTGGGGAAGTCCTCCCAACGTGGAAGGGGTGCCCATCAGGCACTGACCCCCCTCATGCAACGTATCCTGGCGGTGGCGTACCCAGACCTGGATGGGCGCTTGAAGGCTGCACAGCAGTCACAAGGGGGTGAGTACTCATGTCACAAACTTCAGTCTGGAAGGATGTCTGTGTGTGCATTAGGGTTCATGCTGCTTAGAAGCAGGGACTCTCACTGTTGTCCATCTACATGATGGTCCTCGTGGGGTGTAGGGGTATCTTTGTCAGGTCTCCCACACGTCGCCTCCTTAGGTAGTTCAGGGGATGGGTGTAGAGCAGGGTTCTGGTCAGTAGTCAGGGGCATGGCCGTGGGCATAGTGAATGGTGCTGCCTGTTGGGTGTGTCTTCTGGGTGGGTCTATGTATGGCCACTATGTACCTCCATTCAGCTATTTACAAGTGTCTCTCCTGTTTTGTCTCCCCATTTCTGTTCTCTTGTGTTGGTTTTGTACAGCAGCAACATCTGGTAAGGGAGCTGAGGCACCGGCAAGTGGGGAAGCAGCGGCCCACGGATCCTCGGAGGCAGAGACATCCGACGCCAATGTACCAGTGGGTGGGAGGGTGAGGGGTGTACCACTGGGGAGGCAACTACTACTGGAGGTAGTGACTCCGAGACCTCCTCCGATGGGGGCTCCCCGGCAGTGGCGCACCCTAGTGGCCACACCACTACAGTGACATCTTCCGCCACCCCCCATTCCATCACTGCCCTCCCTTCTGCTCCCCACCGAGTTGCCTGTGCCCGCTCACCCAGAAAGGTGGGTGTCTCCTTTGCCCCAGGCTCCTCCTCCCCTTCCCCAGTCAGCCCTGCTGCCCTCACAGAGGAAGCTATTGACCTCCTGACAACCATCTCTGTAGGGCAGACAACCATTGTCAATGCCTTCCAGGGGCTAGCATCAGAGGTGCAGCAGACAAATGCCTATCTGGATGGCATTCACAGTGCCATGTCTGCCCTACAGAGATCTTTTCAGGCTCTGGCCTCCTCTTGGACAGCAGTCAGTTTCCCTGGCCATTCCGTCCCCCCTCCAACCTCCTCTACCCCTCCCACCACCCCACTCCCTTCACCCGTCCAAAGTACACAATCTGACACGCAGTCAAGCACATCAACAAACAAGAAGCACACTTCTAAACACAAGCACCACACCTCCCACCGCAAGCATTCACACAGCCAACAGACACATGCACACACAACAACATCCACTTCTCCCAGTGTGCCCACCTCTTCCGCCTCCCTGTCTGTCTCCTCTACATCCACACCCTCATGCACTGCACCTTCAGTCACTGTTGCTGCTCCTCTTACTGCACTCACCACAATAGCAGACATCCTACATGCATCCCAGACAGCACACCTGCACTCACCACAACTACTGTAGTTGACACATGCAGCACACTCACCAGACTTGCAGACTTGCAGACACCCACACAACATACATCCACACTGGCAGCCTGTCTTCTCCCACTGTGTCCACCCACTCCAAAAACTCACAAACGCACTAAGACACCCACCCATCACACATCCACCACACCATACTGTCCAGTCACCTGCACCCACTACATGCACCCCTACACCACAAACATCCACTGCCTCTGCCTCCACTCCCACACCCTCATCCAGGACCATCCCAATTGCTCCCAAAAAACGTTTCCTCTCCTGTGCTGACCTCTTCCAACCCACTGGACTACCCCATCTTCTCCCTAAGCATGCACACCTCCTTGCCCTTTCCACTCCTTCCACTTCACAGCCCACCCCTGTCCGCCCTTCACATTCCTGTGCCCCTTCCCCAGAGAAAAAGAAGGCCCGTGCAGAGCCAAGTCCATCTGCCTCCTCCCGCTCTAAACACCCCCCACCTTCAAAAGACAAACCCACACCCCCTCCACCTTCCAAGCGCAAGTCCAAGCCCCACCCCGTCACAAATCCCCACCCCCACCACCCTATGCCCCCGTTCCGTGAGGTGCCTGGATGCCCCTTTGTTGCCCCAATAGGTGGAGTACCGTGCACTTTTGGGAGTCAAGTTGGGTCCGTTGTGGCCCATGGCACTTGTAGCGCTACGGACTGGCCATTGGCCCTGTTTGAAGTAGTTAGCTCTGTGAGCTTTAATAAAATATTTCTGTGTGGCCTGTGTTTTGGCGGCACACTGTTGAACCCTGGTCTTTCGTTTCATGGTTTGTGGGTGTGGGGCATTTGTATGCACTGTGGTCAAGTTGGGTTTGCCTTGTGTCGGGTAAGTACCTCTTGCTGTGGGGTGTATGACTTGTGCTGCTGTGAAGGGTTGTGGGAGCATTGCGGGGTGGGTGGAGTTGGTGGGTATGTAACTGTGCCCTTTCCTCCCTTGTTTAATAGGTTGCAGTACTTACCGTTGTCGTCTTCTTCGGCGGTCTCGGTCGTGGAGGTATATGGCAAGGAGCAGGGCTGGCATGATCTGCAGCTCTCTATCCATGTCTTCTTCGGCGCTTTGTGTGGGCCTCCAGTGAGTGTTTCATTGGATTTGGTTTATTTCTGCCTGGCTTTGCATGGTTGTGGTTCCCACCCGGAACTGGCGGCAGACTAGTGGTTCATAATTTGATGGGCGGGTTGGGCCTTTCCATCAGCCTGTGGACAGACTCTGCTGTCGTCATCGGCCCTCCTCTACTGGCAGTGGGTGGTTTTCTGGATGCCTGTGTTCCATTTGGTTCATTATTTGGTGGTCCGGACCGCTCCTCTGTTGCCGGTTTTTACCGCCACCGCCGGCGGCGCAGTACAGACCACCGTGTTCATAATGAGGGCCTTAGTACTTTTTGAGTATACACATTTCTACACCTTATAAATTAATATGGATTCATTAATATACATTATTATTTATTTGTGTGAACGTTGCATTTGCATTTTTACATATTTGATTGACATGTGCATCCAAATAATTTAAGAACAAACTAAAATTGTTCTTGTGCCCTTGAATCTAGAATATGAAGGGTCATATGGAAATAACTAAACAGGAGAATCACATTCAACTGTGTCATGTAATGTGCTAAGAAAACATCCTAACGCAATCAACCATTGTTTAGTATTGGCATAACAACAGTTCTGACATAGAAAGCTGCCATGAAAGATGTGTGCATGTGATCTTCTTTGCAAAAAATCCAAAATGTCAGACTGACCTTCTGTTATTCATGCACTTCACTATGATAGTGGGTGTGACCAGTGGGCTGTGAGCAAGTGTTCAAAAAATCACTCAAAGAACCTATTACAGAGGAACAAGCTAGCAGGTATAGAAAGCAATGTTCAGATCAATATAAGTCCTTGCTTTGCCCACACTTACATTAAGACTCTTTACATTGTGGTAAGTACATAGGGAATACTTTTACATTGCAGTATGTTGCACAGGAAGTATCTTCAATTTAAAGATAAGTTGATGAGTATAATTTGTAGCCCCTACTCTACTCATAAAGAAACCTTACTACTCCTAAACTCTACCATCCCTAAACCCTAAAACCCCTATTATGCTAAAAGACAACACATCCCTGAACTCTCAGAACTCCATACTACCCCTTGACTCTACACATCCATGAACCTTAAACACTTTACTACTCCTTAAACACCACACATGCCTGAACCCTACAAATCCCTATCCCTAAAGACTATCCACCTGAGAGCACTAAAACCCATTACTATTGCTAAACATTATCTGTTCCACAACCCTAAAACACTATTCATCCCTGAACTCTAAAACTTCCATACTACTCCTAAACTCTTTCCATCCCTGAGACCTAAAACCCCTAACTACACCTAAACACTACCCATCACTAAACCGTAAAAAAGATCCTTACTACCCTTGAACTTTAACCATCCCTTAACCCTAAAAGCTCCTTACTACTCCTAATTTCTACCCATACCTGGACCCTAAAGATGCTTACTACCCCAAGCACTAGCCATCCCTGAACCCTAAACATTCCTTACTACCCCTAAACACTAGCCATCCCTGAATCCTAACAAAATATTGCTACCCCTAAACACTACCCATTCGTGAATCATCAAATCTTATATCCATATTTCGAATTGAATATTTTTTAAATATTACAATTCAATCATAATAAAAATAAGTATTCTAATTTTTTATTTCAATGTACTTTAAATCTTAACTCACAATATAAAACAATAAGTCACTATTTACAAGAATAACTTTAATGTATGATAAAATTAACTTAGAACACTATTAAAAATTCAGAAGTCTAATCCTTATCATTATGGGGGTCATTACGACCCTGGCGGCCGGCGGTAACACCGCCAACAGGCTGGCGGTGTTCCGCCAGCAATTATGACCGTGGCGGAATTGCCACGGCCATACCACCGGCCCCTCCAATTTCCCGCCAGGATTCCGCCTGACGGTCATAATCCCCAGGGCAGCGGTGCAAGCACCGCTGCTCTGGGGATTATGAGTCCCCGACCGCCAGCCTGTCCGTGACAGTAAACACCGCCATTGAAAGGCTGGCGGTAAGTGGACTTGGGGTGCCCCTGGGGGCCCCTGCACTGCCCATGCACTTGGCATGGGCAGTGCAGGGGCCCCCAGGCATAGCCCTGTCGCGCATTTCACTGCCCGGATTTCGGGCAGTGAAATGCACGACGGGTGCTACTGCACCCGCTGCACATCAGCATTGCCGCCGGCTCTATTACGAGCCGGCAGCAATGTTGATGTGACATTTCCGCTGGGCCAGCGGACGGTAACACTGTTACCGTCCGCTGGCCCAGCGGAAATGTCATAATAGGGAGCCAGGAATACCACCGGCAATGGCGGTATTCTGTCTCCCGCGGCCTCGGCGGTCTTTTTACAAGACCGCCGAGGTCGTAATGACCCCCTATATATGTATAAAAAAACACTTGCCTGAAATGGAATGCAACAACTCCCGATGTAACTTGGTTTATGTAATGACTCCAGATTTAGACCCTGTGAAGTAAAAGTTATGCAGTGTTCAGCCTATCATTATGAATACTTTGAATGAACCCAAGTGGTCTCATTTAATACATTTTTAAAGCATATAGAAAGCTTTATGGCCACAAAGGTGTTTTAGTTATGTTAACTAATTATTACGTTAATTATTTAATTCAATTTGTTAGATGTGTAATGCTCGGAACATATCAGTTCGTGGCCAGTTTAGGCAGCTTGCAGATACAGTGGTTTATCTATGTGGGCACTATGCGGTTGGGATCTCATCTACAGCATACCAGTGTCAGATTCAGTCTTTATCTTTTGCTCCATTATGGCTCCTTATTCCAAGATTCGGAGGAATGCTGAATTGGCATTCTCTCACGAAGAATTACTCAAATGTCAGTATCATAATTCTGGGATGCATGAGTACTTCAGAATTCTGACTTGGTTCCTGAGTAACCATACAAAATTAGGAGGTTAACACACCTAATTTCCACGGTAGTTCCCTATTTTGTAATCCATTATGAGTACTGCACGAACACTACACTGGTATTACCACTGCTGTAATTACTGATGCCCTTGGTATCTGTTTTTTTTATTTTTTTTATCTGTTTATTAGTCATTACACTCACTCAACAGTACATTTGCTATTAATAATTTTGCGATCTGTTTACACACATTTATAAGCTTGTACAACACAGTTGCGCAATGAGTTGCTAAAAGAGAAAAATTTAAACTTGAAACTGCAATAACTAGTTAAAGACGCAACTAAACACCGCTAATGTCATACCTAGTGCTGGCTACACCCATTGGAGGGTGGGGAAAAAAAGAAAGATACAGCTATTGTGTATGGGGGGACAGGAAGTCATAGTTGAGGTATGAATTATGCATTGCGGGGCATGAAGGGGCGCAGAGCCAATCTAGTGATTAGCAAGCTAGGTATGGGTTGCATATAAGCATAGCCGCAGAAGAAGCATCCTAATATGTTACGTTGTTGCATTGAGGGAGGAGATGAGGATGTTAATACAGAAAGTGAGTGATGGAGGGGCAGCTGAGTGTAGCGTGATAAAGATATTAACCAAAACGGTAATACCTATATATGGTACCCAATTTAGGGGGGGTATGTGTCATCCCTAGCTTCTATTGCTACCACAAAAGTGTCCCAAACTTCGGGGCCATCCTGAATTAGGCCTTTGTGTTGTAATAAGCGAAGTGTCTGAGCTTCGGCTTGTGAGCGACTATGTGAGTCGCGGAGCCAAGCAGAATGGGTTGGAACGTGTGGGGCTTTCCAGTGCGTAGCTATTAGGCGCTTGAAGACAACAAATGCTAGATCGATAAATCTGTGTAAATGTTTATCCTCTCTGGTACGGTGGCGTATGCCAAGTAAACAGGAGTCTGGGGTGGGCAACAGGGTGTGGGACGAAATGTCTGCTTTGGCGTCCGTAACGCGGTGCCAAGCCGAGTTTATTGAGTGGCAGCTCCAGACCATATGGTAAAAGTCTGCTGCTGGAGTAGCGCATCTGGGACATGACGGGTTTGTGCTCGTGTATATTCTTTGGATGCGGGCCGGGATTAGATATGTGTGGTGAATATAATTGAATTAGGTATAACACAGTCGAGGATTGTGGGATGTTGACTTGATCATTGTGAGAGCCGCGACCCAGGTTTTTTGTGGTAATGGTGAAGGGAGGACGGAGTCCCACCGTGCCTTAGCAATCGGCAGGGTAGAGCAAACTGCTGCTAGTAGTTCTTTATATAGTTTAGTTATGATGCCTTTTGTGCTACCTATGGTAAGGATGCTGGTAAGTAATTGGGACTCAGGAGGTTCAGTGTTGCAAGAACCCCAGAGGTTATCGAGTAGCCGCTTGATGGCACTATGGGGGTCATTCAGACCCCGGCGGGCGGCAGGCACCGCCCGCCGGGCGGAAACCGCTAAATGACCGCGGCGGTCATTCTAACTTTCCCGCTGCGCCGGCGGGCGATCTCCAAAAGATCGCCCGCCGGCCCAGCGGGAAAGCCCCTGAAAAGAGGAAGCCGGCTCCGAATGGAGCCGGCGGATTTGCAGGGGTGCGACGGGTGCAGTGGCACCCGTCGCGATTTTCAGTGTCTGCAAAGCAGACACTGAAAATCTTTTTGGGGCCCTGTTAGGGGGCCCCTGCACTGCCCATGCCACAGGCATGGGCAGTGCAGGGGCCCCCAGGGGCCCCACGACACCAGTTCCCGCCAGCCTGGTTCTGGCGGTGTAAACCGCCAGAAACAGGCTGGCGGGAAGGGGGTCGGAATCCCCATGGCGGCGCTGCATGCAGCGCCGCCATGGAGGATTCCCTGGGCCAGGGGTAAACCGGCGGGAAACCGCCGGTTCCCCTTTTCTGACCGCGGCTTTACCGCAGCGGTCAGAATGGCCCAGGAAGCACCGCCAGCCTGTTGGCGGTGCTTCCTCTGCCCTCCACCCTGGCAGTTTCAAACCGCCAGGGTCGGAATGAGGGCCTATATGTCAGAAAGGCACCAATGTGCATAACCCCAGCGGACACTAGTCCCAGCGGACACATACTAGGTATGCATTGTGGAGCTGGAGTAGAAATCGCCCACATTCAGTGTGCTTATATCCCGTGTATCATGGTGTGATGAAAGTATTTGGGTGCCCGGCAATTGCAACAGCAGTAACAAAGGGGAGTAAGGAGGAGAGGGGGTCTTATTTGAACGTATCTACGCCAGCAGAAGCGAGCTGCTTCCAACAATATGGGTTTTGAGGGTAGGCGGTTAGGGCCAGATAACAGTGAGGACAGTATTGTTTGCGGGGCTATATATGCCTGCAACATTATGCCTTCGGGAGGAGGAGTGTCCTGAAGCCATGTGGATAACCACAACAGCTGAGCAGCTGCATAGTATCTTTCGAAGTTAGGCATGCCCAGACCGCCCGCCTCTTGCGGGTATTGTGTTATAGCTAACGCTACTCTGCGTCTATCTTTGCCCCAGAGCAGGTCAGTTAATAATGAGTGCAGTTTACAAAAGAACGAGCGTGGTAAGCATAATGGAAGGGCAGTAAAATAAGATAAGAACCTTGGGAGGATGAGCATTTTGGCTATTGCTACCCGACCCATAGGGGATAGGGGAAGTGAGCTCCAAAACGACAATGAGCTGCGGGTGGAACTGAGTGCTCTGTCAATATTGCCCTCTTTTAGATCGGCAATGGAGTGATAAATTTGTACCCCAAGGTATTTAAAGGTAGTATGTGACCATGGTAGTTTATATTGCGGTAATGCCATGTGAAGGTCATTTGGTATAGGGGCAAGGGGGAAGATACTTGACTTGGACCAGTTGACATGTAAACCAGAGGCGAGAGCGAAGGAATCAAGCATTTGCAACACCTCTACCAAAGAGGTGGAGTGATTACGCAGGTATATCAGGGCATCATCTGCGTATAAGGATATAATATGATATGTGTTAGATTCAGGGATGCCCCATATATGTGCGTAGCTACGTAGTTTAATTGCTAATGGTTCCATGGCTATAGCGAATAATAAAGGGGAGAATGGACGACCTTGTCTGGTACCTCTGCCTATGGGGAATGCTTCGGAGATAGTGCGTCCATTTTTGACACGAGCTGTGGGCGTGGAGTAGAGCGTTTTGATCCATCTAATGAAACCGGGGCCGAAACCAAACGCTTTGAGTGTGCGTAGATAATCCCAGATTAACGTAACAAACGCTTTTTCAATGTCTAGGGAGAGAGCCACCGCTTCTGATTCTGTATTACTGTGCATTATGTGGAGCAGCCTTCTAATATTTAAGAAGGTGCTTCTCCCTGGAATAAAGTCAGACTGATCATAGTGTATTAAGCTTGATAAGTAAGGGAGTAGCCTGTTTGCCAATATTTTCCCCAATAATTTGCAATCTGTGTTGAGGAGAGAGAGCGGCCTGTATGATTTAACGTCAAGAGGATCACGGCCCGCCTTTGGGAGGACAACTATTAGAGCTTCGCGCATGGAGTCTGGCAGTTGTAATTTATTACGAGCTTCGTTAAATACCTCTATGAGTGGTTTTAGGAGGTGGGTAGCATGGGAGTTAAAATACTCTACCGGTAGGCCATCCGAGCCAGGGGTTTTGCTACGTGCCATTTGTGCCAGAGCTGAGCACAGCTCTTCTACAGTAATGGGACCGTCTAAAGTGGCGGTATTGTCAGTAATGTGTTGGTTTTGGGAGACGAGTAATAATATGTCAGTTAGCTGCTGCTCCGACGGGGGGGGAGGCGTGTAAAGGGCGAGATAATATGTGGAGAAGACTTTGTTGAGACCTGCTTGGGTGTTGACAATGACGTCGGGGTTTAGACGTATCGCACCAATGGGTGATGGTTGCGAGGGTTGACGGGTCAGCCACGCTAACAGTCTGCCTGATCTATCCCCTTCAGCGTGTTGTCTTGTCATGTAGTGTCTGTAGTCGTGCTTACATAGTCTGGTGTCTACTTCTCTATGGGCAGCTCTAAGCGAATTCAGTGTTGCTAGTGTGGACTTGTTTCTGGAGACCTCAACCTCCGCTTTGCGGAGTTTTACCTCCAAATCTTATAGTTCTTTGGTGAGTATCCTTCTTACCCCCACCATGGCCGCAAGGCAATGTCCGCGTATTACCGCTTTGTGGGCATCCCACTCTACAGCGTAGGATGAGGTTGTATTTTTATTCAGTGAGAAGTAATCAGCCAGTCGCTTGGACATTTCTGCATGAAAGGGGGGGTCTAAAAGAGCTTCTGACTGCAATCGCCATGTTGGTATACGAGTGTGCATGTGGCCCCAGGCCATTATTGCACAGAGAGGGTTGTGATCTGATATGGTGCGCGCTAGGTATTCGGACGCGTACACTTTCTGAATTACGGCTGCAGGTACAAAAATCATATCTATTCTGGTATGTAGCTTGTGTACAGAGGAGTAGTAAGAATATTTGCGGTGGGTGGGGTGGCCAACCCTCCAAATGACTCTCAAACCGTTATTACAGGCCCAGTTTGCCAGTGCTTGTGAGGCACGATTGGATGGGGCCGTGGCGAGTGGGGCAAATGAACGGTCTATTTGAGTATCTAGGACGCTGTTAAAGTCGCCCCCCCATATGCACTCTAGTGTGGGGTCACTGAGATTGCCAGTGGTGAGCGTGCTCAGGAAATCGCGTTGATTTGAATTTGGGGAGTATAGCACTACCAAAGCTAAGGGGGACCCGTCAAGGACTCCTTCTAGTATCACATGTCTACCGTTTGGGTCGCATTGTGTGCGAGATATGATAAATGGGACCCCAGGAGCAATCCAGATCGCCACCCCCAAGCGAAAGACGAGGAAGTGGTGCCGTGCAATTGACCTTTCCATTTTGAGCGTGTGCTTTCCAACGTGGATTTAGAGAGATGTGTCTCTTGTAGTAGGGCTATGTGTACCTGATGCCTCTTAAGAAAGGCGTGAATCCTTTGCCGCTTACGCGGCATTGCCATACCTTTGATATTCCATGTGAGTATCTTATATTTCAAGATACCTTGTTGAGTTTGGGTGGCCATGAGGCTATTATAGCTTTAGCAAAACCGGAGAGATGTATGTCCTCGGGCCCCATTATGGAGATATTGTGACGATTACCCACCAAGGATAGCCAGTAAATATCCTTAACCTCTTAAATGCGGGCGTCGGCCACTGGCCGACGCCCACACACCCTCCCTGGTGCGGGTCACGACCAGTGGCCGACACCAGGAAGGGCATTAATAAATCCTCGGGTGCGTCGCACCCGAGGATTTTTTTTTTTTTTTTTTTTTCCCCCCCGGGAGACACGGAAGCTACCGTGTCTCCCCCCGCCCCCCACCCGCCCCTTTGTGACGTCAGCGCGCTGCGAGGCGCGCTGACGTTGCAAAGGTGTTTTCCCCATGAAAGCAGGAAGCAGCCTTGCGGCCGCTTCCTGCTTTCATGGGGAAAACGGCCTTTTTCACGTTCGGGAAGGCCTCGTAAGAAAGGGGAGAGTCTCCCCTTTCTTACGAGGCCTTCCTGAAAGTGTTTCCTGGCCCCCGATCGCAGCAAATAAAAAAATAAAAAAATAAATGAAATGACAGGGGGTCGCCCGTGGGCAGGGTGACCCCGTGTGGGGGCAATTTTTTTTTTAGATGTTGTAGGGTTTCCCTGGGGGCCATTTTGGCCCCCAAGGAAACCATACAACAACTAAAAAAATATATATGTATATATCTATATATATATATCTATGTAGATAGATATATCTAGGTACATGGATATATCTATAGATATATCTATGTAGATATATATTTATATATATATATATATAGGTAGATCTGTATCAAAGAGATTTATAAAGCGCGCTACTCACCTGTGAGGGTCTCAAGGCGCTGGGGGGGGGGACGGGGGGGAGGGAAAGGGGCTAGGAGGTTCACTGTTCAAAAAGCCAGGTTTTGAGGCCCTTCCTGAAAAGAAGTAGGTTTTGGGTCTTGCGAATGTGAGTTGTGAGTGCGTTCCATGTTTTGGGTGCAATGTAGGAGAAGGATCTGCCCCCGGTGGTGGTGTGTTTGATGCGGGGGTCAGAGGCGAGAGAGAGGTCAGCTGAACGGACGTTTCGTGTGGGGGTGTGGAAGGTGACTCTCGTTGAGGTAGGCAGGGCCTGTGTTGTGGAGTGATTTGTGTGTGAGGATGAGGATCTTGAAGGTGATCCTTTTGTCAATGGAGAGCCAGTGGAGGGATTTGAGGTGTGGAGAGATGTGTTCGTGTCGGTGGAGGTCGAGGATGAGTCGTGCTGCTGAGTTCTGGATGCGTGTAGTTTGCACTTGAGTTTTAGAGTGGTGCCGGCGTAGAGGGCGTTTCTGTAATCAAGCCTGCTGCTGATGAGTGCGTGAGTGACAGTTTTTCTGGTCTCTGTGGGGATCCATTTTAATGTTTTTCAGTATACGGAGTTTGTTGAAGCATGAGGAGGTAAGAGCGTTGATTTGTTGGGTCATAGAGAGGGAGGAGTCTAGGATGATGCTGAGGTTGCGTGCGTAGTTGGCGGGGGTGGGTGCAGGGCCTAGCGTGGTGGGCCACCATGGGGGGTCCCAGGTTTTTTTGGTGAGGGCCAAAGAGGATTATTTCGGTTTTGCTTGAGTTGAGTTTCAGGTGGTTGGCTGTCATATATACATCACTTTTGTCAATATGTGTGTGGTTTCCCTGGGGGGAAAAGGGTCCGACTTGTCTAGTGGCAGTTTTAGTGCCATAAAGAAGCGCAGAAGGTTTATATGCCTACTGCAAAGAGCACATCTGTATTTTATGTAAATAGCTGAGTACATTAGTAAAGTCTATGGAGAGATGAAGGGCACTTTTGCTGGGTGGTAATGAGGGAATCCGAGGAGGAGGGAGTGGGAGCACCAATAATGATTGTTGGACTGGGCGCAGGAGGTGCTAAAGACTGTGACGAATGGTATGTGACAAGGTGTTTTTTGAGTGTCTTGAAAGTACGTGCTGATTGAGGGAAGAAGCGCAGGTAAGGTGGCCTCTACTGTTGCACGTATCTCACACACACCATCGATTTTGTGACTGTCTACGTAGGCTAGTGTTTTAGAGCAACAGTTTAGCCAATAGCAGAGATGGCATCTTGATGGATGACTGCTGCCTGCACTCGGGTTATAGAGGACCGCTCTGACATAGGATCAGAGACTGAGACATCAGATACTGAGACAGCATCTGAGGGATAGGACAATGGCGCAGACTCTGGGAGTGATTTTTCAGTCAGAGGAGTCCCATTCGAAAACTCCTCTTCCAGTACATTATGAGGGAGGTGATGAGGACAGTCCTGCTGTCCCTTCGCAAGCTGTTCGTGCAACTGGGTAATAGTGGGTTAGGCCAACCCAGAGAGCAGGTGAATGCGGCGGCAAGCAGAGAGAGAGTGCTCTCTTGGGAGCTCACCAATTTAGTTCAGCCCCAAATTCCACCACCCAAATCATATTGTGGAGACATCAAAATTGTCTATGGCAAAACAAACTGGTTTTGTAAGGCAGGCACCTGTGTTTTTGGTCCTGGATTCGGCGGCCATATAGAGAAACACACTAAACCCAAACATTTCTGGAAACTAGACATTCGGGGGAGTCCACAGAGGTGTGACTTGTGTGGATTCCCCAAAGTTTTCTTACCCAGAATACCCTGCAAAGCTGAAATGTTGAGAAAAAACTCTATTTTTCTCGCATTTCTGTCACACAAACTACAGGAATATGCTGGGATCCACAACATTCCTACCACCCAGTGACTCCTCACCTGTCCTGATAAAAACACTACCCCACTTGAGTGCCTACACCTAGTGCCTGTGTCAGGAATGGATCACCCCAGGGTCAACAGCTGCCTCACGTAAGGACCAACATTGACCGTTGTGTGATCTATTCCTGTCGCAGGCACCAGGCCTAACCACACAAGTGAGGTATCATATTTATCGGGAGACTTGGGGGAACGCTGGGTGGAAGGAAATTTGTGGCTCCCCTCAGATTCCAGAACTTTCTGTCACCGAAATGTGTGGAAAACGTGGTATTTTAGCCACATTTTGAGGTTTGCAAAGCATTCTGGGTAACAGAACCTGGTCCGAGCCCCACAAGTCACCTCATCTTGGATTCCCCTGGGTTTCTAGTTTACAAAAATGTGCTGGTTTGCTAGGTTTCCCCAGGTGCCGGCTGAGCTAGAGGCCAAAATCCACAGGTAGGCTATGAAAAAATGTGATGTGTCCACGTTCTGTTTTGGGGCATTTCCTGTCGCGGGCGCTAGGCCTACCCACACAAGTGAGGTATCATTTTTATCGGGAGACTTAGGGGAACGCCGGGTGGAAGGAAATTTGTGGCTCCTCTCAGATTCCAGAACTTTCTGTCACCGAGATGTGAGGAAAACTTGTTTTTTTGGCCACTTTTTTAGGTTTGCAAAGGATTCTGGGTAACAGAACCTAGTCCGAGCCCCGCAAGTCACCCCTCCTTGGATTCCCCTAGGTCTCTAGTTTTCAGAAATGCACAGGTTTGGTAGGTTTCCCTATGTGCCGGCTGAGCTAGAGGCCAAAATCTACAGGTAGGCACTTCTCAAAAAACACCTCTGTTTTCTTCCAAAAATTTGGATGTGTCCACGTTGCGCTTTGGGGCGTTTCCTGTCGCGGGCGCTAGGCCTACCCACACAAGTGAGGTATCATTTTTATCGGGAGACTTGGGGGAACGCCGGGTGGAAGAAAATTTGTGGCTCCTCTCAGATTCCAGAACTTTCTGTCACCGAAATGTGAGGAAAACTTGTTTTTTTAGCCACTTTTTGAGGTTTGCAAAGGATTGTGGGTAACAGAACCTGGTCCGAGCCCCGCGAGTCACCCCTCCTTGTATTGCCCTATGTCTCTAGTTTTCAGAAATGCACAGGTTTGGTAGGTTTCCCTAGGTGCCGGCTGAGCTAGAGGCCAAAATCTACAGGTAGGCACTTCTCAAAAAACACCTCTGTTTTCTTCCAAAAATTTTGATGTGTCCACGTTGCGCTTTGGGGCGTTTCCTGTCGCGGGCGCTAGGCCTACCCACACAAGTGAGGTATCATTTTTATCGGGAGACTTGGGGGAACGCTGGGTGGAAGGAAATTTGTGGCTCCTCTCAGATTCCAGAACTTTCTGTCACCGAAATCTGAGGAAAACTTGTTTTTTTAGCCACTTTTTGAGGTTTGCAAAGGATTCTGGGTAACAGAACCTGGTCCGAGCCCCGCGAGTCACCCCTCCTTGGATTGCCCTAGGTCTCTAGTTTTCAGAAATGCACAGGTTTGGTAGGTTTCCCTAGGTGCCGGCTGAGCTAGAGGCCAAAATCTACAGGTAGGCACTTCTCAAAAAACACCTCTGTTTTCTTCCAAAATTTTTGATGTGTCCACGTTGCGCTTTGGGGCGTTTCCTGTCGCGGGGCGCTAGGCCTACCCACACAAGTGAGGTATCATTTTTATCGGGAGACTTGGGGGAACGCCGGGTGGAAGGAAATTTGTGGCTCCTCTCAGATTCCAGAACTTTCTGTCACCGAAATCTGAGGAAAACTTGTTTTTTTAGCCACTTTTTGAGGTTTGCAAAGGATTCTGGGTAACAGAACCTGGTCCGAGCCCCGCGAGTCACCCCTCCTTGGATTGCCCTAGGTCTCTAGTTTTCAGAAATGCACAGGTTTGGTAGGTTTCCCTAGGTGCCGGCTGAGCTAGAGGCCAAAATCTACAGGTAGGCACTTCTCAAAAAACACCTCTGTTTTCTTCCAAAAATTTTGATGTGTCCACGTTGCGCTTTGGGGCGTTTCCTGTCGCGGGCGCTAGGCCTACCCACACAAGTGAGGTATCATTTTTATCGGGAGACTTGGGGGAACGCCGGGTGGAAGGAAATTTGTGGCTCCTCTCAGATTCCAGAACTTTCTGTCACCGAAATCTGAGGAAAACTTGTTTTTTTAGCCACTTTTTGAGGTTTGCAAAGGATTCTGGGTAACAGAACCTGGTCCGAGCCCCACGAGTCACCCCTCCTTGGATTGCCCTAGGTCTCTAGTTTTCAGAAATGCACAGGTTTGGTAGGTTTCCCTAGGTGCCGGCTGAGCTAGTGGCCAAAATCTACAGGTAGGCACTTCTCAAAAAACACCTCTGTTTTCTTCCAAAAATTTTGATGTGTCCACGTTGCGCTTTGGGGCGTTTCCTGTCGCGGGCGCTAGGCCTACCCACACAAGTGAGGTATCATTTTTATCGGGAGACTTGGGGGAACGCCGGGTGGAAGGAAATTTGTGGCTCCTCTCAGATTCCAGAACTTTCTGTCACCGAAATGTGAGGAAAACTTGTTTTTTTAGCCACTTTTTGAGGTTTGCAAAGGATTCTGGGTAACAGAACCTGGTCCGAGCCCCGCAAGTCACCCCTCCTTGGATTCCCCTAGGTCTCTAGTTTTCAGAAATGCACAGGTTTGGTAGGTTTCCCTATGTGCCGGCTGAGCTAGAGGCCAAAATCTACAGGTAGGCACTTTGGAAAAAACAGCTGTGTTTTCTATAAAAAAAATAGGATGTGTCCATGTTGTGTTTTGGGGCATTTCCTGTCGCGGGCACTAGGCCTACCCACACAAGTGAGGTATCATTTTTATCGGGAGACTTGGGGGAACACAGAATAGCAAAACAAGTGTTATTGCCCCTTATCTTTCTCTACATTTTTTCCTTCCAAATATAAGAGAGTGTGTAAAAAAGACGTCTATTTGAAAAATGCCCTGCAATTCACATGCTAGTATGGGCACCTCGGAATTCAGCGATGTGCAAATAACCACTGCTCCTCAAAACCTTATCTTGATCCCATTTTGGAAATGCAAAGGTTTTCTTGATACCTCTTTTTCACTCTTCATATTTCAGCAAATGAATTGCTGTATACCCAGTATAGAATGAAAACCAACTGCAGGGTGCAGCTTATTTATTGGCTCTGGGTACCTAGGGTTCTTGATGAACCTACAAGCCCTTTATATCCCCGCAACCAGAAGAGTCCAGCAGACAAAACGGTATATTGCTTTCAGAAATCTGACATCGCAGGAAAAAGTTACAGAGTAAAACATAAAGAAAAATGGCTGTTGTTTTCAGCTCAATTTCAATATTTTTTTTATTTCAGCTGTTATTTTCTGTAGGAAAACCTTGTAGGATCTACACAAATGACCCCTTGCTGAATTCAGAATTTTGTCTAGTTTTCAGAAATGTTTAGCATTCCAGGATCCAGCATTGGTTTCACACCCATTCCTGTCACTAACTGGAAGGAGGCTGAAAGCACCAAATATAGTAGAAATGGGGTATGTCCCAGTAAAATGCCAAATTTGTGTTGAAAAATTCGGTTTTCTGATTCAAGTCTGCCCGTTCCTGAAAGGTGGGAAGATAGTGATTTCAGCACCAGAAACCCTTGGTTGATGGCATTTTCAGGGAAAAAACCACAAGCCTTCTTCGGCAGCCCTTTTTTCCCATTTTTTGGGAAAAAACAAAATTTTCACTGTATTTTGGCTATTTTCTTGGTCTCCTCCAGGGGAAACCACCAACTCTGGGTACCATTAGAATCCCTAGGATGTTGGAAAAAAAGGACGCAAATTTGGCGTGGTTAGCTTATGTGGACAAAAAGTTATGAAGCCCTAAGCGCGAACTACCCCAAATAGCCAAAAAAGGGCTCAGCACTGGGGGGGGAAAGGCCCAGCAGCTAAGGGGTTAATGTTGTAAGATGTAAACCTATTACTATGGTAAATATGACATGCACGTTTGCTAATGTGTTTGCGACTAACTAAAGTATGACAAAACCAACAACCAAAAAAAATGCAGTCAAAAACAATATATAACAACAACTGAAATAATAAAAAATATAAAAAAATTCCAGCGATTGCCAGCTTGGAAGAACGGTCCATATGGAGCAGGGGGGTGCTGAAGGGCATTAGTTCAAAGTCAGGGATTTACCATGCCCGAGTTACTCATGGTGCAGAGTGCACCGCCCATGACCACAAGCGGGCTACGCGCCGCAATAAAGGATCGGTGGTGCCGCCAGGCCGCTACTGAACAGCCGAGGGGGGGGAAGCCATATTGTTGTATCTGAGGAGCAGGAGTAGGTGGTGCTTAATTGACTTAGCAAATGTCATCTGCTGTGCGCGGCGTGAGAGTAGGACCTCGTGTGGATTCCGCCGAGTCAGAGTATGCGTCCTGTTCCGGATCCACGTCAGTTTGTGTGGACAGGACTGTTGGCGACGTGTTAACTAATCTAGATTTAGCCTGCAGGAGCAGGGAGCGTTCTGTTTGTGACTGTTCAGGTGAGGGTTTAATGCCTTTTTTTTTTCGTTGCCTACGCCTTGTCATGGAAGAAGACCAATTTTCACCCAGGGTGCTTGTGTCTATCGGGTCGGCAAGACACTTGGCATGCAGCGAGGTCCAGGCATCTTCCGGAGTAGTGAAGAAAAAAGTCTGAGTGTCATCTTGTACCCGGAGTCTGGCTGGGAACATCAACACATACTTGATGTTATGTTTGCGGAGGCATACCTTAACACGATAAAAAGAGCTCCGCTTCTTCTGAACTTCTGCTGTAAAGTCTGGATAAGCTGTAATCTCTGCGTTTTCGAAGTGTATCGGTCCAGATTTGCAAAATAACTGTAGGATGAGGTCTCTAACTCGATAGTTAAGGAGTCTTGCTATCAACGGGCGAGGCTGTGAGCCAGGTGGCGGGGGCCTGCCGGGGACCCTGTGGGCACGTTCGATGGAGAAGAACTTCGGGATATTATCTTTAAGAATTGTGTCCGTAAGCCATTGTTCTATGAATAATTCTGTGCTGGGACCCTCAACGCGCTCAGGGAACCCCACCAGGCGAATGTTGTTGCGCCAGGACCTGCCCTCTGCATCTTCAGCTCTACGTTTTAAGAGGTCCACCTCTGTTGTTAAATGAGCCAGTTGCGATTGGAGATCTTTCACAGTTCGGGGGAGGGTTGCAGAGTCTTTTTCTAGTTCAGACACTCTGTCGGCCAATGCGTGTTGATCAGTACGAAGTATGTTGAGGTCTTCTGTTACTGAGCCTATTTTGGCTTCTAGGGTGGTCTTGGTGTCTAGAATGGCATGCAATATCTTTTCAAACTGTGATGTGTGAGATTGTAAGGTAAGTTCCAACTTCTGCAAAGCCAATTGCATGGTGGCGTGGGCCTCAGAGGAGGGAGGGGTGTCGGGGTCCATTCTGCCGGGAGGTGCACGTGGGGTTTTTGGTTTGACCATTTGTGAAGTGCGGTTACGAGTGGTCGTTAACGAGTAGCACCGGTTGGAGGCGATGCGGGCAGGGTGAGCAAAGGAGCAATCTGCGACGTAGAAGAGGTACAGAACCATAGGGCCGCAGATAACTATTGAAGGCCAGAAGTGAAATACAAGCGACAATGGGGTGGTGCACGAACTTTGAGAGCCACCTCTTCCGCCTTCAGGGCGAGTGTACAGGTTTGTGACGAAGAGATTATCTGTCTAGTTCCTGGTGGCTAGCAGAGTACTTTAGCGCTTTGTCGTGTGCCCGTCACGCCTCACGATTCCAGGCAGTGGAGGGGTCAGGCGTGTTATGCTTCTGCAACCACATAAAATAGCCAAGCCCAACAGCCACACAAGGGCGACGCAGCAGCAGATGAGCACGAAGTGACGTGTACGGCCGGGTTAGGAGGCGCACCACAGTACAGTCCGGCATGGGCGCTGAGGTCAAACAAAGCGAGAGTAGGCCAGTGATAGATGGTAAGTAATGGCCTAATGTATTGGCTATTGCTTGCGCAGTTTAGGGATTGTGACGCTGGTGGGAAATTATATGTAGAGTCTGGTGGGGTGGGGGCAGAGCCCCATGTGCTTTGTTGGGGCTTTAGCTGCCCCGAGTTCATTGGTCCGGGGGGAGGTGGTCAACACATTTGCGCACTGCGACTCGATAAATGTCACCGAAAGGCTCACCTCACTTTTCTGTCCGGTCCAGTTTCCCTCTGCGCTCTTGACCTCCGACTGCATTCCTACCGCCTCACCACTCCTGTGGTGAAGCTCGGACAGGTACTGGGCGAGGTCTCTGGTTTGTGGAGTCTTCGGTGGAAGTGGAGATCCAGGTGCTGTACTGCATGTCTGCAAAACGACCTCCGCCAGGCCGCCACGCTAACATGCCCCCTCCAGGCAGGCCACAGCAACCCCAAGTCTTGGGGCACAGCAGAATATCAGGCGTGCCCCCACTCAGTAAGCGGGAAGGCCGGGGCGCCACCACCAACAGCAGCAACCTCACACGGAGGTTAGTAAAATTGTAGGCCTGCTCCGGCAGTCCTCGATGTGTGGGGCGCGTCACCGCGGAGGATCAGCCTCGCCCGGCGCCGTCACTCCAAAATGCCATTTAAGGGTTAGCGCCCTATTCCGGTGCCGTGTATGAGGCCAGAGCACGCGCGACACGGCCTCCGGGCCGGCTGCGGATCTGAGTCCCGGCCCCGGTAACCAGGGGGCCAGGGCGCCACCACCAGCGGCGGTAACCTCACACGGAGGTTAATAGAATTGTAAGCCTGCTCCGGCAGGCCTCAGTGTATGGGGCGCGGCACCGTGGCAGGACCGCCTCGCCTGGCGCCGCCGCCCCAAAATGTCCAAGGGCTGGCGCCCGATCCCAGCGCCTCACATGAAGCCGGAGCCCGTGCGACACGGCCTCCGGGCCGGCCGCGGACCCGAGCTCCGGCTCCAGGTCCCAGGAGGCGTAACGCGGCTCCTGCGGCGAGTGTGCAGGCCGCAGCCGCGGGCGCAGACCCAGCAGCCCGGCCGAGCGATCGACACCTGCAGAGCGGCCGCGGCAGCAGATGCACAGCTACGGCCGATGGTGCGGGCTTCGGGCAGCAAGATGGGCGACGCCTGTCCCCCTTAAAAGGTGGTGCAGGCGCCCGCCGGCCCAGCGGGAAAGCCAGAATGGCATCCGCGGTCTCCTGACCGCGGAGCGGCCATTCGGCGGTGACCGCATGGTGGGCGGCGACCGCCGCCCGCCGCGGTCAGAATGACCGCCTATGTCTCCTATATTGCAAGGATTATATCTCCCATAGGGTAACATGAGCATTGCCTTGAAATATCATTTACGTGTAACTTCCCATTGGGAAAAGATAGGGATTTGGACTTTGGGGTCTCTGAACTCACAATTTAAAAATACATCTTTTGGTGAAGCTGGTGTTTACATGGGAAATTTTAAAATGCCACTTTTAGAAAGTGAGCATTTTCTTGCTTAACCATTCTGGGCCCCATCCTGTGGAATATACGTCTGTGTTAGGATGACAGTGGGCTCTTTGTGAATTCATTCTAGACAATCTCACAAAGGGATCCTGAGGTGTGCCCCACATATCCTGATGAGTCTTCCTGAGCTAGATTGGTGGGAGGAGCTCACACTAGCACCTGAATAGGGCTGTGCCTGCACTTACACAAAGCAGTCTCCAACCCCCTGGAGTAAGTCTGAGGTCAGGGCATGAAAGACAGAGTTGTGTGTACTACAAGGCTTTCCTCTGAAGTTTGCCTACTTCAGAGGCAGAAATGGGTATAAGTACTGGGTCTCTGACCCCTAAAAGTTTGAATCCTTCAGGACTGAGGACATTCTGCCTGGGAAAAGAGCTGGGAGCTGTAAGAGATACTGCCTCTCTGCCTGTTGCTTTGCTGTGCTGGCCTGCTGCTTGCTGATTCTGTCCTGGGAGTGAAGAGACTGGACTTTGCTTTCTACATCCTATGTCCAACGTTTTTCCAAGGGCTTTGACTGAGCTTGCCTCCAGTTAAGAAGTCTCAGGGTCATCAAAGACTTCATCTGCCAGCACCTGGGCTCTATTGTTAAGAGTCCTGACTTGCCAACTGGTGCCAAATCCAGTTCCTGGGCCCTTGGGAGTGCGTTCTGCTGTAACCAAGAAGAAACAAGCACATCGACTCCAGAGTGACTTCCGAAGCGGTGCCTCTGTCTGACTCCATGCCACTGCCTGCACTGGAGCAGTAGACCCCGCTGAGTGCAACAACCGTGAACAACGCCACAGGCCAAATGCCGCCACAGCACCTCTGAAGTCCCACCAATGCATGAGTCCGAAGTGCAGTGTCACAGAAGTCCATGACACTCGACTCCGCTGCAGCACCTGTGGCCCAGTGGTATGATTGCGACAGCACAAAGTCGACGCCTCGCATCTTCATCTGCTGGATTCATCAACCCCACCTTGTCTTAAGGAGCTGATGCCTCACCACAGACTCCACATCACCTCCTCTGCAACCTTAAGGAACCAACACCTCACCACTGACTCTGCATCACCTCCCATGCAGCCATAAGGAACTGACACCTCACCTCCCCTACCTAGCAGTAAGGAACTGACGCCTCACCTAACCGGTAACAGTAAGTAACCAATGCTACATCATCTCCAGTGATGTCTCACCTCCCCGACTCCATGCAATGTTTTGGTTTCTTAATTTTGCAAGGTACTTGTTAGAAATGGGGTCTCTGGCTGGCAGAGGTATACACCCTTGACCAAGTAGGAACCACAATCCTAGTCAGGGTAAGTCACAACACAACACAAATTATCCATGGAGAGTACTTTCGGAGAAAGGCAGAGTCATTCCAGCAGAATCAGGAGCACCAGCCGGGCAGGCCAACAAGCAGGAAAGCAGTCCTTCAGCAAAGCAGTCCAGATGAGTCTTTTAAGCAGCCAGGCAGTCTCTCTGACAGAGTCCAGGTGTAGATCCAGAAGTGTCTGATTTGGTGGGGTGAGAGACCCAGTATATATATATATCCCCAAAAGTGCCTTTGAAGTGGAGGAAACTTCAAAGAGTGGTTTTGAAGTGCACAAGTTCCCCTTTCAGCCCAGTCCTGTCTGCCAGAATCCCTGTGAGGGGTGGGTATCAGTCCTGTGTGTGAAGGCAGGCCACTGGCCTTTGAAGAGTAAGAGAGAGCCCCTCCACCCTTCCTGCCCCGGGAGACCCATTCAGTATACAGATGAATGCAGATGTGACTGAGGCCCTCATTACGAGGCTGGCCGTCTTAAACACTGCCATGGAGGCGTCGGGGGCCCCTGGGGGCACCATCATTCATTTCACTGCCCGAATTACGGGCAGTGAAATGCACGATGGGTGGTGCTGCACCCAACGCACCTCAACATTGATGTCAGCTCGATTGCTGGCTTCAATGTTGTGGTGAGTTTTCTGCAGTGGAAAACTCCTAATAGGGCAGCAATCATACCACCAGCACTGGTGGTATGATGGCGCCAGCGGCTTCAGCGGTCTTTTGAAGTCGTAATAAGTTCCTGAGTGTCCTGTGTTTATGGCCGTCTGGGCGGAATGCACAAGAGGAGCTGTCAAGCAGCACAGACCATATGTGGATTGGAGACAGTCTGTAAGGCACAGATGGCAGCCAGTGCAGAGGAATGCCCACTTTCTAAAAGTGGTATTTCTAAAATAGTATTATTAAATCCAGCTTCACCAATAAGCAGGATTTTCTATTACCATTCTTACCATATTAAACATGACAGGGCAACTCCTTCCAGATCAGAAGTTGCCACTTAAAAGTATAGTAAGTTTTTAAAAAAAATTATTATATATACTTTTTTTGTTGCCCCTCTCCCCCGCCATGCACTGTGCCGTCCCTTTTCCCTTCTGTGAGCTGCCACTGAGGTCCATGCGACTCAGTGACCGGCCTGCACTCCCTTGCGAGTGGTGTCAGACTGTTAGCATTGATTCCGTCAAGACGTTGTCATAGCCTCAGTTGGAGCTATTTTGCTTCTAAGCGCTATATTGAGATTTAATCTTTCAAAATTCTTATCTGTGCTTGTGTATGTTGGATTTTTGTGATTGTGGTCTTGTTTTACTAAGATAAATATTGGCTATTTTTGTAAACTGGTGTTGAGTATCTTTGTGGTGTTTTCACTGTGTTACGGTGTGTGTGTGTACAAATACCTTACACAATGCCTATGAGATAAGACTTACTGCTCCTGTCAAACTGCAAAGGGGGTGAGCAGGGTTACCTTAGCCGTGTGACTCCCTTACCCTAACTAGAGTGAGGGTCTCTACTTGGACAGAGTGCAAACCACTGCCAACTAGAGACCCCATTTCTAACACCCTTACTGCCTTTGTCATAAATATGAACTGCCACATCTCCCAACATAACTTGAATCCATTTATGCACATGGAACTGTAAGATTCATATATGAAAATGTTTAAAACGTGATGCTGGTTCATTGATAATATTGAGCATGCATAGCCCACAAACTGGCATTCTGTATGCACACCACGTCGATGTACACAATATAATATACATAGTAGACATGGGCAAAGTCGTACTTCACATTATTAGTCGACTTATGTGGAAGATCCCATGCCTGGGTTCATAATGTTTAGTATCTGTACAGCTCACTCATGTGGTTTCGTTTGCACGATGTGTTCAACTACAAATACAAGCGCAGTTCCATCTTTTAAGGTCTCTAATATTAACTATAGAGGTCATTCATTGCTCATTCAGTGTTTCACATTCCACAGGCGCAGCTTTTTCCCATGGCCACCTCAAGCGTTATTAGTGCTTCTTCAAGTTTGGTGACTGTGGAAAGTGTACGAGTGACAATCTTGTGACGAGTGACAAGAATATTTTCCATGCATGCGAGACACTGTCAGCAAGTTGTTGCAAAGTTATGCTTCATTAAAGAAACACCCTGGTGGCTTTTCTTCAAGGATGACTTTGCCGTTTGTCATATGGTGAAAAGACAAGTCTTTCATTATTACCTGAGAACGAATACATTGTCTCTCTTTCAAGCACAGCTATCAGCACCACATCGTGAATGTGCACATTGCAACTATGCCCATAAAAATAGATGATTAATTTAATGTATTTTGCAGACCCTTAAAGTGAGAATCTCTTACAATGCGTTTTGGACTAGCTTGTCACAAAACAATGCCATGTGTTTGTACAACCTTGTGCCTCTAGTGCAGACCCAGTAGTGCAAAACAGGCCGTCTGTGTGCATCAAATGAGCAAGCTTTCTAGTAATGGGCAACCTAGTCAGCTGTACTACTTTTCTGTGATCTCTGCGCTATGGTCCAATTGGTGCTGCACTTTACTCAAACTCTGTGCCATGATGAATGGTGAGTGTGCCAAAGTCACACACTGAAGCGTTCGAATTAGATTTTTCTTTCAATTGCAATTTTCTGATCTTTGGACAGTGACACCAGAACAAAGGATCTTTTCAGGTGTGAAAGATTTGCATTTTCTAACTGCTCAAAAACGGAGAAACAATATTGGGTGAACTTAATACGGTGCCTATTAGATACAGCTTCGAAATTTCAAATAGAAATTAGTGCGCTCGAATTAATCCAACCACAGAATCAATCCGTTACATGCATCCTTTTCAGAATAAACACTGTCTCGCATCAAGTAGGATACAGTAAAATGCAAATAAGACAAACAAAAACACAACATATGCCCTTGTTCCTCTGGTCAGTATTGTGTTACAAACACATAAGGTGTGTGGCTTTGAAAGCCACTTGATAATTATCTCCCCCTAAATTCCTAATGCACCGCTTCCACCCGATTTTACTCACAGGGGTAGATTATCTCTACTCTCATCACAAACAAGACTCCTTCACGGACAGCTTGGTACTCATTTTGAACTCCTTCCTAACATTCACCTTCTCTCTCCAATTGTCCTTTCTTTGTGTCAATGTTTGAAGTGGGAGCCTAAAATCCAATTTGTAGCCTTTTTTTTATTTAACCATAGAAAGCACTCGAAAACATCTAGAAAAAAAACAAGCTTTAAAATCTGGATATGACACTTCAAGGACTTTTGACAGCAAGTAAAGTTGCTAGAGGCTTGTGATCAATGCACAACCTAAACCTCTTTTTCTAGATGTAGAGTCATAGGGGTTGTCTTTCTACCACTGAGGCTTTCATTAAGTTTTCATGAGGGCCTTGCCCTTAGCCCAGCCCCCAAGATGTGCATTCAACCCTTGTCCTCGGTTGTGGTCACTAAACCCTTCTCTGGATATGATCTTCTGTGCAATGCCATTGGCTATATGGAGAAGGTTTGAGCACAGGACCTGAGCCATCAGTCTTGTCCTTGGGTTTGGGAAAAATAACTCACATGTGGCCATGCCATTCACAGACCTACACTCAAGATGCCCACTGCACACAACTTTCAGCCATGCACTGTGGAGGATGAGAGAAGAGACAGGCTGAAGGCCAGGATCTGCACTCACTCCTGTGTTGCCAGGTTGGAGTGCAAGCCCTGTGCCAATCTCCCCTATAGCCCTAAGGGGCAGATTTAAGAGCCCCTAGCACCTCCTTGTGCCACATTAGTGTCATTTTCTAACGCTAATGTGGTACACAAGGCCAAAATCGCCGTGCAAAATTCACAAAGTGGGACAATGCATGCATTGAGCCACTTTGTAAACCTTTCGCTACATTATGCATGCATCAGACATAATGTATGCAAAGGGAGTGTCCCCCATTAGGAGGGCCGAAAGAATAGTGCAAAGAAATCTAAGAGACTTTTTTGTGTCATTTTTTCAGGACTTTTAACGCCTGCTCACAGCAGGCGTTAAAAGGAGGCACACCATTGTTTTCGATTGGCCTCAATGGGCTATGCAGAATTATTGTCAATATTTTTAATGCTAATTCTGTAAAGCTCTGAACAAATGTCACAAATTATGGTGCTAGTTCCTTAACTACTCCCATGGTGCGCCGTATCCTATATACGGCGTACACATGGTGGCGTTAGGGGGGGCGCTAGAGGGAGCAAGAAAAGTGGCGCTGCACTGAGTGCAGAGCCACTTTTCTTAAATCTGTCCCATAGTGTAAACTGTCATTAAGTGTCCCTCACTCCTAATATCACTGGGCCCAAAAAGTAAGGAATCTAAATGATCCCTGGAATTAAGAAGGATGAAGGACCATTTCATGTAAGGAGATGTAATGGCCCACTGGCTTAGTTAGCAAAAATGGCCCCATGGCACAATGAATATTAATAGCTCTTTGCAAGAACAAAAATCATATGACCAATGTAATGTTCCCCTGGAGTAATGAGTACCGAATACTATAGCCAGTAATAAATATCCATGTGGCCATTCATTAAAGTGTATACATATTGGCTCCAGATATTTTATATTATGTTAAATATATTTATTTAGCGCACATATACATAAACCCACAATAACCTGACAAGGTGGATCTACTGGTAAAATCATACATTACTGATTAAAAAGCCAAGTATTAAGTGTTTCCTTGAATCACTTGACATGGGGGCAGATTTATTAAGACTTTAAACTGTTGTGGATTTGCACAAAGTGATGCAAATTGGTGGAAAATCTTGCTAAAATATGTGCTTTCCAATGGGAAACTTTTTTTATGAGTTACGCACATAATGCTTTGCATCACATTGCAATAAAGGGACATCCAATGCACGATACATGGGCATTCCCATGCCACCACCCATGATTTTTGACACAAAACACTACCTACTAAAATTGATTGACAATGCTTTGTGCCAAAAAATCACTCCCCTATAGCATGGCATTAACAAAAAGAAGTGTTGGGGGAGTGACTTCCACACTGGGCACGATGGCATCAGATCCTTGAGTTCCGAAGCAACGCGGAGCTTCTACAATTCCAGCCTTGCACAATCCATTTTTTCATGCCCATTGATTTCCCTTGTTCTCCGTAACACAATATGTTTTGTGGGTGCCCTTTATGAAGCTTCTTTCATTTTCCAGTGCTGCGGTGGTGAGGTCACTGTTTTATGAGCGGTCGCACTTAGCGCTCTCATCTCACTAATAGAAAGGCCACCTTCCACCTCAGAACACGTATTGAGAGCATGCCCTTGAGCTTCTCTGAACTGCCTCTTTCAAGTAAACTTGAAGTAGCTTTCATTTCCCAGGCGCTGCGGTGGTAGCTTCTGATAACCAGCGAGCACCGGCCATTTTGTTAACGCGCCCCTCACTCTTCAGTTTTGGAGCACTTCCAAACTTTTCCCACAAGGAATGCTTATATAAATGAACATACCTCATAAAGGCTGCAGTCTCAATATGAATGTCCACCGTCAGGCTGTTTTTTTAATTTTAAAGACAATGCGGTGAATCTCTTGCATCCCTTGAAGTTGTGGTCTGAATTCTGCGTAATTTTCTCCAGCGCTGTTATGAGCCCTGCCTGGTATTTGATGATGTGATTATACTTTCCATTTACTTATCAGGCTCAGAGGTTAATTTGGCACTGCTCCAGTTCTTCTTTCCGCTTTAATGGTTACTGCTCTGATCTCTACTACCTCATATTCTACTTGAGTCTTTTTACCTTTTTATAGGCAGGATCAAAATCTTTCAGTAAGTTCCTCTTCCTGCTATTTGCAATGTTAAATGATGTGATGTTTATGCAACTGCTAAAGCCACCTTCTCTAGCACAAAGTCTAAAAGGGTAATAAATTATCCTCCGTCACCTCTCATGTCCTCCCATATTCCTGTTTTAGACAACATCTTGGATGAGCTGAGGGGCTTAAAACTCCCAATGTATGCCACTAATTAAAAGCTCCAACAAATGGAGGACTACTGTAACATTATTGAGGGTAAAAGTGTCAAAATGGAGCATCGTGTTAGCAATCTTCCAGATGTCATCACTAAAATTCCTATTCTTGAACATAAAATTCTGAAACTCAAACTGCATAGAGAAGATCTCAAAAACAGGGTAAACGGAATAACCATTGCTTATATGGACTGCCGGAAGCACTCGAAGGTCTTGACCTTTGTGGATTTCAGACTAAATCCCTGCCAGATTTTCTAGGACTGCTGAATACTTTTCCGCATAATATTCAACATGCATAGCGTTTGGGTCACCCTCATCCTCACTCTTCCAAACTTAGAGGTATCAGTATGCTATTTATGGAATTCACAGGCCTTCTCTGTGTCCTGAAAATCGCTAAATAAAAACGTTGTCTTGTCTGGTCTGACCACGACATTTTCATCTCAAGATATCTCTAATGTGATCAATGCTAGGAGAAAGGATTTCCTTGCCCTATGACCTTAATTAGGACAGCAGAACATCCGCTGTAGTATCTTTCATCCTTGCTTATGCAAAATCAATTATGGAGGCACCTCAAGATTCTTTGATGATCCTGCTAAATTACAATCATTTTTCAAAATCTCTCTCCTCATACTTTAGACACTAATGCACAACAATTTTATGTGGTTTAATGTGGCCTGTCCTCTTTCATTTCTTACGTTTCTTGACTATACAGCCTTTTCAGCATAATTTTTCCTTTTCATTTCTCGGCTGTTGTTCTTGTTCAGGTGTTGACTCGTCCCGTGCTACTTCTCAATGCTCTTCTTCTCAGATCTGGATTTCTATCCTTGATCTGTCTCTTCTTCCATTTTGTTATACTCTTCTTCACCTTTCAACACTCTTTATTTTTTTAATACCTATTATGTGAGTGCTCATTTGTTATACAAAATGATTATGTTACATCAACCAAGCTTTGTGGTGTTGTTAACATATGGTACTATTTTGTCTCCCTTTCAGTTTTTTTCTTTGGCTATTGATCGCAAAGTTGGTGTTACTATTCTTTGACATAAAACATTGAAAATACATATTTTATCAACTGAATATGATACTGGTGGATGATAGGTATTTTCTAACACCCATATTCATAATAAACATGTCTCCCTGTTTAATATCTATAGCCCAGTTAAGCCTGATCCTGATCCTGATTTCTGACACACTATTAAAGTAAAACTTGCTACTATTGGTAATCCCGACATTATTGTAGCAGGTGATTTTAATCAATGGCTTGACCCCTTTACGGATAGGATATTCAAATGCAAATTTAAACAGGAAAAGTCTCATAAGGCATTCCAATCGGCCATTACCTCTCACTCACTATTTGATGTTTGGAAAACTTGTGACCCTGATACATATGAGTTTGCGTTTTTTTTCTAATGTACATCATTCCATGTCCAGAATTGATTATATTTTAATTACAAAATCCTTACTCCCCTCTATTTAACTATGAAAAATAGGTTCCATTTTTATTTCTGATCATGCACCTGTTTTGTCCTTTGATTTATTTCTCACTGACTCCAAAAAGGATTGCTGTAGATTTCATAATTCCCTACTATCTGGTAAAAACTTTAAATTAAGTTATTAGAGCTCTTTAATTCCTTTCTTCTGGATTCAAAAGCTAGTGTCTATTTTGTGGAAGCCTTCATTGTTATTATCCCCAAACCTGATAAAGACCACACTCTTTGTAAAAACTGATGACCTATTTTACTTGTTAATTGTGATTGCAAAATATTTGCCAAAATTCTAGCATTCTGCCTAGAAACTGTTGTGCCCCTTCTTGTCAAACCTGATCAATCAGGTTTCATTAAGGGCAGAGTTGCTGCAGATAATGCCAGGATGTTTTCTAACATTCTTGTGTTGGCTTAGAAACAGAATGCTCCTCTTTTAGTCCTATCTTTGGTAAAAAAATAAAAACAAATTGACTGCATTAACTGGCAATTCCTGTTCACCACTCTTCACTGGTTTGGCTTTGGTCCAAAATGTATTTCATTCACAAAATGATATTCCAACCCATGTGCCAGCGTTCTTGTCAATGGCTGTTTCTCCCTTATTTTCCTTAACATAGAGGTACAAGATAAGGTTGCCCAATCCCTTATGCTGTTTGTTCTTTGTCTAGAACCATCCACTGAATTTATTCATTGCAATACACTTATCTCCAGGTTTAAACACAACTCCCTACAGATTAAGCTATCAGTTTATGCTGATGATGTTCTCATTTACATATCCAGTCCCTTGACCTATTTGGATCCTTTTTTACAAGAAATCAATTTATGCTCTAATATCACTGGTTATAAACGTAACGGATCCAAAACTAAAATCTTACCATTAAATTCCTTTTGTGATCAATACATGTTTCCCAACACTAATTTTATATGGTACCCCTCCACAATAATATACCTTGATGTTTGGTTTTCTACTGCTATCAACCATACCTTTACTACTTTACAACTGAAAATAAAAACATTACTGTCTTGGTCTCCTCTGCATTTATCTTGGTAGGGGCAGAATAGATACTGTCAAAATAACGATTGTGCCCCATGTCCATTGTACAATTTCTATGTTACCCTTTAAGATCTCTAACTTTTTCTTTTCACTGATTAACTCCATTTGTACAAAATTCCTCTGGAACATCTATTGCCCTTCCAAACTTAAACAACCAAAGAGTGAAGGGGAGCTTGAATCCCCAATTTTAAGCTTTATCAATCTGCTTTTTTTTAATTCGACAATTTTATGCTCTAATTAATGATTTTAAAGAATGACCGATCACACAATGGATTACTTTTGAATGTTGCTTTTTAAACGACTTGTCATTCATAGAGATCATTCATATGTCCTATTATACGTTTTTATCCCAAATTTTTATTTTTAAAATATTCCCACATTTGCTACATACAATATTTTGGTATAATAAGTTCCTCAAATTTTGTCTCAAATACTTTTTATTGCAAACACAAGAAGGAGAAGGGAATTATGTTTGTTCACCAATTGGTAAGGAATAATTTAGTTATATCTTTCCCCAACTACAAATACAATACCATTTACTTAGTTCTTTTTTTAAAGGAGTATGAATTAATATCCTCTGCTCTACATTACTTTTTACTTATTCATAAATTCCCTTCTCCTCCAGTTCCACTCCATCCTCTGACACCTTTGAATATTATTTCTCTATGAATCCATTCCTAAAGCACTTGTATATATAAAACTTTATTATCACCAACTTCTGGGTGTACCAAAAACTCTATTGAACAACTGTGGGAAACTGACCTGTCCACATTATTCTTTGTTCAGCTCTGGGACAAACGTTGGCTTAAAATATTCAACACATCCAAAGCTGCGCATATTACACAATCTTCATTTTTTATTTACAGTAGAGCTGTTATTACCCCAGAATTTCTAAATTTGATTCATCTGCCTCTCTGCTATGTTGATCCTGTTCTAAATGCAATGGTACATTAACTCATTTATCATATTGTTGTTCTCATGTCTTTAATTTTTGAAAATCTATTTGGTCCAAATGTTTAAAGATATTCAAGTGTAACATTATGTAATCATTCCGAAATATGTTCTTAAGATTGTTGTCATGTCACTTTGATCATTTCTCCCCCAGTTCTTTGCTATTTGTTCTTTTTAGTGCACTTGCTTTCAAAGTTTTATTCTCTTGTTGGAAACTAAACTATCAGAGTTAACATGGTGGAATTTTATATGTGATGAACACAGAATTCATACTGTCTCCTCACGAACCCTATGCCAGAAGATTGAATCGGATTTGTTTTGGTTGCCTTTTACTGCTTATCTCTCGTCCCTCTCATCATTACCTTAATTGAAAAGTTATCTTTCTTTCTCTCTTCCTGTCCTTTTTCTTTCCGCTTTCTTTTTCATGCTCTACCTGTTACATCTCCACTTCTCATTGGTCTTTTTATATAAAGAATAACCAGGTTCCACATTACGTAAGTTCTTTCTTTAAAAAATAGCAATAACTCTGATGGATAAAAATTCTCTTCAAATTGTACTTTTTCTTTTTTGTGTTCCCATTTCTCCTAACTTTTCACAAATTGCATGCTGTAATATACAACACACATCCAATGTGTAAAAAGTTTTAAAGTTAGTCTAAACATAATTTTTTTTACTGAAAGTGACACCAGGCACCCTTTTGTACTATGATGTGCATAGGTGGGTGCGTGGATCTGGGTAGCCTGTTTGTGTACCACCCTGGAGTGTAAAGTTGTGTGCCTGATGCTAGTTAGCTTGTTCATGTACCAATACCGGAGAAGACAGAAGCAGCACTAAATCATAGTAGATGTGGCTCTGTGATACTCTCGCCTTCTAGCTCAAAGCACTGCAGCAACTTTGCTTGCCGTGCTGCACTAAAATATTATAAATCAGCCCCAGTACTCAAAACAGAGAGCCAGAGGCAAAGGGTTCCAGTTTCTACGTGCTGCAAATGAAAATGTTCTAGAGTCTAACAAGTCTAGATTTAGGTACTGACTGTAAGAACTGGTCTGCTGATGTCAAACTTCAGAAGGGACTGTAGCATGAAACTTTGTAGGCTAGGTTTGCCAGAAGGTTTTGATAAATTGATTTGTGGCAACCATAATAGATTTGGGAAGAACTCTTCAAATGGGCAGTTAATAAGGAAGATGATATGCTGGCATCTTGGGCAACTTTATACCAAGTGAGCTGTAGCATTTTGTGCTAACTGAAGCTGTTGAAGAACTTTAGCTTCTGTTGCTAACGAGACAGCATTGCCATGATCCAGACTTGACTGGATTAAGTCACTAATGACCAGTATGTGAAGGTGGTGATATAAAAATTTGAATGTATTTCAATTTTGGACTAAAAGAAGTCATAGGCTGAGGGCCCAAAACGAAGGCCCTACAAATGTTGATCCAATGATGATGGTTTTAAACTGTAAACTGTAGTTCCATTTTTGCTGGGTTCGATTTTATAAAGCTGATAGACATCCAAAGAATAATCATAAAACAATTACTCATTCTAATTTGACTGTTCAGCAGGGAGGGATTTATTGAAGTGTATGCCTTAGTGAAAAGGATTCAAATGTCTTCTACGTGCATATAGAACTGAGTCTCCTGTGGATGGAATAAATTATCCTGGGTGCGCATGTATAGAAGTAAATATTAATTAACTGGGAAAGAGTGGAACCCTGTAATATACAGAAATTCAAAGATCATTGTCACAAAGATAAAGAAGTTAGGCTAACAGACTGTGACCTGTTTATTAAGAATGATTGTACCCATTTCAGTACTAAGCCTGTAATCCTCAGCTTTTTTAGTGTTTTTTTAAGAATGGTGTGATCAATGGTGTTGAAACTTGCTGACAGATCTAACTGTAGCAATCCTCTGACACCACTGTTCTCCGCCATTCTACACAGATCATTTAAGCCTGAAAGAACTGCTGAATCTGTGATAAGACAGAATATAGGTTTTTTATGTGTTTGCCTATAAAAACAAGGACGACAGCTGGCATATATTCTGGTGCAGATACCCATTGAAACCAGTTTATAATATTTAACTTCTACATTATAAGTGCATTCCCTGCCTCAACTATATCCTGTGTTATAGGGTAAATAATAGAACAGTTAGTTAAAACCACATTTACCAATATGATTTTTGAGCTATAGAACACACACTGTGGAACTTATACGTTGTGACACAGGACAGAGATATCTACTACCAGAAAAATCATGTCAGGAAAAGGCAAAAGATATGCAGCAAACATTCACTGAATGCAAACTTGCTACAATGATCTGTGCAGGGCAGAGGTCATTTGGAGAACTGCAAGGCCTGGTTAGAGAATGGAACTGTGCCATGGCACTGGCTTTTAAAGAAGAGTTATCAAACAGTGCCTACAGCATAGCATCCTCTAATATGACTTTGGGAGACTTAGTTATCAACTCTGTGCTGGTGGTAGCCTTGATTTTGATGATTTTATCTTCATGTAGGATGACAAACCCTTGCATAAATCCTTGCTCAGGTGCGGAATGGAGTAAAGTAAGTAATGCAGTTCCTCAACAATAGGAAACTGATCTGTAGACCAATTGATTTTGCACTGAAGTAATACTTTGTGAAAAGTATGTTTTTTACTCCTTATTGTTTTGCTTATAATTAGCCATGCGAGTGCCATAGTAGGATCTGGTGCTACAACAATAGTTTAGGTGCTATTTCCCTTCCACTTGTCTGACTTTTGATTTTGCCATTTTTAGTTCTGGTAACTAGCATCTACCCTGGGGTTGCATGTTTTTGAACAGTAGAGGTAATAGTTCTTAGAAGACATATGCAATGTTTCTGTTTAAGTGGCCAAGAATGGTAGATTAATCATTTACCGATTCCTGGATTTGTCTGATTCTAGCTCTGTGTCCACTTCAGGTCCACCTTTGCCAGTTGTTTGTTATATACATCTCTATAGTTTGTGTTTTGTTTTTGGTTCTAGGTACCTTGACATTAAAAGGAATTCCAAGATGACCAGTCCATAAAATATGTAGTGGATTCTGTTCTGTTGTGTGGCCTAAAGAACCACATTTATGTAGTCTACTACATGGGTCAGTTTATTGTTAAGTAGCCTTAAAGTAAGAACTTCTAAATCATTGAGATCTTTGTGGAAGAGTGAAGATGGGTCTTCCAGCCAAATTATGATGTCCCCTAGTATCTTGAGATAAGGTTTTCCAGTGCAAAACGGCTGAAGGCTTCAACTATCATTAGTAAAGGTGACAGTAGTGAAACTTAAGGATGGGAGATTAGCATGTATTATAGTTTGTTTTTACCAGCTTTAGTACAGTGTTAAAGAAGAAACTTGCACATCAGTAAGTCACTTGATAAGTATGTGCCAATCGCATAGCACGATTTGCCATTGTGAGCACTAAATTTCAATGACTGGATCACAGAGGTGAAAGAGAAAATTTAACTTGCTATTCGCTGGACTGAAGCTGAAAGAGGCTGCAAATTATAATCGCAATGACAACTCTGTAGAATGTTGACATACAGGCCCATATTTATACTTTTTTAGCGCTGCATTTGCATAATTTTTTTACGCAAAAGCGGCGCAAACTTACAAAATACAATTATATTTTGTACGTTTGCGCCACTTTTGCGTCAAAAAGCAGCACAAATGCGGCGCTAAAAAAGTATAAATATGGGCCACAGTTTGCAAGTGATTATGTGCTTAACCACGTCTCCTAGAAACAAAATGGAGGCAGATAGGCTCTCCATACTACATTCTTGTCAGAACATTCTTGTACTACGGATCACAAGTACAACCACTCTGCCACGCGAAAGTCAGAACTGGCTTTCGCCATAGTGTGTTTCTGATCCCATTCATACTACCTTGCATTCAGTGTCCAGGTAATTCAAAGACATGCAGATGCTACACAGTAAGGACGGACAAGCACCTTATTGTCATAAACCACACATTTCAATTTGCCAAAATGCCAGGTATAGCACAAGTGGTATAATGGTGCCTCATGATGCCTTTGACCCTAACGATATAATGTCCTTGACACGTGATGACACAATGTCTTACTGTTAGCCTCTTAACAGCTGCCTGTTTGCTATTGGTGGACTAGGAGAATGGAAGTGTGTGAAAACTACAGGAAGTAAACAGTGCTCCTAAAACCGTGTTTACTTACTTTTACTGACACCGCCTTCATGACCCCTGAGAATAGAAGTAGTAAGGACAGTCACGGGGTACCAAAGACTGCTCCTAATTATTGTCCATGGCAAATACATACATACATACATGAAAAGTACCGTCTTCTCTGCTTTAAAAGTGTCACCATTTTATTTATTTCCTTCAAGCAATCATTCAAATCACAGGGTGATTACCATTCCAGAGCAATGCACATTGAACTGTTAAAGTCTAAAAGATACATGTTGCTCAGAGGGATTTGGAGCATTCCACATGAGAAACACTGTATTCAGGAAGAGCTGGCCACAGTTTCCAGACTCAGACAGCTCATCACTCCATCTCCATCACTGAACGTAGTTTTTATTTACTTATTCGTTTATTGAGTAATTGATTGATGGATTTTTATACAGAGGATAATACCTAAACATGCTAGTACGCTTTACAATTGACAAAGATCGTTACATAAAGTCCAAAATTACAAAGTTGTAGGTCATAAGGCACTAGAAGTTCTAGTGAGAATTTCCATAGAGAGTTCGTGTGTTATGGGAATCACGGGAAGTGAACTATATTTTCCTGCAGCTCTTGTGAGACAGAGTGTGACATGAATGCAATAGAATGGAGAATATGGTGGGTCCAAGCAGCCAGGACAAAGAACCCTCCAACCTGGAATGTGAGCAAGTCCTTGAGTGAATCATTATACAAACAGTGAGTGTTTCTCAGGCTTAGGAAGTGAAGTCATAAATTTCAGTGCTTAATTTGAGCCGGTGGTTTCCGGTGCTTGCACTGGCCTTTAATTGCCAGCACTTACCAGGGCTGGCACATGGTGTTGCTATTTGTGAAATTTAAATATGAGAACAACAACAGTTGTTTATAAATTCAATATACATAAAGAAAAAAAAAACTAGTACCTGCCACCCAAGCCATTCATATAGCTTTGGGGCCTCGAACAGTCTGAATTGTCACACTTGTAGCAGAATTATTATTAGTTATCCTGTATGTACTGTCACTGCCATTGCTGACTGGGGCAACGTAAGTTATGTTTTTTTTTTTTTGTTTTTTTTTACATACTAAGCAGTGATAAATTCTCAGGACCTCTGGTGAAAACAAAAACGATGAGAGATTCAAAACTTTCAGGTGAGCTATTCTGCCTGCCTCACTTCTCTCACGTTTATGAACGGGTATTTAGCGTTGATGTGTTGTGGACAGCCAATAAACCGGGTGGCGCAGTTCCACCACTTTTCCGAAGGAGAGACGCTGGCTTCCTTTTGAAGCGTTTTCCTTCAATGAGCTCCTGCCGAAATTGACGTGATTTTTCAGAACTTTGCATAAACTTAAGGGCACAAGTCCCTCAATAAATGGAACTCAGCGGTTTGCCTTCCTGAGATACACCAAGTAGGTATCAAGTCTGTAATGAGAGTGTGACATTTGTGGTTGAAGACGAGACAGTGCAGTGCGATTTTATCGGGTGAAAGTGTAGTATTGAGAGCCGTAGTTCAGTACTGGGTTGATTGTGTGATGCTGACGTTGGCAATGTGGTGCTTGAAGTGGTACTTTCGTGGTGGGTATACGAGTGGTAGCTTGATGCTGGGAGAGCTGCGGTGTAATGCTGGGTGTGGTGGATTTTGGAAGGAAATTAGTGCTGTGAGGAGGTAGTGCAGTGATGGAGTTGGTAGTTTGGCAGTGTCGAATGGTCGCTCTTTGCTCTCATGGTCTATCTGATGTAACATGGATCCTCTCAGTTGAAAACAAAACCATCATCGGCAGCTATCTTTCTATTGTTGAATATGTCTTTAGAAGAGCTCCAGTCCTTCTGAGAAAGGCTACTATGGTAACTTTCATATTACTACATCGCTCCTGAAAGGAGTTTTGTTTTTAAAATTCCCGCATGCTCAACCCTGTGCATTACATCTGTTCAGGCCTTTTAAACAGGGTCAGCTGCAGTGGCGTAACATTAGTCCCGCACCCTCTGCTGTGTGGGGGGGATGGCAAGCTCCAGGAGGCCCTCAGAGCACAGTACACGTGCACACGCAACCGGCCCTTCACTGGGCCCGGAACCCCCTCCATGTACTTTGCAAGGGGGGGGGGGGGCTTCAAGTGTGGTTACACCACTAGTCGGATGGGATAAGAAAATAGGACTGAACATCAAAAAAAAGTGGCCCCATTAGTGAATTGAAAAGCTAAACAAGCATCTGCAATGCAATTGGTCTCACATTAAAGCCAAGCCCACATCTCCCCTGCCTTGAGAGCACTACACTGGTTACCCGTTGCCAGAAGATGCACTTTCAAGCTGCTTTGTATCACCCACAAAGCTATACATGGAACAGGACCGATTTTTATCAGAAACAAAATTACCAAATACATCCAACAAAGAAACCTCCGCTCAAGATTGGCACCCCGCCTTAGAACACCACCATACAAGAAAAAGACTATAGGTGGTACATCCTTCTCCGTTCAAGCAGCCAAACTATGGAATTCATTACCCCCAACTATAAGAGCCACAGATAACTTTCTTGTCTTCAGAAAACGACTCAAGAGTTGGCTCTTTCCTTCATAACCACCATATTCAAACAACTATGAACTGCATATGCCTATGTTGATAAATATTTTTTTCAGATTATGTGTATATTTCTAGTTATGTACAGTTTCTTTAGGGGGAGTGGCCAAGATGGCGACCGCGACGGATGCCTGATACATAGGGTCCGTCTTGGTCCCACCGAATATCCTGGCCGGCGCCTCAGATGGCGACACAGAGGGGCGGACGCTGCCTCTCCAGATATCGAGGCTTCAGCGGCGCTGCATGGAGAACCGGGAGTGAGCTGGGCGGCTCCCGGAGGCTTGCGGCTCGCGCAAGGCCTCCGCACTGAGGAATCCCCGACCCTCGCGCTACAAGTGAGGATGGAGGGCGGACGCTGCCTCCCTAGATATCGCGGCTCCAGCAGCGCTTCAAGGTGAACCGGGAGTGAGCTGGGCGGCTCCCGGAGGCTCGCGGATCGTGCAAGGCCTCCGCACTGCGGAATCCCTGATCCTCGCGCTACGAGCAAGGACGGAGGGCGGGGCTGTTTAACAGCCGACACCCGGGCAGTCGAGCCCCGGCGGGACGCCGGGAAAGGATCGGTGAGTAGAAGAGGGGACTTGTAGGGGGCCATCATTATTCTATCGGCCCCCTCCGGCGGATCGCTTGTTCCCCCCCTCTCCTGCACAATAACACAACAGCCGCGCGTCTTCTATTAAAAGTCCCGGCACCGTGTGGGCAGGCCTCGATGGCCAGGAAAAGACTTATCATAGCGCTTGGGTCAGCCAAAAGGCAATAGGAAGGCCTCCCAACGCAAAACTGCAAATAAAGACTTGTTTGACAATAAAAGGAGCCAAACACATTAAAAGTGAGGAGGAATACTGCCATATTTCACTTTCTAGGACCCAAGCCAAGTAAAGAGCGCTCAGACTGGGCATAAAAAAAGCCCCCCCCCCTTCTCTTCCTTCCTGCAGCCCAGTGTGACGGAGAGGTGAAAAAGTATATTAAAGGGGGGGGGGGCGGTCCCTCAATCAATACACCTCATAGGTAATGGACCTTAGGACACAAAAATAAAGTCGTAGGGCAGACCTGTAATGGACTGTGGAAGGAATGTTGGTGCAGGACAAACTGATCCGACTAGAGTGTAGCCTGTAGGGGCGGCTGACCTCGGATTTGGCGGCCGCTACGACTCAGAGCGAATAAGCAAAGACAGCAACAGGGAGTGTCTCCAACCAACCCGGTGAAATAGACCCCCCCCCCCAGAGATCACAGCAACACAATTGATCGCCCACAGAGGACTACCGGAAAACAGTGACTATGGCGGGAAAATTAAAAAAGCTGCCAAAGCCCAAGAGCGATCCACGTTGTGTTCAACACTAGTTGATGAGCAAACAATGCCCAGCCTGTCCTCTTTAGAATCCACACTACAAGCCCACTCAACCCAATTTGAGAAAATCCTGCAGGCAATACTGGACACTAAACCCTCACTAGAAAATAGAATCGATACAGTGTCCCAAGACCTCAACCTACTAAGAGTGGATCATCGCAATTTAGTGGAAAGAGTGGGCACAGCGGAAGATACACTGAGCGGACTAAACCCACTAGTACAAGGAAATCAAAAACAGATTCTTCGCCTGGAATCGGAAGTGAAGGTCCTGTGGCGCAGGGCGGAAGAGGCGGAGAGCAGATCTCGACGTAACAATATCCACTTCCTGGGGTTCCCTGAAAGATCAGAGGGCCAAAACGCTGAACTATTTCTGGAACAATGGTTAATCAACGAAGTTATGCTGGGTAACCCGTCAAAGTTTTTCTCAGTGGAGAGAGCACATAGGGTGCCCGGGAGACAGCCGGCACCAGGAACGCAGCCTCGGCCACTAATAGCTAGATTTCTGAATTACAGGGACAGAGACGCTATATTGCAACACTTCTGTAATAAAGGCCCCGTCCAATACGAAGGCTCATCTATCACTGCTTACCCGGATTTTACCCAGGAAGTGCAGAAACAACGTAACTCCTATTTGAGGATCAAACAATGGCTTAGAGAACACAACATTAAATATGCTCTAATGTTCCCTGTTAAATTACGAGTAATATCAGAAGACAAAAAACATATTTTTCACTCCCCAGAAGATGCGTGGACATGGTTGCATGCCAAAGGGCTGGCACAACCCCGAGAAGATACGGGAAAGGACATGGAATGGTCCACACCATCGGATCAAAGGAAAACCAGGAAACGATCAAAATCGCAACCCTCAGTAAAGCAAGTGGCTGCTGAGAGAGCAAAGGTGTTACCGGAGACGTCCTTACACACACAAAACTCTTTCAGCGCACTGTGGTCCAATATAAGTGACCACACGGACTCCAACTCAGTAAGCTCCGACTCGACGCTGCTAGAGGTATTAAGAGGCCCGAAGGTTACTCCCAGATCAGCGGATGCACTGTGACAGAGGCAAAAGGAAGGGTTAAGGAGATCTCATCACCAATCGGCTACAGCAGGACTTCCACAGAGCATTGAGGCGGAAGCTCAAGCTAGCACAAATGAGACATGGTTTGAACATAGCAGGTATGGGGGGGTTATCTGCCCAGGAGGATAGCCAGAGAGGAAGATTCACGGCTCGGGGTCGCTACTGAGATCGGCGAGCACCAGAGGCGCCGACACTCGTAATCAGTTTTGCACTAGATATTTATATCTTGACCAAAGGTGGAGACCCCCTATAAGGGTCACCTCCAACTGCTAATATGCCTTCCCAGAAGGTATCCGAATGGATACGGCTTTTTGTTACTAGAAGTGTTATGCATGCGTTACTTATTCAAGTTCAGTATTGCGGGGGGGCTTAGTTGGGGCGGGGGGTAAAGTCTGGGTAGGAAGTTATGTCTCACAGGTCTTTCCAAACAGCGTAATATCTTGATACAGCTAGCAGTTGATGTTACTAATGCAGAGCAGGCAGCAATGAGGGCGGAGGGGCTGGGGACCTGGGCTGGGGTTCATGTGCAAAGATGGCTTGAAGGTATACAGGACAAACTACAAATCGAGTCATGCATGAATACAACATAATTACGTGGAATGTGTAGGGAATGGCGTCTCAGGGTAAAAGATATTGTGTACACGCCTACCTTAGGCGCCAGCGAGTACACATTGCCATACTCCAGGAGACACGCTTACTAGAGGTCGACCTAAAGGGACTACGGGGGCGCTGGGGTGGACAGATCATAGGCACATCATTCTCGGCTTACGCCGGGGGGGTACTTATATGGATAGCCCAGGGAGTACCATATGTGCAACACACACACAAAATAGATCAAGGGGGTAGATATGTGGTGTTGGAGGGGCGACTAGATGGTAGACAACTTACACTGGTGGGGGTCTACGCCCCTAGCAATGCACTACCTGAATTTTTGCTCTCCCTCACGCCGGCCCTATTAGTTAACACCGAGGCACCAGCGGTGTGGTGTGGGGATTTTAATAGTACATCAGACAAGACACTTGACCGTTCCACTCCACCTCCCGGTGGATTGACACATAGAAGCGCCACCGGGCCTCTAGCGACATGGGCAGGTGACTTGAGACTACACGATATTTGGCGCAAAAGCCACCCAGAACAGAGGGAATATTCATTTTATTCCATACCCCACAAAGTGCATACTAGGATAGATATCATATGGGGCACCCATGAAATATGCTCACTAGTTAAAGATGTGGAATACCTGGCTAAAACGCTATCTGATCACTCACCTCTGCTACTAACATTACGATGGGGAAGGAGAAGATCCATGATACCTACGTGGCGCATGCAAAGGGATGCCCTACTAGACCAGGCTTCCAGGGAAGAACTAAACACAACCATAAAAAACTACTGGTAAATTATTAAGGGGTCCACAGATACAAGAGCGACAGAGTGGGACGCTCACAAGGTTATTGTTAGGGGGCATTGTCTGTCTGCTAGCTGGGGGGTCAGGCGCTCACTACATGTCGAAGTCACTACGCTGGAGAAAGAACTGAGAAAGCTAGAAATCGCAGGGGCACAAAACGGAGCATCTCAGGAAGAATTAGGAAACACCCGCTTAAAATATAAAGAGGCGGATTTGAGACTCCGTCGCCACGACTATAACTATTATCTGATGCGTTTACAGATGGAAGGGGATAAATCAGGGAGACTATTGGGGTGGCTACTCCGAGAGGACCGCCAGCAAGCCCTGATAGGAGCTATAAGACAGGCAGATGGAACTATGGCCACTAGCCAAGAAGCAAATAATAAAGCGTTTGAAAATTACTATACTAGCCTATACATGAGACGGGAATCATGCACTAATCAACAACGTGGGTCTTTTTTAAGGGAGGCGAACTTAACACATTTGTCACAACCGGATACAGAGATACTAGAAGCCCCTTTGGGGATGGCGGAACTAGAGACAGCTATAGCACAGATGTCTAGGAACAAAGCACCTGGAATAGATGGCCTACCAATAGAATATTATAACACGTACTCCAAATATCTGAAATCACACTTACTGGAGGTGTTGGAAGAAGCATGGACGTACAAATTACACCCAGGCTCACAGCGAGAAGCATTAATAGTGGTTCTGCCTAAACAAGGCTGTGAACCCACAGATGTTAGGTCTTACAGACCACTCTCACTATTAAACCTAGATTGTAAAATATTAGGTAAAATCCTGGCGAACAGATTAGCCCCCATAATACACACCCTGGTACACGAAGATCAGAATGGGTTTATCCCGAAAAGTAACACTTTCCTGAATATTCGCACACTGCTAAGCATATTAGGAGATACTTTACCAGAGGCACATGATAATGTAGCAATGTCACTGGACATCGAGAAAGCCTTCGACACACTGGTTTGGGATTATCTATTCGCAACCATGCAAAGTATGGGGTTTGGGCCCAATTACATAGGCTGGGTGCAGACGCTATACGCACAACCCAGGGTCAGAGTAAAGACAGGAGACATAGGGGGTGATTCTAAGCTTGGCGGGCGGCAGTAGCCGCCCGCCAAGCGGGAACCGCCAGAAGACCGTACCGCGGTCAAAAGACCGCGGCGGTCATTCTGGGTTTCCCACTGGGCTGGCGGGCGACCGCCGAAAGTCCGCCCGCCAGCCCAGCGGGAAACACCCTTCCCACGAGGACGCCGGCTCAGAATGGAGCCGTCGGAGTGGGAAGGTGCGACGGGTGCAGTTGCACCGTCGCGAATTTCAGTGTCTGCAGAGCAGACACTGAAATTCTTTGTGGGGCCCTCTTACGGGGGCCCCTGCAGTGCCCATGCCATTGGCATGGGCACTGCAGGGGCCCCCAGGGGCCCCACGGCACCCCATACCGTCATCCTGTTCCTGGCGGGTGAACCGCCAGGAACAGGATGGCGGTATGCGGTGTCAGAATCCCCATGGCGGCGCAGCAAGCTGCACCGCCATGGCGGATTCCCATGGGCAGCGGAAAGTCGGCGGTACACCGCCGGCTTTCCGCTTCTGGCCGCGGCTGTACCGACGCGGTCAGAATGCCCGGCGGTGCACCGCCAGCCTGTTGGCGGTGCTACCGCCAACCTCCGCCCTGGCGGTATTTACCGCCAGGGTCAGAATGACCCCCATAATATCTGATAGTTTTCCTATTGAAAGGGGCACCAGGCAGGGTTGCCCACTATCTCCTTTATTGTTTGCCATAGCGATGGAACAACTGGCATCTAGGCTACGCACGGAAGGGGAACGGTGGGGAGTGATCACCACAGGGACTCGCCATATAATTTCGTTATATGCAGATGATGCCCTGATATGTGTGAGAAAGTGTAATGAAACTATACAGTTGGTGATATCCCTATTAGAAGAATTCGGTGTAATATCGGGACTATAGGTAAACTGGGATAAATCATGTGTATTCCCACTGACAGTATGGCCCACTGAGAACAGAGATCTAATACAAGAGGGGCACTTAAGATGGTGCTTTGACACCTTCAAATACCTGGGAGTCCAGATCTACCATAAACCTGAGGATTTGAGAGATGGGAACCTGGGACGTGCACTGAACTCTATAAAGGGGTCTCTGCGGTTCTGGTGTGCACTTCCGCTATCGCCATTAGGCAGAGTAGCAATAGAAACATGTTTCTACTCCCCGACTTTTATACTTTTTTGCGGCATTACCGGTGTTAGTACCCAAAAGCTTTTTCCGAGAATTAAATGCAGCTTTACTGAGACTCATATGGGGAAGCGGCACAACACGAATGGCCCTCACCACACTACAATGCCCGTTAAGCGAGGGTGGGCTGGGAGCCCCAAACTTCGAAAAGTATTATGCCGCGGCACAGCTGCAGTGGATTTCAAACTGGATACATAGACCCGAATAGGCCGAAGCCTCATGGATCCTGAAGCAGCTGCATGGCAAACCATTGCTGGAGTGGCTCTTTAATATCCATGCAAAAGGGGCAACCAGTAATTTATTAATGACAACCGCACATGACTGCTGGACAAGATATGTGCAAAAGGGTCAAAAAGGAACCCCGTACTACCCCCTTATCCCTCTGGGGCAAATCCCAGGGAAAGGAAACACTGCGGGCATGCACTCTACTGTGACTTGGGCAGAGGCAGGAATATCAACAGTGGGAGACTGTTTTGAGGACGGAAAGCTAATGTCGTTTGGAGCTATGAGAGAACTCACCTCAGTAGGAATAGGCCAATTTATGGCATATTACTCTATTTGTCACTTAATTAAGAAGACATGGTCGTCAGGGGATCAGGAACCTAATACGTCCTCTTTATTACACCACATGCTAACATACGACATCCAGAATAAAGTTATAACAAACACGTATAAAACATTAAATATATTTCCCGTAAACGGGCTAGAAAATGTTAGAACTAGATGGAATACTGTCTTACCAAACCAATTATCGGCAGGAGAGTGGTCTCAGGCTTTAATGCATACCCGCAATGTGTCAAGAAACCCCCGGTTCAGACACACTCAATTTAATTACACACATCAAACATACCTCGCACCTGCGCGACTGAAGCGTATGTTCCCCGGCGCGGACTTCCAGTGTCCTCGATGTAACTCCCCCTCAGCTCATTTTTACCATATGGTCTGGGAGTGCGGTGCCCTGGATTCAGAATGGCAAGCGGTATTGACCGATATATCAGATATCACAGACCTAACATTCACACTAGATCCTGGCTCCTGTCTACTTGGGGTCAGGAAGAGGGATAAAAAGCATAAACACATCCATAGGTTTGCAGATCTAGCTTTTATAACGTATAAAAGGTTAATCGCTATGAACTGGAAAGCCTCTAGCTCACCGGACTTGAAAATATGGCGGGCCTTGACACTGCGTTGGGCACACACAGAATATCAGGTACTACATAAGATGTTTGATGAAGGTCAGAAACACACTGGGTCCGAAGCATGGGAAACTCTGGTGTCCAAATTGGAGAAAAAAAATGATGAGCATCCGCCATGAAAACTGACAGAGACTTAGAAAAGCACAAGGAACATAGATTATATATAATTGCACATGAAATAAAAACATCCCACAGGGCCACAATATGCACTAGTAGAACAAGCACACACAAGAATCATTAAGCGTTCTCTGACCCGGGCCCCCGACGCATCTGTGGAACACATGTTAAAATAAGAAAGTAAACGCTGCTTGCTAAAAATGATATTGGAGTGATCAAGTGATTTAACTGCAAGATGTAAAATATGCAAAACAGACGGGAACAAGACCTGTGTTGTTACTGTTACTGTTATTCATGTTCTATGCTATGCTGGATTAACCTTAAATTATTGTGACAAATTGTAAAAGCCATTGTTTGATGTGAGAAAATAATAAAAAAGATGTTTAAAAAAAAAATGTATAGTTTCTTTAGAAAATATGTATTGCTACTATGTCATAACAATAAAATACACATACACACTCTTTAAACCTGTTTGACTAAGTATATTTTACCCATGGTTCTAATTATGTATTGTATGTGGATATGCGTGTGTATTCTTGTGTGTGTATATATATATATATATATATATATATATATGTATATGTTGTTTCTGTGCTTGGCATGTTCGTAGGTCATTGCATGGCTCCTGGGTGGGTTGTTATACTAGATATCTATGAATTCCTGCTCTCATCTTATCACACTTATCTACCCATAATCATATGTCATGTCTCTATCAAACTATCCTCCATTCTCACTCTGACTCATCCCAAATCCTTTCTACTACTTTCATCTCCTAAATAACTCTGCCTAAGCTCTTCCCTCCGATTCCACATCTAACTCGCCAAACCTCACTCTACTACCGTGACCTCCCACACAACCCTACTAAATTCTCCCGCATTTATCTCACCCTGCTACTATGCTCTCCCTAACCCTTCCACATACTCTTCCCTCCTCCACCCCCCTTTACTCATCCCAAGCCTTTGGGTTGAGTAAATTAAGGATATACTCCCAATTAACACTTCTGGATTTCTTTCCTCCTCCACCCCTCCATTACTCCAGTCAATCTAACTAACAAACTCTCATATCCGCAGCTCAAATTAACTCATAATAATACTAAAACTGTACTCATTATTTCCCGATACTAATCCATCACTAATTCTTGTTAGGTTCCAGAGTAGCGTGCTACTCACCGAAAAGCGCTTTGACGCCTCGTCAGGGGTAGTAAGCGCTATATAAATACGATTACAATACAATACAATACATTTGCTTGAGTTCGAGCTATTGGCATTGTAAATGGCTAAGTGCACTTTTCTTGCCACATAATTCTAGTGGCCCCGCATATAACTAAAGGGCTAGCAGTTGCACCAAGGTCATGTCCTTAGCGTTTATTTATAGAGGTTGAGAAGAGTTTGAAAACCATTCCACGTACATAGAAGTAGTACTATCATTGTGCATCGAGCAAGGGATAGGGAATAATTTCATTGACAATGCTCACCAACATATAAAACATGGACAATGAGGCACGAATGAGAATTGAATGTAATGTTTACACACAGCACCTCATCAGTTAATTAAATTGCTTTGTGCTTGTGGATGCCACTTAACTCTGCACAAGAACACATGAAAATTTGCCTCTCTGTGTGTTTAGTCAACCCTCTCTGAACTTCGGGACATTTGTTAAATGTAATGTAACTTGTGGAGAAATAAATGAAAATATTGCTAAGTCCTGAAAAAAACAAGACACCCGTTCATGCCAATTTATATGTCAACACATCCTTCAAGGCTTACCCCATGCCTGCCACAATCAGGCTATGCTGGTTACAATAAATCTGCTAAAAGTAAAAATTAATCTCTGTGGGATGTCACGGAATCATGTGGAAACATTAATAACTGGACAGAAGAAGAATGGTCAGATGTCAAAGTATGAGGTATCGGGTGGGCGCTGAGACCATGGACAGTGTTGAGGGAGACGCTGAATATAAGGTTGGTACTAGGTGATTAATAGAGGGGATCCAGATGTGAGTAGCAAGCTGGATTGGGCAATGAACAGGGAAGGTCAGATTCTAGGGTTAAGGGAGCAGGCTGTAAAAGGGATGTGAAACTAACTCACCGGACTTATCAGTCATAAATGGGGTATTCACCATCTTGGAATTCCATCCATATCCGGCCACTGCCTCAGGTTGCCAGAAAAGAGGGCAGAAAGAGGAGGAGCGTGAAACACTTAGGGCCATATTTATACTTTTTGACACAAAACTGCACTGATGCAGTTTTGCGTCAAAAATTTTACCGCCGGTTAACGCCATTTCTTTGTGCCGCTCGGGCATCAAATTTACACTTTGACAAACGGCAGCGCAAACCACTGGTGTGAGTCATTTTTTTTTACTCAAACCAATGCGTCACGTCGTAAAGAAAAATTACGTTAATGTGGCGAAAATGACCGTGAAACCGGATACATGCCTTTTTTTTTACGCAATTGCATCAAAAAGTGGCGCAAACACAGCAAAATGTGCTAAGGAAAGCCAAAATGGATCCCAGATGCTTGCACAGACCCCAGGAAGATGACAAGAGACCAGGAACCAGCCAGGAGGACCCACAGAAGACCCAGGACAGGGAGAAGAAGAAAAAAAAGTGTTGCTTCAGTGCAGAGGAGCAGGAAATTCTGGTGAAAGAGGTGACGGAACACCAGCACCAACTGTTTGTCACCTTAAAGTTGCCAATCAGTAGGAGAGAGGCAATATGGCAATAAATTGTTGACAAGATAAACAGTGTAGCAGAAGTACGGAGAACAGACATCAAGTGCAAGAAACGCTAGTATGACTGCAAGCGCAGGACCAAGGAAAAGGTGGCCAGGAACAAGAAGGCAGCACTGCAGACTGGAGGTGGGAGTCCAGCACCGCAGGAGGCCCTGGACCACATGGAGGAGATGGTGGCAGCCGTCATCCCTGAGGAGATCGTCTCAGGGATTCAAGGACAGGACAGCACAGACTACCAGGAGACAACACAGATGCAGGGTAAGTCGCATGGGGAATTAAAATGCACAAATGTTAACTGCAAGCAGGGGGGGACATACATACTACGCAATGCATGTAAGTCATGATATTCAGGGAGTGGAATGGGTAAAGGGGCACGGCACGGGGGCATGTCCCTTTTAGAGGAAACCTGGGGCACAGTACTACACTACACCAACAACCTTTGCATGGGGGTATGCTGCCATGCCAAGGATGTTGGAAAGGTAAAGCCAGTCCAAGAGGGTAGGGTACAACGTAAAACTGGCCTGCTGTCACACGTCAGCTGGTATTCTCCCTATATGAACTAGGGTTCAATTAACAGTCTCAGGTCATATCTGCAAGTGGAATTTAACATTGACAACAGTTGCCACTACCTTCTCTGCTGTGTGTGCAGGTCAAGTAACTAATGGCAGTAACGTCCCCATGGATCAAACACACCCAAATTACAGAGTTCCGGATGACAACTTTATTAATCCCCTGTAATCAATAAACATGTTTTAATCCTGTCAAATGTGATTATCCACAGTTGCTACAAACATCAGCCATTTTCATAAACATTATGAGGTACACAGCACTAATGTCATACCCATGCTGCATATGTCAGGGTCCACCCTGTGCCTGGGTCACAATAGCTCCAATGACACCATGCAACACCTCAAATGTCATATTGCAACAGCATTGAGGGGGAGGACATATGTCACCGGCTAGTGAAATTCACCCTTACAGTCAGAAGAGGAAATGGAACACTGCTAGGACCATCAGTGCAATCCAAAGTAGCACACTTTCCCCAACACCAACATTACACAATACCAATGCTGACATCTGTAGTGTGCCATGCCAATGCTATACATAGTATATGCTAGGTCTCAGCAACATATAGCTGGATGTGAAATATTTGAGACTGGCTCAGTTCCAGATTGTGAAGTGTTGTGCTAGTGCCATCAGAACAACCACAGCCAGTGCAAGGCCTCACCATGAGAATGGAAGTAGACGGAGGGTTGAGTAGGACAAGAAGGTGCCAATTCACAATTTGGCCAGAACCAACACCTAGAGGATGTGATGCTGACAAGTCCCCCAACTGACCACAATAGATGTGACATGCAGGTGGGGCATTGGCCATGGGAGAATGCTAATATGAAAGACAGGAGTAATGAACCGGAACCAAGATCACAATGTGCAACAAATAGGAAGGCAGGCACGTCACATTACAAATCCCACAACACAGACACACTAATTGTACTATATCTCATTGCAGAGGACGATGGCTCTCCTGGGGATATGCCTGTCCTGGACGTCCCTGATGTCATGAATGACGAGCTGACAAACATCAGCCAGCAGACCCTCCAAGATGTCCTTGGGACCCTCCAGACCCCACCTTCAGTTGCAAGGAGGAGCACAGATACAGCAGCCATCACAGAGGACTCACCCACCACCCCAATTGTACGACCTGCCAGCTCCAACCCAGCTGAGGACTCTGAGGACACTGGCACCAGCTTTGAGAAAACTGTAGTTGGAGTACAGCGGGAGCTGGCCAAGGAGGTGCGGGTGAGGATGGAAAATATGTCAGCCAGCCTAAACAGCCTAGAGGGGGTGCGTTTGTGCATGATGTCAACTGCAGAACAGGCAGCAGCCATGCAAGGACGGTCTTCAATCTTGCATGAACTCGAAAAAAGTGTTAAGGAAATCAGCACAGCTGTAAGAGAGTTAACACAACACCTCCAACAACAATCCTGTCAACGCGAGCAGAAATGCAATATTGGCCCCGTCAAGGCCGACTTGGCTGCCTACCACAGTGATGTGGCTGCTATACTTAAGAACCAGCAGCTCCTCCCTGCTGAGTACTGCCCTTAATAGCCCCACAGTTGGCAGCTACTGGGATGTCTGACTCCACGTCTTCAAACAGTGAGGTGTGTATTCCCCTTCACAACCACCACCACCACCAAGGTCAGAGGAGACAACACACACATCAGAAGATGAAGACGTGGAACAGATCACCTTCACCCGTAAGAGCACCCGGTAGCACTAGTCCCTGCCACATGGTCACCTACAACCAAGGTCCTGTGCTTTGTAACATGCCAGTCTTGCAACAGCTGCTCACAAGCACTGTTCTCCAGCCAACTGTTTACCTTGTCACTATGCCCTGTGATTGTCTCTCACTAACTCATTGGCAAATCATGCCCCTCTGCACTGTCTGACACTTCACCCCAGCATGTCCAATGACATGTCCAATGACATGTCCTTTTGCACTTGTGTAGGATCACAATGGAAGGTGTCACACTAATGGACTCACAATCATGGACAATGTACATATAGCACTACAGCACTTTAAAATAAATAGCACTTACACAATAACTTTGTCTCTGTGTAATGTGACACATCAACCGTGATGGAGATCTGTGATGTATACCTCAGGTCAATGATTATAGAATGTCAATACAACTGACCTGAAAGAATGTTGGCTGATAACTATGCACTGTGGTCTGGATTGTACCATCATCTGCCTTTCCTGAGGGTTAATTATGAGGGAAATAGAAACTATACAGGATAATGCTGTGTTGGACAGAATAACGCTTCCTTAAGGGATGTCTAAGCCAAAAATTATTGCCTTCAACTTTTTCTTAAGCCAATCTTTACGTATGTGACATGTGACCCAAATGTTTCCTAACACACACCATAGAGCATGAATGGATGTGTATGAGTGTACGTACAAATATGTAATCTGGCTGAACAATGTAACAAATGATAGGTGTGAGTTATGTATACCATACTACATGAGATAATACTACCACTCACCTTATAAGGCTTCACATGAACATCAGACTGCAGGCAGACTTAACACAGTGTCCTCAATACCAAATCGTGAGATTGAAAACATACATCAAACTTTAACAAGAATTTGGGAATCATAGTAACCTTGAGTGGTGGGTGCAATTGATGGCAGATTCTTAGCAAAGTTGCTCTGGTGTAGCTGCCAATGTAATAGCTCAATTGGGATTTGGTTGCAGGATGGGACACAAATGCAAATACACTGTTCACCCATGGCAAGGCCCTGAACCCCAAGCATGTGACACATACTGTAAAGGATTACCTAAATATTTATTTAACAGTAAAAAAAGGAAGCTAAAACCTGGGGAAACACCTTACTTAACCTATTGTATCGCAACTACACATTACCCACAACAGGCCCTAACTAACCTAAGCTAAACGTACTTATCACATTTAACAAAACGATCTAAACATCAACCCTCCACCCCCCTTATAAGACGTGACACATGGAGGACAACATATACTAACCTAAACACATATTGTTTTTATTATATTTTTTGTATTTATTTTTTTTAACACCAAAACCCCAACATCATCCCCCACCCACCCACACACAATAAAAAACAGATATTAAAAGTATCATACCCCCACCCCCAACCCACTACTACTAACTAAACTAACAGCCTATTCTAACCTAACACTAAGGCCCATATTTATACTTTTTGATGCACACCAGCGCCGGTTTGCGTAAAAAATTTTACCGCTGGCTAACGCCATTCCTACACGCCTTGCGGGTGCCTTATTTAAGGATTGACATTAGCCGGCGCTGCAGGCTGGTCATAGTAAAAAAAAAAAAAGACTCAAACCAGGCAGCGCCGGCGTAGGGGAAAATGGGGGTTGTGCGTCAAAGAATGGTGCACATCAGGTTTGAGTCAAAAATCATGGCTCAACCCAGACTTGCGCCATTTTTTGATGCACAACCCCCATTGAAATGACTCCTGTCTTAGCAAAGACAGGAGTCATGCCCCATTTCCCAATGGCCATGCCCAGGGGACTCCTGTCCCCTGGGCATGGCCTTTGGGCACAGTGGCATGTAGGGGGCCCAAGTTAGGCCCCCCTATGCCACTTTAAAAATAAAAATAAAATACTTACCTCAACTTACCTGTCCTTACCTGGGATGGGTCCCCCCCCATCCATGGGTGTCCTCCAGGGGTGGGCGAGGGTGGCAGGGTGTGTCCCTGGTGGCAGGGAAGGGCACCTCTGGACTGCTTCCATGGTCAGAGACCATGGAAGTGAGCCCACAGGTCCCTTAACACCTGCCTTCACCCAGGAGTTAAAAAATGGCACAACCCAGGCTGTGCGCCGTTTTTTAAGGCCCGCCCCCTCCTGTGCGTCTAAATGACGCGGGAGTATAAAAAAGGCGCACAGGCCTTAAAGTCATTTTTTGGACGGGAACACCTACCTTGCATGTCATTATTGCAAGGCAGTTTCCCGCATCCAGAAAATGATGCGCACGGCGGACTTTTGGCATTCGCAGGCTCGGGCGTCATGGTATTAATATGGCGCACGGTTTGCGCCGAATGTGCATCAATTTTTGACCCACAATCGGCGCAAACAGAGTATAAATATGCCCCTAAGTAGCTCAGCCACCATATCTGAATGGTGCTTCTGCACAAAGGGCCCGAAGGTGCAAAGGCAAGCCTTCCCAAGGACATGCTAATGGGTCCGAAGCACGTGCCGAATGGGCAATACTGAGAAGGGAAGAGCAAACGCATCCAAACATTGGAACACTCTAGAACACTGTGCATACTAAACACAATGAGCACACAACCAGAAATGCCTGCAAAGCATTATGAGGTGAGTTTCCTGAGTGCAGTGAATATTGTAGTATCAGCTCTGGCGTGAGGTGGGTGTGGTTAAAAGCCCACAATACTTACAACAGGTCAAAGTGCTTGCATGCTCGACCTAAAAATGACCCACATTTGAATCTGTGGCAGTTCTGAACTTGTAAAGAAAACTTGTTTAAGGGGGTCATTCCAACCCTGGCGGTCAATGACCGCCGGGTTGGAGGACCGCGGGAGCACCGCCGACAGGCCGGCGGTGCTCCCAAGGGCATTCCGACCGCGGCGGTAAAGCCGCGGTCGGACCGGCAACACTGGCGGTCTCCCGCCAGTGTACCGCCGCCCTTTGGAATCCTCCATGGCGGCGCAGCTAGCTGCGCCGCCGAGGGGATTCCGACCCCCCCTACCGCCATCCAGTTCCCAGCGGTCCGCCCGCCGGGAACCGGATGGCGGTAGGGGGGGTCGCGGGGCCCCTGGGGGCCCCTGCAGTGCCCTTGCCACTGGCATGGGCACTGCAGGGGCCCCCGTAAGAGGGCACCTACAAGTATTTCACTGTCTGCTTGGCAGACAGTGAAATACGCGACGGGTGCAACAGCACCCGTCGCACCTTCCCACTCCGCCGGCTCGATTACGAGCCGGCATCCTCGTGGGAAGGGAGTTTTTCCCTGGGCTGGCGGGCGGTCTTTTGGCGACCGCCCGTCAGCCCAGGGAAAAACTTAGAATACCCTCCGCGGTCTTTCGACCGCGGAGCGGTATTTCGGAGGGGGGAAGTCTGGCGGGCGGCCTCCGCCGCCCGCCAGACTTTGAATGACCCCCTAAGTGTTTTACGGGGTATGGTAGACTGCATGGATTTGAGCAAGGTTTGTTATAATATCAGGTACAGGGAAGTTAAAAGTAAAAGCCAGACCACATAAGCTCACAAATCAGCCAAAAAGGCCCACATACAGAGTTGTCAGATCATCCCATCGGGTACTGCCTGATTGCCCTACAGGCCAGCCCGACCCTGCAGTTAAAGGAGCCATAAAACTCAATAGGCAATAAGTGTGTGTCCTCTGTTCTGTGATTGTTAACAAAAAGGATTCATAAAAATGCAGATGCCTTCATAGTGAATTCAGACTGGTCTGTTAGTTGGAGTTTGCACATTTTGAAACTATAGAAATACAGCCGGAAGAAAAGGCGATTTGCTCAAAGTCATATTTTGTGATTAAATAGGGAAACCTGGGAGACAGGTAGTCTAGAATATATTAACAGTTTAGCAAATTTAAAAACTCACATCTTTATCACTAATGCTCAATAAAATCGTACAAAAACATGTGCATGCAACAAATCATAAAACCAGTGCTTAGTTTGTAAAGTAATGAGTGGTGGTGTCCAAAGCACTGCTCAGAAGCCTGCAGTCAGTGCTATTAAATGTCAGTGTGCCCAAAACAAAGGCTGTGTCATCCTGAAACTATGTCATGCCTCTTGAATCCACCGCCAGACACTTCCTATGACTTTATTTCACTCTTGCAGGTGTCTGCTTTTTCCCTTAGTGACTGTTTTTGTGTCTTTCGCTTTGTCCTTTCCCATTTGTGTGTTTTTACTTTCTTGCTATTGAGAAATATCTTATGAGAGAAAATAAGTGCTGGTCCCCAGAAATAAGTGCTGGTGGCCCCCACGGTAACCACTAGCTCAAATTAAGCACTGCACAGAACTAATATACACATTTTTCAATATAAAAATACAGGCCAGTTTTACTTAATAATTGATTTGTTTTTCCGATACATGCCATACATCCTTATGATTTCCTTTAATTAAATAAAGGTTTGGTATACACTATAAGTTGCTCTCTGCACTTGCATAGCATATCCGATTGGGCTCAGTCTCCATGTTTAGTCTGATCATGCCTAGGAAGAGTTGACTAGCCCCAGGCAAAACTTAATTTAAGTGGATTAATTTTGTGCAATTTCCACCATGTCACATTTCAGTTGGTACACACAATGCCTGAAATTACACCATTATGCCATGGTGCATAATTGAGACTTCGTTCTGATAAAATTCTTATGCAGGGAGCACAGGAAGAAAGCAAATAAATGAATCTCAAGCAGCTGTTGTTCACATAAAAAAAATGTGCAAAATATCAATCAAAGTCAGCATTCTGTGTAATATTAAATAAATTAGTATAATGTTTTAGTCTTTAAGCGTAAATTACTCATAGGAAATTATACAGATTTTGCCCAGGACTAGAGCTGACTCACTTTACTTCCATCTAAGCTGAGAAAAGACCTAAAGGAACGGAAAGGTGTTAAGAATCAGACAACCAAAATTGAAATGAGACACAGTATGCTCATCAAGGATTATGTCATCAATTATGTCATGGAACATGCCATGAGTGATATCATATATGAGGTCTTGAGCAGTGGATGCGGGAGCACAAGTTACAATTAGTGCTGCTAACTATAACTAGTAAATTTCTGTGTTTTTTAAGTTCAAAATGCTAACGTTGTCACTTAGAAATTCACCTAACTGTAACATTGCATTAACCATATAACCTAGTGACAGTCGCCACTAGGCAGTTATAGTTAGAACCATGTTTCCATAGGGAAATATTTTTTTTGACTGTCTTATATCTTTGGCACCCTTTTCATAAATCTTCACAAAATTTTCCAAAGAAAGTGATCCAGTAATTCTTGTTGAGCACAGAAAGTTTCAGTGTGATCCATCAAGCAGGGGCTGAAAAAAAGGGAGGGGGGTCAAAAAAGTTGTGTTTCCCATGTTAATGCCCATCGGACATTTGAACAAGGCTACAGCCCGAACCACTGGACAGAATTACACCAAATTTGGCAGAAAGCTAGATTTCGGCACAGATTACACTTTTCCACATTTGGGGCAAATCTGTTCATTAGATTACAAGAAAATTTAAGAAAATCCAAATTTGTGTATCTGAGGTTGCGAATAATTCACAAATAATCGTGTGTTTTTGCGAATGCACACATGAATAGAAGCGCTGTAATTGGCTGGCCACAACCTGAACAGGAAGTTGCATCTTCCATTTTAAGGTCTTGGGACACTGTCCCTGTAACCTAAAAAACTAAATGAAAAGCAGCATAAGGGATAAGGGTGGAGGTACTCTAACCCCAAGAGTGTGCTATATGGATGTTTAAGGGTCATATTCATGATTAATTGAGATTAATGGAGATTAATCACAAATTAGCAAAAAGAAAATTCTTTAATTCACAGACTCATTCATACACTAATTCATTCACTCATATGTGCACTCAGAGACTCATGCACCCACTCAGACATTCAAGTACCCACTCAGTCCCACTCATAGACTCCCACACAAACTTTCAGACTCATTCAGACACTCATGCACTCACAAACCCACTCAGACACTGGCACACACACTCAGCCCCACTCAGATGCTCACACACCGACTCACAGACACAGTCAGACACTCATTACCCCACTCACAAGCCCACTCAGACCCTCATGCACCCACTCACAGACCCCCTCGGACACTGCTGCACCCACTCACACTCCCACTCTTACCTTCACACACCCAGTCACACACCTACTCAGACACCGACACGCCCACTCACAGACCCACACAGATTCTCACGCACCCACTCACAGACCCACTCAGACACTGACGCCCCCACTCACGGACCCACTCAAACACTGACGCACCCACTCAGACACTGATGCACCAACTCACAGACCCACTGAAACCCTTATGCACCCACCCATAGAATCACTCAGAGCCTCAAGCTCCCACTTTCACACCCAGATAGACAATCTCACACCCAGAGACACCCTCTAATGCCTATTCTCACATGAAAAGAGACAGACTGTTTGGCTGTGCATGGTGCAGGCTTGGGTGGTTATCGGAGTTGGCTGTAGGGCCTGGCTTCAGGCCAGGCCCTGGGGCCAACTCCCACCGGCTGAGCGCAGCTCGGGTTTGTGTGCTTATAAGTGGTTGGCTGGAGGGCCTGGCAACAGGCCAGGTCCTGCAGCCAACTCCCAACTGCGCACAGCCGAAGACTGTGTGCAACATGGGTTTGGATAGTTATAGGGGTTGGTGTGGTCGGGCCTGGCTACAAGCCTTTGGCCATGCACAACATGGGGTTCAGTTGTTCTAGAGGTTGGATGCAGGGTCTGGCCTATGGCCAGGCCCTTGCCCAACTGCCACCACGCATGGTCAAAGGCTATGCACAGAGGTGGTTGAATTAATATTTAGTGATGAAAATTATTATATGTAAAAAAAAAACAGAAATTCACTGAAAAAGCAAAGGATACAGGGATGTTATACTTAGGAAATACAATGTAAAAAAAACCATAGAAATTCACTTAAAAAACAAAGGTTTACAGGAGTGTTATAGTTGGGCTCGCATTTTAAACGTACAAAACCATAGAATTTCACATGTTATAGTTAGAGTTACCTCAAGGGACTATAACTCATGCCCGAAGGTAACTAAAACTCACGGCCCCACCATGCACTGCTAGTTACCCCACAAGTTACGGCACTCATGACACCTTTGATAACATCATTGATAATAACAATGTAATATTTGCAGTAAAACTTTTGACGAACAAACTGTGCATGGTGAGGGTGCGAGTTACAGTTACCTTAGGGCATGAGCTATAGTTACTTGAGATAACTCTAACAGGTGAATTTCCATGGTTTTGTTAATTTTAAATGTGAGCCTAACTATAACACCCCTGTAACCTTTGTTTTTTTAAGTGAATTTCAATTTGTTTTAACATTATACTTCTTAACTATAACATCTCTATAACCTTTGTTTTTTTAGTGAAAAAAATAATTACATATATATATATATATAGGAAAAACTAATTACCAAGTACAAATACTAGAAGAAAACATTTAATGAATAGAAAACTTAATACATATCAAATAATTTATATAATCAATAATCTAATTTATTAATTAAACTGATAAAAAATTACCTATTTGCTTTTGAAATTATGTATTAAGTAAATGTTTAATGAAAATATTTTTAAATGATAAACAAAATCAAATGAACAAATTAAAAATTATGAAATTCATAAATTAATAATTGTAAACAATTAAGAAATGTATATTTTAAAAAACTTCCCACCCTACTACCGCCAAGCCCAACAAGCCATCAATAAATAGATACAAATTAAATAAATTAAAAAAAAACTTTAACTATATGAGAAAAGCAAAAAAAAAGAATCATGCTTAAAATATTTACATCTGATTAAAATTATATTAATAATAATGATAATAACAACTTTGATAAAATGCAATAAAACATAAAATAAAGAAAAACAATACTGTAAATAAATATATTAAAAAATTATAATTAACACTTAAAAACAATATCCTTAACTGCAATAGTCTTTTCCATGATAAACTTGACACAATATCTTTAACATTAAATATGTGTCCAACTATATTTTTTACAACAATATTAATGTTGTGTCCCGAAAGGGACGGGGTGAACATGGCTTTTAAAAGCAAAATGAAATTGGTGGACTAGGTTATGCAAAGGGACGGTCACACCTTAGAGAGGAGACTGAATGATTGCATGAAACCATGTAAAGTAACCCAATATTATCCTATGGGGGAGGTAGGCCTTACAGTAGTGAAAAAACAAATTTAGGAGTTTCTCTCTACCAGGACATGTAAAACTTAGAAACTCATGTCGTACATTTTAATTACAATGACTTGGCCGTATAGGCTGTCTAGGGCCTACATTAGGGATGGCTTATGTGTATTAAATATAAAGGTGTAGCCCCGGCAAAAAAGTTTATTTTGCCAGGTCGAATGGGTAGTTTAAAACTGCACTACAGGCTGCAGCAACGGAGATATGTTTGAAAGGCTACTTTTAGTGGGTGGAACAATCATTGCTGCTACCCACTACTACCAATTAATGTACAGGTCCTGGGTACCCTTGGTACCATATATGAGGGACTTACTAGTAAATGAAATGTACCAATCAGATGTACGTTAATTGTATCCTGTTTTAGGGGAGAGCACAGGCCCTTTAGCAATGATTAGCTGTGGATAAGGGCACAGAGTCCTAAAAATCAACAAAACAGGTTAAGAAACAGGAAGGGTTAAGGCGAAAGGTCTGGGGGTGATCATACTGAGAGGTCCTTCATTTTAACTTTTATGTCATATACTTGCAAAATATATATATATATATATATATATATATATATATATATATATATATATATATACAAATAAAATTGCTAATTGAACCAGCACTCCAAGGCCAGACATATTGGTTTTGCCATTGCCTGTCTCCTTTTGCAGACACACTGCCACCACTGCATGAATACAATGATTGAGTGGAGGTTTGTGATAATATACAACACTTACATTTCAAATGGCATGCTCACATGCACAATGAAACTTGAATGTTCCTTAATTATTATTCCCAACTTCACATGAACACATCATTCCATGAGACAAGCGTAGAAATTATTTTTATTTCCTAGCATGTGACAATCAAGTGAGCGGTATGCTTAAAAGCATGCAAATCACTTAAATACATTGCATTAATTATTTAATAAAATATATTTACAGCATTCCTAATACCAACTTTCCACTACATTTCTCAATACAATTTGTGTGCACGGAGACATGAGAAGATGTTTGTGCAGGAGTGGGGGGCTATGAGTCATGGAGGGCATTGCTAGGGTTTCACCCCATAACACCCTCCCTTAAATAAGGGCATAATGAAAGATATAACTTGGCCAAAATATTGAGCCCATTGGTTATTAGTACTATATATTACTGTATTTGAGTTCTTTTCCCTTCAGTACCTCCTGGAATAAGCCTTCACTTACCACTGTTGACACTTTTGAGAGGCAAACTTACAAAATTAATAACTCTTATCCAATGTGGAGTGCAATAGTCTTAGGCCCTGAAACATCAATAGTAAACATCAATATCCAGTGCAGATACTAGCCTCCAAGGGTACTGAACTTTTCTTGTGTTTTTTTCTTGTTTTATGAAAATATTGGAAGAGCTTAGAAACAGGCTCAATACATGAAGTGATTGGTGCAAAAAAAATAGAGCTGTGACAGGATCCACACAGCATGTTGATTGGATGGGCAAAACACAGAACTATAAGTGCTCAAGTTGATTTACTTTACCTATGGAACTATGACACTTGACATCTAATCTCAGCTTCGGTACTTGTCCTAAATATGCTGAATATAAACACTGGGGTCTAAACCAGGGCAGGGCTCACAAATTAGTGACATTTCCCAGTGAAGTGAAGGCTCTTTGTATTGCCAACAGAATTTCTATACTTCTGGTATAGTGGGTTAGTTGGTAACTGTGGAACCAGGCGATCTGATATTTTATCCCAGCATCCATATTTGCCCAAAGTGTGTGCTCTTTGGTATGTATTCCTCTTTTCTTTTTCTAGCAAGATTGGGAGTGTTTAGAATCAATCTAAATACTGGCAATAAGTGTGTAGTAAAAACCCAATTAGATACTTCCTGGGAAGGGGGAGTGCCCAGTATCATGGTTTATCCCTACAATGTAATATGGTGGTAAGTTTATAGCCTTTGGAACAAGTAGTAGGGTGTTGTAGGTTCAGGTCTACTATATTAACAAACTGCTTGATCTTTGGGAAACCATGTTCTTCCTGTGTCCCTGTCTACTAATCTGACAATATGTGAGCACCTTAAAAGAGGCTAAGTGGAATAAATATACACCAAAGGCTCATTCCAGGTTTCGGACCACATCATGGATTTGATTCACACATTGAGGGCTCTTTAATGCATTTTAGCATTCTGTATTTGGGCTTATAAAGCTGAACATGGTCTTGAAACTGCATTGTGCCTTACTGCACTGCAAATCCTCCCATTGACAAGCATCCTTTTTACATCTCAGTTAGAGCTGAAAGGGTAAGAATTGGGCACTGCCAGGCATTTCCAATACTCCTCTCTTGATTGTTATGTGAATATAAAAAAGAATGGCATTTTAATCCTGTGGCAGCTCAATGTGCTCAGCAGGATAGGCCACCCACATGCCACTAACAGAGTATACACCTCTTTTTGCTTTCATACCCTTGCTACGTGAAGAGCTTTAGGACTGACTGTAATCATAGTGCCATTACTTCAATTCTTTTTCTCTGCCATACTCTGCAATATTTATCCATTGGACTCTAGCTCCTTCCTCCATTCTCAGATTGCATACCCCAGCGACCAGCTTGTAGCTTCATTCTTGCTACTTTACAACAGCTTGACCTTTGTTCAGCAGCGGTCCTTCCCCTTGGGCTGAGGGGCCATGCCCCTCTACCTTTTTCCTGACGTGAAGAGTATCTGTCAGGCTGAACAAAAGTCAAGAACTCTTCAGGCTCAGGTCAGGTCAGACTCCTGGCTGCCTGAGCTGAATTTTGCTGGGCTGAAGAAGTAACAGCCCTGTAGGTGAGACCACTTCAGCCTAGCAAAAGTGCCTCGAGGGCCTCCCACTCATGACGAGTGGGAACGTCACTGATTGCCTCGGACCTGGGCCCTTCAGTTTTAAGCCCTGAAGCACCCAGGGCTGAGTGTTTATCAGTGACACCTTGTCACAGAGTGGGGTGGGGTCAGCAGTCTCACTGACCCAATCCCACTCTGTGACGAGTTGGGACTGCTGCCTTCCTTCATTGGCTGACTTTAGGCCAACCAATGAGGGAAAGCAGCAGTCCCAACCCTCCTGGGACCTCCGAGGCTTCCTAGTAGGAGCTACTCAGGTAAGGTTTATTTTTTTTTAAATGTTTTGTGCGTGTGTGCATGTATGAATGTATGTGTATTTGTTACTGAGTGTTGTGAATGGATAAGTGCGTGTGTGAATGGGTGTGAATGAGGTGTATGTATGCGTGTTTAACGTACCCCCCCTTTGCCCCTCCCTCTTAAAATTATCAGCTGCCACTGCCTTTGTTGATGAATTTGTCTGACTACAGCTTCTCTTTTCTGCTCCCACACAACAGATTGTCGGTGCTGTTGACATACTGCAACTTTTTCTTGATACTGGATGCAGTTTTTTCTTTCCGAACAGCTTTTTCTTTCTCCTCGCTGCCCTGGTAATATATAGCCTCTGAACAAGTATTTGTTCAAAATTGCTTTTTCTGGTTACTCACACCTATGTAACCATTTTTTAAATCATATAGGGCCAGATGTCGGTAAGTAAAAAATTGCGACTTGCAATTTGCGAGTCACAGCGACTCGCAAATTGCAACTCGCAATACGAGATGCAGAAAGGTGTCACAGACATATTCTGCGACTCGCTATGGGGTCGCAAAGACCCACCTCATGAATATTTATGAGGTGGGTCGCAGTTTGCGACCCCATAGCGAGTCTAGGCACTCACAGGGATGGTGGCCTGCTGGAGACAGCAGACCACCATGTCCGTGATTGCTTTTTGAATAAAGCTGTTGTTTTTTTTCGTTTTGCAGCCCGTTTTCCATAAAGGAAAACGAGCTGCAAAAAGAAAAAATACCGAAACCATTTAGTTTTTTTGCATTCACAAAGGGGAAGGGGTCCCATCGGGACCCCTTCCCTTTTGCAAATGAGTTACCAATTTGCGGTCCCAAAGCAACTCTGCATGGCGATGCGGTCGCAAATAGGAAGGGAACACCCCTTCCTATTTGCGAGTCGCAGCCACAAATTGCGAGTCGGTACCTACTCGCAATTTGCGGTTGTGCATCGCGTTTGGCCTTTTGCGCCTCGCAAACTGCGTTTTTCGCAGTTTGCGAGGCGCAAAAGACTTGCTACATCTGGCCCATAATTAGCAGATCACATAGGATTTGTAAACAAACCCTTAACTCAGAAACAACCAGTTATTTATTTACATATTACATGCCACAGGTATTTAGCTTCAGGAATTCACCACAAGTCCCAACAAAAGATTGCAAATGTTATTATATGATTGCTCAGTTGCTGGCATCAAATGACAAAGACTAGATCCAAGGGGAACAGAGAACATGTCAAATTTGGTTGGTTGCCTCCAAAAAGGTTCTGCATGATAAGTGGGTGATTGAAATTCCTCCCCGTGCCGAAGCTTTGGAAATAAGCTGGCATTGTTCACCAGAATATCATTCTACCTTTTTAATTTGGGTGGTGCTTTTGTAAAGGTCCTGAGGAAGTAATGCTACCAAAATGAAGGCTTTGTTTCTGGAATACTGTAAAAGTAATCAATATGCTCAGTTACTGAGAAACAGAGGAGATAACAATTGAGGTGAAGGAAATATACTGTTTTGTGTGCTGTGAACTTCCAAAACCTTCTCAAAGAACGGCTAAGTGTTAGTTGTCATAGGACCAGTTGCCTGAAAATGAAGAGCCCATCAGTGACTAAGAACTGTTGCTGCTGCTCTGCCTGATCAAGCATGTTGCATCCAGAAAGATAGCTTGGCTCTAAGTTGTTCTTACAATCTCCCCTTTTTCAAGCATAAGTATTTAGCTTCAGTGGAAAACGTACATTTTTTTCTTCTTAATATAAAAAAAAACTGTCTGGTTTTGTAGCACTGTTGTGTGTTATATTTTATTTCTGAAGAGGTTTGAGACTCCAGCACATACCAGCTTTCTGAGTAAGCTTTGGGCTGCTCTTCCTCCCTATATGAAGATCAAGTGCAAAAGAGATTTCTTGGTGCTCAGTTCTGGTTCCATTATTAAGGTAACCCTTGGACACAGGGGTTAAGATGCTTAAATTATTGGAATTGAACACCAAAAGCCATAGACTGCAATGGGACCACCTCGGTCCCGTTCCCATCATAAAATACCTAGGAAAGATTGTTTGAGATGAACACCAAGCTGAACTGTTACAGTTTACTGAATAGCAACAAGCTCTCAGCAGATGGCCTCACCTCTAGTAGGAATACATAATAAAAAACATGACCTCAACAGATACTTGATATTAGCTGTTCCCTGTAGATGAAAACAAGGTGACCTAAAGAGAAGTAAAACCCAGAGAAGTGAGGCTTTGTAACCATTGTCACAGTAGTGACATTAAAACTGAGACACATTTTCTCATACATAGAGATATCAGATAAATATATCAGACATTGTCCGAGGAGTTAAGTGACTTACCAATGAAGAACTAAGAAGAAATACTGTTCAAAGAGCACCCAGAAAGATAATATTAATAGTTGTCAAATATGTCCCATCCTTTTGTAAAGCTAGACATGGAACGTAGTCCCAAGCACATCCGATCAACTAACTTTAAGCGTGAATGTTCATGTCTCTGTGGGTGTGTATCTTTGTGTCAAAATGAAAATGCATTACTAATATACAGATCTTAGAGCTTGTTCATTCATTTTATTGTGTTTTAACTTTGATAACTCTGGTAAACCCTGCAATGCTGGTTATACCTTAACACTAAGAAATGAGCACACACTTCTAAAAAGAAACGTACAAAAAAATATCAAAATATTCCCTAAAACTAGGGAAAATCTATAAGAAGGGGATCCAGGAAACTTATCAAAACAGAAATGAAGAAAAGGCGATCAAAGAAAAAAGTGATTATGGCGGTTCCGCACAAGAAGAAACAAGGGAGGTAAAGGGAAAACAACAACCTTTCAAAAAGCCAGGAGGTGCTAATTTTAATCCCCTGATGTATACAAGCAAAAATATTCACAAATGTTAGTTAGACATCAAAGCAGATTGAAGCCAGTCATAATGATTTTTTTTACTAGGAGCCCAAGATTGCCCAGTGGAAGGCGGTAGTAACTTTACCATCGGCAATTACAAGCAGTCCTGACACAGAGTAGCAAAATCGTACTGTACCACAGTCTGTTACTAGTTCTCCTTTGATTCAAAAAGAGCTGCTGCAACTGAGAAATAATTTCAAAAAGATTTTTTAAAAGCATTTGCTACGCAATGGGTCTCGCGTTTGCTCCAAATAGAGCTATTAGCGTTGAAATTTCTAACTGGACTTTTCTTGCCACACAAACTGAAAATAAAAAGTAAAACAGTTGACATAAGCAAGCCGATTCAAAGTACCGCTGTGAGCGCAAAGAGAGAGACAAAAGGAAAAAGAAGTCCGCTCGCAGTCAAAGTTATCAGCAAAAGTGCAATTATCCATGTAACAGGGTCGATGGCCAAGGTGGTAACAAAACCGCCCTAAGGAGGGACAAACAAAGCAGTTACCAACGAAAACAGGATTTTTGAAGGATCATTGAGTGATGGGCGTGCAGTGGGTGTGGTTAAAAGCCCGGATACATACCAACACGTCTGAAAAGCAGCGCCTGTGCGCTGCCGTGCTCGACCTAAAAATGAGACAGCAAGAGTGATGTAATTATTTCTCTAAAAGTTTCAGTTCTAAGAAAGTTTCCATTGGCCCAAACAACCAGCAACATAAATGAAGGACTCAGTTCAGCATTGAGGCTGACAAAGACTCATCACAGTTAAGGCCGCCTGCACCTGGATGATGCCAGACACCAGGACCCCTGGCCCTTTTAACACAGAATCAAAACTATAAGACAATTAAACTTGATCAGTAAGAACAAGGAGGGGCTGGAGTGGCAGTCATTTGTAAACATCAGCTTAAATGTACTGAAGTAGCAGAAAAACCTAATGCTACTTTGACGTCACAGCAATCATCCATATGTGATAATCTTTGCATTTTGTTATTTGAAAAACTAGTGGATTAATTGTAAAGTGGTGCCCTGAAAGCTATATTAATGTGCATTCACTGTAGAATGGAGAATTAAAGTGTGGTGGTATAACCTTAAAACTTCACATATAACCCATTAATTCAATTCCATATGATACTTTCCCACGTGAATTAATAGTCTTCACCAAAACGTCAGTGATTTTCTGAAAAGTAATGTTTAAATGTTACATGCAAAAGTTGAAAATGCAGTTCAACACTATATTTAAAGCAATATATTAACAGGACGTATTTCATTTTAAATCTATTGTGATATGATGAATTCATAATTTTGAATGCTATATGTGCATTATTTAGCATAACTGAATGTGCCATTTTAATCCACTTTATTTAGTGTAAGCAAGGCCTGCAAGGCCCTGTTTTCTGACTGTGTAGAAAAATGTTTTGGCCATTCTTTCTAACGTGATGTTTCTTCTCAGACTTTGTTCACATTAAATGCTAGCATGGTAGTACTTGCGCTATTGCTTTACACATAGTGAGACTGAGAAACTATCCTTAAGCCCCGTACATTGAGAAACTGTGAAAATAGATTCTATACAATTGTCTCAATTCATACAGATGAGCCAAGAAGGATGCTTTCCTCATGATGAACTTGGGAAAATGTCCCGATGTTGCAGTTCTATGTCGCATGATGAACTTTCATTGGACAATTACACCTTCCGAGTCAAGTGGAGTGATGAATGACATCTTGCCTTGTGGACTTTAATATACCATTCCCCAGTTGGATTTTGATCAGCCTGCTCTATTCCACCGTTTTTTCCAGATCCCTTTGGACTCTGAGAGATACAAACCTTTTTACCCTTATTCATTTTTCAATACTTTGCTGAGACTTTTTACCTACATGTTGCCAAACTTGGTTAGTTGTCTTTTGCTCCAGGTGATGTTTTTCTAGATACTTTTTGTCCTTTTTCGTTTTACCTTTTGTCCATATATGTTTAGCCCAACACATGTTAACTTTTGACTTGCTAATCTGTAGTGTTTCCCCTTGCCCTAGTTGGCTACGCTTAGATGGCTTTAAATTGCATTAATGCTTAAAAGAACTGAACAATGCTTGTTTTCCACCCATCAGATAATCCTTCTGATGTTTTATATTGCTTTTTTGAATGTTTAGTTTTTTGTATGTTAGTTCTTTTGAATCTTTTCCATCGCCTTGATCAACTCAAGGTGATTCTGTATCTTTATAACGTTGTATTGAGAGTTTTCTACATAACTTAGAGTCTGAGCTTGTAATAAAACCCCTTAACCTTATTTCAGACTGAGGGTTTCCTTATGTAGTCAAATGGATCATACTGTCATTTTAAATTACGTTGTTTGAAGAGATTTTGATTGAACTATTTCTCCATCCCTTCATGCTGAGTAAAAAGAATGAATAACCTTGTTTAAAGCATAATCTTTTGGAAGAAATGCTTTATTACTACCACTGTAGATACTCATCTCAGAGATAAATGGGAGATCTTTAATTACAAACTGAACATGACATGACTCCCTCTCAGGGCTGGAGAGGTGCTGTATTTACAGGCCCCTGGAACAGAAAAAGCATTTTAGCACAAACGTGATGGACTTACTTGCTCCACATATTATCAGTTCTGAACATTTTTCAGTCACAGGAGATTTTAATTTCCATTTTTAGAATCATGGTAAAATTGGCTTATACCCAATTGGCACATTTCATGTACCCGTAGGTCACTAGTAAAGTGGCACTGTCTGTGCCTAAGACCTGTAAATTAAATGCTGATAGTGGGCCTGCAGCACTGATTGTGCCACTCACTTAAGTAGCACTTTGAACATGTATCAGGCCTGCCATTGTAGCCTGTGTGTGCAGTACTAAGCTACCATTCCAACCTGGCCAAATAAACCTTTTGCCAGGCCAAACCTTCCTTTTTAATGAATATGAGTCATCCCTAAGGTAGGCCCTAGATAGCCCCAAGTTCAGGGTGCAGAGTAAAAGACTGAACATGTACTTTTGAGGTGTTCATGTCCTGGTAGTAAAAAACCTTAAATTCATTTTTCACTACTGCAAGGCCTACCTCTCCCATAGGATAAAACTGGACTTACCTTATTACATTTTGTAAGTGTAATTTCCAAATGTGAACAGTTCACCAGCTCATGTTTGCTGTCTTTGGAATTGTAATGACAAATCCTAACTAATGATGAAGTCAGACGTTATATTACAATTTTAATATGCTGCTTTTAGAAAACAAAGTCCGGCAGCGCACAGTCGGGTGATGCGTTGGTTCAGAAGAGCTGCATGGCTGCAATGCAGAGTTCTGCATCATCATTGAGACTGCTGTCGATCAGGGATGCAAAGGCCTGTGCCGAGTATGCTTTGCATAATGGCAATTCTGATGGAGCTCTGGTGGCGACGCTGGTCTTTGGGGCAGTTTTAGTCCATGCAGTAGTGATGATGTGTCAGTTCTGCTCAGATTTGCACAGCACAGAAGAAGAAATTGATAAGTTCTGCTGGATCCACAAAGGCTGGCAGAGCACCTGAAGCCCACTTCTAAAGGTCCAACACTGAGGTAGCATGACCTGGAAGGGTAGACTCATAGATGGCAGAGTCCAAGTACAGGTGCAAAGTTGCTGGAAAACTGTTGTGTCCCTGAGGCTTCGGATCAGGAGGCCAGCCAACTAGCCCTTGGAGTTACTCTGGGTTCAAGAGATACAGGCCCAGTCCTCCTCACCCAGGTAACAGGGCAGCAGATCAGCACAGCATGGCAGCAGTTACTTTGGAGCAGCAGTCATTTCAGCAGCACAGCAGTCCTTCTTCCTGGCAGAGTATCCAAAGGTCCAGAATTGTACTGAATAGTTGGTGTTTCATGTGCTGTGTTTATACCCAGTTGTGCCTTTGAAATGGGAAAAAGCTTCTAGAGGCATGCCTTTGAAGTGTGCAGGTGTCCTGCCTTCCTGCCCCTGGCTCCAGACTAACCACAGGGGGTATGCAGCCCTTTGTGTCGCGACAGGACACATCCTATTCAAGTGTAAGTATGGCTGGGCGCCGCTCCTCTGTCCCATTCTGCCAGTGATGGCCCATTCAATCACACCTAAGTTCCCCATTGTTTGTGGCAGTTTAGGAGAAATACACACCCAGTTGTGTGACCCAGAGACAGGCTGCAGGCACCAAATGACCAATGCAAGGATATGTCAACTTTCTGAAAGTTACATTTTCGGAATTGTAGTTTAGAATCCAACTTAAGCACAAGTAAGTTTTTCTCATAACAATTCCAGAGACACCAGATACAAAGGGGTTATCCGGTCCCATTTAGAAATTACACTTAGAAAATGTAATAAGGCAATTCCAATTTTATCCTATGGGGGAAGTAGGTTTTGCAGTAGTGAAAAATGAATTTAAGACCATTTCACTACCAGGACATGTAACACTTACCAGTACATATTACAAGTAACATAATTTGGCCATTTCGGTATAAGTCAATCTCATGTGTTTTAAGGAGAGAACACAAGCACTTTAGCACTGTTTACCAGTGGTAAAGTGCCCAAAGTCCTACAAGTAACATAATTAGGCCATTTCGGTATAAGCCAATCTCATGTGTTTTAAGGAGAGAACACAAGCAGCACTGGTTACCAGTGGTAAAGTGACCAAAGTCCTACAGTCTGAAAAAGTGAAGTCAGCAAAAACTGAAGGTCTGAAAGCTAAATTTAGGGAGAAATCTATACTAAGGATGCCAGATCTAACACATATTAAAGACCAATTCAAGTTTAAATTCTTCTCCATTGGCTTCTTTTTGTTTTTTTCAAGTTCTCTCTCTGAATGTTGTGTCTGTAACCACACCTGCAAGAATGGAATTCGAGCTGGCCAACATGGAAGTCTGCATTGTGGCCCAGCTCAAGGAGCTCTGCAAGGAGAAGGGACTCCCAACCAAAACCATCACCATCACCAGGAAGGTGGAGTACCAAAAGGCACTCAGGGCCTGGGTGGAAGCTCACCGGTTGGTTGAAGCCACAGAAGGGGATGATGAGGTGGAAGGATAAGGAGAGGACCTCCCTGAGATTCAGCATTCAGCTGAGCAAGTTAACTTGACCATTGAGTTGGAACTCCCTGCTAGGGCAAAAAGTAATGTGCCCTCTCATAACTTTTCCCCAGAGGAGCTGGCGGAAGATAAGGAAGAGAGGAAGATCAAGCTGCAGAGGGCCCAGTTGAGAATGGAAGAAAAGAAACTGGCCCTAGGGAAAAAGTAAACTGGCCATGGAGGAGATAAGTACTTTAGAGTAGTTAACTCACAAAAGGAGCCTTTGGGAGCTAGACATCAAGGCCAGACAGGCAAAGCCCAGCGGTGATGGTGGCAGTATATCTTCAGTGCTCTTGGGAAAGAGGAAGGACAACATCCCCAAGGCTCTGGTGTCTGTTGTGGGGACGACATTGGCAAATGGTTTGAAGCTTGTTAGGTACCTTTGCCAAAGCATAGGATCCATGAGGAAGTTTGGAAGGGTTAGCCTTTGAATGCTGATCCCTAGCAAGGAGAGGGACAGCCCACTGCTCCTAGTTAAAGGTGACAGGATGACGTAAATCCCCATTAGGGAAAGCCTTTTCAGACAATATGCCCTCATTGCAAAGAAGTACATGCTGAAGTTTAGGGATAGTCAGAAACTGCTCAAACAGTCCTGGATGGATTGTGTAGATTCCTTTTACAGGGCACTGGATGGTTGGGTGAAGGGCATTAAAGAATAAAGATTATAAGGGGATGTTTAATTTGATTGCAAGAGAGCATATGTTCAGTCTTTGTTTTGCAGACCTGTGCTAGCACCCTATTGACAGCAAGCTCACTGACCCAAGGGAGCTTGCCAAGGATGCATACTACTGGATCAGCACCAGGGTCTACAAGAAGGTACCTGCTACAGAAAGTCCCTGGGTCCGGGAGGAGGCTGAACCTGAGGGTGATGCCCCGGAGCCTACAGGGGAAGACATTGCCACCCTAATAAACCTACAAGAGCTGACCAATCAGCAGCAAAAAGGGGCTCCCACCAGGGAGGAGCTCTGCATCAGAGAAGGATTGCCCTACTCTTGATAGCCTATGATGGCAGGCTGAGGCCCAGATAGACAGCAACACCTTGGGTGATCACCTGATTTACTGGGAGAATGCTCTCCATTATAGTGACGCTAAGGTTCCTGAGCTTGGTGAAACCCGTGTGTTGGTGGTTCACCAGTGCTACATGACTTCCTACTGGAGCTGGCTCATGACATACCCCTGGCAGGTCATCTAGGGCACAACAAGACCTTTGAAAGGCTTGTCATCAACTTTTACTGGCCCAAGATGAGAATTACCTTGGATGCATTCTGTAGGGCATGCCCTACTTTCCAGGCCAGTGGCCAGTCAGGAGGGCAGCACAAGAGTCCCCTCCAGCCATTCCCTGTTATTGGCACACCCTTTGAATGGGTGGGCTTTGACGTTGTGGGGCCTCTGGACCTCAAAGACAGCCCTTGGCAACAGGTTCATCCTAGTTTTGGTGGACCATGCCATCTGGTATCTGGAGGTCTGGAGCTCTGAGATCGGTGACTGCACCCGTAGTGGCCAAAGCACTGATGGTGATCTTTACTCACATGGAGTTCCCCAAAGAGATGGTACCTGACTATGGTACCAACTTCATGTTGGCGGACATGAAGTCTATGTGGAGGGAGTGTGGGGTAACCTACAATTTCTCCACTCCTTACCACCCCCAAACTAATGGACTAGTTGAGAAGTTCAATAAGACCCCGAAGGGCATGATTGTGGGCCTGCCACAACCCTAGAGGTGGGAGCAGGATGTCCTTTTGCAATGTCTTTTGTTTGCTTACAGGGAGGTACTGCAGAAAGGGTGATGGCTTCAGCCCCTTTGAACTTCTGTACCAGCACCCTGTGAGAGGACCTCTCAGTCTGGAGAAGGATGGCTGGGAGCAAGCTTTCAGGATGGCCCCCCAGGACGTTGTCAGCTACATTCTGGCACTCTGTACCTGTCACGGACTGCACACAGCTTCTCACCTCTGGATGCAGGATTTGAAAGGACACCTGGGGGCATATTTATACTCTGGTTGCGCCGGAATTGCGTCGTTTTTTTTTACGCAAATCTGACGCAAAACTAACTCCATATTTATACTTTGGCGTTAGACCCGTCTAGCGCCAAAGATCTTGGAGTTTGCATCATTTTTTAGCGTGGACACCTTCCTTGCATTAATGATATGCAAGGTAGGCATTCCCGTCTAAAAAATGACTCCGAGGCATGTACGCCGTATTTATACTCCCGGGCAAAAATGACGCCCGGGAGTGGACGGGTCAAAAAAAAATGACGTCCAGCCGCTTTAGCGTCATTTTTTAGCGCCTGGTCAGGGCAGGTGTTAAGGGACCTGTGGGCTCGGAAGGAGCCCAGAGGTGACCTCCCATGCCCCCAGGGACACCCCCTGCCACCCTTGCCCACCCCAGGAGGACACCCAAGGATGGAGGGACCCATCCCAGGGAACTTAAGGTAAGTTCAGGTAAGTATTTTTTTTTCTTTTTTTGTGGCATAGGGGGGCCTGATTTGTGCCCCCCTACATGCCACTATGCCCAATGACCATGCCCAGGGGACATAAGTCCCCTGGGCATGGCCATTGGGCAAGGGGGCATGACTCCTGTCTTTGCTAAGACAGGAGTCATGTCAATGGAGGGTGGGAGTAAAAAAAAAATGGCGCAACTCCGGTTGAGGCAGCTTTTTTGCCTCAGACCAACTTGCCCCATTTTTTGACACCCAAGCTCCATTTTCCCCTACGCCGGCGCTGCCTGGTGTAAGTCTTTTTTTTTTACGCACACCAGGCAGCTCCGACGGCTAACGTCATTCCATAAATAAGGCGCCCGCATGGCGCTTTGGAATGGCGTTAGCCGGTGTTACATTTTTTGACGCACAACTGCGTTGGCGCAGTTGTGCGCCAAAAAGTATAAATACGGCCCCTGGTCTTTTGCTGGTTCTGGATAAACCCAGATAGGGGTGACCCTTTCTAGTAGCCACGGTGCCGCTTGACAGAAAACACCTAAGCAGACCATACCCTCCAGAATGAGTCCCAGAGGAAAAACCCCAAAGAAATGGGAAAAAAACCTCAAAACAGGAACTCCTGAAAAGGAAGAAAAAACAAGGGGCAAAAGGCAAAATCTCCAACAGCGAAACAGAAATGACAAACAGGAGCGAAGAGCACCACCAAAGGGAAGTGTTTGCAACGCAAGGCAGATCAGGACTTAGTGACTTATATACTGGAAGACAGGAAATGACATCACAGGAAAGTGAAACAACACCATCTTGAATTGGGAAAAGCCCATAGAAAGGAATAGGAAAAAGGATTGTAGTATAAAAGAAAAGGGCATGCTGAGAAAAAGAAACAGGAAGAAGACAACATGGAAACCAGCAGGAATACAGAGAAAATGAAGTGCACAGAGGCCAAAGAAAAAAGGAAAAAAAGGACAAGAAAGAGACCACCACTGACAGGAAAAAAGAGGATTCACCATAATAGGTAAGGGCGAAGCAACCAGGAGCATAAAACATGCTTCCCGGAGCGCGTCGCCAAAACGGGGAAAAAACACAGAGGACGGCGCTCTGACAATCGAAGGCACGATCGGACCGTGGTCGGGGAAAGAGATGCTGCAGTGAGGCGCGGCGTCACAGTACCCAGATGAAGGGTTTCTGGAAGAAAGCCAGAGAGAATCTAGAAGCTGGTCAGGAGGTCATGAAACATTGGTATGAGCAGAATTACACTATTGTTGAGTCTGTGGGTAAAGGAGCCTGCGGAGCCCATGACCCTGCAAGACTGCAGGTCTGGGCCTGTGAGATGAAAGAGCGCAACAGTGAGGTCAACTACTTTGTGGTCCTCAAAACTCCCAGAAACCCTTTAAGGGTTTTGTGCGTCATTCACTTCAAACCCCACTTCGAGAGGTCTGAAGTAACCATGCTTCCATTCATGGATGATGGGGTGGAGGAGTATGGTGAATCTCTCCCTGATATCCTTTCTTCCAGTGAGTAGGATGAGTCAGTGGAGAGTGTCAGCCTCTCCCTTATGTTCACTCTAAAACAACAGAGAGGCTGGCACCAATTGTTGGGGCAATTAGCCTCTCTTGTCTCCCTTACCCCAGGACACACTACGTGGTGCAACTATGACATTGATACTGGGCACAGCATACCTGTGAAGAGTAAAATCTACAGGCTGTCTGATGAAGTGAGAGCCAAGAATACGGAGGAGGTCTCTAAGAGGCAGGAGTTAAGGGTCACTGAGCCCTCAAACAGCCTTTGGTCCATCCGAGAGGTGTTGGTCTACGAGGCTGCTCCTCCAGATGCCACCACTGAACCTAGGTTCTGTGTGGATCACTGGAAGCTCAATGTGATCACCAAGACTGACGCACACCCCATCCCCACAGCAGATGAGCTCATAGCTACCAAGTTCCTCCACACAGTTGATTTAACGTCTGGGTACTGGCAGATTGCCTTGACCGAGGGGGCTAAAGAGAGGTCTGAGTTTTGTACTCCTGAAGGCCACTTCTAGTTCCAAGTTTCCTGCCTCAGCCATTTGTTGCCTGCAGCCTCCATCACTGGCAGGACTGAAGCAACTCAAAAGAAGGGCAGCAATAGCATATAGTAAATGTGAATTAGAAGAATTACAATGGCATTTGAGTAAGCATTTGTCTTTAAGGCAGAATGTGTTCCTCACGTAGGTGCCATCCTCCTTTTCAAAATGGCTTTGTACTCACCAAAAAAACTCTGACTCATGCATGCTGAAAAAGGGGCAGACTTTGCCTTCCAAATAGAAGCACTTATAAAGAATCATACACAATTGAATGAGGTGAGAGATATTTACTTCTCTGAACCCACTGTATATTTGTAAAAGAATGGTGACAAAAGCTTTGGTAATCAGGGATTCTATCATACTGTCAAGCCAGGCCTAAGACTGTGAGCAGCACCAATCAACTGTAACTAGGTGTGCCAAGAGTGAACAGCACAAGCCTACAGTACCATGGGCTGTTAAAAGGTACCCATGTTTTTTTTTTAAAACAAAAGAGCAGCTGAATTGTCAAATAATTTCACAATGTTTAATAAATGAATTAGTAATTAAGTATGTACATGAATGCGCCCTGCCTGTGAATAGGTGTATGCCTCTGCCGAGCGGCTGACTGCCTGTTAATCTGGTATCCTGACATATTTTGGCTCTGGCATCAGGCTAATTTAGTGAATGTGAAGAGGCCTAAGCCTGTCCCTCACAACCGTGATGTTCAAGTTCTGTCTGTGACCTGGAGGGACACACCAAGTATGTCTTCATAGTTGACAGAGGACTAATGTGTCTGTCCTGGGTGTAGCACATAAAGCAGTGGTGGCAGAAGGAATGCGGTTTACTGACCCTTCTTATGTAAAGTTCCCAGAGTATTATGCCTCTGACAGCCCATGTGTATGTCAAGTGCGTAATATTCATATAGTTAATGTATGGTGGTAGGGCTCTGTGGGAGTCTTAGTACTGAAACCAGCAGGGTCCATTTTGGATGGCCCTTTCTTAGAATGTCATAAGATAGAAAGTGATGGATAACTTCCACAGACAATGGAGGTGAGTGGCCTGAATTTCTCTGGTTGGAGAGTGAATAACCAGACATTGAGGTGAAGAGATATGAAACAGGGCTACCTTTGGAAATTCTATGAAGACTTTATTAGAAGGAGTCTGCTGATTAGGTTTTTAGAGCACAGCCATCTGGTAGTTATTACTGGTGAAGCGGTGGACTGAAGTTTATGTTGAAGGAGAAATTCTAAGTCAGGCGACCTTTTTCCCTATCATGGTGATGACAGCCAAGTGAAGAAAACTCACATTTCCCTTTGTCCATATGATGGGTGCTCTGTCTTGAAGACAGCCCAGTGCTAGCTGCAATAAGAAGCTCCACTTTACACAAAGGCTGAGTCTGGAGAGCAGCCTGAGAAGGACACTTGAAAAGACAACAACCTAACCTGGTTCTGAATATTTTGACAGAAGGTCCACAACCCCTGTCTGGAAAACAAGTATAACCTTGGAACCCAAGCTACCCTGTTTTGTTCCAGTCCTGTGTTTTTCTTGACAGAGGAAGGAAGTGCTACAAATAGTACTCAAACAGCTTGAAGTGTAACGAGGGATGGTGTCTGCCTGACAACCAAATTCCCGGAAGTGAGGGGGCAACAACTGAAGTCTGCACTTTCTGATGCAGGAGCAAAGGGTCTGCCTAGTGCCTTGAAACCTGCCTGCTGAGACTGGGAAGGTTTGTGCCTGGCCCGCTGGAGGAGAAACTGTCAACAAATAGATGCCTAGTAAGTTCCAAGTGTGTGGGTCACTTATGGAAGCCAGACACTATCTAAGAGAGAATCCAGAAGTGATTTATAATGTGAGTGTGTACCCTGGTCTCTCTGTGCAACTCCTACTTGAGAAGTACCTCGAAGGCTACATCAAATCAAGGGTGGCCCGTGTGCTATCAGCATCTACAATAATGAACTTGTTTTGCTGCCACTAATGCCAGAAAACTAGGAAGCAGCGTTGCTGAGATATGTGACTCACTTTGTGACGCTAAGATAGAAGACACAGTTTGTGAGAACCTGCGTGTAAGCTTTGGAAAGCTTCACCCACAACCTGAGCTAAAAGACTGAATTATACTCCAAGGAAGTTGGACGTTATGACAAGACTTTCTGCCCAAAGTGAACCAGGAGTAAGAATGAGTGACTTAGTTGTGCTTTTAAGCCTCGGAGAAGTAAGAGTGATATAATCTGCACCACGTGTGCTGAATTTATGCCTCTGATGGGGAGAAGATACTGAAATGGGATTGTGTGGTGCCTGCTGAGGAGCACAACAGGGATACATTTCTGTATTCATTTACCATAACTGAATTGTGTAGTATTTAGTTCTGTTGTATGATTAAAGTACTTGCTTTCACTAAAAAACAAACATTGGACTGGGTATTAAGGTATTGTGTCTGCTACTTGGTTGCAGAGTTATGAGTTCCTGCACCCCACGCTACTTCCCTGAGAAGCCTGTGACTGCTCACCCTTGCTACCTTGACAATCAAGTGTGGAAAGGGCTTTATTTGGACCAGTGTACAAAGTCACACTAGGACGGACATCAGAACACCACCATAGTTGGATCCCATTAGCCCTGTATGCCCTGTAGGCCTCCTAAAGGAGTCTGATAACAAGAGTCGGTCTAAAAGTACCATAATTAAGAAGGATCTCAAAAGCACATAAAACCAGTGAATAGGAGGACTACAATTTTTGTTAAGGGGATGCTCACAGAGAAAAGAAACCAGACGATCCGACTTTGGAAGTGAAGTGGGATTCGAGTAAAGTAATGACACAGGCCATCAATCAAAGTATTAAAGGCTAAATAATATTTGTCGGATGCTGTTTTAAAGTAGGTCGTTTTCATGTAGCAATTGCATACCAAAGTACAACATTCAAATTTCGAAGATTAATTTATTATGCCAATAAAATATATTTGAATTGTAAGTGCCATATTGTACACCTGTCCATAGTTGATGTTGGGCTTGACCCGACGTAATGAATGTCATGTGGAAATTGCACTGTTGCATGAGTACACATTAAACCTGATTGGATTATTCACAAAGCTGACATCCATTGGATAAAACACAGAGTATTTATGAATAAAACACATTCTTCTTTTTCCTAACCATATGTGCACATTTTTACACAGAGCATTTATTATTTATATTGAGCATTATGAAAGGTAAAAACAATGTACTATTACCTGTAAAATATGTTTATTTTCAACCCAAAATATGTTCCTTGGCATGACTCTTGTCTATGTGCATCCCATTCTCTTCAAGAACTGAACTAATTGGTGCACTTTCCCTCAAGTTTTGCAACAGGAATACTGTGATCTTTCAGATCTAGCAACACAAAAGGATGATGGGCGGAGTGCTGACAATGCAAAGACTCACGCCCAGTCACAGATCTGGGTTTAATCCATCGTTTTTTTGCTGCCCATGCCATTCCAGTTTGGACCCTGCCATATGTAAATCAGTCTTGACCCTGTTCCCCATGGGAACAGCCCAGCCCGAACTGCCAGGCCAGGTCTTCCCTGGACTGGAAACAAGCATCCTGGGAGCGTTTTCAGGGTTTCACCCCTCATCAGCCAGGCTTTCTTGAATCCAGTGGCATGGGAAGCACGGGACCCACATCTGGGCATACCCTCCCCACTTAGAGCGACATTAGCAACACAAAAGGATGATGGACGGAGTGCTGACAATGCAAACACTCAACCCCAGTCACAGATCTGGGTTTAATCCATTGTTTTTTTGCTTCCCATGCCATTCCAGTTTGGACCCAGCCATATGCAAATCAGTCTTGACCCTGTTCCCCATGGGAACAGTCCAGCTCGAACTGGCTGAAGAAGGGTGATACCTTGAAACCGGTCCCAGGATGCTTGTTTCCGGTCCAGGGAGGACCTGGCCTGTGCGTGTTTGCATTGTCAGCACTCCGTCCATCATCCTTTTGTGTTGATAAAGTTGCCCTAAGTGGGAAGGGTATGCCCAGACGTGGGTCCCTTGCTCACTATGCCACTGGAATCAAGCTAGCCTGGCTGAAGAAGGGTGATACCCTGAAACCGGTCCCAGGATGCTTGTTTCCGGTCCAGGGAGGACCTGGCCTGGCAGTTCGGGCTGGACTGTTCCCATGAGGAACAGGGTCAAGACTGATTTACATACGGCTGGGTCCAAACTGGGGTGGCATGATGAGCAAAAGAACGATGGATTAAACCCAGATCTGTGACTGGGGGTGAGTGTTTGCATTGTCAGCACTCCGTCCATCATCCTTTTGTGTTGCTAAAGTTGCCCTAAATGGGAAGGGTATGCCCAGACGTGGGTCCCTTGCTCACTGTGCCACTGGAATCAAGCTAGCCTGGCTGAAGAAGGGTGATACTCTGAAACCGGTCCCAGGATGCTTGTTTCCGGTCCAGGGAGGACCTGGCATGGCAGTTCGGGCTGGACTGTTCCCATGAGGAACAGGGTCAAGACTGATTTGCATTTGGCTGGGTCCAAACTGGGGTGGCATGGTGAGCAAAAGAACAATTGATTAAACCCGGATCTGTGACTGGGGGTGAGTGTTTGCATTGTCAGCACTCCGTCCATCATCCTTTTGTGTTGCTAAAGTTGCCCTAAGTGGGAAGGGTATGCCCAGACGTGGGTCCCTTGCTCACTGTGCCACTGGAATCAAGCTAGCCTGGCTGAAGAAGGGTGATACCCTGAAACCCGGTCCCAGGATGCTTGTTTCTGGTCCAGGGAGGACCTGGCCTGGCAGTTTGGGCTGGACTGTTCCCATTAGGAACAGGGTCAAGACTGATTTGCATATGGCTGGGTCCAAACTGGGGTGGCATGGTGAGCAAAAGAACGATGGATTAAACCCAGATCTCTGACTGGGGGTGAGTGTTTGCATTGTCAGCACTCCGTCCATCATCCTTTTGTGTTGCTAAAGTTGCCCTAAGTAGGAAGGGTATGCCCAGACGTGGGTCCCTTGCTCACTGTGCCACTGGAATCAAGCTAGCCTGGCTGAAGAAGGGTGATACCCTGAAACCGGTTCCAGGATGCTTGTTTCCGGTCCAGGGAGGACCTGGCCTTGCAGTTCGGGCTGGACTGTTCCCATGAGGAACAGGGTCAAGACTGATTTGCATATGGCTGGGTCCAAACTGGGGTGGCATGGTGAGCAAAAGAACGATGTCAGCACTCCGTCCATCATCCTTTTGTGTTGCTAAAGTTGCCCTAAGTGGGAAGGGTATGCCCAGACGTGGGTCCCTTGCTCACTGTGCCACTGGAATCAAGCTAGCCTGGCTGAAGAAGGGTGATACCCTGAAACCGGTCCCAGGATGCTTGTTTCCGGTCCAGGGAGGACCTGGCCTGGCAGTTCGGGCTGGACTGTTCCCATGAGGAACAGGGTCAAGACTTATTTGCATATGGCTGGGTCCAAACTGGGGTGGCATGGTGAGCAAAAGAACGATGGATTAAACCCAGATCTGTGACTGGGGGTGAGTGTTTGCATTGTCAGCACTCTGTCCATCATCCTTTTGTGTTGCTATCTTTCAGATCTAACCTACATGTACTTTAAATGTGTAGGAAATACACCTGTCCTTTTTCTGATTTTGCCAAGTTACATTTGAGGGTTAATCCCCTTGTGCATAGGATATCCTTTACCACTTCTTTGACACAAGTCTAACAACAACTCCATGTGTAAATTATGGTATATTGTACGTGTACACACATTGTACACCAATACATTAAAATCAAATCAAATCAGGATTTATAGAGTATAAGGTCTCAAGGCACTAGGGGATTTGTCTTCTGTGCTTCAGTTGAAGCGCCAAGTTTTAAGGTCCTTCCTGGATTGAGGTACCAATGGTGACTGCCTGAGGTGCCGGGGTAAGGTGTTCCAGCTCTCTGCCGCAAGGTAGGTGAAGGATCTTCCTCCAGCTGAGGTCTTCCGTATGCGGGGAATGGTGGCTAGTGCCTGTTGAGCGGAGTTGAGAGGTCTGGTGGGGGAGTAGAAGGTGATGCAGTGGTTGAGGCAGGTGGGTCCTGGGTCATGGAGGGCCTTTGTTTGCTTGGATGAGGAGGTTGAGGTTGATCCTTTTCTCAACAAGAAGCCATTGAAGGTCTCTTAGGTGATTGGTGATGTGTTTGTGGAGGGAAGGGGAACGTCCAGGATGAGTCTGGTGGAGGCGTGTTGGATGTGCTGTCGTTTTTCAGGTTCTTCTGGGTGATGTCGGTGTAGAGGGCATTGCTAAAGTCGAGTCTGCTGGTAACCAGGGCATGGGTTATGGTTCTACAGTAGGCCTTTGGGATCCAATTGTAGATCTTCTGGAGAAGTCAGTGTGTGTGAAAACAGGAGGATGCGACTGAGTTGACTTGGAAGGTCATGGTAAGTGATGAATCCAGGATGAAACTGAGGTTGCGTGTGTGGTTTGTTGGGACGGGTGGTGCTGATGGTGGCTGGCCACCAACAGTCATCCAGGATAAGGATCTCGGTCTTGTCAGAGTTGAGTTTGAGGCAACTATCTTTCATCTAGGTGACGACGGCCTCCATCCCGTTGTGGAAATTCTTCTTGGCAGTTGTGGGGCTTTCGGTCAGTGAGATGATCAGCTCGGTGCCGTCACCATAGGAGACAATGTTTAGCTTGTGGTTCCTGATGATGGATGTGAGCAGGGCCATGTAGCTATTGAACAGTGTGAGGCTAAGGGAGGAGCCCAGTGGAACTCTGCAGCTGATCTAACAGGTAAGGTGGGAGTCTGACTTTCTGTGTTCTACCAGAAAGGAAGGAGTGTATCCATTCCAGGGCCTTTCTGCAGATGCTAGCTGCGTGGACTCTGGAGTAGAGGGTGTGGTGCAAAACCATGTTGAAGGCAGCCGATAGGTCCAGTAGGATGAAGGCTGCTCTATTGCTACGCTCAAGGGTCGGGCGGATGTCATGTGTGCAACCTTTGACCTAATTTTGGTCAAGAGCTCGCACCCCACGTCCGCAGCACCACCCTGCTGTGTCCGTGTCCGTGTCCCTGACCCCTGCCCACGCTGCTGCTAGCGTGTTCGAGGCCCGTCTAGTGGGCTTCTGGTAAGCTTTGTGCTGTTTTCTGTAATTGTAATTGTAATTGCGACTGTATTCTGTATTTTGTGCCTTGCTGTTTTGTGCTTATTTGCTTCCATTTTGTGCTTTTAAAACTCGTGCCTTAACACTTTTGCTCCGCTCTTTTTCGCCCCTTGTGCGCTCCCCCTGTATTCTGTGCCTTGCTGTTTTGTGCTTATTTGCTTCCATTTTGTGCTTTTAAAACTTGTGCCTTAACACTTTTGCTCCACTCTTTTTCGCCCCTTGTGCGCTCCCCCGAGCCGCCCTCCCCTGCCGCTGCCTCCCTGCGGCCCGCCCCCCCTCACATCCCCATTCGCCGCACCCTCCCGCCTCCCAGCTGCTCCTCCCTCCCCCTCCCTTCTTAATGGCTGGCGCTGCGCGTCGAGGGTGAGCGACCTCTGACCTAATTTTGGTCAAGAGCTCGCACCCCACGTCCGCAGCACCACCCTGCTGTGTCCGTGTCTCTGACCCCCGCCCACGCTGCTGCTAGCGTGTTCGAGGCCCATCTAGTGGGCTTCTGGTAAGCTTTGTGCCGTTTTCTGTAATTGTAATTGTAATTGCGACTGTATTCTGTATTTTGTGCCTTGCTGTTTTGTGCTTATTTGCTTCCATTTTGTGCTTTTAAAACTTGTGCCTTAACACTTTTGCTCCGCTCTTTTTCACCCCCCTTGTGCGCTCCCCCTGCATTCTGTTCCTTGCTGTTTTGTGCTTATTTGCTTCCATTTTGTGCTTTTAAAACTCGTGCCTTAACACTTTTGCTCCGCTCTTTTTCGCCCCTTGTGCGCTCCCTCGAGCCGCCCTCCCCTGCCGCTGCCTCCCTGCGGCTCTGCCCCCCTCACGCCCCCATTCGCCGCGCCCTCCCGCCTCCCAGCTGCTCCTCCCTCCCCCCTCCCTTCTTAATGGCTGGCGCTGCACGTCGAGGGTGAGCGACCTCTGACCTAATTTTGGTTAAGAGCTCGCACCCCACATCCGCAGCACCACCCTGCTGTGTCCGTGTCGCTGACCCCCACCCACGCTGCTGCTAGCGTGTTTCGAGGCCCGTCTAGTGGGCTTCTGGTAAGCTTTGTGCCATTTTCTGTAATTGCGACTGTATTCTGTATTTTGTGCCTTGCTGTTTTGTGCTTATTTGCTTCCATTTTGTGCTTTTAAAACTCGTGCCTTAACACTTTTGCTCCGCTCTTTTTCGCCCCTTGTGCAATCCCTCGTGCCCCCATTCGCCGCGCCCTCCCGCCTCCCAGCTGCTCCTCTTTTCCCCCTCCCTTCTTAATGGCTGGGGCTGCGCGTCCGCGCCGCTGGCGCGCCAGAGGCAAGCCCGTCTGTGCTCACCGCGCCTGGACCGCGCCCAGCGCCACCCCCCCTGGTCCGTACGCCCCCTGCACCACCAGACGTCGCTACTCAGCCAGCGAACTTCTCGCCCTCAACCCCGGTCCCTCCACAGCTTGCTTCCAGGCCACACCGAAGAACACCAAAGGTCCTTTCTCTTGCCGCGCCTGCAACTACACCTGCAACAGAACAAGGAAGCCTGCAACAACCAACACCAACCACCTCCACTGCATACTCCTCAACACACGGACCTGATCAACACCACCGCCCCAGACGTAGCCTTCCTGACCGAAACCTGGTGGAACGACTCCTCAGCCCCTGACATCGCCATAGCCATCCCTGACGGCTACAAAATCACCAGAAGAGATCGCACCAACGGAATCGGAGGAGGAATAGCCATCGCCCACAAATCCACCCTCAAAATCCACACCCACACGGACGACACCCTCAAGACAGCCGAACACCTGCACTTCCGGATCCACACCGACCCCAACACCACCCTCAGGGGAACGCTCATCTACCGACCCCCAGGACCACGAGCCCCCTTCAGCGACACCATTGCCGACCTCACGAGCACCCACGCCCTCGCCTCTACGGACTACATCCTCCTTGGAGACCTCAATTTCCACCTGGAGAACAACAACGACGCCAACACCACATCGCTGACCGACAACCTCTCCAACCTCGGACTCAGACAACTGGTCAACACTCCCACCCACATCGCCGGCCACACGCTCGATCCAATCTTCTCCGCAAGCAACCACGTCACCTTCAGCCACACCACAGAACTCCACTGGACCGACCACCACTGCGTCCACTTCACATTCAAGAAACACACTGAACACCACCGCACACCACTAGCCCCCCACCGCCGCTGGAGCAAAGTCACCGTAGACCAACTAACCAGCACCCTCGCCCAGAACCCGCCTACCGACCCCACCGGCCCGGACACCGCCGCCATCAACCTACAACAGTGGATCTACGACTGCGCCAACACCCTCGCACCACTCAAGAGGCCCACCGTCAACCAAGAAAAGAAAAAAGCCGCCTGGTTCACAGACGAACTAATCACCCCCAAAAGCACCTGCCAGAAACTAAAGAAGAAATGGCTCCTCGAACGCACACCCAACAGCCTAGCAACCCACAAGGAAGCCACCCGCAAGCACCACCAACTAATCCGACTCGCCAAACGTTCCCACTTCACAGAACGCCTAAACAACGCACACGACAGCAAAGAACTCTTCTGCATCGTGAAAGAGCTCTCCAACCCCAGCGCCAACATCAACGTCATCCCACCATCCCAAGAACTCTGCGACGCCCTGGCCACCTTCTTCTATCAGAAGATCGCCGACATCCATGACAGCCTCAACACCACGCCTCCGCCAGACCCCACCCCTGACAACTCCCCCCGCGCCAACCATCTTACCGCCTGGACCCACGTAGACGACGCCGAAACTTGCAAGACCATGAACTCCATCCATTCAGGATCCCCTTCAGACCCATGCCCACACCACATCTACAACAAAGCCGACTCCACCATTGCCCCCCAACTTCGAAAGGTCATCAACTTATCCTTCGAAACAGCGACTTTCCCGGACAGCTGGAAGCACGCCGAAATCCACGCCCTCCTCAAGAAACCCAAGGCAGACCCCAACGACCTCAAAAACTTCCGCCCGATCTCCCTCCTCCCCTTCCCGTCGAAGGTCATCGAGAAGATCGTCAACGCTCAGCTCACCCACCACCTCGAGGACAACTCCATCCTAGACCCCTCCCAGTCCGGTTTCAGACGCAACCACAGCACCGAGACTGCTCTCCTCGCCACCACAGATGACATCAGACAACAAATGGACAACGGCGAAACATCTGCCCTCATCCTCCTGGACCTCTCCGCAGCCTTTGACACGTTTTGTCATCGCACCCTACTAACACGCCTCTACGAAGCCGGAATACAAGAAAAAGCCCTCAACTGGATCTCCTCTTTTCTCTCCGGCAGAACCCAGAGAGTCCGACTCTCACCCTTCCGCTCCGAGCCACCAACATCATATGTGGCGTACCCCAAGGCTCCTCTCTAAGCCCGACGCTGCTCAACGTCTACATGGTCCCCCTCACACAACTGGCCTGCCAGCACAACCTCAGCATTCTCTCCTATGCCGACGACACCCAGCTCATCCTCTCCCTCACTAAAGACACACCTACCTGAACAACAGACTCAACTTCTACATCCCCTCCCGCCAACTCCGCTCTGCCAACCTTTCCCTCGCCATCGTTCCCCGCTTCCAACGCAAACCTCCGGCGGCAGATCCTTCTCCTACCTCGCCGCCAAAACCTGGAACACCCTCCCGACCCCCCTGCGGCAGACCCAGGACCATCTCACCTTCAGGAGACTCCTCAAAACCTGGCTGTTCGACCGATAGCAGCCCCCCCCCCAGCGCCTTGAAACCCTAACGGGTACGTAGCGCGCTTTATAAATACTGTGATTGATTGATTGATTGTGAGGGCAAGGTGGGCAGTCTGTGCTGAGGCTGGTCCTGACACCTGACTGGGAGATGTCCAGGATGTTGTTGTCCTTGATGTGCTCATGGAGCTGTGTGTTGATGGCCTTTTCAATTACCTTGGCAGGGAAAGGCAGCAGAGAGATGGGGCAGTAGTTCTTGAGGTCCAGGGGGTTGGCTGTGGGTTTCTTCAGGAGCTGGCAGATCTTGGTGTGCTTCCAGTCCTTGGGGAAGGTAGCCGTATCTATGGAACAGTTGAGGGTGTGGTGGAGCTCAGGTGCAATGGAGGTGTTGGCTTTGTTGAAAATGTGGTGCGGACAGGGGTCTGTAGGGGCTCTGGTGTGGATGCTGCTCATGATGGAGCGGGTCTCGTCCATGGTGAGGTTGGCCATCAGTGCAGGATCTGTGACGGTTTGGAGGGTCAGAAATGGGGGGATGTTGGAGGGCTTGAAGGGTCTTGGGGCTCGAAGCTGTTGTATATGACTTTGATTTTTCAGTGGAAGAAGTTGGCTAGTGTGGCACAGAGGTCTTGAGATGGAGGGATGTTTGCAGTTTCTGATTGGGGTTTGACAAACTCTTTGACCATGGCAAAGAGCTCTTTGGTGTTGTGTGCAGTGGCACTGGTACCACCCTGCAGGGCGGCTTTCCTGGTGGGTCTGATGAGGTGGTGGTTTGATTTGATGGCAGCTTTGAAGGCCTCAAAGTCTTCCGGGGACTTGCTGTTTCCACATCTTTTCTTGAGCTGTCTGCAGGTGCGCCTGGAGTCCTGGAGTGCAGGGAACAACCAGTTGGCCTTCTTGAAGTGGTATTTAGCTGAGATCTTTTGGAGAGGTGCTAGAATGTTGGCGCAATCAGAGATCCTTTGGTGGAAGTTCTGAGTGGAGATGTTAGCATCTGTGGTGAGGGGCGGGAGACATGCTGAGGGTGTTGATGAGCTGTTCCTTGGTGATATGCTTCCATTTTCTGCTTGGGGTCGGAGTGCGTGAAGGTGGATGGAGGGTGTAGTGATGGTGAAATGAATGCAGTGGTGGTCAGTCCAGTGAAGTGTGGAGGTATTGTCGACAGTGATGTTGTTGCTGGTGGAAAAGATGGCATCAAGAGTGTGTCCAGTGATGTGTGTTGGTGAGGTGACCCGTTGTTTTAGTCCTATTGTGGCAAGGCTCTTAAGCAGGGAAGAGGTGTTGATGTTGTCGACGTGGAAGTTGAGGTCGCTGAGGAGGAAGTTGTTTGTGAATGTGAGTGCATGGGGAGAAATGATGTCAATTATTGAGTTGCTGAATGTGGCCTGTAGGTGAGGGTGCCGCAGAAGGTAGACTTGGGGAGGCATGGATCAATATAGGGGGAGTTTTCTTCTGCGTTGGTTGTCAGGCGGAGGTTGGACTTGTTACGATGGCCAGGCCGCCCCCTGGGCAAGAAGGCCTGTCTTTGCAGAGCAGTTTGTAGTTGCTAGGGATGGCACTGTCCAGTGCTGATGCTGGGTTTGTCCATGTTTCGGTGAGAAAGACGATGTCTGGGCAAGCGGAGTATAGTAGGTCCCAGAGTTCTACGGCCTGTTTGTAGAGGGAGCGAATGCTGAGGAGGATGCAGCTGAGGTGGTCTGGGTTGGTGTTCAATGGCTCAGTGGTGGGAGGGTCTGATGCTTGGTGTACGATGAGGGTGCGATGGCAATAGAGGCAAGAAAACGGTCCATGGGTGTCTCTGGGTGATGCGAAATGGCAGGCTGTGGAGCATTCTGTGTTCAGCATGTGGAGGGTCTACGCGTTATATCGATGGAAGGTCGAAGGACCAGGATTCGTGGTGCTGGGCGCAGTCGAGGCATGTACAGGCGCAGATGGGTTTGCCTTCAGCATGCCAGCGATTAAGAAGGGGAGCAAGGTGGGACGGTCTGGTCAGCTGGGAGGAGGGAGGGCAGGAAAGCACTTTGCAGGGAGGGGGCAGGGCTGTGGTGCAGAAGCGGCAGGGAAATGGAGTGCGGGAAGAGTGAAAGACTGGAAGGAAAGAAAAAGAAAAATTATAGAAAAAAGAAAATTAAAGATGGCAGAATATAAGTAAAAGTTAAGGTGAAAGCAAGACACTTACACACAGACGGCCACTACGCCACCAGGGATAAGGGCCAAGCGAGAGCCTGCAGGTGGAAGTGGGTGTGGAACTGAGAGTCAGGCAGGTTCTGAGTTCTAATGCAGCAGAGGCAGCAGCAGCAACAGGTGGAGCTGCGCAGAGGAGAGCGAGCGGGCGCTGACCTAAAGGTCACATAGTTTGTTTTTTTGTACACCTTCACAAATAGTAATTTTACAAGCTAAGTAAAATGAGGGAAGGAAATCAATAGATACAATTATACATCAACTACCAGTTCCAAGACAAAATTGTAATTAACAGGTTTTTTTTCAGACCAGTTCAGTAGATTCTCAAAAGAGACCTTAGAAACCAGTAGAACCCAGCACAAACCAGCACCCAGGCTTAGGTGAAACTGTTCGTAGTAGGGCAATTAGAATTTCCACCGAACTATTTTATCAAAAATATGCATAATTATTCTTGGTAGGATCAACAGTGTGAATATTTGCAACCTGGAATGAAAAACGTATGATGCACTATTTATGTTTAACGCTAATATTTTCAGATATTTCAGTCACAATTTCAGAAACAATAATTCAAAAATGCTCAAACAAATTAAGTATCTACTGCAAGTAAAATACCAATGTGTCTAATGAAAAAATATAAATTTTTAATTCCAATAACTTGAATTTATATCTAACCAAGCTTTTTTAATACCTAACGACTGACTGTTCTGCTGCCTGAATCTCCCACACCGCAACCAGAAAGGAAGGATTCAACAAGACGGGCAGGCAGTCTGTCACAGCATGAGGCAACACTGGGTGTCAGGGTCGGTTGTGCAACGCGCTCATTGTGAAATGACGAGCGCCTTGTTGACTCGGTGTGCTGAAGGAAGACATATTGATTCCTACGTCAGTCGGTGAATACATTGAACCTGCTTGCTGTGGGTGCGCTGGGGGGCGGGGCGCAGTCTGCGGACACTGTTCTGAATGTTTACCACCCCAGGACATTTTTAAAAAGGTAATGAATGTACAAACACTGCGGAGGAAGAAAGCACTCGAGCAATGTGGCTTAAACTCGTGATAGAAAATTCAAACAATATTAGATTGAAAAAGTCAACAGCAGACACACTCCGACTAAGGACCTACAAACAAGCAGCGGGAACTCTGTACACACATTACCAGACGCAGCTCAAACGCTGAAGGGCGCTCTCAACTTTTCACTGTCTCAGGTCCGAGGGGAAAGGGCGAGGCACGGGCCACGTGAACGCTCTATTTCCACAGCCTCATTTGCAAAGTGCTTTCTGTGTTTTTGCACTCTAGTGTGTTTGGCACCGTCGTGACCACTGAAAACAACATGATGAGCCGGGCAGAAAAGAAGGCAACACACCCCGAATCATTCTCAGGCGGCTAGAGGGGTCCTGTGGGGGTGAGGAGGGACCTTTTTCAAAGAAGAATGTTAGCTTTTTGGGCTCCAGGAATGTACGTATGTCTTAAGCAAATAGTTGTTCTTCCACGGTAGACTCGTTGTCGTGCTGGATTTTATGCCACTAAGATTGGTTCCTCCTTAAAAGATTTAAATTCTAATTTAATTTATTTCTGTTTTCAGTTATTCGTCACCAGCTCAAAGTGCAGTGGAAGTCTGCTACACCCTTAGTCCCAAAATCATTGTTTTGGCTTCAGACTTGGCTGTGAATTGGACAAGCAACCCCATAAATTAAACAATTTCCTTTGCCCACAGTGGACAGCGACGTCTACCGAAAATCCTCCAAGCGGGCTCCTACCTTACCAGCTAGCTAGGTTACATCATGTCTCCTCAGATCTCGCATATAGCTCTCCACTGCTTTGACACTGGCCACATCTCAATTCTCACACTTTTGATGCAAATCTATACGTGCTATCTGCAAATAATAATAATTGAGCTACGTGTAATATGGTGCATCAGCACAGATTCGGTTTTCAAAAGGCCTATTTTTCCCCTAAGTAAGTGAATTGAGCTACGTGTAATATGGTGCATCAGCACAGATTCGGTTTTCAAAAGGCCTATTTTTCCCCTAAGTAAGTGATATTAGTGCATGTTTGCAATGAATCCCGTACCTAAACTTTTTGTTTGTTTTTTGTGTTTCTGTATCAAGCGCACTAACTTCATCTGGCAAAGTTCACCCTAAACAGAAATACAATACAGTTATACAGAAAAATAAAAATCCCACTTGGGAAACGTATCTCCTCTCCTTTAGCAACGGGTTTTCTTTAACATGGGCAGCACTAGTACTATTCGGTGTGATTATAGCTCCGCACTGTGTATTTAATTCACAATGAGGAGCTATAGGCCTGTAAGTGATGCATTGTGAATGTGTTTCTGTTGAACTCATCTGACTGCACGTTTCATTATTTGTTGGGTACAAAAGTCACTTTAAAAATAGACATATCTCATTGTGTAATGCTTCTGATATTGGCACTACTTTTTACAACACAACTGTTATTGAGTGCGTTTTTATAAATACTGTTGTTATTAATATTACTTTACATTTTCTACTTTCACGTTTTTGGGCAACACCGGCTGCTTCTACCAGAGGGAAGGATTTTCAACACCTAATTTGTTATTTCTGATCAGTGCTTACCACAATCTCTAATTCCTTTGTGTTCCCTTTCCTCCTTTCTTGGAGCTGTGTCTGTGTTTCAGGAGCTGGGTTTTGGTACTTTTAAAGGAACTCGCCAACCTCCCTGGAAGAATGTCATGAGAAAAAAATATATATATCTGAGTGAAATTATCATTAAGCTAAAGGGATTTACAAACGTGTTATCTCAGAATGCATGCCAAAATAACCAGTTACGTTTAGTAAAACACAGTCTCCACCAGTTGTGTTAAACCATTAAATCAGACGCCTTTCGTATTATTTTGCTGTTTTCAATGTATACTTGCGCAAGTTTGTATTTTGTATCACACAGGATGATATATTTAAGGACACAGATAACCCAATAAAAGGAAATTATTTTATTTTTACCCTACAACTACGAGGAAGATAGATATAAAAAATATTTTCACACTCGTTTTCTGCAAGGTGGAAACTAACTCCAGCTCATCTTTCACGTCTAATAAGTATTTGATGTATTTGTAATATGGTGTAGACAACTGGTGAAACAATGTTGCCTGTGCTTCTTTTTTTTCTACTCAACTTTCCAATGTCGAAGAGGAAAATGGCGAACGAATTCCAGAAACGTCAAGCTACTACTCGGGAAAGAATTCCGCAGCATCGTTTGATGCTCGAAATCTTCCAGGACCAGCAGCCATACACCGCCGCCAAAATCTTTCAATTCCGGAGAAGAGCCCTGCTCATAAAGAGCAACTTAATTGTCATTGCCCCGGTGCCTCCTTCAGAGACCGTCAATAGCACAAAACCAGCCGGATGCCGGGCCGAGGCGATCCTGGAGGACTCGGGGAAAATGCAATCCTCTTCTCCCGGATCAAGGTATTAAGGTTTCGGTTATTTGTATTGATTTTGTGTGCTGCCGTGCTATGTCAGTCATGCTCATATTTGTGGTTCACAAATTCCTCTTTAAAATGTCACCGCCGTTTCATCTCCCGCGGCCGTCGATACCGCGGGCTGCGGGGTCTACTTATTAACCCCACGCTCCTCCCGAGATGCCTGGCGTGCGGTTTGCATACACGCGCATCTATGCATATGCCAAACGCGTTCTTCCGCCTTTCTGGCGAGAGCCAGGCCTTCTCCTCGGGAACTAGCTTCTCGAATTCAGATTGACCAAAATTCTGTGATATAGAGGTACAATTTACACGTAGCCACATTTAACGCATTGTGGGGCTTATTTACAAGCCCCTTGCGCCGCGGTGCGTCATTTTTTCCTATTAAAAAAGTGACGCACCACGCACCAGGTGCTTGTAAATAAATCTCTAAGTGAGTTAAAAGGGAGAGGGGAAAATATTTCCAGTCATATACCTCGTTTCCATTTATATTCTTCCACTGACTTTGCTCTGAAATACAGTGGCGGCCATTTTACAGTGTCAAAAATGTCCTTTCCTGTCAGGCAGCTGCCTGAGTACAGGTGTGCTGTGAACATATTTGATGAAACGTGGGACTGACACCCCCTTTTCACTATGCTATTGATTTTCCCTGCCATTCGGTGGCCCTCTAGTGGCAACTGGGTTTGTGGAAACCACCTAATTCTCTTAAGATCTTTCACAACTGCCCATTTCCACCACCCCAACACGTTCATTTTTTTTAATACATTGAAATTCGGTTTTGATATTAAAACGTAATAGTTTTCTAAATGCCAAACCGCCTTGAATTTGGAAGTATCGTGAAGTTTATTATTGTCATACTCAGTATCAGCACTGAATAGAGCCGCGCTGGGCCTATCTGTTTCTAGTTCATATAAAAGTCCTCCAAGCACTCGCATCGGAAAGCACACAAGACCTCAAATTCATCAGCTATCCCACCCTCTTTACTTAATTAGATAGTTCTAAACATATAATGGCAGCCTTGATAGTGCAGTGTTTGTGAACGGTCCCCTTTCCTTTTCACCCTGATCCTTTCACAAACACGGTGGCAGAAGAAAAACACAGCACTTGTTTCACCCTCTCCCTTTCTCCACGAGGGCTTACTTTGAGCTTTTATTATATTTGGCCACGAGACACTTAGCAAACGTGCTGATGATATCAGAGAGCGATTTTGCAAACAGAGGGGGTAAAAGTTACACTATTGACACCTCCAAATTCAGGAGTATTTACTCTGTTAGGTGTACACTTGCTCCGGCGAGATTAACAAACACTACTAGAAAAAAGGCTGTGTGGCCAAATCCAGCCTGGTTGTTTGTAAAACCTTTACAACTCATCAGCTTCCCTAACATACTGGCACTGTTCAATTACCATCACTTTTAGAGAGCCTTAGAAAAACACCCAGTGCCCATGTAAATAGACAAATCTGAAAACTAGCGGCTCTGTTGGCTTACATACTGTAGGTAATGTTTTCTTTTGCTCAAATTTGTTCTGGAAACTAATCACGCTCTGATAAAGCCATCTGCAAATATGAGAAAGATCGACATCCACATGTCAAAGTTTACACAGCCTGACCAAGTGTACATATAGTGCGATGATGCGAGGGCCCTGCTGTTCTCAGCCGCTTCAGGCCGAGCCGGAGAGGGCCGAGGAGTCGAAAAATTCAAGCTCGCCGTCCGTGAGAGAAATCATAAGAGAAGGTTTACTGCAAGCTCGGGTTCAGGACTGTCATTTGCACGATCCCCCGGCAGTGCCACGATTTGCATTACTGATGGGCCTGGGCGCAGACGTCATTTAAATACATCTGCAAACTCACAGAGGCTGCTTAATAACGCGCTCGACCTTGATTTAAAAAACACAACGACCGTGTCCGGGTTTCTGCAGGCGGGAGTCGTTAGTTGCTCTGAAGTCGGAATATGCCCAAAAAAAAAGTTTTGGCGCATTCTGTTCTTGACATGCGGTTGAGGGTGTTGAGATTTGAATATGTTTTGGAAAACATTTGGATAGACTAGTATTTTGGCCCGATTCTCCTTCTAACTTGGTTGGGAAATGCCCATTGAAAGCTTGAATTGTATTTTTCTTCCTCACCCTTTTTAAGCACTCCTTTGGTTACTGTTGTTTCCCCCTGTAGTTGGGGCCCTGTGTTGTTCACCAGGGCTGGTGTAGTGATATAAAAATGAAGGTAAGGCAGGAGCCAGGGCAGAACCAAAGCATCCCACCAACAGTCTCCTCTGTGAACATTGGCTGCCCGTGCCAGAATAAATTGACAAAGAAAACTAATTCATGCAAAGCAGAACCATATGTCACATGTCCATCGTGTTGGGAAAAGTAAACTAAATCTGCATCACTTAACCATCCTCACCTAAATACAGATGACCAAAAAACACAAGCATGTAAGAAATAGTACTTAACCATTGCCACTAAAAGAAAGGCCTTCCCTGTGTTTTTTCAAACGGGCACCAAACTCACTAATATTGAAACTGTTTAATGACCGTTAAAAGGCCGTCGTTTTTTTGCTTTTAAATCAAAGTGGTTTTTACAGAAATAAAATACGTGCCTTAATTTATAAGCAATCTTCAACTGTGCTAAGTCTCTTTCTTTACAAGGGTGACAGGGCAGTCGCATGGTTGCTCCAATTCCAAACAAAATAGTATGGAACTCAAGATAACTACATAGACAGATGAAGACAGCCCTAAGTCGGGCGAAGACGGCCCTGCCACCTGCTGCATATGTGCTAGCTATGCCCGTGCATGGCCACACAAAACCCGTGACTTTCAAACTCCTTGCTACAAAAATATTATTTGGTTCGAATGTATCAAGTTTGTCAGGTCATAGAGCACACCTGCTGTCCATTGGCTTGTTATGTATGCATTTACACATCCAGAGGGCTACCAGGTTAAACGATTGCTTCTTGTCCTGACTGCCTCTTTATTAGATGACATGCATGTCAAAATAGGCCTCAGACACAAGAATAGGTGTGGTGCACTCAGCTACCACTGTAACACGTCTTGTGACAACAACAGTAAACTAACAATGCAGGAAGGCAAAGTGGCAGCCGAGTGAGTCCTCAAAATGCAAAGCGAGAAAAGGAAAGCAAATGAAACTTAGATATATGCATTTTGACGCTTTCTTGGAAGTTATGTTTCCATGATGTTACATATGTTCCATTTGCTAAAATAGACAATGTATGAAACGGCAGTGAGACTGAAAGTCCCACCTGTCCGTTAAACACATCACATTTAACTATTAGACCACATTGAGTCAGGCAATTTATCTGCTGTAGGCACTGGAATACCACCTGTGGAGATGACGCATTTGTTGAGATGCAGGTTTTTCTCATCCCCTGGAAGAACCTTTTTCTGAGATCTGGTGTCACGGGGATTGAATGACCACATCAAATCTTTTAGTGCTTGCCAGTCTCGAGATGGAACTTGCGTGGACAAAGGCTTAGTGAAGATGATAATATAGGGATTGTATCTCCGTGCACCTCAATGCACCACATTGCAGTTGTTTACTTCAGAGTCTCTGTACAGTTTACAACTGCATCGTTTTTAGATTACTTCTGTTGAAATGCTAACTATATTGCAAGTGATTGCATTGCTTATTTTTTCACATTGCACATTTTAAAATGTTACTCATTTCATCAAAACTATCTTGCAATGTGTAGTTTAGTACTGATACGTTTTTTCTGGTGTCGGATATTTGTGTTTTAATGAAAATTGAATAAACAGATAGAAACTGTTTCAAAATGACAATCTCTGGAATGAGTGTTTTTCAATTCTAAAATGGAAAATTTACCACAAATTTCGGTCAGAATTGGTTTTCTTTTTAGAGCACTCGTACTCCAGCCATTATTTTTTTTACCTCAATTATGATTTTCCTACATTAAATCTATGTAAAAAAAATGCAGGTCCCACATAGATCACTCCGGAGGAAAACATGCAAAGGTGAGGAAATTACCCTGTTGACCCAAGAGGCACAGTACAAGAAAACTGACAAATATTGGCTTACTGTAGGTAACATTTACTAAACTTGGAGCCACAACATTTGTACTATTATTGAATATTAGCCTGCTTTTTTTGAGAGAAAAAAAAACAAATAATAATTGATTAAGCTAGAGACAGAAAGTATTATTACAGAATATTTCTTTTACTACAGGACACAAAAAAATAAAATAATACAATTGACATTTTAAAATTTTCACAAAACTAACACACAATTGAGCCAAAAGCACCTAAGGCAACAAAAAAATAAGTCCCGGTAAGAAAGATAAGACGATGCATTAAATGAATTAAAAGCACAAAAATAAGTTATAGGCAAGTAACATGAACATATTTCATGGCATTTCACAGAATTAAAGAAAAACAAGGAACGCCTACCTGTTTCATTGACAAGGGAAAAACTATTTTCATACATGGAATTTTATATGGTAAAGGAAGGAATTTATACTCAAAGGCTCACTGGAAATGTGGAAATTATTGTAATAGAAAGTGCATGAAAGGAGTAATATCCATTGGGATTAGAATTTAAAAAAAGATAGAACAGCTTTTCTGCTTCTGCTTCTGCAGAGGAAAGTGAAGTAAAATAGGCAACAGAAAATGTTAAAATAATTGCCTGCAGTTTTAATGAGCCCTCAGGGAATACACAAAAGAGCAAAGCAAGAACATCCATACACACTTGGCTGAACAACTACCCTTAATCTGAAATCTAAGCAGAAGTATTAACAGAAAAAGAAAAACAGCAAAAGAACACCATCCCCAGCCCCAAATTAATGGCAACAGTAATGTCCTTGAATTCGTAAAGCTAACAGTTTCTAATTACAAATTTCTCCCATACAAAAAATTAAAACCTACAAAATAAGAATACAGATTTTTTTAACTAAGAGAATCTTGATAACCTTTAAGAATTAGTACTGTTTGGTTGATGGATTAGACATTCAAAACATGCCGCAATCCATTCTCTCAAACACGCACAAATCACAGAAAAAAAAATGATACTAACATTCGTCCAATATATAACTGTGTGCCAGAAAAAGTTTCCCATTTTATACCGAATTACTAAGCTGTTCAAGAAAATAAAATCTAAATGGTCCCTGAAAATATGAAGAAACATGTTTACCTTCCCATGATTGCAAATATTAAAAGTGCACATCTAAAGGATTGCTTTTTCCATTTATAACAAGCAATCCGGAGAATAATCCAAAAACGTACTGTTGAACCTGACGTTCGTGGTGTAGTTTTCCCCAACTCTTTGCCTTGAATCCTCCTGTTTTTGTGGACTTCGTTATTGCTGGCCTTAGGACTCTGAACCAGGGACCCCCCCTCCCCCCCAGGAGACCGGAGAGGCGCTGCCCTGCTAAAAAAAAATGCCTCCAGAATGGTAAAATAAAATAGTAATAAACTTTCTTTATTACCATTTTATTTTTTAGCACCCCGTCCAGAACCGAGGTCTGGAATGGGTCGGGTAATTGCTGCTGAGTGGCAGCAGGGAGCTATGCACTTGTTTAAAGTACGCATGTCCCTTTGGCTGGCCATCTTGCAACGACCAGCCTAGCATGCACACTTTAAACTTCTGTAACCCCCTTGTATTAAGTCAGCTGGGTTAGAGAAAGCACAGGCCACCAGTGCTCTTTTGAGCACTGAGAGAGGCCACTTACACCAATCCAGGCGCTTCTGTTATGCTGGATATCAGCATGAAAGCGGCACCAGGATTGGCTAGTGCAATATCCTGGGTCCCGTCTCATGTTGGAGTCAGGTGAGACGACGAGGTAAGAGATTGTCCCGATGTGAGTGCCTTTAAAAAAATATATATATATATATGATTGTAACTTCCCCTCCCACTCCTCCATTGTAATTACGAGCCAGCCACCACTGCTCTGTACACTTTACCAGTGATAAAGCATGTAGGAAAGTCCTCCTTTTTGCCCTGGTCACCCCCCCACTTTTTGGACAGGTACTGGTGGTTACTGACTCTTGGCTGTGCCCTGGCTACTGCTTACCAGTCCCAGGGCCAGTGCTCTTTGTAAAGTGGATATGCAAATTAGGCTAATTATAATTGGCTAAGTTAACCTACCTATAAGTCCCTAGTATACAGTAGGGCATGTAGGTTTAGGGACCACAGCATAGGTAGTGCACCCATAGGTGCACTGCTGAGTTGCCCAGTGTCATTTTAACCCCTTCGCTGCCAGGCCTTTTCCCCCTCCTGTGGCGAGCCTTTTTTTGGCTATTTGGGGCAGTTCGCACTTAGGCCCTCATAACTTTATGTTCACATAAGCTACCCACGCCAAATTTGCGTCCTTTTTTTTCCAACATCCTAGGGATTCTAGAGGTACCCAGACTTTGTGGGTTCCCCTGAAGGAGACCAAGAAATTAGCCAAAATATAGTGAATTGTTTTACTTTTCAAAAAAATGGGAAAAAAGGGCTGCAGAAAGCAGCTCGTGTTTTTTTCCCTGAAAATGGCACCAACAAAGGGTTTGCGGTGGCAAGATCACCATCTTCCCAGCTTTCAGGAACAGGCAGAATTGAATTGGAAAACCCAATTTTTCAATACAATTTTGACATTTTACTGGGACATACCCCATTTTTACTATTTTTTTGTGCTTTCAGCCTCCTTCCAGTTAGTGGCCAAAATGGGTAAGAAACCAATGCTGTATCCCAGAAAGCTAAACATTTCTGAAAAGTAGACAAAATCCTGAATTTAGCAAGGTGTCATTTGTGTAGATCCTACAGGTGTTTCCTACAGAAAATAACAGCTGAAATAAAAAAATATTGAAATTGAGGTACAAAAACAGCCATTTTTCTCCACGTTTTACTCTGTAACTTTTTCCTGCGAAGTCAGATTTTTGAAAGCAATATACAGTTACGTCACCTGGACCCTTTTGGTTGCGGGAATATATAGGGCTTGTAGGTTCATCAAGAACTCTAGGTACCCAGAGCCAATAAATGAGCTGCACCTTGCAATGGGTTTTTATTCTATACCGGTTATACAGCAATTAATTTGCTGCAATATAAAAAGTGAAAAATAGGTATCAAGAAAACCTTTGTATTTCCAAAATGTCCACAAGATAAGCTGTTGAGAAGCAGTGGTTATTTGCACATCTCTGAATTCCGGGGTGCCCATACTAGCATGTGAATTACAGGGCATTTCTCAAATAGACGTCTTTTTTACACACTGCCTTACATTTGGATAGAAAAAATGTAGAGAAAGACAAGGGGCAATAACAGTTGTTTTGCTATTCTGTGTTCCCCCAAGTCTCCCAATCAAAATGGTACCTCACTTGTGTGGGTAGGCCTAGCGCCCACGAAAGGAAATGGCCCAAAACACAACGTGGACACATCACATTTTTTCACAGAAAACAGAGGTGTTTTTCACAAAGTGCCTACCTGTGGATTTTGGCCTCTAGCAAAGCCGGCACCTGGGGAAACCTACCAAACCAGCGCATTTGTGAAAACTAGAAACCTAGGGGAATCCAAGATGGGGTGACTTGTGGGGATCTGACCAGGTTCTGTTACCCAGAATCCTTTGCAAACCTCAAAGTTTGGCCAAAAAAAACACTTTTTCCCTCTCATTTCGGTGACAGAAAGTTCTGGAATCTGAGAGGAGCCATGAATTTCCTTCCACCCAGCGTTCCCACAAGTTTCCCGATAAAAATGGTACCTCACTTGTGTGGGTAGGCCTAGCGCCCACAAAAGGAAATGGCCCAAAACACAATGTGGACACATCACATTTTTTCACAGAAAACAGAGATGTTTTTTGCAAAGTGCCTACCTGTGGATTTTGGCCTCTAGCTCAGCCGGCCCCAGGGGGGGGCAGAAATGGCCTAAAATAAATTCCCCCCAACCCCCCTGGGGAGCGACCCTTGTCTACGGGGTCGCTCCCCCTGCGTGACACTGGCGCAAAAAAAAAAAAAAAAACCTGGTGCCCCTTGGGGACAGATTGACCTAAAATTGGCCGACCTGCCCCCGAGGGGGGCAGAAATGGTCTAAATACAACTTGCCCCCCAGGGGAGCGACCCTTGCCTAATGGGTCGCTCCCCTTCTCTAAAAAAACAAACAAACAAAAAAAAGCACACAAAAAAATTAGCCCTGGCGCCTAGAGGTTTCTGCCCCCAGGGGGGGCAAAAATGGGCTAAAATAAATTTGCCCCCCACCCCGCTGGGGAGCGACCCTTGCCTACGGGGTCGCTCCCCTTGCGTGACGGCGCAGAAAAAAAGATCCCTGGTGCCTAGTGGTTTCTGCCCCCCTTGGGGGCAGATTGACCTAAAATCGGCCGATCAGCCCACGAGGGGGGCAGAAATGGCCTAAAATAAATTTGCACCCCTGCCTCTCCTACCCCCCTGGGGAGCGACCCTTGCCTATGGGGTCGCTCCCCTTGCGTGACATTGGCACAAAAAAAAAGATCCCTGGTGCCTAGTGGTTTCTGCCCCCCCCCCCCCCCCTTGGGTCAGATTGACCTAAAATCGGCCGATCAGCCCCCGAGGAGGGCAGAAATGCTCTAAATACAATTTGCCCCCCAGGGGAGCGACCCCTGCCTAATGGGTCGCTCCCCATCTCTAAAAAAGAAGAAAAAAAAAAAAAAATACACACAATTTTTTTTTGCCCTGGTGCCTAGAGGTTTCTGCTCTCCCTAGGGGCTGATCGGCCTAATAACAACAGGCCGATCTGCCCCCGGGGGGCAGAAATGGTGTAAAATAAATTTGCCCCCCACCCCCCTGGGGAGCGACCCTTGCCTACGGGATCGCACCCCTTGCATGACGGCGCAAAAGAAAAGATCCCTGGTGCCTAGTGGTTTCTGCTCCCCTTGGGGGCAGATTGACCTAAAATCGGCCGATCTGCCCCCAAAGCAGGCAGAAATGGCCTAAATACAATTTGCCCCTCTATGGGAGTGACCCTTGCTTAAGGGGTCGCTCCCCATCTGTAAAACAACAACAACAAAAAAAAATCCCCGGTGCCTAGTGGTTTCTGCCCCCCTTGGGGACAGATCAGCCTAATTAAAATAGGCTGATCTGCCCCCCAAGGGGGCAGAAATGGCCTAAAATAAATTTGCCCCCCAGGGGAACGACCCTTGCCTAAGGGGTCGCTCCCCTTGCGTGAAATTCACAAAAAACAAAAAACTCCCTGGTGTCTAGTGGTTTCTGTCCCCGTTGGGGGCAGATTGGCCTCATAAAAATAGGCCAATCTGCCCCCAAGGGGGGCAGAAATTGTCTAAATATAATTTGCCCAATATGGGAGCGACCCTTGCCTAAGGGGTCGCTCCACACCTCTAAAAAAGAAAAAAAAAAGTATCCCTGATGCCTAGAGGTTTGGGGCAGATCGGCCTAATAATAGGCCGATCTGACCCCGGGGGTGGGCAGATAAGGCCTTAAAAAAAAAAGCCCCCCTGGGAGCGACCCTTGCCCAAGGGGTCGTTCCTTTATGACAATTTCATTTGAAAAATAAATCCCTGGTGTCTAGTGGGCGTTTCAAATTGCTTTACAATCCGGCTTTTGAAGCCTCTCTCGGCCTCCCCCACGTGATCGGAAGAGAAATGCCTTGCATGGTAATGCAGGTAATAACTTAACAACATAATACATAAATTAGACCCCATTATATAAAAGTGAGACGTTAACTGGATATATAATAGATGTATATAATGTGATTATTAATGTACAGTATATTAATCCAATAATCATATATATTATTTGATCATGTTTTTTTACTTCTGTAATGCTTTTTAGATTTTTCTATAAAGTTTCAATTTGATCTGTGATACTTTTATAAAAAACGGATATCAGTTAAACATTCCAATATGGCGGCCACCTTATAGAGTAGTCTGTACTGCATTGTTTGTCCATCTTTTATACTGGTGTATTTTGGTATTTATTGTAGTAATGCTTTGACTCCCCATCCGTGAACAACGCTACAGCTGAAACACGTTTATTGAGAAAGGAACTTTCCAAATGGTGGGAGATTGAGTCTCTCCAGCAATATATTGAAGTGGAGTGAGTACCTAGGGATTTATGGATTTACACAATCCCGACACATTAGGATCCGGATCCAGAACTATTGGAGGAATCGGCAGAGAATGCTAAAGTGAGTTCTCTCAATATGATGAGAATACTGATTAAATATGCCTCCAAAGATAGAGTGAAAATCCTTGAAGAGATTGATAAGATTACAGTGGAGATTCTGACAATGGTGTCCCAGGCCACTTTTGATGAGGTTAAGGACAATTTGGACAAAACAAAACGTTCTAAATTTGAAGAAGAAATCACACTTAAAAAACAGAGAAAATGTATTTGTGACTACAAAGTTTATCAATCAGGAAGAATTTTGACATTTCATCGTAAATATGATTATATGTATTCGGATGTTTATAAGGAACCATCACTCTCGGTTGCAGAGGGAAACTCTGATTCTAATCAGAGAGTATCTGAAGAAAGTGATGTTTCGGACAGTAATCTATCTGATATATGAGACACCTCTCTTGCGAAAAATTCAGGATCTGATAAAAATATAAATAGATCTAATTTTTTAAAACAGTTTCACCTGTTGAACCAAGGAAGGGCAGAACAAAGGAAAGATATATTCCTACCAAGAGGCAGGGGCCGAGAGTTGAGAGGCAGAGGAAGAGAAACCGTGCAGCAAAGGTACGAAGAAGAAAAAGAAGGTTCTATGACATTGGGAGTGACAACAAGGTCACGGAAGACAACTCAATCACTGTAGTGAACCTCTCTAGTAGAAAATTGACTGATGAGGAGAAGGGTCTTTTAGCCTTGGGCTTATCCTTCTGTTCTACTAACAACTTAGATTATGTTCAAACAAGGATAGATCTTTTTTATTTTGTGAGGAAATTGAAGTTAAAGAAATAGTATCAAACTAAAGTTACAGTAAAGCCTGGTTTATCTGAAACGTTGAGACTAGCAGACTATGGCCCTCAGCAACAGGCTGGCGGTGCTTCAGAGGGGATTATGACTGCGGCGGTAGCGCAGCGGTCGCACCCGCCGGGGCCGGCGGTTTCCTGCCACATTTTCCCCGGCGGTTTCCCGCCACATTTGCCCCGGCGGTGATAATCCGCCAGGGCAGCGCTGCTTGCAGCGCTGCCCAGGGGATTACGAGTCCCCCTACCGCCAGCCTTTTCCTGGCAGTTTGAACCGCCAGGAAAATGCTGGCGGTACCAGGAGTCGCGGGGCCCCCTGACAGGGCCCCGTGCAGCTTTTCACTGTCTGCATAGCAGACAGTGAAAAGCGCGACGGGTGCAACTGCACCCGTCGCACGGCCGCATCACCGCCGACTCCATTTGGAGCCGGCTCCCATGTTGCAGCCCACATCCCCGCCGGCCCAGCGGGGATGTCATAATGGGCACCGCGGGAGTGCGGCCGCACGACGGTTACAACTTGGCGGGCGGGGTTGCCGTCCGCCAATGTTGTAATGACCCCCTATGTATTTCTGATATAGAAATAATACATATATTATCTATTTTGAATGACGGTACAGAAGCACATACTGATCCAGTTTTGAACTTGGAGGTTTTGGGGATTGAGACAGGTATTCCGTGTCCCAGCCCATTCAAACCAAAATCAACATTTCTACCAGTAATACACAATGATGCCATAGAGGTCTTTGAGAGGGATGTGATTAAACAACTTAAGAAAATAGGATATGGATTGGAAAACAAGAAGTATGACAATCTCTCCGTCTCACAAAAAGTGACCCTTGAAAATTTTAAAAAGGATACCAATATTGTGGTCCGTGAATCAGACAAGGGTAGCAATATTGTGATCCTTGATAAGCACCAATATTTGCTGGAAGGAGAACGACAATTGGGGGATCCAGACTGTTATGTTAAAGCCAAGAAGATGGATTTAAAGTAATCTAATGTAAGATACCATGAGCTCTTAGTGGAATGGAGAGAGAAAGTATTATTAGAGTGGGAGGAATACCAATTTCGTAAGTGTGATCAGCCCAAGATCCCAGTTCTTTTCCTTTTACCAAAGCCAAAGTTACATAAGGATGGACAGAATCCTCCAGGTAGATCTATTGAGTCTATTGCTGACACAATACTTTACTTTACTTGGAAATACTTTGAGATACATTGACTATTTTCTTAGACCATTTGTGGAAAGGTTGTCTTCTTATGTTAAAGATACTACACAACTTATGAAAATGATGGATGTTCTAAGATGGGAGAATGACTTCTTGCTTTTGATATTAGGGGCCATATTTATACTTTTTGATGCAAAACTGCGCCAACGCAGTTTTACGTCAAAAATATTACAGCCGGCTAAAGCCATTTCTTTGCGCCGCGCGGGCGTCAAATTTATACTTTAACGCACGGCGGCGCAAACCACACATTTGAGTCATTTTTTTTTACTCAAACCAATGTGTCACGTCGTAAAGGAAAACGACGTTAACGCGGTGAACATGACTGTGAGCCTGTTTACGCGCCGTTTTTTGACGCAATTGCATCAAAAAGCGCTTCAAACACTGCAAATTGTACATAGGAGAGCCAAAATGAATCCCAGATGCTTGCACAGACCCCAGGAAGATGACAACAGACCAGGAACCAGCCAGGAGGACCCACAGAAGACCCAGGACAGGGAGAAGAAGAAAAGAAAGTGTTGCTTCAGTGCAGAGGAGCAGGAATTTCTGGTTAAAGAGGTAACAGAACAGCAGCACCAACTGTTTGTCACCTCAAAGTTATCAATCAGTAGGAGAGAGGCAATATGGCAACAACTTGTTGACAAGATCAACAGTGTGGCAGAAGTACGGAGAACAGTCATCGAGTGCAAGAAACACTGGCATGACTGCAAGCGCAGAACCAAGGAAAAGATGGCCAGGAACAGGAAGGCAGCACTGCAGACTGGAGGTAGGAGTCCAACACCGCAGGAGGCCCTGGACCACATGGAGGAGATGGTTGCCGCCATCATCCCTGAGGAGATCGTCACAGGGATTCAAGGACAGGACAGCGCAGACTAGCAGGAGACAACACACATGCAGGGTAAGTCGCATGGGAAATTAAATTGCACAAATGTTTACTGTAAGCGGGAGGTGGACATACCTACTACACAATGCATGTAAGACATGAAATTCACTGCAGACTGGAGGTGGGAGTCCAGCACCGCAGGAGGCCCTGGACCACATGGAGGAGATAGTCGCAGCCATCATCCCTGAGGAGATCGTCACAGGGATTCAAGGACAGGATAGTGCAGACTACCAGGAGACAACACACATGCAGGGTAAGTCGCATGGGGAATTAAATTGCACAAATGTTTACAATAAGCGGAGGTGGACATACCTACTACACAATGCATGTAAGTCATGAAATTCACTGCAGACTGGAGGTGGGAGTCCAGCACTGCAGGAGGCCCTGGACCACATGGAGGAGATGGTCGCAGCCATCATCTCTGAGGAGATCGTCACAGGGATTCAAGGACAGGACAGCACAGACTACCAGGAGACAACACACATGCAGAGTAAGTCGCACGGGGAATTAAATTGCACAAATGTTTACTGTAAGCGGGGGGTGGACATACCTACTACACAATGCATGTAAGTCATGAAATTCAGGGAGTGGAATGGGTAAAGGGGCACGGCATGGGGACATGGCCCATTCTGAGGAAACCTGGGGCACATTACACTACACAACACCAACAACCTTTGTATGGGGGTATGCTGCCATGCCTAGGATGTTGGAAAGGTAAAGCCAGGCCAGGAGGGCAGGGTCCAACGTGAAACTGGCAGCCCGTCACACGTCAGCCTCTGTTCTCCCTGCAATAACTAGGGCCCAATTAACAACCTCTGGCCATACCTGCAAGTGGAATGTAACATTGACAACAGTTGCCACTATCACCTCTGCTGTGTGTGCAGGTCAAGTAGCTAGTGGCAGTAACGTCCCCATGGATCAAACACACCTAAATTAGAGGGTTTAGGATGACAATGTTATCAATCCCCTGTAATCAAGACAAATGTTCCAATCCAGTAAAATGTGATTGTCCAAAGTTGTTACAAACATTAGCCATTGTCATTAACATTAGGAGGTACACAGCACTAATGCCATAGCCATGCTGCATATGTCAGGGTCCACCCTGTGCCTGAGCCACAATAGCTCCAATGCCACCATGCAACATCCCAAATGTCATATTGCTCAGACAACAGCATTGAGGGGGAGGACACATGTAACTGGTTACAGAAATACACCTGCACAGTCAGAGGATGAAATGGAACACTGCTAGGACTATCAGTACAATACAATGTACCACACATTCCCCAACATCAGCAGTACACATGACCAATGCTGACATCTATATTGTGCCATAACAAAGCTATACATAGTATATGCTAGATCTCAACTACATATAGGTGGACGTGAATGATCATAGACTGGGGCAGGTCCAGATTGTTAAGTGTGGTGTTAGTGCCATCAGAGCACCCACAGCCAGTGAAAGGCCTCACCATGAGAATGGAAGTAGACGGAGGGTTGAGTAGGATAAGAAGGTGGCAATTCACAATTTGGCCTGAACCATCACCTAGAGGATGTGATGCTGACAAGTCCACAAACTGACCACAATACATGTGACATGCAGGTGGGGCATAGGCCTGGGAGAATGCTTATATTATAGACATGAACAATGAACAGGAACCAAGATCACAATGTGAAAATAATGGGAAGGCAGGCATGTCACATTACAAAGCCCACAACACACACTAATTGTACCATATTGCATTGCAGAGGACGATGGCTCTCCTGCGGACATGCCTGTCCAGGACTACCCTGATGACATGGATGACGAGCTGACAAACATCAGCTAGCAGACCCTACAAGATGTCCTTGGAACCCTCCAGACCCCACCTTCAATCACAAGGAGGAGCACAGAACTAGCAGCCATCACAGAGGACCCACACACCACCCCAATTGTACGACCTGCCAGCTCCAACACAGCTGAGGACTCTGACGACCCTGGCACCAGCTTTGAGAGAACTATAGTTGGAGTATAGTGCAGGTGGGGATGCAAACTATGGCAGCCAGCCTAGAGGGGGTGCGTTCGTGCATGATGTCAACTGAAGAACAGGCAGCAGCCATGCAAGGGCGAACAACAATCTTGCAGGAACTTGAAAAAAGGTTGAAGGAAATCAGCACAGCTGTAAAAGAGTTGACCCAACACCTACAACAACAATCCTGTCAATGCGTGTACAAATGCAATATTGAACCCCTCAGGGCCGACCTGGCTGCCTACCACTGTGATGTGGCTGCTATTCTTAAGAACCAGCAGCTCCTCTTTGCTGCAATACTGCCCTTAAGACCCCCACAGTTGGCAGCTACCGGGATGTCTGACTCCACGTCTTCAAACACTGAGGTGTGTGTTGCCCCTTCACAACCACCACCACCAAGGGCAAAAGTGACAACACACACATCAGAAGATGAAGACGTGGAACAGATCACCTTCACCCGTAAGAGTACCAGGTAGCACTAGTCCCTGCCACATGGCCACCTATTACGAAGGTCCTGTGCTTTGTAACATGCCAGTCTTGCAACAACTGTGCTCAAGCACTGTTCTTCAACCCACTTTTATCTTGTCACCCTGCCCTGTGATTGTCTCTCACTAACTCATTGGCAAATCCTGTCCCTCTGCACTGTCTGACACTTCACCCCAGCATGTCCAATTACATGTTTTTTTGCACTTGTATAGGATCACAATGGAAGATGTCACACTAATGGACTCACAATCATGGTCAATGTACATATAGCACTACAGCACTTTAAAAAAAATAGCACTTACACAACAACTTTGTCTCTGTGTAATGTGACACCTCAACTGTGATGGCCATCAGTGATGTTAACCTCAGGTGAAGGATCACTGATGGTCTATACACCTGACCTGAACGAATGTTGGCTGATAACTATGCACAGTGGCCTGGATTCTACCATCATCTGCCCTCCCTGAGGGTTATTTCAGAGGAAAATATAAACTATGCACCAAAATGCTGTGTTGTACAGAATAACGCTTCCTCAAGGGATGTCTAAGCCAGAAAATAGTGCCTTAAATTTTTACTAAAAGTCAAAACTCACGTAAGTGACATTTGCCCCAATTCGTAGCTAACACACACCAAACAGCATGAAGGGATGTGTATGAGTTTCCATACAAATAAGTAACCGGGCTGAACATTGTAACACATGATAGATGTGAGTTATGTATACCATACTACATGAGAACATACTACCACACCTTATAAGGATTTGCTTGGACTTCAGGCTGCAGGCAGACTTAACACAGTTTCTCCATTACCAAATCTGTTAGCAAAGTATATGACATTGAAAACATACATCGCAAAATAACCACACTTTGGGATCCATAGTAACCGTGAGTGGTGGGTGCAATGGATGGCCGAATATTAGCTAAGTAGCTTTGGTGTAGCTGCCAATGTAACAGCTTAGTTGGGATATGGTTGCAGCATGGGACACAAAAGCTAATACAAAAGAGACACTGTTCGCTCATAGCAAGGCCCTGATCTACAAGCATTTGACACATAATTTAAAGAGTTACCTAGATATTTATTAAACAGTAAAAGCAGAAGCTAAAACCAGGGGAAACACCTTACCTAACCTAAACTACTCTAACTACAGATTACCCACAACTGCCCCTAAGTAAACTAAGCTAAACTTGCTTATCACTTTTAACAAAACATCTAAACATCAACCCCCCTCCCTTATAAGACATGACACATGGAGGACTACATATACTAACCTAAACACATACTATCTTATAATAAACAAATATATATATTTTTTCTTTTTTTTTTTCTTTTTTTAAAACACCAAAACCCCAACATCATCCTCCATCCACCCACCCACACACATAATAAAAAACATTTGTAAAAAGTATGATGCCCCCGCCTACTACTACGAACTAAACTAACAGCCTATACTGACATAACACTAAGCCCCCTAAACCCACTAATTTAAACAACCAGGAAAGAGGAGGGAGGGGAGGGAATCATGGCTGAGTATAAGCCTACAAGTTGGCCCTCCGCAGGGTCTTTTTGATGGCACACACCCTCCGATTCACTTGTGCCACCTCCTGCTGCAGTCTGGTCATTTTACGTAGCACACAGTCCAAGTTCCGTTGCATCTGGTTAAAAGCTGCAGGGTCTATGACTGCAGCAGGGGTGGTCTGGGTGCCAGTGGGGGAAGTATGGGCCCTTGTCGGTGCCATGTCCATAGGCTGAGGTGCAGGTGGTGCTGTGACAGGTCCTGGAGCTGTCGATGTTGATGGTCCAGCAAAGGTCCCTGCTACTGTTGGTGCCACCTGGGTGGTAGTTGTGGTGCTGGTGGCTGTGGTGCACACAGAAGGGCCCCCTTGGGCAAATGCCCTCCACACTCTGGAGGCTCTTTCATGGCGATAACGTCTTGCCATGTTGCGGTACCCAGACTCCATATCCAGAATGTGGCGGTAATGCATTGCCCTGCGCTGAAACTCTCAAATCTGGATGGGAGTCATATTGGCAGCTGTTAAGACAAATAGAAAACCAAACATTAGGTACTTCATTGTGTGAAATGGCTCAAGAGGTTAATCAGACAATACATCTAATGTACCTGAAACAGCCCATATCGTCATACAGATCACTGATTGTCCCTGAGGAAATACATGGCAAGCCAGCCTACACATGTCCTATCATCAAACAGCACAGCAAAACTCTAAAAGATGGGTAACAACTGGATTGACTTTGGCATCATTGTTCAGCCACTTGTCAGGTAAAAATCATGCTGCAAATCCTCCACCACTGACAGGCCAACAAATTTCTATGTTCTTGATGGCAATCTAGGGCCACAAGATCTGCGAGTTGTAAATGGAATTTCCAGTATAGAATGCAGGTGGGAATCATGAGTGGGTATCCTAGGTTTGGACAAGTGATTTACACATTTTACATGTCTGTGTACCAAACTTGGATCATCAGTCCTAGGTACACTATTCACAACCCTACGCCTGTCCCTGAGGGGCGGGGGTGGACAAGCAACTAATAATTTCTAACAACAAGGACACCCAGGAAGCTTTGGAAAGCTGTACATGGGTTTGGCCAGCACACCACAGGTAAGGAGGAACTCCAAATAGGATACACCCAAACCTTGGACAATCCCATCAACACTTATCTCTGGAAATGCAGACCATTGTCAACATCATTTCCTACCAGTAACCCATTACTTACAACAAACAGATATATGCAAGAACACCTCTGGCCATGAGCTGCATGCACACCTAGGCCATTGTACTCAAGTGCCACATACTCGTAGCACAACATGTGGAGCTACATGCTGCTAGAAAGTTAAACATACAGTCAAGCATGTTCATTAGTGAATAGGGAAGCTGAAGTCTGTGGGTAAGACTTTGGCATCCCTATTCTGGGAGAATCAGGGTCTGACTGGCTGACTACATCATTAATATGGTCCACTGCTACATTTTCTGATTTCAAGTTTTATCCACATAACACATCCCTATTCACATTGCCATGCCTACAGAACTGACCTAGAATCCCAAATTATGACAATACAATAAGGATTGGCCAACTCAAAGATGGGGAAAAAATTATACTCCACTCAAGTAACAAAACAGATCATTGACCAGCGCATCATACCTTGCTATGTGTCCAACACACAGGAGTCAATCACACATCATCAGCAAACACAACACAGAACAGAAATATCAACACTTACTGGAGATGTCTGGGTCTGCAAATCGACCCACCTCTCTGATAGTGTAGGGTGCAGGTCCATCTGTAAGGCATGGAAGGGAGAAATGTGCTCAATGTCTGTGCACTGTACAACACTTCCAAATACAAATTACTATGTGTATTATTAACTCAGAAAGTCAAGCCTCTCAGACATGATGATACTGCATCCTACATACCACTGCAAACATGTACAGACCCGGGGACTCCAGTGATCGATATACACATATCTGCACACATGCAGTGGCCCTAACTATCATGTGGTGGCAAACATGCTCCTTCATTAGTGAGCAGACAAATTCATGGAGTGTATTCCTCTCATCATGTGTATTCATGAAAGACATGCAAAGCCACTTTCCGTGAGGACTGCAATACCAGTCACCCAGACATTGTGACTAAGACCAATTTTAGACACACAGGTACAATGTACAGAGGGCCAGGGACAGTTGTTACCTCTCAATTTGTATCATTTTCTTCATGTGATTTGCCACAGCTATGGTGAGTTTCACCAACCATAGAGATATGAACCTGTGTGCATACCTTTTGCTAGCCATCCCTAATTGAAATGTGGCACTACAAACTCAAAATATCAGTCTATGATGTTACCTGAGGTAAGCTATAACTTGTTACGTATCCGAAAACAATTGATGGATGCATTATTTCTTGAAAATTTCTGGATTTCCAAGATATGTTTCATGATACACTCACAGACCATACATGAAACATATGTTTGAGCCACATTGCCATCATCAATTGACGTGAAGCCAGCACTAATTTACAGGCTCCTGTTGTGTTTTGAAAGTTAGTCTAGCTGTTGCATCAACAAATAACGTTAATGTAATTGTATACCTCACAGGCAACTGTGGCCCATATCTATACATATTTTGCACCGCATTTGTGTTGGCCTTAAACACAAAGGCGGCGCAAACTTACAAAATACAATTGTATTTTGTACGTTTGCACCGCTCTTGCTTCAAAACAGGTCACAATTGTGGTGCTAACAAAGTAGAAATATGGCCCTTTATGTTTTACTAGCATTCCACATGTTCAAAAACATTGCCAGCAGCATATGAACAAATCAGCTACTGTCACTACAGAGCATTTAAACGTGCACATTACTCTGATTTGTACTCACCAACAGGGCCACCAATCACAATCCCCAGGTGGTCCAGCAGGTCTTGCTCCCTGGCAACAAGGTCAGCCCAGCGGTGCTTCAGCTGGTATGTTGTATATTCTTTGCAGATGCTATAACACCTTTGCCCATCGGAGCCTCCTTGCCTCTGTGTGATAGCCTTGGATCACACGACCACCTGCCTCTATGATTAAGGGTAGGAAGTGGCACACCAGCCAAATAAACCCACCCTGCTCCTCCTCTCCCATCCTGCCAAGACGAGGCCTACCCAACATTATTGCACCAAAAAAAAGAGGGGATAAGGGGTACAAAGGAGAATAGAGGAAAAGTAGGACAGAAACATGCAAAATAACTAAGAACACAGCCCAACTATACCCAAACTACCACTACCCACAACAGACTCCCAACACAACAAAGACAAATGTTAACACAAATGACCAAAAAAACACTCAGACAGGATACCACAGACAGTTATTATACACAAAAAGGCAATTTAAAGACCACACTGGAGACAATATCACAAAATGCACAGAGAGACAAGTCTAAACACAGCCACACAGTCAGGAAATATCACAGACTGCAAAGTGAAAGTGAAAGTACACCCACTGTGCCAAATCTGTAAACAGGATATCCTATTACATCATTTTGAGAAAAAGGGGGGAAAGATATATAGGGATGGCGCTCACAGAGACTTCACCATTAATTAATGATCAAACAATTACTGGTATCACGGTGCTCCTGGAAGGAGGGTCCTCCTAACTCCTCCACAAATTTCTCAAAGAGAGAATAACACAGATCAAATGAAAATCCAAGGCACTCGTGCAAGTAAAGAGAACATTAGTGTCCATGTCTTGTGTTATGAAACATCTTCCTGTTATTAGAATTGACGCCAAAGACATAATCGATAGACAGCAGCTCGAGTCCAATTTCCTGTTTATTTTCTCTGATAATGTTCCCCTTGACAGTAGTCAAAACCAACAGCCAACACGTGTTTCGTCATGCGAAGGATATTCGCACTGACTTCCTCAGGGCTGTGGAGGATACAATTGCCCATATTTACAAATACACAGGGGTCAGACTGAGACTGGACAAAGGTGGAACAAGACTGTGGAAATGGAAAACTGTGTTTGTCCTGTGTGTTGGAACATAACACATTAACCCCAGTGCTGTGTTACATAGCTGATTTATACAGCAATACATAACAGTGTTATAGATAAAATGGCTGCTTCTATGTTGTTTCAAGCAGCTGCAAGGGCAGTGCATATTCAAATGGCTGGTCTCCATGGAGGTACTCACAGGTGTGTGCAGCATCAGGCTCTCACAAGTCCTGTAGGTGAAATTCAAGTTCAAAGGGCCAACAGTACCTTTCACATGGGAAGCAACGTACAGGTGATTACAGGTCCTACAGGCTACAAGCCAGTGCATAATTTAACCTGACGTCCATGCATACAGAAGTACAATGACTATGGCATACCATACTAAAGAGGGAAGCACACTGGATTTACATTGTGAGTCTGGGAGTGTGTAGAGGAGGGATTATCTGGGGACACATATTCCCATTCCAGGGACCTCTGAAGAAGGGTGGGCTGAGACATGGAACATGGATGTGGCTGGACTTAGGACATGGGCTGCCATGTGCAGGGGATATAATGTGAGCAATGGTAGTCATACCTGGGGCACTTGTGCTATGAATTAGCTGCTTATATGGAAATCTTGTCACACATAGTCCTTGCAAAGATAGGTGATGTAAGACTTACTGCTGTCAAGGGACTGGCCATACATTCCTGTTACCAGTGCAATAGCACATCCACTGCCACATGTATGAGGCATGAGGCATTTCTTTCCCTTATTGACTGATGGTGTCTTAGTTGTGTGCCATATGCTGTGATGAACCATGTTGCCAACATGTATGTGTGAAATAGGTGTGGTCCTCTGCTATTGCCCTTCAAATGTGAAATGTACAGGATATATGTTGTTTACAGTGTGAGTGAATGTGGCTGTACATTCATATGTATCAAACTAGTTTTGGAATTTTCTGTGTCCCAATCGGTATTTCAGCAATGGTCCATGAGGCTACACTCTGATTCTGATAGTTAGAGATAATGTTATGCAGAAATGATTATCCAGACCATGATATAGTGATTTGTATAGGTGTTTATTTACATATGGTAAGACAGTGATGATGTAGAGTTAAATGAAATTTTGGACAATATGTTGTCTCCGACGCAATCCTGCAGCTGTGTTTGGATGGTCCCCCTCATGTTGATGGACAGCATCCTCCTCTTCCTCCTCTTGAGGCATTTGTGGGTCGGGTTCATATAGGGGAATGTTCCTTCTTACACATATGTTGTGCAGGATGGCACAGGTCAAAATTATTTTCACACCATTTCAGGTGAGTATAGTAGGCTGCCTCCGGTGATGTCGAGGCACCTGAATCTTGACTTCAGGATGCCAAAGGTCCTCTTGACTATGGTGCTTGTCCTCCTATGTGCCTCATCATAGGCATGCTCTGCTGCAGTGCTTGGGTTTGCAAATGGGGCCATGATCCATGGCTGGATCCCATACCCCTGATCAGCTGAAAGAGAAAATTAGTGAGAACATGATGTACCTTGAGCCATAAATATCACTTTGCATGGCAGTTGTTCTCTTGTGTTTTCTGTGACTCATTGGTGTTTGTTTTATTGTGTGGAATCCTAGGCTTCTAGGATGTACCATCAGCATTGGGTTGTTTCCTTATCTGAATGGGTGTTTGGCTGTTGGCCGGATGTCAGCAGAGCTGCAGTACAGTGTGTACTCCCTTGCATTGTGACTTGTGAAATAGGTTTCCCTGTGTCTTAACTGGGGGTGACATGATACTTCCATACACAGAATCAATTCAACAGTGGTGGTAACACGGTTGCATCTATATACCCTGGACATTCCATCCAATTTCACATATGCAATAGAATTATTTAGCCATCAGTAAGATCCTTAGATTTTACAAGGTGACAATGTGCAAAACATCTCTGTACGTTGAGCACTGACGTGTTAACAATTGACTATGCACTAATTTCACATGTGTGACAAGTTCACTGCAGACCTATTTCTCTTCCCTTGCCAAGTCGACTCAGGATATAACGTGTACCTATACTACTGAACATGTTCTAGTTCAGATGGCTAACTTGGTTGTGAGGTTGTCATTTAGAGTTTCAGAAGGTCCGTATGGCAGTACATCTGTTGTGTGTGTGTTAATTTGTTGCAATGCGTATGTGTAGGAATGTGCACTTTCAATATTGTCCATCAGTATGTGTTCTTCGCACAGTCCACTTGCTTGTTGGTAGTGGGCAATGTGAGAGGAGGAGTGATGTGAGATATTGGTATAGCCTCAGTGATTGCACGTGACCTTCATTGGAGTCATCATCATGCTATGTGTCTCATGGTGTTTGACCTGCAGCAAAAATCATTACACACCCCTTACACAGTACGTATTGGTTTGGCGGGTGCTGGATTGAGTGTTATTGATGTGATATTGAATGATTAATCTTCCAAAATGTACTGCCAGTTGAGGCCATGTCTTTGTCATCGTGTTGTTTTAAATTGCCCCTTGTGTCTGTGGAGTGGCATCTGTTGTTATTTGGAACTGTCATTTGTCCCTAGGTGTGTGAGGATATCAAACATGCCTAGCAGTGTCACAACCTCAATGTGTTCCTGTCCACGTGTCCATGTTGTGGTGTATTGTTGTGTGTCCTAGAGGGTTGCTGTGCAGTGTGTATATAACTGGGTTTCTGTACTTACCAACAAGTAGGCCATTTCCATATCGTCCATCCTGGAGGTGTTGATTGATGGTGCAGTGACGGAAGATGAATGAATCATGTACACTCCCAGGATACTTTGCCACGATGTTGATGATCAAACCCCAGTGATTGACAATGGCCTGCACATTGATGGAGTGTGTGTGCTTCCTGTTGCAGGATAGATGTTCGGTTGCAGCAGGTGGCCCAATGCGGACATGTGTGCAGTCAATGGCACCAAGGACGTGTGGGAAGCCATTAATTTGGTAAAACCCCTGTTTTGTCTCCTGCTGCTTCTGCTGTGTGTTGGGGAAGCTGATGTGGCGGGGTGTGAGGGAGATGATGGCATCCTGTACCTTGGGTAGGAAGGCAGAGAATGAGGGCTGTGAGATCCCAGCAACCAGGGCGCCAGTGGTTTGAAAGGAGCCACTTGCCAACATGTGGAGTACAGCTAGAAGCTTGGTTTCTGGTGGAATGGTGCAGGGTGTCTGCAAGCTTGGTGCCAACTGTGACTCAATGTTGAGCAGCACCTGCTGAATGGCTTGCCAGTTAAGCTTGTACTTCTGAATAATGTCTTGTTGGTGGAGTCCCAGAAGGGTTGTCTTGGTGCAGAATATCTTCTCCTGCCTTCTGCGTTGCCTTTGGGGTCCCTGCTGGTGTTGTGGATGCTGCTGTTGTTGGTCCTGTGCTCTGCGACTGCGTGCATGCTGGATGAAAAGCACCTCCACGTCTTCCTTTTGGAGCTCTGCTGTTGCTTCTGTGTGTTTTCATTAAGAACAGGTGTGTTTGCCCCATTTTAACGCCTGCCCTGACCCAGGCGTTATTCTTTTACGCTAATCGGGCTGTGTATCATTTTCCGACTCTGCCTCCCGGCCGTGTGTCATTTTTGCACGGTAGCACAAATAAGGCGCACAGGAGTTTAAGTAATTTTTGATGGGAACACCTAACTTGCATGTCATTAACGCAAAGCGGTTTCCCTCATCCAGAAAATAACGCACATGGCGGAATTTTGGTGTTCGCGGGCGTCAAAGTTTGAATATGGTGCACGGTTTGTGCTGAATGTGCGTCAAAATGTTTGACGCACATTCGGCGCAAACAGAATATAAATATGCCCCTGGATGTCACTAGCCTTTATACATGTATACAACACAATCTACGATTAGTGGCAGTTAGACATTATATGAGAGCTAGATCTTTCTCATACCTAATGCATACTGAAATGATTTATGATATGATCTGGTATTGTCTTAATAATAATTTCTTTCTATTTGATAATCAAAAATATAGACAGTTACAAGGGACAGCTATGGGTACCGGCTTTGCTCCCAGCTATGCAAATATTTTCATGGGCTGGTGGGAAGAGCAGGTGTCCACTGATATAGCTGATTATGAGGACAAAGTTGTACTGTGGTGTTGTTATATAGATGATAATTTTGTAATTTGGAGAGGGGATGAGAACTCAGCAATGAACTTTGTAGCAGCTCTAAATGATAACAAGTATAACCTTAAACTGTGTGAACAACACAGTAACACAAATCAAATCCAATTTTTTGATGTAGAAATAAATATTGAGAATGATTTTGTGAGTACTAGGTTGTATAGAAAGGCAACGGCAGGTAATAGTTTATTAAATGCCAGAAGTGCTCAGCCTCCAAACTTGATCAGGAGTATCCCCTACGGGGAACTACTGAGAGCCAGGCGCATATGCAGTACATGAGAAAACTATTTACAGGAATGTACGATAATGTGCAAAAGGTTTAGAGAGAGAGGATACAGCAATGATGCCATTACAGAGGCTAAAAGAAAAGCAGACAGTTGTCTTAGAGTTGATCTATTATGTAAGGTACAAGACCCGTGTGGAAATGAGGAGAAAATAGGATTTATTACAACTTATTCCAATCAGGCTTCTAATATGAGATGAATACTTACAAAAAAATGGCATATTTTACAGACAGACCCACATTTGGCAACTCATATTTCCAATATGTCACTGGTTACCTTCCGTAAGGGAAAGTCACTATGTGATAGCCTTAGCCACAATATGGTGATCAGTTCCAGTAATGGTGAGAACAACAGATCGAGTCTGGTGGGATTCTACTGTTGCAGGCAGTGCAAGGCATGTAAATATAGTACCAACTGCATGAATGTCAGATTGGGTAATGGACAAAATGATTATGAGATTAAGGGACAATTCAGTTGCAACACAGATTTCTGTGTATATTGCCTAAGGTGCCCGTGCGACAACATGTATGTGGGAAGCACTAGACATAAAGCAAAAAAGAGTGCTGGAACACATAAGAGCGATTCACAATTTTGATCGCAATTATCCTGTAGTGAGACACTTCCATGAAGTACATCAGGGGGATGAGAAATTGCTCAGTTATGTGGTATAGGATCAGGTTAGACCTAATTTACATGGGGGGGGACAGGCAGAAATCATTATGGATATTGGAATCAAAATACATTAATAGGTTTATGACTCTTTCCCCTCCTGGTTTGAATTAGAGTGAGGAAATGAGGATCCATCTGGGCAGTTAAACTTGGATATAGAAAGAATGAATATAATTGTGATAGTAGAGCTTCTATTGGTATGGATGTATATAGAATATGATACATATACATGGTAGGGGTGTCTGGTGATATGAGTAGAAGCCCAAACAAAGACTCTAGGGCGGCTAGGCCATAAGTTTGATAATATATACGAGAAAAAATTTGAAAATTATGTATAACTTGCATAGGGGAACATTTGAACCTAGCTGGTATATTGAGGTAATAACATAACAACATAATACATAAATTATACCCCATTATATGAAAGTCGGATATTAATTGGATATATAATAGAGGTATATAATGTGATTATTAATGTACAGTATATTAATCCAATAATCATTTATATTATTTTATCATGTTTTTTTTTAACTTCTATAATGCTTTTTAGATGTTTCTATAAAGTTTCAATTTGATCTGTGATACTTTTATACAAAACAGATATCAGTTAAACATTCCAATATGGTGACCGCCTTATAGAGTAGTCTGTTTGTACTGCATTGTTAGTCCGTCTTTTATGTTGGTGTATTTGGAATTTATTGTGGTAATGCTATGACTCCCCATCCGTGAACAAGACTACGGCTGAAATGACTTGGGAGGAAGAATTTGGTGACAGTAAATTTATTTGCAACTTTCCGAAAGTGTCCTTACTTTTTTCCTTTTATTGCATAAGGAAACATTGATATAAGCTATATATATAAATATATATATATATATATTTAGTCATAAAGCATTACACAGCATCAGAGAGGCAATATATATCAACTTCTCATGGCACGAATGACGCCAGCACTATCCATCAACTTGAAAGGTAATTTATTTTCTTATTTCATGGAGAGTACAAAGTGCATGGTGCTAGTCAAACAAATATGGCAACGCGTTTTGTCCCGAACCTTCGACAGGCCATTCATATATATATATATATATATATATATATATATATATATATATATATATATATCATACAAATATTAACAGTTCAACTAAAACATTATAAAATTGCCAAATGATTTAAATATAAACTATAAAATTCAAAAAAGAGGTTTACTAAAATATTATTATATATATATATATATAATATATATATATATATATATATATATATATATATATATACACACATATATATATCAAAAACGAAGTTGTCCTCATGTGAAAGCGCACTCCCAACAGGTTATATAAACGGGCAAAAAAAGCAAAGCCAGCAAGTAAGGTCATTATTTCGTTTGGCTCCAGCAACCCACTTGGGGCAAAATGAAAAAATTGCAGGACCACCACAACCAGCATGCACTGTTACTCACTTGAGAGGCCCACTGGGGCGGACTTGTATTTAAAGAAACGAATCAGGTGCCTGTAATTAGACAAGCTGAAGCCATGCCGGTCTTTTCAGAAAGAAAGAAATGCCTGGAACACTTCCAGCACTGGCGGCACCTACGAGGGTGAAACACTTTTATATTTTTCCGTGTCCAGAGATGATTTTATCACCTAAGGCCTGGAATAATGAAACTGCTTAAAGAATTCACTGTGAGTTGCTGGCTTTGCTTTTTTTGCCTGTTTATATAACCTGTTGGGAGTGCGCTTTCACATGAGGACAACTTCGTTTTTGATAATTAACCGGCCTGTCCAGCCGGGAAAGCAGCACCACTGCACATCGTAGCAGGTCTGTGTGACTAAAAATGGATTGTCACATAAGAGCAATCAGGTTGGGATATTCACAGCAAATCTGACAATTTTACTTTGGATTCGCCTACAAAAGGTTTTGCACTTTGGGTCATTATTTCATTTGGCTCCAGCAACCCACTTGGGGCAAAATGAAAAAATTGCAGGACCACCACAACCAGCATGCACTGTTACTCACTTGAGAGGCCCACTGGGGCGGACTGGTATTTAAAGAAACTAATCAGGTGCCTGTAATTAGACAAGCTGAAGCCATGCCGGTCTTTTCAGAAAGAAAGAAATGCCTGGAACACTTCCAGCACTGGCTGCACCTACGAGGGTGAAACACTTTTATATTTTTCTCTGCTGAAGAAAGGATTGACCTAGAAACACGTGTCCAGAGATGATTTTATCACCTAAGGCCTGGAATAATGAAACTGCTTAAAGAATTCACTGTGAGTTGCTGGCTTTGCTTTTTTTGCCCGTTTATATAACCTGTTGGGAGTGCGCTTTCAGATGAGGACAACTTCGTTTTTGATAATTAACCGGCCTGTCCAGCCGGGAAAGCAGCACCACTGCACATCGTAGCAGGTCTGTTTGACTAAAAATGGATTGTCACATAAGAGCAATCAGGTTGGGATATTCACACCAAATCTGACAATTTTACTTTGGATTCGCCTACAAAAGGTTTTGCACTTTGGGTCATTATTTCGTTTGGCTCCAGCAACCCACTTGGGGCAAAATGAAAAAATTGCAGGACCACCACAACCAGCATGCACTGTTACTCACTTGAGAGGCCCACTGGGGCGGACTGGTATATAAAGAAACTAATCAGGTGCCTGTAATTAGACAAGCTGAAGCCATGCCGGTCTTTTCAGAAAGAAAGAAATGCCTGGAACACTTCCAGCACTGGCTGCACCTACGAGGGTGAAATACTTAAAAAAATGTCTCTGCCGAAGAAAGGATTGACCTAGAAACACGTGTCCAGAGATGATTTTATCACCTAAGGCCTGGAATAATGAAACTGCTTAAAGAATTCACTGTGAGTTGCTGGCTTTGCTTTTTTTGCCCGTTTATGTAACCTGTTGGGAGTGCGCTTTCACATGAGGACAACTTCATTTTTGATACATATATATATATATATATATATATATATATATATATATATATATATATATATATGCACAATTTGAAACTAAACCATTAAACTAATAATAATAATATAAATATTTAGACAATATTAAGAAAATTATTGAGGTCTGGAAATAATAGATATATTATTCCCACTCCAGTTTATGCAACTGTAGGGAAAGCATTAGACTTTGGAGGGGTAAAATTTACTATTTCCACTCCAGTCTGTGCAACAGTAGTAATTGCATTGGACTTTGTAGGGGTTCAATTTACTATTCCCACTCCAGCCTGTGCAACAATAGGGAAAGCGTTGAATCAGAGAGGTAAGATTTACTATTTACTACTGCCATTCCACTCTGTGCAACAGTAGGAAAAGCACTTCACTTCCGAGGGGTAAAATTAACCATTCCCAATCCAGTCTGTGCAACAATAAAGAAGACTTTGGACTTCAGAAGGATTATATGTACTATCCCCACCTCCGCCTGTGAAACAGTAGAGAAAGTGTTGGACTTCTGAGGGGTTAACTGTACCATTCAAACTCCAGTATGTGCAACAGTAGGGAAGTGTTAGACTTTGGAGAGGTAAAATTAGCTATTTCCACTCGTCTGAGCAACAGTAGGGAAAGGATTGGAATTCGGGTTGGTAAAATTTACTATTCCACTGCAGTCTGTGCAACAATAGGGAACGCGCTGAACTTCAGAAGGGTTACATTTATTATTCCTACAGTCTGTGCAACATTAAGGCAAATGTTGGACTTCAGAAGGGTTACATTTACTAATCCCACATCAGTTTATGCAACAGTAGTGAAAACGCAGGACTTGAGGGGTAATATTTATTATTCCTCAGTCTGTGCAGCAGTAGGGATAGTGCTTCACTTCAAACGCATATCATATTTAAATAAGCCTATTAGTTTACAAGAAATATATAAATCTCAATAGGAACAATATATAGATAAAAATAAAACAAACTATTAAAAAATGTACAAATAATACAAATAATAATCATCAATCAAAAATGTTACATATATTATTTAAGTAACTTCCCACACTATACCCCCAAAAACCTAGCAGCCCACACTTAAAATATAACTAAAATAGATAATTAACACAATTAACATACTTATTGATCAATTTAATTATTAATAAATATTTAATTGTTAATAAATTACTACTTACGTCACTTCCCACCCTATGCCTCTTCAAACAGCTTGCACCTAATATATAACTTGAATGGAATTATTGCACAATTTATATAATTCATAATCAATTAAATATTTATTTATAAATAATTCATTGTTCAACAAGTATTACTAAATTAACTTCCCACCCTAACCCCTACAAACCCAGCAGCCTGCACATATTATATAAGTAAAAAACATAATATTTACACAATTTACACAATTAACATCAATTAAATCATTTGTAAAAATGTATTATTTTTGTTGGTGATTTCTACTTAACTTCACACCCTATACCCCTACAAATTCAACAAACAACCTACACCTCATATCCAACTTAAAAAGATAATAATTACACAATTTACATTATTATCATTCAATCAACTAATCAATAATACATTAATAATTAACTGTTAATTATACTTAAATAACTTCCCAACCTGTACCCCTACAAACCTCACAAACCGCTACAACACTATAAGTGTAATAGTAGCAGTTAAATAAAAAATGATAAGCCGCTTAAAATTAAAAATTACATTTAAAAATATTGTTAATCATACAAATAATATTTAACACATAAAATTACTATATAAACTAAAACACATAAATTAAGAACAATAATTGTAACATCTATATTATTAAAAACAATATAAACAAAGATATTCTTGAAAACAATGATACTTACCTATAAAAAAAATCAAGATTCTTGACAATATTTCTACATCACAATATTTTTGTATCACAATATTTTTTTCTGATGTTTCTGTAACTCAATATTTAAAACTCAATACTTTGTATAAATAATAACAAGGCGCCGCTACCCCAAAAACAAAAAAATCCCTATTGCCTACTGTTGTGTATTCTAGTTGTGTGATTGCGGTCCTAACCATGACCTTGCAGCTGGAATACATCAAACAGAGACAACAGGGGAAAGGAGAAACTCTTTCGTTCCCCTGATGTCTCTCTACCTACACAATCACTCCCCACCCAGGTGAGACAACTTAGGTCATGGCTCGATTATGTCCTGGAAGCAAAAAAGCATCTAGGACATCCATTGAGCCTGTTAACGAGAGCGCACTGTGTGTGCGCTGATGTCATCAGACAGGGGTCTGGGGAGGTAGCTAAATCGCTTTGTTGCCATCCCTGGTAAGGAATATCAGGTCTCTGTCTATGTAACTGGAACCCTGAGGTTTCACTGCTTGAACTATGCATGTTGTCTCTATGACTGAAATCATGTAGCTGCAGTAATGAAACTACGTTTGCTGGCTGACTACCCGATTAGGTAATTCAGTGCTTTGGAACCATGGCACTCTTTTTAAAATAACTTAGGGGAGTCTCACAAGCCAAGAAACAATCTGCAAAGGCTTGAGAGATCATATTTAGAGGCTCACCATTACTCTACTCAGGACTGCATAACCCAGAATTCCATGGTGGACACTATGTTGGGAGTGGCTCGATATAAATAAGAACCAAAACCAAACAGATGCGCTCAGCCTCAGGTTTCTCCAGTGCGCTAGCATCTTGGTGGGCAGGTCCAAGAGTTAAATAGGCAGATTCAAGCAGCAGAATGAGGTAGCACATGTGTTTGAGTCATCACACTAAGGTAGACGTTCTCTATACAAGATTTGTCTGAGAGCAGTTCTTCTGCTCTGCCCCTTTAACTAGAATGAGTACTTTAAAGTTTATGAGGGAAAGTACTTTGCAAAGCTGAACAAAGAACACACTATTCTTAAATCCCTTACTAGATCGAAAGGAGAATGTCTTAACTGTTTGCTTTGAGGGAATTTAAAGCAGCAACATTGGTTTCTTGAAAGAAACTGTTTAGAACTCACTGTGATGTTTTGATAGTAATAGTGAATCTATCCTAAACTAACCTTTCAAACTTCCTAAAAGAACTTTTCAAATCATGTCAGCACTCTACTGTAGAATGGTCTGTTGATCGTAACTTGCAGTTACTGTAGACTCATTGTGAGTTTTATCAATAAATGTTTTGGGCTGTTTTAATATGATCTATTTTTTTTACTTTAGTCTAAGGTTAAACAGAGTAAACTCAATACCTTAAATAAAACTGTCAATAGGGGTTCTTTATGCGACTTAACACACTTACACTATGATTTTCAGTACAAAATCAACTATTCTTTGTTTCACAAGTCTCCTGTCCTGCAGATCCCAAACCAGACCCTTCCCCTCACAAGGCTACGTTGGTGGCCTGTAGTAGTTAACCCCTTCGCAACCAAGGACGTAACGGTTACGTCCTTGGCTGCGACGCTGAGGCCCCAAGGACATAACCGTTACGTCCTTGGACTGCGCTCCCCCCATGAGCCTCGGCTTGGCACCCCAGCGCGGGGATAGAAGGGGAATCGCTTCCCCTTCCATCCCCAAACCCGTCGGCAACCCCGTGGCGTCTGATGATGTCAGCGCGTGATCGCGCACTGACCTCATCAGAGGCCTGCCCCTGCGCGCTCGAAGGTCAGCTTCCATTGTGGATCGGAGGAGAAATGCAAATGCATTTCTCTTCTGATCATGTGGAGTGGCCTTTCATGTCTCTCTCAGCATTTCTTCTGCCCAATCCCATCAGTAAAAATTCCCACTAGACACCCTGGGATTTTTTTTAATGTTTACATATAAGGGAAGTGGCCCCTTGAACAAGGGCCGCTCCCCAGGGGGGCAATTTATTTTTAGGCCATTAGCTGCCCCCCCTGTTTTTTTTTTTTGTCAGTTTCACATGAGGGGAGCGACCCCTTAGGCAAGGTTCGCTCCTCTGGAGGGGGAGGGGGCAAATTTGTTTTAGTTCATTTCTGCCCCCTTTGGGGGCAGATCGGCCTATTTTATTAGGCCGATCGCCCTCCAAGGGGGGCAGAAACCACTAGACACCAGGGAGGTTTTTTTGGCTTACTTTTTTTTTTATATGTGGGGAGCAACCCATTAGGCAAGGGTCGCTTGTCTTTAGGCCACTTCTGCCCACCTTGGGGTCAGACCGGCCTTTTTTTATTATGCCAATACAAACCCGGGATTTTTATTTTTTTGCGTCACTTTTATGCAAGAGGAGTGACCCCTTTGGCAAGGGTCATTCCCCCGGGAGGGGCAAATTTATTTCAGGCCATTTATGCTCCCCTTAGGGGCAGATCGGCTTATTTTTCTTACGCCGATCTGCCCCTCTTGGGGGCAGAAACCACTAGGCCCCGGGGATTTGTTTTTTTGTGCCAATTTCACGCCAAGGGAGCGACCCCTTAGGCAAGGTCACTACCCTGGGGGGGCAAATTTATTTTAGGCCATTTCTGCTCCCCTTGGGGGCAGATCAGCCTATTTCTATTAGGCTGATCTGCCTCCAGGGGGGCAGAAACCACTTAGGCACCAGGGATTGGTGTGTGTGCATGTGTGTGTTTTGTTTGGGGGGCAGCCCCTTGGGAAAGGGTCGCCCCCCATGGGGGCACATTACTGTTGGCCATATCTGCCCCCTTGGCCTATTTTTGAAAGGCCCATCTGCCCCCAGCAGGGCAGAAAGCCCACCAGAGACCAGGGAATATTTTCTTTTCAAAATAAGAGGGTGGGGTTATGACCATACCCCCACTCCAAAGAAATGGGGCCAAAGTTGTTCTGCCCACCAGTGGGCAGATGGGGCAGTTCCCCTGATCCACACGCCGGGGGGGGGCAGAAAGTCCACTAGATGCCAGGGACTTGAAAATAAAATAGTGGGGTGGTGGCTACCAACCAGTATGGGCATGGTTATGCAACCACCCCAACTGAAAGGAGTAACAGTCTTTCAGCTCTCCCCCGCACACTAAAACATCTTATCCCATGGCAAGCAAGAGGACATTTGATTATTTTGGGTTTTGATTTTACATTTGGGCCATGAGAGCTTAGCTAACTCTCAAAATCGTCCCACTTGGAATGGTGAGGGCTGCACTTTTTGGACGCTACAATGTAGAAAAATCCACAAGACCTAGACACATCTGAAAACTAAACATCTGGGTGAGTGCAGGGTGGTGCCCTGCAAACCTCCATCTTTTCTGGAAATCCCACCTTTTTTCCTCATTTTTGTGATGGAACCTTCCGGAATCTGTGGGAATCCACAAAATTCCTACCACCAGGCATTCATCTCAAATTCTCATCTATACCGATAATGCTACCCCACTTGTCAGCCTAGAAAAGTTTTGTTTCAAAGTGCCCTTTTGGACCCGCTTTGGTTCCCTCTCAATAGCGACATGTTTTTCGCTCTTTCCCTTCACAGAGACTTGGCCCACTTACAAAAGTGAGGTATCATTTTTACCGGAAGACTTAGGGGAACATTGGATGGTAGGAAATGTGTCCCGGAGCGGTGATCCTACACAGAAATGTATTATAAATAAGATTTTTTAGCTAAATTTGAGGTTTGCTAAGGATTCTGGGTAAGAAAACACTGGGGGACCCAGGCAAGTCACACCTCCTTGGACTCCCTCAGGTGTCTAGTTTTCAGAAATGCCTGGTTTATGTTTCCCTGTATGGCTTCTGAGCCCAGGACCAAAAACGCAGGTGACAGCAAATTTATCATTTATATGATTACTTGCAAATGTGGACTTTACTATGTAGGCAGTACTATCCGATCACTTAAGGTTAGGGTTAGTGAACACTAAAGGGCCTTAAGCCAGGATGATGATAGATATCCTATAGTTACTCATATGAGACTTTGCACTAAACAAGGCCAGATGAAAAGTTTTGAATTTTTTGGTTTTGACCACGTAGCTAGGGATCCCAGAGGAGGAAATAGGGAACTAGCTCTAAGGAAACGTGAATATTACTGGATCCTCAAACTGAGGGCTGTGGAACAGGGTCTCAACACGAATTTTGAAATGGAGTACTACTTGGAGGAGTAATCTCTCTTTATGTGCATAGCTATTGTGATGTTTATATCTTACTGAGGGTAATGAGTGATTACTCAAAGGGTCTTATTTCCCTAGGATACGACTGCCCAGAATAAATGGTCGAGATAGACTATTGGTTTCATCAATGTATCTGTTCGCAAGATGATTAGGTTACAGACCACTACGACAATTTAGTATCCCATTGTATCCTTTCTGTATTGTCAGGAGAATATGTACTACCTGTCTGTTAATTCTTACTTTGGAACTGTAAATATGATGTACTGTTTGAGGGGGATCAGTTGGCCTTAGGGAACATATGTGAGTCATGACATGTGAATGAGAGGTCGTCTTATAACTGTGCACACTTTTGGTGAACATTCTTCTTTCTTTTTACAAACTAGGTGGATGCTGAGCGGGGTTTCCCCAGAATAGTCTGAATCACTATTCTAGCTATCACACTTTGTGTTGATTTAAACTACCCAATATAGCGCTGTTAATGGGGTTCTTGGGGTCCCATTGTGGTTATTCCGGACTGTTGCCCAATTCCTATGATACTTTCTCACTTAAGATGGCACTCGCGGATGTAATCAGCTATAGTCTTTTTTCAGTTTTTAGCTACTGGCACTATGGAGTTGTGATACACACAGACGTAATAACATACCCAATATGGCGCCTATCCTTTGCCTCTGAAGCTGCTTTAAACTATAGTCTCTTTTCAAAATATTCTCTCGATTTTTTGGCGACGTACATGTATTTAAAATATGGCGTAAGTTTGGCGCTTTACAGGCCGCTTTGATTGTGGAGACGGCCTTTCTTCATTTTGACGTTTACGCGCCTAAACGAAACGGGGCACGTACGATGAGGACCAGTCAGTCCTCTTTTAGTTTCTACTAAGATAGGCTGTGCATCGACTATAAAAGATGGACGTCTGGCGTTCCGGCGCCTCTTCACGATACATGAGACCGCCGTAGGGGAAAAGGAACGGGTCCTTCTCCTTTTACTTCTGAAGGTGAGTGAGGGAGTCTGGTCTTAGATATTTTCATTATCTACCCGAGGTGAGGTCGGTATGCATTAAGATTTTATCTCCATATGCCTTTTCAGATATTTACAGGTGTATACACACACCGTTTAGGAATATGTACTAGAATTTGTACTTGGCGTTATGGGGTAGGTTTACTTTTCTCATTCACTTTATTTTCACCTTGGTTTGGGCAATAAAATGGGTGATCATGGCCAATCGATTCACCGCTTATCCCTCTTTTTGTAGATGGTATGCCAGTTAGGTTGGCAGGAGAGTTTCTTAGAAGTCTCAGGAGCTGTGGTCTTACACAGTATTTGCATAAGGTATGCTTCTGGATAACAGTTAATTTTAACTTTATTCTTATTGGTATTATTTTCTTGATTATGATCTCAGTTTGAGATTTCTTCTCTAATCTCAGGAGACGGTTGAGCCTTCTTTCTCATTGATGCTAGGGATACACTGCTGGGCTATATTCGTTATCCTTCTTTTACCATTTACTCATTGGTGATTGGGAGGCCTCTCACGCGCATGTCATTTTTGTCGCATTTGTTCTTCTCATCGAACCATAAGTTATCACCCTTTCAGTTTACTATTTACTACACAACAATAAGCAGGTTTTTTTGATGTGTGTGTTTATAATTAGCTTTCTATGGGTGGCTTCATCCATTTCAACTGTTAACTGCTCACAAACTGTCACATTACAGGAGTTTATTTCACAAATGTCACGGGGATGATGATGCCGAATGACCAATGGGTTATTTTGGACTATAACGATGGTTACAACTTGTATCCGTTACAGCCCTGATGAATTCTTTGAGATTTATTTTCTCATAGGACAAAACACGTGTTGGCTGTTGTTGCTCTAAATGGAAACTTCATGGTTATTGTTGCTCTAAATGGACACTTCATCTCAAGAATAAACTGAACTTTTTGCACTTGTATACTGGCCTGACCTTTGCTGGATGACTGTGAACAAGATACCAAGACACAGAGTATATGATTGATTGAACTTTTATTCACGAGTGCCTTGACTTCTGTTTGCCAAAAACGCAGGTGCCCCCCACAAAAACAGGTAGTTTTATATTTGATAATGTTGATGTGTGCAGGTAGTGTTTTGGGGCATTTCCTTTTGCGGGCACAAAGCCTACCCACACAAGCGAGGTACCATTTTTATGGGGAGACTTGGGGGAACGCTGGATGTAAGGAAATTTGTGGCTTCTCTCAGATTACAGAACTTTCTGTCACTGAAATGTGAGGAAAAAGTGTTTTATTTGGCCAGATTTTGTGGTTTGCAAAGGATTCTGGATAACAGAACCTGGTGCGAACCCCACAAGTCACCCCATCCTGGATTCCCCTAGGTGTCTAGTTTTCAAAAATGCACAATTTTGTAGGATACCCTAAGTGTTGGCTGAGCTACAGGCCAAAATCCACAGCTTGGCACTTTGCACAAAACAGCTCTGTTTTCTTTGGGAAAATGTGATGTGTCCATGTTGTGTTTTGGGGAAATTCCTGTCGCGATCACTAGGCCTACCCACACAAGTGAGGTACCATTTTTATAGGGAGACTTGGGGGAACGCTGGGTGGAAGGAAACTTGTGGCTTCTCTCAGAGTCTATAACTTTCTGTCACTGAAATGTGAGGAAAAAGTGTTTTTTGGCCAAATTGAGGTTTGCAAAGGATTCTGGTTAACAGAACCTGGTGAGAGCCCCACAAGTCACCCCATCTTGGATTCCCCTAGGTGTCTAGTTTAAAAAAATGCACAGGTTTGGTAGGTTTCCCTAGGTATCGGCTGAGCTAGAGGCCAAAATCCACAGCTAGGCACTTTTGAAAAAAACTGCTCTGTTTTCTTTTGGAAAATGTGATGTGTCAACATTGTGTTTTGGGGCATTTCCTGTTGCGGGCGCTAGGCCTACCCACAGAAGTGAGGTCCCATTTTTATCAAGATACTTGGGGGAATTCTGGGTGGAAGGGAATTTGTGACTCCTCTCAGATTCCAGAACTTTCTGTCACTGAAATGTGAGGAAAAAGTGTTTTTTGGCCAAATGTTGAGGTTTGCAAAGAATTCTAGGTAACAGAACCTGGTGAGAGCGTCACAAGTCACCCCATCTTGGATTCCCCTAGGTGTCTACATTTCAAAAATGCACAGGTTTGGTAGGTTTCCCTAGGTGCCGGCTGAGCTAGAGATCAAAATCCACAGCTAGGCACTTTCCAAAAAACATGTCAGTTTTCAAAGTAAAAATGTGATGTGTCCATGTTGCGTTTCCAGTCGCTGGAGTTAGGCCTACCCACACAAGTGAGGTACCATTTTTATCAGGAGACTTAGGGGAACACAGAATAGCAGAACAAGTGTCGTTGCCCCGTTTCTTTCCCTACATTTTTTCCTTCCATATGTAAGGCAGTGTGTAAAGAAGACGTCTATTTGAGAAATGTCCTGTAATTCATATGCTAGTATGGGGACCTCAGAATTCAGAGGTGTGCAAATAACCACTGCTTCTCAATACCTTATCTTGTGCCCATTTTGGAAATACAAAGGGTTTCTTGGTACCTATTTTTCACTCTATATTTCACCAGATGAATTGCTGTATACCCGGTATAGAATTGTCCATTGCAAGGTGCAGCTAATTTATTGGTTTTGGGTACCTAGGGTTCTTGATAAACCTACAATCCCTATATATCCCCACAACCAGAAGAGTCCAGCAGACATAACGGTATATTGCTTTCACAAATATGACATCGCTGGAAAAAGTTACAGAGTAAAACGTGGAGAAAAATGGCCGTTTTCTTCAGCTCAATTTCAGCATCTTTTAATTTCAGCTGTTATTTTCTGAAGGAAAACCTTGTAGGATCTACACAAACGACCCCTTGCTGAATTCAGAATTTGTCTACTTTTCAGAAAGACAAGACCGCCATACTCGTGGTCTGACCGTCAAATTATGGTGCTGGCAGTCAGACCGGCAGAAGACTGCTGCTACAACCGGGATCATAGATCCCAATGAGTTGGCTGTGGTGCAAATCATGGTCAAGGAAGGGGGTGCCGATGCTGGCACCAATGTGCTGATCATGACTTGCCTTCCCACCAACCTTTTCATGGCAGGGTCACTGCCATGAAAATGCTGGTGGAAAGGCAGAGACTGGGCCACGGCGTGGCCTGACTGCCCATGACATTTCATGGGCAGTGCAGGGTCCCTCCTGTCAGCACACTTGGAATGCGCACTGTCTGCCATGGCAGATAGTGCGCATTCCGAGTGCGCTGCCGGCACCGACGTTGCAGCGGCATTCGCCTTGAAACTTATTTTAGGGACAACGGAAGGTTTCCTTAGTAAAGGGACTACTTTAGCCTGTTTCTATGTCTGAAGCTTTTAAGGAGCTTGTAAGGATGTTGTTGATCTCCTTGTCTATGATCTGAGGGCACAGACAAATTATAGGATGAGGGTAGGGATCATCAGGGCAGCAAGATTTGACCAATTGCATACGTCTGATAGTAGACCCAAGGTCAAAACTGGGAAAAGAGGAAAGAAAGGTGCCATTGTTGTAAATGGAAGGAAGGTTCATGAAGAGCAGCGAATTAGAACATGGTTGGGGGGGGTCAAATATGATGCAGAAGCCCCTAATTGTGTTATAGCAAACTTCTGGCAGATTCTTACAGAGATGTATGAAGGGAAAAAAAGTTTTAGTGCAGGCACTGTTGTGCGAGAATTCCTTTACAACACTGAAGAGTGCTTGGGAAGAGTTGCAGCCGATCTTTGTCATTTCCAACAGATATTTGTGTTTGCTGCAGTATGTGTGCCTGTGGTAATTATTGATGAAAGCCTTATACGTTTCATTATCACAGATAGAGTGAGTGCATCTCCAGGTGCGTTCAAGACCTTTACAGTTTTGTTTAAGTTGCGTGAGATTGTCATTATATCGCTTGGATGAGGGGAGCTTATACAGGCTCAGATGGGGCTTCAGGGGGCTAGAATATCTAAGGAGGCAGTGAGGAACAAGCAAGCAGAACTTCTAGCTTGGAACTAGAGATGCTTCTAAGATCTAGATTTTGAAGTAGCTGCTTAAAGGGGAATTGAGACATGAGCATACAAAGAGAGGAATATAGAATGACAGAACGAAATGACTGCATCAAGTAACTTGAAAAGGGTTTGGAGACCAATGTTGTGAATACTGGTAATGATGGATTCTAGACTATGACCTGCCATATGGGTAGCGTGAGAGAATATTTAAAGGAGTCCTAGAGTGGAGAAAAAAGTGAAAAGGGTGTTGGTGTCTAAATTGTTGATCAAATCCAAATAGAAGCTAAAGTTACTTATTATAAGTAGCTTTTGATATTTGAGTACAAATGAAGAGAGAAGGTCCCACAACTTTGAAATAAAATCTTTTTTGGGTCCACGTGGTCTACACACGCGAGGGTCACCTATAGCGGCCATGTTTCCAAGCCTAATCCTGAAACGCATACACTCTACCCAGTCGAGGGTGTCTGATGTCAGGAGGGACATAGTAAGGGTGTCACGATGAACAATCATAATACTCCTAAAATGCTCCTATAGGCCTGTCCTGTCAAATAAATTTATCGCTGGGAGCATGCGGTCATGATATTAGGGTTGCACAGACGTCTGAGCCATGTTTCGGTAATAAAGAGAACATCAGGCTTGTGGGTATTTATAATATCCCAGAGTTCTATCTGGTGTCTGGGGAGGGGCTGAATGTTAATATACAGGGAGGAAATAAAGTTAAATACATCTGAGGAGGAGAAAACAGTACTTTTGTCGGTGCACGCAGGAGACCTAACGGTGACAGTGCTTAGGAGTCGACAGCAGAACATGCAGTGAGGGCAGGAGAAAGGGTCCTGTAACAGCCTGTGGGAAAGTTGAGGTGACTTCTAAGCTGAAGATAGGTTCCCGCATTACAAGTTAAACTTACCATAGGCATAGTGGAGTCCGAGACAGCTGGACCGGGGAACCTGGAGCTCTGAGTGGCCCATGCACAGATGGGCGAAGGCATTATTTCTTTAGGTGCACCTTAGGGCCCATATTTATACTTTTTGACGCAAAACTGTGCTGATGCAGTTTTGCACCCAAAATTTTAACGCCGGCTAACGCCATTTCATTGCACCACGCGGGCGTCAAATTTATACTTTGACGCGCGGCGGCTCAAACCACTGGTGAGAGTAATTTATTTTACTCAAACCAATGCGCCACATCGTAAAGAAAAATGACGTTAACGCGGCGCAAATGACTTTTAGCCGGTTTACGATGTTGCAAACCGGATACGCACCATTTTTTGACACAATAGCGTAAAAAAGCGGCGCAAACATTGCAAAATGTGCAAAGGAGCCCCAAAATGGATCCCAGAAGCTATGAGAGACCCCAGGAAGATGACAACTGACAAGGAACCAGCCAGGAGGACCTACACAAGACCCAGGAGAGGAAAAAGAAGAAAAGGAAGTGTTGGTTCAGTACAGAAGAGCATGAAATACTGGTGAAAGAGGTGACGGAGCACCAGCACCAACTTTTTGTCACCTCTAAATTGTCAATTTGGAGGAGAGAGGCAATTTGGCAACAAATTGTCGATAAGATCAACAGTGTGGCAGAAGTACGGAGTACAGTCACAGAGTGCAAGAAACGCTGGCATGACTGCAAGCACAGGACCAAGGAAAAGATGGCCAGGAACAGGAAGGCAACACTGCAGACTGGAGGTGGGAGTCCAGCACCGCAGGAGGCCCTGGACCACATGGAGGAGATGGTGGTAGCCATCATCCCTGAGGAGATCGTCACAGGGACAGGACAGCGCAGACTACCAGGAAACAACACAGATGCAGGGTAAGTGTCAAGGGGAACTAAAATGCCTAATTCTACACTGCAAGCCGGGGGGGCATACCTACTACACAATGCATGTCAGCCATGATAATCAGGTAGTGGAAAGGGCAAAGGGGCATGTCACGGGGGCATGGGCTATGCAGGGGAAACCTGGGGCACAGCACAACACTACACCAACAACCTTTGCATGGGGGTATGCTGCCATGCCAAGGATGTTGGAAAAGCAAAGCCAGTCCAGGAGGGTAGGGTACAACGTAAAACTGGCATGCTGTCACACGACAGCTGGTATTGTCGCTACATGAACTAGGGCTCATTTAACAGTCTCAGGCCAAATCCGCAAGTGGAATTTAACATTGACAAAAGTTGCCACTACCACCTCTGCAGTGTGTGCAGGTCAAGTAGCTAATGGCAGTTACGTGCCCATGGATCAAACACACCCAAATTAGAGGGTTCAGGATGAGAACGTTATCAATCCCCCGTAATCAATACAAATGTTCTTATTCTGTCAAATGTTAATGTTCATAGTCGCTACAAATATCAGGCATTGTCTAAACATTATGAGGTACACATCAGTAATGCCATACCCATGCTGCACATGTCAGGGTCTACCCTGTGCCTGGGTCACAATAGCTGCAATGCCACCAAGCAACATCTCAAGTGTCATAGTGCTAAGACAACAGCATTGAGGGGGAGGACATATGTTTCCAGCTAGTGAAACACAACCGCACAGTAAGAAGAGGAAATGGAACACTGCTAGCACCATCAGTGCAATCCACTGTAGCACACATTTCCCAACATCAATATTACACACTACCAATGCTCACACCTGTATTGTGCCATGCCAGTGCTATACATAGTATATGCTAGGTCTCAGCAACATATAGCTGGATGTGAAATATCTGAGACTGGGTCAGTTCCAGATTGTTAAGTGTGGTGCAAGTGCCATCAGAACACCCACAGCCATTGCAAGGCCACACCATGATAATGGAAGTAGACGGAGGGTTGGATAGGACAAGAAGGTGGCAACATGCAATTTGGGCAGAACCTACACCTAGAGGATGTGACGCAGACATTTCCCCAAACTGCCCACGCTACATGTGACATGCAGGTGGGGATTAGGCCTGGGAGAATGCTAATATTGATAACAGTAACAATGAACAGGAACCAAGATCACAATGTGCAACTAATAGGAAGTCAGGAAACTCACATTACAAATTCCACAACACAGACACACTAATTGCACAATATCTCATTGCAGAGGACGAAGGCTCTCCTGGGGATATGCCTGTCCTTGACTTCCCTGATGACATGGATGATGGGCTGATGAACATCAGCCAGCAGACCCTCCAAGATGTCCTTGGAACCCTCCAGACCCCAGGCAAAAAGGAGCACAGAAGTAGCAGCCATCACAGAGAACCCACCTACCCCCCCAATTCTACAACATGCCAGCTCCAACCCAGCTAAGGACTCTGACGACACTGGCACCAGCTTTGAGAGGACTGTAGTTGGAGTTCAGTGGGAGCTGGCCAAGGAGGTGCGGGTGGGGATGCAAAATATGGCAGCCAGCCTAGAGGGGGTGCGTTTGTGCATGATGTCATCTGCAGAACAGGCAGAAGCCATGCAAGGGCGAACATCTATCTTGCAAGAACTTCAACAAAGTGTGAAGGAAATCAGCACAGCAGTAAGGGAGTTGTCGCAACACCTCACACACCAAACCTTTCACTGCGTGCACAAATGCAATATTGACCCTCACAGGGCCAACCTGGCTGCCTACCACAGTGATGTAGCTGCTATACTTAAGAACCAGCAGCTCCTCCTTGCTGCAGTACCGCACTTAATAGCCCCACAGTTGGCAGCTACTGGGATTTCTGACTCCATATCTTCAAACACTGAAGTATGTGTTGCCCCTTTAAACCCACCACCAACAAGGGCAGAGGAGACGACACACACATCAGAAGAGGAAGACGTAAACATATCACCTTCACCTGTGAGAGTACCCGGTAGCACAAGCCCATGCCACATGGGCACTTATATCCAAGGTCCTGTGCTTCGTAACATGCCAGTCTTGCAATAACTGCTCCCATGCACTGTTCTCCAGCCCACTGTTTACTTTAACACTATGCTCTGTGATGGTCTCTCACTACCTCATTGGCAATTCATGTTCCTCTGCACTGTATGACACTTCACCCTAGCATGTCCAATGACATGTCCTTTTGCATTTGTGCAGTATCACAATAGAAGGTGTCACACTAATGGACTCACAATCCTGGACTATATAAATATAGCACTACAACACTTTAAAATAAATAGCACTTACACAACCACTTTGTCTCTATGTAATGTGACACATCAACCGTGTAGATAAATAGTTAATGTGTGCCTCGTGTCAATGGCCAGAGATTGTCAATACAACTGCCTTGAAAGATTGTTGGCTGATCACTATGCACTGGGGTCTGGGTTGTACCATCATCTGCCCTTCTTGAGGGTTATTTCTGAAGTAAATAGAAAATTTACAGTACAATGCTGTGTTGGTCAGAATAAGTCTGCTTCAAGGGATGTCTAAGCAGAAAATCAATTTATTCTAGACAATCTTTAGGTATGTGGCATCTGACTCTAAAATGTCATCACACACACACCATGCAGCAGGAATGGATGTGTACGAGTGTGCGGACAAGTATGTAACCTGACAGTACAATGTAAGAAATGATAGGTGTGAGTTATGTATACAGAACTACATAAGATTATACCATCACTCACCTTATCAAGGCTCACATGAACATCAGGCTGCAGGCAGACGTACAACAGTGCCCAAGATTCCAAATCTGGTCTCAAAGTATGACAGATTGAAAACATACATCCAAACTTAACAAGACATTGGGAACCATAGTAACCTTGAGTGGTGGGTGCAATGGATGGCAGATGCATAGAGGAGTAGCTTTGGTGTAGCTGACAATGTGATAGCTCAGTTGGGATTTGGATACAGGATGGAACACAAATGCAAATAGTAATTTGACACTGTTCACTCCTGCCAAGGCCCTGATCCCCAAGCATATTACACATACTGTAAAGGAGTACCTAAATATTTATTTAACTGTAAAAAAAGAATAATAGAACTAGGGGAAACACCTTAACTAACCTATCCTAACTACACATTACCCACAACTGGCCCTAACTACCCTAAGCTAAACTTACTTATCACATTTAACTAAACAATCTAAACATCAACCTCCCATCTCCCCTTATATGACGGGACACATGGATGACAACATATACTAACCTAAACATATACTATCTTATTCAAAACAATTATTATATATATATATATATATATATATATATATATATATATATATATATATATATATATATATATTTTATATATTTTTTTTAATTTTCTTATTTACTTATACTAACTAAACTAGCAGCCTATTCTAATCTTACACTAAGCCCGCTAAACCCACTAAATATAAGAACCGGGAAAGAGAAGGGAGGGGAGGGAATCATGATTGAGGGTCCAACAGTTATAGGTTTGCCCTCCGCAGGATCTTTTTTATCCCACGCACTCTTTTGTTAATCTGGGACACCTCCTGCTGGAGCCTGTTCATTCTGTGCAACATCCGTTGCATGTCACGTTGCATGTTCCTAAATTCAACATTGTTAATGACTGCAGCAGGGGTGGTCTGTGTGCCAGTTGTGGAGGGTTGTGCTGTTGCCGGTGCCATGCTTGGAGGGGGAGGTCAGGGGCTGCTGTCAGTGGTCCAGGAGCAGATGATGTTGAGAGACCTGCAGGGGTGGCTGTCATCTTTGGTGCCTCTTGGGTTGGAGTGGTGGTGCTGGTGGTGGTGGCTGTGGTGGACAGGGATGGGCCCCCTTGAGCAAATACCCTCCAGGCCCCTGTGGCTCTCCCATGGCGATAACGCCGTGCCTTGTGGCAGAACCCAGACTCAACATCCAGAATGTGGCAGTAATGCATCGCCTTCCTCTGGAAATCGCAGATTTGATTGGCATCCATATTGGCTGCTGTTAAAAAAGATGAAGCCAAACATTAGTTACATCATTGCGTGATACAGCTACTCAATCATCAAAATTAGCTTAAACAGTCCAAATCACAGTACAGATCACAGATTGTCCCGGAGGAAATACATGCCAAAGCAGCCTACACATGTCCTATCAAACAGCACAGCAATGCTCTAAAAGATGTGTACCTACTTACATAATCAAAGCATCATTGTTCTGTCATTAGTCACATAACAAATGCTGCAACTCCTCTACATGTAACAGGCCAACTAATGACTAACTTCTGGATGACAATCAAGGGCCACAACATCTGTGATTTGTAAATGGAATTGCCAGGATGGTATGCAGTTGCTAATCATGAGTGGGTATCCTAGGTTGGAACAAACAATTTCTGAATTACATGTCTGTGTACTACACTTGGATCCTCACACCTAGGTACACATATTTCATAACTCTAAGCCTGTGCCTCAGGGGGGATGGACATGCAACGCATACTCTCAAACACCAAGGACAGCCAGGAAGCTTTGGACAGCTGTCCATGGGTTTAGTTAGTCCACCACAGATAAGGAGGGTGTCCAACTAGGATAGACACAGAACTAGTACAATCACATCCACATTTATGTTCCTAATTGCGGACAATTGTCAACATCATTTGATGTCACCAATACCTGTCCTACAGCAAGCACATAGATGCAAGCACCCATCTGGGCTTGAGCTGCATGCACACCTATGACATTGTACTGAAGTGCCACATAAATGTAGCACAACATGTGGAGCTAGATGCCGCTAGGAAGTCAAACATACAGTCCTACATGTTCATTAGTTAACAGGGAGGCTCAAGTCTGTGGGTAATACTTCGGCATCCCTGCTCTGTGTGATTCAGGGTATGACTTGCTGACTAAATCATGAAAATGGCTACCTCCAACTTTTTTATTACAAGAAATGTAACAACAAATGTCACCCTATTCACATGGCCATGCCTACAGCGCTGCACTACAATCCCGAATGATGACTCTACGTCACTGATTGTCCAACTCAAATATGGAAAAAAAAGTAAAACTCCACTCAAGTCACATATCAGATCATGTGTCAGCAAATCATACCTTGTTATGTGTCCAACACTCAGGAGTCAATCACACAACAGCTGCAAACACAACACAGAATTGAAATATCAACACTTACTGGATATATCTGGGTCCGCAAATCGAGCCACTTCTCCAATTGTGTAGGGGCAGGTCCACCTGTAAAGCATGGAAGGGTGAAATGTGCTCAATGTCTGTGTACTGTACAACACTTTGAAGAACAAATTACTGTGTGTGACATTATATCTGATAGTCCAGCCCCTCAGGCATGATGACACTCCAACATACATAGCACTGCAAACATGTATTGACCCTGTCACTCCAGTGAGTGATACACAGATATATGCACACATGCAGTGGACTAACAGTCATGTGGTGACAAACATGATTCCTCAATTCGTTGCAGATTAATTTATAGAGTGTACTCCATTTACTCATTTGTTGTTATGAGAGACATGCAAAGCCATGTTCCTTGTGCACTGCAATACCAGTCACTCAGATAATGTGGCTTGTGCATCAAAGGACAATCAGTTACTGTGTGATGCTCATGTGGGTTGAGTTTAGCTCATGGATTATTATGCTTTCTATAGTCCATTACATGTGGGCCTGTGTTGTCTGTAGGTTACATATGCTACATTGACAGTGTACCCAGAGCCAGATATGCCCCCTATGACACCATAATGGCAGGGATCCTGTGTGTTACTTGATTACAATCTGACGCTTAACATGGATTGGCCATTTATCTAAATTAATACAACGAAGAAATATATGGTGACAGTGTCTATTTTGGTCATCCGTGACAGAATGCATGGGCACAGGTGTAGTCATTGCACCTGACATGTGTAACTCATTGCCCTGTGTACTCATATTGGGTATTGGAATTCACAGTTAGCCACATTCATCATCTTACATTAACCAAGTTGGGTGATCTGCTGCTATACAACAAACTGACACTGTCCCAATATTGAAACATGGTTTAGCAAATGTCCTACTGTGGCAATCTTGATGATGTAGGTTTCAATTTGTATGCACCTTGGGAATGGCAGCCGTCACAGGAATGCTGCTCTTCTGATCTTAGCATACACCCATGTCTGTGATAGCCTTCATTCTGGGAAGTTAGCTATGGTACATATGCTGCACTAGATCAGCAGGGGTGTACCAAATGTAAAGTAGCAAGGTATTTGGGTACTATATATGTATGATGGAATTGGTCATGAGTCCTTTGCACAACATCATGCAAGTAATAAATTGTGACCATGCAATCACCAACTTCAGGTATCCCATGATGACCCAAGAACTTATGGGAGTTGCATGGTTATAAAGTGACACAGATGGCAAATGCATCAGCTCTGTGCCCATGGCAAATTAAAACACACAGGAACAATGAACAGAGGGCCAGATATATTTTTTCATTCCACAATTTTTAGCATTTGGTTCATGTTTTACGCTACAGCTATGGAAAGTAGCACCAAACATTTAGATATGAACCTGTGTGCATTACTTTGGCATCCATTTCTAATTTAAATGCTGCACAAACCAAGTCAAAGTATCAGCCTAAGATATTACCTGAGGTTAGGAAGAACTTTGTACGTATGGCCAGGAATACAGCTCAGACATGTATTCCAAATAATTGGGGACCACATTAATTCCTTGCTTTAGCTTGTGAAATACATCTCTTTCCTGGTACACTCACAGACCATGAATGAAACATATGTTTGAGCCGCATTACCATCATCTATTGACGTCAAAGCAGCACTAATTTACAAGATCAAGGTGTGTTTTGTAAGTTTGTGCAGCTGTTGCGTCAACAAATGACGGTAATGTGTAGCAAATATTGTATAAATCAGGTCCACTGTAAATTTAACTTGCATTCCACATGTCCAAAAACATTGCATGCAGCATATCAACAAATCCCCTACTGTCACTACAGAGCATTTAAATGTGCACATTACTCTGAATTGTACCCACCATCAGGGCCACCAATCACCACACACAGGTGGTCCAGCAGGTCTTGCTCTCTGGCAAAAGGTCAGCCCAGCGATGCTTGAGTTGGCGGTCGTTGCGTGGTGTGTTGAAAATTCTCCTCAGATGGTACAGCACTTTGGACCACCTGAGCCTCCTCGCCTCCGTGTGATACCCCTGTATCACCCTGCCACCAGCTTCAATCACCAGGGGGAGGAAGTGGCACACCAGCCAAATGAATGCCCCCAGCTCCTCCTCACCCATTCTCCCCAGACGTGGCCTACCCAACATGACTGAAATAATAGTTCTAGGAAAGGGACAGAGGAAAATAGAGGGAAAGGAGGGAGGAAAATTAAAGTTAAGAAACCCACAAACTGCCCAACAATCCCCAAACTAACAATACCCACTAGACACTCCCAATAGTACAAAGACAAAATTAGACACCAAATATGACAAAAACACACTTACACTGAACAACTGAGACAATTACTAAAACAACAGATGACAAATAGGATGGCACACAGGAGACAAAAGCACAATTTGGACAGACAAAACTCTCAGCACAGCCACACAGTCTAGAAAATTCACAGACTGCAAGGGAAAAGTACACCCACTGTACCATTTCTGTAAACAGGATATCCTATTACATCACTTCCTGTCTCAAATGCGGTGCATTTTTATTATGATGCGTGAACATTTTATGACGCTTACAGGCTTTGCGTCAAAATGTTTAGACGCAAATGCTTAAAAATTCCCCTGCATTCATAGTTCCATATATTTTTCATTGGTAACCAATTTCATGTGGTACAGTGTAGGAATTACCAATCGGGCCCAATGGATGTATAATGGCTGTGAGCATAATTTTTCAACACATATGCGGCAAATTTTGATGTATATATGTCTGTTTTCATGCGTTTGTGTCAAAATATCTGTCTTTAACTGTGTTTGTGTCATTTCTCTAATTTTTATCATACATAAAAGCTGTAACTGTACAGAGACAGGCTGTCTGTGCCTGCATTGTGTGTTCCAGTGTTTGGGCACATGTGGCAAACCACACTACTGCGGACCATAATACTCATGTTGTTGTACCAGATGAGCACTCTTAACTGACGCAACAACTACCCAAACGTTTTGAATAAAAATTGGTATCACCTAGTTTGAGCAGGTGGTGCATCAATAGAGGATAGCAAGGCTACGCAACTTAATACATTTACTCATGGCCTGTGTGTTTATGTCTGTGTATTGGCTATTTCAATTGTTGTACCTCTGTGTGAATGTCACAAGATGTGCTTTCATTGATGTGCTTGTATGAATGTGTTGTAAATGTGGAAAACCATCAGATGCTACTCAGTATGGAAATGAGTCAGGATATGTGTTTGTCATACATGTAGCATCTAATGCTGTGTGAACTTCCCTGACTTTTGGGATAAAACATCTCCCATGACAAACTATGCACAGGATAGATAGAGGATGGTTGATAATGGCAATGTTAAAAGAGTTAGCCATCACATGTACTGGACTGTTGGATACCACTTCCTGGCCACTTGTTTGAAAATGCTATGTAGGTACAGTGTTTGTGACATAGGCCCTCATTCTGACCTTGGCGGTCGGCGGAGAGGCAGCGGTCGGACCGCGAACAGACCGGCGGTCAGAAAAATGGCATTCTGACCGCGGCGGTCACCGCCGCGATCGACCGCCACTTCCCCACTCCGACCGCCACGGCGGTCATGACCGCCGGGCTGGAGTTTGCGCACTCCGGCCCGGCGGTCGTCCCAAGACCGCCAACGGTATCATGACCCTGCCTACCGCCGCGGTTTCTGGCGGTCGGGAACCGCCATGCGAACCATGGCGGTAAGCACTATCGGGGCCAGGGAATTCCTTCCCTGGCACTGATAGGGGTCTCCCCCACCCCCCACTACCCACCCGAGTCCTCCCCCCACACCCTCCACCCCCCTGCCACCCCCCAGAGGTGGTACGAACCCCCTCCCCACCCCCACCCCGACATGCACATACATGCACCCCGACATGCACACACCCCCAACATGCACATATACACACCCCCTACACACACATACACAACGGGGAGACATACCCGCACACATACATGCAGACATGCGCACCTGCCGAACAGCACACATTACCCATAGACACAGCAGCACCCCCCGCCCGCATACACGCACTCACACACCCCCTCTACACACTCACACGCACACCCCCATGCACGCCCACATCACACAACACCCCCCCTCCCCCTCCCCTCACGGACGGTCAACTTACCTTGTGCGTTGGTCCTCCGGGTGGCGACGGGAGCCATGGGGAGGTGACCGCCAACAGAAGACCGCCAACAGAAGACCGCCACACAGATATGTGGGTCGTAATTCTGTGGGCGGTGTTCTGCTGGCGTGGCAGTGGAGGTTGACCAGTCTCCACTTTTCCACCGACCGCCAGTGTGGCTGCTGGCGGTTTCCCGGCGGAACGCTCCCAGCGGTCGGAATGCGCACAGCGGCATACCGCCGCGGTCGGCGGTCTTCACCGCGGCGGTAACTCGGCGGTCTCGCGAAAAGACCGCCAAGGTCAGAATGAGGGCCATAGAGTCCCAAAACCAATCCAAAAATGTAATGTCACTCCACAGTGTGAGTCATATAAATGACCTATGTTTCTCTTGTAGCAGTGGAGGACCAGCAGACCAAGCTGCATGTGTTCACATATTTCCAGTGGTTAATTGCACTTAGGTCCAGTTCAAGTGTGTGGCCATGTGTGCCCTGTGTCATTATTGGCCTCCATGTTGTCACAGTTACGTGCAGGTCTAGTCATGAGTCTGTGGAGCCATTCCCTGCATTAACAGGGTATCCTTCAAAGCAAAATTGACCGAAAGCAAAAGAGGAATTGACAACACACATGGGGATAGTCCAGCTATAGCACTGCAGAAGTTTTATGAGGCTGACAACAGGGCAACCTTGGTGTGCTCACAAACTTAATGGATCAGTAAATGGAAACCAGCAGGTTTTATCACAACATTTGTACACAGGGTGGCCTCTAAAATTCCCACTGTAACAGGGAAAATCAGTGCCTCTGTGCTGATTAATCTCACAGCTAGTCACTACGTAAGCACCATCACTAGGTTGCGGCCAATGTGAATCTGTGTGTGGACCGTCAGGGCACAAACATGTTTTGCCCTTTAAGGCACATTAGTAAATGTTGTTTGTTCTGCTGGAGGCACCATACCCAATCCATGCATACAGCCATAGTACACTGTCACTCTTTGTCACTCATGCATACATGAAACCCAGACAAGGGATAGGGTCGGGATTAGGCTATTTGAATACATGTCCCAGACCATGATACAATAAGGAAACTGATTACACTATATAATCTATTTGAGGATTCATCGTAGACCTACAAGACACAATACTCCAGGAGGAAGGTGAGGGCATGGAAAGCAACTATGTTACAAATGTAGCCACAGGGAACCTCTATGCTAACACAAAGACAGGAACCAATCAGGCTAACAGGATGCAAGCCCTGTCAGGAACTAACATGAACAAGGCAAATGCACAGTGAGCAGACTCTGACTGGGAAAAGCTGGAACAACACTGTGGAAAATAAAAACTGTATTTGTGCTGTGGGCTGCAACGTTACACAATAACCCAAGGCCTGTGTTACAAAAGTGATTTATACGACAATGCACAACAAGGATATACATAAAATGGCAGCTCTTAACCCTTCCAGCCAGCAGCAATGGCAGTGCAGGTTCAAATGGCTGGTCCGCATGGAAGTGCTCACAGGTGTGTGCAGCATCAGTCTCTCACAAGTCTTGTAGGTGAGAATCAAGTTCAAAGGGCCAACAGTACCTTTCACATGGGAAGTAATTTACCCTACAGACTACCAAGCAGTTCATTATTGGACCTGAAGTCCATGCAGACAGATGAACTAGGACTATGGCATGCCATACTAAAGAGGGAAGCTCACTGGAGTCAGAATGTGAGTCTGGGTGTGTGTAGGTGAAGGTGAAGGATTATCAGGGTACAAATAGTCCAGTTACAGGGCCCCGTAGAAAAGGGTGGGTAAAAAATGAAAACATGCCTGTGACAGGACTTATAACCTGGGATGGCATGCACAGGGCATGTCTTGTGAGCAATGCTTGTCATACCTGGGGCACTCATGCTATCCATTTGCAGCTTACATGGACTTCTTGTCACACATGCTCCTTGCAGAGATAGCTGATGTCACACTTACTGCTGTCAAGGGTCTGGTCATACCTTCCTGTTACCAATGCAATGGCACATCCACTGCCTCATGTATGAAGCAGTTTTTTAAATTATGATTGGTGGTGTCTTAGTTGTGTGCCATATGCTGCAATGAACCATGTTGCCAACATGGATGTGTGCCATAGGTGTGCTACTCTGATAATACCCTTCAAATGTGAAATGGACAGGATATATATGTCATTTACACTGTGTGTGAAGTTTGGTGTACATTCATACTCATCAAATGTGATGTGGCTTTTTCAGTATCCTAATCTGCAAATCTGCAATGATCCATGAGGCTAAGCTCTGATAATGATTCCTAGGGATCATGTGATGCATAAATAATTACCCAGACCATGAATTAATGATGAATTGAAGTGTTTAATGACATATGGTAAGACAGTGGTGATGGTGACTATAGTTAAAAGAAGTTTTGTACAATGTGTTGTCTCCGACGCAATCCTGCTGCAATGTCTGGATGGTCCCCCTCATGCTGATGGACAGCATTCTCCTCTTCCTCTTCTTCATGCATTTGTGAGTCTGGTTCACGGAGGGGAATGTTCCTCCTTACACATATGTTGTGCAGGATGGCACAGGTCAAAATGATCTTGCAGACCATTTCAGGTGAATACAAGAGGCTCCCTCCAGTGATGTCGAGGCACCTGAATCGTGACTTCAGGATGCCAAAAGTCCTCTCTACTATGGTGTGTGTCCTCCAATGTGCCTCATTATAGGCACGTTCTGATGCTGTGCTTGGGTTGGCAAATGGGGTCATGATCCATGGCTGGATCCCATACCCCTGATCAGCTGAAAGAGAAAATTATTGTAAAAATGTTAATGTAGCTTGCACCCTGATTATCACTTTGCATGGCAGTTGTTATCTTGTGTTGTCTGTGACTCATTTGTGTTTATGTTATTGTGTGGAATCCTAGGCTTCTAGGATGTGCCATCAACATTGGGTTGTTTAATTATCTAAACTGGTGTTTGGCTGATTGACCGGATATCAGCGGTAATTCTGTACACTTGCAGTACATTGTGTACACCCATGCATTATACCATGTGCAAGAAGTGTCCATGTGTATTCACTGGGAGTGACATGTTACTTCCACACACAGAATCTATTCCACAGTGGTGGTAACACGGTTGCACTATGTGGCCTGAAGATCCCATCCAATTCAACATATGTAATAGCATGTGAAAAACAACAGTGAGGACCCATGATTTGGCTAGGTGACTATGTACAACACATCTCCATAAGTTGGCAGCACTGAAGTGTTGACAATTGACAATGCAAAAATACCCCATGTGTAACAAGTTCTATGCAAACCTATTTTTGTGCCCTCACTGAGTTGGCTCATGCGCAAACGTGTACCTACACTACTGAACCTGGTCCAGGTAAGCTGGCTAACTTGGTTGTGGGGTGAAGGTTTAATTGTCAGAAGGTCCATATGCCTCTATATCTATTGTGTATATGTTTAATTGTCTCAATCTGTATGTGTAGCAATGTGCACTTTGCAATAATGTCACATCAATATGTGTTCTTAGCACAGTCCACTTGCTTATTGGTAGCGGGCAATGTCACCCCAGGAGTGATGTGAGATGTTGGTACAGCCTCAATGATTCTGTGTCACCTTCATTAGAGTCATCATCATGCAATATGGCTCATGGTGTTTGACTTGCAGCGAAACACGTTACACACCCCTTACACAGTACGTATTGTTGGAAGGGTGTGTGATTGAGTGTTATTGATGTGAAATTGAAATATTCATCTTCCAAGTTGTACAGCCAGTTAAGGCCATGTCATTGTCACTGTGTGTTATCCATAGGTGTGTATCCCATTGGTTCAGGATATCAAACATGACTAGCATTGTCACAACCTCAGTGTCTTCCTGGCCACTTGTCAATGTAGTGATGTATGTGTTGTGTGTCGTACATGGTTACTGTGCAGTGTGTCTATAACTGGGTTTCTGTACTTACCAACAAGTAGGCCATTTCCATATCGTCCATCCTGGAAGTGTTGATTGATGGTGCAGTGACGGAAGATGAATGAATCATGTACACTCCCAGGATACTTTGCCACGATGTTGGTGATCAATCCCCGGTGATCCACAATGGCCTGCACATTGATGGAGTGTGTGTGCTTCCTATTGCGGTATAGATGCTGAGTTCCAGCAGGCGGCACAATCCTTACATGTGTGTAGTCAATGGCACCAAGCACGTGTGGGAAGCCATTGATTTTGGTAGAAGCCCTGTTTGGTCTCCTGCTGCTTCAGCTGTGTTTTGGGGAAGCTTATGTGGTGGGGTGTGAGGGAGATGATGGCATCCAGTACCTTGGGTAGGAAGGCAGAGAATGAGGGCTGTGAGATCCAGTCAACCAGGGCACCAGTTGTTTGAAAAGAGCCACTTGGCAACATGTGGAGGAAAGCTAGCAGCTTGGTCTCAGGTGGAATGGTGTGGGGTGTCTGCAAGCTGGGTGCCAACTGTGGCTCAATGTTGAGCAGCAGCTGCTGTATGGCTTGCCAGTTTAGTCTGTACCTCTGGATGATGTTCCCTGAGGCTCAGAAGGGTTGTTCTGGTCCGTGATATCCTCTCCTGCCTTCTGCGTTGCCTTTGGGGTCCCTGTTGGTGTTGTGGAAGCTGCTGCTGTTGGTCCTGTGCTCTGCGTCTTCGTGCATGCTGGATGAATAGCACCTCCATGTCTTCCTCTTTGAGCTCTGATGTTGCTTCTGTGTGTTTTCCTTAAGTACTGGTGTGTTTGCCCCATTTAAATGCCTGCCCTGACCCAGGTGTTAACTTTTGGTGCAAATCGGGCTGCGTGCCATTTTCAGACTGCGCCTCCCAGCCGCGCGGGATTTTTGCGCGATTGGATAAATATGGTGCATGGGCGTTTGAGTCATTTTTGGGACGGGAACGCCTACCTTGCATGTCATTAATGCAAGGCAGTTTCACGCATTCAGAAAATGACGCACACAACGGAATTTTGACGTTCGCAGGGTCAGGTGTCAAAGTATAAATATGGTGTTAGGTTTGCGCTGAATTTGCGTAAAAAAAATTATGCAAATCTGGCACAAGCAGAGTATAAGTATGCCCCTAGGTGTGCTTTACACGCACCTGCTGGCTGTGTCCCCTGCACAGCCAGGTTGCAGCTCATATGAAATACTTACCCTAAGGCGGGGGGGCAGAGCCACGCGTAGGAATGATGCAGTGATGACTTCCACTCCTGATGCACTGGATTAGATGGAAGCCAACAGATGCAAGTGAACGGACCAAAATAAGCCACACTAGTAACTAAAAAAAAAATAGGCAATGAATGAAAATAAAATAAGAGAGGCCAGAAGCCTATAGGAACTAATATAAGAACTTTAAAATTAAAGGTGAAGAAAACATGTTTAAATTAAAAAAGGTGTCCGAAAGGGTCAGGCAACCCTTGGCCGGAGGGCTGAGGCTAGATATAAGGAAGCAAAAGCAGGGGGGTCTGGGTTAAAATGGGGTGCTATGCAATGCAGTATAAATTACAGAAGGTGATCACATAACATTGCGACTGGTGACTGGGATTCTGTACTAACATAAAATCAAATAAGAATCACTGGCAGCCTCCATCTTGATAATAGCAAAGCACATGGAGTCTGATAGAGCAGCTATGGGGTCATGAACTCTTACATACAAGAGAGCTCTCAGTGAACTCACATAATAGTCAAGCACACTGAGGTGAAATAATGCCCAGTAATACAGAAAAAAGGCATCATTCCTAGGGTGAGTACCACTAGTCACAGCCATGAAATATTATTTTGCTCCAGGAACCCCTCTAGGAATCTTTTCCTGGCGTTTTACAGCAGTCAGGTGGAACTGAGCCTCAGTGGTGAAAACTGAGTTTGAGTATCACTGATGTTCAGAGGCTGTAGCACCACTTACTCCATTTGAAGGATCAACTACTAATTTTTAGCACTTTACTATACGAAGATAAAAAGGTCAAGCAATCAAGGGTTGCTCAAGTAGGTGATAGGAGACTGGGAACTCAGGGCTTGATTACACGTGCCCTGGTGTAAGAAGTGATAATTATCATGCATGTCTATTCACCAAAATGCCAGGGGTAGCAGAGGTGACATCACACGCCCTTTGACCTTCACTTTCACTCACACACACATGCTTACACAAACACACACATTCACACTTCAACACGGTCTTTCTCATACAAACACTCTCTAACCTGCAAGCACTCACACAACATAAATTTGAAAGTATTTCTTACTTACTTCTTTCAGGAAAGGTCATATACCACCTAATTTAACTCTATATTGTATTGCACTAATGATGAAAAATACTATATATATATATATATATATATATATATATATATATATTGTCCAGTACTATAGAATATAAAGAGAGCAGCCCCAACTGATGCCCAAAAGGACAAGTTGCTGCAGTCTTCCTGGCGCTTCCGTCCCTGGGCATGGCCATTGGGGTGGTGGGCATGGCTCCTGTCTTTACTAAGACAAGAGCCATGTCTATGGGGCTTGTGCACCAGAAAATGGCGCTACACTGCTTAGAGGCAATTTTTTTGCCTCTAAACAGTGTAGCGCCATAATTTGGCACACAAGCCCCAGTTCCTCCTACGCCTCCCAGGCCCTGTTAGCTAACAGGGCCTTAGCGCCGCATAGCACCATTCCTTAAATATGGCTCCCGGCCGGAATCTAGGAATGGCACTAGCCGGCACTATACTTCTTGCCGTAAACCTGCGCTAATGCAGGTTTGCGGCAAAAAGTATAAATCTTCCCCCATGTGTGGACACCTGCCTTGTGGGGACTACCCTTTCCCAATATTTAAAAAATATGGCAATAACAAAAAAATGTTAAGAAAAATTCAAAATAAAGGATCCTGATTCAAATCTGTAAATGAGTTGTTATTTAATTGTGCATACAGAACCCCCTTTGTGGGACTTGAGCACGTGTTACCATCATTGCGGGGACTTACTCAGTAAATATCACTTGTGATTGAATACATTTATAAAAACATTGTAAAATGTTATTTTTCAGTGCTTTGCCTAAATTTCCAAATAGTTTCACACACACACACCCATCCACACATTCACTAACACAACCAGAAAAACACTACTGCATCTTTTCACACAGCCACTCAGACACCCACTCACAAACCCACAAAAATATAATTGCAGCCACTAACAGACAAAGCCAATCACACAACCAATGAGACACCCAAACAAACACACACCCACATATTGTGATATACATATAGACATATGGCAACAAGTATTCATACATTTACATAGAAACAAAACATAGGTTCTGTTTCTTTAAATCAAAAAAGCTGGTTCAAAAAAGGACCTTTTATGTGTTTTTGAAACCTTTTGTGCTGTTTTTGTTTTAAAACAAATTGGAACTATAACAAATTATCTGGAGAAATTCACAGAACGTGCAAATAGTCTTATTGGAAAAAGTAGCACTTGTGGTTATACAAACGCTGGCATAGACTGCTCACCAACTAAACAACTTTGTTACACACTGCAAAAGAATACAACTCTTAGCAGCTGCTGAATAGCAACAGAACTGTTCACTGTAACAGCTGCAGGCACTGGGTCTCCAGGAGCAATTTGAGGTGCAGGTTTTTGTGCAAACGCTTCACGTTTTTGTAGTTTATCACTTCTGCACTTTCAGTTCCATATGATGTATGATAGGTATGTCACAAACCTATTCTCTAAAACTTAGGGGCATAGTTATGAAAATTAGGCACTGCATCTAGTGCAGTGACACTTTTTCAGCACCCCACTAACGCCACCATGTGTGCGCCGTATTTAATATACGGTGAAACATGGCAGTACTTAGGAAACTGTCATCAACATTTTTTACACTAGTTTGGCACTTTGCAGCATTAGTGTAAAAAATAATGACACTAATCCTGCAAAGCACCCAGAAGCCCATTTAACAAATAGGAGCCTCCTTTTAATGCCTGCTCAAAGCAGGCGTTAAAGGTGCTGAAGAAAATGATGCAAGGAAATATCTTAGATTTCTTTGCACCATTTTTTCGCACCCCTAACAGGGGAACACCCCCTTAGCATACATTATGCCTGGCATGGATACATTGCACCACTTTGTAAATATGGTGCAGCATTTTTGGCCATCGAACACCACATCAAAAAAATCACACTAAGGTGCTGTTAGAATGGCACTAGGCCCTCTTACATCTGGGTCTTAGTGGTCATGCTAGTGTAGAGATTGCAAGGGGTCAGGGACCCCTAGAGCACAGCTGTTTTCATGATGCAGGGTCCAAGGAGGCCGTGTGTAGTGCAGATAGAGCAGCAAAGGGTCGCTGTCAAGGAGCTTTTGGAGACAGGTTCAGGTCACTTGGAGGGTAAATTGCAGGTCAGCAGGGCTACACTTTTGGGGGGGGGGAGGAGGGCTTGGGTGTCCTGAAGTCCCTCCACTGGTGCTTGCTTCTGGTCCTCAGAGAGCCCGCAGTGGACTTTTCTTCTGGGTTTCCGAGATTGGGGGTCCAGTACCCTGGGCTATGGCATGTCTCAGCCACTGGAGGCTGCAGTGCCACCAAACTCGCCACACTGACAGGGTTTGTCATCTGGGTCCACCGGATTAAATTCAGACTGGGTCCTGTGTCCTGTTCATTGATCCGCAGCTGTTTAGTGTACTGGATTTCACTGGTTCTTACCTGTTGGGTGCAAGGAGTGATGCCTTTGCTCTGGAGGGAGGTTCTTACCAATTTTGGGAAGGTTGGAGGTCCTCTGGGGTTCTTAAAGTCTGTATGATGACCAGTCGACCCCTCAGCACGTATTGTCGAGTCCTGGGTGCAACAGACATGGATTGGCATGTTTTTCTTCTTGCAGCAGGATTTCTGTTCTCAAGCCTTGGGTCTTCTTTGTCAATGATCTTCTTGTGTCCATCAAATCTCATATGCAGATCTAGACTACCCACTGAATACTGCATTTTGTGGATATTTAGTGGAGTACCTGATAGTGGCCAATGGGACACCTACCTTAGGGTGGCTACACCCAGTATGTGACCACTTCCTGTGGAAAGAAGTCACAACCCTCTCACTGTTCTGGTTCCACCAATTTCTCTTTTCAAGGGCACAGGGACTGCAGTAGGCACCACTTGGCAGGGTAGGAGTCTCTGCAATAGAGTCTCCTCCTACTCTTCTGCTCTTCTCCTTGGCAGAGGTTCCTCTTGATCCAGAAGTCATCTAAAAGTCTGGGGTATTAGGTCCACTACTTATACCGCATTCTGCCTTTGAAGAAGGCAAACTTCAAAGGAAAGTCTCTTTTGTTGACAAAATCCTCCCTTGCCCAGACCTGGCTCCAGATACACACCAGGGGGTTGGAGACTGCACTGTCGGAAGACCGGCACAGCCCTTTTGGGTGTGTCAGCTCCTACCTCTCCACTTTAGCCCAGGAGACTCATCACAATATCCGGGCTACACCCCAGCTCCCTTTGTATCACTGTCTAGAGGGAAGTCACAAAAAAACCAACATCAGTCTGACCCAGGAGTAGATTACACAGGCAGGCAGAGGCACAGAATGGTTAAGCACGAAAATGCCCACTTTCTAAAAGTGGCACTTTCATACTGACAATCTAAAAAGCAACTTTACCAAAAGATGTATTTTTAAGTTGTGAGTTCAGAGAACCCAAACCCTACATTTGTATCTGCACACGATGGGACACTGCAACTAAAAAATATTTTAAGGTAGTCCCAATGTTGACCTATGAGAGGGATAGGCCTTGCAATAGTGGAAACTGAATTTGGTAGTATTTCAGGACATACAAAACTTATCAGTACATGTCCTACCTTTGACATACCCTGCATCCTGCCCATAGGGCTACCTAGTGCCTACTGTAGGGGTGCCTTACATGTACAAAAAGGGAAGATTTGGGCCTGGCAAGTGGGTACACTTGCCAGGTCGAACTGGCAGGTTAAAACCGCATACACAGACACTCCAGTGGCAGGTCTGAGCCATGTTTACACTCTTACTCTTGTGGATGGCACAATCAGTGCTGCAGGCCCACTAGTAGCATTTGATTTACAGGCCCTGGGCACATCTAGTGAACTTTACTAGACCCTTACTTGAAAATCAATTATGCCAATCATGGGAGAGCCAATTACACATACAGTTTACACAGGGAACACTTGCACTTTAGCACTGGTCCGCAGTGGTAAAGTGCCCAGAGTACCAAAACCAGCAAAATCAAAGTCCAGCACACAGTCAAAAACACAGGAAGCAGAGGCAAAAATACAGGGGAAACCACACTAAGGCTGTCAGGTCTAACAGTAAGTCTCGGCCTTATAGATTGTTAGTCTAACCCAGAAAAAGCACCTAGCAGAGTTTGACCAGCAAAGTACAGACGTTATAAAGTCAAATATGTTGGATGCATTCTATCCAAGAAGAAGTCCAGATCCAGAAGACAAGTGTTTTTATGATTCTTCAAAACTACAGATATAGAAACAATGTAAGTGAAAACATAGAAAGGAAATATGCAGTACTTGGATGTGTCGGTTGTTTAGTGGTACAAGCAAAAGGAAATCTAATTAACAACTGAAAACTTAGCTGTCAAGCAAGAGTTTTCTCATTTGGCTCTTCAACTGTTCAAGACTTGGCATAGTAAATTAGAATTACTTGGAGACTATGGGGGTCATTAGGACCGTGGCGGAAGGCGGAGAACTGGCGGTAAGACCGCCAACAGGCTGGCGTCTTACTTTGTGGAATTATGACCATGGCGGTTACCGCCATGGTCATCCGCCTGTTCTCCGTTCCGCCCGCCGGGCTGGAGACCTGGGTCTCCAGCCCGGCAGCCGTCACTATACCACCGGAGGTATTTGGACCCGGCTTACTGCCGTGGATTTCCAGCGGTTTGAACCGCCATGAAATCCATGGCAGTAAGCACTATCAGTGCCAGGGAATTCCTTCCCTGGCACTGATAGGGGTCTCATTCCACCCCCCACCCCCACCCCGACTCCCTCCCCTACCCCCCCACCACCCCTGCCACCCCCCAAAGGTGGCAGGGCCCCCCTCCCCACCCCGACCCCCAACATCACTTCACCCATACCCACACGACACGCACGCAGGCACTACCTACATACTTACACGCATACACGCCGACATACATGCCTACATCTACACAGTCATTCACGCACACCCACATTCAAACATACACGCACACATCCATACAGACATACCCACAGACATACACGCACTCATTCCCATACACACAACACCCCCGCAGGCATACACGCACTCACACACCCCCTCTACATACACACACGTACACCCCCATGCACCCACACAACACCCCCCCACCCCCCTCCCCTCCCGGACGATCGACTTACCTGGTCCGACGATCCTCCAGGAGGAGACGGGAGCCATGGGGGCAGCTCCGCCGACACCACACTGCCAACAGAACACCGCCACGGCGAATCACAGGACGTGATTCGCTGGGCGGTGTTCTGTTGGCATGGCGGTGGAGATGGAGCAACCTCCACTTCCCCGCCTCCCGCCAGTATGGCTGTTGGCGGCTCTCCGTCCGTACAAGGATGGAGAGCTGCCAACGGTCATAATAGGCCAAGCGGCAAACCGCCACCACTGGCGGTCTTCCGCACAGCGGTCCCTCGGCGGTCTTTAAAAAAGACCGCCAAGGTCAAAATGACCCCCAATGACTGCTTCGAAGATTCTTTCAATGCTGCCAAAGATACTATTCAGTCTTCAATTTTTACAAACTATTTACAAATGATAAATGAAGAAATACAACAAGAAGAAATGATTGCTGCTGAGGTAGCTAAGGATAGTTCTCAAAACAGCCATAGTTCAGGACCACTGAGTCAGGATCCTCTTGAACAGCCTATTATTGAAAACAAAGCTGCAATAGCCATGAATGAAGTGGAAAGTGTAATGGAGCAAGCAAGACAGGAATCTGAATATCTGGAACATTTAGGGCCAGATGTAGGTAAGTAAAATTTTGCGACTTGCAAATTGCGAGTCTGACTGACTCGCAATTTGCAACTCGCAAAACCATATGCAGAAAGGTGTCTCAGACACCTTCTGCAACTCGCTATGGGGTCGCAAAGACCCACCTCATTCATATTAATGAGGTGGGTCGCAGTTTGCGACCCCATAGCGAGTCCATGCACCCACAGGGATGTGGCCTGCTGGAGACAGCAGACCTCCATGTCTGTGACTGCTTTTTTTAATGAAGCAGTTTTTTTTTTTCTGTTTGCAGCCCGTTTTCCTTAAAGGAAAACGAGTTGCAAAAAGAAAAACTTCCGAAACCATTTGGTTTCGTTTTTTTCAGAGTAGGCAGTGGTCCATAGGACATTTTTTTCGGCATTCACAAAGGGGAAGGGGTCCTATGGGGACATGTTCCCTTTTGCGAATGAATTAACACCCACTTCAAGTGGGTGGTAACTGCGAGTTAGTTTGCGACCCCATTCGTGGTCACAAAGCAACTCAGCATGGGGATGCGGTCGCAAATAGGAAGGGAACACCCCTTCCTAATTGCGAGTCACATCCTCAAATTGCGAGTCGGTACCGACTCGCAATTTGAGGTTGTGCATCGCGTTCGGCCTTTTGCATGCCGCAAACTGCGTTTTTCGCAGTTTGCGACATGCAAAAGGCTTCCTACATCTGGCCCTAAGTTGCACAACTCAACAACAAACAGAAAGACATTTACATCAAAGTAAAATACAAAACAGAACATGGATTTCTTCATAAGAAGAAACCATGCAATTGCTCATCATTCAAGTCCATACTAATGAATATTAGTGGTCAAGCTGGTACCAGGAAAAGCTTTTTAATTAAAGTGAATCTCCACTTACCTACATAGGGCTACAGAATCAAACATTATTAGTAGTAGCAGCACCTACTGGATTAGCTGCACAAAACATCTAAGGAATAACTTTACGTAGATGACGTATGCTACTGGTTGAACATGTTAATGAACTAGTATACCAGAAGTTATCTGGTGAAGCATGTCATTAAGTGGCAAGAGTTTTGAAGAAATTTAAGCTTTTAATTATTGATGAGGTAATCTTGGTTTCAAATGTAATGCTTGCCTTTGTTCACTTGAGAATGCAACAGATTTTAAAAACAGAATACGACATCTTGTTTGGAGGGTTGAATTGTTTTTGGTGACCTATTGCAACTAACTCCTGTAAAAGACTAGCCTGTTTTCAAGATTCTTTTGCATGAATAAACTTGGAACTCTTTGGGAGGTATTGAAAATCTAAACATTTGGCAATGCATCAAATACCAACAACTTGTCAAAAATATGTTTCAGGCCTCTGACATGGAATAGGGAAATATTTGTAAAGACATTAGAGTAGGAGTTCTGACGGAGGAGGGAAAATGCACTTTGGGAAGTCAATTTATCAAGAAAATGTTTTCCTTTGACAGCTCAACTGCAGGGCTTATATTTAATTTCTGAAATGAGAGGAAATCCATAGTTTCTATAGTGCATACTCTTCAAGAGTGTGTGCCAATTTCAATTAATAATTGAAACTGGAGAAAGAAGCCATTTTGGAAATTACAGCTATCAATAAAATGGAACACCAGGGAGTGACAGTGCTGATGAGTGTAAAACTACAAGAATGGAACTCTTTGGAGAAATCTGTACCTAGGATTGCTGAACTGGAGAAGTGTTTACCTGTGTGCAAAAACTGTATAGTAATTTTGAGACTTAATTTAAATGTTGAAGAAGGACAAGTAAATGCTGCTATGGGTAAAGTTATTGATTCCCTAACGGTGATGAGGTTGAATTCTTAGCTATAAAGTTTGATTAGGTTGATAGACAATGTGTTGCACTCTTTTCACTTGTAAAAGACTTGTATGTCTGGAGGATGTAGTTCCCAGTCTGTCTTACATATGCTGTAACTATCCAGAAATCACAAGGTTTAAGTGCACATTCTGCATTTATTAATATTGGACTTACAGTATTTACAGAAGGAATGTCAAATGTAGCATTATCAATATTTCGAACATTATCCGGTTTGTTTCTGGTTGATTGTAGGAGGCTGGCCTGGTTTGTAGTGGGTACTTAAGGTACTTACACCTTATACCAGGTCTAGTTTTCCCTTATTAGTGAAATGTAGTCAGTGGCTAGAAGTCAGGCTCTCTAGAGGTAGTCTGGATGAGCAACCAACACCTAACTTGGAGACATGCAAAGCTCATGCAATACCACTGTAGTCACAAAGTACTCACACACATTAAAGAACATACTCAGTGTTACAAAAATAAAGGTACTTTATTTTGGTGAAACAAATGCCAAAAATAACAGAGACTATAATGCACAAATTATATACACTAGTATAAAGAAATAGCTGTAAAAACAGTAAGAAAACAGTGCAAATAGTGAAAATCAAAATAGTTAGAAATGGGTCTACGGGGAACACAAACCATATACTAAGAAAGTGGGATGCGAAAGTCGGTTTCCAACCTAGGCAAGTGTAATGTGTAGAAGGGTGCTGAGAGTATTAGAAAACACCAAAGGTAAGTAATAGAACCCACCCCAGTGCCCAAAAAAGCAGGAGTAAATCACAGTAACTTTCCTAGAACACAAAAGAACACAAGAAAAAAGATTATGCAAGAACCAGAAGAGACTCCAATACACCACCGATGGACTCATTGACCTGAAGTCCTGTGGAAGAAGGGGACTAAGTCCAAGAAGCACTGAAGAGTCCAGGGAGATCAGGAGACCCTGCTAACCCGGATAAAGGTGCAAAAGAACAACCACCGTTGAAGAACAACAGTCAGTACTGCACCCAGAAAGACAGATGTGAGTTCTTAGTTGGTGCAGAAGATGTGCCACGCCGGAGGGATGAGGCAGTCTGGTTAGCATCCCTAGATTGTGCCAACAAGCCTTGGCATACAAAGCTCACAGTTAGCAGAAAATGGTGTTGCCCAGGACCAGGAGGGACTTAGAACTCAAAGAGCCCTCAGAAGACCAGGCAGCATGCAGAGGAGTCCCACAGCATGGGAACAAAGAAGGTGCAAAAGGAGGTCCAAGCAGCACTACACAAAGGGATCCCACACCGCCAGAGAACCATGCAGGTGCTGTGCATCGCAGGAAGGAGTGCTGCAGGCCAGAGCTGCATGGTCCACGAAGAAGTTCGTAGAAAGATTCAAAGGAGCCTTGACAACTGCAAAACATGCAGTGCAGGGGGTAATGTCTTGTGTACAGAGGCAAGCTCTTACCTCCACGAAAGCTGGACATCAGAAACGTCGAGACCACTTCAGTCCACCACACGTGATGGTGGATCCTGCACTTTGCCAGGAGAGGGGACCCAAGCCACCAGTTGTCGATGCAGAGGGGTGCCTGCTGAAGTAGGGAAGTGACTCCTTCACTTCAAGGGAGATTCCTTTGTTCTTCTGGTGCAGGCTGAAGACTGGCTGTCCTCTGAGGATGCACGACCGGCAGGAGCTGAAGATACAATGTTGCAGAAGTCCTCTTTGATTCTTTTTTTCAGTTTTAGAGTTCCTGGAGGGTCCAGATGCAGTTTCTTCGCTAAGATGGTGACGTAAAGGATGAAGAGGAGTCCTGCTGGAGTCTTGCAATCCAAATCTGAAGAACCACCCAAGAGAGAGACCCTAATAGCCCAGAAAGGGTGATTGGTCAGCTACACAGGTAAGGACCTATCAGGGGAGGGCTCTGATGTCACCTGCTGGCACTGGCCACTCAGATACTCCCAGAGTTCCCTGCTACCTTGGAATCCAAGATGGTAAAACCCAGGGACCCTCTGGAGGAGCTCTGAGCACCACTCCTGGGGTGGTGATGGACAGGGGAGTGGTCACTCCCCTTTCCTTTTGCCAGTTTCACTCCAGAGCAGGGACTGGGGGGGGTCCCTGAACCGGTGTAGACTGGATTATGCAAGGAGGGCACCATTTGTGCCCTTTAAAGCATTTCCAGAGTCTCTGAGAGGCTACCCCTCCCATGCCTTTAACACCGATTTCCAAGGGGAGAGGGTGTAACATCCCTCTCCCAAAGGAAATCCTATGTCCTGCCTTCCTGGGCTTGAGCTGCTCAAGCAACAGGAGGGCAGAAACCTGTCTATAAGGTGGCAGCAGCTGGGGCTGCCTGGAAAACCTCAGAAGGCTCTAATGGGAGTGCTGGGGGCCCTCTAAGGGCCCACAAGAGTGCATGGAATTATACAACCAATGCTTGCAAAAGCCTTGGGGTATGATTCCAAAATGTTTGATACCAAACATGGCATATTCGGAGTTAGCATTGTGAAGCTGGACATAGGTAGTAACCTATGTCCAGTGCATGCGTAAAATGGCATCCCCGCACTCACAAAGTCCGGGAAAATGGTCCTGGAGGTTGTGGGGGCACCTCTGTTAGTTCAGGGGTGCCCTCACACACAGGTACTCTGCATGCAGCCTTCAGGGCTAGAAGGCATGCAATATGTGTGACTTATAAGTGACTTGGTGAAGGATAAATGGTGGTAAAAGGGTGCATGCACCATTTCACACAGGCTGCAATGGCTGTCCTGTAGAAGCCTTTCCATGGGCTCCCTGTGGGTGGCAAAAGAAATGCTGCAGCCCATAGAGATCCCCTGGTAGCCCAATGCCCTTGGTACTTAGGTACCATATACTAGGGACTTATAAGGGGGTACCAGTATGCCAATCGTGGTTAAAATACTGGGTTACTAGTATGCAGTGACACAATTTAGAGGAGAGAGAGAGCATAATCACTGGGGTCCTAGTTAGCAGGATCTCAGTGAACAGTCAAACACACTGACATCAGGCAGAAAATGGTGGTAACATGCCAAAAAGAGGGTACTTTCCTACATTGATTTTGATAAGAAGCTTAGTGCAGAAGCAAGTTATGTCAGAGGCTACACCAGATTAAGAAGTACATATGCTCCTCATTTAGGACAATATTCGGTTTATGAAAAACGGATATTATGTCTTAAGTGGGAACTTACAAAAGAATCTGTGAATTTTCTTGAAAAGACAGTAAACAAGGAGAAACAAAAAGATGCTTTAAAAAAAAACTTGGAAAATGATAGACCTATTGTAGGTTACCAGTTGGAGAACACTAATGGTGTAAACTGCTATGCTAATGTTATTCTCAATGTTCTCTTCCACCTAAATGTTGTAAATGCAATTCAAGAAAAAACACAAAACACATTGGCCCTCATTCTGACCCTGGCGGTTCCCTACCGCCAGGGCCAACGGGGGCGGGAGCACCGCCGACAGGCCGGCGGTGCTCCCTTGGTCATTCTGACCGCGGCGCTTTGGCCGCGGTCAGAACGGGAAAACCGGCGGTCTCCCGCCGGTTTTCCACTGACCCTTAGAATCCTCCAAGGCGGCGCAGCTCGCTGCGCCGCCGAGGGGATTCTGACCCCCCCTACCGCCATCCTGTTCATGGCGGGAAAGCCGCCATGAACAGGATGGCGGTAGGGGGGGTCGCGGGGCCCCTGGGGGCCCCTGCCGTGCCCATGCCCATGGCATGGGCACGGCAGGGGCCCCCTAACAGGGCCCAACTAGGCTTTTCAGTGTCTGCGATGCAGACACTGAAAAGCGCGACGGGTGCTGCTGCACCCGTCGCACGCCTTCCACTCCGCCGGCTCGATTCCGAGCCGGCTTCCTTGTGGAAGGCGCTTTCCCGCTGGGCCGGCGGGCGATCTGAATCAGATCGCCCGCCGGCCCAGCGGGAAAGTCAGAATACCCCTCGCGGTCAATTGACCGCGGGGCGGTATTCAGGCGGATTCCGACGGGCGGGCGGCAACCGCCGCCCGCCTAGGTCGGAATGACCACCATTGTGTACTGCAATGTTTCATTGCTTTCAACGCTTATCTAATAAAAGAACTGTAATCCATTCTGCTTCAGGGATTCAAGAACTACTAGACATATTTAGTGGATCTATAGTATTTACTCTAACTGCTCAACAAGATGCACAGAAATTCAAAATGGTGATCCTTGGAGTTTTAAAAGAAAATGTAAATATTGATGACATATTTTGACTGACATGGAATCATGAGTGTGAAGATTGCTCTTTCTCATCTGCCACTGAAATCCAATCGGAGAGATTTCTCTACTTAAATGCTGGATTCTAAAATGTGTCTTTTGATAAACTAATAATTAAGAGTGACCAAAACATGACCTATCCATATTGTAAATCAACTGTATTGTCTACATTGCTTATGCCGAGAAGTGGTAAATATATTAAAGCAATGTTTCAACGATGCAGAGCAGATGGCTCAAAATTGGACACAGAAATTAAAAACTTCAAAGCTGGACAAATATCAATTTCAGGGAGAACATACCTACCTTAGCTGTCATCTTCCATAATGGCCTTAATATTACATCTGGACATTAGACTGTATATTTAAAGACTCAAACTGAATGGAAAGAACGTAATAACAGTCTGTAATTCAAAAACAAACTACCTTGCAAATTTCCTAATTTATACATATGGTTTCCTCAGCCAAAGTTCTGAGGAGGATTTGTGGAAAAAATATAAGATACAGTCTTCGGTCTATGTGAATCATAACTGCTTGAGACATCATTAGGCTTATCAGGGGTGATGTCTACAAACAAATGTGCAAAATTCACCTGTGGATTATATCTGTTAGTAGTATTGTACCAGGTATAATAAACAAAATATTTTAATCATATGGTTTTTTGCTTAGTGTAGTAATTGTAGCTTAATTAAATAATTTAGAAACTGTAGTGAGTGCAATTCACACTATCACCTATTTGTAGTGAAATAATGTGTACTTATTTTTTTTCAATCTATACTCACTCATACAGCCACTCACACACCTGCTCATTCATCAATACGGCAGAGCTACTAACTCACCCATACAGCCATTTTCACATCCATTCGCTCATCCACAAAACCACTTACATACCTATTCACACATAAATATAATCACTCATGCACCACTTATCCATCTATACAGTCAGTAACACCCTTTCTGTGCAATAGAGCTACTCACACATGCACTCCCTTAAACATAAACCCAGTCAAACAGCCACTCACGTACCCATACAGCCACTTACACACCCAGTCACTCACCCATAGAACCATTCACAGCAACTCAGTTGCCCAAACAGCTACTTACACACACTCATCCACCCATAGAGCCACACACAGCCATCACAGTCACCTATTGAGCCATTCACACACATACAAACCTTCCCAAACAGCCACTCCCACTCACTCACCTATACAGCTACTCACAAACCTACTCCCACACTGATACAGTTACAGTGCCAGTCAGATGACATATTAGAAACAGTATCACTCAGAAGAAGAAAAAGATTAGTAATTTAACTTATAAAGTATCTCAGGATATTTTTTTAACTCTCAGAATCTTTAACGCAACACTTACACTCACTGGATGATGTCATTAGTGATGCCCCTGAGCATGTCATGAGTGATGCACTATGTGAGCCACCTCCATTTTGTGAGCCTGAGCATCTTCCCTGTGTCCTAATACAGCCCAGTGTTCAAGGATTGCTAAAAGACCTAGCTAAGGAGCCCCCAGACTTTTCAGAGTAAATAGTATTATTTGTTCAAAAGTGTTTTTTTCAGCTACCCGTGCCTATTTTACTGTGTTTCAGGCAGCTTGACCTTTGAAAGTGGTGTTTTTTTAATTGTTTTTTTTTTTTTTTTTTGTGCCATGACTGTGTGAATTACCTTTCTAGTTTGTGGCACATGACTTCATAACCCCCCCCTCCCTCTTTTCTAAGTAAAAAGGCTACAAACATCTTGCAGAGTGTGTTTAGGAGAATGTTTAATCTGTTTCTGTGATTAAAATTTTGTTTAGAAACTGTCTGCTTCCCCTGTTTTTTGCCTTTAAACAGACACATTTCAGAGTGCGCGACAAGCAGTATTTCAGTGTTTGTTTTTAAACAATCTCTCCCTTACCTGGAAAGTAGACTCTGCTAGGTTGGAAGTGTGGATTCAGCCTGTCTGTATCCAAGGAGATTCTGAATAGAGCAGCAACTGCCTCCTCCCTGCCCACAGGGACTGGACTTCAGTTAATTTGGCCCTTATATACTGCAGGGAGTGCAGAATTATTAGGCAAGTTGTATTTTTGAGGATTAATTTTATTATTGAACAACAACCATGTTCTCAATGAACCCAAAAAACTCATTAATATCAAAGCTGAATATTTTTGGAAGTAGTTTTTAGTTTGTTTTTAGTTTTAGCTATGTTAGGGGGATATCTGTGTGTGCAGGTGACTATTACTGTGCATAATTATTAGGCAACTTAACAAAAAACAAATATATACCCATTTCAATTATTAATTATTACCAGTGAAACCAATATAACATCTCAACATTCACAAATATACATTTCTGACATTCAAAAACAAATCAAAAACAAATCAGTGACCAATATAGCCACCTTTCTTTGCAAGGACACTCAAAAGCCTGCCATCCATGGATTCTGTCAGTGTTTTGATCTGTTCACCATCAACATTGCGTGCAGCAGCAACCACAGCCTCCCAGACACTGTTCAGAGAGGTGTACTGTTTTCCCTCCTTGTAAATCTCACATTTGATGATGGACCACAGGTTCTCAATGGGGTTCAGATCAGGTGAACAAGGAGGCCATGTCATTAGATTTCCTTCTTTTATACCCTTTCTTGCCAGCCACGCTGTGGAGTACTTGGACGCGTGTGATGGAGCATTGTCCTGCATGAAAATCATGTTTTTCTTGAAGGATGCAGACTTCTTCCTGTACCACTGCTTGAAGAAGGTGTCTTCCAGGAACTGGCAGTAGGACTAGGAGTTGAGCTTGACTCCATCCTCAACCCGAAAAGGCCCCACAAGCTCATCTTTGATGATACCAGCCCAAACCAGTACTCCACCTCCACCTTGCTGGCGTCTGAGTCGGACTGGAGCTCTCTGCCCTTTACCAATCCAGCCACGGGCCCATCCATCTGGCCCATCAAGACTCACTCTCATTTCATCAGTCCATAAAACCTTAGAAAAATCAGTCTTGAGATATTTCTTGGCCCAGTCTTGACGTTTCAGCTTGTGTGTCTTGTTCAGTGGTGGTCGTCTTTCAGCCTTTCTTACCTTGGCCATGTCTCTGAGTATTGCACACCTTGTGCTTTTGGGCACTCCAGTGATGTTGCAGCTCTGAAATATGGCCAAACTGGTGGCAAGTGGCATTGTGGCAGCTGCACGCTTGACTTTTCTCAGTTCATGGGCAGTTATTTTGCGCCTTGGTTTTTCCACACGCTTCTTGCGACCCTGTTGACTATTTTGAATGAAACGCTTGATTGTTCGATGATCACGCTTCAGAAGCTTTGCAATTTTAAGAGTGCTGCATCCCTCTGCATGATATCTCACTATTTTTGACTTTTCTGAGCCTGTCAAGTCCTTCTTTTGACCCATTTTGCCAAAGGAAAGGAAGTTGCCTAATAATTATGGCCACCTGATATAGGGTGTTGATGTCATTAGACCACACCCCTTCTCATTACAGAGATGCACATCACCTAATATGCTTAATTGGTAGTAGGCTTTCGAGCCTATACAGCTTGGAGTAAGACAACATGCATAAAGAGGATGATGTGGTCAAAATACTCATTTGCCTAATAATTCTGCACTCCCTGTATGTTCCTATTGGTTGTTGCATATGTTGTTGTGATAGGTTGTTGGGGGCTAGTCTTTCCATTGGTTGCTGGTTCCAGGGTTGGGGCTGTGATTGATGGATAGGGCTGATTGGTTGCTGGTTCTAGGGCTGTGATTGGTGGATAGGGTTGAGATTCTGATTGGTTACTGGTTCTAGGGCTGAGATCGGTGGATAGGGCTGAGATTCTGATTGGTTGCTGGTTCTAGGGCTGGGGCTGTGATTGGTGGTCAGGATTAGGGGTATGAATGGTGAATAGGGCTGGGTCTCCCATTAGTAGTTTGAATCAGGGTTACAAATCTGATTGGTTAGGACCAGGTTCCTATTGGCCAGTAAGGCTATTTAAGCTTAGGACTCAGGGCGTCTCAGCCCGGGTGTCGAGGCAAAGGGCGGAGAGGACAAGGGCAGTTGCCTGTTTGGCCCTGTTCGGGACAGGTAGGGACTAGGGCCTAGGGCCAGAAATGCTGCCCAATTCTCAAATGACCAGGAATGATTTCATTACGTACACATCTGTCAACATGCAAACACATTAGCTACAAAGACATCCAACTCATGCATCACAAACCGACCGCAGACAGATTGCAATGTCCCATCACCCAACACAATACCTATTATACAACACATATACACATATCCTCCACAACTACAACAGTCAAACACCTGCATTCTCACAACGAACGCTACTCTGTCCACTACCACTAACACAACCTGCCATCACCCACACAACACAAAACCACACTATACATTTCTCTCAGCCTTGCAGATACACACTCCCTGTTCCTACTAACCAACAGCACTATCCTCTGTTTGCTCCACACAGACCACTTTTCAGCATAACAATGCCCAAACCAAGCCTTCCAACACACAATCTACAAACACCATTTCCCTTTCTTTACCAATTACACACAACCATACAATCCCCACACTTCACTCCACCACACATATTACCTCTTCGAGTCATCACAACTAACACTAACTCCCCTGACACACATCCATCCCCTCTTACACACCTCATACATTTATCTCCAAAACACATCAACACCCCCTCTAACACTCTAATTCCACTCACCAGCACTAACTCACATACAAATCCCTCACCAAAAACAACTACATCAATATCCCCTCTCACTATTCCACAAAACAATACAGACCACACACATCAGCACATCAAATCAACACAAACTTTAATTATACTTATTGTAACACTCACTCCCACCCTCAGGACTACACAAAGAATACAAGTCCCGTTCTATCTTTACCCCTACTTTCTCACTCTTCACAAACATCTACCAAAGCACCCCAACACAGCAACTTTCATTCACTTGCCTCCTCTCCATTGCACAATTTAGAGCCTTACATCATGATTCACATGCTCCTCCACCACCTCAACCCATACTCCATCCACACTAAACAGACACAAACAAAAGAAACAACATGCCACTATTAACAACCTTGCATCCCCTTGTCTGTTACATAATAAGACTACCCTACAAAAAACAGTACACTCTTCATGTCTCTCTCAGCCACAAAGTCCCCCACCCACACACACAGACCCAACAAAATACCTCCTTAACCTGCTGGAAGAGGAACACTATATTGAAAAGCAAGACTATTGAGAGCCTCACACAGTTATCACAACTAACAACACACCTGCTTCAAGCTCATATTGTACTGCTTACCCTTCTCCTAAACAAAACAACACTATCACTAACACACCTTTTCTAAACTGCCAGCTCATAAATGCTCGATCACTCTCAAAAAACAAGCACCACATCAATGACCTGCTCACAGATACACAACCTGACTTACTGTTCATAACAGAATCTTGGTTGGGAGAAGACATGGCCCCCATGTTGCATGAAGCCCTTCCTCCGGGCTATCAAACCATCACACAAAACCATATAGGCAAGAGAGGAAGGATACTAGCTATTATATTCAAACAGGCAATAAACCTCAGTAAAACAGACAACATTTCCATACAAGGTTGTGAAACCCTCCTCACCAGATGCCACCCTACTCCAACTTCCTCCTGTAACTTTCTGTTAAGATCATGCTTTTCACCTTATTTTCTTTTTCTGTCGCTTTATTCCAAGTCAAATGAAACGAGACATCTTCAGCACAGCTCAGTGTTTTTCTCCCCAACCATCTCCCAGCTCCTACTTTCCATATGATCTCACTACTTACATCCTTACATTCCAACCTTCACTGAACACATCTATACAAGAAACTCCACACACCTACCCCCTTATACCACATAAATGCATAAAAAAAACAAGCAAAGTTTTTTATTTTTTCAACAACTAAAATTAAGTTCCCATAAACTCATAACACACTATGAATTTAACGATTAACTTTACACACATTTCCCATACTCCATGACGAGCCAATACTCCATGATTACTACATTTCTGCTCACTTCTTTCACTAACTGAGGAGCAGAATACTTGCTATCCCCCTTTAATATAATTCCACCTTTCCTTGTCACCACCCAATCACCTTCTTTTATCTGACTGTCTTTCACCCCCATTCTCCTATTATAATGTTGTATGTTCTTCCTTTGCATCTCTTCAACTCTTCCTCTTACTATTTTTCTATCCACTGTTACTTTTTCCTTTGTCTTCAACCACAACGGACACTCTTTCACCCCAGGTTCTCTTCCTTTTAAAGATACGAATGGTGACACCCCTGTTACCGAATGTGGAGTTGTGCGATATGTTCACATCATTTTGTTCAACTGTCTTCTCCAAGGAAGATGATTGGCCAACGATAACTGGATACTTTCCATGACTATACGATTTATTCTTTCTACCATTCCATTGGCCTGCGGACAGGACAGAGCAACTCTTTCATTAATGATTCCCATCTTCTGTAAATAATCAGTCATTTCTAATGACACAAATTGTACACCATTATCTGATACAATTGTTTTAGAAATTCCTTCTTCCATGAATGTTTCTTCGAAAAACTCTATAACCGTTGAGGTATTTACCTGATCGACTGTCTTGATAACAAACCATTTAGTGTGATAATCCACTAACAAGATTATATACTTGCTCATGGCGCCCAGCCTGGAGACCGGACCAATAAAATCTACAGCCAACTTCTCCCAAGGCTCACTTGGGAACTTCACAGGTTCTAATGGAGTTTGCCTTAGAACTTTAGTTTTATCGCTATTAGCACATGCAACACAATTCCTCACCATTTCTTCCACTTGCTTATCCATTCCTGGCCACCAGAATGACTGTCTTACCTTCCTCTTCATCATTCCTCGCCCTAAATGCCCCTGATATGTGATGTCAATAATGTGTCTTTGCACACCTTCCGGTGGAACAATTTGATTTCTTCTTAACAATCTTCCGTTCTGTATGCTTAACTGATCTCTCACCTTAAAATAGCTAGACACATCATTACCATGTTCATCCTCACTACTCCACCCATTCACCACTCTATCCTCTACCGTTCTTAAAATGGAGTCATTAGCTTTAGCACTCTCCCACTCACTTTCATTCACTGCTAGCTCTCCCAAAACTGTTTCTATGACATCTTCAATTTCTTCTCCTATGACCTCATTCATAATTATCGGCATTCTTGACAGGTAATCTGCCACTACATTTCTGTTCCCTTTCACAAACTCAACATCAAAGTTATAATCCATTACAGATAACAACCAACTTGAAATATGTGGAGTTACATTGCCTTCTAATCCTCGACCACCTTTAAAGATATATGTCAATGGCTTATGATCTGTTCTTAATTTGAAAGGTATTCCCCACAGGTAAAATCTGAAGTGATTGATTCCCCAGCAACAAGCCAAGGCCTCCCTCTCTATGACAGAATACGAACCTTCAGCACACTGCAACCTCCTGGAGGCAAACCCTACCACATATACTTCTCCTTTCTTAACCTGCGTTAATATTGCTCCAATCCCCACATTACTTGCATCAGTGGGTATGTAGGTTTTAGCAGTCACATCAAACACCGCCAAAGTAGGGGCTTCCAAGATACATCTCTTTATTTCTTTGAAAGCATATTTGCACTCCTCATTCCAATCATACATCACACCTTTTTTTATAAGCTTTCTCAAGGGTTCCACTATTTCAGTAAAGTTCTATGAACTTTGCACAATATTCTGCAAGTCCTAAGAAGGATGTCAACTCATCCCTGCATCCAGGTTCAGGTGCACGTTCAGTTGCAGCCACAATACTTTTCTTAGGTTTAATACCACTACTGCTTATAGTGTGCCCTAAGTATGTTACTTCAGGTTTCTGAATCTGACACTTTTCTTCCTTAATCGTCAAACCTTTTAATTCTAGTCTATGCATCACTTCTTCAAACAAAAGATCATGTTCAGACTCATTACTTCCCACAATTAATATATCGTTCTGGAAGCACAACACTTTAGCCATGTCCCCAAAAATCTCCCCCATTATCCTTTGGAATACTGCAGAAGCAAATGCTAGACCAAATGGCATCCTTTCATAACAAAAAGCCCCTAAAGGCGTTACGAAGGAGGTCAAGTGTCTAGAACCTTCATGCAGATTCACCTGGTGATAGGCAGATGACATGTCCAGAACACTAAACATACATCCTTTCCCTTTTACAGACAACATCTCTGAAATGTTCGGCAAAGGTTGCCTATCAACCCATATGTTTTTGTTTAGATCTCTGAGAGGAATGCATAGACAAATCTTACCATTATCCTTTGGTGCCACTACAACTGGAGCAAGCCATTCTGAAGACTCGATGGGTTCGATGATGTCATCCCGCAATAGCCTATCTAGTTCCAGCCTGAGGGGTTCTCCCATCAAGTTTGGAACATTCCGTACTCTTTGAACTACAGGTTTTGCATTTTTCTTTAACACTATCTTGTGAGAAAAACCTTTCAGAAGACCCAATTTTCGTGAAAAGACTTTCGGATATTTCTCAATCATAGGATGCTGCAGCTTTACACTCACTTCCTCAATCCTTTTTCCTTCTGTAATTATTACCGGTTCTTTGGCATTGGGATCCAAAATTATGCCCAGGTCTCCTTGATGTCGCCAACTCAATAAATTTGTTCCATAGTCCGTGATATATACTTTGCCTTTACCAGCTCTACCTTTAAAGAAAATCGTCATCCATCGGATTTCAATCATCTCAATTCTCTTTCCAGCATAGCCTACAGCCTTTATGTCAGGCTCCATCAAGTCCTCATTCTTTGAGTTTGTCCACTCTGCTTCATATACTTTCTTTGAAACTAGCGTGTACAGGCTTTCTAAATCCACTAGTAAGTTGATTGGCACCTTGTTCAATAAAAGTTGAGCATGTGGTTTCTCCAACGAATCAGTGCTCTCCATTTTAACTTGCCCATCTGACGGTTCTGTGTGTGAAATCTCACTCGCAACGTCACAATTATTAAGCTTTTCATTTACAATTAAGATTATTTTCTCAATACTTTCACACACATCCTGAATTCCCTGAACTGTTGTACTACCACCACCATTAAATTTTAATTTACAAACTTTAGCAAAGTGTCCTCTCTTTCTGCAACTGCGACAAATCGCATTTCTATCTGTGCACATCTTACTAGAAGCGATGTGTATTGGAGCACCATACCGATAACACTTTATCTCTCTGCCGCCAAGCTTTTTCTGTTTTCTTCCTTCTATTTCCTCGCAATTTCTCGTAAATTTGCTCCTTTCTGTATTAATGAGCAAGTCAGTTTTATCTCTAATTTCACCAACGATGCTTTGTCTGTTTTCTTTATTAGGTTCATCCATCTCCTGCAGCCAAATTGCAGTATGTTCCATCCTTTTAGCAATTTGTATTGCTTCTTCCAAATTGGGATCTTTCATTAATAATGTCTCCCTTATTATTTTGTCAAACGTGCATCTCACAATTTGATCTCTTATCAAAGATTCAGCCAATTATTCAAAACAGCAGGACAATGCAAGTCCTCTTAGGGCTGCTACATAGGACGCTATATCTTCATCTGCTCTTTGCACTCTTGAAAAGAATTTGTGATGTTCCAGGACAAGATTAGTCTTAGGTGTAAATTGAATGTCCAGCATTTGCATGGACATGTCAAATACATTTGTTGGATGTCCATGCCCCATACCCAAAGAAACTTCAGGTAGATCCTCGTATATTCTTCTTCCTTCAATACCTAAGTGGTGTAGAAGAATTGCTTGCCGCCTCAGGGGGCCATAACGGTCACCCCTATTGCTAATATGTAGGTTATAAACATTTTTTTCCATTGTTTCCATGGAATGGGTGGTTCGCCAGGTGTTGCTAAGAAAGGTGGTGGCGAGGACATGTTATGATCTCCCATTCTGTTTATTAAAGTGGAACAGTTCAGGTTTGTATTTCTTGTTTTTATCTCTTGTTATTATTTGCTCATGCAGTACAATTCAATTTTTATAATTCTTTTTATTTCTAATATTCCATCATGCTTTTTTAAAGTTTTTATTCAGTTATTCTTATCATTACACACATTTATGGTGTCCTTCCTCTATTTCTCTTTTTTCCCAAAATTGGTGTTGTCTTTCCTCTATTTCTTTGCAGGAAATGGAGTTGGGTGATGGAAATCAGCCGGTAAGTGAAACGCTTGTATGCTTGTATAATTGTTTATAATTCTTTTGTTGTACATGCGCTCCCGTTTATAAGCTGTTTGTGCTTGCAGCCGTCACTCACACATGACAGAATCGAAGAAAAAGAAAGAACGACAACACTGCATCACCATGGACTCCAAGTTAACTATGAATGCCCGAGTGGACAAATTAGCACAAACAAGCTTCATCCCCTTGAAGACTCTACGATGCATCTTCCCCCACCTCGGGTTTCCACACAAGGTGCAAGCTACTATCTTGCTTGTACTATCCAAACTGGATTATGCCAATGGCCTCTACCATGGATCATCTCTATCTATTATGAAAAAACTACAACGTATTCAGAACTCGGCAGCCAGGCTACTATTACATGTAAAGCCACAAGCCCACATCTCCCCTGCCTTGAGAGCACTACAATGGTTACCTGTTGCCCGAAGAAGCACTTTCAAGCTGCTTTATATCACCCACAAAGCTATACATGGAACAGGACCACTTTTTATCAGAAACAAAATAACCAAATACATTCAACAAAGAAACCTCCGCTCAAGATTGACACCCCGCCTTAGAACACCACCATACAAGAAAAAGACAATAAGTGGTACATCCTTCTCTGTTCAAGCAGCCAAACTATGGAATTCATTACCCCGAACTATAAGAGACACAGATAACTTTCTTGTCTTCAGAAAACTACTCAAGAGTTGGCTCTTTCCTTCATAACCACCATATTCTAACAACTATGGACTGCATAAGCCTATGTTGATAAATATTTTTTCTGATTATGTGTATATTTCTAGTTATCTTGGGCCAGATGTACCAAACGTTTTGCGACTCGCAAACGGCAAAATCTGCCATTTGCGAGTCGCAAAACGCGTATCCCAATGCAGAAATGCATTTTGCGAGTCGTTACCGACTCGCAAAATGCATTCAAGACTCGCAAATAGGAAGGGGTGTTCCCTTCCTATTTGCGAGTCGCATTGGGATGCAATACCATTTGCGACCGCATATGCGGTCGCAAATGGCATCGCAGTTACCATCCACTTCAAGTGGATGGTAACCCAATCGCAAATTGGAAGGGGTCCCCATGGGACCCCTTCCAGTTTGTGATTGCACCCCAAAATATTTTTTCAGGGCAGGGAGTGGTCCAAGGGACCACTCCCTGCCCTGAAAAATCCGAAACTAAAGGTTTCGGTTTCTTTTGTAGTGCAGCTCGTTTTCCCTTAGGGAAAACGGGCTACACTTCAAAAAAAAAAACCTGCTTTATTGACAAGCAGGTCGCTAACATGGAGGCCTGCTGACGTCAGCAGGCCTCCATGTTAGCGAGTGCCCATACTCGCAATAGGGCCGCAATTTGCGACCCACCTCATGAATATTCATGAGGTGGGTCATTGCGACCCCATTGCGAGTTGCAGTCGGTGTCTGAGACACCGTACTGCATAGCAATTTGCGACTTGCAAATTGCGAGTCGCAGGGACTCGCAATTTGCAAGTCGCAAATTGCTTTTTTGGTACATCTGGCCCCTAGTTCTTTTGAAAATATGTATTGCTACTATGTCATAACAATAAACTACACACACACTCTTTAAAACTGTTTAACTAAGTATATTTACCCATGGTTCTAAATATGTATTGTATGTACATATATGTGTGTGTATTCATGTGTGTATGTATGTGTATATATATATATATATATATATATATATATATATATATATATATATATATATATATGTTGTTCTTTGCTTGGTATGTTTGTGGGTCATTGCATGGCTCCTGGGTGGGTTGTTATACTAGACATCTATGAATCCCTGCTCTCATCTTATATCACACTTATCTACCCATCATCATATGTCATGTCTCTATCAAGCTATCCTCCATTCCCACTCTGACTCATCCCAAATGCATTCTATTATTTTCATCTCCTTAGAAACTCTGCCTAAGCTCTTCCATCCGCTTCCACATCTAACTCACCAAACCTCACTTTACTACCATTACCTCCCAAACAACCCTACTAAATTCACCCTCATTATCTCACCCTGCTACTATGATCTCCCTAACCCCTTCCACAGACTCTTCCCTCCTCCATCCTCCTTTACTCATCATAAGCCTAAATCCTATTACCATATACTCTCAATTAACACTTCTGGATTCTTTCCTCATCCACCCCTCCATTACTCCAGTCAATCTAACTGACAAACTCTCATATCCGCAGCTCAAATTAACTCCTAATAATACTAAAACTGTACTCATATTTTTCCGATACTAATCCATCACTAATTCTTGTTGGGTTCCAGAGTAGTGTGCTACTCGCCAAAAAGCGCTTTGACCCCTTATCAGGGGTAGTAAGCGCTATATAAATACAATTACAATTACAATACAATACAATAAGTAGTGCACTGCTAGGGCATACATTATAGTTAGCTCTGGTAACTATAACAGCAACATTTCAATGGTTTTGTACGAGTTAAATCTGAGCTTAACTATAACATCCCTTTAACCTTAGTTTTTTTCAGTGAATCGCTAAGGTTTTTATTCATTCTATTCCCTAATTATAACTTCTGTTTTTTTAGTGAATAGATATATTTATATATATAGATATATATCATATATATATATTATTCTGGTGGTTGTCAGTAGGTAGTTATAGTTTCCAGCAGCTAGCTATAGTTAGGAACTAGTTTACATAGGAAAGTGTTTTTTGTTTTGTCAATAACTTTGGCGCCAATTGATGAATTTTCAAAACTATTACACCGCTCATTTTAGCAGCAATCTTGAAAGTTTCAGTGTGATTCTTCAAGCACGTGGCAAGAAAAAGGGGGGGTCCCAATGCAATTTCCCACAGGGATTTTATACACAACTACTGCTGTATGGAATCACACAAAATTTGGAAGAAAGCAAAATCATGGGCCAGGAAACATGATTTTTGTAATTTGGTGTAAAACTGTTCAGTATTTTTGGAGTTAATAAAGAAAAAATAAATATAGCTTTCTAGGGTTGCAGATCCACCATGGTGAATTCGTGGATCCGCGTGTCACTAGAAATGCTGTGATTGATTGGCCTCAACCTGGCTGCAAAGTTTCACCTGCAATTTTAGATTTTGGTAAATGGTCCCCAGTGTGCAAAATCTGAAATAAAATACAATAGAATGGGTCAAGGTAGAGGTACCCTGACCCCTCGGGTGCAATATAGGGGTTTGTGAGGGACCCCTGATTGGCAAAAAAGTGCTCTGAAACCATTTTTTTCGTGTTTGTGGATCTGCGGATCCACAGGGGCACTGTGCACAGCCCCTGTTTTAATCAGCCATGGATCCATGAATCATGCTATAACATATATATATATATATATATATATATATATATATATATATATATATATATATATACATATATATATATATATATACACACACACACAGGTCCACTAAGACATTCACAAACCCATGTAGACCCACCCACTCACAGGCCTATGTGGACACTCACACCCACTGACAGTTCCACTGTAGGAAAGTACCTTCTTTTTGGCATGTTACTACCAATTTCTGCCTGATGTCAGTGTGTTTGGTTGTGCCACTGGGATCCTGATAACCAGGACCCCAGTGCTTATGCTCTCTCTCCTCTAAATCGTGTCACTGCATACTGGTAACCTAGTATTTCACCCAAAATTAGTATACTGGTCATCCCTTATTAGTCCCTAGTATATGGTACCTAGAAACCCAGGGTACTGGGGTTCCAGGGGATCCCTATGGGCTGCAGCATTTATTTTGCCACCCATAGGGAGCCAATGCAAAGGCTTCTACAGGACTGCCATTGCAGCCTGTGTGAAATTGTGTATGCATCCTTTCACATCCATTAACACTGCACCAGGTCACTTATAAGTCACCCATATACCAGGCCTTCCAACCCTCAAGGCTGGGTGCAGAGTACCTGTGTGTGAGGACACCCCTGCACTAGCAGAGGTGCCCCCACGTTGTCCAGCACCATTTTCCCAGACTTCGTGAGTGCAGGGATGCCATTTTACGCGTGCACTGTACGTATGTCACTACCTATGTCCAGCTTCACAATGGTAACTCCGAATATGGCCATGTTTGGTATCAAACATGTTGGAATCATACCCCAAGGCCTTTGCAAGTATTGGTTGTATGATTTCATGCACTCTGGGGGTTCCTTAGAAGACCCAGTACTGCCATTGCAGCCTTCTAAGTTTTTCCAGGCAGCCCCAGCTGCTGCCACCTCACGGACAGGTTTCTACCCTCCTGTTTGAGTAGCTCAAGCCCAAGAAGGCAGAACAAAGGATTACATTTGGGTTTTGCTATCTTGGATTCCAAGGTGGTAGAGAACTCTGGGAGCATCTGAGCGGCCAGTGGTAGCAGGTAATGTCAGAGCCCTCCCCTGATAGGTGCTTACCTGTGTAGCTGACCACCCCTTTCAGAGCTACTTAGGGTCTCTCCTCTGGGTGTTTCCTCAGATTCGGATTACAAGACTCCAGCAGGAATCCTCTGCATCCTTTACTTCACCTTCTTATCAAAGAAACTGCATCTGTACCCGCCAGGAACTCCAGAACTGCAACAAAGCACCAAAGGCGACTTCTGCAACAATGTATCTTCATTTCTTGCCAGCACCTGCAACTGTTTCTCGGTTGTGCATCATCAGAGGGCAGCCAGCCTTCAGCCTGCACTAGAAGAACAAAGGTATCTCCCTTGAAGTGAAGGAGTCACTTCCCTGCTTCAGCAGGTACCCCTCTGCAGCGATGACCGGTGGCTTGGGTCCCCTTTCCTGAAGAAGTGCATGGATCCAGCAACACGGGTGGTGGACTGAAGTGGTCTTGACGGTCCTGAAGTCCAGCTGTCCAACTTTGGGGAAGGTAAGAGCTTGCCTCCCCACGCAAGACTGTACCTCATGCACCACGTGTTTTGCAGTTCCCAAGAGTTGTTTACATCCTTCCACTGAGTTCTTCGTGCACGTGCAGCTCCGTCCTGAGATGCAGCCTCCTGCGTGGATCTCCGGCGGAATGGGATCCCTTTGTGTAGTGCTGCGTGGGCCTCCTTTTGCACCCTTGTTTGTCCCCTTGCACTCCTGTGCGTACTACCTGGTCTTCTGAGGGCTCTCTGAGTTGCTGTGAGCCCCCTTTGTCTCCCCCTCCTGGGTAGAGGCCACTAGGTCCCTCCTGGTCCCAGGCATCGTCATTTTCCACTAACCACGATCTTTGGGTGTGCCAAGGCTTTTGACGGAATCCAGAGACACAAACCAGGCTTCAATCATCCATCTGGCATGGGACATCATCTGCACCAACCAGGAACTCGCATCTGTCTTCTTGGGTGCAGTACTGACTGTTGTTCCTCACCGGTGGTTCTTCTTTTGCACCTTCATCCGGTTAGCAGGGGCTCCTGTTCTCCCTCGACTCTTCAATGCTTCTTAGACTTGGTCCCCTTCTTCCACAGGTCTTCAGGTCCAGGAACCCATTGTTGGTGTCATGCAGTCTCTTCTGGTTCTTGCAAAATCTTCTATCACGTGTTCTTGTGTGTTCTAGGAAAGTTACTGTGATTTACTCCTGCTTTCCTGTGCTCTGGGGTGGGTTCTATTACTTACCTTTGGTGTTTTCTAACACTCCCAGTGCCCCTCAACACACTACACTTGGCTAGGTGGGAAAACGACTTTCGCATTCTGCTATTTTAGTATATGGTTTGTGTTCCCTCAGGCCCATTTCTAGCTATTGTGATTTTCACTATTTGCACTGTTTTCTAACAGTTTTTACAGCTACCTCTTCATACTATTCTATATAGTGTGTGCATTACTTATCTCCTAAGGGAGTATAGGACCTCATTACAACCCTGACAGTAAATCCCGCTTTCTGCCGTGCTGAAGACTGCCAACATACCGCTGCAGCAGCAGAATTCTGCTACAGGTATCACGACCCACAGCGCGGAATCCGCCACAATACAGACACCCACACAAGTCCACCACACCAAAGGTCAGTGATAAACTGGCGATACCAAAACCTACACGTTACACCAACAAGAATACGCCCACACTATCATGACCCACGAATCAACGCGGCGGTCCTTCAGCCGCGGTAATCCATTGGCGATATACACTGCTGCGCTCAAAATGCACACACATTTACAAAACACAACCACATTGGACAATTCGAAATACACACACCTGATACACATACACACACCACACCCACACACCCAATCCAATATAAAGCACACACCCACATTACCCACAAACCCTTACAACCAAAAATCAGAAAGAAGGCCAGAGAGAGAGATTAGCTAACACAACAACAGCATTCACAGACACACAACACCATCACCTATACAACATCCACGCACCTCAAACAACACACACCAACACATCCCCTCACACATCACAACAGACAGCACCTCACACATCACCCACACCACATCATAGCACCTCAAAGACACCCCAGGTTTTCAGAGGAGGAGCTCAGGGTCATGGTGGAGGAAATCATCCGGGTAGAGCCACAGCTATTCGGAACACAGATGCAGCAGACATCCATTGCTAGGAAGATGGAGCTATGGCGGAGAATTGTCGACAGGGTCAATGCAGTGGGACAGCATCCAAGAACACTGGATGACATCAGGAAGAGATGGAATGACCTACGGGGTAAGGTGTGTTCCGTGGTATCTAGACACCAGATTGCTGTACAGAGGACTGGCGGTGGACCCCCACCTCCTCCCCCACAACTAACAACATGGGAGTAGCAAGTCTTGGTGATCATGCACCCTGAGGGCCTCGCAGGAGTAGCTGGAGGACTGGACTCTGGTAAGTCATATCTTTACTACCATATCCCCCCACCCCACCTGCATGCCTTCACATACATCCACTCTTACCCTCACCCCATCACTCCATCAACTCCATATGTCCCACAATCACAACCCACACATCTCAATACCAAGGCCCTGCATGCAACACCTATGCATGGACCACTGTCACCAAAGCATGGCCAGTACAGAAACCCACACAGACCCCAAACCAACTATCACAAAAAGGCTAACACAATGACTCAAGCACAGTAGTAGAGGCTACTGCACCCAATGCACAAGATGTCACACACAGATACTAAAATTATACATTTACACCCCAACAGGACCCATACCCACATCACCGGACAGGAGGGGCCAGACATATCCAGTCCCCCCAAAGAAGAGGCTCACAGTGATGACAGCAGCTCTGCACACCTGAATCAAGATGACCGGCCCGGCCCATCAGGGGCCTCAGGACAGTCGGTTCCCCGACACAGTCACAAACCACCACAGAGCCTCCCCCCTCAGGAAACACCACCACAGCACCCACCCAGCGGGCCCATCCCTCTGTCGCCAGGACACATCAATCAGCAGTGTGTCCACCACTACAGGGAACCCAGGCAAACCCACCAAACCCAAGACAATCAGGGACCTGGGGTCAGTGGCAGTGGGCACACAGTTCAGGGGACAGAGGCACAGGATAACAGGGAAGCTGGGAGGACTGCTGTGCGACAGGGGGAGGACAAACCCAGGGAACCCACTCTCCACGAGGCACTCTCCAACATCATGGGAGCATACCACCATTCCCAGGAGACCATGGGCACGGTACCGGCCAAGTTTCAGGAGACCCAGCGGCTGCAGGAGGAACACTACCTTGGGATTAGGGAGGACTTGAAGTCCATTAACACCACCCTGGTCACCATTGCATGGGTGCTGGGAGACCTTGTCAACACCATGAGGGACACAGTGGCACACAAACGGGCCCCTGACACTTGTCTGGACGATGAACAACCCTCCACCTCTGCCAGTGCTAGTGGACAGGAGGCACCGCCACAGGAACAACAGGCCACCAGCACCCCACCCCCTGCAGAAGGAGAACCAGCCCGCACGCGGTCCCTGAGATCCAGGAACAAGACAGAGAACATTGCCAAGACCCCCACCAGGAAATAAGACCCTCCTGAATGTCAACCCTCTGTCCCACTGTGTCATCCTGTCCACCTTAAACTGCCATTGCTCCACTTCCTATGCCCCATTGTACCTGTGATACAAATAGACTGGACTCTGCCATGAACATTCATCCACCATCACCCCAGCCCATTTCAACCCCCCCTCCACTAATTTGCACAGAAATAAACACAGTTGATTCGCAAAACAATCTGGAGTCAGTCTGTGCTTTCACAAATGTGTAATAGCAAAATCTCTGGAATATAGCAATGTCAATGCACTTGTTCACATACCCAGGTTACACAGCTGTAGGCCAGGAATAAACATAGCAGAGGGCACAAATTGGGAGCCAGATCTGTTAAATGGAAAGCCAAAGTGACAAGTCAGGGTCCATACACAGAGTGAAAAAGGCAGATTTATGCTAGCTCCTACAATAGTATGAGATGTAAGAAGCAGTTCCATCTGCTTACCTGTGTCTCACTGGAAGTATTGCATGATGATGTTGTTTCGGTTGTCCACATCTTCTTCTTCTGCCTTCTCTTCTTCACCATCCACAGGCTCCACAGCTGCCCCAAGACCAACATCAGGCCCATCCTCCTGCAGAAAAGGCACCTGTCGTTGCAAAGCCAGGTTGTGAAACATACAGCAGGCCACAATGATCTGGCACACCTTCTTCGGTGAGTAGTATAGGAATCCACCTGTAAGATGGAGGCACCGGAATCTGGCCTTCAGGAGGCCGAAGGTGCGCTCTATAATCCTCCTAGTTTGTCCATATGCCTCATTGTAGCGTTCCTCTGCCCTTGTCCTGGGATTCCTCACTGGGGTCAGTAGCCATGAGAGATTGGGGTAACCAGTCACCTGCAAATATCAAGGGACAACTGTTAGACATACTCCAAACATTAGGGAATCTCTCATACCCAGACAGCAAATGAAACTGTGTGGGGACATTAGGCTCACCTATTAGCCACACACGGTGCCTCTGAAGTTGCCCCATCACATAAGGGATGCTGCTATTTCTCAAAATGTAAGTGTCATGCACTGATCCTGGATACTTGGCATTCACATGGGAGATGTACTGGTCTGCCAAATGCACCATCTGCACATTCATAGAATGGTAGCTTTTCTGGTTTCTGTACACCTGTTCATTCCTGAGGGGGGGGGCACAAATGCCACACGTGTATCATCAATGGCACCAATGATGTTGGGGATATGTCCCCGGGCATAAAGGTCACCTTTTACTATGGGCAAATCCTCCACTTGAGGGAAAACGATGAAGCTGCACATGTGTTTCAGCAGGGCAGACAACACTCTAGACAACAGGTTAGAGAACAATGGCTGGGACATCCATGATGCCATGGCCATTGCAGTTTGAAAGGACCCACTGGCCAGGAAATGGAGAACAGACAGGACCTGCACTAGAGGGGAGATTCCTGTGGGATGGCAGATAGCTGACATCAGGTCTGGCTCCAACTGGGCACACAGTTCATGGATTGTTGCACGATCAAGTCTGTAAGTGATAATGATGTGTCTCTCTTCCAATGTTGACAGGTCCATCAGGGGTCTGTACACTGGAGGATGCCGCCATCTCATCACCTGCCCCAGCAGACGTGCCCTATGGAGGAGAACGGTGAGCAGAGGGTCATACAACACTTAGGTATCACAATGTGTTTTGTGCAACAACGCTATAAGTTCTCCATGTGCCTTTGTCTGTCTGTATCCCTGGCCTAAATAGGTGTGACACAGTTAATTTGCCTGCCATGTGGCCCCTTGAAATGGCGGCTGCCTGACATGTAAGGTGGGACAAGAGGAAATGAGGTAAGCGCGCTGGCGTTGTACACCGTCACGGTAGGAGGGCGAAGACCGCTGCGCAATTCAGCATTGGTTAACATTGGGCCCTATGGGTTCCAGGAGCCAACGATGATGTATGCCGGCGGTGACAGTACGCACCGCTGCGGACGTGGTTGCCATTTTCTAACTGTTCCCTCACTTGATACCTGACCTTCAACAGGAAAGGACCTAAACTGCAAGTGCTGCTGTGACCTGTGTCTGGAAGTGACGATGGCTACAGTGTCTGAAAGGGCCCCTGCCTTCACTTCGGAGGAGTTGGAGAAACTAGTGGGTGGGGTCCTCCCCTAGTACATGCAACTGTACGGTCCTCCAGACAAACAAGTGAGTACACTGTGAGCATGGTGGATGGCACATGATTGTATGGAGTGTCATGGATGGAAGAGGGTGGGGAGGGGGACAGGCCAGCATGTGAGGATACTTTATTTGTATGTATGTCTGGGCCAGGGTGGGAGGTGTTTAGGCAATGTGTGAGAAGATCTGTACGGGATCGTAACATCCATTCGAACTTCACTTTTCCTCTAGGTCAGTGCACACCAGAAGAAAGGTATTTGTTGTGCCATCGCCAAGGGCGTCTGGACCCTGGGGGTCTACCATAGACGGAGCACCCACTGCTGGAAAAGATGGGAGGACCTGCGCCGCTGGAGCAAGAAGACAGCGGAGGCCCAGCTGGGGATGGCCTCCCAACGTGGAAGGGGTGCCCGTCACACCATGACCTCCCTGATATACCGAATCATGGCGGTGGCCTATCCGGAGTTGGGTGGGAGCTTGGGGGCATCACACCAGCCACAAGGGGGTGAGTACAGTCTCATTCAGCTGACCCTGCATGCTATACGAGGTGTCTGGCTGGGGGAAGTGGGCTGTGGGTTCCCCTAGGCCAGGGCGAACTTGGTAGGGTAGGTCCCTTGTTAGGCAGGCTCTGTGGCACTCCAACCCCAATAGTGGTAGTTGCCATCTACACCTAGTCAGGCTCCTGTGGGTTCCAGGTGTGCAGCAAGTGGGCTTAGGCATCGTCCCCCATGGGCATGTGGATTTCCTAAGAACTGTTAGTGCATGGCTTAGTGCATAGGGATGCTCCCTGTGTATTGTGTCTGCCAACGGTAGTGGTGTTGCATGCAATGACCATGTGTCTCTTCTGTCTTCCCCCCTTTTTGTTTTGTCACCCTGTTCTTGCGTGCATTAGCATCATCTGGCGGAGGAGCAGTGGCACCAGAGCACGAGGGACCTGCATCCCACATGGCCCTGGAGGGTGGAGTAACGGAGTCCGAAGGCACCAGTGGGACGGAGGGTGGGAGGAACTCCACGATGGGGACAGGAGCATACACCAGCGACAGCGACTCCTCCTCAGATGGGAGCTCCCTGCGAGGGCGGGCACCTCTGTGCCCACCCCATCAACAGGTATAGCCTCCACCCCCCTACCAGCGAGCCCCCTCCCAGCAGCCCCTCAGCGTGTGTCCCGTGCCCACTCACCCAGGAGGGTGGGAATCTCCTTCGCACCAGGCACCTCAGCCCCTGCCCCAGTCAGCCCTGCTGCCCTCAGTAAGGAGGCTATTGACCTCCTGAGATCCCTCACTGTTGGGCAATCTACAATTTTGAATGCCATCCAGGGTGTTGAGAGGCATTTGCAACAAACAAATGCATACCTGGAGAGCATTCATTCTAGGCAGGCGGCCCAACAGAGAGCATTTCAGGCTCTGGCCTCAGCACTGATGGCAGCCATTGTCCCTGTGTCCAGCCTCCCCCCTCCAACTTCCTCTACCCAGACCCAATCCCCTGTACCTCAGCCTATCCCAAGCACACCATCAAACCAGGATTCACACTCATCAACACAATGTGGACATGGAAAACATAAGCACCACACATCTCACAGGCACTCACACAAGCACCATCCCCATGCAGACACAGCAACATCCACTGCCTCCACTGTGTCCCCCTCCTCCACGTTCTCCTCCTCCCTCCCTGTCTTGTCTCCACTCACACCTGCATGCACTACATCCTCAGCCACTACCTCTATCACCAGCACACCCATCACTACACACCGCTCACGTGCAATCACCACCCCACTGCCATTCACACGTCCCCTGTGTCCTCTCCCAGTGTGTCTGTGAGCCCTCCACCCAAAGTACACAAACGCAGGCACACACCCACCCAACAGTCATCCACCTCACAACAGCTTCCGGCCCATGCACCTTCACCCAAATTCAGCAAACGTACACCTCCTACAACCACTACCTCTTCCTCCACTCCCAAACCCCCTCCATCTTCGCATCCCAGTGTGTCTAAGAAACTTTTCCTGGCTAACATTGACCTCTTCCCTACACCTCCCCCCCGTGCTTCCCCTAGGGCCAGGCTTTCCAGGTCCCAGCCCAGCACCTCAGCCACCAAATCCCCAAGCACAGTGGTGCCAGCAACTTCGGTCTCATTGAGTGTGCCACCCATCAGGGCTGCCAGTATGCCACCTAGCGAGGCCAAGGAGCAGGCCATTCTGCCACCTGCCAAGGTGAAGAAGGTGCCCACATCCCGGAGGGAGAAACTGTACCTACCAGCAAGCAAGAGCTCCACCAAACCAAAAGGGGACAGTGGCAAGACACCAGAGGCAACCTCAAAGGTGAGGAAGGGACACAAGCCGAAGAGCAGGTCAGGACAGGGAACGGTGGCTCCGACTGAGGGACTAGAGTCACCCCTTCTGTCAACCACTACACCAACCTGTATGGCGGGGGACACCGCCACCTGCACCGCCACCTGCACTGCCACCAGCACCGCCACCTGCACCGCAACCAGCACCGCAACCAGCACCGCCACCTGCACCGCCACCTGCACGTCCGCTACCTCAGCAACAGTCCCCAGCATCATCCTCAGTGGGCAGCCGTCAGAGGCTGCAGGAGACGTCCTGCTGTGTCCCTCAACATGTGCAGACACATGCACCACCTCCAGCACCTCCGCCACAAACACTGCCGCAAGCACTGCCACCAGCCCCGTGACGTGCTCAGACAGTGCCACCACAGCTGACATGGCAATCATCCCCAGTGGGCAGCCGTCCGAGGCTGCAGGAGACGTCCTGGACCCTGGCCAGCTTCCATGAGGCATGACTCTCAGCACTGTTTGCACTTGCAGGTGGCAGGTGAAGCCGCAGCAGGGTGGGGTATGTCTCTGCCTCCATGGCGTGTCATGCTACCTGTTCCCAGGCAATCTCGTGGCACACACAGCCTTGTGAGGGAATGGGACCTGCCACACTGCATGTGAAGCACTCTGGGCACCAAGCCCCCTCCAGAACCAGTGGAGATTCACATCTACTCACACAGTCCTTGGCAGAATGAAGCACTCTGGGCACCAAGCCCCCTCCAGAACCAGTGGAGAACTGCATCCACTCACACAGTCCTTGGCAGGATGAAGCACTCTGGGCACCAAGCCCCCTCCAGAACCAGTGGAGAATCAGATCCACCTCCTCAGTCCTTGGCAGGATAAAGCACTCTGGGCACCAAGCCCCCTCCAGAATCAGTGGAGAATCACATCCACTTCCGCAGTCCTTGGCAGGATGAAGCACTCTGGGCAGCAGGCCCCCTCCAGAACCAGTGGAGAATCACATCCACTTCCTCAGTCCTTGGCAGGATGAAGCACTCTGGGCACCAGGCCCCCTCCAGAACCAGTGGAGACTGTTATACACTTGTGAGACTGTGGCTTTGCACACCCAGGATGGAGCAGTGGGCAAACCACCAACTGGAAAGACTTGTGAGACTGTGGCTTTGCACTTGCCAGGATAGAGCAGTGGGCAAACAACCCACTGGAAAGACTTGAGAGACTGTGGCTTTGCACTCCCCAGGATAAAGCAGTGGGCAAACCACCCACTGGAAAGACTTGTGAGACTGTGTCTTTGCACTCCCCAGGACAGAGCAGTGGGCAAACCACCCACTGGAAAGATGAGAGACTGTGGCTTTGCACTCCCCAGGATAAAGCAGTGGGCAAACCACCCACTGGAAAGACTTGAGAGACTGTGGCTTTGTACTCCCCTGGATAAAGCAGTGGGCAAACGACCCACTGGAAAGACTTGAGAGACTGTGGCTTTGCACTCCCCAGGATACAGCAGTGGGCATGAAGCCCTCTCGTGGAGCAGTGGCGTCGTGCATTCATCCGGCTGAGGTGCCCCCATCCCCTGAGGTGCCTGTTTCATTTCGATCTGATGCCCCTGCAGTGTTCTCTCTGTTTTGAGTCAAGAATCTTGTGCGGGCTTTGCCCATGCATTTTGGGACACTGATCCACGGACGATGTTTGATTAATATCCGGACTTGTGTAATTGGTGTACATGTTTGTACTGATTTTTTTACTTGCACTATCTGATTTTTATTGATTACACTTGTTACAATTATTTAATTTTGTCCTTGCGTTCTTCCAGGGGGTAACGGAGTGTAAACGTAATGGTGCTGCATGTATTTGTGTGTGTGGTGTTGTGGGTGAGGGTGGGGGTGGGGGTATTGCATGTTGCGTGTGTGTGTCACTCTCGTTTCCCTCCTCCCCCCCTGTTTTGTAGGTGCAGTACTAACCATGGTCGTCGACGGCGTCTTTCCTGCTCCTGAAACAGAAGGAGGAAGACCAGCATGGGCAGGATGTGTAGTTCGGGCTCCATGGTGTCCTGGTTCCTCATTGGTTGTCGAGAGGTGAGTGGTTTCCCTTCTGTGTACTGTTTCTGCCGTGCTTTTGAACGCGTTGGTACCGCCCCGTAAAAGGTGGCGGATAGGCCTATTGTAATAGTGTGGGTGGTACTTTGTCTTCCGTCTGTCTGTTGGCGGTTACCACAGCGGTGTTTGTTTCTACTGCCGTGGCGGTCGGAGTGTTAAAGTGGCTGTCTATGTTGGCAGTTTCAGCCATGGTCGTGATTTCATTTCTTTTTCCACCGGGCTGTTGGCGGAATTACCGCTGCTTTAACACCGATCTCCAGGGTTATAATGAGGGCCATAGTCTCTATGTTATTTTAGGCATTTTTGTCACCAAAATAAAGTACCTTTATTTTTATAACACTAAGTACTTTCTTTCATGTTTGTGAGTACTGTGTGACTACAGTGGTATTGCATGAGCTTTGCATGTCTCCTGCGTAGCCACAGGCTGGTCATCCACACTACCCCTAGAGAGCCTGGCTTCTAGACGCTGACTACATTTCACTAATAAGGGACAACTGGACCTGGTATAAGGTGTAAGTACCCTAGGTACCCACTGCAAACTAGGCCAGCCTCCTACATCCACTTAAGCCCACTTTGAGATAACAAGCCTGACTGCAGAGGCCCCCTAACTTTTTGCCCCCATTTTTCACTTTTTGCTGGTGTTTTCCTGAATCTCATGGTGCCCTGGGTACTCTTAACCAGTCACAGGGCCCGTGCTCTGTGTAAAATGAGTATGTCTATTAGGCTAATTATATTTGGCAGCATCAACCTACCTATAAGTCCCTAGTATGTGGTAAGGCATGTAGGGTTAGGAACCCCAGCATAGGTAATGCACCCATAGGTGAACTGCTGAGGTGCCCAGTGTCATTTTAAAGGCAGGCCTGCCTTGCTGGCTGCTTTTAAAATGTTATGCATATTCGAGTTTGGAATTAAAAGTACTTCCAAAGTCTTAAACTACCTTATTTTTCCATAAACGTCACCCCTATGGTGTGCCTATGTGCCGCTAGTGTTGGGTGCCTTCTAACTATAAGCAGGGACCTTACAAACATTTTTTATGAGCCGTGGTGAGGTAAAATAGCCAAATTTGTTTTTCCCTCACTGTAGTGAATGGCCTCCATAAGCTAAAATGGGAGACTTTATTTTAATTAACAAATTCTCTTTAAGTGTCAGATGTGTTGAGTTTGGTATCAAATTAATTGTTATATTAAATCCAACAATTGTAAGTTGTGGGATTTATTATAACTAGTTCAGGTAAAGAGATTTAAAACTCTCCCTGAAAGTTGCCAACTTCTCTGACTGGCCAGCCTCTGGCAGCCCAGCCAGGCTGCATTGATGAGGTATGAAGGGGCCTGGGGTGAACACAAAGGGTGTGCCTGGGGAAGGAGATCTGCCTCAGCAGATGGGGAAGCAGGAAGGGAGGGAGTGCAGTCAAACTGGTCTTCAAAGGCAGGGAAGGACATTTGCAGCAGTCCAGTACCCCCTTCACATCCTGCAACCCCCAGACAATTAGGCGCCCTCTAGATTAGGAGAGGGCAGGAGAGGGGTGTGTTTAGAATTTTTAGCCACTCCAGTGGGTGGGCTCAGCCAGATCTAACCTCCAAAAATCACTTTCAGCCATGTTGGGGTTTTGAAGAACGTTGCTCCCTGGAATTTATTTGTGCCACACTTCCCAGGAAGTGGCCATCAAACAGGGAAGTAGCCTGCCTGTGATTGGATACCCAGGGCCCCCAATTTTTCACCCAAGAGCAAGGATAAATATGGCAGAGCTACACCCACACCTCAGATTCTTGCAAGGAAGTACATCAGAAGAAGAAGGACTGCACTGCTGGATCCCTGATCTGCACCTGGACACTGCACTCTGAAGGACTGCAACAGCTGCACACTTGGGCTTCACCACAAGAAGGACTTTGCCTGGCTTCAACTGGACAAAGGAGGGACTTCCTGTTTGTTACAGGTGAAAAATATCTAACCAGAGCCCCCTGCATCAAAACCTGAAGAAACTGACCAGCTGACAACTATCCAGTGGCCATTTTGGAGTTTGAGGCTCTTGCATTGTGGGAGTTGGATTCCGCACCCTCGAGAAGCAACTCAGAGCTTCTGAAACCTTGGGGTGAGCAGTGGACTCCTAAAGGACCGTCAAATACCTTCTGGAAGAAGATCCAGAAGTTTGGAGAAGGTTGGTGAACTTTTTGGAAAACAAATCCATAGAGGGACCGACCCACCGCAGTGAGTCTTGCCGGCTTGCCTTAACCATGACCCGGCCTGACTTGCAGGTTCGTCCTGCTGAAGAAAGTCTCCAAAAAAGTGATTACGTCTGAACGTAGAAAGTTGCCCGGGACCTCCTGCGCAGTGTATCTGAAGAGGGCTCCAGCGATGTTGGCTCAAGATTCAGGTTTGGTCTGGTCAAAGGACTTTCATCTAAAAAAAATCATATAGGTCTGGACTTAGAAATCTTCACTGAGGTCTCCTGCAATGCGTATCTGAGGAAGGGCTCCAGGGAGGTCGGATTGGACTGGAGACTTCGTCCTGATGAAGAAAATCGACTAAGTCCGAAGGTGAACTTTTGACCAAGGTCTCCCCGTTGCTGTATCCGAGCAGGGCTCCATTGTGGTCATCCTTAAACTTTGACTTTGCCCCAGTCGAGGTGCTTTTTATTTCAATGCGCTAGAAAACAGTAATTCTTTAAAAAATCATATCTCTGGTTCCCCTTATCCAATTGTAAACAGTTTGGTGTCATTTTAAAGATAACAATGTAGTCTATTTTTATAAACTGGTGTTGGATTTTGTGTTTTATGTTTTACTCATTTACTGTTTTGGGATTTTTAAATTCTCTACACACTTGTCTCCTAAGTTAAGCTCTCTCACTCGTTGCAAAGCTACCAAGGGTTGGGCTGGGTTTAATTTATTGAGACCTAACTGGACTTAAGTGGTGGTTAGTGGCCTATTGCTAAGTGTAGTACTTACCTGCCCTTACCAATAATCCACTTTCCAACATTTTTTGGTACGCAGTGGTGGGATCCAGTACTTGTGTTTAAAGTCACAATACAGTTTTAAGTGAAATAAGTTTAAAAAGTCCTATAAATTGACATAGAGCAAAAGTATTTTTGATTTTTCAAATTTGGACTAATTTTATAATTACTTGATTTTTGATTTTTCTAAATTGTTCTGATCAATTGGTGCCAAAGTTTTTTAAGTGACACAAAACTTGAGGGAGACATCAGAGATTGATCTGGCTAGCCTACCCACACTCACTACAGCTGAGTTTAGGGTGTTGTGCAAAAAGAGGGAATTACCTGATGCTAACAACCTTAGGAAGGCTATGATGGTCAAGTTCCTTGAAGCCTGGGTAGTGCAAATGGAGGCAGAGAAAGCTTCAGAGGTAGAAAGTGAGAGGGAAGGTGTCCTCTCCAACGTCTAGGGGGAGGAGGATGTCTGCCAAACTGTAATTTCAGCAGTTATGGCCCCATCGATAGCTAGTGGGAGGGGAGGATCTGTGTCCCAAGAAGAAGCAGACCTGGACCTCAGGGAAAGGGAACTTGAGGCACAGGTATGATTTCCAGACAGGGCATCTTGGATCAGCGTAGGTACATGAGGACTTTGACGCCCAGCGATGATGCGTGAGAAATCCAGTTGCACAGTGTTAGAAAACCGTGCTGCATGGGGTGTTGCATCGTTTCTCCAGCTGTGATGCATCGATCGCTCAGCCGCGTTGCAGGTGGCATGTCGATTTTAACTGCAAAATGGGTGGGGCATCGTTTTTCAGCCACGTTGCAGGTGGTGCGTCAAAAATGTCCCTACTGTGCATGGATTTCAGTCTGTGGTCTACTAATTTCACCTCTCAGGGGCCCAGAAGCCGGACAGGGCACTACTTGGCAGGGCAGGAGTCTCAGCAGAGGGTCCAGGTGATGACAGAGGAAGTCATTGATGGGCCTGAGATTACAACAACAGGAGGCAAGCTCAGTTCAAGCCCTTGAAGAGTCTTCACAAGCAGGAATATACCACAAAGTTCAGTCTTTTTCCTCTTCCAGGCAGAAGCAGCAACTGCAGGCCAACCCAGCAAAGCACAGTCACAGGCAAAGGGGCAGTACTCCTCCTCCAGCTCTTCAGCTCTTCCCTTTGGCAGAGGTTCCCCTTGATTCCAGAAGTAATCAAAAAATCTGGGGGTTTGGGTCCACTATTTATACCCATTTCTGCCTTTGAAGTAGGAAAACCTCAAGAGAAAGACTCTGTTGCTTACAGGATTCTGCCTTGCCCAGAACAGGCCCCAGACACATACCAGGGGTTTGAAGTTTGTATTGTGTGAGAGTAGGCACAGCCCATTCTGGTGTAAGTCACCACTTCACCTTCCACTCCAGCCCAGATGGCTCATCAGGATATGCAGGCTACACCCCAGCTCCCTTTGTCTTACTGTCTAGAGTAGATTCACAGACATCCCAACTGGCAGTCTGACCCAGACAGGGAATCCACAGACAGACAGAGCCACAGAATGGTTTAAGAAAGAAAATGCCCACTTTCTAAAAGTAGCATTTTCAAACTGACAATTTAAAAAACAACTTAACCAAACATTTTAGTTTCATTGTGAGTTCACAGACACCAAACTCCATATTTCAATCTGCTCCCAAAAGGAAACTACACTCAAGTTATTTAAAGGCAGCCACCATGTTAATCTATGAGCAAAATAAGCCTTACAACAGTGAAAAACAAATTTGGCAGTATTTCACTGTTAGGACATATAAAACACATTAGTACATATCCCACCTTTAACATACACTGCACCCTGCCTGTGGGGCTACATAGGGCCTAACTTAGGGGTGCCTTACTTGTATAAAAATAGAAAGTTTGGGCTTGGCAATTGAATACACTCTCCATTTCGAATTGGCAGTGCAAAACTGCACACACAAACACTCCAGTGGGAGGTCTGAGCCATGTTTACAGGGCTACTATTGTGGGTGGCACAACCAGTGCTGCAGGCCCACCAGTGGCAGGTGTTTTACAGGCCCTGGGCACCTCTAGTACATTTACTAGGGACTTAAAAGTAAATAAAATTTGCCAGTGATGGAAGAGCCAATTACACATATAATTTACACAGGGAGCACATGCACTTTAGCAGTGGTCAGCAGAGAGTACCAAAAACAGTAAAAACAGAGTCCAGCACACAGTCAAAGCATGGGAAGCAGAGGCAAAAAAGACAGGGGAGACCACGCCAAGGATGCCAGGTCTAACATGCTCCTTTTCCTAGTCATTTTGGATCACATGCTCACTATTGTTTGTTTATTTGTATTAATGTTTTTTGTAAAAGCGCATTCAGACCAATGGTATCAAAGTGCTAAAACAGGTAAGTAGGCCGAAGCTATTCCAAGATCTAGGGTGAAAATAGCCAAGTCTTGAGTTGCTTACTAAATGGACAAAAGATGAGATTCCTCTTATCTCAATTGAAAGAGAATTCCATAACTTAGCAGCTGCCACTGAGAAAGCTCTACCCCCCCATTTTATGTTTTTTGCTCCACGGGATCCTGTCCATTTTAAGATTTAGTGATCTAAGTGAGCAACTAGGTGCATTCCAATTGATTGAGCTTTGTAAGTATTCTGTACCCTGGGAATGAAGAGCTTTATGTGTCAAACACAGTGCCACATTCCCTGTGCCCCTTAGCACCGTCTACCGCCAACATGTGTGTGCTGTGTTTAAAGTACGGCACACCACAGCGCAGGGTAGAGGGCAACAGCATCATTTCACATGACGCTATTGATGTTCTCTGCAGGAGTAGTCTTAAAATATTGGTGCTACTCCTGCCAAGTACATCGGGCCCCATTCTAAAGAATGGAAGCCTCCTTTTAACGCCTGCTCTTGAGCCATCATTAAGAGTGCCTGAAAAAATGGCACAAGGAATTTGCTCCATTTTTCTGGCTCTCCTAACGGGGGAACACCCCCTTTGCATACATTATGCCTGTTGCCGGCCTGATGAAGCACAAAGGGTTGCAGAGTGGAGCAATGCATGCATTGTGCCACCCTGTAAATAGGGCACGGGGATTTTGGCCTCATTGGGCCACATTAACATAAAAAATAATGACGTTAATGTGGCGAAAGGGCATTATAAATATGCCCCACAGTGTCTTAAAGGTAATACGTTTCCTAATTAGAAGCCAGTGCAGCTTCCTCATGCCGTCTTTAATGGAAGAGAACCTGGATAATCCAAGCACCAGTCGGGTGGCTGAGTTTTGAACAATTTGAAGCTTGTTCAAAGATAGTTGGTTAATATTAACCCCTTCGCTGCCAGGCCTTTCCCCCCTTCAGTGCCCAGCCTTTTTTTGCCTATTTGGAATAGTTCTCGCTTAGGCCCTCATAACTTTTAGTCAACATAAGCTACCCATGCCAAATTTGCGTCCCTTTTTTCCAACATCCTAGGAATTCTAGAGGTACCCAGACTTTGTGGGTTCCCCTGAAGGAGACCAAAAAATTAGCCAAAATACAGTGATTTTCTTTTTTTAGTGGAAAAAAGGGCTGCAGAAGAAGGCTTGTGGTTTTGTCCCTGAAAACGGCATCAACAAAGGTTTGCAGTGCTAAAATCACCAGCTTCCCAGCTATCAGGAACAGGCAGACTTGAATCAGAAAACCCAATTTTCAACACAATTTTGGCTTTTTACTTGGACATACCCCATTTTTATGATTTTTTGTGCTTTCAGTCTCCTTCCAGTCAGTGACATAAATGGGTGTGAAACCAATGCTGGATCCCAGAAACCTAAACATTTCTGAAAAGTAGACAAAATTCTGAATTCAGCAATGGGTAATTTGTATAGATCCTACAAGAGTTTCCTGCAGAAAATAACAACTGAAATAAAAAAATATTGAAATTGAGGTGAAAAAAACAGCCATTTTTCTCTACGTTTTACTCTATAACTTTTTCCTGCAATGTCAGATTTTTAAAAAGCAATATACTGTTATGTCTGCTGGACTCTTCTGGTTGCGGGAAAATATAGGGCTTGTAGGATCATCAAGAACCCTGGGCACCCAGAGCCAATAAATGAGCTGCACCCTGCAGTGGGTTTTCATTCTATACCGAGTATACATCAATTCATTTGCTGAAATATAAAGAGTGAAAAATAGCTATCAAGAAAACCTTTGTATTTCCAAAATGGGCACAAGATAAGGTGTTGAGGAGCAGTGGGTATTTGCACATCTCTGAATTCTGGGGTGCCCATACTAGCATGTGAATTACAGGGCATTTCTCAAATAAACGTCCTTTTTACACACTGTCTTATTTTTGGAAGGAAAAAATGTAGAGAAAGACAAGGGGCAATAACACTTGTTTTGCTATTCTATGTTCCCCCAAGTCTCCCGATAAAAATGGTACCTCACTTGTGTGGGTAGACCTAGTGCCCGCAACAGGAAATGCCCCAAAACACAACATGGACACATAAATTTTTTCTACAGAAAACAGAGGTGTTTTTTGAAAAGTGCCTACCTGTGGATTTTGGCCCTAGCTCAGCCGCCACCTAGGGAAACCTACCAAACCTGTGCATTTTTGAAAACTAGAGACCTAGGGGAATCCAATATGGGTTGACTTGTCGAGCTCTCACCAGGTTCTGTTACCCAGAATCCTTTGCAAACCTCAAAATGTGGCTAAAAAAACACTTTTTCCTCACATTTCGGTGACAGAAAGTTCTGGAATCTGAGAGGAGCCACAAATTTCCTTCCACCCAGTGTTCCCCCAAGTCTTCCGATAAAAATGGTACCTCACTTGTGTGGGTAGGCCTAGCGCCCACGAAAGGAAATGCCCCAAAACTCTATATGGACACATCAAAATTATCAAATACAAAACTACCTGTTTTTGCAGGGGGGCACCTGTGTTTTTGGTCCTGGGCTCAGCAGCCTTCTAGGGAAACCTACCAAACCTAGACATTTCTGAAAACTAGACAACCGAGGGAGTCAAGGGAGGTGTGACTTGCGTGGATCCCCCAATATTTTCTTACCCAGAATCCTCAGCAAACTGCAAATCTAGCTAAAAAAATCATATTTTCCCCACATTTCTGTGTGGGATCACTACACCGGGACAAATTTCCTACCATCCAACGTTCCCCTCAGTCTCCCGGTAAAAATTATACCTCACTTGTGTAGGTGGGCCAAGTGTTTGTGACAGGGAAGAGCCAAAAACACGTCGAAATTGAGGGGTAACCAAAGTGGATCCAAAAGGGCAGTTTGAAAAAAAACATTTTTAGGCCGACAAGTGCAGCAGAAATTTTATCGGTATAGATGAGACAATGCTGGGTGGTAGGAATTTTGTGGATTACTGCAGATTCCAGAAGGTTCCATCACAAAAATGTGGGAAAAATGTGTGCTTTCCAGCAAAGTTGCATGTTTGCAGGGCATTGTGGGCAAGGAAATGGTGTGGGGTGCATGTGAAGCACACCACCCTGGAATCAACTAGATGTTTAGTTTCCAGATGTGTCTAGGTCTTGTGGATTTTTCTACATGGCAGCGTCCCAAAGTAAAATAAAGTACAGCCCTCACCATTCCAAGTGGGACGATTTTGAGAGTTACCAAGCTCTCATGGCCCAAATGTAAAACAAAAACCAAAAATAATCAAATGTCCTCTTGCTTGCCATGGGATAAGATGTTTTAGTGTGCGGGGGAGAGCTGAAAGACTGTTAGCCCCTTCAGTTCGGGTGAGGGCATAACCAGGCCCATACTGGTTGGTAGCCACTACCCACTATTTTCTTTAATTTTTTTTATTCCCTGGCATCTAGTAGACTTTCTGTCCCCCCGGGGTGTGGATTGGGGTAATTGCCCAAACTGCCCACTGGTGGGCAGAACAACTTTGGCCCCATTTATTTGGGGTGGAGGTATGGCCATACCCCCCAACCTCTTATTTTGAAGAAAAAAAAAATCTTCCCTGGTCTCTGGTGGGCCTTCTGCCCCCCTTGGGGGAAGATGGGCCTTCCAAAATAGGCCGGTCTGCCCCCAAGGGGGGCAGTTATGGCCAACAGTAATGTGTCCCCATGGGGATAGACCCTTGCCCAAGGGGCTTCCCCTCCAAACAAAACACACACATACACACACACCAATCCATGGTGTCTTGAGGTTTCTGCCCCCTTTAGGGGCAGAGTGGCCTACCAAAAATAGGCTGATCTGCCCCTAAGGGGGGCAGAAATGGCATTAATACAATTTGCCCCCCAGGGGAGCGACCCTTGTCTAAGGGTTCGCTCCCCATACATAAAAACATAAAGTAAATAAAAAAATATATATTCCTGATGTCTAGAGGTTGCTGGCCCCCCGGGGGCAGATCTGCCTAATTATATTAGGCCGATCTGCCTCCGGGGGGGGCAGAAAGGGCCTACAAATATTTTGCCCCCCCGGGAGTGGCCCTTGCCAAAGGGCCCGCTCCCCTTATGTGTTCGTATAAAAAAAAAAAAATGCCCTTGTGTCTTGTGTTTTCTGAACCCCGGGGGCAGATCGGCCTAATAATATTAGGCTAATCTGCCAGGGGGGGCAGTAATGGCCTAGAAATAATTTCCCCCCCGAGGAGCGGCTCTTGCTCAAGGGGCCGCTCCCCTTACTTGAAATAGCCCACAAAAAAAAATACTCCCTGGTGTCTAGTGGTTTCTGCCCCTCCTGGGGGCAGATCGCAAGGCCGATCTGCCTCCCGCGGCAGAAATGGCTTAATAATAATTTGCCCCCCTGGAGCGACCCTTGCCCAAGGGGTCGCTCCCCAAACATAAAAATAAAAAAAATAAAAAGACTATTTTCTCTGGTGGACAGCCAAAAAACAAATTGCCCCCCCCCCGGAGAGGGGCCCTTGCCCAAGGGGCCGCTCTCCTTATTGAGTAAATAAAATAAAAAAATTCCCTGGTGTCTAGTGGCATTTCTGCTCCCCGATCGCATCGTGATCGGGCGGTAGAAATGCTCAGAGAAGCCTGAAAGAAGAGGAAAGGGCTTTCCTCTCCTTTCAGGCTTCTCCGCCCCCACCACGTGATTGTAGAAAGGCTTTGCATTTCTCCTCCGATCGGGCGCTGGAAGCTGAGCTTCCAGCGCCGGAGGAAGGCCTCTGATGAGGGAAAGAGCACTGATGTCATCAGACGCCACGGGGAGGTCATGGGGGGGCGATTCCCCTTCCCATCCCTGCCTAGGGGAGGGGTGTGCCTGGCCATCGGGGGAACCGCTAGCTCTCCCCCTGGGGGCCCATAGCAGGATGAGGTGATCTCGTCCAAGGCAGCGGGGAACCAGCACCTTGGACGAGATCACCTCGTCATGGGCACACAAGGGGTTAAGGTATAGGGCGTTACAGTAGTCCAATCTGGACACAACAAGAGCCAGGATTACCGTCACTTTGAGTTCCTGTGGGATAAATGGCAGGACTTTCTTTAGAATTTTAATTAGCCAGTAAGATGTGTTAGTAACTTTATTTACCTGAGCAACAAAAGTTAATGCTGAGTCACAAATAACCCAGAGATTCCCACGGGTGGTGGTACTGGTAATGTATGCATGTCTCGGGCCACCAGTTATGATTCCAAATGGTGGTATTTTCACCAAAGACTATAACTTTGGTTTTGTCCCTATTCATTTTAACCATTTTTGGTGAATCTACTTCTTGACTTCTCTCATACAGGTTTGAAACCTGTCAGGTGTAATGTGTCAAGTACCCTCAAACTTGTCATGTAATGGCAGTGAAACATACAGGAAAGGCTATAAGAGTGCTGGTCAAGAAGTATCCACAGTGGAAAAGGCCATGTCCTTCTTGGAAGAACGTTTGTCGAGTCGTGCTACTCACGATGCTAAGAAAATGCAGAAGAAAGGAATCCAAGATGGGCAGCGAGAAGTTCAAACATTAAGTTGTCATTCTAGTGTTGCACTCAGTTTCGTTTCTATAATACACGTGCGCCGCTAGAGAGCTTTGCACTTTAACTGTGACCCGACCGGAATCCAGATGTGTTGAGAGAGCGCTCGTTGTGAGGTAAATGTTTTCTGAGACAAACTTGGCTTTGCATGCATTTCACGGACTATTCGGGTTAACTACAGATAATTTTTCATTGCGTAGAAGCAGATGCAGTGACAGAAAGTTTTCGCAGCTAGTGAAAATTTCCAGATGGAATTGTTTATTGTGAATATTCAATGAATATAAAGATATTATCCACCAAAGTTCACAAAGTTTACTGGAGAATATTAACTCAATGAATTTAAGGAAGTATACAGATTATTATTAACAGAAAAGATAAATATAAAACAGATCACAGGAAATACAACCTTCACGCATTATACTATCATACTTTACATTTATTTCTCTCTCTCTCTCTCTCTCTCTCTCTCTCTCTCTATCTATCTATCTATTCTAGTTACAATAGTGTGTCCCTAGTAATTGTAATTTTGCAGATGTTGTTATCCAGTTAAAATAAGAAGTGAATGGCAGACTGAGTATTAGAAGAAACACAATCTCTGAGGCAGTCTCTCTAAATCCCATTCCCCTCCCCCCCAGGCAACTTAAGATGGAGATTCTATTTTGTTGTGAATAGTCTGAGTTGGGACTGAATATTTATCTTCTGCTCCTGAGGAAATTGAATCAAGGTACTTTGACAGATTGAAGTGCCCTCCCTGTTATTTCTGGGAAGTTAGATTACCTCCTGAGCAGAATGGCTGAAGGAATTGATGTCAAGGCACTAGCTACCATTTTGGAAGGGTTACAGAAACAGTTGAACAATAACTTAAAAGAGACAGTGCAGATAAAATAAAGAATAAATGAGTTAGGAAATACTTCCAAGTCTAGTGACTCAGTGTTTTCAGAGACCCCTAGTACTTCACAATCCACAGGTATATCTAGTCAAGTAATTTGTGCTTTCTCTCCCAGAATTCCCCTGGCACAACCTGAGCTTTTTAGTGGAGATCCGAATGAAGAGTACATTTTTTTAACTCAATGCTCATTGCATTTTCTATGTAGACCCATTATTTTTTCCAAAGACCAATCCAAGGTGGCATTTATATTGTATTATCGGACAGTCGATGCAGCTGCATGGTCCATGCCAATTGTTTTCAGAAATGATCCAGTTTTATATAATTTTCAAAATTTCAAAGAAGAGTTTTTAAGAACATTCAATCGTCGAACTGCAACTCAGGCCACAGATAATGAGCTTTTGGAAATAAAGCAGGAAAATATAGATTATCTAGCTCATTTCAATAAACTCATAGTAGAGACCAAGTGGCCAGAGTCCAAAAGGGCTGCAATATTCTATATTGGGTTAAAAGATGAATTGAAGGATGCATTGGCACAAGTTCCAAATCACCAAACTGAAATTTCAGAATTAATTGATCTCGTATTACAAATTGACCATCACTTAACTGAACGGAGAGCTGAAAAGAGGTGAGATTATCGGCCCCTCCCACCGAGATTCGTTTGACTAAAGAATGATCATATGAGAGTTGGAGAAGGAGTAGCAGTGGAAGAACCAATGCAAATTAGTTCAAGACGAGGACCGCTATCTAAAGAAAAGGAAAAGCAAAGAACGAATCAACTGTGTTTATATTGTGGTGCATCTGGGCATTTCGTTAAAGAATGTCCCAAGAAACCTAAGACAGGGAAGTTGGGAAAAGGCCAGCTTCATCAGTAGGGGGAGTTTCCCTGATGAAGGCAGAAACCAATACAACTCCCTTCAGAACAACGAGTGGCAAACACTTTGCAGATGGCAGGGCAACATTTGGTACAAACTGTTTCAGTCAAGACTCATGAGAAGAAAATTCAAGGAATATCAGTTATGATTGATTCTGGAGATACAGGTAATTTTTATGACATCAAATATGCTCGTAAAATGGGAATTCAATTTGTCAAGAAAACTGCTTTGGAAGTAGTAAGAGCAGTAAATGCACCAGTCTCTCTTCAGGCCCAATTACTCATGAGTCTGAACTGATTCAATTACAAGGTTTTGGTGGGCATCAAGAATGGATAATTTTTAATTTAATAGATGATCTGCAATTTCAATTAATTTTGCGTCTACCCTGGCTTACTGAGCATAATCCTCAAATTGATTGGAGTAAAAGAACAGTAGAAATTAACTCTTCCTAGTTTAAAGAGAATTGTTTTCATGATCAAGTAGGAACGTTCACAAAGTCACAGGCGGCCTGTTTATCATCACATTCTCCAATGATTTGTGCTCTTGAAATAACAGAAAGTCCGAAAGAATATGAATATTTGATTACTGTCTTTGACAAGAAAGAGGCTGAGAAATTGCCACCACATCAACCATATGATTGCAAAATTGAATTGGAGCCCGGAGCAATATTGCCATGTAGTCGAATATATACATTAACAGAAGCAGAGAACCAACATTTGAAAGAGTATTTAAATCAATATTTAGCCAATGGTTTTATTCGCCCCTCTCAATCTCTAGTCTCTTCTCCGCTGTTTTTCATATCCAAGAAGGATGGGGGACTCAGACCTTGCACTGATTATCAAGCCCTCAATCAGGTTACTATCAAGAACCAATATCCGTTGCCTTTGGTGTCAGTTCTTCTAGATCAAGTAAAAGAAATGCTAAAGTTTATTAGATCTGCAAGGTGCATATCATTTGATACGAGTGGCATCTGGAGATGAATGGAAAACAGCCTTCCAAACTCGTTATGGATTATATTAATATCAAGTGATGCCATATGGATTATGTAACGCTCCTGCGCCTTTTCACCATTTTGTAAATTATATATTACGAGAATTTCTTGACAGAATTGCCATGGTATGTATAGATGATACTGTTACTTTTTATGACAATCTACAGGAGCATGTTTCACATGTTCGATCCATCCTCATGAGACTGCAAGAGCACAATCTACATGTGAAATTGGAAAAGTGTGCATTCCATGTAGAACGAGTAGAGTTCCTTGGATTCATTTTGTAACCAGAAGGAGTCAGTATGGATCCAGCTAAAATAGACAGTTCGAGATTGGCCTCCTCCTTGCAACATTAAAGAAATACAAAGCTTCTTGGGATTTGCCAACTTCTATCAAAGATTCAAATCCAATTTATCTCAAAAGTCACTCCCATCACTCGTTTGTTAAAAAAAGGACTGAAGTTTGAGTGGACAAAAGAAGCAGATGATGCTTTTACATTTTTTAAAGACTCCTTCGCCACGGCCCCAATAATACTACATCCCAATCCAGATGAGCCTTATTATGTGGAAGCGGATGCTTCAGACGTCGCTATAGGAGGTATTTTTTCTCAGCGTCGTAGAAATATAGGACAATTGCATCCAGTTGCCTTTTTATTTCGAAAATTAACTCTGCCAGAGGCAAACTATTCTATTGCTGATAAGGAGCTTTTGCCAGTCAAGGAAACCTTTTGTGAATAAAGACATATTTTGGGAGCTAGACATAAAGAAACTGTTTACACTGACCATCAACATTTACAGTATTTGAAATCACCTCGTACATTAACAGCAAGACAATTGCCTTGGTCCCCTTATTTTGCAGACTTCGATTTTGTCATCACCTTTCGACCTGGAAAAGCTAATGGCAAGGCAGATGCTCTGTCACAAATTGATATTGATGCATCTAATGAACCTCATGAAAAAGGTCTGATCATTCCAAAAGAGAAGTTTATATTAACTATACATTTTGCAGATTTGACCAAAGAAATTCAAGAAACCTTAACAGCAGAAAAGATGCTGAAGTGGTCCAAAGAAGCTCCAGACAGAGTGATTAAGGATGGATTATCATATTATAAAAATGCATTGTATATACCAACTTTAAAATTACAAGAAAAAGTTCTTCAGGCTTGCCATGATGATCAACTGGCTGGACATAATGGAGTTTAAAAGACTGAAGATTTTATTCAGCGAAATTTTTGGTGGCCTCAAATGAAAACTCAGTTAAGACAATAAGGCCTTCATTATGACATTTGTGGTAAATCCCACTTACCACCACACTGGCTGCAGCCAACTTACTGCCGCCACAGCGAATATCCGTTCACCATATTATGACACACACACACCAGTCCGTTAGTATTCAGCTACATACACAAATCCTACAGCCCAATGGTCAGTGCTAAACTGGCGGTATCAAAACCCACACTGTTATGCAACAGAACAATGCCCACCACATTATGACCCAAGAATCACCACAGCGGACATTCAACGGCAGTAAACCATTGGCGGTACATACCGCTGCGCTCAAAATGGACACACACAAACAAAACAACACCACATTGGACAATTCAAACAACACACACCTGACACCCATACACATATCACACCCACATGCCCACACCAGTATAAAACACACCCACATTATCCACAACCCTTTACAAACAACATTTACTGCAAGGAGACTGACACCAAGATCACTGACACAACTAGAGCCACACACTATTCACACCTATACACCACTCACGCATCCCAACACACCGTCACCAACACACCTCACACAACACCCATGGCACCACAAAGACACCACCGTTTCACAGAGGAGGATCTAAGGGTCATGGTGGAGGAAATTGTCAGGGTAGAGCCACAGTTATTTGGAGCACAGGTGCAGCAGATATCGATAGCTAGCAAGATGGAGCTATGGCAGAGAATCGTGGACAGGGTCAATGCCGTGGGACAGCACCCAAGAACTAGGGATGACATCAGGAAGAGATGGAATGACCTACGAGGGAAGGTACGTTCCATGGCAGCAACACACCACCTTGCTGTGCAGAGGACTGGCGGTAGACCACACCTCCTCCTTCACAACTAACAGCATCGGAGGAGCAAGTCTTGGCAATCCTGAATCCTGAGGGCCTGGCCGGAGTAGGAGGAGGACTGGACTCTGGTGAATCTAATCTCCACTACTCCAACCCCTTTACCTGCATGCCATTACATACCCCCACCCTCACCCTACCACTTCCCACACACCCCACCATCACAACTTACTCATCCTAATGCCAAGCTCTACCAATGCATGGACATCAGTCACAGCCCTGCATGGGCACTCATCACTAAAGCATGCACACTATAGAGAACTAATCATCCCACCATACACCAACGTACACAAGTGAAAGCTGCCAGGGCAAATACAACCAAAGAGGGCAAGCCACGGATGCACTATATGTCAGACACAGAAACCATAACACATCATTTACATCCCCATAGGTACCCCAGCCAATGTCACCAGAGAGGAGGTACCAGCAATATTCAGTCCCCTAATAGAAGAGGCCCACATTGATGCCAGCAACTCTGGTCTTCAGGATCTGGACGACCTACCTGGCCCATCAGGGACCTCTGGACAGCTGGTTACCCAGGCCCAGTCACACACCACCACAGAGACTCCCCCTCAGGAAACACCACCACAGCACCCATCCAGCGTACCCACACCTCTGTACCCAGGACACATCAATCAGCAGTGTCTCGACCTCTACAGGGACCCCAGCGCACACCTCGCCCCCAAGACATTCAGGGACCTGAGGTCAGTGGCAGTGGGCACACGGTTCAGGGAACAGCGGCACAGGCCAACAGGGAAACTGGGAGGACTGCTGTGCGCCAGGGGGAGGACAGGACCAGGGAGCAGACTCTCCAGGAGGCACTTGCAGAGATCCTGGGAGCTTTCCAACATTCCCAGGGCACGATAGGCCAGGTCCTGGACAATGTGCAGGAGAACAGGCGGCTGCAGAAGGGACCATACCAGGGGATCAGGGAAGACTTGCAGGCCATCAACAACACCCTGATCCACATAGCAGGGGTGCTGCCAGACATGGCCAATATTATGAGGGAGGCAGTCACACAACAGTGGGCCCCTGCCACTATCCAGACATCTGAACAGCCTTCCACCTCCACTACCGCTAGTGGACAGGAGGCCCCGCCACAGGACTCACAGGCTACCAGCACCCCTCCCCCGCAGAAGGTGAACCACCCAGAAAACGTTCCCTGTGATCCAGATAGAAGCCAGAGGCACTTGCCAAGACCCCCACCAGGAAATGAGACTCTCCTGATTGTCACCCTTGTGTCCCACTCTGTCACCCTATCCACCTTGAACTGCCATTGCTCCCTTTCCTATGTCCCTTTGCACAATGCGCCGAGCTACAAACAGACTGGAACAATACTCTGGACTTTCCTCCATCATCACCCCATCCCATTGCACTTGCCCCTCTATAAATCAACACTTAAATAAACACCCTTGGAAAAAAAAGAAGCTTGGAGTATGTGATGTATATCAATTATGTATTCATTGAAATAGGTACAAACATTGCAATTCAGCTCTACAGAAAATTAGCATAGATTAATGACCTGTAGCTGGATGCACTGATCACACTAGGAATATATGTAAAGTCACCAACATCTGCAAAATGAATTGGCAGAGGGAACAATAAGTGGGCATAGAAGTGAGAAATATCAGCATGCCAGTGCCACACAAATTCAAACAAATGTAATTGAAATGTGAAGTAACACTGTCCTACCTGTGTGTCATTGAAAGTATTGTCTGATCACAGATGTTCTGTTGTCCTCATCCTCATCCTCCTCATCCTCACTGTTCACAGGCACATAGGCATATCCAGCCTCCTCCTCCTCCTGCAGGAATGGGACATGGCGTCTGAGGGCTGGGTTATGCAACATGCAGCATGCCACCATTATATGGCACACCTTCGTGGGTCAGCAGCACAGGGATCCACCTGTCAGATGGAGGACTAGAACCTGGCCTTCAGGAGGCCAAAGGTCCTTTCAATTACTCTTCTGGTTTGCCCATCGGCCTCATTATAACGTTCTTTTGCCCTTGTACGGGTACCCCTTCCAGGGGTCAGCAGCCATGATAGGTTGGGGTAGCCAGAGTCACCTGAAATATTGAGGGAGAACATTTAGCCACACACTATCCCATATGGCCCACACCATACCCATACACCAACATCTACTGGGTGGGAAGCAGGGCTCACCTATTAGTCACACCCTGTGCCTCTGTAGTTGGGTCATCACATTTGGGATGCTGCTATTCCTCAGGACAAAGGCATCATGCACCAACCCTGGATACTTATCATTGACGTGGGAGATGTACTGTTCCGCAAGGCACACCATCTGTACATTCATAGAGTAGAAACTCTTCCTATTTCTGAACACCTGTTCATTCTGGCGGGGGGACAATGTAATATGTGTTCCATCAATCACCCCAATTATGTTGGGGATATGTCCCATTGCATGGAACTCAGCCTTCACTGTGGCCAAATCTTCAACCTGGGGGAAAACAACGGAGCTGCACATGTGTTTGACTAAGGCAGACAAAACCCTTGCCAGCACTATTGAGAACATTGGCTGTGACATTCCTGCTGCCAAGCCCACTGTCACTTGGAAAGAACCAGTTGCCAGAAAATGGAGCACTGATAGAACTTGCACAAGAGGGGGGATACCAGTGAGGTGACGGATAGCAGATATCAGGTCAGGCTCCAATTGGGCACACAGCTCAGTGATTGTAACCCTGTCAAGTCTATAGGTGAGGATAATGTGTCTGTCCTCCAGTGTTGCCAAGTCCACCAGGGGTCTGTACACAGGGGTACGTATCCATCTCCTATTCATCTGCAGCAGTAGGAATCTAAGGGACAAAAGAGTGAGGAGCCGGTCACAAACTGAACAATGTAGCTACAACAGAACGTTGCATCCCGTCAACTTGTAATGGGTCACTGTGATTTGTCTAGTATATCCTAATATCACCAGTGACACAGCAATTTTCAAGGGCCTGCCCCCCACCGAAATGGCATCCTCCTGTCCTGTGTGGAGAGACAGGTGGAAGTGAGGTAATTCCGCTGACGTTGTGTGCCATTGCGGGAGGTGGTTGGGAACCGCCGTGCAACTCCTCATTGGTTATAATTGGGCCCTATGGGTTACAGTGGCCAATGGTGATGCACCACCGTGGACGTGACCAGCACTTTCTATCTGATTCTTCACTTGCTACCTGACCTTCCACAGGAAAGGACCTACACTGCATGTGCTGCTATGACCTGTATCTGGAACCTACTATGGCCCGTGTGGCCGGGGAAAGGGCCCCAGCCTTCACTTCAGAGGAGTTGGAGAGACTAGTGGATGGGGTCCTACCCCAGTATGGACTGCTGTCTGGGCCTCCAGACCAACAGGTGAGTACACTGTGGGTACGATGCATGTGGAATGAATGCATGGAGTTGTGTGTCTGAAGGCCTCATGTAAGGGGGGTGGGTGGATGTCCTCTGGGCGGCATACAGGTTGTGTGCTGGGCCATGTGTGTGTAAATTGTGAAGGAAACGGGTATGGTGGGCCATATATTTAACAGGCAGGACACTTGTCTAAATCTAGTTTCCTGTGTGTATTGCCAATGCAGGTCAGCGCCTATCAAAAGAAGGGTATATGGCGTGCTATTGCCAAGGAGGTGCAGACCCTGTGGGTCTATGGCAGGTGGAGCACCCACTGTTGCAAACGGTGGGAGGACCTGAAATGCTGAGCATGGAAGAGGGCTGAGGACCAGCTGGGGATGTCCTCCCAACGAGGAAGGGGTGCCCGACCCCCCCCCCGATGGCCTGCATACTGGCAGTGGCCTATCCAGAGCTGGATGGGCGCTTGAGGGCATTACAGCAACCACAAGTGGGTGAGTACAGTGCGCATCATTGCAACTTACACATGGTAGGGTGGTATCTGGGTGGTGGATGTGTGTCCATGGATGCCTGTAGGCCAGGCCTGACATTGCAGCGTAGGCCCCCTGGTGGCTAGGGTTCCGAATGGAAAATCTTGCTACCTAGCACTTAGGCATCCACTGCTGGTCCAGGCTACGTGGATCCCAGGTTTGTTACATTTGGCAGTGTGTGCCCCTCCCCATGCCTTGGCCGCTAACTATTTCTCTGGTGGTGCTACGGCATACTGTGTAAGGCTGTTCCCTGTGTGTGAGGGTGCTGTGTAAGCCAATAGTGGTGTTGTTGCAGCCACAGACCAAGTGTATCCTTTTTCTCTTCCCCCTCATTTTTGTTTTGTCATCCTGTCCTTATGTGCATTAGCATCATCTGGCGGAGGAGCAGGGGCACCGGCGATGGAGGGAGATGCATCCCACAGGACCCAGGAGGCAGAGTCCATTGATGCTGAGGGTATCAGTGGGACAGAGGGCGAGGGAAGCACCACGGCAGACACTGGAGGAGACAGTTCTGACACAGATACCTCCTCCGATGGAAACTCCCTGGTGGTGGCGGACACTTCTGTGACCACCCCAGCTACAGGTACATCCGCCACCTCTCATACCAGCACCGCCCTCCCAGCAAACCCTCATCGAGTTGTCTGTGCCCGCTCACCCAGGAGGGTGGGCATCTCCTTCATCCCAGGCACCTCAGGCCCTGTCCCAATCCCCTGCTGCCCTTAGTGAAGAGGCTATTGACCTCCTGAGAACCATCTCTGTGGGGCAGTCAACTATTGTGAATGCCATCCAATGGCTGGCAGCCCAGATGCAACAATTGAATGCATTCCTGGAGGGCATTCACAATGGATTGGTTGCCCAACAGAGATAGATTCAGACTCTGGCCTCCTATCTGATGGCAGCCATTGTCCCTGTATCTACACTCCCCCCTCCAACTTCCACTGCCCAGTCCCCTGCTCCTCAACCCTAACCCATCCCAATAATTGTTAGTGAAATGAATCATTAGTAAATATAAATGAATGATGTAGTTACAATAGTGTGTCCCTAATACTTGTAATTTTGCAGGTGCTGTTTTCCAGTTAAAATAAGAAGTGAATGGCAGACTGAGTATTAGAAGAAACACAATCTCTGAGGCAGTCTCTCTAAATCCCATTCCCCTTTTCCCCCTCCTGGTGCTCAAAACAGAGATTCTATTTCGTTGTGAGTAGTCTCATCCTCTACTCCCATTCCTTCTCCCTCTTCCCGCCCCAATGTCCCTAAAAAACTGTTCCTATCCACCATTGACATCTTCCCCACCCCTCCCCTGCATGTATGGGCAGGGTAGGAAGAACCCAGCCAAGCACCTCAGCCACACAGTCAACGGACCCAGTTGTTACCAAACTCACTCGTGGTAGAAAGGAATCCAGGCCACATGTCCTGAAGGTGAAGGAGCCTGCACCAGGCAGCCACCATGGAAAGGAGCCTGCCCCAGCTGCTAGGAAGACCAAGGAGCCTGCACCAGCAGGCAAGAAGGGAAAGGAGCCTGCATCAGCTGTCAGGAAGACCAAGGAGCCTGCACAAGCAGGCAAGAAGAACAAGGGGCCTGGAGCAGCAACTTTGGCAGAGCCCCCACCACCAACCATGGTTGTGCAGCTGTCTGAGGTTGCAAGGGATGGGTACGAGCTTACCCCCACCAGCAGTACCACCACCACTGTGCAGCTGTCTGAGGTTGCTGGGAATGGGCAGGAGCCTCCCCCAACTAGCAGCACTGTGCAGCCATCACCGCCGGCGGACGGTATATAATCCTGCCTCCATGGGCTGCTGTGCAGCCTGCCCCCTCCAAAGCCAGTGAGTATGACACCCAGCTGAGAGACTGTGGCCCATCACTCCCCAGGATCAAGCACAGTGCACGTTGGTCCCTCCAGAACCAGTGCGTATGACACCCACATGCCCATCACTCCCCAGGATCAAGCACAGGGCACGTTTCCCCCTCCAGAACAAGTGGATATGACACCCAGCTGAGAGACTGGGGCCCATCACTCCCCAGGATCAAGCACAGGGCACGTTGCCCCCCAGAATCGGTGGGTATGACACCCATCACTCCCCAGGATCAAGCACAGGGCATGTTGCCCCCTCCAGAACCAGTGGGTATGACACCCAGCTGAGAGACTGTGGCCCATCACTCCCCAGGGTCAAGCACAGGTATGTTGCCCCCTCCAGAACCAGTGGGTATGACACCCACATGCTCATCACTCCCTTAGATCAAGCACAGGGCACGTTGCCTCATCCAGAACCAGTGGGTATGACACCCAGCTGAGAGACTGGGGCCCATCACTCCCCAGGATCAAGCACAGGGCATGTTGCCCCCTCCAGAACCAGTGGTCTTGTAACATCTCCCGGCTGAGGTGCCCCCAGTCCACCATCCCTCTGAGGTGCCTGCCTATTTACCAACTGATGCCCCTACAGTGATCTCACCATGTTGAAGCAGGTGACATGTGTGGCTTTGGACTTTGGCCTGTGGCCATGTGGCCTACGAACTTTGTGGACGGGGCGGTGTCCCTTTTTCTGTACATATGTATCTCTACTATCTTGCCTAACTTATTTTTTATACTGTGTTGATCTCATGACATTCACTTTTGCGAAATCGTTTTGTCCTTGCATTATTCAGCCGAGTGATGGGGTAAAATTGTTTTTATAATACATCTGGTTGTGTGTTGCGTGTGTATGGGGTGTGTGTTGTTCTTGTGTGTGTCACTCTCCTTTTCCTCCCCCCTCGCTTGTGTGCAAGGCAGCTGTACTCACCGTCGTAGTCTTCACCAGCGTTGGTGTTCGTGGTGGAGCAGAACGTAGGAGATCATGGGGAAGACATGCAGCTCAGGTTCCATGGCGACGTGGTTGTTCCCTGGGTCTCCAATGGTAAGTCCTTTCCCTTCTGAGCTCAGTTGCTGCCAGGCTTTTGATGTCATTGGTACCGCCCCGGAAAAGGTGGCCGCTTGTGGTGTCATGATACGGTGGGTGGAACTTTGACTTCTGCCTGGCTGTAGGCGGCTACCCCTGTGGTGGCTGTTGTTTCTGACTTGGCGGTTAGTGTGGTACATTGGCTGTCTATCAGAGATCTTTTCGCCATGGTCATCATTTGACAGTAGTTACTGCCAGCCTGTTGGCAGTATTATCTCCACCTCATCACTGACCATCAGGGTCATAATGAGGGCCTATGTGTCAACCTCCAAAACGTGTCAAAAATGAAAATCCAACAGAACAGCTCCACAAGGTCTTTTAAGACCGTTACCCACAGCACCTCATCCTTGGCATATTGTTACTATGGACCTCATTCTAGATCTCCCTAGCGGTCAAGGTTTTAATACTATCTTCGTTTTTTGTGGACACTTTCACCAAGATGGCACATTTCATTCCTTTAAAAGAAATTCCTTGAGCCCCACTAGTTGCCCAGTTGTTTACACAACATATAGTACGAGCTCATGGGATTCCAAAAATTATTGTTTCTGACAGGGGTTCCCAATTTGTTTCCCACTTTTGGAAGGCTTTTACTAAGCGATTAGGAATTGAGTCACGTTTCTCTACTAGTTATCATCCAGAAACAGAAGGGCAAATAGAGAGAGTGAATCAAGAATTAGAACAATATTTAAGACTCTATTTATTTGATCAAAAGAAGTATTGGCCGCAGTTGTTTTGGGCATCTGAATTAGCTTATAATAATGCTGTGCATTCTACCAATGGGTTCACTCCTTTTTATCTAAACCAAGGCAGACATCCTAATGTAATTTTAGGTAAAGAATATGACACAGTTCCTGCAGTAGATGAAATAATAAAGAGATTACAGACCACCTTAGTTAGCGCTACAAAAAGACATAACTTGCGCAAAAAAACCTCATATAAAGCTCACGCAGATAAGAAAAGAAGAGAGCCCCATTTTTACAAGAGGGGACAGAGTCTGGTTATTCACATGACATTTACATCTCAAAGGAAACCGAAAATTTCATCCACGATTCATTGGTCCATTCAAGGTAGACAAGATGATCAATCCCGTGGAAGTTAAGTTGCAGTTACTATCATATCTACAGATACATCCAGTCTTCTATGTTTCATTTCTAAAGAACATTCCTCCAAATTTGCGTTTAAACACTCCTCCGAATCGTATCCAGATTAACTCTGCAGATGAGTATGAGGTCAATCAAATTTTAGATTCCAATATAAGAAAGGGCAAGTTATACTATTTATTTGACTGGAAAGGTTATGGTCCGGAGGAATGATCCTGGGAACCTCATGATAATGTGCATGCCTCAAAATTAATAAATAACTTCCATAGAACTTATCCAAACAAACCTAAATTGGAGAACTGTTCCTTGAGGGAGAGTACTGTCAAGAACCCTCAAACTTGCCATGTAATAGCAGCATAATGTACAGGAAAAACTATAGGAGTGCTGGTCAAGAAGTATCTACAGTGGAAAAGGCGATGTCCTTCTTGGCAGAAAGCTTGTCGAGTCGTGCTACTCATGTTGCAAAGAAAATGCGACAGAAAGGAATCCAAGATGGCCGACGAGAAGTTCAAACGTTAAGTTGTCATTCCAGTGTTGCACTCAGTTTCGTTGCTATGATACGCATGCACCGCTAGAGAGCTTCGCAGTTCAACTGTGACCTGACAGGAATCCAGATGTTTTGAGAGGGTGCTCATTGTGAGGTAAACGTTTCTGAGGCAAAAATGGCTTTGCATGCATTTCACAGACTATTCGAGTTAACTGCAGATAATATTTCATTGCTTAGAAGCAGATGCAGTGACAACGTTTTTGCAGCTAGTGAAAGAATTTCCATCTGGAATTGTTTCTTTTGAACATTCAAAGAATATAAAGATATTATCCACCAGAGTTCACAAAGTTTACTGGAGAATTTTAACACAACAAATTTAAGGAAGCATACAGATTATTATTAACAGAAAAGATAAATATAAAACAGAGAACAGGAAATACAACCTTCACGCATTATACTATCATACTTGACGTTTATCTATCTATCTATCTATCTATCTATCTATCTATCTATCTATCTATCTATCTATCTATCTATCTATATATATATATATATATATATATATATGCAAAAAAGAATGGAGAACTCTGGGTATTTCCCAAGTTTAGGTGGAGAGCAGCTCTAGTACGGAGCACTCTGCAACAACGACACTCTAAGTTTGCTCACCTCAAATGTCTATTTGTCTAGCAAAGTTTTTAAGCATTGGATCAGCACATTGCTATCCACGCCGAGCTAGATAGTAACAAAGTATTTTGCCATTTATACAGCAAAGTCTTTAAGCATAGGTTTGAGACAGTGTCATCCTTGCCGAGCTGTAAAATGACAAAAGCCATTTACCATTCCAGGCACAGTATTACAGCTTTGGACTGGTAAAATACCACACATATATATATATATATATATATATATATATATATATATATATATATATATATATATATATATATATATCAACTATTCAAAATTATTTAAGAATGTGCAGCTAAACAAACTCAAAATATATATCAGCACAAAGGTTGAAAAGTAAGCTAATCTTCACTAAGAAAAAAATGGAGAACAACTTCTAAGAAAATCATTTACTAATAATTTCTATTATTCAACATCCATCAGTAGTAGAGAAAGAGAGATGCATAATCCTCTGGGAACTCAGGGTAAGACAGTGTGAAATAATTGTTAGTGAAATGAATCATTAGTAAATATAAATGAATGATGTCCTTACAATAGTGTGTCCCTAATAGTTGTAATTTTGCAGGTGCTGTTATCCAGTTAAAATAAGAAGTGAATGGCAGACTGAGTATTCGAAGAAACTCAATCTCTGAGGCAGTCTCTCTAAATCCCATTCCCCTTCCCCCCCCCCCCTCCTGGTGCTGAAAACGGAGATTCTATTTCGTTGTGAGTAGTCTGGGTTAGGACTGAGGATTTATCTTCTGCTCCTGAGGAAATCGTATCAAGGTACTTTGACATAATGTGAACGTTGTCTTGAATGGTAACAATAATTTGGGTGTTCTCAGCATATGGTGGACACCAGGAAGTCAAAAGACCGAACCAGTTTAGACAGAGGGGCAACATACAGATTAAAGAGGGTCGGACTCAAAGATGTTCCCTGAGGAACCCCACAGGGATTGTGGTAAGGGGCTGAGCGGAAGTCCCTGCACCTGACTGACTATATTCTCTCTTGGAGAAACGTCACCAGAATACTCAGTGCTGAGCCCCTCAGGCCTGCCTGGTTTAGTTGGTGTATCAGTGTTTGGGGCAAGATGGTATCAAATGCAGCTGACATATCTAGTAGGATTAGAATTGCGCCCCCTTCCTGATCCACCTGTTTTCTTATAATATTTGTGGTGGTCAGTAAGGCGGACTCCGTACTATGATGTTTCTGAAATCCATGTTGGGAGACATCCAATTGATCATATGCTAGCAGAAAGGTAATGAGTTCTTCATTAATATGCTTTTCTAACAATGTAGCCAGCAGGTTAGGAGAGCAATTGGACATAAATGTTTAAGATCTCCTTGATCTCCTCCTGGCTTATTTTTAATGGGCATGATAACAGTCTCTTTCCAAGTGGTAGGAAACTTTCCTGATTCTAGAACTTCTGCATAGATCTTTTCTAATGGTGCAGCTATAAATTCATTGACCATTTGCAGTACTCTGGGGTGGCAGGGATCATTGCGGGAGCCCGAGTGAATTCTGGCTAGAAGGGAGTCGACTTGGTTAGCTGTTAATGGTGTAAATTTATCCAGGGTCGCACCTCCAGCTATTTCATCATTGGACTCAGTGACCTATAATCCTAGAATCGAATGGGGGCTGAAAATTCAGTAAATATCTTTATGATCTTATCTTGGAAGAGAATAGCTACACTGTCACAGAAGTTTTGCACATATCCAACTCCTGATAGGGGATGGGGGTAGCTAAGGACTTTTCTACTCTTAACAGCTCTTTCAGGACACTGCCTGCACTTCTAATTTTCTGGGACAAATAGCATTAGCACATTTTATAGCGCTTTTGTATGTTCCCCATGTTTCTCTGAGTTTCGTTCTTTCTAGTGGTCCGGGGTCAAATTTTCATTTCCTTACCTGTCTTCTACATAACCTCTTGAGAACCTTAAGCTCTTCGGTATACCATGGGGCTGAAACTCTTGTCCCAGATTTAGGTTTAATTTCCCTTAAAGGGGGCAAGTTATTGATTGCTTTTCTAACCCAGGAGTCAAAGACTTCCACTCGCAGTCCAAGACTTCCATCAACCTTCTCCTGACAGCTCTCTAAAGCTAGGCTGAGATCCTCTTTCTCAATACAGTTCCAGTTTTATGCTGAGAGTAGTGAGAGTCTGCCTGCATTCCTTTCCTCTCCTGTATTTTACTTCAAAAGAGATCAGGCTATAATCGGTTGAGTCCTGCTGCCTGCACTTTCCTACCGCGATAAATTCCTGAGTGAAGAAAATGCCATCCAGTATATGGCACCCAGAATGAGTATTTGAAGTAACCTCTTATTCCAACTCACCAATGTCAAGTTTGGAACATCCACTTTACCATAAGTGCATTGTATGCTATGTCACCTCTAATAGGGCCAATACAACCTCCTCACAATTGTGATAGAGCTTCACACCTGACACAATCATGAATTGTGGACTATTTGGTGCAACTGTCCTTCATAACAGACAAAATACAGGTATATCTTTTTTTAGGCAGTCATGTATCTGATGAAAACACACCTTTGATAGTTATCAGAAATCCAGTGGTAACATTTTGCACAAATCAATGCACAAAAACTTACATTTTTGAGAACTTTATTGTTCTTTGGACGTGTACCAACCTTTATGTTGATCGATAATTTGTTGCGGTAACCGAAAAAAGTTATCTAACAATAAGAAATCAAAAAATAACCTATCACCTTTAAGCAGCTGTTGGGCTCTCAACTGCCCATCAAGCTCAGGATAGGTGATTGCATGTATGCCGGCCATTGTGGAGGGTGAAGCAGGGTGCGGCACACGTTTTACATTTCTCTCATTTCAACATTTGGCTATATTTTACACTTATGAAACTGTTTCTACTGGCCACTGGAAGTAGGGGACATGCAGTTTGTAAATAGAAAATGTAGAAATGTGAATATATTGAAAAGAACAGTTACTTGAATCATCAAGATACATTTTCATTTCAATTTACAGACATTTAAAAACATTGTTAAACATCATTTTGTTCACAGCCAGATTATTGAGTTGACTTCACTCCAATCACATCACTTCACTCTGGAACTTAGGGGCATATTTATGAAAAAGTACACACAAATGCGCTAGCCCATTTGTGCGTCATTTCTTTAAAAGCAAGCTAGCAGCATTTCTTAGCACCACCGGTGTGGCATATTTATGAAATGACGCAGGATGGCGCTAAGGAATGGCTAGCGCTAAAAATAATGACGCTAACATCTGCGACATGCCATAAGGAAAAATAATCACTCTAATGCTGCAAAAGTGGCGCTAGACTGTTTTGAAGCATGTAAATATGTCGCAAAAGGGTTAGCGCCATTTTTTACCGCATTAGCATCAAAACAAAACGCACTAGCAGGAACAAGTGCAATTGCAAGAGAAGATTGAATCAACAGGCCAGGAGAGACCCCAAGCACCCAAAAACCAGCCCGGAGGGTCCAGAAAAGTTTCAGGAGATGCAGAAGAGAAAGCAGAAGTTTAGATTTAGCAAGGAGGAGCATGACATTTTGGTAGGAGAGGTGATGGAGCAACAACAACAGCTCTGTCACCTCCAAATTGCAAGTTGGTAGGAGAGACGCAATATGGTAGCAAATAGTGGACAAAATCAACAGCGTCACTACATGAAGAGGACTGTGACTGAGTGCAAGAAGCGCTGGCATGATTGCATGTACAAGACTAAGGAGAAACTCGCCAGGAATCATATGGCAGCACTGCAGACTGGAGATGGAAATCCCACACCACAGGAGGACCTGGATGAGCTGGAGTAGATAGTTGAAGGAGTCATCCTGGAGGAGCTGGTCACTGGGATCACAGGACAGGACAGCACAGACTACCAGGAACCACCGCAAAGGCATGGTAATTTGCAGGGGGGATATCCGGAACTCCACTAATGGCGGAAGGGTGACGCACATAGAACACACTCAATGCATGCTAAAGGGTTGCATCAGGACACAGAGGCCCTGAATCAATATGCACAATTCCCACGCAACCCACACATGTACTGACACTTTGGTTGTGCTATGAATTCCAACATACAAACAACACCAACATAGGCCACTCACTATGGCTAAACTCCACCATGTAAATATGCACCACGTTGCCTGGTAGGCATTTGCAAATAGTGTGGCTGTGCCATTACAACACCTATTACATATTGTCAAAGCCCCTGTACCAACACAAAGTGGACATCAGAGACTAGGACGGAAGTCAATACCACCCCAGGTATGGTGTCAGGCTGGTGTCTCTGACCAAAATGCTTCCCTTCCTCATTGTCGCATTGCCTTAACTCATGTGTGCTGCATCTTGCAGCATACATTGAAATGCCATCTCTACAAAAATAGCTTGTATATGTGCAGGAAGGAACACCTGTCTTCACATGAACAAATCATCCCTTCAAAGCAGGCACCCCATCATCATGCTGCAACAACACCTGTGTTGGCACAGGGAGATCAAATCTGTGCACGTGCATGGGGAATTGCAGGGCTGTACTGTATGCAAGTAAATATGGCACATCCCTGCATATCTAAACTGCTGTAGTGTACTGCAACATATATTATAGCTGCCCTGAGCCATGTCATATGAGCAAAATCTACCCTGAAGCTTGCAACCTGTGGAACAACCAATACAGGGTGAACCCACAACAACTCAGACACAACCATATGGTAATGGCCACAAAATAAAATACATACAACACATTGTGCATATATCTGAACATCATGTGTGCAGCTGTACAAGTAGCTGCAATCTCATTGTCTGACAAGATACAGGGCTGGATCAAACAAGAAATGATGGTGCGTGCTGCTATGTCAAATGAAACAGATTCATGCACCGTCTGTTTAAAAATGCCGGGATGCGCCATATACATAGGGATACATCGCATCCCTGTGCACCCTCCTGCGCAAGTGGAAATTAGCTGTTGTGCGCCAACACAGCTGTCCTTGGACCATAGTGCAAGGATGGCTGCATTGAGGGCGAGATTGTTTTTGTGCAGGAAGGAACACCTTTCTGCACAGCAACCAACTTAAAGGGAAATTTGCTGTTACTATGTGTGCATGTGTTTTACTATGTGTTAGATGTTGTGCTTTATGCAGAATACAGCACACAGATAAAGCACAACATCTAGTAGAAATGTGAGCATTACTCCTAGATTTTGCAATGCTAAATCCACCCTTGGGCTGGGCCAGCATTCGGTATACAAATAGTCCAAAATCTGAGGCAGTGTCAAAACGCAATGGGTGTAGCTATGGTACACCCACAGCAACACCCATTGTACACACCTACCATGCAAAGTTCAGGCTGTGAAGGGGCCATATCTGCAAGGTGGCGTCAAGGCACAAAAAGTGGCTTCATGCCACCTTGTAAATAGGAGGCAGGGCATTGCGCCACCTGAGCCTAATCAAAAGTGACACTCAGTTGGCTCTTCGGGCACTTACATATGCCCTAAAATGCCTAGTGAGCTTGATCCATGTGATGCACAATGCTACACAAGTACAACAACAACCTTAGGTCAGTAACATGTCACTGAGCCTCCAGTGGCAAATAAATGATGTCCCATGTCAACAGCCAAAACAATCGAATATTGGTTTTACATTATCTCATTGCAGAGGATGATGGCTTATCTCCTGTTGACTTTCTATCCTGGATTTTGCTAATGACATGGATGACCAGCTGTCAACCATTAATGAACAGACTCTCCAGGATTCCCTAGGATCACTCCAGACACCACCTCCAGTTGCAGGGAGGGCACAGCGTTGTGGGGCCTCCACATGAAGCACCCAGCTACCAACACACACCACCAGACAATACTCACACAGCCCTGGACTCCTGAGGACCCAGAGATCAGCTTTCATAGGACAGTGGTAGGAGTCCAGCGGGAGCTGGCCAAGCAGGTGGGGGGTGGATGGAGACCATGGTAGGCAGCCTTGAGGGAGTGTGCACTTGCCTCACTCGAAATAAGGACAACTCAGCTGCCATCAGAGGCACCCACTCCCCGCTGCGTGGACTCCAGCAATCTCTGGCTGATATAGCTGCTGTCATGAAACAGTCTACAACAATCACCCTCCCAAACTGGCAGCAGCATAACAGACTACAGGCTGGGGGCTATGCAGAATACCCTGGTGTCCGTACAGCAGGGAGGGGCCTCCCTCTGGGAAAACATGGCTGCCTACAATTGTGATGTTGCTGCAGTGTTGAAAAATCAGCAGTTCCTCCTTGCTGCGGTGATGCCTCATGTGTTGCCTACAAATGGCATGCTGCCGGGACCTTTGACTCCACATCTCTATCCCCTGAAGTATGTGGCTCCCTCTACCTCTACAACTGCATCAGCCATGGCACAGGAGGCACCACACACAGAGGATGAAGATGTGATAGGAATAAAATTCACAAGGAAAAGCACCCTGTAGCACCAGTCTGTTCCACATGGACAGTTTCTCCTTAGTTCTGGTCTTAAGATCATGCCAATGTTGTGACAGTAGGAAACGCGCTCTCTTCCCCTAACCACTGTTGATTTATCTGCTGTGTACTGTCATTGTCTCTTTTATACCAATTGGCATTTTTTTATCTCCTCACTAATGCACACAGCTCCTAACCATGTCTCATGTGTTGTCCTTCAACCCTGGACTCCAATTGCACTACAAATGGCTAACGTTCACTCATGGGGTCTGTGAACTGGATATTCCATAGAATTCACAAATACAATTGCACCTGTAAATAAAGCACCTTGTACACATGTAGCATTTCTGCGTTTACTGTGATCAGCTAAAAGATGGCATTGTATCAGTCCTTGTCAATGTGTACAGAATATCAGCACATGAGTGCATGACTGTCAGACACAAAGCCACATACTAGGATCCTAATGTGAGAAAGGTGAATGATGGTGTTGTCGTCTACAACTAACTTACCGAGTATTTTATATACATTTTGAAGAGATAACCTTTGAAGTAGACATATATGGCTCTGAACCCGGTCAATGGTAATTTACTCAGATGGGAGTACCAGTACAAATTATTAGTGTGGTATAGGAGAAGCTAACCTTATCAGTGATGGCCACCTGTCAGTGTTGCAGGACACAGTTTTGAATGTGCCTATTATCAGATGTGCCACACTTGCCCACAATGAAAGTGCAGGACCCTATCAATGACAGATGAAGTATCATATTTACCTGTCCAAGATAAGGTATACATACACATTGTGAATGGCTGGAACACTTGATGGCAAATGTATGCACTGGTAGATGGAATGTAGCAGCTAATCCAACAGCTCTTTGGTCATAGGGGATGCACATGGTAAACCTGGTAAATCAAGACAGTAAGTACATCCTAGGCCATTTCCCTAACTTGGCCAGTGCCCTCATGAGAACCTCACAACACTCAATCAACTTACAAAATTATTAGGCTAAGAAAAACAGGATTTATTGTAAAACCATGTACATGTGACTAACCTAAAAACTACCTTATGCTAAACTAACCTATACTAACTTAACTAACAACTAAACCTATCTAACCTATTCTAAACTTATCTTACACATGTAACACCATACTCTAAACATTCCCCCCCCCCCCACTGCCCTTAGGACACAAGATACATGAAGAACAACAAACTATGACTAAATATGTACTGACCTAACCTATGGCATAAACAAATATGTATATCTTGGTATTCCTTTTTTTATACACAAATACCCCAGCATGACCCCCACCCAACTAAACCTAACATAAGCCTACCCTACATTAACCTAATACTACCCATCTAAAACAATGTAAAACAGTAAAAGGGAGGGAAAGGAACTGGGAGGCTGTAGACAATATTAGTTAAATTCTTTATTTCTTCAGTTTCTTTTTGATGTATTGCAACAGCCTTAGGTTCTCACCACTCTCCTCCAATTTTTCAAGTCTGGCGAAAATGTTGGCCATGTCACCTCTCATGTCTAGTTCAAATTTTCTAGCAACAACTACAGCAGGTGGCTGAACTGGTGCCTGTCTCCTGGCTGGTGCAGCTGACGTGGAGGGTTTTGGACTGGCTGTGGCCCCCTGCACACCTAATATTTTTCCTACAGTGTCCTTGTGCTGGCTGCGGCTGCTGTGGAGGTCCACCATACGCAAACGCCTGCCATTCCCCAGATGCCTTCTCACTGTGGATCCTTCTTCCCATTCGCTGGTATCCTGCTTCCACCTCCATTATGTGGCGGTAGTGTTCGGACCTCCTATGAAAAGCATGCCTCTGGACTGGTGTCATATTGGCAGTGGAAGTAAGAGGAGAAACAGGCATCAGTTCAGCATTGGGTGAAGGTTGTACAGATATTATGTACACTACAACTGCAGCTAAGGCATTCCTCAACAATGACTTACTCCTCATCTATGACTATTTACTACCAGCCATCTACAGTATCATGTACATGTCACTGGGATGATGGCTATCCATTGTTAACCAAAAGGTCCCAGAGCTGATTGGACAAATTTATCCATGACCAACTTTTGTGTAATCAAACTTGTTATGATCATGTGCCCCAAACAAGTCTGGATTTCCTGTGCTCCTGTGCATAAGGGTGGCTGTGTATGCAATCCATGACCTCGAAACCCCGGTGAAACATTAAGGATTGCCCAGTCATCATGATTCCAAGTGGGGGCCATATGATAGGCGGTCTGGTAACTTCCCGCCGGCTACTCTAAGGTGTGGAAAATCATAATTCATGTCAAGGGGGCACGACATTGTCCATGATGTGCCCACATGACCAAGTGATGCAATGTCCCCAGAAAGTTTGGCCAAAGCCTGACCTGCACATCAAATTTGTCTTCACATTACATAATTGAAGCCCCTCTGCCCTGTGCTATGTCGTGCTAAATGTGTTAAATGGCAGATACATGGTGGCTGTATGGGTGCCCTTAGGCCCACAGTGATTTTGAGACTGCACTGGGTGCTGCAACAGTATCTTGATATATTGTACATCATTTGCAGATGCATGTCAGACATCAAAGTACCAGATACGCACACAGCATTCACATCATATGCATGTGATGTGACCTACATCACTCACAAATGTCTAGAGATATACAGCAATGTCTGCACCAACTTTGGTGAAAAGCTACAGATAATTTTGAAATAAGGGCTAACTGAACTGCATTACCAGGATGCAAAGGGGTGAACTGTGCTGAGATTTGTGGCGTGTGCTCCCAACCACCCTTCCTGTTTGAAAGGTTCCCTTGAGCCATTGAGCTGGCGAACTTTGGAGATGCACCTGTGTGCCTGTGAGTGGTACTTGACCTGAGAGGAATTTGGCAGCATTTCCAGCAACCCCAGATGAATTTTCTTTGTTCTCTACTCTACTGATGAAAGGCTAAACCCAGAAACACCTATATAAGCCCCCTAGAGACGTCTGAAGTTATAACCCACATCTATACAGTCTCGTCAGTAAGTGTAAGCTATGTGTGGCACACAGTGTTGACAATAGTGCTGTGACAAAGTGGTTGTCAACAGGCATGCTATATACATTAACAGGTGCCATGACACCCATCATGGTAGACTTCAATGAATAGGCGGCCAGCCATTACAATTCCTATTACACACACTTCCATGCCAGCACACTTTGCCCCATGTGCTAAAAGCAAGCCATTCTCATTGCACAACATTCCAACAGACATGATGTCACCATCCATTATCCACTGATATCATATCATTGGTCAGGCAAAACCATATTTCATAGCATTCCACACTTCAGACTGACTCACACCAAACCCTGGAATAGCACATGCGCCGCACAAGATGACATTTACTGGCTGCATTGGGATCATCAAATCGGACCTGCAAGACATAAATGGAAACCATTGCTTAAGTTAATTTGTACATATCAGTTAATGGATGACATTGTTCACTGTCAACTTGTTAGGCTGAGTGAGCAAATCATCCTAGTGGTAGAGCAGAGCAACTAAAACATCTATGACCAGTCAATCACAGTCTCAGATAATGTAGACCCATGCACAAACAAAGCATCACTGTCCCCGACATTCCTGGGGTGCTTCTCACTGCACCATTTATACATTACATTGTCATGCAGTGTTTGGTAGCTCTGCACCTCCATGGCCATATGGGACTGCACGACACTGCAAAAACCATTGCATGCCCAACAGATGCAGTATACAGTGTGTTAGACCCGGCTGTTTTTTCAGGGTCATCCCCAAACGTTTTGCCTCCTTCCTCCTATTTTTTCTGACCTCTTGTTGTTGCTCTAGGACTCTGAGCACTTTATCACTGCTGATCAGTGCTAAAGTGCAGGTGCTCTTTGTAGGAGGCTGCCCAGTTTGTAGTGGGTACCAAAGGTACATACTCCTCATACCAGTTCCAGTTATCCCTTATTAGTGAACTGTAGTCAGTGTCTAGAAGCCAAGCTGTCTAGGGGTAGCTGTAGCTGAGCAGCCAAGGCTTATCTAGGAGACGTGCAAAGCTCATGCAATACCACTGAAGACACACAGTACTTACACATGAAAGAAAATACTCAGTGTTACAAAAATTAAGGAAGTTTGATTTTACTGACACAATGCCAAAAATACCTTAGAGACTATACTCCCTTAGGAGGTAAGTAATATACACAGTATATGCACTAGAATTCAGAAAAAGCTGCATAAACAGTTAGAAAACAGTGCAAATAGTGAAAATCACAGTAGGTTGCAATGGGCCTAGGGGGAACCCAAATCATGTACTAAAATAGTGGAATGCGAAAGTCAGTTTCCCACCTGGGCAAGTGTTGTGTGTAGAGAAGTGCTGGGAGTATTAGAAAACACCAAGGGTAAGTAATAGAACCCACCCAAGAGCCCAGGAAAACAAGAGCAAATCACAGTAAGAACACAAAAGCAGTTGTGATAGAAGATTATGCAAGAACCAGAAGAGACTGCAAGACACCAATGATGGATTGCTGGACCTGAAGACCTGGGGAAGAAGGGGAACAAGTCCAAGAAGCACTGAAGAGTCCAGGGAGAACAGGAGCCCCTGCTAACCGGATGAAGGTGCAAATGAAGAACCACCGGTGAGGAAGAACAGTCAGTACTGCACCCAGGAAAATGGATACGGGTTCCTGGTTGGTGCAGATGTTGTCCCACGTCGGATGGATGATTGCAGTCTGGTTTGTGTCACTGGATTCTGCCAACAAGCCTTGGCACACGCAAAGCATGCAGTTAACAGAAAATGTCACTGCCCAGGACCAGGAGGGACCTGGTGACCTCTACCCAGGAGGGGGGAACAGAGGGGGATCTCAACAACTCAGAGCCCTCAGAAGACCAGGCAGCGCACACAGGAGTCCCACAGCCTGGGGACAAAGAAGGTGCAAATGGAGGCCCATGCAGCATGACACAAAGGGATCTCACACTGCTGGAGAATCACTCAGGCAGTTGTGCTTCACAGGAAGGAGTACTGGGGGCTGGAGCTGTGCTGTGCATGAAGAACTTTGAGGAAGGTTGCTCACAAGCCTTAGCGACTGCAAGTCACGCTGTGCATGGGGGTACTGTCTTGCGTGGAGAGGCAAGCTCTTACCTCCACCAAAGTTGGACAACTGGACCTTGGGACTGTTGGGGTCACTTTAGTCCACCACCCATGTTGCTGGATCCACGCTCGTCGTCAGGAGAGGGGACCAACACCACCAGTCATCACTGTACAGGGGTGCCTGCCAAAGCAGGGAAGTGACTCCTTCACTTCAAGGGAGATTCCTTTGCTTCTTCTGGTGCAGGCTGAAGACAGTCCTCAGAGGATGCACGGCCCTGAAACAGTTGCAGTTGCTGACAGGAGCTGGATATACAATGTTGCAGAAGTCATCTTTGCTTCTTTGGTGCAGTTTGTAGAGTTCCTGGAGAGTCCACATGCCGTTTCATCGGTAGAAGATGAAGTAAAGGGTGCAGAGGATTCCTGCTGGAGTCTTGCAATCCTAATCTGAGGAAACACCAGGAGGAGAGACCCTAAATAGCCCTGAAAGGGGGGATTGGTCAGCTACACAGGAATGCATCTATCAAGGGAGGGCTCCAACATCACCTGCTGGCACTGGCCACGCAGATGCTCCAAAAGTGCCCCACCATCTTGGAATCCAAGATGGCAAAACCCAGGGACACTCTGGAGGAGCTCTGGGCACCAACCTGGGGTGGTGATGGACAGGGGAGTGGTCACTTCCCTTTCCTTTGCCCAGTTTCGTGCCAGAGCAGGGACAGGGGGTCCCTGAACTGGTGTAGACTGTATTATGCAAGGAGGGCACCATCTGTGCCCTTCAAAGCATTTCCAGAAGTTCTGGGAGGCTACCCGTCCCACGCCTATAACTCCTATTTACAAATGGAGAGGGTGTAACACCCTTCTCCCAAAGGAAATGCTTTGTTATGCTTTCCTGAGCTTGAGCTGCTTGAGCAACAGGAGGGCAGAAACCTGTCAGAGGTAGCAGCAGCGGGCTGCCTGGAAAACCTCATAAGGCTGTTCTGGGAGTACTGGGGTCCACTGTGGAGCACCCAGAGGAATTGTAAAACCTAAAACCAATACTAGAATTAGTATTGGGATACAATTGCCATGTGTTAGACACCTGACATGGCCATATTCGGAGTTACCATTGTGAAGCTGGACATAGGTATTGACCTATGTCCAGGGCACGCATAAAGTGGCATCCCCACACTCACAAAGTCTGGGAAAATGGTCCTGGATGACATGGGGCACCTTTGCTAGTGTAGGGGTGCCCTCACACACAGGTATATTGCACCCAGCCTTCAGGGTTTGAAGGCCTGACATATAGGTGACTTATAAGTGACCTGGTGCAGTGAAAATGGCTGCAAAAGGGTGCATGCACCATTTCACACAGGCTGCAATGGCAGTCCTGCAGAAGCCTTTGCATGGGCTCCCTATGGGTGGCAAAAGTAATGGTGCGGCCCATAGGGATCCCCTGGACCCCCAATGCCCTGGGTACCTAAGTACCAAATACTAGGGGCTTATAGGGGGTACCAGTATGCCAATTAGTGATGAAATGCTTGGTTACCAGTATGTAGTAACTGATTTGAGAGAAGAGAGCATAAGCACTGGGGTCCTGGTTAGCAGGAATCCAGTGACAGTTAAACACACTTACATCAGGCAGAAATTGGGGGTAACATCTAAAAAAGGAGGGTACTTTCCTACACAACTCCCACCCCCTTAATGAGGGACAATAAGGCTAACCTAGCCCAGATTAGTCTTCATTGTCTAAGTGGAAATATCTGGATAGTCCATCTGCATTGAAGTGGTTACACCCAGGTATATGTTCCACAATAAAGTCCATCCCCTGTAGGGAAATGGACCACCTCAACAATTTAGGGTTTTCACCTGTCATTTGTTTTAACCATAAGAGATGTTTGTGGTCTGTTTGAACAATGAAGTGAGTCCCAAAGAGGTATGGTCTCAGCTTCAAGGCCCAGACCACAGCAAAGGCCTTCCTCTCAAAAGCTGACCAACACTATTCTCTACGGGTCAACCTTCTGCTGATAAAAGCAACAGGTTGATCCTGGACCTCTGAATTTAGTTGTGATAGCACAGCTCCAACCCCTACCTCTGAAGCATCAGTTTGGACAATAAACTTCTTAGAGTAGTTTGGGCCTGTTTGGACAGGTGCAGTATATATCCTGCTTTAGCTCCTCAAAAGCTTTGACAGCTAGCTGTCGACAACACCTTTTTAGGCATCTTCTTTGAGATGAGGTCATTAAGAGGGGCAACAATGGAGCCATAGTCCTTAATGAACCTCCTGTAATACCCAGTGAGACCAAGAAAGGCTCTGACCTTGGTCTGTGTTGTAGGGGGAGCCCAGTCTAAAATAGCCTGTATCTTCCTCTGTAGTGGTTCAATCTGTTCGCCACCTACGAGGTGTCCCAGAAAAATCGCCTTCCTCTGCCCTAGCTGGCACTTTGAAGCCTTGATAGTGAGGCCTGCCTTTTGCAGGGCCTCCAAACCTTTCCTCAGGTGGACCACATGGTCATCCCAGGTAGAGCCGAAGACCGCAATATCATCTAGAGATGCTGCACTAAAAGCTTCCAGACCTTGGAGGACTGTGTTCACCAGCCTCTGAAAAGTGGCAGATGCATTTTTCAAACCAAAGGACATAACAGTAAACTGATAATGCCCTCCAATGGTAGAGAAAGCAGTTTTGGGTTTTGCATCTTCTGATAGTTTGATCTGCCAATACCCTCCAGTCAAATCAAAAGTGCTGAGATACTTGGAGGATGTCAGTGAATCAATAAGCTCATCTGTCTTGGATATAGGGTGAGCATCAGTCTTAGTGACTGTATTGAGCCCTCCATAATCTACACAAAACCTCATCTCCCTTTTTCCATTCTGAGAATGAGGCTTTGGTACTAGCACCACTAGCCGGGCCCAGGGACTGAGTGCTCAATTACTCCTAAGTCCAACATTTTCTGAACTTTTAATTTAATGCAGTTCCTGACATGGTCAGGCTCTCTATAAATTTTATTTTTGACAGGTAAACTGTCTCCAGTATCTTTGGTGTGTTCACACCAAGTGGTCTGACCAGGTGTCACAGAAAACAGCTCAGAAAACTGGCCTAGGAGGCTCTTGCAATCCTTCTTTTGCCCTTTTGAAAGGCCGAATAACTCCTTCCACTGAGCCATCAGCTGCAGTGTTGGAGAAGAGATCGGGAGAGGAAGACACTCTGCTTCCTGTCCCTAATCAGTGGCCATGAGTATGGTTAATTCTGCCATATCATAGTATTGTTTCAGGCGGTTCACATGAAGTACACTTAGAGGACTTCTGGGAGTGCCTCGGTCCAATACGGACCTTACTCTTTTTCTCCACTATCAGATGTGAGCCACTCCATTTGTCCTGGAGTGCTCTGGGTGCCACAGGCTCCAGTACCCACACCTTCTGTCCTGGGTGTTACTCAGGCAGGACAGCCTTTTGGTCATGCCATTGTTTCTGCAACTCTTGGCTTGCCTGAAGGTTTTTGGTAGCCTTTTTCATATACTCAGCCATTCTGGATCTTAGGCCAAGTACATAGTCCACTATACCTTGTTAGGGGGGCTTTAAGGTTTTCTCCCACCCCTTCTTCACCAGTGCAAGTGGACTCCTAACAGGATGACCAAAAAGGAGTTCAAATGAACTGTAGCCCACTCCCTTCTAGGGTACCTCCCTGTAGGCAAAAATGAGGCCTGGCAATAGTACATCCTGCCTCCTTCTGAGTTTTTTAGATGGTCCCATGACCATACCTTTGAGAGTTTTCTTAAACCTCTCAACCAATCCATTTATCGGAGGATGGTAAGGTGTGGTGAATTTAAAAGTTACACCACACTCTTTCCACATTTCTTTCAAGCATGCAGATATGAAATTACTACCCCTGTCTGATATTACCTCTTTAGGGAAGCCCACCCTGGAAAATATTCCCAGGACGGCTTTTGCCACTGCAGGAGCTGTAGTGGTCCTTAGAGGAATTGCTTCTGGATATCTAGTGGCATGGTCCACCACCACAAAGATAAACCTATTGCCAGAAACAGTAGGAGGGTCAAGGGGGCCAACTACGTCAACCCCTACCCTCTCAAAGGGCACCCCAACCACAGGCAGTGGGATCAAGGGGGCCTGGGGTGCCACCAGTCTTACCACTGGCTTGGCAAGTGACACAAGAGCGACAGAACTCTTGTGTCTTCTGATATGTGAGGCCAGTGAAAGTGAGGGAATAGTCTGTCCCAGGTTTTGCTTTGCCCCAAATGTTAAGCAAGGGGAATGTCATGTGCCAGTGTGAGAAGAAACTCCCTATACTGCAAGGGAATGACCAGTCTACTGGTAGCATCAGGTTTTGGGTCACTTGCCTCTGTAAAAAGGCTATTGTTTTCCCAATACACTTTGTGAGAGTCACTGACATCCCCTTCTTCCTGTTTGACAGCTTGCTGTCTCAAACCTTCTAGTGTGTGACAGGTCTGCTGTGCCACACAACTCCTCCCTGGCAGGCCCCCATGCCCCCAAAAGATCAGCTGTTTCAGCCTGGAGCTCCCCTGGTGTATGTTCTGCACAGGGAATAGACTTCTCCTCATCAAAAGGGGAATTTTCAGTGGAGGGAGGGATACTGGATAAGGGTTACCCTTTCTACCCCTAGTTTTTGGGAGCACTTGGTCCATTGTTCCAGGATCCAAGTTTCCCTGTCTTCCTTGCTCCGAGCCCTTGCGATAGCAAAGATGTGCCCAGGAAGGTCCAGCATTGCTGCATGTGCCTCCAATTCCACATCAGCCCAAGTTGAAGTCTCCAAATTGCTCGGTAGACATTCTACAGGTAGATCAGTGGATACCACAACTTTCTTTGGACCAGTAACCCCCCCTCCCCAGTTGAGATTCACAACATCCATGGGGTGGCTACCAGTGTTATTATGGGCGTCAGTCACTTGGTACTGATGACAAAGTAGGTGTTGCTCAGGGACTACCAGTTTTTCCATCACCATAGTGACATTGCCACTTGTGTCCCTGTAAGCCTCAACCTCAACACCATTGATTAGGGGTTGTTGCTTGTACTTATCCATGTTAAGGGGACAAGCAACAAGGGTGGCAAGGTCAATGCCACCATCTGAGACTAAAACAGCCTCAGTCGTTTCCTTAACTAAACCAACCCCCACTACATTACCCAGCATGGGCCCTGCTATACCTTTTGACTGGTTATTTGTAGTATTTTTCCTACCACAACTGCTATTACTAGATGTACAAGTGGAAGCACTGAGGGTTGTGGGGGTAGTGGGAGGTTTGGTGTTCCTCTTGGGACAAGTCGGGTCACTTGCCCAACGGCCTTTGTTCTTACATAGGTAACACTGAGGCTTTTCCTGATGGTTGGATGAGGATTTAGGCCCACCCCTAGAGGATTTGTGTGGGCCTGATGAAGGCTCTGACTTTTTATCTTTGTCCTCACCTTTGTCATGTGATTTACCATCCTTCTTCTTGTCCTTGTTATCCCCTGTATGAGCTTTTATGCTCACCCTTGTTCTGATCCATACATCTGCCTTCTTTACCAATTCTTGGGGAGAGGTCAGATCTGTATCTACCAAGTACTGGAGAAACAAGTCAGACGCACAATTGTTAAGAATATGCTCTGTCAAAATCAGATTATAAAGACCCTCATAGTCAGACACTTTGCTGCCATGTAACCAACCTTCCAAAGCCTTCACTGAGCAGTCCACAAAGTCTATCGAATCGTGTGAAGACTTTTCTGGTCTCTCTGAACTTCTGCATTGTTCAGTGGTTAAGCCAAATCCATCCAAGAGTGCGGTCTTCAAAACATTGTAATTATCTGATTCTTCCTTCCTGACAGTGAGAAGTCTATCTCTCCCCTTGCCAGAAAAGGACAACCACAGAAAAGCAGCCCATTGCATCTGAGAGACCCTCTTTACTTTACAGGCCCACTCAAGTGCAGCAAAGCACTTGTAGATGTCATCCCCCTCCTTGTAAGGGGGAACTATTTTGTGGAAGTTTCTGGAATCAAACGTATTCTCCCTAACACCATAATTCCTGAAACTGCTGCCACCATGGGAAACTAACCCAACCCCTGCCTTTTTCTCTCCACAGCTAAGGCCTCCATGTCTAGGGCTAGCTGTTGCTGCTGTAGCCTCACCTTGGCCTCCTCCAATCTCAGCTTTCTGAGCTCCCAGTCTATGGAGTCATACCTGGATTATAAGTGTGGACCCCTCATAAACTGAGGTGACATGAGAATTGGCAGAGGTAGATCTTTCCCTAGCTTTACTGACTCTAGTGACCTGACCTCTTGGTGTGACGGGAGCCCTACTTGTGTGTGAAACCCTCCCACCACCAGCTACACTAGATTGTTTGCTGGGGGAAGATTTTGTGAAGAGCCCTCCCCTGAATCTTCAAGCTGATCCCCTAAGTCTAAAGCATTAGAATCTCCCTCCCTCCCCTCTTCCTGGTTACCAGACTGCTCCTGGTCATCTTGGAGAAGGAGACTCAAAAGAAAATTTTTGTTAGGGTTCTTCCCTAACTCTAAGCTTCTCTCTGAGCAAAGCACTCTTAGTACTTTGAATGTCATGTTCTCATAGGGAGTTCCCATGACTCCAGGGGTGGCCTCAGAGGACGATAAAGTTGCGGTAATACCGCCAACATCCCGCTGGTAAAAAAATAAATGGAATTATGACCACGGTGGAAACCGCCAACATAGATAGCCACTTTAACACACCGACCACCAAGGGGGTAGCAACAAGCACTGCAGTGTTAACCGCCAACAGCCAGGTGGAAGACAAGGTTCTGCCCACTGTATTATGAGACACTAATCCACCACCTTTTCTGGGGCAGTACCAACTCCATCAAAAGCATGGAGGAAACAGTACACAGAAGGCAAAGAACTGACCTCTGGAGACTCAAGTAAGAACCACAATGCCATGGAGCCAAAACTGCAGATGTTCCCCATGCTGATCTACCCCCTTCCACACCAGGAATACCAACACCGGAGACGATGACCACGGTGAGTACTGCCGCCTAGCACACAGGGGAGGGGGGAGGAAAAAGAGAGAGAGTGACACACAAACACGCAACACCTCCACCCCCAACAACATACACACAACCAGATGCAACAACATTACATATTCATCCCCCAGCTCTCAGGAATAATGCAAGGATAAAATGATTTTAAGAAAGTGAGTGTAATAATATAAAAAACTAGAAATACGTCCTCAAAAATCAAAAACAGTATTTACAGATATACAAATGAAGGGACACTGCACAGTCCATAATGTCTGTGGACCACAGGGCCATATCACATAGGCCAAGGACCCACTTGACTCCTGCCTCAATACAGAGACAACACTGCTGGGGCATCAGGTCGAAAATACACAGGTACCTGAAGGGGGGGACACCTCAGCTGGAAGGTGTTACAATGCCACTGCTCCTGGAGGGGGCAATATGCCCTCTGCGATGGCCTGGGGAGTGCAAAGCCACAGTTTCTCAAGTGGGTGGTTTGCCCACTGCTTGGTTCTGGGGAGTGCAAGGCCACAGTCTCTCAAGTGGGTGGTTTGCCCACTGCTTGGTCCTGGGGAGTGTAAAGCCACAGTCTTTCAAGTGGATGGATTCTCCACTGGTTCTGGAGGGGGCATTGTGCCCAGTGTGCTTCATCCTGGCAAGGAGGGGATGAGTGGATGCATTCTTCCACTAGTTCTGGAGGGGGCCTTGTGCCTTGTGATGCAGCACATGGGGAGTGCAAGGTCAGTCTCTTACTTTGGTGCCAGATCCACGAGATTTGCTGTGGGCAGGATGCAGGACACTCCATGGAGACAGGACTACAGTCCATCTGCCGGTGGCGACGGCTGTACAGTGGTGGCAGTGCCTGTGCTGGTGTCGGTGCTGCCAGTGGTGGGGGGGGAGGCTTCAGCCCTTCCCCTGCAGCCTCGGACGGCTGCCCACTTGGGCTGGGGATGCTGCTGCTGCCAGTGGTGCTGCTGGCGGTGCTGCCAGTGGTGGGGGGAGGCTGCAGCCCTTCCCCTGCAGCCTCGGACAGCTGCCCATGGGGCTGCTGCTGCCAGTGGGTGCTGGTGGCGTGCCGGTTGCAGTGCTGCTGGCGGTGCTGCCATTGATGGGGAGAGGCTCCACCTCTTCCCCTGCAGCCTTGGATGGCTGAAACGGCATGGTTGGTGGTGGGGGCTCAGATCCTGTCACTGCACCAGGCCTCCTGTCCCTCCTGTCTGCAGGGGCAGGCCCTTTGCCCTTGGCAGCTGGTGGTGTCTTCTTGCCCTTGGCAGCTGGTGGTGTCTTCTTGTCCTTGGCAGCTGGTGGTGCACCCTTGCCCTGGGCAGCTGGTGGTGCACCCTTGCCCTGGGCAGCTGGTGGTGCATCCTTGCCCTTGACAGCTGGTGGTCCCTTCTTGTCCTTGGCAACTGGTGCAGGCACACTGCCAGTGCTGATGGGTGTCTCCTTGGAGCCACTCACACCTGCAGTAGCTGCTGAAACTACAGTGGCTGTGGACTGGGTGGCTGAGGTGCTGGTGTGGGTTCTGCCCACCCTGGCCTGAAGTGAAGGATGGGGGGGGGGGGGGCAGGGAAGCGGTCAGGGATTGAGAGGAAAAGCTTTTTAGGGACACTGATGTGGGAAGAGGGTAAAGGTTTGGGTGTGGAGGAAGAGGGAGTGGGAGTAGTGGTTGCAGGTGTCTGTCTGCTGTGTTTGGGTGCAGGTGCATGGGCTGGATGCTGTTGTGATGTGGATGGCTGTTGGGTGTCTGAGTGCTTGTGTTTGTGTACCTTAGGAGAAGGGGGCACAGACACAGTGGGAGAGGAAACAGAGGACGTGTGCATGGATGTAAGGGTGGTGACTTCCAGTGAGGGGTGTGTAGTGATAGGCGTGATGGTGATGGAGGTAGTGGATGAGGATGTAGTGCATGCAGGTGTGTGGGTAGACGCAAATGGGAGGGAGGTGCGCAACGAGGAGGAGGGGACACAGTGGAGGCAGTGGATGTTGGCATGTCTGATTCTGGATGGTGTTTGTGTGTGTGCCTGTGTGATGATGCGTGGTGCTTGTGTTTGCCTGAGCCACTCCTGTGTGTTGTCATGGGTGCATGCTGGTCTGATGGTGTGTTTGGGATAGGCTGGGGTTGAGGGAAATGGGACTGGGTAGAGGAAGTTGGAGGGGGGAGGCTAGAGACAGGGACAATGGCTGCCATCAGGGATGAGAACAGAGCCTGAAATGATCTCTGTTGGGCTGCCATGCCAGAGTGAATGCACTTCAGGAATGCATTTGTTTGCGGCAAATGCCCTGCCAGCCCCTGGATGGCATTCACTATGTTTGACTGCCCAACAGAGATGGATCGCAGGAGGTCAATAGACTCCTCACTCAGGGCAGCAGGGCTGACTGGGGCAGGGCCTGAGGGGCCTGGGGTGAAGGAGATGCCCTCCCTCCTGGGTGAGCGGGCACGGGATACACGCTGAGGGGATGCTGGGAGGGCGGTGCTGGTACGGGAGTGGCAGCTGTACCTGTTGTTGGGTTGGGCACAGAGGTGTCCGCCACCAGCAGGGAGCTTCCATCGGAGGAGGTATCACTGTCAGAACTGTCCCCTCCAGAACCCGCCGTGGTGCTCCACTCGCTCTGTTCCACTGGTGCCCTCACCGTCGGTGGATTCGTCCTCTTGGGCCCTGTGGAATGCAGCTCCCTCCGTCACCAGTGCCTCTGATCCTGCGCCAGATGATGCTAATGCACATTAGGACAGGGTGACAAAACAAAAAGGGGGGAGGAAGAGACAGAGGATTCAGTTGCTCAATGCCAGCAACAACACCACTGTTGGCATACACAACACACAGGGAACAGCTCTATGCACTAGTCGATGCCCTACCAGTCACAATTCTAGTCACCAAGCCATGGAAAATAATGCCTAATGCCAATAGCAGCATACCGGAGACCCACAGAACCCAGCCCAGTAGTAGATGCCTACTAGCATGTTTGGGGGTTGAGTGCAACATACCCTGCCCAACAGGGAACCTACCCTGCAATGTTCAACCTGGCCTAGGGGCACCCAGAGGCCCACATCCCCCACCCAGATAACACCCCACCAAGCGCAATTTGCAGATTTGGAAACTGTACTCACCCCCTTGTGGCTGCTGTGATGCCCTCAAGCGCCCATCCAACTCTGGATAGGCCACCGCCAGTATGCGGAACATCAGGTGGGTCAGGGTTCGACGGGCACCCCTTCCTCATTGGGAGGCCATCCCCAGCTGGGAGTCCACCATCTTCCTTGCCCAGTGTCTCAGGTCCTCCCACAGTTTGCGACAGTGGGTGCTCTGACTGTCGTAGATCCCCAGGGTACACACATCCTTGGTGATGGCATGCCATATACCCTTTTTCTGATGTGCACTGACCTGCTGACAAATATACATAGAAAAAAGGTATCAGTCATCTTGCCCGGCCTGTTACACCCATGGCCCACCATTTCCCTCCGATCCCCTTATGCACATACATTGACCACCATACATGCAGCACTCTGCCCAGGACCCCTCAACCAGCCCCCCCCCCCACACGAGGTCTTCACACTCAGCAATCCATGCATTCATGCCCCATGCATCGTGCACACAGTGTACTCACCTGTTGGTCTGGAGGCCCATAAAGCAATCGGTACTAGGGTAGGACCCCACCCACCAGTCTCTCCAACTCCTCCGACGTGAAGGCTGGGGCCCTCTCCACAGAGACTCGAGCCATGGTTGCTTCCAGGCACAGGTCACAGCAGCACTTGCAGTGTAGGTCCTCCCTTGTTGAAGGTTAAGTAGCAAGTGAGTCAACAGATAGAAAATGGCGGTCACGTCCACGGCAGTGCGTACCGTCACTGCCGGCGTACATCACCATTGGCTACTGTATCCCATAGGGCCCCACGTTAACCATGAGGAGTTGCACAGCGGTTTTCGACCGCCTCCCGCAACGGCGCACAACGTCAGCGGAATTACCTCATTTCTACCTGTCCCTCCACACAGGACAGGTGTCGGCCTTTTCAGGGGGGGCAGGCCATGGCACATAACTGCGCCACAGCAGACATAAGCACATTTAAGGACTACATGTAAACATACTGTTTGTCACAACATGCAATGCATTTTACTCTGAGGATATGTTTGACAATGACCAGCTGCTCACCGTTTTGCCCTCCAGAATACAACCACTAAGGATGATTAGGAGATGGAGACATGCCCCTTTGTACAGGCCCCTTGTGGACTTGGTAACAATGGAGGTCAGGCACATTATCTTCACCTACAGGCTAGATAGGGCCACAATCCAAGAGCTGTGTGCCCAATTGGGGCCAGACCTGATCTCAGCTATCCGTCAGCCCACTGGTATAGCCCCTCTTGTGCAAGTCCTATCAGTGCTATATTTCTTGGCAAGTGGCTCCTTCTAAGTGAGAGTGGCCATGGCAGCAGGGATGTCACAGCCAATGTTCTCAATAGTGCTGACCAGAGTGTTGTCTACCCTGATAAAACACGTGCACAGCTACATTGGTTTCCCCCAGGTGGAGGATTTGGCCACAGTGAAGGCTGACTTCTATGCAATGGGACATATCCCAACATCACTGGAGCAATTGATGGTACACATATTGCCTTTGTCCCCCACAGGAGAAATGAACAGGTGTTCAGAAATTGAAAGAGCTTTCACTCCATGAATGTGCAGATAGTGTGCCTTGCGGACCAGTACATCTCCCATGTGAATGCAAAATATCCTGGGTCTGTGCATGATGCCTTTATCCTGAGGAATAGCAGCATCCCATATGTGATGGCTCAACTCCCAGAAGCACAGGGTGTGGCTAATAGGTTAGCCCTGGTCCCCACCCAGTGTATGTTGGTGTATGGGTATGGGGTTGGCCCTATGGGTGAGTGTGTGTCTAACAGGTATCCCTCGATATTTGCAGGTGAGTCTGGTTACCCCATCCTCTCATGGCTGTGGACCCCAGTGAGTAATGCTAGGACAGGGGCAGAGGAACGTTACAATGAGGCACGTGGGCATACAAGAAGAATTATTGAGCACACCTTTGGTTCAGGTGCCTCCATCTGACAGGTGGATCCCTGTGCTACTTACCAAAGGAGGTGTGCCAGATCATCATTGCATGTTGCACAACCTTGCCCTGAGACAACAGAACAGCTATCATACAATAGTACTTCCAGTGACACACAGGTAAGACCCTGTAACTTCACCTTCCATTACAGTTTTGTGTAGTGATTTTTCTCTAGCAGGCTGCTGTTCCCACTACTATGGTCACTTACTGTACCGTTTGACATGTCTTTTCACAGCTCTTGTTGCCCTACTCTGCCTCCTGGTGTATTGACTGCAGCACATTACAGGTCATGACTATGAATACATAACTGTACAGTCTAATTGCAAGGTCTACAGATTGTTAAACAAATACATCCTTAAATCATTTGACAAACTCCATACTTGTATTTTTAAGAGGTTGTTTAGAAGTAAATGGGGATGTGCAATGGGCTGGGTTGATGATGGGGGAAAGTCCAGGATAGAGTTCAGTCTATTTGTATCACAGGTGCATTGTCCAATGGGGGATAGGAAGGGGAGCAATGGCAGTTCAAGTTGGACAGGGTAACAGAGTGGGTAACAATCAGGAGAGTCTTATTTCCTGGTGGGGGTCTTGGCAATGTTCTCTGGCTTCTGCCTGGATCGCAAGGACCTTTTGCATGGTGGTTCTCCTTCTGCGGGGTGTGGGGTGCTGGTGGCCTGTTCCTATGGCGGGGCCTCCTGTCTACTAGCATTGGCAGAGGGCTGTTTATCGGTGTGGCTTATGTCAGAGGCCAGTTGGTGTGCCACTGCCTACCCCATGGTGTTGGTCATGCCTGCCAGCACCCCTGCAATGGTGAACAGGGTGGTGTGGATTTTCCCTCAGGTCCTCCCTGATTCCCAGGTATGATCCCACCTGCAGCCACTGGGTCTCCTTCAACTTGGCCAGTATCTGGCCCATGGTCTCCTGGGAATGGTGGGATGCTCCCAGCATGTTGGCGAGTGCCTCGTGGAGAGTCAGTTCCCTGGGCCTGTCCTCCCCGTTGCACAGCAGTCCTCTCAGCTTCCCTGTTGTCCTGTGCCTCTGTCCTCTGAACCGTGTTTCCACTGCCACTGACCCCAGGTCCCTGACCGTCCTGTGTTTGTGGGGTGTCCGGGGGTCCCTGTAGTGGTGGACACACTGTTGATTGATGTGTCCTGGGGACAGAGATATGGGTCCGCTGGGTGGGTGCTGTGCTGGTGTTTCCTGAGGGGGAAGACTCTGTGGTGGTATGGAACTGTGGCTGGGCAACCGACTGTCCGGAGGTCCCTGATGGGCCAGGTTGGTCATCCTGATCCAGACGTGCAGAGCTCCTGTCATCACTGTGGGCCTCTTCTGTAGGGGGACTGGATGTTGCTGGCACTTCTCTGGTGATGTTGTGTGGGGAACCTCTGGGGATGTAAATGCAGTATTATGTTTTCTGCGTGTGTCATCTTGTGCATGGGTGTGTTGCCCTGTATGGTTGTTATTGCCATGGCAGATTGGCCTTAGTGAGAGTTATTTGGTGGGCTAGGTGATTGTCTCTAGTGTGCATGCAGTGGTGATGGTTGTCCATGCAAGTCTGTGATGGGTGTCCATGCATTGGTGGGGCATGCAGGGCTTGGCATTGGGATGAGTGGGTTGTGATGGTGGAGTGTAAGTGAGGTGGTGGAGTTATGGTGGTGAGGGTAGGGGTGGGGGTTTGTGATGGCATGCAGGTAGGTGAGGGTGAAAGTAGTAAAGATTTGACATACCGGAGTCTAGTCCTCCTGCTACTCCTGTCAGGCCCTCAGGATGCAGTATTGTCAAGACTTGCTCTTCCGATGTTGTTAGTTGTGGGGGAGGAGGTGGGGGTCCACCGCCAGTCCTCTGTACAGCTATCTGGTGTCTTGCAACCACAGAACGCACCTTCCACCGTAGGTCGCTCCACCTCTTCCTGATGTCATCCCTTGGTCTTGGGTGCTGTCCCACTGTGTTGAACCTGTCCATGATTCTCCGCCATAGCTCCATCTTCCTAGCAATGGATGCCTGCTGCACCTGTGATCCGAATAGCTGTGGCTCTACACAGATGATTTCCTCCACCATTACCCTTAGCTCCTCCTCAGAGAACCTGGGGTGTCGATGTGATACCATGGGTGTGGTGTGTGGATGGTGTATGGGTGATGGTGTTCTGTGGCTCTGGTTCTGTGGGTGCTCTTGTTGTGTCTCTCTCTCTCAGTTGTAAATTTTTTTGGAGTCATAAAGGGTTGTGGGTAGTGTGTGTTTTATATTGGTGGGTGTGGTGTGTGTATGTGTGTCAGGTATGTGTAGTATGAATTGTCAAATGAGGTGTTGTTTTGTATGTGTGTGTATTTAGAGCATGGCGGTATGTACCGCCAATGGTTTACTGCCTTTGAATGTCCGCCACAGTCATTCGTGGGTTGTAATGCTGTGGGTGTAGTTCTGTTGTCGTAACGGTGTGGGGGTTTGGTACCGCCATTTTATAACTGACCTTTGGGCTGGCGTATTTGTGTGTGTGTCTGTATAGTGACGGATTTCTATGTGTGGGTCATAATATGGGTAGCAGAAAACCGTTGCGGTCGGAGGGTGAAAATGCCCTGCCTTATGAATAGGGAGTATTTTCTGATTTATGAGGGGCATATTTATGAGGGGAGGCATGTTTGCTATGGTTGCAATGGTGGTGAGAAATGCTGCTTTCTGGTGTAGGTTGATTTTTTTATACCATTATAGAAAAGCCGCTTCTAGACAGTGAACATTTCTCAGTGCTTATGACTCTTGTGTTTTGCAGCTTAACTCTAATCCACATCTGGGGCATCATGACAGCTGGGCTTTGTGCATACTTTTCAGACAGCCTGTACACAGGGAGGGTGATGGTGTCAGAGGTGCACCTGCATTTTGAATGGTCTTCCTGGGCTGAGAGAAGGGGAGGCACACCTTCATTTGTAAAAGATGTGCCCTGCCCTTACACAAAGGGCTTGTTTACCCCCAACTGAGGTCTGGAGCCTGTGGTGGAGGAGAGAGGGGGCAGTCCTAGAAGCAGTTGTAACTGGTTGAAACCTCGTTTCCCCCCCCTCTTTGAAATTGCAAAACTGAGTATAAGTACTGGGGATTTCCCCCCATGTAAAACACACAAGAAACATTCTTGACGTAATGGACACAGAATGCCATTGGAGGGACTCACGGTGAACCGCCTTGGACTGCTGCTGCTGCTGTGCTGACCTGTGACCTTCTTGGCACTAGGAGGAACTGCCACTGACTGCATCCCCCTTGTGCTGGTCTGTTGTTGGACCCTGCCACCCTGTGCTGTGTGTCCCCAGAAGCTGGGTGCTATGGCTGCTGCCCTCTGCAACAATAGGCGTCCTAGCGCAAGGACAGCTCCGTGTTTGAGGCTCCTGTGCTGGGACAGAAGCGCTTGGAGAAGGCTATGTCATTTATCTGTTTAGCACCTAGAGAGCGCTTTTGTCATACTGCTGAGTGACCTTGAAGCACGAGGAAAGTGCTTTTATGTTTTTGAAGTTGCAGCGCCTGATGAGCGCTGGATCAGGTATGATGATCCCTGAGTGTAGAAATCACTGCCGCAGCCCGAATTCCCACAGTGCATTCTGAAACGTGCTCATTGACGTGCCCCCGGGCCAAGGGAAAGACGAAGGCAGAATCAGGTGCGCTCCTGGTGGTGCCCCCTGGGTGCGGTGTACTAAGGAGTGCCCCTAGGGCATAAGCAGGCATCCATTCCTGAGCCTGGTGCTGCTGCGGCAGAGTCACAGAGAAGGAGAAAGCCGTCTTCCAATGAGAGGCCAGGTGACAACAATGGAGAGAGGAGTGGGCCAGCTCGAGGCTGTGGAAGGCCCGGAGAAGCCCCAGCTGCAGTCTCCAGGAGGAGCGCGACTCGCTGGGAGAGGTGTTTGTTTCTCCCTGCAGCTACCTCAATGACGAGGGGGGGGCTGCAGACAGTGTGTGTAGCCTCCTGAGGGGACACTCCCCCAAGGAAAGGTCCCCTGCAGAGGAGAAGACCTAGGCCCTGGAGGGCCCAAAGAAGGAAGGAGAATGCCCCCTGTCATGGGAAACGCGTGGCCTCCTCAAGTATATTGGGCGGGGCGCACCCCTGAAATGCGCCGGATCATCCTTTCATGGGCATATAGCAGGTCGGGGTGGTGACCCTCGACGGAGGTCCACAGCCTGCCCAAAGTTACCCTGCATCACTGCAATTATTGGATCCCTGACAGAGGAGCACGTGAGCTCCTACAGGACGTCTAGGGGGCTGGGATTTACTGCCTCTTAGGTACGGTGGGGATGAGAACACATCCATAATGATGTCCTGTCATTTCATTGTAAGGTATATAGTAGGGCATGTGTATTACTAGTAATGTGTTTTACTATGACCCTACATTTGTATGGAAGTGGGATACTTACCAACTGCTGCACCAATCTCAATGCCCAGATAATCCAGCAGATCTTGCTCCCTTGTAATGAGGTCTGCCCAGTGATGCTTCAGGTGGTGACCGTTCCTTCCTGTCGCATACACTCTTGTTAGGTGGTGAAGCACCTTGCCCCACCCCAGCTTCCTTGTCTCTGTGGGGTAGCCTTGATTGACACGGCCACCCAGTATCAGCATCATGGCGAGGTAGTGTTGTACCAGCCACAGAAAAAAACCCATCCCATCAACAGACATCCTCACCATCCTCCCTTTCCACAGACATACTGGACTGCAAATGCAGTTCACCCCAAAAGAATAATTCCAAACAACTATACTACCCCACATAAACACCTTACGATGCACAGACAGAAACAGAACATTTACAATACATAAGACCAGTTTAAAGACAAAGAAAACACAACAGCTACAGGACACTGCACAATAAACACTGAAAACACTCCAAAGCCCCTACAGAACAAGCTCCACACACCCTGACAGAGTTAGACAAGACTGAAGTGAAAGTGGACTCACTGTACCATATTTGCAGGCAGTATGTCTGGTTTTATCACTTCCTGGGCCTGTGCATCACGTTTCTAATTGTGCGTCTTTTTTTGACGCATGACAGTCATGCAATAGATTTTTCTCATTTATTTCTAAATTGCCTGTGGACATGCAATAGACATTCAGGGGGTAGACTTATTTTAGCTTAGGAGTATAGTATGGTATAAGTGTAAAAAATAAATTGTGCATAACTGTAATGCGTCGATTTTTCACTATGGTGAGTGAAATTACCTGTGGACATGCAATAGACATACAGGCGCAAGGCGTCTTTAAGATTAGGAGAATCGTATGATACATGCATATAAGTGAAAACTTTTGATCCAGGACTGTCATGGATCAATTTTTCACCATGGTGCATTAAAAGCAGTGTGAACGTAGGACAGATGCTCAGGGCCCAGGCGTCATTTTACTGACGTTGCAGAGTGTAGATATGATGTATTTGCGTCCTTTGTTTTTACGCATGATGGGATTTCATGGAATTTTGATTGTAGGCCTTGAGTACACCCTGTTTCACTTACCATGTCACATGAGCTGTGCTACAATGTTGTATTTGTAGTATGACTACAGGTGCGTAACTATCCAGTAGTGTCATAACGGTGACATTGGTATGTTGTATCCATAGGTTTTTCTATGAGTCTGCTGCATGCGATTACTCATACCTTGTGCATATGTTTATGTGTAGCTACACTGTGTCCACATACATGTTGGCACATGTGTGTTGTGTGTACATATGCGTTTGAATACTAATTTGTGGGAGAACTACATTGTTATGTCTGAGACACAAATGTCCACATTCCAACAACACAATATATATGATGGGCTATGTCCAACACATGGTAAGGCATGTGACAACCATGACAATTTGTACTCCGAATATGCAGTGGACTTGGACTGGACTATCATGTTACCCCTGGCAATTTGCAGGTTCATGTGTGTCCACTCTGTGATGTGTTGTTGGATTTTACTTCATGATGCTCTGCTACACCTGTGACATATGGTTCCCCATGCATCTTTGCTGCAGGAGATGGTATGTACACACGTGTTACTGAAGGTTGGTATATGCCATGTATGTTTTAAAGACATGTGTAGTGTCATTTCTGTAACATATAACCCCAGTGATGTGTTCATGGGATGTGAAACCTCACATTACTATCTACCTGCATGGACACATGTTGGCATTTGATACATACATGTGTAGTTACATCAGTGCCACCTACGTTTCAGTATGTTGGAACACATGTGAAGGTCATTTCTTACAGTCACTAATCGTGTGATATCTATGACCTTACTTTTGCGCTAGGTTGCCTTTTGTTCAGAATCCATCAACATTACCATGCATTAGACATTATAGTGGTACATGTGTGCTGAGATGTGTTATATGTACATGCCTCCAACAAGGCACTCACATTTGTCCAGATCATTTTTGTTATGACTGCCACATACAATGACATACCACTGTGTAGCAGTGTTGCAGCCTGGCATAGATGCCAGTCTACTCATCATCACAACTGTGTGAGTTTGTATGGCAACACAAACCCATGGTTGCATGTGAGGGGGCACGTTAATGAAGCTTCAGTTTACTCAGCCTCCTGTGCACATGCATCAGGCCCCTGACAATCTCATACATTTATTTTGCTATAACAGTGGTGTGGGTTGAGTCTCTGCATGATTGCTACTCAGCAGAACTATGAACACTCCCCTGCAGGCAGACACATGCACAATTGTAATCAAACATACCTTGATATCACATTTTCCTCTGCAGTACTTGATGTCAGCATTCCCCTCATCTACAGAGGACTGGGTGCTTGCACGTGTAGGACATGTTTCATTATTTGATGCCCTTTGTTATTTCTATGTGCAGCTTGTTTTGTTTAGGAGTTGTATATCTGTTGCAACTTCAATTTTGGGAATGTGCCAGGGTACAGATGGTGCTGTCACTGCCTCCTATCATGGTGGCATGCGATGGGCAAATACCAGGGTATGATAATGGTAAACATGACTGGGTTATGTACTGACCTTGCCACCCTTGCTGTACATGTTAAATGTTGACATGTAGACATTGACGTGTTGCACAGTCAGTATTGGTCTAGGTGTCTTCCTTTTCCATGTTTTGCCACATTACTGATAAGGTATGTATTGTCTCCTACATTGCTCCTATTATTTAGGCTGCTTGCACTTTGCACACATCTTCTACAGCAACATTGTATGGTCATACATGGAAAGGATGTTACTTGTGTAATCTGTAGATGTACACATCTCCTATTAATGGCTACTTGATAGTTAGTCTCATTGACGGAATTTGTGAGATGTAATGAGTGCCACGCACACATGACATAACACCTGCCACAGTACTTAAGTTGTCTCCAAGTGATCTCCTGTGATGTATTTGCAAGTATCTATGGGTATCTCGAAGCTGTCCATCCACATCCTCCGTTGAACATGGGTATGCATTTCTGCCAGCATGCCACAACCATGGTAACTCTGACCATGAATTAATGATGTTGAGGTGTGAAATATCTTCAATGTTGTACTTTTCATTAGCCAAATGCAACTTATATGGCTAGGTCTACTCCTACCCAGGTTAATGTTGTCTCTGACATTATTGAACCATGCTGGACATAGATACACATCCAACACCTTATTGCAATGTTGGAGCCCAAAATATGTTTGCGATCATTTGCTACCATGCACTTCTTCTGTCATGTGACAACGAGGGGTGTGTACTGCTATGTGATGTTGTTATACAGAGCATTCTAGGTAAACATGCTGACACATGTCAAGCATTGTTGATACTGGCAAACCTGTTGCTACCTAGGACATACACCCGTACATCAGTCTTCATATGTTTATCTGGATGTGCTGTAGGCATGTGTCATGTGTGCATCTTAGGTACACGGAGTATAACACACTCTGCATACATTCCACCCAGACGGTTATTTGGTGGTACATTGTCCCATTAAGTACTTAGATCCTGACAATGTGTTTGGATAGTGATTCTGCACCAATATCATCTTAATTTGTCTGGCAACCTATTGGCCACTCCACAGCCAACATGTGTGTGCCATACGTGAGGTACAGTCCACTATGTGTCAGGGTTGTGCCCAATGGCCGTGCCAGGATATAATCAATCAGATACACTGTACAGACTCTGCATCTGATATAGATTATAATCCCTGGACATAGTTACCTATGATGCCCCCCCGTCACACATGTAGCATGCAGGAAAAGCAGCAATCACCCCGAGTTGTGACAGTGTTCAGGTCCAACAGTATGTAAGCCCCATTTGTTGACAGCCCCTACCTTATGTGTGCCCCCCTTGCATACACACTGTTAGGCATGATGTTGTGGGGAATGGGCTAGGAATGAGCACTTTGGCCACTTGATGGAACAATATTTGTAGTGGTGCATGGATCTAGGCCTTCAGGAATCACATGCCGTGAATTGCGTGTCACTGATATGTGAGATGGAGGCAGTAGCCACTCTTACACCACAAACGATGTTGCTACATAACTTTTGTGTTGCTTACCTGCTCCGTGATATTTGAGTCACATTACATTGGTATTACTAGTGAAGAATGAGTAGGTCAAGGAGAATCAGGTGCAAAGTATTTTATTTGTGCTATTTACAATGTGATGTTGTTAGTCCAGTCACTATGTATAGATGTTTTCAACAATGTGGAGTCTCCTGTGAACTCCTGAAGCAGTGTTCTGCTGTTCCCCCTCTAAATTATCTGCTCCATCATCAGCCGCCTCCTCGTTGGGGACATCAACCTGGTCATCCCATGGGACATTTGTTCTGACACAGTTGTTTTGTAGGATTGCACATGCCAATATGATTTTCCATACGAGTGGTCGAGCATACAAGAGGCTTCCTCCTGTCAGGCCCAGGCAACTGAACCTTGATATCCTTTCCACCACACTGCATGTTCTTCTGTGCCCTTCTTTATAGGCATGCACTTTCACCGTTGTGGGATTGTCAAATGGAGTCATAACCCATGGTTGTATGCCGTAACCTTGATCAGATGCAAGGGAAAGAGAGAAGATGTGTTGGTAAAGCTTGATAGCGGTTTGGAATATCCCGTGGCAGTTGTCAGTTGGAGTGGTGAATCATAGTTGCTTGTGGTATAGTGTATGTTCCTGATCTTGTAAAATGGTTTCAGTGGACTGTGCTGATGGGCATGACAATCTTGGGTAGTGACTCAAGGACCTGGGAATTTTCATATTGATTCCAAAATGATGGTTATAATTTAGCAGGAATGTGTTGTGTAGTCCATATTTGAAGCAGTGTTCTATTGTTAGATGGAACCTACCAGCTCCTTGCAACACAATGGTGTCAGATGTAGACACACCATAGTTGCCCTACTAAGCCAGACTGTGCCGTCCATGTCGCACTAGGCATGCAGAGCAACACTTAGTGACCATTTGTGGCAGATGATGGTTGTGCCAGCCATCGAGTGTATATCACACATTTGTAGAATAATCAAATTTGGCGCAGTAGTTTCTCCTAGCTTCCAATACATGATTTGTCACGGACACTTCCTACACTTGCACAGTTCAGGCTTTGGGAGGGGGCACAGCTATTTTTCACATGGGTCGGTTAGTGCAGAGCATGTAAGGTCAGGTATGTCTTCTATAATCCTACTGAGTCATCCATGATTTTTACAGTTTTTTCCACAAACTCTGCACCATGGTGGACTGTTTCTGATATATGAAATAGACATGGGGGTGCTAGGGGCACATGTGAGGTGGCACTAGAGTAAGTGCTGTCCCATTTCGCATTATTCTGCTCCATGGTCTTTAATGGCAGGTTAATCTTTATTTGTATGTGTGTGACAATTCAGCAGACAGGTGTATGTAAACACTACAGCTATGTGTAGATGATATGTAGTTGGTTATTGCACTACTTGGTGGCATTTGATTTAGGTTCTGCCAGAGGCTTGCACACCATGATTTACGAGGGACTGTGGCTATGTGTGACTTTCTTTAAATGGCCACTGACATAACTGAACTAATCTTTGATGTAATGGGTGATCTGTATTTAGTAGTCAGCCTGTGGACACTTGCAGTGGTTTGTGAGCAGCTTCTGTATGCAAAGGGGACTTGGCTCCACCTGTCCACATATGGTGTGCCAGTCAGGGTCTGGCTTTGTTATGTACATGTGAGTGTATGTGAAGTGCAATGAAGGCAGTGTAGTGTGGCATGTTGCCTGTACATCTATGTACCCCTGCCCATGTGTTTTTTGTATGTGGTCTTGTTTGTCCTCAATGGTTGGTGTAATGATTGGTATGGTGGCTTACCTACGAGTAGACGATTGCCATATTTCCCATCCTGGAACCACTCATTTATAGTGCAATGGTGGAATATTTATGCATTATGGACGCGGCCAGGATATTTTGCTGGGATGTTCGTGAAGAGCCAATGGTGGTGCACAATGACCTGCACATTGATTGAATGGGTGTGCTTGTGCTTCCTATATAGGTCTTACATTGCTGCAGGTGGTACCAGTTGCACATGGGTACAATCAGTTGCACCCACCACAAGCAGGAACCCAGTAATTTGGTATAAACCTTGCTTGGTCTCCTGCTGAGGATGCTGGGTGCTTGGGAAGCAGATGTGGTGTATGATAGCGGCCAGGACCCTAGACAGGAGGACCGAGAAGGATGGCTGGGACATACCAGCCACTTGTACACCGGTTATTTGAAAAGATCCAGACACTAGCATATGGAGGACAGCGAGGAGTTTGGTCATGGGTGGAATCGTAGCAGACGTTTGCACCCTTGCTCTAATCTGTGGCGCTGCAGGGATACAATGGATTCCTGGTTCAGTCAGTACATCCTGATCACATTTTGTGATATGAGGCCAAGGATAGTTGTGCACTGTCTGGAGATCCTCTCCAGCCTTCTGCGCTGCCTTTGTGGTAGTGTTTGTGGTTGCTGCAGTAGTGGTGGAGGGACCTGCAAATTTTCACTGACGTCTGCAATGTGTGCCAAGCTGGCGCAGTACCACTTCCATGTTCTCCTGGAGGATTCAAATGCTCCTTCTGTGTGTTTTCCTGGCGTTGTAGTGTGTGGGCCTCTTTTTAACGCCTGGTCGGACGTAGTGCTATTTCTTTTAGGTCCGCTTCCTTGATTATGCAATGTTTGTGTCTGTAGATAAAAAAGGCGCTGGGGAGGGCGGGGGGGGGGTTGCTAGTGTGATTTTTAGGAAGGGAACGCCTCCCTTGCATCTTGCTGTCGCAATGAGATGCAAGTTGGATTTGTGCTCCCTAAAAAAAAAAATGGCACTAACTCTTATAATTTGACACTAGACAGGTCTAGCGTCAAAATATTATTATGGAGCTAGGTTTGCAACCCTTTATCCTAAGGAACAATTATGCTAAGGCAGCAAAAACGTTTCATATATATGGGACAAAAAGTGACAATTTGGCCCTTTATTTTATTATTTTTTCTTTAAAAAAGTTAGTTAGAAATACATTTTCCTTTCAAACATGTACCTGTTCTTTTGGTGCCCCCTACAGCTGGCTGTCCTGTAAAATCATTAATTTATTCTTCATTTGAAAATTTCTAAGTTGTGATATTTGCAGTTATATGATGCTATTGCAGAGTACAAGAGAACATGAGTTGATCCTGTGAAAGATACTTTGGATGTACATATCTTCTGCAAAGACAACTTGCACTTGAGTTTGCATTAGACTTGGTTGCAACGTCTAACAGAAAACATGTCAATATTTCCTGCTTAAGTTTCTCTAACCACGTGTTTAAGTCAACCCAAAGAATACTGATATCCCTTCACAATGGCAAAATCCTCATTTGGTGTTAAGTGTATGCAGCCATTGATTGTATCTCATGATTGCAGAAATAACATTTTGCAGCACACCACTTAGTTGGTTATGATGTTCCACCACAAACAGCCATAGCATATTGGAATGATCTTGTGGCCACAAAATGTAGTTCTTCCATGATTTTGGCTATTGGTGTTATTGATGTAGGATTCCTATTGTGAGGCAATATGTCAGTCTCCAACTGAGGACATGAATAAATAAAAGTTTGCCTATTGAATCTGATTTTTAGGATATTTCATTCTTCCATGGTGTCAAGGTCTGGAACTTGAGAAATAAAATAAAAAAGTCATCAACTATTTGGGTTCTGCATGGGTTGTATTTTATTTATTATTTTTTTAATTGGGAAACCATTCCTTATTACACATGTATGGAATTAATACATTATGTGGTTTGTTGTTATTTTTTTCTTTTTTGTAAATGGGAGAAGCATCACCTAAATATAATTTCTATGGCAACAATTTTTTGTTTATTTAAATTTTTAAAATGATGGGAGGAAGATATAAAGTAAACACCACAAGAAATACAAAACCAGTCTTTGACTTTGTGTTTAGGATTTATGTTACAAACCATATCAACTAAAACAGAATGAAAACCAAGAAACAAACAAAAAAAAGTCCATCATGGTGATTGAAACTTATTGTAGAGGAAAAAAATGTTTAAAGTCAAATGTACATAATACAACTGGAACCAAAAAAGGTAAATGTGTCCAGAAAATAGTCTACAGAGTGAATGGTAGGAGCACACTGGAGGAAATTAGGTTCTGTGTCTCTTGCTGGTGGTGGAGGTCTTGCCATCTTCTCCTGGTGGTCCAGATGAACGTCTTCTTTAGACGAGAGGAATCCACAGTTGCAAGGACGGAGGTGGCTGCAGGCGTTTCTGCTTGTGGAAGAGCTTCCCTGTCTGCTGCTGAGGCAGGTGTATTGGGCCTGGTTTTGTATAGCCGCAGAGAGGGTGATGTTGCTGGGAAAGCCCTGAACATGAGATGGTAATTGTCAAACAGAACCCATGTAATGGAGCTCAAAATAGATTTATCACTCTACCTTTCTACATTGTGCCCCTCTGCAACGTCATGTCCCAGGGCTCTGTAAGGACCTGGCCCATCAATTCCCTCCCACAAACCCTACCCCTACCCCTACCCCTACCCCTACCACCATACGCCCTTGAGCCAGTGTGCCCCTCCCCATGGGTCCCGGCTGAATTGGAGGTGGTGCTGCTGGTGGAGCTGGCTCAACTGCAGCTAGGAATGGGGTCACAAGATTGTTATTGTGCCTTTGGACATAGGAAGTTGAGGTATCCATTGGCTGAGGTGTTGTAACAGTTGGGGTGGGAGGTGTAGGTATGGGCAGAGTGAGACTCACTGGAGCTGTCTGCCCAGACAGATCATATGGACCAGCCAGCTTCTCATCATCTAGAATTGCAGATGTGAAGTCCTCACTGAAGGCTTGATCCTGGTCTGGAGTGGAGGAATCCTCAGTTGCAGATGGTTGTCCATGTATTCTGGGTATAGGACAAAATATTAATTACAAGAAAACAATATAAAAGTTATTATACATCAAATGTATTCTGAGCTGCAAATGAAACAACCTAAATACAATGTAGAATAGTATGATTGGATCCTTGAGTGCTCCTTTGATAACTACCAAAACATTCTAAATTACACACATGTCAATTAAAATGAAAGTGAAGAGATGTCCTGAACAGAAAAAGATTACTTAGCAAGTGTATATAATAAACCACATACTCAACCCAACTCAATAGAGAGGAGAAATGATTAGTAAACCATTCCAAGGTCTAACATGCTAAAATGTAGATCAGTATACAGCTTAGCAAAGTTCATAAGATGTCAAATTACATTAATCCTACTTCGTACATTTATTTTCATTACTACTTATATTTTGCATACAGCATAACATAACAAATTTAAGGTGTTGGAAAATGAGTTATTGGTAAGGGCAGGTAAGTACCTACACTTAGCAATGGGCCACTAACCTCCACTTAAGTCCAGTTAGGTCTCAATAAATTAAACCCAGCCCAACTCTTAGTAGCCTGGCAACGAGCAACAAGGCTTAACTTAGGAGACATGTGTAAAGCATTTAAATTTTTTTTTACAAAACAGTAAATAAGTAAAACACCAAAAAATCCAACATCAATTTAGACAAATAAAAATATAATCTATCTTCAAAATTACACCAAAACGATTAAATCAGATAAGGGGAACAGGAGAGATGAATTTTAAAGAATTAATACTTTAGTGCTAAGAAACAAATAGTGCCAATCTGTTCATCTGGTTGCACCTGGACTGGGGCAAAGTCAAAGTTTGAGGGCAATGGAGCCCTGCTTGGCTATAGCTCGCGGGAGGCCTCAATTAAAAGTTTACCTTCTGACTTAGTTGTTTTTCTGGAGATTTTCTTCAGCGGGACCAAGTCACCAGTCCAATCCGACCTCCTGGAACTCTTACTCCGATACGCATCGCAGTAGCCTTTGGTTTAGATTTTTACCTTCAGACTTAGTCGTTTTTTCAAGATTAAAGTCCTTCAACCGGGGCAAACCTGAATCTTGATCCAACATCCCTGGAGCCCTCCTCAGACACACTGCCTGGGAGGTCCCGGTCAACTTCCTATGTAGGAACTTTTTTGGAGATTTTCTTCATGGGGATGAACCTGCAGGTCAGGCCAGGGTGCGGTTGAGTCAAGCTGGCTAGAATTGCCACAGCGAGTCGGTCCTTTTATGGAGCTTTTTTCCACCAAAAGTTCTCCAAACTTCTGGATCTTCTTCCAGATGTTCCTTTGAGGTTCTTTTGAGGTCCACAGCTCACTCCAAGGTTCTAGAAGCTCTGAGAGGCTACTTGAGGGTACAGACTACAACTCCCTGAATGCACCTGGTGCAAACTCCTTTTTGTGCAGTGGTCCAGTTCTTCAGGAATTGGTGCAGGGGACTCTGGTTAGCAATTTTTTACCTGCAGCAAACACCGAGTCCCTCCTGGAACCCGTTGATGCCAGGAAAAGTCCTTCTTGTGGTGGACCCCAAGTGTGCATCTGGTGCAGTCCTTCCAAGTGCAGTGTCCGGGTGCAGGTCAGGAGTACAGCAGGGCATTCCTTCTGTAGTTCTTCCTTGTTGGAATCTGATAGGGATCAGAGGTGTGGGTGCAGGTCTGCCAGTTTTATCCTTGCTCATGGGTGAAAAACAAGGGGGGGGGGCTGGTTCTCCAATCAGGTGCAGGGTCCTTCCCCTTGTGATGACCACTTCCTGGGAAGTGTGGCAAAAATAATTCCCAGGGAGCAACATTCCTAAAAAATCCATCATAGACAAAACTGATTTTTAGAGGTTACATCTGAGAGCCCACCCACTGGTGTGGCTAAAAATCTTAAACACACCCTTCTCCTGCCCTCTCCTAATCTAATCCAGGGGGTGGGGGCACCCAATTGTTAGGGTTTGCAGGATGTGAGGGAGGTGCTGGATTGCACCAAATGTCCTTCCCTGCCTTTGAAGACCAGTTTAGAAGCTCTGCCCCCTTCCTGCCTCTCCATCTGCTGAGGCAAGATCTCCTCCCACAGGCACATCTGTGTTGAGTCAGGCCACTTCACACCTCATCAAGGCAGCCTGGCCAATCAGAGCAAAGCAGCGAAATCAATGGGGGGCTGAAGTTGACAACTTTTCAGGGAATGTTTAAAACTTTTTACCTGAACAAGTTATATTAAATCCAACAACTGGAAATTGTGAGATTTATTATAACAATTATTTGGATACCAAACCTGAGGTATATTTCCCTTAAGGGGACTTTTCAAAGTAAAGTGTCCCCATTCTAGCCTATGGAGGCCAGTCACTACAATGAGGGGGGGGGGGGGAGGGGAAACAAATGTGGCTGTTTTACCTCACAAGGGCTTATAAAATTATTTTCATAAGGTCCCTGCGTATAGTTACATGGCACCCAGCCCTAGGGGCACATTAGGGGTGACTTATATGTAAAAATAAGTTAGTTTAAGACTTTGGAACTACTTTTAATTCCAAAGTTGAATTTGCATAAACTTTAATGTAAAAACAGCCAGCAAGGCAGGCCTGCCTTTAAAATGACACTGGGCACCTCAGCAGTGCACCTGTGGGGGTACCACCTATGCTGGGGTCCCTAAACCAGTATACCCTACCATATACTAGGGAACTTATAGGTAGGTTGACTTAGCCAATTATAATTAGCCTGAATTACATACTCATTTTATACAGAGCACAGGCTCGGGACTGGTTAGCAGTACAGAGGGCACCCTTAGAGTCAGGAAAACATCAGCAAAAAATAAAACATTAGTGGCAAAAAGTCAGGGGGCCTCTGCAGTCAGCCCTGTTTACCCACATAAGGAAACATACTTTAATTTGTGAAATCAATTACATCACTTCAATGAAATAAAAAAGAATCAACATAAAAAACTATATAAAAACCCATTTTTATTAATTGCATAATATTGGGTTTGAGAAATGCCTAACCTTTTGACATGGTGTTAGAAAATGGGGTCTTTGGTTGGCAGTCAGGTTACCCCCCCCCCCGTCCAACCAAGGACCCTCACTAGTCAGGGTAAAGGAGAATCATCCTTATTTAACCCCCACTCACCCCCTTGGTAGCTTGGCACGAAAGATGTAAAGTATTTGTACCAACACACACCGTAACTTAGTGAAAACACTACAAAATTACAACACAGGTTTAGAAAAATAGATAATATTTATCTAAATAAAACAAAACCAAAAACGACAAAAATCCAACATACACAAGTCAAGTTATGAATTTCAAAAGCAAGAGTCTTAAATCCTTTAGAAAACAGTGAGAACGTTGATAATGTACAAAAGTACCTGGATAGCGTCAAAATAAAGCCACATGGATGAGCGTGCGGGGGGAAAGAGGTCAGCGATGCGTCTATTTCTCACTCGCAACCGAGAGCATGCGTTGTTCCTCCTCTGGTCAGATTGACGTGTGTCGCTTCTTCTCTCCCACAAGAGAGCTGTGTGTCGATCCAGACGGGCACCTCGGGTCTGGGTCGGCTTTGCGTTAGTTTTCCACACCCAGCAATGTTGCGTCGAAATCCAGTCGCACGGTGTCAGGAAGCCGTGCTTCGTGGGGGCTTGCACCAGAACAGCTGCTGCGGGTGCTGTGTGTCGTTTCTCTAGCCACGTTGCATTGATCTCCCAGCCGCAATGCAGATGGGCCGATTTTAGCCGCGAGGACGGGTCGCATTGTTTTTCAGCCGCGAAGCGGGTGGTACATCGAAGATTCCCCACAAAGCAGTCTTTGTGTGTATTTCTGTCCTTTTCCAACAGCTGCACCTTTCATGGGCCCAGGGACAGGTTAGGGTACCACTTGGCAGGCAGGACTCAGCAGAAAGCTCAAGGGCTGGTAGAGAGAAGTATTTGCTGTCCCTGAGACTTCAACAGCAGGAGGCAATCTCAATTTCAAGCCCTTGGAGATTCCCCAGTGGAGGTCCTTGTCCAGGCCAGGTCTCAGACACACCAGGGGTTTGGAGACTGCATTGTGTGAGGGCAGGCACAGCCCTTTCAGGTGTAAGTGACCACTCATCCCTTCCCCTCAGCCCATATGGCCCATCAGGATATGCAGGCTGCACCCCAGTTCCCTTTGTGTCACTGTCGAGGAGAGATGCAAACAGCCCAACTGTCAAACTGACCCAGTCAGGGAATCCACATACAAACATAGCCACAGAATGGTTTAAGCAAGAAAACGCCTACTTTCTAAAAGTGGCATTTTAAAACACACAGGGGGGGTCATTCTGACCTCAGCGGTAAAAGGCGCTTACCGCCGGTCAGAAGACTGCCATAACACCACTGCGGTCGCGGTAAACCGCCACGGTCATTCTGACCCGCAACTGGCAAACCGCCAAAAACCCGACATCAACAAAAGTCCGCCACACCAAAGGTCAGTGGGAAACTGGCGATGACCAAACCTCCACCGTCACGCCAACAGAAATACACCCATACCATTCCGATCCACAAATCCCTGCAGCGGTCTTTCAACCGCGGTATTCCATTGGCGGTACACACCGCCGCGCTCAAAATACATACACATATACAAAACACAACCACATTGGATAATTCAAAATACACACACCTGAGACACATACACACACCACTCCCACACACCCAATTAAATATAAAACACACACCCACATCACCCACAAACCCCTACGACCACTATTGCGGCTGAAGGTCAGAGAGACAGCACAGAATAGAGTACACCATCACACAGAGGCAAATCACAACATCACCTACACAATATCCACGCACAAAATACCATACACCACCACACTCACCACACTCTACAACACATACACCACCCCTCACCTCATCCACACCACCCCATGGCACCCCAAAGACACCCCAGGTTCAATGACGCAGAACTCAGGGTCATGGTGGAGAAATAGTTCGGGTAGAGCCCCAGCTCTTCGGGACACAGGTGCAGCACACCACCATTGTCAGGAAGATGGAGCTATGGCAAAGAATAGTGGACAGGGTCAATGCTGTGGGACAGCATCCACGAAATCGGGACGACATCAGGAAGCGGTGGAACGACCTACAGGGGAAGGTGCGTTCCATGGTATCAAGGCACAACATTGCAGTGCAGAAGACTGGCGGCGGACCCCCACCTACTCCCCCAGAATTCACAGCATGGGAGGAGGAAGTCTTGCACATCCTGAGGGCCTCGCAGGAGTAGGCGGAGGAATGGACTCTGGTAAGTCAAATCTTCACTACTTCATTCCCCACACCCCACCTGCATGCCAAATCATACCCCCACCCCCATCACCATCACCATCACACCAACTCCTTGCAAATGGCTCACCATCACAACCCACCCATCCCAAAACCTAGCCCTGCATGCGTCCCCAAAGCATGGACACCCATCACCAAAGCATGCCCACTGCACATAACCATCTCCCCACAAGCCACCGTCACAAAAGCCCCCACAAGGGAATGCCAGCACTGGGGTACACGGCCACCCACCCATTACACGAAATGGCACACACAGAAGCAATAACCAGACTCTTATAACCCCTGCAGGACCCGAACGCCACCACGGAGGGTCCAGAGATGTCCATCCCACCCCCAGTGATGACAGCAGCTCTGTCTCCCTGGACCCAGATGACCAGCCCAGCCCATTGGGGACCTCGGGACCGTCGGTTCCCCACAGACAGCCACAGGCTACAGCAGACCTAACCCCCTCTGGGAACACCAGCACAGCTCCCACCCAGCGGGCCCATGCCTCTGTCTCCAGGACACGTCAATCAGCGGTGTGTCCACCACTACAGGGCACCCAGGTTGACCCACCACCCCAACAGGGACCTGGGGGCAGTGGTATTGGCCACACGGTCCAGGGGACAGAGGCCCAGGGGAACTGGGAGGGCTGCTGTGCGACAGGAGGGGGGGGGGGGAACACAGGCCCAGGGAACCGACTCTCCAAGAGGCCCTCTCCTCCATCATGGGAGCATACCACCGCTCCCAGGAGACGATGGCTACGTTACTGGCCAGGTTCCAGGAGATCCAGGTACTGCAGGAGGAACAGTACATGGGGTTCAGAGAGGAACTGAGAAACATTAGTTCCGCAATGGGGACCATTGTTGTGGCCCTTAACCAGATAGTCACCACATTGCGGGACCATGTGGCACCACAGAGGGCCCCTGTCACTAGCATGGACCAGGAACAGGCTACCACCTCCGCCGGTGCTAGTGGACAGGAGGCCCCCACACAACGACAGGCCACCAGAACCCCACCTCCTGCAGAAGAACCACCCCGCAAGCGGTCCCTGAGATCTCAGAAGAAGACAGAGTAGGATGCCAAGACCCCCGCCAGCAAAGGATACCCCCTGATGTCATCCCACTGTCCCACATTGTCACCCTGTCCAACCTTGAACTGCCCCTGCTCCATCCTTCTACAGGCATATGGACAATGCACCTGTGAGACTGAAAACTGGACTTTGCCATGGACATTACTCCATCACCCATCACCGTTTTACAATCATGTTCCTAAATTTAGCACTTTAATAAAATCACTTATTGCACTTAAAAAATCTGGAGTCTGCTTGTATTTTGAACAAATGTATTAGACATAACGGTGCCAAAATGTTCAGTTACATTGTGATGACAACATACCACTGTCACACAGCTGTAGTCCATGGGCAAACAAAGCAGAGGTCACGCAGTGGGGCCCACGGCTCTGAAAACGGAAGGGAAAGTCACAACTCAGTTAACAGGAACTGGGGGGAAACTCAGACAGTAGAGAGGCAGGAGACTTTAAGTAAATGTAAAATGGCGTGGTTGATTCGTACCTGTGTGCTACTGAAAATACTGTTGTATCACTGTGTCCCTGTTGTCTGTCGTCCCTGTTGTCTGTCGTCCCCATCGTCTTCCTCCTCTTCACTCTCCAAAGGCTCCACAGCTGCTACACCACCACCATCTGGACCATCCTCCTGCAGGAAAGGCACCTGGCGTCGCAAAGCCAGGTTGTGAAGCATACAGCAGGCCACAATGATATGGCACACCTTCTTTGGTGAGTACATTAGGGATCCACCTGTCATATGCAGGCACCTAAACCTGGCCTTCAGGAGGCCGAAGGTTCTTTCTATAATCCTCCTAGTTCGCCCATGGGCCTCATTGTAGCGTTCCTCTGCCCTTGTCCTGGGATTCCTCAATGGGGTAAGTAGCCACGACAGGTTGGGGTAACCAGAGTCACCAATTAGCCACACACGGTGTCTCTGTAGCTGTTTCATCACAGAAGGGATGCTGCTATTTCGCATGATGTATGCGTCATGCACTGACCCAGGGAACTTGGCATTTACATGGGAGATGTACAGGTCAGCCAAACAGACCACCTGGACATTCATCGAATGATAACTTTTTCTGTTCCTGTACACCTGCTCACTTTCACGGGGGGAACCAAAGACACATGAGTTCCATCAATGGCACCAATGATGTTGGGGATATGGCCAAGGGCATAGAAATCACCCTTCACTGTAGCCAAATCGCCCACCTCAGGGAAAACAATGTAGCTCCGCATGTATTTCATCAGGGCAGACAACACTCTGGACAAAACCTTTGAAAACATAGGCTGAGACATCCCTGATGATATGGCCACTGTTGTTTGGAATGATCCACTTGCCAAAAAATGGACTACTGACAGAACCTGCACCAGAGGGGGAATCCCTGTGGGTTGGCGAATGTGGGACATCAGGTCTGGCTCCAGCTGGGCACACAGTTCCTGTATAGTGGCTCGGTCAAATCTGTATGTCAGTATGACATGTCTTTCTTCCATTGTCGACAGGTCCACCAGCGGTCTGTACACGGGAGGATTCCTCCATCTCCTTGCAAGTCCCAGCGGACGGTGCCTAGGAAGGACAACATGGAGCACAGAGTCAAGCAACCCACAGGTACGTAACCACAACTTGCACAGAACACGATTCGCTATGCATTGAATGGCTTGTATGATTGGCAATGTAAGGCCTAGGCCTGTGTGACGCAGTAGAAATTAAGCCATGTGGGCCCTTGAAATGGCGGCTGCCTGACCTGTGAAGTGTGACAATGGGATGTGAGGTCAATGCGCTGGCGTGGCACACCGTGGCGGTAGGCGGTCGAAGACCGCAGCGCAAAGCAGCATTGGTTAACATTGAACCCTATGGGTCTCATGAGCCAATGACGATGTGCGGTCGCGGTACGCACCGCCGCGGTACGCACCACCGCGGGTGTGACCGCCATTTTCTATCTGCTTAATCACTCGAGACCTGATCATCCACAGGAGAGGACCTATACTGCAAGTGCTGCTGTGACCTCGGTCTGGAAGAGACAATGGCTGCTGCGACTGGGGAAAGGGCCCCTGCCTTCACATCTGAGGAATTGGAAAAACTTGTTGATGGGGTCCTCCCCCAGTATGTGCTACTCTACGGTCCTCCAGACCAACAGGTAAGTACACAGGGAGCACGTTGTATGGGCTATGCCTGTGTTGAGTGGGGTGGATGTAAGATGGTGGGGAGGGGAGCGAATGAGGAATGCAACGCACGACAGATGAGAGCATGTGCCACATGGCAAGGTTGGGGGAGGGGGCCACTCACATCGACCATGCAGAAAAGTGATGATATTTCTTTTCCCACCATGTACATGTCACATAGGTCAGCGCCCATCAGAAGATCGACATTTGGCGTGCCGTCGACAAGGATGTCCGGGCCCTGGGGCTCCACAACAGACGGGGCACCCACTGCCGCAAGAGGTGGGAGGACATCCGCCACGGGAGAAGAAAGACCGCCGAGGCTCAGCTGGGGATGGCCTCCCAACCTAGGAGGGGAGGCACACAGCAATTGACCCCCCCTGATGTCCCGGATCCTGGCGGTGGCCTACCCCGATTTGGATGGGCGCGTGAGGACATCACAGCAGACACAAGGGGGTGAGTATCAGCACATTCTGCTATATTAGCACACAGTGGAGGTGTCTGGGTGGGGGAGGAGGGCTGTGGCTATCTCTAGGCTAGGGCGGTTTCTGTAGACTAGGCCCCTTCGTAAGGCATGGCCCTGTGCCCCCGCCCCCCTCCTCTGTAGGGTGCTAAGTACAGCTATCCATGGCCCGGGCTCACCTATGTGTGCATTTGTCGTCCATAGACTTGTAGGCCAAGTCACAATAATTGAGTAGTGTACCCAGAGTGCGCGGCGTAGTGCAGGGGGCTTCTGTGTCTGTCCTCTCCGCCAACGGTGTCACCAATGCATGCACTCAACATCTTTCTTTCTTCTCCCCCCCCTTTTTTTTTGGTCTTCCTGTTCATGTGTGCATTAGCATCATCAGGCGGAGGAGAAGTGGCATCGGCGCACGAGGGAGCTGCATCTCACATGGCCCTGGAGGGCCATGCAACCGACTCAGAGTTCACCAGTGAGACAGAGGGCGAGGGGAGCTCCACAACGGGGACCCGTGGAGACGTCAGCGACACCGACACGTCCTCAGAAGGGAGCTCCCTTGTGGTGGCAGCAACATCCGTGCCCACCACAACAACAGGTACAGCCGCCACCCAGCGCACCAGCTCCGCCCTCCTAGCAGCCCCTCAGCGTTCGCCCCGTGCCCGCTCGGCCAGGAAGCCGGGCATCTCCTTCGCCCCAGGCCCCTCAGGCCCTGTCCCAGTTACCCCTGCTGCCCTCAGTGCGGAGATCATGGACCTCCTCCAGACGCTCATTGTTGGGCAGTCTACCCTTTTGAATGCCATCCAGGGGGTAGAAAGGGAGGTGCACCGGAGCAATGCATACCTGGAGGGCATTCATTCGGGTCAGGCTGCCCATCAGCGATCATTCAACGCTCTGGCCTCAGCACTGACGGCAGCCATTGTCCCTGTCTCCAGCCTCCCTCCTCCAACTCCCTCCACCCAGTCCCACTCTGCTGTTCCCCTGCCTATCCCAGACACACCTACAGACCAGCCTGCACACACATCAACACCCAAGGGCAGCTCATCCAGACATAAACACCACAGATCACACAAGCATTCACCCAAGCAACATCCACATGCAGACATGCCAACAGTCACTACCACCTCTGTGTCCCCCCTCCTCCTCGTCTCCCTCCTCCCTCCCTGTGACGTCTCCACTCACACCTGCATGCACACCACCATCAGCCAGTACGTCCATCACCAGCACACCCACCAGAACACTCCGCACACGTGCAGTCACCACCCCCACTGCCATTTACACGTCCCCTGTGTCCTCTCCCACTGTGTCTGTCACCCCCTCTTCCAAACCACACAAACACAGGCAGCCACCCACCCAACAGCCATCCACCTCACGACAGCCTCCGTCACAAGCACCTGCACCCAAAGACAGCACACTTGACTCTCCTACAACCACATCCTCTTCCTCCACTCCCATACCCACGGCACCTACCCTTCCCATTGCTCCTAAAAAGTTTTTCCTCTCCAAAATGAACCTCTTTGCATCACCTGACCCACCCCCTCCATCTCGTAAGAGTCCAAACAGCACCTCAGCCACCACAAGCCCTGCACCTACTAGGACCATAGTTCAGGGCTATTGGAGTCCACCAGCTCCTAGGGTAGGAACATCGGCCAGCAGCAAGGGGACAGCCAGCCCACCCCCTGAGAAAAGAACCAAAAAAAGGGAAGGGCCGGCGCGACAGGCCTGAGACGGCTGCCCCCAAGGACACTACCTTTGCACCGTCACCTGGCACATCCACAAAGGGAGGCAAGAGCCCCAGAGATTCGGCGAAGGAGGGCAAGGGCAGCAGGGCGGACAAGTCCAGCAGCAGGTGTGCTGCCCAGGTGTCAAAGCCCAGCTCACCTGAGTTCTTGTTCAGTTCTGATGGAGGTTGAAGACAATCCGACCCCACCCTGAAACTGCTTGTTCCAGCACACTAGTTTTTAAAACAGTTCACTAAGAACAGAAGCTCAAGGGAAGGGGGGAAGTGGATAAAATAAAAAAGAGAGACAACACCGTTCTTGCGTTTCCACTGTTGAAGTGCTGCACAAATCTGCGGCCCTTTCTGACTTCTGTAGAAACTGGTGCCTAATGAAACATAAACAAAGAACAGATAAGTGCAACCTATTCCTAAATGGGTTCCTGACTATCCCTTTATTTATTAGAAATTCTCTTCTAAAAGTACCTCTTGGATCCTGGTCTCTAGTTTCCAGGTTTGGAATGTGTTACTGCTCTGGGATGTGTTTTCTATTACTGTAAAGCTTCTAAAACATTAAACAAATACTGTTATCAGAATTACCAATATCAAACATTCATCATAATATAACTAAAGCCTAAATTCCCAATAGCAGACTCACTTTTCCCATCTTTCCAGAATCTTTTATAAAACAAATACTGTACTTTTACATCAAAATACAGCATGTAATTTGTGCAAGTCCTTGATTTACTGTTTGCCTTGCTGTTAATGGTTTCCACTGTTCGATTCTTAAAAGTTCCATGAGAAAAAACGTTTGCTTCACAAAGTTCTGCAAAATATTCTTGTAACAAAGAGTTTGAATCACAATGTTCGTGGAAGGTATTTCGTTTCAAATTGTCTATACACGAATCCAGAAATTGTTGTCAAAGTTCTTTCAGGTAATAAAAGGTTTTGCACTTACTTGTTGCTGGCAAGAGATACTGATCAGTCTAACCTTGTCTTCTTTCTCTTTTGCAGGTTACTCATAGGAGAGAGGCTGAAGCAAGGAGGAACCGGAAACCGGAAGAAGGAAGAGCCAGAAGCTGCGCCCATTGAAGTCAATGAAAGTCTGTAAAGAGCAGGAGTGCCAGCGCCGAGGGATCTGTTCTCAGGTAAGCGGGAGGTAGACGAGCACAAGCACTGGGTGAGGCTCGGGGGATGCCTTTTATAGACAGGGTTGGGTGTGGTTTGAAGGGCTGGGTGTGGTCCTCACATGCTGCACATGTTCTTGGAAGGTGTGCAGAGCTGGGTGTGGTTTGAAGAGCTGGGTGTGGTCCTCACATGCTGCACATGTTCTTGAAAGGTGTGCAGAGTTTCAGTTATTATACAAATGAGTTGGATTAACACATGGCCTAGGGAGGAGTATTTTAAAGAAGCCTTGGTAAAAGCAAGGCCCAATGTGTAAACAAAACAGCACATTAAACAACATACACAGAAGCCTAGGGGGGGGGAAGGTGAGATAACAAGAAAGGCTTTCAATAGTAAGTTTAAAAGGGAGCTATTACAGAACCCACTAGTGCAGTGAGAGGGGACATGCTCTTTGCTGTGTACAAACCCTAACACCAGGAGGGCCCCACCAGCCCCATTTCGGGTGTGACGGAGGACACCCATGGGCCCAGGACTCCAGCACAGGAGGGCCCCGCAAGCGAAAGGTCGTATGGCGACTGAGCGGGAATAATTGGCCAGATCTGTTTCCCTAGGAACACAAGACAAGCACCGCTCCGCTGGGCCCCGCCCTGTCAAGCACCGCTCCGCTGGGCCCCGCCCTGTCAAGCACCGTTCCGCTGGGCCCGCCCTGTCAAGCACCGCTCCGCTGGGCCCCGCCGTCTCTGAACTGCTCCGCTGGGCCCCGCCGTCTCTGAACTGCTCCGCTGGGCCCCGCCGTCTCTGAACTGCTCCGCTGGGCCCGCCGTCTCTGAACTGCTCCGCTGGGCCCTTCATCTCAAGCACCGCTGGCCCATTGGCAGGGCTGGATCTGTGTCGGGCAGGGCTTCACAAAGCACTCTGGCCAACATGCCTCCTCCATAACCAGTGGAGTCTGTAATCCACCTGATGGACTGTGGCTTTGCACTTCCCAGGATGGCACAGTGGGCAATCCACCCACTGTAGAGACTTGAGACTGTAGCTTTGCACTCCCCAGGATGGTACAGTGGGCATGGAGGCCCCTCGTGGATCTGGCGTTGTGGACTCATGTGGCTGAGGTGCCCCCCCCCCCTTCCCTTCTCCCTGAGGTGCCTGTAGTTTTATTATCTGATGCCCCAGCAGTGTTCTCTCCAATGGAATCGGGTCTCGTGTGTGGGCTTTGCCCATGTGTTTATGCACATTGGCCCACGAACAATGGAAGGTAGCCAATATGTGCCGGACTTTTGGGCTATGTATATATTGTTCATGTTGTAATATATTTTATTTATATATTTCACTTAACTTCAAATATGCTATAATATACTTCAATTTTAATTATCATTTTATTTTGTCTTTGCATTATTCCGGTGGGTTTGGGAGGTGTCACTCTGACTTGTTGCTCTGCATTGGTGTGTAGGGATTTGGGGGGGAGGGGGGCGGGTGTGTCGCGTATGTGTGTGCCCGTAACCTTTTCTCCTCCCCCCTCCCCTGTGTCGTAGGTGCAGTACTCACCGTTGTCGTCTGCACCGGCGTTCGTGCTCCTGGTAGAAGAGCAGGTAGACAATAGCTGGTAGGATGTTTAATTCAGGTTCCATGCTGTCCAGATTCCTCGTGGAGTGTATAGAGGTGAGCGTTTTCCTGTTCGTAGTCTGTTTCCGCAGTGTTTTTATCGGCGGGGCTCCCACCCCGGAAAAGGTGGCGGATTGGTGGGTCGTGATAGGGTGGGCGGTACATTGTCTGCCACCTGTCTGTTGGCGGTGACCGCCGCGCTGTTTGTTTGTCCCGCCGTGGCGGTCGGAGTGTTAAAGTGGCGGGCTGTGTTGGCGGTTCCCGCCAGGGTCAGAATTCCATTTTTTTTACCGCCTGCCTGTTGGCGGGTTGGCCACCGCTTTAACACCGACCGCCAGGGTTGGAATGGCCCCCACAATCTAAAAACAACTTCCCTAATATATATATTTTACATTGTGAGTTCAGAGACCCCAAACTCCACGTCCATCTGCTCCCAATGGGAATCTGCGCTTTAATCATATTTAGAGGCAGCCCCCAGGTTAACCTATGAGAGAGATAGGCCTTGAATAGTGAAAAAGGAATTTGGCAGGATTTCACTGCCAGAACATATAAAACACATAAGTACATGTCCCACCTTTAACATACAATGCACCCTGCCCATGGGGTCACCTAGGGCCTACCTTAGGGGTGTCTTACATGTATAAAAGGGAAGGTTTAGGCCTGGCAAGTGGGTACACTTGCCAAGTCAAATTGGTAGTTTAAAACTGCACAGACACAGCAGTGGCAGGTCTGAGCCATGTTTACAGGGCTACTAATGTGGGTGGCACAACCAGTGCTGCAGGCCCACTAGTAGTAGTGGGCCCTGGGAACCTCTAGTGCACTTTAATAGGGACATACCAGTAATCAAATATGCCAATCATGGATAATCCAGTGTACACATAATTTATACAGGGAACACTTTCACTTAAGCACTGGTCAGCAGTGGTAAAGTGTCCAGAGCAAACAAACCAGCAAAAACAGAGTCCAGCACACAGAAACAACCTGGGAAGTAGAGGCAACAAAGTTAGGGGAGACCATGCCAATGATGCCAAGTCTAACACATGGCTATATGTAGAAGACAAGAGAATAACCAACATCACATTTTCCAGATACAAAAGCACTGTATTGTGGCAGTTGCAGTACTTTCAATCTGACATTACCAACACTTGGAAAATTGTAAGTTGAACCTTCCTAGTATTATACATGGAGTGAAAAGGCACACACATTTACTAAATTATGACACAAGTTAAAAGGTCAAAAAGACTAATAGCACCATACCTTCATGGTATATTAGATAGGGTTTTGAACTTTAACTACAACAAAAGATATCCAAACAAGCGAATACAAGAAATGATCCATAAAAAAAACAATACACATATTGACTACACATAGTTCCCAGTATGGGAAAAGGAGATAGTACAATAATGCCGCTAATTTGAGGATGACAATAGATCAGTGATTTGAAAAATTTAGTTTATATGTTTTACAAAGGTGGAACACACATTGTAAACAGATAACATAAGAGCAAAAATGACATTTCTGTTTAGTGAAAAGTTCATAAATTTAACTTACCAGGATCCACTCCAATCAGGGATTCCTGCCAGCCCTTCTGAATGTAGGATCTGCAAGACCTTGTCCTTCCACAGAAATAGTTGTAATGGGGACTTGGAGAACCATTACTAACTCGCTGGGCCTTCAGGTGATGCTTGGAGGCAGGGAAGGCATTCTGTCCAACAGATCATTCCACCTCTTCCTAATTGCCTCCTGTTTGTGCAGGTTGTTGGCAACAGCATTCTTTGTCTACTATTCGCAGCCACAATTGCCTTTTCTGGGATATAATGGTATTTTGTACTTGAGCTTCAAGCAATTTTGGTTCTACTTGAATGATTACATCCACCATGAGTGAATTCTTCCGCCATAAAACAGGGACTTCTACATTCTACCATTATGAGTAAGTAAAATGGAATACAACAGAGGACCTACAAGTCAAAGAATTTAAACTGAAAAACTAGCAGAGAAAAAAGAAAACCTGATTTGTGTGGCAAATTCAGATGCAAAATAGTGTTGTGCATGGGAACGGAAAAGGACCATGGTCTGAAATAGAATGTATTTTATAGCGTGGTATGCAGGGGTTCATAATTAGCCAAAGACTTCAGCTGCTAGCATCCATACAAAAGCCACACACATAGTACCTTTTAAGCAGGTCCTAAAAGGAATAGGTGGGTGGTATGAAGGATGGGGTGAAGAGATGATGCTATTGATCTGCATGAGATGAAACATGTAAAAGGAGCTCCAATGAGTATGTGGGAGAAACGTTTTGAAGCTTGCTGTTTTCAACAACTACTTCCAACTGGAAATAATGGGGGAAGATGGGGACGTGCTATTGGTGTGCAGCAAATGAAACATGTGAAAGGAGCTCCAATGAGTGTGGGATAAAGGTTGAGCGGCTCACTATCTTTCACAACTAGGTCTAAGTGGAATGAGATGGGGAGATGGGTGCATAGGATGAAACATGAGAAAGTAACTCCAGGGAGATATTGTGCAAATAACGGTTCATTAACTTCCACAACCATGTCTAACTGGAATGATATGGGGAGATGGGCATAGGGGGCAATGGGGCTCAGAAAGTGATGGACGTGTGAGCAGGTGGGGCAAAGAATCATGGACAACACCTACCATGTCAAACTGGGGGGAGATGGGGCAAAGAATCATGGACTACACCTACCATGTCAAACTGGGGACGATGGGGCAAAGAATCATGGACTACACCTACCATCTCAAACTGGGGGGAGATGGGGCAAAGAATCATGGACTACACCTACCATGTCAAACTGGGGGGAGATGGGGCAAAGAATCATGGACTACACCTACCATGTCAAACTGGGGGGAGATGGGGCGATGGGGCAAAGAATCATGGACTACACCTACTATGTCAAACTGGGGGGGGGGAGATGGGGCAAAGAATCATGGACAACACCTACCATGTCAAACTGGGGGGAGATGGGGCAAAGAATCATGGACTACACCGACGTGTCAAACTGGGGGGAGATGGGGCAAAGAATCATGGACTACACCGACCGTGTCAAACTGGGGACAGTGGGGAGATGGGGCAAAGAATCATGGACTACACCTACCATGTCAAACTGGGGGGAGATGGGGCAAAGAATGATGGACTACACCTACCATGTCAAACTGGGGGAGATGGGGAGATGGGGCAAAGAATCATGGACTACACCTACCATGTCAAACTGGGGGGATATGGGGCAAAGAATGGTGGACTACACCTACCATGTCAAACTGGGGGAGATGGGGCAAAGAATCATGGACTACACCTACCATGACAAACTGGGGGGGGGGGTGAGGAGGGAGATGGGGCAAAGAATCATGGACTACACCTACCATGTCAAACTGGGGGAAGATGGGGCGACGGGGCAAAGAATCATGGACTACACCTACCATGTCAAACTGGGGGAAGATGGGGCAAAGAATCATGGACTACACCTACCATGTCAAACTGGGGGAAGATGGGGCGATGGGGCAAAGAATCATGGACTACACCTACCATGTCAAACTGGGGGGAGATGTGGCAAAGAATCATGGACTACACCGACCGTGTCAAACTGGGGGGAGATGGGGCAAAGAATCATGGACTACACCTACCATGTCAAACTGGGGGGGGGAGATGGGGCAAAGAATCATGGACTACACTTACCATGTCAAACTGGGGGGGGATGGGGCAAAGAATCATGGACTACACCTACCATGTCAAACTGGGGGGTTGGGGGAGATGGGGCAAAGAATCATGGACTACACCTACCATGTCAAACTGGGGATTATGGGGAGATGGGGCGATGGGGCAAAGAATCATGGACTACACCTACCATGTCAAACTGGGAAGATTGGGGTGATGGGGCAAAGAATCATGGACTACACCTACCATGTCAAACTGGGGGGAAATGGGGCAAAGAATCATGGACTACACCTACCATGTCAAACTGGGGGGAAATGGGGCAAAGAATCATGGACTACACCTACCATGTCAAACTGGGGGGAAATGGGGCAAAGAATCATGGACTACACCTACCATGTCAAACTGGGGGGAAATGGGGCAAAGAATCATGGACTACACCTACCATGTCAAACTGGGGGAAGATGGGGAAAAGAACCATGGACTACACCTACCACGTCAAACTGGGGATGATGGTGAGATGGGGCGATGGGGCAAAGAATCATGTCAAACTGGGGGGAGATGGGGCAAAGAATCAGACTACACCTACCATGTCAAACTGGAATGAGAAGGGGACATGGGCTGATGGGGCTCAGAAAGTGACTGAAGTGTGCAGGTGGGGCAAAGAATCATGGACTACACCTACCATGTCAAACTGGGGGAAGATGGGGCAATGGTGAGATGGGGCAAAGAATCATGGACTACACCTACCATGTCAAACTGGGGACGATGGGGCAAAGAATCATGGACTACACCTACCATGTCAAACTGGGGGGAAGATGGGGCAAAGAATCATAGACTACACCTACCATGTCAAACTGAGGGGAAGATGGGGCAAAGAATCATGGACTACACCTACCATGCCAAACTGGGGGGGAAGATGGGGCAAAGAATCATGGACTACACCTACCATGTCAAACTGGGGGGGGGGGATCGGAAAGAATCATGGACTACACCTACCATGTCAAACTGGGGGGGGGGGGGGAAGATGGGACAAAAATCATGGACTACACCTACCATGTCAAACTGGAGACGATAGGGATATGGGGCGATGGGGCAAAGAATCATGGACTACACCTACCATGTCAAACTGGGGACGATGGGGAGATGGGGCGAAGAATCATGGACTACACCTACCATGTCAAGCTGGGGGGGTATGGGGCAAAGAATCATGGACTACACCTACCATGTCAAACTGGGGGGGGGGGAGATGGGGCGATGGGGCAAAGAATCATGGACTACACCTACCATGTCAAGCTAGGGGGGGGTATGGGGCAAAGAATCATGGACTACACCTACCATGTCAAACTGGGGGAAATGGGGCAAAGAATCATGGACTACACCTACCATGTCAAACTGGGGGGAGATGGGGCAAAGAATCATGGACTACACCTACCATGTCAAACTGGGGGGAGATGGGGCAAAGAATCATGGACTACACCTACCATGTCAAACTGGGGGAAGATGGGGCAAAGAATCATGGGCTACACATACCATGTCAAACTGGGGGAGGTGAGGAGATGGGGCAAAGAATCATGGGCTACACATACCATGTCAAACCGGGGGAGGTGGGGAGATGGGGCAAAGAATCATGGACTACATCTACCATGTCAAACTATAATGAGAGAGATGGGGAGGATAATCATGGACTACACCTACCATGTCAAACTGGAACGGGGAGATGGGGAGAAGAATCATGGACTACACCTACCATGTCAAACTGGAATGAGATGGGGCTCAGAAAGTGACTGACATGTGAGCAGGTGGGGCCAAGAAGCATTAAATACACCTACCATGTTTAACTGGAATGAGATGGGTGATGGGGCTCAGAACGTGACTGACGTGTGAGCATGTGGGACATAGAATCATAGACTACACCTACCATGTCAAACTGGGGGGAGATGGGGCTCATAAAGTGACCGACGTGTGAGCATGGGAGACGGGGAGATAGGGCTCAGAAAGTGACTGACCTGTGAGCATGTGGGACAAAATCATGGACTACACCTACCATGTCTAACTGGGGGGAGATATGGATGGATGGGGAGATATGGCTGGAGGGGGCCCTGAAAGTGACTGACATGTGAGCAGGTGGGACAATGAATTATGGACTGCACCAATCATGTCTAACTGGAATGAAGTGGGGAGATGGGAGTGACTGACGTGTGAGCATGTGGGATAAAGAATCATGGTCTGCACCAGCCATGTCTAACTGGAATGAGATGGGGTAAATGGGGAGATCTAACAGATTACACATGAGAAACTCCAATGAGTGTGGCATAAAGGTTTATAAATTACAACAAACACATGCCTGGAATGAGATGGGGAGTTCGATATCTGCATTGGATGGCATATGAAAGGAATGCCAATATGTGTGTGTGTTTGTGTATGTGGGGGAGATAATGGTTCATGAACTTATGCTACCATATCTAACTGCAATGAGATGGGGAGATATATCTGCTTCAGATGACCCATGTGGAAGTAACTCCAATGAGTGGGATAAAACTTCAGAGGTTCACTATCTTCCACAACTATGTCAAATGGGGAGACTACATCCAATGAGAGCATGGGATAAACGTTTGAAGGCTCGCTATTATCCACAACTTTTGTCCGACAGGGAGATGATATCTGCATCAGATGAAACATGTGAGAAGTACTCCAGTGATTGTGTGGGACAATGGTTCAGAGGCTTGTTTTCCACAATTATGTCTAAATGGGGGGAGATGGGAGATGACATGCTATTGATCAGCATCAGTTGAATTATGTGAAAGGACCTCCATTGAGTGTGTGGGAGGAATGTTTAGAGGCCCGCTTTTTTCCACAACAATGTGGAACAGGAATGAGACAGGTTTGAAAACCTATCCAAAACCTACACCGATTTACATGTTCGAAATGGGTTTTCTAGTCGGCAGTCAGTTTATGCCCTGTCCAAGTAGGGACCCTCACTCTAACCTGCGTAAGGAAAATACACAGCTCAGATAACCCCTGCTCACCCCCTTGGAATCTTGGGGCAAGCAGACAGGCTTATCTCCGAGGTAATGTGTAAAGTATTTACACATACAGTAACACCACAATAACCACAAATGTATTCCACACCAGTTTAGAAAAATAACTATTTATCTAAAAACAAACAAGACCAAAAGTAGAACAATCCAACGTATACAATTAAGACACCAAATTTTAAGGTAAAGAGTCTTAATCCATGAGAACCAACGGTGCGTTGCTTTAGTAAAAAGTACCTGGTATGCTTTAAAAAACAAAGTTCCAGTAGAAAAGCAAGTGATGCATCAATTCCTTACTCACAAGTAAAATTATGAGTCATTTCTTTCGCAACCAGGTAAGCGATAAGTCATTTCTTTGCTCACAGGGCATTACTTTCTGCCACTTGGCTCCTGTGCATGGATTCAGTCAGGTTTCACCAGCTTCTTCTTCCCAGGGCCCAAGGACTGGAGAGCCACTGATTTGGCAATTTAGGGTCTTAGCAAGAGAGCCCAGGTGCTGGCAGATGAAGTCCTTGATGTCCGAGACTTCATAACAGAAGGCACGCTTAGTCCAAGCCCTTGGAGGAACATCACCACCAGGATACTGAGCAAAGTGCAGTCTCTTCTGTGGCAGAAACAGCAACTGCAGGCCACCCCAACAAAGCACACACAGCAAAGTTGCAGTACTCACCTCACAGCTCTTCTCCTTGGCAGAGGTTTCTCTTGATCCAGAAGTGTTAAATTGTGGGGTCAGCAGTACAATAGTTATACATATTGCTGCATTTTAAGTGGACCAACTTCAGCAGAAAGTCTTTTTCCAATTTATCAACCAATAGATTAAGAAAGAAACAGCATGGGAAGTTTGTTGTAATCATAAATGCAGCTTTTTTTTTTCTTATGGAGAAAAGTTCATAAGGTGGTGGCTAAAAAAGAAAATGAGAACTCTGATATTAAAGCAAGTGTGGACCTTCCTGCATGAACACAGTTTACGTCAGTTAATGCTGCATTTTATATGGGATTATTAGATGAATAGAATTATTCAAGTCTAGCTTCTTTGTAGGGTCACACTGCTTTCTCTTACGTGTATTTATAAAGTGCACATTCATGCCTAAGGATATATTGGTACTGAATAAGAGGTTTGTTACCCAACACAATTGAACACATTTTATCAATCTTGGAAGGATGAAATGCTGAGTGAAAGCACCAGGATTCAAACCTGTCAGGAGGTCAAACAGATACATCAAGTGAAAACATTAGTTTACTGAGACACCATCTGTTTGGGGTCCTCAATATATCAATCATTGCAGACATTGCTGTGGAGACTTGAATAGGACTATCACTATGGGGACTTGAACATGACTATAAAAGCACACTATCTCTGTGAGACCTGGGTAACATAAAAACTATACCTTTGTGGACTTTGGCATCCCATTAATCACACATTCCTGTGGGGACCTGGCATCCCTATATTCAAATAATCTGCAGGGACCTGGGAATACCTATGATCACACTGTGGTACCTGTCCAACCCCTATAATCACATACTATCTGTGAGGATCTGGGCATCAATATGATGAAACACTATCACCGTAGGTGCTTTAACATCACTGCACTCACACTTGCTACATGGACTTTATCACTAACGACGCTCTCTTATTGGGTACCTCAGTTAACACTAATACACCATTTCTTTGGTGACCTTGATACCCCTATAATCACAAAGTAGCTATTTGGAACATTACTATAATCACATACTCAGTGGGGACCTGGACATGTCTATTGTCAAACACTATCTGTGGGACATGGACATCAATATAACCACCCTCTATCTTTGGAGGAACTTGAGCATGATTCATCACACACTCCTACAAGGACATCCACAAGTCTTTCATAAACAATTATCCTTACATGGACTTGATTGACAGTTTCTCTACAGGTCTATAATTACTAGTTCTGGGGATGTGGCATCCCTATAATCCACACTCTGAAGACTTGAGCTGACTATGAAAACATGCTATCTTTGTGGACCTTGGTATCACAATCACACTATCTCTGTGGGGCCTGGGCATCCCAGTTATCACATTCTGTGGGGACCAGGGGTCATTATATTCAATCAAACTATCACTGTGGGATCTTGAACATCACTGTAATCATGCACTATCAAAAGGGACTTGAATGTGACTATGATTCACCATCTCATTGGGTACCAAGGTAACACTATAATCATACATCATTTCTATGAGGACCGTGATACCCATATATTCACAATTCACACTAACTGGAGATGAATGTGACTTTAATCACTGTCTTTATATAATCAATAGCAATGTGGGACCCGTGTGTGTGTGTGTGTGTATCTATATCTATATATATATAGTCACACACTATCTTTGTGACTACTTGAACATCACAGCACTATCTTTTATGATTTTGACAGTCAGTTTCTCTACAGGTCTATAAAAACTAGCTCTGAGGATGTGGCATCCCTATAACCCACACTGTGGCGACATGGGCTTGACTATCACAATATTGCTAATGGACCTAAGCTTCAATATAAGGCACACTATTTACAGGGATACGGCCTTCACTCTAAAACATAGCATCTTCTGCATGGACTTAAGTTTGATCATTGAAATACAGTGTTCATACAAGGACATTAGAACAACACTATGGGGGCTCATTATGACCCTGGCGATCAGTGCAGTAGTACCTCCAACAGGCTGGCGGTACATACCCCCCCACTATGACATTGGCAGTTTGTCAAAAGCCAAACCTCCAAGTTAACACACCAACCTTTTGGACTGGAAGCTACAGTCTCCAGCCTGGCAGCTGTCACTAGGCCGCCCATGGAATTTTGACCACGCCCACCACCATGGTTTCTGTACCGCCACGGAAACCATAGCGCTAGGCACTATTAGTGCCAGGGAATTCTTTCCATGGCACTGATAGGGGTCTCCCCTCTCAGAGTCCTCCACTGCCCTCCTGACTCCAGATACACATTAACCCACGCGTGCATACATTCTTACACACCCACAAACCTACATCAAGGCACACGCAATCACACAACATGCACGTACACACCCACAGGCATTACACATGCACGCATTCAAACAGTCACACGTACACAACACCCCCACCTCCCTCTCCTGTTGGAGAACCGAACTTAACTGCTTGCAGGGGGTCCTCCGGCAGGAGATGGGACACGGCGCTGCTACCAGCAGCAGTGTCCACCAGCAAAACTCCACCAGGCCATATCATGCAACATGATATGGTATTTGGCAATTTTCTGGCATGGCACTGCTGCTGGCAGCAGCGTCAACTTACTGTCGTCATGACCTTAGCCAGAATTCTGCCAGCCTACTGGCGGAATTCCAGCTACGGTCATAATTTGATGGACAGACGGTAGCCATGGCATGTTGGCGGCTGTCACAGTAGGTGGCATTTGCCACCAATCTTATAAGGAGGGCATATGTACGGACTTGAATGTGCATTTAGTTATACACCATCTCTGTGGTTATTTGAACATAACGATAATCACATACTACCTACAGGATATCACCTGGCACTCTCTAATGTGACTGGAGAGTAAGTATAGCTAAATTCTATATTTGTGTGGACTTCGGCATTAGTACAATAATTTCTACATGGAACTTAGCATCAATGTAATCACACACGACTGTGGGGACCTGGGCATCACTAATGACCAATCTGTGGGGACTTGGACATCAGTATAATCACACTAGCTCAGTGGGGACTTAAGTATTACTATCATAACACACTGTCAGCTCTAGAACATCACATGGCACATTTGAGAACTATTATTGCGCAGTCATGACAAAGATGCCTAGATGTGAAGATAATGAAAAAGAACCAGGTAATCTCACCTCGTCTTTACTATTTGACCACACTGTAGGATCTGTGGCATCTTTACTAACTTAACTATGTTGTGTTTCCTTATTCCTTCCCCCTTGACCCCCCCCTTCAAGTGACATCTGATGTCAGCATGTGATCATGCACTGACCTCAGGCCAAAATTGTGTTGAAAAATTGGTTTTTCTGATTCAAGTCTGTCTGTGCCTGAAAGCTGGGAAGATAGTGGTTTTAGCACCACAAACCCTGTGTTGATGCCATTTTCATGGAGAAAAAAAAAGCTTTTTTTCTACCACCCTTTTTATCTTTTTTCTTTTTTTAAGAAAACAAAAAAATCCAAATTAAATGCATTTTGTCTAATTTCTTGGTCTCCTTCAGGGAAACCCACAAACTCTGGGTACCGCCAGAATCCCAAGGTTGTTGGAAAAAGATGCACATTTGGCGTGGGTAGCTTATGTGGACAAAAAGTAATGAGGGTCTAAGCACGAACTGCCCCAAATAGCCAAAAAAGGCTTGGAACAGGCGGGACAAAGGCCTGGCAGCAAAGGGGTTAAGGTGTGAGCACTCAGCAATAGGCTCAACATGCATTCAATATGCTATTGTTTTTTTCTGAAAAATGCATTATCATTAAATTAAAACTCAATTTGTGTGTTCCTTTGACACCTGATGTTCCTATAGGAAAAAATTGCTGTAATTAAGTATAGCACTGAAAAAATAGCATTTAGCAAAATGTCCATGACTGTATTCAATGACAAATTAAATGTTTGGAGTAAGTTCACAAAAGGTTAGTAGCCCAGGTTCGAGTTCCCATAAGAATGGTTCTGTACATGTGCTGTAATGAAGCTTTATTTGTAAATTTGAATCAGGATCCCGTATCTTTATTTGTTATTGACATTTCTGTAATTATTATATTTTAATACCAGATTAGTCCCCACAAGGCAGGTACCCAGTCCCCACAAGGATGGTAACGTGTATATATATATATATATATATATATATATATATATATATATATATATATATATATATATAAATAATTGGTCTGAAAATGAATTCCATCTCATACATGTTTCAAAATCCTCTATTTTCTTCTATGTATGATGTCAATGCAAAACAGTCAACATGTGTTGGGTCTTCTTAAGGGCTGTTTAACAAAAATAAAAAAATAAAACGTGTATTGACACTGTGTGCACAAATATTCAATAGAAAGCATTTATGATTTCAAAGTTAATACAAACACTCACAGAAAAAATAACTGTTCTTATGCCAAAATAAGAACAGAATGAACAGTTGGAGGTTATACAATAGCAGTTCCAGTGTCCTAACAAAGGTCCTGTGGTGCGGGGCCGGGGGCGAGCTCCGGGGTGCCCCCTCAGCACAGTGCTCTGGCCTGAGAACCCTGCCTGAGTCAGGATATTTGGGGGGGGAGGGAGGAGGGCATCTCGAGTTTGGTTACACCTTTGAGCAGTTCAATTGTAATTACATTATAACAGTACCCATTTCACTCTTGTATCTAGAACAATAAAGTAATTATATTCTCTCTATAACAGAGGTATAATTGTTGCAAAAGAGGAACAGTTGACCAAACGAAGGTCGTATCTCGGACTGCAGCACACTGATAAGGAAAAATAAATAAATAAATAGTACTTATCTATTTTGCTGTTTTACATCCATAAAGATCTGACAGAACAATACTTCACATCAAAGCTTAAACACAATGGTTAATTCCACAGTAAATTACATATTTAATACAAATCAAATTTAGAAATTATACAGTCTAATGCTTATCAGGGTCGAACCCCTACCAGGTCAGTCTCAAACGTTGCCGCACTGGTGGCAAACCAACACGGTCCCACTTCTGTGCGATACAATGAAATCACCAATAGAGTTTAACAGCATCCCACATGCAATTTCTCAAAGATCCTCCCCAAAGGAAGTGAAACAAAGTTATCAAAATTAATGTTTTCTTCCGTACTGTACTATGAAAGTGTCATCACAAAGGGAGTAAAACACTTAGCATCATAATCAAACTGTTTAAATGATTCATAAAGTAGTTACATGCACCTAAAAACAGGAATCCGATTTCTAATAAGACGTAAAAAGGTTCACCATTTGCTCGGTCATTGTTTTCCTATGATTATTCATTCCACACAGCAGGTTGTTGAGGTGAACGGTTGCAACGGAAGACAAAAGCAATCGAAAAACCAATACGGACATTCAGAAAAGCCGTTGCTGTGTTAACACCCTCACTAGCTCCTTCACTATGTAGCACGCAAACGCGCAAGGACAAAAAGGGTTGAGAGGTAGTACATATAGCATTACCGATAAGTGATGACGTTCTTCCAGGTTTAAAGAAAAAATGTAAGGAAATATCTAACACAGATACATTCTATATGTGCACGTCACAAGCCAACCTGTTGCGAGGCCCAGCGAACCCACTGTGCCAATCAGTCACATCTTTCGGAGCATCGAAGGCTACAAGATATCCAGGAAAGACCGCACCAACCAAGTAGGAGGAGGTATCGCCATCGTCTTCAAAGACTCCATCAGCGTCACCACCTCCACTGAAGACTCCCCTCTTGCCGCTGAACACCTGCATTTTCAGATTTGCACCGACCCGAGGACCACCCTCAGAGGATCCCTCATCTACCGTCCTCCCGGACCTCGCGCCCCTTTCAGCGACACCATCGCCGACTTCATCTCCCCGCACGCCCTCGCCTCACCGGACTACATCCTCCTAGGCGACCTCAACTTCCATCTGGAACAAAACAACGACCCCAACACCACCACCCTGCTCGACAACCTCGCCAACCTCGGCCTCAAACAACTGGTGAACACTGCCACCCACATCGCCGGACACACACTCGACCCTATCTTCTCCGCCAGCAAACACGTCTTCTTCAGCCACGCCTCCGCCCTTCATTGTACCGACCACAGCTGCGTCCACTTCACATTCCGACACGAGACCCGCCACCTCCGCACTCAACCCATCCCTCGCCGACAGTGGAACAAGATCCCTGAAGAGCAACTCTTCGCCGCATTCGCCGCAAACCAACCCACCCTCACCACCGACCCCAACGTCGCAGCCCTCAACCTCACAAACTGGATCTCCAACTGCGCAGACAACCTTGCTCCCCTCAAACGCTCGCAGCGACAGAACAACACCAAGAAACCCCTCTGGTTCTCTGACACCCTCAAAGAATCAAAGAAAACTTGTCGCGCACTTGAGAAAGCCTGGCGCAAGGACCGCACCGCTGACAACATGACCGCCCTCAAGAACGCTACCCGCAAACACCACCACCTGATCCGCACTGCCAAAAGGATTTTTTTCACCGACAGACTGGACAAAAACAGCCACAACAGCAGAGAACTCTTCAGCATCGTCAAGGAGTTCTCCAACCCCAGCGCCAATGCCAACGCCGTCACGCCCTCACAGGATCTATGCGAATCCCTCGCCACTTTCTTCCATTGCAAGATCAGCGACCTCCACGACAGCTTCGGACACCAGACCCAACCTAACACCACCGAACCCACATCCCCGACCATCACCCTCAACAACTGGACCCACATCAGCACGGAAGAAACCAAATCCATCATGAACTCTATCCACTCCGGCGCCCCTTCGGACCCCTGCCCGCACTTCATCTTTAACAAAGCCGACAACATCATCGCCCCGCACCTCCAGACCGTCATCAACTCTTCTTTTTCTTCTGCTACCTTCCCCGAATGCTGGAAACACGCCGAAGTCAACGCCCTACTAAAGAAACCTACGGCTGACCCGAGCGACCTGAAAAACTTCCGCCCCATCTCCCTTCTGCCTTTCCCAGCCAAAGTAATAGAGAAGACCGTCAACAAACAGCTGACCACCTTCGTGGAAGACAACAACCTGCTCGACCCCTCACAGACCGGATTCCGAACCAACCACAGCACTGAAACCGCCCTCATCTCAGTCACAGACGACATCAGAACCCTGATGGACAACAGTGAAACAGTCGCCCTCATTCTTCTCGACCTCTCGGCTGCCTTTGACACCGTCTGTCACCGCACCCTAATCACCCGCCTCCGCTCCACCGGGACCCAAGACCAGGCCCTGGACTGGATCGCTTCCTTCCTCATAAACCGCTCCCAAAGAGTCTACCTCCCTCCGTTTCGCTCAGAACCCACTGAGATCATCTGCGGCGTACCTCAAGGCTCATCACTCAACCCGACACTCTTCAATGTCTACATGAGCCCCCTCGCTAACATCGTACGCAAGCATGACATCATCATCACCTCCTACGCCGACGACACCCAACTTATACTCTCCCTCACCAAGGACCCCGCCAGCGCCAAGACCAACCTACAAGAAGGTATGAAGGACGTCGCAGATTGGATGAGGCTCAGCCACCTAAAGCTGAACTCTGAAAAAACTGAAGTCCTCATCCTCGGCAACACCCCGTCCGCCTGGGACGACTCCTGGTGGCCCACGGCCCTCGGCACCGCACCGACCCCCGCAGACCACGCCCGCAACCTCGGCTTCGCAAGATCTTCCGCTGGATCCCCGCCGACACCAGAAAAACCGTGACCCACGCCCTCGTCACAAGCCGCCTGGACTACGGCAACACCCTCTACGCTGGGACCACCGCCAAACTCCAAATTCACCTGCAACGCATTCAAAACGCCTCAGCCCGCCTCATCCTCGACGTACCCCGCAACAGCCATATCTCCGCACACCTGAGACACCTGCATTGGCTCCCAGTCAGCAAAAGGATCACCTTCCGACTTCTCACCCACGCACACAAAGCCCTCCACGACAAGGGACCGGAATACCTCAACAGACGCCTCAACTTCTACGTCCCCACCCGCCCCCTCCGCTCCTCTGGCCTCGCACTCGCCGCCGTCCCTCGCATCCGATGCTCCACGGCGGGTGGGAGATCTTTCTCCTTCCTGGCGGCCAAGACCTGGAACTCCCTCCCCACCAGCCTCAGGACCACCCAGGACCACTCTGCTTTCCGGAGACTCCTAAAGACCTGGCTGTTCGAGCAGCGATAACCACCGCCTTTGTCCCTAGCGCCTTGAGACCCGCACGGGTGAGTAGCGCGCTTTATAAATGCTAATGATTTGATTTGATTTGATCGTTACCTCGCTGGCACTAATATACTAAAATACCCATTAACGCGACATTTCCCGGACCTAGGAGGAGTTAAACACGCTCTAAAATTAAGCTCGTACAGAAAAAGAGAATAACCACCACATTAGTTTACAGCTGTCCACGTAATCTGCCCAAAACAATATTAACCTATCAAAGATATCCATGACATAGAACAGGAAAAGTTGTACCTTATAGTACAACTATTTAAGTGCCTTCCATCTACAGTTATATATTACTAAATTACCTCAAGAAAGACGCAAACAGTCACAGACCAAATCACCAAAAAAAAGGTGTGTTTGAAAACACCTGATATATATACCTTAGTTAATGAATTGCACCTGTGAGAGGAAGCATGGCCACCTATAGAGAAGGAGAAAAGACTTTCGAGCAAATTTCTAAACAGCATACATGAGCTTCAACTACTACTATCAATCGAAGACAAAACACAAAGTGTGAGAAACGATACCATAAATAAAAAATGAGTACTAAAAAAGGGCTAGCTGGCAGAAAATAAATGTTAATTAAGGACGAAAACGGGCGAAATGGCGTGAACTAGGCTCGAAGCCTGAGCTGTAATTAGTCACATGAAGGTGCCTCTACTCTCTATGGCTTACTATTTGTCCTTTGGAAGAAAAGCCTTCATTAAAATTGGAAGCTAACCCAAGAAACATTACTCAGCAGTTTTGAGTACATGAGCCCTTTAACACTAACAGTCAGAAAAAAAAAATCATTCTAAATAGCCCAAGCAAGTCTCGAACCTTGAGCTTAGCCCATTACTCACCCTAGGAAATTGTGTCTACTCCTTATGGGCTTTCATCTACTTTCCAGAACAGAATCTTCACTAAACCTTTTTAAATTTGTTGATAAAAATGTTTTCATTGCTTTTTTTCTCATTTTCTAAATCTCCACCACTCCTGTGTGTTTGCTTTACTTCCTTCAAACCAGTGAATTTTATATCCTCTAGTTGAGCAAGTGAGTGTGATGACCTGAAATGTATTGCCATTGGGTACTTGTCCAAATTCTTAATGGCCCTGAGATGCTCCTTTCATCTAGTTTTCAATTTGCACAGGGTGGATCTAGTGTATTGTTTACCACAAACACAAACATTATATAGAAACTGTTGGAAGTGTTACAACAGATGAGTAAAGCAATTCACAATTGATACTCTCCGGTTACATCTAAAAATATCTTGACATCAGATACTTGTTTACAACATATGCAGTTCCCACGTTTGAAGGAGCCTTTAGGTAGGCACAGAAGCCATCTTGTTTTAGTACTCCTGTGGTTGTAATTAATAGTGTCACTAGGGCAAAGTAATGTGTGTGTCCCTTTCTTTATGCTATTTTAGGTTTAGCTGGTAACAGGCTTTTGAGTTCGGGATCCAAGGTTAAAACATCCCAATGTTAATGTAAGCTGTTATAGATTCTTCTATTGCCATTGCTATAAGTCGTGATAAATCTAATCTCATTGTTGGGGTTTTTGTTTGCTGTTGGAAGAGCCCATAGGACAAGGGCGCACGTTATAGTTACCGTAGCGCACAAGTTATAGTTACTTGAGATAACTCTATAACTGCTGAGTTTCTATGGTTTATATGTGTAAAATCTGAACATAACTATAATATCCCTGTAACCTTTGGTTTTTGAGTGAATATATATAGTATATTCACCAAAAAAAGAAAGGTTACAGGGACATTATATTTAAGTTGACGTTTCATCTATACAAAACTGTAGAATTTTAACAGTTATGGTTATACTTATAGTTTTAGTTATGTTAAGAACCTATAACTCCTTGCCTAAAGTTACTTTCAAGCACAAGTTATAGTTTCTTCAGATAACTATAGCTGTTAGACCTTGCATCCTTGGCATGGTCTCCCCTCACTTTTTGCCTCTTCCCAGGTTGTTGCTGTGTGTTGGACTCTGTTTTTGCTGTTTTTGATACTCTGGGCACTTTACCACTGCTGGCCAGTGCTAAAGTGCAAGTGCTCCCTATGTAAAATTGTATGTGTAATTGGCTTTTCCATGATTGGAAAATTTGATTTACTATTAAGTCCCTAGTAAAGTGCACTAGAGGTGCCTAGGGCCTGTAAATCAAATGCTACTAGTGCACCTGCAGCACTGATTGTGCCACCCACATGAGTAGCCCTGTAAACATGGCCCATACCTGCCACTGCAGTGTCTATGTGTGCAGTTTTATCACTGCCAATTCGACTTGGAAAGTATAACCACTTGCCAGGCCCAAACTTTCCCTTTTTACACATGTAAGGTACCCCTAAGGTAGGTCCTAGGTTCTCCATGGGCAGGGTGCAGTGAATGTTAAAGGTGGACATGTACTAATGTGTTTTACATGTCCTAACAGTGAAATACTACCAAATTCGTTTTTCACTGTTGCAAGGCTTATCTCTCTCACAGCTTAACATGGGGGCTGCCTTTAAACATCCTTAAAGTGCAGTTTCTCTTTGAGAGCAGAAGGAAAAGTGGAGTTTGGTCTCCGATCTCACAATTTAAAAATACATCTGTTAGTGAAGTTGTTTTTTAGATTGTTAGTTTGAAAATGCCACCTTTAAAAAGTAGGCATTTTCTTGCTTTAACCATTCTGTGATTCTGTCTGCTTGTGAATTCCCTGTCTGGGTCAGACTGACAGTTGGGCTGTTTGTGAATTTGCTCTAGTCAGTGACACAAAGGGAGCTGGGGTGTAGCCTGCATATCCTGATGAGCCATCTGAGCTGGAGTGGAGGGAGGAGTGGTCACTTACATCTGAATGGGCTGTGCCTGCCCTCACACAATGCAGTCTCTAACCTCCTGGTATGTGTCTGGGCCCTCACCTGGCAAAGCAGGACCCTGTAAACAAAAGAGACTTTCCTTTGAAGTTTGCCTACTTCAAAGGCAGAAAGGGGTATAAGTTGGACCCAAAACCCCAGACTTTTATATCACTTCTGGAACCAAGAGGAACCTCTGCTGTTAGGAATGGAGTCTTTGGTTGGCAGTCAGGTTACCCCCTGTCCAAGCAAGGACTCTCACTCTAGTCAGGGTAAAGGCAAACACACCTGGTTAACCCCTGCTCACCATCTTGGTAGCTTGGCATGAGCAGAAAGGCTTAACCCAGAATCAATGTGTTAAATATTTGTACCAACACACACACAGTAATACAGTGAAACACTACAAAATTGACACCACACAGGTGTAGAAAAATAGTAAATATTTTATCTAAATAAACAAGACCAAATACGCTAAAAATCCACAATGCACAGTTCAAAATAAGACTTTAGTAATTAAAAACACAAAAGTAGTGCCTAGAAGCACCAATTCTGCAATTTGATGTTAAGCAGTGTTGTGACGGAGTCGTTTCCCACAATGCAATACCACTGGTGCAGTTTACGGAGTCACATGGACCCCAGGTACAGTACCTTAGCAAAAAGTGAAAAAAGCAGGCTGGTGCAGTCTGGAAGTGAGGCATTGCTGGATCTGAGGCAGCGCCAGTTCCGGGGCTACAGGGCAGAGGAGCAGAGGTTTGGCGAAGAGGCATCGGGTCCTTACTGCAGAGTTGTGGAGGTGAGGCGGTGTCGGTTGTGCGGTGTCATTCCCTTGGTATTTCCAGCAGAGACGAAGTCCGGCAAAGTCACGGTACTGTGGGGCCTCCCCTCCCCAATCACTAAAAGCCCCTGTTTTAGCACCGAGGAGCGCTGGGGGCCCCCTTTCCTTTGTGACACTCAAGGTGCCTTCATCATTTAGACAGGTACTTTTGGTGGTAACGTGTTCATTTGGGGTATTTAGGCTGATGTTTTCTGCTCATGACTGGCCATGTATTTTGCTGATGCTCCTTTTATGGTCGTTCTGGAAATGTTATGCTAACCTGTTTTTCTGACTTGCCAGGTGTTTCCTAACGTTCCTGGTATGGACATTTATGAGGATCTTGTGATGTGCATTATTGTAGTAATGTTTTCCTGACTACTGCTTATTGCAGAATAATGAGTAACCTGTTTGTTATATGTGACTACTGCTGATTTCTGCATGGTAACAGTACCATGTAACGTTTTGACAATTGCTTGGGTAGTTGGTAGCTCCCAGCAAAGGGGCCAGTGAAGAAGGCGGGAAGATCCCCTGCCGGAGCCCTCTGCTCCCCAGTTTGGCAGACTGAATCCTGGACCGGGTGGGGTCCTGAGCTATTAGGCTCACCTCCACCCGGCATGCTGAGACCCAGGCCGCATAGTTTCTGGCCCCCATTGTGAGACGGGGCTGGCTTGAGCTGCCCTTCTCGGCCCCCACTACACTCCCCTGCCAGCGAACCAGGGGGAGTGGAGGGTGGAGGTACGGACCCGAGGTGAGGGTCCCAGTGTAAGTTGGCGTTGTGGTGCTTTCCCCCCCTCTCCTGGCACATTTTTGGGATTCACAGGGGCCTTCATTACTTAGGAAGCCCAATATTGCGGGACGGGCTGAGGCCTCAATGGAGGCTCTGTCCTGACAGGGGCCAGCAGATTCCTCCCCACTCCAGGGGCATAGCAACTCTTATGGGCCATACATGGCTCTCACCGACCCATACCTTTGTGATTGGTGATATGTCTTGGGTCTGATTTGCCCTGTGCTCTCTGATGCACCATATATTATCTGATTAGTTTGCTAATGTTATGGGCATATATGCTAATATGATTCATATAACTTGCCATATGTCTGACAATACTCCTGTTATGGGCATTTATGCCAATATGTTCTTATGACTTGCCATGAGTTTCCTGATGTTCCTGGTATGGGCAATTATGAGGTTTTTGTGGCATGTGCATTATTATAATATTAATGTTTTTCCTGACTACTGCTTAAGTTGCAGAATAATGAGTAACCTGTGTGTTATGTGTGACTACTGCTGGTTGCTGCAGAGTAACAGTACTGTGTAATGTTCTGACAACTGCTTGCGTAGCAGGGTATTAATAACAGGTTGTGTTTGGGCTAATGATGTTGTGTACAACAAAGTTATTTGTGATATATCTTGGTGTTGTGTTTCCTTTATGGTGGGGATAGTGTGTTACGTGTGTTGTGTGTGTTGTGCAAACACTTTATACATTGCCTCTGGGATAGGCCTGACAGCTCATGCCAAGCTACCAAGGGGGTCAGCAGGGGTTATCTGTGTGCAACTCCTTTGCCCCGACTAGAGTGGGTGGGTGTGCCTGGCTTAGGTGCATACCCTAGCCAACCAGAAACCCAATTTCTAACAGTGTCCATACAACAATTCAAAGGGGCTAAAACCAAGTCGCTTTTGTGGCACCTCCCTATAAGCAAACAGAAGGCATGGTAAGAGGAAGTCCCACTTACGCCTGAAGGGCTCTGACAGGCCCATAATCTTGCCTTTCAGCGTGCGGTTGAATCTCTCAACCAGACCATTTCCTTGGGGGTGGTAAGGAGTGGAGAACTTGTAGGTCACCCACACTCCTTCTACAGAGACTTCATATTTGTGGATATGAAGTTGGTACCCCTGTCAGATACCACCTCCTTGAGGAACCCAATGCAGGTAAAAACCCTCATCAATGCACGTCCCACTACAGGGGCTGTGATTGAACTCAGAGGTATAGCTTCTGGGTACTGGATGGAATGGTACACCAAGACCAGGATAAACATGTTGCCCTCCCCCATTCATGGCACACTTCCACTGAGGGAGCAGCGTTTGAGGCAGGGAGCAGCAGAGCCAGGGAGGCACCAGAGATGGCACTGCTGCTCCATTACAGGAGGCAGGGGCTCGGCTTTCCAGGGCCGAGGAGCGGGAGTGACCGCCTCACCCGCTGCATGACGGCGGGGTCTCCAGGGCAGTGGGTGCCTGCACTGCCACAGGCGCAGCAGAGGATGCCAAGTGAGCACACCGAGGCTAGCCCTGCAGTCCCAATAGAAAAGTTAGCATGTAATTCCCGCTGAATGGGTGACGTGGTGGAGAGGCATCCCTGGTATTCTTAATGTGTAACCCTTTAAAGAGGCAGCGAGAACGAAAGAGCAGGGGACGCACTGCTGAAGGAGGCTCTGGGCTGCTCTTGCTGGGGATGGAACCACATCCCCAGCAGTCCTTGCAAACCCCTGGTGCTTATGGGGGGCTAGAGATGCGCAGCGTGAGACGCGCTGCTGAATGAGACTCTGGGATGCTCTTGCTGGGGAAGGGACCACATCCCCCAGCAGTCCTTGCAAACACCTGGCCACCCCCTTTGGCCCTAGGAAGCATGTTCATCTGGTAAGGCAGCTGTTGATTTTGTATCTTGCTCCTAACGTTAGTCTGACCAGGCATGGGGAAAAGGAAGGCAGTGGAACCACCTACGCCTTCAATTAACACTAAGAAACCCAAAAAATGGTTGAATGTAAAAATGAGTGGCCAGCCCAATAAAGGTAGCAATCCGCTAGAAGAAATAGACACTTTCTTTGAAGTGGTGGAAGCCATTTTGAGGAGCAATCAAATTCAATCTCCCATATGCCAAGGTACTTTGCCCTCCAAAAAGATTCCAGATATCTTTAGGAAAAGGCCCCAATTGTCTCAATCATCTAACCTGCCAACAGAGGTCGAACCATTCATGACCCTTCCGATTCTGGTATCTACATCCCCCCTCACGACAAGTATTCCCCCACACGGCAGGACTGTTGAGTATCCCATAAATGGGGGAAAGGTATCGTCTCTTCCTTTAAGCCCAGAGGTTCTGGTGTCGTCAGATCTTTTATGCTCTAATTGTTATGGTGTTTTGACTGAATCTAGAGCACCACTAGCTTGTGATTTATGCACACTACCTGAAGTTTGCTAAGAAGGGAGTCCCATATCCCACTCATGTCAGACTAAGGATGGACAAGTGCGATCAAGTGAGGAATTTTATTTGGCCTTTATCTCCCAGAATTTAGATGATCTAAAGAGTCTGGTGCTATTAGTACTGAACAAGTTAGTGGGTGAACAGGCACAGAGGAATGCATGTCACTGTCAAAGGGTTAGTGGGGATGAGTTTATGCTTGCCCCAGGAGGGGCGACCCCTGTTCCCCCTGAAATAGAAACTTGTGCTCAAAAGGATAAGTCTCCTCTGGGGTTGGTTTCTTCTGCACCTTTTGTTAGCGTGTCTGCTAATTGTATAGATATTTGTCCGACTGTGTCAAGAACAACTGTCCAGATGTATACTTTGGGTGCCAAAGATGGGAATCCCTGTGGTTTAGGGAAACAGCACACAATTCAATCGAATCATCTTGCTAATGGTTCTTGGGGAGTAACAGGTATTCAGGCACATGCTGGACTTCAGAATCCCCCTACCGGTTCTTCTAAGATATCTGATGAGGGTTCATATCGTGCTGGGGTGAGTCGATTTGTTGTTGAGAATAGGGGTTGAGGCCTAAGGAGAAAAGGTGGTATTATTTACATGGTTGGGGTACCCAAGTTGCCTACCGGCTTTAGAGAAACTCAGAATTCTCTTATTAATAAGGTTACCTATTGGTTACGAATGAAGGGGAATTGCCTTTCTGTCATTCGGGCCGATATTCTGGAGGTAGGTAGACATAGCCAATCAGGATCAGATTCTGACTTCATTTCTATTTATCTCATAGATACATTGTTGGTGGATAATCTTATTGATTTTGAATCACAAACTTTTCAGCTAAGGAGGTCTAGTGGGGTGGGTATTAGACTTCAACTTCATCCGCCTTCGGGCAGCCCTGTAAGTTTACCAATCCTAGGTGACGACCCGGTGGATGAGGTCCATGTCTTTGGCAGTAGTTGTGCTTCGACCATGTTAGTTAACCCTCGTCATACATCCTTGGGAGTGGAATGAATATCTATTGGTCCCCTTTTAATCACTCCTGTTGTAGTTTCTGGGGTTAGTTCTGAAGAGGGGATCAATAACTCTGAGGATGCTCCTGGGGCTCAAATATCCCACCCGGAACTTTTAATTATTTCTTGGAACTTGGCAGGATAGGTGAGAAGTTAGGAGATCCAGAGTGGCTGAATTTTATTAGTGAGCAGTACATTTGTCTATTTCAAGAAACTTGGGCTGTTGACCCAATATTTCTGGATGGATTTGTGACATATTTTGTGAGCAGCCCAACCAGCATCGGGGGGTTTTGGTCGTGCTAAGGAGGGACTTATGATTTTGGTAAATAAAAATTTGCAGTGCAATCATTTAGTTTTACACATGACCTCCCCCAACTTATTGGGCATCTAACTTTCATTTAAACCAGATTTTAAAATGACCGTAATCAATGTATATGTCAGGTCTGTTCCTCGGCGATCTGAGTCCCAGACACTTGCTCAGTTATTTGAATACATGGATACCCTGCATTTTTCAACTAAATTAGTGGTTGCAGGGGACAGAACTGTACTTTTGAATCCGATTACCTCAACAGTAATCTGACGGTTGAGGAGGATGAACTTTAGGGTATCCCCCAAATTGAAGGGAAATATCCAGTGTATTAATTCCCATGTTGCTTCTCAGTTGACTTCCCTTTGTTTTAGATTTGAACTAAGAGCGTGCAATGGACAAACTAGTTCTGACTTGAACATTGCACCTACTTTCAAGAGAAGGCTGCTCTCTAGTGTTATTGATTACTTTTTAGTGGACGTCAGGCTTTGGTCCCTTTCTTTAGATATGAAGGTAGTCCACGGTTATGAAAGTGATCATAATCTGTTACTCCTCACTCTACACAGTAATGTGTTTAAGAGACAGCGGAATAGCTGGACCTCCGAGGTTCCTGGACCTCTTCTGAACCATAGGCATACTCTGGTCAGTTGGCTAAAGGTAATGTCTAATTCTTATTAAATCAAGAAAATTAATTCATCTTTTTCAGATATCATGTCCGGTTATGAGGAGTATGAGGTTAGTAATATTCCGATTCTGAATATTCATGAAGAAATGGTAAGGAATCTGCAGGACATTTTTTGTAGGAAGACTACTATCAGGCAATCTTTTGATATTATTAAAGTCAGGGATTGGAACAACAAGGATTGCTCTAATGCTAAATCAGCCTTAAAATCAGCTATTATGACTCATTCACAAGGGGCGATTAGAACTGCTAGGTCTTTGTATAATAAAACCTTGCAACTGGCAAAGAGAAAGTGGGAAGACCTGACTTGGCAGAAACTGTTGGACACCACCAAACTTCGAGATAATAGGACTTTTTAAGAGTTACTGGCGAATAGACAGAGAGGGGGTTAGGGCACCATTCGTACACATATTCAGCTTGAAAGATGGGTGGAACATTTTTCTCAGATTTATGCTTTACCTATGATACAGGACTCTTCCTCATCGTCGCAGGCTGAATTGTGTCTTGAGATTGTTGAACAAGGAAGGTCTATGGATAGTCCCGCAGATTGCATTGTTTTCTCAATAATGGAAACTATAGCTGCTATTAACTCCCTAAAATTGGCCAAGGCTCCAGGCCCTGATAAGATACCTGGGGATCTTTATAAATCTGAGCCAGTTATTTGGTCCTGGTATATTAATACGCTAATGCTATAGCCACAGGGGGCTCTATTCCCAACACCTGGAAAGGGCCTGAATTAATTCCTATCCACAAGAAGGGTGATGTGAGTTCTGCTGTTAGTTACAGACCAATTAGCCTCATCCAAAATCTCCCAAAATTTTTTGCTAAGCAGCTTTTGGATAGGCTTTTGGAGTGGGTCCATGTTCATCAGGTATTGTCTCCACTTGAGGCAGGTTTTCGCCCGAAAATCAGTACGGTGGATCAGGTTTTTAGGCTGACTCTTCTACACTGGAAATATGTAATCCTGGCAAAACAAAATTTGTAAGTTGCTTTTGTGGACCTTCGGTCTGCTTTTGATGTGGTCCCTAGAGAGAAGTTATGGGAAGTTCTTTATAGAATAGGCATTCCGGGTAACATGGTACACTTATTACAAGGCTGCATGAGAACACATATGCCAAGGTGGGATGGGGTAGTCAGGGAGAGTTAACCAATCACATAGCCATTCAGCAGGGGGTTCTCGAGGGCTGTGTCCTTGCACCAACCCTTTGTACCTTGTTTATTAACGAGGTGGTGAATGTTGTGTCTTCTTGCCAAAATTATGCCCCCTCGCTGAAAGTGCAAAAAATCCCTATTTTGCTATTTGCAGATGACTCTCTCCTGATTTCTAAAACCCCCATGGGTCTGCAGATTTTGGTTAACAGGTTCAACGCTTTTTGTGCGCACCATAGTTTGGAACTTAATGCCAGCAAAACCAAATTAATGGTATTAAGTACGGGCCATGCTAGGAGATGTACTATTACCTTAGATGGGGCTACCTTAAGTAAGGTATGTTCTATAGATTACCTGTGAGTAAGAAGTACAAACAATATGCAGTGGGTGGATCAGAATGGCAAGAGTGTTTCACTTCTTCAGCATAGGTCAGGGGCCATTCTGCGCTTTTATAATACCACTATTGTGAAAGCTGTTTCTCCGGCTAATAAAATTTATTTAGCAAAGGCGCAGGGTGCAGCGATTTATGGCGCTGAGGTATGGGGTCCTTCTAACATCAACAAACTGACAGTGGGTGAGAATCATTTTGCAAGAGCTCTTCTTGCATGTCCTCGCAGTACACCATTGATCCTGGTCTTTTTGTACCTTGGACTTCATTGCATTTCTGATGTGATAGCCTTAAGACCCTTACTATTCTGGGTATGAATTTAGACCACCCCTGAGCTCACCGTTTACAGGGACTCCCTTCAAGATATCCTAGATAGATCTAATGCTGTCTCTATTCCTTGGCTCAAGCATGTTTCCAAGTGGTTTTACATGTTGGTACATGGGTATTTTTGGGAGAACCCGCACAATTTGGGGAGGGCCCAGAAACAACTTTTGAAATCTGTTTACTGGTCTCATGTCAAGAATGGTTAGCTTTTATGTACATTTTATGGTCGGTTGACAACAACATTTCTTGCTTTTAAATGACATCTCCAATTTGAATCTTATTTGGACTTAATTCCTGACTTACTAGGTAAGAGCTTGTATGCTCCTTTTAGGTTTGGTGTCTACCGTTAAAGTTCTTTACATGTAGCTGACGATCATCATTAACACTTGACTTGTTTTCCTAGCTGTAATTGTGTAACTAAATCTGTAGTAAATTATTTGTTTTTTTGCGCAGCTTATGCCTCTGTTCGGCGAAAATGGATAGGACCTGTCTGTAGGAGTATGGGCATAAGACAACGTAAAGCTGCCTTGAGGATATTGCAGAGCGATACCTCCCTTATCTTAATTTGTGCGGTTAGCAAGTTCTTTGTGGCTGCATGGCATATACGATCTCGTTTAAAAAAAATACATTTTATTAGTGATACTTGTTCTTACATTTTTATATCTTTGTATTTATTATGTGTGTATATTTAGGATTGTTGTGATTTTATGCTTTGATGGTTGTCTTTTTGACCAAATAAAGCTTATGTGATTGAACATGTTGCCCATGGCTGTTTTGGGATCCAGATGACCCACAATGTCAATACCAACCCTTTCAAACGGGGTGCTGACTACAAGAAAAGGTCTGCGGGGAGCTGTACATTTCCTACCACTCTTGTCACTTGCCTGACAAGTCTGGCAAGACCTACAATGTGCATCAGAGTGGCTACACATTTGAGGCAAGTAAAAGTGGGTGACAAGCCGTTCAATGGTCATGTCCTGCCCCAAATGTCCTGCTAAAGGCACAACATGAGCCAGACTCAGTAGGAGGGCTCTGAAGCACTGGGGTACACAAGAAAACGGGCTGCCCCAGGCTCAGCAACCTTAGGCTCGCTCTATAGGAGGCCATCCTCCCAATAAATCAAGTGTGAAACAGACTCCTGGTCTGCAGCCTGCTACTGCAAACCCTTTAGAGTAGGGCATGTTTTCTGTGCCTCACATAATGCTTCCTTGTTGGTTCCCTCTTCCTGCTGCCTCTGAGTCACCTCGGGTACCTCCCCCAGTTCAACCACCTTTTTCCCTGTAGGCTCTGGGGCATCCCCCATCAGATTCAGCCTCCTCCCAGACCATGGGAACGTCTGGGGTGGGTTTCCCACACCCCTTGCCCTTCCTCCTTATGGCAGACACCTGGGCCACTCTTTCAGGCTCCAGGGCCTCCTGATTACCCTGATGGGATGCCATGGACCAGGTGGACACACACACCCTTCGAGGCAGACCCAAAATCTCCAAGTGAGACCTGTGTTCCACCTCCTTCCAAGGGAAATCCTCCAGGTCATTGCCAAGTATACTATCTATAGACATGGTTGTGCTCACAGCTACTCTCAAGGCACCTGAGAGCCCCCCCATTCAAAGGGAACCTGTACCACTCTGCACAGGAACTCTGAATTGTCTACTGCAACTACTTGGTGAAGTGCGTGGGGAACTACCTGCTCTTCAGACACCAGGTGACTTCTCACAGTAGTCACACTGGCACCTGTGTCTCCCAGAGCCTTCCACTGATGGTCACCCACTGTCTGTACTTTGTAGTGTTCTTAGGCATGAGGGTCCTCTGGACCATCTTACCGTCCCCTAGTGAGTCAAGGGTCATCTCAGCTGGCTCCCACCCACCTGTAACAAACTCGTCCACAAGAGCTACACTGGCCAAACCCTGTGACTGAGCACCAGTGGGTGCCTATGTCTCCTTGGGACATTTGGGATCCCCACTCATGTGACCCACCTGAGCACATGCATAGCACTTGCGGGGACCCCTCTCTGCAGGTTTCCCCGTAGAGCCCCATGGTTTCTTTTCAACTGGGGAATGGAAGCCTTTACCTGGGGAACTAGGTTGGGGCCCTTTAGAGAACTCCCCCTTGTTACCCTTACCCTCTACTTCTTCTGATGGGTACCCTACCCACCCTCAGCAGAGTCTCCACCATTCCTCTTTTGGACCCTAGTGCTTTACCACCAGTCTGCTTTGTGGGGGAGTTTCCTGGGGTCAGTCAGCTTGCTGTCAATTAGGTGCTGGCGCAGCTCTGGAAACCGAAGACTATACAGGTGCTCCCATGCAATCAAATTGTACAGTCCATCAAAAGTTGTCACCTTACTGCCCTTCACCCAACCATCCAGTGACCTGCAAAAATAGTCATCACATTCTAACCAGGTTTGGGATTCCTTCTTTTTGCATGGCCTAAACTTGTCCTTGTACTGCTCAGGGGTGAGACTATATATTGTGAGTTGGGCTTCCTTCATTATAGAGTAAGTGAGTCCCTGATGATCCCCTAAAGATGTCAGAGTGTCCCTCCCCTCTACCTCGAAGAGCTTCCACAGATCTACCTCCCCAAGGTGTTCCAGGGACTATGTTCATATGGAGAGCAGACTCATACCCCTTGATCCACAGATAGATGTTATCCTCCCTCATGTAATCCTTCACCATGTCTTTAGGAATGTGCATCCTCCTCTTAGGCTGCACTGAGGTGCTGCTGCCACCATCTCTGTTAGAATGTCTCCTTTGATCCAGCTCCCTTAAACTGAACTCATGAGCCAAACAGATCTTTTCTCCTCTATGGCCAACCTCCTCTGTTCCAGCCCCATCTTAAGCTTCTCTAAATCAAACTGGTGCTCCCTCTCTTCCTGTCTGTCTTGCAATTCCTCAGGAGTCAGACCTTTCGATGACACACTGCTACCTTCCCTGGAGACCCTCCCCCCAGGCAGAACAGGTACATTCACTACGCCACCCGGATTACTCTGCACATCCTCACCCATATCCTCCTCTTCTATGTGCCCCTCAGCCTCCTTGGCTGCCGCCCAGGCCCTCAATGTCTTTTACAGCTCCTCCTTCCTGGTTGGATCTTGCTTTTGATTGGGCAGGCAAGATCCTTATAACTGCTTCAGTTGAGCAGATTACTTCTGGAACAAAGAGGGCCCTCTACCAATGGGACGAGCTGGAGGAGGAGTACTGCCCCATTGCCTGGGACTGTGCTTTGCAGGGTTGACCTGCAGTTGCTGCTTCTGACTGAAAGAAGACAAAGGCTGGGCTTTGTGGTATATTCCTGCTTGTGAAGTGTCTCCAAGGGCTTGGACTGAGCTTGCCTCCTGTTTTGAAGCCTCTAGACTCTCTGATGAGACTCCTGCCCAGCCAAGTGGTGCCCTGTCCAGTCCCTTGGCCCTTGAAATGAAACTGGTAGAGCAAGGGCAGAAATACACACATAGGGAGCCGTGAGGGGAAAATTTCTACGCACCACCCGCTTCGCAGCTGAAATCGACATGCCACCTGCATCTCAGCTGGGAAATCGATGCATCACCTGCATGGCAGCTGGAGAAATGATGCAACACGAGCTTGGGGCAGCTGAAAACGATGCAACCGCACATATCGTGGTTTTCCATCACCAGGTGGCCGGATGTCACATGCATCGTCACTGGGCGTCAAAATCATCGTGAACCTGTGCAGATCTGAGGTGCCCTGTCTGGAACTCAACTCATTGCTCTCTTGCAGAAGAGAAAAACGGCGCATCGCCTACCCGATTGGAGAAGAAACAACGCACGGCCTCATTTGTGAGCTAGGAACTGACTCATCGCTGACTTTTCCGCTGCATGCTTGCCAGTGTGGCTTTTTTTACGCAAACCAGGTACTTTGTGTAAAAAAACAACATTTCCATTGTTTTCTATGGAATAAAACTCTTTTTATTTAAAAAAATCTTTTTCTGTGGAGTAAGACTCTTTTTAATTTAAACATTCATATCTTGACCTGTGTATGTTGGATTTTGTTGTATTGGTCTTGTTTGATTTAGATAAATATAGCCTATTTTTCTAAACTGGTGTTGTGTCCATTTTGTAGTGTTTTCCCTGTATTACTGTGTGTGACATTAAATCATTTTCCCAGCGTTTGTAGAGGTCCTGAGTGTGAATACAATATACATTTCTGTATGTGCATTCCTTTGGATACTTTTGTTAATAGAGTATTTTCTGGAATCAAACCTCACCAAAATTGCTGTTTGTCACGCAAAGTTAGCTATCTGCTGGCCTTACTCACAAGCCCTCCCCTGACACTATACATATTTGTAGGAGTTTAATCTTTCTCATAGTAGAGAAAGGGTGGGGAGAAATCTGCATTGGCTGATTAACTGTCTCCTTGCTTTCAAACCTGCAGATGTCCTACATACACAGACAAGGAAGCGGACAAACTACAGATACCACTCACACCAGGGTACCCGTTTTGAGGTCTTGTAGGGAAGAAAACAGTTTTGAGTATTAGGTAGGGGACAGCATAGAATCGAAAAGAGAGCTGTTGCCAAGAAAAGGCTGATTCTCTCATCTTTGAAAAGAAACTTGCTGTGCAACAGGATAGACCATCCAGGAGGCTGTTTTTAGAAAGTAAGTATCTGTCAGGAGTAGGGGAATGATGTGTCATTTCTGTATTAGGCACAGACATTCACCTTCTAGAACTCTTCACCTCTACTTTTAAACCTCCACACAAGGGAAAGCCTCTGAGACGAAAAGGAAGTTGCAAAAGAAACCGAAGGTTACACCTGGACTATGGTGGAAGGACATTCTTTAGTTGTACTTTCTTAGATTGTGTTGGATGTTGTCTACAGGGCCAGTGTCCCTCTGTGGACAGTAGAGGTTGACTTGCTTGGGACACTGATGGAAAGGGATTGCAACTGGAACCTCTGTAAACTGATCCTGTGGTGGGTATCTCTCAAAGGGGACACTGAAAATATGCTAGACACATAGGTGCTTTGCAATGTAACCTGCCTGGAGGGCCACAGAGTATGCTGAAGGGTGACCCTCAGCTAAAGCAATTACAAGCATTCCAGAATGGCGTGGAAGTGATGGGTTCTTCACAGAGTTCTGCTGCTGGATGACGCAAGTAATGCTATGAAGCTGTCAACAGCCCTGAAAATCTCATGCTACCAAGGGCAGAAGGTGGAGGTGGACAGGTCTTCGAACTCTTCTTCACTGGAGGGAGACTTGTTTATAAATACCTTCCAAGATACATTAAATGTTTCGAGGTTAGGTGGCTTTGAGCCTATATTCTTCATAGCTATAGCATTTTACCTGGAACAAAATGAAGAGAACACCATCAAAAATGGCTCAACTGTGCTACAGAAAACCACCCTTATTCCTCCACTCATGAGAAATTTGCCCTGCAGCTCCTGTAGGTCACTGGGCTTATTAAATCAATCGCAAGTCTCTGTGTTTCACAAATTGCGTGGCAAGCCCGGGGAGGACCTGACTGAAGGAGTGAGCTTGCCTGACACAACATTCATTAGTAATACCAAGGACAGCCAGTGACCTGTGGAGGACCCAACAAGGCTGAGCGTCATCCTGCCTTAACAGACTGTTGCCTCAGGAAGAGACAGTGGGAATCTGGGATGCTTCTTTTCTCTGGACACCCATGCCTGTCTATGGGTTCATAGGGAACAGAGTGCAATGGCATTGTTAGACCTGGCATCATTGGCATTGTCTCCTGTATTTTTTTTTTCTGCTTCCCATGTTTTGACTGTGTGCTGGACTCTGTTTTTTTCTGTTTTTGGTACTCTGGGCACTTCACCACTGCTGACCAGTGCTAAAGTGCAAGTGCTCCTCTGTAAAGGGTATGTGTAATTGGCTTTTCCTGATTGGTATAATTGATTTACTAGTAAGTCCCTAGTAAACTGCACTAGGGGTGCCCAGGGCCTGTAAATCAAATGCTACTATTGCACCTGCAACAGTGGTTGTACCACCCATATTAGTAGCTTTGTAAACATGGCTCAGACCTGCCACTTCAGCATCTGTGTGTACAGTTTTAAACTGTCAATTCGACTTGGCAAGTGTACCCACTTGACAGACCTAAACCTTCCCTTTTTATACATGTTAGGCACCCCTACGATTGGCCATAGGTAGCTCCATGGGCAGGGTCCAGTGTTAAAGGTGCGACATGTACTGATGTGTTTTACATGTACTAATAGTGAAATACTGCCAAATTTGTTTTTCACTGTTGAAAGGCCTATCTCTCTCATATGATAATATGGAGGCTGCCTTTAAATATTCTTAAAGTACAAATTTCCTTTGAGAACAGATAGAAATATGGAGTTTGGGGTCTCTGAACTCACAATTTAAAAATACTTTAAAATACATCTGTTAGTGAAGTTGGTTTTTAATTTGTTAATTTGAAAATGCCACTTTTAGAAAGTAGACATTTTCTTGTTTTAACCCTTCTGGAACTCTGCCTGTTTTTGGATTCCTATCTGGGTCAGACTGATGATTGGGCTATTTGTGAATCTCTAGACAGTGACACAATGGGAGCTGGGGTGTAGCCTGCTGATCCTGATGAGTCATCTGAGCTGGAGTGGAGGGAGGAATGGTCACTTACACCTGAATGGGCTGTGCCTGCTCTTACACAATGCAGTCTCCAAGCCCCTGGTGTGTGTCTGGGGCGAGGCCCGGGCCAGGCAGGATCCTGTAAACAATGGAGACTTTCCTTTGAAGTTTGCCTACTTCAAAGGCAGAAAGGGGTAGAAATGGTGGACCCAAAACCCCATTCTTTTAGATCACTTCTAGAACCAAGAGGAACCTCTGCCAAGGAGAAGAGCCGAAGAGCTGAGGAGAAGTGCTGCCCCTGCCTGTGACTGTGCTTTTTTGGCCTATCCTCCAGTTGCTGCTTCGGCCTGTGAAAGGGGACAAAGACTAGACTTTGTTGTGCATTCCTGCTGGAGAAGAATCTCCAAGGGCTTGAACTGAGCTTGCCTCCTGTTTTGAAGTCTCAGGGCCATCAAAGACTTCCTCTGCCAGCACCAGGACTCTCTGCTGAGAGTCCTTTTCTGCCAATGGTGCCCTATCCAGTCCCTGGGCCCTTGAAAGTTAAAATTGGCAGAACAAGGACTGAAATCCATGCACAGAATGCGCAGAGAAATGTTCGATGCCCCATCTGCAACGTGGCTGAAAAACGACGTGCCACCCACTTCGTGGTTAAAAGTGGCATTATGGAATGGTGTGCCATGGCCAGTGTAAGAACTGCTCCTTAAAGCCCAGAGAGAGGTCAAAATGTGTATATTGTTTTGGTAGTGCTGCAGAAGGTGAAGGGGCAACATCAAAGGAATTAGCTTTGTGCTTCAGGGCCATGGTCCCTCTGTAGGTCTGTAATAGACTCAAGCCACACAAGAGAGGTACTGTTTTTATTGGAAGGAATGTTTGAATGCTAGGTGACAGGAATTTAGTGGATCCCTACCAATTCTTAAACCTTTCTTCATAGAAATGAGAGGAGAATGCATGATTCTAGCCAAAGCTTGGCCTTTGCAGCGCTTTTAGGGTAAGTAAACATTGGGATCCACACAAGTTACACTATTGTAGATTTGCCCGGTTCTCTAAGTTTCAGAAATTCACTGAGTTCATTTGGGGCCATATGTACGAACACTTTTTCCCATAGACACAGAATGGGTAAAAACCTTTGCTACCTCTGTCCCTTGGTCTCTTTCCTGCTAGCTGACCTACAGCTCCAATCATGCATTCAATCACCAAGGCATCACTTGCAACGGGGAAAGGAATGCTCTAGTTCTCAGGGACAGATAGGGGGTGATTCTGATTCTGGCGGACGGCGGAGGCCGCCCGCCAGAATTCCGCCCCCATTATACCGCTCCGCGGTCAGAAGACCGCGGAGGGTATTATGAGTTTTTCCCTGGGCTGGCGGGCGGTCTCCAAAAGACCGCCCGCCAGCCCAGGGAAAAACTCCCTTCCCACGAGGATGCCGGCTCGTAATCGAGCCGGCGGAGTGGGAAGGTGCGACGGGTGCAGTGGCACCCGTCGCGTATTTCAGTGTCTGCAAGGCAGACACTGAAATACTTTGCGGGGCCCTCTTACGGGGGCCCCTGCGACCCCCCCTACCGCCATCCTGTTCATGGCGGCTTTCCCACCATGAACAGGATGGCGGTAGGGGGGGTCAGAATCCTCATGGCGGCGGAGCGCGCTCCGCCGCCATGAAGGATTCCCCCGAGCAGCGGTAAGTCGGCGGGAGCCCGCCGACTTGCCGCTTCTGACCGCGGCTGAACCGCCGCGGTCAGAATGCTCGTGGGAGCACCGCCAGCCTGTTGGCGGTGCATCCAGTGGGCTTTCAGCCCCTAAAGGCAGATTGGGTAAAATCTTCTATCTCACACCCGAGGGGAGAAAAATTGTTGGGGCTTGGAAGGTGAGGATGTGGTCAGCACCCACCCCATTCTCGTTAAAAAAAATAACCTGTGGGTGCAGTGACCCCCAAGTAGTGTACATTTAGAATAACATTCCCTATCTACTTCCAGGGGAGAAAAACACTGTTGTTTCTTCATCGGTAGGGTAGAGCATTAGGCCTTGAAGGGTTAAACCTGCCACACAGCATAGGTTTTTGTAAATTATGTTAACCACTTGAGGGGCGAAAGAGTGTGGATCTCTTTAATGGTGAATGTAAGTCCTGATGCCCGAGTGGGGATTTTTATGAAAAAATAATCACTGCTGTGCAGTGGGCTTTCTGCCCTTAGGAGGCAGGGTGGGGGTACATTTCTCAAATCTGCACCAAAGAGAAGAACAAATGCTGAGCCTTTTATGGGGTGGGGTCATTGTCCTGCTCATTCTTTTTTTAACAGACGTTCTTGTGGTATAGTGGGCTTTCTGCCCTCCCCTCCAAGTTGGCAGATTGGGATAAATACTCCAATCTGCTACTCATTGGGGGGGTTAGAAAGAATATCTGTGACTCTAATTGATGGGGCAGAGCTCGTTGTCTGTGTGGACAGCCCTCACCTATTTTTTTCAACAAATTTTCTCTGGTGTGTGTTGGGCTTCCAGGCCCTGAGGGGCAAATTATTGGTAATTCCCCTCAACGTGCCCTCCATGGGGAATACTGTAAGGGCTTTTAGTGAGTAGGGTCCCAGCCCATTGCTTGTGCAGGCAACCCTTTCTATTTTGCCTGGTGTCTGGTGGGCTTTCTGCCCCACCGGGGGCAGATTGGATGTAAACCTTTAATCTATCTTCCACTGCAGGGCCCAAAAAACTGTGGGGCCTTTATGTAGTTCATGCCTGGTATGAAAAGTGGGTGGGCTACCCTCACTCCTTTTTATGACTAATTTCCCTGATGTCCAGTGGGCTTTCTGCCCCCAAGGAATAATGGGGATGAATCCTCTCCACTCAGACTAGGTGCAGAAGGACTGCTGGAAGAGTTATAGGCTGTAGTCATGGCCTGATGTCTGGGAGGGTTGCAGCCAGCACTTCTATTGTGTAAAATCCTTGGTACACACCAGTGTTCTTTTGGGAGGGTGAGTGAGATTCCCCAACCAGCCCCCTCAACAGAGGCAGAAAGACTGTTGGTCCCGTTCTTTAGAGGGCTACTGCCTGGGTGGGTCAGCCCATATCTCTTCTTTTTTGTTAAATGATATCCCTGGCACTAGTGAGCTTTCTGTGTATGCCTAGATGGCCCTCTCCCCATCAAATACCTCTTGGCAATCCTCAAACAGAGATCCACTAGAGAGATATTCCGCTGGAAAGGAGGTATTGTCCCAGTGGTACTTTGTCACTTTCCAGCTTGGCTCACACCAACTGCTTTAAGCTCCTGTGATGTCAGCTTGCTGTTCAGATGAATTGTCACACAAAACAATACTTTGGGGCATGAGGGAATCTCATCCTTAATATTCTAAAGTAGTTTACCAGATGTAAAATCCTTCTGATGGTTGCACCAAAAATATTTTCTTCCACGGTGGGCAAACAGTTTTTGTCCCTTGCACTGTTGTGGTAGTGCTGTGTGATAAGAAGAAGATATTGGATGTGAAATTATATTAATTGAATTATTTGGTAGTTCCCGTATCAATCTCATTATCACAGGCATCAGGACACAGACATTGGTGAAGATTACACAGGTGGTATGCATAAGAAAAGTCTTAGCATTTTTTATGATGAACATGCACAGTATTGTTTCTTTCAATTATTCAAGTGCTGTACATATATGTACTAATTGTAGTATGTCAAGATTTCAAAACAATAACCCTAGTGAAGTGCACAAGGCAATGACAATGGAAAGTTGTAATTTATTTTTACATCTGCTCCTCAACAGGAAACAACGCAGAAGACACTGGGGGTCATTACGACCCTGGTGGACGACAGAGAAGCGGCGGTAAGACCGCCAACAGGCTAGCGGTACATTTTTTGCAATTATGACCATGGCGGTTACTGCCATGGTCATCCGCCGCTTCTCCGTTCCGCCGGCCAGGGCGAAGATGACCGCTGGGCTGGAGACCTTGGTCTCCAGCCCGGCGGTCGTCACTATATCGCCGGCGGTATTTGGACCTGGCTGACTGCCATGGATTTCATGCGGTTTGGAACCGCCATGAAATCCATGGCGGTAAGCACTGTCAGTGCCAGTGCCAGGGAATTCCTTCCCTGGCACTGATAGGGGTCACCCCGACTCCCTCCCCTACAGCCACCACCACCCCTGCCACCCCCCAAAGGTGGCAGGACCCCCCTCCCCGACCCCGACCCCCAACATCACATCACTCATTCACACATGACATGCACGCAGGCACCACCAACACACATACATGCACATACACCGACATACATGCCAACATCCACACACACGGTCAGAAACGCTTACCCACATTCAAACATACACGCACACAACCATACAGACATACCTACAGAGATACACGCACTCATTCCCAAACCCACAACAACCCCGCAAGCATACACGCACTCACACACCCCCACTACATACACACACGCACACCCCCATGCACGCACACAACACACAACACCCACCTCCCGCCTCCCCTAACGGACGATCGACTTACCTGGTCCATCGATCCTCCGGGAGGGGACGGGATCCATGGGGGCTGCTCCGCCGACACCTCACCGTCAACAGAACACTGCCACGCCGAATCACAGGACGTGATTAGGTGGGCGGTGTTCTGTTGACTTGGCGGTGGAGGTGGAGCAATCTCCACATCCCCGCCGACCGCCAGTATGGCTGTTGGTGGCTCTCCGTCCGAAAAAGGATGGAGAGCTGCCAACAGTCATAATACGCCGAGCGGAAAACCGCCACCACTGGCGGTCTTCAGCACGGCGGTCCCTCGGCGGTCTTGACAAAAGACCGCCAAGGTCAAAATGACCCCCACTGACACAGAATCTGCAACCAGTGTGGATTTAGAATACAACGGGACACAAATTAGGCTTGACACTGACCCCTCTAAGAAGCATATAAAACTGAATTTGATGTTGATGCCTTAGTACGCTCGCCACCAGATGTGGCAACCACACCATTGTAGAATAAATCCACAGAGGAGTGGCCAAAATCTTCCCAGGAGACCAATTAAGAGGACATTATTTACCCAGTTTATGAGGAAGCTGTATGCAACTGCACAGCATCACCAATTCCTCCCATGTGTTATCGCCACCATAGACTTATACCATTGTTAGTATTTACGAAATCCTGTTGTCGATGGTCTACCCCTCATCTTTGTCTATTGCACAGGGTCTCAGATGCTGATGTTCTTGTTAATTGAAAATGTTCAATAAAAACTGTTTAAAAAAAACAATGTTTCAGTTCACAAGGCACTGATTAGAAAATTGTTGGCTAACACACAGATTTTGAAATACATGATTTCAACCATATTGACTAGGCCCTAAAAAGGGTAGACACTACAAACCAATCAGGCTCAACATGAAAGTCTATAGGAGTTGATTGTGGCATGCTTACAAAGCAACACTTTGGCTTTGCATACAGCACATGGTGTATTCAGTGAGACCTCTCCGGATAAGGACTCAGTGGCTTCCCATTCTTCATTAGTAGAGAGTAGATCAAATGCCTTTTATCTCTGCTCCTCCACCTGGAACACACTTTGTCATGTGCCACAGCTCCGCCATACAGATGCCTGTAAAAACATAGAAATCAGTTATTTAATTCATTATAGGCGCCACATCTAGTTTTCAAATTACTTTGGGGGTCATTACAACCCTGGCGGAAGGTGGAAAACCGTCGGTAAGACCGCCAACAGGCTGGCGGTCTTACTCTGTAGAATTATGACCATGGGGGTTACTGCCATGGTCATCCGTCGGTTCTCCGTTCCACCCGCCAGGGCGGAGACGACTGCCGGGCTGGAGACCTAGGTCTCCAGCCCGGCGGCGGTCACTATACTGCCGGCGGTATTTGGACCCGGCTTACCGCCGTGGATTTCCAGCGGTTTGAACTGCCATGAAATCCATGGCGGTAAGCACTATCAGTTCCAGGGAATTCCTTCCCTGGCACTGATAGGGGTCTCCGCCACCCCCCCACCACACCCCAACTCCCTCCCCTACCCCCCTACCACCCCTGCCACCCCCCAAAAGTGGCAGGGCCCCCCTCCCCACCCCGATCCCCAACATGACTTCACCCATACCCACACAACACGCACGCAGGCACCACCTACATACTTACACGCACACACGCCGACATACCTGCCTACATCCACACACACAGTCATACACGCACACCCACATTCAAACATAGACGCACACATCCATACAGACATACCCACAGACATACACGCACTCATTCCCATACACACAACACCCCGCAGGCATGCACGCACTCACACACCCCTTCTACATACACACACGCACACCCCCATGCACCCACACAACACACAACACCCCCACCCCCCTCCGCTCACGGACAATCGACTTACCTGGTCCGACGATCCTCCGGGAGGGGACGGGAGCCATGGGGGCAGCTCCGCCGACACCACACCGCCAACAGAACACCGCCACGGCGAATCACAGGATGTGATTCGCTGGGCGGTGTTCTGTTGGCGTGGAGGTGGAGGTGGAGCAACCTTCACTTCCCCGCCTCCCACCAGTATGGCTGTTGGCAGCTCTCTGTCCGTAAAAGGACGGAGAGCTGCCAACAGTCATAATAGGCCGAGCAGCAAACCGCCAACAATGGCCGTCTTCCGCACGGGGGTCCCTCGGCGGTCTTCAAAAAAGACCGCTGAGGTCAAAATGACCCACTTTGTGGTCTACAAAAGTCCTAGACGCATGACAGAAAATTAATGTAACTTTTTTTTCCAACAACACACTTTCTTGCACTGTTACATAGGCAAATGTTTAAAAAAAAAACAAGCAATTATTTATTACAATTAAGTCTTAACTGGATGTATCACCTTCCCACACACGCCTTTTCCATGCATAGCTTTACAACATAGGCCCTCATTACAACATTGGCGGAAAATCCTGCTTACGGCCGTGCAGAAGACTGCCAACACACCGCTGCGACGGCGGAATTCCACTACAGCTAAAACGACCCACTGCCCGGAATCCGCCAAAATCCAGACACCCATACAAGTCCGCCACACCAAAGGTCAGTGATAAACTGGCGATAACAATACCTCCCCTGTCACGCCAACAGGAATACGCCCACACTATCACGACCCACGAATCCACGCAGCGGTCTTTAAACCGCGGTATTCCATTGGCGGTAAACACCGCCACGCTCAAAATACACACACATTTACAAAACACAACCACATGGGACAATTTGAAATACACACACCTGATACACACACACACACACACACCACTCCCACACACCTAATACAATATAAAGCACACACCCACATCACCCACAAACCCTTACTACCAAAATTGAGAAAGAAGGCCAGAGAGAGACACCACTAGAAACAACACTAGCATCCACAGGCACACAACACCATCACTCACACACCATCCATGCACCTCAGACAACACACACAAACACATCCCCTCACACATCACAACCGACACCACCTCAGACATCACCCACACCACATCATGGCACCTCAATGACACCCCAGGTTCTCTGAAGAGGAGCTCTAGGTCATGGTGGAGGAAATCGTCTGGTTAGAGCCACAGCTATTCAGATCACAGGAGCAGCACACCTCCATTGTTAGGATGATGGAGCTATGGCGCGGAATCGTCAACAGGGTCAACACTGTGGGACAGCATCCAAGAACACGGGATGACATCAGGAAGAGGTGGAACGAGCTACAGGGGAAGGTGCATTCTGTGGTCTCAAGACACCAGATTCCAGTACAGAGGACTGGCGGCGGACCCCATCTCCTCCCCCACAACTAACAATATGGGAGGAGCAAATCTTGGCTATGCTGCATCCTGAGGTCCTCGCAGGAGTAGCAGGAGGAATGGACTCTGCTAAGGCAAATCTTTACTACCTCATCCCCCCCACCCTACCTGCATGCTATCACCTTCCCCCACCCTCACCCCCATCACTCCAACACCTCACAAATGTCCCACTATCACAACCCACACATCCCAACACCAAGCCCTGCATGCAACACCAAAGCATGGACACCCATCACCAAAGCATGTCCACAACAGATACCGACACAGACCCAAAACCAATTATCACACAAGGTCCTAGACAAGAAGCACTGAAGTACAGGGTCACTCAACCATTGCACACGATGGCACAGACAGATGCAATAATCATGCCTTTACACCCCTGCAGGACCCCAACCCAACGTCACCGGACAGGGGGTTCCAGACATGTCCACTCCCCCCACAGAAGAGGCCCACAGTGATGACAGCAGCTCTGTCCAACTGGATCAAGATGACCAGCCCGGCCCATCTGGGACCTCGGGACAGTTGGTTCCCCTGACACTGGCAAAGGTCACCACAGAGCCTCCCCCTCAGGAAACACCAGTACAGCACCCACCCAGCGGGCCCATCCCTCTGTCCCCAGGACACGTGAAGCAGGAGTGTGTCTACCACTACAGGGAACCCAGGCAAACCCACCACCCCAAGAAAATCAGGGACCTGGGGGCAGTGGCAGTGGGCACACGGTTCAGGAGACAGAGGCACAGGAAAACAGGGAAACTGGGTGGACTGCTGTGGGACAGAGGGGGACAGGCCCAGGGAACTCACTCTTCATGAGGCACTCTCCAACATCATGGAAGCGTACCATCATTCCCACGAGACAATGGCAACGGTACTGGCCAACTTTCAGGAGACCCAGGGGCTGCAGGAGGAACACTATCTGGGGATCAGGGAGGAACTCAAGTCCATCAACACCACCCTGGTCACCATTGTAGGGGTACTTAAGGACCTTGTCAACACCAAGAGGGACACTGTGGCACAACAAGGGGCCCCTGACACTATCCTGGATGATGAACAGCCCACCACCTCCGCCGGCGCTAGTGGGCAGGAGGCACCGCCACAGGACCACGACACCAGCACCCCACCCCCTGCAGATGGAAAACCGCCCCGCAGACGGTCACTGAGATCTAGGAACAAGACAGAGAACAATGCCAAGACCCCCGCCAGGAAATGAGACCCCCCTGAATGTCATCCTTCTGTCCCACTTTGTCACCCTGTCCATCCTTAAACTGCCCCAGCTCCACTTCCTATGCTCCTTTGGGCAATGCACCTGTGAGACTAATAGACTGGACTCTGCCATGGACATTCTTCCACCATCACCCCTCACCATTATACAACCCCCTCCAATATTGAGCACTTAAATAAACACCCTTACAGCACAAAACAATCTGGAGTCTCTCTGTGATTTCGAAATAGTGTATTAGCAATTACAGTGCCAAAATGCTCTTTCAAATGTAATGTCAACATACCCATGTCACTCAGCTCTAGTCCATGAGGAAATAAAGCAGATGTCACACAGTGGGACCCACATCTGTGAAATCGTAAGGGAAAGTGACAACTCAGTGACCATACACTGGGTGAAAGTAACAGACAGTAGAGAGGTATTTGATTTAAATTAGATGTAGCAGGCAGGTTTGTCTTCTTACCTGTGTCTTACTAGAAGTATTGCAGGATCACTGTGTTTCAGTTGTCGATGTCCTCTTCTTCTGCTTCCACATCTTCCATATCTTCACTGTCCACAGGCTCCACAGCTGCCACAACACCTCCATCTTGACCATCCTCCTGCAGAAAAGGCACCTGTCGTCGCAAAGCCAAGTTGTGAAGCATACAGCAGGCCACGATGATCTGGCATACCTTCTTTGGTGAGTAGAATAGGGAACCACCTGTCATATGGAGGCACCGGAACCTGGCCTTCAGGAGGCCAAAGGTCCGCTCTATAATCCTCCTAGTTCGCCCATGGGCCTCATTGTAGCGTTCCTTTGACCTTGTCCTGGGATTCATCACTGAGGTCAGTAGCCATGATAGGTTGGGGTAACCAGAGTCACCTGCAAATGGCGAGGGACAACTGTTAGACACACACTAACTGATAGGGACATCCACAGACCCAGACAACTATTCCCACTGTATTGGGTCCATGTGCTCACCTAATAGCCACACCGGTGCCTCTGGAGTTGCCCCATCACATAAGGGATGCTGCTATTCCTCAGGATGTAAGCGTCATGCACTGAGCCTGGAAATTTTGCATTAACATGGGAGATGTACTGGTCTGCCAAACACACCATCTGCACATTCATGGAATGGTAACTCTTCTGGTTTCTGTACACCTGTTCACTCCTGCGTGGGGGGACCAAGGCCACATGTGTCCCATCAATGGCACCTATGATGTTGGGATATGTTCCAGGGCATAGAAATCACCTTTCACTGTAGGCAAATCCTCCACCTGAGGGAAAACGTTGTAGCTCCGCATGTGTTTCAGCAGGGCAGACAACACTCTGGACAACACGTTGGAAAACATAGGCTGGGACATCCCTGATGCAATGGCCACTGTTGTTTGAAAAGACCCACTTGCTAGGAAATGGAGAACTGACAGCCCCTGCACTTGAGGGGGGATTCCTGTTGGATGGCAGATAGCTGACATCAGGTCTGGCTCCAACTAGGCACACAGTTCCTGGATTGTGGCACAATCAAGCCTGTAGGTGATGATCGCATGTCTTTCCTCCATTGTCGACAGGTGCACCAGCGGTCTGTACACCGGAGGATGCCGCCATCTCCTCACATGCCCCAGCGGACGGTGCCTATGGAGGAGAACAGCGAGCAGAGAGTCAACCAACTCTGAGGTACGTAAACACAGCTTACTCTGAAAATATTCATAAATCAAATTTTGCCTGTAATAGTGTTTAGGCAAGGCCTAGGTATGTGTGACGCAGTCAAAAATAAAGTCATGAGGGCCCCTGAAATGGCGGCTGCCTGACCTGTAAGGTGGGACAATGGGATATGAGGTAACTGCGCTGGCGTTGTACACTGTCGCGGTAGGCGGTCGAAGACCGCGGCGCAATTCTGCATTGGTTAACATTGGACCCTATGGGTCCCAGGAGCCACTGACGATGTACGCCGGTGGTGACGGTACGCACCGCCGCAGACATGACCGACATTTTCTCTCTGTTCATTCACTCGATACCTGATCTTCGACAGGAGAGGACCTACACTGCAAGTGCTGTTGTGACCTCAGTCTGGAAGAGACAATGGCTCGTGTGTCTGGGGAAAGGGCCACTGCCTTCAGCACGGAGGAGTTGGAGAAACTCGTGGATGGGGTCCTCCCACAGTACACGCTACTCTACGGTCCTCCAGACAAGCAGGTAAGTACACTGTTAGCATGCTGTATGGGCAATGCCTGTGTGGAGTGGGCTGGATAAAAGATAGGGGGGTGAGAATGAGGCGTGCATGAAACGACGGTGACTGAATGTGCGGCATGGCAAGGGTAGGGATGGGGGCCAATGACTGTGACGGTGCAGTTGGTAATTACTACTCTTTTTCCCCTGTACAATTCCTGCAGGTCAGCGCCCACCAGAAGAAGGACATCTGGCGTGCCATCGCCAAGGAAGTCCGGACCCTGGGGGTCTACCACAGATGGAGCACCCACTGCCGGAAAAAATGGGAGGACATTCGCCGCTGGAGCAAGAAGACGGCGGAGGCCCAGCTGGGGATGGCCTCCCAACGTGGGAGGGCTGCCCGTCACACCATGACCCCCCCTGATGTTCAGGATCCTGGCGGTGGCGTACCCGGAGTTGGATGGGCGCTTGAGGGCATCACAGCAGCAACAAGGGGGTGAGTATTCTCTCATTCTGCTGATTCAGAGCGCATTGTAGGTGTCTGGGTGGTGGAGGTGGGCTGTGGGTTCCCTTAGGCCAGGGCGAGTTTGGTAGTTAAGTTCCCTTCTTCAGGCAGGCCCTGTGGCACCCCACCCCACCTGTGTACAGTGCCAACTACACCTAGTCAGGCTCCTGTGACATCCATGTGTGCAGAAATCGGCCATAGCCTTGTAAGCCATGTTCCAGGGATTGAATAGTGGACCCCAAGTGTGCGGCGTAGTGCAGAGGGCTTCTGTGTCTGTCGTGTCCGCCAACGGTAGCGGTATTGCATGCACTGAACATGTCTTTCTTCTGTCTCCCCCCCCTTTTTGTGGTCTCCCTGTTCTTGTGTGCATTAGCATCATCAGGCGGAGGTGCAGTGGCACCGGAGCAGGAGGGAGCGGCATCCCACATGGCCCTGGAGGGCGAGACTACGGACTCCAAATTCACCAGTGGGATGGAGGGCGAGGGGAGCTTCACGGCGGGGACAGGAGCTGACACCAGCGAGACGGACTCCTCCTCTGATGGGAGCTCCCTTGCGGTAGGGCCCCATCTGTGTCCCCGCATCTACAGGTACAGCCGCCACCCCTCTACCAGCACCGCCCTCCCAGCAGCCCCTCAGCTTTTGCCCTGTGCCCACTCACCCAGGAGGGTGGGCATCACCTTCGCCCCAGGCACCGCAGGCCCTGCCCCAGTCACCCCTGCTGCCCTCAGTGAGGAGGCCATTGACCTCCTCAGGTCCCTCACTGTTGGGCAGTCTACCATTTTGAATGCCATCCAGGGTGTAGAGAGGCAGTTGCAACAAACCAATGCATACCTGGAGGGCATTCATTCTGGTCAGGCAGCCCTTCAGCGAGCTTTTCAGACTCTGGCCTCAGCCCTGATGGCAGCCATTGTCCCTGTCTCTAGCCTCCCCCCTCCAACTTCCTCCACCCAGACCCACACCCCTGTACTTCAGCCTATCCCAAGCACACCATCAGACCAGCATGCACACACCTCAACACACAAGGGAAGCTCTGGCAAAAATAAGCACCACACATCCCACAGGCACTCATGCAAGCATCACACACATGCAGACACACCAACATCCACTGCCTCCAGTGTGTGCCCTCCTCGTCTCCCTCCTCCCTACCTATCTCGTCTCCACTCACACCTGCATGCACTACATCCTCCGCCACTACGTCCATCACCAGCAGACACACCACCACACCCCGCTCACGTGCAGTCACCACCCCCACTACCATTCACACATCCCCTGTGTCCTCTCCCAGTGTGTCTGTGAGGCCACCTCCCAGGTACACAAACACAGCCACACACCCACCCAACAGCCATCCACCTCACGACAGCCTCCAGCCCATGCACCTTCACCCAAAGTCACCAAACGTATACCTCCTACAACCACTACCTCTTCCTCCACTCCCAAAACCCCTCCATCTACCCGTCCCAGTGTTCCTAAGAAACGTTTCCTGTCCAACCTTGACCTCTTTCCCTCACCTCCCCCACCCCTTCAGTCTCCTAGGTCCCGACTCTCCAGGTCCCAACCTAGCACCTCAGCCACAACATCGGTGGGACCAGTGGTGCCAGTAGTCACCGGATTATGGAGTGCACCAGGCAGCAGGGCAGCCAGTGTGGCAAGGAGCCACAGCACGGACAGTCCCCACCTGTCAAGCATCAAAAGTTGGCCAGTGCCCGGCAGGAGAGGGGAAAGAAATCAGCCACCAAAGCCGCTCCCAGGGGTCCAGTTGGGAGTGTGGAGACAGCTGCAACACCATCCAAGGTGGGGAAGGGGCACAGTAAAACTGGCAAGTCTGGGAAGATCAGCGCGGCGGACAAGACCGCCAGCAGCCCCACTGCCCAGGTGAAGACCGCCAGCAGCAGCCCCGTTGCCCAGGAGACGACCGCCAGCAGCCCTGCTGCCAAAGACAGGACCGCCAGCAGCCCCATTGCCAAAGACAGGATCGCCAGCAGCAGCCCGCTGCCCAGGAGCCGACCACTAGCAGCCCCGCTGCCAAAGACAGGACTGCCAGCAGCAGCCCCGCTGCCCAGGAGACGACCGCCAGCAGCCCTGCTGCCAAAGACAGGACCCTGCCGCAAGAAGCACAGTAGTCCATTGAGCGCCAATGATTCCGACGCTACTGAGTCCGCCACGGGCAGGATGAAGCACTCTGGGCACAAGGCCCCCTCCAGAACCAGTGGAGAGATACATCCACTACCTCAGTCCTTGGCAGGTTGAAGCACTCTGGGCACAAGGCCGCCTCCCGAACCAGTGGAGAGATAAATCCACCACCTCAGTCCTTGGCAGGATGAAGCACTCTGGGCACAAGGCCCCCTCCAGAACCGGTGGAGAGATACATCCACTACCTCAGTCCTTGGCAGGATGAAGCACTCTGGGCACAAGGCCCCCTCCAGAAACCAGTGGAGAATGTTATCCACTTGAGAGACTGTGGCTTTGCACTCCCCAGGATGCAGCAGTGGCCAAACCATCCACTGTAGAGACTTGAGAGACTGTGGCTTTGCACTTCCCAGGATTGAACAGTGGGCAAACCATCCACTGTAGAGACTTGAGAGACTGTGGCTTTGCACTTCCCAGGATTGAACAGTGGGCAAACCACCCACTGTAGAGACTTGAGAGACTGTGGCTTTGCACTCCCCAGAATTGAACAGTGGGCATGGAACCCCCTCCTGGGTCTGGTGTTGTGCACTCACCCGGCTGAGGTGCCCCCCCTTCCCTTCCTCCTGAGGTGCCTGTTTTATTTCTATCTGATGCCCCTGCAGTGTTCTCTCCGTCTTGTTCGGGTATTGGGTGTGGGCCTCGCCCATGCCTTTTGGGCCCAGTGATCCACGGACTATGATGGTGGATTCCCTTTGACTTGTGTTCTTGGCGTAAACTTAAACTGTAAACTTTGCACTGGTATAGTGCACTACTCACCCGTTAGGGTCTCAAGGCGCTGTACGCATACTGCTGTGGAACCACTCCTGGCTTTTCCCTGTGAGGCACCTACTCCTGGACAGCCCCATGGTGAAGCCAGGCATCCAATCGCTGTGAGGGCCATTGTGGAGATTAAGCAAGCTATTGCCCAGAGTTACAGAGTGGGACCCATTAATTAGATTAGGCACTGAGGCGAGAATTATCTGCTCCAAGGGAATTGAGCCCAAGACCCGCTGAGGTGGGAATTGAACCCTGGTCCTGGGCCAGATCTCTGCATCAGGGTCTGCCACTCTAACCATTGTGCCACACTTCTCCACGTATATAATTGTATATAGTATAAATGTATATATCTGTAAATATTTTTGATGTGTGTAATTGAATATATCACAATTATTCGACTAATTTGCTTTTGTCCTTGCATTCTTCAAGGGGAGGTTCGGGGTTGTAACTGTTAGTATCAATATGTATTTGTGTGTGTGTTGTAGTGGGTGAGGGTGGGGGTGGGTGTGTTGTGTGTCGTGTGTGTGTGTCACTGTTTTTTCCCTCCCCCCTCCCCTTTGTCGTAGGTGAAGTACTCACTGTTGTCTTCGCCGCCGGCGTTCGTGCTCCTGGTAGAGGAGCAGGAAGATAAAGGCTGGCAGAATCTGGAGCTCGGGCTCCATGGCGCCTTGATTCCTCGTGGGGTGTGTAGAGGTGAGCGTTTTCTCTTTCAATTCCTGTTTCCGCTGTGTTTTTGTTTGCAGTGAATCCGCCCCGGAAAAGGTGGTGTATTGGTGGGTTGTAATAGTGTGGGCGGTACATTGTCCTACATCTGTCTGTTGGCGGTTACCGCCGCGGTGTTTGTTTGTACCGCCGTGGCGGTCGGAGTGTTAAAGTGGCTGTCTATGTTGGCGGTTTCCGCCACAGTCGTGATTCCATTTTTTTTTTACCTCCGGCCTGTTGGCGGTTTTTACCGCCACTTTAACACCGACCGCCAGGGTTGAAATGACCCCCATAGTCTGATTTCATGTTTACGGTGTTTTTTCATTTTAGACAGTCATCAGTACAAATAGAGGCTTTACAAGGCTTTACACTTTTCACATACACTGTATTCTGTTTTAACAACGCTCGACATGGGCCTAGTCTTTTCATCACACATTTCATAACAATACCGCCGTTGTTTACTAGATCGGCTGAATACAGATTAAAAAACATTCTAATCATACCCTCAGACATTTTACTAATGAAATATAATCAATGTTCCCCACATGTGATGGCTAAAGAATCCTGTACACGCCTCTGGTTATACTCAACAGTGGCTGATGCTTTTTTTTACATATTTGAATATCGGTTTTGTATAAATGTCATGCTCGGGGAACTCCGCTAAACTGTCAAACACTATAGCCTTGTCTACATCGAGAAACATGGCAGCCCAATGTGTACCACCCTTGTAATGCGGGTCAGTGTTAAAGACTAGGGTGCGAGGTCTTTCTGGGCCTATCTTTTCAGGTAGCCCATTGCTAATAAATACACCTAAAAAATATTTCTTAACGTATTTATGCCTACTTAAGAACTCACGTATCTCAGTAGTGTCCATTTTACAATCTTTTAATGATAGTCAAACATAGGTAGTCGGGTGTGACCTGGAGAACGCTGTCGAATACAGAGAATACAACCATATTCACGTTGGTAGCCAGCGCCTGTATAAAACGTATTTAAGCTTTTAGATTTCCGTTTTTGATCAAGTTGTAGTGGTTACCATCTTCCATGTCAGGCGTCAGGTCGAACGCAAACAACATGTAGCCAGCCCCATATCCCTCTCTTGAAACAACGCCTCCTGAGTCCTGCAGATGTTTCCCCATTATCGAGACCAGTCCGAGATATTCCCTGACAAAATTGGATGTTCCAAAACTTGGAGTGAATGGTTTTGCAGGGATAAAAGTGCCCTCGTGGACCAAAGCGGCGTAATTGATATCGTAGTGTTTGAAGTTGAAAGGGTTCGAGGTATAGAGTCCACTTAAAGCTGTATTGTCCACAAACCCTATGATGATGAGTTTTGGTAGTTGCCCCAGAAATCGATTCTGCTGCTGTCTTAATCTAGTACCAGTGGGGATGCTGAATATCTTCAGAGCCACGCTTTCAATGGCGTACTTTGCATTTGATAGTTGTAAAGTTTGAGCGTGGGCCAGTCTGACGCTCAATGACACTTTCACTCTCTATACAAACAGACTCACGGACAATGCAACCAGTTTATACTGTTCCGCATCGCCGTTGATGAGACAGAATGCATCCTTGTTGCAGTTGAGTTTGATCTTAAGATCTATACCGTTGATTAGAAGATTATCTTGGAAGAAAAGGTCTGAATGTACTGTATGTGCCCCAGGAGATCAAATTGCCTACTGCCGGCGGCGAAGCTGGCTTTTTTTTAAAACCAGCATTGTAGCCGTCCAATGCCGTGTCCTCAAAATGCGCTTCAGTATCTTTGTAGAAGAGTCACTCTGAAAGCTGTGTGTTCAGGGCTTCGCAACGGTAATTTAGAATACTCACTACATAGACCCTGTAGGCCTACATTTTATCACTCTGCGTGAAGAGTTGATCGCCCAGGTTAATGTCCACTTGATTAAACATGGTTGCGATGGGGTAGGCGATCGGCGCCACTTTAGCATCATCCTTGATGTTGGTGCCGTTCACTTTGATTATTTTGCAAACGAGGTGTAAAAGAGTGTTGTTGAGATCCAAATACATTTCCGTTGACCCCGACACATAAAACTCTATCATCACCAGAGGTGTCAGAGTGGCTAGAGGCGATACTTCCATGAAAAAACTATTCTCGATGCTGGTCTGTGTGGGTTTAAGAGAAAAGAGATCTAGCTCTGATTTGGCACATTCACCTGAGGCGCAGTGTACGAATGCCATGATAGCGGCTTGAAAAAACTATTTGCACTAGAGCGTGGTCTCTTCTTCTTCTTGGAAGATCTCCTCCGTCTTACGACCCTTCTTTTGTCTGGGCCTTTTGAAGAAGTCCTCTGTTTTTTATAGGACATTGGCGGGTCCCTACACCTCGAAGCCCTTTGCTTCCTTTTAACACCAGCGCACGCCTTGTACAACAACCCTGCTCCTTCCTGGGGTTGTTTGTTCATGCGCTCTACGACAGCCGATGTTACAGAGCCCACAACATCATGGGCTATGTTTGTGGCAGCTGTTTTAATGTGAGGTTTTGCAATTTCATATCCCCGTCTCAAGAATGGCATGGCTCTTCTAAACAAAATCCTAAAGAAGCCCCCAATCCGTCCCGTACATAACGGGGGCCCCTTGAAAGTACGGCGGCGATCCCCCAAGCCGGCCTGAACTCTATAATAGTGCCTGTACATAGAGGGATCCCCGTACGTTTTCATAATGACCATTGCGATTTCCTAATAGTCACCGTCACAGCGCGGCTTTAAATGAAGCTTAACAATAACTTTCCAGTATTTAAAGGCCACTGGCTCTGATTGATTGTCGTAGATCATGATGGTTATAGTGTCAAAAAGTTTTTGGGAAATTGCCACGTAGTCGGGTTAGTGATGTTGTATATTAAACATCGTGTTATTTTCGCCCTTCACCGGGACCCATCTCAACAACAGCGAATAACTATCCCCTATCCACTGAGGTTCTACGATGTCACTATACACGTAGAGTGTATAAAATCCGCCGTTAATATCGGGGCATGTAGGGTCTGGATCCACCTGCCTTTTCACATGTTATATGGTCCCTAAAACCCTTTGTAATTTACCTGTACAGTTAAACACTGTACTGAGCTCCGGGACTTTAAGAAACACTTTTCTTCTAACGTTATCCGACACCAGATGTATATTCGCACACATTTCAATGCTTCCTATCGATTTGTTGATGGCGTTGACAACTGAGGAAACGGTTGGGTAATAGCCATAATGAAATCCCACGTGAATGCTCAAAGGGTACTGCTCACGCTTTATAGTAAATTTAGCCGTGTGCTTTGTAAATGCATTCCACATTCTAGGGTACTGTATCTCCATTAGGGCAGGTGGCCCTTTTAGGACTACCGTTTTTTCCAGTTTCACCGTATAATAAGAAATCTGATTGCCGGGGAACATGCCCTTCGAAGCGTAGGACGGTAGCATAAAATAAAAAGTTGAGTTCTCCATCTTGGCACTTACAGCGTGACCTCACACCACGTGCAGCGAGCTGTCCAAAACCCAACTGTTAAATTTCTCTGGCCACCCCGCCGTTTCACCAGTGCCTGTCTCCTAGCTCTGATGCCTTTCCTTTGCAGAACCCTTTCAACCCTGTACACCCTGTTCGGATCGAAGGGCACCTTTTTTAACACTTCGGTGTAAAAGACACCTGCTACCTCTTCCCGGGCGTAGTCCTTAAACTTGTAAATATATACCCCTTCTTTATGCTCCATACTTTCCACTATGAATATCTCATTGCTAAAAGTCTGTTGGTAGCCTTTGGTGAAGACACCCTTCAACTTTGAAACCCTGACATGATTCCCTTCTTTTAAAACCAGTTTCTTGATCCTCGATGTGAGATGACTGCCGTACACGGTTTTCCGCACCATTAACGAATTATCAGCGGTTACCTCCATGGGGGCCATTTTGATTGTTCTATGGTACCTGGCATTGTAAACATCTATAAAAGCCTGTTGAAAATCCACTTATCTGTAGGTATAGTTGGCTGTGAAATATCGCCACATCTTTGATTTTAAAGTTCTGTTAAAATGCTCTACAACTGCAGCTTTTACCTCTGTGTGCGTTACAAAGTGCTGAACAGCATGATGCTTTAATAATTTCTGAAACAGTTTATTTAAAAATTCCTTTCCAGCGTCTGTATGCAAAGATGTCTTTAAAGGCGGCAGTGACGATGGTACCACTTTTATTGTTTAACGCCTCAGCATAGGCATGCTTGGAAAATACGTCTATGACTGTTAATATATACATCACGCTGTTATTACGTTTTGCTAGATCTTGAAGACTGAATATGTCTGCCTGCCACTGATAATCTAGCTGCATGCCAATGAATGTGGCCCTCCTCTTAAAACGTCACCTGGCTGGTTTGTGGAGTGAATACACCTCTTCCCCCCTAACCATGTCTTCACCCTTGATCGGTTTAAAGATTCATTTTCAACTCGAGCCATTCTAAATAGAGCTTCAGAGACTCCGAAGTTTCTAACCCCATGTGCATCGTAATAAAGCCTCCTTAAAGCAGCCCCGTCATGTTGTCACACACAGTAACCAAGAAATAAAAGACATTTGTTTTGTGTAAGCTTGTTTTATTATAAATAAAAAAAACATGAAAGACTGCCGGACACCTTGAGGCCTTTTGATGGCGTATACATAGTACGACACATGTTACACATATTACTCTGAGCTTTTCCTTTTACCAGGTCTCAGCATTACAAGCTTTGATATTTTTATAGCTATAATCTCAATAGCTCTAGACATGACTTCCCGCTCCCCCCGCCTATAACTCTGGACGCTCAGGATACTGACAGCATTAAGCAGTTCATACAGTTCTAGGTCGGACAATACAGGACCTTTATTTGTGAAATAATCTTCAGTCATGAGCTCCAAATCACTGTGCAGCCCAGTCAGTGGTCAAAATGTCTTAACTCACATGTCCGGTCTTGGGCAGCGCTCCAGTATTTATCCGCTGCGGGCAGCCAGAAGTTGATACACCAGTTGGCAATACACACTGGTGTGTTACTCTGCAGCGAGCCAGCAGTTCTGTAATGTTCAGATAATGCAGAGTCACAGGTCGTCTTTCAAGGCTTCGCTGTTACTGCTATCAACCTTGATAGGGGATACCAGTTGCGGCAAATCCTTGAGGCTGAGCTTTTCAAGCCGTTGGCAGAGTTCCTCGTGCAACCCAGCAACACTGGAACACCCATCTTCAGGGGGAGTCTTCTGTGCATTCTCATCCAACAGTGTGAGGGTCCGATAGTATCTATTGTGAGTGGCTTTGGTGTCAATGAAATGATGCTAAGGCAGCATTGTCGTTCCATTCATCAGGGCCATTGTATTATCCAGAATGTGAGTTGGAGTGCATGTGCACTTCCATTTAGAATGTAAGCTACATATCAGTACATACACCACACAATGCTGACACTGATGGTTGCCTGTCTCAATTTGATAGCTGCCAACATGAACAATGAGGAACTGTGGGTGTTTCAGAAGAGGGCAGTCCACTATATGCATGTCTAGGCAATATGAAGAGATACAATCCGATAGCCAGAAAAGCCACAGCCTCAGGAGCCCAGGGGGGATGGCCATGCAATCCATCATCTTAACTGTTAAGGTCATCCACCAAGGCATGTTACATGATGTCAGGGAGTGGACCATATGTTAGGAGGGCTGACAACTAGGAAGTTGGTATCCATAGGTCTTCCACATCTACATTCATGTGTCCAGGAGTAGACATCCATCAACACCTGATCAGCCAATACCATTCCTTACACACCCATATCCATGCCAGCACCCGTTTGGACTTGACCTGCATCCACGGCTATTACATTCCATATAAGTGTCACTTAAGTGGAGTACAGAATATGTGGCACCATGTTGGGGGACAATTGTCCACCCAATCCTACATGTACATTACAATACAGGGATGCACCAATTTGTATACAAAATGTTGCATCACTGTGTTGCGAGAATGACGGTGTGTCCCAGTGCCAATATTTTCACAGCAGTGCACATCTAAATTACATGTAGGCCTACATGTGGCTTGTCATCACCTTGTTTACACGATGCTGCCCATTGAGCACCACAAGCCTAACAAGATATGACACTCTGCTCGTGCATGGGGAACCCATAAATGGGACACAGTGTCACCGTCCAGTCTACTATGATATTGGATCATTTAACAGCTCATCACTTCTAGCATTGCGTGCAACACAGATAACTCACTCACCAAAAAACCTTAATCACTACACATGCGGACATAATCACTTACTTGATACGTCTGGGTCCTCAAATCTTGCCACTTCGCCTATGGTGTAGGGGGCAGGTCCACCTGTAAGATATGGCTGGAAAACCATGGTTTGTATCATATCACTGCCACTACTAGTAGACAACATATAACAGTGTGTGCTATTTTAGAGGAGTGAGCTAATTATCCAGGTTGAAGACAGTGCAACAGACACACCACTGCAAACTCACGACACAGACACTCAGGTGATTGAGAGCTACACTTCTGCGCACTTAAACTGGGCGTGAGTCTCATGTAGTGCTATTCCCTGCAACAACCATATGTGGCCAATCTATAGAAGATAGAACTCCATGGTATGAGGGGGAGTTGGGTGACAGATACATGACACTCCCCTGGTGCTCTGCAAGACAACTGACTCAGGTATTCTGGCTTGTCCTGCAAGGCACACAGAGGCACTTCGTGAAGGTCAAGCGGCTCAATTTTAAGCCTGCAATGATCATGCATTTAGTAATCCATGACTGATGTGTCAAAGTTGTCTGATGGTATCAAATGCCCCATTGCCAGTACCCCCTAAGGCGGGTATGCCCCCTTTGCTAATATAATGGCAGGGATAATGTGTGTGAAATTATGACACTGTAGCGTTATACATGAATTGCCCTACTTTGTTATCACAATCCAGTTACATATGGTTTTGTCTTAGCTTATCATACATGACACATGCTGGGGCACCGGCTTTGCCATGGCCCCTGAAATGTGTGACTTAGTGATGGTTGTGCATGACTCACCAAACTTCTGACTTGCATTGGTAAAATGGTAGGATATGTGAACTCCATGCCTATACTGGGGCAGTTACACTTCATTCTGGTTGCATGCAACCTGTCCACAGCATTGCATGCAGCACGCCAACACATCTGCTACTGCCATTCAAGTGCAGTGAACAGTAAATAGTTTGCAAATGGAGACTCACCAACAGGGCCACCGATCACTGCACCAAGATGGTTAAGCACATCCTGCTCCCTGGCCACCAGATCTGCCCAGCCATGCTTCAGCTGGTGCTCATTGCGGCTGCTGCGGTACACCCCCTTCAGGCGGTGAAGCACCTTGCCCCACCGCAGCCGCCTCTCCTCTGTCCGGTAGCCCTGGATCACACAGCCCTCCATCTCCAACATTAATGGGAGGTAGTGGGCTACCAGCCACACGAAGCCTCCCAGCTCCTCCTCCTCCATCTTTGCCAGCCTCCCCCTACCAGACATATCTCTGAGGTACAGCTTGACAACAATTATTATTATAAACAAAAACAAAACAAAGGAAACTTAAGGCCCAAAAATAACAATGCCAACTAACCCAACTTAACATCTATCCCAGACAGACACCCCACAGTACAAGTACAGTGACAGATACAAAAAACACATACATTTACTAACACTGGGGCAAAGTACAGTCAAATACTACAAAAACACAACAGGAGGGACACCACAAGATACAATACAGAGCAAGAACACACTACCAACTCCAAGACACAACCACACTGTCAAAAGAGGCACAGACTGTAAAGAGAAAGTAAAAGTACACCCACTGTACCATGCCTGTAAACAGGATTTCCTATTATATCACTTCCTGTCCCTGCATGTCATATTTTCTGTTATGCATGTATTTATTTGACGGATCTGATATTTGCGTGAGTATTTCAGACACATAGCCTACATGCGTCTTTTTTTTTACGCATTACCTTTGTGCTTCAATTTAACAGTAAATCAGCATTGAGAAGGTGGAATTCACGCTAATGACCCACGTGTCATTTACTCTGCATTTGCAGATGTTTTCAACTCATTTGCATAATTGTTTTTGACTCAATTCTTGATTGCGTGATTTTGTCCATTGTCTATGGATGCACCCTGTATCAATATACAAACGGAATGGGCTGGGCTACAGTGTGGCATTTTTTGTATGGCCACATGTGGTAGTCCATACAAAAATGTGATTTGGGTGTGGTTGGCCTGCTACACCAATGTGTGTGTTACAGAATCAACAGCATGCAAATATATTCATGTCATACATATGTATGCATATGTGACAACAGTGTATCCACATATGTATAGCAGTCAGTACTATGCAACAGTTATGGAATGTGATTGTGAATTGTGTTTACTTATGTGATGTGTGTAGTTGTCTTTCAGAGCATAACATTTTAGACGACATACACAACTCAGGCATTGTTGATGATGGCTGATGAATGCCATCTAGGAAATGTTACCCGACAACTGTCTCCATATGTTGATCTTGAGTATATGGTGACTTGTGTGTGGACTACACATATGTCTGACATGTGTACATATTTGGTACATTCTGTGATTGACACACTCTGCCAACATTCCACACATATGATGTTTTTAACACAATAGTCAGATTAAAGTAATTACAATTAGCAGTGTTATTTTTATCTTTGTGTGGTGGGCCTGCAGCCCTGGCTGCATATGTTCTCATCCATTCTGATGTGCATTCCTCAGACGTGTCCGTCCAAAGTGTGAGGTCATGTGTACCCTGTGTCAGGATTGTGACCCATGGCAGTGGCAGGACTGATTTCCATGGATGTACTGCACAGGCACAATTTCTTCCATTGCTTGTCATACCTGGGCTAATCATGATGACCATTGTCACCAAAGATGTCCCCTGCCTTGTCACACATGCTTCATGCAGCCATTGCAACTCTCACACTGAGTTGTGTCAGTGGTCTGTTCAAACATTACAGTCTCATCATATTTTGACATCCACTGCCTCATGTGTGGGCCCATTGTTTACCTCATATTTGGACGTGTTGTAGTTGTGTGTGATAAGCTATTATTGTGCAAGTTGGCAACATGGATGTAAATAATATGTTGTAGTCAATAGATTGTGTCCTTCAGTTATCAAATTCAAGTGATGAGGCTATTTGTGATATGTGTGATGATAGCAGTTCAATCTTACACATCACATGTGATATTGCTACTGTACTCATCAGATTGGTGTTTGTGACATGCTCCCTGAGGTAAGACTCACAATCCTGAGGCATATGTTGTATAGATTGAAGAGACCAAAGCTGGATTTTATGAATAAGTGAGGTGTTTATCGACAAAATGTACAAGGTGAATTACGTGATTATTAAGTGAAGAAGTCATCAATGATGTGCAGTCTGTGGCATATCCCAGCAGCTCTGTTGTGCTGTTCCCCCTCATTTTCTTCTTCACCATCCTCCTCCTTCTCCTTAGGCAGGTCATCAACCTGCTCATATAGGGGACGTTCATCCCCACAAATATGCTGTGCAGGATAGCACATATCATAATAATCTTGCAGACGATGTGTGGAGCATAAAGGAGGCTGTCTCCTGTGATGTCAAGACTGTGACTCTAGACTTCAGGATGCCAAATGTCCTCTCCACAATAGTCTGTGTCCTCTGATGTCCCTCATTATATGTATGCTCTGCTGCTGTGCTTGGGTTAGGAAATGGGGTCATTATCCATTGCTGCATACCATAACCCTGATCCGCTGCAAAAGATTAAAGGAGTAAGTTGTTGTTAGGGCTTGCAACATGTACATCATGTAGCATGGCAGTTGATATTTTGAGCTGGTTGTGACTCATATGTATTTGTGGTATGGTATGAGTTCCTATCCTTGTGTAAATTCTCCTCAGCACTGGGTTGTTGGACATGACAATCTTGTGTTTGGCTCAAGGACCTGGGACATATAATTTGGATCACAAACTGATGGTCTCAATGTATGTACCATGTGTTGTATAGTGCACTTGTGTCTCAGTGTGCCATCACTAGAGGGGACATGACACATCCTCACAATACAATGGGGTCAGATGTGGTGGCAACATGGTAGCACTACAGAGCCTGGACATCCCATCCATTTTGACATGTGTCATTGCAGATGTTGTGACACTTAGGGCCTTTAAAATTGGTAAGTGATAATGCACAACACGTATCCAAAATTGGCTGCACTGTCCTGCAACATTTCGACTATGCAAGAATGCCCCATGTCAGACATGTTACTTGGCAACCCTTTGTTATTTTCTGTGCCAGTTGCTCGTATGCAGCCATGCACTGACACTACCTACCTTGCACCAGGGTAAGGCACTAGCTGCCTTGTGGATGTGGATGTATCTGTGCAGGAAAGGACACCACCCTATAGATATGCTGTTTTGATGGCCAATTGGCTCTTTCTGTGTGTGCAACAGTATGCAGCATGCATTGGTGGGATAATCATCTGAGTTCAAAGCACAGTCTACTTCCTTATTGCAACCTGCATACAGCACCCCTGGGGTGGTGTTTGTTTTTGGCACTTCCTCAGGTTTTAGGTGAAAGCTTCATCTGAGTAGGCATCATCATGCTATGTATCCTGTGTTGACAGACCTGCAGCAACACATTGCACACCCCTTCCACACTACATACAGCATGGGAGGGTGACCGATTTACAATGTGGCTTCAAGTCATTATGAAATGGTCATCTGTCAAGTTGTACATACAGTGTAGGCCATGACAATGGTACTGTGGGCTATTACATAGGTCCCTTGGTGATCCAGAGTGGCAGCTAATGTTTGTGGTAGCCATGAGGTGTCCAAGGGTGTGTATCCTATTGTTACAGGATGATCAACATAACTACCAGTGTCTCTCCTATCTTCCAATACATTAATCAGCATTTATACTGTCGACACATGTACAGTGCAGGCTATAGGATGGAGCTCAGCTACTTAGCAAATGTGTCTCTTGGCACAGTACATGTGAGGGGTGCCTGCTGAAGCAGGGACGAGACTCCTTCAATTCAAGGAAGATTCCTTTGTTCTTGAGTGATGTCCTGTTTTCTCCTACTGGGTCCCACGATGGCATCCATGATCTGCAGTGTCTGACAGTGACTCTGCCGCATGTTGGACCATTTATTGTATGTGGTACAGACATGATGGTGTTGTGAGTCAGTGAGTGTTGCATGTGAGGGGGCAATACTGTAGGTGTGGTACCACTTATCACACATCTGGCACATGGTATGTGATGGGCATTGATCATGTTTTACTATGTTTGTGAGCCAATGCGTCAGGCAGATATCTCTGGACACTACAGGTAATTCAGGCATATGTTGATGAGATGTAGTTGGTATAGGTGCATGTTGTCTGGTATTTGATATTTGTTGTGGCAGTGATTTGCATGGCATGACTTGAGGGATCTGTACCTGTATGTAACCTATATGACATGGGCATGGTGTATGCCATTGATATGTCTATGCTATTTATTGTTTGGTGTGCTGTGTGTGACCTAAAACGTAGTAGGCAACCTGTGGGCACTTGTAGTGGTCTGTGTAGTTCTACTGTAAACAAAGGGTACATATCTGCACCTGTCCTTCATGTGGTGTGCCTGTCAAGTTGTGGGTGTGTTACATGCATTTGGGTGTATGTGTTTGTGGTGTGCACTGATTGTGCTGTACTGAGGCCTGGTACATATGTGTTGTTACCTACAGATCTGTGTTACCCTGGCCATGTCTTAATGTAGTGGTGTTTGTCTTGTGTGACTGACAGGGTTGGTGTGTTGTGTGTATATTGCTAGATTTGTTGACTTACCCACAAGTAGGCCATTTCCAAATTGTCCATTCTGGAATTGTTCATTGATCCTGTTGTGCTGGAATATGTAGGCGTCATGGACACTCCCAGGATACTTGGCCAAAATATTTATGAATAATCCCTAGTGGTCCACTATGCCCTGCACATTAATGGAATGTGTTACTTGTAATTCCGGTATAAGAGCTCTGTTGCTGCAAGTGGTACAAGCCGGACAAAACTGCATTCAATTGCACCAAGCTCATTTGTGAGGCAATGGATTTGATAGAACTCCTGTTTGTTCTCCTGCTGCTTTTGCTGGGTGTTGGAGAAGCTGATGTGGCGGGGTGTCAGGGAGATGATAGCGTCTAACACCTTTGGCAGGAATGCAGAGAACGATGTCTGTGAGAGACCAGCAACCAGGGCACCCATTGTATGAAAGGAACCACTTGCCAGCATGTGCAGGACAGCTAGCAGCTTTGTCACAGGTGGTATGTTGTGTGGGGTCCACAGGCTGGCTGTAATTTGTGGCTCAATGTGGTGCAGCAGGTGTAGTAAGGCTTGCCGGTTCAGTCTGTAGGTCATAATAATGTACAGGTGCCTGAGGCCAAGGAGGGTTGTCCTGGTTCTGAAGAACCTCTCCTGCATTCTACGTTGCCTTTGTGGGCCGTGTTGTAGTGGTGGTGATTGCTGGAGTTATTGCTATCCTCTGCGTTGTCTTGCAAGCTGGGTCTTATCACCTCCATCTTCTCCTGTGGGTTGGTAATGTTGCTTCTGTGTGCTCTCCTTAAGTAGTGGTGTGTTTGCCTCATTTTAAAGCCTGCCCTGACCCAGACATTACATTTTGATGCAAATCAGTGTTAATGTCATTTTTTGGGTCGGCCTCCCACCCATGCGCCTTTTTTGCCCAGGTGGATAAATATGGTGCTAGGGGGTTTGAGTAATTTTTTTGATAGGAACACCGACCTTGCATCTCACTGATGCAAGGAGGTTTCACGTATCCGAAAAATGATGCTAACACCAATATTTTGACACTAGACGGGTCTAGCGTCAAAATATAAATATGGTGTAGAGTTTGGGCTGAATTAGTGTAAAAGATAATGAAGCTAATTCAGCGCAAACAGAGTACAAATATGCCCCTCATTGTTACAAAAATAAAAGTACTTTATTTTGGTGACACAAATGCCAAAAATACCTTAGAGACTATGGCCCTCATTACAGCCCTGGCAGTCGGTGATAACGCGGTGGTAACACCGCCAACAGGCCGGTGGTAAAGAAATCGGAATCATGACCACAGTGGAAACTGCCAACAAAAACAGCCACTTTAACACGCCCACCGCCACAGTGGTAGCAACAAACACTACTGCGGTAACTGCCAACAGCCAGGCGGAAGACAATGTACTGCCCACTGCATCACAACACACCTTTCCACCAGCTTTTCCGGGGCGGTACCAACGCCATCAAAAGCACAGCAGAAACAGTAGTGTGAAGGGAAACTACTCACCTCTCGACACTCAAGGAAGAACCACAACGCCATGGAACCTGAGCTACACTGAGTACTGCACCTAACACACAAGGGAGGGGGAGAGGAAAAAGAAAGTGAAACACACATGCAACAAGCTAGACCACCCCCGCCCCCGCCCTCACCCCCAACACCGTACACACAAACAGATGCAACAACATTACATATACACCCCGTAACCCTCAGGAATAACACAAGGACAAAAGGAATGGAGTAAAATGAGTGTAATAGTACAGTCTTAGAAAAACACGTACTTAAGTCAAGAAACAGTATGTACAATATATACAATATATACAAAAGGAGGGACAATGCCCACTCCAAAATGTCCGAGGCCCACTGGGCCAAAACACATAGGCCAAGGCCACACTTGACTCCTGCCTCAATAGGGAGAGAACACTGCAGGGGAATCAGGTTGAAAACGCACAGGCACCTCAGGGGGATGGGGAATGGAAATGCACCTCAGCAGGAAGATGATACAATGCCACTGACCTGGAGGGGGCTCCATGCCCACTGCTTGGTCCTGGGGAGTGCAAGGCCACAGTCTCTCAAGTGGGTGGCTTCTTCCACTGGTTCTGGAGGGGGCCTTGTGCCCAGTGTGCTTCATCCTGGGAAGGAGAGGCTGAGTGGATGGCTTCTTCCACTGGTTCTGGAGGGGGCCTTGTACCCAGTGTGCTTCATCCTGGCACGGAGGGGTTGAGTGGATGGCTTCTTCCACTGGTTCTGGAGGGGGCCTTGTGCCCAGTGTGCTTCATCCTGGCAAGAAGGGGTTGAGTGGATGGCTTCTTTCACTGGTTCTGGAGGGGGCCTTGTGCCAGTGTGCTTCATCGTGGCAAGGAGGAGCTGAGTGTATGGCTTCTTTCACTGGTTCTGGAGGGGTTCTTGTTCCCAATGTGCTTCATCTTGGTTGGGGTAAGGTCACAGTCTCTCACCTGTGTGTCACACCGACAGGTGTTGCAGGGGCCAGGACGCACTACAGCTCATGTAGTCACCACTAGACGCTGCTCCCCGGTGGTGACGGCTGCTCAGTGGATGCCAGTTGCGCTGCCCACTGGGGCTGCTACTGCTGGCAGTGGTGCTGCTGGTGGCGGTGCATGTGGCGGTGCTGGACGCGGTGCAGGTGGCAGTGCTGGATGCGGTGCAGGTGGCGCTGCTAGCAGTGGTGGTGGTAGCCTCCAGACCTTCACCTGCAGCCTTGGATGGCTGAATTGCCATGGCTGGTGTTGTGTGACCCTTTCTGCCCCTGGCAGATGGTGGTGCCTCCTTGCTTATGCCAGCTGGTGTCTTTTTCTTGCTGGCTGCCTTCTTCCCCTTGCTGGCTGGTGTCCCCTCCTTGCCCTTGCTAGATGGCAGACCCTTCTTGGCCTTGGCAGGTGGTGCTGGCACACTGGCTGGGCTGACGGGTGCCTCCTTGGAGCCTCTCACACCTGCAGTAGCTGCAGAAACCACAGTGGGTGGCTGAGGTGCTAGGCTGGAATCTGGCCACCCTGGCCCGAAGTGAAGGATGGGGGTAGGGAATAGGTCAAGGGTGGCGAGGAAAAGCTTCTTAGGGACACTGGGGCGGGAGGAGGGTGAAGGTTTGGGAGTGGAGGAAGAGGGAGTGGTTGTAGGAGGTGTCAGTCTGCTGTGTTTGGGTGCATGGGCTGGATGCTGTTGTGAGGTGGATGGCTGTTGGGTGTCTATGTGCTTGCATTTGTGTACTTTGGGAGGAGGGGTCACAGACACAGTGGGAGAGGACAAAGGGGACGTGTGCGTGGATGTGGGGGTGGTGACTGCCAGTGAGGAGCGTGTAGTGATAGGCGTACTGGTGATGGAGGTAGTGGATGAGGATGTAGTGCATGCAGGTGTGAATAGAGATGATATTGGGAGGGAGGTGGACGATGAGGAGGAGGGGGACACAGTGGAGGCAGTGGATGTTGGTGTGTCTGCATGTGGATGGTCTTTGTGTGAGTGCTTGTGAGCTGAAGTGTGGTGCTTGTGTTTGCCTGAGCCACTTCTGTGTTTTGACTTGGGTGATTGCTGGTCTGAAGGTGTGCTTGGGATAGGCTGGGGTTGAGGGGCTTGGGTCTGGGTAGAGGAAGTTGGAGGGGGGATGCTGGAGACAGGGACAATGGCTGCGATCAGTGCGTTGGCCAGAGCCTGGAATGCTCACTGTTGGGCTGCCACACCAGAGTGAATGCCCGGCAGGTATGCATTTGTTTGTTGCAAATGCCCTGCTATGCCCTGGATGGCATTCAGTATGGTTGACTGCCCAACAGAGAGGGATCTCAGGAGGTCAATAGCCTCAGGGCTGACTGGGGCAGGGCCTGAGGTGCCTGTGGCGAAGGAGATGCCCACCCTCCTGGGTGATCGGGCACGGGAAACTCGCTGAGGGGCTGCTGGGAGGGCGGTGCTGGTACGGGGGTGGCGGCTGTATCTGTAGTTGGGGTGGCCACAGAGGTGTACTCCACCGCTAGGGAGCTGCCATTGGAGGAGGTGTCGCTGTCAGTAGTGTCCCCTCCTGTCTCTGTCGTGCTGCTCCTCTCACCCTCCATCCCACTGGTGCCCTCACTGTCCGTGGATTCGTCCTCCAGGCCCATGTGGGATGCAGCTCCCTCCGTCGCCGGTGCCTCTGCTCCTCCGCCAGATGATGCTAATGCACACAAGGACAGGTTGATAAAACAAAAAGGGGGGGGAGACAGAGGATACACTTGATCAATGCCAGCAACAACAATACCCTTGGCGTACGCAACACACAGGGAACAGCCCTATGCACTAGGCCATGCACTACCAGTTACAGTGCTAATCACCAGCCCATGGGGTACAATGCCTAACACCATTAGCTGCAAACCTGAAACCCACGGGACCCTGCCCAGTAGTAGATGCCCCCTAACATTATTGGGGTTGGAGTGCATCTGAGCTTGCCCATCATTGAACATACCTTGCCATGTTCACCCTGGCCTAGGGGCACTCACAGCCCACATCCCCACCCAGGTAATACCTTAACGCGCGCAAAGTCATGATTCAGAATCTGTACTCACCCCCTTGTGGCTGCTGTGATGCCTTCAAACGCCCATACAACTCCGGATAGGCCACCGCCAGGATGCGGAACATCAGGGGGGGGTCAGGGTACAACGGGCACCCCTTCCTCATTGGGAGGCCAGCCCCAGCTGGGCCTCTGCTGTCTTTCTTGCCCAGTGGGGCAGGTCCTCCCACCGTTTGCTGCAGTGGGTGCTCCACCCGTCAAAGACCCTCAGGGTCTGCACCTCCTTGGCGATGGCACGCAAATACCCTTTTTCTGATTGGCACTGATCTACAGAACAAATACAGCAGCAAAGGTATTATTCATACCGTCTGGACTGTTATACTCATGGCCCAACATATCCTCCCCATCCCCTTACGCTCATACATTGACCACCACACATGCAGCACTTTGCCCAGGTCCCCTCAGACCCCACCCCCCACACAAGGCTTACACACACAGCAACCCATACATTCATGCCCCGCGCATCATGCTCACAGTGTACTCACCTGTTTGTCTGGAGGACCATAGAGTAAAGTGTACTGGGGTAGGACCCCATCCACCAGTCTCTCCAACTCCTCCGAAGTGAAGGCAGGGGCCCTTTCCCCAGACACTTGAGCCATTGTCGCTTCCAGACACAGGTCACAGCAGCACTTCCAGTGTAGGTCCTCTCCTGTTGAAGGTCGTGTATCAAGTGAGTGAATGGGTGGAAAATGGCAGTCACGACCACGGTGGTGCATACCGTCACCACCGGCATACATCGCCATTGGCTCCTGGAACCCATAGGGTCCAATGATAACCAATGCAGTGTTGCGCGGCAGTTGTCAACTGCCAACTGCAACGGCACACAATGCCAGCAGAATTACCTAATTTCCACTTGTCCCTCCTCACAGGCCAGGTAGACGCCATTTCAGGGGGGCACAGGCCATGGCACCTAACTGTGTCACAGCAGACATTGGCACATGAACTGACTTTTGAGTTCACATACTGTTTCTGTGAAGGAAAAAAATGCATATTACGGTTGAAATATGTGTGAATTTGACCCTCTGCTCACCGTTTTTCACCCTAGAGTTCAACCACTGAGGATGAATAGGAAATGGAGACATCCCCCTGTGTACAGACCCCTGGTGGACCTTCGACAATGGAGGACAATGGAGGACAGACTGGATACGGCCACAATCCAAGAATTGTGTGCCCAATTGGAGCCAGACTTGATCTCAGTTATCCTCCACCCCACAGGTATCCCCTCTCTAGTGCAGGTCCTGTCAGTGCTCCATTTCCTGGCAAGTGGTTCCTTCCAAGCGACAGTGGCCACGGCACCAGGGATGTCACAGCCTATGTTTTCAAACGTGCTGACCAGAGTGCTGTCTGCCCTGCTGAAACACATGCGCAGCTACATCGTATTCCTACAGGTCGAGGATTTGGCCACAGTGAAGACTGACTTCTAAGTACTGGGGCATATCCCCAACATCATTGGTGCCATTGATGGTACACATATTGCATCCCCCCCCCCCCAGAGAAATGAACAAGTGTTCAGAAATAGAAAAAGCTTTCACTCTCTGATGATATGTTTGGCGGACCAGTACATCTCCCATGTCAATGCAAAGTACCCTGGCTTTGTGCATGATGCTTTTATCTTGAGGAATAGCAGCATCCCATATGTGATGTCTCAACTCCAGAGGCACCGGGTGTGGCTAATAGGTGAGCCATGGTCCCCACCCAGTGGATGTAGGTATATGGGTGTGGGGTTGACCCTAAGGGTGAGTGTGTGGCTAACAGGTATCCCTCGATTTTGCAGGTGACTTTGGTTACCCCAATCTCTCATGGCTACTGACCCCAGTGAGGAATGCCAGGACAAGGGCAGCGGAATGTTACAATGAGGCACATGGGTGAATAAGGAGGATCATTAAGTGCACCTTTGGCCTCCTGAAGGTCATATTCCGGTGCCTCCATCTGACTGGTGGATCCCTGTACTACTCACCCAAGATGGTGTGCCAGATCATTGTTGCATGTTTCATGTTGCACAACCTGGCCTTGAGACGCCAGGTGCCTTTTCTGCAGGAGGATGAGCCTGGGGTTGGTGGTGTGGCAGCGGTGGAGCCTGTGGACAGTGATGAAGAGGAGGCAGAGGAAGAAGATGTGGACAACAGAACCACACTAATTCAACAGTACTTCCAGTGACACACAGGTAAGACATTGTAACTTCACCTTCCATTGCAGTTTTGTGTTGGACATTGAACATGGCAGCCTGAATTCCCTATTTCTATGGCCACTTACTGTACCCTTTGGCATCTCTATTTTCAGATCTCTGTGCCCCACTCTGGCTCCTGGTGTGTTTACTGCTGCCCACTACATGTCATACCTATGTAAGTATTACAGTACATTTGAATTACAATGTTTACAGTTTGTGCAACTAATACATTTGTGAAACAATTGACAGACTCCATATTTGATTTTGTTCTAAGGGTGTTTATTTAGGTGCTGATAATTAGAGGGGGCATAGCAATCGGCTGGGTTGATGATGGAGGAAAGTCCAGGGTAGAGTCCATTCTATTTTTATCATAGGTTCATTGTCCAAGGGGGCATAGGATGGGGAGCAATGGCAGTTGAAGGTGGACAGGGTGACAGAGTGGGACACAAGGATGACAATCAGGAGAGTCTTATTTCCTGGCGGGGGTCTTGACAATGTTCTTTGGCTTCTGCCTGGATCGCGGGGACCATTTGCGTGGTGGTTCTCCTTCTGCAGGGGGTGGGGTGCTGGTGGCCTGTTATTCCTGTGGCGGGGCCTCCTGTCCACTAGTGTTGGTGGAGATGGAGGGCTGTTCTTCGGTTTGGCTAGTGTCAGGGGCCCATTGGTGTGCCACTGCCTCCCTCATGGTCATAGCCATGGCTGTCAGCACCCCTGCAATGGTGACCAGGGTGGTGTGGATGTCCCTCAGGTCCTCCTTCATCCCCAGGTACTGTCCCTCCTGCAGCCACTGGGTCTCCTGCAACTTGGACAGTATCTGGCCCATGGTCTCCTGGGAATGGTGGTATGGTCCCAAGATGTTGGTGTGTGCCTCGTGGAGAGTCAGTTCACTGGGCCTGTCCTCCACCTGTCACACAGCAGTCCTCCCTGCTTCCCTGTTGTCCTGTGCCTCTGTCCCCTGAACTGTGTGCCCACTGCCACTGACCCCCAGTTCCTTGATCGTCCTGTGTTTGTGGGGTTGCCTGTGGTCCCTGTAGAGGTGGATACACTGCTGATTGATGTGTCCTGGAGAGAAAGGGATGTGCCTGCTGGGTGGGTGCTGTGCTGTGCTGGTATTTCCTGAGGGGGGAGGCTCTGTGGTGGCTTGGGACTGTGGCTGGCTCACCGCCTGTCCAGAGGTCCCTGATGGGCAGGTTGGTCATCGTGATCCAGGCGTGCAGAGCTGCTGTCATCACTGTGGGCAAGTGAAGTAACTTCATTAAAGATGATGAAGAGATTCTTCATGAAACAGAAATTGCTTCTTACAATATCTTTATTCTCCAAGTTGTAGATATAGAGAAAACTCCAGCCACACCTCCAAGCTGCTCCTTCAGTCTTCAACTGTTGCATACCACATTCTATATCATCCAATACTTAGAGCAGCATGGGGGGAGCAGAACATACAAAGTAATACATTTACAATAAATACAATTTAAAATAGAACAGCAAATACACAGCAAAACAACTACAAATACAAATAATGTAACTAAAGGGAGAGAGATATACTACAGCCTCTTCTGTGGGGGGGAATGGATGTGGCTGGCAGCACCTCTATGGTGACGTTAAGTGGGGATCCTGTGGGGATGTAAATGCAGTGTTATTGTTTCTGCGTGTGCCATCTTGTGCATGGATATGTTTCCCTCTATGGTTGTTATTAGTTAAGGCACCTTTGGCTTGTGTGAGTTGTGATTGGTTTGGCTAAGTGATTGTCACTAGCGTGCATGCTGTGGTGATGGGTGTCCATGAAGGTCTGTGTTGGGAGTCCATGCATTGGTGTTGCATGCAGGGCTTGGTATTGGGATGAGTGAGATGTGATGGTGGGGTATATATGAGGTGGTGGAGGGATGGCGGTGAGGGTAGGGGTAGCAGTTTGTGACGGCATTCAGATGGGGGAGTGATAGTAATAGAGAGTTGACTTACTAAAGTCCAGTCCTCCTGCTACTCCGGCCAGGCCCTCAGGATGCATGACGGTCAAGACTTGTTCCTCCCATGTTGTTAGTTGTGGGGGTCCACCACCAGTCCTCTGTACAGCTATCTGGTGTCTTCCAACCACAGAATGCACCTTCCTCCGTAGGTCGTTCCACCTCTTCCTGATGTCATCCGTTGTTCTGGGGTGCTGTCCCACAATGTTGACCCTGTGCACGACTCTCTGCCATGGCTCCATCTTCCTAGTAATGGAGTCTGCTGCACCTGTGATCCAAATAGCTGTGGCTCTACCCGGATGATTTCCTCCACCATGACCCTTTGCACCTCCTCTGAGATCCTGGGGTATCCTTGTGGTGCCATGGGTGTAGTGTGAGTGGTATGTGTGAGGGTGTGTGGGGTGATGTGTTGGGGTGTGTGCTGTGAGGTGCGTGGATGGTCTGTGGGTGATGGTGTTTTGTGGCTCAGATTAAGTGGGTGTTCCTACTTTGTCTCTCTCTCACTTGCCAAAATCTTTGTGTCGTAAAGGGTTGTGGGTAGTGTGTGTGTGTTTTATAGTGGTGTGGGTGTGTGGGTGTGGTGTGTGTATCAGTGTCAGGTGTGTGTATTTTTTATTGTCCAATGTGGTGTAGTTTTGTTAGTGTGTGTGTATTTTGAGCATGGCAGTGTGTACTGCCAATGGTCTAACGCGGTTGAATGACCGCTGCAGTGATTCGTGGGTCATGATGCTGTGGGCATATTTCTGTTGCTGTAACAGTGTGGGTTTTGGTACGCCAGTTTATCACTGACCTTTGGTGTGGCAGACTTGTGTGTGTGTCTGCATAGTGGCAGATTTCTATGTGTGGGTAATAATACGGGTAGCGGTATACAGCCGTGGTCGCAGTGTGTTGGTGGCATTCAGCATGGCCGTAAGTGGCACTTAACGCCAGTGTTGTAATGAGGGCCTATATTCCCTTAGGAGGTAAGTAATATACACAGTATAAACACTAGAATGCAGTTATAGTTGTAAACAGAGTTAGAAAACAGTGCAAATAGTGAAAATCACAATAGTTAGAAATGGGCTTGGGGGAACACAAACCATATACTAAAATAATGGAATGTGAAAGTCAGTTTCCCACCTGGGCATGTGTAGTGTGTGGAGGGGAGCTGGGAGTGTAAGAAAACACCAAAGGTAAGTAATAGAACCCACACCAGAGCCCAGGAAAGCACAAGTAAATCACAGTAAGTTTCCTAGAACACACAAGAACACATGATAGAAGATTATGCAAGAACCAGAAGAGACTGCAAGACACCAACAATGGATTCCTGGACCTGAAGACGTGTGGAAGAAGGGGACTAAGTCCAAGAAGCACTGAAGAGTCCAGGGAAAACAGGATGCCCTGCTAACCTGGATGAAGATGCAAAATAAGAACCACCGGTGAAGAACAACAGTCAGTACTGCACCCAAGAAGACAGATGCTTGTTACTGGTTGGTGCAGATAATGTCCCATGCCGAATGGATGATTACAGTCTGGTTTGTGTTGCTGGATTCCTCCAGCAAGCTTTGACACATGCAAAGCACGCAGTTAGCAGAAAATGGCGCTGCCAGGGACCAGGAGGAACCTCTTGGCCTCTACCCAGGATAGGAGGCAGAGGGGGCTCTCTGCAACTCAAAGAGCCCTCAGAAGACAAGGCAGCGTGCACAGGAGCCCCACAGCACAGGGACAAAGAAGGTACAAATTGGGGCCCATGCAGCATGACACAAAGGGATCCCACGCCGCTGGAGAACCACTCAGGAAGCTGTGCATCACAGGAAGGATTGCAGGGGTCTGAGCTGTGCTGTGCATAAAGAACTTCTTGGAATGTCGCACACAAGCCTTGGCAATGGCAAAACACGTGGAGAGTTGCCTGCTGAAGCAGGGTAGAGACTCCTTCACTTCAAGGAAGATTCCTTCATTCTTCTGGTGCAGGCTGAAGACTGATGGCCCTCTGAGGATGCACGACTGGGAACAGTTGCAGTTGCTGGCAGGAGATAAAGATTCAATGTTTCAGAAGTCATCTTGGCTTCTTTGTTGCAGTTTCTAGAGTTCCTGGAGGGTCCAGATGCAGTTTTGTCGGTAGAAGGTGAAGTAAAGGATGCCGAGGATTCCTGCTGGAGTCTTGATATCCAAATCTGAGGAAACACCCAGAGGAGACACCCGAAATAGCCCTGAAAGGGGGATTGGTCAGCTGTACAGGTAAGCGCCTATCAGGGGAGGGCTCTGACATCACCTGCTGGCACTGGCCACTCAGATGCTCCCAGAGTGCCCCACCACCTTGGAATCCAAGATGGCAAAACCCAGGGACACTCTGGAGGAGCTCTGGGCACCAACCTGGGGTGGTGATGGATAGGGGAGTGGTCACTCCCCATTCCTTTGTCCAGTTTCACGCCAGAGCAGGGATTAGGGGCCCCTGAACCGCTGTAGACTGGATTATGCAAGGGGGCACCATCTGTGCCCTTCAAAGCATTTCCAGAGGCTCTGGGAGGCAATCCCTCCCATGCCTGTAACACCTATTTCTAAAGGAAAAGGGTGTAACATCTCTCTCCCAAAGGAAATGCTTTGTTATGCCTTCCTGGGCTTGTGCTGCTTGAGGTGGCAGCAGCTGGGGCAGTCTGGAAAAACCTCAGAAGGCTGGTATGGCAGTACTGGGTCTCCAATGTGGAGCCCCTAGAGTGCATGGAATTGTACAACCAATACTAGAATCAGTATTGGGGGACAATTCCCAGGTGTTACATACCTTACATGGCAATATTCGGAGTTACCATTGTGAAGCTGGACATAGGTATTGACCTATGTCCAGTGCACACGTAAAATGGCAGTCCCGCACTCACGAAGTCCGGGAAATTGGTCCTAGACAATGTGGGGGCACCTCTGCTAGTGCAGGGGTGCCCTCACAAACAGGTACTTTGCACCCAGCCTTCAAGGTTGGAAGGCTTGACATATAGGTGACTTATAAGTGACCTGGTGCAGTGAAAAGGGTTGTGAAAGGATGCAAACACCATTTCACACAGGCTGCAATGGCAGTCCTGCAGAAGCCTTTGCATGGGCTCCCTATGGGTGGCAAACTTAATGCTGCAGACCATAGGGATCCCCTGTAACCCCAATGACCTAGGTACCATATACCAGGGACTTATAGGAGGGCACCAGTATGCCAATTACAAGTGGAATACTGTGTTAACAGTATCCAACAACCAACTTTAAGGGGGAGAGAGCATAAGTACTGGGGTCCTGGTTAGCAGGATCCCAGTGACGCAGTCAAACACACTGACAAACAGGCCAAAAATGGGATGAACATGCTAGAAAGAGGTAACCTTCGCACAAGCATGCAGCAGGCAACTGTGATTTGGCACACCTTATCGGGTAAGCAGAGGAGGGCTCCACTAGTCTTATCCAGAAACCTAAATCTGACCTTCAGGAGCCCAAAAGCATGCTCCACTAGCCTCCTTGTTCTTCCATGTGCCTAATTGAAGTGGACTTCCCCTGGCCTTGTTGGATTCCTTAGTGGTGCCAACAAGCATGGTCAGTTAGGATATGCTGAGTCTCCTACATGAAAGCAATACATTGATAGATTGAAATCATATCAAGACATTGTACATTCCTAACTAGGATTAAAACAAATGATCCTCAAGTCATATTGTACTTACCAACAAGCCAGGCCCTGTCAGGTCCAACTTGTGACATTTGCAGGGGTATGGTGTTGTTCCATAATATAAAGGAATCATGTGTTGACCCAGGAAAGTGGGCACACACATCTTAGATGAATAAATTAGGCAAGCAGACAACTTGCACATTGATGGAATGGAATTTCTTCCGATTGCAGTCGACCTGTTCTGTGGCGTTTGGTGGCACCAAGACAATATGTGTGCCATCAATTGCTCCAACCACATCTGGTAGGCCACTCAAATCATAAAATTCTCCTTTCACATTGATTACATTCTGAGCTTTTAGAAGCTGGATGAAGCTGTTGATGTTTCTCATCTTTGAAGCATGGGCTTCTTGTAGCGCACCACTGAAAGTTGACTGTGACATGCCCACAGATACTGCCACAGTGTATTTAAAAAAGCCTGTGGCCACAAAATGAAGTACTAGGATGGGTTTCACTAATGGTGTTATTGTTGTTGTATTCCTATTGTGAGGCAGGAGATCAGACTCCAGCTGCTGACACAAATCCAGTATATTTGGTCGATGTAATCTGCACTTTTTTATTATGTTCCTTTCCTCCATGGTGGCAATGGCCTGGAAATGGTCTGAAGTCTTGAGGATGCCTTCTTCCAGCCATCCCTGGCTTCATATGTCTGTAGGTAAGGAAAACAAACTATCAATTAAAATTGTCACACATGAATTTCACAACCAACACCTATCTTATGTCTTGGGTAGATTAGTGATCTTATTGTGTCATATGCCCCCATAATTTTGAAATATTTTTGCTGCATGTCTGACTTATTTTACAAATAAATAGCGAATAGTATATTTGAAATATATGTGCATGTTATTATTTATTTATATTTTCACAATTTACAATTACCGTCAAAGGAAGTATAACACACACTGCGGCACTATCAATGTAAAACACAGTAACAGTTCACTGTTTTATGTGTCATATTTTGGCAAAACGGTGTTGAACATGTGTGAGATTTGTATACAAAGTACTCACCAATTTGAGTGCTGGTGTCGCACAAATATTTAAAAAATATACAGCTTCATGTTCTAAAATGGAAGGTGCCTGACCTTGTCGTCAGGACTTTGACTATACAACGGCAGTTGGTGTAAGTTGACGGTGTAGTAGGTGGAACACTCCACGACAGACACTGCCTTAGGCTAACATGTGTGATGACTATGCACGAAAGCCAATGGCTCTTTCCGTCTCTGCCACAGAGCGTGCACCCCATGTACTTGTATGCAGCATCAGGAAAAAAGCTCACTTGCCTCTTAACCCCTTCTGTGCCGCGGACGTAATGGTTACGTCCTGCGGCACAGTGCTGCTGTGCCCAGGACGTAACCATTACGTCCTGGGCACATAGCCCAGAGGAAGCGCTAGCGCTCCCTCTGTGGGGTTCCCTCCCACCACCCCAAGGCTGATTGTCACAGAGCCTCATCCCATCGCGCTGGAAGCTCAGCTTCCAGCGCGATCGGAAGAGAAATGCTCTGCATTTCTCTTCCGATCACGTGGGGGAGGCCGAGAGAGGCTTCAAAGGGAAGGAAAGTTATTTCCTTCCCTTTGAAGTCTCTCTCTGCGTTTTGGCAGCCGGATTGAAAGCAATCCGGCTGTCAAAACGTCCACTAGACACCAGGGATTTTATTTAAAAAATTAAATTGGCATAAGGGAGCGACCCCTTGGGCAAGGGTCGCTCCCAGGGGGGGCATTTTTTTTTAAGGCCTTTTCTGCCTTTTTTTGTTTTGTGTTTGTTTAGTTTTTTGTTTTAGAGGTGGGGAGCGACCCCTTAGGCAAGGGTCGCTCCCATATGGGGCAAATTATATTTAGGCCATCTCTGCCCTCCTTGGGGGCAGATTGGCCTATTTTTATGAGGCCAATCTGCCCCCAAGGGGGACAGAAACCACTAGAAACCAGGGAGTTTTTTTTTGTTCGTGAATTTCATGTAAGGGGAGCGACCTCTTAGGCAAGGGTTGTTCCCCTGGGGGGCAAATTTATTTTAGGCCATTTCTGTCCCCCAGGGGGGGCAGATCAGCCGATTTTAGGTCAATCTGCCCCAAGGGGGGCAGGAACCACTAGGCACCAGGGATCTTTTTTTTTGCACCGTCACGCAAGGGGAGCAACCCCGTAGGCAAGGGTCGCTCCCCTTTGGGGGTGGGGGGACAAATTTATTTTAGGCCATTTCTGCCCCCCCGGGGGCAGATCGGCCTATTGTTATTAGGCCGATCTGCCCCCGGGGGGCAGAAACCTCTAGGCGCCAGGGCAATTTTTTAAAGTTTTTTTTTTTTAGAGATGGGGAACGACCCCTTAGGCAAGGGTCGCTCCCCTGGAGGGGCAACTTGTATTTAGGCCATTTCTGCCCGCTTTGGGGGCAGATCAGCTGATTTTAGGTCAATCTGCTCCCAAGGGGGGCAGAAACCACTAGGCACCAGGGATCTTTTTTTTTGCGCCTTCACGCAAGGGGAGCGACCCCGTAGGCAAGGGTTGCTCCCCAGGGGGGGTGGGGGGAAATTTAGTTTAGCCCATTTCTGCCCCCCCCGGGGGCAGATCGGCCCATTGTTATTAGGCGATCTGCCCCCGGGGGGGCAGAAACCTCTAGGCGCCAGGGCTAATTTTGTTGTTGTTGTTGTTTTTTTAGAGATAGGGAGCGACCCCTTAGGCAAGGGTCGCTCCCCTGGAGGGGCAAATTGTATTTAGACTATTTCTGCCCTCCTTGGGGGCAAATCGGCCGATTTTAGGTAGAAACCACTAGGCACCGGGGATCATTTTTTTTGCGCTGTCACGCAAGGGGAGCGACCCCATAGGCAAGGGTCGCTCCCCGGGGCAGGGTGGGGGGGCAAATTTATTTTAGGCCATTTCTGCCCTCCCTGGGGCCAGCTGAGCTAGAGGCCAAAATCCACAGGTAGGCACTTTGCAAAAAACACCTCTGTTTTCTGTGAAAAAATGTGATGTGTCCACGTTGTGTTTTGGGCCATTTACTTTCGTGGGCGCTAGGCCCACCCACACAAGTGAGGTACCATTTTTATCGGGAGACTTGGGGGAACGCTGGTTGGAAGGACATTTGTGGCTCCTCTCAGATTCCAGAACTTTCTGTCACCGAAATGAGAGGAAAAAGTGTTTTTTTGGCCAAATTTTGAGGTTTGCAAAGGATTCTGGGTAACAGAACCTGGTCAGAGCCCCACAAGTCACCCCATCTTGGATTCCCCTATGTCTCTAGTTTTTAAAAATACACAGGTTTGGTAGGATTCCCTAGGTGCCGGCTGAGCTAGAGGCTAAAATCTACAGGTAGGCACTTTGCAAAAAACACCTCTGTTTTCTGTCAAAAAATGGGATGTGTCCACGTTGTGTTTTGGAGCATTTCCTGTCACGGGCGCTAGGCCTACCCACACAAGTGAGTTACCATTTTTATTGGGAGACTTCGGGGAACGCTGGGTGGAAGGAAATTTGTGGCTCCTCTCAGATTCCAGAACTTTCTGTCACCGAAATGTGAGGAAAATTTGTTTTTTTTAGCCAAATTTTGAGGTTTGCAAAGGATTCTGGGTAACAGAACCTGGTCAGAGCCCCACAAGTCACCACATCTTAGATTCCCCTAGGTCTCTAGTTTTCAGAAATGCACAGGTTTGGTAGGTTTCCCTAGGTGCCGGCTGAGCTAGAGACTAAAATCCACAGGTAGGCACTTTGCAAAAAACACCTCTGTTGTCTGTCAAAAAATGGGATGTGTCCACGTTGTGTTTTGCGGCATTTCCTGTCACGGGCGCTAGGCCTACCCACACAAGTGAGGTATCATTTCTATCGGGAGACTTGGGGGAACATAGAATAGCAAAACAAGTGTTATTGTCCCTTGTCTTTCTCTACATTTTTTCCTTCCTAATATAAGAGAGTGTGTAAAAAAGACATCTATTTGAAAAATGCCCTGTAATTCACATGCTAGTATGGGCACCCCGGATTTCAGAGATGTGCAAATAACCACTGCTCCTCAACACCTTATCTTGTGCCCATTTTGGAAATACACTATTTCTTGATAGCTATTTTTTACTCTTTATATTTCAGCAAATGAATTGTTGTATACCCGGTATAGAATGAAAACCCACTGCAGGGTGCAGGTCATTTATTTGCTCTGGGTACCTAGAGTTCTTGATGAACCTACAAGCCCTATATAGCCCTGCAACCAGAAGAGTCCAGCAGATGTAACGGTATATTGCGTTTAAAAATCTGACATTGCAGGAACAAGTTACAGAGTAAAACGAAGATAAAAATTGCTGATTTTTTCACCTCAATTTCAATATTTGTTTTTTTCAGTTGTTATTTTCTGTAGGAAACCCTTGGATCTACACAAATTACCCCTTGCTGAATTCATAATTTTGTCTACTTTTCAGAAATGTTTCGATTTCTGGGATCCAGCATTGGTTTCACGCCCATTTCTGTCACTGACTGGAAGGAGGCTGAAATCACAAAAAATCTTAAAAATGGGGTATGTCCCAGTAAAATGCCAAAATTGTGTTGAAAAATTGGGTTTTCTGATTGAAGTCTGCATGTTCCTGAAAGCTGGGAAGCTAGTGATTTTAGCACCGCAAACCCTTTGTTGATGCCATTTTCAGGGGAAAAAACACAAGCCTTCTTCTGCAGCCCCTTTTTCCCATTTTTTTGAAAAAAACGAAATTTTCCCTGTATTTTGGCTAATTTCTTAGCCTCCTTCTTGGGAACCCACAAAGTATGGGTACCGCTAGAATCCCTAGGATGAAAAAAAGGACACAAATTTGGCGTGGGTAGCTTATGTGAACAAAAAGTTATGAGGGCCTAAGCGCGAACTGCCCCAAATAGCCAAAAAAAAGGCTTGGCACAGGAGGGGGAAAAGGCCTGGCAGCAAAGGGGTTAACACTGTAGCCAACAATACCTCCTCAAACTTTGCTGTTGTTACTGACCTCTGGAAGTCAGGATACTAGGCAAAGTAGGTAACAGGGTCCCTGCCTTCTCCTCTGAGGATTCGGAAATCCCCACCATGGGGTTTCTGTACCTGTTTCTGTCAAGCCAGTCATATGGAAAGCCAGAGGAACAGGTGCGTGTTTGAGTGGGAAATGCTTGACAAAGTAATTTGTTCCTCCTTGCTATGCAGTGTAATCTGTCCACTTTTGTTCATAAGTAAAGTGTTGTTATTGGAGTGTAGTGAACAGAATGATTTTGCTGGGTAGAGAAAGTTATTTGACAATGACAGGAATATATGTACATTGAAATGAAGTCACCTGAAGCAATAAGCAAAATTTTCATGTCATGTTACTCACAATTCCAGATTTAATTAGACAAACTGCAGGCTCCTTACTTCCAGTGACCAGTAGAGACTGCACCAGTAGTATAAGTGAAAACATACAGCCCATGTTGAAAAATGTGAAATATAAAGTGCAAGAACAATCTTCAAAGGTGTGGAGTTGTATGATGCTGTTCAAGTGAAATTACATCCCATAGTTAGAAATCTTAGAGTATCTGTGAGTTTCAAACATGTAATGGTGCCACATATGAGGTATTTCCTGTGCTGCAAGTCTAAATTACACCGGCTCTCAATCACATATACAAGTATGCCCCATTACTACACACACTTGTTCGTACATCACCAAACACAATGTTCTCACTGACACATGGCATCCCTTCCATACTGCCCTTAGTCACTATGGGCCTCATTACGACCGTGGCCGGCGGTAAGATGGCGGTAACACCGCCAACAGGCTGGCGGTCTTACTCCAGCTATTATGACCGTGGCGCAATAGCCACGGCCATACCGCCTGCCCCTCCATTAAGCCTGGCATCATAATCCCCATGGCAGCGGTCCCTAACAGCCAGCCTGGCCACGGCGGAAAAAACCGCCATGGAAAGGCTGGCGGTAAGGGGGACTTGGGGTGCCCCTGGGGGCCCCCTGCACTGCCCACTCACTTCCCATGGGTAGTGCAGGGGCTCCCAGGCATAGCCCCGTCGCACATTTCACTGCCCGAATTTCGGGCAGTGAAATGCGCGATGGGTCTACTTCACCCGCTGCACATCAGCATTGCGGCCGGCTCTATTACGATGTTGATGTGACTTTTCTGCTGGGCCAGCGGATGGTAACACTGTTACAGTCTGCTGGCCCAGTGGAATAGTCATAATAGGGAGCCAGAAATCCCGCTGGCACTGGCGGTATTCTGTCTCCCGCAGCCTTGGTGGTCTTTTTGAAAGACCGCCGAGGTTGTAATGAGGGCCTATATGTGGTGCAGACCATAGCATCTGTCTCTTAGAAGATTAGGCATTAAGACAATGTAACTGTGCATGTGGGTATGTACAAATAGTGTACAGGTTGTTTGACTTTTAGGGGCATATTTATACTTTCTGGTGCAAAACAGCACTAACACAGTTTTGCATCAAAAAGTTTTGCACTGGCTGGCACCATTCTTGAGCACCAGCCGGGCACCATATTTATGGGATGGTGCAAGCCAGAGCAAAGGGTAGGCTAGCGCCAAAAAAATGACATTTGCTGGGTGGGGTGGCAGCATGGGAGGAGGGGTTTTCACACCAAAAAATGATGTTAGCCAGGTTAGAGTAAAAAAAAAAAAAAATGACTAACCAGCCTACCATCATTTTCTGATGCAAAACCATCCATACCACATGACACTTGTCTTAGAAAAGACAGGAGTAATGCCCACCACCACAATGGCCAGCACAGGGGACCAGGGTCCCCTGGGCATGGGCACTGCACCCAGTGCCATGTAGGGGGTCCCCTATCAGGGCCCCCAGTGGCACTTTAAAAAAATACTCACCTGTACTTCCCTATAATTACCTAGGATGTGGTCCTCCATCCTCTGCTGTCCCTCTGGTGTTGGTGGGAGTGTCCCTGAGACCTGGGGAGGGCACCTGTGGACTTATTCCTTGGTGTTCCACCATGGAAATAGGCCCAGAGGTTCCATAACACCTGCCCTGTCCCAGGTATTGAATAATGGTGCAAAGCAAGTTTTGCACCATTATTTGACCCCTCCTCCTCGTGTGTGATTTTAGCACGGGGATAAATATGGCGCTAAGGTCATAGAGTAATTTTTTGCACGGGAACGTCTACCTTGCATCTCATTGACTTTAACTCCATAACTTTGGCGCAAGATGGGTCTAGCACCAAAGTATAAATATGGAGTTAGTTTTGCACAGAATTTGAGTAAACAAAGTGACACATATTCAGCGGTAAACCAGTATAAATACGCCCCTTAGTGTCTCACAATGATTTGGACTAATCAGGATTGGCTCTCACTATAGGAAAGGTTTCCTAGTCTAGGCCTAGATGATGTTTGCGACCTGGATTGAAGGAGAAAGAAAGTGTTCAGGTTACTCAACAGATCATGGCCAATTAGTATTTCCTCGGAAATTTCAAATGTTTGAAAATAAATCTGTACTGACTGTTTTGTGAATGCATATGAGAGATGCAACAAAATTGTATCACACCACTTCAGACAAACAAAATCACTCACAATCTCTTTTGTTTTTGTTTTTTTTCTCATCCATATTGGTCATAGTCCATTGAAAGTGGGACATGTGTACTTGTATCGAAAACTGGAAAACAGGAATACCTTCATTGATTGAACTCCAATGTTGGGAGGTAAGTTGATTGCGCATGGGATGTGTGGGATAAGTCATGGGCAGAAAAGGTATACCCTGTAGGATGTAGATGGGTGAAGCACTATGTGCACTTTAACATCTGGCCAGCCGTGGGGCAGGTTCAGCATGTATGCACTTTATGTTGTATGGGGAAATGGAGGTCTAGGGCAATGGGAAGCTTAGGAGGCATTTTATTTAACAATTGCATTTTAAATATTGGTCAAGTACGGGCCTTAGGTTTGCACTTTTGTTTTGTGGTCACTTTATGCATATTAGGCACTTACAAGCATGATTGCAATTTCTTTGGAGCATTTTGCTCCTCTGAGAGGCGACAGTAAGGGCAAAGATTAATTAGATTGTTTTATTGTCTGATTTCAATGTCTAATTGCATATTGAAGGTGGTCTGTTTGAATGCCAACGGCCTAAATAATAATAAAAAGAGGTGTGCAACAAAAGCGTGGGTTAGAGCTGTGAGTCATTCAGTAGTTTTATTGCAAGAGACTTATATTTCAGCCAAGAGGCTTGTGGAATTTTCTATGTTTAAAAATTGGTCAGATTACAGAGGGTTCTCTACTGCCCCACCGGCACGTCATGGCACCACAATTTTTCTGGCCAAAAGGCTAGGAGCCGAAGTGCTGAATTTTACTAGTGATACAAGTGCAAGTTAGTGCTGGGTGAATTGTTCGGTGCTTTCTAGACGACTTTCGTTGGTACGCTTTTATGCCCCCGTAGAAGGTTACCTGGGGTCTTACAAGGAGCTTTTTCAGTCTTTATTACAAGTTCCAGGTGAAATTATTATGGGAGGGGACTTCCTCTTTCTTTGGGACCCCAGTATAGACTCCTCAGTAAAAAAGAAAAAACTGCTAAAACCAAAAGTGCAGAAAGTTTTGCAGAACTATCAAAGGACCTTGGCACTTATTGAGCCATGGAGGGCGTCTTTTCCAAATACGATAGACTATACTTATTTGTCTAGTCAATTCCGTAGCTTGTCTCGGATTGATTTCTCTTTACTTTAAAAAACTCTGGTTTTTAGGGGCCAGCGGAAGCTTTGTAATGGCTTTTCAGACCACGCAAAACTTGCTTGGGAGGTATTGGTGGAGAGAGTTATGGCCAAGCTAGGAGGTGGATCTTTAAAAAGCAGTACATAAAGGAAGAAAGATGGGTTCAGATATGTGCAGAGGAGATGAGAGAGTTTCTAATCAGGAATCACGGGTCAGCCCCTCCTAGTGTAGTGTGGAATGCTCTAAAAGTATACATAAGGGGATCGTGATAGCAAAAGATGCTGCTAATATTAGGAGCATAAAACAACAAAAGCAGACTTGATAGTTTAGATACATTTTTAAGGCATCCTTTCAGAGCAAATGAGAAAGAGCTAGACCAGGCCAACCAGGCGTTAAGTGAGCTGTATTATACGAGGTGCAAGGTGGTGAATCCTGCCTACATTTAGAAAGTTGATGAGTATAGTAATTTTATGAGGAGATTCTTAGCATGGCAGGCACATGAACAGGCTGCTAGCAATACGATTCATTCTTTTTAATGTCCAGTCTCTGGGGTAAGGTGTATGGAGCAAAAGAAAGTGTGGCAAATTATGTTAGAGCATCATAGACGGATATATAGTCAGAATCAAGCGGTAGATGCAGAACATTGGATAAATATTTAATAGGACTCACTATTCCTACTTTACTTAAGATATGGAAAGTATTGACCATCTTTTAACTAAGGATGAACTGGTGGAGGTGGTTAAACGCCTCTCAAATGGTAATGTGTGTGGCCCTGATGGCCTCCCAGTGGAATTTTTAAAATCCTTCCTTGATGTATTGGCAGATTAATTTTTATTGGTAGCTAACACAATGCTGAAGGGAGGCACTATTTGGGTATCGTTCAGTGCAGGGAAAGTGCTCAGCTTTGTGAAAAAGGTAAAGATGGGGAAGATCCTAACTCGTACCGCCCAATTACTTTATTAAACTCTGATTATAAAATAATAATGAAGCTTCTTGCCAATCTATTTAATTTGATAGCAGCCAAATGAATCCATCATGACCAGAATCATTTTATTGCCAGTCACCAGTTGGCAACAAATACATATTATCTAGCTAAAGCACTGGACTATTTTTCTGTCAATATCACTCCTATTGCAGTTATTTTACTGGATGCAAAAAAGGCATTTGACATCATGGTCTGGCAAATACTATTTGACATCTTAGTGAATTTTAGGGGTGCCTTCCTAGATCACAGGGTTGGTGAACAGGATGTATGGGAATGCTGAAGCCAATACTATAATAAACGCAACAGTGGTAGGTAAATTACAAGTTTGTTGAGGGACTCGGTAGGGCTGCCCACTCTTACAAATTTTGTTTGCTTTTTCTTTGAGCCATTTGCAATTGCAGTAAGGCAGAATACTGAGATTCGCCCTTCCACTTTGCAGATTGGGAAGATTATATTGGGAACATTATATGCCGATGATATTATGTTTATTCTCTACAGTAACAAAAGCTCACAGGGAAAAGCCTTTGAGATAGTCTCGCAATTTGAGTAAGTGGGGGGCTTCTAAATCAATAATAAAAAAATATTCTTTGCGGATGCAGCTCGGATAGATTACTCCCTGAAATTGTGCCTTGTGTAAACATTCAGCCCAAAAGATATTTGGGGATGAGATATTCCTCAAATGTTGAGGATTAATATCATTTTGTATCTGAAATATGCTAGAAATATATTCTAACAGCAAGATTCAAGTCAGTTCATGTAGACAGCAGAAGATTGTCATGAAGATTTAGTGCTTCACAAATGTGCATGTATGCCAGTCTGTGTCAACCAACATGAATTCTTATGCCAAACTGTATTGACGGAAACAGACAGGAATGTGTCCACATTGGTAACAGAGTTACATGTACCCCAAATTACATTCAAGTGATCTTAATTGTGCTCAGATGAGAAATCAATCATGGTGAGAAAGTGATACTTAAAAAGACAATTGTAGATGGAAGTTTACATCAGATAGATGTTAGATTTTCCCATCTGGATAAATTAGTATCAGGCCAAAAACATGAAACTTTTGGAAATGTGAAAATGTTTTTGCTCTGTACTGAATTGAACAAGGAATGTAACCAGGCCTATGTATGTACTCATGCTTTCGATGCCATTTGTCATGATGAGAAATAAAAGTGGATGAGAGACAAAAGGCATACATGATATGGGAGCTAGCATGTGGAATTTCTAAACTGTGAGTAAATGGTTTGTGGAATTCTTTCCTATATGCATGAGATATTGATGATCAAGAAGGCACATTTGAGAGCCTTGAATCTGATTTAATATATTTAATATGTATGGCAAGTGTTTTGTGAGCAAAGTTCATGTTCCATTCTATTTACACAGATACACTCAGACTATTGTATCTAAGGCGAAGGTGGCAACAGCCACTTCGGCAGGGAAAAATCTGGGCACTGTGGTACCAGTATAGACACCACCAACACTGAGGGACCCAGTTCCATAGAGGGTGAGGGGACTAGCACGGAGACCACCAGTGTCTCAACATCATCTTGGGAGGCTTCCACAGAAAATTAGTCCCAGTGGTAGTGGACCCTAGTGCAACAAGTCTACCTGCATCGCTGTCCACCACCCATGTTTCCATCTCTACCCTCCTTCTTGTTTCCCTCCAGTTAGCCATATCCAACACCCTAAAAGGGATGGCATCACCTTTGCTGCAAACACCTCCAAACCTGGCCCTGTCTCCCAGGCTGCGCTCAATGAGGAGGCTATTGACCTATTGTGGACTATCTCTGTAGGGAAGACTGCAGTATTGTATGCCATCCAGGGGCTTAGTGGTCAGATGACACAGATGCTAGCTTACCTGGATGGCATTCACAGTGCCATGTCTGGCCTACAGAGGTCATTCCAGGGTCTGGCCTCCTCACTAACTGCAGCCTCCCACTCATCCCAACCTCCTAGCCCAACTCTCACCCCTTCTTCATCCCAAATCCCTCTTCCCAGCCATATCCAAAGCACACTCATACATTTGCATGCACCTACTCAAACAAACACAAACTGCACATCCAATACAAACACAGCAAGAAACACAGATACACACACAAACATGCAGACACCACACCCTCACCACCACCACAAAGAAACCTACAACAACACAAACATCCACACCCACCACCACTACACCTATAGACACAACACCCTTCTGTGACACAAACATCCACACCCACACTCAAATGTAACAGCACATCCACAGGCACCATATCCACACACAGAGCCTCTACAGCACACCCATCCACACACACTTACATTGCATGTTACACACACAGAACACCCACTGTAATCCACACAACAGACACCCAGTAAGAGACATAATCTAACATGTACACCACATAAAGCAGAACCACAGGCACCAGCAACATCAACAGACACATCAGACCCTACCACTTCCTCTATCTTCTAAAGCAGACTCCCTGCCAACCAACCTATCCATTTTCCTAAAGAAGACCTTCTTTTTGCCCTTGTCCTGACCTCTTACACATCCCAAAATATCCATTCCAAACATCTTTTCACCCCTTCCACATACCAACCCACCCCTTCCATATCCCAACCTATCTCTCCCAAATGTAAATCTACCCCTCCCAAATGTCTTTCCACCCCTTCCATATCCCAACCCACCTCTCCCAAATCCAAAACCACCCCCACCAAAACCAAACCCACCTATACTAAACCCAAACCCATGGACCCCTCCAAAAGTAAGATAATGGAGGTGCCTGCTCTCTGCCCCATTGATGTCCTTCCATAGGAGGTTTGTTCTGACAGTGTGAATAGGAGGCAAGCACTGGGCATGTAACCCAACCTTTAGAAATTTCGGTAACTCTTCCTTGTACCTTTTATATTAAACCAACATTTTGAGATATTTGTCTAAGTTTCGTTATAAATGTTTAGTTTGACAGTACCTTTGGCCTGGCCTTATCTTTGGTTTGTTTCTAATTGTTTGCGGATGATGTTATTCCTGCTAATGTGTATGCCATTGTTAGAGGCTGGCTCTCTATATTGTATGCAAAAACAATGTTCACCGTGCAGAGATTCTGGGCAACCACACCTGGGTATCCAGAGGCAAAATAGATCACCTAATCTATTTTTGTTGTAGATTGGTTGAGCAATTAGGCAAATCCAGGAGATGTGCTAAGCATTTCTTGTACTCACAGTATCAATAAATGTGGAAACACACTCAAAGGAATAACTGGAGCCAATTTACAAAAAATACTTCAGATTTTTATAAATGTTTTAAGACAAGGATCATCCAATTTGGGTAAGTACTTCTTAAGTTTTGATTTTTCAAAGTTAAAAAAAGTGTTTCTTTGTGGAATTACGCACCATAGGAATAAATGGAACACAACTTTAAAATTACATATAAAGTCAGACAATGTTCTCACAAGTGTCACCTTTTGATTCCATGGTTGTGGTTGTGTCCTGTAGACCACCCGGAGAAGTTTGGCTGTGTTGGAAAGTGGATTATTGATAAGGGCAGTTAAGTACCTACATTTAGCAATAGGCCACTAACCCCCAATAGGTTCAGTTAGGTCTCAATATATTAACCCCCAGCTCAACCCTTGGTACCTTGGCAACGAACAACAAGGCTTTATTTAGGAGACAAAGGCCCTAATTATGAGTCTGGCTGTCCTAGGCATTCCGACAGCCACATTATGACCGTGGTGAAAGCATCACAGTCTGACCACCGGCACAACCACTTTTTCGCTGGCCTTAATCCGGCTGGGCAGCGCTGGAAACAGTGCTGCTCTCCCACATCCTGGTTCACCATCTGCTGAGGCAGCTCTCCTCCCCCAGGCACACCCTTTATGTTCAACCCAAGCCACTTCACACCTCATCAAGGCAGCCCGCCAGGTTGACAGAGGCTGGCCAATCAGAGAAGGGCACTACAGAGCTGAAGTTGGCAACTTTCAGGTTTAGTTTTAAATCTCTATACCTGAACTAGTTATATTAAATCCAGCAATGACAAGTTGTCTGATTTATTATAACAATTAATTTGTTACCAAACTCAAAATATCTGCGTCTTATAGGGACTTTATTAATTAAAATAAAGTATCTCCATTTTAGCCTATGGAAGCAATTTACTACAGTGAGGGAAAAATGAATTTGGCTATTTTACCTCAGCAGGGCTTATAAAAACAACTTTTATAAGGTCCCTAATTATATTTCCATGGCACCCAACCCTAAGGACACTTAGGGGACACCTTAGGAGTGGCTTATATGTAAAAATAAATTATTTTAAGACTTTGGAAGTACTTTTAATTCCAAAGTCGAATTTGCATATAACTTTAGTTTAAAAGCAGCCAGCAAGGCATGTAGCCTGCCTTTAAAATGATACTGGTCACCTCAGCAGGGCACCTATGGGAGCACTACCTATGCTGGGATCCCTAAACCTACATGCCCTACCATATACTAGAGACTTACAGATAGGTTAATACTGCCAATTATAATTAACCTAATTTGCCTATCCACTTTACACAGAGCACTGGCCCTGGGACTGGTAATCAGTACCCAGGGCACAGCCAAGAGTCAGTGATCACTAGTATCTGTCCAAAACGTTTGCGGATGACCAGGGCAAAAAGGAAGCCTTTCCTACAGTGTGGCTCCCAGTTCCGGTGAGACTAGCAGTTGAAAGTCTTGGAGCTGGTGCGCCACAGGAAAGGGGACCAATTGGAAATGCACTGCACAGGGGGACTTAGAGGTGAGTCCGGTGGGTCCTCTTGGAGGGTGGAGGTCGCAAGGGATTAGGGACCCTTAGACCACCGCTGGTTCTCCGATTCAAGGGCCAGGGAGGCCAAGTGGGGAGCAGCTAGGTCAGCCAAGGGTTGTGTGTCAGGGAGCCTTTTTGGCCAGGTGTAGGTCATTTAGAGGGCGGTTTGCAGGTCAGCAGGGCCAATCTGGGGGGTGGTTCTTGGGTGTCCTGAAGTCACTTGACTGGTGCTTGCTCCTGGACCTTGGAGAGTACGTAGTGGACTTATCTTCTGGATGTCCAATGTTGGGGGTCCAGTAACCCTGGTATTGCATGGTTTAGCCACTGGAGGTCGCAGTGCCACCAAACCTGGAACACTTACAGGGGTTTGTCCTCTGGGGATGTCAGGTGAAATTTGGACAGGCTACTGTGTCTGGCTCATTGGTTTGAGGCTGGTCAGTGAACTGGACTTCACTGGGTCTTGCCTACTGGTTGCAGGGAGTCATACCTTCACTCTAGAGGGAGGTTCGTGACAATTTGTGGAAGAGTGGAGGTCCTCTGGGGTTCCTTAGAGTTCTTCCAATGTCCAGTCAACCCCTCAGCAGTGATTGTTGAGTCTTGAGTCTCAGCAGCCAAGGTTTGGCACCTTTTTCTTTGTGCAGCAGGTCTTCTGTTCTCAAGCCTTGGGTCCTCTTTGTTGTTAGTCTTTTTGTATCCATTGGATCTGATCTGAAGGTCTAGGGATGCCCACTAAATACTGCATGTAGTGGGCGTTTAGGGAAGTACCAGGAAGTGGCCAATGGGCTGCTTACCTTTGGGTGGCTACACCCACTATGTTACCACTCCCTGTGTGAAGGGGTCACATTCCTAACCCTGACAGGCTATTTTTCTGCCATCCACGGTAGAGGAAAATGAAATGGAGTGGTCACCTCATCTGCTACAACTAGGGGTGGTGCAGGCTGAGGATGGCCAATTCTCCTAGTCTTTGTTCATTTTCCAGCTGTATCTCCCATCAAACGTGGGGTTTCTAATGAAGGTGGCCATCTGCTGCTAGCAGCAGGGCTGGGTGTTGAGTTTTAAGGGCGGCAAGCCCTTTGAAGCTCGCTAGCCTGAACAGTGCACATTCCTGGGTTTGGAGCTGTAAAATCTCTGCCCAGGGATGACTTTGTTTTCTGGTCCCAGATGGCAGAGGTGCTCTCCCAGGGATCCAGACTCCTGTCTGGTGCTGGCAGGCTGCTTTGAACTAGCCAGAAACTGTGCCAGGGTGGTGCTGTTTTTTCAGGGGCACCTCTAATGTGGCCCTGTGTACATTTTATAATAAATCCAACACTGGTAGCAGTGAGGATTTATTACTCTGAGTTGTTTGCTACCAAACAATCCAGGGTTCAGAGTAGCCTTCATGTAGCTGGAAAACTCGTAATGACCAGTGTCCTGTACATGTACTTGCTATGGCTCCCCTGTACACTTACTATGCCTTAACGTTTTGTAGACACAGTATGGGCATATTTGCTTATGCAACTATATGCCCTCACATGCATTATAGTGTACCCTGTCTTAGGGTGTATGGCCTGCCAGAGGGGTGGCTTACCTATAGCGCATGTACTGTTAGTTGATAGGGCACTCTTAGTGAGTGTCATGACGAGTTCACAACTGTTAAATACACCTTGCCATGCACTTGCAATGGCAGTCTGCATGAGGCTGGTGTGGGGCCTCTCAGAGAGGCACAAAAGGTGCATGCTGCAGCTCTGGGGGCCTCTTCAGCACCCATGCCCTCAGACCCAGGGGTACCATTTACTGGGGACGTACAGAGGTAACTGAAGTGCCAATACATGTTACAGTTTTGGGGAAAGATCTATCCCTGGGAACCTGTTTAGCAGTGGCCCAGGGCACTTACAATGTTGAAACCACATCATTTTCCAGGCAAAAAGTGGGGGCTATCCATGCAAAAAGAAGCCTCTCTCACAGCTATGCACTTACTGTCACTTGTGATAGTGAAAAGCAGAGGTCGTAATTTTTACATATCTTTGGAATGCATACATTAGTGTACATGTGCGATGGTCATTTTAATTTTGGTGCAAGCATTCAGCATGTTACTGGAAAATTACACCAAAAGGATATGTGTTTGCATGTGTGTTATATTTCAGCAAGATATGTCTATAACATACACATATGCATTACACAGGGAACCTGACACTGTAAAGTTAAATGACATCTAATGTTTGTCATTAATTGCACAAACCAAAGGGGCATGTGACCTTCATACATTTCTGACATGTTTGCAGTTTAGAGCTTGGTTGTGCATTCTTTGTACCCCCACTTCAGCATTTTATAAGGCAATTGGGACATTATCATGGTTTTATGAAGTTCCTATTGGGTATACTGTTTAAGTATATGATATGATAGTTTAGAAACAAATATTGCACACTCCTGTATGAACACATTTGGATTTGGGATTGATGTGACTTTTTTGTGTAGGTGTCCATTGTCATGAAGGCAGTTAGCACCAGATTGATGGGTGTTTCAAATATATCTGGGTGTGTTTTTAAATATTTTTCTTACAACAACATTACAGACATATGTATTGCACTTCATTGTGATATTACTTACAAGCTATTTTTTAACATGCCTGACTCCGGTGCTACTGTACACTGACAATTCCGAGGATCACAGGCAATACAGAGACTTACCTTCTATTCCGGCAATGATGGGGTTGAATTTTGTCTTGGTCTAGGAGCAAAAACAATGGCAGGAATTCTATGACCGAGTTCATGGTGATGGAAAACCTTGGAAAAAGCTGAGTTTTTTCATTTTATCCCTCCTAATCCACCAACTCAGGTGGGGAGGTTTAGCTGGCACAGTTACATCAGCAGGAAGCCACACCGTCATGTGCCAGCCACTTTTGCCTATGGTTCCATTGATGCGGGTGGTGATTCATGGCAGTGACAGCAGTTCATTGGCAGTCTTTCGTCTATGGACCCACCAACTTCTAAATTGAGCAGGCGAACCACCAGGGAGTTGGTCAGGAAATCCGACAGAAAAACAACAGCGGGACCTTTACCACCAACATCTATATCAGGCCGTTAGTCCCCTGTCCTGATTTAAAAAATGAAAAGGAATACAAGAGGACAAGGTTTGGGTAACCAGTCCCCCTACCCAAGCCTTAAATGGTGTGCTCAGATTGTATACAAATACATACAAAATAATATCAAATTAAATTTGTAATTCATCCATTGAATACTTCTGTGCTTTCCAAATGCCCTTCCTCTATTTGCAGTTCCTCTCTTTCATTAACATGTTTTTGTTCAGTCAGTGGTTCATATATCATTAGAGTTAAATTTAATCTGATTGCAACATCCAGCACATCACAATGATACAGCAGAATCTTTCCAGAGAGAACATGAGTACCTCGCCCTGGACAAGTACACAACTAAATATACGTTTTAGCAGCCTAATGGTGATTTTAATTGTGTTCTTAATTTTATGTGTTCTAGTTCTTCTCTTCATGTCTCTGTGGATTCAGTATATGAGTCAACAGCCATGACTTTAATGGGTAGATGTAGTCATCTATATGGAAAGTACTAGTAATTCTTGTGAAAAAAGATGAAAATTAGGAATTTTAACATGATTCACTAAATGAATCAAGAGGTTAAACACAAACTCTCTGACTGCTTGTCTATCATAATGCATGGAATACGAGTGCAACTTAGGATATATGAGTCATGGGAGGGCCCTGGACAAGTGGTGTAGAACAGTGTGATGATTTAGGATCTGATTTGGAGCTCGGAGGACAGATTACTCTGTCACAGTTGTGATGGAAAATCCGTCCACCAAAATCTAAATCCCATTATGACCTATGGGATTTCGATTTCAGCGAATGGGATACCTATCACTGTTGTAATGGAGTAAACTGTTGCTTGAGTTCTAAATCAGGCCCTAAATCTGTCTCAGAAATCCTTTGCACATTCAAACTGCCTGTCGTTTATCTGCTACAAAACACGCGCTCCTTTCCAATGCCTATGTGCACGCAATTAGTGGTGCCCTCCAGAAGAAGAAATAATACAAGGACATAGAATCAGTTTTCACAGAGGTCAACTATGTTGTGTCTTTTGGATATTGGATGAAGTGGTAAATGTCTTGTTTCATGATCCCGAAGAAAAGAGGTTTAATAATTCCAGTGAAAATTGCAACAGTCACTTAAACAGAGATACTGTTGCAGAAATGAAGATGAAGAAGTAACTTCACTAACGGTGAGTGTGCTTTGTGGGTACTTCTGCAGGTCTTCATTTTATTTTAGAGTGTCTTGGGTGGACTTATTACTCAGCCTTTATATTGCCACCACTTGCTCATTGCTTATTTAGAAGATATTACCTTTGTTTCTAAAAATACTGTCCTTTCCAGACCCCTGTTCTTTAGCAAGCTGCTGAGCACTAGAGCCTTTCAAATGGCACCACCAAAGGGCATATTTACAACCCCCCGAACGTCGCTGGAGCTTCACTTATGTTGACACTTTAACAGTACAGAGTGCAGACCCCCATGTCTATGAGGTTCTCGCAAAGCCACTTTGCATAGCTTTCCATGGCCTGATAAATATGAAGTAAGGCAAGGCAGCATCAGTCCCAGTGCTGCTGTACTCCGCATCGGGGTGTTTCATGGGCATTGCAATGGGTTTTCTCATGCAACACCGAGGTTTTGGCACATTTCCAGATTTACAAGGACGTGTAAACTTGGGAATGCGTCAAAAACGCACACCTCATCAGGGGAAGCATAACAAGGAGAAATATCTTTATGTCTTCCTGTGTTTTCAGAAGCACACATAGAAAGAGGAAAAAACCTTCATGGACTGTTTTTGTGCAGGAAGGTGCCCCTTCCAGCACAAAAACAATTCTGCATGCAACGCACATTCCATTGCAGCAATGTACAAGGGTGACTGCATTGTCACTAGGCAGCCAAAAGGGAATCAGTGCAGGGGGTCAGGACAGAAAAGCATAGTGTTTGGTAAATATGGTGCAATTCTCCCCTTTCCCTGTGACTCAGGGCAGCACAACAAGGTCACTAGGTACCCTACCCTGTGCTACTATTCTAGTAAATATGCCCCGGAGTTTCTATTGTTCCCACATCAAGTACGTTATTTCTATATAACAAATACTGTCATTTTAATCTTGTACAATAATGGCACAACTTGAGTATACTTTTCCCGAAGTGTCCTTCCACTAATAAAAAATTGTCAATAACAAAATAATAAATGTTAAAAAATCAAAGCAAAATGGTTTCTGAAATACGAAGAATTCATAATTGCCATTGTAACTGCTAAACTACTAAAAAATCAGCAAACCTTTCATGAAAAGCATACAAAATAAATACTCACACAGTAAAGAACAACAAAAAAACAAACTTTAAATATATCTTTAAACTTTGAACATATGCAAATTGAGAATATGACAGAATGGCACTGTACAATAATTGTCAATTAAAAAGGTTAAATCATGGACTCAGTTTTTGCATGATTCAAGATAGATCTTAATTCAGATGTGCATGAGTTTCACATTTCCGTGCTAATCTGTGAGAGCAGAACATAGGAAATGAATAAAACACAAGTTCGACATTCATATGCTATGGAGTGATGCTCATTCAAGGATGCTGCAGGAAACAGATAAACTACGTATGGGAAATTATAAAAATGTCAAACAGACTGTCTTGTGATGACGTTTTCCATCGATTGAGTACAAAAGTTTATATGTAGGAGCTAGTTAGAGTAACATAAATCACCAGCCTATGAAAAAATAAGATTGTCACAAGAGGAAGTACAGTAACACATTTTTAAATCTTTGTGCAAGCAAGCTAGGTAATATGAATCACGGAGTAGAAAAAAATAAGGTTGTCGCTGAACATTGAGTGTACATTGGAATCAGCGAATGGCTGGGGGATCGTGTCAAGGACATTGAGTATGTGCCAAGAAAGCAGAACAAACACCTATTGCCTGCAATACAAGGACACAACAGAACAAAAGTGCAACTATTGGTGGATGAAGGTGGAGGTGGAGGAAAGGGGTAACCACCGTGATTGTACCTAAAGTTCACTGTGCCCATGTATCTTTGCTGATATCTAGCTACAGCAGAATAAAAAAAACCTCCAAAGAAAGTAGAGGCCACTATTCTCCCCACACCCCAATACATGTGTCATTGACGGAAAGGAGAGACCTAGCTTTTTGTGTGAACTGAGTTTATGGCGTACTGAAATTTCCCTGTTTTCAGAGGTCATTGAATAGATTTCCACACATTTCTTTTTCAACTTCTTTCCCAATGTTTTGAACCTCATTCATTCCTGCTGCTTAGTGAATGCTTCATACACGAAAGTAGTTCTTTTTATTAGGGGTTTTGAGCGCTAACCATGCAATGGACACATTAACAAATGTTGCAAAGCTTAAGATAAAAATATTGTTTTTTTGCAGACTCCCTTTTAAAAGCTTTACCTTGTAAAAAGGGACTGACATTTCAGTTACATCATCTATTAGTCCTAAAAATGGTAGAGATGCACACACTCCATGGTGTATGGTAAAATAGAGAAACGGGGCCTTTATTTAATATGAATATTACATTCCTTAGTGTCCCATTAATGAAAAAACAGGCTAATATGGAAATGATTTAAAGATTAGCTGAGCATTCCACATGGTCCTTAGCTGATTTATTTTCATATTATTTATTTAATGTTCTCTCTACAAAACCTAACAATACATGCACTAAAAACGCAAATTATGCTACATCAGAGAATAAAACTATAAACAAATTAAAAACAACATATATAAAAAATGTATTTATGCATTTCAGGAGTATAAAGAGCATTTAAATTCGATCAAAATAATAACAATGCCTTTACAAATGTGTTATATAACTACCAAGACATTCCAAACAAGCCAAATATGAGTGCCATTTTAGATTACTGCTCGATCATTCCTATAAAATAATCAAGATGATCCATAAATGTGTATACTTTGAGTAAAATGCAAGCCATTCCGACGAGGGATTGCTGATTTAGTGCAAAAAAGCTTACAGTTCATGACAATTTCCGTATCCCTATTGAGCAGTCACATAGGATCATCATAAACCTTGCCAGCGTTCCGTCTAACCATATACCTGTGTGTTTGTAGGCAATACCTTAAGCCTAATTGTAGCATATAAATTGTTTTGTGTATCAGGATGAATGCTATCTCGATCCCTTTCAAAGCTGGGATGATCCTCATGTAGGAGGAACCTCTTGTTCTGGGTGTCAATTTTAGTGCTGTGCCAAGCTTTCCTGATATTATAATGACAATTTTCTACTATGATCCTGCTGGGTGAACCTGAATTAATGAAGTATGTGTTTTCTCTGAACTGGCCACCCGGGGGGTACCAGGATCTAAACGTAGGTGTGAAAGCAAAAGTTATTTTCAATCTTGTGTAACAATGCTATGTCAGTGTAACCCCATAGCGCTGCACCACAAATAGATGCTGCAACCACTTTCATTCTACATAAGTGCAATGTCCTGCTCAGAGAGTGAACAACCTTCTGCTTATAGTTTATAACAGCAGCAATGGCTTTTCTCAGAAACTTAGCTGCATTAGCTTCGTGTTGGAATCATGTTAATCTGGTGAGAATATGTATACCTGTTAGAAATTGGGTTACTGGTTGAGTGGGGTGTCCACCAGTCATGTGACCCAGGCAGGCAGCAGGCACAGGTTGGCTTAAGCAAGGAAATTACAGATTTCTAATAGTAGCATTTTCACAATTGTCTCTTAAAGACCGAGTTCACATAAGTTAGGATTTTAAATTAGAATTCCGGAGGCATGAAGCTTTTGAGCACAGCAGTATGTCCCGCCAATGGTTTACAGCCGTTGAATAGCCGCCGTGGTGATTCATGGGTCACAATGTGATGGGCGTTGTTTTGTTGGCATAACAGTATGGGTGTTGGTACTGCCACTTTTGCATTGATCTTTGGGTTGGCGGATTTGTGTATGTGGTTGTCTTCTGTCGGATTGGTGTGTGTGTGTCATAATATGGAGAATGGATATTCGCCACCGCAGCTGTATTTTGGCGGCTGTCAGCGTGGTGGTAAGTGGGATTGACTGCTAATGTCATAATGAGGGCGTATATCTGGTATAAAATAACATTTACTATAAAAGATATTTCACATATAGATAATGATACAGTACACTCAAGAGGTCAAATTGAAAAAGTGCATCAAAAAAGAACAGAAGCAATGTATGAACACTACAGCATTCATCCTTTACATTCTAAAAAGATTATTGAAGATGCTATTGAGCTATTTTAAATGAAAAAAGTGAAAGGTGCTCCGTTAAGTGTGTGAGAGAAAAGCTTAGAATCTTGTTTTTCACATCTGTTTCCTACTGGATTTGATGGTAGGTAATGACAAGTGGCCTATATAAGTACCAGCAGCTGAGTACAGAGCTACTAGACTTTGTTCAGAGGACCCAAGATTTCAACAGTCTATTCCATATATATGTTTCATCTACTGTTTGAGAGCAACTTGTCTGGGTTTTCCAATGCAGTAAATCACATTTTAAAAACAGTAGTAAACCTTCCGAATCTCACAGTCAGATAATTTGTTGATAAAGTCCATGGAAAAGCTGAACACCTTGAATACAACTTAATCAATTTGACAGGATGTCAACGTGGTACAAATGAATATTGGTTTCATCGCCATGGTGAATTAAAATGCATGTTGAGGAATCTAGGATCACCTTCTTGGTTTGTGACACTCAGTTGTGCTGAGTATGCATGGGATGATCTATGTAAATTTTAAGTGAACCAAAGGCAAACAAAAAAGATACCAATGTGAAAGCACCAGGAGAACTCTGTTCATTGGATCCAACAAATATTTGCAGAAATTTTAACCACTGATTTCAAGTAATAATGACTTTCATCTGTCACAAAACAAATCCACCTCTTGGCGAAGTCACTGATTTTCTTGGCACAAAGATTACCAAGCTAGAGGTGTTCTACATATTCACATGCTCAGCTGGGTAAAAGATGCATCAAAGTTTGAATAGACAGTAATGAGTCTGTCTTGTCTTTGATAGAATAGTATGTGACATCTGCTATCCCAAAACAAACTTCAGAGAAGAAACTGAGACAGCAAGTTCTTAGATTTCAAACCCATAGGTGTGTCAAATACTGTCCTCGGAAATACCAATCAAAAGCAAAATTTATGCACAATGTCAGTTTCGATTTTAATGTCCTGTTATCTCAGAAGGAAGGGTGAATAGCTTTTTTCTCTGCAGTGAGACACACCTTGACCCGGAAATCACCGAAAAATATGTACAACATTAGAAGAATAGAAGCTTCAAAATCTATAAACGACTGCAACCCTGTTATTCTAAAGATGTGGGATGCAAATATGGATATACTGTTTTTTGCACATAATTCTATTGCTGTAACTCATCACGTCACTTCCTACATAATGAAGGCAGAAAACTCGGAGATGAAAGAAATGTTGGAAGAGATTTCAGCAGAAAAGAGTCTCCTCAAAAAATTGTACAGTTTAAGTTTGAAAATGCTTTTGCACAGGGAAATTGGATCTTATGAATCCATAGATAGGTGGAGCTCTGTGAAATTCGTTATCCAAGTCTAGAGGAATTGTGTGGGTAAGCTTAGGCCTTGCCAGCAGTCATAATAGAGTATTAGAGACCTTTAAAGAAATAGAGTATCTTGCGGAAGTTGATCCAGAGAGTACAGACATTCTAAAGACTAACATGTTGGATACATACTAACCAAAAAGCAGTGTCCATCTTGAAAACATGTGTTTGTATGAAGTACTTCAGCATTTCACATATAAAACTAATGTCAATGAAAACATTTAAGATGGAAAATTTGCAGCTACTGAACGTGATGGTTGTTTGTTAAGACATAACAAAGGAAACCTAAATAATCACAGGAAACATAGTTGTCAAACTTGAGGCAGAAAATACTTTTTTCACTTGGCCCTTTGACAACTCTTCAAACCATGGCAAAATGAATCAGAACTACTTGAATACCATGACTGTTATGAAGACTCATTCAATGCTGCTAAATATACCATTCACTGTTCCATTTTTCCAACATACTTTCAGAAGTTGCAAGATGACATGGCACAGAAAAAAACCATTGTTGCTGAAATAGGGGAGAGTTCCCAAAACAGCCACAGTTCTGTACCAGGAAGTCAAGATCCTCTTGGAGAACCAATAATTCAAAATGGAGCAGCAATAGCTATGAATGAGATGGAAATTGCCATGCAGCATGCAAGAGAGATAACTCTAGTTTTTGAACAGTTAATGGATCAACTCAACAATGAACGGAGAAAAATGTATAATGAAACTAAAAGTAAAACTGATCATGGATTTCTGCATGGAAAAAACAATGTGAATGTCCTCTACATATAAGCCAATATTATTGTACATCACTGGACAAGCTGGTACTGGAAAAAACTTCCTAATTAAAGTTCTCACCAGTTATATGCAGAAGTCTACTCATTCAAATTTGTTTTGTGTAGTAACAGCACCAACAGGACTAGCTGCTCATAAAATTAAAGGAATTACTCGGCATTGACTATTAATGCTACCTGTTAAACATAACAATAAACTGGAATATCAGACATTATCTAGTGAATCTTGCCATTAAGTATCCAGAGTATTGCAAAAGATGACTCTTTTCATCATTGATGAAGTGAGCATGGTATCAAACATAATGATTGCTTTCATACAATTAAGAACAAACTGTGATGTACTATTCGGGGGAAAACACTTCATTGTCTTTGGTTACCTACTCAAACCTACTCCTGTAAAGGGACAACCAATTCCCAAAACTCTTCTGCATGATGAACAATGGAATTCCCTATTAAGTACTGGTAACATGAACATTTAGTTAAGCTTTGAGTACAAAGAATTAGTAAAAAATATGCAGCAGACATCTGACATGGAGTATGCAGAGATACCCGAAGACATTAGAGTAGGAGTTCACACAAAACAGAGGAAACATTCTTTGGAAAGTCACTTACTCAATAATCTTTTACCATGTGACATTACTACAGCAGAACTGATGATCAATTTCATCAAAGAACAGAAATCTAGAGTTTGTCTAATGCCAACACTTCAGGAGTTCTCAAATTATAATGACAAGTCACTTCAACTGGAGAAAGAAGATATTTTAGAAATTATAGCTATTGACAAAATGGAGCATCAAGAACAGATGAACCCCAAGCCAAAATTGGATTCTTTGGAGAAACCAGTCCATAAAACTGCAGGATTAGAGAAGTGTTTGTTGTCTGCAAAAACTGTCAAGTTATTTTACAATGCAATTTAAGTGTTGAGGTAGGCATAGTAAATGGTGCAATGGGTAAAGTTGTTGTTTTCAATAATTTTCCATTTAGAGACGAGGTGAAATGCTTGGCTATAAAATGTTATCAGATAGGTGGGGTGAAGAAGATTGACCGGTGTGCTGTTCGATTTTTACTAGTAAAAGACTTATATATTCGATGGCAACAGTTTCCTCAGTCTTTAGCATATGCAGTAACCATCCATAAATCACAAGGTTTAAATGTAGAAGAAGCTTTCATTAACCTTAGAAGTTCTGTATTCAAAGAAGGAATGTCATATGTAGCATTGTCGAGAATTAGAACTATGTCTGGATTTTATTTGTTTGACGTTGATGAGAGTAAAGTTAGTGCTGATGTCAACAATGTAATAGAATGAAACTGGTTATTAAATCTATACGCGCCTCATTTAGGCCAGTATCCAGTTTATGAGAAATGCCTACTTTGTCCAAAGTGGAAGATTTCAAAGCAAACTATGAACGTTCAAGAAAATAAAGGACACAAAGGCAACAGAGACGAGAAGAAGAGGAGGAAAGTGTAAAATGATGGTGAAATTGCTGGTTACCAGTTGGAAAACAGTACAGGTGTCAACTGCTACGCAAATGTTGTTCTCAATGTACTGTTCCATTTACTCCATGTAATAAACCAAATTGAACGAAAGTTACATTAGAGAATGTGTTGTTCACTATATTATTTGCTGTGATCTTTAGAAAGAGACAGAACTATAATACATTCTGTTTCAGGGATCCGACAACTTTTAGACAGATGTACAGGATCAGTAACATTTACTCTCAATGTTCAATAAGATGCACAACAATTGATTATGGTCATACTTTGGCCCATATTTATACTTTTTTTGTGCCACATTTGCTTCATTTCTTAACGCAAAAGTGGCGCAAACTTACAAACTATAATTGTATTTTGTAAGTTTGCGGCACTTTTGCATCAAGAAATGAGGCAAAGGTGGTGCAAAATAAGTATAAATATGAGCCTCGGAGTCTTAGAAGAAGAAGTAAATATTGATTATCTATTTGGACTCAGTTACAAATCGGACCATCAGAGTGAAGACAGCACATTAACATCCACCACTGAGATCAATTCTGAACAATGTCTTTACTTAACATTACCAGATTCAAAAACTGTGCCTTTTCAGAAATTGTAACGAAATGCTAATCAAAATATGACTGTCCCGAAGTCCAGAACTGAACTTATCCCTGCAGTATTTATAAAAAGAACAAGAACATTTGTTATAGTAATGCTACAACGATGCAGATCAGGTGTTACTAAATTGGAAATTCAAATTACAAACCTTAAAGCTGGATAAATATTACTTTCATGAAGAACTTTTACTACTTTTGCTATCAGCTTTCAATAAGGTGTTTATACAACTTCAGGACAGTATATATTTAAAAAGCAAAACTGTTTGAACAGAAGGCAATAATAGAAACCTGAAATACAAACCAAAGCGTCCCTTCAAATTACGAAAATCATATCTTCTCTTTCTTCAGCCAAAGTTCTATCGAAATATTATGGTTAAAATAGTGGTGTACCGTGTTTCATCTACATGCTACATATCTTGTTTAGACATTATTCAGCCTAATATGAGTAATGTCTTAAAAAAACATCATCATGTTTCAAGTGCCCTTTTCTTATTCTACAAAGGACTTATTATATCAAAACTATACAATGCTCTCTAAACAAACTGTAAAAATAGAAGAACATACTGAAATTACAGCAGCCCTAGGTTTAAACAATACAATTTCTTCAACACTTAAAATAAAGTCCCCTTTTGTTTCTGCAATGACACTTCTACATCCTAATTGAATAGAAAAACAATTATGTGACATTTTGGATACATTTATTATCAACATCTTAGACATAATTTGGCCTATCAGGGATGATGTTTTTCAGAGGGATTTCTAAAAGATAATACGGGCCGATTTAAGAGAAAAAGATGGTGTTTGGTGTTTGCCTAATTTGGCACCATTGTGCACCATCATTTTCAAAATGCATGGATGCCCCATATTAACTAGAATATGGCACACCCCTGTGTTTCCCCCCGCACCAGCGGTAAATATGCTGCCGTGCACCAAGGCAGCAACCCTTGCATCATAGGGCCAGGATGGCTGTGTTGAGGGGGAGATTGTTTTTGTGCAGGAAGGAACATGTTCCTGCACAAAAACAATCTCAAATGGTGATTTGCTCTTTCCACATGTGCTGCAGAATGCATCACACAAAGAAAGAGCAAAAAACGAGGAGAAATGAAAACATTTCTGCTCATTGCACCATGCCTGGGGTGATGTTAAATTTTGGTGCAGCCTCAGGTTTACGAAAGCTCGTAAATCTGGGGCAGCATCAAAATGCAATGGGTGTTGCTGTGGCACACCCACAGCAACACCCATTGCACGCCCCTTCCACGCAAAGTGCTGTGTGTGAAGTGGCCGTATTATAACAAGGCTTATCGCGACCTTGTAAATACAATGCTGTGCATAGTGCCACCGGAGCGTCACTAGCTCCAGTGGCTCTTGGGGCTCTTATTTATGCCCCAATAGTATTTTACACTTATTTCTCATATTGTACCAGATACAATTATTAGACACAAATATTACAATCTAGATGCTTATATTACTGTAGTAACTAAGGAGAATGTCACAAATTAAAGAAATGTAGTGAGTGCAATGCATAGTGTTGCTTATTTATAGTGATCTACTGTGCAGGTTTGTGTTTTTCTTTGCCAATCCTATGATTGTTTTTCCCCCCATTGTTCTAAGATGATGCTTTATACAAACCATTGTTATACGGTGAAGAAGTATAAAAGCTGAGACCAGTGAAAAATACAATTTATATTTTAAGTATACTTTAATAATGCTTAATGGTAATACAATCACTGTTAATATGTTTGTGTAACTGCGAAGATTAAATAAAAACATATCTTTTTCTTTTGTTTTTTTTCTTTTAGTTGCTGCAGTTCGACAATATTAGGTATCTCAAAGGTATATCAAACAATTAATTATACTGTAGAATATAGATATTGCTCTCAGGTACCATAGAGACTGCTTTTAAAGCAAACATTATCTGGCTAAACCTTTGTATTACTTGTTTTTACCTATTTAACAATAAAACGTTTAGTTTAATTGAGGCATTGTTGAGGTAAGTTCATAACACTTTAATAAATAAGTGAACTAATAACTCATACAGACAGTCACACAAATATAAATTCGGTGATGCACTGCTCATGCACCCATTTACCCATAAACCACTCATACCCTCATTCAGCAGGCCATACACCACTTATACAATCACTTACAAACTCATGCACATACTCATACACTCAATCACACATACACACACTCACCACTCAGTCAGTTATTCATGTAGTCTCTTATACACTCAGTAAGTCACCCATGTACTACTTTTGCACTCACTCACTCACCCATACATGTACTAACTCATTGAGTCACACAAATACCATTCTTAGAGTCATTCACCATATGTATAGTCTTATACTCAATCAGTACACTACTTTTGCTTTCACATATAACAGAAGGATGCACTCACACACTAACTCAATTACTCATACATGCGCTCAAGACTGAGACACTCACCCATAGATGCAGTGATCCCGTCACTCAATGTCCCATTCACCACTCATCTACTCATTCAATCACACACACACACTGAAAGACTCATTTACTCAGCCATGCAGTATTTCTATCCGCAGTCACCCACTCATACATCACGTATACATTCATTTATTCATCCACACATAACTCATGCAGTCACTCACTCACCCATATAACATTCATACACTCACTCACCCATACACAACTCACAGACTCACTTACTAACTCATACGGTCACGGTCTACACGAATGCTTCTCACCTTTGAATGCTGGATTTGAAAGGATTCCGGTCTTCTGCTAGTTCTGGATAGACCAAGATAAGGGTGACCCTTTCTAGTAGCCATGAAGCTGCTTGACAGGCAAACGCCTAAGCAGACCATACCCTCCAGACGGAGTCCCAGAGGGAAAAAAAACAAAAGATGTGAAAAACCTCAAAAACAGGAACATTTGAAATAGAGGAAAAAACAGGAATGAAAAAGGGAACAAAGGGAAAAAATCTTAATCAGCAACAGGAACAGGAAAAACGAAAAATCTCAATCAGCAAGAGGAACAGGAAAAAACTCGACAAACAGGAGCAAAGATCACCACCAAGAGGATGGGTTTGCAACGCAAAGCAGATCAGGACTGAGTGACTTATATACTCGAAGATAGGAAGTAACAACACAGGAAAAAGAAGGCTACACTATCTTCGATTGGGAAAGACCCATAGAACAGAATAATAAAAAGGAAGAAGTGTAAAAGAAAAAGGCATGCTGGGAAAAAGAAACAGAAAGAAGACAGCATGGAAACCAGCAAGAAGACAACATGGGACCCAGGAGAACGAAAAAAGGAAGTGCATAGAAAACAGAAGAAAATTAAGGAAAAAAGACAAGAAGAGAAATCCACAACCGATAAGTAAGAAGAACGTAAAGGAAACAGGTAAGAACACAGCGACCGGGAGAAAGAAATGTGCATCCTGAAATACGTCGTTAAATGTGTGCAAAAACACAGAGGACAGCGCTCACTAATCGGATTCGCACTCACACAAAAAACACCGCAGTTAAGCGCTGCGTCACACATACATGCACTTATATACTCATTCAATCTCCCAAACATGCACTGATGCACTCAGTCAATCACCCACACACATACTCATCACTCACTCAGTTATCCATACATCTACTCATGCACTCAGTCACTAAGCCAAGCCCTACTCATCCACTCACTAACTAACCAATACACACAGTCAAAACTCATTAAGTCATCCATGCACTATTTTTATCTTGACTCACTCACTTATATGCTGCTATACATTCATTAGCTCACCCATTCAGTTATCCACGCACCATTCATACCAACACTAACTCATCCTTTCACCACTTATCAATTAATTGACACACCGATACAGCATTCATGTTCTCACTCACTCACCTATATAGAAGTCATGCATTCAGTCAGTCACCCTTACAGCACTCATGTACTGACTTACACATGCACCACTTAGATGCTCACTTGGTTAATCTTACGTGCACTCATACAGTCACTCACTCACCCATACACACACTCAAACACTGTTCCAGTCAACTGTGCACCACTGACACACTCATTCACTCACTCATACATGCACACATGCACTAAGTCAAACACCTATACATTCAGTCACCCTTAAAGCACTTATGCACTCACTCACTCACTCACCCATGCACCAATCATGTACTTACTCAGACACCCATACACCCGTAACACACTCGCTTACACATAGACACACATACAATGTTGTTTTCAGAAAAATCTTTTTTTTGGGGGGGGGTTGTGTATTGTTTTGTGCTTTTGTGATGTTTTATATATTTGTTTCTCTACCAACCAAGTGGCAACAAGCAGCAAAAAATAAAAAACTGCAAAAACTGAGATTCAAAAATTAAAATCAAACTTTCTGCTGCGCTGCATCACACAGCACATTCACTGACTTTTCTCCAGCAGACACAACCTTCCTGCAATCCATACAGTACATCGCCATCTGGCAAAAATCATGGTGCAATGTCTCCAACTTGATTTTCAACTTCAACAGGCAGGTGTCCAGGTGTAGATGGTGTTCCTGATGCTGTAGATGTTGTACCAGTTTCTCTCTGCTTTCCTGCTCTTCTCAGTTGGTTCCCATGATACATTTTAAGATGATATAACATAGACTTTGTACCAGATTAATACTTTTTGTTTGACCTACTTGACAATGTCCTCTGACAGAGAGAGCAAATGAATGATTTTGCCACTGTTTTTGACTCTCCGCTCGAAATAGTAAAAAAAAACACATGCCACACTGGCTTTTCACAAGGAAGACCCTTCATCTGCAGATTCTTCATTGTCCAGGTCTTCTATAGCTTCCTTGTGTTCTGGCTGTGACACATGATTTGGTTGGCTGCCTTCTGTTGCCATTTTTCTAACTCTGGAAAAACTCCAAACAGAAAAAAGTAGAGTCACTGTCCCTGTAGCTGTTGACAGGCTTCCAGAAAACAGGTAAAGAAGCAAGGGGAAGCTTCCTGAGCAAAGAAATGGGTGTGGTCCCTTTGAAAATGTTTGAAAACTGTCTTGTCTTATAATATTGCTGTATTTCCTGATCAGATGATGTTCGCAAATATAGATGTTGTTGCAACCATTTGGAAACTAATAAAAATTGTTTGTCATTGCAAATAACTAGACATGTAAAAGTTAAAACACCATGATAGTAAACCCCTGTTACCAAACACTATCTTCTGTATCTCCAAATACGTTTTTTAAATATTTTCAAAACCACACATTAGTCGCGGTTAATGACGTCACTGTGATTATCGGAGTCACCGCAGAAAACAATGAACAGTAGAAAACTAATTTTCAGCAAAACCTATCACAGAAATCAAACTATAAACATTATGGGCCTTGTTATGTGTCTGGTGGTCACTATACCGCCAGACTCGTAGAAGACAGTCGGACCACCACCGATACGGGAGTCCGAGCACCACATTATGACCATGGCGGTCGGGCAGCTAGGCAACCGCCAGCTCTGCTAGGATCAGAGATACCAGCCGTCTGGAGGTAGGTAGCAGTCTTAATCCACCAGGGCAGCACTGCAGGCAGCGCTGCCCTGGGGATTATGACCTTGCTCACCACTAGCCTTTTCATGGTGGGAGCACCACCATGAATAGAACATGTGCAGGGGACCCCAGGGGGGCCCTTCACTGCCCATGTAATTGGCATGATTACAAGCCAGAGGCAATGATTTAGCCTGTTTAGCCTGTTTCCCGTTAAGCCAGTGGGCAGAAACTCAGGTTTCCGCCTGCTGACCTAGCAGGAAACTCTTAATAACTTTGTTGCGGAGGTCACCGCTTAGGTGGTGGCCACCATGTAGGCAGTTTGGGGTAACAAACAGTGTTTACAGTATGTACATATATATTATTTACACTATTCCAAACCATGCAGTCATCGCAGTTAACTACATCATCATGATTACCGGAGTCACAGCAGAAAGGAAAAAAAAAAACACTAGATCAGTCTTGTCCTGTATAACATCAAGGATTAGGAAAACTTTAAATATCATTTTAGGAAGCGCTATAACTATATAGTCTCTACAACATATTTAATTATGAAATATGCAGTATTTCAAGACAACACAGTGATTGAACTTGACAACTTCACAATTATGTCCACGGTAAATGCATACAATGTATATTTATTTACTAAGCAGTTTTCATAGGAAAAGTGCTATGATGCACTGCATTTAATAGTAGCATTACTTTAGTATTTAATCATATTTTAAATTGATAACACAGTCTGGAGAGTAGCTTGATATTAAAGTTCAAAAAGACTTAGAACTTCACTGAAAAACACAAAGGTTACAGGGACATCATAGTTAGGAAATAGAAGTAAAAAACCTAAGAAATTCACTGAAAAAAAAGGTTACAGGGATGTTATAGTTAGGCTGACAGTTTATATGTACAAAGCCATAGGATTTCAGCATTTATAGTTACCTGAGGCAACTATAACTTGCACCCCTGTAATGCACTGCTTCTGACCACAGATATTACATCACTGATGACATGGTCAGTGACATCACTGATGACACCATTGATGACATCATCCAGTGAGTGTGAATGGTTGTATGGATGTCTGAGTGGCTTTGTGGGTGGTCTGTGGGTGGATGAGTTGTTGTCTTAGTTTATGTTTTTGACAGTGAGTGGATGTGTAAGTAGCTGCATAGGTTAATCTGTTTGTTATGCTAAATGACCACATAAAATGTCAAATATGGCAAAAACAATATATCACAAAAAGGAATCTATTATTAAGGTATGGAGGACATACCTAAAGTAAGCAGAGCACCACCAGTGAAAAAACACTGGGGATGTACAACATATTATTCTAATATATGCTATGGAAGGTCTTTCACTCAAAATCAAATAGTAGAAAGTGTTAGTGAAAAGAAGTGAGAAATATTTTACAAAAAATGAAAAAGTCACCTACAAGCTCACAAGAGCCAATAAGAACAATACTTAAAAATATCATAGAAACGTTCCTGAATAAGCAACAGGACAACCACTTTGCATGCCAAACCTAAACAAATGAAACACTAGTAGCACCTAAAAAACTTTAAGAAATAGACATACCCCAACACTTACTAACCACAGATAAAGAAGAGTATGTTTTATTATATGACACCAACAATAAATATAAAAAAATATCATATATGATACTAACAATGAATTACTAGCCTCAACACAATGTAACACCAACACAATTTAGCCAAATATACACAACACATGGTCAATATCAAAACACAAACATCCCATTAGTGCATACACTACCATGTAATTATAACTCTAAAAACTCATCATAGATTTATTTTGAACAGGCATTGATTTTCACAATGACTTAAAGTTTCACGTACACTGCAATTGAGAGGTGCTACTCTCACTTTAAACACATTATATGGATGCACTTCCAAAACTCAACTCAGTATAAAATATGCAATGAACCTTAGAATTAAAAAAATAGTCTTAGCATATGTCCCAGTAACAGAGACTACTGAACATTACGATATGCTTATTGATTAAGGCAGACCCTAGACAGCCTATAGGGAAGGGTGCATGGTAATTAAAATGTTGGAAATGTAATTTTGCAATTTTGAAAGTGTCACTTTGAAGCAGTTGGCATTTTCCTACTCCAAATATTTGGTGCCTGCAGCCTGACACTGCATGGCACATCCTGGACATGGGAACTCTCAACGCTCCACAACCAGGATTTAAGGTACTTTGTTCAGCGGGCCTAACTTGGTCCCTGAACCCATCACGGTTGGCCTGAACTTGTGACTTTGTCCCGGTTCAGCACAACCAGAAAACCACAGTTGTCACTTTGAACTTTTAAGCATTATTTTTATCTAATCCTGTGAAATTGCATATCTCCAGGTCTATCAATTGAATTTTTGTCATTTTGGTGTCAATTTATTAAAAATTACTCTATTTTATTCTAAATTTTTGTGGGCTTTTTTGTGCTGTATTTTCACTTTAATGTTTTATGTGCTGCAGTGGAGAAAGTGGTGCACTTTGGGGAATATCTAATTTCCTTCTTCCACTGCAAACATTTCACCAGTGTTTTTGTATTCATTTTTATCTTACATGGTGGCATTGCATTACTATGTAAACACACCAGAATAAATTCTCATTTTGCAGTTTCAGAGTTATTCAGAATGTCAAAAATTGCTACATTTGTCTAAAAAAAACTGATCTGATATTGTTCAACAAATGTAACATTTTTAACTGTCACAACATGGACAGAGAGCCAGTGCCACCTATATCTAACCTGTCCAACTCTTGTACATCTCCATCTATCATCTTTACCCCTTTACTGATCTGATTCACACTGTAAATGCCTCTATTACCACCCCCACATACCTATAGAACATTTCAGTCCTTATTATAGTTTACTTCTAGAGCACAGCTGTACCTCTTTATGATGTGTATCACTGGTACAATGTGCTCTGATACTACACATACTATGTCATTCATCCGACCTGGTTTCCAACTTTTCCAGGTATACAACCAATATTACAATTGCTATTACTTTACTCCCCTGTTTACGGGGTTTATGAAATGTGTTAATTTCTGCTCTGATCCACTTTTTCAGGTCAATGAGCCAGCTCAGGATGTCTGGTCCTTCATGCCATAGCAATGCCTCTTTACCGAACCAACCCCAAACCTACAAATCTGCAGTTATATTTTTTCTTCTTTATTATGGAACATCTGACTTAGTAAGCATAATTAAGGCTCAGGATCAAGGACCTTGCTCACTAAACTTGAGATCACCTTTCACCACACAATATGATAAACCAATGCAAAGCACCATTGGCACTCTAACATGGCTTCTCTGTACATATGAGCAATTCAGTGTGGTTTAAGGTATGTCTGATGTAAAAAGTTGAATTATGAGTAGTGTAATCTACTATTTCTGGATACTTTCTTGACCATTCCCAATGATGTTCCTTATTGTTTGTCTGTCACATCCTGTCCTAAACACGTTGAACACTTTAATCTTGCCATGGGTCTATGACAATATGTTGCATGTGCATAGTTGTTCTGCTTTTTGTGCATTTCTAAGAGTAAGTAGATCACCTACAACTCTGATCTCTCATGTTCCATACCATTCAGCCTCCACAGCCATTGAGCTCCGGCTCCAGGGCATTTCACATAAGAAACTAGCTAGAGACCAGTCGGTATGTTTTCCTAAAATCCTGCAATGAGCATAAGATGGTGTGGTCATACAAATTGGCTAGGATTGAGATCACCATGTTGTTTTCAAAACTACAAATTTGCGATGTTGTTGCAAATTCACTGCAATCGTTTTTTTTAAAGGGTTGCTTTTTGCCCTGGTGGGATCCATCTGGGACTCCAGCACCAGAGTTAAGGGGTCATGGTGTCCATAACCAGGCCTCTTTTCTTTTTCTTTCACTCTTTTTCAGGGACTTTCTGAAGCTGAGTCCCAAGATGGCTCCCAACACTTCCTGGTTGAAGCGTTGGCATCCAATCAGAGCTCTGCAGATCTCTCTCTATATATATATTCACTGGAATAAATAAAGGCTGCAGGTTAATTATAGATAAGAAATTGAATTAAAAAAAACCATAGAAATTTACTGTAAAAACCAAAGGTAACAGGAAGGTTAAAGTGAGGCTCTGAATTTATTCGCAAAAAAACAGAGAAAGTCAGCAGTAACTTGCACCCCTGTAATGCACTGCTTATGACCTCACATATTACATCACTCATGACATGGTCAGTGACATCACTCATGACTTCACTGAGAACATCTCAAATGGCATCACTGATGACATCATCGAGTGACTGTAGGTGGCTCTATGGATGTGTGAGTGGATGTATGAGTGGGTGTATCGGTGAGTAAGTGGTGAGTTAGTTACTGTGTGGGAGAGTGACTGGATTTGTAAGTAGGTGTATAGGTGAGCAAGTGCCTTTGTGAGAGCCTGCGTTGGTAGAGTGAATTGGTGTCTGAGTAGCTGTACAGGTGAGTAAGTGGGTGTGTCAGGATTTCTATGGGCTACTGAGTAGGTGTTTTAGTGACTGTGTTTGTGTGTTAGTGGCTCTGTTAGTGAGTGGATCTGGTAGTTGTTATATAGGAACGTGAGTGGATATGTGCGAAAATATATTAGTAATTGAAAGGATGTATGAGTGTCTGTAAGAGTGAGTGAGTGGGTGTGTAAGGCATTCTATTGGTGAGTGATTGTCAGTGGAAGTGACTGTATCTGTGGTTTAGCAGCTGATTCCATGAGAATATGGGTGAGTCAGAAGCTATAACAGTCACTATATGCAGAAGTAAGTGGCTGTGGCTGTGTCAGTGAGTATATGGGAGAGTGAGCGGATATGTGAATAACTATGAGAAATAAAGTGGATCTATGAGTGGCTGTATGGGTAAGTGTGTTGGGTGTGTGAGTGTCTGTAGAAGTCAGTGAGTGGGTGTGTGAGTGGTTGTATGTGTGAGTGACTGGTAATGTAAGTGGTTGTATATGATCTGAGTTGGTGTGGTAGTGCTGTGAGGGTCTGTTAATGTATATATCTGAATCGTTGCATGGGTGTAGGAGTGGGGTTCTGAATGTTTCTATGGGGCTGTGCGTGGGTGTGTGAGTACTTGTATGAGTGAGTTAGCAGTTGAGTTAGTGATGCATGCGTGACCGACTGTTTATGTTAGTGGTTGGGCATCTAGGGGGCATATTTATGCTCTGTTTGCACTGAATTAGCGTCAATTTGTTTGACGCTAATTCAGGGCAAACTCAGCTCCATATTTATACTTAGACACTAGACCCGTCTAGCGTCACAAATATGGAGTTAACATAATTTTAAGGATGTGTGAAACTACCCTACGTCAATGAGATGCAAGGTAGGCATTCCCGTCCAAAAAATGACTCAAAGCCCCTAGCGCCATATTTATCGAACAGGGCAAAAATGACGCATGGGTGGGAGGCGGACCCAAAAAATGACGTTACTCCGATTTGCGGCAAATTGGAACACCTGGGTCAGAGCAGGTGTTAAAAGGAGGCAAACACATCACTACTTAAGGAAAACACACACAAGCAACATTACAGACCAACAGGACACCATGGAGGTGCTACTGATGCAGTATGCAAGACAACTCCGAGCGCAGGACCAACGGCAGCAACCACCACCGCCCCAACGCAGCCCACAAAGGCAACTCAGAAGGCAAGAGAGACTTTTCAGAAACAGGACAACCCTCCATGGCCTCAGGGAACAGGACATCATTTGGAGCTATCGCCTCAACTGACAAACCATACTGCAGCTGCTGCGCCATATTGAGCCACAACTAACAGCTAGCCTGCAGACACCACACAACATACCACCTGTGAGAAAGCTGCTAGCTGTCCTGCATATGTTGGCAAGTGGCTCCTTCCAGACAACGGGTGCGTGCACACACATTCTATCAATGTGCAGGCCATAGTTGACCACCAGGGACTGTTCACAAACATCTTGGTCAAGTATCCTGGGAGTGTCCATGACTCCTTCATATTCCGGCACAGCAGGATCAATAAGCAGTTCCAGGATGGACAATATGGCAATGGCCTACTTGTCGGTAAGTCTCCAAACCTAGCAATATACACACAACACAACAACCCTGTAGGACACACAAGACATACACCATTACATTGACACATGGGCAGGGTGACACTGAGGTGTGACACTGGTAGTTATGTTGTACACTGTGACACAATGCGATATATACCCTTGGACAACTGACGCTGTCACAAATATTAGCTGCCACTCTGGAGCACCAAGGGACCAATGTTAAAGCCCACAGTGACAATGACATGGCCTGCACTATAAGTACAACTTGGAAGATGAACTATTTACAATTACTTTAGGCAACATAGTCAATCGGTCACCCTCCCAAGCAGTATGTAGCGTGGAAGGGGTTTGCAATATGTGTTGCAGCAGGTCTAACACCATGAGACACATTGCATGATTATGATGACTCAGATGTAGGTTTCATGGAAATACTGAGGCAGTGCCAACATCAAACACCACTCCAGGGGTGTTGTTTGCTGGTTGAAGTAAGGAAGTGGACTGTACTATCAACACACATTGATGTGCCACCAATGCAAACTGTACACTGTTCCACACACTGAAAGAGCCAATTGTCCATCAAAACAGCATATGTATAGCGAGATGGCCCTTCCTGCAGAGATACCTCCACCTCCACAAGGCAGATAGCCAGGTTCCCTGGTGCAAGGTTGGTAGTGTAGGTGCACGGTTGCACATGAGCAACTGGCAGAGGGAACAACAAAGGGTTGCCTAGAAACAAGTCACACATGGGACAATTGTGCATTGCCAATACTGAACAGCTCAGTGCTGCCAAATTATGGAGATGTGTTGTGCATTGTCACCTACCCAAGTCAAAGGGCCTCAGGGTCACATGTTATCTGCAATGACACATGTCTAAATGGATGGGATGTCCAGGCCATGTAGTGCAACCATTATACCACCACATCTGAACCCATTGTGCGTGGGATGTTTCATGTCCCCTCCAGTGAAAGCACACTGATACATATGGAACATTACACAACGCCTGGTACATACATACTGACCAACAGTTTGGAAACCAAATCATATATCCCAGGTCCATGAGCCAAACACAAATTGTCATGTCCAACAACCCAGCACTGAGAAGACCTCACAGAAGCACAGGAACTCACACCATAACACAAACACATATAAGTCACAGCCAACACAAGATATCAACTGCCATGCTTCATGACAATCCTGTTACAAGCACTAATCCTATTATCTTTTGCAGCGGATCAGGGTTATGGGATCCAGCCATGGATCATGACCCCATTCCCCAACCCAAGCACAGCAGCAGAGCGTGCCTATAATGAGGCACATCGGAGGACATGCACCTTTGTGGAAAGGACTTTTGGCATCCTGAAATCCAGATTCGGGTGTCTGGACATCACAGGAGGTGGCCTCCTGTATGCCCCACACATTGTGTGTAAAATTATACTGACCTGCGCTATCCTGCACAACATTTGTGTGAGGATGAGCATCCCATTATATGAGCGGAACCAAGAACTGCCTAAGGAGTAGGGTATGGATGGTGGCAGGGAAAATGAGGGGGAACAGCAGAACACAGCTGCAGGAATGCGCCGCAGACAGCAAATCATACCCAACTTTTTTTACTCTGTAGCCACTCTACAAACCTTGTTGAGATATGTAAATAAACACCTTAGGTGATCACACAATCCTGCTTCATTCTCTATCACATGAACCTTAGGAATGTGAGTATTACCTCAGGGAGCATGTCACAAATAGGAATCAGACAACTTCTGATGCAACATCACATGTGATGCTTATGATTGTACAGCAACCATCACACACATAACAAATAGACTCATCACTTCAATGTCACAAATGAAGGACCAAATCAATGGACCACAACATATGTGCCACATCCAGGTTGCCAACATGTTAAACTGTAGAACATGTCACACAACTATGACATATCCAATTATAAGGTAATCAAGAGCCCCATACATGAGGCAGTGGATGTGTAATATCAGAAGGACTGGAATGTATGAAAAGACCAGTGTCATTACTAAGTGAGACACTTGCAATGTCTGCAAGGAGCTTGTGTGATAAGGGGGGCATCATTTGTGACAATGGATACCATGATTGTCCCAGGTATGACAAGCAATGTACACAACACTTGCCCTGCGCAGTCCATCCCTGGAAATCAGTCCTGCCACTGCCATGGAGCCCAATCCTGACACAGGGTACATATGCCCACACACTTGGACTGGACACTTCTGTGGAATGCACATCTGAAATAATGAGAACACATGCAGCTAGGGCAGCAGGTACACCGCAGCAATACAAGAAACATAGCTATTTGTAATGAGTCAAACTGGCATGTGTACAAAACATTATGGGGGTCATTCTGACCCCGGCGGGCGGCGGTTGCCGCCCGCCTGGCGGGAACCGCCATTTGGCCGCACCACGGTCAAAAGACCGCTGGTGTCATTCCAACCTTTCCGCTGGGCCGGCGGGTGCTAACATTGTTAGCGCCCACCGGCCCAGCGGGAAGGGGGCCTGCAACACTGAAGCCGGCACCGAATGGAGCCGGCGGTGTTGCAGGTGTGCGACGGGTGCAGTTGCACCCGTTGCGCTTTTCACTGTCTGCTTGGCAGACACTGAAAAGCAGGCTGGGGCCCTGTTAGGGGGCCCCTGCACTGCCCATGCCAGTGGCATGGGCAGTGCAGGGGCCCCCAGGGGCCCCTAGACACCCGTTACCGCCAGCCTCTTCCTGGCGGTGTAAACCGCCAGAAACAGGCTGGCGGTAAGGGGGTCGGAATCCCCAAGGCAGCGCTGCCCTGGAGGATTCTCCAAGCTGGGGGAAATCCGGCGGGAAACCGCCGGACCCGGCTGGGCGACCGCGGCTGTACCGCTGCGGTCAGAATGACGAATGAAGCACCGCCAGCCTGTTGGCGGTGCTTCCGTCATTCGCGACCCTGGCGGTCTATGACCGCCAGGGTCAGAATGAGGGCCTATATGGGTGGATTTTAGGCACAGTGTATCAATCACAGGATGTACCAAATATCTACACATGTCAGACATGTGTGTAGTCCACACACAAGTCACCATAAACTCTTTACCAACAATTAGAGACATTTGAGGGTAACATATCCTACATAGAACTCATCAACCATCATCAACAATGCCTGAGTTGTATTTGTCGTCTTAAATGTAATGTCCTCTAAGTCAAACAACTACACACATCATATTAGTCAACACATTTCACAAACACGTACCATGACTGTTGTAGATCACTGACTGCCATCAAATGTGGATACACAGTTGGCACACATTCATACATATGCATGACTTCCAAAGTATTGCATGCCGTTCATTCAGAAACACACACATTTGTGTAACAGACCATACACACCCAAATCCCAAAGTTTCATGCTCTACCACATGTGGGGATACACAATATTACACACTGCAGCCCATCCCATCCCATTTGCAGGTTGATATAGGGTGCATCCATGGTAAATAGAACAAAATCATGGAAAAACAAATAGAGTCAAACATTTTGACGCCAATACGTCGAAAAGACCCACAAACGCAAACATCCAATACAAGGGCCCTTAGCGTGAATTCCACCCTCGCACTACACTCATGTGGATATCCTGTGAAATCGAAGTCTACAGGTAATGCGTCGTATAGTGCTGCAAACGTAGGTAATGCGTCGGAAATAGTTACGCAAACATCTTATGCATCAAAAAAATACATGCATGACGTAAAACGTGTCGCAAGGGTACAGGAAGTGATGTAATAGGAAATCCTGTTTAAAGGATGGTACAGTGGATGTACTTTCACTTTCACTTTCCAGTCTGTGCATCTTTCGACTGTGTGGCTGTGTTTTGGTGTTGGTGGTGTGTTGTAGGCGATTTCTGTATCTTGTGGTATCTCTCTTGTTGTGTCTGTTGTGAATTCTGACTGTTACTTGTACCAGTGTCTGTGGTTTTGTGTAGTTTACTATATTTCTCTTTGTACTTTTACTGTGGGGTGTCTGTCTGGGTATTAGATTAGTTAGGTTAGTTGGGGTTCATAAGTTTGAGTTGTAAGTTTCCTTTTTTGTAATTTTTTTCTCCTATTTACTGTTTCATATTGTGCGTGAGGGACATTTCAGGAAGGCCGAGGCTGACACGGTTGGGGGAGCGGGAGCGGGGAGGCTTTGTGTGGCTGGTGTGCCACTTCTTACCTATGATGCTCCTGATGGGGGGCAGAGGGATACAGGGGCAAGGCGGCTGCGGTGGGGCAAAGTGCTCCACCACCTGAAGAGGGTGTACCATACCAGCCATAATGAGCATCAGCTAAAGCATTGGGCAGGATCTGCTGGACCACCTGGGTGTGGTGATCGGTGGCCCTGTTGGTGAATATCCCATTGACATACCTGTACCGTAGAATGCTCCTGAGTAACAGAAGCAGATGTGTTGGTGTGTTGCATGCAATGCTTGTGGACAGGTTGAATGCAACCAGAACAAAGTGTTACTTGTCCCAGGACTGAGGTAGAGTCCTCACGTCTATACATTTTAACAATGCAGGTCAGAGGTTTGTTGAGTCTTGTACGACTATCTCTTAGTCACACATTTCAGGGGCCATGGCAACACCTGTGCCCCTGCATTCTGTCAATGATGGTAAGACAAGACACCAGCAGCATACCTCATTTCATTGGATCCTGACGGCAAAGTGGGCAATCCATGTATAGCGCAACATTGTCATCATTACACACACATGAACCCTGCCATTATGTTTGCAAAGGGGTCATACCCACCCTAGGGGACACTGGCAATGGGGCATATGTTACCAACCGACAACTATGCCACATCTGTCATGGCCCACTGAACCCATGATACTTGCAGACTAAAAATTGAGCCACATGTCCATCAAACAGTTACTCAGTGTGCCTTGAAGCACAGGCCACAATACCTGAGTCTCTTGTATTGCAGTGCACCCGGGTAGTGCCATGGATTTAACACCCAAATCATGCCATGGAGTACCATCTCAAATGGATTGCCCACATATGGTTGTTGACGGGTATAGCACTACATGAGTCTTTGGCCCAGTGCATGTGTGCAGATGTGTGTCTCTTAATCACCGGAGTGTCAGTGTCAATGTTAGTTTGCAGTGGTATGTTGGTTGTACTGTCTTCAAGCAAGATACCTAGCTCACTCACCTTAAATGTTACACACTCTGATTTGTTGTCCACTCGTAGTGACAGTGATATGACACTGAGCATGTTTTTCCACCCATGTCTTACAGGTGAACCTGCCCCCTACACCATTGGAGAAGTGGCAAGACTTCAGGACCCAGATGTAACCAGTAAGTGTGATCATGTCTGTCCTGTGTAGTGATTGCAGGCTGTTGTGTGAGTGACTCTTTTGTGTTGCACTCAATGCTAGATATGGTGAGCTGGCACATGTTAAGTTTTCAAAGTAGGCTGGATGGTGACATTGTGTCCCATGCAAGGTGTACCCATTCACAAGCAGACAGTCATATCTTGGGAGTCTTGTGCTGTGCAATGGGCAGCAGCGTGTGAACAAGCTGATTAGTAGCCACATATAGACCCATATGTGAATTGGAAGTGACCACTGTCAATATATTGGCACTGGGTCATACTGTCATTCACACAACACAGTGATGCACCAGTATTCCACACTAATTGGTGCATCCCTGTATTGTAATGTGCATGTAGGACTGGGTGGATAACTGTCCCCCTGCATGGTGCCCCATTAGTTGTACTCTATTTACGTGACACTTATGTAGTACGTAATAGGCGTGCATGCAGGTCAAGGCCAGATGTGTGCTGACATCAATGTGACTGTTTAGGGAATTGTGTGGCCAGGTCATGTTTTGATGGGTGTCCACACATGGACACATTAATGTACATGTGAATGACCTATGGATACCTGCTTCCTAGGTGGCAGTACTCCTCACATGTGGTCCACTCCCTAACTCCATGTATAAGTTGACATGCCATAGTGGTTGACTTTGACAGTTGTGATGATGGATTACATGCCCATCGCCCCTGAGGCACAGAGGTAGGCGAAAAACATATTTGTAGGTAGATGTGATGGTCACAGTGTAGATGACAGTCATCTCAATCAGGCTTGTATGTGTCCCAATCAACACTGACCCCTTATGATTAGCAACTGCATACCATTCTCGCAATGACATCTACTAGTTACTGGTGTTGTGTGGTTTAAAGTTGACTCAGATGATGAATATTAGTGGGCCTGGCCCATGTGCAGTTGTTGCTGCCTTTGCATTGTGACACATTTCACTAAATCAATGCACAGATTAGCTTTTTTGGTTCCAACTTTTGTTGTGCATTGCTTTGGTGTAAGTGACAGGATGGGTAGGCAGTGTTGCTGTTACATTCATCAGGGGCATTGTATTATCTGGAATGTGATTTGGAGTGCATGAGCAAAATAGAGGTAGAATGTTAGAGTATCATCTGTACATACATTACACAGTGCTGACACTGATGGTTGCCTGTCTCAATTTAACAGCTGCCAACATGGATGCTGAGGAACTCAGGGTGTTCCAGAAGAGGGCAGTGCACTATTGCCATATATTGGATGTGGAGTTTGGGTCCCGCAGGATGGCACAATGCTATCAAAAGGAGCAAGCCACTAGGGCATTCAGACCGGGGGATCCACACTGCTGACAAAGAGTGGACCGAGCACCACAGCTACACAGGTGTCCACAGCCGCCACCATAACGACGAATTGGATGTAATGATGGTTTATTGAGTATATGCTGTTGTAGTCCTATATGTGCTTTTTGTTTATCTTTTTATTTCTGCTCTTCTCAAATCTTTTCTTTGTCCTTTTGACTGGTCTTCTTTATCTCTCTCTTTCTTTTCTTATTTTTCAGGTATTTAGTGGTTCACTGAGGAAAGCGGCATCGGTGTCATCCCCTGGAGAGGAAAGAAAGAAAAAAATAATTAATTCAGACCTTTTATTTTGAGGGGTAGGGCGTGGGGGACATTTCATTGAGAAGCCAAGAGAGATTGAGTCCAGTGAATAGTCTCCAAAAGAAATTATCTATGCTTTTGGAAAAGGAAAAACAAGCTTCATTGAATGAGGACACAACAGGACAACAGGGTCTTCAGGGTTTATTTGGCTTAACCCTGCACCTAGCTTCGTATTCCTTTTAGCCCGACAGCTATATGTGAGGGGAGAAAGGGAAACAAATTAAGGAGAAAAGAAAAGAAGAAAATACCCAGTGACTAAAAGAAGAAGAAGAAAAAAAATAAAAAGAATACGGGGGAAAAGGACCTATGAAGCCCCTTTTACCAGTAATACCCCAAGAGGTTTAGCATGCAGGCAAGTACCTTCGAAAGGCACGTCCCTCCAGGGACATGGCTGGCACTGTGGCGTGTTGAGTCTCTCTGCAGCAATTCTTCTTCAGGAGTCCTCACGCCCGTCTGCGTCTCTGCTCCTCTTCTTTTTGGTCCGTGGTCTTTCTTTTCGTCTGGCGTCTCCATTCGGCTTCTGGTCCTCGGCGATCACGCCGAATCTTGCACTTCTGATAGTTTTATTCGGATATCCTGCTCGTCGTCAGGTGACGTGACTTCTGGGTTTTGGAAAGTGCCCCTGGGGCACTGTCTCATGAATCCCAGGGGATCGGTTTGTTGTGGAGTCCCGTCGGCTGTGCTACACTCCCTTACTGCATGTTTCATATGCTTGGGTCTCAAGGTCTTCCCATGAGTGTACAGTGAGAATTGTCTGTTGGCCTGGGGATTCCATTCATTCCCACTTACAACTGAGCTGTCACATTGGCAGCTACAACACATCTACTTGTCAATGCATCTGCCATCCAATGCACCCACCACTCAAGGTGACTATGGTTTCCATGTATTAGGCATGTAGGTTTGGTTTTTAAGCTGTCCTTGTTCGGGTCTTGTGTTGGAATGTTGGGCACTGTGGGACGTCCGACTGCAGCCTGCAGTTCAAGTCAACGCTGCTAAACTGAGCAGTGCCAATTTCAGATGAGGTTAAGTATATCTATTTCACACCAATGTGTATCACTGGTACTCCCAGCTGACGTTATTGCCCGAGCACTCTTACACAGCCTGCTGTATGTAGTGGGTGAGGGGTGTGAGGGGCTGGCGTCTGGATGGGGAGCCGGGGCCCGCTAGGCCTTGCCGGGCGGTTCGCTGAGGAGGCACTGCGACACACCGATCGAGATGCCGCCAACGAAATAAGCAGAGGTGAGGGGTGTGGGGACCCCTGAGGACCTGGGGAGGCACCGCTAGCAACAAGACTTCGCTGCAGCTGCGATGATCTGAAGCGTCTGGAGGCTGCGCCCGGGCGCTGACTGAGCTGCAGTCCCCCAGGCACTATACTGTGCTGCTGCTGCTTGCTTGCTCCTTCACTGTTGTGCGGGGGCGCACTGTATGGTGACGCCCTTTGGGGACGGGCACTGAGGAAGGGTCCTGCTGGAGGCTCTGGTCTGCACCTGGTTTCAATGGGGAGATCTGACGCAAGGCAGCAAAAACTGCAATTTGGAGCCGGAAAATCGACCGGGTGCCATCAGAGAGCACGGAGGGCACTGCGCCCCCGACTCCCCAGGACGAGCAATCGCAAAGGGGCTATATTAAGGCACTCTTACTTACCATGCAGTCTAGCCTATCCTCGATAGACAGCAAAGTGGATGCCATGACTACAGGGTTAAATCTGCTTACTACTAGGCTGGAGAAACAGACAGGGTGAATAACAGAAGCTGAACAATGAATTTCGCACGTTGAAGACGCTATGCAGAAACGAAGTGAGCAACTTCTGCAGATGGATAAACTCCTCAAAGTCATAGAGCTCAAGAATGAAGATTTGGAAGTCAGATCCAGACGAAATAACTTGCGCATAGTGGGCATTCCACAATCTGAAAACACTGGAGTATGGAGCAATATGTGAAGCGACTGCTCCTCGCCTTTTTTGGAGAGGATGCTTTTTCACGGATTCTAATGGTAGAGAGGGCGCATAGGACTCTGACGGCCAGGCAGCTGCCTGGTGCCCCGCCCAGACCAATTGTTGCTCACCTCCTGAACTACAGGTACAGGGATGCTGCATTAAGACTTAGTAGAGAAAAAACATCCCCTGCAGTTTGAGGGTAATGCACTGTCGATTTATCCTTATTTCACTATGGCTGTTCAGCAGGCTTGGAAAAAATTTACAACCGTAAAGTAGAAACTACAGCAGACGAACATAACTTATGCTATGTTATACCCGGCGCAACTGAGAATTACCCACAAAGATAGAAATGGGATATTCACCACCCCACAGCAAGTAAATGAATATCTAAAACGTGCCCGTAGGGGAGTGACTTTGGAAAATCCTGATGAGACGTCCCAGGATAACTCTTCCACTTTATCCAACCAAGACTGAGGCTACTCTTCTCTTTGGGGTGGACTTCCCCTGTGGGGGAGAATCCTACGGATCCTTAGCGGCATTCCCCTGCAAGTGTGACTCTGTGTCTGATCCCGGTGTGCGCCCCTCGGCGAACCGGGCTGCCGCGTGCACTCTTGGGCATTTAATACCTATCCAGGTGCCACCTGACACCTGGGGGTTTCACGCTGGCTCTCTGAACAACCTTCCACTGGAAATCTCCATTTACTCTTTGAGATGCAGAATTGTCAGTATGTTGTTGTGTTTGTAGACTTCAAAGGGAGGGTTCTTTCAGGTGGGTTTGGGCCGCCGAGGTGGGCGGGAGGGAGGGTAGGGGAGTTTACTGTTTGATCTGAGCCACACTGATACACATTCCTTGGGCACCTGACACTCTATTGGCTCCTCTCCATGGGCTATACTCTCCCCGGACTATGGCCACCTACTCTAGCTATCACACATGGTGGCACTTAGGGTTACAGTCCAGAGCTTTGGCAATGGGCACGTCTTGCGCTGCCTGACGTGGAACGTCATGGGGCTGGGAGATCCTCGCAAGCGACGCCACATTTTGGCGTATCTGGAACGACACAGGATACACATTGCACTACTACAGGAGACACATTTCACACCCGGGAGGCGAGTTACATTTGCAGATCGCTGGTCCTCCTACAGCCAGCACGCCACTTACTCTTCGTACTCCAGGGGCACCTCCACCCTCATACGCAGGAATCCAGAAATTATCTGGGGCCGGGTGCTGCAGTACTTCGTTACCATAGTCAACTGTTACGCGCCTAATGCTGATGAACCCTCTTTCTTTGACTCCATATGGAGCTGTGTTGCAGAGATAGGCTTGAAATATCTAGCATGGGGCGGTGATTTCAATCTGGCACTGGACCGACGGGAGGTCAGGAAGACGGAGGCGATGCCCCTTCATCATAGGGCAGCGGAGAGACTTAGGGCAGGCATTATAGCGCAGGACATGGTGGACGGGTGGCGCTGGTTACACCATTGTGACAGGGAGGGCACATTTTACTCCGCTGTGCACTCAGGCTGGTCGAGACTAGACTATTGGCTTTTTTCCCGATCCATGGTGACCTGGCCTATGGGAGTTACACACATGGCTCGCACGTATTCTGATCACACCCCGGTCACGCTCGAGCTGAGGTTCCCCTCGGCATTGACCCCTCTTGCATCGTGGCAGCTATCCCCCACTACATTGGTAGACAACGCTTTTTGTAGCAAACTACGAACCGAGATAACGGATTTCTTTGATAGAAACAAGGGCACTGTCGATAGCATTGCGGTAATCTCGGAGGCCTTTAAGGTCACCTTGAGGGGATTCTGTTTGGCCAAAGGCATAGGCATCTTGCGAAAACCTTTGAGCCTCTCTCGATAGCCTGGAGCTGCAACTTAAAAGACTTGAGTCGGAGCGGGAGGAGGCACCCTCGGCTGATATTGCGCGGCGATTGCTGGCGACCCTCACTGATTTTCAGGAACCTGCAGAACGTGAAGTACTGTTTAGAGGCAAGTATGCTTGGGCCCGCTCCTATGGGGAGGGTGAGAGACCAGGTAGGTCCCTTGCCCATACCCTTCACGCAGCCTGACCAGAGTATACTATACTCAAAATATCCGATGCCGACGGTCACCTGCTTAGAGATTCCCCTGAAATGCTTAAAAACTTTGCTGACTGTTTCCAACACGTATACTCATCTACCAGATCGGACCTTCCAGATGTCGATGGTTATTTGACGGAGGTGGCACTGGCCTGGCTCAGTGATACATAGTGAGATTTTTTGTCCGCTGAGCTCGAGCACGATGAAATTCGAGAGGCCATGATGCAGCTCCAGTCTGGTAAGGCCCCAGGGCCTGATGGCATTCCAGCCGAGTTTTATAAAACTTACGCAGACATACTCGTTCCATGGCTGAGAGAGGTCTATCACGAGGCACGACAGGTGGGAGTCCTCCCCCCTACTATGAGGGAGGCTCTCTTAAATACCATATTAAAACCCAATAAGCCTGCTACCAGCTGTGATTCACATAGTCCACTGTCCCTTATAAACTACGACATTAAGATTCTGGAAAAGGTGCTTGCTAATCGCCTGAGTCTCCTGATGACCTTCTTGATTAGCCTGGATCAGTCCAGATTTATACCGGGCACATCTACCACACATAATTTGTGCACTTTCTTTGCTGTCCAGCAAAGTATGGATCCCAGGATCCCAGCTGTTCCTGTTTTTCTGGATGCTACCAAGGCCTTCAACACCCTTGAATGGGATTACTTTATGGCAATATTAAAACACATGGGGTTCCCTCACATGTACCTTTCTTGGATTGCCATCCTGTACTCTGGCCCATTGGCCACTGTGCAGGTTAACGGCCATAGATCTGCACCGGTTAGTGTCAAGAGTGGCACGAGACACGGGTGTCAGCTCTTGCCATTGCTCTTCGCCTTGGCGACAGAGCCCTTGGCGGCAATGCTCCACCAGGCATATTCTAATATCGCTATATGTGGATGACATTACACTATATTTGAGAAACCCAGAGGAGAGCCTAAATCCTGTACTACACGAGTTTACCAAATTTGACTACATGTCAGGAGTGCGAGTAAACTGGGGAAGTCGCAGATATACCCCCTGACTGCTTGCACAGCACAATATTGCTCGGACTTCCCCCTCCAGTGATCTAATACCTCCCTCCGATATCTAGGCATTGAGATTACCCAAGATAGACATGAATTACTGCGCCTGAATTATGGGGTACTACTAGATAATATACAGGTGATGGTCACAAGTTGGATTGCCCTGCCCCTCTCTATCGCGGGATGCATATCATTAATTTAAATGATTATACTCTCTAAACTCCTCTACTTATTTCTAAATATACCGTTCCCCCCGGCCTGACCTTTTTGTAAAGAACTGAGAACACAGATGATTAGATTGGCCTGGGCTGGCAAGCCGCTGCGCCTGAAATGGGAGATTATGGCACAGCCCTTTGCGTGCAGGGGCTTTGAAGCCCCAGATTTCGAACTGTATTATCACTGCGCACAGCCACAATTTGCGCACTACTGGTCCCTAACTCCGCTTATCTGAGGCCAGACCTCGCTGTCACTGGTCCTCAGGATTCGAAGGTGGAATGTATGCAGCTAGCCTGGAAAAAAATAGCCACCTGAACGGGAAGCAATCTGCTATACTCGCCGGATGTGCCACTCTTAGGGCACGAGGTGGTCTCGATGGTGTGCGAGTCTTCAGGTGCGAGGCTGCTCACTAGGCTTCATATTGTCACATAGGGAGATCTCTATACGGCCTCCCGCTTTCGTGAACAAGATACTTTCTCTCCGTCAGGGCTCTTTTGCCCTCTTTCCCTGCAGAGACGGCCTGTCTGCACACGTCCCATGTGCTCCTGCAGTTGAACTCGCCGCAGCACTTTGTCTCAATACTTTACCACTCGGTTCGGCGGGAACAGCCAATCCTTGAGGGGGGAGCCCACAGGAGGGGGGAGGAGGAGCTGCAACTGCAGATCACAGAGGCTCAGTGGTCATACTGCTGTCAGCAGACAGGGAAACTTACTGCTAGCAGTAGATTGTGGATCATACACTATAAATACTTGCACCGTCTTTACCACATTCCGGTAAGGTTTTGCCAATACAATCTCCGAGCTAATGATAACTGCAATACGTGTGGAGCGGGTGGAGCTGACTTCCTCTACCTGGCCTGGTCCTGCCCTGTGGTGCTGGACTATTGGAGAGAGGTTGGTGAGGCATTGTCTGTTATTGTCTAAATTCCATTGATACTCACACCGCTGGTCACACTGCAGGGACACACCGAGGTGATTACCCCTGGCTATCGTAGATATGTCAGCTTTACCCTATTATTGGCTAAGCGAAGGGTGGCCTGCAGGTGGGATGGGGAGAGCTCCCAAATTCAAAGAAGCTCTCAGATTTGTTATATAGTAAGATGCAGCTGGAGACGTACACAGAGCTGCAGCCACCCTCATCCCATCCTAGAGATATTTGGGCCCCATAGGATGCGTACCTACTTCAGCGTCAGACTCCTACCGATGCTGTGTCTCAACTGGGATTCCCCCAGGGTGGTGTATAACTTATGGGACCTAGGATCTGTGTGTCCCCTGGAACTTGAGTCCTGAGATGGATTGACAACAGCTGTGTCATCTATATCTGGGGGAGTGTGGTCTGTGCTGGAGATGCATTGAGGGAATGCTGGCATGGTTTCTGTGTGACCTACCTGCTGGAGAGTGAACTGATGACTGCTGAACACTTTCATTTGTTATGCTGTGCTCTTATACAATCATGTAATAGCGGCTCTGGAGGGTTATTATATGTTGACTGTTCTATCGTGGATTATAATGTATTTACTGCAAACTTAATAAACAAACAAAAAAAGACAATGTGCAAACCAATCTATTGTGAAACAAACACAAGTCCAGGGTTGAGGGACATGTCATTGGACATGCTTGGGTAAAGTGTAGTTCAGTGCAGGGGAACATGAATTGCCAATTGAGTAGTGAGAGATGATTGCAGTCCACAGTGGAAAGGTTAACAGTGATTCGGAGAAGAGTGCATGTCACCAACTGTAACAACACTGGGATGATGTCAAGCACAGGACAAAGGGAAATCACTGCCCATGTGGAATGGGCTGGTGCTACCGGGTACTCCTCCGGGTGAAGATGATTTGTTCCACATCTTCATCCTCTGTTGTCTGTAATGTCTCCTCTGCCCTTGGTGGTGGTGGTGGGGTAGAGGGGGTCACACACACTTCAGTGGTTGGAGAAGTGGACACCAAATTCCCAACAGCTGCCATCTGGGAACTACATATTTGATCACTGCAGCAAGGAGGAGCTGCTGATTTTTTAGTTTGGCAGCAACATCCCTATGGTAGGCAGCCATGTCTGCCCTGGGGTAGGCCAGTTCATGGTGCATGGAGTTCTGATTGTTGTCATGCATGCTGCAGCAAGATTGGGAGGGCAGGTGTTGTGGAAACTTCCTCATGACAGTGGTTAGGTCCCTCAGACACTGCTATAATCCATGCAGTGGGGATTGTGTGCCTTGTTTGGCTGCTGTCTGTTCAGTGGTCATTATGATACACGTGCACATACCCTCAGGGCTGGCTGCCATAATTTGCATACCCACCCACACCTCCTTGCCCAGCTCCCGCTGGACTCCCACTACTGTCCTCTCAAAGCTGGTCCCTGTGTCCTTGGAGTCCTCAGCTGTGTTGGAGCTGGCAGGTCGTACTGTTGGGGTGGTGGGTGGGACCTCTGGGATGGCTGCTACATGAATGCTCCTCCTTGCAACTGGAGGTGGTGTCTGGGGGGTTCCCAGGACATCTGATGGTCTGACCATCTGGCTGATGGTTGTCAGCTGGTCATCCAGGTCATCAGGGTAGTCCAGGACAGGCAAATGCGCAGGAGAGCCAACATCCTGTGCAATGAGATATTGTACAATGAGTGTGTCTGTGTTGTGGCAGTTGCTATGTGACATCACTGACATCCTATTGGTATCTCATTGTCATCTTGGTTCCCATACATTGTTCCTGTACTTGATATTTGCTGTCTCTCATCCCTATACCCCACCTGCATGTCACATGTAGTGAAGGGCATTTTGCGCAATTGTGTGCATCACATCTTCTAGGTGTGAGTTATGTCCTACTTGTGGTTTGCCACCTTCTTATCCACATCAAGTCTCCCTATGCTTCCATTTGCATGGTGAGGCTTTGCAATGGGTGTTGCTGTTCTGATACCACAGCACCACACATGTCAATAGGCCCCTTTCCCAGTCTTTTAATGTTTCACATACACCTATGAGGTGCTCAGACCTAGCACCACCCCATGCACGGCATTCCCAAGGCACAATGCTCTTGTTACCATTGCTAGCTCCTCATGTTGCTGTTTGTGTATGTGTGCTACATTGCATTGCACTGATGGCCCTGGCAGAGTTTCATTTCCTCTTTTGACTGTGCTGGTATGTTGCCTTCCTACACACATATGTTGTAGGAAAGTAGCCTCTATTTTGCACGGTTATCCCCACTTTTGGCCTGTTTGTGAGTGTGTGTCAGTGTGTTTTTACTGTGTCACTGGGGTCCTGCTAGCCAGGACCCCAGTGCTCATAGATAAAAACCTATATGTCAGTGTGTTTTGCCCGTCTCACTGGGATCCTGCTAGCCAGGACCTCAGTGCTCATAGTTTGTGGCCTAATGTGTGTGCCTGTGTAGTGCCTAACTGTGTCTCTGAGGCTCTGCTAACCAGAACCTCAGTGCTTATGCTCTCTCTACTTTTAAATTTGTCACTGTAGGCCATTGCCTACATTTACCAATTTTAATTGGCATAGTGGACCCCCCTTATAAGTCTCTAGTATATGGTACCCAGGTACCCAGGGCATTAGGGTTTCAGGAGATCCATATGGGTTGCAGCATTTCTTTTGCCACCCATAGGGAGCTCAGACAAACCCTTACACAGGACTGCCATTGCAGCCTGCGTGAAATAGTGCACACACTATTTCACAGCCATTTTCACTGCACTTAAGTAACTTATAAGTCACCTATATGTCTAACCTTCACTTGTTGAAGGTTAGGTGCAAAGTTACTAAGTGTGAGGGCACCCTTGCACTAGCAAAGGTTCCCCCACATAGTTCAGGGCCATTTCTCTGGACTTTGTGAGTGCGGGGACACCATTACACACGTGCACTACATATTGGTCAACACCTATATGTAGCTTCACAATGGTAACTCAGAATATGGCCATGTAACATGTCTAAGATCATGGAATTGTTGCCCCATTCCAAATCTGCGATTGGGAAGCCAATTCCATCCTGGGGGCTTCACCATAGACCCCCAGTACTGCCAAACCAGTTCTCTGAGGCTTGCAGTGCAGCTACAGCTGCTGCCACCTCACAGACAGGGTTCTGCCCTCCTGAGGTCTGGGCAGCCCAGTCCCAGGAAGGCAGAACAAAGCATTTCCTCTCCCTTTGGAAATAGGTGTTAAAGGCCGCAGAGGGGTAGCCTCCCCCAGCCTCTGGAAGTGCTTTGAAGGGCACAGATGGTGCCCTCGTTGCACAAACCAGTCTACACCGGTTCAGGGGTCCCTTCTTCTCTGCTCTGGTGGGAAACTGGACAAAGGAAAGAGGAGTGACCACTCCCCTGTCAATCACCACCCCAGGGGTGGTGCCCAGAGCTCCTCCAGTGTGTCCCAGACTTCAGCCATTTTGCTTTGAAAGGTGTGGGGGCACTCTGCAGAGCTCTGAGTGGCCAGTGCCAGCAGGTGATGTCAGAGACCCCTCCTGACAGGTCCATACCTGATAAGGTAGCCAAACCCCCCTCAGAGATATTTAGGGTCTCTCCTGTGGGTTCTCTTCATATTCTGCTTGCAAGTTTCCTTCAGGAATCCTCTACAACAACTTCAGACTCTTCTGACCTCGGATCAACCGCAGCCTGCTCCAAGAAACACTGTAACTGCAACAACGTGTCTACAAGAGACACTTTTCTTCAGCAACCTCAGCTCCAAGTCAGCAACTGCAACGGTTTCCATGGTGTGCATGCTCTGGGGACTCCCTATCTTCATCGTGCACCAGAAGGACCAAAGAATTCTCCCTTGGAGTGACTGAGTTACTCCCCTGCTCCAAGCAGGCACCCTTCCAAGGCGACGACCGGTACCCTGGGACTCCTCTCACAGCGACGAGCATGCTCCTAAGGACACAGAGGGTGGACACCACTGACATAGACTGTCCTGACGTCCTGCTGACACAATTTGGAGGAGGTAAGACCTTGCCTTCCCCGAGAGTGACAGTGCCCCTGTGTACTGCATCTGCTTCGCCTTCTGAGGCCTCTGTGGACTCTTTGCAAAATTCCTTCATGCACAACCTGGCTCAGGTCCCAAAACTTCACACTATCATGTTCAACTCATTGGGTTGTTCTCTGGCGGCGTGGGACCTTCTTTTGTTGTGCTGCATCAACCACATTTTGCACCTCCTTTGAACCCAGATCCTGCAACTCCTGGGGATGCTGGCTGGTATCCTGAAGGCTCTGTAAAGTGCTGAGGGCCTAATCTTCCTCCTCACGTAGAGTTGAGGCCCCCAGGTCCCTCCTGGGTCCATCCATCGCCATTTTGATGCAAAACACACTTTTTTTCGTGGCCAAGGCTTGTTGGCGCCTTCCAACACAAAATCTCACCTGCAACAATCTTCACATCATGGGACATCTTTTGCATTATGCAGAGACCCTCTGGCATCTTCCAAGGATGCATTTCTGCAGTCTTTTGCACCCTCTTCTGGGTTGGCAGTAGCTCCTGTCCTTTCTGGAACTTCTTTTTACTTCTGGACTTGGACTCCTTCCTTTGCAGGTCTTCAGGTCCAATAATCCAGCAGTTGTTCCTTGCAGTCTTGGTTGGCTGCTGCAAAATCCCGAAAACAAGGTGTAGTGTGTCTTAAGGAAACTTGCAGTACTTTACTCTTGCTTTTCTGGGCTCTGAGGTGGTGTAATTTACTTACCTTTACTGTATTCTTACTCTCCCAGCGATTCTGCACACACTACACTTGTCTAGGGGGAGAATTTGTGATTCACATTCCACTTTCGCAGTATATGGTTTGTGTTGCCCCTAGACCTATTTTCTCCCATTGCATTCTATAGGATTTTATACTGTTTGCATTGTTCTATGACTATTTACTTGTCTAATTGTGGTGTCTAGTGCATATATTGTGTATAATACTTACTTCCAGAAGGCGTATTGTCTCTAGGATATTTTTAGTACTGTGTCACCCAAATAAATACCTTTATTTTTGGTAACACTGAGTATTGTCTTTACTTGTGTATAAGTACTGTGTAAATATAAGTGGTATTGCAGGAGCTTTGCATCTCTCCTAGGTCAGCCTATGCTGCTCTGCTATAGCTACCTCTATCAGTCTAAGCTGCTAGAACACTACTACTTCACTAATAAGGAATAACTGGACATGGTATAAGGTGTAAGTACCCAAGGTACCCACTACAAACCAGGCCAGCCTCCTACTTATGTCCTCCACCTCAATGCAGTCCTCCGTGCACTATGATACCTGAGATGCTAATGTGACACAGGCACAAGAGTAAACCCTGGGATGGACAGCATGGGTTTGATATTACTGCGGTGTACATCATTATAGATGTGACAGTGCCTCATGGTTATTGAGTCTATGGACAATGATAGTTAACAGGAGTTGCACTTGGATAGGGATTGATGGGGATTGATCACGTAGTCATACTTAACCCTCATTTCGAGTGTGTTTGTTCTATGGGCACCTAACTGCCATTTCCTAAATGAGCACCTCCAACAGCACAGGTGGTAGTGGCAACTGTTGCCAATAGGGAATGACCCTTAGGCCAATGGCCTGGCACTGGGCAGTTTCCTGCAGTTTACATTCTGGCAATACCAGCTGTCCTGTGCCACTAGACCAGTTTTACGTTCAACACTACCCTCCTGGTCTGTTTCAGCATTTCTACCAGCCTTGGCATGGTGGTGAACCCCCATGCAGAGATTGTTGGTGTTGTGTTATGGTGTGCTCCTGGGTGCCCCTGCACAGCCCATGCACCTGGCATGGGAAGTGCAGGGGGTTCCATGCCCTGGCTCTTTGCTCTTTCTACTGCCTGATTTGCAGGGCTGACATGCATTGTGTATAGGCTATGTGCCTCCCCCTTCTTGCACTTGACATTTTGGCATATTTTTCCCCCATGCAACTTGCCCTGCATATGCGTTGCTTCCTGGTAGTCTGAGCTGTACTGCGAAACCAGTGACCATTTCTTCCGGGGTGACCTCTGCAACCATCTCATCCAGGTCCTCTTGTGGTGCTGGACTCCTACCTCTGGTCTGCAGTGCTGCCTTCCCATTCCTTTTCATTTTTCCCTTTGTCCTCTGCTTGCAGTCATGCAAGCATCTCTTGCACTCAGTGACAGTTCTCCTCACCTCTTACACACTGTTAATCTTGTCAACTATCTGCTGACAAATTGACTCTCTCCTTCCAAATGGCAATTTTTGAGGTGATGAAGAGTTGCTGTTGGTGCTCCGTCACCTTTCTCACCAGTATTTCATGCTCCTCTTCACTGAAACAACACTTCCTCATTTTCTTCTCTCCCCCATGGGTCTTGTCAATGTCCTCCTGGCTGGTTCATGGTCATCTCGGGCTTCCCTGAGGTCTCTCCTGGCTTTGTGGGTCCATCTTGACTCTCCTTTGCACTGTTTACTCCCTTAGCATCTCTTTTTGACACTATTGCATGGAAGAATTCTGCATTTCTGTTTTGCAATGTGTTTACATGTCGTAAACTAGATTAGAGTCATTTTTCCTCTGTTAACGTCATTTTGCCTTACGACAAGGCGCAATGGTTAGCATCAGGAAAAATGACTCTAACCTATTTTTAGTCCCACCCAGCGTCATAGTATAAATATGACACCAGGGTGGTGTTAAAAAATGGCGACAGTCAGCGCTAATCTTTTTGACGCAAAACTGCGTTAGTGCAGTTTTGTGTCAAAAGTATAAAGGAGTAGGGGTGTGGCAGTAGTTATATTGGTTTGACAATGAGTATTTCAGTAGTTGTATGTGTGTAGATGTATGAGAGCTTGTATGGGAGTATGATGTGTTAAGTGAGTGCTGTGTGGATTATGTCATCAGTGATGTCATTTGAAATACCATCAGTGATTTCATCAGTAATGTCACTGACCATTTAATGAGTGATGTAATATGTGAGATCATGAGCAGTGCATTACGAGGCGCAAATTATAGTTAGGTTGCACAACTATAACTGCTGAATTTCTCTGGTTTTAGGCAAATAAATTCAGAACCTAACTGTAACATCCCTTTAACCTTTGTTTTTTTCAGTGAATTTCTACGTTTTTTTTTTAAATTCTGTTTCCTAACTATATCATCCCAGTAACCTTTGTTTTTTCAGTGAATTTCTATGGTTTTTAAAATGTTATTTACAAACAGTAACATCCCTGTAGGGCTTATTATTCCCAGATATAGTTTTTATTTTTTTAGGGCTGTAGGAACTTGTTTATATTAATATTATCTTTAAAAATACAAATTATTTTACTGTGTGACTACATCTACAGGTGAGTGAATGATTGCATCAGTGGTGTATGCATGAAGTTATTGACTTTGTCGCATACTACATTATGGTTAAAAGTTAAGTGAATGTGTTAATGTATAAATTGTTCTCTGTTTTGTCATCTATCAGTGCTGTATTATTTTTTCATTTAGCTTGCAGTATACATAGCAAAGTCCATATGTACAAGGGATTTTAGTCTATACATTTTATCCTATATTTAGTGAGTATTGTGCTTTACTTCTGTGCATAACATTCCTCCTGTGTAACTTTGATCTACTAAAATAGAAGTATAACTTTTATTAAATGGTCTATCTAACTTAAAGCATATGTGACAGCAAATCTCTCCACATGAATGTTCACCACTAGTTGGCTGGAAACATGGTTAAATGACTGATTTTTGTATTCAGTAAGTAGGGAATAAGAGGTTCGGTCTTCATATGACAGTGACTGTATGAGTTGCTAAGTTTGGATGATACTACAGGATACCTAGTTTCTGTCTGTATCTAATAAGAATTAATAAATCTAATATAGCTATGTTTTGTTTATTATTATTATTATTATTATTATTATTATTATTATTTTCTTCACATTTTTTTTCTGGCTCTGCAGTTCAAGGTCCGCGGTTCTCAAAAACATAGTGGACCGTACTCTATGATTTTTGGTTCAATGGCGTGACAGGGGCAGAACTGCAGTTCCGGAACTGTGGCTCTAGCAATCTGTTATAAGATTACTTTTATTATATAGAGACATGTGTTTTTTTTTTTTATATTGAAGTCAGACTGCACCTATTTGACTTCTTCTTTATTCGATTTTATGTGTTATTGGGAGCCGTGGCTCCATGAAGGGATCCACGGATCCGCCCATTGATGAAAGAGATATACCTTTATTTAATTCGTTGTTTATGGACCACACTCTGTAACTGTTGCAGCCACAACTTACAGTGTTCGTTTCTGCTTTAAACTCTTAGGAGGGAGCAGTGCTGTTTTGAGGGGCTCTTTCTTTGGGTGTTTTCCTTTCAAATTTTTCTGCAAGAAGAATGGCATGAACTCCTGCAAAAGCAGTAGATCCAGCAGATTCCAGCATGGAGGAAGATGACCCTGCAGCTCACACAAAGAAGGAAAGTGAGGTATGGAGAAAAGAAAGTGCCATGGTGAAAAGAAAGTGACAGTGAAGTATGTTGCATGTAACATCTGCAGGAAGTAACTTTCACGTTGGACCACCAAGAAGCATTCACAAGGATCAAGTTCCATGTGGAAGCGCCTCAAGACGATTCATGAAAGGGCATATAACCAAATCATTAGTGAGCAAGAAGGTTCTCCTGCTTCAACCAGTGCTGAGGGACAGTCTTCAGATTCAAAAACTGTGTCATTCATTTCTCCAGGCCTGGGAAGAGTAGTTACGTACTGTTCTAAATGCCATGTTTTACTTGCCACAAAGGTTTCATCTGTGGCTGAATTGTTTCATGCCATTGGCAACCATCATTGCTAGCTTTTGTTTTTATATGTAAACTTACTTTTGAAGTTTTTTAAGGATGATGCAGGTTGCTTCTTAGTTTGTTTGTTTGCACTTTTGTTTTAGAACCAATTTTTTTAAACATACAAACTCCAAAAAGTTTTTAAAAGTTCACACAATTTTGCAAAAAAAGGTTATTTTTAGAATCACTCCATGCGCTGAATTATAAGCATGTGTGCTTGCATCTGCCTCTGTGTGCATCTGTGCATGCCCCGTTGTGTCAGTGAATGGATAATTGTGTCCATAGGTGTGTCAGTGTGTACATTAGAACTTGGCCAGCGCTACCATCACACCAGGGCTCTGCCGGACTATCAACCATTTAATCGAAACCGCCACCTTTCCATCTGACTGGAAACACGCAGAGATCATCCCGCTCTTAAAGAAACCCTCCACTGACCCAAGGCAGATGAAGAAATACAGACCCATCTCTCTGCTCCTCTTCTTAGCCAAGGTAAGAGAAAAGGTCATCAACATTCAACTCATGGAGTTCTTCAAGTGAAATCACATCCTATACCCCACCCTGTCCAGATTCAGAAGCAATCACAGCACTGAAACAGCCCTCCTCACAGCCACTGATGACATCCGCTCCTTAGGGGATCACAGAAACACAGCCGCCCTCCTCTTCCTCGACCTCTCCACCACATTCAACGATGCCGGCATCCACAACAAAACACTGGAATGGATTTGATTACTCCTCACCTGTAGAACCAGCGTGTCATACTCCCACCGTTCACCTCGGCACCCAAAGGAACCTGCTGCAGAGTACCCCAGGGATCCTCACTAAGCCCGACTCTCTTCAACATCTACATGGCCCGCTCACTAAAAATCGCACTCCCTAAACATCTTCCCCTATGCCAACAATACCTTATTGACCCTCTCCCTGACCGATGACCCATCAACAGCAAAGAGAAATTTCCACAACGGAATGAGAGAAGTCACCACCTGGATGGAGATCAGCTGCCTCAAATTCAACTCGGACAGGACTGAGATCCTTGTCCTCGGCTCTACCCCCTCCACCTGGGATGACTCCTGGTGGCCAACTGCCCTAGAAAAAGCCTCCACCCTCACTGACTACACACACAACCTCGGCATCATCCTGAACTCCACGCTTTCCATGACCCATTAAGTCAACACTGTCTTATCGTCATGCTTCCACACTCTGTGTCTCCTTCGAAAGATCTTCAACTGAATCCCCACTGAGAAAAAAAGAACAGTCATCCACACTCTTGTCAGCAGCAAATTGGACTATGGCAATGCCCTCTATGCCAGCATCACAAAGAAGCTGTAAGGAAGACTACAGAGAATCCAGAACACAGCAGCAACACTCATCCTGGATATTCCCTGCTATAGCCACATCTCTGCCGCCCCTCAGAGACCTTCACTGGCTTCCAATCGACAAATGCATCACTTTCAAGCTACTGATACATACCTATAAGGCATTGCATAACATAGGACTGAACTACCTCAACCACCTCCTGACCTTCTACACCCCCGCTAGGCAACTCTGATCCTCCCAACTCACTCTTGCTGCCATCTCCAGAATCAGGAAAAGCACAGCTGGAGGCAAATCCTTCTCTTACCTCGCAGCCCACACAAGGAAAACAATATTACTCAACCTCAGACAGGCCGTCTCGCTGAAGCAGTTTAGGGATGATCTCAAAACCGACAACGCCTTGAGACCCCATGGGTGGTAAGATGTGCTTTACAAGTGCCTGATTGTTTGATTGATTTATATCCTGTAGAGGTTTTCCATATTGCATATCAGATGCTTAACACATGTTTCTAATAAATTCTTTATATCAGAAAGTTAACCACATGTTTACATTTCCAGTACTTCCTAATGAATTACAAGTTCCTTCATGTGAGAGGCACTTAAACACAGGCGGTCGTTTCACAGGGGTAAGTTGCAATAAATTGCCAAAAACAATTACATGCTTTCCTAAAAAAAGTACATCATAGTATGTCTTCAATATTTGTTGCATTCTCAAATGCACAAAAGTCAGCATTAAGTCTGAGACTGTGCTCATGATTAAAAAAATTAATTTCTTCAAAACTCTGGAAACTTTGTGGTAAGCTTCTCCAGATAACTTTTGGTACTCCAGTTTATTGTTGTGCTCCACAGGAAGCATGAGTAGGAAAGTAATTCATTTGATGTTGTGTGTAGCTAATCTAGTAGGGGTTGTTACTACACATGATAAAATAAAGTGTGTAGTCCTCTGTAGATATGTAGTTAGAACTTGTATTAAAATAATTTTTCCAGTGTCTGCTTGCCTGCTGACATACAAAAGAAATATTTTTTCTTTAAATTTCATGTATATTTCTTCCTGCTCATTATTGTGTTGCTCTACTAACTCTTACAAGTTAATATTTTCTTTTCTAGCTTGCTGCATTGCTGTCTCCACTTCATTCATTGGTATGGCACCTTCATTTTCTGTTATTGGCTATCCAAGAGGATCTTCACTGAGAGGTGCAGAACTCTGTCTGTTTGTGAACTTTCCTTGGCTATCTTAGTAACAATTGTTTCTTCTTGTTCAATTTGGTAATGGAACATTTTCATATAGTTAGGAAATATTGGACATTGAATACTATCTTTTACAGTATTGAAAGAGTCCTCAAAGCAATCAAATTGTCCAAGTAACTCTGTTTCAGATCGCCAAGGTCTGAATAGTTGGAGAAGTGCCAAGTAGAAAAATTCTCTTTTCTCAGTAGTTTGACAATTACGTTTTCTATAATAGATTAGGTTAGCTTTTGCATGCCAAACTAAACAACCATCACAACCAGCTACACCATATTTTCCTTCATCAATGTTTTCTGAAACATTATTTCTATACATATAGTGTTGCAGAATTTTGTAAAGACACAGGTTTTCGAGGTGGGGACTTCTTGGATAGTAAGTATCCAGCATATTTGAATTTACAATATCTGTACTCTCTGTATCAAATTCAGCTAAGTACAGGATTACTTGATAATATTTCAAGACTGTTTCACGTATTGGCAAGGCCTAGGCTAACCCAAACAATTCCTCTACGCTTTGAGAACAAACTAGCTAAACACAACCTATCACAGCACTCAAATGGGCTTATCTCTCTATGTGAGAGCCTTTTCAAACTGAAACTGCAAAATTTATCTGATCCACCCATGTTTCCTTGATCACTGTTTTCTCTGACTTTGTGATGTATGAAGTGACATAGCAAGCAAGAACAATGGAATTATGGACTATAAACTGTATGTCCATATTTGCATTCCATAATTTCAGGATGGCAGGATTATAATCATTGATATATTTGGGGGGCCTCTGATCTTTTGAGATTATATAAAAAAAATTGGTGATTCTCTTGTCAGTGTGTGCCTCGCTGCAGATAAAAAGCAGATAACTTTTCCCTTAGAGAGGATAGGCCTTGGAGAGCCAAAACAACATTGTGTATAAAACTTTCCTTTAGATCTATATCTTCGTCAGCAATACTCCTCACATCAATGTGTTTGGAAGTGTAGAACTTGCTCTCTTAGGGTTTTGTTAGTATTGTCATCTGGGATGGTGCATGTAAAAGTACTTCTCTATGAAAGGCAGTACAGAGTCATCACTATCATTTCCAAATTTCAGTGCATCTTTTATCTATGAGAGCATGTGTATATGAGGAGTGCCTCTTGTGTGATAATCTTTTCTCCCAAACAAAATCAGTAACTTCTGGAAGAGGAAGATTTGTTTTATTGCATGTTAAAGGCAGGATTGCTTGACAATTGTGATTGAAATATCCACATACATTAACAGGATTCAAAGATCAAAGTTCTCCTGCTGTCTTCAGAGAGATATCCTTTATGTTAGAGTTTGCTTCTCTTAGAAATTCTAGTAAAACATCATATGCATACTCTGCACAACTAAGCTTTACAAACCAAGTAGGTGGACCCAAGTTGCAGAGCTACATTTAGGTTTTCCATGACGATGGAACCAGTATACATTAGTGCGACGTTGACGTGCTATCAAATTAATTTATACTCCAGATTTTCATCCTTACCTTACATTTTATCAGCAAAATCTCTTTCAGAAAGATTTGACAGATTAACTCCTGTTTTAAGAATATGGTTGACAGCATAAGAAAGTCCTGACAAGTCACTCTCAAATAAGAGATGGAATATATAAGGAATCCATTGTCGAAATGTAGGGCCCTCTGAATATAGTCTTGTTGACCTGTATTCCGCTGCTGGTATTCGTACAGGTTGATCATCATAGAGTCCACCTACTATTGTGGGAAATAGCTGCGGAAATCAACAAGCCTCTAAACCTTTTTCCCAGACACTCATTGGAGCTCCTCTAGCTTGTTTAATTTAAAACAGATTAATAGCATCCCAACAGCATCTTTTCAAAGGAGTGGATGAATACTGTAGTGTTCATATATCTCCTCTGACTTCTCCTTATCCACTTTTTCTACTTGTCCACAAATTGTGGTATTTCCTCTTGTACACTACTTACAACTCCAATAATATCAGCATTTTTATTTACGTTCACTAATTCTTGCCAGATTTCTTTACCTTGGGTCAGAACTCCATTTTGTAGAATAATGAGTGGTTCATTTACATCAACACCAACAGTGCCAACATTTTTTTAAATCTAGAGGTAAATACACAACTCTTCCTTCAAATCCTTTCTGTAGTTCTGTTGTTGGCAGTTTCTTAGTTTTTTGCTCATTTCGAAAATTGCTTGAAATGGGTGGGCAGTGTGTATTACAATTGATTCATACACATCTAATACATTAAGTTCACAAGGCATTGGTACTAATTCTAATCTATTATGAATTGCTCTAGCTGGCATTTTGTTGTCTTGTAACTTGTCAAAACAATACTTACAAATTGTTTGCTTTGTGGCTAAATCAAAGCATTCTTCTTCAAATAGATATGCACCAAATTCCTGCCACTTATTGTGTTATTTTGTTCAGTATTGGAAAATTCAACTACATTACGAGTTTGGTTTTTATAGTGAGTGCGGCATCAACTAACACACACATACTCTGGTTTCTCAGAAGATAGTGCATTTAACTTGTTTATCTCTTTTGCAAGCTTTTCAATAGTTACTTGGTGTCCAGTTCATTACAAACTATCTCAAGAAATCTGAAACATAAAGCTGAAGGTTTCACATAATAAAGTCTCCTTACCACATTTTGCATTTTTTTAATGATGTACAGCTAACCTTCTAAAGTGATAAAATGTGCATCTACACACTTTATTTGAAAGACTTGCCAATGAATAGCCTTGTAACTTGAATTTTCTAACTCTGCAGGGATCTAACTCTGGAAGCATTTACATTTTTTGTTCCTGACTTTTCCATGAAAATTTGTGTAAGGCAGTTTTCAATTCATCAATTGATTACTGATGGATGCTGCAAATACTACTACATTTCCACGTTCACACAGGAATCTGTTTACGCCTTCCTTGTATTTCTTCAGCTATGACTTCTTCTACATTCCTAGCAACTATTGCTTCTTTTTCTACAGGATTGCCATCTTTTACTTCATAACAATGACCTGTTGTGTCAACTGCATGCACTAATGTATTCTTCTGGAAATAACACTGTTACTTAAAAACAGGTCTGTATTACGCTTGTGCATCCATTCACCTTTAAAAATTGTGAAAAAAAATAGTTTTGGTAATAACTGTCTCTCTTAATGTTCTTTTCCTCACAGACATGACTGTTTTATCTAGTGTCTTCATTCTGTTTAATATTAAGATAAAAAGTTTTCTCTTCACAAGAAATGCTTTGTTAATTATATTCTCAAATTGATGTTTTTGCTTTATGAGAGCACTTCTCCTCTTATACTTCTTCATCTTGTTCACATTTTGAAGTACTCTGTTTCGAAACATTTTCACTCTTAATTCCTGAAACTGTTGCTGTTTGAAACTCTGTGGTTTGTTATTAGATTTCCTAACTCTCATACCATCAATTAGTCCTCTGCTCAGTACATTGCAAGCTTCCAATTTTAATTGATGTCTTTTGTTCTGCATTTTACGGCATATGTTTTTAAAAATAATTCTCAGTATTCTTACCAGTAGCTGTTTTCTTCCTCTGGATATTTTTCACCTTATGTGGTTTTTCACTGTCAGTTTTAAACAGGTAGTAGTGGTGGTTCTGTTTTCTTCTTCTTTCTGTTTTGTTTGGCATTGTGAATCTTATTATTTAGCAATATCAGTTATCAGGGAAACAAATAAAGAACACATTTACCCATACAGAAAAACAACTTAGGAAGAGCAGTTTCTAATACAAATTTGAGTTGAAAGTAAATACAAACACATACACTACATCAGTATGTGCCTGGGTGTCTCAGTGTATGCATCAGTGTGTGCCTCAGTGTGCCAGTGAATGCGTGACTTAGTCCTGGATGTGTTAGTCAATATATGACTTTGTGTCTGGTTGTGTTGGTATATGCATGAGTGAGAGCCTGTATGTATCAGTGAGTTCTTGGGAGTGGTAGTGTATGTCTCAGTGTGCTCCTAGATGCCTCAGCGTATGCATGTGGGTGTGCCTCATTGTCTCAGTGTATGTATCAGTATGAGTGTGGGTGTGTCAGAGTATACATTACTGTGGGCCTGGATGGCTCAGTGTGTACATCAGTGTGTGCCTAGGTGTATTGGTGTGCACATGAGTGTGTGCCTAGCTTTGCCAGTGTATGCATTAGTGTGTGATTGGGTGTGTAAGTGTATGCATCAGTGTGTACTTGAGTGTGTCAGTGTATGCATTCATGGGTGCCTTGTTATATTGGTCTATGCATCAGTGTGTGGCAGACTGTGTCAGTGTGTATATCATTAAATGCATTGGTGTGTCAGTGTATGTGTCAGTGTATGTCTGGGTGTGGAACTGTATGCATCACTGTGTTCCTAGGTGTATCAGTGTATGCATCCATCTGACCCTGGGTATATGTATCAGTCTAAATATGACTGTCTCTGTGAATGCGTCAGTGTGCATCTGGATGTGTCATTGCATGCACCAGTGTCTACATCGGTGTGTCTGTGCATGCATGTTGCATTTCTAAGTGTGTCAGTATATGTATGAGAGTGTGTCTGTGTGTGTGAGTCTGTAAATCAGTGTGTGATTCTGTCTAAGTGTATACATCAGTGTGTGCCTGGGTGCCTTAGTTCTCCTGTGTGTTACAGTGTATTCATTAATGTGCACCTGGGTGTCTCAGTTGGTGTATTATTGTACACCTGGGCATGTCAGTGCATGCATTTGTGTGTGCCAGGGTGTTAGAGTGTGGCTATTAGTGTGTGCCAGGGCGTGTCAGTGTATCCATCAGTATGTGCCTTACTGTATGACTGGCTGTGTTACTGTCTGAATTGGTGTTTGTAGAAGTGGCTCTATCAGTGTTTCACTAGATATGTGAGTGACACTATCTTTTTATTATTAGCTATATGACTACTGTATCTCTACTAGACTGCATTTATAACTGTGCATAGGGGTGTTGAATTTTAACAGTGCCCTTCTACCTGTTTGGTGGTCTGAGGACCACCAAATCTACGGTGGTGGTTGGACCACCGTACTCCTGGCAGTCCGACCACCAGATTACAACTTTGGTGGTCAGACAACTAGGGGACTGCTGCCACTGACAGGATCATGGATCCCCGTAGGGTGGCGGCAGCGAGGCTTGTAACCAGCCATGGCAGCATTGAACTCAGAGCTGCTTGGCTGATTACAACCACACTTTCTGCCAGTCTTTTCATGGAGGGGAACCCACCCATGAAAAGGCTGGCAGAAAACCAGTGCTGGGGCCGCAGGTCTGCTCCTGCACTACCCAGCACTATCGGAATGCACACTGTCTGCACTGCTGGGGGCCCCCTTGTATGGTGGCATTGGCCTTAGCTCCATATGGTGCCGAGATCAATGCTGCAGCACAGTTTCCACTGGGCTGAAAGGTGAAATCCATGGTTTCCGCCAAACAGCCCAGTGGAAACCTTGTAATGGGTCTGGTGGGTAGACCACTAACTCTGCGGTCTACTCACTGCGAGTCTGGCAGTCCGCTTTTCCAACCACTAGGCTTCTAATGAGGACCTTAGTCAGTGAAACTCAGTAGAACATGTCTTATGTTCTGATTGAACCCTTTTGTTATTTGCTATATGACTAATGTATCTCTACTAGACTACTTATATAACTGTGCATAGGGGTGTGGAAGCTAACATCTTAGTCAGTGAAACTCAGAAGGGCATGTTTTATGTTTTAATAAGAATGCCATCCCTTCTATGGGCTATGTATCTCAGTTAAAGGTAGAGTTTTCTGTGGTAAAAAGGATGATTAAACCTTTCTTAAACACCTTTCCTAATACCAAGTCAAGTGAACAAACAAACTGTATACCTAGCGTCATTATTAGTAATCCAAACCATATTTAAAACCGAAGTTATCTTATTAAGAAAGGATACTATAAGAGTACAAAACTACATATTGCATTTACGATTACTTATTTGTACATTAGTGTTTGTCTGGCTCTATCAGTGTATATCAGTGTATGCATCAGTGTGTGCCTAGCTGTCTCAGTATATACATCAGTGTGTGTCTGGGTGTGTCAGTTTATATGTCAGTATGTGCCTGGTTGTGTGAGAGTATGCATCGGTGTGTCTCTAGGTGTATATGTGTATGCATCAGTGTGTGCCTTGGTGTGCCAGTGTATTTCTGGGTGAATCAGTTTAGGCATCAGTGTGAGTCTGAGTGTGTCAGTGTATCCATCCATCTCTGCCTGAGTGTCTCACTATATTCATCAGTGTACATGCTAGTCTCTCTTTGAATGAATCAACGTGAGCCTGGGAGTGTCAGTGTATCCACCAATGTATGTCTGGGTGCGCCACTGTGTATACCGCTCTATGTCTGGGTGTGTCAGTGTATAAATCGGTATGTGCATGGGTATTCCGCTGTATGAATCAGTGTGCTCCTAGAGGTGTCAGTGTATGCATTCCTCTTTGCCTGGATTTCTCACTATATTCATCAGTGTACGTCTGAGTAAGTTTGTTAATACATCAGTGTGCGCCTGGGTATGGCAGTGTATTCTTCAATGTATAACTTGGTTTATGACTGTCTTTGTTACTGCCTGCATTGATGAATACACAATTAGTTCTCCAATGTTTCACTAGATATGTGACTGACTCTATCCTTTTGTTATTAGCTATATGAGTACTGCATCTTTACTAGACTGCAGATATACTTCTGCATAGGGATCTAGGAACAACCTACTCAGTGAAACTCAGAACAACATAATTCATCTTTTAATAGGAAAGCACTCCCTTTTATGGCCTACCTGCATCTTACTTAAAGGTTAAGTTATCTGTGGAAAACGGGGTCCATAAAGTTTATTAAACAGATTTTCTGATATCAAATCAGGTTAAAAATAAACCTGTGTACCTAGGCTCATTATTAGCAGCCCAAACCACATTTAAACCAGAACTAATGTAAATTTGAAACTATACAATGAGTGTTGAGAACTACATATTGCATTCTCTGTATTAGTTGCTTAACAGCTCACATACTACAACATATATATCTACTGTCTCTATATGTCCATGCTTGTATACGTGGCTGTTTGTGTGTCTAACTTACTGTGAGATGGCTTTTATAGTTCTATAATTATGTACATGATTAACAGTATAGATTACGGACTGCATATATAACTTGACATGGTGAGTGCATGTTTAAGGCAGTAAAACGCAAAATAAGTTTTTTATGTTTTATGTATACAGAAATCTTTTCTATAGCTGACATACACCCTATCTGAGAGCATCACTTTATACACTGAAAACACAGTTGGAGGGTTGTTAAGCAGGTTTTTAAAGCTAACTGAAATTTACACTGAATCTTCACACTTAGCCTTTCAAGTTATACACTTCAGTTATTTCTCTGTCCAAATGATAGTAAAGCAATCTCTATTCTTTGTAAATAGATATGACATTCTCTCTATGCGTTCAAAATTGCAAATAAATATGTCCATATCAGTATACACATACACATTTAAGTTTTTACATCATAGCTCAGGTGTCAGTTTAGTATACTGAAAGAAAACACAAACACTCACCAAGAACCTTTCTAATTCCAACTAAACCCTTTAGTTATTTATTAGATTACTTCTATAAATTCTTTACATGAATCACAAACCTACTATTTATATTTGTTGTGACATTCCATCAACAAGCTGCTCAGTTCCATTCACCTACTATACATTCAATACTTTACTAATACTAAATAAATGGCATTTCACTAGACATACCTGCTAAGTGTGCTTGTTGAAGTGTATGTTTGTGTTTCAGTATCAGTTAGAACTTCTTCTCACTGGAAAAAACAACTACAAGAATGGTAATCCACTCTCACAGAAGGGAACCATCAATGGCAAACTTTTCAAATTTGCTTTCATGGTTACTAAATCAGAAACCAATCACAATCTCTGTTTCACGTTAAACGTATGTCCTACCACTTCTATAGTTAACCATTTCCAGCACTCCTCAAAAGACAGCCTGATTTGCTACCAGTTTTCGCTGGATCCGCGGTTCCACCACAGCGCTCATCTGCTGTGTAAATCCGCGGGCGGATCTGCAGATCCACAGGGGAGTTCAGAAATTATTTTTTTCAACATGTTAAAATGCAAAACCCATAGGCATGCATTTTTAAAAGACAAAAACAAACATCAAAACCAAGTAATCAGTTTAATTCATTATTGCCTCTACGTTTGCAAAAACAAAGTCACAGCCTAGTGGTTTGCTATTCCCTTCCCCCTCATGCTCATATAGCTGTGTTACCACGGTAACACAGTCTGCTATATTCTGCTGCAGCAGGTCACAAGTTCATAACAGTTTCTGAGTAGAGATGCTTACTTTTAAACCGTCTTTCGCTGGTGTGGTTGAAGCTTTCCCAATAAACATATCACGGATAGTAATACTGTTTTTCAATTTGTTTAAAGCCAATCCAATATTTACTTATAATTCACATAACCTCACTAATTACCTCTGCCATGAAACATATCAACAACAGCCAATCAAATGTGTTATTTCAGATTCTACCTTCTACTCTCCCTCTTAACTGAATTCCATTTTCAGACCTGCCTCATTCGGTTGCAGCCTCCTCCTGGGTGCTACTCCAGATTACCTCCAAGATGCTCAGAGTGTGGATTGTGGGACAGTGCTTTGTGTTTGCGTCAGAGAGAGTGCAACAAAACATGGTATTGACAGGGAACTAGGTTTATCTAATGTGGATATTACTTGGGTTGGCCAAACAGGATTAAGGTGGCACCAATTGCCCCCTTTGGTTAAATCTGTTACTGCGGTGGCAATAACCTAGGCACAGTTACAGGGGTTGGTTTGATAATTCTAATAAAGGTCACCTTTGCATAATTAATGACACTTTTCACGCACACTGCTTTTGTTTTTTTCTAACATTTGACAAAGACAGAAGTAGAATTAGTCACCTCAATTTTGCCCACAAATAGACAAATCCAGAAAGCATGTTAATAAAATGGTTTCCGCATTCCTCAGAGACCATACATACCACAACAACTTACGAATGGACATGGATGGTATATACAGAAATGATAGAGTTCACCTAACAGACAAAGGCAACAAGATGGTCCTGTATAACTTGAGAGACTTCATCCTCTTTCATCTATAGTAATCACCTACACATCATAAACACAAAGACACTTTATTCTTAAATACGTAGGGGCAGATTTACAAGCCCTAGCGCCTCTTATCACTGCTTTAGCATCATTTTTATTACACTAAGGCGGTGCTAAGTAGACAGTTCTCCTGCGCCATATTTACAAAGTGGCACGATGTATGCATTGCGCCACTTTGCAACCCCTTGCGCCACAATATGCCTATGCCAAGTATTGATTTTTTCCATCAAAGTGACACTCCTGTATTTGCTTATGGGCATCCCTGTGCTTTGCTGCACTAGTGCCAACATTTTTGCCAGAGTATGTCTCTGGGTGTGAGACTAGGTGTGAGAGCATCTCTCTAGATGTGAGAGTGAGTGTAACAGTGTCTGCCTGGATGTGAGACAGGGTGTGAGAGTGTCTGTTCTGGTGTTCAGAGTCGATGTGACAGTGTGAGAGAGTGGGTATGACAGTGTCTATCTTGCTGTGAGAGTGGGTGTGAGAGTGTTTGTCTGGATGTTGGAGTGGGTGTCAGAGTGTGTAATTAGGTGTGAGAGCAGCTCCCTCGGTGTGAGTGTGAGAGTGTCTGTCTGAGTGTGAGAGTGAGTATGACAGTGTCTGCCTGGATGTGAGAGTAGGTGTGAGAGTGTCTCTCTGGGTGTGAGAGTGGATGTAAGGGTGTTTTTCTGGGTAGTTGAGTATGCTATGATGCTGAAAGGTGGGCAAAGGTTTTAGCTTTGGTGTTCAACATGCCTGCCCAGCAGTGAGAAAATCACCACATCGCCGAACCGTAACAATGCAGCCTGGCTTCCCGAGTGGAGATCAACGCACAAGTAGCGTTGCGACTGGAACTTCGATGCACAGCCCACTGGATCTACGCATCGCCAAGCCGGAGCCACGCAGCCTGACTTCCTGCAAGAAGAATCAACGCAGCGCCTGCCGTGCAACAGAAATTTTTAAGCATCGCCCACTGGATCAATGCAGCACATGTGACTTTGTTCTGCACGGCCAGGACTTCCACTCATCATCCCTGGGTGTCAAAATACACCCCATCGCAAAGAGGATTCAAGCCTGCTAAGGAAAGTCCTTGCCATGTGGAAAAGAATCAAAGCATTATCTGCATGCACCTGGAAATCAGACACACACCTACCTTTTTCCACACACCTCCTCCTCTGCAGTCCTAGTGCGTGTAATTTTGTAAACCAGGTACTTTGTGCTTGCAAGAGACAATTGATGCTTTTAAGAACTAAAGACTCTTCTTATCATTACAAAAGTGATGTTTCAACTTTTGATTGTCAAATCTTGACCTTAATTTAATCAGATAAATATACTATATTTTTTTAAACCTGTGTGGTGTCTTTTTGTGGTGTTCCCACTGTGTTATTGCATGATTTATTACACAAATACTTTACAAATTGCTTTCTAAGTTAAGCCTGACTGCTCAGTGCCAAGCTACCAGAGGGTGGGCACAGAGTAATTTGGATTTTGTGTGACTTACCCTGAATAGGATTGTGATCCCCATTTGAACAAGGGTGCATGCCTCTGCCAACTAGAGACCCCATTTCTAACATTCTTTAACTGACCATATTATTATCCATAAAGGGGTGAGGCAGGGCTGTATTTTGACCCCTCTCTTGTTCACTCTATATCTCAATAACATGTGCCCGGTGTTAAGTTTAGCTATGAAAGATGTTCCACGTATGATTCCAGCTCAGGTTTATGCAGATGATACTGTGTTGAAAGGCTGAACTGCAGTTGGTCCTCAGAGACTTCTTGATTCCTTCATCTGCTTCATGTCTTCTCTTGACCTAAAAGTAAATTATTGTAAATTTCATGTATTGATAATTGGGAGTAGAGAGAAGTGATGTAAGCAATGGAGATTCAAGAGGAATGCTCTAACTAGGGCTGTAGCAGCGCTTTTTGAGTTTGCAGACAGATAGACTAGCATTTAGACCAACATAGGCTTTGTTTAAAGTCTATGGAGCTAAGTGTATTGGTACAGTGACCTATGGTAGTGGGTTTCAAGTATTAAGGAGTGCAGGGAGACTCAAAGAGCGGAAAATGTGTTTGCAAGGAGGTTATTCTGTCTCTCGCAGTCTGTCCTTACCTTTATTGTCCATGAGGAATTAGGACTGGATCACATCACAGATAGGGTGGCTTTGCTCCCATTGCTGTGTATATTCAAGTCTGGTCTAACCCTGAATTGGACTTGAATCAATCCAGATAATGGCTGTCGTGTACCCTGACTGTGCTACATGAAATAATCCCTGTAGATATTGAGTTGTGAAAGGACTTTTGAGCAGCTGGAATGAATTTTAAAAAAAACGATGTGGCATGGATCAAAAAGCAATTCTGGGAGAGGACCAAAGTTGTTAGGGAGAAGGTGGAGTGGCTAAAAACAAAGGTGCAGGTGTATGTTAATTGGAAAACTTTTCTGTAATCATTATGATGCCCTGAGAATGCGCTATATATTACCCGAGCTGTGACGGGAAGGTTTTGATCAAGCCAAGCCTGCCTTAATTTATTTACAGTTGTTGCATACATTTTTGATCTTTTTTAGTGTAGTTCAATTTCTGGCAAGTGCCTTTACATAAGAGGAATAAGAGAGTGCCAACTCAGATGGCTGATTTTGATTAGCTCGTGTATTTAGGATGTTACTTTTCATTATATAAATTGTATTTATGTTTTTTAGTTGCTAGCCCTTTATAGTTTTGTTTTAAATGGGATGTTTTACTTTTCAAATTTTGTACAGAAGGGTCTAGTAAGTTTTGTATTTATATAAATGCAATGCATATGTTTTTAACTGTCATATTCTGATTTGTATATGTCTTTAATGAATTGTTTTTAAATCCAAATAAAAAATTTTGCTTGAGTAGCTGTATGAATATATATATTTTTTTTTTTACATTTTGCGAGGTCCGCAGATTCACTTGCGGCTTTCTACCGGGTGCCGCACTGAGTACCATGGGTGGATCTGTGGATCTTGCAAAACATTAAAAAAATATATTTTGGGGCATTTGAAGCCCATTATTTGCTGCTTCATCACAACTACATCACCCCCATTAGATCAGGGAACCTCTACCCTGACCCCATCAGCTCCATTGCACACCCCACATTTCAGCCTCAGGCACTGTTTCCTGACAAAATAAAATGCGGGCTGCCAAATTTCTGTCAGGTCCCTGCCAACCAATCAGATTCGTCCTGTGGTGTGTAGCTATGTGGATCGATCTGGGGTGAATCTACAGAGGATCCATGTCCCTATATATCTATACTTTTTGGCCTTAATTTACTCCAGAAATACCAAAAAGATTTGCACCAAACCACAAACAGCATAATCTATGGAACAGCATCTACCTTCCTGCCAAATTTGGTGTACTTCCTTTCAGCGGTTTGGGCTGTATGCGTGTCTAAAGCCCCTGTGAAAAAATAAATGAGGAAAACGTGTTTTGAGCCCCCCCTTATTTACGGCCCTGCAACGGATCACCCTGAAACTCTCAAGACAGCAGCTGAACTGACCAAAGTATGTTTTGAAAATTCTGTGAAGATTCGTCAAGCAGCACCAAAGTTATAGGCAGAATAAAAAATACTCTGTCTATGGAAATTAGGTCCTAACTATAACTACTTAGTTGCAATCGCAGCCACCATTTTAAGGTCCCGAGAGACGGTTCCCAGGGCTGAGACATAAAATGAAAAGTGGCATAAGAGATCCGGGTGGAGATACCCTGACACCAGAGCTGTGATATAGGGGGTCTGTGAGGGTGAAATTATGCTGCATGATATTTGTGAATTTGTCACAACCGTAACACCACAACAAATTTTCGAATATCGATGAAAAAATGTCAAAAAAAAAATCTTATTCATACACTTAGCCCCTCATTATGACATTGGTGGTAAATCCCGCTTACTGCCACGCTGACGGCCGGCAACCTACTGCTACGCTGGCGAATATCCGTTCACCATATCATGACACACACACACCAATCAGACAGAATACAGCCACATACACAAATCCGCCACACCAAAGGTCAATGATAAACTGGCTGTCCCAAAACCCATACCATTACACCAACAAAACAACACCCACCACATTATGACCCACAAATCACGATGGCGGACATTCAACGGCGGTAAACCATTGGCGGTACATACAACTGCGCTCAGAATGGACACCCACATACAAAACAACATTACATTGGCCAATACCAAATACACATACCTGACACTCATACACACACCACACCCACACCACTATAAAACACACACCCACATTACGCACAACCACTTACGAACACCAATTGCCACCAGGAACTGAGAAGAAGAACACAGAGACAACTAGATACCCACACCACTTCCATCCATACATCCCTCACGCACTCCACATCACACACCCCAACACATTACCCAACACACTCTCATCAACACACATCACACACCACCCATGGCACCACAAAGGCACGGCCGTTTCACTGAGGAGGAGTTAAGGGTCACAGTGGAGGAAATTGTCAGGGAAGAGCCACAGCTCTTTGGAGCACAGGTACAGCCGATATCTATAGCAAGGTAGATGGAGCTATGGGGGAGAATCGTGGACATGGTCCACGCCGTGGGGCAGCACCCAAGAACAAGGGACGACATCAGGAGGAGGTGGAACGACCTAAGGGGGAAGGTATGTTCCAAAGCAGTAAGACACCAGCTCGCCATACAGAAGACTGTCTGTGGACCCCCACATCTCCCCACAGCTCACAGCGTGGGAGGAGCAAGTACTGGCAACACTGCATCCTGAGGGACTCGCTGGAGTAGCCGGAGGACTGGACAGTCAACATTTACTAATCATCACCCTCCATACCTGCATACCATTTCACACCCTCACCCTCACTCCCATCACTCCACTACATCCCACACACTCCACCAACACATCTCACTAATCCCAATGCCAAGCCCTGCATGCTATACCAATGCATGAACACCTCTCACAGCCCTGCATGGACACCCATCACTAAACCATGCACAGCATAGTGAAACTAACAATCCCACAATACATCACCATACAAAAGCAAAAGCTGACAGCATAACACCAACCATAGAGGGGAAGCTATGGAAGTACAAATGTCATACACTTGAAGCATAATACATCATTTACTTCCCCACAGGTACCCCAGCCAATCTCAGAGGAGAGGAGGTGCCACCACTATCCAGTCCCTCAACAGAAGAGGCCCCTAGTGATGACAGTAACTCTGGACTTCAGGATCTGAACAACCTACCTGGCCTATCAGGGTCCACAGGACAGTCGGTCACCAAGGCCACTCACAGACCACCACAGAGCCTCCCCCATCAGGAACCAACACTACAGCACCCACCCAGCATAACCACACCTCTGTCCCCATGACACGTCAATCAGCAGTGTGCCCACCTGTACAGGGACCCCAAGCCACACCTTGCCCACAAGACAATCAGGGACCTGGGGTCCAGGATACTTAGCATTGACGTGGGAGATGCACTGGTCTGCCAGACACACCATCTACACATTCATGGAGTGGACACTCTTTCAATTCCTGTACATCTGTTCATTTTTCCGGGGGGGACAAACGCAATATGTGTTCCATCAATCGCCCGAATTATATTGGGGCTATATCCCATTGCATAAGACCCGGCCTTCACAGTGGCCAAATCTTCCACCTGGGGGAATGCAATGTAGCTGCACATGTGTTTTATCAGGGCAGACAAGACTCTTGCCAGCACTATTGAAAACATTGGCTGTGACATTCCTGCTGCCAAGCCCACTGTCACTTGGAAACAACCAGTTGCCAGGAAATGGAGCACTGATAGAAGTTGCACAAGACTTCTCGCAGTGGGATGATGGATAGCTGATATTAGGTCAGGCTCCATCTGGGCACACAGCTCTGTGACTGTGGCCCTGTCCAGTCTATAGGTGAGTATTATGTGCCTGTCCTCCAGTACAGCCAAGTCCACCAGGGGTCTGTACACAGGGGTATGTCTCCATCTCGTATTCATCCACAGCGGTAGGTATCTAAGGGACACAAGAGTGAGTAGGCTGTCACAATTGGATCAACTATACCACAACAGCAGGCCACATTGTGCAATCATGTTTTGGACAGTGGAATTTTAAAGTATATGCTTTTAATCCTGTGACGCAGCAATTATCGATGGGCCTGTTCACCCCCCCTGAAATGGCGAGTGCCTGTCCTGTGTGGAGCGACAGGTGGAAGTGAGGTAATTCTGCCAACATTGTGGACCGTGGCGATCGACGGTCCTGAACTGCCATGCAATTCCTCATTGGATAATATTGGGCCCTATGGGGTACAGTGGCCAATGGAGATGTACGCTGGCGTTGATGGTATACACCGCCGCGGACGTGACCGCCATTTAATTTCACATTCCTCACTTGTTTCCTGACCTTCCACAGGAGAGGTCTTACACTACATGTGCTGCTGTGACCTGTGGATTTCTATGGTTTAGTATGTTTAAAATGTGAGTCTAACTATAACGTCCCTGTAACCTTTTTATAAAGTGAATACATTAATATATATATATATATATATATATATATATATATATATATATTGTTTTGTACATAAATACATATTCACAAGAGCTTCCTGCCCAAGTCCCTAAAGCAGTGATGTGTGCGCGTGAGTGAGGCAGCCTAAAGAAATAAAATAGCTCCTCCTGCTCCAGTACTGCAAGGATCACACACACTCTGTGTAACAAAACATGTTGTTTATTCTTCAGTAAATTTCCATTACACTGTCAGGTGTGGAACCAACACCTTATGTATTTCGACACACCCGGCGCCTTGATCACAGATGAAAAGCCCTTGTTTCCCTACCATATATAAAGTAAGCACAAACACCTTTTTATGGACAATCAAAAAAAGGACTGACATGTAAAACACAGTGGAGTCACAATGTGGCAGTCATATTTTACTTTTCTTCAATAATCCATCCTGCCCTGCAAAGAAGGCAAAATCATCACTGGTTCCAGTTTATGCATACGGTGTGCGATATTCGTGGTTAATCTTATAAATTCACAAAAGTATTTTGGCATAAACTATAATGACAGCCAACTCAAAACATTGCATTTGTCCTGTATCCCAAAGAAACATACTGTAGCCGGGCTCCGGTGACTGCACCCTCTCTTTTCCTCAGCCGACGTCTGTCGTTTAGTTCCCTCGAGGCCGTTCCGCGTTCCCATAGTAACCTGGGAACACTACGCGACGCATCAGAGGATTGCTTCCGGGTCCGTGGACTACACGAGAAGACGGACTATGCCAAAAGGGGAGAGAACGCTACGGAGAAGAACACTTGCGGAGCACCAGAGACGGAGAAGACCAAAACAGACGGATCCAAAGCCTCCAGCGGGACCGACAGAACCGGAGCTGTGACCACCAGCGGAGAGGAGACAAGGACACGAGAGACCCGCCACGACCCCTGGGGGTCGTGACTTTCAAAGGTACTGTCCCTTCTAGGGACAAGGGGAGCACAGTTATCTGCGGGCACCGGGGTCGGGATCAAGGGAGCAGGGTGGGGTAAAAGAGAAGACACGGCAGCACTAGGGAAGATTGAAAGTGTGATCACAGAGGATTGTACCACCATTGACAAATCCCTACACGAGCACCGTGGACTACCTCACCTACCACCCCTGCTTGCTCCCTCCCCACCTTGTATAGAAGAGTAACGCCCAGGGTACTCAGAGATCTTACCATACATATATTGGTTTTTTTTCCCTATTGTTGATGGTTATCCGGGACGCTCAAGGGACCCAACAACCGAAGGTCTTCCAAACCTAAAGAAGGGGAAAGAAACAGAAAAAAGGAGAGAAGATTAACAAAGACAAGACAAGAGCGGTTACAAGTTCATAGTAAAAACATATTGAACATTGGACATTGTCTATTAATTAAGGAAAAGATAATAAAGTACTCTCAAATACCCACTAACCATACTTACCGGAGTCAGCCTCTCTGTCCCGCGTACCGCCATAGCCTACCACACATACATACTCCAATGAATCCCTCATGAAAGCGCTAGTAGGGTTTCCTCTGTTTTAAGTCACATACAGTGCAACATATGGAGTGACACTTATGGATAATGAGCCAAATATAAGCATCACCTAATAGTAGTAGGCAGTTTCAGGCATCACATATATGTGTGGGTGCATGGAATTATCCCACACAGATTTAATGTTAGGCGACATTCTGCACAATCAATCAATCAATAAATCAATCTAGTAATGTATAGAGCGCGCTACTCGCCCGTCAGGGTTTCAAGGTGCATGGGGGGGAACTACTGATCGAATACCCATGTTTTGAGGCTTTTCCTGAATGCCAGGAGGTCCTGGGTCTGGCGTAGGTGGAGCAGTAGGGAGTTCCAGGTCTTGGCGGCGATGTGAGAGAAGGATCTTCCTCCGGCAGTGGTGCGGTGGATGCAGGGGATGGAGGCGAGGGCGAGGTTGGCGGAGTGGAGATGGCGGGTGGGAGTGCGGAAGGTGAGTCTGCTGTTGATGTAGGCTGGGCCAGTGTTGTGGAGGGCTTTGTGTGCGTAGGTGAAGAGCTTGAAGGTGATCATCTTTGTTACGGGTAGCCAGTGTAGGTCTCTGAGGCAGGATGAGATGTGGTCGCGGTGTGGGACGTCGAAGATGAGGCGAGCAGATGCGTTTTGGATTCGTTGCTTTTTCGTTTGGAGTTTGGCCGCGGTCCCTGCGTAGAGTGTGTTTCTGTAGTCTAGTCGGCTGCTGATAACAGCGTGGGTGACTGTTTTCCTTGTTTCGACTGGCTTCCATTTGAGGATCTTGCGGAGCATGCAGAGGGTGTTGTAGCAGGAAGAGGAGATTGCATTGGCCTGCTGAGTCATCCTGAGTGCTGAGTCCAGGATGAATCCTAGGTTTCATGCTTGAGTGGTGGGTGTGGGTATTGCTACTAGGGAGGTAGGCCACGAGGAGTCGTTCCAAACTGAGAGGTCGGTGCCGAAGATGAGGATCTCTGTTTTGTCAGTGTTGAGGCAGCCTGACTCCATCCAGTTGGCGATGGCGTGAAGTCCATTGTGGAGGTTGTTTTTTGCAGTTTCGTGAGGGAGAAGATCAGCTGGGTGTCGCCTGCGTAGGATAGTATGTTGATGTGGTGGGTTCGTGCGATGTTGGCAAGTGGGGCCATATAGACGTTGAAGAGCGTTGGGCCGAGGGAGGATCCTTTGGGGGACACCACAGATGGTCTTGGAGGCTTCGGACAAAAACGGCGGAAGGCGGACTCTCTGGGTTCTGCCGGAGAGGAATGAAGAGATCCAGTAGAGATCCTTGCCGTGGATCCCGGCATTGTGGAGGCGTGTGCGAAGAGTATGGTGACAAATGGTGTTGAAGGCTGCGGAGAGGTCCAGGAGAATGAGCGCTGTGGTTTCGCCTTCGTCGAGCATGGTCCTGATGTCATCTGTAGCGCAATGAGAACGGTCTCAGTGCTGTGGTTCTTGCGGAATCCGGATTGGGAGGTGTTGAGCGCCTTGTTGTCTTCCAGGAAGCAAGATAGTTGGCCGTTCACGATTTTCTCGATGACCTTTGCTGGGAAGGGGAGGAGGGAGATGGGCCGGTAGTTCGTGAGGTCATCTGGGTCCACCTTGGGTTTCTTCAACAGGGCGTTGACATCGGCATGTTCCCAGCTCTCCGGGAAGGTGGCTGTCTCGAAGGAGCTGTTGGTGATGGCACGGAGGTGGGGGGAGATGATATTGCTGGCTTTATTGAAGATATGGGGTGGGCAGGGGTCCGAATGGGAGCTGGAGTGGATGGAGGCCATGGTGTTGACGATGTCTTCATTGTTGACGTGGGTCCAGGCGCATAGGAGGTTGGTGTCACTTGGTGCGTTGGGGTCGTGGGTGTCTGTGGTTGGCTGGTAGATCTGGGGGTTGAAGCTGTTGTGGATGCATTCAATCTTTCGATGGAGATAGGTAGCGAGGGAGTTGCAGAGCTCCTGTGATGGCGGGGGTTCATTGGAGCAGGGCCTGGGGTTGGAGAGCTCTTTGATGATGCTGAAGAGCTCTTTGCTGTTGTGAGCGTTGGTGTCTATGTGGCTTTTGTGGCAGGTTCTTTTGGTGGTGCGGATCAGCTGGTGATTTAAGCGGATGGCAGTCTTGAAGGCGATGTGGTTTTATTCTGTAGGTTCATGGCGCCAGCTTTTCTTGATTCTTCTGCATTCCCATTTGGAGGCCTGTAGGTCGGGGGTGAACCAGCTCGCCTTGGTTCGGTAGTGGATGTGTGCGAAGGTGTTAGCGCAGTCGTCTATCCATTGATGCAGGTTGGTGGCGGCTGTGTTGGGGTCCGGGATCCAAGGAGGTGGGGCCTGGGTGAGGGTGGAGACCAGCTGTTCTGACGAGCCTTGGTTCCAGTAGCGGTGGGCGGGTTGTGTAGGGTGGTGGTGAGTGACTGGTTTCTGGAAGGAAAAATGGACGCAGCGATGGTCGGTCCAGTGGAGTTCGGTGGTGTGGCTGAAGGAGACGTGGCTGCTGGCTGAGAAGATGGGTCGAGTGTGTGGCCTGTGGTGTGAGTGGGTGACGTGACGAGTTGCTTAAGGCCGAGGTTGGCGAGGTTGTCAAGCAGGTTGGTGGTGTTGATATCGTTGTTGTTTTCTGATGTCGCGATGGTGTAGCACAAGTGAGGTCGGGGGCCGGGGGGTTTGTAGACCAGTGTTCCTCCGAGGGTGGTGTTGGCGTTGACGTGAATTTTGAAATGGAGGTGCTCGGTGGGGTTGAGGGTGTCGCGGGTGCTGGTTGAGACTCTGATGGTGCTTTTGTGGACTATGGCGATTCCTCCTCCTGGTTTGTTGGTGCGGTCTCTTCATGTGATTTTGTAGCCTTCAGGGATGGCTATGGCAATGTCTGGTTCCGAGGCCGAGTTCATCCAGGTTTCGGTGAGGAAAGCGACGTCAGGTCATGATGAGGTCAGTAGGTCCCAGAGTTCCATTGCGTGTTTGTAGACGGAGCGGGTGTTGAGGAGAAGGCAGCTGAGGTGGTTGACGGCGGGTCTGTTGCGGTGCTTGGTAGTTAGGGTGCAGGTGAAGCTGCAGTCTCTGCAGGAGAAGGGTCCCTTGGTGGGCTTTGGAGTGGACTGGAAGCAGACGGAGGAGCGCCCTGGATTGAGGGCGTGGAGGTCACTGGCTGTGTAGCGGTGTCTGGTGGTGCGGGGACCCAGTGGGCCAGGGGGACTAGCGCTGGGCGCGGTCCAGGCGCGGACGGGTGCAGACGGGCTAGGTTCTGGCACGCCTCTGGTGCACCAGCGGCTCGCCCGCACAGCGGCTGCCATTAAGAAGGGGAGGTGGGAGGGAGGAGCAGCTGGGAGGTGGGAGGAAAGAGCGAATGGGGGCACGAGGGGGCGGGCCGCAGGGACGCAGCGGCAGGAGGCAGAAACAGCTCAGGAGAGCCGAAAACAGAGCGCAAGGGGGACAGAGCACAAAGGGGCAAAAAATGGCACAGAAGAGGTACAAGCAAGAATAAAAGGCACAATAAAGTAAAAAGCACAGAAAATAAGGCACAATACATGGAACGCTTAAAAGAGCAGCCCACCAGACACAAGGGATGAGGCGCCGGCGGGTGCCTGCGGGTGGTGGAGGGCCTCGAATACGCAACAGCAGCGTGGGGTGGGTGAAGGACACGGGCACAACTTGGTGGAGCTGCACACGTGGGGAGCAAGCTCTAGACCCTAAAAGCAGGTCAGAGGTCACTCACTGCGACGCGCAGTGGCCGGCATTAAGAAGGGGAGGTGGGAGGGAGGAGCATCGGGGAGGCGGGAGCGAAGAGCGAATGGGGCCTGAGGGGGGGGGGCCGCAGAGATGCAGCGGCGGGAGGCAGACACGGCTCAGGAGCGCCGAAAAGGGAGTGCAAGGGGCACAAAGGGGCAAAAAATTGCACAGAAGAGGTACAAGCAATAATAAAAGGCACAATAAAGTAAAAAGCACAGAAAATAAGGCACAATACTAGGAATGCTTACCAGAGCAGCCCACTAGATACCAGGGATGAGGCGCAGGCGGGTGCCTGCGGGTGGTGGAGGGACTCAAACACGCGACAGCAGTGTGGGTGGGATGAAGGACACGGGCACAACTTGGTGGAGCTGCGCACGTGGGGAAAGAGCTCTAGACCCTAAAAGCAGGTCAGAGGTCACTGAACACAAAATCTTAACATATATACCAAGTTTGCAAAGCAGTATAAGTTGCCTATGGTATTACTTCTCACCCAAATACGTGTCTCCTAATACTAGTACCTCCCATGTAATGAGCAATGTCCCATTCAATCTCATATTTCTAGATAAAGCTTAATGAGGTGATTTAAACTCTTTGCCTTGTCACTGCACATCAATCTCATACCTTAAGTAAAATCATGATATGCTTAGACAACCATCAAAAAACTAAAAAAAACACATACAGAAAAGCCATCCAGATAACACCATTATGCCCAAGTGGGCAAGCATATTCAAACAAACAAACAGACAAAATCACCATTACTAAACAATAAACAATAATGAAAAAATTGAAACTTAGCTTAATGACCACCATAAACAGGCAGAAAGACCACACTTGTATTCTGCAGCCCTGCAAAAAGGCAAATACAGTGTTAGAAAATAACCCTTAGTGACAAGAAAAAGAACAAAATAGCAAAGGAAAAACAGCTTAACAGAGACTCTAATGTTTCTATATACTCTAAGTTAAAAGCTGAATAAACTGGTACTCAGTGTCATGAGGAGAATAAACAACTTTGCATTTATGCTCTAATCCTGAGGCTCTTGGACATGTGAACCAACAGTACCCCATAGCATGTCATTTTGATGAACTAAACAATAGGGATACTATGAAATTGAGATTCTACATAACAGCGGATGGAACCGCGTGGGAGTATATATTATGAAAAAGATAATAAAAAAGTGTTTGCCATAGAAGGAAATAACTGATAAAAAATGCAAATAAACCAACCAAACAAATCTAAGTATTAACAACTTTAACCAATAAAATCAGATGAAAAATAAATCAACAAAATAAAAGGTACACTAATTTAAACAATTTGGTACTTCAAAAACAACAAATGCTGCAAGACAAGGAAACTCTTCCAGCTTCTCTGGCCAGACCATTTAAAAAGCAGTATATACATCTCAACAACTACCTAACCAGGTGTTTAAAACGTATGTTTAAACTACAACATACTTGTTAATAAACATAGTAATGTAAAATAGCAAATAATTGAAAAAAACTTTCCAACTTTTATCTCTGCACATAGACTTCCTAAAAGAGAACACCCAGACATCGAAAAGGGATAAACTGCCTAAAAAAAACTATCTCAAACCAGTATAAAGATATAACAAGGGAAGTATAGATAAAAAAATTAAAAAAACTATAAACTCACCCATATTTCGAGTAACCTCTGTAAATTACGATCAAATTTACATTTAAAATGAAAGCAATGTTTTTTTTATCAAGCACCTGCTCCACATTAGTACATCTCCAACCGAAAAGCTGCAAAGCAGTATGAAACATTTAAAAAGAACAGACATGTAAGTATACAAACAGAAGCAGTTGCATAATTTTACATGCAAATAGCACAAATACAAAATGTTAAATATTGTATATGTTTGTGCTATTACTCTACTTTCAAAAACTATGGCAGAGAGTGCTACATACATAACAATGCAGAAGGGAAAACAGTTACTAAGTGTGAGAAACTGGGGCTGATTGCAGAGGCCCCCTAACTTTTTGCCCCCATTTTCCACTTTATGCTGGTGTTTTCCTGACTCTGATGGTGCCCTGGGTACTGCTAACCAGTCCCAGGGCCTGTGCTCTGTGTAAAATGGATATGCAAATTAGGCTAATTATAATTGGCTAAGTTAACCTACCTATAAGTCCCTAGTATATGGTAGGGCATGTAGGTTTAGGGACCACAGCATAGGTGGTGCACACCTAGGTGCATTGCTGAGGTGCCCAGTGTCATTTTAAAAGCAAGCCTGCCTTGCTGGCTGCTTTTAAATTAAAGTTATATGCAAATTCGACTTTGGAATTAAAGGTACTTCCAAAGTCTTAAACTACCTTATTTTTACATATAAGTCACCCCTAAGGTGTGCCCTATGTGCCCCTAGGGCTGGGTGCCATGTAACTATAAGCAGGGACTTTATAAAAATAGATTTATAAGCCCTGGTGAGGTAAAAACAGCCAAATTCGTTTTTCCCTCATTGAAGTAAATGGCCTTCATAGGCTAGAATGGGCAGACTTTATTTTAAATTTTAAAGTCTCCTTAAATGTTACATACCAAGAATTTGGTATCAAATTGATTGTTATAATAAATCCCACAACTTCCAGTTGTTGGATTTAATATAACTAGTGCAGGTAAAAAGTTTAGACTTTACCTAAAAAGTTGCCAATTTCAGCTCTGCATTGTTTTTGCTCCTGTGCTCTGATTGGCCAGCCTGCAGCAGCTTCTGCCAGGCTACTTTAATGAGGTGTGAAGTGGCCTGACTTCACACAAAGGAATGTGCTTGGGGGAGAGAATCTCCCCTCAGCAGATGGGGAAGCAGGAAGGGGGAGGGCTGCCAAACTGGTCTTCAAAGGCAGAGAAGGACATCTGGAGCACCCAGCAACACCCCCACATCCTGCAACCCCAGACAGCTAGGTGCCCCCTTGATTAGATTAGGAGAGGGCAGGAGAGGGGTGTGTTTATGATTTTTAGCCACACCAGTGGGTGGGCTCAGCCAGATCTCTCCTCTAAAAATCAGATTCATCCATTTTGGATTTTTAGAGACTGTTGCCTTCTGGGATGGATTTTTGCCACACTTCCCAGGAAGTGGTCATCACAGGGGGACGACCCTGTCCCTGATTGGAGAACCAGGGCCCCCCTGCTTTTCACCCAGGAGCAAGGATAAAACTGGCAGACCTGCACCCACGCCTCAGATCCCCACCAAATTTCAAGAAGAAAGAACTTAAGGAGAAGAAGGACTGCCCTGCTGGACCCCTGGCCTGCACCTGGACCCTGCACTCAGAAAGACTGCACCAGCTGCACACTTGGGCTTCACCACAAGAAGGACTTTGCCTGGCTTCCACTGGTTCAAGGAGGGACTCCCTGTTTGCTACAGGTGAAAAATTGCTAACCAGAGTCCCCTGCACCAACTCCTGAAAAAGTGACCAGCTGACCACTGCCCAGTGGCCAAAAAGGAGTTTGCGCCAGGTGCACTCTGGGAGTTGAAGTCCGCACTTCCCAAGGACCATCACAGAACTTCTGGACCCTTGGGGTGAGCTGTGGACCCCAAAAGAACCTTAAAAGAACATCTGGGTGAAGCCCCAGAAGTTTGGAAAAGATTGGAGAAATTTTAGAAAAAAAGCTCCATAAAGTGACCGACTCGACGCGGAAATTCTAGCCGGCTTGCCTCAACCGCGACCCGGCCTGACTTCGTGGTTCGTCCCGGTCAAGAAAAACATCCGAAAAAGAGACTAAGTCCGAACGTAAAAAGTTGACCGGGACCTTCCAGCCATCGTATCCGAGAAGGGCTCCACGGACGTCGGATCAAGATCCAGGTTTACCCCGGTCGAAGGATTTTCATCTCGAAAAAACGACTAAGTCCGAAGGTAGAAATCACCACCGAGGAAACCGACTTCGCGTATCCGGACAAGGGCTCCAGGAGGTCGGATCCAACTGGCAGGTTCGTCCCGGTGAAGAAAAACTTCAAAATAAAGACTAAGTCAGAAGGTAACTTTTTAACCGAGGCCTCCCGCGACCTGTAGCCGAGCAGGGCTCCATCGCGGTCGGCCTGAAAGTTTGACTTTGTCCCGGTCCTGGTGCAACCAGATGACCCGATTGGCGCTTTTTGTTTCTATGCGCTAGAAAATAATAATACTTTAAAAATTCATATCTCCGGTTCCCCTGAACCGATTTTAATCGTTTTTGTGTCATTTTAAAGATAAAAATATAAGCTATTTTTATAAATTGGTTTTGGATTTTTAAACTGTTTCCTGTGTTTTATTTAATTATTGTTTTGTGATATTTGAATGCTTTACACTTTGTCTCCTAAGTTAAGCCTTGACGCTCGATGCCAAGCTACCAAGGGTAGAGCTGGGATTAATTTACTGAGACCTAACTGTACTTTTGTGGAGGTTTGTGGCTTGTTGCTAGGTGTAGGTACCTACCTGCCCTACCAATAACCCATTTTCCAACATAATTGGAAGCAGCGACGGGATCCTGTACTTGTGTTCAATATCACGTTACAGTTTTAGATAAAACAAATTCAAAATCCTTTAAATTGTCCTAGTGCAAAAATTGTTTTTAATTTTTAATTTTTTTTTTTTTTTTAAATTAATTTGGATTAATGTCAATTATTGAATTTTTGTAATTTTTCTAAATTCTTGTTACCAATTTTTGCAAAAAGTTTTTGTTGACACAAAACTAGGGAACCATGGAGCTTGATCTGGCTAGCCTACCCACACTGACAGTAGTCCAGCTTAGGGGGTTGTGTATTGAGAGGGGGTTGCCTGCAACCACTAATCTCAGGAAGGAAATCCTGATTAAATCCCTGACAGCATGGGCTGAGGCCCAAGAGGTAGAGACAGAGGAAGCTCCAGAGGAGGAACCAAAAGAGGATGATGCTAACTCTAACCACTCAGGGGAGGAAAGGCATCAGACCCCAAGTGAGGAAGAGGAGGAACGGTCCTCACTGGATACAGTCACTAGGGGCAGACCCAAAGCTAGTGGTAGGAAGGGGGTCCTTTCAGGAGGAGAGAACCCATCCATCAGGGAAAGAGAGCTGGAAGCCCAGCTAGCCTACATAGCTTTGGAAGCAGAGAAGCTGGCCCTAGAGAAGAAAAAGTGGGCATACAAAGAAAAAAGAGATGGAAGCAGCGATAAAGAAGCTGAGGTGTCCATGGGTGGGGGAGTTTGCCCCAGATTACCCAAGGGGGTGGTTCCTGCTTATGTAGAGGGGGATGACATAGATAAGTGGCTAGGGGCCTTTGAGAGGGCACTCCAAATGAGAAGGGTTAAGCCTCAATACTGGGGTTCCCTTTTGTGGGAGTTGGTCCCCAACTCAGGGAGGGATAGGCTTCTGACCTTAAGGGGGGAAGAGGCAGATTCATACCCTAGTATGAAAAGGTGCTTAGTCAAGAAGTTTGGTCTGACCCCAGAGCAATATAGAATGAAGTTCAGGGACACCCAGAAGGTCAGTACCCAGTCTTGGGTTGACTTTGTGGACACCTCACTAAAGGCACTAGAGGGCTGGATTATTGGCAACAAAGTAAATACTTATGAGGGGTTATACAATCTGATCATGAGAGAGCACATCTTGACCAATTGTATCCAAGAAAGGTTACGCCAGCATCTAGTGGACTCTAAGCAGACCAACCATAGAGAGCTAGGGGAGGCAGCTGATGAGTGGTTGAGAACCAGGGTGGTTGTCAAGTCCCAGGGGGGAGACTCCAAGAAGGGGGGGACAGGTCCCCAAAAACCTAAGGAGGGAGGTGGTAAGCCCACCACAGAGACTCCCTCTGTACCCCAGAACCCTAAGAAGGAGGAGAGTAAATCCCACTCCCAATCTGACATGCAGAGACAGGGAGACCCAGGGTTAAAAAAGCTCTTGGACAGTAGGGCTTGCTTTGACTGTCAGCAGACAGGTCACTTCAGAGGAGATGCAGCCTGTCCAAAGAAGGTGGTTAGCACTGGGCTGTCCAGTGTAGCCATAGAGGAGGATTCCTCAGATGATGAAGTCCTCCTAGCATTGTGCTGGGAGACAGGACCAGATGGTAAGCTGGTGATCCCTGAGGGTGGGAGTAGGCACTTCCACCACATTCAAGTGAATGGGATCCCTACCACTGGCCTGAGAGACACCTGTGCCAGTCACACTGTAGTGAGTGACCGGTTAGTGACCCCAGACATGTATGTCCCAGGAAAGACAAAGAAAGTCAGGATAGCCACAGGGGAGGTCTCCTCCAAACCTGTAGCCATAGTGCCCCTAGAGAGGGAGGGTATCCTTGACTGGATTAGGGTGGTAGTCAGTGCTGACCTTCCCCTAGATTGTATCCTGGGCAATGACCTCCCAGAGGTGAGTCTGGTCACAGATGGGGTGGTCGCCCAGGGCGCCCCCCCAACCCAAAGTCCTGGGGAGTCAGTCCCTACAGTTAGGAGACAGGGGTCCCCAAGAAAAGGAAAGAAGAAAAGGAAGGGTAGGCCACTCTTAAAGAGAGTTCCAGGGAGCCAAAGGCCTTCTGCCCCAATAGGGGGGGAGCCCAGAGTTGGCACTGGTGAGGCCTCACCTGACCCCAAGGAAGTCCTGAGTAGTCAGGCAGCTGTCCAGATGCAAGGTGTTGCCCCTGCACTGACAGAAGGGAGAGTGGAAGGAGGGTGTCTGCCACAGGAGGTGGTAGCCCCCCACTCTAGACAGCAAGAGGGGTGCCAGGACCCCAAAGATGCCCCTAAAGCAGCTCAGCCACCTGTCAGTGGAGAGCTTAGGGTGTGGTTCTGGGTACTGACAGCTGTCAGTAGCCTCTGCTGGGTGCTAGCCTTCCTGGCAGCACTGTACTTGGCCTGGGAGGCAGACCCCAAGGCCAATAGCAAAGTAGGCCCCCTGACCCTGTTGGTCATGGTGGGGTTGCTCAAGTGTTGGGTGACCTCTTTGGGTAAGCTAGGTCTTGCCCTAGCAAAGTTAGGAGTAGGGGAGGTGGGCACCTCACTACCCAAGTTGGCAGAGAGAGAGGAGGAAGACCCCCCTAGAGGGAAGTTTCAGTTTGGGTTGGGTCTTTTTACTGTTGGGATGGCTTCACTACCCAGAGGGAGTGACCCTGACAGGAGGATATAAGGCAGAGTAGGCCCTGCAAAGGGACAGCCAGTTTTCTTCACTGTCTTCCTCGCCTAACAAGCCAGGAAGACTCTCCCAGGGTTGGGCTGAGTCTCCTGGGCGTGTGGGCTGGGGGGGGGTTGTGTGAGAAACTGGGGCTGATTGCAGAGGCCCCCTAACTTTTTGCCCCCATTTTCCACTTTATGCTGGTGTTTTCCTGACTCTGATGGTGCCCTGGGTACTGCTAACCAGTCCCAGGGCCTGTGCTCTGTGTAAAATGGATATGCAAATTAGGCTAATTATAATTGGCTAAGTTAACCTACCTATAAGTCCCTAGTATATGGTAGGGCATGTAGGTTTAGGGACCACAGCATAGGTGGTGCACACCTAGGTGCATTGCTGAGGTGCCCAGTGTCATTTTAAAAGCAAGCCTGCCTTGCTGGCTGCTTTTAAATTAAAGTTATATGCAAATTCGACTTTGGAATTAAAGGTACTTCCAAAGTCTTAAACTACCTTATTTTTACATATAAGTCACCCCTAAGGTGTGCCCTATGTGCCCCTAGGGCTGGGTGCCATGTAACTATAAGCAGGGACTTTATAAAAATAGATTTATAAGCCCTGGTGAGGTAAAAACAGCCAAATTCGTTTTTCCCTCATTGAAGTAAATGGCCTTCATAGGCTAGAATGGGCAGACTTTATTTTAAATTTTAAAGTCTCCTTAAATGTTACATACCAAGAATTTGGTATCAAATTGATTGTTATAATAAATCCCACAACTTCCAGTTGTTGGATTTAATATAACTAGTGCAGGTAAAAAGTTTAGACTTTACCTAAAAAGTTGCCAATTTCAGCTCTGCATTGTTTTTGCTCCTGTGCTCTGATTGGCCAGCCTGCAGCAGCTTCTGCCAGGCTACTTTAATGAGGTGTGAAGTGGCCTGACTTCACACAAAGGAATGTGCTTGGGGGAGAGAATCTCCCCTCAGCAGATGGGGAAGCAGGAAGGGGGAGGGCTGCCAAACTGGTCTTCAAAGGCAGAGAAGGACATCTGGAGCACCCAGCAACACCCCCACATCCTGCAACCCCAGACAGCTAGGTGCCCCCTTGATTAGATTAGGAGAGGGCAGGAGAGGGGTGTGTTTATGATTTTTACCCACACCAGTGGGTGGGCTCCACCAGATCTCTCCTCTAAAAATCAGATTCATCCATTTTGGATTTTTAGAGACTGTTGCCTTCTGGGATGGATTTTTGCCACACTTCCCAGGAAGTGGTCATCACAGGGGGACGACCCTGTCCCTGATTGGAGAACCAGGGCCCCCCTGCTTTTCACCCAGGAGCAAGGATAAAACTGGCAGACCTGCACCCACGCCTCAGATCCCCACCAAATTTCAAGAAGAAAGAACTACAAGGAGAAGAAGGACTGCCCTGCTGGACCCCTGGCCTGCACCTGGACCCTGCACTCAGAAAGACTGCACCAGCTGCACACTTGGGCTTCACCACAAGAAGGACTTTGCCTGGCTTCCACTGGTTCAAGGAGGGACTCCCTGTTTGCTACAGGTGAAAAATTGCTAACCAGAGTCCCCTGCACCAACTCCTGAAAAAGTGACCAGCTGACCACTGCCCAGTGGCCAAAAAGGAGTTTGCGCCAGGTGCACTCTGGGAGTTGAAGTCCGCACTTCCCAAGGACCATCACAGAACTTCTGGACCCTTGGGGTGAGCTGTGGACCCCAAAAGAACCTTAAAAGAACATCTGGGTGAAGCCCCAGAAGTTTGGAAAAGATTGGAGAAATTTTAGAAAAAAAGCTCCATAAAGTGACCGACTCGACGCGGAAATTCTAGCCGGCTTGCCTCAACCGCGACCCGGCCTGACTTCGTGGTTCGTCCCGGTCAAGAAAAACATCCGAAAAAGAGACTAAGTCCGAACGTAAAAAGTTGACCGGGACCTTCCAGCCATCGTATCCGAGAAGGGCTCCACGGACGTCGGATCAAGATCCAGGTTTACCCCGGTCGAAGGATTTTCATCTCGAAAAAACGACTAAGTCCGAAGGTAGAAATCACCACCGAGGAAACCGACTTCGCGTATCCGGACAAGGGCTCCAGGAGGTCGGATCCAACTGGCAGGTTCGTCCCGGTGAAGAAAAACTTCAAAATAAAGACTAAGTCAGAAGGTAACTTTTTAACCGAGGCCTCCCGCGACCTGTAGCCGAGCAGGGCTCCATCGCGGTCGGCCTGAAAGTTTGACTTTGTCCCGGTCCTGGTGCAACCAGATGACCCGATTGGCGCTTTTTGTTTCTATGCGCTAGAAAATAATAATACTTTAAAAATTCATATCTCCGGTTCCCCTGAACCGATTTTAATCGTTTTTGTGTCATTTTAAAGATAAAAATATAAGCTATTTTTATAAATTGGTTTTGGATTTTTAAACTGTTTCCTGTGTTTTATTTAATTATTGTTTTGTGATATTTGAATGCTTTACACTTTGTCTCCTAAGTTAAGCCTTGACGCTCGATGCCAAGCTACCAAGGGTAGAGCTGGGATTAATTTACTGAGACCTAACTGTACTTTTGTGGAGGTTTGTGGCTTGTTGCTAGGTGTAGGTACCTACCTGCCCTACCAATAACCCATTTTCCAACACTAAGAGAGCCTCATTACGAGTGTAGCAATCCGAATAACGCCACACTCATGTTTAGTGTCGGAACTCAGCAAGCCAGGCAGTCCAATCACCCAATTACAACCCTGGTGGACAGACCCACCAGCGGACCACCGTCCACACTGGGAATATGGTTCCTGATGTGGTGACAATGGTCTCAGTTGTACTCAGCCAAGGTGCACTGAACTCAGAGCCACCTGCCTAATTATAACTCCCCTCACTGCCAGCCTTTCCATGGTGGTTTCACCGGCTTGGAAAGGCAGGCAGTGAGTGTGTGCTGGGGCCCCCCTGTCCAGCACCATCAGAAAGCGCCCTGTCTGCTTTGCTGTCAGTTCCCATTCTGAGGATGCTAGTCGGCTCCCTCTGTGATATGAGATAGCACTTGGCTCCTTTAAGGGAGCAGAGTGCTGTCCGGTAGCATTGTTCCTGCTAGTCTATCTGACCGGAATGCTCTATTACAATGTTCCCACCGGTCCCACAAATCTACGTTTTTCTGAAGAGAGTTGAGAGTCAGGGTTGGATGAAATCATAAGAGTAGAGCTGAAATTGTTTGGAGTCTAAGTCCAGCATACTCCTCTCAGTAGGAAAATTGATCTGTGGCGAAGGATAGTCGACAGAGTGAATGCTGTAGGCACCACCCTCTGCACAAAGAAGGACATTAGGAAGATGTGGAATGACCTGAGGGCAAAGGTCCATTCCCTGGTCTCCAGGCAGCAGTTGAGGCCAGCAAGACTAGCGGTGGCCCTCCCAATGCCCTATTAAGACTTTTTCCCTGGGAGGAGAAGGTCTTGGCCATCCTGCTTCCTGAGGGCTTGGCAGAAATACCTGGGGAGTAGAGTCTGGTAAGTTTCAACACAAAAAATTGTTGTGCAATGTTCTGCGTGCTCACAGCTCAGCTTCTGCCACTGTCTTGTTCATGTGCGTACTCAAGATTCAACACCGAGAGTATCTGAGTTTCAACACTGTCAATGTGTATTATTGGGCCCAATATCACAGCTACCAAGGACTATCACATGCCATATGTCCAGATGGTGCCTGTATATCTTACAATATCAAAAATCATTCCAGGACTCAAGGTATGTCCCAACATGCATATGTATGTTCAAACCTAAATGCAGTCTACATACAGAAATGTAATACCCAAGATTTGTCAAGAGTTGGGGAGTAGAGATAGTGGTTCTACTGTAACTCACAGGAGGTCTTGTGTCTGTAACTCCAACCACCAGCCCAGTAGTCACTTGTCCAAATACACCTGCTTGTAATCTCTTCAGTGCTCATCACTTACCTGGGATTATACCATTCGTATAGTGTGTGTAGCAGAGGGGGTGACATGACTGGAACTCCCAGGAGGCCTTGTGTCTGTAGATCCAACCACCAGCATAGAGTTCACTTGTCCAAATACCCTTGTGTATTAATTCTCAATTAAAGTGTACTCACCTGGGATTATACCTTTTGTATAGTGTGTGCACTAAATGCAGTGGCATGACTGCAAATCCCCAAATCCCTTGTGTTTGTAGCTCCAACCACCAGTCCAGTGCTCACTTGTTCAAACAAACCTGTTTGCAATCACTTCAATGTTCTTCACTCACCTGGGAGTATACCATATAAATATTGTATGTAGTAGAGGGAGTGACATGACTGCCACTTCCAGGATGCCTTGTGTCTGTAACTCCAACCACCATCACAGGGTTCATTTGCCAAATACCTCTGTGTATCAACTCTTAATTGAAATGTACTCACCTGGGAGGATACCTTTCATCAATTGTTGTGAAGTAGAGGGGGTGACTGCAAAGCCCAATAGGCCCTGTTTCTGTAATTGTAACCACCAGTCCAGTGTTCACTTGCCCAATTACCACTGTGTATTAACTCTCAATATACAGAGCATGCTTCACTCAGAGCTGTGTCTGTCTACCTAGCTCGATTGGAACTTGCTACCCAAGATCACAGAATTGAAGGCAGGAATGACACCTTACCAAGTGTGTACACCAACTGTTCCTAAGGCCATAACCTGCATGCCCAGATTTGTATTGGCAGCAAACACATTGACACATCACTGCACACATGATCACTGTAGCAGCATATACAACAAAGTTATGTCTTTGCTTGTATCTCTGTCAACTAGGCTTCAGAATGGTGAAAGGCACATGTTGATACTATACTGTGCTGACTTCACTGTTGGTAAGATGTCATTTACAGTCTATCATACAAAGGGGATCTGATCAGCCCACCTCATGAGCTGCTTGCGTCTAATAGTTTAGGCAAGCTTTGCACTTTTCATGTCAAATAATCTGATACCATGGTAATATTACACAGAAGGCTAACCTACAATTTACGAATGTCCAATGTCATATTGTAACACAAAAGCTGTGGAGGGTATTGTCGCACTTCAACCAGTAACAACGTTCTTCCTTCATCAATAGGTCGAGCTGCCACTGGGCACACGGAGGCCACCCAACAGACTTCCACTTCCCACTTGGATGAAACCCTCAGTGATGATGACACTCCTGGACTTAAAGATGTGGAGGAAGGTCCTGGCCCATCCGGACAAACTAGTCAGATGGCAACAGTGACTCTCACTGTGGTACAACGTCACCTCCCATCCCTGTTGCATCGACATCACAAACAACTATGCATGCCCCAACTTCTATACCCAACACAGTTTCTACTATCTTGTGCCCCTCAGTCGGGGACCCTGAGGTTTACCTGAACAGTTCTGACACTGAGGGTTCAGGACCCAGTTGGAGAGGGCACCCTGTGCCGAGGGCACAGGCTCATGGGGTAGGGTGCTTAGGAGGGATGCTGAGGGCCACCGTAGTGAGGCTACTGGGGCTGCTGCCAGCCAGGATACTATCAGCCACATCTTGGGGGTCTATCAGGAGTCCCAAGGGATGAACGGCTAGGTGTTGACTAATCTCTGGGACATTAGGCAGCTGCAGAGGGTCATGATAGACAAAATGGATGCCCACAACAACATGGGCATCTTAACAGACAGGGGTGCTGAGGGAAATCAACACCACCCTGAGCAGGGCTTTACTCCCACCATCTACCCCTTCGTGTGTGGCAACTACATTAAAACCAAGTACATCTGCAGATCCTAAGGAAGGGAGGCCCTACCAGAGGCACAATCAACCTCAGACACCGCTGCCTCTGCAGCAGATGATTCTCCCCTCGACCAATAGGGAGGTCCACCAAAGACTCAAGGAGGTTTGGATGGCAAGACATTCTCCACTGCCAGCAAGTGACCTCTTCTATAATGTCCTTCTTTGTGTGCCACACATTCACTCTGTTGACTGATCCTGGGCCACTTTCCATTTCCAGTGGGTGGAGTACTCTGGACTTCCAATGGTGTGGCATCTCCTCCAATGATTTCACACACCATGACTGATCCATTTACTTCACTTTTGTTTTCATTTATGGCCCAATTTTATTTTCTGATGTGCACTGAAATAAATACACCCATCACAAACTCATTGTTCACTGTCTTCAATTTCTCATTTAACAATGAAGACATGTGAAACCATGTGAACCACATGATGCTACTTGTGTAAGCAGGGATATATAGCATATGCACAGGGTCCGCCTCAGGATTACAACCCTTAGACACCAACACATAAATACAAGTGTCTTATAGAAGAGACATTGTCACTTTGTTCATCAAAATTGGATATGGCTGATGTCATCAGCTGGAGCCTGAACACCCATCTCTCAAAAGGAAGCACACCTCATGGGATGCAACAACCAGACAGATGGCAGTACAACAGTACATGATCACAGGGTCATTACACTCCAGTGCTTTTGCATCTGGTCGTATGGCATAAAGAACTGACAGTGATGTGCCACAGGCATTTTTACCAACAATGATCAAAAACATCAAGAGTCAAACGCAACTAATACCGAAAGACTGTTTAGCCAATGTGAAGGGGGATTGACATGATAGTGTCCTATCACAACATTTTCAATCACCACATGATGAAACACATGATGCATCACTGCCATCACACGACAATGAGCAATTCAAATGGTCTTCTGCACTTCCATCCTCTCACTGTGCTAGCTGTCTTTATGCAGGTCATCTACACCCAAAGTCTGTGATGACATTCCCAAGGAACATCCATGTCCACATTGTATGTTCCAACACCATGATGTACCAACCAATGTCACAACTCTTAAATGCCTAAATGAAGATGTCATGGTGAAGTACCTGAACACAGAACAGACCAAGGACTGGAGTCATGAAAGCATTCACATGACACACGTCACATAGCAAACATCTGGACAACAAAGTCATTCAGAAAAAAATCAGGCACAAACGAGGCAACAGCATCAAAATGTGATTGTCAAAAGATTGCTCATCAAACATCTTTTTGCATATTTTGCATGAGATCCATAGCTATCACTAAAAAGATACTCCACATGTTATCACAACTACAGTTCATTGTACACTCAAAGTCATGGCATGTCATGAAATACTTACACTCATGAGAAGATTCTGTCGATGAGATCTTGTCCAAGTCAGCTTCTTCCTCCTCACCATTACCATCTTCATTTGGCATTCCAAGATTCTCATCCGGTGGCACCTCAGGCTCCCATTCTATGGGATGTAAGATATATTCCTCCGCAGGGCAGTGTTGTGGAGCATGCAGCATGCTACGGTGATCTGACACACCTTCTCGGGTTAGTAGAAGGGCTCCCCCAGTCTTGTCCAGACATCTAAATCTGGCCTGCAGGAACCCATAAGTCTTTTACACTGCCACCGTGTTTACTCATGGGCCTTATTAAAACAGACTTTCCCTGGCGTAGTTGGATTCCTATGCAGTGTTAATAACCAAGGATGGTTTGGGTATGCCGAGTCTCTTTTTGTGAATGAGACTTGGGTGCTACAATGAGTCACTCACTTCTTTATTGTAGCACCTGTCATTGCACGCATAAAATCAGGACAGATGTGACTTACCAACCAACCAGGTGTTCTCTGGTTGCAGTTGTGACATTAGCTGGGGTGTGGTGCTGTTCTGCATGTCAAAGAAATCATCGGCTGATCCAGGGAATTCGGCAGAAGTATTTGAGATATAGAGATCTGCCAATCAGTCAACTTGCACATTGATAGAATGGAAGTTCTTCCTGTTTCAATAGACTTGTTCACTGGCTTGTGGTGGCACCAAGGCAACATGTGTCCCATCAGTGGGAGGTAACCAACACCATAGAAGTCAGCCTTCACATTGCCCAAATCCTCACGTATGGGAAACCTTGCTATAGCTGTCAATGTGTTTCAGCAGTTTTGATAGCATGTCTCTTAACACACCACTAAACATAGATTGGGACATTCCACCAGATATGGCTACTGTTTATTGGAAGTACCCTGTGGCAAGGAAGTGTAATACTGCCACGAGTCTCACAATGAGAGGTATGCATGTTGGATTAAGGTTTTCAAAAATTATGTTGGGCTCCAACTGATAACACAAATCAACAACAGTTTGCTGATTCAGATGGAAGAGTTTGATAATGTGATTTTCTTCTATGGTTTGAATGTCTGGCAGTGGACGGTAGACTGGAGCTTCTCACCTCCTTCCTCTCCAGGGTAGCTATTTGTGACATCAGATGAGTTTGAGAATTAGTAAATGTATACATATTAACATACATGATGTATACAATAAAAGTCTATGTGACAATGCAGGAATGACTGGAATGACAATACAATCATTACATATGTGTACAGCTCAAGATCCAATGAGACCCCCATGGCTATCTTCACATGTGTGTACAACATGGATTTGGACCTCATTCAACTATGAGCTGATCATGTGCCCCTCTAACTTTGACTGTCCATTCTGACTTCCAAAAATACCATCACCAGAGGTGAACCGGGATCCGCCGTTTTATGCCATCTGTGACCAGCAGCACACTACACTCATGATTGTGTATGTGAATCTACAGAAAAAGGCTGCCGCACATATGTTGAGATGTTCTGACACCTCTATAAATGTTGTGGTGCATTTCACAGGCCCCAACAGTGTAGTTACAACTGCCAAAATGACAGATGCCTGATCCCCTACATTGGACAAATGTGACCAGCTAGCAGCCACTGACGGAAGTGCACCACTCGGTGGGCCATTCTAACCATAGCTGACACAGCCATAGGCTAACGTTTTTGCCTATGGTGGTTGCGATCCAATGGCTGCTTCCATTGGTGGTGATGATCGTGTATGTGGTGGACATGTAGACTGCGTTTGGCAAACACACTCACTTGACTCCTGACATTGCTGCCATCAACACCTCCACCACTTCAGCTGCTGTGTGCCACCTCTGGGACCAATCATACCAAGGTAAGCAGGGGAAAGGGACCCAGCCTTCACTCCAGAGGAGCTGGAGAAGCTCATAGAGGAGGTCCTTCTCCTATATGGTCAGCTTTGTAGCTCACCATAGGAGCAGGTAAGGACTTCGTAGGCATATTTGCCAATGTTTAACAAAATCCTTTCCTTCCTCATAGGCTACAGTCTGCTTTGAGTGCCAATGATTTGTATGAGGTGCATGTTGTCACATTGTGTGATCCATACATATTATGTAGATGGTGCTGGTAGTGGAGAGTTGCACTCTGGGTAGGACACATTACCATTGTGTTGTGTGATAAGGTATAAATCTCTCTATTGTATATATATAGGCATACAGACTTTACAGGCATGCAATGATGTATCTTTGCATATGATTTTTTGTAAATGAAGACCAACATGTATTTGTATTACAGCATGAGCTGTGTATTTATGCTGTATGAGTCTTATGAGGACCTTGTCATTAATGTGTACAGCCCCACAGAACACTCAGAACACATCTGGCCTTGGCAAACTACTGTCGGAGAAGCATGTTAAACTCACTGTGTCCTTCAGAGTGCCACACAACCCTGTACTCACAGAGGATGTGCACAGGATGGACTGCAATGCATGGATTTGATGGAAATGTGAGTGTCCTGTAGGTTCTGTATGGTCTGCCTGCAGAGAACAAGGACTGTCAGATGTGCTCCCAGTATGTGAGGTAGACCATGCTGGGGCAGGGTTACTGTGGCTATGCAACTATGGCCCTGGAGCCTCTCCATGTAGACCTGCAGATCCTTGGATATGGCCAAAATGAGTATTCAGATACAAGACTTGGCCAGAATGCTTTTGTGCATTTGCCTCATTAGGAATGGGCACTGAGGATCCCCCCTGACCTACTACATACTTCCATTGACCAACATTGTCAATGTGTGTCATTCACTTATGACAAGCCCCTTAATCACACAGCTCTGTTGTCATCTTTTCATGAGTCATATTTGTACACGCATATTTCACAAATGACCAACCAGCACTGCAAATAGTTTGGTAGTTTGAGGTAGAGCATTACATGTGACTCATTTCCTTTATTAAATGTAACAAAACAGATAAAACATACCGTGGTATGTGTGATGTCATTTCTGTAGGAGTAAAACATGTACTAAAATGTGTGTTCAGGAATACCATTACATACTACATAAACCCACTAAGGAGTGGTATTGTTATTCCATTGGATGGCCCACATGTACACATGCACAGGGAAGAGGCTTATCCTGACACCCATGCCAGCCCTTTCCCTTTCACGTAAGTGTTAGTGGGTAGTGTGTACTATGGTAGTTGCCTATAAGGAATGTATGCATTGAGTCAAAGTGCCTGGATGTAAATGTGTCTGTCCAGTAATGGCCAAGGGGTTTGTCAACAGAATGTCACAATGGTGTGTTGTGTTTCATTGTGGCTCACATCACAGTGCATGTTGCTTGTGCCTAGGCTATCTGATGTCAGTGATCTTTCTCAGTCAGTGTAGGCCATGAGCAGCATTGTTAATCGGCAAATGACTATAAATGGTCTATTTTGTCCTTGTGCCTATGGCCATGTATGCTTTACACTTGTGGTCTGTTGACAAATACAAAATGGTTGTGGTTGGTGTTTTAAAATGTGTGTGTCACAGAAATGTGTTCAGAAAAATTGATTTGTGACCTCTTCATTTGTCTTTTGCACCCATACAGGTCAATGCCCATCAGAGGCAAAGGATTTGAAGAGCCATCACTCAGAAGGTACGGACTCGGTGGCTCCATCACTGGTGGAGCGTCCACTGTCGCAAGAGCTGGGAGGGCCTGGAAGATCGCAGAGGTTCAGATGGGGGTGTCCTCCCAACATGGGTGGGGCCCAAGCCAGAGCCTGACTCCCCTGATGGCCCACATCCTGGTGGTGGCCTACCCGGAGCTTGATGGGCATTTGAGGAACGCACAGCAGCTACAGTGGGTGATTCCTGGCCATATCCCTAGCTGTTACATTGTCAGGTTGTTTGGTTAGAGTCTGCCATCTACCACTCGAGATTGGAGATGGGCAATGTGTGACACTCAAGCAGAGTTATTGCTTGTGTGGATATTGAAGATGCTGCATACTGTGACTTGACTTGCGTCCCAGTGACCTCAAACATAACATATTACAGTCCACAACCAACATACGTTCCTGGGCAGACACATGGCTGAGTACAGTGATCAATCAGTGCATGTTGTTTGGTGTTGTGGTTGTGATTTATTCCCAACAGTCCACCTGTCTTCAGTGTGCTAGCCACAACATCAAACAACCTGAGTTAATGGTTCACTGTACTCAGCCATGTGTCTGCTCTCAAGCGTATATTAGCATCTGTCCCCCACAGGCCACTTGTTCTAAGTGTGTCAAGGGTGTTTGTGCCCCAATAATGTCTTAATAATGTTGGCCATCATAAATGTGACATAGCATATATTGTCACTTGGTTGCAGTTATAGGGCAGTACTTTCCCTTGGCAATTATGGAATGTCTAGTAACCTGATTTTGGTGTACAGACACTGTTGCCCTCATTCCTTGGGCCCACATGTTAGCAGGTATCCCTTGCACTTTTGTTATATCATGTACACTTCTGTTTCCTACGTGGTATACCTGTCTTGAAGGGATGATGTCTGATTCCATCACATATGTGTGCATTCTAATATGTGTTTGGATTCAGACATATTTGATGAGTATGCAGTTTATTTGGTGCCCAGACAGGAGTATGACACCACTGATTGGTGATTCACACATACCCTAACTCGTCATGCCATAACTTTTGTCATGTACAATTCCAGAAGCAATGAAGACATGCAAGGTATGAGTACAGTAATTACTCACATTGTGCATTTCCACACCATTGCTGTGGAATCATTTTTGTAAGTGCTTTGCACATGTCATTTTTTGAAGGTTCATTACCTGACTGTTGGCGTGCATCAGGGAGCAAGTTGAAGGAGTGTTGTGTGTGTACACTTATTCATCCATGGAAATCTGTGTTTGCATGACAAAAAGGGACAGTGATGTACATTCCTATTGGGCAACATGTTCAGGCCTTCTACAGGTACTGGAGGTTCTCTGAGTATCTACAGCATTCAATGGACAATTGACTTTTACTCATGCAATGTTAGAAGTGGCCACTCCCTAGTGGTGGCAGACCCATCAGGATCTGCATCTGTACCGTCCTTGTCCGCCACCCGAGTTTCAATGCCACTCTCCATGTTGTTCCCTACCCTGTTGGTCATGTCAACTCAACCAAGAGGGTGGGCATCTAATTTTCACCAGGCATCTCCCCCGTTGCCCATGCTACTCTTGCTGCCATCAGTGAGGAGGCTGTTGACCTCCTAAGAGGTATCTCTATGGGTCAGGCTGCCATGATGAATGCTATCCAGCAATAGGGCAACCACCTTCAAAACATTGTTGCATATCTGGAAGGCATTCACAGTGCCATGTCTGGCCCACAGAGATCTCTCTGGGGCTCTGGCATCTACATTGATGGCAGCCCTTCTCACCCGACCTTCCCACCCCCACCACCTGCCTCTTCCCCATCCAATTTACCTGTTACCCTACCTGCCCCAATCACACAAACATATCAGCATGCACACACCTCAACAGCCACTACAAGTACCTACAAACACAAAAAACACATAACACAGCAGCATGCAACCAGTCAACAGCCACGCACACACACCATCACACCCATCATTCCCCAAACACCACCCCCACTGATGCAGACCCACCCAGCACATAAACCATACCCCCAGATACCACCCTACCAGACACATCCACCACACACACATCCTCAATCTCTCCACCTCACTGCCCCTAAAAATACAAACACACAAAAGCACACACCCAACGTACACCCCAACCCAAACATACATCAGACATCCACAACACACAAATCAGACACAACCACTCCCTCACCCTCCAAACCCCTACACTCTTCTGATGTCCCTACCCATTTTCCCAAAAGGAGTTCCCAGTTTTTCCATGCTCTTACCCATGTTAAAAGCACCCCCTCCTAAGATCAAGAAGAACCCACTCAAATCCCAAGCCATCTCTACCACCTCCAAGTCCTCCCCTGTCACACCTGCCTTTACCTCCCTTCGACCTAGCCATGCCACTCCCACACCCAAGAAGAAGACCACCCCCCAAAGCAAAGACCACCTCTTTCCATTCCACAACATACCTCTCAAACCCGACCCCACCGTTCCCAAAGGTGATGATTGAGGTGCCTGTCATGATTAATTGATGCCCTTTCCTATGGAGGTTCCTGTGGCAGTTTGTGCAAGTTGTGTTTTGGACACAGAGTGGTCATTGGCGTGGACTCCTATTTGGAGACTGAAAATAAACCATGTTGTTTGGTTTATTACACATTTGGCCTGTCATTGTTTTTCTAGCTTTTTGCTGTTCCTAAGTAATTAGTGATGTACTCCTACAGTTGTGTTTGATTCACCCTGATTGCTGATCTATTTGCTGTGTTTGGCGACTTGAGCAGTTCTTGAGTCACCCAGGACAAGGGGAAATGTTCAATAGATGGATATTTGGGTGATAATCCAATTAGTGGTACCATTGCAGTGTGTGGTGTTTGCTCTGGTTGGTATTTGATGTTGGCTTGGTCACTGTCACCATCTCTTGTGTTACATTTGTCCCCCTGATGTATGTTGCACATTGGTATGTGTTTGAGCTAGAGTTTTGTTTGTCCACACATGGCAGGTGTTCAAGTGTGCTACCTTCCTATACCTTTGAATTGCCATGTGTCCATTTTCATGTGTGCATCTTCCAGCTAGTCCATCTACATGTGTGACTCATGGTTTTGCTGTTAAATTTGCTTTCCTAACTTGCACATCCACATTTGGCACATGAGTATGGCACTTGTTTGTGCTATTGGTGATCCCTAAGATACACAAGGCTCCAGGAAATGTGCAAATTGGCACATGAGTATGGCACTTGTTTGTGCTATTGGTGATCCCTAAGATACACAAGGCTCCAGGAAATGTGCAAATAGTGTTTCTGAGTCAAGTGCATAGTGACATGAACTCCAGGATAGCATCCTTCCTGGGGTCCCCCTGATGCCACCATCCCTATTCTGCATGTAGCCATCAAAATGTGTGTTATGGATATTGGTCTCACAAAACATTGTGCATTTCATTTAATTTAGATACTCCTGCAATTTGTGTGCTATGTGTGAGTCCATTAGGGGTACGTTTCAGAGAAGGTGTGTTTGGGTTAAATAACATATCCATGCATGTGTGTCTTCAATATCACGACAGGCCATGGTATGTGATGAATGTACGGATGTCACTTCTATTTGCATGTGTGTTTGTGATGTGAATTTTCTGTTATGTGAGTCAATGTTAAGTCCCCATCTCTGTACCTGCAACTGGGATGTGCAGACATGTCTGAGTTTGTCAAATGTGAGGTGCAGTCTGAGTGACGTGACCATAAGGGGTGGTATGGGGCTGGAATTGTGTCATACGTTGTGTACGCATTCGAGCTGGGACACACATGATCTACTTGGTCCACGGAGCACAGCCCCCATAGCTGATGGATAGCTAACTGTCAAATTTCTGGGTAGTTTGTCGTGACAGGTAGATGTGTTTGTCTTACTGTTGGTTGCGTCCACGAGCAGCGGCAGGACGTGTATGATTAGCTCCATGGCAGCACAGGATGTGTGACAGTGACTGCGGGTGTATTCTTCCCTCATATCCTTTCTTTCCCTGCACCTGAGATGTGGCAGTTGGACCACCACAGACACGTAATCGGAAAGCATCCTCTTAATTAGTCCGTGGGTAACACTGGCGGTCCGTCCTCTGACATGCACATTGTGCTATCTCACCACCTCAGCGGTCTGCCCTGCCTGCCGGTGCCAGGGGGATTGCGGCAGTCTGCCCTCTGAGAGACTGCATGCAATGTAATATGGTGATCCAACCATCAACCTTACGGTGATTGGACTACCGCTGCCACCATGGCAGTCCAACGACCGCCAAAGTCGTAATGAGGCCCTAAGTATATTCTAAGTATACAATGTATGCTGGGGAGTGAAATTAATATTTTATTAAGTAGGGGTGTTCTTCTGTGCAAGCCACTCGCCTGAATTCCAGGTGTTCTGATGGGGCGATGACAATTCCCCAATCTCGGCAAGAACTAACATGACTGTGATGAGGAGTACATTGTTCTCCTGTTAGTCCTGAAGGAGAAAGGAGGTTTGAGAAGAGAAAAATAGAAGATACCAGCTTCTGCTTCGCGGACTGCAGAATCGGACTGCTGGACCCTGGACTGTGTGTCAAGTTGGGCGTCAGGATTTCTGATTATTCAAAATACTGGGTTCTTGGTTTTTAGGATTATGGGCTGCTAAAGAATTTCTACATTGATACATTGAACTTGCATAAACTGTTGCAGAATTATACATTGCACAGTGTCAGTTATTGTCAACACATTGTGCGTTCTTTACATACGTTTCTTAAGACTGAACAAGTCTCTTCCTCTTTTTCCAATACTTTCACAGAATCTCTGAAACAATGTCCGAACTCAAAAGCAATCAACTCGACTCAAGGGCTTCTTGTTGTTCTGGTGTAATCTCTTGCCAATAATAGTTTTGATAAATTTGCTCTATTTCCAATCTCCTAATTCTCAGTGGAGCGCTTGTTATAGGAAATACGTATTTCCGTAATGTCTGTTTAGCAGTATCTTAGATTCCCACCTAAGCGATAAATCATGCTAGTTCTTATTGTCATAAATTATTTAAAAGACAGAGCTCTGTTCTGTTTAATTGATTTTAGTGCAGTGTGCATTAAGCAATTAATGTTTCTTTACCTTGAAATGAAGTGATTTGCTTGAAAACTTCAGAAGAACCCAAACTGGGCTTTCTCACCTTCGTTATTGATTTTAGTGCAGTGTGCATTAAATAATTAATCTTTTGTTACCTTGAAATGAAGTGACTTGCTTGAAAACTTCAGAAAAACACAAACTGGGTTTTTTCACCTTTCTTATTTTCTCTCTTTTTACATGAAATAAGGGATCATTGGCAGAAGACGGAAGAGGAGAGCTGGGATGCTGCAGGAAGCATACTGGTGGACTAGGATCACAGGAACTCGACTGGAGGCTGTCTGGAGGATGAGAAATGCTGGGACTCAACTGGAAGCTGGTCAGAGAATGAGGAACACTGGAGGCACACTGGAGGACAAGGAACTAGACTTTACTGAAACAGGTGAGCAGAGCAACAGGTACGAAGCCAAGCAAGTCTTTAGACTGTGCACATGTGCATTTGGGCAGTTGATTGCTTTTTAAGGAAACAAGCAATTATCCTCCTGATCAGGGCACATGTTCAATATATGGGTTACATTTTGAAGAGCACACGTTTTAGCAGTTACATTTGGAGCAAGTGGAGTGACAGTTGATTGCTTGTTAAGGAAATGAGCAATTATTCTCCTGATTTTGGCACATGTTCAATACAGATCACATTGTGAACAGCACATGTTTTGGCAGTTACAATTGGCACGAGATTAGAGGGTGGAATACAATGTGCATAATCAACAAGCATTGGTTATGATAAATGAGAAATTTAACAAGCATTGGTTCTTGCAAACTTCATATTCAAGGATGTAATGAATATACTCAAATAAGTCAGACTGTTGTAAGCAACAGCACCTTACTATAATGGACCTCTTGGACCGGCTGTTGTGCAGACCTCTGCTTTCCAGCCACCTTCAAAAGTGCTGTGTCAACTGTATTCCCATAACACCAGTAATCGGGCAACGGGATCTGTCCTGTTTTGTGTCTGCAGTTAAACCCTCCTCCCCAAAGTCATGGTGCCTATATGTTAGACAGCAGCATTACCATAAGTGAGTCTAGGAAGGCAATTTGATTATATAGTTCAGGGCTCACTGTACAACATCCCTTGAGTCACCACAAATATGTCTTCTTTATCAATGCAGCTGCAGTGCAACTCAAATTACACCCCTTGTGCCACCCATATGAATCCACCCCATGAAAAAGAGGGAAAGGTAGTGCCCCATATCTGCCCTTTCCATCATTTCAACACTTTCCATAATTTTGGTCCCTTCCGGTGTGTCTCCTGCAAACAGGCTATCTGTGTACTCCTACACTTCAGATACATTGACACCTGATGCCTGTTCCTCAGAGTGGCAGTTATGTTTTTTGGTTTCACCATAATCAATTTCATGTAAGTCTGTGGTGCAGAGTTTACTTGGCACACTTTACTCAGGTCTCTGTTGTAGCACCCTCCTCACTGAAGGCAACTGGGACAGGGGTCTGTCCCCTAAGATGGTTCTTCTCTCAATAGGATGCCTCTAAGGAACAGTGTAAGAAGATATCTCCTGCGCATGATGTAGATTCTCTCATGCACAGGGGTGCCAAAGAGGAGGAGTGGTGCTCACTCCAAACCCTTGCACAATGTTGTATTTTGGAGGGGTGGGATGTACTATTCTTACTCAAAACCTAATCACATTGGGAAAAGCTTTTGACTGTGTGGGGCGAAGAGGCGGAGATTTACTATTTCATCTCCAAACTGAACAACATTGGCTAAAATTTTGAACTATGCTGAAGTTCTAATTTACTTTTCCAACTCCAAACCTAACCTCAATGGGGAAAGTGTTTTATTTTGAAGTTGTCAGGTTTACTATTCCCACTTAAAACTGAACTACATTAGAGAAAGTGGTTTGCGGGAAGATCTAATTTACTATTCTCAATCCAAACTTGGGGCCCAATTCATATGTGGGTGGGCGGCCCATTTCTCCATCAGGACATTGGAGTTAGTTATCTGATGGATGTGCTTCAATTCTAATTTAGAAATGACCACCTAGCTGCAGTCTAATGCATTGGCAGGAACTGCTATTATGACAGTTCCTGTCAATGTTTTTTGCAGTTTGGTTTAGAGTTCTGTCAACATGACTGAGCCTTGCACCAAACTGCTTTCTTTTTAAAAAGTAAAAAAGAAAATGCTCCCCTCACCATGGCTGTCCTCTCCCATTGCGAGGAAAACATTTAGCAGTTTTCATTGGCCCTTACAGCCAGGGCTTTCCTGGTGGTTACAGGTCCTGAAAACTGACCTCCAATTCTTCCCATTTAAATTAGGTGGTCTGAATTGGAGATCTATCTCTGAAGGCCCTTACTTCACAGGGCCTTCAGAGTGGTTTAATCATGGTAGAGAAAGGAGTATTATCCATCATTATTAAACATATGGTTTGCCAGCATTTAAATCAGGTGGGCAGCCTAATGTATTGGGGTCAGATTTACGATTCCCACTCAGAACTTGATCATATTGGGGAATTGATGAACTTTGGTGCAAGGGGTGGGAGGTCAGATTAACTATTTCCACTGAAAACTGAACCATGATGAGGAAAGTGTGAAATTTGCAGAGGGGCGTTAGGTTTACGATGTTCACTTACATTTTGTTTTATGTAAGCATAATTTTATTATTTTGTCTTGAAAGTTATACAACAAAATGATACAAACAATGTCATATATTCCAATACTGAAGAAAACATCACTAGTAGCACTCTGTTGTGTGGGGCGCCAGTCAGCAAACCCATTCAACATTTATCCCAACATGATAATAATCTTTTTATTCATATGGGAATAATTGTCATTACAATAGAGACCACTTGACCTGTATCCTGCTCCTTCCTGCGAAATATAATGATTACGGGTGGCCAGTCGGTTTGGGTGATGGTCCTAGTTCTCAGGGCTACTAGGACTCACTTCAAGGGGTGGTGTCATTGCTGGAGATAAGCACTTCCATTTTGTCCTTGTTGAGCTTTCAGCAGTTGTGCTTCATCCAGTTGGCAACACTCATCATGCACTTGTGAAAGTTGGTTTTGGCTAGATCTTCTGAGACCAAAAGGATTAACTGGTTGATGTCTGTGTAGGATATAATGTTTAGCCTGTGGGATCTGACAATATTGGCTAAGGGAGTCATGTAGGTGTTGAAGAGGGTGGAGCTGAGGGGGGATCCTTGAGGAACACTGCAGATGATGATCTTTGGTTCGGAGGTGAATGGAGGAGGACAGACATTCTGCATTCTTAGGAAAGGAAGGAGGCCATCCCCTTGAGGGCATTTCTTTGAATACTGATTTGACGCAGTCTTCTAATCATAGTGTGTTGAAATAGGTTGTCAAAGGCTGCTGAGAGATTGAGGTGGATCAGATCTGGCTGAGGAGGGCTCTTATGTCATCAGTGGCTGTGATCAAGGCAGTCTCGGTGCTGTGGTTGGTATGAAATCCAGATTAGGAGGTGTCTATGCTCCAGATATTTTGAGAATTGTCAGTTGATGTTTTTTCCCAGGACTTTGGTGGGAAAAGGGAGAAGGGATATGGGGCATTAGTTTTTGAGTTTGCTTAGGTCAGCAGATGGTCAGCCATTTGTGTATAGATGGTGCTACTTTGTCCTACCAATTCGTAGCCTTTTGGCGTTTGACAAAAAGAAAGGCTTAGGGCCTGATTACAACTACGGAGGAGGTGTTAATCCGTCCCAAAAGTGACGGATATACCACCAGCCGTATTACGAGTCCATTATATTCTATGGAACTCGTAATACGGCTGGTGGTATATCCGTCACATTTGGGACGGATTAACACCTCCTCCAAAGTTGTAATCAGGCCCTAAATCAGTTAGGTGGTCATCATGACCCTGGCGGTCAGACGACCAGGGTAAAGTGGCGGTAGAGCCACCAACAGGCTGGCGGTGCATACCACCACATTATGACAGTGACGGGTTTGCCACTGGCAACCCCCGCAACACCACTCATACCGCTATGGTGGTATGAACCGCTGGGCCAGAAATCTTCATCTCCAATCCGGAGGCCCCCAGAGTTCCGCCGGCAGTATTGTGACCCTGCCTACCGCCATGTTTTCCGCGACAGTAGCCCCACCACGAAAATCATGGTGGTAGGGCTACCGGTAACATGGAATTCCTTTCCTGTCACCGGTAGGCGGGTCCCTCACCCTCCCAGCAAGCACCTGTCTTCCCCACCCCCACCCCCATACAAACACAAGCTCCCACCCCCAATCCATACACTAACCCCACACACCCACTCCATACACTAACCCCCCTCCATACACTAACCCCGCACCCCCTCATATTCGCACACACCTGCAGACACACACACACTCACACACTGCACCCATTCATGCACCCGCGCACAGGCACACACCACACCACTGCCCCCACACCACCCCCCACAACCATACACGCATTCACTCATACATCCCAACACGCATTCATACACACATCAATACAGACATCCAAACACGCACTCAGACAGGCACACACAACACCCCCCTTCCCTGTCTGTCGATCACCTAACCTGGTGGTCGTGGTGGTCATTCGGGAGGAAACAGGGTCCATGGCGCTTGCTCCACCGGCAGGGCTCAGTCACCATACCACCGCCATGCCTATTACTAAGTTGCAATAGGCGTGGCGGTGTTGTGTTGACGTGGCGGTGCTAGCAGAGCAACCTCCAATGCACCACCAACCACCTGTATGGCTTCTGGCGGCTCTCCAACCAGTTTATGGAGGAGAGCAGCCAGCAGTCATAATATGATGGTCTGTAGACCGCCATCACTGGCGGTCTTGTCGCTGGCAGAACTGAAGTCATAATGACCACCTAAATCTTCTCATCACTTTCCTCACTTTTGGGCGATCAAATGCATTTAATTTACCATGTTTTATTGGTACATTCAATATGTCTGACTCGTGTGCCCAGTAATTCATTATCTGTTTGCAGTCCCATGTCATATGATAAAAGTTTGCTTTAGCTAGCCTACAAAGGGGCACTGTGCTCCAGCATTTGGGAAATATTTGTTTATAGGTTCAGGGGTAAAAAAGTCCTATGTAAAAAATGAAAGTGAATTCACATACACCTCACATTTAGGGGTAATTGAGGAACCGCTGAGAGAATTCTTCCCTTTTTGGCTTCCTCTAGCTCTCTGCCCACATCCTCCTTCCAATTGACCTTGAGTTCAGTCAATGAGCTTTTCCACTGCTGCACTACCACTCTGTAAATCTGTGTTATTGGCTTAATGCCACCAGAAATAGATCAGATTAGTTGCAGTAGTGGATGTAGAGGTGGTTCCCCCTGTTTGTCTTTGAAATCTTATGAAGCACTGAATGTATCACCACCAACAAGACTAAAACCTATGGGCCACTCTGTCTTTAAAGAAATCACTCACTCTGTTGATTCCTGCTTCCTTCTAGATATCTAACCCTTCCAAATAACCCTTTGACTGTATAACACAAAGACATTCTATAGGAATAGCTGAAGCATACAGTATTTGGGTATTGTTTCTCTGCAAGTATCTTTCCCAAATATAATCTATTGCTGCTAACTTTCTGAGTCCTTCTTGAGCTCTCTGTTTAGATCTCAAGTGGACACACGATGCCTCCCTAAGAAAGTGTAGTGTGCTGTCATGCCCCGCTTTCCTTTCCATTCTGTAATATACACAACTTGCTACCCATTACTACCGTGCTGCAATGTAGTACAATTCATAGTCTAGGGCACCAAGGCCCCCGTCAACATTGCAGAGTTTAAGTTTCACAAGTACAAAATTATTCCTTTCAAGTGCCTATACAAGTTCTTCTAACATCATGTCGAAGTCAATGAAAATGTCTCTCGAATTCTGGTTGGGCAGGTTACAAAATAACAAAACAGTCATGGTAGGATTGCCAAGATTTAGAAATGGTCACCCTACCCGTTACTGAATTTGGATGAGGGTTTTCAAAAGGCAATCCCTGTTCTAGTCGAGGTCCGACTGTGTCTGATTTTGTCACCTGGCAGATCAGTCCCTGATCTCTATGTCTTTATCCCAAGATGTCTCGGATACTGAGTGGGCGTACATTCATCCCCAAGTCTGAATGAATCGGAAATATACTACACTTACTTTAATTTACTGTAAGGCAAGAGAGTTAGCCAAAGGCACCCAATGTCGATTTGGTTAATGTGTGCTTGTATGTCTGTCACATTAATGATCAAGTCATCTGCATGGAGTGAGATGAAACGTGTTGTATGCCAATCAGCAATGTTGGAACAAGTGGTTCTCTGGAGTATCATACTCGGGAATGGTTCCAATGCCACTGTGAAAAGAAAAGGCGATAGGGTAAAGCCCTCTCTTATTGCCTTACCCACTCAACTTGAGGCTGATATCTCGTTCCCAGTTTCAACCCTAGGTTTGGTCTGATTATGAAGCCTTGGAACCCACTTCACGAATCCAGCTCTTAGTCTTTTTTATAACAATCTCAAGATATAGCCAGTTCAGGGTTTTAAAGGTTTTTTCAATGTCTACATCCATGGTGGCTGCAGGAGGAGTAAGGTTAGATGATTCCCCCAGGGCTTCAATGAATTGTCTGATGTTCATGGTTGTATTTCAATGAGGAATTAACCCATATTGGTCCACATGTATTAGTTGGATCATGACAGGTAATACTCTATTTGCCAATGTCTTATTGAGCACCTTATAATCCATGTTTAACATGGAAAGTGGTTGTTAGGAAGCCACATCTGGGGGATTTCTTTCTTGTTTAGGCAGAACCTACATAATTGATATGCACAAGGAAAGAGGAAGTGTCTTTTGCTGAAGGCCTTCGTTATACACTTCAGACAACACAGTGGCACAAATGTCCTTATAAAGAGAGTAAATCCCTTCTGGGATTCCTTCCAACTCCAGAGTGTTCCCAGAAGCCATATCTTTCATTGACCCTCTAAATTATGCCACATTAGCCTTCTTAACCAGGGACTCTGTGATCTCTGAAGGCACAGTGGTAAGAGCAATTTTACAAATATAAATATGAAGTTCCCGATCTCTAGATTCCCTGCCCTCTTATATAGTGGCTCAAAAGATGTTCAGAATGCATTATTATTCTCTGGCAGGGAGAATAGGATATTCGTCTGTGTTGTTTTTTACGATTATGGTTCTTCATCTAGCTTGTCGAATCATCCAACTAGGAGGTGCCACGCCTTATCATTCTTATTGTGCATCTTAGTGCAATATGCCTTAAAACACTGCTTCCCAACATTTTTAGAACAATTACTAAATTTTTTGAATGAAAACATTTACAATCCACCTAGCTTTAATAGACATGAGGCAGGGACAATTTTTTTAAGTAATAGTTGACATGCTTTCAAAATGCTGTGACTTACCAAAATAATATAATCATTACAATTATTAGTGTTTTTTTCTAGCAGCAGTTGTTTGTAAATATCACAACCTTACTAAACCCTTTGATATTTGTTTATTGGACTGGGGACAAGATATTGATGTGTCCATAAAAGTGGCAAATGGTGAAATGCACTGGAGCTGGAATACTTTTCATAGTGGGGTGCAGGCCTGTTGCATTTGTTCACTAAAATCGCAAGGCTTTGGAAATATCCTGGTGTTCATACCAGTGATTTTAGAAAAAAAATCAAAAAAACATTTCTACAGCAAAGTTTTGGATAAGGCAGTGATATATTTTGGACATGCTGCTCTCTCTCTGTCCCTCTCATTATGCAGTTCATATAGTATGAACACTTCCAAAGGGCATTTAGAGCACTTTACATGAGCACCCAATTACATTACATAAGGTCAGGTTCAAAGTGTAGCAAATGTGTTCTGCAGGAGAGTCTTAAGAGCAGGATAGTGGTAAAAGTGTGGTTTGTAGCTGGTGGTGCATTTTGGCATACAGTGTTGCAAATATGTTGCTAAAGTATTGTACAGTAGCACAAGTATTTTACAGCCAACGCATTTTCAATTTAAATGGCCACTACATTTGCACAAACTTACAGTTTTACTGATGAAACAATATAGCACACACATGACAATGTGTGGAAATCTGGTTTCAGTGAATACTTATCATTTGAGCATCACCAAGTAAAACTGTTGTGATTTGTTTTGATCCCATTATAATCTTTGTTCCCATCACACTTCAGAATTACAAAACAGGTTACTTCATTTTTGCTTTCCTAACTGCTGTTATATTCTGAATACAGTCATTTAGATTTTGTTCAGTGTTGCAAAAAATGAGATTCCCAAATAGTTCGCTTGAAAAACTCCTATCACTTTGCACTCATAGAAGGAAAGGTAAGCACCGTACCATGTCTTAAACGAATAAGCAATAATTTGTTGGAAGACACATTTGACCTCTGTCTTTGGATGCACAGCAATTGTGACAAAATCAAAACAAAACGTAAAGGCCTCTTTATTTATTGGTCTTGCGTGACCCACGAGAAGTCTGCAGGTTACCCACCATTGGGGCACGACCCACAGTTTTGGAAATGCTAACCTATAATCAGAGCAATGAAGCCTTTCATAAAGTTGTGCCAGTTTTTCCCACTCAACCAGTAAGGATTCCCTGAGGGTTGAGTCCAACACCATCTGTTTCTTAACTCTCCATAACCTGTCCTTCTTTTGAGTGAATTCCCTGTCCATGATATGATATACCCCAACCATGGACTATATGCAGTATCCCCTTTATGACAGAGTTTAACGTTTCCTACTCTACCAATTTCAAGGAGGCTATTCCCTTATCTTCAGCAAGAAAAAGGTTTAGGGCCCAATTTATGTTTCATTAAGTGACCTGTTGTTCCTCTAGGTGGATGGAGTAGATTACTCTATTTCCCTGGTGAAGGGACTGCCCGCTAAATGTATAAATGGCCACAGAGGTGGTGGTCAGTTACAAAGCACTGGAAGGAACTGCAGTCACAGCTGTTCCTGACAATGCTTTTTGCTGTTTGGTGCAGGGTTCCGGCTACATAACGGACCTATGCACTAAAGAGTTTACTTTTTTATTTTCAAAAAGAAAATCCTGAAATGGGATTATCATTTTGAAAATAAAAAATAAAATGCCCAACCTCACCATGAGAGTTATCTCCCATGGCGAGGGGGGATTATTCCTTTTTTACTGTCCCTTACCTCCAGGGTTTGCCTAGCATTGACAGAGAGTAACAAAATTGCTTTATGTCTGCCCATCCTAATTGGGCGGGCGGACATATAGCTATTTTTCTGATTACCCTTTGTCCTTTGGGCTGTCAGAGAAGTTTTGGCAATGGAGGTGACAGAGTGGGCACTGTCAGAGCCAAACCTATAGTCGGCCTGCGTATGACTTGGACAGTCTAACCATTAGTCTGGGGAAGGCATTTTTGGTCGCTATTACAACAGAGTACCCTTACCATCAAGATATAAATCAAGCCCCTAGTCTTCCAACATATCTGGTTGTAGTCTCCTGAACAGGATAAGGTACAAAGGACCTCCCAACCATTGGTCAGCAGCAGTAGGTTATGATCTGAAAGCGTTTTAAATAAACCTTGATGAACCAAGTATGCACCAAAGGATTACATAAAAATGTGTCTAACCCAACATGTAAATTATGAATCCCCAAAGGAAAAGGAATATTCATACTCTGAGGGTTTATGCACTATCCAAGAATCCAGCATACCCCACTGAAATTGCAAATTCCTAAGCATGAATAGTGCTTTCACTGCTAGGGTGGACTGATCCAGGTCCAGGTCTGGTGCACAGTTATAATCTCCTCCAATTACACAGGGCAAGTGTACTACATTTACCAGGAGAGGGGGCAAGTAAGTAAATAATCACTTCTGGCCATGATTGAGTGCATATATATTCATAAGAGATATATATGCCTGCCATTCAGTCTGCCTTTGAGTATAAAATAATGCCCCTTTGCATTTATTGAGATGTGCAAGGCCTGAAATAGAATCCTGGATCTAACCCATAGCAGCACCCCTCTTGCAAATGCTGAGCATAGAAGAGTTGATCCCTCCAGTTCTTCTGTAATCATTTCCATTCAACTTGAATCAAATGATCCCCTGAAGGAAAATTATGCACCTTGGAACATTTGCTCACAATATTGAGGCCTCTAACATTCTTATTGAGGAATTTATAGGCTCCTTTTTTACTTCAGGCCAACTTTTATCATACAAGCAAATATAGCTTCTCCTACTGTGTTCCACTGGGCAAGGGAGGATCAAAATCCGTTCACCACTTCCCCTGCCCTGGTCTTGACAACCGCTACCCTGTAAAAATAGCACTGTGTCCCGACATTGGCTATCACATGTCCGCATCTGAATTATAACATTTCCCAACTCCCGTTCTCCAGGACTAAAAGATTGCTTTTCCTTATCAGCAAACAAAAACATAATAAACATTCAATTCAAAAACAAATTCACAAAATGGTGGGTCACTAGTTAAATGGGTGTTACACAGTCTTAAGATGAAAATCTGACCTAGCACAGCTCTAAGAACCCAATTCTCCAACTACGCCAAACAAATACATTTCTGCATGTAACTCACTACACAGATACCCCCACTTGTTCTTTCTCTTAGCATCTTCATTTAGTCCTCTTTTGGCAGGTCTAGCCCCCCAATGAGCCAGTAATTCAAATAACCTTGTCTGCAGCTTGTGGTGTTACCAGTGGTTTATGTGGTCCTCTGGTAGATAGTCTAGATCTCTTTGAATCCTACCCTAAGTTCTCGCTAGAGACCTTCTTGGTTTAAAGTCCCTCTAATTTGCAGCTAACATTTCAACTAATGGGTCTCAATAGATTTGAGACTCTGTCAGTCTAAAACACTTACCTTTGCTCCTTCATCTCTTACCTTGTTTCTGATTGCTATTTCCTCAATCCTCTGTCTTGAGTCTCAATCAATTGCCTGACTTCCTGGGGCTCAAAAAAGAATAGAGTCTTGTTGCCAGAAAACAAATCTTACATTTTGTAGGGAACAGTAGGGCATATTTCTCATCTATTACTTGGAGTCTGTGTTTAACCTCCAAGAACAACAACAATTGTTGGTGTACTGCTGTAGTTTAGTTCAGGAAGGTCATTACTCTGGTGGCGTGAATCAGAATTCCTCCTTTCTCCCTGGCTCATTGTATAATTGTGTCTCAAGCCTTAAAATACAGCATCTTGGTCAGCACTAGTCCCGGGGTGGCTTGAGAGACGGAGACGAGCTGGAACTCAATGGGCCCTCCCAGGTGCAAAAAAGGGGAGAGAACTTCCATCCCAGCATCTGTTGCAGCAGATTTTCTAGAAAGGACACTATGTCCCTCATTTGGACCTCTGCGGTCTTTTGGCAAGACCACTGAAGTTACTCCGGGCTGAAGACCGCCAGTGTAGGCGGTCTTCCGCCAACCGTATTATGACTGCTGGCAGCCCTCTGCCCTTTTTTGGATGGAAAGCCGCCAGCAGCCATACTGGCGGTCGGTGGTGAAGTGGAGGCTGCTCCACCTCCACGCCATGTCATCAGAACACCTCCCACCGAATCACAACCCAGGATTAGGCATTGCAGTGTTCTGGTGATGGGGTGCGGGCAGCGGAGCAGCCCCCAAGGTTCGGTTCCCTCCCGAAGGGTCACCGGTGGTCATCCATTAGGGTAGGGGTGGGGAGGTGTTGTGTGTTGTGTGTGTGCATGGGGGTGTGTGTATGAGTGTGTAGAGGGGTTGTGTGAGTGAGTATATGCATGTGGGGTGTATTGTGTGTATGGGAAATGTGATGAATATATCTGTGTGCATGTGTGCATGTATGTGTGCGTGTATGTGTATGAGTGGTGTGAGCATGCGTATAGGTGTGTGTGTGTTACTGTGGGGGAGACGGGGTGGGTGTTGGGGTAGGACTCAGGGGAGGGGAGGGAGAGACCCCAATCAGTGCCAGGGAACGCATTCCCTGGCACTGATAGTGCCTACCACCATGGATTTTGTGGCTGTATAAAACCCCACGAAACCCATGGCGGTATGCGGGTCCTGATATCACCAGCAGTCTAGTGACTGCCGCCGGGCTGGAGACCGAAGTCTCCGGCCCAGAGGTCGTTACCACCCTGGCGGCTGGAGTGTAAAAGTGGCAGTTTGGCATGGCGGTTACTGCCATGGCCGTAATTCCATTTTTTTTTTTTCGCCGGCCTGTTGGCGGTTTTACTGCAACTTTTACATCGACCGCCAGGGTTGTAATGAGAACCTTTATCCTTTCCCTCTGACTTTTCTGGTAGGCCTACAAGGCACATGTTGTTTTAGCTAGCCCTTCTTATGGCATTTTCTATCCTATATTTCAGATAGGAAACTCTCTCAAATAGATCTTGTAGTTGTTTAGAGTGAGCTATAGTAGACAGCTGTATGTCTTTAAGTGTTGTTTCCACTTTTGACACCCATTCAGTAATCTAGTGTTGGCCATCTCCCAAGAGGCTCATGTCCACTACAATAGAGTCAATTTTACATTTTAAAGATTCTGTAGTTGAATTAATTGCTGAGAGAAGTCCAACTTATCTTTTTGTCAAGAATTAGGAGACCTTCTGGCAGTGACTGCAATATATTAGGGTTATTAAGTTGAATCTAGTGCAAGCTCATGTGCACTGGAGAATTCTCAGATTCCTTTGCCCCAGAAGTTATGCCCATGGTTCCATAGTCCAAAACCCTAAGGTTAACAGTGTTTCAGCCACCCCCCAACAAGAGCAATTTAAGTGTAGATCAGTACTCTGATCAAAACTTACTGTGGGCCAGACACTAGGGGAACTTTAATTGATTTCAAGCCAACAAAGTCCACGTCAATGATTAGCACAGGAAAAATGATTGCCCCTGTGTCTACAAAAAGATACTGGTAAATACAACCAAAGGTTTGCATTTGACAGTGACCACACAGTATTCCACTTTTGCCAATGCAATCCATCAACTATTGAAGAACCGAAAGACGCAATGAGCAAGCTCTCTTCAAATACATCACTAGCCTTATACATGCATGTACACCTCAGAATATATTGGGCCCCTGGAAAATAAGGGGAAAGTCAAGGTGCTAGCTGGCACAGATGAAATCACACAAAAGCTTGGGTAAGGAGATGTCCAGGGCAGTGTGAAGGTATGGTTCTCTTCTAGGTAGAACAGCTGCTCTAAATCGTCACAACTTTGTGACCAAGGTGGGATCAATGTGGGAACTATGCCGTCACCTCCACCTTTACTGGACCTCCCGTTTCTGGCTGCTACTGCCACAAATTATGTGGGCATAGTCCAGCAAGGTAATAAAGCTCAATCATGACTGCCAGGGATAGTGCCTTCCAGATGCAATGTGCAGACTTGGCACAGGTCTAGATCACACCCAAGTGACTGTCTCACTTTCAGACTGTGTATACTGTACTCGAGCCCAGGTGGGGCCTTCCCTCCACCCCCACCTTGGGAACTATGTTGTTGTTTTCTCTTCTCTCCTTTTCCACAGACCTCCATCTGGTCTGCTTTCATCATTAGTGGGATGGACTTCCCTAACCCAGGCTCAGAGCTCAATCAAACCATCAGGGCTAGACGGAACTCATCACCAATATGTGCCAGCTGCCATTTTTTATCTTTGTATAGTATAAACAAGATAATCCGTATATTGTTGTGTGATTTGAGACTTCAGCGAAAGTTCGGGTGGACTGTTTCCATGTGAGGCACGGTCAAGACTTATTTGCATATGGCTGGGTCCAAACTGGAATGGCGTGGTGAGCAAAAAAAGATTAATTTAGGCCCATGTCTGTGACTGGGGTAAATGTTTGACATTGTTCAGCATTCCATCCATCATCTGTTCTTGTTGCTTTTGCCACCTTACGTGGGAAGGGTATGTGCATACGTGGGTTCTGTGCTTGCTATTCTATTTTTCAATACAACTGTTTGAAGTACTTAGCACTCTGAGATATCGGATGAGCTACCATTTTGGTTTTGTCCTAATGAAGGCCCCAGTGGATGTTCCAAGTCAGGTAGATTGAATAGGAGGATGAAACATGAGCACTTTCTTGAATATAACTTGGACTATTATCACCTAGTTGGAAGAAAGTGATGTCAGTGCCCCGATAATATTTAGCAATGCTAACAAGTGGATAATAGCCAAAATTGTGTGAAACTTTGTAAATTCACAATATTGAACTCTCTTCAGTTTTAAACTCTTTTCTGTGCACTGCCCAAGCACTTTACTTGTCATTATTGCACTAGCACGTCCTGTTTCAAATTCTCTGCATAGTTACTAGAAAGTATTTTTGATTTAATTGTACCATATATTTTGTGGGCTTTTTGAACAAGAAATGAGGAGCTTGGTGGCCATTATTTAGTGGCAATACATTTGTATAAGGATAACTGTGTGACCTCTCATAAAACACATTAATGTTGTTGAAATAACTCAGACAGAATCAGACATGATTATACTGATTATTTACCCAGATTCTGAATCCAGGGTTTTCATCTACACTTACAATTTTTAATCTCTAAGCAGTCTTGGGCACAGTTGCCCCCAACGGCTAAGTTTACTGATAGATGAGACAGTGAGATCCAAGGGCAACCAGTCACCTATCTAGCAGGGTCACATGCCTTCCTAAAAGAGAGTGCACTGCAGGTGGAGTCAGGGCCATTGAGATTCTGGGCTTTTGGGGTGGAGCACCTCCAAAGCACAACCTAAGCCATTGCATTTTTGGCTACACCCCACTCCCCCCCAATTCAAACCTGACCACATTAGGGAAAGGTGGGCTTTAGAGGGAGTCAGATTTGTTGAAAGGGCCATATCTACTATTGCCATTCCAAATCTAACTACATTGATGAAAGTGTTGGAATTTGGTGAGTTGAAATTCCAGGAGAGGCTAAGGGTCCAGGACTTAAGGTGCACTGCTTGGAAGACAGGACCCCACTCCAGAAGAGGCCAGCAGGTCTCAGACAGGTTTAATTGCAAGGCCTAGTCAGATTGTGAGCTGTGCAGTTGCAGGGAACTTCTGGAGCTTGTTGTGTCCCTGCAACTCAGAACAGGAGGTCTGCTGGCTTGCCCTTGCACTGGCTTGTCCTTGGATGAAGGGGGTAGGACCAATCTTCTTTTTCAGCAAGCAAGGCAGCAGAGTAGCAGTCCTTCTGACAACAAAGCAGCACAGCAGTCCTTCTGTATTATCCACAGGTGTACTGATGAGTTGGTGTCTGGGGAGCAATATTTATACCTTGTGCATTCTTTGAAGTAGTAGAAACTTCTAGAGGGTTTTGTTTGAAGTGCTCAAGTTTCCTGTCTCCCCTGGCCTAGCTTCAGACTAAGTACAGGTTGTATGCAATCCTTTCTGTGAAGGCATGGCACAGCCTATTCTGGTGTACGTGTTTCTGTGTTTAACTCTACCCTCCCATCTTGCCAGTGATGGCCCATCCAGGCACACCTAAGCTCTCTACTGTTTATGGCTATGTAGGAGGCATACACAAAGGCCCACTGGCAAAGACCCACGTACAGTCATGTATCCCAGTGACAGACTTCAGGCACTAAGTGGCTAATTCACAAAAATGCCTCCTTGTTAAAAGTGTAATTTCCAAAATTGTAAACAAAAATCAGATTTCACCATAAAAGAAGACTTTTATTTACAATTTCAAAGACACCAAACATGAACATTTGGAAGGCACAACTAATTAAATATAATAAAGTAACTGTAATGTTATCCTATAGGAGAAGCAGGCCTTACAGCAGTAAAAAATGGATTTAAGGGTTTTCACTAGCACGACATGTAAAACTTAGTTACATGTCTTAGTTTTGAAATACATTACACTATGCCTACCTTAGGGGTGAAACATGTAATAAAAAGCAAGTTTTGAGCCTGGAAAAACGTTTACTTTGCTAGGTAGAAATGTCATAATAAAACTGCACACACAAGCTGCAAAGCCAGGCCTGAGAAAGTTAAAGGGCTACTTAGTTAGTTGCACAACCAGTGCTGCAGGCCCATTAGTAACATTTAGGTCCTGGGCACAAGTAGTACCACATTACTAGGGACATACAAGTAAATTAAATAGGTAATTTGGGGAGAAGCCAATGTTACCATATTTTAAGGTGTGAGCACACACACTTTAGCACTGGTTAGCACTGGTAAAGTGCGCACAGTCCTAAAGCCAACAAAAATGAGATCTGGGGGAAGGCTACTCTAAGACTGACAGGTCTAAAAATCACCTTTACTCTGACCTGTCCGGCGTTCCCTAGCACCTAGTAATTGCCGCTGTATTCCCCATAATGCAGGGCTTCCATATTATTTAAATTAGCTTTTTAGACAATCCTTAATTTACACATAATAAGGACAAGACTTTATTATTATGTGTTTAAAAAGTGCAACTTCTCCAGTCATGCCATATTACTAACAATTATTTCATCAAAAAGGTAAATAATATGCTGAAACTGTCATTACTCATTTTTTGGGTTCATCTGGAATCATGGTTGTAAACAATATGTATGCAACTTATTGCACAGGATCTATCAGGAAGGGAAACACCAACTCTCAAAAAGAGACTGTACCCCACTCTGGATCATATTGTTTGACCAAAGAAGACCAAAGAAGATTTTAACTTTAACATGTGTAGGAATATATGGTTCAAAGCTACAACAACCTAACAAAAAACTTTTTTTTTTATTCGGTGAACAGAAATATGACCTTTTTATTATGTTATAGGTATTAATTGTCACTGTTAGAAAGAATTGTTGAATGAGAAGGTTTTTTGTTGTATTATTTTGTAGTTGGACAGTGTGCATTTTTAAATAAGGCATAATTTAGGTAAGCAGTTACTTTGTTTAATACTACAAAACTTATAATTGTGCAATAATGTAAAGGTAGTAACTATAAAGAGAGTATTGGAACGGTGTTACTAAAATATGACTGCTTTTTATCTTTTAATGACTTGATTAAGTATATTTGAAGTATTATTAAGAGTTGAAGTTGATAGAACTAGTTTACTGTGTTTAGTGTTACTAATTTTAGATATAGGGCCTTATTAAGAGTTTGGCAGTCTTTTGGCAAGACCACTGTGGTGGCGGCCGCCAAAAGATCGCAATGGTGGCAGCAATTTGATCATCCTATTAAGAGTCACACTGTGAAGTCTGCCCAAAAACAGCCACATTTCTGAAACTGCCAGGACAATGGAGTGGCCATGATGGGCCAAGTTATCACCATGTGGGGGGAAATCCAAAAGCTACAGAGAGACATCCACTAGGAAGTTATGCAGCAGTGGCAGGCACAAAATGCACACCTGGCTTCCATTGCAGGGGTGCTGAGAGACCTGAATATCACACTGAGTAGGTATTGTATCCAACACCTGGCCCATTCCACTAGCAATGATACATCAGGCCCTTCTACATCTGTGACTGCTAGTGGAATGAATGCCTTGCCAGGGAAAGGATATGCCTCAGACACCCCATTCTCTGTAGCTGAAGAACCCCCCATCCCACCTGCAAACATGGACATCCACCCAGACATCCAGCAGGAGCAGATGCCAAGACCAAACCCACTGCCAGGAAGTAAATATCTCTTGAACTGTTCCCCTTGTGTGCCACAGATACACCCAGTTGACTGTTCTGAAACCAATCTGCATTCTCCTGTGGTGCAAGGCAGTGGATCTGTGTTCCCATATGGTGTAACAGCTACCCTGATGATGTCATCCACCGTGACGAAAACTATAAAAAAGAAATTGTGTGTGTTTAACGTTCATAGTCACATATGAGTTTTGTTTCTCCACAATAAATAACAGTAAAACACAGGTCCTGTGTATCAACCATGTACAATAGTTATGCATGCCAGCCCTACTCTGATCATGTCCCTCTGTATTGTACACCCATTGTAATGGACTCATACGTGGACTCCATCAGCGGGAGACTCATTACAATAGGATTTTAACTGGAGAGACACCAAATAGGTGGTAAATTGCAACTACACACAATCAGTGAAAGCTATGCAAACAGCACAAAGAGCACGACTGAGAGTAGCACCAGGATGTCTGCTAAGGTGTAACACAATGCTAAACTACACAATACAGAACTTAGGGTCATGTCACTCTACCAACAAGGTAGGAGGCACATAGATTGGTTCTTTGTGTCACCTTGCAAAGCCGTATCACATACCCATACCATAGCTTCCAAATATACATATCCCATTGTACAAACGGCGATCAATACTGATCTATCCTTTCCTGGCAACTTTAATTTACACTGGCCACATATCTGTAGGCTTGTCACTCACCTATGTCAGTCCACATTGACAAGCACAAAGTAGGAATGCACTGACAGCTAGACTCAAGGTAGAATACATAAAACAGTTACCAGTGTGCAGGGATAGGCTATGGTCCTACATTTACACATGAGACAGACACATATTCCAACACAAATGACAGCATTAGACAACCTCATGTACCCTACAGGTGTCCTTGATGGTAAAACACTCTTCCACCACAGTGTCCTGACAGTCTAAAAATGTCAGTCACACTCCACATAATCAAGACATAGGTGGTCATTATAACCCTGGCGGTCAGTGTTAAAGCAGTGGTAGGACCGCCAACAGGCCGGCGGAAAAAAAATGGAATCACGAACGCCATGGAACCCGAGCTCCTAATCCTGCCAGCCCTTATCTTCTCCCTTATCTTCTTGTTCCTCTACCAGAAGCACGAACTCCGCCAGCGATCACCACGGTGAGTACTGCACCTACGACACAGGGGAGGGGGGAGGGAAAAAAACAGGGACACACACACACGCAACACGCAACACCCCCACCCCCACCCTCACCCACGACAACACACACACTAATACAGCATGATACATTACAGTTACACCCCCCCAAATCCCCTGGAAGAATGCAAAGACAAAAGGAAATGAGTGTAACCATTGTAATATATTAAAATCCAGTACGCAAAAATACATATACACTATAAACAAATATATACACCAAGAATAAGAGTCCAGGCAGTACTCCATTGAAGTCCATGGAACACTGGGCCCACACGGTATGGGCGAGGTCCACACTCAATCCCCGAACATGACAGAGAGAACACTGAAGGGGCATCAGATAGCAATAAAACAGGCACCTCAGGGGGAAGGGAAAGGGGGGCACCTCAGCCAGTTGAGTGCACAATTCCAAATCCACGAGGGGGCCACATACCCACTGTTCCATCCTGGGGAGTGCAAAGCCACAGTCTCTCAAGTCTCTACAGTGGGTGGGTTGCCCACTGTTCAATCCTGGGGAGTGCAAAGCCACGGTCTCTCAAGTCTCTACAGTTGGTGGGTTGCCCACTGTTCCATCCTGGGGAGTGCAAAGCCACAGTCTCTCAAGTCTCTACAGTGGGTGGGTTGCCCACTGTTCCATCCTGGGGAGTGCAAAGCCACAGTCTCTCAAGTCTCTACAGTGGGTGGGTTGCCCGCTGTTCAATCCTGGGGAGTGCAAAGCCACGGTCTCTCAAGTCTCTACAGTGGGTGGGTTGCCCACTGTTCCATCCTGGGGAGTGCAAAGCCACAGTCTCTCAAGTCTCTACAGTGGGTGGGTTGCCTGCTGTTCAATCCTGGGGAGTGCAAAGCCACAGTCTCTCAAGTGGATAACAGTCTCCACTGGTTCTGGAGGGGGCCTGGTGCCCAGAGTGCTTCATCCTGCCAAGGACTGAGGTAGTGGATGTATCTCTCCACTGGTTCTGGAAGGGGCCTTGTGCCCAGAGTGCTTCATCCTGCCAAGGACTGAGGTAGTGGATGTGTCTCTCCACTGGGCCTTGTGCCCAGAGTGCTTCATCCTGCCATGGACTGAGGTAGTAGATGTGAATCTCCACTGGTTCTGGAGGGGGCCTTGTGCCCATAGTGCTTCATCCTGCTCGTGACGGACTCAGTAGCATCAGTGCCCTTGGTGCTTATGGGCCAGCGGTGCTTGTTGCGGCGGTGTCCTTGACAGCGGTGCTTGTGGCGGCAGTGTCCTGTTCAGCGGTGCTTGTGGCGGCAGTGTCCTGTTCAGCGGTGCTTGTGCCTGGGGGGTCCTTGGCAGTGACTCAGCTGCTGGTGGTACTTTATGGCCCAGCGGGGCTGGTGATGGCGGTCCCTTATGGCCCAGAGGGGCTGGTGCTGACGGTCCTTTATGGCCCAGCGGGGCTGGTGCTGGCGGTCCCTTATGGCCCAGCTGGGCTGGTGCTGGCGGTCCTGTCCTGGGCAGCTGTGCTGGTGCTGGCAGTCCTCTCCTGGGCAGCTGGGCTGGTACTGGCGGTCCTGTCCTGGGCTGCTGGGCTGGTGCTGGCGGTGGCCTCCTGGGCAGCTGGGGTGGTGCTGGCGGTCCTGTCCTGGACAGCTGGACTGGTGCTGGCGGTGGCCTCCTTGCAGCTGGGCTGGTGCTGGCGGTGGCCTCCTGGGCAGCAGGGCTGGTTCTGGCGGTCCTGTCCTGGACAGCTGGACTGGTGCTGGCGGTGGCCTCCTGGGCAGCTGGGCTGGTGCTGGCGGTGGCCTCCTGGGCAGCAGGGCTGGTGCTGGCGGTGGCCTCCTGGGCAGCAGGGATATTGGCGGTGGCCTCCTGGGCAGCAGAGATGAGGCCGGTCTTCTCCGCCGTGCTGCTCCTCCCAGATTTGCTGAGTTTCTAGTGCCCCTTCCCCACCTTGGAAGGTGTCGTAGCTGACTCCACACTCCCACCTGTACCCCTGGGAGCGGCTTTGGTGGCTGGAGTCTTCCCCCTCTCCCGCCGGGTACTGGCCAACTTTTGAAGCTTGACAGGTGGGGGACTGTCCGTTCTGTGGCTCCGTGCCACACTGGCTGCCCTGCTGCCCGGTGAACTCCAGATTCCGGTGACTACAGGCACCACTGGTCCCGGAAATGTTGTGGCTGAGGTGCTAGGTTGGGACCTGGAGAGTCAGGCTCTAGGAGACTGACGGGGTGGGGGAGGTGAGGGAAAGAGGTCAAGGTTGGCCAGGAAAAGTTTATTGGGAACACTGGGACGGGTAGCTGGAGGGGGTTTGGGAGTGGAGGAAGAGGTTGTAGTTGTAGGAGGTGTTCGTTTGGTGACTTTGGGTAAAGGTGCATGCGCTGGAGGCTGTCATGAGTTGGATGGCTGTTGGGTGGGTGTGTGGCTGCGTTTGCATATCTTGGGAGGTGGTGTCGCAGACACACTGGGAGAGGACACGGGACGTGTGAATGGTAGTGGGGGTGGTGACTGCACGTGAGCGGAGTGTGGTGGTGTGTGTGCTGGTGATGGAAGTAGTGGCTGTAGATGTAGTGCATGCAGGTGTGAGTGTAGACAAGACTGGGAGGGAGGAGGGAGATGAGGAGGAGGGGGACACAGTGGAGGCAGTGGATGTTGGTGTGTCTGCATGTGTGTGATGCTTGCGTGAGTGCCAGTGGGATGTGTGGTGCTTATGTTTCCCTGAGCTTCCCTTGTGTGTTGACGTGTGTGCATGCTGGTCTGAAGGTGTGCTTGGGATAGGCTGAGGTAGAGGGGATTGGGTCTGGGTAGAGGAATTTGGAGGGGGGACGCTAGAGACAGGGACAATAGCTGCCATCAGTGCTGAGGCCAGAGTCTGGAAAGCTTACTGAAGGGCCGCCTGACCAGAATGAATGCCCTCCAGGAATGCATTTGTTTGTTGCAACTGCCTTTCTACACCCTGGATGGCATTCAAAATGGTAGACTGCCCAACAGTGAGGGACCTGAGGAGGTCAATGGCCTCCTCAAGGAGGGCAGCAGGGGTGACTGGGGCAGGGCCTGAGGTGCCTGGGGCAAAGGTGATGCCCACCCTCCTGGGTGAGCGGACACGGGGTAAAGGCTGAGGGGCTGCTAGGAGGGCGGTGCTGGTAGGGGGGGTGGTGGCTGTACTTGTAGATGCGCGGGCACAGATGTGGCCGCCACCACAAGGGAGCTCCCATCAGAGGACGAGTCCGTATCACTGGTGTCAGCTCCTTTCCCTGCCGTGGAGCTCCCCACGCCCTCCGTCCCACTGGTGAATTCCGAGTCTGTAGTCTCGCCCTCCAGGGCCATGTGGGATGCAGCTCCCTCCTGCTCCGGTGCCACTGCTCCTCCGCCTGATGATGCTAATGCACACAAGAACAGGGAGACCACAAAAAGGGGGGGAACGACAGAAGAAAGACATGTTGAGTGCATGCATTACCGCTACCGTTGGTGGACACGACAGACACAGAAGCCCCCTGCACTACACCGCGCACTTGGGGTCCACTGTTCAATCCCTGGGACATTGCCTACAAGGCTATGGCTGACATCTGCACACATGGCTGTCACAGGAGCCTGGCTAGGTGTACTGGGCACTGTACACAGGTAGGGTGGGGTGCCACAGGGTCTGCCAGAACAAGGGGACCTAACTAGCACACTCACCCTGGCCTAGGGAAACCCATAAACCTCCTCCCCTACCTAGACACCTCCACTGCGTGCAAAATCAGCAGAATGGGAGTGTACTCACCCCCTTGTGGCTGCTGTGATGCCCTCAAGCGCCCATCCAACTCCGGGTACGCCACCGCCAGGATCCTGAACATCAGGGGGGTCATGATGCGATGGGCACCCCTCCCACGTCGGGAGGCCATCCCCAGCTGGGCCTCCGCCGACTTCTTGCTCCAGCGGTGAATGTCCTCCCATCTCTTATGGCAGTGGGTGCTCCATCTGTGGTAGACCCCCAGGGTCCGGACGTCCTTGGCGATGGCACGCCAAATATCCTTCTTCTGGTGGGCGCTGACCTACAGGAATTGTACAGGGGAAAAAGGAAAGTTATTACCAACTGCACCGTCACAGTCATTGGCCCCCATCCCTACACTTACCATGTGGCACAGGTACTCACCGTCGTTTCATGCACGCCTCAATCTCCCCCCCATCTTTCATCCACCCCACTCCACACAGGCATAGCCCAGACATCATGCTCCCAGTGTACTTTCCTGTTTGTCTGGAGGACCGTAGAGTAGCGTGTACTGTGGGAGGACCCCATCCATGAGTTTCTTCAACTCCTCCGATGTGAAGGCAGGGGCCCTTTCCCCAGACGCACGAGCCATTGTCTCTTCCAGACCGAGGTCACAGCAGCACTTGCAGTGTAGGTCCTCTCTTGTCGAAGATCAGGTATCGAGTGAATGAACAGATAGAAAATGGCGGTGACGTCCGCGGCGGTGCGTACCGTCACCGCCGGCATACATCGTCATCGGCTCCTGGGACCCATAGGGTTCAATGATAACCAATGCAGAATTGCGCTGCGGTCTTCGCCCGCCTACCGCGACGGTGTACAACGCCAGCGCAGTTTCCACACATCCCATTGTCCCACTTTACAGGTCAGGCAGCCGCCATTTCAGGGGCCCACATGGCTTAATTTTTAACTGCGTCACACATACCTAGGCCTTGCCTCAACACTCATACAGGCCAAATTTCGGATTATGATTCGTGTTCTGTGTAAGATGTGGGTACGTACCTCTGAGTTGGTTGACTCTGTGCTCGCTGTTGTCCTTCATAGGCACCGTCCTCTGGGACAAGTGAGGAGATGGCGGTATCCTCCGATGTACAGACCGCTGGTGGACCTGTCGACAATGGAGGAAAGACAAGTGATCATCACCTACAGGCTTAATCGTGCCACAATTCTGGAACTCTGTGCCCAGCTGGAGCCAGACCTGATGTCAGCTATCCGCCATCCCACAGGAATCCCATCTCTAGTTCAGGTGGTGTCAGTACTCCATTTCCTTGCAAGTGGGTCATTTCAAACAACAGTGGCCATAGCATCAGGGAAGTCCCAGCCTATGCTTTCCAACGTGTTGTCCAGAGTGTTGTCTGCCCTGCTCAAACACATGCGGAGCTACATTGTTTTCCCTCAGGTGGAGGATTTGCCTACAGTGAAAGGTGATTTCTATGCCCTGGGACATATCCCCAACATCATAGGTGCCATTGATGGGACACATGTGGCTTTGGTACCCCCCGGCAGGAGTGAACAGGTGTACAGAAACCGGAAGAGTTATCATTACATGAATGTGCAGATGGTATGTTTGGCAGACCAGTACATCTCCCATGTGAATGCCAAATTCCCTGGCTCAGTGTATGACGCTTACATCCTGCGGAATAGCAGCATCCCTTATGTGATGGGTCAACTCCAGAGGCACCGTGTGTAGCTATTAGGTGAGCACCTGGAAGCAAGTCAGTGGGAATGGTTGTTTGGGTCTGGGGTTATCCTTACAGGTTAGTGTGTGTCTAACAGTTGCCCTCGCCATTTGCAGGTGACTCTGGTTACCCCAACCTGTCATGGCTACTGACCAGTGAGGAATCCAGGACAAGGGTAGAGGAACGCTACAATGAGGCCCATGGGCAGACTCGGAGGATTATAGTGCGGACCTTCGACCTCCAGAAGGCGAGGTTCAGGTGCCTCCATATGACAGGTGGATCCCTATTCCACTCACCAAAGTAGGTGTGCCAGATCATCGTGGCCTGCTGTATGCTTCACAACTTAGCATTGCGACAACAGGTGCCTTTTCTGCAGGAGGATGGTCCAGGTGGCGGTGTTGTGGCAGCTGTGGAGCCTGTGGACAGTGAAGACGAGGAAGCAGAAGAAGAAGACATCGACAACAGAAACTAGGTTATCCTTCAATACTTCCAGTGAGACACAGGTAAGAATACAAACCTGCCCACTACCTGTACTTTAACACTACTACCTCTTTACTGTCTGTCCTTTTCGCCCAGTGTATGGTCACTGAGTTGTCACTTTCCCTTACGATTTCACAGATGTGGGTCCCACTGTGTGACATCTGCTTTGTTTCCTCATGGACTAGAGATGTGTGACATAGGTATGTTGACGTTACATTTGAAAGAGCATTTTGTCACTGTAATTGCTAATACACTATTTCAAAATCACAGACAGACTCCAGATTGGTTTGTGCTTTAAGGGTGTTTATTTCAGTGCTCAATATTGGAGGGAGTAATAAAATGGTGAGGGGTGATGGTGGAGGAATGTCCATGGCAGAGTCCAGTCTATTAGTCTCATAGGTGCATTACCCAAATGGGCATAGGAAGTGGAGGTGGGGCAGTTTGAGGATGGACAGGGTGACAAGCTGGGACAGAAGGATGACATTCAGGGTGGTCTCATTTCTTGCCCGGGGTCTTGGCATTGTTCTCTGTCTTTGTCCTGGATCTCAGGGACCGTTTGCGGGGTGGTTCTCCCTCTGCAGGGGGTGGGGTGCTGGTGTGGTGGTCCTGTGGCGGTGCCTCCTGTCCACTAGCGCCGGCAGAGGTTGTGGGCAGTTCATCGTCCAGGCTAGTGTCAGGGGCCCCTTGTTGTGCCACAGTGTCCCTCCTGGTGTTGAGGACTTCCTTCAGCACCCCTACGATGGTGCCCAGGGTGGAATTGATGGATCTGAGTTCCTCCCTGAACCCCAAATACTGTTCCTCCTGCAGCCGCTGGGTCTCCTGAAACTTGGCCAGTACCGTTGCCATCATCTCCTGGGAATGGTGATAGGCTCCCATGATGTTGGAGAGGGCCTCGTGGAGAGTGGGTTCCCTTGGCCTGTCGTCCCCCTGTCGCAAAGCAGCCCTCCCAGTTCCCCTGTGTTCCTGGGCCTCCGTCCCCTGGACTGTGTGCCCACTGCCACTACCCCAAGGTCCCTGTTGTTGTTGGGGTGGTGGGTTAGCCTGGGTTCCCTGTAGCGGTGGACACACTGCTGCTTGACGTGTCCAGAGGACAGAGGTATGGGCCTGCTGGGTGGGTGCTATGCTGGTGTTTCCAGAGGGGGGAAGCTCTGTGGTGGCCTGTGACTTTGTGAGGGGAACCGACTGTCCCGAGGTCCCAGATGGTCCAGGCTGGTCATCTAGATCCATTTGGACAAAGCTGTTGTCATCACTGTGGGCCTCTTCTGTTGGTGGTGTGGACATGTGTGGACCCTCCTGTCCAGTGACGTTGGGTAGGAGTCCTGCAGGAGTATAAAAGGATGTTTATTACATCTGTGTGTGCCATGGTGTGCAATGGGTGGGTGACCGTGTACCCCAGTGCTTGCATTCCTGTGTGGGTCCTTGTGTGATGGTGGTTTAGGGGGGTGTATGGGTATGTGCAGTGGCCATGCTTTTGGTGACGGGTGTCTATGCTTTATTGTTGCATGCAGGGCTTGGTGTTAGGATGTGTGGTTTGTGATGTTGGGACATTTGTGAGGAGTTGGAGTGATGGGGGTGAGGGTGAGGGTATGTGATAGCACGCAAGTAGGGTGGGGAATGTAATAGTTAAGATTTGACTTACCAGAGTCCATTCCTCCATCTACTCCTGCGAGGCCCTCAGGATGCAGAATCGCCAAGACTTGCTCCTCCCATGTTGTTATTTGTGGGGGAGGAGGTGGGGATCCGCCGCCAGTCTGCTGAACCGCAAGGTGGTGTCTTGAGACCACGGAACGCACCTTCCCCTGTAGGTCACTCCACCTCTTCCTGATGTCATCCCTATTTCTTGGGTGCTGTCCCACTGCGTTGACCCTGTCCACTATTCTGCGCCATAGCTCCATCTTCCTAGCTATGGAGGTGTGCTGCACCTGTGATCTGAATAGCTGTGGCTCTACCCGATTTCCTCCACCATGACCCTGAGCTCCTCCTCAGAGAACCTGGGGTGTCTTTGCCGTGCCATGGGGTGGTGTGGGTGATATGTGGGGTGGTGTGTGTAGTGATAAGTGGGGTGATATTTAGTGGTGTGTTGTGTGAGGTGCGTGGAAGTTATGTGGGTGATGGTATTGTGTGCCTGTGGATGCTTGGTAGTTGTTTGTAGTGTCTCTCTCTGGCCTTCTCTCTGTAATTTTGTCATAGGGGTTTGTGGGTGATGTGGGTGTGTGTTTTATATTGTAATGGGTGTGTGGGAGTGGTGTGTGTATGTGTATCAGGTGTGGTAGTGTTTTGTAAGTGTGTGTGTATTTTGAGCACGGCGGTGTGTACTGCCAATGGAATAGCGCGGTTGAAAGACCGCCACGTGGATTCGTGTGTCGTGATAGTGTGGGCGTATTTCTGTTGGCGTGACAGTGGAGGTTTTGTTTTCGCCAGTTTATCACTGACCTTTGGTGTGGCAGACTTGTGTGGGTGTCTGAATTTTGGCAGATTCCGAGCAGTGGGTCATAATGACCGTGGCAGAATTCCGCTGTCGCAGCGGTGTGTTGGCAGTCTTCTGCACGGCGGTCAACGGCTTTCTTGGCCAATGTTGTAATGCGGGCCATAGTGCCTGGTATTAGCCATGTCCACTTCTCATGTCTGTCTGCAATTCCCATCTGCTTCTGACACTGTCTGACATTTACCAAGGTTGATCAGCCAAACAGGATCTAGGCAAATCTGTGATTGTCAGAGAAGAGGGATGGGACATAGCACTATGTAGACTTCATAGTTCAGGGAAGTCATGTCCAGAAGTGTAACTTTGCAAATGCCATTACAATACTAGATAATAAAACCACTCTGTTCTGTACACAATACAATTTACAGTTTGCAAGCACAACTCACCCATAGGCATTGGAGCTATCTACAACCCCACAGATAAGGTTAGAAAAGAGGTAACATGCTGCCCATCTACTTCAGGTTGCAAATTTGACCCACAACATTATGGGCCTCATTACGGCCCTTGCAGTCTAATGACCGCTAGGGTCGCAGACGGACTGCCGCCAATATGGCGGTCTGAGCACCATATTACGACTGCGGCAGTAGCGCTGCGGTCAGACCACCAGCACTGCCAGTTTTCATCTACATGACGTTCTGGCGATGCTGGTCCTAATCCACCAGGGCAGCACTGCAAGCAGCGACCCCACTTCTCAATCAGCAGTTTCATGGTGGTTACCCAGCGGGAAACTCGTAATGGCCCCGGCAGGGAGGTTGCCACACTGGCAGCAACTTACCCATCGGGATTCGGGCGGACGAAAGGCCTATGTCTACTGCACATACCTTTTAGTCAGTTGAATTACTGATTGATGAGATCTGCCCTAGTGTCTCCTGTTTCACCTTCCTCTGGCTCTTCATCACTTGGCAAATCTGCATTACCACCCACAGGTTCTGCTGGCTCCCCCTCATCTGGTGTAAATGGCATATGTCGTATCAGGGAAAGATTGTGGCGCATGCAGCAGGCAACTACTACTTGCCATGCCTTGTTGGGTGAGTAGAGGAGGGCTCCCCCTGATCTGTCCAAGCACCTAAATCTTTCCTTCAGGAGCCCAAAAGTCCACCCACTGACACAACTTGTCATCCCCTGGACCTCATTATTGTAGACTTCCCCTGGAATGGTTGAGTACCTCACTGGTGTCAACAACCAAGGACATTTTGGATAACCAGAGTCACCTGTGAACAAATTGGTAGAACGACACACACATATATGTAACACATAAAACATTGTGATGGCAGGAGACATACATTGTAAACACACATTTGCGTAACTTACCAAACAGCCAGGCCCTCTCTGTGTGGAGTTGTGTCATCAGCTGTGGGACATTGCTGTTCCGCATGATGAAGGAATCATGGACTAATCTAGGACACTTGCCATTGACTTGTGAAATGTACAGGTCTGCCAGACACACCACCTGAACTTTGGTTGAGTGGTAGGTTTTCCTGTTCCTTTACACCTGTTCATTGGCGGGGGGAACCAGAGCTACATGGGTGCCATCTATGGCTCCAACCACACGTGGAATGTATCCCATAGCATAAAACCCTGCCTTCACATAGACCATATCCACACATTGGGGAAATCTGATATAGCTGTCTAGGTGTTTCAACAATGCACACAGTACACCCCTCAAAACCAGATTGAACATGGGCTGAGACATTCCTGCAGTTATGGCCACTGTGTTCTGAAAGGACCCAGTGCCCAGGAAATGTAGCACTGATGGGACTTGAACGATAGGAGGTATGCTATAGGGATTACAAATGGCAGGCATCAGCACTGACTGCAATTGATCACAAAGATCCATGATACGATGATGATTCAGCTGATAGGTCTTTAGGTCTGGATACATGTCTGTCCTCCATGGTATGCAGGTCTACTAGTGGATGGTACACTTGTGGTTGTTGTCCTCTCCTCATGGCGGGACAACTACGTGAAGAAATTTTAACAGTATGTGGCATGTAGCATTCAGACATCTTGTAAAGACAATTACCCTACTCACACATATCTGCTGTTGAGGTCGGTTACAAACTCAGATATCTACATTACAGCACAAAGGAATGAACATTCCCCCACTTAACTATTGAACTACACATGCAGATTAATCTGTATTGTTACTGTACATTGTTGTAAGTCCAACTGATTTGACAGGTCTTACACATATTGTTGCAGACTATCCACGTTTTCAAGAAACCGTGGGAACATCTGAGTAGGTGAACATTTCTATCACCACAAGCCCTCCGGTAACACAGCATTTACTGCACAGATGTACAAATTGACAACTAAACATGAAGGCAATACTTACAGTTATACTGCACGAAATGGGGTATAGTTAATGACACAGATGATAAAACTATTCCCTACATGTAGTCTCCCAGTGTTAGTCAACATGGCGGTAGGTGGTCACAACTGCAGTGGAAATTGTCATTAGAAAACATTCCTGCCTTTGATGGACATGGGCCAATGGTGATGTCTGCTGACGGTCATGTACGTGGCGGGCATGACCGCCATCTTCTGCAGTATTGCTCACTTGACTCCTGACACTACTTCCAGCAAGACCTCCACTACCTGAGCTGCTGTGTACTGCTGCTGGGACCAATCATGCCATGTTCTGCAGGTGATAGGGCCCCAGACTTCACCCCTAAGGAGCTGGGGAAGCTCATGGAGGAGATCCTACCCCTGTAAGAACAGCTATCTGATGCACCAGAGGAGCAGGTGATTCTAATTCAATACCAATGTGTGAGAGGTGTGGTGAATGACGGTGTATCTGAAATGTAAAGTTGTGAAGGTATTGATGCATGCAGATGAGAATTTGTAAATGAGTGTGAGAGTTGAGAGGATGGGAATGTTTGCCTACTTGTTGCCACTGATATGTACTGTCCACTATTATTGGTATGGTGCATGTGGACATGACTTTTTCATTTTGCTTGTGTCATCCATGTAGGTCAACGCCCATCAGAGGAAGGGAATATGGCATGCCATTGCCAAACAAGTGCGGACCCTGTGGGTCCTCAGCGGGCGGGGCACCCACGGTAGGAACTGATTGGAGGACCTGAGACGCTGGGCCTGGAAAAAAGGCTGACACCCAGCTGGGGATGACCTCCCAATGAAGGACCTTGACCCCCCTAATGGCCTGCATTTTGACCTAACCTGAGATGGATGTGTGTTTGAGGGCAACACAGCAGTCACAAGGAGGTAAGCACTGACAAAACCCATGTACTTGTCTCTGATAGTTTAGTGTATGATGTCTAAGTATTACAGCTATGACAATGTGGTACATGCTACAGGTATGGTGACTACTAGGCAGACATGGTACTACAGTTGCCAACATAGAAGCACAGATGTGGCCATTGAATTGTGCATGAGGACATGTTATTCACCTTTGTCTACCAAATAGTATGACTGCATGTGGAGATGCACATGTGACTGAGTCAAATGTGTGAATCTACTCAGCCATACATATTTGTAACCTGCTGTGTCATCCTTCCCACCTAGTGTTCCAAGTCTATTTACCCAAATGGTGAGTTGTACAGCTCTTTGGTCACTGGCCACTCCCATTCCACTGGATCCGATCTGTGTGCTACATTAGGTCTGACAGGTGAGTAACAGGGCCAAGTAATCCTGTGTCTGTATCAGGGTTTTGATATCGCCAACTTACTACACTCCCTATGAGTTTTGAGGAGGTGTTCCCATTGTCATGCCATATTCATACATTGGGAAATGTGAAGTTTGAATAGGGTAGACAACCTACAATGTGGAACTCATGGTGACAGTAAGACATTGGCCATCATTATGACATTGGCGGTAAATCCCACTTACCGCCATGCTGACTGCCTCTAACATACCGCCGCCGTGGCGGATATCTGATTACCATATTATGACACACATACACTAATCCATCACTATTCAGCCACACATTCAATGGCGGTAAACCATTGGCATACATACCGCCACGCTCAAAATACACACACACATACAATACAACATCACATTGGACAATTCAAACAACACATACCTGACACCCACACACACACCACACCCACACCACTATAAAACCCACACACATTACCCACAACCCCTTACGAATACAAACAATTGGCACAAGACAGACACCACGACCACAGACAAGACCAGAGACACACCCCACCATCACCTATACACCACCCACACACCCCACATCACACACCCCAACACATCACCCTACACACCCTCACCCTCAATACTCACACAACACCCATGGCACCACAACAACACCCCAGATTCTCTGAGGAGGAGCTAAGGGTCACGGTGGAGGAAATCATCCGGGTAGAGCCACAACTATTTGGAGCACAGGTGCAGCAGATATCCACTGCTACGAAGATGGAGCTATGGCGGAGGATCGTGGACAGGGTCAGGGCCATGGGACAGCACCCCAGAACAAGGGATGACATCAGGAAGAGGTGGAACGACCTACGGGGGAAGGTACGTTCCATTGCAGCAAGACACCAACTCACTGTACAGAGGACTGGCGGTGGAACCCCACCTCCTCCCCCACAACTAACAACATGGGAAGACCAAGTCTTGGCAATCATGCATCCTGAGGGCCTGGCAGGAGTAGCAGGAGGACTGGACTCTGTAAGTCAACTCACTATTTCTATTACACCCCTACTTGCATGACATCACATACCCTCACCCTCACTCCCATCACTCCACCACCTCCCACACACCCCACCATCACAACCCACTTATCCCAATGCCAAGCCCTGACTGCACCAACAATGCATGGACACCCCTCACAGGCCTGCATGGACACCTATCACCACAGCATGCCCACTAGAGAGAATCAGTTAGCCCACCACATAAAAACTCACAGAAGGTAAAGCTGCCAGGGCAATAACAACCATAGAGAGAAACCCACCCATGCACAATTTGTCACACACAGAAATAATAACACTGCATTTACATCCCCACAGGTATCCCAGTCAATGTCACCAGAGAAAAGGTGTCAGCAACATCCAGTCCGCCTATAGAAGAATCCCATAGTGATGACAGTCTGCTTGCCTGAATCTAGATGTCCAACCTGGCCCATCAGGGACCTGCGGAGAGTCGATTACCCAGGCACAGTCACACACCACCACTGAGCCTCCCCCCTCAGGAAACACTACCACAGCACCCACCCAGCGTGCCAATACCTCTGTCCCCAGGGCACGTCAATCAGCAGTGTGTCCACCATTACAGGGACCCCAGGGCACACCACAAACCCAAAACAATCAGGGACCTGGGGTCAGTGGCAGTGGGCACACGGTTCAGGGGACAGAGGCACAGGACAACAGGGAAGCTGGGTGGACTGCTGTGCACCAGGGGGAGGACAGGCCCAGGGAACCGATTCTCCAGGAGGCACTCACTGAGATCCTGGGAGCATACCAACATTCCCAGGATATGCTGGGCCAGATCCTGGACAACATGTAGGAGAACAGGCAGGTGCAGGAGTAACAGTACCAGGGGATCAGGGAGGACTTGAAGGCCATTAACACCACCCTGTTCTCCATTGCAGGGGTGCTGGCAAACATGGCCAACATCATGAGGGAGGCAGTCTCACACCAGCGGGCCCCTGCCATTAGCAGGACTAGAGAATACCCTTCTACCTCCCCGCCACAGGACCAACAGGCCACCAGCACCCCTCCCCCTGCAGAAGAAGAACCACCCTTCAAATGTTCCCTGCGATCCAGGCAGAAGCTAGAGACTATTGCCAAGACTCTCCTGATTGTCACCCTTGTGTCCCACTCTGTCACCCTGTCCACCTTGAACTGCCATTGCTCCCCTTCCTATGTCCCCATGGACACTGCACCTGTGCTACAGATAGACTGGAACTATACCCTGGACTTTCTTCCATCATCACCCCAGCCCATTGCCCTTCTCCCTTTACTTCATAGCACAGCAATAAACACACTTTGAAAAAATACAAGTAATCGAGTATGTCAAATGATTTCAGTATGTAGTCATTTAACAAGGTTTAAAAATTGCAATTGAACTGTTCAGTTATGTTTACATAGGAAAGATCTGTAGGTGGCTGCAGCGAATACACCAGGAGTGATAGTGGGGCACCAACATCTGCAAAAAGAGTTGCCACAGGGTACAGTGAGCGGCCATAGAAGTGGGAAATTACAGCCTGCCAGTTACAATGTGAAACAAAAAATTGACAATGAAATATGAAGTTACATTGTCTTACCTGTGTGTCATTGGAGATATTGTCGGATCACTGCAGTTATGTTTTCCTCATCCTCATCCTCTGCCTCCTCATCTTCACTGTGTTGGAAAATGGGTTATTGGTAAGGGCAGGTAGGTACCTACACTTAGCAATAGGCCACTAACCTCCACTAAGGTCCAGTTAGGTCTCAGTAAATTAACCCCAGCTCAACCCTTGTTAGCTTGGCAATGAGCGTCAAGGCTTAACTTAGGAGACAGAGTGTAAAGCATTCAAATATCACAAAACAGTAATTAAATAAAACACAAGAAACAGTTTAAAAATCCAATTTATAAAAATAGATTTAGGGGGTCATTACGACCCTGGCGGCCGGCGGTATGTTGGCGAGCACCGCTGCCCTGGGGATTATGAGTCCCCAACCGCCGGCCTGTCCATGGCGGTACACACCGCCATGGAAAGGCTGGCGTTAAGGGGACTTGGGGTGCCCCTGGGGGCCCCTGCACTGCCCATGCACTTGGCATGGGCAGTGCAGGGGCCCCCAGGCATAGCCCCGTCGCGCATTACACTGCCCGAATTTCGGGCAGTGAAATGTACGACAGGTGCTACTGCACCCGCTGCACATCAGCATTGCCGCCAAATCTATTACGAGCAGGCAGCAATGTTGATGTGACATTTCCGCTGGCCCAGCGGAAATGTCATAATAGGGAGACAGAAATACCGCCGACAATGGCGGTATTCTGTCTCCCGCGGCCTCGGTGGGCTTTTGAAAAGACCGCCGAGGTCGTAATGACCCCCTATATTTTTATCTTTAAAATGACACAAAAACGAATAAAATCGGATAAGGGGTACCGGAGATATGAATTTTTAAAGAATTATTGTTTTTTTAGCGCCTAGAAACAAAAAGCACCAATCGGGTCATCTGGTTGCACCTCGACCGGGGCAAAGTCAAAGTTTAAGGCCGACCGCGATGGAGCCCTGCTCAGCTACAGGCCGCGGGAGGCCTCGGTTAAAAGTTTACCTTCACACTTAGGGGGTCATTACAACCCTGGCGGACGGTGTTAAAGCTGCAGTAATACCGCAAACAGGCCGGCAGAAAAAAAGGGGATTATGACCGTGGCGGAAACCGCCAACATAGACAGCCACTTTAACACTCCGACCGCCACGGCGGTACAGACAAGCAGCGCGGTGGTCACCGCCAACAGACAGGCGGAAAACAAAGTACCGCCCACAGTATTACAACACACCAATCCGCCACCTTTTCCGGGGAGGATTCACCGTGGATAAAAACATGGCGGAAACAGCTTTTGCAATGGGAAAACGCTCACTTGAACACACTCCACGAGGAAGGAGGCCACCATGGAGCCCGAACTACAAATACTCCCTGCGCTTGTCTTCCTGCTCCTCTACGAACACCAGCAACAGCGACACCGAAGACAACGGTGAGTACTGCACCTACGACATGGGGGGGGAGGCAAAAGTCAGGGACACACATACGCAACACCCCCACCCTCAACCCGACCCTCGCACACTACAACACACACACCAATGCATTTCCAAACATCACAGGAACAACCCACAACCCCCCCGGAAGAATGCAAAGACAAAACCAAATTACTTGAACCATTGTAATGTATCCAAATACAGTAAGCTCATATATACAGAAATATATACACATTCAAAATATATACATCACGATTAGTAGTGCAGGTATGCACATTTCAATGTCCGTGGACCACTGGGCCCACAATGCATGGGCGAGGCCCACACTAGATACCTGTCCACAAACATAGAGAACACTGCAGGGGCATCAGATAGAAATACAACAAGCACCTCAGGGGGAAGGGAAGGGGGGGCACCTCACCCGGATGACAGCACCACGCCAGATCCACGACGGGGCCCCATGCCCATTGATGTATCCTGGGGAGTGCAAAGCCACAGTCTCTCAAGTCTCTACAGTGGGTGGGTTGCCCACTGTACCATCCTGGGGAGTGCAAAGCCACAGTCTCTCAAGTCTCTACAGTGGTTGGTTTGCCCACTGTACCATCCTGGGGCGTGCAAAGCCACAGTCTCTCAAGTCTCTACAGTGGTAGGTTTGCCCACTGTACCATCCTGGGGAGTGCAAAGCCACAGTCTCTCAAGTCTCTACAGTGGTTAGTTTGCCCACTGTACCATCCTTGGGAGTGCAATGCCACAGTCTCTCAAGTCTCTACAGTGGGTGGTTTGCCCACTGTACCATCCTGGGGGGTGCAAAGCCACAGTCTCTCAAGTCTCTACAGTGGTTGGTTTGCCCACTGTACCATCCTGGGGAGTGCAAAGCCACTGTCTCTCAAGTCGATGCATGTCTCCACAGGTTCTGGAGGGGGACTGGTGCACAGAGTGCTTCATCCTGTGAAGGATTCAGTTAGTGGATGCAGTTCTCCACAGGTTCTGGAGGGGGACTGGTGCCCAGAGTGCTTCATCCTGTGAAGGATTCAGGTAGTGGATGCAGTTCTCCACTGGTTCTGGAGGGGGACTTGTGCCCAGAGTGCATCACGCTCCCCGTGATGGTCCCAGTTCCGTCACTGTCCCACCTGCACATGGGCTAACGATGCTTGAGTTGGTGGTCTTTGCCCTGTTCAGCGGTGCTTTGCCATGGCGGTCATTGCCCTGTTCAGCGGTGCTTGACTTTACTGTCTCTGACCTGTTCACCGGTGCTTGCCATGGCGGTCTTTGCCCTGTTTAGCGGTGCTTGACTTTGCTGTCTCTGACCTGTTCAGCGGTGCTTGCCATGGCGGTCTTTGCCCTGTTCAGCGGTGCTTTGCCATGGCGGTCTTTGCCCTATTCAGCGGTGCTCGCCATGGCGGTCTGTGCCCTGTTCAGCGGTGCTTGACTTTGCTGTCTCTGACCTGTTCAGCGGTGCTTTGCCATGGCGGTCTTTGCCCTGTTCAGCAGTGCTTGACTTTGCTGTCTCTGACCTGTTCAGTGGTGCTTGCCATGGCGGTCTTTGCCCTGTTCAGCAGTGCTTGACTTTGCTGTCTCTGACCTGTTCAGCGGTGCTTGCCATGGCGGTCTTCGACCTGTTCAGCGGTGCTTTGCCATGGCGGTCTTTGCCCTGTTCAGCGGTGCTCGCCATGGCGGTCTGTGCCCTGTTCAGCGGTGCTTGACTTTGCTGTCTCTAACCTGTTCATCAGTGCTTGCCATGGAGGTCTGTGCCCTGTTCAGCGGTGCTTGACTTTGCAGTTTCCGACCTGTTCAGCGGTGCTTGCCATGGCGGTCTTTGCCCTGTTCAGCAGTGCTTGCCATGGCGGTCTGTGCCCTGTTCAGCGGTGCTTTGCCATGGCGGTCTGTGCCCTGTTCAGCGGTGCTTGACTTTGCTGTCTCTGACCTGTGCAGCGGTGTGTGGCATGACAGTCCCTCAGTGCCCAGCGGGGCTGGGGCTGCCGGGGCCCTCCAGGGCACTGACGGTGGTGGTGGTCTCCTGACCAGTGACAATTGTGCTGCCCTCCTGGGCACTGACTCTGGCGGTGGTGTCCGGACCAGTGACAATTGTGCTGCCCTCCTGGGCACTGACTCTGGCGGTGGTCTCCTGACCAGTGACGATTGTGCTGTCCTCCTGGGCACTGACTCTGGCAGAGGTCTCCGGACCAGTGACAATTGTGCTGCCCTCCTGGGCACTGACTCTGGCGGTGGTCTCCGGACCAATGACAATTGTGCTGCCCTCCTGGGCACTGACTCTGGCGGTGGTCTCCTGATCAGTTACGATTGTGCTGTCCTCCTGGGCACTGACTCTGGCAGTGGTCTCCGGACCAGTGACAATTGTACTGCCCTCCTGGGCACTGACTCTGGCGGTGGTCTCCTGACCAGTGACGATTGTGCTGCCCTCCTGGGCACTGACTCTGGCGGTGGTGTCCGGACCAGTGACAATTGTGCTGCCCTCCTGGGCACTGACTCTGGCGGTGGTCTCCTGACCAGTGACGATTGTGCTGTCCTCCTGGGCACTGACTCTGGCAGAGGTCTCCGGACCAGTGACAATTGTACTGCCCTCCTGGACACTGACTCTGGCGGTGGTCTCCTGACCAGTGACGATTGTGCTGCCCTCCTGGGCACTGACTCTGGCGGTGGTCTCCGGACCAGTGACAATTGTGCTGCCCTTCTGGGCACTGACTCTGGCAGTGGTCTCCGGACCAGTGACGATTGTGCTGGCGGTGGCGTCCTGGCCAGCGGGGAGGATGGCGGCCTTCTCCACCGTGCTGCTCTTCCCAGACTTTGGAGACTTCTTCTGCCCCTTCACCACCTTGTGAGGAGTCACAGCTGACTCTGCACTCCCCCCGGGACCCTTGTGAGCGGCTTTGCCGGCAGGAGTCTTCACCCTCTCCCGTCGGGCACTGTCCAACTTCTGGTGCTTTACAGGGGGTGGACTGGCAGTGCTTTGGCTCCGTGTCACACTGGCTGCCCTGGTGCCCGGTGCACTCCATATACCTCTAACACGCACCACTGGAACCAGACTTTTTTGGCTGAGGTGCTAGTACGGGACCGATGAATTGGAGGGGTGGGGGTGGTGGGAAAGAGGTCAACGTTGCTCAGGGAAAGTTTCTGACGAAGACTGGGATAGGTAGCTGGAGGGGGTCTGGGAGTGGTTGTAGGAGGTGTAACTTTAGATGATTTGGGTGCAGGATCATTTTCTGGAGGCTGTCATGAGGTGGATGGATGTTGGGTGTGTGTGTGCCCGCGTTTGTGTACTTTGGGAGGGGGCATCACAGACACACTGGGAGAGGACACAGGGGACGTGTAAATGGTAGTGGGGGTGGTGAGTGCAGGTGAGCGGGGTGTGGTGCTGGGTGTCCTGGTGCGAGTCCTAGTGGCTGTAGATGTAGTGCATGCAGGTGAGAGTGTAGACAACACTGGGAGGGAGGAGGGAGACGACGAGGAGGGGGACACAGTGGAGGCAGTGGATGTTGCTGTGTCTGTATGTGGGTGATGCTTGTGTGAGTGCCTGTGAGAAGTGTGCATGCTGGTCTGATGGTGTGCTTGGGATAAGCTGGGGTACAGGGGATTGGGTCTGGGTGGAGGAAGTTGGAGGGGGGAGGCTAGAGACAGGGACAATGGCTGCAATCAGTGCTGAGGCCAGAGATTGCAAGGTTCAATGAAGGGCAGCCTGACCAGAATGAATGCCCTCCAGGAATGCATTACTCTGTTGCAACTCCCTTTCTACACCCTGGATGGCATTCACAATGGTAGACTGCCCAACAGTGAGTGACCTGAGGAGGTCAATGGCCTCCTCACTGAGGGCAGCATGGGTGACAGGGGCAGGGGCTGAGGTGCCTGGGGAGAAGGTGATGCCCACCCTCCTGGGTGAGCGGGCACGGAGCGAAGGCTGAGGGGCTGCTGGGAGGGCGGTGCTGGTAGGGGGGGTGGCGGCTGTACCTGTAGAAGTGGGGGGTACAGATGGTGCCGCCACCACAAGGGAGCTCCCATCGGAGGACGAGTCCGTGTTTCTGTCTGCTGATCCGGTGACCGAAGTGAAGCTCCCCTCACCCTCCGTCCCACTGGTGTATTCGGAGTCTGAGGTGTGGCCCTCCATGGCCATAAGGGATGCAGCTCCCTCGTGCTCCGGTGCCACTGTACCTCCGCCTGATGATGCAGATGCACAAAAGAACAGGGAGAGCACAAAAAGGGGGGGGGGAACAGAAGAAAGACAGGTTGAGTGCATGGCTTACCGCTACCGTTGGTGGACAATACAGACACAGCAGCCCCCTGCACTACGCCGTGCTCTTGGCCTCTACAGATCCAGTTCCTGGGATATGGCCTACATGGTTATGAGTGTCATCTGTCCACATAGATGACACAGGGGCATGTATACCTGTACTTGGCACTCTACAGAGGTGGGGTGGAGTGGCACATGGCCTGCATTATGGAGGGGCCTAGCCTACGGAACTCGCCCTGGCCTAGGGAAAGCCACAGCCCTCCTCCCCCAACCAGACCCCTCCACTGTGCGCAAAGTCATCAGAATGTGAGTGTACTCACCGCCTTGTGTCTGCTGTGATGCCCTCAAGCACCCATCCAACTCAGGGTAGGCCACCGCCAGGATCCGGAACATCAGGGGGGTCATGGTGCGACGGGCACCCCTCCCACGTTGGGAGGCCATCCCCAGCTGAGCCTCCGCCGTCTTCTTGCTCCAGCGGCAAATGTCCTCCCATCTTTTACAGCAGTGGGTGCTCCGTCTCTGGTGGACCCCCAGGGTCCGGACTTCCTTGGCGATGGCACGCCAAATATCCTTCTTCTGGTGGGCGCTGACCTACGTGACATGTACAGGGAAAGAAGAGAAGTCATTAGCAACAGCACCGTCGAAGTGAGTGGCCCACATCCCTGCCCTTGCCATGTGGCGCATGCATTCACACTCCTTAATGCTCGCATAACTCTGCCCCCTTTCTACTTACATCCATCCCTCTCCACCCAGGCATAGCCCATACAACTTGCACCCTACGTACTCACCTGTTGGTCTGGAGGACCGTAGAGTAGTGTGTACTGGGGGAGGACCCCGTCCACAAGCTTCTCCAACTCCTGTGTAGTGAAGGCAGGGCCCTTTCCCCAGACGCACGAGCCATTGTCTCTTCCAGACCGAGGTCACAGCAGCACATGCAGTATAGGTCCTCTCCTGTCGAAGATCAGGTCGAGTGATTCAACAGATAGAAAATGGCAGTGACGTCTGCGGCGGTGACGTCCGCGGCGGTGCGTATCATCACTGCCGGCGCACTTTGTCATTGGCTCCTGGGACCCATAGGGTCCAATGTTAACCAATGCAGCATTGCGCCGCGGTCTTCGACCGCCTACCGCGACGGTGTACAACGCCAGCGCAGTTACCTCACATCCAATTGTCCCAGTTTAGAGGTCAGGCAGCCGCCATTTCAGGGGCCCACATGGCTTCATTTACAACTGCGTCACACACACCTAGGCCTGGACTCAACACACTTACAGACAACATTTTGGATTATGTTTCGTGTACTGTGTAGCTGTGGGTACATACCTCTGAGTTGCTTGACTCTGTGGTCGCTGTTGTCCTTCCTAGGCACCGTCAGCTGGGACATGTGAGGAGATGGCGGAATCCTCCGGTGTACCGACTGCTGGTGGACCTGTTGACAATGGAGGAGCGACATTTAATCATCACCTACAGGTTTGACCGTGCCACAATCCAGGAACTGTGTACCCAGTTGGAGCCAGATCTTCGCCATCCCACAGGAATCCCCCCTCAAGTGCAGGTGCTGTCAGTACTCCATTTCCTTGCAAGTGGGTCATTTCAAACAACAGTGGCCATGGCATCAGGGATGTCCCAGCCTATGTTTTCCAACGTGTTGTCCAGAGTGTTGTCTGCCCTGCTGAAACACGTGAGTAGCTACATCGTTTTCCCTCAAGTGGAGGATTTGGCTACAGTTAAAGGTGACTTCTATGTCCTGGGACATATCCCTAACATCATAGATGCCATTGATGGGACCCATGTGGCTTTGGTCCCCCCCCCACAGGAGTGAACAGGTGTACAGGAACCGGAAGAGTTATCATTCCATGAATGTACAGATGGTATGTTTGGCAGACCAGTGCATCTTGCAGGTAAATGCTATGTTCCCTGGATCAGTGCATGACACCTACATCCTGCAGAATAGCAGCATCCCGTATGTGATGGGTCAACTCCAGAGGCACCGTGTGTGGCTATTAGGGGACTCTGGTTACCCCAACCTGTCATGGCTATTGACCCCAGTGAGGAATCCCAGGACCAGGGCAGAGGAACGCTACAATGAGGCCCATGGGCGGACTAGGAGGGTGAACCAACACACCTTCGGCCTCCTAAAGGCCAGGTTCAGGTGCCTCCATATGACAGGTGGTTCCCTATTCTTCTCACCAAGGAAGCTGTGCCAGATCATCATCGCCTGCTCTATGCTTCACAATCTTGCTTTGCGACGCCAGGTGCCTTTTCTGCAGGAGGATGGTCCAGATGACGGTGTTGTGGCAGCTGTGGAGCCTGTGGACAGTGATGAGGAGGAAGCAGAGGAAGAAGACATTAATAACAGGGACTCTGTCATACAGCAATATTTCCAGTGACACAGAGGTGAGAACACATATTTTTACTATTACATTTACTTTCACACTTATACCTCTATCCTGTCTGTCAATTTGAAGCAGTATATGCTAACTGAGTGGTACATTTCCATTACGGTTTCACAGGTGTGGTTACCAACGTGTGTCATCTGCTTGCATCCTTCATGGGCTTGTGATGTGTGACATAGGTATGTTAACATTACTATTGAGAACGGATTTTGTCATTGTCATAGCTAATACACATTTTCTAAATCACAGACTGACTCCAGATTGTTTTGTGGTTCAAGGGTGTTTATTGAAGTGCTAATTATTGGAGGGGGTGGCAAAATGGTGATGGGTGATGGTGGAGGAATGTCCATGGCAGAGTCCAGTCTATTAGTCTCACAGGTGCACTGCCCATATGGGCATAGGAAGTGGAGCTGGAACAGTTCCAATCTGGACAGGGTCACAAAGTGGGACAGTGGGATGACAATCAGGGTGGTCTCATTTCCTGGCGGGGGTCTTGCCATCTTGCTCTGTCCTGTTCCTGGATCTCAGGGACCGCTTGAGGGGTGGTTCTCCGTCTGCAGGGGGTGGAGTGCTGGTGTGGTGGTCCTGTGGTGGGGCACCCTGTCCACTAGCGCCGGCGGAGGTGGTGGGCAGTTCATCGTCCAGGCTAGTGTCAGGGGCCCCTTGGATTGCCACGGTGTCCCTCATGGTCTTCTGTATATCCTTTAGCACTCCTACTAGGGTGCCCAGGGCGGAGCTGATGGTTCTGAGCTCCTCCCTGAACCCCAAATACAGTTCGTCCTGCATTCGCTGGTCTCCTGAAACTTTGCCAGGACCGGGGAGTGGTGGTATGCTCCCATGATGGAGGAGAGGGCCTCGTGGAGAGTGGGTTCCCTTGGCCTGTCGGCCCCCTGTCGCACAGCAGCCCTCCCAGTTCCCCTTTGTTCCTGTGCCTCCGTCCCCTGGACCGTGTGCCCACTGCCACTGCCCCCAGGTCCCTGTTGTTGTTGGGGTGGTGGGTTATCCTGGGTTCCCTGTAGTGGCGACACACAGCTGATTGACGTGTCCTGGGAACTGAGGTATGGGCCCGCTGGGTGGGTGCTGTGTTGGTGTTACCAGAGGGTGGAAGGTCAGTGTTGGGCTTTGCCTGTGCAAGGGGAACCGACCGTCCCGAGGCCCACGATGGTCCAGGCTGGTCATCTTGATCCAGTTGGCCAGGGCTGCTGTCATCACTGTGGGCCTCTTCTGGGGTGGGGTAGAGATATCTGGACCTTCCTGTCTGGTGACGTTAGGTAGTGGTCCTGCAGGGGTATAAAAGCATGATTATTACATCTGTGTGTGTCATGGTGTGCAATGGGTGGGTGAGCGTGCACCCCAGTGCTAGCTTTGCTGTGCGGGGGCTTGTGTGATGATGGTTAGGGGTTGTTATGGGTATGTGCAGTGGGCATGCTTTAGTGAGGGGTGTCCATGCTTAGTTGTGCCATGCAGGGCTTGGTGTTGGGATGTGTGGTTTGTGTTATTTGTACATTAGTGAGGAGTTGGAGTGACAGGGGAGGGGGTAAGGGTGGGGGTGTGTGATAGCATGCAGGTAGGGTGGGGGATATGATAGTTAAGATTTGACTTACCAGTGTCCATTCCTCCACCGACTCCTCTGAGGCCCTCTGGATGCATAATGGTCAAGACCTGCTCCTCCCATGTTGTTAGTTGTGGGGGAGGAGGTGGGAGTCCGCCGCCAGTCCCCTGAATCGCGATGTTGTGCCTGGAGACCACGGAACGCACCTTCTTCCGTAGGTCGTTCCACCTCTTCCTGATGTCCTTCCGATTTCTTAGGTGCTGTCCCACTGCGTTGACTCTGTCAACGATTCTTCGCCATAGCTCCATCTTCCTAGCTATAGAGCTGTGCTGCACCTGTGATCCAAATAGCTGTGGCTCTACCCGTACGATTTCCTCCACCATAACCCTGAGCTCCTCCTCCGAAAACCTGGGGTGTCTTTGGCGTGCCATGGGGTGGTGTAGGTGATGTGTGGGGTGGTGTATGTGGTGATGAGTGTGGTGATGTGTAATGGTGTGTGGTGTTTTGTGCGTGGATGTTGTGTGGGTGATGGTGTTGTGTGCCTCTGTGTGGTGGGGTTGTCTATTGCTGTGCTCTCTCTCTGTCGCCTTCGTCTCTATTTTTTGGTCATAGGGGTTTGTGGGTGATGTGGGTGTGTGTTTTACATTGTGTTGGGTGTGTGAGAGTGGTGTTTGTATGTGTATCAGGTGTGTGTATTTGGAATTGTCCAATGTGGCAGAGTTTTGGAGATGTGTGTGTATTTTGAGCGCAGTGGTGTGTACCGCCAATGGAATACTGCGGTTGAAAGACCGCCGCGTGGATTCGTATGTCGTAATAGCGTGGGCGTGTTTCTGTTGGCGTGACGGTGGGGTATTTGTTTTCGCCAGTTTATCACTTGCCTTTGTTGTGGCGGACTTGTGTGGGTGTCTGAATTTCGGCCGATTCCGAGATGTGGGTCATAATAGCTGTTGCGGAATTCCACAGCCGCGGCGGTGTATTGGCGGTCATCTGCACAGCGGTAAGCAGCTTTTACCGCCGATGTTGTAATGACCCCCTTAGTCTCTTTTGCGAAGATTTTCTTCAGCGGGACGAACCTGTCAGTCCAATCCAACCTCCTGGAGCCCTTCTCCGGATACGCGATGCGGGAATCCTCGGTGGAGATTTTTACCTTCGGACTTAGTCGTTTTTTCGAGGTGAAAATCCTTCGACCGGGGTGAACCTGGATCTTGATCCGACGTCCCTGGAGCCCTCCTCGGATACGCTGGCTGGGAGGTCCCGGTCAACTTTTTACCTTCGGACTTAGGGGGTGATTCTAACCCTGGCGGTCGGTGTTAAAGCGGCAGCCAACCCGCCAACAGGCTGGCGGTAAAAAATATGGAATTCTGACCCTGGCGGGAACCGCCAACACAGACAGCCACTTTAACACTCCGCCCGCCACGGCGGTACAAACAAACAGCGCGGCGGTCACCGCCAACAGCCAGGCTGCAGACAATGTACCGCCCACCCTATCACAACTCACCAATCCGCCACCTTTTCCGGGGCGGGAGCACCGCCGATAAAAACACGGCGGAAACAGACTACGAACGGGAAAACGCTCACCACTACGCACTCCAGGAGGAAGGAGGACAGCATGGAACCCGAATTAAACATCCTACCTGCTCTCGTCTACCTTCTCATCTACCACGAGTACGAAGTCCGGCGCAGACGACAACGGTGAGTACTGCACCTACGACACACGGGAGGGGGGAGGACGAAAGGTTACGGGCACACACATATGCGACCCCCCCACCCCCAACTATGTACACACCAATGCAGAGCAACAAGTCACAGTGACACCACCCAAACACCCCAGAAAAATGCTAGGACATAATCAAATTTGGAATAAATATTTATGTACCAAAAAGGTCCTGAAAAATATCGTACAACCATGAAAGATATTCACAAGAAAACAAATGACATACACATCAGTGTATAACTGAAGTAACAAGTCCTGCACATCCTACGAATTCATCATGTCCGTGGGCCAAAGTTTTGAGAAACAAGGGCAAAGCCCACACAGGAGACCTGAGTCCTTTGGAGAGAACACTGCAGGGGCATCAGATGTAAAAACTACAGGCACCTCAGGGGGAAGGGAAGGGGGGGCACCACAGCCACATGAGTCCACGACGCCAGATCCACGAGCAGCCACCATGCCCACTGTACCATCCTGGGGAGTGCAAAGCCACAGTCTCTCAATGTCTCTACAGTGGGTGGGCTGCCCACTGGACCATCCTGGGGAGTGCAAAGCCACAGTCTCTCAATGTCTCTACAGTGGGTGGGCTGCCCACTGGACCATCCTGGGGAGTGCAAAGCCACAGTCTCTCAATGTCTCTACAGTGGGTGGGCTGCCCACTGTACCATCCTGGGGAGTGCAAAGCCACAGTCTCTCAATGTCTCTACAGTGGGTGGGCTGCCCACTGGACCATCCTGGGGAGTGCAAAGCCACAGTCTCTCAATGTCTCTACAGTGGGTGGGCTGCCCACTGGACCATCCTGGGGAGTGCAAAGCCACAGTCCATCAGGTGGATGACAGTCTCCACTGGTCAAGGAGGAGGCATGGTGTGCACAGTGAACCATAAACAGTGATTGAGACGGCGGTGCCCAGCGGAGCGGTGCTTGAGAAGAAGGGCCCAGCGGAGCGGTGCTTGAGAGGAAGGGCCCAGCGGAGCGGTGCTTGAGAAGAAGGGCCCAGCGGAGCGGTGCTTGAGACGGCGGTGCCCAGCGGAGCGGTGCTTGAGAGGAAGGGCCCAGCGGAGCGGTGCTTGAGAGGAAGGGCCCAGCGGAGCGGTGCTTGAGACGGCGGTGCCCAGCGGAGCGGTGCTTGAGAGGAAGGGCCCAGCGGAGCGGTGCTTGAGAGGAAGGGCCCAGCGGAGCGGTGCTTGAGACGGCGGTGCCCAGCGGAGCGGTGCTTGAGAGGAAGGGCCCAGCGGAGCGGTGCTTGAGAAGAAGGGCCCAGCGGAGCGGTGCTTGAGACGGCGGTGCCCAGCGGAGCGGTGCTTGAGAGGAAGGGCCCAGCGGAGCGGTGCTTGAGAGGAAGGGCCCAGCGGAGCGGTGCTTGAGACGGCGGTGCCCAGCGGAGCGGTGCTTGAGAGGAAGGGCCCAGCGGAGCGGTGCTTGAGAGGAAGGGCCCAGCGGAGCGGTGCTTGAGACGGCGGTGCCCAGCGGAGCGGTGCTTGAGAAGAAGGGCCCAGCGGAGCGGTGCTTGAGAAGAAGGGCCCAGCGGAGCGGTGCTTGAGACGGCGGTGCCCAGCGGAGCAGTGCTTGAGAAGAAGGGCCCAGCGGAGCGGTGCTTGAGACGGCGGTGCCCAGCGGAGCGGTGCTTGAGAGGAAGGGCCCAGCGGAGCGGTGCTTGAGAAGAAGGGCCCAGCGGAGCGGTGCTTGAGACGGCGGTGCCCAGCGGAGCGGTGCTTGAGAAGAAGGGCCCAGCGGAGCGGTGCTTGAGACGGCGGTGCCCAGCGGAGCGGTGCTTGAGAGGAAGGGCCCAGCGGAGCGGTGCTTGAGAGGAAGGGCCCAGCGGAGCGGTGCTTGAGACGGCGGTGCCCAGCGGAGCGGTGCTTGAGAGGAAGGGCCAAGCGGAGCGGTGCTTGAGAGGAAGGGCCCAGCGGAGCGGTGCTTGAGACGGCGGTGCCCAGCGGAGCGGTGCTTGAGAAGAAGGGCCCAGCGGAGCGGTGCTTGAGAAGAAGGGCCCAGCGGAGCGGTGCTTGAGACGGCGGTGCCCAGCGGAGAGGTGCTTGAGAAGAAGGGCCCAGCGGAGCGGTGCTTGAGACAGCGGTGCCCAGCGGAGCGGTGCTTGAGAGGAAGGGCCCAGCGGAGCGGTCCTTGAGACGGCGGTGCCCAGCGGAGCGGTGCTTGAGAAGAAGGGCCCAGCGGAGCGGTGATTGAGAGGAAGGGCCCAGCGGAGCGGTCCTTGAGACGGCGGTGCCCAGCGGAGCGGTGCTTGAGAAGAAGGGCCCAGCGGAGCGGTGCTTGAGAAGAAGGGCCCTGTTCAGCGGTGCTCTTCTCCACGGCGGGCCCTGTTCAGCGGTGCTCTTCTTCACCGCGGGCCCTGTTCAGCGGTGCTCTCCTCCACGGCGGCCCTGTTCAGCGGTGCTCTTCTCCACGGCGGGCCCTGTTCAGCGGTGCTCTTCTCCACGGCGGGCCCTGTTCAGCGGTGCTCTTCTTCACCGCGGGCCCTGTTCAGCGGTGCTCTTCTTCACCGCGGGCCCTGTTCAGCGGTGCTCTTCTCCACGGCGGGCCCTGTTCAGCGGTGCTCTTCTTCACCGCGGGCCCTGTTCAGCGGTGCTCTTCTTCACCGCGGGCCCTGTTCAGCGGTGCTCTTCTCCACGGCGGGCCCTGTTCAGCGGTGCTCTTCTCCACGGCGGGCCCTGTTCAGCGGTGCTCTTCTTCACCGCGGGCCCTGTTCAGCGGTGCTCTTCTCCACGGCGGGCCCTGTTCAGCGGTGCTCTTCTCCACGGCGGGCCCTGTTCAGCGGTGCTCTTCTTCACCGCGGGCCCTGTTCAGCGGTGCTCTTCTCCACGGCGGGCCCTGTTCAGCGGTGCTCTTCTCCACGGCGGGCCCTGTTCAGCGGTGCTCTTCTCCACGGCGGGCCCTGTTCAGCGGTGCTCTTCTTCACCGCGGGCCCTGTTCAGCGGTGCTCATCTCCACGGCGGGCCCTGTTCGGCGGTGCTCTTCTCCACGGCGGGCCCTGTTCAGCGGTGCTCTTCTTCACCGCGGGCCCTGTTCAGCGGTGCTCTTCTCCACGGCGGGCCCTGTTCAGCGGTGCTCTTCTCCACGGCGGGCCCTGTTTGGCGGTGCTCTTCTCCACGGCGGGCCTTGTTCAGCGGTGCTCTTCTTCACCGCGGGCCCTGTTCAGCGGTGCTCTTCTCCACGGCGGGCCCTGTTCAGCGGTGCTCTTCTCCACGGCGGGCCCTGTTCAGCGGTGCTCTTCTTCACCGCGGGCCCTGTTCAGCGGTGCTCATCCAGCAGGTCAAGGGAGCCAGACCTGGCCTGGACTCCCTGCTCAGTCGCCCTCGGACCGTGACGTTTCTGGACCCTTCGGGGACGGACTCCTGGCCTCCTTAGTGTCCTCCTTCCCAGCTGGGATGTGGCATGTGGGGTCCACCTTCTCCGCGCTCCTGCTGCCCTTCCGCTCCTTTGATGGGGCTCTCGGGCCCTTGCCTCCCCTAGATGGTGTGGGTGGTGAAGTGGCCGCACATTGCTCCTTGGGGGCAGCCCTGTCGGTCCTCGCACGGCGGCCCTTGTTTTTGCGGGTCCTCTTGCCGGGGGGGGGGGCTGGACGTGTCCTTGCTGCTGATCGATGTGTCACTGCTGGCAAAGGGTGGGCTCCAGAACCCATGCACAACAGTGACACCCGAAGCTGGGCTGGTGGTGGCTGCGGTGCTCTTGGGACTCTTTGAAGATGGATGGGGGAGCTCATCGGGGGGAAAGAGGTCAAGGTTAGCCATGAAAAGTTTCTTAGGGCCAAGGTAAAGGGTAGGAGAAGTGGAGATGGAAGTGTAGGTAGAGGAGGTGGTTGTAGGAGAGTCAGGTGTGCTGTCATTGGGTGAAGGTGCTGGTGCTGTAGGCTGTCGTGAGGTGGATGGCTGTTGGGTGGGTGGCTGCCTGCGTTTGTGTGTCTTGGAAGAGGGGGTGACAGACACAGTGGGAGAGGACACAGGGGACGTGTAAATGGCAGTGGGGGTGGTGACTGCACGAGTGTGGACTGTACTGGAGGGTGAGGTGGTGATGGAAGCACTGGCTGATGTTGGGGTGCATGCAGGTGTGAGTGTAGACGTCACAGGGAGGGAGGAGGGAGACGAGGAGGAGGGGGACACAGGGGTGGCAGTGGCTGTTGGCATGTCTGCATCTGGGTGTTGCTTGGGTGAGTGTTTGTGGGATCTGTGGTGCTTGTGTTTGGATGAGCTGCTCTTGGGTGTTGAGGTGTGTGCAGGCTGGTCTGATGGTGTGGATGGGATAGGCTGTGGGACAGGAGACAGAGAAAGGCTGGAGGCAGTAAGAAGAGGGAGGCTGGAAACAGGGACAATGGCTGCCGTCAGTGCTGAGGCCAGAGCAGTGAACGCTCGTTGATGGGCAGCCTGACCCGAATGAATGCCCTCCAGGTACGCATTGCTCTGTTGCACCTCCCTTTGCACACCCTGGATGGCATTCAAAAGGGTCGTCTGCCCAACAATGAGCGTCCTTACCAGGTCAATGAGCTCCGCACTGAGGGCAGCAGGGGCAACAGGGGCAGGGGCTGAGGTGCCTGGGGTGAAGGAGACGCGCGCCTTCCTGGGCGAACGGGCACGGAGCGAAGACTGAGGGGCTGCTGGGAGGGCGAGGCTGGTGCGCTGGGTGGCGGCTGTACCTGTAGAGGCGGGGGCACGGATGTTGCCGCCACCCCTAGGGAGCTCCCATCCGAGGACGTGTCGCTTTCGCTGCTCTCTCCAGCGGTCCCCGTCGTGGTGCTCCCCTCGCCCTCCGGATCACTGGTGCCCTCGGTGTCTGTTCCTGGGCCCACCGGGCCTTGTGTCCTGCAGCTCCCTCGTGCTCCGATGCCAAATCTCCTCCGCCTGATGATGCTAATGCACACATGCACAAGAAGATGAAGAGAAAGGGTGGGGGGAGAAAAAAGAAGACCAGGTTGAGTGCATGCAATGTCAACACCGTTGGCGGAGAGGACAGACACAGGTGCCTAATGCACTAAGCCGCGCATTCGGGGTACACTACTCAGTACTACTGACTAAGACAACAGGCCAAGAGACGTCAAACGCGCACATGGGAGATGCTGGACCTTCAATGGCTGTACTTGTCACCCTACCGAGGTGGGGGCCGGGGGCACAGGGCCATGCCTAAGGGAGAGGACTACACTACAGAAAGCGCCCTGGCCTAATGTCACCCACAGCCCTCCTCCCCCACCCATACGCCTCCACTGCGCAGAAAGATAGGAGAATGTGCTGATACTCACCCCCTTGTGTCTGCTGTGATGTCTTAAAGCGCCCATCCAATTCAGGGTAGGCCACCGCCAGGATCCAGGACATCAGGGGGGTCATGGTGCGACTGGCACCCCTCCTAGGTTGGGAGGCCATCCCCAGCAGTGTTTCTGCGGTCTTCCTTGTTCCGCGGCGGATGTCCTCCCACCTCTTGCGGCAGTGGGTGCCCCGTCTGTTGTGGACCCCCAAGTGCCGGACTTCCTTTGCGATGGCACGCCAAATCTCGATCTTCTGATGGGCGCTGACCTATTTGACATGTACAGGGTGGAAAGGAGGAAATCATCAATGACCTGCATGTTAGATGTGATTGGCCCCCTCCTCCAACTTTGCCATATGGCACATGCTCTCATCTGTCGGGCGTTGCACTCCTCATTCGCCCCCCACCCCACCAACTTACATCCACCCCAATCCACACAGGCATAGCCCATTCCATGTGCACCCGGTGTACTCACTTGTTGGTCTGGAGGACCGTAGAGTAGCGCATACTGGGGGAGGACCCCATCCACGAGCTTCTCCAACTCTTCAGACGTGAAGGCAGGGGCCCTTTCCCCAGTCGCAGCAGCCATTGTATCTTCCAGACCGAGGTCACAGCAGCACTTGCAGTATAGGTCCTCTCCTGTGGATGATCAGGTCTCGAGTGATTAAGCAGATAGAAAATGGCGGTCACGCCCGCGGCGGTGCGTACCGCGGCGGTGCGTACCACGACCGCCGGCGCACTTCGTCATTGGCTCCTGAAACCCATAGGCTTCAATGTTAACCAATGCGGCTTTGCGCCGCGGTCTTCGACCGCCTACCGCCACGGTGTGCCCCGCCAGCGCATTGACCTCACATCCTATTGTCCCACTTCACAGGTCAGGCAGCCGCCATTTCAAGGGCCTACATGGCTTAATTTTGACTGCGACACACAGGCCTAGGCCTTGCATTGCCACACATACACGCCTTTCAACCCATTGCCATTCTTTAACTGTGCAAGCTGTCTGTACGTACCTGTGGTTTGGCTGACTCTGTGCTCCATGTTGTCCTTCCTAGGCACCGTCCGCTGGGACTTGGGATGAGAAGGAGGAATCCTCGCGTGTACCGACCGCTGGTGGACCTGTCGACAATGGAAGAACGCCATATAATATAATTCCCCCTCTGGTGCAGGTTTTGTCAGTCTTCCATTTTTTGGCAAGTGGGTCATTCCAGACCACAGTGGCCATGTCATCTGGAATGTCTCAGCCTATGTTTTCTAAGATTTTGAGCAGAGTGTTGTCTGCCCTGATGAAACTCATGCGGAGCTACATCATTTTCCCAGAGGAGGGTGACTTGCCTACAGTGAAGGGTGATTTCTATGCCCTTGGACATATCCCCAACATCATTGGTGCCATTGATGGGACCCATGTGGCTTTGGTACCCCCAAAAGACGATGAGCAGGTGTACCGAAACAGAAAAAGTTATCATTCGATTAATGTCCAGGTGGTCTGTTTGGCTGACCAGTACATCTCCCATGTAAATGCCAAGTTCCCAGGGTCAGTGCATGACGCGTATGTGATGCGAAATAGCAGCATCCCCTATGTGATGGAGCAGCTACAGAGACAACGTGTGTGGCTAATAGGTGACTCTGGTTACCCCAACCTGCCGTGGCTACTGACCCCAGTGAGGAATCCCCGGACAAGGGCAGAGGAACGCTACAATGAGGCCCATGGGCGTACTAGGAGGGTGATTGAGCGAACCTTTGGCCTCCTGAAGGCCAGGTTTAGGTGCCTGCATATGACCGGTGGATCCCTAATGTACTCACCAAAGAAGGTGTGCCATATCATCGTGGCGTGCTGTATGCTTCACAACCTGGCTTTGCGACGCCAGGTGCCTTTCCTGCAGGAGGATGGTCCAGATGGTGGTGTTGTAGAAGCCGTGGAGCCTGTGGAGAGTGAAGAGGAGGAAGACTCAGAGGACGACACAGACAATAGGGACAGAGTGATACAACAGTATTTCCAGTAACACCCAGGTAAGAATCACCCACGCCATTTCACAATTGCTTATAGCCTCCTGCATCTGTACTTTCTGTAGTTCCCACCAGATCTTTTTGGGTAATTTTTGTTTTTCCCTTCCCTTCTCAGTGCTGTATGACTCAGTGCCTGACTTCTGGTTGGTTTGCCCATGAACTACAGCGTATTGACATTGGTATGTTGTCATCACTAATTTACAGAACAGATATTGAACAGTAATATGTAAAACATTTGCTAATAATACAGCATGACTCCAAACTGATTTGTGTGCAATATGTGATTTATTTACAGTGCTAGATATTGGTACATGTGATTATAAGGGTGATGGGTGGGGGTGGAGTAATGTCCATGGCAGAGTCCAGTTCTCAGTCTCACAGGTGCATTGTCCTTTTGCCTGTGGAAGGATGGAGCAGAGGCAGTTCATGGTTGGACAGGGTGGCAATGTGGGACAGTGGAAAGAGTTCAGGGGGTATGTCCTGCTGGCGGGGGTCTTGACATCCTACTCTGTCTTTTTTTTGGATCTCAGGCTCCTCTTACGGGGTGGTTGTTCTTCAGCAGGAGGTGGGGTTCTGGTGGCCTGTCGTGGTGTTGGGGCCTCCTGTCCACTTGCGCCGGCGGAGGTGGTAGGCTGTTCCTGGTCCGGGCTAGTGACAGGGGCCCTGTGTGGTGCCACATGGTCCCGCAACGCGTCTTCTATCCTGTTGAGGGCCAGGACGATGGTCCCCATTGCGGTCCCGATGATTCTCAGCTCCTCCCTGAACCCCATGTAGCGTTCCTCCTGCTGTGCCTGGATCTCCGTGAACCTGGCCAGTACCGTCGCCATCGTCTCTTGGGAGTGGTGGTAGGCCCCCATGATGGTGGTGAGGGCCTCTTGGAGAGTGGGTTCCCTGGGCCTCTCCTCCCCCCCCTGTCGCACAGCAGCCCTCCGAGCTGCCCGGTTTCCCCCGGCCTCTGTCTCCTGGACGGTGTGCCCGCTCCCACTGCCCCCAGGTCCCTGTTGTTGTTGGGGTGTTGGGTTAGCCTGGGTGCCCTGTAGTGGCAGACACACCGCTGATTGACGTGTCCTAGAGACAGAGGCATGGGCCCGCTGGGTGGGAGCTGTGCTGGTGTTGGCAGAGGGGGTCGGGTCTGGTGTGGCCTGTGGCTGCCTGAGGGGAACCGACTGCCCAGAGGTCCCCGATGGTCCGGGCTGGTCATCAGGTTCAGTGTCGACAGAGCTGCTGTCCTCACTGTGGGCCTGTTCCGGGGGTGGGATGGACATTTCTGGACCCTCCTGGCTGGTGTGTTGGCGTTCGGGTCCTGCATGGGGTAAGAGAGTTTGGTTATTGTTTCTGTGTGTGCAATGGAGTGCGTGTTATGGGTGCCCTCGTCCCCCAGTACAGGCATTCCCTTGAGGGAGGTGTTGTGAGGGTAGTTAGTGGGGGGGAGGGGGTAAGTGCAGTGGTCATGCTTGGGTGATGGGTGTCCATGGATTGTGTTGGCATGCAGGAGTTGGTGTTGGGATGGGTGGGTTGTGCTGGTGAGACATTGTCAGGGAGGATGTGTGCTGGGGGTTTGGGGGTGAGGGTGGGGGTGTGGGTTGGCATGCTGGTGGGGTGGGGGGGATATAGTAGTTGAGATTGGACTTACCAGAGTCCATTCCTCCGGCTACTCCTGCGAGGCCCTGAGGATGCAGGATGTTGAAGACCTCTTGCTCCCATGATGTAAATTCGGGAGGGGTGGGTGGGGGTCCGCCGCCAGTCTTCTGGACCGCGATGTTGTGCCTGGAGACCATCGATCGGACCTTCCCCCGTAGGTCGTTCCATCGTTTGCGGATGTCCTCCCTATTCCTGGGATTCTGTCCCACCGCGTTGACCCTGTCCACGATCCGCTGCCATAGCTCCGCCTTCCTAGCTATACTGGTGTGCTGCACCTGTGAGCCGAAGAGCTGGGGTTCCACTCTTAGGATTTCCTCCACCATCACCCGGAGTTCTTGGTCCGAAAAGCGTGGGTGCCTTTGGGGTGCCATGGGGTGGTGTGGGTGAGGTGTGGGGTGGTGTATGTGATGATGAGTATGTTGGTGTGTGGTGCTTTGTGCTACTATGTGGTGTGTGTGATGGTGTAGTGTGCCTCAGTGTGTATTGCTATGGATTGTCTGCTGTGTCTCTCTCTCCTTCTCTCAGTAATTGTGGTCGTAGGGGTTTGTGGGTGATGTGGGGGTGTGTTTTATAGTTGATTGATTGTGTGGGAGTGGGTTGTTTATGTGTATCAGGTGTGTGTATTTGTAATTGTCCAATGTGCCTGTGTTTTGGTGCTGTGTGTGTATTTTGACCGCGGCGGTGTGTACCGCCAATGGAATACCGCGTTGGAAAGCCCGCCGCGTTGATTCGTGGGTCGAAATGGCATGGGCGTATTTCTGTTGGCGTGACGGTGGAGGTTTGGTCATCTCCAGTTTATCGCTGCCCGCTGATGTGGCGGCCTGCAGTGGAGGTCGGATTTTTGGAGGTTTGGCCGTTGTGGGTCAGAATGACCGTGGCGGCTTTCCGCGGCGGTGTTATGGCGGTCTTCTGACCGGCGGTAAGCGCCTTTTACCGCCGAGGTCAGAATGACCCCCTTAGTCTCTTTTTTGGAGATTTCCTTTTCCGGGATGAACCAGCAAATCAGGCCGGGTCGCGGTTGAGGCAAGCCAGCTAGAGTTGCCGTGGCGGGTCGGTCCCTCTATGGAGCTTTTTTACAAAAGTTCTCCAAACTTCTGGGGCTTCTCCCAGATGTCCTTTTAAGGTTCTTTTGAGGTCCATAGCTCACCCCAAGGGTCCAGAAGTTCTGAGAGGGTCCTTGGGGGTGCGGACTACAACTCCCAGAATGCACCTGGCGCAAACTCCTTTTTGGCCACTGGGCAGAGGCCAGCTGGTTGATTTCTTCAGGAGTTGGTGCAGGGGACTCTGGATAGCAATTTTTCACCTGTAGCAAACAGGGAGTCCCTCCTTGAACCAGTTGAAGCCAGGCAAAGTCCTTCTTGTGGTGTGCAGCTGGTGCAGTCCTTCTCAGTGCAGGTTCCAGGTGCATGGCAGGGGTCCAGCAGGGCAGTCCTTCTTCTCCTTTGGTTCTTCCTTGTTGGAATCTGATGGGGATCTGAGGAGTGGGTGTAGGTCTGCCAGTTCTATCCTTGCTCCTGGGTGAAAAGCAGGGGGGTCCTGGTTCTCCAATCAGGTGCAGGGTCCTTCCCCTTGTGATGACCACTTCCTGGGAAGTGTGGCAAAAATCAAACCCAGGAGGCAACATTCTCCAAAAATCCATCATGGCTGAGTCTTATTTTTGGAGGTTACATCTGGCTGAGCCCACCCACTGGTGTGGCTAAAAATCATGAACACACCCCTCTCCTGCCCTCTCCTAATCTAATCAAGGGGGCACCTAGTTGTCTGGGGTTGCAGGATGTGGGGGTGTTGCTGGTTGCTCCAAATGTCCTTCTCTGCCTTTGAAGACCAGTTTGGCAGCCCTCCCCCTTCCTGCCTCACCATCTGCAGAGGGGAGATTCCCTCCCACAGGCACATTCCTTTGTATGAAGCCAGGCCACTTCACACCTCATCAAGGCAGCCTGGCCAGGCTGCTAGAGGCTGGCCAATCAGAGCACAGCAGCAAAAACAATACAGGGTTGAAATTGGCAACTTTTCAGGTAAAGTTTAAAACTCGTTACCTGAACAAGTTATATTAAATCCAACAACTGGAAGTTGTGGGATTTATTACAACAATTAATTTGATACCAAACTCTTGGTATCCATCATTTAAGGAGACTTTACAAATTAAAATAAAGTCTCCCCATTCTAGCCTATGAAGGCCATTTACTACAATGAGGGGAAAACAAATTTGGCTGTTTTTACCTCACCAGGGCTTATACAACTATTTTTATAAGGTCCCTGCTTATAGTTACATGGCACCCAGCCCTAGGGGCACATAGGGCACACCTTAGGGGTGACTTATAGGTAAAAATAAGGTAGTTTAAGACTTTGGAACTACTTTTAATTCCAAAGTTGAATTTGCATATAACTTTAATTTAAAAGCAGCCAGCAAGTCAGGTCTGCCTTTAAAATGACACTGGGCACCTCAGCAGGTGCACTACCTATGCTGTGGTCCCTAAACCTACATGCCCTACAATATACTAGGGACTTGTAGGTAAGTTAACTTAGCCAATTATAATTAGCCTAATTCGCATATCCATTTTACACAGAGCACTGGCCCTGGGACTGGAAAGCAGTACCCAGGGTACAGCCAAAAGTCAGTAACTCCCCCCTCATCTGCATCAACCATCTGAGAGGTCTGTAGTCAGTTTGTACACGGAAGTGAGTGCCAAACAAGTATGGCCTCAACTTCTTCAGGGACCAGACCACAGCAAAGGCCTTCCTCTCAATGGCACTCCATCTTTTCTCTCTGGGGAGTAGTCGCCTGCTGATGAAGGCAACTGGTTGATCTTGGCCCTCTTCATTAACTTGTGCTAACACTGACCCAATCCCTTCCTCTGAAGCATCTGTTTGCACTATAAACTCCTTGCTATGGTCAGGGGCCAGTAACACTGGTGCTGAACATAAAGCCTGTTTTAGGGTGTCAAAAGCTTTCTGACACTCTGGGGTCCAAATGACCTTCTTGGGCTGTTTCTTGGAGGTAAGCTCAGTCAGAGGGGCCACTATGGTCCCATAATTCTGAACAAACCACCTGTAGTACCCAGTCAGGCCAAGAAAGGCCCTGACCTGAGTCTGGGTTTTAGGAGCCTCCCAATCCAGGATAGTCTGGATCTTGGGCTGGAGAGGTTGTACATGGCCTCCACCAACAAGGTGGCCCAGGTACACAACTGAGCTTTGCCCTATCTTGGCACTTGCTTGCCTTGATAGTCAGGCCTGCTTGAAGCAGGGCCTGAAGCACTTCCTTCAGATGGACCAGGTGGTCCTCCCAGGTGGAACTAAATACAGCTATATCATGATATGAATTTTAAGTGTATTAGTGGCATATGTCCTGTATCCAGTTATGATCCATGCACTGCTCCCCCCAAAATGGCATCCGCCTGTCCTGTATGGAGGGACAGGTGGAAGTGTGGTAATTCTGCTGACATTGTGTTCCGTTGTAGGAGGCGGTCGGTTACCGCCGTGTAACGCTTCATTGGATAACATTGTCCCTATGGGGTGCAGTGGCCAATAGTGATGTACTCCGGCGGTGACAGTATGCACCACCACTGACGTCACCACCATTTTCCATCTGTTCACTCACTTGCTACCCCACCATCAACAGGAGAGGATCTACACTGCATGAGCTGCTGTAAACTGTGTCTGGAACCTACCATGGCCCGTGTGACTGGGGAAAGGGCCCATGCCTTCACCTCAGCAGAGTTGGAGAGACTAGTGGATGGGGTCCTACCCTCGTACGGACTGCTGTATGGGCCTCCAGACCAACAGGTGAGTACACTGTGAGCACGATGCATGGGGCATGAATGCATGGAGTGGTGTGTGTGAATGCCTCGTGTAGGGGGTTGTTGGTGGATGGGCCCTGGGCAGCGTGCAGCATGCATGCTGGGCAATGTCTGTGCATAAGGGGATGGGAAGTGCTATGGTGGGCCATGAGTGTAACAGCTAGGACTGTCTAACTAAGCCCTTTCCCTGTGTATATTTCCTCTGCAGGTTAGCGCCCATCCAAAGAAGGGTATATGGTGTGCCATCGCCAAGGAGGTGCGGATCCTGGGGGTCTATGGCAGGAGGAGCACCCACTGTCAGAAACAGTGGGAGGACCTGAGACGCTGGGCACAGAAGACGGTGGAGGCCCAGTTAGGGATGGCCTCCCAACAAGGATGGGGTACCTGTCAAACCCTGAACCCCTGTTGGCCAGCATACTGGAGGTGGCCTATCCGGAGCTTGATGGGTGCTTGAGGGCATCACAGAAGCCACAAGGGTGTGAGTTCAGTGCCCATCATTACTCCTTACGTATGGTGGGGTGGTATCCGGGTGGGGGATGTGTGTCTGTGGGTGCCCCTAGGCCAGGCCTGACATTGCAGAGTTTGTTCCATGTTGGGAAGGGATCTGATGTGAAATTCCTCCAACCTAGCTAGTAGGCATCCTCTACTGGGCATGGCTGTGTCGGTCCCAGGTATGCTGCAGTTGGCGGTATGTGTCCCTCCCCATGCCCTGGTGACTAACATTGTTATGGATACCTCCTCTGATGGAAGCTCCCTGGTGGTGGTGGACAGCTGTGTGCCCACCCCTGTTACAGGTACAGCCAGCACCCCCTGTACCAGCACCGCCCTCCCAGCAGCCCCTCATCGAGTTGCCCGTGCCCGCTCACCCAGGAGGGTGGGCATGTCTTTCGCCCAAGGCACCTCAGGCCCTGCCCCGGTTAGCCCTGCTGCCCTGAGTGAGGAGGCTATTGACCTTCTGAGATCCATTTTTGTTGAGTAGTCAACCATTGTGAATGCCATCCAGGGCCAATGTATTTCTGGAGAGCATTCACACTGGCTTGGCGGACCAACAGAGATCAATCTAGGCTCTGGCCTCCTCTCTGAAGGAAGTCATTTTCCTTGTTTCCACCCTCCCCCCTCCAACTTCCTCTGCCCCATCCCATTCCCCTCAACCTCAACCTATCCCAAGCACACAGCAGACCAGCTTGCACACAGGATGACACACAAGAGTGGCACAAGCAAACACAGGCACCACACTTCATCCCACAGGCACTCACACAAGCACCATCCAGATGCAGACATTCCAACATCCACTGCCCCCACTGTGGCCCCCTCCTCCTTGTCCTCCCTCCCTCCCAGTTGCATCTACACGCACACATACATGCACAACATCCTCATCCACTACCTCCATCACCAGCACACCTATCAGAACACACACATCACTGGCAGTCACCACCCAAACGGCCATGCACACGTCCCCTGTGTCCTCTCCCACTGTGTCTGTCCCTCACTCCCAAGGTACACAAACGCAAGCACTCAGACACCGAACAGCCATCCACCTCACAACAGCATCCAGCCCATGCATCTGCACCCAAACACAGCAGACAGACACCTCCTACAACCACTCCCTCTTCCTCTACTCTGAGACCTTCTCCCTCCTCCAGCCCCAATGTCCCTAAGAAGCTTTTCTTCTCCACCATTGACCTCTTCCCTACCCCTACCCCCATCATTCACGTCGGGCCAGGGTGGGAAAAACCCAGGCAATCACCTCAGCCACCCAGTCCACGTGCCCAATAGTGTCCACAGCAACTTGTGGTGGGAAAGGATCCGGGGCACCAGGAAGACACACAGAAAGGGTTCCTGCCCCAAGTGCTACAAGAAAGGGCAAGAAGCCATCCCCAGCTGAGGGCAGGAGAGTCAAGGTGCCACCCCAAGGTGCTGCAAGGAAGGGCAACGAGCCACCCCCAGCTGCTGCAAGGAAGGGCAAGGAGCCACGCCCAGATGCTGCAGGCAAGGAGCAATCCCCAGCTGCTGTCAGGAAGGGCACGGGGCCTGCACCAGCAGGCAGAAAGGACAAGGGGCCTGGTGCTGGGACTCAGACAAAGCCCCCTCCACCAGCAGTACCAATACCAGCACCACCACCAGCAGTGGGCAGCCGTCCGAGGCAGCAGGGGATGGGCTGGAGCCTCCCCCCACCACCACCAGCAGCACCACCACCAGCATTACCACCAGCAGTGGGCAGCCAACCGAGGCTGCAGGGGATGGGCAGGAACCTCCCCCACCACCACCAGCAGCATCAGCAGTACCACCACTGAGCAGCCGTCACTGATGACGAACATTCTGTAGTCCTGAGTCCATGGGTTGTTGTGCGGCCTGCCCACTGCAAATCCTTTGGGTATGACAACCACCTGACTGTGACCTTGCACTCCCCAAGATCTGCGTCATGGGGGTTGATGCCCCCTCCAGAACCAGTGGGCATGGCACCCACTCACCCCATCCTCTCCACGATGAAGATCAGAGGGCACAATGCCCCCTCCAGAACCAGTAGGTATGGTACCCACTCACCCCATACTCTCCAGGATGAAGATCACAGGGCATGATGCCTCCTCCAGAACCAGTGGGTATGGCACCCACTTACCCCATCCTCTACAGGATGAAGATCATAGGGCATGATGCCCCCTCCAGAACCAGTGGCAAAGACACCCACTTGAGAGACTGTGGCCTTGCACTCCCTAGGACCAAGCACAGGGCATGTTGGCCCCTGCAGAGCATGTGGGCAAGTCACCCACTTGAGAGACTGTGGCCTTACACTCCCCAGGACCATGCACAGGGCAGGTTGCCCCCTCCAGGACCAGTGGTGTTGTTCCATCTGCCAGCTGAGGTGCCCCCTATTCCCCTGAGGTGCCTGCCTATTTTCGAACTGATGCCCCTGCAGTGTTCTCTCTTTGTTGTTGCAGGAGTCAAGTGGGGCCTTGGACTTTTTAATGTGGCCCTGTGGCCCACGCGCATTGAGGAATGGGCATTGTCCCTTGTTTGTACATATGTATAAACTTTTAGATTGAATTTTCATATTTCTGCTTTATTAATATTGTTACACTCACTTTCATCCATTCCTGTGGTCCTTGCATCATTCCTGAGGGACAGGGGATAAATATGTTATGTTACTGTATCTGCTTGTGTGTATGGTGTTGGGGGTGGGGGTTTTGAGTGTTGTGTGTGTGTGTCACTCTCTTTCTCCTCCCCCCTGTCATGTGTGCTAGGCGGCTGTACTCACCTTGGTTGTCTTTGCTGTTGTTGGTGTTCGTGGTGGAGCAGAACGTAGAAAATCATGCAAAAGATTTGCAGTTCGGGCTCCAAGGCGGCATTGTTCTTCCTTGAGTCTCCAATGGTGAGTTGTTTCCCTTCTGTGCAGTCTTTCCACCAAGCTTTTGATGTCGTTGGTACCGCCCGTAAAAGGTGGTGGAATGGCCTGTCATAATACAGTGGGTGGAACATTGGCATCCGCCTGGCTGTTGGCGGGTACTGCCGTGGTGGCTGTTGATTCCGCCCTGATGGTCGGTGTGGTAAAGTAGCTGTCTGTCTGAGATCTTTCTGCCATGGTCATAATTTGGTGGTAGTTACCGCCAGCCTCTTGGCGGTATTACCGCCACTTTGTCACCGACCACCAGGGTTGTAATGAGGGCCATTGACAGTTCCTGGTACTACATTGACATGTGCACAAATACCTTTTATCATAATGTATTTGGTGTAGAGAAGATAAGTGGCTAGGCTGCTGAACCCATAGCTCATGTGTATTGTGCATGCTACAGAGGCCAATACATACCTATATGAGTGCAACATATGCTATTGGCTGCCTACATCATGTGCCAATTGATACTTTTAATATTGAAGCATCTTTCTTTCTCAGACTTACCTTTGCATATCTGAGGCTGTTTGGACAGTTTTTTTTATGGCTCTGCTCATTTCTGCATGACTTAATGGTGTAGCAGTTTTTTTATTTCACATATGCTTGTTGGTGTTGTTGAATATGTTGTCATTAAATTAGCTTGACTCTGGGTGTATGTATCGTTCATAGGTACATTAGTAATCAGTTGTGTAAGTGTTAGTTCTGGACGTATGTAGTGGGAATCACATGCCAGGATAGTTGTTAGTGATGTAGGTATTCAGATGTTGTCATGTAAAGGTTTCTATTCAGCAGGTATGGGGGAATGGTATGACCTCTTCATGCACATTGTTTGGTGTCTATTGTATTGGTGGTGTTACTATGCTCCCTGTGGTTGTCTGTGGTTGTCTGTGGATGTACCCTGTGTGATGCATAGGTCTCTATTGCAGTACATAGAATTGTTGTATATGTGACAATGTATCAGATAAGTGTATGGAGAAACTCCTAATTAATCTTTTCCTAGTATTTAGATAGATTTTTCAATGACATGCTATGTCATTTTGTGATGCATACTGTATGTGAATGCCACGTGTAGTGTCTTCATCTGAGGGTTTTGCCATTGTGTAAGTTGTTTACAGAACAACCAGTTAGACATGTGATTGGAAATCAACATGCTGTGTTGTATGTGAAGAGAGATGAGTTTACCTTTATGGAACATGAGGAACATGAGTACTGGTGATGGACTGTGGAGTAGGAGTAGGCATGATATTGTGTTATCAGTCAACTGCATTTCCTTACACTGATTTGATGATGGACAGTGATGATCTGTATGGGGATAGATATTTGATGTAGCCAATCCGTCTTATGCATGATGCTTTTGAGTTACAGCTGAATTGATTGGATGGTTAAGTAGTGGTCAGATGGCTGGCTTATGTTATGGGTGAGACTGTTGTCATATGGGAAAGTTGGAAATATCTTGTTGTGACTTGATGTAGGCTCTGACTGGGGCTTTATGTGCAAGAGATGTTTTGTTACTGCTGTGCATGTTGTAATTTATGTGTGTGTGAAGAATGTGATGACCCTCATTCTCTCTCTCTCTCTCTTTCTGTGAATCAGCATTGGCACATGAAGGAGACAGGGCACCGCTGAGTGGGTAAGCTGCCAGCCACTGGACCCTGAGTGCTGAGACCACGGACACTGAGGACCCAGTGGCACGGAGGGCCAGGGTAGTGCCACGGGGGAAACAGGATCCACGTCTTCTTCATCAGAATCCTCCTCCAGTGGCCACTCCCTGGCGGACCTATCTGGGACACACCCCAGCACCATCTCTGTCCGCCACTCCCCTTACTACCACCACCCTTCCTGGAGCTCCCCACCCAGTTGGTCATGCCTGCTCACCCAAGAGGGTGGGTATCTCCTTTGCCGCAGGCACCTCTGCCCCTCCCCTGTCAGCCCTGCTGCCCTCAGTGAAGAGGCTATTGACTTCCTAAGGTCGATCTCTGTGGGTCTGTCTGCCATTGTGAATGCCAAACTGGGACTGGCAACTCAAGTTCCTCAGAGTAATGCATTTGTGGAGGGCATTCACAGTGCACTGGCTGGCCTACAGAGATTCTTTCAGGCCCTGGCACCCACACTGATGGCAGCTAGTTACTCTTTGTCTTCCGTGCCCCTTCCACCTTCCTCTTCCTCTTCCCAATCCCAAACCCTTCTTCCCTGACCCAGCCAAAGCACACAGACAAACAGGTATGCATACACCTCAACATCCAAAGGTAGCTCAGACAAACACAAGCACCACAAGACACACCACTTGCATGCACACAAGCAGCATACACCTGCACACACTTCAACAGTGACTACCAGCCCTGGAACCCCCACAACCTCCAGCAACACAGACACAACACTTGGCAACCTTTAGGCAGCACACCAACATTCAAAAGATCCAGCCACTACACCTATCTTACCCACAGACAGCACCACAGCAGACCCTCAGATATCCACCTGAGTTGCAAGACCTACAGACATCATAACCAGTGACAATCCTACATGTGGCACATACACCATACCTGCAGTCACCACCACAACAGACAGTCACCCACCCACTGAAGCATCCACAGCACCTCCAGCCCCCAGTCCTATACACATAAACACCCTCACTCACCACCCAACAGACAGCCACCACCCACAATGATACCACCCACACACACATACCCATGATGACCACACCAACACATCAGACAACCACTCCCTCACCCTCCACTCCCAAACCCCTTCTGATGACCAACCCTGTGTGCCTAAAAAAAGTGTTCCTTTCATGTCCCTACTCTTGTGCCCCCTGTGCGACCTCTCAATGCTCTGTTTCTCTCTCCAGGCCTGTTCTTCCGCCTCCAAGGCCTCCCCTATCTCCTGCAAGTAACCATGCCCCTCCTCTGCCAAAAAGCCTACCCCTCCTAAGAGAACCCAACTCTTCCCTAAGCCTAGACCTAAACCCCCTCCCAATCCCAAAAGACCCTCTCCCAAGCCTAAGACCAAAATCCCCCAACTCCCCCATGATCCCTATTGCTTTTACAATTTTAATTGTGAAGCTTTTGATCGCTATTTTTTCAATGTTGTCAAATTCAACATAACTATAACTTGCAGAGGCAGCTGTAGGCTAGGCATGAAAGGTTTACTTGGTATTTTAAGTTAGCTATCGTAATACAGGTATGGTAAGGTTAGCATAGTATGTACAATGAAGGGCTAACGCGCAGTAGTTGAAAAGTCATAAAATAGTACTCATTAGGTTATAAATATATAACTATAATGTAATTCTGTCCTAGCAAAATAATCACTGAACAGAAACATACAGGGAGTGCAGAATTATTAGGCAAATGAGTATTTTGACCACATCATCCTCTTTATGCATGTTGTCTTACTCCAAGCTGTATAGGCTCGAAAGCCTACTACCAATTAAGCATATTAGGTGATGTGCATCTCTGTAATGAGAAGGGGTGTGGTCTAATGACATCAACACCCTATATCAGGTGTGCATAATTATTAGGCAACTTCCTTTCCTTTGGCAAAATGGGTCATAAGAAGGACTTGACAGGCTCAGAAAAGTCAAAAATAGTGAGATATCTTGCAGAGGGATGCAGCACTCTTAAAATTGCAAAGCTTCTGAAGCGTGATCATCGAACAATCAAGCGTTTCATTCAAAATAGTCAACAGGGTCGCAAGAAGCGTGTGGAAAAACCAAGGCGCAAAATAACTGCCTATGAACTGAGAAAAGTCAAGCGTGCAGCTGCCACGATGCCACTTGCCACCAGTTTGGCCATATTTCAGAGCTGCAACATCACTGGAGTGCCCAAAAGCACAAGGTGTGCAATACTCAGAGACATGGCCAAGGTAAGAAAGGCTGAAAGACGACCACCACTGAACAAGACACAGAAGCTGAAACGTCAAGACTGGGCCAAGAAATATCTCAAGACTGATTTTTCTAAGGTTTTATGGACTGATGAAATGAGAGTGAGTCTTGATGGGCCCGTGGCTGGATTGGTAAAGGGCAGAGAGCTCCAGTCCGACTCAGACGCCAGCAAGGTGGAGGTGGAGTACTGGTTTGGGCTGGTATCATCAAAGATGAGCTTGTGGGGCCTTTTCGGGTTGAGGATGGAGTCAAGCTCAACTCCCAGTCCTACTGCCAGTTCCTGGAAGACACCTTCTTCAAGCAGTGGTACAGGAAGAAGTCTGCATCCTTCAAGAAAAACATGGTTTTCATGCAGGACAATGCTCCATCACACGCGTCCAAGTACTCCACAGCGTGGCTGGCAAGAAAGGGTATAAAAGAAGGAAATCTAATGACATGGCCTCCTTGTTCACCTGATCTGAACCCCATTGAGAACCTGTGGTCCATCATCAAATGTGAGATTTACAAGGAGGGAAAACAGTACACCTCTCTGAACAGTGTCTGGGAGGCTGTGGTTGCTGCTGCACGCAATGTTGATGGTGAACAGATCAAAACACTGACAGAATCCATGGATGGCAGGCTTTTGAGTGTCCTTGCAAAGAAAGGTGGCTATATTGGTCACTGATTTGTTTTTGTTTTGTTTTTGAATGTCAGAAATCTATATTTGTGAATGTTGAGATGTTATATTGGTTTCACTGGTAATTATAAATAATTGAAATGGGTATATATTTTTTTTGTTAAGTTGCCTAATAATTATGCACAGTAATAGTCACCTGCACACACAGATATCCCCCTAACATAGCTAAAACTAAAAACAAACTAAAAACTACTTCCAAAAATATTCAGCTTTGATATTAACCCGTTAAATGCGGGCGTCGGCCACTGGCCGACGCCCACACTCCCTCCCTGGTGCGGGTCACGACCAGTGGCCGACACCAGGGAGGGGGTTAAAAATCCTCCGGTGCAATGCACCGGAGGATTTTTATTTTTTTATTTTTCACCGTAGGAGACGCGGAAGAGCTTCCGCGTCTCCATCCCACCCCCCTCCCGCCCCCTTATGACATCAGCGCGCCGCGAGGCGCGCTGACGTCACATTTTTTCCCCACCGGAGAAGGAGAGACGGAGGTAAGCGTTCTTTCCTTCTCCGGTGGGGAAAAAAAGGCCAAAACGGCCTCCCCAGATGCCAGGGAGGCATCGATGGAAAGGGGAGGCTCTCCCCTTTCCATCGATGCCTCCCTGGCACCGTTTCCTGGCCGTGGATCGCAGCGCGGCTGCGATCCACGGCCAGGAAACGCCACTAGGCACCAGGGATCTTCTTTGGGGGGGTCGGCCCCCTCGTAAAAGGGCCACCCCCCCCCCCCGGCAATATTTAAATTATTTATACTGTTTTGGGGGGCGATCGCGCCCCCCACAAAAAAAAGAAATAAAAAAAAGAAAAAAAAAATGGCGGGGTCGGCCCTTGGAACACGGGCCGACCCCAGGGGAAAAAAAAAAACGTAGTTTTGCCTGGGGAGGCCGATCGCCCCCCCAGGGTAAAAAAAAACCAAAAAAAAACAAATTGTTGGTGGTCAGCCCTTAGGGTGACCATCAATGGGGCCATTTTTTTTTTATACATGTGTGCTTTGCCGAGGGCAAGCACACATGTATAAAAAGAAAAAGATTTGTGACATGAGTCTCATATATGTGTATATATGTATACACATATATATATCTATATAGATATATATATCTATATAGATAGATATATATATTTTTTTCAGGACAAGCATTGCAGCGTCCATGTGCTGCTTTTCTGACTTGTTGGTGTGTATCTGGGCTTCTAACAACGCCCACCTCACGCCCATCACTACCACTCCTTTGATGGCATTGGAAAATGATTTACCTTTGTCCCTCCTTGGGGAGGTTTTGCTACCGCCTTGGCCATCGCCCCTGGTACATGGGTAATTGCACTTTTGCTGTTACGTTTAACTGCGAGCGAACTTCTTTTCCTTTTGTGTAACTCTTCACATGATGCTCATGGTGGCCATGGCGCTGTGAATCGGCTCTCTTATGTGAAAGAGTTTAACTTTAAATTATCAATTTATGTGGCAAGAAAAGTTGGGTTAGGAGTTTATAACGCTAATAGCTCTAACTCGAGCAGATGCGAGACCCATTGCATTGTAAATGCTTGTTATTCTTGTGTGTGTTGTTTTATAATGGTGAACAATTTCACCGCACTCCACGAGGACCGTGATCAAGACTCCTTGGTGAGTTGAAACACGTTGGTGGTTATTGACTGCAATAAAATACACGTTTATTTGTACTTGATGGAGTGCGGTGAAATTTTTCGGCATTAGATAATTTCTAGATTGGTCTTCCCTGTCACTGGGCACCGGCAGTGAAGTGTGCCGCCCAGCAACCCTTCAACCACTTTGTTTCTAAACATATAAATATATATATATTATTATATATATATATATATATATATATATATATATATATATATATATATACACACACAATATGCATGCATGCATGTCTTTTCTGTAGTGGCAGTTTTGCTGGATAGTACTGAGGGAATTAGAAGAGGAGGTAATGGGAGGCAGAGCACCAAAAATGACTGTTGCACAGGGTGTGTGGTAAGGTGAAGTAATACATTCTTTTTTTGTTTTTTTCGGTGTTTTCAGAGAATCTGCAGAATTGGAGAAGAAGCGAAGGTAAGGTGACGACATTTCCTGTTGTACACAACAAACATACCAACAAGCAATTTTGTGACTATCTGCCTTCTACGTAGGATAGTAATTTAGAGGGACAGTTTAGCCAGTTGCAGAGATGGCGTCTCGTTGGATGACTGCTGATCAAGCCCTAGCTCGGGTTATGGAGGACAGTTCTGATGTAGGCTCAGAGACTGAGACAGCAGACACTGAGACAGCATCTGAGGGAGAGGACAATGGGGCAGATTCTGGGAGTGATTTTTCAGTCGGCGGAGTCCCATCTGACGACACCTCTTCCAGTGAGTCTGAAGGAGACAATGACGACATCCGTGCTGTCCCTTCGCAAGCACATTCTGGGCAGCGGGACCACATTGGGTTAGCCGAACCCAGAGAGCACGTGCTTGCTGCCGCAAGCACAGAACGAGTGCTCTCTTGGCAGCCCCCCTGTTTGGTTCAGCCCCAAATTCCACCTTTTACTGGTGACGCTGGATGTAAAGTCGATACAGCTAACTTTTTGCCAGTCGACTACATCTATCTGTTTTTGGATGTTGACTTTCTTCAGAAAGTTGTGCAGCAAACAAATTTGCGTGCAGACCAATTTCTGAGGGAGCGCGGAGGCACTCTAGGGCCCCGTTCTAGGGCACGCCAGTGGACTCCCACTTCGCTGGCGGAGTTGAAGATATTTTTGGGGCTTACCCTCAAAATGGGGTTAGTACAGAAACCCACCTTGCAGTCCTACTGGACGACTCGCACGGTTTGGGTAACTCCCATCTTCGCACCATACATGAGCAGAGATCGTTTTTTGCTACTGCAGCGCATGCTGCATTTCAATGACAATTCTGCTGCATTGCCCCGGGACCATCCAGATCATGACAGGTTGTTCAAAATTCGGCCTGTCGTGGAACATTTGTCTGCCAGGTTTCCAGAGATCTATACTCCTGGAAAGAATATAGCAGTCGATGAGTCCTTGATCCTGTACAAAGGACGGCTGCTTTTCAGACAGTACATTGCGAGCAAAAGAGCTCGCTATGGCATAAAGCTGTACATGCTGTGTGAGAGCTCTACTGGCTATGTGTACAGCCTGAGAGTGTATACAGGGAAGGATTCTACCCTAAACCCTGTAGGTTGCCCTCCCACGTTAGGGGTCACAGGTAAGATTGTATGGGAACTTGTCCATCCACTTCTTCACAAAGGTTATAACCTTTATGTGGACAATTTCTATACAGGAGTAGAGCTGTTCAGTGAGCTCTACAAAGCTGGCAATGTGGCCTGCGGTACAGTTCGTTGTAACCGCAAAGGATTCCCGCGGGAGCTTGTTTGCAAGAAGCTCCAGAAATCACAGAGTACTGCATTGCGTTCTAACGAACTGCTCGCAGTCAAGTTCCTAGATAGACGTGATGTATACGTGCTCACTACAATTCATGATGAGAGCACTTCTCCCATCACGGTTTGGGGTCAGATGGCCGAAGTCCACAAGCCCATCTGTATACTTGATTACAATAAGTACATGGGTGGAGTGGACAAGAACGACCAGGTTCTTCAACCATACAATGCGTGTCGTAAAACTCGCACTTGGTACAAGAAACTGTTTACCCACCTGATTCAGATGGCAACATATAATGCGTATGTTGTTTACCGTCAGACAACAACAGGAAGACTCATGACTTTCCTTGACTTCCAGTTGTCTGTAATTGAAAGCCTCACTGCTGTTACTGAAGAAGCAGCAGCCTCCACCTCATATGTTCTGGAGGATGTGGCAAGGCTGCAGGAGCGACACTTTGCTGATCGCATACCTAAAACACCCAAAAAGGATCGCCCATGTCGTCGCTGTAAAGTGTGCTCAAAGCATGGAAAGCGGCAGGAGAGTCAGTATTACTGTCCCCAGTGTCCATCACAACCAGGCCTCTGTATCCCTACTTGCTTTACGTTGTATCATACTAAAGCAAAGTTCTGGGAAATCGACTGAGGTTGAGCTGCTGTTGGGTAATCCTTTCAGTGGCAGTGCATGGATACCGAACGTCCATGGGCCACTGCTTCGTTAGGCAAGGAGCCACAGAATTTTACTTCATCATGGACTTCCTTTTGGCGTGGTCGGTGTTCTGTTCAATTAACATGCATTTTCTTCCCCCTACTGCATATACTAGTAGACAGAACATATGCCACATTGCCACGGAGTACCCTTTCTTCACCTGCATGTCTTCCTTACTTTCAACTGTAGATATGCTCTCTCAGTTCGAGAAATCACTTTGTAGGGCATACTTGGAAGCCCCCAACTTGCTTCCACAAACTAGTATAGGTCCACTTGGCTATTATACAGGATTAGCCAGGACTCTGATGAGAACAGAGACATGGATGGGTAAGGAAAGCTTATGGTAGGAGTGCCTTCACAGGGTTATTGCACAGGTAGAAGGCAGATAGTAAAGGTAGTACAGATGTACATCATCTACACCTATGGATTCAAACCCATTGGTGCCATCCCAGCACTAAAGGAGAATGACTTGTATAGGTCAGTGTTTGACCTGCTTTTCATGTTCATCCTCCATCAGAACTTAGTAGATGTTCAGTTTGCTGTATAAGTGCATTATAGTCACATCACTGCACATAATGTTGGCTGGGACATATGCTACGTTCTCATGGACTCCCCTATGTACCAAACACTACCCTTTTCCATAGCCTATGACCTTCTCTTTAGGGAACATCATGAGAAATCCCCAGCATGTCTCCCTTAGTTTCAAAGGTAGATATGCTCACTCAGTTCGAGGAATCGCTTTGTACGGCATACTCGGACACCCCCAACTTGCATCCACAAACTGGAAGGAGTTGGATTTAGCACAGAGATTGCGCTAAAGGCGCATGAAAAACATGTCTTCCTGAGCCTCAGGTGGCTGTCACAGGAGTCATTAGTAAAGGTTTGTTACGCATGCATTTGGTAATGTTAAGGAAGAAGGAGGCAGGTAGCCTATGACCTTCTCTTTAGGTAACAGCATGAGAAATCCCCAGCATGTCTCCCTTAGTTTCAAAGGTAGATATGCTCACTCAGTTCGAGGAATCGCTTTGTACGGCATACTCGGACACCCCCAACTTGCATCCACAAACTGGAAGGAGTTGGATTTAGCACAGAGAGTGCGCTAAAGGCGCATTAAAAAAACATGTCTTCCTGAGCCTCAGGTGGCTGTCACAGGAGTCATTAGTAAAGGTTTGTTACGCATGCATTTGGTAATGTTAAGGAAGAAGGAGGCAGTTACTTGACAGGTGGTAAAATGTAGTCAAACTTATTCCGTTCTGTGGCGTGTGAATGTGATGGGCCCTTGTCTGGCAGCGGTAAGTTAATGTGAGTGGAGTGATTGATTGGATTGGGCCCGTGGCTGGCGATATGAAAGGGTTGTTTGTTGTGCGTGAATGGCGTGTGAATGGACCATAAAGAGATTGGTGCCTGGACGCGGCTTTATGGCCCACCTTCAGAAGGCTTGGTTTCAACATTCAGATACTTTGATAAGTAATCATGCTTTAAAACCATAATTTCTGGAGGTGCTAAAACCAACCAGTGTGAGTGGTGGGTTAACTTTAACAAACTAGTACCAGGGGAGACCAAGGGTGCAGGACTTGCATGGCTCTCACCAGTTTTCCTTCACCCAGAATCCCCTTGAAATTACATTATGTGCTTAAAAAACACATTTTCCTTGCATTCCAATGAGCAGAAGTCCAGGGATCTGCAGGGATCCTCAAAATTCCTACCACCCAGTGTTTCCCCACTTGTCCTGATAAAAACACAACCCCGCTTGTGTGCCTGCGCCTAGTGCCTGCTTCAGGAATGAATCACTCCAGGGTGAACAGTAGACCTCAAGCAAGGACTACCATTGACCCTTGTGTGATCCATTCCTGTCACGGGCGCTAGGCCTACCCACACAAGTGAGGTATCATTTTTATCGGGAGACTTGGGGGGACGCTGGGTGGAAGGAAATTTGAGGCTCCTCTCAGATTCCAGAACTTTCTGTCATCGAAATGTGAGGAAAACTTGTTTTTTTAGCCACTTTTTGAGGTTTGCAAAGGATTCTGGGTAACAGAACCTGGTCAGAGCCCCGCGAGTCACCCCATCTTGGATTCCCCTAGGTCTCTAGTTTTAAAAAATGTACAGGTTTGGTAGGTTTCCCTAGGTGCCGGCTGAGCTAGAGGCCAAAATCTACATGTAGGCACTTTGCAAAAAACAGCTCTGTTTTCTGTGATGTGTCCACGTTGTGTTTTGGGGCATTTCCTGTCGCGGGCGCTAGGCCTACCCACACAAGTGAGGTATCATTTTTATCGGGAGACTTGGGGGGACGCTGGGTGGAAGGAAATTTGAGGCTCCTCTCAGATTCCAGAACTTTCTGTCATCGAAATGTGAGGAAAACTTGTTTTTTTAGCCACTTTTTGAGGTTTGCAAAGGATTCTGGGTAACAGAACCTGGTCAGAGCCCCGCGAGTCACCCCATCTTGGATTCCCCTAGGTCTCTAGTTTTCAAAAATGTACAGGTTTGGTAGGTTTCCCTAGGTGCCGGCTGAGCTAGAGGCCAAAATCTACAGGTAGGCACTTTGCAAAAAACAGCTCTGTTTTCTGTGATGTGTCCACGTTGTGTTTTGGGGCATTTCCTGTCGCGGGCGCTATGCCTACCCACACAAGTGAGGTATCATTTTTATCGGGAGACTTGGGGGGACGCTGGGTGGAAGGAAATTTGAGGCTCCTCTCAGATTCCAGAACTTTCTGTCATCGAAATGTGAGGAAAACTTGTTTTTTTAGCCACTTTTTGAGGTTTGCAAAGGATTCTGGGTAACAGAACCTGGTCAGAGCCCCGCGAGTCACCCCATCTTGGATTCCCCTAGGTCTCTAGTTTTCAAAAATGTACAGGTTTGGTAGGTTTCCCTAGGTGCCGGCTGAGCTAGAGGCCAAAATCTACAGGTAGGCACTTTGCAAAAAACAGCTCTGTTTTCTGTGATGTGTCCACGTTGTGTTTTGGGGCATTTCCTGTCGCGGGCGCTAGGCCTACCCACACAAGTGAGGTATCATTTTTATCGGGAGACTTGGGGGGACGCTGGGTGGAAGGAAATTTGAGGCTCCTCTCAGATTCCAGAACTTTCTGTCACCGAAATGTTAGGAAAACTTGTTTTTTTAGCCACTTTTTGAGGTTTGCAAAGGATTCTGGGTAACAGAACCTGGTCAGAGCCCCGCGAGTCACCCCATCTTGGATTCCCCTAGGTCTCTAGTTTTCAAAAATGTACAGGTTTGGTAGGTTTCCCTAGGTGCCGGCTGAGCTAGAGGCCAAAATCTACATGTAGGCACTTTGCAAAAAACAGCTCTGTTTTCTGTGATGTGTCCAGGTTGTGTTTTGGGGCATTTCCTGTTGCGGGCGCTAGGCCTACCCACACAAGTGAGGTATCATTTTTATCGGGAGACTTGGGGGGACGCTGGGTGGAAGGAAATTTGAGGCTCCTCTCAGATTCCAGAACTTTCTGTCACCGAAATGTGAGGAAAACTTGTTTTTTTAGCCACTTTTTGAGGTTTGCAAAGGATTCTGGGTAACAGAACCTGGTCAGAGCCCCGCGAGTCACCCCATCTTGGATTCCCCTAGGTCTCTAGTTTTAAAAAATGTACAGGTTTGGTAGGTTTCCCTATGTGCCGGCTGAGCTAGAGGCCATAATCTACAGGTAGGCACTTTGCAAAAAACAGCTCTGTTTTCTGTGATGTGTCCACGTTGTGTTTTGGGGCATTTCCTGTCGCGGGCGCTAGGCCTACCCACACAAGTGAGGTATCATTTTTATCGGGAGACTTGGGGGGACGCTGGGTGGAAGGAAATATGAGGCTCCTCTCAGATTCCAGAACTTTCTGTCACCGAAATGTGAGGAAAACTTGTTTTTTTAGCCACTTTTTGAGGTTTGCAAAGGATTCTGGGTAACAGAACCTGGTCAGAGCCCCGCGAGTCACCCCATCTTGGATTCCCCTAGGTCTCTAGTTTTCAGAAATGTACAGGTTTGGTAGGTTTCCCTAGGTGCTGGCTGAGCTAGAGGCCAAAATCTACAGGTAGGCACTTTGCAAAAAACAGCTCTGTTTTCTGTGATGTGTCCACGTTGTGTTTTGGGGCATTTCCTGTCGCGGGCGCTAGGCCTACCCACACAAGTGAGGTATCATTTTTATCGGAAGACTTGGGGGGACGCTGGGTGGAAGGAAATTTGAGGCTCCTCTCAGATTCCAGAACTTTCTGTCACCGAAATGTGAGGAAAACTTGTTTTTTTAGCCACTTTTTGAGGTTTGCAAAGGATTCTGGGTAACAGAACCTGGTCAGAGCCCCGCGAGTCACCCCATCTTGGATTCCCCTAGGTCTCTAGTTTTAAAAAATGTACAGGTTTGGTAGGTTTCCCTATGTGCCGGCTGAGCTAGAGGCCATAATCTACAGGTAGGCACTTTGCAAAAAACAGCTCTGTTTTCTGTGATGTGTCCACGTTGTGTTTTGGGGCATTTCCTGTCGCGGGCGCTAGGCCTACCCACACAAGTGAGGTATCATTTTTATCGGGAGACTTGGGGGGACGCTGGGTGGAAGGAAATATGAGGCTCCTCTCAGATTCCAGAACTTTCTGTCACCGAAATGTGAGGAAAACTTGTTTTTTTAGCCACTTTTTGAGGTTTGCAAAGGATTCTGGGTAACAGAACCTGGTCAGAGCCCCGCGAGTCACCCCATCTTGGATTCCCCTAGGTCTCTAGTTTTCAGAAATGTACAGGTTTGGTAGGTTTCCCTAGGTGCCGGCTGAGCTAGAGGCCAAAATCTACAGGTAGGCACTTTGCAAAAAACAGCTCTGTTTTCTGTGATGTGTCCACGTTGTGTTTTGGGGCATTTCCTGTTGCGGGCGCTAGGCCTACCCACACAAGTGAGGTATCATTTTTATCGGGAGACTTGGGGGGACGCTGGGTGGAAGGAAATTTGAGGCTCCTCTCAGATTCCAGAACTTTCTGTCATCGAAATGTGAGGAAAACTTGTTTTTTTAGCCACTTTTTGAGGTTTGCAAAGGATTCTGGGTAACAGAACCTGGTCAGAGCCCCGCGAGTCACCCCATCTTGGATTCCCCTAGGTCTCTAGTTTTAAAAAATGTACAGGTTTGGTAGGTTTCCCTAGGTGCCGGCTGAGCTAGAGGCCAAAATCTACATGTAGGCACTTTGCAAAAAACAGCTCTGTTTTCTGTGATGTGTCCACGTTGTGTTTTGGGGCATTTCCTGTCGCGGGCGCTAGGCCTACCCACACAAGTGAGGTATCATTTTTATCGGGAGACTTGGGGGGACGCTGGGTGGAAGGAAATTTGAGGCTCCTCTCAGATTCCAGAACTTTCTGTCATCGAAATGTGAGGAAAAGTTGTTTTTTTAGCCACTTTTTGAGGTTTGCAAAGGATTCTGGGTAACAGAACCTGGTCAGAGCCCCGCGAGTCACCCCATCTTGGATTCCCCTAGGTCTCTAGTTTTAAAAAATGTACAGGTTTGGTAGGTTTCCCTAGGTGCCGGCTGAGCTAGAGGCCAAAATCTACAGGTAGGCACTTTGCAAAAAACAGCTCTGTTTTCTGTGATGTGTCCACGTTGTGTTTTGGGGCATTTCCTGTCGCGGGCGCTAGGCCTACCCACACAAGTGAGGTATCATTTTTATCGGGAGACTTGGGGGGACGCTGGGTGGAAGGAAATTTGAGGCTCCTCTCAGATTCCAGAACTTTCTGTCACCGAAATGTTAGGAAAACTTGTTTTTTTAGCCACTTTTTGAGGTTTGCAAAGGATTCTGGGTAACAGAACCTGGTCAGAGCCCCGCGAGTCACCCCATCTTGGATTCCCCTAGGTCTCTAGTTTTCAAAAATGTACAGGTTTGGTAGGTTTCCCTATGTGCCGGCTGAGCTAGAGGCCATAATCTACAGGTAGGCACTTTGCAAAAAACAGCTCTGTTTTCTGTGATGTGTCCACGTTGTGTTTTGGGGCATTTCCTGTCGCGGGCGCTAGGCCTACCCACACAAGTGAGGTATCATTTTTATCGGGAGACTTGGGGGGACGCTGGGTGGAAGGAAATATGAGGCTCCTCTCAGATTCCAGAACTTTCTGTCACCGAAATGTGAGGAAAACTTGTTTTTTTAGCCTCTTTTTGAGGTTTGCAAAGGATTCTGGGTAACAGAACCTGGTCAGAGCCCCGCGAATCACCCCATCTTGGATTCCCCTAGGTCTCTAGTTTTCAGAAATGTACAGGTTTGGTAGGTTTCCCTAGGTGCTGGCTGAGCTAGAGGCCAAAATCTACAGGTAGGCACTTTGCAAAAAACAGCTCTGTTTTCTGTGATGTGTCCACGTTGTGTTTTGGGGCATTTCCTGTCGCGGGCGCTAGGCCTACCCACACAAGTGAGGTATCATTTTTATCGGAAGACTTGGGGGGACGCTGGGTGGAAGGAAATTTGAGGCTCCTCTCAGATTCCAGAACTTTCTGTCACCGAAATGTTAGGAAAACTTGTTTTTTTAGCCACTTTTTGAGGTTTGCAAAGGATTCTGGGTAACAGAACCTGGTCAGAGCCCCGCGAGTCACCCCATCTTGGATTCCCCTAGGTCTCTAGTTTTAAAAAATGTACAGGTTTGGTAGGTTTCCCTATGTGCCGGCTGAGCTAGAGGCCATAATCTACAGGTAGGCACTTTGCAAAAAACAGCTCTGTTTTCTGTGATGTGTCCACGTTGTGTTTTGGGGCATTTCCTGTCGCGGGCGCTAGGCCTACCCACACAAGTGAGGTATCATTTTTATCGGGAGACTTGGGGGGACTCTGGGTGGAAGGAAATATGAGGCTCCTCTCAGATTCCAGAACTTTCTGTCACCGAAATGTGAGGAAAACTTGTTTTTTTAGCCACTTTTTGAGGTTTGCAAAGGATTCTGGGTAACAGAACATGGTCAGAGCCCCGCGAGTCACCCCATCTTGGATTCCCCTAGGTCTCTAGTTTTCAGAAATGTACAGGTTTGGTAGGTTTCCCTAGGTGCCGGCTGAGCTAGAGGCCAAAATCTACAGGTAGGCACTTTGCAAAAAACAGCTCTGTTTTCTGTGATGTGTCCACGTTGTGTTTTGGGGCATTTCCTGTTGCGGGCGCTAGGCCTACCCACACAAGTGAGGTATCATTTTTATCGGGAGACTTGGGGGGACGCTGGGTGGAAGGAAATTTGAGGCTCCTCTCAGATTCCAGAACTTTCTGTCATCGAAATGTGAGGAAAACTTGTTTTTTTAGCCACTTTTTGAGGTTTGCAAAGGATTCTGGGTAACAGAACCTGGTCAGAGCCCCGCGAGTCACCCCATCTTGGATTCCCCTAGGTCTCTAGTTTTAAAAAATGTACAGGTTTGGTAGGTTTCCCTAGGTGCCGGCTGAGCTAGAGGCCAAAATCTACATGTAGGCACTTTGCAAAAAACAGCTCTGTTTTCTGTGATGTGTCCACGTTGTGTTTTGGGGCATTTCCTGTCGCGGGCGCTAGGCCTACCCACACAAGTGAGGTATCATTTTTATCGGGAGACTTGGGGGGACGCTGGGTGGAAGGAAATTTGAGGCTCCTCTCAGATTCCAGAACTTTCTGTCATCGAAATGTGAGGAAAACTTGTTTTTTTAGCCACTTTTTGAGGTTTGCAAAGGATTCTGGGTAACAGAACCTGGTCAGAGCCCCGCGAGTCATCCCATCTCGGATTCCCCTAGGTCTCTAGTTTTAAAAAATGTACAGGTTTGGTAGGTTTCCCTATGTGCCGGCTGAGCTAGAGGCCATAATCTACAGGTAGGCACTTTGCAAAAAACAGCTCTGTTTTCTGTGATGTGTCCACGTTGTGTTTTGGGGCATTTCCTGTCGCGGGCGCTAGGCCTACCCACACAAGTGAGGTATCATTTTTATCGGGAGACTTGGGGGGACGCTGGGTGGAAGGAAATATGAGGCTCCTCTCAGATTCCAGAACTTTCTGTCACCGAAATGTGAGGAAAACTTGTTTTTTTAGCTACTTTTTGAGGTTTGCAAAGGATTCTGGGTAACAGAACCTGGTCAGAGCCCCGCGAGTCACCCCATCTTGGATTCCCCTAGGTCTCTAGTTTTCAGAAATGTACAGGTTTGGTAGGTTTCCCTAGGTGCCGGCTGAGCTAGAGGCCAAAATCTACAGGTAGGCACTTTGCAAAAAACAGCTCTGTTTTCTGTGATGTGTCCACGTTGTGTTTTGGGGCATTTCCTGTTGCGGGCGCTAGGCCTACCCACACAAGTGAGGTATCATTTTTATCGGGAGACTTGGGGGGACGCTGGGTGGAAGGAAATTTGAGGCTCCTCTCAGATTCCAGAACTTTCTGTCATCGAAATGTGAGGAAAACTTGTTTTTTTAGCCACTTTTTGAGGTTTGCAAAGGATTCTGGGTAACAGAACCTGGTCAGAGCCCCGCGAGTCACCCCATCTTGGATTCCCCTAGGTCTCTAGTTTTAAAAAATGTACAGGTTTGGTAGGTTTCCCTAGGTGCCGGCTGAGCTAGAGGCCAAAATCTACATGTAGGCACTTTGCAAAAAACAGCTCTGTTTTCTGTGATGTGTCCACGTTGTGTTTTGGGGCATTTCCTGTCGCGGGCGCTAGGCCTACCCACACAAGTGAGGTATCATTTTTATCGGGAGACTTGGGGGGACGCTGGGTGGAAGGAAATTTGAGGCTCCTCTCAGATTCCAGAACTTTCTGTCATCGAAATGTGAGGAAAACTTGTTTTTTTAGCCACTTTTTGAGGTTTGCAAAGGATTCTGGGTAACAGAACCTGGTCAGAGCCCCGCGAGTCACCCCATCTTGGATTCCCCTAGGTCTCTAGTTTTCAAAAATGTACAGGTTTGGTAGGTTTCCCTATGTGCCGGCTGAGCTAGAGGCCATAATCTACAGGTAGGCACTTTGCAAAAAACAGCTCTGTATTTTGTCAAAAAATGGGATGTGTCCACGTTGTGTTTTGGGGCATTTCCTGTCGCGGGCGCTAGGCCTACCCACACAAGTGAGGTATCATTTTTATCGGGAGACTTGGGGGAACATAGAATAGCAAAACAAGTGTTATTGCCCCTTATCTTTCTCTACATTTTTTCCTTCCAAATATAAGAGAGTGTGTAAAAAAGACGTCTATTTGAGAAATGCCCTGCAATTCACATGCTAGTATGGGCACCTCGGAATTCAGAGATGTGCAAATAACCACTGCTCCTCAAAACCTTATCTTGATCCCATTTTGGAAATGCAAAGGTTTTCTTGATACCTCTTTTTCACTCTTGATATTTCAGCAAATGAATTGCTGTATACCCAGTATAGAATGAAAACCAACTGCAGGGTGCACCTCATTTATTGGCTCTGGGTACCTAGGGTTCTTGATGAACCTATAAGCCCTTTATATCCCCGCAACCAGAAGAGTCCAGCAGACAAAACGGTATATTGCTTTCAGAAATCTGACATCGCAGGAAAAAGTTACAGAGTAAAACATAAAGAAAAATGGCTGTTGTTTTCAGCTCAATTTCAATATTTTTTTATTTCAGCTGTTATTTTCTGTAGGAAAACCTTGTAGGATCTACACAAATGACCCCTTGCTGAATTCAGAATTTTGTCTAGTTTTCAGAAATGTTTAGCTTTCCGGGATCCAGCATTGGTTTCACACCCATTCCTGTCACTAACTGGAAGGAGGTTGAAAGCACCAAAAATAGTAAAAATGGGGTATGTCCCAGTAAAATGCCAAATTTGTGTTGGAAAATGTGGTTTTCCGATTCAAGTCTGCCCGTTCCTGAAAGGTGGGAAGATAGTGATTTCAGCACCAGAAACCCTTTGTTGATGGCATTTTCAGGGAAAAAACCACAAGCCTTCTTCGGCTGCCCTTTTTTCCCATTTTTTTGGAAAAAACGAAATTTTCACTGTATTTTGGCTATTTTCTTGGTCTCCTCCAGGGGAAACCACAGACTCTGGGTACCATTAGAATCCCTAGGATGTTGGAAAAAAAGGACGCAAATTTGGCGTGGTTAGCTTATGTGGACAAAAAGTTATGAAGCCCTAAGCGCGAACTGCCCCAAATAGCCAAAAAAGGGCTCAGCACTGGGGGGGAAAAGGCCCAGCAGCTAAGAGGTTAATGAGTTTGTTGGGTTCATTGAGAACATGGTTGTTGTTCAATAATAATATTAATCCTCAAAAATACAACTTGCCTAATAATTCTGCACTCCCTGTAAATATCAACATTTACACCACTTCTTCATATCGGCATTGAAGTCCTCTCATGATGAAGCATTCCCCTCCAAAAACTCTACCCCCACCCCATGCCTGATGATTTTTTTTGTTTAAGTTGGCAAGTCTGAGTCTGTCTTTAAGAAACAAAATATCTCAAATATGCTGTTAGTTTTCCCCCGGTGGTGAATGCCATTAGAAAATTTTTTTCCAGCTTGGGATTGCATGGCATGTGTGGTGTTCTCTGACAGAAAAAAAGGAGCACTGTAGCAAAGGAGTTTTATTAACAAACGTGGTGACCCATTCTTGGAAAGGAAATGTGGCCTAACGCCTAGAGCCGCCAACTTTGGAATTCGTGAACCAGGCTCGAGTTCAAGCCTTGACACAACCAGACCTGCCTACTCACACGATTTCGGTTTCCTTTACGGGTCACCTCGGAAGACAAGCTGGAAACTACTGTAAAGAGTGTATTTCCAGCTCATCCTTGGAGGCTATGAACAGCTGATGTCCATTAAGAAGTGCCAAAATACCCCAAGTGCATTAGCACCAGCCTCAACACGCTTTTTCCGGTGGAGGAGCTTTGGCAGGGGAGTGGCAAAGATGCCTCCTAAGTACTTCTCAGCACGAGGCCCCATCCTCCAAGGCTCCATCCACTTCTCACAATGTTAATATTTTGTTTTTTTAGTAGGCAAGTATGCCTCAACGTCATGTTCTTCTGGGCAAATCACTTAACCTCCCATTGCCCAAGCTGTGCAACGTAATCTGATGCTCATGTAACGAGGCTTAAAGCCCTTGGGTGGGTTCACACTATATGAAACTGCAAAAATCAAATAAAGGTGGTCCAGTTCATACTTAATGCAATTTCACTTAAGTTGCCGTCTCTAAAAATCACTAACATTGTATTATTTAAAGCACGACTCAAATCGTTCTTTCTTCCATCCTGGAAATCGAAAAAACAGGGTTAACATGAAAATAGAAGACAGAAAAGGCCTACTAAATAAAGAAACAGCATCACATCTTGACCTTAAGCGCTTGGTGTTTAAAAATGGGATTATATTATGGGAAATGTGAACGATATAGTTGTTGTAATGTCAGTGCACACAAGGTGCAATATAATTGACAAGGCAGGTAGCCCTACCCACCTTTGCCATGTAAATCAATGCCAATTTGCACAAGTCACAACAGGTCAAGCTGTATGGATTTTAATGTCTGCGTTTTATTTCACAATCTAGATATAACTTCTAATTGAAAGGTACAGACAGGAGCATTTTACATATTAAATCCAACGCCGAAGGGCTTTCAAAGAATTAAAAGACTTTCTAGGTTGCTTGTCCACAGTAACGTTTGTAAAACAATGAAAATACACGACTGATTTAAACATTTTTCTGCAATGTGTTGAAATATGTTAATGGTCCTCCGACATCAGAGTGAGTAAGAACAATGTATCCTGGTCTCACTTTTGGTGTTCCGCAAAAGACTGCGTCGGTAACACTATAAGAAAAGACATGCCAAGTTGGTAATTTCAGGTAATAGTAAGGGGCAGTTCATCTATGTTAGTATCATCAATAGAAAATGGCTGCTGTAAGGCATGGCTTGTATTAAGAGTGGCTGAGTGGTTGTGTGTTAGGTGCAAATTATATCTAAATATTGATGCCTGATTCACAAACCATTTTATATGAGTAGTTGTGTTACTCTAGCATTGCTTTTGAATTTTCAGCAGTAAGAGAAAACTATTCATGGAAAATATTGGGACCTGTTTGCAAACTGCTTTCTACGGTACATTTAGTAGCTCTAGATTAGTATTACTGACATACTACAAAATACTATGCAAAAAGGTATGGGTGGGGGTTTAGGTCACATTCCCTTTCTTTTCTTTTCTATGCGAAGATCTCCACTTCTACTGTATGTAGAAGGGTTGGAGGAGTGGTTGGAAAACTGGGAATGTGTGCCACTAAATAGGTGGGGTTTCAGGAAAAGTAAGAAGGGGTTTAGAGAGAGCTGAGGAGGTGTTTAAGGATAAACATGCATCCACTCACAAAAGAGTAAGACCATTCCTACTCACAAAATGCACTTCTAATACTACTACAGCAAAAAAGGCCCAGGAAGCTGTAAAAGTACTCTTGTGCACACCTGGTGTAAGTCCAGAAGTATTTTATTTTGCAATATTTTAATAACCTTTAAAAATCAAAAAATAAATGTATCTTTGAATTTTGAAAATTAATTGAAAATTATTTCTTTACATAACTCTTAATAATGTTAATATATCATAAATAAATAAACACATTTTACTTCAGATGAGACTTTGTGAAAGAACTCCTTAAAAATCATTTTAATTTAATTTAATATATTTACATTCAAAAGTGCTGTAGTATATTCTATTTTCTTTTACATTTAAATAAATAATAACTATATAATATTATTGTACATCAATAGTCAGCATATAAATATGTTATCTTTTTTTTTTAAAGTTTCATCAACTTTCTAAAATTCTCCTATACTTACCATATAGAGATCTCCGCCCTTGTGGCAAAAGCTTCTGTCTACTTGCAACGTATTACTACTAATAACTTTGCACCTGTACATTTGTCTTCACCTCATGATTCAGATGGTCTGAGACAAGTAAGTCTGCACGTTTTAGTAAATTTACAATCTTAATAGCCAAGTGTAGTAGATTTACTACAAAGTACAAGAGTAAATTTAAATGTGCAGATTTACTCATGTGTAAGTTTACCTTTGTGAATAGGCCACATTGTGGGGCTGGAAAATATGTTTCTCCTTGAATAAGTAATATGGGTTGCTCCTGGAAGGATCTGAGTATTTCACAACTATGCCCTGAGTAAGACAAAACTATTTAAAGAAAAAAAACTTTTGAAAACAGGATTCAGAGATTGAAACTGAGACAGAACAAGAGATAGTGATAGAGAAAAGAGGAATGGAGAGAGAAATGTCCTATGTAACGGCCAGTCAGATTATTTTTTAGGTGTTACATTAAATCATATTGTTCATCTCTGTAAAAGCCTATTTCATGGTTCAGTTAAAGCAGTCTGCCCTTCTGTAACGTATCCTCACCATTGTCTTGGAACAATTGTGGTGACTGCGGTTAAAAGCAAAGCAATGACAACCCAACAAGAGAGACAAATTCGGACTTGTAATACACAACTTAACCATCCTGCATTAATCCAGAAATGAAAGATGCAATGCAGTATCAATTTGTAACCTTGTGCAATGTTTGGTGTTGACAGGTTCAGCCTTCGAATCCTTTCCCACACAACAAGTGGCATAGGTTCCCCAACATTTTTTATTAAAAATGTCACAACTCGCTCTTTGTAAACACTAAGGTTTCTTCATATATTGAAATAGAAAATGCAAAGGTTCCATTATTTCGAAATAGTGGCTAATAAATAAGCAATGTACAGCAGTTTGAAGTATGGACAGATGTTTGTTGCCTGCTTTTTGATGTGTTTAAGTAATTTTACAGTTTAGAAATCTATGAAGTAAATGCCTTCTAAAACAGCCTCAGTTGACAGAAAATGTGTAAATGTACACACTGTAGTTGTATCGTAGACACTAGACATTCTTACAGATTCATTGAATTTCTTTCAGTACATAGGAAATCATCAAAACATAATTTTCCAGGCATTTTTATGGTCCACTCTGCCTACCCCACTAGACTACCTGCATGATGCACAATATGTGGGCCGACAGAAGACAAAACTGTTCCTCCATCTCGAAAATATTTTGGGCCATATCAAACAAAGGGCCTCATTATGAGTTAGGAGGATGGGAAGACACATCCTCGGAACGTCCGACGGGGAGGTTGGTGCCTTACTGGCTACCTCCCTGCCAGACCGGTTTTGACTTTCTGGTTTCCGCCTGTACAGCAGACAGTGAGCATTGCAAGGGTGCTGGGCAAGGAGACCCCTGAACTGCCCATGCCAAGTACATGGGCAGTGCAGGGGCACTCCTGAGCCCTCCTGCACCTGTTCTCCACCAGCCTTTTCATGGCAGCGAAATCGCCATGAAAAGGCTGGCAGAGAACCAGGTTGTAAACAGCAAGGCGGTGGTGAATGCAGTGCCACCCTGGCTGATTCTGACCTCTACCACCGTTAGCCCATCTCAATCACTGATCCTGGTGGAAACAGCAGTACCCTGACGGTCTGACAAGTAAGTCTGCACGTTTTAGTAAATTTACAATCTGAATAGCCAAGTGTAGTAGATTTACTACAAAGTACAAGAGTAAATTTAAATGTGCAGATTTACTCATGTGTAAGTTTACCTTTGTGAATAGTCCCCATTGTGGGGCTGGAAAATATGTTTCTCCTTGAATAAGTAATATGGGTTGCTCCTGGAAGGATCTGAGTATTTCACAACTATGCCCTGAGTAAGACAAAACTATTTAAAGAAAAAAAACTTTTGAAAACAGGATTCAGAGATTGAAACTGAGACAGAACAAGAGATAGTGATAGAGAAAAGAGGAATGGAGAGAGAAATGTCCTATGTAACGGCCAGTCAGATTATTTTTTAGGTGTTACATTAAATCATATTGTTCATCTCTGTAAAAGCCTATTTCATGGTTCAGTTAAAGCAGTCTGCCCTTCTGTAACGTATCCTCACCATTGTCTTGGAACAATTGTGGTGACTGCGGTTAAAAGCAAAGCAATGACAACCCAACAAGAGAGACAAATTCGGACTTGTAATACACAATTTAACCATCCTGCATTAATCCAGAAATGAAAGATGCAATGCAGTTTCAATTTGTAACCTTGTGCAATGTTTGGTGTTGACAGGTTCAGCCTTCGAATCCTTTCCCACACAACAAGTGGCATAGGTTCCCCAACATTTTTTATTAAAAATGTCACAACTCGCTCTTTGTAAACACTGAGGTTTCTTCATATATTGAAATAGAAAATGCAAAGGTTCCATTATTTCGAAATAGTGGCTAATAAATAAGCAATGTACAGCAGTTTGAAGTATGGACAGATGTTTGTTGCCTGCTTTTGATGTGTTTAAGTAATTTTACAGTTTAGAAATCTATGAAGTAAATGCCTTCTAACACAGCCTCAGTTGACAGAAAATGTGTAAATGTACACACTGTAGTTGTATCGTAGACACTAGACATTCTTACAGATTCATTGAATTTCTTTCAGTACATAAGAAATCATCAAAACATAATTTTCCAGGCATTTTTATGGTCCACTCTGCCTACCCCACTAGACTACCTGCATGATGCACAATATGCAGTGCCACCCTGGCTGATTCTGACCTCTACCACCGTTAGCCCATCTCAATCACTGATCCTGGTGGAAACAGCAGTACCCTGACGGTCTGACCACCAGGGTTGTAATCTTGCAGTCGGATCGGCACAGCAGCGGTGATCTTGACAGTCACAGCGAGGCCTTGTAACGAGGCCCATAGTGAGCACTACAGGTACTAATTTAAGACAGGTGTATGGCACAGTTTTAGACTCACTGGTGTTGTGAGCAGTTAAACAGCTCAATCAGTGATGTTTTAACACGTTAGACAGTTGTAAATTGTTGTTTGAGACATTAATGTGCTGTATTTGACTGTAAATGTTGGAGCATTTTTTTAAGTAATCAATGTAATTTAGCACAACGATTTAACACTAAGCCAAATAATGTAGACACGGGGACCCAGCAAAGTTGATACTTGAAATGTACCTCCACAGAACACCCACAATTTGATGAATTGGAGATGGTGCTAAAACTCAGTTTCATGAGGGACTGTGTTCCTGAGGGAAGGCACCATCCAGCACATCAAAAGTCAGAACTATAGACAATCAATTAAAGAGACCCACTCGATAACTGAGTTGTAGATCAGTGAAATTGTTAAAACGCCTTTTATTACAATTTATTTTTAATGCAGTACAGAGTTAATGCCCTGAAGGCTCTTAGCAAGTAGGCGTAACAGAGAAATAAATACACACAAATATTTAAGTCCCAAGTGGACAACAAAATCAATAGAGAAATAAACAGCATCCCCAGTAGCACAGGAGAGAACTCTGGCTCACCCATCCCCTCACACACTCCCCCCCCTCATAATTGACGTGTTTTACATTACTTTTGCATATAAAATTGCCAAAACTGCAGATTCATTCTGGTATGTTCAAATTTGTTACATCAAATTAGAGCACAGTCTTATGAAACGTCATATTGCCAAAACATCTAAGCACTATCCCACTACATGTATATTGATTCAGCCCTATCTATGCTAATGACATCTGGAGATTATGGAACAAACTAGATAAATGAACAACAGCAAACTATTAGGAATGACTGGGTACAGTGAGCTGACCGAAAGACCTTGAAGTAATAGTTGCCGTTTTATGACTGAGCTGGTTAAGATTCATCAAGAAGAGCATAAACAATGACAATAGAAATAAACAAATATGAATCTCCTTAACCGAGTCCTGCAGAAATAATAAACAGCAAAATGTACAGGGGGAAGACAAGGGTGACATCCATTTTGAAAAACATGCTTGGGCTTAGTGAAGGGTCAGAAAAACACATTTTCATACAACACAGGAAAATAGTTCTAAAGCAAAGTATTATTTCAATGTGTGCATGTGTAATCTTGTCAATTATGTAAACAAATTAATTTGCACAACATCCTCTGCTATTACAGAACTAAAAAAAACATAACAGTGAATAATGAAATACAACTGTCAAAACAGAGCATTATTACAACAACCACAATGCAACACAATGCCACAATTCAATACTGCAGTGTAAAAACACACTGTTTAGGGCTAAAGAAGACTGGTTGAAACATGTTGATCAGAAGAACAGAAAACCATTGACAGCTCCCTCTTTCCACTTTTAGATTTAATCTTGCTCTAAGTAACCATGAATAAAATAACATATGATAACCACAAGGCAAACTTATACACACAGACTCCTAAAATAGATCATTTGAAGTGCTTCTGAAATTAAGAGAAAACTATTCAAACTACCACAGTTTGAGTGAGGGGCACCTCAATGATGAAGCATGCTACCTAGGTTGGTGGTTGAGACTTGCATCCTTTTTTAGAGGAAACCCTGTGACCTCTACACGACAGGTCAGATAATGCTCCCATTACAAAAATAAGTTAAAATCTCACCTGTCTGGCAGGGTTTCTTCATTTACATACTTACATCAGAATGCCTTTTAATGTATAATGAACTGGGCCTTGATCTGCCATTGGAAGTTCTGATGCTTTTCTGTGCTTAGCTCAAGTAGACTTGACAATACAAGATATGTGTGACCTGAGGAGTTTCATTGCTATCAGATGTTGAAGCCGGAGGGGTGAGATGCCTAAACCTGCAGCCTAAGCCTGTTGGATATGTGTAACTTAAGGGGCAGATTTGCTATCTGCTTACTGATCATGTGAGACCCATGTACCTTTATGATTAGTTCCTCTTTTTAGGCCTTAGCCTGTAAGATCTCTGATCTTAAAGATAGGGTTTCTGCAAAAAGCATGAGGCACATGTGACATATCTGATAGCTCTGTTGTTTGAATGGAGCCTATATAAAATACATACCCTGAGGGAAAGCTCTAAATCCAGAGACTATAAGCTCTTTGCAGCATGAGGGACTGTTGCCTGAGCCACTGTCATTTGTGCAACCAGAGGGACAGTGTTTCCATGTGAACCATAAACATTGTTTAGGTCTTCTATCCCAGAAAGATTACTCAGGGCCTCATTTTGAGTTTGAGTGTGGCAGGGCTGCCCGCCAAAATCTTTAGGATGGAAAACCACGTATTTCAATCTGTGTTATCTCTATTTTCTCAAGATACAGCCTTGACAGTAACCCCAACTAATTAATAGTAAAATGAGTAGGAACTAGATACATGTGTAATGCAGCTACTACTGCAACTCATAGTGTTAAAAAGCCATCCAACTATATGTATGCATATGTGCCCTCCTAACATTATACACATTGAAATAGGAGTCTGTCTGATCATATTTACTATATGTATTTTATATCTAGTAACAAACTACAAGATGAGTTAATGTAAGCATGCATGTCATCAACACATGCCCAAGATGAGTCGACCAACAAAGTTCCAAAAAACAGGGTGCACTTTAATTTTTAAACAATCATAAAAATGCTACCTAAAAACTGTTGAAAATTCTGTATGTGAATATTACATAATGAGCACAACGCATATCTATATACCATATTTTGTTGACATTAATAAACGTAAGGCCATGTCCTAAGTAGCTGCCAATTTAGGCTTCTGTATCGAAGACAATTCCAATTTGTCTTCTGTTAGACGTGGCATCCTTGGCATGGTCTCCCCTGTCTTTTGTGCCTCCACTTCCCATGTTTTGACTGTGTGCTGGACTCTGTTTTGCTGTTTTTGGTACTCTGGGCACTTTACCACTGCTTACCAGTGCGACAATGCAAATCATCCTGTGTAAATTGAAAGTGTAATTGGCTTATTCCTGATTGACATATTTGATTTACTAGTAAGTCCCTAGTAAAGTGCACTAGAGGTGCCCAGGGCCTGTAAATCAAATGCTACCAGTGGGGCTGCAGCACTGGTTGTGCCACCCACTTGAGTAACCTTGTAAACATGGCTCAGACCTGCCACTGTGTCTGTGTGTGCAGTTTTAAACTGCCAATTCCACCTTACATGTGTACCCACTTGCCAGGCCTAAACCTTCCCTTTTTCTACATGTAAGGCACCCCTAAGGTAGGCCATAGGTAGGTCCATGGGCAGGGTGCAGTACATGTTAAAGGGTGACATGTACTGATGTGTTTTACACGTTCTAACAGTGAAAGACTGCTAAACTCAGCATTCACTGTTTCACGGCCTTTCTCTCTCATGGGTTAACATGGGGGCTGCCTTTAAATATCATTAAAGTGCAGATTACCATTGGGAGCAGATAGAAATATGGACTTTGTGGTCTCTGAACTCAAAATTTTTAAAATACATCTTTTAGTAAAGTTGGTTTTTAGATAGATAGTTTGAAAATGCCACTTTTAGAAAGTGCACATTTTCTTGCTTGAACCATTCTGTGACTCTGCCTGGTTGTGGATTCCATGTTTGGGTCAGACTGACAGTTGGGCTGGTGTGAATTCCCTATAGACAGTGAGACAAAGGAAGCTGGGGAGTAGCCTACATATCCTGATGGGCTATCTGTGCTAGAGTGGAGGGAGGAGTGGTCTCTTACAACTGAATGGGCTGTGCCTGCCCTCTCGCAATGCAGTCTCCAACCCCCTGGTGTGAACCTGGCCTGGGCAAGGCAGGATCTTGTGAACAACAGAGACTTTCCTTTGAAGTTTGCCTACTTCAAAGGCAGAAAGGGGTATACCTGTTGGACCCAAATCCCTTGAAAATCAGATTTCTTCAAGGATTCAAGAGCAACCTCTGCCAAGGAGAAGAGCTGAAGAGCTGAGGAGAAGTGCTGCTCGTGCCTGTGCTTTGTTGGGCTTCCTGCAGTTGCTGCTTCTGCCTGTAAAAGCGGACAAAGACTGGACTTTGTTGTGCATTCCTGTTTGAGAAGAATCTCCAAGGGCTTGACCTGAGCTTGCCTCCTGTTGGTGAAGTCTCAGAGAGATCAAAGACTTCTCTCTCTGCCAGCATGTGGACTCGCTACTGAGACTCCTGCCCTGCTGAGTGGTGCCCTAACCTCTCTCTGGGCCCTTAAAAGGTGAAGCTGGTGGAAAAGGACAGAAATCCACGTACAGAAAGCAGTGCGGGGAAACTTTCGACTCACCATCCGCAACGCAGCAGATAAACGATGTGCCACTGGCCTCATGGCTAAAATCGATGCTCCACTTGCATCGGCTGGGGAAAGGACACATAACAGCCACTAGCGGCTGCTTATAATGATGCAAGCCCCACACATCGTGGTTTCCTGACACCCTGCAACTAGATTTCAATGTACATCGCTGGGTGTGAAAAATCAACGCAAAGCCTGCCTGGACCCGAGGTGCCTGTCTGGGAATCGACGCATCGCTCTCTTGGGGGGGCAAGAAACGATGCACGGCGCCCGAACTAGAGAGGAATGTTAGCGTGTCTGACCGTAACCTCTTAGCTGCTGGTCCGTTCCCCCCCTAGTGCTGAGCCCTTTTTTGGCTATTTGGGGTAGTTTGAGATTAGGCATTCATAACGTTTTGTCCACATAAGCTATCCATGCCAAATTTGCGTCCTTTTTTTCAAACATCCTAAGGATTCTAAAGGTACCCAGAGTTTGTGGTTTTCCCTGGAGGAGACCAAGAAATTAGCCAAAATAGAGCAAATTTTTTGTTTTTTTCAAAAAAATTGGAAAAAAGGGCTGCCGAAGAAAGCTTGTGGATTTTCCCCTGAAAATGGCATCAACAAAAGGTTTGCTGTGCTAAAATCACCGGCTTCCCAGCTTTCAGGAAAAGGCAGACTTGAATCAGAAAACCACATTTTTCAACACAATTGTGGCATTTTTCTGAGACATACCCCATTTTTACTATTTCTTGTGCTTTTAGCATCCTTCCAGTTAGTGACAGAAATGGGTGTGAAACCAATGTTGGATCCTGGAAAGCTAAATATTTTTGAAAAACAAACAAAATTCTGAATTCAGCAAAGGTTCATTTGTGTAGATCCTACAAGGTTTTCCTACAGACAATAACAGCTGAAATTAAAAAAATATTGAAATAGAGCTGAAAACAAGAGCCATTTTTCTTTCTGTTTTACAATGTAATTTTTTCCTGCAATTTCAGATTTTTTAAAGCAATATACCGTTATGTCTGATGGACTCTTCTGGTTGCGGGGATATATAGGGCTTGTATGTTCATCAAGAACCCTAGGTACCCAGAGCCAATAAATGAGCTGCACCCTGCAGTGAGTTTTCATTCTATACCGGGTATACAGCAATTCATTTGCTGAAATATAAAGACTGAAAAATAGGTATCAAGAACCCTTTGTTTTTCCAAAATGGGCACAAGATAAGGTGTTGAGGAACAGTGGTTATTTGCACATCTCTGAATTCTGGGGTGCCCATACTAGCATGTGAATTACAGGGCATTTCTCAAACAGACGTCTTTATAACACACTCTCTTATATTTGGAAGAAAAAATGTAGAGAAAGACAAGGGGCAATAACACTTGCTTTACTATTCTATGTTCCCCCAAGTCTCCCGATAAAAATGGTACCTCACTTGTGTGGGTAGGCCTAGTGCCCGCAACAGGAAATGCCCCTAAAACACAAAGTGGACATATCACATTTTCTCAAAGAAAACAGGTGTTTTTTGCAAAGTGCCTACCTGTGGAGTTTGGCCTCTTGCTCAGCCGGCACCTATGGAAACCTACCAAACCAGTGCATTTTTTAAAACTAGAGACCTAGGGGAATCCAAGAGGAGGTGACTTGTGGGGCTCTCACCAGTTTCTGTTACCTAGAATCCTTTGCAAACCTCCAAATTCGGCTTAAAAAACACTTTTTCCTCACATTTCGGTGACAGAGAGTTCTGGAATTTGAGAGGAGCCACAAATTTCCTGCCACCTAGCGTTCCCCCAAGTGTCCCTATAAAAATGATACCTCACTTGTGTGGGTAGGCCTAGTGCCCGCGACAGGAAATGCCCCAAAACACAAAGTGGACACATCACATTTTCTCAAAGAAAACAGAGGTGTTTTTTGCAAAGTGCCTACCTGTGGAGTTTGGCCTCTTGCTCAGCCGGCACCTATGGAAACCTACCAAACCAGTGCATTTTTTAAAACTAGAGACCTAGGGGAATCCAAGATGAGGTGACTTGTGGGGCTCTCACCAGTTTCTGTTACCTAGAATCCTTTGCAAACCTCAAAATTTGGCTTAAAAAACACTTTTTCCTCACATTTCGGTGACAGAGAGTTCTGGAATTTGAGAGGAGCCACAAATTTCCTGCCACCCAGCGTTCCCCCAAGTGTCCCTATAAAAATGGTACCTCACTTGTGTGGGTAGGCCTAGTGCCCGCGACAGGAAATGCCCCAAAACACAAAGTGGACACATCACATTTTCTCAAAGAAAACAGAGGTGTTTTTTGCAAAGTACCTACCTGTGGATTTTGGCCTCTTGCTCCGCCGGCACCTATGGAAACCTACCAAACCAGTGCATTTTTTAAAACTAGAGACCTAGGGGATTCTAAGATGAGGTGACTTGTGGGTCTCTCACTAGGTTCTGCTACCCAGAATCCTTTGCAAACCTCAACATTTTAGCTAAAAAGACACTTTTTCCTCACATTTCGGTGACAGAAAGTTCTGGAATCTGGGAAGAGCCACAAATTTCCTTCCACCCAGTGTTCCTTCAAGTCTCAGGATACAAATGATACCTCACTTGTGTGGGTAGGCCTTGTGCCAGCGACAGGAAACACCCCAAAACACAACGTGGACACATCACATTTTTCCACAGAAAACAGAGGTGTTTTTTTCAAAGTGCCTACCTCTGGATTTTGGCCTCTCGCTCAGCTGGCACCTAGGGAAACCTACCAAACCTGTGCATTTTTGAAAACTAGAGACCTAGGGGAATCCAAGATGGGGTGACTTGTGGGGCTCTCACCAGGTTCTGTTACCCAGAATCCTTTGCAAACCTCAAAATTTGGCTAAAAAAAACACTTTTTCCTCACATTTCGGTGACAGAGAGTTCTGGAATCTGAGAGGAGCCACAAATTTCCTTCCACCCAGAGGTCCCCCAAGTGTCCCAATAAAAATGGTATCTCACTTGTGTGGGTAGGCCTAGTGCCCGCGACAGGAATGGATTACACAAGGGTCAATAGTAGTCCTTGCATGAGGGCTAATTTTAACCCTGGAGTGATCCATTGCTGAAGCAGGCACTAGGCGCAGGCACACAAGCGGGGTTGTGTTTTTATCAGGACAAGTGGGGAAACACTGGGTAGTAGTAATTTTGAGGATCACTGCACATTCCTGTGGTTTCTGTGATAAAAAAGAAAGGAAAAATAGTGGTTTTAATCAATGTTTCACTTTTGCAGGGTATTCTGGTTAAGAAAACTTTGTTAAATCCAAACACGCCACATTTACGTGGGCTGCCTTGCGTGTCTAGTTTTCAGAAATGTCTGCGTTTGGTAGGTTTCCCTACATGGCTGCTGAGCCCAGGACCAAATACTTAGGTGACTGTCTTAAAAAACGAGGCTGTTTTGTGGAAGGTAATTCTAATGTCTCCACAATCCGTTTTGGGTACTTCCCTGTTGTGGTCACTTGCCCACTCACTAAAGTGAGGCAGTTTTTCGCTGGAGACTTAGTGGAAGTTGTGGCTCCCTGCAGATCCCTGGACTTCTGCTCATTGGAATGCAAGGCAAATGTGTTTTTTAAGCACATTTTGAGATTTCAAGCGGGATTCTGGGTGAAGGAAAACTGGTGAGAGCCACGCAAGTCCAGCACCCTTGGACTCCCCTGGTACTAGTTTCTTAAAGTTAAGCCACCACTCACACTGGCTGGTTTTAGCACCTCCAGAAATTATGGTTTCAAAGCATGAATACTTATCAAAGTATCTGAATATTGAAACCAAGCCTTCTGAATGTGGGCCATAAAGCCACATCCATGGTCTCTTTATGGTCCATTCACACGCCATTCACGCACAACAAACAACCCTTTCATACCGCCGGCCACTGGCCCAATCCAACCAATCACTGCACTCACATTAACTTACTGCTGACAGACAAGGGCCCATCACATTCACACGCCACAGAACGGAATACATTTGACTACATTTTACCACCTGTCAAGTAACCGCCTCCTTCTTCCTTAACATTACCAAATGCATGCGTAACAAACCTTTACTAATGACTCCTGTGACAGCCACCTGAGGCTCAGGAAGACATGTTTTTCATGCACTTTTAACGCACTCTCTGTGCTAAATCCAACTCCTTCCAGTTTGTGGATGCAAGTTGGGGGTGTCCGAGTATGCCGTACAAAGCGATTCCTCGAACTGAGTGAGCATATCTACCTTTGAATCTAAGGAAGACATATTGGGGATTTCTCATGATGTTGCCTAAAGAGAAGGTCATAGGCTATGAAAAAGGGTAGTGTTTGGCACACAGGGGAGTCCATGAGAACGTAGCATATGTCCCAGCCAACATTATGTGCAGTGATGTGACTGTAATGCACTTATACAGCAAACTGAACATCTACTAAGTTCTGATGGAGGATGAACATGACAAGCAGGTCAAACACTGACCTATACAAGTCATTCTCCTTCAGTGCTGGGATGGCACCAATGGGTTTGAATCCATAGGTGTAGATAATGTACATCTGTACTACCTTTACTATCTGTCTTCTACCTGTGCAATATCCCTGTGAAGGCACACCTACCATAAGCTTTCCTTACCCATTCATGTCTCTTTTCTTATCAGAGTCCTGACTAATCCTGTATAGCTGCCAAGTGAACCTATACTAGTTTGTGGATGCAAATTGGGGGTTTCCAAGTATGCCGTACAAAGTGATTCCTCGAACTGAGAGAGCATATCTACCGTTGAAAGTAAGGTAGACATGCTGGTGAAGAAAGGGTACTCCGTGACAATGTGGCATATGTTCTGTCCACTAGTATATGCAGTAGGGGGAATATAATGCATGTTAATTGAACAGAACACCGACCACGTTCTGACGGTGGATTTAGCTCTGAAGCAGTCCAAAAGGAAGTCCATGATGAAGTAGATGAAGTAAAATTCTGTGGCTCCTTGCCTAACAAAGCAGTGGCCCATGGACGTTCGGTACCCATGCACTGCCACTGAAAGGATTACCCAAAGGCAGCTGAACCTCAGTCGATTTCCCAGAACTTTTCTTTAGTATGATACAACATAAAGCAAGTAGGGATACAGAGGCCTGGTTGTGATGGACACTGGGGACAGTAATACCGACTCTCCTGCCGCTTTCCATGCTTCGAGCACACTTTACAGCGACAACATGGACGATCCTTTTTGGGTGTTTTAGGAATGCAATCAGCAAAGTGTTGATCCTGCAGCCTTGCTACATCCTCCAGAACATATGAGGTGGAGGCTGCTGCTGCTTCTGTAACAGCAGTGAGGCTTTCAATTACAGACAACTGGAAGTCAAGGAAAGTCATGAGTATTCCTGTGGTTGTCTGACGGTAAACCACATACGCATTATATGTTGCCATCTGAATCAGGTGGGTAAACAGTTTCTTGTACCAAGTGCAAGTTTTAAAACACACATTGTATGGTTGAAGAACCTGATCGTTCTTGTCCACTCCGCCCATGTACTTCTTGCAATCAAGTATACAGATGGGGTTGTGGACTTCGGCCATCTGACCCCAAACCGTGATGGGGGAAGTGCTTTCATCATGAATTGTAGTGAGCACGTATACATCACGCCTATCCAAGAAGTTGACTGCGAGAAGTTCGTTAGAATGCAATGCAGTGCTCTCTGATTTCTGGAGCTTCTTGCAAACAAACTCCTGCGGGAATTCTTTACGGTTACAATGAACTGTACCACAGGCCACAGTGCCAGCTTTGTAGAACTCACTGAAGAGCTCCACTCCTGTGTAGAAATTGTCCATATAAAGGTTATAACCTTTGTAAAGAAGTGGCTGGACAAGTTCCCATACAATCTTACCTGTGACCACTAACGCGGGAGGGCAACCTACAGGGTTTAGGGAAGAATCCTTCCCTGTATACACTCTCAAGCTGTATACATAGCCAGAAGAGCTCTCACACAGCATGTACAGCTTTATGCCATAGTGAGCTCTTTTGCTCGCAATGTACTGTCTGAAAAGCAGCCGTCCTTTGTACAGGATCAAGGGCTCATTGACTGCTATATTCTTTCCAGGAGTATAGATCTCTGGAAACCTGGCAGACAAATGTTCCACGACAGGCAGAATTTTGAACAACCTGTCATGGTCTGGATGGTCCCGGGGCAATGCAGCAGAATTGTCATTGAAATGCAGCATGCGCTGCAATAGCAAAAAACGATCTCTGCTCATGAATGGTGCGAAGATGGGGGTTACCCAAACCGAACGAGTCGTCCAGTTGGACTGCAAGGTGGGTTTCTGCACTAACCCCATTTTGAGCGTAAGGCCCAAAAATATCTTCAACTCCACCAGCGAAGTGGGAGTCCACTGGTGTGCCCTAGAACGGGGCCCTAGAATGCCTCCACGCTCCCTCAGAAATTGGTCTGCACGCAAATTTGTTTCTTGCACAATTTTTGGAAGGAAGTCAACATCCAAAAATAGATGGATGTAGTCGACTGGCAAAAAGTTAGCCGTATCGACGTTACATCCAGCATCACCAGTAAAAGGTGGAATTTGGGGCTGAACTAAACAGGGGGGCTGCCAAGAAAGCACTCTCCCTGTGCTTGCAGCCGCAAGCACCTGCTCTCTGGGTTCGGCTAACCCAATGTTGTCCCGATGCACAGAATGTGCTTGCGAAGGTACAGCACGGCTGTCATCATTGTCTCCTTCAGACTCACTGGAAGAGGTGTCGTCGGATGGGACTCCGCCGACTGAAAAATCACTCCCAGATTCTGTCCCATTGTCCTCTCACTCAGATAATGTCTCAGTATCTGCTGTCTCAGTCTCTGAGCCTACATCAGAACTGTCCTCCATAACCCGAGTTAGGGCTTGATCAGCAGTCATCCAACGAGCGTCATCTCTGCTACTGGCTAAACTGTCCCTCTAAATTACTAGCCTAAGCTGTCCCTCTAAATTACTAGCCTACGTAGAAGGCAGATAGTCACAAAATTGCTCGTGGGTATCTTTGATGTGTACAATGGGAAATGTCGTCACCTTACCTTTGCTTCTTCTCCAATTCGGCAGATTCTCTGAAAACACTGAAACAAACAAAAAATAATGTATTACTTCACCTTACCACATACCCATTATCACAGCCTTCAGCACTGGTGGCACCCAGTGCAACAGTCATTTTTGGTGCTCTGCTTCCCATTACCTCCTCTTCAAATTCCCTCAGTACCACCCAGCAAAAGTGCCGCTCATATCTCCATAGTCCCCCTCGCATAGCATTCGTTGTAAAGCGCAGGTAACGCTTGCCTTTACTAATCCACTCAGCTAAATACATATAAATGTATATTCTTTGCAGCAGGACAGAAAACCATCTGAGCTACTTTATGGCAACTGCCACTAGAGAAAAGACATACATGCATGCATATATATATATTTTGTGAACAAGAATCTCACCGCACTCCACGAGGTTCAAATTGACATGTTTTATTGCAAGCAACAGCCACCTACGCGTTTCGACTCTCAAGGAGTCTTGATCACGGTAAATGAGTCCCGCTTTTCTTTCATTTTTTATACTTGCAATAAAACATGTCAATTTGAACCTCATGGAGTGCGGTGAGATTTTTGTTCACAAAACGTTTTCGAGGTTGGTCTCCTCCGTCACCGAGCACCGGCAGTGGAATGTGCTGTGCAACAATCTTTTGACCAATTTGTGTTGCACATATATATATAGATAGATATGACTTTTATATATATATGTGTGCTTTCCCTGGGGGGCCAATTGTGGCTCCCGGAAAACAACACACAAAAGAAGAAAAAAAAAAATATATATATATATATATATATAGAGAGAGAGAGAGAGAAAGCAAGACACTAAGGGGGTCATTACGACCTTGGCGGACTTTTCGCAAGAACGCCGAGGTACCGCCGTGCTGAAGACCGCCAGTGGTGGCAGTCTTCTGCGCCGCGTATTATGACCGCTGGCAGGCCGCCGTCCTTTTTCATACGGAAAGCCGGCAGCAGCCATACTGGTGGACGGCGAGAAAGTGGAGGTTGCTCAACCTCCACCGCCACGTCAACAGAACACCGCCCACTGAATCACGTCCCATGATTCGGTGTGGCGGTGTTCTGGTGACGGTGTACTGGTGGCGGAGCTGCTCTCATGGATCCCGTCCCCTCCCGGAGGACCAACAGACAAGGTAAGTTGATCGTCCGTTATGGAAGGGGGTAGGGGGGTTTTGTGTGTTGTGTGCGTGCATGGGGGTGTGCGTGTGAGAGTGTAGAGGGGGTGAGTGAGTGAGTGTATGCTTGCTGTGTGTATGGGAAATGTGTGCCGGTCGAACGGTGTGCATGTCTGTTTGAATGTGTGCGGGTATATGTGTGCGTGTAGGGGTGTGTATATGTGCATGTTGGGGTTGTGTGCGTGTAGGGGTGTGTATATGTGCATGTTCAGGGTCGGGGTGGGGAGGGGGGTTGTGCCACCTTTGGAGGGTGGCAGGGGGGTGGTGGGTGTGGGGGGAGGATTCGTAGGGGGTAGTGGGGGTGGGGGAGACCCCTATCAGTGCCAGGGAAGGAATTCCCTGGCACTGATAGTGCCTACCGCCATGGATCTCATGGCGGGTCCCAACCACCCAAGATCCATGGCGGTATGCAGGGTCCTGATACCGTCGGCAGTCTAGTGATGACCGCCGGTCTGGAGACCTCAATCTCTAGCCCAGCGGTCTGCACCGCCATGGCGGTCGGAATGGTGAAGTGGCGGATGAGCGCGGTGGTAACCGCCGCAGTCATAATTTAAAAAAAAATTCTGCCGGCCTGTTTGCGGTCTTACTGCCACTTTACCACCGACCGCTAGGGTTGTAATGACCACCTAACTCTCTACACAACTTTTTTTTTTCATACATGTGTGCTTTCCCTTGGCAAAGCACTCATGTATAAAAACAAAAAATGGCCCCATAGAGGGTCACCCTAAGGGCTGACCCCCAACATGTTCTATTTTTTTGTTGTTGATAGAATCTAGTTTTCCCTGGGGGGCGATCGGGCCCCCCAGGGAAAACTAGATTCTTTTTTTATCCCCCAGGGGTCGGCCCGTGTTTTTTTTTCATCTGGGGGGCGCGATCACCCCCAAAACAACCCAAAACTGTTATTTTTTTTAAAGAGTGCCCCCTTCGGGGCGGGGCGGCCCTTTTACAAGGGGGTCACCCCCCCCCACGGAAGATCCCTGGTGTCTAGGGGCATTTCTTCACCCTGGATCCCAGTGCGCTGCTATCCATGGCCAGGAACCGGTGCCAGAGAGGCATCGATGGAAAGGGGAGAGGCTCCCCTTTCCATCGATGCCTCCCTGGCATCTGGGGAGGCCGTTTTGGCCTTTTTTCCCCCCACCGGAGTAGGAAGAGGATGCTTACCTGCTCCTCTGCTGCTCCGGTGGGGAATGTGTGCTGTCAGCCCGCCTTGGGGCGCACTGATGTCACAAAGGGGCGGGAGGGGGGGGAGACACGGAAGTTGTTCCGCGTCTCCAATGGTAAAAGAAAAAAAAATCCTCCATGCATTGCACCAGAGGATTTTTAACCCCCTCCCTGGTGTTGGCCACTGGTTGTGACCCGCACCAGGGAGGTAGTGCGGGCGTCGGGGTTAATAAGCAAACTTACAAGGGGACACATATAGGTTGATGAACCTTTTGACTACACTTAAGATGTTCCCACCATATAAAGCCCACACCAACACCGATCAATAACAAAAAAATAATCATTAACATCAATAACAATCAATAACCTTAGTAATCAATAGGAGTCAGTAATTGTAACACACCATTACCTTGCAGTCAAGAATAAACACACCTTTATGTAAAAGTTAGAATATTTATTTCCCTATGTGAATAAAGCTAATGTGATGTAGGTTAATCTCAAAATCAATTGATAAACATATAGAAACATCACTTGCTGACCAAAGCGACAAAAGAATCACAATCTAATCAAAGCTTGAGCTATTACTCATTCTAAAATCACAGTGCAAATTAATAACAAGAATAGCTGCGCAAATGATATCACACACATTTAGATTCAGCAAAGAATAGACAATCAGCTGTTATTTCATATAGCAAACTTCATCTGTGAGAACCCTAACTAACACCAGATTAGAATTAGCATGTTTGGGCTTCATGCAAAACAATGTAGTTACACAAGGAGTAGAAAAACATCTAACTATGATTCTATCAAAATAGCGGTTGGTACCTAGAAACAAAAGCAAATAGACATAGCAAACAATATCATAGTCAATATACCTATCTTTAATTTGGATCAACAAGCTGTGACAGTCTTCATCCTTAGGACGTCAGTTCAGTCAGCAAGGCATTAGGATTCAGCATCAAAGTTCAGAAAAAGCAAAGACTTTTAAGCAGTAAAGTTAAGTCTCTTCTCAAGACAGAAAATGTGCAATAGTGTCTTCTTCTCAGTGCAGTCCACCCAGGTTAGATTTCCTAAAATTACTTCCCAAGTCCCTATTGGTCAAGGGAAGCCATCAATAAGTACACTTAGAGAAAATTGGCGGCCACTCACATGGGCGCTCCTTCAAATGTGTGCCTTATTTTTCTCTATATTATTTTATTTTCTATGCAAATTCAACACTCAAAGTACATGAATATTCATGAATAATTTCATTAAAAACTCAGCGTTAACAGGAATAACGCACGTTCTCATTTGCGAGTGAGAAATCGATGAATTGCTGGCCCTTTTCACTAACACTCTGTGTGGCTTTATTTTTGACGGTGGGCAGGTACTTTGTGTAACATCAGCATTCTCACTGTTTTCTAAGGATTAAGAGGGTCATTATGAACATGGCCGTCTGGACTGCCATGCAGGCGGTGGCGGAAATTACTGCCACCGGCATGGCGGTCTGGACAGCCATATCTTGTTCACAGGGAGACCGCCACAGGCGGAACTCCACCACCGCCAGGCAGCCTGACCATGGTGGAGTTCCTTATCCCACAGGGCAGCACTGCAAGCAGTGCTGCCTGCCGGATAAAGAACCTGTGTTTCCCCAGCCTTTCCCTGACGGTTTCCCCTGCCAGGGAAAGGCTGGCGGAAGGGGTGCTCTGTGGTCCCCCTAGGGCCCCCGCCACTGCCCATGCACCTGGCATGGGCAGTGCAGGGGCCCCTGTGCACACCCCGTCGCGCATGTCACTTCTTGATTTTTCGGGCAGTGATATGCGCGACGGGTGCTGCTGCACCTGCTGCACTGCGACATTGACGACGGCTTCATGTGGAGCCGTCGGAAAAGTCCAAGACCAGCATTCCACTGGGCCGGCTGGCAGAAACCCTGTTTCCACCCGTCAGCCCAGCGGAATGTTCTTTATTGGGCCAGCATGGTCTTCAACGGGCTGGCGGTCTGTGTTTAGACCACCAGCATGAACATGGCGGGAAATCCCGCCATGTTCATAATGACCCCCTAAGTCTCCTATTCTTTTATAAATCCATATTTTGATTTGTGTATGTTGGATTTTTGTCTTACTGGTCTGGTGTCCATTTTGTAGTGTTTTCACTGTATTACTGAGTGTGTTGGTACAAACACTTTATACATTTATTCTGTGGTTAAGCCTTTCTGCTTGTGCCAAGCTACCAAGGGGATGGATGAGCGGGGGTTAGCCATGTGTGTTTCCCCTTTACCCTAACAGAGTGAGGGTCCCTGCTTGGGCAGAATGCAAAGTGACTGTCAACCAGAGACCCCATTTCTAACATCTTCTATGCCTGCATCATTTCTAGCACTTATTACATTTATTAAATATAAAGCTCGGTTTCTGACTTCAAATGAAGCACCTCTATCGTACTAGCAGAGGATGGTCCATGCTTTTGTATTTTTCCGCCATGATGGGAGCTGCAGCACAGGCTGCTTTTGTCACCTAGGGGTGGGTCAGACTGGAAACCAAAAGTGTTTCTTCTAAAAATGCTTAAATTAGCCACACACTGCGGGAAACCAGAACTAGAATGGAGTGTTATGTGCATGACTAGATCATATAATTCCCTGTTTGTCTCAAACAAACACCATCTAGTCTGCAGCCTACCAGGAAAATGCCAGAGTAAGAGAATGGGCAGTCATATCCTGCCTTGGAATTATGAACTCAGTAACAGCAATTCCACCATTCCGGGAAGGGATGGTAGAACTGACTCCACAATATTTGGAAAATGTAAATGCCCCCCCTTCGTACACTTTCTTGATCCACTTCACAAGCATCACCAATGTTCTGGAAGTTTCCACTTAGCACCTAACAGTCACTTGTTTGCAGTTTAGTCAAAGTCAGTCACATGGGCATGTTGATCTTGCACGCATGTGTGGCTGCAAAGAGTGGTTCTGAATCTACCAGGCTAAACTGGGGAGGTGATGCATCACCAGCACTGCAGGCATGGTATTTTTGATTGTGGGGACAGTAGAGTTTCTTCAATCATGAAGGAGAAATGACTGCTGCTATTTTTAAGAAAATCTCATTCCCACCCAACAATAAATCATGCACTAACTGTGCTAAATTGGGTATCCCCAAAACAGGTTCTGCCCAGAACCCCCCCATAAATCCTTATGATGGCCCTGAGGCTGAAGTGTAGAAGTGATTTACCAATTTGATTAAGGATTTTATCATATATCAATTAATCCCTTGGTGGAAACCTCCTGAGCTTGACTCACAGTTTACATGTTCCCTCAATAATCTTGTGAATCGGCAGGGTAAAACTGCAGGTAAATCCCTGAAAGAATATGGCAGGACATTCCACTGGAAAATAGACACTAACCTTGGGATCAGACTGATGTACATTGGCTTAAGTTTATAATGTCCCGGAAATAGGATGCTTGGTTAAATCAATAGTTCTTGTCCTTCAGGCTAGGACTGAAAAAATAATCCTTCTCAGCTTTTAACAAAATGTCTTGCATACGTCCAGCTGAACCCTGTAGGTTTAGGCACAGCCGTTCTTTCTTCAGGCTCTCATCACACCCAGGGTCAAAGTGTTTGAAGACATTTAAAGGAAATGGAGGCCACATACAGATCTTAGGCGGGGGGGGGTGAGAAAAGGCCTCCACCTGAGTGTATATATAGTATTAGACTCTCAGCCAAACTTTTACCCAAGTGCAAGTTCTGCACAGCAGTTGTATTTTGGTTTCAGGGATGTTTTTAGAACTCATGTGCAAGCGGTCACTAAAAGAACAATCATCAGGAACCATGAGTCTCTGTTAGAGAACATGGAAGTGGTAAAAAAGAAAAGTACTAAGGAACTGGTTTTCGTTAGTGTACTGGGGCCATTCTCTGTCCCTCTTCTAAGAGACTTGTTTTCTATTGAGAAGGATATCTGTATATGGCACAATTGGCCCTGCCTGTTTGCATATCTGATGATTATCCACAAAAATACTGTCTGGCATGAATATAGTGTCATAATTATGGTTAACAAAAATGTTGTCACACTGGGGGCCCATTTACTACATTATTATTACTATTACCATTATTAACTCCAATGAGGTGACAATTTTGTAAACAACATTTAAGCAACAATATTTATTGGGTCTACAAAATTCTGGTACCACGTCTTCATAAGTTCATGCATGCCATTCAATGTGCTACACTTCCATGGATCACATGAGAAACATGCTTGGGGGATGGGAAATCAGAAGCTTCTGGCTAAATCTGCTATTAGTTTGGTGCCAGTTTACCCAGCTGACTTCTGTTTGCTGGGTTTAAATTTTGAAGGGTCTTTTTTAACAAGTATATACAATGTGAAATTTTATGAGCAGTTTAAAATTTTTTAGAATGGATGTTTCAGCAAGAGACTACGGCCCAGATTTAAGAAGCCTTTGCCATTGCGTCTCACAAGGTGGCACAAGGCAACAATGGGGGCTTTAGTGAGATTTACTAAGCCACATAAAGCCACCTTCCATGACTCTGTGTGGTTTAGTAAATCTGGAGTAACTTGAGGCAGTGCAAGTCGATGCCTTGCGTTATTGTGCCCCTGGAAGGTGTTTCATGGTACACCAAAATCCATGGGTGGATCGTGGCTGTTCTCACGTATCCACCCATGGATTTTGGTACATTTTCAGATTTAGTAAGACTAGTTAACCTGGAAGTGCATCAAAATGCTATGCCTTCCCAGATGAGATTTAGTAAGGAGGAATTTATTTATGTTTCCTCTTTCTGCATGTGATGCATTCTACGCAATCACAAAAAGTAGCTGGCAGGGACAAATCTACTCATTATTTCAATAACCAAATATTCACTATTGGTTACAAGAGTGAATTACTTTCCCTTATTTATTAAATTTATTCACAGGCTGCAGTATACACCTCGTCATGACAACACATATTATTCAATCACTATGACACAAAAATATATACATCAAATTTACATCTCATTCATTAATTACATTTGCTCATAAAAAACATTTACTCATAAACAAATAACACACACAACATAAGTGAGGGTTATGCCCAACAATATAGCTTATTAAGGTCACTATAGCACAATTAGCAAAGTGATCCTATATCCTATAGGTGATCAAGGGATTAGCACCCAGCTGTAAAATACCTAACTATTTTTTCAAAGGTATTATGTAGTGCTCCAACAATTTTTTTATCAGTTTTTTGTTTCAAAAGCCCTTGATCCCACTAAGCTGGTGTCGACGCGTTTCGGCCTCAAAACTCATGGCCTCTTCAGGACTGTCAAAGGGCACTGGCACCTCTTTCTTGGATTATTCCACAGGGTTTGTATACTTGTTTTCAATTAGTGCTATCTTAGAACTATTTGAATTAACATCAAAGTCTTACTGCACACAACTCGAACCACGCAGCATTGTCCTTGCTAGGGCTTTACAATCCATCATGTCTTATTAGCGGCATTCTCATTCCTGCAAAGACGGCTAAAACTTGTTTTTAACCTCGCGTAAACCAAAGCATTCTACAGCACACATAGAAAGAAGAAAAGACTCAGAGGATTGTTTTTGTGCAGGAAGGTACATCTTTCTGCACTAAAACAATCCTGTCTGCAGTGCAGACACCCTTGCACCCTGGCACAAGTGTCCATGTGTTAGAGCTTGGCTGCACAGAGCAAGGAGGGGGCAGAAATGCACCATATCTTAGTAGATGTGGCTCATTCCTGCCCTCTACTTGCCACTCAATGCAGCACAGCACGTAGTCTTGCTGTGTTACATTGTGTCACTGGTTAGTAACTCTGCCCCTATGTTTGACAGAGCCATTCTTAATTGGATCATTTTGTCCTGTTAGGGCAAGATGCCTGCGACCAAAGTGCACAATACTTTAAGATTTCCACTAGATACATGAGTTGGATCGTGTTGCACCAGCTAAGGGGGAGACTATTGGTAACTACTGTTTTGATTTTCTCTTTATAGAGACTGACACAGAAGAAGACACATGCTGCTGCTACAAAATAAGGTGGATTAGTCACGACTGCAATCACATCATGCTCAGAGGCAAGGAAGGTGATGCTATTTTGGCTGACGGCCATACTTGACCAGATTAAATTTGCTATGTGGATCGTCCCTATGGTGTATCTTGAATTGAATCAATTTCTCTAGCTACTTCAGTACTCCAGATTATGTATTAAAGAACACATTTCAGTGCTGATGTTAGACAGAATTTGAAATCTGGAACACCTTTAAGGAAATATTCAATGGTCTTGCTCACTCGCAGGATGTTAAACACAAAATTGGTTTCACAGATGCAGCAGGCAGAGTAGACTTTGGAGATATCCTTGGTTGTGGCTGGTGTGACTAGATATGGCTAGAAAAGTGGTTTTGTTCAGACCTTGTGAGGAATGTAACTTTCTTGGAACTGTTTGGTATTCTTGTGACAAAGTATGTTTGGACTGATCAATTCCAGGGTCGGTCACTATTTTCTTTGTCACACAGAGTTTCTGTTGTGCAGTTCCCACACAAACTACAAAATCATAATCTGGGTTTTGAAAACAATTGTTCTCTTTTTCCTGAAGAATAACACACCCTTTAGGGATGAACATGTCGATGGAATGCTGCGTAATGCAACTGATGCTTTATCTTATTCTACAAGTCAATTAAAGATTTACCAACCTGAGGCAGCAGAGGAAGCAACACTATTCCTCTAAAGCATCAAATAGTATCGATCTGGATTAGTATCTGGATTAGGGAGGACCACTTATTGTTGACAAGATATAGAGGACCTACTGCTATCTTAGTGCACACAGTTAGGCTGCAGTTAACTGGTTTTCTGTTCAGAACATTCTTAAGTCTGACAGCTGGAATTAACTGCATACCAATTAACATAAAACACTTGAGTTGTCAATCTTTTAGGCTTCAGATTGTTTTGCTGCACTGAGTAAAGTCATATATAAGATAGTAGAGAGATAAAAATTCAAGAACATTAGCAGAAAAATAAATATACATCACCACTGTCTTGTGATGTCCTACTGCTAAACTCCTCAGTAATCTCCAGCCTTAAAGAGATAGCAGTAACATAAATGGGGAAGGGAATAGTCGAGAAAAAGTAAATTGCATGGACATCAAGAATAAAACAGTACGCTTTCATAAAAGTACTCATCGAATTAAAATGTCCAGAGAGAAGAACACCCAGCAGCCTACATCAATTCTACTTGACTTCAGGTTTTTGACACTCAAATGCATATACTTTGTCCTGCCTTTCTTTCTGTGTTCAAGGAAAGTTCTAGCTGCACCCCGCTGAGTGGATCTATATAACATACCCTCAGAAGACACCTTAAGTTGGAATGGGAATCATAGTGATGCACCACAGTTCATGGCCAGAAATGTTGTCATTATCATTCCTTCTTTCCTGAGTTGCGCCACACGAGTTGGAAAACAGCAAAATCCAAATTCCTCAAAATCATCATGATTTATTGTTAGCAGTCTCTCTCATTATTGCTTCTCTCTGACCTGGTATGCCCATCTATAGTAAGATTGTGTCCCCGTCTGGACTTTTTTTTTTTTTTTTGTCCTCATTCCGCCACCCTCGCATTGGCTAAGAGAAGAAAAAAGCAAAGGCCAAGGCCCTTAAAGTATGTTTCCAAGTGCGCGGTCCACAGCACTGCTGGGCCACCCCACCTGTTCTACATACTGCACTTTTCCCCACCAATTGCCATTTACCACGTCTTACTATTTTCTTCAAGACATGATCATAACCAAAGCGATACCCGAGTAGGTGAGGGGAGTTTTAATCATTGGACTTAACTTTCGGGAGGAGGAAACCAAAAAAGAAAACAACAAAACAAAAATTACACATCTAAACATACTCCAAATTTATAATCTACTGTTAAGCATTTTCCCAATCCACCCATTAATTGTCTCTTCTTGTATGAGGACCACATTGTTCCATTTTACACAATCGATTTACTGATAATTGCCAGTCCTGAACAAGGGGGGGAGATGGATCCACCCATTTACAACATATTTCCCGCCTAGCCAAAAGCATAAATACAAACAACAAATGCTCTTGCTGCACAGACATTTTCTGACACTTTATATCCGATTCACAAACCCCAAACACCACCATAAGAAGATTTATTCTTAAATTATAGTCAACAATTACCCTAAGAATACTTCCTATATCTTCCCAGTACTTACTCAAAATTGAGCATTGCCAAAACATATGAACATCATCTGCATTGATTTCCCCACTCTGTGGACAGCTTTTATTGAATTTCCCAATAGCCGATAATCTAGCTGGTGACCAATATACCCTGTGTAGTGTAAACAAATGATTTTTCTTCAGCCCCGCAGGTTTAATAGTAAACCACAACTCTGAACATGACTTTTGCCACAAAGATGTGACTTCTAGGGTTGGAAAAGTTCTCCCCCATTTCAACAAAGGGAGGGAAGAAACGTCTTCTATTGCTTCCAACTGTACATGATACCAAAAGGCAATCTCTTTTTTAATACATGTCTGATTTAATTTACCCTCCCATGGGCTCCTCCCTATTTCTCCTACTTGACGAGACTTAACCCAACTAGATAACTGAAGATACTTAAACTTAGAGATTGTCCCACTTGTACACTCCTGCAAAGCAGACCAAGATATTAATTCAGAACCTTCCATAATCTGCCCCCATCTTACCATCCAGCTGATTCTCAAAGGAGTTGATAATTTATCCATAAGACAATCCGGAGTACCAGGTGAATCCCAGATGGGAGCAGAACTACAATAATAAGCTATCCCTAGCATCCTACGAAATTGTATCCAAACCTTACAGGCATGTCTGGGGATCTTCAAGCGCACCTTCTTAAAGTACTTTGGATGTCCACATTTATATAAAAAATTGTCAGCTCCTTCCTCAAGATGCGCCACAAAAAGCTCTCCAGACCAATGAGTACTCTGACTTCTTATTCAATAACATTCAAATATTATTTAGTTGAAAAGCCAGGTAGTACCTATGAAAATCTGGAGATGCTATGCCCCCCCACTCCTTCTTTCTACTCAACTTTTTCCATGATATCCTTACTCCCTTGAAGGCCCAAACAAATGAGGATAATTCACCCTGTAGTTTTTTAAACCAACCCACCTTAAACTCTAAAGTAATAGTATTAAATAAGAAAGTAAACTTTGGAAGAATACACATCTTTAATATATTGGATCTTCCAATTATAGAAAGTGGAAGAGCAGCCCACGCCTTTAACAATTTTTTTGTTTCCATATAAGCTCTATAAAAATTTGCCTTAGCTACATCATTAAGATCAGTTGTAAACCAAATCCCCAAATATTTAATCTCCTGTTTAACTAAGGGAGAAACATAGGCCATATTCCAACACATAATTTCCGTCTTTTCTGTATTTATGCTGTAACCTGAAAATCCACCAAATTGCTCCATCAATGTATTGATAATGGGTAAAGTAGTCACCACATCACTAGTATATAGCATAAGGTCATCCGCGTATAATGCTACTTTATTTTCCCAACCCCCACTCCGAAACGGGGGAATGTCCCTGCAAGCCCGTAATGAAATTGCCAAAGGTTCGATGTACAAATTTAAAAGCAAGGGAGACAAAGGACAACCCTGTCTAGTGCCCCGACTAATCCTAAATTCCTGAGATAGCAGACCATTAACCAAAATTCTCGCAGATGGGCATTTATACAGTTCCCTAACAGCCCTAATAAAAGGTATTCCCAAACCACCTATTTCCATCACAACCTCCAAAAAAGACCAGTTGACACGATTAAAAGCTTTGGCTGCGTCGAAAGTCAAAACCGCTAATGGAGCCTTTTCATGTACCGCTAAATCTACTGCAGCAAATAACTCGTGAGTTAACTCATACAGTTGTCTACCCTTCATAAAGCCCTTCTGATCTGAATGAACCAAATTACCTATAACTTTCCCCAATCTCCTAGATAAAATCCCTGTATAGAATTTATAATCCGAATTCAGCAATGAAATAGGTTTGTACGATGAGCAAGACATTGAGTCCTTGCCTGGTTTTAACAATAAACAAATTATGGCTTCATTCCATGATTTAGGTACCTGTGCCCCTTCTAAAAGCATAGAATTGAATAATTCCAATAAAATCGGAGTGAGTTCCTCCCCAGTACCTTATATAACTCATTTGGTAGACTATCTGGCCCAACTGCCTTCCCTTTCTTCAAGGCTTTTATAACTTCAGCAAGCTCTCCCCCACTTATCTCACAACCCAGTGACTGCCTTGCTAATTCATCCAAAACTGGGAGATGCGCTTTTTTCAAAAATGCTCTAATCGACTCTTCTGAATTTCCCAAGTTCTCTGAGTATATTTCTTGAAAAAAAGATGCAAATGCTCCCTCAATCTCAGATTGCTCAACACAAGTCTGATTCGAAGAATCGAATTTAACCGATAAAATATACTTTTTAGAGAAATCTGACTTAACCTTCCAAGCTAACAGTTTACTACGACCTTCTCAGTATTCATAATGCGCATATCGACTGCTTTCCTACTTTAACCTATTACGATTCTCCAAAAAGAATTCTAAGTCCATCCGAACCTTTTTCTCTTGACGTGACAATTCATCTAGTTGCTCTTCCTTCCCTTCTCTTCGTGCATTATGCATTAAAACCTGAAAGTTATTTAAAGATGATTCCATACCCCCCAACTTCTCCTTTTCTTCGCGACGCCTATAGATTGCCAGACTCACAAGCCTTCCTCTAATATAGGCCTTATAAGCATCCCAAACACACCATAAACTTGCTGTTCCTCGATTCAAGTCAAAATAATCTCTTGTATCTTTCTTTAACTTCTGTACTATTGAGTCATCTAAAAGTAAAGAACAGTTTATTTTACTCCTAGTACCCTGACTCTCCACCTTAATACCCAAATGTAGTTTTACGGCTGAGTGATCCGAAAGGTGTGCTGGGTTGTGGGCTGCCTTTATCACATCTGGACACAAACTCTTATGTATTAAAAAGAAATCTATTCTAGATTTATGTCCATATTTTTTATTGTGGTATGTATATCTATCTCCTTCACCCCCTTTCCAGTGCCAAATATCTATCAGACCTAAATCCCGCATGGCTTGCTTCACCTGTGCCCTAGTTTTAGGTGAGTTAGCCGTACCCGGGGGGTCGATTTATCAAGAACAGGATCCAACAATATATTAAAGTCCCCTCCTAACACCACTGGATGCCTAGCTAGAAGTAAAATATTAAATAATTCTTGAAATGGCATCGGGTCATCCAAATTTGGACCGTAATAACCTGCCACTGTAACCCAGTAGCCATATACACACACTTCTACAACTACCCATCTACCCCTGGAGTCTACTTGCACCTCTCCTACCTTAAACCTTATAGGATTTTTAATCAAAATTGCCACACCTTTGATCGCACCAGATTGAGTAGAACATGCACTAAATAATACCCATTTCATTAGTTTAAGGCAATTTTCCCACTCTTCTCGTTGTAGATGAGTTTCCTGCAGTATAATGATCTCCTCCTCAACCAATCTTAAGTACTCAAAAATCTTCCTCCTCCTATGTACCACCCTTAGGCCATTAACATTCCATGAGAGAAACTTTAATCGTAAACTACCATGCTTAGTCATTTTAAAAAAAAAGGTCTCAATCACCATCTTCCCCCCTCCTATCTAAGCAAGTTATGAGGACTCTCCTATTTTTATCTTTTTGTACCCACCTACCCCTACACCCAGTGCCAAACCACCCCTCCACCCACCAAACCAACACACAACCGAACCCCCCCTCCAGGGGAACCCTCCCTATTTCTTTTAGGATAACCATCCTGCTATCCTTTATTTGAGCTCTCCGTCGGACAAGATTTTCCCAATTCTACTAAGACGCCTTAATCTGTTCTATAAAAGCGCTAACCTCCCCCGGATCTCTCATATTATACATTTTATTTTTCCACATAATACGTAGAGCAGCCGGAAACCTTAACTGTACCGTGGCCCCAAGAGAGCGTAGCTCCTGCATAAAATTCCCCAATTCCCACTGCGTATCTAACGTTGCTTTAGACACATCCGATCTCACATGAAAAGACCAATCTCCTTTGGAAAAAGCTCCAACTTTAAGGGCTTCGGATAGAATTCTCTCCTTAATTGTATACGTGGTGAAGTTTACCAAAATCCTCCTGGGATTTTTTATTTCCGGGGTTCTTCCTGAACGGATCCCGATGAACTCTTTGGATATCCTCCTCTAAGTTCAATGACGCTAAGCTCGGAATAGCCTCCTTGATTGAAGAGATCACATAGCCTTTAATATCCTCCCCCTCCAATCCCTCAGGAACTCCCAGCAGCCTAATATTGTTTTTCCTCATATTGTTTTCCAATGACTCCAGCTTATCCTGCAACATCTTTTCTCCGAGTTTTAGTTGTGAAATATCCTTAGAATGTACCATCAACCGTTCCTCCTGAGCCTCCACCACAGCCTCCAGCTTACCCAACCGATCCGATAACAGATTAATTTTGCTCTCCAAAACTTCGCAAGCTTCCCGGATTCTAGGTTGATTATTTTCTGAAATCTCAAATTTCTCCCTAATCTCTTTAGTAAGAGAAATTAACAAATCCTGCACATCTGTGCTGTGAGTCGATGAAACGGCTGGGGGGGTACCCTCTACTTCCGGCAAGGTAATGGGGGAGGCCTCCATTTGCCCTACTAGATCCTTTGCTAACTGATCTGACATACTACTATCCGAGCACGCAGATTGTTTTGATGACCCCAAACCATCTAAAAGAGATTGAACGTTTACCATACTCTGTGGGGGAAGGGTTGTATTCCGAAAATACTTTGTAATCAAAGATTCACTTTTCCCAGCAGGCTCAGCCCGGCCTTCCTCGGGGGAAAGTTGGGGCACTTCCAAGTGTAATACTGTGTGCTCAATCCCCCTCCTCACTGGGCCTTTACTGCAAGCCTCTAAACCTCTATTTCTTACTATAGCCGTTGCTATAGTTACTGGTAAGTGGGGATTAATACTCGCCCCCAGGGGGCCAGGCTTACCTTTCTTCACAGCCTACAACTCACCGACCTCTGCCCGGACACCCCTGGGGCGACGCTTGACTGGTGACATACACTGTGATGCTCCTACGCCATCCCCTACTCCTCTTCTCAAGCTTTCACTTAGGTTTCTCTTAATTGAAAACCCCGGAGTCTCTGGTAGTCCTCCACGAAGAGAGCAGTGAGAGGTGTAGCGTCTCCCACGGCGCACACCCCTCACCGCCTCTGCCCAAATGCTGGAGTCCGATGTGCGCTTCCAGCACAACACCTCACCACCTTTCGCCGGAGCGCGTGTCTCCCCTCTCCTATCTGCTTTTTTTCTTAGTGACCCATCCAGGGCCGAAAAAAACAGTGTAGCAGGAAAAAAAAAAAAATATGTGGCCGTAAAACAACATGCGATTTTGGAGCTCCGCGCCTACCGTTATACTCCCCAGCCCATCTGGGCTGCGAGCGAGCACAAATGCAGCAAAACAACAAACAAAAAAAACCAAAAAATCCACAAAAAACGGCCTGAGAGCTCCAAGCGCTCCGCTACACTCCGCTACACTCCGCTTCCTTATTCCAAGTAAATGTACCGTTCCGACGGAGAAAAAACAGAGAAAAAACAACTAAGAGCCCCAAAAACACAGCCACAGACGCGCACGGCTTGGGAGCTCCAACGCTCTGCTTCCGTACTCCGGGCGCAACGCAACGCTCTGACGCCTTCCTTCCTCACCGACGGAGAGCTCTCGTTCCAGCTCTCTAACTGGCTGCCATGTTCCCCCCTCTTCACCCGTCTGGACTTTTCACTCCATGCCCTCTCCTGGGCAACCTGGAAGCCCTGTGAATGTCCAGTGCAAGCACGTTCTTGGGCCCAATTACCTCTGTCATCAAGAAGTCGAACCACAGTTTCTCAGCATCATTCCTATGGAGGGTGGTGGGAACCGTAAGACTTTCAGTCTGGAGGCCATAATTGTATTTCCAAGGTCAACTTGTTGCTCCAAGAGAAAAATAGTGGGCACTGCAAAATCTTTAAACTTCAACTGAGCCATCAAGGTCACACCTTTCCCACACTTTCACCTCTAGCTCGCCCAGCTGTTTGTCCAAGCAACATACCTTTCTCTCAGTTCTATCTAGCCTGGCTCTTATCTCCTCCAGCCATCTTTCCACTGACAACACCTTATAATTTATGTCTCTATGGTGGTTCTCAGGGCATCCAGATGTTCAAATAGCTCCCTCTCCGTTAATGTAGCCAGGTGAGGGGTCTCAGATCCATGCACTTTCTTGCCTTGTTGCTGGAGCCATGTTGAAAAAGTCTCTAAAAAGTACTTCTTGTCCTGCACTCCATTATATTTACTCTCTATAGATGTATGATGTCAAGGATACCTTCTTACACTTTACCATAAACTCCACACAGAGCACTCACCTAAAAGCAGCAAGTGTTCTCAAACTTCATGTAGGGTGGAAATCATTTAGGGAATGTCCAAGGAACAAAACCCAAATCTGCCAGCAGTTCAACTCTCTGAAGCCCTCTAACATTTATGTGCAGCACTTGCACAGCCATCCGAGCTCTCCCGATGCAGCCTGCTTCACTACAGGAGTTACAACACTGCCACAGGATGATCTTCACTCTTTGCCTTCTGGGTACATGGAATCCCATGATGAGGTACAGTTCTGGGGCAACTCAAGGTTCTGCTGCTACCCTGGCAAAGAATTTGCAGATCCTCTCGGCCCCAATTTTGCCTGGACTCTAATTTCCAACAAGGAAGATGTACCACCTATCACTGAATCCAAGGGCTAACATGTTGTGCAAGAGCCCAGAATTAGACTTGCAAAACAGCATATGATCTGTAGAATGGATCTCTTCTCGTAACCAATCCCATTCATGCTCAGGGCCACCAAAATCAGTCCCAGAATTTGAAATTCACCAGAGTCAAGCAAAAGTGTGGTATCCTGAGTTTTGAATCTTTCAGTATTGGCCATAACACACCAGGAGTGGGCTTAGTGTTACATCCCAGTAAAGTTAAGAGAATTGCAAGGTGGAAAATGGAGTGCTCAAAGCCTTAGGTTTAACCTAACTTAGTATAAGACTACAATGTAATATGATGATGTTTGTGTGTGTTTATTCCTGTCTTTTGATGTCAAATGTTTGACAGGATCACAGCTATATAAATCAAGACCAAAGGGGTGTATGATTCTGCAGTCTGTCATGAGTGTAGGCATATCAGATGGAAAATGAAGGTGTGAACTCTAGGTGATTTGGTGTTGGGTGACCGCCCCATTCCCAGCTGATGGACTTGGTGTCAAGGACTTTGTAATGGAGGCTTCTTTTATTTTATGTAATCAATCTACAAATTGGTAGGAACTATATTGCAAGTTGAAGTCACTGGGACCTAAGAAAACTTTGATGGAAGAATCATCTTGGTTAGGCAGTACACTGATTGGGTTGTCTTAATGTGGTCATACATCATTACAAGGAATGTATACAGAGACCATCCACAAATGAGTTCAAGACCTACCAAAAGCATTTCCATGTGTAAAAGTAGGAGGAGTGCTGTACAGGGTCAAAGACAAGCATAACATCAAGAAAAAATAGGAGAGCTGACTGGTTTATTGACTATTAAAGCACTGTGATGTACTGTTTTTTCAAGAGGTGTGTCTTCACCTCTTTCCAGAATTGGAGCAGCGTTGGAGTGGTAGTGGTCTTGAAGAATACATGGATGTTGTTCAGCTACATGATTGAACAGATCTTAGATAATTATACCTAAGAGGGAAACTCTGAAATTCTGAAGTGCATCCCCTTTAGCGTTAGCATTTGTCCCATTAGGGACTGAGGTTTTGGAAATAACAAAGTTTTAGGGGAAGGCGAAATGACCAACAGATCACAGTCATCGGTGATGAGGTCACTTCAAAGTTACAATGGTTCATATATATATCAGCTTTGCACACCAGATTAGGCGTATCGTAATTGGTTTTCAACTCTAAATGTGGGCTATCAAGGGATCATGGGTGCAGGGTATGGGTCGTTTGCTCTGCTGCTTTGCATACTCTGCAAGGTATTTCACCTACAGCACACAGGTTAGGGGGAGAGGGATCTGCACCTGGGAACCAGAAAGAGCATTGGAATGCTTTGTACAGTGCTATTATGGGGGAGAGGTCCTTTCTTACATTTGGGTCACTTTCCAGTCAGAAAGAAAGATCACAAATTGTGTAGATACTCAAAGAGCGGGAAATGCTGTTTTAATTAATGATGAAATAGAATGCAGTGTGGGAAATATGTGGACGACTGCTAATTTTGATTCTACAGATTATTAATCATTGTTATGCTTTAATATATCTTTTGACCTATTTTTTTGTCAAAGGTATATACATTAAAATGTGACAATAGATATGTTTCTCTCACCACAAACATTCGTTGGTCTCCAGTCATTTTCAGTGCTACACATACTCCAGTGAAAAGTCTGTAAAATCACTTAGGCCCTCATTACAACTTTGGGAGTAACTGCCACCTACCGCCTTGGGAATGGCTGCCAACATACCGTCGCTGTGGCTACCATCCGCCCACCCGCATTATGACCCTCAAAGGAATTCTGCCAGAAGGCTGGTGGAATACTGTCGACGGTCATGGTGGAGGACGGCAGTAAGGTGGCGCTGCTGTCAACAGCAGCACCATGCCAGCAAAAACCACCGACCGTATCATGAGCAAAGATACGGCCTGGCCGTGTTTAGCTGGCGGATGCTGCTGCTGACAGCAGTGCTGCAATCCGTCTCCTGCTGGGGGTGCGGTGTAGTGTGTGCGTGTGTAAGGTTGTTGTGTGGGTGGTGTGTGTGTGTTTTTGTATGCATGTATGTGGGTGTGAGTTGCATTGAATGCGTCCATGAATGACTGAATGTGAGTGTATGTGTATGTTGTGTGTTGTGAATGTGTGTGTGTGCGACAATGTATGTTGGTGTGTGTTGCGGTGTGTGGATGTATATGTGTGCATGCGTGGGTGGATGTGGGTATGCGTGTGCGTAAGATTGCCTATGTGTGCACGTGTGGGTGTGTAAATGTGGGGGGCCAGGAGAGGGAGGGGGAAGGTGGCAGAGTGATCTCAGGAGGGGGAGGGGGGCGGGCGAGACCCCTATCAGTGCCAGGGAAGGAATTCCCTGGCACTGATAGTGCCTACCACCATGGTTTTCATGGCGGTACGCTTGCCACAAAAACCATGACAGTAGGTGGGGTCAAAATCCCGATGGTGGGATTGTGACGGCCGCCGGGCTGGAGACCGAAGTCTCCAGACCAGCGGCCGTTACCATTCTGGCGGCCAGAATGGTACATTGGCGGTTTGGCTTGAGCCGAACTGCCAATGTCATAATTTGGGAAAAGGAACCGCCAGCCTGTTGGCAGTACCTTTCCCCAAATTACCGCCGACCGCCAAGGTTGTAATGAGGGCGTTAGTGTGTACAAGAATAAATAAGAATGTGTAGGAGTAAAAAAGCAAGTAATGGGTAAATGCATGACTGAGTACATGACTTAAAAGGTCACTGGCCCTGGTTCATCATGAAACAGGCTTGCTTCTAAGTGCCCCTGCCACCATTAATATTTCTCCAAATGTCCACTCTGAGGGTAAAATGTTAAAATCATGTGGTTGACTATTCTCTCTGTTGCATTCTGAACTAGCATTATAGCATTACAGCATTATATGAACAATCTAGTTTTTATGAAGGCATAGACAGGGGGCTTTATACTGCAATTTTACATGTATGATGAGGGGCACTCATTGCACTGAGCGAGTAGATGTGGGAGTTATTTTTATAATAGTACGAATTAGGTGCTGCAAGACTGTAATGTAAAATCATTTGGGGTAGCTTTATTTTACAACCATAGCTGGTTCGTTGGTTGTAGGAAAGTACCATCTTTCTTGACATGTTACCCACAATTTCTGCCTGTTTGTCAGTATGTTTTGCCTGTGTCACTGGGATCCGGCTATCCAGGACCCCAGTGTTCATAGTGTTCATAGTTTGTGGCATGTGAGAATTGTCAATATTCTTAACTGTGTCACTGAAGTTCTGCTAACCAGAACTCCAGTGCTTATGCTCTCTCTACTTACCAAATTTGTCACTTTAGTTTAGTGACTCCATATTCCAATTCTAATTGGCACACTGGACCCCTCCCCCCCCCTTATAAGTCCCTAGTATATGGTACCTAGGTACCTAGGCCATTGGGGTTCCAGGAGATCCTTATCAGCTGCAGTATTTCTTTTGCCACCCATGGGATCAGACAAACCTTTCTTCAGGACTGCCACTGCAGCCTGGGTGAAATAGTGCACACACTATTTCACAGACATTTTCACTGCACTTATGTAACTTATAAGTCACCTATATGTCTAACCTTCATTTACTGAAGGCTAGGTGCAAAGTTACTGTGTGTGAGGGCATCCTTGCACTAGCAAAGGTGCCGCCACATTGTCCAAGGCCAATTCCCCGGAATTCGTGAGTGCAGGTATACCATTACATGCGTTCACTACATATATGTCAATATATATATGTAGCTTCACAATGGTCATTCTCAATATGGCCATGTGAGGTGTCTAAGATCATGGCATTATCCCCCCATTCCAAATCTGGTATTGGGGGGCCAATCCCATGCACCCTGGAGGCTCCACCATAGACCCCCAGTACTGCCAAACCAGCTCTCTGAGGTTTCCACTGAAGTCCCAGCTGTTGCCACCTCACAGACAGGCAGAACAATGCATTTCCTTTGGGAGGAGGATGTAACACCCTCTCTCTTTGGAAATAGGTGTTTCAGGTTTGGGAGGGGCAGCCTCCCAGAGCCTCTGGAAATGCTTTGAAGGGCACAGATGTGCCTTCCTTGCATAAGCCAGTCTACACCAGTTCAGGTACCCCAAGTCCCTGCTCTGGCGTGAAACTGGACAAAGGAAAGGGGAGTGACCACTCCCCTGTCCATCACCACCTCAGGGGTGGTGACCAGAGCTCCTCCAGTGTGTCCTTGATGTTAGCCATCTTGGATTCCAACGTGTGGGGCCACTCTAGAGACCTATGAGTGGCCAGTGCCAGCAGGTGACGTCAGAGACCCCTCCTGATAGGTGCATACCTGGGTTTATAGCCAATCCCCCTCTCAGAGCTATTTAGGGTCTCTCCTCTGGGTGTTTCCTGATATTCAGCTTGCAAGACTCCTCTAGGAATCCTCTGCTTCAGCTTCTGACCATCAGATCAACCACAAACTGCTCAAGGAATGGGTGTAGCTGCAACAAAGTATCCAGGACGACTCCTGTGACCTGCAACTTCAGCTACAGCCAGCATTTGCAACAGTTTCCAAGGTGTGCATGCTCTGAGGACTGCCTGTCTTCATCCTGCACCAGAAGAACTGAAGGAATATACCGTGGAGTGACAGAGTCACTTCCCTGCTTCTGCAGGCACCCTTCTGTGACAACAACCAGTACTCTGGGACTCCTCTCCTGATGACGAGCGTGCTCCCTGGAACACAGGTGGTGGAACAAAGTGACCCAGACTGTCCAAAAGTCCAGCTGTCCAAATGTGGTGGAGGTAAGAGCTTGCCTCCCTGTGCTGCGACAGTACCCCTGTGCACCTCGTCTTCTCCAGCTCCTTGGGCTTCTATGCACTTCTTCCAAGAATCCTTCCTGCACAGTGTAGCCCAGGTCCCCAGCGCTCCATCCTGCGATGCACAAGTCGCTGAGTTGTTCTCCGGCAGTGTGGGACCTTCCTGTGTAGTGCTTCGATGACTGCACTTTGTATCTTCCTTCTGCCCATGTTATGGGACTTCTGTGGGTTCTGCCTGGTCTTCTGAGGGCTTTCTTAAGTGCTGAGAGCCTCCTCTGTCTACCCTCAGTCCGAGTTGAGACCCCCAGGTCCCTCCTTGGTACAGGCAGTTCCTTTTTGACTCAAAGCGTGTACTTGCTTGAACCAAGGCTTGTTGGCAGAAACCAGTGATGCAAGCCGCCTGTATCCAACAACTCGACGTGGGACATCCCCTGCACTGAGCAGGAACCCGCATCCATCTTCTTTGGTGCTCTTCTGTATTGTTCTTCTTACTGGAGAATCCACTTTTGCACCATCTTCTAGGTTGGCAGGGGCTCCTGCCCTTCCTTGACTCTTCTTTGACTTCTGGACTTGGTCTCCTCTCTCCACAGGTCTTCAGGTCCAGGAATCCATTGTTTGTTGCTTGCAGTTTTGTTTGTTCTTGCAAAATCTCTCATTACGACTTGTAGTGTGTCCTGAGAAACTTGCTGTACTATACTCCTGCTTTCCTGGGCTCTGGGGTGGGGTGCTTTACTTACCTTTGGTGTTTTCCTACAATACCAGCGCCCCTCGACACACTACACTTGCCTTGGGGGGAATTCATTATTCGCATTGCACTATTTTAGTATATGGTTTGTGTTGCCCCACGCCCATTGCAATCTATTGTATTTTCAACTATTTGCACTATTCTATGATTGTTTACTTACCTGATTTTGGTTACTAGTGTAAATATTGTGTATAATACTTACCTCCAGAAGGTGTATTGCCTATAAGATATTTTTGGCCTTGTGTCACCAAAATAAAGTACTTTTATTTTTGGTAACACTGAGTATTGTCTTTGATTGTGTATAAGTACTGTGTAACTATGGTGGTTTTGCAGGAGCTTTGCATGTCTCCTAGATCAGTCTAAGCTGCTCTGCTACAGCTACCTCCAGACAGCCTAAGCTGCTAGAACACTGCCTATATTTCACTAATAAGGGATACCTGGACCTGGTATAAGTTGTAAGTACATTAGGTACCCACTACAAACCAGGCCAGTGTCCTGCATTGATTTACTGACATCTACAGTGAAATGAATTTCAGAATTCAAAATACCAGCAGGACAGACTCACTTTTCTGAGTTAGGTAAATGGAGAACAATATTGTTAGGTATTCGTAACATTTTCCATTTACAGTGCTTATAAATTGAAAAAAGTGAGAAATGACGCATTATACAAAGATTTTATTATTAGCAGATTTCGTGCATCTCTCCCTTAAATAGTAATTGAAGCATAACTATTTATTTTTCAGTTAATTAATTTGTAGGTGCTTTTCATGGCATTTTATTACAACGTAACTATTTTTTTCTGGTAAAAATTCTGCAAGGGAGTCCAGAACAAAGAATGGATTCTTTTAAGACACACAAGGAATGCAATCTAGGTGAGTTTTTTTGTCATTGATGAAGTGAAATGACTCATGGAGATCCTTTATGGCCGGTTTAGCTAAATCCTTTGCGTCCTTCCTGTTTTACACTTCATCACATATTGCAATCAGGGTATTCTCTATGATGTGCAAATGCCGACATGCAACAGAAAGAGATCATTGAAACTTAGGGCCTGATTTTCAACTCGAAGGATAGGTTACTCTGTCACAAACATAAGGAACCTCCCGTTGGCTGTATTACAAGTGTCATAGGATGTAATCATGGCAGAAATCCTAAAAAACATGAAGTAGAGGAAACCATCAAGTTTGGTAGTATGCAAGTGAGAGCACAGTGTCTGACATCACAGGAAATGGCATCACATGTTAGGCAGGTCTACCATTTGAGTGTATTGCAAGATTTAACAATTAAATCTGCTCAGTACTTAAGCCTGTGACTGAGGGCTCTGTGTTAAGGAATAAATAGGCCAAATGTGGTTGAAGATTAGTGTCTACCTACAGTAGACAAGCCTGTTACAGGTGGAAGAGTGTTAACATAAGTACTGTGATGAAGAAAAGAGAATCAGAGCAATGATGATCACCAATAGGTGATCATCCTCATCCCCATTCCTTACTCATTGAGTACATACGTAAGGGGCATGCCTTAGTCACAATCCAAAAGCACTGCACCAAAACACACTGACAAGCACATAGTTGCCACACTGCACCATACAACCAAGAATAAGGCAGTGCACAAAATGTCAATCTCATCTAAATTCAAACCCAAAATTACTATTTTGTGCAGTTGTCTTAGTGGCCTACCAGGATGGTGTTTCTGCAGTCAGTAGTTTACCTGCTGGTGAGGGACATCTTTAACCTGAGCAGTAAAGTCCATAAGTATACATGGTTCCTTGAGCTTTGACCCAACACCTCCCCACTCCCACTGCCATGAGTGAGAAACAGTGGTAAAAGACAACCCAAAGAACATTTTGCATGTAATAATGAAATATGCGACATCAGTAAAGAAGCATAAAACAGCGGGGGGAATTTCTAAATCCCCAAAAACCCTAATATTTATAAATTAAAATAATGAACAGACTGGTGAACCAATACTTTAGCTGCTTGAATGGCAAGTCTACTGCTGTAGAGACCTATGTGCAGCCTGCAAATTAACTCATAGCCAAGCCACCTTGGTCTGTTCAGCATTATGAAAAATGGATGGAATGACAACCAGCTGTAATACAGAACAACATTATCCAAGGCCTGAGCCAAAATATGATATTTGTACCATAATGGATTGTACATTTTGTATGTATCCTGGTGGATTGCCCTACTGTCACTAAAAGGCATGTGAAACTCGGACACTAGCACTGCTGGGTATGCCGAGGGTTGGGAGTTTAAGCCAGTGTCACCATCAGGAAGGCGGTAATAAAAGATGTTCCAGAATACCTGTTGCACTCCCACGATTAGGCAAGCACTTTGAAAATGTAATTTTAAAGGAAAATGGAACACAAACTGATGGCAGATGCAGAATTAGGAGAATCTTGGAGTTCAATTCTTTTAAAAATACTTAATTAAAAATGGCTCTTTTGCATCACATTCAAACAATATTTGCTGCGTCTTTACACAAATCAAGAGCAATGGCCATCTAATTACTGGATTCTTAATTCCCTTAGTGCAATTTCCATCATTAAATAACAATAACTAGCATATGATATCTGCTGAGCCCATAGTAAATACTGATGTCCAATTGACATAAACCAAGTGTGCCATAAGGAGGAAGCTTCTCAAAGTACAACGTGAAGGAAGGCCGGAAGACTATGTTTTACAAAGCAAGGGCCAGGACCTACATAGCACCACTGTATAAATCTCAAGAATAGCCATTCTGCAATGGGTTTTCAAGAAGTTTTTAAATGCTGAACACAATCTTAAATTGGAATTCAAACGTGGATATTCGGAATGCTCAGATGAAGTTTGTTTTTATTAGGAAGAAAATAATGTGGAAATAGACCCATGGCATCCTCCTCTTAAGTACTGGGTAGCTACCATTTTAACTTGCCGTTTGTTCTTGCAGTAGAGGGGAGTGGTGGAATGTCCCTCACTCCAGGCCTGGGCTTAATACACAGAATATTCACACTGCTACCAATGAAGAAGGAATAAACAGAGGTTGGCGAGTCCATAAATCAACAAGGGGGGGAGGGGCGCAGGCTAGAGATCTCTCTTGGCTCTAAAGGGTCATGCATTAGCCGAGCAGTAAACATATTTTACAGGTAAAACATACAGCACACATTGTGTACAATATGGTCATGCCTTTTTAAAATTAAAGAAGAAAATGCATTTCTGTAACATGCCAAACCTTTTATACTTGTACATCAGATATTATCAATACATTGAGACCTATGAAAAGTGATATTTTTTAAGCAGAAGTTAGAAACCCTGTCCTGACACTGCCACTAGTGAATTAAAAGGGAAGTTGATTGGCATGAGTGTCCAGAATGTGGATAGGATTCTTGTGTACGTGGAGCACCATTGCAGGCCATTAACTCAAGCAGGAAAGAGGATTTTGTACAATGCACATCCTAAATTAATTTGTTTGAGGGCGCTTTTATATGTGATAATGAAGATAGAGGAAGTATGGTGAAATAAAATATTTGCCTAAGATCACACAATATAGTTAGCAAGGAAAGCTGGGACTCATCCCAGGTCTTCTATAAGAGCCAGACCCAGTCATCTGGCTGACGTTGAGTGCTACTGAGTAAAAAGAACTGAATGATTCATATGCAGACATTGAGCAATAGAGTGTGGGCATTGCAGCTTGGATGGTGTTCCAGGTCGCAAAGTGATCAGATTACAGCACCTACCTCGAATACATGAAAAGTTCAGAGCACAGTGATGCACCCCACTGCTTTCAATAACATGTTAAGAAGGCTGAAAAAATATGAATTTAGGACAGCAGTTTATGCAGCTGCTCCCTGAAATACTTGTTTATTATAACCTGATTTAGCTTTCTGGCAGAAAAAACTTTTTAGGTAACACACCACACCATTCTCAATTATATTTAATGCCTCCACTACACATACTTGTTGTGTTTCCTCAAATGATAAGCTTTGGCACAACTCATATCTCCAGACGTGTGCTTTTATTCTTAAAGTGTAATGAGGGAAAGACCCTTACACTAGTGGATAAAACTGTCGCTTTTGAAAAAGTATTGACGTGAGCCAGGCAGGTCAGGCAGTACCAGTTATGCTTATTACAGCTTGATATAGTGCAAACTTGGCCCAAGGGCAGTGGAGCACTTTATATGAGGGCAGTCACATTACTAAAGATCAGACTTGTATTTGTTAGGCTCTTACCCTGAATCACAGGATGTAAAACCGACACTGACACTAGAACATGGTTCCCCAGTTCCTAGTTGGCAGTTCTGGCCGCAGCGCCAATATGTGCTGTGCTGTGCTGTTCTCATGAAGCTGTGGTTAGTTCACTGTTTCCAACAAGAGTGCTCATCTGAGTTACAGCCCAGGCATAGCAGGGGGCACTGGAGTCGCGAGCCTCTGCAGGGATTAAGCTTAACAGCAGCCACCCCATCACCCACTTTACCGACCAGCCCTACTATGACTCAGTTTGCACAGCACGAGACATTTTTTACAGTAGCAGGCTTGAGGTCGATGACTAAGTGTACGGACAGAAAGATCGTGGTACAAAAAGCACACATGCAGTATAAGGGGGTTAAGGAGAGATATGTGGCTAACTCATTTTAAAAACTCCCTTCCCCTCAACTTTCCCGGTGTCCAGTCCAGCCAATGGCAGCAAAGAAGACAGAGTACAGAAAGACTGCGACACTCAGAGGTAGGCAGCAGAGGACGGGGTGAAGAAGAAAGGGAGAGCTGACGTCTTCCAGTCCTTTCCTGTTAGCTCTCGTAGCCATAGCAAGCAAATAGGCCAGGAAGCAGGTGACCGTGAGGAATACACGTGGAGTCTCAGGTATGAGCCATGACTAACCAAGTCAGGTCACAGAAGGACAGAAACTAAGCAGCAAGTGGGCTGGACTGGAGAGGTGCAAAACACCCATCTAGTAACAACTGATATGACCACTGATTGGTCACAGTCTTTTATAGTTTAAAGGGAGGCAGCCTGGCGAAGTAACATTCGCAGTTTCAAAGGGCAAGGAAGGGCTGTCATAGGTAGCGCTTTCACACATTACACAATACACAATATTGACAGCCCTGTAGTGTGGCTGTAGGTGGGCAAAGTCACTCCATCTCAGGCAGGTATGTGCAGGGGGCGTGGTGACTGGCTTTCCAGGAAATTTCAGAAGTCATCCAAAATTTAATGGACACGCTCTCTGCACTCTTGCTAGAGTGCAGTCTTTGAGCAGGGTGTATGGTTTCCACCCTTTCAAAATAGTGGGTAGATGGCTTTCCCCGGCATGTATCCCTGACTTGTGCCCTGGATATCATACACTTGTAATATGGTGGACGGGATATCCGTCACATTTTTGACATAGTAAGAAGTCTGCTGATCTCTAAATTAGGCTCTGTGTTTGTCGAGGGGTGATTGCAGCTGTAGAGTGTCACATTAGTCTCAAACTTGGCCTGTGTTTGTAATTTTGAGCAAGGGAGAACCCAGAAATGTAAAAGGCCACCTCCCCCACTTGACACAAAATACTAACCTCACCAAGCATATGAAGAAAGCAAATCTGACCCTCCTTATGAGAGATCCATACATGCATTCACCCACCCATCCACCCAATCACCTATCGATCCATTCACTCATCCTTCCATCTGTTTACCCTTCCATCTATCCATCTATTTACCCATCCATTCTTTCACCCTTCCTTTCACTCTTCTGTTTTACCTTTCAGCTTTTTCCCTTATTTTTCACTTTTCATTCCTTTCACCTTTTCTTTGTTCTTCTCCCCATCTTTAGTCTTTTATCCATTTTCTTTCATACACTGTTCACCAGTGCTCACTTTTTCTAGTTGCCTCTCTATGTTTTGCCCCTATTCTCATCATTTCAGTTTCCTTCAGTGCACATCAGCCCACTGCTAGGGGTGTGCACATTTTGTGTGATTTCCTTTCCTGTAATTTTGTGAAATTTTGGCAACGTTTTCTGACATTAGTCAACATTTTGTGTACTATGCACCATTCTGTCATGGTTTTCTCTTTTTATGAGCATTCTGTCTGCAGACCTGCACGCGAACAAGGTTGATAAACAACTAGAGCCACACTAGAACCTCCCTACGGGCTCAGAGAGCCCCTGCTTAGGCGGGGGCTCACTATGCCTCTGACTCTAAGGTGCCCAATGGTATCAATTGAGTTTTAAAGTAGAGGAAGATCTTCCCTCCTGCTGATTATGCAAATAAGTTTTATATGCTTCATTTTCTTTTTTACACACATGGAAGTATGTGAATTTGGTCACAGATTACCACGTAATCTCTTCAGCTGCGTAAACTGATTGTTCTGAATACATTTAAACTCATCAAACAAGATCAGTAATATAAGAATAGGTGTCACCATGGGCCAGATGGATGAAATCGTGGGTCCGTGATTTTCTAATAGCAAATTTTAGTGGTTGTCTATTAGGAAATCAAAAACAGTGATGTACTACAGTGTGTTTGAAACTATTTGCGATTTCCAGTGGGTTGCATATTGACCTGCCTCATCAATATTCAGGAGGCAGGTTGCAATTTGCAACCCATTGGGAATAGCCAAAAGTCACAGGATGGTGCCTGCTGCGGTCAGCAAACCACCATATTTGTGATTGCTTTTTCAAGAAAGGAATTTATTTTTAAATGTATTTCAGAAACAAAAATGGAAAGTTTTCTTTTCACTTTATGAAGTGGGACTACTGCCTACTCTTAGGAAATGTTTGTGCTCACATTCACAATGGGGAAGCGGTCCCTTGGGGACCCCTTCCCATTTGCGAATGGGTTACCACTAACTTGAAGTTGGTGGTGAAGTGCAAATGTTTTGCAACTGTATTCTGGATGCAAAACATTCGTACATGCCAGTGAGAGTCGCTATTATAAAGGGACAACCTAAACACGCCCCTTCCAAATACCAAATTGCAAACCCTATTTTTCGATTCAGCAATAGGTTAACGAATCGCAAAAAAAGGCTCTTACATGAAAGAAGGCTTTTTAGCAGTAGCAAGCAGCCCGTTTCTGCGAATCTGACCCTTTACAGCTACTAAATACCTTTGTACATCTGGCCCCCAGTGCCTTCTTCTGTGAAACGATTCTACGACTCATTACAAAGCAGAATGGGTGCTTCCCAGTCTTCTTGTCTTGCTCATCTATGCCTCGCTAAAACTGCATATCTTTAGGTCTGATTACAGCCAAGACCTTTTGAGTTTACTAAAACTGTATGTGTAATATACTTACTTATTGGGGCTCTTAACCATTACTCTTTACCCACTTTTTTTATTGAGCCATTGACATTTTCTTTCTGCGCAGTAGAGCATGGGGAAATGGGTCAGCCCACTTCAGACACTGTCTAACATTTGCCCTTTCACAAGTTGCACATCTACATACAAAGTAGCTCCTATAATTTCTAAGGCTTAATAAGGAAATATGTGCTTTTGTGACCAAAATTGTTTTTTATTTTAGTCAATGCTTTTTTAAGATTGACGAGGGCTTCTCCTTACCCAACAATTGTGATTTGCATAACAAAACAGTCATTAACAAAGCCTAAAAGCTGGTAGCCAATGCCAGACCTGTTGGATTTGCCAATACCTATTATTTGTTTACTTCTGGACACTAAAGCTGAATATTATTTACCCCTCACTGTGGTGGGATTTCACCTTGTTAACCCCCCCCGTAGGTATGTGGTAGTATTTCTCTCTCATCTCACCAACCATGTTGTCAAGGAACCATGATGGATTGTGAATAAACAATAAAACATTGACGGTGGCATACTCATCAAAGTAAATCAGCTGCGTGAACTAATTGAAGACTCGCACACAGTATGGAAAGAACTATATAAATAACAGTACAATACAGTAACAATTTCGAGAAGCAATTTTATAGCTAAGATCTAGTATCTTCATTGCGCACTCTACATGAGTATTAACATGCTCCATCACTAAAGATCTGTTATTGAGTTTTTGAACATGAAATACTAGCTGCGTATGCATGCAACAATACATCACCTTTCTCACTGAAAAAGTACCATCCATCGGACACTGAAGGAAATCTTCATTCCCTTCCTCTCCTCAGGTGTATTGCGTCCTTTCCACATTGACGGATTGCCCTGTACCATTTTATGTCTAGTTAAAGTAGTACACATATTTGTTCAGACCATTATTTGCATAACCTCGGTTTCTCAATCACTAAGTTGGACTTTTCCTGCTGATTTCAGCTAATTTAGCAAACCCAGGATTTATTAAACCCTAGAAATGTAAACTTATACGTGCTAAAGCAACGGGTTTAGGGATACTAGTTGGAAAGCAAAGCAGCATCAATCATTGTCTGCGGCTACTTGAAATACAACTCTGATAGACAGCAGCAAGAAAAGCTTCCTCATCACCTCCACAGCATGCTGCAATTCAATTAGTCATGGTCAGAGGGTGGCATTATTATTCATACATTACTGATTGTTCCTTAAGTAAACAACAGCAGGATGGGGTCTGTGATCCTCTTTGTGCCCACAGCCTGGACACAAAGGGGGAGGCTGTAGAGACCTGGGTGGGACATTTTGTCTGGGCCTGATCTCTTTTGAAAGAGCTCCACACCAAAATCCCCTGCTCTTGTTTTCTGCAGCCCTCGGAGATCAGTGTCAGTGTTCGCATACAAATATCACCAGGCTGTTCCACCTCACACAGTGCAAGCGTGGGTCTTTACTGCAAGGGAGACCTAAGCAGGCTGTGAAATTGGTAATGTTGGAGATAGCAGTAGGAATACTCAGAATTGACAATGTTATTCGCCTGCAAAATTGTAAAGTGATGATAGTTTCGCATGCAGACATTAATTAAATGTAAAACGAGTTCTGTTAGACATTTTAGGAAACATGAAAGTGGTAACATAATTTCTTGCAATAAATTATACTTCTGTTTGAATTGCATTTTCCGGCACTGAGGACTCAATTAAACATGAGTTAACCATCAATTTAAAAAGACCAATGAAATGAATAAATGCATTAAATAAATATGAAATCCTGTTACCAGAATTAGAAAAGCAACATCCTGCTATCTCCAAAATATGCTACAATGATCAATTCAAATGGACCTTGATTTGTGTGATCACTGCTTAATCGGCACAAGCATGCGCGCAATTGTAGTCACCCACTACAATCTAGCAATAAATGGATAAGCAACGACAGGACCAGTTGTCCTGGCTTATAGTTGAAAGTGCTCCTTCTTTTTTTTGGCGAGTTTGTTTGTGTGTGGGTAAAAGCAAGACTGAGCCAACGGCTGGGCAAATGCAATGGACGCATGCAGAATTGTATGCATGTTTGGGTAAAAGTGTGCCCGAATGCATGGGTAACTGCATTAATAGATGGTGGCATAAATTGATCAGCAAAGGAATGGATGAATGGGTGACGTTGCACGGACTGATGAACAAGTGAATGTGTGGAAGGTTGCATGAATGAATAAGCAGGTTGAAAACTGATTTCAAGGACTTGTGGGTGAATGGGACTTGCTAAAAACGTTTGTGCAGCTACTGGGGCCTGGGTCGACATCCAAGATTAGGATACAAGGTTCTTCTGTTTCCCAATCCTACACTGTAAGTTTAACCTACCATTAAGAGGTTGCTGATAATGCATGTGAGAGGATTGATGCAAAATGCCAATAATTGGCACCTAGGTTTCAGGGCCGGCCTTATGCGATAATCTGGTAACATAATGTCATGGATGAAAGACAGAATAGTAGGAAAGGAGCGGGAACCATCATGCAGAGAATGGGCATATGATTCTGAGAATTACCAGCATAGTATCAGGAATAGCATAAGTCAGAAGTGGATATCATTATGCCACATATTAAAACATTAAGCCAGTAATAACACTACTATTTCAGTGGCAGCATTATGATAGAGTTGGGCACCGCCATACAATGGATGCCTTGATTAAACTAAGAATTATCATCAATATATTGCACCTAGTACTCTGTCAGAAGTGAGTGTTGTCATGCCATAGGTCTTCAGTATGCCAGGATTCCCCATTGTTATGACAGGGCTAACACTATGATAGAGATAACTACCATTATTCCAAGGATGCCTAATTTATATCATAAATTACCACCATTATGCCAAGAATTAGCGCCATACTACAGGGGTAAGTACCATTTTATTCTATTCTAATCTATTCTGTTCTATTCTATTCTACTCTATTCTATTTTATTATGTTCTTTTCTATTCACTGCACTTCTATAACTCATGGCTACCCAATGGGCCTCCCAGTGCTCTTGTCCGTGCCAGGCACAACACTATACATGTTAGATGAACAGAAATGTCTCGAGCTGTTTCCTGAAACTCAGTTTATCCTTGTTCTTTTTGAGCACTTCTGGTAAGGTGTTCCATAGTTTAGAAACCAGATACGAGATTGGACATCCTCCTCACCTGGCTTTGTTAGTTAGTTTCATATTATGGGTGTTTGCTGTGTCCTAAGAATGACCACCATTATGCCGTGGCCAACATAAAGTAATGACAAGGCTGAGCACTGCAGGCCTCTACTTGTGCACCATACAAAAAGGACAGCAGTACTGTAACTCTGTGCCAAACTTCTCACGTGGACAACAATGTTTTTCAATTATATGCATCACTCATAGGACAGGGGAGTGATTAAACAAGATGTGTAGCTGCTGCATGGAGATTGTGTGTTAATTGAATAATTTACATATGTTCTGCCCCCATGCTGCACATCAAGGAGTCTTCAACCAAACCTTCCAGTACTGAATATTAGAATGCTGCTTTACCTGGCGTGGCTATATAAAACACACTGAAAAAGGACCCAACCTATTTTTAGGAGGCATCCAGGTTCCAGATATCCCATGTGATGAATTTGAAAAGAAAGTAGGCAAGTTAACAGATTATTGTGGCTGAAGGGTCAATAATCTTGATGGGCAGGGACTAAGGCCCTCCGTTAGAGACTGACAAAGTGTGAATATATATTGGTATATTGGCAGTGTCCCCATCCCACTAAGCTTACAGATTTCATGCCTCATATAGAATCAGGGGAATGGCAGAGTTTCTGATGGAGGAGTTTCAACTGTTCCTGCCATTGTCACTCTTGAACTGTTGACCAGTCTAGCAAAAAGTCTTCAGGTCACAGTAACGTCACCCCACTTTACATAGAGAGTGCCGACTATCACTGATTTTGCTACATGAGCCTGCCAGATGAGTAATGGTGGACCTAAGCAGGGAAAACAATCAGTGCCACACGGGGCAGGCAGGTGCACCACGGACCTGGCAGCTTTCACTGCCTTCGGCCCTGGCCTTAAACCAGGCAGGGCTGTAGGCAGCGAAAGAAAGCTGCTGTTTCAAGCCTCTTGTGCACTGGCCAGCCCTGTGTGTCGTGCAGAGGGGATAGGCCAGTGCACAAGAGGTCTGAAAAGGCAGCTTTCACTGCCTATGGCCCTCCTGAATGCCCCTTCTTGTGGACCGTGTTGCTGAGCCAGTGGTCCACCTCCTTTGCAAGCTTCCTGGGATCAGTGAGCCTGTAATCTACAAGGTGTTGGTGCAGCTCTGTAAAACAGCTGCTAAGCATGTACTCTCTTGCAATTATATTGTACATCTCACTGTAATTATTCAAATCGCTGCCCTTCACCAAACCATCCAGTGGCTTACAAAAGTAATCCATGACATCCATCTCTGAATAGTGAGGCACTTTTGGCTACCACTGAACATCAACTTCTCAGGGGTGAGAACATATTTTCTGACAAGGGCTTCCTTCATGGATGAGTACTTCAGCCTGTGACCTTTCCCTAAGGGCCAGCAGTGAATCCTTCCCCTTTTGGGTATATGTCTCTGGAGACTGGCTTCTGAATCCTCCTAGAGGGATCCTATGCCTCCTTAGTGCTAATTCATCTGCCTCAAACGACTTGCCTATGTGATCCCGTACAACAAAATTAGGCATCAGATCTTTGGGAATGTGGTGTTGGGCCTGGCCTTTTCTGCAGGGTCACCCCAAACATTTTACCTTCACTCACTTCCTGTGCGGAATCCATTTTTGTTGGCTTTTAGGACTCTGTGCACTATACCACTGCTAAACAGTACTAAAGTGCCTGTGGTGTCTCCTTTAAACATGATACAATTGGCTTACACCTAACTGCCACATTTAATTTACTTTTAAGTCCACAGTAAAGTGGTACTGCTTGTACTCGGGACTTGCAAATTAAATACCACTAGTGGTCCTTCAGCACTTATTGTACACCCGCTGAAATAGCCTTTTAAACATGTCTCAGGCCTACCACTGCCACCCATAGTGCAGTTTTAAACTGCCATTTCGATCTGGCGAAATAAACCTTTTACCAGGCCTACACCTTCCGTTTTATTACATATAAGTCACCCCTAAGTTAGGGCAGTGTGAATTGTATGTGTGCTTACATTGTATATGTCCTGGTAGTGAAAAACACCCAAAGTTATTTTTCATTACTGTAAGCCCTATCTCTCCCTTTAACGAACTGTCATGGTCACCCAGAAAACAACATCCCAGCTAACTTTGAAAAACCCCAAAAGGAAAACACCTAGCGTGAATACAGGAGGGTGAACGTATCAGATGTGCATATGGATATGGCAAGTATTGGTCATCCGTAGCCCTAGTCATAACTAGAATAGAATGTGATTGGTCACAGGGATAAAACTGATTATGTGTCATGTCACTGCTGAACTGTACCCAAAATCTAGCCAGGGAACTCAGAGAACATAGCATTCAGAATTATACCAATCTAGTATTGCGGCAAAAGCATTTAGGAAGAAGAGTGCTTACATACACATAAAGGAAAGTGTGAAGCTTCCCGAACCCGCTAAGAGCTTCCCTGAAACTACCAGAAGCTTCCAGAACCTGCTAGGAGTTTCCAGATCCTGCTAGAAACTTCTAGAACAGACCACACAAGAATTTGAAATCTCAGCTGCCATCTTGGACTTTGTGAATCACACCTTTGTTAAGCAATCGGTATGTTCGGAGAACAGAGAGATCCATTGGAGAACCTACCTATTGGCATCTCTCTAGAGCATCTCCTGGTCCAGTTATACAGAGCCTCAGTGATCCAGTTTGCTGTCATCAGCAGAGGTCAGCATCTATGCAAGAGGAGAAACAAGTTAAGGTATTCACTGATCGTCCCAAAATGGATAATGCGCTCTCATGAGTACAGTCATTCTAGAATTTGCTGAGTCATAGTATCTAAGAACTATTAAAACTTGCACTTAGGAGAAAGAAAGAGACTTAGAAATATTGGGCAAGATTTATCAAGAGCTTGTGTTGCCTTTGTGTCACGCAAGGCAACTCAAGGCAACGTAAGCCCTTTAGTTGGATTTACTATGCCACAAAGAGCCACATTGCCTGGCTCTTCATGGCATGGGTAATTGTGAGTAAAGCAAAGCAGTGCAAGTTGCTGCCATGCGTTAGAATACGTTCGGAAGATGTACCATGGGTGGAGCGTGGATGTTCCCAGATTGCGCTCCCAGATTTACTAAAACTAGTAAACCTGGAAATGCGTAAAAATGCTGGGCTTATCCAGGTGAAGCATAACTAGGAGAAATATGTTCTGCAACACACTTAGAAGAATGTTTAAGCAAACATTGTGAATGGAGGTTGAAGTCAGACCCTGGTTCTCTCTGGGCTGGCCTAGACTGATTTTCTTCATGCAGCTGAGCCAGGAAGACAAAGGTGGTGTGAAGCATTTCCCCCTCCCTCCTTCCGAGGCTCCAGTGATACTGTGAGCTACGGGAGGAGAGGGGGAGGAGACTCCTGTGTGCCAAGCTGTGCAGGATCTATCACTTTCCATTGCCCTATCCATATACTTTGTAGAGGCAGAGGAATGAGAGAGGCATGGGTTGTGCATTAGGACATTGTAATGTTGAGAGCAGCAGGCCTATACCAGTTTAAATATATGCCGCTGCTGATCCATTGTCTTCAATAGAGGTTTCAGCACACCAGTGTTCAAATTTCCTTTAAATATACAATGCCAAAGTATTCAATCACTCAAATTAGCTATCTATTGCTTCATTTAAGCATCCATCCTTTCACCAATCTACACAGTCACAAATAAAAATTCACCAATCAATGAAGAAGCACATTCATCTATAAAGTCCTTACACATGTTTTTTTAATGCTTGGTTTGTTCATCACATTAAAACTTGGAGATAGTAAATGAGCCTTTATGCGAGCTCCTAGAAGACTGGAAGAGAGCAATGGGTAAACAGCAGATGACAAACGCTAAGTGGTGAGAACATAGGCCATTAGGGTAACGGTGGATGTCCGAAACAAATATGAGTGGGGGCAGGCAGAAGGGGTTTCCATAGCAGAGAGAAATCCATCTCATTAGATTCAAGTGACAGAATGTTATGCTTTGTACAATCTTTAAGTTCTATTTGGAATTGGGAATGTGACCCTGTGAGGTTTTTATGCCTCAGCATTCAGTGAAAGGACAGTTTGGTGCGGCAGAGGGACTGGACAGACCTGTTTCTTGTGTGTGAAGAGCTTGCTTATTAAGAAGAATATAAATTACACTCCTAGTTGGTGTTACTACTTGTGCGCATTTCGAAGAGTCACTACAATTTGGCGACAAGTTGTGTTGAAAACACATCACATTGTGCTGCTGCGGTGCTGTGCACAGGACCAGAGCGACGTGTTTTGGGGAAATAATATCTTCTGAGGACAAGCATAGCGCAACAACGATGAAGGCATTTAGGAGAGAAATCTGTGTATTTTCCTTTTATGGATGTCGATTGCTTGCCCAAGCTAGGGGCAGCAGTTGAGCTGAGAGTTCTGGTCTTAGGCCGCATCTTTCAAATGGTGGGGAGTGAGCAGCTGAAAGTGTGCGCCTGCCATTTCCTCGAGCTTGTTGAAACTGAAGCACTTGCCAGAGTTACTGAGGCCTTCAATGCCTCATTCCGATGCAAGGCGCATTGTGCGCTGTGTACACGCTCCTGTCAGAAGCCACGGAGGACTATAATGCATCATTCAGATGCATGACGCATGGCACGCTGGAGTCACGTTTTGTAATCTTTCGTGTTGGCCATTTTTTTTTTAATTTTGGTTCAAAAAAGTAAACGAATGCCACAATTTCTCAGTTTCTTTAGACGGGAGCACAGAGTTTGTGCATCGTGCATGACATAGCGAGCAAGAGGGATTTTTCTGCAAAGTGGGCACAGGAAACAGGTGAGCGCTTTGCCCTTAATGTTACTGCAAAAGTACTATTTCTAAAACATTTCAGTGGTATTATAACCAGAGAGTGATTCAGCTCCATTACTGACACTGTGCATTTTTCCTTTTATTGTGTGTTTTACATTATTGCCATGGCCCAACACAGTTTGACAATAAGTCCTCTGCATACATCTTTGGTTTCTGGAATGAAATCTTCCTTAAAGTGGGTGAAGTGGAAAGACTATTTCATAAATTACACCAGTGCCATTGATGAGGTAAATACAATGTCAGCTGAAAGGAAAAAAAGGATCCTTCTGCACTCCTTAGGCCCTGTAGGTTGAAGACATAAATTGCATCCCAAAAGCTACAATAAGTGGTTAATGCAAATGTATTTGTGGTTGAACGGCAGGATGCTTTGAGCCTAAAGTCTGCATAGGCATTACTAAATATATTTTTTTCCTGCGCAAGCAAAGTAAAGGAGAATCTGCAGAGGACTGTGGCTGAATTAAAGAAATTAGTGCTTGACTGTAAATTTGTGTGTTGCATGATGACTTAATAAGGGATCAATCAATCATGCATGGCAATAATTCTGCCATATAAAAGCGGCTATGAATTAATGACAATCCTCTGCTTGAGGAAGTGCTAGCAATCTACGCAAAACGTAAATCTCTGGAAGGTGCACCTCAGAGCTGAAACAGTCTGGCAAGGTTTTGATATGTATTTGCAAAGTGACAAACCACAAAACTGAGAAGGAACAAAAAAATAATTTCAAGGAGAAGTCTGGCCGGAGGGACAGGAAATGTTATCGCTGCAAAAGTAGAAAGCACCTGGCATATAGCAAAAACTGTCCCACACTCAAACCGAAGTAGTATTGTGGTGTCACTTTACAAGGATGTGTAGGAAGACAAAAAGCAAAGCAGTGTTTAATGAATTTATGGGAGTAAATGCCTAGATGAGACTGACACTGAGGCAGAACAATTGAAGTCAGACAGTGTTATGAGTTTGCAAGGAAATTTTGTACTAAACATCTATAATCTAAACACGAACTGCAAACACGAATGTGACATCACAAAAGGATGGAAGCCTATCAAGATATATGCAGATTCTGGTTCACCTTTCATGATTGTCAGTGAAGAGGTGTGGAACAACAAATTTGTTGAGAAAATCGTCATACATTAATTACCATCAAACATACATCCTAGAAATTATACTAGTGAAAGGATTTATATGTTGGGTTTCCTATGGTTATCTTTCTCCTTCAAAGGTAGACACACAAGAGGAAAACTATACGTAGCAAGGAAAAGTATGTCAGTTCTGCTATGGTGTGGTCAAGGGAATATGCATTTTGGCTTGGATTCTCACAGTACTGAAAAGTTATTGATAGTGGATGAAAGAAGTTCGATGGACAATACCATGACCAACAAGTTTTCAAAAGTGTTCAGTAAACACTTGGGGATGTTGAAAGGATTTGAGAATAACATTGTTCTTAAAAATTATGCCAACTCTAAGATACACAAGTTCAGGATGGTAGCGATTATGATACAGGAATAAGTCTCAAAGGAATTGGAGAAACCTGGGGAGAAGGATGTGACTGAACCAATAGAATGTTCAGAAAGCAATTCTGAGTTGGTGGTAGCACACAAAAGTAATGGGAAGATTTGCCTTTGTGTTGATTTATGCCATCTGAACAATAATATGGTAATTGATTGTTTTCCACTACCAAAGGTTACAGAAATGGTCTTGCGTTTGAAAGGAGCTACATGGTTCTTGACAATAGACCTTTTGGCTGCATACCACCAGATGTCCCTCACACCAGCGTCCAGGAAGTTCAGGACATTCAAATCAAACCAATGCCGTTTGGCCTGGCATCTGTGTCAGCCGTTTTCCAGCATCTAATGCACAGAGTTTTTTGGACGGAAAGTGGAGTATTGTTCTTCCAGGATGACATTTTTATCTTTGGTGACAATAGAGCCAGTTATGACAAGAGGTTGTAGAAAGTCCAGAGAATATTGGAGGATAAAGTGCTGTCTCTGGAGCTGGACAAGTGCAAGTTTGCTGAGAGGAGCGTCAATCACTTTGGGCGTGTGATTAGTGAAGGGGGAGTTAAACCAAAACCTTCACTAATCAATGCAATCACTGGCACTCCAGCGCATCTCAATAAAGATGAACTGAGGTTGTTTTTAAGAATGGTTGAATATTGTGCAAAGTTCATTCCTAACTTTGCTCTTAAGGTGTACAATATCAGGCAGTTGCTAAAAAAGAATGTGAAGTGTCTGTGGGACTACCATTGTGAGACTGAGGGCAAGATTTACAAGAAAGTGGCACATCAGCTGTGATGCACCACTTTTCTAGTGCCCTCTTAGGCCCCCTAATGACTTTAGCAAAATAGCATCAAAATTTATGACACTGTTGTGGTATTTTGCAGGATTAGCGCCATAAATTGTGGCTCTAATCCTGCAAAATATTGGGAGGCCCATTAAAAGTAATGGGCATGTAATTTTAATGCCTGCTCTGAGCAGACGTTATAAATAACGCTAAAAATGGCGCAGTGAAATATAAATTTCACTGCACCATTTTTACGGGCCTCCGTACAGGGGAATGCCCCCCTTGCATACATTATGCCTGGTGCAGGCATAATGTGGCGCAAGGGGGTGCAAAGTGGCACAATGCATTCATGTGACACTTTGTAAATACGGCAAAGGAGAATGTCATCCTTAACGCCACATTAGCGTAAACAAAATGATGGTAGTCTGGCACTGAGAGATGTTAGGGCCTTGTAAATTTGGCCCTGAGGTTTGTAGGATCAAACAGGATATGGAGCATGTCCCCGCTAAGGCGGTTTTGATCTAGGTTTGGAGTGATTCTTAACCACTGACACCAGTAACAAGGGGATAAGGCAGTATTATCCTAGAGAGATGCTGAGGTAATTAAATTATCATTTTGTTTCCACCTTGATCTCTTTTGCCAGCCAAGGAAAAATACCCATCAATGAAACAGAGGCATTGGCATGTGTCTGGACCTTAGAAATTTTTTGAGATTTTGTCTGGGGCAAGCCTATTATCATCCAGTGTGACCACAAGCCCTTAGGTAAATTATTAACTATGGCAGGTAGTATTACTGCTTCTGCCAGGATTACAAGGCTGTCCATGAGAATGAAGGATTATATTCACCTCACTACGTATGTTCTTGGTAGGACAAGGGAGAAGCAGATTGTTTATCTAGAATGCCTTGTGCATTAGAGAAGTGTGAGGACAACCACCTGTGGAATGTCTTTAGGGTTGAAAATTGGATGAGGTAACAAGGAAAGGATGTTGTATTTAAAAGATCATGGAGCACACAAGTGGGAGATGGACCAGTAAGAATCAGTTAGAGGAGACTTTCAGACCTTTTTGGGAGGTTAGGTCAGAACTTTCTGTAGAAAAGGAGTTGGTCATGAGAGGAGTAAAATTGTTCTGCCATGTGGGCTGCGTGAAGTGATCATGGGTTTGAGTCATTAGGAGCATTTTGGCATAGTAAGGACTAAATCAGTTGTCAGGATTTGTTTTGGTGGCTTGGAATAGACAGGAATGTGGATAGATTTTTAGAGCATGTGATAACTGTTCCTCTGTCTTATTACTTCTTATTCCAAAACAGCTATGGGGGTGTTTGGTGGAGGATTTACTAGATCCAGTTGGGGAGTTGTAGGAGTACCTGATTGTTTTGATTTAACTTTTTTCAAAGTGGCCAGGTGTTAACAAAGTGGAGAGAGCTGACACTGCCACGGTTTTGGAGCTCTAGCATAGAACATTTTTGTCAGAAGGAATTCCTGCTTTACTTTTGAGTGATAATGGGGTACAGTTTGTTTCCAAAGCGGCGAGGATCTATTTTGAGAGGGTAGACGTTAAAGACAAAACCACTTCACTTTTCAATCCCAGTGGAAACACGTAGGTGGAAAGGTTCAACTGTGTGATCAAAGGCATAATTCAGAGTGCAGTTAGGAAACAGTATGTTTGGTGGAAAGTTCAGAAGGTTGAATGGGATTACAGAGTGACCATGAATTACTCTACTGGGTTGTCACCATTTGTGATGATGAGGGTAAGGATTCACAGAAGTAAGTTCAATCCCTCTTGGTAGTGTGACAGTGAGTTAGAGCAATGGTCACCAGATATGGTGGGGAAGAAATTGAAAGAAACACATAAAAGGAGTACATTTTACTATGATGAAGCGCATAGAGGAAAATCTGTTCAAGTAAGAATTGGTGATTGGTTGTGAGTAAAAAAAACTAACAGAGTGCTGAAAAAGAAAGCCAATTTTGGCACCAGAAGTGGTGGAAACTTTACAGAATGCTTTCAGAATGAGAAGTGGTAGAGTCTTAAGAGTGGCACCGGGTTCAAGGAAGGACTGTGGAGAGGAAGTGAATGGTAGTGGAAATTTCCATTGGTTGGAAGACACAGATTTGAGTGGAAGTGCACAGTCAAAGTCTGATTTGTGCCAAAGGGGTAATGTTGAGGCTGAATGAAGTGAAGCATGTGAGGAATGTGCGGAAGAGGTTAGTAATAAAACTAGTGGTGATGTACAGGAGTTGGAGGTTTGCTTGGAAAGTAATAGCAGGAAGGATGGTGACAAAAGGAAAAGGTATTTGCTCTGATGGCTGAAGGATTATGTTGCGGGGTAGATTTGTTTTAAGATGTTTTCTGTTCTATGCAATTGTATTGTATTACTATGTGATTGCTGTTTTCCTTTCTCTCTTCATTTTTCGTCTTTGCTTTCTTATTTTTATTAGCGTTGTTGGTCTTCTTTATTGGAGGGCAGTTTTGTAAGTTGATATTGTACATCAGTATTGTTAGTATTTTGCAGTATTGTTTTGTTTTATTAAAGGGGCGATGTGTTATGGTTTGTATAACATTTAAGTTCTGTATGGAATTAGGAATATGACACTATGAGGTTCTAATAGCTGAGCATTTTGTTGGAAGTTAGTTTGCTGGATAATGTGTTAAGCAGGATATTTGGAGGCACTCACAGGGATATCTAGTGCAAAGAGGACGTTGCCCCACAGGGCATTAAAATAGGCTCTTAGTGATGGGATTTGTCATGTGGGACCCTGAAAGGTGGAACCTAGGAGCTGTTGAAGTTAAAGACAGCCTGAGACACAGAGGATGTGGGCACCTGAATAACATGCTAGTATAAGGTCTTAGTGACTTAAGCACTTGCTGCCGAGAAATGTGATGCACTGTAAATCATAATTTTGAATCCTGATAAAGTTGACTCAGCTCCCTATTGATCCAAGGTTAGTAAATTCAGTATCAGAGCACAGGGTAAAAGCAACATCTGTCATTTACAGAGTTTGAAAACTGTACACATATTTTATGAATTGATAAGTTATTGTTAGTGGTGGGAGCAAATGAAGAGGCATATAGAATACACAGAATACAAAGTTAGAATGTGGAAAAACAGAGGAGCATCTAGCATACAGGAAGGAGCACATGCCTATAGCAAATTGAATTCTATTCCTGCCCAAATGCATAGCTGGATACAGCTATTTGCTGGAGGGCTTACTAAAAGGAGGCATCTAGTTTACAGGTAGTTGGAATGAGGAGGCAATTGGCATTGAATTGAGAGGAGTTATTAATAAGTGTTTCTGGGCAGCACACAGAAATGCCAATTGGTGGTGTTAATATAAGAGCAAAGGGATAAGGGGGCTCTTTGGGGCACCTATAGAAGGCAATTGAGTTTTGGTAGCATGGAGAAGGATATCTACAACACAACATGTGGGTGCCTGCCTACACTCAGAGCATGTGATTGGTAGTGGGGGGCACAGAGATGTGGTCTTTTGAACAAGAAGTAAGTGGTCCCCTGGGCCAATTTGAAGAAGAAAATTAGCTCCTTTACATTTTAAGGACTGCTATGCAAACCATCTTCATGTCCAAGTAGTAAGTGCTTTCATTATATGGTCATGCCTTCTGTTAACTGCATGCCTATCTCTGTCCAAACCATGATTTACTCTGTCCTTTAAATACCGGATCCTCTCTGCACCAGATGATTATCCTTTGTGCCCCTGCCACCCATTCCCCTGTAAACTGCAACCTGCTCCCCAGAGAACTCCCAATATTATTAAGTTCCACTGAGTGTATCCTCTCTGCTCCCATAATAATATATATAATCTCACCACAAATTACTTTTGCCCCCCTGCCTCTATACAAGAGGTCCTTTTCATTGTTGCCCACCTACTGTACCTTCTATAAGTGTCTCCAACCTTTCCCAGTGCCTCCATTACCACCATTACTACATCTCCATGTTTTTGACATCAACTGCTTTCTCTAAATGCCCCTAAATGACACAATCCAATCAGGACTAGATACTCTGGGCCTGTTTCACAAAGGTAAATGTCACTTTTGTTTACGTTTACAATTGATATTCACAAGGGACGCACAGTCCTAACGCTTTATGTGGAAAGACTTCACAGTCGGAAAGATACTACTAGTAAAATACCTTTGTCAATAGCCAACAATCTTAAACGTACAGAAAAGTGTAAGTTTACCTTTGTAATCAGGCCCTCTATCTTTTAGCTCCAACAAGCATTGCTGCCAAAGATTCCCCCAGATACTAACTTATTTTGTGATCCTCTACAAACCCTCCAGATGCTTGCCCATATGCACCCTTCATCTTTTTGCCAGATATAAACCCTACTTGCACTCGCTCAAATACAGTACAGACAGAGAGAACACCACAGAGGGCCGATGGTGATGGGGGTCGTCAGAATGGGTCCCTGAAGCACAGAGGGCATAAATATTTAGATGAAGCATTGATTAATTGGGGGATGGAGAGGGGTGTCAAAAATACCCTCTTGTGCAAAGAGGTGAAGTTGATGCTGGGGCATCAAAAGATGGTACTTGATGAATCTGTTAGCAAAAGCCTTTTCTATGGACTTAGAGGTGCTGCCTCCCTACTTACCTACAACAGATCCCTCTTCCTCTACCTTACAAACTACCTTTCAAACATAATGAAAAAAGCCCTATACTACTTGATAAATTCTGTAAAACTACAAACTAATGCAAATGGCAACTCCACCATGCTAATAGAGCATGATATTATGATTTCCACCATGAGATATATGCTGGACCGATTACATCCCAATTGAAAATATCAAAGAAAAATTCAAGATGGTACAATAGTAACTGAAATACATTAAAAAAAAACATATGAGCCTCTGTAAGGCACTTTATAAAGTCCCCCAATTCCACTCACTTCTTTAAACTCAACAGTCCCAGAAACGCACAAGGGCAAAATATATAATAAGCAAAAGCCTCCTCCTTAATACTGAAATTTCAGTCACCAAATCAAATAAGGAAACTCTCTCAGATCATACAAAAGCAATCTACACTGTTCACCCAAATGCCTTTCAAAATATAGTGACTTATCCTCCCATTTCTGCAACAAAAGCATCCAATCAGAGGGGACATTGCCAAACCCACATCCTTATCATATTCAGAAAATTGCAGTTTTGCCTAGAACAATCCCTGAGTAACCTGGAGTGCCTTCACACCATCACATTGACTACATTGAAGAAATTCATTGCTAGCACTAAACGTTCACAATTCTACTAAGATCCCATCACACTCTCTCTAGACATTAAAGTCTCTACTGTCCTATACCAACTATTGTTGCACATCATACATTCCTCCCTGAGCCACAGTTTTCTGCCCATTTCCATTAAGAAGTGTCATTCCTCCTCTTCTAAAGAAAGCTATTGCTAACCTAGAAGTACTAGAAAACAACATGCCTATCACAGCCCACCTTTTCCTCTTCAGGATACTAGAGAAATGTTCCACCAACCAACTAGTAGACTTCTAGGTTGCAACCATAGTTTAGAATACTAATGTATTTTCCATTCTGGGCACAGCACTAAAATCTCCATCCTCAGAATTGTAAATGCACTCTTCATTTGTTTGATGAAAAATACTCTTGTGACTCCTCCACCATCTATCAGTAACCACTGACATCATTGACCATGTAACTCTTATAATGATCCTGAGCAACAAAATGAGTATTAGCAAAATTCAAAGATTTCTTCAACCTTTTCAAATTTCCAAATAGAGTCCCCCATTGATCCACCCTCAACCCTTATTTTGGTGTCTTGGTAGGAGATGTCTTACCAAAGCAGCTAATCTCCTTTCTCCAATATGCTGATATCATTGGTCTACAAATCACATTGAAATGCTCAATCAACCTCAAAGCCTGAACCTTCCTTATAAGGAAATTCAATATTGAACAACAAATATGAAACATAAATGGAAGATAGAATTTCTCCAGCAAACCCCCAAAAAATGTGCAGGAATTAGCCAGAGACAGGAAAAACCAACTTACCAAAAAATAAACATTTCATCCAAATCCCTTGGCTTTAAATGTCACAAATGATGTCTTCTTGATATTCAAGTCAAAGAGTTGTCTAGAACCACCAGTGTTCAGCTGAAATGTCTTAGTAGTCTCAAGCTCTTCCTTTATTTATTTTTGTTCAGATGAAAGAAGAGTAAGTAGCTAGTCTTGTTTACAAAACAAGAGTTAGAAATGGGGTCTCTAGATGGAGTGGTTTGCACCCTGTCCAAGTTGGGACCCTCACATTAGTCAGGGTAAGGGAGTCACACAGCTAAGATAACCCTTGCTCACTCCCTTGGTAGCTCAGCTCAAGCAGCGAGGCTTATCTCAGAGGCAATGTGTAAAGTGTTTGTACATATACACACAGTGAAAATACCACAAAAGTACTCCACACTAGTTTAGAAAAATAGCCAATATATATATCTAATATATAAGACCAAAACAACAAAAATCCAACATACAAAAGTAGATGTATCACTTTTTATGACTTAAAAGTCTTAATCCTGAAGAATCAATGGTTGTATCCTTAGAACACACAGTTTCTTGGATGTGTCAAAAACAAAGACGATGTGGGCCGCAAAGGAGGTGATGCTTCGGAAAAGCAAGCTATGCGTTGATTCTTTTCCCGCTGGATAGACAATGCACTGATTCTTTTCCTCGCAGGAAAGGCGATGCATGCAGTCCTTTCTGCGATGCATTGTTGATGAAGAAAATGACACCCAGGGGGTGATGTGTGGAATATCCAGACGCAAGGCACAGATTAATCCGCGCTGAAGCAGGAGATGCATTGAGTCTACAGCCGCAAGACAGGCGCTGGATTATTTTTTCAGCCGCGGTACAGGTTCTGCTGCAACAGCTCGGTGCATGGATTTTTCTTTAGATCACCAGCTTCCACTTCCAAGGGCCCAGGGACTGGATTTGGCACCACTTGGCAAGTCAGGACTCCCAGCAGATGAGCCCAGGCACTGGCAGATAAAGTCTTTGATGTCCCTGAGACTTCTTAACAGGAGGCAAGCTCAATTCAACCCATTGAAGAACCTTGGAAAGCAGGATGTAGAAAGTAGAGTCTAGTCCTTTCACTGGTAGGGCAGAAGCAGCAAGCAGCAGGCCAGCACAGCAAAGCAACAGGCAGAGTGGCAGTTCCTCCTACAGCATCCAGCTGTTCTCCCTGGCAGAATGTCCACAGTCCGGAAGTATTCTGAAGTTGTGGTCTCAGAGGCTCAATACTTTATACTCATTTCTGCCCTTGAAGAAGGCAAACTTCAAAGGAAAGTCTTTGTAGTGCACAAGACCATGTCTCGTCTGACCTGGCCCCAGACACAATCCAGGGGGTTGGAGACTGCTTTGTTTAAGGACAGACACAGCCCTATTCAGGTGCAAGTGTCAGCTCCTCCCACCATTCTAGCCAAGGAAGACCCATCAGGAAATGCAGGGCACACCTCAGCTCCCCTTGTGTGACTGCCCAACTGTCATCCTGAACCAGAAGTGTATTTCACAGCCAGGCAGAGGCACAGAAAGGTTAAGCAGGAACATGCCCACTTTCTAAAAGTGGATTTTTCAAACTTATAATTTAGAAACCAACTTCACCAAAATATGTAATTTTAAATTCTGAGTTCAGAGACCCAAAACTCTATATCTCTATTGCTTCCAATGGGAAATTACACTTAAAAGATATTTCAAGGCAATCCCCATGTTAACCTATGGGAGAGATAGGACTTGCAATAGTGAAAACCGAACGTAGCAGTATTTCACTATTAGGGCAGGTATAAGACACCAGTACATGTCCTGCCTTTTACATACACTGCACACTGCTCATGGGGCTGCCTTGGGCCTACCTTAGGGGTGGCTTACATGTAGAAATAGAGAAGGTTTGGGCCTGGCAAATGGGTGCACTTGCCAGGTCGAAATGGAAGTTTAAAACTACCCACACAGACACTGCAGTGGTAGGTCTGGGACATGTTTACAATGCTACTCATGTGGGTAGCACAATCAGTGCTGCAGACCCACTGGCAGCATTTGATTTACAACTCCTGGGCACACATGGTGAACTATACTAGGGACGTACTAGTAAATCAAATATGCCAATCATGGATAAACTGATCACCAAAACATTTTAGACAGAGAGCAGATGCACTTTAGCACTGGTTAGCAGTGATAAAGTGTCCATAGTCTTCAAACCAACAAAAACAGGTCAGAAAAAACAGGAGGCAGAAGGCACCATTTTTGGGGACAACCCTACAAAAGGGGCCAGGTCCAACACAGAGAAACCATATTCTTGTGTACGATGGTTATTTTTTTCACAGACAAAACCAGGTCTTATCTTAGATGTGCCTGAACTGTGCAGTTTTGGCAATTCTCCTAAAAGTTGCAAGTTTTTCATATTGCACATTTATCTGTACTCTTCCTATTCCCTTATACTTACCCTTGTGTATTGTAGCTTGGATGTATTGCACCAGTCCTACTAACAATCAATCCCAAAGACATGGAGTATTGTGCTACAGTGCTAGGGCTTGATGCTATAGACCTGTTTGTCTGTGTTATGTTCCATTTGTCATCAATTAACGTCCTGATTGAACAATTGCCTAAAAGGGGCAACATTTAATTCTGTCTTGAAACTGAGATTGCATGTTCGAACTCTGAGTGCTTGTTTTCATCTTATTCCATATGAGATCACCTTAGATTTTCAGTAGTCTTCCTCAATGCATTGTTTTCTTCTGTTGGCAGAATGGGGCTAATTTTTTCGTTCTTCAGACCATGGCCAAAACAAAGTGGAGCCCCACATTCTGGACGTAGATAGACCCATTTGCCCCAGAAAGACTTGTGCAGGTGCATTTTATTTTATAAAGAGTCACTAAATAACCTAAGAAAATAAAACCACAACGATCATCATCTTTAAATTTACATGGTAGAATCTTGATAATTTATCATGCATTTTCTATATCTTTTCTGTACTGCATTCCCTGTCTACTGGCAGTGAGCATGGTGCCGGTGCCCAAGGCTCGGGTGGCAGCTTACTTATGCTACTGATATTCTCTGATATGGACACATTTTGCTGACGTCTCGGCCTTGAAAAAGTCACTGTGTGATGAAACACGTGTTGGTTGTTAATGAAAGTATTTATGATCAGAGGCTGCTACTTTTGGCTATATTTGAACGAACCAGTTACACAGCTTTACGTGAATAAAACCCACACTTGAAAACGGAGATCACTGTATCATCTGAGGACTGACTTAAAACCCTCTGGAGTGCTGTGGTCTCAGCTGTATATGAGCACTTTCAATATAGGTGGAAAAAAGAACTCATTGAAATATCAGTGAATATCATAGATGACGTGAATGGCGATTTGAAACAATTTCAATAATGAATCAGTTGACAGCAAAATGTCTGATCAATCTGGCTATAAATAGTAAAAAAGCTGCTCTAATTATTCTCATTACCAAGCATTATTTGCATAGACACTATTTTCATTTGTGAAGGTGCAGAAGCACTTACAACAGCTGTCCATATTATATACATATGTGGAAAAAAAAGGTATTTCCACTGCCAGAGAATAAATTACAGAGTGGCAGTAGCCACTCTCTAGTTATAGTTAGGGTGACCAGAGATAGGTATTTTTTGGCTTTTTGTCCCTTAAAAACATTGTACCTGTTTGATGAATATCCACAAAACGTTTCAGACTTGCTGCTCCTTTGTATTGCCAGAGTACTAAAAGTTTCACAGTATTCAGTCAAGAGGGTAGACAGACAACAGCAAGGTCCCAAACCATGCTTGAAATGCAGTGCATTTTACAAAGACTTTCATAGTTCATGTACCACAAAAATAGCCATTGGATTTTGCTGAAAATTGGCAAAATTAGATAATATGGGGCCAGATGTATGAAAGCATTTTGCATTCGCAAACGGTGCGAATGCCCGTTTGCAAATGCAAAATGCCATTTCAGAACGTATGAAATACATTCTGAACGCAATTTTAAGGAATCGCTAAAATAGCGATTCCTTAAAATTGCGACCCTGTTTAGAGAGTCGCAAATTGCGACTCTCTAAATTAGAAATCGCAAATGAGGATTCCTTATTTGTGATTCCTTAGCACATGTATGAAGCAATTCCTACATGCGATTTTGGCATTTAGGAAGCGCTAATTACCACCAAGTTGAACTTGGTGGTAACCATGTGCAAAATTTAAAAATGCATTTAAAATGCATTGTTAAATTGTACATGTAAAGCACACATTGCCTTTTGGCATGTGTGCACCTTACATGTCCCCAAAAAAAAAAAATTGGGGTGCAGCCTTAGGCCCCCAGCACCCTGGGGTTTTGCATTTCCAAAATTGCGATTTCTGGTTCAGAAATCGCAATTTTAGAAATGCAAATATTTTGCAGATATGGGCCAACAGGCCCATAGGTGCGAATGAGGCCGGTATTGCAATTTGCGAATCGGTAATAGCATTTGCGATTTTTACGAAATCGCTATTACCGATTCGCAAATGTGATACATGGCACTTTGCTAGTCGGAAATAGCGATTTCTTAAAAATCGCTATTTACGAATCGTAAATGGCCTTGATGATACATCTGGCCCATGGTGTGCAGATGATTCATTTGTATACAGCAGAAAAGTATGATAAGTATTTCTTAAACTATTAGGGTTTTCATCTTGGTGACATCATGTGTCACAATGCTACTAAAAGAAGGAAGGAAGCACAAGAATAAAGTAGGCTGCATAAGTATAGTTTAAGATTTACTACATGAACAATTGAAAGACCCATTTATGGTCACATGCTAATGGAAGCCTATAATCAAATACAAAATAGAATATATCTTAATCTATGGATGATTTCTTTCCATACTCTCTGACTCACAAAATAATACTAGCCCAACAAGTAAAAAAGAAACCCTCTTTCTTATGCACCACTGTGCAACAAAATGAAAAACTGACCTAGCAGTGAGACACACAAACTACTATTTGGAGGAAATGATAATTGGCAATAAGGGAAAAAGTAATATTAATTTTCATTACAATAACAATGATTGCCTTTCATTCGCTTTGGCCTTCATAAGTAGCACAACCCTACTAAAAGTAGCAATGAAGCCCAAAACATAAACCAGACAGCCTATGTAAAGTTTCAGATTGATTTACTACAAGAACAACTGAAAGGCCCATTTATGGTTGCATGCTAATGGAAACCTGTAAACAAATGCATAATGACTAGAATACATATTAATCTATATAAGCTGCCCTCTGGCTCACAAAATAATACTGGCCCAAACAGCCAAGCAAACAAACATCCTTCTTATGCACCCCCTGTGCAACAAAATGAAAAATTGACCTAGCAGTGACCCACACAGGCTACTACTTGGAGGACATGATCATTGGGAACAAGGAAAAAAAATATATAAATTTTCATTACAATGATTGCCTTTCTTTCCCTTTGGCCTTTATATGTAGCACAATCCTGCTAAAAGTAGCATGGAAACCCCAAAAATAACCTAGACTCCATATGTAAAGTTTCAGATTTACTATGTAAACAACTGAAAGACCTATTTATGGACAAATGCTAATGGAAATCTATGAAAAAATACATATCAAATAGAATATATCTTACTCTACATAAGTTTTATTTGCATGCTCTCTGGCTCACAAAATAAAAGTGCTCCAATAAGCCAAACAAAAAACATCTTTCTTATGCAACCCGTGCAACAAAATGAAAAACTGCCTAGCAGTTGTTATAGGGTTCCTACTAATATCATAGGACTGTGTATTTAGGATGTCAGAATGTCAGAATGTGAGGAAGTGAGTCCTTCCACACCATCAGAAACTGTTGGCCCAATTCCTGCCTAATTCACAGTGCCTCATTTATACCCCAAACCCTGCTGGAGTCATTGTCAACCTGAACACGACACTCAGACTCCTCATGGCTTTGTTCTATGCTAATTCATGGGCCACCACTCCACTCCACCTTACACCACTAAACTCTAGGTCACTCCACTATATGCTACTTCAATCTACCCCACTCAACCATACACTCCTCCAGTCTACACCACCCCACTGTATGCCACTCCACTCCTTGCCATTCTACTCTAGCTATTCCACACTACATTATTCTACTCTATGCCACACCTCTGTACTCCACTCCATGTTATTCCAATCCACGCTATTGCACCGTACACTTCAGTTTTTCCCCTCTACTGTATAGTATTCCACTCTACCCAACTCATTTTAGCCCACTCCACTGTATGCTATTACACTCTACCCCACCACACAATACACCACTCCAGCCTAAATCACTTCACTGTATGCCACAGCACTGTATGCTAGTACAATATATACTATTACCATTTATGCCATTCCACTGTGCACTGCTGCACTCTACACCATTCCACTGTATGCCATTCAAGTCTATGCTACCCCACTTTACACTGTTCTACTTTATGCAGCACCACTGTATGCTGCTCCACTCTACAACACTACAGTGTACTTTTCTCCACTCTATATAACTCCACTCTACAAAACTCTACTTCAGTTGTGCCACTCTACTAGACTTTTGTCTTCTCTATCCCAGTACAATACACTGTCCAAATTTGCACTCAACTCTGTGCCCATACACTCTATTGTACACCACTACTACACTCTATGATGTTTCCAGCACTGTATGACACAGCAGTCCACTCTACCGTATGAGACTCTAATTTACACTATGCCACTTCAATTTATGTCATCCCACTCTATGCTAATCCACTGTACTTTACTCCACTCTACACCACTCCACTGTACACGACTCCACTCTATGCTATTCTACTTTATGCCACTCCACTCTTCCACTCTTTTACACTGCACTGTGCAGTATTTCACTGTAAGCTATTCCACTGTACGCTACTCCACTTTATGTTACTCCACTCTACATAATTACAGTGTGCATCACTTTACTCTATATAACTCCACTCTGTAAAAGTCTACCACACTTCATGGCAGTCTATGACATTCTACTCCACTCTGTCCCTGTACACCCCACCGACTAACACTGTAATTCACTCTGTACCCATTTACTCCAATGTACAACACTCTATTCCACTGTACAATGCTTTTCTATATGACACTACCCTCCACTCTACTGTACAAGCCCCTCCTTAATTCATAACAATGTATAACACTGTACTCCACTCTATGCTACAATTCTCTAGTCCACTATATAACTCTGTATGCAACTCTTTGTCTGCCACTGTAGCCTTCTTTACTTCACTCTGCTCTGACACAGTACTCCACCCTCCTCCACTGTATGCCACTTCACTCTACACCACTCAATGTTATTGTTCTCTATAATACTGTATTCCAATCCACTGTTCCACACTACATCATTCTACAGTACACGACTCCACTCTACAAAGTCAACTAGACTGTATGCCTTTCTACTCTAATGTAGTCTACATTACTTTCCAATACTTATGACACCACACTTCACTCTACTGTACAGCTCAGTACTCTAATTTATGACAATTTACTTGACTGTATACTATGCCAGTAAACTCCACTGCACTTCATGCCATTATGGCCTACAACACACTACTCCACTCTATGACTCTTTACTCCACTCTACTTGACCTCACTCCAGCGTACTCCACTACTACACTTTATCCCACTCTACGCCACTGTGCTATATTCTGTTTTATGCCACTCCAGTGTCGGGCAGTCTACTCTACTTTATGCAGCTATACTATACAATACTGTACTACATTCTGTGCTACTCTATGACACTGTACTCCACTCTAAATGACCTCATTCCAGTGTCCTCCACTACTACACTTTATCCCACTCTACGCCACTGTGCTACATTCTGTTTTATGCCACTCCAGTGTCGGGCAGTCTACTCTACTGTATGCAACTCTACTCTGAAACACTGTACTATATTCTGTGCTACTCTTATGACACTGTACTCCACTCTATGACCATCCACTCTACACCACTGTACCACACTGAATGACACTTGACAACACACCACCCAACTTTTCACTAGAAAACACCACTCCACTATATGACAAGGGACCCCACTCTAAGACACTCTTCTCCACTGTACTCTACGACACTCCACTTGATGATACTCCACTCTTTGACACTGCTTCATTCTACTCCACTCTGAAGCATTGTATGACAGCCTATTACACCCTAATCTACTGTTTGTTGTTGTTGTATAAATTCTTTATTTGGCTTAAAACCTTAAAAGTATAAAACATGGATAAACTATACAATGGTTCATAAAATTAATCTATTACATGATGTATTCCCACGCAATGTTCTTAATTCATAACATTTCATATTTACCATACCCTCTTAACATAAATCAATAAAGTTTCCTAACCTCAGACACGTATGTCATTTTCCTGCTAATTTTACAAAGTGCGTTGTGCATACACACTTAACCGGATTATATTTCTGATAAAACCAGAGTTCTTATAATTTACATGTGGCGCAAATCTAGATGAAGTGGCAGTGCTTTTGTTTTACACCTACATTATAACAAGACCAATATCCTATATTACAATCAATCAATATAACTTTAAAAGCAATCAATTGTAAACTCTTCATTCATCTAAAAAATAATGCCATCTCTTGTTCAAGCTTCACATACTGGATTGTGCGGGGACCCTATATGCCCCGCTAAAACATCTTGTATTTTGATTAAACATTGGCCTAGCGCACATGTTACATTAAAAAATCTCATATCTACTAGTAACTTACTTAAGCTCTTATATTAACCAATTTATATTATTATATTCCTTAAAAACTGGTTTAAAAAACTTCTTATGCACTTTTAAAAACCAAAAACAGTCCAATAATATATGTTGGGCACTACATTTTTGTTGCAGGCACATGTACATAGACCCTGATCATCCTTAAGTATGGCTTTTGCTTTGGGGTCCGTATAGCCGGGGTTTTACCCGACTCTAAACTGTACCACTGCATCTCTTAGTCTTGGATTGGGTAGGGCCTCTATACAAGAGAAATTATCAGCATTCCTCAACCCACCTACCATAAACTGGGTGGAAATTTTTCTCTTCAGGTACTCTAGATCTACTTCTCTTGCCCTTTTATTTAACATTGTACGCAGCGCCTGCTTTGGGATTTGTTCTCCACATCACTGGTTTCCGGATAAGCCTAAGAGGACACAAATCTTTTCTAACTGTCCTGTCACTTGTGATGCCCAGTGTAAACTCACTTGTCTTCATTTCTGTTTTACACAGTCTTGTAATCTTAGAGATTCCCTCATCTCTCAGGCTCAACCAAAATTTCAATGCAGCCTGCATTCCCTGGTAGGTCCATGCCGCCATTTGACATTCCACCCTTATAGCTTGTATCATACTTGAAGGAGGCAGCGACAGCATGCGTTTCACACATTTACTTTCTTCTGCCTCCGAACTTAATTTCCCATAGAGTGTTAGAACTTCTACCCCATATTGAAATTGAGGGCGTACCATAGCATTGAAAGCAGACACAACAGGACGGAGGGACGGTCCCGCATATTTACTACCAAACTGTTTTAACCCCCATACCAATGTTAAAGCTCTGTTCTTTAGAGAGTCAATATGTTCTTTCCATCTTAATTGAGAATCAAACCACATACCTAAATATTTGGTTTTAACCTTTTCTACTTTTTCTCCTCCCAAAAAGTAGGTAAATACACTCTTATTTTTTCCTATTACCATTATTTTCGTTTTATCCATATTTACTACCATTTTATTTCCTTTGACTGTAAGAGTTAAACACATCTAATTTTCTTTGTAGCCCTAGCTCCGTCATATCGACTATCACCACGTCGTCCGCATATAGTAAGCAGGAAATATGAACCCCATCCATTTTTGGGCATAGGCCTTTAGCCTCCTTTAATAAGCCTTGTAAGTCTGACATAACTATAGTGAATAATAATGGAGCCAGAACACATCCTTGGCGCAAGCCATTCCTTATAGGGATCTCCTTTGAAAGTGAACCACTAATATCTAAAATTACTTGGGCCCAATTTTGTGAATGCAGACCCTGAAGGAGAAATAATAGATTCGAATCAACCCCCAACTGTTTTAACATATCCCATAACAGTTTTCCATCCACCAAATCAAACGCCGCACAAAAGTCAACAAAGCAGCAAAATAAACATCCTCGCATTTCAATTGACTTATTTACTAATGACCAAAGACTGAAACAGTTGTGGATTGTCAAGTGACCTTTGAAACCGCCTTGCTCTACTGGTATCAAGTCATTTATCTCTGCCTAGGGTTTAATTTGCCCAGCAATAACTTTGTGAAAACTTTTTCGCCTGCATCCACTAAACCAATTAGGCGATAATTTTTTGGTTGTGTTGGGTCATCCTTTTTATAGATCGGCCTAATAATGGCACCCTTCCAATTCTCAGGGAAACAACCATAATCAAAACTTTTATGAAACGTCGCATAAAATAATTTGGCCCACCAGTCGATATTATTATTGCTAGAAGATTGTCTGGGCCCTCAGCTTTAGTTAGTTTAAGTGCTGCAATTGTTTCTTTCATCTTTTGCGAGGTAAAAGCTGATCTTACATCCCTACCTATCTTCATTTTAACTCCACATTCTCCCTCTGCATCCATTCCTCTATATACATTGCACAGGTGTTTATTCCACTCATCTTTACCAACCAAACACCACGTAGTTCTTGTAGATTTTCCCTCCTTTATCAACTGTCAAAATCCCCTAATATTTTGTGCTCTTATCAAATCTGCCATTACCTCCCAATTCCTATTTATATATTACCATTTCCTGTGCCTTAAAATTGTTTTATAAATTTGCTTTGCTAGGTGGAGTTTCTGTTCTATGTCAGTGGTGAGTTTTCTTTAATTCTCTTTCTAATTTCTGCAACTTCCTCTTCTGGCTCCTACACTCTTGGTTATACCATGTATTTTTGTTGGCCCTGCATACTTCTCCCTTCTTCTTTGCCTCCTGCGTTGTTTTTAACTTTACTTTTAAACAGTCACCTATTAACTCAATTCCCCTATTGTATCCCTTAAAAGTTTCATTTGGGTCTTCTTCCATGCTGATATCTCTATAATTTACTGTCAATTCATTAAGTGCTTTTAAACTACTTTCTGTAATTCAGGTAGGTATCCTACACGGGTACCCTACCTGCAGTGTCAGCACATTTTCTCTTTCTCATTGGGCAATATTTACTGGTCCAATTGTTAACCATTGGTGCCAATGATCACTGCCCTCTAGTGCTCAATTCCAGAGTCTAATACTGCTCCAAAATGCCAAGTATTTATGAAGGCATAATAAATAGGGCATGCCTGATTGCCTATTCGAAAGGTTTGTTTTTCTGGGCAATCCGTATTCATACATCCATTTATGCAGAACAGACCTAGGGATCCTAGGGTCCTTACTAGGGACAGGTCCCGGACAGAGCATTCTGCAATTGGGAAGGTACTATGTGGATTTTGTGCAGCTGCTAGCAGCTCTTTATACAATTTATTACTACTATTGGGGTCAGGTTTATGGTTAAAATCTCCCAGCATTAAGATCAAATGTTCTGCTTTACCTGTAAATATTGCTTCCAAGTATTCCTCAAACAAACCCCGCTGGATATCATAATCATGTGTCATCCCTGGTTGTATATATACATTAATTATCATGAGCTGTCTAGACCCTCCAATATTATTGTAAAGGTCTACTTGTCCCGCCAGTAACCAACGACATTTAGTTTTGACCTCTGTGAATCTGTTCGCTATTCTTTATGAGGTCATAGTGATTAGGCCCCCCAAGGGACTGCCTGAACTTTGTCGATTTGCACCCCTAAAGAGCCTCATAAACCATCTACTAGTTCAGGTTCTTCACACAACCAGGTTTCCTAGAAACCCATTATATCACACTTTTCCAGCCTTCATTTAAATAGGTCTTATTTTAAATGTTTTTTATAGTCTTCTAAGTTCCAGGAAACGATTTGATGGATGTGTGAAGAACTTAGGGCCAGATGTACGAAGCCTTTTGCATGTCAAAAACTGTGAAAAACGCAGTTTGCGGCATGCAAAAGGCCGAACGCAATGCTCATCCCCAAATTGCGAGTCGGTACCGACTCGCAATTTGGGGATGCGACTCGCAAATAGGAAGGGGTGTTCCCTTCCTATTTGCGACCGCATCGCCATTCAGAGTTGCTTTGTGAACGCGAATGCGGTCGCAAACCAACTCGCAGTTACCACCAGTGTCACACTGGTGGTAACTCATTTGCAAAAGGGAAGGGGTCCCCATGGGACCCCTTCCCCTTTGTGAATGCCGAAAAAAATATTTTTTCAGAACAGGCAGTGGTCCATCAGTGGTCCTATGGACCACTGCCTACTCTGAAAAAAATGAAACCAAATGGTTTCGGTTTAGTTTTCATTTTGCAGCTCGTTTTCCTTTAAGGAAAACGGGCTGCAAAATGAAAAAAAAACTGCTTTATTGACAAAGCAGTCACAGACATGGAGGTCTGCTGACTACAGCAGGCCAGCATCCCTGTGAGTGCAGGGACTTGCTATGGGGTCGCAAACTGCGACCCACCTCATGAATATTGATGAGGTGGGTCTTTGCGACCCCATAGCGAGTCACAGAAGGTGTCTGAGACACCTTTCTGCATCCAATTTTGCGAGTTGCAAATTGCGAGTCGGTCAGACTCGCAATTTGCAAGTCGCAAAATTGAATTTTCCTACATCTGGCCCTTAATTCCTAGTCCACATCACTCAACTCCCCCCACTGTAATTATCAAGGGAGTTTACAAGGGGCTCAAAGCGGTCTCAGCTTTAGGTCATTATACTTTGTAACTGTAGTTACACTTAATCTGCCCTTATTACCATCCACACACATTCTTTGATTATTACAGCCTGCCAAGTTGTACTGCACTTGGTTGAGGAGCAGACCTGCATGGCACTTAAGGGCTCTACTATTTCTTTCCTGTAGCTCTGTTTCACTTAATTTTACCAATTTTATGCTCTCCTTCATTAGCTCCATCTCTGCTTGCAATACCAATCGTCTGATACATTCACAGTAAAAGAGAGCAATTGTCACCTCCACCCCTTCCGAGTTTAAGGTAAACCCTATTTGCTTTATGTCCTCTGATCCAATCTCACATTAACTTGGACACAGGACTTTAAGTTCTAGGAGGCGTTTGCGGTTCAAGGGCTTTCGCTTTCTCCACCGTTTTCTCCAAATCTCCCTTCCCCAGGGTTCACAATATTCCCACCTATTCTTACTTCCTTTTGGACTGTCCATCTTCCTCTCATTTCCAGGGCCCTTTAGTGGTGATAAGAGCCTGCCCTTCACCAGGCAAACTGAATTATCTACTTTTCCACTTTCCCCCCTTTTTATCAGTCTTCTAATGTTGTTCTCTTCTTTTTTTCCCCTACTTTCCCCTTTTTCTTCCATTACCATTCTTTGGGAGCACTTTTGCAGTGTGCTCCCCCTATTTGGGGCAACTGCTTCCCATCCTTGTCCTTGGATTGTTCTTAATTTCTCATCCTGGACTACTTTCCCCCTCTCTCTGTGGGCCTTTTGCTCTTGATGTTTCTAAGCTTAATTTGCTTTCTTCTTTTTGAGATTATGTTAGGATCTGTAGGGTTTATACCCTCCCATCCACCATTCTCGACTCCTTTTTATCACCAGCATTGGTTGTTTAGAAACATATACTGATGGAAGCTCTGATAACTTTATTATGACTCCTCTTTTTCTCTGCTTTCATCTGGGGTACCTGTCTCTTGATCCCTTTTTTCCAGTATCGGTCATACCAGTGCTGGCATACTGCTGTTAATTTGTTTCCCTTGTAATTGACTTTTATGTACCTTACCCAAGCCATTATTTGCCGTCAATACCTCTAGAATTGCCTGTAGGGTTTTCTGCATTAGGAACATTACAGCTAGTAAGGATTCAGCAGGTACGGCAGTGGTATCCAAAGCAAGGGCGGACTGCCTACCCAAGGGAGAAGAAGGCAAAAGTGTATCCATTTTGCTTGCACCTCTGATGCCTCCTCCAAAGCCCTCCTTCTCTTCCTTTCTCTCTAATGCAGAACAAAAGAGAAACCTCCTTTCTAGCGTAATGCTATCCCTTACTTGGGGTGAAAGGCACGGTGATGAGGATTACCTAGGTTCCAACAAGAGCCTCCTCCAGTAGTCTCCTCTGCCCCCCCAAAGGAATAAATCCTCTGTCTGCAGCGAGTCTGAGGTTGAGAGTCATTCCTTATGGATCATTCAATTTTACTCTGATTAGAATCAAAAATATTATTTCCCTCTGACACCTGTGACACACTGTGAGTCTTTTTAAAAATATTTCCCCACAAATTCTTTAATTGATGCTCCCAGTGGGTTTACAGCAGATCCTTCTCCAATGTCTCTCTGGGCATCCTCTTGTTGCAATGTCTGGAATATATTCCCCCCTTCTTGGCTGCTAACTGTTATCCCCGGAGGCTGACTCACATTCATGACTTCCTTTATTTTAGAAGCTGCCTTCGGTCCCATCTTTGTGCCACATGTACCACATGCTTTGCTCGTCAGAATGCTGTATGCTGTATGTCTACCGCCTGTGGTGAATACTCTTAGCACCAGACTATAGGGGATTCTTAGGTAAGACCTGGGAGGGCGGGCTGCCTGAGAAGAGCACGCCGCACTGGCCTAATGCCTGCCGCTTCCGCTCCACCTCGGAGACCTGGGCTCTGAGCTTTACCTTCCCAGGCCCTACTTTAGTTCTCCGAGGACTCCTTGCCTTCTCCTGTTCTGCACTTGATTTTCAAATCGATGGTGCTTCTGGGCACAGGTGAAAGTCTCAGGGCTCAGGGTGGGTGGCGGGTGGGGCTACTAGTCACTAGCTGGACTAGCTGGGCTAGCAGATTACCAGGGAAAAAAGAGGGCTGGGCTGGGCTACTGAAAGAACGAGCCCACTAGTTGCTTAGTTGCCAAGTCAGCAAGTGGACGAGGGCCAGGATGTCTCACTGCACCCCACCATGCTGCACTGCCGCTGCCATTGCCGTGTCTCTCTCCACTATTGCCACTACTGCCACTTTCTGCCACCACCGATCCCTCTGCCTTTGCTGCTTTTGCTGCTTTTACTGCTTTTTCTGTCTTCATGCTATCCACTCCCTGCACCATCCTGAGGGACCCACTAGGTGCCGGTCAGTAGGCGCAGGGGCACAGACCTGCATGAGGCACAGTAGTACTTGCATCAGACTCACACCGGTCTAACGTTGCTAGGTAAGACTTGTTCAGGGGGCAGTGTGAGATGACTTAGAGTGTCCTGAATGTAGCTTCAAAAAGCTCCAAAAGGTGGCTTGTCTTATCTTGTTACTTTTGTGGGTCTGCTCACTGCTCCTCTCTGCAGCTGCAGGTACACCGGGTCCCAACGGGCGCAGACGCTGACGCTTCGCTGCCTTCCCAGACCCGCTGTTTCTTTGCCTCTTGTATTTCTCGCCGCTGTTTTGTGGCTGTGCCAGGGCCCCTAGGCGGGTCATAGATGGATGTAGATGGGCACGGGTGCTGGTGCAGGCACAAATGCTGCGATGCATTGTGGCTCCCAGCTCCTTGCGGTGCTTGATGATCCTGACGCCTCCTTTTCCCCTTCTGTACATCAGTACTTGACATATCCAGGCAAACAAATATGATACACAATTCTAAATTTTCTTTTTTTATTAAAAAGGACAAACAGAAACTGAAATCGGAAGATAAAATGCAGAAGAAGGAGCTGCAGAAACCCTGCAATAAACTAAAATATTAGTTCTCGACAGCCACCTGGAGTTGGAGAGGCGGCTGAGTACGGAGGAGCAGGACTGCTTAATACATCATTCAACTGTACAACTCGTTGCTGCAGACTACGATACTTGACTTCACTATATGAGATTCAATGCCACTACACTATATAACACTTTACTACACTGTATAATATGCTACTAAACTCTACTCTACTCCACTCGATTCCAATCTGCAATATTCCCGTCTATGACAATAGACTTTACAACACTTTCCTCCACTGTACGGTATAACAATCCACATAGTAACTCTTCACTTGTGACACTGGACCATATAATTTGAAAAATATTTTGATTTTTTTTTTTATTAAAAACGTTGAAATACAATGTAAAAAATCAAAGGTTAAAGCTTAGTTATAGTTAGGAAAACATATTTTCCCCATATAACTCAAGTTTAATATATAAATTCTAAAGTGAAAGTTATAACTTTCAGCTACAATTTATCCACCACCTTCAAATTATTATAAGTAGCAGACCTTGTTACACACTCTAGCTAACCAGACAACACCAACTATAACTCGCTAATCTACCATGCACTGTGTCATTTTTGTATTCTGAATAATAACCACAACATCCCACTAATGACATTTTATGACATTCTGTCAAATTTATTAGTTTTTAGCTTCTATTTTTCAAATTGGTAGCCTACAAACTGGTTCAAAAACTAGATTGTCAGCATAGTTGTATTTTTAGGTCGAGGGCGCAAGTGCTCTGGCCTGTTGTAATCTATCTGTGGGCTTTTAACCACGCCTACCACACGCCCATCACTATCACTCATTCATGGGCTTGCCTTTTAAAAATCCTTTGTTAGCATTGGTTAATGCTTTATGTTTGTCCCTCCTTGGGGTGGTTTTGTCACCGCCATGGCCATCGACCCTGTTGCATTGATAATTGCACAACTGCTGATATGTTTGACTGTGAGTGAACGTCTTTTTTCTTTTGTGTCTTTCCTTCGCGCTCATGCTCATTGCGGCCACGGGGCTTTGAATCGGCTCACTTATGTCAACCGTTTTACTTTTCATTTTTAATTTATGTGGCAAGAAAAGTCCAGTTAGGAATTTACAACGCAATAGCTCTAACTCGAGCAAATGCAAGACCCATTGCATTGCACATGCTTGTTTTCCTTTCTGACTATTTGGACAAACTCACAATTGGAAGGAAACCAATTGAACCACAAGCAGGGAACTGTTAACAAGGCTTTAAATTAGACATAACTCCATCTTGTCCAAGATGGTTTCACCCCAGTCAGTCATCTTCCTTCCCTCTCCCACTTCTGTTCTCACAAACTCTACAGCATGCAGTCAAGCTAAAATGTATTGGTTTGTTTATGCTGGTATTGTTGCTATTCCTTTGATGAAGTTTGGTCACAACCTGGCAAATTACTAACATCCTTCCATTTATTCATTATGCCTATTCATTCACATAAAACATTATTGTTTATGTATCTAGTTTTGTTCTAGCCTCTCCAAATGACATTAGCATAGAGGGTGCTTAATAATTATTCATTCATGGGATAGTGATTGAGTGTTAAGGTAATGTTAGATTTATTTTTTATGTGCTGATGCAATTCTATATTTGCTCACACCAGAGAGAGTCTGTAGAGCAGAAATAATGTGTAAAAGCCCTCAGTTTTGGGGCTAAACAGAAAGACGTTTCTGTCCTACAAGGGACACTATCCATTCCCCAATTTTGGTGCCCTTTTGGGACTTAAAATAATGTAAGATTTTTTCACCATCTGTGTTATTCAATTGAGAGCCTTAATGGCCTGGACTACGTGTCTGTTAATTTATCAATTCTGTAATAAAATCCTTTAACCTTGTCCATCAACGTAGAACTCAGTTATTGATTGGACAATTGAATCCATTCCTTTAGTAATTTGATTGTATTTTCTTTATTTTCATGTTTTAGGAGATGCCTTAATGCAAGGACACATTGTCTCATGAAACTGAGGTTCAACAGTCTCAGATCCAGTGAATGTGGGCATTCTGGTTGAGGTAAAACTTTGGGCTGTCTAATAATTTGGGTGTTTCTTCATGCCCACACTGGCAAACAATTAAGGTTGTCTGTAGGCAATACCTAAAGGTAAGCACCTTGGGAATGTCTATCACATCATGCAAGACATCTTGCGAAGCCACTCTCTTGACCTGCTTATAAATAATATAGGCCATTGCATAATTTTGTGGTAATCTGGTACATCATTGTACAATGTAATGTTTTTCTTGCAAAAACATTTAGAAAAGGACGGCACCCACATTGTATTGTACTCAGTGATTTATATCATGAGAAAGTATGTTAGAAAAAGAGTAACGTTTTAGAGCAACTTTCAGTAATTGTAATTGATGTTGGTCTGCATGTTTGAAAAGCAGATGTTTCTATATATTTTATTATATTTTTGAATTATAATAAAAGATGTTCTGCTCAGTATATGCCACCACTTTGAAAAGCTTTGTATGACGTCATTATATAAGACCTCATTTTACTTGCTGATAATATAAAATTATGTGTATCATAAAATGAAGGTGGAGATGCTTGGTAATCAGAAATAAACACCAATTCCAGTATGTGCAGGCCTCATCTTATGTATGGCCACGGTACGGAGGTGCTGCTGTTTTTTTCCACTGTCCACAGGGATATTGTTTTGCAGGCCCCAGATCCCAGGCCCCAGTGAATGTGTTCTGCCAATTAAAATATGGTTAGATTGGCTAACTCTGATATAACTTTTACTAGGCATACAAACTCAAGAAGATTCCATTTCACGGTAAGAAGCATTTCATGACGAGTAAATGGTGACAGTAATCACCAGTCACCAAGTAATTGCCAAACATAGAACCTTCACAGCAAATTCGACACAGGCAGTTCTATGGTTATATCAGAACAGAACACCATGACATATGAGCCAACCAATGGATATAACACACCTCCCTCCCATAAAAATCAAAGAAACAAAATACAATAAAACATACAGTAACAGGGTAAAATATTTCAAGTAAAGAACAAGCTGTCAATGAGAGCTACAATTAAGGAGCACAGCCACACATTTCAAAGAAAAATTACAAACAGCCTACTATTGTGAGCAAAAATGTAGGAGTGTGTCTACACATTCCAAAATATTAATCTTCAACCCTTACCAATGTTGACATGCTCCACATATCTCAGGAGTCCTACACCACTACTTCCCTTATCTCTTTTTGTTTGACAAATGAGCCAATAAATCTCATTGCCCCCTTTCTCACATGTTCTAGTTTCTTTACTAATGCTCAATCACCAATTTTCTAATCACACAGCTCAGTACTGCATTTAGCATCATACCTATGCTTCTATTTGTTCTGATACATTTTCTGTTTAATGTTGATGCTTTCACCAGGAATCAAAATACCACTACTGACTGACCCCAGAGGTTTAATACATGCAGGATTGCGTTTCTGTACTAGGTAATCTACCTCTAAGGGAGATAAATGGTGATTCCGCATAATGTAATTTGGAGTGACCCTGCAAGCCTTCTATGTTTCTTTTAAGACACCAGTAAGATGTTCCATGTTATCAGTAGCTCTTTGTACCCAATTCTTAATCACTGTATTCATCGTCTCATCATATAATTTACTTGTGGCAAATAAAGGGCAGTTATCAAATGAGTTATCGACAACCCATCTAAAAATTCAAGCATTTCCTGGGACAACATTGAACATCATTATCGGTAACTAATGAAAGAGGAACACCTATTCTGGCAAATTAGTCCTTAAAAAAATCAATAACAACATTTGTGTTCACCACACTAGCACATTTGGTAACCACTCACATGGATGTATAATCCACCAAGTGTAAAACATAACAATCCTTCTGAGGTGATAAATTAAAAGGACCTATGAAATCCAGGCCTAACTTAGTCCATGATACAGAAGGAGTTTCCACTGGTGCCAATAATGCCAAGCAAGTCATCTTACAATTGCCATTCTTGGCACTTGACCAAAAATCATTCACAAGCTCCCCAACCTGATGATCCACCACTGGCCACCAATATCATTGTCAGCCTAGATTTAGTTAAACTCCTCCCAAGATGTCCCTCATGAGGAGGATAATTACCTTCTCCCTTAACCCCAGTGGAGGTATTATCCTTGAGCTTCTCAGAACCGTTTCACCAACAAGACTCAATTGCCTACCCACATCCCAAAACCCTAAGTGAGAAAAATTGTTATAAGCAGGCCAACCCTAGACCACATTCCTGGCTACTTTTCTAGGAACATCATCATTTCTACTACTGTGCTTACTCCATTCATGCACCATTAGAGTATCTTCCCTTACCTATCCGAACAAAGAATTTACATGTGATTGTATTTCAGTACGTATTGGCACACCACCACTGGATAGACCGTTTGCAGCCTTAGTTCTCATGCCCCATATATATTCCACCAAACAACTTAAATCCCACAAGCCTTCATCTCACCTTTGCATCCTAGGCATCAAGTTAACACTAACTTTGCACATGAACATTTGTTTGAGAGGCATGTGAGCCACTCCACCTGTAAAAAGAAATGCCCCACAAAAAAAGTAAATGTTGCACTGCTCAAGAGAGAGAGCTAATGTTTCTCATTCAATCATGAAATGTCTTTCCTTAGCTCCTTTGATTAAATGAGACTCAAATGAAACCACTCTCTCACCTTCTTTAACCATCTGAGAAACAACTGTATCTGTGGACAACAAAGTCTTGCACTGAACATCAAAATGTCCAAGAGTTGGTAAAACACCAATACATAATTTGATTTCACCAAATGCAAAGATACAATCATTATTCTATTCGAATTTAGACCTTTTTTTTAGCCTGAGCCCATGTCCTGCATTCTCGGCAGCACCATCCTCAAAATGCGAATATGCCCACTGTGATCTGTCCCATACACCAACATATCATCCTGGAAAACTAAAGCATTTAATATACCTTCTAAAATGTTCGTTATGACTCTCTGAAAGCATGCCACTGCTGAAGCCCATCCAATTGGCATCAAAATGAATCTGAATGCCCCCAGAGGAGTGACAAACGAAGTAAGATGTCTGGAACCTGTATGTAGAATAATCTGGGGTTAATCGAAGGACATACTCATCATGAATCAGCAATTTAGCCTCCTTTAATGATGCCAAGTCTTTAGTAATATTGGGCCAGATGCAGGAAACGATTAGCGAGTCGCAAACGGCAAAAATTGCCGTTTACGACTCGCTAATCGCATTTCCCGATGCAGAAATGCATATTGCGAGTCGGGACCGACTCGCAATATGCATTTCAGAATCGCAAATAGGAAGGGGTGTTCCCTTCCTATTTGCGATTCGGAGTGGCATGCAATACCATTTGCGTTCGCAAATGGTATCGCAGTTACCATCCACTTCAAGTGGATTGTAACCCACTCGCAAATTGGAAGGGGTCCCCATGGGACCCCTTCCCCTTTGCGAATGGACCCAAAACCATTTTTTCAGGGCAGGTAGTGGTCCTAGGGACCACTACCTGCCCTGAAAAAATACCGAAACTAAAGGTTTCGGTTTTTTTTTTAAGTGCAGCTCGTTTTCCTTTAAGGAAAACTGGCTACACTTAAAAAAAAAAACTGCTTTATTGATAAAGCAGTCACGAACATGGAGGTCTGCTGACGACAGCAGGCCTCCATGTTTGCGAGTGCCTAGACTCGCTATGGGGCCGCAATTTGCGACCCACCTCATTAATATTAATGAGGTGGGTCATTGCGACCCCATAGCGACTCGCAGACGGTGTCTGAGACACCGTTCTGCATACCAATTTGCGAGTTGCAAATTGCGAGTCGCAGGGACTCGCAATTTGCAAGTCGCAAATTGGCATTTTCCTTCATCTGGCCCATTGGGAAGAGGCTGTATATCTGCCCAGATATGTTTACTAAGGTCACCAAGTTGACACACATTTGTATTTTCCTCCCACCATCGTTTGGTGCCAACACAACTGGAGCAAGCCATTCAATGACTCAATCTCCTCAATTTAAGCCTACCATGCTTTTAAAAAGAAGGAGACCATAAAGTCCAGGATAAAACATTAGTGGACCAATTGTAAGATGCACCTCAGGTACTCTCCAGAGCAATTGACTAAGGTTAGTGTTGAGTTTGTAAATATGAACATACTCTGATGCAAATAAAGGAGGCCCAACTCTAGAGCTGAGATCACACATTCTTCTGTGTTTTTCTTATACTAAACAATCTTTCTTGCAAAATACATCTCTTCCCTCCTGTTGTTAAAGTATTGCTCTTTCCTTTAGGCTATTCCATTGTTTGCAGCATTTCAGTCTTGAAAGAAACAACTTCGTCACTCAAATGTTTTTTTTTTTATTGGCAAAAACTTTCATCAAAATAGAGAGTTACATAACATAAGACAAAGCAAAAGAACAAAAAAGCGAAAAACAATCAATATGGTTAAATGGGGACAGTAATAGGAAAAACCTAAAGTGCAGAAAGCATTAGACTAAGCATGTCATACAATGCAAAAGAAACATGCTATTGGGATATCATATCTTGGACAGCCCAAGTCTTGCACTTCCATAACAATACTGGATGGATTCTACACTCATCCTGCTCTAAAATGGCCATTTCCAGTGAGCCTATGATAAGGAATTCATGCCACAAACCATCAGGCTGAGAGCCATTCTTAATAGCTAATTTCATGCCAGAACCAGTCTGGCCAGTGAGATTGAAAAAAAATAAATCCTTATGATTTATGGGATTGCAGGTGAGTGCCCAAATATGATTAACTTTGGGTCCTGGGAAATGTCTATGTGAAAGAGCCAATTGAGTTTACCAAAAACACAGTCCCAATAGGTACATGTAGAGCAGTATGATGCAACAATACAGACCACATTTGCACCATCTGCTCCACCGCAAAAACATTTCCCAACTCATTGCATCTTCATGATGTGTAAGGGGTAAGACATAATACAAATCATTAATACATTTAATATGGTGGTCCTTGACTCAGGAGACATTAAGAACATTCTGCAGGAGAAAATTACTCAGCATGATGTCCTTGGCAGTCACCCCAACCCAAGATGTCTGCTCCACTTGCCCACTCTTAGTTGAGATATATCAGCCCTCTTCTCGAGCTCAGCTAAGAGAATCATCTTGTAGGTAAGATGTTCCCTTTCATAACCACATCTAGAAACCTATTGTGAGAGCAGTGCATCTATCCCTTTTAATACTTACTAACAAATAGTGTAATTGTCGATATCTAAAAAGGCCCATAAAGGGGAGGTAAAACCATTGCTGTAAAGTCTCATAGAATAAAAGTTTGCCACACTCGAATAAATTTGCCACAAGGTACAAAGCTTAGTTTCCTCCCAACACTCCAAGAAACTATGATGGATAGCCAAGGTGTAAAAAACTGTTATAGTCCACATAGGTGAATTGATTAAGGAGAGTGATATCTGGAGAAAAACGTATTAAGATAAATCCACATCAGATAAACAACCTCATGGTCTTGAACCTGGTCTTCTTAAAGTACACAGTATCAATCAGACCAGTGCGGGGGCAATATTATCCTCTCAAGAGAGAGATAATCCAGGAACATGTGCCCCAGAATCCATGGCTCCCTGCCAAGAACCATGGCAAGTCATGACAGGAAAGTAACCAAGTAATGGACCCATAGCACCAGCTTGGAGACCACACCTATATCCTGGAGTAGTTGGAGAAACTGTATGCTGCACTTGGATTCTTGTAGTTCCATATACATTTCTGCCATCAGGTTTTGACTTTATTGAAAAAGACCTTAGGAAGATAAAGAGGGATGGACCTAAAAAGATAAACATGTCAGGGAAGAATGATCAGTTTAATAGGATAAAACCTTCAGTACAACCCCCAATGTAATCGATTCCAATTATTAAAGACCTCAATTGATTGAAGATGAATTTTTCTGAAATTTCTCCTCGATACATAGAGACAATTCTACCCCCAAGTATGTTGTTGAATGCACCTGCCACTTGTCTTAACCCCTTCCCCGCCACGGACGTAATGGTTACGTCCATGGCAGCGCCCGTGTGGCGCCATGGACGTAACCATTACGTCCTGAATGCTGCCCTCGGGAGAAGCGCTAGCGCTCCCCCCGAGGGCCGCCCCCCCACCCCCCTAGGTCAGGGCTGACAGGGGAATCCCTTCCCCTTCAACCCCCGACCCCCCCGCACCCGCCCTGTGACGTCCGCTCGCTGACAATCACACAACCTCCCCCATCGCGCTGGAAGCAGAGTTTCCAGCGCGATCGAAAGAGAAATGCTCAGCATTTCTCTTTCGATCACGTGGGGGAGGCCCGGAGGGGCTTCAAAGGGAAGGAAATGTATTTCCTTCCCTTTGAAGTCTCTCCGAGGGTTTCAAAAGCCGGATTGCTTGCAATCCGGCTTTTGAAACCCTACTAGACACCAGGGATGTTTTTTTTTTTATATGAAATTGACAGAAGGGAGCGACCCCTTGGCAAAGGGTCGCTCCCAGGGGGTCATTTTTTTTTAAGGCCTTTTCTGCCCCCTCGCATTAGGCAAGGGTCGCTCCCCTGAGGGGCAAATTGTATTTAGCCCATTTCTGCCCCCCTTGGGGGCAGATTGGCCGATTGTAGGTCAATCTGCCCCCAAGGGGGCAGAAACCACTAGGCACCAGGGATCTTTTTTTTGCGCCGTCACGCAAGGGGAGCGACCTTGCAGGCAAGGGTCGCTCCCCAGGAGGGGTGGGGGTGCACATTTATTTTAGGCCATTTCTGCCCCCCCTGGGGGCAGATCGGCCTATTGGTATTAGGCAGATCTGCCCCCGTGTGGGGCAGAAACCTTTAGGCGCCAGGGCAAATTTTTTTTTGTGTGTTTTATTTTTTTTGTTTGTTTGTTTTTTTAGAGATTGGGAGCGACCCTTTAGGCAAGGGTCGCTCCCCTGAGGGGAAAATTGTATTTAGCCCATTTCTGCCCCCCTTGGGGGCAGATTGGCCGATTTTAGGTCAATCTGCCCACAAGGGGGGCAGAAACCACTAGGCACCAGGGATCTTTTTTTTGCGCCGTCACGCAAGGGGAGCGACCTTGTAGGCAAGGGTCGCTCCCCGGGGGGGGGGGTGAGGGAGGCAAATTTATTTTAGGCCATTTCTGCCCCCCCTGGGGGCAGATCGGCCTATTGGTATTAGGCCGATGTGCCCCCAGGGGGGGCAGAAACCTTTAGGCGCCAGGGCAAATTTTTTTTTGTGTGTTTTTTTTTTTGTTTGTTTGTTTTTTTAGAGATTGGGAGCGACCCATTAGGCAAGGGTCGCTCCCGTGAGGGGCAAATTGTATTTAGCCCATTTCTGCCCCCCTTGGGGGCAGATTGGCCGATTGTAGGTCAATCTGCCCCCAAGGGGGCAGAAATCACTAGGCACCAGGGATCTTTTTTTTTGCGCCATCACGCAAGGGGAGCGACCTTGTAGGCAAGGGGAGCGACCTTGTAGGCAAGGGTCGCTCCCCGGGGGGGTGGGAGGCAAATTTATTTTAGGCAGATCGGCCTATTGGTATTAGGCCGATCTGCCCCCAGGGGGGGCAGAAACCTCTAGGCGCCAGGGCAAATTGTTTTTTTTGTGGTTTTTTTTTTGTTTGTTTGTTTTTGTAGAGATGGGGAGCGACCCATTAGGCAAGGGTCGCTCCCCTGGGGGGCAAATTGTATTTAGACCATTTCTGCCTCCCTTGGGGGCAGATTGGCCGATTGTAGGTCAATCTGCCCCCAAGGGGGGCAGAAACCACTAGGCACCGGGGATTTTTTTTTTGGCACCAATGTCACGCAGGGGGAGCGACCCCATAGGCAAGGGTCGCTCCCGGGGGGCAGGGGGGTTGGGGGGCGGGGGACAAATTTATTTTAGGCCATTTCTGCCCCCCCTGTGGCCGGCTGAGCTAGAGGCCAAAATCCACAGGTAGGCACTGTTTTCTATGAAAAAATGTGATGTGTCCACGTTATGTTTTGGGCCATTTCCTGTCGCGGGCGCTAGGCCTACCCACACCAGTGAGGTATCATTTTTATCGGGAGACTTGGGGGAACGCTAGGTGGAAGGAAATTTGTGGCTCCTCTCAGATTCCAGAACTTTCTGTCACTGAAATGTGAGGAAAACATGTTTTTTTAGCCAAATTTTGAGGTTTGCAAAGGATTCTGGGTAACAGAACCTGGTCAGAGCCCCACAATTCACCCCATCTTGGATTCCCCTGGGTTTCTAGTTTTCAAAAATGCGCTGGTTTGCTAGGTTTCCCCAGGTGCCGGCTGAGCTAGAGGCCAAAATCCACAGGTAGGCCCTGTTTTCTATGAAAAAATGTGATGTGTCCAGGTTGTGTTTTGGGCCATTTCCTGTCGCGGGCGCTAGGCCTACCCACACAAGTGAGGTACCATTTTTATCGGGAGACTTGGGGGAACGCTGGGTGGAAGGAAATTTGTGGCTCCTCTTAGATTCCAGAACTTTCTGTCACCGAAATGTGAGGAAAATATGTTTTTTTAGCCACAATTTGAGGTTTGCAAAGGATTCTGGGTAACAGAACCTGGTCAGATCCCCACAAGTCACCCCATCTTGGATTCCCCTAGGTCTCTAGTTTTCAAAAATGCACAGGTTTGGTAGGTTTCCCTAGGTGCCGGCTGAGCTAGAGGCCAAAATCTACAAGTAGGCACTTTGCAAAAAACAGCTCTGTTTTCTGTGATGTGTCCACGTTGTGTTTTGGGGCATATCCTGTCGCGGGTGCTGGGCCTAACCACACAAGTGAGGTACCATTTTTATCGGGAGACTTGGGGAACGCTGGGTGGAAGGAAATTTGTGGCTCCTCTTAGATTCCAGAACTTTCTGTCACCGAAATGTGAGGAAAATATGTTTTTTTAGCCAACTTTTGAGGTTTGCAAAGGATTCTGGGTAACAGAACCTGGTCAGAGCCCCACAAGTCACCCCATCGTGGATTCCCCTAGGTCTCTAGTTTTAAAAAATGCACAGGTTTGGTAGGTTTCCCTAGGTGCCGGCTGAGCTAGAGGCCAAAATCTACAGGTAGGCACTTCGCAAAAAACACCTCTGTTTTCTTCCAAAAATTTGGATGTGTCCACGTTGCGCTTTGGGGCATATCCTGTCGCGGGCGCTGGGCCTAACCACACAAGTGAGGTACCATTTTTATCGGGAGACTTGGGGGAACGCTGGGTGAAAGGAAATGTTTGGCTCCTCTCAGATTCCAGAACTTTCTGCCACAGAAATGTGAGGAACATGTGTTTTTTTAGCCAAATTTTGAGGTTTGCAAAGGATTCTGGGTAACAGAACCTGGTCCGAGCCCCGCAAGTCACCCCTCCTTGGATTCCCCTAGGTCTCTAGTTTTCAGAAATGCACAGGTTTGGTAGGTTTCCCTAGGTGCTGGCTTAGCTAGAGGCCAAAATCTACAGGTAGGCACTTCGCAAAAAACACCTCTGTTGTCTTCCAAAAATTTGGATGTGTCCACGTTGCGCTTTGGGGCGTTTCCTGTCGCTGGCGCTAGGCCTACCCACACAAGTGAGGTATCATTTTTATCGGGAGACTTGGGGGAACGCTGGGTGAAAGGAAATGTTTGGCTCCTCTCAGATTCCAGAACTTTCTGCCACAGAAATGTGAGGAACATGTGTTTTTTTAGCCAAATTTTGAGGTTTGCAAAGGATTCTGGGTAACAGAACCTGGTCCGAGCCCCGCAAGTCACCCCTCCTTGGATTCCCCTAGGTCTCTAGTTTTCAGAAATGCACAGGTTTGGTAGGTTTCCCTAGGTGCTGGTTGAGCTAGAGGCCAAAATCTACAGGTAGGCACTTCGCAAAAAACACCTCTGTTTTCTTCCAAAAATTTGGATGTGTCCACGTTGAACTTTGGGGCGTTTCCTGTCGCGGGCGCTAGGCCTACCCACACAAGTGAGGTATCATTTTTATTGGAAGACTTGGGGAAACATAGATTAGCAAAACAAGTGTTATTGCCCCTTGTCTTTCTCTACATTTTTTCCTTCCTAATATAGGAGAGTGTGTAAAAAAGACATCTATTTGAGAAATGCCCTGTAATTCACATGCTAGTATGGTCACCCCGGAATTCAGAGATGTGCAAATAACCACTGCTCCTCAACACCTTATCTTGTGCCCTTTTTGGAAATACAAAGGTTTTCTTGATAGCAATTTTTTACTCTTTATATTTCAGCAAATGAATTGCTGTATACCCCAATGAGGTAGAATGAAAATGCACGTCAGGGTGCAGCTAATTTATTGGCTCTGGGTTCCTCGGGTTCTTGATGAACCTACAAGCCCTATATATCCCCGCAACCACAGGAGTCCAGCAGACGTAACGGTATATTGCTTTCGATAATCTGACATTGCAGGGAAAAGTTACAGAGTAAAACGTAGAGAAACATTTATGTTTTTTTCACCTCAATTTCAATATTTTTCTTTTTCAGTTGTTATTTTCTGTAGGAAACCCTTGTAGGATCTACACAAATGACCCCTTGCTGAATTCAGAATTTTGTCTACATTTCAGAAATGTTTAGGTTTCTGGGATCCAGCATTGGTTTCATGCCCATTTCTGTCACTGACTGGAAGGAGGCTGAAAGCACAAAAAATTGCAAAAATGGGGTATGTCCCAGAAAAATGCCAAAATTGTGTTCAAAAATTGGGTTTTCTTATTCAAGTCTGCCTGTTCCTGAAAGCTGGGAAGCTGCTGAGTTTAGCACCGCAAACCCTCTGTTGATGCCATTTTCAGGGGAAAAACCACAAGCCTTCTTCTGCAGCCACTTTTTCCAATTGTTTTGAAAAAAACGAAATTTTCCCTGTATTTTGGCCAATTTCTTGGCCTCTTTCAGGGGAACCCACAAAGTCTGGGTACCTCCAGAATCCCTAGAATGTCGGAAAAAAAGGACGCAAATTTTGCTTGGTTAGCTTATGTGGACAAAAAGTTATGCGGGCCTAAGCGCGAACTGCCCCAAATAGGCAAAAAAAGGCCTGGCACAGGAGGGGGAAAAGGCCTGGCAGCGAAGGGGTTAAATAGGAGCCATTGTATTTGTCAAGACATGTGTTTTGTCAAAATGAAGCTTATATCCGAAGTTTCATGTCATCACTTAACTGCCATGAGTCCAGTAACCGGAGTAGAAGTTAAATTGGCCACATCATCCTCATGTGCTAAGACAACTCCAAATGATGTATTTACAGATAATTGAAGAGCTTGAATATAGGGTCCAATATATAGTGTGAAGAGCTGAAGTGATGGGGGGAGCCCTGCCTAGTACCTCTAAAGATCTCAATAGTGCCCATGAGGGTACTCAAAGATAAGTTCCTATCCTTCAATCTGGCATATTATTGGCAAACCTGAGCTACAAATCAAGGGTGGAAACCCTAGACTCCCATAACTTTCCAGAGAAATGGCCAGCAAACCAAATAAAAGGCCTTTTTTGCATCTAACAGTATGATCCCAACATAGGCCCCATTGGCACTTCCAAAGCAGTAAGTGTTGTGTTGATATGAGAGGTTGTGTCGCAACCAGGTATAAACCCATATTAATTTGGATGGACCATGCAAGAAATAACCACAGATAACCTGTTGGAAAAAATCAGGGTGTGAATTTTGGAATCAGCATTAATCAAAGATATTGGGTGATAGGAGTCACAATGCGTAGGGTACTTCCCTTTATTGGGGAAGCTAACAATGTCAGTCTCCCTCAGGATTTCTAGACTCATCCCATGGAATCAAAAGAATTAAAGAGATCACAGAGACTGTGTATTAAGGTATGTGACAAAACCGCATAGGATTTTGAGGGGATGAAGTCTGGGAAGTCTGGACTGGGAGATTTATCCTTAGCTAATTGATTAATTCATGTTTCAACTTTGAGCAACATTATAGTTTAGTTTAGTGTAGTTTAGTTTATAAGATTTGTAAAGCGCATGGCGACCCGAAGGCATCCCAGCGCTAAAAGCAGCAACACACAAATAGGAGGGGGGATCAATGCTAATTACAGAATAAAAAAGTTTTGAGCTTTTTCCTAAAGAGGTGCTCGGAGGATTCATTACGGAGCTCCAAAGGAAGGGTATTCCAAAGGTGGGAGGCCTTACTGGAAAAAGAATTGTTGCCCCAGGCTCTCTTAGATCGAGAAATGTGTGCATACCTAAGAGAGGAGGAACGTAAGTTCCTAGAAGGAGTATGCAGGGAGACCCGTTTCCTTAGAGAGATGGGACCTTTACCATGTAGGGCCCTATGGACAATGCAGAGAGATTTAAAATGGATCCGTTCTTTGATGGGGAGCCAGTGGAGGGTGGAGATAGCCAATTTGGTGGATGAATATTTTGAGGAGTGAGTAAGAAGCCTGGCAGCTGCATTTTGCACTCTTTGCAGCTTCTTTATAACATAAAAAGGGGAGCTAAGGAACAGAGAGTTTCTGTAATCCAGACGGGAAAGAATTAAGGCTTGGATGAGAATTCTTCTGGCTGTAGGAGGAAGAAGAGATAGAATCTTTCTGAACATGCGCATAAGACCAAAGCAGGTAGAAGAAACTTTACTGGCTTGAGAGTCCATAGTAAGCCTGGGGTCAAGCATCACAACTAGAGTTTTAACCTGAGATTTGGGGGGAGGAAGAGTACTGAAGGCATCTGAGAGCGAGGGAAGGGGAAGAGGGGGGGAACCGTTCCCCAAAACCAGGACTTCCGATTTTCCATCGTTAAATTTGAGTTTGGACTTGGTCATCCATTTGGCGATGTCACTCATACAGCGGGAGAGATTGGTCACCGGCGAGTCTCCAGAGCTGGAGAGGGATACCACTAACTGGGTGTCATCTGCATAGGTGACCAAGGACAGATTATGAGGGGCAACTACTCTAGCTAAAGGTGACAAGTAAACGTTAAAAAGAGTGGGGCTAAGGGACAAGCCCTGGGGGACTCCACATGCCAAGGGGAAAAGGCCAGAAAAGAAGGTCCGGTCTAAGACTTGGAAAGATCCGTCTCTAAGGAAGGAGGAAAACCAAGAGAGGGCGGAACCTCCGACTCCTACATCCGATAGTCTCCGACAGAGAAGATCATGGTCGACAGTTTCGAAAGCTGCACTTAGGTGAAGCAGGATGATGGCTACGTGAGACCCTAGGTCTAAGAGCTGGCGGGCCGTCTCAGTTACTGAGAGGAGAGCTGACTCAGTACTGTGCAAGGCTCTAAAGCCCATTTGGGTGGGATGAAGAAGTTCATTGCTTTCGAGATAGTTGGTTAGTTCAGTGTTGACATGTTTCTCAAGGATGTTTGTGGAGATAGGGAGGAGGGCAATAGGTCTGAAATTTTCCAATAAAGTGGGGTCAAGTTTGGGTTTCTTCAGAAGGGGCTTAACCACAGCATGTTTAAATGAGTGGGGAAGGGAGCTCGAGGATAAGGAGCTGTTAAGAATTTTAGTGAGAGGAGGAGCAATGGTGCCTGCTACCTGCAAGAGAGCAGAGGGAGGGGCGGGGTCCAGAGGGGAGCCGGATTTAATTTTGGAGAGGAAATTAATGGTCACCTCCTCGGTGAGAGGGGGGAAGGAGGTTAGAGAGACTCCTACAGGAAGGGAGTCAGTGTCATTACAAATAGAGGGATCATTCATATAGACGGGAAACCCAGAGTATATACTGATGACTTTGTCCTGAAAAAAGGATGCCAGTCGATCACTGTGGGAGACGGAGGCTTCCGTCATAGGGGTAGAAATGGGAAGGGAGGTAAGATCTCTAAAAATTTGAAAAATGTATTTCTGAGGACATGAAGAACATTCTATTTTTCCACCATAAAAGGTAGACTGGGCAGTTTTAATATTGTGGTGATAGGTTCTGACTGATTGCTTGCAGATCTCTCTGTTAGATAGACTGTAGTTTTTACGCCACAGTCTCTCAAGTTTTTTAAAGTTCTTTTTGAGTTCAAGCAGGTAAGGGGAGAACCAGGGTTTAGATTTGTGGGGTGAGGGAACCACTCTGGTTCTGATATGTAGAACAACATCCAAGGAGGATGAGATCCATTTATCAAAAGAGTCTGCAGTTTCTGGGGCAGATGAGTGACCGGTTTTGCCATAAGTCAAGAGGGCCTTACGCCATTCTTCCGGGTCCAGTTTTGACCAAATGCGTCCAGATGTGGTGGTGCTGGGGAGGTGCCCTTAGGTGGCATCATACGGGAAAGTGAAAGTGAGAAGGGAGTGATCGGTCCAGAGTAATGGCAGGGGAGGGGCCGTCAGCAAGTTGGCAATATTGCTGAATATAAGATCCAACGTGTGACCCTTCTGGTGGGTATGGCCAGATACATGCTGAATTAGTTGGAGTGCTGCGAGAGAGGTTGCCAGTAATTTAGCCGAAGGGCAGTCGGAGTTGTCGAGATGAATATTAAAATCTCCTAAAATAGTTAAGTTGGAGACATTGCAGATATGACTGGCTGCAACCTCCGGAAGAGAATCCAGGAAACGTAGCACAGGTCCAGGTGGTCGATAGAGCAGAATTCCTGAAAAGGTGAAAGTGGGGGACAAACATAATGAGAACATTAGGCTCTCACAATCAGGAATATCTAAGGGTAAGGTGGTGCATTTAATAGTAGTTTTATGAATGATAGCTATTCCACCACCTCTGGTGGAGTGCCTATCTAGATGAATCATGGAGTAAATGGAGGGCAGAGAGTTACAGATGTGTCCTGTAGAATCTTCATCGAGCCAGGTTTCAGTAAGAAACAGTACATCAGGCAAAAGATCTTCAAGGAGATTATAGATGTGTAGAGAATGAGCGGGGAGGGATCGGCAGTTAAGCAGCATCATTCTTGCTGGGTGGGGAGAAGGAATTTCAGAGGACGTGGAGGGCAGGGCGGTCCAACCACAGCGTGGGCAGGAAAGGAGGAAGGAGAAATGAAGGTCGCTTGAATGGGTGAGACAGGAATTAGAGGTCCTACAAGCCAATAGCTGCGAAGAAGAGTAGACTAACCTCATTGGGGAAAAAAGAACAGCATCTCTGGGCTCAGAATGCTCAGGACGCGCCAGGGCGCGGACGGGCGCAGACGGGCTTGCCTTTGGCACACCAGCGGCGCGCCCGCTGCGCGGCCGGCTCCCCTCTGTCATTAAATACTGACGAGAGGCAGCCTGAGCCGGCTTAGGGGAGAGAAAAAGACTATACCGTCAACCTAACAAAATGGCGGTATAGAAATGTCCCAGACAGGAAGAAGGGTAAAAGAAAGCTGAGCACCCGGTAGCCACTAACCACGGGCTCCGGTGCTCAAACACGGCGTGAATAAAGAAACAGAAGTCAAAGGTAAGTTTAAAAGGCCCAGAGTGAAAGACCCATGAATAAAAAGTAATTATTTAAAAATCATAATTCTTTTTAAAAAAGCAGTCAAATTCAACAAACAGTAATTATTTAAAAATTGTAATTTTTTAAAAAAGCAGTCAAATTCAACAAACAGTAATTATCACAATCATCAATGTTAAAAAATGGGAGCCTACTTGTATGTCACTCGCTCTTTGTGTCTAGCTCATTGAGCTTCCCTCAACTTTAGGTGAAAATACACATCAATAAATTGAATAATGGCTTCCTTAGACTTAAGACAGGCCTCCCGATAAAGATTATCATAGAACAAACAAAATGCCTCCCTAATAGATACTGGGTCAATTACATGTTCCCCTTTGTTATTAATGAACTTCTGAATGATGTTGGCACTGGTCCTATTATTCACCTTAAAAGAGAGTAGTCTCCCCATCATCTCTTTATTTTCAAAGATTTTCAGCTGCATAGCCCATATCTTTTAAATCGCCATATCCCAGGTGCTTTTTCTAAGGTCAGTTTGCAAGATAACATGTTGCTCTAAAACATATTTAACCCTCTGTCCGTCTTGGTCAACTATGCTCTGTTCCAATCTATTTTCAATAGTTCTTAGAAGTGCGCATTCAAGCCTCCTCAGCTCTGGACACCTTCTGCTGATATGTTGCAAACTACTGTGTATGCCCAGACAGCATGCCTTGAGCGAATCTCAAATGTAAAAAGGTGGGGCAGAGCCTTTATTGACTTCTAGATATTCCCTCAAATACAGATTCATTGAGCTAATATATTCCTTCTTATGTCCAACTTCGTGACCCTGAAAATAGGGAGGGCCCTTAAGCACAAATGCAAAAAGATGAGGAGATGTGGTCCCATATAATTCTCAGATTAGCTAGGATATTGAGGTTTAGCAGAAGGGATTTACAGGTTAGGAACAAATCAGTTTTTGAATGGGATTAATGGGGAGCATGATAAAAGGTAAACTCAAAATTTTTGAATCTACAAGGTCCACAAATGTTGATTAATGTGTATGAGGTCATAAGTTGTTTCAAAGTATCTTGAAGAGGCTACATCCCCCATTGACTGAACTCAGATTCTATATCCCTAGATGTGTAGTCTTTACGAGGACATAGTGTGTCATTAAAGTCATCACATATTATCAGAAGCTCAGGCTAGAGATGGAGTTCGGCCAGTAAGCATTTATAGATCATGAAGTCATCCTCATTCTGACCACAGACTACACATATAGTGGAACGCATACCTTCCCAGAGGATTGTCGCAATAAGCCAACACCTGTTGGTGTCAGCTTTATGTCTTAACATAGCCCACTTATCATCACAATCTAGAAGTGCGACACCCCTCTAAGCCGAAGTAACTCAAGACGTTCACAGAACTCTATATACTAACTCCTTTAATAACATAATTTATTCCTGAGAGAGATGTGTCTCCTGTAGACAAAAAAATCTGCGGTTTCAAGGTGTGTAATTATTCCCTAATTATCTTGCACTTATGGGGTGGCTTGATGCCACTATTATTTCAAGAAAGAACATGGAGAGGCTGGCCAAGTCCCTGGTTGTAATTAGCCATCTTTATTAGCTGGCCAAGTGAAGATGCCCCCTGCATAAGCCTTAAGAACGCCCTGGGCCTGTCTCCAAAAATCAATTGATCCTTTTTTTTCTCCATTTATTATCGCGAAACCCTCCCTACCCTCAAACATGTGAACACAACCCCCATCCATGTGAGAACATTTGTCCCTATTGGCCACTACCTCCAGCTAATGTGTCAGCTCCCCCCCTCCCGAATGTAAACCTAGAGAAGAGGGCCAGCACAACATTACCCAAATATTTAGGTGAAAACCATTTACAGATAGGCACGGAGAACAGCCTCTCCTGAAGTTCATCTAACATGGAGATAAGAAAAAGACACTTCAAAACAAAATAAAAGTCCCAGAATAAAGCAGTAGCCTCACTATTATATTGCATGTTTAAAGACAATAGTACATCAATAGTGATGTCACCAAATGAGAATACAGAAACATGCCCCTAATTCACACATTAAATAAAGCCCACAGGAGCACTAACTCATTATGCAGCTAGCTACTTATGTAATTCAGTAACATTTACCCCATCATAGCACAAATGCAGTTGCCCATCGTATTTTTTCCTCAATGTAGCTGGCACAATGGGGGGTATTGTTGCCCCAATGCTGTGGGCAGCAGGAATATGCTATTAGGGACCTGGTTTCACCCACTGATGTTTGAATAACAGCCTGAGTCACCTCAACCTCAATGAGTCAAGAGTGGATCATGTCCATCTTCTTTGGCAGCTTTCTCAAGACTACTTGTGTCTTTAGAAGAGAGGTGTTCAATGCAAGAAAATCTTTCTGGTACTCCTGCCTGTGCTGCAAGAGTAGGTTATTGATAGCTGTTGATGTGGGACCTTCTGCATCTGCTGATGCGATCACTTGTGCTTCAGCACCAGCACCTTCAGTCAGGGTTGCACAATCAGACACAGGGGAGTGCCAATCATGAACCTACTATTACTGATGGGATTAGCCCCAATGGCATCCTCATCTCCAGAAGGAACCTGGGTCTGAGAATCCCTTCCACACCATGAGGGGAAACTGCTGGATGAGACCTGAGGTCATCACTGTCATACAAACTGCCAGAGTAGTAGAGAGGGAAAAACCATTGGGAGTCCTGTAGGCTAGCTCCAAGAAACAAGGCCAGAGTGCCCAGATTGCCCAACATAGCAATTTTCCCTGAGATGACCAGTGAATGTGCCAGGTGGAATCTCCATCGATCGTGATCTCAATGTTTGCAGGGAAATTCCTCATGGCATCACCCCTGACAGATGAAGCCTTATCAGACATTGCCATTAAAAGTTCCATCAGTGTGAGCCAGGGGATTGATGGCATGTGATTTGTAGCCAATAATGACTCCTCCAATCCAGCACCTGCCAATACCACTGATGATTCTTTGGGAAAAGATTTGCTAGAGGTGCAGGTGCAATCTTGTTTTTGTCCTCACTAGTAATGGTGAAGAGGTGAGATGTAATGATCGGTTGTATTCTGAGAGAGTGCTGACTCAGTACCTGAGCTTACCTACCAAGGGGGAAACCTTGAGCCTGAATCATCAGGTAAGTCACGCTTATCCCTCCTTGTCTTGTCACTTTGTTTTGGCATGTTAGATTCGGTGGTAGAGCTAGAGATATGGAGACTCTCTAGCCCATTCAATGTAGACAGTTCCCCCAAAGATACAGTTTTGGGGACAGCCACTTCCCTCCAGAAGCCTCTTCCTCCCTGTTCTCCATGGGCTCTGTGGGCTGACGAGACGTATGACAGGATTTCCTTTGCCCCCCCACAGGCCCTTCCCTCACTGCCACTTTTGCTGGCATCCAGTGGCAAATGGAGCGAGTAGCTTCAGCAGGGATAAGAACGAATACTGCTGCAGTCAGAAGTAGCCGCGTTGGTTCAAAATAATAGACATAGACTCCTCTCACCTGTCAAGACTGACATGGGGAATCCCAAAGAAGTTGGTGTTGCAAGAATGGTGCAGCAAGTCATCCGATGCTCGCTGTAGAAAAAACTTTTTCGTCAGCGGCAGTAACATGGGCTGACAGTTCCTTCAAGGTAACAGCCAAATGAAGAACAACCCCTTCACTAATGCGGAATGGTCTCAGTCAGAACGCACATGTCTGAGTGCACCTCCAGGTGATTCCAGTGCTGGGTGTGCCTTTGCAGCCTTCATGCCTGAGACAGAGAGAAGCGAAAGTAACGATGTCTAGTGTCCAGTACGGAGAACTATAGGAAGCAACAGGGTTCCCCACCGTGGGCTCCTGCCATTGCTTGAATCAACTATGTCTAATTGCCACCAATGCCCAGATTCCAGATTAGGGATGGGCTCCAGGGCTGCTCTCTGGAGTAGACAAGAGGAGAAGTGGGTCCTCAAAGTTCCAGTAGACATGAAGGTATAGCTTGGGAGGACTCAGTTTCCACTTGTGCGTAGCCTCCATATTTAATCAATCATTTCAGCCATTACAAGACATCCATGGGGATGCTAAAATACTTTCAAAAACCTTAATAAGTATTGAGAAGGCTTTCAGATTGTCTGCAAGTACGTGACGTAGGCAGATAGATCAGCTCAGACTGTACCTAAAGTTGGGCAAGCCTCCAACTCACCCAGGGAGATTGTAGGCATAAAGCCAGGTAGAATGATTTCCTGACATTGATGGAAAAAAAGCATTTGGTTTGTAATGACATGCCAGCTAGAAATAACACTAACCTGTCAAAGATTAGTAGATAATGGTTTTGGATAGATAGAGACCCCAGTGCTCTATACTTACAAGCAGAAGTGATAACCAACAGGAAAACATGAAAACTACCTTCTGGGTTGAGTATTTGAGATTTATTCCTGTAAGAATTTCAAACATAGGAAACTGGAGGGCCTTAAGGACTAAAAGTAACTTCCAGGAAAAAAACTGTCACTTAAACAGAAGGTTGCCAAAGAGCAAAACTCCACATCAATCTGCTGGCTAGACTTTCCCTTTCAGAAACAGCTGCCCAATGAGATCTGACTTTCTTAATGCTGCCCAGTGGGCACTTAAGCTGAAGACTGATATTCTCAGGTTAAATCCATCCCATAGAAACTGAAGGACCCATATAGGTTTACAATCAGTAGGAACCTATCACTGATTGGTACACTAGGAAGAGAAAAGCATATGGTGTTGGTTGTGAAACTGCCAAGTACTCTACTGACGAGTTTACTGAACTGAGGCGGCCCTGGGAGAAGAAAGTCCTAGTTGTGTGACACCCCTCCTCTCCATCATCAAGCCGAGAAGCAAAGATGTAGTGGAGATGTAGCAGAGGCCTGTAAAAGAAAATCCATTTTTGTTCCAGAAATATGTGCCAGAATCACAAAGCATTTTTTTGGTTGCAAACGGCCCAATTTGCAGAATTCGGCTGGGTGCACCCAGTAAAATGATGTTTCAAATATACAAAGTGCAAAAGGCGACCTGGTCACTTGTTGCCAAATCGCATTTTCCATTTGTTATTTGTCATTTGGAAGGGGCGTGTTAGGGTGTACCTTCCAAATACCGAATCCGTATGGTATGTATTACTGTTTTGCGACCGAATTGCAGTCACAAAACAGTAGTACTTTACCACCAATTTAAAATTAGTGGTAACCCACTTGGAAAGGGGGATGGGTCCCCAAGAAACCCTTTCACCTTAGAAAATGTAAATAATAATATTTTTAAGAGCAGGCAGAGGTTTCTTAAGGAAAACAGGCTGCATTTAAAAACAAGATTGTTGTGTTAAAAAGCAATCACAGACATGGTGGTCTGCTGATCTCAGCAGGCCACCATCCCTGTGATAGCTGTGATTCCTTATGAGTCACAAACTGCGATTTACCTCATTAATATTCATCAGGTAAGTCAATTTGTGACCTACAAGGAATGCTTTAATAAAAACGGAATGAGTTCTATACATTAGGACATTGGTATTCCTATTGTTTGTACATCTGGCCTGTAAGTCTTAACAGAAGAAACCACTGAATGTGTGTGTAAAAAGGAACCAACAGAATGGCATTTGACCACTTCCTGCAGAGTCTCCAGAAACCTGGACCAAAAGTAGGGAAAGAAAGGATTGTTGGTACTAACAAATAGGTTAATCTAAAGAAATCGAAACCTTCTGCAGAATTTTGAAAATATAGAGCAAGCCAGGATGAAGCCATGCGATGAAGGAAACACTCTGCTCAGTGGATCTGCAATGAAATGTCTATTACTTGAATGAGGGAGGCAGAAGGAGCCAACAGATGCAGTTCCTCTGAATCCCAAATGTGGAACTACAGGGAAGACAGAGAGCCCATCCTTAACTGGATGGTAAGATATTATTTTGCAACTGTATTGTTGACACAAACTTGAGCTACTTGACAATGCAACTGAGGAGCACACTAAAGAAGAGAATGGCAAACTGCCATCGCTTCTCTTCAGTTGAAAAATTAAAGCTCTTTTCTAGTAGCCCCTTCCCATTTATTGGCAGACTTCCTATAGTCACTCACCATGCAATCATGCATGCATCAGTAGTTAGTACCATCTGCTGAAGGATTACAGAGTAACCCCTTTTTCAAGAATCAATAGAAGAAGCCACCATTGAAGATCACCTCAACTATGCTGGACACACCTACTAAAACATTAAAGTTCCTGATGAGTGATTCTAATGTATGCTAAAGGGTCCAGAGGCTGTAGAGTCAATGGCACAAAGAAAACCTAAAAGGCCTGCAGACAGAGAGACAAAAAAGAAACAAAACAACAACAATAGTTATGTCAAACAATATTTTGGTCAGATGTTTCTGAAGTGTACTTGCTCTGAGGAAGTTTAAAAATAAGCTCTGATGAATTTAAGGTTTTGGAAACGTGTTAGTTGTGTTTTCATTGTATTGATGAAAAACCAATGTTTCGGCACAAGCTGATATACTTTCAAGTGTCATTTGTGTTCTGGAAGCAGAAGTTGAGTGAAGCAGCAAACTGTCCAGGTAAGAATATGCAAGGATAACCCTAATGTGAAGGTGTGTTACCAAAGGAGCCAACACCTTTGAGAATACGCTTTGTGCAGAAGTCAGACCAAAGGATAAACCATGGAATTGCCAATCTCGAACTTCCAAAGAAAACACAGAAATCTCTGGTTAGCTGGAATGTTTGGAATGTAATAGTAGGTATCCTAAAGATCTATGCTGTCACTCATTTTCCTAGGGAAACTAAAGGAATACCATTTTGTAACATGTCTATCCTGAAGAACACTTTCCTAATGAAATAAATCAGACCCTTGTGAATTATGATCAACCAGAGTCTATAAGCACTAAAACACAAAATAGTGCACCCTGACCAATTCCTGTGTCAGAAAACACTAACCTTGTACATATGAATCAATCAGGAGTGATGCATTCCTCCATCTCTCTCTGTCCCCACCAGTACTCACATAAAAGAAGAATATGAGAACCAATAGTAGAAATAGGAAAGTGGAACCGGATAAGCAGGATAAGAGAGATAACAGAAACACTATACAATACCATTTGGACTCATCACTTCTACAAAACTGAGGTACGCAAGGTGATTAGCTAAGGGTAATAAGATAGTCTAGACACCTGCCATGAAAGTCTGGCCTCTAAGTGTAACAGTAAATCAATTTCTTGTGACTGTATCTTTGTGTAACTAACACTCTGCGTTTTGATGTGAAACCAGGTATTCCGGAAAATAAAACATACAAGAGATTAGTATCATAAATATATGTTCATCAACAATTGTTTCTTCCATTAATATAAGTACTAAAGCTTCATGGATATGCTGTCTCTGTGGAAGGTGCGCTGGAATTTCCGTTTGACCTTAGTGGCTCTTTAAAGTTTAAATGTCAAACTACTTCAAAGTTCAATTTCACAATAAGACTTGACTTTCAGTATACTTATCTTGTTCCCCAAATGTTTCCCAACAGACTCCAAAAGAAGTAACTGTTATTTACAAATGGAAATCCTAAATCATGGAGATAGGTGCTAGCTGCAGCAATATTAGATCATGACTTCCAAGCATGGACACTATGATAGATATGTTGTTAGGCTCAGATTTCAACGTTGGTTCCCCCATTCCCAGACTATGTGAAAGTTCAAGGGCTGGAAGGAAATGAAGATTATAAAATGATTATTGCTTAGGGTCAAATTCCTTCCAATCTACAAATATAATGTAACTGTTTTCTGCTACCTTTTGCATCTAAAATCTAGTGTGTCTCATTCACTTCAGAATTCACCTGAACCAGCATGGAATGTGGAACAAAGCATGCTTTGCAGGACCAGTTTTTAACCGAGATAAATAAAAGATCTGACTCATTTTCATAGACTGAAGCCATTTTGATTGTACAGTGACTAGATTCACACTCACTTCTATCATACGTTGCACCATAAACTTAGGCTGCAATTTAGAACATTTTTCAGAGGCAATTGTTTGTTAGTAACCATACCTTCTTACCTACAACATAGTCAACCTACTGAGGTAGAGAGTAACTGTGCCACAGCTTAGTAGAAATTGTATTTTTGCACTGTAGTGGGTGGATTCTAAGTAAATTTTTCCCTAAGTTCATACTCTTCTACCCATTACTAAAAGGCAAGATAATGCGTAGCATGCAGAGGTTCAAAATCTTGATGCTGTACCTCCAAAAGTCAATCGTGAAATCTCTTGGGTTTGGACTTTTCTTTGTTTTTTACTCCTCACATCAACAAAATGGTGTGAAGTGGTAACTTACTTGCCACATCCTAAAATCCAGATACCGAATTCCGAAAAAGAAATTTAAAACTGCTGTGCAGGCTCTTATTATCACTCACATCGACTATGTTCAACAGACACACCTGGCCACATTAACTGCCCTCCTTTAATCTCTGGCCAGGTTAATTACTTTTTCAAGGAAATATAATCACATTTCACCTGTCGGAAGTAAACAGTGTTGGCTATCTCCAAAAGTTTGGATTATCTTCAAACTCTGCTGCTTCATGTACAACGTAGTACTTATCAACAATCCCTCTTATGTGTTGCCGTCCTTTTCCCCACCTCATTTGAACAATCTCAGACTAGAAACCCCAAACTTCACAACCTCCTTTGTACAAAACGTATCCTTCACTGGAGCATCAATTTCTGCTGGAACTCTCTGCCGATAAATGTCAGAATGCAAACAACGCTTCTTTCATGCAGAAAATAATGGAAAAATTGCTTCCTTCAAGGATTCCACCCCCATGAATCCCATCCTGAAGAAGATTCCATTGAACCCCAGACCAACCTCACCTACTTTAAATAATCGACCCCACCACCTGACACTTCTTGTCGTGCTTGCTCCATTTCTTCCTTCTACACCCAGTTTATTTTTATCGATCTATTCTAGTTCTGGTTACCGTGGCTTGTTTTTTTCTGTATTCTTTTGGTTAAATGCAAAGCAAGCCCAAGGCTGAAAGAGTGAGATTAAAGAAATCTAAATTAATTCATAAATAAAAGTATTTAACAATCTCAGACTCGAGGCCCCCATGTTCGCATCCTCTTTACCACAAAACACATCCTTCTTTGAAGCATCAATTTATGCCTGGAACTCTCTACTTATAAATGCCAGAATCAATCCCTCTCCTCTTTTATTCATGAAAAAATCTGAAAACTCAATTGTTTTGGCTCTTCCTGTGAATCTCAACCTGGAACAGATTCAGATGAGCTCCCTACGTAACTCATCTGCTCGCTGTGTAGACCCCACCACCTCACACGTCTTATCGTGCTTGCTTTATTTCTCCCTGCTTCAATCAGTTTATTTTTTCCAATCTATTCCAGTTCTGGTTATCGTGGCTTGTTATTCTCTCCTCTTGTTTTCGCTAAATGTAAAGTGCCTAAATGTCCATGTGCGGAAGTGTGAGATACAAAAGAACGAAATAAAATAATAAATAAAATTATTTCATGAAAGAGTGTGAGATTTCTCATCAGACAAATTCTAAATCTAATCACATCCGGCAGAGACGTTATACAGTAAATGATAATTTCTCTTTGCTTAATGGAATTGTTATATCCTAGTTCAATGTCATTAAGATAGAGAATTACATTAGTTGATAGTTTCTCATAATTATGTTATTTAATAATAAATGTCATTAGTTAATTAATGTTATAGGTAATATAATGTATTTACGTTACAGATAGGACTTAGTTCATAATGGTATATTCCACTCCCCTGTGGAAAGATAAGAATGGACTGGTCGGGAGGTGGCAAGAGACTGGAGGGCATGTTAGAATGTTGTGAGGTGAAAGTGAGGAGATGAAGGAAGGCGCAGAGTGAAGGAGAAGAAATAAAACCTATACTTCAATTGAAGCGTGACGAGTATTGGACTTTATAACATTGGCGACGAGGAGTGCGTAAGGGGGCACATTCTCCTTCACCCCTTTTCAGGTTGGTAGCATTACCACCTATCCTGTGACTTTCGGTCTATCTTATATAAGGGCTTGATACTGCTTGAGAATACGTACAGACATCAGCATGAGGAACACCGCTGACAGATATTCATAGGATATAAGGCAGCGAAGAAGTGGAATTTTAACAACTTATCGGGGGACCACTCTGAAACTTACTTCGCGCACATCCGAATTCAAGCGCGTTCCGAGATCACCTTAATCATAAATTAAAGGCGAGCATAGAGCGCGGGAGGTAACGCGCAGGAATAAGTTTCAGGGCATTGAGTGTTGACATAGACGGGGACGCCTCTGACTGAAATTAGGCGGCTGCTGCGAGGCGCGCACAGACTGGAATCTTAGGAATTTCCTCAAACGTATTTTCGTTACACAGTTGATCGGTGCTTGAGGAACTGTTAACACAGTGAGGTGATCTCACTGAAGTTTGGCGGCTACCGCGCACAGGCAGGAATCTCAAGAATTTCCACAACGTATTTACATCACACAGCTGATCGGTGCTCGAGGAACACAGCGAGATGATCCCACTGAAGTTTGGCAGCCGCTGCGAGCCGCGTACACAACATCGTATGACACCGTCAGCATTGGACATTGTTCTTATAGTCTCCAATTATTGCAATTTACTTAACGTTTGAATGGACGGCAGCACATTATTGATTTATATGCATAGCTTTAATTCATTTGCTTAAAAAAGTAACGTTTAACGTAATTGTGATTTTGCCTCTCATTGAAGTAATTATTTAGAATATAACTTATTGTAATTTGGCTTTATTAACCCAGTACAATGGCGGCAGCCGGAATGTCCCAACCAATCCCTTTTTTGAATGAGATGGGTGAGCCAAACATACCCTGGAAAGATTGGTTTAAGATTTTTGAATCTTACCTAATTGCAATCGGGGGGATAAATTCAACCCCATTAGGAAGCAGCATATTTTACATCACAATTTGGGAACTCCTGGAAGGAAAATATATGAATCTCTTCCTGATCCAATTTTCATGGAGGGTCAAGCCCAAGATGAATACGTTACCACATATTCTAAACTAGGAAAGCAATTTGGAGACAGAGTCAACGTAGTTCTAGAGCGACATACATTTTTTTCACGATGCCAAGGCAAGCAGGAAAGTGTGACGAATTATATTGCGGCTTTAAGAGGATTAAGCACTTTATGCGAGTTCAGAGATCTAAACGACTCTTTAATTAGAGAACAATTAGTTCGTTGCACTAATAAAATTAAAATACAAGAAAAGCTTCTTCAGAAACAACCCGGGTTAATGGAAGCAATTGAATTAGCAAAATCAATCGAACACACTGCAATTTGTTTGCAGGAGATTAATTCCCCTCCCCCAGAGGCACATATAAATGAGGTAATGGAAGGTGTAAAAGAGGATAACATTTTTAAAATTAAAGGTAGTGAGAAACAACCCCAAAAGAATAGTAGTAACAGAATGAATTTAACATGCTTCCGTTGTGGGAGTAACAATCACCATGCTAATTCCATCTCTTGTCAGGCGAGATCTGCAATCTGCAGAAGGTGCAACAAAAAAGGCCATTTCGCGAGGGTATGTAAGGACAATTCAAAACATGGGGATAGCAAAAAATCTGAAGAAATACCACAGTTAATTAAAAAAATTATACTGCAAGTGAACACAGATGATAAAATCAACACTCAATACCCGGTGTGGACAATTGTGATTAATGGGGAAAGAATAAAAGCGTACGCTGACTCTTGTTCACCATTCACCATAATAAGTACTGCAGACTTTAACAAGATTAAAAAAAAAAACAACGTAATAGAGCTCCAAAATCCAGATATCAGCCCGAAAGGTTACAATAAAGACCCGATTATCTTGAAAGGCATGTTTAAAAGTATTATTTCATTCAAAAATAGGTCCACGGTTGGTAAAATTTATGTCGTAGAGGAAGGTTCCAACTTACTTGGTTGGCAACATCAAAAGGAACTGGGAATAAAACTGGATCCCAATAATCCTGAACAAGTTATGTGCATCGAGAATGTTAATTCTGGGGAAGCTTTCATCCAAGAGTTCCCCGAAAAGTTTTGCAAAAAACTAGGTCTATTAAAAAAATTTCAACATAAAATCAAACTCAAACCCAAAAATAAACCCATTGTACACAAAACCAGACCAATTCCACACCTACTGAAACAACCTGTAAAAAAAGAATTAGAGAAATTAGAATCGCAAGGAATTATTCAACCCATTGAGTGCTCAGAATGGTTGGCCCCCATTGTGGTGGCCAAAAAGAGTAATTGCAACGATATTAGAATATGCGTGGATTTAAGAGATTTAAACAAAAATATCTGGGTGGAAAGGCATCCACTCCCAAGAATACATGAAGTACTAAGCACTTTAGGGGAGGCATCATGCTTCTCAGTGTTAGACCTTTCTAATGCTTACCATCAAGTAGAATTACACCCTGATTCAAAATGGCTCACAGCGTTCACTACTCCATTTGGATCCTACATGTTTAATAGAATGCCTTTTGGCCTGTCATCTGCTGCGGCAGTTTTCCAAAAAATTATGCAGAATATTCTAGGTAAGGTACCTAATACTCTCTGTTTCCAAGATGATGTACTTATATATGGATCAACAGAGAACGAACATGACAAAAACCTTAGAATCGTTCTTGGTAAACTCAAAACAGCGGGTCTTACCCTAAAGCAAGAAAAGTGCCGGTTGAAGGTAAACTCAGTGGAGTACTTAGGGCACATCATTTCAAAAGATGGCTTCAAGCCTAAAGTTTCCCTTGTTGACGCAGTAAGGAACGCCAAAGCTCCAAAAAACAAGGATGAATTAAGATCCTTTTTGGGTCTTGCTGAATTTATGGCCAAATATGTAAAAAAATTCTCTTCTGTCTCGTCAGATCTTAGAGAACTATTGAAAAACCATGTTCCTTACAAATGGAACGAATGCCATAATAATGCATTTAAGGAAATCAAAACTGCCATTGTGAATGTTCCATACTTATGTAATTTCGACCATAATAGAAAAACCTTTCTCGCAACTGATGCCAGCAAGTTGGGTCTGGGGGCCACCTTATCACAAATCATAGATGGCAAGGAGAGAATTGTAGCGTTCGCATCTAGGACCTTGAACAAAGCTGAAGCCAATTATTCTGTCATCGAGAGAGAAACCCTTGCATGTTTCTGGGCCGTAAAACATTTTAAATTCTTCCTATGGGGCACTCAGTTCACCCTACGCACTGACCATAAACCATTAGTATATGTATTCTCCACCAAGGGGTTCAATAATAGCACGCACTGGATAGCTAGATGGATTCTAGCTCTGGAAAACTTCTATTTTACGGTTGAATATTTACCAGGAGATAAAAATTATGCAGCAGATTTCCTTTCAAGAACTCCGTTGAACTGTATGGAAACGTTCGATACTACGGAATACCCCATTTTGTCAATAGACTTACCATCGATTAGTGATGAGGAATGGAACTTAGCCTGCCAACAAGATGATACCTTAACTCTGTTGAGATCGAAAGCAAAAGAAGGTTGGCCCTTAGGAAAAAAAGACCTAGAAGACACCATCAAAGACTTTTGGGAGGTTAGATTAGAAGTTAACTAAAAAGACAATTATGTTCTTAGGAATGATAAAATTATACCCCCTCAGGAACTCAAACAAAAGATTATAAAACTTGCTCATGAAGGTCACCTAGGGAGTCTTACTAAGGCCCGAGTGAGAGAAAGATTCTGGTTCCCGAATATGGATTCTATGATTGAAAACCAAGTCAAAGAATGTTCCATTTGTGCTTTAAGCGACAAATCCAAAATAATACGCAAAACACCTATATCTCCAGTACAAATTCCTATCAAGCCATGGATTAAATTAGCCTTAGACATCATTGGTCCTCTTAACTATACTGGGCTTCCAACAAGATTTGCTATAATTCTCATAGATTACCAATCACATTGGATCACTACTAAACTGGTTAACCAAATTACCACTGAGTCAGTCATTAATTTCCTGAAAATTGTATTTAGTGTAGAGGGAATTCCAGAGGTTCTTATAACTGACAACGGAGTCCAATTGACGTCAAGCTCGATGAAACAATTTTTGAATTCTCTTGGGATAAAACATCACACTACAGCTTTATATTGCCCCCGAGCCAATGGATTAGTAGAACGAGCCAATCGAATGGTAAAGGAATGTATCCAATTAGCAAGCATTAACAGTTTGAATGTGGAAAATGCCATTAGGGAAATGTTATGGGCCTATCATACCACTCCCAACTCAATTACCAAAATATCACCCTTCTCAGCGTTACGAGGGAGGGAACCGTGTACTACATTCTACCCATCGTGGTTGGGTGGGGGAAGGCGGTGTGATAATACTTCATCATGTGATTTTGCGAACATATCAAAACACCAGGAAAAATATAAAAAGAGGTACAATACCAAATTTGGTGTAAAAAGACAATGCTGGAAGGTAGGGGACCAGGTAATGATCAGGAAACCAATAGGTTATTCAAAAGTAGGAGTAAAAGAGTCTAAATTCATGGGCCCCTTTTGTATCTCTAAGGTAAAAAACAATGTGGTGGTTCTGACAAATGGACAATGCTGGAGCATGGACAGAATTACAAAATATGTGAATCCAGTCACCGCTGTAAACCCAAGTGAAAATCCCACACGGAGTGGACATGCACAGAGAAGGTCCCAGAACAATGTGCAGAGAACTCCAAGTACTCGTGTGACCAAATCTCCTGTTTGGAGCAAGGACTATACTAAATAATATGATCAATAACATTCATACCTATGTTCCTAGAATTTCATAATTTTAGGTATAATTCAATATAACACTATATATAATCTGGTTATTTGTTTTATTATAATGGGAAGATGTGTTATATCCTAGTTCAATGTCATTAAGATAGAGAATTACATTAGTTGATAGTTTCTCATGATTATGTTATTTAATAATAAATGTCATTAGTTAATTAATGTTATAGGTAATATAATGTATTTACGTTACAGATAGGACTTAGTTCATAATGGTATATTCCACTCCCCTGTGGAAAGATAAGAATGGACTGGTCGGGAGGTGGCAAGAGACTGGAGGGCATGTTAGAATGTTGTGAGGTGAAAGTGAGGAGATGAAGGAAGGCGCAGAGTGAAGGAGAAGAAATAAAACCTATTCTTCAATTGAAGCGTGACGAGTATTGGACTTTATAACAGGAATGCTCCAATTTGCAGCATTCCCACTTAGATATGGCAAAACAAAAAAAACAGGGAAATGCATAGGTTCACGTGAAATATACGTGATAATGATTAAGAAATAATGCAAACTTCCTTGTGTCTTCAGAAATCTATCTGCAGGTGCTAAGTATGTGTTTGGGGTCATCACAGAACTGGAATGTGCAAAATCCATAGGGGCATATTTAAGAGCCCCTAGTGCCTCCTTGTGCCACATTGGTGTCATTTTGTTTACGATAATGTGGCCCAATTAGGCCAAAATCCCCACCGCCATATTTACAAAGTGACACAATGAATGCATTGTGCCACTTTGTAACCCTGTGCGCAACATTATGACCTGGACTGGCATAATGTATGCAAAGGGGACGTTCCCCCTTTGGGGAGGTGAAAAATGGCACAAAGAAATGTAATAGATTTCTTTGCTTCATTTTTTTCAGCACTTTTAACGCCTGCTCAGAGCAGGTGTTAAAAGGTTAAAAGGAGGCACACCATTCATTACAATGTTAATAGTAATACGTTTGCAGGTTTAGCATCAAAATTGTGCCGCTAATCCTGCAAAGCTCTGTTCTAGCATCAAAAATTCTGATGCTGGTCCCCTATCTACCGCTGGTGCACCGCATTTTTAATATGGTACACACATGGCGTTAGAGTGCGCTAAGAGGCGCAAGAAAAGTGGTGCTCCACTGTGTGCAGCGCCAATTTTCTTAATTATTCCCCTGGGTGTCTTGTAAGAGGGTGATAACACTCATGAATCAGCATTCTTGGAATCTCTCCACAAAGGCATTTTTATTAACATCGCTCAGAGCATCGTTTTTCTCTGATTTAATCATACTATCCATATCTTGTTTCCGTTCAATTAATTCTGAATGTACAGCCTTCACTGAACTAGCCTCTTGTCATTATAATGTAGTTACACCTCTAATATCTGAAACAGAGCACTTTCAGAATCCGTCTCTCAGGATAGGTGATAATGAGTGCTAGGAAATCCGTTAGAAATCACTTACCTTATAATCTGGATCCAATGGGAGTGATGCAGTCTTCCATCTATCACCAACTCCATCAATGACCATATAAAACAGGGATAAGATGGACAGTTGTAGAATCAGGAAATGGGGGAATGGAATAAGAAAGAGAGCAAAAACACTGCATTCTACCAATCGTATTCATCACTTCTGGTGGGTACAGAAGTTTGCAGGGCAAAGTTGGTACACTAAGGCAGTAATAGATATCTTAGTAACCTGCCATGGAAGTCCTGCATGTACTGTAGCGGTGAATGGATGTACTTTAGCTGCATCTCTGTGTAACCAACGCTTTCATGTGAAACTTAATATTTAATAAACTAAAACTTATAAGCAATGTGTATCTTAAATATATGCTCATCAGCAACTTGTTTAACTATGATAAGTATTGTTAACTTTCCCAAGCATCATGACTATACACTTACTGTTGAAGAGAAGTTCTAGTTTCCACTTGACTCTTATTCATAATTATATATCAATATCAAGTGTGAAGTGCCTTACCCTGAGGATTCCTCCTGTTTGGTCATACAATAAACCGTAAGTGTGATCCAAAAAACATTAATAGTATTTAATATAGTTCAAAGTTAAATGTAGAAAATAGCTAAACGCTTGTTCTTACAACACATCTCAATGTTCAACATACTTCTATGCATTCCCATATGTCCCCAAAGATACTTCAAACTAAGCAACTGTTCTTTCAAAAGGGAATCCTAAATCTGCATAACAAGGCTTTGGCTGCAGCAATCTCAGCCATTTGTAATTATTTGGGCTGCATCCCACACCATCATTAGTTGCTCACTATGGGCCCAGGTATATGCACATAAATCTTGACTCTCCTTCAGTGGGAGCAGGCCAGCACAAACTGCCAGGTCAGATCCCTGCTGAACGAGAACAGAAGCAGCTTAAGACTGATTTGTCTGTATGAGGGCTCATCAGTCGAGTACAGATAGTTTCAAGTGGCACAGTGTGCATTGTACTCACATTTGGGCATACTCATCCCGGTTAGGGTGTCACACTCAAGTATGCAAAAAAGTGATGGATGGATGCTTAAATTAATATCAGCCACTGGTCATTATTTGGACCACATCCCAGTCCATTGTTTTTTTGCACACTATGCCAACTCAAGATTACACTACCCCACCCAGAATCACTGTACTCAAACCCAGTAATTCATTAGCACTGCCTCCACCACACTGCCTCCACCACACTATCACCCTGCCCTTCTATCTCTACCACCTCCCTTCAACACACCATGAGTCTGGAGCAAAACACTACCACAGCAGAATTTCTCTTTCTCTTACAGTAGTGCACTAACACTCCAGTCCACCACACAGCTTCACAAAGCTGCACTATCACTCTTAACTACTGAATTCATACCCATTCCTGATACACTTTGGCTTGCAGCATAGCACTCCCATCTGTGCACAGCAAATCTGCTATTATTAAAAAACAACACTGTAGGAAAGAAGCCAATTCTTGGCATGGTTGCCCTCTTTTTCTTCCTGATGTCAGTGTGTTTGACTGTGTTCACTGGGATCCTGCTAACCAGGACCTAGTGATTATGATCTCTCTCCCAATTGGCATACTGGTGCCCCCATTTAAGTCCCTAGTATGGTACCTAGGTACCCAGGGCATTGGGGTTCCAGGTGATCCCTATGGGCTGCAGCAGTTATTCTGCCACCCATAAGGATCCCATGCAAAGGGTTCTACAGGCCTACCATTGCAGTCTGTGTGAACCGAGAGCATGTACCCATTTTCACTATAGGTCACTGGACCAGGACACTATGTCACCCCTATGGTAGGTCTTCTCCGCCCACAGGGCAGGGTGCATGCACCTGTGTGTGAGGGCACCCCTGCAACCAGCAGAGGTACCCCCACAAACTCCAGAACCATTTTCCTGGACTTTGTGAGTGTGGGGATGCCATGTTGCGCATGTACTGGACATACCCACTACCTATGTCCAGCTACATAACAGTAACTCCGAACGCAGGCACGTTTGGTATCAAACATGTTGGAATCATCCCCCAATTATTTTGAAAGTTTTGGTTGTATGATTCCATGCACTCTGGGGGCTCCTTAGAGGACCCCCAGCAGTGATCCTACAGCCTTCTCAGGTTTTCCAGGGAGTCCTAGCTTCTGCAATCTCACAGACAGGTTTATGCCTTCCTGTTGCTTGAGCAGCTCAAGCCCAGGAAGGCAAAACAAAGGATTTCCTTTGGGAGAGGGATGTTACACCCACTCCCTTTGGAAATAGGTGTTACCGGACACGGGAGGGGCAGCCTCCCGAAGCCACTGGTATGCTTTGAAGAGAACATTTGGTGCCCTCCATGCATAAACCAGTCTACACCGGTTCAGGGACCTCCAGTCCCTGCTCTGGCGTGAAACTAGACAATGGAAAGGGGAGTGACCACTCCCCTGTCCATTACCACCCCAGGGGTGGTGCACAGAGTTCCTCCAGAGGGTCCATGGGTTTTGCCATCTTGAATCCAAGGTTGGCAGGGAACTCTGGTAGCAAATGAGTGGCCAGGTCACCCAGCTAGGTGACCAATCACCCTTTTAGGGCTATTTAGGGTCTCTCTTTTGGATGGTTCCTCAGGTTCAGCTTGCAGGATTCCAGCAGGATTCCTTTGTATTCGTCACTTTGACTTTTGACCAAAGAAACTGCATCTGGACTCTCCAGGACCCGACAATCTGCAACAAAGAAAAATACTTCTCCTACAACATTGTTTCCATGGCTCCTTCCAACTTCTGCAACATTTCCCCAGGCGTGCATCCTCTGAGGACAGCCCATCTTTAGTCTGCACAGGAAAGAAGAAGGAATCTCCCTTGGAGTGAAGGAGTCACTCCCCTACATCTGCAGGCATCAGCAGCAACGACGACCAGCTGCGTGGATCCCCTCTCCTGCTGAGATACATGGATCCTGCAATATGAGTAGTCCAGACAGTCCTCTCTACTAGCTATCCAACTTGGGTGGAGGTAAGCTTTTTCCTTCCCATGCAGTACAGTACCCCAGTGCACTACGTATTTTACAGCTGCCAAGGCTTGTTGGCACTCCTTCCAAGAGGTCTTTGGTCTTTGTGTAGCTCCAGCCCACAGCACTCTTTCCTGACATGCACAGCTCCCTGAGTGACTCTCCTGCGGTGTGGGACTCCATTTTGTAGTGTTGAATGGGCTCCATTTGCACCTTCTGTGTCCCTGTCCTGTGGGACTCCTCTGCATGCTGCCTGTGATTCTCTGGGCTCTACGATGCTGAGGGCTCCCTCTGACTCCGCCTCCTGAGTTGAGTCTTCCTGGGCCTTGCTAGTCCTCAGCAGCACCACTTTCCACCAACCATGAGTTTTGCCTCTGCAAAGGCATGTTGGCGGAATCTGGACATGCAAACCTGACTGCAATCTTTCTTCCAGCGTGGGATATCACCTGCATCCTCCAGGAACTCGATGCTGACTCCAGGGCTGCAGTGCTGACTCTTCTTCCTCATCGTCAACCAACTCCTGCTATCCTCAGCTTGGTAGGTAGGGGCTCCTGCCCCCAATAGGCTCTGCTGTGTCTTCTGCGCTTGGTCCCCTCTTTCCTCATGTCTTCCTCTTTAGGATTCCACCGTTGGTTTCTTGCAGTCATCTCTGGGTTTTGCAATTCTCTTCTTTTCTGCTATGTGAGTGTTCTGGGTAAATTCTAGTAATTTACTCCTGCTTTCCTGGTTGCTAGGGGGTGTTTTGGTACTTACCTCTGTACATTCCTGGTACCCCCAGCGACCCTCTATACACTTCACTCACCTGGGTGGGGGTGACACCCTCGCATTCCATTTGTTTAGTATATCGTTTGTGCTCCCCCTAGATCCACTATTCTCTATTGCGTTTTACATTATTTACACTGTTTTCTAATTATTTATATGCCTATTTCTGACAACTAGTGTATATAACTTGTGTATTACTTACTTCTTAAGGGAGTATTGCCTCTATAGTAATTTTGGTGTTGTGTTACCATATTAAAGTACATATATTTTGGTAACACTAACTGTATTCTTTCCTGTGTGTAAGTGCTGTGTGACTACAGTGGTATTGTATGACTCCTAGATAAGCCGTGGCTGCTCATCCACAGCTACCTCTAGCGAGCCTGGCTTCTAGACATTGCCTACACTACACTAATAGGGGAGACCTGGTATAAGGTGTAAGTACCTGAGATACCCACCACACACTAGGCCAGCTTCCTACATTCAGCATCACTCTCCCATCTATGAATAGCAATTCTGCCATTATTCAAAAACAACACTCCTCCTCCTCATTGCAGCTCTAACTCTGATTTGCTCCTCACAGCACAACATTAGGATCCACCACACACTGAACGATCATCTAACAACTGCAATAAAATACCACAACCCCATCACTTAATTACAGTTGACATCTATGCACTACACTTTCCACTGAACTACCACCTAACTACTTTACATTACCAAACTCACCACACAATATTGATACTATACTATTAGGATGCAGTGTGGGTCATACATTCATTTATGTGCCTGTCCCACATTATGACATACTCAGAAGCTCTTAAACTTGCATTAGTTCAGGAGTGGAAGAGAACAGAGGGCTGAACAGAGTGCAGGTGCAGGTGCCACCTGGTTATAATCTTTGCACCTCAGAGAGATGTGTAATGTTGAATAGCTGACTAAAGGCAAGAATGATTCTGTGGCCCATAGTGTCATGACTATGACATCTGGCGGTATCTTCCAAGCAGTAATACTGTTTCTGATGGATACAACTACCTGTGGATTCCTCACCTCATGAATACTCCCATGGCGCCAGCATTCGACGGAAATCTTCTTACTAGTCTCTGCACGTCGACGAGGACGTCACTGTCGCCCACGCGACGCCGTCTGACGTCATACAGGCAATAAGAGGTCCTCGACGACGTGCGGACGTCAGTTCCCTTTTTTCCGTGCATTCGAAACGGTTATCTTCGAGGGAGCAACTGTTACTCTTGCGGTTACAGTGTATATCTTGCTGCGTAGTCTTTCGCTGTGGAAATAATGTCGCAGAGAAAGTCTGGATTTAAGCCTTGTCGTGAGTGTGGAGGCAAGATGTCGGTGACGGATCCTCATTCCGATTGCCTTTGGTGTTTGAGCTCCGACCACGACGTCTCGACTTGTGATTCATGTCAGCACATGAATCCAAAGGCTCTTAAAGAACGTGAGGCGAAGCTGTTTATGGCCAAGTCAAAGGTGAAGCATCACAAGAAGTCTTCTCCAAGACATCGGCGTCATCGAGACTCCCGGCGCTGTAGAGAATCTTGGCGTCATTCAAGGGAGGCTCGTTCCAGGTCTCCGGATCGGCGCCGAAGAACATGGGAGGTCAGCCCCACGGTTACGCCGCATCCTTCGACGCCGTTGCCTTCTCCGGTGTCTCCTGGACAGGCGTCGGTGATTGAGGTATTGGAGCCTCAAGTGTTTTCTCCGGCGCAGACGCCGAGGCCGGCGTCGGGGTCGCCTCCGAGACAGGCACCCCAGTATCCGGCTTTTCCCACCCCTGGAGCCGATAGTTCCGCATTCTTGAATGCGATGTATGCCATCTTCCAACAGATGGCTCCAGGGGGTGCTCCGGCTGGGCCTTTGGCCTTTTCTTTGGGTGATCCTGCGCCTCTTCGGCCGGCACCCTTTATGCCCTTTCTCCCGTTTGGGAACGTGGGCTCGGCGCCAGTGTCGGCGCCGGTGGCCGCTCCGGTGGCTTCGGAAGGATTGGCCCCAGGGATTTCCATCCCGTCGACGTCGAGATTTCGGCCTGTGACTCCGGTGGGTCCATCCGTTTCAACTGCTCTTCAGTCGGCGCCGAAGTTACCTGTGGCGCCGGATGCGGCGTCGGTGGCTTCGGAAGATCGGCGCCGATCTCCGACTTCGGCGGAGGCATTGTCGACTCCGCGGATTGAGCAACGACTGCATTCAAGGAGACGTGCTCTCCGGGTACTAGAAGAGCAGGAGTACCAACGAGCCCTAGAGGAAGGAGAGCTAGAGGACTCGGGTGATGGGCTGCGTGGACTGGAGTCGGCCAGTGGGCTGGACACTTCCCCTGAGTGGGACCTTTCGTCCCCGGGGGAATATACTGAGGAGGCTGCTTCCTTTCATGCAGTGGTACGGAAGGCAGCTAGTTTTTTGGACCTGCCTTTGCCGGTGGTGGAGGCGAAACAAAACCTTTTGACAGAGGTGTTACATCCGGCCTCAGCCGCGGCGGAGCCTCTGTTACCTTTTAATGACGCTCTGCTGGATCCGGTTTCAGAGGTGTGGAAGAGGCCGGCATCTTCCCCAGCAGTTCACAGAGCCGCGGCCAGGAGGTATCGGGCGGCTCCAACTGACCCTGGTTTTCTGTCCAGGCACCCTACGCCGGAGAGCTTGGTGGTGCAGGCCTCCTGTTCGTCCAAGTCAGCGCCTGGTTCTTTTCCGACGGTGCCTGGGGACAGAGATTCAAAGAAGCTAGAGGCGCAGTCGAAGAAGATTTTTTCGTCCTGCAGTCTGGCGTTAAAAGCCACCAATGCAACCTGTATCCTGGGGAGGTATATTCATGCTCTGATGGATGACATCTCCTCTTCGTTTACAGAGCTTCCCCAGGGTCTTTTGGATCTTGTCTCAAATGCCCAGGCTGCTGCGACCCAAATTATCCAGACGGGACTGGATACCACCGACTCGGTAGCCAGAGCAATGGGCACAACTGTGGTGGCAAGGAGACAGGCCTGGCTCCGTAACTCGGGCTTTTCGGCTGATGTACAGTCCACATTGTTGGATCTCCCGTTTGATGGGGACAAACTGTTTGGGGCTAAGGCTGATTCGGCCTTGGAACGTTTTAAGGAAAGCAGGGCCACGGCTAAGTCGTTAGGGCTCCAAGCTCCTTCTTCCACGGCCTCTTCCAGATTTTTCAGGAGGTTTTGTGGATTTGGGCGTGGCTCTTCCTCCTCTTCCTTTCGGGGAAGATATCAGCAACCTGCCTCTTCCCATCCCTATAGATCTTTTAGGGGGAGAGGTAGGGTCCGCACCAGAGGAGCCTCTCAGCAGCACTCTGCCTCTTCCTCATCCTCTGGCGGGGTGCAGCAGGGGAAGCAGCCTTAGGCTTCCACCATTTCCAACTCACGCCTCTCCTGTAGGGGGAAGATTACAGCATTTTCTCACCAAATGGGAGACTGTTACGTCGGACAATTGGGTTCTCAGTGTTGTGGGAAAAGGCTACACCCTTCCTTTTCGGGAGTTTCCGCCCCTCATCCCGCCCCGCCCTTCGTATTGTTCACAAGAACACCTCCTGTTGCTAGAACAGGAGGTAGAAGTCCTCCTTTTAAAGGGCGCGGTGGAGTTGGTCCAGGAGCAGGAAAGGGGTCAAGGAGTTTACTCAAGGTATTTCCTGATTCCCAAGAAGGATGGTCGTTTGAGACCAATTCTGGACCTGAGGATCTTGAATTGGTTCCTCAAGCAGGAAAAGTTCAAGATGCTGACCCTAGCACAGGTGCTTTTGGCGTTGAACATGGAAGACTGGATGGTGTCTGTCGACTTGCAGGATGCTTACTTTCATATCCCGATACTCAAGTCACACAGGAAGTATCTCCGGTTTGTGGTGGGATCGCAACACTATCAGTTTGCGGTCCTTCCGTTTGGTCTTACTTCAGCACCTCGAGTCTTCACGAAGGTGATGTCGGTGGTTGCGGCAGAGCTCAGAAGGAAGGGGATAGCAGTATTCCCTTACTTGGACGACTGGTTGATCAAAGCCAAGTCCCCGGAGCTTGTGTTGCGTCATCTGCAGTCAACAACCCAGTTGTTGTTCGACCTGGGTTTTTCGGTGAACGAGCCCAAATCTCACCTAGAGCCCTCTCAGCGCCTCCTGTTCATAGGGGCAGTACTGGATACAACATTGGGTCGGGCCTTTCCTCCGCCTCAGCGGATTCAAGATATTCAGGATTTGGTTCCAATGTTTCGAAATGGAGCGGTAGTTCCAGTCCTCAAGGTCCTTCGTCTGCTCGGTCTTTTTGCCTCCTGCATTCTGTTGGTCACGCATGCTCGCTGGCACATGAGGGCTCTTCAGTGGTGCCTCCGAAGGCAGTGGTCTCAACACAGAGGGGATCTAGAAGGTACTGTCAAGATCTCCAGAGATGCTGCTGTGGATTTGAAGTGGTGGATTGTAAGCAACAATCTTTCGCAAGGAAAGCCGTTCCAGCAGTCGCCACCAGTGGCCACAGTCATAACGGATGCTTCCACTCTAGGGTGGGGAGCTCATCTGGGGGATCTGGAGATCAAAGGTCTTTGGTCTCCAGAGGAACAGATTTTTCACATCAATCTGTTAGAATTACGGGCTGTACGTCTGGCTCTCAAGGCCTTCCTCCCTTCCCTTCGTGGTCAGTCGGTACAGGTCCTAACGGACAATACTACCACGATGTGGTACATAAACAAGCAGGGAGGAGTGGGGTCGTACCTTCTCTGCAGAGAAGCTCTTCGACTATGGTCCTGGGCAAAGGACCATCGGATTTGCTTGATAGCAAACCATCTGGCCGGAGTTTTGAACGTGCGTGCGGACAGTCTCAGTCGCCACTTCTCGGCAGACCACGAGTGGCGTCTCCATCCAGATCAAGTCCGTTTAATCTTCCAGAGGTGGGGGTTTCCTCGGGTAGATCTGTTCGCCACTCGAGAGAACGCGCATTGTCCGTTGTTCTGCAGCCTTCAGTATCCGATGCAGGAAGCGTTGGGGGACGCGTTTCAAATGACCTGGTGCGGCCAGTTGCTTTACGCGTTTCCTCCCATACCCTTGATTCCTCGAGTATTGAGGAAGATTCGCCAAGACCGGGCTCTAGTAATCTTAATAGCTCCGGATTGGCCAAGGAGGGTGTGGTACTCCGACCTTCTCCAACTCTCAATGTGCCCGCCGCTCCGTCTCCCTTTCAGGGCAGACCTCCTCTCGCAGTCGCAGGGGCAGGTTCTACACCCCAACCTCCAGAGTCTGCACCTACATGCCTGGAGATTGAACGGGGCAACCTGAGTTCCTTCTCTCTCCCGCCTGAGGTAGTGGATGTTATATTAGCGGCCAGGCGACACTCCACTAAATCTATCTACGCTAATAGGTGGTCTAAATTTGTTGCGTGGTGTGGAGAGAGGCAGATTGATCCTTTGCATGCTCATCTATCGGACGTTTTGTCTTTTGCTCTATCTCTGGCGCAGAAAGGTTGTGCAGTGGCTACCATTAAAGGTTATTTATCGGCCTTGTCAGCCTTCTTATGTCTTCCAGACCAACCGTCTTTATTTAAATCCCCTATTGTTATCAGATTCTTGAAAGGTCTTCTAAATCAATATCCTCCAAAGCCATTCGTTATGCCGCAATGGGATTTGTCCTTAGTCCTGACTTTCCTTATGGGGTCCCCTTTTGAACCTATGCATTCTTGCCCCTTGAGGTATTTGGTTTTAAAAACAGTCTTCCTGATAGCTATAACATCAGCAAGGAGAGTGAGTGAGTTGCAGGCCTTATCAGTAAAACCCCCTTATACAACTTTTTATGGGGATAAGGTGGTGTTGAGGACCAAGGCTGCTTTCCTCCCGAAGGTTGTTTCACCCTTCCATTTGGCTCAGGCAATTACTTTGTCCACGTTCTATCCTCCGCCTCATCCTTCCAAAGAGGAAGAAAGACTGCACCGTCTGGACCCAAAGAGAGCGTTGAGCTTCTTTATCGATAGAACAAAGGATTTCAGGCTGGAGGATCAGCTGTTTATTGGATACGTGGGCAAGAGGAGAGGAAAGGCAGTCCACAAGAGAACACTATCCAGGTGGGTTGTTCTTTGCATTAAAATATGTTACTCTTTGGCAAAGAAGGATCCTCCTGAGGGCATTAGAGCTCATTCCACCAGAGCTAAGTCGGCCACTTCGGCCTTGGCCAGAGGTGTTCCTGTGGTCGACATCTGCAAGGCCGCAACTTGGTCGTCCCTTCACACTTTTGCAAAACATTACTGTTTGGATTCTGAGGTTAGAAGGGACGGCCATTTTGCACGGTCAGTGCTGCAGGATTTCTTGGTTTGACCATTTAGGCACCCACCGCCGGGCGTGGTACTGCTTTGGGACTCTATTCATGAGGTGAGGAATCCACAGGTAGTTGTATCCATCAGAAGAACGAGTTACTTACCTTCGGTAACGACTTTTCTGGTGGATACATTAGCTACCTGTGGATTCCTCACGGTCCCACCCGCCTCCCCGTTGCCTTTCTGGTCTTACCAAGTAATCCTTGAGTGCGCTCCTCTTGGTCTTTGAGGGTGCAATAGATGTATATATAATATATTTATATATATATATATGTATATAGGTATATATCTTTATGTATATACTTGGTGTGTGTATATATTTTAAAAGAGAGAGTTTTATATATATATATATATGTACATAAAAAGATTTACAGTTATTCATACAATGTGGTGTATTTTTACAATATAATGGATGTTGCCTTGCTCTTTCATTGCATTGCTTGGTTGTTCTCATGCACGTAAAAAATGATTGGTACTGACGTCCGCACGTCGTCGAGGACCTCTTATTGCCTGTATGACGTCAGACGGCGTCACGTGGGCGACAGTGACGTCCTCGTCGACGTGCAGAGACTAGTAAGAAGATTTCCGTCGAATGCTGGCGCCATGGGAGTATTCATGAGGTGAGGAATCCACAGGTAGCTAATGTATCCACCAGAAAAGTCGTTACCGAAGGTAAGTAACTCGTTCGTCTGGTCATCCATGTCTTCACAGTCATGGTCTGGCAGAGATAAAGACAACCCCTTCTAGGAGCACTGCATCTGACACTAAGTTACATCTAGCAGAAAAGTGCCCTCTATAAGATGCCCCTGGGAGGAAAAAAACAAATGGCCAAAAAGCTCCAAGAGAATGATGAAAGTCCACATTAAGGCTTCAGGGACTCGTAGGTGACTAGAGATGTGGAGAAGGAACAGACATCCAGGCACAGCAACATGCAACAATGAAAAGAAGCTGGAGGGGAAAATAAGAACCAAAGAAGAAAAGGCTTGATACACAGAAATGAGTAGTAGAAACATCTCCCCTTATATAGGCCTAAGACAGGAACTGAAAATAGAATCAAGAGATTCCTTCAAGCTGATTTAGGAAGGACGTAGTAAGCCAAAATGGTGTTGGCCATTTTTGATTGGGAAGTTACATACCCGTCCTAGAGAATTCACAGAGAAAACTGGGAAGGAGAAGAGGAAGCAACATGAGTGCTGCTGCCCTCTCCATGGGCCAGGACTCTATAATTGGGAAACTGGTCCTTGGTTGCTTGGGTTCCGGTTCAGAGAGGACCTGGCCTGGCAGGTCTGGCTGGACTGTTCCCATGAAGAGCAGGGTCAAGACTGATTTGAAAATAGCTGGGTCAAAACTGAGATGGTTTGATGAGAAAAAAACATTGGATTGTAATGCGGCCCGAGTGATTTCCATCCATCGCCTTGTTGTTTTTCCGTTTGTCCTCTAAGTACATTAGTCATGCCCAGACGTGGGTCCCAGGCTGACTGTGCCACTGGAACCAAACTATACCTGGCTGAAGAGCCCTCACTAGGACTAAATAGGTCCTAGGTTGAGGCCCGAGTGATCGCCAGTGAATGAAATTATTTCAAGTATTCCATCCATCTCCGGGTTGTTTTTGCATCTGTAATAGAGGACAGCACCAGCGGGCTGGCCTCAAGCAGGTAAATTTGGGATAGTTTGTGAGGCCCACCAACACCACCAGGAAGATTGTAATGCTCTCCCTGCAGCAGCAGCAATGTTTCCAGTCACCTGAGGCCAAGCCTTTCGAAGCCATTGGGCAGGACAGAAGTGGTGCAACACACAGAGCCACAAGACTTTCTCAAGACAATGGTGTTTGGCATCTTGAATGCCTAGAGCGTAACTTTGTCATTGTCCAAAGCATCCTTGAGAGGAAATTATAATAGAAAGTTGCCACAGATGAAAGTGCTTTTGGAAAAAGAATAGAAGACATGAATTGCATGTTGAGAGACAAGTATGGCATGGAAGATATTGATAAGAACAAATATATATTACAACATGTAGACATGAACTACATGAAACTAATGAATACTTTTCATATTAGTGATCAACCTTTTCCATTTAACATAATCAGAATGACAGAAAAGTATTCCATAATACCAAAGGAGCTCTCTTTAGCAAACTTAGCAACTTAGGGGGTCATTACGACCCGGCGGTCAGTGTAATAGTGGAGGTGTTACCACCAACAGGCTGGCGGTACAGACCTCCGCTCGTATAACATTGACGGTTTGGTCAAAGCCAAACCGGCAAGTTAACACACCGACCGCTACGGTGGTAACAACCTCCGGGCTGGAGACTACAGTCTCCAGGCCGGCAGTCGTCACTAGGCCGCCCATGGCATTTTGACCCTGCCCACTGCCATGGTTTCTGTACCACCACGAAAACCATGGCGTTAGGCACTATCAGTGCCAGGGAATTCCTTCCCTGGCACTGATATGGGCCTTCACTGCCCCCTCCCACTCCCCAGAGCCGTACCCCCTGCCCCTTCCACCTCCCCACATATACACACCTACAGGCACATACATACACACCCATACACACAGGCATATACACATTCACCCATACATGTATACATTCATACGCACTCACAGCAAAACTCATGAACATACATCCTGGCACACACGCAATCACACGACACAACATGCACGTACACACACACACCCACTCATGCACACGTGCATTACACAAGCATGCATGCATTCACACACAGTCACACACACACCCACACGTGCACACAATACTCCTCACCCCCCTCTCCTGTCGGAGAACCCAACTTACCTGCTTGCAGGGGGTCCTCTGGCAGGAGACGGGACGTGGCGCTGCTGCTAGCAGCACCGTACGCCAGCAAAATACCACCAGGCCGTATCATGGCGCATGATACAGTAGGCGGTCTTTTGCTGGCATGGAGCTGCTGCTGGCAGCAGCGCCACCTTACCACCGTCCGCCGTCATGACCGTAGCCGGAATTCTGCCAGCCTTCAGGCGGAATTCCGGCTACGGTCATAATTCCATGGATGGTCGGTAGCCACGGCGACGGTACGTCGGAGGCCGTCTCCGTGGCGGTAGGTGGCATTTGCCGCCAATATCATAATGAGGCCCTTAGTCTTTACATCTTCGTTATCATGACAAGTTTCATTGTATTATCCTGAAGAAATATTAAGTTTCATTTCAGCACATAAAGTGAGAAATGCAGAGAGTGTCAACAGTTATATCTTTTATAGTTTCAGAAGTTAACTTTCAAAGTCAACCCCATGTCTGTATTAAGTGTCTTCTCTTGTTCATAGCTATGTGCACTCTTGCAGAACAGATGAAGCCCCACTGTGCAACTAGGCAGTTTGACATTTTCCAACGTCTCTGTTTCTCTCTCGTGTCCCATTCCCCTTTCACTGGGTCTACTGCTAATCAACATGGTGATAGTATGAGGCTGCCTCTGGGTACGGTGAAGTGTGGAAGCTCACATCTCTCCTGTTATAGGTAGACTGCAGGGTTAGAACATCTTGGCAACTATAAATTCTACCTTCCTCAGCACTTTACTACCACCACCAAAATCACAGTAGCTTTACCCACCCCTGTGCTACTCCTCAAGCATGGTATTATTGCTCTGAAGTATCTCTCTAACACAACACTACTACCACAGCACCAAACTAAGACTGACACACCATTACATTACCACTCTCAAACATTACACTACCAAACCCGACACTGTACTACAGTTCCTAGCAGTTCTCTAATCCCCACAGCACCAAACTACAAATCACACCTCACCAGCCAACAGCGCCACATATCTCCAGTACAGCATTTGTCATCCTCACTTCTGCAATACCACTAAACTTACTTTGAGCTTCTGTCCCACATCACCATGCAGCCATCCCATACCATTCCTTACAGCACTGTACTATAACATCTTGTATCCCTCTTCAGCATGGTATTACTACCCCACAGCACTATATTAAGACAACACAGCAACCTTCATTGAACTTTAACACAAATAAACAGAAAACGTACCTTTTCAGCATGCAACAGCTTTTCATGCTAACTTTATTAATGTGACTTATCATTGGTACATATAGAGTATGGTATAGATATGAGAGGCTGTTTGTTTGTTAACAAAGATTTGTTATATACTTGTTCTTCCATATTACTTTTATGAATAAACTCTCAACCATCCTGCTTAAAAATAGACAATATTTGCATGAATGAATTGCCGTTTAAATAAGTGGCTGCACAAGTAATGTATAATTTGAGAGTTGCATCCACGTAACACATAATGGTTCATTACAATGCATCTACTCATGGGTCTGTCCCTAGATGGAACTGGCAGCAGTCTGTCCAGGTAGTTCAAGGGATTGCATTAAACAAAAGCTTAGCTCAAACTAGCACTTCCTTCACCTCTGAAAACTTCAGCATGAGATCTAAAACTTAACACTAACATTGTGAAACTCACTTTAAAAGTTCGTTTCAATTTCAAATAATTAATGAATCTGCTCCTGCATGGTCATCCATAAAATAATCACTAAAACACTCATCACCACTGAGCTCTATTACCCATGTTTACCCACACCTTCTACATCTTATAGTCTGGAATTGCACTTAAGATGGTATAACTAGTTTAAAAACAAACATTGACATCTGGTGGGACACTAAAGCCAGAATATTGTAACAGAGAGACCCAGACCTACATCAGGAAATAGACACAGGGGCACCAGCAATGGCACCGGCAAAGGGGGCACCAGTACTGTCACAGGTGCTCTAGCACTGACATGGACAAAGTGATATGGATACCTTGATAAAGGGGTACTGACTCTAGTGCACCAAGCAGAGGTCACTGACATATGGGTACTAACAAATGGATACAGTCACTAGGATACTTAACAAACCAATTAACATTGACACTAGAAAACTTGCACAGGAGTCACTGAAACAAAAGCACCAGTACTGACAGGAAAATGAACACTACAATCCTGACATGGGAAACTAACAATGGGACACTGACATTATGCAGTTTCACTGGGGCATAGACAGAGGACCTGATTCACAAAGGTAATGTACACTTTTAAGTATGTTTACATGTTGTAGTAAGTTTGCTACTTTTAGTATTTACAACCTCCGAGAATAAACTTACAACAAAAGTGTAAATTACATGCCTCCACCCCCAGAGCAATACAATTGACTGACTGTTGTGTGATTGGGTGACTCCCTTCATTAAGTCCCTTCTTGACCTTCCACGAGCCCCTGCTGCTTCTTCCTAATGCCATCCGTGTTCGAAGTAAGTCTGCCCCTTTTCCAAATCACTCCCCAGTGTCCATCCTATATTTACTACTAAAATTTATATTTACACAAGCGAAGACTTTGCAGTAGGGACAGAAAACTCCACACATCTAAGTATAAGCAAATGTTACAGTTTGTAGTACATTTTATTGTACTAGAAAATGTACTACAAAGTGCAGTTTAAGACTCAGACCCAGAGACAATAGGACACATGGATTCTTACACTATTATCGTCGTACCAGATCACAATTCAAGGACAGTAACACACATAGGGACACTGACACGGGATGATGATGGGGCGTATGCGTTACTATTTCTGACATGTGAAGCTGATGGTGCCAAAAGTACATTTACATGGAGACCCAGATGATTGGACACAGCCACTCGATACGGACAGCAGAACAGTGACACAGGAGCACCAACAGGGACATGGGGGGGTAACATTGGTTAAAGCATTAACACTAGAAGACAGACACTGGGACACTCAGAAGGGCACTGACATTGCACAGGAATATCAGAATATCAATAAGGACATTGGAACACTAACATAGACATTATAAGGTCCATTGCTGCCACTAGTAAACAGCCAGAGCTACAATGAGACACTGGGGCAGTAAAACTTTCTTGGCAGTACTGATGTTAGAATAGTGACACTAAGAAAATAACCTAAACATTAAAATGGGGACTTTGGCACTGGGACACTGAAACAGAAACACTAAAACTGATAATGGTACACTTGTGAACATAGAGAGACTGACGCAGATATGGGGGACAGTGGCATTTTAGTACTGATATGGAGACACTGACAAATACACTTTGCAACTGACACTGACAGTGAGAGATTGACACTGAGTCAGAGGGACCCAGAGACAAAGAGACACTTATTCAGGCACTGAAATGTACATATTGCCACTGCTATTGGGGTAAGGCAGATATTGACACAGGTACACTAATGCCTAGACACAGATTCTATATGCAACACTAGGGGTATGCCAATTGTACGCCCCCTAGAGTCTGGGCAATCAAACAAATAATACAACACAAAGTTGATTAATCAACTAACATCATTTTGGACTAAGAAACCATAAATTATTATTGTCATATCATATATGAATTCTTTTATTATTTCAATGTACACTCTTTGCAGTATTGACACCTTGCCACTCTAAAAAACACCTCTGAAACAATAACCAAACATCTCAAACAATCTCTAAAAACATTACATACAGTACATCGACCTGGTGCATGATTTGACAAAAATGGCCATAGTCCACCTTTGTTTCTAATAATACTAGTCCATCTAAAAAGGTAGTCCTTTGGGCTAAACCTATTTCCCACAGTCTGGTGGTGTAATTTTCACTGTGGAATGGATAGTGGAATCCTCCGCTATCCATATTTCAATGGATCTGAAAGACTCCTGGTGTGTTGATATTGATGGGTTTCGGTCTATTTAATTCTGGACTCTTCAGTACCCATAAGGTGCATGCATCCATCCATGTAGGACCCTCCCTACTCATGATTGCGTGCTGCCTGCGGCATTCATAGCTAGGCTCCAAGTGTGCCTAGAGGTAACTGTCTTCTTCATTTTTTACACATGGCAGCTTTTTGGTCAACTTTGTGTTGTATAATTAGACACTAATTCTAGGCCAGGGAGACAGATTGTGTGGTCTCTGACAGTCAGACCATGCATACAAGAACAAGCAAGTTTAATGTCCCAAATGTACATCAGTGGGCTTTATTTAGAGGATGCAGGACCTCTGCCAAAAGGTGGTGGATGTCCAGTTCAATCTACGTAAAGTGTATAGGGTCGCTATGCATTCAGAGAAGGAAGGATGCACCTTCTGTGCCATTTTGATGGATGTCCTGCATCCGCCACACTCTAAGTAAGGACCATTGCTCTGAAACAGCACCCAACACCAAGAGGGCATAACATTGGCAAAAGATGCACATCAATAATACTTCCAAACCTTTATTCTTGTGATAATAAGGCAGCCTGTTGGCTTCCACTCACACTACACCTGTCTGCTTCCACACACAATGCACTGCACTTTCAGCCCTTCCCAAAATATACCTCAACCCCTCCCTCGGCCAGTGTAAGTTCATAGAATACATTAGTACAATTTCCAGTATGCAGGAACACTCACTTTCTCTCTACTGATACCGTGCAGGCTTGGTTTGCTGCATGTAGAGGAGAAAAGAGGTTCTTATTTACCTCACTGGTTGAGCCTCATTTACAATACACTGCTTGCCACCTACCCAGTCAATTTGAATGCACTGCACAGGCAGCCAGGCAGAGAAGGAGGTGAGTATGGATTGAGGATCAGCACCCAAAACATTGATACTCACTTTTAGTGGCTTTGGGTTTAAGCAGTGATTATTTTGAAAAAACAAGGGCAGGTGCCAAGTGCCTTTTACTACCAAATGCCAAGGTCGCCAATTGCCAATACACCTAGTTTCCATTCCACCTCATGCCTCTTTCTTCCACCACCATTCATTGCTTCTCTCTTTTTCCTATTCTTCTCTGCTTCTATCCTTGTCCCCGTTTTTCTATGTATCTCTTTCTCCATCCTCCCTTTCCTGCATTTATATTAGTCTGTGAAAGTCATCAACTACCAGCACAAATTAAGTACTGGGATCAAGACTCTGAAATGATAGATTTGTAGCTGCCTGGCTACTTCCTATTCCTGAGACCAGTGGAAACACTTCCGTTGCCAGACTAGCAGGCTCAGCTGTTTCCATGGTCATGCAAAACCCTATGCCTACTTTGTCCACCTGCTATGCTTTCTGTTTCACTGTATGTTGTGTATGCAAAACTATGCACTACTGCGGGTGGAGCAGGAGACTACTTGAGTCTCCTGCTCCACCCGCAGTCAATAAGCCGCGCAGCAGCCGCGCACCCTCGCAGGTGAAGTCACTGCCGTAGAACCTTGTGTCGGTGAGCAATAATGCTTCCTCCTTTGCAGTGGGGCCTCAACCCTGAAACCTGCCTGCATTCCGAGTTTTCTTTAGGTTATTTAATCACAGGGGCACATGACCTTAACTCTGAGTAACAGGGAACTCAATCAAGAGGTTTTCTTCTTGCTAACTTGAAATGCTTCAACACAGTTAACATTCACTGTACCTATCGTTCAAGTATTACCCTAAAACCTTCATTACAAATCCCATAAATTCTCAAAGTACTGCTTTTGTATTGATTACTAACACGCTCATATCTCCTGATAACGTGGTTGGATTTTTATTGTTCTGGTCTTCATTTACACAAATAAACACGCTCTATCTATCTATACCTGTGTGGTGTCTTTTTGTGGTGTGTTCACTGTGGTTACTCTGTGTGTGTTGTACAAGTACTTTACACACTGCCCTCTAAGTTACGCCTGCCTGCTCTGTGCCAAGCTACCAGGGGGTGAGCACAGGTTAAATTAGGTTGTGTCCATTGGGCTTACCCTGGCTAGGAGTGTACTTGCACAGGATGCATGTTCCTGCCAACTGGAGACCCAATTTCTAACATTACCCCAATGGTTTCTCAAGGTACTACACGCTAAATCATGTATAATTGCAATTATGTTCTATTCTTTTCAGAGGTGCTTGAAAAATATAATTTGACACCCATTTCCCATGATGCCTCATTGTTACTTGATCACTGTGCTTTAAAGGACACTGGACCAGATGTACAAATAGGAATAGTGATTTCCAAATAGCTGCTTGGAAATCGCTATTCCTCACGTGTAAAACCTTTTGTTTCATATTTGCGATCCCTAGTGGGTTGCAAATCGATCTACGTCATGATTATTATTGAAGTAGGTCGCAGTTTGCAGCCTAGTAGGAATGCCTGCAACCACAGGGATTGTGGTCTGCTGAGGTCATCAGACCACCATGTCTGGGATTAATTTGAATAAAGGTGTTTTTTATTTAAACAGAACACGAAAATGGGATGCGTATCAACAATAAAAAATTTAACATTTTGCTTTCATTTTTAAAGAGCAGGCATTGGTCTGTGAGCCAACTGCGTGCTTGAAAAACATGTTTTTCCAACATTCACAGAGGGGAAGGGGTTCAATGGGGACCCCTTCCAATTTGGGAATAAATAACCACCAACTTTTAGTTGGGGTAAAATATAAAGTTTTCGCAACAGTTGTCGTTTGCAAAAACATAATACATGACACTGGATATCGTTATTTGGAAATGACGCCCTAAACACGCCCTTCCAAATAGCAATTTCTACTCCTAAACTGCCATTCTGAAGAATTGAAGTTTGGATGTTTGTACATTTGGAAAAGCATTTTTGCTGTTGAAAAAACTGCCAGATTCTTTATTGCCTATCAAAAATAATTGTAGAGGTAGAATAATCGTACCTTTCTAAAAGTTTTACATACAATATGTTACATTATTTAAGATCTTATCATATTCTGTATGTTAGGCTAAATGCATCAAGCTTTGAACCAGTGCAGTGTCGCAAAAAGTAAGGTTTTGAGTCAATGGGGCCTCTTATGGGTTGTGCATTTTACCACCTATGGTTTTTGATGCAAAGCACCTCCACTAAAAACGGTAGGCAGGGCTTCACAGCAAAAATGTATGCTTCGTCGAGGCAAGCCTAACATTGGAGAAAACTTATTTTCTCCAAATATTTTCAGTTAGATGGTGTGTTGTAATGTACAGGACATATACAAACTTGGAAAAGTTTTGCACTATGTCTAAGCAGAACACTCTGTGCTGAAAGAATACCACTGCATTACAAAACCTATGCTGGACATCACACAAACATGTATGTGCATGACTCGGAGCTGCCTATAGTGTGCTAGAGCATGGGAGCGAGAAACAGCGCCATATAGTAAATATGATGCTATTCTGTACTCTCCCTTAAAAGCAGCACAACTTTGTATTCTGTGCTGCGTTTCGTCAAATGTAATTAAATCTGGCCCATAGCTTGGTACGGGAACCCCAAACTATTCCTGCTGCACTTGTGCCTTGGAGTCAGGTCCATCTAAATGGCTACCCCTGACAATGGGCCAAGTAGCATGAATCAGAAATGTATTAATAATTCATTTATCAATCATTAAAATTGGAACGGGCTTGTGTGAAGTTGATAAAAAGACAACACGTGCATTGGATGCAGTAGCTTGCATGACTGTCAGTTTAACTCTTTTCTGGACAGTGGTATTTTAATTTGCTAGCATGTCTTTCATTACTTTGAACTAATGTAATAATTTCAAGTTGGAATATTTACAGTACTCTCCTAAAAGCACTTTTGTCTTACTGTTAGCCTCTATGCCAAATTTTAGGACGTTACAAACTTACGCTCGATGCATGATCACTCATTTGGTTAGTCGTTTAGAAACCATTTTCCTGGGATGTTATCTAATTGCCAAGGAAAATTCTCTCTGTTAGTTGAAAATGTGTGCACAACTTTTAGGACGAGTAGATAGTAATTGAACCTCATCCGGAGCACCCGATTAATTCCACGGGAATTTAAATATATATAGTGATGTTAAGAAAGAACACATTGTTGAATCTTTTCAAGCCAAGCAGTGGCAGGTAATTTAACAAGGTATTCCAATTAAAATGGCTATACGGTCTCATAAAGTATCGCTTCGTGCGTCTCTTTTTTACGGCAGTTGACACCATTGTTGCTGATTGCAAGGGTCAGAACACCACGATATGCACACAATGCTAAAGGCACACCAAACCTCACAGTGCTGCTGTGGTGCAACCGTTTACAATACACTTACTCCATGCCAGGACACAAGAGGAGGAAACTGGGAACAACATCTAAAAGGAGAACAATGAAGACTTTTTTTCTTTGAAATGCGCTGACTTTGTTCGAGTTGAATGAATCGGAAAAAGCCTTGTGTTTTTGTGAGTATATTTTATGATCGATTATTCAACTGCTACCTGAGCAGTTCAGCACAATGACAAAATGATGAAACGAGAAAGCCAGTTTAGGAACAAAGGGCAACACGATGAATTTAAGTAGAAGCAGGTCATCTAAGAAACGCATTAGAAAAAACACATCCAACTGCAGAATTGTATTATGTAACAGTCGAAGAAACAAAGGACCTGGTTTAGAAGTCGACAGACGAAGTAAAGGCAGTCAGGTGGCTGAAGACATCCCCATCGCCATCCTGCTTTTAGTCCATCTGCCAATTTAGGGTCATATTCAGGAGCTCCTAGCACCACCTTAGAGCCGCAATAGCATCACTTTTGTGACACTAAGGCGCCATATTTATAAAGTAATGCACCACTTTGTAAACCCTTGCGCCAAATTATGCCTCTGCCAGGCATAATGTATGTAAGGGGGGAGGTTTCTGGTGCCGGGAAGCCTGCAAAATTGGTGCAGTGAAATTTAACAAATTTCACTGCACCATTTTTGGTGTCATTTTTAAAGCCTGCTCAGAGCAGGCATTAAAATGATGCTCCCATAGAAACCTATGGGCCTCCTTGTACTTTGCTACACTAGCGTCAAAAATGTTGACGCTAGTGTAGCAAAGCGCCACAATAGCATCAAAAATGTTGATACTATTGTGATAACGACTGCCATGGTGTGCTGTATCATAAATACGGCACAAACATGGAGTCGTTTGGTGCCGGTAGAGAGGGGGTGCAGAAAAAGTTGCGCATCAACTCTGATGCGCCACTTTTTAAATATGGGCCTTAGAGTTCGCTGCCAGACCTGCAAAGAACTTTATGGGTTTGTATGCACTGCCGTGATGGCGATTCAGAGGAAGCCATTTAAAAGACTGGTGTGCATCTATCATTAGTGCCAATTCTTAACCTAAGTTTTTAAAGTTTTTACTTTTCCAAAGGGAGTTTGTTCTTTGAGAAGTAAAAACTAGTGGGCCTAACAACATGGGCGTTTTCACCCATGCTGTAGCGGGCATTTTTTATTTGTACTGTTCTTCGCTGCCAGGGTATTCCTAGCATTGGTGAAAAAGTGAAAAAAAGTGAAAAAAAAGCCATCTGACTTGCTACTGTAAGTAGGGTGGAGAGTCGGCTGGCTTACCTACAATGGCCTGTACTTCTTCGGGCCGTCGGGAGAAGGATTAAGCAGTCAGAGTGAATTTTACTCCATCACTGTAAACCTGTCAGTTCGCCTGACTCAAAATTGAGATGTGTGGTCAAGAGGTTGGCAGACAGGATACTCTGTCGCTGTTATGATGGAGTACCCAGTCTGCCAAACTCTAAATTGAGCCCAGGGAACTTACAAAATTAAGAAAGTTGCTTACTCCTCTGTGATCCACAAAATACTGTTTCAAGCCGTTCTGAGAAAAGAGAAAACGTTTTCTATAGAATAAGCTGTGAAAAGGTTTCAGCACAAATGACGAAATCCCCCCAAAAAGATTGCTTTGCTGAGTACTACTTCACTTACCAATGTAATACTACACACCTTTGAAGAGTTCCTCTTAAAAATAGTTTGGGAATGTTATGATAATGTATGTACGGTCTTATGAATATGGGTAAAAGTATCGTAGGATGGTATATTGCACAATTTGATATGATTTTACATTAATGTAGATTGTTCTTGTTTCAACACATTTTTAAGTATTGCAATTGTGGCTCTAGCTCTCTTTATTCTTATAAAGCACTTTAGTCCATATTACCAGTGAGTCAAAATCATCGGAGAGCCCCGTGACAGGAGCTACCAGACTCATCAGTATATATAGGCAATTAAAAAATGCCACAGGCCTGCCTATTTTACTCGAGGAACTCTGGCTGTCTAAAGCACGTAAAATCTTCAGGTAAAAGCCAGGCAGAAATAAGGAAAAATCAAGGTAACTGACTGGACGCCTTGAAATACATTTGCTTTGTTATTTCTCATTGTCCAATCAACAAATGATGGGCATGTGTCTGCAACCCCCATTGTGTCTCTTCCTCTAGCAATGGTATCTCTGGGGGCAGAAATTGCCGGAATCATAAACAGATTACCAGTGGCATAACGAAACTTGAGGGGGGCCCCTGCAAAGTATCTGGAGGGGATCCCCCTCCCCCCTGGACTCAGTCAGGGGCCTGCCGCCCGTGCAGTGTTCTGTGTTGAGTGGAAGCCCTGGAGCTCGCCCCGCAGAGCTGCAGTTGCAGGGGCCTTTGTTATGCCACTTCAGGGTACTCATAATGAGGACTAGGACTGCAGTCAGAGGCTGACAGTTAAGAGAATCCTCCAACAAATGTCAGATGCCCTGTCCGCTAACCTCTCAGTTCCACAACCACATTTAGAGACAATGGAAGTTCTGCGTTTCTGGAAAACGAAAAACAAATGGCTCCACCAGTGGAAACACAAACTGGACCACTGGATGACATGGTATCTGAAGGTCACCATATTTAGGGCTACCTTTCCATGCCATATCATAACCTTTTGCTGTTCATGGCTGCCAAACTCCCAGGACGTGAGGGATATTTATTTGATTAAAACACATCCACACTTTGAAGGTTTGCGTTTAAAAAAAAAAAAAAAAAAGAATGACTGACCAGGCATGCCGCCACTCCGTGGTGGACTGGCTGGTACTTTGACTTTTTGAGATAACTAACACTAGTAACTCTTTCATCAAAAAAGGCTAATAGGTCTGCAGAAATCAACGGATTTGGCAGCTGGCTCACCAGTAGTTTGGGGCTGTAGTGGCTCGACCTCTGCTTTGCAAGTGCAATCTTTGCGGCCAAATCTAAAGTTTGCTGCCGACTCTGCAGACATTTGTGCCTAACTATAAATGAGATCCCAGGACTAAACCACTAACAAGATCTTTGACAGTAGAAATCAGAAATCCACACTTAGCTGCAGCGTGCTATACGGCATAAGACGTGCAAATAAAAATGCAACATCAACAAGCATTTGCAATGCAACGGGTCTAACGTTTGCTTGAGCTAGAGCAATTAGCATTGTAAACTCCTAACCGGACTTTTTTGCCAGGTAAATTAAAAATGAAAATAAAACAGTTTCACATAACTAACTGGACTTTTCTTGCCATATAAACTGAGAAGTAAAAATTTCACATAAGCGACCTGACGGCCGCCAACAGTGCAAAGCAGACACACAAAGGGAAATAAAAGTTCACTTGTAGTGAAACCTATCGGCAAAAGTGCACTTATCCATGCAACCGTCAAAAGTGCAATTATCCAAGTAACTAGCAAAAGTGCAATTATCTATGTAACAGTGTCAATGTCATGCAAAGTGCTCAACTTCTGCCCAGCGAGATCGCGCTGCGAAACAAGAGAAAAAGTAGTCCAGAAACCGGATGGAAACGTGGAGCCTCGTATATTTTCATTACTTGGGCACTGCCCTCGAGGAAGGCCAAGCACTGGAAAAGGCATGACTAATGCAAGCCTTTCACTAATGAAAGCAAGCATATTTCAAAAGGTAAGCTCATGAACCAATGAAAGAAACTGACGTGACATGGGCGTGGTTTGAAGCCCAAAGAGAGATTACAACACGGGACGGAGCTCTTTGCGCTCGCCCCTAAAAAGGGGTCAATGAATTTGTGGCAGAAAACACACCTATATGAATACATTACCAAGCAGAACAACCTTTTATACAACTATAAATGAGGAAATCAGTACATAAGCATGTTTACATCTCATATTAGCCGAAAAAGAGCAGACAAACTATATTGGGAAAAGCACAGCGCCCAGGAGCATCTACTAAAACAGTGCACATTCCAACAAATTAATCATACGCAATATCTGTGCAGTGCTTTGCATTTGTACTAAAAGGATAGATATTCACCACCCTCTTCTTAGCCTTAACCATGTACATATCCACATGTCAAGCAATGCAATTTACCCGTCCGACAGCTGTGTGGCACATTGTACAAGTGGGATTGTAGCGAATGCCCCAATTACATTAATCAAAACTATAAATATATGCATCCCTACTTACCTTCAACTAAAATAAAGTGAATATCTGCACAACAACACCTGGGTAAACCTGCCAAGAAAGGCTGGGCACAGAGGCATAGGACACTCACAAATCAAAATTAATATGACAAATGCAAATAGATACAATGAAAATGAAGTAGACAGCCAGATACCTTGGGCAAGAAACCCTAGAAACCATAGTGAAATGTGCATGTGGTAACTGTCATGTACCTATCAATCAGCATAATGAGTCTCGACCTTCAAGGGCTTATTTGGGCCTACACAAGTAACTCTTTAAAATGGTGACATTTTACTCTTACTATAGGCAGGAGGAATTGCCATGTCATATTGAAAAATTTCAACAGCTGCTGCAGGTGAAGTGTGCAGCCCAGTACCAGAGACCTCCACTCCACAGAATGAGGCTGGCTCAGATTTCTTCCAACATGGAGGAAGTTACATGTAATTACAATCCGCACATAAATCACAATGTGCCATGAGGCATACCTGCTCTTCCTAGCTGGAAAGAGAATCAAAATTAAATGTATCATACTAATGTGAAGTACCTACAAAACATAACCCCAAACCACTCCCTGGAAATTACAATCCTTTGCGGTGCGCACCTTCCAAACTAGGGCATCATATACATCTGCAACCATCCAAATCAACTCATGCAGGACACCAGTTTCTGCATAATAGAAAGACTTCACAGTATGTTAAAGTATATGACTAAAAATCGCAAACCAACTGCATAGAGAAGCCAGGACAATCATAGAATAACGCACCAGGGGTCGTATTACAGAATAATGTGCACTCTCCTTGATTGGGCCGGGCGCAACTTTCAAAAGGTGCGCCCTGCGCAAACAAGGAAAGTGCACCCAGGGCAGCTGCAAACTTCCGCTGCCGCCAGGGTAGCGCATTGCAGAGAAATACAGAGCAGCTGTTTAAAAGCTGCTCCGTGTTTCTCTATGCAGACAGCAACCCACCTGCAGTTTTGAGGGTGATTACAGATTCCCCTTGCAGGCAGGTGCAGCGAGTCACTGCACTCGCCAAGAAAGGGATGTCTGGGGAAGCTTGAGATCCCTTTTTGTCCCTCCAGATGCCTGCCTTTAGAAGGCACATTGACAGTGTGCTACCTTTTTGTGGTGCACTTATAGTACGACTTCTAAAAGCAAGGTTGTTCCGTGCCAATGTCAGTAATACAGCACAGGCGCAAAGGCAAAGTCATTCCCTTCTTTGCATGGGGTCATGCCCTCATGCAAATGAGGGAATGCCCTCCAATGATAGTGCTGGAACTTTATGTGTGCCAGCCATATCTGCATTGCAAAGGGGATGCACAAGTGTTTGTGGCCCCTTCTGTAATACCGAAGTTCCCCGGGTGCATGCCATGCAGGTGCAAACACCTGTTGTGCCCCCCCTCCGGGGACTACTATAAAATGGCCCCAGAGTTGATTACATCCAAATAAAGGAATAATACCAGCAGCCCACTACATTCACATAGAGCCTCTCAACAACTATTTCGAGACTTGCTGATAGAACAAAAGAAGTGACAATTCCCAACAGCAAAGTTCTACATAAGACATGAAGATACCACAGGGCAGTATCACATAGCACTGTGATACTGGTGTCCTTTTTAAGGGCGAGCACAAAGCGCTCCTTCACCTGTTGTAATCTCTCTTTGGGTTTCAAACCACACCTATGTCACATCAGTCACTTTCATTGGTTCGTGGGCTTGCCTTTTAAAATCCACTTGCTTTCATTAGTGAAAGGAATGCATACGTTATGCTTTTTCCGGTGTTTAGCTCTCCTCGAGCGCACCGACCAACTACTGAAAACGTACGAGGCTCGATGTTTTCCATCTGGTTTCTGGACTGCATTTTCTCTTTATTTCACAGTGCGATGTCGCTGGGCAGTAGTTGAGTGCTTTGCATGACATCGATCCTGTTACAGAGGTAATTGCACTTTTGCTGGTTACGTAGATAATTGCACTTTTGCCGGTTACATGGATAATTGCACTTTTGCCGATAGGTTTCACTGCAAGCAAACTTTTATTTCCATTTGTGTGTCTGCTTTGTGCTGATGGTGGCTGTCGGCTCGCGTATGTGAACCTTTTACTTTTCAGTTTATATATGAAGAAAAGGCTGGTTAGTTATGTGAAACTGGTTTACTTTTCATTTTCAATTTATTTGGCATGAAAAGTCCGGTTAGGAGTTTACAATGCTAATAGCTCTAACTCGAGCAAACGCAAGACCCATTGCATTGCAAATGTTTGTGTTTTGAGTGCAAGGCTGGGAGGAGCATGCATGGGGTCCACAGGTAAGACATTGGCGGTGAATGGCCTTCACTTTACGGGGCTAGTGACCTGGGCTACTCTGTGCAATGCCTGCTTACCTGCTGCAAGCAAAAGAAGGAAGATAATAGACTGGCGGTTCCAGGTGGGCGGGGGCACAGCAGATTTTGCACGCTAGTTGTCTGGTAATCTCACTCCGTTCCTGTATTTCTTCAGCTGTGAGAGCTCCACGCATGATAAAATAGCGTGCAATTTATGTTCATGCCGAGCTTATCGGTGGCGAACTTGTGCGTGATCACGGTTTCAGTGGAACTGGTTTCTAATGCCATTTTTTGTTAGTGTCCATTAATTTCTTAGGGGGTTCTTGTTAAATCATTTCTTTTGGTGGTCACATGCCATCCTCTTCAAAATCTCTTACGCCACAGGTAAAGTAACTAGAATCAGTTTACTAACTCATCAGTGCAGCGCCAGTCAGCAAAGGCTGTTCCACACTGTGCACCTCTGTACTGAGAGAAGTATAGGCATTGGATGGAGCTATTCTCCACCATAGGTCTCGTCATTGATACCTGTATGCAGAGCACAACTCTTAAGAAAAATAGAGGGGAAATTAATTGGCATATACAATTTACAGTGACATCACGGGAAATTATTTCACGACAAGTAATGTCATTCCGTGGTAATATTCTTCAGTTTTGAAATAGAAGGGGCTTATATTACATAAACAACAAATTAACATAACGTGTAAAGAGAACTTTTTGGTTTATTTTACTTTTTGCATACCACACGCATGATTTCCACATATAAATGAGTAATTGATCTAGGAAATAGCTCAAAAGGACACTATTTTCATGCAGGTGTGTAGAATTTGGGATTACAGTTTAAAGAGGATTGAGAGAGTACACAAAATGTGCTGGGTGTATTTTCAGACAGTCTAAATTGCTGTCAAATGCATGTTTGTTTTGTGTTGGTGTACTTTATCCAACTTCCAAGCACATAAGCGATGCATATTTGCCCTTCAGTAGGCTACAGACCGGTTAATGATATGAAGTTCTGTGATACATCTCAGTTAACATATTCAATGATAAACATAGACTAGGACTCTCACAAATAAAGGGGTTGCAAATTGGGACATGGTGTAAAATCATCCTGGAGCCGGGTTACTTACAAACAGTGTTTGCAAATGCAAGCAGCTGCAGTGCTGTAGCATAAAGTTATATTTCTCAGCCTCCTTCGGCCTTGGGTAAGAGGAACAGATTTTGTGCTTACAAAGGCTTGGGGGAGTGGGGCTTTCGTACACACCTGACTTATGTCTTTCACCCAAGAAACGTATAGTATTTTTGTATAAGTATGTGTTTTTACCACCCGCCCTTTGTCACCAGAATATTGAGCATTATTTTTCAGTGGGGCCGGGCCATCTATCTAGATGTGTTTTGGTGCCCTCAGCTTGGGACATCCTTTCAGCCCATCATTTTCCATACATGCCACTTGCGTCTTTTTGTATACCACTGCAGAGTACCTGTTTAAGATGTTTTTAGCTGTACCCCCTACCAGAATGGGGTACCATAGATAACTGCCTTTCTGGTCTGTGTATAAAAATAGCCTGCCACTGGCTACATGAGTGGTTGGCCTTGGAGGTTCTGGTTAGGATGTTTCTGGTCAAAAACCAAAGAGAGGTCTTGAAAATGCAGGAGATTTAGAAAAAAGAAGAAATATTGGTCCTGTGTATAGTACTCCCATCCCAATCACAACACAAAGAGTACACAGTTCCACTCTGGGAAAGAAGATTCAGTCCCAACAACAAAAAAAGGGGGGAGAAAGAGAAGGGAGGAAAAAACCAAAAAGGAAGAAAAGAACAGATGGTCCCAGAGAGTCAGATCAAGTTGGTACAAGAGCCCTCACTCACCAGATGATGACATGCTTCATCATAGAGCTTTGCTCCTTGTCAGGCTGGCACTGCAATGCCTGACGGGCCCCGCCTGGGGGCTCTTTGCCAGAGATCTTTAGATATAGAGAATTACCGGTAAGTGAGTGCTGAAATGTGGGATTGGATTGAAAAAGTCCTGTTAAAAATGACTAGAGGAAAAAACAAAAAGAAATATTTATTGTAGATTAAACCTCTGTCATGATTAAAAAATCGTGTCGGGGAAGGGATTAGAATAATGTCTAATCTACCCTAAACAGGTGAAGTGTCTGATAAACACAATCCTTCTAGTATGGGAATGTGAAGGGTGCAAGTACGGGATTCCCTATACTGCATCAAAGTCAGGTCAACATGTTTCTCGCTTCTATAGTAAACAAGGATCTAGTGCGATTCGTCAGGACCAATAAACCTACCTAATCCTCATTTTTCGTAAATCTAAAATTGGGAGACTTCCCTGGAACCCTCCTCGCACTAAAGGATGAGCCCCATCAGGGTAGCAACAAGCTCCAGTGGTCCAAACTTGTCTGGATATTTGTTGTGACGCCACTCAATACAACAGCACCTACCCCAGCTGTGTGCTCCCCGTTAGGATGGTTTGGGTACTGTACAGTAGGTGCTTTTTGGAGACAGTCAATTCATGCTGTTGTTTTGTGCCTGACTGTGGTAGTAGGTACATGAGGAGCATTTACTGATGGTTGTAGGTTGGAAGCTCGCAGTACTGTTGGGGACTGTTTTAAAATGCTGCAGGCAAGGTTTATGGACTAAGATTCTCTTTTACTGCTCACATTTAAACACTTTACGCACGTTTTACTATCTTAGGGACTGTTCAGTAGTACTTTATGTGGCATCAACAAGCAGTAACGTAGCTGACTTTTTAGGGTTGAGCGCACACGTGCTCCGTCCCTGTTGTAATCTCTCTTTGGGTTTCAAACCACACCTATGTCACATCAGTCACTTTCATTGATTAGTGGGCTTGCCTTTTAAAATCCACTTGATTTCATTAGTGAAAGGCATGCATATGTCATGCCTTTTCCAGTGTTTAGCCCTCCTCGAGCACACAGGCCAACTACTGAAAACACACGAGGCTCCATGATCTCAGCCTGGTTTCTGCACTACTTTATCTTTTTATTTTCCACACAGCGCGATTGCGCTGGATTTTACATAGCAATCATTTTTTTCTTTCAATTTATGTGGAAAAGTCCAGTTAGGAGTTTACAACGCTAATAGCTCTAACTCAAGCAAATGCGAGACCTGTTGCATTGCAAATGCTTGTTTGTTATACTGTGATCCTGCTATCTTTCTTTTTAAATCACAGTGATTTCATGTGTAAGATCGTTTTTTCTTTTTTTTAAACAATGTTCCTTTGAGCTTTTAGTTGGAGACAATCTTACATAAGGGTCTCGAAGCCTTGTGGGTTATGTTATGAGTTTTTACTGACTGCACTTTAGCATTTAACATTTTAGCATATGACTTCTGTTTTCTAGATATTGAGGGGTAGATTTACAACATTTTGCACCGGGTTTGCGTCACAAAAGGGATGCAAACCAGCACAATTTTTTTGTTCTAATTTAACCCAGAGTGCAAAAGTTGTTTTGTGCTGAAAAGTAGCATAAAAGTTACTCAAAGAAGCGCAAAGCACTGCTTTGCATTACTTAGCATCAAAAGGGCGTTATATAGGTGTGCATGGGTGTTCCCATGCAACTGCCCCTGGTTTTTTAACAATAGTAGACAGGGTTTTGCACCAGAAATTAACGCCATTTGAAAGGATAAGGAGGAATGTTTTTATTTCTCCTTTCTTTTCAGACTTTGCAAGTGTGCTGCACTGTACAGCACACACACAAAGTAGGAAAATATTTAAATTAAGTCTAAGCATGGTATTGTGTACTGTAATGGAGGTCTTCCAGTACATAATCCATTCTAGACTCACGCACTCACCAATGCACTATGGAGCAAAGGTGTGTTTGTGGTGTTCAGCAGCAAAATTCTGCACTGGTGTGAGGTGAAGGGGAGGAGAGTGCCATATCTCTACAGGTATGGCGCTCTCTCTTTCCCTATCACGCAATGCAGCGCAGCATTTTTGTCTGCTGCACTGCATTGTGTGACAGTTTTGTAAATATGGCTCTGGGTATCTGCACAGATTGTACCATTTTTTAGATCGAGCATAGCAGCGCGCAAGCGCTGCTTTTCTGACATGTTGGGATGTATCTGAGCTTTTAACCATGCGAACTTCACGCCCAACACCACCACTCATTTATGGGCTTGCCCTTCAAAAATCCTTTGATGACATTGGTAAATGCTGTCAGTTTGTCCCTCATTCGGGAGGTTTTGTTACTGCCTTGGCCATCGCCCAGTTACATAGCTAATTGCACTTTTGCAGACAAGTTTGACTGCGAGGAAACTTCTTTTTCCTTTTGTGTGTTTGATGCTCATGGCAGCTTTGGTACTTTGAATTAGCTCGCTTATGTGAAACTGTTTTACTTTTCATTTTCATTTTATGAGGCAATAAAAGTCCGGTTAAGACTTTACAACGCTAACAGCTCTAAGTCGAGAAAATGTGATACCCATTGCATTGCAAATGCTTGTTTTATTTTGTGGCGAAACAGGCCACCTCCGGAGGGCCCTGGGAGGTGGTAGATTCAATGTGGATCTTGGGGTAGTCATCTCTGTTTGCAATAGTGTCTCCATCTGAGTCTTGTGCTAATTTGAGGTTGGTGATGCAGGTGATGCTGCTGGTGTACTGCTGAGCACAGGGTTGTTTTGTGTAAAGCTGTCACCCTCTTCTTCCTTATCACCTTCCAGCATGACCGGAGCTGATTCCCTTCTCCCGTCACCACCACCACCTGCAGCAATTTGTTTATAGTGCTCATCCCACCGGATTGCGTGATGTTTTTTTCATATGGTTCGTTTGGCCTCCAGTACCATAGTGTGAATCAGACTACTCTCAATAAACATTTGTGTGCTTAAGAATGGAGCATATTGCAATGTTATCCTTTTGCTTGCTAATTGTAAAGAAGTTCCAAACAGGGGAGGAGAGCTTTGCCACTCCCAATGGCAGAAGAACTGGAAACATGTGGGTATGTTGATGATTGCCTCACTGCACTGCGTACTCTGACAGAGGTAGTGGCGGATGCAGGTCTCAGAGGGGGCCTTACAAGTATGGAAGCTGGTGGTGGTGGTGCAACCAGTACCACATGCCTCTAAGCATATTGAATAAAAAGGGTAATGTCAGTGTCCTCTAAGTCAGTTTCCATGACAATGACTGGCTCATCCTCCTCCTCCCCTTCCATAATTTGAAGGCATTCAGGAACTTTCCTTTTTCCTTCTCTCTTGTGGCGGGTCTCAGACACAAAAGGGGTCAATTCCATGTCCAGATCATCAGAAGAGGGGATTGGAGAAAAAGGTAGATTATCCCTTCTTTTTCTTGCTTGAGATTGGGAAGCCAATGGATCAGGAAGAGATGCATCTTGCTCAGCAGGAACCTCAACCTCCTATTCTACTCCTAATTTAGGAAGAACTATTGCTGGCTCTGGCTACTGCTCCTTTTTTTGTGCCATTTGCTACAATGATTGGGTGCTAGTTTGCAGCTGAGACAACTCCCATTGAAACTCACTGCTCGTTACCTTGATTGGAGTGGGTGTGTCGCAGAGAGACATGGGTGTGGGCTTAGGTTGAAGTGGTGCCATATTTGATGCAGGAGTGGTGCTCTCAGCTTGCTGCCCAGAGGATGGCATAAGGCACTTTTGCTTGCGTTTAGGTGCACAAGAGACATCACTTACAATATTGGCAGAGAGAAGGTTGCCACAAAGTTATGTGACCTCAACACATGACTCCTCTGCTACTGTTTGTGCAGCTAAGTGCCAACTGACTAAGCCTAAAGATAGCGCCAAATAAAGGTGAGGCCAAGAAACTGGTCTGTGAGAATGAGAAGAGAAAGAAACAGATTGCCACCACTGGCTTGCTGCACTCCTCCTATTTCAGGCAACATCATGTTTACATAGCGCTTGTTTTTTTTCCTTTCAATTTTTGTGGTTAGGGTCTTGTGATGGTTTGTATGTGACATTATTTGTAAGTTATGGTATGTTATGGTATGTGCTTGTGGGATGGTACATCTGCTCCCATGTTTGTGTAGTTGTTTGTTTGATGTGTATGTAATGGTGATTGTGTTAACATGATGGTGCACAAGGGTGCCTTATCACGGGTGACACTGTCATAGCATATATTGTGGGGTGGTGTTCGGCTGTGTGTGCATGTGATGGCTTGACATGTATGTGTGAAAGACAGGGAGATGTATGTGGGTCTGTGTGTTTAAGATGTGTGAGTGTAACTGGATGTGGAGCCAAACAATAATACTGAAGTGGCCAGTACAATTCTAGAGAATCTTCACACTCAATGTCAAAATATATTCTGGACAAAAATATGCTACAAAGACAGAAGGACCCCTCAAATTATTATAAAATAAATAGTTCAAAACAAATAGCTGAATATTCCCAAGAATGCTTTTATGCAAAGCAAAGCATTTATAATGCCAATTTATTAAATGTAAGAGCAAATCCATGCACCAAGGATACGAACAATGTAACCATGAGCTATACTTGTTTACTGAATGCAGGGGAAGCTTTTTAAAAAGGCTGCTGTGCACTAAGATTCACTTTCAAGCCATTTACACCTTATAAAAGAAATCTGAAACCTGGTTTACATTGTGCTTGCTGGCTCACTTATGTTGCCTTGCAGCTCAAAAAATAATTGTGTTATGACCCACATCAATGGTGATAATGTTATCAACCCTAGAAGGATACAAGACTAAGGTAGCCCTCTTAGGATGTGAAACTTTATCCCATAGATGTCTGCTCGTAAACCTATAGTAAGTATCTTCATCATTCACCTGTATGCACTACCTGCTCATTGGGAACAAAACTAAACACATGGTCAGACGTTTAGGAGCTGATTTAAGAAAAGTGGTGCTGCACCCAGTGCAGCGCCACTTTCCTTGCACACGATAGCGGCCCCCCTATAGCCACCATGTGTGCTCTGTATTCAAAATACGGTGCACCATGGCGCAGGGTAGAGGGCAATAGTGTCAGAATTTCTGACTTTATTGATGTACTCTGCAGGAGTAGTGCGAACATTTTGGTGCGACTCTTGCAGAGCACATAGGGGCCCATTGAATTCAATTTATTGAATGGCATGCCCCTTTTTAACGCCTGCTTTGAGCAGGCATTAAAAGTGATGACTCAAAGAAATCTCTTAGATAACACAAGCAAGGAGGTATGAACAACAAGGAACACATGGATGGAAACTGACTACACAAAATGGCCTCTGACCATATGGCATGGAGAACAAAGGCAAAATGGTAGCCTATGGCAAGCACACACACAATCCAGACAAAGGAGGCATAGTAACCACAAAGAAAACGCTACCATTAATTCTGCAATGCCAAAAATGAAAATTAAGTCAGCTATGGAAAACAAACATCTTCCCAAAGCATGAGATTACCCCACCAAAATACACTATTTGCAGAAGAAACATGAAATACAAAAAAAAGAAATTTGCATTTAACCCAATGCCATCTATGGCCTAAATAATCATTGATGTCTTAAAACAACATGTGCCACAGAAACGGTGGTTTTATATATCCAGTGACTAGTACGGTTGGATGGCCCAGGGCATGACTAGGCCACATGGTAAAACAAATGAATAGTGCAATTTTAACAAACATGGAGAAAATTTACTTAACTGTGCAACTTTTTCACGTTATAAAACATAAAAACTTAAATACAAAACAAACTAGGCCCCTACTGCAACTCTAGGCCACCCACCACAACAATCACATTTAAAAACTGAATAAAAGTACAATTAAAATACTGGTGCAAGACCTATATCAAACAACACCCTTATCCAAATATTTTTGGAACTTACTTGTTCTGATGTCACAAAAACAAAGACCTTAAAATCCAATAGTATATGCAGCAGACAAATAGAGAGTGATCCTTTCACATTGAAATCCAAATGAAAGGTGACCAGGAGATGGACAAAGGCTGGGAGGAACCTTCTGGACTAGAAGAGGGAGTTTGTTAATGCATCCTTATCAAAAAGACATGGTCTAATGTCCTTAAATATGTATTTGTGACCCCATTATTTTTTACAAAAAATGGATTCTCACAGTTTTTCAAACTACAGGCCTATTTCTCAATTGTTTCATGTTGCTAAACGTTTGGAGAAGGCGATGCTATCCTAGCTTGACTCACAGATTTCTTTGGCAAAAGATCTTTCTGGGTTGTTTAACCACCTATAAATCCTCACAAAAATCCAGTTTCTGTGTGTTCTGCAAGGCTCAATCCTGTTGCTCTTATTCATATGATTCCACTCAACCTTTTGATTTAATTAATGGTGTTAGAAATGGGGGTCTTTGGTTGGCAGTCAGGTTGACCCCTGTCCAACCAACGACTCTTACTCTGTCTAACTCTCCAGCTTCTCCCACTCAAAAACAGCTCCAGCTGGTGCAATTCCAGATTGAGAGATTATGGCAAGTCAAAAGTTCAAAGTTCCAAGGCAGAACAAAGAGTTCCCAATGAAAAGTTTAAAAGTAAAAAAAAAAAATGGAAGCAGATGGAGTCCAAGAAGTGGAAAAACAAAATCACAAAAACAAGTGGCATGCAGTTACATAATGGTCTGCACTGAAAATAGTAGTGTACACTTAATAAATGTATGTCAAGTACAAATACAAGTTCAAACCTCACTGCTGATCACCAATGTTAGAAATGGGGTCTCTGGTTGGTAGTTAGGTTTCCCCCTGTCAAAGCAAGGACCCTCACTCTTATCAGGGCAAAGGAGAATCACTCCCAGTTAACCCCCACTTTACCCCTTGGTAGTTTGGCACGAGCAGAAAGGCTTAACCCAGAGGCAATGTGCAAAGATTTGTACCAATGCACTCAGTAATACAGTGAAAACACTACAAAATGACAAAATCTGAGCAAAAAAAGATCAATACGACACAAATCCAACATACACAAGCAATGTTATGAATTTTAAAAGATTAAACTTCAATATAGAGCTTAGAAACACAAATGCTTTGAATTGGTAATATCACTGCGTTGTGATGGAGTCGTTCCCAACAATCCGATGCAAATGGCGCCGGTCACGGAGTCACACGAACCCCGAGGTACAGTACCCTGTGAAAATGAGGAAACAAGCCGGTGCACGGAGTCAGGGATCATGGCGTCTCCGGATTCAATGCAGTGTTGGTTCTGGTGCTGTGGAGCGAAGGAGTGGAGGCATCATGAATAAGCTTTGGGTCCATGCTGCAGAGCGGTGGAGGTGAACTGCATCGGTGTGAAGTGTTAGATCCGTGCACTTCCAGCAGAGGCGATATCCGGCGGTCACGCATGGTGCGGCAAAGTCAAGTGTCACGGACATCAGTGACAAAGCACTTTGGAACTCACAGAGTTGCGGTCTTTGGCAGGGCTGCTGGGGCGCCAGGCCTATGTGGTTGTCGCACTCCAGTGAGGACCACGGCTTCAGTTGTAGGCGGCATTGTGTACTCCGGCAGTGCCGTCAGTCTGGGGTCATCCCTAGTCAGTGCACTTGGTTCTTCTTAGTTTTCCACCAGCTTCTCCTTTCAAGGGCCCTGGGACTGGATTAGGCATCACTTGGCAGGGAAGGAGTCTAAGCAGAGAGTCGATGTGCTGGCAATGGAAGTCTAAAGTGTGAGGTTTTGGGTCCAGTACATATACCCCTTTCTGCATTTGAAGTTGCCCAACTTCAAATAAAAAGTCTCTGTTGTATACAGGATCCTGCCTTGTCCATGCCTGGCTCCAGGTGCACACCAGGGGATTGAAGAATGCTTTGTGTAAGGGCAGGCACAGCCGTTTCAGATGTAAGTCACCACTCCTCCCTCCACTTTAGCCCGGATGGCCCATCAGAATATGCAGGTTACACCCCAGCACCCTTTGTGTCACTGTCTAGTGGAGATGGACAAATAGACCAACTGTCATCCTGACCCAGAGAAGGAATCCACACACAGGCAGAGTCAGAGAATGGTTTAAGCAAGAAAATGCCCACGTTCTAAAAGTAGCCTTTTCAAACTAACAATCTAAAAACCACCTTCCCCAAAAGATGTATTTTTAAATTGTGAGTCCAGAGACCCCAAAGTCTTATTTCCCTCTGCTCTCAAAGGGACACTGCACTTTAAGAATATTTAAAGGCAGCCCCCATGTTAACCTTTGAGAGAGATAGGCCTTGCACCAGCGAAAACCAAATTTGGCAGTATTTCACTGTTGGGAAATGTAAAACACACCAGTACATGTCCCACCTTTAACAAACACTGCACCCTGCCCATGGGGCTACCTAGGGCCTACCTTAGGGGTGCCTTACATGTATAAAAAGGGAAGGTTTGGGCCTGGCAAGTGGGTACACTTGCCAAATCGAGTTGGCAGTTAAAAAACACAGACACTGAAGTGACAGGTCTGATCCATGTTTGGAGAGCTACTCATGTGGGTGGCACAATCAGTGCTGCAGGCCCACTAATGGCATTTGATTTACAGCCTGTGGGCACCTCTAGTGCACTGTACTAGGAACTTACTATTAAATCAAATATGCCAATAATGTAAAAGCCAATTACACATACAATTTCACATAGGGAGTTCTTGCACTTTATCACTGGTCAGCATTGGTAAAGTATCCAAAGTAACAAAAACAGCAAAAACAGAGTCCAACACACTGCAGTAACTTGGGAAGTAGAAGCAAAAAGTTTGGTGAGACCACGCCAAGGATGCCAGGTCTCACAAATGGCTTCTCAGTATATCTATATGCAGGTGATATACATTCCTGAGGCTTTCTGGACCCCTGCCTTCAAGGACTGGTCAATCACTCATTGGTCTGTCAAAAGTCTTTTTGAGAGTGAGTGAGAGCCTTTTAAAAGGAAACGGAGACTAGAGAGAATCACTGTTCTGTGTAAAATCATCCCTGTTCTAGGAGATACCATTTCAACAATCTGTAGTAGGTCGCACACCTGTACTAGTAAAGGTGGTAAGAAACGTAGGTGGAAAGTTGAATACATTTGTCTTTCAGGTTGGACAACTGTGATTCATTCTATCTAGATGTTTCTGATTTTCTAATCCAAAAGATGCAGCTGGACCAGAATTATGTCGCAAAGCTAGGTCTTGGACTGAGGCGTAGTGATCACTTTTCACCTGTCCCTGTGGCTCTTCACTGGCTTCCCGTAAAAGAAAGGATTCAATTTAAAGCCACGTAGTTGGTGCAAAAAGCAGTTAACACCCCTTCTAACATCGCCTAAATACCCAGATCAAGCAGAAAGTTTATTTTCTCTATCCTCAAGGTTTGTTTGAAAACTATGGGGTCAGGGCATTTTCAATTGCAGCAGCAATAAAGAAGAAATTCAATACTCGCTTGCTTATGTCAGGAATTTGTCTTACCCAAATTCAGAAAAGTTCTGCAAAATATATCTGTTTCCTATCCAAGTCTAATTTATTTTGCTTTTAACTCTTTTGCATTACAGTTGTCAAGTTGTTTAGTGGTTTCCTTTCTAGTGCCTTGGTACCTTATTTTGGGTGTTAGTGCGCTTTCCAGAGATCCTCAACTACCAGAACAGCAATGATAGAAGCTCCAGTTCCAGTGATCCACAATCAACTGTCCCCAAGATATGTGACAGAAAAAGGAAGTTTTGAGCTGGCAAGATCTCTGAGTTTACATATTTAATAGCTAATTGTTGCCAATAAACACGGTCATATCTAAAATTGCTGTCCCATTCCAGAAAAAGTCTACACGCTAAATAGAATTCTACACTTAAGACCATCTACCAAGGATTCCATTCCAACCCTAAGTTCAACACTGTAGCAAAACGCAAGGTCAAGTACTGGCAGGCAAGAGGTGCCTGGTAAAGAATACCGATATGGGATTGGATGTCAATGAAGTGTATTGCACTTCCACCTTCCAGTGACTTTAGGAAGTGGGAAGAAGTGGTGGCATTCAGATTCGAGGCAGGACAAATGGAGACGTTAACAGCACATCATGAACCTTTGCCATTCATTTTTATGACAAATATCTATATATAGATATTTATATGTATATATATATATAAATACGTGCATGCATGCACACACACACATATATATATATTGACATTTGGCCGGGACAGCGTGATTAAGTTTTATACTTATTTTTGTTTTGAATTTCAGATAGAATTTTTCCACAATAAAAAGTCAACAAACCTCATATATAAACTGTTTTGGATATTCATTTTCTGTGTATTACACATGATCCATTGGGACATTGTGCAGCCGTCCGGTGACTCTACTACTTTTCACAGTTTTTTTAAACTTATATATTTATTTGTGTATAAATTTAAGTAACAACCCCGCCATGCACAGCTTTTTCGTCTAACATTTTACTGCAAAATTACATTGATATTATCAATGATGTTAACAAAACTTTAATGACTTCCGTAATTCATGGGGTAATTAGCAGGACATGGCAAGGGTTCAGTTATAGCTACCTTGGGGCACTAGTTATATTTACTTAAGGTAACTCTAACAGGTGGATTCTATGGTTTTGTACATTTAAAATGTGAGCCTAACTATAACATCCCTGTAACCTTTGGATTTTTAAGTGAATTGTTTTGTTTTTGTAAACTCGATTTCCTAACTGTAATGTCATGTGAACTTTGTTTTTTTAGTGAAATGTTACGTTTTTTAAAATGTAAAGTAATTTTCATTTACTATATGTTAATCCAACCACTACTAAGCATGGCCAGGGCCAGCAGCCAACCACTTATAACCACCCAAATTACCCCCGTGCATGCCGTTAAGCCTTGCACAGAGAGGTTGGCCACAGGGCCTGCTTTGCAGCCAGACCCTGCGGTCAATCCCCCTAACCACAGACCCCCACACTGCACATAGCCTTTGGCCATGCACAGCAGGAGTGAGGTGCAAGGCCATGCAGCCCCCTCCACTAGCCTATTTCAGCCGCAGGAACCCTATCCCCTGAGGCCCACCATTAATATATTATTTTTGATGAGCAATGGTACCAATATGTGGTAATATTTCTTTGAACCTGTTGGGAGTAAATGGCAGCAGATACCACCTATCGCCTGTAGAAAGGAGGTAGAAATTTACACTCCTGGCAGTGTGTTGGTATGTTCACTGAAGCGAGTGGACGTTGGTGTGACTGAGTTAGTAGAATGCAGGGACTGGCCATCCACCAGGAGAACTTTGACAAATGCCTGGCATGATCCTTTTGCTGTCTTTAATATTTACCCTCCTCCTCCTTAGTCTTCTATCTAATTTACGTAAAGATGAAAATCAAACTTTTGAAGAAGTTAGATATTTATGCTGCCCGGAGAATACATGAACCCTCCCACATACTTTCCTTTGCCAGACACTCTCATTAGTTCATTTAAAATATCCTAACCTCAACTCTTGATCTTAAAATGTCTTTTAGTACCATTCAGAAAGTCCTATCATTATATCACTGGTTCTCTCCGGGTTTTAAATGAGAAAAACGAAGAACCAGACGACTAAAATGGGTATGGCATAGTACATACTTGGCCGAGAGCAGCCTTGTGCATTTGAGTCACGTTTAGCACTATAGGTCCAGTTTTATATAAGCCAATGCAGACTTCAGCAGGAGCGGGATTTCTCGGACTGTTGACACATAGAAAGAACCTAAAGCCAGGGTACTTTTACATCAGCTCATTGTTTCCCATTAAATTGTGTGTAAACACTTGCTAACATAAAACAAGCATTTTAGAAAGTGGGTCCTAAATTTCTCAAGGAGAAATGATAAGCCTAATTTAGAGTTTGGCAGAAAGGGTACTCTGCCTCAAATGTGATGAAGTACACTTCTCCCTCAAACCCTTGGTCCACTTATCTGATTTACAGGCATACTTACCTTCTGTATCTCGATGACAGAACCTACTCTGGCTCCATCGATGAGCTAGTGCTTGGAAGGCACAATTGACGCAGGGCTGCTGGAGGTTTGGTGATTTAACCGCTTGCCTGATGTTGAGTGAGTGATCAAATGGCCAGTTTTCACTGTACTTCTGTGCCGGGTAAAACTCGTGGTAAAATACAGTGGAAATGTTTAAATGACCCTTACAGCGTGAAAGACAACTCTCAAGTGTAGAGGTCTTTTGGTTTTGATTTTTCAAAAGCAAACTCCTGCTTAGGGAGTTTGTTTTTGAAAATCAAAAAAAATATGTTAAAGGTTTAGAAACACTCATCAATTTGATGGTACCCTCTGTCACTCTTTTAAGACATGGCCTGCCAGTGACTAGAGATGCTCACAGGGCCGGTGGACAACTCTAAATACAGAAGATGGGTACTCTGTCAAGGCAACAGAGTATTTCACTCTGTCACCTTGAAGCAGTACACGCTGTACTCCATAATCTAAATCAGGCCCTGCAATCTTGTTTTCTCTCCTGATCACTCTAATCTGGATGCCTTCTTCTTTTACAAGAGCCATACTTTAAGCATGCCAGACGTTAGTGGAGGCTGTTCTAAGTTTCAGCTCCTCATTTATGGGACTGCCTCTCTGTAAATGTGCATCAGTTGTCTAGTCAGTTCACCATTTGAAAGACATTCAAATTCAATTTCAAATTTTCTTCTTGAATTTTTCACTTAGTTGTTCTCCTTCATTCCTTTTTCTCGATTATTTTCTTCCTTTTCCCCCCTTTCTCTTTTTGTTCCTAATGTACTCCCAACTCCATCCCTTCTTCTTCCGTCTGTGTTCGTACCTCTAGGTCATAGTGCCATTGGGCAAATGCGGTGAATATGTAGATCACAAGTGTCTATTGTATTGTATTGTATTCTATTATATTTTCATGTATCTGTATTATTGTATTGTATTGATCTGTAAACTCTACTGGAGCCCCAGTGTCCTGGCATCACCTAGTGAAGAGTTTGGAGCATTTTAGGATTCATACATTGACGTATAATGCTTAAAGCATCTTGAAGAGTGTATATCTTTTTTGGTTGTAGTGCACAAAGGGGTGTCTGACAGTCCCCTATGGTGAGTTGTGGGTTATCAGTAGACTCATTAAATGAATCTGCTTAAACTGTCCAAGTCTCTCTGTGCGTATGTGACTTTCTGTAGATTATGATGGGAGGTACAATACATTGGGTCTGACACGTCTATAACTTGACACATTTCCGTACAGCTGTGTGCTTGTAAAATAATGTATGTTTCTTCAGTCACTTGGAGGGAATCTATGGCACAGTTGCGTAGTGTGCATAGACGAGTTCTCTTTTCTGGCATGATACGTGCAGTTTTCTTTCTGGTTTGATGTGTGGTTTCACCAACAAATTATGTTGTTGCTGATGCTAATGGCCAGGAACGGTTTCTATGAACAATGTCAGTCCACAAATTCATGGAGTGTTGTCTTTTATTAAAACCTCCTCCTCACATGAGCTCTCCTATTCCAGAGTGCCATGCGAAGTTGCATATCTATGAGATGCAGCTTTCTTAGTAATTTTCATCATAGTCCTTACCCTAGTTTACCCTGTGTCTTGTTGGACATTGGCCTGCTCGACTGTACACCTCTATGTTTTCGTGTTCAGTTGTTCTCTTTTCTTGTAAATTGTTTTGAAAATACCTCTTCAGGGCATTGGCCAAGTAAATATGCCTAATGTGACTCAAAATTATTGTTTTCATTGAAGAGAGTGGGACTTGTTTGGCAATCCTTTTGCCTAGTTTGTGTTCTACTGTGCTGTTCCTTTATTGTCTCAGTGGATCGCCAATGAGCTTCTTGGTTCTTTTCTCATGTCTGAGCTCTCCTGGTAACGCATATAGGAGGTGACTGAACGAGAAGGGTCTTTTTTTTTATAAAAATCTATTCTCTTCCCAGAATGCGTGGCAAATTAACATTTACTTTAGAATCCTTTGGAGCATCTAGAAATTAGGTAGCAGCACATTTACTAATTAGACAGTTTGTTTTCTTCTAAATGCTCAGGATTTGGAATATGGGAAGGTGCCCTTGTCTTCATTCTTCTCTCTGAGAAGAGACTCTCTCCCTTGTCAAAGTCCAAATGAAACGAGGTTTAGGGTCTGTGTTGCTCTTCAGGCTTAACCAGGTCTTAAAACTTCAGATGAAGATTGATGCCAGTGCCCTTAATAAATAAATAAACGGCAGATTAAATGCCTTTCTGTGGTGCTTACTATGACAAAAAAAAACACACATGGAGCCTTCACATAGTGCGCTTCTGAGAGGACTTTCCCACCTTTGGTGAGAATGTTCTACCGTGGACGCAAGGAGAGCAGTTTTGAGCTCTCCTGTACAACCCAATATTCCACTGTGACCTCAAGTGGAAACAGACATCAATAATTCGTAATCTAGTCTGTCACCAGACTTTGGGGTTATTTATGTGGTTACTGTTATAGATGTGCAGCCATAGACGTGGGCCGCGTTGTTTCCATTGGGTTAAGGTCTTAAAGGAGGTAATTTGGTGTTCGAAAACCCCACGTTCTGCACCTGGAGAGTGACATCCTGTGTTCTTTTGAGCATCTGAATTTGGGTAATTACCACATAAGACTTAACTCCAAAGCCAACCTTAGTATCTTTTTAAATTTTAAATAGCTGTATCAAGAATCACTCAAAGAGTGCCTCTAACAGTGTGGAACCATGTGGACCCTAACAGGACAGTGGTGTTTTCTAGGAAAGAATAGATCCAAGGGCTAATTGGCAATGCTCTATCAGGAAGGAAGTACACCAGTTGATGGTGTGTTTTTTTATTTAGGCTACTGTAGACAGTTTCGCCCATAAAGTCAAAACCTTCTGGGAGTTGAGCATCCTCTGGAGACAAGATGGTGTCCTCCCAGAAGCCGAGCAAGGCTCTCTCAGTCCCATAATGAGGTTGAAACTATGACTATACGTTTAAAAGACTATAATGTTTGTCGAGGTGTTCCTGGGACTGTCACCAAATTCTTTGGTACGCTTTCGTCAGGACAGGCATATTACTGATTAGCCAGTAAGTAGCCAAGAACAAATCATTCAGTTTAGGTTTCTTTCTAAAGGCATGATAAGGTATTTTTCAGAAAGAGAGGGACAAGATCATAATGAAAGGACAAATTGACCAAGTAGGCAACGATTGGCACAAACCCATCTACCAGTTCCTTGAGCTTCATGTGACATGTCCACAGGAGAGGCTTTTAAGAACCTGAACAGTAAAGGCATTATCTTCACAGTAGCTATAAAATCTTTAAAAACCTGGATGGGGAGGGAGTGAACAGCAAGGTGATATGCCTGAACATTTGGCATACACATTCCGATCTAAAATAGAACGATATTAGGCTATTTCTTAAACTTTTGCCTTCCTGAACAAATGAAGAATCTGTATTGTCAAGAAAGGATTCAATAGTGTGCTTAAATAAGCACCCCTCATCTTCGTCTCCAGGAGAATGAAGGGAAAAATGTTCTTGCCACTATTTCTCCGTATTGCCGCAAGTGAAAAATAATACATAGAATTATTAATACCATCAAAGTAATCAACCATAAATTAGTAAAGCTAGAGATAAATTCTGGATTTGAAAGATGTTTTAAAATACACCATGTGGGGGCAGCTGTGCTGTCTCGGACCATTGTGCCCTATTGGCCAATTCATACACTTCATAGCTGCTGAAGTCTCAGATCAAAGATGATGCATTCGTGAGAAGAGAGGGTTGTCAAGCAAACAGGTCAGGTAGGATGAGGAGCTAAATTACGCTGGTGTTAATGCTGATTTTTACTAATAAATATTGATGTATTCTGAGTGTTGAATTTGCATAGAAAATAAGTTAACATAGAGAAATAATACATGCATTTGGAAATGCACCGACTTGAATGACAGCCAATATTCACAAAGTGTACTTATTAACAACTTATTAATTTAAAAATGCTTAGCTCATGTTTGGATTAATGTAGTAGTATGTCATATTAATTGTTATGTATTATTTATGTGCTTTAATAATTATAGGCCGTACTTTAGCAAGGTCTTGGGACTAGTTGCACGGCCTCATGTAAAGCTACATTGCGTAGGCGAATTATAAAATGGTAGAAAAATTGTGATTTTCCATTGCATGGACAGAATGTTAGTAACTAGAACTCTTTCCCATGAGAACTGCTTGCTAGAATATGTTGTACTCGCTAGGGATACATTGTATGGCTTAGTGTGTGTAAAGACGACCTTCCCAGGAGAAGACAATGGTTGCACTGACTGTAGTACAAGCTGATACAAATTAGTTACCTGACAAGCCCAGCGACGGGAACAGCAGAAGAGAAGCCAATCATCGACATGTGAACAGTGGACTAGTGATGAAGCAGAAAATGAAGGTTTTCATTTATTGACGCTTAAACGTAGTGCTGCAATAATCATGTGTGACTTTAACCAAACTAATAAAGATTGTACGGGGACAAAATGTGCCCTCAGAGTAGTTTGCCAACATTTATAAGCGTGCTTTATATAACGTGATGTATTAAAATTGCATTAATCCGACATAATCATAAACGTGTGCTACGATTTGCTTGTTTGAAATGTTTTAGCTTAGCATTACTTTAGTGCAGGCTTCGGCCTAGTTGCCTGGTCACCCGGTTTAGATGCTCGTATTTTTCAATGTGCTAATAAACGTGTATTTTTGCTTGAAGCTGTACTTTTCCACTGAGATCATTCACATGCTTATCTTAAGGTTTCGTGCCAGCCTGGCATACTTCTCTCTTTACTCCAAGGTCAATCTGCAGGTGCGGACAATGGAAGCTCTGAAAGTGAGTTAATTGGTATAAAATGTTGCAACTTGCGTACTCGTCTCCAAGGATAATGTATGCTTAAGTAAAAGCTTGAGAACTGTTGTTTTTGATTGGACAATTTGAAGTCAACCTATGAACCCTCCAATGGAAGACCCTACTGGATTTGAACTGTTGTCTATAAAAACCAGGTGCACAAGAGGAAAGCAGCCATTATTGGACATCGCCCATACCCGCCATTTTGCAGGACATTGCAGCTATTATGGCCCACTTTGCTGCGACGCCATTTTGAAAGAGACTTTGATGCTTTCTCTAATCGAGAGAAAGAGACTTTAAATGATTCTTGCCCTAGAGACTTTAACTTTAATCCCTTGCATGAAGTAGTAGTTTTACCTTGCCGCCGTGAGGCAATTGCCCCGTCCACCTTGCCCCTTTGCCCCGTCCCATGCTGATCGAGAAACGGTACCTGTGAGACGAAGACTTCCTTGTATGCTGATCGTAATTGGTAAATATGAAAGGAAATTGAAAAATTGCATTGTGTTTCTTTTAGGTAACCAACTGCTGATTTTGATAAGATCCCTAGTTAGGAATTTTTCTAAATTAATGTTGCTAAATTGTTTTGCATGAAGTCCCACATGCCGATGCTAATTTGAGGTTAGATGAGGATTCCTTTTGTTGCACGATGCAATTTGAGACCTTGCTATGCTGACCAATGTATGCAATTAGCCCATTACAGATTATAGTTCTAGTGATTTGCATTGCTATTATCGAATGCCTTGTTATTCAAATGCTGCATAGATTGCATCTGTTTCGCCGTTATGGACAGCTATTAATGTTCATTTACGTTTATCATTTGGTGTTGAGACACATATATATTGTGCTAGCTTTGTTAATATAGGGAAATAAATTTACTAACTTTGAATAAACTGGTGTGGTTATTCCTGACTGAAAGGTCAGGGTTCGCCGAAATGTATTCTGGATTAATTGTTAAGTGTTATGTTGATCAGGGTATTGCTTATGTTCGTTATTGATTATTGATTTGATTAAATTGACCGATATAGAGTAAGGAGAGTCCCACTTAGCCAAAAGATTCATCGGCCTAAAGAGCGTCCAAAATACAGGTAAATTATTAGTACGGACCGCTCTATCACTAGTAAATTCTTAGATATGGGGTTCTACTTTCATTGGACTGAACTTAAACGTATGATTCTTTGACAAATAGCAATGTGGGAAGTAGTTTTAGGAAATCTAACCTGACCAGACTGCACGAGAGGAGAGAAGCCATTAGCCCCATTCTTCCGAACTGAGAGTAGATACGCCATTCTCCCTGTTAGAAATGGGTCCTTTGGTTGGCAGTCAGGTTACCCCCTGTCCAAGCAAGGACCCTCACTCTAGCTTAACTTCAGAGTGCTAGATGTAAAGTATTTGTACCAACATTCACAGTAACTTAATGAAAACACTACAAAATGACACATCACAGGTTTAGAAAAATATAAAATATTTATGTAAACAAAACAAGACCAAAACAACAAATCAACAATCAACAAATCAACAATACACAAGTCAAATTAAGTCAAGTCAAGTTATCTAATGAAAACAAGAGAGAGTCTTAACGTTATTTTAAACACAATGCTAATGCTGTTAGTGTGGAAATGTGCATGGGTGTGTCAAAAATAACCCCGCACGGGCGAGTGTGTGTCAAAAAAGGCTTGTGATGCATCGATTTCACTCATGAGCGAGACGTGCGTCGTTTCTCCTTCAGTCGAGTTGGCGTGCGTCATTTCTTCTCTCCGCAGGAGAGCGATGCATCGATTTGAACCGCACTCTTGGGTCCCGGCAGGCGTGGTGCCATTTTTACATGCCCAGCGATGTTTACATCGGAAATCCTGCCGCACAATGATCCGAAAATCACGCATCGCGGGTTGCAATCTCACCAGCCTCTGTCAGCGAAGTTGCGTGTAATTTCTCCAGCCGTGGGCGTCGATCTTCTGGTCGCGTTGCAGGCGAGCGTCAATTTTCAGTCACAAAGCCAGCGGTTCATCGATTTTTCAGCCGCAGATCTGAGTCACGTCAATCTTTTCCCCACACGGCGGTCGGTGCACGTATTTCTCATTTTTGGGCTGCCAGCTTCTCCTTTCAGGGTCCCAGGAACTGTATGGGCACACTTGGCAGAGTAGGACTCTCAGCAGAGGCTCCCAGTGCTGGCACAGAGACGTCTTTGCTGTCCCTGAGAGTTCAAACAACAGGAGGCAAGCTTTAAATCAAACCCTTGGAGAGTTCTTCACAAGAAGGAAGGCACACAAAGTCCAGTATTTGTCCTCTAGCACAGGCAGAAGCAGCAACTGCAGGATAGCTCCACATAGCACAGTCACAGACAGGGCAGCTCCTCTTCCTCAGCTCTTCACCTCTTCTCCAGACAGAGGTTCCTCTTGGTTTCCAGAAGTGTTCTAAAGTCTGTGGTTTTGGGTGCCTTTACCCATTTTGCCCTTTGAGGTAGGCCTACTTCAGAGGAATGTCTCGCTTGTTTGTGAAATCCTGCCTTGTCCAGCCAAGACCCCAGACACACACCAGGGGGTGGGAGACTGCATTGTGTGAGGGCAGGAACAGCCCTTTCAGGTGTGAGTAACCAATCCTCCCTTCCCTCCTAGCACAGATGGCACATCAGGATATGCAGGCTAAACCCCAGCTCCCTTTGTGTCACTGTCTAGAGAGAGGTGCAAACAGCCCAACTGCCAAACTGACCCAGACAGGGAATCCACAAACAGAATGGTTTAAGCAAGAAAATGCTCACTTTGAAAAACACATAATCTCAAAATTAGCTTTTCTAAAAGATGTATTTTTACATTCTGAGCTCAGAGATCCCAACCTCCACATGTCTATCTGCTCCCAAAGGGAATCTCCACTTTAATACTTTAATTATATTTAAAGGCAGCCCCCATGTTAACCTATGAGAGGGATAGGCCTTGCAACAGTGAAAAACAAATTTGGCAGTATTTTACTGTCAGGACATATAAACACATTAGTATTTGTCCTACCTTAAACATGCACTGCACCCTGCCCATGGGGCTACCTAGGGCCTACCTTAGGGGTGTCTTACATGTAAGAAAGGGACGGTTTAGGCCTGGCAAGTGGGTACACTTGCCAAGTCGAGTTGGCAGTTTAGAACTGCACACACAGACACTGCAGTGGCAGGTCTGAGACATGATTACAGGGCTACTAAAGTGGGTGGCACAACAAGTGCTGTAGGCCCACTAGTGGCATTTGGTTTACAGGCCCTTGGCACCTCTAGTGCACTTTCCTAGGGACTTACTAGTAAATCAAATATGCCAATCATGGATAAACCAATCAACAGTACAATTTGCACATAGAGCATATGCACGTTAGCAATGATTAGCAGTGGTAAAGTGCTCAGAGTTCAAAAGCCAACAGCAACTGGTCAGAAACATATAGGAGGCCGGATGCAAAAAGATTGAGGATGAACCTGCAAAAGAGACAATTCCAACACTCCCCTTTTCTTTTGAGTGCTCAGATATATTTTATTTGTGAACTGCATGAAGAGACTTTGCTTTCCTGAACTTTAATGCTGAAGTCTGATACCTTGCTGACCGAACAGAAGACTGTCACAGCTTGCTGAACCATACTGAGGCAAAGCATAAGACGATGTTACTGATTGTTATGTACATTTGCTTTTGTTCCTAGGCACCAACCGCTTATTTTGATAGAGCCATGGAGAGATGTTTTCCAAATTTGTGTTGAGTAAATTGTTTTGCATGAAATCCAACATGCTATTCTCATCTGAAGATTAATTAGGCTGCTCACTGATGATGATCACTACATGTAATAACAGTTGCTGTCTTATCTTTGCTGAATCTAAATGTATGCCTTTTCTGTTGTACAGTTATTCTTGCTATTGATTTGAACTGTAACTTTACAATGTGTAGTTGTCCAAGCCTTGATTAAATTGCGATTCTTTAGGAGATATGGGCAGTCAGTATTGTTTCTCTGTATGCTTATCATTTGATTTTGAGACTAAGGGGGTCATTCTGACCCTGGCGGCCGGTGGCTGCCAGGGCCACCGACCACGGGAGCACCGCCAACAGGCTGGCGGTGCTCCCACGAGCATTCTGACCGCGGCGGTTCAGCCGCGGTCAGAAGCGGAAAGTCGGCGGTCTCCCGCCGACTTCCCGCTGCTCGGGGGAATCCTCCATGGTGGCGGAGCACGCTCCACCGCCATGGGGATTCTGACACCCCCTACCGCCATCCTGTTCCTGGCAGGTCTCCCGCCAGGAACAGGATGGCGGTAGGGGGTGCCGCGGGGCCCATGGGGGCCCCTGCAGTGCCCATGCCAATGGCATGGGCACTGCAGGGGCCCCCGTAAGAGGGCCCCACTGTGTATTTCAGTGTCTGCAATGCAGACACTGAAATACGCGACGGGTGCAAACTGCACCCGTCGCACCCCTGCAACTACGCCGGCTCAATTCTGAGCCGGCGTCCTCGTTGCAGGGGCATTTCCTCTGGGCCGGCGGGCGCTCTTTTGGAGAGCATCCGCCGGCCCAGAGGAAATGTTTGAATGGCCGCCGCGGTCTTTTGACCGCGGTGCGGTCATTTGGCGGCAGTACCTTGGCGGACGGCCTCCGCCGTCCGCCAAGGTTATAATCACCCCCTCAGTGGCAGATGTAGGTAGCTAAAAATTTGCGAGTCGCAAATTGTGAGTCGTTGCCACTCGCAATTTCGGACTCGCAAACAGGTATCCAACAAGAAAAAGCGACTTCATTTAGCGTCTCGCAAATGAAGTCGCACCGCAGATTGCGAGTCCGCTGTTTGGGAGGTCGCTTTTTGCGACCTCGCTAAAAACGAACACGCAAATTGTGTTTGGGTGTCGCAAATTGCGACTGTGCCGCAAATTGCATGCAGGTGCAGCAGAACAGTCTGGAAAATACTTCCTGGCTCTTGCCGATGACATCAGAGGCAGGAAGTTTACAAATACACCTGGGAGGAGGAAGGACCACACCCATTTCCAACTGTTGAGCAACCACCAGGAAGAACAGCAGCAAGAATAGAGGACGCTGGCAGGAAGAGGAAACTTAAGTTTTCACAGAAGGAACTGGAGGTGCTGACAGATGAATGCTGCCAGCACCATGACCAGCTATTTGGAAGGGCTGCCCTGAGTGTGCCAGAGATAGAAAAACTGAGGATTTGGAATGACATCCAGGAGAAGGTCAATGCAATAGGGGTGAGACACAGGAACATTGAAGAGCTCAAAAAGAGATGGTACGACCTGCGCTCCAGGACCAAGGAGAGGGTGGCAGAGCACCTCCAGGAGATGAGGGGCACAGGAGGAGGCCCATTCACCGTCCCACCACCCACACCCATGGAGGAACGTGTGGAACAGACCCTGGAGCCAGAGGCTGGAATTGGAGAGCTGGACACGTCAGCGCCAGGAACATCAACAAGTGAGTACCATAAAACATGCATGTACACCCATATCTGCCATACCCCCGCCCACCCAGTACACAGCAGCATGCACAACCAAATTAGCTCCATTCCGGACTAGCAACCACCAGAATGGTGCATTATGGGCAATGTAGTCCAGTAGTCAGCGGATAGGCAACAGTTTATTAGGAAGCATACAACAGATGTTAGATACTGACAGTGTGTTCCCTATGTCCCACAGGTCTCCCACAAGACATCCCCACCACCAGGGTGCAGAGGGCAGCCAACAGGCAGCACAGGAGTCAGGAGCAGCCACAACAGGGCCCAGCACCACCCAACCACAGTCCCTTCCAGCTGCACCATTGGACATTGGGGAGATTGACCCAGCACCTGGTCCCAGCCACAGTGCCATCCAACAGGACCCTGATGCTCCACCACGTCGCATGAGACGTGTTGATATCCCTGCAGTGTCCCAGGAGGATGTAGGGGTCTCTTCTATGTCCGCCGCCGAGGCAGCTCTCATCAGAGGTCAGCGCCTGCAAACAAGGCAGATGAGAGTCATATCAGGGGCCATGCAGCGTATGGAGCGGAATTTCACCACAGGGCTGGCACAGGTGCACACAGACTTCCAAACCCTGAACAATCATGTCGGTGACCTTGCACTGTCCATCCATCAACTAGTAACTGAACTTGTTTCAGAGAGAGAGAGTGCAAGGCGCCGTGAGAGCCTACTCATACACCATTTGGACCGCATGGCTGCCTCAATCGTCCGCCTGGCTGTCAATACAACAGGGCTGTCACGCCGTACAGTCAGTTTGCAGGTATACTTGGGCCACTTTGCAGGGGATGTGGCTCGTGGACTGGGACGGATAAGCCACGCTGTGGACATGATGGAGGCAAGACTGGTGGCTAGCGGCACGGCAGACACACCTCAAGATAGTGAGGAGGGCTCCACCGTCAGTAGTGCATCTGCCACGTACACAAGGGTATTGAGGAGTGGCAGTCCACGTCAGGGATCTGCTGACACTCCAGGCACTAGCCATGCTGGGCGTACCAGGCGGAGGAGTTGAGCTATGCACTTGCGGACAATTGAGGCACATGAGGTGAATGTGTCCTCATTGCAGGTGGACATTTACAGCCCCTGACCATCAGTTCAGTTCTTTAGTTATGAGGTTCACTTAATAAAAGTTCTTGTTTGTTCCACTTCACACCTGGGCTCTTTGTGTGTGACATTAGTGTGTGTGGTGACAGGTAGCACACACCTTCCAAAGTATTGGTTTGCAATGTGGTCCCGTCTCTGTCTGCCTTGATTTGCAATGCTTCTATCGCCATGAGGGCGATGTGGTAGCTCTTGCTCATCATCCTCCGAATCTGTGTCTTCTGGGGTGAGATGTAGCCCACGTCTGGTGGCAATGCTGTGCAGTATTGCACATGCGCTAACCATCTAGAATGCTGTTATTGGGGCATACTGGAGCGCACCGCCACTTCTGTGGAGGCATCGGACTCTTGCCATCAACAGTCCAAAGGTCCTCTCTATAACATTTCGGGTCCTCCTATGTGCACTGTTGTATCGCCTCTCAGTCTCATTGCTGGGTGTTAAGTACGGGGTAAGTATCCATGGTCGTAGAGCATATGCACTGTCACCTGTTTGGCAAAAAGGGACAATGTTAGCAGGGCATGGATGGTTTCCACATTGACCTGTGTGTATGTCTTCAGGGTGTATTCAGCAATACCTAAGAGATATCCGTCTCCAAACTCCCCACGTTCTAGGCATTGGTGTATCCCACTGTGCCTGAAAATATAGGAGTCATGTGTACTCCCTGGAAATTTGGCTACCATGTCAGTGATGACATAATGGGCGTCACATATCACCTGGATGTTCAGTGAGTGGGTACACTTACGGTTGCGGAACAGATATTCCAGATTTGCAGGAGGGTATATTTGTATATGTGTCCCGTCTACACACCCTATTACATGAGGGAAGTTGGCAATCCTGTAGAATTCCAACTTGGTGCTGTTGATTTCTGCCTCATTCCTGGGTAGGTATATGTATCTGGACATGTGTGTGAGTATAGCATCTAAGAAACATCTGAAAAACCGTGAGAGTGCACTTTGGGATACCCCACCTGCCACAGCAATGACCCCCTGATAGCTACCCGAGGCCAAGAGGTGCAGTGAGCATAGCACTTGCACATGTGTGGGGATGGCGCTGCCACGCACAGTCTGTCGTTGAAGCTGCAGATTGAGTATATCTATTAATTCTAATATTGCTGCACTGCTGAGTCTGTATTTATCATAAATCTCCTCCTCAGTTTGTGGGAAAAGTGTCTGCCTGGTTCTGTATATCCTCTCCTGTCTCTGGCTCCTCCTCCTCCTCTACTGTGCGGCGTGGACTCTCCTCCTCCTTGCTATCACATATATCTCCGCCATCTTGAGTAACCCAGGTGCCTTCTGGGTCTCCTTTTATACTTTGGTTCTGGTTACCACCTGCTCTGAGTTAGTGGTAAATTGGGTGTGCAAAATGGGCTTTTTGCGACTAGTCGCAATTTGCGAGTGGCTTTTTCATATGGTTTGCGACTTGCAAATTGCGACTTCCTATTTGCGGGTCGCACAATTGGGTCGCAAATTTTGCAAGTCGGTAATGGCTCACGTCGCTATTTGCTATTTGGAAATGGGGTTTTTGCATCCCATTTCCGATTTTGCGGGGTCGCAAATAGCGATTCGGGCTATTTGCGACTCACAAAATTTCGCTACATCTGGCCCTAAGTTACGTGATATTAGAATTGTTAGTATAGGTAAATAAACATTCTAACTTTTACGTAAAGATGTGGTTATTCATGACCGAAAAGTCGTAGTGTGTGAAAATTGCTGATTCCTATGATTGTTGATGTTGTTGAGTGTCATTGTTATTGACCTGTGCTGGTATGGACTCTCAAGGGGGGAACTACTCTAAGCATAGTCAAAAGGTCCATCAACCTACAAACGTGTCCCCTTATAAATTAATTTCAATTAACCAAATAAGGTCAGATGCGTTAACACTGGTAAGCAAAAAAGGGAAACATTTTGTTCTGTCGGATATACCTTCTATTGTAGGTTCCTTGGCAAGTGGACACTCCCCAGGTTGAAGTGCAGAGTGGCAGGAAATCTCAGGGTCAGATACGACTTGCAAAGATTTTCAGAAGTACACGGAGAGGGTATTTCTAAGACTTCAGAAAGTCAGTTATCTGCTCAGATGACATCAATAAACTTATGATGAGAAGTGCCTAACTTTTAAAATAAATATGTTTTATGGTAACAAGATGGTATCTGCTCTGGATGCATGGTAACTAAGAATAGCTATTTAAGTGATTGTTTTGAAAACCTGGGACTTTATATCGAGGCACATCAAAATGGGTAATGAACAGGAGTTGATGGTTGGTTCAATCAAAAACATCTTTAAACTGCACCCCTTACAAGCTTTGGTAAGGGAAAGGGCAGACAGCCTGGCCACAAGTCACACAATGCTCCCCTTACAATGTAAACATACCATTCAAGTTCACGAGGAACACATTTTCGGCATTATTCACTGTTGCCATGTCAACACATCTAGCATCTATAGCTTTAAATCACGCTGTCATGGACAACAACAGCGGCACCATGCACAATAATCCAAAGAGGGGCATGAAACCTTACATTAATCACTCCGCGATTGCCTGATTGGACGAAGAACATGTTCTTCTCTACACTTATTGAGACGACTTCATAGAAAGAAGCTGTGCATGGGCAGCATGTGAATGAATGTATCAAGGTGTGTCAAAACACAGCCTCGTTACGATTAATCTGGTTCTACTTTATGTGTGTTTCATTTGTTCGAGCTTGTGGGAGACTTTTGGCGAGAGTTTGGGAAGCCATAGCGAAATTAAAGGAAGGCCAAGAGGAAATTACATGATGAAGAAGAAAATTACATTAAAAAAAATTCGATGGTAACAACATCTTTTTAACTTATTTTTAAAAGTGTTGTTTTAAAAGTTTAAAGGGTCCCGAACAAAAGTGAATAATTTAACCTAGCATTTCCTCTTTTAAAAATATTATTGTGCACCCTCACGTTTAGCTTGATATTTTGCGATCTGTACAAGTCCTCGCCATTTTTTAGACTACTCTTACTATAAACGTGTTTGACAGAATTTCATTAAACTTGGTACTGTGCATTAAAATGGCATGGAATTAAACTATGTAACTATGCACAAACTACATTTGTGGTCGGCAAGCCAGTAGAATAATAGGAGAGCTGAGCCAGAGTAGGACCAAGTTTCTGGCTTGGGTGAAGAGCACGATTCGAGCCAGGAAAGTATTTTCCATGTCAATAGAACAACACACGTCGTGTAAAATTATGTTTCCCTATCTTCAAAGTACAAAAAGTGTAAACCTTTTTTGTGTTTCAATTCTTTACTAAATTTGTCATGGCTGGTTCAAAAATACATAGAATGCACACAGAGGTCACAATGAGAGGCGACATACCCGACAATAATGGACAATAACATAATGCAAACCTTAGTTTGGGCATCATACTATGCCCCTATAAAGAAGCCAACAGTAATAAGAGATATGCTAGGGAACAACAAAGTGTGAACCTCAGAGAGTAAGAATAGAACGTGAATGTATGAACATCAAATAAGTGGCGAAGTGGAAACTCCGGAGGTAGGACCAGTCGCTATCAATGGGAGACAAGAATGAGAGCGATACTACCCACGGGCTAGTGTGTATCAAAAGCAGAAGTAGGTGTAGACTCATCTGCAGGTAGGTCCTGGCCCCCACAGGTCAGTCTATACTGGGACATAGGGTAAAAGACCCTCAGTCCTGGCAGATGAACGAGAGCCCAGGTTGACATCTAGAGAGCCAACGGGGAGACAAGGGTGGTATATGGGGGTTAACCTGGGAAACAGGGGCAGAACAAGCTATCTCCAGACTGAATGGGTGCCTGGATTTCTTTGGCTCTTGAGGAACGTACCCCAGACCTCTTCAAAGGTCTGTAAGTTACTGTTTAACTTGCAGATGATTCTCCCAAAGTGTGTCTTATCGTATATACTGTCTAGTCATGGAGGGAAGGGACTTGCTCCATCTTCTAGAGGCACAATATCACTAGTCTGGCTACTCAAACAGCCGTAGAGAGTCATTTTTGAAATGTATGTCATGGGGGAGATCAGAGGTGTTGTATAGGAAGACCAATCAGGTGGTTAGTGATGTAGATACTTGTTCCTTCTTCAGGTGGTCCCATATATGTGTGTGTCAGGAGGCACTCAGCCTGGTGCATTCCCACAATATGTGGAGTATGTCACATTCCATCACACCACATCTCCAACAGTGAGAGACAGCGCTAAGGTGAGCTCTACAGAATTTCACTGGGAACCAATGCCAGTAGTGGAGATTTTGAAATGGCTGTCTGCATTTGGCGCATGTCTCTCAGAGCCCCTTAATAATTGGACAGGAGAGTGTCCCAGTCTTCTTCTGGAAGTTGTATGTTGAGACATGTTCCCACCAAGCATTTAGTGCTCTATATGTGTGAGAGGAGAAGCAGTGGTTAATCAGTGTGGCATGTATTCCTGGCAACACTCTTGCAAGGTTTTTCAGGTGTGGATGTATTTAGCAATGGGAAAACTGAGCAGTTCAAAGTGCATTCTTCACAAGTTGCAAGACAAGGCATGAGATAGTTGATTATATCCCCGCAGCTGGGAACGAGGAATGTCATATTCACGTGGCAAGTCAGGAAATGTCTTTATTGGCCTATAGGAGACCAGGTCATTGATTTGTCGAATGCCATGGGCGAGCCATGTGGACCAGTAAATTTGTTCCCCACCTATTGTTATGGCCGCATTCAAACTCTAGAATGAATACAGCTCGGAGCCTGTATCATTCTGTGGGCCCCTAGCCACATGTACTATTAGGCATTGATGACGGGATGGCAGAGGGTAGTAGAAGGCGTCGCGAGATGTACTATACTGAGAGATTCTTGTAATGTCTGAAGAATATGACGTTCAAATAACACCCAGGTGGGTGTATTCCTGGGTATGGGCAGTAGGTAAATAGATGCTGCCAATTGCTGTGCCAACCAGTAGCCCTCTAGATGCAGGAGACAGAGGCAACCCCTCTCTGCCGAGAAGTGGAATTTGGCTCCCTTTAGGTTTGTCTGAACCCCAAATAAATTTGGAAATAGATTTCTGGGCTCTCTGGTTGTGGGCTGGTGGTATAAAAAGAGGCAAGATGCCGAAGACGTAATTGAATTTGGGGATCATGTTCATTTTGATGATTGCAACTATTCCCCACAACGACAGTTTCAGAGTGGACTATCTATAAAGTGCACACAGTAAACATGTAAAAGCATTTCACTTTAATATATTCGGTGATTTCACTGCATTGAGTGTTTTTTTGAAAGCAAGAGTTTCTAAACATGAACTCAGAAGCATTTCTGAATGATGATGTTAGTTAACCTAGAGGCAAGTCGATTGTGATGTGCCCACTCTATGTGTGTCGCCTGGTATTATATCTGTTGTGCATGATTTAATGGAAGCAAATCTATTAAATCATATACTAGTGATGTTTTAGTACAGCGCACATTCTATATTTCAAGATGCTCTTAGATGTAATGGTGAAGGAAAACGAGGCACAGGGCACAAAAGTATTTAATTAATATGATACGATTTGGGCAAGTGTGTAAAATGGTATCAAGCTTAGGTTTCCTGGTTTTACTGAGTGCAATACAAGCCCTGAAAGGGTACCTCTTTCTCTTTTCTGTTTAATTCTTGGAGCAAAATCAGTACACTGTGTTAAATAATACAGTTATTACATATTAAGTCAAGTTGACAAGTCTTTCTTGAAAAATATTACAAAGTTAAGGGGAGGTAGACAACTCTATTTTAATGTTGAAAGCACTGGTTTCCATTAATTTAACAAAGGGACATTCCAGGAGCAGTTCAAACTCAACACCTCAGTAACTGCAATTCAACACATTAACAAACAAGCATTTGCAATGCAATGGGTTTCACGTTTGCTTGAGTTAGAGCTATTAGCAATTTAAATTCCTAACTTGACTTTTCTTGCCACATATATTGAAAATGAAAAGTAAAACAGGTAACATAAGCAAGCCAATTTAAAGCCCCAAGGCCTCAATGAATGTGAGCGTGAAGGAGAGACACAAAAGCGAAAAGAAGTTTGCTCACAGTCAAACGTATTGGCAAACCTGCAATTATTCATTTAACAGGGTCGATGGCCAAGGCGGTAAGAAAACTGCCTGAAGGAGTGACAAACATAAAGCATTTACCAATGATAACAAAGGATTTTTGAAAGGCAAGCCCATGAACTAGTGATAGTGATAGGCATGAGGTGGGAGTGGTTAAAACCCCACAGACAGATTACAACACATCAGAGCGCATGCACACCTGACCTAAAAAACAAGACTGGCCTAACTAGTCACTCATGAACCTGGGAAACTTGGCTACTACAGCAGCATACCAGAAGCCAGAACATTTGGTGAGAAGTAATTACTGTAATAAATTTGCATGCTCAAAAATGCCAAAGAGTTCTCCTCAAAGAGATCTATCCACCCTGGAAACTTGGATGTGAAGATATGGCAGTTTGTTATATTTCCGGTCACAAACGTTTTCAGGTGTTTCCCTTGCGTCTAATGTTCGTTCAAGTACATGTCCACATAGCTCCCGCCTGCGCTCTTTCCAAAGAATCTACCTCAAAAGTTTCTTTTTACAGTTTGCTCTGAAAAAGTGTTGCAAGAAACGTGGTGCACGATGCTCCAAAACAAGCACAACAGGGACTATCTGAGAAACCACTCTCCCTTATCGTGCAGTCACAGAATTGTTTGTCTAACTAAGCACATTAAGGGCAACGGCGGGACCAAGTCCAAAAATGTTATGGGTACTGTCTTTACCAGAACAGTCCACTGACACGAAATCGTGGCATTATTTCAACAAATGCAGGGGTAGTGAACATGACTCCACCCACTGCTTAAATATAAAGACATCACAGAGTTTGAAGTTATATGAACCTTCAATTTTTCGTCAAAACACAAAGGATCAGGGAACTTCTAAATGGCTAATATCAAGAGGCACAAATAACACCCCACTAAAACTTAGTAAAAACTAAAGGCTTACGATCTATTAATGCTTAATAGTATTAACATCGACATTATTGATATTTATTATTATTGAGTAATAATAATACATATTAGTTATTATTAATAGGGACATTTAGCAAAATACAGGGGTTGCAAGAAGTACCATATGGATTGCAATTTCCACACCTACATGACTGCAGTGCGTTGAGGGGAAGAGATGCACTCCGTAGCCCATTAGTTAAGCGTAACATAATTTGGACCCATCAGAAGCAGTGTAACAAAAAATAGCCTCCTTCACGTGATTGGTTCTGCATCACCACTAAAACAATCATAATAGGGCCCTTCCTAGTGACCTGCTACATTGGTAGACAGGGTACTCATCGAACAATTGCATGTATAACATGAAGTGCTATTGTGGAAATGCAAGATGACACGATCCTTGATAAAGGTTTACATTCCTCAAAGGCAGGTCTCAATCAAATAAAAGAGTGGTATTTTGAAACAGAAAGTGATCTGATATATGCCAGAGGCGACTATTTTGAAACAGAGTGTGATACCATATAGGAAGAGGCTGGTATTTTAAAACTGTGTGTGATATCAGAGTGAAAGTTGTTTCCTTTCACTCCTTAAAATGGCCATACTTTGGCATAAGTCACTTGTCGTAATGCTTAGATTTTCAGAACTTGGTCTCTTTATTTCTATCCTTGCCCATCGTTAAAAAAAAACAACAGGAGAGATCATTGTGTTCTACCAGAACCACGTGATAATGACAGCAATACAATTTTCATTTGTAATGGTTATCAGGATGCAGGAGAAAATGCATCTGATGCATGCAGTATATTTTGCAACTGTCTTTCACATGGTGGCTCTGGTTGGTTCCTTCCTACAAGCTACTTGAATATTGCCCAGGATTTGGGCGTTCCCTGCAATTTGTAAGGTCAAACGGTAACGACACAAAATAACTAAAATAACTTCTCTTTCTTTTTTAGGGTCGAGTCTGCGTTGCATGCGCTCCCCCATGCGTATCGCAGCAAGACCCTTTAGTTATTAGAATAGGGCTTGGAGCCCTGTCGAAGTCACGTCAGTGTGTTTCATTATTCGTGGCCTTGCCTAGTAAAATCTGCTTGTTTTCATTAGTGGAAGGCATGCACACGTTATGCCTTTTCCGGTGGTTAGCCCTCCTCGAGCGCAGCGACCAAGTACAGAAAACATGCGAGGCTCGCTGTTTTCTGTCAGATCGTGGACTACTTTTTTAGGGTCGAGCCTGCGTTGCATGCGCTCGCGCATTCGTATCGCAGCGAGACGCTTTAGTTATTAGAAAAGGGCTCAGAGCCCTGTCGACGTCACATTAGTGTGTTTCATTGGTTCGTGGGCTTGCCTGGTAAACTCTGCTTGCTTTCATTAGTGGAATGCATGCACACGTCATGCCTTTTCCAGTGGTTAGCCCTCCTCGAGCGCAGTGACCAAGTACAGAAAACATGCGAGGCTTGCTGTTTTCTGTCGGATCGTGGACTACTTTTTCTCTATTCTCCTAGCGCGATTTCGCTTGGCAGAAGTCAAGTGCTTTACACAGTTAATTTCACTTTTTCGGGTTACGTACATAAAAGCACTTTTGCTGATAGATGAAAAGTCGGGTTAGGAGTTAACAACGCGATCAGCTCTAACATGAGCAAACACCAGACCCGTTGCATTGTAAATGCTTATTTTTCTTTTTATCTGTCCTTCTTCCGGTTTCAACAGCAATAAATCGACAGTATATAAATGATGGGTTTAATAGGGTGCTGTCTGAACAAATAACAATTTTTGTTTTAACCTTACTTGGTATCAAGTCTGCTGTTTATTCTCAGGTATTAACTGCTTTTACTTGGTCATGGCAATTGTTCACATTTGCTTGACACACGGCTTCCTCGTGTGTTCGGGCCTTCTCGTCTTCCTTTTCGTCTTGAGCCCTATTCACTCGTGGCTTCGGCTTTCTTTTATCCCTTTTGAGCTATGAATCCAACAAGAGGGGAGCACCACCCTGCTCATCCCTATCTATAAAGCCACCCTATTGTTTCTCACCTTTGTTTCGCAGTACTGATTTCATGGTGCACAACCTTCTATTTTTTTTCACTTTAGTAACAAATATGTAAACTATGGTTTATACATTTTCCCAATTTGTTATATTGCAGCCTTGATAAAATCCGACAGGACGAAACACGTGCCCTGATCATTTTAGGAAAGAAACTGTTCTTTCACAACGAGTATATGAATACGACCACCTGCGATGAAGAAATAATAAATATAAATTGATGCACAAACTACATGCCTATTATAGATGTCATGATTACTTTTGTACCCGATTCGATGTGTTCTCCAACCTCTTTTTTATGTGCACATTTTCTATGATGGAGTGGAAAGAGTCACGATTTTAACAAAACGATGCTTCCTGGTGAAAGCTAAAGGCTTCTCTCCAGCAGCTATGTTTACCACATGGCAAGCCAGGCATATCTGTTCAGTGGCAATCTATCGCACCTCCAATATCCACAACAGGAGTTCCGTTTGCAATACCAGCGTGAGTACATCACCACATCTATCAAGCTATTAAGCTGTTTTCAAATAAGTAAGTTGTGCCGGTCCAAATGAAAGACAAGCCCAATTGCCATGCAATTGAATTTCTTTGTTCGCTATATTTCCATAAATGTTTGGTTCCTTTCACTTAAAGCGCCATACTGGATGCAGTAGATTCATTTCCACAGTCAAGGATCGCAGCCTGAATCGATATACATACATTTGTGTCCTTTGACGTTCTACAATTTGTATTGATAGGGCTGTGAGTTAGGGTGGTGCTCGGATACATGCGTATACTTTATTGCCTAAGAAGCTTCCAAAACACCTGTCTTGAAAGGTCCTTCTATTTCCTAGCCAGCTGAGAACGTGTTCCATTTTGAAACACGTTACAAAATCAAGTTGCAAATCAATGAAGAATTTTAGCCATTCATCAATGAACTGCGTTCTTATTATAAGATTCAAATGAATCTCAGCCATATTAGCAAATTAATACTAATTGCAAGGCACTTTCCTTGGTAGATTTAAATAGGAGACAAGTAACCTAAACATAAACACAGTGGTTGTGCCCTTTGAGATATAATAAGGCTCAGGTACCACAAGGTTTTAACAGCAATGCTAGCTCAGTCTTGGAAGCCGCAGTAAGGAGGATAAGCATTTGCAATGCAATGGGTCTCGCATTTGCTCGAGTTAGAGCTATTAGAACTGTAAACTCCAAAGCGGACTTTTCTTGCCACATAAATTGAAAATGCAAAGTAAAACAGTTTCATATAAGCGAGCCAACGGCCGCCATGAGTGTGAGCATGAAGGAGACACACAAAAGGAGAAAGAAGTTTGCTCGCAGTCACACGTAACGGCAACAGTGCAGTTAGCCATGTAGCAGGGTCATTATACAAGGCGGTAACCAAACTTCCCCAAGAAGGGACAGACGTAAAGCATTTACCAATGATAACAAAGGATTTTTGGAGGGCAAGCTATGAATGAGCGATAATGATGGGTGTGCGGTGGGCGTGGTTTAAAGCCCAAATAGATAACAACACGTCGGAAAAGCAGCGCTTGCGCACTGCTATGCTCGACCTAAAAATGGTCTGGTACAGCCTGCAGAGTTACAGGTCTTTACTCAGACATGAGTGAAGTAAAAAGCTCTGCAGCAGAAAGGCTTTCACAGACAGCTTTCACATACAGCTTTTGCATTTTTAATTACTCTCTGTGGGCGTTGGTGGTGGTTTAGAAGAGCTGATCGTAAAGATGCTATAGAGTGTTGTGAAAGTGCCCATAGAGGGGCGTAATGCTAATGATTTTTCAAGTTGACCGATCCCACAATAAATTACACTCCAATGGGTGCATCAATTTCAGCCAGCCCTTAATTTGTGCTTGTTGTTGCCGGTGCTTCAAGCATTTACTGCGAGCAAAAGACACATCTGGGAAAGACGAAGGAAGAGAAAAATGAAAAAGCATCACTATAGGAGAAAGGAGAAAGCAGAAAGCTACAAGAGTGAACTGAAGGGGCAGGGAGTGGCTCTAAATCGATTAAATAGGCCCGAGATGGCATCAGGATTACTCTGCCTCAGTATTCCGTGTTCGGACATTTAATTGCAGCAGCCGCATGTTTAAGTGGAGATCTTTGAGCACCGGCACCTTTTCATTTACATTTTAAGCACTGATTTCAGCCCACCTATAAGACGCACAACATAGCACTGGGCACTACCTACAATTCTGTGGGAGTGGAGATGTGTGCTTGGTGGATGAAGTAAGAGGATGGGTGGTAGTTAGAAGCCACAAGAAAGCTCAGCTTATTTTTGGCCCCCGAAGGTCCAAGAGGACATTGGACCTAGCCAGAGCCAAGTATCTGGCTTGAATTAAGCTGAAGCCTAGAGTGGCTTACCTATCTCTAGTTATATCATGTGGGGTAATGCCTAGAAGCTATGCATCTCTAAATATAGAGATGACTGGCATCCAGCATTTATGCCATGAGGTCATTTACAGTAACAGCAAAATTGACAGCTTATTTTGTAGTAACATTTCCATCAACAACCTGCGCAAAAAACACATTGGCACATTTATCAACGCAAAAATTACAGTTTGTACTTAGTGATCAATACAAATGTCAGTTCAAGGCTTATGCAAAAGTACCCAGCACAAAAAGTAGTTGCTGGCAGTGCTGCAGTTTAAGTAATCTCCTTCTGATCTGTTAAATATTGTGTTTTAGTTGGTCTGGTTCTGTCATTGCAGCTTAGAGGACATTTCTTCCAGAAACCTTCTGACTGATAGTAGCAATATGGTGTAAAGCCCTACCAGAGCACCACCATTACCTGCATATGGCTCACAGATGAGTCCAGTGCTTAATTTGCCAAAACAATGTGCCAGGGTCCTCATCAGGAGGCCACTTCCCCGCAAGGGGAGCGTTACCCCATTAAAGGGACCGCAAAAATGGTGCAGTGGAATCTAAGAGATTCAATTGCACCATTTTTACTGGCTATTTTTAACACCTGCACAGAGCAGGTGTTAAAAGGGGGCACATCATTGTTTTCACTGGGCCCCTATTTACTCTTCAGGATTAGCACCAAAATTGTGGTGCTAATCCTGCACAGTACATTAATAGCATCAACAATTTTGATGATATTGCCCCTATGGTGTGCTGTATATTAAATACACCGCACACATGGTGGCGGTAGGAGGGAGCTAAGAGGCACAAGAATATTGTGCTACATTGGATGCAGCACCTCTTTTCTTAAATTCGGAACTCGGGCTTCAAAATTAGGGGAGAGCAGTGTTGTGCAGTTTATTTCTCATGTAGTTCATGCAACCCCCCATGAGAACTGCAAGTATTATGAAGGCTGTGGAAGGCTGTTCATCTGCATAAAATGTAGTTCCTTTCAAATTTATTTTATGGCAAAAATCCTATTTCCACCAACTTTCTCTAAATTGTAAATGATCTTGCATTCCCTTCCCTTGTGCCTGTTCATTGTCTAGTAAATCAGATGGTGAAAGTTGCTAGAGCATAGCAGGTGGCACTCATCTAGTTTCACAGTTCTGACAAGGCTCCCACATGAGGAAGCTAAACAGTTAGTGTTGACATAAGAAAAGAAGGAAATGGTCTTTCCATTTTATCAAACATCTAGTCAGGTTCTGACTGGCATATAGGTCAATAGGGCAGGTCCAGAATGACTGGTCAGACTGGTCAGGGTGAGGGCTGTCTTTTGAGTGGGTGTGGGCCTGTTATATGATCTGATGGGCTTGAACTGTTGATTTCCCTGATATTACTACAAGCATTGACTGCAGTAAGCACAAATGCATGCATTCTCCCATACTTTGCAAAACTCTTAAACAGCGTTCCTCTACAAGTTCAAAACTGCCCTTCAGCTGGTTGATTTACTAAATGGGGCCACTTTTATTCTGGGTCTATTTTCTGTCTTAGTCCGACCCTGCATCGAACAGGTCTAACTCAGACTAGGAGGTACTACAATTTGTTATGGGTGTAATGAACGTGAGAATAATTTCGCATAGTCATTTAATCAGTTACGTCTGAGTTTTTCTGCTCCACGTGAATTATTGTCAGTTGGTCATCCCGGCGTAGGCACAGCATCAAAGTGCTAGAAGAAAAATGTTTAGAATTGCATTTTGCCAGCAACTAAAACCCTGCCTTGCTTAGAAACAACATATGGAGTAAGTTCTTTAGGGATCATATGGAATATAAGTAGTACAAACAACGTACACGAACGCACAGAATTGCCTCTGAATTTTATCGTTCGCCTTTCTAATGACAGCATATGAAAAATTAAGCCTGTGCCTTCTCACGGGGATGATAAATAACCTGACTGGTGGATGGAATCCTGTGTTCACAGTGAGTTGTCAATGGCTCTCCACAGGGGACAGTGCCTTTGAAGTCTTCTTGATTATTTGTAAGAAGTATGGATGAAGAAATGAGTAAACAGCATGACGAGAAACATATCTTACTCGAAAATCTTTGCAAGGAGCATTAAAAGCCTTTCGGAAGTCTACTGCCTCAGAGCAATATATTTCCAGGTTTCAGTTCTGTCAATGCTTTTTTCTACATTTGTTGTTAGAAAAAAAAAACTTAGACGAGCGCGATAAAAGGCAATTAACGACAGGCTACGGGATTTGGACTCTCCTATAGTATTGTGAGCTTAATCAGGCGTTAATAGATAGAGACGGCAATAACGTGATTGTCTCTTGTTATCTTTCGATTTAGGGTCTGTGATTCTCATTAAAATATGCTGTGTGTCAGAATGTTTTGTACTAAATACCGTGCTACATATCGGAGCAAAATACCGACAATCATAATGTTATGGCAGTTGTTATATATTGGCACGTACAGAACTAATGTTCATAACGCCACATCTACATATAGGACCTCATTACGTCCCTGGCGGTCTAGTGACCAACAGGGTCTCAGTGGCCGTCGGACTGCTGCCAATGTGGTGGTCCGAGCACATATTACGACTGCAGCGGTAGTGCTGCGGTCGGAATGCCAGCACTGCCATATTACCATTTAACGCTAGCCTGGCAGTGCTCGTGGTCCTAATCCGCCAGGGCAGTGATGCCCTGGCATTTATGACCCCTTTCTCTGCCAGGGATAGCAACGCCATGAAACAGCTAGCAGAGACAGGGTGCAGGGGGTCCCGGGGGGCCCTGCACTGCCCATGCACTTGGCAAGGTCAGTGCAGGGGGCCCCCTGACCAGCCCCATTGCAATGTTCACTGTCTGCTTTGCTGGTGCAATTTACGCACTACAGTATTGCTGCTGGCACTATTACGAGCCATTTCTCACTGGGCCAGCGGGCAGAAACTGAATTCAACTCGTAATAGCCCCAGTGGGGAGGCTGCCACACTGGTGCCAACATACCCGTCGGTGGATGGGCTTTTCCAGCGGCCAAAGTTGTAATCAGGGACATAGTGATGTCATATATATATTTTTGTCAAGGTACTTAAATTTAGAGTTAAGTATGATAAACCTATAATTATCTATATAAACTTACCTTGTCAGCATTTTGGTTGTCATTTTTTTGCTACAATATTCTTCACTCGTTATTCCTGTACCATACATTAAAGGCATTATTGCAGTATTGGAATTTTCACCTGCAAAATTAAGGCCAGCTGTTTGTTGCCATTACTGGAGTATGCTGAAGAGGGATTAACCACAAAAGGGGTGCCCAATTGTAAATAAATGTGCATTCTTATACAAGTCCAAAAAATCATCCCATACTGAAATTTTACTAGGTTACTTCTAAACTTGAAGTACAAGTTTCTCTCTTGAAGCTAAAGTAGATAGCTCATGTAAATAACCACATAAAAGACATCTAGGTTGTTCTTGCTTTTCAGTTATGGAAAGACATATTTCTTACTATTACTGGTGTTATAATCCAAGGTTCATTGTTTGATATCTGATGATCCTCTTGTGTCAGATCATTAAATACATTTTGTTAAAATGCTAAAGAAATCCAGTAGTCAAGTTCTCTCAAAAACGTCATTACAAAACTTTTCAACTAAAGAGCAAAAAAAGAAGAAGAGTGACAGGCCACTGGAGCATTACATTTCCAACAGTTGTCATCATCATAATCATGTAATGTCTACTTATTTGCTGGAATTCAGTATAGTCTCCACGAGGCCATGGAATGTATTTCTTCTCCAATCTCTGTGCTCTAGTCGTATCAATGTTTGACATGTAAGTTGTCGTTTTGTTTACAATATGTCATAGTTCCATAAATAATATATGCTAAAGGAGATTGAATATCAGTCAAAGTAGAAAGTATTAAAGAGAGAATATAATCAGCCTCATTTCCTGTTTCTACTGAATTAAATGCTTCTCAGAGGCATTCCCTTATTTGGACATAATTTCCATGTTCTGATTCTCCGTTTCCATGCTACATTTTACATCTGAAGGTTTGAGTTTGCCCCTTTAAACCATTAGTAAGGTTTAAGCATGCAAATTCAGAGCAAAGTTATTTTCTTCCCATGTTGCTGATCAGTTTTCTAGATAGTTTACAGTCAGGATTTGGGGTGTATCTATTTCTAAAACTTTGGAGCAGATGGAGTTTAAGTAATTATTGCTTTGTGCCTTCATACTTTCAAGATGCACCCTATTTGTCACTTGTGCCTGTTGTGTGTTTTGTAGTATTTTAAATGCGCTGTAGCGAAAAAGCTTGATGATAAATTCGATGATCGAAAACCCAAAACCCCCATGGCAGAAACTGTTTTTCAGATTTTTGAAAAAAGACATAGGGGGTCATTCCGACCTTGGCGGGCGGCTACCACCGCCCTCCAGGCGGAAACCGCCAATGCGGCCGCACTCACGCGGCCCCCATTCTGACATTCCCGCTGGGCCGGCGGGAATGAGCCCGCAACACAGGAGCCGGCTCCGAATGGAGCCGGCGGTGTTGCGGCCGTGCGACGGGTGCAGTTGCACCCGTCGCGCTTTTCATTGTCTGCTATGCAGACAGTGAAAAGCTGGCCGGGGCCCTGTTAGGGGACGCCTGCACTGCCCATGCCAATGGCATGGGCAGTGCAGGGGGCCCCAGGACACCCCTTACTGCCAGCCTCTTCCTGGCGGTGAAAACCGCCAGAAACAGGCTGGTGGTAAGGGGGTCATAATCCCCAGGGCAGCGCTGCCCTGGCGGATTATCACTGCCGGGGCAGAAGCGGCAGAAAACCGCCGGCCCCGGCGGTGCGACCGCGGCTTTACCGCCGCGGTCAGAATAGGGGAGAAAGCACCGCCAGCCTGTTGGCGGTGCTTTCAGTCATTATAGCCCTGGCGGTCTCGGACCGCCAGGGTCAGAATGAACCCCATAATCTTAACATTAATTTAACAAGAAATTACAACTGAAGTTTATCAAATTGTTTGAACTAAGGTTTGGGACATATCACTGGATCTCTCCATATCATTTTGATCCCGTTAATTTTATCTCAATAACCAAATTTCAGTTTTTCCCAAGTTATAATTTCGTTGTTGCAAAAATGAGAACGAATTCAATTAAATGAGTTTTCTACATTCATTACAATTTAGATTCCTAAGAATTTTACCAAATAATTCTTTTAATAAATGCTCAAATTCTCAAACTGATTACTACACAACAATCTTGTCTAAGGTAAGATGGAGGATTTAGTTCATTTTTTCTGTAGCCAGATAGCATATATAGGGGCTTATTTACAAGAATCTGGAGTAGGGCATCCCCACAAGTTTTTTTGCTGTGATGCCCTACACCCGTTCAAAAGGGCAGAAATGTGCTGTATTTACAAGACACAGTGCATTTCTGTCCTTTCCCTCTGCGCTGGCGCACAAATTTCTTCCTAGTGCCAATGCAGGCACCCTTGCGCCATGGTGCAAGGGTGACCGCGTTGTCAGCAGGATTGTTTTTTTGCAGGAAGGAGCACCATATTGCACAAAAACAATCCAGCGAGGCATGTTCGTCTTTCTACACACAGAAAGAGAAAACAACAAGAAGAAATAAAAATATTTTTCCTCTTTGTGCCTGCTCTAGGGAGGTGTACAGTTTTGACGCACTTCCAGGTTCACAGATTCCTATAAATCTGGGAATGCGTCAAACTCATGGGTGTTACATGGAAACACCCACTGCAACACCCATGGTATGTCTCCCTGACACAGTGTAAGGCAATGCAGTGACTTGTGCTGCGTTGCCTTACCCCATATCTACCAGGCCTTGAAAAGCTACTCAAAGTTGCTTTGCGTGGCCTTGTGAAGATGGGTCTGCACTATGTGCTACCGGTGCATCACAAAACGTGACACACCAGTGGCTCAAGGGGCTTGTAAATATTCCCAAAATGTTGATTTAAGCTCAAACTGAGCTATGACTGCATTTTAAGGTCAGTTAATGTCAGAACCATGTCATCATGGATCGTGTCGTTTAAATTTGGTTTGTGTGGGGAAAATACGTTTTCCTAACTATAAGTAAGCCTTACTCTTTGGGTTTATTTTTCATTGAATTTCATGTTTTTTTAAAGTTTTTAATAAAATGAATGTCTGGATTGAGGAGTCCATTGCCACAAGTGGAGAGTTCTTATGTGGAATGTCTTCCAGTACAGTGGAGGAGAGTTTTGTAAATTTTATTGTCATAGAGGGCAAGATTATAGATTGGAATAGAGTAGAGTAAATTAGAGTGTAGTGTCATATCATACAGTGTTGTAAAGTGTGATGTAGTGTAGTGGCATGGTGTCTCATATAGTGGAGTCAACTATTGTAGAGAGGAAGCAGTGAATTGTACAGTGGAATGGCATGTCGAACAGTAGAGTGGAGTGTTGTAGAATATCTTCGAATGAAGTAACATGTTTTAGAGTGGAGTAGGGTGAAGTAGAGTGTCATAGACTGGAGCATAATCAAGTGGAGTGTTGTAGTGTACAGTTGAGGAGAGTGTTGTAAAGTGGAGTGCTGTGTCATATTGGTTTGACGTGTTGTAGAGAGAAGTTGAGTGGTGTGTTGTCGAATGTCATACCAGTATAGTACAGTGGCATAGAGTGGATGGCATAAAGTGGAGTAGACTGTTATAGAATGGCATAGAGTGTAGTACAGTGTTATAGAGTGGAGTTGAATACAGTGGAGTAGAGTGTTGGACAGTGGAACAGCATAGAGCAGATTATAGTACAATGGTTTAGAGTGGGATAAAATGTAGTAGAATGAGCATTGTGGAGTGTAGTACACTGGAATGAGGTAGTGTAGAGTGGAGTAAGGTGTCATTTAGTGAAGTGGCATGTCATAGGCTATAGTTGCATTGAGTGCAGTAGAGTGGAATGGTGTAGCATATGGTTGAGTAAAGTGTCATTAATTGGAATACCGTATTGTACAATAGAATGTTGTGGGATGTCATACAGTACTGAAAAGTGAAATAGACTATGGTACAGCATAGTGGCTTACAATCTAGTTGATTTTTCTTGAGTGGAGTTCTGTACAGTGTGGTGTGATAGAGTTGATTGACATACAGGCCCTCTTTATGACATCGGCGGTAAGTGATAAAGTGGCGGAAATACCACCAACAGGCTGGGGATAATTACTGCCAAATTATGACCATGGTGTTGAGATCTCCCATAGACAGCCAATGTACCACACCATCCACCAGGGTGTTAACACCACGCACCACTGTGGTCGCTATCAACAGCCAGGCGGAAGACAAAGTACCGCCCACCATATTATGACACAGGAAACCACTAGGATTTCCGGGGCGGTGCCAATGCCATCAATAGCCTGGCAGAAACAGAACACAGAAAACGAAAGACTCACCAACAAGTACACAGAGGACTCTGCTGCTGCCATGGAACCGGAACTTCAAGTCTTCTCAATGCTCATCTACTCCATGATCCACATGGAACACCAACACCGATGAAGACTATGATAGTGAGTACAGCCGCCCAGCACACAAGGGAGGGAGAGAGGAAAATGAGAGTGACAGACACACGCACAACACACACCATTCACACACACACCATACACACAACCAGCTGCAGACATAAACCAATCGCGCATGACACATGGCACAATAAAACATGGACCAGATTTCGGAAGTACTGAAAATGTATCAGCAAGGGAAAAGCCACCACATGAACCTGACATGTACAATTGTTCACAATGGGGCAATGCCCAGTACAAAGGGCCCATATGGCCACAGGGCACAGTCCAAGGCCCAACGTGCTCCTGACAGCAACTGCACAGAACTCTGCAGAGGCATCACTTTGTAAGTGGGCTAGCACCTCAGCGGGATTGGCGGATATTGGGAAAATCTTCTGAAATCGGGAACTTTCCCACTGGTTCTGGAGGGGGCTCCATGCCCATTTCTCTGTGCTGGGGAGAGCAAGACCAGAGTCTCTCAGGTGGCTGACTCGCCCATTGGTTCTGGAGGGGGATTCATGCCCATTTCTCTGTGCTGGGGAGAGCAAGACCAGAGTCTCTCAGGTGGCTGACTCGCCCATTGGTTCTGGAGGGGTCTTCATGCCCATTTCTCTGTGCTGGAGAGTTCAAGTCCACAGTCTCTCAGGTGGGTGACTTTCCCACTGGTTCTGGAGGTGGCTTCATGCCCATATCTCTGTGCAGGGGAGTGCAAGGCCGCAGTCTCTCAGGTAGGTGACTTGCCCACTGGTTCTGGAGGGGGCTCCATGCCCATTTCTCTCTGCTGGGAAGTGCAAGGCCACAGTCTCTCAGGTGTGTGACTTGCCCACTGGTTCTGGAGGGGGTTCCGTGCCCATTTATCTGTGCTGGGGAGTGCAAGGCCACAGTCTCTCAGGTGGGTGACTTGCCCACTGGTTCTGGAGGGGGATCCTTGTATAGCAGTCCCAGGAGGGTAGCCTACATGTCCTCTGCTGCAGGTGAGGGCTGCACTATGTCAGCAGGTGAAGGTGCCTCCTGGGCAGCCTCTGCTGGAGATGAGGGCTCCGTGACCACTGGTGGTGGTGGTGTCATCGTGCCAGCCTCTGCTGGAGGTGAGGGCTTCACTGTGTCAGCAGGTGAAGGTACCTCCGGGGCAGCCTCTGCTGGAAGTGAGGGCTGCACTGTCTCAGCGGGTGAAGGTGCAGCCTCTGCAGGAGGAGTGGGCTTCACTGCCTCAGCTGGAGGTGAGGGCTCCGTGACCACTGGTGGTGGCATCATCCTGCCAGCCTCTGCTGTAGTCGAGTGCTTCTTTCCCTTCATGGCAGACGTCAAGGGCTTCTTCCCCTTCATGGCAGGAGTCGAGGGCTTCTTCCCCTTCACGGCAGGAGTCGAGGGCTTCTTCCCCTTCCTGGCAGGATGTGCAGCCTCGTTCCCCTTCATGGCAGGAGGTGCGGCAGCCTTTCCCTTCATGGCAGGAGTCGAGGGCTTCTTCCCTTTCACGGCAATGGCTATGGGATCCTTACCCTTCCTGGCTAGTGGAGTGGGAACCATCACTGTCTTGCCTCCACGACTAGGAAGTACCTCCACTGTCCGCGTGGACTGTTTGGCTGAGGTCCTGGGCTGGGTCGTTGGGACCCTGCTCTTACGGGTAGGATGGTGGAGGGTAGGTGAGGGACGAGGTCAGGTTGGGCAAGGAAAAGCTTTTTAGGGACGGTGGGGCGGGAAGAAGGAGGAGGGATGGGAGTGGAGGTTGAGGGAGTGGTTGTTGGAGAAGTACGTCCGCTGGACTTGGGTGCAGGTGTATGGGGAGTGTGCTGATGTGAGGTGGATGGCTGTTGGGTGTCTGAGTGCTTGCGTTTGTGACCTTTAGGAGGAGGGGGGACAGACAGGGTTGGAGAGGACACAGTTGTGGAGGTGTCTGCTAGTGAGGCATATGTACTGCTTGGTGTGGTGATGCTGGTAGTGAATGTTGAACCAGTGCATGCAGGTGTGAGTGTGGATGTGATTGTGAGGGAGGTGGAGGAGGAGGAGGAGGTGGAGACAGTGGAGGTAGTGGATGTGGTTGTGTCTGCAACTGTCTGGTGTTTGCATGAATGCTTGTGTGTTAAAGTGTGGTGCCTGTGTTTGACTGTGCTACTCATGTGTTGTTTTGTGTGCATGCTCATCTGTATGTGTGCATGGGATGGGTTGGGGTTGAGGACACTGGAACTGGTAAGTGGTAGTTGAAGGAGGGACGGTAGGGACAGGGACAATGGCTGCCATCAGAGAGGAGGCCAGAGCCTGAATCGATCTCTGTTGGGCTGCCAATCCACTGTGGATGCCCTCCAGGAATGCATTACATTGCTGCATCTGGGATGCCAGCCCCTGAATCGCATTCACAATGGTTGACTGTCCTACAGAGATGGATCTCAGGAGGTCAATAGGCTCCGCACTCAGGGCAGCAGGGCTCACTGGGGCAGGGCCTGAGATGCCTAGGCGAAGAAGTTGCTCACCCTACTTGGTGAGCCTGCACGGGAAACTCGGTGAGGGGCTACTGGAAGGGCGGTGCTGGTACGGGATGGCGACAGCACCTGCGGCTGGGATGGTCACAGAGGTGTCCGCCACCACCAGGGAGCTTCCATGGGAGGAGGTATCTGAGTCTTTGTTTTCACCTCCTTTCTCTGCCGTGGTGCTCCCCTCGCCCTCCGTCCCACTGGTTTCCTCAGCTTCTGTGGACTCTGCCTTCTGGGTCCTGTGGAATGCAACTTCTTCTGTTGCCGGTGCCCCTGCTCCTCTGCCAGATGATGCTAATGCAAACATGGACAGGATGACAGAAAATAAAGGGGGAGAGAGAAATGGAACACTGGGTCAATTACTGCACCAACAGCACTGTTGGCATACACAGCACTGTCACACAAAGGGATCAGGATTGAGCACTATGCATTGCACTGCCATTGGTTTGGCTACATGCCACAGCAAGATGAGGACCAAACACCACCAACTGCACACCTCCCGGGACCCACTATGCCCTGTCTGACATGGAATGCACCCTAGCTAGGATACCTTGCTTTCCCTTTCAACCATTACCCTGGAGCTGGATAACCCTGCAATGTCTGGCCTTGCAAAAAGGGGCACCCACTAACTGACACCCACCACCCGGATCCCATGTCACCTATCAATTATTGTACTAATGCCCAGTGTACTCACCCCCTTGTGGCTGCTGTGATGCCCTCAAGCACGCATCCAGCTCTGGGTAGGCCACCGCCAGTATGCCGGCCATCAGGGGGGTCAGGTTCCGACGGGCGCCCCTTCCTTGTTGGGAGGCCATACCCAGCTGGGCCTCTGGGGACTTCCATGCCCAGCGTCTCTGGTCCTTCCACTGTTTCCGACAGTGGGTGCTCTACCTGCCATAGACCCTTCTTTTGATGGGCGCTGACCTGCAGAGGCGGTACATACGGGAGGACACCATTACACATACAATCCAGCCTGTCACAGAGATGGCCCACCAATCCTGTTTCCTTCACTATTAGCACACAATCGGCCTGCAAACACCATGTACACCACATGCTACATTGCTTTCCCTTAGGTGGAAGATTTGGCCACTGCAAAGGCAGGATTCTATGCAATGGGCCGTATCCCCAATATAATTGGTGCAATTGATGGTACACATATTGCGTTAGTCCCCCTCACCAGAATGAAAAGGTGTTCTGGAATCGTAAGAGTTCCCACTCACTGAATGTGCAAATGGTTTGCCTGGCAGACTAGTACATCTCCCATGTCACTGCCAAGTATCCTGGTTCAGTGCATCATGCCTTCGCCCTGAGGAATAGAAGCATCCCAAATTTGATGGCCCAACTACAGAGGCACAGGGTGTGGCAAATAGGTGAGCCAGATCCCCCATGAACTGTATGTCAGTGTATGACTTCAGATGTTCTCACCATAGGTTTGAGTAAGGCTAAATGTTGTCCCTCAATACTTGCAGGTGAGTCTGGCTACCCAAACTTATTGTGGTTTCTGACCCCTGTGAGGAATGCCAGGACAGGGGCTGAGGACTGTTTTAATGAGTGACATGGGCGAACCAGAAGAATAATCAAGTGGGCCTTCGGCCTCCTGAAGGCCAGGTTCAGGTGCCTCCATCTGACAGGTAGATCCCTGTGCTACTCACCCAGAAAGGTCTGCCAGATAGTAGTGGCATGCTGCATGTTGCACAACCTGACCCTCAGATGACATGTGCCTTTTCTGCAGGAGGAGGGGACTGGAGAAGACTCTGTGGCAGCAGTGGACCCTGAGGACAGTGAGGATGAGGAGGTAGAGAATGAGGATGAGGACAACAGAACATCAGTCATACGACAATACTTCCAAAGACAAACAGGTGAGACAGTGGAAATTAACATTACTCTGACTATTGATTTATCTGTGTGCCTGTGGCATGATGGCATTCACTTCTTTTGCATCTCAACTCACTGTCTCCTATGGCTTCTCATTTTCCAGATGTTGGTGATGTGACAACAATGTCCTGATGTGATCACTACAGATAGTTGCAGGTCATTATTTATATGCTATCACAGTGTTCAGAACATTTGCACTCAATGTGACTGTTCCCACAAATGCACATTTCAGACACACAAAACACTGTTACCCAAATTGTGCTGAAGGGTGTTTTTTGTAGAGCTATACAATTGCGGGTAAAGTGCAATGGAATGGGATGATGGTGGAGAAAAGTCAAGGGTATTGTTCCAGTCAGTTTGTAGCACAGGTGCAGTGTCCAAGGGGCTATAGGAAGGGGAGGAATGGCAGTTCAAAGTGGACAAGGTGGCAGGGTGGGACACAACGGGGACAATCAGGAGAGTCTCATTTCCTGGTGGTGGTCTTGGTCTTGGCAAGTGTCTCTGGCTTCTGTCTGGTTCGCAGGGAACGTTTGCGTGGTGGTTCACTTTCTGCAGGTGGAGGGGTGCTGGTGGCTATGGGTCCTGTGGGGGCATACTGTCCACTAGCTACAGCGGAAGTGGAGGGCTGGTCAATAGACTGGCTAGTGGTAGGGGCACGCTGCTGTGCAGTCCATTCCCTCATGATGTTGGCCATGTCTGCCAGTACCCCTGCTAAGGAGATCATGGTGGTGTTGAGGGCCTGCAAGTCCTCCCTGATCTCCTGATGGTGTTCCCCCTGCAGCCGCTTGTTCTCCTGCATGTTGTTGAGGATCTTGCCCATCGTGTCCCGGGATTTTTGGTAGGCACCCAAGACATTGGTGAGTGCCTCTTGGAGAGTCGGTTCCCTGGGCCTGTCCTCCCCCTGGCGCACATCAGTCCTCCCAGTGTCCGTGTTGCCTGTGGCCCTGTCCCCTGAATGGTGAGCCCACTGCCACTGGCCCCAGGTTCCTGATTGTCTTGGGTATGAGGTGTGGACTAGAGTCCCTGTACAGGTGGGCCTACTGTTGACTGACATGTCCTGGGGACAGAGGTGTGGGTAAGCTGGGTGGGTGCTGTGGTTTTGGTACTGATGGGGGAGGCTCTGTGGTGGACTGTGAGTGGGCTGGGGTGACCGACTGTCAAGTGGTCCCTGGTGGGCCAGGTTGTTGATCCAGATCCTGGAGTCCAGAACTACTGTCATCACTCGGGGCATCTTCTGTTTGGGACTGGATAGTTGTGGCACCTCCTCTCCACTGAGATTGACTGGGGTACCTGTGGGGATGTAAGTCATGTATTATGCTTCATACCTGTGACATGTATCTTCCCCTCTATGGTTGCTTTTGCCCTGCCACCTGTGTATGGTGATGTATTGTGGGATTGTTAGTTCACCTATGCTGTGCGTTGGTGATGGGTGTCCATGCAGGGCTGGGAGGGCTGTCTATGCATTGGTATGGCATGAACGGCTGGACATTGGAGTTAGTCATATGTGTAGGTGCAGCGTGTGGGAAGGAGTGGAGTGATGGGAGTGAGGGTGAGGGGATGTGATGGCATGTAGGTATTGGGGTGTGTTAGACTTTTCATCCTTGGCGTGGTCTCCCTTAACTTTTTGCCTCTGTTCCCCAGGTTGTTGATGAGTGCTGGACTCTGATTTTGCTGTTTTTGTTACTCTGGGCACTTTACCACTGCTAACCAGTGCTAAAGTGCAAGTGCTCCTGTTTAAATTGTATGTAAGTGGTTCATCCATGATTGGCATATTTGAATTACTAGTAAGTCCCTAGTAATGTGCACTAGAGTTGCCAGGGCCTGTAAATCAAATGCTACTAGTGGGCCTGCAGCACTGGTTGTGCCACCCACATAAGTAGCTCTGTAATCATGTCTCAGACCTGCCCCTGCAGTGTCTGTATGTGTATTTTTACACTGTAAATTCGACTTGGCAAGTGTACCCACTTGCCAGGCCTAAACCTTCCCTTTCCTTACATGTAAGGCACCCCTAAGGTAGGCCCTAGGTAGCCCCAAGGGCAGGGTGCAGTGTATGGATAAGGTAGGACATATAGTAATGTGGTTTATATGTCCTGACAGTGAAATACTGCCAATTTCGTTTTCACTGTTGCAAGGTCTGTCTCTCTCTCATAGGATAATATGGGGGCTACCTTTAAATATGATTAAAGTGTAGATTCCCCTAGAGAGTAGATGGACATGTGGAGTTTGGGATCCCTGAACTCACAATTTAAAAATACATCTTTTAGTAAAGTTGATTTTAAGATTGTGCGTTTGGAAATGCCACTTTTACAAAGTGAGCATTTTCTTGCTTAAACCATTCTGTGACTCTGCCTGGTTTGTGGATTCCCTGTCTGGGTCAGTTTGACAGTTGGGTTGTTTTTCACCTCACACCAGACAGTGACACAAAGGGAGCTGGGGTGTGATCTGCATTTCCTGATTAGCCATCTCTGCTAGGAGGGAGGGGTGGAGTGGTCACTCTCATCTGAAAGGACTGTGCCTGCCTCTGACAATGCTGTCTCCTGCCCCCTGGTGTGTGTCTGAGGCCTTGCCTGGGCAAGGCAGGATTTCACAAGAAGGTGTGAGTCCCCTTTGAAGAAAGGTGACTTCAAAGACTAAAATGGGTATAAGAAGGGCACCCAAACTTACAAACTTTAGAAACACTTCTGGAATCAAGAGGAACCTCTGCCTGGAGAAGAGCTGATCGCTGAGGAACAAGTGCTGCCCTGCCTGTGACTGTGCTTTGTGGAGCTTTCCTGCAGTGCTGCTTCTGCCAGAGTAAGAGGGCAAAGACTGGACTTTGTGTGCCTTCCATCTTGAAGAAGAAATCTCCAAGGGCTTGATGTAGAGCTTGCCTCCTGTTGTTGAAGTCTCAGGGATAGCAAAGACTTCTTCCTGCCAGCACCTGGAGTCTCTGGAGAGACCCCTACTCTGCTCTGTGGTGCCCTTCCAGTTCCTGGGACCCTGAAAGGAGAGGCTGGCAGCCTAAGGACAAAAATACACGCACCGAGCACCGTGCGGAGAAAAGATCGACGCGAATCCGATCGCGGCTGAGAAAACGACGCGACGCCGGTTCCGCAGCTGAGAAACGACGCCGCAGGAAACGCGACCAAAAAACCGACGCCCGGAGCAGGAGAAACGACGCGCAGCATCGCTGACGGAGGCTGAGAGATCGCACCCTGCGCCGCGGGACTTTCGGATCGTCGTGTGGCTGGCTTTTTCAACGCGCACCGCCGTGCCGAGTTGTTTTCGACGCACACAGCCGTGCAGGGTTACTTTCGACGCACACCGCCCGTGCGGGGTTATTTTTGACGCAAACCAGGTACATTTTCACGCTAGCAGCGCTAGTGTGGTGTTACAACTACCTAAAGACTCTTTTTATTTTAAACCTTTAAAAAATCATAACTTGACTTGTGTATGTTGGATTTTTGTCGTTTTGGTCTTGTTTTGTCTAGATAAATATTTCCTATTTTTCTAAACTGGTGTTGTGTCATTTTGTAGTGTTTTCATTAAGTTACTGTGTGTGTTGGTACAAATACTTTACGCCCAGCACTCTGAGGTTAAGCCTACTGCTCTGCCAAGCTACCAAGGGGGTAAGCAGGGGTTAGCTGAGGGTGATTCTCTTTTATCCTAACTAGAGTGAGGGTCCTTGCTTGAACAGGGGGTAACCTGACTGTCAACCAGAGACCCCATTTCTAACATTGGTGACCAGCGGTCGGGATTTGGACTTGTATTTGTACTTGACATACAATAATTAAGTGTACACTACTGTTTTGATCTCAGACCACTACGTGACCACATACTACTAGTCTTGTGATTTTTGTTTTTTTACTTGGACTGTTTTTCTCTGCATTCAGTTTCTTTTTTTTTCGCTGATCCCGTGATTGACTTTTCTGGAACTTCATTTGAGAACTTGCTTTTCTGTTTTTGGAACTGTGCATATTTTTTTAACCTCTCATCATGTCTCAGTCTGGAGATGCCCTAGCTGAAGCTGCTTTTGACTTGGAGAAATTGGAGAGCTACAAAGTGGCTCAGTTGAAGCAGTTTTGTAGTAATGTTGGCTGTCCCATTAAGAGCTCATCCAAGAAGGATGAGCTGCAAAAGGCGCTGAGGGCCTGGGTGACAGCCAAAGCAGCTGAGGGGCACACAGATGAGGAGCCAGAGGGGGAAGAGGAGTTGCAAGTCACTCACACTGATGTAGTGGGTGGGCCTGCTATGTCTCAGGGGAGAATCTCCAGGGCAGGTAGCAGTGTGTCCTCCAAGAGTCTGACACCTGGAGAGTTACAGGACAGACAGGCAGAGAGGGAGTACCAGTTGGAGCTGAAAAAGCTCAGTCTAGAGATGGAACAGAGGAAGCTGGCCCTTGAGGAAAGGAAGATAAACATGGCTCATGAGCTCAGTTTAAAAGAGATTGATCAGAGGAGTCAGTCCAGTAGGGATGGTGGCAGCAATTCTACAGTGCAGCCTGAGAGAAGGGTACACATCCCAAAAGACCTTGTGAGGGATTATAAGAGGGAGGATGATATCTACTTGTGGTTCAAGGGTTATGAGTCAGCTCTCCACATGAACCTGGTCCCTGAAGCTCATTGGGGGGCAGCCCTGTGGAAGCATTTTGAGGCAGAGGGGAGGGACACACTGACGGCCTTAGGGGATGCTCAGAGTCTCACCTACCCTGCCATGAAGGAGGCCTTACTTACCAGGTATGGTCTCACCCCTGAGCAGTACAAGGAGAAGTTTAGATCCTACAAGAGAAAGGAATCCCAAACATGGTTGGAATGTGTTGATTCTTGTTGCAGGTCACTGGATGGTTGGGTGAAGGGCAGTAAGGTAAACACGTATGAGGGGCTTTACAATTTAATTGCTTGGGAGCACTTGTACAGTTTATGTTTTCCAGAGCTGCGCCAGCACCTCATTGACAGCAAGCTGACTGACCCCAGGAAGCTTGCACAGGAAGCGGACCGCTGGGAGAGCACCAGGGTCCAAAAGAGGTATGGGGGAGACCACGCCAAGGGTGGGCAGGGTCCCTCTCAGAAGAAAGGGGGGGGTAAGGGCAAACAGGATGAGTTCTCTAAAGGGCCCCAAACTGATTCCCAGGGTAAGGATTCCCAACCCCCCAGTGAAAAGAAGCCATGGTTCTCCAAAGGGAAGCCAATGGCAGGTGGTCCCCTACGTAAGTGCTATTCATGTGACCAGGTGGGTCATGTGAGGGGGGACCCCAAATGCCCCAAAAGTACACCGGCACCCACTGGTGCACCGTCCCAGGGTTTGGCCAGTGTAGCGCTTGGGGAGGAGTTGGTTTCAGGTGGGTGGGAACCAGCAGAAATGACCCTTGTCTCACTAGGGGACAGTGAGATGGTCCAGAGAAACCTAGTGCCTGATAACACTAAGAAGTACAGGCAATGGGTGACCATCAATGGACAGAGGGTGGAGGCTCTAAGAGACACAGGAGCCAGTGTGACTACAGTGAGGAGTCACCTGGTGTCTGAAGAGCAGATTGATCCCCGGGTACTTCACCAAGTAGTTGCAGTAGATAACTCTGAGCGCCTCTGCAGAGTGGCGCAGGTTCCCTTTGAATGGGGGGGGGTCTCAGGTTCCTGGAAAGTAGCTGTGAGTCCAACCATGCCTGTTGATTGTTTGCTAGGCAACGACCTGGAAGATTCCCCTTGGAAGGAGGTGGAACACAGGTCTCACTTGGAGATGTTGGGTCTGCCTGGGTGGGTATGCGTATCCACCCGGTCTATGGCAGCCAATCAGGGTAGTCAAGAGCCCCTGGAGCCTGAAACAGTGGCCCAGGGGACCGCCAAGAAGAGGAAAGGCAGGAGGCGCGGGAAACCCGCCCCAGAAGTTCCCACGGTCCGGGAGGAGGCAGAGCCTGAGGGTGATGCCCCGGAACCTACAGGGGAACAGGTGGCTGAACTGGGGGAGGTCCCTGAGCTGTCGCAGTGGCAGCAGGAAGGGGGACCCACCAGGGAAGTATTCTGCACAGCGCAGAAGGAGTGCCCTACTCTTGAGGGACTGCGGCAGCAGGCTGCAGCCCAGGCGGCTGGCGGGGCGCCAGGTACTCACCTGATTTATTGGGAGGATGGCCTCCTGTATAGTGAGCCTAAGGTTCCTGAGCCGGGGTCAGCTCGTATGCTGGTGGTACCCCAGGGCTTCAGGACCTTCCTACTGGGTTTGGCTCATGATGTGCCTTTGGCAGGACATCTAGGGCAGGACAAGACCTATAAGAGGCTTGTCTCCCACTTTTACTGGCCCTTGATGAACAAGCAGTCAGCTGCTTATTGTAGATCTTGTCAGACTTGTCAGGCAAGTGGCAAGAGTGGGGGGAAATGCAAAGCTCCCCTCCAACCTTTACCGGTAGTCAGTACTCCCTTTGAAAGGGTAGGAATTGACATTGTGGGGCCTCTGGATCCCAAGACAGCCATGGGCAACAGGTTCATCCTGGTCTTGGTGGACCATGCCACACGGTACCCAGAAGCTATTCCTCTAAGGACGGTCACCGCCCCCGTGGTGGGACGTGCCTTGATGGGGGTTTTTACCCGCATGGGGTTCCCCAAGGAGGTAGTATCTGATAGGGGTACAAACTTCATATCCACTTATATGAAGTCTCTGTGGAAGGTGTGTGGGGTAACCTACAAGTTCACCACCCCTTACCACCCCCAAAGTAATGGTCTGGTTGAGAGATTCAACCGCACCTTGAAAGGCATGATTCAGGGCCTGTCAGAGCCCTTGAGGCGTAAGTGGGACGTCCTCTTGCCATGCCTTCTGTTCGCTTACAGGGAGGTGCCTCAAAAGGGACTTGGCTTTAGCCCCTTTGAGCTCATCTATGGCCACCCTGTGAGGGGACCGCTCAGTCTGGTGAAGGAGGCTTTGGAGAAAGCTCCTAGTAAACCACCCCAGGATGTATTTAGCTACATGCTGGCACTAAGAAACCAGACTGCCCGCTTCAGGAGTCTCGCTCAGGAGAACCTGGAAGCAAGCCAGGAGGACATGAAACGGTGGTACGACCAGAATGCCACTCTGGTTGAGTTTCAGCCTGGACAAAAAGTGTGGGTCATGGCACCAGTGGAGCCTAGGGCTCTCCAAGATAAGTGGACTGGGCCTTTTGAGGTGGTGGAAAGAAAGAGCGAGGTCACCTATCTGGTAGACTTGCAATCCCCCAGGAACCCCTTGAGGGTCCTACATGTCAACCGCCTCAAACCACACTTTGAGCGAACTGAGCTATCCATGCTCCTAGCGACAGATGACGGGGTGGAGGAAGAGAGTGAGCCTCTTCCTGACCTCCTGTTTGCAGGAGAGAAAGATGGGTCTGTGGAGGGAGTGATCCTCTCCCCCTCCCTGACTGAGGAACAGCAGAGGGACTGTCGCCACGTGCTGGGACAGTTCGCCTCACTGTTTTCCCTGATCCCAGGAGTCACACACCTGTGCACACATGATGTGGACACTGGGGACAGTACACCTGTTAAACATAAGGTTTACAGGGTGACTGACAGGGTGAGGGCTTGCATTAAGGAGGAAGTCTCCAAAATGTTAGCCCTAAGGGTTATTGAGCACTCCAGCAGTCCTTGGGCCAGCCCAGTGGTCTTGGTCCCAAAGGCTACTGCTCCTGGTGCCACTCCAGAACTTAGGTTCTGTGTGGACTACCGGGGTCTCAATGCGGTCAGCAAGACTGACGCACACCCCATCCCCCGAGCTGATGAGCTCATTGATCGGTTAGGAGCTGCCAAGTACCTCAGTACGTTTGATTTAACATCTGGGTACTGGCAGATTGCCTTAACTGAAGGGGCAAAGGAGAGGTCAGCATTCTCTACCCCCGATGGGCACTTCCACTTCAATGTGATGCCCTTTGGGATGAAGAATGCCCCTGCCACCTTTCAGAGGTTGGTCAACCAGGTGTTGGCAGGACTGGATGAGTTCAGTGCCGCCTACCTGGATGACATTGCTGTGTTTAGTTCCACATGGGAGGAACACCTGCAACACCTCTGGAGAGTGTTAGAGGCCCTGCAGAAGGCAGGCCTCACTATTAAGGCGAGCAAGTGCCAAATAGGGCAGGGTTCTGTTGTGTACTTAGGACACCAGGTGGGGAGTGGCCAGGTGGCACCCCTACAGCCTAAGATTGACACGATTCTGGCTTGGGAGCCTCCCAAGACCCAGACTGATGTGAGAGCCTTTTTAGGTCTCACAGGATACTATCGGAGGTTCGTTAAGGGATATGGTACCATTGTTACCCCCTTAACTGAGTTGACTTCTAAGAAGCAACCCAAGAAAGTGATCTGGACAGAGGCTTGCCAGAACGCTTTTGATGCCCTGAAGGCTGCCATGTGCACAGCACCTGTGCTGAAGGCACCTGACTACTCCACGGAGTTTGTTGTACAGACAGACGCCTCAGAGCATGGTATTGGAGCAGTACTCTCACAGCTGAATGAAGAGGGCCTAGATCAACCCGTAGCCTTCATTAGCAGGAGGTTACTACCCAGGGAACGTCGGTGGAGTGCCATAGAACGTGAAGCGTTTGCTGTGGTCTGGGCACTGAAGAAGCTAAGACCCTACTTGTTTGGGACTCACTTCCGAGTTCAGACCGACCACAGACCCCTCAGATGGTTAATGCAGATGAGGGGTGAGAACCCAAAACTGTTGAGGTGGTCCATTTCCCTACAGGGGATGGACTTTACGGTGGAACATCGACCCGGTACAGAGCACGCCAATGCTGATGGTCTGTCCAGGTTCTTCCGCCTTAGTGATGAGAACTCCCATGAGGTTGGGTAGTTGCTCCCCACTTTTAGCTGGGGGGGACACGTGTTAGACTTTTCATCCTTGGCGTGGTCTCCCTTAACTTTTTGCCTCTGTTCCCCAGGTTGTTGATGAGTGCTGGACTCTGATTTTGCTGTTTTTGTTACTCTGGGCACTTTACCACTGCTAACCAGTGCTAAAGTGCAAGTGCTCCTGTTTAAATTGTATGTAAGTGGTTCATCCATGATTGGCATATTTGAATTACTAGTAAGTCCCTAGTAATGTGCACTAGAGGTGCCAGGGCCTGTAAATCAAATGCTACTAGTGGGCCTGCAGCACTGGTTGTGCCACCCACATAAGTAGCTCTGTAATCATGTCTCAGACCTGCCCCTGCAGTGTCTGTATGTGTATTTTTACACTGTAAATTCGACTTGGCAAGTGTACCCACTTGCCAGGCCTAAACCTTCCCTTTCCTTACATGTAAGGCACCCCTAAGGTAGGCCCTAGGTAGCCCCAAGGGCAGGGTGCAGTGTATGGATAAGGTAGGACATATAGTAATGTGGTTTATATGTCCTGACAGTGAAATACTGCCAATTTCGTTTTCACTGTTGCAAGGTCTGTCTCTCTCTCATAGGATAATATGGGGGCTACCTTTAAATATGATTAAAGTGTAGATTCCCCTAGAGAGTAGATGGACATGTGGAGTTTGGGATCCCTGAACTCACAATTTAAAAATACATCTTTTAGTAAAGTTGATTTTAAGATTGTGCGTTTGGAAATGCCACTTTTACAAAGTGAGCATTTTCTTGCTTAAACCATTCTGTGACTCTGCCTGGTTTGTGGATTCCCTGTCTGGGTCAGTTTGACAGTTGGGTTGTTTTTCACCTCACACCAGACAGTGACACAAAGGGAGCTGGGGTGTGATCTGCATTTCCTGATTAGCCATCTCTGCTAGGAGGGAGGGGTGGAGTGGTCACTCTCATCTGAAAGGACTGTGCCTGCCTCTGACAATGCTGTCTCCAGCCCCCTGGTGTGTGTCTGAGGCCTTGCCTGGGCAAGGCAGGATTTCACAAGAAGGTGTGAGTCCCCTTTGAAGAAAGGTGACTTCAAAGACTAAAATGGGTATAAGAAGGGCACCCAAACTTACAAACTTTAGAAACACTTCTGGAATCAAGAGGAACCTCTGCCTGGAGAAGAGCTGATCGCTGAGGAACAAGTGCTGCCCTGCCTGTGACTGTGCTTTGTGGAGCTTTCCTGCAGTGCTGCTTCTGCCAGAGTAAGAGGGCAAAGACTGGACTTTGTGTGCCTTCCATCTTGAAGAAGAAATCTCCAAGGGCTTGATGTAGAGCTTGCCTCCTGTTGTTGAAGTCTCAGGGATAGCAAAGACTTCTTCCTGCCAGCACCTGGAGTCTCTGAAGACCCCTACTCTGCTCTGTGGTGCCCTTCCAGTTCCTGGGACCCTGAAAGGAGAGGCTGGCAGCCTAAGGACAAAAATACACGCACCGAGCACCGTGCGGAGAAAAGATCGACGCGAATCCGATCGCGGCTGAGAAAACGACGCGACGCCGGTTCCGCAGCTGAGAAACGACGCCGCAGGAAACGCGACCGAAAAACCGACGCCCGGAGCAGGAGAAACGACGCGCAGCATCGCTGACGGAGGCTGAGAGATCGCACCCTGCGCCGCGGGACTTTCGGATCGTCGTGTGGCTGGCTTTTTCAACGCGCACCGCCGTGCCGAGTTGTTTTCGACGCACACAGCCGTGCAGGGTTACTTTCGACGCACACCGCCCGTGCGGGGTTATTTTTGACGCAAACCAGGTACATTTTCACGCTAGCAGCGCTAGTGTGGTGTTACAACTACCTAAAGACTCTTTTTATTTTAAACCTTTAAAAAATCATAACTTGACTTGTGTATGTTGGATTTTTGTCGTTTTGGTCTTGTTTTGTCTAGATAAATATTTCCTATTTTTCTAAACTGGTGTTGTGTCATTTTGTAGTGTTTTCATTAAGTTACTGTGTGTGTTGGTACAAATACTTTACGCCCAGCACTCTGAGGTTAAGCCTACTGCTCTGCCAAGCTACCAAGGGGGTAAGCAGGGGTTAGCTGAGGGTGATTCTCTTTTATCCTAACTAGAGTGAGGGTCCTTGCTTGAACAGGGGGTAACCTGACTGTCAACCAGAGACCCCATTTCTAACATTGGTGACCAGCGGTCGGGATTTGGACTTGTATTTGTACTTGACATACAATAATTAAGTGTACACTACTGTTTTGATCTCAGACCACTACGTGACCACATACTACTAGTCTTGTGATTTTTGTTTTTTTACTTGGACTGTTTTTCTCTGCATTCAGTTTCTTTTTTTTTCGCTGATCCCGTGATTGACTTTTCTGGAACTTCATTTGAGAACTTGCTTTTCTGTTTTTGGAACTGTGCATATTTTTTTAACCTCTCATCATGTCTCAGTCTGGAGATGCCCTAGCTGAAGCTGCTTTTGACTTGGAGAAATTGGAGAGCTACAAAGTGGCTCAGTTGAAGCAGTTTTGTAGTAATGTTGGCTGTCCCATTAAGAGCTCATCCAAGAAGGATGAGCTGCAAAAGGCGCTGAGGGCCTGGGTGACAGCCAAAGCAGCTGAGGGGCACACAGATGAGGAGCCAGAGGGGGAAGAGGAGTTGCAAGTCACTCACACTGATGTAGTGGGTGGGCCTGCTATGTCTCAGGGGAGAATCTCCAGGGCAGGTAGCAGTGTGTCCTCCAAGAGTCTGACACCTGGAGAGTTACAGGACAGACAGGCAGAGAGGGAGTACCAGTTGGAGCTGAAAAAGCTCAGTCTAGAGATGGAACAGAGGAAGCTGGCCCTTGAGGAAAGGAAGATAAACATGGCTCATGAGCTCAGTTTAAAAGAGATTGATCAGAGGAGTCAGTCCAGTAGGGATGGTGGCAGCAATTCTACAGTGCAGCCTGAGAGAAGGGTACACATCCCAAAAGACCTTGTGAGGGATTATAAGAGGGAGGATGATATCTACTTGTGGTTCAAGGGTTATGAGTCAGCTCTCCACATGAACCTGGTCCCTGAAGCTCATTGGGGGGCAGCCCTGTGGAAGCATTTTGAGGCAGAGGGGAGGGACACACTGACGGCCTTAGGGGATGCTCAGAGTCTCACCTACCCTGCCATGAAGGAGGCCTTACTTACCAGGTATGGTCTCACCCCTGAGCAGTACAAGGAGAAGTTTAGATCCTACAAGAGAAAGGAATCCCAAACATGGTTGGAATGTGTTGATTCTTGTTGCAGGTCACTGGATGGTTGGGTGAAGGGCAGTAAGGTAAACACGTATGAGGGGCTTTACAATTTAATTGCTTGGGAGCACTTGTACAGTTTATGTTTTCCAGAGCTGCGCCAGCACCTCATTGACAGCAAGCTGACTGACCCCAGGAAGCTTGCACAGGAAGCGGACCGCTGGGAGAGCACCAGGGTCCAAAAGAGGTATGGGGGAGACCACGCCAAGGGTGGGCAGGGTCCCTCTCAGAAGAAAGGGGGGGGTAAGGGCAAACAGGATGAGTTCTCTAAAGGGCCCCAAACTGATTCCCAGGGTAAGGATTCCCAACCCCCCAGTGAAAAGAAGCCATGGTTCTCCAAAGGGAAGCCAATGGCAGGTGGTCCCCTACGTAAGTGCTATTCATGTGACCAGGTGGGTCATGTGAGGGGGGACCCCAAATGCCCCAAAAGTACACCGGCACCCACTGGTGCACCGTCCCAGGGTTTGGCCAGTGTAGCGCTTGGGGAGGAGTTGGTTTCAGGTGGGTGGGAACCAGCAGAAATGACCCTTGTCTCACTAGGGGACAGTGAGATGGTCCAGAGAAACCTAGTGCCTGATAACACTAAGAAGTACAGGCAATGGGTGACCATCAATGGACAGAGGGTGGAGGCTCTAAGAGACACAGGAGCCAGTGTGACTACAGTGAGGAGTCACCTGGTGTCTGAAGAGCAGATTGATCCCCGGGTACTTCACCAAGTAGTTGCAGTAGATAACTCTGAGCGCCTCTGCAGAGTGGCGCAGGTTCCCTTTGAATGGGGGGGGGTCTCAGGTTCCTGGAAAGTAGCTGTGAGTCCAACCATGCCTGTTGATTGTTTGCTAGGCAACGACCTGGAAGATTCCCCTTGGAAGGAGGTGGAACACAGGTCTCACTTGGAGATGTTGGGTCTGCCTGGGTGGGTATGCGTATCCACCCGGTCTATGGCAGCCAATCAGGGTAGTCAAGAGCCCCTGGAGCCTGAAACAGTGGCCCAGGGGACCGCCAAGAAGAGGAAAGGCAGGAGGCGCGGGAAACCCGCCCCAGAAGTTCCCACGGTCCGGGAGGAGGCAGAGCCTGAGGGTGATGCCCCGGAACCTACAGGGGAACAGGTGGCTGAACTGGGGGAGGTCCCTGAGCTGTCGCAGTGGCAGCAGGAAGGGGGACCCACCAGGGAAGTATTCTGCACAGCGCAGAAGGAGTGCCCTACTCTTGAGGGACTGCGGCAGCAGGCTGCAGCCCAGGCGGCTGGCGGGGCGCCAGGTACTCACCTGATTTATTGGGAGGATGGCCTCCTGTATAGTGAGCCTAAGGTTCCTGAGCCGGGGTCAGCTCGTATGCTGGTGGTACCCCAGGGCTTCAGGACCTTCCTACTGGGTTTGGCTCATGATGTGCCTTTGGCAGGACATCTAGGGCAGGACAAGACCTATAAGAGGCTTGTCTCCCACTTTTACTGGCCCTTGATGAACAAGCAGTCAGCTGCTTATTGTAGATCTTGTCAGACTTGTCAGGCAAGTGGCAAGAGTGGGGGGAAATGCAAAGCTCCCCTCCAACCTTTACCGGTAGTCAGTACTCCCTTTGAAAGGGTAGGAATTGACATTGTGGGGCCTCTGGATCCCAAGACAGCCATGGGCAACAGGTTCATCCTGGTCTTGGTGGACCATGCCACACGGTACCCAGAAGCTATTCCTCTAAGGACGGTCACCGCCCCCGTGGTGGGACGTGCCTTGATGGGGGTTTTTACCCGCATGGGGTTCCCCAAGGAGGTAGTATCTGATAGGGGTACAAACTTCATATCCACTTATATGAAGTCTCTGTGGAAGGTGTGTGGGGTAACCTACAAGTTCACCACCCCTTACCACCCCCAAAGTAATGGTCTGGTTGAGAGATTCAACCGCACCTTGAAAGGCATGATTCAGGGCCTGTCAGAGCCCTTGAGGCGTAAGTGGGACGTCCTCTTGCCATGCCTTCTGTTCGCTTACAGGGAGGTGCCTCAAAAGGGACTTGGCTTTAGCCCCTTTGAGCTCATCTATGGCCACCCTGTGAGGGGACCGCTCAGTCTGGTGAAGGAGGCTTTGGAGAAAGCTCCTAGTAAACCACCCCAGGATGTATTTAGCTACATGCTGGCACTAAGAAACCAGACTGCCCGCTTCAGGAGTCTCGCTCAGGAGAACCTGGAAGCAAGCCAGGAGGACATGAAACGGTGGTACGACCAGAATGCCACTCTGGTTGAGTTTCAGCCTGGACAAAAAGTGTGGGTCATGGCACCAGTGGAGCCTAGGGCTCTCCAAGATAAGTGGACTGGGCCTTTTGAGGTGGTGGAAAGAAAGAGCGAGGTCACCTATCTGGTAGACTTGCAATCCCCCAGGAACCCCTTGAGGGTCCTACATGTCAACCGCCTCAAACCACACTTTGAGCGAACTGAGCTATCCATGCTCCTAGCGACAGATGACGGGGTGGAGGAAGAGAGTGAGCCTCTTCCTGACCTCCTGTTTGCAGGAGAGAAAGATGGGTCTGTGGAGGGAGTGATCCTCTCCCCCTCCCTGACTGAGGAACAGCAGAGGGACTGTCGCCACGTGCTGGGACAGTTCGCCTCACTGTTTTCCCTGATCCCAGGAGTCACACACCTGTGCACACATGATGTGGACACTGGGGACAGTACACCTGTTAAACATAAGGTTTACAGGGTGACTGACAGGGTGAGGGCTTGCATTAAGGAGGAAGTCTCCAAAATGTTAGCCCTAAGGGTTATTGAGCACTCCAGCAGTCCTTGGGCCAGCCCAGTGGTCTTGGTCCCAAAGGCTACTGCTCCTGGTGCCACTCCAGAACTTAGGTTCTGTGTGGACTACCGGGGTCTCAATGCGGTCAGCAAGACTGACGCACACCCCATCCCCCGAGCTGATGAGCTCATTGATCGGTTAGGAGCTGCCAAGTACCTCAGTACGTTTGATTTAACATCTGGGTACTGGCAGATTGCCTTAACTGAAGGGGCAAAGGAGAGGTCAGCATTCTCTACCCCCGATGGGCACTTCCACTTCAATGTGATGCCCTTTGGGATGAAGAATGCCCCTGCCACCTTTCAGAGGTTGGTCAACCAGGTGTTGGCAGGACTGGATGAGTTCAGTGCCGCCTACCTGGATGACATTGCTGTGTTTAGTTCCACATGGGAGGAACACCTGCAACACCTCTGGAGAGTGTTAGAGGCCCTGCAGAAGGCAGGCCTCACTATTAAGGCGAGCAAGTGCCAAATAGGGCAGGGTTCTGTTGTGTACTTAGGACACCAGGTGGGGAGTGGCCAGGTGGCACCCCTACAGCCTAAGATTGACACGATTCTGGCTTGGGAGCCTCCCAAGACCCAGACTGATGTGAGAGCCTTTTTAGGTCTCACAGGATACTATCGGAGGTTCGTTAAGGGATATGGTACCATTGTTACCCCCTTAACTGAGTTGACTTCTAAGAAGCAACCCAAGAAAGTGATCTGGACAGAGGCTTGCCAGAACGCTTTTGATGCCCTGAAGGCTGCCATGTGCACAGCACCTGTGCTGAAGGCACCTGACTACTCCACGGAGTTTGTTGTACAGACAGACGCCTCAGAGCATGGTATTGGAGCAGTACTCTCACAGCTGAATGAAGAGGGCCTAGATCAACCCGTAGCCTTCATTAGCAGGAGGTTACTACCCAGGGAACGTCGGTGGAGTGCCATAGAACGTGAAGCGTTTGCTGTGGTCTGGGCACTGAAGAAGCTAAGACCCTACTTGTTTGGGACTCACTTCCGAGTTCAGACCGACCACAGACCCCTCAGATGGTTAATGCAGATGAGGGGTGAGAACCCAAAACTGTTGAGGTGGTCCATTTCCCTACAGGGGATGGACTTTACGGTGGAACATCGACCCGGTACAGAGCACGCCAATGCTGATGGTCTGTCCAGGTTCTTCCGCCTTAGTGATGAGAACTCCCATGAGGTTGGGTAGTTGCTCCCCACTTTTAGCTGGGGGGGACACGTGTTAGACTTTTCATCCTTGGCGTGGTCTCCCTTAACTTTTTGCCTCTGTTCCCCAGGTTGTTGATGAGTGCTGGACTCTGATTTTGCTGTTTTTGTTACTCTGGGCACTTTACCACTGCTAACCAGTGCTAAAGTGCAAGTGCTCCTGTTTAAATTGTATGTAAGTGGTTCATCCATGATTGGCATATTTGAATTACTAGTAAGTCCCTAGTAATGTGCACTAGAGGTGCCAGGGCCTGTAAATCAAATGCTACTAGTGGGCCTGCAGCACTGGTTGTGCCACCCACATAAGTAGCTCTGTAATCATGTCTCAGACCTGCCCCTGCAGTGTCTGTATGTGTATTTTTACACTGTAAATTCGACTTGGCAAGTGTACCCACTTGCCAGGCCTAAACCTTCCCTTTCCTTACATGTAAGGCACCCCTAAGGTAGGCCCTAGGTAGCCCCAAGGGCAGGGTGCAGTGTATGGATAAGGTAGGACATATAGTAATGTGGTTTATATGTCCTGACAGTGAAATACTGCCAATTTCGTTTTCACTGTTGCAAGGTCTGTCTCTCTCTCATAGGATAATATGGGGGCTACCTTTAAATATGATTAAAGTGTAGATTCCCCTAGAGAGTAGATGGACATGTGGAGTTTGGGATCCCTGAACTCACAATTTAAAAATACATCTTTTAGTAAAGTTGATTTTAAGATTGTGCGTTTGGAAATGCCACTTTTACAAAGTGAGCATTTTCTTGCTTAAACCATTCTGTGACTCTGCCTGGTTTGTGGATTCCCTGTCTGGGTCAGTTTGACAGTTGGGTTGTTTTTCACCTCACACCAGACAGTGACACAAAGGGAGCTGGGGTGTGATCTGCATTTCCTGATTAGCCATCTCTGCTAGGAGGGAGGGGTGGAGTGGTCACTCTCATCTGAAAGGACTGTGCCTGCCTCTGACAATGCTGTCTCCAGCCCCCTGGTGTGTGTCTGAGGCCTTGCCTGGGCAAGGCAGGATTTCACAAGAAGGTGTGAGTCCCCTTTGAAGAAAGGTGACTTCAAAGACTAAAATGGGTATAAGAAGGGCACCCAAACTTACAAACTTTAGAAACACTTCTGGAATCAAGAGGAACCTCTGCCTGGAGAAGAGCTGATCGCTGAGGAACAAGTGCTGCCCTGCCTGTGACTGTGCTTTGTGGAGCTTTCCTGCAGTGCTGCTTCTGCCAGAGTAAGAGGGCAAAGACTGGACTTTGTGTGCCTTCCATCTTGAAGAAGAAATCTCCAAGGGCTTGATGTAGAGCTTGCCTCCTGTTGTTGAAGTCTCAGGGATAGCAAAGACTTCTTCCTGCCAGCACCTGGAGTCTCTGAAGACCCCTACTCTGCTCTGTGGTGCCCTTCCAGTTCCTGGGACCCTGAAAGGAGAGGCTGGCAGCCTAAGGACAAAAATACACGCACCGAGCACCGTGCGGAGAAAAGATCGACGCGAATCCGATCGCGGCTGAGAAAACGACGCGACGCCGGTTCCGCAGCTGAGAAACGACGCCGCAGGAAACGCGACCGAAAAACCGACGCCCGGAGCAGGAGAAACGACGCGCAGCATCGCTGACGGAGGCTGAGAGATCGCACCCTGCGCCGCGGGACTTTCGGATCGTCGTGTGGCTGGCTTTTTCAACGCGCACCGCCGTGCCGAGTTGTTTTCGACGCACACAGCCGTGCAGGGTTACTTTCGACGCACACCGCCCGTGCGGGGTTATTTTTGACGCAAACCAGGTACATTTTCACGCTAGCAGCGCTAGTGTGGTGTTACAACTACCTAAAGACTCTTTTTATTTTAAACCTTTAAAAAATCATAACTTGACTTGTGTATGTTGGATTTTTGTCGTTTTGGTCTTGTTTTGTCTAGATAAATATTTCCTATTTTTCTAAACTGGTGTTGTGTCATTTTGTAGTGTTTTCATTAAGTTACTGTGTGTGTTGGTACAAATACTTTACGCCCAGCACTCTGAGGTTAAGCCTACTGCTCTGCCAAGCTACCAAGGGGGTAAGCAGGGGTTAGCTGAGGGTGATTCTCTTTTATCCTAACTAGAGTGAGGGTCCTTGCTTGAACAGGGGGTAACCTGACTGTCAACCAGAGACCCCATTTCTAACATTGGTGACCAGCGGTCGGGATTTGGACTTGTATTTGTACTTGACATACAATAATTAAGTGTACACTACTGTTTTGATCTCAGACCACTACGTGACCACATACTACTAGTCTTGTGATTTTTGTTTTTTTACTTGGACTGTTTTTCTCTGCATTCAGTTTCTTTTTTTTTCGCTGATCCCGTGATTGACTTTTCTGGAACTTCATTTGAGAACTTGCTTTTCTGTTTTTGGAACTGTGCATATTTTTTTAACCTCTCATCATGTCTCAGTCTGGAGATGCCCTAGCTGAAGCTGCTTTTGACTTGGAGAAATTGGAGAGCTACAAAGTGGCTCAGTTGAAGCAGTTTTGTAGTAATGTTGGCTGTCCCATTAAGAGCTCATCCAAGAAGGATGAGCTGCAAAAGGCGCTGAGGGCCTGGGTGACAGCCAAAGCAGCTGAGGGGCACACAGATGAGGAGCCAGAGGGGGAAGAGGAGTTGCAAGTCACTCACACTGATGTAGTGGGTGGGCCTGCTATGTCTCAGGGGAGAATCTCCAGGGCAGGTAGCAGTGTGTCCTCCAAGAGTCTGACACCTGGAGAGTTACAGGACAGACAGGCAGAGAGGGAGTACCAGTTGGAGCTGAAAAAGCTCAGTCTAGAGATGGAACAGAGGAAGCTGGCCCTTGAGGAAAGGAAGATAAACATGGCTCATGAGCTCAGTTTAAAAGAGATTGATCAGAGGAGTCAGTCCAGTAGGGATGGTGGCAGCAATTCTACAGTGCAGCCTGAGAGAAGGGTACACATCCCAAAAGACCTCTGCCTGGAGAAGAGCTGATCGCTGAGGAACAAGTGCTGCCCTGCCTGTGACTGTGCTTTGTGGAGCTTTCCTGCAGTGCTGCTTCTGCCAGAGTAAGAGGGCAAAGACTGGACTTTGTGTGCCTTCCATCTTGAAGAAGAAATCTCCAAGGGCTTGATGTAGAGCTTGCCTCCTGTTGTTGAAGTCTCAGGGATAGCAAAGACTTCTTCCTGCCAGCACCTGGAGTCTCTGAAGACCCCTACTCTGCTCTGTGGTGCCCTTCCAGTTCCTGGGACCCTGAAAGGAGAGGCTGGCAGCCTAAGGACAAAAATACACGCACCGAGCACCGTGCGGAGAAAAGATCGACGCGAATCCGATCGCGGCTGAGAAAACGACGCGACGCCGGTTCCGCAGCTGAGAAACGACGCCGCAGGAAACGCGACCGAAAAACCGACGCCCGGAGCAGGAGAAACGACGCGCAGCATCGCTGACGGAGGCTGAGAGATCGCACCCTGCGCCGCGGGACTTTCGGATCGTCGTGTGGCTGGCTTTTTCAACGCGCACCGCCGTGCCGAGTTGTTTTCGACGCACACAGCCGTGCAGGGTTACTTTCGACGCACACCGCCCGTGCGGGGTTATTTTTGACGCAAACCAGGTACATTGTTTTTCACCTCACACCAGACAGTGACACAAAGGGAGCTGGGGTGTGATCTGCATTTCCTGATTAGCCATCTCTGCTAGGAGGGAGGGGTGGAGTGGTCACTCTCATCTGAAAGGACTGTGCCTGCCTCTGACAATGCTGTCTCCAGCCCCCTGGTGTGTGTCTGAGGCCTTGCCTGGGCAAGGCAGGATTTCACAAGAAGGTGTGAGTCCCCTTTGAAGAAAGGTGACTTCAAAGACTAAAATGGGTATAAGAAGGGCACCCAAACTTACAAACTTTAGAAACACTTCTGGAATCAAGAGGAACCTCTGCCTGGAGAAGAGCTGATCGCTGAGGAACAAGTGCTGCCCTGCCTGTGACTGTGCTTTGTGGAGCTTTCCTGCAGTGCTGCTTCTGCCAGAGTAAGAGGGCAAAGACTGGACTTTGTGTGCCTTCCATCTTGAAGAAGAAATCTCCAAGGGCTTGATGTAGAGCTTGCCTCCTGTTGTTGAAGTCTCAGGGATAGCAAAGACTTCTTCCTGCCAGCACCTGGAGTCTCTGAAGACCCCTACTCTGCTCTGTGGTGCCCTTCCAGTTCCTGGGACCCTGAAAGGAGAGGCTGGCAGCCTAAGGACAAAAATACACGCACCGAGCACCGTGCGGAGAAAAGATCGACGCGAATCCGATCGCGGCTGAGAAAACGACGCGACGCCGGTTCCGCAGCTGAGAAACGACGCCGCAGGAAACGCGACCGAAAAACCGACGCCCGGAGCAGGAGAAACGACGCGCAGCATCGCTGACGGAGGCTGAGAGATCGCACCCTGCGCCGCGGGACTTTCGGATCGTCGTGTGGCTGGCTTTTTCAACGCGCACCGCCGTGCCGAGTTGTTTTCGACGCACACAGCCGTGCAGGGTTACTTTCGACGCACACCGCCCGTGCGGGGTTATTTTTGACGCAAACCAGGTACATTTTCACGCTAGCAGCGCTAGTGTGGTGTTACAACTACCTAAAGACTCTTTTTATTTTAAACCTTTAAAAAATCATAACTTGACTTGTGTATGTTGGATTTTTGTCGTTTTGGTCTTGTTTTGTCTAGATAAATATTTCCTATTTTTCTAAACTGGTGTTGTGTCATTTTGTAGTGTTTTCATTAAGTTACTGTGTGTGTTGGTACAAATACTTTACGCCCAGCACTCTGAGGTTAAGCCTACTGCTCTGCCAAGCTACCAAGGGGGTAAGCAGGGGTTAGCTGAGGGTGATTCTCTTTTATCCTAACTAGAGTGAGGGTCCTTGCTTGAACAGGGGGTAACCTGACTGTCAACCAGAGACCCCATTTCTAACAGGGTGATAAGTGGTAAATGTTGACTTACCAGTGTTCAGTCTTCTGGCTACTTCAGCACGTCCCTCAGGATGCAGTAATGCCAAGACTTGCTCTTCCCATGCTGTGAGCTGTGGGGGAGGAAGTGAGGGTCCACCGCCAGTCCTTTGTATGGCAAGCTGGTGCCTTGCTGCCATGGAACACACCTTCCGCCGTGTATGGGTGTCAGGTGTGTGCTGTTTTAGTTGGCCAATGTTGTGTAGTTTAGTATTTGGGTGTACATTCTGAGCGCTGCGGTGTGCACTGCCAATGGTTTACCGGCGTTAAATGTCCGCCGTGGTGATTCGTGGGTCATGATGTGGTGGGCGTTGTTGTGTTGGTGTAACAGTATAGGTGTTTGGACCAACAGTTTACCACTGACCTTTGGCTTGATCGATTTGTGCATGTGGCTGTATTCTGTCTGTTTGGTGTGTGTGTGTCATAATATGCCGAATGGATATCTGCCACCGCGGCGGTATGTTGGTGGCCGTAAGCGTGGCGGAAAGCAGGATTTACGGCCAATGTCATGATGAGGGCCACAGTGCTATATGGTAAAATGTGGTGTGGAGTGGCAAACTCTGGAGCAGTGAAGTAGAATAGACTACTATGTCAGAGCTGAGTAGAATAAAATTAAGTGCTATGCCATACAAAGAGTTGTGTATATTGTCATATAGTGGACTAGAGTATCATAGAGTAAAGTGGAGTAGAGTTTTGTACAGAGGCACACTGTATGGTACATGGTTGTTCAGTGGAGTAAAGAAATATGGACAGGTGTGAAGTATTGAAGATTAACATACAGTGAAGTAGAGTGTTGCATAGAGTACAGTAGTGTGTGAAACAGTGAAGCTACACAGGGTGCATTGGTGCATAGCAGTTTAGAGTGAGGACATTTCTCATACAGTGGAATAGTGTTGAGTGGAGAGGTGTAACATAGTGTGGAGTAAAGTACAATAGATTGTTCTGGTGTGTCATAGAGTAGAGTGCCATGGAGTGGAGGGTACTAGTGTAGTATAGGTAGAAAACAGTTGTAAACTGGAATGGGGTTTCATACAGTAGAGTGGAGTGTTGTGTTGTGTCATATAGAATAGGGTTGTATAGTGGAATAGAGTGCTGTACATTGGAGTGTACGGGCATAGAGTGTAGTCTAGAGTTGGACAGTGGGGTGTATGGGGTGGAGTAGAATGCTGTAGAGTGCCATGAAGTGTGTTAGACTATTACAGAATGGAGTTTCTATAGAGTGGAGGAGATTGTCATACAATGGAGCGACATAGAGTGGAGTGACATACACTGTAGTGCTGTAGAGTGGATTACGATAAAATAGAGTAGCATACAGTGGAAAACTGTCCAGTGGAGTGTAGAAGAGTGGAGTGGCAATGAATGGCATAGAGTGGAATAGCATAGAGTGGAGTGGTGAACAGTGAAGTGGTATAGAGTGGAGTAGGGTACACTGGATTAGCATAGAGTGGGTAGCATGCATTGAAGTGGTGTAGCTTACAGTCGAGGAAACTGTTATAAATTGGAGTGGTGTCTCATACAGTAGAGTGGAGTGCTGTGCAGTAAAGTGTTGGAAACTGTTGTAGAGTGAAGTAGAGTGTTGTACAATAGACTATACGGGCATAGAGTTGAATACATAGTTGGACAGTGACTGTACAGGAATAGAGAGAAGTCGAGTCTAATGGAGTGGCATAGTGTGTATGGATTATATAGAGTGGAGGGGAGTACACTGGAGTGGCGTAGAGTTGAATAGTGTCCAGTGGAATGGCATAAAGTGAAACAGCATATAGTGGAGCAGCGTAGACTGGACTGGTGTACAGTGGAGTGGTGTAGAGTGTAATAACATAGTGCAGCAGTGTACACTGGAGTGGCATAAAGTATAATAGTTTGTAATGTAGTAGTGTACAGTGGAGTGGCGTGCAGTGAAGTGATTCAGATTGGAGTAGTGTATTGTGGGGTGGAGTAGAGTGTAATAGCATACAGTGGAATGGCGTGCATTGGAATAGGGTAGAGTAGAATACCATAGAGAAGACAGAACAAAGATTAAAGTTGCATAATCAATCAATCAATCAATCAGTGGATCTGTACAGTGCTACTTGTCACCAGTGAGGTTATCCAGGCACTGAAGGGATCCAGTTTTTTAGATGAATAGCCAGACCTTCAGGGACTTTTGGACCTCAGGAAGAGATAGGGAGGTCTGTAGATGAACGGGTAGCCAGTGGAATAGTATAGAGTGGAGTACTGTGGAGTGGTGTAGAGTAGAATGGTATAGAGTGGAATAGCACAGAGTAGCATAGAGTGGAGTGGCACACATTGGTGTGTGTAGAATGGAGTAGTGTACAGTGGAGTGGGGTAGAGTGAAATAGCATATAGTGCAGTGGCATAGAGTGGAATAGCATCCAATGGATTTGCATAGAATTGAGTGGCATAGATTGGAGTAATGTACACTGCAGTGATTTAGAGTGGAGTAGCATATAGTGGAGTGGTATACACTGGAGCAACGTACAGTGGAGTAGTGTACAGTAGAGTGATATAGACTGGAATAGCTTGTAATGGAGTAGCATACAGTGCAGTAGCATACAGTGAAATGGTGTAGACTGGAGTGGCGTACACTGGAATAGGGTGCGGTATAATAGCATACAGTGGAATGTCATAGAGTAGTTTGGCATTCATTGGAATTTTGTAGAATACAGTGGGGTAAAGTGGAGCAGCATACACTAAAGTAGCATAGATTAGAGTAGCATACAGTGGCGTGGCATACAGTGAAATAGCATAGAGTGGAGTGGCATACAGTGGAATGGTCATAGAGTGAAACAGCATATAGCGAAGTAGCGTGTAGCAGAGTGGCATACACTGAAGAGGTGTAGAGTGAAGTTACAGACAATATAATAATGTAGAGTGGACTGGCATACAGTGGAGTTGTATACAGTGTAATAGCATAGAGTAGAGTGGCATAGAGCAGAGTGTTGCACAGTGGAGTGATGTAGAGTATATTAGTGTATAGTGGAGCAGCGTACAGTGAAGTGGGGTATAAGACAGCGGTATAGAGTGGAGTGGCATACAGTGGCATGGGGTAGAGCGTAATAGCATACAGTGGAGTCCCATAAAATAGAGTTGGATACAATCAAATAGTGTGGAATGACTTGGCGTAGATTGGTTTGTTATTCACTGGAGTGGTGTAGAGTAGCCTACAGTGGAGTGGCATGCAGTGAAATTTCATAAAAATCCAGCTGATGTTGTTTGCGCTATGCAAAATAAAAGTCTGTGGAAAATGCATTGGATTTGAAGATGGTTTTGGGATCCCCCATTTTTCTTTCAACCTCCTTGATCAAATGCCGCAAAATATTCTCCCACATTGATACTGGCCAGCAGGTCTGGCAAGTTTCATGCACTGTCATCAAACAGCTGCCAAGTTATAAAGACACAAAAATCAGGAAAAAACCCTATCTCTGGTCACCTTAACTACAAATTCACTGACAAAAAAACAGAGTGTAAGTTATAGTTACCTTAGGGCATGTGTTATAGTTACTTGAGATAACTCTAACTATAACAGGTGAATTTCTATGGTTTTAAATTTGTGAGCCTAACTATAATGTCCCTGTAATTGTTTTTTTTTAAAGTGAATTTCAATTTTTTTAAACTATAACGTCTCCGTAGCCTTTGGCTTTTTCTGAGAATTTTTGTTTTTTCTTAATGTAATGTAAAGTAATTTTCATTACTATATGTTAATCCAACCACCACAGCACACGGCATTCGACCTGTGAGTGGGGGTGTGAGGCTCTGAATGGGTGTGTGACTGGGAGAAAGAGAGTGAAAAAGAAAGATTGAGAGAGAGAGAGAGAAAGAAAAAGAGAGTTAGAGGGAGACAGATAAAGGCCCACATTATGATACTGGCGGTAAAAAACGCCTACCTTTGTGGTGACGGCTGCCAAAAGACCGTTGCCACGGCTACAAGCCGTGCGCTGTGATATGACCACAGCCGAATTTCCAGCTGTGGCCATGCCGGCGGATGGCGGTAAGGTGCCACTGCTGCCACCAGCAGCACCACGCCCGTAGACCGCTGTCAGCCGTATGTGTGTGTGGGTGTGTGTGAATGTTGGTGCGTGCGTGTATGTGGGTGTGTGTTTTGTGCTGAATGCTTGTGTGCAGGTATGGAGGTGTGAATGCGTATATGTTGTGTTCTGTGTATGCGTGTCTGCGTGTATGTATGAACGTGTGTGCTGATGTGTGTGTGAATGGAAGTATGCATGTATGGATACATGTGGGAATGGGTGTGTGTATGCATGTGTGTGTGTGTGTGTGAGTGTGAAGGGGGTGTGAATGTAGTGGAGATTTGGAAAGGAATGCGGGAAGGGGGTATCTGGAGAGAAGACACCTATCAGTGACAGGGAAGGGATTCCCTGTCACTGATAGTACCTACCATCATGGTTTTTGTGGCGGTAAGGAAGCCATGGAAACCATGGTGGTAGGTGGGGTCATAATCCCGCAGACGGGACCGTGACGGCTGAGATATCAATCTCCAGCCTAGCGGCTCTTACCACCGTGGCAGTCGGTGTAGTACATTGGCGGTTTGGATTCAGCCAAACCGCCAATGTCATAATATGCTGGAAAGTACCGCCAGCCTGTTGGCAGTACTTTCCGCCATATTACCGCCGACCGCTAGGGTCGTAATGAGGGCCAAAGTTTTTTAGGCTTTGATGAATGATATACTTAAACTCAACTAAATAAACACACTGCTAAGCGATAGAAGGATTTGAACCTTCAGCCCACCTAAAGCATTCATGCCAAACTTCTTGCTAGTGTTACTGTTTGAAGTCATTGCATGGAAAGACCATTGCAATTACAGTCTCTCACACACCCACTCAAACTGTCACACACAGACTCACAGGCCTACTCACATCCTTATGCACCCACTTATAGACCCACGCACATAGTGACGCACCCCCTAGAACAATGACATATACTCACTCTCATACCCAGGCAGACACTCTGACAGCAACTCTCACCCCGGATATACCCTCTGACACCTATTCTCACACCCAAAGAGGGCACTGCCAACTTGGGCTGTACACAGGCCAAAGTGCCATGCACAGCATCGGGTTGGATGCATAGAGGAGTTGGCCACAGGGACTGGCTGTAGGTCAACCCTTGAGGGCAACCCCTACTGCACATGGGTGAAGGCCATCCACAGTGCAAGGTTGGGTGCTTATGGGGGGTTGACCTCTGGGTATGACCCCCACTCACGGGTGGTGGTTGGAATAACATATAGTAATAGAAATTCCTATATGTTAAAAAACCATAGGACTTCACTGAGAAAACCAAAGGTTACAGGGGCGCTGTAGTTAGGTTCTGAATTTACTCGTACAAAACCATTGAAATTCAAATTTTATAGTTAGAGTTCTTTCAAAGAACTACAACTCATGCCCTAAGATAACTATAACACACATCTTCGACATGCACAGCTAAATAAATCACATATTATATCACTAATGACATCTTTTATCTCATCTTTCATACTATCACTGCTACATTTACAATAAAATTATTGATGAGACAACTGTGCATGGCGAGGGCACGAATTATAGTCACCTTGAGGTTATTACACAGACATGAGGGCATGGAAACAGACAAAATGATTGCTCTCACAGACAGGGAGCTGCATGTTCACCAGCTCCATGTCTGTGACAGCAATGCTGGCTCCTGCAGGAGGCGGGGAGCCGGCTGTGACCACGGGGACCTTGAGGCTCACCCTGCATCCCATTGCACACTCAGTGCCCTGGAGGGCACCGAGGAGAGATGGCTGGGCCCCAGGGGATGGAATCCCTGGGGCCGAGATCAGCTCAGGGAGGGGGTGCTACGGGGCCCCTCCATTGAATTGTAGTAGGCCCTCACACTGGCCATTCACTCAATGAGGTAGCACTTTCTAACTAACCAGTAGAAAGTGCTTCAGTTGGATAGGCATTTTGTGAAAAACTGTGGGTCTCTTGTTGGATATAAGAACAGGTGAGCATCCATTCTGACCTGATGCTCATTAAACAGAAATGAAACCCCATTAGGAAGCACTTAGAAATATAAATGTAGCAAGTGCCCCAGTTAAAGCTCCATTTCTGGAAAGGACAAATAATCCTAACCCCTGGGCTTGGTGAAGGCAAAGCAAGTGTGCCTACTCATCCATTCCATATTGAAAAACAATCTGAAGTCCCTTGGGGATGTGAATGCATCTTTCATCAATTGCAACACAATCAGACACTCTCACACCCACTCTCACACCTAGACAGACTCTCTCACAGCCAATATCACACCCAGAAACACCCTCCTACATGTATTGTTACACCTATTCTCACACCCAGAGAGACAAGCCCTGCAGCCAACTTCTGCTGTGCATGGCCAAAGGCTGTGCACAGCGTGGGGTTGGGTGGTCAGGGGGATTGGCTGGTGGTTGAATTGACATATAGGCCCTCATTACAACCTTAGTGGTAAATGCCGCCTACTGCCATGCTGACGGCCACCAACATTCCATGCCCACGGCGGGATACCGCTACGGGTATTATGACCCACACTGAGAAATCCACCACTATACAGACACCCACACAAGTCCGCCAGACCAAAGGTCAGTGATAAACTGGCAGTACCAAAACCCACACCATTACGCCAACAGAAATACGCCCACAGTATCAGGACCCATGAATCGCCGCAGCAGTCTTTCAACTGCGGTAAACCATTGGCGGTACACACCTCCGTGCTCAAAATACACACACACTTACAAAACTACACCACATAGGACAATTCAAACTACACCCGCCTGACACACATAATCACACCATACCCGCACACCCTCACACCCACACCACTATAAAACACACACCCACATTACCCACAGCAACAACGAAAAAAAAAAAGATTGCAAAGAGAGAGAGAGACAAGCTAGGAGCACCCACTCAATCTGAGCCACAAAACACCATCATCCATACACCATCCACGCACTTCACAGCACACACCCCAACACACCACCCCACACATCCTCACACATACCACTCACACCACATCCATGGCACCCCAAAGACACCCCAGGTTTTCACAGGAGGAGCTAAGGGTCATGGTGGAGGAAATCATCCGGGTAGAGCCACAGCTATTCGGATCACAGGTGCAGCTGACGTCCATTGCAAGAAAGATGGAGCTATGGTGGAGAGTCATCAACAGGGTCAACGCCATGGTAGAGCACCCCAGAACAAGGATGACCTCAGGAAGCAGTAGAACGACCTATGTGAAATGGTGCATTCCGTGGTTACAAGGTAGCCGTACAGAGGACTGGCGGTGGACCTCCACCTCCTCCCCCACAACTAACAACATGGGAGGAGCAAGTCTTGGCAATAATGCATCCTGAGGGCCTCGCAGGAGTAGCAGGAGGACTGGACTCTGGTAAGTCAAATCTTAAATATTATATCCCCCACCCTACCTGCATGCCATCAAAAACTCCTACCCCTACCTTCACCCCATCACTCCATCGCCTCACATATACCCCACTAACACAACCCACCCATCCCAATACCAAGCCCTGCATACCACACCAACGCATGGACAGGCATCACAGGCCTGCATGGACACACATCACCACAGCAAGCCCAATAGAGATAATCACCTAGCCCACAAAATCACCACTCACACAAGGTAAAGCTGACAGGGCAATCTCAACCATACAGGGAAACACACCCATGCACAAGATGGCACACGCAGATACAATAACACTGCATTTTCATCCCCACAGGACCCCCCACTCAACATCACCGGAGAGGAGGTGCCACCAACATCCAGTCCCCCCACAGAAGAGGCCCACAGTGGTGACAGCAACTCTGCACACCTGGATCACAATGACCAACCTGGCCCATCAGGGACCTTTGGACAGTCGGTTTCCCTGCCACAGTCCCAAACCACCACTGAGCCTCCCCTCTCAGGAAACACCAGCACAGCACCCAGCCAGAGGGCCCATACCACTGTCCCCAGGACACGTCAATTAGCAGTGTGACCACCACTACAGGGACCCCAGGCAACCCCACAAACTCAAGAAAATCAGGGACCTGGGGTCAGTGGTAGTGGGCACACGGTTTAGGGGACAGAGGCACAGGACAACAGGGAAGCTGGGAGGACTGCTGTGCGACAGGGGGAGGACAGGCCCCGGGAACCCACTCTCCACGAGACATTTGCAGGGATCCTGGGAGCATACCAACATTCACAGGAGACCTTGGGCCAAGTTGCAGGAGACCCAGCGACTGCAGGAGGAACAGTACCTGGGGATCAGGGAGGACCTTAAACACATCCACACCATCCTGGTCACCATTGCAGGGGTGCTGGCTGACATGGCCAACACCATGAGGGAGGCAGTGGCACAACAATGGGCCCCTGACACTAGCCACAGCGATGAACAGCCCTCCACCTCCACAGGCACTAGTGGACAGGAGGCCCGCCACTGGAACAACATGCCACCAGCACCCCACCCTCTGCAGAAGGAGAAATACCCCGCAAACGGTCACTGCAATCCAGGCAGAAGCCAGAGAACATTGCCAAGACCCCCGCCAGAAAATAAGACTCTCCTGATGGTCACCCTTCTGTCCCACTCTGTCACCCTGACCACCTTGAACCTCCATTGCTCCCCTTCCTATGCCCCCTTGAACAATGCACCTGTGATACAAAGAGACTGGACTCTAACTGGACATTCCTCCACCATCACCCCCAGCCCATTGCACACACCCTCTACTTATTAGCACTTAAATAAACACCCTTGGAACAAATTCAAATCTGGAGTCTGTCAATTGATTGAAATATGTATTAGTACATCAATCTGAAAACATTTCAATTCATATGTACAGTTATATATACATTAGTATGACCTGTAGTTGGCAGCAGTAAACCCACCAGGAGCCAGAGTGGGGCACAGAGATCTGAAAATAGAGATGCCAAAGGGTACAGTAAGTGGACATAGACAAAGGGAGATCATGCTGCCATGTCCAATGTCCAACAGAAAACTGAAATGTTAAGTGAAGTTACAGTGGCTTACCTGTGTGTCACTGGAAGTACTGCTGTATGATAGTACTTCTGTAGTCCACATCTTCATCCTCTGTCTCCTCTTCCTCACTGTCCACAGGCTCCACCACTGCCACAAGACCATCTCCAGGCTCATTCTCCTGCAGAAAAGGCACCTGGCATCTCAAGGCCAGGTTGTATAACATGCAACATGCAATGATGATCTGGCTCACCTTCTTGGGTGAGTAGTACAGGGATCCACCTGTCAGATGGAGGCACCTGAACTTGGCCTTCAGGAGGCCGAAGGTTCTCTCAATTATCCCCCTTGTTCACCCATGTGCCTCATTGTAACATTCCTCTGCCCTTGTCCTGGTATTCCTCACTGGGGTCAGTAGCCATGAGAGGTTGGGGTAACCAGAGTCACCTGCAAATATTGAGGGATACCTGTTAGACGCACACCAACCCTTAGGGACAACCCCAGACACCAACATATACTGGGTGGGGACCTTGGGCTCACCTATTAGCCACACCCGGTGCCTCTGGAGTTGTGCCATCACATATGGGATGCTGCTATTCCTCAAGAAAAAGGTGTCATGCACAGAGCCAGGATACTTGGCATTCACATGGGAGACGTACTGATCCGCCAAACAGACCATCTGCACATTCAGAGAGTGATAGCAAATTATATTCCTGAACACTTGTTCATTTCTCCGGGGGGTGGACAAATGCTACATGTGTACCATCAATGGCACCAATGATGTTGGGGATCTGTCCCAGGGCATAAAAGTCAGCTTTCACTGCGGCCAAATCCTCCACCTGGGGGAATACTATGTAGCTGCGCATGTGTTTTAGCAGGGCAGGCAACACTCTGGTCAACACGTTGGAAAACATTGGCTGAGACATCCCTGATGCCATAGCCACTGTTGTTTGGAAGGAACCACTTCCCAGGAAATGGAGGACTGACAGGACCTGCACTAGAGGGGGGATACCTGTGGGCTGGCGGATAGCTGACATTAGGTCTGGCTCCAATTGGACAGACAGTTCTTGGATTGCGGCCTGATCAAGTCTGTATGTTAGTATACTGTGTCTGTCCTCCATTGTCGCAAGGTCCACCAGGGGTCTGTGCACTGGAGGATGTCTCCATCCATATTCATCCTCAGCGGTTGAAGCCTATGGAGGAAAACAGTGAGCAGAGGGTCATATTTACACATCTATTGCAATAATGATGCATTTTTTCATTTACAGAACCAGTATGTGAATCTGTGAGTCAGTTGCTGTTCCAATGTCTACTGTGACGCAGTTAGGGGCCATGGCCTGTGCCCCCCTGAAATGGCGGCTGCCTGACCTGTGAGGAGGTTTAAATGAGGTAATTTTGCTGGCGTTGTGTGCCATTGCGGTCGGCAGTCGATGACCGCCACGCATCTTTGCATTGGTTATCATTGGGCCCCATGGGTTCCAGGAGCCAATAGCTATGTACGCCGGCGGTGATGGTACGCACCGCCACGGACGTGACCACCATTTTCTAGCTATTCACTCACTTCCTACCTGACCTTCAACAGGAGAGGACCTACACTGCAAGTGCGGCTGTGACCTGTGTCTCAAAGCAACAATGGGTCATGTATCTGGGGAAAGGGCCTCTGCCTTCACTGCAGAGGAGTTGGAGAGACTGGTGGATGGGGTCCTACCCCAGTACACTTTACTCTACGGTCCTCCAGACAAACAGGTGAGTACACTGTGAGCATGGTGCGTGGGCCATGAATGTATTGAATGCTGTGTGTGTAAACCACATATAAGGGGGGGCTGAGGCGTCCTGGCAAGAGTGCTAAATGTATAGTGGTCAATATCTGTGCGTCAGGGGATGGGATGGATATGGTGGGCCATGAGTGTGATGGTCCGGATGGTTTGACTAATCCCTTTTCTGCTGTATTTTTCCTGCAGGTCTGCAGCCATCAGAAAAAGGGTATTTGGGGTGCCATTGCCAAGGAGGTGCGGACCCTGGTGGTCTTTGACAGGCGGAGCACCCACTGCCGCAAACGGTGGGAGGACCTGCGACGCTGGGCAAGGAAGATGGCGTAGGCCCAGCATGGGCTGGCCTCCCAACGAGGAAGGGGTGCCCGTCGTACGCTGACCCCCCTGATGTTCCGCATCCTGGCGGTGGCCTATCCGGAGTTGGATGTGCGCTTGAGGGCATCACAGCAGCCACAAGGGGGTGAGTATAAATTCAGATTCATGACTTAGCGTGCGTTAAGGTTTTACCTAGGTGGGGATGTGGACTGTGGGTGTCCCTAGGCCAGGGCGAACATGGCAGGGTAGATCTCTTGTTGTGCAGCCTCAGAAGAACTCCATCCCCAATGGTATAAGTGGGCATCTACTACTGGTCAGGTCCCTGTTTGTTTCAGGTGTGCAGCCGATGGCGTTATGCTATGTCCCCCTTGGGCTTGTGATTAGCTCAGTAACTGGTAGTGCATGGCCTAGTGCATAGGGCTGCTCCCTGTGTGATGTGTACGCCAACAGTAATGTTGTTGCTGGCATTGGCCAAGTGTATCCTCTGTCTCTCCCCCCTTTTTGTTCTGTCACCCTGTCCTTGTGTGCATTAGCATCATCTGGCGCAGGAGCAAAGGCACCGGCGACAGAGAGAGCTGAATCCCACATGGGCCTGGAGGCCGAATCCACCGAGGGTGAGGGCACCATTGGGACAGAGGGCGAGGGGAGCACCATGACGGAGACAGGAGGGGACACCACAGACAGCGACTCCTCCTCCGATGGAAGCTCCCTGGTGGACACCTCTGTGCCCACCCCAACAACAGGTGCAGCTGCCACCCCCCCTACCAGCACCACCCTCCCAGCAGCCCTTCAAAGTGTTTCTGGTGCCCGCTTACCCAGGATGGTGGACATCTCCTTCGCCTAGGCACCTCAGGCCCTGCCCCAGTCAGCCCTGCTGCCCTCAGCGAGGAGGCTATTGACCTCCTGAGATCCCTCACTGTTGGGCAGTCAACCATTCTGAATGCCATCCTGGGTGTCGAGAGGCATTTGCAAAAAACAAATGCATATCTGGAGGGCATTCACTCTGGTTTGGCAGCCCAACAGAGAGCATTTCAGGCTCTGGCCTCTGCACTTATGGCAGCCATTGTCACTGTCTCTAGCCTCCCCCCACCAAATTCCTCTACCCAGTCCCAATCGCCTCAACCCCAGCCAATCCCAAGCACACCTTCAGACCAGCATTCACCCAAATCAACACACAGAAGTGGCTCTGGCAAACACAAGCACCACACTTCATCTCACAGGCACTCACACAAGCACTATTCCCATGCAGACACACCAACATCCTCTGCCTCCACTGTGTCCCCCTCCTCCTCGTCCTCCACCTCCCTCCCAGTAGTATCTCCACTCACACCTGCATGCACTACATCCTCATCCACTACCTCCATCACCAGCACGCCCATCACTGCATGCCCCTCACTGGCAGTCACCACCCCCACATCCATGCACACGTCCCCTGTGTCCTCTCCCACTGTGTCTGTGACCCCTCTTCCCAAATTACACAAATGCAAGCACACACCCACCCAACAGCCATCCACCTCACAACAGCATCCAGCTCAAGCACCTGCACCCATACACAGCAGACTGACACCTCCTACAACCACTCCCTCTTCCTCCACTCCCAAACCTTCACCCTCTTCCCGCCCCAATGTCCCTAAGAAGCTTTTCCTGTCAAACATTGACCTCTTCCCTACCCCTCCCCCCGTCCTTCCCCTCAGGCCAGGGTGGCCAAAACCCAGCCCAGCACCTCAGCCACCTCAGTGTTCCTGCAGCTGTCAGAGGCTCAAAGGGGGCACCCGTCAGCCCAGCCAGTGTGCCACCAACCCCTGCCAAGGCAAAGACCATTCCGCCATCTGGCAAAGTGAAGAAGGGCACAGCATCCAGCAAGGGGAAGGAGCCACAACCACCCAGCAAGGCCACCTCAAAGACTCCAGCTGCCAGACCCTAGGTGACACCACCAGCTGCCAGGGGCAGGAAGGGGAACAAAATACCAGCCAAGGCTCATCAGCGGTCCGAGCCTGCAGGTGAAGGCCTGGTGGCTACCAGCACAACCGCCAGCACCTCCACCTGCACCACGGCCAGCACCGCCAGCAGCACCACCTCTAACACTGCCACAAGCACTGCCACCTGCACCTCCGTAAGCACCACTACTGTCAGCAGCAGCAGTCCCAGTGGGCAGCCGTCCGAGGCTGCAGGAGAAGGGCTGAAGCCTCCCCACACCACTGGCAGCAACGGCACCTGCACCTGCACCGCGGGAAGCACCGTCACAAGCAACGCCGCAAGCCCCGCTGCAAGCTCCGCCGACTGCACCGCTGGCAGTAGCACCACTGCCAGCAGCAGCAGCCCCAATGGGCAGCTGTCCAAGGCTGCAGGAGAGGGGCTGGAGCCTCCCCCACCAGTGGCAGCACCCCCACGAGCACCGGCACTACCATAACTGTGCAGCCGTAGCTACCGGATGGACTATAACCCTGCCTCCATGGACTATCATGCATCCTGGTTACTGCAAATCTCGTGGCTCTGACACCCAGGTGAGGGACTGTGACCTGCCACCCCCCAAGTGCTGCATCAATGGGCACAGAGCCCCCTCCAGAACCAGTGGAGAAAGGCATCCACTCACCCTATCCTTGGTAGGATGAAGCACACTGGGCACAAAGCCCCCTCCAGAAGCAGTGGAGAAAGGCATCCACTCACCCTATCCTTGGCAGGATGAAGCACACTGGGCACAAAGCCCCCTCCAGAACCAGTAGATAAATGCATCCACTCACCTTATACTTGGCAGGCTGAAGCACACTGAGCACAAAGCCCCCTCCAGAACCAGTGGAGAAAGGCATCCACTCACCCTATCCTTGACAGGATGAAGCATACTGGGCACAAAGCCCCCTCCAGAACCAGTGGAGAAAGGCATACACTTGAGAGACTGTGGCTTTGCACTCCCCAGGACCAAGCAGTGGGCAAACCACCCACTTGAGAGACTGTGGCTTTGCACTCCCCAGGACCAAGCAGTGGGCAAACCACCCACTTGAGAGACTTGAAGGACTGTGGCTTTGCACTCCCCAGGACCAAGCAGTGGGCAAACCACCCACTTGAGAGACTTGAGAGACTGTGGATTTGCACTCCCCAGGACCAAGCTGTGGGCAAACCACCCACCTGAGAGACTTGAGAGACTGTGGCTTGGCACTCCCCAGGACCAAGCAGTGGCAAACCACCCACTTGAGAGACTTGAGAGACTGTGGCTTTGCACTCCCCAGGACCAAGCAGTGGCAAACCACCCACTTGAGAGACTTGAGAGACTGTGGCTTTGCACTCCCCAGGACCAAGCAGTGGGCAAACCAACCACTTGAGAGATTTGAGAGACTGTGGCCTTGCACTCTAAAGGACGTCGCTGTGGGCATGGAGCCCCCTCCAGGAGCAGTGGCATTGTCCCATCTTCCGGCTGAGGTGCCCCCGCCTTCCCCGTTCCCCGTTCCCCGTTCCCCAGTGCCTGTGTGTTTTTGACCTGATGCCCCTGCAGTGTTCTCTCCGTATTGAGTCTGGAGTCAAGTGTGGGCTTGGCCTATGAGTTTTGGCCCAGTAGCCCACAAACATTTTGAGTGGACATTGCACCACCTTTTGTACACATTCTTTATTTTGTAAATACCGTCAAATAAATTTCTAACATATTGCTGACTATTTCTAATATAACACTCATTTGACTCCATTCCTTTTGTCCTTGTGTTTTTCCAGTGGGTTACGGGGTGTATATGTAATGTTGATGCATGTTTTTGTGTGTATGGTGTTGGGGGTGACGGTGGGGGTGGGGGTGTTGTGTGTGTGTGTCACTCTCTTTTTTCTCCCCCTGTCCTCTATGTGCTAGGTGCAGTACTCACCGTGGTCTTCGCCGCCGCCATTGGTACTCCTGGTAGATGAGAAGATACACCAGCATGGGTATCACCTGTAGTTCGGGCTCCATGGCATCCTGATTCTTCATTGAGTGTTGAGATGTGAGTGGTTTCCCTTCAAAGCACTGTTTCTGCTGTGTTTTTTGATGGTGTTGGTACTGCCCCGGAAAAGCTGGCGGATGGGCGGGTTCTAATGGGGTGGGCGGTACATTGGCTTCTGCTTGTCTGTTGGCGGTTACCGCTGCAGTGTTTTTTGCTAACGCCGTGGCGGTCGGAGTGTTAAAGTGGCTGTATGTGTTTCCGCCTTGGTCGTGATTCCATTTTTGGTACCGCTGGCCTGTTGGCGGTATTACCGCCGTTTTAACACCAACCGCCAGGGTTGTAATGAGGAAGATAGTAATGAAAATTACTTTACTTAAAGAAAAGCATAGAAATTCACCTCCAAAAGCTAAAGGTTACAGGGACGTTAGGAAATTGAATTAAAAAACCCATAGAAATTCATTGAAAAAAACAAAGGTTACAGTCACGTTACAGTTAGGTTCTGAATTTACTCTTACAAAACCATAGAAATTTAGCAGTTAGAGTTATTTCAAGTAACTATAACTCACTCCGTAAGGCAACTATAACTCATGCCCCCACCATCCACAGTTATCTCATCAACAATGTTACTGCAAATGTTACAGTGATATTATCTATGATGTTATAAAGGATGACATGAGTGCTGCAATATCTGGAGTTTTTAGTAGTGCATGGTTTTAGCCCCTATAACCCTTGCCGTTTAGATCCAGGTCATTACAGGGGCTAGGCCTGTGGCCAGGTCCTGTGGCCAACTCTTGTAACCACCCAACCTTGAGACACAAGTTATTGCAAATAAGGGGGGGGAATTAATTCCCTGGAGAGGTGGACCCCCTTACATCATTTTCATTCAGCCCCGGGGAGTTGGTGGTGCTCAGGGCTGCAGGGGGGAGGGGCAGCACAAGCCCCCCTAGAAATTCAGCCCGGGGAGGCAGCGGCTCTGGAGCTTTAGGGAGGCCATACGGATTTCCCCCTTTAAAACAACTGTTTTGACCTAGGGAGGTGGTGGTCCTACACACTTATTTAATAAACCCCCATGTCCCCTCTCCTTTTTTGTAAAAAATACCCCCAGAACCTGGCCCACCTGGGGACTCAAAAACAAGTTTGGGAGCCTGCTCTTGTGTTTTTTAAAAAACTTTTGCCACAAATTTGTCACAAATTTGCAGCAAAAATGTTTTTCAAAGTGCTTTTTGCCATGGCAGGGTCCCTCTGCAAGCCCAACACCAGAGCTAAGGGTTCAGGGTGTCCCTACCCTGCCCCTTTTTCTTTTTTAAATCTTCTTGTCAGGGAGTCAGCTGAAGTCAAGTCTCAAAATGGCTGCCAATACTTCCTGCTTGAAGTGTTGGCAGCCAATCCGATTTCTGAATGAGATTAGGAGTATGTGCAAAGTCTTGAAGTCTCTAGATATCTATATTTAGTTTTCTTTTAATATCTCAAAAACTACTGAAAAGATTTACAAAAAGCAAGAAAAAAACTTATTTCTGGAACAAAAGCAACTTTTCTGCCAAATTTGGTGTAATTCAGTCGAGCTGCTTGAACATGCTCTGTTTTCCCATCAATAATGTTACTGCAAATGTTACAGGTAATTAGCAGTGCATGGTGAAGTCGTAAGTTATAGTTACCATAACCATAATTGCTGAATTTCTATGGTTTTGTGCGAGTTAATTCAGAACCTAAATATAAAGTCCTTTTGGGTTTTTTAAGTGAATTTCTATTTTTTTAATTATATTTCCTAACTATAACATCCCTGTAACCTTTAATTTTTGAGTGAATTTCTATCGTTTTTTTAATAAAAAGTAATTGTAATTACTTTATGTTGATCCAATCACTGCAGCATGCGGCCTTCAGCCATACATGGTGGGGTTTGGCCACAGGGCCTTCCCTCGACCCAGGCCCTGTGGCCAACCCCCATAATCTCCCAACTCCATGCCACACATGGCCTTCAGCTGTGCTTGACCAGGGTTGGCTGCGGGGCCTGGCCTGTGGCCATGCCCTGCAGCTTCTATAACCACCCAATCCCACAACAGGCACGGCCTTTGGCCATGCACAACTTGGGCTGGCCGCAGGGTCTGGCTGTGGCCAGGCCTGTGGCCAACCCCCTATAACCATATAACCACCCAAACCCACGGCATGTACAGACTTTGGCCATGTGCGATGAGGCTTGCCCACAGGTCCTGCGGCAAACCTCCTATAATCACCGAACCCGATGCCACGCATGTGTGTCGTTGTGCACCATGGAGGTTGGCGCAGGGCCTGGCCTGCGGCCCACCCCATGGCACTCATGAAGTCCTTCTTTGTTTGGTAGAGATGTGATAATCTTCCTGTGCGTAAAGAACGCATCTCCAAATTCGGTGGGAAATGAGTTCAAGGGTCCTTTCAGTAAGCTTTCCATCTTCCTTAGAAAAAGGGGGGAAGACGTTGCATATCACTAATGTAGATGTTGCAGGGCCAACAGGGTGGGTCTTCTAGGCCCTTTTACATAGTTCTATTATTTAAAAAGGAATAACACAATGTCTTGTCTCAGCAGCAGATGGCAAGAAAGAACCCACTAGTCACAGTCACTACATGAGATATTGTGCTAAAAAAAGCAAGGATACAAACACCTTCTTCAGGGTTTACAGATACCTTTTCATAATGGAAATGCAGAGAAAACACACTTGCTGTGCTTTGGCCATTTGCATGAAGTTAGAATGATTATTAGTTTAAAGACGTACTTCCCATTGTTGTTTCATTTCTGTGAAATATGCTTTGTGCCAGAATTACTCCTGCCTGCATATTATGTATCATAAATACGCAGGGCAGGATAATTTATTTTTTTTATTCCTTGGGACTCAAAGCCCCCGCGGTCCCAGCTGGCTACCCACCTCCTGCGGGAGCCGGCATTGCTCAAACACACAAGGAACTGCTGAAAATGCAGCTCCCTGCATGCGGGCACAACATTTTTACCTATGCGGTCAGGGAAAGAGATGAAATCTCTGCTTTTAGCAAGAGAGACTATTTTTACAGCACCCATTTGTTAGAAGTGGAGTGTTTGCTTTTTCTTTGCTTATATGTAAGAGATCTAAGGTCACTAACTAGAAGTGCCAGGGGACCACAAAGACAAAAGCACATCATCTGCCTAAAGGGAAATTTTATATTCCAGCTCCCTAAACTTGATTCTAGCCACTATGTGAGATTGTTGTATTAGACAGACTAAAGGCTTGATAAAGAGGGTGAATGGGAGTGGTGACAGTGGTGATAAAGAGAATGAACAGGAGTGGTGACAGTGGGCACTTCTGTCTAGAGCTCCTGCAGAGCTTAAAGGGCACCAAAGTCTGGCCATTGAGGGTCACTCTTGCCATTATTCTAAAAAAAGCATGGCCAATATCCATTTTCAATAGAATGAGGTGTAGGAAGGTGCAATCCAAATGGTGAAATAGCCTCTTCAATGTCCAAGGATAAGATCATTTTTGGGATTGTCTTTAACTGCTTCGCTGCCAGGCCTTTTCCCCCTCAGTTGCTGAGCCTTTTTTTGCCTTTTTGGGGCAGTTTGTGCTTAAGCCCTCATAACCATTTGTCTACATAAGCTACCCATGCCAAATTTTCATCCTTTTTTTCCAACACATCCTAGGGATTCTAAGGTAACCAGAGTTTGTGGGTTCCCCTGGAGGAGACCAAGAAATTAGCAAAAATACAGCTAACATTTTGTTTTTTTCAGAAAAATTGGAAAAAAGGGCTGCAGAAGAAAGCATGTGTTTTTTTTCCATGAAAATGGCATCAACAAAGAGTTTGCAGTGCTAAAATCACCATCTTCTCAGTTTCATGAACAGGCAGACCTGAATCAGAAAACCACATTTTTCAACACAATTTTGGCATTTTACTGGGACATACCCATTTTTTCTATTTTTGGTGCTTTTAACCTCCTTCCAGTTAGTGACAGAAATGGGTATAAAACTAATGCTGGATCCCGGACAGCTAAACATTTCTGAAAAGTAGACAAAGTTCTGCATTCACCAAGGGGTCATTTGTGTAGATCCTTCAAGGTGTTTTTACAGAAAGTAACAATTAAATAAATAAAAAAATTAAATTGAGGTAAAAACAGAGACATTTCTGTCCCCGTTTTCTTCTATAAATTTTTCCAGCTATGGCAGGTTTTTTAAAGCAATATACCGTTACGTCTGCTGGACTCTTCTGGTTGCAGGGATATGTAGGGGATGTAGGTTCATCAAGATCCTGGGTACCCAGAGCCAATTAAGGAGCTGCACCTTCAATTGGTTTTCATTGTATACCGGGTATCAGCAATTAATTTGGTGAAATATAAAGAGTGAAAAACAGATATCAAGGAAACCTTTGTATTTCCAAAATTGGCACAAGATAAGGTGTTGAGAAGCAGTGGTTATTTGCACATCTCTGAATTCTGGGCTCCCCATACTAGCATGTGAATTACAGGGCATTTCTCAAATAGACGTCCTTTTTACACACTGTCTTACATTTGGAAGGAAAAAATTAAGAGAAATACAAAGGGCAATAACACTTGTTCTTCTATTCTGTTTTCCAACAAGTCTCCCGATAAAAATGGTAACGGCCTAATGTCCGTGATAGGAAACACAACATTGACACATCACGTTTTTACTTTGAAATCTGACATGTTTTTTGAAAAGTGTCTAGCTATGGATTTTGTCCTCTAGCTCAGCCGGCACCTAGGGAAACCTACCAAACCTGTGCATGTTTGAAAACTAGACTAGACCTCAAAATTTGGCAAAAAACCCAACTTTTTCCTCACATTTCAGTGATAGAAAGTTCTGGAATCTGAAAGGAGACACAGATTTCCTTCCACCCAGCATTCCCCCAAGTCTCCTGATAAAAATGATATCTCACTTGTGTGGATAGGCCTAGTGCCCGTGACAGGAAATGCCCCAAAACACAACATGGATACATCACATTTTCCCAAAGAAAACTGAACTGTTTTGTGCAAAGTGCCTAGCTGTTGAGTTTGGCCTCTAGCTCAGCCGGCACCTAGGGAAACCTAGCAAACCTATATATTTTTAAAAACTAGACACCTAGGGAAATTCAGAATGGGGTGACTTGTGGGGCTCTCGCCAGGTTCTGTTACCCAGAATCCCTTTCAAACCTCAAAATGTTGCAAAAAACACTTTTTCCTCATAGTTCGGTGATAGAAAGTTCTGGAATCTGAGAGGAGCCACAAATTTCCTTCCACCCTGCATGTCTCCCGACATGTTTTTTGCAAAGTGCCTAGCTGTGGATTCTGGCCTCTAGCTCAGCTGGCACCTACGGAAACCTAGCAAACCTGTATATTTCTGATGGATACAACTACCTGTGGATTCCTCACCTAATGAATACTCCCATGGTGCCAGCATTCGACGGAAATCTTCTTCCTAGTCTCTGCACGTCGACGAGGACGTCACTCTAGCCCACGCGACGCCGTCTGACGTCATACAGGCAATAAGAGGTCCTCAACGACGTGCCGACGTCAGTTCCCTTTTTTCCGTGCATTCGAAACGGTTATCTTCGAGGGAGCAACTGTTACTTTCGTGGTTACAGTGTATTTTTTGCTGCGTAGTCCTTCGTTGCAGTAATAATGTCGCAGAGAAAGTCGGGTTTTAAGCCTTGTCGTGAGTGTGGGGGCAAGATGTCAGTTACGGATCCTCACTCCGACTGCCTTTGGTGTTTAAGCTCCGACCACGACGTCTCGACTTGCGATTCATGACAGCACATGAATCCAAAGGCCCTCAAGGAACGTGAGGTGAAGTTGTTTATGGCGAAGTCGAAGAAAGAAAAACATCATAAGAAGTCTTCTTCGCCAAGGCATCGGCGTCATCGAGACTCCCGGCGCCGTAGAGAATCACTGCGCCATTCAAGCAAGGAGACTCGTTCCAGGTCTTCGGATCGGCGCCGGAGGACTTGGGAGGTCAGTCCCACGGTCACGCCGCATCCATCGACGCCGTTGCCTTCTCCGGCGTCACCGACTTCACCTGGACAGGCGTCGGTGATTGAAGTGGTGCAGCCTCTGGTGTTGTCTCCGGCGTCGCAGACGTCGAGGCCGGCGTCGGGGTCGCCTTCGATACAGGCACCCCAGTATCCGGCTTTTCCCACCCCTGGAGCCGATAGTACCGCATTCCTAAATGCGATGTATACCATCTTCCAACAGATGGCTCCAGGGGGTGCTCCGGCTGGCCCTTTGGCCTTTTCATTGGGTGATCCTGCGCATCTACGGCCGGCACCCTTTATGCCCTTTCTCCCTTTTGGGAACGTGGGCTCGGCGCCGGTGTCGGCGCCGGTGGCCGCTCCGGTGACTTCGGAGGGATTGGTCCCGGAGATTTCCATTCCGTCGGGATTTCGTCCTGTGACTCCGGTGGGTCCATCCGCTCCGAGTGCTCTTTCATCGGCGCCGAAGCTACCTGTGGCGCCGGACGCGGCGTCGGTGGCTTCTGAAGATCGGCGGCGATCTTCGGCTTCGGCGAAGGCATTGTCGACTCCGCGTATCGAGCAGAGGCTTCATTCGAGGAGACGTGCGCTCCATTTATTAGAGGAGCAGGAGTACCAACGAGTCCTGGAAGAAGGAGAACTAGAGGACTCGGGTGATGGACTGCATGGTCTAGATACAGCCAGTGGGCTGGACACTTCCCCTGAGTGGGATCTTTCGTCTCCAGGGGAATACACAGAGGAGGCTGCTTCCTTTCACGCAGTGGTACGGAAGGCAGCTAGTTTTTTGGACCTGCCTTTGCCGGTGGCAGAGACAAAACAGAACCATCTGACAGAGGTGCTTCATCCGGCCTGAGCTGCGGCAGAGCCTCTATTGCCGTTTAATGACGCTTTGCTGGATCCGGTGCTAGAGGTGTGGAAGAGACCAGTATCTTCCCCAGCGGTTCATAGAGCCGTAGCCAGGAGCTATCGAGCTGCACCAACTGACCCTGGCTTTCTTTCTAGGCACCCTACACCGGAGAGCTTGGTGGTGCAGGCCTCCTGTTCATCCAAATCAGCACCTGGTTCTTTCCCGACGGTGCCTAGGGACAGGGACTCGAAGAAACTGGATGCGCAGTCCAAGAAAATCTTTTCGGCCTGCAGTCTGGCGTTGAAGGCCACCAACGCAACTTGTATCCTGGGGAGATATATTCATGCTCTTATGGATGACATTTCCTCATCATTTACGGAGCTTCCCCAGGGTCTTTTGGATGTTGTTTTAGATGCCCAGGCTGCCGCGACCCAGATTATTCAGTCTGGGCTGGACACGACCGACTCGGTGGCCAGAGCAATGGGCACGACTGTGGTGGCAAGGAGACAGGCCTGGCTCCGTAATTCGGGGTTTTCTGCAGATGTGCAGTCAACCCTATTGGATCTCCCTTTTGATGGGGACAAGCTGTTTGGCGCCAAGGCAGATTCGGCCTTGGAACGTTTTAAGGAGAGCAGGGCCACAGCCAAATCGCTAGGACTCCAAGCTCCTTCTTCCTCTGCCTCTTCCAGGATTTTCAGGAGGTTTCGGGGATTTGGGCGTGGCTCTTCCTCCTCTTCCTTTCGGGGGAGATTCCAGCAACCTGCCTCTTCCCATCCCTATAGATCTTTCAGAGGGAGAGGGAGGGCCCGCACCAGAGGAGCCTCTCAGCAGCACTCTGCCTCTTCTTCGTCCTCTGGAGGGGTGCAGCAGGGAAAGCAGCCTTAGGCTTCCACCATTTCCCACTCACTCCTCTCCTGTAGGGGGAAGATTACAGCATTTTCTCCACAAGTGGAAGACTATTACAACGGACACTTGGGTTCTCAGTATTGTGGGAAAAGGCTACACCCTTCCTTTTCGGGAGTTCCCGCCCCTCATCCCGCCCCGCCCATCTTATTGTTCAGAAGAACAGCTCCTGTTGCTAGAACAGGAGGTACAAGTCCTCCTTTCAAAGGGCGCAGTAGAGTTGGTCCCAGAGCAGGAAAGGGGTCGAGGTTGTTACTCAAGGTATTTCCTGATTCCCAAGAAGGATGGTCGGTTGAGACCAATCCTGGAACTGAGGATCTTGAATTGGTTCCTCAAACAGGAAAAGTTCAAGATGCTGACCCTAGCTCAGGTGCTTTTGGCGTTGAACAAGGAAGATTGGATGGTGTCTGTCGACTTGCAGGATGCTTACTTTCATATCCCGATACTCAAGTCACACAGGAAGTATCTCCGGTTTATGGTGGGATCGCAGCACTATCAGTTTGCGGTCCTTCCGTTTGGTCTTACTTCAGCACCTCGAGTCTTCACGAAGGTGATGTCGGTGGTTGCGGCAGAGCTCAGAAGGAAGGGGATAGCAGTATTCCCTTACTTGGACGACTGGTTGATCAAAGCCAAGTCGCCGGAGCTTGTGTCGCATCATCTGCAGTCAACGACTCAGTTGTTGTTCGACCTGGGTTTTTCAGTGAACGAGCCCAAATCTCACCTGGAGCCCTCTCAGCGCCTCCTGTTCATAGGGGCAGTACTGGATACAACATTGAGTCGAGCCTTTCCTCCGCCTCAGCGGATTCAAGATATTCAGGAATTGGTTCCAATGTTTCGAAATGGAGCGGTAGTTCCAGTCCTCAAGGTCCTTCGTCTGCTCGGTCTGTTTGCCTCCTGCATTCTGTTGGTCACGCATGCTCGCTGGCACATGAGGGCTCTTCAGTGGTGCCTCCGAAGGCAGTGGTCTCAACACAAAGGAGATCTAGAAGGTGCTGTCAAGATCTCCAGAGATGCTGCTGTGGACTTGAAGTGGTGGATTGCGAGCAACAATCTTTCACAAGGAAAGCCGTTCGCGCAGTCGCCACCAGTGGCCACGGTCATAACGGATGCTTCCACTCTAGGGTGGGGAGCTCATCTGGGGGATCTGGAGATCAAAGGACTTTGGTCTCCAGAGGAGCAAATGTTTCATATCAATCTGTTGGAGTTACGGGCTGTACGTCTGGCTCTCAAGGCCTTCCTCCCTTCCCTTCGTGGTCAGTCGGTACAGGTCCTGACGGACAATACTACCACGATGTGGTACATAAACAAACAGGGAGGAGTAGGGTCGTACCTTCTCTGCAGAGAAGCTCTTCGACTATGGTCCTGGGCAAAGGACCATCAGATTTACTTGGTAGCAAATCATCTGGCCGGGGTCTTGAATGTACGTGCGGACGGTCTCAGTCGCCAATTCTCGGCAGACCACGAGTGGCGTCTCCATCCAGATCAAGCCCGTTTGATCTTCTAAAGGTGGGGGTTTCCTCGGGTAGATCTGTTTGCCACTCTGGAGAACGCGCATTGTCTGCTATTCTGCAGCCTCCAGTATCCGATGCGGGGAGCGTTGGGGGACGCGTTTCAAATAACCTGGTGCGGCCAGTTGCTTTACGCGTTTCCTCCCATACCCTTGATTCCTCGAGTATTGAGGAAGATTCGCCAAGACCGGGCGCTAGTCATCTTAATAGCTCCGGATTGGCCAAGGAGGGTGTGGTACTCCGACCTTCTCCAACTCTCAATGTGCCCTCCGCTCCGTCTCCCTTTCAGGGCAGACCTCCTCTCGCAGTCGCAGGGGCAGGTTTTACACCCCAACCTCCAGAGTCTGCACCTACATGCCTGGAGATTGAACGGGGCAACCTGAGTTCCTTCTCTCTCCCGCCTGATGTAGTGGATGTTATATTAGCAGCCAGGCGACACTCCACTAAATCTATCTACGCTAATAGGTGGTCTAAATTTGTTGCGTGGTGTGGAGAGAGGCAGATTGATCCCTTACATGCTCATCTATCGGACGTTTTGTCTTTTGCTCTGTCTCTAGCGCAGAAAGGTTGTGCAGTGGCTACCATTAAGGGTTATTTGTTGGCCTTGTCAGCCTTCATTTGTCTTCCAGACCAACCATCGTTATTTAAATCCCCTATTGTTATCAGATTCTTGAAAGGTCTTCTAAATAAATATCTTCCAAAAACATTCGTTATGCCGCAATGGGATTTGTCCTTGGTCCTCACTTTCCTTATGGGGTCCCCTTTTGAGCCTATGCATTCTTGCCCCTTAAGGTATTTGGTTATAAAAACAGTTTTCCTGGTAGCTATAACATCTGCAAGGAGAGTGAGTGAGTTGCAGGCCTTATCGGTAAAGCCCCCTTATACAACTTTTTATGGGGATAAGGTGGTGTTGAGGACCAAGGCTGCTTTCCTCCCGAAGGTTGTTTCACCCTTCCATTTGGCTCAGACAATTACTTTGTCCACGTTCTATCCTCTGCCTCATCCTTCTAAAGACGAAGAAAGACTGCACCGTCTGGACCCAAAGAGGGCATTGATCTTCTTTATTGATAGAACAAAGGATTTCAGGCTGGAGGATCAGCTGTTCATCGGGTACGTGGGCAAGAGGAGAGGAAAGGCAGTCCACAAGAGAACACTCTCCAGGTGGGTGGCTCTTTGCATTAAAATGTGTTACTCTTTGGCAAAGAAGGACCCTCCTGAGGGCATTAGAGCTCATTCCACCAGAGCTAAGTCGGCCACTTCGGCCTTGGCCAGAGGTGTTCCTGTGGTTGACATCTGCAAGGCCGCAACTTGGTCGTCCCTTCACACTTTTGCAAAACATTACTGTTTGGACTCTGAGGTCAGAAGGGACGGCCATTTTGCACGGTCAGTGCTGCAGGATTTCTTGGTTTGACCATTTAGGCACCCGCCACCGGGCGTGGTACTGCTTTGGGACTCTATTCATTAGGTGAGGAATCCACAGGTAGTTGTATCCATCAGAAGAACGAGTTACTTACCTTCGGTAACGACTTTTCTTGTGGATACATTAGCTACCTGTGGATTCCTCACAGTCCCACCCGCCTCCCCGTTGCCTTTCTGGTCTTACCAAGTAATCCTTGAGTGCGCTCCTCTTGGTCTTCAAGGTTGCAATAGATGTTGTATATATGGATACTTGTGTATATTTATCTGTATATATATATATATATATATATGTATATATATCTTTGTGTACATACATGATTTGCATATATTTGTTCGTTATATTAAATTTACAGCTATTCGTTGCAATATTGTGTATTTTACAAGGTTATGGGATGTTACCTTGCTCTTTCATTGCATTGGGTGGTTGTTCTCATGCACGTAAAAAATGTTGGTACTGACGTCGGCACGTCGTCGAGGACCTCTTATTGCCTGTATGACGTCAGACGGCGTCGCGTGGGCTAGAGTGACGTCCTCGTCGACGTGCAGAGACTAGGAAGAAGATTTCCGTCGAATGCTGGCGCCATGGGAGTATTCATTAGGTGAGGAATCCACAGGTAGGTAATGTATCCACCAGAAAAGTCGTTACCGAAGGTAAGTAACTCGTTTGTTTGGAATCTAGACACCTAGCGGAATCCAGGATGGGGTGACCTGTGTGGCTTTCACCTAGTTCTAATAGCCAGAATCCTTTGCAAACCTCAAAAGTTGGCAAAAAAACACTTTTTCCTCACATTTCAGTAATGGAAAGCTCTGGAATCTGAGGGGAGCCACAAACTTCCTTCTACTCAGCGTTCCCCCAGGTCTCCCATTAAAAATGGTACCACACTTGTGTGGGTAGACCCAGTGCCTGCATTAGGAAATGCCCCAAAATACAACGTGTACACATCAAAATGATCTATTACAAAACTACCTGTTTTTGCAGGGGGGGCACAAGCGTTTTTGGTTCCAGGTGTGGCGGTCATCTAGGGAAACCTACCAAACCCAGACATTTTTTAAAACTAGACACACGGAGGAGTACAGTGAGGTGAGGCTTGCGTCAATCTCCTGACATTTTCTTATCTAGATTCCTCTGCAAACGTCAAATATAGCTATACAAATCACATTTTCCACACTTTTCTTTGTAAATTATCCGTGCCGGTACAAATTTCCTACCACCCAATGTTCCTCTTGGTCTGCCGATAAAAATGATACCTCACTTGTGTGGGTGGCCCTGGTGCCTGCAACGGCCAAAAACATGTACAGAGTGAGGAGATAGCACAGCGAGTTGATAAGCATAATTTGTTTTATGCATTTTTAGGCTGACTCTGCTTTGGGGACCCACACAAGTGAAGTATCATTTTACTTGGGAGACTGAGGGGAAGGCTGGGTGGTAGAAAATGTTTGCCAGCGCGGTGATCCTACAAAAAGAAGTGTGGAAAATGTGCTTTTTTCTGTTAATTTTGAGGTTTGCAGGGAGTATGGGTAAGAAAATGTTGGGGGATCCACGCAAGCCACGCCTCCCTGGACTCCACCAGGTGTCTAGTTTTAAAAAATGTCTGGGTTTGGTAGGTTTCCCTAGATGACCGCCGCACATGGGACCAAAAACGCAGGTGCTCGCCTCTGCAAAAACAGGTAGTTTTGTAAGAGATTATTTTGATGTGTCCACGTCCTTCTGTGATGTTCCAAACACTAAAATTGTGAAAAGAAACACACTAAGGTTCTGTTAAAAAGACCCCTTACCCATTAACATAGTTGGTGGCATGATTCATCATTGGGGTCCCACCCAAGACACCTAGCATGTCACGGGTGTGCTTCGACGCATGATTACAGCGGATCAGGTTTTTTCATTTTTACCACACATACTGGTAGGATTTGGCACTAGTGTGAGTGATGGTTCAGTAGATCAAATTTTATTAACAAGAGATTTCATAAAAATGAAATGAACTGTTAATAAATGAAAGGCCAAAAAACAGAACCAAAGACTCACAGCTCGTGAGCTGTAAAGCTGCATCAAGGCACCAACCACTTTACAGACCATTCACATACCTTTCATGCACAAGACCATTCACGCCGTCAGCTGCGGGCCTAACACATTACAACACTCACATCAACAGAGAGCGCCATTCAAGGGCCCATCTCTTTCATACGCCCACATGCCTTATACAACAATCACACCAGCTGATGGGAGTCGTTGGACTAGTGTTTGGCTAGCAGTGTGCTGTAGTGGCTAACACCAAGTCACTATTTACACCCCCAGCCAAAAGCCTCTCCACGCACACTGCCAGCCAAGCGCCAATCCTTGCACACCGCCATCACTTTTTTTTTAAACAACAAAGAAACCACTAACTAATTATACATGAGTACAAAACTACAAACACAAAAGCTCTAACTAAATACATGACAGTAATGCCAACCGTGAAACTGAACACATGAAAATATAAAACAGGCAGTTTACGCTCACGGTAGTTCCCAATAATTCTTTTGGGTGTGATAACTCCTGAAACAGCCAGCCATACACAGCCCAGGCTTTGAAGGGCAATCGGGGCAGTACATCCAAGTCTCCCTCCGGATACCTATTTGGGCACAAACTCTACATTTCTTAGTGAGAAAGTCTTTTTGGGAGTGGGAGGAATGTGATCAGGAAAGTGGTGATCTTTCAATCTAGCCACATCCTCCACCACAGCGTTTCTAGGAACTCTTGCCTGTTCCCCCACAATGAGGCTCTCTATCACTGACGCCTGAAATGTAACAAATTTCATCCTTGACCAAGAGGAAAAATTCTTGAACACAATAAAAGCATTAAAAGTTGCTAAATGAAACACATGGATTTCCAACTCTTTATACCAAATATAAGACTTACGAACAGCAGTGTAAGGTTCCAACTTCTGATCTACTCTATAAACACTACCCATGTGCTTATTGTAGTCCAAAATGCATGCAAGTTTGCACACTTTGGCAACCTGACCCCAAACAGTCATAGGGGAAGTACTCTCATCATGGATGGTAGTTAGCATGTAGACATCCATCCTGTCTGCAAATTTCAGAGCTAGCAGCTCATCATTCCACAATGCACTGCACTGTCCCCTCTCAAGTTTGTTACAGACAAGCTCCCTTGGCTAGCCATTCCTGTTCGAGTGGATTGTGCCACAAGCAACAGTGTCCACTCTGAACAATTCCCTGAACAACTGTACTCCAGTGTAGAAGTTATCTACGTACAAATGGTGACCTTTGTTAAAAAGTCATCTACCAAGTTCCCACACAATTTTTTCACTAACTCCAAAACCGGGCGGACAACCAGGGGGGTCTATACTGGAATCCCTACCAGTATAGACCCGGAAATTATAAACATATCCTGTACTACTTTCAGACAGCATATACATCTTAATTCCATAACGTGCCCTCTTGCTAGGAATGTACTGCTTAAAAACACAACGGCCCTTGAACAGGACCAAAGACTCATCTACAGATATTTCTTTCCCTGGAACATAGACTTCTGAAAAACGATCTACAAAATGGTCAAGGACAGGCCTAATCTTAAAAAGACGGTCAGAATCAGGGTGATCTCGTGGGAAGGCTAAAGCATTGTCAACAAAATGCAGCATCCGAAGAAGAAGCAAATACCTATTATGAGTCATGTTTGCAGGAGGAATATAGCCCTTGCCATCAAAGGACTAGTAGACAAATAAGAAGCAAGTGACTGCTTCTTATCAACCCCATCAAAAAAGTGTAACCCAAGAACTTTTACAACTCTTCCAGATTTGGGGGAATCCACTGGGTAGCTCTAGACTGTGCCCTAAGTCTGGCAACGCTGTTCCTAAATACTGCTCCACATACAAATTAGTCTGCTCAACAATCTCTTCCAAAAATACTTTGTCCATAAACAACTGAAAGAAATTGATCTACAAAAAGTTTTCTGTATTCACTCTACACCCTGGGAGACCAGTAAAGGCAGGCAACTCTGGCTGCTCCATGTTTGGGGCAACTCAAAGTTCAGGCCTTACAATGGGAAACTTTTCAGCCCCAGGCTGCTGCACTATTGGCACATAGGTGTCTTCCTCTAAAACAGGCCCTTCATCTGCACTGAGAGTGGCTTCCTCATCAGAAGATTTCTCTAGGACAGAAAATTTACTGCCGCAATCTCTCACTTCCTCCTCTGCCTCAGGTGCAGAGTCAGTCTCAGTATCATGATCAGAAGACAGCTCAAAAAGCATACCAACCACCTGCTGAGCAGTCACCCTGTGTCTAGCCATAATCCTTTCTAAGAACAGTAACTTGACAAATGTGCCAACAACAACCAGCACTGTCTAAAATAAGTAATAAACAAAGTATGGCTTCATCACAAAGAGTTATGTACTCAAAAACTAAACCACTCACGTGCCTGAAAAAGCTAGACTCACCAGCAACTACTCTGCACAAACACAGCAATTACCAATGATATCCCACTAAAAAGAAAAAAGAAAAGAAAATTAGACAAAAGACAACACAAATATCATTATGAAGATATTTAAGGACAATTTCCCCCACAAACCTGCATTTAGTACACCACGTACAAACATGTCATTCATGCATGGCAACAATACTCTTTTGGAGTAAATTGTTTTTTCTTATCTAAAACATGCAACTGCTCAAACTGCAGGTCAACCACTGCCAAAACCGTGAGGAGCCACAGCAAATGAAGCAAAAAAGCTTTGAACTAGAACAAAAAGGAGAAATAAACTGTTGTAATCACAAATGCAAATACTTTTTCAGTTGACAAACACCCCGCCACCAAACATTTAGAAATTTTCTTGGTATCTAGTGGTTTCTGCCCTCCTTGGGGGCGTAGATGTGCCCAAACAAATAGGCCGATCTGCCCCCAAGGGGGGCAGAAATGGCCATCAGTAATGTGCCCCCTTTGGGGGGGTGACCCTTGCCAAAGGGGCCACCCCCCACAAAACACACACACACACACACAGTACAAAAAAAGGCCGATCTGCCCAAGGGGGTGGAGAAGTGGCCAACAGTTGTGTGCCCCCCTTGGGGGCTGACCCTTGGCCAAGGGGCCACCAGCCCACACAAAAAAAAAAACGTAAAATAAATCCCTGGTGTCTTGTTGGCTTCTGCCTCCCCCTTGGGGGCAGATGGGCCTAAATATAATAGGCCCTTGCCAAGGGGTCCCCTCCAACAAACAAAAAACACACACACAAACAACAATCCCCCACACAAAACACACACACATACACACACAAGATCCCTGGTGCCTAAGTGGACTCTGCCCCCCTTGGGGGCAGATGGGCCTTGACAAATAGACCGATCTGCCCCATGGGGGGGCAGAAATGGCCAACAGTTCTGTGCCCCCTTTGGGGGACAACTCTTGCTCAAGGGGGCACCCCCAACACAAAAAAAAAAAGAAAAATAATTCCTGGTGTCAGCGTGGCTTCTGACCCCTCTTGGGGCAGATAGGCCTAAATCTAATAGGCTGATCTGCCCCCAAAGGGAGCAGAGATGGCGTACAACAATTTGGCACCCTAAGGGGAGTGACCCTTGCCCAAGGGGTCACCTCCAACAAACAAAAAACACACACACAAACAACAATCCCTGGGACCTAGTGGGTTTCGACCCCCTAACCCCGGGGGCCAGATCGGCCGAAAAAATGGCCGATCTAGCCAGAAGGGGTTTGAAACATGGAAATATATTTTGTGCCCGAAGCAGAGACCCTTGCCGAAGGGGTCACTGCCATAAAATAAAAAAAAATAAAAATTTATGTATGTATGCTTGTATGTATCTATATTTGTAAAGCGTATTCCGGCCGCAACATCGAAGCGCTATGCAACAGTAAGGAGAAAAACATAATGAGAGAGAGAAATAGCAGAAGTTCTGAGAAAAGAGCCAGGTTTTCAACTGCTTCCTAAAGGCCAAAATGTTATGTTCCTTCCTAATAGTCAGGGGGAGCATGTTCCAGTGTTTGGCAGCGGCCAGTACATATGCTTTGTCACCCCATCTGGCCTTACAAGTGCGAGGGACATGGATCAGGTGAGATCCTGCAGATCTAAGCTGATGACCAGGCTATTACCAGCATAGCATAATGGAAAGGTATTCAGATCCTAACAAATGAAGGGACTTATGTGCCAAACAAAGAGTCTTGAAAATGATACGCTTCCCGACAGATAACCAATGTAGCTGTTTAAGACTGCCACTAGCAGAAGCTAAGTGGGGAAGATCTAATATTAGATGAACGCCCGTATTCTGGATCAGTTGTAGTTTGCAGAGCGAGTCTTTATCAACGTTTAGCATCAAGGCATTACAGTCGTCCAGTTTGGAGATCACCAAAGTGAGGGACACCATGATTCTAAAATCCTTTTGTAAATATGGAAAACATTTTTTCAAGATTTGAGAGTCCAAAAACAAGCTTTGGTGGTAGAGTTAACTTGAGGCTTAAAAGACAACCAGTTGTCAAACATGACCCCCACATTTCTGGTGGAGGTTATGGGGTCAGGCAGGTCTCCACACAATGGAGGCCACCAACGTGAGCATCACAATTGCCTACTAGAGACAAAGAGCAAAATCTCTGTTTTGTCACCATTCATTTTGAGCCAGTTAAAGCCCATCCATCAATTAATCTCACTCATGCAGTGATGGAATCGATCCGCAACTTCCTCCCAGTTCTTATGAACGGGAATAACTAATTGAGTGTCGTCCGCATAAGAGTTGGCCAAAAAGCCAAATACCCGGATGAGTCTGGGCAATTGGTAAATGTACAGATTAAACAATGTGGGGCTAAGAGAGGAGCCCTGAGGGACTCCACAAGGTAATTGATATGCGGAAGCCCTGAAATGACCACAGCTTACAGTGGCAGATCTTTCCCCTAGGAAGGACTTCAGAATATTCAGAGCAGTCCCTCTAACACCCACTTGATGGAGACAGTGTGCCATAATGTGTGACTAGATGGTATCGAAAGCGGCAGACAAGTCCAATAGTACTAAGATAGCTCCCTGCCCCTCATCCCTAGTGCCTAGTGGGTTTCGTCCCCCGGGGGCAGATCGGCTGAAAAGCAGCTGATCTAGTCCCCCAGGGGGGCCAAAAGATGGCTCCTTGGTTGCCCCCAAGGGAGCCACCCTTGCCTAAGGGCTCGCTCCCAAAAAAAGAAAAAAAACATCCCTGGTGTCAAATGGATGGATTTCTGCTCCACGATTGCGGGCCTTGCGCGAGATCGTGGGACAGGAATCCCTTCAAAACAGGCACAGGGGGGAAGGAAAAACTATTTTCTTTCTCCCTGTGTCAGTTTTCCCCCAAAACCCCCAGAAGAAGGACTTACCGAAAGGAGGTCTTGTCTGCAAACGCTCTGGAAGCAAATGGCTTTCAGCACGTCCCAGGCAGCATTTGATGACGTCGGTGTGCTGTGAGCATGCTGACGTCATCAGCACACCGAGAGGGGGGGGTCAGGGGTTGAAGGGGAAGTGATTCCCCTTCCTTCCCTGCCCAGAGGAGGGGGGTGGGAGGCCCATAGGGGGAGCGCTAGCTCTCCCCCATTGGCCAGGTGCAGGACAAGCTGGTGTCTTCTTCGACACACAGCAACCGTGGCTGAGGTTGAGACCAGCTCGTCCCAAGCAACTGAGGGGTTAAGTGGGCCTTTTCAATCAGGTGGACTCAGTGCAAATATTATCTTGAGTAATATGTCCCCTAACAAATTAACTTTGGTTGTGATGGACAAGGCTGAAAATACCTCATTTAGGGGAGTAGCTACATTTTGGTACGCCATTTAGCATCTAGGTTAAGCAATATGATTTGGCAGTATGACATGCAAAGCAAAGGGTCTTTGCCTTCCTTTAGGCTGTCTGCAATAAAGGTTTCACCTATGGTGGGTTTGTTTGAGCTCACTCTAGCACAATAGTTAAATAGGGAAATCAGTTTAGGGGACAGTTTGGATGCAACGGTGATGGAGAATTGAGACATGCGCCCCTCTGGTTCTGAGATATTGCAAGGTTTCAAAGATTTTATAGCCTTTTTTACTTCCTCTAACTGGGTAGGTTCTCTCTGTGTTCCCGCTATCTTGGGGAGGATAATATTTTCCAAGAAGCTGTCCTACACTAATTTTGAAGGACGTTCTTCAATATAAAGTGCAGAGTAAAAGTGGCAGAATTCATCAGAGTTATCCAAATCATCAGTAAGTCAATACGTTTGTCACCACCGCTATTGGTAATTTCTTTTATATATTCATGCTCAAATTTATGTGTGATTTGTCAAGAAGAAATGTGCGTGCTATTCTGCTCCAGATCCTTAATTCTTTATTCTAAATTATGTACCACTAGCTTGTGTACTTGTTGCTTTTCCGCAGCTGCCACTCTAAAATATCCCCTAAATACCGCCTTACAGGCATCCCAAACTATACCCATCAGCACTTCCCCACCCTCATTTACTTCAAGGTTTTCATCAGTTCAGTGGCCAATTTCTTGCCAGACATGCAGTAATGAAGGATGTAGGTGCAAGTTCCCTGCTCACCATATAAATCCCAAGTCTACTTTAACTATTACCAGAACATGATCAGAGACTTCAATAGCTCCAATGTCTATCCAGCTGATCCTTGTCATGAGTGTGTTGCTCAGTGTGTGTGGTGAACATGGGTATAAAAGGGATAGCCCTGGTTGGGGTGGGAGAGGGATTAATTTGTGCCACACATCTAGAAGGCCAAGGATCAGAAAGGATGATTCATTCTTTAAAGAAAACCCCTGTCTGGGTTGCTCCTCCACACTCTCTGTCCTGGCAAGGATCCCAAAACCATTAAAATCTCCCATCAGGAAGATATCTGTGTGCAACCTCCACAAATCTCTGTGGGAACTGCCAAAAGAATGCGCCCAGTGCTGCATTAGGAGCATAAACCATGGCCAAAATTATAGGATGTCCCTGCAATGTCCCAACCAGAACAATAAACATACTATGTTTATCGGTTTTCATAAGGGGGTGGTGAAGGATGTGTTCTGTTTTAAATAGATCACTACACCTCACTGTCTAGTAAGTGCTGAGGAGTGATTTGTAGTAGAATATGCTGTGTGTCGTAGTCTCCCCTGGTCCCTCCAAATGAGATGTGTTGCCTGGAAAATTATTATATCCTCTAAAGGTACTCTAATTGTTTTCTTCCACTCCCACTGAGCTGGGCCAGCAGGGCTATGATGCAATCACATTGTCCCATCTGGTCTATGGAAACAATATCCCTAGTCCCAGAGAAGGCCTCATGGAGCAGTTTAGAAGGATTCATCAGGCAACCACGAGTCATTGTGCATATATGTGTTGTCCAACTGCAAACTCAGGGCAGGCACAAGATCATGACGGGAGCTGTTCTTAATACCCGGGGCCCCACAACAAAGCATTGCGATGCCTTGGATGATTCTAACCCGTCAAGTCAGTTTCCCAGGCCATGAACCAAAGTTTTGCCTGCATCGTGGACATCTATAGCAGCATCCGGAAGGAGCTTGCCCAACAGGTGAGGCACCCGTTCAGTGTTAATGACCATGTGCCATTTATCCCTTAACCCAAAAGAAAGGCCAAAGGTATGTGTAAATCTGTACCTTATGCCATTATTACAATGTTTTTTGGTGACTGCTTTAAATTCAGACTGGTGTTGGAGGGTTACAGTGCCACATCATGAAAGACAGACAGTACAGGAGTAGTTCTGGGATTGAATATTTCCTTGGTCCCATGCTTTTTATACAGTGTAATAGTGAAATTTCACCATTACATCCTTAAGCCTGCCTTTGTTGCTGGCAGTGGCATCCTAAGGATTTTTGAGGGGCCCTTTTAAATAACAAATCACATTTTTGTTACCCATTTCCAACTAATTCATGGAAGTATGCTGCCAAACAGCACTAAATTATACAGTACATTTTAAAAGGATCACACAAAAACAGCTAAGATATTTCTAACCTGGAAACCCAAAATCATTAAAATGACACTGGGTTGACAGAGTCAAAGGAGGAGTAGGCAGAGTTGTAGAGAGTTTTAGATAGAGGAATAGAATTGAAAAAAGTCACATAGAAAGAACATTCACTTTCCTAGGGGGCTTGTTGGTTGGTGGAGGTCCTGGGGAATTTCCCACATCGCCTATGCCTTAAAATATCTCTGGTTGATGGTCCTGTATTCTGGGGCCTGCCCTTTGAACTCTGTCAATGGGAACTTTGGGGGTGGGGGGTTGCCAAGGATGAAGGAAAAGATGTCTGTGACAAAGGCTGCACGCTCAGTCTCTGTGATGTTTTCACTGAGGCCCCCAGCCCTAAGTTCTCTATTCTCAAGCCGATTTTCAAATGTTCCAGCATTTCAAGAGCCCCCTTTAGCCTTTAGTTGAATCTCCAGCTGCCACTTGTAGTCATCACAAATGTATTGTTTTCTTCAAACCTGTCTAATCTGAATTCTGCCTTTTGAATTCTTTTGGCAAGTTAAATCGAGGTCTGCACAAAGTTCCTGTAATTTTGTCTCCAGGTCTGAAGGGTGGTCTGCCAGGCTTCTATCAAAATCATGGAAGAGTTCATTGTGGAGCTCTGTTTTAAATATGGGGAGGCTTTCCAAGAGATCTGACTTCGTTAAGAACAGAGAGACTTGGTGACAGCTGCAGTGAGCCATGTCTGAGTCCCAACCACATTAGAGTTGATCCAAGTAGGACACAAGTCCATCGCTGGTCAATTTCATTTTAAGGGAATATGATGATCCCCGTCTGTTCACGGTGCTCTATAGTTCCTATGTCAACAGCCCCTTGAAGGAGTGATTTGGGCTCAGGGTGTTGCTAGTCTTGGTCTTAAGGAGAATTCCCCTAGTTCCACGTATGCATGCAGGCCTCCTCAGTGTAGAGTTAGTATGAGCAGCTATTGATTATCTCTCCCCAGATGGTCCTTAAGGGCTCAACAGAGAGGGCTGAATCCATGCTTCAAGGGGATCAACAGTCTAGTAAGCCAGGGACCAAGTAGATCACACATAGTGGGGAAACAGAGGAGGCCCTGAGCTCAGACTCCAACTGCTGCATCACCTCCAGGAGCTATGGGCCTTAGGTGTCAGGATTATGCCACTCCCACAGCACAAGTGTAATTCTCTCAGAAAAGCCCGTTTCAGCGGTGTGTTTTCACATCCTAATTGGAGATCTTCACTGACCCCCAAGAATGACTGTGTTGAGGTCAGTCATTTCAGTGTGGCCTCCTCCCAGGGAGAACCTGGTGGTGCACTGCAATTACGTGGGCAACAGGCCTAGGCACGGCACGTCTGGCTTCCCTCTTCCTCCTCACTCACCACGGGCTAGCTAGTAGCTCCAAGATGCAGGGGTCAACAACTATCCCAGAAGGTGCTCCGGGCACTACAGCCGGTGTTCCTCAGCAGCATGGCATGTGTGGCCTGTGGCAGCCTGGAACCTGCCACAAGCATCTCCCCAGAGTGAGCCATGGTCCACAGCACCATCACCAAGCCGTGTTGCCACCTGATGAGCAAAAGGCCCATGCTGAATCAGCGCAGCTCAAACATGCACAAAATGCCCTAAAGCTCATCAGAGGCCCAATGGTCATGTTCATAGTGGGATTGGCATGAAGAAAATGTTTAAGAAACGCCAAGCAAGTGAGAGCTACAGCAGAGCAGGTCCAGCTTACTCTGCCATCTTGGCCGCATCCCTGCTATTTTTCTTTTAAAGATCTCTTCATATCACCACTCCTTCAGCTCATAAATTAGCTACTTAAGGGTTCAAAGAAACTCTGACTATATGTATCTCAAGATATTTCTGCTTTAGAACATCTGTATTATGTACCTCTGCTGTGAGTGAGTCTGCTTCATAGAATGTTGCCCACTATAAGTCTTCTGCTAAAAATGGTTCTAATATGTAATCTCTAGTGTCCACTTTCCACAGTAAGAGCTGCTGCTGTGCAGCCGGTATATAAGGCTTTGAGCAAGTTATGTGGCAGCATGGAATCTACACAAGGATAGTGCTGTGGCAGATGGTGTCAAAAAGAAATTGGCAATGCCTTGCAAAGGCATAATAAGTCATTTGGGGATCCAAGAAGAAATGTCCCCTTTCTTCTTGACAGAAGGGTAAAATCTGAAGTCTTTTTGTGCTTAAGGTAAAGTGTTCCTAAAATATAACTTTTGATTGACATGACATAGGAATATCATTGATGTCCTTTTCTCATAAATTTCTGGGTCTCACACTGAATATTAAAAATCATGTTTACTCTATGTGTATTTGTTTCTGCATTTATTAAATTAGGTATATTCCCTGAGTCAACCTTAATGAAAAGTATGCTTTTTGAAACTCAACTGCTTAGCAAGTCCCTTAGGGAGGGCCTGATTTAGATCTTGATAGGACTTCAGTTGTTCCACTGTGATGATGGTTTCAAGTACTCCGTCTAGCTGACGGATTCCCAACCGCAGTTTTTAGATGTATGGCAGCTGAACCTTTGTATGTGTCCACAGAATGTATTCTGTTGCGTAAGAGGTTTCTTGCTGCTGACGCAGCAGACACCTATGCTGGCTAACAGTACTACGTCGGCATCAGGATGGCAGGATTGCACTGAGCATACACAGTTGTACTGGTGTTATGCTAGTGGCAGATCCCTGATGGCAGGAGTCTATAGTGGGATGCATTCAACATTGTACAATGCCTGTGACTATTGGATGGATGCTAGCAGCACACACCTGATGTATTTTGACTCATTGTTAACACCTGCGTACCACACCATATTACGCACTCCATTTCGGACCACTTTGTCATTGAAGAAAGAACTTCTTGTAGCACACCACTGAAAGTTGGTTGTGACATGCCAACATATACTGCCACAGTATATTGAAATGATCCTGTGGCCACAAAATGGAGTACTGCCATGGTTTTCACTATTGGTTTAATTGATGTGCGATTCCTATTGTGAAGCTGAAGATCTGACTCCAGCTGATGACATAAATAAAGAGTAGTTTGTCTATTCAATCTGAATTTTTTGATGATATCCCACTCTTCCATGGTGGAATGGTATTGAAAATGAACGAACAACTTAAGGCTGTCATCTTCCACCTGTCACTGGATTCATATATCCGTATTTAAGAGAAAAAATGTTTTAAATGTTCAAACATTTCTTTAATATTTAACACAAATCATGTCATTTTTAAAAATCTATTTGTTTTTGTAACATATTTGAGCAGAACATTTTTTTATAGATTTTGTTATTTCAAATTACGTTTTTAATTATGTCAATTTTTTTATAATAATGTGTAAACAATGCATTTTAAAGCTATTACTTACACATTCTTCTTCTTTGATTGTTTTCTCAAAAATACCATCAACGGAAGTATAAACAAAACTGTGCAACTATAGCATTTAGCCACAGTAACACACTACATAATACTGTTTTTTTAAAAGAGTAACGTTCGCATTTTGTATATGTAGACAAACTAACCACCATTTTGAGGGGTGGTGACACACTTAACATTCAAAAGTACACAGTTTTACAATCTAAAATGACTGTTGCCTGACCTTGCTGTCAGGACATTTGCAATCAGACGGCCGTTGGCCGAAGTTGACCACGTAGTGGATGTAAAAACCCATGACATACACTGTCATAGGCTAATTTGTGTGACAGCAATGTACAAAAACCAATGTATGTGTCCATCTCCACTGAAGATCGCATACGTTGTGTACATGGACATAGTGTATCAAAAAGCTCACTTTGCACCTAACACTGCAGACAACAATACCACCTATATGATTGCTATTGTTTCCAAACCTCTGGGAGCCACAAAGCCAAGAAACGCAAGTGACAGGGTGCTTAATTTCTCAGCAGAGGAGCTAGATTTGCTATGGATAATGGCTATGGAGATCCTGTCCCTGTACAGTCAGCTGTATGTCTAACCAGAAGAACAGGCACATGCTTAGTTTTTTAAACACAGGCTAAAATGTCCCTTTTAGTTCCTGAGTGAAGTGTAGTGATTGGAGTAAAGTCAATTCAGTATTGGAGCTGTGAACAAAATTATGTTTCTGAATGCTTTAAATGTCATGAAATAAAAATGAAAAGTTAAATTGATGATTAAGCTAACTCTTCATTTTAAACGTTTTGCATTTACAAACTGTGTGCTCTTTATTCCCAGTGGCCAGTAGACACTGTGCCATAACTACAAGTGTAAAATACAGCCACATATTCAAATGATAAAAAAACAAAGGGCAGAAGAATTATTCATGTTATGCAGCACTGCCAAGTTTCACAAGTTCATGTGTGATGTGTTGCTCCAGTCTAGTTTTTATATTTGAATTTCGGGACTAGTAGTCTCGTGTTTTCCATTATAAAACAAGACTACAAGCACCAGATTTAAAATGAAAAAAAGCTAAACTGGAGCAGCACATCACGCATAGACCTGGGAAACTTGACATGTATTGTTATGAACTTGACTGTATAAAATATTTCTGTACTTTAAGTTTCTCCCATTTTCCAAATAATGAGTGTATGTTTGTGCAACACATGTAACAGTGTCACATACGGCAAAAGGTATGTCCTGTGTTGCAAGTATATATGACACAGACTCTAAGCCACCCATACAAATATATCCCATTCCTACGCACACATGTTCATACATCACCAAAGACCACACTTTCACTGAAACAAATGGAAGCCCTTTCATAGTGCCCTTAGTCACAGTATATGGTTCAAACCATAGCATCTGGCTATAAAAACATTAGGTATTAAGCCAATCAAGCTGGGCCTGAGGGTGTGTGGTAATAAGGCACAAGATGTTCAGCCTTCAGTAGATCACAATTCTTTTTCACTGATCAGCTCTCACTTCAAAAAATGTTTCAGACCCCTGGCCTAGATGATGTTAGTGGCTTGGATTTATAGAATAAGGGCATGTAAAGGGATAAAGGTACTTAACAGGTCACTACAAATGTTTGGTTTCATGTAAGAAATACATTAAAAATATTTGTTGTACCAACTTTTTAGAAATGCTTGTCATAGATTTATCAAGATTGTGTCTTTCATTTTTTGTATCCATGCAAGTCAACGTCCATCAGAAAAAAAAAAAACATCTGAAAGGTCATCACGAAGAAGTTGGGGATCCTGGGGTCTACAAGTGGTGCAGCATCCATTGCACGAAGAGGTGAGAGGACCTATGATGCTGGACCAAGAAGCCAGCAGAGGTCCAGCTCGGCTAGTCCTCCTAACACAGGAAGCATGTGTGCTGCATCCTGACCCCCCTAATGGCACTCATACATGTGGCGGCCTATCCCCAGCTGTTGAGAGCCCAACAGCAGCATCAAGGGGCTAAGTTCTTTTTTAGGGTTGAGCCTACGAGTGCATGCGCTAGCACGTGCAGCTTGTTTGCGCAGGGCTGTTGTGTACAGTAACGGGCTTGGAGCCCGCCCACGCTTACCATTTGTCTTCATCTGTGTCACTCTTCTCTGCAGCATTTTAATTCACCAGATACATCACTGCCACCACTTGCGGTAGAGCAGGGATCAAGCACAGATTATTTCAATTTAATCTGTGCCCATCTGGTGCTTTTGACGCAATTCAGATACTATTTTTTTGGGTGCCAGCTAAAACGTCACTTCCGATGCTTGTTTTTTTTTCCTTTCAGTTCAGATCATTTTACTATGTAATGTAAGTGAAAATGGACGGAGCACGAGGAGAACACGGTGGATGTCTTATCGCTATAAGCTAGATGGGGGTGCATGCTACAGTACGATATATGTGCATTGTGTGAACCGTGTGAATGTGTTAGTAAAGTTATGTCAGTGCATTGTGCAACTACTTAGAGACCTGTTTTTTGAGTCACTTCACTGAGAACTGGCATACGGGTGCGTGCTGTATTGCTTCTGAGAGGGGGGGTGTGTCTTACTTCTTGTATTCTTGTGCTTATTGAGGGGCATTTTCAGATCTCCTTGGATGTTTCAGTACTTGAAGGACAATGACAGTCAGCGTATAAGTGCTTTGTAGAATACTTTGAATGTGTCCATAGAGGTAAAGCAGCGTTTAACAAGTCAGGATGTGTGTACTTTCACCGCAGTTACAAATCAGTACTAATACAGCAGGGCATGATGCAAGATGTGAATTCCATTACAGTGCCCTCTCCAACCCGCTTTACTTGCCCTTGAATCCGCCCTGCTCCATTTCCCTTTCCTGTTGCTCGTTTCATTCCCATGCCCTTCTTCATTGCTACTTCACCCATCCTCCCCTCACGTTCATCCCTCCTCCCCACCCGGCCATTGTGTTGGACATGAACATTTAATTACAATACATATCAATATTTAATGCTGGCAGTTTTCAGTGGCGATGTCTGACTATTTCTTTCATAGACCACGCAGCACAAACCTTTTCACATCCAGAAGTGGGATATTTTCTGTGGCCAAAGACAAGTGCAGGAGTGAGGAAAGTGCTGCACTGGGCTGGAGCAGTAGTTTTGTTGTGCAGCTGCCCCATCAGAGTCGGCCCTGAGAGTGCCCCAACACCGCATCAACAGCAAGATCTCACTAACGACGAGAGTTACTGTGTGGAGAGTTGCTGCACTGAAGGGTTCTCTATTCACTGGCAGGCCCAAGAAATGAAACACACAGCACTGAATAATTAGCACTTAACACAAATGCATGACAGCTCCCCTTTAGGAAAGAGAAGGATAAGTAATCATGACCCTGGACCATTGTCAATACACATTACTTCACTTGAATAAAATCTCATGTTTTTGTCATAAGAAATTACACCTCACAGTTATGTTCTTTACTTACTATCCTTTTCCTTTTAACAAATGAAATTGAAGGTCATTATCAGCAAACGTATTGACTTAACTAGAACCCCAGTGAACAATAGCACTTACGTAGGATGTTTAATTTTGAATTACATTCCTTACCTACTCAACTAAGTCACTGTGAGGCGTTTGGGCCCAGCATTGTGATAAAAAATAACAATGCCATGTTCCTGTAAGGTACACGACCTGTTCTATTTCAGGTTCTAATCCAGCCTGCTGCCTCTTCTATTTACTGAGGCCTATTAGATTTGCTGTTTTTCATTCACTTTTGGCCTGTTCGCTAATTCACAATCTCTTCACTGCCAGCAGGATGCACAACTTGTTTTGGAATGCTTGTTGTCCATTTTGAAATCCACAATAGATCAGGATTTTTTTCCCACTTTTCCGTGTACTTAATTTTTTCTAACATGCTGACCCTGTTGCTTTCCAAGTACTTCAGCTAGCATGTAAATCCCTAGATTCAAGGCATGCTGAAGTAGGGCTGTGCAAAGTCACATAGCTTTTTATACTTGTAAAATATGCATAATTCTTGCCAATCTACAAAAAGATGCAAATTACGTGTAATTCGGAGCTAAAATGCACCCCTGTGAAATTCTTAACTTTGGCCATTGTTTTATACGGAAGTGTATTTTATGTTAAGTCACTAATAAGTAAGGTGAAGGGGGAAGCAGTTGAGGGCCATGCCCCACCTCAATTTGTGCAGCTCCCCCCCAATTTGTGCCCTCCCAACTGTTGAATGTTTAAGGAGGCAATACAGACATAATGCCTGCCTAAGGTAAAAAGGGATCATAAATGTGTTTGAGGTTATAGGGGCAGCTAAATCAGACAGGCTACAATTTATGATTATGTCAGTTATGATCCTCCATCACAATTGTGAAGGGGGGTCTGCTGGCCCAATTACAGGTAATATAGCATAAAATGGACGTGTAATGTAGGGGATGTTCCAAAAGACATATTGCTGATTTGGTATCATAGACAAACAATAGTGAGCTTGTGAGCCAAATTACTAGATATATAAGAACAATGTCAACATTTTTTTTTAGAAAAAACATGTATCAAATATGTTTTCACCAAAAACTGCAAGTCACTTTATGTTGGAAGTTGCAGATCGGCATGATGCCCTACTCTTTCACAAGTGTGCATGTAAGCCAATCTGTGTTTTCAAACATGATTTGGATAGAAATACATTTGTGAATAAAAAAGACAGTAATGTGTTCACATTGATGACAGAGTAACACATACCCAAACCAACTTTTTTATGTCCTTTGTTATGTCCAGATGATAAATTAATACTGAAGAGAAGGATTTTAGTGAAAGTGACTTTTGCAGATGGACATGTAGAATGGTTTGTTTAATTAGATATTGATTTTTGTATCATGAGTTCAAATCAAAAATCTGTTCTATTTAGAGTTATTATGCAATTGCTGGCAAAAATTCTAAATGATTAAGAGACATGAATAAAAATTAAATGGAAATGATGATGGGAAATTACTAAACTGTGAGCAAAGGGTCCCGAAGATGTTAATTTCACGCATCATGTAATGGTAAAGTATACCTAGGTTTGAAAGCCTTGAAGCAAGAAAAAATGAAAATTAGGAAATGTTTTTGAACAAACCTCATGATCAACTTTATTTACACAGAACAAATAAAAATGTTGTATATGTCTTTTGAGCATCTTCAGGAGCAGGCAAAGGGAACATTGGCTACAAAGGCTGGAAGTAGTTAGTCACTGTGTGTCAGGTGGCTAGCCACTATGTGTCAGGTGGTGAGACATCAGACACTGATAGACACATTGACATGGAGGGTGAGTGGACTGGAACAGAGGCCACCAGCCTGTCCTTCTTCTTTGGACAAGTCCCTAGTGGTGGCAGACCCTATAGGTTATGTACCATCTGCATCCTTGGTCACCTCCCAGATTCTCATCTCCATTCTCCCTCTTGCTCCCCCACAGTTGGCTAAACCCATCCTATAAGTGGGCTGGGTTTCCCTTTGCCACAGACACCTCACCCGAGCCTATTACCCTGGCTGCTCTCAGTGAAGAGGCTATTCACCTGCTACGCAGCATCTCTGTAGGCCACACTGCAATAGTAAATGGCATCCACGGCCTTACTTGCCTAATGCAACAAATGGTTGAATGCCTGGCACTCAGAGATCGCTTTCGAAATTAGCCTCTGCACTGACCGCAGCCCTCCAACCAGCCCATGCACCCACTCAAACACAAGTAGCACACACACACATAAACACAAACACACAAAGAAATACTTATCTAACATACACACACACTACTGATACAACAACTGCAGGTACCACAGCAACCACCTCAAGCACCACACCCACTACCACATCAATAAGCGCCACAACCACCCCCACACCCACAAGCACCACCACGTCCACATCCAAACCACAACACCCCCGTCCAGAGGTTCTGGCCACACCTGGAGGATGCTGCTTCACCCGCTTACAGCCATCCCACAGCGCGGGACCATTAAGGCATAATCTGCAGGTGGTGGGGACTCCTAGTCCCCAGATACCTTGCACCCAGAGGCACTGAACTGAACTCACCTGAATTAGCCTCATATGCTTAAAGCACTTGCATCCATCCCGCAGCGAGGGACATGTTCAGGCTGCACCCGGCAAAGCCCAGGCCAAGGACAGGCCTGTCCTGCATCCATACGCACCAGTAAAAGGCAGGGCAGGGCCACCCTCTTGGTTTTTGGGCTAAACACTGCCTGCTACATTTTAGGAAGACCTTCTGCACACCCACTTCATGCTTTCTAACATAGTTCTCATTATGTATCTTACCATTGGTTTTACGTTCCCTCAGCCTTAGACCCAGGACCCCAGACCGTGGGATGAGTACGGGGGTCACTGACCTTTGCTGCGGGAAGTTTCTGTTATTTCAAGATAAATTGTTTCCCTACATTGTCCCAGCCATGATGAAAAGAAAAGTGTCATGCGTACCTCCATAGATCGAAAGCTGTAGAGGGCAGTGATGGTTATAAGTACTGAAATATCCCTCACAGAGAGGAGGCTGTCCCTGGGCTCCTGCAGCAACCCTATGACCATGGAGGAAGTATTCTTAGATCCTTTGCAAAGCTTCCCTGGTATTTGTCTGAATCCCATCTCTTTGCAGGCAGGCAAGGTCGCTATTCACAATCCTGGCAGCCACAAGGAGACTGCCAAGGTTAGAAAACATAAGAGGGGACCATGATGCGGGGTTTCGAATGCCACTACGCAGACAGATACACAAGTGCATCAGTACTGATTAAAGTGAACTCTCCGGCCCAGCTTCCAGAGTCCACAGAGATGGGTAGATCTGTAGCTTTTGCCACCAGCCAGAAAGAACTATCTTTTTATGACTGTATCTCCATATTCAAGGTTTTGGTACAAACTGAACGCCCTCCAATCTTAGGGGCTTATTTACAAGCCCCACTGCACCACTGGTGGCATTACCTCCAGAGCCATATCTATAAGGCCATATAAAGCCCCCCTGCTTGGCTTTACATGCCCTTGTAGATATGGTGTAAGGCAATGCAGCCCAAGATGCTCCGTTGCCTCACACTGTTAGGTAGTCGTGCCAAGGGTGTTACAGTGGGTGTTCCCACATAACACCCATGACATTTGACACATTCCCAGATGTACGAGAAATCGTAAACCTGGGAATGTGTCAAAAGCCTACACCACCCCAGGTGTGGCATAGGGGAGGTGCAACAGAAAAAAATGGCATTATTTCTCCCTGTTTTTTCCTCTTTCTATATGTGCTGCGGAATGCAGCACACATAGGAGGAAATTGCCTCCATTGATTGTTTTAGTGCAGAAAGGTATCATTTCATGCACAAAAACAATCATCCCTGCAACGTAGACATCCTTGTAGATACGGCACATTCCTGACCTTTCTCAGTGATGCAGTGATGCAGTGGTGCCTTCCTGAACCGCCCTGTACCACAGGGCTTGTAAATAAGCCCATTAGTTTGTTTGGAAAATATTGAAATCCAGCTGAGGTCCCTCTTGGCACAGCAATTTTTGCACCCTTGAGGTCACAATGCCAAGCTTTACAGCTCCTACTCAGCAAAAAAATCTCACTAGCGTGCAACCCTTAGTGCCCCTGCCAGTTAGAGGCCTTGTTCACCTCATTCCCCTAACTCCTGTGGCTGTTCAAACATCTGTAACCATCCCCCTTGCTGGGTGTTCTCTAGCTAAAGCAGAACACTTCTTGGAAAAGACTTGTTCCTGAATCAGACCACTATAAATCTTCACCCAGCTGCATATCCTTATGTTGTGGTTCTGACCGGCGTACCGTCTTTGCAAATACACTGTGAGGAGCCACATAGGGAGCTGCAGATTTGGTGCTGGTCTGGCTAGCGCGCCACAGAGACTTTCCTTTTACTCTTTCCGACAACATCTTTTTTACTCGATGGATTGGTTGGATTGATCCAGGCCCAATTACTTCTCAAGGGGACTTCGTTATTGATACCTTTAAATTTCCATCTGTGGTTCGGACTATGCTGCATGGGAATTTTAATAAATCCACCTCTGTGACCTCTATAGTTCCTGTTATTCCTGGGTTCTTTTACAAACCCCACTTTAAACATGCACCCTCTCTTGAAATCCCAGCTCCAGTTCCGAGAGTGCTGTCCGGATCGACACAGTGCTCTCCTGCGGAGAGAAGAAACAACGCACGCCGACCCAACCGAAGGAGGAACGACGCACGGTCTCACTCATGAGTGATATCGATGCATAGAACATGGAGAAAGGGCTAAGGCCACGCTGGGGGGGTGGGGGGAAGAGAGTGCAGGATCCACGTCACTTGGCGCTTCTGTAATCCCTTCTGTTTCTACTGAAGTCTGTTTTAATGTTCCTGTAGGGAACTGATGTTATATTTTGTCAGAGGTCGATTGACTGCCCCAACCTCCCCCTAGAAGTCTGTCTAAGGATGTGTCTAGGGGTGTCTAGAGGTGTAGTTAACTTGGAGCATGGTTCTGTTGTAGGGCCTTTTAAGTCCAGATGCTCTGTTGCCTTTTTGAACTGGAATGTGGAAAGGTTAAAAGATAAGATTCATAATCCAGGTTGGCTGAACTTTATCAATAAATTTGATTTTGTTGTTTTGCAGGAAACCTGGACTGTCACAACAATGTTATTCAGGGGTTTCTCTTGTTTTTCGTGCCCTGCTGTACCCTCCTCAAATGGGAGAGCTAGCTGTGGTCTTTCAATATGGGTAAAATTAAATCTCAAGGTAGATGTGTCAATCATTGGCTCACACACTCCTGCATATCAGGCTTTTCTTATTAAGGACAGCCTGGGCCCCTTCTATTTTTATTTGATACATTTTCATAATAGCAATTTTACTAACTTTTTTCATTTCTTATTTCAGAAGCTGTTTTGTTTCACAATGAACCTGAAACCTCTTGTGTCTGGTACTTCACTCCAACCAAAATTTCTGTTATGTGGAAATTGAATGCCAAACTTGGGGTGTTGTTTGAGGATCGGGGTTTCATGGGTTCAGCAGTGGAAGCTGGTCCACTTAATGTTAGAGGGAGAGAGCTGAGGAAACATGTAATTTCACATGATCTTGTAGATGCCAGTAATCTTTTTCAGGATGAAGGGCTAAGCAAAGCCTCCTACAGGGGAGGAGGCCGAGCATCTGTTACTGATTATATCCACATCCCTAGAAACATTTTTACAGTGGTGTTCTAATAGTTCCATTATTGAGACCCAGTGGGGCGATCACAATGCACTATCTTTGGAAGGAGTTCTCTCTCTTGGTAGGGACAAACCGCCCCCATTGTGTATTGAAACTAATTGACACTGGGGAATGGGCTCAAGGTGGTTTGGTTTCTGAAAGTCCTAAATTTCACCCTCAGTTGCCTTCTTAAAACCCACCGGTCGGTGTTTATGGGCTGTATAACAGAGGGTGCAGGAGAAGTCTTATAAGGCTGTTACCTACTCTTCTGCTCCTGCACAGAGAGCCATTTTGAGACCCCATTGTCCCACCCCTGATTCTCCTGATGGTTCTATGCAAATTGCTCAGCAGCCAATCACCATCTGAAGAAGGTTTTTTCTGCACAACTTAGAGGTGTTGGGGACGTTCAGATGACTAGGAGGGTTTACAAATGGGCTGTAGAGGATAGGAAGAATTTTCTCAACAAAATGGACTGGGAAAAGCTGGAACTGGCTGATACTTAGAATAATAGTCTAAGTTCTGGGACTTTGTTAATAGGCTCCCTCAGCTGGATGCTCCTCCCAACCAACTCTTAGTCTGTAACATATCTGGTGTGGAATGGGTTAAGCATCTTGCCTCTATTTACAAACTGTCTGAGGAAAAGCAGTGTAACAATATGTTATTTGCGCAACGGGTCAACCTTGCCATTCTCTAGATTTCACTTCAGGAGTTGGATGAAGCCATCAGGCAGAGCTCAAGTGGTAAAGCTCCGGGGCCCGACGGGATGCGAATAGATTTGTTTAAGTGCAATTTTGGGGTCCCGTGCTCACTAATCTGTTTAATAATTCTCTGTGTAGCAGGGTTCCAAAATTCTGGGCTCTCGCTATAATTGTACCAATTTTCAAAAAGGGAGACCGAGGATCCCCCAGATGTTACAGGCCTATATTCCTCATCGATAGTACAGTGAAGATTCGGGGGAGGGTAATTTTTAACCACCTGCAGAGCTGGGCTAGTGATAATTAAATGTTGTCCCATTGTCAGTATGGCTTTCACCCTGCGCTTGGCACAATGGAGCAGTGCCTGAACCTGCATTTCATTGTTGGAAAATATACTATTGCCAGGCGCCACCCGCTGTAACTAACCTTTATGGATTTATCATCCCCATTTGATTGCATGAACAGGGCCAACCTATGGTTGATTCTGTTCAATCTGGGGGTGGAACGTTCCTTTGTAAATATTTTTCATTCACTGCACGTGAATCTAGGAGTCAGGGTCCGATATGGCAGAGCTGGAGAAACTTCTGATGCTTTCCCTCTTGCCAGTGGGGTGCATCAGGCGTGAGTTCTCGCACCCCTGCTCTTTATCATTTGTATTAATCAATTTAGCTCCCACCTGTCTACATCCACCAGGGATGTTCCACAAATTGGCAATCTGTGCTTCCTGGTCTTATTATACACTGACAATGCTGTTTAACTGGCTAGGATGCACTGTGCCTTACATACTTTAGTGGAGTCCTTTGTTGCATTTATGAGTAGCTTAGACATGTGAACCAGGTATGGGAAGCTGCACATAATGGGCTGCGGACCAGGCAAGAGAAATATGTTGTCCCTAAAGTTGGAAGAGCATTCCCTGAGTTCTGTACTGAATCTGAACTATTGAGGTATTACTTTTGATTCCTCCAATTTTTGGCAAACCCAGGTTAAAGCAGCACTTCTGAAACTAGGTAGGGCAGCCAGGTCCTTATTTAATCTTGTCCAGAGGAAAGGTAGGGGCCTTATATCCTCCTATAGTACAGCCTATAACCTGCAGTGTGTACCTACAGTCACATATAAAGCAGGGCTATGGGGGTATCACAATGTTTTCCCCATCCAGGTAGAAGAAAATAGGATCTGTAGCTGGTTACCAAATCTTCCACAAACTTGCTCACATTTTATGCTACACTCTGAGCCTAATTTGGCCTATGCCTCTTGTTAGACTTTTCATCCTTGGTGTGTTCTCCCTTTACTTTTTGCCTCTGTTTCCCAGGTTTTTGATGTGTGCTGGACTCTGTTTTTGCTGTTTTTGTTACTCTGGGCACTTTACCACTGCTAACCAGTGCTAAAGTGCAGGTGCTCCTATACAAAATGTGTATGTAATTGGTTCATCCATGATTGGCATATTTGTGCACTAGAGGTGCCCAGGGCCTGTAAATCAAATGTTACTTGTGGGCCTGCAGCACTGGTTGTGCCACCCACAATAGTAGCTCAGTAAACATGGCTCAGACCTGCTACTGCGGTGTCTGTGTGTGCAGTTTCAAACTGACAATTCGACTTGGCAAGTGTACCCGCTTGCCAGGCCTAAGCCTTCCCTTTTCTTACATGTAAGACACCCCTAAGGTAGGCCGTAAGTAGCCCCATGGGCAGGGTGCAATGTATGTTTAAGGTAGGGCATATACTAATATGTTTTATATGTCCTAACAGTGAAATACCGCTAAATTCGGTTTCAACTGTTGCAAGGACTATCCCTCTCATATGTTAATATGGGGGCTGCCATATTAAATATGATTAAAGTGTAGATTCCCTTTAGGAGCAGATAGACATCAGGAGTTTGGGGTCTCTGAGCTCACAATTTATAAATGCATCTTTTAGTAAAGTTGGTTTTAAGATTGTGTGTTTGAAAATACCACTTTTAGAAAGTGGGCATTTTCTTGCTTAAACCATTTCTGTGACTCTGCCTGTTTGTGAATTTCCTGTCGGGGTCAGTTTGACAGTTGGGCTGTTTGCACCTCTCTCTAGACAGTGACACAAAAGGGTCTGGGGTGCAGTCTGCATATCCTGATGAGCCATCTGTGCTCACACAATGCAGTCTCCAACCCCCTGGTGTGTGTCTGTGGCCGGGCCTGGGCAAGGCAGGATTTCACAAACAAGAGAGACTTTTCTTTGAAGTAAGTCTACTTCAAAGGGCAAAATGGATATAAGAATGGCACCCAAAACCACAAAGTTTCGATCACTTCTGGAAACCAAGAGGAACCTCTGCCTGGAGAAGAGCTGAAGAGCGGAGGAAGAAGAGCTGCCCTGCCTATGACTGTGCTTTGTGAAGCTATCCTGCAGTTGCTGCTTCTGCCTGTGCAAGAGGAAAAAGACTGGACTTTGTGTGCCTTCCTGCTTGTGAAGAACTCTCCAAGGGCTTGAAACTGAACTTGCCTCCTGTTGTTGAAGTCTCAGGGACAGCAAAGACTTCTCTCTGCCAGCACCTGGAGCCACTGCTGAGACTCCTGCTCTGCCAGGTGATGCCCTATCCAGTTCCTGGGGACTTGCCAGGTGAATTTGGTGGACCAAGGTTGGAAATCCACGCACAGACTGCCGTACGGGGAAAAGATTGACGCAACTCTGAGGCTGAATTCGACGCTCGCCTGCAGCGCGGCAGTAAGATCGACACACGCTGCTGGAGAAACGACGTGCAGCATCGTTGACAGAGACTGGTGAGATTGCAACCCGTGCTGCGTAGTTTTCGAATCATCGTGCTGCAGGATTTCCGACACAAACATCACTGGGCGTGTAAAAACTACACAAGGCCTACCTGAACCCGAGAGTGCTGTCCGGATCGACACAGTGCTCTCCTGCGGAGAGAAGAAACAACGCACGCCGACCCAACCGAAGGAGGAACGACGCACGGTCTCACTCATGAGTGATATCGATGCATCGCAAGCCCCTTTTGATGCACATTCGCCAGTGCAGGGTTATTTTTGACGCGCCCAGGTACATTTCCACGCTAATAGCATTAGCGTTGTGTTTAAAATTATATGAAGACTCTTTTTGGTTTTTAATTGATAACTTGACTTGAGTAGAGTGGATTTTTGTTGTTTTGGTCTTGTTTTGTTTAGATAAATATTTGCTATTGTTCTAAACATGTGTTGTGTCATTTTGTAGTGTTTTCATTAAGTTACTGTGTGTGTTGGTACAAATACTTTACACCGAGCACTCTGAAGTTAAGCCTGCTGCTCATGCCAAGCTACCAAGGGGGTGAGCAGGGGTTAGCTGAGGGTGATTCTCTTTTACCCTGACTAGAGTGAGGATCCTTGCTTGGACAGGGGGTAACCTGACTGCCAACCAAAGACCCCATTTCTAACACCTCTAATAAAATTAAGGTGGCACCGCTCCTGCTTTGGGTGAATGTGTGGTCTAATCCTTGTGATGTGTGACATAGGTATGTTGGCTATTAAATTGGAAAGCATGTTGACACTGTCATTGATTATACATATTTACCAAATCACAGACTGACTCCAGATTGTTTTGTGGTTCGAGGGTGTTTGTTTCAGTGCTCAAAAATGGAGGGGGGTAGTGATATGGTGATGGGGGACGGTGGAGGAATGTCCATGGCAGAGTCCAGTCCATTAGTCACACAGGTGCACTGCCCATATGGGCATAGGAAGTGGAGATGGGGCAGTTCCAATCGGGACAGGGTAACAAAGTGAGACAGTGGGATGACAATCAGGGTGGTCTCATTTCCTGGCGGGGGTCTTGCCATCTTGCTCTGTCCTGTTCCTGGATCTCAGGGACCGCTTGCGGGGTGGTTGTCTGTCTGCAGGGCGTGGGGTGCTGGTGTGGTGGTCCTGTGGCGGGGCGTCCTGTCCACTAGCGCCGGCGGAGGTGGTGGGCAGTTCATCGTCCATGCTAGTGTCAGGGGCCCCTTGGAGTGCCACGGTGCCCCTCATGGTCTTTTGTATGTCCTTCAGCACCCCTACGATGGTGCCCAGGGCGAAGCTGATGGTTCTGAGCTCCTCCCTGAAGCCCAAATACAGTTCGTCCTGCAGGCGCTGGGTCTCCTGAAACTTGGCCAGTACCGTGGCCATCGTCTCCTGGGAGTGGTGGTATGCTCCCATGATGGAGGAGAGGGCCTCGTGGAGAGTGGGTTCCCTTGGCCTGTCCGCCCCCTGTCGCACAGCAGCCCTCCCAGTTCCCCTGTGTTCCTGTGCCTCCGTCCCCTGGACCGTGTGCCCACTACCACTGCCCCCAGGTCCCTGTTCTTGTTGGGGTGGTGGGTTATCCTGGGTTCCCTGTAGTGGTGGACACACCGCTGATTGACGTGTCCTGGGTACGGAGGTATGGGCCCGCTGGGTGGGTGCTGTGCTGGTGTTACCAGAGGGTGGAAGGTCAGTGTTGGGGTGTGCCTGTGCAAGGGGAACCGACTGTCCCGAGGCCCACGATGGTCCGGGCTGGTCATCAGGATCCAGTAGGGCAGAGCTGCTGTCGTCACTGTGGGCCTCTTCTGTGGGTGGAGTGGAGATAACTGGACCCTCCAGTGTGGTGACGTTCCGTACTGGTCCTGCATGGATATAAGAGCATGATATAAGAGCATGATTATTGCATGTGTGTGAGTAATGGTGTGCAATGGGTGGGTGTTTGTGTACCCCAGTGCAAGCATTCCTGTGTGTGGGTTTGTGTGATGATGGTTAGGGGGTTGTTATGGGTATGTGCAGTGAGCATCCTTTGGTGAGGGCTGACCATGCTTTGTTTTTGCATGTGGGGCTTGGTGTTGGGATGGGTGGTTTGTGTTATGAGTACATTAGTGAGGAGTTGGGGTGATAGGGGAGGGGTGAGGGTGGGGGTGTGTGATGGCATGCAGGTAGGGTGGGGGATATAATAGATGAGATTTAACTTACCAGTGTCCATTCCTCCACCGACTCCTCCGAGGCCCTCTGGATGCATGATGGTCAAGACTTGCCCCTCCCATGTTGTTAGTTGTGGGGGAGGAGGTGGGGGTCCGCCGCCAGTCCGCTGTACCGTGATGTTGTGCCTGGATACCACAGAACGCACCTTCCCCCGTAGGTCGTTCCACCTCTTCCTGATGTCCTCCCGATTTCTTGGATGCTGTCTCACAGTATTGACCCAATCCAGGATTCTTTGCCATAGCTCCATCTTCCTGGCTATGGAGGTGTGCTGCACCTGTGAGCTCTTTGTGCTCTTTAATGATTTGTTATGCAAAGATTGAATAAAGATATTTGACTGACTGACTGGGTATCACAGATGTCTGTTGAACACACAGTTACACTGTAAGTTGCTGAAGAGCTTGGTGGTGTGGAGTGGTGAAAGGGTCAGAGGCATGCCTTGATGACACTTCGGGTGATGCTGCAAAAGGATCCCAGGTAAGAAGACTATCAAGTGATGAACAGAGGGGCATCTGTGTCAAGGAATGTAAAAAAGCATCATTAAATTGATACTATAATTTGTATGGCTTTGAAGACCCATCTGACCACTCCTGGTGTCTGGATTGTGCCTCTAGAAACAAGAAGAAAACAAACTCATGTTATTTGGTCCAATAGCACTGAAAAACACTGTAGTGAGTGACCTGCTGCCCAGGGCTCCCTCCGTGTAAATAACTCACTAGTGAGATCTCAAAATTGTCCCTGGGAAGGCTGTGTATGTTTGGACTCCAGGGGAAACAGGAGTGCTGTTGCTCTATTGACATTTTCCTCCTTTCTAGTTGTAGGGAAACCACATCATTATATTGCTGGCTGTGCATAGCATTATGTCCTGCACATATTAAAATACTTTTCATTTTTAAAGAAAATACACTGGCTGTCAGTGTTTTATTGGGTGTTACTATGGTGTAGCTGAATGTCGCTGAGTTTTAGGTTTCTGGCCCACATTGCCAACCTACAGTAAGCCTTAGACTGTTCTGCCTCTCTTCCACGGCAGTCATGAGCTAAAAGGGTCCGGTCTGAGTGTCAGGTCGTGATTGGAGCCTTGTGACATCTGGTTGACCTTGGATTCCACACAGATAATTTTGCTTTCTTTCAAAAACTGACCCAACGGTTTACAAAGGTGTAGGAAGTTGGCTCTGTATGTGCTATTTCAAAGTAAGGAATAGCATGCACAGAGTCCAAGGGTTCCCCTTAGAGGTAAAATAGTGGTAAAAATAGATAATACTAATGCTCTATTTTGTGGTAGTGTGGTCGAGCAGTAGGCTTATCCAAGGAGTAGTGTTAAGCATTTGTTGTACATACACAAGACAATAAATGAGGTACACACACTCAGAGACAAATCCAGCCAATAGGTTTTTATATAGAAAAATATCTTTTCTTAGTTTATTTTAAGAACCACAGGTTCAAATTCTACATGTAATATCTCATTCAAAAGGTATTGCAGGTAAGTACTTTAGGAACTTCAAATCATAAAAATTGCATGTATACTTTACAAGTTATTGACAAATAGCTGTTTTAAAAGTGGACACAGTGCAATTTTCACAGTTCCTGGGGGAGGTAAGTTTTTGTTAGTTTTACCAGGTAAGTAGGACACTTACAGGGTTCAGTTCTTGGTCCAAGGTAGCCCACCGTTGGGGGTTCAGAGCAACCCCAAAGTCACCACACCAGCAGCTCAGGGCCGGTCAGGTGCAGAGTTCAAAGTGGTGCCCAAAACACATAGGCTAGAATGGAGAGAAGGGGGTGCCCCGGTTCCGGTCTGCTTGCAGGTAAGTACCCGCGTCTTCGGAGGGCAGACCAGGGGGGTTTTGTAGGGCACCGGGGGGGGACACAAGTCCACACAGAAATTTCACCCTCAGCAGCGCGGGGGCGGCCGGGTGCAGTGTAGGAACAGGCGTCGGGTTCGCAATGTTAGTCTATGAGAGATCTCGGGATCTCTTCAGCGCTGCAGGCAGGCAAGGGGGGGGTTCCTCGGGGAAACCTCCACTTGGGCAAGGGAGAGGGACTCCTGGGGGTCACTTCTCCAGTGAAAGTCCGGTCCTTCAGGTCCTGGGGGCTGCGGGTGCAGGGTCTCTCCCAGGCGTCGGGACTTTGGATTCAAAGAGTCGCGGTCAGGGGAAGCCTCGGGATTCCCTCTGCAGGCGGCGCTGTGGGGGCTCAGGGGGGACAGGTTTTGGTACTCACAGTATCAGAGTAGTCCTGGGGTCCCTCCTGAGGTGTTGGATCTCCACCAGCCGAGTCGGGGTCGCCGGGTGCAGTGTTGCAGGTCTCACGCTTCTTGTGGGGAGCTTGCAGGGTTCTTTAAAGCTGCTGGAAACAAAGTTGCAGCTTTTCTTGGAGCAGGTCCGCTGTCCTCGGGAGTTTCTTGTCTTTTCGAAGCAGGGGCAGTCCTCAGAGGATGTCGAGGTCGCTGGTCCCTTTGGAAGGCGTCGCTGGAGCAGGATCTTTGGAAGGCAGGAGACAGGCCGGTGAGTTTCTGGAGCCAAGGCAGTTGTCGTCTTCTGGTCTTCCGCTGCAGGGGTTTTCAGCTGGGCAGTCCTTCTTCTTGTAGTTGCAGGAATCTAATTTTCTAGGGTTCAGGGTAGCCCTTAAATACTAAATTTAAGGGCGTGTTTAGGTCTGGGGGGTTAGTAGCCAATGGCTACTAGCCCTGAGGGTGGGTACACCCTCTTTGTGCCTCCTCCCAAGGGGAGGGGGTCACAATCCTAACCCTATTGGGGGAATCCTCCATCTGCAAGATGGAGGATTTCTAAAAGTTAGAGTCACCTCAGCTCAGGACACCTTAGGGGCTGTCCTGACTGGCCAGTGACTCCTCCTTGTTATTCTCATTATTTTCTCCGGCCTTGCCGCCAAAAGTGGGGCCTGGCCGGAGGGGGCGGGCAACTCCACTAGCTGGAGTGTCCTGCTGGGTTGGCACAAAGGAGGTGAGCCTTTGAGGCTCACCGCCAGGTGTGACAATTCCTGCCTGGGGGAGGTGTTAGCATCTCCACCCAGTGCAGGCTTTGTTACTGGCCTCAGAGTGACAAAGGCACTCTCCCCATGGGGCCAGCAACATGTCTCGGTTTGTGGCAGGCTGCTAAAACTAGTCAGCCTACACAGATAGTCGGTTAAGTTTCAGGGGGCACCTCTAAGGTGCCCTCTGTGGTGTATTTTACAATAAAATGTACACTGGCATCAGTGTGCATTTATTGTGCTGAGAAGTTTGATACCAAACTTCCCAGTTTTCAGTGTAGCCATTATGGTGCTGTGGAGTTCGTGTTTGACAGACTCCCAGACCATATACTCTTATGGCTACCCTGCACTTACAATGTCTAAGGTTTTGTTTAGACACTGTAGGGGTACCATGCTCATGCACTGGTACCCTCACCTATGGTATAGTGCACCCTGCCTTAGGGCTGTAAGGCCTGCTAGAGGGGTGTCTTACCTATACTGCATAGGCAGTGAGAGGCTGGCATGGCACCCTGAGGGGAGTGCCATGTCGACTTACTCGTTTTGTCCTCACTAGCACACACAAGCTGGCAAGCAGTGTGTCTGTGCTGAGTGAGAGGTCTCCAGGGTGGCATAAGACATGCTGCAGCCCTTAGAGACCTTCCTTGGCATCAGGGCCCTTGGTACTAGAAGTACCAGTTACAAGGGACTTATCTGGATGCCAGGGTCTGCCAATTGTGGATACAAAAGTACAGGTTAGGGAAAGAACACTGGTGCCGGGGCCTGGTTAGCAGGCCTCAGCACACTTTCAATTGTAAACATAGCATCAGCAAAGGCAAAAAGTCAGGGGGCAACCATGCCAAGGAGGCATTTCCTTACAAAAGGTATCCTAATTAAAAATTAATCTCGGGAAGACTCGAGAGATTAAATGAGTTTTACCAATAACCTATTTTTCAGTCTATTTTGTATTTAGGGCTAAAATGCCACTACAGACTGAGTTAGAAATTATTAAAGCGATGATACATGACAAAATACTATTTTCTGTTTCAAGCCACGCATTATGAAATCCCCTTTAAAGCTATTGCGATCTTCCAGGACAAGAATAATAGTTTTTGTTGTAGGTACCGAGCTCCTAGAACGAGATGGCGAAAGCTAATGTGCATAAAACTCAAAAAGTGTGGGTTTTTACCTGATGGACTTCTAGTGTGCAACATTTGAGAGGGCTATAGACCACAGACATTTTACATGTTTTTAAATTCAATCCACCTTATCCTATCTCCGACAGCATTTACCGACTATTTATGTTTTACTAACAAAAGATCAAAAAACAAACGAAGTTTAGACTTTGAATTTTTATTAGTATTTGTGATTTCGAATAGGTGAGAGTTTGGCTTCCCGAAATGAGGAAATATCACTCCGCTATGGAATAATGCTGAAGCCTTGGTATGTGTGCTCTTCCTTTAGGTAGCCAGTGGGTAATATCAGCACAGTAGCTTAAACTCAGAGAAATGTAATAAACGGAGCATGCAACAGACAGAAAAAATGAAACTGCTCACCTTTATGGGTCTAAACCTTCTTACATCACTCACTACAATCATGCATAAAAAACAAAATGAGGGTCAAAACATTGAAGAATAGAAGCAGACACCAACATTTTAAGTTTCACATCCCTAGGTGTCCAACAATTTACACTACATTCAGCTTTCCTGTATCTCCACTTTGTAGCCCCCAGGGACATGTCGATTTAAATCAGTGCCGAGCCCCAAACCCTCTTGTCTAAACCTCAGTTATAGCTGTCTCATCAACTAAACTGAGCAGTTATTTTCCGCCCCCTACCTCGCAGTATAACGTTGAAATACTGGCAGGATTACATGGGGCCTGCAAAAGACTCCGCCTATTTGCTCTGGTTTGAGGTTTCCATCCTCCAGCAAAGTGGCAACATCTGCAGCTGCTTCTAGACAGACAGACGGATAGTTTGATGTAAATTATCTAACAGAGAGAAATGCCATGACCTCTTTCAACAAAAGGGAGATGCTTCGGGACTTGTGCTCAGTGCCATGGGAGGCAGCTGGATCAAAACCCAGCTCACAGAGGAAGGCCCCGCATGCATTAGACACAGGGCCGTGGAAAGTGCTGCAAGAATGAACACCAACCGAGATGCTTTGGAGAGTGGACTACATTGTAGTACTTTGTGTCCAGGCCGCGGACAAAAAATTACAATGCGATAATATGGGAACGCGTGATTGCACCGGCGTTATTATGCTTAAGGGGAAATAAAATGATATTGAAATTCCCCGACACTCTCCCAATCAAAAGAAATGAGGCGAGAGAAATGTGCACTTCAAGGCTTTAAATCTGAAACTTCCTAATCCCCTGAAGTCCACACTAGACTTCTTGCCTCCATGGAAACACCAAAGCATTCATCCAAGTGATTGGTCTCCAATGAATTTTAGATAAGACAGAATGGAAGGGAATTGATGCGATTTTAATGCAGAAGAAAGCGGTGGAAGGGAGGTCCTCTTGGTTCATATTTGAATAAAGCAAACATGGCAGACAAAAAGCTGACAGCTGTAAATGACATTGTCAGTACAAAAATTATCAGCCAGTTTACAATCTGTTTGCTTATGCTGAGCAAACAGAATGTGTGTGGCATCCTTCGGCGGCCTGAATGGCAGAAACGCTCGCAAGCGCCGCAGAAAGGCAGATAGCCGCTCTTCAGCATCCCTGCCACAATTTGATAGCCATTTGACAGCCACGCTGAAAAGGGAGAGTCTGTGCTCCGCTTTTCTTTCTTTTTCAGTTTTTTTGCTCTTTCTCTTTTATTTATTACGTACAAAACAAGCACTAAAGTCGGGAAGAGACACTTGTCTTTCTCGTCAATGGCCTGAATTATGTGGGCAGCGTCGCTGCATCGTGTTGTTTACTAAGGCGTCTGACATTCCGAGTCACAGACCTTCAGTTACCTAGCGAGAGCAGTGGCCGGCATTCTTCGTGTTTTTTTTTATCTTATCTTTCTTTATTTTATTCCTTACAGGAATCAGGGTCCGGGGATACTCCGAAGAATGGCACTTTTTTCTGTCATTGTCCGACTTGTCTCGTCACTCGATCTGCTTTGAACTTGTTAGCATTTAGCTTTGTGCGGGAAACAAAGCAAAATGGTGGCAAGGCAAGCAGACGCGCTAACTTCAGAATGCATTTCAAAGGGGAAAACAAGAAAAGGGATTGAGGGAATAGTAAATGAATGTCACAGCAATACTTTGAAGAACGGGATTCCAATTTTTAACTAAATCACAAGTGGAATGAGCTGTGTGGTCTCAGTTTAATCCCACAAATGGAGTTTTTTTGCAATCTCCTAAATCGTAAAAAAAACATTCTCTAGGTCTAGCTGGAACTGAGAAAAAAACAGAGATACTAATTATCTTCTCACTTTTGCGGTTGTGCTTCTTTGTTGAGAAGAGTTACCGCAGTATTATGGGGATATGCCAATGCCTGTTTTTATTATGCCCTGCAGGCACTGAACATATTGCTTCCCATCTCTTCTTTAAATAGGGAGGGAATTAGCAATGACAAATAAGCCTGAACTGTATTAAATACGTTATATTACGCTAGGTAGCCTGACTACAAATGGTATATTAAATTAGAAATAAAGGGTGGTCTTCGCTCCCCAATCCCAGAAATAGTCCATCAGCCAATTCTAAAAAAAAAACCCACAAAAACAAAACATTTCCCCTGCAGCTCCTGCATGTTCTGGCTGAGAGTTCTCTCTCTCTCTTTCTTTCTCTCTCTCTGTCTCTCTCTCTCTCTCTCTCTCTCTCTCACACACACACACAAAAAAAAGTAATACCTATATTTATGAGGACCGGCCATTGACAGTAATGAAGTGTGTATTTTCTATTGTAACTCCAGGCGCACTTTGATAGTCGAGAAGGTTATAAAGTAGACCGGAGCAAATATAACTGCACTTTTAGTTTTTTGATGCACTCGCTCTAAACTACTTAAACACACTATGGGGACATGTCATCATAACACACCGGTCCCCACAAGGATAGTGTTTGTCTTCAACTTTCAGTGTTTACCAATGCTATGAGGACCGAACCTGTCCTCGCAGCATGGGCTATTCATGCACACACACACACACACCCACACACACACACACACACACACACCCAATAGGTGTGTGTGTGTGTGTGTGTGTGTGTAGAGATAGATAGATAGATATTGCTTTATATGGAGTACGTACACATACAACACCACCACTGAAACACTACATCTATTCACCTAAAACAGTGGTTCCCAACCTTTTGACTTCTCTGGACCCTCAACTTTTCATTACTAGAACCTGGTGACCCCCCCACTGAGTCATTACTGAAATCTGTTAGTATTATTTATTTTCCTAAACAGCCGTGGACCCCCTGAGGAGTCTTTGCAGACCCCCAGGGGTCCCCGGACAACAGGTTGAAAACCACTGACCTAAAATGTCTTTCTATCAGGACTTTTAACTGTAGGATAAGCACAATGCATTCCACACAAGCTAAAAAAGTGGCAAAGACTTTTGCCATTTTATTATAGTGAAGTCTTTCAGTATAGAATTAGCAAATGCTATCTAAGTCCAGATAAATAAATACATTGACATTCAAGATTACATGCAAAGTATTACAGATTTGGATTGGAGCTGGGTGGTATTTGCCAATCAAAAGTAGCAATACACATTGAGTGTGGAAATTATAAATTAGGATCATTCATTGACTGTAATGAATTGTGTATTTACTATTTAACTCCATGCATGCTTTTATACTGGAGTAGGCTATAAAGTAGGCAAAAGCAAATATAAGAGCACTTTTATTTATTTTCATACACTCGCTTTGAAAGCATCTAAATACACTGTGGTGACCAGTCCACATAATTAGCTGGTCCCCACAGTGATGGTATTTGCCTTGCTCTTTAAGAGTTTACTAATACTATGAGCATGGATTGGGTCCTCACAGTCTGGGTTAAACTTGCCCCCCCACACATAGATACATAAACACACAGACACACACACACATTTAACCACAGTTAATGGTTACATGTGGTACAGCAAACACAAACAAGCATTTGCAATGCAGTAGGATCTCACATTTGTCTGAGTTACAGCTATTACCAGTTGTAAACTCCCAACTGGATTTTTCTTGCCACGTTAAAAGAAAAAAACAGTGCGATCGCGCTGCTACAGTTCACTCGTAATGAAACCTATTGGCAAAAGTGCAATTATGTACGTAACCGGCAAAAGTGCAATTATCTGTGTAACAGGGTCGATATCATGCAAAGCGCTCGACTTCTGCCAAGCGAGATCTCGCTGCGAAAACAGAGAAAAAGTAGTCTACAAACCTGACGGGAAACAGCGAGCCTCGCTTGTTTTTTGTACTTGGTCGCTGCGCTCGAGGAGGGCTAACTACCGGAAAAGGCATGACGTATGCGTGCCTTCCACTAATCAAAGCAAGCAGATTCTAACCGGCAAGCCCACAAACCAATGAAAGACACTGACATGACATGGACGGGGCTCCGAGCCCTTTTCCAATTCCTAAAGCGTCTCGCTAGCGATACGCATGCGCAAGCGCATGCGACGCAGGCTCGACCCTAAAAAGCTCTGAAATTCACAAGTTCTGCTATGCCATGCACAACGTACAGTATATATTAAGCCACTTGTTACATTGTGCTCTTGGAAGAGATCCTTTTTTTCCTGTAACATTGGCAAACTGGTGTAGTACATTATGGGGCATATTTATACTCCGTTTGCGCCGAATTTGCGTCGTTTTTTTCGACGCAAATTCGACTCAAAACTAACTCCATATTTATACTTTGGCGTTAGACGCGCCTAGCGCCAAAGTTCATGGAGTTAGCGTCATTTTTTTGCGTGAACACCTTCCTTGCGTTAATGATATGCAAGGTAGGCGTTCCCGTCTAAAAAAATGACTCCCAGGCATGTGCGTGGTATTTATACTCCCAGGCCAAAATGACGCCCGGGAGTGGGCGGGTCTAAAAACCCCGCATTTGCGCCTGAATTTAACGCCTGGGTCAGGGCAGGCGTTAAGGGACCTGTGGGCTCAGAATGAGCCCAGAGGTGCCCTCCCCTGCCCCCAGGGACACCCCCTGCCACCCTTGCCCACACCAGGAGGACACCCAAGGATGGAGGGACCCACCCCAGGGACATTAAGGTAAGTTCCGGTAAGTATTTTTTTTATTTTTTTTGTGGCATAGGGGGGCCTGATTTGTGCCCCCCTACATGCCACTATGCCCAATGACCATGCCCAGGGGACATAAGTCCCCTGGGCATGGCCATTGGGAAAGGGGGCATGACTCCTGTCTTTGCTAAGACAGGAGTCATGTTTATGGGGGATGGGCGTCGTAAAAAAATGGTGCAAATCGGGTTGAGGCGATTTTTTTGACTCAACCTGACTTGCCCCATTTTGAGACGCCCATACGCCATTTTCCCCTACGCCGGCGCTGCCTGGTGTACGTGTTTTTTTTTCACGCACACCAGACAGCGCCGGTCGGCTAACGCCGGCTAACGCCATTCTATAAATACGGCGCCCGCATGGCGCTTCAGAATGGCGTTAGACGGCGCTAATTTTTTTGACGCTAAACTGCGTTAGCGCAGTTTAGCGTCAAAAAGTATAAATACAGGCCTATATGTGCTGTGTTTTGTGTAATGACTTGCATGATTTAGAATGGAACCTTTCTGGCTCCCTGAGGACTCTGTATCAGTGTAATGTAATCCTAGAGTAGAATGTAATGAAAGCTGGATTTAGACTATGGGAGTGTGGACGTGCCAGACCTTATTTTATTTTATTTTATTGTGATAAGGTGTCAAGTATAGGTTACGTCATCTATTACCCTCAGAGATTAACTCAGAACCTTTGACTCAGAGAGGAGTGTGAAATCATCCAATCAGACAATCTGAACCAATAATCATCAAGTATAACATCAAATAATCAACATAATCAATTGGAGTCAGTAATTTATACACACCATGACCTATGTGGCCTTGAATCACCACACCAGTTTAGTGAAGCTTAAACATTTATTGCCCTCAAATTAACCATGCTAAAGTCACATAAATAATGATCAAGACCAAATGATAGAAGTACGAAAACAATACAGGCTGCCCAAAACGCCTAAAGAATCTCAATATAACCAAAAAATTTATCATTAAACACTCCAAAAGAACAATGCAGAATAATAATAGAATCAAGTGAAAGATAGAAACAGCATATCTTTAGTTTGTGCAGTTGAATTAATCACCATCATTTAATAAACAATCAAATTTAGACATTGGTTTAGGCATCCCTAACTATTTCTCTAATTGGAAAGCATGTGTGGGCTTCATGCAAAGTAAAAAATAAGACAAAAATGAATTTCGAAAACTTCTATCTATGGAGCTAACCAAAATAAGCAGTTGGATTTTCTAAGGGATAAATATCCTGCAAGAAAGACAAATGCCCATTATTTATACCTCTCCTAACTGGATCAGTGTTAGAAATGTGGTCTATAGTTGGCAGTGGTATTCTACTTTGTCGAAATAGGGACCACAATCCTAGTCATGGTAAGTCACACACAATCCAAATTATCCTGTGTCCATCCTCTGGTAGTTTGGCACGGAGCAGTCAGGCTTAACTTATAAGGCATTGTGTAAAGTATCTGTGCAATACATCATACAGTAACACAGTGAAAACACCATAAAAATACACCACACAGGTTTAGAAAAATATGGGATAATTATCTGTTTAAGTTAAGGTAAAAAACGATAAAGGTTAAATAAGCACAAGTTGAGATGTTATTTTTGCAAGATTAAAAAGAGTCTTAAAACTTAGAAATCAACAGTTGTCTTTTGTTTGCACAAAGTACTTGGTTTGCATAAAAAATAACACACACAGAGGAGGAGATGCGTGGAAAAATAGGGTGTGCGTCAGAATTTCCGGTGCAGCACAGATGATGCGTCTTTTCTTTCCATGCTGCAAGTGGCTTTGTGTCGATTTCCGGCTTGAAGTCTTGGTTCCTCACTGTGATGCGAGGATCATTTTGATGCCCAGGGACAATGAGTGGAAATCCTGGGTGTGCGTGATGAAGTCACAGGCATTGCACCAACCTGGTATGTAGATGTGTCAATTTTCTGTTGCAAGGCAGGTGCTACGTCGATTCTTCACTCGGGAAGTCAAGCTACGTCATTCCGGTTCAGTTGTGCATCGATCCGGTAGGGCTGTGCGTCGAATTTCTGGCTGCAAGGCAGGCGGTGTGTAGATTCTTCACTCCAGAAGTCAGGCTGCGTTGTTCCGGATTGGCTGTACGGTGATATCTCGGTCGCACCACGGCTGTGTATCGTTTCCGGCAGGCTGTGCGTCAATTTTCTCTTCCATCTTGAAGAGATGGAGTCTTTTTGACCCTTAGACTTCAGAAAACAGGAGGCAATCTCAATCCAAGCCCTTGGAGAGCACTTCACAGCAAAGTCAGAGGGCATCAGGGCAGCAGGGTAACAGCAGGGCAGCAGTCCTTCTCAGCAAAGCAGTCCAGATGAGGCCTGTGGGCAGCCAGGCAGTTCCTCTTGACAGGTTGCAGGTTCAGGTCCAGAAGTGTCTGATTTGCTGGGGTCAGGGACCCAGTTTATATACACAACAAATCCTTTGCAGTGGGGGAGACTTCAAAGTGTGGTTTTGAAGTGCACAAGCTCCCCTTTCAGTACAGGTCTGTGTGCCATGGTCCCAGTAGGGGGTTCGACAGTCCATTGTGTGAAGGCAGGCCACTAGCCTTGGAAATGTAAGTGTCAGGCCCTCCACCCTTACAGCACAGGAAGATCCATTCAGCAGGCAGATGAGTGGAGGTGTGACTGAGTATCCTGTGTTTGTGATTGTCTGGGGGAAATGCACAAGGAAGCTGTCAACCAGCACAGCCCAGATGTTGATTGGAGACAGGCTGTAAGAAACATTTGGATTTTAAGTTCAGAGAAATGCTCACTTCCTAAAAGTGGCATTTCTAAAACAGTAATATAAAATCCAACCTCACCACTAAGCAGGGTTTTCTATTACCATTCTTGCCATACTAAATATGACCTGGTTACCCCTTTCTTATCTGAATCTACCACTCAAACAGTATATGAGGGTAGCCCTAGTGTTGTCCTATGAAAGGGACAAGCCTCACAGAAGTGGAAAACCAATGTAGGAGTTTTCCACTACCAGGACATATAGAACACACATGTACATGTTCTGCTTTTAACTTACATAGCACCCTGCCCTATGCATTACCTAGGGCCTACCTGAGGGGTGACGTATATGTAGAAAAAGGGGGATTCAAGGCTTGGCAAGTACTATTAAATGCCAAGTGGAAGTGGTAGTGAAACTGCACACACAGGCCTTGCAATGGCAGGCCTGAGACATGGTTAAGGGGCTACTTATGTGGGTGACACAACCAGTGCTGCAGGCCCACAAGTAGCATTCAATTTACAGGCCCTGGGCACATGTAGTGCACTTTACTAGGGACTTACAAGTAAATTAAATATGCCTATTTTTTATTTTTTTTATTTTTAGAAAGTTTCCTATAGCGCTGGCAAGACCCCGAGGGTATCAGAGCGCTTTACAACAGTATAGATAATAAACACATGAAAAAAACAAGAAAAACACATGAATCCCATTGCAGAACGGTTATGCAGTGGGATTCTCATGGACAAGAAGATAGCGCTCCGGCAGTGGTGGGGTGGGGGGTGAGAGATTTTTTTTGCAGTGGAGGTTGGCTGAGGAGGAATTCTTTAAGTAGCTTCTTGAAGATCTGATGGGAAGGGTTAGATCTGATGTGAATAGGTATGGAGTTCCAGATTCTCGGCGCGTTGTTTGAGAAGGACCATGTCCGAGTTTTTTGTTTCTTGGTTTTCGACAGGATGAGGAGGAAGGTGTTGGAGCTTCTTAGTGATCTTGTTTGACCTGCTTTCAAGAGTTTTTTGGCAAGGTATTCTGGTTTCCCAGTGTGAAGTGCTTTGTGAGTTAGGCAGGCAGTGCGGAACGAGCAGCGCGCTTCAATTGGGAGCCATTTTAGACTCTTCAAGGCAGGGGAGATGTGGTCATATTTTTAAACTCCAGTCACCAGTCTGGCAGCTGCGTGAAGAGTGGACCTCATAGGGGCAAGTTGGGATTTGGCCGTGCCGGTAAGGATGGAGATCCCATAATCTAGTCTCGAGAGTACCAGTGCTTGTGTGGCGTGTTTGAGATCATCATGGGGAATGAAGGGTTTGATTTTGTTCAGAAGTTTAAGGTTGTGGAAAGCGTTGTTAGCGTTCTTCTTGATGTGGTCCTGCATAGTAAGGTTGGAGTCCAGAGTGATTCCCAGAGACTTAGCTGTGCTCGTAGGAGTGAGAATATATTTGAGAGCGTCGATTAATTTTAGCCATTCTTGCAGCTGGGGGAGCTGGTTCGAGTATTTCCGTCTTATCCTGGTTTAGTTTAAGATGGTTATGGGATAACCAACAGTGGTCTTCCTTGAGGGTGTTGTTCAGGTGGTGGATATCTTCTAAAGAGGATATTTCAATATAAAGTTGCATGTCATCAGCATAGAGATCGAAGGGGATGTTGGCTCGAGCGAAAATGGTGGCAATAGGGTCCATGTAGATGTTAAAGAGTGTGGGAGAGAGGACAGATCCTTGGGGGACTCCTCTGGTAATTAATGAGGTGGGCGAGGTCGAATTGATTATTTTTACTTGTTGCGTTCGGTTTTGTAGGAAGGAGGAGAACCAGCGGAGGACTGTACCTTCAATGCCGACTCTCTTTTGGAGAGAGTCCAGAAGGAGCTTGTGGTCGACTGTGTCGAAGGCTGCTATTAGGCCTAGGAGAATCAGAAGGCAGCATCGGTCGGAGTCAAGGGAGTTGCGGAGGTCATCTACTATGTTGAGGATGGCTGATTCTGTACTACAACCTTTTCGGAAGCCTGATTGTAGAGGGTTGAGTAGGTTGTTATTATCAATGTGATGGGTTAGTTGTTGGAGAACACATTTCTCAAGAGTTTTGGCAAGGAAGGGAAGGTTGGAGACTGGTCTGTAGTTATGGAAGATGTTAGGGTCGGCTCCTGGTTTCTTAAGAATTGGCGTGATTTGGCCTAGTTTGAGGCAGTCAGGAATCACGCTGGTTTGAAGGGAGCTGTTGATGATCTTAGTCCATATCGGGGAGTTTTTTGCCAGTGTGGAAGGGAGAGGGTCAGCTAGGTGGGAGCATGTTTTGGAGGTGGACACTAGTTTGAAAATGTCCGATGCCAGGAGGGGGTGGAAGGATACCCAGCTGGTGGGGGTCAACAGCTGAATCTGGTTAGGGAGATAGATTTCAGTTTTGAGGGGCGGGTTGTCAGAGAGGGATGAGTCAGGGATAAACATGTTGGTAGAAAGCGGGGGGCTCTGTGATTGGAGGGGTATCCAGTACTAGGGAAAGCTCAATCTTGGTGATTTTATCATTGAAGAAGTTAGCGAAGTTGACACGTGTCTGTGGTTGCAGGTAGGGGGTTGTGGGAGATTTAGTAGTTTGTTGTTTGATGATGTTGAAGAGCTCCTTAGGGTGGTTTTTGGCTCTGTCTAGAGCATTGCGGAAGAAGGTGATTTTTCACTGGATGTGTGTTTTTTGTAGCTTCTCCGTTCTCTTCTGAGTTGCTCAAGGTGGGTAGTGGAAGGGTCGGATCGCCTATTGGGTATGAGCCAATGTTACCATGTTTTTTGGGAGAGAGCACATGTACTTTAACATTGGTTAGGAGTGGTAAAGTGTCCAGAGTCCTAAAGCCAGCAAAAATGAGGTCAGAAAAAGAAGAGGAAGAAGGCAAAAAGTTTGGGGGTGAGCCTGCAGAGAGGCCATTTCCAACAATCAGCAATCAGTTGTGTCTTCATCAGCAGAGCACAGGAACTTAAGGTTTTCATTAATAAGCATCAGGACCTGTAAGGGAAACAATTCAGTAAAGTTGGGGCCTAATATAACTGAACTGTTAGAATCAGAGACAAGAGCTAAGTAGCATCTCAAAGCTCAGAAAATAAGGAACTGAACAGAAGCTGAGAAAATGAAGAACTAACTTAACTCACCTAAAGCTTTGCTATATTAAAGTCGAAAAAGTTACTAACTAAGCTTCTATTGGACAAGACTATGAGGTGGTTTATTGTGCAGCCAACAAAACATCATCTGTGCTTCAGATGTATTTCTTCTTCGTTCTCTGGATCCAGGATTGGTTTACACTGTCACTCCTCTCTTGTCTCCAGTCACCAGCTTCCGTACAAAAATTACATTTTATAATGCAACATGAAACTCAACATTGAGCACTGAGGCTCATTATTTAAAACTAACAATTTTATCTTGAGGAAATATACATCAGCAGTAAAAGCAGGAAAGAAATTTCCACTGTGTAAGTAACACATGATGTTTGAAGAAACATTACTTTCCAAAGTTAGCACACATTTAAACATCATGCTTCTGGAAAATTATTAAAACGTGAAGCCTTTTAGCTAATGCTAAACATGAAGAATAAAACATTTCATAATACATTTAAACTATTAACCTTTTAGGACATTTTAATATCATCTTTTGTCAGTAATGAAATTATGATTAAACAAAATACATTTTCATTAGACACTATTTTTTACATGTCAAACTTCATTTTGGCTGACACCAGGGCAATCACATTTCTGAGCACACTTTGTTTTCTCACACACGTTTTTCAGTTAGGCCTTTTAATACATGTTATTTCACATTATATTTTAGTGACATATTTTTATTAGTAATGTTTGCTCTCTAATATGAATAAAGACATTGTATTGTATTGTATTGTATTGAGTATTTATAAAGCGCATTCCGTCCCTAGGGCATCGAAGCGCTAACTGGGTGAGGCAAAAGACATATGATTTACACCTCTGTGTGTGGCCTCATCATTCAGTGGGTACCAGGCTGGGGTAGACACTAAAATTGGCGACAAGATAGGGGATTAATAACCTGAAGAAGGAAGTGATCTCCTGGATGTTTTGCCGTGGTCCAAGCAAACTGCTTGTGCATGTCATGTTTGCCTTAATTGAAGTGTTGAGTCAAAGGCTGATGTATGTGGTGTCAAAGCGCAACTTCAGCTGATGTGAAGCATGTGAATAGAAAGAGAGCTTCACAGAAAACTCTATGCATTGTTGACCAAGAAACTACGACCAAGATCATATGAAAAGGTACTACCCTGCCATGCAAAATAGTTATACAGTAAATAGTGCCGTAGCAATTAAGGCAAAATCAACCATGTTTACAAAGTGCAGCTAGTGACAATTATCATTTATCAAACAGAAGCGCTATAAGGCGAAGATCAAGCAAAAGTAAGAAAATAGAAGCTGAAGTGTAAAATGAATTAAATAGCTGACTTACCGAGCCCGATAATCGGAGTCTTCATATTCCAGTTGATGGTGGCCCCAAGAAGAGTGTCCGAGGAGCTGTCGATATTTATAGTTGCAAAAACCTCGACAGAAGGCAGTTCTGCTGATGGAGCCCATTAAGGATGACCCCGAGGCTGGCTCATCGCATGGCAAGGCCCAGGGCATGAATAGAACTGATCCTGATTTCCAATCAAAGGGGCAAAAGAGAGCTCCAATCCCTACGTCAGTAAGTTCCACACTGGTCTACAATGCTGCTGAGTTCCTAAAACTACCAGCACCATTCAACACCACCAAAAAGCAATACATTGGTGATAGATGGATTGCCTGGATAACCACATTTGAAGATTTCATTGATGCACTTGTAGAGACTGCTAATAGAAATATTATCAAATACCTAAAAAATCTTGCTGGTGATGGTGTGAAAAAAGTCATAAAGAAAATACCAAGAGCTGTCAAAGAAGTCACATACTGTTAGATTTAGAATGTGCTGAATTTAATGTTCAATCCAGAACCAAACATTCACTCTGCGTGATGTCTTTTCAGCCAAAAACATCAAATGTTTGGCAAAACAATCAATGAATTAATGGAAAGACTCGACACACTCATCAAACACTGTAAGTTCTATGAATTCAATGATGAAGTAGCCATGTGGCTTTGAGTGATTGATGGAGGCTTGTCTAATTTATTCAGACGATGAATGCTGAGAGAAACTCTTACTATGGAGCAAGTGTTGGTGGCTGCCAGAGCTGAGGAATGTGCTGAGAGAGAAGCTGCTGACATGGAGGCCAGAGATGCTCCAAGCGAGTCAGTCATGATTGTGAAAAGTAATTGGAAGCAAAAGACTGAAGGACACAAAATGATGTCTACATGCAAAAAGGAGTTGTTTTTCAGATGTGGATTTGTGTTACCACACGAAGGAAAGTGTTTCGCCACTTATCAGATATGCAAAGGCTGTGGTAGAGAGAACCATTTTATGACAATGTGCAGAGTGAAGGAAAAAGCAAGTGCATCTTGGCGCACAGACAAAATGGCCACAAGAATGTTCCATAAACAACGCTCAACAAGGCCAAGCGTGACACCAAATCTGGAAAATAGATGCTTAACAAAGTTGATTGTCATCTAAATCATCATCAAACAGTTCTTCTACCTCAGTAATAAGTGAAAGTGAAGAAAATGATTGTGCCATGTCAATGCTTACCTGCACATGTTGGTCTGGTCACATGTGAGGAAAAAAGTAAATCACAGAAAAGTCTGCATGTCAAAGCAATGAAATCATACAAACACTGTCCAAGGATTACATTGAAAATAAATAGATGAACAATACCTTTCATTATCAATAGCGGTGCATCGATAAATATAATGCTTGAACAAAAGTACAAAGAACTATCTCCATTACCATGGTTTACGCCGTCAAAGACCAAATAATACATTTGGGCTGTATCAACGCCCATGAAAAAGCAAGGTTCGTTTATAGCAACAGTGAAACATTAGCAAACTTAAGTACAAGCACCAATTCATGTGCTTCAGGATTTCAGCTGTAAGTGCCTGCTTGCTCAGTTTCAACACGGATGCTGACATGTGAATGATTTCTGTAAATTAGAACATGGATGCTCATCACAAAATAGTAAGTCAATTCCTTCTATTGTTTCATGGTTTAGAAAAGTTAGACCCTGATTTATGCCAAAGTGGCACAGCGTGGTGCTGCGCCAAAAATACCAGCGCCGAACTGCAACACTTCTGAAATGCAGGGATGCACCATATTTACAGGAATACTGCGCACCCCTGCGTTTCCCCCGGCGCTTAATTAAGCTGCCTGCACCAACTCAGGCATCCTTGCACCATAGGGCATGGGTGTCTACGTTGAGCGGAAACATTGTTTATGTGCAGGAAGGTGTCTGCTTCTGCACATAAACAATCTATAATAAAAATTTGGCACATCTATGTGTGCTGCAAAATGCAACACACATAGAAGTACCAAAGTGTTATTTTGGAATGATTGTGTATATGCAGGAAGGGATAACTGCACCTTCCTGCACATAAACAATCATCAGTGGCATTTTGCTTCTTCTATGTGTGCTGCAGAATGCAGCATACATCGAAAAAGCAGAAAACAAGAGTTAATGAATGCATTCATCCTCATTTTGCCATACTAACACCACCCTTGGGGTAGCGTTTTTGTTTTTGGCGCTGCCACAGATTTACAATTTCTCGTTAATCTGGGGCATCATTGTAGGAAGTTGGCTCTGTATATACTATTTCAAAGTAAGATTTAGTGTGCACAGAGTCCAAGGGTTCCCCTTAGAGGTAAGAAAGTGGCAAAAGTAGATAATTCTAAAGCTCTATTTTGTGGTAGTATGGTCGAGCAGTAGGCTTATCAGAGGGTAGTGTTAAGCATTTGTTGTACACACACAGGCAATAAACGAGGAACACACACTCAAAGACTTGCTCTAGGCCAATAGGTTTTTATATTGAAAAATATATTTTCTTAGTTTATATTGTAGAACCACAGGTTCAAGATTTACAGTTAATACTTTAAATGTAAGGTACTTCACTTAGATACTTTAGGAACTTTGAATGAAAGCAATATCACATACAGTCTTTGTAAAAATGGCAATAAGCTATTTTCAAAGTGGACACAGTGCAAAAATCAATAGTTAAGGTAAATAAAGGTTACTTTTGGAGGTAAGTAAAACACTTACAAGTCTCAAGTTTGGGGCATAGGCAGCCCAACATTGGGGGTTCAAGGCAACCCCAAAGTTACCACACCAGAAGCTCAGGGCTGGTCAGGTGCAGAGGTCAAAGAGGTGCCCAAAACACATAGGCGCATATGGGGAACAGGGGTGCTCCGGTTCCAGTCTGCCAGCAGGTAAGTTCCTGTGTCCTCGGGGGGCAGACCAGGGGGGTTTTGTAGAGCACCGGGGGGGACACAAGAAGGCACACAAAGTACACCCTCGGCGGCACAGGGGAGGCCGGGTGCAGTGAGCAAAGCAGGCGTCGGGTCGGGTTTTAGATTGAAAACAATGGAGGGATCCGGGGGTCACTCAAGCGCTGCAGGCAGGCACAGGGGGGGCTTCTCGGGACAGCCACCACCTGGGCTAGGCAGAGGGTTACCCGGGGGTTGCTCTTGCACTGAAGTTCGGTTCCTTCAGGTCCTGGGGGCTGCGGGTGCAGTGTTGATTCCAGGCGTCGGAATCTTGGACAGAAACTGGCCATTCTGAGAAAAGAACATACCATTGTAACATCATGTGGGGGTTCAACATTTGTCAAAGCTTGTACTTTTGCAGGATCAGGCGTCATGCCCTTATCAGAACAGAAATGGCCAAAATGTCAGTTTTGTCTTATTGGTCTCATACTCATCTGCTTTTAAGGTTAAACCTCCATCATTCAGTAACTTACATACTTGTGTGAGGGCGTTATCGTGCTCCTTCTGTGTAGCTCCAAAAGCTAATGTCATCACTATAAATGAATGCATTCAAAGCAAATTGGTTGCTGTGTCTTATGATGTCATGGAAAAGTTCTGTGGCCGATGACACATCAAACCTAATGGCCTGATTTCGATGTCAGCAGATGGATTACTCCATCCCAATCGTAACGGATAGCCCGTCCGCCGAAATCTAAATACCATAGGATAGAATGGGATTTTGATTTTGGCAGACGGGCTATCTGTAACTATTTTGACAGAGTAACCCATTCAGCGACATCTAAATCAGGCCCTAAGTCTCTTATATCTAAACAAGCCAAAATGTGTTGAAAAGGTTGTAATGTATCTGCAGCTTTTTTCAAATTCTAAATGACCTTTATTCAAATCAAGTCGAGAAAACACTTTGGCACCATTCAATCACATTATCATGTCAGCAATGTGTGGCCCTAGATGTCGTTCTCGTTTAATTGCTTTGTTTGCCTGGTGCATGCACAACACCTTCAGGATAATTTTTAGCTACTACTACTATGTAAATAAATCATGGCATTAGACCAGTAAATAATTTAATAATAATGATTAAGTAATGATTCAAGTTCTTTTTTCAACAGCTTCTCATAAATGAAAAGCAACTAGTCAATGTCTCTCATCAACAGGATGGACATCCTTATTATATTGCAGCTCTACTTTCATAGTCTTTAAGGAGCAGATGTTAGATTCTCTAGCGCCATCAGAGCGTTACTTTTTGTGACGCTCCGGTGGCGCTAACCACTGCTCCATCTTTACGAGGAGGCATAACGCCACTGTTTGTGGCATTGTGCCTCCTTGTAAATATGGGCCCATCCAACGCAGTTTTCTGCATCAGAGGGGGGTGCAGTGGGTGTTGCAGTGGGCGTTCCACCGCAATACCCATTGCTTTTGATGACTGGGAGGAAATGTCTCCTTGGCATGGTTACCCCCTAACCTTTTGCCTTTGCTGATGCTAAGTTATGATTGAAAGAGTCCTGGGACCCTGCTAACCAGGCCCCAGCACCAGTGTTCTTTCCCTAAACTGTACCTTTGTCTCCACAATTGGCACAACCCTGGCACTCAGGTTAGTCCCTTGTAACTGGTACCCCTGGTACCAAGGGCCCTGATGCCAGGGAAGGTCTCTAAGGGCTGCAGCATGTCCTATGCCACCCTAGGGACCCCTCACCCAGCATATACACACCGCCTCACAGCTTGTGTGTGCTGGTGGGGAGAAAATGACTAAGTCCCCTCTGAGTGCCATGCCAACCTCACACTGCCTGTGGCATAGGTAAGTCAGCCCTCTAGCAGGCCTTACAGCCCTAAGGCAGGGTGCACTATACCACAGGTGAGGGAATATGTGCATGAGCACTATGCCCCTACAGTGTCTAAGCAAAACCTTAGACATTGTAAGTGCAGGGTAGCCATAAGTTTATATGGTCTGGGAGTTTGTCATACACAAACTCCACAGTTCCAAAGCGGCTACACTGAAAACTGGGAAGTTTGGTATCAAATTTCTCAGCACAATAAATGCACACTGATGCCAGTGTGCAATTTATTGTAAACTACACCCAGAGGGCATCTTAGAGATGCCCCCTGAAAACATACCCAACTTCCAGTGTAGGCTGACCAGTCCCTGCCAGCCTGCCACACACCAGACATGTTGCTGGCCACATGGGGTGAGTGCCTTTGTCACTCTGTGACCATTACATACAACAATGCCCTGACGGGGAGGAACCAACAAATTATTTATACATCATAAAACAACATAAGTTGTTGTGGTGTTTTAGGGACTCCCATCGTATTAGTCCAGAAGAAGACCCACTGTGGAGCTGGGATTTGGCCCAAGATATAGAGGGGTCGAAACGTTGACGGATATATCATAGTCTGGATTGGTTTCTGCATAAGATCTTTGGAGGATTGAAGGCATTGATTTAGCCTCTCTGAGGATTTGGAATAGAGTTAATGCAGAAAAAAAAAAAAACAACCGGCTGTTTTTAATGTTTTTTGCATAGGTTTTTGATTCATTGGAATATGTATTATTCTCCTTTCTATCTATCACAAGCACTTTTTCTCACACTATCTTTCCCTGGGTGTGTTGTATTATCAGATGGGCTGTCCATTTAGAATTAATGTATTAAATTGATATTTATGTATAAGTAAATAAATGAATATATATATTTATATGAATAAATAACTTTTTTGCCCTCACCTATGTTGTTTTATGATGTATAAATAATTTGTTGGTTCCTCCCCATTAGGGCATTGTTGTATGTAATGGTTATCTTCTACCCAGCCCGGTCGGGTTTTTTGGTTACCCTCTGTGGTTTATAAGTACTCCTTTGTCACTCTGTGGCCAGAAACAAAGCCTGTACTGGGTGGAGGTGCTTCTCACCTTCCCTGCAGGAACTGTAACACCTGGCGGTGAGCCTCAAAGGCTCACCCCCTTTGTTACAGCACCCCAGGGCATCCCAGCTAGTGGAGATGCCCGCCCCTCCGGCCACTGCCCCCACTTGTGGCGGCAAGGCTGGAGGAGATAATGAGAAAAACAAGGAGGAGTCACCCACCAGTCAGGACAGACCCTAAGGTGACCTGAGCTGAGATGACCCCGACCTTGAGAAATCCTCTATCTTGAGTTTGGAGGATTCCCCCAATAGGATTAGAGATGTGCCCCCAACCCCACATGGAGGAGGCACAAAGAGGGTGTAGCCACCCTCAAGGACAGTAGCCATTGGCTACTGCCCTCCCAGACCTAAACACACCCCTAAATTCAGTATTTAGGGGCTCCCCAGATCCCAGGAAATCAGATTCCTGTAACCTGAAGAAATAAGAAGGACTGCTGACCTACAAGCCTGCAGAGAAGGAGGATGACGACAACTGATTTGGCCCCAGCCCTTCCGGCCTGTCTCCAACTTCGAAAACCTGCTCCAGCGACGCATCCGACAGGGACCAGAGGCCTCTAAAGCCTCAGAGGACTGTCCTGGACTACAGGACCAAGAAACTCCCGTGAACAGAGGCCCTGTTCAAAACCTGAAACTTATTTGCAACAGAGAAGCAACTTCAAAAGACTTCACGTTTCCCGCCGGAAGCGCAAGACTTCATACTCTGCACCTGACGTCCCCCGGCTCGACCTGCAGAAAACAAACACCTCAGGGAGGACTCCACAGTGACTGCGAGCCCGTGAGTAACCAGAGACGACCCCTCTGAGCCCCCGCAGCGACACATGCTGAGAGAATCCAGAGCTCCCCCTGACCGCGACTACCTCCATACAAGAGTTAATTAAGTAAAATGTTTCCTTTACTTGGTCATGAGAATGTGTTGAAAGCTTCAAGAGAATCAAACGCCACCATTGATAATGATACAGATATGGCGTACTTCAATTCAAAGCTTCATACAGAGATTGTGGTTAACCTGTGCCCTGTCAGGTTAGGTGCTAGACTTGCACAGCATAGTGGACGTCTAAATGCAAAACAATCTATTGTGGCATATTCTAGTAGAAGTTTGTCTCAATACAGTTATACAACAAAAAGGAAAAGGATCTAGAGCCTGCTGACTACTTTTCGAGAGTGCCTATTCAAGGCTACTCCATCCAAAAGGACTGAGCCTACATCAATTTCAATGTCAAGTCAATTACACCAGTTGCTGGACCCAGTTAACCCATATTGTCACTGCCATGAGTCACGATAGTGACCTGCTGAAGACATATTTACAAATCAGTCATGGAATAAACACATTTGATCCCTCAATAATGATACTGAATATAAAGTACAAGAATGATGAATTGTCCATAAGTTAGGAAGGAGTTATGCTGCAGGAATCGATAACCTTGATTCCAGAGAGTTTGCGACAAAAGATGATTGAAGTGGCTCACGAAGGACATTGTGGTATTGTTGCTACAAAGAGAGCTCTCCAAGATCGAGTTTGGTTTCCGTACTTAGATGAAAGTTGAAAAGAAACTCATGGTCTGTCACATATGCAATTTCCTGTCACCAAAAGTTACTCAACATCCTCTGAACATGTAAAAACTCCCTAAACATGCATAGGAAAGAGTAGCCATTGATTTCTTGGCTCCACTTTATAGTGGACATCATTTAATGGTGATTATAGATGAATGGTCATGTTTTTCTTTTGTCGAAGACCTTTCTTCGATGACGCTGAGCAAGTAATTACAAAACTAGATGGCATCTTTGCAGCATAGGGCACACCAACCATTGTAAAGTCTGACAACGGTCCACCCTTCAACAGCAAATAATTGAAAGCATTTCTGGATCATCTGAATAAAAGGATCAAAAGATCACACTCCTATGGCCACAAGCCAATGGCCTTGTTGAATATTTTATGAGAAAGCACTACAGTGTGCAACTCGTGAGAAGATCAGTTTGAAAACAGTATTAAATTCTACCTTACAAGCTCATTGTTCACCGCCCTACTCAACCACAGGTGAATGTCCTGTGAGTTTGATTTTTGGGAGAGCAATGGCACCCAAGTTACCTCAATGGACCACAGGAAGAGATAGAATTGAAAACCTGAGTGGTACATATATATTTATATATATGTATATTTGTGTATGGCCAATGATTTTCCCCCCAAAATGTAATTTTTCATTTAACAGAGGGAGAGATGTAGGGGGTCATTCTGACCCCGGCGGTCTCAGACCGCCGGGGCCAGGGTCGGCGGGAGCACCGCCGACAGACCGGCGGTGCCCCGCAGGGCATTCTGACCGCGGCGCTTTGGCCGCGGTCAGTGCAGGAAAACCGGCGGTCTCCCGCCGGTTTTCCGCTGCCCGTCAGAATCCTCCAAGGCGGCGCAGCATGCTGCGCCGCCTTGGGGATTCTGACACCCCCTACCACCATGCTGTTCCTGGCGGTTCGCCCGCCAGGAACAGGATGGCGGTAGGGGGTGTCGCGGGGCCCCTGGGGGCCCCTGCAGTGCCCATGCCAATGGCATGGGCACTGCAGGGGCCCCCGTAAGAGGGCCCGCTTGTATTTCACTGTCTGCATAGCAGACAGTGAAATACGCGACGGGTGCAGTAGCACCCGTCGCACCTTCCCACTCCGCCGGCTCGATTACGAGCCGGCTTCATGGTGGGAAGGTCGTTTTCCCCTGGGCTGGCGGGCGGCCTTTTGAAGGCTGCCCGCCAGCCCAGGGGAAAACTCAAAATACCCGCCGCGGTCTTCCTACCGCGGTACGGTATTTTGGCGGCTCCCGCCGGGCGCGCGGTGACCGCGCCCGGCGGGAGTCAGAATGACCCCCGTAGTGTCTTGCATGATTTAGAACAGAGCCTTTTTGACTTACCAGGCTAGAGTAGACTTTAATGAAAGCTGAGTTTAGGATGTGGAAGTTCACAGGTACACGCACACAGAGGAATAAAGAAACATGAATTACAGCTGCATGTGTAGCCTAGAAATTAAGTGTGTACCAGGCTGAGGAAGACACTATGGCCCTCATTACAACATTGGCGGTAAAAGGCGCTTACCGCCGTGCAGAAGACTGCCAAAACACTGCCGCAGCCACGGAATTCCGCCACAGCTATTATGACCTACATCTCGGAAACCGCCGAAACTCAGACACCCACACAAGACCGCCACACCAAAGGTCAGTGATAAACTGGCGAAAACAAAACTTCCACCGTCACGCCAACAGAAACACGCCCATGCTATCACGACACACGAATCCGCACAGCGGTCTTTCAACCGCGGTATTCCATTGGCGGTACACACTGCGCGCTCAAAATACACACACATCTACAAAACACCGCCACATTGGACAATTACAAATACACACACCTGATACAAATACACACACCACTCCCACACACCCAACACAATATAAAACAAACACCCACATCACCCACAAACCCCTACGACAAAAAATTAGAGACGAAGGCCAGAGAGACAGAGAGCACAGCAACTGAGAACCCCACCACACAGAGGCACACAACACCATCATCCATACAACATTACACGCACAATATACCACACACCACTATACATCACCACACACATCAACACTTACACCACCCCACACATCACCCACACCACCTCATGTCACGCCAAAGACACCCCAGGTTTTTCGAGGAGGAGCTCAGGGTCAGGGTGGAGGAAATTCTACGGGTAGAGCCACAGCTATTTGGCTCACAGGTGCAGCACACCTCCATAGCCAGGAAGATGGAGCTATGGCAAAGAATCGTGGATTGGGTCAACACTGTGAGACAGCATCCAAGAAATCGGGAGGACATCAGGAAGAGGTGGAACGACCTGCGGGGGAAGGTGCGTTCTGTGGTATCCAGGCACAACATCACGGTAGAGCGGACTGGCGGCGGACCCCCACCTCCTCCCCCACAACTAACAACATGGGAGGGGCAAGTCTTGACCATCATGCATCCAGAGGGCCTCGGAGGAGGCGGTGGAGGAATGGACACTGGTAAGTTAAATCTCAACTATTATATCCCCCACCCTACCTGCATGCCATCACACACCCCCACCCTCACCCCTCCCCTATCACCCCAACTCCTCACTAATGTACTCATAACACAAACCACCCATCCCAACACCAAGCCCCGCATGCAAAAACAAAGCATGGTCAGCCCTCACCAAAGGATGCTCACTGCACATACCCATAACAACCCCCTAACCATCATCACACAAACCCACACACAGGAATGCTTGCACTGGGGTACACAAACACCCACCCATTGCACACCATTACTCACACACATGCAATAATCATGCTCTTATATCCATGCAGGACCACTACGGAACGTCACCACACTGGAGGGTCCAGTTATCTCCACTCCACCCACAGAAGAGGCCCACAGTGACGACAGCAGCTCTGCCCCACTGGATCCTGATGACCAGCCCGGACCATCGTGGGCCTCGGGACAGTCGGTTCCCCTTGCACAGGCACACCCCAACACTGACCTTCCACCCTCTGGTAACACCAGCACAGCACCCACCCAGCGGGCCCATACCTCCGTACCCAGGACACGTCAATCAGCGGTGTGTCCACCACTACAGGGAACCCAGGATAACCCACCACCCCAACAAGAACAGGGACCTAGGGGCAGTGGTAGTGGGCACACGGTCAAGGGGACGGAAGCACAGGAACACAGGGGAACTGGGAGGGCTGCTGTGCGACAGGGGGCGGACAGGCCAAGGGAACCCACTCTCCACGAGGCCCTCTCCTCCATCATGGGAGCATACCACCACTCCCAGGAGACGATGGCCACGGTACTGGCCAAGTTTCAGGAGACCCAGCGCCTGCAGGACGAACTGTATTTGGGGTTCAGGGAGGAGCTCAGAACCATCAGCTCCGCCCTGGGCACCATCGTAGGGGTGCTGAAGGACATACAAAAGACCATGAGGGGCACCGTGGCACTCCAAGGGGCCCCTGACACTAGCATGGACGATGAACTGCCCACCACCTCCGCCGGCGCTAGTGGACAGGACGCCCCGCCACAGGATCACCACACCAGCACCCCACCCCCTGCAGACAGACAACCGGTCCCTGAGATCCAGGAACAGGACAGAGCAAGATGGCAAGACCCCCGCCAGGAAATGAGACCACCCTGATTGTCATCCCACTGTCTCACTTTGTTACCCTGTCCCGATTGGAACTACCCCATCTCCACTTCCTATGCCCATATGGGCAGTGCACCTGTGTGACTAATGGACTGGACTCTGCCATGGACATTCCTCCACCGTCCCCCATCACCATATCACTACCCCCCTCCATTTTTGAGCACTGAAACAAACACCCTCGAACCACAAAACAATCTGGAGTCAGTCTGTGATTTGGTAAATATGTATAATCAATGACAGTGTCAACATGCTTTCCAATTTAATAGCCAACATACCTATGTCACACATCACAAGTCCATGAAGGATGCAAGCAGATGACGCACGTTGCTAACCACACCTGTGAAACCGTAATGGAAAGGTACAACTCAGTGACCAAATACTGCTATGAACCGACAGACAGGATAGAGGTAGAAGTGTGAAAGTGAATGTAATGGTAAAAAGAAAACTGTTCTCACCTGTGTGTCACTGGAAATATTGCCGTATGACTGACTCCCTGTTGTCTATGTCTTCTTCCTCAGCATCCTCCTCATCACTGTCCACAGGCTCCACAGCTGCCACAACACCGCCATCTGGACCATCCTCCTGCAGAAAAGGCACCTGGCGTTGCAAAGCAAGATTGTGAAGCATTGAGCAGGCGATGATGATCTGGCACACCTTCCTTGGTGAGTAGAATAGGGAACCACCTGTCATATGCAGGCACCTAAACCTGCCCTTCAGGAGGCCGAAGGTGCGTTCGATCACCCTCCTAGTCCGCCCATGGGCCTCATTGTAGCGTTCCTCTGCCCTGGTCCTGGGATTCCTCACTGGGGTCAATAGCCAGGACAGGTTGGGGTAACCAGAGTCCCCCAATAGCCACACCCGGTGCCTCTGGAGTTGACCCATCATATAAGGGATGCTGCTATTGCGCAGGATGTAGGCATCATGCACTGATCCAGGGAACATAGCATTTACCTGGGAGATGTACTGGTCGGCCAAACTTACCATCTGTACATTCATGGAATGATAACTCTTCCTGTTCCTGTACACCTGTTCACTCCTGTGGGGGGGGGGGGGACCAGAGCTACATGGGTGCCATCAATAGCACCTATGATGTTGCGGATATGTCCAAGGGCATAGAAGTCACCTTTCACTGTTGACAAATCCTCCACCTGAGGGAAAACGATGTAGCTCCTTATGTGTTTCAGCAGGGCAGACAACACTCTGGACAACACGTTGGAAAACATAGGCTGGGACATCCCTGATGCCATGGCCACTGTTGTCTGAAACGATCCACTTGCAAGGAAATGGAGCACTGACAGCACCTGTACTTGAGGGGGGATTCCTGTGGGATGGCGGATTGGTGACATCAGGTCTGGCTCCAACTGGGTACATAGTTCCTGGATAGTGGCACGGTCAAACCTGTAGGTGATGAGTAAATGTCGCTCCTCCATTGTCAACAGGTCCACCAGCGGTCGGTACACCGGAGGATTCCGCCATCTTCTCAAATGTCCAAGCTGACGGTGCCTAGGAAGGACAACAGTGACCACAGAGTCAACAAAATCCCAGGTATGTATCCACAGATACACAGAACACGACACCAAAGACAAAAATTCTTCCTGTATGTGTGTCGAATGTAGGCCCAGGTATGTGTGACTCAGTTGCAAATTAAGCCCTGTGGACCCCTGAAATGGCGGCTGCCTGACCTCTAAACTGGGACAGTGGGATGTGAGGCAACTGCGCTGGCGTTGTACACCGTCGCGGTAGGCGGTCGTAGACCGCGGCGCAATGCTGCATTGGTTAACATTGGACCCTATGGGTCCCAGGAGCCAATGATGAAGTGCGCCGGCGGTGATGATACGCACCGCCGCGGACGTGACCGCCGCGGACGTGACCGCCATTTTCTATCTGTTCAATCACTTGATACCTGATCTTCGACAGGAGAGGACCTACACTGCAAGTGCTGCTGTGACCTCGGTCTGGAAGAGACAAAGGCTGCTGCATCTGGGGAAAGGGCCCCTGCCTTCACTGCTCAGGAGTTGGAGAAGCTCGTGAACGGGGTCCTCCCCCAGTACACGCTACTCTACGGTCCTCCAGACCAACAGGTAAGTACACAGGGAGCACGTTGTATGGGCTATGCCTGGGTGGAGAGGGCTGGTTGGAAGAGGGAAGGGGGCAGAGTGCTGTGAACATGAAGGACTGTGAATGCATGTGCCACATGGCAAGGGCAGGGATGTGGGCCACTCACTTCGACGGTGCTCTTGCTAATGACTTCTCTTCTTCCCCTGTGCATGTCATGTAGGTCAGCGCCCACCAGAAGAAGGACATTTGGCGTGCCATCGCCAAGGACGTCTGGACCCTGGGGGTCCACCAGAGACGGGGCACCCACTGCGGTAAAAGATGGGAGGACATTCGCCGCTGGAGCAAGAAGATGGCGGAGGCTCAGCTGGGGATGGCCTCCCAATGTGGGAGGGGTGCCCGTCGGCCCATGACCCCCCTGATGTTCCAGATCCTGGCGGTGGCCTACCCTGAGTTGGATGGGCTCTTGAGGGCATCACAGCAGACACATGGGGGTGAGTACACAATCATTCTGGGGACTTTGCACGCAGTTGAGGGGTCTAGGTGTGGGAGGAGGGCTGTGGGTTTCCCTAGGCCAGGGCGACTTCCATAGGCTAGGCCCCTCCATAATGCAGGCCCTGTGGCACTCCACCCCACCGCAGTAGAGTGCCAAGTACAGGTATACATGCCCCTGTGGCTTCCATGTGTGCAGATGTCCACCATCGCCATGTAGGCCATATCCCAGGAATTGCATCTGTAGAGGCCAGGAGCATGGCGTAGTGCAGGGGGCTGCTGTGTCTGTATTGTCCGCCAACGGTAGCGGTATGCCATGCACTCAACCTGTCTTTCTTCTCTCGTCCCCCCCCCTTTTTCTGCTCTCCCTGTTCTTTTGTGCATCAGCATCATCAGGCGGAGGTACAGTGGCACCGGAGCACGAGGGAGCTGCATCCTACATGGCCATGGAGGGCCACACCACAGACTCAGAATGCACCAGTGGGACGGAGGGCGAGGGGAGCTTCACGTCGGGCAGCGGATCACCAAACAGCGACACGGACTCGTCCACCGATGGGAGCTCCCTTGTGGTGGCGGCACCATCTGTACCCCACTCTTCTACAGGTACAGCCACCACCTCCCCTACCAGCACCGCCCTCCCAGCAGCCCCTCAGCGTTCGCCCCGTGCCCGCTCACCCAGGAGGGTGGGCATCACCTTCACCCCAGGCACCTCAGGCCCTGCCCCTGTCACCCCTGCTGCCCTCAGTGAGGAGGCCATTGACCTCCTCAGGTCACTCACTGTTGGGCAGTCTACCATTGTGAATGCCATCCAGGGTGTAGAAAGGGAGTTGCAACACGGTAATGCATTCCTGGAGGGCATTCATTCTGGTCAGGCTGCCCTTCATCGAACCCTGCAATCTTTGGCCTCAGCACTGATGGCAGCCATTGTCCCTGTGTCTAGCCTCCCCCCTCCAACTTCCTCCACCCAGACCCAGTCCCCTATACCCCAGCCTATCCCAAGCACACCAACAGACAAGCATGCACACACCTCAACACACAAAAGTAGCTCAGGCAAACATAGGCACCACACATCCCACAGGCACTCACACAAGCATCAGACACATACAGACACAGCAACATCCACTCCCTCCACTTTGTCGCCCTCCTCATCATCTCCCTCCTCCCTCCCAGTCTCGTCTACACTCTCACCTGCATGCACTACATCTACAGGCACTAGGACTTGCACCAGAACACCCAGCACCACACCCGCTCACCTGCACTCACAACCCCCACTCCCATTTACACGTCCCCTGTGTCCTCTCCCAGTGTGTCTGTGATGCCCCCTCCCAAAGTACACAAACGTGGGCATCCACACACCCAACATCCATCCACTTCACGACAGCCTCCAGTACCTACACCCAAAACACCTAAAGTGACACCACCTACAACCACGTCCTCTTCCTCCACTCCCAGACCCCCTCCAGCGACCCATCCCAGTGTTCGTCATAAACTCTCCCTCAGCAACGTTGACCTCTTTGCCCCCATCCCCACCCCTCCAGTTCATAAGTCCCGTAGTAGCGCCTCAGCCAAAAAGACTCCTGTACCAGTGGTGCGTGTTACAGGTGTGTGGAGTGCACTGGCCACCAGGGCAGGCAGTGTGACACAGAGCCAAAGCACTGCCAGTCCGCCCCCTGTAAAGCATCTAAAGTTGGAAAGTGGCCGACAGGACAAGGTGAAGACTCCGGGCAGCAAAACTGCTCACAAGGGTCCCAGGGGGATTGCAGAGTCAGCTGTGACTCCTCCAAAGGTGGTGAAAGGCCAGAGGAAGCTGCACAGTCTGGTGAGAGCAGCACGGCGGAGAAGGGCGACATCCTCCCGGGCGGCCGGGACGCCACCGCCAGCACCGTCATCACTGGTCAGGAGACCACCGCCAGAGTCACTGCCCAGGAGGGCACAAGTATCGTCACTGGTCAGGAGACCACCGCCGGAGTCAGTGCCCAGGAGGGCCCCGGCTGCCACAGCCCTGCTGGAAAATGAGGTACCGTCATGCCACACACCAATGCACAGGTCAGATCCCGCCATGGCAAAGCCCCGCTGAACAAGGGAATCACCGCCATGGCAAAGCCCCGCTGAACAAGGGAATCACCGCCATGGTGAAGACCGCTGAACAGGGCACAGCACCGCTGAACAGGGCAGAGAACCGCTGAACAGATCAGAGCCCACCATGGCAAATCCCCGCTGAACAAGGGAATCACCGCCATGGTGGAGACCGCTGAACAGGGCACAGCACCGCTGAGCAGGGCAGAGAACCGCTGAACAGATCAGAGCCCGCCATGGCAAATCCCCGCCGAACAAGGGAATCACTGCCATGGTGGAGACCGCTGAACAGGGCACTGCACCGCTGAACAGGGCAGAGAACCGCTGAACAGATCAGAGACCGCCATGGCAAAGCACCGCTGAACAAGGAAACACCGCCACATCAAGCATCGTTATCCCATGTACAGCTGGGACTGTGACAGTACAGGAACCGTCACGGGGAGCTAAATGCAGTGTGGGCACCATTCCCCCTCCAGAACCAGTGGAGACTGTTATCCACTTGAGAGACTGTGGCTTTGCACTCCCCAGGATATGGCAGTGGGCAAACCACCCACTGTAGAGACTTGAGAGACTGTGGCTTTGCACTCCCCAGGATTGTTCAGTGGGCAAACCACCCACTGTAGAGACTTGAGAGACTGTGGCATTGCACTCCCCAGGATGGTACAGTGGGCAACCCACCCACTGGAGAGACTTGAGAGACTGTGGCTTTACACTCCCCAGGATTGTTCAGTGGGCAACCCACCCACTGTAGAGACTTGAGAGACTGTGGCTTTGCACTCCCCAGGATACATCAATGGGCATGGAGCCCCGTCGTGGATCTGGCGTGGTGCTGTAATCCGGCTGAGGCGCCCCCCCTCCTCTTCCCTTCCCCCTGAGGTGCCTGTTGTATTTCTATCTGATGCCCCAGCAGTGTTCTCTCCGTTTGTGGACAGGTATCTATTGTGGGCAGTGCATGGTGAGGGCAACACCAGTAACACTCTAGATTTGCTCACCTCAAATATCTGTTTTTCTAGCAAAGTAATAGCAAAATATGTGCCAGGGGTTACTTTGCTCATTCCAGGTTGGCTTGGATTGTAGTTTACCAATCCAAAGATGTAATACTGTGCCTGGAGTGGTGAAAGGCTTTTGTCATTTTACAGCTCAGCAAGGATGACACTGTCAATCCTATGCTTTAAGATTTTGCTGTACAAATGGCAAAAGACTTATCCCTTTGTAGCTTGACGTGGATGGCACTGTGCTAATCTTATGCTTAAAAACTTTGCTAGAAAAACAGACATCTGTGGTGAGCAAATCTAGAGTGTCACTGGCGTTGCAGGGTGCTCCTTACTGGAGCTACTCTCCACCTGAACTTGAGAACTGCTCAGAGTTCTGTCTTTTTTTGCAAAATTTATGCATCACTCTAACCATGAACAGGTTTTTTACACACACACAGGCGCATATCTTGTTTCCATATAGATATTCAATTCTGTCTGTTTTGTGGCACGATGAATTCTTTGAACAGACAGAAAGAAATCATGACAGGTGTGTATGGCCTGCTGGTTTGAGATAAAGACAGCATAATGAAATAGAAGAAAGAAGCAATTGCTTTTCAACCAGTCAAGCAGTAAAGCACAATCACTTGTGTGAAAAGTTTATCCAATTATTGCTCTTGGGTTGATGATAGCCATGGTGTGCCTTCTCTTTTCTTTTTAATCTAAATTGCCGTTTCTTGCACTCTGATATGGCAATCGGTCATAAAGGCTTGACCATCATTAAAGCTGTTTGATTTGGAGCCCTGCTGTGTTTGAATAAGAGAGTGAATGCAAATTTGATGAAAGAATAAGGGAACATTTACATATCAGCTTCAGCTCACATGGAGTGAGTAAACATTCTGTTTATCTCAAGTGTCAGTTTATGATTTCAGTAGAATACAAAAGTGACCTTGGCATAGCCATTGCCAAAGACCCGAATGCAATATACTGTTGTCTAAATACAATTTAGTCGAGTAGAACTTGTGAACAAACCTCGGGTTACTCAGCAAACAGGGCAAGGAAGCCAAGTTGCCGAAAGTGTGTACATAAACTGGAAAATACAATTGTGGTGCCCAAATACGGGTTTGTATTCTTAATGACATACTAAACCTAATGACTGAATAATTTGAGTTCGATCACTTCGTGATATAAATAATATAAATAATCGTTGCCTGGAAATAGTCCCCGATGCAATTCAAACTTTACCCGCAAACACCTTTGCATTTCTTTAATGATAAAGAATGTTAAATCTTATTGTACAGAACACATTTGTTTCAATAAGAAACCGGCAATTCAATGTTGTTTTATTATTCAACTTAAAAAGCGAAAGAAAGAGGGAGACTTTTTCAGAGGGGAGAATTAGAATTGTATCATATATACGAACCACTTTTTATCCCCGTAGTTTTTTTGATCTAACATCGAGACGACAGCAGTAGCAAGTTCCACACAAATGTGGTTGCAATAAAAGGATGGCAAAGTATTTTTTAGTTTATAAGATTATAGGCCAATTTGAATTTTTCGATATTGAGAATTGTGCTATAGCCTACTCTAAAGCAATGGCTATTTTTAGGTGTTTCTGCCTTTACCAAGGCTACAATATGTTCTAGGAGGGTCTTATCAACAATGGATACAACACTTATTTTGCAACATTCATCTGCAAAATAGTCACAACTTTACAGGGATAAACTCGAAAGGGTATACAAAATTTTAAGAGATATGAAGGTGATCTCAGAATCCTCGCTGATTGGATGTCTTCTTCAGATTTCTTTATTTACCTTGCACTTGGCACAGTGTTGGAAATGGGGCCTCTAGTTGGCACCTTTGTCCAAGAAGGGATCACAATCCTAGTCAGAGTAAGTCACACAGAATCCAAATTATTCTTTGCCCACCCTCTGGTAGCTTGTCACTGAGCAGTCGGGCTTAACTTAGGAGGCACTGTGTAAAGTCTTTGTGCAATAAATCATACCGGAACACAGTGAAAACACCACCAAAATACACCACACAGGCTTAGAAAAATTTAAGATATTTATCTGGTTAATTTAAGGTTAAAATAATAAAGATTCAATAATCACAATTTGAGATATCACTTTTGCAAGTTTAAAAAGAGTATTCAATCTTAGAAATCAACAGTTGTCTCTTGGTTCCACAAAGTACCTGGTTTGCGTAAAAAAATACAGGCACAGAGACCACAGATGAGATGATGCGTGGAAGAAAAAGATGTGCATCAGAATTTCCGGCATGGCATAGACGATGCGTTGTCTCTTTCCACGATGCAAGGGGCTTTGCAGCGATTTCCGATGCTCAGTCTTGCTTCCTCACTGTGATGAGGGCTTCTCTTTGACACACAGGGATGATGTGTGGAAATCCTGGGTGTGCGAGACGAAGTCACAGGCGTTGCGTCAGAGTTTCTGTCACAAGGCAAGTGCTGCATCAATTCTTCACTCAGGAAGTCAGGCTGCGTCATTCCAGCCCTGGTGTGCGTCAATCCGGTAGGGCTGTGTGTAGAATTTCCAAACACAGTGCAGGCACTGCGTCGATCTTCACTCTGGAAGTCGGGTTTTGTCGTTATGGTTCGGTTGTGCTGCGGTTTTCTCATTGTAGGGCAGGCTCTGCATCATTTCCGGCAGGCTGTGAGTTGATTTTCGACATACAAGGAGTTTCTTGAAGAGATGTATTTTGTTTGTACATTGAATTCACAATAAGTAATTAAACCATTTTGAGAATTATTTGGAGTGGTGATGGCAGTACTTAGCAAGAGGGAATCAACAGAGAGAAGGAATATTGTGTATGAAAGATAATCAGCAAGAGGAACCGATACACTAGACTCCGACCATGGCAACTTATGTAAAAGAAAAAGCATCCTACTCTGAAAAATGGAGCTGTATTAAGAGCCATGAAGTGGGCAAATAGAGGATCAAACCATAATTCTTGCCCAAGTAGGAAGAGGAGGATGGGTGGCGATCAGATGCTAGAAGTCCTTAGAAGATTTCACTTTAACATAATCCAAGACATAACATGCACGCTGATAATGATAACACTATAGTCAGGCTTTACTGCATGCACCCAACATATGCTTAATGTCCCATACTCAAGCTTTCCTCAGATTCAGAAAAACACTCCACAAACAACATTGTCCTGCGCCATCATAATTCCAGATGTACCTTCAAAAATCATCCTCAGTGTGCACACATCAAAGAGAGCCCATACACTATTGTGTGCACAGTTCAACACCAATATCATATAGTTGACAAAAACACAGCCATCAAACAGCACTATTGTTCACTAAAGCGCTTATACTATAAAAAATATTCCAATAAACCGAATATTAGCCCTTCACTTGCTCAAGCCACAGTATTACATAATAATCACCTAAACGGATTGTGATACCTAGATAGAGAACATCGTACTTCAGCTGGGCAATGGAAACCCAACTCCCTAATGAGAAAACGTTTACGAGTCCTTCAGCATGCCCTCTCATATGCATAAAACATCACACAGATCTCCTAAGGCACAATTTATCATCACTTTAAGAAATCATTTCTGAACTAAACATTGAACACGTTTTGCTGCATTCCATAAATCATTTCTAAGATAGGGGTTTCACATAATCTCTACTGAACTCAGTCACCAATGTATATCAGAAACAATCATTACATTTTTTTGCCAGTTCCTAACAATGGTGCTGAGTTGTAGAATGTGCTCTCATGCCATTGTGAAGGTTTCTAACACCACTAATTTAAATACCATTTAATTTAAATAACATTACATTACAACATTTTTACCATAGATTATGGCTCACAGTTGGCAAACACAGGCACACATCACCATCCAACTGTTTGACACTGTTCAGTGGTCCTGGACAGCTTTTATGGTCCTTCTCAGTAAATAACTGAGTCGTCCTGATTGAGGTTCAGAATAACATGTACCACAGGTCGGACTGAAAACAAGCTTAAAAAAACAAATTATATTGGAACACAAGTATAAGATTTCCTTTCATCACAGATGGTCCCCCACCTGTACATAAAAAATAAATTATAGTTATTTGATTGGAAAATCTCCAAGAGGGCTTAAACCCATGACCTGGGTAAGGGCTTCATAGTCCTTGATATCTTACCCACCCTCTGCTGTTGGTAACATATCCTGTACTGATCTGGCATGATGAGTCTTGATGACTTCTTCAGAAGTCTTTCCTGGCCATTTGGAGTCCTTTTATGGGCTTTGAACTGGGGATGCTCTGGGATGTTTTGAGAGCCTTGCACATCTGAAAATTACCCATGCCACTCTGATTGAAGTTGGGGGTCCTTTGGTGGGTCTGGTAGATGCAGCAATGATTCTTTGTTGTGAAGTTATTAGAGAAAGCAGTGCTCTGATGTTGGGCAGAACATTGTCAGTGATGTATCTGGAAGTGCATCCCACTTGACAATAGTATGTGCCCAGTTCACACTTTTAGATCCAACATCAGAGACAAGAAATGCATTGTTTTTTCACCACTCTCACAAGCTGTAGCTCAAATGCTGGCCTTAGAAGAAAAGAGGGAGAGTTCTGATGGGTGGCCAAAGAGACAGGGCATGATTCCCATGTGTTTGGTAACTCATGATCTATATAGCAGCAAGTCTCAGTGGCCATTTTGGGTCTTCTCAGTATAAAAAGGGACCACACGCGTTCCGCTTTGTAGGTAATTCGGTGTGGTTCAGCGGAGCAGTTGGGTTGAGATCTTACTACTACAAGAGACTCCAAATCTATTATTAGTGTGTCATGATGAAGTAGCAGGAAGAAACAGATTTTACGAAACTTCTGGAACTCTGGTAAGGTGATACCTTTTGAGATTTAGTGATTTGAAGGATTTGCCAGTAACGTAAGTACTGAGGGCCCCGTGTGGTGCCAATTAACCTTAAGACATAAACTAAATATTGCAAGGAAGTTGTTGAGAAAGGCAATTTGATGTCTTTGGAAATATTTCATAGTACTGTGGCTGAACTAACGTGTGAGACATTGTTACAGCACTACTTGATGTTCAAGAGTCGACCAGTGCTATTTAATTTGCTCGAACATTTTTTGCAGGGTTATATGGGTAAACATATCCCCGGACTAGTTGACTGCAGACCCTATGAGATTTATTCCCGGCCCCTAATATACCTCCATATAAAATTGTTGTCCAGAGATTTAATTTTTTTATTTGTGTTTTTGGATCATTAGAACAGTAATTTAGCTTGGGTAGACTGCTGATCCGGGCTGAATTTTTCTAGATGACATTTTTAAAAATGGCACATGTGTTGCAGTGATGATGTAATATTTCAGGAACTATGAGGCCTATAAAACTCATTTTGGTGTCAAAACATAGGTTTTTGGGGGTCAAATAGTCCTACAGAGATAGAAAATAACTCCTTAGAGCAACCCTTCTGTCATTTTCCAAAATAGAAGTTATTTTAGAGGAAGCAGAAACATTTATAGAAATGAAAAAAATAATAAAATTTTGGAATCCTTTCATGTATACACTAAACAATGTTTATTATCTGAATATGATTTTTTTTTTATCTTTCTTGTTTTAGACAAAGTTTCATAGGTCACTTTATTTATTTGTTTCACCAGTCACTCATGGTACATTTGCAGAATGTTGAAGATTTGAGAAGAGCAGGGACATCTTTTAGTAGCACAGGATTTTGCAAGTACATGTAAGTTTTGTGGGTAGAGGTTTTAGAAATTTCATAAGTTTTAGCACCCCATCAATATCTTCCCAACCTAATCCACATGAATCTTTCTCTACATATGCATGATCCAAAACATTAACCCCTTCGCTGCCAGGCCTTTTCCCCCTCCTGTGCCGAGCCTTTTTTTGGCTATTTGGGGCAGTTCGCGCTTAGGCCCTCATAACCTTTTGTTCACATAAGCTAACCACGGCAAATTTGCGTCCTTTTTTTCCAACATCTTAGGGATTCTAGAGGTACCCAGACTTTGCGGGTTCCGCAGAAGGAGGCCAAGAAATTAGCCAAAATACAGTGAAAATTTCGTTTTTTAAAAAGAAATGGGAAAAAGGGGCTGCAGAAGAAGGATTGTGGTTTTTTCCCTGAAATGGCATCATCAAAGGGTTTGCGGTGCTCAAATCACCAGCTTCCCAGCTTTCAGGAACAGGCAGACTTGAATCAGAAAACCCAATTTTTCAACACAATTTTGGCATTTTACTGGGACATACCCCTTTTTAAAGATTTTGTGTGCTTTCAGCCTCCTTCCAGTCAGTGACAGAAATGGGCATGAAACCAATGCTGGATACCAGAAACCGCAACATTTCTGAAAAGAAGACAAAATTCTGAATTCAGCAAGGGTGTAATTTGTGTAGATCCTACAAGGGTTTCCTACAGAAAATAACAACTGAAAAAGATAAATATTGAAATTGAGGTGAAAAAAACATCAATTTTTCTCTGCGTTTTACTCTGTAACTTTTTCTTGCAATGTCAGATTTTCGAAAGCAATATACCGTTACGTCTGCTGGACTCTTCTGGTTGCGGGGATATATAGGGCTTGTAGGTTCATCAAGAACTCTAGGTACCCAGAGCCAATAAATGACCTGCACCCTGCAGTGGGTTTTCATTCTATACCGGGTATACAGCAATTAATTTGCTGAAATATAAAGAGTAAAAAATAGCTATCAAGAAAACCTTTGTATTTCCAAAATGGGCACAAGATAAGGTGCTGAGGAGCAGTGGTTATTTGCACATCTCTGAATTCCGGGGTGCCCATACTAGCATGTGAATTACAGGGCATTTCTCAAATAGACGTCTTTTTTACTCACTGTCTTACATTTGGAAGGAAAAAATGTAGAGAAAGACAAGGGGCAATAACACTTGTTTTGCTATTCTATGTTCCCCCATGTCTCCCGATAAAAATGATAACTCACATTTGTGGGTAGACCTAGCGCCCGCGACAGGATATGCCCCAAAGCACAACAAATGAAAAAAGAGCTGTTTTTTTACAAAGTGCCTAGCTGTGGATTTTGGCCTCTAGCTCAGCCGGCACCTGGGGAAACCTAGCAAACCTGCGCATTTTTTAAAACTAGACACCTAGGGGAATCCAATATGGGGTGACTTGTGGGTTTCTGACCAGGTTCTGTTACCCAGAATCCTTTGCAAACCTCAACATTTGGCAAAAAAATACACTTTTTCCTGTCATTTCGGTGACAGAAAGTTCTGGAATCTGAGAGGAGCCACAAATTTCCTTCCACCTAGTGTTCCCCCAAGTCTCCCAATAAAAATGGTACCTCACTTGTGTGGGTAGGCCTAGCGCCCGCGACAGGATATGCCCCAAAACACGACGTGGACACATCACATTTTCAGAAAGAAAACAGAGCTGTTTTTTACTAAGTTACTAGCTGTGGATTTTGGCCTCTAGCTCAGCCGGCACCTGGAGAAACCTAGCAAACCTGCGCATTTTTGAAAACTAGACACCTAGGGGAATCCAAGATGGGGTGACTTGTGGGGCTCTGACCAGGTTCTGTTACCCAGAATCCTTTGCAAATCTCAAAATTTGGCTAAAAACACACTTTTTCCTGTCATTTCGGTGACAGAAAGTTCTGGAATCTGAGAGGAGCCATAAATTTCCTTCCACCCAGCGTTCCCCCAAGTCTCCCGATAAAAATGGTACCTGACTTGTGTGGGTAGGCCTAGCGCCCGCGACAGGATATGCCCCAAAACACAATGTGGACACATCACAGAAAACAGAGCTGTTTTTTGCAAAGTGCCTACCTGTAGGTTTTGGCCTCTAGCTCAGCCGGCACCTAGGGAAACCTACCAAACCTGTGCATTTTTTAAAACTAGAGACCAAACGGAATCCAAGATGGGGTGACTTGTGGGGCTCTGACCAGGTTCTGTTACCCAGAATCCTTTGCAAACCTCAGAATTTGGCTAAAAAAACACATTTTCCTCACATTTCGGTGACAGAAAGTTCTGGAATCCGAGAGGAGCCACAAATTTCCTTCCACCCAGCGTTCCCGCAAGTCTCCCGATAAAAATGATACCTCACTTGTGTGGAAAGTCCTAGCGCCCGCGACAGGAAATGCCCCAAAACACAACGTGGACACATCCCATTTTTTGACAGAAAACAGAGCTGTTTTTTGCAAAGTGCCTACCTGTAGATTTTGGCCTCTAGCTCAGCCGGCACCTAGGGAAACCTACCAAACCTGTGCATTTTTTAAAACTAGAGACCTAGGAGAATCCAAGATGGGGTGACTTGTGGGGCTCTGACCAGGTTCTGTTACCCAGAATCCTTTGCAAACCTCACAATTTGGCTAAAAAAACACATTTTCCTCACATTTCAGTGACAGAAAGTTCTGGAATCTGAGAGGAGCCACAAATTTCCTTCCACCCAGCGTTCCCCCAAGTCTCCCGATAAAAATGATACCTCACTTGTGTGGGTAGGCCTAGCGCCCGTGACAGGAAATGCCCCAAAACACAACGTGGACACATCCCATTTTTTGACAGAAAACAGAGGTGTTTTTTGCAAAGTGCCTACCTGTAGATTTTAGTCTCTAGCTCAGCCGGCACCTAGGGAAACCTACCAAACCTGTGCATTTTTGAAAACTAGAGACCTAGGGGAATCCAAGATGGGGTGACTTGTGGGGCTCTGACCAGGTTCTGTTACCCAGAATCCTTTGAAAACCTCAAAATTTGGCTAAAAAAACACATTTTCCTCATATTTCGGTGACAGAAAGTTCTGGAATCTGAGAGGAGCCACAAATTTCCTGCCACCCAGCGTTCCCCCAAGTCTCCCGATAAAAATGGTACCTGACTTGTGTTGGTAGGCCTAGCACCCGCGTCAGGAAATGCCCCAAAGCACAACGTGGACACATCCCATTTTTTGACAGAAAACAGAGCTGTTTTTTGCAAAGTGCCTACCTGTAGATTTTGGCCTCTAGCTCAGCCGGCACCTAGGGAAACCTACAAAACCTGTGGATTTTTTAAAACTAGAGACCTAGGGGAATCCAAGATGAGGTGACTTGTGGGTCTCTGCCCAGGTTCTGTTACCCAGAATCCTTTGCAAACCTCAAAATTTAGCTAAAAAAACACATTTTCCTCACATTTCGGTGACAGAAAGTTCTGGAATCTGAGAGGAGACACAAATTTCCTTCTACCCAGCTTTCCCCCAAGTCTCCTGGTAAAAATGATACCTCACTTGTGTGGGTGGGCCAGGTACCTGCAACAGAATAAGGCCCAAAACTTGTAGAGATAGAGGGGATAGCACAGAGAGTTTATAAGGACATATTCTTCTTTTATACATCTTTAGGCTGACTCTGCTTTGGTGACGCACATAATTGAGGTGTCATTTTACTTGGGAGACTGAGGGGATCACTGGGGAGTAGGAATTTTGTGCTGGAGCGGTGATCCGACTAAGAATAGTCAGGAAAATATGCTTCTTTAAGCATATTTTGAGGTTTACAGAGTCTGGGTAAGAAAATGTTGGGGGATCCACACAAGCCAAACCTCCCTGAACTCCTTGGGGTGTCTAGTTTAGAAAAAGTTTAAGGGTTTGGTAGGTTTCCCTAGATGAAGGCCGCACCCAGGACCAAAAACATAGGTGCCCTCTCCCCCCCAAACACAGGTAGTTTTGTAATATATCATTTTGATGTGTCCACATACGTCTGTGATGTGCCAAACACAACAATTGTGAAAAGAAACGCACTTAGGTTATGTGAAAAAGACCCCTCACCCACCAACCAAGTTGGTGGCATGCTTCATTATCGGGGTCCCACCCGAGGCACCTAGCGTGTCACAGGTGTGCAGCGATGCCTGATTACAGCGGAGCAGGTTTTGTCATTTTTACCACACATACTGTTTGGATTTGGCATGAGGGTGAGTGATGGTTCAGTGGATCAAATTTTAACAAGAGATTTCACAAAAATGAAATGCACTGTTAATAACTGAAAGGCAAAAAACTGAACCAATGACTCACAGCTCGTGAGCTGTAAAGCCGTGACAAGGCACCAACCGCTTTACAGTCCATTCACACACCTTTCATAAATGACACGCACAAGACCATTCACACCGCCAGCCACGGGCCCAGCACATTACAACACACATCGACAGACAGCGCCACTCAAGGGCCCATCACTTACATACGCCCACATGCCTGATACAACAATCACACCAGCTGATGGGAGTGTGTGGACTGGTGTTTGGCTGGCAGTGTGTTGCAGTAGCCAACAGCAAGTCAATATGTACACTATGTACACCCTCAGCCAAGCCCCACTCCACACACAATGGCATCATTTTTTATTTTTTTTTAAACGGAGGAACCCCTAACTCAGTAGAAAGAATTACAAAACTACAAACACAAAAGCTCCAAGTATATGACAGAAATGCTAACCATGAAACTGAACACATGAAAATACAAAACAGACATGAGTTTACACTCATGGTTGTTCCCAGAAATTCTTCTGGGTGTGGTAATTCTTAAAACAACCACCCACACACAGCCCAGGCTTTGAAGGACAATCTGAGCAGTACATTTGAGTCTCCCTCCGGATACCTCTTTGAAAACACACTCTACATTTCTTAGCTGGAAAGTCTTTTTTGGGTGTGGGAGGAATGTGCTCAGCAAAGTGGCGATCTTTCAATCTAGCCACATCCTCCACCACTGCTTCTCTAGGAACTCTGGCCTGTTCCACCATAATAAGACTCCCTATCACTGACTCCTGAAATTTCACAAATGTCATCTTTGACTCTGGAGACCTATCCCTAAACACAATAAAAGCATTAAAGGTTGCTAAGTGGAAGAGGTGAATTGCTAACTTCTTATACCAAACGTAAGACTTAAGAATAGCAGTATAAGGTTCCAACCTCTGATCAACTCTATCTACACCTCCCATGTGCCTATTATAATCTAAAATGCACACAAGTTTGCGCACTTCAGCAACCTGGCCCCAAACAGTCACGGGGGAAGTACTCTCATCATGGATGGTACTTAGCATGTAGACATCCCTCTTGTCTGAAAATTTCAAAGCTAGCAGCTCATCATTCCGCGAGGCACAGCACTGTCCCCTTGCAAGTTTCTTACAAACAACCTCCCTTGGATAGCCTTTCCGGTTACAACGAATTGTGCCACAAGCAACAGTGTCCACTTTAAACAATTCCTTGAACAACTGCACTCCAGTGTAGAAGTTATCTACATACAAATGGTGACCTTTGTTGAACAGTCGTCTACCAAGATCCCACACAATTTTCTCAAGGCTCCAAAAGTGGGAGGACAACCAGGGGGGTCAATATTGGAATCCCTACCAGTGTAGACACGGAAACTATACACATATACTGTACTACTTTCAGACAGCATATACAATTTAATTCCATATCGTGCCCTTTTGCTAGGAATGTACTGCCTAAAAACCAAACGACCCTTGAAGAGGACCAAAGACTCGTCCACACTTATCTCTTTGCCTGGAACATAGACCTCTGAAAACCGATCTACAAAATGATCAAGGACAGGCCTAATCTTAAAAAGACGGTCAGAATCTGGGTGATCTCGTGGCAAGGCTAATGCATTGTCAACAAAATGCAGCATCCTAAGAAGAAGCAAATATCGATTACGACTCATGGTCGCAGGAAATATAGCTGTTGCCATCAAGGGACTAGTAGACCAATAAGAAGCCAGTGACGGCTTCCTTATCAACCCCATCAAAAAAGTCAAACCCCAAAACTTTTTTATCTCCTCCAAATTTGTGGGAATCCACTGGGCAGCTCTAGAGTGTGGCCTAAGTCTAGCAGCGTTGTCCCTCAAATGCTGCTTCACATATAAATTAGTCTGCTCAACAATCTCTTCCAAAAACACATCATCCATGAAAAACTCAAAGAAATTGACAGGCAAAAAGTTCTCTGTATTGGCGCTACACCCCGGGAGACCAGTAAAGGTAGGCAACTCTGGCTGCTCCATGTTTGGGGCAACCCAGAGATCAGGTCTTATAACGGGAAACCTTTCAGCCCCAGGTTCCTGCACTGATGGCACATCAGTGTCCTCCTCTAAAACAGACCCTTCATCTGCACTGAGTGTGGCTTCCTCATCAGAAGATTCCTCTCCAACAGAAACATCACTGCCAGAATCCCTCACTTCCTCCTCTGCCTCAGATGCAGAGTCCGTCTCATAATCATGATCAGACAATGACTCAAAAAGCATACCAACCACCTGCTGAGCGGTCATCCTGCAGCTAGCCATGATCTTTCCTACTAAAATTAACTGGACAAATTCACCACCAACAACCAGCACTGTGTAAGATAAGTAACAAAGTGTAGCTTTATTAGTAAGAGTTATAAACTCAAAAACTATACCGCTCACTTGCCTGAAAAAGCTTGATTCACCAGCAACTACTCTGCACAGACACAGCAATCACCAATGATAAGAAAGAAAGAAAAGCAAATTAGAAATAAGTCAAAACAAATATCATTGTGCACAAATCTAAGGACAATTTCACACACAATCCTGCATTTAGTACACCCCCTACAAACATGTCATTCGTGCATGGCAACAATACTCCTTTGGAGTAAATTGTTTATACTTACCTAAAACATGCAACTATGCAAACCGCAGGTCAACCACCGCCAAAACCGCAAGGAGCCACAGCAAATAAAGCAAAAGCTCTGAACTATAACAAAAAGGAGAAAAACATTTTTTATCACAAATGCAAATACTTAATCAGTTGACAAACACCCCACCATCAAACATTTAGAAATTGGTGCCAAGTGGATTCTGCCATAGGGGCAGATGGGCATACTAAAAAAATAGGCCTATCTGCCCCAAGGAGGGCAGAAAATACCTTTAGTAGTGTGTCCCCATGGGGAGCGACCCTTGCTCAAGGGGACAGCCCCCAAACAAAAAAAAACACACACAACACTATCCCTGGTGCCTAAGGGGCTTCTGCCCCCCTTGGGGCATATGTGCCTAAAAATAATAGGCCGATCTGTCTCCAAGGGGTGCAGAAATGGCCTCGGTACATGTGCCCCCAAGGGGGGGGGGCGACCCTTGCCCAAGGGCCCCCCCATCCACTAACACACACACACACTATCCCTGGTGTTTAAGTGGCTTCTGCCCCCAAGGGGGGCAGATGGGCCTAAAAAAATAGGCCCATCTGCCCCCAAGGGGGGCAGAAATGGCCAACAGGTCAATGCCCCCCTTGGGGGGGGGGCACCTCATGCCCAAGGGGATGCCCCCCTTGGGGGGGGTGCCCCATGCCCAAGGGGACACCCCCCCACAAAAATAAACAAATACAAAAAAATCCCTGGCGTTCTAGTGGTTTCTGCCCCCCTTGGGGCAGATCAGCCTAAAAATAATAGGCTGATCTGCCCCCAAGAGAGGCAGAAATGCCCCTAAAAGACATACCCCCCAAAGGGGAGCGACCCTTGCCCAAGGGGCCGCCCCCCCATCCACTACACACACAATCCCTGGTGCCTAAGTGACTTCTGCCCCACTTGGGGGCAGATGGACCTAAAAAAAATAGGCAGATCTGTCCCCAAGTGGGGCAGAAAAGGCCAACAGTTCCATGCCCCCTTGGGGGGGGCGCCCCTTGCCCAAGGGGGCACCCCCCCACATAAATACACAAAAATAATAACATCCCTGGCGTTCCAGTGGTTTCTGCCCCTCTTGGGGGCAGATCAGCCCAAAATAGTAGGCCAATCTGCCCCCAAGGGGGGCAGAAATGGCCGTTGTTATTTGCCCCCAAAAGGGGAGCGACCCTTGCCCAAGGGGCCGCTCCCCGACTGTAAAAACACGAATGAACTAAAAAAAAAATCCCTGGCGTCTAGTGGGCATTCCTGCTGCCCGATCGCAATGCGATCGGGCTGCAGGAATGCTCAAAGAGACACCGGGTGAAAGGAAAACACTTTCCTTTCCCCCGGTGCCTCTTTCTGCAAACCCCCCCACCCACCGGGAAGAGAAACTTCCCTCTTCTTCCCTCGACGCACAGGAAGCAAATGGCTTCCTGTGCGACGGGCACCCGATAATGAAGTCAGCGCACGATCGCGCGCTGATGTCATTATGGGGGGGTGGGGGGGTCGGGGGGGGAAGTGGAAGGGCTTCCCCTTCCATCCCTGCCTTTGGGGGGGATGGGGGGAATCACACAGAGGGAGCGAGAGCGCTCCCTCTGGGCTGTGTGCCGAGGACGTAATGGTTACGTCCTCAGCACAGCAGCACTGTGCCGCAGGACGTAACCATTACGTCCGTGGCACAGAACCGGTTAATACTTCTTCTATCAAGTAGAACGCTCTTGTAATGTGTGCACACACAGAATATGATGTCCATGGAAGGTCACTTAGTAGGATTGATCTCTTGAACTTCCTGTACCAAAGATCGTCAAATGTGGGACAGTCAGAACTCATTATTCGCACATGCACAACGTATTTTTCTACATCTTTAAAGTCACATTCTTCTTCTGTTTCAGCAAATTCTTTTAGAAACTTCACAGGCTCAGCAGTTACCAAACTCCAAGCTTTGTGCCAATTTTGCTCATAGAGTCATCACCCTTAAGAATATATGCCTTGATAGGAACACTAGGCATCTCTGGGTAAAGTTTCTTGTACACAATAGAAGCGGGAATAAGTGTTTTTTCTAGCCTGGTCTATATTGCGTCCATAACTCTTGACAGTCCTTGACTTATGAACATTGCAACAAATCTAAGTAGTACAATAATAACACTTGTGTCATTTGGCAGTACAATGACTCGATTGGAACCATTTCGAACAGCCAACTCAACATGTGGCACAACACAAGGTCAGCTTCTTTCAATTTGCTGTTAAGTTCTTGAAGAATATGGCTTGTACCTTTTGAATATACCTCTGCATGCACCAACTCCTCATTGAAAATCATTCCACTTGCAATAATTGGAAATTCAGTGTTCACTGAAGCACCAGCAATGTTTTGGTGAGTTTACATCTTCATGTTCAACTTGTTCAATGTTGATGACCAGAATTTATCAAGTTGCACAGGTATTAGTGTCAATTTTTCGATGCAGGCAAGGTCAATTGTTGCACTTGTATAAATTAATCTGATTCTCGCATATTCTTTGACAGATAATTCTAGATAGCTGTCAAAGCCAATGTGCAGTTCTTGCAAGGTGCACAGACTTTGTTCTCTGTAGAACAGTCTGCATGACCTCTCTGATGTTCTGCTTGGATAAAATCTTGACCATGCACAATTGTGGCATATAGTCCACAACAACAGCAGTTTTCCAAGAGAACACCTTTTCGAATTGAAATTCTTCAGGTGAAAGATCTTGTACAAGTTTGCGCTTCACTGGTTCGGCTGCAGCCTCTCCATCAAAAAATGCATTTGTTGGAAGAAGATCATGCAACAGAATTTCCTTAATAACTTCACCCCTTCATTTGCTACGTACATCTCTCTATGTGCTTGGAAAAGTTATTTTTTCTTTTAACCTGTTTTGTAGTGGCTGGTTGGACGAAACTCTTACTATGGCAATCAAAGTGTGGAAATTTAGCTTTAGTGATTATGTCAAACAGTTTTTTCTCTTTCACTATACATTTTTCCTGCTTCAGTTCTGTGTATAGTTTTGATACATGTTCCCGGACATCTAGTGGATGTGTCTTTATATCATTATCCACATATTGTTTGGTCAAGAAGTTGTGCAGTCGCACAGGCTCAGTCATTTCAAAGGGGTTTCCTTGCTGCTGTAGAAATTATACAAGCTGTCACCATGTTTATTAAAATGTTCCTCTCTCCTTCCCACAAGTTTGTGGCAAGTAACAGTTTCATGGTGGTCATTCATTTTGAATTTGTCATCTCTCTGAAAACATGGCAAATAGAAAGGACTTCGTAGTAAACTAGCCGCAATTGAGCAAGATATTCACATTCACCTGTCTGACCAGCAATTCCCTTAGAGCTTTTCTGTGATCTCTGCATCATCTGTTCCAGTTTCATATCTGGAGCCACATCCTTGAACCTTTCTTCTCTGTCTTTCACCACAAAATGTCTTTGGATGAATTTTCTGCAGCGGTATGGTTTTTCCACCTCTAGCTTCTTCACTCTTTCCAAATACCAGGACCCATTTCTGAGGTAGTTTATGCAATTGAATTTGTGAAACACAGTATTCAGTGACTCTACAGTCCTCACATGTAGCTCCCTATCACCTTCCCGATCAGCATGCACCAACTTTTTCACTAGAGCTCTCATGTGTAAAAGATTTTCCCAGTACTTGCAAGGTTCTGATTTTTCTTCACATTCTTTGATAAACTCTAGAGTCTAGGTTTTCAGGTTTTCTGATTTTGAACTGAGTGTATTGAACATTAACTGGCTTTGCATTATGTCTTCTGAATGAAGTGCACCTTGTGCCTTGTTCACTTCAGAGATAATATATGCGTAACCTAATTGTAATTCTTGTTCCAGAAACCATTCCAACACAATGTTTCCATACCCTCAGATATGATGAGCATACCTTGTAACAAATGAACATAATGAGTTCCGCTCAATACAGACTGGACAGTTTTGCTTCCAAAGATTTCAGCCGCAATTAGTGCATCATCTATGCCACATCCACTGACATAACTGCCTGCATTCCTCAATGCAAATTTTGTCATGTAGAAAACACCCATCATTGGATAAAGATTATCATATTCTACTGGATTTGTCATAAAAATGTCACCTACAATATGGAAATCACTTTAATCTCAGATAATTGACAGGATAGGTTGGTCTTTAAGATGACAATGTACAATGTGTATACTGTTGCATAGTTTGTAACTGGAGATGGTATTACTGGTAAAAACCCAACCTTCTTCAGTAGAACAGTATTCTGGGAGATCAGAGCATGAATTCCAGACCACAGAGGAACTGGCTTTTTTTTATCCTTCCGTCCACACTGAAGATGCAATAGGATAAATTCTGTTAAATCATTTTCTCAGACCACAGCATGTCCTCAGACACTTTCTGGTAGACTGAGACGTGTTGATGGCTCGTAGTGATTTGGCACACGTTGGTAAGCCATTTGGGTGATTAGTTTGCAGCTTTGTTTATTTATGCCTACAGCTAACACAGCTTGTTTTCCGGCAGCTACTTCATTGGTACAGTCTTGAAAAAGCACCATGGCAGTATCATGTGTGCTGGATGTTCCAGACAAAGAAGAGCTGTCTTCAAAATCAAAATTATCAAGAACAGCAATTGTAAATCCTTTCCTTGTAAAGTGACTTGGAAGTGGTGTGCTGTTGGAGTCACAAGATTTTACAGCTTGTGGTGCTAACAAGTTCCTGCTCCGTACTATGTCATTCTAACTTCTTGATACACCAACCCTATTTGTTGAAGTGATTAGCTCCCTACCTTTGCACTTGTCATAGATTGTGTGGGCAGGCATCATGTGTTGTGGAGTTTTCTTTTTGCTGTGATGTAATTCATAGAACATGATTTGGAAAAGACAGTACATTTGCACAGCATAGCCTGTCATGTCTTCCATTTTTTTGCTTATATCTTCAAAGCCATCACCAATGTTGTTGGCTTCTGTTCCAAATTCATTAACTTTAGTTTGTAACAGTTCTGCTTTGCTGATATTAAACAATAATGTAAACAATGTTAAGACAACATCATGCATTCTTGTTGACTCCCTTGATATGCAGAGCTCTGGGGCATCACAAAAGTTGTCATTAAGTCCAAAATCTAAATCTTTCAGGACATTTCTTAAAATGGTTTCTGCTGATTTTACTGCATGCTGTGGTCTTCTTTTGGAAGCAAGAACTTCAGGAGTCAAATCAACCAAGAACACCATAAGTGGCTCATTCTTTTTGTTAGACTGACAAACATGAATTCTGTAATTGTACATTCTCACCAGAAAAATCTTAATTTCATTATTATGGATCCATACAGTTTCATCAATGTTCACCATTATTTTTCTGATCTCACTGAGTGTGAACCCGCAGCCAGCACTCAAGTAGATTTAAAACTGTATTTGCTTTTTCAAAGAGTGCAAACTTAACTGAAGACTGGCTGTTACGTTGCTGCTGGGAGCTCGTTTTACATTCATATTTTCAAATGTACGCATCTATGCAATTTGGGTAGGCGTACAATTACAATGCTTTAGATCAGCTACTTGGCTGAAAACATTATCTTGGAAGAAACTAGCTACAGAAAAAGACATGTTTGCCATTTGAGACTCACATACTATGTACTTTGTTCTTTCATCAGTCTCTTTGGTCTTTGTCTGGCTAACCCTTGAATAACACATTGAAGATAGTCTGTGTAGGAAAGTCCTCCTTTTTGCCCTGGTCACCTCCAAACTTTTTGGACAGATACCAGTGATTACTGACTCTTGGCTGTGCCCTGGGTACTGCTTACAAGTCACAGGGCCAGTGCTCTGTGTAAAGTGGGTATGCACATTAGGCTAATTACAATTGGCAAAATTAACCTACCTATAAGTCCCTGGTATATGGTAAGGCATATAGGTTTAGGGACCCCAGCATAAACAGTGCACCCATAGGTGCACTGATGAGGTGCCCAGTGTCATTTTAAAGGCAGGCCTGCCTTGCTGGCTGATTTTAAGTTAAAGTTATATGCAAATTCGATTTTGGAATTAAAAGTAGTTCCAAAGTCTTAAACAACCTTGTTTTTACACATAGGTCACCCCTAAGGTGTGCCCTATGTGCCCCTAGGGCTGGTTGCCATGTAACTATAAGCAGGGACCTTATAAAAACAGCTTTAGAAGCCCTGGTGAGGTAAAACAGCCAAATTTGCTTTTCCTCATTGTAGTGAATGGCCACAATAGGCTAGAATAGGGAGACTTGATTTTATTTTTAAAAGTCCCCTTAAGCAAAAGATACCTCAAGTTTGGTATCAAATTAATTGTTATAATAAATCCCACAACTGGGAGTTGTAGGATTTAATATAACTTGTTCAGGTAAAGCGTTTTACACTTTACCTGAAAAGTTGCCAACTTCATCCCTGCAGTGTTTTTGTTGCTTTGCTCTGATTGGCCAGCCTCTGGCAACCTGGCCAGGCTGCCTTGATGAGGTGTGAAGTGGCCTGGCTCCACACAAATAGATGTACCTGGGGGGGAGATCACCCCTCAGCAGCTGGGTAAACAGTAAGGGGGAGGACTGCCAAAGGCAGGGAAGGACATTTGGAGCAACCCAGCCACACCCTCACATCCTGCAAACCCAGACAGTTAGGTGCCCCCTTGATTAGATTAGGAAAGGGCAGGAGAGGGGTGTGTTTAGGATTTTTAGCCACACTAGTGGGTAGACTTAGCCAGATGTAACCTCCAAAAATCATTTTCAGCCATGATGGATTTTTGAGGAATGTTGCTCCCTGGGATTGATTTTTGCCACACTTCCCAGAAAGTGGTCATCACAGGGGGAAGGACCCTACACCTGATTCGAGAACCAGGACCCCTTCTTTTCACCCAGGAACAAGGATAAACCTGGCAGACCTGCACCCACACCTCAGATCCCTACAATGAAGAACTACAGGAGAAGAAGGACTGTCCTGTTGGACCTCTGGCCTGCACCTGGACACTGCAATCTGGAGGACTGCACCAGCTGCACACTTGACCTTCACCACAAGTAGGACTTTGCCTGGCTTCAACTGGTTCAAGGAGGAAATCTCTGTTTGCTGCAGGTGAAACCCTTCTAACCACAGTCCCCTGCACCAACTCCTGAAGAAAGCAACCAGCTGACCACTGTCCAGTGGCCAAAAGGAGTTTGTGCCAGGTGCATTCTGAGAGTTGTAGTCCACACCCTCAAGGAGCATTTCAGAGCTTCTGGAACTTTGGGGTGAGCTGTGGACCTCAAACGAACCTTAAAGGAACATCTGGAAGAAGATCCAGAAGTTTGGAGAAGTTTGGAGAACTTTTGGAAAAAAACTCCACAAAGGGACCCACCCGCCGTGGCAACTCTAGCTGGCTTGCCTCAACCACAACCTGGCCTGACTTGCAGGTTCGCCCCGGTGAAGAAAATTTCCCAAAAAGTGACAAAGTCCGAACGTAGGAAGTTGACCGGTACCTCCCAGGCAGTGTATCCGAAGAGGACTCCAGAGACGTCAGATCAAGTTTCAGGTTTGCCCCGGTTGAAGGATTTTCATCTCGAAAAAACAACTAAGTCCGAAGGTAAAAATCTCCAACGAGGGCTACCACAACGCGTATCCGAGGAAGAGTTCAAGGAGGTCGGATTGGACTGGTGACTTGGTCCCGCTGAAGAAAATCTCCAGACAAACGACTAAGTCCGAAGGTTAACTTTTGACCGAGGCCTCCGCGAGCTGTAGCCGAGCAGGGCTCCATTGTGGTCTGCCTCAAATTTTGACTTTGCCCCGGTCGAGGTGCGACCAGATGACCAGATTGACGCTATTAGTTTCTAAGCTCTAAAAAATATTAATTCTTTAAAAATTCATATCTCCGGTTCCCTTTATCTGAATTTATTCCATCTCATTTTAAAGCTGAAATTATTTCCCATTTTTATGAATTGGTTTTGGATTTTTAAACAGTTTCCTGTGTTTTATTTAATTACTGTTTTGTGATATTTTAATGCTTTACGCTTTGTCTCCTAAGTTAAGCCTTGTTGCTCGTTAGCAGGCTCCCAAGGGTTGAGCTAGGTTTAATTTACTGAGACCTAACTGGACCTAAGTGGAGGTTAGTGGCATATTGCTAAGTGTTGGTACTTACCTACCCTTACAAATAACCCATTTTCCAACACTTTGCTTTCTGATCAGTTGTTGGATGTGGATGCGGGCTAGCCATCGATCTTCTAAGTGGATGGGCATTGGGTTTAGTCATCGTCGCTTTCTCAGAAGACTCAGATTCTTGTGATTCACTTGTTGTGTACGACTTGTAGCACTTGTTGTTACAATGATTAAATATTTGATTCTCTTCACCCATCAGTTTCAATCTTTTGTGAAATTTGTCGTGCTCTATTTCTGCAGCAGCATCTCAAATCTCTTCTGTCCAGCCGCAGTTGATGTTAGCTTTTCTTTCAGATTAGCTTAGCATATGATACATTTTTCTTTGTTGAAGGAGTCCTCAGATTTTGTAGTTAGCAAAACTGTCAGGAGGTAAAGATCCTCTGCTACCACCGGCTTTGCTCATGTTTGCAAATTTGAATCAATAGAAAACCTGAAACAAAAACAGTATTAAAATAAATTACCAATATGATAGCTAAAATACATCATTATAGAGCCATCATTTAGGAAAATGGTGGAAGAGTTGCTCTGAGGAGTTATTTTCTGTCTCTACAAGACTACTTGACCTCCAAAACCTTAGTTTTGACACCAAAATGAAGTATATAGTCCTCATGGTTATGGAAATATTACATCATCACTTCAACACTTACACCATTTAAAAAAAGTAATCCAGAGAAAGTTGGTCCAGTTTGGCAATGTTTACGCAAGCTACATTACTTTTCTAATGACAAAAAATGAAAATCTCTTGACGACAAATCTTTTATGAAGGTATTTCAAGGGGCCAGAACTAATTGCAGAGTATCTCAAAAGAACATTGATGAATCAGAAATATTGGTAAGCTCCTTTCTTAAAAATACATGAAGAGTTATTTAAAATAATGTGTTAGTTATACTTGTGAGGGATTAATATTTCCTTTTGTTTTGTTACCACAGAAAATTACGCTGGCATAGAACAGTGCATTACAAATTATTGAGGAACAGTCCACATCTGAAATTTATAATACTAATGTTTCCTTTTCAAGTAAATGCATATTTAATAGTAAAACATAGTATTTGGGCTACAAACCGTTTGGGGGTGATTTAGCAGAAGTTTTAGTACTGTCCACAATGTCACAGTGATCATTCATATGTGCAAGTCCATGTATTTTGTTAACCAAAGTACAAATAGTTGTTTTGTGAAGTGGTGCAATGGAAAGGCATATTAACATGAATTCACTGTAGGTTATTAGTCAAAATGCATGTGGCATACCTTTGTTAGTTTCTGTTTAACAGATTAGTGTGTGTTCATATTATAATTTATCATGATAATTAACAGTTTGCATTAAAACAATAATAGATTTAATGGAAAAAATCATTTTAAAGGTGACATGCAAATATAGTGAATGTAGTTATACATTATAGTACATGAAAGGGTTAATGGTGTTACTCCCTTTTGAATGTACTGTAACAAAAAACACTGACATTACTTCCTATGAGAGAAATTCCAGGTGGAGGTTATGTTCATGTACCTTAGAGTAGAAATGTCTATTATAAATTGCTGAACGAATATGTGAACACGATGGAGGTTAGAGATCGTTATGTGTACACACAGTTGCCTTCTTCAGTTAGTGAAGAAATCACTTATCATAGTATCACCTTAACCTATGGAATTTCCTGCAGCCTGTTGTTAATAATTTTGTATAAGTGAGAGTATTATCAGTATTAGTATTACAATTATGGGTTAGTTTTCTCAATTGTCCCTATTATGAAGTACTTGAGTAGCATTGCCACAGAGAAAAATATTGAAACAGTAGGAGGTTCTTTGAGCCTATACTGACATTTGGAACAGTCTCTGCCGATAGAAACAACCTGAACTGTCTTCTTACCCCAGTAGAAAAGGAATTCATTGGACAAGTTGAAGACAGAAGAAGTACAATGAAAGCTAAAGTAGAAAAGGGAATAGATCTACCAAGTTGGGAAGGAGAAGAGCTCATTCATTAGCAGGGAGCCAAGGATCCCTTGTCTTAGATTGGCAACATGTAGGAAAAATATGTGGATATAAATCCAAATCAAACATTGACAAAATGTTTGTGGGGACTAGTAAATGTAGACGTATTTTTGTTTAAAAATGTATGGACCTTTTTGTCAACAAGACAAGACCCCGCCACACAAGGTGTTTATTTCATTTGTGGGAAAAACACCTATAACAAGTTGCCGAAAGGATGGTATAGTACATGTTATCTACGAGTAGTCTTTCCAAAGAATTACCATGTGAAATTTTCAATGACTCGGCCTAATTGAAAGCCCAGCTTAATGTGCATATGTGTGTAAACAAGCAGTGTATCAAGGTAAACAGGTGCATCCACCCGTGTTTTCACTAAATTGTGTGTGGATTTACTTGTTTTAGTTGTTTTTAAGTTTGGGGAGCAATGTTTTTGTGGGACCTTGTTTGGGGCTTACTTTTACTTTGTTCCCACCTCCCCAGTCCGCCGTGACTGTGTGTTCAGTCGATTGTTGCAAAGGAAGTGTCGGGTTGCTGGTTTCTGCTTCCTGGCTTCCGTTCTCTGACTGGTTAGCCGTCTAGACTTGGGCTAATTGAGAGTCCTAGTTAATGCGCATGTGTGCTTTGATGCACGCAGCGGGTGCATCAAAGGCAAGCCCATATGTGCCGGTCTGTGCCCGGATAGGAGCATCCGCCAGGACCCTTTGTCTCCGAATATCTGAAAGGCCTTCTCGACTGGTCTACGTGCAAGATTTTGTAATTAGCCTAGAACTGAAGGCTGAGTCATTTTTGTGCACTAGATTGGCTATGAATGCTCTTTATGACCATGACAATGAGTTATGCCCCACATGTGGGTTCAGGTTATCTGTGCTGGCCCATGAGAAGAGTGAACATACTAAGGAAAACAGGGGCCTAGAACTAAAAGCGTTGATACAGCAGACAAAAACCACTAAGGAGAAGTTTAAAGGCTTTTTAATCAATCCCAACTCATTAATTAAACACACTAATAAATTTGCAGACCTCTTGTTTACCAAGGGCCCTGATTGGGTCTTTGCAAAGGAGATTTGGGCTAATGTCACTTCAAACCCTTACTTGGTAGAGGCGATTCCAACTGCTATGCTATCCTGAGAATGGATAGGATATGGAGGACGGGTGGTGGACTAGTTCTAGTTCATAAGCAGGAACACTGTTGTCACATGGAGCCACTTAGTAAAATTAATCTGTGTGAGGCCTTATATTTTTCAATAAAAATCTCAACTACTGTGTCTTTTATGGGGATTGCTATATAGAGACCCCCAGCTTTCAGGTCCTCATTTGTGACAGGTCTGGTCAGTCTAATTGAAGCATATATGTGCAAAAATAACATCACAATCTTAGGGGACTATAATTTTCATTTGGAGGAAACTTCTTGTATGGATACCAGGGTATTAATTGAAATCTTTGCCTCATTGAGGCTCGAAAAACTTGTAAAGTCCTTACTCATTAATCAGGACACACCCTAGATTGTTTTTTTCTAATGATACTAGGTTGTCAACCAAGAGGTTTTATCCTTAATATGGTTGGCCCTCCTAGCAGTCACATTTAATTTTGAGCCCTTCTCACATCAGAAAGAGATTGTAGTAGCTGTGGCTAACTTGGAAGAGAATTTGGAAAGGGGTATCAAAAAAATTATTTGTCACTGCATTAAACCACACCCCTTGTTCGGTAGTGGAAGACAATGACTTGAGTGCAAACATATTAGACAATTGGCTGAACTCAGCATCTCAGGTAGTTATGCCTCCTAGTTGAGTTAGTATGTGCAAGAGAGATAGGTAAGTCCGTTGGTGGTCTGAAGGCTTGGGGACGCTGCCCGGCCCCGTACAGTCAGCAAAATATAGAGGAGTTATTATGACAGTGATCTGTCCTTTGACCATTAGATTAACCACATTGTATTCACCTGCTTCTGGATCAAGATATTTTTGTATAGCCCCATAGCAGATCAGAAAAAGGTGGATTTTGCTTTAATTTCATCCAGTATGTATTATTGTAATGCCCTCCTTTCAGAAGCAAACAAGACCTCTCTGGCCAAACTCCAGTGGGTACATCCAGAATGGATTACTGCAATGCCTTCCTTTTAGAAGCAAACAAGACCTCGATGGCCAAACTCCAGTTGGTACAAAATGCAACAGCAAGGCTGGTACCAGATATTCCTAAACGGAGGTCTGTCACCAACATACTGCGGGAGCTTCATTGGCTTCCTATTTAGAAATGGGTTACCTGCAAAGCTATGTCTATTGTGCTCAAAGCACTTTACAGGGTCATCCCTGAAGGAATTAAAGCTATGTTCCAATGACATATACTGTGTAGGTCTCTCAGATCAGTATCTCAGAATTTTGGCCTGATTCCTGAAAGTGTGAAAGAAGAAATGGGGAGGAAAAGCAGCTACGGCAAAAATGTGGAACTCCCTTCCTCGTCACATCATCAAAATTGACCCACAACTTCCTTTTAGGAAAGCATTACAAACCTGGTTCTTCTCTTTATAAATATAACTATTTTAGGCCCTCTGACTGTTTTAGTCTTTCTGGCAGATTGCCTCACTTCCTTGGTTATGCACTCAGTGACTTGACGCCTTCGGGTATATCTGGGCTTCATACATTTTTATCTTATCTTATCTTTTCTTATATTACCTTATCTGACCATGTCTGGAATAAGAAATCAAACACAAGAGTTATGAGCTGGTGCCAGAGCTTCAGAGATTGTAGGTGATATTTTTGGTGTCATAATCCCATCAATGGGTGTAATCCTGATTGATCACACAATAAAGAAGTTGCCAATAATAGTGGATAAGCTTTCTATAGATACAGCAGGTACCTTCTTGTTAGTGGAGACAGAAATGGTTCCCGTAAGATCAATGGTTTTATAAAACTGTCATGCATTAGACATCCTTCTCAAAAAGGAGGGCAGAGTTTGCAAAACGTTACACATTCAACAGTTCTGCACTTAAATTCCAGATAATAGTAAGAAGCTGAAAAAGTATATTTCAAACATGACAGAATTGAAGAAGGACCTGAAGGAATTAGAAGTGACAGGTGCATGGGAAGCCATAGCTAGTGGTTTTCAAGCAGCCGGAAAGTGGTTTGGGAGCATAGGAAAAGGACTTGTTAAACAAATCAAGAGACCTACACTGATAATAGCCCTGTGCGCTTTAGTTGCAGTTTGTCTTTATAAGGTGATCAAGAAGCTGAAAGAAATGAGTGCAAGCAGAGGAGATAGAAGGGAGGAGTTTAAGATGGAGACTAGTTGATGTCTTTAATACAGTGACATCAAGCAGTTAGAAAAGTCCAGAAGATCTTTCCTGGATCAGCCTCTGAAATGTTGAGATGTCTTGTTGAAAATGAGAGATTGAATTTATGTGATAGCTTGATTCGCCACCGGGGAAGACTGATCTAGCAGAACTTTTAGTACTGTCCCTCATGTCACAGTGATCATCTATATGTGACGGTCTATGCATTTTGTTAATCAAAGTACTAACTAAAATTTTGTTGTAAAGTGGTGCCCTTGAAAGCCATATTAATATGCATTCACTGTAGGTTATCGATTAAAATACTTGCAAGTTTATATTTAACACATTAATTCATTTTCATGATATAGTTTATCATGTTAATTAACAGTTTGCATTAAAACAATAATAGATTTGATGGAAAAATTTTTTTAAAGGTGATATGCAAATATTGAGTATATAGTCACTCACTATAGTTATATGAAAGGGTTAACAGAGTTATTTTGTTTCGAATTTACTGTAACATGAACACTGACAGAGTTTATAAATATTAAATTTATGGTTCAGAATATTAAATGTGTATTATATGCTTTTATAAATGTGCTGTTTTAATTCACATGCATTAGCCTGAGTGAGGCCTGAAAGGCCCTGTTTTGTGACTGTGTAGAAAATAATTAGTCATTCTTGCCAACATGAGCTTTTCTTTCAGACATTGAACTCATGAGAATGTTTGCTTGGAAATAGACATTCAATTGTTTTATGTATAATAGGCTTGGGAACCCATCCTTGGGTGTGGTATGTTCAGGGAACTGTGGAATAAATATGTACACAAATGTTTCAATTTGCATGGTTGAGCTAAGATGGAAGCTGTTTCACATGAAAAAGAGGGAATTTTTATTGATGTTGCAGTCTGAGTCGTATAACTGCTTGCCATTGGACATTTTCATCTTTTGCATCATATGCTGTGATGGATGGACAAATCATTTTGCCCTTAGGAACCTTAATATATTTTTCCCCAACTGGACTTGCAGCAGATTTTTCCCACTCTTCACCACTTGTTGAACCACTTTGACTCCATGAGGTATAGTCCTCTCTACCCTTTTCCCCTTTGAGATGCCTTGCTGATACTTAGAGCTTTTTTCCCTCTGCCCCAGAGAAGAAGACTCTTGATAAAGTTTCTGAAATGCTGACGCCTTCCCTTTTTACCTGCTTTTTGTCAACCTTAGCTAGTTATACGTTTCCCAAGATTTCATTTTTCAAATTCTTTGTATCCTTTTTGTGCTTTTTGCATTTTTGTTTGTCTGTTCTTGTCCCAGTAAATAGTAAATTGATTTGCTAAATCGCATGGTTTCCCCTTACCCAGATTATTTCAACTGTAGCATTAGAATTGGTAAATCATTAACAGGATTAGACAACATTTGTTTCCTCCTTTCCAAATTTTCTTGTTGCTTTTGTGTGTAGCAGTTATCTAATGACTGGTATTTCTGGTATTAATTAGTTTGAATTTTTTTAGGAGGTTAGGGCAACCTATCATGATTTTATACTTTTATAGTATTGTTTTTAAAAACAATCTATGTCACTCTGAGCATTAACTTCTAATAAATACCCTTGGACTTTATTTCAGCTTAGAGTATTCTTTGCATGGGTAAATGAGTCATTCTGCTCATTTAATTTATAGATGAAGTTTATATGTCCTTGTTTCTACTCCCTTATCCAAGGTGAAAATATCTATCAGCCTCATCCAAGCATAATCGTGAGAAGCAATATGCTATGGCAGGGATAAACTGCCACCTTTCATTACTATTGTTCCAGGTCTTGTTCCTCACTGTACACTCCCTTCAACGTTTGCCCTTATGTAGTTGCTGCTGAAGGTGGGAATTGAGGGGTACTGTTTCTGAGAATGCTTGGTTAGACAAAAGTTAGTAGCAACATGAAGCAACTCAATGAGAGAGTGAACTCTCTCATACAGTTCTGCTATTTGCTCCACAGTATTAATGATGCTGATGATTATTTGTGTAAAAACAGTGTTTATTTTATGGGTGTTCCCAAGAAATCCGAGGGGCCCTGTGGTGTGTTGCTGATTGTGAGATGTGTCAAAATTGGCTGAAACTTAAAGAGACACCACCTTTTTTCTTTTGAAGAGGCACATAGCACATGGACCCTGACTCACCTCCTAAGGCCATTCACACAGCTATCATTTCTATTTTCTTCATTATCAAGATCAAGATGTTATTCTTCAGGCTGCTCTGAGTAGGAGCCCCGATACTCTATAAAAAAAACTACGATCTTGGTAATCACTGATTTCATGTAAGTAATTCTGGAGTAGTGTTCAATGGCTGTAAGAACCGAGAAAGAGCTATTTGAATATAGATAATAATCTAAACCTGCTCCAAGACAGAGGACTCAGGCCCTCATTACGAGTGTGGCGGTCTTAAGACCATGGACAAAGTGGCGGTCCAGTCTCTACATTTCGACTGTGGCGAAAGCACCATGGTCGGACTGCCGGCACCACCTCTTTGAGGCCGGTCGACCTGGGAATTACGACTCCTGTGTTCGCCAGTTTTTGCATGGCGGTTCCACCTCCATCCAAAGGCTGGCGGAGATGGGATGCTGGGGGCCTCATCTCGCTTTTCACTACCTGATTTACAGGCAGTGAAAAGAGAGACAGGTGTTAACACACTCAACGCACTGCAACATTGCCACTGTCTCGATTACGGGCCGTGGTCAATGTTGTGGTGATTTTCCTGCTGGGCCAGAAACTGGAAACACTGTTTCCGCCCACTGGCCCAGCCAGAAACTCGTAATAGGGCCAGCAGGCGGAAGACCAGAGTGGCGGTCTTCCGACATAAAGAATTTGGCGGGCGTCTTCTGCCGCCCACCAAACTCATAATGAAGCCCTCAGTGTCATGAAAAGACATCAACCAGGATACCAGCACCAGGGACACACAACAGCAGTAATATTGTAAAACAGACCAAAATATTGACAGAGGAGAAAGCCACTCCACAAACAATAGGACAAGGATGAGATCAACAGGGAATCAAATGAGGAAGAACACAATAAAAGCGCTGGGCCAATAAGCTGAGTGGACAAACTACAGAAGCGGCCTGTGCACAAAATGTTACGTTTTTAATATTGTGACACCTAAATATTGTGTCAAGAATATTATTAGTACAAAAATATTGTGGCACAGAATATCATTTGTCAAGAATATCCTTTTTGATAAATAACACTGTTGTAAATAAGATATTTTCTTCAATATTGTTTTCTCAAATATAGTTGTAAATATGTTGTTTTTGTGAGTAACTTAATGTATATGAGATAATATATTAATTGGTAGTGTTAGTATAATTATCAATTTTATAAACTATAGTTTGTAATTTGAAATGTTTAATTTATTTATTTTAGCTAATGTGTAGTATATAATTTAATAGTGGATTGTTGAGTTTGTAGGGGAGTAGGGTGGGAAGCAAATTAAATTGTAATTAATTTAATATTATTGTTAATTTTGTATTGTAAATTATATTTTTTATTTATTAATGTTTATGTAGATTGTTTGGCTGTCTAATAGTTATTTAATATATTTAAGGCTAATTTGCTATTTTTAATGTGTATTTTTTTTTTAACTATGTTGTTTTTATTAGCGAGTTGTTGAGTTTGTCAGGGAATAGGGAAGGAAGTTAATTAAATTCTAAATAATTGTATATTAAAGGTAAATAATTTGTAATTGTTAATTATGTAATTTATTATTAACTATGTAAATTGTTTAATTTTTATTTGTTGAATAATTAATTGAACCCCTCCAGAGTCCAACACTTTTCCTACTATTGTATAGACTGGAGAGGGAATAGTAAACGTAATCCCCCTGAAATTCAACATTTTTCCTTCTGTTGTGTAGACTGGAGGGTGAATAATAAATATAAACCCACTCCGAAATCCAGCACTTTCTCTATTGTTGCTGAGACTGGAGTGCAAATAATGAGTGTAAGTCCTCTGGACTCCAATACTTTCCCTACTGTTATTTAGACTGGAGTTGGAATAATAAATCTAACTCCTTCAGAGTCCAACACTTTCCCTACTGTTGTTTGGGCTGGACAGGGAATAGTAAATCTATCCCTTGCAGAGTCCAACACTTTTCATACTGTTACTTAGACTGGAGTGGGAATAGTAAAACTAATTCCATTGGAGTCCAACACTTTCCTTGCTATTTATAAGTGTGCAGTGGGAATTCTAGACTGACATTTACAAGGTGCATACTTTATATAATATGTTTTTAACAATATTTGTAGTAATTCTTTTTGTATTGGCATTTAATAGTGTATGTTTTTATTTTGCTAGTAATTTGTGTGATTTTCTTTTATATTACTTTTAGAACAATTTTTATTGTTTTTAATATGTAAATTTTCTAATAATTATTATGTAAGTTAAATTATTTTGTTTTGTATGTTTTTATAATTGTATGTTATTATTTTAGCAATTTTTTTAAATTTAAATGTGTTGCTAAAATATATACAATAAATACACATATATGAGTATATGCAAGCATTTACATGATCCTCCACTCCCCTGTCCCATTCTTCAGCGGTTCACGTTCAGGTAAGAGGTAATTAGCATTTTGAGGGCATGAGTTATAGTTACCTTAGGGCACGAGTTTAGTTACTTGAGTTAACTCTAACTTTAACAGGTCAATTTCTGTGGTTTTGCATGTTTGAGCCTAAATATAACATCCCTGTGACCTTTGTTTTTTTCATGGTATTTCAATGCTTTTTTAAATTCTGTTTCCTAACAATAATATCCCTGTAACCTTTGCTTTTTTCAGAGAAATTCAATATTTTTTAAGGTCGAGTAATTTTAATTAGTATACAATATTTGAAACACCTGCTGCCAGGCCCTGCGGCCAACACACTATAACCACCCAACCCCTCAATGAGATATTGAGCTTGAAAAAGGCAAGGATGCAAACACCTCCATCACGGATTACAGATCACTTTTCAAGGTTGAAATGCAGCGAAAACACACTTGCTTTGCCTTGGCAATGCATTCAAACTTAGGCTGATTAGTACTTTACAGAAGTGGAGCTTCAACATGAGCACCTGTTTGTTTGTATGTGTTAGTGCTTGCCGCTGAGGTTTAATTTCTGTAAAATGAGTATCATCCCAGAATGAATCCTGCTACGTGTATTTATCCAAGAAGAGGCAACTGTTTTCTGGAAAATGTCTACCCAACTGGAATACTTTCTACTGACTATTTAGTAAGTGCTACCATCTTGGGTAAATGTATAGTGCCTCTCCTACACTACAGCTATATAAAGGACATCCAGGAAATGTTTCCAGTGACCTTGTGTGTCTGTAACTTTTCCAATGTGTTCCTTGAGCATTTTCATTAGATACATTTTATATATAAATATAAAATTAGTGTATCTCCCCAGGCCGGTGCTGGAATGTAAAGAAGTGATTTAGGGAAACAAAGCTCATTTCTAAAAGACCAATGCAAGCACATATGCACACACACACACACACACATATACCTGCTAAGATAATTGATTAAAGCTACTCAATTACATTATGTAATAAATATAGTATAATAATATTTTAACTATTGTTTTGAACAATATTCCCTTCCATGATATTCTTGGCACAATAGTTTTGTCATTTTTATTTTAAGAGTAGGAAGCAGATATTAAGGTAAACAACAATTTTTACACAATATCTATGTGCCGCAATATTTTTGTTCATTATACTTTGTTATACAATCATAGAAGCAGAGACTCAACACAATGTTTCTGGGCACAAAACCATATTTTCGGTCATGTTAAATGATCACTGCCACTAAGGACCTTGTAGTGACTCTAACACTAAGACGTCCAACTCTTGTAGTGATAACTGGTATATCTGTTCTTTCTGTGCTACTGTCTCATTTTCCATGTATATTCCACAGCCATGTCAACTTCAGATAACTTTTTCCTTCTACAGGCAATTATGATTTAATGCTTCATACCGTACAACGTTACAAAGATGCATGCTGCTCCTCTGACCTAGTGCATTGTAGACAGGATTGTGAAATGCTTGTGAAATAATCTATAGCCTAGGTAGTCACTCAATTCCTCCTCAGATGCAAACCTGATTTAATCATGCTTCAGGAAACGTTTTTTGCAGGTTAACACATGTCACTTTATTAATGAAAGAAATATACCCTTCTGTCTCATTTCATATCAGGGACAAGGGTGTGTTATTTTATGCTTGGATAACATGTTTAGCTTACCCTAATGATGGCTTAACCCAATGAAATCTATGACATTTAAGCCATTGTAAATACCACCATATTGTGTGTTTATCACCTAGTTACATTTCTAAATGTGGGTTTGCCTAAATCGTGTACCTCATTGGCTGATGGCTGTTTCACTCTACTTGTTTGGGGGATTTTAATGATTTTGTGGCTGTCAGATGGGAGAGTTTTTTTATGGGGATAATGTGGATGCTAGATATCATGGATTTTGCAGGGTACCAAAATGTTCTGTGCCCGAGGATCTCACTTCAGTTAAATCATGGGAATGACAGATACTACTCAATCTTTTCCAACATCTATGGTTCTTTCTCCACTATAGACTATGGGCCTCATTAAGAGTTTGGCGGTTCTAAGACTGCCAAACTCGCTCTAGCAGTCTCACCACCACAATCCTGGTGGTCTGACTGCCAGATTACAACCCTGGCAGGGAGACTGCCAAGAGACCGTTATCTCTGTTAGGATCAGGCATCCCGATGGGTTGGCAGTGGTGAAAGATGTGGTTAGCCACGGCAGTGCTGAGTTCGACACTGTTGTGCTGATCACAACTTTACTTTCTGCCAGCCTTTTTATGGTGGGGTCCCTGCCATGAAAAGGCTGGCAGAAAGGCAGGTGTAGGACACAAGAGGGCCCCTGCACTGCCCACTACCATGACAGTGAGGGGCCCCTCTGCCCGTACCCTCGGAATCCGTACTGTCTGCTCAGGGAGCCGAGGTCAATGCTGCCGCACTGTTTCTGCCGATCAGACCAGCAGGAACGTTGTGACACAACATTTACTTCAGTCAGCCTGGCAGAAACATTGTAATAGGATGTTGGTGAGGCCGCCGGCTTGACGGCCCCCTCCCCGCCGCCATATTGGAGTTCAGGCAGTTAAACCACAAAACTCATAATGATGCCCTAAATCTTCATGCCCTGTGATTCAAGCATTTTCATGGGGAGAGTTTGTTGCTGGGTATATTCCAGATCAATCTCCCCTGTTGTTAGTACCTGGGCCCCATCATGGATCTTGGGATGGCCTTTGGAAAATGAATGCAAGGCAAATTCAGGTCTATGCTGTTGTTCACTGCTTTCTCTCCACAGTCACCAATTGCTGCTTTAAAGAAGAGTGCTTGTGGTTGAGATTTGAAATAAACAGGATAATTATCTGCTACTACAGAGTACGTATCTATCTTTGATGTGACAGAGAGAAGTGTTGTTTGAAAACAGTACGGGCCCCTCACCCGTAGAGACTCCCCTACTGTTGCTTAGACTGCAGTGGAAATAGTAAATTTAAAGACCATCTTCTATAGGCAAGAACCATCGTATATTCCTTTAAAATGCAAGACTTAAGATTCAGGAGATTAGAAACCTTTAAGAGGAAGTACTCATTGCAGAAAGAGAACTGCACACAGGTGCTGACCATGAAGGCTGGTGTGCTCTGGAGAAGGCAAAGGAAAAAATAGGGAGGCAGCAATGGACAATTCCAAGTTGCACCATCATGATGTTCAGAAAAGTCTGTATGAGATGGGCTATTAGGCAGAAAATCTGTTGCTATGGTGACTGTGGAGACTTGTGCAGAATGATAGGTGCAGTGGCTGATGCAAATAATACTACATCTATGATGATACTGGGATAGTCTAGGTATTTATGGAGTTTTGACAATCTTTATACAGTATTCATCTGTCTGACTCTGTCCTTGTGGGCAACATTGCTCTTCCTATAATTTCTGATTCTAATGAGAGGAAAGCCAGACAATAACCTTTCAGTCCAGTTCAGTTAGTTATCAATCAGTTGCAGCTGGTAAGGCTCCCCACCTAAATGGTCTCCTGATGCAGCTATGTTAAAAAGTGTTGACTCTTCTTGGAGTTAAACTTCTGAAGCTGTTACAGGGTTTGACAGTGGAATTTAGAATGCTAACTAACATCAGACACATTAATTTCATGAATACACAAAAAGGGTACACTCTTTTATTTGTTCAGTCTTACTGACCAATTTCACTTCAGAATGTGAGCACCAAAATTCTGCCAAAGCTAAAGACAGCAATCTTCATTATCTTGCATGATATACAGTGATCAGGTTTTAGGCCTTAGAGATCAACATAAGTGAATCTTGACAGAGCTGACTCTTCAGAGAGCCCTTTAGCAACTTCGTCTCCAGACAACCAGAAGGCATTTGATTTTTTTGATTAAAGCATCCTAAGCGTAGTCCTTAAAAAAGGGTTTTGGCCCCTTGTTCTGTCACGTGCCAGCCTACTTTATACGAGCCCCAGTGCAGCAGTTAGGGTAAACTGGATTTATCAAAAACTTTATGGGTGGGGATAAGAAAAAGCCAAAGATGGACATTGCCCCTCATACTATTCATTTTAGCTGTAGAAAATCCGGCATGCTGGATTATGATGTAGCCCTGATACAAGCCTTTGACTTTTAGGATGGCCCTTATGACTGGATACCATTACATGCTGGTGATGCTCTTGTATTCCTCTCTGACCTGTGGTTCAGAATACCTCAAATATTGTACATATTTCGGGTTCATGTGTAACACTCTGGATTTTGTATAAATTGTTTGAAATGTATTTGTTTTTGTTGTATGACTGGATCAAGGTTTTCTTTCTAGTTATCATCCCAGAGCATATGTGCTTGGATTTGAATAGTTTGGCATTTAAATTGTTTAGGATCAGGTATCATTCTATGATCATTATAACCTTGTCTGAATCCTGATAGATTTGGGAAGGACATGGTGCATTAAAATAAGTTCCCCCTGTCCTTTCTAGGAAGAGCTGTTCTGTTCAAGATGGTTTATTTCGTATTTCCTTTGTATCCTGTGGAAGGTTGTTGGCACATTTCAGATTCAAATCTGAAGCCCAGCCTCCAGAGAATATAATCAATCAGCTTGTGTTGATTTACATAAGAAGGGGCATCTCTTTGTGTTCCTAGTGGGCTACTTCTTAGCTGCTCATTTGAAAGTTGCCAAAGATTTTGCATGCTCCTATCTGGAGGAGCTTTGATTACTGACTATGGGTGTTGGAGCTTTATAGCTTTCAAGAATTTAAGGATTGCATAATGGTACTTAAAGTGACAGCATGGAAGGGAAAATGTCAAGGGGTGCTCTTTTGTGAATTGAAGTGGTGGGTCTACGAGGTTGTAGAAATTGGAATATCATCTGTATCTTAAAATTGAGCAAAGTAATGTAGACCTTTGCACTGAAATCCTTTCCTTATTTACAGTCACACTTTGATTCAGCTTAAACTGAGCAGCATATCTGTCTATGGCTTTGGCATGTTCTTTTGGCCTCTAGCTCAGCCGACACCTAGGGAAACCTAGCAAACCTGCACAGTTTTGAAAACTAGACACCTCAGGGAATCCAAGATGGGGTAAGTTGTCAGGCTCTGACCAGGTTCTGTTACCCAGAATCCTTTGCAAACCTCAAAATGTGGTCAAAAAAACACTTTTGCCTAAGGGGTTGCTCCCCACCTCTAAAACACAAAAAAAAAAAAACAACAACAACAAAAAAATAATCCATGGTGCCTAGAGGTTTAAGCCCCCCCGGTGGCAGATCGGCCTACTATCAATAGGCCGATCTGCCCCCGGGGGGGCAGAAATGGCTTAGAAATAAATTTCCCCCCCCCCCAGGGAGTGACCCTTGCCTAAGGGGTCGCTTCCCTTCGGTGAATTCGCCATAAAAAAAAACTCCCTGGTGTCTAGTGGTTTCTGCCCCCCTTGGAAGCAGACTGGCCCCATAAAAATAGGCCGATCTGCCCCCGGGGGGCAGAAATGGCCTAAATGTAATTTGCCCCCTAGGGGAAGCGACCCTTGCCTAAAGGGTCGCTCCCTAACTCTAAAAAACAAAAAAAAACACAAAAAAACAAAACAAAAAATGATCCCTGGTGCCTATTGGTTTCTGCCCCCCCCCGGGGGCAGATTGGGCTACCCACAATAGGCCGCTCTGCCCCGAGGGGGGGAAAAAAAGGCCTTGAAAAATATTGCCCCCCTGTGGAGCGCCCATTGCCCAAGGGGTCGCTCCCCTCATACCACTTTCCTTTTCAAAAATAAATCCCTGGTGTCTAGTGGGCATTTCAGAAGCCGGATCACTTTTTAGATCCGACTTCTGGAATGCTCTGAGAGACTTCAAAGGAAAGGAAATTCCTTTCCTTCCCTTCCCTTTGAAGCCTCTCAGGCCCCCATCACATGATCGGAAGAGAAAAGAAAAGCGTTTCTCTTCATATCGTGCTGGAAGCTGAGCTTCCAGCGCTATGGGGAAGTGGCCTCTGATGAGGTCAGCACGCAATGCGCTCTGACGTCATCAGATGACGTCATCAGATGTCACTGGGAGGGTTAGGGGGGTCGGGGTGTCCCTGATTTGGGGGGATGGGAGGAAAGCCCACAGAGGGAGCGCTGGCCCTCCCTCTGAGCTCAGTGCCGAGGACGAAATGGTTACGTCCTTGGCATATGAGCACTGTGCCGTTGGATGTAACCATTACGTCAACGGCACAGAAGGGGTTAAAGAGGAGCATGGGGAATGTAGCAGGGTAGAATTGCCTGGGTGATGGACTTGCCTAGACTTCCTCCAGAATGCGGGTCCTGTTCTCTGTCGAGATGAAGACACATGATACGTTTTGAAATGACTAGAAAGGGAATAAAAATTAGCAAGCGGAAAGACAAAGGGAAGAAAATAAAATTGACCATACAAAAATAAAGACTAATGAATTTGTGGCAGAAATAAGAGGAAGGGAGGAAGCTTGCAAAATACAGTCTAGAGGACGCTGTCAAGAGAAGTAGGATTTTTACTACAAGAACCAGGGCAGCACAGTGACAGATCATAACAGGAGAGAACATAGTGCCAATTTGCTATCCAGAGGACTCAAGGAAAGAGAATTGCAGATAATGCCAAAGAGGCATGGTTGGTGGAGTTGTGGTGTCTGCTCATCCACTGTAGAAGCTCCTTGTCTCAGTACATTTCCGAAATGTGACCACACATGGGTGGGTACCCATTGCATGAGGCACTAGCAGAAAAGGTCTCTGGAAGGGAAAGGGTTTGTAAGCTACACACCTCTTTTGACTATTGTAACCTCATTCCCTCATGATGGTAGAAACCAGAAGAGGGAAGAGGGCAAATGTTGTTATGTATATTTTTTATTTTCCTTTCTTTCTTTTCACTAGTATGTTTTCACAAAAGGCTAAAGAGATGGTGGAATGAGAAAGAAAGCAGGACTTGCATGACTAATGATGAAAGAGGGATATTACTAGATCAGAAACTAAAGGGCTGTATCATAGAGAAAGAGTCAAAGAGAAAACATTTGAGAAAGAGAGACTAGAAGAAAATAAGAAGACTAATAAACAAGTAATTCAGACATAGGAGAAATAATGTTTAGAAGAGAAAGAGAAGGAGACTTCTTTGTTTTTATTTCTTCGTTCTAAAACTTACCTGATTCTTTCCTCGAGAGGTGCCTGCTTTGGAAAGGAAACAGGACCAAAACTCCACTTAAAGAGAGATGAAGGGAGCTGTGAGGCAATTTGTGTTTACTTTAAATAACTGTTTTTGTCTGCTAATAAAAACTTAATTATACTCTTTAATTTTCTGGAGAATGGCTCATTGCCAGTAGGCCTCCACATAGCAGTGATGTTAGGTATGACCAAATTGGTGCTGTCACTCGATTTCCTCTCATGGGACCACTAGGCATGGGATGATGATTCTGTTCAGAGAAAACAAATAATAAACTGATGCACAGGAAAAAAAATCCCTGCACACCAGGGTCATTGTTTTCTTGTTTTAGTGAGGCAACCTTCTGCTTTAGGATTAATAATTTAAATAGCTATATTGAACATCTTTACAATCAATCTTCAGCAGATGGGTTAATGCTATCACTGTTCTTAGTCATTGGTGTAAATATTATCATATTTTTTGCAGTAATTCCTATTGGGTCACCATCCCATATACATAGCAATCAGAGAGCCTATCCCGAACAAAGACGGCCTCAAGGTAGAGTACAACACAAATCTTGTTACAGCAAATACTTTGAGAAAAGGGAGGTGTGGTTTTCCCATGTATGCAAATAAACACTTTAAACAAGTATAAGCATAATAGGAGCAACGTGGCAAATTAGACTGTCTCATCAAGGACAACAGTTGTGCCCCTTTCAATAAGCAGAATAAGAACAAGAGCAAGGACTTCTGGCTATATATGGCCATCAGGAGAAAATGTGAGGGACACAGCCATTCAAGCAGGTGGGAGTAGGGGCGGGGAAGAGAGAGAAAGGGAGAAAGTGATCTCCTCCAAGGCCACAGTAGGGAACTGATTGTAGTGTCTTACATGATGTGGAACCAAACCTTTATGGCTCCCAGTGGACTCCATATCATTGTGACGGAATTGCTAGAACAGAATATAATGAAAGCTTGGACTAGCATGTAGGAGTTTCCAAGTACACGCAGAGGAATGGTAAAGCAGTTTACTGTTAGTCTTTAAATGAGATCAATAAATCTTTTCGCCCAGCATGAAGGAGTGGAGAAATAGTCCAAGCAAAATCTCTTCAAACAACACAATTAAAAATGGCAGTATGATCTATGTGGCCACACAAGGAAAACTCCAGCCTGAAATGAGGTTAAGGGGTTTTATTACAAGCTCAGACTCAAAATTATGTAGACAATTTTCAAAACAAAGTTATAAAGATACAGAATCACCATGGGTTGCCCACGGTGACAGAAACAATTCAAACAAACTAACATCAAAAGGGCTAAACATTTGAGAATAGCTATGCAAAACATTGAAAGTATAATCTGATGTGTAGAAAACAAGTGCTGTTTGGTTCTCTTAAGCATTAAGGCGATTTAAAAATCATCTACATTTAGCTAGCTAGAGCAAGATAAATCCCTACAGATTAACAAATCACAAATTTGCATGTGCTGGGCTAAAACACATGAAAAGGTATAAAGAAAAAGGACAAAGGAATTTGGAAAACAACATCTGGGGCAAAAGGTGACTAACCAAAGTTGGCAAAAAGTAGGTAAAAAGAGAAGGCATCAGCATTTCAAAAGCTCGGTCATGAGTCTTCTTTCTGGGTCAGGGAAAAATTCTAAGTCCCAGCAAAGCACTGGCAAAAAATGAAGATTAAGGGTAGAGAGGTCTCTACCTCTCAAAGTCCAAGGGGATCCAATCCTAAAGGGAAGGGCCAGAAGACTGCTGCTAATCCAGCTGGGGAACAATATATTAAAGTCCAAAGTGCATAATAATTTGCTCATCCATCACTCCACATTACTTGGAAGGTGCAATTGTCCAATCAAAGTCTATCTTGTGACATGGAGCTGCAACATCAGGAAAGATTTCCATTACCAGCATGTGAAAGTCATCCATCTTAGTTCATCCGTACGGAATGAAACAAATGCATGTAGTCCACTTTCACAGTTCCTGAACGTATTGGGCTCAAGGTTATTTGTGCATAAAACAATAGGACATCTATTTGAAAGCTAGCCTTTAATGAGGACGAAATCTGAAAGAAAAGTCATGTTAGTAAGAATGACTAAACATTTTCCTACACAGTCATAAAACAGCACCTTAAAGACCTTCCACAGGCTTTGTAAAGTGAATTAAGATGGTACTTTCATTTATATCAAATAGAGCACATTCAACATTCAGAAATATTAATTCATCATTAATAATCTTTGTCAGTGTTCATTTTACAATACATTTAAAATGAAATAACCCTATTAATACTTCTCATTAATTATAGTGCAGAACTGCATTTTCAACATTTGCATGTATCATTTAAAACATTACTATACGTGAAGATTTGGGGATATACCACTTCACTCAATTTTAGTATTCTACAGTAAAAAAAACCTTAATATAGGCTTTAGGTGCACCACTTTACAGCCGATCTATTAGTGTTTCAGATAACACAATGCAAAAAGTATCATGTATAGATGATCACTGTGATGTCAAAAGTAGACATCACAGTTTTTGCTACATCAGGAACAAAGACGTGATTTACAGCTCTGTGTGTTGCATAATCATTGGCGGTACCCAGGCTGGGGAAGACGCTATAATTGGTGACGAGATAGGAGCTAAGTAACCTAAAGATTAAATTGTTCTCCTCAATAGTTTGTCATGGTCCAACCAAACTGCTTGTGTGTGCCACATGTGCCTTTTTCAAAGTGCCAAGTCAACGGTTGGTGTATGTGGAGTCAAAGCACAACTCTAGCCGGTGTGAAGCATGTGAATGGAAAGAAAGCTTCACTAAGAAGCCTACGCATCATTGGCCAAGAAACTATGACCCAGGTCATGCAAAAAAGTAACGTGCTGCCACGCAAAGTAAAGCTATACATTGTATGGAGCATTAACGCTGAAGGCAGATTGAACCAGATTTACAATGCGCTGTTAGAGAAAATGATCAGTTACCAAGTAACACTGTGGACAGAAGCGCTGGAAGGCAGAGATCAACCATGTGTCAGAAAATGCAATCTGAAATGTAAAAAGGATGAAATAGATGTCTTATCATTTCCACTAAAGGGAGGCATCATGCCACAGCAGTCGACAAAGTGGTTCAAGGAGAAGTGCTCAGGGTTGTGCTTACACAGCTGTCCCTGCCCGAAGCAGTGGCTCACCAATTTACTGAGTGGAGCTCAGAATAACTTCATAGGTCTTCCACGAGCCAAGACTTGAAAGCAACTGTTGAATTTATGAAATTCAAGCATGGTGACTAAAAGACAAGACATAATTCCAATAAATCTTAAGGGTGATCCTGATACTCACGTGTCAAAAGACTTTGAAGAAGGCCTGCACAAACGTCAGTAAGTTCTACATTGGCCATCACCATAGTCAGAGTGTTGACCTGCCCGACAGCCACCAAAAACTCAACTCCTACTTCACAGGAACTCTGCAACACCGTCACCTACAATTTCCACAACAGGATAGCAACCATCTATGAGAACTGTGATCCCCAAACCTTCAACAACCCTAGCCTCTAATCTACTGCTACCTTTCACCCGCTCACCACTTCGAAACAACTCAGCTCATCTAACACATCCACCCCTTGAAATCCATTCACTCCGGAGCACCCACTGACCCATGCCACCATTGATTCTTCGACCTTGGAAAAGACGAGATCAGCCATAAACTCACCACCATCAACCACTTTTTAACCTCAGCCACCTTCCCTGAATCTTGAAAATACACTGAGGTCAGACCCCTCCCCTCAGGAAACTCTCAGCAAATCCCAACAAACTTGAAAACTACAGACACATCTTGCTGCTCCCATTTCCCACGAAAGTCCTGGAGAAGGCCATCAACCTCCAATTCATTTAACACCTAAGGAAAACAACCTTCTAGATTTCTCCCAATCTGGATTCAGGACCAACCACAGCACTGAGATAAGACCATTCGCTGCAACAGACAACATCCGTGCCCTACTCAACAGAGGAAAATCCGCTGCCTTGATCCTGCTTGACCTCTCCATCGCCTTTGACATGGTCTCCCAAAATACACTTGTCGACCACCTGCGCCAGATTGGAATAAATAACAATGCACCCAGATGGATGGCCTTCTTCCTCACAGGGTGCATGCAGAAAGTCTGCTTCTGCCCTTCACATCACAAGCCAAGCACATAATTTGCAGCATTCCCCAATGCTCATCCCTCAGCCAAATACGCTTCAATATCTACATGACACCTCTCGCTGACATCATTAGATCACACAACATCAACATCATCTCCTACACCGATGACACACAGCTCGTCCTATCACAATCTGAAGACTCCATCTCAATTCAAATGAACTTCCAGAGCTGCATGAATAATGTTAAAAATGGATGAAAGATAACTGCCTAAAGCTCAACACGGACAACACAGAACTTCTCATCTTTGGCAAACACACCACCCTCTGGAACAACTCCTGATTAGCAAACATTGTTTATGAACAATACATTTTCAGTCAAGAACATCAATGAGTTGGTGAAACAATCGATGAATTTGTGGAAAGACTTGTTACACTCATAAAACATTGTAAGTTCAATGGATTTAATGATGAAGAAGCCATGTGGTTTAGAGTTATTGGTGGATGCTTGTCTGATTCATTCAGATTAAAAATGGTGAGAGAAACTCAGTCTGGAGCAAGTGTTGATGGCTGCCAGAGCTGAGGAACATGCTGAGAGATAAGCTCCTCACATGGAAGCAGGAGATGCCAAGAACGAATGTGAAAAGTCATTCAAAACAAAAGATTGAAGACACAGTGGTGTCTGCACATAAAAAGAAGTTGTGTTTCAGATGTGGATTTATGTTTCAACATGAAGGAAAGCATCCTGCCATTGGACAAATATGCAAAGGCTGTGGGAAAGAGAAACATTTTGTGACAATGTGTGAAGCGAAGGAAAAAGTAAGTGTGTCATGGCGTGAAGACAAAATGGCTGCCAGAACATTCCAGAGGCAACGTTCGACGAATGCTCACAAGGCCAAGCAGCAACATCAGTTGAGGCAAATAGCTACTGAACAAAGTCAATCATCATCTAAATTACTGTCAAACAGTTTTTCCGCCTCAATAATAAACAAAAGTAAAGAAAATGATTGTGCCACATCAAGGTTCACCTCAGAAAAACATGCATATGTTGTACTGTTTGCATGTGAAGAAAAATGTCAGTCAAAGAAAAGTCGACATGCCAAAACAGCAAAACCATACAAACACTGTCCAAAGATTACATTGAAAATAAGTGGATGTTCAATATCTTTGATTATCGACAGCAGTGCATCGATAAATATAATACCTGAAGTGCAATCCAATGAACTCTCTCCATAACTGTGGCTTACACAGTCGAAAAACAAGACCGCTAGGGCTAAAATGACGGGGGCACCGCCAACAGGCTGGCGGTGCCCCGCTGGGCATTCTGACCGCGGTGGTTTGACCGCGGTCAGAAGTGGAAAACCGGCGGTCTCCCGCCGGTTTTCCGCTGCCCATTTGAATCCTCCATGGCGGCGCAGCTCGCTGCGCCGCCATGGGGATTCTGACAGCCCATACCGCCATCCTGTTCCTGGCTGTTCGCCCGCCAGGAACAGGATGGCGGTATGGGTTGTCGTGGGGCCCCTGGGGGCCCCTGCAGTGCCCATGCCAATGGCATGGGCACTGCAGGGGCCCCCGTAAGAGGGCCCCACAAAGAATTTCACTGTCTGCATTGCAGACAGTGAAATTCGCGACGGGTGCTACTGCACCCGTCGCACCTTCCCACTCCGCCGGCTCCATTCGGAGCCGGCGTCCTCGTGGGAAGGTAGTTTTGCACTGGGCTGGCGGGCGGCCTTTTGGCGGTCGCCCGCCAGCCCAGTGCAAAACCCAGAATACCCTCAGCGGTCTTCCGACCGCGGAGCAGTATTTTGGAGGGGGAAGTCTGGCGGGCGGCCTCCGCCGCCCGCCAGACTTAGAATCACCCCCAAAGTGTATACTTGGGCTGCATAGACGCCCATGAAGAGTCAAGGTTCATTTGTAGTAACTGTAAAACATAAGAAAATGAGGGTACAGGAATCAATCCATGTGTTTCAAGGTATAATGGCAAGTGCTTATTTGCTCAGTTTCGACACAGCTGCTGACATGGGACTGATTTCTGTGGTTTACAACATGAATGTTTGTCTAGATATAAAAGACTAAGGGCCTGATTTAGATCTTGGCAGTATTAATGCCGAACTGCTGCGGCGGCGGACCCTACTACATCAAGTCAACAGTGTTCCAACTGCCATATCTAGATGTTACAATCCTGCAGGCGATCTATTGGCTAGAGAATTTCTGAAGGAGTGGGGCTGTTGTGGAAGACAATGGACAGTGCACAATGGCAGCAGCCATGGAATAGTGGTAAGGTACTGTACCTTAGGCAAGTGTGCCCACACAACACACTAGACACCACCCTACATACATTACATACACACTATTATCCTTTGTCATTCCTTCACAACACAACAGGTACATGCAGAAAACACACTTTAACATACATTCATACCAAAACATACATGCACTATTGACACTACACTCACATACAAGACATCCACAACAACCAACACAATGAGACACTCATCAACACAAACATACAAAAGCGCAATTACACACATCACGAGCACAACAGAACATCACACACCTGAATGTTGAACACAGCACCCAACACCCCCAACATACACAATAAACATCTGACCCACATGCATATGGCACACATTCTCCTACTTACTGATTGTTAGTGCTCCATTAGGAAAGTTGATGAAGAAAAAATGTTTATTTTTAATGGTGACAAGAATGTGAGAAAAGTTTCAAGAGAATCAAACACGCCTTTGGAAATGCCACGTAAATGGTGTACTTTAACCAAAAGCTTCATACACAGGTTGTGGTTGTCACTAGCCCAGTTGGGGTAGGTGCAATCCTTGCACAGCATAGTGGACATCCAACTGCACAATGGCATAGTGTGGCCTATGCCATTAGTAGTTTGTCTCAAACAGAAAGTGCCTACTAATAGCCTGAGAAAGAAAGTTTGGCTGGGGTATGGGTTTGTGAACATTTCTATGTGTTCCTGTAAGGAAAGCCGTTTACACTCGTGACTAATCATCAAGCTTTACAGACCATCTTTATCACTCCAAATGCCAAAATGCCTCCTTGCATTAAACGATAGGGACTATGATTACAAGAGTATGATTATACAATTGTGCATCGTCCAGGAAAGGGTCCGAATCCTGCTGACTACTTTTCAGGAGTACCTATATGTGCTAAACAAGGTCATGGTACTCCATCTAAGACGGCTGAGGCCTACATTAATTGCATTGTCAAATCAAGTACACCAGCTGCTATATCATTAGCCCAGGTTGTCATTGCCACAAGCCATGATAGTGACTTGCTCTAGTTAAAAGACATAATTACACATCAGTCATGGAACAAACACACTTAAGCTCTCACTAATGATGGTGAATATCAAAAGTATAAAAACCTCAAAGATGAATTGTCTATAACTCAAGGAGGAATTATACTGTGAGTGTTGAGAGTCCTGATTCCGGAGAGTCTGCAACAGAAAGTGATTCAAGTGGCTCATGAAGGACATTGTGCTTTTGTTGCCAGCAAGAGAGTTCTCAGAGACTGAGTTTGGTTTTCATACTTGGATGAAAGAGTTGAAAAGGAATTCAAGGCCTGCCACACGTGCAGTTGCCTATCAACCAATGTTACTCTATATACTCTGAACATGTCAGAACTCCCTAAACCTGCCTGGCACAGAATAGCCATTGATTTCTTTAGTCCATGTGATAATGGTCATAATTTACTGGTAATTGTAGATGAATACTCATGTTTTCCACAACTCACAAAAGACTAATTGAAAAACTCGATGGCCTTATTGCGACATGGGGCATGTCAGTCATTGTAAAGTCTGACAGTGGTCCACCCTTCATTAAGAATCTAAAGAATTTCTGGAGCATCTGAACATAAAGATTCAAAAGATCACACCTTTATTGCCACAGGGCAATGGAATTGTTGAGCGTTTTATGAGTACACTAAAGAAGGCAGTGCAGTGTGCAACTCTTTAGAAGCTGTGAAATTTGTATTGAATTCTACTCTACAAGATTATCGTTTGACAACCCACTCGACGACAGGTGAAAGTCCTGTGACTTTGATGTTCGGGAGAGCAATGACAACCAAGTTACCTTAATGGACCACATGAAGAGCTAGAAGTGAAAACTTTATGTATACAAGAGATTTGGCTAACAAGCAGAAAATGGAAGTTTATGCAGACAAAAGGCGACATGCAGAAGACATTTTGTTCAGAAAAGATTTAGTGATCGCATGACAGATGCGCAAAAGAACATCTAATGCTCCCTCTGATGCTGAACCTTTCCAAGTGATGTCTCCAAGGCACACTTGGTGACTGTCCAGTGCCCTGCTAAGTCTATTACCTGAACCTCTTCTCACTTTAGGCCTGTGTTTCAGGTACTCAACTTGAAATGGTGAAGATGCAGTGACTGTTTCTTTATCATCTTTAGCAATCTTTGACACAGAAAATTACAGCTTCCAGTAATTAGATGGGGTTGTACGATCAAAGCCCAACGAGAATTGATTGAAGAGATATAGTTGTACATGTTTCTTAATATATTTATATATGTAACCTACCGATTTTCTAAAAGATTTTGAGTTTCACATTGGACAGAGGGGGAGATATAGGGTGTCATTACAACCCTGGCAGATGGCGGAGAACCGGCGGTAAGACCGCCAACAAGCTGGCGGTCTTACCTTGGTGAATTATGACCATGGTGGTTACCGCCATGGTCATCCGCCGGTTCTCCGTCCCGCCCGCCAGGGCGGAGACGACCGCCGGGGTGGAGACCTTGGTCTCCAGCACAGCGGCCGTGACAATACCGCCGGCAGTATTTGGACCCGGCTTACTGCCGTGGATTTCCAGCGGTTTCAACCGCCATGAAATCCATGGCGGTAAGCACTATCAGTGCTATGGAATTCCTTCCCTGGCACTGATAGGGGTCTCCCCCACCCCCACCCCGACTCCCTCCCCTACACCCCCCACCACCCCTGCCACCCCCAAAGGTGGCAGGGCCCCCCTCCCCACCCCGACCCCCAAGATAACATTACTCACACACACCTGACACGCATGCAGGCACCACTAACACACACACACACACACTCACACCCCGACATACATGCCTACATCCACACACACAGTCAGACATGCACACCCACATTCAAACATACATGCACACATCCATACAGCCATACCCACAGCCATACACGCACTCATTCCCATACACACAACACCCCCGCAAGCATACAGGCACCCACACACCCCCTCTACATACACACACGCACATCCCATGCATGCACCCAACACCCTCCACCCCCCTCCCCTAACGGACGATCGACTTACCTGTTCCGTCGATCCTCCGGGAGATGACGGGAGCCATGGGGCAGCTCCGCCGACACCACACCGCCAACAGAACACCGCCACGGCAAATCACAGGACGTGATTCGCTGGGCGGTGTTCAGTTGGCGTGGCAGTGGAGGTGGAGTAACCTCCACTTCCCCGCCACCCGCAAAGTATGGCTGTTGGCGGCTCTCCGTCGGAATAACAACAGAGAGCAGCCAACAGTCATAATACGCCGAGCGGCAAAACGCCTGCACAGGTGGTCTTCCACACGGCGGTCCCTCGGCGGTCTTGCAAAAAGACTGATGAGGACGTAATGACCCCCATAGTTCTTTGTATGATTTAGAATGGAAGCTTTATGGTTCTGGGCAGACTCTGTATCAGTGTGATGTATTTGCTGGAATAGAATGTAATGAAAGCTTTGTTTAGAATGTAAGAGTTCACAGGTACACTCAGAGGAACAAAGAAGAGTGATTTACAGCTCTGTGTGAGGTGTAGTCTTTGGCAGGTACCCAGGCTGGGAAAGACGCTACACTGACAAAAAGATCCATCACCCCCTCCAGTGGTAGTATATATCTATGTTAGCAGTCTAGGGGTATGAAGTCTTTTCTTTTAAAAAGGGTTCCTAAATGTGTAGAAAGTTGGCAGCCTTGTTTTGCATCCTATAGATAAACCTTTGATATGAAGCTGTTTTGTAAATATCAGCGAGCCATTCATCATGTGTCACTCATTGTAGTGCTCTTCAGTGGAGCAGGACACACACTTTTGCCACAGTCAGAGCTGTAGCCAGGAGACACGGTCCTTGGTTCATCAGATCTGGGAGGTCGGATATGGCATGGAGGAGGACCAACAGTCTCATTAAACTAACAGATGTCTGTAAGGCCTCACTAAGTAAGGTCTGCATAAAGGCTCAGTATGTGGCGGGTTCAGGGCATTAGTAGAAAGTAAGAAGCAGGTAACAATGTTTGGGGTTGCATCTCCAACAGGTTCCTAGGTACAGCAGACCTGCCTGGTTCATTCTGAAGAGAGACTAGTACCAATCATGGCATGTTTTGAAACAGGAGAATTTTCATTCTAGATTCCAGAACACTCTTGTCCAGTTTCTCAATGAGATCTGTCCAGGCCTCCTCTGAATAGACTATGTGAAGCAGTCAATGCCAATGTATTTATGACTGATGCAGAAGAAGTTACAAGTGAAGGTGTCAACTAGAAGTTTATAAAATCCTGAGAATACCCCCTTAAACCAGACCCACAGAGTGAGGTACTGCAGGATCAGGGATTCTTCAATTGCCCATGGCAACTAGCCAAGGAAGCCAGCGAGGGAATATTCTAGTTGCCACTAGTGTCACCGCCGAGAGCTGGGAAGACAAAATTCAGCCTATAGTGTCCCAAAGGATTTGAGCTGGGTGTCGTGTATCAGTAAGAATGCCAGCCTGACTCCATAGGGGCCAGAAGATGGTCTGTTTATCTATGTAGATGCCAGGCAATGCAGCACAAAGGTGCTTGTTTGTGCAGGCATGCATTACATTTGAACAATTTGTGTGCATGTGTCCATACTTTAAGCATGACCTGTATGATGTGGCTAGTAGTACACACTGGTGGGGTCCAGGGGCATGCAGTATGTGGAGGTCCAGGCCCAGTGCCACTGTGAGACACTCTTTATGGAACCAGAGTAGAGATTCTGACAAACTAGGGTTAAAATAGACTACCTGAGAAAGATGGTGCCCCGTGCAGTACTGGTCCACGATCAGTAGGCTCAGGCCCAATAGCATCAATGGGCAATCAATTTTGAAATTTTCAGTCATGGTCTCAAGTTACCCTAGATGACAGATTTGATGCCTTTGTAAATATTTTGAAGTATGAATGTCTGAACTATTAATGGCATCATTCTCAGGATGCACATAAAGTATTTTGATTCCCTCTTCTCTCTAAGATTGAGGTAGGCCCATTTGGCATAATCCCACTTAGTTGCATCCATGAGCAGATACAAGTTGTTCAATATCATCTTCTCTACCCCGCAGTTAATGTACACCCCTAGGTATTTCATATTTCTTGCCTTCTATTGGAAGTTATAGTATGTAACAGTTGCTTTTGTGGTGATCCGGTTGAGTGGCAGAGTCCCCTTGCTCCAGCTGATTCAGTAGCCTGTAAATGTAGAAAAATCAGGGATGGTTGTTATGAGGGCTGGTAAGGATGTGGGTGGATCGGTGAAAATGACCAGGATGTCATAGGTGAGCAACAGGAGTTTAGAAGCACTTGCTGGCATGTGAACACCTACAGTGAGAGGGTTACACTGGAGGCTGATAGCCACGGGCTGTAAAGCAAGTAGGAAGAGCAGAGGAGAGAGAGGGCAACCTTTTATGTGCCTCTCCTGATTTGGAAGGAGTCCAAGATGAAGCCACCACAGTTGACAAATGCTTTTGGTGATTTGTACAGCCAATGGACTTTGGAGTTAAAGTCTTGGCTCAGTGCAAACTGCTGGAGCTTCCAAAAGAAGTAGGATCATTTGATTCAGTAAAATGACTTCTTGGCAAATAGGGAAAGAGTGACCCTCTCTTCTGTCATGTCATTTGAGAGCCACAGAATGTGGGTAAAAGCGCAGAGATGATTGTGTGATGTTCCACCAGCCACAAACCCCACCTTGGGGTCATGTATCAAGGTGGGGATTGCACGTTTCAAAGGGGCACCAATATTGCTTCAAGTAGCATCAAATCAGCATTAAGCAAGCATATGGGGCGGTAGCTGGCACACTATGATGGGTCATTCCCAGGTTTAGGGGCGACTGTAATGATTGCGTTGAGGTGTGCTAGCTTCCCTTTTTCACTTCCTTTTTCAATTCGTCATAGAGGGAGTCAACCACTGTTGGTTGCATCCATCTGTAGAATTCCCCCTGGAGGCCATCTTCCATAGATGCTGATTGTAAAGAAGACTAGTAATAGCTCGCACTGTTTCCTCTTTTGTTATTTTCTGTGCAAAAGGGCATGACCCTGGTCATTAAGGGACGGGAGTTAGTGTTCCTCAAAGAAGTGGCATTCCAAACTGATATCATCCAGACCTCCGATCTGTAGAAGGAAGTGTAGCAGGTCACAAAGGTATCAGCAATCTGTCATGGAATCATTACCATTGTACCTCTGGTCCTGTGGATGGCCTGGATTGTAATCATGTCCTCCTGCTGGCACAGCAGTGTACCTAATGAGCAGCCTACTTTTTCGCTCTGCTTGTAATGTCAAGCTTGTGAGCTGTGTAGCATGTATTCCACTTAAGAAGTGAAAAATGAGCTCTATTTTCACCCACTCTAAGTTTCCTTGGGTGCTAGAAGTAGGGCATTGACAATAGGATCTCATCATTGATGCAACCCTTATTAAGGCTGTCTGGTGATCTGACCTATTCATGTTAACAAGGGTTGAATCTCGTATAATCTGACCACTGAGGGTGGCCTTACCCACAGCCCAGAGTACGGGATCTGACCGGAAATGTCGCTAGGTGATATTTCAAACATACTTGGTCAGCTGGCATCTTCTAGAGGGAAACATTAATGCACCAGGGCTTCCTGTGGGGACGGGACATATACCAGTCTACCAAGAGACCTTTGAGGGCAGGGCAGTCAGTGAGTGCTGAGTCAAAAATGACACTATCAAGGGCGCAGGCAACCACAGCTTGCATCACTAGGAAACAATCGAGGCAGGAATGGGAGTCTTGGACCTGAGAACGGAAGGTATAATCCTTGTCCACCAGATGAAGGAGATGCCACACACTGACCAGGTCATGGTCTTCTCTGAGGTCCTGTAGGAGATCATGGTTGCAGCCAAGCATTATATCCAGGAGGCCCGTACAATCTATAATTACTTCTGAGGCGAGGTTCCAGTCATGACCCAAGACTCCATGGCAGCTTGCTGGTTCAGTCAGTATTTGGTTGAGGCAGAGAAGAAGAAGCTCTTTACTCCTGGTTGGGGTAAGACCAATCCCACTCCAAGGACCTTGTTGCTGATCTTAGGCTTGGCCACTACATAGCTTCCATCAGCTTCCACCTAGGAGTTTAATACCTGGCATGTTAATGGCTTCTGCACTAGTATTGCTGCTCCATACTTCCTATAGCCAGTGCGCCCAGTCATATCTTCCTGAGGTTGGGGGTGAAGCTACTGTAAAAGGCAAGTCCAACCCAATCCTGCACGTCTAATTTATGTGTGATAATAGGGTCTCCGGAAGGAGAGCAATGCCTGCCCTGCTTAGCGGATAGGTAGGAGAATATATTTTTCTGCTTAATGTAGCTGGTTAGGCAGTTCACATCAAAGGCAATTACGTGCAACATGGCAGCTGTCTTCCTTAATGTGGGGGTAAGAAATGAAGGAGGTAGATGGTAACCAGTGGGGAAGGGTGGAGACTGGAGAGAGCAGCAGGGGTACTGGCAGTCCCTGGAGGCAGGTAGTGGTGGTGAGGGGACATATCACTTTTTTTTTGAGGTATGAAATAAGCAAGTGGTATAACTAGTGGGAGACTGATCTCAGACAGAAGGTCACCCACTGTCTGAATGAGTCCAGGGGAAAACCTTTTATTAGTGGGTTTGAACCTAAATTCCAAGCCAGGTTCTGTGGGGAGGTGGCTCCATGACTAGCAGGTGGTATCTGTAGGATGCAGAGTGGCTGGCACAGAGTGAGATGGGGGAATAGGAGATGGAGGGAAAGAAGACCTCTGCTAGGGGTGAGGGGGCCAAGGAGGAGCAGGCGAAACACACAATGTTTCTGGTCAGGAGCCCAGAATTGTAGTTTACAAGAGGACCAAACAAACAATAACAAACAAAAGTTTGTGGCAAGGATACTTACGTGGTCATTATGAACCTGGCGGGAAAGACTTCACCGCCGGTGGTGGCCGTAACTACTGCCAACAGGCCGGCCGGTGGTGCAGACTGACAAATGAAGAAGCGTAAGAGAAATAGCCAGTGGCCCATCCACTCACCCCCATCTTGGTAGCACCGCCGACGCCAGCAGATGCCATCTTAAGCCCGGCGGAAAGGCCCAACCCGACCACCATATAATGATACACCACACCACCATCAGTTCCGGGCGGGAACCACCGCCAAGCAAAGATTCGCGGAAATCACCCATATAAAGGGAACCACTCACCGGAGGCACACAGAACACGCCAATGCTGACATGGAGCGAGAGTTTGAAATTATACCAGTGCTTCTCCTTCCCATATTTCTCCAGGACTGTGACTGCTGACGAAGACGACAATGTTAAGTCCTGCAGTCTAGCACACATGGGAGGAAAGGGCACAATTACAAAAACCCACACCACAACGCACACCCAACCCCTCCCACTACCCCAAGCCATATATACCTTAACAAAATGTACTTACCAGACAAATACCTGCACCAATGCACACACCTGTGCACACCACCCCCCCCAAACTGAAACGCTGCACAACTGGTCAACATAGCACCAACATGTCTGCTGGAAACAGAATCTATTTCTAACAAAAATAAATTATTCAAACTAGGCCATTAGTCAGTCTATTTCAAAGTCCAGGAAGGGCAAATATAGCCCACACTTGACTCCTACAATAGAAAAGAAAACTCCACTGAGAAGGGGCATCAATGGGGCAGCCAGGCACTTCAGCGCTCAGGGCAGGGGGTGGCGACTCAGGTTTGGAAGGAGGGGGCTTGAACGTAGGCTCTGGAGGCAGAGAGGGTTTAAGCTTGCCCATGGGAATAGGAGGAGTGGGCTGGGACCTGGGGGTGGCAGAGGGACCAGGGCCAACACAGGTCTTCTTCCTCCCTGGGGAAGGGGCACTGGATTGGGTAGTGCGGACTGGGGAGGACTTGGATGAGGAAGGAGTGGGTTTGCGGAGTCGAAGGGAATGTTTAGGGACAAGACAGGGTGGGCCAGTGGGTTCGAACAGGTCAACAGGGGAGAGGGAAAGCTTTCGAGGAGCAGTTGGAGGGGTCTTGGAGACAGGTTTGGGAGTGGAGGTTGAGGGACTGGTGGTATGAGGTGTAGGTCTGCTGTGCTTGGGTGCAGGTGCCTGTACAGTATGCCCATGTTTGGTGGATGTGTGTGGAGTGGATGTCTGGGAACATTTCTGTGTCCTTGGAGGAAAGGGAGTGGACTCAGTGGGGGAGGTGGATGTTGCTCTGTCTGCCTTGGAATGTTGAGTGTTTGCCTGCATGTGATGGAACATGTGGTGCGTGTGTTTGTCTGCCTGCTTCTTGGGTGTTGATTTGGGTGCATGGCTGCCTGGATGTGTGCTTGGGATGGGAGAAGGGAGTAGAGTGCTGGAAAGGGTAGAGGTGCTGGGAGCGGGGCAGAAAGATCAGGGACACTGGCTGCCGTCAACGTGGAGGCCAGGGCCTGAAAAGATCTCTGTAGGCCTGACATGGCATCATGAATGCCTCTCCATCTCCTATTCAGCCCCTTGAAGGCATTTACAATGGTTGTCTGACCTACAGAGATGCTCCTTAGGAGGTCAATAACCTCCTCAGTGAGGGCAGCAGGGTTAACGGGGGCAGGAGATGAGGTGCCAGGGGCGAAGGAGACTCCCACCCTCCTTGGTGACCGGGCATGGGCTACTCGCTGGGGAGCTACTGGGAGGACGGTGATGGAATGGGGCGGCCGAAGAGGACAAAGAATGGGTGGGCCCAGTAGGGTTTGCCACCACCATGGAGCTGCCATCGGAGGTGTCGGAGTCACTCCCTCAAGTGGTAGTTGCCTCCCCGTGGTACTCCCCTCGCCTTCCAACCCACTGGTCCCCTTGGGGTCGGTGGACTCTGCCTCCTGGGAACCGTGGGCTGCAGCATCCCCACTCGCTGGTGCCTCAGCTCCCTTGCCAGATGATGATAAAGCACACAAGAGCATAAGAGGGTTGGGGGGATAAACCAAGAAAGAAGTATGTCAAATCATGGTCAAACATACCTGTTTGCACACATAAACCTGCACCAATCTCAGGCACTAACCCCCAGAAGAGACAATAGATGATATGAATTTTCTCCTTACTGCTAGGCATGATCCCACAGCACCCTACATGACCATCCTGGCCCTCTACTCTGATACAATTTGCAATGGGATACAATGAGAAACAATGACAAGACAACAAATCTGCGAATCCATGAGGCTACTACTAAACCAATATCCCAAACAGGGCACTCCCTCACAGGCCTACATTCCCAGCCATATCTACCTAAGGACACCATCCCACAAATGTAAAGGGGACAGGTCTGCAGGGACACGCCTGCCTATGGGCCTGGCACTACACTGCATGCACCCCATGGCACCTAACTACACTCAGAATAGCATCACAATGGTGTTGGTACTCCCCTTGTGGCTGTCGTGCTGCATTCAAGCGCCCATCCAAATTGGGATAGGCCACCACCAGTATGCAGGCCATTAGGGGGGTCAGGGTCTGACAGGCACCTCTCCCATGTTGGGAGGCCGTCCCCAGATGGGCCTCTCCAATCTTCCTGACCCAGTGCCGCAGGTCCTCCCACCGCTTCCTGCAGTGGGTACTCCGCCGGTTGTAGACCACCAGGGTCCACACCTCCTTGACGATGACTTGCCAGAATCCTTTCTTCTGATGGGCTATGACCTGCATGGGACACACAGAGTAAAGAAACAGACGTCAGTGCAGGTGCCCCGGACACAAATGCCATGCCAGTTCAACCTGCCATGGCCAATGGAGACACATATATTGACAATAGCCAAGACAACAACTGCCAGACACATTTCGGGTAGGCATCCACACAGGCAACAAAAATGCCTACAGGCACCCGCCACATTCACACACATTCATGATGTCAAATAGCAACTTACCTGAGCCTCTGGTTGCCCATACAGGGGTAGGACCCCGTCCACCAGTTTCTCCAGCTCCTCCGTGATGAAGGCCGAGGCCCGTTCCCCTGTAGCATGTGCCATCTTAAAGACCAGAGTCAGGACACAGCAGCACACTAAGTGGAGTTCTGTCCCTCTCGAGGTGCAGGAGTCAAGTGGCAAGGGCAAAGCAAAATGTCGGTATTTACTGCAGCGGTGTGCACCGTCAATGCTTGCGGTGATCGTGATTGGCCTTGTTTCCCTATAGACGCCAATGATATCCAATTAAAGGTGCACGGCGGTGAACACCGCCTACCGCCATGACATCTAACGCCAGCGGAATGAAGTCACTTCCTACACTACACTACCTGTAGGGCAGGGGGCTGCCATTTTGCATCCACCACAGCTTTATAGTCTGTACAGTGTCCTAATCCATGGCTCCATTCCCTCTCCCCTTCGTCGAGTACTGGTATGATCAGTGATCCTCCTCATTGAATCATAGAGGAAAGTGTGCCTACACTGTGATGCAACAAAACATACACACCTCACCAGACATTACCCTGAGAGGATTACCATTTTCTCTGTATCTGTGTGAGGGACAATAGTGTTGCATGCAGAAGATGAATGGTGGAACAATGTAATTGAAGTGTTTGTCACAAGTCAATGTGTCTCTCTTCCACCCCCATAGGTACAGACACATGTGGGGAAGGAGGGCCCCATCTGTTTACAGACCCCTAGTTGATCTGGCCACCATGGAGGAACGTCACATCATCATCACTTACCGTCTGAATCGAGCCACAATCTTGGAACTCTGTGCACAAATGGAGCCTGTTCTGATGCTAGCTAATAGGAATCCCCATGCCACACCTACAACTGTGCAGGTACTACCTGTGCCACATTTTTGTTGCCCCAGGTTCATTCCAATTGACAGTGGGCATGGCAGCCGGCGTATCTCAGCCAATGTTCAGCCACATCCTGTCTAATTTCTTGAATTAATTTGTGCAACACCTGCAAAGTTATGTCCAGTTTCCCCAGAGGGCTGATCTCACCACCATCAAATCAGGATTCAATCTTTTTGCACATATCCCCATTTGATAGGTGTCATTGATGCTACCCACATAGCCCTCATATCCCCAAGAGTAAATGAACAGGTGTTCAGAAATCGTAAATACTTTAAATTCATGAATGTCTAATTGTTGTGTTCTGCTGATCAGTCCATTTCTCATGTCAATGCAAGGTTCCCAGGAACAGTCCATGTTTCCTTTGTCCTGAGAAACAGCAGTGTGATACACCTGATGGGACAACTACAGGGGGACAGAGCTTGGCTCATAGGTGAGTGTGTATGACACTGTAATACCTGACAGGCAGGCTGCACGTAAGTAGAAAGTGTGTGTTTTAACCCTCTTTCACCCACTTTTACAGGGGATTCTGGCTAGCCAAACATGCAATGGCTCCTGAAACATGTGAGGAATCCTAGGACAGATACAGAAATCCATTATAATGACACACATGGTCGCTCTAGATGGGTCATTGAGCTGACCATAGGACTCCTGTAGGCAAGATTGTGTTGCCTTCATCTCTCTGGGGGATTCCTGTGCTATGTTCCTAACAAGGTGTGACAGATAGTGGTTGCCTGCTACATGCTGCACAACTTGGCTTTGAGGAAAGATATGCCACTACTGGGTGAGGTGGATGCTGTCCAACCACCCCTGCCACCTCAGAGGATGGATGAGAGTGATGGGGAAGAGGAGGGAAGACATCAACTCCAGGACCCAGCTAATCCGGCTATACTTCCAGTGAATCTCAGGTACTGTTCTATGATGCCAAAGGGTTTACTGCATTGTTTGAGGGTAACTCATGTGCAAGGTGCTGTGGTGTCCCTTACCAGTGATATGTAAACTCCTTGAATGAAGGTGGAGATTTGTGTTACAGCAATGGAATGTACAGTGTGACATTCTTCAAACACTGCAGTCTGTTAGACCCTCTCATGCAATGAAAACGGCATTATGATGGTAACTGGCTAATATATCACATTTCCATTTGATTGCTCATAATAATGAAGAACAGATATTTTGAGTGCACAAGTGTATTTATTCTAAGACAAAACATCCATGAGTGATGGGACAGTGGAAGGGAGTGGGCACCTGGTTAACAGCATACTCAGGTACACTTCCACAGCTGCTGGTAGCTAAGGGGCATAGTAAATGGGGCCATTGGAAGATGGTGATATGCCAGTGGCATGTCGACAAGGTAGCTCAGTGGCACACAAGGGAGACAGTTCAGGGCAGAGTCACTTCCTGGCAGTGGGCTCGGTCTTGGCTGGTGTTTCACAGGGATGTCTGGGTCTGAGGCCACGGTTGCGAGGGGGAAACTGGGCTGCAGGGGAAGGGTGCTGGTGTCCTGTGAGTCCTCTGGCAGTGCCACCAGTCCACTAGCAGCTGCAGATTTGGATGGCAGGGCATTGTTCTGGCTAGTGGAAGGGTCCTTCAGGTGGGTGGAGGGCTTAGACTGGCTGTGGTACTGGCGCTACAGCACCCTTGCAATGGTGGCCATGGTACCATTGAACTGTTTCCATTGCTCCATGGCCTCCTGATGGTGTGCTACATGCAGCCTCTGAATCTCCTCCAGCGTGGCCAGGATCTGGGCCATCCTATCCAGGGAATGGTGGTATGCTCCCAAGATGTCAGCAATGGCCACCTGGGCAGCAGCATCCCTCCTTGGGCCAATACCCTGACCCACTGCTCCCCTCCCACTGGCCCTAGCCCTCTGTACCTGTGTCCCCTGCACTAGTCTGGCAGTCCCATTTCAACTGGGCCCTTCATCATCCTGCCTCGTGGTGGGTGGAGACTTGGGCCTCTGTACTTGTGGGCAGCCAGTCCTTGGCCTGGAGACACTGGTGTGGGGGTATTGTGCCAGCGCTGATGGTGGTGGCTGAGTGGTAGTGGTGTCAGTGGCGTCCTGGGTGGGGTTTCTGGATGGTGACTGTCCAGTGCTGTGGGATGGCCCAGGGATATCCTCTGTGTCCAGGCATCCCTTTGCACTTTCCTGAGTGGGGCCATCATCTTCAGGTGGAGGACTGGCACTCCTTGACATCTCCGTCCGGGTTAAATGGGTGGTGGTGCCTGTATGTGAGAGAATGGAGATGTGGGTGCCCTGCCCTGGATCTTATGGCTATTGCATGATAAGGAGAATCTCCATCCCAGCCCACATAGGTTGTGGTACAGCGCTGAGGCTTGTGCCCAATCTTGAGCATATACTTACTTTACTTGCTCTGGAACAAGGATTGAGAAAGATGGTAAAATCGCATCTTCCCCTTGTGGAAGTATTCTAACAAACTCTGGTTGCCAATCATTTTCAGCCAAGAGAATATCATAGTTCAGTGTTAATTGTTCCCAGAAAATTACTTTAATTGTGTGCATTATGTCTCGCTCAATTTATATGTTTAGTTCATGAACTCAATCTGCAGGGGTGACCCGCCAATCTGAGGTTTCGACTTCTATGTAGTTCTTAGTTGCTGCTGAAACTGTTGAAGACTGGTAAACTATGTGACCTCTGTTGCGCTGTCCAGCAGAGTCACTTCCCATGTCTTGTTCTGTAGTAACGTTCTCAATATGTTCTCAATATTTTGATGAAATTCCTGCAACCTTCTTTTTTTTATTTTTGTTTTTTGTTGAGGATGTTTCTCTTCCTTTTTTATTATCATGTCAGATGAGCGTTGTGAGTTCTTTTTCATTTCATGTGCTCTTCGGATCTGCGTTCTGACCACCTAGCTCTCTCAGACTGTTTGTTGGATGAGTCCTTAAAGGAATGAGAAGGGTGTGTATCAGTATACTGCTACCTGCCAGGTTTTTTAAAGTATCATGGTTACGTAGGTTGTAACGTTTTTAAGAGTCCTTTGAATCTGGAGACTCTCCCTGTGATTTTAAATGATCTTTTTATGATTTTTGCTTGTCCCAGCATTTTTGAAGAGGTTTGTGCTTGCTTGTAGTACCTTTTCAGGATTACCTTTAAGCTGTGTCTTATGTGGTTTTGCACCCAAATTATTGCAACCTATACACAAATAAGTATCTGTAATTATATTTGGTAACTAACCCTCCTGTTCTATTAAAGAACATTTTGTGACACTTTTGCTTCCCTTTTTATATTTCATAAAATATTTGAGGATACTGTGCCAAAATCACCAGTTCATCTATTTCCCAAATCCTGTGCAGGGGAAGCTCCATACTCATTTTTATTTTTTTAATGCTTCCAATAAAACTGCATGCGATGGTGTACCATGAGTTATGGTATATATTGCAGCAAAGACTGTGTCCCAGGTAGCACAGTCATCAATTGAGGGTACTATCCCAAGTGGCAAGCACATTGTATAGATTCAATGTTTATAATGAGGTCTGGTATGGGGAAACACTACTTCTAGCTGATTTGTTTTTTGGAGCAACCTAAAATAGAATTCCCTTCCATTTGGTGAGCGCTTTACCTATAATCAATCAATCAATCAATCAAGAATGTATAAAGTGCGCTATGTACCCGACAGGGTTTCGAGGTGCTGGGGGGGGGGGGAGAAGGGGGGGCCTGCTGCTAGCATTCGAAGAGCCATGTCTTGAGGAGTCTCCTGAAGGTGAGGAGGTCCTGGGTCTGGCGTAGTGAGGTGGGGAGAGAGTTCCAGGTCTTGGCGGCGAGGAAGGAGAATGATCTGCCGCCAGAGGTCTTGCGCTGGATTCGGGGGACGATGGCGAGGGCGAGGTTGGCCGAGCGGAGTTGATGTGTGGGGACGTAGAAGTTGGGTCTGGTGTTCACGTAGGTGGGTCCGGTGTTGTGGAGTGCCTTGTGTGCGTGGATGAGGAGTTTGAAGGTGATCCTTTTTTCCACAGGGAGCCAGTGGAGGTCCTTCAGGTGGGGGGAGATGTGACATCGGCGGGGTATGTCGAGGATCAGGCGGGCGGATGCGTTCTGGATGCGTTGGAGTCGTTTGATGTCTTTCGTTGGGATGCCTGTGTAGAGTGCGTTGCCGTAGTCAAGTCTGCTACTGACGAGGGCTTGGGTCACCGTCTTCCTGGTTCCTGTTGGAATCCACTTGAAGATCCTGCGGAGCATGCGGAGGGTGTTGAAACAAGAAAAGGAGACGGCGTTGATCTGTTTGGACATGGTGAGAGCAGAGTCGAGGATGACGCCGAGGTTTCGTGCGTGGCTGGCTGGGGTGGGTGGGGGTCCGAGGGCGGTGGGCCACCAGGAGTCGTTCCAGGCCGAGGGGGTGCATCCGAGGATGAGGACTTCCGTCTTGTCGGAGTTGAGCTTCAGGCGGCTGTTGCTCATCCACTCGGCAATGGATTTTAGTCCCTCGTGGAGGTTGGTTTTGGCGGTGAGTGGATCTTTGGTCAGGGAGAGGACGAGCTGGGTGTCGTCGGCGTAGGAGATGATGCTGAGGTTGTGTTGACGGGCCAGTCATGCGAGGGGGGCCATGTATACGTTGAACAACGTTGGGCTAAGAGAGGATCCTTGGGGGACGCCGCAGATGAGGTTGGTGGCTTTGGAGCGGAAGGGTGAGAGTCGGACTCTCTGGGTTCTGTCGGAGAGGAAGGATGAGATCCAGTTGAGGGCTTTGTCTTGGATGCCGGCTTCGTGGAGACGGGTTAGCAGTGTGCGGTGGCAGACTGTGTCGAAAGCGGCAGATAGGTCGAGGAGGATGAGAGCTGAGGTTTTGCCGTTGTCCATTTGTTGTCTGATGTCATCTGTGGCGGCGAGGAGTACGGTCTCAGTGCTGTGGTTTCGTCTGAATCCAGATTGTGAGGGGTCTAGGATGGAGTTGACTTCTAGGAAGTGGGCGAGCTGTGCGTTGACGATCTTCTCGATGACTTTCGCTAGAAAAGGGAGGAGAGAGATCGGTCTGAAGTTTTTGAGATCGTTGGGGTCAGCCTTGGGTTTCTTGAGGAGGGGTTGGATTTCTGCGTGCTTCCAGCTGTCTGGGAAGGTGGCGGAGTTGAAGGAGAGGTTGATGATCTTGCGGAGTTTGGGGGCGATGGTGGCGTCGGCTTTGTTGAATACGTGATGTGGGCACGGGTCCGTGGGAGAGCCTGAGTGGATAGAATTCATGGTTGATAGGGTTTCGGCGTCGTCTACTTGGGTCCAGGTGGTGAGGCGGCAGGCGTGGGAGGAGTCGTCGGGGGTGGGGTCTGGCGGAGGTGCGGTGTTGAAGCTGTCGTGGATGGCTGCGATTTTCTGGTGGAAGAAGGTGGAGAGATCGTTGCAGAGTTTCTGGGAGGGAGGGACGTCGTTGACGTTGGCGTTAGGGTTGGAGAGCTCCTTCACGATGCAGAAGAGTTATTTGCAGTCGTGGGCGTTGTTGTTGAGGCGTTCCGTGAAGTGGGCGCGCTTGGCGAGTCGGATCCGTTGGTGGTGTTCGCGGTTGGCGTCCTTGAGGGTGGCAAGGTTGTCGGGTGTGCGCTCGAGGATCCATTTCTTCTTGAGTTTCTGGCAGGTGCTTTTGGAGGTGGTCAGTTCGGCTGTGAACCATGCTGGTTTTTTCTTTTCTTGGTTGGCGGTGGGTTTCTTGAGTGGGGCTAAGGTGTTGGCGCAGTTGAGGATCCATTGATGGAGGTTGATGGCGGCGGTGCTTGGGTCAGTGGGTTCAGGTGGTGGGTTTTTGGCGAGTGTGCTGGTTAGTTGGTCGTTGGTGACTTTTCCCCAGCGGCGGTGAGGCGGTAGAGGGATGCGGTGGTGTTCGGTGTTTTTCTTGAAGGAGACGTGGACGCAGTGATGGTCGGTCCAGTGGAGTTCGGAGGTGTGGCTGAAAGAGATGTGGTTGCTTGAGGTGAAGAGTGGGTCAAGCGTGTGTCCGGCGATGTGGGTGGGAGTGTTGACCAACTGACGGAGTCCGAGGTTGAGGAGGTTGGTGGTCAGTGATGCGGTGTTGGCGTTGTTGTTGTTTTCCAGGTGGAAGTTAAGATCTCCCAGGAGGATGTAGTCTGGAGAGGTGAGGGCGTGGGTGCTTGCGAGGTCGGAGACGGTGTCGCTGAAGGGGGCTCTTGGTCCTGGGGGGCGGTATATGAGGATTCCTCTGAGGGTAGTGTTGGGGTCCATGTGAATCTGGAAGTGGAGGTGTTCGGCTGTCTTGAGGGTGTCGTCCATGTGGGTGTGGATCTTGAGGGTGGATTTGTGGGCAATGGCTATCCCTCCGCCGATTCCGTTGGTGCGATCTCTTCTGGTGATCTTCTATCCGTCAGGTATGGCGATGGCGATGTCAGGGGCCGAAGAGTCGTTCCACCAGGTTTCGGTCAGGAAGGCCACGTCTGGGGCGGTGGTGTCGAGCAGGTCCCAGAGCTCGATGGCGTGTTTTCGTGCGGAGCGTGTGTTGAGGAGGATGCAGTGCAGGTGGTTTGTATGGGTTGTTGCTGGCTTCGTAGTTCTGTAGCAGGAGAAGTTGCAGGTGCGGCAGGAAAAAGGTCCTTTGGTGTGCTTCGGGGTGGCCAGGAAGCACTATGTGGAGGGGCCAGGGTTGAGGGCAAGGAGTTCGCGGGCCGAGTATCGGAAGCAGGAGGTGCGGGAGGCGTGAGGACCAGGGGGGGTGGCGCTGGGCGCGGTCCAGGCGCGGACGGGCGCAGACGGGCTTGCCTCTGGCGCGCCTCCGCTGCGCGGACGCGCAGCGCCAGCCATTAAGAAGGGAGGGAGGAGCAGCTGGGAGGCGGGAGGCGGGAGGTGGGAGGGAGCGGCGAATGGGGGTGCGAGGGGGGCGGGGCTGCAGGGAGGCAGCGGCAGGGAGCGGAGAGCAAGGGGGAGCGCACAAGGGGCGAAAACACGAAAAACAAGGCAAAAAAGTCGGGCATAATTTTTTAAAACAGTCACAATTTCAAAACAGACACAGAAATACACTAATGGCACAGTATACAATCGGGGAACAGCAATCAGAGGGGCACAACGGGGGCAGAAGCGCAGGAGGCGAGGCGCTTGAAAACAGTAAAAGCGCACATACAGGACGGCGAAAAGTGGCACAAACAGAAGGGGCACGACGGGGGCAGAAGCGCAAGGAGGCAAGGCGCTGAAAATGAGGAAAAACACTTACAGGACAACGGTGGAAAGCGGCACACGGGTCAAGTGAAGCTTACTAGAGCCCACTAGACACCAGGGATGAGGCGCAGGAGGATGCCTGCGGGTGGAGGAGGGCCTCGAACACGCCAGCAGCAGCGTGGGCGGGGGTCAGAGGCATGAGACAGCAGGTTGGTGCTGCGGACGTGGGGTGCGAGCTCTGGACCAAAAACAGGTCAGAGGTCGCTCACTCGTGACGCGCAGCGCCAGCCATTAAGAAGGGAGGGGGGAGGGAGGAGCAGCTGGGAGGCGGCAGGGAGCGGAGAGCAAGGGGGAGCACACAAGGGGCGAAAACACGAAAAACAAGGCAAAAAAGTCGGGCACAATTTTTTAAAACAGTCACAATTTCAAAACAGACACAGAAATACACTAATGGCACAGTATACAATTGGGGAAACAGCAATCAGAGGGGCACAACGGGGGCAGAAGCGCAGGAGGCGGAGGTTAACCCCAGATGCAGCCAATTGTTGTTCAGCAGCTGGAGTAGCCTGCGCTGAGGCAGTATTTAATGTTCGCATTGCAAGTCGAGTTAAATGTCTATATATAGTAACTAAATTATTATATAATGGGCGAAGATCAGCTGCCCTTAAATGTTGTGCATTTGGACATGGTTTGTAGGCAGATAGAACTGGCCATGTAACCACGTCAGTAAAGAGGGGACCCAAGCTAACATTTTCATTTATGTATGGTGGGGCGCTTTGGAATTTTTATGTTCCTATTATGTCAGAGGTATTGCTAAATAAATATATGCTCTGTATTGTGCTGGTGGGTTAACCACTGTGCCTTTGTGAAATGTATTTGAGCTGGCATCGACCACAGGAAAATTAACCTATGAGTAAAATGCTTCAGTTTTGTATGCATCATGTGCCTCAACAAAACATAATATCCCCACTTCTTAGCCCATTTAAGAGCAAGGGCCAGATGTACGACCCAGAGTTTTGCTACTCACAATTTGCAACTAAATTGTGAGTCGCAAATTGCGAGTCGCAAAACAATATGTACAATAGTGTACCTCGCACTGTTTGTGATTCTCAAAGGGGTCGCAAATGATCTACCTCATTAATATTCATGCAGTAGGTTGCAATTTACGACCCCATTGGGAATGGCTGAGCTCACAGGGAATGGTGGCCTGCTAGGGACAGCAGATCACCATATCTCTGACTTCTTTTAAATAAAGCATTTTTTTTTTTTTTTTTTAAATGCAGCCCATTTTCCGTAAAGGAAAACGGGATGCATTTAAAATAAATAAAATAAAAAGTTTTCTTTTCATTTTTTCAGAGCAGGCAGTAGTCCTCAGGGCCACTGCCTGCTTCGAAAAACATTTTCACTACCATTCACAAAGGGAAAGGGGTCCTATCAGGACCCATTCCCATTTGCGAATGGGTTAGCAGCAATTTGAAATTGGTGCTAACTGCAATTATTTTGTGACCGCATTCACGGTCACAAAACAATCATACATCGCACTGTGACTCGCAATTAGAAGAGAACGCCCCTTCCTAATTGTGACTCGCAAACCCTGTTTACGATTCAGTAAAGAGATTAAAGAATCGCAAAATTGGGTTTGTGCATCACCAAATGCTTTTTTCATGTTGCAAATGGCCCGATTCTGCAAATCAGGATGTTTGTGACAAGAAAAAAAGCTATGTACATGAGGCCCTAAGTGTTGTATGACAGCATGTCTACAATTTAATGGATTAGCCATTTTAATAACAGAATTTAGAGAAGGAAAACACTTAGTCGGGTAGCCTTTTAAGAGTTCAAGCTTGAATATCCTACTGCTAAATATAGGAACTACCTTTACCACTCAGGAGGATAATTCTCTAACAGATGTTTCTGTATAGAGGTGATTAGGGGACATTAGGCATACAAAAGAAAACTACTCGGGAGACCCGTTAAATAAGTACCTTACCTTGATACCTTGGTGGTTTCATGTTATGCGGTTTCTACTTTGGTCATAGAACTGCGTTTAGGTTGGCAGAACGGTAGAGTGTGGGAGACTGAGTTCAATCTACACCACTAGAAACTGTAAGCCTAACTCCTGGCTAGCTCTCAGTGCCTCACCTGACCCCAATCACCTGTGATTACCACAACCTGAACATGACACTCAGGCCCATATTTATACTTTTTAGCACCGCATTTGTGCCGCTTTTTGACGCACAATCGGCGCAAACTTACAAAATACAATTGTATTTTGTAAGTTTGCGCCGATTTTGCGTTAAAAAATGCCGCAAATGCGGCGCTAAAAAAGTATAAATATGGGCCTCAGACTCCCCAGGGAAGCCATGGAAAGTGATCTTACCCCTTTTGTACTATTACTCATGCATGCCAAAGTGAAACACTAAAGATGTGAGATAAATTTTCAATACATTTATTGAAACAATCACAATCTAGTGATAATTAGGCAAATGAAACACAGAAAGGTAATCAGCATTATGAACATGGTAAAGAAGAGTAATCCAACCATGATGTATGTGATTCTAGATGTTCTAGAGATTCCTACCTAACCCTACATCTTCACTGAGAGCACAATGATTGTAACCCTCTGTCTAAGGGATGAGCCACAGCCCCATACCTGAATAGTGTCTGGAGTAAGTCTGTGATGCAGATTGCAATCCCCTCAGGAGGCTGGTAGTTCAGTGGCAGCCAAGCTGCATGCCACACAGAGTGCATCCCAGGGTAGTTGTTGTCAGAATGCCCTCTGCCCCTTCTGGGTCTGCACATGATTTATATAATAAATCATGCCATATTAGAAGTACAATTCTGATGCAATGCTATGTCTAGGTGCTAGAAGATGTCTCCTGAGTGGGCAACACAAACCAACATATGATTATATGTCACACATAGGCTAACTAAACAAACAGCCTGTTCTTCACTTTCCTGGAATAAGCCAACTGATAATGATATATGCAAAAATCATTGCTGAAAAGCAACCCTACTGAAATGAATAAAATATTAACACTAAAATGAAGCTAAAAGTGGGATAAACAACCCGGGGACCTAGAGGTCATCACTACAGGCCAATCTACACATGTGGGTTGGCCTGTAGTGATGACATTTATATTGAGAGACTTGGGGTAAGGCCAGATGATGGAAGTTTATGGTTCCCCGTAGATTCCAGAACTTTGCATCACAGAAATGTGATGAAAATTTGTTTTTTGTAGTCAAAGTGTGAGGTTTGCAAGGGATTCCGGGCCACAAAACCTGTGGAGACCCACACAAGTCAGCCCACCCTGGATACTCATAGATGTATAGTTTTCAAAAATGTGAAGGTTGGCTAGGTTTCCCTACATGCTGGCTGAGCTAGGGTTCAAAATCTAGACTACCCACATTGGATAAAAGGGTCAGTTTTTGGTGGAAAAATACGATGTATCCATGTTGTGTTTTGGACCCTTTCCTTTCCCAGGCACTAGGCCTACCCACACAAGTGAGGTACCATTTTTATCGGCAGACTTGTGGGAACACTAGTTGGATGGAAGTTTATGGCTCCCCACATGTTCCAGAATTTTTCATCACAGAAATGTGAGAGACATTTGTTTTTTTAGACAACGTTTGAGGTTTGCAAGGAATTTTTGGTTAAAGAAGCCTGGTGAGACCCACGCAAGTAAGCTCACCCTGGATACCCTTAGGTGTCTAGTTTTGAGAAATGTACAGGTTGGCTAGGTTTCCCTAGGTTCCAGCTGAGTTAGGGTCCAAAATCTACCCACATTGGAAAAGAGGGTCAGTTTTCGGTGGAAAAATATTGTGTCCACGTTGCACATTGTTTGTTTCCTGTTGCGGGCACAAGGTCTACACACACAAGTGAGGTGCCATTTTTATTGGGAAATTTGGGGGAGTGCCGGGTGGATGGAAGCTTGTGGATCCCTCCATATTTCAGAACTTTGCATCACAGAAATGTGAGAAAAATGTGTTTTTAGTCAAAGTATGAGATTTGCAAGGGATTCTGGTTTACAAAACCTGGTGAGACCAATGCAAGTCACCCCACCCTGGATATCCCTATGTGTTTTTCAAAAATTCACAGGTTTGCTGGGTTTCAAAATATAGAATGCCCACATTGTAAAAAAAAGGGTTCGTTATCAGTGGAAAAATGTGATGTGTTCATGTTGTGTTTTGGCCCATTTCCTGTTGCAGGCACCTACCCTACCCACAGAATCGGAAGACTTGTGGGAGCATAGAATAGTAGAACATTTGTTATCACCAATTAGATCTTGCAGCATTTGTGTCTTTCAAATGTAAGTCACTGTATAAGAAAGAACACTTTTTGAAGAATACCCTCTAAACCATACGCAAAGTACAGGTACCCACAAATTCAGAGAGGTGCAAATAACCACTGCTCACTTCAGCAATGCATAGGTTTCCTTGAAACCCATTTTTCACTCTGCCTATTTCGCTATGAATTGGTCTATTTTCCTTAACCAATGAAAATTTATGATAAGGTGCAGCTAAGTTGTTGGTTCTGGGTACCTCGGTTTCTTAGATAACCTACAAACCCTATGTATTCCCACAACCAGAAGATTCTAGCAAAATAAATGGTATATTGCTTTTGTAAATTTACCATTGTGACAAAAAGTTACAGACGAAAATGTTGTCACAAATGGCAGCTTTTTCCTACTAATTTTCAATATTTCTTTGTTTCAACAGTTATGTTCCATACGAAAGCCTTGAGGGATCCACACATATGACCCCTTGAGTTTGACCATTTGGCCACTTTTCAGAAATCTATAGCTTTCTTGGATCACCCATGCGTTTCACACTCATTTCCACCACAAACTGGAAGTAGATTGAGAGCACCAAAAAATTGGAAAAATGGGCTACCTCTTTCAAACATTTTCAAAAACGTTTTTCTGATTCAGCTCTGCATGTTTCTGAAAGCTGAGAAAATGGTGACTTTAGTACAGCAAACTGTTAGTGGATGCAATTTTCAAGGAAAAAATAGACACTTTTACCTGGAACTATTTTTCCCTATTTTTCTAAAAAGATTCAAACTTTTGGATTCTCTCCAAGGAACACCACAAACCCTGGGTACCTTTAGAAGCCCCAGGATGTTGGAAAAGTGGACACAACTTTGGTGTGAATATCTTATGAGGGAAAAAAGTTATGGGGCATGAACTACCCCAAATAGCTGAAAAGGGCTCAGCAGTGGGGGTGTAGGGGAGGTAGCAGCTAAGGGATTTAGAAAAGCTAATAAATAGACTGCTTATTTTTTTCATACTTTTGTGGGCTTTCATCTCTTCTGGGTTTATGAACAGAAATTGATATATTTCATTTACATTTATCTTTAGTATAATCTGCTGTTTGAATATACAGATCTGGGTTTAATCCATCAGCACAGGACCCATGTCTGGGCATACCCTTCCCACTTGGGACGACAAATGCTAAAACAACAGATGATGGATGGAATGCAGAGCAAATCAAAAATTCACCCCAGTCACAGATCTGGGTTTAATCCATCAGTTATTTTGCTTGCCATGCCATTCCAGTTTGGACACAGCCATATGCAAATCAGTCTTGATCCTGTTCCCCATGGGAACAGTCCAGCCTGAACTGCCAGGCCAGGTCCTCCATGAACCAAAAACAAGCATCCTGGGACCAGTTTCAGGGTATCACCTTTCATCAGCCAGGCCAGCTTGAATCTGGTGGCATAGCAAGCACAGGACCCATGTCTGGGCATACCCTTCCCACTTGGGACGACAAATGCTAAAACAACAGATGATGGATGGAATGCAAAGCAAATCAAAAATTCACCCCAGTCACAGATCTGGGTTTAATCCATCAGTTATTTTGCTTGCCATGCCATTCCAGTTTGGACCCAGCCATATGCAAATCAGTCTTGACCCTGTTCCCCATGGGAACAGTCCAGCCTGAACTGCCAGGCCAGGTCCTCCCTGAACCAGAAACAAGCATCCTGGTACCAGTTTCAGGGTATCACCCTTCATCAGCCAGGCTAGCTTGAATCTGGTGACATAGCAAGCACGGACCCACGTCTGGGCATTCCCTTCCCACTTGGGGCGACAAATGCAAAAACATCAGATGGGGGTGGGGTGCTGTTCTGGTAGGGGGGTGGGGGATTCTGGTATGGAGGGGGGGGGTGGGGGCTATTGAACTTGCAGGGGGGGAGTTGTCTGCCGGTATAAAGAAAGACATTTTCTGTCACCGGTAGCCTTTCTGCCAGGGTTTTCGTGGAGGTGCTACCGTTGCGGAAACGCTGGTGGAAAGCCGGATCCAAATACCTGCTTATACTTATCTCCGGCCCGGCGGGTCCAATAGCCCTGGAGGTACAGAGGGGGATGTTGCAGGTTGGAAGAGTCTTCACCGCCGACGGTTAAACCACCACCAAGGCCCTGGGGGTCAGAAGACCGCCAGGGTCATAATGAGGACCACAGTCTGAATGTAAAAATGTTCACAGCGACTCCATCCAGTGGTCCCTTTATGATGACAACTCCTCCTCAGATATCGTCTGCTGGCTTGCCCAGTGATCTCTAACTTCTCCAAAACTTTTCTTCAAAATTCCTTGAAAATCCGAAGGTAAGCCGAGACCAGGACTAATCCACCTTGTGTATCCGACCTGCACTCCATAGTGGTCATCCTTAACTTTTGACTTTGCCCATTGTCTTATGCAACTAGATACCTGCGGTTGGCACTTTGATCTATAAGGTGCTATTTTGCACTAAAAAAATAAAATTCATAACTCCTGTTCTATTGATTGGATCTAACTAGTTTTGGTGTCATTGTAGCCATTATTATTCACGCTCCTTTGCTGAATTAGTTTGGGATTTTTCTTGTGTTGTGTTTTCACTTTATTACTGTTTGAGTGCTGCAAAATACTTTACATATTGACTCTAATGTAAGCCTGACTGATTTTGTGTCAAGCTACCTGAGGGTTAAACAGAGGTTAGTTTAATTACTTTTGTGGTTCAGCTGATAAGAATTGTGGTTGTTGCTTGAGTAGGGGTTTCACACCCTCAACCAATAACCCCATTTCCCACATTGATATATTTTTTTTTTAGGTGTTGGGTTTATTAGTGGATTGAGTTGCTAGTTTTACTTTAACGTTATGTATGTATGATACTGGGTAGGATAAAACTGTTCATACAATTGAGACACTAGCTCTGTGGTTATTGTCCTACCCAAACCAGCAAAAATACAAAATAAATAAAATTATAGCACAGGCCACAAACACCTAATGAGAAAAGTGCAGATGTACTTGTAATGGGAGAGTGGTTTATTATACATTCCGAGTTTGTGACTGAAATGTGATAGGATTCCATGCCCTCAACCTGCTTTAAATCTAAATAGCAGGCAACTGAAAACATTGGCTGAAATTTTGCAAGTCTGAGTTGCATTTTCGCAAAATCAAAATGTGATTTCACCAAATGTTTTGAGCCTCGATGAATATAATTTGTTCAAAGGAAATATTTGGACAGCCCTAAGACCATGAAGGTCTTTTGGACATACAAAAGCAAAGGGTTTGAGGCTAAGTGATCTTGTGTACGGCAATCTGTAAGAATCAGTTGAGAGAAAGAAGTATGAGGCGAGAGCCAAATCTTTAACCAAAATAACAACAGGGCAACCTGGACTATGTCTTCAATGAAGGCCAAACCAACTGCCAAACGAGTAATAAGTCTGGCTGTGCTTCTCGGCACAGCAAGTAACCTACACAGAAATGTGTTTTCTATCATTTGGAGATTGCCGAAAGAGAAATAACCCTAGACACTGGCCCCATAAGTCCCCTGGGAAATTCACTTTTTCCAATAAAGAGAAATACATTCTCTAATGGGTTTATTACCAAGTATTTTTCTGAATGTGGAAATTGCATTGATTGCCATTCAAATTTACCTGCTCTCTGGAACAAAAGATTGCCCCAACTTAAATTTCCAGACATCAGAAACCACAGATAATCAAAATGTGATACTTTAGAAATGGGAGTCCCCACTATGTTACGAGGGGGAGAACGGGTGTTCCAAGGGTCGCATATCATAATGTGAGATTTTTTTGTGGTTGATTTTCAAATTAATCTCCCCCATAAAATCATTAAAAATGTTCAGCAATAGCTGGAGAGTTTTAGCAGTGCGGGCAACTAAGACTGTGTCGTCTGCGTAAAGTAACATCATGGTGGTGTGGTTTCCAAATCTGGTAAGATCTTTGCCAACAGCTCCTTCTCAAGGGCGTTAATATAAAAAAGAAGCAAAGAGCTGGCTAATATGCAACCCCGTCATACACCATTTTTGGAATTAAACAAGTGGGGGCAAGGGTCATCTGTGGTGTAGCGAAGCAGCACCAGTGCAAACATTTCAAGAAATCAATCAGGGCACAGTGCCTGGCATCATTAGCCACAGCTTGCACCTGTCCACCGTGTCAAAGGCACTTGAAAGATCCATAAAGAACATGTGGAGTGCCCTATCCCTGGCCTTTACATAATTCCACTCTACCATAAGGAGTTTCAATGTTTGCTCAATTGTTCCAACTCCCTGGCGGAAACCAAAGTGGGCCTCGGAATTTTTTTTATTATCAATAGCCCAATCTTCTAGAAGTTGGAGAATACCCACCCTAAGATCTTAACTGGGGAATCGAGGAGTGTGATAGGCTTACAATGTGAAGGCTGATTCCTGTTAACTTTTTTTAAGGTGGGTACCAGAATTGATTTCCTCCAGGTATTAGGAATGTCTCCTCCTGCAGCTTTACGGAAAACATTTGTTAACAGGGACACCCATAGGGAGGGGTTCTGTCTAAAAGAATTGACAGGAACCTCATCCGGACCTGGCACTGCACTGGGGTAGGATTTAAGAATGGCTGTAATTACTGCATTGATATCAATGGCATTACTTAAAGCAAGACTATCTGTACTAATAGTAGTTGGAACTTCTGCTGTGGGTTGGGGAAGGCCCTCGTTGCTACACATTTTAGAAAATTACTCAACCCATTCTTCAGCTGGAGTATGACATTCCAGTTTGAGTTAATTATTGTCTGCGAAATAGTGTCTGTTAATAACTTACCAGAAGGTTCTTGTAGATTGTTCAAGGCCTGCTTCCTAATCTCCACTTTTCTAGCCTCTAAGGCAGCTTGATACAAAGCCCTCAGTACTATTTATTGGGCTATGTTGTGAGGAGATGCTTTGAGAGCCTGCTTTAGCTGTTTTGGAGCTGTACTACAACTAGAGTTAAACCAGTTAAAGGGATGGGGTTCCCTAGAGAGCGGTCAACATACCATCAGGCTGGATGCATGTTGACAGATTCACTGGACCAACAAGTCATAAAGTTGTTGTATTGTCCAGAAATTAACTTTTGCAAAAATTCATTATGATCCACTTTTTCCCACCTAAGGCAAAATCCCTTGTTGTTAGAGAACTGTAGGGCGAACGGGTGGTTATGCTTTTGCAGGTTAAAAGGGGGCAGGACAAAACTAAAACATTTGGGTTGTGATCACTTAAAATGGAGGGACAATTAGAGAATCTGGAATACATGGTACAATGTGCAGGCAAAACACAATAAAGTAAATGTTTGAACTGTTCCCTTTGCCATTAAAATTTGGCAAAGGGGATTCATATTTGTTAAAAAAGTCAGAACTAAAGCAAAACTTACATTTGACTGTAATCTGATTCAAGACTTTCCCATACACAATGTGTATAAAGTAGTTCATATTATCTTTTGTAAACTTGGTAACCCATACACCCGATTACCAAAATAAGGACAGGAGGGGGTGTTAAAATTATCCATACATAAGACAGATCATCTATTCATGAATTTCTCAACATAAACATATATAAGTTGATCCAACTCCCTTCAATAGGATAGCTAACAAAATTTTAAAGTAAAAATGAATTAACACAACATCCATAAAACCAGGAATTAATAACCGCAGAGTTTAAGCACAAGAGGTACAAGAAACAAATTCTGCTTTAAGGTGACTTTTCTCAAGAGAGATCAGATGAAACATAAGGTAATTCACCCTCATGCAGAGTAAAAGGAGAGTATACAGGTAATAAAAACAAAGCTGCAGGTTCCTGTAGTCATTCAACATCTGGCAGACCCTCACTGACTGCACTTTCGTTCCTATGTAGAAAGGAGGGGGATGGAGGGGTTTGAGTAGGGCCTCGAATAGGATGCTTCTGAGACATGGAATGAAACAAAGATGGTTTATAAAAGAAGCTCAAGAGTAGTGCACAAATTGAGCCCAGGTCTTTCAGCGGAAGATCCAAACTATGTAATAAACGTCTAACTAAGGCTGGGTGCTGAAAGTTTATCAACAAAGCAGTGACCTCTTGAGGTCTTAGTTGAGGGCCCAACCCAATCAACCTTTCTAGCTATAATGACCTCTTCTGAAAAGTTAGGCACAGATTTATACTTTTTGACATAAACCTGCGTTAGCACAGGTTTGCGTCAAAAGGATAGCGCCGGCTAGCACCATTCTTGGACACCAGTTGGACACCATATTTAAGGAATGGCGCAAGCCATCGCTAAGGTCAAAATAAATTATGCTAACAGGGTAGGGGAGGCGTAGGGCAAACTGGAGGTTGTGCAGGAAAGATTAGAGTCAGGTTAGAGTAAAAAAAATGACTCTAACTTGACTAGCGTCATTTTTTTTACGCACGACCCTGGCTGGACTGGGGGGCGGGGCATGACTAAAGTAAAGACAGGAGTCATGCCCCTAACCCAATGCCAGTGCCCAGGGGACTTATGTCCTCTGGGTTTGGTCATTGGGCACAGTGCCATGTAGGGGGGCCAAAGTTAGGCCCCCCATTGCACTTTAAAAAGAAAAATCAAAAAGCTTACCTGGACTTACCTGGGATGGGTCCTCCCATCCTTAGGTGTCCTCCAAGTGTGGTTGGGGGTGTCCCTGGGTGCAGGGAAGGACACCTGTGGGCTGTTTCCATGGTCTCAGACCTTGGAAAATGGCCCACAGGTCCCTAACGCCTGCCCATACCAGGCGTTAAATAATGATGCTAAGCGGGCTTAGCTCCATTATTTAAGGAGCTCCTCTTCCAGTGCATGATTTTTGCACAGGAGGATAAATAAGGCGCAAGGGCCTTAGAGTCATTTTTAGCCCGGGAACGCCTACCTTGCATCTCATTGACGCAAAGTACTCTTCCACAGACAAAAAATGACGTTAACTCCAATATTTTGACGCTAGACAGGTCTAGCGTCAAAATATAAATATCGAGCTTATTTTGCACCGGATTTGCGTAAAAAAATGACGCAAATATAGCGCAAACAGAGTATAAATATGGGCCTTAGTCTGCCAACCTGTATTTGAATGGAACCAGTGGACTACTTTCTTCAAACCTTGCCAATCATCTTTCCCCCACTGTGGGCACTGGTGACACCCCTTCCAACACGATAGCATTGATGTAAACTCAGGGAGAAGGTGAAAATGATTCACAGACTAATTGTTTAAAACTGAGCTACACCATTGTTTATAACACCAGAAAAAAACCCTCAGTGGGGGCTGATGGTTTACCAAGCGATGACTGTGAGCTCTGATCAGGGCGAATATAAGGGCTTGATTGCACCAGCGGTAGAGACTGTAGGCTAGCTGGCACTGGGCCAGGGAAGTCACTATTAGGTGCAGAAAAAACTGTGGTGGAAAAGGGGTCATGTTGGGTGGTTCTATGTGCATTAATATGCCTGGACTGGCACTGGGATAAAAGTGTGTGCATTTTGTCACCTAACTGTAGATTTGGGCAGGTCATCCAGCTGAAAAGTCATTAAAAAGTCTCCAAATTCATACAAAAGGGCTTACATACTTCCAACAAATCCACCTTGATTTAAGCACTAACTATAGAATCATTATTAAAGGGAGGATCATCAGGCTTTGTACTGAGCTTTTTCGCGTCAACAGGAACTTTCTGAGCTGAAGCGTTGCGCTTTTCCTTTTGGCCGCTTGGGGTTTGGAGGGCTGTAAAGGATTGTTATTTGAACTGGCAACAATGTTATTAGTCTGAGAATCCTTATTCAAAGTGGAAGATTGAACAAGAGAGCCGGGGCCTGATGTATTTAATGGAGTAGCTGCCGCTGCTGTTTAATGGGAGGTTGATGTACGCTCGTTAGATGTCATAAATTGTATTAACTGCGTCAATGCAACTTTTCCCTCTTTTCACTTTTGTAAAAATGGGGACCTTCGCAGAAGTAAGGTAAGAAGTAATTGGGGCAGAATAACAAAGCCTCTTATCCCCAGATTTTTGACGTGCAGAAAGGTCCTTTTCACCTTGTTGGAAAGTAGGAGCTTAAAACACACCATGATGAGAGCTAAAAAGCAAAATCCTAGGGCCAAGAGAAAGGGCCCAGCCTCGTCCGTCTGGGGATGGGCACAGGCGGTCCACTCAAGCCCGGATGCGTCCTGTGCTGTAGGACAGCAAGATGTGCTTTATAGTGCAAGGCCAAAGTCAGATTTGGGAGGTTGACAGGATCGCTTCCTGGGGTCCTGTGGAATTTGCAGTCCCCCTCATTCAGGGATGAATGAACATATAGGGAAGACTTAAAAGTATTAAAAAGGAAGGTTTAGGCCTGACAAAAAGGTTTGTTTTGCTAGGATGAAGTTACAATTTACAACTGCACTACAGGCTGCAGTGGCAGACCTGAGACATGTTTTACGAGGCTGTTTTAGTGGGTGGCTCAAAAAGTGCTAAAGCCCACTCTTAGCATTTCATTGACAGAGCCTGGGTACATGTAGTACCATTTACCAGGGAGTTAAAAGTAAATTAAATATACCAATTAGGTATAGTCCAATTTTAGAATGGAGAACCCAAGCACTTTATTACTGGTCCACAGGAGTAAAAGTGCAGAGTACAAAAAGCCAACATTAATGGTTTCAGCAAAGGAAAGCAAAACCAACATTATACTCAAAAGCAAGCAATCAGTGCACATTCACTATGTAGTTGTGCGAAAAGATTCATGTGTCTCAAATATACACATCAAAAGTAACACTCAAACAATACCAAACAAAAGAACCCCTGATAACATCCTCCATTCCAACTAACTTTGGAAGTCAACGCTGGTACACCTAACATGCGTGAAGTGTGAAGTATTACTGTTATAGTCAACAGCATCTACCAGCATAAATAGCAAAATATCCATGATCCCATTACAGCTTGCATAATGAGATCTTTAACTACTATATCAATACCGTAGAGTGACTGGTAACACTCACATACAACTGGTGTGATTTATCTCTCTATGGTGGTCGAATGTCTGATTTCACATCCACCTTTCCTAGGTATGCGTTCAACTATGAAGACTGCTCCACCCCTCCTTCTCTACCAGATGGGTGTGATAAGACTGCTGTCTCAGTATGCATCCATTTTAACATTTCCTTTCACCAGTTTTGGATCGAGGGTGCAGCCGCTGCCCTCCATGACATAGACTTTCTGCTAAGACCAAGTCTAAGTCAACAAAGGAGATGTGTACTTAAGTGACTTGGGGAGAGTTATAATGCCAAATAGACAGCTCACTGGTTCTTTTGGTTGTGTGCATCGCTGCTAATTATATGCAAGTGGTTACCTTCCTATGTGCTCCATTAGTCATCACAACCTAAAGCGGCTGTGAGGGGATGGGCTCCACCTCCCCAGTGTTCCAAGTAATATGCACTTTCCATACTGATGCTCGTATAACAGAAATTGTCCGGATCCCAACCCTAAACCTCTTGTAAATTTTCATAGGTCTGCAGTTTTTTATCATCTTTCATATCACTCCAAGTCGGTAGGTCCACTTCTTTCCACTGACGCACATCTTATGTCTTGGTCAATGTGGCTAAAAGGGAGCATTGAACTAAAAGGCATTTTCCAGCACCAATGATGCAGCAATAATGCTCAATAAGATATTATCACTCACCTGACTTGTGTCTCTCCCTAGGAGCCATTCCACTATCAGGGTGTCTGTCAGCTGGCAAGAACTTTCCTTCCGCTTAGGGTCCTTTGTGTTGGTGATCCACTTAGCTGTCCATTGTAATTGAGCTGCTGCTGTATAGTGCATAATTGGGTTCCCCCAAACCACTCTCATCCGGCTCTCTGCTTACCAGTGCCTCACACCACTGAAGCTTATAAAGACTGAAGGTCCTAAAAGAATGACTTATTGAGTATCACAGGCAAAGCTGAAAAACATAGTAATCTTGGCAAGATTAACATTTTAGTAATTGGAATGTTAATTGAAGAAAGTCAATTAAGCTCCAATCGAAGCAACCACCCTTCCCATGTTACTATCAATTATGTCTTTCTCATCATGGTACACATTCACCCTTAGATATTTTATTGAGTCTGCTGTTAGCCGTAAGTCCATAGTAAGTGTAGACAAGCAACTCTCATCTACCCACTTAATCGAAGGGAACAGGCAAGGTGTGCGTCAGTTCACTTAAAGTTCATATAGTATGCCAAAACTATTCAAGAGGGCTATCAGGGGCACCCCCCTGCCTGGTCCCTCACCTTATCCTGACAGGTATGTAGATCTCTCTCCCTGTGGGAACTCTTGCTATTTGTTCTGTATGTAGTTAATGAATTTGCTACCGAGTCCCATGTGTCGGAGCATAGCCATTAAGAAAGACCAATTATGGGTATCAAATGCGTTTTCAATGTCTAAGGCTACTGCCCAGTATTCTGCTCCTTGTCACTTGACCTAGTCCATAACTCTGAAGAACCTGTGTAAACTTAGGAAAGTGTTTTTGCCTGGGATTAAGAGACATTTTGGTCACTATGTACTAAGGGGCTTATTTATACTCCGTCTGCGCCAAATGTGCGTCAACAGTTTTGACGCACATTCAGCGCAAGCGTTGCCCCGTATTTAAACTTTGACGTGGGAGCCTGCGGATGACAACAGTCCGCCGTGTGCATCATTTTTTGGATGCAAGGTAGGCGTTCCCATCCAAAAAAGACTTAAACGGCCGTGCGTCGTATTTATGCTTTTGGGAAAAAATGATGCACGGCCGGGAGACGGAGCCAGAAAATGACGCACAGCCCGATTTGTGTCAAAATTTAATGCCTGGGTCAGGGCAGGCGTTAACATTGGGCAAACATGCCTGTATTTAATCAGAACACACAGAAGCAACAGCAGAGCAGCAGAGCAGCAAAAGGGAGACATGGAGGTGATTCTTATCCAGCGTGCACGCAGACGCAGAGCCCAGCAGCTACCACCCACCCAGCATCCCAACAGAAACCAAGCTGCTTGCCGTACTTCACATGCTGGCAAGTGGCTCTTTTCAAACAACTGGTGCCCTGGTTGCCGGAATATCACAACCATCATTCTCTGCCTTTTTGCCCAAAGTACTGGATGCCATCATTGGACTTTCACCCCGCCACATCTGCTTCCCTAACACACTGCAGAAGCAGCAGGAAACAAAACAGGGATTCTACCTCATTAGTGGCTTCCCACACGTCCTTGGTGCAATCGACTGCACACATGTACGCCTTGTGCCACCTGCTGCAACTGAACACCTCTACCGCAACAGGAAGCCCACATATTCCATCAATGTGCAGGCCATTGTTGATCACCAACATCGTGGCTAAATATCCTGGAAGTGTCCATGACTCATTCATCTTCCGTCACTGCACCATCAATGAACACTTCCAGGATGGACGGTATGGCAATGGACTACTTGTTGGTAAGTACAAAAACCTACTTATATACACACTGCACAGCAACCCTCTAGGACACACAACACATACACCACGACAGCAACATGTCGACAGGAACACACTGAGGTCGTGACACCGCTAGGCATGTTTCTTAGGTCACCATTAAAGCTGTCACACATCGGAAATTAGTGTACAGTCTAATGTTAAGACGTCATTGATCACAATGTGTGGAGTCAGCTGCCTAAATGTCACCTTGCAAATTGTAAGTGTCCCAATGACGTTTACATTAATCCATTGCATAAGTCTAAAGGTATGGGATGTCCAGGGTACATTGATATGAACGTGCTAACAACACTGTCAAATGAATCTGTGCATGGATCTATCATCTCACCCCCAGTGAAGACACAGAGACACCTGAATCACAAGTCACAATGCTAGGGAGGGAACACTGTACTGTAAATCCCAAAACATACTGCTGACAAACGGTCATCAGCCAAACACTCGTTCAGCCAAGGAAACAACACAATGCAGATGGTACATCCTACAAGCATAGGATGCGACATAATTACACAAAAGAGTCACAGACAACATAAGAGAACTACTGCCATGCAAGGTGATATAAATGGGGCAAGCTACATCAACATGATCTCATTCATTTTCTCTTGCAGCTGATCAGGGGTATGGCATCCAGTCATGGATAATGACACCTATTGGCAACCCGAGTACTGCAGCAGAGCGTGCCTACAATGACGCACATAGGAGGACACGCACCATAGTCGAGAGGACCTTTGCCATCCTCAAGTCAAGGTTCCAGTGCCTCGACATCACTGGTGGTAGCCTCCTATATTCCCCGGAGATGGTCTGTAAGATCATCCTAACATGTGCTATTCTGCACAACATTTGCATAAAAAGGAACATTCCCCTCCTGGAACCCGAGCCACACATGCCTGAAGAGGAGGAAAAGGAGGATGGTGGCCTGCAACATGAGGGTGAACTACAGAACACGGCCGCTGGTATACGCAGGCGGCAACATATTGTGAACAATTTCTTTTAAATATAATCACCACTTTATGAACTAATTTAAATAAACACCTATAATAATCACCATATCATCGTTTGGCTATTCATTTTTGCACACCTTCATTTCTAACTATCAGAATAAGAGTGTTGCCTCGTGGAGCATTGCTGATATACCGATTATGTCACTGAAAATCCCAGAGCTAATGTGTTGCGTAACATACGCAGGTCACATACACACACACTGTAAATGACATATATCATGTACATTTCTCCTTTGAAGGCCAATAGCAGAGGACAATACCTATTTCACACATACATGTTGAAATCAAGGTCCAACGCAGCATATGGCACACAACTAAGACACCATCACTTAATAAGGGGAAAACAAGCCTCAAACATGAGGCAGTTGATGTGCTTTTGCATCAGTAACAGGAATGTCTGACCAGACCCTTGACAGCAGTAAGTCCAACTGCATCCAATATTTGCAAGGACTATCTGTGACCAGAGTTCCATAGAAGCAGTACATAGACAGCACAAGTGCCACACATATGAGCAGCATTGCGCTCATGACATTCCATGTACATGTCAGCCCATTTCCTAACTCCTGACACACCCATGCACCTGGTCACAACCCACCTGTCTGAAGAGGTCCCTGGAATACTAAGATGTGTACCCTGAAATTCCCTCCTCTACACACACATCTTGTCAATAGCAATCCAGTGTGCTACACCCTTTCCTATGGTATGCCATTGTCATAGAACATCTGACTGCATGTACGTCAGGTTAATTAATACACTGGCTTCTAGTTTCCAAGCCCTGTTAGCACCTGTAGATTGCTTCCAGTGTGAAAATGTCTGTTGGCCATTATAATGCAAATCTCACCTACAGGACTTGTGAGAAACAGATGCAGCCCACATCTGTGATCACCTCCATGCACACCACCCATTTCAACATGCACTGCCCCCTGCTGATGCCTGGAACAGCATAGGAGTTGCCATTTTGTCAAATACACTGTTAAGCATTGATAATAATTAAGCCGTGTTACACAGCCCTTGGGTTCATTTGTCACCTTCAAAAACACAGGACATACACAGTTTGACATGTCAACTGTCTAGTTCGTCCTCCAAACAGTCTTAGTCAGACCACTGATTGTGTAACTTGTCAAATTGCTGGATCCTGATTCACCCTGCATTCTGTCAGCCTGACTGGCATCTGTCTGTGTGTCACACTAAAGTATCCCTGTGTCTACATATGTACCACACTTGCGTTAGCAAACCTCTCATTCATCAGAGGGTATTTGGGCATGTGCTCCTTCAATACATACCCAAATACATTGTATAGCATCATCTGCCTTTTAACTGTACCATATGAGTTAAATCCTCTGTGAAAACCAAAATTCATGGCACATCCCTTGCCTGGGTCTCATTTATGCATGAATGACAAAGTGTGACAGTGTCCCAGGGCCGTATGCAGGGATTGGGTAGGGGGCCTTCAGCAGAACTAGCAACCTCTGATAATGTCCATGAAAAATCCACACAAGTTAGGACCCTGACAGTTCACACACAGAATTACATTGCTCACAACATATTGATGGGCCGTGTGTGCTGAATAGCTGCGAGAATAATCAGCACAGAGGCTATGATGTTCCCAGATGCAGTGGGAATTGCAGAGGCTAACCTGTGTACAAATGTTGTAATGACACATGCCGGAACATGACACCTGAGACATTATCTCACTCAGCACATCAAGGTTGGCCTGTTGACTGTCTCATTACATGTCTTTAGTGACAGGGTGGGACCATCCCCATGTAGGTTCTCATGTCCACATCCACTTTACTCACATTGATAAACAAAGGATACTCAGTAGATACAGGAATAGCTCCCACTGACTCATGATGAGTCCTAGACCGAACTGTGACAAATTACACCCCAAAAAATATACAGGATCAACATTGGACCACACACATGAACAAGATACCTACGTGCAATTGATCACTGGAAATATGTGGACACGTGCTGCCTCGTCTGCTGGTCCACCACAGCCACTTGAGAGTTGTGGCTCAGTTATATGACCTCAACTGTGGTATCATCATACATTTGTGATTCACCTTTGTCTGTCTGGGCAAACAACATGGTACCCAATTCCTCAATGCATGTGTATGACTCACTGTGGGATTCACCAACTAGTGCCTAGGAAGCTGTTACCAAAACTCTAGGACATAGGATGTTGAAAATGTGGACCATTGACATGAACAAGCGTCTGCCATCTATCTGGTGCATGGTTTGTCATATGTGGTGTCTACGTTACCCTAAATCTTGGAAGTCCACATTACGGATGTTGTTACATGTATGACTAACACATGTCCTCTCTCATTTCCACAATGACTTGCATCTAAGGTTTGGACACATGGACATCACATTCATACAAGCATATGTGCAATAATGCATCATGTGATGCACACACACTTGGTCAACAAATACATTAGTTGCCACAGCACACACATTGAGCGAAAGGCATTAAGGTATTGTACATATGTGCATCACATTGCTATCCTCTCCTGATGCCAAACATGCCCAATTTGTGCAATACATATATGTAAGCCACACATATGGCCATCTAGTGCGTCAGCCAACCGTCAAAATACTGTGGAGTAAGTAGCGGATCATGGTCCGATGCAGTATGATGTCACACATGTGAACATACACCATCAACACCATAGTGGGTGCCATCAGGCTATCTCTGATGTGTCCCAAATGTAACATAACATAAAACCAGAAAAAAAGCCCAAAACCACTTCATGCACTGAAATTTTGACGTTGCTAGCATTATGAGTCATTTTTTGTACACCAATACAGTATCTGCGTAATTTTTTTGGATGCATAGGAGTGAACATTAGGCCGCATCCAGATAATTGTACAGGCTATTTACTATTATTTGGATGCGGGCTCATTTTCAGTCCTGTGCGTGAAAAAAAAATGACGCACAAACTGTATGCGTGAAAAAATTATGACGCATAACGCAAAAAAGGGCGGACATTTTATTCAGGAAGTGATGTAATAGGATATCCTGTTTACAGATCATGTACAGTGGGTGTACTTTCACTTTGCAGTCTATGATTCTTCTAGACTGTGTGGCTGTTTAGAGAGTGGTGTCCATAGATTTTGTGCTTTTGTGTCCTGTGTGCTGTCTCTATTGTCAATTTGTGAAATAAATATTGTTGGTGTATACTGTCCTACTGTGTTTTGTATACTTTTGTCCATTTATCTAGTGTTTTTGTTGTTTGTGGGAGTCTGTTGTGGGTAGTGGTAGTTTGGGGATAGTTGGGCTCTTTTAGTGATTAAGTTTACTTTTCTTCTGTATTTGTACCCCTACTCTCCCCCTTTTCCCCTTTCTATTTCTTTAACCCCTATTCCCTTTCACATTTCTACAATGTCTGGTAGGCCACGTCTTGGCAGGATGGGTGAAGAGGAGTTGGGGGGCTTCATATGGCTTGTGTGCCATTTCTTGCCACTGATGATCGAGGTAGGGGGTAGGGTGATACAGGGGTATCGCACAGAGGTGCGCAGAATCCGGTGGGGAAAGGTGCTGCATCACCTGCAGCGCGTGTATGCGAGCTAGAGGAGTGACCACCAGCTGAAGCACCGGTGGGCTGACCTCATCACCAGGGAGCAGGATCTCTTGGACCACCTGGGCACCATGATTGGTGGCCCTGTTGGTGAGTACTAATCATGTAAATGTGCATGATTAAATGCTCTGTAGTGACATCAGATGATTTGTACAATGTCTGCCAGCTAAGTTGCTGACTGTGTGTATTGCTGGGGAAACATACTGGGATAATTGATGCACTATGGGAAGGATCACAATTGCTAGCTGTCAGGTAGCACGTGCTCAGCAAACTTACAGGATACTTTTCCATGAAGTAAATTAGTGATGCCTTTGTGTCAGACAACCAAACAAAATAGGAGCCAATCATGTCAATATAGGGCACATTTGCCAGAGAAGTAAAGATGTACCAACATATTGGCTAACTTTGTTGACGCAATAGCTAGACTGACTTTAGAATCACTACATGATGCAGAAAATGAGTGCTGGCTTCACGTCAATTGATGATAGCAAAGTGGCTCAGACATATGTCTCATGTGAGTCTGGTGAGTGTGGAAGGAAAGCGTTCACGGAAGTTCTATGAATGTTAGGGATTATTGTGGTCCTTTATCTTTTTGGATACATGTCAGATCTGGATTTGAAAACATCGTGAAAAGGTGTAAGGTGCCCTCAGCTAACATCTTAGAATGTTTGTTGTTTAGTTGTGCCACATTCCAATTAGGGATGGCAGTCCAAAGGTATGCACATGGGTTCACATCTCCATGGTTGGTGCAAATCACCATAGCTGGGCCACATCAAATGAAGAAACTGTAACAACATGAGGGCTTACAAAAGTCCCTGTCCCTCTGTACATTGTACCTATGTGTAATAAATGTGTCATGGCCACATAGGCTGTTTGACTGGTCCTCAAGTAACCAGGCTTTGGATGTCTCTCTTGGATGCACATGATGAGACGATTACACTCTATATTTTATTCTGGTCACTAATGACGGGGTATGATAGTTAGGGCCACTGCATGTGTGCAGATATGTGTGTAACTGTCACAGGAGACCCATGCTATGTACAAGTTGGCCGTGATATATCAGATGCAGTATCATCATGTCTGAATGGCTGCCATTTCCTTATTCAGCCTACACATTGTATATGTTTATAAAATTGTTGGTCAGTGCACAGATTTTGAGCACATTTCTTCCTTCCATGCCTTACAGGTGGACCGGCACCCTACACCGTGGGAGAGGTGGCTACATTTGATGACCCCCGACCACTCCAGTAAGTGTTGATATGTCTGCTATGTGTTGTGTTTGCTGGTTATGGAATCCTGTGTGTTGAACACATAGCAAGGTGTGATGCGTTGGGCAATCATTTGTCTTGTTCCATGAGTGGGATTTCAGGTTCTCAAATGTTTTGAGTTGGCCAATGCGTATCCTATTGTATTATCTAGGGATTGTAGGCCATTCCTGTAGGCACCACAGTGAGTTCTGGGGTGAGTCATGTGGATGACACTTGTATCAACAAGAGTCGCACTGGAAGTCAGCTCAGATTTAGTCAGCCTGTCAGACCCACATTCTCCAAGATTGGTACAGCAAATTGCTTTCCAAAAGACTTCTGCTTCCCTATTTACCAAGGTACTTATTAAACTGTAGGTAGAACTTCCTAGCAGCATGTACTTCCAGATGTAGTGCTACAAGTATGTGGAACTTGAGTGCAATGGCCTAGGTGTGCATGCTAATCATGATCATGGGTGTTCTTGCAACTCTGTGTCTGATGTAAGTCATGCCTTACTGGTAGTATTTGTTGTGTACCAAGCTCTGCATTTCCTGACATGTGTGGCGCTATGATTGGTCAAGGGTTTGCAGACTCTTAATTGTTGATAGACCTTACCTGTGGTGTGTGTGTAGAGCCAAACACGTGTGGAGTTTTCTATACAGTCCTCGGTGTCCATGTTGTTTGGAATTGATAGTTGTTTATCTACCCCCCACCCTCAAACACAGGCATGGGTTTGTGAATAGGGTACCTAGGACTAATGCTACCAGTATGTTACACATACATGTGAAAAAGTGACTGTTTGGTTGGAACCTAGTATACACATTCAGGTTTGGCACATGGGTACTATACTGGCAAGTCCTGTTACAACTTGCAGACCATGTGGCTTTAGTTTTGCATTCCGTACACTGACATTTGTAGCCCAGGTATTGGCGGAGGATATGCAGCATGATTGTTAGCTGATAACTGGCAGAACTCAGATGGCAAGTCAATGCCAGTTGTTACCCATCTTGTAGGGTTTGGATGTGCAATGTGTGATATGACCTTTGTAGGCTGGCCTGCCATGTACTTCCTCAGGGACATTCAATGATCTGGTGTTGTGATATGAACTGTTACAAGTACAGTAGATGTATTGTCTGATTGATTTCTTGTGCCATTTCACACAATGCAGTTCCTAATGTAGATTATTTGCATTTGTCTTCACAGCTGCAAACATGACTCCAGACCAGGTTCGTGAGTTCCAGCGGCGGGCCATGAGATACCAGCACATCCTGCTGGTGGAGTCGGGGTTCAGGAGGATGGCCCATTGATATCGCCATGAACGGGCCTCCGGGGCATGGAGGGCCTTCCCACAGGGCGGCCCTACTTTGCCCACCACAGCCACCACCAGCACAAACACCACTCAAGCCAGCTGGCCCCACCCACAGCTGGGACTGTTGTCCCTACATCTGCCGGACTTCCAGGCCCCAGCATTGCTACAGGTGCAGGACAGCCCACTGGCCATGGCTCCACACACACACAGACCTCCTCCACCGGTGCCCAGACTGCCCCACCTCCATCTGTTGACCCTGCAGCATTCCACAACATGGAACGGAAGATGGACCGTGTGTTGCGCAAGTTAAGCCATCTGAGCCGGGATGTTCGCCACATTAACCGGCGTGTGAAGTCCATCAAGAGGACCCTCCGCAAGGCCAACCTCTAGTTTTTTAATATGGACATGATTCCCTCCCCTCCCTCCTCTTTCCTTGTTCTTATACTTAGTGGGCTTAGGGGGCTTAGTGTTAGGTTAGTATACGCTGTTAGTTTAGTTAGTGTTAGTGGGTGGGGGTCCTGATTCTTTCTAGTTTTACTTATTACGTGTGTTGACTATGTTGGCGTTCTTGTGTGTTTAAAAAAAAAATATATATATATACAGTATATATAAAAAAAAAATATTACAAAAAAATATATATTTGTTTAGTATAGGATAGTATGTGTTTAGGTTAGCATGTGTTATCCTCCATGTGTCCCGTCTCATAAGGGGGGTGGGGGGGTGGATGTTTAGAACGCTTATTTACATGTGATAAGTACGTTTAGCTTAGGTTAGTTAGGGACAGTTGTGGGTAATGAGTAGTCACAGTAGATTAGGGTAGGTAAGACTTTTCCCTCAGTTTCCTCTTCTGTGATTAGCATTTAATAAATAATTAGTTAATCCTTAATAGTATGTGTTAAATGCTATTTGATCCTGGGCTTGGAATCAGTGTACCTGAATGTTGTTCTATTACATTTGTGTCCTATGCTACAAACAAATCCCAACTGAGCTGTAAGATTGGCAGCTCCTCCAGAGCTACCTTGCAAAGTTTCCACCCTTCGTTGCAACCACCAATCACAGTTAATATGGATCACAATTTGTTTCTGTTGATAAGTGTGTTTTCTACGTCACAAACAGTGCTTCCAGACTTGGTATTGGGGGAACAGTTTTAGGTCTGACTGCAGTGTGATGATCAAGGAGACCCTTATAAGATGAGTTCTCATAGGCACTCTTGTATTCTTGTCTTCATGACTCACATACGTCATTTGTGACACAGTTCAGCATGAGTACCTATTTGTATGTAAACTCAGACAGCTTCATTCATGCAGTTGTTGTAGTGTTTGCTTAGATTTGTGTGCACTGTTATATGTGTTAGTATTGCATGGTGACAACATTTTGCTGCCACTATTTGATGACATAGATATCCCTTGAGGAAGCATTATTCTGTCCAACACAGCATGATGGTGTATGGTTTCTCACTTCATCAGATATGTCCCTCAGGATGGGCAGAGCATGATGCAATCATGATCACTGTGCAGAATTATCTGACTACATAATATCAATACATTTGTATTGACAAGCTACGTAATTTGACAGTAGGCACATTTCAGTTATCTACTGCACATTTGATATGTCACATTACCCAGAGACTGATTTGTTGTGTAAGTGCTATTTATTGAAAAGTGCTGTAGTGCTATCTGTACATTGCCCATGATTGTGAGTCCATTAGAGTGACATCTTACATTGTGATCCTACACAAGGGGTTACGGAAATGCTTTTGACATGCTGGGGTGATGTTTCAGACAGTGCAGAGGGACAGGATTTGCCAATGAGTAAGAGAGAGACAATCACTGGGCAGGCTGACAAGATACACAGTGGTAAACAGAACAGTCATTAAGTAGAGTTGTTGTAAGACTGGCATGTTACAAAGCGCAGGACCTTGGGAATTGTTGGCCATGTGGCAGGGACTAGTGCTTCCGGGTACTTTTCCGTGTGAAGGTGATCTGTTCCATGTCTTCTTCTTCTGATGTGTGTGCTGCCTCCTCTGTTCTTGGTGGTGGTGGTTGTGAAGGGGCAACACACACCTCAGTGTTAGAAGACGTGGAGTCAGACATCCCGGTCGCTGCTACCTGTGAAGGTCTTAAGGGCAGTACTGCAGCAAGGAGGATCTGCTGATTCTTAAGAATAGCAGCCACATCACAATGGTAAGCAGCCAGGTCGGCCCTGAGGGGTTCAATGTTGCATTCATGCACGCGTTGACAGGATTGCTATTGTAGGTGTTGGGTCAACTGTATTACAGCTGTGCTGATTTCCTTCTGGCTTTTTTGCTGTTCCTGCAAGATAGATGTTAGGGCTTGCATAGCTGCTGCCTGATCTGCAGATGACATCATGCACGAATGCACCTCCTCTAGGCTGGCTGCCATAGTTTGCATCTCCACCCGCACCTCCTTGGCCAGCTCCCGCTGTACCCCAACTACAGTTCTCTCAAAGCTGGTGCCTGTGTCGTCTGAGTCCTCATCTGTATTGGAGCTGGCAGGTCTTACAATTGGGGTGGTGGGTGGATCCTCTGCGTTGGCTGCTTGTTCTGTGCTCCTCCTTGTGACTGAAGGTGGGGTCTTGAGGGTTTCAAGGACCTTTTGGATGGTCTCCTGGGGAATGTTTATCAGCTCGTCATCCATGTCATCAGGGTAATCTGGGACAGGCATATCCACAGGAGATCCATTGTCCTCTGCAATGAAACAGGGTACAATTACTGTGTCTGTGTTGTGGAATTAGTGATGTGACATGCCTGCCTTGTGATGAATTCACATTGTGATCTTGTTTCGTGTTTATTGCTCCAGTCTTTCAGATGGGCACTCTCCCAGGCCTATGGCCCACCTGCATGTCACATGTATGTTATTAAGTTATTAGACTTGTCGGCATCATCTCTTCTAGGTGTTGGTTTTGGCCAAATAGTGAATTGCCACCTTCTTGTCCTACTCAACCATCTGTCTACATCCATTCTCATGGTGAGACCTTTCACTGGCTGTGGGTGTTCTGATGGCACTGGCAGCAAACTTAACAATCTGGACCTGCCCCAGTCTCTGATCTTTCACATCCACTTAAATGTAGTTGACATGTGGCATATCCTATGCATAGCAATGTGAGGGCACGATATGGATGTTGGCACTAGTAATGTGTACAGCTGATGTTGGGAATGTGTGGTACATTGGATTGCCCTGATAATCGTATCAGTGTCCTATTTCCTCCTCTGACTGTGCAGGTGTATGTCAGTGACCAGTTACATGTGTCCCCCCCTCAATGCTGTTGTCTGAGCAGTATGACATTTGGGATGTTACATTGTGACCCAGGCACAGTCTGGACTCTGACATATGCAGCATGGGTATGTCCTTAGTGCTGTGTAGCTCCTATTGTTGTTGACATTGGCTAATGTTTGCAACAACTATGGGCATTGACATTTGACAGTACTGGGGCCTTTGTCTTTTTTCATGGGATTGTTGAAGTTGTCTTCCTCAACCCTCAAATTTAGGTGTGGATGATCCATGGGGAGGTTACTGCCATTGGCTACTTGAGCTGCACACAGAGTGGAGGTGGTAGTGGCAACTGTTGTCGCAGTTACATTCCAGTTGTCGGCATGGCTAGAGGTTGTTAATAAGGCCCTAGTTAATGTGGGGGGTATGGTAGCTGACGTGTGCCGGGATGTCAGTTTGACGTTGTGCCCTTCCCTCCTGGCGTGGCTTTCCCTTTGCTCCATCGTTGGTATGGCAGCATGCCCCCATGGGACTGTTGTTGGTGTAGTGTAATGGTGTGCCCCAGCTTTTGTCTGTGCAGGCCATGCCCCCATGCCATGCCCCTTTAGCCATGCCACTCCATGTATATGATGATTTACATGCAATGTGTAGTAGGTATTCCCCCCCGGTTGCAGTTGACATTAGTGCATTTCAATTCCCCATGCGACTTACCCTGCATGTGTGTTGTCTCATGGTAGTCTGCGCTGTCCTGTCCTTGAATCCCTGTGATTATCTCCTCAGGGTTGACGGCTGCGACCATCTCCTCCATGTGGTCCAGGGCCGCCTGGTGTGCTGGACTCCCACCTCCAGTCTGCAGTGCTGCCTTCTTGTTCCTGGCCATCTTTTCCTTGGTCCTGCGCTTGCAGTCATACCAGCGTTTCTTGCACTCGATGACTGTTCTGCGAACTTCTGCCACACTGTTGATCTGGTCAACAAGTTATTGCCATATAGCCTCTCTCCTACTAATTGGAAATTTTGAGGTGACAAACAGTTGGTGCTGATGTTCCGTCACCTCTTTAACCAGAATTTCCTGCTCCTCTGCACTGAAGCGACACTTTCTTTTCTTCTTGGTTCTTGTGTGGGTCCTCCTGGCTGGTTCCTGGCCTGTTGTCATCTTCCTGGGGCCTGTAGTGGCATCTTGGATCCATTTTGGCTCTCCTCTGGTGAAATGGCAGTGTTCGCAGGTTTTTCTGACGCTATTGCGTCAAAAAACGGCGCATATCCGGTTTGCGGGGTCATAAATCAACCCACAGTCATTTCTGCCGTGTTAACGTCGTTTTGCTTTACGACTTGATGCTGTGGTGTGCGTCAAAATAAATGACTCCCACCTGTGGTTTCCGCCGCCGTGTGTCAAAGTATAAATTTGATGCCCGCACAGCGCACCAAAATGGCATTAGCCGGCGGTATTATTTTTGATGCAAAACTGCGCCGGCGCAGTTTTGCGTCAAAAAGTATAAATATGGCCCTAAGTTCTGTGCTATAGGTATTTTCCAGTATTTTGTAATCTAGATTTAGTAGTGACAATGACTGTGGGAACCCACCTGGAGGGGGTCTCTCCCAGGATTAGGAATGACAATTGTGAGGGCTTCCTGCATGGAAGCCGGATGATGACCCAGTTGCAGACGGGGTGGCAGTCTGGCACTGTATGCAGCATAAAATTCTACCAGGAAGCCATCTGGACTTGGTGTTTTATCCCTTGTTGTTTGAGCTATTGAGCTATAGCCAGAATTGGCTCATCCAGATCAAAGTGCTGTGTAATGTTTAGTACCAGTAGTGAGACCAGGTCTAGGTATTGCTGTATCACCTCTGCCGCCAAGTCCTGTGGCATATCATACGGTTCGTCACAGTAACTCTTAAAGACTGTACTTATCCCACTTTGTGTGTTTACAATCTGCCCTGGGTCATCCTGGATAGACCCTATCAAGGTTCTAGGGACAGATAAGCATACAGCCTGCCTTGTCTCCCTCAGCATGTTGCTTAGCAGCATATTCCTTGCATTCAACAGCAACCAAGTACATTAGCAGTGCGCAATATTTGACTCTTCTTTGTACTAGTAATTGTTGAGCCTGCTCCTGCAGAACTGTATCAACCTCAAGTCTGTGGATAGAAATCCAGTCTACCCACCACAAGCCTCAGGGTCTGCTTCACCCCGTGGCTAGTGTGGATGTAAATGTCTCCTCATCACCACTTTAAATGCATCCCAAACAACTAGCACATTGGAGTCTGTCCCAGTATTGTTAGTGAAGTTGCACTCAATTTTCCTGCCATGTCGTCCCCAATCACTGATTCTTTGTAAAAGCACTGGTGGGACTCCCCATGTGGGTCTGCACCGGGGACACATGACTCCATAGCAATGTCAGTTTAACGGGGTTATGATCCAATAGAATAAGTCCCAAATATTCAAAACTGCCATTCCTCATCGGTCTCTTCATAGCAGTAAAACAAATCTATATGTGTATGTAGACGGTGTACCCCGGAGTAGAATGAAAACTCCCTGTCTACTGGATGTAGAGCATGCCATATATCCGTTACAAGTAAATCTCTGGCCCACTGGGCCAGACATCATATTGCTAGTAGGGTCTGTGCTTCTGAAAGGGGTGGAGTTGATATATTTAAGTCCACATCAGGAACTGTCAGGGAGACCAGATCCTTGGGGCATGCGCACGTTCCCAGCATGTCCACCCCTAGACAGCTCCAAAGCTCCAATAGATATACTACAGAGCCTGAGAGAGTCCAAGTGGGGGAAAAGGGGATAAGGTAGGGAACAGCTGGGAAGGAGACCTGTAGGAAGCAAGAGGTTAAATAACACAATGTCAAGATATAATCACATTGACTTTCAATAGACTATGATTCTAAGAGTTCTTATACTGTAATCATGGATAACCTAAGAAATGACTATTACTAGACCTCTAGAAATGTAGGTACCTGGAAAAATCAAGAATGGGTTAATACAATGTTTCATATGAGCTTTTCAGGAAATATCACATTCTGTCTAGAATACAAGGACCTTCTTCAATAATGTTTCAGAATAGACATTGCATTTTTACATGAGGACAAAGGCTCTGGAAACAACAGGGACTGTACTAGGAACTTAATAAGCACAAAGAATGTCGCACTTTGAATTAAGCGTTTCAAAGCAATCCAAAAGCTCAGGATAAATGTGTGCACCTCAACGAACACGGCACACCAAAGTTTTCAATGTCATGAAATGATCACGCACACTGCCGATCTAAAAGCCAAGCGTTTTATGCCAGGGTTGAATCGCGCACACTGTTGCTGATTCGAAATACACGATGCAAATGTCAGGAAATGATCGCGCACACTGCTGATCCAAAAGCCAAGAGTTTTATGCCAGGGTTGAATCGCGCACAATGCTGCCAATTCGAATAAGTATATGCAAAGGCCATGAAATGATCGCACACACTGTTGCCGATCTGAATGCCAAGGGTTACGTATTAGAAATGAATCGCACACTCTGCCGATTCGGACAAGATTATGCAAATGCCATGAAATGGTCGTGCATACTGTTGCCGATCTGAATGCCCAGGGTTACTTGTTAGAAATGAATCGCGCACTCTGCCGATTCGGACAAGAATATGCAAATGCCATGAAATGATCGCGCACATTGTTGCCGATCTGAATCCCAAGGGTTACGTGTTAGAAATGAATGGCGCACTCTGCCGATTCGGACAAGAATATGCAAATGCCATGAAATAATCCAGCACACTGTTGCTGATCTGAATGCCAAGGGTTACGTGTTAGAAATGAATCGTGTACTCTGCCAATTCGGACAAGAATATGCAAATGCCATGAAATGATCGCGTACATCGTTGCCGATCTGAATGCCCAGGGTTACATATTAGAAATGAATCGCACACTCTGCCGATTCGGACAAGATTATGCAAATGCCATGAAATGATCGTGCACACTGTTGCCGATCTGAATGCCAAGGGTTACATGTTAGAAATGAATTGCGCACTCTGCCGATTTGGACCAGAATATGCAAATGCCATGAAATCACACTCACGTACACAGAGAGTTTCACAACTAGGCCCAAAACTCAAATGTCTTCGAGAACGGGGGTCGTGGGCCCAGCCCGACCTCCGTCTTACCGCCCTGCTCAAGGATCACCAATATAATGAGGGCAGGTCTGGAATATCAAAGTAGGCCCCCGGAACAGGAGCTCAGGAAGTTGCTGCTGCTCTGCACCAGGACCTCTGAATAGTGAGCATGTGGAGCTGGGCTGGTTCCCTTATATAGAGTCAAGCCCAGACCACAAACCACACCCAGTCATGCTGCAGGGAAAGCTTCTAGAAGGTCCTAGAAAGGGACCACACCCTAACACACTCAGTAAGCCTGCAGCAATACCTTGCAAATGAACAGTGTAAGGAAATGCCTCCTTGGCATGGTTACCCCCTGACTTTTTGCCTTTGTTGATGCTAAGTTAAGACTTGAAAGTGTGCTGGGACCCTGCTAACCAGGCCCCAGCACCAGTCTTCTTTCCTTAAACTGTACCTTTGTCTCCACAATTGGCACAACCCTGGCACTCAGGTAAGTCCCTTGTAACTGGTACCACTGGTAACAAGGGCCCTGATACCACGGAAGGTCTCTAAGGGCTGCAGCATTTCTTGTGCCACCCTAGGGACCCCTCACTCAGCACATGCACACTGCCTCTCAGCTTTTGTGTGCTGGTGGGGGGAAAATGACTAAGTCGACATGGCACTCCCCTCAGAGTGCCATGCCAACCTCACACTGCCTGTGGCATAGTTAAGTCACCCCTCTAGCAGGTCTTACAGCCCTAAGCCAGGGTGCACTATACCACAGGTGAGGGCATATGAGCACTATGCCCCTACAGTATCTAAGCAAAACCTTAGACATTGTAAGTGCAGGGTAGCCATAAAAGTATATGGTCTGGGAGTTTGTCAAACACGAACTCCACAGTTCCATAATGGCTACACTGAAAACTGGGAAGTTTGATATCAAACTTCTCAGCACAATATATGCACACTGATGCCAGTGTGCAATTTATTGTAAAACACACCCATAGGGCATCTTAGAGATGCCCCCTGAAAACATACCCGACTTCCAGTGTAGGCTGACTAGTTTCTGCCAGCCTGCCACACACCAGACATGTTGCTGGCCACATGGGGAGAGTGCCTTTGTCACTCTGTGGCCAGGAACAAAGCCTGTACTGGGTGGAGGTGCTTCTCACCTCCCCCTGCAGGAACTGTAACACCTGGCGGTGCGCCTCAAAGGCTCACCCCTTTTGTTACAGTGCCACAGGGCATCCCAGCTAGTGGAGATGCCCACCCATCCAGCCACTGCCCCCACTTTTGGCGGCAAGTCTGTAGGAGATAATTAGAAAAACAAGGAGGAGCCACCCACCAGTCAAGACAGCCCCTAAGGTGTCCTGAGCTGAGGTGACCCTTACTTTTAGAAATCCTCCATCTTGTGAGTGGAGGATTCCCCCAATAGAATTAGGGATGTGCCCCCTCCCCACAGGGAGGAGGCACAAAGAGGGTGTAGCCACCCTCCAGGACAGTAGCTATTGGCTACTGCCCTCCCAGACCTAAACACACCCCTAAATTCAGTATTTAGCGGCTCCACAGAACCTAGGAAACTAGATTCCTGCAACCTTAACAAGAAGAAGGACTGCTGACCTGAAGCCCTGCAGTGAAGACGGAGACGACAACTGCTTTGGCCCCAGGCCTACCGGCCTGTCTCCCAACTTCGAAGAAAACTGCAACAGCGACGCATCCAACAGGGACCAGCGACCTCTGAAGCCTCAGAGGACTGCCCTGCAACCAAGGACCAAGAAACTCCCATGAACAGTGGCCCTGTTCAACAACCTGCAACTTTCTTGCAACAAAGAAACAACTTTAAAGACTTCACGTTTCCCGCCGGAAGCGTGAGACTTTCCACTCTGCACCCGATGCCCCTGACTCGACCTGCGGAAAACCAACACTTCAGGGAGGACTCCCGGGTGACTGCGAGCCTGTGAGTAACCAGATACGCGCCCCCCTGAGCCCCCCAGCGACACCTGCAGAGGAGATCCAGAGGCTCACCCTGACCGCGACTGCCTGTAACAAGGGAACCAACGCCTGGAACCAACACTGCACCCGCAGCCCCCAGGACCTAAAGGAACTGAACTCCAGTGCATGAGCGACCCCCAGGCGACCCTCTGCCTAGCCCAGGTGGTGGCTACCCCGAGGAGCCCCCTGTGCCTGCCTGCATCACTGAAGTGACCCCTGGGTCCCTCTATTACTTCCTATCTAAAATCCGACGCCTGTTTGCACACTGCACCTGGCCGCCCCTGTGCCTCTGAGGGTGTACATTCTGTGCCTGCTTGTGGCCCCCCCAGTGCCCTACAAAACCCCCCTGGCCTGCCCCCCGAGGACGCGGCTACTTACCTGCTGGCAGACTGGAACCGGGGAACCCCTGTTCTCCATTGAAGCCTATGTGTTTTGGGCACCTCTTTGACCTCTGCACCTGACCGGCCCTGAGCTGCTGGTCTGGTAACTTTGGTGTTGACTTGAACCCCCACTGGTGGGCTACTATGGCCCCAACTTTGAGACTTGTAAGTGTTTTACTTACCTGCAAACCTAACCTTTACTTACCTCCCCCAGGAACTGTTGCTTTTTGCACTGTGTCTACTTTGAAAATAGCTAATTGCCATTTTTACAAAGACTGTATATGATATTGTGTTCATTCAAAGTTCCTAAAGTATCTAAGTGAAGTACCTTATATTTAAAGTGTTTGATGTAAATCTTGAACAAGTGGTTCTTAAAATAAACTAAGAAAATATATTTTTCAATATAAGAACCTATTGGCCTGGAGTAAGTCTTTGAGTGTGTGTTCCTCATTCATTGCCTGTGTGTGTACAACAAATGCTTAACACTACCCTCTGATAAGCCTACTGCTCGACCACACTACCACAAACTAGAGCATTAGAATTATCTATTTTTGCCACTATCCTACCTCTGAGGGGAACCCTTGGACACTGTGCACACTATTTCTCACTTTGAAATAGTATATACAGAGCCAACTTCCTACTAACAGTTATTGTAAACATCATTAATAGTGTTTTCAAGATTAAACTCTGCAATGCAAAAGGTTAACATACTGCATATAAACACAATGCATGAATTATGCTCTTACATAAAGACTGGGTATTTGAATTTTTGTTACCCCTAGAGCGCGCATTGTCCTGGAAGTTGTCAGGAACACTATTAGTCTCCACTCCACATGCACAGTGAATGTGGGATAGGAAGTAAGGCTAGATTAAGGGTAATCAAATATTCAGATTAATGTTTGGGGCATATGCTACCACTACAGAGAGCAGTTCTCCATCCAGTATCAAAAACATGCCCTCACTGTCTATCTTAGGGTGTGTAGGTATGAAGGAAACTCCAAGTACAATCTAAATAAGAACACCCGTGGAATAATTAGTGTATGTAGTTCCCACCTATGTACCTCACCATTTCTTGCATAGGTGCTCATGCGCACTGTAGGCAGGCGATATGCACAGTCCAGCATTTGAGGTACGCTTTTAATCTATATCTCTTGGTGGGCATGGACATGCAAAGGATGTTGCAGGTGAAAATATTGTACTTATGTTTGAACATCCTAAATCATTTAGCCATCAGGGAGGTAGGTGGTGAAAAGTGTCAATAACATGCCACCCAGTCCGGTTATTTCACAGGTGTAGGTAACTACAGCATTAAAGCATTGAAGCACAGGAAATCAGGCAATAACTATAAAACACCCTACTCCTCATCCCAAGTCAAGGTTATGAGAACTACTTTGCCAGCGAACTAGCATCATAAGAGTGTGCATTGTGTGCATTGTCCATCTGTGTGCACAGTGAACTCAAGGGAATGCACATATGGGAACAAGCACTCCTGATATCCCCCGCCACCATAATGAGTAACCTTGGGTACCACACCTCCCACTTGTATATGTATGTAGGGACGTATCTGCATCCAGATGAAACCCATACTCAAAATAACACTCATATTCAAACATAATAAGCATACAATTGAAAAGAGTCATTGCACCAAGTCTGCGATCACTGAGGTGATGTCCGACCCCGGTTACAGTTCTAGTTCAATCTCAGCCTGATGGTCTGTGTCCCATTCATTTTAGAAGTCCGTGTCATTCTGTGACAGGTCCAAGACTAGCAAAACTTACTGTTCCATCTCTTCTACCACCACGGTCTATTCTTTTGCTTGCTGTTCAAGAATTGGGTGTATCCTGTTGGTCGTCACTTCCATCTCTACGTTTGCCAGAAGCCATCCTGCGTTCCATGGTTGATTATATCTTGTCACTCCCCTTGATTACCGCCATGTGCGCACTTACACTGGTGTCAATAAGAAGTAAGTGCTGTCCCCTTTGATAGCCAGCAGTTTGGCTGGATATAATAAGGAGTAACAGAGATTCCCTCTGCCGAAATGTTGTTGTATCAGGAGGAACAAAACCCTTTGATACTGCACCTCTGATGTATAGTCTGGAGATAAATTCACAGCACAATTTCCCACAGCCCAAAGGCTGTTGCTTCAGGAGTTCTGCAGGATATGATCCCTATCCCTGCAGTTAAATAGGCATGCCACCAGTGGTCAGTGGGGGCCACCCAATGGCAGGGTGTCACCCAGGACTCTTTGTGCCTGTTCCGCTGAGAAATATGTTGACTGCTTACCTGTTGGTACCTTGTCAAGAAGCCATTTTTCAAGGTACAACACCATTTTTGGCTCTCTATATATTCTGACAAACCAATAATTTGAATGTTGTTCCTACATGTACTACCTTTTACATCACTAACTTTTAGTTTTAGCCAGTCAACATCCTTTTGCAAATCCTGTACCTTAGTTTGTATCACTTTTATGGTTGGGAGCATCACAGCAAATGCTGATTATGTTGTTTCGACTCTATCCTTCAATTTCCGGTGGTCCACTTAAAGCAGGCCCAGGTCAATGGCCATGGCATCGATTTTAGGTTCCAATGTAGCCTTCACATCGCGAATGGTCTAGAGAATGGCCTCAAATTTGTTGGTGTGGTTGGGCAAGGTGGTAGCCATGGTTTCTGCATGTGATGTATTGTGATTCCCTGACAACACGCTGGGGTCAGTATGGTCACGCTAGCCAACAGTCCTCTGTCCGTGGGGCTTCCCCATCACCAGCAGGGCAGTAGGGTACACAGAGGTTATAGAGCTGGGGCATAGTGAAGCCCACTCACTAGTTCAGAGAACAAACGTGTGTGAAGTTTCCATGTAGCAATGGCCTCCGGGCCCCCTAAATTCACCTAGGGTGGGCAGCTAGGCCTGTGTAACAATGATAAGACCAATACAGTAGAGTAGTCACTGAAGATGAGGCCCCAAGTATTCATACCTGTGGCACGCCCTCTTACCAAAAGCACCAGAGGGGCATCCCCTTCATTGTGAACCCTCTGATCACCCACACGGGGGGAGAAAGACAGTGGTGATTTGACCCCCTCACCCAGGTAGTTGCACCAGTATCTGTCAGAGTCACACCTACCTCTGAGCATACACAGCTGCTGGCCTGCAAGTAAGAGCTTAACAAAGCAGTCCCCTCTCAGCACTACAGGCAGTGCCAAGTCTGATCTACACGTCCAGCAAGGGCCCGTATCAGGAGTGCTCCAGCCGTTATTCAGTCTCCAGGTGAATCTTTGATGCAGCTGCGCCTCATCACCTCAACAGCCATCCGCATAGGTAGGCCATAGCCTGCCACAGATAGGAGCGTTGTTGTTCATTGGGCATCACCCACACTAGTACCATCACAGGTGTGGGGTGACCAAAAAAACAGGGAAGAAGAAAGTCCACCGGAGCAGGCCCCCAGGCATGATCACTGGCTGTGTCCCACCTATCTCATCCACTTCTCTGGCAGGGGGGCTAGCTACAGGAACGCCACAGCTGCTGCCTCAGGCAGTGTTGATCTCAGTGCAGCCAGGCCTCCTTCAGGCCACATTTCTGGGCCACCACCCACACAGATCAGCGCATCGTTAGTCGCCGGTGCGGTGTCCCCTCTTGAACATTGACAGGAGTGGTCTGGCAGGAAAAGATTAAGTTTTCCCTAGCAGCTCCATGGTCATGACTGCCACGAGGCCTACCATCAGCCCACTTATGTCTCCAGCTGGAGGGCCCACTTTGGGGTGGCAGGTGTTAGCGCGTCTAACCTTAATAAGTAAACTTACAAGGGGGCGCAAATAGGTCGATTAACTTTTTGACTCGCAATTAAGATGTTCTTACCATAGCTCCAGTATATATTCAATAATCAATACACAATAATCATTAGTGATCAATAACATCAATAATCAATGAAGTCAGTAATTGTCACGCACCATGACCTTTCGTCATGAATAACCACAGCTTTTAGTAAAAGTTGGACTATTTATTTCCCTAAATTAACAATGCTAAGGTCATGTAGATTAATCTCAAAATAAGATGAAACACACATAGAAACAATACTGGCTGTCCAAAGTGGCAGAAGAAACGTAATCTAATCAAAGCTTGAATAACTACACATTCTAAGGTTATGGTGCAAATCAATAATAAAGTCAACTGCGTCAATGTTATTACATACATCAAGTTTAGCAGAGAAATGCATCAAGCATTAGTCCGTGTTATCATGATATGATTAGAGAGGATCCTTTACTAAGATCATATTAGCATCAGCATGTTGAGCTTCATGCAAAACAATTTAGTAACACAAATTTGGAAAAAACATCTAACTATGGCTCTATCAAAACAGCGCAGTTGATACCTAGAAAGAAAAACAAATATGCATGTCAATCAACAGTCTGTTATATTATACCTATCCTCAATGTAGATCAGCAAAGCAGAATCAGTCTTCGTCCTCAGCACATCAGTCGATCAACAAGTCATCAGAATTCAGCATCGAAGTTCGGAAAACACAAAGGCCCTCATTACAACCCTGGCGGTTGGCGGAGAAGCGGCGGTCTTACTGCCAACAGGCTGGAGGTAAAAAATGTTTAATTATGACCATGGCGGTTACCGCCATGGTCATCCGACACTTCTCTGATCCTACCGCCAGGGCAGAGACGACCGCTGGGCTGGAGACCTGGGTCTCCATCCCAGCGGTTGTCACAATACCGCCGGCGGTATCATGACCCGGCTGACCGCCATGGATTTCATGGGGTTTGGAACCAGCACTATCAGTGCCAGGGAATTCCTTCTGTAGCACTGATAGGAGTCTCCCCCACCCCCACCACGAGTCCTTCCGCTACACCCCCCACCACCCCTGCCACCCCCAAAGGTGGCAGGACCCCCCTCCCCAGCCCTACCCCAACATTATATTACACATTCACACCCGACACGCACGCAGGCACCACCAACACACATACCCGCACACACCAACATACATGCCAACAGCCACACACACAGTCATATGCACACACCCACATTCAGACATACACGCACACATCCATACAGACATACATATAGACAGACATGCACTCATTTCCAGACACACAACACCCCTGCATGCATACACGCACTCACACACCCCCTCTACATACACACATGCACACCCCCATGCACGCACACAACACTCCCCCATCCCTCTCCCCTAACGGACGATCAACTTACCTGGTCCGTTGATCCTCCTGGAGGGGACGGGATCCATGGGGGCTGCTCCGCCGCCACCACACCGTCAACAGAACACCGCCACGCCGAATCACAGAACGTGATTCGGTGGGCGGTGTTCTGTTGACGTGGCGGTGGAGGTGAAGCAACCTCCACTTCCCCGCCGCCTGCCAGTATGGCTGCTGGCAGCTCTCCGTCCGGAAAAGGACGGAGGGCTGCCAGCAGTCATAATACGCCGAGCGGAAAACCACCACCACTGGCAGTCTTCAGCACGGCGGTCCCTCTGCGGTCTTGTCAAAAGACCGCCGAGGTCGAAATGACCCCTAAAGTCTCTAAGCATCAAAATTAAGCACGTCTCCTGTCAAGACACAATATTGGCAAAATGTAAGGGCAGAGTGTCTAACAAAAATGCCTTTCAGCCAGCAAGCACAAATGGGCAACAGTCAGAATGAATGTCTTCTCTCTGTGGGATCCTGTTGAGTCAAAACTATTAAAACTATCACCCAAATCCCTATTGGTCAGTTAATCACATGTTCACACTTTGTCCAATAAAACTAATATCCCAAATCTATGAATTCTAATACTACTCCATTCACATATCGTTGATTGGTTTGTCTTGCAATGTCCTCATCATCCGGCTTGTCAGGTAACAATACTGTATTGTTGCAGCTCCTACTCTAGTCAGTATCTTCATTGTTCTTGTCCTGGGAAAGTCAGACTTACACATATTACACATAAAAGGTTGCATTAATAGAACATCATCTTCTAGAAGTCGGTTCTCATGAAAAGCAAGTCTCAGCAACAAGCACATAACACAAAATGGAAAATGACATTTTAACTCTCCAGGACAGCCATATTATTAAATGTCAAGAAATACAGCTTTTACATGAGGCCTGGCAAGTAGGCCAAGACACTCGCTGAGTTAAGCTCTACAATTAATATAGCCAAAGCATACTGCATAACCCTAAATATGACATATTACTACATTCGTCAAACATATATTCAAGATATCATATTATTAAATCATTGATTAGTACATTTCCATAACATTGGTGGCCATTCTTCGTGACCACATTTTCAAATGTGTGCATTATTTTTCTACATTGTTTTATTTTCTACACAAACTTATCATTCGGAATACATAAACACTCATTAATAATTTTTATTAAAACACCTGCGCTAGCAATCCCTCCTCTGATGAATAAATGTGTCATCACACTAACTACCACCCACAAATCTTTGCACTAGCTAAAATTCTGTCAATTCAATCCCTTGATACTTTTGATTCCCCTTTGAATTTTCTCTGTACATTTTTTCCCTATTTCTTTTATTCCCTCCTCTGATTATTCTTTGACCATTTCAATTTAATTATTTTACATAATTTACACAATCCCCATATTCTAATTAGACAAACAACAACAATTAATATCCCCTGCAATATTTTCAATAGTATCCCATTCCAAATGTTGTTGAGACAGTTTCCCACTGAAGCAACCCCTATGCCAACCTTTTCCCAAACACCTGGTTCTTTCAATTCTTTCAAATCAGCATTTTCATTAGTCAGATTAGTAAGTAAGTCTCTTATCTCTTTACTATTATCAGGAATATACGAACAACATGCCTAGAATTAATCATTCTACAGACTCTACCATCCTTCACTAAAAGAATGTCTAAAACAAAATGCTTTTGAAGAGTCATAGCTCTATCTGCAGCTAATTCAGTATATATCAGGAGTATAGCCCCTGAAAAATTTGTCAGCATGTTACCCACAATAGTAGAAAACCTTTGAATCATTATCGAATTCAGAATTACTCTGCTGCAGCACCACAGAATCCCAGCTATTATTTACACTGAATAGTGGATTCTGCGCTAGAGGACGATGGATCGAAACGACGTAGGTTTGAGGGGATGTCATCAATGAGCAATGTGAGCATCAATAAAAATCAACACAATCCAGAATATTAAACCTCACTCAATTACCACACTGGTTTATTAAGAAGAATTATAAAAATTATTTCAATAAATTAACAATGCTAAGGTTACAAAAATAACTCTTAAACACAATTAGTAAGCTTATAAGATCAATAATGGTTGATTAGAACGTCTTATATATCTCAATTTGATTAAGACAACCAAACAAATTATCTCCAAAAGAATCACACTTCTTAATAATACCAAAACCGGTAATAATGGCAAAGTATACATTAGTTCAGCATTCAAATAATCTCAAGATAAGTCATGAGCATTTCAAACTAGTTCCATCACTAACCACAAATTAGTATCAACATGTTGGGCTGCATGTGAAAAGAATTTAGTAACACAAATTTAGAAAAACTCTTTAACTTAGTTAATGCTAAAAAAATAATATTAATATGCAGCAATTAAATCATAAGTTGCAGCTGGTACCTGAAAAGCAAAAGAGACACAACTTACATTACAATCACATACATTACCAATAATAGAAGTAGAAACAGCAAGTAGTTTGCCTAGGCCAGAGGACACAATCAGTTAAGTCATCAGAAGATTTGGGCCTAACGACAGCTAAACCCACTCGGCCTAAATAAGACTCGAACCATCGGAATCTCTCTCTCTCTCTGATTCTTGTAATTGAATCTCACTCTAGAGAATTCTACCCAAGTTGTTATACTAAATCCTAAATAGCTTGTGACTGGTCAATCTATGCGGTGGTTACGCTTCAGCCAATCAATCAACTAAATTGATAACCTAAAATACAACAGTTCTACATTAACTAGAACATTTTCTTCAATAGTAGCATTTCCTCTTATGTCTCGTTTGTAGCTCCATTGCTTCATCGCCTCTCAACTGCCTCGTCTCAGGAGGAAACTTTTACTGTTTCACTTTACTTCCATCATCGAGGAAAGACCAAATATTAGTAACATTCTCAATAGGACATTAAACTTATGCAATGCTCGGTTAAACAATGACCCTGTAAAATATAATGCAGCAACCCACTAGGGGTAGCTGTGGACACATCTACTCAAGCTTTGAAAACACTTTTATGTAAGCTTTGAATTATTGAAAATAACCACAACAGTTAGTTAGAGTTTTGCTCAGTTAGGAACAGAAAACAAACATTGATAACCATTTTCAAACTTCACTCATTTTACACGTTAATTCATTACATATTTTAGTTTCACAAAATCATTAACAAACATATTAGAAAGTTCACACTCTCACAGTCCCTCCTCTGATGACTATTTATGTAATCACATCACTCCATAGTAAATTCATTCATTATCATCAATTTCAAAATGTTGTCTCATTTATTTTTGCATTATTTCTCTTTCTTCTTTTATTCCCTCTGTTGAATTTATTCATTTGGATTTCAAAATTTCTTCTATTCTTTTCCAATTTCCTTCTCTTCAAACATTTTATTATTTTATATGTTCCCCAAATGCCAATTAAACAAAATACAATTATTGATACCCATTTTACTATTGTCAAATAATATTTCTCCCCACATTGCTAAACCAATTCCCCACAGCTTTAATCCATTTGCCAGCGTTTTCCAAAACTGTAGTTTCTGTTAGTTCCTTTAAATCTTCACTATTAGTATTTGTTACATTTTTAACCAGCTCTTTAACTTTACCTGGATTATCAGGTATAAAGGAACAACAGTGATTTGAACCAAGTAATTTACAAACTCAGCCCTCTTTCGCCAAAAGAATGTCTAACGAAGGCGATTCTGAAGTGCCATAGCTCTTGTAGCAGCCAATTCTGTATCTAGAAGAATAACAGCTCCAGAATATCTTGTCAACATGTTATCTACTATTGTAGACAACTTCTGTATTTTGCTTGAATTCAGGACCACTCCCACTGAAGGAATTATAGCCCCAAAAATGTCTCCCACAATGCTAGAAATTGATTCTCGATTGTGTCTCATTTGAAATTTTATTGTTTCGGGAATCTTTCTCAAGCCGGCCAACTGATAGATTTTTGGAAAGACGATTCCCAAATAACATGTTTCATACCATCCTCTAGGAAGACGGTAATATGTATTTCTTCTACAAATATAATAAATCCCAGGTACTGGGGGGTCTTGTCCATTCATCATAAAATCCCACTTACTCCTGAACATACAAACATGTCTACATTCACTCTTTCCAACAAACACTCTATCATTCTTACTTCAAGGTCTATATATACAGAGTTTTCCTACATGCTCAGCATCTATCATTAGTTTTCCTTGTTTAGTAATGTCAGTATAAGCATAATCTTTTCCAGGCTTTCTACTTATTATTCCTTATCTATCTATGCCTTTATTTCTCTTCTTCTATCTTCTGTGTTATCTAAGAATTTCGTTTCTAGAGGTGTTAGTAAACAATTTAAGTTATTTTGGTGAGCAAAAGCTGTTCCAAAAGTTAAAGTAGGCTCAAAGAAATCTCTTATAATTACTATGTTATTTTCTTTGGCTATTCTATTCAGATAATCTATGACAGGTACAAATGACAATACCATCTCATAGTTTGAATAAAAATATTGAATATATTCTTGATTACAGAACGGCGTTAGCAAAAGACTGCAACTTATAGCGTAATTCACAGGTAGGCTATAATAAGTAGTTCCTCCTTCCACTGAAGTCGGAGTCTGTGTGCATACATAACAATCTTTCGCATCCATCACCTTAACATACTCATGCAATAAGCGATAGAAAACATTAGAAGAAAGCTCTTCCTCTTCGTGTAAGTATTTGACATCTATTGTAAATGTATCTTTCGTAAGTGACTTATCAGTCAAATCTAAAGAACTATCAATTTTTGTGGTCTGGTTGGCTCCATCTGTTGCGTAGCCATTTTAGTTATAGCTCATTGCACATTAGTTTAACACACTAGGCCGCTGTGCACTTTGACCTAGATATCTTTTATTCAGCTTTGCATTGTTATTTTTACAATAACCAGTTTTACGGTCCTGTTTTATTTTCATCTATCTAATTGTTTTTGCTTAGCCCAGCACTGTGTTCTCAAACAAGACATTCTTGATCACTTTGTGCTTCAGTCAAGGCTACAGTTTGGTACATTGCCGGTGAACGTGGTAGAAGTTTAGTTTCCAACATTCGTAGAAAATACACATCCTCACTTAGGGACATTTTCTAAGAACATCAGCTGTGTTATTATAAAAACACTTCCTAGTCCCATTACACGTTAAGAGGGAGATTCCAGCCAGGGAACCATGACTGTATGCTGATTGCTGAATGCTTAGATGCAGATTCTAACGCAGACTACAGGCCTTTGCTCAGGTATGAGGGTCGATGTCCTCCCAGGGGAACCTGAAAGGCAGGATTAGAGCTTAACATGCTGTGCTCAGATTATGATTTAGATAGAAAATAGTCCATAAATTTTAGTGACAATATGATAGCGTTATTCTTGTGCTTCACTCTCCTAGTCCCCATTTTAATATTGTCATGTTGTGTTGTCCTGGTTACTGCAGCTCACGCTTTGCTATCTAAGATGCAGTCATTTTAGTAAACCAATCATTAGAACATATACTTACGTTTGTCATTTATGTATGAGACAGAATTGTGAATGAGAGAACCGGATGCGACCTGAGTGACCACGACTTCCCTGAGAAGCCTAATATGTCATGCGCTCGGCTGCCCAATCATCCCTGTATTTTGGTAGAGATGAGGCACTGTTAGTTAGCCAGAGCAAAACCCGGATTTGGAGCGACAGGTGTCACCCACAGTGGGTCAGACTCAGTCTCCCACACAGTGGACGATCTTGCTGCTCAAAATCCAGTAGTCTCATTAGAACATTGAGAGCCTGCGCAACACATCCATCTCATAAACAAGCGCTCCTACAAACAACAATAAACATAGTAACACACTCACTACCCCCAATCCAATACTAAACACTTTACAACAACTAATCCTACTGTTTTGGTTATGTGATTTACTCATATTTTCTATATTAAAAAAAAGAAATAAACAAAAAATTCAAAATTCAGAAAAAGCACTTCAAAAAATGCCTCCTAATTTTGTTTACTTCTTTTGTTTCAATAATTCATTCACTCTTGGACAGTCTCTTTGTCAATTTCAGTATAGCAGCTTGTCTGATCCAGTTATTTATTTCTCTAATCCAATAAGTATTATTATTTGTCTCTTTAGTTTGAATTTTTAAGCTCATCTTTTCACTTTTTTTTCCAAAGTCGTTTTCTTGCAATCTTCACGTTCCAAAGCAAACATTTTCAATGTCTCTGTCAAAACAATAGCTCAAAATTTCTTCCTGCCAGTCATTTGTGTTTAAATACGCCCATTATGGTCCTGCATATCTCTTGCTTGCAACTCTTTTCCTTTTCGGTCCTCTGCCACTTTCACTTTCTTCTCCACTGGTGTGTTCTCCTTCATTCAATTTATTTTCCTATTGAATCACTGGAATTATATCAACCCTTCCACTCTTTGTACCTTTCTCTGGCCAATTATCTCATTTCAATGTCCTTCTCGTCAACAACCTTCTCAATATCGAATCTTTACTTGCCTTTGGACCTTTTTCTTCTGACGTTCCTGCAACTGGTTCAGGAAGCGTACAATCCACTTGGGCTGGACTATCCTCAATTTCTTCCCAAATGGGGTCTGTCCTTTCTTCGGTTTTGTGTGTCAAACCACCTGCTTCTGAGGTCACCCTCCTCTGAGCAGACCTTTCTCCTGGTGATTCGTGTGTTTCACCCTCGTTCGAGGACACCCTCCTCAGATCGAAATCAGTCTTCCTGGACTGATTCTTCTACTTCTTTTGCAGCTTGCTCAACTTCTTCACTACTCTGCTCTTTTTTGTCTGTTATAGGAGTAGGCACATCTCTGTCATTTTAGACATTTTGCTCACTTTCTTTCTTTTTGTTCCCAATGTTCTCAACTGTTGGTAACCTCAACGGTTCTTCTCTTTCTGTTGGATCATGCACTTTTCTTGTATGGCTCACATGCACCCAATTCAGCAAACCAGCACACTTCACAGCTGTCGTCGTGGGGAACACAATCTGATAAGGTCCCTTCCACAGTGGCTCAAGGCAAGACTTTCTTACATGCTTCCGTATAAACACCCAGTATCCAGCTCTCAAACTGTGACCTTGACCATGCGTTTGTTGTACTGTTGAAACTTCCACCAGATGAGAGAAAGACCAAACTACAACAGCCAGACTTTTGCAGTAATCTATCACCATATCATCTGTAATATTCACAAGAACATTTGCAGGTATTGCTGGCAATCTCATTGCTCTCCCAATCAAAATCTCATGTGGCGACAACCCAGTCTTCTTATCAGCTTATCAGGAGTGCTTCTCATTGACATTAGCACTAATGGTAAAGCATCTGACCATTTTGAATTTGTTGATGCACACACTTTGGCCAATCGTGATTTTAATGTTCCATTCATCTGCTCTACAAGACCTGAAGCTTCTGGGCGATAGCTACAATGTAGTCTCTGCTGAATGTTTAATGCAGAAAAAAGCAACTTTATCACCTCATTATTGAAGGGTGTTCCCCTATCTGATTCATTTGAAACCGGAAAACCAAAATGTGGAATTAGTTCTCGCAAAAGCAATTTAGCTACTGGAAGACTATCATTTCTCCTTGTTGGTAATGCCTCAATCCAATGACTGAAAATGCACACAATCAACCAACACTTATTTCACACCAGCACATGCAGGCATTTCAATGACATCCATTTGCATTCTACTGAATGGACCTCCCGCCATACCTATGTGTCCCATGTTGACAATTGTTCGTTTGCTGACATTCATCTGCTGGCAAATTATGCACCTATGGCAAACCAGCTCCGCCACTTGTCTGAATTTTGGATTGTACCTGAACTGTTTAAAACTTCTGATCATTGCAACTCTTCCTATGTGCATTTGACCATGGTAGTATCTAGCCATTTGCATCAACAAGCTATTTGGCAAGACTACTTTTCCCTCTACTGTTACCCAAATGTCATCTTCTCTTTGTATGCAACAATGTTTTATCCAATCCCTACACTCCTCTTCTGGAACATTTTTCTGTATGGCTTTCAGGTCATCTACTGTCTCAATTATTTGCATAGTGAAATTTGCATATATATCATCATTTTCAGACAGTAATTCCCAATTTCCTTTGAATGAAATCCCATTCAGAGCACAACATTTTGCAACCTGGTCTGCATAAGAATTTCCCAATGTTACATAATTCTGTCCTTTCTGATGTCCACAGCAATTTTCTTAGGTTTATGTACAGCTTGTAACAAATCATGTATTCTTTCCCCATTTCTCACAGGTGAACCTGAAGAAGTCAGGAACCCGCTTTGTGACCAGATTTGCCCAAAATCGTTTACAATAGCAAATCCATATTGAATTTCAGTATATATCGTTACTTTAATCTGGTCTGATAGTAGACCACCAATTCTGCGACTTGTGCAGAGATTACTCCTCAAAGCCGTGAAGCTTCTAATATGCCAGTAACTGTACAGCCTGCAGATCCTGCTCTTAAGCCACCCCTATTGACTCTTAGGCAAGAACCATTGACAAAGAGAATTTGATCTTTGTCTTCCAAAAAAGTGTTTTTAATGTCGTCTCTTGGTTTGGTGCATAGTTCTGTTACCTCCAAACAATTGTGTTCAACATCGACTATCCTATTTAGTTCTTCTCCCTCATTTGGTAATAACGTTGTTGGGTTAAGCACTATGCACCTTTTGATTGCCACATTTGGAGCTCCAAGAATCACTGTCTAATATCATGTCACAGTTGCATTTGTCTCGGATTGTGTCTTTGAACTAGTCAATAGAATTTTTATTGAATAAGGTACTATCACTGTCAGAGGATAACCCATCACAATGTTTTCACTTTGACTTATACTCTGCTCAATGGCTGCAACCGCTCTTAAGAATCCAGGTAAGGCTGCTGCAACATTATCCAAAGTAGCTGAAAAATATGCTACTGGATGATTGACTCCATCAAGTGTTTGTGTCAAGACAAACAAAGAACATCCATCTCTCTCATGACAAAACAAGAGGGAAAGGTTTTGTGTAATCAGGCATGCCTGAAGCCGGTGCTTGATACAAACTCTCTCTCACTTTAGTAAATGCTCTCAAGCATTCCTCATCCATCATTATGGGATCTGAAACATCCTTATGTGCCAATCTTTGTAGTGGCATTGAAATGGCTGAAAAATCTGGAATCCACTGGCGACAATATCCTACCATTCCCAAAGACATCCTCAACTCTTTTTGTGAACTTGGTATTTTCATTTTCATTATTGCCGCTATTCTTTCTCTTGAAATTCTCCTCGACCCTTTCTCAATCAAATGTCACAAATATTTCACCACTTGCTGACAGTACTGCAACTTAGCAGGAAATACTTTGTGACCATTGTCTCCCAGAAAATTCAACAATGCAATTGTATCTTCTCTACAACCTTCCTTTGTCTTTGATGCAATCAACAAATCATCAATGTACTGTACTAAGGTCAATTGGTAAGGCATTACCAATGACTCCAACTTCTTTTTAAAAATCTGATTGAAAATCGATGGTGATTCTGAAAACCCTTGAGGAATTCTACACAAACAGTGGACTTTGGTCAGAAATTTGAAACAAAGGAGATATCTGCTGTCCTCATGTAGAGGTACTGAAAAGAAAGCTTGGCACAAATCGATGACTATGAACCATTTTGCATCACATGGAATCTGAAACATTATCACTGCTGCATTTGGCACAACTGGGCAACACTTCACCACAATGTCATTTATTTTCCTTAAGTCCTGAACAAGACACATTTTTCCATCCTGCTTTTTCAATCCCATTATTGGTGAATTACATGCACTACTGACTACTTCTTTCAAAACCCCCTGCTCCAGGAATTGTTCTATCAAAGGTCTTATCCCTTCAATTACTTCATTTGTCATTGGGTATTGTGCAGTCTGTGGAAACACTACATTCTCTTTCACTGCCACTTTGTCCCCTTCAACTCCTTTTATCAAACCAATGTCCTTACCTGAAAAGTCCCAAACTTTTGAATTAACTCTTTCCTGCGAATCGATCGGCAAATCTTTCTTTTCAAAGAATGGAAAGAAATTAGTTAAGTCTTCCAAAGTGTAATCTTCATGTGCGTGCTCATTGTCATCTACCTGATCATCCTCAAAGTGCAGCAAAGATAATTCATAAGACATCGTCCTTCTCCCATCATCAACTGACAAATCTTTCTCTTCATCACTGTTTGTCTCAATTTTAATTCCTTCCATTGAACACAAAATCAAACAATTTATCTTGCACAGGAAGTCTCTTCCCATGAATAACAATGGACTAGAATCACAAACAACAAAGCTATGGTAATCTCTAAAATTACCAATTTCACAAAAACTGGTTCTGTAAGGGTGTTGACCAAATGTTTATTTGCAACTCCTACTATCTGCACTGTCCTTTCTGAAACTGGTATGTCTGGAACTTCTATTGTCCTTACTGTTGAGTGTGTCGCTTCTGTGTCGACCAGAAAATTAACCTCATGACCATGTACTTCACCCTTCACATAAGGACCTCTCTGATCCACTCCTCGTCTGAACTATCCAACGGCCATTCATCTTTTACTTCATTCTCACTGTGTAAAGGAAATTGTTCAACTGTTTTTACACTTTTGTTTTTACTCTGATTTGTGAACACTTGCAAAAGCATCACTTGTTGCTGTTCCATTGGGATCTGTATCATTTGAACCTGTCTCGGCATGTGCATTTTCTGTACAGGCAACATCTGCACCTCTGGCTGCATTTGTTGTATTTGTGGCATCTGTACCTGTTGTACCCGAGGTTGTACATTCTGCATCTGTTGCATTGGCTATAAAGGCTGAAAACCGTGCATATTATTCACGTTGTTCTGGACATTTTGATTTTGACCTCCCATTCTAGGTCCTCTCAAGCCCTGAAATGAAATGACACCATTTGTATGCTGGACTATTCCTCCCTGATTTAACATTAGACACTGTATTTTCCAATGTCCAACTAATCCACAAATATGACAAGGTAACACCTTTTGCCTTTGATGCTCATCCTGCATCACCACTGAATTCAAATCCATATTTCCATTGACTACCGGAATCATCATTCCACCTCGACCTCTGCCTCGACATTGACTTGGAAACAATCCATTGCACTATAAACAGAATCATTCTTGTAAGTCCTTTGCTCTAAGTCTTTTTCTAATTTCTCCTTTAACCACTTCGCTGCCAGGCCTTTTCCCCTCAGGTGTCAGTCCTTTTTTTGGCTATTTGGGGCAGTTCGCGTTTAGGCCCTCATAACTTTTTGTCCACATAAGCTACCCACATCAAATTTGCGTCCTTTTATCCAACATCCTAGGGATTCTAGAGGTACCAAGACTTTGTTGTTCCCCTGAAGGAGACCAAGAAATTAGCCAAAATACAGCAAAAAATTCATTAAAACAAAACAAAAATGGGAAAAAAGAGCTGCAGAAGAAGGATTGTGGATGTTTTCTCTTAAAATAGCATCAACAAAGGGTTTGCAGTGCTGAAATCACCAGCTTCCTGGCTTTCAGGAACAGGCAGATGTGAATCAGAAAACCCAATTTTTCAACACAAATTTGGTATTTTACTGGGACATACCCCATTTTTACTATTTTTTGTGCTTTCAGCCTCCTTCCAGGTAGCGACAGAAATGGGTATGAAACCAATGCTGGATCCCAGAAAGCTAAACATTTATGAAAAGTAGACACATTTTGAATTCAGTAAGGGGTAATATGTGTAGATCCTACAAGGTTTTCCTACAGAAAGTAAAGGCTGAAATAAAAGAATATTGAAATTAAGGTGAACAAAACAGCAATTTTTCTCACCGTTTTACTCTGTGACTTTTTCCTGCAATGTTAGATTTTTGAAAGCAATATACCGTTACATATGATGTACTCTTCTGGTTCGGGGATATATAAGGCTTGTAGGTTCATCAAGAACCCTAGGTACCCAGAGTCAATAAATGAACAGCAGCTTGCAATGGGTTTTCATTCTCTACCGGGTATACAGCAATTCATTTGCTGAAATATAAAGAGTGAAAAATAGGTATCAAGAAAACCTTTGTATTTCCAAAATGGGCACAGAATAAGGCGTTGAGAAGCAGTGGTTATTTGCACATCTCTGAATTCCGGGGTGCCCATACTAGCATGTGAATTACAGGGCATTTCTCAAATAGACGTCTTTTTTACACACTGTCTTACATTTGGAAGGAAAAAATGAAGAGGAAGACAAGGGGCAATAATACTTGTTTTGCTATTCTGTGTTCCCCCAAGTCTCCCAATAAAAATGGTACCTCACTTGGAGGGGTAGGCCCAATGCTTGCGACAGGAAACGCAACATGGACACATCACATTTTTACATTGAAATCTGACGTTTTTTTTTGTAAAGTGCCTAGCTGTAGATTATGGCCTCTAGCTCAGTCTGCACCTAGGGCAACCTACCAAACTTGTGCATTTTTAAAAACTAGACACCTAGGGGAATCCAAGATGGGGTAACTTGTGGGGCTCTCACCAGGTTCTGTTACCCAGAATCCTTTGCAAAACCTCACAATTTGGCCAAAAAAACACTTTTTCCTCACAGTTTGGTGACTGGAATCTGAGAAGAGTCACAAATGTCCTGCCACCCTGAGTTCCTCCAAGTCTCCTGATAAAAATGGCAACTCACTTGTGTGGGTAGGCCTAGCACCCGCGACAGGAAATGCCCAAAACACAACATGACACATCACATTTTCCCAAAGAGAACAGAGCTGTTTTTTAGAAAGTGGCTAACTGTGGATTTTGGCCTCTAGCTCAGCCGGCATCTAAGGAAACACACCAAACCTGCACATTTTTTTAAACTAGACACCTATGGGAATCCAAATGTGGTGACTTGTGCGGCTCTCACCAGGTGCTGTTACCCAGAATCCTTTGCAAACCTCAAAATTTGGCCAAAAACACTTTTTCCTCACATTTTGGTGACAGAAAGTTCTGGAATCTAAGAAGAGCCACACATTTCCTTCCACCGAGTGTTTCCCCAAGTCTCCCGATAAAAATGGTACCTCACTTGTTTGGGAAGGCCTAGCGCCGGTGACAGAAAATGACCCAAAACACAACATGGACACATCACATTCTCCCAAAGAAAACAGACTGTTTTTTGCAAAGTGCCTAGCTGTGGATTTTGGCCTGTAGCTCAGAAGGCACCTAGGGAAACCCACCAAACCTGCACATTTTTTTAAACTAGAAACCTAGGGAAATCCAAGATGGCATGACTTGTGCGGCTCTCACCAGGTTCTGTTACCCAGAATCCTTTGCAAACCTCAAAACTTGGCCAAAAATACTTTTTCCTCACATTTTGGTGACAGAAAGTTCTGGAATCTAAGAGGAGCCACAAATTTCCTTCCACCCAGCGTTTCCCCAAGTCTCCCGATAAAAATGGTACCTAACTTGTGTGGGTAGGCCTAGCGCACATGACAGGAAATGACCCAAAACACAACATGGACACATCACATTCTCCCAAAGAAAACAGACTGTTTTTTGCAAAGTGCCTAGCTGTGGGTTTTGGCCTTTAGCTCAGCCGGCACCTAGGGAAACCCGCCAAACCTGCACATTTTTTAAAACTAGACACGTAGGGGAATCTAGGATGGGCTGACTTGTGCGGCTCTCACCAGGTTCTGTTACCCAGAATCCTTTGCAAACCTCAAAATTTGGCCAAAAAAACACTTTTTCCTCACATTTCGGTGACAGAAAGTTCTGGAATCTGAGAGGAGCCCCACATTTCCTTCCACCCAGCGTTCCTCCAAGTCTCCCTATAAAATAGAACCTCACTTGTGTGGGTAAGCCTAGCATCCGCGACAGGAAATGCCCCAAAACACTATCTGGACACATCAAAATTATCAAATACAAAACTACCTGTTTTTGCGGGGGGCACCTGTGCTTTTGGTCCTGGGCTCAGCAGCCATTTAGGGAAACCTAACGAACCCAAACATTTCTGAAAACTAGACACACAAGGGAGTCCAGTGAGGTGATTTGCGTGGATCCCCCAATGTTTTCTTACCCAGAATCCTCAGCAAACCTCAAATGTAGCTAAAATATCACATTTTTCCCACATTTCTGAGTGGGATCACCATACTGGGACAAATTTTCTACCACCCAACGTTCCCCTCAGTCTCCTGGTAAAAACTGAATCTCACTTGTGTAGGTGGGCCAAGTGCCTGTGATAGGGAAGAGCCAAAAACATGTTGAAATTGAGGTGGAACCAAAGCGGGTCCAAATGGGCAGTTTGAATAAAAACATTTTTAGGCTGACAGGTGCAGCAGAATTTTTATCGGTATAGATGAGAGAATGCTGGCTGGTAGGAATTTTGTGGATTCCTGCAGATTCTAGAAGGTTCCATCATGAAACTTTGGGAAAAATGTGTGATTTCCAGAAAAGTAGGAGATTTGCAGGGCATTGTGGGTAGGAAAATGATGCGGGGTACATGTGAAACACACCAAACTGGAATCACCCAGTTGTTTAGTTTTCAGATGTGTCTAGGTCTTGTGGATTTTTCTACATTGCAGCATCCCAAAGTCCAAAAAGTGCAGCCCTCACCATTCCAAGTGGGACGATTTTGAGAGTTTGCCAAGCTCTCATGGCCCAAATGTAAAACGAAAATCCAAAATAATCAAATGTCCTCTTGCTTGCCATGGGATAAGATGTTTTAGTGTGCGGGGGAGAGCTGAAAGACTGTCACCCCCTTCAGTTGGGGTGGGGGCATACCCAGGCCCATACTGGTTGGTAGCCACCACCCCACTATTTTTTTTTTATTCCATGGCATCTAGTAGACTTTCTGCCCCCCTGGGGTGTGGATTGGGGGTAATTGCCCCATCTGCCCGCTAGTGGGCAGAACAACTTTGGCCCCATTTATTTGGGGTGGGGTATGGCCATACCCCCACCCTGTTATGTCGGAAATAAAATCTTCCCTGGTTTCTGGTGGTCTTTCTGCCCTTGCGTGAAATTAACGCAAAAAAATAAAAATCCCTGGTTTCTAGGGTTTTCTATTACAATAGGCAAATCTTCCCCAAGGGGGGCAGAAATGGCATACAACAAATTTGCCCCCCCAGGGGAGTGACCCTTGCCTAAGGGGTCACTCTCCTCACATGAAACTGAAAAAAAAAAAAAAAAAAATCCCTGGTGTCTAGTGGTTTCTGCCCCTCTTGGGGGCAGATTGGCCTAAATACAATTTGCCGCCCAGGGGAGCGATCCTTGCCTAAGGGGTCGCTCCCCATATATGTAAAAAAAAAAGTAAACATGAAACAAAATACATCCCTGGTGTCTTGGAGGGGGCAGAAAAGGCCTACAAATATTTTGCCCCCCTGGGGAGTGGCCCTCGCTCTAGGGTCCGCTCCCCTTATGAATAAATATAAATCAAAAACAAAACCCCCTGGTGTCTAGTGGTTTGAAAATAGGCCGATCTGCCCCCAACAGGGGCAGAAATGGCCTACAAGTAAATTTGCCCCCAAGGGAGCGACCTTTGCCAAGGGGATGCTCTCCACATACATAAAAAAAGAAACATTGCGATCGGGCAGCAGAAATGCAGAGGGAGACATCAAAGGAGAGGAAAGGCCTTTCCTCTCCTTTCATGCTTCTCTCGCCCTCTCCATGTGATCTGAGGAGAAATGCTTTTGCATTTCTCCTCCGCTTCCAGGACAGAGGGGCAGGCCTCTGATCGCACGCTGATGTCATCAGACACCACAGGGGGTTCATTGGGGTTGGGGGTGGAAGGAGAAGCGATTCCCCTTCCATCCCTGCCCAGGGGAGGGGGGGCAGGCCCCTGGGGGGAGCGCTAGTGCTTCTCCCGTGGGCCCCTATCTGGTCGTAACTGTTACGCCCGGGGTACCAGAGGGGTTAATGCCTTTCTCCTGTCATCTGTGTGATCTAAGAAGCTTTTCTCTAAAGGTGTAAGCAAGCATGTCAAATTATTTCTATGCACATAAGCTGTGCCAAATGTCAAAAGATTAAAAGAAACTATTACTATGTCATTATCCTTAGCTACTCTACTCTAATACCTAACTTTAGGAACAAAGAAAAACACAACATCATAATTTGAATAAAAGTACTGAATGTATTCCTGTTGATAAAATCTTGTTAGTAGCAGACTTCAACTTATTTCGTAGGTTGAAGGCAGACTATGATAGGTGACTCCTGCCTCGACTGATGAAGGAATCTGCGTACACACATAACAATTCTTCACATCCATTGTCTCAACATACTCACTCAACAAGCGATAGAAGACATTAGAAGAAAGTTCTCCTTACGCATTAGTATCCTCATGCAAATATTTCTCATCAAACCTAAACTTCTCTAATGCCATCAGTGCACTAGTCATCTCAAAAGCAGAAGTATGGTTGGCTTCACTCTTATCAAGAAAAACATACCCACAATCAATACCACAAACAATATCTCACACATAATCACCAAACCAATACTCATATATTTACAGTGCCTAGCATTCCTACCCTGTTGACTATTGTTACTCATGATTTGTAAAGAATCAGAAAGCAGAAATAAATTAGAAAAACTTTTCAGCAAAAATCAAAAATAGGCTATTCTTTCAGCGTTTATTTACAGCACTCAGTCTCACTTCCAGGATCCCTTGTCAAAATTGGTTAGCAGCTTTGTCAACATCACGTTTCAAAAGTCAAATCAGGTTATCAATGTTTTTTCCAGTTACTTTCAACAGTCTCTTTCTTAAAATGTCTCTATGATTGTTTCAACAGTTCAGTTTATTAGCTTCCTTCAGGTGCCAAAATACTGACCTGGAATCTCTCTGTCAAAACAAAAAAACAAAAACTCTTGTTGCCATTCATTTGTTGTTGCATTTGCCCATTCAGGACCTGCGTATCTTCCACTTGCTATTCTCTTTCTTTTCAATTTTTGATCACCATTCAGTTCTCCTTCACTTAGATCTTCTCTCCTTGTTGTATCTACTTCTTCCTCGATTGTTAGTTCAACAACCACTTCTCTCCCTTTCTCCACCTGTGACTCTGAACATGTGACTCTGGCCACGTATCTCCTTTCAGTGGACCCTTTGTCAGTGTTCTCTTCAGAGCCGAACTTGAACGTTCTCCTTGTTCTGTTGTGTTTTCTCTTTACGGACCAGCAATTGGTTCAGGAGGAGTCAGATCACAGTAACTTTGATCCACCTCAACTCCTTCCTCCTCTGAGTCTGGCAATTGTTCTGTTTGTCTCTCAAGATCATCTGCTTCTGGAAAAGCCCTCCTCTGACTAGGGTCTCCTGCAGCCTCAGTTGAGATAGGCTTTCTGTCACCCTCCGGGAGGTCTTCTCCTTTGTATCTCGCAGGCGTGACTGGACCATCCTCAACGGGCTCAGATCCGGTCTCATTTCCCCTTTGTTCTCCTTCCGGCCTTGAGACTTGTCTCACTGTTGTTGGTACTCTCAACAACACTTCTTCATGATCCATTGGACATGCCACTAACCTTTGTATGACTTGCATGAATCCATTTCGGAATTCCAGCATACTTCACAGCTGTGGTAATTGTCAAAACTACCTGATAAGGTCCCTTCCAATGAGGCTCCAAACATGTTTTTCTCACGTGTTTCCGGATCACAACCCAGTCCCCAACTCTCAGGTTGTGCCCTGGGTCATGGATCGGTGGCAGTGTTGTGGCTTTCACCTGCTGAGAAAAAGAGCAAAGCACATCAGCCAGACCTTTGCAGTAATCCAACACCATATCATCTGTAATGTTGACAAGTGCATTTGCAGGCACCTCTGGCAACCTCATTGCTCTGCCCATGAGGATTTCATGCGGCGACAATCCTGTCTTCCAGTCAGGTGTGTTTCTCATTGACATAAACACTAAAGGCAATGCATCAGGCCATTTCAAATTTGTGGACGCACACATCTTTGCAACTCTTGACTTCAAGGTAACATTCATCTGTTCCACTAGTCCTGATGCTTCAGGGCGAAAACTACAATGCAACTTCTGCTCAATGTTCAATGTTGCACACAGTAATTTACTTACTTCATTGTTGAAGTGACTTCCCCTATCTGATTCTAAAGAGATCGCAAATCCGAAATGCAGTATCAGTTCCCTAAGCAGTATTTTCGCTACATTTCTACGTGTAGGGTAAGCTTCGATCCAGTGACTAAAGATACAAACAATCACCAACACATATCTCAAACCTCCACACATAGGTATTTCAATAAAATCCATCTGCATTCTGCTGAATGGACCTCCCGCTCTTCCAACGTTGCTCAAATTAACCATTGTCCCTCTCTCTGCGATTAGTTGTTAGCAAATGACAAATCGATGGCAAACGGCTTCAGCAACTTGTCTAAACTTTGGGTTGAACCAATCATGTTTGAACAAATGAATCATTGCATCCCTCTCAATATGTGCTTGACCATGACAGTACCTCGCCATTTGAGACAACAGACTATTTGACAAAACCAAATGACCCTCCTCTGAAACCCACAATTCATCTTGCCTTTGCACACATTTCATTTTGCTCAATGAAAGCTTTTCCTCCCTGTGAAAATTATTCTGTAACGTTTTCAATTCTTCCAAATTGTCAATTAATTTCAAAGTATAGCTTGTACACGTTTCATCTTCTTCAGGTAACAGTTCCCACTTGTCTCTGAATGATATACAGTTCAATGCACAAAACCTTGCGACTTGAACTGCATATCCATTTCCCAATGATACAAAGTCTTGCGACTTCAGATGTGCACTGCATTTCACCACAGCAATCTTTTCAGGCATTTGAATAGCATGTAACAATTCTTTAATTCTCTCACCATTTCTTACTGGTGAACCAGAAGAAGCCAAGAAACCTCTCTGTGACCACAACTGGCCAACATCATGGACTATTTCAAATCCATGCTGGCTATCCATATAGATTGTAACTTTCAGCTGAGCAGAAACATGGCACGCTCTAGTAAGGGCTACCAGTTCTGCTACTTGAGCAGAATACACTCCTGGAAGCTAAGAAGCTTCCAAGGTACATGTAATTGTACACACAGCATATCCTGATCTCAGTGTCCCTGTATTGTCTCTCAGACAAGAATCATCAACAAAGATAATTTGGTCATTTTCTTCCAACAGGGTATCTCTAATGTCAGGTCTCGGTTTTGTGCACAAGTCAGTTACTTCAAGATAATCATGCTCAACATCTTCCTCTCTTTCAATTTCAACATTTTCACTTGGAAGGAAGGTTGCTGGGTTCAGCACTGTACATCTTTTCAATGACACAGTTGATGACCCTAGAATACTTGTTTCATATCTGGTTAACCTTGCACCAGTCAAATATTGGGTTTTCTTCCTTGTAACTAGAATCTCAATAGAGCTAGGGACCATTACAGTCAGGGGATGTCCCATCACAATGCCTTCTCACTGTATAAGGCTCTGACCAACTGCTGCAACTGTGCGCAAACATCCCAGTAAGGCTGCTGCAACTGTGTCCAAAGTAGCTGAAAAATATGCTACTGGGTGGTTTACACCTCCATGGACCTATGTCAAGACAGACAAAGAACACGCATCACGCTCATGACAAAACAAGGTGAATAGTTTTGTGTAATCAGGCATACCCAATGCTGGAGCCCTGCACAGACTCTCTCTCAATTCCGTAAACACTTTCATTTCAGCCTGGTCTAACACTATGGGATCAGTGACTTCCTTATGAGTCAGGTTCTGCAATGGTCTCGAAATGACTGAAAAATTTGGAATCCACTGACGACAATAACATACCATCCCTAAAAACATCCTGACATCTTTCTATGTAATCGGGGTATTTATCTGCAATATGGTTGTAATCCTTTCTTTGGATATCTTTCTTGAACCCTTCTCAATCTTGTGACCCAAATATTTCACTACTTCTGACAGTATTGCAATTTAAGCGGAGACACTTTGTGACCATCCTTTCCCAAATGTTTCAACAGGGCAATTGTATCATACTTGCACTCGGCCCTTGTTTTGGATGCAATTAGCAAGTCATCAATGTACTACACCAAGGTCGATTGGAAAGGCAATTCCAACGACTCCAAAATCTTTTTCAAAACCTGATTGAATATGGAAGGTGACTCTGAAAACCCTTCAGGAATTCAGCAGCAGCAATAAACTCGATCCAGAAATTTGAAACAAAAGAGAAATTGACTATCCTTATGGAGAGGCACTGAAAAGAATGCTTGTGAATAATCAATGACAGTGAACCACTCAGCATCACATGGAATCTGGAACATTATGATAGCTGGATTTGGCACCACAGGACAACATTTGACCACAATCTTATTTATTTTTCCAAATACTGAGCAATTCTAACCTTCCCACAGGGCTTTTTCAAACCTATTATCGGTGAATTACATGGACTGCTCAATACCTCCTTCAGAACCCCTTGCTTTTCAAAGTCTGCAATTATCTGAGCAACCTTCATAAGGACATCTTGCGGCATATGGTACCGTGGAAGTTGAGAAAAACCTGCATTCAGCTTCACAATAAACTTGCTCAACTCCCTTTATCAAACCTACTTCTTTTCCTGTCAAATCCCACACTTTCTCTTTAACCGTTCCTTGCAAATAAGGTCGAAGCTCTTTCACTGAACATCGGAAAAAAATCAATCAAAGAGTACTCCTGATTTGTAGTTTCACACTCTATCTCCGGGGCTTGGCCATCTTCATCATCACTATTTGTCTGAATCTGAATTCCATAATTTGAACAAGTGATCAAACACCTTGTTTTACACAGCAAGTCTATTCCCAGAAGGGATACCGGACTTGAATCGCAGACTACAAATTAGTTCAATCCCTGGAAGTTGCCAATCTCAACTTGAACTGGATCTTTGATCAGGTTTGTCAAATACTGATTTGCTACCCCCACAACCTGAACTGTTCTACATGAAAGGGGCAAGTTTGGAACTTCTGCACTTCTCACTATAGAGCGTCTAGCTTCTGTGTCAACCAAGAATGAAACTCTGTGACCCATTACATTTCCCTTCACATAGGGACCTCTTTGGTCTACTTCTAAGGAAGTTGCAAGCACACACGGCTCCTCATCTGAACTGTCACTCATCCAATCATCATTTATTCCATTCTCATTGGGTAACAGGAATTGGTGCACGGTGTTACTACTTTTGTTATGCCTCTGACCTGTGACCTGCTGAGAAAGCATCATCTGTTGCTGCTCCTTTGGGGCTTGAGGTATTTGAATTTGCTGTCTAGTTACCATGGGAACCTGCTGTTACATCGGCTGCAACTGAGACATTTGCACCTGCTGCATGGGCTGAAAATTCTGCACTTGATTCACATTATTCTGAAAATATGGATTAGGACCTCTCACTCTCGGTCTTCTCGCATTCTGGAATGAATTGATGTCATTACTCTGCTGAACAACAACTTCCTGCACCATCATCGGACACTCCAGTTTCCAATGTCCAATGGCTCTGCAAATGTGACATGGTAATAACTTCTTCATCCCCTGCACATCATTCTGAACCACTACAATACCTAAGTCTGGATCACGATTCATATGTCCTCCATGACCTCTACCTCTCATCTAGGGCTGAAACATCATGTTTCCCTGCTGCTGCTGTGGTAACTGCAGTGGACAATTCACTTGAACTCCTGTTTGAGACGCTTTAATCTGCATCAACATTGCTTTCTCTTTCAGCTTTTTATGCTTCAACTCAATCTCATCACTACAGTATTTCGCATACTGCAACACCTCATCAATCGGCTTTGCTTGCCAGCAAATCAAATGACTCTTAATCATCTTGCTAATTTCAGGTCTCAATCCTTCCACAAATCTGAACACAAAATGGAGCATGTCTTTAACCTCAATTGACTCTGTACCGCTGTAATGCTTGAATGCCTGCAACAATCTCTCACAATACGCATGTATCGACTCCTTTGCTTTCTGAGCTGTCATATCAATCCTCTGCCAATCAATATTCTTGGGGAAAATTCTCGTTTTCAAAAACTCAATCACCTTATAATAATATTGCATTACCTCAGGCGACGGTGCACCTGTATTTTTGTCTCTCTCCGTTTCACTCGTTGGCCAATCTACACTCCTCTTGCACTCGATCCACAAATCAGCTGGAACTGCTATCTCTAGTAACGTGTTCAAGTCTCCCCCTAGGCACTTTGTGAGTTTCACAAACCTGTCTGTCTGTCTGCTGATACCACTCTACTGGCTTGTCTCTCAATTTTGGGTAATCATTTGTAAATGACAGAATGTCACTACTGCTCCATGGGACAAGAAAAAATTCCCCCCTGGAATCTCTCTTATTGGTAAAATGTTTATTGGATCTTTATCCTGCTGCACATTTGCAGTCAGCTCCAAAGAATCCCTTTTTCTATTGTCTCTTTTCTTCACCCATCTGCCGTCCCATTTGTCTAATGTGCTCCAGGTCTGAGCACGTTGAAGCAATTCCTTAAGGTGTGCCTTCATTCCGGACGATCTCATGTGATCAAAATCCTTAGCCTCAAAATTTAATCTGTAGCTGCTTTTCAAGTGCTTCGTTTTCTCTATTTCTATGCCATACTTCTCTGCCAAGTCTGCTAATTTCTGATGCATGTTGCTCACTTCTCTCGTACTTTTTTGGCACAAATATCTCAACTCTGCCTCTTTGTAGGATTCTAACCTATTGAACCCTATTGTTCCCTTAATGAGTTCACCTGCTTTCATGCTTAGTCAAGTATAATTCAAATGCTCCTCTCCCTTAGGGGCACTCTATGTGGTATTCAGCTCGTCTAACCATTCAGTCAATTGCTGAGCTGTCAAACCTTGCAACAAAATATTATTTGCTTGGACCGGTAGCACCTGCTGTGCAACTGCATTTGGAGCCTGCGGTGTCAATAATTTCAAACTCTGACTAACGTTTGGCCCTGCCACGGTATCTGGAAGTGCTAGAAATGGACCAAGGTCTAACAATGATCTTGATCCGTCAAAAGTCTGTCCCACAGGAGAGACTACTCAAGCATTTTCATTATGTCCTCCCCTCATTAGGTTCTGGTACATTGCTCCCTGTACGCCTAAGGTCACCTTCTTCTATGCAAATAATGGTACAGCTGGACCAACAGTACTAGGTAGCGATATAGCATCTGGTACCTACACTCTGTGGGAGATTAACCCCCATATTCTGATTCATCATCGGAGTCATATCTGACTGTGTCCCTGTTGCTGGAGTAAATCTTGGCATTCCCTGCGGCTGCACTTAGGGCAGTAAAATTGGAGCTGGTTCAGTATGAACCAATATCAGTCTCGAGTAAACCTGTTCCATAGGCACCGTTAAGTTCAAAGTCATTTCCATAACGGGCACATCAGGATACGTTCTCTGAAACTGTGGCGGTTGCATTTGGTTTTGCACTACAGGAGTGGTAGGCACATTAAGACCACTTTGCACGGCATTCTGTGTCAGGTTAGTATTAACCTGCACCGGACTCACGGTCTCATTAACCTGTGTCGTGCCTGTCGGATCAACACTGGTACTTCGACCCCTCTCATGTACTGTATATGGTGGTGGTCGATCTCTCAATAACTGTGTAAAAACTCATCATAGTCTGAATCCTCCTCTTCATTTGAGGATTTTCTAGCCTCCTTACTCTCGGATGGACTTTTATTAGTTTTCCTAGTAGCTTTCTTTCCTTCCTTCTCATTTTCCTGCGTAATTGCCGGAAACAACTTAATCCCTTGCAAAGTCTCCATCCTCCAAACTTTCTGAACACAATCCTTCTAGCCTCCGCTAGAGTCTTCTCTGCCTTTCTCATTCTCCTTTCGAATTTCAGTTGCTGTTGCTGTCTGGCTACAAGCTCCCAAATCGCTAATGCGATTTGGTCTCGGAAGGGGCTTCGATTCATATAGCACCATCCTTAAATGCTCTAAGACCTTCAAATTGAACGTCCCATTTGTAGGAAACGCTGAGTTCCTGTCCTTTTCTGTCTATTTGCACCATTGCTTTAGCCAAAGACATGGGTCAACACCTTTTTCTTCCCTTACAATGTAAGCTGGTGTACCTTCTGGTGGTGTAGCATCTCCTACACTCATTGTAATATACATATCTCCCCTTAGGGGACTTTTTAAAGCTTTGAAAGATTTCATCTTTTCGACCCTTTTTGCTATTCAAAATCAAATCAGGAAGTGACTTTTAATCCCAAGATTCCTTTCACCTACATTCTCAACCAATTGCCTCTCATGGACGGCTGCCAATCCGTGCACAACCCTTCTCACCAACTGACCTATCCCAGCGCGGCTCCAGTGATGTCACAATCACACGTACTGCGGCTGACAAAGTCTTGCGGCTTGTCCTCCCAAACTCCAATTCACACGAACTGATGCAAATATTGTGAGCACTAATCAAAAACCAAAAACAAATCTGCTGGTTTACTACAAGAAAGGTAACACAATCACTTCAGAAACCTTATGGATTTTTCATGGAAGGCTCTTCCCGCACTTACAGCTACTCCTTCTTTCTCGCTCGCCCCGATTTGCAAGCAAAATTCGACCCTCAAATTTTACTCTCATCTGATCAATGGGTCTGTCCTGGTGCACAAAGGACTCGCTACATCTCAGTCGGAATTTTCTTAGACTCACTTTACTCACACTCTGACTTGTTGACCACGCTCGATCAAACTACTAAACCAAACAGATTACAACATAAACCCAAGTGTCTCATACACTTTTCAATATACTCCGGAGTCTTAGACCACGCAGGGTCAGTAAGTACATCAACAATCACGTAGACAATTTCTTAGCACAAAGTGCCACACACATATGAAGTTCGATGATTTCCCTACTCTCATACTGCGGAGTACGCACACTCCTTCTACAACTTCATGTGGAGAACGCAAACTCCCTAAGCCCTCACACACCTCACAATTCACCTGTGATTTGCCTAAGCTGTGCAAGCACAACCTACTTCATTCACACTGTCTCTAGAACGCTGAGAACACCCTCAAACAACCATTGGCAGGATCCAGGATCTGGGAAAGTCATTACTGGACTTAAGGGAACATTCTCTCTCCAATTAGCATGATTGAAAAATAAAATCTAAATCTCAATAATAATGAACTCTCAAAAGGACCAACTCCTCAAGCAACTACAATCTCTGGGAACACCTTCAATCCTGCTACCATCTCTGTTCGCCTATTATTGTATACCGTTGTCTATAATAAGCTCTTAAGGAGACTAACCATTACCTCTCTTACCACCTCTGTTCACACCTGTCACTTTGTACCGGACGTCTATGGCAAGCTCTTAAGGAGACAAACCATCAGTCTGCTACCTTCTCTGATAGCGCGTCTGACCTTAATAAGTAAACTTACTAGGGGACGCGAATAGGTCAATGAACCTTTTGACTTGCAATTAAGATGTTCTCACAATAGCTCCAGTACATATTCAATAATCAATACACAATAATCAATAATCATTACTAATCAATAGCATCAATAATCAATGAAGTCAGTAATTGTCACGCACCATGACCTTTGAGTCATGAATAACCACACTTTTTAGTAAAAGTTAGAATATTTATTTCCCTAAATTAACAATGCTAAGGTCATGTAGATTCATCTCAAAATAAGATGAAACACATATAGAAACAATATTAGCTGTCCAAAGCGGCGAAAGAAACGTAATATAATCAAAGCTTGAACAACAACACATTCTAAGGTTATGGTGCCAATCAATAACAAAGTCAACTGCGTCATTGTAATTACATACATCAAGTTTAGCAGAGAAATTCATCAAGCATTAGTCCCTGTTATCATGATTTCATTAGTGAGGATCCTTTACTAACATCAGATTAACATCAGCATGTTAGGCTTCATGCAAAACAATTTAGTAACACAAATTTGGAAAAAACATTTAACTATGGCTCTATCAAGACATCGCAGTTGGTACCTAGAAAGAAAAACAAATATGCATGTCAATCAACAGTCTGTTATATTATACCTATCCTCAATGTGGTTCAGCAAAGCAGACTCATTCTTCATCCTCAGGACATCAGGCGGTCAACAAGTCATTAGGATACAGTATCAAAGTTTTTAAAACGCAAAGGCCCATATTTATACTTTTTTAGAGCCACCTTTGTGTTGTTTTTTGACACAAAATCGGCGCAAACTCACAAAATACAGTTGTATTTTGTAAGTTTGCGCTGCTTTTGCGTAAAAAAATGACGCAAAGGCAGCACTAAAAAAGTATAAATAAGGGCCAAAGGGGGTCATTCCGACCCCGGCGGTCAAGGACCGCCAGGGCCGGGGTCGGCGGTAGCACCGCCAACAGGCTGGCGGTGCTCCGCCGGGCATTCTGACTGCGGCGGTACAGCCGCGGCCAGAAACGGAAAGTCGTCGGTGTACCGCCGACTTTCCGCTGCCCATGGGAATCTGCCATGGCGGCGCAGCTTGCTGCGCCGCCATGGGGATTCCGACCACCTCACCGCCATCCTGTTCCTGGCGGTTCCGACCGCCAGGAAAAGGATGGCGGTGAGGGGTGTCGTGGGGCCCCTGGGGGCCCCTGCAGTGCCCATGCCAATGGCATGGGCACTGCAGGGGCCCCCATAAGAGGGCCCCACTTTGAATTTCAGTGTCTGCTCAGCAGACACTGAAATTTGCGACGGGTGCTACTTCACCCGTCGCACATCCTCCACTCCGCCGGCTCCATTCGGAGCCGGCATCCTCATGGAGGGGTGTTTCCCACTGGGCTGGCGGGCTGCCTTTTGGCGGTCGCCCGCCAGCCCAGTGGGAAACCCAGAATACCCGCGGCGGTCTTTTGACCGCGCAGTGGTATTCTGGCGGTTTCCTCCAGGCGGGCGGCTCCCGCCGCCCGCCGGGGTCAGAATGACCCCCAAAGTCTCTAAGCATTAAAGTTAAGCACGTCTCTTGTCAAAACGCAATATGGGCAAAATGTATGGCCAGAGTGCCTAACGAAAATGCCTTTCGGCCAGCAAGCAAAAATGGGCAATAGTCAGAATGAATGTCTTCTCTCCATGTGATCCTGTTAAGTCAAAACTGTTAAAACTATCCCCCAAATCCCTATTGGTCAGTTCACACTTTGTTCACTAAAATTACAATCTTAAATCTATAAATTCTAATATTACTCCGTTTACATGTCGTTGATTTGTTTGTCTTGCAATGTCCTCAGCATCCGGCTTGTCAGGTAACAATCTTGTTGCAGCTCCTACTCTAGTCAGCATCTTCATTGTTCCTGTCCTGGGAAAGCTAGTCTCACACATATTACACATAAAATGTTACATTAATAGAACATCATCTTCTAGCAGTCAGTTCTCATTAAAAGCAAGTCTCAGATACAAGCATATAATACAAAATGGAAAATCACAATTTAACTCTCCAGGACTGCCATATTATTAAATGTAAAGAAATACAGCTTTTACATGAGGCCTGGCAAGTAGGCCAAGACACTCACTAAGTTAAGGCCTACAGTTAATAAAGCCAAAGCTTACTGCATAACCCATAATATGACATGTTACTACATTAGTCAAAAATATATTTTCAACATTTCATATAATTAAATTATTGATTGGTACATTTTATTAACATTGGTGCCCATTCTTCGTGACCATATTTTCAAATGCGTGCATTATTTTTCTACGTTATTTTATTTTCTACACAAATGTATTATTCAGAATACATAAACACTCATTAATAGTTTTTATTAAAACACCTGTGCTAGCACAGGTCACCTCTTTCAGTTGGCTCTCAGCCACGTTGACAGACCTCAGCTGGGTTGGCAGATGAAGGGACCCGATTTGGTTCCTGATCAGTCCCCACTCAGAACCCTGATCTCCTCAAACAGCCCCCGCAGCTGATGCCTTACAGAGTAATATTGTGGTCCAGAATAAAACCAATGGGCAATATTCACGAGCTCACTCTCATTGCGACTTACATGGCAGCCTGTCTAGCCACGCCCCCCTAATTAAGGGGCTGTAATTTATTAAGATTTCAGCATCTCATTTCTCTAAACAATGTGTGTCTGTTTTTGCAAGATGAACTAGTAATTTATCTATTTTCTCGGCCCTCAGGTAGTTGTGTTGGACACTGAGATCATTCAGAGGACAAACTTGCCTCAGCCAAAGGATTTTGAATATCTGTAGGACAGCAAGCCCAAGTGTAATTGTAGGGCCCTCTCACAGGAACGACTGATCATTTTCTATTTACAACTCTGCTCAACGTGCCTGCATATTACATTCATGCCAACAGACCCGATTATTAAGGCAAAAAATGCTTTATTTTGCTCATGTCCTGCCTAAAACTGTCCTTGCTTCAAAAGAAAACAACGGGGAAAATACATTTTCATTCACCCGATTACTATTGTTTAAATCTCCCACTTTAATCTTCTAATATGTTGACATGTATGATATTACTCGGTAGGGCATGCCCTTAAAGAGACACGATGGACAGAAATCTCGCGTTCTTTACTGGGTGGTGTTACTCAGTCGATGCAAGAAATCCTGGGCAAATTGCAAATATATACTATTACTGTTAGCATTTAATTGAAATGTAAATATAAGAATAAAACACTCCTGTATTATTATACAAATTCTCATTTTCCACCTGTAAAACAGGTTGAAAGAGATTAGAGCTCCATAAATCTTTAAAGCGGCAAACTGTGTGCTTAGAAGAGCTTTCAAGATATTCTGAACATTTAAAATGCTGGATATTAGGACAATTTTGTCAGTGGTTAAAAAAGAAAAGGGTTTCCTACTATCCTCTTCTCTCAGCATCAGCCTGTGTTTGTTTATGTGTGCACAATGCCGAGCTGCCAGAAGGGCAGCAAGCTGCGCCATTGTTGGCAGACGGAAGCCGGTAATTCAGCAGGTAGACTGACGTGTGGTCTCTCTGGTAACAAGGAGCAGGGATCTACCAGGTACTATTTACTTTAGCGTGACCATAGAGAATCGCCACACAAACCCTCCGCCTTTGAGTGCACATACAGCGCGCTACTTTCAGCGTAGTTTCATGTTATTGTTCAGCAATCCTTTCATCAACAGCGGAACAATAGTCGTGATTGATGGTAGTATCCAGGATGCACCAGGCGCGCTCAGATCCGCATGCGAAGCTTAATGCCACCACCTAAGCTCTCGTTTCCAGTGAGTTTTAGTAAGTCAGTGCTTGAGAGAGTTCCCTCTACGTATGAAAAATTATATCCCAGAAGGATATTACGCTGAGAAACGTTCTTATTATCGTTCAAGAGCAAAAAGGATTTACATTATGCTATTATGAATATTAATTGGAGCTGCATTGATTACGTTTTACAGGGTGAGAAGCACTGTAGTCCGGGGACATCTAAGTGTGACAATATGAAGCTGTCCTTACTTCAAGTGGAAACAGAAAGGATTGCTTTCCATGATTAGCTTTTAAATTAAAATTTCACACAAATGCAGATGTGGTGCACCGAAATTACGTTTGGTACCCTCACCTAATGAATAATCAATTTAATTAACTCGTGCCAGAAAAGGAGGGCAACCAGAGACCAGACTCAAGGTAATTTTTGTTGGCCATGAACCTCATCAGTAGCTTAGCTAGCATCAGTGCTGTGGCACCAGGGCCCAGAGACATATGAAATCCACATAAAACCTAATTACTGCTGTCTTTCACAGATCAAACAGCCGCGGGGGGGGGGGGCATTTCTTCTTTGCCATAGAACCAATGAATCATTGGCTATGCCTTTGCTGCCAGTAAGAGAAATCTGACAAAACGGGGAACTGAGAAGAAGGCAGACAGAATCATAACCACTGATAAGGAAATCCCAGTTTAAAGGATTCCTGTGACCGCATGAAAAAGAGTGATGCAAACCATACAGCACATCTAAGAAAAAAAACACAGTGCCCGCCGGCAGGATCCAGAGGGAAAGAACACCAAGAGAAAAACCCTCTTCAGCTGCCAGGAATCCCAAGGAACAGACCAGGGATTTAAGAGGGCGTCTGTAAACCAGGTAATATATCACATAGTATGTATTAGTAAATAATGGAGCAACCAAGGCATTAAGGCACCAACCAATTGTAGGAAGCTGGCTTGCTATATAGCGCACTAAAATGAAGTACACTGTGCAGAGTCCAGTGGATTCCCAATTAGTATTGCAGAGGCAAAAGTAGATAGGACTAATGTTTTTTTGTGGTAGTGTGGGTGAGCAGTTAGGCTTATTAGAGGGTGGTGCTACGCATTCGTTGTAGTTAGAGAGGCAATTAATGAGACATATACTCAAAGAGTAAATCAGTGACCAATTTAGAAGAAAAACAACTCTTTTTTATATATGTTTCCAACTTATTAACTTAATCAGGTAAGTAGACTTCTAAGCATAAATACCTTGCAGTTTCAAAAATCAACAGTGCAATTTTCAGAGTTCTCTCAGTGTTATCCTTTGGAAAACAATGTTCACCAAACACAAAGTTAACAGCGACTTATAAAGCCAGTCTCAGGGACAAAGGTAAGTACTGGGCACTGATCAGAACAACACAAACAGGTCACACTAGGCAGCATTGGGGCAACTGGGTGCAGAGGCACAGTAAGGCCTGAGGTGCCCAATGCTTATCTAAGTGAGCTGGACATCGTGACAAGCAGGCTGCAGGCTCTGGCTAGGAAGCTAGCCAGGGACAACCAGGAGGTAAGTAGTAGACTTGGGGTATTCGAGGACATGGGTGCACCTTTGGTCTTCTTCTCATGTGCCCAGGGGTGATGGATGCAGGGGTGTCTTTAGGCATCAGATTTTCTTGTCTGGGAGCACTCTTGGTCAGGAGGTGTTTAAGATGCAGGTATCATCAGGGAGCCCGGAAAGGGTGGACCCAGGGTACGCTTAAGCTCCTAGGAGCTATGGGACATTGTTGGCACTGATGACCCTCCTTAGCTGCAGTCAGGGATTACAGATGCAGTGGTTGTTGGACGTGTCAGATTTTCTCTCACCACAAGCCTGTGGATGAGGGGTCCTGTGTGCAGAGACTGCAGGCATCTCGGGGAAGTGCAAGGTGGGTGAGACCACATTGGACTCAGTCTCTGGGCAGCAGGGGACCCGCGTTGGCAATATTGGTTGGCTTCGCATCGGGTCGTGTACGTCGGGTGCAGTGGTCATCTCTGGTGTCAGGTTTCCAGGGTCCAGCAACTGCAGAATCTTTTCCTTGGAGTTTCTTCTTGCGGGGCAGGTCCGCTGCCCACGGAAGACCTCAGTCTTTATTGAAGGTTGGACGAGTTGGCTTATTGTGCAGGATTCTTTGAGGTCAGCAGGCAGTACGGTGTGGTCAGCTGCTTCTGCTTTTCCTCGTCTGCGGGTGCAACTCTTCTTTGTCTGGGTATTCTTAGGTTGCCAAAATCTGAGTTCTAGGCTTCAGGGGTGCCACTCAAATACTCAATTTAGGGGTGTTACAGGGAGTACCATGCAGTAGTCAATGGGCTGACCACCTTTAAGGTGACTACACCCTTCTTACAAATACTTCCGCTAGGGCCTGGGCATAAACCTAACCCTAATGGCCTTATGCCTTATAAACAAGATGGAGGAATTTGAAAAGTAGTGTCCACTTCAGCTCATCCACCTTAGGGGTGAGGCAGGCATGAAGTTGGACCTCCTCCTAGTTTAGCTAATTTTTCCACCTGTGCTGTCACCAAACATGTGGCCAGGACAGGGGGTTAGTCATCTCAGCCATTTGGAGAGACCTGGGTCGCATTGCAAAGGCAGCAAGGCCTTTGATGCTCCCTCCCTGAGAGAGGAGGTCACTCCTCCACCCAGAGTGCAGGCTTTTGTCTCAGGCTTTCCAGAGCACTGACTCTCACCTTGGGGGGCAGAAACATGTCTGTGGTGGCTGAACTGGTCAGAACCAGTCAGTCAATACATTAGTAGTTGGTAGGTTTTCAGGGGGCACCTCTACGGTGCCCTCTTGGTTCATTTATTAATAAATCCATCACTGGGGTCAGTGAGGATTTATTACTTTTAGATGTTTGAAACCAAACATCCCTGGATTCAGAGAATCCATCATGTATGTAGCTGGGGTACTCGTAATGACTAGTGTGTAGCACATGCATTTAAAATGGCTTCCCTGTGCACTTACTGTGTCTCAGATTCAACAGAGATATATCAGGGGTATGTCTGCTCATGCCTATGTGCCATCACATTTGCTTGGATGCACCCTGTCTTAGGAGTGACTTATAGCTGGCACATGCAGTGATAGGGGACCTAGCATACATGGGTGTGTGACAGGTCATGTTTTCAATTTAGCCTGCACTAGCACACACTTTCTGCAATGGCAGGACTGTGGGGGTTTGGTGAGGGGACTCTGGGGTTGGCATAATTGGTGCTGCAGCACTCAGAGACCTTCCTTAGTACTGCAGGCCCTAGGTATCAGGGGCACCATTTACTAGAGACTTACAGTGGCAGCCAAAGTGTTTGCGAACTGTGCAAAACAAATGGGCAGTTTTGGGAAAAGAGATCTGGCAATGGGGACCTAGTTAGCAGGGACCCCGTGCACTAACAGTCAAAGCAACATCGTAAACCAGTGGAGGCTAAGCATCTAAAAAAGGCTGCTTTTCTACACCGATGATAAGAACCGTTATCTAATTATTAGGGATCCATGTGATTGACCAAAAAATCAAAAATTACTCATTGAGACTTCCAGGATTGAAACCTGACCATTCAGGATCAACCAGGGGAAGGAAGCACACTTCTTTTTAGTAAAAAGAGAAGCTGGATTGGTCAGGTGAAGTCATAGATGCCCCTAAAACCAGACGCCACAGGATCTCTCCTGAAGGAACCTGAATTTAGAAAGGAACAAACATACCCCTTTAGACGTATCAGTCGCCAAGGTACCCCAATGCCTCACACAAGGAACAATTATGGCCTGCCCAAACAACTGTTGAAGAAGAAAGCTCCAGCATTAGGGTAGTTTCCAGCTGGCACAGCATTTAAAATATTTTCCAGCATTTACATTTGTAATTCATCTTTTTCAATAATGATGCCAGCAACATACCCCAGTGCAATGAATAAGCAACAAGTATGGCTTGCCCAAACAAAACGAAAGCCCCAGAAGTGCAGTTGTTTTCCTTTGGTACAGCACCTAAAATATTTTTTCTGTGTTTACATGGGATTCATCTTTTACTATGACCACTTTTTATTAAAGAAAGCAACCACAGTTGGTTGATCAATGTCTGATAACTCCTTTCTTACACTGAGTTGATGTACAGGACAGAGACCTCGTCCCTGTGTCTAGTTAGAGATTTCCCATCCCCATCATTTTATGGGGCATATTTATACTCCGTTTGCGCCGAATTTGCGTCGTTTTTTTCGACGCAAATTCGACGCAAAACTAACTCCATATTTATACTTTGGCGTTAGACGCGTCTAGCGCCAAAGTTCATGGAGTTAGCGTAATTTTTTTGGCGTGAACACCTTCATTGCGTTAATGATATGCAAGGTAGGCGTTCCCGTCTTAAAAAATGACTCTGATGCATATGCGTCGTATTTATACTCCCGGGCAAAAATGACGCCTAGGAGTGGGCGGGTCTAAAAAACCCTCATTTGCGCCGGATTTTAGCGCCTGGGTCAGGGCAGGCGTTAAGGGACCTGTGGGCTCAGAATGAGCCCAGAGGTGCCCTCCCTTGCCCCCAGGGACACCCCCTGCCACCCTTGCCCACCCCAGGAGGACACCCAAGGATGGAGGGACCCACCCCAGGGACATTAAGGTAAGTCCAGGTAAGTATTTTTTTTGTATTTTTTTTGTGGCATAGGGGGGCCTGATTTGTGCCCCCTTACATGCCACTATGCCCAATGACCATGCCCAGGGGACGTAAGTCCCCTGGGCATGGCCATTGGGCAAGGGGGCATGACTCCTGTCTTTGCTAAGACAGGAGTCATTTCAATGGGGGTTGGGCGTCGTAAAAAAATGGCGCAAATCGGGTTGAGGCGATTTTTTTGCCTCAGCCTGACTTGCACCATTTGTGGACGCCCATACGCCATTTTCCCCCTACGCCGGCGCTGCCTGGTGTACGTCGTTTTTTTTTACGCACACCAGACAGCGCCGGCGGCTAACGTCGGCTTACGTCATTGAATAAATACGGTGCCCGCATGGCGCTTCAGAATGGCGTTAGCCGGCGCTAATTTTTTTGGCGCAAAACTGCATTAGCGCAGTTTTGCGTCAAAAAGTATAAATATGGCCCTATGTGTCTTCTTTGGCTACATCATTTAATCATCTCCAATCAGTGGTCACAGTGTATCTCCAAATTCTGCAAACCGAGCCCATTATTTTTCCTTCTATCACCTTTATTCGTAAAAGCTGTATAAACCAGGGCTGGCTTTAGTGCTAGTGGGGCCCTGTGTGACAGCTTTTTTGGGCACCCCTCACCCCATGACCACCACCTCAGATTCACTCACTGCCACCCAGCAAATGTGCCCCTCATCTCTCCATAGCCCCCGTTCACATGCATTAATGTGTTTTAAATTGCTTGTAAAGGCTGGCTTTACTAATCCTCTTGGCTGTCCACTTAAAATATAGTTCTATTCTTTGCAGCAGGCATATTAACCCTATCCCCTACTTTATTTCAAGTCAAAGATGCTGTGAGACAAAACTCCCATCTTTCTTCCTAGTAGAAATTTTAATCAGAAGAGGTATTGTGACATTTTAATTGTTTCCTGAAGGCTGTAGCACAAGGAACTTTTTAGCTGGTGCTTTTAAATCGCAAGATTGGTAAGTTATTTCTAAAGAGAGCGCCCCCTGAGGTCAGCGCCTCCCCAAAACAGGTCAGCACCCAGTGTAGCCGCACCGCTCGCACTGCCCAAAGCTGGCCCTTTAACACACCTTAAGTTAGCAATTCTGTTTCACGTCAGTCTTGTAGGCTGAGCACGGAATTTACAGTTATTTGTCTCAACTAATGGGGAAAAAGAGATCCAGTTAATCTTACCCGTCTTAAAACACCACCGCAGCTCTGACTGACTTTCGGTTCATAAAATCAGCGACCACTAGTAACTGAAGGTACTTAAAGGGCAACATACGTTCATGTCCAGTGAATCCTGCAATATTAATTATATTTTTCTTTTCATACAAGTATAAAGTATTTTATTTTAGAAAACAACCACTTTCCTATTATTTTTTTTATTATAAATCAGTGATTCTGACTTTGATCATATATTTTCACCTTATTAGTGTCTTTGGGAATGATTTGGTGCTTAGTGAGCAGGGTAATCCATCACAAATGTGGCAGGGTATACTGTATGCAAAACATTCGGTCCTCTCATTTTATTTGGTGCTTGATGAGCTTTCATGTTTCCTATGATAAAGCCACCGCTAGATCCACCGGCAGAAACCTTAGACCAACGTCCCCACGCACATCAAGCTGTTGGTCTAAACACCTCAGGTGGTCCACCCTATTTAGGGCAGACTTTCAGGCATACTTATTTTCCTGTTCATGTTCACCAGAAAAATCATGGTGGATTGAACAGAAAAAATAACAAGCTTGGCAAAAGCAATAAGTCTGACTTTGGCGAGAGTGCAGTTCTTTATTAATTTTGACTGCAAACGTTTGCAATATGGAAAAACATAAAAAATAGAAAAATGAAGGAGTTCAGGGACACCAATCCTGACACTGAAGCTCAATCCTTTTCAGGCCGCTGCCGACATGGGATCAAGCAAAAGTCACTGTTAGAAATGGGGTCTTTGGTTGGCAGGGTTACCTCCTGTCCAAGCAAGGACCCTCACTGTAGTCAGGGTAAAAGAGAATCACCCTCAGCTAACCCCTGTTTACCCCCTTGGTAGCTTGGCAAAAGCAGTAGGCGTACCTTCAGAATGCTAGGTGTAAAGTATTTGTACCAACACACACAGTAACTTAATGAAAACACTACAAATGACGCAACGCAGGTTTAGAAAAATAGGAAATATTTATCTAAACAAAACAAGACCAAAAGGACAAAAATCCACAATACACAAGTCAAGTTATTAATTAAAAAGCAAAAAGAGTCTTCATGTAGTTTTAAACACACACTAACACTGTTAGAGTGAAAATGTACCTTGTACCTTGGGCGCGTCAAAAATAACCCAGCAGGGGCGAGTGTGTGTCAAAAAGGGCTTGCGATGCGTCAAATTCACTCACGAGCAAGACCTTGCATCATTCCTCCTTTCGTACGGTCGGGCACGTCATTTCTTCTCTCCGCAGGACAGTGATGCGTCAATCCAGTGTGCACTCTCTGGTCCGTGCAGGCCTTGTGTTGTTTTTACATGCCCAGCGGTGTTTGAGTTGGAAATCCAACCGCACGATGATCCGAAAACCATGCAGCGCGGGCTGCGATCTCCCAGCCTCCGTCAGTGATGCTGTGCGTCGTTTCTCCAGATCTGTACTTTGATTCTTCAATTGCATTACAGGCGAGCGTCGATTTTCAGCTGCAAAGCTGGCGGCGTGTCGATTTCCCTGCCGTGGAACTTTTCCCTGCACGGCGTTCTGGGTGTGGATTTCTTCCTCCTAAGCTGCCAGCTTCTCCTTTCAGGGTCCCAGGAACTGGATGGGCACCAAGGGGCAGAGTAGGAGTCTCTCCAGAGACTCCAGATGCTGGCAGAGAGAAGCCTTTCCTGTCCCTGAGACTTCAAACAACAGGAGGCAAGCTCTAAATCAAGCCCTTGGAGATCTTCACAAGATAGAAGGCACACAAAGACCAGCCTTTGCTCTCTTACTCTGGCAGAAGCAGCAACTGCAGGATAGCTCCACAAAGCACAGTCACAGGCAGGGTAGCACTTCTCCTCAGCTCTTCAGCTCTTCTCCAGGCAGAGGTTCCTCTTGATGTCCAGAAGTGATCTAAAGTCTGTGGTTTTGGGTGCCCTTCTTATACCCAATTTCTCCTTTGAAGTAGGCCTACTTCAAAGTCACTCTTGAGTGTGAAATCCTGACTTGCCCAGGCCAGGCCCCAGACACTCACCAGGGGGTTGGAAACTGCATTGTGTGAGGGAAGGCACAGCCTTTTCAGGTGTGAGTGACCACTCCCCCCCCCCCTCCTAGCAGAGATTGCTCATCAGGAAATGCAGACTACACCCCAGCTCCCTTTGTGTCACTATCTAGTGTGAGGTGCAACCAGCCCAACTGTCAAACTGACCCAGACAGGGAATCCATAAACAGGCAGAGTCACAGAAATTGCATTAGCAAGAAAATGCTCACTTTCTAAAAGTGACATTTTCAATCACACAATCTTAAAATCAACTTTATTAAAGATGTATTTTTAAATTGTGAGCTCAGAGACCCCAAACTCCACATGTCCATCCGCTCCCCAAAGGAATCTACTCTTTAATCAGATGTAAAGGTAGACCCCATGTTAACCTATGAGAGGGACAGGCCTTGCAACATTGAAAAACGAATTTAGCAATATTTCACTGTCAGGACATATAAAACACATTACTATGGGATGTATCAAACGATTTTGCATTCGCAAAATTTGGCCGTTTGCGAATGCAAAAACGTGGTCTGCAATGCACCAAAGGCATTTGCAGACCAAAAATAAGGAATTGCAAAAATAGCAATTTTTTGCGTTGCAACATGGTTTTGCGTGTCGCATTTTGTGTCTCGCAATTTGCGACATGAAATACGGAATCGCAATTACTGATTCGGTATTTCAAGTCAGAAATTGCGAGACGCAAATGCGACACGTGAAACTATGTCGCAATTCGATGCATCAAAAATTCGCAAATTGCAAATTTTCGCTGAATGGCCTTTTGAAAATGCAAATTACCACTAGGTGAAACCAGGTGGTAACCAGGTGCAACCTATATAAAGAGGCCCAGAATGCCTCAGACTCTTTTCCAGAATGGCTGCACTCTACGTCATGGCGATGAGAATGAGGATCTTGGCAGGTTTGAGGCGAGGGAGGAGGAGATAGGAGCGCATTTTCAGAGTGTGCATTACCCTTTTTGACCAGACAGAGGAGGAAATGTTGAACTCAGCTATGATACTTGACCTGATAGCTGGGCTACAACCCATACTGCAGCGCACAACACATAGGACTCATAGCATACCCACCCATGTGCAGGTATTATGCTCCTTCCACCTACTTGCCTCAGGGAGCTATCAAGGGGAGATAGCAGAGTGCCCTCTCTAGATTTTTCAATGCATTTATCAACACCATGCTGAGTAGGATACACCAGTACATCAGATTCCCCCACAGGAAATACAGCAGACAAAAATAGATTTCTACCAGATAGCACAGTTCCCCCACGTCCTAGGTGCCATAGATGGGACACATGTTGCAATCTGTCCACCATCGGCCACAGAGTATGTGTACCGCAACCGTCAATACCAACATTCAATGAATATACAGGTGATATGCAATGCCTCCTACATCATAACTGATCTCGTGGCCAGGTACCCAGGGAGCACACATGATTCATTCATCTTTTGTCACAGAGGCATTCACAATAAGGCTGCTAGCTGGGGAGTTTGGTGAAGGATATCTACTAGGTATTGTCCCTCTGTACACTGGTGCATTGATGGCGTTGTGACGTCAGATGGCTCACTTACTCATTATACCATCTGTTCCTTCCAGGAGACAGTGCCTACGCAGTGCGCACCTACATGATGACACCCTATCTCAATCCTACAACACCAGCAGAATGGAGATACAATTCAGCACACAGGGCAACCCACAATGTGCTGGAGCCACCTTTGGGCTGCTGAAGAGTCGCTTCCGGTGTATCCAAAAAAGTGGAGGGGCACTACAGTACAGCCCGGACATGACCTGTAGAATAGTGGCCACATGTGCAATCCTGCACAATATAGCTACCACCAGGGGCATACCTGCGGAAATATCTGATTCAGACTCTGATGAGGATGATGATCCCATACCCCCCCCCTACAGCCAGCAGACAGGACCAGTGCAGCAGAGGGCAGGCAAAGGCGTGCAGACATCACACACAACCATTTCAGATGTAAGTAATAACAACACAACTTCACTGACGTGTACTGGTAGTTAGAACCTTTATTATCTTAACGTCAGGTAGCATAAGTTTCACTAGCAAAAAAATTAAATAATATGTGTCCTAAAATAAGCAGATAACAGTGTCTCACTATTTATTCATAGTTTACTGTATCACAAAAGAAGCAGACAGTCCCCTGTGGCCATTACAGTCACTTTCTACGGTCATGCAAGCCACTCGAGTGCGCAGTGGCCTCACTGGCACCTCTGGTATCGGCCTCAGTAGCAGTTCTGTGCCTGGCACTGCGACGCCTAGGATCAGTGGTGGGCACTGCTACGCTGCTGAGGCTAGATGAGTCCACAGTCTCCCCTAGTCCAAGTTCACTGGGTGTAGCAGAGCGGTTACCCAGCATATTATCCAGCACATTAGTTATCTGGACCAGTCCCTGTGCCACATCCCTACTGCTGTGCACTGCCTCCACCTGTGCAGCCATAGCACGCCGCGATATGAGGGCCATTGATGTTGCAAGGCGATTGACCGATCGACAGAATCCACCAAACATGCCCATAAAACACCTCTCCTGCCTGCAGTGGCTGACTCTGTCGTGCCTTAGCTCTGTGCAGAGTTCCCTCACTGCAATTGTCAGCTCCCTGGTGTTCTCAGAAGCTGTGATCTGTCCCTCATGCAGCTTTGAAATGTTAGAATTAAGGCACTCCAACTGCCGATGCAGCCCCCCATGTTGGCATTGTGTGCCTGCATCTGCCTATGCATTGCTGTTATCTTCCTGTTTTGCAGGCACTGCAGTTTCAGCATAGCGGATTCCAGGCCACCGAAGAATGATGGGCCCTCTCTTGCTTCCATGTGCTGTGCGCCTGCCTACTGAGGCCTCCTGCGGGGTGTTGAGTTACGCTGGGGCTGGGACTCCTGCATAACAGTGGATCTGCCGTCTGAGTGTGGCCGTCATCCCGCATGTCGTCTGAGTCCTGGCTCAATTCGGGGAGCGGTACAGCCCTTGCCCTGCGTCTGATAGGTGCAATATTCAGTGACTCACTGGTGTTGGAGTCTGATGGAGGGTGGGTTTCAGCCTAAAGGGAAGGTTTAGGCCTGGCAAGTGGGTACACTTGCCAAGTCGAATTTACAGTTAAAACTGCACACACAGACAATACAATGACAGGTCTGAGACATGATTACAAAGCTACTTATATGGGTGGCACAACCAGTGCTGCAGGCCCACTAGCAGCATTTGATTTACAGGCCCTGGCACCTCTGGTGCACTGTACTAGGGACTTACTAATAAATCAAATATGCCAGTCATGGATAAGCCAATTACATACACATTTTGTAAAGGAACACTTGCACTTTAGCACTGGTTAGCAGTGGTAAAGTGCCCATAGTAACAAAAACAGCAAAATCAGAGTCCTGCACACATCAACAACCTGGGAAACAGAGGCAAAAAGTTAGGGGAGACCACGCCATGGATGAAAAGTCTAACAGTCACTCACAGCACAAGACGTCTGTCTCTGAACTGGCCTGACACATTGGCCCAGGATGTAGGCAGTGGTGGGCTGCAATAGAATGTGAATGGCGTTTGAACACACTTCTTATTGAAGGGGGGTGGACAACAGCTCCTATATGCATGTATGTACGTATACATCTATATATGTATGTATGCATGTAAGTATACGAGGATGTATTTTTATTCTGATTTTCTTGCAAAGCAAGAAGCCGGTGAAAACTGTAAAGCCAAACATAAAAACACAAAGTATTATGTATGGAAAATGGGGCTAAGCGTACAGGAAAAGATCGAAAAAGTCTAATGTTTTTTTCCTTAACAGACTGCTTCAAAGTTATGATTATACTTGGTGGTTACTCACATTTTCCTGGTTTCGAGCAGGTAACTTATACTTCAGGATGTGCACTACCTATTAACTGGCTGTAGCATGCACAGGAAACATATTCATGTTTGCATTATGCTTGTTTGTGTACACGAGTTGTACACTAAACACTGCTGCACACAATTCATTATTCTGTGCAAGTTTACTTAAACCAGAGCAGCAAGTCCACTTCTCCAGTAACAGGCATAATATGTGGCTGGGCATAAGGCTCAAATATACCAAGGAAACATCCCCCATGGTTTACAGACACCAAATGCAATATCACACTGCATGCAAAATTGGGTTGTCACCCAGTAAGAACAAGCATTGGCAAAGCCAATAGGTCTGACCTTGGCAAGGGTGAACATATTTATATTTCTTTTTTTTTTGCAAACATATGCAGTAGGCATTCAAGGGAAAAAGAGAAAAATAAAATAGCAATAGTAAAATATTTAAAAGCAGAATTCATATATTAAAAATATATATATATAAAATGACCCATCATATGGATAAGAGATGGCAAAAATAAAATGGAAGCGGAGATTGGACTACAAGCCCTAGCACTGAAGTGGAAAACTTTTTTAGTGGGTGTGCACATGAGCAAAAGGAACATGCCGTTGCTCACAGTAAGACACCAAAGCCCATATTTATACTTATTTAGCGCCGCATTTGCGCCGCTTTTTTATGCAAAATCGGCACAAACTTACAAAATACAATGGTATTTGGTAAGTTTGTGCCGATTTTGCATAAAAAAGCGGCGCAAATGCGGCGCTAAAAAAGTATAAATATGGGCCCTAGTAGCTGAAGTGGAAGCTAAATAAGAATGCCAATTCATCAGGCCAATCGATGAACAGGGCTGACCGAAAGCCAACACATATCTGTATGTATTTTATTGTTATTTGTTGAGAAAATATGAGGCTGGCAAGATAGCTAAAGTTTTTTCTTTCATGTTGCAGACAGCCAATCCAATCGTTTGTTTCTGCAGGACAGTGAGTCCCATCAGAATGAGCCAGCCAGGGAAAAAAAGCAGTTGCATCAAAATTAGATGTTTTCAATTTTTTTATTTGTGGTCCTGCGGGACTCCCAAAGGATCAACTGTCAATATATCTATAATTTCTGGAATTGAATTTCTCTAAAACTATTGAATGAGTTCTTTGTGGTAGGGTTTTGAGCAGATCCATTAAGCAGGGGGCCTGAACTAGAGGCTGTCCCAAACTGACATTTCCATTTTAACCCTCATAGGATTCTTTGCTGCTGCATACAGAAAAATCATCTTAAAGCGATTAGACAAACTTTGACATGTAAATGTAGCTTTACTGAAGAAGTGCTGTCTGATGTAAATCCATTCAGTAGTTTTAGAGAAATTAGCATTTAAAAAGTGTTTTGGCTTAGGCATGAAAATGTTAAAGTTTTAGAATGTGTGGAAAGATAATTTATGATCCTCCTCCAACTCATGAATGTATGGAGGATTTGCGAATTGGATCCAAAAGTAAAAGCACAACCATGGATGAGGGAGCTTTTCCTCTTATTGTGCACTGCAGATTTGCCAATCTGGCTGCAGACCCACAGACCTGCCATGTCAGAGAAACATTTCTGTTGCACTTGTCATGACTCAAAACGGTTGAAAACTCATTGTGACAAAAAAGTATGATTATTCAATGTAATTTTACATGCAAAATAGACCCTTGTGCATTGGAATGCAACACCATTTATGCTGATATACCAAACAGCCAATAACCCAGTGGTACAAGAGAAATACAAATCTACGCTAATCTAAGATGTGGTTGACAACTCTTCAAGTCACTGACTGAAAAAGGTTGTACAAAATAAGTCAATAGTTGACGGGGCTAACATAAATCCAATCTACATATAGGCCCTCATTATGATATTGGCAGTAAATCCCGACTGCCGCCAACATAACGCCGCTGCGGCAGATAACCGCGACGCATATTATGACACACACAAAACACAGGTCGATCAGAGACTTGGGGTCAGTGACAGTGGGTACCCGCATCAGGGGACAGAGGCACAGGACAACAAGGAAGCTGGGAGAACAGCTGTGTGTCAGGGGGAGGATGGGCTTACGGAACCGACTCTCCAGGAGGCACTCACTGTGATCCTGGGAGCATACCAACATTCCCAGGATACGCTGGACCAGATACTGGACAAGTTGCAGGAGAACATGCGGCTGCAGGAGAGACAGTACCTGGGGATCAGGGAGGACTTGAAGGTCATCAACACCACCCTGGTCTCCATTTCAGGGTTGCTGGCAGACATGGCCAACACTATGAGGGAGACAGTGGCACCCCACCGGGCCTCTGCCACTAGCCAAACCGATGAACAGCCCACCACCTCTGCTGCCGCTAGTGGACAGAAGGCCCTGCCACAGGATCAACAGGCCACCAGCACCCCTCCCCCTGCAGAAGGAGAACCACCCCACAAATGTTCCCTGTGATCCAGGCAGAAGCCAGAGACTATTGCCAAGACCCCCGCCAGGAAATAAGACTCTCCTGATTGTCACCCTTGTGTCCCACACTGTCACCCTGTCCACCTTGAACTGCCATTGCTCCCCTTCCCATGCCCCCTTGGACAATGCACCTTAAGACAAATAGACTGGACTCTACCCTGGACTTTTCTCCACCATCACCCAAGCCCATTGCAGATCCCTCTCTACTTCTTAGCACTTAAATAAACACCATTTGAAAAATAGAAGTATGGAGTATGTCTAATGATTTAAGTATGTATTAATTTAACAAGGTTTAAACATTGAATATCACCTGTACAGTAATGTATACATAGGAATGACCTATAGTTGGCTGCAGTCAACACAGCAGGAGCGATAGTGGGGCACAAATATCTGCAAATAGAGATGCCAAAGGGTACAGTGAGTGGCCATAGAAGTGGAAAAATCAGCCTGCCAGTGACAATGTCAAACACAAAACAGTCATTTAAATGTGAAGTTAACCTGTCTTACCTGTGTGTCATTGGAAGTATTGTCAAGTTATTGCACTTCTGTTGTCCTCATCCTCATCTTCTGCCTCCTCATCTTCACTGTCCACAAGGTCTACTGCTGCCACACGGCGATCTCCAGCCTCATCCTCCTGCAGAAAAGGCACCTGGCGACATAAGGCAAGGTTGTGCAACATACAGCATGCCACGATGATCTGGCAGAACTTCTTGGGTGAGTAGTACAGAGATCCACCTTTCATATGGAAGCAACAAAACCTGGCCTTCAGGAGGCCAAAGATCCTCTCTATAATTCTTCTTGTTCACACATGTGCCTCATTGTAACATTCCTCTGCCCTTGTCCTGGGATTCCTCAGAGGGTTCAGTAGCCATGAGAGGTTGGGATAACCAGAGTCACCTGCAAATATTGAGGGACAGCTGTTAGCCACACACCAACCCTTAGGGCCCACATCATACCCATACACCAACATATACTTGGTGGGAACCAGGTCTCACCTATTAGCCACACCCTGTGCCTCTGGAGTTGAGCCATCACATATGGGATGCTGCTATTCCTCAGGATAAAGGCATCATGCACAGACTCAGGATATTTTGCATTGGCGTGGAAGATGTACTGGTCCGCCAGGCACACCATCTGCACATTTATGGAGTGAAAGCCTGTTCGATTTCTGAACATCTGTTCATTTCACCGGGGGGGGGGGACAAAAGCAATATGTGTACCATCAATTGCCCCAATTACATAGAAATCAGTTTTCACTGTGGCCAAATCCAACACCTGGGGGAAAACGGTTCAGCTGTGCATGTGTTTAATCAGGGCAGACAATACTCTGGTCAGCACTATTGAGAACATTGGCTGAAACATTCCTGCTGCCAAGCCCACTGTCACTTGGAAGGAGCCAGTTGCCAGGAAATGGAGCACTGATAGCACTTGCACAAGAGGGGGGATCATGGTGGGGTGACGGATAGCAGAGATTAGGTCAGGCTCCAATTGGGCACACAGCTCTGTGATTGTGCCCCTGTCCAATCTATAGGTGAGGATAATGTGTCTGTCCTCCATTGTTGCCAAGTCCACCAGGGATCTTTACACAGGGGATGTCTCCATCTCCTATTCATCTGCAGCAGTTGCAATCTATGGGGCAAAATGGTGAGCAGCTGGTCAGTATCTAATATTTCCAACCACTCCACTTCAATGCATGTTGTGATTGTAACAGTATTTTGTTGGAGAGGTCCAAATGGTGCATATGTGTACTGTCACGCAGTTAGGAGCCATGACCTGCACCTCCCGCTGAAATGGCGTCCGCCTGTCCTTTTTGGATGGACAGGTGGATATGAGGTAATTCCGCTGACGTTGTGCACCGTTGCGGTAGGTGGTTGAAAACCGCCATGCAACTCCTCATTGGTTAATATTGGGCACTATGTGGTACAGTGGCCAATGGTGATGTACGCCAGCGATGATGGTATGCACCGCTGCATACGTCACCTCCATTTTCTATCTGTTCACTCACTTGCTACCTGACCTTCAACAGGAGAGGACCTACATTGCGTGTGCTGCTGTGACCTTTGTCTGGAACTGATCATGGCTCGTGTCACTGGGGAAAGGGCCCCTGCCTTCACCTCAGCAGAGTTGGAGAGATTGGTGGATGGGGTCCTACCGCAGTACTGAATGCTGTATGGACCCACAGACCAACAGGTGAGTACACAGTGAGTACGATGCATGGGGCGTGAATGCATGGAGTTCTGAGTGTGAAGGCCTCATGTAGGGGGTGGGTGGTGGATGGGCCTGGGGCAGCGTGCAGCATGTATGGTGGGCCATGTCTGTGCTAATGGGGATGGGAAGGGGCATGGTGGGCCATGAATGTAACAGGCAGGACAGTCGGACTAATACCTTTCCCTGTGTCCATTTCCCTGCACGTCAGGTCCCATTAGAAAAAGGGTATATGGTGTGCTGTCGCCAAGGATGTGCGGACCCTGAAGGTCTACGGTAGGTGGAGCACCCACTGTTGCAAACGGTGGGAGGACCTGAGACACTGGGCACAGAAGATGGTGGAGGCCCAGCTGGGGAAAGCCTCCCAACGAGAAAGGGGTGCCTATCGAACCCTGACCCCCCTGATGGCCTGCATACTGGCGGTGGCCTATCCGGAGCTGGATGGGCGCTTGGGGGCATCACAGCAGCCACAAGGGGGTGAGAACAGTGGCCCAATATGCAACTTGCTCTTGGTGGGGTGGTATCCGGGTGGGGGATATGGGCCTGTGGGTGTCCCAGGCCAGGCCTGACATTGCAGAGTAGGTTCCACGTTGGGCAGGGTTCTGATGTAAAAAACCTCCAACCAAGCTAGTAGGCATCCACTACTGGGCAGGGGTCTGTGGGTCTCAGGTATGCAGCAATTGGCGTTAGGTGTCCCTATCCATGGCCTGGCGACTAGCATTGTGACTGGTAGTGCATTGCCTAGTGCGTAGGGCTGTTCCCTGTGTGTGTGTGTTGTGTAAGCCAATGGTGGTGTTCTTGGCGCCATTGACCAAGTGTATCCTTTGTCTCTCCCCCCCACCTTTTTGTTTTGTCACCCTGTCCTTATGTGCATTAGCATCATCTGGCAGAGGAGCAGAGGCACAGGCGACAGAGGGAGCTGCATCCTACAGGGCCCAGGAGGCCGAATCCACCGACGGTGAGGGCACCATTGGGATGGAGGGCGAGGGGAGCACCACGTCCGAGACAGGAGGGGACAGTTCGGACACAGATTCCTCCTCCGATGGATGCTCCCTGGTGGTGGTGGACCCCTTTGTGCCCACCCCAGCTACAGATACAGCCGCCACCCCTGTACCAGCCCCGCCCTCCCAGCAGCCCCTCAGCGAGTTTCCCATGCCCGCTCGCCCAGGAGGGTGGACATCTCCCTCGCCCCAGGCACCTCAGGCCCTGCCCTAGTTAGCCCTGCTGCCCTGAGTGAGGATGCTATTGACCTCCTGCGATCCATCTCTGTTTGGCAATCAACCATTGTGAATGCCATCCAGGGGCTGGCAGCCCAAATGCAACAGACAAATGCATTCCTGGAGGGCATTCACACTGGCATGGGGGCCCAACATGGATCAATCCAGGCTCTGGCCTCCTCTCTGATGGCAGTCCTTGTCCCTGTCTCTAGCCTCCCCCTTCCAACTTCCTCTACCCAATCCCATTCCCCTCAACCCCAACCTATACCAAGCACACGGGCAGGTGAGCATGCACCCAGGACAACACACAAGAGTGGACATGGCAAACACAAGCACTACACTTCATCACACAGGCACTCACACAAACACCATCCAGATGCAGCCATACCAACATCCACTGCCTCCACTGTTGCCCCGCTCCTCCTCGTCCTCCACCACCCTCCCAGTTGTGTCTACACTCACACCTGCATGCACTACATCCTCATCCACTACCCCATCACCAGCACACCTAACAGCACACGCCCCTCACTGGCAGTCATCACCCCCACTTCCATGCACACGTCCCCTCCCACTGTGTCTGTGCCCCCTCCTCCCAAAGTACAGAAACGCAAGCACTCAGACACCCAACAGCCATCCACCTCACAACAGCATCCAGCCCATGCACCTGTACCCAAACACAGAAGACTGACACCTCCTACAACCACTCCTTCTTCCTCCACTCCCAAACCATCTCCCTCTTCCAGCCCCAATGTCCCTAAGAAGCTTTTCCTTGCCAACATTGACCTCTTCCCTATCCTCCCTCCCGTCCCTCATGTCAAGCCAGGGTGGTCAAAATCCAGGCAAGCACTTCAGCCACCCAGCCCAGGGGCACAGTAGTTTCCACAGCTACACCAGGTGGGAGAGGATCCCGGGCACCAGGCAGCCACACCAATAGGGTGCCTGCACCACGTGCTACAAGGAAGGGCAAGGAGGCACCCCCAGCTGCTGCAGGGAAGGGCAAGGAGCCACCCCCAGCAGCAAAAAGGAAGGTCAAGGAGGCACCCCCAGCTGATAAAAGGAAGGGCAAGGAGCAATCCCCGGCTGCTGAGAGGAAGGGCAAGGAGCAGTCCCTGGCTGCTACCAAAAGGAGCAAGGAGCCATCCCCAACTGCTTGCAGGAAGGGCAAGGGGCCTGCACCAGCAGGGAAAAAGGACAAGATGCCTGGTGCTGGGAATCAGTCGGAGCCCCCACCACCAACCATGGTGGTTCAGCAATCCGAGGCTGCAAGGGAAGGGCTGGAGCTTCCCCCCACCAATGCCAGCACCACCACTGCCAGCAGCAGCAGCCCAAGTGGGCAGCCGTCCGAGGCTGAAGGGGAAGGGCTGGAGCCCCCCCCCACCACTGCTAGCACCGCCACCAGCACCGCCACCAGCACCACTGCTAGCAGCAGCAGCCCCAGTGGGCAACAGTCCTAGGCTGCAGGGGAAGGGCTGGAGCCTCCCCCCACCACTGCCAGCACCGCCATCAGCACCACCGCCAGCAGCAGCAGCTCCAGTGGGCAGCCGCCCGAGGCTGCAGGGGAAGGGTTTGAGCCTCCCCCCACCACTGCCAGCACCGCCACCAGCACCACCGCCAGCAGCAGCAGGCCCATTAGGCAGCTATCCAAGGCTGCAGGGGAAGGGCTGGATCCTCCCCCCACCACTGCCAGCACTGCCACCAGCACCACTGCCAGCAGCAGCAGCCCCAGTGGGCAGCCATCCGAGGCTGCAAGGGAAGGGCTGGAGTGATGCTGCAGGGGAAGGGCTGGAGCCTCCCACCACTACCAGCACCGCCACCAGCACCACCGCCAGCAGCAGCAGCCCCAGTGGGCAATTGTCCAAGGCTGCATGGGAAGGGCTGGAGCCTCCACCCACCACTGCCAGCACCTCCACCAGCACTGCTACCAGCACTGGACCAGCACCACTGCCAGCAGCAGCAGCCCCAGTGGGCAGCCGTCTGAGGCTGCAGGGGAAGGGCTGGAGCCTCCCCCCACCACTGCCAGCACCGCCATCAGCACCGTCGCCAGCAGCAGCAGCCCCAGTGGGCAGCCATCTGAGGCTGCAGGGGAAGGGCTGGAGCCTCCCCCCACCACTGCCAGCACCACCACCAGCACTACTGTGGGAAGCAGCAGCCCCAGTGGGCAGCCATCCGAGGCTACAGGGGAAGGGCTGGAACCTCCCCCCACCACTGTCAGCACCCCCACCAGCACCACCGCCAGCAGCAGCAGCCCCAGTGGGCAGCCATCTGAGGCTGCAGGGGAAGGGCTGGAGCCTCCCCCACCACTGCTAGCACTGCCACCTGCACCACCACCAGCACCACCGCCAGCAACAGCAGCCCCAGTGGGCAACCGTCCAAGGCTGCAGGGGAAGGGCTGGTGCCTTTCCCCACCACTGCCAGCACTGCCACCAGCACCACCACTGCCACCACTGAGTAGCCGTCACTGCCGGCGGACAGTGTGTAGTCCTGCGTCCATTGGCTGACACCCAGGTGAGAGACTATGACCTTGCACTCCCCAAGATCTGCATCACAGGGCATGTTGTCCCCTCCAGAACCAGTGGAGAAGCCATCCACTCACCCCATCCTCCACAGGATGAAGCTCTTATGGCACAATGCCCCCTCCAGAACCAGTGGAGATGCCATCCACTCATCCCATCCTCCACAGGATGAAGCTCACTGGGCACAATGCCCCCTCCAGAACCAGTGGAGAAGTTATCCACTCACCCCATCCTCCACAGGATGAAGCTCACTGGGTACAATGCCCCCTCCAGAACCAGTGGAGAAGCCATCCACTCACCCCATCCTCCACAGGATGAAGCTCACTGGGCACAATGCCCCCTCCAGAACCAGTGGAAGAAGCCATCCAATCACCCCATCATTCCCAGGATGAAGCTCACTGGGCACAATGCCCTCCCCCAGAACCAGTGGGCAAATCACCCACTTGAGAGACTGTGGCCTTGCATTCCCCAGGACCAAGCAGTTGGGAAATCACCCACTTGAGAGACTGTGGCCTTGCACTCCCCAGGACAGAGCACAGGGCATGTAGCCCCTTCCAGGACCAGTGGTGTTGGACCATCTTCCAGCTGAGGTGCCCCCCCCACTCCCCGTCCCCCTGAGGTGCCTGTCTATTTTCGACCTGATTCCTCTGCAGTGTTCTCTCCGTGTTGTTGCAGGGGTGAGGTTGGGCCTTGGACTTTGTGATGTGGCCCTGTGGCCCACAGACATTGAGGATTGGGCAGTGTCCCTTGCATTGTAAATATGTATATACTTTTTGATTTGGATGTACATATTTCACCTATATTTATCTTATTATAGCCTTCTTACACTATAGTAATTGTCCTTGCATTATTCCTAAGGGGTACAGGGTGAATATGTTATCTTACTGCATTTGGTTGTGTGTGTGGTGGTTTGGGTGTTGCATATTGCCTGTGTGTCACTCTGTTTTTCCTCCCCCTTCCCCTGTGTGCTAGGCGGCAGTACTCACCCTGGTCGTCTTCACCGGCATTGGTGTTCGTAATGGAGCGGAAGGTAGAAGAGCCTGGGGAAGACATGCAGCTCGGGCTACATGGCGGCATGGTTCTTCCCTGAGTCTCCAGAGGTGAGTTTTTCCCTTCTGTGTTCTATTTCCACCAGGCTTTTGATGTCGTTGGTACTGCCCTGGAAAAAGTGGCAGATAAGAGTGTCATATTACTGTGGGTTGTACATTGTCTTCCGCCTGGCTTTTGGCAGTTACCGCCGTGGTGCCTGTTGGTTTCACCCTGGTGGTCGGTGTGTTAAAGTGGCTGTCTGTCTGAGCGGTTTCCGCCTTGGTCATAGTTTCATATTTATTACCGCCAGCCTATTGGTGCTATTACCGCTGCTTTATCACCGACCGCCAGGGTTGTAATGAGGGCCATAGTGTAAGTATCAGTTATGCTGTCACCATGGACCTAAAATCTAGTATTGTCAAATCCAATAGTTTTTGCCTTTCTCAACTATTGGAAATTCCAAAGGTTTTTAGCTCCAGTGCACAGCTTTCGTGATGCTGTGCAGCATGGCTAAAGTTATGCCATTTATGCACATGCCTACAAAATGAACACGGATGCTTACTTATTCTTTTTAGTTATCGATCTGAGTTGGATCAGAATCTAAAAACAAAAAGAAAATGTGCAAAAATGTGTTTTTTAAAAAGAGCGGACCGTGGGAGCAGAAGTAACATGGGGTGGTGGGGTATAGCGAACCAACACCAATGAGAGTGGAGAGGAATGCTGAAGCAACAAAGGAGGGGAAGTGAAAGCAACAGACTGGGAGGACTGGAGGAGATTGGAAAGCAGTAGGGGGAGAGCAAGAGCAAAAACAACACTGGCGTTGTGGTAAAGCAAAGAGGTGTGTAAGGGTCCAGTGAAGCAATGCAGAGAATCACACAGCCGAGTGCAAGAGATAGGTGTAGAAACAGTGTTGGCAACTAGGATCTATACAAAATCCAGGAGGAGAGATATACACATGGGAGATGGTTTGAAAACACAGACACTCTAACGAAGTGGTTGATATAATAGAACAATGTTGTGCTTGAAAACCAAGCAGTGGAAGCGGGGATGCCAGCCAGTCAAAGAGGTTGTAAAGAGGAAAGGCTCCATGGGAGGAAAAAAACACAAAATTGACAAGCTAGGACACGAATAAGAAGCAGACAAAGGAGAGTGACAAGGAAAACCAACCAATGGTAGGCAATGGGGGGGTCCAAGCATTTATATCTTATTGGTAAGCCATAATATGTCTTGCAACAGACAGTGCATGCACTGTCCAGTAGGCTCGACCTAATGAATAACTTGTGAGTTATTATCATACGCTTATGTCTTGAAAGTAAACAATTTACTTATTTTAAAGTTAGATTGTGCTAGTTAGCAGAACCCATGTGGGTTTGGGAAAGGCAGTATTAGAATCCAATTCCATGCATAGATCCCAGAACATTTCCATAGCAGTTCAAATCTCAGTTCTGCCAAGTAGCGTCATGTCATGTATGGCAGTCAGTCCTTGCGTCTAAGCCTTTCAATTTTGAAGAAGGGCCGCACAACTTGTGCTCAGCTGTTGGCAATAGGGTCAGGCATGGTTGTATGATGGAACCCCGCATTCCTGAACAATTCATGCCTTTACAACGTGGTTGGAACCACAACCGCATCATTTCCACATATGCCTTTACCACGCGTGCCTTTACAACAAATTTTGTTGTAAAAGCATGCCTAGTGAAGGCGTGTGTGGAAACGCATGCTAAATGGCATGCGTGGTTCTGTCATGCAACACCCCCTACCCACCCTGAGGCCCAATACTACCACCACCCCTAATACCTAACCTACCTCAACCCCCACCCGCCCGAGCCCTAAAAAAATACTATCCTAACCCCCATGCCCACCCCTATAAACTAAAGACCCTAAACCTCCACAGCCACCCTGAACCCTAAAAAAACTGCCCAGACCCACACCCCTGCTCCATAAAACAAAACTACCCGACGCTCCCCGCCCCACAAAAAGTTAACTACCCGACCCTCCCACCCACCATGAGCCCTAAAAAAAAAACTATCCATACCCTTCTGCCCCACCCCATAGAACTAAATTCCTGTGACCCCCCACCCACCATGAGCACAAAAAAAAAATACCCTGACCCCACACCCCGCCCCTAAAAACTAAAGTACCCAGACAGCCCCACCCACCCTAAGCCCTAAATCCACCCAATTGCTAAAAACTGCCCCCCAACCCAGCCCCAACCCCACTTACCTCACTGCGTCCTCTCCTGATCCTTCCTCCTCTTCTCTCCTCCCTCCTCCCACTCTTCCGGAAACATTCTCTCACCCCTTTCAAAATAAACTACCCCACCCCCACCCTAAGCCCTAAATATAAAAATACCCATAACCCCCACCTCGCCCCTAAAAAAAGAAATAACCCATCCCCCACCTTAATCCCTTAAAAATAATACCTAAACCCTGCACCCCACCCCTAAAAAAAAAAAAAAAACGAACCCCCCACCCTAATCCCTTAAAAAAAATACCCAAAACCCCCACCCCAGCCCAATAAAAAAATTGCCCACCCCACCCTCCACCCCAATCCATTAATCCACCCTGCCCCACTTACCTCACTGCGTCCTCTGCGTCCTCTCCCGAACACCGCATGGCTTTTTCTGTGCCTTAACCACTCATATGGCTAGTTCAGCACATGCATGGTTAAGGTATAGAAAAACCCATGTGTTGTTGAGGCAAGTGTGGTTATGTGTGGGATCGTCCACGTCCTTAAAGACGCGTTGTTAAGGACATTTCCTGCCAGGCATGGCTGCAGGTGTATTATTACAACTATGGAAATTTGGCTATACTCCCCGATTTAAAAGCAAGGAAATCAGCCGAAATATAATAGTGGAGGATAATGCAATTTTTTAATGCTGATGTGGCTCTTTTATTGTATGTAAAGCAAATATGATTTCAGTAGTTCATGACCCATACTGAATCTAATGAAAAACACTCCTGGATTCAGAATTGCAATGATGGTCTGATTTTCGCAACATTTATTGGGATGGTCTGAGAGAGAGGTGGCCCCGTCTGAAGCATCCTCTACCACCTTATCGCTCCAGAGCCCCGCTCTCCAGCTCTTGTCAAAACACAGGCTGAAAGAAGCCGAACTGGATGCCTTCGTGTTTGAAATAATAGTCATGAAAACTGCAGTGGTTTAAGGTGTCAACAAGTCTAAACTTAACAAAATCAACATTGTGTGTGTGTCTTATTGACATTGTTTAGCCCACGAACAACGTCAAGATGATGATTTACAGGAGAGCCTCTGGGATGCTGCCAACCACGGATTTTCCTCTAAATTCCAAGCATATAAGAAAGGCTTATTTTCTAGTTGCTTTGATTAATTAATTTGTGCGGATTTAAAACAGTTTTTACAGGACTTGCTTTTAAATGTTGCTTAGCTTAAAACTAGTAAGACCACCCCGACACAAAATCTAGTGGTAAACGTCAGGACCATTAATCATTTCACTAACCTTTGGTTCTAACCTAGTTGTTGCTACTCTGTTTGTATAGTCTTTTATGCTACTGAAAAAAGAAACTGACGAGTTCACAGCAATCCCTGAGGCTTACTCAACAGTCAGGCATTTACGTTCTTGTCTTGCAACATGCTGGTGGTGTATCATATGCTTCTGTTTTGAAAGCGACTCATAAAGGTCAAATATGTTAGCTAAGAGTCGGTAAACCTCGTTCCACTTAGGTCATTTATGATTGCACTTAGAGAATATATTCTCCGCAAACATTAGGATGAAAGATAACTCCTTATCTCGACATGGCTCTTTTGTCTTCAGTTACCGTGAGGTTTGGTGAGAGAGGACAGGGCAGGTGAGGCAGTCACAAGACACTGACAGCAGTATCCCAGGGGGTGAAGGATAGCCTGACAAAGTTACCATTTGCAAACGTCTCCTGCCCAAGATGACACAATGCCAGTGATTACATTTGGCAACGATCAGTTTAAGATTAAGGTAAATCTCTGGGCAAAGTCAACAATAATGCTGCCTGCGAGTTTGCTGCACACAACCTATAAAAGCTGAATATTACATTAGGTGACCTAAACATGATCAGATTTCAGTGAAGTTGTTTTAATCTCATTGCATGGACGTCAGCTATTCAAAGTGCCAGGGGTAGCCGTCATGCACCCTTTGATCTCTAATAACAAGTGGCTGACTCCTTGTACCAACTTTTGTCACAACACACATTTTTGGATGTTGCTCAGTGTTTAGGGGAACAACAGATTAACAAACTATAGAAAGTAAAGAGGGCCCTAGGGTCAGATGTAGAAAGACATTTGGCAGTCGCAATCACAGGGTGTGGGTCCTCTCAATGACTTATTAATATATTCTAAATCCATTTTAGGACTCAGTAAGTGCTTACTGAATCATAAAATGTGCTTACAATTTTGAAGAGGGTATTTACGCCTCACTTCCAAATTGCGGTTTGGAATGTTGGGGGTCAACGATTTGTGACTGAAAGTTCTGTCACAAACTATTGGTAGGAGGGCTGGGACCACTGCAAACTCTTGAAAAAGTTTTAGGAAAAAAGTAATTTTTTTTAATGCAACCATTTCCTTTGAGGAAAACAGGCTGCATTAAAAATGCTTTATTTAAATGCAGTCACAGGCATGGAGGTCTGCTGATGCCAGCAGCCTGCTATCTCTGTGATGGCATCCAGTGTGAGTGAGACACAATTTGAGACCTGGTTCATGAATAGTAATGAAGTAGATTGAATTGCAACCCACTCATGAATGATTTACCAAACCAATCTAATAGTACATACTTTGTTTCACAAAATTAGCATTGGTTCGATAAACAGTGTGCAATTTGCAACCACTTTTGGCAAATTGTTTCTTAGTACATCTAATCCTTGGAGTTTTGTATACTTTTGGTTCAGGATTCTGCCTTCATGACCCCTACCACGAGGTGTAGTAAAGTCAGTGCAAGGGGTATCAAAGGGTGAGGTAGGGATAGAGACTGGTACTACCCTGACAACCCCTAATCGGAATCCATGTTTTAATGGTTATTTTAGATTTAGCAAAACGAAAAAGGTAATGCAAGAAGGTGTATCTCTGTTGGATGTCCACTGAAAAGCACAATTGGCACAGAGGGCACCAGAATTTGTACTTCCTATTTGGGAGCCATTATTATAGAATCCTAATAACCAGAAACACTCATGAGAGGGCTAAAAGGCACAAGCACGGGCCGAAACAGCAGCTCTCGTCTTCTACACTATCAACTGTACTGCAAGAAATGTTGTTCACTCTTGTGTAACAAAATATACTTCTCATGATATAGGGCTATATACAGATTAAGTTTTAAACCTATATATTGTGTGGTGGTGTTAACTGTATATAATCAACTGCATTACACTGTGCCGTGTGATCTACTGCATATAGTTGTCTACATGCGGTCCAAACGTTATGTTGGAAAGTCTTGCAAAGATAGAGAAGGTGACTTCAGGTGAATTCATCAAGTTTCTTACTACCATATCCCCAATTAGGGAGGTCCAGAAAGATTAAAAAAATCTATTAGTTGAAAAATGATACTATGTCTATGATTTCAAAGAGCAAAAATCTGCAACACCTATTTTGTATTGAAATTATTCTGCAAAAAACTGTTTTGAAAAAAAAGCAGAAAATGATTTTGTAGAAAGTTTCTTTCACTGGCGACGTTGCAAAATGCAGATACAGTTTTCAACTTCACTTACTTTATTTGTGGTCTTCATAACATTTCAACAGCAGAAACGTAGTTTACAGACTTTCAGTGTATCTGTTGAGATTCCTCCTTGTAAAGCTCAGTAGATTTAAGGATTTCCCTTACTCACTTAGATTTGATGCTAAGGTGGGACTTTCATGTGTCCTCCGGCCATATCCAAAACTCTCTCTCTTTTCTCTCTCTCCTCTCCCTCTCTTTCTCACACACATACACACACACACACAGACACCATCTGTCTCAATATACTGGAACATTTGTTTATTATATAGCTATCTATAAGGTGCACACACATATTGCCTTACGGTCATTTTGCAGCACAATCTTCTTATACATACAAATGTTTTATAATGCTTGGGTAAATTGTAATCTTGCTCCTGAATAAGACCAAAGTGGTGAGACTTCTAATTCATTTGCAATTTTGTAAATGGCAATGGCAGCTGGTAACATTTGAAAGTGGTGGAGCGTAAAGTTATGGGTACGACTTTTATGTAGCGAGTGAAGGGGACAAGCTATATGGACAAATGTGGGGTAGATCCTCCTCTCAAGAAAAATTGAAAAAATATTGACAAATTGTGCATTTGAAAGGGAATAAATTTAGTGAGAAAGCAAGGTTTAGAAAGCAGTGGGAATGCTGACCGATATAGTAGGTAGGTTGGTAAACATTTATTTTGCCAACAGCTGAGCACAAGTTGTGCAGCCCTACTTCAAAATTGTATTAAAAAAGTACAGTAAATCCAAAAATATCAAGATGACAGAAAACATGTAACAGCGACACAGTAAATAAAATGCAGTCTTTAACCCCTTTGCTGCCAGGCCTTTCCCCCTCAGGTGGCAGGCCTTTTTTTGGCTGTTTGGGGCAGTTCACGCTTAGGCCCTCATAACTTTTTGAACACATAAGCTACCCACGCCAAATTTGTGTCCTTTTTTCCCAACATCCTAGGAATCTAGAGGTACCCAGACTTTGTGGGTTCCCCTGAAGGAGACCAAGAAATTAGCCAAAACACAGTGACAATTCGTTTTTTTCGAAAAAATGGGAAAAAAGGGCTGCAGAAGAAGGCTTGTGTTTTTTTTCTCTGAAAATGACATCAACAAAGGGTTTGCGGTGCTACAATCACCATCCTCCCAGCTTTCAGGAACAGGCAGACTTGAATCAGAAAACCCAAGTTTTCAACACAATTTTTGCATTTTACTGGGACATACCCCATTTTTACTATTTGTTGTGCTTTCAGCCTCCTCCCAGTTAGGGACAGAAATTGGTGTGAAACCACTGCTTGATCCTGGAAAGCTAAACAATTCTGGAAAGTAGGCAAAATTCTGAATTCAGCAAGGGGTAGTTTGTGTAGATCCTATAAGGGTTTTCTACAGAAAATAACAACTGAAATGAACAAATATTGAAATTAAGGTGAAAAAAACAGCCATTTTTCTCCATGTTTTACTCTGTAACTTTTCCCTGCGATGTCAGATTTTTTAAGGCAATATACCGTTACGTCTGCTGGACCTTTCTGGTTGCGGGGATAAATAAGGCTTGTAGGTTCATCAAGAACCCTAGGTACCCAGGGCCAATAAATGAGCTGCATCTTTCAATGGGTTTTCATTCTAAACCGGGTATACAGCAATTCATTTGCTGAAATATAAAATAAGGTGTTGAGAAGCAGTGGTTATTTGCGCATCTCTGAATTCCGGGGTGCCCATACTAGCATGTGAATTACAGGGAATTGCTCAAATAGATGTCTTTTTTGCACACTGTCTTACATTTGGAAGGAAAAACTGTAGAGAAAGACAAGGGGCAATAACACTTGTTTTGCTATTCTGTGTTCCCCCAAGTCTCCTGATAAAAATGGTACCTCACTTGTGTGGGTAGGCCTAATGCTCGAGACAGGAAACGCAACATGGACACATCACATTTTTACATTGAAATCTGACGTGTTTTTTGCAAAGTGCCCAGCTGTAGATTTTGGCCTCTAGCTCAGCTGGCACCTAGGGAAACCTACCAAACCCGGGCATTTTTTAAAACTAGACACCTAGGGGAATCAAAGATGGGGTGATCTGTGCGGCACCTAGTTAAACCTACCAAACCTGCACATTTTTTTAAACTAGACACCTAGGGGAATACAAGATGGAGTGACTTGTGGGGCTCTCATCAGGTTCTGTTACCCAGAATCCTTTGCAAACCTCACAATTTGGCTAAAAAACATTTTTTCCTCACATTTCGGTGACAGAAAGTTCTGGAATCTGAGAGGAGCCACATATTTCCTTTCACCCAGCGTTCCCCCAAGTCTGCCGATAAAAATGGTACCTCACTTGTGTAGGTAGGCCTAGTGGCCATGACAGGAAATGCCTCAAAAAACAACATGGAAACATCACATTTTTCCAAAGCAAACAGGGTTGTTTTTTGCAAAGTGCCTAGCTGTGAATTTTGACCTCTAGCTGAGTCGGCAGCTAGTTAAACCTACCAAACCTGTGCATTTTTGAAAACTAGACACCGAGGGGAATCCAAGATGGAGTGACTTGTGGGGCTCTCACCAGGTTCTGTTACCCAGAATCCTTTACAAACCTCAAAATTTGGCATAAAAACACCTTTTTCCTCACATTTCAGTGACAGGAAGTTCTGCAATCTGAGAGGAGCCACAAATTTCCTTCCACCCAGCGTTCCCCCAAGTCTACCAATAAAAATGGTACCTCACTTGTGTGGGTAGGCCTAGTGTCTGTGACAGGAAATGCCCCAAAACACAACTTGGACACATCACATTTTCCTAAAGAAAACAGAGCTGTTTTTTGCAAAGTGCCTAGCTGTGAATTTTGGCCTCAAGCTCAGCTGGCACCTACGGAAACCTACCAAACCTGTGTATTTTTTAAAACTAGATACCTAGGGGAATCCAAGATGGGGTGCACTGTGGGGCTCGCACCATGTTCTGTTACCCAGAATCCTTTGAAAACCTCAAAATTTGGCTAAAGAATCACTTTTTCCCCACATTTCAGTGACAGAAACTTCTAGAATCTGAGAAGGAGAAGAACCACAAATTTCCTTCCAACCAGCGTTCCCCCAGGTCTCCCGATAAAAACTGTACCTCACTTGTGTGGGCAGGCCTAGTGCCCGCGACAGGAAATGCCTCAAAACAGTATGTGGACACATCAAAATGATCAAATACAAAACTAACTGTTTTTGCGGATGGCATCTGCGTTTTTGGTCCTGGGCTCAGCAGCCATATAGGGAAACCTAACAAACCCAAACATTTCTGAAAACTAGACACCTGAGGGAGTCCAGGGACGTGTGCCTTGCGTCAATCCTCCATTGTTTTCTTACCCAGAATCCTTTACAAACCTCAAATATTTCCCTAAATAAACACTTTTTCCTCACATTTCGGTGACAGAAAGTTCTGGAATCTGAGAGGAGCCACAAATTTCCTTCCACCCTGTATTCCCCCAAGTCTCCCGATAAAAATTATACCCCACTTGTGTGGGTGGCCTAGGTGCCTGCAACAGAAAAATACCAATAACCTGTAGAGATTGAGGGGTAAGCTCAGCGAGTTGATAAGCACATATTTTTCTTTTATGCATCTTTTAGGCTGACTGCTTTGGGGACCCAAACAAGTGAGGCATCATTTTACTTGGGAGACTGAGGGAAAGCTGGGTGGTAGGACATTTGTGTCGGAGTGGTGATCCTACAAAGAAAAGTGAGGAAAACATGCTTTGTAAGCAGATTTTGAGGTTTGCAGAGGAGTCTGGGTAAAACAATGTTGGGGGATCCAGGCAAGCCACACCTCCCTGTACGTCTTGGGGTGTCTAGTTTTAAAATGTGTCTGGGTTTGGTAGGTTTACCTACATGAAGGCCGCACCCGGGACCAAAAACATAGGTGCCCCCCCAACACAGGTAGTTTTGCAATAGATCATTTTGATGTGTCCACGTACTTATGTGATGTTCCAAACACTAAAATTGTGAAAAGAAATGCATTTAGGTTATGTTAAAAAGACCCCTCACCCACCAACCAAGTTGGTGGCATGCTTCATCATCAGGGTCCCACCCGAGACACCTAGCGCGTCATGGGTGTGCTGCGACGCCTGATTACAGCGGAGCAGGTTTTGTTATTTTTACCACACATACTGGTTGGATTTGGCACAAGGGTGAGTGATGGTTCAGTAGATCAGATTTTTTTAGCAAGAGATTACACTAAAATGAAATGCAATGTTAATAACTGAAAGGCCAAAAAACTGAACCAATGACTCATAGCTCGTGAGCTGTAAAGCCACGACATGGCACAAACCGCTTTACAGTCCATTCACACACCTTTCATACATGACATGCACTAGACCATTCATGCCGCCAGCCACAGGCCCAGCACATTACAACACTCACATCGACAGACAGTGCCACTCAAGAGCCCATCACTTACATATGCCCTCATGCCTGATACAGCAATCACACCAGCTGATGGGAGTGTGTTGACTGGCGTTTGGCTAGCAGTGTGTTGCAGTAGCCAACAGCAAGTCAATATTTACACCACCAGCCAAGCACCACTCCATGCACACCGCCAGCCAAGCACCACCCCACTCACAACATCAGCCAAGCACCACCCCACTCTCACCGCCAGCCAAGCGCCACCCTACGCACACCACCAGCCAAGCGCCACCCTAAGCACACCACCAGCCAAGCACCACCCGCTTGGTTCACACCGCCAGCCAAGCGCCACCCTACACACACCATCAGCTAAGCACCACCCCACGCACACCGCCAGCCAAACGTCACCCCTCGCACACCGACAGCCAAGCGCCACCCCACACACACCGCCAGCCAATTGCACCCCACACACATCGCCAGCCAAGCACCACCCCACACTCACCGCTATCACTTTTGTTTGTGTTTTTAGACAACAAAGAAACCATTAATTATAAATAAGTACAAAACTACAAACACAAGAGCTCTAACTGAATACATGACAGTAATGCCAACCTTGAAACGGAACATATGAAAATATATAAAACAGCAGTTTACGCTTACGGTATTTCTCAATAATTCTTCTGTGTGTGGCAGCTCCTGAAACAGCCACCCACACTCAGCCCAGCCTTTGAAGGACAATCAGGGCAGTACATCCGAGTCTCCTTCCTGATACCTCTTCGAGCACAGACTCTACATCTCTTAGTAGGAAAGTTTATTTTGGTCGTGGGAGGAATGTGCTCAGCAGAGTGGCTATCTTTCAATCTAGCCACATCCTCCACCACTGCTTCTCTAGGAACTCTTGCCTGTTCCAGCACAACAAGGCTTGCTATGATAGACTCCTGAAATTTCACAAATGTCATTCTTGACTCTGGAGAACTATCCTTGGACTCAACAAAAGCATTAAAAGTTGCCAAGTGGAAAAGGTGAACCACTAATTTCTTATACCAAATGTAAGACTTACAAGCAGCAGTGTAAGGTCTACTCTATCAACACCACCCATGTGCTTATTGTAGTCTAAAATGCACACAGGTTTGCGCACTTTAGTAACTAGACCCCAAACAGCGACAGGTGTAGTACTCTCATCATGGATGGTAGTTAGCATGTACATATCCCTCCTGTCTACAAATTTCAGAGCTAGCAGCTCATCATTCCATAAGGCACTGCACTGTCTCTTATCAAGTTTTTTACAGACAAGCTCTCTTGCATAGCCTTTCCGATTAGAGCGGATTGTGCCACAAGCAACAGTGTCCACTCTGAACAACTCCTTGAACAACTGAACTCCAATGTAGAAGTTATCTACATATAAATGGTGACATTTGGTAAACAGTTGTCTACCGAGTTCCCACACAATTTTCTCACTAACTCCAAAAGTGGGTGGACAACCAGGAGGGTCAATACTGGAATCCCTACCAGTGTAGACCCGGAAATTATAAACATATCCTGTACTACTTTCAGACAGCATGTACAATTTAATTCCATACCATGCCCTCTTGTTAGGAATGTGCTGCCTAAAAACCAACAGATATTTCTTTGCCTGGAACATAGATCTCTGAAAACCGATCTACCAAATGATCAAGGACAAGTCTAATCTTAAAAAGATGGTCAGAATCACGGTGATATTGTGGCAAGGCTAAAGCATTATCTACAAAATACAACATCCGAAGAAGAAGCTCATACTGGTTACGACTCATGATTGCAGGAAATATATCAGTTGCCATCAAGGGACTATATGAAGACAGTGATGGCTTCCTTATCAGCCCCATCAAAAAAGGTAAACACAAGAACTTTTTCAACTCTTCCAGATTTGTGGGAATCCACTGGCTAGCTCTGTGTGGCGTAAGTCTGGCAGTGTTGTCCCTCAAATACTGCTCTGCATACAAATTAGTCTGCTCAACAATCTCTTCCAAAAATATATTGTCCATAAACAACTCAAAGAAGTTGACATTCAAAACATTTTCCGTATTTACTCGACACCCTGGGAAACCAGTAAACGCAGGCAACTGTGGCTGTTCCATGTTTGGTGCAACCCACATGTCAGGTCTTCCAATGGGAAGTCTTTCAGCCACTGGCTGCTGCACCATTGGCACACCAGTGTCCTCCTCAAAAACAGGCCCTTCATCAGCACTGAGAGTGGCTTCAGATGACTCATCTCTGACAGAAAATTCACTTCCAGAGTCTTGGACTTCCTCCTCTGCCTCAGATGTAGAGTCAGTCTCATAATCATGGTGAGAAGACGACTCAAAAAGCACACCAACAACCTGTTGAGCAGTCATCCTACAGCTTTTATAAATTTTCCCTGGTGTCTAGTGTTCTCTGCTTGGGGGCAGATGGGCCTAAAAAATAAAATAGGCCAATTTACCCCCAAGGGGGGAAGAAATACCTTAGAATACATTGCTCCCTATAGGGGGGCGACCCTTGCCCAAGGGGCCACCCCCCCACACAAAGCACACACAGGATCTCGGGTGCTAAGTGGATTCTGCCCCCCTTGGGGGCAGATGGGCCTAATAAAAAAATAGGCTGATCTGCCCCCGCAAGGGGGGGGGATGCAGAAATGCCCAATAGTGCTTTTTGGGGGAAGAAATACCTTAGAATAAATTGCCCCCCTTGGGGGGGCGACCCTTGCCCAAGGGGCCACCCGCCCACACAAAGCACACACATGATCTTGGGCGCTAAGTGGATTCTGCCCCCCTTGGGGGCAGATGGGCCTAAAAAAAAATAGGCTGATCTACCCCCGCGGGGGGGGCAGAAATGCCAAATAGTGCTTTTTGCCCCTTGGGGGTGACCCTTGCCGAAGCGGGTGCCCCCCAACACAAAAAAAACAAAAGAAAGAAAAAATAAAAAATCCCTGGCGTCTTCATGGTTTCTGCCCTCCGGGGACAGAAGGGACAAAAAAATTCGGCCTAGATGATACTGTCCTCTTTGGGGGGCAACCCTTGCCCAAGGGGCCACCCTCCTCACACAAAGCACACACACACATGATCCCTGGAGCTAACAGGATTCTGCCCCCCTTGGGGGCAGATGGGCCTAAAAAAACAGAACTGCCCAATAGTGCTTTTTAGCCCCTTGGGGGCGTGCCTTGCCCAGGGGGGTGCCCCCCAAACATAGAAAAAAACAAAAGAAAGAAAACAAAAAAAATCCCTGCCTTTTAGGGGCAGAAAGGCCTGAAAAAATTGGCCAATCTGTCCCCCAGGGGGGCAGAAATGGCATAGCTTATATTGCCCTCTTTGGGGGGGTGACCCTTGCCCAAGGGGCCACCCCCCACACAAAGCACACACACAGACATGAACCTTGGCGCTAAGTGGATTCTGCCCCCCTTGGGGGCAGATAGGCCTAAAATAAGTAGGCTGATCTACCCCCAAGGGTGGCAGATTTGCCCAAGAGTGCTTTTTGCTCCTTGGGGGCGACCCTTGCCCAAGGGGCCGCCCCCCAACACAAAAAAACAGCTGCAAAAACAATCCCTGGTTTCTAGTGGTATCGGCTTAAAAATAAAAGGCAAAAATAGCAATACATATAATGCCCCCCCAAGGGGAGCGACCCTTGCCCAAGGGGTCGCTCCCCCACAATGTACACACAAACACACGCACACACACACTAATTCCCTGGTGCCTAGTGGGCATTCCTGCTGCCCGATCGCATTGCGATTGGGCAGCAGGAATGCTGAAAGAGACATCGAGGGAAAGGAAAAACCTTTCCTTTTTCCGATGCCTCGTTTTAAGTATTCCCATCCCCGCCCAGAGGAAAAGCTTACCTCCTCCTCGGGTGACGCACTGGAAGCAAATGGCTTCCAGCACGTCTTGCACCCTTTGATGATGTCAGTGCGCGATCGTGCACTGACGTAATTGGGGGTCGGGTGGAAGGGGAAGCGATTTCCCTTCCAACCCTAACCTGGGGGGGTGAGGGACGGCCCTCGTGGGGAGCGCTAGTCCTTCCCCCGAGGGCTGGTACCTGGACATAATGGCTACGTCCGTGGCACATGAGAGGCGCAGCCACGGACGTAACCATTACGTCCATGGCGATTAAAGGGTTAAACTATGGCATTGAAAAATACACAAAACATTCTAGAACAAATCATCAATTTGGCATTGTCTCACCAAAAGGAGGCAAAAAACTAAAAAAGGGAATCCATTAAGCAGATTTCCTATATTAAAGTTGCTGCTGATGAGAGGCCTCGTATTTGATAGCTGACCTGAAGTCACCATGTGCTCTCAGAATCATCTGCAAAGACACATAAAATCCAAATAGTTATAAGTGAAAAAAATGAATAAAAAGAAACAAGCCCAACAAGCAGAGTCTCATACATTAAAGTGGCTTGTGCAAAGGGAATTTATCTTGGATGGTGACTCTATTTAGGAGCAAGTGCAAATAAGCATGACAAGTAGACAAGGTCTCAGCTACCCTGCATCTTACTGCATTAATATGTTCACCCTTTATTTTAACGTGCAAATTGTACACTGCAACAACTTCAGGCCCTTTAAAGTGTGAGCTTACCCAGTGTCTTGCACTGCATTCTACATCAACTTTGGAAGTAAATGCTCTAACCAGCATCAGGAAACACCCACAGCTGCTGGATGCAATGAGTCATACAGAAATATGTGCAGACAGGTCTTTAAGTGGGATGAAAAAAGTGGGGGTACTTTGCTTTCACATCAGCACTAGTGCTCTCAATTGAAGCCCCTCATATGTACCTGGCAAGAGTCAAAGTAGGCACTGTGCAAGTGTAATAAAGTACACAAAAAGAAATACAGAAACAGCAAGATGAAACACCTCTCTTGTGAATGCAACATTAAGTAAATCCTGAAATAAGAGAGGAGATAAATCACTTTTTAACATTTATTGTTCGCATATTAATCCATATTTGTGGCATTACTGCTAAGGGCATGACGATAAGGCCGGTTTTAATGCCATACAGCATATAACTGCCTTTACTGTAAGCATATATTTCTCACTTTTCACTCGTCTCTGATATCTGGAACATTTTCACAAGAGAGCAAGAACCTTGCTCATCTTTTGGATCACTTTCATGAGAGAAACAATACTGCTGCTCCACTTCTGAAGGATCCAACAATATGCAGCCAGAGCCTGGGTTAGTTTAGTGTGAGAAGGGGTCTCATACATTAAAAATAACACAAAATTAGCATATAACACTTACTATTACAGAAGACAAGGCACCAAGTTATATGTGCTTGCATCCACTCCTAATGCGTGACGAATGGGGAAAGTCTGGGATATATGCTTATCAATGACAGATGGCTGCTGTCACGCAGGGATGGCGACTCCAATGCCTAAAACCATGACGCTAAAAGCGTCCCTGGCCTATAATGGATACTGCCATACACCACAATGGAAATGAAGGGCTTTAGAGCAGTAAGCCCTGCGTCGTGTGTGTCAGTGCAGAAAGTTGAATTACTGCCTGGCTTCCATCTCCTGCTAAAAAGCAAGGTGGGAGCAGGCAGCCTGGGACAGACAGCCCAGACTTAAATGCATGACTTGTTTAGAGTTATGATCGTTACGATAGCATCTCTGAGCGAAACAATATATTTAATGTTTTTTACTATAAATCTGTAGGAATTTCAGAGGGGTGCATCCCCTCAGCCATAAAGGAGAATTTTCCCCTAGTAAATGGACAATACTGCAAGAGAAGGCGACACCTCTTCGACTTGCTATGAAATTCTGCCAGTGGTGAGACTTCTAATTAATTTGCAGTTTTGTAAATGGACAATACTGCAAGAGAAGGCAACACCACTTCAGACTTGCTATGAAAGTCTGCCAGAAATAAACATTTATGGATATATGATAGAAGAGCCTCATTTTGTATAGTGGAAATCTTGAATATAAGCCTAGTTCACAATGCCAAAGGACAAAAATTATTGCTGCTGCTGTAAATGTGATTTTCAATTCTGTTTCAAATTTCAGTTTTTGGGATTCCCGATGAATTCCAGGAGTAGTGAAAAAATCTATGAAAATTGTAACTGTTTGCAAGTACTCCGCTAGGTCCAGTCCTCTTCAATGAACTAGAAGTCCAGCAGATTTGGTACCAAATTAAATTTAATGTTACAAAGCAGACCATTAAAGGATCAGATGGAAGCACAGCTTCTTTCAACTGATTCCTCAGTACACTTCAGTACTCTTATGTTCCCCACATTCTAAGTGACTTGATAACATTTCATGTCACCCTTTCCTAGAATAAATAACACATCTCATTTTGTACCAAAAGAAACTACAAAAATGGTAAATACAATAGAAAACAGGAATATATAGGATCAAGATTCTACTCTAAACAAAAATGAGAAGAAATCTACATTAGTTATTCAATTATTGTAAATAAAAATTAGCATCATTAGAGTATACAATCTACAACTTATCCAGTGGTATGAGAGTAACGGAAGAAACATCCTAACAATATTATGGTAGGAGATAAATGAGACGTCCTTTGCTCAATGCACAATGAGTCCTAATGGCGGTGAAGTGTATGACACCACAAGTATAAAGGTTTCTCAAAATACTTTACCCAAGCAAGACTCATCCTGTCACATTTGGAACAAAATTTGTCAAAACACTTGGCTGATGGTCAGTGCAAACAACAAACAGATGTCTGCACAAGTTCAGATAAAAATGCCTGCAGCCACAGTGTATGGACATTGCTTCCTTTTCTGTGTAGGAGTAATGTTGTTCGTAGGGGTGAGGCCACAGCTGATGTATGCTAGGGGTGCTCACCAAAGATGGGTGGAACTCTCAGAATTTCACTCTGTGGAATTCCACTGAGTTACATGAAAAATGTGTGAGATTCTTCTGAGTTCCACAAATGGGCAAAATTATACACGTTGACCTGCTCACTCTGATTTTTAGTGCATGGAGCTCCTTCCACGCTGCAAAATCAGCACAAACTGCACCACGCTGCATGTCAGCGGGTGCCACTTCTTGGGTTGATTTTGCTGCTTACTGTTGGTAAGCCACATATGAGTAAAAACTCCACCTCATGGTGGTTGGCGAAATTTGCCCAGAACTCTGCATTACAAGCATAATGCGGGCTGACCAAATTTCTGTCAGTTCCACTTGCAAAGCAGAATGCATCACCCAACCCCTAGTGCTGACTCCCCTCACACCTGTTTTTGGCACAGGACCCCCCCAATCTTGTAGCACTAGCATTCACTTACAATTCTGAGTCTTTACTAGGGTCGAAATACACCAGTTTGCTGTCTGCAGAGAGAGCTTTATTGGTGTTCTAAAATGTCTGTTTATGTTTGTCCTCCCAAACCCATGGAGAGGAGGTTTTTGTGTGCTCTCCAATAGGACTTATGAGGGTGGTCAAACTCTTTATGCAAGAGCAGCAATAATTAAATTGACCATACTCAAGAAACTCCTGATGCCGGTCCTTGATGTTAGAGCTGGGGCTGCTTGGATGTGTTTCACTTTGGCCAGTTCTGGGCTACCCTTTTCACTGAGAATTGGTGCCCAAAGAAGCTGATACTGTTCTTGAGGAGCTCAAACTTTCCTATGTGGAGTATGAGACCACAGTCCTTTATTCATCAGAATACCTCTCAGGCAAATGAGGTGTTCCTCGAGAGCCGAGGTATGTACCAGGGTGTCATCCCTGATATTCAGGACTCTAGTTATGCCAGCCAGCATCCTCCTTATTAGGTCCTAAAGCACTTTAACAACATTGGAGATTAAAAGGTTGAGGCTTTTGGAATGAAGGAGGCAAGATGTGTTGAGCAGGTGGTGATGTAATGGGACTCTGGTGCCAGCAGGAGTTAGTGACAGCTCAACTGGAGGTCCATTTTGGAGAACCAGCATGACCTGGTGATCTCATTCATGACGTCCTCTACTGCCAGTATCCAATGTCTGTCCTGGTTGATGGCTACATTTGAGAGAGAGCTGACCCTGGTTGCTTTTGGTTGCAAGTTACCACTATACAAGACACCCACAGCATCGGGTCATCTATGATTTCAATGATGCCAGCTGCCTTTAACTTCCATAGTTCTTCTTCTACCTTGTGCTGAAGGTGAAATGCTGATCAGTGATGATGGTTTGGTCCATGTGGAGTCTTACCATTTTCCCTTTTAAGCAGCCTATCCATTGGAATTCCTCTAATAGGCAGTCTATGCAGCCATGTGTACACTAAATGCAAACTATATTTTGGCAGTCTGGCAGTGTAACAGCATGCCTAGGATTTCAGGTTGCCAGTTAAAACTGAATTAAACCGATAAAACACAACAGAAGGGAATATTCACCTTTAAGTAGAAACTGGCAAACACCATATTTTGCTGCACTTTTACTGCTTTGGGGCCTTCCACTGTCAAAGTAGTAAAAGTGCAGCCTCTACCTTTAGGAACTTTTCTGTGATGGATGCCCGGCTGTGAAGGGCCACACAGAGGCCATGGTAAGTCAATTATTATACCCATTTAACAATCCACAAGTTCCCTGGACCCTCTGGACTCCATGGACCAATTTTCATTCCTATTATGGCAACATAGCATGATAAAACCCACCAGAATGCACATGAAATAGAAACTGAAAAGAAGAAACCTAAGCATGTGTTTCCTTTCTTTGGTGATATAGATCTTTGCCAGGATGGAGTGCCCTTGGTTGCCAATGTAATAAGTGCCCATGTCTAAAAGACGGCTGTCATGTGTTGTCTTCTTACTTACACATGGCACTTTGAGGTAGTCCTGGCCTGCTTTTGGATTACTCTATGGCTTGGATTATGCGTATGTGCCTTCTGTTTTGTCATTTTACATGTCATCATCATCATGCTGGGTTTCTGGCGGGAGCTCAACAATGTTCAACTCCTTCTTTAAATAACTTAGTGATGCTTGGGGCAATCACAATGCCTTTGCATGATGGCTAATCTTCTTGCATGATGAGCACCGTTTGCCAGCTTTGGGCATTCTCTAGCATGCAGGAAGAGGTTCCACACTGTCTGCATGGCTTGGGGGGTGGCTTGATTCTGTCTTTTTTTCTGTTAGAATGGCTCACATTTGTCTTTAATCCGGCATTGTAGAATGGCCTGCATATAAGATGCACAGACTTTTGATAGTTCTTTTGAGTGCCCCAGGGTTTGGTTGTTCTGTAGGGATTTTGAGGGGCTGGCAGGATTTGTTCCCTTTACCTGTCCAATGTACTTCCTTGTGAGAACTGGCCCCTGATCTCATCCATTTAATCCAGGAGGGTATATGTCTCTGCCAGTTCTCTGAGTTGTGTGTAGAAATCTGCAAATTCCTCCAACCCCTGCCTTGCTTCTCGCACTAAGGGTCTTTTATAATCTGGGTTGACCATGGGTTTTAAGTGATTGATCAAAACTGCTTTCAGTGTTGTGTATGTGATGGGTGAACCTGCATCCACAGCAGTCCTTGATATTTTGTAGATGCCCTCTATCACAAGGTGAAGCAGCATGGGCCTCTTTGCAGCCATTCAGCGTCCATGGCTGCAAATGACATCTCCTGCCACTCAACCAAAAGTTTCCACTAAGGGCCTTGTAATGAAGGGGAATCGTTCACAATAAACAGCTCAATAGCTGGGATGGAGGCCCTGGTGATTGGGGCCAGGTGTCACTCCTAAATGTTGTAGTCAGAGGTATGTAACACTTCCTGTATGTCACATCTGTCCTGAATGATTTCTTGGATCTCTCTGTTGGAGGCCTGGGGTTGAGGGGTCAGGGGAAGATGTGGGAAACTTGCCTTGGTTGCATTGTACTGGATTTTCCCTTTCTGAGGCACTTATTTTCCCATCAGCTCCCTGGTAACTCAAAGGGGTCTCAACTGGTGCTGGGACGTCAGATGGTGCAAGTGCAGTAAGTTGTATAGAACTTCACTTTCTTTGGCTGCCCCCAGGGAGTTGGTGGGCTACAGTGTGTGCTCCCTCCTTTCTCCCCGGACAATGGAGGGCACTGCTGGTTTGATGTGTGGCCTTTTACTGCTGGACAACATGATGGATACTGTTTTCCCTTTTACTGCCAGCATCAAATGGAGGTAGAGTACAGTGGGATTGACACCCTCAGGACTGTGTTTCCCTCCAGGGATGTGTTGGGTCCTGGGCTGGTGTCATTCTTGGTCACCCCGTGTGCAGGCCAGCTGAGGCTAAAGGAAAAACAGGAGTGTTGCATCGCACTCAGCAACTGTGCATGGGCCCACCAATGCAATAGAAGGAGAGTAATACTGGGTGCCACAGCCTGCTCTAGTACAAAAGGCAACAGGTTCTGTAATGCTGATTTTTGGTTTGGGCTACACTACTCCCCTCTTTGACATTTTGTGGTGTTGGGGCACAGTTGAAATGAATGACACCCACTGCTATGATGGGGTAATTAGTCTACCTCGACATGCTGGTTGACCTTTTCTTTCTTTTATTATGTAACGCCATATTCATTTTATTATGTAAGCCCAGGAACATAACACCAGTCCTTGCAAAATGGGGCCACAATATTAAATCACCCTATTAAAACATTCATGTTGGATGCACCCAATGATACCCATGTCTATCCCTAATTTGGACCACACTGTGGCTGAAACCTCTGCTAATGACAAAAGGAATTTGTCTGAATACCTCATTCTTATCATTCTGTGCAAATTTGCACACAACTTTACACAATGTGTTACACAATACTATGCAATCCATTTCAGGGCATCTTTGTTTCTTAAGGTGAACCTTCCTCAGATTCTTCTCAAAGTGTCCCTCGTGGGCCAAGGTGATGATTCAGAAACAAGCAGCCCATCAAATAAGAGAGAATCCCTTAAATGCACAGCACTGTGATGAGCAGGTCCCTGCTTAATACACGAGTACTCATAATCACCAAATTTGAATAAAGAAGCTCAGTTCAATTCTTTTTATTTGAAACATATGATACTCTTTTGTACATAATGTAAAGTTGTTCATTTTTGGACCTGGCCCTGTTTGCAGGGTCATGCCCAAACATTTTGCCTTCCTCCTCCTATTCTTTCTGACCTGGTTTTGTTGGCCTTAGGACTCGGCCGACCACTGCACACCAGTGCTAAGTGCAAGTGCTCCCTGTCTAAATCGGATTGATAATTAGTTTATCGGTGATCAGCATATTTGATTTACTAGTAAGTCCCCAGTAGAGTGCACATAGATGCCCAGGGCCTGTAAATCAATGCTACTAATGGGCCTGCAGCACTGATTGTGCCATCCACATGCATAGTCCTATAAACATGTCTCAGACCTGCCACTTCAGTGGCTTTGTGGGTGGTTTGGAACTGCCAGTTTGACCTGGGAAGTATACCCACTTGCCATGCCCAAACCTTCCCTGTTACTACATGTAAGTCACCACTAAGCTAGGCCCAAGGCAGCCCCATGGCCCCGTGTCCTGATAGTGAAATACTGCTAAATTTGTTTTTCACTATTGCAAGGTCTATCTCTTCCCTAGGTAAACATGGGGATTGCCTTGAAATATCATTTAAGTGTAATTTCCCATTGGGAGCAGATTGAGATGTGGTGTTTGGGGTCTCTGAACTCACAATTTAAAAATAGATCTTTGGTGATGTTGGTTTTTAAATTGTAAGTTTGAAAATGCCACTTTTAGGAAGTGGGAATTTTCTTGCTTGGCCATTCTGTGCCTCTACCTGGCTGAGGAATACACATCTGGGTCAGGATGACAATTGGGCTGTTTGTGAATTCACTCTAGACAGTCACGCAAATGTAGCTGAGATGTGTCCTGCATATCCTGATGGGTCTTCCTGGGCTAGAGTAGTGGGAGGAACTGATACCTGCACTTGAATAGGTTTGTGCCTTTCCTCACACAAAGAAGTCTTCAACCCTGTATAGTGTGTTTGAGGCCAGGACAGGGAGTGGCAGGGTCTTGTGCACTACAAAGACTTTCCTTTCAAGTTTGCATGCTTCAAAGGGAGAAATTAGTATTGGACTGCTGACCCCACAACTTCAGAACACTTCTGGCCTGAGGACAATCTGCCAGGTAAAAGAGATGGATGCTGTAGGAGGAACTGCCACTCTGTCTGTTGCCTTGTTGTGCTGGTCTGCTGCATGCTGCTTCTGCCCTGGGAGTGAAAGGACTGGACTCTGAATTCGACATCCTGCTTTCCAAGGTTCTCCAAGGGCTTAAACCAGGCTTCCCCCTTGTAGTGAAGTCTCAGGGACATCTAAGACTTCATCTGCCAATGTCTTGGCTCTTCTGCTGAGAATCCTGACTTGCCAACTGGTGCCATATCCAGTCGCTGGGCCCTTGGAAGTGGAAGCTGGTGATCTGAAGTAGAATCAATGCACTGAGGCTATTGCAGCAGAAAAACCGATGCAGCGCCTGCACCACGGCTGAAAATTTGACGCAACACCTGTCTCGTGCCTGCAAAATCGATGCATCACTTCCTTCAGCGTGGATCCATCGTTGCTGTGCATCTGGCTTTTCGGACATATCACCTCCGTTGCAGACCCCAGCATCTTCGTTTTTGACACATCCAAGGTACTGTGTGTTATAAAGATACAACCACTGACTCTTCATGATTAAGACTCTTTTCAATCTCTAAAAAATGATATCTCTACTTGTGTATGTTGGAGTTTTGTAGTTTTGGTCTTGTTTAACTTAGATAAATATTGGCTATTTTTCTCAACTGGTGTAGAGTCCTTTGGTGGTGTTTTCACTGTGTTAGTGTGTGTGTGTACAAATACTTTCCACAATGCCTCTGAGATAAGCCTGACTGTTATGCCAAGCTACCAAGGGGGTGAGGAGGGGTTATCTTAGGTGTGTGACTCCCTTCTCCTGACTAGTGTGAGGGTCCCTACCTAGACAAGGTGTAAACTGACTGACAACTAAAGACCCATTTCTAACATTCATTTAATCGTGCATTGAAGTAAAAAAAATGCAATCCTTTTAGTGAATCATCTCCCATCCCCAATGTATTTCGGACTTGGAAGCCCTTCACCAGGGGGAAATATGTAGTAATGCATTTATGCAACTAAAAACGAAGCATGGAAACCACATATTACTTACATAGTACATACAACATCAACCAATAACAACTGCACATTAATCTGTTGAAAGTACGGGCACACATGATCCTAATGAAAAATAATTCACACATAGCTTATGATCATATAGAATCAATGTTCAATGATATGTTACTACTAGTAAATCAAGATTCTTATCCATTCAAGTGTGTGTGATGTGAGTAACTGATGAGCGTAACATAAGAAAATCAACTGGATAGCACAAATGTGCAGGGCAGATAATGATAAGAACAAGAAAACGGTGTTGATGGTCGATAATAATTCATGAGCTCTTGATGCTGTGTGAGCAAAGGTAGAGAAGGAAGAAGAGAAGGTGGTGGCATTTGCTTCTTGTTCTCTCAAAGATGCAAAAGTAATTTACTCAGTAATGGGAGGGGAATTACTTTTATAGGTAAGATTGTTGTCATCAGGGTGACCTAATGTGGGCATTCTCGTGATTCCCACCTTGGTAGTGAAAACAACATTCTGACAATCTTCCAACTCTGCCCATTCCTAAACTTTTTTCATCATGACCCTCAAAGAATGCCAATGCTGGCAACGTTTCTTGTGAAATAAGTATCCTGAAATAGTGTGTCCAAGGTATGATACAGCACCTACTTCGAATGACACATTTTTTATCTTTATTTTAAGTCCACTATTCTCCATTTTCTAAAAGTCCTCCATTATCGCCTTAACAAAGTCGCCTCTGTTCCTCTAATGTACCAATAGCTGATACTAGAAGAACAGCACCTAATTGCTCCTACAAGTTCATTTTCCAGCACCACTTAAAAAAAGACGACAGCAGATGTTAATTCAATAGACATTCTGACAAAGCAATAAGTCAACATTCTAGACATCTCCTGCAACAGTAATTTATAATGATAATACTCTGACAGTTAAATCTTTTACACTTAACATCTGTGCCTCTCTTAGAAATGCCAATTCACCCACAATTTTGGCTAGAGATTCCCAAATGTATTAAATCACATCTCTGACATCTACACACAATACAATGTTCTTTCTGCCATCCTTGGGCATCGTAACTACTGGTGGCAACAACACAGAAGCCTCTATGTATTCAAGTAACCCAAACTTTTCAACTAGCACAACTCCTTCCTTGACAGGTTTACTATCAGATTTTGCACCTTCTGTGCTTTATGCACTACTGTGTTTCCCCCTCATTAACTCAGTCTTGTATTCAAAGTTATTTAGCAACTCTAACCTCCCCCCAACATTCTGGGACATTTCTCCTCAACATCCTCTCTCATCCATGTGATCATCACTTGGCCCATCACCTTCAGATGTGATATTATTCCAGGATCTCCTTGATGCCTCCAAGAAAGGAAGGTATCTGCCCTCTTGGCCAAGTAAACCTTTGTGATTGTCTCCCTCCACCTGAACATAATTTCCATAGGAGAAAAATCAGTTCAATTAATCCTACATTCACCATATCTACCTGATAATTTTTCCCAGTTCTGCCTGCCAAGGTGATCGTGAATCAGCTAAACCTGACTACTACTTTTCCACTGACCTCAATCTCACACTCACTCATGACAAATGTTCCTACCGACAATATTAATTCACTGCCTTGACTTGAGCACACTTTTCTTCAACTTATCGTGCACCTATTCCACATTTGCACCCTCATTCCTTCTTTGCTACCTTTGCACACGTGTGCATATTTCTTGCGCTTTCTGCATGTAGAATTTCTTACAAAGCAGTTCCCAATATTCAGGATATGAAAAATGCTTCCACACCCCTAACATCTAAATCTGCTCTCACCCACGCCCTTCTCTTGCTCACTCATATGTTTTAAATGTTTATTTTCTCGTTGCAATTCGGTTTTTTCACTCTGACTTTTTCAGGTACACTGTTGTTCCTTTTTACATTGCAATGGTCTCCTTCAATGTAGGTTATTTTCTAAAATAGTTCCCTGCATTATCTGGTTGTTGGTGCAATACAACAATTGATCACGCTTACAATATTCTGTTAGTTATAAAAAATCCCATATTCTGGTCATGTTTCGGAAAGACACTACATAGTTTCATATCCTCTCAGTTTTACTTTCTGGCTGTGGAAAAACATGCCTCTCAAGGACCGTATTAAACGGTGAACCCAAAATGTTTCTCTAAAATTTTTAAAGCCACCTCTTAAACATCTTGAGGGTTACATTCCCTATTACCCACAGATGCGTACTCTATGTTTTCACATATGTTTTCCCTCCTCAGTAGGGTGATTATGAAGCAGTACTCCTTATTACCTCGCAAGAGCAAATGTTTCACCTCCATTAGCTGTCAAATATGAATCAAATAGTTTATTTTGATGTTTCCAGAGTAATAGCAGTTAGTCCGCCTTAGAGGGAAACACTACTGATTGCAACATGAGGGTAGACACGATGTATAGTATAAAAAATCGAAATAATAAGATAAGATAACAACAACTTAAAATAACAACATCTTGATCTCCACTCCATATAGCTGCTTCAGGAAACATTTACACTAAGAGTAATGTCAATGCTACAGTAAATAATCCTGGAATAATAATTATTGTAAGAGGTAAGGATCTCTATATATTTCAACCACCTCATACCAATAGTTCTAATAAAATTAAAGATGATCGCAATGTGTACTTGAGATAGCTTAATCTTCCTGTAGACCTGTTGCCAGTGTTTTTGTAAACTCACTCAACGATTTAGTTAAAACCTTTCCTTAACTTAGCCACTTGCTTTAAACTCTCTCCTATATTACTGCACTGCAGCTTTGCGTTATATATGGTCCACTTCCCTGCAGATGGTTTCTGTGGCCGATGTAATACAAAGTATACAGGACACGAGTCGAGGGTACACAAAGGTAGAAGGCGTCTACCCACTATTTTCATGCATGGACGCCGTCTACCCTGCCAAGAACTTGGGTCCTTCAGAAATATGTTAAACTTTGACACAGAATAATTTTAAAAAACCGAGACACGTTCAGCAGAGTATGCACATTGTCTGCTTTTGTTCCAAGCAGCAACGTGCAGGCAGGGAGGGGGATTATCAGAGTCCTGGGTCCATGACAAAGGCTGAAGTTAAGGGACCATCAAGTCCCCTTTTGATGGAGCATCCTGGCTGGAAGCTACCAGGAGCCTCACACCTAAATGCAATGAAGGGGAAACAAAGGCACACAGCTTATCTCTTCACAGGTACTTAACCCCTTCCCCGCCACGGACGTAATGGTTACGTCCATGGCAGCGCCCGTGTGGCGCCATGGACGTAACCATTACGTCCTGGGACTGGCAGTCGGGGGAAGCACTAGCGCTTCCCCCGAGGGCCGCCCCCCAACACCCCCAGGCCAGGGCTGAAAGGGGAATCCCTTCCCCTTTCACGCCCACCCCCCCCCCCGCCCCCCCCCCATGACGATTTCAGGGAAAGGGGGAAAGATGCGCTGGAAGCCATTTGCTTTCAGCGCGTCTAAGGGAGAAGGTGAGTTTTTCACCTTCGTGCGGGGTGGGGGTGCTCTCAGAGAGGCATCGAGGGAAAGGAAAGGGTTTTCCTTTCCCTCGATGTCTCTTTGAGCATTCCTGCTGCCCGATCGCGATGCGATCGGGCAGCAGGAATGCCCACTAGACACCAGGGATTTCAGTATGTGTGTGTGTGTGTGTGCTTATTAGTGTAGGGGAGCGACCCCTTGGGCAAGGGTCGCTCCCCTTTGGGGGCACATGCATTTTACGTCGTTTCTGCCCCCCCTGGGGGCAGATTGGCCCTATTTTTAGGCCGATCTGCCCCCAAGGGGGGCAGAAAGCCACTAGACACCAGGGATTTTATTGTTGCTTTGTATTTTTTGTGTTGGGGGGCGGCCCCTTGGGCAAGGGTCGCTCCCCTTTTGGGGCACATGTATTTTACGTCGTTTCTGCCCCCCCTGGGGGCAGATTGGCCCTATTTTTAGGCCGATCTGCCCCCAAGGGGGGCAGAAAGCCACTAGACACCAGGGATTTTATTGTTGATGTGTATTTTTTGTGTTGGGGGGCGGCCCCTTGGCCAAGGGTCGCCCCCAGGGGCCCTCATGTATTTTTGGGCAGTTCTGCCCCCCTTGGGGGCAGAGAGGCCTATTTTTTTTAGGCCTTTCTGCCCCCAAGGGGGGCAGAATCCCAATAGCGCCAGAAATAGTATGTATGTATGTGTGCTTTGTGTTGGGGGGTGGCCCCTTGGGCAAGGGTCGCTCCCCCCAGGGGCGCAATGTATTTATTGTCGTTTCTGCCCCCCTTGGGGGCAGATTGGCCCTATTTTTAGGCCGATCTGCCCCCAAGGGGGGCAGAAAGCCACTAGACACCAGGGATTTTATTGTTGATTTTTATTTTTTGTGTTGGGGGGTGGCCCCTTGGGCAAGGGTCGCCCCCATGGGCCCACATGTATTTTTGGGCAGTTCTGCCCCCCTTGGGGGCAGAGAGGCCTATTTTTTTTAGGCCTTTCTGCCCCCAAGGGGGGCAGAATCCCAATAGCGCCAGAAAGATATGTTTGTATGTGTGCTTTGTGTTGGGGGGTGGCCCCTTGGGCAAGGGTCGCTCCCCCCGGGGGCGCAATGTATTTATCGTCGTTTCTGCCCCCCTTGGGGGCAGATTGGCCCTATTTTTACGCCGATCTGCCCCCAAGGGGGGCAGAAAGCCACTAGACACCAGGGATTTTATTGTTGGTTTTTATTTTTTGTGTTGGGGGGCGGCCCCTTGGGCAAGGGTCGCCCCCAGGGGCCCACATGTATTTTTGGGCAGTTCTGCCCCCCTAGGGGGCAGATATGCCTATTTTTTAGGCCTTTCTGTCCCCAAGGGGGGCAGAATCCCCATAGCGCCAGGGATACTATGTGTGTGTGTGTGTGCTTTGTGTGGGGGTGTGGCCCCTTGGGCAAGGGTCGCCCCCCCCCCAAAGGGTGCAATGTAATCTGGGCGATTTCTGCCCCCTCCCCTTGGGGGTAGATTGGCCTATTTTTTTTTTAGGCCCATCTTCCCCCAAGCAGAGAAGACTAGACACAGGGGAAAATGAAAAAATGGTTAGTGGCGGAGTGTTTGTCAACTGGCGAAGTATTTGCTTTTATGATAATAACAGTTTTTCTCCTTTTTGTTTTAGTTCAAAGCTTTTGCTGACTTTGCTGTGGCTTGTTGCAGTTTTGGCAGTAGTTGTCCTGCGGTTTGCGTAGTTGCATGTTTTAGGTAAGTAAATAAATTTACTCCAAGTGAGTATTGTTGCAATGCATGAATGACATGTTTGTAGGTGGTGTACTGAATGCAGGATTGTGTGTGAAATTGTCCTTAGAGTTATGCACAATGATTATTGTGTTGTCTTATGTCTAATTTGCTTTTTTTTTCCTCTTTTTAGTGGGATATCGTTGGTGATTGCTGTGGCTGTGCAGAGTAGTTGCTGGTGAGTCAAGCTTTTTCAGGCAAGTGAGCAGTATAGTTTTTGAGTTTATAATTCTTAGTGATAAACCTATACTTTGTTACTTATCTTACACAGTGCTGGTTGTTGGTGGTGTATTTGTCCAGTTAATTTTAGTAGGAAGGATCATGGCCAGCCGTAGGATGACTGCTCAGCAGGTTGTTAGTGTGCTTTTTGAGTCATCTTCTGACCATGAATATGAGACTGACTCTGCATCTGAGGCAGAGGAGGAAGTGCAGGATTCTGGAAGTGAATTTTCTGTCAGAGATGAATCATCTGATGATGAAGCCACTCTCAGTGCTGATGAAGGGCCTGTTTTAGAGGAGGACAGTGATGTGCCAATGGTGCAGGAGCCAGCGGCTGAAAGGCTTCCCATTGGAAGACCTGACGCATGGGTTGCACCAAACATGGAGCAGCCACAGTTGCCTGCGTTTACTGGTTTTCCAGGGTGTCGAGTTAATACGGAAAACTTTTTGCCCGTCAACTTTTTTGAGTTGTTTATGGACAATATATTTTTGGAAGAGATTGTTGAGCAGACTAATTTGTATGCAGAGCAGTTTTTGAGGGACAACGCTGCCAGACTTAGGCCACACTCTAGAGCTAGCCGGTGGATTCCCACAAATCTGGAAGAGTTGAAAAAGTTCTTGGGTTTAACTTTTTTGATGGGGCTGATAAGGAAGCCGTCGCTGTCTTCATATTGGTCTACTAGTCCCTTGATGGCAACTGCTATATTTCCTGCCATCATGAGTCGTAACCGGTATGAGCTTCTTCTTCGGATGTTGCATTTTGTAGATAATGCTTTAGCCTTGCCACGAGATCATCCTGATTCTGACCGTCTTTTTAAGATTAGACCTGTCCTTGATCATTTGGTAGATCGGTTTTCAGAGATCTATGTTCCAGGGAAAGAAATATCTGTAGATGAGTCTTTGGTCCTGTTCAAGGGTCGTTTGGTTTTTAGGCAGTACATTCCTAGCAAGAGGGCACGGATGGAATTAAATTGTATATGCTGTCAGAAAGTAGTACAGGATATGTTTATAATTTCCGGGTCTACACTGGTAGGGATTCCAATATTGACCCCCCTGGTTGTCCTCCCACTTTTGGAGTTAGTGAGAAAATTGTGTGGGAACTTGGTAGACGACTGTTTAACAAAGGTCACCATTTATATGTAGATAACTTCTACACTGGAGTTCGGTTGTTCAAGGAGTTGTTCAGAGTGGACACTGTTGCTTGTGGCACAATCCGCTCTAATCGGAAAGGCTATCCAAAAGAGCTTGTCTGTAAAAAACTTGAGAAGGGACAGTGCAGTGCCTTGCGGAATGATGAGCTGCTAGCTCTGAAATTTGTAGACAAGAGGGATGTATACATGCTAAGCACCATCCATGATGAGAGTACTTCACCTGTGGCTGTTTGGGGTCAGGTTGCCGAAGTGCGCAAACCTGTGTGCATCTTAGACTATAATAAGCACATGGGTGGTGTTGATAGAGTAGATCAGAGGTTAGAACCTTACACTGCTGCTCGTAAGTCTTATGTGTGGTATAAGAAATTAGCGCTTCACTTGTTCCACTTGGCAACTTTTAATGCTTTTGTTGTGTTTAAGGATAGTTCTCCAGAGTCAAGGATGACATTTGTGAAATTTCAGGAGTCTATCATAGCTAGCCTTGTTGTGCTGGAACAGGCAAGAGTTCCTAGAGAAGCAGTGGTGGAGGATGTGGCTAGATTGAAAGATCGTCACTTTGCTGAGCACATTCCTCCCACGGCCAAAAAAAACTTTCCTGCTAAGAGATGTAGAGTCTGTGCTCGAAGAGGTATCAGGAAGGAGACTAGGATGTACTGCCCTGATTGTCCTTCAAAGCCTGGGCTGTGTGTGGGTGGCTGTTTCAGGAGCTACCACACACAGAAGAATTATTGGGAAATTCCGTGAGCGTAAACTGGTGTTTTATATTTTTATATGTTCGGTTTCACGGTTGGCATTAGTCATGTATTCAGTTAGAGCTTTTGTGTTTGTAGTTTTGTACTAATTTATGATTAGTGGTTTCTTTGTTGTTTAAAAACAAAAAAAAGGGGATGGCATGTGTAGAGTGGCGCTTGGCTGGCGGCGTGGGTGTGGTGGCGCTTGGCTGGCGGTGTGTGTGGGGTGGCGCTTGGCTGGCGGTGTGTGTGGGGTGGCGCTTGGCTGGCGGTGTGTGTGGGGTGGCGCTTGGCTGGCGGTGTGTGTGGGGTGGCGCTGGGCTGGCGGTGTGTGTGGGGTGGCACTTGGCTGGTGGTGTGGGTGGGGTGGCGCTTGGCTGGCAGTGCCGGCCAAACGCCAGTCCACACACTCATCAGCTGGTGTGATTGCTGTATCAGGCATGTGGGCGTATGAAAGTGATGGGCCCTTGACTGGCGCTGTCTGTGGATGCGAGTCTTGTAATGTGCTGGGCCCGTGGCTGGCGGCGTGAATGGTCTAGTGCATGTCATGTATGAAAGGTGTGTGAATGGACTGTAAAGCGGTTGGTGCCTTGTCGTGGCTTTACAGCTCACGAGCTGTGAGTCATTGGTTCAGTTTTTTGGCCTTTTAGTTATTACCAGTGCATTTCACTTTTGTGAAATCTCTTGTTAATAAAATTTGATCTACTGAACCATCACTCACCCTCGTGCCAAATCCAACCAGTATGTGTGGTACAAATGACAAAACCTGCTCCGCTGTAATCAGGCGTCGCAGCACACTTGAGACACGCTAGGTGCCTCAGGTGGGACCCCGATGATGAAGCATGCCACCAACTTGGTTGGTGGGTGAGGGGTCTTCTTCACATAACCTAAGTGTGTTTCTTTTCACAATTTTAGTGTTTGGCACATCACGGACGTATGTGCACACATCAAAGTGATATATTCCAAAAATACCTGTGTTTGGGGGGGAGGGCCCACCTATGTTTTTGGTCCTGGGTGCGGCCGTCATGTAGGGAAACCTACAAAACCCAGAAACTTTTTAAAACTAGGCACCCCAAGGAGTCTAGGGAGGTGTGGCTTGTGTGGCTCCCCCAACATTTTCTTACCCAGACTCCTCTGTAAACCTCACAATTTGCATAAAAAAGCATATTTTCCTGATTTTTCTTAGTAGGATCACCGCTCCAGCACAAAATTCCTACTCCCCAGTTTTCCCCTCAGTCTCCCAAGTAAAATGACACCTCACTTATGTGGGTCCCCAAAGCAGAGTCCGTCTAAAGATGTATAAAAGAATATGCCCTTATAAACTTGCTGTGCTATCCCTTCTATCCCTTCAGGTTTTGGGCCTTATTATGTTGCAGGCACCTGGGCCACCCACACAAGTGAGGTATCATTTTTATCGGGAGAATTGGGGGAACGCTGGGTGGAAGGAAATTTGTGGCTCCTATCAGATTCCAGAACTTTCTGCCACAGAAATGTGAGGAACATGTGTTTTTTTAGCCAAATTTTGAGGTTTGCAAAGGATTCTGGGTAACAGAACCTGGTCCGAGCCCCGCAAGTCACCCCTCCTTGGATTCCCCTAGGTCTCTAGTTTTCAGAAATGCACAGGTTTGGTAGGTTTCCCTAGGTGGCGGCTGAGCTAGAGGCCAAAATCTACAGGTAGGCACTTCGCAAAAAACACCTCTGTTTTTTTCCAAAATTTAGGATGTGTCCACGTTGCGCTTTGGGGTGTTTCCTGTCGCCGGCGCTAGGCCTACCCACGCAAGTGAGGTATCATTTTTATCGGGAGACTTGGGGGAACGCTGGGTGGAAGGAAATTTGTAGCTCTTCTCAGATTCCAGAACTTTCTGCCACAGAAATGTGAGGAACATGTGTTTTTTTAGCCAAATTTTGAGGTTTGCAAAGGATTCTGGGTAACAGAACCTGGTCCGAGCCCCGCAAGTCACCCCTCCTTGGATTCCCCTAGGTCTCTAGTTTTCAGAAATGCACAGGTTTGGTAGGTTTCCCTAGGTGGCGGCTGAGCTAGCGGCCAAAATCTACAGGTAGGCACTTCGCAAAAAACGCCTCTGTTTTTTTCCAAAATTTAGGATGTGTCCACGTTGCGCTTTGGGGTGTTTCCTGTCGCCGGCGCTAGGCCTACCCACGCAAGTGAGGTATCATTTTTATCGGGAGACTTGGGGGAACGCTGGGTGGAAGGAAATTTGTAGCTCTTCTCAGATTCCAGAACTTTCTGCCACAGAAATGTGAGGAACATGTGTTTTTTTAGCCAAATTTTGAGGTTTGCAAAGGATTCTGGGTAACAGAACCTGGTCCGAGCCCCGCAAGTCACCCCTCCTTGGATTCCCCTAGGTCTCTAGTTTTCAGAAATGCACAGGTTTGGTAGGTTTCCCTAGGTGGCGGCTGAGCTAGAGGCCAAAATCTACAGGTAGGCACTTCACAAAAAACACCTCTGTTTTTTTCCAAAATTTAGGATGTGTCCACGTTGCGCTTTGGGGTGTTTCCTGTCGCCGGCGCTAGGCCTACCCACGCAAGTGAGGTATCATTTTTATCGGGAGACTTGGGGGAACGCTGGGTGGAAGGAAATTTGTAGCTCTTCTCAGATTCCAGAACTTTCTGCCACAGAAATGTGAGGAACATGTGTTTTTTTAGCCAAATTTTGAGGTTTGCAAAGGATTCTGGGTAACAGAACCTGGTCCGAGCCCCGCAAGTCACCCCTCCTTGGATTCCCCTAGGTCTCTAGTTTTCAGAAATGCACAGGTTTGGTAGGTTTCCCTAGGTGGCGGCTGAGCTAGCGGCCAAAATCTACAGGTAGGCACTTCGCAAAAAACGCCTCTGTTTTTTTCCAAAATTTAGGATGTGTCCACGTTGCGCTTTGGGGTGTTTCCTGTCGCCGGCGCTAGGCCTACCCACGCAAGTGAGGTATCATTTTTATCGGGAGACTTGGGGGAACGCTGGGTGGAAGGAAATTTGTAGCTCTTCTCAGATTCCAGAACTTTCTGCCACAGAAATGTGAGGAACATGTGTTTTTTTAGCCAAATTTTGAGGTTTGCAAAGGATTCTGGGTAACAGAACCTGGTCCGAGCCCCGCAAGTCACCCCTCCTTGGATTCCCCTAGGTCTCTAGTTTTCAGAAATGCACAGGTTTGGTAGGTTTCCCTAGGTGGCGGCTGAGCTAGAGGCCAAAATCTACAGGTAGGCACTTCACAAAAAACACCTCTGTTTTTTTCCAAAATTTAGGATGTGTCCACGTTGCGCTTTGGGGTGTTTCCTGTCGCCGGCGCTAGGCCTACCCACGCAAGTGAGGTATCATTTTTATCGGGAGACTTGGGGGAACGCTGGGTGGAAGGAAATTTGTAGCTCCTCTCAGATTCCAGAACTTTCTGCCACAGAAATGGGAGGAACATGTGTTTTTTTATCCAAATTTTGAGGTTTGCAAAGGATTCTGGGTAACAGAACCTGGTCCGAGCCCCGCAAGTCACCCCTCCTTGGATTCCCCTAGGTCTCTAGTTTTCAGAAATGCACAGGTTTGGTAGGTTTCCCTAGGTGGCGGCTGAGCTAGAGGCCAAAATCTACAGGTAGGCACTTCGCAAAAAACACCTCTGTTTTTTTCCAAAATTTAGGATGTGTCCACGTTGCGCTTTGGGGTGTTTCCTCTCGCCGGCGCTAGGCCTACCCACGCAAGTGAGGTATCATTTTTATCGGGAGACTTGGGGGAACGCTGGGTGGAAGGAAATTTGTAGCTCCTCTCAGATTCCAGAACTTTCTGCCACAGAAATGTGAGGAACATGTGTTTTTTTAGCCAAATTTTGAGGTTTGCAAAGGATTCTGGGTAACAGAACCTGGTCCGAGCCCCGCAAGTCACCCCTCCTTGGATTCCCCTAGGACTCTAGTTTTCAGAAATGCACAGGTTTGGTAGGTTTCCCTAGGTGGCGGCTGAGCTAGAGGCCAAAATCTACAGGTAGGCACTTCGCAAAAAACACCTCTGTTTTTTTCCAAAATTTAGGATGTGTCCACGTTGCGCTTTGGGGTGTTTCCTGTCGCCGGCGCTAGGCCTACCCACGCAAGTGAGGTATCATTTTTATCGGGAGACTTGGGGGAACGCTGGGTGGAAGGAAATTTGTAGCTCCTCTCAGATTCCAGAACTTTCTGCCACAGAAATGTGAGGAACATGTGTTTTTTTAGCCAAATTTTGAGGTTTGCAAAGGATTCTGGGTAACAGAACCTGGTCCGAGCCCCGCAAGTCACCCCTCCTTGGATTCCCCTAGGTCTCTAGTTTTCAGAAATGCACAGGTTTGGTAGGTTTCCCTAGGTGGCGGCTGAGCTAGAGGCCAAAATCTACAGGTAGGCACTTCGCAAAAAACACCTCTGTTTTTTTCCAAAATTTAGGATGTGTCCACGTTGCGCTTTGGGGTGTTTCCTGTCGCCGGCGCTAGGCCTACCCACGCAAGTGAGGTATCATTTTTATCGGGATACTTGGGGGAACGCTGGGTGGAAGGAAATTTGTAGCTCTTCTCAGATTCCAGAACTTTCTGCCACAGAAATGTGAGGAACATGTGTTTTTTTAGCCAAATTTTTAGGTTTGCAAAGGATTCTGGGTAACAGAACCTGGTCCGAGCCCCGCAAGTCACCCCTCCTTGGATTCCCCTAGGTCTCTAGTTTTCAGAAATGCACAGGTTTGGTAGGTTTCCCTAGGTGGCGGCTGAGCTAGAGGCCAAAATCTACAGGTAGGCACTTCGCAAAAAACACCTCTGTTTTTTTCCAAAATTTAGGATGTGTCCACGTTGCGCTTTGGGGTGTTTCCTGTCGCCGGCGCTAGGCCTACCCACGCAAGTGAGGTATCATTTTTATCGGGAGACTTGGGGGAACGCTGGGTGGAAGGAAATTTGTAGCTCCTCTCAGATTCCAGAACTTTCTGCCACAGAAATGTGAGGAACATGTGTTTTTTTAGCCAAATTTTGAGGTTTGCAAAGGATTCTGGGTAACAGAACCTGGTCCGAGCCCCGCAAGTCACCCCTCCTTGGATTCCCCTAGGTCTCTAGTTTTCAGAAATGCACAAGTTTGGTAGGTTTCCCTAGGTGGCGGCTGAGCTAGAGGCCAAAATCTACAGGTAGGCACTTCGCAAAAAACACCTCTGTTTTTTTCCAAAATTTAGGATGTGTCCACGTTGCGCTTTGGGGTGTTTCCTGTCGCCGGCGCTAGGCCTACCCACGCAAGTGAGGTATCATTTTTATCGGGAGACTTGGGGGAACGCTGGGTGGAAGGAAATTTGTAGCTCCTCTCAGATTCCAGAACTTTCTGCCACAGAAATGTGAGGGACATGTGTTTTTTTAGCCAAATTTTGAGGTTTGCAAAGGATTCTGGGTAACAAAACCTGGTCCGAGCCCCGCAAGTCACCCCTCCTTGGATTCCCCTAGGTCTCTAGTTTTCAGAAATGCACAGGTTTGGTAGGTTTCCCTAGGTGCCGGCTGAGCTAGAGGCCAAAATCTACAGGTAGGCACTTCGCAAAAAAACACCTCTGTTTTTTTCCAAAATTTAGGATGTGTCCACGTTGCGCTTTGGGGTGTTTCCTGTCGCCGGCGCTAGGCCTACCCACGCAAGTGAGGTATCATTCTTATCGGGAGACTTGGGGGAACGCTGGGAGGAAGGAAATTTGTAGCTCCTCTCAGATTCCAGAACTTTCTGCCACAGAAATGTGAGGGACATGTGTTTTTTTAGCCAAATTTTGAGGTTTGCAAAGGATTCTGGGTAACAGAACCTGGTCCGAGCCCCGCAAGTCACCCCTCCTTGGATCCCCCTAGGTCTCTAGTTTCCAGAAATGCACAGGTTTGGTAGGTTTCCCTAGGTGGCGGCTGACCTAGAGGCCAAAATCTACAGGTAGTCACTTTGCTAAAAACAGCTCTGTTTTCTGTGATATGTCCACGTTGTGTTTTGGGGCATATCCTGTCGCGGGCGCTAGGCCTACCCACACAAGTGAGGTATCATTTTTATCGGGAGACGTGGGGGAACGCTGGGTGGAAGGAAATTTGTGGCTCCTCTCAGATTCCAGAACTTTCTGCCACAGAAATGTGAGGAACATGTGTTTTTTTAGCCAAATTTTGAGGTTTGCAAAGGATTCTGGGTAACAGAACCTGGTCCGAGCCACACAAGTCACCCCTCCTTGGATTCCCCTAGGTCTCTAGTTTCCAGAAATGCATAGGTTTGGTAGGTTTCCCTAGGTGGCGGCTGAGCTAGAGGCCAAAATCTACAGGTAGTCACTTTGCTAAAAACAGCTCTGTTTTCTGTGATATGTCCACGTTGTGTTTTGGGGCATATCCTGTCGCGGGCGCTAGGCCTACCCACACAAGTGAGGTATCATTTTTATCGGGAGACGTGGGGGAACGCTGGGTGGAAGGAAATTTGTGGCTCCTCTCAGATTCCAGAACTTTCTGCCACAGAAATATGAGGAACATGTGTTTTTTTTTTTAGCCAAATTTTGAGGTTTGCAAAGGATTCTGGGTAACAGAACCTGGTCCGAGCCCCGCAAGTCACCCCTCCTTGGATCCCCCTAGGTCTCTAGTTTTCAGAAATGCACAGGTTTGGTAGGTTTCCCTAGGTGGCGGCTGAGCTAGAGGCCAAAATCTACAGGTAGTCACTTTGCTAAAAACAGCTCTGTTTTCTGTGATATGTCCACGTTGTGTTTTGGGGCATATCCTGTCGCGGGCGCTAGGCCTACCCACACAAGTGAGGTATCATTTTTATCGGGAGACGTGGGGGAACGCTGGGTGGAAGGAAATTTGTGGCTCCTCTCAGATTCCAGAACTTTCTGCCACAGAAATGTGATGAACATGTGTTTTTTTAGCCAAATTTTGAGGTTTGCAAAGGATTCTGGGTAACAGAACCTGGTCCGAGCCCCGCAAGTCACCCCTCCTTGGATCCCCCTAGGTCTCTAGTTTTCAGAAATGCACAGGTTTGGTAGGTTTCCCTAGGTGGCGGCTGAGCTAGAGGCCAAAATCTACAGGTAGTCACTTTGCTAAAAACAGCTCTGTTTTCTGTGATATGTCCACGTTGTGTTTTGGGGCATATCCTGTCGCGGGCGCTAGGCCTACCCACACAAGTGAGGTATCATTTTTATCGGGAGACGTGGGGGAATGCTGGGTGGAAATAAATTTGTCGCTCCTCTCAGATTCCGGAACTTTCTGCCACAGAAATGTGAGGAACATGTGTTTTTTTAGCCAAATTTTGAGGTTTGCAAAGGATTCTGGGTAACAGAACCTGGTCCGAGCCCCGCAAGTCACCCCTCCTTGGATTCCCCTAGGTCTCTAGTTTTCAGAAATGCACAGGTTTGGTAGGTTTCCCTAGGTGGCGGCTGAGCTAGAGGCCAAAATCTACAGGTAGGCACTTCGCAAAAAACACCTCTGTTTTTTTCCAAAATTTAGGATGTGTCCACGTTGCGCTTTGGGGTGTTTCCTGTCGCCGGCGCTAGGCCTACCCACGCAAGTGAGGTATCATTTTTATCGGGAGACTTGGGGGAACGCTGGGTGGAAGGAAATTTGTAGCTCCTCTCAGATTCCAGAACTTTCTGCCACAGAAATGTGAGGAACATGTGTTTTTTTAGCCAAATTTTGAGGTTTGCAAAGGATTCTGGGTAACAGAACCTGGTCCGAGCCCCGCAAGTCACCCCTCCTTGGATTCCCCTAGGTCTCTAGTTTTCAGAAATGCACAAGTTTGGTAGGTTTCCCTAGGTGGCGGCTGAGCTAGAGGCCAAAATCTACAGGTAGGCACTTCGCAAAAAACACCTCTGTTTTTTTCCAAAATTTAGGATGTGTCCACGTTGCGCTTTGGGGTGTTTCCTGTCGCCGGCGCTAGGCCTACCCACGCAAGTGAGGTATCATTTTTATCGGGAGACTTGGGGGAACGCTGGGTGGAAGGAAATTTGTAGCTCCTCTCAGATTCCAGAACTTTCTGCCACAGAAATGTGAGGGACATGTGTTTTTTTAGCCAAATTTTGAGGTTTGCAAAGGATTCTGGGTAACAAAACCTGGTCCGAGCCCCGCAAGTCACCCCTCCTTGGATTCCCCTAGGTCTCTAGTTTTCAGAAATGCACAGGTTTGGTAGGTTTCCCTAGGTGCCGGCTGAGCTAGAGGCCAAAATCTACAGGTAGGCACTTCGCAAAAAAACACCTCTGTTTTTTTCCAAAATTTAGGATGTGTCCACGTTGCGCTTTGGGGTGTTTCCTGTCGCCGGCGCTAGGCCTACCCACGCAAGTGAGGTATCATTCTTATCGGGAGACTTGGGGGAACGCTGGGAGGAAGGAAATTTGTAGCTCCTCTCAGATTCCAGAACTTTCTGCCACAGAAATGTGAGGGACATGTGTTTTTTTAGCCAAATTTTGAGGTTTGCAAAGGATTCTGGGTAACAGAACCTGGTCCGAGCCCCGCAAGTCACCCCTCCTTGGATCCCCCTAGGTCTCTAGTTTTCAGAAATGCACAGGTTTGGTAGGTTTCCCTAGGTGGCGGGTGACCTAGAGGCCAAAATCTACAGGTAGTCACTTTGCTAAAAACAGCTCTGTTTTCTGTGATATGTCCACGTTGTGTTTTGGGGCATATCCTGTCGCGGGCGCTAGGCCTACCCACACAAGTGAGGTATCATTTTTATCGGGAGACGTGGGGGAACGCTGGGTGGAAGGAAATTTGTGGCTCCTCTCAGATTCCAGAACTTTCTGCCACAGAAATGTGAGGAACATGTCTTTTTTTAGCCAAATTTTGAGGTTTGCAAAAGATTCTGGGTAACAGAACCTGGTCCGAGCCACACAAGTCACCCCTCCTTGGATTCCCCTAGGTCTCTAGTTTCCAGAAATGCATAGGTTTGGTAGGTTTCCCTAGGTGGCGGCTGAGCTAGAGGCCAAAATCTACAGGTAGTCACTTTGCTAAAAACAGCTCTGTTTTCTGTGATATGTCCACGTTGTGTTTTGGGGCATATCCTGTCGCGGGCGCTAGGCCTACCCACACAAGTGAGGTATCATTTTTATCGGGAGACGTGGGGGAACGCTGGGTGGAAGGAAATTTGTGGTTCCTCTCAGATTCCAGAACTTTCTGCCACAGAAATGTGAGGAACATGTGTTTTTTTTTTTAGCCAAATTTTGAGGTTTGCAAAGGATTCTGGGTAACAGAACCTGGTCCGAGCCCCGCAAGTCACCCCTCCTTGGATCCCCCTAGGTCTCTAGTTTTCAGAAATGCACAGGTTTGGTAGGTTTCCCTAGGTGGCGGCTGAGCTAGAGGCCAAAATCTACAGGTAGTCACTTTGCTAAAAACAGCTCTGTTTTCTGTGATATGTCCACGTTGTGTTTTGGGGCATATCCTGTCGCGGGCGCTAGGCCTACCCACACAAGTGAGGTATCATTTTTATCGGGAGACGTGGGGGAACGCTGGGTGGAAGGAAATTTGTGGCTCCTCTCAGATTCCAGAACTTTCTGCCACAGAAATGTGATGAACATGTGTTTTTTTAGCCAAATTTTGAGGTTTGCAAAGGATTCTGGGTAACAGAACCTGGTCCGAGCCCCGCAAGTCACCCCTCCTTGGATCCCCCTAGGTCTCTAGTTTTCAGAAATGCACAGGTTTGGTAGGTTTCCCTAGGTGGCGGCTGAGCTAGAGGCCAAAATCTACAGGTAGTCACTTTGCTAAAAACAGCTCTGTTTTCTGTGATATGTCCACGTTGTGTTTTGGGGCATATCCTGTCGCGGGCGCTAGGCCTACCCACACAAGTGAGGTATCATTTTTATCGGGAGACGTGGGGGAATGCTGGGTGGAAGGAAATTTGTCGCTCCTCTCAGATTCCGGAACTTTCTGCCACAGAAATGTGAGGAACATGTGTTTTTTTAGCCAAATTTTGTGGTTTGCAAAGGATTCTGGGTAACAGAACCTGGTCCGAGCCACACAAGTCACCCCTCCTTGGATTCCCCTAGGTCTCTAGTTTTCAGAAATGCACAGGTTTGGTAGGTTTCCCTAGGTTCCGGCTGAGCTAGAGGCCAAAATCTACAGGTAGTCACTTTGCTAAAAACAGCTCTGTTTTCTGTGATGTGTCCACGTTGTGTTTTGGGGCATATCCTGTCGCGGGCGCTAGGCCTACCCAAACAAGTGAGGTATCATTTTTATCGGGAGACTTGGGGGAACATAGAATAGCAAAACAAGTGTTATTGCCCCTTGTCTTTCTCTACATTTATTCCTTCCAAATATAGGGGTGTGTGTAAAAAAGACATCTATTTGAGAAATTCCATGTAATTCACGTGCTACTATGGTCACCCCGGAATTCAGAGATGTGCAAATAACCACTGCTCCTCAACACCTTATCTTGTGCCCTTTTTGGAAATGCAAAGGTTTTCTTGATAGCTATTTTTTACTCCTTATATTTCAGCAAATGAATTACTGTATACCCGGTATAGAATGAAAACGCACTGCAGGGTGCAGCTCATTTATTGGCTCTGGGTTCCTCGGGTTCTTGATGAACCTACAAACCCTATATATCCCCGCAACCAGAGGAGTCCAGCAGACATAACGGTATATTGCTTTCGATAATCTGACATTGCAGGGAAAAGTTACAGAGTAAAAAGTAGAGAACAATTGATGTTTTTTTCACCTCAATTTCAATATTTTTCTTTTTCAGCTGTTATTTTCTGTAGGAAACCCTTGTAGGATCTACACAAATGACCCCTTGCTGAATTCAGAATTTTGTCTACTTTTCAGAAATGTTTAGGTTTCTGGGATCCAGCATTGGTTTCATGACCATTCCGGTCACTGACTGGAAGGAGGCTGAAAGCACAAAAAATTGCACAAATGGGGTATGCCCCAGTAAAATGCCAAAATTGTGTTGAAAAATTGGGTTTTCGGATTCAAGTCTGCCTGTTCCTGAAAGCTGGGAAGCTGCTGAGTTTAGCACCGCAAACCCTTTGTTGATGCCATTTTCAGGGGAAAAACCACAAGCCTTCTTCTGCAGCCCCTTTTTCCAATTTTTTTGAAAAAAACGAAATTTTCACTGTATTTTGGCCAATTTCTTGGCCTCCTTCAGGGGAACCCACAAAGTCTGGGTACCTTTAGAATCGCTAGGATGTTGGAAAAAAAGGACGCAAATTTGGCTTGGTTAGCTTATGTGGACAAAAAGTTATGAGGGCCTAAGCGCGAACTGCCCCAAATAGGCAAAAAAAGGCCTGGCACAGGAGGGGGAAAAGGCCTGGCAGCGAAGTGGTTAAAGAAGGCATGCTCTTGACAAGGTGTAGGAGTCATATGTCCTTCATAGCTTACTTTGCTTTATTAGAAGGATTACAATTCAGGAACAGCAAGTAACAAAAGTATTTTTGTGTTATAAGCCGTATCCCAATTACCAATTCACATAAAATAAAACTCTGTTATCTGCAGTTTACATAACGTGCTTTGAAAGGAACATATTAACTCTCTGTGATACTTTGATTCAAAACTGGTAATAGACAAAACACAGATCTCTCCAGAAAATATGTTAACCTCCAGATTTATATTATTGTTATTATTATTCCCTGAGACTTAGATAGCTCACCCAGATCTCTGCAGCAAACACCTTAACCCCGTAAAATATTTTAATGCAGACTTTGTAAACAATTAAACATAATAAATTTGCTCTCATTTTCTCCTTTTTGGCAGAGTTAAAAACATGAATGCAAAGGTGAAGGTCCTGATTTGGTGTCGGTTGCATCACATTTTTGGCACAACCCGACCGAAAATGTAATCTGTTAAATATTGTAATGTGCTCAAATGTACCCATTATAGATCTGCTAAACTTAAGTTGGGGTTTTAAGATCTGAGGTCACTTCTTTTGATGCCAGTTCCTGAGAGGTCATGGGTTGTGATGCCACTCCCTGTGATTCCATGTGCAATATTACACGCCGTGGTGCCACACGCCATGATGTCACTTGCATTCTGCCTAACTTGGCAAGTCCCTCCCACTTCTTTTTTTAGAAGAACACTTAATGCGTACCAGTGTGCATTCAATCGGCCAGAAGTATGATGGGCACCATGGATTAGTTTAGGTCATGTGATATACATGTCACTAAGGGCCACATTTACAAGGCCCTTGCGAAACTTAGCGCCACATTTGCAGCAAAAAGTTTGCTACTAATTTGACATGGACGGGACACTACCATAGCGCCATATTAACAAGGTGGTGCAAACTAAGTTTGCACAACCTTGTAAATCCTTTGCGAAACATCATGCATAGTATATGTATGATGTATGCAAAAGGGGTGTTTCCTCGTTAGAGGGTCGCTAAAAATGGAGCAATGGAATCTACAAGATTGCATTGCGCCATTTCTATCGCCATTTTTAATGTCTGCTTAAAGTAGGCATTAAAATGAGGCTCCCATTGATTTCAATGGGCCTCTTAACACTATAGCGGATTAGCATCATTTTTTTTAACGTTAATCCAGTATAGCGTTACAACGGCGTCAAAAAGATGATGCTATTGCCCCTAACATGCACCATGGTGCACCGTATTGTAAATACGGTGCTACGTTGGTGGAATTAGGGGACGCAAGGGGGTCGCAAGAAAAGTGGTGCATCACCAGTGATGAACCACTTTCTTGTAATTATGGCTTTAAATTTGATGACAAATGTACTATTCGTTCTCCCAGCATCTGTGGACTGCTCACTCATCACTGTTACAATTGCCTCTGATCTTTTTGGCTGCTCCTTTTTGAGTATCATCACAGGTACCATTAGACTGCACAAGGTAAAAGATTGTGGCAGTAGCGATACTGCATTATACTGTGTCGAAATTTGAACATTGTATCATCCACCTTACAAACCATTGCTCATAATTTGCCTCTCATTCGCAAATATTTACAGCACGATATTACAGTAGTTGTTTGTGATGCAAATGCCAGTAACGATGCCTGGTAGATACTAGATATACCTCTAGGTGTTAGTAGGGCAGTAAGCTTTCCCCCTTCCCAAACTGATCCTCATCGCCTTGTGTTAATTCCAGCTCTCTTCAAGGAACACGATTACACCTGATTTGGCACGAAATGTAGTTTAATAGTACAGTGACAGACCACTGAAAGACCAGGCAGAAAAGCGGCTTCTTTCAAGTGACTACTAGTATATTCTAGCGCTCTTTAGTTCCCCTCATTCTAGGTGATCTCATAACATTACGTCCTCTTGTCTTATAACAAATCGTAACAAAATCCAATGCATTAAAGAGCTTTAAAATTGACTATGTAGTATTGTCAGTTACAGGAAAGAATTAGCATCCCTAAACATGGCTCCAATATATAGCTGCATAGCTCCCATTTTTTGTTCCTCCACTGGAAAACCTTTTTCTCAATGGAAAACTCTGTTTCCTACACCTCCACCACAAGTATATGCTCTCTCCCCATTAGCAGCCTGGGAACATATCCATTTCTGTGTTTCAGAGCAGTAAATTTAGATGAATTGCCACAATGGAAAATTGCCCAACAGATATACTGAACTAATCACAAAATATTAGTATATAAGCTGAAAGTGCCACCAGGTATTGCCCACCAATCGACCACTAAAATGAGTTTGTGAATTTGGAAAATCAACCATGATCGCAGAATTTCCACATTTAAACTCTGTTCAGGGGAAATCTGATCAAGCCTGAGGCCAAGAATCTGGATTGTAAATGCACATTTACAAAGCGATCATTTTTCCTAATTAATTTCAAAATTAATTGATTACGAGTTTGGTGGTTGGACGAGCCGACCGTCAAACTCATGGGGGGTAAAAAACAGATGTCAGGGCACTCATGAATCGAAACTCAATCCTTTATACATGTTTTTAGTCCAAAATTAGTATTTAGTGCAGGTAGCAACAAATTAGCAGTCGGCCCGGGATTCGTGAGAAAAACAGAACTCAATTTATTCTTGAGATAGGAAGTCCATCACAGCAACAATAGCCGTCCTTGGAACCAATATCCATGTAGCAACAACAGCCAACACGTGTTTCGTCCTATGAGACATTAGTCTCAAAGACTTCATTAGGGCTTAAATAAATGGAAACAGTGACTACAGTTATAGTATACACTCATCCCAATTGTAAGATTGTAAGATTCAAACCCTTTACACCGTGATATTTGTGAGAACAGACTAATGCAATTCATGACTTTATGTGACAAAAGGATAAAGAGATAACTCATAGAGAATGACAGAAGGTCACCATTAAGATAATTAGATCTATAATATGAGATAAAACGTCTCCAATAAATCATGTGGAACATATTCATGATCATGGGCATGGGCAGTGCAGGGGCCCCACTGTGGCCCATGGCCCTGGCTTTCCTCCAGCCTTTTCATGGGGGGGCCTTTCCATGGAAAGACTGGCCAAAAGCTGTGTTGTAATCAGCCAAGGGGCTCTGAGTTCAGCGCCGTCCTGGCTAAGTATAACTCAGACTGCTGTCAGCCTATAGGGGAACCATGTTCCTGGCAGGTGCGCCCACCAGGTTTGTAATGTGCAGACGGACCACCACAGTTGCGGTGGTACGACCACCACCACGAGGCTGGCAGTCTTTGGACCACTAGCCTTGTAAACAGGCCCTTAGACCCTCACTACGAGAGGCCTGTAATATTTTGTGTCTCTTCATGGTATCCTAGTAACTTCAGGGTGGGTAAGAAATGGTGATTGCAAATTTTGAGGGCAAAACAAACAGAAATCTGAATTACTGTGCTGATTTCTGCACCTTTGACCCCAGGATTTCACACATAGATTTGTTCTGCTTGTAGTAGGTGAAATCTCTGTGTAAAACACCATGGACCTCCAGCGTTTCCACAAAAATGATAATGCTGACAGGACGATTAACTGCTGTTACCAGCCCCGTCTTAATTATTGGACCACTCGTAATGAGAGCCTTAATGATTCAAGTTCTAAGTGAGAATTGCAGTGTATAATGCGATTATTTGGTTGTCATAGGGCAAGATGGATTCTTCTTAAAGTAGAGACCTGTAGTGAGATACACTTTAACATTGAAAGATCTCTGGCATCACGGATGGAGTAGGTGGGCGTATTTTGTTTATTTAGAACCGTGTCTACATGCATATACGTATTGTCAGATTTGCAGTAATGTGAGGTGTACATCCAAGATCAACTATTTAAGAAAATACGGAAGAATATATGTAAGTCGTAGTTAATTATTTGAATGGAAGGTGAAAAGGGCGCATTTTCACACTTTAACTTCTTTTTAACCCCTTCTGTGCCGCGGACGTAGTGGTTACGTCCCGCGGCACAGTGCTGCTGTGCCGAGGACGTAACCACTACGTCCTCGGCACACAGCCCAGAGGGAGCGCTCTCGCTCCCTCTGTGTGCTTCCCTCCCACCCCCCAAAGTCGGGGATGGAAGGGGAAGCCCTTCCCCTTCCACCCCCGACCCCCCCACCCCCCCATAATGACGTCAGCGCGCAATTGCGCGCTGACTTCATTATGGTGATATCGACGCACAGGAAGCCATTTGCTTCCTGTGCGGCGACGAGAGAAGAGGTGAGTTCCTCTTCCCGGCGGGTGGGGGGTTGGGGCTAAAGAGGCACCGGGGAAAAGGAAAGGCTTTTCCTTTTCCCCGGTGTCTCTTTGAGCATTCCTGCTGCCCGATCGCATTGCGATCGGGCAGCAGGAATGCCCACTAGACACCAGGGATTTGTTTTTTTTGTTTTACTTCTGTGTTTCTGGCATGCGGGGAGCGGCCCCTTGGGCAAGGGTCGCTCCCCTTTTGGGGGCAATTACTTACGGCCATTTCTGCCCCCTTGGGGGCAGATTGGCCTACTTTTTAGGCAGATCTGCCCCCAAGGGGGGCAGAAAACACTAGATCACCAGGGTTTTATATTTTTATGTGCATTTATGTGGAGGGGGGTGCCCCCTTGGGCAAGGGGCGCCCCCCCCCAAGGGGGCAGAGAACTGTTGGCCTTTTCTGCCCCCCTTGGGGGCAGATCGGCCTATTTTTTTTAGGTCGAAGCCACTTAGGCACCAGGGATTGTGTGTGTAGTGGATGGGGGGGCGCCCCCTTGGTCAAGGGTCGCTCCCCTTTGGGGGGCATGTCTTTTCGGGCCATTTCTGCCCCCCTTGAGGGCAGATTGGCTACTTTTTAGCCAGATCTGCCCCCAAGGGGGGCAGAAAACACTAGATCACCAGGGTTTTTTATTTTTATGTGTATTTATGTGGGGGGGGTGCCCCCTTGGGCAAGGGGCGCCCCCTCCAAGGGGGCAGAGAACTGTTGGCCTTTCCTGCCCCCCTTGGGGGCAAATCGGCCTATTTTTTTTAGGTCCACCTGCCCCCAAGGGGGGCAGAAGCCACTTAGGCACCAGGGATTGTGTGTGTAGTGGATGGGGGGGCGCCCCCCTGGGCAAGGGTCGCTCCCCTTTGGGGGGCATGTCTTTTAGGGCCATTTCTGCCCCCCTTGAGGGCAGATCAGCCTATTATTTTTAAGCTGATCTGCCCCAAGGGGGCAGAAACCACTAGAACGCCAGGGATTTTTTTTTATGTGTTTATTTTTGTGGGGGGGCGTCCCCTTGGGCACGGGGCGCCCCCCCAAGGGAAGCATTGACCTGTTGGCCATTTCTGCCCCCCCTGGGGGCAGATGGGCCTATTTTTGTAGGCCCACCTGCCCCCAAGGGGGGCAGAAGCCACTTAGACACCAGGGATAGTGTGTGTGTGTGTGTGTTAGTGGATGGGGGGGGGCCTTGGGCAACGGTCGCCCCCCACTTTGGGGCACATGTACCCAGGCCATTTCTGCACCCCTTGGAGACAGATCAGCCTATTATTTTTAGGCTGGTCTGCCCCCAAGGGGGGCAGAAACCACTAGAACGCCAGGGTTTTTTTTTAATTTGTTTATTTTTGTGGGGGGGCGTCCCCTTATTCACGGGGCGCCCCCCCAAGGGGGGCATTGACCTGTTGCCCATTTCTACGCCCCCTGGGGGCAGATGGGCCTATTTTCTTAGGCCCACCTGCCCCCAAGGGGGGCAGAAGCCACTTAGACACCAGGGATAGTGTGTGTGTGTGTGTGTGTGTTAGTGGATGGGGGGGCCTTGGGCAAGGGTCGCCCCCCACTTTGGGGGCACATGTACCCAGGCCATTTCTGCACCCCTTGGAGACAGATCAGCCTATTATTTTTAGGCTGGTCTGCCCCCAAGGGGGGCAGAAACTACTAGAACGCCAGGGATTTTTTTTTCTTTGTTTATTTTTGTGGGGGGGCGTCCCCTTGGTCACGGGGCCCCCCCCCAAGGGGGGCATTGACCTGTTGCCCATTTCTACACCCCCTGGGGGCAGATGGGCCTATTTTCTTAGGCCCACCTGCCCCCAAGGGGGGCAGAAGCCACTTAGACACCAGGGATAGTGTGTGTGTGTGTGTGTTAGTGGATGGGTGGGGCCTTGGGCAAGGGTCGCCCCCCACTTTGGGGGCACATGTACCCAGGCCATTTCTGCACCCCTTGGACACAGATCAGCCTATTATTTTTAGGCTGGTCTGCCCCCAAGGGGGGCAGAAACTACTAGAACGCCAGGGATTTTTTTTAATTAGTTTATTTTTGTGGGGGGGCGTCCCCTTGGTCACGGGGCGCCCCCCCAAGGGGGGCATTGACCTGTTGCCCATTTCAACACCCGCTGGGGGCAGATGGGCCTATTTTCTTAGGCCCACCTGCCCCCAAGGGGGGCAGAAGCCACTTAGGCACCAGGGATAGTGTTGTGTGTGTTTTTTTTTTTTTTTTTTTGTGGGTTGTCCCCTTTGGCAAGGGTCGCTCTCCATGGGGACACACTACTAAAGGTATTTTCTGGCTTCCTTGGGGTAGACAGGTCTATTTTATTAGTAGGCCCATCTGCCCCTATGGCAGAATCCACTTAGGCACCAATTTCTAAATGTTTGATGGTGGGGTGTTTGTCAACTGAAGAAGTCTTTGCATTTGTGATAAAAAATGTTTTCCTCCTTTTTGTTCTAGTTCAAAGCTTTTGCTTTATTTGCTGTGGCTCCTTGCGGTTTTGGCGGTGGTTGACCTGCAGTTTGCACAGTTGCATGTTTTAGGTAAGTAAAAACAATTTACTCCAAAGGAGTATTGTTGCCATGCATGAATGACATGTTTGTAGGGGGTGTACTAAATGCAGGATTGTGTGTGAAATTGTCCTTAGTTTTGTGCACAATGATATTTGTTTTGTCTTATTTCTAATTTGCCTTTCTTTCTTTATTTTTAGTGGGATATCATTGGTGATTGCTGTGTAGTTGCTGGTGAATCAAGCTTTTTCAGGCAAGTGAGCGGTATAGTTTTTGAGTTTATAACTCTTACTAACAAAGCTACACTTTGTCACTTGTCTTACACAGTGCTGGTTGTTGGTTGTGAATTTGTCCAGTTAATTTTAGCAGGAGAGATCATGGCTAGCCGCAGGATGACCGCTCAGCAGGTGGTTGGTATGCTTTTTGAGTCACAGTCTGATCATGACTATGAGACAGACTCTGCATCTGAGGCAGAGGAGGAAGTCAGAGATTCTGGCAGTGATGTTTCTCTTGGAGGGGAATATTCTGATGATGAAGCCACACTCAGTGCAGATGAAGGGCCTGTTTTAGAGGAGGACATTGATGTGCCAATAGTGCAGCAACCTGGGGCTGAAAGGTTTCCCGTTATAAGACCTGATGTCTGGGTTGCCCCAAACATGGAGCAGCCAGAGTTGCCTGCCTTTACTGGTCTCCCGGGGTGTAACGCCAATACAGAGAACTTTATGCCTATCAATTTCTTTGAGTTATTCATGGATGATGTGTTTTTGGAAGAGATTGTTGAGCAGACTAATTTGTATGCGGAGCAGCATTTGAGGGACAACGCTGCTAGACTTAGGCCACACTCTAGAGCTGCCCAGTGGATTCCCACAAATTTGGAGGAGTTAAAAAAGTTTTTGGGTTTTACTTTTTTGATGGGGTTGATAAGGAAGCCGTCACTGGCTTCTTATTGGTCTACTAGTCCCTTGATGGCAACAGCTATATTTCCAGCGACCATGAGTCGTAATCGGTATTTTCTTCTTCTTAGGATGCTGCATTTTGTTGACAATGCATTAGCCTTGCCACGAGATCACCCAGATTCTGACCGTCTTTTTAAGATTAGGCCTGTCCTTGATCATTTTGTAGATCGGTTTTCGGAGGTCTATGTTGCAGGCAAAGAGTTAAGTGTGGACGAGTCTTTGGTCCTCTTCAAGGGTCGTTTGGTTTTTAGGCAGTACATTCCTAGCAAAAGGGCACGATATGGAATTAAATTGTATATGCTGTCTGAAAGTAGGACAGGATATGTGTATAGTTTCCGTGTGTACACTGGTAGGGATTCCAATATTGACCCCCCTGGTTGTCCTCCCACTTTTGGAGTTACTGAGAAAATTGTGTGGGATCTTGGTAGACGACTGTTCAACAAAGGTCACCATTTGTATGTAGATAACTTCTACACTGGTGTGCAATTGTTCAAGGAATTGTTTAGAGTGGACACAGTTGCTTGTGGCACAATCCGTTCTAACCGGAAAGGCTATCCAAGGGAGCTTGTCTGTAAAAAACTTGAGAGAGGACAGTGCTGTGCCTTGCGGAACGAGGAGCTGCTAGCTTTGAAATTTTCAGATAAGAGGGATGTCTACATGCTAAGTACCATCCATGATGAGAGTACTTCCCCTGTGACTGTTTGGGGCCAGGTTGCTGAAGTGCGCAAACCTGTATGCATTTTAGATTATAATAAGCACATGGGAGGTGTAGATCGAGTTGACCAGAGGTTGGAACCTTATACTGCTATTCGTAAGTCTTACGTTTGGTATAAGAAGTTAGCACTTCACCTCTTCCACTTAGCAACCTTCAATGCTTTTATTGTGTTTAGGGATAGGTCTCCAGAGTCAAAGATGACATTTGTGAAATTTCAGGAGTCAGTGATAGAGAGCCTTATTGTGGTGGAACAGGCCAGAGTTCCTAGAGAAGCAGTGGTGGAGGATGTGGCTAGATTGAAAGATCGCCACTTTGCTGAGCACATTCCTCCCACACCCAAAAAAGACTTTCCAGCTAAGAAATGTAGAGTGTGTTTTTGAAGAGGTATCCGGAGGGAGTCTCGAATGTACTGCCCAGATTGTCCTTCAAAGCCTGGGCTGTGTGTCGGTGCTTGTTTTAAGAATTACCACACCCAGAAGAATTTCTGGGAACAACCATGAGTGTAAACTCATGTCTGTTTTGTATTTTCATGTGTTTAGTTTCATGGTTAGCATTTCTGTCATGTTCTTAGTTAGAGCTTTTGTGTTTGTAGTTTTGTAATTCTTTCTACTTAGTTAGGGGTTCCGCTGTTAAAAAAAAAAAAAAAAATGATGCCATTGTGGGTGGAGTGGGGCTTGGCTGAGAGTGTACATATTGACTTGCTGTTGGCTACTGCAACACACTGCCAGCCAAACACCAGTCCACACACTCCCATCAGCTGGTGTGATTGTTGTATCAGGCATGTGGGCGTATGTAAGTGATGGGCCCTTGAGTGGCGCTGTCTGTCGATGTGAGTGTTGTAATGTGCTGGGCCCGTGGCTGGCGGTGTGAATGGCCTTGTGTGTGTCATGTATGAAAGTTGTGTGAATGGACTGTAAAGCGGTTGGTGCCTTGTCGCGGCTTTACAGCTCACGAGCTGTGAGTCATTGGTTCAGTTTTTTGCCTTTCAGTTACTAACAGTGCATTTCATTTTTGTGAAAGCTCTTGTTAGTAAAATTTGATCCACTGAACCATCACTCACCCTCGTGCCAAATCCAACCAGTATGTGTGGTAAAAATGACAAAACCTGCTCCGCTGTAATCAGGCGTCGCAGCACACCTGTGACACGCTAGGTGCCTCAGGTGGGACCCCGATGATGAAGCATGCCACCAACTTGGTTGGTGGGTGAGGGGTCTTTTTCACATAACCTAACTGTGTTTCTTTTCAAAATTTTTGTGTTTGGCACATCACGGACGTATGTGGGCACATCAAAACGATATATTACAAAACTACCTGTGTTTGGGGGGGAGAGGGCACCTATGTTTTTGGTCCTGTGTGCGGCCTTCATCTAGGGAAACCTACCAAACCCAGGCATTTTATAAAACTAGACACCCCAAGGAGTCCAGGGAGGTGTGGCTTGCGTGGATCCCCCAACATTTTCTTACCCAGACTCCTCTGTAAACCTCAATGTGCTTAAAAAAAGCATATTTTCCTGACTTTTCTTCGTAGGATCACCACTCCAGCACACAATTCCTACTCCCCAGTGTTCCCCTCAGCCTCCCAAGTAAAATGACACCTCACTTATGTGGGTCCCCAAAGCAGAGTCAGTCTAAAGATGTATAAAAGAATATGTCCTTATAAACTTGCTGTGCTATCCCCTCTATCTCTACAAGTTTTGGGCCTTATTCTGTTGCAGGCACCTGGCCCACCCACACAAGTGAGCTATCATTTTTATCAGGAGACTTGGGGGAACGCTGGGTGGAAGGAAATTTGTGGCTCCACTCAGATTCCAGAACTTTCTGTCACCGAAATATGTGGAGAATGTTTTTTTTTAGACAGAATTTGAGGTTTGCAAAGGATTCTGGGTAACAGAACCTGGTCCGAGCCACACAAGTCACCCCATCTTGGATTCCCCTAGGTCTCTAGTTTTCAGAAATGCACAGGTTTAGTAGGTTTCCCTAGGTGCCGGCTGAGCTAGAGGCCAAAATCTACAGGTAGGCACTGTTTTCAATGAAAAAATGTGATGTGTCCACGTTGCGCTTTGGGGCGTTTCCTGTCGCGGGCGCTAGGCCTACCCACACAAGTGAGGTATCATTTTTATCGGGAGACGTGGGGGAACGCTGGGTGGAAGGAAATTCGTGGCTCCTCTCAGATTCCAGAACTTTCTGCCACAGAAATGTGAGGAACATGTGTTTTTTTAGCCAAATTTTGAGGTTTGCAAAGGATTCTGGGTAACAAAACCTGGTCCGAGCCACACAAGTCACCCCATCTTGGATTCCCCTAGGTCTCTAGTTTTCAGAAATGCACAGGTTTGGTAGGTTTCCCTAGGTGGCGGCTGAGCTACAGGCCAAAATCTACAGGTAGGCACTTTGCAAAAAACACCTCTGTTTTCCTTCACCAATTTGGCTGTGTCCACGTTGCGCTTTGGGGCCTTTCCTGTCGCTGGCGCTAGGCCTACCCACACAAGTGAGGTATCATTTTTACGGGGAGATGTGGGGGAACGCTGGGTGGAAAGAAATTCGTGGCTCCTCTCAGATTCCAGAACTTTCTGCCACAGAAATGTGAGGAACATGTGTTTTTTTAGCCAAATTTTGAGGTTTGCAAAGGATTCTGGGTAACAGAACCTGGTCCGAGCCACACAAGTCACCCCATCTTGGATTCCCCTAGGTCTCTAGTTTTCAGAAATGCACAGGTTTGGTAGGTTTCCCTAGGTGGCGGCTGAGCTACAGGCCAAAATCTACAGGTAGGCACTTTGCAAAAAACACCTCTGTTTTCCTTCACCAATTTGGCTGTGTCCACGTTGCGCTTTGGGGCATTTCCTGTTGCGGGCACTAGGCCTACCCACACAAGTGAGGTATCATTTTTATCGGGAGACGTGGGGGAACGCTGGGTGGAAGGAAATTCGTGGCTCCTCTCAGATTCCAGAACTTTCTGCCACAGAAATGTGAGGAACATGTGTTTTTTTAGCCAAATTTTGAGGTTTGCAAAGGATTCTGGGTAACAGAACCTGGTCCGGGTCACACAAGTCACCCCATCTTGGATTCCCCTAGGTCTCTAGTTTTCAGAAATGCACAGGTTTGGTAGGTTTCCCTAGGTGGCGGCTGAGCTACAGGCCAAAATCTACAGGTAGGCACTTTGCAAAAAACACCTCTGTTTTCCTTCACCAATTTGGCTGTGTCCACGTTGCGCTTTGGGGCATTTCCTGTCGCGGGCGCTAGGCCTACCCACACAAGTGAGGTATCATTTCTATCGGGAGACGTGGGGGAACGCTGGGTGGAAGGAAATTTGTAGCTCCTCTCAGATTCCAGAACTTTCTGCCACAGAAATGTGAGGAACATGTGTTTTTTTAGCCAAATTTTGAGGTTTGCAAAGGATTCTGGGTAACAGAACCTGGGTCGAGCCACACAAGTCACCCCATCTTGGATTCCCCTAGGTCTCTAGTTTTCAGAAATGCACAGGTTTGGTAGGTTTCCCTAGGTGGCGGCTGAGCTACAGGCCAAAATCTACAGGTAGGCACTTTGCAAAAAACACCTCTGTTTTCCTTCACCAATTTGGCTGTGTCCACGTTGCGCTTTGGGGCCTTTCCTGTTGCGGGCGCTAGGCCTACCCACACAAGTGAGGTATCATTTTTATCGAGAGACATGGGGGAACGCTGGGTGGAAGGAAATTTGTGGCTCCTCTCAGATTCCAGAACTTTCTGCCACAGAAATGTGAGGAACATGTGTTTTTTTAGCCAAATTTTGAGGTTTGCAAAGGATTCTGGGTAACAGAACCTGGTCCGAGCCACACAAGTCACCCCATCTTGGATTCTCCTAGGTCTCTAGTTTTCAGAAATGCACAGGTTTGGTAGGTTTCCCTATGTGGCGGCTGAGCTACAGGCCAAAATCTACAGGTAGGCACTTTGCAAAAAACACCTCTGTTTTCCTTCACCAATTTGGCTGTGTCCACGTTGCGCTTTGGGGCCTTTCCTGTCGCGGGCGCTAGGCCTACCCACACAAGTGAGGTATCATTTTTATCGGGAGACGTGGGGGAACGCTGGGTGGAAGGAAATTCGTGGCTCCTCTCAGATTCCAGAACTTTCTGCCACAGAAATGTGAGGAACATGTGTTTTTTTAGCCACATTTTGAGGTTTGCAAAGGATTCTGGGTAACCGAACCTGGTCCGAGCCACACAAGTCACCCCATCTTGGATTCCCCTAGGTCTCCAGTTTTCAGAAATGCACAGGTTTGGTAGGTTTCCCTAGGTGGCGGCTGAGCTACAGGCCAAAATCTACAGGTAGGCACTTTGCAAAAAACACCTCTGTTTTCTGTGATGTGTCCACGTTGTGTTTTGGGGCATATCCTGTCGCGGGCTCTAGGCCTACCCACTCAAGTGAGGTATCATTTTTATCGGGAAACTTGGGGGAACATAGAATAGCAAAACAAGTGTTATTGCCCCTTGTTTTTCTCTACATTTTTTCCTTCCAAATGTAAGACAGTGTATAAAAAAGACGTCTATTTGAGAAATGCCCTGTAATTCACATGCTAATATGGGCACCCCGGAATTCAGAGATGTGCAAATAACCACTGCTTCTCAACACCTTATCTTGTGCCCATTTTGGAAATACAAAGGTTTTCTTGATAGCTATTTCTTACTCTTTATAGTTCAGCAAATGAATTGCTGTATACCCGGCATAGATTGAAAACCCACTGCAGGGTGCAGGTCATTTATTGGCTCTGGGTACCTAGAGTTCTTGATGAACCTATAAGCCCTATATATCCCCGCAACCAGAAGAGTCCAGCAGACGTAACGGTATATTGCTTTCGAAAATCTGACATTGCTGGAAAAAGTTACAGAGTAAAACGTAGAGAAAAATTGATGCTTTTTTCACCTCAATTTCAATATTTTTCTTTTTCAGTTGTTATTTTCTGTAGGAAACCCTTGTAGGATCTACACAAATGACCCCTTGCTGAATTCAGATTTTTGTCTACTTTTTAAAAATGTTGCGGTTTCTGGGATCCAGCATTGGTTTCATGCCCATTTCTGTCACTCACTGGAAGGAGGCTGAAAGCACAAAAAATCGTAAAAATGGGGTATGTCCCCGTAAAATGCCAAAATTGTGTTGAAAAATTGGGTTTTCTGATTCAAGTCTTCCTGTTCCTGAAAGCTGGGAAGCTGGTGATTTTATCACCGCAAACCCTTTGTTGATGCCCTTTTCAGGGAAAAAACCACAAGCCTTCTTCTGCAGCCCATTTTTCCAATTTTTTTGAAAACAACAAAATTTTCACTGTTTTTTGGCTAATTTCTTGGCCTCCTTCTGGGGAACCCACAAAGTCTGGGTACCTCTAGAATCCCTAGGATGTTGGAAAAAAAGGACGCAAATTTGGCGTGGGTAGCTTATGTGAACAAAAAGTTATGAGGGCCTAAGCGCGAACTGCTCCAAATAGCCAAAAAAAGGCTCGGCACAGGAGGGGGAAAAGGCCTGGCAGCGAAGGGGTTAATGAACCACCTCACAATTATGGCACAGTCCCAGGTAAAGGCTAATTATTAGGGGTAGCATGAAAGCAACAAGGAAAATTCGTCCGCCCGACTAATTCCATTCTCTTCAGGCAGACAAACACACTTACACTGAAAGTAGTAAGCCGGCAAATAAACAGGCGTTTAATGCTTGCATTTCTAGGCTTATGATTTTCCGAATGATTCTCATCATTCCAATTATTGTAGTACTAGCATACAAATTCACAAAATAGGGCAACAACATTCTCCATTCATAAAATGTTCATGTGCCCTCTTTAGCATATTCTATCCACGCAAAAAAATATAACAGAAAGAATAACATTTGGGTAACAAGTTAAAAAAAATACCCACAAATAATAGATATATACTGGGTTAACGGACAGTAGCAATTTGCCAGGTTTAGAAGAGGATAAAGTACTTTACAAATATTCAGTAGCAGCTAGTTAATTATATTTTCAATTTCTCATGATGCAAAATGTGCTGTGATCCATATGAGAAAAAACAATTTCCATAATATCATACATTTTAATAACCCCCAAGCAAATAAAAGGTGCTTAATTGCAAATGAAAAGTGCATAGCGCTGTCCCTCGAAAATCTTTCTTCTGCAGTTTTTTTTCAGAACAGCATAGCACTGCTATTCTAGTCTTTCCTACATACACAGGCTTTATGGTTACAGCACAAGGCAATTTTCAATGATCCTTATTAGTAGAACGTTTTTACTGTGACACCGTGGCTATAAGTTAACTACGAGCATAACATCGAATAACAAACGCACATTAAATGAAAGAATGTGTTATTCATGGCATTTGGTTTACTCAGGTCAATCTCTGGAGGGGTTATCCCAACAAAAACTATTTTGGACATAAGTGCAACAAACATAGGTGGTCATTATGACATTTGCGGTGAGTGATAAAGTGGCAGAAATACCGCCAACAGGCCAGTGGTAATTACCGCCAAATTATGACCATGTTGGTGAAAACTCCCATAGACAGCCAATGTACCACACCAACCACCAGGACGTTAACACCACTGACCACGGCAGTAGCCATCAACAGCCCAGTGGGAGACAAGGTACCACCGGCCATATCATGACATAGCAAACCACCAGGATTTCCGGGGCAGTACCAAGACCATCAAAAGCCCAGCGGAAGCGGAACACAGAAAACGAAGGACTTACCAACAGGTACACAGAGGACTCCGCTGCCGCCGCTGCCGCCACCATGGAACCAGAACTTCAAGTCTTCCCGATGCTAATCTACGCCATGGCCCTCCTGGAACACCAACATCAACTAAGATGACGACGGTGAGGACAGCCACCTAGCACACAAGGGAAGGAGGGAGGAAAAGGAGAGTGACACACACACGCAGAACACACACCATTCACACTTACACACCATACACACAACCAGCTGCAGAGTTAAAACAATGTAACTGGACACACGTTAAAATAAAACAAGGACAACTATGAGAATCAGCAAACACTATAATTTGATGCCAGCAGCCACCACATTGTCCATTTGATTCCAAATGCAGGGGACAATGTTCAGAAGGGGCCAATGGCCAGTCCAAAGTACAAAATGGCGACATGGCCACAGGGCACAGTCCAAGGCACAACTTGACTCCTGACAAATTCTGGAATCCACTGTTCAGGGACGTCATGTTGGAAATGGGCAGGCATCTCAGAGGGAAGGGGTGGGGATTCATCAGCTGAAGTGGGGAAATTGCCCACTGGTTCTGGAGGGGGCACCATGGCCATTTGTCTTTGCTAGGGAGTGCAAGGCTGCAGTCTCTGAAGTGGGGAAATTGCCCTCTGGTTCTGGACGGGGATCCCTGCCCACTTGTCCTTGCTGGCAAGTGCAAGGCCACAGTGTTTGAAGTGGGGAACTTGTCCACTGGATCTGGAGGGGGCTCTATGCCCATTTGTCTGTGTTGGGGAGTGCAAGGCCACAGTGTCTGAAGTGGGGAACTTGCAACTGGTTCTGGAGGGGGCTCCTTGTACAACAGTCCCTGGAGGGTGGCCTACATGCCCTCTGCTGGGGGTGAGGGCTGCTGTGTCTCTGCTGGAGATGAGTGCTGGTGTGTCTCTGCTGGAGGTGGGGGCTCCCTGCCCTCTGCTGGAGTTGAGGGCTGCTGTGTCTCTGCTGAAGGTGGGGGCCACCTGCCCTCTGCTGGAGGTGAAGGCTGCTGTGTCTCTGCTGGAGGTGAGGGCTGCGGTGTCTCTGCTGGAGGTTGGGGCTCCCTGCCCTCTGCTGGAGGTGAGGGCTGCTGTGTCTCTGCTAGAGTTGAGGGCTGCTGTGTCTCTGCTAGAGAGGGGGCTTCCTGCTCTCTGCTGGAGGTGTGTGCTGCTGTGTCTCTGCTGATGGTGGGGGCTCCCTGCCATCTGCTGGAGGTGAGGGCTGCTGTGTCTCTGCTGGAGGTGGGGGCTCCTTGCCCTCTGCTGGTGGAGTGGGCCTCTTTCCTTTCATTGGTGGTTGAGTGGACCTCTTCCCTTTCATTGGTGGTTGAGTGGTAACCTTCACTTTCATTGGTGGTTGAGTTGGAACCTTCACGTTCATTGGTGGCTGAATGGGAACCTTCACTTTCCTTGCTGGTGGAGGGGGATCCATGTGACCCCTCGTGATGGGTCCCCTTGACCTTAGACATGTCATTTGTGTGTTTGCGTCCAGGACTAGGAGGTGCCTCCACTGTCCTTGTCTCATTTCCCTTGCTTTTCACCACCCTAGTTCTCCCTTTCTGAGCCGGAAGTGTGCTCTCAGTAGGAGTGGCAGCCGCAACACTCTCGGGCCCCTTTGTGCTAGCAGCTGATGATTTGATGGGAGCAGTGGCAGACTGTTTGGCTGAGGTTCTGGGCTGGGTCATTGGGATCATGCTCTTATAGGCAGGATGGAGGGTGGAGGGGGAGGGAAGAGGTCAAGACATGCAAGGAAAAGCTTCTTAGGCATTTTAGAGTGGGATGTGGCAGGTGGGATGGGAGTGGAGGTTGAGGGAGTGGTTGTCGTAGGTGTACTTCTGCTGGACTTGGGTGCAGGTGCATGGACAGAGTGCGTGTGTGAGATGGGTGGCTGTTGGGTGTCTGTGTGTGCACATTTGTGTCTCTTAGGAGGGGGCAGACAGGGTGGGAGATGACAAAGGGGACATGTGGATGGATGATGTGGAGGTGTCTGCAAGTGAGGTGTGTGTGCTGCATGATGTAGTGATGGTGGTTGTTGATGCAGTACATGCAGGTGTGAGTGCGTATGTCACTGTGAGGGAGGAGGAGGAGGAGAAGGGGGAGGCAATAGAGACAGTGGATGCGGTTGTGCATGCAATTGTCTGTTGTTTGTGTGAGTGCATGTGGCCTAAAGTGTGCTGCCTGTGTTTGACTGTGCTTCTCTAGTCTGATGATTTGTGTGCATGCTTGTCTGTATCTGTGCCTTGGATGGGTTGGGGTTGAGGAGACAGGAACTGGGATGTGGTAGTTGGAGGGGGAACGGTAGGAACAGGGACACTGGCTGCCATCAGAGAAAAGGCCAGAGCCTTAAACGATCTCTGTAGGGCCGCCAACCCACCGTGGATGCCCTCCAAGTATGCATTGCATTGCTGCATCTGGGATGCCAGCCCCTGGATGGCATTCACATTGGTTGACTGTCCTACAGAGATGAATCTCAGGAGGTCAATAGCCTCCTCACTGAGGGCAGCAGGGCTCACTGGGGCAGGGCCTGAGGAGCCTGGGGCGAAGGAGATGCCCACTCTCCTGGGTGAAAGGACACAGGCAACTCAGTGGGGGGCTCCTGGGAGGGCAGTGCTGGTACAGTGGGTGGCAGCTGTACCTGTAGCTGGGATGGTTCCAGAGGTGTCCGCCACCACCACCAAGGAGCTCCCATCAGAGAAGGAATCAGAGTCAGTGTTGTCGCCTCCTATCTCCGCTATAGCGCTTCCCTCGCCCTCTGTCCCATTGGTCCCCTCAGGGTCGGTGAACTCTGCCTCCTGCGTCCTGTGGGATGCAGCTCCCCCAGTCACCGGTGCCCCTGATCCTCCTCCAGATGATGCTAATGCACACATGGACAGGATGACAGAAGATAATGGGGGGAGAGAAAGGGAGCACTGGGTCAATTACAGCAACAGCACCACAGTTGACATACACATTACCATCACACACAGTGATCAGGATTGAGCATTATACATCACACTGGCATTACAATGGCTATGTGCCACAGCATAGTGAGAGCCAACCACCACCAACAGCACCCCTCCTGGGAACCACTAAGCCCTGTCTGACATGGAATGCTACCTAAGTAGGTTACCAGATTTTGCTATACACCCATTCACCTTGAGCTGGATCAAGCAGCAATGGCTGAGCTGGCATTAAGGGGCACCTACTAACTGAAACCCACCACCAGGATTCCATGCCACCCAAAAATAATTGTTGTCACGCTTACACTCACCCCCTTGTGGCTCCTGTGCTGCCCTCAAGCGCCCATCCAGCTCTGGGTAGGCCACTACCAGTATGCGGGCCATCAGGCGGGTCTGGTTCTGAAGGGCACCCCGCCCTCATTGGGAGATCCTCCCCAGCTGAGCCTCCGCGGTCTTTCGAGCCCAGCATCTCAGGTACTTCCCCCTCTTCCAATAGTGGGAGCTCTGCCTGCCATAGACCCCCAGGGTCTGCATGTCCTTGGTGATGGCACGCCACAATCCCTTCTTCTGATGGGTGCTGACCTGCAGAGGTAACACAGACAGGAGGACACCATTAACCATACAAACCAGCCAGACATGCATATGGCCCTAAAATACCATTTCCATCGGCACACACATCGCCTGGAGCACTGCATGTACACTACCACCAGACATACCCCCCACCCAAATTACACACTGCTAGCACACATATCTCCATGCAACCTTGTCACATGCATCATGCCCATGGTGTACTCACCTGTTGGTCTGGAGGTTCATACAGCTGTCCAAACAGGGGTAGGACCCCATCCACCAGGTGCTTTAACTCCTCCGAAGTGAAGGCAGAGGCCCTTTCCCTGTCACACAGGCCATGGCAGGATCCAGACACATGTCACAGCAGCACACGCAGTGGATGTGTTGTCCTCTAGAAAGTCAGGTATCAAGTGAGGTTTCAGACAGAAAATGGCGGGCACGTCTGCGGCGGTGTACCCCATCACCGCCGCTGTTGATCCCCATTGGACACTGTATGCCACAGACCCCTATTTCAGACAATGAAGAATAGCACAGCGGTGCAAGACCGCCTTCCGCCATGACCCACAACACCGGCAGAGTGACATCACTTCCACCTGACCATACTTACAGGACAGACGGTCACCATTTTATGATGGTGGACAACATTCAGAAATAGGAAACTGTGTCATTGTTATAAATTGCACATACATTGGCATTCACATTTTCCGATTACATACATGCTCTATGTACAATTAGGTGGTGGTTCCAGTGTTCAGACTTTGACACCCTACTCACTCTCATGTCCTTTAGATACCTACCACTGTGGAGGAATAGGAGGAGGAGACAAGACACAGTGTACAGACCACTGTGGACTTGGCTGCACTGGAGGATGGGCACATAATACTGAACTGTAGCTTGGACAGGGCCACAGTCACAGAGCTACGTACTCAAATGGAGCGTAATCTGATATCAGCTATCCATCATTCCACTGGGATCCCCCCTCTTGTGCAAGTTCTATCAGTGCTCCATTTCCAGGAAACTGGTTCTTTCCAAGAGACAGTGGGCTTGGCAGCAGGAATGTCACAGCCAATGTTCTCAATAGTGCTTGCAAGGGTTTTTTCTGCCTTGGTCACACACATGTGCAGCAACATTGCTTTCCCCCAGGTGGAAGATTTGGCCACTGTCAAGGCTGGATTTTCTGCAAAGGGCCATATACCAACTGTTATTGGTGCAATTGATGGAACACATATTGCATTTGTCTCTCCCCAGCACACTGAAAAGATATTCAGGAATTGGAAGAGTTTCCACACACTCAATGTATAAATGGTGTGCCTGGCTGACCAGTACATCTCCCACGTCACTGCCAAGTATCCTGGGTCGGTGCATGATGCCTTCGTCTTGAGGAATAGCAGCATCCCAAATGTGATGACACAACTATGGAGGCACAGGGTGTGGCTAATAGGTGAGCCAGAGTCCCCATCCACTGTATGTCAGTGTATGCCTTTAGGAGTAATCCCCCATACCATTGTGTAAGGCTAATTATTGTCCCTCAATACTTGTAGGTGACTCTAGCTACCCAAACCTATTGTGGCTCATGACCCCTTTGAGGAATGCCAGGACAGGGGCTGAGAATCGGTATAATGATGTGCATGGGTGAACCAGATGGATCATAAAACATACCTTCGGCCTCCTAAAGGCCAGGTTTAGATGCCTCCATCTGACAGGTGGATCCCTGTTCTACTCCCCTGAGAAGGTTTGCCAGATAGTTGTCACATGCTGCATGTCGCACAACCTGGCCCTCAGACGATATGTGCCTTATCTGCAGGAGGAGGAGCTCGGACATGCCCCTGTGTACAGTGAGGATGTGGACAACAGAACATCATTTATATGACAATACTTCCAATGACTAAACATTCCTCTGATTTTTTATCCTTACAGTGTTGCTGTAGCATGATGGCAGTCAATCCCTTTGCATCTCAACTGACTGTCACCTATGCCTTCTCATTTTGCAGATGTTGGTGTAATTACTACTGTGTACTGATGTGAAGACTACAGACAGCTACAGGTCATTATTTGTATACTATCACATAGTTCAGATCATTTGCACAAGATGTAACTGTTACCATAATTGCACATTTTCTTAACATAAAGCACTATCACTCTAGTTGTGTTCAAGGGTGTTTATTGTAGTGAAATATATAGACAGAAAAGTGAAATGAAATCGGGTGATTGTAGAGGTAAGTTCAGGGTATTGGTCCAGTCTGTTGGTAGCACAGGTCCAGTGTCCAAGGAGCATACGAAGGGGAGCATAGGCAGTTCAAAGTGGACAAGGTGACAGAGTGGGACACAAGGGGAACAGTAGGGAGGATCTCATTTCCTGGTGGTCGGCTTGGTCTTGGCAAGTGTCTCTGGTTTCTGTCTGGGTCGCAGGGACCATTCACAGTGTAGTTCACCTTCTGCAGGGGGACGGGGTGTTGGTGGCCTATGGGTGCTGTGGGAGGGCCTCCTGTCCACTAGCTGCAGCAGATGTGGTGGGCTGTTCAGTTGACTGGAAGGGGCCCACTGGTTTGCTGTATATTCCCTCATTATGTTGGCCATGTCAGCCAGCACCCCTGCTATTGAGACCATGGTGGCGTTGATGGCCTGCAAATCTTTCCTGATCTCTTGATGGTGTACCTCCTGCAGTCGCTGGTTCTCCTGCATGGTGTCAAGAATCTGGCCCATCTTGTCCTGGGATTGTTAGCAAGTCCCCAGGACATTAGTGAGTGCCTCTAGGACAGTCGGTACCCTAAGCCTGTCCTCCCCCTGGCACACAGCTGTCCCCCAGTGTCCCTTTCACTCTGTGCCTGTGTCCCCTGAACAGTGTGCCCACTGCCACTGACCCCAGGACTCTGATAGTCTTGGCTGTGAGGTGTGGTATGGGGTCCCTGTACAGGTGGGCACACTGCAGATTGACGTGTCCAGGGGACAGAGGTGTGGGGACATTTGGTGGGTGCTGTGGTATTGGATACTGAGGGGGGAGCCTCTGTGGTAGACTGGGAGTGGGCTGGGGTGACCGACTGATGAGTGGTCCCTGATGGTCTAGGAAGTTCATCCAGATGTCCAGAGTTACTGTCATCACCGGGGGCATCTTCTGTTGGGGGACTGGATAGCACCTCCTTGCCGCTGGGATTGGCTGTGGCACCTGCAGGAATGTAAGCGATATATTATGCTTCATGTCTGTGACATATTGTACATCCTTAACTTCCCCTAACTCCTTGCTGTTGCCCTGCCACCTTTGTTTGTATATGCTGATGTATTGTGGGATTGTTAGTTCTCTGTGATGTGCATGCATAGGTGTTGGGTGTACATGCAGGGCTGGGAGGGCCGTACATGAAGTGGGTAAGGCATGCAGGGCTTGGCAATGGGGTTAGTCATATGTGTAGGTGCACTGTCTGGGATGGAGTGGAGTGATGAGAGTCAGGGTGAGGGGGTGAGATGGCATGCAGGTATGGGGGGTTGATAGTTTGTAAATATTGACTCACCAGTGTCCAGTCCTCCGGCAACTCCAGTGAGTCCCTCAGGATGCAGCATTGCCAAGACTTGCTCCTCCCATGCTGTCAGCTGGGGGGGAGAGAGTGAGGGTCCACCCCCAGTTCTCTGGATGGCGAGCTGGTGCTTTGCTGCCATGGAAAGTACCTTCCCCCATAGCATGTTCCACCTCTTCCTGAAGTCATGCCTTGTTCTTAGATGCTGTCCCATGGTGTTTGCCTGGTCCACAATTCTCCACCATAGCTCCATCTTCCTTACAATGGATATTTGCTGTACCTGTGCTCTAAACAGCTGTTGCTCTACCCTGACTATTTCCTCCACCATGACCCTCAACTTCTCATTTGTGAAACGGGAGTGCCTTTGTGGGGACATGGGTGTTGTGTGGTGTGTGATGTGTAGTGCGTTTTTAATAATGTGGTGGAGTGCGTGACAAATGGCTGGGTGTTAGTGGTGTGTGTAGTTGTGTCTGTTATTTGGGTGTCTGTCTCATGGCTATTTTTCATGTTCGTAAATGGTTGTGGGTAATGTGGGTGTGTGTTTTAACGTGATGTTGGTGGGTGGGTGTGATGTGTGTATTGGTGTCAGGTGTGCGTTTTTGGTATTGGCCAATGTTGTGTTGTTTCATAGTTGGGTGTCCATTCTGACTGCGGCGAAGAGTACCGCCTATGGTTTACCACCATTGGATGTCCGCTGTGGTGGTTCGTGGGTCATAATGTGGAGGGTGATGTTTTGTGGGCATGACGATGTGGGTGTTCGTACCGACAGTTTAACACTTACGTTTGATCTGGCGGATTTGTGTTGTGCCAGTATTTTGTCATTTTAGTGTGTGTGTATCATAATATGGTGAACAGATGTTCGCTCTCGCACCGTTATGTTGCCGGCCGTTACCGCGGGGGTAAGCAAGATTTACCACCAATGTCATAATGACCACCACAATGTTTTGAATTCATTATTTCAATTAAGTTACAAATTCGATCTTTGGTCAAGACATTTTGTTTCATTTGCATAATCATGAACAGTGAAAAATTAACTGTGTATGTGTGGATATTGGCAATATGACCAACATGGGTGTGTATTTTCAGAGATTCCGCCAGCAGCAATACATATTGTATTTTTAACCAAAATGTTTCACCATGAAACGGCTCACCTTGGTTGAGAAAGTCAACTCTATTGGTCAGATATTCTCTACAATTCTATATTGAAAGAAACAAATTACAATATATACCTTGACCCAAAGATTTTTCAGGCAAGGAGACCAATAAATTGACCCTCCCGAAGTCAAACTGTATGATTTACAAGCACCGGCAAAGACAATATGTCTTGCTATTGAAAAGCTAATAGCTTTGGCAATGTGTTTAGCCATGTTGTACACCAGCGTGGCTACAATTTAGTGGCGCGGACTGGGATGGGGTGAGTAGGATGGGGTAGATTGGCATAGAGTGAAGTGGGGGTAGAGTGGGGTACAATGAAGGGTTAGGTTTGAGTGACGTAGATTGGAGTGGGGAAGTAGTAGGGAAGATTAGCATGATAGATTGAAGTGGAGTAGATTGGGGTAGATTAAGTTCGGGTAGATTGGGGTGGCATGATGTTGACTGTGGTGGAGTAGATTGGGGTAGACAAGAGTGGGATAGATTGGTATGGGTAGACAGGAGTAGGGTAGATTGGGTTAGATTGTGATAGAATGGAGCTTGGTACATTGGGGTAGATTCAAGTTGAATGGGTAGATTGGGGAAGAGTGGAGTAGGCTGGATAGTGGTGGATTGGAGTGGAGTAGTGTAGACTGGAGTGTGGTCAGGTAGGTTAGAGTGGAGTGGAGTAGATTGGAGTTGGTTAGTTTGGGTGGATTATAGTAGGGTAAATGGAATGGAGTGGGGATAGATTTTGGTGGTTTTGAGTGGAGTGAGGTAGATTGGGGGACTGGGGTAGATTGGAGTGGTATGGAGTAGATTGAGATGGGATGGGGTTGACTAGATTGAGGTGCAGTGTATTAGATTGAGGTAGAATGGGGTAGACTGGGGTAGAGTGGGATAGATTGGAGTGGGATAGAGTGGGATAGATTGGAGTGGGGTAGATTGGGGCAGAGAGGGGTATATTGGTATGGAATGGGGTAGATTGGAAACAGTAGGATAGACTGGAGTGAGGTAGATCGAGATTAAGTGGAGTGGGATATATTGGGGTAGATTGGATTGGAGTAGGTAGACTGAGGAAGAACGGAGTGCAGCGGAATGGAATAGGCTCAAGTGGGGTAGATTGGAGTGGAGAGGAGTAGATTTTGAATGGAGTGTAGTAGAGGAAGGTGGAGTGGGGTAGAGTGTTTGGGGTAGATTGGAGTGGAATAGATTGGGTGGATTATGTTAGAGTAGATTGAAATAAAGTGGGGTATATTGGAATAGGGTAGGTTGTAGTGACATAGGAGTGGGTTAGTTTGGAGTGGAGTAAATTTGAGTGGAGTAGATTGAGGTGGAATCGGATAGAGTAGACTCAGGTAGATTGGTATGGGCTGGGGTAGATTGGAATGGAGTATATTGGAGATGTGGAAGATTGGAGATGGATGGGGTAAATTGGAGTGTAATGCAGTAGATTGGAGTGGAGTTGCCTGGGGTAGATTGGACTGTGGCAGAACAGAGTGGGGTGGATTGGATGGGGTAGACTATAGTAGAGTAGTTTGGTGTGGAGCAGGATAGGGTAGATTGGAGTGGGGTGGAGTAGGGTGGAATAGGGCAGAGTGGGATATATGGACTGGAGTGGGGTAAATTTGAATAGACTGTGATAGATTGCAGTGAAGTGGAGTGAGGTAGATTGGTTAGAGTGGAATGGAGAGTGGCAGATTGGGGAGAGTGGAGTGGGATATATAATGAAGGTTGGAGTGGGTAACTGGAGTTGGGTAGATTTGTGTTGAGTTAAGTGGAGTGGAGTGGATAGATTAGACTGGAGTACTGTTTGGTGTGGAATGAGAAACTGGAGTGGAGTTGAGTGGGGTCAATTGAAATGGAGCCTAGTGGGGGTATTAGGGTGGAGTGGTTGGGGAAGATTTGGTGGATTAGATTAGAGTAGATTGGAATGGAGGGGGTAGATTGGAGTGGGGTATCTTGAAGGGGGATGATTGGAGTGGGGTTGATTGGAGTGGAGTCAATTAGACTGGAGTGGAGTTGGGAAAGATTCCAGTGGAATGATGTACAATGGAGTAGGGTAGCTTGGGTGGGTTATAGTAGGGGAGACTGGAATGAAGTGTGCGTAGATTCATGTAGTTTGGGGTGGGTAGATTGGGGTAAATTGGAGTGGAGTGGGGTAGGTTTGGGTGGGGTAGATTGGAGTGGTGTAGATAGATTGGGATGGGGTGGGATAGAATGGAATGGAGTGCAGTGGATTAGATTGGGTAGAATGGGGTTGATTGGGGTATAGTGGGTAGATTGGAGTGGGGTAGATTGATATGGAGTGGGGTAGATTGGAGTGGAGTGTGTAGACTGGGGTGGGGTAAATCAGGGTTAAGTGGAGTGGGATATACTGGGGTAGAGTGGAGTGGGGTATATTGTGGAAGAGCGGAGTACAGTGGATTGGGATAGACTGGGGAGTAGAGTGGGGTAGATTAGATTGGGGCAGATTTGAGTGAAGTGGGGTAGATTGGAGTGGGGAGGAATAGATTGGAGAGTGAGAGATAAGGGTGTCGCATTGGCTCTCATTGTACTTATGAGGCTGCTGGATTTGGGCAGCAGCATCAGCTGGATTGTGGAGAACTGAGTTCGATCCCACACCATATGACAACTGTCGGCCGAATCCGTTTCCAGCCAACTATCAGCACCACATCTATGCCCAAGAGCAGGAGTTGATTTGTGGCAGCTGGATGCATGACATTGTCACTTTTCAGGGAAATCATGGTGAATCAGATCTTATCCATTTCTCCCAGTTACATTCATCTCACACATACAAAGACAAACAAGAGCAGAAAGTTGTTCAATAGATCTTAATGAATCAGCTTGTTCTTGATAAAAAGACATGAACTGCAATAATTAGGATGATAAAACATACTAAAAACAGAATGGTGACAAGAAAAGTGAAACTCAAGCAAAGTCTCACCATACCGTCACTATGCGAGATGTGAGATTCCTACCTACGCCCTTAAAGTTCTATATTAGCTCACAGCAGGATAAGCCCTAATCTGTCCTTCAGGACCCCCGGGGAGACATCATCCCACATACCTGAGTATGGCAGTGGAGAAGACGCCCGTTGTCTATTGAGACACCGTCCACATATAGGCCAGGGAACCAGCAGTCTCAGCAAACAGCTGTAGCAAAGTCAAACAGCATGTTCTGGCAGTCATCTGACTGGATCCTCCCTCTATTGTACAGGGGGCAGAGAGATGTTTTGTAATAAATCAGGAAGTGTTCTGAGAAAAGTGTCCCCAAGTAAAAATATGCATCTTTCTGTGAAATGTTAGAGACGTGATGTACCACTTTGTGCCGGAAACCATGTCTTGTCGCAGCCTTGAATGAAGCACAGAGTGAAAGAATGTTGTGCTAAGAAATGTAAATGCATTCCTAGGTGAAAGGACAGAAAGATAGAGAAAAATAAAACATCACCACAAACGTGGTAATTTCTAAAAAGAATAAAATGGAATAAAATGAAATGTGACTAGGTTAAAGGGCATAAAAACACCACTAAAAATGGCTTCCCCACATTCTCCCTTTGTCGGTTCAAAATGGGTAAAGCCGGCTTATTTACTAAAATAAAAGCAACTAAAATACATCACTTGTAACATAAATACATACATGCCAACTGTGACATGTCAAAGCATACCAAAGCAGGCAAATGAAAAAGACAAATTGAAATGTAAGATTTTGCAAGGGAGTCAATAAGGCTGAATTTTAAAAGTCAGTGTCATTTTGACAATCTCCAATCACAGCTGGGACAACTGAATCAAAAAACGTTCCACTTCAGCAGGTGTTAATGTGATCAAATCAGTACCAAGGAAAACCAAAGAGCACTAATTTTCCAAAGCCTGAGTTCCAGCTGAGGCAGAAGCATTCCGTGTTGTGCCAGATGTTAATGCAAGAGCATTTTAATCCACAAAATGCACTGATAACCAACTCGCCACCACCCTCTACAATACACACAACTGACCTCCATGGACACCACCACATTTGCATACCTACTCCACCGATGGATCTCTGACTGTGTAAGAACTCTGGCCTCCTTAACTAACAGACCACCGAGAAAGCCAGCTGGTTCTCCCCTGCCCTCCAAGAGTCCAGGCTTACCTGTAGACAACTCACAATGGCAAATAACTCTTCACCGTGATCAAAGAATTCACCAAACCCAGCACTGACACCACGGACCCCATCCGTAGTCCTCTCCAACAACCTCGCCACCTTCTTCCACAACAAGATCTCCGACATTTATGACAGCTTCACAACAGAGCACCGACCAGCCCAACCCACAACCACTGTACCAAATGCGCTAGAGTCCAGCTGACCAACTGGACCATCCTCACCATCAATGACATCCTATGGATTATGAAGACTGTCTACTCCAGAGCCCCCTCGGTCCCCTGCCCCCACCACATCTTCAAACGAGCCAGTGACACCATTGCCCCCAAGCTAAGCCGCATCATCAACTGCTTCATCAAGACTGCCACCTTCCCTGACGACGTGAAACACAAAGAGATCAGCCCCCTGCTAAAAAAAACCTCTGCAGACTCGATGGACCTCAAGAACTAGAGACCCATCTCTTTCCTCCGCTTCCCAGCCCAAGTCATCATCAAAGTCATCGAAGCGCAATTCACCAAATTCATTGATACCAACATATCCTGGACCCCTCCCAATCTGGCTTCAGAAGCAACCATAGCACTGAGTCTGCTTTTCTCGTCGCAACAGACGACATCTGCAATCTTCTGGATCAAGGTGAAACCGCAGCCCTCATCCTCCTGTGGCTGTCAGAGACATTGTCCATTGAATCCATCTTGGATGTAGTGCCTTTGCGCTAGGAACGCTGGTTTTTGTGACAGCCTCGAGAGCTAGATTCGGAGATATGACAATAATGTTTTTTCCTGGGCCAAAGGTCTCTCATTAATGACAGCCATCTGAATAGCAGTCAGAATTTATTCTGTGGAAGCAAAGTGGTGTTCAGGTGTGGAATACAGAGGTCACTTGCATGCAGTAGGGATGGTATCATCCATTGAACGTTCCATAGGTGAAACCAAAGGCACCAGCAATTACTCTGATGAACAAATGTGTTTTGATATCCCTTATGCATAAGTGTTTTGCTGCAACCATGTCTTGTTGTAATGCTCTAAAAATGCATGTGTGTTCGATAGTCCAATTTTTACTTTAAACGCCAGGATGTATTAGATCATATAATGATTTAATGCGTAGTGCATAATCTGTAATGTAAGTTCTGCCAAAGTTTAGAAAAGCCCAAAAGGCCCAAAGCCCCAAAATTGTTTATGGTGTATGGTGGTTGCACTTGTGCACACTACTCCACAAAGTTTGGAGCTAGGCTCTTGCCTTCATCTGATAGTGTGTATCCCAAAAATAGGAATCTTGTATTAAATTTGTAGCCTAATTCGGCAAATCCCACAACAATGCAGCTCACCCATCATATATATTGAACAAGATCATCATCCGCAAGGTAGGTATCATTTACATTGGACAATGTCTCAGGGTCAATGTTGTGTGAAATTGAAGTAACACTAGCTGAAAACAATCCTGGACTGTTTTTTACCCTTGTGGGAGTCTGAAACACTTTTTTGTGAGCTTAAAGATCTAACAGTTGTTAAATCCCTATTTTCAGGCACTACATTTTTGCAGAAAAAAAATTGGAAATATCTAAAGTTGTTTTGTATGGTTTGTGCACTATATTGTTCATGCGTGCTATACTGTGTGCATTTTCTATGTCAAATTTGCGTGTATGACTATTTAAATTCCTATAATCAAAGACTAGTCTATGAGAATTGTCTTGTTTAGCTACAGGGAACAACAAGTTATTGATTGGTGAGACACAGGGTTCAATTACACCCTGGTACTGTAGCTGTGTGAGAATTTCCCTCACAGGTGCTTTAGGTTCATGTTTAATAGGATATTGGGATTTGTGGTTGTGCTTAGGACCTAATTGATATTATTGTAATTGTATTTGTATTTCTATAGAGCTTACTGCCCATGATGAGGCCTCAAAGCGCTTTCGGGAGAGTAGTACGCTACTCTGTAACCCAAACCGATTAGTGGCGGATTAGTATAGTGAAATATGAGTACAGTATTTGTATTAGTATGAGTTGATTTGAGCAAAGAATATGTGAGTTTGTTAGTAGGTTTCAATAGAATAACGGAGGCATAGAGGAGGGAAGAAATCCAGAAGTGTTAATTGGGAGTTTATAGTAATGAGATGAGGCTTCGGATGAGTAAAGGGGAGATGGAGGAGCGAATAGTATGTAGAAAGGGGTTACGGAGAATATAGTAGGAGAAGGGTTTTGGATGAGTCAAAGGTGAGATAAGTAGGGGAGAATTTAATAGGGTTGTTTGGGAGATCATAGTAGTAAACGGAGGTTCGGGTGAGCCAGAGTGGTAGAGGAGAGAACAGCTTAGGCAGGGTGATTTTGGAGATCATAGTAGCTGAATGGGTTTGGGACAAGTCAGAGAGAGTGGGTATGGAGGATAGATTGATGATAGTGTCATAGGGACATAGAACAACGTTTATGAGAGAGCATTTTTTGTTGTAATGGTTTTTTCCTATTGTGTAGTAGGACTAAAATAATAAATAAATAGATATCTAAATACATTGTAAGGGAACATATGTGTAAGGATTATAATAATGGATATAATATTTTGTGATTTTAAGTTGTGTTGACTTTCAAGACTTTCAAGATGAGCAATATTTGAAGTTAATTTAGTTGTGTACTTTTCTAACACTATTTTATCTTCCTTCAGTTTTGAATAGTGAAATGTTTCCTGATAAAACAATTAAGATAACATTTGTTGATTGTGATAGTTAAAATGAAAGCAGGGATTCATAAGTATCTAATCTAACAACTTATCTGGGAAGTATGCAGTAACCCCTGAACATGTTGAGCATAAAATAATATACACATATAAATGTATACATACACATACATACATTGTATGCATACTTGTACATACACATAGGCACACATATACATATATACACACTCACACATTTATACATTTAACAGTGGGAAAATATACGTTTGTGAAACAGGCTTAAAGAGTATGTACATATATAATTAGGAAATTGTAATTGTACATATTTTTAAAGAAATACGCATGTCTAGATTATACACATAATCAGATTATAAATGTTCACCAACACAGGCATGTGCAGACCATTGCTGTTTGGACATAGTGGTTATAAAGGAAAGAGCCAACTCTTGAGCAGTCTTCTGAAGACCAGATAGTTATCTGTGGATCTTATATTTGGGGGTAACAAATTCCATAGTTTACTGCTTAAGCCAAGAAGGATGTACCACCTATAATCTCTTTCTTGTATTGTGGCGTTTTAAGGTGGGGTGCCAATAATTAAAGAAGTTTTATTTGTTGAATGTATGTGGTGATTATATTTCTGGTGAAAAGCAGTCCTGTTCCATGATTTGCTTTGTGGGTGATACAAAGCAGCTTGAAGGTGAACCTTCTGTCAACTAATAACCAATGTAGTGCCTTCAATGCAGTGGAGATATGGACTTGTGACTTTACATGTAGTAGTAGTCTGCCAGCTGAGTTCTGAATGTGTTGTATTTTTTTCATAGTAGATAGCGATGATTCATGGTAGAAACCATTGGTGTAATCTAGATTAGATAGTACAAGACAGATTGTAGCCTGGACCGTGTGTGGAAATCAATCCAGGGTGGGAGAAGATGTGTTGCAGAGTTTTCAAGGTGATGAAGCTTGATCGTGCTAATTTGTCCACTTGGAAATTTATCGTTAATTTGGAGTCCATGGTAATTCCTCATTTTTTAACTTCCTTAGATATTCGAGGAGGTGGTCCCAGATCGTCAGGCTAGGCGCACAGTGGGTCATCATTTTTCCAGTCATCACATGTAAGTATTTCCATTTTGGAAGCATTCAGTTTGAGATGGCTCGAAGTCATCCACTGCTCAACGACTCTAAGTCAACTGAAGATGTGTGAGGATCCAATGTCTTTGGGTCATTCCAATTTACGGAGTATTTTTGTGTCATCTGCATTGTTGTAGCATGTGAGTTGAAATTAATTGATCAATTCTGATAATGAGATCATGTAGCTGTTGAAAAGAATGGATAAGATGAGTGATACTTGAGGGACCCCTGCTTTTATGAAGTTATGTCAGGACGAGAAAGGGGGAGAATAGATGACATTTCATCTGTTCTGAAGGTAGGATGTGATCCAGTCAAGACCAGTTCCTTCTATGCCAGCTTTGTGTAGGCTTCATGGTCAACAGTGTCAAAGTCATCTGAGAGTTCTAAGAGAAGTAGTGCAGCAACTCCATTGTGGTTGACTGTGTTTTTAAGATCATCACAGATTGCGATGAGCGCAGAATCAGTGCCTCTTCCTGGGCAGAATCCAGTTTGGAAGTCTGAAACTATGGAGTTATCCTCAGTGAATTGTGACAATGTTGCTCATTCTAACAGTTTACCCAGGAAAGGCCCAATTGTAATTGTAGCTGTTGGGGTCCTGTGGGTCAAGGTTTGTTTTCTTTAATAATGGGTGTATGTATGCCTTTTTAAGGTCTTCAGGAAAAGTTCCCGTAGTTAAAGAATTATTGATGATTCTTCTTACAGGTGCGGCAGCAGAAGTAGAAAAAATAATTTTCTTGAATATGTGTGCTGGACAAGGGTCGAAAGGGCTGCCCGAAGGGCTTTGACCCAATCCATAAATTCACTTTGTGATATTTGTTTGAAGGAGTGCAGATGTTGGGTTAGCTTACTCTTGGGGGGGATTTTAGGAAACAGGTTGGTGCTGGTGGTTTTCCTTTTTAAATAGAAGTCTAATGTGTCTGCCTTAGTTGTGTAATAATTTGCCAGTTTGGCGGTGAATTCTTGAGGAATGGGATGAGTTCCTTCCATGCATTTAGGTTTTCAAAATTTGTTGCAAAGTTTATTAAATTCTTTATTAGCAGATTCAGAATTTTGAATTCTGTCTAAGGAGTACCTTTTTTTAGCTTTTTTGATTGATGTTCTGTATACTAAGTTAAGTTTGTGCAGGTAAAGTTTGTCTTGAATGTTGTTTGTTTTGAGCCAGGTTCATTGCAGCCTTCTGATTTGTTGTTTTATCTTTTTAGTTCTGTATTCCTCCAAGGTGTTGGTCTTCTTTTGTCCTGTTTAGTTTATTTGAGTGGTACTATGATATCAAAAGCTTCCTGTAGCCACTCAAAATGTTTTGCAACATAATTTACTGTATCTAGATCTTTGTTGGCTTTTAGTTCTGTCTCTAAGTCTTCAAAACTGAGTTTGTTCCCTGGTCGATAGATGTATGTATGTAAGGTGGTCCTGGTTGTGTTGGTTTGTGGTGCTTTATGTTTGAAAGTTACTAAATGGTGGTCTGAGCATGTGACTGGCTTGATGCTTTTTTACTGTAACTAGTTCTGAGTTTGCAAAAATGACATCTAGGCTGTCTAGCGATGTGTGTGGGATTGTGTACAATCTGATGATAGGTTTAATGTGACTAGGCAGCCAGTGGTTTTTGGATACTGCTTTTGTCAAACTAAGGCTCTGATTTATATAGTTTTTTGCGCCACATTACCATGATTTATTGACGCAAAAGCGGCAAAAACGTTCAAAATAAAAATGTATTTGGTACGTTTGCACCTCTTTTGCGTCAAAAAATGATGGTAATGCGGCGCAAAAAAAGTATAAATCAAGGCCTAAATGTTTAGGTCCCCAAGGATGAAGAGATTGGAGTATAACATTGTAAGGTTTGAAACTGTCTCAAGAAATGTGTCTGGGAATGTTGAATTCTTAAGCGGAGGTCTGTAGAGGAGGAGAAAGTTACAGGAAGAAATTGGTGTCCTGTTGTATCTGGTGATGAGGGCCTCACAACCTTTTATGGAAATGTTTTCCGTTTTGCTGTGATTTATTGCTTATTTGAATATACTAGCTAGTCCACCTCCTGTTTTGCCTATACAGTTTTATGTGATGGTTTGATAGTCTGGAGGAATGGCTTCATACAACAGTAGGTCCATGTCATCTCCCAACCACAATTCTGTTATGAATAGCAAGACAGGTTGTGTATCAGTGAGCAGGTCGGAGATGTGGTGCTTTTTTTTAGAGTGATCAAGCATTTATGAGCAGGCAGGTTAAAAATGTGTTTTGGTGTTGTTATCATTTTGTTTTGGAGTAGGATGAGCAGTATATTTTGAGCTTGCACCAGGTGTGTTATTATCTGTAATAACTGTATGAGGCTCACAGTAGTGTTGTTTTTCTACATTGTGTTCCTCATCTAGCAGGCTTATATGGCAGAAGAGCATGTGGATCATAATCTAAGGCTCTAAATTGTGCAATGCATGAGAGGCAGGTGAATGAATGCTGCTGTGTTGGGGTGTATGTGGTAGATGTTTGTGAAGAGTGAGAATTTTGGAGTAAAGATTGGTCAGGATTTGTATTATTTTTGTAGACATGAGGGCGGAAGTGGGTGTGACCGAAAGTTTTGTGAATGTTTGTGTTATTTTGATGTGTTGATGTGTGTGGTATGTTTAGTTTTTGTGGAGTAGTGATAGTTGATATTGATGTAGTGGTTTTCTATGAAGAACTTGTATGTGAGTTATTGCTGGTGAGTGGTGTTTGAATAGTATAGGGGATGGTGATGTGTTTTCGAGAAGAGTGTATGAGGTGTGTAGCAGGGTATGGACAGGAGTTGAGTGTTTGTGTTAGATTTAATTGCTGTAAGAAGTAATATGTGTGGTGGAGTGGAGTGTAAGGATTGTATGGTCATGTGTAATTGGTAAAAAGAAGAGGAGGGTGTTGGTGAATGTTGTGATGGAAGGCTGAGTATACGTGTTGTCATGATAAAAAGGGGTCTGGTAGGACCAAATAGAGGGTAGAGCTGGTGTTTTGCATGAACAAGGAGTTTGTTTCTGGATAGGTGAAAGTTATGTTTAATGTGGCTTTGTGTTGCGTGGGTGATGTGTGGAGGTGTTAGTGGTAATGGACAGAGTTGTGTTTGGTGTGAGAAGGATGGTGTCTTAATGTTGTTGTTATGGTAGATTTGTGGGGTTTTGTGGTTGTTGTTGTTGAAATATTGAAATCTGTATGAGGTTTGTTTGTGGTGCATGAGTTGGATGCCTTTCATGATATTGTGCATTTGGGCACCATCTCTGGCCCTAGGCCTGACCTGGTCCGAACAGGCCCAAACAGACAACCGTCCTTGTCGTCTCTGCCCTTAACCATGACGCTTTAGCTGAGATGGCCTGAACCCTCAGCCTAAATATCCCTATTGACCAATGAAACCCTAGCCCTAACCCCAACCAATCAGATTCCTAACTCTGAACCCTAGAGCCAATGGGAGACCTGGCCCTATTAACCAATTACAACCCTAGCCCTGACAGCCAATCACAACAGGAAACCTAAAAATCTTGGACCAATGGGAACCCTAGTCCTAGCACCAATTAGAATACAAACTGCATCCCTTAGCCCCTCACATGCCGGGGACGAGCTGGTCTCGTCCAGGCACACGTTGCCGTGTGCCTGGGACGAGATCAGCTAGTCCTGCACCTGGCTCATGGGGGAGCGCTCCTCCCTCCGACACCCCACACCACCAGTCGGGGATGGAATGGGAATCGTCCCCCCGCAGCCCCCACAGTGACGTCTGATGACGTCAGCGTGCAAATTGTGCACTGACCTCATCAAAGGTCACCTCGGATTGATTACGGAAGAGAAATGCTTTTGCATTTCTATTCTGACTGGGAGGTGGGGCGGAAAGGACATTAACGGAAAGGAAAGACCTTTCCTTTTCATTCTTGTCTCTCACAGCATTTCTGCTGCCCGATCGCCATGCGATCGGGCATCAGAAATGCCCACTAGACACCAGAAAATTTAGTTTTTTGGGGGATTTTTTCATTAATACCGATAAAAATTCTGCTGCACTTGTCAGCCTACATTTTTTTTTTTTTCAAACTGCCCTTTTGGACCCTCTTTGGTTTCCCCTCAATTTCGACATGGTTTTGGCTCTTCCCTGTCACAGGCATTTGGCCCACCTACACAAGTGAGGTATAATTTTTACTGGGAGACTGAGGGGAACGTTGGGTGGTAGGACATTTGTCCCGGTGTGGTGATCCCACACAGAACTGTGGGAAAAAAATGATTTTTTAGCGAAATTTGAGGTTTGCTGAGGATTCTGGGCAAGAAAACATTGAGGGATCCACGCAAGTCACACCTCCCTGGATTGCCTTGGGTGTCCAGTTTTCAGAAATCTCTGGGTTTGGTAGGTTTCCCTAGATGGCAGCTGAGCCCAGGACCAAAAATGCAGGTGTCCCACGCAAAAACAGGTAGTTTTGTATTTGATAATTTTGATGTGTCCAGATAGTGTTTTGGGGCATTTCCTTTTGCAAGCACTAGGCCTACTCACACAAGTGAGGTACCATTTTTATCGGGAGACTTGGGGGAACGATGGGTGGGAGGAAATTTGTGGCTCCTCTCAGATTCCAGTACTTTCTGTCACCGAAATGAGAGGAAAAAGTGTTTTTTTGGCCAAATTTTGAGGTCTGCAAACGATTCTGGGTTACAGAACCTGGGAAGAGCCCCACAAGTCACCCCATCCTGGATTCCCCTAGGTGTCTAGTTTTAAAAAATGCACAGGTTTGGTAGGTTCCCTAGGTGCCGGCTGATCTAGTGGCCAGAATCCACAGCTAGGCACTTTGCAAAAAACAGCTGTTTTCTTTGGGAAAATGTGATGTGTCCACGTTGTGTTTTGGGGCATTTCCTGTCGCGGGCGTTAGGCCTACCCACACAAGTGAGGTACCATTTTTATAGGGAGACTTGGGGAAACTCTGGGTGAAAGGATATTTGTGGCTCCTCTCAGATTCCAGAACTTTCTGTCACCGAGATGAGAGGAAAAAGTGTTTTTTTTTTAGCCAAATTTTGAGGTTTGCAAATGATTCTGGTTAACAGAACCTGGTGAGAGGCCCACAAGTCACCCCATCTTGGATTCCCCTAGGTGTCTAGTTTTCAAAAATACAGAGGTGAGCTAGGATTCCCTAGGTGCCGGCTGAGCTAAGGGCCAAAAGCCACAGCTAGGCACTTTGTAAAAAACAGCTCTGTTTTCTTTGGGAAATTTGTGATGTATCCACATTGTGTTTTGGGGCATTTCCTGTCACGGGCGCTAGGCCTACCCACACAAGTGAGGTACCATTGTTATCGGGAGACTTGGGGAAATGCTGGGTAGAAGGACATTTGTGGCTCCTTTCAGATTCCAGAACTCTCTGTCACCGAAATGAGAGGAAAAAGTGTTTTTTTTGGCCCAATTATGAGGTTTGCAAAGGATTCTGGGTAACAGAACCTGGTGATAGCCAAACAAGTCATCCCATATTGGATTCCCCTAGGTGTCTAGTTTTCATAAATGTGCAGGTTTGGTAGATTTCTCTAGGTGTCAACTGAGCTAGAGGCCAAAATCCACAGCTAGGCACTTTGCAAAAACAGTTCTGTTTTCTTTGGGAATATGTGATGTGTGTTGTTGTGTTTTGGGGCATTTTCCTCTCGCTGGCGCTAAGCCTACCCACACAAGTGAGGTACCATTTTTATCGGGGATGGGGTTTGGTAGGTTTCCCTATGTGCCGGTGGAGCTAGAGGCCAAAATCTACAGCTAGGCACTTTGCAAAAAAACATGACAGATTTCAACGTAAAAATGTGATGTGTCCATGTTGTGTTTCCTGTTGCAAGCATAGGCCTACCCACGCAAGTGAGGTACCATCTTTATCAGGAGACTTAGGGGAACACAAAATAGCAGAACAAGTGTTACTGTCCCTTGTCCTTCTCTACTTTTTTTCCTTCCAAATGTAAGACAGTGTGTAAAAAAGACGTCTATTTGAGAAATGCCCTGTAATTCACATGCTAGTATGGGCACCCCGGAATTCAGGGATGTGCCAATAACCACTGCTTCTCAACACCTTATCTTGTGGCCATTTTGGAAATACCTTTGCTTGATACCTATTATTCACTCTTGATATTTCAGCAAATGAATTGCTGTATACCCGTATAGAATGAAACCCCACCTCAAGGTGCAGCTCGTTTATTGGCTCTGGGTACCTAGGGTTCTTAATAAACCTACAAGCCCTATATATCCCCGCAACCAGAAGCGTCCAGCAAACGTAACGGTATATTGCTTTAAAAAATCTGACATTGCAGGTAAAAGTTACAGAGTAAAACGTGGAGAAAAATTGCTGTTTTTTTCACCTCAATTTCAATATTTTTTTAATTAAACTGTTATTTTCTGTAGAAAACCCTTGCAGGATCTACACAAGTTACCCATTGCTGAATTCAGAATGGTGTCTACTTTTTAGAAATGTTTAGATGTCTGGGATCCAGCATTGGTTTCACACCCATTTCTCACACTAACTGGAAAGAGGCTGAAAGCACAAAAAATTGTAAAAATGTGGTATGTCCCAGTAAGATGCAAAAATTGTGGTGACAAATTGGGTTTTCTGATTCAAGTCTGCCTGTTCCTGAAAGCTGGGATTGATGGTGATTTGAGCACCACAAACCCTTTGTTGATGCAAGTTTCATGGAAGAAAACACAAGCCTTCTTCTGCAGCCCTTGTTTTTCAATTTTTAGGAAAAAAATGAAATGTTTGCTGTATTTTGGCTAATTTCTTGGTCTCCTTCAGGGGAACCCACAAACTCTGAGTACCTCTATAATCCCTAGGATGTTGGAAAAAAAAGGACGCAAATTTGGCATGGGTAGCTTATGTGGACAAAAGGATATGAGGGCCTGAGCGCTATTTGCGCCAAATAGCCAAAAAAAGCTTGGCACCTGAGTTGGAAAAGGCCTGGCGGCGAAGGGGTTAAGTCAATATAAATACTATCCTCAGCAACCACTTACAACAACACATGCAACAACCAATAGAAGCTTATATAAGGACCAAGTTACCATAAGCCTAAGCCCCTGTGGAAGGGAGGAGGTAGGTGATCCTCCATTCAGAATCTCCTTGAATACAGACAGGTAGAATCCACACTTCAAAGTGAGCAGAATCCACTTTCCAGGTAAGGGACAAATCAGAAGCCACTGAAGTATTGCTTGTCACACACTCAAATATATGGCTTTTTTAAGCCAAAAAGAAGGGGTGCATATATTTTTCAAGCACTGTTTAAATCACAAAGCAGATTAAGCAGTCTCCTAAACATACTCTAGTTTGCCACTGAGGTGTATGTAGCCTTGTGGAAAAAACAGGGGAGGCAGTCCTTGTGAATAATAGGAGGGAAATTTCAAATAGTCTCGGGTTAAAAAAAAAACAGCAGTTTGAAAGCACCAAGTTTGCTGAAACATAGGGAGCCTAATATAAACAGGCACAGGTAGGAAAAATACACTTTTTAACAAATAACAAGAATACATAGAAAGTCTGGGATCTTACCAGTCTCCTAAGACTCTGGCTCACTGGGCTGTATTAGGGCGCAGGTAAAGCTAGACTCACAAAATGGAGGTGGCTGTCTTGGGGTTCCCTCCACAAACTTAAAGGCCCACTGCAGGTGTGAGGGGAGGGCTCAGACTGCATGGGAGCTAGGGAGCCAATCACCAGACCCAAGCCCCTGTGGAAGGAAGGAGGGAGGTGCTCCTCTATTCAGAATCTCCTTGGATACAGACAGGCAGAATAAACATTTCTAAGATAGCAAAGTCTACTTTGCAGGTAAGGGACAGATCGGAAACCCCTGAAATATACGGTATGGAGAATTTTTATCCCACCCCACATGTTTGCGACACTGCGCAAGTGCCTGCGCCAATGCCCAATCAATAGCTCAATCTCCCCAGTGCTTTACTGGAAATAGTGGCGAGAAAGATGGTTCAATTACCTCTTCCCCTATGTCCCCAGTCTCAGCTTCTAAACTGTCACTAGTTGCTTTCACCCCCAGATGCTCTTAAAGAATCCGGTGAACTATTTTGACCTGTGCTGTGCTGTTTAGCAGGGCCAGTGCCCAGTTCCTGTTCTTAAGTAATACTCTCATCCTGAATGGCATTTCATACAGAAATCACTGCCGCTATATTCTTCTTAAATTGTGGTTTTGTTGAGGAAGTTTCTCTTTTTTTACTGGAATTTCTGATGAGCGTTGTGACTCCTTTCTCGGTTTCAAATACTCAATTCGCTGCTCTGACCGCCCACGTCTCTCACTGCATTTATCCGGTGAGTCTTGAAAGCAATGAGATTGGTGTGTATTAATATATTGATATCTATCAGTGGTTTTTATATTACCTCTATTTCTAAGGTAATAGCTGTTTTGAGGGGGCTCTGAATGTGGAGATTCTCCCCTTTCTTTTTAAGGTGTTTGTTTTTATTTATCCGAACGATTTCTAAGAACCATCAGGTACTTGCTAGGTAGAATCCTTATTGGATTTAGCCTGTAATTGTGGTTTACTAGGTGTGACTCCCAGACTATCGCAACCAATACTAGAGTAAGTCTTGGCGAAAATCTTTGGCAGCTCACATTCTTGATCCTGTTGATGAACATCTCGGAGCCGCTGGCATACCTGCCAAAGCTTCTGCTTTCCCTTTAAGGTTACTTAATATTAGTGAAGACGCAGTGGCAAAATTGCCCATTAATTGCACCCCCAAATCCAGGGTCAGTGCAGTCCCATATTCATCTTGAATTTGTTTCAACACTTCTGGAAGATTGGCAAGTGTTGGAGTACCCTGTGCGATGGTGTAGAACATGTCAAATACCACTCCTCAGGTGTTGCAATTATCCACAGAGGGAACCGTTCAAAATGGCAAGCACATAGTGGAAATTCTATGCTTATCTTGAGGACCCATATGGGGAAAGACTGCCTCCTGCGTGTTAAATTTTGGAGCTAACCAAATAAGCAAAACTGAATTTCTGCCCGTTTAGCAAATACTTTACCCATAGTTAACCCATAGTTAAATGGACAATATTACAAAGGGGCTTATTTAGGGCATTCCTTCCTAAATCCGAATCACAATGGTATGTTGAATGTTTTGCAACCAAAATGCTGTTGCAAAATAATTGCTGGTTACCACCAATTCCAAATTCCTTTAGGGAAAATGGACTGCATTTAAAAAAAAATCATTGCTTTATTTCAAAGCAATTACAGACATGGTGATCTGCTGATCCCAGCACGCCACCATCCGTGTGATATTTTGAGATTTCTAGTTGGTCACAAAGTGAAACCTACCTCATACGAATTAAAGAGATAGGTCTATTTGCGACCCACTTAGAATCTCAAATGAAACTCAAACGAGTTTCGAACATTTGAAATTGCGATTTGCATAGAATCGCAATTAGGAAATCACAATTCAAAATGTACGTGTATCTGGCCCTTAGTGTATTGATGTGTTTTTATCATATTCAAATTTTTGTTTCAACCACACTTCAGAATTACAAAACAAATGTGCTTGATTTGTACTAACTCTGATATATTGTGAAACATCAGCACAGTTTCTTTTTTTATTGTGCTACAAAAAAACATTGTCCACCCTCTCCTCTTACATGGTTACTCACCACGATTATCACATAATTCCTCTCACTTTGAAGTCAGAAAAATAAAAGTAAACACCAAACTCCCTCGGAAGACAGTACGTAACATTTGACTTCTGTCTTTGTATGCAAAGCAAAAGTGAAAAAATTAGAAAAAAGATTTAAAGACATGTTTAAAGAAAGATAATGCATGGAAGAATACAGTAAATAAGGTTTGGGCAATGAGAGGGATGAACTCAAGCTGGACAGCCTGAAGCAAATAAATGTTTTTGATGCAAAAGCAGCGCTAACTCAACTGCATATTTATATTTGGTCAATAGAGCAGTCTAGCATAAAAATTTGTGACTTAGGCCCTCATTACGACTCTGGCGGTTGATGGAGAAGTGGCGGTTTTACCGGCAACAGGCTGGCGGTAAAAAATTTGGAATTATGACCATGGCAGTTACCGCCATGGTCACCCGCCACTTCTCCAATCAGACCGCCAGGGCGGAGACGACTGCTGGGCTGGAGACTTAGGTCTCCAGCCCGGCGGCCGTCACACTACTGCCGGCGGTATAATGACCCGGCTCACCGCCATGAATTTCATGGGGTTCGGGAACCGCCATGAAATCCATGGTGGTGAGCACTATCAGTGCCAGGGAATTCCTTCCCTGGCACTGATAGGGGTCTCCCCCACCCCCAATCCCCATCCCGAGTCCTTCCCCGACACCACCCACCCCATTGCCGCCCATCGAAGGTGGCAGGACCCCCCTTCCCACCCCCAACATCACATTACTGATTCACACCCGACACACACGCAGGCACCACCAACATATATACCCGCACACACACCAACAAACATGCCAACAGCCATACACACAGTCATACACACACAATCACATTCAGACATACATGCACACATCCATACAGACATACATACAGACAGCCACGCACACATTTCCAAACACACAACACCCCGCATGCATACACGCACTCACATACCCCCTCTACATACTCACACGCACACCCCCATGCACACACACAACACACAACATCCCCCCACCCCCCTCCCCTAACGGACGATCAACTTACCTGGTCCGTTGATCCTCCCGGAGGGGACTGGATCCATGGGTGCTTCTCCGCCACCAGCACCCCGTCAACAGAACACTGCCACGCCGAATCACAGAATGTGATACGGTGGGCGGTGTTCTGTTGACATGGCGGTGGAGCTGGAGCAACCTTCACTTCCCCGCGGACCGCCAGTATGGCTGCTGGTGGCTCTCCGTCCGGAAAAGGACGGAGGGCTGCCAGCAGTCATAATGTGCCGAATGGAAAACCGCCTGCACTGGTGGTCTTCAGCACGGCGGTACCTCGGCGGTCTTGTAAAAAGACCACCAAGGTTGTAATGACCCCCTTAGTGTCATTTTTTGGGTGTACCACCTCACCTTGCATTGTTTAATGACAATGATATCCAAGGTAGGCATTCCCTCCCAAAAAATTATAGACCGCTAGCACCAAATTTAGAATCTGAAAAATAAATGACGCACGCAAGTCTGATTAACGTCAAAACTTTAATGCCTGGTCAAGCCAGGTGTTAAAATGAGGCCCACACACCACTACATAAGAGAAACACACAGAAGGAGCATTGAAAAGTAATTGGACAACATGGACCTGTTGCTCCTACAGATCGGCACCTGTAGAAGATGACAGCGACAATGCTAAGTGCCACCAGCACCACTGCAGGAACCGCAAACATCACCACAGCAGAGACAAACACACCGTAAAAGGAGGGAGAGGATCTTTTGTCAGTTGGCAACCATCCTGGCCCTCAGGGAAGAAGAGGTTATGAGACTCTGGCCCTCATTATGACATCGGCAGTATTCTAAGAATACCACCGAAGCCAAGGGCGCCAGAAGACCGCCAGTGCCCTCCACCAGCCATATTATGGATACTGCAAGATTTCTGCCACAAAAAGGGGTAGAAATCCTGCAGTAGCCCTGCTGGTGGACTGTGGCCCCTTGGCGCTGCTATCACCAGCACCACACAACCAGTAGGATGCCGCCAGCAGTATTAAGGCCATTAGTACAGCCTGGCGGTGTCCTACAGCAGTGTCCATTCCCGTTCCCTGCCGGATGACCTCCTCGCCGGACAAGGTAAGTTGGGGTCTGACAGGGAAGGGGGTTGGAGGGGGGGTTTGTGTGACTGTGTTATGTCTGCCTGTGTGTATGCATGTGTATGTGAATGTGAGTGTTGTGGTGTATGCATGGTTGTATGCGTGTGTGTAAATGCGTGCATGAAAGTTGAAGTGAGTGCATGTCTACATGTCAGTGTGTATACGTGCCTGAATGGGTATATGGGTGTCTGTGTAAATGCGTGTATAAATGCGTGTGATTATGTCTGTATGAAAGTGCCTGAATGCATGTTGGTATGTATGAGTGAATGCATGCATGGAAATGTAGTTGAATGGGTGTATAAGTGCTGCATGTGGGTGTCTGTGTGGAGGTTGGGGCTCCCTGCCCTCTTCTGGAGGTGAGGGCTGCTGTGTCTCTGCTGGAGTTGACAGCTGCTGTGTCTCTGCTAGAGAGGTGGCTCCCTGCTCTCTGCTGGAGGTGTGGGCTGCTGTGTCTCTGCTGGTGGTGGGGGCTCCCTGCCATCTGCTGGAGGTGAGGGCTGCTGTGTCTCTGCTGGAGGTGGGGGCTCCTTGCCCTCTGCTGGTGGAGTGGGCCTCTTGCCTTTCATTGGTGGTTGAGTGGGCCTCTTCCCTTTCATCGTGGTTGAGTGGGAACCTTCACTTTCATTGGTTGTTGAGTTGGAACCTTCACGTTCATTGGTGGTTGAGTGGGAACCATCACTTTCTTTGCTGCTGGAGGGGGATCCATGTGTCCCCTCGTGATGGGTCCCCTTGGCCTTAGACATGTCACTTGTGTGTTTGCCTCCAGGACTAGGAGGTGCCTCCACTGTCCTCGTCTCACATCCCTTGCTTTTCACCACCCTAGTTCTCCCTTTCTGAGTCGGAGGTGTGCTCTCAGTAGGAGTGGCAGCCGCAACACTCTGGGGCCCCTTTGTGCTAGCAGCTGATGATTTGATGGGAGCAGTGGCAGACTGTTGGAGTGAGGTGCTGGGCTGGGTTGTTGGGACCCTGCTCTTATAAGCAGGATGAGGGTTGGAGGGGGATGGAAGAGGTCAAGACATGCAAGGAAAAGCTTCTTAGGCATGTTGGGGCGGGATGTGGAAGATGGGATGGGAGTGGAGGTTTGTGGGAGTGGTTGTCGTAGGTGTACTTCTGCTGGACTTGGGTGCAGGTGCATGGACAGAGTACATGTGTGAGGTGGGTGGCTGTTGGGTGTCTGTGTGTGCACGTTTGTGTCTCTTAGGAGGGGGCAGACAGGGTGGGAGAGGACATAGGGGACGCGTGGATGGATGATGTGGAGGTGTCTGCAAGTGAGGTGTGTGTGCTGCATGATGTGGTGATGGTGGGTGTGAGTGCAGATTTGACCGTGAGGGAGGAGGAGGAGAAGGGGGAAGCAATAGAGGCAGTGGATGTGTTGTGCATACAAGTGTCTGTTGTTTGTGTGAGTGCATGTGGCCTGAAGTGTGCTGCCTGTGTTTGACTGTGCTGCTCTAGTCTGATGTTTTGTGTGCATGCTTGTCTGTATCTGTGCCTTGGATGGGTTGGGGTTGAGGAGACTGGGACTCGGAAGTGGTAGTTGGAGGAGGGTCGGTAGGAACAGGGACACTGGCTGCCATCAGAGAGGAGGCCAGAGCCTGAAACAATCTCTGTAGGGCCGTCAACCTACCATGGATGCCCTCCAAGTATGCATTGCAATGCTGCATCTGGGATGCCAGCCCCTGGATGGCATTCACATTGGTTGACTGCCCTACAGAGATGGATCTCAGGAGGTCAATAGCCTCCTCACTGAGGGCAGCAGAGCTCACTGGGGCAGGGCCTGAGGAGCCTGGGGCGAAGGAGATGCCCACTTTCCTGGGTGAACGGACACAGGCAACTCGGTGGGGGGCTACTGGGAGGGCAGTGCTGGTACGGTGGGTGGCGGCTGTACCTGTAGCTGGCGTGGTTCCAGAGGTGTCCGCCACCACCAGGGAGCTCCCATCAGAGCAGGAATTAGAGTCAGTGTTGTCACCTCCTGTCTCCGCCGTAGTGCTCCCCTCGTCCTCTGTCCCATTGGTCCACTCAGCGTTGGTGGACTCTACCTCCTGCGTCCTGCGGGATGCAGCTCCCCCAGTTACCGGTGCCCCTGCTCCTCCAGCAGATGATGCTAATGCACACATGGACAGGATGACAGAAGATAATGGGGGGAGAGAAAGGGAGCACTGGGTCAATTACAGCAACAACACCACAGTTGGCATACACATTACCATCACACACAGTGATCAGGATTGAGCATTATACATCGCACTGGCATTACACTGGCTATGTGCCACAGCATAATGAGAGCCAACCACCACCAACTGCACCCCTCCTGGGACCCACTAAGCCCTGTCTGACATGGAATGCCATCTATGTAGGTTACCAGATTTTGCTATACACCCATTCACCTTGAGCTGGATCATGCAGCAATGGCTGAGCTGGCATTAAGGGGCACCTACTAACTGAAACCCACCACCAGGATCCCATGCCATCCAAAATAATTGTTGTCACACTCACACTCACCCCCTTGTGGCTGCCCTGCTGCCCTCAAGTGCCCATTCAGTTCTAGGAAGGCCACCACCAGTATGCGGGCCATCAGGGGGGTAAGGTTCCGACGGGCACCCCGCCCTCATTGGGAGACCATGCCCAGCTGGGCCTCCGCGGTCCTTCGGGCCCAGCGTCTCAGGTACTTCCACCTTTTCCAATAGTGGGTACTCCACCTGCCATAGACGCCCAGGGTCTGCACGTCCTTGGTGATGGCACGCCACAATCCCTTCTTCTGATGGGTGCTGACCTGCAGAGGTAACACAGACAGGAGGACACCATTAACCATACAATCCAGGCAGTCATACATTTGGCCCAAAAATAGCATTTCCAGCTCCATTGGCACACACATCACCTGGAGCACTGCATGTACACTACCACCAGACATACCCCCCACCCAAATTACACACTGCTAGCACATATATCTCCATGCTACATTGTCACATGCATCATGCCCGTGGTGTACTCACCTGCAGGTCTCGAGGCCCATAGAGCTGTTCATACAGGGGTAGGAACCCATCCACCAGGTGCTTTAACTCCTCGGAAGTGAAGGCAGAGACCCTTTCCCTGTCACACAGGCCATGGCAGGATCCAGACACATGTCACAGCAACACACACAGTGGAGGTGTTGTCATGTGGAAAGTCAGGTATCAAGTGAGGTTTTAGACAGAAAATGGCGGTCACGTCCACGGCGGTGTACACCATTGGACACAGTACTCCATAGACCCCTATTTTAGACAATGAAGAATAGCACGGCGATGCAAGACCGCCTTCCGCCATGACCCACAACACCGGCAGAGTTACATCACTTCCACCTGTCCATACTTACAGGACAGGAGGTCGCCATTTTATGGTGGAGGAAAACATTCAGAAATAGGAAACTGCTTCATTGCTATAAATTGCACATACATTGCCATTCACATTTTCCGATTACATACATGCTCTATGTACAATGAGGTGGTGGTTCCATTGTTCAGACTTTGACACCCTACTCACTCTTATGGCCTTTAGATACCTACCACTGCGGAGGAATAGGAGGTGGAGACAAGGCACGGTGTACAGACCCCTGCAGACTTGGCTACTCTGGAGGACAGGCACATAATACTGACCTTTAGCTTGGACAGGGCCACAGTCACAGAGCTGCGTACTCAATTGGAGCCTAATCTGAGATCAACTATCCATCATTCCACTGGGGTCCCCCCCTCTTTTGCAAGTTCTATCAGTGCTCCATTTCCTGGCAACTGGTTCTTTCCAAGAGACAGTGGGCCTGGCAGCAGGAATGTCACAGCCAATGTTTCAATAGTGCGTGCAAGGGTTTTTTTCTGCCTTGGTTACACATGTGCAGCTACATCGGTTTCCCCCAGGTGGAAGATTTGGCCACTGTCAAGGCTGGATTTTCTGCAAAGGGCCATATACCAACTGTTATTGGTGCAATTGATGGAACACCTATTGCATTTGTCTCCCCCGGCACACTGAACAGGTATTCAGGAATTGGAAGAGTTTCCACACACTCGATGTATAAATGGTGTGCCTGGCTGACTAGTACATCTCCCACGTCACTGCCAAGTACCCTGGGTCGGTACATGATGACTTCGCCTTGAGGAATAGCAGCATCCCAAATGTGATGGCACACCTATGGAGGCACAGGGTGTGGCTAATAGGTGAGCCAGAGTCCCCACCCACTGTATGTCAGTGTATGCCTTTAGGGGTAATCCCCCATACAATTGTTGTAGGCTGAGGATTGTCCCTCAACACTTGCAGGTGACTCTAGCTACCCAAACCTATTGTGACTCGTGACCCCTTTGAGGAATGCCAGGACAGGGGCTGAGAATCGGTATAATGATGCGCATGGGTGAACCAGGTGGATCATAGAACGTACCTTCGCCTCCTAAAGGCCAGGTTTAGATGCCTCCATCTGACAGGTGAATCCCTGTGCTACTCCCCTGAGAAGGTTTGCCAGATAGTTGTCACATGCTGCATGTCACACAACCTTGCCCTCAGACGATATGTGCCTTATCTGCAGGAGGAGGAGATCGGAAATGCCTCTGTGGCAGCAGTGGACCTTGAGGACAGTGAGGATGACGATGTGGACAACAGAACATCAGTTATATGGCAATACTTCCAATGACTAAACATTCCTCTGATTATTTATCCTTTCATTGTGGCATCTCAACTGACTATCACCTATGCCTTCTCATTTTGCAGATGTTGGTGTTATCACTACTGTGTACTGATGTGAACACTACAGGCAGCTACAGGTCATAATTTGTATACTATCACAGAGTTCAGATCATTTGCACAAGATGTAACTGTTACCATAAGTGCACATTTTCTTAACATAAAGCACTATCACTCTAGCTGTGTTCAAGGGTGTTTATTGTAGTGAAATGTATAGACAGAAAAGTGAAATGAAATCGGGTGATTGTAGAGGTAAGTCCAGGGTATTGGTCCAGTCTTTTGGTAGCACGGGTCCCGTTCCCCGTGTTTCACTTTGCTTTCGGCCGTATTTGTACGGCATTTTGATTTTGCAACGTTGAGAAAAGGACTATTTCAGTCTATAATTAATACATGTCTGCCTCATTGCGCGTGCCTTGAGAAAGCCCCGGCCAATATACAGCCAGAGGGGGCGAAACACGTGTTGGCTGATCCTCCTTTTTCCCTTGATTATTATATTTGGACCTTGGACCTTGTATTCTGTCCTATTAACCAGTGACTGTTTGTATAACTGGGACTATAATGTTTGCACAATAATAAAATCAAGAATTTTCAAAGTGGGACTTCACCTTTTTTGTATACATGTCACACAACCTTGCCCTCTGACGATATGTGCCTTATCTGCAGGAGGAGGAGATCGGAAATGCCTCTGTGGCAGCAGTGGACCTTGAGGACAGTGAGGATGACGATGTGGACAACAGAACATCAGTTATATGGCAATTCTTCCAATGACTAAACATTCCTCTGATTATTTATCCTTTCATTGTGGCATCTCAACTGACTATCACCTATGCCTTCTCATTTTGCAGATGTTGGTGTTATCACTACTGTGTACTGATGTGAAGACTACAGGCAGCTACAGGTCATAATTTGTATACTATCACAGAGTTCAGATAATTTGCACAAGATGTAACTGTTACCATAAGTGCACATTTTCTTAACATAAAGCACTATCACTCTAGCTGTGTTTAAGGGTGTTTATTGTAGTGAAATGTATAGACAGAAAAGTGAAATGAAATCGGGTGATTGTAGAGGTAAGTCCAGGGTATTGGTCCAGTCTTTTGGTAGCACAGGTCCAGTGTCCCAGGGGCTATACGAAGGGGAGCATAGGCAGTTCAAAGTAGACAAGGTGACAGAGTGGGACACAAGGGGAACATTAGGGAGGGTCTCATTTCCTGGTAGTGGGCTTGGTCTTGGCAAGTGTCTCTGGCCTCTGTCTGGGTCGCAGGGACCGTTCACAGGGTAGTTCACCTTCTGCAGGGTGCCGGAGTTGGTGGCCTGTGGGTCCTGTGGGAGGGCCTCCTGTCCACTAGCTGCAGCAGATGTGGTGGGCTGTTCAGGTGACTGGCTAGTGGAAGGGGCTCACTGGTTTGCTGTTTATTCCCTCATTATGTTGGCCATGTGAGTCAGCACCCCTGCTATTGAGACCATGGTAGTGTTGATGGCCTGCAAATCTTTCCTGATTGCTTGATTGTGTACCCCCTGCAGCCACTGGTTCTCCTGCATGGTGTCAAGAATCTGGCCCATTTTGTCCTGGGATTGTTGGCAAGTCCTCATGACATTAGTGAGTCCCTCCAGGACAGTCGGTACCCTAAGCCTGTCCTCCCCCTGGCACACAGCTGTCCTCCAAGTGTCCCTTTCACTCTGTGCCTGTGTCCCCTGAACGGTGTGCCCACTGCCACTGACCCCAGGTCCCTGATTGTCTTCTCTATGAGGTGTGGTCTGGGGTCACTGTACAGGTGGGCACACCGCAGATTGATGTGTCCAGGGACAGAGGTGTGGGGACATTTGGTGGGTGCTGTGGTGTTGGATACTGAGGGGGGAGGCTCTGTGGTAGACTGGGAGTGGGCTGGGGTGACCGACTCACGAGTGGTCCCTGATGGTCTAGAAAGTTCATCTAGATCCAGATGTCCAGAGTTACTGTCATCACTGGGGGCATCTTCTGTTGGGGGACTGGATAGCACCTCCTCGCCGCTGGGATTGGCACCTGCGGGGATGTAAGTGATATATTATGCTTCATGTCTGTGACATATTGTACATCCTTAACTTCCCCTAAATCTTTGCTGTTGCCCTGCCACCTTTGTTTGTATATGCTGATGTATTGTGGGATTGTTAGTTCTCTGTGCTGTGCATGCATAGGTGGTGGGTGTACATGCAGGGCTGGGAGGGCTGTACATGCAGTGGGCAAGGCATTCAGGGCTTGTCAATGGGGTTTGTCATATGTGTAGGTGCATTGTCTGGGATGGAGTGAAGTGATGGGAGCCAGGGTGAGGGGGAGAGATGGCATGCAGGTATGGGGGATGATAGTTCGTAAATATTGACTCACCAGTGTCCAGTCCTCCGGAAAGTCCACTGAGTCCCTCAGGATGCAGCATTGCCAAGACTTGCTCCTCCCATGCTGTCAGCTGGGGGGGAGAGGGGCAGGGTCCCTCACCAGTTCTCTAGATGGTGAGCTGGTGCCTTGATGCCATGGAAAGTACCTTTCCCCGTAGGCCGTTCCACCTCTTCCTGATGTCATCCCTGGTTCTTAAATGCTGTCACGTGGCGTTTACCCGGTCCACAATTCTCCACCATAGCTCCATCTTCCTTGCCATGGATATTTGCTGTACCTGTGCTCTAAACAGCTGTTACTCTACCCTGACTATTTCCTCCACCATGACCCTCAACTCCTCATTTGTGAAACGGGGTGCCTTTGTGGGGACATGGGTGTTGTGTGGTGTGTGTTGTGTAGTGCGTGTTGAATAATGTGGTGGAGTGCGTGACGAATGGCTGGGTGTTAGTGGTGTGTGTAGTTGTGTCTGTGATTTGGGTGTCTGTCTCATGGCTATTTTTCATGTTCGTAAATGATTGTGGGTAATGCGGGTGTTTGTTTTAAAGTGCTGTTGTTGTGTGGGTGTGATGTGTGTATTGGTGTCAGGTGTGCATATTTGGTATTGGCCAATGTTGTGTTGTTTTGTATTTTGGTGGCCATTCTGACTGCGCCGAAGTGTACCGGTTTACCACCATTGAATATCCGCCATGGTGTTTCGTGGGTCATAATGAGGAGGGTGATGTTTTGTGGGCGTGACGATGTGGGTGTTTGTACCGACAGTTTAACACTTAGCAGATTTGGATTGTGGCAGTATTTTGTCATTTTAGTGTGTATGTATCATATTATGGTGAACAGATGTTCGCTTACGAGCCGTTATGTTGGCGGCTGTCACCGCGGAGGTAAGCGGGATTTACCACCAATGTCATAATGACCACCACAATGTTTTGAATTCATTATTTCAATTAAGTTACAAATTCGATATTTGGTTGAGACATTTTGTTTCATTTGCAAAATCATGAACAGTGAAAAAATAACTGTGTATGTGTGGATATTGGCAATATGACCAACATGGGTTAATTTTTACTGTCAGAGATTCCGCCAACAGCAATACATATTGTATTGTTAACCAAAATGTTTCACCATGAAACGGCTCACCTTGGATGAGTAAGTCAACTCTATTGGTCAGATATTCACTACAATTCTATATTGAAAGAAACACATTATTATAATATATACCTTGACCCAAAGATTTTTCAGCCAAGGAGACCAATAAATTGATCCTCCTGAAGTCAAACTGTATGATTAACAAGCACTGGCAAAGCCAATATGTCTTGCTATTGAAGAGCTAATGGCTTTGGCAATGTGTTTAGCCATGTTGTACACCAGCGTGGCTGCTGTTCAGTGTGGTTAAAATTTAGTGGCGTGGACTGGGATGGGGTGAGTAGGATGGGGTAGGTTGGCATAGAGTGAAGTGGTGGTAGAGTGGGGTACAATGAAGGGTTATGGTTGAGGGATATAGATTGAAGTGGGGGAGTAGGGAAGATTAGCATGGTAGATTGAAGTGGAGTAGATTGGCGTAGATTAAATTGGGGTAGATTGGGATGGCATGATGTTGACTGTGGTGGAGTAGATTGGGGTAGATTAGAGTGGGATAGATTGGTATAGGTAGACAGGAGTAGGGTAGATTGGGGTAGATTGTGATAGAATGGAGTGGGGTATATTGGGGTAGATTCAAGTTGAATGGGGTAGATTGGGGAAGAGTATTGTAGGCTGGATAGTGGTGGATTGGAGTGGAGTAGTGTAGACTGGAGGGTGGTCAGGTAGGTTAGAGTGGAGTGGAGTAGATTGGAGTTTGTTAGTTTGGGTGGTTTATAGTAGGGTTAATGAAATGGAGTGGGGATAGATTTGGGTAGTTTGGAGTGGAGTGGAGTGAGGTTGATTGTGGGAGTGGGGTAGATTGGAGTGGTATGGGATAGATTGAGATGGGGTGGGATAGACTAGATTGAGGTGCAGTGTATTAGATTGAGGTAGAATGGGGTAGACTGGGGTAGAGGGGGATAGATTGGAGTGGGGTAGAGTGGGATAGATTGGAGTGGGGTAGATTGGGGCAGAGAAGGGTAGATTGGTATGGAATGGGGTAGATTGGAGAGAGTAGGATAGACTGGAGTGAGGTAGATTGAGATTACGTGGAGTGGGATATATTGGGGTAGATTGGAGTGGAGTGGGGTAGACTGGGGAAGAAGGGAGTGCAGTGGAATGGAATAGCCTTGAGTGGGGTAGATTGGAGTGGAGAGGAGTAGATTTGGAATGGAGAGTAGTAGAGGAAGGTGGAGTGGGATAGAGTGGAGTGTGGTAGTTTGGAGTGGAATAGATTGGGTGGATTATGTTATAGTAGATTAGAATAAAGTGGGGTATGTTGGAATGGGGTAGATTGGAGTGACATAGATAGGAGTAGGTTAGTTTGGAGTGGAGTAGACTTGAGTGGAGTAGATTGGGGTGGAGTTGGATAGAGTAGAGTCAGGTAGATAGGTACAGGCTGGGGTAAATTGGAATGGAGTATATTGGAGATGTGGTAGATTGGAGATGGGTGGGGTGAATTGGAGTGCAATGCAGTAGATTGGAGTGGATTAGCTTGGGGTAGATTGGAGTGTGGCAGCACAGAGTGGGGTGGATTGGATGGGGTAGACTGGAGTAGAGTAGTTTGGTGTGGAGCAGGGTAGGGTAAATTGGAGTGGGGTGGAGTAGAGTGAATAAGGGCAGAGTGGGATATAATGGACTGGAGTGGGGTAGATTTGAATAGCATGTGATAGATTGCAGTGAAGTGGAGTGAGGTAGATTGGGTAGAGTGGAATGGAGACGGTAGATTGGGGAGAGTGGAGCGGGATAAATCAGGTAGGTTGGAGTGGGTAACTGGAGTTGGGTAGATTTGTGTTGAGTTGAGTGGGGTGGAGTGGATAGATTAGACTGGAGTACTGTTTGGTGCGGAGTGAGAAACTGGGGAAGAGTGGAGTTGGGTAGGGTAAATTGAAATGGAGCGAATTGCGGTGTGTTAGGGTGGAGTGGTTGGGGAAGATTTGGAGGATTAGAGTAGGGTACATTGGAATGGAGGGGGTAGATTGGAGTTGGGTAGCTTGAAAAGGGATGATTGGAGTTTGGTAGATTGCAGTGGAAACAATTAGACTGGAGTGGAGTTGGGTAGATTCCAGTGGAATGATGTACAATGGAGTAGGGTAGCTTGGGTGGGTTGTAGTAGGGGAGACTGGAATGAAGTGGGAGTAGATTAATGTAGCTTGGGGTGGGTACATTGGTGTAAATTGGAGTGGAGTTGGGTAGTTTGAGGTGGGGTAGATTGGAGTGGTGTGGATAGATTGGGATGGGGTGGGATAGATTGGAACGGAGTGCAGTGGATTAGATTGGGGTAGAATGGGGTAGGTTGGGGTATAGTGGGGTAGAGTGGGTAGATTGATATGGAGTGGGTAGATTGGACTGGAGTGTGTAGACTGGGGTGGGGAAGATCAGGGTTAAGTGGTGTGGGATATACTGGGGTAGAGTGGAGTGGGTATATTGTGGAAGAGCGGAGTACAGTGGATTAGGATAGACTGGGGAGTAGAGTGGGGTAGATTAAAGTGGGGAAGATTTGAGAGAAGTGGGGTAGATTGGAGTGGGGAGGAGTAGATTGTAGAGTGAAAGATGAGGGTGTCGCATTGGCTCTCATTATATTCATGAGGCTGCCGGATTTGGGCGGCAGCATCAGCTGGATTGTGGGGAACTGAGTTCGATCCAACACCACATGACAACTGTCAGCCGAATCCGTTTCCAGCCAACTATTAGCACCTCATCTATGCCCAAGAGCAGGAGTTGATTTGTGGCAGCGTGATGCATAACATTGTGACTTTTCAGGGAAATCATGGTGAATCAGATCTTATCCATTTCTCCCAGTTACATTCATCTCACACATACAAAGACAAACAGAAGCAGAAAGTGGTTCAATAGGTCTTAATGAATCAGCTTGTTCTTGATAAAAAAACATGAACTGCAATAATTAGGATGATAAAACATACTAAAAACAGACTGGTGACAAGAAAAGGGAAACTCAAGCAAAGTCCCACCATACCGTCACTATGCGAGATGTGTGATTCCTACCTACGCCCTTAATGTTCTATGTTAGCTCATAGCAGGATAAGCCCTAATCTGTCCTTCAGGACCCCAGGGGAGACATCATCCCACGTTGAGTATGGCAGTGGAGAAGAAGCCTGTTGTCTATTGAGACACCTTTCCCATATAGGCCAGGGAACCAGCAGTCTCAGCAAGCAGCTGTAGCAAAGTCAAACAGCATGTGGTGGCAGTCATCTGGCTGGAACCTCCCTCTATTGTACAGTAGGGAAGAGAGATGCTTTGTAATAAATCAGGTAGTGCTCTGAGAAAAGTATCCCCATGTAAAAATATACATCTTTCTATAAAATGTTAGAGACGTGATGTACCACTTTGTGCCGGCAACCATATCTTGTCGCAGCCTTGAATGAAGCACAGAGCGAAAGAAAGTTGTGCTAAGAAATGTAAATGCATTCCTAGGTGAAAGGACAGCAAGATACAGGAAAATAAAACATCACCACAAACATGGTAATTTCTAAAAAGAATAAAATGGAATAAAATGAAATGTGACTAGGTTAAAGGGCACAAAAACACCACTAAAAATGGGTTCACTACACTCTCCCTTTGTCGGTTCAAAATGGGTAAAGCCGGCTTATTTACTAAATTAAAAGCAACTAAAATACATCACTTATAACATAAATACATACATGCCAACTGTGACATGTCAAAGCATACCAAAGCAGGCAAATTAAAAAGACAATTTGAAATGTAAGATTTTGCAATCGAGTCAATAATGCTGAATTTTAAAAGTCAGTGTCATTTTGACAATCTCCAATCACAGCTGGGACAATTGAATCAAGGAAATGTTCCACTTCAGCAGGAGTTAATGTGATCAAATCAGTGCCAAGAAAAACCAAAGAGCACTAATTTTCCAAAGCCTGAGCTCCAGCTGAGGCAGAAGCATTCCGTGTTGTGCCAGATGTTAATGCAAGAGCATCATAATCCACAAAATGCACTGAAGACCAACTCGCCACCACCCTCTGCAATACACACCACTGACCTCCATGAACACCAACACATTTGCATACCTACTCCACTGATAGATCTCTGACTATGTAAAACTCTGGCCTCCTCAAAGAAAACTCCGGCAAACAGACCACTGAGAAAGCCAGCTGGTTCTCCCTCGCTCTCCAAGAGTCCAGGCACACCTGTAGACAACTTGAGAGAAGATGGAGGTGCAGCAAGACCCCAGCAGACCATGCAGCCCTCAAAACCGCTATCACATCACACCACTGACTCATCAGAGCCACAAAGAAAACTGACATTTAAAAACAAATCAATGCAAACACACACAACAGCAAAGAACTCTTCACCGTGATCAAAGAATTCCCCAAACCCAGCACTAACACCACGGACATCACCCCATCCTTAGTCCTCGCCGACAACCTCGCCACCTTCTTCCACCACAAGATCTCCGACATTTACAACAGCTTCACAACACAGCACCCACCAGCCCAACTCACAACCCCTGTACCAAATGCTCTGGAGCCCAGCTGACCCTGACCAACTGGACCATCCTCACCATCAATGACATCCTATTGATTATGAAGATCGTCCACTCCAGAGCCCCCTCGGTCCCCTGCCCCTACCACATCTTCAAATGAGCCAGTGACACCATTGCCCCCAAGCTCTGCTGCATCATCAACTGCTCCATCAAGACTGCCACCTTCCCTGACGACGTGAAACACAAAGAGATCCCCCCCTACTAAAGAAACCCTCCGCAGACTCGATGGACTTCAAGAACTAGAGACCCATCCCTTTCCTCTGCTTCCCAGCCAAAGTCATCAACAAAGTCATCAAGCACAATTCACCGAATTCATCGATACCAACATATCCTGGACCCCTCCCAATCTGGCTTCAGAAGCAACCACAGCACTGAGACTGCTTTCCTCGCCGCAACAGACGACATCTGCAATCTTCTGGATCAAGGTGAAACCACAGCCCTCATCCTCCTGTGGCTGTCAGAGACCTTGCCCATTGAATCCATCATGGATGTAGTGTCTTTGTGCTAGGAACGCTGTTTCTTCTGACAGCTTCGAGAGCTAGATTCAGAGATATGACAATAATGTGTTTTCCCTGTGCCAGAGGTCTCTCTTTAATGACAGCCATCTGAACAGCAGTCAGAATTTATTCTGTGGAAGCAAAGTGGTGTTCAGCTGTGAAATACTGAGGTCATTTGTATGTAGTAGGGATGGTATCACCCTCATTGAACGTTACATAGGTGAAACCAAAGGCACCAGCAATCACTCTGATGACCAAATGTGTTTTGATGTCCCTTGTGCATAGGTGTTTTGCTGCAACCATGTCTTGTTGTAATACTCTAAGAATGGATGTGTGTTTGACAGTCCAATGTTTACTTGAAAAGTCAGCATGTATTAGATCATATAATGGTTTAATGTGTTGTGCATAATCTGTAACGTAAGGTCTCACAAAGTTTAAAAAAGCCCAAAAGGCCAAAAGCCCAAAAACTGTTTATGGTGTATGGTGGTTGCAATTGTGCACACTACTCCACAAAGTGGGGACCTAGGCTCTTGCCTTCATCTGATAGTGTGTATACCAAAAATAGGACTCTGAGAAAGGCTATTTTTGTTTTTTTTAAATTAAATGTGTGGCCTAATTCGGCAAACCCCACAACAATGTGGTCCACCCATCATATATATTGAACAAGATCTTCATCCGTGAGGTAGATGTCATCTACTTTGGACAATGCCTTGGGGTCAATGTTGTGTGAAATTGAAGTAACACAAGCTGAAAACAATCCTGGACTGTTTTATACCCTTGTGGAAGTCTGAAACACTTTTTTATGAGCCTAAAGTTATAAAAGTTGCTAAAACCCTACTTTCAGCTACTATATTTTGGCAGAAAAAAAATTTGAAATATCCAAAGTTGTTTTGTGTTGTTTGTGCACTATATTGTTAATGAGTGCTATACTGTGTGCATTTTCTATGTCAAATTTGCGTGTATGACTATTTAAATTCCTATAACCAAAGACTAGTCTATAAGAATTGTCTTGTTTAGCTACAGGGAACAACAAGTTATTGATTGGTGAGACACAGGGTTCAATTACACCCTGGTACTGTAGCTGTGTGAGGATTTCCCTCACAGGTGCTTTAGGTTCATGTTTAATAGGATATTGGGGTTGTGGTTGTGGTTACGACCTAATTGATATTATTGCAATTGTTTTTGTATTTATATAGAGCTTACTACCCATGGTAAGGCCTCAAAGCATTTTCCGGAGAGTAGTACGCTACTCCGGAACCCAAACCGATTAGTGGCGGATTAGCATAGTGAAATATGAGTACAGTATTAGTATTAGTATGAGTTGATTTGAGCAAAGGATATGTGAGTTTGTTGGTAGGTTTCAATAGAATAACAGAGGGATAGAGGAGGAAAGAAATCCAGAAGTGTTAATTGGGAGTTTATAGTAATGAGATGAGGCTTCGGACGAGTAAAGGGGAGATGGAGGAGCGAATAGTCTGTAGAAAGGGGTTAGGGAGAACATAGTAGGAGAAGGGTTTTGGATGAGTCAAAGGTGAGATAAGTAGGGGAGAATTTAATAGGGTTGTTTGGGCGATCATAGTATTAAACTGAGGTTCGGGTGAGCCAGAGTGGTAGAGGAGAGAACAGTTTAGGCAGGGTGATTTTGGAGATCATAGTAGTTGAATGGGTTTAGGACAAGTCCGACAGTAGGGGTGGAGGATAGATTGATAGAGGTATAGGGTGATATGGAAGACAGAGCAAAGCTTATGAGAGAGAATTTTTTGCTGTAATGTTTTTTTCCTCTTGTGTAGTAGGACTAAAATAATAAATAAATAGATATCTAAATACATTGTAAGGGAATATATCTGTAAGGAATATAATAATGGATGTAATATTTTGTGATTTTAAGTTGTGCTGTATAAACACAGACTTTTAAGATGAGCAATATTTGAAGTTAATTTAGTTGTGTACTTTTCTAACACTATTTTATCTTCCCTCAGTTTTGAATAGCAAAATGTTTCCTGATAAAATAGTTAAGATAACATTTGTTCATTGTGATAGTTAAAATGAAAGCAGGGATTCATAAGTTTCTAATCTGACAATTTATCTAGGAGCTATGCAGTAATCTATGAACATGTTGAGCATAAAATAATATACACATATAAATGTATACACACACATACATACATTGTATGCATACTTGTACATACATATAGCAACACATTTACATATATACACAGACACACACACACAAACACATTTATACATTTAACCGTGAGAAAATATACATTTGTTAAACAGGCTTAAAGAGTATGTACATATTTTATTATGAAATTGTAATTGTGCATATTTTTAAAGAAATACGCATGTCTAGATTATACACATAATCAGATTATAAATGTTTACCAACACAGGCATGTGCAGTCCATTGCTGTTTGGATATAGTGGTTATAAAGGAAAGAGCCAACTCTTGAGCAGTCTTCTGAAGACCAGATAGTTATCTGTGGATCTTATATTTGGGGGTAACCAATTCCATAGTTTGACCGCTTAAGCAAAGAAGGATGTACCACCTATAATCTCTTTCTTGTATGGTGGTGTTTTAAGGCGGAGTGCCAATCATTAAAGGAGGATTATTTGTTGAATGTTTGTGGTGATTTTATTTCTGGTGAAAAGCAGTCCTGTTCCTTGTATTGCTTTGTGGGTGATACAGCTTGAAGGTGAATCTTCTGTCAACTGGTAACCAATGTAGTGCCTTCAATGCAGGGGAGATATGGGCTTGTGAATTTACATATAGTAGCAGTCTGTCAGCTGAGTTCTGAATGTGTTGTATTTTTTTCATAGTAGATAAAGATGATTCATGGTAGAAGCCATTGGTGTAATCTAGTTTAGATAGTACAAGACAGATACTAGCCTGGACTTTGTGTGGAAATCAATCCAGGGTGGGAGAAGATGTGTTGTAGAGTTTTCAAGATGATGAAGCTTGATCGTGCTAATTTGTCCACTTGGCCATTTATTGTTAATTTGGAGTCCATGGTAATTCCTAACTTTTTAACTTCCTTAGATATTTGAGGAGGCGGTCCCAGATCGTCAGGCTAGGCGCACAATGGGTCATCATTTTTCCAGTCACCACATGTAAGTATTTCCGTTTCGGAAGCATTCAGTTTGAGATGGCTCGAAGTCATCCACTGCTCAATGACTCTAAGGCAACTGAAGATTTGTGAGGATCCAATGTCTTTGGGGCATTCCAATTTAAAGAGTATTTGTGTGTCATCTGCATTGTTGTAGCATGTGAGTTGAATTTTATTGATCAAGTCTGATAATCACATTATATAGCTGTTGAAAAGAATGGGTAAGATGAATGATACTTGAGGGACCCCGGCTTTTATGAAGTAGGGTCGGGACAAGAAAGGGGGAGAATAGATGAAATTTCACCTGTTCTGAAGGTAGGATGTGATCCAGTCAAGACCAGTTCCTTCTATGCCAGCTTTGTGTAGTCTTCATGGTCAACAGTGTCAAAGTCATCTGAGAGTTCCAAGAGAAGTAGTGCAGCAACTCCATTGTGGTTGACTGTGTTTTTAAGATCATCACAGATTGTGAAGAGTCCAGATTCAGTGCCTCTTCCTGGGCAGAATCCAGTTTGGTAGTCTGAAACTATGGAGTTATCCTCAATGAATTGTGACATCTGGGTGAATGCTGCTCATTCTAACAGTTTGACGAGGAAAGGCCCATTTGTAATTGATCTGTAGCTGTTGGGGTCCCGTGGGTCAAGTTTTGTTTTCTTTAATAATGGGTGTATGTATGCCTTTTTAAAGTCTTCAGGAAAAGTTCCCATAGTTAAAGAATTATTGATGATTCTTCTTACAGGTGCGGCAGCAGAAGTTGAAAAAACATTTTCTTGAAGATGTGTGCTGGACAAGGGTCGGAAGGGCTACCGGAAGGGCTTTGACCAAATCCATAAATTTACTTTGTGATATTTGTTTGAAGGAGTGCAGATGCTGGGTTGGCTTACTCTTGGAGGGGATTTTAGGAAACAGGTTTGTGCTGATGGTTTTCCTTTTTAAATAGAAGTCTAATGTGTCTGCCTTAGTTATATAATGATTTGCCAGTTTGGCCGTGAATTCTTGAGGAATGGGATGAGTTTCTTCCATGCATTTAGCTTTTCAAAATTTGTTGAAAATTTTATTAAATTCTTTATTAGCAGATTCAACATTTTGAATTCTGTCTAAAGAGTTCCCTTTTTTAGCTTTTTTGATTGATTTTTTGTATACTAAGTTAAGTTTGTGTAAGTAAAGTTTGTCTTGAATGTTGTTTGTTTTGAGCCAGGTTCGTTGCAGCCTTCTGATTTGTTGTTTTATCTTTTGTAGTTCTGCATTCCTCCAAGGTGTTGGTCTTCTTTTGCCATGTTTAGTTTTTTTGAGTGGTACTAGGATATCGAAAGCTTCCTGTAGCCACTCAAAATGTTTTGGAACAGAATTTAGTGTATCTAGATCTGTTTTGGCTTTTAGTTCTGTCTCTAAGTCTTTAAAATTGACTTGTTCCATGGTGAATAGATGTATGTATGTAAGGTGTCCTGGGTGTGTTGGTTTGTGGTGCTTTATGTTTGAAAGTTACTAAATGGTGGTCTGAGCATGTGACTGGCTTGATGCTTTGAACGGTAACTAGTTCTGAGTTTGCAAAACTGACATCTAGGCTGTCTAGCGATGTGTGTGGGATTGTGTACAATTTGAAGTTAGGTTCAATGTGACTAGGCAGTCAGTGGTGATAGTTTTTGGATACTGCTTTTGTCAAACTATGGCTCTGATTTGTACTTTTTTTTGCGCCGCATTACCATCATTTATTGATGCAAGAGCGGCACAAACTTACCAAATACAAATGTATTTGGTAAGTTTGCACCACTTTTGCGTCAACAAATGACAGTAATGCGGTGCAAAAAAAGTATAAATCAAGCCTAAATGTTCAGGTCCCCAAGGATGCAGAGGTTGGAGTATCACGTTGTAAGGTTTGAAACTGTGTCTAGAAATGTTTTTGGGAATGTTGAATTGTTAAGCGGAGGTCTGTAAAGGAGGAGAAACTTACAGGAAGTTGGTGTCCTGTTGCATCTGGTGATGAGGGCCTCACAACCTTTTATGGAAATGTTTTCTGTTTTGCTGAGATTTATTGCTTATTTGAATACAATAAATCGTCCATCTCCTATTTTACCTATACAGTTTTATGTGATGGTTTGATAGCCTGGAGGAATGGCTTCATACAACAGTGGGGCCATGTCATCTCCCAACCACAATTCTGTTATGGATAGTATGTCAGGTTGTGTGTCAGTGAGCAGGTTGTAGATGTGGTGCTTTTTTGTTTAGAGTGATCAAGCATTTATGAGCAGGCAGGTTAAAAAATGTGTTTTGGTGGTGGTGTCATTTTGTTTTGGAGAAGGATGAGCAGTATATTTTGAGCTTGTACCAGGTGTGTTATTAGCTGTGATAACTGTATGAGGCTCACAATAGTGTTGTTTTTCTACATTGTGTTCCTCATCTAGCAGGCTTATATGGTAGAGTAGCGTTTGGATCATTAACTAAGGCTCTAAATTGTGCAATGCATGAGAGACAGGTGAATGAATGCTGCTGTGTTGGGGTGTATGTGGTAGATGTTTGTGAAGAGTGAGAGTTTTGGAGTAAAGATTGGTCAGGATTTGTATTATTTTTGTAGGCATGAGGGCAGAAGTGGGTGTGAGAAAGTATTGTGAATATTTGTGTTATTTTGATGCGTTGATGTGTGTGGTATGTTTAGTTTTTATGGAGTAGTAATAGTTGATATTGATGTAGTGGTTTTCTATGAAGGACTTTTATATTAGTTATTGCTGGTGAGTGGTGTTTGAATAGTGCAGGGGATGGTGATGTGTTTTTGAGAAGAGCTTATGAGGTGTGTAGCAGGGTATGGACAGGAGTTAAGAGTGTTTGTGTTCGATTTAATAGCTGTAAGAAGTAATATGTGTGGTGGAGTGGAGTGTAAGGATTGTATGGTGGTGTGTAATTGGTAATAAGAAGAGGAGGGTGTTGGTGAATGTTGTGATGGAAGGCTAAGTATAAGTATTGTCATGATAAAAAGGGGTCTAGTAGGAGCAAATAGAGGGTAGAGCTGGTGTTTTCAATGAACAAGGAGTTTGTGTCTGGATAGGTGAAAGTTATGTATAATGTGGCTTTGTGTTGCGTGGGTGATGTGTGGATGTGTTAGTGGTAATGGACAGAGTTGTGTTTGGTGTGAGAAGGATGGTGTCTTAATGTTGTTGTTATGGTAGATATTTGGGGTTTTGTGGTTGTTGTGAAACATTGAAATCTGTATGAGGTTTGTTTGTGGTGCATGAGTTGGATGCCTTTCCTGATATTGTGCATTTGGGCACCATCTCTGGCCCTAGGCCTGACCTGGCCCAAACAGGCCCAGACAACCATCCTTGTCGTCTCTGCCCTTAGCCTTGACCCTTTAGCTGAGACGGCCTGAACCCTCAGCTTAAATAGCCCTCTTGGCCAATGAAACCCTAGCCCTAACCCCAACCAGATTCCTAACTCTAAACCCTAGAGCCAATGGGAGACCTGGCCCTATTAACCAATCACAACTCTAGCCCTGACAGCCAATCATAACAGGAAACCTACAAATCTTGGACCAATAGGGACACTTGCCCTAGTACCAAGCACAGACCTAGCCCTGACAGCCAGTCATGACAGCAATCCTAAAAACCTTGTACCAATGGGAACCCTAGCCCTAGCACCAATTAGAATACAAACTGCATCCCTTAACCCCTCCCATGCCGGGGACGAGCTGGTCTTGTCCAGGCACACGGTTGCCGTGTGCCTGGGATGAGACCAGCTCATCCTGCACCCAGCTCACGGGGAGCGCTCCTCCCTCCCACACCCCCCAGTCAGGGGGGATGACGTCAGCATGCAAATCGTGCGTTGACCTCTTCAGAGGTCACCTCGGATCGATCCCGGAAGAGAAATGCTTTTGCATTTCTCTTCCGACCGGGAGGTGGGCCGGGAAGGACAATAAAGGAAAAACCCTTCCTTTCCTTTCTTGTCTCTTACAGCATTTCTGCTGCCCGATCGCGATGCGATCAGACAGCAGAGATGCCCACTAGAAACCAGGAATTTTTTTTTTTATGGATTTTTTCATTTATACCGATAAAAATTCTGCTGCACTTGTCAGCCTAAAAAGATTTTTTTCAAACTGCCCTTTTTGACCCTCTTTGGTTTCCCCTCAATTTCAACATGTTTTTGGCTCTTTCCTGTCATAGGCAGTTGGCCTACCTACACAAGTGAGGTATAATTTTTACCAGGAGACTAAGGGGAACATTGGGCGGTAGGAACCTTGTCCCGGTGTGGTGATCCCACACAGAAATGTGGGAAAAAAGTGATTTTTTAGCTAAATTTGAGGTTTGCTGAGGATTCCGGGTAAGAAAACATTGGGGGATCCCTGCAAGTCACACCTCCATGGATTCCCTCGGGTGTCTAGTTTTCAGAAATGTCTGGGTTTGGTAGGTTTCCCTAGATGGCAGCTGAGCGCAGGACCAAAAATGCAGGTGCCCTCCCGCAAAAACAGGAAGTTTTGTATTTGATAATTTTGATGTGTCCAGAGAGTGTTTTGGGGCATTTCCTTTTGTGAGCACCAGGCCTACCCACACAATTGAGGTACCATTTCTATCGGGAGACTTGCAGGAACACTGGGTGGGTATTCAATTTGGGGCTCCTCTCAGATTCCAGTACTTTCTGTCACCGAAATGAGAGGAAAAAGTGTTTTTTTGGCCAAATTTTGAGGTTTGCAATGGATTCTGGGTAACAGGACCTGGAGAGAGCCCCACAAGTCACCCCATCGTGGATTCCCCTAGGTTTTTAGTTTTTTAAAATGCGCAGGTTTGGTAGGTTTCCCTAGGTGCCGGCTGAGCTAGAGGCCAAAATCCACTTGTAGGGACTTTGCTAAGAACAGCCCTGTTTTCTTTGGGAAAATGTGATGTGTCCACGTTGTGTTTTGGGGCACTTCCCGTCGCGGGCGTTAGGCCTACACACACAAGTGAGGTACCATTTTTATCGGGGAACTTGGGGAAACTCTGGGTGAAAGGATATTTGTGGCTCCTCTCAGATTCCAGAACTTTCTGTTACCGAGATGAGAGGAAAAAGTGGGTTTTTTTTAGCCAAACTTTGAGGTTTGCAAATGATTCTGGTTAACAGAACCTGGTGAGAGGCCCACAAGTCACCCCATCTTGGATTCCCCTAGGTGTCTAGTTTTCAAAAATGCAGAGGTGAGCTAGGTTTCCCTAGGTGCCGGCTGAGCAAAGGGCCAAAATCCACAGCTAGGCACTTTGTAAAAAACAGCTCTGTTTTCTTTGGGAAATTTGTGATGTATCCACATTGTGTTTTGGGGCATTTCCTGTCACGGGCGCTAGGCCTACCCACTCAAGTGAGGTACCATTGTTATCGGGAGACTTGGGGAAATGCTAGATAGAAGGAAATTTGTGGCTCCTTTCAGATTCCAGAACTCTCTGTCACCGAAATGAGAGGAAAAAGTGTTTTTTTGGCCAAATTCTGAGGTTTGCAAAGGATTCTGGGTAACAGAACCTGGTGAGAGCCCAAGAAGTCACCCCATCTTGGATTCCCCTAGGTGTCTAGTTTCCAAAAATGTGCAGGTTTGCTAAGTTTCCCTAGGTGCCGGCTGCGCTAGAGGCCAATATCCACAGCTAGGCACTTTGCAAAAAACAGCTCTGTTTTCTTTGGGAAAATGTGATGTGTCCACGTTGTGTTTTGGGGCATTTCCTGTCACGGGCGCTAGGGCTACCCACACAAGTGAGGTATCATTTTTATCGTGAGACTTGGGGGAATGCTGGGTGGAAGGACATTTGTGGCTCCTCTCCGATTCCAGAACTTTCTGTCACCGAAATGAGAGGAAAAAGTGTTTTGTTGTCCATATTTTGAGGTTTGCAAAGGATTTTGGGTAACAGAACCTGGTGAGAGCCCCACAAGTCACCCCATCCTGGATTCTCCTAGGTGTCTAGTTTTAAAAAATGTGCAGGTTTTTAAGGTTTCCCTAGGTGCAGACTGAACTAGAGGCCAATATCAACAGCTGGTCACTTTGCAATAAACAGCTGTGTGTTCTTTGGGAAAATGTGATGTGTCATGTTATGTTTTGGGGCATTTCCTGTCGCAGGCACTAGACCTTCCCACACAAGTGAGGTACCATTTTTATCGAGAGACTTGGGGGAACGCTGGGTGTAAGGAAACTTTTGTCTCCTCTCAGATTCCAGAACTTTCTGTCATTGAAATGAGAGGAAAATTTGTTTTATGGCTACATTTTGAGGTTTGCAAAGGATTCTGGGTAACAGAACCTGGTAAGAGCCCCACAAGTCACCCCATCTTGATTTCCCCTAGGTGTCTAGGTTTAAAAAATGCACAGGTTTGGTAGGTTTCTCTATGTGCCGGTGGAGCTAGAGGCCAAAATCTACAGCAAGGCACTTTGCAAAAAACATGTCAGATTTCAATGTAAAAAAGTGATGTGTCCATGTTGTGCTTCCTGTCACGAGCATTAGGCCTACCCACGCAAGAGAGGTAGCATTTTTATAGGGAGAGCACAGAATAGCAAAACAAGTGTTACTGTCCCTTGTCTTCCTCTACTTTTTTTCCTTCCAAATGTAAGACAGTGTGTAAAAAAGACATCTAATGAGAAATGCCCTGTAATTTACATGCTACTGTGAGCACCCCGTAATTCAGGGATGTGCAAATAACCACTGCTTCTCAACACCTTATCTTGTGCCCATTTTGGAAATACAAAGGTTTGCTTGATACCTATTTTTCACTCTTGATATTTCAGAAAATGAATTGCTGTATACCTGTATAGAATGAAAACCCACTGCAAGGTGCAGCTCATTTATTTGCTTTGAGTAACTAGGGGTTCTTGATGAACCTAAAAGCCCTATATATCCCCCCAACAAGAAGCATCCAGCAAACGTAACGGTATATTGCTTTAAAAAATCTGACATTGCAGGAAAAAGTTACAGAGTACAACGTGGAGAAAAATGGCTGTTTTTTTCACCTCAATTTCAATATTTTTTTATTTCAGCTGTTATTTTCTGTAGAAAACACTTGAAGGATCTACACAAATTACCCATTGCTGAATTCAGAATTTTGTCTACTTTTTAGAAATGTTTAGATGTCTGGGATCCAGCATTGGTTTCACACCCATTTCTGTCACTAACTGGAAGGGGGATGAAAGCACAAAAAATAGTAAAAATGGGGTATGTCCCAGTAAAATGCAAAAATTGTGTTGAAAAGTTGGGCTGTCTGATTCAAGTCTGCCTGTTCCTGAAAGCTGTGAAAATTGTGATTTTAGCTCCATAAACCCTTTGTTGATGCCATTTTCAGGGAAGAAAACACAAGCCTTCTTCTGCCCTTGTTTTTCAATTTTTGGGAGGGAAAAAAACAAACATTTTGCTGTATTTTGGCTAATTTATTGGTCTCCTTCAGGGGATGCCACAAACTCTGGGGACCTCTAGAATCCCTAGGATGTTGGAAAAAAGAACGCAAATTTGGCGTGTGTAGCTTTTGTGGAAAAAAAGTTATGAGGGCCTAAGCGCTACCTGCCCCAAATAGCCAAAAAAGGCCTGGCACCTGAGGGGGGAAAGGCCTGGCGGCGAAGGGGTTAAGCCAATATAAATACTATCCCCAGCAACCACTTACAACAACACATGCAACAACCAATAGAAGCTTATATAAGGACCAAGTTACCATAAGCCTAAGCCCCTGTGGAAGGGAGGCGGTATGTGCTCCTCTATTCAGAATCTCCTTGAATACAGACAGGCAGAATCCACACTTCCAAGTGAGCAGAGTCTACTTTCCAGGTAAGGGACAGATCAGAAACCACTGAAGTATTGCTTGTCACGCACTCAAATATATGGATTTTTTAAGCCAAAAACAAGGGCTGCATATATATTTCAAGCACTATTTAAATCACAAAGCAGATTGAGCAGTCTCCTAAACATACTCTAGTTTGCCACTGAGGTGTATGTAGCCTTGTGGAAAAAAGGGGGGAGGTAGTCCTTGTGAAAAACTAGGAGGGTAACTTCAAACAGTCCCGGGTTAAAAAAAAACAGCAGTTTAAAAGCACCAAGTTTGCTGAAACACAGGGAGCCTAATATAAACAGGCACAGGTAAGAAAAATACACTTTTTAACAAATAACAAGAATACTTAGAAAGTCTGGGATCTTACCAGTCTCCTAAGACTCTGGCTTACTGGACTATATTAGGGCGCAGGTAAAGCTAGACTCAAAAAATGGAGGTGGCTGTCTTGGGGTTCCCTCCACAAACTTAAAGGCCCACTGCAGGTGTGAGGGGAGGGCTCAGACTGCCTGGGAGCTAGGGAGCCAATCACCAGACCCAAGCCCCCATGGAAGGAAGGAGGGAGGTACTCCTCTATTCAGAATCTCCTTGGATACAGACAGGCAGAATCCACATTTCCAAGATAGCAGAGTCTAATTTGCAGGTAAGGGACAGATCAGAAACCACTGAAATATTGCTTGTCACACACTCAATTATATGGCCTTTTCAAGCCAAAAACTAGGGGTGCATACACTTTCCAAACACAGTTTAAATCACAGAGCAGATTAAGCACTCTCTTAAACACACTCTAGTTTGCCCTGAGGTGCATGTTGTGAAAAACTAGGAGGGAAAATTCAGTCACAGGTTAAAAAAAAGTTTAAAAGCACCAAGGTTGCTGAAACACAGAGAGCCTAATATGATCAGGCATGGGTAGGAAAAATACACTTTTAACAAATAACAAGAATACACAGAAAGTCTGGGCTCTTACCAGTCTCCTAAGACTCTGGCTCACTGGGCTGTATTAGGGTGCAAGTAAAGCTAGGCTCACAGAATGGAGGGGGCTGTCTTGGGGTTCCCTCCACAAACTTAAAGGACTACTGAAGATGTGAGAGGGGGGCTCAAGTTGCCTGTGAGCTAAGGAGCCAATCACCAGGCCCAAGCCCCTGTGGAAGGGAGGTATTCCTCTATTCAGAATCTCCTTTGATACCGACAGGCAGAATCCACACTTCCAAGACAGCAGAGTCTACTTTCCAAGTAAGGGACAGATTAGAAACCCCTGAAATATTGCTTGTCACTCACTCATATATATAGTATGGAGAATCTTTATCCCACCCTACATGTTTGCGATACTGCGCAAGTGCCTGTGCCAATGCCCAATCAATAGCTCAATCTTCCCAGCGCTTTACTGGAAATAGTGGCGAGAAAGATGGTTCAATTACCTCTTCCCCATATGTCCCCAGTCTCAGCTTCTAAACTGTCGCAGTTGCTTTCACCCCCAGATGCTCTTAAAGAATCCGGTGAACTATTGTGACCTCTGCTGTGCTGTCTAGCAGGGCCATTGCCCAGTGCCTGTTCTTAAGTAAAGCTCTCATCCTGAGTTGCATTTCATACAGAAATCACTGCTGCTTTATTCTTCTTAAATTGAGGTTTTGTTGAGGAAGTTTCTCTTTTTTTAACAGAAACTTCTGATGAGCGCTGTGACTCCTTTCTCGGTTTCACATACTCAATTCGCTGCTCTGACCGCCCACCTCCCTCACTGCATTTATCTGGTGAGTCTTGAAAGCAATGAGATTGGCGTGTATCAATATATTGATATCTATCAGGGGTTTTGAAATTACCTCTATTTCTGAGGTAATAGCTGTTTTGAGGGGTCTCTGAATGTGGAGATTCTCCCCTTTCTTTTTAAGGTGTTTGTTTTTGTTTATCTGAACGATTTCTAAGAACCATCAGGTACTTGCTTGGTAGAATCCTTATTGGATTTAACCTGTAATTGTGGTTTACTAGGTGTGACTCCCGGACTATCTCAACCAATGCTAGAGTAAGTCTTGGCAAAAATCTTTAGCAGCTCACATTCTTGATCCTGTTGATGAACATCTTGGAGCCGCTGGCATACCTGTGAAAGCTTCTGCTTTCCCCTTAAGGTTACTTAATATTTTTGAAGCCTCAGTGGCAAAATTGCCCATTAATTGCATCCCCAAGTCTAAGGTCAGTGCAGTCCCATATTCATCTTGAATTTGTTTCAACACTTCTGAAAGATTGGCAAGTGTTGGAGTACCCTGTGCGATGGTATAGAATATGTCAAATACCACTCCTCAGGTGTTGCAATTATCCACAGAGAGAACCGTTCAAAATGGCAAGCACATAGTGGAAATTCTATGCTTATCTTGAGGTCCCATATGGGGAAACACTGCCTCCAGCGTGTTTATTTTTTGAGCTAAAAAAATAACCAAAACTGAATTTCTTCTCGTTTAGCAAATACTTTACCCATAGTTAAATGGACAATATTACAAAGGGGCTTATTTAGGGGATCCCTTCCTAAATCTGAATCACAGTGGTATGTTGAATTTTTTGAGACCAAAATGCTGTTGCAAAATATTTGCAGGTTACCACCAATTCCAAATTTCTTTAAGGAAAATGGACTGCATTTAAAAAAAAGATTGCTTTATTTCAAAGCAATTACAGACGTGGTGATCTGCTGATCCCAGCACACCACCATCCGTGTGATATTTTGAGATTTCCAGTCGGTCACAAAATGAATGAGATAGATCTATTTGGACCCACTCAGAATCTCAAATGAAACTCAAATGAGTTTTGAACATTTGAAATTGTGATCTGCATAGAATCGCAATTAGGAAATCACAATTCAAAATGTACGTATATCTGGCCCTTAGTGTATTGATGTGTTTTGATCATATTAAAATTTTTGTTTCAACCACACTTCAGAATTACAAAACAAATGTGCTTGATTTGTACTAATTCTGATATATTGTGAAACATCAGCACAGTTCCTTTTTTTATTGTGCTACAAAAAAGCATTGCCCACCCTCTCCTCTTATATGGTTACTCAACACAATTGTCACATAATTCCTCTCACTTTGAAGTCAGAAAAAGAAAAGTAAACACCAAGCTCCCTCAGAAGACAGTACGTATCATTTGACTTCTGTCTTTGTATGCAAAGCAAAAGTGAAAAAATAAGAACAAAGATTTAAAGACATGTTCAAAGAAACATAATGCATGGAAGAATACAGTAATTAAGGTTTGGGCAATGAGAGGGATGAACTCAAGCTGGACAGCCTGAAGCAAATAAAGCCAGCAAATAGAAATCCAGAAAATGTGACTTACAAACCACAAAGCCAATGATGAGCAACAGGCAGAATATATTCCTAGGTCAGCTTTCTGAATGTCCACAAGATGTCTTTAACAAACCAAATAGCTTCTCTGTCTGGTAGGCTTCGACCCAGAAAGGAACGAAAGATTATGAGCTGGAGAAATATCAATAAGATTTCATCAAACAATTAAAAAATATATATACAATGATAAACTGGTATTGCCAGCCCATGAAAAGACAAAGGCCCAGCTTGAATAAAAGATAGTGCCGCCTTTGTGCCATTTTTTTTTATGCAAAAGCAGCGCTAACTCAACTGCATATTTATATTTGGTCACTAGAGCAGTCTAGCATCAAAATGTGTGACTTAGTGTCATTTTTTGGGCGTACCACCTCACCTTGCGTCTTTTAATGACAATGATATGCAAGGTAGGCGTTCCCTACCAAAAAATGATAGGCCGCTAGCACCAAATTTAGAATCTGAAAAAAAAATTACGCACGCAAAGGACCAGGTCCAAAAAAGTATGCTAAGTCTGATTAACGTCAAACTTTAATGCCTGCTCAAGCCAGGTGTTAAAAGGAGGCCCACACACTACTACATAAGGGAAACACACAGAAGGAGCAATGAAAAGTAATTGGACAACATGGGCCCGTTGCTCCTACAGATCGGCACCTGTAGAAGATGACAGCGACAACGCTAAGTGCCACCAGCACCACCGCAGGAACCGCAAACACCACCACAGCAGCCACAAACGCACTGTAAAAGGCGGGAGAGGATCTTTCGCCAGTTGGCAACCATCCTGGCCCTCAGGGAAGAGGAGGTTATCAGACTCTAGCCCTCATTATGACATCAGTGGTATTCTAAGAACACCGCCGAAGCCAAGGGCGCCAGAAGACCGCCAGTGCGGGTGGTCCTCCACCCACCATATTATGGACACTGCAGGATTTCCGCCACAAAAAGGGGTAGAAATCCTGCAGTAGCCCTGCTGGTGGACTGTGGCCCCTTGGCGCTGCTATCACCAGCACCACCCCACCAGTAGGTTGCCGCCAGCTGTATTAAGGCCATTAGTACGGCCTGGCGGTGTCCTACTGGTGGGGCACTGCTGTCAGCAGCAGTGCCCCTTCCTGTTCCCTGCCTGATGACCTCCTGGCCGGACAAGGTAAGTCGGGGTCCGACAGGGGAGGGAGTCGGAGGGGGGGTTGTGTGAGTGTGTGAGGTCTGCCTGTATGTATGCATGTGTATGTGAATGTGAGTGTTGTGGTGTATGAGTGGTTATATGCATGTGTGTGAATGCGTGCATGAAAGTTGAAGTGAGTGCATGTCTGCATGTCAGTATGTATGCATGCCTGAATGGGTGCATGGGTGTCTGTGTAAATGCGTTTGTAAATGCGTGTGAGTATGTCTGTATGAATGTGTGCCTGAATGCATGTTGGTATGTATGAGTGAATGGATGCATGGAAGTGTAGTTGAATGGGTGTATGAGTGCTGCATGTGGGTGTCTGTGTGCATGTATGTGGCGGGTGTGGGGTGAGAGGCGCTGTGACTGTAGTGGGGTAGGGTGTGATGTGAGTGTGTGTGGCTGTGTACGTGTATGGCTGTGGGGGTGTCACACTTATAACGTGGTGCTCTGTACCGCCAACCTGTTGGCGGTGATACCACCACATTAACCCTGGCGGTCAAAAGACCGTCAGGGTCATAATGAGCAACTCTACCTTCTGAGGCGGAAGTCCATTATATGCCTGCTCCACCACATTGCGCCAGACATCACAGCAAGAGTGCAGAGTCACTCTGCAATGGCAACCATGGCCAAACTTCTGGATGTCCTCCACTTGCTGGGATCAGGTTCATTCCAGACGACTTCCTTATGAAGGTCCTGGAATGCATCATCAGACTCACACCCCACCACATCCGTTTCCCTAACACTCAGGAACTGCAGCAAGAGACCAAGCAAGGTTTCTACCAAATTGCTGGCTTCCTGCATGTGGTGAGGGCAATGGACTGCACCCATGTCCAATTGTCCCTCCTGCAGCAACCCTCTACAGGAACCGCAAACATACCCACTCCATCCTGGACCACAGTAGAATTATCTCAAAGTATCCCAGACGCGTCCATGATGCTAATATCTTCAGGCACTCCACTATAAACGAACAGTTTCAGGATGGACAATATGGCAATGGCCTACTTGTAAGTAAGATACCATACAAATCAGAATGTACAAAACACACCAAACATGTATTACAAACAATACAAACACCACACAAAGCACACATGGAAACACAGATCCACATATGCCACATACCATACTACACTGCATGCAGTGCACATCACCCTCACATACACCCATATCTACAAGTCCCTTGCACCACCTGACTGACACATCACTTGATGGACAAGTGAAGCAATGTCCCCTTTGAATACAAAAGCTGGACTCAAACAACTACATGTGTCCACATGCTGACAACAAAACACAATCCTTCACACATAACACTTATCAAGTATTTACTCTGCTATGTGAATTGCATTGGCCATTTAAACATCTATCAATTCACATATTGGCACTGTCCCACATTTACTATGATGTAGAAATCCCTGGCAGCATCAATATCAATTGACACATGAGGTGTCCCATCACCATCCACATATCAGCAAAACATATTAGATGTACTCATTGTGTTCAACTTTCCCTTGTGTGGTGCACAGTGCAGCACACATTGAAATACAACATCACCATCAATAAAAGATCATTTGCAGGAATGGACACTTCACAGCACACCAACAAACATACCTGAAAATCCTACATCTTCATACAATGATACAAGGGTACCAACAATGGACTGTGGCAGATGAACTACTGTCAATGTCCAGGGAGAGGCCAGAAATGCATGTGAATGAGGATACATGGAACTTAGCAGGGTTGGATTCCTGATGCAGGGCAGTGCTGAAAAGCACAGCATGCCCTGTCCTTTCTCACAGCTGTCTGAAAAATCTTACAATCATCACAATACATCCCATATAACTGTCCCACACATGTCATATGAACCTCGTCACATACGTATGCTAGCCAGCAATTGCCAATAAAAAACTTTGTGCCAGGGAGGTATTTCAAGGGAAAAGACTTTGGATTCACATGCATCACACAGGGCCCTACACCTATTACATGGTACACAACACACAGAATAGGTACACCGGTCCACTACATCACTCATCTGCAGGTCTAAAGTGAAAACACTAAGGCCCTCATTACAACCCTGGCGGTTGGTGTTAAAGCAGCGGTAATACGACCAACAGGCCGGCGGCAAAAAAATGGGATTACGACCGTGGCGGAAACCGCCAACATAGACAGCCACTTTAACACTCCAACCTTCACAGCGGTACAAACAAACAGCACGGCGGACACCACCAACAGACAGGCGGGAGACAATGTACCACCCACCCTATCACAATACGCCTATCCGCCACCTTTTCCGGGGCGGAACCAACGCAAATAAAAACACGGCAGAAACAGTACACAGAAGGGAAAACACTCACCTCTCCACACCCCACGAGGAACCAGGACGCCATGGAGTCCGAATTGCAGATACTGCCGGCGATGGTCTTCCTGCTCCTCTATCAGGATCTCTAACGACGGTGGCGATGACCACGGTGAGTACTGCACCTACAACACAGGGGAGGGGGAGAGAAAGGAGAGTGACACACACAGGCAACACACAATAACCCCACCCCCACCATCACCCACAACACCATACACACAAATACATGATGCAACATCACATATACACCCCCCCAACCTCCTGGAAGAACGCAAGGACAAAAGGAAATGATTTGAACGAATGTAATCATGTGAAATATCATTATCAAAATGCAAAATCCAGTATATACAATTATGTACACCAAATACACAAGTCCGGATAGCGGACCAATCATTGTCCGTGGACCACTGGGCCCAAAATGCATTGGTGAGGCCCACACTAGATACCTGACTCCAAACATAGAGAACACTGGAGGGGCATGACATAGAAAATATACAGGCACCTCAGGGTGAGGGGGCGGGGGCACCTCAGCCTGATGAATGCACGACACCACTGGTCCACGAGGGGGCTCCATGCCCACAGTTTGGTCCTGGGGAGTGCAAAGCCACAGTCTCTCAAGTATTTCCAGTGCGTGGTTTGCCCACTGCTTTATCCTGGGGAGTGCAAAGCCACAGTCTCTCTAGTGGATAACAGTCTCCACTGGTTCTGGAGGGGGCTTTGTGCCCAGAGTGCTTCATCCTGCCAAGAACTGAGGTAGTGGATGTATCTCTCCACTAGTTCTGGAGGGGGCTTTGTGCCCAGAGTGCTTTATCCTGTCAAGGACTGAGGTAGTGGATGTATCTCTCCACTGGTTCTGGAGGCGGCCTGGTGCCCAGAGTGCTTCATTCTGCCAAGGACTGAGGTAGTGGATGTATCTCTCCACTGGTTCTGGAAGGGGCCTGGTGCCCAGAGTGCTCCACAGGCAGTGTGGCCGGAACAATACAGTCGCCCGGGTGTGTGTGCCACGAGATTGCCGAGGTACAGGTAGCATGATACGCCATGGAGGAAGAGACATACCCCACACTGCTGCGGCTTTGCATTCCATATGCAGGTGACAACTGTGATCACAGTGATGCTTCATGGAAGCTGCCCAGGGTCCTGGAACTCACCTCCAGCCTTGGATGACTGATCACTGGAGATGGTAGCAATGTCAGCAGTGGTGCCACTGTCTGAGGATGTCACGGGGCCACTGGCAGTGCTTACGGCGGTGTCAGTCGCGGCGGTGTCAGTTGCGGCGGTGCTTGCGGCGGTGTCAGTCGCGGCGGTGCTTGCGGCGGGGTCTGTGGCGGCGGTACTTGCGGCGGGGTCTGTGGCGGCGGTGCTGGCTGCGGGGTCTGTGTCGGCAGTGCTGGCGGCAGTGTCTGTGGCGGAGCTGCTGCCTGCGGGGTCTGTGGCGGCGGTGCTGGCTGTGTGGTCTTTGGCGGCGGTGCTGGCGCTGAGGTCTGTGGCGGTGCAGGTGGCGGTGCAGGTGGCGGTGTTCTCCACCGTACAGGTTGGCATCAACATGGACAGGAGGTGTCACACTGGTCCCTTAGTCAGTGCCACCATGCCCTCTCCTGACCTGCCCTTCAGTTTTTGGCCCTTCCCCGCCTTTGATGGTGGCGCAGCTGTCTTGCCAATATCCCCTTTTGTTTTCCCTGACCCCTTGGTGGCAGGTATTTTCGACTTCTCCCTCCGGGATGTGGGCTCCTTTTTCACCTTGGCAGGTGGTGGAATGTCCTTGCCTTTGCTCCGTGGCATACTGGCAGCCCTAATGGTTGGCGCACTCCATGGCACCACTGTGCCTGGGGATGCTGGGCTGGTACCTGGAAAGCCTGGCCCTAGGGGAAGGACGGGGGGGAAGTGTAGGGAAGAGGTCAATGTTAGCCAGGAAAAGTTTTTTAGACACACTGAGACGGGTAGATGGAGGGGGTTTGGGAGTGGAAGTAGAGGTAGTGGTTGTAGGAGGTGTACGTCTGCTGAATTTGGGTGAAGGTGCATGGGCTGGAGGCTGCTGTGAGGTGGATGGCTGTTGGGTGGGTGTGTGCCTGCATTTGTGTACTTTGGGAGGAGGGCTCACATACACACTGGGAGAGGACACTGGGGATGTGTGAATGGTAGTGGGGGTGGTGAGTGCACATGAGCGGTGTGTGGTGATGGGTGTGCTAGTGATGGAGGTAGTGGCTGAGGATGTAGTGCATGCAGGTGTGAGTGGAGATGAGACAGGGAGGGAGGAGGGAGATGTGGAGGAGAGGGACACAGTGGAGGCAGTGGATGTTGGTATGTGTGCATGGGTATGATGCTTGTGTGAGTGCCTGTGAGATGTGTGGTGCTTATGTTTGCCTGAGCCACTCTGGTGTGTTGATGTGTGTGCATGCTGGTCTGGTGGTGTGCTTGGGATAGGCTTAGGTACAGGGGATTGGGTCTGGGTGGAGGAAGTTGGAGGGGGAGGCTAGACACAGGGACAATGGCTGCCATCAGTGCTGAGACCAGAGCCTGAAATGCTCTCTGTTGGGCTGCCTGGCCAGAATGAATGCCCTCCAGGTATGCATTTGTTTGTTGCAAATGCCTCTCAGCACCCTGGATGGCATTCAGAATAGTAGACTGCCCAACAGTGAGGGATCTCAGGAGGTCAATAGCCTCCTCACTGAGGGCAGCAGGGCTGACTGGGGCAGGGCCTGAGGTGCCTGGGGAAAAGGAGATGCCCACCCTCCTGGGTGAGGAGGCACAGGACACATGCTGAGGGGCTGCTGGGAGGGCTGTGCTGGTAAGGGAGGTGGCGGCTGTACCTGTTAATGCGGTGGGCACAGAGGTGCCCGCCACCGCAAGGGAGCTCCCATCAGAGGAGGAGTCGCTGTAGCTGGTCTCTGCTCCTGTCCCTGCCGTGGAGCTCCCCTCGCCCTCCATTCCACTGGTGGCTTCAGACTCTGTTGTTTCGCCCTCCAGGGCCAAGTGGGATGCAGCTCCCTCCTTCTCCGGTGCCAATGCTCCTCCACCTGATGATGCTATTGTAGACAAGAACAGGGAGACCACAAAAAGGGGGGGGAGACAGGAGAAAGACATGTTCTTTGCATGCAACACCACTACCGTTGGCGGACACAACAGACACAGCAGCCCTCTGCACTACGCCATGCACTTATAGTTCCTAGATTAATCACATGCCCATGGGGTACAAGGCCTAAGCCCGATTGCTGCACACCTGGAAGTCACAGGAGCATGACTAGGTGTAGATGGCACTAACCACTAGTGGGGTTGGGGTGCCACAGAGCCTGCCTCACAAGGGACATTGCCTACCAAGATCGCCCTGGCCTAGGGGAACCCACTGCCCACCTCCCCACCCAGACACCTCGTAATGCGCACAGAGTCAGCTGAATGAGAGTGTACTCACCCCCTTGTGGCTACTGTGAAGCCCTCAAGCACCCATCCAACTCCGGATATGCCACCTCCAGGATCCGGAACATCAGGGGGGTCAAGGTGCGACGGGCACCCCTCCCACGTTGGGAGGCCATCCCCAGGTGGACCTCCGCCATCTTCTTGCTCCTGCGGCGCAGGTCCTCCCATCTTTTATGGCAGTGGGTGCTCCATCTGTGGTGGACCCCCAGGATCCGGACGTCCTTGGCGATGGCACGACAAAAAGCCTTCTTCTGGTGGGCGCTGACCTAGAGGAATAGTACGGGGGAAAGGAAAATTATTACCCGTCCGGACCGTCATACTCATTGACCCACTTTCCCACCCTTGCCCTGACACACATTCGCTCACCGTCCGCACATGCAGGCCTCGGCCCCCCCCATTTATCTTCCATCCACACCACTCCAAACAGGCATTGCCCATGCAGCATGCTCACAGTGTACTCACCTGTTTGTCTGGAGGACCGTACAGTTGTGTGTACTGGGTGAGAACCCCATCCACTAGTTTCTCCAACTCCTATGAAGTGAAGGCAGGGGCCCTTTCCCCAGACACATGAGCCATCGTCACTTCAAGACACAGATCACAGCAGCATTTGCAGTGTAGGTCCTCTCTTGTTGAAGGTCAGGTATCAAGTGAGTGAACAGACAGAAAATGGCAGTCACGTCCGCAGCGGTGCGTACCGTCACAGCCGGAATACATTGTCATTGGCTCCTCGGACCCATAGGGTCCCATGTTAACCAATGCTGGATTGCGCCGCGGTCTTCGACCACCCACCGCGACGGTGTACAACGCCAGCGCAGTTACCTCATATCCCCTTCTCCCATCTTACAGGTCAGGCAGCTGCCATTTCAGGGGGCCACATGGCATTAATATTAACTGTGTCACACCAATGTAGGCCATGAATACACACAGTTGCAGGCACATTGCGGATTAATAAATGTGTGCAAATGACATTTTGTGATACCTCAGTGTTAGCTGACTCTCTGCTCGCTGTTCTCGTCCATAGGGCACGTCTGCTGGGGCAGGTGATGAGATGGCGGCATCCTCCAGTGTACAGACCACTGGTGGACCTGTCGACAATGGTAGAGACACATAATAGTCACCTACAGACTTGATTGTGCAACAATCCATGAACTGTGTGCCCAGTTGGGGCCAGACCTGATGTCAGCTATCCGCCATCCCACAGGAATCCCCCCTCTAGTGCAGGTCCTGTCAGTACTCATTTCCTGGCAAGTGGTTCCTTTCAAATAACAGTGGCCATTGCACCAGGGATGTCCCAGCCAATGTTCTCTAACGTGTTGTCTAGAGTGTTGTCTGCCCTGCTGAAACACATGCGCAGCTACATCGTGTTCCCTCAGGTGGATGATTTGCCCACAGTGAAAGGTGACTTCTATGCCTTGGGACATATCCCCAACATCATTGGTGCCATAGATTGGACACATGTGGCCTTGGTACCTCCCCGCAGGAGTGAACAGGTGTACAGAAACCGGAAGAGCTACCATTCTATGAATGTGCAGATGGTGTGTTTGGCAGATCAGTACATCTCCCATGTGAATGCCAAATTTCCTGTCTCAGTGCATGACGCTTACAGTTAGAGGAATAGCAGCATCCCTTATGTGATGGGGCAACTCCAGAGGCACCGTGTGTGGCTAATAGGTGAGGACAAGGACCCTATAGAGTGTGAATAGGTGTCTGGGTATGGGGTTGTCCCTACAGGTTAGTGTGTGTCTAACAGTTGTCCGTCCATATTTGCAGGGGACTTTGGTCACCCCAACCTGTCATGGCTACTGACCCCAGTGAGAAATCCCAGGACAAGGGCAGAGGAACGCTACAATGAGGCACATTGGCGAACTAGGAGGGTGATTGAACGCACCTTAGGCCTCCTGAAGGCCAGATTCCGGTGCCTCCATATGACAGGTGGTTCTCTCTACTACTCACCAAAAAAGGTGTGCCAGATCATTGTGGCCTGCTTTATGCAGCACAACCTGGCTTTGCAACGCCAGGTCCCTTTTTCTGCAGGAGGATGGGCCAGCTGGTGGTCTTGTGGCAGCTGTGGAGCCTGTGGACAGTGAAGAAGAGGAGGCAGAAGAAGAGGATATCGACAACAGGAACAACATAATCATGCAATACTTCCAGTGAGACACAGGTAAGAAGATGTCACTGCCTCCCATATCTCATACTGTTATTGGAGCTAGCATAAGTCTGTCATTTTCACTCAGTGTATGGACCCTGACTTGTCACTTTGTCTTTCCATTTCACAGATGTGGGTCCCACTTTGTGCCCTCTGCTATATTTCCTCCTGGCCTACAGCTGTGTTACATCGGTATGTGCACAAGTAAATTGACATTGCTATATTCCATGGTTATTGCAATTACACGTTTGTGAAAGCACAGACTAACTCTAGATTGTTTTGTAATTGAAGTGTGTTTATTTCTGTGCAAATAAGTGGAGGGGGTTGTAAAATGGGCAGGGGGGATGGTGGAGGAATGTCCATGGCAGAGTCCAGTCTATTTGTTTCACAGGTGCATTGTCCAAAGGGGCATAGGAAGTGGAGCAATGGCAGTTGAAGGATGAACAGGGTGACAAAGTGGGACAGAAGGGTGACATTCAGGGGGGTCTCATTACCTGGCAGGGGTCTTGGCATTGTTCTCTGTCTTGTTCCTGGATCTCAGGGACCATTTGCGGGGTGGTTCTCCATCTGCAGGAGGTGGGGTGCTGGTGTTGTGTTCCTGTGGTGGTGCCTCCTGTCCACTAGCGCCGGCGGAGTTGGAGGGCTGTTCATCATCCAGGCTAGCGTCAGGGGCTCTTTGTTGTGCCACGGTGTCCCTCCTGGTGTTGACAAGGTCTTGCAGCACCCCTGCAATGTTTATGGACTTCAGGTCCTCCCTGATCCCCAGATAGTGTTCCTCTTGCAGCCGCTGGGTCTCCTGAAACTTGGCCAGTACCATTGCCATTGTCTCCTGGGACTGATGGTAAGCTCCCATGATGTTGGAGAGGGCCTTGTGGAGAGTGGGTTCCCTGGGCCTGTCCTCCCCCTGTCGCACAGCAGTCCTCCCAGCTTCCCTGTTTTCCTGTTCCTTTGTCCCCTGAACCGTGTGCCCACTGCCCCCAGGTCCCTGATTTTCTTGGGTTGGTGGGTTTGCCTGGGTTCCCTGTAGTGGTGGATACACTGCTGATTGATGTGTCCTGGGGACACAGGGATAGGCCCGCTGGGCGGGTGCTGTGCTGGTGTTTCTTGATGGGGGAGGCTCTGTGGTGGCTTGTGCCAGTGTCAGGGGAACCGGCTGTCCCGAGGTCCCTAATGGGCCGGGCTGGTCATCTTGATCCATTTGTGCAGAGCTGCTTTCATCACTGTGGGTCTCTTCTGAGGGGGGACTGGATATGTCTGGTACCTCCTGTCCGGTGACGTTGGGTTTGGATCCTGCAGGGGTGTAAAGGCATGATTATTGCATCTGTGTGTGCCATCGTGTGCAATGGGTGAGTGACCCTGTACTCCAGTGCTTGCATTCTTGTCTTGGTCCTTATGTGATGTTTGGTTTGGGGTCTGTGTGGGTATCTGTAGTGGACATGCTTTGGTGATGGGTGTCCATGCTTTGGTGTTGCATGCAGGGCTTGGTATTGGGATGGGTGAGTTGTGATAGTGAGGCATGTGTGAGGTGTTGGAGTGATGGGGTGAGGGTGGGAGTATGTGATGGCATGCAGGTAGGGGGGATGAGGTATTAAAGATTTGACTTACCAGAGTCCAGTCCTCCTGCTACTCCTGCGAGGCCCTCAGGATGCAGTATTGCCAAAACTTGCTCCTCCCATGTTATTGGTTGTGGGGGAGTAGCCGGGGGTCCACCGCCAGTCCTCTGTACAGCAATCTGGTGTCTGGAGACCACAGAACGCACCTTCCGCCGTAGGTCGTTCCACCTCTTCCTGATGTCATTGCTAGTTCTTGGATGCTGTCCCACTGCGTTGACCCTGTCGACAATTCTGTGCCATAGCTCCATCTTCCTTGCAATAGAGGTGTGCTGCACCTGTGACCCGAATAGCTGTGTCTCTACCCAGACGATTTCCTCCACCATGACCCTGAGCTCCTCCTCAGAGAACCTGGGGTGTCGTTGAGGTGCCTTGATGTGGTGTGGGTGATGTGTGAGGTGGTGTGTGTTGTGATGTGTGAGGGGATGTGTTAGTGTGTGTTATTTGAGGTGTGTGGATGTTGTGTAAGTGATGGTGTTGTGTGTCTGAGGATGCTGGTGTTGTTTATAGTGGTGTCTCTCTCTGGCGTGGTTTCAGAAATCTGGTAGAAAGGGTTTGTGGGTGATGTGGGTGTTTGCTTTATATTGGAATGGGTGTGTGGGTGTGGTGTGTGTATGTTTGCCAGGTGTGTGTATTTTGAATAGTCCAATGTGGTTGTGTTTTGTAAATGTGTTTGTATTTTGAGCGCTGCGGTGTGTACCGCCAATGGAATACCGCGGTTGAAAGACCACCACGTGGATTCGTGGCTAGTGATAGTGTGGGCGTATTCCTGTTGCTGTGACGGTGGAGGTTTTGTTATCGTCAGTTTATCACTGACCTTTGGTGTGGCAGACTTGTGTGGGTGTCTGGATTATGGTGGATTCTGAGCTGTGGGTCGTAATAGCTGTAGCGGAATTCTGCGGCCGCAGCAGTATGTTGGCAGTCTTCTGCACGTGGGTAAGCGGCATTTACCGCCAGGGTTGTAATGAGGGCGTAAGGGCCACATGTCAGAAAAGTTGGGCAGCATCTAAAGCAGTGCCGTTTCTCCAGCCACAATGCGTCGATCTCCCAGCTGCAATGCAGGTGGAGCATTGATTTCAGCCGCAAAGCTGTTGGTGCATCGTTTATCACCCACGTTGAGGAAGGTGCATCGAAAATTTCCCCACAGGGCAGTCTGTGCGTGGATTTTCAGTTCATGTCTGCCAACTTCACCTTTCAAGGGTCCAGGGAATAGATATGGCACCACTTGGCAGGGCAGGAGTCTCAGCAGAGAGTCCAGGTGCTGGCAGGGGAAGTCTTTGATGGCCCTGAGACTTCAACAACAGGAGGCAATCTCAGTTCAAGCCCTTGGAGATTCTTCTCAAGCAGAAATGCACAACAAAGTCCAGTCTATATCCCCTTTCAAAGTCAGAAGCAGCAACTGCAGAATAGCCAAACAAAGCACAGTCACAGGTAGGGGCAGCACTACACCTCAGCTCTTCTCCTTGCTAGAGGTTCCTCCTGATTCCAGAAGTGATCTTGATGAAATCTTATTGTCATGGGTTTTGGGTCTAATAATTATAGCCATTTCTGCCTTCGAAGTAGGCCTACTTCAAAGAAACGTGTCTGTTGTTTACATGATCCTGCCTTTCCCAGACCAGGCCCCGAACCATACCAGGGGGTTGGAGACTGCATTGTGTGAGGGCAGGCACAGACATTCAGGTGTAAGTGACCACTCCTCCCATCCCTCCCAGCACAGATGGCTCATCAGGATATGCAGGCTACACCCTAGTTCCCCTTGTGTCACTGTCTAGAGGAGAGGTGCAAACAGCCCAACTGTTAAACTGACCCACTTTCTAAAAGTGGCATTTTCAGACACACAGGCCCTCATTACAACCCTGGCAGTCGATAATAAAGCGGCGGTAATACTGCCAACAGGCTGGCGGTAACAAAAATTGAATTATGACCACGGCGGAAACCGCTCAGACAGACAGCCACTTTAACACACCAACCGCCACGGTGGTACCAACAAGCATCACGGCGGTAACTGCCAACAGCCAGGCAAAGACAATGTACCACCCACTGCATTATGACCAGCCTATCCGCCAGCTTTTCTGAGGCAGTACCAACTACATCAAAAGCACGGCAGAAACAGAACACAGAAGTCAAAAGACTGACCTCTGGAGACACAGGGAACAACCACAACGCCATGTAGCCCGAGTTGCATATATTTCCCATGCTCGTCTACCTTTTCCTGCATTACGAACACCTGCGCCGGCGGAGATGACAACAGTGAGTACTGCTGCCTAGTACACAAGGGATGGGGGAGGAAAAAGAGAGTGACACACACACGCAATACGCAACACCCCCACCCTCAACACCATAGACATGACCAGATACAGTAACATTACATTTCTACCCGTACCCCTCAGGAATAATGCAAGGACAAAATGATTAGAAGAAAGTGAGTGTAATACGATTAAAGAACATGAATAAGTACATTAAATTACAAACGTATCTTGGGGAGTGCAAGGTCACAGTCTCTCACCTGGGTGTCAAACCCACTGGATTTGCAGGGGCCAGGACTCACAACAGCCCATGGAGGCAGGACTACACACTGTCCACCAGCGGTGACAGCTGCTCAGTGGTGGCAGTGGTGGGGCTGGTGTCGGGGCTGGCCGTGGTGGGGAGAGGCTCCAGCCCATCACCTACAGCCTCAGACGTCTGCCCACTGGGGCTGCTGCTGCGGGCAGTGGTGCTGGCAGTGGTGGGGGAGGCTCCAGCCCATCCCCTGCAGCCTCGGACAGCTGCCCACTGGGGCTGCTGCTGCTGGCGGTGGTGCTGGTGGCTGAATCACCATGGTCGGTGGTGGGGGCTCTGAATGAGTCCCAGTACCAGGCCTCCTGTCCTTCCTGCCTGCTGGTGCAGGCCCGTTGCCCTTCCTGTCTGTAGCCCGGGATTGCCCCTTGCCTTCACACCTGCAGCTGGTGGTGCCTCCTTGCCCTTCCTAGTCGCAGCTGGTGGTGCCTCCAGACCCTTCCTTGACACACCTGGTGCAGGCACTCTGTCAGTGTTGCTGCCTGGTGCCTGTGATCCTCTCCCACCTGCAGTAGCTGTCAACACTACTGTGCCCCTGGACTGGGTGGCTGAGGTGTTTGCCTGGGTTTTCTTCACCCTGGCCTTACGTGAAGGACGGGGGGAGGAGAGGTAGGGAAGAGGTCAATGGTGGAGGGAAAGCTTCTTGGGGACATTGGGGTGGGAAGAGGGTGATGGTTTGGGAGTGGGGGAAGAAGAAGTAGTTGTAGGAGGTGTCTGTCTGTTGTGTTTGGGTGCAGGTGCATGGGCCGGATGCTGTTGTGAGATGGATGGCTGTTGGGTGTCTGAGTGCTTGCGTTTCGGTACCTTGGGAGGAGGGGGCACTGACACAGTGGGAGAGGACACAGGAAGTGTGGGTGGTGCTGCCAGTGAGGGGTGTGTAGTGATAGTCATGATGGAGGTAGTGGATGAGGATGTAGTGCATGATGGTGTGAGTGTAGACACTACTGGGAGAGAGGTGGACGATGAGGAGGAGTGGGAAACAATGGAGGCAGTGGATGTTGGTATGTCTGCATCTGGATGCCTGTGTGATGATGTGTGGTGCTTGTGTTTGCCTGAACCACTCCTGTGTGTTGTCCTGGGTGCATGCTGCTCTGTCTGTGTGCTTGGGATAGGTTGGGGTTGAGGGGAATGGGACTGGGCAGAGGAGGTTGGAGGGGGGAGGCTAGAAACAGGGACAATGGCTGCCATCAGGGAGGAGGCTAGAGCTTGGATTGATCTCTGTTGGGCCGCCATGCCAGAGTGAATGCCCTCAGGGAATGCATTTGTTTGTTGCAAATGGGCTGACAGCCCCTGGATGGCATTCTCAATGGTTGACTGCCCACCAGAGATGGATCGCAGGAGGTCAATAGCCTCCTCACTCAGGGCAGCAGGGCTAACTGGGGCAGGGCCTGAGGTGCCTGGGGCGAAGGAGATGCCCACCCTCCTGGGTGAGCAGGCGCGGGAAACACGCTGAGAGGCTGCTGGGAGGGTGGTGCTGGTACGGGGGTGGCAGCTGTAGTTGGGGTGGGCACAGATTTGTCCGCCACCACCAGGGAGTTTCTATCAGAGGAGGGATCACTGTCAGAACTGTCCACTCCAGTCTCCACCATGGTGCTACGCTCACCCACTAGTGCCCTCACCATCGGTGGGTTTGGCCTAGTGGCAGCAGAGGTGGAAGGCTGTTCATCGGTTTGGCTAGTGTCAGGGACCCGGTGGTGTGCCAATGCCTCCCTCATGGTGTTGCCCATGTCTGCCAGCACCCCTGCAATGGAGACGAGGGTGGTGTTGATGTCCTTCAATTTCTCCCTGATCCCCAGGTACTGTACCTCCTGCAGCTGCTGGGTCTCCTGCAATTTTCCAGTATCTGGCCCATCGTCCCCTGGGAATGGTTTTATGCTCCCAGTATAATGGTGAGTGCCTCCTGGAGAGTCGGTTCCCTGGGCCTGTCCTCCCCCCGTCGCACAGTAGTCCTCCCAGCTTCCCTGTTGTCCTGTGCCTCTGTCCCCTGAACCGTGTTCCCACTGCCACTGACCACAGGTCCCTGATCGTCCTGTGTTTGTGGGGTGGCCTGGGTACCTGTAGTGGTGGACACACTGCTGATTGATGTGTCTTGGGAACAGAGGTATAGGCCCGCTGGGTGGGTACTGTGCTGGTGTTTCCTGAGGGGGGAGGCTCTGTGGTGGTATGGGACTGTGCCTGGGCTACCGACTGCCCTGAGATCGCTGATGGGCCAGGTTGGTCATCCAGATCCAGGAGTCCAGAGATGCTGTCATCACTGTGGGCCTCTTCTGGGGGTGGACTGGAAGTTGCTGGCACCTCCTCTCTGGTGACGTTGGGTGGGGGACCTGTGGGGATGTAAATGCAGTGTTATTGTTTCTGTGTGTGTCATCTTGTACATGGGTGTGTTGCCCTGTATGGTTGCTATTACCCTGGCAGCTTTGCCTTTTGTGAGTAATGATTTTGTGGGCTAGGTGATTCTAATGTGCATGCTTTAGTGATGGGTGTTTATGAAGGTCTGTGAGGGGTATCCATGCATTGGTGTTGCATGCAGGGCTTGGTATTGGGATGAGTGGGTTGTGATAGTGGGGTATGTGGCAGGTGGTGAAGTGATGGGATGAAGGGTAAGGGTGAGGGTTTGTGATGGCAAACAGGTAGGGGGATGATAGTAATAGAGATTTGACTTACCAGAGTCCAGTCCTCTTCCTACCCCCTCCTGGCTCTCAGGATGCATGATTGTCAAGAATTGCTCCTCCCATGTTGTTAGTTGTAGGGGAGGAGCTGGGGGACCACCGCCAGTCTTCTGTACAGCTATTTGGTATCTTGCTGCTGTGGAACGTACCTTCCCCCATAGGTCGTTCCACCTCTTCCTGATGTTATTCCTGGTTCTTGGGTTCTGTCCCACGCAGTTGACCCTGTCCACGATTCTTTGCCATTGCTCCATCTTCTTAGCAATGGACCTCTGCTGCACCTGTGATCCGAATAACTGTGGCTCTACCCGGATGATTTCCTCCACCATGACCCTTAGCTCCTCCTCAGAGAACCTGGGGTGTCATTGCAGTGCCATGGGTGTATTCTGAGTGGTGTGGATGATGGTGTGTGAGGTGGTGTTGGGGTGTTTGATGTAGGGTGAGAGGATGGTGTATAGGTGATGATGGTGTGTGTCTGTGGTCTTGTCTGTGGTCTTGCTATCTCTCTTGTGGCACTTGTTTGTATTGGTAAAGGGTTGTGGGTAATGTGGGTGTGTGTTTTATAGTGGTGTGGGTGTGTGAGTGTGGTGTGTGTATGTGTGTTAGGTTTGTGTAGTTTGAATTGTCCATTGTGGTGTAGTTTTGTTAGGTTGTGTGTATTTTGAGCACGGCGGTATGTAACGCCAATGGTTTAGCGCCATTGAATGTCCGCCGTGGTGATTTGTGGGTCATAATGCTGTGGGCGTAGTTCTGTTGGCGTAACGGTGTGGGTTTTGCTAATGCCAGTTTATCACTGACCTTTGCTCTGGCGAACTTGTGCGTGTGGCTATATAGTGTTGGATTGGTATGTAAGGGTCATTATATGGTTGGCGGTAATCCGCTGTGGCAGTGGTATGTTGGCGGCAGTCAGCATGGCGGTAAGCAGTACTTACCGCCAATGTCATAATGAAGCCCACAATCTAAAAACAACCTTTACCAAAAGATGTATTTTTTAAATTGTGAGTTCAGGGACCCTAAACCCCAAATTTCTATCTGCTCCCACAGGGAATATACATTTTAATAATATTTAAAGGCAGCCCCTGTGTTAGCCTATGAGAGAGATTGGCCTTGCACAGTGAAAACCGAAGTTGCAGTATTTCACTGTTAGGACATATAAAACACACTAGTATATGTCCTACCTTAAACATACATTTCATCCGCCCATGGGGCTACCTAAGGCCTACTTTAGGAGTGCCTTACATGTATGAGAGAGAAGGTTTAGGTCTGGCAAGTGAGTAAACGTGCCAAGTCGAATTGGAAGCTTAATACTACACACACAGACACAGCAGTGGCAGGCATGAGCCACGTTTACAGGGCTACTCATGTGGGTGGCACAACCAGTGCTGCAGGCCCACTAGTAGTATTTGATTTACAAGTCCTGAGCACCTCTATTGCACTGTACTATGGACTTACTAGTAAATCAAATATGCCAATCATGGAAAGCCAATTACACACACATTTTACATAGAAGCACTTGCACTTTAGCACTGGATAGCAGTTGTAAAGTGCCCAGAATATCAAAAACATCAAAAACAGAGTCCAGCACACATCAACAACCTGGGAAACAGAAGCAAAAAGTTAGGGGAGGCCATGCCAAAGATGCCAAGTCTAACACATGCCCCCCTAGCCGAAAGTGGGGAGCAACTACCCAACCTTATGGGAGTTCTCAAAACCAAGGTGGAAGAATCTGGACAGACCATCAGCATTGGCGTGTTCTATGCCAGGTTGGTGTTCCATCATGAAGTCCATTTCCTGTAGGGAAATGTACCACCTCAACACTTTTGGATTTTCAACCCTCATCTGCATTAACCAACTGAGGGCCTGTGGTCGGTCTGAACCCAGAGTCCCAAACAAGTAGTGTCTTCGCTTTTCAGCTCCCAGACCACAGCAAAAGCTTCATGCTCTATTGCACTCCACCTATGTTCCTGGAGAAGTAACCTCCTGCTAATGAAGGTTACAGGTTGATCTAGGCCCTCTTCATTAAGCTGTGGGAGTACTGCTCCTGTACCATGCTCTGAGGCATCTGTTTGCACACAAACAATCCTTAGAGTAGTCAGGTGCCTTCAGCACAGGTGAGGTGCACATGTCAGCCTTCAGGGCATTAAAAGCAGTCTGGCAAGCCTCTGTCCACATCACCTTCTTTGGTTGCTTCTTGGAAGTCAACTCATTCAATGGGGCAAACATGGTGCCATATTCCTTGGCAAACCTCCTGTAATAGCCAGTGAGGCCTAATAAGGCCCTCACCTCAGTCTGGGTCCTGGGTCCTGGGAGGCACCCAAGCCAGAATGGTGTCAATTTTTGGCTGTAGGGGTACCACCTGGCCACTCCCTACCTGGTGTCCCAAATACACCACTGAACCCTACCCAATTTGGCACTTGCTTGCCTTAATAGTGAGGCCTGTTTTTGCAGGGCTTCCAACACTCTGCAGAGGTTGCTGCAAGTGATCCTCCCAAGTGGAACTGAACACTGCAATGTCATCCAGGAATGCTGCGCTGAAGTCATTCTGCCCAGTCAACCCTGGGTTGACCAATCTCTGGAATGTGGCAAAGGCATTTTTTATCCCAAATGGCATCACTTTGCACTGGAAGTGTCCATCTGGGGTAGAAAATGCTGACCTCTCCTTGGCCCCTTCATTTAGGGCAATCTGCCAAAACCCAGATGTCAGATCTTTTGGCAGCTCCCCACCAATCGATGGGCTCATCAGCTTGGGGGTGGGGTGCGCATCAGTTTTAGTGACCACATTGAGACCCCAGTAGTCGACACAGAACCGGAGTTCTGGGGTGACACCAGGAACAGCAGCCTTTGGGACCAAGACCACAGGGCTGGCCGAAGGACTTAGAAAACTTAATTACCCCAAGGGATAACATTTAAGACACCTCATCTTTGATGCTAGCCCTGACCTTATCAGTCACCCTGTAAACCTTCAGTTTAATGAATGGACTGTCCCCAGTGCCCATGATGTGTACACAAGTGTGTGACCCCTGAGATCAAGGAGAACAGGGAGGCAAACTGACCCAACACCTGGCGACAGTCCCTCTGCTGTTCTGAGGTCAGGGAAGAGGGAAGGTTCACTCTCTCCACAGATCCATCTTTCTCTCAAGCAGACAGGAGGTCAGGAAGAGGCTAACTCTCTTTCTCCACCCCATCATTTGTTGCTAGGAGCATGGACAATTCAGTCCGCTCATAGTGTAGCTTGAGATGGTTCACATGCAGGACCCTTAAGGGGTTTCTGGGAGTCAGCAAGTCCACCAGGTAGGTGACTTTGCTCTTGCACTCCAGCACCTCAAATGGCCCAGTCCACTTGTCCTGGAGCACCCTAGGCTCCACGGGCACCATTACCCACACTTTTTGCCCAGGCCGAAGCTCGATCAGAATGGCATTTTCGTCATCCAACCATTTCATGTCTGCCTGGCTCGCTTCCAGGTTCTTTTGTGCAAGAGCTCTGAAGCAAGCAATCTGGTTTCTGAAGGCCAGCATGTAGCTAAATACATCTTGGGGATGTTTACTGGGGGCTTTCTCAAAGACCTCTTTCACAAGACTCAAAGGTATCCTGACAGGGTAGCAATACAGTAACTCAAAAGTACTATATCCAAGCCCTTTTTGAGGCACCTACCTGTAGGTGAACAGAAGGCATGACAAAAGGACGTCCTACTTCCACCTCAAGGGCTCTGACAGGCCCACGATCATGCCTGTTAAGGTGTGGTTGAATCTCTCAACCAGACCATTGCTTTGTCGGTGGTAAGGAGTGGTGAACCTATACGTTACCCCATACTCCTTCCACAGAGACTTCATATAAGTAGATATGAAGTTGGTACCCCTATCAGATACCACTTCTTTGACGAACCCCATCCGGGTAAAACCCCCATCAATGCACGACCCCCCCAGGGGAAGTGATTGACCTCATAGAAATGGCTTCTGAGTACTGGGTGGTATGGTCCACCAATACCAGGATGAACGTGTTGCCCATGGCTGTCTTGGGATCCAGAGAATCCACAATGTCAATACTGACCCTTTCAAATGGGGTACTAACCACTGGAAAAGGATGGAGTGAAGCCTCACATTTCTCCCCACTCTTGCCACTTGCCTGACAAGTATAGCAAGACCTGCAATGAGCATCTGAGTGTCTGCCCATTAGCGACTAATAAAATTGGGTGACAAGCCATTCAAAGGTCTTGTCCTGCCCCACATGTCCAGCTAAAGGCACATCATGAGCCAGACCCCGTAGGAAGGCTCTGAAGCACTGGGTTAACACCAGCACACGGGCTGACCCAGGCTCAACAACCTTAGGCTCACTATACAGGAGGCCGTCCTCCCAATAACTCAGGTGAGATTCTGGCTCCTTGCCAGCCACCTGGTCTGCAGCCGGTTGGCACAAACCCACCAGCGTACGGCATGTCCTCTGTGCCTCACAGAATGCCTCCCTGGTGGGCGCCCCTCCCTGCTGCCACTGTGACAGCTCAGGGACCTCCCCCAGCTAAGCCACCTATTCTCATGTAGGCTGTGAGGCATCACCACCAGCCAGACCGTGGGAACTTCTGGGGCCAGTTTCCCACACCCCTTGCCCATCCTCTTTTTGGTGATCCCCTGGGCCACTGTTTCAGGCTCCAAGGGCTTCGGACCACCATGATGGGCTCCCATTGGCCTGGTGGATACCCATGCCCACCTAGGCAGACCCAACATCTCCAAGTCTGACCTGTGTTCCACTTCCTTCTAAGGGGAATCTGCCAATTTGCCAAGCAAACAATCCACAGGCATGGTTGGACTCACAGCTACCTTTAAGGAACCTGAGACCCCCCCCCCATTTAAAGGGAACCTGCACCACTCTGCAGAGGTGCTCTGAGATGTCCACTGCAACTACTTGGAGAAGTACACAGGGATCTATCTGCTCCTCAGGCACAAGGTGACTCCTCACTGTAGTCACACTGGCTCCTGTGTCTCTAAGAGCCTACACCCTCTGCCCATTATTGGTCACCCACACCTGTACTTTTTAGTGTTCTCAGGCACTAGGGTTCTCTTGACCATCTCACTGTCCCCTAGTGAGACAAAGGTAATCTCAGCTGGCTCCCACCCACCTGGAACCAACTCCTCCCCAAGTGCTACACTGGTCAAACCATGTGACTGAGCGTCAGTGGGTGCCGGTGTACCCTTGGGGCATTTGGAGTCCCCTCTCACGTGACCCACTTGGTCACATGTATCACACATACGAGGGGAACCCTCTCCATAGGTTTCCCTTTGGAGAGCCATGTTTTCCTTTCGGGTGCTGGGAATCCTTACTCTGGGACCTATGTTGGAGCCCTTTTGAGAACTCCCCGTGTTCACCCTTACCCCCCTTCTTGTGAGAGGGACCCTGCCCACCCTTGGCGTGGTCACCCTTATACCTCTTTTGGACCCTGGTACTCTCTCAATGGTCTGCTTCCTGTGTAGGCTTCTTGGGATCAGTCAGCTTGCTGTCAATTAGGTGCTGGTGCAGCTCTGGAAAACATAAACGATATAAGTGCTCATAAGCAATTACATTGTAAAGCCACTCTTACGTTGTCACCTTACTGCCCTTCACCCATCCATCTAGTGACCTTCAAAAAGAATCAATACATTCCAACAATGTTTGGGATTCCTTCTTCTTATAGGACCTAAACTTGTCCTTATACTTCTCAGGGGTGAGACCATACCTTGTGAGTAGGGCGTCCTTCAGGATATAGTAAGTGAGCCCTTGAGGATCCCTAAGGATGTCAGAATATCTCTCCCCTCTACCTCAAAATGCTTCCACATACCTGCCCCCCTCTCAATGCGCTCCAGGGACCAGATTCATATGGAGAGCAGGCTCATAGCCCTTGAGCCACAAGAATATGTCATCTTCCCTTTTGTAATCCTTCACAAGGTCGTTAGGAATGTGCATCCTCCTCTCAGGCTGCACTGTGATATTGCTGTCACTATCCCTACTGAACTGGCTACTCTGATCCAGCTCCCTCAAGCTGAGATCATGAGCCAGCACTATCTTCTTCTCTTCTATGGCCATCCTCCTTTCTTACATCTCCCTTTGCATACTAAACTTCTCCAACTCCAGCTGGTGAGCCCTCTCCACTTGTCTGTTCTGTAACTCTGCAGGGTCAGACCCATGGATGACACACTGCTACTTGTCCTGGAGATTCTCTCCCTGGACATAACAGGCCCACCCACTATACTATTGTGTATGGATTGAACCTCCTCCTCCTTCTCCTCCTCCTCCTTCTCCTCCTCCTCCTCTGTGTGCCCCTCAGCTTTCTTGGCTGTCACGCAAGCCCTCAGTGCCTTCTGCAGCTCCTCTTTTCTGGTGGAGCCCTTAATGGGACAGGCAGGATTCTTGCAGAACTGCCCCAACTGAGCAACTGTGTAACTCTCCAGTTTCCCTAAGTCAAAAGCAGCTCCATCTGATGCATCTCCAGATTGAGACATGATGAATAATCAACAAAAGTGCAAAGATCCAAGGCAGAAAAAAGAGTTCCCAATGAAGTTCAAAAGTCAATCAAAGATCAGTAAAAACATAGAAGTAGGGAAAAATCCCAAAACAAAAAAAGCAAAAAAAAAAGCTGTATGTGGTCACGTAATGGTCTGCACTGAAAACAGTGGTATACACTTAATCACTGTATCAAGTACAAATATAAGTTCAAAATTTCACCTTTGATCACCAATGTTAGAAATGGGTTCTTTGGTTGGCAGTCAGGTTAACCCCTGTCCAAGCAAGGGCCCTCACTCTAGTCAGAGTAAAGGAGAATCTCACTCAGTTAACTCCTGCACCCCCCCTTGGTAGTTTGGCACCAGCGGGCAGGCTTAACTTCAGAAGCAATGTGTAAAGTATTTGTACCAACACACACAGTAATACAGTGAAAACACTACTAAATGGACACCACACCAGTTTAGAAAAATAGGTAATATTTATTTAAATCAAACAAGACCAAAACGTCAAAAATCCAACATACACAAGTCAAGATATGAATTTTCAAAAGAATAAGAGTCTTAGGCCATCATTATGACATTGGCGGTAAATGCCGCTTACCGACGCAGTGACGGCCGCCAACACATCGTCGCAGTGGCGAACATCTGTTCACCATATTATGAGACACACACACCAAACCGATAGAATACTGCCACAAACACATATCCGCCAGCCCAAAGGTCAGTGTTAAAGTGTCTGTACGAACACCCATTCCGTTAGGCCAACAAAACAATGCCTGCCACATTATGAACCACGAATCACCACGGAGGACATTCAATGACGGTAAACCACTGGTGGTACACACTGGCATGCTCAGAATGTCCACCCAAATACAAAACTACCCAACATAGGCCAAAACTAAAATCACACGCCTGACATTCATAGACACACCACACACACCCACTCACATCACTATAAAGCACACACTCATGTTACCCACAACCCTTTATGAACACCAAAAATTGCCACAAGACAGACATGAAAATCATAGAGACCAACAAACACCCATTCATCTGTCACGCATCCCACATCCCACACCCCACCACATCACTCAACACCCTCTGCACAACACACACCACACAACACCAATGTCCCCACTAAGGTACCCCTGTTTCACCGATGAGGAGTTGTGGGTCATGGTGGCGGAAATAGTAAGGGTAGAGCAACAGCTGTTTGGAACACAGGTACAGCAAATATCCATTGCCAGGAAGATGGAGCTATGGCGGAGAATCGTGGACAGGGTGAATGCTGTGTGTCAGCATCCAAGAACAAGGGACGATATCAGGAAGAGGTGGAAAGACCTGCGGGAAGGTACATTCCTTAGCAGCAAGGCACCAGCTCGCCATCCAGAGGACTGGCGGTGGACCCCCCACCTCCTCCCCCACAGCTCACAGCAAGCGAGGAGAAAGCCTTGGCAATACTGCATCCTGAGGGACTCACTGGAGCAGTCGGAGGACTGGACACTGGTGAGTCAATATTTACTACTTATCACCCCCCACACCTGCATGCCATCTCACCCCCTCACCCTGACTCCCATCACTCCACTACGTTCCACACAGTGCACCTACACATATGACTAACCCCAATCCCAAGCCCTGCATGTCATACCAATGCATGTACAGCCCTCCCAGACCTGCATGTATACCCATCACAAAAGCATGCACAGCATGGAGAATCAACAATCACACAATATATCACCATACACAAAGGTGGCAGGGCAACGATAGAGGGGAAGCTAGGAATGTACAATATGTCACAGACATGAAGCATAATACATCACTTACATCCCCACAAGTGCCCCAGCCAATCCCAGCAGCGAGGAGGTCCGACGACTATCCAGTCCCACAACAGAAGACACCCCCTGTGATGACAGTAACTCTGGACTTCAGGATCTGGATGAATTACCTGGCCCATCAGGGACCACTGATCAGTCAGCCACTCCAGCCCACTCACAGTCCACCATAGAGCCTCTCCCATCTGTATCCAACACCACAGCACCCACCCAACGTCCCCACACCTTTGTCCCCAGGACACATCAATCAGTAGTGTGCCCACCTGTACAGGAACCCAGTCCACACCTCACCCCCAAGACAATCAGGGACCTGGAGTCAGTGGCAATGGGCACACCATTCAGGGTACACAGGCTCAGGGGAACAGAGACACTGGGAGGCATCTGTGTGCCGGGGGGACAGGTCCAGGGAACCAACTCTCAAGGAGGCACTCACTAATGTCCTGGGGGCTTACCAACAATCCCAGGACAAGATGGGTCAGATCCTTAACAACATGCAGGAGAACAAGCAACTGCAGGAGGTAGACCATGAGGTGATCAGGAAAGATTTGCAGGCCCTCAACACCATCATGGTCTCCGTAGCAGGGGTCCTGGCAGATATGCCCAACATCATGAAGGAATGGACAGCACACCATCGGGCCCCTACCACTAGCCAGTCTACTGACCAGCCTTCCACTTCTGCTCCAGCTAGTGGACAGGAGCCCCTGCCACAGGACCCACAGGCCACCAGCACCCCACCCCCTGCAGAAGGTGAACCACCCTGCAAACATTCCCTGCAACCCAGACAAAAGCCAGAGAGACATGCCAAGACCAAAACCACTGCCAGGATATGAGACTCTTCTAATTATACCCCTTGTGTCCCACTCTGTCACCTTGTCCACTCTGAACTGCTTTTGCTTCCTTTCCTATGGCCCCTGGAACGCTGGACCTGTGCTACAAACAGACTGGACAAATACCCTGGACTTTCCTCTACCATCACCCCATTCCATTGCACATTACCGTCTATAATTTGCACTACAATAAACACCCTTGAACACAACATGAGTGATGGTGTGTTATGTTATGAAAATGTGAAATTATGGAAACAGTCACATCTAGTGCAAATGATCTGAACACAGTGATAGCATACAAATAATGATCTGTAGCTGTCTATATTCATCACATCGGTACACAGTTGTTATAACACTGACATTTACACAATTAGAAAGCATAGGTGACAGTCAGTTGAGATGCAAAGGAAGTGAATGCCATTTTGCTAAAGCCACACAGAAAACATCAATAGACAGAGGAATGGTCAGTTACATTGTCTCACCTGCATGCCAATGGAAGTATTGACCTATAACTGATGTTCTGTTGTCCATATCCACTGTCCTCAGCGTCCACTGCTTCTCCTCATGCAGATAAGGCACATGTCGTCTTAGGGATAGGTTGTGCAACATGCAGCATGCTAATACTATCTAGCGGACCTTCAATTAGTCTTGTCAGATGGAGGCATCTGAACCTGGTCTTCATTCTTCTGGTTTGCCAATGTTCATCATTATACCGATTTTCAGCCCCTGTCCTTGCATTTCTCACAGCGGTCAGGAGCCACGATAGGTTTGGGTAGCGAGGGTCACCTGCAAGTATTGAGGGACAAACATTAGCCTTACACAATGGTATGGGGTTAACTCCTGAAGGCATGCACTGACATACATTGGGTGGGGACTCAGGCCCACCTATTAGCCACACCCTGTGCCTCTGTGGTTGTGCCATCACATTTGGGATGCTGATATTCCTCGGGACAAAGGTGTCATGCACCAACCCAGGATGTTTGGCAGTGACGTGGGAGATGCACTGGTTAGCTAGGCACAACATTTGCACATTGAGTGAGTGAAAACTCTTCCGATTCCTGAACACCTGTTCATTGTAGCAGGGGAGACAAATGTAACATGTGTTCTGTCAATCACCTCAATGATATTAGGTATATGTCCCATTGCATAGAATCCTACCTTCACAGTGCCCAAACCTTCCACCTGGGGGGAAGCAATGTAGCTGCACATGTGTCTTGCCAAGGCAGAGAAAACCCTTGCCAGGACAATTGAGAACATTGACTGTGACATTCCTGCTTCCAAGCCCATTGTCACTTGGAAACAACCAGTTGCCAGGAAATGGAGTACAGATAGAACTTGCACAATAGGGGGGGATCCCAGTGGGATGACGGATAGCTGATATCAGGTCAGGCTCCAATTGAGCACACAGCTCTGTGATTGTGGCCCTGTCCAGTCTATAGGTCACTATTATGTGCCTGTCCTCCAGTGTAGCCAAGTCCACAAGGGGTCTGTACACTGGGTCTTGTCTCCTCCTCTTATTCATCCACAGTAGTAGGTATCTAATGGACACAAGAGTGAGTAGGATGTTACAATTTGGACAATGGAACCGCCACCTCAGTGTACATTGAGTATTAATGTGTTGGCACTATAGGAATGGCAAAGTATGTGCAAATTGTAGCAATGACGAAATTCTCGATTATCTGAATGTTGTCCACCACCCAAAAATGGCGAATGCCTGACCTGTATGTATGGACAGGTGGAAGTGAGGTAACTCCGGCGATGTTGGGCGTCATGGCGGAAGGCGGGCTTGCACTGCCATGCTATTCCTCATTGGGTTATATGGGGCTCTATGGAGTACAGTGGCCAATGGGGATCACCGATGGCGGTGACAGTGTACACCGTCATGAACGTGACTGCCATTTTCTATCCATGATCTCACTTGATTCCTGACTTTCCACAGAACAACACCTACACTGCGTGTGCTGCTGTAACCTGTGTCTGGATCATACCATGGCCCGTGTGCCTGGGGAAAGGGCCCGGGCTGGAGGAGTTGGAGCGTTTGGTGTCCTACCCCAGTATGAACATCTGTATGGGCCTCCAGACCAACAGGTGAATACACCATGGGCACGATGCATGTGACAAGGCCGCATGGAGATATGTGTGCAAGCATCGTGTCATTTGAGGGGGTGGTATGTCTGGTGGTGTTGTACATGGTGGGCGACCGGTGATGTGTGTGCCAATGGAGATGGAAATGGGATTTGTGGGCCAGATGTTTGACTGGCTGGATTGTAATGGTGTCCTCCTGTCTGTATTACCTATGCAGGTCAGCACCCATCAGAAGAAGGGATAGTGGCATGCCATCACCAAGGCTGGGTGGACCCTGGGGGTCTACATCAGGCAGAGCACCCACTGTAGGAAAAGGTGGGAGGACCTGAGATGCTGGGCCCGGAAGACCGCAGAGGCCCAGCTAGGGATGGCCTCCTAACGAGGGCGGGGGTGCCCGTCAGAACCTGACCCCCTGATGGCCCGCATACTGGTGGTGGCCTACCCATAGCTGGGTGGGCGCTTGAGGGCATCACAGCAACCACAGAGGGGTGAGTACAGTGGGCATTACAACTATAATTGGTACGTGGCATGGGATCCTGGTGGTGGGTGTAAGTTAGTGGGTGCCCCTCAATGCCAGGTCAGATGTTGCAGCGTGATCCAACTCAAGGGTAATGGGTGTATTGCTAAATGTGGTAACCTAACTAGGTTGCACTCCATGTCAGACAGGACTTAGGGAGTCCTAGGATGGGTGCAGTTGGCGGTGTTTGGCTCTCATCTTGCTGTGGTACCTAGTCAATGGAATGCCAGTGCAATGCATGGTACTCAATCCTAATGCCTGTGTGTGACGGTAATGTGCATGCTATCTGTGGGGTTGGTGCTGTAATTGATCCAGTGCTCCCTTTCTCTCTCTCCCCATTTTTTCTTCTGTCAGACTGTCCATGTGTGTCTTAGCATCATCTGGCAGAGCAGCAGGGGCACCGGAGACAAAGGGAGCTGCATCCCACAGGACCCAGGAGGCAGAGTCTACTGACGCTGAGGGAACCAGTGGGACAGAGGGTGAGGGGAGCACCATGGCCAGGAGGTGACAACACTGACTCTGAGTCCTCCTCTGATGGAAGCTCCCTGGTGGTGGCAAACACTTCTGCGACCACCCCAGCTGCATGTGCAGCCGCCAGCCCCATAACAGCACCAACCTCCCAGTAGCCCTAACCGAGTTGCCCATGCCTGCTTATCCAGGAGGGTGGACAACTCCTTCGCACCAGGCACCACAGGTCCTGCCTCAGTCAGCCCTGCTGCCCTCAGTGAGGAGGCTATTGACCTCCTGAGATCCATCTCTGTAGGGCAGTCAACCATTGTGAATGCCATCCAGGGGCTGGCATCCCATATGCAGCAATGCAATGCATTCGTGGAGGGCATCCACAGTGGATTGGCTGCCCAACAGAGATGTTTCAGGCTCTGGCCTCCTCTCTGATGGCAGCCATCCTCCCTGTTCCTACAACTACCACTTCCCAGTCCCAGTCTCCTCAACCCCAACCCATCCCATGCACACGTACAGACAAGCATGCACACAAAATATCACACAAGAGTGGCACAGACAAACACAGGCAGTACACTTCTGGCCACAGCACTCACACAAACAACAGACAGTTGCACACACAACAACATCCACTGACTCCACTGTCTCTTCCTCCTCCTCTTCCTCCTCCCTCATAGTCACATCTGCACTCACACCTCCATGCATTGCATCAACAGCCACTACTATCACCACACCAAGCAGCACACACACCTCACTTGCAGACACCTCCACAACATCCATCCATGCTTCACGTGTGTCCTCTCCCACCCTGTCTGCCCCTCCTCCTAAGAGACACAAATGCACGCACTCAGGCTCCCAACAGCCATCCACCTCACATCAGTACACTGCCCATGCACCTGCACCCACATCCAGCAGATGTACACCTCCAAAAACCACTCACTCAAACTCTACTCCCATCCCTCCTCCCTCATCCCGCCCACTGTTATTAAGAAGCTTTTCCTTGCCCAACTTGACCTCTTCCCTCCCCCTCCACCCCGTTCCTGCTCATCAGAGCAGGGTCTCAACAGCCCAGCCTATCACCTCAGCCAAATAGTCCACAGGGACAGTGGATGCACCTCCTAGTCTTGAAGGCAAGAAAGGGAAGGATCCCACTCCCAAGAAAGGGAAGAATCCCACTCCCAAGAAAGGGAAGGATCCTGCTCCACCACCCAGGAAAGGCAAGGACCCCACTCCACCACCCAGGAAAGAGAAGATTCCCACTCCACAAACTAAGAGAGGCAAGAGGCTCCCTCCAACAGCAGTGGCCAAGGAGCCCTCACCTTCAGCAGAGGCTGGAAGGGTAGCACCTCCAACAGCAGTGGCCAAGGAGCCCTCACCTCCAGCAGAGGCTGTCAGAGTAACACCTCCAACAGCAGTGGGCAAGGAGCCCTCACCTCCAGCAGAAGCTAGCAGGGTAACACCTCCAACAGCAGTGGGCAAGGAGCCCTCATCTTTAGCAGAGGCTAGCAGGGTTACACCTTCAACAGCAGTGGGTAAGGAGCCCTCACCTACACCTGGGACACAGCAGCCCTCACCTCCAGCTGGGACACAGCAGTCCTGACCTCCAGCAGAGGGCATGTAGCCCATCCTCCAGAGACTGTTGTACAAGGAACCCCCTCCAGAACCAGGAGCCAAGGTCCCCACCTCTGAGACTGGGACATTGTACTCCACGGCAAATGAAAATGGGCATGGAGCCCCCTCCAGAACCAGTGGGCAAGTTCCCCACTTCAGCTGAGGTGCCCCCTCACTCCCCTTCCCCCTGAGGTGCCTGCCCTTTTCCAACATGATGCCCCTGCACAGTGTAGAGCGTATATTGTCAAGAAACAAGTTGGGGCTTGGACTGTGTCCTGTGGCCACGTGGGACTTTTGTACTTTGGAATGGCCATTGGCCCTTTCTGAACATTTACTCCAATTTCTTTTATCACATGGACAGTATGGTGGCTGTTGGCATTAAATGACAATATCAGTTACACATATATGTTGTCTTTGCATTATTATGACGTGGGTCCTGTGACATTGTTTTTCCTCTGCACCTGGTTGTGTGTATGGTGTGTGTATGATTGGTGTGTGTTGTGCATGTATGTGTTTGTCTCCTTTTCCTCCCTCCCTCCCTTGTGTGCTGGGCGGCTTCACTCACCGTTGTCGCAGTTGGTTTTGCAGGTGGAGCATGGCGTAGAAGAGCATCGGGAAGACTTAAAGTTCCAGTTCCATGGAGGCGTTGATCTTCTCTGTGTCTCTGATAGTGAGTCTTTCGTCTTGTGGGCTGTGTTTCCGCCAGGCTTTTGATGGCGTTGGTACCACCCAAGAAATTGTGGCAGTTTGCTATGTCATAATATGGTGGGCAGTAGCTTGGCATCCTCCTGGCTGTTTATGGCTGCCGCCGTGGTAAGTGGTGTTTACATCCTGGCGGTTGGTGTGGCACATTGGCTGTCTATGGGAGTTATCACCACCATGGTCATAATTTGGCGGTTATCACTGACAGCCTGTTGGCGGTATTACCACCACTTTAACACTCACCGCCATTGTCATAATGACTGTGAAAATGCTGTTGTTACACAAAGTACCTGGTTAGTGTCAAAAACAGAGCCGCACAAGTGAGCATGCATCCGAAAAGGGTAACAATGCATTGATTCTTTACTCACAAGTGAAGCCGTGTATCGTTTCCTTCTCCTGTTGGCTCTGCAATGTGTCATTTTTCGCAATGAGTTGATTTCCAGACGGGGCACCTCAGATTCGCAGAGAGTCGGGTTGACTTTGACGCCCAGGGACAATGCGTGGTATCAGAAAACTGTGCTGCGTAGGGTTTGCGTTATCAGCCTCCGTAAGCAGGTGTTGCACATCGTTTCTCTAACCACAATGCATAAATCTCTAAGCCTTGATTTGAGAAGTAATCTTGAAGAAATCTGATTTTCAGGGGTTTTGGGTCTAATACCTGTACCCCTTTCTGCCATTCAAGTAGGACTACTTTAAAGAAAAGTGACTGTTGTTTACAAGATCCTGCCTTGCTCAGGCCAGGCCCCAGACCACACCAGGGGGTTGGAGACTGCATTGTGCGAGGGCAGTCAAAGCCCATTCAGGTGTAAGTGACCACTCCTCACCTCCTTCCCAACACAGATGTCTCATCAGGATATCCAGGCTACACCCCTTTGTGTCACTGTCTAGAGGAGAGGTAAAACAGCCCAACTGTCAAACTGACTCAGACAGGCAATCCACAAACAGGCAGAGTAATGGAATGGTTTAAGCAAGAAAATGCCTCCTTTCTAAAAGTGGCTTTTTCAAACACACAATCTAAAAGCAAACTTTACCAAAAGAAATATTTTAAATTATAAGTTCAGAGACCCTAAACTCCACATTTCCATCTGCTCCCACAGGGAATCTGCACGTTAATAATATTTGAAGCCAGCCCCCATGTTAATCTATGAGAGAGATAGGCCTTGCACAGTTAAGACTGAATTTGGCAGTATTTATCTGTTACGACATATAAAACACATTGATATATGTCCTACCTTAAACATACACTGCACCCTGCCCATGGGGCTACCTAGAGCCTACCTCAGGGGTGCCTTACATGTATGAAAAGGGAAGGTTTAGGCCTGGAAAATGGGTATACTTGCCAAGTCGAATTGGCAGTTTAAAACTGCACACACAGAAACTGCAGTGAAAGGTCTGAGCCATGTTTATAGGGCTACTCATGTGGGTGGCGCAACCAGTGCTGCAGGCCACTAGTAGTATTTGATTTACAGGCCCTGGGCACCTCTAGTGCACTGTACTGGGGACTTACTAGTAAATCAAATATGCCAATCATGGAAAGCCAATTACATATACATTTTACATAGGAACACTTTCACTCTACCACTGAATAGCAGTGCTAAAGTGCCCAGAATATCAAAAACAGCAAAAACAGAGTCCAGTACACATCAACAACGTGGGAAACAGAGGCACAAAGTTAGGGAAGACCAAGCCAAGAATGCCAAGTCTAACAAGATGTATCACACCCAATCATTTAGGAATGTGTATGTAAGTCAAGCAATGTACAAACAAATCACAGACCCTTGGCAAATTTCATGTGTGAAGAATGACACAAAAAGGTTGATTGTGTCACACCCTCATTGCGAATGTGACATAAGTTGTGAAATGCAAATATGAGTATGTGGCCATGTATAATAAATGATGATAAGCCACAGTAGGACAGTTGAGAGAGAATTTGGAAGTCTTGGTGAGCTGTTCCTGATAAAATATTGTATGGATACTAATGGTACCATGAAGGATCTCATCCTGAAACAGCTGCATGTGGACTTTCCAAAACCTTTTAGGTGGAGCAAGCCACTGCATCCTAGGTGCACCATCAAAGCCTGGAGCACACCCTCCTCCCATCATAGTAAGACTCATCAACTTCCCATACCGGGATGCGATTCTCCAACCAGCTCTCAGTGCCCCTCCATTGCATATAGGTAACACTCGGGTTACCTTCTTCCCCAGTTTCAGTCTTTAGGTCCAGAGGCTCCACCGCAGTTTCCTCTAGGTGAAGAAGGCTCTGAGAGAACAGGACCACAAGTATTCAATGATTTATCCGGTGCAGCTTTGATTAGTCACATGCATGTAAAACTCACTTTTTATCAAGCCCAGAAGCTGTCCGGGATTGGCTGGATGGATGTCAGGCGGCAGGAGGGTCAAGACACTGTGACCGCCCTAAGAGGCACCAGGGTGGGAGCACTGCAAAGGAGAATTGTGATACACTTGAAGTGGAAGTGCGGGTCAAAAAATATAAGCCTACCCTGGGGCATTGTCCTGATCACCCGAACAGATGTTAGGACCTATGGGGTGATAAGAGGGTCTCGTGGGATTGTAAATGTGGCACTGGAGATACACCCAGAGCCTCTTGTGGGTAGCTGGGAGAAGCCCACGATGGTTCTATATTGGAGATTGGGGGCAAGATTGAGACTGAGGATATGAGACACCTACTTGATATAGACATTCCTGTAACAGCATGGTGTGGGCCAGAAGGCAGTTGTGATGCTTTCTAGTTAGCAGAATGTTTGGTTGGGGCAACAGTCACCATGCGCAGTTGGGGAGGTGGGCAGTTTGGATTCTGCAGCACAATGTAGCAGGGAGGGGGATTCCTGATTGAAGAAGGCTTATCAGATAATTGTTGTGGTTAATATTCAAACAAGATACATAAGGCCAGACAACATAGCTAAGTTACATAGGATATTCACTCTCACAGTCTGATCCCCAGCCAGCTTTGGCCTGGTACCCCGTGGGTGTGGTCCATTATCCATACAGTGGGATGTCCAACGTTAGTATGTCAAGCCTGAAGATACTATCCTGGAATATCGGTGGCCTAGACGACAAAGTCAAATGAAGTGGTGCTCCAGTACATCAAACCAAATTTCCCTGATATAGTTCTCCTACAAGAGACTCACCTTCTAGGTAATAGGTGTCATGCCTTTGACCATTGGGGAAGTAAAATGGCTGCTAATGCGGGCCATACCACTTCCTCTATACAAGTAGTAATCTTGGTGAGGAGAATGCTGCCCCTGGTCATTTGGCAAATGTGTCTCGACCCGCTGGGTCCCTATGTGGTGCTCTCTGGGACCTGGGAGGGGGGAATCTTAAACACACTTTCAGTAAACATCACTATATGACTTCATGACTTTGTACCACCAGCCCTGACTACTCTGTTACATAGTCTTCCAGATGGGGAATTGATTATAGGAGGGGACTTAAACACAACGCTGAGTGATAGAATTCACCAACATACTCCCAGGCCCCTATTATGCAATGTGCGACATTAGCCATGACAGAATTTGTTTTTCAGTTTGAGGATCAGTTTTTCCATCAGATCCGTGGTACTTCAATGGGCAGTACCTTTGCACCAAGCTTGGCCTGTCTTTACATGTACGATTTTGAAAAACAGCACATACTACCATCTACAAACCCTTTCCAGGATTACATTAAGCTATGGCGACGATAGATTGATGATATCTTGATCGTGTGGCAAGGGCCTCTAAATTATGTCAATCCATTTACTGAATGGATTAATACCCTTGACCCTTATTTGAAATTTACCTCTGAAGTTTCATCTACACAATTACCTTTTCTGGATCTTATGATCAGCATTGATAATGGCAAACTGTCCACATGCACTTATCATAAGTCAACAGATTGCAAAAGTTTGCTTCTTTACGACAGTCACCACCCTAAATCTTTGCGTGACAACTTTCCTTACAGCCAATTCTCATGCCTACTGGTTTGAGACTCAAGCCAGTGATCTTCAGATTAAACTCCATGAGCGCCATTACCCACTCAAAGTTGTCAACTCAGCTCGTAAAAGGGATAGAAACAACAATTGGGACGCCCTTCTGACGACGACTGTAAGGGAACCCGAAACCCACCTGACTTGTGTATCAACGTATACCCCGCTATCAAATTATATAAAAAAAATGATCAATAAAAGATGGTCCATTCTAGTCAGTGGTGGTATCTGTATCCCTAAACCATTGTTTGCATTTAAGAGAACTTTTAACATCAAAGGCATGGTGGTTCATACTCACCTGCCAGCTGACTGTGGTAACTCCAACCAAACGACTTCGTGGAACCTCCCTCCAGTGGTAGGTCATTATCCATGTGGCCAATGTAACATCTGCCCCTGACTAAGCATCTGGAGATGCTTGATTTGGAACCTATAGGAAGATGGCATCATACAAAACATACTAATTGTAACACTCGCAATTGTATTAATATGATCACTTTCCCCTGTGGTCTCTGTTACATTGGTATGACCTCTAGACCAGTCAAAGTAAGAATTAATGAACACCGGAGTAACATCAGGTGTGAGCGCATCACTACTAAACTCTGTGCGCATTTTTTAGAAGCTCCCCACAGTCCTGATGATTTATGGTGGGTAATTTTGGACGCTCCTGAAATTAGACCAAATAACTTGCGCTCCCTATTTAGGATCAAAAAGCATTGGGTCATTAAATTAGGGACAAGTATGCATGGATTGAATGATGAGATACCATGGATCAGTCTGTCTTAGTAACTTATACTATACCTTGTTACCTTCATTTTTATTTTTTATTTTTACTTCTGACTCAGTCTCCAGTAATCATGGCCCTACTGCCTCAATGCGGGCTATGTAACAGGGTTGTCCCTTTTGCGTTGAATACAACATTGTGTGTAAAACAACCCTTTGTTTTACATGGCGACCTTCATTTTTTGTTTGACCGGACGCACAGTTCGCTTAATGTGAGTGACTGTTCCTTAGTATATTGACTAGGGGGACTTATTATTGTCTGTATTTTTTGTTATAGGAAAAGTTGTTTGTATTTAGGTCCTGATGGAGTGTCAATGGATCCTGCTGGACCACCGAGACGCAAAACATGTTGACCCATGATTAGAGGTTCTGCGATAATTTCCAGCCTCTTAGTTTCATTTTGATTCAGAGAGTGACTGAGTATGATTTCTCAACTGTCATTTTCGACTTGTTTTTAATCTTGGCCTACACCTTGTATTAGCTGAATAAATTGGTGATGTTGTTTGAGGTTTAGAGCCAATTTTTGATTCTCCCTCTCCTGTTTTTTTTAGTGTCTGCAGGTAGGCAGTGTCCACAGTATATTCTATTACGGCAGTCACTACAAAAGATCTCCAGCAAAGAGCCCCCTTTTGGGGAGCCTGTCAGACATTGCAGCACTGGTCTGACGAGGAGCATTCCAGATGATGAAGCATGACATCTGATTGGATGTGTGAGGGCTCTTGCTTGTAAAAATTTAGGTTTCCCTGCTTCTCACCCTTGGAACAGTGTACTCTATGTTTTTGCGATTAACTATATTGGGAGATTGTACACTGGACCATTAATCTCCATGCCCCTCTCTTTGATGTTTAAATACAGTATCTGTACCCTGGGTCTACAGACAAGATCCAGTTCCACAACCTATCAGTGACTTAACCAAGCATCCATGGAAAAACCTCACCTATTTATGGCAAATCATGTAAAACCCTGGGAATGGATGAGACATATACTACGCAAACAAGCTGCCAGTCCCCAGTCTATGATAGGGCAAGCCTGACATCAAGATCCTCAAAAGTAACAAAACATACTTGGCCATGGGATCATAAATGTGCACGTGTATGTCTGCTGTGGAAATGCTGATGTTCCATCATGAGGATGGTAGATCATCACCCAGTGCTCCCCCAAATCCCTGAGGAGGCTACATTGACCCTTGACACAGTCAGTGGCCTGCAGATTGTGCAAAGTGAACTGAGCTGAGGTGACCACAGTTAACCGGTGTTGATACATGCAACAATGGTTCTGTGTGGCCGTTCAAAGTGCCACGGGAGCACTGATTACTAGGATGCCATCACTGCATGAGACCACCCCTGCCATACAGATTGTATTCAATGTTATCAATCAGCCAATAACAATAAAGTTTAAGTCATTGAACATTGCAAATGTATGTTGTTAACACATAATACCTAAATGTTCTCACACATGTCCCAGCTAGGTGGACCAGCCTCCAACATTTTGCATGCATGGGGAACCATACAAAACATGTGTTACTTTGTATCATTGGGTCTGCTCCTTACAACACACCAGAGTGTACACATATGTGAACTCACATTAAAATGGCTTTCATGATCTTATCGCAACCTTAGTCAACAGTGTTCTTTCCTAAAGAATTGTTAAGGCTATCAGAAGCCTGAACATGTAACTTCCTAACTTATGTTGTGTATTGTAACGTACAGTCGGAATTCTGACATAACAATGTGGTACACCCACAGCATGAGTAGCATCACTCAGTACACATGGTAACATGTATGTGGCAAAGAGTCTTCATACATGAGCACATTAGCAAACAGTATCAGTCCTCGCATGCATCACATACATATGCAAACATATGGTAACACACTCCTATGTTACCGATATTCAATGAAATGCACATACACACACATTTAGCCATACCATACACACTACATAGATGCATAGCCCATGTAACAAGGAATGTGAATGTGAGTAGACTTTCAGCCTTTCCACCAAAATCCATGCATGGCCATTTTGTGTCCAAACAATTGACATATACGGTACTTCTCCATACATCACAAATCATTAAAATGACACCTAGCACGATGCACGTCTGAACTGTCTTGCCACCTCAGCCTTCCCTCCAAAATCCATGCATGGCCAGTATGCATCAAAAAGTTGATGCATATCATTGCCCCACAATCGTCACACATGCCAAAAATGATGTCTGGCCTCTGCGCGTCAATTGCAAGTCGACAGGGCTTGTCAGCCTTCATTGAAAAAATCTACGCATGGTCGTCATGCATCATAAAAAATGAAACACATCAGAAAATGTGACACATACACCCAGGAATTGATGTTGCAGGACTTCTTTCCTGCACATGTGGTAAAGTGAATTTACCTTCACTTTTACTTTACAGTCTTTTAGTCTGTGGTTGTGAGAGGTTGTGTGGAGCTGCTGCTAGTTGAGGAGTGGTGTTTTTTTAGAGTTGTGTGCTGTGTCCTGTTGCTGTCTAGTCCAATTTGTTAGATTTTTTAGATTTGTTGCATTTGTATTGTCCGGTGTTTGTCTTAGGGTAGTGGTGTTTGTAGGGGTATTTGGACTTATGCGGGTAGTCTTTTCTTATTTTTGGGTAATTATTTTTGCAGTGGAGGGAAACTGCAAAATGTCAGGGAAGGGTAGAGCCCATTGAATGAGTGGAGATGAACTGGGAGTATTTATATGGTTGGTGTGCCACTACCTCCCCAACATGGTGTCTGTGGGTGGCTGGGTCATCCAGGGCTACCCAATGGAGTCAAGGAATCTGCAGTGGATCAAGGTGCTCTACCAGCTACGAAGGATCTTTGCTGGAGAGCAGACAGACGACCAGCTCGAATACAGGTGGGCAGACCTCATTGCCCAGGAAGGAAATCTCCGGGATCAATTGGTGATTTGGTTTGGCCGACCTGTTAGTAAGTATCCCTTTTGCATTGCAACATCCTCATTTGTTTGTGCATGACAGTAGGAAATAAGAATAACTGCAGCATGTTATGACAAGGGTCAGGACATGAAGTTTTGTGTCTAAACCAACCGGCATTTAAGAGAGCTCAGCATTGTACTGGCTGCAGACAATCTGCACATTCCTCTCTGTGTACCTTTTCTATGACATATACATAATAAAGAGCCAAATATCGGATACACATGTGCAATGGTGCAAAGATGCATGTTTCCCAGGCACAAATGTACATGTCCATCATGGTCTTCACAACTGTGTAAATGTGCTAAGTAATGTTTAAGTGATGGGAAACATGAGGCGTGAGTATCGTTAGTCATGGGTGTGTGTGTGCCTTGAGTCATGTATGTGTAGAATGACATGACAAGAACACAAATGTAAGGAGTGATTGTCTCATAATGCAACATCTGTGTCTAAGTTTTTGAAGGTAATGTTGCTAATGGATGCAACTATAACCTATTCATATGTCAAAATTTGGCCTGTGCAAGCATTGTAGCAGTTTGAAAGCCTGGTGCCACATGATAGTAGCGCCAGGCCTGAAGAATGCAAGGAGTTTATTCATGCCGTAGGTGGCACATGAAAAAATAGCCTTTCAATAAACTTAAACTATGCCTTTCTTTACTTAACTTGTAGTTGTGCCTAAGGCAGATTGTTTACATGACTATTCCATTGTCATCAAATTGCCAATTTTCACTTTGCACGTATAGCACCTGCATGTATTGTGCTAAACATGCTAAGAGCAACCACAATGACATAGTTTCCAATGTCATTGACCTGACATTTGCCCGGGAGCTATGTGGTGGTGCTACAGGTTTGAAAACAGTCAAGCATCTGAGTGGTTGCTACTTTTTCATATAGATTAACTATCAATCAATCAATCAATCAAATTTATAAAGCGCGCTACTCACCCATAAAGGGTCTCAAGGTGCTGGGGGGGAGGGGGGGGTCAGTGCTCGAAGAGCCAGGTCTTGAGCTGCCTTCTGAAGGGGAGGTGGTCAGGTATGGCGCGAAGGTGGCTGGGTAGCGAGTTCCAGGTCTTCGCTGCCAAGAAAGAGAAAGATCTTCCTCCGGCGGTGGCTTTGCGGATGCGGGGTACAGCTGCCAGGGCCTCACCGGCGGAACGTAGAGTGCGCGGAGGGGTGTAGAAGGAGATGCGGCTGTTGATCAGTTTGGGTCCGAGGTTGTGAAGGGCTTTGTGTGCGTGGGTCAGAAGTCGGAAGGTGATCCTCTTGTTGAGGGGGAGCCAGTGGAGTTTTTTCAGGTGTCCGGAGATGTGATGGTGGCGAGGGATGTCCAGGATGAGTCTCGCGGCGGCGTTCTGGATACGTTGGAGTTTCCTCATCAGCTTGGTGGTGATGCCGGCGTACAGGGTGTTCCCGTAGTCCAGGCGACTGGTTACGAGGGCGTGGGTGACCGTCTTCCTGGTCTCGGTGGGGATCCAGCGGAAGATTTTGCGAAGCATGCGGAGGGTATTGAAGCATGCGAGGTCACTTCGTTCACCTGCCTGGACATGGTGAGGGATGAGTCCAGGATGAAGCCGAGGTTGCGGGCGTGGTCGGTGGGTTGGGGAGTGCTGCCTAGGGCGGGGGGCCACCAGGAGTCGTCCCATGCGGTGGGAGTGGGGCCGAGGATGAGGACCTCCGTCTTGTCTGCGTTCAGTTTTAGACGGCTGTCTGTCATCCAGTTCGCCACTTCCTTCATTCCTTCGTGTCATCTGGTTCTGCCTGCGGTGGGGTTGTTAGTGAGGGATAGGATGAGCTGGGTGTCATCGGCGTATGATATCAGGTCGAGTCCGTGGTTGCGTGCGATGTTCGCCAGGGGGGTCATGTAGACGTTGAAGAGAGTGGGGCTGAGGGAGGATCCTTGGGGTACGCCGCAGATGATTTCCGTGGCTGTTGATCTGAAGGGGGGGAGGCGGACTCTCTGGGTCCTGCCGGAGAGGAAGGAGACGATCCATTCGAGGGCCTTGTTTCTGATGCCAGCGTTGCTGAGACGTCGTATCAGGGTGCGGTGGCAGACCGTGTCGAAGGCCGCAGATAGGTCCAGAAGTATGAGGGCCACGGTCTCACCCTTGTCGGTCAGGGTCCTGATGTCGTCCGTGGCTGCGATGAGGGCGGTTTCGGTGCTGTGGTTGGCTCTGGAACCGAACTGTGTGGGGTCGAGGGAGTCGTTGGTTTCCAGGGCGTTGGTGAGCTGAGAGTTGACAATTTTCTCAGTCACTTTGGCGGGGAACGACAGGAGAGAGATGGGCCGAAAGTTTTTGAGATCGGTGGGGTCTGCTGTGGGCTTCTTTAGGAGGGCGTTGAGCTCTGCGTGTTTCCAGCTCTCCGGGAAGGTGGTGGCGGTGAGGGAGGCGTTGATGACGTCTCGAAGGTGCGGTGCGATGATGTCGTCGGCCTTGTTGTAGATGTGGTGCGGGCAGGGGTCCGATGGGGAACCGGAGTGGATCGAATTCATGGTGCGGGTGATCTCCTCGGTGGTGGTTGGGCTCCAGGTGAGGATGGTGGTGATCTCGTTGGTGGGTTCCGGGTGGGGGTTCGTGTTGGTGGTCGGGAAGCTGTTGTATATGTCGGTGATCTTCTGGTGGAAAAAGGTCGCGAGGGAGTCGCAGAGGTCCTGTGATGGAGGGATGGAGTTTTTTTCTGCGTCTGGGTTGGAGAGCTCTTTGATGATGCCAAAAAGTTCCTTGCTGTTGTGTGCGTTGTTGTCAAGTCTGTTCCGGTAGGCGGTTTTTCGTGCGGCGCGGAGGTGTTGGTGGTGTTGGCGGGTGGCGTCCTTGAGAGCTGACAGGTTCTCTTTGGTCTGGTTGAGGCGCCACGTCTTCTCGCGGACGCGGCATTCCTTCTTGGAGTCTTTGAGGTCGGGGGTGAACCAAGAACTTTTCTTGTGGTTGTTGGAGCTGGCTTGGGTCTTTAGGGGGGCCAGGAGGTTTGCGCAGTCGGAGAGCCAGTTGGTGAGGTTGTTGGCGGCTTCGTCGGGGTCGGTGGTGTAGGTGGGTTGGTTCTGGGAGAGGGTTGCTGCGAGCTGTTCGATTGAGATTCACTATGAGATTCAAACTTCTGCCAATGGACAGTTTCCCTCACAAGTGTGAAATGTATGTATCTGAAACCTGTACACATGTCTGCCATCCAAATCTGTACATGTTATTGTGGGCTAACTATGGGCCATGTATGAAAACAACAGGTGCAGCACCGGTTTGAAAACCCTGATGCAGCCAGTAAGTGCCACCTAGTGTGTCACATACGTAGACCTAGGTTTGTGAGTGAGAGGCTATGTTGTGTGCAATACCATGTTAAAATGGCATGTGTTACAATTAAGATACCTTCATCTAAGCTTGGGTATCAACATCATGTGTGATGTAATGTTGAGGAGGTGGAATAATTTGATAGATGCACAGATGCCAACATGTGCTGAAATGCAATTGTGGGTCGTAGGAATAGGAAATTGTGCCTACAAACACAGTGATGTCAGTCAAGATATGTGTCTGAGGTGATGGCTTTCAAATTTGCATGGCTGCTGCCAACATTTTATCACAGCACATGTTGCTGCACTGTGTGTGACCCATTGCATTAATTTACCCTGGATGTGGTGCAAATTATGTACATGTGTTGAGGTCTCTGGGGGCTTATCAATGAGATACTTGCACCACCGGTGCTTCACTACTCTTCTGAAATGAAGTGAGACAGCGGCAGCACACATTGAGATTTTAGCTCTCCTTCAGATGGATGTGGGTCACGTCTATGGATTGTAGCAAACAAGATGTGTTCAGGTTACCCTACATGATCTACCCATCATAATAATTGTGAGTGAGCATGGTCACATCATGTGTATATGAGATGTGAATGGTGAGTGTTCATCTGGTACATAGGAGATGTAATAAGGCATGTGCACAGGTAGTTTAATATCTATGAAATCTGACAGTGCACCCAGTGCAGCACCACTTTTTCTGTGCCCCTTAGCGCACCCCTACTGCCATCATGTGTGCACCACATTAGAAATTCGGCACACCATGCCACGGGGTAAGGGGGCAATAGGGTCAAACTTGTAGACCATATTGATGTACTGTTCAGGCTTGGCGCTAAATATATTGCACTAACCCTGAACTGTGCATAGGGGCCCATTGTAAGCCATGGTGTGCCCCATTAAACTCCTGCTCTGAGCACGTGTTAAAAGAAGAAAAAATAAATGATGCAGTGGAATCTCTTCTAATCCCCAGCTCCATTTTACCAGCCCCACTACCCGGTGAACCCCACCTTGCATACATGATGCCTGGCCAATGTAGCGCAAAGGGTGACAAAGTGATGCAATGCATGCATTGGGTCACTTTGTGACTATGGCACAGGGAGTTTGGCCTTGTGGGCCACATCAGCCTCTCAAGAATGATGATGCTAATGTGGCACAATGAGGCACTAGTCCAACTTAACTCTGGGCCCTAATGTGCAACATTAGATAGCTGTTGTCCTTGTAACATGAACATGATACTGTAAATGCCTGGTAGGCACTTTAGTCTTGATTTGGATCTTGACATTGTTTTAATATGTTTCGTGGACAACATGTATCATCTGAAGATGCTGTATACATTGCATGGTTGTTCTACCTCTACCCAATACTGTTTTTTGATAACATGTTTCCCTCATGTTTAGCTGCCACAATGACCCCAGCACAGAAGCGTGCTTTTGAGAAGAGGGCAGAGCATTTCCGCACCGTTTTGGAAGTGCAAGCTGGTTACTGGAAGATGGCCAAGTGATATCATCAGGAAAAGTCATTGGGATGTTGGCTGGCATTCCCACATGGGGGACCACCTGAACAGGCTGCAACCACCAAAAAAACATCTAGCTCCAAGGCAAGGGTTAGAGGTGCATCAGTTGGTCCCACCCCTCCACATCCACAGCACAAACTTCAACACCAGCCCAGCAATAGCCACTACCAGCTGCCACAGTCTCCAGCTTTGAGGTGGACATGAGGTGGGATATGTCTTATATTGAGGCTAGGGTGGCCAAACTGGAACAGGACAATGCTTGAAATTACAAACTATTGAAGTATTGTAAGAAAAAGCTCAAAAAGCTATGAATAATAAAATACAATGCTTCCCAATTCCTTCCCTTCCCCCATGTTATATTGTAAATAGTTTTAGTGGGTTTTAGGGGGGTAGTTATAGTTTAGGTAGCATAGATTAGGTTAGTTGTAGGACTTAGTTAGTATAGTTGGGAGGGTTATTTTAATTTTTTGTTTTTTGGGGGTTGGGTGGGGGTTATGAATAGGGCATAGTAAAAAAAAATATATGTAAAATTAAAAAATACAAAATATATATATTTGTTTAGACTATAGGTTAAGTATGTGTAGCTTTAGTTCATTTTGTCCTTCTTGTATATTGTCTCTTAAGGGGAGGTGGGGAGGACAATGTTTATTCTGTGGTATTACATGTCTAAGATAAGTCTAGATTAGGATAGATAGCTAAAGGGGCAAGTTAAGATAAATTAGTATAGGTTAGCTAAGTGTAGGTTAGTGTTTAGTTTACGTTTTTAATAGGTTGTGTTTTTAAGTACCAATAAATCCTGTTAGTTTTAGACAATTAGGTGTCCATGATGATTGACTGTTTGGGTGTTCTAATGCCTGCACTGGCCAAATTAGAGAAATGCCTTAGGGTATGCATTCAGTATTGATGTATATGTATGAGTATGTGTATTCCATGTGACCAAGTAGCTGTCTGATTGGCTGCAGTATAACATCACCTACTCAAGACAGTTTTCAGCACAGTTCCTGACACTTAGATTGTGTATGGATACAAAATCTTTGACATGTAATAATGGAACATCAATTGTCATCGCTAAGGTCTGTCACAATCCTTCTTGAAAAGGTTAGCACATTAAACTCCACCTTATTTGGGGAAAGGATACTGGCACACTAACAGCTGCCTGTCTCAGTCTTAAACTGCCTCTTCTGTTTCTCACATATTTTTTGTACTGGCACAATCATCAGTGAAATTTCCAGACACTTGAGTTCTGAACCATACATGCCATATGTATCTGTTAGATACATGCTTAGAAGGCTCAGAAAGGTGGTTGTAGTCCACAATACTAACTGTCACCTTTATCATGTTTGAGTCCTAGTGTGTGCCATTGTTTCTGACAGTAAGACACACGTCATTTGGTTGTGTACTCATTGACATAGTTTCACAAAACGCATACATTTATAGGAGTTGATTGAATACTGAAAAAAGAGCACTATACATGTGGATATGTTGATCTATTTACATGTGCAAGTTTTAATTCCAGTGCTGCACAATGTACTGTTCACTGACTCCAAGAGAGATACAGAGCCATTTAATGTTCAGTAAGAGTCCAAGTTTGAGGGACATGTCATGAGACATGTGTAGGAGAAGTGTGCATTAGTGAGAAAGTGTCCAAATTGACAATAGGTAGGAATTGAGACAATGACAGTCCGTACAAGATAAGTCAATAGTGGTAGAGTGAAGAGGGTACATTGCCAGCTGTCACAACACTGGCATGATCTTAAGCACAGAACTAAAGAGATGCTGTCCATGTAGCACAGACTAGAGCTACCAGGAGGGTTTGCTTGTGAATGTTGATCCTTCCACATCTCCATCCTCTAATGTGTGTGGTGACTCCTCTGCCATGGTGGTGCTATTGTTGAAGTTGAGGGGGCCACACACACATCAGGGGATAGAGATGTGGAATCAAAGTTCCTGGTAGCTGCCATTCTTGGGAATACATAAGCCATCACTATAGCAAGGAGGAACCGCTGATTTCGCAACACTGCTCCTTTTTCTCACAGTGGTAGGCCGCCATGTTTTTCCTGAGGGAGGCCACTTCCTACTATATGGACTCCAGGGCATTTTGGATAACCCCCAGCCTGTTATCAATTATGTTGCTGCCACTTTAGGAGAGCTATTGGTCAAGCCTTTCCCTCATGACAGCAGCTATCTCGGCCAGGGACTGCTGGAGTCAACATAGCAATGAGTGGGTGTCTCTGATGGCAGCTGAGTTGTCCTTATTCAGACTGAGGCACCTCAACAGTCCCTTTAGGCTGCCATCCATGGTCTCTATTGCCACTTGCACCTCCTGTGTCAGCTCCCGCTGGACTCCTACCTCGGTCCTCTGAAAGGTAATGTCTGGGTCCTCAGAGTCCAGGGCTGTGGCAAGACTGGTTGGTGCTGTGTGTTGGAAGCTGTGTGGTTCATGAGGAGACCCCACAATGATGTCTGACTACCCTGTGACTGGGGGTGGTGTATGGAAGGAGCCCAGGACATCGTGGAAAATCTCTTCATTGATGGTCAGCAGCTGGTCATCCATATCATCTGTAAAATTCAGGACAGGCAGGTCCGCAGGAGATAAGGCATCATCCCCTGCAATGGGTTAGTGAAAGGTTAATATTTGACTGTAGTGGCTGTTGACATGGCTCATCATTTACTTGCTACTTGTGGCTCAATGACATGGTACAGACCCCCACATCAAGGCACACATTTGTGAACCCCTAATGGCCCGCTATTCCACCTCAACATCATTTGTGTGTAGTCACCTTGTGCACAATCTGCCAGTCCAGATTTCCCAGTGTGTAACACCCACCTTGAATTTAAATCATGGTCTTCGACATATGTACCCCTTTCATTGACTTGACTGTGTAAACTTTGCAAGACATGGGTGTTGTTCCAGATTTGTGCTCACTCTACAAGTGGAGATGTTCAGATATACTTGGAATTAATTTTTACAGATATTTAAGGTATTAACTGACTCATCTGCCACCCTACCTGTGTTGTTGGAGTGATGGTAGGGAGTGAGCTGTCCACATACATCCTCCTAGATACTTAAAGTGATGTGTGCAGCATCCTGCATTACCCATTTGTTGTAGCGGCAATTACTGATGCCAACGCAGGATTGGCTTTAACATGTCAAAATGATGAGGCATGCTTTTATTGCTCCTTATAGTTTGTGCAAAGCGCCACCAATGCATCACTAAAAGTGAGGTTCCAGTGGGGACAGGACCTTCTGAATCTGGCACTATGTGTCTCGATGCAACCCTTTTGCATGCATTCTGTATGTCCTATGTGCCTGACCCTTCTGCCATTTGTAAATTTCCAGATAGTCCCTACTGCTCCTCCTTATTACTGTTGACCGCTGCCACCAGCTCTTCCAGGGCCTCCTGGGTTGTGGGACTTCCACCTCCAGTCTGCAGTGCTGCCTTTCGGTTCCTAGGGAGTTTCTCTTTAGTTCTGCACTTGCAATCATGCCAGAGCTTCTTACAATTGGTGACAGTCCTCTGCACCTCTGCCACACTGTTGATTGTATCTACTATTGCCTGCCATATAGTCTCTCTACTACCTATTGGCAATTTGGAGGTGATGAAGAGCTGGTGTTGGTGCTCTGTCACCTCTCTGGTCAAGATGTCATGGTCATTGTCGCTAAAGTGACATTTCTGCTTCCTTTTCTCCTTCTCCTGGGACTTTGCTGGACCATACTGGCTTGTACTGGGCTGACTGAGATCTCTCTGGGATCTCTGCTGGCCTGCATTCTCCTTCTTGGCTCCCTATTTGTTTTTCTTGTTCTTGTGTGTTTTTTCTTGGTGCTCATGCTGCTAAATATGGTGCTAACTTGATTTGCATAAAAAAATGTGCTGCAAAACATTCTAACGCCACTTTTGCAGCATTAGCTTAATTTTCCTTTCCGGCATGTCGCAATGGTTAGCGTCATTGGTTTTTTTTACGCTAACCTTTCCTTTGAACCACGGTGCGTCATTTTTTAAATACGCCACCCAAACAGCACAAAGGAATTTCGTTAGGCAGCGTTACTTTTTTGATGCAGAACTGCGCTAGCGCAGTTCTGTGTCATTTTTCTTAAACAGGTCCAAAGAATATTACTAGACATCAACTAATTGACATGTATTTGAATTATTTGAAATACTCAACCCATTTATGAAGGAAGTCATGGCATTTGATGCATAACAAGAACTTGGAAAATTGTTCCCAGAAATTAATAAGATTTTTAAAAAAATATAGAAATGCTACAAAGATGCACATGGGCAAAGACATTTTTGATTCAGTTTCTGGTTCAACAATTAATACAACAAAAAAGACATCATTCATTTAAGATTCAAAAGTGTGGATATTTTTATTAAAAGAAAATTACATCCCAGGTGCGTTATACCCATACCTGCTTAGGGGTTGACACAATGCACAACTCCAGTTTAATAAATTATAACCCCCCCCCAAACAAATAATTACAATAGATAACACTTACTTACTCATCTCCCAACCATGGACTCATCCAAACAATGCACCCATTCACTCTTCCATTTAAAGATTCATGCACTCACTTCTTTGCCCCTACAAACATACATATACTCATCCATACATTCATCCAACCATTGTCTGTGTTTTTATCCACACAATCAAACACCCAAATGTGCCATTCAATGAAGACATATTTGCAATCATTAAAGTTTCAGACCTATTGCATTTATGTATTATTCATGTTGTCAGAGCCACGGATATGGACAGCATTTTGTTTTGCACATAGATCAACATCATACGCATATGTAGTGTGCAACTCTGATCGTGGTGTTTTGATAATACCTCTTTAATAAATAAAAAAATAAAAAACATTTTTATTTTTTTGTGTACTGTCTTTGCATAGCTCTCCCTGAAATATAGGCACATATTGCCCCTAAACACAAATCTACATAAACATAATCTAATCACAGGCAGATCTGCATTTGTTTATTAGACTTTTATTAGAGCTGGTAGATTGCCTTTTGTAGTTGAATGAACTGTTTGCGCTTTCCAAAGCACTACAAAAACATCTGCAGTGTGAGGAAGTCTATTTGCCATTTTCTACATTTGTGGAAGGTAGCTTTAAATGTATCTGTGAGGATAACACACAATAATCTGTGCTTTGTTAGAATTTACATATAAACACAAATATACAAACACGTCCTAGTCACAAAAATAAATACGCATGTGTAGGTTTATTCACATGTATATTTACTACTACATTTTGTCCAAACTTTAGACTTTTTCACAATTTCCATGTGCAAAGTTACTCATACGTTTAGACAAAAATAAGTTGGCCCACTATGTTGAATCAACATAGCACTATTGGCAGAGGGAGAGACTCAAGAAGAGGAACAAATGATGAGGAGGCATCACCAGAGGCAAGAAGGGCAGATGTGAAGAACAATGATGTATGAAACTTTGGTAAATAACACAGTGGTCAACCTCTCTCTCTCAGAGAAATCTAAATCAAGATGAACTTAGCATGCTTAGCTGTGGACTTTCCTTTTGTCCTAACTAGAGATTTGATTTCACAGAAATTCTCATTGACCTTTTTTAAATTGACTAGAAAACTAAAACACACACTTAACCCTGATACCAAAAAGGGCAGGAACCTTACTTTCAGATCCTATTTCAATGGGAATCTAACAATAGGGGATGTGGATATGCTAGTCGCTTTGCATGAGTTAACATTGAGGACTTCCTTGAGAATGTGGGCATTATGTATACCTCCAATGCCCCTAGTAATTTCCAACCTAGATCTATTTTCATGCAACAGATGCCTTTCAATGCTATTAATGTATGTCAGGAAAATGTGATACAATAAATGAAAAAAATAAGATGCAGTAAGAGTAAGGTTTTGTGGAATCTGCCTAAAAATTAAATGGATGCTATTTACTGTCTTGCTAATGATTCTGAATTATGATTTTGTGATTCATCCTGCCAAAAAAGGGGGGGGGGGGGGTTTCATTGTTATTTTGTCCAAGGATTTGTATATCAAAGAAGCTGAGTGATAACTTAATGATAACAGACATTGTGAGAAAGTCAAGAGGGATACATACAGTACCCTGGTCATTGAATACTGGGCATTGTTAGAGACATGACGGGATCTTAGGATTTTAGAACAGGATGAATTATTGTACCTGAAAACAGTCCCAAAATCCTGGTATTTTACCTATTGCCCACGATATATTAGAAGTATGTGTGTAGGGCAAAATATTTAAGTGAGATGCCTGTAGGCTTATCCCACAAACTACTCCAAGTTTGCTTCCCGATTACTTTAGTGGAAAACATGTGATGATCTTTTACTGCTACAGGATGATGATTTCAGGATTAGGCTGGATTACTCCACGATAGGTTCATGATTACTTCAGTTGAAAACATGTGATGATCATTTACTGCTACGGGATGATTTAAGATTTCGGCTGTATTACTGCAGGATGAAGCCAGGTTGATTTCAGAATGAGGCTGCATTACTCCAGAATGATTCTAATATATCCTTAGAATGGAGGATGAAGAGAATGAAGAGTTCATGATGGGGGATGTATTACCCTAGAATAGGTTCTGGCTGTATTACTGCACGGCAATTTCAAAGAGCGGCTGTATTATTCTAGGGTGATCTCAAGTAGTAATGTGTAAACCTTTGACATACACAGGAAGCTAGGAAGTTCAGAAATATGCAGTTTAGTTAGTTTGTTGGCAGAACGGATGACTTTTACAAAATAAAATGTTTCAGAGATGGTCTGCCAAAAAGAGTGGAATGCTTGTCTGAAAACAAGAAAAAATCACTCTACATTACGTGTGCACAGAAAAAGAAGAGGGAACCAGAAAAGACACACCTGGCTTGGAATTTACTTCAGCTTGCCACAGAAAATTTAGCCAGCCCAACGGGATTCAGGATATGTTCATCGTACTCCAAGATAATTCCACTATTACCTTTTTATGAGCTTTGTAGGATTGCCACTCACTAATGCAACTTAATAACACTGGTGTGTTAAGCTATTGCACTAAGCAGAGAGTTGCTAATAACATTCTTGAATTCCTTTTGATTCTTCCTTAGCCTTTTTCTTTCATTTTGATCATTGTCTTTCCAATCAAGTAATGTTGTTGACAGCAGACGTAAAACAATGAATATAAGTATAGAGGTTAGTACCATCAGTGCAGGACTGATCATGAGAGTGTCATTGTGCATGTACAAGACTGCTCAAGAAGTATGTTGTGGTTAAGTGTCTGCAAGTAAGCCTTTCAGTGGTGTAGTGGGCTCTGCAGTTCAGTGGTGATATGAATGAGGGTATGGAGAAAGGCATTGGACTTGTGGTTGTGAGCTGGATAAGCAGTAGCTCATGGAGTGTGGTTTAATCAAATAATGTGAGTGACCATGAATCTTGTGAGTGAAGGAATAAGCGTCTTGTGTGGCTCAGAGACATTTGAGTGGCTTTAGTAAGTATGTAGTGTCAGGGAGGCCTAATACATGAAGATGCACTGAATATGCATGAATGACTGATTGGGCTCAATAGGCTGGGAATTATTGCATGATAGATGTGGGAGAAGGCAAGCATTTTTGGTGGTCACTGATGAGTGAGTGAGTGTTGTGAGTCACTAGTATAACTGGGGTGTGTTAGGAATGTGGATGTGTAGTGAGTGTCAGTGCAGTGTGAGTGTCCTGTGAATGATTGCAAAAGTGTTTCAAGGACTTTTGCAACTAACTGTACAGTATATTGCTTGTGGAGGTGTGAGTGAATATGGAGCAGGCCAGTGATGCTGTGGGTTAATGAAGCAAATTGCTGGGGATGAATTATGATTTGTGTTGTGAAGGTCTTTGGTACATAATGAGTGTATTAGACTATAAATGATGAGAAGTAGTGAACGAGTGCTGCACGTGGTTGCCTTTTGTGTGATGGCAGGTTTGGATCTGAGATGTGTAAGAAAATGTAAGCAGCTGAGTCATGCTGTGAGGCAGAATAGAGTTACACATATCTGTGGGTGAGACGTGACTGAATAGCTCATGGGGCTGTTTTCATGAGTAAGTGATGTTTAAAATGACTGAGATAGGTGAACGGTGTGAGCAAGCTGGATAGTGAGTGGCTGCAGCTCACAGCTGGTGTGAGTAAAAGGATGTGATTGTGGCTATGGTTGCTAGTGGGTAGTATGGATGTATGGTGTTCCGAATAGTTGCGAAAGAATGATGCATGTAGCTGAATAAAAGTAGTTAGATTAAAAAGTGGTAAACAGTTTGAGGTAGTAAGCAAGTGATAAGAGTTCTTGAAAGGAGTGTGGTGATGGCTTAGTAGTAAAGCAACAGAGGTAAATGACTACGGAACATGTGTGGAGTGAAAGTGGTTTTGTGAATGGTCAAGTGATACAAATACAGAGTAAGGTAGTGAGTGGTGAAGTTAGAGGTTGAGATGAGAAGTAGTTGTGAGGACATGCTGTTCTGTGTTTGTGTGATAATGTGAGCGGCTGGTTTGAAAAGTAAGTTCTGTTGCAACTGCCTGAAGACTAGAGAGTGGGTTGACTGACTCGTGCAGTAGGTGGTGCTATGAGTATGTGTCATAGTGGTGCTCTAAGGGGTTGACTGGTATTGCGTGTAGCTGAATGTGTATTGTGAGGTGTCAGTGAGCAGGTGATGGAGGCAAGTGATATTGCATTTTATGTGTTTAGTGTCTCAACTGGTGTAATGGGATGATCTAAGGTAATAACTCATGTGTACACAGTTTGCAGAAAGTGGTAGCTGAAAATGGGTATTTCCCAGTGCTAAAGTGATTCAGTGGGTTCTTCCGCCACCATTTTTCAAGCCAAAAACGTCCAAGAAGCTGCACTTTGATGAAACCTTGTTGAGTGAGGCATTGAAGTCTATGAAGGAACAGCCTGAGGTTAGGATACGAAACTTTAGTTCAGAGACAATAATGAAACAACTTACCACCATCAAGCCATGTGTCACATCAGTGAAACAAATGCATCTGAACTGCACTTTGCATACTGAAGACAGGAAGATATTGAAGGCAGTCACAAGCCATTGGGCAGCAGGTGAATGAAGTAGGGACAATAGAGGACCAGCACTAAGAGACAAGTCAAAATCACCTCTCAAAGACTAATTAAAGGTTGTGTGTTCTCCATGTACATGTTACCCCCTCTTGACTCCTTGACTAAAAGGTACTGTCATGAGCTACATAAACGCATGACCTACCCTGATAACCCAACTATGGTTTTTCTCTGTGGTGAACATTGTCTTCCTATTTGTTCTTACAATATATGTTCCATTTACGTTTTATGCCTTAAAGCTTGGTGGGTTGTCCTTCTCCTTACGTGACCTTGTGAGATCAAGGATCCCTCATTTTTCTCTGAGGACTGTTCACTGTCAGGTATCAGGATATATTGTAATTGGAGCAAATAAATAACCACTGTTTAATGTTTATACTGTTGTATTTTAATCATAGCTGTGTTGCTGAATTGTAATTTATCTTCCCTTAATACTCTTAGCCCTTTAATTTGTACAGACACTATGGGCAAACACAAAGCAACAGAGTCCATTGCAGGAGCCCAGATCCACATCAAGACAACTAGGAAGCCTAGGAATTGCACCATAAGGAAGATTGACCCTTTGATGGAAGAGGTTGAACCCATCATTGGCAACAATAGCCCTTCCAAAGGACCTTCCGGGAAAGCACCAAAATAGGCCAAGCATATCACACACACTCTCCTTGACTTATTTAAAAAGAATGTGCTGCAGCACCCAACAGCCAGGGATACCCCTGTCCAAAAGAAAACACTCCTGATATCCAAATGATGCTTCTAACCATGTAAATTCACTCATACCCCCATGGGGCCATCTATAATTTGCTGCAACCACTTCCAGCCTCTGCAAGCTCCTCTATCTAACCCAAACATCTCTGGGACTTCCTATGAGTTGCCTGACCTGAGGACGACCTCAGAGCTTATGGAATCATCTCATGATCATTGTCAAGCCTCCCTTAGGGTGATGAGATCTGAAATTGGGGGATTCAAAATTATAATACCACACCACACCAAAATGATTAAGCACCTGTTAGCGGTTGTCATTGAGCCCAAAAAGGGTGTAACATGTAACTGTGATGTGAGAGACCAGGGGAACTCCTTATATACAAACACTCTTGCAAATCACACTAAAGGGCAAGAGATATCGTATAAAAGATCAGATGCCAGGCCGGACCAGGGTACCAATGAATATTGAACTAATAGGGACATGTGGACTTTATGCCAGACCCTACTCCATCCCTTGCCTTGCCCTAGCCCACTAAACCATAGGAGAGATTTAGCCAGAGATTCTACCTAGTCCCTCTTAGGCTGTGATACTTGACATCCAAGTAGTAGATTTAAGTCTAAAAAATGCATGGCCTCCAGAAGTAAAACATACACCACAAGTCAACAGGTATTCTGCCCCAAATAAATTGAAAACCAACCCATCTCCTTTGAGTCATATTCACATGAGCAGTGTTCCAAAACTTTCCTTTGCATCAAGACACAAAGACGAGGATTCTTCAAAACCAAGGTAATTAATTGGATTCACCACACAAGAGGTTGTAGAGTCATAATCAGGGAAGACACTTACCATGCTAGAAGATTCCCTGTCCACGGCTCTGAATTTGACTTTATTGAGTTGATACTCGCTGACAGGAAAGAGGCAGATAATTTTGATTGGCCTTCATGCCAGCACATGCCCGCCAAATGATTCATCTATTTAATTAATATATCCACAGGCAGACCATCTGTCAAAGCTACCCCCAAGTCAGAGCAAACAGCTATGTCCAAGGGGGTGGCATAGGAGGGCTGCAGTGGAGGTTGCCGCCAAAGCAGCAGTCTGACCTCCACATTACGACTGTGGCTGAGCTGCCACGTTCGGACCACTGACACTGCCACGTTGCTGCCAGTCGATAGCCTGGTAGTGCCAGCCGTCTCAATCTAACAGGGCAACGGTGCTTGAAGAGCTGCCCTGGGGATTACGAGTCCCCTTTCCACCAGTCTGTGCATGGCAGTAGCCCCGCCATTCAAAGGCTGGCTGAAAGAGGGTGCCTGGAGTCCCATGGGGGCCCCTGCACTGCGCCCCTGCACTGCCCATGCACTTAGCATGGGCAGTGCAGGGGCTCCCATGGACAGCCCCATTGCACTTTTCACTGTCTGAATTAGGGGCAGGGAAAAGCGCAATAGGTGCTATCGTACCTGATGCACCCCCAAATTGCCACTGGCACAATTATGAGCTGGCATCAATGTTAAGGCCCTGTTCCCTGCTGGGCCGGCAGGCAGAGATGCTGTTTCTGGCTGCCGCCCCAGCTGGCAACTATTAATAGGGCTTGTGGCAGAAGACCTGCATAGCGGTCTTCCGTGGGAATGAGTTTGGTGGGCGGTCTCCGCCACCCGCCAAACTCATAATGAGGGCCTTAGTGTCTGAATGAGTCTGTGGTTTTTCCTTTACATTTTTCCATAATGGTGAATTTTTTGCAAATAATTAGTGGAAATTTACAAACATTTGCACAAATTTTCTCGGATATTGCGCACTGTGACACAAAATTATTTTAAACATTTAGGCCCTCATTATGACATTGGCTGTCAGTTGACTGCCACGCCGACGATGGCAGTAGTGCCATCGCCACGCTGGTGGTGAAGACCATGAAATTATGACAATGGTGATGATCCCTCCCATAGACAGCCAGAGTACCACCAGAACAGCCAGTGCAGTCAGTCCAATTACCATGGCAGTAGGCATCTCCAGCCTGGCGGAAGACAAAGACCCACCCACCATATCATGACACAGCAGACCGCCAGAATTTCCAGAGTTTAACCACCGCCACCTAAAGCCTGGTGGAAACGCATCATATAAAAGGAGATACTCACCTCCAGGGACACAGAGGAGTCCGCAGCCGCCATGGAACCCGAACTGGAAGTCCTGCCGATGCTGTAACATCGTGATGGCAGTCCAGGAGCAGCAATGCCGATGAAGGCGACGATGGTCAGTACAGCTGCCTAACACACAAGGGAGGGAGGGGAGAGTGATACACCCACATGCACGACACACACCATAAACACATACCACAGAAAAAAGAGCAGAGCAAAGAAAGCCAGGACACATACATATGGTCCAACCACTGTAATTATGTGGGAACAGCGACCTCAATTTAAATAATATACATATAAATATATTTACCTTCATGCATATATACAGAAAGGGCCATTGGCCAGTCCATTGTCAATGAATAGCCACTGGGCTATGTCCAAGGCCCAACTTGACTCCTGACAGCCCAAGTCACTCCACTGAGCAGTGACATCATTATGATGGTAGGCTGGCACCTCAGGGTGTGGTGGTATGGAGGTTTTTTTTTCTTGGGAGGGGGCTCCTTGGACTTGGGTTTGGGAGGGGGCGGATCCTTACTCTTGTTTAGGGGGCAGATGAGTGGGCTTGGAGTGGGGGGGCAAAATGGTAGTCTTGTGCCCCTCTCTGCTAGGTTTTTCTGCATTGGGAGGGACATGAGAGGACTGAGAGCTGGAGGTACTGGGCTGGGGGAGAGGGATCTTTCTCTTGCGGGTAGGATGGGTGGGGAGGAGAGAAGAGGTTGGGGCGGGAAAGGAAAAGTTCCTTAGGTCCAATGGCGTGGGTTGTGGAAGGAGGTTTGGGAGTAGATGTAGAGGGAGTGATTGTAGGAGGACTAGGTGTGCTGGACTTGTGTGTGTATGTGTGTGTGAAGTGGATGACTGTTCAGTGTCTGAGCGGGAGTGTTTATTTGTTAATGGAGGGGGCAGACAGGGTGGGAGAGGACAAACAGGATGTGTGTATGTATGTTGTGGTTTTCTGCAAGAAAGCTGGGTGTGCTGCATGAGGTTGTGATGGCAGAGGTGGTGACTGTGCATGTGGCATATGGAGTGCTAGTCTACGTGTCTGCTGTCATGGTGACTGTGGGCAAAGCTGTACATGTGGCAGGATCTGGGACTGATGATGCAGTGTGTGCAGGTGTGAGTGTTAATGTGACGGTGGAGGAGGAGGAGGGGGAGACAGTGGAGGCAGTGGCTGTTGTTGTATGGGCTTCTCTGTACTGGCTGTGTGTGTGCTTGTGGAGTGAAGTGTAGTGCCTTTGTTTGTCTGTACAGGTCATGTCTGTTGTTTTGGGTGCATGCTTGTCAGATTGTGTGCGTGGGATGGGTTGTGGGAGAGGGCTTTGGGAGTTGGAGGGGGGACGGAAGAAACAGAGACACTGGATGCCGTCAAAGAGGAGGCCAGAGCCTGAAATGATCTCTGTAGGGCAGCAAAGCCACCATGAATGCTCTCCAGGTAGGCGTTACATTTGTGCATCGGGGATGCCAGCCCCTGGATGGCATTCACTAATGTTGACCACCCTACAGAGATGGATCTCAGGAGGTCAATAGCCTCCTCAGTGAGGGCAGCAGAGCTGACTGGGGCAGGGCCTGAGGTGCCTGGGGCAAAGGAGACACCCACTCTCCTGGGTGAGTGGGCATGAGCAACTGGGTGGGGGGCTACTGGGAGGGCAGTGCTAGTATGGGGGTGGTGGGCGATGTTCTATCTGGTGCGGTCCCAGAGGGGTCCGCCACCACCAGGGAGCTTCCATCGGAGGAGGAATCAAAGTCAAATGTCATTGCTCCTGTCTCAACTGTGGTGCTCCCCTCACCCTCGGACCCACTGGTCCCATCGGCGTCGGTGGACTACTGGGTCCCATGGGCTGCAGCTCCCCCATTTTCCGGTATCCCCTGCTCCTTCGCCAGATGATGCTAATGCACCCAAGGACAGGATGAGAAAAGGAGAGAGGGTGGGGGAGAAAGAAAGGGAGCACAGGGTCAATCACAGCAACAGCAGCACATATGGCACACACATCACAATCAATCACTGGGACTAACACTGTGCAGTATGAACCACAATGCCAAACCATTACCTGGGTACAACAGCAGTAAGGAACCCAAACACTACCATCTGCACACCTACTGGGGCTCACTAAGCCATGTCTGCCATGGTATGCTAGCTACTTACCATTACCAAATATACATACCTCCCTACATTGCTAAGCAGGACCACACAAGAATAGCTAAACTGGCATATTGGTGCATCCACTGACTAGATCCTTGAGTCCAAACTCCATGGCTGGCAACAGAAACAAAATACCACACAGTATGTAGTCACCACCTTGTGGCTGCTGTGCTGCCCTCAAGCAGCCATCCAACTCGGAATTGACCACCGCCAGTATGCTCACCATTAGTGGGGGTCAGGGTCTGACAGCCACCCCTCCCTCTTTAGGAGGCCATCCCCAGATGGGCCTCCCTTGTCTTCCGGGCTCAGCGTCACAGGTCCTCCCAGCTTTTCCTGCAGTGTTTGCTCTGCCAGCTATGGACCCCAGGGTCCGCATGTCCTTGGCGATGGCACGCCACAACCCTTTCTTCTGATGAGTGCTGGCCTGCAGAGGAGACACAGACAGAAGGACTCCATGAACTCAACACTCCATTCTGTAACATAAATGGCCTACATTCTGCATAGAGCCCACATTAAGAACACACATGACCCATACCTGTGCATACACATTGCATGTAGCCAAACACCCACAAATGACACACTGCTAGCACACACATACATCTTCATGCAGTCATGTCACATTCAACGTACCCATGATGTACTCATCTGATGGTCTGGAGGCTGATACAAGGGTAGTACCCGATCCACAAGCTTCTCCAACTCCTTGGATGTGAAGGCTGGGACCCTTTCCCCTATAGCACGGGCCATGGCAGGGTTCAGACATAGGACACAGCAGCACACGCAGGTGTAATGTTGAACCGTAAAGAGTCAGGAATCAAGTGAAGTGGTACAGAGAAAATGGCGGTCACGTCCACGGTGGTGAACACTGTCATCGCCAGCATTGACCATCGTTGGTTCCTGTACTTCCTAGAGCTCCATGTTATCCAATAGGAGTTGCATGGCGGTGCAGACCGCCTTCCGCCAAGACGCCCAACGCCGGCAGAGTGAGGTCACTTCCCCCTACAGGCGGTTGTCATTTCCTTCTGCTGGTACTAATGTTGGACAAATGTATGTGTGTCATAGGTGTTGATTGTACACACCAAGACAATTCCAGTTTTCTACATACATACATCCTCTGTGCACTGTGATATTGTGTGTCCATACTTCCTGTAGTCACACACATCTCATGTTTGGTTTACTTAGATACCTACCTCTGTGGAAGAGAATGCAAGCACCCGTGTACAGACCCCCAGTGGACTTGGCTACACTAGAGGACCAGCACTTCATACTCACCTATCGTCTGGAGAAGGCCACAATTATTGAGTTGGGTCAACAATATGAGCCAGATCTGATTCCTACTATCTGTAGCAAAACAGCAATACCCCCTGTAGTACAGGTACTATCAGTGCTCTAATCCATGGCAAGGGGCTCATTCCAGGTGACAGTGGGCTTTGCTGCAGGAATGTCACAGCCAATGTTTTTGATTGTGCTTGGAAGTGTTTTGGCTGCCTTGTTCAAACACAGGAGCAGCTACATCTCATTCCCCTAGAGCAGAGGTCTTCAAACTTTTTGATGCCGGGACCCCCTTCCAAAGATTTTTAGGTCTCAGGATCCCCTCCTGACAAAAAATTCTAGAGCCTGATACTCCTCATAATCGTCAATAATAAATGTCCCCATTTCCCACAGCAAATCATTTTTACAGTGAGGAAATAATATTAATATTAAACAGTGTTTAGCAAACCAAAGGTCAGTGAGTGTGGGTGCGTGGCCAAAGGTGTGGCTAAAAACAAAGGTCCTCATTTATGAGGATTTGGAATAGGACAGTGCCACAAGACTTCTTGCTACACTGCCCTACACCAATACAAAAGGGCAGGAATGGACCGTATTTATGAAATACACTGCATTTCTGTCCTTTCCTCCTGCGCTGGCGCACAAATTGCTGCCTAGCACCAACGTAGCCAGGATTGTTTTTGTGCCGGAAGGGGCACCTTCCTGCACAAAAACAATCCAGAGAGGCATTGAACATCTTTCTATATGTGGGGCAGATAGCAACACACATGGAAAGAGGAAAAACAAGGAGAAATTTCTCCTCATTATGCCTGCTCTGGGAGGCCTAAGGTTTTGGCACTGCTCCAGTTTATGTCATTTTGTAAATCTGGGGCAGTGTCAAAATCCATGGGTGTTGCGTGGGAACACCCACCACAAAGCCCATGGAACCTCTCCTTGACGCAAAGTAAGGCAATTCAGTGGCTTGCACTGCTTTGCCTTACTCCATATCTATGAGGCCATTCAAAGCCACGTAGGGTGGCTTTGTGTCACCTCATGCGTATGAGTAAGAGACTTGTGCCGCTGGAACGTCAAAAAAGTGATGCTCCAGCAGCTAAAGCCTCTCATAAATAAACCCCAAAATATTCTAAGTTGTTTTTAAGTCTTTCACCGTCAGGTAGCTACATATAGAATAACAGCCAGCTTTAATGAAAAATAAATTTTAAAAAGCTGTTACTTATTGGGAAATGCACTGTAGTGCTTTAGGAAACTTCTATTAGTTAATGCACAAGCAGTATAAGATAGGCCACTACAAAGAGGTTTAAGATAAAACTGTGCTTCCTAAATGTAGATTTAAGTAATACCAGAGCATATGCTATACCTTTTTTTTTTAATAGCTGTCTCTTCAACACCTCCAGGTGAAGTAAGCGCTGTGTAACCACAATTGAAAGCACACACAATTCTTAACTCTTTGCACTACGCCTAGAAAAAAGAATAAATGTTTGTCATCACAAAGCTGTGAGTGATTTTATCAGCTCGCCAGCATCCTTTACAGTTGCAGATTACCCTTTACATTTGCAGATCAGCTCGTAGAGCACATTTGCATTTCATTCAGGAAGCAGGTGCCCTGGTGTGAAGGCCTCCTTAGCTGTCTGTGGCTTTCACAGCACAGGAGACTCAATACATCAAAGTTCACCTGAGGTATTTTAACAATCAGTTGGGGGAATGCGGGACCCCCTTTCCAGGACTCCATGGCCCCCCTGGGGGTCACGACCCCCAGTTTGAAGACCTCTGCCCTAGAGTGAAGATTTGCCCACTGTGATGGCTGGATTAAATGCCATGGGACATATACAACATGTTATTGGGGCCATTGACGAGACCCATATTGCCTTGGTCCCTCCCAGGGCAAATGAGCAGGTCCACAGGAATAGGAAGAGTTACCACTCTCTAAATGTCCAGATGGTGTGCTTGCTGATCAATACATCTCACACGTCACTGCCAAGTTTCTTGGATCTGTGCATGATGCCTATGTATTGAGGAATAGCAGCATCCCACAAGTGATGGCATGATGACAGAGGCACAGAGTATGTCTCATAGGTGAGCTGGAGTCTCACACAGTGTATGTCAGTGAATACTAACTGGAGTTTTACTCCAATCTATTGTACATGAGTAATGTGTGCCCTCACTACATCCACGTGACTCCGGATACCAAAACCTATCCTGGCTGTTGACCCCAGTGAGGAATCCGAGCACAGGGGCAGAAAATCAGTACAACGATGCACATGGCTGTCCCAGGAGGGTTGTTGAACATACATTTGGTCTACTGAAAGCGACGTTCTGGTGCCTCCATTTAACAGGTGGATCCCTAAGCTGCGCTCCTAAGAAGGTATTGCAGATAGTGGTGGCTTGCTGCATGCTGCACAAATTGGACCTCAGACGCCATGTGCCCTACCTGCAGGAGGAGGGGGGAGACAATGCACCTGTGGCAGCGGAGGACACTGAAGACAGTGATGAGGAGGAGGAAGATGTGGACAACAGGACACATATCAAACAGCAGTATTTCCAATGACACTCAGGTAAGACTGTCATTCTGTTCATGTCTCATTTTTAGTTAAGTGCTGTGTGCCAGTTGTGTTGTGCCAATCACTACCTTTAGATTTTAATTGACTGTCACTTATGCCTTCCCTTTGTGCAGATGTTGGTGTGATTAAAAATGTTTCCTGTTGTGATGGCTACAGACTGCTTAAACACATTTGTTACATGGACAGGACATTTGCACAGGATAATAGAGTTCAATACATTGCAAATATCTGTATGATAAGGCACAAAAACCCCAGTTGTATTCAAGGGTGTTTATTTAAGTGACAAAAAAGGAAGGGATAGTACAATAGAGTGGGGTGATGATAGACGAAAACTTCAGTGTAGTGGCCAAGTTGGTTTGTAGCATAGGTCCATTGTCCGTGGGGCCACAGGAAAAAGAGCAATGGCAGTCTAGAGTGAACAAGGTAACTCAGTGGCACACAAAGGGGACATTCTGGAGGGGCTTATTTCCTGGCAGTGGTCTTGGTCTTGGCAGCAGTCTCTGGTGTCTGTCTAGGTCACAGGGAACGTTTGGGGGGTGGCTCACCTTCTGCAGAGGGAGGGGTGGTATTGGCCTGTAGGTGGTATTGCAGGTCCTCCTGTCCACTAGCAGAAGCAGAAGAAGCAGATGTTGATGGCTGCTGAGTGGACTGGCTAGTGGAAGTGAGCCACTGGTATGCTCTGTTCTCCCGCATGGTGTTCTCCATGTCACCCAGCACCCCTACAATGGAGGCCATGTTGACATTTAGGGCCATATGTACAAAAGCTTTTTCCCATAGACACAGAATGGGTAAAATCCTTTGGTACATCTGGCCCTTAGCCCCTGAAACTGCTGCATGACCTCCTGGTGGTGTACCCCCTGAAACTGCTGGTTCTCCTGCATGATGGTGATCGTCTGGCCCATCCTGTCCTGGGATTTTTGGTATGCCCCCAGGGCACGTGTGAGTGTCTCCTAGGCAGTCGGTTCCCTGGGCTTGGCCTCCCAGTAGCACACAGCTGACCTCCCACTGTCCCTGTTCCCTTTTGCCTCTGTTCCCTGATTCGTGTGCCCACTCCCACTTACACCAGGACCTTCACTGTGTTGTCTGTGTAGTGTCGACTCAGGTGCCTGCACAGGTGGGCACACTATTGTTCGACGTGTCCTGGGGGCAGTGTTTTGGGGGCGTTGGCTGGCTGCTGTAGTATTGGAGTCGGGGGAGGTGGTGGTGGACTGGCTGTGGGATGTGGAAGCCGGCTGACCAGTGGTTCCAGATGGCCTAGGGAGTTCATACAGCTCAGGACATCCAGAGTTGCTGTCATAACTGAGGGCATCTGCTGGTGGGGGACTGGGTTGCTGTGGCACCTGCTTGCCGGTGACATTGGCTGGGGCATCTCTGAAGATGTAAGTGATTTGTTAGGGTCATTGTCTGTCATATATTCCACATTTCTGGCTTTCCCTATGGGTTTGGTGTTGTCCTCCCATCTTTGGTTAGTGTACGGTGATGGATTGTGGGATTGGTAGTTCTACATGCTGGCCATACATTTCTGTTGTGTGTGCATGCAGAGCTGGGAGGGGTGTGCTTGCAGTGGGTAGGGCATGCGGGGGTACACAAATGAAGGTGGTTATTGGGGTGGTGCACTGTATGGGATGGAGTGGGGTGTAGGGAGTCAGGGTGACGGGGTAGCATGCCATGCAGGTATCGGTGGAGATAGGTTAGTAATGGTGACTTACCAGTGTGCAGCCCTCCAGTGACTCCAGTGAGGCCCTCAGGATACAGGATCCCCAAGTCGTGCTCCTCTCATGCTGTCAACTGTGGTGGAGGAGGTGGGGGTCAACCCCCAGTCCTCATGATGGTGACCTGGTGCCTTGATGTAATTAAATGCACATTCCACGTCTTTCGAACATCGTCCCTTGTGCGTGCATATTGTCCCACAGAGTTCACCCTGTCCATGATCGCTGCCATAGCTTCATGTTCCTGGCAATGGAGATGTGCTGGACCTGTGCACCAAACAGCTGTGGCTCTACCCTGAAGATTTCTTCCACCATCACTCGCAACTCCTCATCAGTGAAACAGGGGTGCTTTTGTGAGGACATGCCTATAGTGTAGTGTGTGTGTTGTGCAGAGGGTTTTCGGTATTGAGGTAGGGTGTGTGGTGTGTGATATGTGATAGATGTATAGGTAGATGTGGTATGTGTGAGCAGTTTTCTAAGGGTTTGGCCTGGCAAGGTGTAGCAGTCTCTTCTTGTTTGCAAAGGATTGTCGGTTATGTGGGGGGGTGTTTTATAGTGCTTTTGGTGGGTGTGTCTGGTGAGTTTATATGTGTCAGGTGTGGGTTTTTTATTCTGGACAATGTTGGCTTCTAGTGCTTTGGGTGCCCAATTCCACGGCGGTGGAGTACACCGCCAATGGCTGACTACTGCTGAATGTCCGCTGTTGTGACTCGTGGGTCATAATTTGGAGGGTGGTGTATTGCTGGCATAGCGGGCAGGGTGGTGGGTCAGACAGTTTTTCGCCTCCGTTGGGTCTGGCCAAATTGTAGTTGTGGTTGATTTCTGTCGGTTTTGTGTTTGTGTGTCATTATCTGGTGGGTGGATTACCTCCTCTGTGGAGGTCTGCTGGGGGCTGTCACCGCGGTGGTCTTCTGAAAAGACCGCCAATGTCATAATGAGGGCCAAAATTTACCCTTAAGACACACCTATATCGCACCCCTAGGGTCAGGTACCTTTACCCTGACTCCTTGTGCCACTTTCCATTAGAATTTTCATCCCCGGGGATCGTGTCCTGTGAAATAAAATGGTGGTCACAACTTTCTTGTCAGGTTGTGGTCAGCCAATTGCAATGTTTGTTTTTGCACGTGTATTCATGAAACTTTGCAAATTTCATGAATTATTCGCGGCAAGAGATATACAAATTTGTTTACCCTTAAATATCTCCTAAGCTACTGAACAGATTCACATAAAATAACAAAAAGTACAATCTGCGTACCTGCAGCTAGCTGTCTGCCAAATTTGGTGTAATTCCATCTAGTGGTTCAGGCTGTAAATGCGTTAACTGATCCTATGGGAATTAACATTGGAAACGTAATGTTTTTGAGCCCCCTTTTTCTAGGCCCCCGTTTGACGGATCCCCCCGAAACTTGCCATGCACACAAAGAATGAGGGGTCCACTTTTTCTAGAATATTTCGTGAAGATTTGTCAATCTGTGCCAAAGATATAGGCAAGTCAAAAAAAGGCTTTTTCTATGGAAACATGGTGTTAACTAAACTACCTTCTGGCAATATATATAAATATAGGACATAGCAGGAACTGGCCCTGGGAGTTGGCAGTCACCAGGGCCATCTATGGCTCCTCGCTGGGGCCGCACGACCCCCCCCTTCCAATGTAAATAGCCTGAGGAAGTGGTGGTCCATGGGCTGCAGATGTCTGAAACAGACCTCCTTTTCTTTGTTTAATGTTTGCCCTGGGCAGGTGGTGGTCCAGGGACTGAGGGGGTGCCGTGCAACCACCCACTCATAATTACAGAAATGCCCCAGGGAGGATATGGTCTGTGTGGCTGTGGGGGGGCTGGGCTGCCCACCCACATTACTTTAATGTGCCCTTGCGAAGGTTGTGGTCCCCGGGGCTGCAGTGGGGAGCCAGGTGGTACCCCACATTACTTTAGCATTTGTGCCCTAGGGAGTTCCCTGTGGCTACAGGGGCCTGCACTTTAGTGTTTGTGCCTCAGAGAGGTGGCGGTCCCCAGGCTGTGGGGTGGTCACCCCTGCATATATAATTCAATGTCCCCAGGAGCCCACTCTATTATTTTTAATACTAATTAGCTCTGGGGAGAGAAGTCCCTCTGGAACCCCATCACTAGAGCCAAGGGGTCAACTTGACTCTACCCTGGCCCCTTTTCTTTTTTTAAGTATTTTTTTCTGGGACTCAGCTGAAGCTAAGTGCCAAGTTGGCTGCCAACACTTCCTGGTTTGAAGTGTGGCATCCAATCACAGCTGTACATTTGCCGTGCATGAGCTCTTAATCTTTGTGGAGTCGTCACGGCCAGAGATCTACAAATGTATTTTCTCCTTAATATCTCCAAAACTACTGGGTGAATTTACATCACATATGTGAAAACGTGGTCTGTGCACCAAAAGCTACCTTTCTGCCAAATGTGGTGTAATTCCATCTATTGGTTCAGGTTGTAGCCTCGTTCAAAGGTCCTATGGGAATTAACATGGGAAGCACAACTTTTTTGACCGCCCCTTTTTCTCGCCCCCCCACTTGATTAATCACCTCAAAACTTCCTGTGCACATTAAGAATCACTGTGGCACTTTTTGGGGAAATTCAGTGAAGATTAGTCAAACTGTGCCAAAAATATGGGCAAGTAAAAAAAATGCTTTTTCTATGGAAACATGGTCCTAACTATATAACTCCTTAGTGGCAATATTTATTTCCCCCTCATTTTGTTCTTTTCTAAATTAAATGTTTTAAGTTTTACCCATTTGACTTAATCAAGATCGCTTCAGGTGTGTCACACTTTTGTCATAAGTAAGATTGTTAGCGCTCTAGTTGTTCTTTAGATCACTCCAGGAGGCTGCAGTCAACTACAGGGGAATCAACTGATGCCCTGCTAGAATGTCAGACTTCATTCTCATATGGCTGAGAAAGATAGAGTGAATTTAAAGAAAATATGCTTTCATTTTATATTCCAGAGCACCTTCTATAATCTCAAAGGGAAAATTATGAGAAAACTGTTTTCTCTCAAACATGATTCATGAAATTCCAGCAGTGTGAAATCACCTTAGAACGCAGCACAATTCCTAAAATGAGTATGGTACCATCAACAAATGATTTATATTGTAAATAAAATTTCTTATCACCCTTTACAGGTTCTCCTTAATGTGACCATTAAAACCTGCCATTCATTACAATGCATTTCAGTAGGTGCTATCTTGTATATTGGTCCGAAGATGCCTGCCATCACATTCTGGTTGATGTGCTGACAGTCAATCTGATCTCACCATGAGATGTGTGCTTGGGCACCACCAAGATGAACACATTTGGGTTTCCTTTAATAGCTCAAAAACTGCTGAATGAATTACACCACAAAAAAAGAAAAAGCGTGATCCGCAGACCAAAAGCATGGTGTAATTCCGTCCAGTGGTACGGGCTGTAGTTGTGGTCCAAACTCTTAGGAAAATTAACATGGGAAATGCACTTTTTTTAACTCCCCTTCTTCTCAGACCCAATTTGACAGATCACCTAGAAACTTTCCATGTGCAACAAGAATCACTGACACACATTTTTTTAGAAAGTTTTGTGAAGATTTGTCAAACTACGTAAAAAATATAGACAAGTCAAAAAATATGTTTTCCTATAGAAACACAGTCCTAACTATAAACACCTACTGATGACTGACTGCCATATATACTCACACTAACTATCACACCCAGAGACACGCTCTCAGCTCTCACACACATTACCATACCCAGACACACACTCTAACACCTACTCTCACACCTACAGACAGCCTCTCTCGCACACACACTCAAACCCAAACACTCTCACATCCATTCTCACACCCACAGACACCCTCTTACAAACAGTATCACACTGAGAAAGACACTCTCACACCCATTCTCACACCGAGACAGATACACACACTCTCACACCCAGACAGACACTCTCACACTCCTCTCACACCCACAGGCACCCTCACACACACACACACACACACACAAACTCTCACACCCAAGTACACACGCTCACCCATACTGACATTTCTAGACTGACACTCTGACACCCACATAGATCCTATCACACCCACTCTCACACTGAGACAGACACTTTCACACTCACTGTCACACCCAAAGACACCTTCTCACATCCAGTCTTACACCCATATAGACACCACCACACCCACTCTCACACTCAGAGACACCCTCTCACACACACTCTCACACCCAGACACATACTGTCAAACCCACTCTGACACCCAGATAGCACTCTCACACACTTTATCTCACCCAGGTACACACTCCAACATCCACTGTCACTCCCAGACAGACACTGTCACAACTGCTCTCACACCCACATGGATCCTCTCACATCCATTCTCACACCCAGACTCTTTCACACTGACTTTCACATCCAGAGACACCCTTTTATACCCAATCTCACAACCAGACACTATGAAACCCGCTCTCACACCTTGAAAAACACTCTCACACCTAAAACACGCTCTCAAAACCACTGTCACACTGCAGATAGCACTCTCACACCCATTCTCATATTCAGACATATACTCTCACGCCCAGACAGAAGCTCTGACACCCACTCTGACACTCAGAGTCACCCTCCCACACCTATACAGACACTCTCACACCCAGTCTCACAACCAGACAGTCTGTCACAACCAAGCACACACACTCACACATACACTCACAACCAGATACATCGTCTCATACCCACTTTCACAGCCAGACAGACTCTCTCTCACCCACTCTCACACCCAAAGACACCCTTTCACACACACACATTCACACCCTGACAATCACTTATACATCACGCTCTCAAACTCAGATAGACACTCTCACACCCCTTCTCACACCTAGGTACACACTCTGACACCCACTGTGACTCCAAGACAGACACTCTCACACCCAGGCTCACACCCAGAGACACCCTCTCACACCCACCCTCACAGCCAGACACTCTCACACCCACTCTCACAGTCAGACCAACACTATCACACAAATGCTCACCCAGCCAGATGCTCTCATAGCCATGTTCTTATACAGTCACAAACTCTCATACACACTCTCACACTAACATAGATACTCATACAGTCTTGAGTGGCTCTGACCTGAGAGGTAGATTTGGGGCTGCTATTTTGTTTTTTAACAGGAAAGGGTCACAAGGCACAAATGTGGACAGTACTGCATATGAAGGGGTCAGTGTAGGGGTTCCTTGACCCCAGGGATAGACATAAATGTGACACAATACAATAAAATGGGTAGAGAATACCAGAAATTGTTTTCTTGTTTTCAAGGTCCACAGGTGGATCTGTGATTCCGAATGAGGTTTGAAAATGTAAGTATTTAAACATAAATAAATATGTGTGTGGTAAAAATATTTGCTCTGGTAAGGGCCTTTGTGTTTATGATGTCTAGGTGATCACTACACATGAAACAGGATGCAGTCTCTCAAGTTCTGCAGGAACACACTGTTGCCTTTGTCTGTTAGGTAAACGCCATCATTTCTGTATATACCATCCACATCAAATCGTAAATTATTGTGGTACGTAGAGCCCATGTTATGTTCTCTGAGAAATGCAGGGATAGTTTTATTAACATGTTTCCTAGATTTGTGTATTTGCGGACAGAATTCAGTTGACCAATTCCACTTGTGTCTTTGGCAAATGTTAGAAACACCAAATGCAGTGTGTAGGAAAGGTGTCAACAATTTTCTAAATGTATCTCTCATTAGAGTTTCCAAACAGAACCCTGTAACTGTGCCCATGTCATTGCCACCACAGTGCACAATCATAAGGTCTAGAAGTTAGCAACCCTTAATGGCTTTAACCAAAGTGAGCAATTGATGCCACTTTAACCCTCTATGGCCAACCCAAGTAATATATACAATGTGATGAAGGCAGGTCTCTGTTAATACTTTTTTTCTTGCACTCTCTCTGGACCAAAAGACAAAGCTGTTTCCCACAATCCATTCTCAGAGCATTTTGGAGGGAATCTGGAATACCACACAGGAGAAGGCTACAGCTGAATAAGGCACATTTGAAATGAAATGCAGCTACAATCCATGCAGTTAAAAGGGTACTAGCTAGTATTTGAAAGCATACATTTGATTGGTTGTTGTTCATATGTTTGTTCATGAAGCTAGGTATTGATATTGTGGGAGAAGTAAGTAAATAATGGATTGGCTTTAAAGAAAATGCAAAAGAGTATTAGTGTTAGTGATATGTTTATTGTTTCAAAAATTCTACCACACCTGCTAAACCTTGTTTAAAAGTAAGCATGGTGAACTCAGAAACTGTTATGAATGTAGGACCTTCTGCTCCAGTGAAATGTTGCAGACTATGTTACCATGGTAACAGAGCTACAGGAGCATGAGGGGAAAAGGAGTAGAAAAAATGTAGACTGTGACTTTGTACTGCAAATCTAGTGGGAACAAACCACTAAAAATATAGGGGGTCATTCTGACCCTGGCGGGCGGTGATAAAGCGGCAGCTAAACCCACCAACAGGCAGGCGGTCCAAAAAAAGGAATTCTGACCCTGGCGGGAACCGCCAACACAGCCCGCCACTTTAACACTCCGACCGCCACGGCGGGACAGAAAAACAGCGCGGCGGTCACCGCCAACAGGCAGGCGGCAGACAATGTACCGCCCACCCTATCACAACTCACCAATCCGCCACCTTTTCCGGGGCGGGAGCCCCGCCGATAAAAACACGGCGGAAACAGACTACGAACGGGAAAACGCTCACCTATACACACTCCACGAGGAAGGAGGACAGTATGGAACCCGAATTAAACATCCTACCAGCTATTGTCTACCTGCTCATCTACCAGGAGTACGAACGCCGGCGCAGACGACAACGGTGAGTACTGCACCTACGACACAGGGAGGGTGGAGGAGGAAAGCTTACGCGCACACACATGCGCCATACACCCACCCCCCACCACAAATACCTACACCCCAATGCCGAGCAACAAGTCAGAGTGACACCCCCCAAACCCACCGGAATAATGCAAAGACACAATTAAAATGATCTATAAAATATATGTAGATATAGCTCCATTAAAGGTATGGGAAATATGCCATATAAAAGATACAAAAATAAGGAATGAACATAGTCAACAATATATTCATAGGCAATAAGTCCTGCACATTCCCTCAAAGTTCCATAGTCCGTGGGCGAATGTGCAAAGCCCACACAGGAGACCAGATACCATTGGAAAGAACACTGCTGGGGCATCAGATGATAAAACTACAAGCACCTCAGGGGGAAGGGAAGGGGGGGCACCTCAGCCACATGAGTCCTTGACGCCAGATTCACGAGGGGCCTCCATGCCCACTGTCCCATCCTGGGGAGTGAAAAGCCACAGTCTCACAAGTCTCTACAGTGGGTGGGTTGCCCACTGTCCCATCCTGGGGAGTGCAAAGCCACAGTCTCTCAAGTCCCTTCAGTGGGTGGCTTGCCCACTGTCCCATCCTGGGGAGTGCAAAGCCAAAGTCTCACAAGTCTCTACAGTGGGTGGCTTGCCCACTGTTCCATCCTGGGGAGTGCAAAGCCACAGTCTCTCAAGTCTCTACAGTGGGTGGCTTGCCCACTGTTCCATCCTGGGGAGTGCAAAGCCACAGTCTCTCAAGTCTCTACAGTGGGTGGCTTGCCCACTGTTCCATCCTGGGAAGTGCCAAGCCACAGTCCATCAGATGGATTAACGACTCCACTGTTAATGGAGGAGGCATGGTGCCCAGAGTGCTTCCTGAAGCCCTGCTCGACACAGAACCGGCACTGTCAATGGGCCAGCGATGCTCGAGATGAAGGCCCCAGCGGAGCGGTGCAGAGACGGCGGGGCCCAGCGGAGCGGTGCAGAGACGGCGGGGCCCAGCGGAGCGGTGCTTGACAGGAAGTGCCCAGCGGAGCGGTGCTTGGGATGAAGGGCCCAGCGGAGCGGTGCAGAGACGGCGGGGCCCAGCGGAGCGGTGCTTGAGATGAAGGGCCCAGCCGAGCGGGGCTTGAGATGAAGGGCTCAGCGGAGCGGTGCAGAGACGGCGGGGCCCAGCGGAGCGGTGCTTGACAGGAAGGGCCCAGCGGAGCGGTGCTTGAGATGAAGGGCCCAGCGGAGCGGTGCAGAGACGGCGGGGCCCAGCGGAGCGGTGCTTGACAGGAAGGGCCCAGCGGAGCGGTGCTTGAGATGAAGGGCCCAGCGGAGCGGTGCAGAGACGGCGGGGCCCAGCGGAGCGGTGCTTGACAGGAAGGGTCCAGCGGAGCGGTGCTTGAGATGAAGGGCCCAGTGGAGCGGTGCAGAGAAGGCGGGGCCCAGCGGAGCGGTGCTTGACAGGAAGGGCCCAGCGGAGCGGTGCAGAGACGGCGGGGCCCAGCGGAGCGGTGCTTTAGATGAAGGGCCCAGCGGAGCGGGGCTTGAGATGAAGGGCCCAGCGGAGCGGGGCTTGAGATGAAGGGCCCAGCGGAGCGGTGCAGAGACGGCGGGGCCCAGCGGAGCAGTGCTTGACAGGAAGGGCCCAGCGGAGCGGTGCTTGAGATGAAGGGCCCAGCGGAGCGGGGCTTGAGATGAAGGGCCCAGCGGAGCGGGGCAGAGACGGCGGGGCCCAGCGGAGCGGTGCTTGACAGGAAGGGCCCAGCAGAGCGGTGCTTGAGATGAAGGGCCCAGCGGAGCGGTGCAGAGACGGCGGGGCCCAGCGGAGCGGTGCTTGAGATGAAGGGCCCAGCGGAGCGGGGCTTGAGATGAAGGGCCCAGCGGAGCAGTGCAGAGACGGCGGGCCCAGCGGAGCGGTGCTTGACAGGAAGGGCCCAGCGGAGCGGTGCAGAGACGGCGGGGCCCAGCGGAGCGGTGCTTGACAGGAAGGGCCCAGCGGAGCGGTGCTTGAGATGAAGGGCCCAGCGGAGCGGTGCAGAGATGGCGGTGCCCAGCGGAGCGGTGCTTGACAGGAAGGGCCCAGCGGAGCGGTGCAGAGATGGCGGGGCCCAGCGGAGTGGTGCAGAGACGGCGGGGCCCAGCGGAGCAGTGCTTGACAGGAAGGGCCCAGCGGAGCGGTGCTTGAGATGAAGGGCCGAGCGGAGCGGTGCAGAGACGGCGGGGCCCAGCGGAGCGGTGCTTGAGATGAAGGGCCCAGCGGAGCGGGGCTTGAGATGAAGGGCCCAGCGGAGCGGTGCAGAGACGGCGGGGCCCAGCGGAGCGTTGCTTGACAGGAAGGGCCCAGCGGAGCGGTGCTTGAGATGAAGGGCCCAGCGGAGCGGGGCTTGAGATGAAGGGCCCAGCGGAGCGTTGCAGAGACGGCAGGGCCCAGCGGAGCGGTGCTTGACAGGAAGGGCCCAGCAGAGCGGTGCTTGAGATGAAGGGCCCAGCGTAGCTGTGCAGAGATGGCAGGGCCCAGCGGAGCGCTGCAGAGACGGCGGGGCCAAGCGGAGCGGTGCTTGACAGGAAGGGCCCAGCGGAGCGGTGCTTGAGATGAAGGGCCCAGCAGAGCGGGGCTTGAGATGAAGGGCCCAGCGGAGCGGTGCAGAGAGGGCGGGGCCCAGCGGAGCGGTTCTTGTCCCGGCGGGCCCCTGTTCAGCGGTTCTTGTCCCGGCGGGCCCCTGTTCAGCAGTTCTTGTCCCGGCCGGCCCCTGTTCAGCGGTTCTTGTCCCGGCGGGCCCCTGTTCAGCGGTTCTTGTCACGGCGGGCCCTTGTTCAGCGGTGCTCCTCCCGGTGGGGCCCTGTTCAGCGGTTCTTGTCCCGGCGGGCCCCTGTTCAGCGGTGCTCCTCCCGGCGGGGCCCTGTTCAGCGGTGCTCCTCCCGGCGGGGCCCTGTTCAGCGGTTCTTGTCCCGGCGGGCCCCTGTTCAGCGGTTCTTGTCCCGGCGGGCCCCTGTTCAGCGGTGCTCCTCCCGGCGGGGCCCTGTTCAGCGGTGCTCCTCCCGGCGGGGCCCTGTTCAGCGGTTCTTGTCCCGGCGGGCCCCTGTTCAGCGGTTCTTGTCCCGGCGGGCCCCTGTTCAGCGGTTCTTGTCCCGGCGGGCCCCTGTTCAGTGGTGCTCCTCCCGGCGGGGCCCTGTTCAGCGGTTCTTGTCCCGGCGGGCCCCTGTTCAGCGGTGCTCCTCCCGGCGGGGCCCTGTTCAGCGGTGCTCCTCCCGGTGGGGCCCTGTTCAGCAGTGCTCCTCCCGGCGGGGCCCTGTTCAGCGGTTCTCGTCCCGGCGGGCCCCTGTTCAGCGGTTCTTGTCCCGGCGGGCCCCTGTTCAGCGGTGCTCCTCCTGGCGGGACCCTGTTCAGCGGTTCTTGTCCCGGTGGGCCCCTGTTCAGCGGTGCTCCTCCCGGCGGGGCCCTGTTCAGCGGTTCTTGTCCCGGCGGGCCCCTGTTCAGCGTTGCTCCTCCCGGCGGGGCCCTGTTCAGCGGTGCTCCTCCCGGTGGGGCCCTGTTCAGCGGTGCTCCTCCCGGCGGGGCCCTGTTCAGCGGTTCTTGTCCCGGCGGGCCCCTGTTCAGCGGTTCTTGTCCCGGCGGGGCCCTGTTCAGCGGTGGTCCTCCCGGCGGGGCCCTGTTCAGCGGTGCTCCTCCCGGCGGGGCCGTGTTCAGCGGTTCTTGTCCCGGCGGGCCCCTGTTCGGCGGTTCTTGTCCCGGCGGGCCCCTGTTCAGCGGTTCTTGTCCCGGCGGGCCCCTGTTCAGCGGTTCTTGTCCCGGCGGGTCCCTGTTCAGCGGTGCTCCTCCCGGCGGGGCCCTGTTCAGCGGTTCTTTTCCCGGCGGGCCCCTGTTCAGCGGTGCTCCTCCCGGCGGGGCCCTGTTCAGCGGTGCTCCTCCCGGCGGGGCCCTGTTCAGCGGTGCTCCTCCCGGCGGGGCCCTGTTCAGCGGTTCTTGTCCCGGCGGGCCCCTGTTCAGTGGTTCTTGTCCCGGCAGGCCCCTGTTCAGCAGTGCTCCTCCTGGCGGGGACCTGTTCGGCGGTGCTTGTCCTGTTTGTCTATGGAGCCAGACCTGGGCAAGACTTCCCGCTCATTCGCCATCCGACCTTGCGGTTGCGGGGCCCTCCTGTGATGGAGTCCTGGGCCCGTGGGTGTCGTCCGTCACAACCGGAATGGGGCTGGTGGGGCCCTCCTGGGCAGCTCGCCTACTGCCTGACTTCTCCGCCCTGCTGCCCTTGCCCTCCTTCGCTGAAGCTCTGTGGCCCTTGCCTCCCTTGGATGATGTGGCAGGTGACAGGGCAAGGCTACTGTCCTTGGTGGCAGCTGTCTCAGTCTTGTCGCGCCGGGCCTTTTTTTTTTGTCCTCTTCCCAGGGGGTGGGCTGGCTGTCCCCTTGCTGCTGGCCGATGTTCCTGCCCTAGGAGCTGGTGGACTCCAATAGCCCTGCACTATGGTCACAGTAGATACAGGGCTGGTGGTGGCTGAGGTGCTTTTTTTACTCTTACCAGATGGAGGGGGTGGGTCAGTGATTGGATCGAGCTCAAGGTTGGAAAGGAAAATGACTTGGGAAGGACAGGGACGGGTAGGTGTAGTGGGTATGGGAGTGGAGGAAGAGGATGTGGTTGTAGGAGAGTCAAGTGTGCTGTCTTTGGGTGCAGGTGCTTGTGACGGAGGCTGTCGTGAGGTGGATGGCTGTTGGGTGGGTGGCTGCCTGCGTTTGTGTGCTTTGGAAGAGGGGGTGACAAACACACTGGGAGAAGACACAGGGGACGTGTAAATGGCAGTGGGGTGGTGACTGCACGTGTGCGGACTGTAATGGAGGGTGTGCTGGTGATGGAAGTACTGGCTGATGGTGGTGTGCATGCAGGTGTGAGTGGAGACGTCACAGGGAGGGAGGAGGGAGATGAGGAGGTGGAGGACACAGAGGTGGTAGTGGCTGTTGGCATGTCTGCATCTGGATGTTGCTTGGGTGAATGCTTGTGGGATCTGTGGTGCTTATGTCTGGATGAGCTGCCCTTGGGTGTAGAGGTGTGTGCAGGCTGGTCTGATGGTGTGGATGGGATAGGCAGAGGAACAGGAGACTGGGACTGGGTGGAGGGAGTCAGAAGAGGGAGGCTGGAGACAGGGACAATGGCTGCCGTCAGAGCTGAGGCCAGAGCGTTGAACGATCGCTGATGGGCAGCCTGACCCGAATGAATGCCCTCCAGGTATGCATTGCTCCAATGCACCTCCCTTTCTACACCCTGGATGGCATTCAAAAGGGTAGACTGCCCAACAATGAGTGTCCTGAGGAGGTCAATGACCTCCTCACTGAGGGCAGCAGGGTTAACTGGGGCAGGCCCTGAGGTGCCTGGGGCGAAGGAGATGCCCGCCTTCCTGGGCGAGCGGGCACGGAGCGAAGGCTGAGGGGCTGCAGGGAGGGCGGGGCTGGTGCGCTGGGTGGCGGCTGTACCTGTTGTGGCGGTGGGCACGGATGTTGCCGCCACCGCTAGGGTGCTCCCTTCCGAGGAATTGTCGGTGTCGCTGACGTCTCCACGGGTCCCCGTTGTGGTGCTCCACTCGCCCTCCGTCTCACTGGTGTACTCAGAGTCTGTTGTATGGCCCTCCGGGGCCATGTGAGATGCAGCTCCCTTGTGCGTCGATGCCACTTCTCCTCCGCCTGATGATGCTAATGCACACATGAACAGGAAGACAAAGAAAATGTGGGGGGGGAGAAATGAAGACAGGTTGAGTGCATGCATTGGCAACACCGTTGTCGGAGAGGACAGACACAGAAGCCCCCTGAACTAGGCCGCGCAATCGGGGTACACTACTCAGTTATTGTGACTAGGCCTACAGGTCTATGGATGACAAATGCACACATGGGTGAGGCCGGACCATGGATAGCTGTACTTGGCACCCTACAGAGGTGGGGGGCGGGGGCACAGGGCCGTGTCTAACAGAGGGGCCTAGCCTACAGAATGCGCCCTGGCCTGGAGATAGCCACAGCCCTCCTCCCCCACCCAGACACCTTCACTGCGCGCAAAGATAGCATAATGTGCTGATACTCACCCCCTTGTGTCTGCTGTGATGTCCTCACGCACCCATCCAAATCGGGGTAGGCCACTGCCAGGATCCGGGACATCAGGGGGGTCAATTGGCGGCTGGCACCCCTCCTACGTTGGGAGGCCATCCCCAGCAGAGACTCGGCGGTCTTTCTGGTCCCGCGGCGGATGTCCTCCCACCTCTTTCGGCAGTGGGTGCCCCGTCTGTTGTGGACCCCCAGGGCCCGGACGTCTTTGGCGATGGCACACCAAATGTCGATCTTCTGTTGGGCGCTGACCTATGTGACATGTACAGGGTGGTAAAGGAAATCGCATCAGTTTTCTGCCTGGTCAATGTGAGTGGCCACCCCCTCCCCAACCTTGACATGTGGCACATGCTCTCATCTTTCGTGCGTTGCACTCCTCATTCGCTCCCCTCCCCACCATCTTACATACACCCCACTCAACACAGGCATAGCCCATTCAACGTGCACCCTGTGTACTAACCTGTTGGTCTGGAGGACCGTAGAGTAGCGCATACTGGGGGAGGACCCCATCAACAAGTTTCTCCAATTCTTCGGAAGTGAAGGCAGGGGCCCTTTCCCCAGTCGCAGCAGCCATTGTATCTCCCAGACCGAGGTCACAGCAGCACTTGCAGTATAGGTCCTCTCCTGTGGATGATCAGGTCTCGAGTGATTAATCAGATAGAAAATGGCGGTCACGCCCGCGGCGGTGCGTACCGCGGCGGTGCATGCCGCGACCGCCGGCGCACATCGTCATTGGCTCCTGAGACCCATAGGGTTCAATGTTAACCAATGCTGCTTTGCGCCGTGGTCTTCGACCGCCTACCGCCACGGTGTGCCACGCCAGCGCAGTGACCTCACATCCCACTGTCACACTTCACAGGTCAGGCAGCCGCCATTTCAAGGGCCCACATGGCATGATTTCTACTGCATCACACAGGCCTAGGCCTTGCATTGCCACTCATACAAGCCTTTCAATGCATAGCGATTCATGTACTGTGCAAGCTGTGTGAACGAACCTATGGGTTGCTTGACTCTGTGCTCCATGTTGTCCTTCCTAGGCACAGTCCGCTGGGACTTGCGAGGAGAAGGATGAATCCTCCCGTGTACCGACCGCTGGTGGACCTGTTGACAATGGAAGAACGACATATCATACTTACATACAGGCTTGACAGAGCAACTATACATGAACTATGTGCCCAGCTGGAGCCAGACCTGATGTCCCCCATCCGCCAACCCACAGGGATTCCCCCTCTGGTGCAGGTTCTGTCAGTACTCCATTTTTTGGCAAGTGGGTCTTTTCAGACAACAGTGGCCATATCATCTGGGATGCCTCAGCCTATGTTTTCTAAGGTTTTGTCCAGAGTGTTGTCTGCCCTGATGAAATACATGCGGAGCTACATTATTTTCCCTGAGGTGGGAGAATTGGCTACAGTGAAGGGTGATTTCTATGCCCTTGGACATATCCCCAACATCATTGGTGCCATTGATGGGACCCATGTGGCTTTGGTTCCCCCCAAAGAAAGTGAGCAGGTGTACAGAAACAGAAAAAGTTATCATTCGATGAATGTCCAGGTGGTCTGTTTGGCTGACCAGTACATCTCCCATGTAAATGCCAAGTTCCCTGGGTCAGTGCATGACGCGTATGTCATGCGAAATAGCAGCATCCCTTATGTGATGGAACAGCTACAGAGACACCGTGTGTGGCTAATTGGTGACTCTGGTTACCCCAACCTGTCGTGGCTACTGACCCCAGTGAGGAATCCCCGGACCAGGGCAGAGGAACGGTACAATGAGGCCCATGGGTGCACTAGGAGGATCATAGAAAGGACCTTCGGGGTCCTGAAGGCCAGGTTTAGGTGCCTGCTTATGACAGGGGAATCCCTAATGTACTCACCAAAGAAGGTGTGCCAGATCATTGTGGCCTGCTGTATGCTTCACAATCTTGCTTTGCGACGCCAGGTGCCTTTTCTGCAGGAGGATGGTCCAGATGGTGGTGTTGTAGCAGCTGTGGAGCCTGTGGAGAGTGAAGAGGAGGAAGACGACGGGGACGACACGGACAACAGGGATACAGACATACAACAATGTTTTCAGTAGCACACAGGTAAGAATCAGCCACGCCATTTTACATTTACTTAAGGCCTCATGCGTCTCCACTGTCTGTGTTTCCCCCCAGTTCCTGTTAACTGATTTGTGACTTTCCCTTCCCTTTTCAGAGCTGTATGACCCACTGCCTGACTTCAGCTTTGTTTGCCCATGGACTAAAGCTTATTGAAATTGGTATGTTGTCATCACAAAGTAACTGGACATTATTGCACCGTTATGTGTAATACATTTGTTAAGAATACAAGCAGACTCCTGTTATTTTAAGTGCAATAAGTGATTTATTTTAAGTGCTACATATAGGTTCATGATTGGGAAACGGTGATGGGTGGGGGTGGAGTAATGTCCATGGCAGAGTCCAGTTCTCAGTCGCACAGGTGCATTGTCCATATGCCTGGGGAAGGATGGAGCAGGGGCAGTTCAAGGTTGGACAGGGTGACAATGTGGGACAGTGGGATGACATCAGGGGGTATCTTAGGCTGGCGGGGGTCTTGCAATCCTACTCTGTCTTCTTGTGAGATCTCAGGTTCTGCTTGCGGGGTGGTTCTTCTTCTGCAGGAGATGGGCTTCTGGTGGCCTGTCGTTGTGTGGGGGCCTCCTGTCCACTAGCGCCGGCGGAGGTGGTAGGCTGTTCCTGGCCTGGTCTAGTGACAGGGGCCCTTTGGGGTGCCACATGGTCCCGCAATGTGGTGACGATCTGGGTAAGGGCCACGACGATGGTCCCCATTGCGGAACCGATGTTCCTCAGTTCCTCCCTGAACCCCATGTACCGTTCCTCCTGCAGTTCCTGGATCTCCTGGAACCGGGCCAGTCCCGTCGCCATCGTCTCCTGGGAGCGGTGGTATGCTCCCATGATGGAGGAGAGGGCCTCTTGGAGAGTCGGTTCCCTGGGCCTGTCCCCCCCCTGTCGCACAGCAGCCCTCCCAGTTCCCCTGTGTTCCTGGGCCTCTGTCCCCTGGACGGTGTGCCCACTACCACTGCCCCCAGGTCCCTGTTGTTGTTGGGGTGGTGGGTCAACCTGGGTGCCCTGTAGTGGTGGACACACCGCTGATTTACGTGTCCTGGAGACAGAGGCATGGGCCCGCTGGGTGGGAGCTGTGCTGGTGTTCCCAGAGGGGGTTGGGTCTGGTGTAGCCTGTGGCTGTCTGTGGGGAACCGACTGTCCAGAGGTCCCCGATGGGCCGGGCTGGTCATCTGGCTCCAGGGAGACAGAGCTGCTGTCATCGCTGGGGTCCTCTTCTGGGGGTGGGATGGACATCTCTGGACCCTCTGTGGCGGTGTGGTGGCGTTCGGGTCCTGCAGGGGTATGAAGGTATGGTTATTGCTTCTGTGTGTGGCATTTCGTTTGATGGGTGGGTGTCCGTGTACCCAAGTGAAGGCATTCCCTTGTGGGGGCTTTTGTGAGCGTGGCTTGTGGGGGTGATGTGTGTGTGCAGTGGGCATGCTTTGGTGATGGGTGTCCATGCTTTGTGGTCGCATGCAGGGCTTGGTGTTGGGATGGGTGGGTTGTGATGGTGAGCCATTTGCAAGGAGTTCGTGTGATGGGGGTGGGGGTGAGGGTGGGGGTATGATTTGGCATGCAGGTGGGGTGGGGGTGGGAAGCAGTAGTGAAGATTTGACTTACCAGAGTCCATTCCTCCGCCTACTCCTGCGAGGCCCTCAGGATGCAGGATGTGCAAGACTTCCTCCTCCCATGCTGTAAATTCTGGGGGAGTAGGTGGGGGTCCGCCGCCAGTCTTCTGCACCGCAATGTTGTGCCTTGATACCATGGAACGCACCTTCCCCCGTAGGTCGTTCCATCTCTTCCTAATGTCCTCCCGATTGCGTGGATGCTGTCCCACCGCGTTAACCCTGTCCACTATCCTTTGCCATAGCTCCATCTTCCTGGCAATTGTGGTGTGCTGCACCTGTGCCCCGAAGAGCTGGGGCTCTACACGGACTATTTCCTCCACCATGACCCTGAGTTCGGCGTCACTGAACCTGGGGTGTCTTTGGGGTGCCATGGGGTGGTGTGGTTGAGGTGTGGGCTGGCGTTTGTGGTGATGAGTGTGGTGCGTGTGGTGGTGTGTGGTGTTTGGTGCGTGGATTCTGTGTGGGTGATGGTGTTGTGTGCCTCTGTGTTGTGGGATTGTCTATTCTGTGCTCTCTCTCTAGCCTTCGTTAATGATTTCGTGTCGTAGGGGCTTGTGGGTGATGTGGGTGTGTGTTTTATATTGTGTTGGGTGTGTGGGAGTGGTGTTAGTATGTGTATCAGGTGTGTGTATTTCAAACTGACCAATGTGGCTGAGTTTTCTATGTGTGTGTGTATTTTGACCGCGGCGGTGTGTACCGCCAATGGAATACCGCATTTGAAAGAGCGCCGCGTGGATTTGTGGGTCGGAATGGTATGGGCGTATTTCAGTTGGCGTGACGGTGGAGGTTTGGTCATCGCCATTTTTTCGCTGACATTTGGTGTGGCGGACTTTTGTGGATGTCGGGTTTTTGGCGGTTTGCCAGTTGCGGGTCAGAATGACCATGGCGGTTTACCACGGCCGCGGCAGTGTTATGGCGGTCTTCTGGCCGGCGGTAAGCGCCTTTTACCGCCCAGGTCAGAATGACCCCCATAATTTGGTGTCAGTATATTTTTTTGGACAAACATGTGTATACATGAGATTGGTTTGGAATAGATAGAAAAAACAAAAATTGTGTTGCTGCATAAATCAGCGGATCTGCCACAAAGTTACATGTCGGGGTCACACTGAGCACTGCTGCAGGTCAGTGGAGCCTGCAAAATTGGGTTATCTTTTGAGGACTGTTGGAAAGGGTTAACTATAGAAGCCAAGCATAAGCATAATTGGTATAACATACGCTTAACATTAAAGGGAGATTGTGATTGGTTTTCTAAGTGAGTAAATTTGAAAGCACAGTTGAAAAGGTTTCCACTAATGGCTTGTATTAGATTGAATTACCATTCGTATTCTTAGTTTGTGCACATTTTTCAGTGAGAATGAATTCCAATTTATACTGGAAGACAGACATACACTCCAACAAGCACACTTAAAAGGTACATGTAGTAAAATGCAGTTTATTTTAAAAAGCATCGGTAAAGGAATTAATATATATAAGGTGAATGAAAGTGAGTAGCATGTTGATAAAATACAAAAAGGAATATAAACAGGTTTGTGATTATTATAAAGAAATGAGATAACTCCACCCAGAAAAAGCTAAAGGATTAAGTTGGAATTAGGAATGCTGCTTGATGAATGTTTCAGTTTTCTTTCAGTATAATAAAGTAACTCCTAGGCTATGTCGTAGCAAGGACAGAGAGTACAGTGATTAGTGATTAAAATATTACACATGTTGTATTGAGTTTTACAAACTTTGTTGTGTAGGTACCTCCTGACAGGATGTTGCTTCCTACAAAATTGGAGGACTCCTTCAACAAAGAAAAATGTGTCATATGCCAAACTAACCTGAAAGAACAGCTAACATCAACTGAGTCGGGACAGAAGAGAGTTTGAAATGCTGCAGAAATACGGCAAGACGTAGTTCACAAAAGACTGTAACTGATAAGTGAAGAGGATCAAATATTTAATCATTTTAACAACAAGAGCTACAGTTGAAAAAAGCCTGGAAAGAAATTGTCCAAAAAAAAAGCAGAAACCAGTGAATCACAACAAGGAAGCAATGACAAGCACACCCAATGCCGATCCATTTAGAGATTGATGGCTACTCCTCATCTACCTTCAACAGCTGATCATAAAGCAGAGGATCTTCAATGTGTTATCTGTGGTTTAGTCAGAACAAGGGCCAAAGGGATTGATGAAAGAACAAAGTACAGAATATGTGTCTGAAAGGGCAAATGTGTTTTCTGCAGCAAGCAAGATGACGTTTTCAGCTGAGTAGTTAATCTATACAGTTAGGTGAATGTATTTGGAGCAGATTTGTATGCCCATCCGAATTACATGCGCATATGCATTTGAAAATATGACTACAATGAGCTTCCAGCAGCAACATAAGCGTCAATCTTCAGTTAAGTGAGCACTCTTTGAAAAAGAAAATTAAGTTTTAAAGCCACTCTTGAGTGCTGGCTATGGGTTTACACTCAGAGGGATCAGAGAACTAATGGTCAACATTGATGAAACTGTATTGATCCAGAATAATAAAATTAAGATTTGTCTGGTGAAAGTTATCCTTAATGTTAGAGTCTGCTTTGTTTAGAAAATCTAGCAAATCATTCCATGCATACTCTGCACAACTAAATTTCACAAACCAAGTAGGTGGACCTAAGTTTCGGAGCATACATTTAAGTTCTCCATGGAGACAATACCAATATTCATTAGTCCCACATTGACATATCATCAAATTTAGATGTACTCCAGATATTCATCCTTACCTTGTGTTTTATCACAAACTCCCTTGCAGAAATATTTTCAGATTAACTCCTGTTTTAAGAATATGGTTGACAGCATAAGACAGTCCTGGCAAGTCACTCTCATACAACAGATTAAATATTTAGGGAATACACTGGTGAAACCTAGGGTCATCTGTATATATTCTTGTTCACTTGTATTCAGCTGCTGCTATTTGTACAGGTTGGTCATTTTACCGGCCTCCTAGTCCTGTGGGAAACACCTGTGGAAAGCAGCAAGCCTCAAAAGATTTTTCACACACACACATTGGAGCTTCTCTAGCTTAGTTAATTGGAAAACTCTATTTTGAATGAAATGGATGGATACTGTAGTGCTCATAAATTTCTTCTGACTTCTGTTTATCTACATTTTCTATTTGTCCACTTGATTGTAGTACTTCATCATCAATAGAACCTACATCTCCAATAACATCAACATTTTTGTAAAAAAACATTATTGTCTTTCAGTTTTAATGTGGCTTTTTTACTTTATTCACAGACACTAACTCTTGCCAGATTTTCTCCTTTTGGTGAGAACTTCATTTCCTAGAATAATTAGTGCTTCTTCTACATCTTTCTCAACACCCACAGTATCAATATTTTTTTAATCTAAAGGTAAATAGACAACTCTTTCTTTAACCTCTTCACCGCCACGGATGTAACAGCTACTCCTCCCACCTCCCATGGGGAGGGATGGAAGGGGAATCGCTTACCCTTCCAGCCCCGCCCCCAGTGACGTCTGATGACGTCAGTGCCCGATCACGCGCTGACCTCATCAGAGGCCGTCCCCCCACTGTACTGGAAGCTGAGCTTCCATCGCAGATCGGAAAAGAAATGCCGAAGTATTTCTCTTCTGATCATGTGCTGGGGGTGAGAGAGGTATCAAAGGAAAGGAAAGGCCTTTCCTCTCATTTAATGTCTCTCTGAGCATTTCCCGAAATGCCCACTAGACACCAGGGATTTTGCATTTTTGTTTGTTTATTGTGGAAATTGTCATGAGGGGAGCAATCCCTTGAGCAAGGGTGGCTCCCCAGGGGGGGCATTTTTTATAAGGCCTTTTCTGCACACCCTGGGGGCAGATTGGCCTATTTTCATTAGGGCCATCTGCCCCCGAGGGGGGGGAGAAGCCATTAGATGCCAAGAAGTTCTTTTTCATTTATGTAAACAATGAAGGGGAGCGACCCATTGATCAAGGGTGGCTCCCCTGGTGGACAATCTATTACTAGGCCATTTCTGCCCCCCGGGGGCAGAGCAGCCTCTTTTAATTAGGCTGATATGTCCTGGGGGGGGGCAGAAGCCGCTAGCACCAGGGCCAATCAGGCCGGTGGAGGGGTCAGAAACCACTTAGGCACCAGGGATTAGAGTGTGTGTTTTATTTGGGGGCGCAGCTCCTTGGGCAAGGGTCCCTCCTCATGGGGTACCTTACTGTTGCCCATTTCTGCCTTTTTGTGAGGTGAAAGCCCACCGGAGACCAGGAAAGATTATTTTTTTTTTTAAAGATGGTGGGCGTATGGCTATACCCCACTCCAAACAAATGGGGAAAAAGTTGTTCTGCCCACCAGTGGGCAGATGGGCAATTACCCCCGCTCAACTGCCCGGGGGCAGAAAGCCTACTAGATGCCAGGGAAATAAAAAAAAAAAATAGTGGGGTGGTGGCTACCAACTAGTATGTGCATGGTTATGCCCCCACCCCAACTGAAGGGGGTAACAGTCTTTCAGCTTTCCTCCGCACACTAAAATACCTTATCCCACGGCAATCAACAGGACATTTGATTATTTTGGGCTTTGGTTCTACGTTTGGGACATGAGAGCTTGTCTAACTTTCAAAATTGTCCCACCTGGAATGGTGAGGGCTGCATTTTTTGGACTTTAGGACCCTGCCATGTAGAAAAATCTACGAGACCTAGACACATCCGAAAACTAAACATCTGGGTTAGTCCAGGGTGGTGTGCTTCACATGCACCTGCACCATTTTCTTACCCACAATGCCCTGCAAACCTCCAACTTTGCTGGAAATCACACATTTTTCCCACATTTTTGTGATGGAACCTTCTGGAATCTGCAGGAATCCACAAAATTCCTAACACCCAGCATTGTCACATCTATACCAATAAAAATTCTGCCCCACTTGTCAGCCTAAAAACTTTTTTTCCAAACTGCCCTTTTGGACCCGCTTAGGTTCAACATCAATTTCAACCTGTTTTTGGCTCTTCCCTGTCACAAGCACTTGGCCCACCTCCACAAGTCAGGTATCATTTTAATCAGGAGACTACGGGAACGTTGGGTGGTAGGAAATTTGTTCTGGGCAGTGATCCCACACACAAATGTGGGAAAATTTAGATTTTTTAGCCAAATATGAGGTTTTGTTGGGTTTTGGGGCATTTCCTGTCGCGGGCTCTAGGCCTATCCAAACAAGTGAGGTACCATTTTTATTGGGAGACTTGGGGACTACTGGGTGGAAGGGAATTTGTGGTTCCTCTCAGATTTCAGAACTTTCTATAACTGAAAGTTGAGGAAAAATTGTTTTTTTGCCAAATTTTGAGGTTTGCAGAGTATTCTGGGTAACAGAACCTGGTGAGAGCCCAAGAAGTCCCCCCATCCTGGATTCCCCCTAGGTGTCTAGTTTTGAAAATGCACAAATTTGGTAGGCTTCCCAAGGTTCCGGCTGAGCTAGGGGCCAAAATCCACAGCAAGGCGCTTTCCAAAAACATGTCAGATTTCAATGTCAAAATGTGATGTGTCTATGTTGCGTTTACTGTTGCGGGCATTAGGCCTACCCACGGACATGAGGTACAATTTATATTCGGAGACTTGGGGGAACACAGAATAGAAGAACAAGTATTATTGCCCCTTGTCTTTCTCTACATTTTTCCTTCCAAATGTAAGACAGTGTGTAAAAAAGACTTCTATTTGAGAAATGCCCTATAATTCACATGCTAGTATGGGGACCCCGGAATTCAGAGTTGTGCAAATAACCACTGCTTCTCAACACCTTATCTTGTGCCAATTTTGGAAATACAAAGGTTTCCTTGATAACTATTTTCACTCTTTATATTTCACCAAAGGAATTGCTGTAGACCTCGTATACAATGAAAACCCATTGCAAAGTGCAGCTCCTGTATTGGCTCTGGGTACCTAGAGTTCTTGATAAACCTACAAGCCCTAAATATCCCCACAACCAGAAGAGTCCATCAGACGTAACAGTATTTTGCTTTTGAAATGCTGACATTGCAGGAAAAAGTTACAGAGTAAAACGTGGACAAAAATGGCTGTTTTTTTCATCTCAATTTCAACATTTGTTTATTTCAGCTGTTATTTTCTGTACGACAACCTTGTAGGATCTACACAAATGACCCCTTGCTGAAATCATAATTTTGTCTACTTTCTAGAAATGTTTAGCTGTCTGGGATCCAGCATTGGTTTTACACCTATTTCTGTCACTAACTTGAAGGAGGCTAAAAGCACAAAAAACAGTAAAAATGACGTGTGTCCCAGTAAAATGGCAAAATTGTGTTGAAAAATGTAGTTTTCTGATTCAGGCCTGCCTGTTACTGAAAGCTAGGAAAACGGTGATTGTAGCACAGCAAACACTTTGTTAATGCAATTTTCAGGGAACAACCACATGCTTTCTTCTGCAACACTTTTGCCTTTTTTTGCAAAAAAACGAAATGTTTGCTGTATTTTGGCTAATTTCTTGGTGTCCTCCAGGGGAACCCACAAACTCTGGGTACCTCTAGAATCCATACCACTAGGGAAAAAAGGATGCAAATTTGGCATTGGTAGCTTATGTGGACAGAAAGTTATGAGGGCTTAAGCGCGAACTGCCCCAAATAAGGCCTGGCACCTGAGGGGGAAAAGGTCTGGCAGCGAAGGGGTTAAGCCCTTTCTGTAGTTCTGTTGGTGGTGGTTACCCTGTCTTCGGCTCCATTCAAACTATTACTTGAAATGGATAGACGGTTTATATTAGAATTGATTCATACACATTTAATTGTTTAAGTTCTTGTGGTATTGGTACTAATTCTATTCTATTATGAATTGCCGTCGCTGGTCCTCCCACCATTTGCAACAGTGAGTGCTTGGCCTGAGGTAGAGCCCCAGGATCCACATGTCCTTGGCAATGGCACACCATATACCCTTTTTCTGATCAGTGCTGACCTGCAGCGCTGAGACAGATATTAGTCAGACCGTCTTACCTGTTACACTCATGGCCCACCATGACCCTTCCCATCCCCATTAGCACAGACATGGCCCACCATACATGCAGCACGTTGCCCAGGGCCCATCCACCAACCCCCCCCACTGAGGCCTTCACACATAGCACTCCATGCATTCACGACCCATGCATCATACTCACGGTGTACTACCTGTTGGTCTGGAGGCCCATACAGCATTTGGTACTGGGGTAGGACCCGATCCCACATCCCCCAGTCTCTCCAACTCCGCTGAGGTGAAGGCAGGAGCCCTTTCCCCAGTGGCCACTGTACCCCATAGGGCCCAATGTTAACCAATGAGGAGTTGCACTGCGGTTTTTGATCGCCTCCTGCAACAGCACACAACGTCAGCGGAATTACCTAATTTCCACCTGTCCCTCCAAGACATATCCCCGTGTACAGACCCCTGGTGGACTTGGCAACAATGGAGGACAGTCACATTATCCTCACCTATAGACTGGACAGGGCCACAATCACAGAGCTGTGTGCCCAATTGAAGCCTGACCTAATATCTGCTATCCGTCACTCCACCGGGATCCCCCCTCTTGTGCAAGTGCTATCAGTGCTCCATTTCCTGGCAACTGGCTCCTTCCAAGTGACAGTGGGCTTGGCAGCAGGAATGTCGCAGCCAATGTTCTCAATAGTGCTGACCAGAGTGTTGTCTGCCCTGATTAAACACATGCGCAGCTACATCATTTCCCCCCAAGTGGAGGATTTGGCCACAGTGAAAGCTGATTTCTTTGCAATGGGACATATCCCCAACATTATTGGGGCAATTGATGGTACACATATAGCATTTGTCCCCCCCTGGCGAAATGAACAAGTGTTCAGAAATCGAAAGAGCTTTCACTCAATGAATGTGCAGATGGTGTGTCTGGCGGACCAGTAAATCTCCCACGTCAATGCAAAATATTGTGTGTCTGCATGATGCCTGAGGAATAGCAGCATCCCATATGTAATGGCTCAACTCCAGAGGCACAGGGTGTGGCTAATATGTGACCCCTGGTTCCCACCTAGTGGATGCTGGTGTATGGGTATGGTGTGGGCCCTTAGAGTTGGTGTGTGGCTAACAGTTGTCCCTTGATACTTGCAGGTGACTCTGGTTACCACAATCTCTCATGGCTACTGACCGCTGTGAGGAATTCCAGGACAAGGGTAGGGGGAACGTTACAATGATGCACATGGGAGAACAAGAAGAATTATAGAGAGGACCTTTGGCCTCCTGAAGGCCAGGTTTTGTTGCCTCCATCTAACAGGTGGATCCCTGTACTACTCACCCAAGAAGGTGTGCCAGATCATCGTGGCATGCTATATGTTGAACAACCTTGCCTTACGTCGCCAGGTGCCTTTTCTGCAGGAGGATGAGGCTGGAGATGGTCGCGGGGAAGCAGTGGACCCTGTGGACAGTGAAGATGAGGACGCAGAGGATGAGGATGAGGACAAGAGAAGTGCAATAATTTGTCAATACTTCCAATGACACACAGGTAAGACAGTGTAACTTCACATTTAATTGACAGTTTTGTGTTTGACATTGTCACTGGCAGGCTGATTTTCCCACTTCTATGGCCGCTCACTGTGGCCTTTAGCATCCCTATTTGCAGATATTTGTGCCCCACTATTAATCCTGGTGTGTTGACTGCAACCAACTACAGGTCATTCCTATGTATACATTTCTGTACAATTGATTTTCAATGTTTAAACCTTGTTTAACGAATATATAAATACTTAAATCATTTGACATACTCCATACTTGTATTTTTTCAAAGGGTGTTTATTTAAGTGCTAAGAGGTAGAGGGGGATGTGCAATGGGCTGGGGGGATGATGGAAGAAAGTCCAGGTTAGAGTCCAGTGTATGTATATCATAAGTGCATTGTCCAAGGGGGCATAGGAAGGGGAGCAATTGCAGTTCAAGGTGGACAGAGTGACAGAGTGGGACACAAGGGTGACAATTGGGAGAGTCTTATTTCCTGGCAGGGGTCTTGGCAATAGTCTCTGGCTTCTGCCTGGATTGCAGGAAACGTTTGCTAGGTGGTTCACCTTCTGCAGGGGAGGGGTGCTGGTGGCCTGTTGTTCCTGTGACGGGCCTCCTGTCCACTAGTGGCAGAGGCCCGCTGGTGTGCCACTGCCTCCCTCATAGTGTTGGCCATGTCTGCCAGCACCCCTGCAATGGAGACCAGGGTGGTGTTGATGTCCTTCAAGTCCTCCCTGATCCCCAGGTACTGTCCCTCCTGCAGCAACATGTTCTCCTGCAACGTGCCCAGTATCTGGCCCATTGTTTCCTGGGAATGGTGATATGCTCCTAGGATTGCGGTGAGTGCCTCCTGGAGAGTCAGTTCCCTGTGCCTGTCCTCCCTCTGTCACACAGCAGTCCGCCCAGCTTTACTGTTGTCCTGTGACTCTGTCTCCCTAAACCGTGTGCCCACTGCCACTGACCCCAGGTCCCCGATCATCCTGTGCTTATGGGGTGGCCTGGGGTCACTGTAGTGGTGGACACACTGCTGATTGATGTGTCCTGGGGACAGCGGTATGGGCCCCCTGGGTGGATGCTGTGGTGGTGTTTCCTGAGGGGGGAGACTCTGTAGTGGTGTGAGAGTATGCCTGGGTAACCAACTGTTTGAAGATCCCTGATGGGCCAGGTTGGTAATCCAGATCCAGGCGAGCAGAGCTGCTGTCATCACTGTGAGCCTCTTGTGTTGGGGGACTGGATGTTGCTGGCACCTCTTCTCCCGTGACATTGGCTGGGGGACCTGTGGGGATGTAAATGCAGTGTTATTGTTTCTGCGTGTGACATCATGAGCATGGGTGTGTTGGCTTCTATGGTTGTCGTTGCCCTGGCAGATTTGCCTTTGTGTGAGTTACTATTTGGTGGGCAAGGTGATTCTCCACAGTGTGCATGCAGTGGTGATAGGTGTTCATGCAGGTCTGTGAGGGGTGTCCATGCATTGGTGTTACATGCAGGGGTTGGTATTAGGATGAGTGGGTTGTGATGGTGGGGTATGTGGGAGGTGGTGAAATGATGGGAGTGAGGGTAAGGGTGGGGGTTTGTGATGGCATGCAGGTAGGCGGTGAATGTAGTATAGAGTTGACTTACCAAAGTCCAGTCCTCCTCCTACTCCTGCTAGCCCCTCAGAATTCATGATTGCCAAGACTTGCTCCGCCCATGTTGTTAGTTGTGGGGGAGGAGGTGGGGGGCCACCACCAGTCCTCTGTACAGCTAGTTGGTGTCTTGCTGCTGTGGAATGCACCTTCCCCCGTAGGTCGTTCTACCTCTTCCTGATGTCGTCCTTGTTCTTGGGTGCTGTCCCACGGTGTTGACCCTGTCCACGATTATCCGCCATAGCTCCATCTTCCTAGCAATGGATGTCTGCTGCACCTGTGATCCAAATAGCTGTGGCTCGACTGGAATGATTTCATCCACCATGACCCTTAGGTCCTCATCAGAGAATCTGGGGTGTTGTTGTGGTGCCTTGGGTGTAGTGTGAGTGGTGTGGGTGAGGGTGTGTGGGGTGATGTGTTGGGGTATGTGATGTAAGTTGCATGGATGATGTATAGGTTATGATGTAATGTGGCACTGGTTGTGTGTGTGCTCTTGTTGTCTCTCTCTTGTGGCACTTCTTTCTAGTCGTAAAGGGTTGTGTGTAGTATGGGTGTGTGTTTTATAGTGGTGTGGGTGTGAGGTGTGATGTGTGTATGAGTGTCAGGTGTGTGTAGTTTGAATTGTCCAATGTGGTGTAGTTTTGTTTGAGTGTGTGCATTTTGAGCACAGCGGTATGTACCGCCAAAGGATTACGGCCATTGAATGTCCGCCGCGGTGATTCGTGGGTCATAAGGCTGTGGGCGTTGTTCTGTTGTTGTAACGGTGTGGGTTTTGCTACCACCAGTTTATCACTGACTTTTGGGATGGCGGACTTGTGTGTGTAGCTGTATAGTGACGGAGTGGTATGAGTGTGTCATAATATGCTTGTCGGTTATCCGCTGCGGCAGCGTTATGTTGGCAGCAGTCGACATAGCGGTAAAATGGGATTTACTGCCAATGTAATAAAGAGGGCCTAAGTTTCCAGAGTTCTAAAGAAATTAAAACTTTTAATCATTAATGAGGTGATCATGGTCTCAAACTGAAGGGCATATTTATAAGTCCCTAGTGCCACCTTGCACCACATTAGAGTAATTTTTTTACGCTAATGTTACCCAATGAGGCAACACTCCTTGCGCCACATTTACTTTAAAAAAGTGTCGCAATGCAAGTATTGCAGCACTTTGTAACCCTTTGCGCTACATTATGCCTGCACCAGGCATACTGTATGCAAAGGGGGCATTCTGCCGTTAGGGAGGCCGAAAAAATGGCACAAGGAAATTTGTCATTTTGCACGGCACTTTTGACACCTGCTTAGAGAAGGTGTTAAAAGGGGGATTCCATTATTCATAATGAGCCCCTATGTACTTTGCAGGAGTAGCACCAATATGTTGGTGCCACTCCTGTACAGTACATCAATAGCATCATGAAAAATTACACTATTGCCCCCTACCCTGCACCATGGTGCGCCATGTTTTAAATACAATGCACACATGGTGGCGGTAGACAGGAGGAACAGGGTGCAAGAAAAGTGGCGCTGCACACAGTTCAGCACCAATTTTCTCAAATATGCCCCTTAATGCTTGTCTTTGAGAATGCAACAGATGTTGAAGACAGAGTATGATGTATTTTTTGCAGGAAGGCATATATTTGTATTTGTAATTTATTGCAACCATCGTGAAAGGACGGCCTGTGTTTAAGACACTTTTACATGAAGAAACTCGAAATTCTTCAGGAAGCATTGAAAATGTAAACATTTTGTTGAATTTCCAATACAAGGAACTAATTAGAAACATGCAGCAAGCAGCTGATATGCGATATGGAAATATTCTGGAGGGTATTAGAGTAGTGATACTCTCAAAAGAAGGAAAATGTTGCTTGCAAACTCAACTGACAAAGAACATATTTCCTTCCAAAACATCGGCAGCACAGATAGTGTTTGAATTTATTCAACAACAAAAATCCATTGTGTAGCTAATGCCTTGTTTTCAAGAATATACCTGTTTTAATGAACAATTGATACAACTGAAGAAAGAAGAAATATTGGATCTCACAGCAACTGATAAAATGGAACACCAAGGAGTGACAATACTGTTGAGTGAAAAATTACAAGCAAAACCAAATTCTTTGGAGAAGTCTGTTTCTAAAACTGTTGAATCGGAAAAGTGTTTACCTGTTTGTAAGAACTGCAGGGTAATTTAGCAGTGTAATTTAAATGTTGAGGAAGGTTTCATTGATGGAGCTATGGGTAAAATAGTTGATTTCATTTTCTAATCGTACAGAAATGAGATTGAATACTTAGCTGTTAAGTTCGATCAACTTGAGAGTCTGAAGCAGATAGCAATGCTTGTAAAAGATTTGTATGTTTGCAGAAAGCAGTTTCCAGCATCTCTACCATATGGTACAACAATACATAAGTCTCAAGGTTCATGTGTTTATTCAGCATTTATTAACATTGGTACCACCATATTCAAGGAAGGTATATCATATGTAGCATTGTCACTGGTTAGAACTTTGTCCCGTTTGTATCTCATAGAGTATGATGAAAGTAAAGCACATGCTGATTCGAGTTGCGAGTATAAACATTTGAGAAGCTTCTATGCTCCTCATTTAAGACAGTTTAGTTTGGTGAAACTGTTGGTTAAAGGTTTTCAAACTTCTCTGACGGCAACTGCTATGCCAATGTAGTCCTCAATGCACTTTTTTCTTTACCGCCTCTGGTTCACGCAATTAAACAGAAAAAAGGATAAAAGATTGTGCTCTGCACTCTTTACCTTTTTGCAATGCTTGTGCAGTTATAGAACAAAAACGTGTTCTAAATCTTGTAATGGAGACGTTGCATATCTGCGCAGAAGATCTATCGCCTCCAACAAAATGCTCAAGAAAATACACAGGAATTCTTGATTGTCCTATATGGTATCCTAGAAGAAAAGATGGTACATATTGATGAGGTACTTGGACTAAGTTGCTCATGGCAGCATGCCTGTGAAAATTGTTCTTTTTCTTCAAAAAGACAAATAGATTCAGAATGATTTATTTACTTATCTCTACCAGACTGTAAAACTGTCAGTTTTGAGATATTGTTTAAAGATGCATCTCAGAAAAACATCTGCACAAAATGCAAGTCATGTCTTCTATCAACTTTAAACATAGGAGAACTGCATCATCTTAATGCTACAGCAATGCAATGCCGATTAAACTAAACTGGAAACACAAATTACACATTTTAAAGCTGGACAAATCTCCATATCTGGTAAAATATATACCTGTGTAGTCATTTGTTTCATGAAGGAGCAAGAGTTACATCTGGACACTACACCATCTACTCAAAAAGTACAACTGGATGTACAGAGCGTGATGATAACAACCTTAAATTCAAGCAGATATTACCCTATAAATTACCAAATTCTTACCTTCTCGTTCTTGAACCAAAATTCTAAGGAGGATGACTACTGAAAACACTTCCGGGACTTCTAAAACAACAAAGTTAAGTCATCCTACCTCCTACCAAGGGTGATGTCTTCATAAGCGATTCAAAATCATGAAATGTACTTACTCTTGCAAGAAAACAACACAGATAGCACTACATTGGAAATACAGATCACAACTACAAACCAGGACAAAGATCTACTGAAGAGAAAAAGAAAAACTGCTAAACTTATGTTTGAAGGACAGCTGGAAAAATATTAAAGGAATTAGACCACTGATATACTCTATTCCTGTTTAATCGATTACCATATTTTATGACATTATGCGCCTACCAAGGGTTATGTCTTTATATGCCTTTTCATCTACTACTATCAATCATCCTGTACTGTGCGAGCGACTCACTTGAATTCAAGGCATTCAGATGGGGAGATCACAAGTCCCCAATCCTGATGAGGACTAACGTGACCGTAGTGAAGAGTTCATTGTCACCCCGCAAATTCTCAAGGGGAAAGGGGGGTTTGGGAAGAGAAAAAGAGAAAATACCAGATTCTGCTTTGTGGACTGCAGAATCTGACTGCTGGACCCTGGACTGCATATTGTGTTGGGTGTCAGGGCTTCTGATTTCTCAAAATACCGGGTTCTTGGTTTTTAGGATTCTGGGCTGCAAAAGTATGACTTCATTAATACATTGAACTTGCATATACCTTCGTACCTTGTCAGTTATTGTTGACACATTGTACGTGCATTTCTATGATTGAACAAATCTCTTCCTCTTTTTACATTACTTTCAGAGTCTCTAAAGCAATGTCCAAACTCAGAAAGAATCAACTTGACTAAAGAACACTAACTAAACTAGACTAACTTGGCTAAAGAACACTATGGTGGTCATTCAGACTGTCAGGGTTAACATTGCGGTATCACTGCCAACAGGCTGGCATTAATGACTGTCAAATTATGACCATGGCGGTGATCCCTCCCATAGATAGCCAATTTACCACACTAACCGCCGGCGTGGTACGAACACCAAACATGGCGGTATCCACCTACAGGAAGGCGGAAGACAAGAATCCACCCACCATATTATGACATAGCACTCTGCCACGATTTCTGGGGGATAGCAATGATGCCAAAAGCATGGGGGAAACACATCATTGAAAAGGAGCCACTCACCTCCAGGGACACAGAAGAATCCGTGGCCGCTATGGAACCTGAACTGCAAGTATTCCCGATGCTGTACCATGCCATGGCCATTCTGGAGCACCAACGCAGACGAAGATGACAACGGTGAGTACAGCTGCCTAGCACACAAGGGTGGGGGGGGAGACACACACACGCACAACACACACCATACATACACCACACACCCAGAAACACAGGCACAGGAATATAACAGTAACAGAACCTCTGAGTAAATAAACCCTGGACACATGCACAGTTCCATCCACTGTATTCCTTTTGTGTGAATATGTAAAATGCAAAAAAATGCACAACTGCAGAAATAAATAAATGCTGGCCCAAAAGCCAGTCCAAAGTCACTAATGCCCACAGGGCAAAGTCCAAACCCCAACTTGACTCCTGACAACATCGGGACTCCACTGTTCAGGGGTATCATGTTGGAAATGGGCAGGGAGCTTAGGCGGTGGGGGTTGCAACTCATTGTGAGGGGGCTCCTAGCCCACAGGGTGAGGAAGTGGCTCCCTGCCCACTGGTTCTGGAGGGGACTTCCTGCCCACATGATGAGGAAGGGGATTCCTGCCCACTGGTTCTAGAGTGGGAAGCCTGCCTGTCCACATGATGATGAGGGGGCTTCCTGCCCACAGGTTGTGGAGGGGGCTTCCTGCCCACTGGTTCTGGAGGGGGCTGCCTGCGCTCAGGATGAGGAGGGTGCTTCCTGCCCACAGGCTGAGGAGGGGCTTCCTACCCACAGGTTGAGGAGGGGGCTTTCTGCCCACTGGTTCTGGAGGGGGCTGCCTGCCCAAAGGTTGAAGAGGGGGCTTCCTGCCCACCGGATGAGGAGGGGGCTTCCTGCCCACAAGTTGAGGAGGGGGCTTCCTGCCCACAGGTTGTGAAGGGGGCTTACTACCTACTGCTTTTGGAGGGGGCTGCCTGCTCACAGGTTGAGGAGGGGGCTTCCTGCCCACAGGTTGAGTAGGGGACTTCCTACCCACTGGTTCTGGGGGCTGCCTGCCCACAGGATGAGGAGGGGGCTCCCTGCCCTCTGGTTATTGATGGTGCCCCTTGGCCTCTGGTTTTGGATGCTGCTCCTTGGCCACAATTTTGAGTGGGGGCTCCTAGGCCATCGTTTCCAGTGGAGCCTCCTTGTCCAGTGATTTCTGTAGGGCCTCCTTTTCCAGGGATCTCTGGGAGGCCTCTTTGTCCAGGGATTTCTGGGGGGCCTCATTGTCCAGGGATTTCTGAAGGGCCTCTTTGGCCTTTGATTTCTGGGGGGCCTCCTTGGCCTTGGATGTCTGGGGGGCCTCCTTGGCCTTGGTTGTCCGGGGGGGCCTCCTTGGCCTTGGATTTATGGGGGGGCCTCCTAGGCCTTTGAATTTTGTGGAGCCTCCTTGGGCAGGGATTTCACTGGGGCATCCTTGGGCCTGGGTTTTGGAGGTGGTCCCATGGTCTTACCAGTCTGTTTGGGAGGGGGCAGCACTTTAGCCCTTCATTTTGGGGGGGAGTGTCCTTGTTGCGGGCCCGGCTTCTCACTCATGCCAGGCCCCTTAGTGGCAGCTTGAGACTTTGGAGGTGGAGCTGTGTCAGACTGGGTGCTTGAGGTACTGGGTTGGGTGGTGTGACCTTCCTCTTATGGGCAGGAATGGGGAGGTGAAGAAAAGAGGTCAAGTTGGGCAAGGAAAAGTTTCTTAGGAACAATGGGGCTGGATGTGGGAGGAGGGATGGGAGTGGAGGTAGAGGGAGTGGCTGAAGGAGGAGGTGTGCTGGACTTGGGTGCAAGTGCATAGAGAGTGTACTTGTGTGAGTTAATGGGTGTTGGGGGTCTGAGTGCGAGCGTGTGTGTGTTCCTGGAGGGGGTAGACAGGGTGGGGGAGGACAAACATGACCTGTGTATGGATGTTGCGGTGGTGTTTGCAAGTGAGGTGGGTGTGCTGCATGATGTAGTGGTGGTGACTGCACATGTGGTGTGTGGGTGTCAAAGCCCAGCTCACCTGAGTTCTTGTTCAGTTCTGATGGAGGTTGAAGAAAATCCGACCCCACCCTGAAACTGCTTGTTCCAGCACACTAGTTTTTAAAACAGTGCACTAAGAACAGAAGCTCAAGGGAAGGGGGGAAGTGGATAAAATAAAAATAAAAAAAGAGACAACACCGTTCTTGCGTTTCCACTGTTGAAGTGCTGCACAAATCTGCGGCCCTTTCTGACTTCTGTAGAAACTGGTGCCTAATGAAACATAAATAAAGAACAGATAAGTGCAACCTATTCCTAAATGGGTTCCTGACTATCTCTTTATTTATTAGAAATTCTCTTCTAAAAGTACCTCTTGGATCCTGGTCTCTAGTTTCCAGGTTTGGAATGTGTTACTGCTCTGGGATGTGTTTTCTATTACTGTAAAGCTTCTAAAACATTAAACAAATACCGTTATCAGAATTACCAATATCAAACATTCATCATAATATAACTAAAGCCTAAATTCCCAATAGCAGACTCACTTTTCCCATATTTCCAGAATCTTTTATAAAACAAATACTGTACTTTTACATCAAAATACAGCGTGTAATTTGTGCAAGTCCTTTATTTACTGTTTGCCTTGCTGTTAACGGTTTCCACTGTTCGATTCTTAAAAGTTCCATAAAAAAAAAAAACAATGTTTGTTTACAAAGTTCCGCAAAGTATTCTTGTAACAAAGGGTTAGAATCACAATGTTCGTGGAAGGTATCTTGTTTCCAATTGTCTATACACGAATCCAGAAATTGTTGTCAAAGTTCTTTCAGGTAATAAAAAGTTTTGCACTTACTTGTTGCTGGCAAAAGATATCGATCAGTCTAACCTTGTCTTCTTTCTCTTTTGCAGGTTGCTTGTAGGAGAGAGGCTGAGGCAAGGAGGTACCGGAAACCAGAAGAAGGAAGAGCCAGCAGCTGCGCCCATTGAAGCCAATGAAAGTCAGGAGTGTCAGCGCCGAGGGATCTGTTCTCAGGTAAGCGGGAGGTAGACGAGCACAAGCACTGGGTGAGGCTCGGGGGCTGCCTTTTATAGACAGGGTTGGGTGTGGTTTGAAGAGCTGGGTGTGGTTTGAAGGGCTGGGTGTGGTCCTCACATGCTGCACATGTTCTTGAAAGGTGTGCAGAGCTGGGTGTGGTTTGAAGAGCTGGGTGTGGTCCTCACATGCTGCACATGTTCTTGAAAGGTGTGCAGAGTTTCAGTTATTATGCAAATGAGTTGAATTAACACATGACCTAGGGAGGAGTGTTTTAAAGAAGCCTTGGTAAAAGCAAGGCCCAATGTGTAAACAAAACAGCACATTAAACAACATACACAGAAGCCTAGGGGGGGGGAAGGTGAGATAACAAGAAAGGCTTTCAATAGTAAGTTTAAAAGGGAGCTATTACAGAACCCACTAGTGCAGTGAGAGGGGACATGCTCTTTGCTGTGCACAAACCCTAACAGTTGCCCCCCTCAAAGGCCCTCCTACAGGACGGGGTTTTCCTGGATTTTTTAAATAAAACCGTCTAATCAGCTGTGGGGCATGTACATATGATGCTGGTTCCCATGAATTCTCAGATTCATCATATCCTTTCCATTCTACTAAATAAAACAGACGTCCACTAATTCTTTTTGAGTCTTTTATGCTTTTCACTTCATATTCTAGATTTCCCTTAATTGGTATGGGTGGAGGTGGTGGTTCAGGTCGGGTTTTTGGGTTGTACGGCTTAAGCAAGGACACATGGAATGTAGTATGTACTGGATATTCTTTTTGGTAAATCTAATTTTACTGTTACCTGGTTTACTATGGCAGTTATACTAAAGGGTCCAATGAAACGTGGTTGCAGCTTTCGGGATCCCTCTATGTTTAGGTTCTTTGTGGAGAGCCATACCTTGTCACCAATTTTATACATTGGGGCCTCAGATCTGTGTTTGTCTGCTTGTCTTTTCATGCTTTCCTTGTACTTTAATAAATGTTTCCTGGCTTTGTCTTGTATGTCACCTAACCTCGTTAGTCTATCCGTTACTGTAGGTAACAGGGAATCTTCTAACAAAATGGGTATAGCTCTTGGATGATACCCCTGCAAGAAATAGAATGGTGAGCAAAGTAGAGCTGAATGCTCAGTATTATTATAAACAAACTCCGCTACAGGGAGAGCTTCCAACCATTCACTAGAATAATCAGCCAATAAACAACGTAGCGTTTGAAGTAAGGTTTGGTTCAGTCGTTCAGTCTGTCCATCTGTCTCTGGGTGGAAAGCAGTGGATAATGCCACATCTATTTTCAGTTTTTCACATAATTTTTTCCAAAATCTAGAGTTGAACTGGCTCCCTCGGTCTGACACCACTTTGCTTGGCAAACCATGTAAACGCACAATTTCCCTTATAAAAATATCGGCAAATTCTGCCGCCGTGGGTAATTTCCGTAATGGTACAAAATGTGCCATTTTAGATAAAAAATCCACTATAACCAACACTGTTGTGAAAGATTTTACAGGTGGTAAACCTACAATAAAGTCTACGCTCACAGTATGCCAAGGTTGTTTGGGTGTTGGCATTGGTATTAACAAGCCGTCAGGGGCCTTATGAGAAGATTTATGTCTTGCACACATTGGACAGGTAGTGACAAATTGCTTAATGTCCTTTCTTATAGTGTCCCACCAAAAGTGTTTTTGCACATTTTCCAGGGTTTTTACCCAACCAGGATGACCTGCCAACGGTGAGGCGTGATGCCAAATTATCACCTGTGTTTGTAATTCAGAGGTGGGCACTAACAGCATGTTGTCGTGATACAATAAACCTCGTTGTATTGTGTTATGGGAATCCTTTAACCAATCCTGAGGTGCTGTTTGCATGTGTGCATTATATAGATCTGTGATGAAATCCTTCTGTTGTACTGGTGCCAAAAACTTTTGGGGAGGAATAATGGGTTCTCCTATTTTATCTTGTTTCATGTCTGAGGTATGTCCGTATCTAGATAACACATCAGATTGAATTTGTTGTGCACCTGGTCTATAGGTTATTACAAAGTCAAATGTGCTAAAAAAATTTAACCAGTGCATCTGACGTCGTGTTAGTGCTTTAAGTGATCCAAAAAACTGTAGGTTCCTATGGTCAGAAAAGATTGTAATTGGGTACTTGGCTCCCATTAAATGATGCCTCCATTCTGAAAAGGCTACTTTGATAGCTAGTAGTTCCCTTTCAGCCACAGTGTAATTTTGTTCAGCTGGTAATAACTTTTTGGAATAGAAGGCTATAGGATGTAACTGGCCATCTACTGCATCTCGTTGAGAGAGAACTCCTCCTAAAGCTACTTGTGAAGCATCCGCTTCAACAAAAAAGGCCAAGTCAGGATCAGGATGTTTCAGAATTGGGGCTTAAGTGAATTTTTGTTTTAGGAGTTGAAAGGCGTGTGCCGCCTCATCAGTCCAAAGAAATCGTTGCCCTTTCCGCAACAAGGTAGTTATTGGGGCCGCAATGTCTGCAAAATGTGCAATAAACCTCCTATAAAAATTGGCGAAACCCAGAAATTTCTGAATATCTTTTACAGAGGATGGTTCTGGCCAATCAGCAATAGCACTGATTTTATTTACATCCATAGTTATTCCTTGAGGTGACAGGCAGTATCCTAAAAAGTCCACCTTGCTGACATTAAAAGTACACTTTTCTAACTTAGCAAAAAGATGATTTTCTTTTAACTTTGATAATACTGCACGAACATGTTGGGTATGTTCTTCTGAGTTCTTAGAGTAAATGAGGATGTCGTCTATGTATACTATGACACAAACGTCCAGGAATTCGTGTAGGACCTCATTTATAAAGAACTGAAAGGCCGCAGGGGCATTACATAACCCAAAGGGCATTACTGTGTACTCAAATAAACCAAACTTTGTCTTGAAAGCTGTCTTCCACTCATCCCCCTCTTTTACTCGGACCAGGTGGTAAGCTCCCCGCAGATCTAGTTTAGTGTATACAGTAGAATGTCTTAATTGATCCAACAACACAGGTATTAGAGGAAGAGGATATTTATTCTTTATTGTAGCCTTATTTAGTCCTCTATAATCGATACACGCGCGCAGGGATTTATCCGGCTTCGGGATAAAAAAGAGTGGAGATGACACCGGAGATGTGGAATGACGGATGAACCCAGACTGTAGTAGGTCATCTAGGTAGGTTCTTAAGTATTTGGTTTCTTCGTCAGTCAAAGCATATACTCTGTTATTAGGTAAAGGGGCCCCTGGGATAAGATCTATACGACAGTCATAAGACCGATGTGGGGGCAACACACTAGCCTTTATTGGATCAAAGACGTCTTTAAAGTCAGAATATTCAGGAGGGAGACTTGGTTCATCTTGTGTAAGACTAGCACAGTGTAATACTGTGCTCTGTTCTGTACCTGCTTCTTGATAGCAATTGGTTCTACAGAAAGAGGAATCCAAAGTAACAGTTCTATTCACCCAATCAATTTTTGGGTTATGAGTTGTTAACCAGGGTACCCCGAGAATCAAACCAAAATTAGGAGTATCTATCAGATCAAAGCTAATCACCTCTGTGTGCCCGTTCTGACAGACCATAACAAGTGGACTTGTTTGTTTTGTGATTAATCCAGAGGTCAATTCTGACCCATCCACTGCACATACTGCTTCTGGACAAAGCTTTAGGCACATAGGAAGTCTAAGTTTTCAGCTAACATATTATCCACAAAATTTCCTGTCGCGCCTGAGTCCAGTAGGACAGGGAGAGAATGCCTCACTTGGGTAGTAACAATTAAAACGACCTGAAATATGAAATGTCTAGGTATGTGCGGTACCATGAAGGCTGCAGCATTAGAGGTTTGATTAAGATGTTTTCTCGAACAAGTAACCTCTCCCCTTGTCGAGCTTAATCGTTTCCCTGATTCAGTTGAGGAGGTGGAGGAAACAGCACCCTTTCGTGGAGTTTTAGGCTTTACTGGACATTCTCTGGCAAAGTGACCTGCCCTGCCACAATATAAACATAATTGAAGTTTTCTCCTTCTTTCTTTTTTCTCTGATGTGAGTGGACCTCTGAGTGTCCCTATTTGCATAGGCTCTGGTTCAGGGAGTTTATTATCTGTGTCTTTCTTCTTGTGTCTAATAAAAGTTAACCGTGATTCCAGTTTGTATTTATCTCCCTTTCTTTCTCCTAATCTATGTTCTAATTTCACAACTAAATCTACAAAGTCCGAATAGTCTTCTGGCAAATCAACGATATGAGCCAGCGCGTCTTTTAACTCGTCTCTCAAACCTTTACAAAAAAGGGAGACACGCTTTTCTTCTGGCCACTGTGTCTCGGTGAGTAAACGATTAAAACTAGTGAGATAGGTCAATAAATCCTTGTTACCTTGTTTAAGATTTAAAAGCTCATTATCACTTGCCTGCATGAACGTGTGTTTTGCAAAAAGGCTGGTCATGGTACGTTTAAATTGATTCCAATTATGGAGGATGGGATCATCTCTATCCACGAAAGGAATTGACCAATTGGCTGCTGTGCCACCCAAATAAGACAAGACGAATGCCACTTTCGTATCATCAGTAGGGAACTGTTGTGGCTTACCAACGAAGTGTAATTGACATTGATGGATAAAAACATGGAATTTGTTACTATCTCCATGAAAACGTTCAGGTGCTGCTAAGGGCACAGCATTAGGAACATTAACAGTAACCTCAACTGGGGGAGGCAAAGTTGTATGTTTCGATGGCGCCCCTGTCTCTGAGAAGGTTTTAAACAAAGGCGTAAAAGCTGTGTTCCACTGAGATCCCCTAAATTTATACCTGCTTAAATCCTGTTTTAAAGAGGTATTCTCCATCTTTAATCTCTCTATTTCCTCTTGCATATGTTGCAAGATGCTAGACACTGATTCATTATGAGCCAAGTCCTCATTTAGGGCCTGCGCCATATCCGTGACGTCAATGCCCTCTATTTCTTCCCCGGTATTCATCGTCAACCAGAACTGACATTTTTTAAGGCTTGTGCTTCTGTCAAAGCCCAGCTCACCTGAGTTCTTGTTCAGTTCGGATGGAGGTTGAAGAAAATCCGACCCCACCCTGAAACTGCTTGTTCCAGCACACTAGTTTTTAAAACAGTGCACTAAGAACAGAAGCTCAAGGGAAGGGGGGAAGTGGATAAAATAAAAATAAAAAAAGAGACAACACCGTTCTTGCGTTTCCACTGTTGAAGTGCTGCACAAATCTGCGGCCCTTTCTGACTTCTGTAGAAACTGGTGCCTAATGAAACATAAATAAAGAACAGATAAGTGCAACCTATTCCTAAATGGGTTCCTGACTATCTCTTTATTTATTAGAAATTCTCTTCTAAAAGTACCTCTTGGATCCTGGTCTCTAGTTTCCAGGTTTGGAATGTGTTACTGCTCTGGGATGTGTTTTCTATTACTGTAAAGCTTCTAAAACATTAAACAAATACCGTTATCAGAATTACCAATATCAAACATTCATCATAATATAACTAAAGCCTAAATTCCCAATAGCAGACTCACTTTTCCCATATTTCCAGAATCTTTTATAAAACAAATACTGTACTTTTACATCAAAATACAGCGTGTAATTTGTGCAAGTCCTTGATTTACTGTTTGCCTTGCTGTTAACGGTTTCCACTGTTCGATTCTTAAAAGTTCCATAAAAAAAAAAAACAATGTTTGTTTACAAAGTTCCGCAAAGTATTCTTGTAACAAAGGGTTGGAATCACAATGTTCGTGGAAGGTATCTTGTTTCCAATTGTCTATACACGAATCCAGAAATTGTTGTCAAAGTTCTTTCAGGTAATAAAAAGTTTTGCACTTACTTGTTGCTGGCAAAAGATATCGATCAGTCTAACCTTGTCTTCTTTCTCTTTTGCAGGTTGCTTGTAGGAGAGAGGCTGAGGCAAGGAGGAACCGGAAACCAGAAGAAGGAAGAGCCAGCAGCTGCGCCCATTGAAGCCAATGAAAGTCAGGAGTGTCAGCGCCGAGGGATCTGTTCTCAGGTAAGCGGGAGGTAGACGAGCACAAGCACTGGGTGAGGCTCGGGGGCTGCCTTTTATAGACAGGGTTGGGTGTGGTTTGAAGAGCTGGGTGTGGTTTGAAGGGCTGGGTGTGGTCCTCACATGCTGCACATGTTCTTGAAAGGTGTGCAGAGCTGGGTGTGGTTTGAAGAGCTGGGTGTGGTCCTCACATGCTGCACATGTTCTTGAAAGGTGTGCAGAGTTTCAGTTATTATGCAAATGAGTTGAATTAACACATGACCTAGGGAGGAGTGTTTTAAAGAAGCCTTGGTAAAAGCAAGGCCCAATGTGTAAACAAAACAGCACATTAAACAACATACACAGAAGCCTAGGGGGGGGGAAGGTGAGATAACAAGAAAGGCTTTCAATAGTAAGTTTAAAAGGGAGCTATTACAGAACCCACTAGTGCAGTGAGAGGGGACATGCTCTTTGCTGTGCACAAACCCTAACAGTGGGGTGCATGTCTGCAGGTCTGTTGTTGTGGTGACTGTGGGAAAGGCTGAGCAGGTGGCACAATCTGGGACTGATGATGCAGTGCATGCAGGTGTGAGTGTGGATGTGACCATGAAAGAGGAGGAGGAGGGGGAGACAGTGGAGTCAGTGGCTGTTGTTGTAGCTGCTTCTGTGTATTGGCTTTGTGTGTGCTTGTGGAGTGAAGTGTGGTGCCTGTGTTTGTTTGTGCAAATTCAGTCTGTTATTTGGGTGCATGCTTGTCAGATTGTGTGCATGGGATGGTTTGGGGGAGAGGGCTTTGGGACTGGGAACAGGTAGTTAGAAGGGGGACGGAAGAACCAGAGACACTGGATGCCATCAAAGAGGATGCCAGACCCTGAAGCGATTTCTGTAGGGCCGCAAACCCACAGTGGATGCACTCCAGGAGGACATTATATTGCTGCATCTGGGATGCCAGACCCTGGATGGCATTCACAATAGTTGACTGCCCTACAGAGATTGATCTCAGGAGGTCAATAGCCTCCTCACTGAGGGCAGCAGGGCTGACTGGGGCAGGGCCTGAGGTGCCTGGGGCGATGGAGATGCCCACGCTCCTGGGTGAGCGGGCACAGGCAACTCGTTGGGAGGCTACTGGGAAGGCGGTGCTGGCATGGGGGTGAATGTAGAACCTGTAGCTGGGGTGGTCCCACAGGGTTCTGCCACCACCAGGGAGCTCTCATCGGAGGACAAATCAGATTTAGTGGTGTCACGTCCTGTCCCTGCCATGGTGCTCCCCTCGCCCTCTGTCCACTGGTCCCCTCGGCGTTGGTGGACTTCTGCCTCCTGAGTCGCGTGGGCTGCAGCGCCCTCACTCACCGGTGCCACTGCTCTTTCTCCAGATGATGCTAATACACACATGGACAGGATGACAAAAGGAGAGAGGGGGAGGAAGATCGAAAGGGAGCACAGGGTCAATCTCAGCACCAAAAACACAGATGGTAGACACATCACTGTCACACACTCAGACTGAGAATGGGCAGTATGGACCACACTGACATACCATTGCCTAAGTACCACAGCAGGTAGGAGCCAAAAACTGCCAGCCACACACCAACTGGGACCAGTTAAGCCCTGTCAGAGAGCGGAAGCCACCTACTTAGCTGTCTAATACATGCTTTCCACCATATTAACCTGAGCTGGACCATGCAGCAATATCTGAACTGGCATATTGGGGCATGAACTGACTAGTACCCTGCACCCAAAACCCATGCCAGGCAACAGAGATGATTGACAAACACACTGTACTCACCCCTTGTGGCTGCTGTAATACCCTCAAGCGCCCATCCAACTCTGGGTAGGCCACGACGAGTATGCAGGCCGTCAGAGGGGTCAAGTTCTGATGGGTACTCCTCCCTCGTTGGTAGGCCATCATCAGCTGGGCCTCTGTGGTCTTCCGGGCCCAGTGTTTCAGGTCTTCCCACCGTTTCCTGCAGTGGGTGCTCTGCCAGCTATAGACCCCCAGGATCGTCACGTCCTTGGCGATGGCACACCACAATCCCTTCTTATGATGGGTGCTGATCTGCAGAGGAAACACAGAAGGCAGGACACCATGAACCTGACAATCCTATCACACATATGGCACACAAAAAGCATTTGCCCTCATCAGGCACACACATGACCCATACCCCTGCATTGACGCTGCCACCAGCCATACCACCCCACCTGACACACTGCCAGCACACACACACATCTCCATGCAGTCGTGTTGCATGCAACGTACCCATGGTGTACTCACCTGTTGGTCTGGAGGCCCTTACAACTTGCTCTACGGGGGTAGGACCCCATAAACGAGACACTCCAACTCCTCCGACGTGAAGGCTGGGGCCCTTTACCATGTTGCACGAGCCATGGCAGGTTCCAGACACAGGTCACAGCAGCACACGCAGTGATGATGTCATCCTTTGGAAAGTCAGGAATAAAGTGAAGTCATAGAAAGGAAATGGCAGTCACATCAGCGGCAGGGAACACTATCACCGCCGGCATTGATCATTATTGGTTCCCATTATCCATGGAGGGCCATGTTAGCCAATGAGGAATTGCACACCGGTGCAGACCACCTTCTGCCATAATGCCAGCAGTGTGAGGTCACTTCCACCTGTCCCTGAATACAGGACAGGCGGGTGACATTTTCTAATGCTGGTACACAAGTACAGATTAATTAGCAAGTCATTGTAGTTAAATGTACTCACGTACACAGTCCCAGTGTCCAACAATCACACATGCTTTGAGTACACTGCTGTAATGTGTTCATGGTTCCTGTTGTCACTCCTTTCTTAAATTTGGGTCCCTTAGGCACCAACCACTGTGGAGGAATAGGAGGTGGCAAGCACCTGTGTACAGTCCACTTATAGACTTGGCTACATGGAGGACCGGCACATCATACTCACCTATGGTCTGGACAGGGCCACAATCACAGAGCTATGTGAACAATTGGAACCTGATCTGCTACCTGCTATCTGTAGCACCACAGCAATCCCCCCTCTTATGCAGGTACTCTCAATGCTCCATTTCCTGACAACAGGCTCTTTCCAGGTGACGGCAGGCTTGGCTGCAGGGATGTCACAGCCAAAGTTCTCTATTGTGCATGCAAGGGTTGTGCCTGCCTTGCTCAAACACATGTGCAGCTACATCACATTCCCCCAGGTAGATGATTTACCCACTGTGGAGGCTGGATTCTATGTAATGGGACATATACCTCATGTTATTGAGGCCATCAATGGGACCCATATTGCCTTAGTCCCTTCCAGGGCCAACGAACAAGTGTACAGGAATCGGAAGAGTTTCCACTCACTCCAGATGGTGTGCCTGGCTGACTAGTACATCTCCCACGTCACTGCCAAGTATCCAGGGTCGGCGCATGATACCTTTGTCCTGAGGACTAGCAGTGTTCCACAGCTGATGGCACAACTACAGAGGCACAGAGTGTGGCTAGTAGGTGAGCCTGTGTACCAACCCAATGTTTGTGAGTGTATGTCTTGAAGAGTCATGGCCCATGTCATTGTGCTGGGCTACTGTGTGCCCCTTACTTCTTGCAGGTGATACCGGCTACCAAAACCTGTCATGGCTCATGACCCCTTTTACGAATCTGAGAACAGGGGCTAAAAATAGGTACAATGATGCTCCTGGGTGTACCAGGAAGATTGTAGTAAGGACCTTCGGTCTCCTGAAGGCTAGGTTCAGGTGCCTCTGTCTGACAGGTGGATCTCTATGCTACTCCCCTGAGAAGGTCTGCAGAATTGTTGTTGTGTGTTGCATGTTGCACACTTTGGCCCTCAGACAGTATGGTGGTCATTATGAACATGGCCGTAATGACCGCCACGCCGGCGGTGACGATCATTACCGCCAACTGCATGGCAGTCCAGACCCTCATATTCTGAACACAGTAGTCTCCAGGCCAGAATTGACCGCCGGGCTGACGGTAGGCTCCTTTAAGCCGGATCACCTGTGGGATTATGATCCCATTTCCACCAGGGATTTCCTGGTGGGATATCCCACCTGGTAATCCCCGGTGGAAAGCACACAGGTGACAGGAATTCACAATCCTGTCACTTCTATGTGACACGCCAGGCACCCCACTTGTCGCTAACCCCACCCACCCCCCAAAGCTCCTAGAACCGCCCCCACCCCAAACCCAAACCCAAAAAAGCGACCCCCCCAAATCTCCATGTATGCCTCCCAGCTCCCCCCTCACCATCCCCCACCCCCCTACATACGGGTACCCCCAAACCCCACATCCTCATGCACCCATACACCTACTTAGACACTTGCATTTATAGACGCAGACACACATCCCACTTCACAAACACTTGCTCACACCCCCATGCACTCACACACTCAAACACCCCCCTGCCCCCTTCCTTCTTCTGGCAGCACTTACCTGTTCTGTTGCACTGCTCCGGGAGGTAATGGGATCCTTGGATGCTTCTCCACCTGCATCGTCACACCTCCATACATCGCCACCACTATAACTGCATCATTAAAGGCATGGCGGTGTATGGACTGACGTGGGGGTGAGGGTTGAGTAACCCCCGCCACCGACTGCCAGCATGGCGCATGACGGGTCTTGATGGCGGTGAGGCTCCATACATCGGAATATGACGGGATACCTGCCACCCCCACTGGAGGTCTTCTGTCAGCCATCAGCATGGTAGGCGTGGTGGTGCATCCTGCCATGTTCATATTGAGGGCCTATGTACCCTATCTGCAGGAGGAGGGGGGTGAAAATGCAGCAGTGGCAGCAGTGGACACTGAGGACAGTGAGGAGAAGGAAGAGGAGGAGGATGTGGACAACAGGTTACATTTGATCCAGAAGTACTTCCAATGACACTCAGGTAAGACTGGTGAACTAAACTTTTCTACATTTTAGTGTTGTACTGTGTGACTGTGGCATAATGCAAGTCATTGTCTTTGCATCCCACCTGTCTGTCAGTTATGCCTTCCCTTATTGCAGATATTTGTGTCGTTACAATAGTGTACTGCTGTGATGTGTACAGACTGCTGAGACACATTTGTTGGATGGATCGTTACAGTTCATTACATTGTACATTACCTGTAGATAAAGCACTTTTGCTCAAGTTGTGTCCAAGGGTGTTTATTGAAAATTGTTCTACAATGGGAAGTGCAATAGAGTGGCATGATGGTTGGGAATAGTCCAGGGTAATGGTCCAGTCTGTTTGTAGCACAGGTCCAGTGTCCAATGGGCCATAGGAAGGTGAGCAATGGCAGTTCAAAGTGGACAAAGTGACACAGTGGCGCACACGGGGGACATTCTGGAGGGGCTCATTTCCTGGTGGTGGTCTTGGCAACTGTCTCTGGTGTCTGCCTGGGTCGCAGGGAATGTTTGCGAGGTGGTTTACCTTCTGCAGGTGGAGGGTTGCCGGTGGCCTGTGGGTCCTGTCCACTAGCTGCAGCAGATATGGAGGGCTGGTCAGTTGACTGGCCAGCAGAAGGGGCTCGCTGATGTGATATACTCCCTCATGATGTTGGCCATAACACCTAGCACCCTTGCAATGGAGACTGTGGTGGTGTTCAGGGCCTACAATTCTTTCTTGATCTCATGGTGGTGTTCTTCCTGCTGCTCTTGGTGCTCCTGACCGATCTTGTCCTGGGACTGTTGGTAAGGCCCCCGGACATTAGTGAGCACCTCCTGGACAGTCATTTCCCTGGGCCTGTCATCCCCCTGGAGCACAGCTGTCCTGTGAGTGTCCCTGGCCCCCTGTCCCTGTGTCCCCTCAATGGTGTGCCTACTGCCACTGACCCCAGGACCCTCATTGTTGTGCCAGTGAGGTGTGGACTGGGGTTCCTGGACAGGTGGGCACACTGCTGATTGACGTGTCCTGGGGACAGAGGTCTGGGGATGTTGGGTGGCTGCTGTGGTGTTGGTTACTGAGAAGGGGGACTCTGTGGTAGACTGGGTGTGGGCTGGGGTAGCCGACAGTGATCCCTGGTGAGCCAGAGAGTTCATCCAGAGATTTTGTCATCACTGTTCTGGTGGGGAACTGGGTAGCCGTGGCACCTCCTTGCTGCTCAGATTGGCTGGGGCACCTTTGGGGATGTAAGTGGTGTGATATGCTACATGTCTGTGACATATTCTGCATCCCTAGCTTCCCCTATATTGTTGCTGTTGCCCTGCCACCTTTGTTTGTGTATGATGATGTATTGTGGGATTGTTAGTTCTCCATGCTGTGCCTGCATTGGTGGTGTGTGTACATGCACATGCTGGAAGGGATGTGCATTAAGTAGGTATGGCATGCAAGGCTTGGCATTTAGGTTTGTTAATTGTGATGATGCGCTGTGTGGGGTGGAGTAATGTGTGTCATGATGAGGGGTGGTGGCATGCAGGGTGATAGGTAGTAAATGTTGACTCAACAGTGTCCAGTCCTCCGGCAATTCCAGTGAGTCCCTCAGGATGCAGGATTGCCAAGACTTGCTCCTCCAATGCTGTCAGCTGTGGGGGATGAGGTGGGGGTCCACCGCCAGTCCTCTGCATAGCAAGCTGGTGCCTCGCTGCTATGGAATGTACCTTCCCCCGTAGGTCGTTCCACCTCTTCCTGATGTCATCCCTTGTCCGTTGATGCTGTCCCATGGCCTTCACCTGGTCCACGATCCTCTGCAATAGCTCCATCTTCCTGACAAAGGATATCTGCAGGATCTGTGCCCCAAACAGCTCAATCAATCAATCAATCAATCATAGTATTTACAAAGCGCGCTATGTACCCGTCAGGGTTTCGAGGCGCTGAGGGGGGGGGGGGGAGAGCGCTGCTGGTTTAGCGGTCGAAGAGCCAGGTCTTGAGGAGCCTTCTGAATGCGAGGAGGTCCTGGGTCTGGCGAAGAGATGTGGGGAGAGAGTTCCAGGTCTTGGCGGCGAGGAAGGAGAAGGATCTGCCGTCGGATGTCTTGCGCTGGATTCGGGGTGCGAGGGCGAGGTTGGCGGATCGGAGTTGACGTGTTGGAGTGTAGAAGTTGAGTCTGGTGTTGAGGTAGGAGGGTCCGGTGTTGTGAAGTGCCTTGTGAGCGTGGGTCAGGAGTTTGAAGGTGATCCTCTTGTCTACCGGGAGCCAGTGGAGTTCCTTTAGGTGAGGGGAGATGTGACTTCGGCGGGGTATGTTGAGGATCAGTCGGGCGGAGGCATTTTGGATACGTTGGAGGCGTTTGATGTCTTTGGTTGGGATGCCTGTGTAGAGTGCGTTGCCGTAGTCAAGTCTGCTGCTGACGAGGGCCTGGGTCACCGTCTTTCTGGTTTCTGTTGGAATCCACTTGAAGATTCTGCGGAGCATTCGAAGGGTGTTGAAACAGGAGGAGGAGACGGCGCTGACCTGTTTGGACATGGTGAGGGTGGAGTCCAGGATGAAGCCGAGGTTTCTTACGTGGCCGGCAGGGGTGGGTGGGGGTCCGAGGACGGAGGGCCACCATGAGTCGTTCCAGCAGCTGTGGCTGTACCCTGACTATTTCCTCAACCATGACCCGCAGCTCCTCATCAGTGAAACGGGGGTGCCTTTGTGGGGACATGGATGGTGTGTGTGTTGTGCGGAGGGTGTTGAGTAATGTGGTTGGGGTGTGGGGTGTATGGTGCGTGACAGATGAATGGGTGGTTGTGGTGTGTGTGAAGTTGTCTCAGTGATTTGTGTGGCTAGCTATTGTGGTCTTTTCTTGTTAGAAAGGATTGTAGGTGTGTGTTTTATAATGCTGATGGTGGGTGTATGGTGTGTGTGTAATTGTGTCAGGTGTGTGTTTTTTGTTCTTGCCAATGTTGTCTTGTTTTGTCTTTGGGTTGCCTTATCCACCGCGGCGGTATTCACCGCCAAAGGTTTACCATAGTTGAATGTCCACTGTGGTGATTCATGGGTCATTATTTGGAGGGCGTAGTGTTGGTGGCGTATGTGTGGTAATGCTGACAGTTTATTCCATTCAGTGGGTCTGGTGGATTTGTGGTTGTGGCTGTTTTCTGTCGATTTTGTATGTATATGTCATAATTTGGTGGATGGATATGCGCCTCCGCGGCCGTACTCTGGCGGCAGTCAGCACAGCGGTATTCGGTATTTACCTCCAATGTCATAATGAGGGCCTTTGTGTTCTGGCGTAATATCTTGCCAATAATAGTTTTGATAAACTTGCTCTATTTCTGATCTCCTAATTCTCATGGGTGTGCTTGTTACAGGAAATACGTCTTGTCTTAATGTCTGTTTAGCTGTATCTTGGATTCCAACCCAAGCAATAAACCACTCTAGTTCTTATTGTCATAAATTGTTTAAAAGAGAGAGCTCTGTTTTGTTTCATTTATTTGATTAATCTTTCTTTCCCTTGAAATGAAGATAATTGCTTGAAATTTTTTAGAAGAACCCAAAATGGGTTTTTCACCTTTCTTATTTTCTTTCTTTTACAGGAAATACCGGATCAACAGCAGAAGAGCCGGGACTCTGCAGGAAGCCAACTGGAGGGTGAGAATCACTGGAACTCGACTGGAGGCTGTCCAGAGGACGAGAAATGCTGGAACTCAACTGGAAGTTGGTCAGAGAACGGGGAACACTGGAAATCGACTGGAGGCAGGCTGGAGGGCAAGGAACTTGACCTGACTGGAAACAGGTGAGCAGAGCAATAGATGCGAAGCTACGCAAGGCCTCAGATTCACATGCTTTCTTAAAAAATAAAATATGCACATCTGCCTGTTGGCAGGTGATTGCTTCTTAAGGAAATGAGCAATTGTCCTCCTGATTGTGGCACATGTTCAAGGCAGATCACATTGTGAAGATCACATGTTTTGGGACTTACAGTTGGACAGGTGGAATACAATGTGCATAATCAACAAGCATTGGTTACAATAAGTTTGACATTTAACTAGCATTTGGTTATTACAAACTTGATATTCAAGGATGTACCAAATATACCCAAATAAGTCTGAATGCTGCAAGCAACAGCATCTTACCGTAATTGAGCTCTTGGATGTGCTAGTGTACCCATAACACATACACATTGATTGTATTATAAAACTATAATATACATTTTATTATTTAATAATTATAGGTAAAACAGTTAGGTAAATATCTGCAGTGAGTGTGATGCATAGTGATGTTAAATTGAAATAACATGCTATGTATTTATGTATTTTTTACAGTCCATATGACTGTTTTTTCCCACCACTGTTCAGTGATGAGTATATATACATACTTTATTTATAGTGTAAAAGTATAGAAGCTGAGGACAGTGATGGAAGGAAGTATGAGATCATTAAATAATATGTATAAGTGCTAAACAATGATGTAAGTTTCTTGTGTTTTATTACTAACAATAGCTTTTTTACTACAGATTATGAACATTTAATAGAGACATTTATAATATGAAACTTTAACTACTAGTTATCTTTTCGCTATTTCTACACAGTTCAAAGGACACCTTCTACAGTAATGCAGGTAACTAATTATGGGGGTTATTACAACTTTGGAGGAGGTGTTAATCCGTCCCAAAAGTGACGGTAAAGTGACGGATATACCATCAGCCGTATTACAAGTCCATTATATCCTATGGAACTCGTAATACGGCTGGTGGTATATCCGTCACTTTACCGACACTTTTGGGACGGATTAACACCTCCTCCAAAGTTGTAATAACTACCTATGTGTTTCTTCATTCATACACCATCCATACATATACTTTTTACACATAGTTAAATATACTAAATCAATAGTACATACTAATGGAAACACACCCTGGCATACACATATGCATACACTGACACACCCAGGGAAATATGCATACATACTCTAGCACACCCCGGCACGCACTCATGCATACACTAACACACCTAGACATACACCGATGCATGGTCTAACACACCTAGGCACACACTCATTCATACACTGACACACCCAAACACACACTGATGCATAGACTGACACAGCCAGGCACATACTGATGTATACACTGGCAAACCCAGCAAAACACTAATGCAAACACTAGCACACCCAAGTACACCCTGATGCGCACACCGACATACCCAGGAATACACTGAGATATACACTAACACTTGAACACACACACTCATACATACACTAACACAACCCCATGCATACTGATACATACACTGACACACCAAAGGACAGACTGATGCATTCCCTGAGATACTCAAACACTCACTAATATATACACTCACACATCCCAGGACACAATGATACATACACTGACACACCAAAGCGCACACTGGAGCATTCACTAAGTTACTCAGACACTTGAAGCGGTCCTAACCTTGTTTTTAAAGCCTGGCAAGAATACTTTATATTGAGCATCTTATTGCCCCCTCTCTCTTTTGAACCTGAACAATAAAATAGTGGCCAAAATTCTTGCCACTAGGCTAGCACTCCTGTTGGAGCAAATTATCGCACCTGCGCAGTCTGGCTTCATCCCTCGCTATTCAACTTCTTTAAATCTTCTCACTATTTTTGTTGTCCTGCACCACATATTCCCCAAGGTCCCAGCTGCTGCAGCCCTGATTGGATGCAGAGAAGGCGTTTGACTCCTTGGAGTGGTCGTTATTGAAGGCTGTCCTGAGCAGACTGGCATCCCTTCCCCATTCATATCATTAATAATGTTGTTATACACTGGCTCGTAAATGGATCAATGAATCACTAACGGACAGTTTCCCTATACTGTCTGGCACTAGTCAGGGTTGTCCCCTCTCTTATTTATAATTGCAATGGATCTGCTGGTCCATGTCCTGCAGCACTCACATTCTCATAGAGAACTTCAACTCACACATGGCCCTCTCTTACTTTCTCTTTATGCAGACAACACTGTGCTCTTTCTTCACCATCCAGTGACCAGACTTGCTCCAAAAATGTGAGAAATTGCTAATTATGGAGAAATGTCTGGACTACAAATAAACTGGGCTAAATTGGAGCTCTTTCCACTGACCAAATCAACTCAACAGATTCCGGCTGAGTTCCCACTTAGATAGGTTAGTGATGAGACCAAGTAACTAGGCATTTGTTTACATAGGGATAGAGACAGAATACTTCAACTTAATTATGGCCCAGCAATGATTGACCTTGAAATGGACATAACATGGTGGGCTCAACTACTGTTATCCATAGCGGGCCGCATTACTATTAACAAAGTGGTTGTACTCCCTCACTTTCTTTACCTTTTCTTAAACATCCCTGTCACTTTCCCATTCACCTTCTTCTACACATTAGGTAGTCACCTTCTGCAGTTGATATGCGCCGAGGGTCACTTCCTGGTCCATTGGGACACTCTTACATTTTCATTTGAACGAGGGGGATTCACAGTGCCTGATTTTAAAATTTATTACTTGGCAGCTCAGTGCCACTATTCATATAGATGGTATCATCCAGCAGCCCGAGTCGCCTATCTTAAACCTGAGTGGGACCAGCTCAACGGATTCCTACACTCACACATTTTGCTTAAAGGCATACCATTGGACCGCAAGATACCCAGACCATCTCGACGACGTGCTGAGTCTGCACAGGCTGTGATGAGCACTAGGTGGTGGACCTCTTTACTCCCCAACCATCCCCCTTTATAATAATCCGTAGCCATCTTCCCTACATACCTGCTGGCCCCTGAGGACTTTCCAACTCTAACACAAGTGATCATGGATGTAGACGGGGACCAACTGGTCTCTAAACTGTACCGGTTATGTATAGACATGAAACCTGAGACTACAACTCAGGTAGAGGAGATCTGGACACTAGGATTAGATGTCCATATCAGAGATAAAATCTGGAAATACTGTTGTGCCCAGATACAATGTGTTAGACCTGACAGCCTTAGCCCTCCCTTTAAACATGGTAACATTGGATCATACCCAACTGGACTATTTAATTTACGTATAAGTCCCTAGTAGAATGCACTATATGTGCCCAGGGCCTGTAGATTTAATGCTACTAGTGGGTCTGCAGCACTGATTGTGCCCACCCCAGTTAAGTAGCCCCTTAACCTTGTCTCAGGCGTGTCATTGCAAGGCCTGTGTGTTCAGTTTCACTGCCAATTCGACCAGGCATTTAAAAGTACTTGCCAAGCCTAAAACTTCAATTTTTTCTACATATAAGACACCACTAAGGTATGTCCTAGGTAACCCATAGGGCAGAGTGCTGTGTAGGCAAAAGGCAGGACATGTACTTATGTAGTTTACATATCCTGGTAGTGTAAAACTCCTAAATTTGTTTTTACACTGTTGTGAGGCCTGCTCCCTTCATAGGCTAACATTGGGGCTGCCCTCATACATTGTTTGAGTGGTAGCTGCTGATCTGAAAGGAATAGGAAGGTCATTTTTAGTATGGCCAGAATGGTGATATAAAATCCTGTTGACTGGTGAAGTTGGATTTAATATTACTATTTTAGAAATGCCACTTTTAGAAAGTGAGCATTTCTCTGCACTTAAATCTTTCTGTGCCTTACAATCCACATCTGGCTGGGTTTAGTTGACAGCTCCTTGTACATTCACTCAGACACACCCCAAACACAAGATGCTCAGCATCACTTGCATACATCTGCATTTTGAATGGGTCTTTCTGGGCTGGGAGGGCGGAGGGCCTGCCTCCACACAAAGGACTGCCACACCCCCTACTGGAACCCTGGAGATAGGATTGAACTGAAAGGGGACCTGGTGCACTTCTAAGCTACTCTTTGAAGTCTCCCCGACTTCAAAGGCACATTTGGGTATATAAACTGCCCCTACCAACTCAGACACTTCCTGGAGAATAAACTTGTAACCAGAACCTGCCTCCTGCCAAGAAGAACTGACTGGCTGCCCAAAGGACTCACCTGACTGCTTTCTGTGAAGGACTGCTGCCTTGCTGTTGCCCTGCTGCCTTGCTGCTCTTTGGCAGTGGTGAAGAAGTGCTCTCCTAGGGCTTGGATAGAGCTTACCTCCTGTTCCCTGAAGACTCAGGACAGGACCAAAAAGACTTCATCTCTTCAATAAGGACTACTTGTGCAGCAAAACTCGATGCACAGCATGCCAGAAATGACGCACAGCCTGTAGCGCAGTGAAAATGTCACCGCACGCGGAACCGGAATGACGCAGCCCGACTTAGTAACAAGAAGATTGACGCAGCGTAGCGACCTGAAATTTGATGCACGCCCACTGGATCGACGCACAGCCAACCCAGAATGACGCAGCCCAACTTTCAGAGAGGATTCGACGCAGCACCTGCCGTGTGCTAGTAAATTCAATGCAATGCCTACCGGATCTTCGCAGCCCCTGTGACTTTGCCCTGCCAGCACAGGAAATCCACACACCGTGCCAGAGGTGTCTGAAAACCCCGCAACCCAAAGAGGATCCATGACTGAGCACCGGAAATCGATGCACAGCCATCCCTGCGTGAAAACTAAGCGGCGGCTGGTATGGCCGGGGTCAGAACAGGAAAACCGGCGGTGTCCCACCGGTTTTCCGCTGCCCTGAGGAATCCGGATTCCGACCCCCTCACCGCCATCCTGTTCCTGGCGGTTCCGACCGCCAGGAAAAGGATGGCGGTGAGGGGTGTCGTGGGGCCCCTGGGGGCCCCACTTTGAATTTCAGTGTCTGCTTAGCAGACACTGAAATTCGCGACGGGTGCTACTGCACCCTTCCCACTCCGCAGGCTCCATTCGGAGCCGGCTTCCTCGTGGGAAGGGGTTTCCCGCTGGGCTGGCGGGCGGCCTTCTGGCGGTCGCCCGCCAGCCCAGCGGGAAAGCCAGAATGGCCTCCGCGGTCTTTCGACCGCGGAGCAGCCATATGGCGGCGACCGCCGCCCGCCGGCCTCAGAATGAGGCCCTAAATGACGCATTGCCGTGTGCGGCCTGAGAAAGTGACGCACACCCCTTTGTTTCCGCGCATCTCCTCCTCTGCGGTTCTTTGTGGAGATTTTTCACGCAAACCAGGTACTTTGTGCTTGAAAGAGACTTTGTTTGCTTTTAAAAGACATAAGACACTTTATATCACTTTTCAGTGATATCTCAACATATATTTATTGCATTTTAATTGCTTTGACCTGCATCTATCCAGATAAATATTATATATTTTTCTAAACACTGTGTGGTGTATTTTTGTGGGGCTATATGGTGTTATTGTATGATTTATTTCCCAAATACTTTACACATTGCCTTCTGAGTTAAGCCTGGCTGCTCAGTGCCAAGCTACCAGAGGGTGGGCACAGGATAATTTGGATTGTGTGTGACTTACCCTGACTAGAGTGAGGGTCCTTGCTTGGACAGGGGGTAACCTGACTGCCAGCCAAAGACCCCATTTGCAACACAGCGTATATCTAATAAGCACAAACATAAATTACTACACTTCAAATTCATTCACTGTTGTTACTTACCTCCTACAGCCGTAGCTCAGTTTGACACCAACAGGTCGGACCATTGCCCTAAGTGTAGCTTGCCAGGCACAGACTTTGCACATTCCACCTGGACACGCCCCGAAATTTCTGCTTACTGGACATCTATTTATAGACACCTCTCTTCTATGCTCCATGCAGACATAACACCGAGCCCTCTCCAGGCCTTACCTGGGTATGCCAAAGACTTCCCATGACCTTTGCGCCATTTTGTTTCTATGGCACTTTTGCTTGCCAAACAAGAGAATGCGGTGTGATGAGTAAACCGCAGGGCCCCTACCTCCATGGGCTGGCTCCGCAGCATGAACTTCTGCAATCGTTTTATTGAAGACTACCCACTTTTTCAGCCCTCTGCATCTAGACCTGTGGATATATGGCAGCCCTTCTGTGATTTTCTCACTACACTTGCACATGACTCTTCAGATTGATCAGCTTGCCTTACCCATTTCCATGTCATTAGCCACCCGCACATATATCCTGTAATCACGATACGGATCTGTATATTCCTACTGGCTTACATTTGAATGCGACTATGTGATGTGTAGACACTATAAGGTTCAGAAATTGCCTCATACTGTGATAGTGACATCTAATGTTTGTTGACTGCATGTTTTACTGCAAAATATAATAAAACAAAATACAAAAAAAAAAACTCAGACACTCATTCATACATAGACTCAGACACCCAGGTCACACTCATCCTTATTCTGACACAGTCAAGCAAATACTCTGATGCATTCACTGACACATTCACTCATACATACACTCACACACCTCTGAGTCACTCATACATATACTGTGATACCGAAGCACTGACTGATGCATTCACTGACTCCCTCCAAAAGTCTCTCATACATGTAGTCAGACACCCCAGGACACACTAATACATAAACTGACACACCAAGGAAGTACACTGATGTATCCACTGTCTCACTCAGACACTCACTCATACATACACTCACACACCCTGGGACACACTCATACATATACAGACACACCCACGGACACACTGATATCTTACCTGACACACTCACCCACTTACTGATGCATACACTGACACACCCAATCAGACACTGATGCATTCATTGACTCACTCAGGCACTCACTCATACAGAGACTAAGGGGGTCATTCTGACCCTGGCGGTCAGTGTTAAAGCGGCGGCCAACCCGCCAACAGGCTGGCGGCCAAAAAAATTGAATTCTGACCCTGGCTGGAACCGCCAACACAGGCCGCCGCATTAACACTCCGACCGCCACGGCGGTACAAACAAACAGCGCGGCGGTCACCGCCAACAGGCAGGCGGCAGACAATGTACCGCCCACCCTATCACGACTCACCAATCCGCCACCCTTTCCGGGGCGGGAGCCCCGCCGATAAAAACACGGCGGAAACAGACATCTCCAATGGAAAACGCTTACCTCGACACACTCCACGCGGAATCGGAACAGCATGGAACCCGAACTCCACATCATCCCAGCCATTGTCTTCCTGCTCTTCTTCCAGGATCACGAACCTCGCCGCAGACGACAACGGTGAGTACTGCACCTACGACACAGGGGAGGGGGGGAGGAGGAAAGGTTACGGGCACACACATACGCCACACACCCACCCCCACCCTCACCCCCACCGAAATACCTACACACCTATGCAGATAAAAAAGTCAGAGTGACACCCCCCAACCCCCCCCCCAAAAAAGCAAAGACAAAAGGCAATGAATGTAAAAGTAGAACTATATTATTGCAACAATAAAGTATAGCGACCTTAGCAATATATGAAGAATTAATACACATCTAGAACTATATCCATACAAGTAGCAAAAGTCCGGCCCAGTCTTTCAAAGTCTAAATGTCCGTGGGCCAATGTGCAGCAACACATGGGCAAAGCCCACACACGAGATCGAGTCCATTGGAGAGAACACTGCTGGGGCATCACAAAAATAAAAAACAGGCACCTCAGGGGGAAGGGAAGGGGGGGCACCTCAGCCACATGAGTCCACGACGCCAGATCCACGAAGGCCCTCCATGCCCACTGTGCCATCCTGGGGAGTGCAAAGCCACAGTCTCACAAGTCTCTACAGTGGGTGGAATGCCCACTGTGCCAACCTGGGGAGTGCAAAGCCACAGTCTCACAAGTCTCTACAGTGGGTGGATTGCCCACTGTGCCATCCTGGGGAGTGCAAAGCCACAGTCTCACAAGTCTCTACAGTGGGTGGATTGCCCACTGTGCCATCCTGGGGAGTGCAAAGCCACAGTTCATCAGGTGGATTACAGAGACCACTGGTCATGGAGGAGGCATGGTGGGCAGAGTGCGTCGTGAAGGCCTGCCCGACACAGAACCGGGACTGCCAATGGGCCAGCGGTGCTTGACAGGAAGGGCCCAGCGGAGCGGTGCTTGAGACGGCGGTGCCCAGCGCAGCGGTGCTTGACAGGAAGGGCCCAGCGGAGCGGTGCTTGACAGGAAGGGCCCAGCGGAGCGGTGCTTGAGACGGCGGTGCCCAGCGGAGCGGTGCTTGAGACGGCGGTGCCCAGCGGAGCGGTGCTTGAGACGGCGGGGCCCAGCGGAGCGGTGCTTGAGACGGCGGGGCCCAGCGGTGCTTGACAGGAAGGGCCCAGCGGAGCAGTGCTTGACAGGAAGGGCCCAGCGGAGCGGTGCTTGACCGGAAGGGCCCAGCGGAGCGGTGCTTGACAGGAAGGGCCCAGCAGAGCGGTGCTTGACAGGAAGGGCCCAGCGGAGCGGTGCTTGACAGGAAGGGCCCAGCGGAGCAGTGCTTGACAGGAAGGGCCCAGCGGAGCGGTGCTTGAGACGGCGGTGCCCAGCGGAGCGGTGCTTGACCAGAAGGGCCCAGCGGAGCGGTGCTTGACAGGAAGGGCCCAGCGGAGCGGTGCTTGAGACGGCGGTGCCCAGCGGAGCGGTGCTTGACAGGAAGGGCCCAGCGGAGCGGTGCTTGACAAGAAGGTCCCAGCGTTGCGGTGCTTGACAGGAAGGGCCCAGCGGAGCGGTGCTTGACAGGAAGGGCCCAGCGGAGCGGTGCTTGAGACGGCGGTGCCCAGCGGAGCGGTGCTTGACAGGAAGGGCCCAGCGGAGCGGTGCTTGACAGGAAGGGCCCAGCGGAGCGGTGCTTGAGACGGCGGGGCCCAGCGGAGCGGTGCTTGACAGGAAGGGCCCAGCGGAGAGTTGCTTGACAGGAAGGGCCCAGCGGAGCGGTGCTTGACCGGAAGGGCCCAGCGGATCAGTGCTTGACAGGAAGGGCCCAGCGGAGCGGTGCTTGACAGGAAGGGCCCAGCGGAGCGGTGCTTGAGACGGCAGTGCCCAGCGGAGCGGTGGTTGACCGGAAGGGCCCAGCGGAGCGGTGCTTGAGACAGCGGTGCCCAGCGGAGCGGTGCTTGACCGGAAGGGCCCAGCGGAGCGGTGCTTGACAGGAAGGGCCCAGCGGAGCGGTGCTTGAGACGGCGGGGCCCTGTTCAGTGGTGCCTGTCTTGGCTGGCCCTTGTTCAGCGGTGCTTCTCACGGCGGGGCCCTGTTCAGCGGTGCTTGAGACGGCTGGGCCCTGTTCAGCGGTGCCTGTCTTGTGTTTCCAGTGAACCACACCTGGCCAATACTTGCCGCTCAGTCTGCATCGGACCTTTCCGTTGCGGGGCCCTCCTGTGATGGAGTCCTGGGGCCCTGGGTCTCGTCCGATACCCCCGGAATGGGGCTGGTGGGGCCCTCATGGCCAGGTCGGCTGCTCCCTGCCTTTTGCTCCTTGCTGCCCTTGCCCTCCTTGGCAGACTGTCCGTGGCCCTTGGCTCTCTTACCCGATGTGGCAGGTGACGGTGCAATGCTCCCCTCCTTGGGGGCAGGCGTATCAGGCCTGTCGCGCCTGCCCTTCAGTTTTTTGCTCCTCTTCCCAGGTGGGGGGCTGGCTGTGCCTTTGCTGCTGCACGATGTCCCAGCCCAAGGAAAGGGCGGACTCCAAAAACCAGGCACGACGTTCTTGGGAGTTGCTGGGCTGGTGGTGGCTGAGGTGTTTGTGGAACTCTTACGGGATGGAGGGGGTGGGTCAGGTGAGGAAAAGAGGTCAAGTTTAGAGAGGAAAATTTTCTTTGGAGCCATGGGAAGGGTAGCTGAAGTGGGTATGGGAGTGGAGGAAGAGGATGTGGTTGTAGGAGAGTCAGGTGTGCTGTCTTTGGGTGCAGGTGCTTGGGCAGGAGGCTGACGTGAGGTGGATGGCTATTGTTTGGGTGCCTGCCTGCGTTTGTGTGGTTGGGAAGCGGGGGTGACAGACACACTGGGAGAGGACACAGGGGACGTGTACATGGCAGTGGGGGTGGTGACTGCACGTGTGCGGACTGGTCTGGAGGGTGTGCTGGTGATGGGTTCAATGGCTGATGGTGGTGTGCTTGCAGGTGTGTGTGGAGACGTCACAGGGAGGGAGGAGGGAGACGAGGAGGTGGGGGACACAGAGGAGGTAGTGACTGTTGGCATGTCTGCATCTAGATGTTGCTTGGGTGAATGCTTGTGTGTCCTGTGGTGCTTATGTCTGGATGAGCTGCCCTTGGGTGTTGAGGTGTGTGCAGGCTGGTCTGTAGGTGTGGATGGGATAGGCAGAGGAACAGGGGAGTGGGACTGGGTGGAGGGAGTCAGAAGAGGGAGGTTGGAGACAGGGACAATCGCTGCCGTCAGTGCTGAGGCCAGAGCGTTGAACGATCGTTGATGGGCAGCCTGACCCGAATGAAGGCCCTCCAGGTATGCATTGCTTTGATGCACCTCCCTCTCCACACCCTGGATGGCATTCAAAAAGGTAGACTGCCCAACAATGATGGTCCTCAGGAGGTCAATGACCTCCTCACTGAGGGCAGCAGGGGTGACTGGGGCAGGGCCTGAGGTGCCTGGGGCGAAGGAGATGGATGGCTTCCTGGCGTTGCGGGCACGGGCCGAAGGCCGAGGGGCTGGTGGGAGGGCGGAGCTGGTGCGCTGGGTGGCGGCTGTACCTGTAGGATCGGTAGGCACGGATGTTGCCGCCACCGCAAGGGAGCTCCCTTCCGAGGACTTGTCGGTGTCGCTGACATCTCCACAGGTCCCTGTGGTGGAGCCCCCCTCGCCCTCCGTCTCACTGGTCATGTCGGAGTCCGTTGCATGGCCCTGCGGGGCCATGTGAGATGCAGCTCCCTCTTGCGCCGATGCCACTTCTCCTCCGCCTGATGATGCTAATGCACACATTCACAGAAAAACAAAGAAAATGGGGGGGGGGAACATAAAGACAAGTTGAGTGCATGCATTGGGGACACCGTTGGCGGAGAGGACAGACACAGAAGCCCCCTGCACTACGCTGCGCACTTGGGGTACACTACTCATTCGATGGGACATGCCCTACAAGCCTATGGGCGACAACTGCCCACACAGTATACACTGGTCCATGAATCGCGTTACTAGGCACCCTACAGAGGTGGGGGGCGGGGGCACAGGACCATACCTCATGGACGGGCCTATCCTACAGAAATCGCCTTGGCCTAGGGATACCCACAGCCCTCCTCCCCCACCCAGGCACCTCCACTGCACGCAAAATAGCTGAATGTGCTGGTACTCACCCCCTTGTGTCTGCGGTGATGTCCTCAAGCGCCCATCTAAATCGGGGTAGGCCACCGCCAGGATCCAGGACATCAGGGGGGTCAAGGTACGACTGGCACCCCTCCTAGGTTGGGAGGCCATCCCCAGCAGAGCCTCCGCGGTCTTCCTGCTCCCGCGGCGGATGTCCTCCCACCTCTTGCGGCAGTGGGTGCCCCTTCTGTTGTGGACCCCCAGGGCCCGGACGTCCTTGGCGATGGCACGCCAAATGTCAATCTTCTGATGGGCGCTGACCTATGTGACATGTACAGGGGGGGAAGAGAAACATCATCACTTTTCTGCATGCTCGATGTGAGTGGCCCCCCCTCCCCAACCTTGCCATGTGGCACATGCTCTCATCTGTCGTGCCATGCATTCGTCATTCGCTGCCCTCCCCTCCATCATACATCCTCCCCACTCAACCCAGGCATTGGGCACTATGCATTGCCCCCCGTGTACTCACCTGTTGTTCTGGAGGCCCTTAGAGTAGCGCATACTGGGGGAGGACCCCGTCCACGAGCTTCTCCAACTCCTCGGAACTGAAGGCGGGGGCCCTTTCCCCAGTCGCAGCAGCCATTGTCACTTCCAGACCGAGGTCACAGCAGCACTTGCAGTATAGGTCCTCTCCTGTGGATGCTCAGGTCTCGTGTGATCAAGCAGAGAGAAAATGGCGGTTACGGCCGCGGCGGTACGTACCGCGACCGCCGGCGCTCACCGCCATTGGCTCCTGAAACCCATAGGGTTCAATGTTGTCCAATGCGGCTTTGCTCCGCGGACTGCGACCGCCTACCGCCACGGTGTGCCACGCTTGCGCAATGACCTCACTTCACATTGTCACACTTCACAGGTCAGGCAGCTGCCATTTCAAGGGCCCACATGGCTTAATTCCTACTGCGTCACACATGGCTAGGCCTTGCACCGACAATCATACTAGCCATTCAATCCCGAGAGATTCGTGTACTGTGCATGCTGTGGGCACTTACCTGTGGGTTGCTTGACTCTGTGCTCCATGTTGTCCTTCCTAGGCATCGTCCGCTGGGACTTGCGAGGAGACGGAGGAATCTTCCCGTGTACAGACCGCTGGTGGACCTGTCGACAATGAAAGAAAGACACGTCATACTCACCTACAGACTCAACCGTGCCACTATACAGGAACTGTGTGCCCAGCTGGAGCCAGACCTGATGTCACCCATCCGCCAACCCACAGGGATTCCGCCTCTAGTGCAGGTGCTGTCAGTACTGCATTTTTTTGCCAGTGGATCATTTCAAACTACCGTGGTCATTTCATCTGGGATGTCTCAGCCTATGTTTTCAAAGGTGTTGTCCAGAGTGTTGTCTGCCCTGATGAAATACATGCGGAGCTACATCATTTTCCCTGAGGTGGGTGACTTGCCTACAGTGAAGGGTGATTTCTATGCCCTTGAACACATTCCCAATATCATTGGTGCCATTGATGGTACCCATGTGGCTTTGGTTCCCCCAAAAGACGATGAGCAGGTGTACAGGAACCGAAAGAATTATCATTCGATGAATGTCCAGGTGGTCTGTTTGGCTGACCAGTACATCTCCCATTTAAATGCCAAGTTCCCAGGGTCAGTGCATGACGCGTACATCATGCGAAATAGCAGCATCCCTTATGTGATGGAACAGCTACAGAGACACCGTGTGTGGCTAATTGGTGACTCTGGTTACCCAAACCTGCCTTGGCTATTGACCCCAGTGAGGAATCCCAGGACCAGGGCAGAGGAACGGTACAATGAGGCCCATGGGCGTACCAGGAGGGTGATTGAGCGGACCTTCGGCCTCCTGAAGGCCAGGTTTAGGTGCCTGCATATGACTGGTGGATCCCTAATGTACTCACCAAGGAAGGTGTGTCATATCATTGTGGCCTGCTGCATGCTTCACAACCTGGCTTTGCGACGCCAGGTGCCTTTCCTGCAGGAGAATGGTCCAGATGGTGGTGTTGTGGCCGCTGTGGAGCCTGCGGAGAGTGAAGAGGAGGAAGACGAAGAGGACGACACAGACAACAGGGACAGAGTGATACTGCAGCATTTCCAGTGACACACAGGTAATAATCTACTCCTGCATTGTATTATATCTGTAACTGTAGTGGCTCTCTACTGTCTGACCTTTCACCCCAATGTATGGTAACTTAGTTGTGTATATCACTTCCTATTACAGTGATCTGATCCCCACGGAGTGCCCTCTGGTTTTTTTCCCCATGGACTACCGCTGTGTGACACTGGTATGTTGTCATCACAATGTAACTAGAAATGTTTTGTTGGTTATATCGAATACATTTGGTTTAAATAAATAGATAGCAGAATCCAGTTGGTTTTTGTGCAATAATTGTGTTTATTGAAGTTTTCAAATAGGTGTATAGTTCAAAAAGGGTGATGGGTGATGGTGGAGGCATGTCCATGGCAGTGTCCAGACTGTCGTTCCTACAGGTTCATTGTCCATATGCCTGTGGAAGGTGGAGCAGGGGCAGTTCAAGGTTGGACAGGGTGAACAAGTGGGACAGTGGGATGGCATCCGTGGGTTTCTGTGCATGGCGGGGGTCTTGACATCCTACTCTGTCTTCTTCCTCGATCTCAGGCCTTTCTTGCGGGGTGGTTCTTGTTCTGCAGTGGGTGGGGTCCGGGTGGGCCGTTGCTGTTGTGTCGGGGCCTCCTGACCACTAGCGCCGGCGGAGGTGGTGGGCTGTTCTTCCTCCATGCTAGTGGCAGGGGCCCTTTGGGGGGCCACATGGTCCTGCAATGTGGTGACAATCTGGTTGAGTGCCACCACGATTGTACCCATTGCGGAACTGATGCTGCGCAGTTCTTCCCGGAACCCCATGTACTGGCCCTCCTGCATGGCCTGGATCTCCTGGAACCTGGCCAGGACCGTCGCCATCGTCTCTTGGGAGTGGTGGTACGCTCCCATGATGGTGGTGAGGGCCTCTTGGGCAGTGGGTTCCCTAGGCCTGTCCTCCCTCTGTCGCACTGCAGCCCTCCCAGTTCCTCTTTGTTCCTGGGCCTCTGTCCCCTGGACGGTGTGCCCACTACCAGTGCCCCCAGGTCCCTGTTGTTGTTGGGGTTGTGGGTTACCCTGGGTGCCCTGTACTGGTAGACACACTGCTGCTTGACCTGTCCTGGAGACAGAAGCATGGGCCTGCTGGGTGGGTGCTGTGCTGGTGTTTCCAGAGGGGGGTAGGTCTGCTGTGGCCTGTGGCTGACTGAGGGTAACCGACTGTCCAGAGGTCCCCGATGGTCCGGGCTGGTCATCAGGTTCTGGGTCGACAGAGCGGCTGTCATCACTGGGGGCCTGTTCTGGGGGTGGGATGGACAAATCTGGAACCTCCTGGCCAGTGTGTTGGCGTTCGGGCCCTGCAGGGGTAAAATAGTATGGTTATTGATTTTGTGTGTGCCATGGTGTGCGATTTGTGGGTGCCCTTGTCCCCCAGTGCTGGCAGTCCCATGTGGGAGGAGTTGTGAGGGTGGTTTGTGGGGGGGATGGGTATGTGCAGTGGTCATGCTTAGGTGATGGGTGTCCATGGTTTGTGTTGGCATTCAGGGGTTGGGGTTGGGTTGGGTGGGTTGTGCTGGTGAGACATTAACAGGGATTATGTGTGCTGGGGGGTTAGGGGTGAGGGTGGTGGTGTGGGTTGGCATGCTGGTGGTTGGGGGGGGGGGTGAAGTAGTTGAGATTAGACTTACCAGAGTCCATTCCTCCGCCTACTCCAGCGAGGCCCTCAGGATGCAGGATGTTCAAGACCTCTTGCTCCCATGATGTGAATTCGGGTGGAGTGGGTGGGGGTCCGCCGCCAGTCTTCTGCACAGCGATGTTGTGTCTTGACACCATCGACCGCACCTTCCCCCGTAGGTCGTTCCAGCGCTTTCGGATGTCTTCCCGATTTCTGGGATGCTGTCCCACAGCGTTGACCCTGTCGACGATCCTTTGCCATAGCTCCGCCTTCCTGGCTATTGTGGTGTGCTGCACCTGTGTGCCGAAGAGCTGGGTCTCTACCCTAATTATTTCCTCCACCATGACCCTGAGTTCTTGGTCCGAGAACCTGGTGTGTCTTTGGGGTGCCACGGGGTGGTGTGGATGAGGTGTGGGGTGGTGTTTGTGGTGATGAGTGTGGTGGTGTGCGGTGTTTTGTGCGTAGACGTGGTGTGGGTGATGATGTTGGGTTCCTGTGTGTGTTGTGGTTTGCGTTCCCTGTGCTCTCTCTCTGTGTATTGCGCCTTGTCTCTGAATTTCAATTTGTGGGGGTTTGTGGGTGATGTGGGTGTGTGTTTTATATGGTGATGGGTGTGTGGGTGTGTTGTTTGTATGTGTCTCAGGTGTGTGTATTTCGATTTGTCCAATGTGGCTGGGTTTTGTAAAGGTGTGTGTATTTTGAGCGCGGCGGTGTGTACCGCCAATGGAATACCGCGGTTGAAAGACCTCCGCGTGGATTTGTGGGTCGTAATGGCATGGGCGTGTTTGTGTTGGCGTGACGGTGGAGGTTTGGTCATCTCCAGTTTATCGCTGACCGCTGATGAGGCGGCCTTCAGTGGATGTCGGGTTTTTGGCGGTTTGGCAGTTGTGGGTCAGAATGACCGTGGCGGTTTACCGCGGCCGCGGCGGTATGATGGCGGTCTTCTGACCAGCGGTAAGAGCCTTTTACCGCCGATGTCAGAATGACCCCCTAAGGCTCCCTGGGACACACTCATATATATATTGGCACAGCCAAGCACATACCCTTATGCATTCACTGGAACACTCACACCTTCACTCCTACATGCACTCACACACCCCATGAATCACTCATATATGTACTGAAACACCGAAGCACACACTGATGCATTCACTGACTCACTCAGACATTCTCTTATACATGTAGTCAGACACCCGGGACACATTAATACACTGACAGACCAAGCAAGTACATTGATGTGTACACTGACTCATTCAGACACTCACACACCCTGGGACACACTCATACATACACAGGCACACCCATAGACACACTGATATGTTACCTGACACTCAGACCCTCACTGATACATAGATTAACACACCCAAGCACACACTGATGCATTTACTGACTCACTCAGACACTCACTCATACATAGACTGAGGCTCCCCGGTAAACATTCAAGCAGATACTCACACAGCAAAGCAAATACTCTGATGCGTTCACTGGCACACTCACACATTTACTCATCCATACACTCACACAACCCATGAATCACTCATACATGTACTGAGACACCGAAGCACACACTGATGCATTACTATTACCCTTATTACAACCCTGGCAATCGGTGATAAAGTTGCGCTAATACCTCCAACAGTCTGGCGGTAACTACCGCCAAATTATGACCATGGCTGTGAGAACTCAGATAGTCACTTCACCACACCGACGGCCAGGGCGGATACAACAGTCACCACGGCAGTAGCCACCTACAACCAGCCGGAAGTCAATGTGCTGCCCACCATAAAATGAGACAGGAAACCGCCACCTTTTCCGGGGTGGTACCAACGATATCAAAAGCCGGGCTGAAACACTGCACAGAGGGAACGGACTCACCTTTAGAGACACAGGGAAGAACCATGCCACCATGGAGCCTGAACTTCAAATATTCCCAATGATTCTCTATGTTCTGCTCCGCCCGAACACCAACAACGGTGAAGACAACCACGGTGACTACAGCAGCCGAGCACACCGGGGAGGGAGGGAGGAAATAGAGAGTGACACACACACGCACAACACACACCCCCACCCCCAACACCATACACACAATCAGATGCAGTAATAAAACACATTTAGCCTGTACCCCTGAGTTATAATGCAAGGACAACAGGAGTGTGCAAAATTGAGTGTAATAACAACAACACAGTAGAAATACGAAAATGCAATGAAATATACATACGTACAGTTCAAGAGACACTGCCCAGTCTATAGTGTGCCTGGCCCACAGGGCCACAGGCCAAAGTCCAAGGCCCCACTTGTCACATGCCTCAACACAGACAGAACACTGCAGGGGCATCAGCTGGAAAACAGGCAGGCACCTCAGGGGAACGGGGAATGGAGGGGGCACCTCAGCCGGCAGATGGAACAACACCACTGGTTCTGGAGGGGCCAACATGCCCTGTGCTTGATCCTGGGGAGTGCAAGGCCACAGTCTCTCAAGTGGGTGACTTGCCCACATGCTCTGGAGAGGGCATTGTGCCCTGTACTTGGTCCTGGGGAGGCTGGGGTTGGTGGGTGTCTTACTCACTGGTTCTGGAGGGGGCATCGTGCCCTGTGCTCTTCATCCTGGGGGGGTTGGGGTTGTTGGGTGTCTTACCCACTGGTGCTGGAGGGGGCACCGTGCCCTGTGCTCTTGATCCTGGGGAGGCTGGGGTAGGTGGGTGTCCTACCCACTCGTTCTGGAGGGGGCATAGTGTCCTGTGCTCTTCATCTGGGGAGTGCAAGATCGCAGTCTCTCAGCTGGGTGTCGTACCCACTGGATTTGCAGGGGGCAGGCCGCACAGCAGCCCATGGAGGCAGGACCATATACTGGTCGCCGGTGGTGATGACTACTCTGTGGTGGTGGTGCTGCTGCTGGTGGTTGTGGGGGGAGGCTCTAGCCCATCCCCTGCAGCCTTGGATGGCTGCCCACTGGTGGTGGTTGTGGTTCTGCTGGTGGTGGTAGGGGGAAACTCCAACCCATTCCCTGCAGCCTCGGACGGCTGTCCACTGGTGCTGCTGATGCTGGTGGTGGGGGGGGAAGCTCCAGCCCATCCCCTGCAACCTCAGTGGGCTGCCAATGGTGGTGGTGGTGCTGCTGGTGGGGGTGGGGGGAAGCTCCAGCCCACCCCCTGCAGCCTCGGACGGCTGCCCACTGGTGGTGGTGCTGCTGGTGGTGGTGGGGGGAAGCTCCAGCCCATCCCCTGCAGCCTCAGACAGCTGCACATCCATGGTTGATGGTGGAGGCTCCATCTGAGTCCCTGTACCAGGCCCCTTGTCCTTCCTGCCTGCTGGGGCTCACTCCTTACCCTTCCTGGCAGCAGCTGAGGCTGGCTTCTTGCCCTTCCGGACAGCAGCTGGGGCTGGCTCCTTGCCCTTCTGGGCAGCAGCTGGGGCAGGCACCCTTTCATTGAGGCTGCCTGGTGCCCTGGATCCTTTCCCACCACAAGTGGGTGTGGAGACTACCGGGCCCGTGGACTGGGTGGCTGAGGTGCTTGCCTGGCTCTTTGCCACCCTGGGCAGACGTGAAGGACAGGGGGAGGGGTACGGAAGAGGTCAATGGTGGAGAGGAAAAACATCTTAGGGATATTGGGGCAGGAAGAGGGAGAAGGTTTGGGAGTGGCTGTAGGAGGTGTCTGTCTGCTGTGTTTGGGTGCAGGTGCATGGGCTAGATGCTGTTGTGAGGTGGATGGTTGATGGGTGTCTGAGTGCTTGCGTTTGTGTACCTTGGGAGAGGGGGTGACAGACACAGTGGGAGAGGACACAGGAGATTTGTGCATGGCTGTTGTGGAGGTGTCTGCCAGTGAGGTGTGTGTTCTGTTAGGTTTGGTGTGATGCTGGTAGTGGCTGAGGATGTAGTGCATGCAGGTGTGAGTGTAGACGCAACTGGGAGGGAGCTGGAGGAGGAGGAGGGGGACACAGCGAAAAATTGTGGATGTTGGTATGTCTGCATCTGGATGGTGATTATGTGAGTGCTTGTGGGATGAAGTGTGGTGCTTGTGTTTGCCTGTGCCACTCTTGTGTGTTGTCTTATGTGCATGCTCGTCTGCTTGTGTGCTTGGGATAGGTTGGGGTTGAGGGGAATGTGATTGGGAAGAGGAAGTTGGAGGGGTGTAGGGTTGAAACAGGGACAATGGCTGCCATCAGAGAGGAGGCCAGAGCCTGGATTGATCTCTGTTGGGCCGCCAATCCAGTGTGAATGCCATCCAGGAATGCATTAGTCTGTTGCATCTGGGCTGCCAGCCCCTGGATGACATTCACAAGGGTTGACTGCCCTACAGAGATGGATCTCAGGAGGTCAATAGCCCCCTCACTCAAGGCAGCCGGGCTAACTGGGGCAGGGCCTGAGGTGCCTGGGGGGAAGGAGACACCCACCCTCCTGGATGAGCGGGCATGGACAACTCACTGAGGGGTAGGTATCTGTGCCCAAACTGTCTCCTCCAGTCTCCGCTGTGGTGCTCCCCTCACCATCCATCCCACTGATGCCCTCACCGTCGATGGACTCCGCATCCTGGTTCCTGTACGATGCAGCTCCTCCGCCAGATGATTCTAATGCACATAAGGACAGGGTGACAAAAGGGGGGGGAGAGACAAAGGATAAACTGGGTCAGTTTCTGCACCAACATCACTGTTGGCATACACAGCACACTCACACACAGGGAACAGCCCTACGCACTATGCATTGCACTACCAGTTATAATACTAGCCACCAAGCCATAGGGAGGGGCACATACCGCCAAATGCAGCACACCTGGGACTCACGCAGCCCCGACCAGTAGTGGATGCCTACGAGCTAGGTCACAGGACTATCCTTTCAGGACCCTTACCACCAGGGGATCTACTCTGCAATGTCAGGCCTGGCCTAGGGGCACCCACTGACCCACATCCCCCTCCCGAGTACCACCCTACCATGCGTAAGTTGTAATGATGGGCACTGTACTCACCCCCTTGTGGCTGCTGTGATGCTCTCAAGTACCCATCCAGCTCCGGATAGGCCACCGCCAGTATGCGGGCCATCAGGGGGCTCAGGGTTCGACGGGCACCCCTTCCTCTTTGAGAGGCCATCCCCAGCTGGGCCTCTGCCGTCTTCTGTGTCCAGCGTCTTAGGTCCTCCCACCATTTTTGACAGTGGGTGCTCTGCCTGCTGTAGACCCCCAGGGTCCGCACGTCCTTGGCGATGGCACACCATATACCCTTCTTTTGATGGGCGCTGACCTGCAGAGAAATACACACAGGAAATGGTATCAGACCATCCAGCCTGTTACACACATGGCCCACCATACCCCTTCACATCGCCATTTACATACACATTGCAAAGCACACAAGCTCTATGCTGCCCATGGGACATCCACCCACCCACCCTACACAAGGCCTTCACACACACCCCTCCATGCATTCATGCCACATGCATTGTGCTCACAGTCTACTCACATGTTGGGCTGGAGGCCCATACAGCAGTCCGTACTGGAAAATTGGACATACAGGACAAATCCCACTTACCCATTCCAAATTAACATCATGCATTGTACTGTTGTGGTTCCAATGTTCAGTTTGTGACTGGCTCCTCACTCTTTTGTCCCTTAGACTGCTGCCTGCTGTGGATGAATAGGAGATGGAGACATACCCCCGTGTACAGACTCCTGGTGGACTTGGCAACAATGGAGGACAGGCACATTATCCTTACCTATAGACTGAACAGGGACACAATCACAGTGTGCCCAGCTGGAGCCTGACCTGATATCTGCTATCAGTCACTCCACTGGGATGTGCAAGTCCTATCTGTGCTCCATTTCTTGGCAACTGGTTCTTTCCAAGTGACAGTGGGCTTGGCAGCGGGAATGTCAAAGCCAATGTTCTCAAGAGTGTTGTCTGCCCTGATTAAACACATGTGCAGCTACATTGTTTTCCCCCAGGTGGAGTATTTGGCAACAGTGAAGGCTGACTTCTATGCAATGGGACGTATCCCCAACATAATTGGGGCAATTGATGGAACACATATTGCATTTATCACCCCCCCCCAGCAAAATGAACAGGTGTACAGAAATCGTAAGAGTTTCCACTCCATGAATGTCCAGATCTTGTGCTTGGCGGACCAGTACATCTCCCATGTCAGTGCTAAGTATCCTGGGTCGGTGCATGATGCCTTTATACTGAGGAATAGCAGCATCCCAAATGTCATGGCCCAACTAGAGAAGCACCGTGTGTGGTTAATAAGGTGAGCCGTGGTTCCCACCCAGTAGATGTTGGTGTATGGGTATGGTGTGGGCCATATAGGAGAGTGTGTGGCTAAATGTTGTCCCTCGATATTTGCAGGTGACTCAGGTTACCCCAACCTATCATGGCTACTGACCCCTGTGAGGAATGCCAGGACAAGGGAAGAAGAAAGTCACAATGAGGCACATCGGAGAACAAGAAGGATAATCGAACTGACCTTTGACCTTCTGAAGGCCAGGTTCAGGTGACTCCATGTAACTGGGGGATCCCTGTGCTACTCACCCAAGAAGCTCTGCCAGATAATCGTTGCATGCTGCTTGTTGCACAACCTTGTCTTGAGACGCCATGTGCCTTTTCTGCAGGAGGAGGAGACTGGAGATGGCCGTGTGGCAGCAGTGGACCCTATGGACAGTGAGGATGAGGAGGCAGAGGATGAGGACAACAGAAATGCAGTGATTCGACAATACTTCCAATGACACACAGGTAAGACAGTGTTACTTCACATTTCATTGTCATTATTAGGATTATCTTTGGCACTGGCATGCTGTTATTTCCCACTTCTATGCCCACTCAATGTACCCTTTGGCAACTCATTTTGCAGATGTTGGTGCCCCACTATCGCTCCTGGTGTATTTACTGGAGCCAACTACAGGTCTTTCCTATTTGAACATTACTGTACATTTGAATTGCAATGTTTGAACCTGGTTAAACAAATACACACTAAAATAAGTTTGACATACTCCATACTTGTATTTTTTCAAAGGGTGTTTATTTAAGTGCTAAGAAGTAGAGGGCCAAGTACATTGGGATTGGGTGATGATGGAGGAAAGTCCAGGGTTTAGTCCAGTCTATTTGTAGCACAGGTGCATTGTCCATGGGGAGATAGGAAGGGGAGCAATGGCAGTTCAAGGTGGACAGGGTGACTGTGTGGAACACAAGGGTGACAATCAGGAGAGTCTCATTTCCTGGCGGGGGTCTTGGCAATAGTCTCTGGCTTGTGCCTGGATCACAGGGAATGTTTGCAGGGTGGTTCTCCTTCTGCAGGGGCGGGGGTGCTGGTGGCCTGTGGTCCTGTGGTGGGGACTCCTGGCCACAAGCAGCAGCGGAGGTGGAAGGCAGTTCAGGTGTCTGGCTAGTGGCAGGGGTCCGCTGTTGTGAGGCTGCCTCTCTCATAAGGTTGGCCATGTCTGCTAGAACCCCTGCTATGGAGACCAAGGTGGTGTTGATGGCCTGCAAGTCCCCCCTGATCCGCTGGTACTGTCCCTCCTGCAGCCACCTGTTCTCCTGCATGTTGTCCAGGATCTGGCTCAGTGTATCCTGGGAATGTTGGTATGCTCCCAGGATCTCTGCAAGTACCTACCAGAGAGTCGGTTCCCTGGGCCTGCCCTCCCCCGGCGCACAGCAATCCTCCCAGTGTCCTTGTTGTCCTGTGCCTCTGTTCCCTGAACCGTGTGCCCACTGCCACTAACCCTAGGTTCCTGATTCTCTTGGGTATGAGGTGTGCCCTGGGGTCCCTGTAGTGGTGGACATACTGCTGATTGACATGTTCTGAGGACAGAGGTATGGGTATGCTGGGTGGGTGCTGTGGTGGTATTTCCAGATGGGGGAGGCTCTGTGGTTGTCTGAGACTGGGCCTGGGTAACCGACTGTCCAGAGGTCCCTGATGGGCCAGGTTGGTCATCCAGATCCAGGCGACCAGAGTTGCTGTCATCACTGTGGGCCTCTTCAGTTGGGCGACTGGATATTGCTTACACTTCTTCGCCACTGACATTGGCTGGGATACCTTTGGGGATGTAAATGCGGTGTTATTGTTTCTGTGTGTGACATATTGGGCATCAGTGTGTTGCACTCTTTGTTTGTATTTGCCCTAGCAGCTTTCACTTGTGTACTTTGGTGTATGTTGGGATGATTAGTTCTCTCTAGTGTGCATGCTTCAGTGGTAGGTTTCCATGCAGGTCTGTGAGTGGTGTCCATGCATTGGTAAAGCATGCAGGGCTTGGCATTGGGATGAGTGAGATGTGATGGTGGTGGGTGTGGGAGGTGGTGGAGTGATGGGAGTGAGGCAAGAGTGTGAGGGTATGTGATGGCATGTAGGTAGGGGGTGATAGTAGTGAAGTGTTGACTTGCCAGAGTCCAGTCCTCCTGCTACTCCGGCCAGGCCCTCAGGATGCATGATTGTGAAGACTTGCTCCTCCCATGCTGTTAGTTGTAGGGAGGAGGTGTGGGTCCACCACCAGTCCTCTGTACAGCGAGTTGGTGTCTTGCTGCAATGAAAAACACCTTCCCCTGTAGGTCGTTCCACCTCTTCCTGATGTTGTCCCTTGTTCTGGGGTGCTGTCCCATGGCGTTGACCCTGTCCATGATCCTCTGCCATAGCTCCATCTTCCTAGCAATGGATATCTGCTGCACCAGTGGTCCAAATAGCTGAGGCTCTACCCTGATGATTTTCTCCACCATGACCCTTAGCTCGTCCTCTGAGAATCTGGGGTGTCATGGGTGTTGTGTGAGTGGTGTAGGTGAGGGTGTGTAGGGTGATGTGTTGGGGTGTGTGATGTGGGGTGCGTGGGTGGTCTATGGGTGTAGGTAGTGTGTGGCTCTGGTTTTGTCTGTAGTTGTGGTGTTAATCTCCTGCCAGTAATTGTTGTTTGTAAAGGGTTGTGTGTTTTATAGTGGTGTGGGTGTGTGGGTGTGGTGTGTGTATGGGTGTCAGGTGTGTGTTGTACGATTTGTCCAACGTGGTGCTGTTTTGTTTGTGTGTGTGTATTTTGAACGCAGCGGTATGTACCACCAATGATTTACTGCCATTGAATGTCTGCTGTGGTGATTCGTGGGTCATCATGTGGTGGGCGTTGTTCTGTTGGTATAACGGTGTGGATTTGGATACCACCAGTTTATCACTGACCTTTGGTGTGGCGTTCTTGCGTCAGTGACTGAATAGTGATGGATTAGTGTGTGTGTGCCATAATATGGTGAACGGATATCCGCCGTGGCTGTGCTATGTTGGCGGCAGTCAGCATGGTGGTAAGTGGGATTTACCGTCAATGTCATAATGAGGGCCTAAGTGTCAAGGACCCATGAATGTGAGTACATGTAGTATTTGAAATGTGGGGGACTCTTTTGGGAAGTCAGGAGTGCTTAGATTAACATTATGTTGTATCCTTTTATAGATAAATATCCAAGAGGGTTAGCATGCTCTTGGCAAAAAAAAACTTTGTCTATCTAAAAATAATTCCCCTGTATAAAACTCTCCCCAGATGTGGATATCGGCTTTGAGAAGAGTGTTTCTATATGACTCTTTGTCATTGACCTGCAGTGCTCTATGATAAGTTAGTGAGACCAGCAGGGAGTAGAGTCGAGGCTTAAGAAGCCTCTGAGCCATTCTTCCCCATGCTGCTGTCGTACATGCAACTGTAGATTCTCGGTGATCTGTCTGGCCTGTCTGTGTGCCCAAATAAGCAAAGCCAGGAAGAGGGGCAATGTATCCCTTTTCAAGTCCAAGTGTGGCAGATCGGGTGCACCTGGGCACATAAGTAATAAAACTCCATATACATTGCTTCAAAGCTGCCTGCTGCAAAGGTCTGCCCGGGTACCTCCCATTGAAGGTGCAGCTGTTTACCAGACCAAACAAGTCTAAACGGTTGTCTTTTAGTAGAAATGACAACCTGGGGTGTCAGGTATATTGTGAAATAAATACAGAAGTTTGGGTAATATGACTAGTTTCATTAGGGCAATAAGGCCTGCCAAGGAGAGATCCAGTGGTTTACTCTATCTGCAATTTCATCTAAGGCGACCCCATAGTTAGCACAGATTATTTCACCTTGGTCTAGTGATATAATAATACCAAGGTATTTAAGGTCTGAGTCGCACCACTGAAGGGGGAAATCCGGTTGGAAGTGTACTGTGATGGGCGTGAGCAGAAACAGGGAGGATTTCTTTCAGTTAATACTGATGCCTGATAGTCCACCAAATTTTACAAATTTGTGCAATACACCATTCAGGCTGATCTGCTGATCTCTTAAGTATAGTGTGATATCATCAGCATATAGAGATTTAAAATATATGCTTTGTAGGATAGTGAATGGCGTAGTCTTGATGGTGTTGGTGCAATTTGCCACAAGGGATTAAAACTTCATCGCAAACCGCAGTGATGATAATGGACACCCCTGCAGCATGCCAAGTGTAATAGAGAAAACGACTGTTGCGGTTCCATTCAGATGTACCCTAGCAGTGGGCTGAGAGCAAAGTAGGGCTATCCAGCCCAAAAACAGATGAGCAAAGCCCATAAGCTGGAGAAGATAGTACCACTCTACAGAATCGAACATCTTAGTGGCATCCAGGAACACCGCTGCGGCCGCTAAGTCAGGGTCTATATCCTGCATGAGCGCAAAGGGTTTGCAGGTTTGGGAGGTCGCACACCCAGGGATGAATCCCAATTGATCAGGTCTTACCAGAAAGGACATCAATTGGTTTAGCCTGTTAACAAGGACTTTAGCAAACATTTTAATGTCATAATTTGTAAGTAAAAGAGGTCTGTATGAATCGCAGCTGTTTGCTGGCTTACCAGGTTTAAGCAGAGTGATGAATTTGGCCTGGCGCATTGGGGGGGGGGGTGTCAATCATTTTCTTGTGCCTTGTGGTACGCTCCTTTTAAGATAGGCGCTAACAAACCTTTGTATATTTTATTTAAAAATCTGCTCGTAAGCCATCTGTACCCAGGGCAAGGCCTGGACACAGTTGTGTTTTGGCCTCCCTAATTTCATTTTCTTCAATGTAGGAAGATAAAAATTCTTGCTGGGCATCGTTAAGCCATCACTACACGATGCCCTCCAAGTACATAGCAGTACGTAGCATGGAAAGACCCTGTGATTTATAGAGTTGCCAATAGTATTTTGAGAATGTGTCTAAAATGTCCGGTGTGGTATGTTGTGCAACTCCTTCCTCATTAATACCGCTAAAATAAAATTAGAACCTCAGGGATTCCATATAGTGGCTGCCAATGTATGTCCCAGCATTTACCCTTCACCATACGCCCTGGCAGTATGATACTTCCCATGAAACAGGCATTCCTTTATGGCCATGGTTTGATACTCTGTAATAGTCTCTCTGGTTTTGCCCACAATATTGGGATGGGATCTGGAGTATCTCATAGGTTTCCCCCCATTTTCCTAAGATTAATTTTGAGTTTGCCTAGTTCTTCTCAGAGTGACAGTAATAGTCCTCTGCTTCTAGCCATGCACAGCCTGCGAATGGTGACCTTAAAGGCATCCCAAATCACACCCCTCTGAGGCATTTAGGCCCTCATTATGATGTTGGCGGTGTGGGCTGCCACATCATAAAGCCATAGAGGGCCGCTATAGGCGGCCCTCACCCACCGCTAGGCTGCCTCCATCAGGCAGCCTGGTGGTGGACCGCATCATTATCTGACAGGGCAGCGGTGATGCCCCTCGGATAATGATCCCTTAGCCTCCAGCCTTTCCCTGGTGCATTTCCCTGCCAGGGTGCATTTCCCTGCCAGGGAAAGCCTGGCGGAAGGGGTGCACCGGGCCACCCCTGGGGACACCTGGACTGCCCATGCACTTGGCATGGGCAGTGCAGGGGCCCCTGTGCAGTGCCCCATTGCGCAGGTCACTGCCCGATTTACGAGCAATGATCTGCGCGACAGGTGCAGCAGCCCCCACCGCACAGAGGCATTGGTGGCGGCTCCATGTGGAGCCGCCCTCAAAGGCCCGGCCAGGCATTCCTCTTGGCCGGCTGGCGGAAACAATGTTTCCTCCTGCCTGCCCAGAGGAATGTACATTATACAACCGGCGGGGTTCAGGGGGAGCTGGCGGTCACTGAGAAGACCGCCAGCATGAACACGGCGGTTTCAACCGCCGTGTTCATAATGAGGGCCTTAGTCTTTATTACAATCAAAGAAGTCAGCCGCTTCTCCTCCTCTCCTCACAGAATGCCGTATCTAAAAGAGAGAGTGGTAAAAGTCTCCAAGAGCGACACCAAGAGACCAAGGCACTAGGAGACAATGTCATCAGCATTGGTGAGTGATCCGTGAAGGCACGGCCAGGTGTGTCACTTTCTTTACCCGGGGCTTATATTTCTGGTAACAAACCAGTAATCTATTCTAAATCAGCTGTTGTAGGCACCTGAGTAACAAGTACCTTCTCTCCTCTAGGGATTAATAAAGCTCCACACATCCAAGAGCCCGTTTTCTTCCATTATTGTCCAAGTCTGTTTGCCAGCCTTTTCATGACACTGTTGGGAGCCGCACGATCTGACCATATCTAAGTTAAGTGTGACATTATAGTCCCCTCCCCAGATAATATAAGTGTAGCCTGTGTTTGCAAAGGCCAGGGTCATCTGTTTTGGGATCACAACAGTTTACGATTGTGATGGGTATTGAGTCCAACCTACCCCATGCCAAAGTATTTTAGCATTTAGTGTCGTTGAGTGACTCTTGTGGGACAAAGGGCATACCTCTGCATATGAGAATCATTGCGTCCTTGGCATATGTGGAGTAGCTAGCAGAATATCGATGAACAGACCATTTCATGGCAGACGTGTTGTGATCTTTATTCCCCAAATGGGTCTCCTGAAGTATGGCAATATTGACAGTATCCCTATCTAATTAGGCAAGTATATGATGGTGTTCATGTGGGCCACCCAACCCTCTCACATTCCAGGTCAAACAGTTATAGCAACCGCATTGGTCGGACTGTAGGCCATAGTTGGAGTCAGCCATACCTACCAGTGCATTGACACGTCATGTACCTCAGATGCCCCCATCTCTTGAGTGAATGCCTGCAATGCTTGTGGAGAGTCCAGTATGAGTATGCATGCATATATTGACAATTCAACAAGTAAACATTCCCCATCCTTCCCCCCTCCATCCAAACTGGTGGCCCAATCCCACAAGGTAAAAAATTCCCTCCCTTAATCCCACAGCAGTTAAAGAAGAGCATATGTTGAGACAGTTTATCCATTTAACAAGCAGAAAGTGAATTGCATCCAGCATACCTCAGTCAAGTATCACATGTCTATTAATTATTTGTCTACGGGTGAGAGTTGTGCAGAAACAAGAAAAAAAAAGGGGGAAGAGTGAGGAGGAAAGGAGTTACTGATCGCCAAGTGGCCGGAGACCAGCGCAGCAAGTGATTGAATCGTGAAAAGATTAGCAGAGTAGCTAGAAGTCTGGTGTAGTCAGTAAAAAGAAACCAATGAGAAGTATGAATGGTAGGATAGAAAGTCTCAACTTGGTATTTGGTATTTCTCTGGGTGCTCAGTTAAGGAGCAAGGCAGTTCCTCCTTGAATTAACAAGGGTATATGGGGCAACATTAGTTCAAGATTCAAGTGCAAGTGGTAATAGAATCAGTCAATGGCAATGTACGTGAGATTATAGGATCAGTGGTACTGAGTACTTCAAAAACCCAGCATGCATTTACCAGAACGTGAAGTGTATTGTGCGGGGTAATGTGAAACCCCATACATTCATGAGTATCATCTCTTTGTCATTTATCATTTGCTGAAGTGGGTTATCTCAGAGTCTTGCGACCCAATCTTGCAGTTTTCCATCGGGACATATTTTGTAGGGTAGCCAAACCCGTCTTTCAACATAAGATAGTGGCGAGGATGCTCTGGTTCTCCCGGCAGTGGCAGTTCTATCAATGATGCATTTCAAAAATTCACCATCATGAAAGATGTGTGTCTGGCCTTGGAGCTGATACGTAGCCAAGCCGGGTAGATCATGGCATATTGTAGGTTAGCATTTTGAAGCTTTTGTTTGATAGGTTCAAATGTCCTCTTGGCTTCTTGCACTGACATGGTGAAATTTGGAAAGATGGAGATGGCATTGCCTTCGTATTGGAGTGTACATTCCCCCCCTGGCCATTCGCAGTGTGGCATCTCTGTCCTGATAGTTTAGCAGACACGCTATTATGGGCCTAGGGTCGTGGTCTTGTCATTAAAGCTCTGTGCGCACGTTCAACCACTAGGTATTTGGAAAAGCCATCAGCCCCGAAGAGGGTTGTGAGATGTTCCACAAAGGGCTCCAGTTTGCTAGTATTAGTTGACTCGGGTACTCCCATGATGTGTAGGGTATTCTTATGGGAGCTGGCTTCTAGATCTTCATTTTTAGCCGAGATGACCTTGAGGAACTTTTCCATGTTTAACAGTCTTTCACTTTTGCTTTTCTCAGCATCCTCCAGTGCTGGGATGCACTGTTCTGCTTCAGTGAGACGGGAATCATGTTGGTTACAGTTTATTCGCTATGGCATCAATGCAGGAGCACATATTGTCCGTTTTAATTTCAATTGAGGATAAGCTCTGCTGCATGGCAAAAATAAGTGTTTTTCTCCTGAGCTAGTTACTTCATTCGTCAGAAGGGACTCAGCCTCACCTTGATCATCATTATCAGCAGGGGTTCTAGCCATTCTCCAGGCCTCAAAGTGTAGTTTGGCTTGTTTGGGGTCAGTCCTTCCCATAGTCACTGAGTTTGGAAACATTGGGGTGGCCCAACAGTTGGCAGATAGGTAGAATAAAAGAAGCCATAAGAGCCAGGGAGCTTCTCCTCAGTGCAGGGCCTGCCATGGGGCAATGGCTGGGATAATAGGTCCCCAGGTCAGCCGCTGTACCTCTCGACCCTCGAATAGATGTTGAGGCCCTGCAATATGTAGGGGTGCAGACACTGATATGCAGAACAATAGTACGGTCAGTATCCACTGTGCAGAGAGGAGCTCATAAAAGTTGGCACAGTCTCCCCTTCAATGTACTTATATTCCCACTTCTTCAGCCCCTCGTGGTCATCTATCAGGAAACTGCCTTAGTCCCCTCTTTATTAGGTTTGACCGGGAGGCATGTCACTTTGTAGTCACAACAGGCCTCAGTAGCTAATGGCCATGAGCCTCCATCGCATCCACCGCGAGCAGCAAGGAAAGAGCTGCAGGTCAACCTTAGAACCAGTGTCTGGCCAGGTTACTGGTCTGCACTATGTTGTTTTATTGTTAGTTCTTGTTGCCCTCATGTCCAATCTGTACTGAATAGGTTGCAGTCTTATATATGCAGCTCTCCCAGGCCCAGGGCCCTCGCCGGATGCTTCAGTAAGTATGGCGCAGTAGACAAACGCCACTCAACAGGCTTGCCTGTGGAGCCCAGGAATTCTCAGCTCCAGGCTGCTCTGCCCCTCCCGAACACCAGGCCACAGCAGGGCGATGAGCTCTCACCCAGGGCCTCCACTGCCGGATCTGGGGGCAGACACCAGACCCCCTCTCCAGTAGGGCCTGCAATACTCACCTCCCAGAGCACGGGTGGGCTCTAGTTCGCATCACCAGAGGTCCAACCCTTGCTCCATCCAGCCAGAGTCAAGAGAGATCGGTAGACCTCTGTGTGGAGCATGGCAGTTAACGCTCAGCCGGGGTGGGGGGCACTCGCCATCAGCAGCCCTCAATTTGCAGTGTTGTGGGCCCAGTCCATCAGCTTGAGGCCACACCGTCCCTTCCGGCTACCAGGGTGCAGCAGACCGATGAGCTCTGGACCCGGGGCCCCCAGCGCCAGATCTCAGGCATGCCCCATCTTCCGCTCAGGAGGGCCAGCGCCACCCACCTCCAGTAGCATGGACAGACCCCGGCTCGCATCATCGGAGATCCAACTTTCGCTCCAGCCAGCCGAAGACAAAAGCGCCTGGTAGACCTCCATGCTGCGTGCAGCTATTTACGCTTGGCAGGGTGGGGGGGCATGCATCGATATTTAACGGCGAGCACAATCCTCAATCAGATGCAGCTCTCCTCCAGAGCCTGTGCCGCTTGCCCCTCAAAGGTTTCTGCCAGACCTCTGTGCACAGCATGACCAAGATGAAGCAGCTGGGCCGGGGTGCTCGATTTGTGATCTCCTAAATACTTTTTATCCCGTCTGGCGGCACCACTGTATCCCAGTTGTTGGCAGGTATACAGTTGTGATAATTTTTCACTTCATATTCAGCACTTGAAGGAAGGTACTGATGTATTTTGGCCATAGATGGCAGGAGCCTCACGTGAGGCTGAACATCTTGTTTGCCAGCTCGCTAGCGCCCGCCCATGCTTCCACATACTTGATGTCCCGTGGAGGTATTTTTTTAAGTATATCGCAACAACTCTTTTCAACATAGGTTGCATTTCACAAATCTTGTTGTAACTTTCTTTTTACCACTAGGTGTGGTAAAAAAACTGCCATACTTCAGTCTCCTTGAGTGAAGATGAAGGGAGCTCGTCATGATCTTCTTCATGTGGAATAATCCAGATATTCTGCTGGTGGTGGTGCAGCACTGCCTCCAGCCAAGGGGAAAACAAATGTTTCAGGAGGATGTTCAAAAAGTTGTTTCTCCCACACCGCCAGAGAAATAATAACTGTTTTAGGGAGCGGCCCTACCTCAAAGTAAGTGTGATTGAAAATGAACCAATGAAATGGCAGAATCTTCTTGTGACATGGAGGGAATCCACAGATAAAAGCTGCAGATTTGCAGCTCTCCGCAAATAAGAAATACATTTATTTATTAAAAACTAAATATAAAGCAGGTATTTGGACATCCCAAATATGTCCAGCATCATGTACAATTCACAAAACAGTGATTCCTATATACTTAGTAAATCTTTTAAACTTTGACAAAACTACTGATCAAAACTGAAGATTCATTCTGATCACGTGATCAAAACAAAAACCATGGAGTTTTGCCTGTTTATGTCTGTAGTACCACGGAGGATCTGCAGCGCTCCAAAAATTTTAAAAAAGAAATACATTTATCACTCATTTCACTGCATATCTATTTCAGTGTTGGAGATGCAAAAGTGCATAATCACCTCTCCCATCTTCTAAAACAAATGACCCGAGTAGCTTTATGCAAAAAAGGGTCCACAGATTGCAAGAGCAATACCATTAGCCTATAGCATTTTTATATTTTATAAACAATGCACCTAACTAAGTGGATGCCTAAGTAAAAAAAAAAGTAAAACAAGTAAAACAAAAGTACCATTATTTGTTTTCCCACTTTAGTGACCCATTGACATAGATATAGAAACACTGTCACACCCACTCACATATCCATTAGATACTCTGTGTACCACACTTACCTGCACACATACTCTCACACCCATATCTACACTCATACCCCTGCACCCATATAGACAAACTCGCACCCACTTGTACACCCATACTGACAGTCTGACATCTGCTGACATATTCATACACTCACTCTCACACCCACTCACATACATGTACAGACAGTCTTACATCCATTCACATAGCTATACAGACATTCTCCCACAGTTCCATACCAATACAGGGACTTTACCATTATTCACACCTATACACACAGTCAGCCACCCAGACACACTACCAGGCATACACCTATTCATAGTCCTATACAGTACTACTACACAAACTCATGTACCCACATAAACACTCAGACACTCATTCTTAGACTCCTAGATTCACTCAAACAGAAAGTCACCTACCTACAAAATCACTAACACACCCACTTTCAAACTTTTAAAGTTACTCTTAGGAAATAGAATTGGGGATGTTATTGTGGGAAAATCTAATCTAAAAAACCTTTGACATTCACTGAAAAAAACAAAGATTACAAGGACGTTATAGTTAAGCTCACATTTCACTCATCCAAAAGCATTGAAATTTGGCAGTTATAGTTATCTGAGCCAAATAAAACTTACACCCACATAACGCACTGCTTATGACCTCACACATTAAAACAACTGTTTGATCAAGAAAGCCTTGTCAACCAACATGTTTGGTGAATACTTGGTCCTAAGATCCTCTTTATGTTACAACAAATCTGTTATCTTAATAGTACTAAACAAGACATGAAAAAGAAGGGCAACAAAAAAGCTTACAAACAAAGGGAGCAAAAGAAAGCAACAGACAGGAGAAAAACAGCTACGGAAAAAGGAAATATAGAAAACACGAGGAAATGCAGGGCTAACAAACAGTTGGTAGGGGAGTTTAAACAAAGTAAATACAAAAGGCCATGATACCTTTGGGAATAGCTAAAAGTAAGAAATAGTAATGAAAACTACCTTCTCAGGCTAGCAGAACTATCTGCTGAGGTGCTGATGGTGGTAGTGGTCATCCCACTCACTGTAACACTGGTGGCAGTATTGACAGTCAATTGTCGCTCAGACAAATCACCTAAGTTGCTGGTTGAGACTGATAGAACAAGACCAATCGGTGGCTGCTGTGGGCGCCATCGAAAATGCAAAATTTCTCCAAATCTGCTTGTAACCAAATGTTGCACTCAAATACAAGATGATTTCAGGTTCACTCAGGTAAGCTGTTGGCAATGAAGTTTACTGTTCTAGTGTAGAAGAACATGGAGCCCACAAACAGTGCACCTCAAGCATTCAGCAAAAAATGAGCTCACCAAAGGACAATGTGGTGCAGGCATGAACCATCGACATTCAAGGGATAACAAATGCATACTAGGCATGAGAGGAACCATATAGAAATATAGAATACAAAGAAAACATCATATATTATATATATTATAAAAATTCCCCAAGCAGAACACTAGTTACGATGCGTCAAAGATGGGCTCGCTCTAACATAATACTAAGTACTTGCCATGTACCTCTTTTCCTTGGATCCTTATGAAAGGAATGAAGATAAAAAGAACAATGTTTAGTAGTAATCTCTACAAAAACATTATAACAAGCACAGTATTGTACTTTTATATCAGATAGCCTATTCCTATTTTCCTTCCAAAAATTACATTTTGAACTATTCATTCATTCCAATGAATGATCTTTGCTTCTCTATCCCCTTTGAGTACTGATTGGACACGTTGGTTTCTTTAAGTACTACAAATCAGGGAGATCAGGACTGTATGATCTACATAAAGCCACATAGAAGAATGCTAATACCCCTGATAAACTAATATCATAATAGTGAAATTCCTTAATTCAGCTCTAGCAAGCACCTAGCTCACACTGGAACAGAATTCTGGTAGTAGCAGTCACTTGACATCTACTCCATTTTTATGTACACTCTGCCTGTCAGGCTGGCACCATTCTTTGCTACTGTTGATACCAGAGACCAGACTTATGAAAGTCTTGTGTTGCTCTTGTGCCATGCAAGGTCACACAATGGCAACGCAAACCCTTAAGTGATATTTACAGAGCCATGCAAAGCCACCTTACATGGCCCTGCATGACTTGCTATATCTGGAGTAACATAACCATACAGTATAAGTTGCTGCCTTGTGTTGCTCTGCACTGAGAAAGTGTTCTGCATTACACGGGTGAAGACTAAAAGAGGGTGATCCGCTGTTCCACTGTTCCCATGGAGACTGGGTGTTCCACTGTTCCCACATATTTACCTACGTATATTACTTTGGCACATTTCCAGATTTTCATAACTGGTAAACTTGAGAATGCATCCAAATGCTGCACCTTCCTAGTGCAACAAGGATAAATGTCTTTATTGTCCCTCGTATTTTCCTTTTTTTAAGTGTGCTGAATTTTTTAGAAAGAGGAAGAAGCCTCTAAAGACTTTTTTGTGGAGGAAGGACTGACTGCATGCTGGAGTTTGAGGCAGGGTGCTCTCATCTGTTTCCTGTTTAAGAAGGCTCCCTTGAGCCAGAGAGTTGATGAGCTCCGGCTGAAGCACCTGCATGCCAGTGAGTGGTACAGAAACCTGAGAGGACTTTTTGCAGCATTTCCAGCAACCCCACAGACAAAGCTGATCTCCGCTGATGAAGGGCTAAACCCAGAAACACGTGTCAAGAGACATACAGCACTATCTGCACCTGCTAAGGTGAAAAACTACATACTAGTTTATGGAGTAAAAACAAATTTGTACTGTATTTACCATGATGCAATGGGACTGACTCAATGCTGAAGTGTGAAGCAGGGTGCTCCCATCTGTTTCTTGAATTACTATGGGCCCAATCGTTGATGTGTGAATTAATCAGCACAATCATGTTACTCGCCGAAACATTTTGCATGTCCTAAGAATTATTTGACCCTTGTGGAAAGATGCGAAATGTGAGAAATTGCATTGCTCGTTGATGGTGGTGTGAGCCCCAGTCCTTGTCAGAGTACACCACAAAATGTCACTAAATTAACCTGTGCATTACCCTTTGGTAGCTTGGCACAAAAGCGGTCAGGCTTAACTTAGAGGCAATGTTTAAAGTATTTATGCAGCACTTAAATGGCAATAAAGTGAAAACACAGCACAAGAAAAGTCCAACACCACCAAACCAATTTAGACAAGTAGAAAATGTATTAAATTATTTGACCTCAGAATTACAAAAATCCAATTAGTAGAACCAGCGATATGAAATTTCAAAGATTTAAGATGTGTTTAGAGCCTTAAAGCACAAAGCGCCACTTGAGACTATCTGATTGTGCGAGAACAGGTGAAAGTCACAAGTTCTGGCCATCTTTGATGAAATGCAAGTCAGATACAGGAACCACGTTAGTCACACTGAAAAAGTTACCTTATAAAGTCTAGTGCAAAGAGTCCAGCTTACGGTGGAGGAGGTTTCGAAGAGCAGGGGGAGTGTTGTGGATGGTCATCACTGTAGCACGAAGAGCAGGCCGGGTGTCAAGGATGCTCCTCACTCTAGCACAAAGATTCTGTTGGGTGGTCCTTGACGCTCCATGTTGGCAGTCCCCACTGCTGCCAATGCTCTACCGTGAAGTGCACATCTCATGTTGCCAGTTGTCACTAGCAGTAGCTGTAGCTTAACGAGTCAGGTTCACTGCAGCTTCACATTGGAGTTCAGGGCACCATGACGGTAGCTAGGGAACTGGCATCAACATTTTTGATGCTACTTTGGAGCTTTCCAGGATTAGCGTCAAACATTTTGACATCAATCCTGCAAAGCCCATTCTGGCCCATTATGAATAAGGGTGTGCCTCTTTTTAACGCCTGCTTTGAGCAAGCGTTAACAGTACCATTCAGATGTCTTTACACCATTTGTTCAGCCCTCCCTAAAGGGAAAAGGCCCCCTTTGCATACATTATGCATGACGCATGCATGATGTACTGCAAAGGATTACACAGTGGCACAATGTATGCATTACGCCACTTTGTAAATCTGGCATGGCATTTTTGGCCATCTAACATCACATTAGAGTCAAAAAGGTGAAGCTAATGTGTTGTTGGATGGACAAGGGGCTCTTAAATCTGCCCCCAAGGGTCCAGGACCTAAGGGGCAGCTATTGGGGGTCATTAACTAACTAAAAGTGTCAATCAGGGATCAGACAGGCCCAGTTGCAAGTCTAGGCAGGTCCAGCACAGCTGTCAGCTGGGCTGTTGCAGAAAGGTCTCTGGAGCTTTTTGTGTCCCTGCAGCTCAGAATAGGAGGCCAGCCAGCTGGCCCTTAAGTCACTTCACCCTCAGATGGAGGGTGCTAGTCCAGTTATCTTTCACAGACATTAGGAGAGGCCTCAAACAGCAGGGTAGTCCTCTCGCATGAGGGACTTTCCACAGGTCCAGGAGTTAAAGAAGTGTGGGTTTAAGGGTCCCATTTTTACCTGGGTCCTGCTTTATTTATTAGGCCCTGGGTACCTGCAGTACCACTTTACTGGGGACTTATAATAAATTAAAGGTGCCAATTGGGTGTAGGATAATGTTACTACGCTTAAAAAAAATAGCACAAGCACTTTAGCATTAGTTAGCAGTAATAAAGTGCACAGAGTCCTAAAGGCAACAAAAATGAATACAGCAAAACTGGAAGCGTGTTAAGGCAAAATGTTTGGGAGTGACACTGCAAGAGGGCTAAATATGAAATGAACTTTGACCAGAACCTCACTCCCAAACAAGGTCAGACTGGCAAGTCATTCAATCTGGCATTTTTCCAGTAGGTTGCAGGTGAGAGTGCTGAATGAAGGCCCAGCAGGGAAGTCTGTTGGTCCGGGACCCAGCTGAACTTACAGCCCATCCTTAAAGTAATTTTACCAAATGAATTTTCCTGCTGGTAAAATAGGGTCCTGTGTTCAAACGCCCAGAAAATCCAGGTGCAGGAACACCAAGCTACTTATGATTGAACAGAGTAGTATCTCAATATGGGGATGTCCCTCTACTCAATTTGTAACCAGGGCTAATGTTTTCTAGAACTGATAGTTTTTTAGAGGCTGGAAATTAGTAGGGATGTGTGAAATTTTTATAATCTGCTTTCACTTAGTTACGTCAAACGAAGGGAAATTATGCACAATTATGCAAAATACAAATCCTTTATTTAGCACTTTACTCTAGTGTTAGACCTGGTATCCTTGGTGTGGTTTCCCCTGTCTTTTTACCTCTGCTTCCTCGGTTTTGACTGTGTGCTGGACTTTGTTTTTGCTGGTTTTTGGTACTCTGGACACTTTACCACTGCTGACCAGTGCTAAAGTGCAAGTGCTTGCAGTGTAAACTGTATGTGTAACTGGCTTTTTCCATGACTGGCATATTTGATTTGCTAGTAAGTCCCCAGTAAAGTGTACTACAGGTGCCCAGGTCCGGTAAATCAATGGCTACTAGTGGGCCTGCAGAACTGATGGTGCCACCCACATCAGTAGCCCTGTAAACATGACTCAGACCTGCTACTGCAGTGTCTGTGTGTGCAGTTTTAAACTGCCAATTCGACCTGGCAAGTGTACCCCCTTGCCAGGCCCAAACCTTCCCTTTCTGTACATGTAAGGCACCCCTAAGGTAGGCCCTAATTAGCCCCATGGGCAGGGTGCAGTGTATGTTAAAGATATGACACATACTGGTGTGTTTTACATGCCCTGACAGTGAAATACTGCCAAATTCGGTTTTCACTGTTTCAAGCCCTATCTCTCTAATAGGTTAACATGGGGACTGCCTTTAAATATATTTTAAGTGCAGTTTTCCATTGTGAGCAGATAGAGATTTGGAGTTTGGGGTCTCTGAACTCACAATTTGAAAAAACAGCTTTTGGTAATGTTGGTTTTTAGATTGTCAGTTTGAAAATGCCACTTTTAGAAAGTGGGCATTTTCTTGCTTAACTATTCTGTGCCTCTGCCTGCTTGTTGAATCCATGTCTGGGTCAGACTGACAGTTGGCCTGTTTGTGAATTCCCTCTAGACAGTGACACAAAGGGAGCTGGGGTGTAGCCTGCATATCCTAATGAGTCTCCTGGGCTAGAGTGGGGAGGGAGGAGCTGACAATTACACCTGAAAGGGCTGTGCCTGTTCTCACACAATGGTTTGGGTTAGTGTGTGTCTGGGGTCAAGCCTGGGCAAGGCAGGATCTTGTAAAAAACAGAGACTTTCCTTTGAGGCTTGCCTACTTCAAAGGAAGAAATGGATATAAGTAGTGGACCCAGAACCCCAGGCTTTTAGATTACTTCTGGATCAAGAGAAACCTCTACGAAGGAAAAGAGCTGAGGAGCTGGAAGTGGACTACTGCTCCTTTGCCTGTGAGTGTGCTTTGCTGGGTTGGCCTGCAGTTGCTGCTTCTGCCTTTGAGAGGACAAAGACTGGACTTTGCTGTGTTTTCCTGATTGTGAAGTGTCTACAAGGGTTTGGACTGAGCTTGCCCCCTGCTCTGAAGTCTCAGGGCCATCAAAGACTTCCTCTGCCAGCACCTGGGCTCTCTTGCTGAGACTCCTACTCTGCCAATTGATATCTAATCCAGTTCCTGGGCCCTTCAAAGGAAAAGCTGGTGGAACCAAGACTGAAATCCATGCACAGGAGCCATGCGGGAGAAAAATCGACGCATCGCCTGCTTTGTGGTTGAAAAATTGACACACTACCTGCATCGCAGCTGGAAAATCGATGCAACACCTGCTGGCAGCTTCCAAAATCAACTCATCATTCATGCAGCGTGGCTCTTCACCATTATGCTCCGGAATTTTGCATGCATCATCGCTGGGCATCAAAACCATAGTGAGCTTGCGCGGATCCATGTTTGCACGTACAAAAATCCAATCATTGCTCCTCTGCAGGAGACAAAAATGACGCATTGCCTACCTGACTGGAGAAAAACAAATAACACACATCCTCACTTTCTATGAAGGAATCAGTGCATCACTGACATTTTTGATGCACACTTACCCGTGCGGTTTTATTTTTTAATCAAACCAGTTACTTTGTGTAAAAACAACACATCCATTAATTTCTATGAATTAAAACTCTTTGCTTTACAAATTCATAACTTTGCTTGTGTATGTTGGATTTTTGTCGTTTTGGTCTTGTTTGATTCAGATAAATATTGCCTATTTTTCTAAACTGGTGTTGTGTCCCTTTTGTGGTGTTTTCACTGTACTACTCTGTGTGTTGCTGCAAATACTTTTCACATTGCCTCTGAGACAAGCTCGACTGCTTGTGCCAAGCTACCATGGGGGGGCAGCATGGGTTATCGCCCTCACACTGACTAAAGTGAGGGCCCCTGTTTGGACAAAGTGCATACTAACTGCCAACCAGAGACCCCATTTCTAGCATCTATCATACAATCCATCTTAGGGTCAATTTTTGATGTGAGGATGCATTTTGCGCTAACAAACAGCACAGAAAACAAAGCTTGCGTTCCTGGTTGTTCACATTGGTCCGGTTTTCCCATGTTATATTTTTAACATGAACAGCAGTATATTCCGTGTAGTGCAATGAAATAATTTCAGATATTTTACATAGTAGCCATAATAAAAATTGTCAAAGTTACATGAATTAGGTTGGCGTAATTAAAGTTTCAACTGAGTCTGGAAATTAATGTGACTGGCAAGTCTGACATATAAGCCATTCTTAAAAAAACAAAAAGGATATCCTTTGATCTACGGTATTTGTAATGATGGTTGTGTCTACATCTGATACATACGTGGCTGCTTGTGGCTCGGTATGCCAAACACATGCGGAGCTTAATTGGCATTACAAGGTATTCTGAGACGGGAAACTGCTCAGCAAGTTAGTCAGGATATTTGTGAATGAAATAGACAGTTTTAAGATCAGCAGCCTAGGCCATACACTGCTCTACTTACAAAGCCTATTTGCAAAGTAAATTTGCTCTGGATTTGTGATACCTGTGAAAGTTGTTTCTATTATATTTATTTAAAATTACAGCGGTTTACATTGGAAACAAGCTCAAACAATTAAGTTAAAAGATAAATAACTGCATACAGTTTAATTTTACAGAACGCAAACATTCATCTTTCATTGTACCATTATCTGAGTATTAAGTGCAATATAATTGTTCAATGCATTTCCACTGACATAAACGACAGAAAATTAAACAAATCAGACTTTCAGGAGATAATCTTTATTGTCTTTTATTGACCTAACTGTACTAAAAGCTTAGCATGATCGGAATTGCTTTGCTGTTGAATTTAACTCCTGGTCACTAAAATTCGAAGAAAGCATTTAAAAAAAGGCTCTGCTTGAAACATAAAGTGGATTGTTTGAAAGAGGGAACATGGATCATTTCAAGTTAGGGGTAACCAAATGAAGCTCTTATTAATTTCTTGCCTGTTGGTAGCCCTGACACTGCCTTTGCTACCCCTGGTCACAGCAATCAGGGCTGCACCAACAGGAAAGAAAACCCTCTCTGTGCTCTCATAGCCAAGCCCCTAAGCAGCAAATATTGCATTTGAGGTGCTAAGAGTGGGTCGGGGGAACAATCTCATGACGTCACTATGGAACAAAGGGTGAGCGATGCCATTACCAGTACCTCTGGCATTTTGGTGAACCAACATTGACTTACTAGTGTGTATTTGCTGTGTGTGCCACGCGCTGAACCATCTATTCTGTAATTGAGGAGTTGCTGATGCAGGGACAGGAACACATGAAAAGCAGGTCATCTGGACCTGTGTGACAGAAGCTGTGCACAAAAGTTGCATTTACATTAAAAATATAAGAATGTGCCAAATTGAAATCTAAAATTAGTCAACATTAGCAAATTAACATACTCTGTGTAATTATTACGTTTTTTGTTGTTTTCAGTCATACTCAAATGTGCCTCATTGCCCCTTTATGAACCATGGTGTTTGTTCATCTGGAGGTCGACACATTGTCAACACTAAAGGACCCTGCAAGGGAATTGCAACTGCACGGAGTACAGGGTAATAGTGAACGGCAGACCGTCTGTTTTAGGCGACAGTCTGTTTTTCACTAAGCCTCAGATTTAAAGGGTGGCATCGATCCTTCCGGAGGCAGGTGCAGTTAATGACCCTACCAACCTGCAGGAGAATGCTTTGGGTGTCCGTGAGACAAGTGTAATGGCCTTACACGCAGCAACTTTGGTGGGGGTGCACTGATTGTTTGCCACTTCAATGTGGCAGATAGACAATGTGTGTCCTGTATCTTTTTGCGTCCACACCCACACACCTTTACTTTGCGTGGGTGAAGAGTATTTGCTCATTCGGATGGGACCACATACCCGTGCTCGCCAACTAAACACCAGCGTGACCCATGTTACAGAAGGGGTCGTGAAAGCGACTGTAGACTGTTCTGTGTCCTGTTGTGCACCTGGGTATCTAGGGATAATAAGTGCCCTGATAGCCATTTGTGCTGATTTGTTCGAACACGTCCACCAACAATATTTTGGTATTTATAAAACACTTTCATGTAAACTGCTCTTTTAAATGACAAGATATTTTGAGTGTAAAACAGAGCTGGTAATTAACCACGATTAGCAACCTATGGGGTAAATAGAGAATTGTGTCTCACCTGCAAACCTACAGCTAGGCACACTTATTTCAGAACGGACCAATAGCTTTGTGGGCGTTTCACCACTTCCTGTCTTGTGAGTCACAGAGCGAACTAGCTTTCCCTTGAGCTATCATCCAGGAAACATGGAATTTCTAGTGTTTGTTTTGTGGGTAGTTCTGTGAACATAATGAAAGCTGATGAGAGAGGCGGGTTAGGAAGGGGAGACTGAGCATGTTCCTGGCAGGGGACATGTAAAATGTCCCCATAGAACTCTGAGTCTGACAAAAATCACAGTTTGGAAAAAACGTCTATTCCTGATGGGGAAGATTTTTTACTTTGAGGTTATTGGTCTCAATATTTGTTTAAGATACTCAACAGCATTATAATAGCTAATTTAGATTATTCGGATAAAAAGGTGTATAAAATAACATTTGAGAAGCAAAATAATAAATAAAATTGATACAATAAAGTTACTACGCAAAGAAAGAGATAATTCCATTTCATTGTCTTCTATGACAAAAAAGGGGAGGCTCAAACGAGTTTTTGTGTTTGAACATCTACAGTTCATAAAACCAACATATTCTCCTTGTAGCATATTTTCTACTCTTCACATCTGCCCTTCCCAGAGAGTCCTGCCTGGGCATTTCAGTTAAAGGGCCAACGAAGGTAATAGCAAATTCTATGGCAACTCCTTATTAGAATTAAGGCCACAAACACCCTTGGGTATAACCCCCTACTTTAAATCTGTCAGATAACCCACAAAATGTATGTCATTGTCTAAACACTCATCATATTCAATTTTCATCATTTACAAACACACACATCTTCATAATACATGCAGCAATGTTCTTGATAAACTCAACAAAATGATCAACTTCGTAAAACCAGTTTCAGACCACATCATCTTATCATGGCCCCTATCCTGCAAAGTACTTTCTATCAACTAGTATCCTGGGGACCTCACAGACCTCAGCCCCATCCAGATTACTATGCAAACACTGAGTCCGCTGCAAGCACCTCATGTGGTAATACAGTAATACAATGCATGTTCAAATTGTGCTTCATTGGGGTTTTTGCCTGGCTGCTTTTAACCAGGTTAAACATTTAGCATATTTGGTGGGGCTGATGGGCAAACTGTGCCTATATGATGGTTGCAGTGTTCAAAATGGTAAATACCATGCAGTGTTCATGCATGGACTCCCAGTCCATGGTTCACAATGAAGAATCTGGCTCCAATTATACACAGAGCAATTGCTATTTATCGGGAGATGAAGTTTGGCTTGCGGCGTCACCCAATTTGAGGCCTCTTGTGATTAGTGCCCATGCCACACAAAACAAAATGGATGCACTGTTTATTACCAAAAAGTTTCTCTAAACCACATCATCCTCCAGTTGTGGGGAGCTCACAAGTCATAGATACAACACTGGACTATCATGTTCCACACCCACACCAACAAGAAGGAGTCCATTTGTCATACAAAAATCATCATACACATTGACTATCTTCCCTCATCTTCTTGGAACTGTCTCTGAAAGCTTCCAATGCTGTGCCAGTTAGCATACATTCTTCTATCTCAACTATAAGTGCTCTGTCTGAAATAAAGTCTTCAAAGAGGATATGCTAATTTAAAATTTTTAAAACAACCACTAACATCTCAAACAAAAACATTACCTACCTAGCATCTTCAAAGTGCCATGCGATCCAATTCACACACTCATGAAGGACTTAAATAACTCTCCATCATCTGTTTCTTGATCCTCACCTCCACTGCTACCACCTTACCTCACTTAAAACGAAATACAGTACACCAAATCATCACTTTCATCTTCAACCTCATTCCATCAGTTACCACACCACCACCACTACCATGCAAACTATAACACCACCAAAAACTCCACCTTCAGCATTTATCAACCCATAGATTCCCAAGTCAGCACTCATTCTTTCAAATACTTCTTCATTGTGGAACATCAGTGATCCTTTTTTGCAGTAGAAACCATTCAGTGACAATACATTGTCTGTTAGTGACTCATTTAAATATGTTCAAGGCTATATCTTTACTGTGAACTTCCCCACGATCCTTTAAATGCTAAATATCAAACACCATACCAGCTGAACACCAACATAAAGGGAAAGTGCAGTCTGGAAAACTCTAATAAAAACACAATCCCCCAACATGCTGCATTGAAATTTATATGAATAAAACTGCATATGATCCACCACAAAATGAAAATCTGACTTATATGTCCAAGAAATATTATGTGCCAATAATCTCATACACCAAAATAATGGAAGAGAGCTCTCAAATGACATAAATATTGCATTAGCCCATCTACCAGATTGATTCAGAAAACCAATAACATGAACAAATCATTACCAAAATCAATACTAGGAGGCACAATATTGACGTGGCATGCTACACTTGTATCTTATTGTTCCACATGAGGCAAATTGTTGCATCGCTGTCACAGGTTTGCAGGAATATTCCAAAAGCACTTGTGCAGCAAATATGCCCACACTGCCATTTGTACCTCTATACGCCAATCACACTATTTGTTCTTTGCTGCTTGAATGACACCTCTCACCACATGATTAAACATTTCCACAGTCCCATTTCCAAAAGGATTATGGAGTGAACTATTCTACCATAGCAGGAATTCCTTCTGAAGCAAAAACTCTGTCCATGAATTCCAATACTGTTAATGGATCCGCTCTCTTTACTATCGTTATTACTGGCCACTAAGTAAATAAATCTATCAAATACAATCACATATTGTTGGAGCTTCCCCACCAGACCCAAAAAGTCTACTGCAACGCATTCCCAAGGCTGTTCTGTAATCAGACACTCACTCATGGTAGGTTTAAAAGTGTGCATTGATTTATCAGCATTAGAACACACCTCACAAGTCCTCACAAGTCTTTCTACAGCCTTATCCATTCCTGGCCACCAGAACACCCCTTTTATTAATTGGTTCTTACCACTCCAAAGTATCCTTCATGACAGAAGCTCAAAATCATACTCCGTAATCCATAAAATGGAATCACCCTGTTACCTCTTGAAACTCTCCATAATCTACAGACAATTCTGACCTCATCTCCCAAAATGGTTTAAGTTCTTCTGAGAGTTGTTCTTTCCTCAGCCAATCTTCGTACAAATATCTTACTACCTCCTGTAATTCCACATCCTTTTCCTGTTCCGTTTCCAATTACTCCTTCTTTATTGTTGGTTCCCCAGAATCATGAACTGAAGCAACCCTGAATTCATTCCAGGGATCATCCTCACACTCCTCTAATGGCAGCGAAAATTGTGACAAACAATCAGCCATTACATTTTCTCTACCTGGTACATACACGATGTTATATACATAATTCTTCATTTTTATGGATACAGTTGTCATTCTGGCTTGGCTGAAGCATTCACACATCCTTCCATAGTCAATAATTTGACTAATGGTTTGTGGTCACATTTTATGGTCTACCCCAAATAAATGCTAGCCAATTATCTAATGCTTCTTTTTCAATAATAGGATCTTTGGTTTCAGTTGATGATATTGTACGTGATGCCAAAAGAATGATTCTCTCTTTACCATTGGAGTCTCTGTGTGCTAGCTCTGCTCCTAACCCCTTGTTACTAGCATCAGTTGTAAGTGCACATTTCAAATTTGGCTCAAAACCTTGCAAAGCAGGCACTTTTGTCAAAAACTCATTGATCTCCCTAAATTTTATTTCACATTTCATGTCCCATAGAACCTTACATTTTTCTTTAATAGTTGACAAATATTATATACCCTGTCAGAAAAATGGGGAATACATTTTGCACAGTACTCCACCATTCATAAAAATGACCTTACTTCATCTTTATTCTCTGGTGCAGAAGTACCCATAATCATATCCACTAAGGAAGGTTTAGGTCTAGTTCCTTCTTTACTCATTACATGACCTAAATAACTCACACTTTTTTCTGCAAACTCACATTTACTCAACTCAGTAGCCAGCACCATGTGCTCAAGGATTTCCAACACCGTTCTCAACCTCTCATCATGTACTTCCCTGTCTGCCCCAAACACCAAGATATGGTTGTGAAGAAATCTCACGGCATCTTTTTTCCAAACAAATTATTTATCACCCGTTGAAACACAGCAGCTGCCGTCACTAACTCAAACAGCATACATTTGAACTGACAATATCGAAATGGTGTGATGAATACCAAATATTTCCTTGATTCTGGTGTGTGGGATATTTGAGAATATGCTGCCAAGCGGTCCAATGTAGAAAACCTTTTAGCTCCTTTGATAGATGCTATCATTTCTGTGATATTCGGAAGGGGAAACTGATCGATAACAATCTTACTACTTATGTGGCTAAAGTATACGCAAAGACAAATGTTCCCATTGCTTTTGTGTGCTACAGCGACTGGTGAAACCCACTCTGATCTTTCTATAGGTTCATCACATCACGTTCCACCAACTTTTCCAACTCCTGTTCTGATGGTTATAGGAATCATTCTTGCTTTATTTATCTTTGGTACTGCATGTTTTTTTTAGCATAATGCTTTGTTCAAAATGTTTCAATAAACATCCTTTCATGAATACTTTTGTAAACTTGTTCATCATTCCTTTAGCCATCAAATTTCCTTCGTCCAGTATTAAAACCTTTTCTGTACTACTTAAGACATTTTGCAAATTTCCCTGATCTACCTATCCTAGAATTGATTGGCTGTGTTTATCCACATATACTTTTCCTCTTGCATCCCTGCCCTTAAAGGAGAAATGTAATCGTCTGTATCCTAAAATAGCAATTTGTTTGCCTGTGAAACTCTCCGGGTCTATATCTGACAGGATTAAATGCGAACCGATCTTCTTACTAAATGTTTTGTTCCATACATCTTCATTCACAATAGTAAATGGCAAACCCGAATCAGCATACTTATTGATTTCTACTCCTCCTATTAGCATATCACACAAAGGTTTATTTCAACATCTTCCTTCACTTCTGTTTATTAAAAAATTTCCTTGTAAGCTTTTGACACAGTCACTTTTAGAATTTTCACCTTCAGTCTTACTAGCTTCAGGACTATTTCCTTCCAAAATGCATTTGACCTTGTTTCTCTTCTTTTAACCCACTTTAGAAAAGTATCCCACAATTCCAGAATTGCTGCATCTTTGTTTCTTTGCAGGACAACTTTTACTGTATGCAAGATGCTCTCTGCTATCACACCGATAACTCCTGTCATCTCCTATCCTCTTTTCCTTTATCATGTTTTTTTGTTCCTTTGCTTGTATCCTATTTTTTCACCTTGTACACATTTTTAGAGTCTTTCTCCGAATGCTTCAGTTCTGTAGCACATCTTCCAGATATTTCAGCCTTGCGTACAATTGCTAATAGCTTCTCCAATGATGCATCTCCATTGATCCACAACCGTGGTGATATTATTTGTGTGCATAACCAACTGATCCCTAATCAGCTCATCATGTAAGTTTCCAAATTTGCAATCTATAGCTAATTTCTTTATTTCAGCCACATACCTGTCTACTGTTTCTTCTTTGTTTTGTTTATGTTGAAAAAATGTATACCGTAAAATGCCCATGCACACTTGAGGTGTATAATAGGTGTCCAAATCTTTTTAAGCTGCTTCAAATACATTAATATCACCACTTATTACTGATTTTGGCATTCTAGTGTAAGTTTTTAGCCCCAAAGGTTCCAAGGAATGCAACAAAATTATTTTTTCTGCTCTGCTTTCATATCTTTCTTTTCGTCCACTGCGTCAATACAATTGATAAAATATTCTTTCCATTCTATCCATACAACTAGTGGTGCTGATCCTGACACTTTAAACGTTTGTGGAGGATTAATTGTCAAATTTTGTTGTGCCATTTGTTATTCCCCTGTGGAAATGTATGTACCCAGTCACCTGTTTCCTGCTTTTCTCATGTTTGATTTGTCCACACGACTCTCTTTAACACTTTATATTGTTTGCACACTCTGTATCGCTAGTATTTTACTTATCCTCTAAAAATGGCCTCCATGTTAGGTCACGCTGTGTGACCTACTGGTGTTTGCACATAGTATTTGTGCATCACTTCTATGTGGAGTTTTCCATGTCACTGCTTGTTTAGTGAAGTGTCATAAACGCTGTGCATGCAATTCCACTGCGAGGTGTTAATCGCTGCTGCAGGCATGAGTCTTTCAAAGGATGCACATCCCAAGTGTCACCATAAAAGTTCCTACTTTGAACTGTAATTCTTTTAATATTTCTTTAATTGTTGGAATTATTCCAAGATAATTACATGTCCTCTTTTGAACATCTTCCTCATCCAATCCCCGCTTAAACTGTTGCTGATGTTCACCAATCCAGTTCTGACCTGTTATTCCACTGAATCATAATAAGTTCTCACCCAGCTTGTCGCCAAATTGTTTCGTTGGTATTAAAATTTCGCAGGAACACTCCAAAACCACTTGGGTGACAAATATCTTTATTGAGCAACAACACAAACAGGAAACAGGTCTGCTCACATCACCACTGTAACTGAACTCTTTAGAATTATAGCAGTGGAACAGAATGCTACCTATGTCACCCTTGCAGTATTCCATTACAACAGTTCAAATCCTGTGGCACACATTCAAATATCTCAATTTAAATGGATTATTTGATAACATCTCCCCTAAGGCAGTGAACAATTTGTAAATAAATAAGTACAAAAGCCCATGTCAGGAGATCACTTCAGCATGCACTATCCATTTCTCCTGTCAGCACTGACAATGACAGTACCAACACAACCACTAAACATCACACTGTTACAAGTGTGACAATTCTGACTTTTCCAGGCCCCCAAAGCGATAAGAAACCTTTGGGTGGGCGGTATGTCATTTTTAATGGATATAGAATTAATAGCAACTGCTGTTGTGCTCATCTCTAAATTAGACTGACAGATACACCATTTGGCAGGCTGTCATAAGTGCTTGTGTTGACACTTAAGTGTAGGAGCAAGCACCAGAAAGCTCCAGATCAAATTAAGCACTGCCTTAAGACCATCTTTCCTGTAGAAGAGGTCCTATCTATCTCTCTCATTAAGGTACCCCCCCAGAGAAAGGATTTAGACTTTATTCATCCCTGTTAACACCCCCAACAATGGCATAACTTTAATTTTCTCACCTAAAACCACCCAAATCTTTACTCTTTTAAATTATATTATCTTTGCCCCTGTGCAATCTACAACCTTCCATGTCCACTTTCCTAATACATTCTTAATAAAAATCAGTAGCAATTAATTCACCACAACAGCCTGCACCTCTACCACATAGACTTCTGCCCCAGATGCAACAATGCAACTGTTTCTGTCTTTGTAGTTGATAATGTGTAGTCATCACTGACAGAATGCCTTCCCACTAGTAGTACTTATAAGTTGCTTGGAACAGCATGTGCCACCAATTCAATGTCAGGACCGGAGGCTCCGATTATGCTTTCTCTTTCATTACTGACTTAAACAACAGCCAATCAAATACAAGTAACAGAAAAAACTACACATCCCAAGATGCCTAACCTCCTATCACATGGTCCAATCACTATCCATGTCCTCTGTCATGAGTCCCTTGACCTTTGATGTCACTTCCTCTTTCTTTGCTGCTTCGCAGCAGATAAGTACACGTTTTTTCATTCTCTCTATATCACTGTAGAATGGGGCAGTTGCGAAGTGGATCTGTTTGCCTCACGACTCAATTGCCAAATTCCAAAATGTTACAGTTGGCGTCCAGACCCTTGTGCAATAAAGACAGATGCCTTTCTTCAGTATTGGTCCCAGTTTCGAGGTTATGCCTTTCCACCATTTCTGATGATTGCCAGGGTTTTGTTTCAGGTGCGGAGACAGAAGTCAGAGATTGTTCTGGTGACATCTTTTTGGAGAGCACAGCCTTGGTTCCCCATTGCTCTTCATTTATCCTGTGCCTCTCCTCTTCTAATTCCGCCTCGTCCGAATCTTCTTTTGAGTCCGGAGGGCCGTCAACATCCACTGGTCTTGTCAGGGAAGTTGACTCTTCTAGCCTGGTTAATTTCAGGTCTAGATGGAGTACCCCAGACATTTCGAAACAAGCTGCAGAGTACATTAAGCAGGCCTGGGCCGGTAGTACCCATAAGAGATATGACTGGCGCAGACGGTTTAGTTGGTGTGATGGAAGGTGTCCAATCCAGTGGAAGCACATATTGATATGATTGTTAACTTTTTAGCAGAGTTAGCTAGTTCTGGTTTGGCTTAGAGTACGATCAACAACTTTAGATCTGTGATTTCAGTAGGACATTCTCATCTAGAAGTGAAGCCCGTTGGAGAACATCTGTTAATTTGCAAACTTTTGAGAGGTATTCGTCTTTCGAAACCTCCTCAAGCTAAATATTCTGTATTATGGGATGTTAACATTATTTTAAAATGTTTAGATTCTTGGCCTACTAACAGGTTTTTATCTCGCAGGCAACTTTCAGCCAAGCTGACCATGCTTTTATGTCTTATCTCTTGTAAAAGAGTTTCAGACGTCAGAGCCTTGGATTTAGCTGGTAGAACTTTTTCCCCAGAAGGAGTCACTTTTTCAGTGACAAGAAGGACTAAAACAAATTGCAGGCCAGTAGCCTATCCAGTTTATACTGAAAATTCGAAATTATGTGTAGTCCAGTGTCTAAAGGATTATGAAGTTGTCACAGAAGAATTTCGACAAGAAGTTAAAAGTCAATTATTAATTTCTTTGCAAAAACCTTTTAAACCAGTTACCTCAGCCACTTTGGCTAGATGGATGAGATGGTTGATGAATGAAGCAGGTATTGATACCTCTGTATTTTGGGCTCATTCTGCTAGAGGGGCTATGGCTTCAAAATCTTTTGACTTAGGTTCCCGATTAGAAGACATTATGAAGGCAGCAGATTGGTCTTCAGAAAATATTTTTCGTAAGTTTTATCACAAACCAGTATTGGACGTAGCTACTGTAGTAATGGAACAGCTTTAAACTAGCATAATCGGAGCCTTCGGTCCTGACATAGAATAAAAAATGTTCTAGCTATTGCGTCAAGAATTTTCAATTCTATTAAGGACACGGAGGCGAGGATTATCCCACCCTTATATATAATGAATATTGAATATCAATTATTGTACATATTTATGATCTATTGTTATTTCTCCCTCCCATTTATTGCCTATTATAGAGATATTGAGTCATTTCAATTTTAATTGGGATATTACCTGCCTGTTTATTGTTACAGGTTCTGAGCAGAAGAATTCATGAAATTCGTATCTTCAGGGAAGTTTGGTTTTAACGTTTTACCCGGGTGATTCTCCGGTGTTGAGCTATCCAGGAGTCGGATCTACAGTAAGAAGAAGATGTTCATGGCTCCTGATTTCGGGATGGCGTAAGAAGTTTCGTTTTCAACTTGATCTTATCTGGTTTGACCAAAGAAAGATGAAGTGACATCAAAGGTCAAGGTACTCATGAGAGAGGACATGGATAGTGATTGGACCATGTGATAGGATGTTAGGCATCTTGGGATGTGTAGTTTTTTCTGTTACTTGTATTTGATTAGCTGCTGTTTAATTCAGTAAAGAAAGAGAAAGCATAATCCTCGCCTCCGTGTCCTTAATAGAATTGAAAGTTCTTGACGCGATAGCTAGAAATTTTTTATCCTTCCTAAACACACTTTCTAATCAATCGCCATATAGCTGGATGGAATATGAATAGGTTCTTCTAAATAAACATTGGAACTCAATCCCAGTTGGACTCTTTAGACTGCAGGTATATCCATGTCTGCCAACATGTTTCATCTTGTCTCGAGGTAGGTCATTAACAGAAGACGTAGGGACAATATTGACTGGTGTGTATTTCGCTTTGTTTGTCTTGAGCATTTGGCTATTGTCATGTGATCCTTTGTATTACTTTGAGTTTTAATTAGGGGCTAGGGATAGTTGTTGGCCATTAGAAAATGCAGGGAGCAGGGCCAAATTAATGTATGTGTGGGGGTGCATTTTCTTGGATCCTAATCAAATTTCAATCTACTGTTAATGTTGTGTCGTAAAAACTTGTTTTCCACATGACTGATATTTTTTCAAAGTTAGGACATGTTCATATCTCTGAATGTAATATGTGAAAGACAAAATGTGATGGGTTGATAGGTGGATAGGTGGGTGGGCGGGTGCATGGATTGATGAATGGTTGGGTGGATGGGTATGGTGGCTGGGGGTGGGTGGGTGGAAAGATGGGTGGATGGCAAGGTAGATGGCTAGACTGAAGCTATGATTGATCCATGGGTGAATGGGATGATGATATAAAAAGGGAGAGGATATCAGAAAATTGACAAAGAGGCTGTGTGGAAGGCTGGATGGCTTCAGAAGTGTGATGATGAAGGGAACGTGAGATGTTTAAATCAATGGGTGTATGAATTCTCTATTGGCAAAGGGATGAATGTGTGCATTTTGACACTATAAACCATGTTAATAAAAACACAAGAGCAGAGGGGAAGAAAAAAGTACACATGTCTGTCGGAACACAAAGCTGTGAGCCTGAGAATTGGCTTGAGATGCTCGCCTTCCCAGGAAAAGGGGCGCGTTCCTTGGAATAACAAAACATATAGTTAAACCTCAAAGAAATGGGCTTTCTCCGAGATGCTAAGTTCTGCACTCAGTTTAAGCTCATAGGTGCTTCAGTTGTATTCAAGGTGGTCACAATACTATTTGGCCAAAGGGGAGCAATCACATTAAAACAAAGACTTCTGGGGATCAAGACCAAGCCCATGTCCCTGCATCTTTCTGAACCCAGGGCAGTTAATTGGTAACTATGACTGAGGGAACTCTGCTGGGCATTACTACCTCTGAGTGCTCTGCCTTTGGGCTTCAGTGATGGGTTTTATTGGTGTGTCCTGCTCCGTAGTCCTGATAACAAGGGTCTGAGAAGAACTACTGTGCTCTTTCTCATCAAATAGGTTTACCACTAGCAGCTTGGAACGTTGCACCATGAAAGGAAAAAAGTTCACCCTGAAGTTCTTCAAACTGTTTTAAAGAGGTTTAACATATAAAGCTAGTAAGTTTTAATGATACCTGTCATTTACTTTTCCGATTCAACTGCATATGAAAATTGTTTTTTTAATATAAGCATTATGAGCAGCGTGCTCACTGTCAAATTTCATTCTATACATGGACTCACTTTTGTAATTTCTAACATTATTGATTAAACTTAGGGCCATATTTACAAGAAAGTCCCCCCCCCACTGGCACCTAACAGCACCATAGTTGTGCCTAATTTACAGTACGGCGGTCCATGGAGGTAGTTAGCACAATAGCATCAAAGTTTTTCATGCTATTGTGGTGCTTTGCTACACTAGCATTAAAACTTTTGCTGGTAGTACAGCAGAGCACAGGGAGGCCTACTGAATATAATGGGTGCTTCATTGTAACGCCTGTTCTGAGCATGCATTAAAAATGACAGAAAACATGACACAGTTAAATGTTGTAAATTTCACTACGTCATTTTTTCAGGCCTTCCTGCACCCAAACGCCCCCTTGCATATATTATGCCTGACGGAGGCCTAATGTGGTGCAAGGGGTTGCACCACTTTGTAAATATGAAGCATATTTACAATAAAATGGTGTTGCGGGATGCTGCGCCAAAATTGGTGGCTCCACTAGTGTCACTTTAGAATCACAAGGATGCGCCATATTAACAAGAATACTGCACACTCCTGTGTTTCCCCCTGTGCCAGCACTAAATTTGCTCCCGAGTGCCAATGCAGCCACCCTTGCGCCATGGTGCAAGGATGGCTGTGCTGCGTGGAGATCGTTTTGTGCTGGAAGGGATACCTTCCTGCACAAAAACAATCTTCAATGATGATTTGGTCCTTCTATGTGTGCTGCAGAATGCGTGCCACCAGCAGTTGCAAGCTGAGATGAAGACTGGTGAGGCCAAGGCAGGCAGGGCTACATACCAACAGACACACTCCTAGGAGCCACCAAAACTTGTGTGCAGGTGTGGGCACTAGGGCACAACCCTGTGATGAGGTGCCAAAGACAGTTGGGGAGGGAAAAGACAGCCACCTATACAGGTGAACCCTGGGGATTCAGGACCCTCACACTGGCTCATGGCAGCAGGCAGCAGCCATCGATTGGCACAGCAAGGGAACAACAAACTCTCTGGGCAGCGCAGGTCGGAGGACCAAAGGTAAATGACGGGCACAGGGCTGCACACACATCCTTTTCACCACTTTGTTGAGTAGGCTGACTTCTAGTACAAAGCACTCACAGAGGCCTCTCTCCGACTCAAAGAAGCACACAGCACACACTAAAGTTGCTACTGCACAAAAGATACAAGGTCTGAGCCTCATTAGTATTTATTGTACACCTCCTGCACATGATGTTCGATCCATGTTCTCACCCGCACATAGGGGTTTATCTTCAAACACCTCTGTGACAATAACTCTAGTGGGATCAACCCAATCCCAAAGTAAAAAATGCCACACTGATGGTGGTAAAGGGTAACTATTTCACTGTCATAGTTGTTGTCTGTTGATCAATATTCTGAAAAGAGTGACTATTTTATGCCAGTTGCACTGCATCCTTAAAAAGACCCTGTTCAACTCAATGGTGTGTACATTGACAGCTCATCTTTCTCTTTTCTGCTTGCTAATCTGTCCTAGTACACCACAACATTGTGTAAATGTCATATTGTTTAGCTGTTTGTAGATCTAAGTATGTGACAGAAGTACACTCGGTCCTTCAGTGGCATTTAATGCCTCATACCCAGTGCTTCACTGTTTCCCAAAAATTTGCACTATGAATGCATCTTTCTATAGTAGGCTACTCCTAGTCTTTATTTCTGGACTCTCAAAAAGCTCATTGATATTTTTAAAATGCTTCTATGCCTTTCACATTGTTGTGGTGAGACCTGCAGAACATCTGTTTACCATGCATATAATAGCATATCTTACCTTCTGCAATCTCTTTATTAATTGTGAAAGTATTGAAGACAACACTGAAATGTGGTGAAATTAACACCTACAACTTCCACTTAGGATCCTCATAGCAAATTCTTTCAGACAGAACATTTGATCACTTTTAACTACTATGGTGGTAGGAGAGGCATAGGAGTGGATACTAAGGAACCTGGGCTTTGAAGAAGATTGATTGTCCCCAGTGAGGAACCAGGAAAGATTAGACCCCCACCCGGGGTCTCCTTCCCAGCATTGGAGGGACACCCTTGGCCTCAGGGTCCGTTTAGCAGAGAGTACAAACAATTCAGACGGAGTCACCAAATGGAGGAATAAAGAGAAGTTTATTACATGGATTATAGCTTCAGCTAATACAGAGTCCCAGGATAGTCAAGTGACTATCCAACAGAGGCTGCCCCTTCACTCTGGGGCACCCAACCTTATATACACACAAAACTGCTTAGTCAGAGGACAACTCCTCCCCTGGCGTAATCAAGGTCCATTCGTTGCAACATCTGCGGCCTTCAGAATGTTTCAGGGACACACGTGGTGGGGGAAGGTACAGATGCAGCTACCAGGAGGTGGCAACGACTTGTATGAACCTGTTCTGGCAGTTACTGATTAAGCACAGCAATTCTCGGAACTATGATTGGAAAAAGTAAATGGCAGCCATAAGCAGATTGCAGCCCAAGGCTGCGAGCACAAGGTCAAACATCAAAGTTCAGAAGGTTTGCCGAGCACATGGCAACATAATAAAGATAAACAGATGCCTAGCAGCTATGGTGTATGATTAAGTTTATGTACATTTTCTCAATCCCTCCTTTTGCCATTGTGAGGCAAGTTTGAACGTCATTCAGTGTCTATGTTAATGGACATAAGGTCTTTTACCTCCTGCTCAAGGGACAGCATAGCAGTGTGTTGAGGAGGGCGAACAGGCCAGGGGGCAAGGGATGCCATACAGCAACCGCACAAAGCAGATAGGCCCTGTACACAAAGACAACAGGTGAGGAATACAGCAGCGAGCACAAAAAGGAATATTAGTATCTTCCAGCCCCATTGGGAAATCAAGCCCCAAAACCAGTCGGTCAAGGACCATGTTCCTTCGTCTTGGTGTATTGTGGAAGCTATTGTATGCAACCTTTGAATAGCTTTATACACTGAAGGGGCATTGTCTGATATATAAACGCAGCAGCTTGATCCGATCAAAGTACAAACTCCACCACGGTCCGCCAAGATGATGTGAAGAACCATTCTGTTTTGAAGAGTAACAAGGCGGTCAGCAGCGAGCTCTGCAGTGATGTTACTCAGAGCTCCTGCTGTTTCATTTATTGTTGCTTCCACGACTTGTGTGAGATGTCTGATATCCCTACTGTTCATCATAGGGCCCCAAAATTGAAGGACTCCTTTAAAGTAGTCCAATGCTTCTTGTGCTGAGGTAACTTCTGCCGATATTACCCCTCTCCGAGTCCTGTGGTGTTGAGGGCCAGCTGTGTAAGTTGGTGGTAGTAACCAAGCAATGTAACACGTGCCGGTCCAGGTGGGTACCAAGGAGGTGTAGGCATTATTACCACAAAATACGAGTTTCGTGATGGTATCATGGTAGGCCAATTAGTTCCATTCAATATTACTGTAGCATTACAGTTGCTAGCACCTACACTTCTATTACCACTTTTCTGAAAACAAAGTGGAGCCTTGACCTGTGTTACAAGAAAACTTTGGTCAATCCGGGGTGCGGTATTAAAAGATAAAAAATATATGTCAGTAGACCTATTTCGTCGGTCAGCATATTCTGACTTTTCTTCCTTTGTTCCATAAACTCTCGTTCCAGTGGGCCAGCATAACCGGTATAGGTGGGTGACCAATAGTCCAGAATTAGTAGCATCCTTTGAGGTAGCCCAAATGGCTGATAGTTCATACCAGGCGCTGCAGGAGCCATCGAAAGAAAAAGGGAATGAAATATATGGCAACACTTTTTGCACGGAACTTGGTAGCAAGCCACATATCCAACAATTTGTTCTATTTACAGCCAGCTGATGTTGATGTAACATAGATATGAAGGTATTGTTTTCATATTCCTTACGTCGTCCTTCCTCATGGGGTGGTAAGGAAACATGGCTGTGTTCTGGAGGCGGTGACGTAGTTGGTGAGACCTCTGAGTCAGAATCATGTATTACCCACCCAATGCAAGACAGAAGTACCAGAAATAGTACTGTTATGGTGAGACAAGCGATACATCGGCCTAATAGTCTTTTCAGATGTTTTATGTTCTGCTTTTTCCTCTTGTCTTACTGTATAACACCCATTTCTCTTTATTGCTTGTCCCACTAGCAGTTCAGTCCAACCTAGGTGCTGCCCGTGACTGGTGGTTGCTTCACTGTGGGGTGATTCCAGCAGTCCTATTGACACACTCTGGTCCACCCTGACAGACAAAATCACGGCCCTGCAGCTTTCGTCAGACTTAGTACAGGGGACAAGCAATCAGTTCATTGTTCATTTTCTTATTTTCGTGGGAGGAAATCGTATCTTGTGGACTGTGGTATGGTATGGTCAGGAAACAATTGTTCAGTGTGACCAAAATCTGAGGGAACCTCCTGCAGCACACTGTCGATCGTTCTTTATCACTCCACGTAGTGTTGCTGAAACTGTCCTTAGTCGTCGGGTGGTCACCACTTTTTATTTCATCAGAGGGTACGAACAGGGGTACTTTCTTACAGTGGGATGCATGTATCCAATTCTTAGCTCCCTCGACTTTAACTGCTGTTCGAGTAGCAAGGAGGACCTGTCGCGGACCTTTCCATCGAGGTTCAAGACTTTTTCCGCTGGAAATTCTTTATGAGGACCCAGTCTCCAGGTAGTATCTTGTGACCTGGATCAGTGGATAAAGATGGGTGTGCTTCACGCACCTGTTGGTGAATAGAACTCAAAGAATTAGTGAGTTCATTTAAATAATCCATTAAAACAGGATGTTCTAGTTCTGAGTACTTGCGAGGTCGAGGCACCCCCCAGACATTTGCTGGCCTTCCCATCACTATCTCATGGGGTGACAACCCTGATCTAGAGTGAGGCGTCATCCTGACAGACATTAAAGCCAAATACCGCGTTCTGCGCATATCTTTGACATCTTCAATTTAAGTGTGCCATTATATTTTTCAACTAGTCCTGCTGACTAGGGGTGGTTAGCTGCATGAAACTTCTGGCGGAGGCCCAACCCTTCACACACCCTTTTCATCACCTGCCCTACAAAATGACTCCCATTATCTGACCAGACACACCTTGGGACCCCAAACTGTGGGAAGAACTCCTTCAGAAGTACCTTTGCGGTGGTAAGGGCAGTATTATCTTTAGTAGGGTAAGCTTCTACCCACTTACTAAACATACATACCACAGCTAAGACATATTTCAAGTTGTTACACCTTTCCATCTCAATATAATCCATTTGTAGTACTTCAAAGGGATACGTTGGTGGTGCAAAATGCCCAGCGGGGACTGAGGCACCCTTCCCTATGTTATGTTGTAAACAAATCATGCAGGATTGGACCAGTTGGTCAGCTACTCTTCTGATATTTTTATTAGACCAAACCGGATCAAGCAAATCACAGATGCTTTTCTCACTAACGTGTGCAGGACCATGGGCCATAGTCACTACTGGCAGAACGAATGCATCGGGTAACATCCATCTTTCCCTCTGTGACAGATCTGTCCAGCACAGCGTATTTTCATCTAACTTGGCCTTCCCTTCTTCCCATTCCTTTTTCTCCTGTTCAGTTTTCTCATCTTGTATCTTCCTGACACTCTCTACTGTGTTCCCAAATATTTCATGGGGACGAACCTTCTCTGTACTATCTACCACATACATGTGTCCTGTCTTTGCATACGCTGTATCTTTTGCTGTCTAGGCTAGGCAGGTTGCCCCGTCCAGTTTCATCTGTCACCTTTTTGTGTGCACTACACTTCATGATAGCCATTGTTTTGGGCAATGCCAGGGCAGAAAGTAAGTTAGTTATAAGGGTCCCATGTTGAATACGTGTCCCATGTGAGGTGAGGAATCCTCGTTCTGCCCACAAGCGACCAAAATTGTGTGCTACACCAAATGCATACTGACTGTCCGTGTAAACATTCACATTAAGTCCTTTACTTAACTCCCAGGCTCGTGTTAGAGCTATTAATTCTGCGGCCTGAGCAGAGTTGTGTGGTATTCTAGCTGTTTCAACTACAGTGGTAGCTGTTGTAACTGCATAGGCTGCAGAGGTAGTGCCATCGGGTAGCTTGATGCATGAGCCATCTACGTATAATATGCCATCAGGGTCTTTCAGTGGAGTGTCCTGCAAGTCCACTGTCCCTTTTGTTTCATCCTCCGTCCGGAGAATGCAGTCATGTATGTCATCATAGGAATCTTCCATTTTTTCAGTAATTGGCAATAAAGTGGCAGGATTGAGCGTGTCGCACCTTTTTAATGTTATATGACTAGCTAAAAGTGTCAGTTCATAAGTAGTTAATCGTGCATTAGTAAGATGCTGTGTTTTTGTTTTGTTTAATAGTGCGTCAACAGTGTGTGGGACCAACAGGGTGAGGGGTGAATCCATGACTATCCCGGCCGACTGGCGCACTGCGACCGCTGCAGCAGCTACTGCCCGTAGACAGCTTGGGAGTGCATGGGCCACTGGATCCAGTAGGGAGCAAAGATAAGCACAGGGGCGTTGTTTGCTGCCATGCTCTTGGGATAACACTGATAGTGAACATCCATTTCTCTCGCTCACATATAACTGAAAATCTTTATGATAATCAGGCGTACCCAGTACAGGTGCTATGCAGAGTGTATCTTTCAATTCATCAAAACCAAACGGAAAATCATCATTCCATTTAATTGTTTCACGACAATCTTTGTGGGTGAGATGCAAAAACGGTTTTATCAAAAGAGAATAATTAGGAATCCATTGACGACAGAAGGAGGTAATACCTATAAAGGCCCTAACCTCTCTCTGTGTCCTTGGAACCGGTATGTCTCCTATAGCTTGTATTCTCTCAGCCGTCAACGTACGTCCCTCCTTAGACAGGAGGTATCCTAGGTATATAACCTCCTGTCTACAATATTGCAATTTGGAGAGGGAGACCTTATGGTGATGGTGTGCAAGATGTTTCAATAAGGCTACAGTATCTGTTTTACAATTTTGTTCTGAAGTGGATGCTATTAAAAGGTCATCCACATATTGAACCAGCGTCGAGGAGCAACGAAAAACAAGGGTATCTAGTTGACCCTTGAGGGCCTGGCTAAAAATGCTAGGCGATTCAGTATAGCCTTGTGGAGCGCGACAGAACCGGAAACTGCGACCACCCAGTGAAAACCCAAAGATGTGTCTGCTATCTGGATGAATAGGAATGCTAAAGAATGCATTCTTAAGATCAATAACAGAGAACCAAGTAGTGGAGGCAGGTATCATTGTTAATAATGTCGTAATGTCAGGAACAACAGGGAACTGGGGTATTACAATTTTATTGACTGCCCGTAAATCAATAACAAATCGGAGTCCTGGAGACGCGGTGCTATCAGATAATTTTTTATGAACAGGAAGGACAGGACTGTTGCAATCATTACCATGCGTTTCTTCAATGTCACCCAAATCAATCAACTAGGTCACAATATTTTTGAGTTGTTGTTCAATGTGTTGGGATAATTTGTATTGGGGAAGACGGGGCAATTTGGCATTGGCTTTCAGGCGTATGACATACGGTGGTATGTCCAGACATCCAACATCGTCTTTATGTGTGGGCCATAAAATGTCTGGCAAATCTTGAAGTTCGGGTGGAAGTGGTTTTGACAAAAATTGTGACGGGGAAATATTGGGACCTAAAGTGACAACGCACTCCATCCGGAGAGCAGTAAATGGTGGGGTACTTCTTTAATAAGTCCAAACCCAATAAATTCTCACTACAGGGCGAGGTAAGAATGAGAGGGGAGCTAATAGTGTAAGGACCTATAGCAACATGCAGCGGCTGGGAGACGGGGTTAGCCACCGGAACACCAGAAAAACCCATAGAGACGTTAATATTGCCAGACAGAGGGACCCCTTGGACCTCTTCCCGTTTAACAGGACTTTTGGTGGCCCCAGTGTCTACCAAAAAATCATGTGAAGTACCGTCTAATTGTACCTCAATGTGAGGGCCATTCTGCCTAACAGGAATAGAAACTGGTCCCACCCCCCTCTGTCGAAGGCTGTCCTAGTCAAAGGAGGACCCCTGACCTTCGTACACATCATAGTCATCATTAAAATATTGGCGCTGAGGTGAAGCATCAAAATAATTCGGGTGGGGGGTACTGTGGGACCGTGAAGGGGCCTGCTGGCGGGGTCTGTCTGCAGGACCAGACCTACCGCGTGGTCTGTTGTCCTGTTGCGGTGGGGGCATGGGGCGGCCTGTGGAGTTGTCCTTATTGGGGCAGTCATTCTTCCAGTGGCCCTCCTGCTTGCAATAGGCGCACTGATTGTAGGAGAGGGAAGAACGGGGAGGGCGTTGGGACTGCCTTCTGTCATTGGGAGGTCCTTGTGATCTTGATCTGGACTGCTGTTGACGGGGCTGAGGTTAGGCCTGCTGAAATAACACCTTTGTTTTCAACTCCTTCGTTTTTTTCTTGTTCTTTTCTTGTTCTTCTATCTCCCTGTTCTCATAATATTGGGCCAATGTCAGTATTCCAGTGGCAGTAGAGATTGGCCACGTACTTTCACACAATTTCAATTTTCCCTTAATGTCTGGTAATAAAATTGTCCACGAATTTGTCAACAAAGAGTCTTATCCCCCCTTCAGTAGTCATGACTTGGCCGCTGTAATCAGAAAAGACACCCTCAAACCTTGTATAAAAGTCCGAAACACCCTCGTCCTTTTTCTGTTTACAGGCGGCCAATTTATCCCAATTTATCCTGTGTGGTGCAAGTATGGTCTTCATTAAATCCAAGATACGCAGTGGGAGAGCCAATATAAGTGGGTCTGGTTTCGCTCCCCCAACCCTGCCTCTTTCTGCTGCTTCCAATTAGTTCCACGTGCCCCCCAGTTCAGCATGGTCGCGCCTCCGTACTTTTGACCATACTTCCTGCGGGACTACTGCTGCCATTAACATGTCAATATCGGACAACGTCATGGTACAGGATTCAAGAATTTGTTGCAATTCTTTATAATATCCCGCAGGATTCTTACGGGGGTCAGGTAAGGCGGCTTTTAGGGTATATGTTTCAGATCTTTTCCATGGGGTGTGTACCCACATTTGTTGAAAATGCCCTGCTGTAATAACTTGGCCAGCGGCATCCATCACCGGCTCTTGCCAAACCGGTGGAACCTCTCTAATGGGAATCATGGATGCCTTTACAGAAGGAATACACATCCACAGATATGCGAGGAGAGTAACAACATAATCATGTAGACCAGAACCAAAAGGCAGTCCAGTAGAGGCGCGTTTTCGGAGGTCCACCAGTCCTGCGGGAGCTGAGGAACCATCGTCCTCATATTCCTGTATTATAATGTTGCACATAAGGGTAGCTGCATGTAGCTGAACTAGACTATCCCATTGTTTCATAGTGTGAACAATGTCCCTGACCCCATATTCCTTGCAATTAGTCATCCACCTCCGAGTCATTTCTCCAATGACATCTTCCTCTTGTGAATTAGAGAACAAGTGTCCGCGGAGGGGGCGCTTTCGCGGGGTCATGGGGCGGGGGTATGTGTGGTGTCTAAACAGGAGTCAGGGGTGGGCCAAACGGGGGCCAGTCGAGGGGTTGGTACAGTCGTGCAGGGTGTATCCTCTATAGGTCTGGTGACAGGAGGGGTGGTGGTGGGTGGCGGAGCACTCGCCTGAGATCCAACCGGGGGTGGCACAATAGGGTCACCTGGTGCAGGTTGAGGATGTAGTGTAGGATATATTGGTGGAGTATATAACAGGGGTTTATATAACATATCGTTTAAAAGGGGGTCTTCCTCTTGTGGCTTATCCACTACTGCCCTGGAAGGGCAACACTTATCAGTTTGTAAGTGAAGCCTTCGGTCATGTTCTAAAATTTTCTGTTGATGTTCAGCTACGTCAGAGTCGTATACCTTTTCAGGCACCGTCCTGGTCTTATGTCTCTGTAATTCTTTCTCTGCCTTCCTACGTCTTTGGTCTGCTACTTTGTGCCAAGTCTGTAGTGAGTCAAACATCCCTGGTCTACTTTTTGTCACAAATAAACGTTCCTGTAAATAGTCTAACTTATCTTTATCAAACGTCCTGTGAATAGGCCATTGCAAATCAGAACTACCTTTGGTTCTTTTTCTCCATATATCAGACCAAATAATCGGACCTATGCCATATTTAACATATATATCATGATTCGGAGTCCCGGCCGGAGGAGCGGGCATGTTTCCTCCAGGCGGGAGTCCGTACTGCAAAGACAACAACGTAATTTCCTGAAACAACTGAACGCTGGCATTTTTCAGTATTAAAAATGTAAAAATACTTACATCAGTGGTTTAAATACACCAAATAAATGGCAAATATGCCTTTTGCTTCCTATATATTTAAATGAGAACTAGGGTCAGTCTTACCACTGACTTTGATCTTTGCAAAGAGCGATAGAAACGGTACAATACTCACAAACCAATTTTAGACAGGAATCATTCAATTCCCGTCCTTACCTGACACTTCTGTTATGGTCCGACAGTTGGGGACTCCAGTACTTCACAGGAAACAAAGACCCGAATTCAGACAGCGCCAGGAGAAGTCGAGCCGGCTGGAAGACACACAGTGGAGATCCGCAGGTCCACGACAGAGAACGGAGCTCAGAATCTGGTGTGGGGCGCCTCCCTTGGAAGTCCAATCGTGAGTCCTCCGTCACCGGGCCGGTCCCCTGGATGCCTGACTCGGGTCCCTGTTCGGGCGCCAACTGAGGAACCAGGAAAGATTAGACCCCCACCCGGGGTCATCTTCCCAGCGGTGGAGGGACACCCTTGTCCTCAGGGTCCGTTTAGCAGAGAGTACACAAATCAGACGGAGTCACCAAATGGAGGAATAAAGAGAAGTTTATTACATGGATTATAGCTTGAGCTAATACAGAGTCCCAGGACAGTCAAGTGACTATCCTACGGAGGCTGCCCCTTCACTCAGGGGCACCCAACCTTATATACACACAAAACTGCTTAGTCAGAGGACAACTCTTCCCCTGGCGTAATCAAGGTCCATTTGTTGCAACATCTGCAGCCTTCAGAATGTTTCAGGGACACACATGGTGGGGGAAGGTACAGATGCAGCTGCCAGGAGGTGGCAACGACTTGTATGAACCTGTTCTGGAAGTTACTGATTAAGCACGACAATTCTCGGAACTATGATTGGAAAAAGTAAATGGCAGTGATAAGCAGATTGCAGCCCAAGGCTGCGAGCACAAGGTCAAACATCAAAGTTCAGAAGGTTTGTCGAGCACATGGCAACATAATAAAGGTAAAGAGATGCCTAGCAGCTATGGTGTATTATTAAGTTTATGTACATTTTCTCACCAGAAATAACAACAATCTGATAGGAAGAGAGAGAGAGGATCAGGAATGGCTTTTAACCTCTGCTCCACAGCGTGTTGTGTTCAGCAAGAGGGAACCTCTACAGGACACACAGAGAGCAATGATTAAGAAAAGGACATAGTAGATGAGTGTTAGAAATTGAGTCTCTAGATGCCAAGTATGCACCATGTCCATGTAGGGACCACAATCCTAGTGATGGTATGTCAGATATACAACCTAAATTAACCTTTGCTCATCCTCTGGTAGCTTGGCACAGAGCAGGCAGGCTTAACTTAGAAGGCAATGTGTAAAGAATTTGCGCAACACACACATGTAGTAAAACAGTGAAAGACAGCACAAAAAGACTCAACATCAGTTTAGAATAAAACAAAATAGATAGGATGTATCTGATTAAACCAAGACCAAAATAACAAAAATCCAATAAGTAGATCCTGAGATTTGCAATTTTAAAGATGTAGGTAAAAATAGCATATAGAAGAGCAAAACGTCAATTGGGGATATCTGATCACCCTGGACCGAGACAAAGTCACAAATTCAGGCCGACTGCGATGGAGTTAGGGCTGGCTACAGGGACCCACTTGGGCCTGCTGAACACAGCACCTTAAATTCTGGTGCAGGGTCTGTGTGGCATTGCTTTGCAAGGCTTCATCTTCCTTTCTGGCAGTTCCAATGAAAACCACAGAAGACAGAGCACCTTAGGTCCATGTCCAAGGGTTATGGACTGAGGTGGCACCACTTGATAGGGTAGACTTACAGATAGCAGAGTCCAGGTGCTGTAGCAAGTGAGTTGGACGCAGACAGCGGGCCAACACAGCAAAACAAGTAGCAAGGTGGCTTTGCCTCCTACAGCACAGCAAACAGCAAGCAGTGGGCCAACACAACAAAGCAGGTGCAGAGTGGCAGTCTTTCCTGGCAGCACAACAGTCCTTTTTCCTGGCAGAGTGTCCTTGGAATCACTTGAGTTCTGATTTGGTTGGGCTTGGGGTCCAATATTTATACTATGGTGCCCTGGTTCTGGAAGGTGGGAGAAGCTTCCAGAACCCCCATCAATCCAGTTATTGGCCCAACAAGGCCCATCAAGTCACACCTAATCTCCCATTGTTTGTGGCTAAATGGCTTTGGGTGGCCTAATAGATATGAGTTCAAGGTTTGTGCGGCTGTTGCATCGCAAAAGGTAATGCAACAACGGTGCAAGGGGCTCATAAATATGTCACTAGGCGTGAAATGTATTCATGGTCTTCCATTGCTTATATTTGTCAGACATTTGTGATTTTCTTCAGGTGATGGCTGTTTTTGTATTCTTTTCATTCTTAGCTTTACACAATCTAAGAGGAAATATTAGCTACTTTACTCAGAAGCACGCATTTCAACATATGCCTAGAGGTACATAAACATACCAGTAGTAATATAATCAGATTTTGAGCCATATGCCTCCCCACCCACTCATTTAAGATGGTGGAGGCCAGTAATCCTGCTACTGAAAATTTCTGCCTGGAGTTGTCAAGTTGCCTAGGTAGAAATGCATGTGTGTGGAGAGATTTCTGGTAAATTTCACTTTATGATTCTTGTACAAAAGTGTGAAAGTGGAGGACAATTCCTAAAACTGTGCCCAAGTATACTTTTCACTTTTTTGATATTCAAAAGAGCATCTAATATTATGCCTGGAAAGCCATGTCAGGCCCAGGTTTCCAAAAATACTATCACAGCTTTCATGTTACTTTTAAGGGAGATCTAGCCACCCTTTTGTGAAGCTGTACATAATGGAGAAATCAGCACTGTGAAAAAGGCAGACAAAAAATACATTTCTCTGTGGAGAAAGCTCTTCCTCTAAGCCCCAGCAAATGCGGGGTTCAGCTATTCCCGTTTCCCATGTTGGGAGCGGAGGCAGTCCAGCCCACAGCTGAAGTAAGTTTCGGACAATTTGCAAGGTAACGAAGGTCCGATTCATTTCATGAATGCCCACTAAAATACTTTTATGAGTGTTCACAAACTTAACAGGTTACCCACGCCTTGTTCCCACTATTGATCTAATCTGCATATTAGATACAGTAAATTGCATTACATATATTCCTACCTTCAAATTAACATTATTCAATTAGTTTTGTTTAATATTTGGTTTATTACAGGATAATTCTTCTTGCACAAATACATTTGTTTAAGATGGATCTGAAAGCTTGCTTTGCCAGCCTCCATATTTGATATTTTGATAGTTCACCAACTGTTTTTTTTCTCCAATTATTCTATAATGTTTCACGCTGTTTAATATTTGTTTCAAGCACTTCAGTAATGGTTAATGCATGTAATTCAAATAATTAACTATATTTTCATTGAAGCATAAGTAGGTGAATGTGCATTACGGTTCATATATTGATTATCGATTTTACTAAAATTCAGCAAACAAAAATAATTATTTGAGCTGCACATAGAAGAAGTACAGGAAGAGAGAAAGCTTTGCTTTAAAGAAGCAAAGTGCTTAGAGGTTGCACAGGAGAAAGCTGTAAACACCTTTCATTTTTGAAAGCCAAGGGCAGACACATTAAGCTCCTAGACGAGAGAGAGATGCAACAGCTGTCTTCATACAGAAGAGTAACTGTTGTTCCGGTAAGGTATGAGGATAAAATGCAAGGCCATCTAGAAAATTCACATAGGCTCTTTATTTTGCTAAGATTAGCTTAGCTGAAAGCGAGGAGAGAGAGTTTTAAAAAGCTCAAACATGGCTCAAAGGTGTCAGAACTCTGTGCATAGAAAGTCCCATTACATGATATATAGTACTACGTATTATGCAGTGAGAGCACCTATGACAGCTTTATTAGGCTATACATATCAAATAGTAATCTGCATTTTTCACCACAGAGTGCACTACAAAAAGATCTTTGACCATGAACATCCTTCAGTGGAGCAGTGAATTGTATGCACACTCAGCAAGATAAGTCAAGGTTTCAGTGGTTGCCAAATCTGGTTACTCTATATACATTTAGCGAGGAATGTGGTTAGTGAAATTTGCTTGACCTCTTTTTTGAAGGCACTTGTAGATTGAAATCTCCTAAGGGAGGGAGTTTCATATTCTCAGAGAGGCACTGTGAAAGGCACAAGCTCCCTTTTTAGGTCGAGCATTAGCGTTCGGCCTGCTGTATACTTTTAAGTATACTATACTGTGAGGTCCAGCGTTTTCATTTGTTAGTTGCAGTGTCCTTCAAAATCCTTGCTTGCTAGTGGTCAATTCTGCCTCTTTGTCCTGCCTTTTTTCACTTTGGGAGCAGCACAAAGTACTGTGTAATTAAGCTATGTCCTGTTTATCTCTTTTGTAAGGTACTTTTTTTTAGCATTTGCCTGTTTGACTTCAACACTGTGGGTGCTTGTTCAGTCCCTCCTTCCCACCAGCTCCCTTTGCAAACATAATAAAAACAGAGGGGAGCTTTTCCAGCGCCAGCTTTCTCTTCCCTCACTGTTTTTTTATGTTGTATAAACATGATTCCGTTTCTCGTGAATATTTTTAAAAGGTCACAGTAAAACACGACCCATGTGTTTATGCCAGTTGAGCTGTAAAGCTTATTGTTTTCATCCCCGTGTGCGCTGATCGGTAAAACACGACCCATGTGTTTATGCGAGCTGAGCTATAAAGCTTATTGACAGACACAGTGGTGAAAATATTAATGGGGTGACAGAAATGCTAGTGTTTGCAAACGGGTAATTTACAATCAAACAGTGTGTATCGGGTAACACTGGCTGCAGTGTGTGGAAACTCGGTCGTCAAGTGCGCAACAACAAACACAAAAAAACACAAGCAGGCAGGTCTTCGTGCAACCAAACTAAATGTTGAACTACAAAAAAATTACAGTAGTCCTCCAAGCAACGACAGAAAACAAAACAAGCATTTTCAATGCAACTGGTCTCGCATTTGCTCGAGTTAGAGCTATTAGCTATGTAAACTCCTAACCGGACTTTTCTTGCCACACAAATGAAAAAAACCGCAGCACGATCGTGCTATGTAAAGCTCAGCGCAATCGCTCTGCGTTTTTTTTTCTTTTCATTTGTGACAGTATCAGTGGTGGATCATTTTAATTCACTCCCTCTACGCGTTCTATTTGTGAGGTATCTAGGTGCATCATGATGCAGGATATGGTGTGTCCAGCACGCTACCTTCAGATATTTCCTAGCTTCGAAAGATAACCAATGGAGAGACTTTAGGCAGGGTGTGATTTGGTTAAACCGTCAATGTCCTGTTATCAATCTTGTAGTGGGGTTCAGGGTTTCCTAAACTGGTCCCAGGCTTGATTTTGGTAATCCTGTTAGTGTCACACACCCATGGTCTACGCGTTCTATTGCTTCACATTCCTTTGACTTCCTAGCGCATGCACATGTTACTCTGCATGCTACATTACTCTTAATGGGATTAACCTTTCCCTCCACCTTTGCGCTCAGCAGGTCGAGCAGAAAAATCCTAGCATTGCACGTCTGCCTTCCCCTGTTCGCTGCAGGCTCTGCACTCTCTGCTTTTTATTCTTTTTCTGTACTGGATTAGACTTTCACATCGCCTCAGCACATGACCTCCCTGACTGTTCTCAGCCTCTATTAATTCAGATTTTTACAGAAAAGTTTGAGCAGATTTAACCATTTTTATTGAATTTGTAAATCCAAAAAAGACTTGACATATTTTTAAACCGATATTTGCAGAGACTGAAATTCAAGGGCATACTGTGAATTTACCACAAGTGATGATTCTGCCCTCACTGTGAAGCAAGAATTTGTTAACTAACTTCACTTTTTAAAAGTAGGGAGAGTAGGCACTCACCAAAACAAACAAGCATTTTCAATGCAACGGGTCTCACATTTGCTCGAGTTATAGCTATTAGCTTTGTAAACTCCTAACTGGACTTTTCTTGCCACACAAATGAAAAGAAAAAAAAACCTCAGCGCAATTGCGCTGGGGTTTACATAGCGCGATCGCGCTGTGCTTTTTGGCTTTTTCCACTGTTGATGGAGGGGGGTCCTTGCTCACTGGTGATGGAGGGTGGTCCTTGCCCACTGGTTCTGGAGGGGGCTACTTGCCCACTGGTGATGACAGGGGATCCTTGCCCACTGGTTCTGGAGGGGGCTCCTTGCCCACTGATGATAGAGGGGGGTCCTTGCCCACTGGTTATTGAGGGTGTCCTTGCCCACTAGTTCTGGAGGGGACTCCTTGCCCACTGGTGATAGAGGGGGGTCCTTGCCCACTGGTTCTGGAGGGGGCTCCTTGCTCACTGGTGATGGAGGGCAGTCCTTGCCCACTGGTTCTGGAGGGGGCTCCTTGCCCACTGGTGATGGCAGGGGGTCGTTGCCCATTGGTTATTGAGGTGGCTCCTTGCAGCGAGACTCAACCCCATTAGCTCTTTACAAATAAAACCATGAAGTATATCAGGCAGTGCAAGTCAGTCCCCTGAAAGAGACGACACTTGCAAAAAGCCTTAGCAGACATTAATATTTTCTAAAAAAAGACGGTTGTGCAGTGCCCATTTACATTCCAGAATGTAAGGTGATCTTTTGAATCCTCAAAGAGCCAACCTTCTGCACATCTCTTACAGATGTTGACAACCAGCGCATATCCAAGACTAAACCCAACCAAAACAGAACTTTGATCTCAAAGACTAAAAGGAAACAGTTACTGCAGCCCTTATTCGAACACGAACATTCACTCAAATGCTAGGGTGCTCTGAGTTACACTGGGCACCAACCTTATTCTCAAAGAAAGATCAAGATTGTCTGGTGCCAGTTTTTTCTGCTGAGGTAAGTGAAACCATTCCTCTCGGAAAGTAAGTTTAATACTGCTGTTCAAATTTCATATTTTCAGATCTGTATGATGGCTACAGGGTGCTCCATGGCACCCTAGATCCTATACTGCCTCTATCCCACTTAAGTGCATCCTACATACTACAGCATACCTCATTAAGGGCCTGAAGTAATATGGCCACATTACTCCTCTTGATAGAAATCCTCTTGCTCCCTTTGTCAGCTTTTACAATCACCAAATCCAGCTTCATCATCTACAAAGACATTCTGATTGGCAATCTGAATATATCAAACTGACAAGTTCACCTTCTGTGATTGTTCTTAGCAGCACCCTCAGAATAGTGATCAGGAAGTGCAGAAACTGAAAATAAAGCAAAAGGCTTTTTGAATTTACACACCCAGAATCAGTAACACTATCACAGTATCCATCCTAACAGCGTCATACATTTTTTATTTAGGAAAGAGCTGAAGGCACACTTCTCAGAGATCATTACTTCACAACGAAGTAGCAGCCTACTTCCTCTCTCAATTCCTATCTTGCTCTCCTCTCGTTGACTACATCCTTGACTATGTCCTTGTAAAAAGCTCTGTTCTCAATGGGCCAGATCCGTGCTGTAGAAATACCTAATAAATACATACATTCAAGATACCATCACATGTATTCCTTGATGTCAACTCTGTCTCATCAGATACTCAATGATAACTTAAGCTGCAAGGCAGCCACAAAAGGGCATCACAAATGTAATCTGATAGAAAAAAAAACAAGTTATATCAGTAATTACTTTATTACATACAAAAGCTGTAAAATGTTGCTTATTGGCCCTTGGAGTTTGCTTGCTTGGAGTTCATGCATCTCAATAAATAAAGAAAATCTTTAGTACCTTAAAATATGCTCTCACTGGCAATGCTTCCAGTTTCATATTGTGTAGTTAGAAGTTATGACTTTATTCATGACATGAAAAGAACTTTGCAAAGAGGCATAGAGGTGTATTGCTAGTGAGAATCAGAATTCAAAAGTCTGGTAATTGATTACTTAAACTGCCTTTGGTGGTGCTATTGCTTGATTTTGGTCTGTATTTGTCTAATTGTGGGACATGCCATTTTGCGCAATATTACATATTGTTTTTTTTTTAGCTATATCTTCTATATCATATCACGGGTCTTAGTTCAGTTTTGTAACTACAGAACTAAAATTCTGTTTGTTCTCAATCAATCAATCAGTAATTTCTAAAGCGCAGCTAATTACCCATAGGGTCTCAAGGCGCTGGTTGAGGGTGTGCAGCTCAATCAAAAAGGCAGGTCTTGAGGTCCTTCCTGAACTGCTTCAGTGATGCGGTCTGCCTGAGTTTGAGATGTAGCGTGTTCCATGTCTGGGCAGTGAGGTAAGAGAATAATCTTCCTCCTGCTGTGCTTCTTCAGATCTTGGGAATGGCTGCGAGGGCTACCTGGGAAGAGCAGAGTTGTCTGTTGGGTACATAGAAGGTGAGGAGGTGGTTGAGGTATGCCAGTACTATGTTGTGTAGTGCTTTGTAGGTGTGGATCAGGAGTTTGTATGTGATGTGCTTGTTGACTGGTAGCCAGTGTAGGTCTCTGAGGTGGGAAGAGATATGGCTGTGTTGAGGATGTCCAGGATGAGTCTGACTGTTGCATTCTGGATTCATTGTAGTCTTGACTGCAGCTTCTTGGTGATGTCAGCAGAGAGTAGGTTGTCGTAGTCCAGTTTACTAGTGATGATTGCGTGGGTGACTGTCTTCCTTGTGTCAGAGGGGATCTACTTGAGATCTTTCGAAGGGGCAGAGGGTGTGGAAGCATGATGACGAGACGGCGTTGACGGTTGGGTCCAAGATGATGCCTAGATTGGGTGCAGTAGGCCATCAGGAGTCATTCCTGGCAGATGGGGTGGAGCCAATTACGAGGATCTCTGTCTTGTCCTAGTTGAGTTTGAGGCCTCTGGCTTCCATCCAGGCTACGACTGCTCTCATCCCATTGTGGAAATTTCTCTTGGCCTTTACACGGTTGTCGGACAGGAAGAGGATCATTTGGGTATCATCCGCGTAGGAGTCAATGTTTAGGCAGTCTTGTTTGATGATCGTGGCTAGCAGGCCATATAAATGTTGGAAAGCGTCGGGCTGAGTGCTGATCCTTGTGGCACTCTGCAGCATGTATCTTTGGGTTGTGATGTGAATGGTGGTAGTCTGACACTCTGTGTTCTTCCAGTGTTCTTCATTATTAATAGAGAAAATATGAACAATAATCCTAAATGGAGCAAGATTTGTCACAATTGACTTTACTGTTCAATGATACTTCGATGTAAGTTTGCCGAACCAAAAACAAATTGCACTACTCAAAATATTTATGCATTACGGCCCCATAAGAAATACTGTTGATGTCTCATCAAAGTGTGCTGTCAATAATGGGGTTTTTAACAACTATTACAAGCTCCACAGCATTCTTTGGAACGCGTCCGCATTTGCTATGCTGTAACGGTGTAATCCATTGGAGGACTCTCTGTAGAATTGAAAAAACATGTTTTTCCTGATGTTTGTGAGGAATCTATATCAAATGACAAATATGTCTTTATTTTGACTTTACACCAACATAAAGTCCCATAAATGGAAGTATGAAAAGAAAGCCTTATTTAAGAAAATAATCATACTGCACATGTATGCAGCACATCAAAGACCTTTCCTCACAGCTGAACTATTAAATGCACACTGAAAAACATACTGAGGTAAACTGTACAATTAGCTTTTCGATTTTTTGGGGGCCCTGGGCCAGATGCATTTTGGGAGCCCCTATTCAGAAAAACTTTGCATTTATGGTCCAATTTCAGCTGTTTCATGCCCTCTTTGACCAGGTCACAGTGATGTTTGTTTCAATATTGTAACACAGCAGCAGCTCTCTAATATTACTGCAAGTAATCTCGGTTACACCCTCCTATTTCTCTTATGTGAGGTCCTGTTTTGATCTAAAAGATTTTTAATGGATGGTGTATGAAACAACAGGACATTTACCTGCTAAAGGTTTGTAATAGACTCACACATCACCCATATTAAAAAATAAATTTAAGGATATCACTGTTTTAAAAAATCTCTTTACAAATTTCTTAAGGTCATCAAGGTAAGAATCTCTGCAGAACAGAGCTGGCTCTGTCAAGGGCCCCCCTGAAAGACTGGGGCCCTGGGCCACAGCCCACTTTGCCACTGCCTTAAAACGCCTCTGGATTGTGGTGTCACACATGAGAAGTATTGCCCTGCATTGTCAATTCCCCCGACTGTTCACCCGAAGTTTTGGTTTTGAAGTTGTGCTGTGAAAGATTCGATAAAAAGAACTGCGTCCTTGCCTTTGGCACTTCAGGTCATGCATCCCGAATAAACAGTGCCAAACTGTTTATTTAACACCGCGCTTGCTGCACAATAGATACAGGCATGACACCACGTTGGAGAAAAGAGCAAGTTGCCCTCTAGGCTGTCATTGCAGCTGACCTTGCTCGAGCTGCAGCTTCGCTGTGCCCCAACTCCCATGTCAGGAGCTCTGTGATCACATAATCTGCCAAAATCCAGCTGATCCCTCTGAGATTCTCTCACTGCTAAACCTTGGCACGACCGCCTCAAGCGCTTAGGAAGGTGAGGACATGATGAAAGTTAAAGAAGAGATGACATTTGTGTGCTGTATGAGAAGAGCATGCAAAGCAAAACAGTGGCCCTGAGTAATGTTACCAAGTAACACCAGAAAAGGATAATAAGAACCGAAGTTACTGAAATCTTGGCATTTTGTTTCATGTTTACTGTCTATCTTCAAAGAGACTGTTTTGCAAGCAGTGCATCACCAGCCGTACCTCTAAACATGCTGACACAAACAAATATGTTGCCATTGAGTTCCTACTGTGTACTCTGTTTTTCTGGACTGTAGCTAGTCCGTTACTAGTTACAGCAAGCCCAGGAGATAAGCAGTGTAGTTCATTTCAGCAATAACCTTGTTTAAGATTTTAGACACACCGTCATCTCAAGCCCTCAAATTGAAGCTCTGGGTGGAATGCATCTAGATGTATTTGTCTCCTACCAATATATTTAAAGACAAAAAGAGGCCTACCCTGCTTCACCTTGCAATGGAAGGCATCTTCTGGCTTTCCTGAGTGATTGTTGAGGCAGGTGCGATGCACACCTACACCACAGCAGTTGCTGTCCTCAACCAGCATTTTGCAATGCTTGCAAAACCAGACCAAGAACACCTTCTCCAAGTTACGTTAGCCACGTCCATGATGAATCTTTTGATGCATTTCAAACACTGCTCACGATAACTTGCTACTAAGTGTACCTTACATAGGGAAACAGAAGAAATCCATGTAGAGTTCACTCATGGGCACAATTCTACAAACATGTGCTGGGAAATCTTGAGAGCTTTAAGCAAGCCACTACCAGACATCCTAAGCCTGAGTCTGTCCTTGGGACTCTACAGCTCCAAAGCTTCACACATGAAAGCTGCCCTCAACAAACTGATAAAGTCCTACTCTTTGAACCTGACAACCAAAATCTATCACATGACCCAAACTTGCTCCATCCGGCATTAAAGGAAAATTAAGTGCACCCAGTGAGGGCATGTTTCTACTTATCAGTGAGTGCTCCAATCAACAGATGAAGTGTTCAGTTTCTGGAAAATTGAATAATTTTACAAAGTGTATTCTTTAAAACAACTGTCAATACTATTGTGTCTCCACCACACACGTCTTATCATGATGACAATAAAGAGGCTGAAGGTGTTGTACACAATGTCTATGTCATGGAGCACTGCAAAAACCATGGTTGAGCCAAGTCAAAGTGTCCAGTGTGGTCAGACAAAGAGATAACAGGTGCCCTCATTGTCACAGGTGCATCTGTCAATTTTATGGTGAAGATCCAGTTTGACTCCCTCAAACCTATTATTTGTCATTTTAAAACACATGACAACAAAGAAAACAAAAAAAGAGAAAAACAGCAGCAAGGTATCAAGGCAGAGTACACACACTTCTGGGCCAAACAAAGCCCACATCAATTGCCAGATTAAAAAATCAAATACTGTAGATGAATTGCAACCCATTTTAACATCATGAACAGTATCTCAGTTCATAAACATCCGGTTCTAGTCCTCCTGGCCCACCATTTTCTCATCACAATCATGCTCAACTCTCACTACACCAGGAGCCACCCTCCTCACCTCTGCCACCTTTCCCTCCACTCCCTTGATCCAAGATGGCGTGGCATTCCCCAAACCCCTAAATCAATTGGAAGGTTGTCATCAGTTCTAACTCAATGCATTTGTGTCTCCTCAGCTACCACTCATTCTGAAACATCTCTAATCCACAGCTCTGCTGTTGGAGCCCTGACCCCATCAATGGGATGGCAACTCAGCTTCTCAACAGCACAAGTACCAGCTGCATAAAGGAAATCAACACTTTACGCTTCTTGGGGAGCATCAAAAGACCCAGCAGGCACAGTTGTGGCATGATGTCACAATGCAGGGCAGTGCCCTCTCTCAGAAGTCTCTTACCCATCTGCAACCCCACACTAGATGCATGAAATCTGTTCCCTCCACTGAACAATGGTGATATGTTGAGGTGCGCTCAGCATTAGTTTTCTTCAGGTTCACTGGCGTTACGTAGGTGCAAAGCATGACGTTAGAGTAAATTAACTGGGCCTGGCATTTTAAGACACTTTCCTCAATAATTCACACATCCTAGCAAAGTCCACATCTGAGATAGGGGCCACCAGGTCCACCTCCTGAACATTCTGCAGTCTCAGCAGTCCCCAAATTGTGTCATCCTGCAGCACCACATAAATCATTGAAATTAGGTGCTGCCCCATTCCAATATTGCCCCCAGAGTGGCTGAGGTGGAAGAGTCACCAGATATGATGGCCAAAGACCCCTCACCATGCCAGACACACCAGCATAATAATGGAAATGCCTCAAGCCGAGTTCCAACCAATCCCACTTTTCTTCAAATGACATAAAAACTTCAGTAGGGTGCAAATCCCCCACAAATTCACAGCCACTCTCACACCAAAAACTGAAAGAATTAGGGCCTGACTTAGATATTGGAGGACTGGTTTATCTGTTACAAAGGTGATGGATATTCTGTCCACCGAAATTTTAATCCCATTAAATTCTATGTGATTTAGATTTCGATGGATGGGAACAACCCATCCTCCAATATCTAAATCAGGCCCATTGTCTCTTTCTTTTGTCGAAATGGGACCAAAATCCATATTGGTGGCTCTCTGTAAAAGAAAGCCCTCCAAATCATCACCGTCACCACCTTGTGCCATACTGCTGCTGTCTGTCACACTACATAAGGCACCTCCCGGGACATGGCAGTGCCCACCATCAGATATACAGGGAGCTCTTTCACCTCTACCTGTCCAGGAAGAAGATTTTTCTCCCAATTATCTCCCTCATCAATCCATTTGGCCATGGTCTGCAAGTGAGAATAATAATAATAATGTTCCAAATTCGGGACCCCAAGTCTCCCATCTTCATCCACCCTCATCAGAGTCAGTTCCGCTACTCTAGTCATCATCATCAAAAATACTTTTTCCAGTTGTTTTTAAGCCATAAAAGTCACACAAGGCGTAAAACACACTAAAATACAAAAAGAAACAATACAAAAGCACACCCCAAACTTTCAAATAGAGCACCATGACCCAAGCACATATGAAATAGATTAAAACAGTATGATTATCTGCTAAGTAATGCAGCTAATACAAGATAAAAAGAAAAGCACTACATAAAAAGTGCAATGTGCAAAAAAGTCCTAAGGCTAAAGGGAGGCCTCAAGATATAGAACACACCTTTGTGTGTTTAAGTTTAAGACAGCATAAATAATCCTTTGATTACCCAGCTGGTGCAAAAAATGCAAAAGCAGCAGCATGGGATTTAGGGCCAGATGTAGGTACAAAGAAATTAGCGACTCGCAATTTGCGACTCGCAATTTGCGTGTCGCTAACTGGAATGCAGGTAGAATTTGCGGGGACAAATTGCGACTCGCACCCGGACTCGCACCGCAGATAGCGAGTCCGCTGTTTGAGAGGTCGCTTTTTGTGACCGCGCAAAAAAGGGACTCGCAATTTGCGAGCGGGTGTCGCAAATTGCGACTGTTCTGAAAATTTAATGCAGGTGCTGCAGAACACTCCAGAAACCACTCCAGAACACTCTGGAAAACACTTCCTGGCACATGATGATGACATCACAGCCAGAAAGTTTACAAATACACCTGGGAGGAGGGAGGACCACACCCTTTTTAACTGCTGCACAGCTAACAGAGCAACAGCAACCATGGCTGACACTCCCAGAAAGAGAAAGCTGAAATTTGCAGAGAAGGAGCTGGAGGTGCTCACAGAGGAGTGCTGTCAGCACCCCGATGAGCTATTTGGGAAGGCAGCCCTCAATGTGCCAGACTCTGCCAAAAAACTAATTTGGCAGGAAATTCAGGAGAAGGTAAACTCCCTGGGGGTCAGCCACAGGAGTGTGGATGAAATAAAGAAGAGGTGGTACGACCTCCGCTCCCGGACCAAGGAGAGGGTGGCAGAAAGGGTCCGTGAGATGAGAGGCACAGGAGGGGGACCATCTTCCATACCACCACCCACACCCCTGGAGGAAAGGGTGGAGGAGACCCTGGAGCCTGAGTAAGTAACTGGATTTGGAGAACTGGACACCTCTGAGCCCAGAACATCAACCGGTGAGTACCATGTGATATGCCTGTACCCCCATCAATGCCATACCCCCACCCACCATGTACACAGGGGCATGCACAACCAAGATAGCTCCATTTCAGAGTAGCAGATACCAGCATGATGCATTATGGGCAATGTAGTCAAGTAGGCAGTTAATAGGCAAATGTTTATTAGGAAGTGTGCAACAGATAGTAGACACTGACAGTGTTTTCCCCATGTCCCACAGGTCTCCCACAAGACACCACCACCAGCCACAGCAGCCAGGTGCCACTGGTCAGCCAGCCCCATGAGGAGGCAACAGGAGCAGCCACCACTCCCACCTGCACCACCAACACCATCCCCTCTATGGCAACACCCGCTGCAACAGTGGTTTCGGAGCCTGCACCAGCAACAACCAGGAGTGCCACATCACACATCACAGGGCCTCCACCGCTGCGCAGGCGACGCAGGATGAGGAGAGCAGGGCTGCAGGCAGAGTCAGGGCTTCCATCCACCACACCAACAGAGGCACAACTGCTACGTGGCCAGCGCCTGCAGAATCAAATGTTAGGGTGGATTAGTGGGGTTCTGCAGCGCTTCGTAAGGAACAATGCAAACAGCATGCAGCAGGTTCATGCACAACTGGAGGTAATTGGCAACAACACTGTTGACCTAGCTCTGTCAATGCGTGAACTGGTGGCTGGACTGCTTACACAGAGTGAGGGTGCGCGGCGCAGGGACCGCCAGCTGCTCCAAAGGGTGGACAGGATGGCCTCCTCTATTTGCAGACTGGCAGTGAACACTACCGGGCTGTCAAGGGGAACAGTCGGCCTCCAGGTTGAAATGGGCCACTTTGCGTGTGATGTGGCAAGGGGCCTGGGCCGGATCACCCATGTGATAGACCTCATGGAGGTACGGCAGGTGTCCAGGGGTACAGGGGACACCCCACAAAACAGTGAGGAGGGCTCCACTGTCAGCAGTGTCTCTGCTGGTGACACCGGGGTGCTCCGGAGTGGGAGTACGAGGCAGAGCACTGCTGAGCAACCTGGTACCAGCCAGGCTGGCAGAGGCCGCCGTAGGCTGTGAACTAACCACTGTCCCTGATGTTGGGGCATATGATGGTAATGTGTCCCATGCCAGGTGGGCTTTTTGAAGTTCCTGAACAGTTTTTCATTGTATATAGTTTGGTTTTTGCACATATTAAATCATTTTTTTGTTCCACTTAACAAATGGAGTGTTTGTTCAATTGGTGAGTATGGTAGTAGTTGGCACGTACCTTCCAAAGTATTGGGTTGCAATGTGTTCCCGTCTCAGTCTGCCTTGATTTGCGATGCTCCTATCCCCATGATGGCGATGTGGTTGCTTTTGCTCTTCATCCTCAGTATCTGGGTCTGCAGGGGTGAGAGGTAGCCCACGTCGGGTGGCAATGTTGTGCAGGATAGCGCATGCGACAACTATTTTGAATGCCGTTATGGGGGTATACAGGAGGGCACCTCCACTTCGGTGAAGGCATCTGAACCGTGCTTTCAGCAATCCAAAGGTTCTTTCTATCAGGTTCCTGGTCCTCTTATGTGCACTGTTGTATCGCCTCTCACATTCATTGCTGGGTGTTAAGTACGGAGTCAGTATCCATGGCCGTAGTGTATATGCACTGTTACCTGTTGGGCACAAAAAGTACACTGTTAGAAAGTCCTGGTTGGTGTGCACATTGATCTGTGTGCATGTCTACAAGGTGTATGCAGCTCTACCTAGGAGGTATCCGTCTCCAAACTCCCCACGTTCCAGGCGTTGGTGTATCCCACTGTGCCTACAAATGTAGGAGTCATGAGTATTGCCTGGAAATTTAGCTACAATGTCAGTGATGACATAATGGGCGTCACAAACAACCTGAATATTGAGTGAATGGGCACACTTTCTATTGCGGAACAGATATTCCAGGTTTGCAGGAGGGCATATTTGAATATGTGTCCCATCTACACACCCTATGACATGGGGAAAGTTGGCAATCCGATAAAAGTCCAACTTGGTGCTGTTAATTTCTGCCTCATTCCTGGGCAGGTATATGTATTGGGACATGTGTGTGAGTAAGGCATCTAGGAATGCCCTGAGGAACCTTGATAGTGCACTTTGGGATACCCCACCTGCCACAGCAATGACCCCCTGATAGCTCCAGAGGCCAAGAGGTGCAGTGAGCATAGCACTTGCACATGCGTAGGGATGGCGCAGCCGCGCACAGTCTGGCGTTCTAGCTGTGGTTTGAGTAATTCAATTAAATCTAGTATAGCTGCGCTGCTAAGTCTATATTTATCATATATTTCCTCCTCAGTTTGCTGGAAGAGTGTCTGCCTTGTTCTGTAAATCTTCTCCTGTCTCTGGCTCCTCCTCCTCCTCTGCTGGTCTGCGTGGGCTCTCCTCCTCACTCCTATCAGGTATATCTCTGCCATCTTGAGTAACCCAGATGCCTTCTGGGTCTCCTTTTATACTTTGGTAATGGTTACCACCTGCTCTGAGTTAGTGGTAAATTGGGTGTGCAAAATGGGCTTTTTGCGACTAGTCGCAATTTGCGAGTTGCTATTGCATATGGTTTGCGACTCGCAAATTGCGACTTCCTATTTGCGGGTCGCAAAATGGGGTTGCAAATTTTGCGAGTCGGTAACGGCTTGCATCGCTTTTTGCGAGTCGGAAATGGGATTTTTACATCCCATTTCCGATTTTGCGGAGTCGCAAATAGCGATTCAGGCCATTTGCGACTCGCAAAAGTTTGCTACATCTGGCCCTTGGTTCCTAGTGCATGTAGTACTGGGCGCTAAAATTGCAGTCTTTGAGACACATAAAAGGAGCAGAACAATACAAAGTGCAACATGTTTTGTTCTGAATTGAACTGACAATGAGGAAGATCGGAAAACCAAGTATCTTTTGAGGAAAAGCCTCTAAAAAATGTATTGTTTTAAGTCAAAAGTGTGAATAAAGTATGTTTTTTATTCATAATAAGCTGCAAATAAAGTGCTGGGTGCGATAAAGGGTCATAGGGGCAACTGACAGTCATACCACCTATTGGATCGGGACGGGCCCTGCCAATGTGTTGTTTAAAAGTCCTTTAATTTAACTAGAGGAGATGGCAACTAAACTTTCAGGATAATTATAAAAAGTAGAAGTACCCAGCCTTTCAAAGCTTGTCTTGATGTATTTTAACCAAGGGACATCTTGATTCTTGTCAAGGGTCATACACTTCCTGATTATAATTCGACATAGCTGCGCCTCGGAGTTTGTCCAATTTCTGTGACATAACATCAAAGGCTTCCACCCAATATATTCTTCTAGATTAGAAAGTCCAACCTGTTCTTGACAAAAAGCAGTGGAAGTAGACTCCTGGACTGCCAGCAATCTTCTTAAAAGCTTATTGTCATGTATTTGAAGGGCTTTACTATTTGCAAGGCCCCAAACTCCCGCTCAAAAACTGGCTATTGGGACACATTTACTTTTGAAATGCAGATGATTTCTCTCCTCAGCTTATGGCCCAGCCCCTTTGAAAATCCAAAAACAACATCTATAGTTCGTTGAAAATGCATTGCTCTCACATTGAGTAAAAACTTCCAGTTGAGGTCTATATCAAATGGGATCCCCAAGTAAGTAAAATGACTGGTTATCAAGATTTCCTCATTGTTAAGTAACAACGATTTGGTCTTAGCAAGTTCAGGGCCACATTTCATCACAAAGGATTTTGAACTATTTACCCTAAGGCCCAAGCTATCCTTGACATTTTTAAAAGCATCTAAAAGAAGCTTGTGGATGTTGGCTGTTGGGTATTCTAGTCTGTTTTCCTGCCCAAATAAGCAAGGTGAGAAGGGAACTAAACCGTTACGACACATACAGGCATCAAGGTAAAAAACACTATTTTGGAAACAGCAACTGTTCCCATCAATGATAATACCAAAGTGTTCCAAAACTGGACAGAGGCCCGCAGTGAGTTGAAAACCCTCTTGATGTTCTTTTGTAGCTGTTTCTTGGGCATATGTACCACCATCATACCAAGGTAACAAACATTTTTGATCTCCCATCTCAACCCCGAACCTGTAACACATGTAACCTATCCTTGGGCACCCTAATCAGAACTAAGGACTTCAGTTTGTAACTCAAAAGCCTGACACTTCCCCACACCATATGATATGCTGTAAAAGCCTCACCTACATCCCCCATTCCCTAACGTCATGCGGACATTCACCACCAAGGGTTCCACAGCCAATCCAAATGCAAGGGTGACAGGGGGCAGCCCTGCAGAGTGCCACCTTCAATATCACCACCTGGCACCTTGTTCCTCGGGAGAAACCACAAAGCAGCCCTGACCTCTTCTAATTTAACTTCTACGCCCAGTTCCTCAGCAGTCGCAGCACCCTACTTGGGCAGCTCCAGCAGGGCCCAAAAGGCACAAACCTGTGCGCCAATGAGCTATGTCCCCTCCTGTACATCCCTTCAAGGTGCTGTTGAAAGGCCATCACAACCTCTACACTTGAGGAAACAAACGTAGACAAATTTGAGCCATGTTCTCTGGAACAATGCAGGAGATGCTGACCTTTACTAAATCTGACTTTCCTTTAAACGTATGCCCCCCCTACGATCACCTGTAGTTTATCCCATTGCCTTGCCTGTCAGTAATGGACCTTTAATAGTCTCAAATAAACTCTTGGCAAATTAGAAATCTGCCTAAGTATCTCCAATTCTAAAAAAGTCCTCCACCAACCCAGAAAGTCTATCCAATTACCAACCAATCTCGCTGCTTCTTTTGCCAGGAAATACTCTAGAAAGCTATAAAAATGAACAACTTAGAACTTTCCTGGAAGAGCACAAGATCCTGGACCCCTCACAATTGGGTTTCAGAATGATGCATGGCACAGCAACCACACTAGTGTAAGTCACTGATACCATCAGACTGTCACTAGACGCAGGCACACCCATCATGTTGGTCTTACTAGACTTATCTGCTGCCTTGAAATCGGTCCCTCATTCAATCTTAATCTGCAGACTGCATGATGCAGGTATATATGGCAAAGTGCTTTACTGGCTCATGGACTTCCTTCATAATCAAACCCAAACCATCTCTCTGGACTCCTACAAGTCTCAAACACTGTTGGTCAAAAAAGAAGTCCCACATGTTTCTTCCCTAAGCCCTACATTATTTAATATCTATGTATCTCCCATGGTGCAAATTGTAAAGTCTTGTGGATTTGAAATCCTATCATATGCCGATGACACCCAACTGTTCATCTCCGTTGGGCAGGACCTGGAAATATTTAAATCTCAGTTTGTGAGCTGTCTGAGAGAAATTGCTGATTGGGTGACTAAATATTGCCTCCAACTGAATGGCGAGAAAACAAAAATAGTGCTATTCGGCAAAGCCCAGGAGTTCTGGTCTGCAGATTGGTGGCCTGCTGAATTTGGTCTAGCCCCATACCCAAAACAGGTGGTAAAGAAGCTTGATATGAAACAGGATCAAAATTATTTATAAAAGATCAGGTCAACGCGACTTGTGGGACCTGTTTCACCATAATGCACCACCTAAGGAAAGCCTTTCCCTGGCTTCCCTTCTCTTCCAGAAAGACCCTAGTCCAGGCACTATTCACAAGTCACCTGGAATATGGGAGTGCACTTCTAGTGGCAGCTAATGACAATCTGCTATCTAAAGTGCAAGTGGTGCAGAACACAGCAGCTCAGCTGATCTGCAACTTCCCCTCAAACTCCTCTGCACCCATTTTGAAAGCCTTGCACTGGCTGTCCATTAGAAAATGTCAAATCTTCAAGCGATGTTGCTCGACCCATAAGACACTTAGGCCCTCATTACGATCCTGGCGGTCGGTGATAAAGTGGCGGTAATACCGCCAACAGGCCAGCAGTAATAAATATGAAATTATGACCACGGTGGAAACCGTTCAGACAGACAGCCACTTTAACACACCGACCACCAAGGCGAAACCAACAGGCACCACGGTGGTAACCGCCTACAGCCAGGCAGAAGATAATGCTCTGCCCACTGTATTATGAGACACCAACCTACCACCTTTTCCGAGGCGGTACCAACAACATCAAAAGCCTGGGAGAAACAGGTTTCAGAAGTCAAAGGACTCACCTATGGAGACTCAGGGAAGAACCACGCCTCCATGAAGCCCCAGTTGCATGTGGTCCCCATGATCTTCTACCTTTTGCTCCATTACAAACACCAATGCTGGCGCAGATGACCACGGTGAGAACTGCTGCCTAGCACACAGGGGGGGGGGGACGAGGGTGACACATACATGCAGTACCCCCACCCCCAACACCCTACACATAACCAGATGCAGTAACATTAAATATACAACCCGTATCCCTCAGGAATAATGCAAGGACAAAAGGAATTGATTCAAGTGAGTGTAATAAGATAAAATAGTATAAATACGTGCATCAAAATAAAAAAAGTATATACATATTTACAAATGTAGGGACACTGCCCAGTCCTCAATGTCCGTGGGCCAGAGGGCCACATCTCATAGTCCAGGGCCCCACCTTACTCCTGCAACAACACAGAGAGAACACTGCGGGGGCATTAGGTCGAAAATAGAAAGGCATCTCAGGGGGACGGGGAATGGGGGGGCACCTCAGCCGGAAGATGATACAATGCCACTCGTCCCGGAGTGGGCAACAAGCCCTGTGCTCTGTCCTGGGGAGTGCAAGGCCACAGTCTCTCAAGTAGTGACTTGCCCACTGTCTCTGGAGGGGTCAACATGCCCTGTGCTTGATCCTGGGGAGTGCAAGGCCACAGTCTCTCAAGTGGGTGACTTGCCCACTGCTTGGTCCTGGGGAGTGCAAGGCCACAGTCTCTCAAGTGGGTGACTTGCCCACTGCTTGGTCTTGGGGAGTGCAAGGCCACAGTCTCTCAAGTGGGTGACTTGCCCACTGCTTGGTCCTGGGGAGTGCAAGGGCACAGTCTTTCAAGTGGGTGATTTGCCCACTGCTTGGTCCTGGGGAGTGCAGGCCAAAGTCTTTCAAGTGGGTGATTTGCCCACTGCTTGGTCCTGGGGAGTGCATGGGCACAGTCTTTCAAGTGGGTGATTTGCCCACTGCTTGGTCCTGGAGAGTGCAAAGCCACAGTCTTTCAAGTGGATGATTTGCCCACTGCTTGGTCCTGGGGAGTGCAAGGCCACAGTCTTTCAAGTGGGAGATTTGCCCACTGCTTGGTCATGGGGAGTGCAAGATCACAGGCTCTCAAGTGGGTGACTTCTTCCATTGATTCTGGAGGGGGCATTGTGCCCAGTGAGCATCATCCTGTGGAGGATGGGGTGAGTGAATGGCTTCTTCCACTGGTTCTGGAGGGGGCATTGTGCCCAGTGAGCTTCAGCCTGGGGTGGATGGGGTGAGTGGATGGCTTCTTTCACTGGTTCTGGAGGGGGCATTGTGCCCAGTGAGCTTCATCCTGTGGAGGATGAGGTGAGTGGATGGCTTCTCCACTGGTTCCGGAGGGGGAATCGTGCCCTGTGATGCAGATCTTGGGGAGTGCAAGGTCACAGTCTCTCACCTAAGTGTCAGACCCACAGGATTTGCTGGGGCCAGGCCACACATCAGCCCATGGACTCAGGACTACACACTGTCTGCCAGTGGTGACGGCTGCTCAGTGGTGGCAGTGGTGGTGATGCTGGTGGAGCTGGCAGTGGTGGGGGAAGGCTCCAGCCCATCCCCTGCAACCTCGGACTGCTGCCCACTGGGGCTGCTGCTGCTTGTGGCGGTGCTGGCAGTGGTGGAGAGAGGCTCCAGCCCATCCCCTTCAGCCTTGGATGGCTGCTAACTGGGGCTGCTGGTGCTGGTGGCAGTGCTGGTGGCGGTGCTGGTGGCAACGCTGGTAGTGGTGCTGGTGGCGGTGCTGGTGGCAGTGCTGGCAGTGGTGGGGGGACGCTCTAGCCCTTCCCCTGCAGCCTTGGTCGACTGAACCACCATGGTTGGTGGTGGGGGCTCCAACTGAGTCCCAGGACCAGGCCTCTTGTACTTTCTGGTGCAGGCCCCTTGCCCTTCCTTTCAGCAGCCGGGGATTGTTCCTTGATCTTCCTTTTAGCAGCTGGGGGTGCCTCCTTGCCCTTCCATTTAGCAGCTGGGGGTGCCTCCTTGCCCTTCCTTTCAGCAGCGGGGTGTGCCTCCTTGCCCTTCCTTGCAGCAGCTGACGGTGCCTCCTTGCCCTTCCTTGCAACAGCTGGGGGTGCCTCCTTGCCCTTCCTTGCAACACTTGGTGCAGGCACCCTTTCAGTGTGGCTGCCTGGTGCCTGGGATCCTCTCCCACCTGGAGTAGCTGTGGACACTACTGTGCCCGTGGACTGGGTGGCTGAGGTGTTTGCCTGGGTTTTGACCGCCCTAGTCTGACGTGAGGGATGGGGGGGATGGATAGGGAAGAGGTCAATGGTGGAGAGGAAAAGCTTCTTAGGGACATTGGGACGGGAAGAGGGAGATGGTTTGGGAGTGGAGGAAGAGGGAATGGTAGTAGGAGGTGTCTGTCTGCTGTGTTTGGGTGCAAGTGCATGGACTGGATGCTGTTATGAGGTGGATGGCTGTTGGGTGTCTGAGTGCTTGCGTCTGTGTACTTTGGGAAGAGGGGGCACAGACACAGTGGGAAAGGACCCAGGGGACGCGTGCATGTAAGTGGGTGTGGTGACTGCCAGTGAGGGGCGTGTGCTCATAGGTGTGCTGGTGATAGGGGTAGTGGATGAGGATGTAGTGCATGCAGGTGTGAGTGGAGACGAAACTGGGAGGGAGGTGGACAACAAGGAGGAGGGGGCCACCATGGAGGCAGTGGATGTTGGTATGTCTGATTCTGGATGGTGTTTGTGTGAGTGCCTGTGGGATGAAGTGTAGTGGTTGTGTTTGCCATGTCCACTCGTGTGTTGTCCTGGGTGCATGCTCCTCTGACTGTGTGCTTGGGATATGTTGGGGTTGAGGAGAATGGGATTGGGTGGAGGAAGTTGGAGGGGGGAGACTAGAAACAGGGACAATGGCTGCCATCAGAGAGGAGGCCAGTGTCTGGATTGATCTATGTTGGGCTGCCATGCCATTGTGAATGCCCTCCAGGAATGCATTTGTCTGTTGCATTTGGGATGCCGGCCCCTGGATGGCATTCACAATGGTTGACTGCCCAACAGAGATGGATTGCAGGAGGTCAATAGCCTCCTCACCCAGGGCAGCAGGGCTAACTGAGGCAGGGCCTGAGGTGCCTGGGGCGAAGGAGAGTCCCACCCTCCTGGGTGAGCGGGCACGGGAAACTCGCTGAGGGGCTGCTGGGAGGGTGGTGCTGGTACGGGCATAGCGGCTGGGGTGGGCATAGAGGTGTCCGCCACCACCAGGGAGATTCCATCGAAGGACAAATCCGTGCCTGAACTGTCCCCTCCTGTCTCTGCCGTGGTTCTCCCCTCACCCTCCAACCCACTGTTGCCCTTACCGTCGATGGATTCGGAATCCTGGGTCCTGTGGGATGCAGTTCCCTCTGTCGCTGGTGCCTCTGCTCCTCCGCCAGATGATCCTAATGCACATAAGGAAAGGTTGACAAAAAAAAGGGGGGGAGACACAAAGGATACACTTGGTCGATGGCACTAACAACACCACCGTTGGCATACACTACACACTCACACACAGGGAACAGCCCTACGCACTAAGCAATGCACTACCAGTCACAATGCTAGTCACCAGGCCATGGATAGGAACACCTAACGCCAATTGCAGCATACCTTAGACCCACAGACCCCTGCCCAGTAGTGGATGCCTACTAGCTTGGTTGGAGTACTTTCACATCAGAACCCTACCCAACATGGGACCAACCCTGCAATACCGGGCCTGGCCTAGGGGCACCCACAGGGCCCACACTCCCACCCAGATCCGACCACCCCAGACGCAAGTTGTATATTGGGGCACTGTACTCACCCACTTGTGGCTGCTGTAATGCCCCCAAACGCCCATCCAGCTCCGGATGGGCCACCACCAGTATGCGGGCCATCGGGGGGGGGGGTCAAGGTTCGACGGGCACCCCTTCCTCGTTGGGAGGCCATCCCCAGCTGGGCCTCTGTGGTCTTCTGTGCCCAGCGTCTCAAGTCCTCCCACCCTTTCTGACAGTGGGTGCTCTGCCTGCTGTAGACCCCCAGGGTCCGCACATCCTTGGTGATGGCGCGCCATATACCCTTCTTTTGATGGGTGATGACCTGCAGGGAAATGGATAACAATGAAAGGTACTGCCTGTTACAATCATGGCCCACCATGCCCCTTCTCATTCCCATTAGCACAGACATGGCCCACCATACATGCTGCACGCTGCCCAGGGCCCATCCACCACACACACCCTACATAAGGCCTTCACACACAGCACTCCATGAATTCTCACACCATGCATTGTACTCACGGTTTACTCACCTGTTCGTCTGGAGGCCCATACATCATTTGGACATACTGCTGTGCTCATCAGTTGTAACTTTCTCTTTGACCTTTCACAAATCAGCCCTAATCAGGTTCACATCAACAGGTACCATTTCAATCTTGGATTCCAATTAAGGTTGGGTGGAGTTCTGCAATGCGCTATTCCACAAAGTGCCAAAAAAACTCTGCTGTGCTACACAGAGTTCCACGAGAGGTGGAGTTTGGGTAAATCACGCTGTTCAAGCTTTTTCAGTGCCAGGAGTTTCTCTCCCTGCTGTAACATCAGCGCAACTGCATCTTGTAGATGCCGTTCTCACTCTGGTGCTAACTTCTTTCTGCAGCTCGAGTAGATGTTCTACTCGAGTAGCAGCTTCCTCAATGCGAGCAGCAGCTTTCTCAGTGCGGGTGGGTGTGAATTGCTGCAATCTGCTGTGACCTGCCACGAATACCAGCATTCAGAAATCGCACTCGCCAATATATCTCTCGCTTGCTGTACCAGAGAATAAAACTATGCCCTGGGTCACTTTGCAGAGTTTTTTGGAACTCCGCACTCTGGGTGGAATGCGGAGTGGGCAAAACTCCACAAACTCTGCTGGCAGAGTGGAATTCTTTGTCCACCCCTAGTTCCAATGTAGTGGGCAACCCCTGAATAGGAGCCTATAACTCAGCCTTGTGAGTCTGCACTCCCTCAATCAATCAGCCGCTGTAACGGTTGCCGGAGGATAGCATACTGTGTTATAATGTTAGATGCAGGGGAATTGAGAAGCTTGTTTTGTCCTATGATTGCATCCAATAGGACCCACGCAGAAGTCCGGCACCTCCAGATGCTGCCAATCAACAACAAGCCAGATCACAGGCTCGATTGCCCAGATCCAGAAGGCGTTCAGCAGTCAGCTCACAAAACCCTGAGATACAGCCCTTCTCTCAGTCTTGAAAAGCTGTTTCAAGCGCCAGCTCAATCCTTTTGGCCCCACATACACCACTTTCAATATCTTGAACAGGGAAAGGGAAGGTCCCCCTGGGTGTCCCCTCTCCTGCCACCCAGGGCGGACTTACTTTAAAGTCATCTTCTTTGTATCAGACTGCAGGCCTCCTGACCTCCCCATGATCACCTTGCAGTACAGCTGCCACATCTAGCCTCTGTGGGCCCTCACTCCCCTGGCTCCCCAGCAGGCAGACTTTTTATATGCAGTTCCAGTTTCCAGTTTGTGATGTACTTCAACATGGCCATGCTTCCCCTAGAAAAGTTTTTGGGCCCCATCTAGGATCCATCTCTACACCATCACCTCCTCCATGTCAGACTATCTGTCCTCCAGCGACTCCCATGAGGCCACAGCAACTCAGCATCCCAAAACAGGGGATCACACACACATCAGCAACACTTCTTAACCCTAAGGAGTGTCACCTCCCATTACTTTCGCAAGGAGGAGCCGCCACTGGTCCGTATTCACTCACTGTGATCCTTGACTGGGGCCAGAAGACACTGAAGCAGACCCTGGCAACTCTCTCCAGCAATTTGTCAGCCCTAGACCCCGTGGTCAGTATCACTAGTCTAGCATCCGCCCCCAATCCTTGTAGCAAATTAGGCCTGGGTCCGGGAGCTCAAGCAGGCAGCAGTAGTGCCAGTGCACAGCCTCACAGAGTCACCACTCCCCAAACAACAGCCACCACTCCCAGTTCTCCCATGTGGCTGCCTAATGTGACAGCCAAATTGGGCAACCTCCTAATGCCACTGCATCCCCCTTTAGTAGCAGCAGGGACATCCACAATTCCCACCGGGAACCACAGCAATCTCTTCTGACTCGCGGCCATACCCAAAATGGCAGCCAAGGGAGAGATCACTGCGTTCCACAATGACTTCCGTGGGTGATGAGTAGTATCCATTGGTCCCCCATTACTACTATAGGAGCTACCCACGGGGCCAGTGGGATCTGCAGCCTCTAGAGGCCATGCCTCCAGATCCTGTCCGCCAAGACGCCCACTCACAGTCCAGCACCAATGAGGGCCCGGCTGATCCCAAGATGGCCTTGCTACTCACAGTGCCAGGATCCTTGAATTAGCAGGGCATCTTCTTGGCCCACAAGCATCCACGATCAGGCCCAGGCCACTGTACAGCAGCACTGCTCTCCACTTTTGCCTTGTTCACCAGATACCAGGCTCCAGGACACATGGATCATTAGGATTGAGGACGGGCTCACTAGGAGGGGTGTGCTCTACGGTTTGTCAGCCATCTTACCCAGCCACACCCTCTACACAAAAGTTAAAACTCACTAAAGTCAAGGTTTATGCTTAAAGTACCAAAGCTCCCCTATGTCTGTGTGATGTTTTTACTACTGAGTTGACCCATAACCACCAGTCAGTCATGACAATGATGTATCAAAAAAGGTCAGGTACATTGTTCAGCTGTCAGATGGATGAATAGTTAAGTTTGCATACAATGTTTATACTTGATATTGTTTAGACAATTCATTGAGGACTTTGAAAACCTCTTCAAATGATTAGGTTGCTTGAAAGGCAAGACTGTGAAATTACACATTGGCCAATTCATTCAATCAGATGCACTGTGCTACCAGAGAGCAGCCTTCCACCGTAGGTCCAAAATGGAAGCCAAATTGTGGAAACTAGAAAAGTACATACAATAGAATGGGTTAATATGCCTAATCCATAGGTTTTACCCATTGTGGTAACCAGAACATGTGAACAGCCTTAGGAAGTATTCATATGTGTGGACAAGTGTTTTCCAAAGACTGCAATTAAGAAATGACTTCATCTTGTCACGTAGGTTCTCATTATTCTAATGAGACTACTGGATTCTGGCAGCAGAATCACTTGTATTGTGAGGGACTGAGTCTGATCCCATACCAGGTGACACCTGTCGGCCTAATCCGGGTTTTGTTCCAGCTAACTAGCAGTGCCTCATCTCCACCCAAGAGCAGGGATGATTGGGCAACCGGTCCCAGGACACAAATGACTCCTCAGGGGAATCGTGGTCACTCAGATCTTTTCCGTTTCTCTCAGCTACATTAGTCTCACATATGCAAGGACAAATAGAGGCAGAGTATAGTTCAGTAAGGTTTTTATTGAAAGAACTGCATCTTAGATAATAAGGCATGTTTTGCAATAACTAGAACAATGAAACACATTAATGTTAAAATTTTGATAAGAAGAGTAAAACACAAAAATAACGCTAACATGTTTTCACTATGGTTTTTAAAATAGTTCCTACCTAGGCTATGTTAGAGCACAGCATGTTAAGCTCTAATTCTGCCCTTCAGGTTCCCCCTGGGAAGACATCATCCCTCATTCCTGAGAAAGAGGCCTGTAGTCTACATAAGCAGCTGCAGTGAAGCACTCCGCAATCAGCATACAGTCGTGGTCATCTGGCTGGCATCTTCCTCTAACGTACCTGGGTCAAAGTAGTGTTTTTATAATAAAACAGCTGATGTTCCAATAAAGAACCCCTATGTGTGTGTATGTTTCTGTGAACACTGGGGACAAAGCGTACCACTTTTGGCGGTAACCTATCTAACTGCAGCCTTGAGAAAAGCACAGAATGAAAGGAATGTCTTGTTTAAGAACGCAGTGCTGACCTAGGCAAAGAACAGCTAGATAGAGAAATTAAAACAAGGCCGCAAATGTGGCTACTGTTTAAATAATATCACAAAGGTAAAATAAAACATATCTAGGTTAAAGTGGACAGTAGTAGGCCTATTTTGCTAGAATAACATGTATAGAACTATAGCTAAAATGGCTCCACAACAATCTCACTCCAACAGTAGACGATCATGTAAAAGGGGTAAATAGGTCATGCTGGTTCTCTAAAATTGACTGCAACTCTTCTAACATCAAATTCATTTTGTTCCAAAATCGAGGCAAATTACTACATTTCCACCAACCTTGACTTACATGGGAACCAGGGCAAAAGCCTAATAGGCTTAGGTTGGCCAAAGCATATGAAAATACTATTAGGGAGGTGTTAGTTAGACTTGCTGGAGTCTTAAATATCAGTGACAACATTATTGTACATGACAAATCAGTTGAAGGCCATCCTCCTCGACTCCGTAGTGTTTTTCAGAGACTGAGCTACTGCTGTTTCATGCTGAGTTGAAAAGAGTGTGAGTTCCTAAAATCCACCATTAGTTTTTTTAGTTATAGATTTTCCGCTGAAGGTGTTGCCCCTATCCAAAAATATGGAACATATCAATCCAGTACCATTTCCTATATTTACATCAGTAGTCAGTACTTTCTTTGGCACAAAAACCTACTGAGGAGGTCCATCTGAAACCTGCCCTTCTTGGACCTCTCTTGGAACTAACTAACTCAACAACCACCTGGAGCAGGATGGAGCCACAGCAAGCAGATTTTTAGGCAACAAAAGGCACACTGTTAGTAGAACATTGTTCAAATTATTTTATCCATCAAAAGACCCAGAATTATCTGTTGATGCCATTCCCACTGGATTAGGACCCTGTTGCTTATGTAAGCTATACTTTGACCCCAACCTAACAAAGGTATTCATATATTCAAAAAGAAACAATCCTTTCAACATTGAGGTTGTCACCAGTTCCATATTTCTGTAAAGGGGCATTATTTCAATGTTTGCAATTATCACACACCTCTGATGCTGGGTTTTTTCTGTTTATTCTCCAGTTACAATAATTTTTAATGATCTATTAACCTTGAATGTCAACATCCTGCAGATTGTTTGTCAAGACATCCTCAATAGTCACAACTCATGAAATTAAAAATGTGTTTGAACCAGAGGAATATGTCAGAATCATAGTAAACTGGTATGATCCACGGGCAATGTCTCTTGAAGACGTTCAGCTCAACATAACAAAGGTGACAGTCTAAAGATTGCAATCAATGCAATTCAAAGCAGAAATTGGAAGCAAGGCTGCTAATGGCTGACCTGCGGACTCAGATGCCTGAATCCCATAAAATTCTTAAATCAATGCCTAGTGTTAGATATAAAGTGGCTGTGACTTCAGAAAGATATTGTCTATTAAGACTAATTATTCCTCCAGTTCCATTCCCAAAAGTGGATCAGCTGGCCCATATTAGACACAAGGAGATTGTAAAGAATGAGAGGTGGGTTCACACTGAAGTGTGGTTCTCAGGTCTTGATCAGATAGTGGAAAACACTGTTGGAAAACTTTCCCAGTTGTCAGGCAGCCAATACTCCTGGCTCATCCTCTGCCATAATCACCAAAGATATTCCACCTTACCCATGGCTGAGAGCAAGTGCAGATTTTAGAGCTCTACGAGACAGTCATCAGTTGTGATCATTGACAGCTACTCTTGTATCCAGAGGTGAAGATTATGAGCTCTACATCTGGAGAACTAATTCCAAAGCTAGAGAAAGTAATCACCACCCATGAAGTAATCATAGAGTTAAGAACTGATATTGTTCCCCTGTTTCATCTTGAGTGCATGTACTGTTTGAGAAGCAAGCATCTGAAAATCAAACCTCAGGATCACAGAGAACAGAAATGCTTTATGAGGAGTGTCCAATCCACTTAAATTCCTCATGTGGCTAGATAAAGCATTGAATAGAGACTGACTCCTTGTGCTAGCACTGGATGAGCCCCTAGTCATCAGTGTTTGCACAGACTTATTAGTGATACGCTCTCTCATCATTCTTTCTGAACACCAGAAAATCCCAAAGATAGTGGAACCTTAGCACATAGAGGAAATCAACAATGCGATGCTCAAAGGAAAGCTAAGAATTCTATGATCTGCATGTGAGATCCCTCGCTTATCGAAGATCGTCATCCAGGCAGAAAGTTTGTCTCCCTTCTGAGATGACTCTGTGGAATTTAATCCATATTCACAGGACTCAAGTAATAGCACAGAATGGATCTGAGATCAGGACAAATAATGTTCCATCTTTCAAAATGTTTTGGGACACGGTGAGAGAAGAGAAACAAGACAATAAGAAAAGAGAAACAAGACAGCAGCTCTGAAGCCAGTGGTGACCTAACTGGGAATCTGACTCTCCAATTGGGTGAGTTCAGGTGTTTGGGAAACATGCCTACCTGCCCGCTAGCTACATCTAGATCTGCAACTTTGACATATGCACCACAAGTGAGTACCTCAGCACCCTCTCTGCGGTTAAGTACATCAGATCATACTTAGGCTAACCACAAGCTGCGTTTGAGCTCCCGACATGCTCCGCAGCTGATTCACCAGATGCCACAGAGAGGATCAGAGGAAGCAGACGTGCTGGGGCACGCTGTGATTCAGATCGGGGAGAGAACAGGGCGAGACTGGAATCATCGCTGGCAGCACGTGCAACCCCACAGGAGTGTGCGCTTTTGATAAAAAGAAGCCGAGAAGGACGCAGCCGGTTCAATTCTGTGTTGTGAGCTCATAATCGGCTCACAAATTACAGGCTCATGTGCTTGACAGGAGAGAGGAGAGAGAGAGGCCCCATTGCTGGAAGCACGGTAAGAAAGATATTGATCCAGTGAGGGGGGCTACCAACCTCCTCCTATGGAGACAAAATAGCGCTGATATGCTATAGACTGCTTGGAGGGAAGAACTGAGCAAAGGGATAGCTTGTTTTGTTGCCCCAGAGCTCAAGGGTGTAGGTTGGCTGCTGAATTCAGGACAGCCTAAATTCTACCGAGAAAAATCTGCTCCTCTTGGCGGCACAGTTTCTACTGAGGAAAATCGCCATCCTCCTGGCAGCTTTTTACCCCTCCCCCCACAACAAACCAATAAACCAGACACTATTGGAACATAACTGCATAATTGCAGGACGTACTAGACTTAAGGCATCCCACCTACAGGGACAATGCTAGGTCTCTCCTGTTAGGCTTTTAAAAACTCTAGGTGGTCACAGAAGTGGCCTGTGTAGACACAGGTGAGGCCTTTGGCCCCCGGGTGCTGCAACTTTATAGAAGGAGGCGCATGGTACAGTGCGCAACACCTATTCAACAATGCCAAGATCCCCCAGGGATTCACAGAACAAGGGCCGCCCTACATTGAAAACTGCTAAAAAAGCACTGATTGTCAGGGGTAACCCCGCGCTGTCTGACAAAATGGTGAATGTTGAGCCAGGCACAAAAGACTCTCAACAGATGGTCATCAGTTCCACCTCAGGTTCCTCCCAGTCCTCAGTCTGACCCCTCCGATACTGACATTACAAAATACTGGCAATTGTACTGCACTAGATGGAGAAGTGTCTTGGTCAGCATCAGGGAAGCAAGTAGTGAGTGACCTCGGATGCCTGCAGAGTGTGGACAATGTCAGACAAGAACTCTGTCATCGAGAGCAGAGCATTGAGTTCGCATCTGATACCAATGATAGCCAGGAGGCTACTTTAGGTCACAGGCAGATGTATCCATTATTATCCAGAGGGCTTAAGGAGGTTCCCACAGGGTCTCAGACAAAATGCCACAACTCAATATCTTCCGAAGACAACCTCCTCCCGATAGCTCAACTGTGTTCAGGTACCTGTACTCTTGATGGAGGAACAGCGAACGGCTCCCCCACTAGCCATCCAAGGAATGGGGTCTCACAGCTGAAGCACAAGAAAGTGCAATCAGATCATCATGTGGGCTGGCACTCCAATGGAGAGTTTGCTCCCTCAAATATTAAGTGAACTAAAATCTTTAAAAATTTCACGGGAAGAGGCTAATCAGAGTACTGAGGCACAACTAAATCTGATAAGCAATAATATGCAGCAACTTAATACCCGTATTAAGGAGGTGAAGCAGCGAGTCTCAGATTTGGAAGACGGACGGATCCACCTGGAACCATCAATATCCAAATGTCAAGCAGATCTGGTAGACTTGCAGAGTCGGATACATGAAATGGAAAATCGCTCACGTAGACCTAATTTAAGATTTACAGGGATTCGGGAAGGACGCGAAGACAGGCAAATGGTTACAAACTTAATTACAGACCTTCTTACGCAATATGTCCTCCCAGAGTCAGCTGACAGAAACCAAGACCTTTCTATAATGCATGCTGATCGAGTGCCTGCCATGCAGCTTCCTAACACAAAATATCCTCAAACAGTATTGGTGAACCTTGGCGATATTCATATTAAAGAACGTATTCTTCAGCAGGCTATCAAAAACAAAGTATACCAAGCTTAAGGGGACTTAACTTGTAACATCTTGTCAGATATCTCTGCTGCCACCGCACGGAAAGGGAGGGAGCTGAAGGAAATGATACCTGAATTTCAGAAAAATGGATCCCCAGCAGGGCTTGTTCAGCAATCCAAGCTATGAATCTTTTTCAAAGGTCGCTCTAACATACTACAAACAGTTGATGCAGCTAAGACCTTGCTGTATTCCATACAAAATCTAGAATGCGAGGGGGGAAGAGGGAATTCGTAATGAGACAAACTTCGCTTTTTCACACTTCTTTTGCACAATAGTTAGTGCATTTAAATGTAATCTATTTTCAATTCCCCTCTGTGGCCGCTGGCGATTTGGGTGCTATGTCATGGTGCCTGTTTGGGGATAGGGAGATTTTGGGAGAAAGTTACGGGTTAGCAAGAGGGGTGGGGGCGGGAGGTGGTCCCGGTTCGCCCAGATGGGAGGGCTCCAGGTGTAGGCCACTAAAGGAGAGGGAGGGGTCCTTAGTGACTCCGTCCTCCACAGGGCAAGTGAATCTGCTGCCCAAATCCAGTAGACGCATTAGGATGATGAGAGCCTATGCGACATGGCACGTCCAAAGTTTGGTCAGGCTCTAATGTTCGGGTCCTCCTGAGTATCCCTGTCTCACTACATACAAAGACGCCTCAGTACTATATGTGGAGACGTCCGTGGTATTGAGGAATTTCCTTCTCAGCTAAGTAGGGAGTACCTAACTAAGATTGTACGTTGTTCAAGCTTGAACCATTGAAAGGATAATCCCCATTTGGTGTGCTTATCTCTGAACAGAATTTACCGTTTGTAGTGGCGAATCAGCAACAGGTAGCAATTGCAGATAATATGCGACCACCCCTTACTGTACTTTTATTGGCACCATGGCCTAACGTTCTCGGGCTCCAGTTATATTTGTGGTTGAGGCTCATCCAGCCTATAGAACAGATTTTTTTTATTCTTGTGTCACATTTCCAGCAGCTGAGGGGATCACAAATACATTTCATCACTATACACCTGCAAATGTACCTGCACATTGCAGAGCATATGCATATCTAGAAATAAGTCTATCTTATCAAGAACATAATAATTGGCTTGATGGCACCCTGCCCCATACAATTCTACACATTTGATTAGGTCCTCTAAGTAATGATGGTCTTACCTGGCCTTTAATGGCCACATATACACCTCACACCACTGCTGCAAACCTAACGGCAGATGAAGTCCATCGCTTAAATACTGAGCTGAGGGCAATATACAGACGATTAGTACAGTTTGTAATGCAAACATTAAACACAAACCCAGCATGTGCTGCTCTGGCGCAACCACATGCAGTAACGCCAGGCATTAATCCTGCGACTGTAGATTCAATCATGGGTTATGTACCCGCCAAACTAGAAGAAATTAAATTTTGGTTAGCACAAAAAATTAATGCACTGGAAGCAGTATTTCCCCAGACCTCAGGATAAGCATAGAATATTAACTATGTGCTTGCCATTTGGTTATGGTTCCCACAATAGACAACTGCAATACTTGGGGCACGGTATTTGCCACGCTCTATACTGCCGCACATGGTACACCGACACTTGCCAATTTACCGGAAGTATTGAAACAAATTCAAGATGAATACGGGGCTGCCCCGGCCCTGGACTTGGGGATGCAACTTATGGGCAATTTTGCCACTGTATCTTCAATAATATTAAGTAAACTTAAAGGGGAAGCAGTTGCACTAGCGGTGGGCATGCGGCTCCGTGGTGTTCCTCCACAGGACCAAGAACGTGAGCTGGCAAAGATTATTGCGGCGATCTACTCTAGCATAGGCCGAGATAGCCTGGGCACCAGACCCACAAAACCACATTTACAGGGCAAATCTAATAAAGATTTTACCAAGCAAGCTCCTGAGGGTACTAAGAAACACTGGGATAAAAAACAGCAAACACCTAAAAAAAGAAAGGGGAGAATCTCCGCATACGGAGACCCCACAGAATAGATGTAATCACAGAAACAGAGATAATATAAAAACACCTGACAGATATCAATATACTAATACACACCAATCTCGCTCCTTTCAGGACTCACTGGAAAAATGCAGTGAGAGAGGTGGGCAGTCAAAACGAAGAACTGAGTAAGTGAAACTGGGACACGAATCACAACACTCTTCAGAAGTTTCTGTTAAAAAAGAAGAGAAACTTCACCAACAAAAACCCCAATTCAAAAAGAAAAAAAGTGACAGCAGTTGCAGTTCGTCATGTCACTCAAGAAGTGAGCTGTATTGAAGAACAAGAAGTGGGCATTAACGCTATTAGACAGCGCAGCAGAGGACACAATAGTTCGCCGGAATCTTCTAGAGCATATGGAAAGTGAAAGCAACTGATGATTTCTCACAAGTTGAAACTGAGGACATGCATGTCTCCACGCCTGATAGGGTGTACAAAGTAATATTACAGTTAGAAGGAGTTATTGAATACACAATCAACGCAATCTTTTGGGACCGCGTCGTAAATATATATGATATTCTACTGGCCAAAAGGCATTGGTCACCTGAATTTGTCTGTACTTGCCCATATGGGAAGATGTTACCAAACCTTCTTTCTCGCCCATTGTTCCCAAAGAGCTCGTAGAGTCCTATACCATTCATTGGGCATTGGAGCAGGCACCCGCTTTATATCACAACCACGTAGGGTGTGATAAAGATTCCCCCTATCATGTAATTCATATTAAAAATCATCCCCAACCTCAACCCCAATATCCAATAAAACGTGATGCTAACTCATCGTAAGGGAAATCCTCACACAACTGGAGTACCAGGGTGTAATCGAACCCGGTGTCTCACCCATAAATAATCCCTTATTCCCAGTGGCTAAACTGGACCATTTGTACAGAATAGTCTTAGACTACAGACATTGAAACAGTCATACACGATCATACGCTATACAAAACTTACATAGCACAGCACTCATGAACAACATAGTGCGTAAAAAGTACAAAACAACACTGAATATTTCCAATGTTTTCTTCTGCCAAAATATAGGACCTGAGAGTAGAGACTTAACAAGTTTCAGCCACCAGGCTCACAGAAAAAATTATTTAGTTTACCCCAGGGGTACAAGAATAGTCCAGGACTGTTCACGGTTCGTGTGACTTCAATATTGCACGAAATTGACCATGAAGCATTGTCCTATGTAGATGATATTTATCTCACGGTTGATGAAATATTGCAAAATCTAAGATGGGTATCCAGCATTGTTGTGGGATTTGCCGAATGCAGCTATAAATTAAATTGGTAAAAAAAAAAAAATAACCTTTCTTAGTGTCCTGTTTCTAGGATACGAATTATGAAGTGAAGGAAAGAGCCTAGCGCCACAATTCTTAGAAAAATGTGCACAGTTACAACCCCCAAATACCTTTGAAAAACTCCATTCACTATTGGGTTTCCTAAATTTTGGCAGAACTTACATTTCAGATTATGCATCATGCATAAAACCCTTGTATGACTTAAAACTTTCCTGACTTTTCCAGTAAATTTTGGACAGTCGAACCCACACGCATTCTCAGAGCTTTGAATACAGACATGCTTGCAGCACAACACTTATATACAAGGGACAATAAAAAAACATCTGGTCATCAGAGTAATTGCTGGTTCCACTGGTATCACCTATGCAACTTTCAATGAGGGTGAGACAGTCCCAATTGTGTACAAATCACATTTGTATTCAGCAGCAGAACAACACTTTGCTCCCACTGAGAAAATTCTCACTGCTGTTCAGACGGCTGTCATTAAAGAAGGACCACTGGCCCAGGGGAAACGCATTATTGTCGTATATCCAATTCCAGGCCTTGGGGCTGTTGCCAAAGCCAGCATTCCAAATGCTAAAGCATTACATCCACGTTGTATTCAATAGGCAACATCTTTGACTGCCACTGATGTTGACTACATTTTCGAGCCAAAATTACAAACTCATGAATTTTTGAAAAATGAACTAGAGTAACCAGTTCTGGCAAATACATTGCCTATTGATCAATATCAAAGAGTCATGTACACTGATGGCTCGGCACAACCTGCAATTGGCACAAAGCCTCAATTCTCCGCAGCTTGCGCAGTCGTAAGTGGCTACAGGGAGGATAATAAATTTTGTCCCCAGTATACATTCACGCAAACCCTAGGGGATTGCACAGCACAATTAGCAGAGCTAAAGGCTCTGGGGATGGCACTGAACACACAGATCCTGCACAGCTAACACTGATTGTCTGTGATTCATATTACTGCGTCCAGTCCTTCAATGAATACCTGCATTACTGCCCCAGGATCGGTTCAGATATTCTAAAGGAAAGACCATCAAACATAGACTTCTGTGGGTGAAAGTAGCGGATCTGAAGGAAACGCTACCAAACGTCCATGTTGTACATACACTTGGACACCAGCACGTTGGAATACACGTTGCTGGCATTACACTGGCTGATGAAGCAGCCAAATCAGCAGTAGTTACGGCTGCTGTTGCTGCAGTAACTTGTTCTGGAACGAAACAGGACAATTACATATATGCTGCTGTGAAACCTACGGCTGAAGGCACGCCGCATCCAAAAACATTTCATGCTAAATATTCCTACCGAATGGGAGGCTTCCATGACGCAGAAGTTAAAATACCAGGTGTGGGAGTTCGAGTGATTCGAAATGAAGACATAAGACCAGAGTTGATTAAGGCAGCACATGAGGGGGTTGCATCTGCCCATGCTGGTGTGACGGTTACAATATCATTATTTCAAGCACGTTACTGGTGGCCAGGGCTATACAAACAGACCAAGCAGTATGTCCTTTGTTGTGACATCTGCCAACAAATTAAAGGTTCCACTGTCCAGAGCCCACCGGAGACACCCCTCCTAATTTCCAACAAACCTTTACAATGTTTGTACTTGGACCATTGTGGTCCCCTAACACTGGACAGTGCATGCAAATATATTTTAGTCGCTGTCGACTCTTGCTCCAGATTTCTATAGGTGTGGCCACAATGCTCGGCTGACGCTCAGACTGTTTTTAAAGATTTGCAAGTCTTTATCGGCACATATGTAGTTGCGGCTTTCCACTTGGACCAGGGCCCTGCTTTTGCCTCAGGCCATTCAGGGACACCATGGCTTCACTAGGGGTCCAACTCCATTACTCATCTCCATTTCATCCTAAAGGAAATAGTGTTGTGAAGCAACAAAACCGTGATTTAAAGCAGTCCTTAACAGCCACAGTATTAAGTACAGGTCGTGGTTTGCTTAGCCACCTGTATGGAGTCCAGAGAGCACATAACAATCTGCCTACAAGGTCCCTGGGGGTCGTACTTTATTCGAGTACCTGTTTGGAACTGTGTGTTTCAGATCTTGATGGTTCTGGTATGGAAGCGGCAGAAACACCTTTTGAAATAACTGAACGTGTCACTGTCTTGCAGGAACTACAACAGTTTCGTGATGACAACGCTTCTGCCAGTGCTTAAGGATGTACCAATACCATCCACCGGCTGTACTCCAAAAGTTGATGATCTAGTATGTGAAACAGTTGCTGTGAAAGAGGAGTTTGGTCCTTCTTATTGTGCAACGGTCCCAGTCTTGGGAATATACAGTACCAGAACTGTCATTCTACCACCGTTGGCTGGTGCTAAAGAAAACCGCTTTATATCTATCGAAAATGTCAAGTTACATCATGTGGCCGATCCTGCACAGCGGACCAAGAGGAGCAGCCAGTAGTTCCCGAATTACTCGCACTACTGGTCAAGACATCCTTCTACAAGTTTTGAACAGCAATGGTGACTCCTCTTCGAGCTTGGGGAGGGTGGAAAATGATCTTGCATTAGTTCCACTAACAAACAATGAAGAAATTACTGATCAATTTAACAACTTCAACACAGGCGGATGGCATCATTTAGTGTGAACCACTGCGGGGAGACCCCTACAAGTTCTCCTTCTACACATACGGCTCCAGTTTTTCTTCTCACAAAGCCCGCAGAGACTTGTCTTTCGTGAACATTTCCACTATACCAATTCCTGATGGGATTGTTTGGGATAAAGTCACATTTGGTATAAACGGCCTGAAGGAGGTCATTCAAATACCATATATGTTCAAACTTTCAATGAACGATGTAGTAATACCCGGAGTTGTTTCCGATGACTAGGATGTGAAAACAGTTGATTCTATGATGACTGAAGTGCAGTATTTCATTTTATTTGAAAGTGAGGATGTTCATCAATCTAAAGAGAATTATGGTGATATGTTTTGCTATAATTATTATGGGCACCAGTTCATTCATAGAGCAAGTAGCCCAAAGACTATTTTTAATTACAAACAATGGGAACATTGTCCAACTCCACCACGAGGAAATTCTAAAACATATTCTGAAAAATGTGCATATTTTTCTGGGCACAATGTTAAAAATGCTGAGTCATATTATTTCAAATTGCCATTGACTGAAAATGTACATATATTATTGACGGATACGAAATTCATTTATTCAGAGTCCTTTGTTTCCCGGTTGGCTATAGAAGGCAATGAATATTAGTTGAAGTCGATTGACTTAAAAAGTGTGTGGGGACAAACAATTGGCAATTAAGGGGGAAGGAAGCTTTGTTTAGAGCACCCCTGATACCTGCTCAAATGATATATTTAAATTAAACTGTACAACAGACAAGTTGTTTAGGCTTAGCGAAGATTAAGGAATTGAATGCCCCTGAAAACCTTTACAAATGGCAAAACTATGTAAATGCAACTGAAGATCGATGAATGGGTCCAGAATGGCATGTTTAATGCTTCACTGTTACATCCTGGCAGGTGGTTATTGTGGCCAATAGATACCAATGGGTGTCATGAACGTTTTATAAACTCCACGTTTTTTTTTAGAACAAGTAGGCCAGACCCTCGCTATGTGTCATCCGAACTTGTGGGTATAGTAACAACATACAGTGTAGGTAAACTATGCCAGCAATGGTTGAAGAGTTCCTCACTAGACGCTATTATAGAACACCTCAGTCTCCTGTCTAATAACACTGACTTACAAGATTTCCTGATAAGCCTCAGAAAACAATGCAGAAAGTGCTTCTTATATGCAGTCTATAATGAAATTTGGAAGCTTTTTCAACAAGAATCTGCTGCCCGGTTAAGGCAAATAGATCAGGAAAATTTATAGAAGGCATTTGCTCTTGTAGATAATAGGATTAATACCCTGTCCGACTGCATATACACCTTAAACAACATTGTTTCTTCTGCAATAGACACAATACAAAGTGACGTCTTCTTTACACCATGGACAGAATCAACTAAGGACCATTATGCAGGTGGGTTAGACACTACAAACACTGAAGGCAGGTTGCATTCCCTGGCAACACGTTAGCGCAAGGGATATATTTTCCACATTTAACTTAAAACAATAACAACTAATGGCTAGGAAAGAAGTGACCTATGTCATGTTAAATATTGAAAAATTTGAAAAGTTGCCTTTTACTTTGACTGAAATCCCATCTGCTGAGTGGTTAATACGCTGGGTCATTAATCTGCTTATTTCAACACTTCAATTCACGTCCTGCTTAAAACACATTCCAGTAGTCAGATTCGAAAGGCTAGCAGATAGTTATATCCATGAGGTGCGGGAGCTGCCCTTCTCGTACAAATGTCTCAGTGGCATGAAAGAGGTCTTTCTTAATGGTAGTGAAAGCGAGACTTTTGTCAGCCATTCATGGTTTGTGAACAGCTGTCCTTGCATGGGCATGTAATGCTTCGGCTGCCAACTTGGCTTGTTATCTGAAGGGAGTTCCAGTCCCCTTGATTAGACCTGCATTCCAGGTGCTCTCCAATGGCAGCTATGTCCTCCTCAATAGTGAAAACTGTTGTGGGATATGAGCCGGAATAGTTTATGTTGTTTCGGTCTCTAAGATTGTTACATGCTGGTGGAACTTATTTTTTCCTCCCACAAGACAGAGGGAAGTAGCTGAGATTTTTCCCAATATAGCTACTTCAAATGTGAAGTTTGACCAGTTGAGTAGACTCAAGGCTATATTGTTTCAAAAACATGTGGCAATTACATCTGCACACAAGACCTATGTGCTTCAGGTGTCAAGGTGTACTGCCATTTGATAAAGTTTGTTTTGACCAATGACTTTGTGTTTCACCACTGTGCATATTAGTTGCTCAATGTTCACCAGTAGCACATGGTATGTTTTGTTCAGTTGAGCCGCCTATGGGCTTTGACATGGCATTAGCCATTACTTTCTGTATTCAGTTGAGCCGCCTATGGGCTTTGACATTGCATTAGCCATTACATTCTGTATTCTGCCTATTGGCTTTGACATGCTGTATCCAGTCTAGCCGCCTATTGGCTTTGACATTGCATGCCTATTGACTTTGACATGATGTATTCAGTTTAGCTGCCTATTGACTTTGACATGCTATTAGATATTCTGCCTATTGGCTTTGACATGATATCATATATTACATTTTATATTCAGCTCAGCTGCCTATTGGCTTTGACATGATATTATACATTGCATTTTGTATTCAGCTCAGCTGCCTATGGGCTTTGACATGATATAAGACATTGCATTTTGTATTCAGCTTAGATGCCTATTGGCTTTGACATGACACTAGACATTGCATTTGATATTTAGGTTAGCTGCCTATTGCCTTTAACATGACATTGCATTTGATATTTAGGTTAGCTGCCCATTGCCTTTAACGTGGAGTTAGACATTGCAGTTGAGAATCCAAGCTGTATTTTTCCAAGCTGTGTTTTTGCACAAGATGAACCAAGATGTTTTGTTCTCACAGTAGACTAGACATGATAAGAGAGAGTACATGGGTGTTGTTCTCTCTGCTTGAGCTTGGGAACAGGAGTAGTCTTGGAGACCTGGCCAGTCTCCAAAAGGCTTGCTCAGTTTCCCAGGTCTGAGAGGAGGGGGCACACCTTTGTAACGAATGTAACAGGCTGCAGAGGGTCAGATTCGAATCTGCCGGACCTCGTGCTGGAGCTTGGCGCAGGCTGCCAGCAATCCCGTGTGGGTAGATGAATCTCTCTTTCTCGCGGCTGACAGGGGTCATCAGCTTGCAGACCTTAGAAAGATGAAGCTGTAGATAGTTCCCACATGGTGAAGTATTTGTTTTGCTTTGCATTCAATATCTTATAAATATAACCTGCTGTGTATATTGCAAACTGATATATTTTGTTTGATTAACGCAGACTTGAAAGCTACTAATTCGTCATTCATAAATATTGTGGTTGGGGAAGAATTAACAACAATAAAAGTCTTCTTTGACCTCAGAAGTGCATTTCTGTTGTGTTATGTTAGTGCTTAGAAACTAGATAAGAGGAAAGCACTACAATTGGTACCAGAAGTGGGGTCGGTCATTAAGAGGTGATTAAGAGGGTGTTGACGAGTTGGTAGATTTCTAAGTGCACACTTTAAAAGTGTAATTGTTTTTGTTGTTTGGAGAATTACAGAAATTGTTTTTTTTTGGAGAATCACAGTAGCACGGCAGACCATGTCTGAGAATGCATGTATTGGTAAACTGCCTGATGGTGCTACGAAAAACTGTGAATTGTTTTCTGTTTGGGGAATTACAGAAGAAAATGCATGTGTAGCTAAAATGCCTGATGGTGTTTTGAGAAATAATTTCTGTTGTACATATGTAGAAAACGTGTCTTTTGGAAGTAATGATGACAGAAAGGTCTGGATACCTTTATCTGCTTACAGAGAAATGCAGGAGAAATGTAGGCAGTTGGAACATGAAAATAGGAATTTACGTGAGCAAATTAGCCCGACTGAAAGTTATAAAAGGGCTGTTTTTGAAGAATCTTTCTTGTCCCATTGCAGTAATGAGGGGGTTAAGACAGCTCCGAGCTGCACTGAGTTTTCGTGTGAGCCAGGGTTTTTGGCAGACAAAGCGCATTCCTTAACTGATAACACGAAGAGAGCTCAGAATGTGATTTACGAGTTACCGTTGCAAAATGCACAAGTAAAACGAAAGATTTTAGAGAAAGAGACACCGAGTTTCATTAGCTTGTTTGATTTTTGGAAAAAGAATAGCCCTCATTTGAGAGAAATCCTAACACTTTTGTATATGGTCACTGTGAAAAATAATATGCAGCTGCGCGCTTGTGATTTGGCAAATGAAATAATGCAGACTTTAGGTTTTTGCGCAGTGCAAGAAGGAAATACTTATGTACATTTAAATCAAGAACAAGGAAAGAAAATAGTGCCCCTAGCTAGAATCATACAATGGATCTGGTACTTGCAAGACAGGGCTAGAGTACCACAGATAAAAGAATTACCGGTGAAATTGTGTGCACCATTTGAATTCGTGTTCACTGAAGATAAAAAGCATGTTTGTTTTACTAATGATTCACTGACTGAAATGTTGTTTTCTGGCACCGTAGAAGGAACAGCGTTGTATAATGTGTGTCAGATTTTAAAGCAAGAGCTACGTGAGATGTGTCATTTTTACGCTGATTTTTGGTTCATTGCTAATGTTTTAGCACCTAACTGGTTCAATTACCTTGCAGATGTTAATGAGAAAAATTCAGAGAGAGAAGTGTACACCCAGAATTCTGCCTTAGTGGGGATGGCTAAGTGGGTGCCCCAGAAATGTGAACAGCTGAGAGAAAAAGCCACTTACAGGTGGGCAGAGATGAGAGAGATGCACATTCCCCTAGTTTTGATAAAAACTGTGCAGCACGCACAAAAGCAATCTGTCATGCAAGCAGTCACAGAGCAGTTGGGGAGAGGAACGTTACCAGGACAGGAATGGCAAATTGATCAGGTTTTAGGGAGAGTGATTGCTGCAAATTACCAAGGAAAAATCGAAATTATGCTGATACCTAGAAAAGAATCTGATTCATTCATACAAATTGGAGACAGCATGGCCCAAATTGGCAAAAGTGCAGTGAATGGAGGTTTGTTAAAGAAGGAGTCTGCCCCAGCCCTTCTGACAGTGCAAGAAAAGGGAAGCTGTGGCGCAGCAGATAAAAACCTCAGTGCTGATGTGTGGGCTGAAGCCCTAAGTGATCCTCCAGAACCTGCAGAAAATATAACAAAGGGCCCCAAAAACGTCCTGCTGATTATAAAACAGGGAAAGAAAGAGGAAGGGTGCAGTTTAAATGAAAAATGTTATTTGCAAGAAAAGTCATACTTCTTTCTTTTGCAGATCCTACCACGTTTCGCCACTGTCCCTGAGTGTGCTGTGTGGTCCCCCTTCCGGTGTGTGCGTGTGGGGTCGGGGAAGGGACCGAATCCCCAACCTGAACCTGGCTGAGTAAAGTGCCAGCACCATGGATCCATTTTGCGCAAACTGCGCCTTCAGTTCAAGTTCAACTTGTTTGATTGCATTCTTCCACTGGAACTAAGCTGTGTTTTTTTTTTTTTTTTCCCTCTCGTATGGAACTCTGACTTTTGCTTATCTTCCAGAAAGCCTTTCAGGTGGACCGTGCACCTTTACATGAGTAGAACTCATGCCACATCAAATTGCTAACACTGTTGAATTAGAGACTCATTCAGAGTACAAATTGCTCAGTCGTTTCTGTATAGATGTATCTGATGTGAAAGGTTATGAGATCAATGTGTTAATTCACTTCTATTGCTTTACAGGGATTGCTTTGACTTGCTGATAATGTTTTTTTTTTTTGTTTTGTGCCGATGTTTTTTGTTTTTGTTTGAAACAAGAGATATGTGAAACAAAAATTCATTGGTCAAAGGGCGGAATGTACTGCCATTTGATAAAGTTTGTTTTGACCAATGACTTTGTGTTTCACCACTGCGCATATTAGTTGCTCAATGTTCACCAGTAGCACATGGTATGTTTTGTTCAGTTGAGCCGCCTATGGGCTTTGACATGGCATTAGCCATTACTTTCTGTATTCAGTTGAGCCGCCTATGGGCTTTGACATTGCATTAGCCATTACATTCTGTATTCTGCCTATTGGCTTTGACATGCTGTATCCAGTCTAGCCGCCTATTGGCTTTGACATTGCATGCCTATTGACTTTGACATGATGTATTCAGTTTAGCTGCCTATTGACTTTGACATGCTATTAGATATTCTGCCTATTGGCTTTGACATGATATCATATATTACATTTTATATTCAGCTCAGCTGCCTATTGGCTTTGACATGATATTATACATTGCATTTTGTATTCAGCTCAGCTGCCTATGGGCTTTGACATGATATAAGACATTGCATTTTGTATTCAGCTTAGATGCCTATTGGCTTTGACATGACACTAGACATTGCATTTGATATTTAGGTTAGCGGCCTATTGCCTTTAACATGACATTGCATTTGATATTTAGGTTAGCTGCCCATTGCCTTTAACGTGGAGTTAGACATTGCAGTTGAGAATCCAAGCTGTATTTTTCCAAGCTGTATTTTTGCACAAGATGAACCAAGATGTTTTGTTCTCACAGTAGACTAGACATGATAAGAGAGAGTACATGGGTGTTGTTCTCTCTGCTTGAGCTTGGGAACAGGAGTAGTCTTGGAGACCTGGCCAGTCTCCAAAAGGCTTGCTCAGTTTCCCAGGTCTGAGAGGAGGGGGCACACCTTTGTAACGAATGTAACAGGCTGCAGAGGGTCAGATTCGAATCTGCCGGACCTCGTGCTGGAGCTTGGCGCAGGCTGCCAGCAATCCCGTGTGGGTAGATGAATCTCTCTTTCTCGCGGCTGACAGGGGTCATCAGCTTGCAGACCTTAGAAAGATGAAGCTGTAGATAGTTCCCACACGGTGAAGTATTTGTTTTGCTTTGCATTCAATATCTTATAAATATAACCTGCTGTGTATATTGCAAACTGATATATTTTGTTTGATTAACGCGGACTTGAAAGCTACTAATTCGTCATTCATAAATATTGTGGTTGGGGAAGAATTAACAACAATAAAAGTCTTCTTTGACCTCAGAAGTGCATTTCTGTTGTGTTATGTTAGTGCTTAGAAACTAGATAAGAGGAAAGCACTACACAAGGTCATCAGCAGAGATACAGTCCCTTTTAAGTACTAACTTTCCAAGACACTTTGGTGAGCTCGTGGGATGAATATTTAATACGTCCAGTACTACTGGAATCGCAAATTTCTTTAAAGCTGTTGGTTCTGGTTTTGTTCACACCTTCTCCTCTATATTCGGTTTAATACCATCAGCCATCCACTCAATATTCTTCAGTATTTTCAGGGGATTTCCGATAACTTTGGCTATAATGGGTGGCACCTTGCTATTGCTACTTTTTCTGTGCAATGGCTGTCCCGCCGCAACAAGGAGGACTGAAAGCGCTGACACCTGCGCAGCTGTGTCGTGAACACATGATGCAGTACATTGGAGCAACACTCCTGGAGCAATTAGAGTGTGATTGGTCTATGTCATTCAGACCGGTTTTGCATTGTGTGCAGCCTGTGTTTCGGAGCCTCTGGTGCTCGTTCAAACATGCACTGAAAGTATGTCTTTCTACGCAGCACTTGCGTTCATTGGACACTGATCTGTTGATGTTCTCGCTGAGGTCTCATTACCAGACATGCGCATTGAGGGTGCGTTCGCTACGGGAAGCTGCTTTTGAGTTGCCTTTCCTGGAGGATGCAGCTCTAGACTCCTTGTTGGGCACACCACGGAATGCTACTGCCTTGGCTGGAGCTCAGGCTTTGGAACACAAATGCTCCTTGGTTTTCCTTGATGATGAATTTTCTACTTTATCACCTGCCGAAGTGGAAGATTTCCTGTCTTAAATTATCCCAGATTCAATTGGCAACTTCCAAAATGACTCTGACTCTTGAAATTTGGCCTTTTTTATGCCACAGTTACCATTTTAAATTGTCATTTTTACATATGCTCAAACATCCTTTTAACTTGTCATTGTTGACATTCTTATATATATGCCTTAGGTTGAATTTCAGTAGCTTTATACATTATTAGGCTTTGAACCCCCTTTGAACCAACAAGGGGAGGGTGTTGTGTAGCCATTTTAGTTATAGCTTCAAACAAGTTATTTTAGCAAACTAGGCCTGCCACTGTGCTCTTTAACCTAGACATATTTTTTTCAACTTCATTTTATTATTTTAGTAAAATAGCCACATTTGCGGTCTTGTTTTATTTTGTCTATCTGGTTGTCCTTTGCCTAGGCCAGCACTGTGTTCTCAAACAAGACATTTCTTTCACTCTGCTTTTCTCAAGGCTGCAGTAAGATAGGTTGCCGGAAAACGTGGTAACGCTTTGTTTCCAGTGTTCATAGAAACTATACACTCTTACATAGGGATCCTTTCTTGGAACATCGGCTGTTTTATTATAAAAACACTACTTTGACCCATGTACATTAGAGGGAGATCTAGGATAGACTACAGGCCTCTTGCTCAGGTATGAGGGATGATGTCTTCACAGGAAAATCTGAAGGGCAGAACTAGACCTTAACAAGCTGTGCTCTAACATAGCCTAGGTAGGAATTATTTTAATGAATCTAGTGACAATATGGTAGCATAATTTGTATGCTTCACTCTCCTTGTCACAATTTTAATCCTGTCATGCTTCATCATCCTAGTTATTGCAGTACATGCATTATTATCTGAGATGCAGTTGCTGCAATAAAAACTTATTGAATTTTATTCTGCCTCTGATTGTCCTTGTATATGTGAGACTAATATAACTGAGAGAAACAGATACGAGCTGAGTGACCACGATTTCCCTGAGGAATCAATTGTGTCATGCGCTCGGCTGCCCAATCATCCCTGCTCTTGGGTGGGGATGAGACACTGCTGTTAGTAGAGCAAAACCCGGGTTAGGCCAACAGGTGTCACCTGTAATGTGTTCAGACTCAGTCCCCCAGAGCGCAAGTGATTCTGCCACCCAAATCCAGTAGTCTCATTAGGATAATGAGAGCCAATACAAAGGATGTATCAAGATACTGAAGCAAACAATATAATTAACTATCCAAATATAGGAAAAATATTAGTTTTGCGGGGCACCTGCAAGGGGTGCACCCTTTCACCCATTCTGTTTTCTTTATTTATCAAACCTTTAGCCATCGCAATTAGACAAAATTATCTGATCCATCTCCCACTCAAGCAGATGTGGAAGATAAAATTGTATGCAAACAATATCATTTTATTTCTTGACGATAACCAAAGTTCTCAGGAGAAGGCTTTTGAAGTCTTTCCTAGAATTGAACAAATAGGGGGGTATAAGGTGAATAGGGAAAAAACAGGAATTATACTCTGTGGTTGTAGTGTAGACTACTTCCTGAATTTATGCTGTGCATACATTTGAAGCCTAAAAGCTATCTTGGGATTAGATTCTTGTCCAAAATAGAAGATCTTTACAATCTTAACTTTGCCCCCCTGCTCCTTAAAACTCAGATACTACTAACAAAGTGGGGGACACTTCCTCTGAATGTTGTAGGAAGAGTTACACTGATTAAAATGGCAATCCTGCCGCTGTTTAATTTTTTGTTGTCAGCCATCCCTTGTGTTTTAACTTCCCCAGTTTTTTGGAAACTGGACTCAATATTTACATCATTCATTTGGCATAATGGAAATGCACGTATTGCACTAAGCACCGTATATGTAATTCGGGATGTAGGGGGCCTGTCACTTCCTAATATGAAGGACTATTACTTGCCATTTTTTGCCAAATATATGGCAACTTTCAAATCTGCATCATTTCCGGGCAGCTCATTCCCTCAAGATTTTCACAATTTAATTTGCAGAGCATATGGTTTGCGGGATTTAATATTGTTGGTGAAATCCTCAAAGAAAGTACGATTTAAGATCCTCAGGTGGTCTTTCAAAATGAGGTCAGATTTTTTCAAAGCTATACAATCCCATATGTGAATGTTTTTACACATCTATCTGAATTTATGATGAGGTCCGGTTCTAGGCTTAATTTGGAAATATTCAGGAAATGGGAAGTCGCCGGATTTAGGAAACGTTTAGATTTTTTTACTGGAGACAGATGCGAAATGCTTTCGGATATTGGGGTTGCCGTGCAAAATTATTTTTTGCTTATGAGGTCTTATAATAATTTGCTCAACAACCTCACTGACTTAGACTGTGGTCAGATATGACACTCAGAAGATAGTGAAAGAACTCATTGACCCATCTGGGATCAGACGAGCGGGGGAATAAATAAGGCTACTGTTGGAGTGGAAAAGTCCCAATCTTTTTGATAAAAAAACCAAGAAATGGGAGCAAATTGGCACAGAATGCTATTTTTTAGTAAATGGCTGCTCTATCGTACTCCACAATTTTTGGTCCAGGTCATTTAGTGGATGGAATAGCAAATTGGACTCATATTATAGGCACTTGCAGGTTTATTAAAGAGTTTTGGGTTGAGGTGTTCAATTCTTTGCCAACAGCAGTGCAGACAGAAATTAATCCCTCGGTGTGGCTATTGGTCCTGGACTATAACCCTGAGGTAAAGCTCACACCTAGATGGGTGAAATTAGTCACAGCAGTGAGCAGATCCCTCCTATTAAAAAACTGGCGTACCACGCAGATTTCAACTATTGGGAATGATGAAATAAAATGGTACAAGAACTCAGGAATGGAAGTGCGCTGCCAGGTCAGGAGGGCTCAAGAGATTCTTCTGAACATGGGGTAGGATGTTTGAGATAACTGATAACAGACGACAGTCCATCCTAGCTAGCTACTCCTAATCTGTGAATAATGAGGTTGTTAATGTTGCTATTTACCTAATGTGATGGACTGGCTTTATTGAACTTATTTTGTTATTGAAAATGGTGATGGTATGATGATGGGATCTCTTTATAAAGATACATTTTAAAAAATAAAATACTTCGGATTATCCTCCACCGTGTCCGTGCATGTTAAATATATGGGAATGTTAATCGTTTGACAACAAATGTTTTAGTTTTCCTTCCGTTCCAAAATTTGGCAGGAATGTAGTTTCGCATGTGCGTGACACTACCTTAAATGGTGAATCCTTGTCTGTTCAACTGAAATTCTGGTTCCTCCCTGTGACATAAGAGACTCAATAAGTTTACCAGTGCCGTTGGCTCGTGAGGCCATGCATACTGAATAAACAATGTTCTCCTGTTTATTTACAACTGTGTTCCCTGCGTCATAGAAGCAGGCCCGACGCCACATAGACGTACCACTTAAATCACCCTTCTGAATGTGAGCTTGACACAAAACAGAAAGCTGTAGACATAGTCACTCATTTCCGTAAGTGGATTCCAGATTCCATCTCGAGCGCCGTAGGATTTATAAAACAAGTAAGAAAGGGCATCAGTGCGAATAAATGGCTAATATTAGTGATTAGTTTAGTAATAATTGCACGAATCAGTCATACAGGTGCTCATACGAGCCCTTTGCCCTAGGAAACAAGCTCATGGTCTGGATTGCTGGGACTGAATGAGTTTTTGTTCTCTTTTTAGAGGAGTCTGTTTGCACAACTTTAACTGTTGTCAGAAACACAGTAGTCCTGATTCCCATCTCGGTAGCGCCACAATAACTTGGCGGAAGCTAAATAAACAGAAACGGCTCCAAGGTCCTCCTGTAAACAAAGCCAAGCCTGCCTTGACCACAGTCCAACAAAGGGAAAATAAGCACATGGAATGCTGATTAAGAATGGCATTCTTTATTCATGACACTGCAACACCTCTGCACCATCATACACGACCCTCTGGTCTTTCTCCCAAAAGGCTAGGTACTCTGTTAATGACTTAGAGCTTTGTGTGTAAACAAGCATGCACTATTTAAGCTTTTAAGATAAACACCGACATGCCATTTTCATTGACCAGTATTCATTCATATAAATTCAGTTTTATTGATTGCGAATTTAAAATAAGCCCTTTATATTCTTATTTATGTCTGAGTGCTAAGTCAGGTGGTAAAACAGTGGACATATATCAATGATATTATTCCAGTGTGTTAACCTGGAAATTAGATTTTCAAAACCGAAAAATTAGCTAAATATGTGAATGCATGTTTCCCTCATTTGTGTGGACATTGTTACAGCAGGGTTTTCAATGTTGTAACATATATTGTTACTGCAGCACTCAAAAATAAGTGTAGTGATTAAGTTGTTGCGCGATTCAACCATATAACTAACTACTGTAGAAGTCTCTGACTTTACCGTTCCTTTACCGGCACAACAATAACTGGCAGGTAACCAGCCACACCAAGCAAACATAAACGTTCAAGAAAAGCAGAGAATAGATAGCAACAAGAAAGTGCAATTCAGTGTTATGTGGTGTAAAGCAATATTATTCAGTATACTTTTATGTAAGTTCATTGATCATTCCAGTGTCCTACTATTTTTTACTTCTTCATAAATACACAACCGTCTCTTAAACCATAGTAGTATGCTTGTCAAAAATAGAAAACTAGTTCACACAACACAAAGTCTACCTGGCTACCAAGTGTCTCGCGTTATTTCTAGAGAGTTATATAACAGTCATAAATCAATCATCCAATGCTTGGTAAAAAGCACTGCTTGCTAAGTGAACTAATTATTTTCAATCAAGACTTCTCAAGTTTGTTAATTAAATTTTTGTTTAAACACTCTAATAGTGAACAAGTACATGAATAGTTCAGGGCATCTAACTCTATCAGCACTCTTCTAAAATATTGAGGGGCAGGACAGTAACTAACCTTCCATACTCATCACCTCGTGGGGATCTAATACTCGCTCTGTTTGAGAAAAGAGTAAAACAAAATAAGTACAGAATACAGTGACATACCTACTTTTGGAGGATTCAAGAAGAAAGAACAGGGGTCAGATATGAGGGACAGGATACGAGCATGTGCAATCATGTCTGAAATGTAATTATCCAGAAAAAACACAGGCCTGAGGCCCAGAATATGATTATGCAAGCAGTAGCAACATCATCACTGGCTTGCATAGTAACTATGTAGAAGATGTTTTGGAAGCATATTTCCATTTGCTCCTAATAATTTTATTTGTGACCCCTTTTAAATTCTTGAACTTGAATGGTAGGATTGATAAGAATGTGGGCCAGATTTAAATTTATGTGGACAGGGTACACCTTTGTAAACATAACAATGTGCCTTGCCTGCCAAACCTTCGCTCTGACCACCTCATTTAGTGGAAGATGGACCTTAAGTATTCCATCAACAGGTTCCCCATTGGCCCATCAATGAAATACTTCTGCCCTTAGCCTGACAGAGTAGGACCCATCAGAGGAAGGCCACTACACATCCAGCCTATTGAGGGTTAATGGTGTAATGCCTTTTTTCTGCCCATCACTGCCAAGAAATTCCTGATGGTAAGGGGCAGGAAAATAATTACAATGATCCCCACACCCTGGGAGAAACCTGTTTGCGTGTTTTTTGTTTATCATAAGCAAACTCTCACTTTGGAAGTTTGTTTTTGAAAACAACAAAATTGTCATCTATCAAAGCCAATGGCAACCAAAGTTTTAGTACATTGAATGGTCCACTGTGACAGCAGTTCCTTTAAGTGTACAGAAAGGACCGCTGGCTGGCGATCATTTTTAAATTTAAAGGGCAAAGTGCCCTCGGGATGAAGAATACTCTGTCTACCAAACTTTAAATCAAACCTTATAAGATCTCTCTCACATATATGACTGATTTTAGGTGTAGGACATACTATACTTCCTACCATATAAGTAGTGTAGAATCGTTAACAAGCAACTCGTGGAGAAGATGAAGCTAAATGGCATGTTAGAGTTTCCTTGCAGGGCGGTTTGTGTGTGGATTTTCAGTTCTTGTCTGCCAACTTCACCTTTCAAGGACCCAGGAACTGGATAGGGCACCACTTGGCAGGGTAGGAGTCTCAGCAGAGAGTCCAGGTGCTGGCAGGGGAAGTCTTTAATGGCTCTGGGACTTTAGCAACAGGAGGCAAGCTCAGTTCAAGCCCTTTGAGATTCTTCTCAAGCAGGAATGCACAACAAAGTCCAGTCTTTGTCCCCTTTCACAGGCAGAAGCAGCAACTGCAGGATAGCCCAACAAAGCACAGTCACAGGCAGGGGCAACACTTCTCCTCAGCTCTTCAGCTCTTCTCCGTGGCAGAGGTTCATCTTGATTCCAGAAGTGATCTGATTTTCAGGGGTTTTGGGTGCCCTTCTTATGCCCCTTTCTGCCATTGAAGTAGGCCTACTTCAAAGAGAAGTCTCTATTGTTTTAAAGATGCTGCCTTGCCCATGCCAGGCCCCAGACACACACCAGGGGGTTGGAGACTGCATTGTGTGAGGGCAATCACAGCCCTTCCAGGTGTAAGTGACCACTCCTTACCTCCCTCCCAGCACAGATGGCTCATCAGCATATGCAGGCAACACCCCTGCTCCCTTTGTGTCACTGTCTAGAGAGAGATGCAAACAGCCCAATTGTCAAGCTGACCCAGACAGAGAATCCACAAACAGGCAGAGTCACAGAATGGTTTAACCAAGAAAATGCCATAGTGACATTTTCAAACACACAATCTAAAAACCAACTTCACCAAAAGATGTATTTTTAAATTGTGAGCTTAGAGACCCCAAACTCCATATTTGAATATGCTCCCTAAGGGAATCTGCACTTTAACAATATTTAAAGGCAGCCCCCATGTTAATCTATGAGAGAGATAGGCCTTGCAACATTGTAAACTGAATTTGCCAGTATTTCACTGTTAGGACATGTAAAACACATCAGTACATGTCCCACCTTTAACATACACTGCACCCTGCCAATGGGGCTACCTAGGGCCTACCTTAGGGGTGCCTTACATGTATAAAAAGGGAAGGTTTAGGCCTTGCAAGTGGGTACACTTGCTAAGTCGAATGGGCAGTTGAAAAGTGGCAGGTCTGAGCCATGTTTTCAGGGCTACTTATGTGGGGGGCACAACCAGTGCTGCAGGCCCACTAGTAGCATTTGATTTACAGGCCCCGGGCACCTCTAGGGCACTGTAATAGAGACTTACTAGTAAATCAAATATGCCAATCATGGAAAGCCAAATAGACATACATTTTACATAGGAATGTTTGTAGTTTAGCACTGGATAGCAGTCGTAAAGTGCCCAGAGTATCAAACAGCAAAAACAGAGTCCAGCACACATCCACAACCTGGGGAATACAGTCAAAAAGTTAGGAAAGACACACCAAGGTCACCAATTCTAACATGTTTCCCCCCCAGCTGAAAGTGGGAAGCAACTACCTAACCTCATGGGAGTTCTCATCACTAAGGTGGAAGAATCTGGACAGACCATCAGCATTGGCATATTTTGTACCAGGGTGGTGTTCCACCCTAAAGTCCATCCCCTGTAGGGAAATGGACCACCGGAACAGTTTTGGATTCTCACCCCTCATCTGCATTAACCATCTGAGGGGCCTGTGGTCTGTCTGAACCCGGAAGTGAGTGCCAAACAAGCAGGGTCTTAGCTTCTTCAGGGCCCAGACCACAGCAAAAGCTTCATGCTCAGTTGCACTCCACCTACATTCCCTGGGAAGTAACCTCCTGCTAATGAAGGCTACAGGTTGATCTAGGCTCTCTTCATTAATCTGTGAGAGTACTGCTCCGATACCATGCTCTGAGGCGTCTGTTTGCACAACAAATAGCTTGGGATAGTCAGGTGCATTCAGCAGAGGTGCTGTGCACATGGCAGCCTTCAGGGCATCAAAAGCGGTCTGGCAAGCCTCTGTCCATATCACCTTCTTTGGTTGCTTCTTGAAAGTCAACTCATTCAAGGGGCTACAATTTTGCCATATCCCTTGACAAACCTCCTGTAACAGCCAGTGAGTCCTAAAAAGGTCTGCGTCTTGGGAGGCTTCCAAGCCAGAATGGTATCAATCCTTAGCTGTAGAGGTGCCACCTGGCCACTCCCCACCTGGTGTACCAAATACACCACTGAACCCAGCCCTATTTGGCACTTGCTTGCCTTAATAGTGAAGCCAGCCTTTTGAAGGGCCTCCAACGCTCTGCAGAGATGCTGCAAGTGTTCCTCCCAAGTTGAACTGAACACTGCATTGTCATCCAGGTATGCTGCGTTGTAGTCACCCAGCCCAGTCAACACCTGGTTGACCAATCTCTGAAATGTGGCAGGGGCATTTTTCATCTCAAATGGCATAACTTTAAAGTGGAAGTGTCCATCTGGGGTAGAAAATGCTGACCTCTCCTTGGCCCCCTCAGTTAAGACAATCTGCCAATAACCAGATGGCAAATCAAACGTGCTGAGGTATTTAGCAGCACCCAACCAATCTATGAGCTCATCAGCTCGGGCAATGGGGTACGTGTCAGATTTAGTGACCACATTGAGACCCCAGTAGTCCACACAGAAATGGGGTGGCACCAGGAGCAGCAGCCTTTGGGCCAAGACCACAGGGTTGGCCCAAGGACTGCTAGAAAACTCAATCACCCCTAGGGCTAACATCTCAGACACCTCATCTTTGATGCTAGTCCTGACCTTATCAGTCACCCTGTAAACCTTCTGTTTAATGGGTGGACTGTCTCCAGTGTCCACATAATGTGTACACAAGTGTGAGACCCCTGGGTTCAGGGAGAACAGGGAAACAAACTGACCCAATACCTGGTGACAGTGCCTCTGTTGTTCTGAGGTAAGGGAGGGGGAGAGGTTCACTCCCTCTACAGACTGATCTTTCTCTCCAGCAGACAAGAGGTCAGGAAGAGGCTCACTCTCTTCCTCCACTCCATCAACTGCTGTAGGACCATGGAGAATTCAGTCCACTCAAAGTGTGGCTTGAGACGGTTCACATGCAGGACCCTTAAGGGATTCCTGGTAATCCACGAGCCCACCAAGTAGGTAACTTCACTCTTGCGCCCCACCACCTCAAATGGCCCAGTCCACTTGTCCTGGAGCACCCTGCATTCCACTGGCACCATCTCCCAAACTTTTTGCCCAGGCTGAAACTTAACCAGAGTGGAATTTTGGTCACACCACCGTTTCAGCTTCCAGGTTCTCTTGTGCAAGAGCTCTGAAGTGAGCAGTTTGGTTTCTGAAGGCCAGCATGTAGCTAAATACATCATGGGGACGTTTACTGGGGGCTTTCTCTAAGCCATCCTTCACCAGACTGAAAGGTCCCATGACAGGGTGGCCATACAGTAACTCAAAAGGACTAAATCCAAGCCCTTTTGGAGGCACCTCCCTGTAGGCGAACATAAGTCATGGCAAGAGGACATCCCACTTCCACCTCAAGGGCTCTGACAGGCCCATGATCAAGCCTTTCAAGGTGCGGTTGAATCTCTCAACCAGACCATCGCTTTGGGGGTGGTAAGGAGTGGTGAATTTATACCTTACTCCACACTCCTGCCACAGAGACTTCCTATATGTAGATATGAAGTTGATACCCCTATCAGATACCACTTCCTTGGGGAACCCATGTAGGTAAAAACCCCCATCAGTGCACATCCCACCACAGGGGAAGTGATTGATCTTAGAGGAATGGTTTCTGGGTACCAGGTGGCATGGTCCACCAAGACCAGGATGAAACTGTTGCCCATGGCTGTCTTGAGATCCAGAGGACCCACAATGTTAATGCTGACCCTTTCAAAAGGGGTGCTGACTCCTGGAAAAGGTTGGAGGGGAGCCTTACATTTCCCCCATCTCTTGCCATTTGCCTGACAAGTCTGGCAAGACCTGCAATGAGCATCTGAGTGCCTGTGCATTAGGAGCTAGTAAAAGTGGGTGACAAGCCATTCAAAGGTCTTTCCCTGCCCCAAATGTCCAACTAAAGGCACATCATGAGCCAGACCCGATAAGAAGCTCTGAAGCACTGGGGTACCACCACCACACGGGCTCACCCAGGCTCAGTAACATTAGGCTCACTATACAGGAGGTCGTCCTCCCAATAAATCAGGTGAGATCCTGGCTCCTTGCCAGCCACCTGGTCTGCAGACTGTTGCCACGAACCCACTAGAGTAGGGCATGCCTTCTGTGCCTCAGAGAATGTTTCCCTGGTGGGCCCCCCCTTCCTGCTGCCACTGCGATAGCTCAGGGGCCTCCTCCAGTTCAGCCACCTGTTCCCCTGTAGGCTCTGGGGTGTCACCTTTAGGCCCCGCCTCCTCCCAGACTGTGGGAACTTCTAGGGCCGGTTTCCCATGCCCCCTGCCCTTCCTCTTTTTGGTGGTCCCCTGGGCCACTGTTTCAGGCTCCAGGAGCTCCTGACCACCCTGACGGGCTGCCATAGACTTGGTGGATATGCATACTCACCCAGGCAGACCGAACATCTCCAAGTGTGACCTGTGTTCCACCTCTTTCAAAGGGAAATTCTCCAGGTCATTCCCAAGCAAACAATTTACTGGCATGGTTGGACTCACAGCTACCTTCAAGAAACCTGAGACCCCCCCTGTTCAAAGGGAACCTGCGTCACTCTGCACAGGTGCTCTGAGTTGTCCACTGCAACTACTTGGTGAAGGACACAGTGATCTATCTGCTCATCAGGCACCAGGTGACTCCTCACTGTAGTCACACTGGCTCCTCCTGTGTCTCTCAGAGCCTCAAACCTCTGCCCATTAATGGTCACCCACTGCCTGTACTTTTTAGTGTTCTCATGCACTAGGTCTCTCTGAACTATCTCACTGTCCCCTAGTGAGACAAGGGTCATCTCAGCTGGCTCCCACCCACCTGGAATCAACTCCTCCCCAAGCGCTACAGTAGCCAAACCCTGGGACTGTGCACCAGTGGCAGCCCGTGTACTCTTGGAGCATTTGGGGTCCTGCCTCACATGACCCAGCTGGTCACATGCATAACACTTACGTGGAGGACCCCATTCCACAGGTTTCCCTTTGGAGAACCATGGCTTCTTTTCACTGGGGGGGTTAGGAAACCTCACCCAGGGAAATAGGTTGGGGCCCTTTAGAGAACATCTGAGAGGGACACTGCTCACCCTTGGTGTGGTCTCCCCCATACCTCTTCTGGAACCTGGTGCTCTCCCAGTGGTCTGCTTCCAGCACAAGCTTCCTGGGGTCAGTCAGCTTGCTGTCAATCAGGTGCTGGCACAGCTCTGGAAAGCATAAACTGTGCAAGTGCTCCCAAGCAATTAAATTTAAAAGCCCCTCATACGTTGTCACCTTACTGCACTTCACCAAACCATCCAGTGACCTGCAAAAAAATCAACACTCGCCAACCATGTTTGGGATTCCTTCTTCTTAGAGGACCTAAACTTGTCCTTATAATGCTCAATTGTAAGACCATATCATGGGAGTAGGGCATCCTTCATGTTAGAGTAGATGAACCCTGAGGATCCCCTAAGGATGTCAGAGTATCCCTCCCCTCTACCTCAAACTGCTTCTACAGCCCCAACCCCCAATGAGATTCAGGGACCAGATTCATATGGAGAGCAGACTCATACCCCTTGAACCACAAGAATATGTCATCCTCCCTTTTGTAATCCTTTCCTTCACAAGGAATGTGCACTCTCCTCTCAGGCTGCACTGTGATATTGCTGCCACCATCCCTACTGGACTGGCACCTCTGATCCAGCTCCCTCAAGCTGAGCTCATGAGCCAGCAGTATCTTCTTTTACCCCATTGGCCATCCTCCTTACTTCCATCTCCCTTTGCATCTTAAACGTTTCCAACTGCAGTTGGAGAACCCTCTCTGCCTATCTGTCCTTTTACTCTTCAGGAGTAAGACCCTTGGATGACACACTGCTACCTGCCCTGGAGATTCTCTCCTGGGAAATAACAGGCCCACCCACTATACCATTGTGTATGGATTGCACCTCCTCACCCTCATCCTCCTTTTCCTCCTCTGTGTGCCCCTCAGCTTTCTTGGCTGTTACCTAGGCCCTCAGTGCCTTCTGCAGCTCCTACTTCCTGGTGGAGCCCTTAATGGGACAAGCAAGGTTTTTGCAGAACTGCCTGAACTGGGCAACTGTATAGCTCTCTACTTTCCCTAAGTCAAAAGCAGCTCCAACTGATGCATCACCAGATTGAGACATGATGAAGAATCAACAAAAGTGCAAGTTCCAAGGCAGAAAAAAGAGTTCCCAATGAAGTTCAAAAAGTCAATCACAAATCAACAAAAACGTGGAAGTAGGAAAAAATAATCCAAAAGAGAATAAAGCAAAAATCACAACGACAAGTAATATGTGGTCACGTAATGGTCTGCACTGAAAACAGTAGTGTACCTTTAATCACTGTATGTCCAGTACAAATACAAGTCCAATCCTCACTGCTGATCACCACTCATCCTTGGTTAACCCCCACTCACCCCCTTGGTAGCTTGGCACGAGCAGACAGGCTTAACTTCAGAAGCAATGTGTTGTGACATTTTGTAGTGTTTCTACTGAGTTACTGTGCGTGTTGGTTCATTGCTTCTGAAGTTAAGCCTGCCTGCTTGTGCTACCAAGGGAGTGAGTGGGGGTTAACCAAGGGTGATTCTCCTTTACCCTGACTAGAGTGAGGGTCCTTGCTTGGACATGGGGTAACCTGACTGCCAACCAAAGCCCCCATTTCTAACAGCATGGCAGTGAAATGTAAATTCAGAGCTGAAAATCATATCTTGATCAATGAGAGAATGTGGATTTTTTCCTAAGAAAAGTTCCCTAGCTGGAAATTGGGAGAATCCTGTTGGAGTGCAAACATTAGTAATAAAAATTGTGATATTAAAATACAGTGAGAAATAACATATATTAAAAAACCTATTTGAAATTGTGTATTAATAAATTAAAATGTGTCGCTGACGTGGTGGAGACCATAAACAAACATGTTTAAACATGAGGAAATAATGTCTACTGAAATGTATTGTGTTTAATAATAGTTAAATGTACTGAAAAATTAATATTGTGCACTAAAATGATTAATAGTTTAAATATTCTAAAACGTTTTATTATTCATATTGTAGTATTGGTTTCAACAGGCCTAAAATTTTAGTAATTTTCCAGAGGCAATTTTTCAAAAATCTTTAATCTGCAAAATGATGTTTCTCTAAGCATCCTGTGTGACTTGCACACTGTGGAAAGTTATGTTCCTATGTTGTAACTTGTGTTTGTCTTCCTGGGATTGGTTAATGTGTACCCAGGAACAATAGTCTTCAGTGCTCTTATATAACCTGCAACAATTGTATTTTACTGCAGAAACTGGTGACCAGGAGAAGAGAAAATGATCCAGTCGTGAATGGAGAAAATGAAGGACAAAACACTTCTGAAACATGAAAGCAATTAATTATGGGGACCTAACACACCCCATAATCTGACCAATAGAAACTTAGGTAGTTCCTTTTTAAGATTTGATATAGCAAATTGTAGGTGATGTAAGGCAGAATTCATTCAGCTTCAGTTCTGTTTAGATGTTTTTCTATTTTTGCTTATGATTCTGTCAGTTCCAGATCCATTAAGGTCAAACATTACTGAACTGTACCCTATTATGCCATTGTCCAATTAAGAAGACAAGAAGACGCTCTACTGTTGAAGACATGGCTGCTTGCTGATCCTTTTAGGAGAGAGAGGTGTAACCAATGTGCATTTGTCTTCTCTCTTTAGAAAATCCAACAACTATTTTTGGTTAGTGCCATAGTCACATGTTTTTCAAATAAAATTTTGTCTTCTTTTCTTTTTGCATGAAGCCCTACATGCTTATCAAATTGGAGAAATAGTTAAAAATTTCAAAATCTAATTTCAACTGTTTCATATAATTTGATTGTAAACAATTAATCTGCGATAACTAAATGTATTCTGTTTCAAGAATTCATCTGTTCTTGGTGGTTCTTTAATTTTTTATGATAACTATTCTGAATAGTTTAAGATTTTTCCAAAGATTTGGTCAGCCTGTGCTATACGTGTACTTTTATCATTTGGTCTTGCTGTATCTTTTTCTTGTCCTTAGGACTCTGAGCACTTTATCACTGCTAACCAGTGCTAAAATACGTGAGCTTCTCTCTGATACATGGTATAGTTGGTGTATACACAATTAGCATATTTGATTTGCTTATAAGTCCCTTGTAAAGTGGTATACCAGATACCCAGAGACAGTAAATTAAATGCTATGAGTGGGCGTGCAGCATTGATTGTGCCACCCTCTTAAGTAGGTCTGTAAAACATGTCTCAGGCCTGCCACATCAGAGGAGTAAACCTGTTTTGTTTAATATCTTTAGACTGATAATGCCAAATTCTCTTTACTGGTAAAGTTGTATTTAACATTACTAGTTTAGAAATGATGCTTTTAGAAAGTGGAGACATTTCTTTGCATTTACTTCTCGATGTGCCTTGCAGCCTGCCCCCAATACACATCTGGCACTCAATGACAGCTACACTTTGTGCATTCCCTTTTAACAACCATAAACACAGGAAGGGTGGGTGTGGCAAAGGACTCATCTGCATTAATCTGCATTCTGATGGTCCTTCCTGGGCTGGAAGGGTGAATGGGAGCTCACACTTATACTTAAATAGGGAAGTGCCTGTCCCCACACAAAGGGCTGATTACCCCCAATTGATAGTTTGGAGCCAGGGCTGGGATGAAAGGGGGGGCTGTGCACTTCAAGGTGCTGGTAGGGAGTCACCCCCACTTCAAAGACACTTTTTGATATAAATGCTTGGGCTTTGACTGCAGCAAATCAGATCACTACTGGACTTGAGGAGACCTCTGCTAGAGTAAAGCCTGCTGTGCAGTAGGGATTGCCACTCTGCCTGGACTGACTGCTCTGAGGAACTGCTTCTGTGGTTTGCTGAGCTGCCTTGCTGCCTGCTGATCTGTTTCATGCTGAGAACAACAAATGGACCCATCTTGATGAACCAGAATGACTCCAAGGGTTAGCTGGCTTGCCCCCTATGCTCCTGCAGTGTCAGGGACTTCAAAGACTGCCTGCAACTCTCCTGCTGCTGCTGCACTCTGCCACCTGTGAGTCCCATCCTTGCCTGAGGTGCCCCTCTCTAGTCCTGGGCCTCAGAACTGGGTTCAGCAGCTGATTTCTGCAAAAACTGAAGCATCACCTCAACTGCTTGTAAAATTGTGCTGAATCGCTCTGCGACACCGCCGCAGAGGCTGCTCGATGACATCAGATCCACAGCCTGCGCAACTCATCAACGACGCTCGGGGAGGCTCGATGTCGATGCATTGCAGCGACTTCAACAGAGCTCGACAATGCAGGGCACCCTTGGCGGGGCTTGACCATGAGCCAGTGTATTCTCAACATCGACCAAAGCTCCACCCTAGGTACTTTGTTATCAGGACCTGTATGGGTCCTGTAACTGGCCTACCTTTCATTGAAGTTGCTCTGCACTTTGGATTTCACCGGTCTCTCACAACCTCAAGTAACCTTTTGACTGCTAGTGACTTCTAAGGACTATTTTTACATTTAATCTTTGACAATTATTATCTTGACTCCTACTGATTGATTTTTTTTGTTTTGGTCCCGATTTACTCACATAAATATTCTCTATTTTGTACACCTGTGTGGAGTCTTTTTGTGGTGTTTTCATCGAGTTACTGTATTTTAAGTGTTGCAAAAATACAATACACATTACCTCTTAAGTTAAACCTGCCTTCTCTGTACCAAGCTACCAGAGGGTGAGCACAGGTTAATTTAGAATGTTCAAACTTGCTTACTCTGACTAGAGTAGTGGTTCCTGATTGTACAGAGGGTTTACTCTGACAACCAGAAAGCCCATTTCTAACATTGGTGATCTGGGATGAGGATAGGACTTGTGTTTGTGCAATACCATATAATATTTCAGTGTCCACTGCAACTCTATACTCAGACCAATTAGAACATATTCCTCCTGATTGGCAAATTGTTTGTCTGTCTTTTACTAATTGGCATCTTCTATTTTGCAAATCTGCCTGATTGACATCTTTTGATCTTTCCAAAGACCTTTTGACCAAGTCCCATTTTTTTCTGCCATGTTTGTAGTCCTACCTGGCAATATGGAACTTAAGCTGGCCAATCTGGAATCCTGCACAGTGGCCCAGCTTACGGGGTTCTGCCAGGAGAGAAGGGTGTTCCATAAAGGAAGTGCCAAGAAGGCCGAGCTTCAAAAAGCCTTAAGAGCATGGGCAGCAGCCCAGGCAGAAGGAGAAATGGATAGGGAGGAAGGACAATATCTGAGGATGGGTTAGAGGAGGACATGGCAGTGGGTCTTCTAATGCAGCCTACAGAGGAGGGGAGCAATCTTCTCCCAGGACCAGAATTCTGCTCTGGACCAGGCAGCAGTGTGTCTTCAATGAACCTATCCCCAGATGAGCTAGAGGACAGGAGGTAGGAGAGAAAGCTGAGGCTAGAGCTTGCTAAGTTAGAGAAGGAGCATGCCCTCGCTAAGATGGAGAACAAGCAGACTTTAGAGGAGAGACACCTCGCCAGGAAAGAAAAATGGCCCACAGACTCAGCATGAGAGAGCTGAACATCAGAGCCCCAAGAGAGGGGTCCAGCAACAGCAAGGGTGGCAGCATACCAGGAATGTCCACTGGCGAGTCCAGAGTCAGGATACCCAAGGATTTAGTGCCCAGTAATGTGGGGGGGGTGACATAGACAACTGGTTTGCAGCCTATGAAGTGTCTCAGAGAGAGCACATGGTCCCAGGTGAGTTCTGGGGTGGTAGTCTATGGAGGCATATGTCCACAGTGGGGAAGGACACATATTACTCAAGAGGTAGAGGACCAGACATGCTACACTGCAATGAAGGCCATCCTAGTCAGTAAGTTTGGACTGACCCTTAAGAGGTATAATTACATATATTGATTCTGAGGTTTCTTGCATGGTCAGAGGGAGTGGATGTGGGTCCTTGGGCTGATGGCCACCAAGAGTTGTTCTATTTGTTGCTGCGGTTGCCCAAGATTAGGACTTCCTATTTGTCTGTGTTTAGCTGCAGGCAGTTGTTCTTCATCCAGTCAGTGATGATTGTCATGCACCTGTGGAAGTTGATTTTGGTGGTGGAGGGGTTGTTGGTGAGTGAGAGGATTAGGCGGGTGTTGTCTGTGTAGGAAATTATGTTGAAACCTTAGGATCTGACGATGCTGGCCAGATGGGTCAAATGTGCATTGAAGAGTGTGGGGCTGAGGGATGGAACACCACAGGTGATCTCCTTGGGTTTGGAGGTGAAAGGTGGGAGGTGGAACCTCTTGGTTCTTCCAGTGAGAAAGGAAGTGATCCACCTGAATGCATCCCCTTGGATGCCGATGTGGTGGAGTTTTTTGATCAGCATGTGGTGGGATATGATGTTGAAGGCTGCTGAGAGGTCGAGGAGGATTAAAGCTGATATTTCTCCTTGGTCAAGGAGGGTTCAGATGTTGTTGATGGCTGCGATCAGGACAGTTTCAGTACTGTGATTGCTGCGAAAGCCAGATTGGGAGGCGTCAAGTAGCTGGTTCTGCTCCAGGTATGTCATGAGTTGCTTGCTGATGATCTTTTCCAGTACCTTCGCAGAGACTTGAAGCAAGGAGATTGGTCAGTAGTTTTTTGTTTCTCTGGGGTTGACGGAGTGTTTTTTGATTAGTGGCCTGCTTTTGGCATGTTTCTAGGCTTCTGGAAACATTGAGGGCGTAGAAGTATTAAGCAGGATGGTGAGTTCCTGGCTGAAGCATTGGTTTCCAAGGTTGAAGATGTGGTGCGGGCATGGGTCTGTGGGAGTTTCATAGTGGAGGTGATGTCCTGGGTGGAAAGGATGTTTCAGGTGCTCAGTGTGTGGCAGTTATGGTGGCAGCTTATCTGTCGAGGAAGCCCGAAAGTGTGGGTTGGGAATCAAAGTTTCTGTATATGGTTACGATCTTGTCAAGGAAGAAGTGGGTGAGGTTGTCACACAGCTCCTTTGAGGGTGTAATGTTGTTTTTGCTGGCAGCTGGATTGAGGGATTTTCTAATGATGTTGAAAAGTTCCTTGGTGTTGTTGGTGGTAGTTGAAATGCGTGCAGCAAGGGCTGTCTTCTTTGTCGCTCTCAGCAGCAGGTGGTGGAGGATTAGGAAGGTCTTGAAGGCTGCTTTGTTGGAGGTGTCCTTGCTAGTGTGCCATCTCCTCACCAGCTGTTTGCTGACTCATTTCGCTGTACTGAGTTCATGGGTTTACAGCTTGCCGTTTTGGAGGATTTTCTCTGGATGTTGCTCTTGATGGGAATGATGCTGTTGATTCAATTAGTGATCCAGGCGTTGAAGTTTTTCACACCATGTTTGAGGTGACTGGTGGTAGCTGGGTTGGAGATGTTGAGGTCATTGCAGCTGGTCTCTGAGATTTTGTTCCACCTAAGGTGGGGGGCACTGGTCATCTTGGGGGTGGAGTTGTAGGAGCTGGAGATGCTGAAGTGGACAATGGAGTAATTGATCCAAGTGAGTTCAGTCAGTGACATGGATGTATTTGACGCGGTTGCTGGAGGTGAAAATGGTGTCCAGTGTGTGACCTATGGTGTGTGTAGGATCATGGACAACCTGGGTCAATCAAAGGCTGTCAAGGAGGTATGCAGTGTTGTTGTCATTGGGGTCATCAATGTGGAAATGTATGTTGCCTAGGAAGATGTAGTCCTTGGACTGTAAGGCTAGGGGTGCAATAAAGTCTGCAATGGTTTTCAACTTATGGTGAAGTCGGATTTTAAATTGCAGTTCTTAAAATGCCAGTTTTAGAAAGTTGGCATTTTCTTACTTTAGCCATTTGATGCCTGTTGCATGTCTCCAATACACATCTAGGGTGGGGTGACAGCTGGGCTTGTGCATTCCCTCTAGACAGCCAAACCCAAAGGGAGCTTCAGTGTAACTGATAAGCCATCAACACCCCAGTGGGCAATCCTGGGCAGGGTGGGTGGGGACAGCTGACACACATTAAAGGGCAGTGTCCTTCCGTACACAAAGAGTTGCATAACCCCCTGTAGTGAGTCTGGAGCCAGGGATGGAAGGGAGGACCTCTGTGCACTTCACAGACCTTTCTTTCAAAGACCTTTCTTTGATGTCTCCCCCAGTTCAAAGGCAGAATTGGGTGTAAGTACTAGTCCTCTGACACTACCAACTCAGTACACTTCTGGACCTGTGGACACTCTACCAGGAAGAACGACTGCTGTGCTGATACAAGGAATGCCACTCTGCTGAACTGCTACTCTGCTGGACTCCTGCTTTCTGATTTGAGCTGCTGCCTGCTGCCATCTTGCCCTGGAGTGAGAAGGACTGGACTTACATCTCTCCATCTCTGAATCAAAGCGACCCCAAAGACTTGCTGGCTTGCCTCTTGTTCTGGAGTCTCAGGGACATCAGAGACTTCTTTTCAACCTATAAACAGCACCTGGACTTTGCTTGCTGCAAGTCTTGCTGTGCCAAGTGGTGCCACCCCAGTCCAGAGCCATTAGAAGTGAGAATAAAGTGCTGCATCTTCCAGAACCTGTGCATAGCCGCTATTGTACCAATGGGAACTGATGCATCACTACTGCTGCTGCAGGGAACTAGTGCATTGCAGTCAGAACCACTGCATTGCTTCTGGGACCATACATAGATGCAGTTAAGTGGAGAAAACCAGCCCAACACCCCATCTGCGCATCTTGTGCTGTGACAAGGATTAAGGTACTTTTGCTCAGGTGGCCCTGCGTAGGTCCTATAGCCAGCCTGTGCTCCACTGCGGGTAGCCTGAACTCTTGACTTCATCCCGGCCCAGCGCTACCAAGTAACTCTTTGAATTTTTGCATTTAATCTTTGAAAATTCATATCTTGACTTCTACCTATTGAATATTTGTAATTTTGTTTTTTTTTCTATTTCTTAAATTAGGCTCAAAGTTTCTAACCTGTTGTGGGTTATTTTTGTGTAGTGTTTTCATTGTTTTACTGTTTGAAGTGTTGCACAAATACTTTATACATTGCCTCTTACGTTAAGCCTGACTGTTCAGTGCCTAGCTGCTAGAGGACTAGCACCAGTTAACTTTTAGTATGTATCTGACTTACCCTGCCTATGGTTGTGGTTCCTGCTGGGACAGGGTGCATACCTCTGCCAACCATAAACCCAATTTCTAACATTAATGATTTAAAACATCTTCAGATGAAAGGTAGATCGTACAAAGGGATAAGAAAAAGGAAGGTGAAATCAATGATCTTATTAATAAAGAAGTACGGACAAAGGTAGGAGGGTTGTCCTGTAGCTCAGGTACAAGTATTTGGAGGTGGCTCATCAGCATTTGAATGACTTGACATGTTATAAAATGATTGATGTGACTGAATACATGAAACTAACATAGACTATCATACTGAATTGAGAAGTTGGCATAAGAAGGAATTTCTAAATGATGATAAATGGACATTTTTGAGAAATGATTTCCCTATACTTAGTATTTTTTTATCTCATACCGAAAGTACATCAAAATTCCAAGAAACCACCAGGAAGAACCATTATTTGTTTGAAAACACTTCAAAATATGTAGAATTCACCTCAGGCTTTTTGTAGAAGGTTTACCATAATTTTTAAAAGATTCAACTGACTTTCTGAGAAGGATTTGTGACATTAAATGGGGAAATGGTGTGTAGATGGAGACACTGAATGCCTAGTTGCTATATACAAGTACAGTTCATGAAGACAGACGTAGGTCCAGCAAGCACCATTTAAGAGCCAGACCTATTTGATTTTATATGCATAGTGAGATGTTGCTTAAAATGATTGAGTATTATTTGAAAAAAAACATATTTTTCTTCAGTGACATTTGCAATGAAAGGGGATAGCAATAGGCACATGCTTCGCTCCCAGCTATGCAAATTTGCATATGGGCAGGTGGGAGAAGGTGGTCAAAGATAGAATACAATTGTGGACCTCACATATAATGTTATCGGTGAGGATTAGTGATGATATTTTTATCATTTGGAAGGGTGATATGGATATAATACATACGTTTGTGGCAGCCATCAATGAAAATGATTTAAATTTACCATTCACTAGTAAAGTCAGAGGTACTGAATGTGAATTTCTAGAGGTAAAACTGACTGTGGAAAAGGCAAATTAATATCTACTTTATACAGGAAGCCAACTGCAGGCAACAGCACATCACATGCACAAAGTTGCCATTCTGAAACTCTAAAAGAAGAATACCTTAAGGAGAGCACTCCAGGGCTAGAATAATTTGTAGTACTGAGGATGCTTATGAAGAGACAGCAAAAGATTTCACCATCAGATCTCGGCAATGAGGGTATAGTGAAGGCATGCTGAAAGCAGAGTAGCATAGAGTCTACAAACTCGCCCATGAAGATGTACAATTCATCAGAAATGTGAAGAAAAGTTTACAAAATATTCTATACAGAGTGTGATTTATTACCACTTACCATACTGACCACTATTCAGTAAGAAAAATCATGAAAAAACATTAGCATTTATTGGAAAGTGATCCTCTGATTAGTAAACAGATCCTCAAAAAGCCTTTAATTACATATAAAAGAGACAGATAATTCAGAGATAAGTAAAAGGGTACATTAGCGGTAGTGCAGATTATTGGCTCAAACCTTGAAACAGAATAAATTCATCAAGTGTGACAAATGCAAGGCATGCAGGTATGGGGAAAATGCTACCTCTGTTCGAACCTCATTTGGAAATAACATCAAAATCAGCAGGAATTTGACATGTAAAAGGGAATTTGTTATCTATATTTTGAAATGTCTCTATCTTAAAGTGAATGTAGGCAACACTAAACTATAAGTGCACAAATGAATAATGCAACATTTGAGGGCCATCAAAAATAAGGATGAAATATACCCAGTAGCTAAACATTTTTGCAAGAACACAGACACAGTGGAAACATTAGTCAACTAAAGTACATGGCAATAGACAGTGTACCTAAAAGTCCTAGGTAGGAGGAGGATAGACAGAGAGATTTGCCTAGACTGGACTTGAGGTATATACTAAAATTAGAATGTTAAGAACCAAGGGAGTTAAACATAGATGAAGAATTCCATGTGTATATTTAGCTGATTCTCCTGAGGGTAGATATAGGCTTCTCAAAACTAAAGTAATACATTTTGTTAAGATTAGAAATTGCAGGTTTCAGGGTTTGATTTTATTTTGTTATTATTTAGGGCACAAACTTGATTGACAAAGACATTTGCATTAAAGGCAGTATGATTGTTTGTCCACTAGGACATAATTCAAGTAATTATAATGAATTGTGATTGATGCATGTCCTATCTCCCAGGAAGGAGATATAAATTCATATGAATTAATCATGTGGATGAGGAAGAGAAAGAAAGAGAAAGAAAGAGAAAAAATGTAATTAAGATCCAAGATTCAGTGTGGTTTCTTATGATATTGAGTAAATAAATAAGCAACTCATATGTCAAAGCATCCACATATTAATGAAATATTGCATGTTATAAGATGGTTGCTGTTGTACATGTTCTTTTTGTATGAAGATTGTGGCGGTCATTCTGACTTTGGTGGGCGGCGGAGGCCGCCCGCCAAAGTCCCGCCGTCAGAAGACCGCCACGGTAATTCTGAGTTTCCCACTGGGCTGGCGGGCGACTGCCAGAAGGCCGCCCGCCAGCCCAGCGGGAAACCCCCTTCCATGAGGATGCGGGCTCCGAATGGAGCCGGCGGAGTGGAAGGGGTGCGACAGGTGCAGTTGCACCTGTCGCGATTTTCAGTGTCTGCTTGGCAGACACTGAAAATCTTGGTGGGGCCCTGTTAGGGGGCCCCTGCAGTGCCCATGAAAGTGGCATGGGCACTGCAGAGGCCCCCAGGGGCCCCGCGACACCCGTTACCGCCAGCCAGGTTCTGGCGGTCAAAACCGCCAGAGCCAGGCTGGCGGTAAGGGGGTCGGAATCCCCATGGCGGCGCTGCCTGCAGCACCGCCATGGAGGATTCCCCAGGGTAGCGGGAAACCGGCGGGACACCGCCGGTTTTCCGTTTCTGACCGCGGCTGTACCGCCGCGGTCAGAATGCCCATGGGAGCACCGCCAGCCTGTTGGCGGTGCTCCCGCAGTCGTTGGCCCTGGCGGTCCATGACCGCCAGGGTCAGAATGACCCCCTGTGTCTCTTTGTTGATTCTCATTATGAAAATATATTGTAATCATTTTAAATTGTAAACAAACATGACACCCAGAATTTTGTTCAAGGCTGATGTGTGCCCGAAACACATAATGCTCTGATGTGCCATCCCCTCAGTCTTTTTGTAATAAATATAATTGCAAAACTTATAGTTATATTGTCATTTTACCAATGCAAAACCATAGAAATTCAGCAGTTATACTCATATTTATGTTAAGAAACTATAACTCATTGCCCAAAGTTATTTTCTGGCATGAGTTATAGTTTCTTTAGATAAGTATAACTATAACTGCTGAATTTCAATGTTTTTATATGAGTAAAACATCAACCTAACCTTAACGTCCCTGTGACTTTTTTTTCCGTGAATTTCTATGGTTTTTGTAACACACATGTTAGTATTGCTGTCAAGTTGCGGCTAGCCAATCATGGCCTTGCTTTTCCCCTGGATTTGAGGAGGATTCATGGAGGATTAGAGGATGATTCAAGGATCTGTGGTTTGGGTGACAAAAGAAATGGGCACTTCTTTGCCAATGATGTCCTATGGAATTAGGATTCTTGTATCCTGAATCCTAATACGTTTTTCCACTGTTTTTTCCCACCACCCAGGGAATGCAACACACACAATGGTGACCACAACTTTTCTATCTGGTTGTGGACAGACAATCAGGGCGTATGAGTCCATGGAGGATCTGAGGAGGATCCGCTTCCCTTTATCCACAAATGTGGTTTTCATTTAATAACTAGAAAATTTCCGAATGGGTGACTTACACCAAATTAAAAAAATGCGTGCTTTCTGAACCAAGAGATAGCTTTCTGCCAAATTTGGTGTAAATCCATCCACCAGTTCGGGCTGTAGTCATTCAAAATCTCTATGGAAATTAACATGGGGAAAATATGCTTTGTGACCCCCCATATTTATGAGCCCCTGCTTGATGGATCACCCTAAAACTTTCCAAACAGCAGCTGAAGTGAGTGTCAAGTTTTGGGGAAACTTTCATGAAGATTCATCAACCGGCACCAAATATGTAGGCAAGTCAAAAAACATTCTATCAATGGAAACTAGAAATTCAGCATAGTTAGACTTATTTCAAGTAAATATAACTCATAGCCGAAGGTAACTATAACTTACACCCCTGCCCTGTACAATTTATTCTTCAATAATTTCACTTCTAATGTTTAATTGATATTTTTATTCATGTTATAAAAGTTGTCATGAATGCTGTAATATCTTTGGCCATGCGAGGTGGTGGTTGGCCATAGGGCCTGGCCTGCGGGGAGGCCCTGAGGCCAACCCTCTATAAGCACCCAAACTTAGACCATGCACAGCCTTCTCCCGTGTGTGGCAGGGATTGCCCACAAGGTCTGGCATGCAGCCAGACCAGGCAGGCAACCGCTCTAACCATCGAACTGCACACAGCCCTTTAGCCGTGCCCACCAAGAGTTGACCACAGCCTGTCTCTCTGTGTGAGAATAGGTGTAAGGTGGTGTATCGCAGGAAGAGAGTAGCTGTGAGAGTCTCTGCCTGGGTGTGAGAGTGCTTCCATCAGTGTCTTAGTGGGTCTGTCAGTGTCTATGCAGGTCTGTGAGAGGCTGTATGAGGGTGTCAGTGGCTCTGTGAGTGGGTGTGTGAGAATCTGTGTGGGTGCGTGAGTGTGTGAATGAGTGAGCGGTTCAGTGAGTGGGTGCATGATGGGCTGAGTTGGGCTGTGAGTAGTCGCACAAGGGTTTGAGTGGGTCTGTGAGTGGGTGCATGAGTATCAGAGTGGGTCTGTTAGTGGCTGCGTAAGGGCCTAAGTGGGTGTGTGAGTGGGAGAAAAAGATTGAGAGAGAGAGAGAGAGAGAGAGAGAGAAAGAAATGGAGAGGGAAAGAGATAGAGAGTTTTACAGGTTCTGATGTATGATATACTTAGAATGAGATATTTCTGTACAATTTGAAAATAATAATATATATGTAATTTAAAAATAATAAGATCATCTTTCATTATGAGCCTTAAACATTTGCAGGTGAAAAGAAATTAAAGGAGGGAAATGACTCCAGATACACCTGGAGTTGAACACTGAACTGTCAGCTATGTTTTTTTGTTGATGATTATTTTCTTTGCCCTTTACGGACTGTTTGGGACAGCCTGGAGGCCTCGCCTGCGGTCCCTCTTGATTTTTTTGATTTTTTGATTTGTAGTCCTTCACAGGCTATCTGGGACCAAAGGGGGAGCCTAAAGGCCTCACTCGCAGTTGCTCTTGATTTTATATTTTTTTATTTGTAGCTCTTTATGGGCTATCTGAAACCACAGGGGGAACCAAGGCCTCTCCCCCTTGGTCCATCTTGATTTTGTTTATTTTTTTTTATTTGTAGCCCTTCATGGGCTATGTGGGATAGCAGGGGAAGCCTCAAGGCTTCTCCCAATGTTCCAACCTGCTTCTGCCTCCTGCGTGAGCCGGCATTTGCTCCAGCAACCAAGGAGCTGCTTTAAGTAGCAGCTCCATGTTTGCTGGAGCAAAGCTTTCATCTCTGTTTCCTGCACACATATCTGTATGCAAGGAACAGAGATAAAAACTCAGGTTTTTGACAGCGGGACCTGTTTGACAGGTCCAGCTCTCAAAAAGTGGAGTATTAGCTCTGACTTCGCTGCAGCTATGTCCCAGGGGTGGGCATCCCGGTACATAGCAGAAGCCGGCATGAGGCAGTGGCTGTCCCCAGGGCTATAAGTGGCTCCTCCAGCAGGACCTCATGGCCCTGATCCAGTGTGGAGATAGCCCCGTGGCCCTGCTCCAGTGTGGAGATAGCCCCGGGAAAGTTGTGGTACCCTGGGTTCCAGGGGGCAAAAAACAGACGCCCTTCCTATTTTTTTCAGGGTGCCCCAGAGAGGTGATGGTCCCTGGGGGTGCAGAGGGGCTGTGCACCCCCCCCCCCCCTGTATTGTTTGTCTTCAAGGTCCTGGGGGAATGGTGGTTTCCAGGGCAGTGGGTGAATTATGCAGCCCTCGAATACAGCCCCGGGGAGGTGGTTGTCCCCAGGGCAGCATGGGGCATGTGTACCCTGCATATTACTTATAAGCCCCTGGGTGGTGGCAGTCCACGGTTCAGAGGGAGAGGGCCAGGTGGCACCCCCAGACTTGGCACACCCTGGGGCTTTTAAAAGATGAAGCGTGGAAGCCTGTGCTTTGTTTTTTTCAAATTTACAGCAGATCCACAGATCCACTGCGATTTCCATGGTAAATTAAATTAAAAAATGCTTTTTAGCCATGGGGGATCCCTCTAGGGCCCCTCCACCAGAGCTAAGGGTTCAGGGTGTCCCTACCCTGGCCCTTTTCTTTTTTTTTCAAAAAGAGGGAAATTAGTCCAGCCGGACACAAACCCCTAAAGGTCAGTGTGAAGGTCTGCATCCTTCACACTGAGCTATGGGGATTTTTATTCTTTTTTTTCACCCTTAATGGGCTTTCTGAGACCTTGTGGGAGCCCTCAAGAGCTCCCCCGTGGTCTTTATTAATTTAATTTATACTATATACATTTTTTTTATTTTTTATAAAAAGCCCCTATGGGCTACCCAATACTGTGGTGAAAGCCTTAAGGCTTCCCTCGCAGTGCCATTACTTCAGCAAGCATGGAGCTGCTTTGACAGCAGCTCCATGTTGTGAGAATGTAGCCTCTTTCTAGCATGGTTACCCGCACTTTTGGCCTGTTTGTGAGTGTATGTCAGTGTGTTTTTACTGTGTCACTGGGATCCTGCTAGCCAGGACCCCAATGCTCATAGATAAAAACCTATATGTCAGTATGTGTTGCCTGTCTCACTGGGATCCTCCTAGCCAGGACCCCAGTGCTTATAGTTTGTGGCCTAATGTGTATGCCTGTGTAGTGGCTAACTGTGTCACTGAGACTCTGCTAATCAGAACCTCAGTGCCTATGCTCTATCTTCTTTTAAATTTGTCACTATAGGCCAGTGACTTCATTTACCAATTTCAATTGGCACACTGAACCCCCCTTATAAGTCCCTAGTAAATGGTACCTAGGTAACTAGGGCATTGGGGTTCCAGGACGTCCATATGGGCAGCAGCATTTCTTTCGCCACCCATAGGGAGCTCAGACAAACCCTTACACAGCACTTCCATTGCAGCCTGCATGAAATAGTGCACACACTATTTCACAGCCATTTTCACTGCACTTAAGTAACTTATAAGTCAACTATATGTCAAAGCTTCACTTGCTGAAGGTTAGGTGCAAAGTTACTAAGTGTGAGGGCACTCTTGCACTAGCAATGGTGCCCCCACATAGTTCAGGGCCATTTCCCCGGACTTTGTGAGTGCAGGGACACCATTACACGCGTGCACTACATCTAGGTCAATACCTATATGTGGCTTCACAATGGTAAGTCCGAATATGGCCATGTAACATGTCTAAGATTATGGAATTGTCCCCCCATTCCAAATCTGGTATTGGGGAGCCAATTCAATGCATCCTGGGGGCTCCACCATGGACCCCCAGTTAAGCCAAACCCGCTGTCTTAGGCTTGCACTGCAGCTACAGCTGCTGCCACCTCACAGAAAGGGTTCTGCCCTCCTGGGTTCTGAGCAGCCCAGTCCCAGGAAAGCAGAACAAAGCATTTCCTCTGAGAGCAGGGTGTTACACCCTCTACCTTTGGAAAAAGGTTTTACAGGCAGGGGAGGGATAGCCTCCCCCAGCCTCTGGAAATGCTTTGAAGGGCACAGATAGTGCCCTCCTTGCATAAACCAGTCTACACTGGTTTAGGGACCCCTTTTCCCCTGCTCTGGTGGGAAACTGGACAAAGGAAAGGGGAGTGACCAGCACCACCCCACTCCGGAGGGCTCTGAGTGGCCAGTGCCAGCAGGTGACGTCAGAGACCTCTCCTGATAGGTTCATACCTGATAAGGTTGCCAACCCCATCTCAGGGCTATTTAGGGTCTCTCCTGTGGGTTCTCTTCAGCTTCTGCTTGCAAGTTTCCTTCAGGAATCCTCTGCAGCAACTTCAGACTCTTCCGACCTGGGATCAACCGCAGCCTGCTCCAAGAAACGCTGTAACTGTAACAAAGTGTCTACAATAGCCACTTTTCATCTGCAACCTCAGCTCCAAGTCAGCAACTGCAAAAGTTTCCATGATGTGCATGCTCTGGTGACTCCCTGTCCTCATCCTGCACCTGCCAACTTCCAACACGAAATCTCATCTGCAAAGATCTTCACCCTGTGGGACATCTTTTGCATCATGCAGGAACCCGCTGACTTCTTTCTAGGGTGCAATTCTGCAGTCTTCGACTAACCATGGACATTTCTTTTGCACCCTCTTCTGGGTTGGCAGGGGCTCCTGTTCTTCCTGGAACTTCTTTCGACTTCTGGACTTGGTCCCCTTCCTTTGTAGATCTTCAGGTCCAATAATCCAGCAGTGGTTCTTTGAAGACTTGGTTGGCTGCTGCGAAATCCCAAAAACTAGGTGTAGTGTGTCCTAAGGAAACTTGCAGTACTTTACTCCTGCTTTTCTGGGCTCTGGAGTGGGGTCATTTACTTACCTTTACTGTTTTCTTACTCTCCCAGCGATTCTGCACACACTACCCTTGTCTAGGGGGGAATTTGTGATTCCCATTCCACTTTCTTAGTATATGGTTTGTGTTGCCCCTAGACCTATTTTCTCCCAATTCATTCTATAGGATTTCCTACTGTTTGCATTGTTCTATGACTATTTACTTGTCTAATTTTTGTGTCTAGTGTATATATTGTGTATAATACTTACTTCCATAATGAGTATTGTCTCTAAGATATTTTGGGTACTGTGTCACCCAAATAAATGCCTTTATTTTTGTTAACACTGAGTATTGTCTTTGCTTGTGTGTAAGTACTGTGTAACTATAAGTGGTATTGCATTAGCTTTGCATGTCTCCTAGTTCAGCCTAAGCTCCTCTGATATAGCTACCTCTATCAGCCTAAGCTGCTAGAATACTACTACTTCACTAATCAGGGATAACTGGACCTGGTATAAGGTGTAAGTACCCAAGGTACCCACTACAATCCATGCCAGCCTCCTTCACATGTTTGCTGAAGCATTTCATCTCTGCTCCCTGCACGCATGCAGGGGACAGAGTTGAAAGCTTCGAATTTTTATAGCAGGACCTGCTTATTTTAAATAACATATTTTTTTATTTAAAAAATGGAAATTAGTTCAGCTGGACTTGAACCCCCCAAGCTCAGTGTGAAGTTATGCGACCTTCACACTGAGCTATGAATGTAGCAGCTTTTAAAAAAAAAATAAATTAAGCCCTTTCCGGGTTTTCTGGGACCGCACGTGAGCATTCAAGTGTTCCCCCATGGTCCCTATGTATATATTTTATTTACTTATTTACAAAAACAAATAAATAAATAATCAAAAGCTCTTACGGGCTACTTGGCACTGCAAGGGAATTCTTAAGGCTCCCCTCACTGTGCCATTTCTTCAGCAAGCAAGGAGCTGGTTTGACAGCAGCTCTACGCTTGCTGAAGCATTTCATATCTGTCCCTTGGATGCGTGCAGGCGACCTAGATGAAAGCTTTGGATTTTGACAGCAGGACCTGCTTTACAGATTTCACTGTCAAAACCCGAAGTGTTTGCTGTGCCAGGGGTGGGCACTCCGGGACATAGCAGGAGCAAGGGTGGGGGGGTGACTGCTTCAGTTGAGTCCCAAGATGGCTGACAACACTTCAACGGCTTCTGTTGTTGAAGTGTTATCAGCCAATTAGAACTCTGCACAACATCGGGAGGAGTCACCAATCCTTTGCGTACCTAGATTTATCTTTCCCTTAATTTCACAAAAACTACTGAATGGAATAACACCAAAACAAAAAAACGGTCACTTCCTGGACCAGGGCCTTCCTTCCTGCCAAATTTGGTGTAATTCCGCCCAGTAATTTTTTAGCTATTGGTGTTCAAAATCCCTATGAAAAATGAATGGGGAAAATGTGTTTTCAGACCACCCCTTTTTCTCAGCCCCCCCCTTGATGGATCATCCTAAAACAATGATAACATGCAACAGCCCAAAACCGCTGTATCTCAGGGCAAATCCATGCCATATGGATAAAGCCTGCCTCCTCCGTACCACATCTCGGACAGTCAGCCGTTGGGCGAAGCCCATATTTGTGTAACAAACTAGGTTTATACTATGCCAGATTAATGTATTTATAGTGGATTAATCTGTGCCGTCCATTAAGAGAAATGGAGCGAATCGTACAACAACAATACTGCCATTGCGCATCTGTGAGTACTGTATAATTGTCTCTCTGTCACTCCAACCTGGCCTTTGTTAGGCCTGGCCTATGTGCATCCTGAGCATTAGCATACAGTCTGGATACCAATTTGTTACACAAAGTCTCTTCTATAATCTCTATAATCATGGTGAGCTCTGGCATATCTGGCGGTTCTTGCAACGTATAACCCAAAAGGTCCTGAGACTCATGCCTCACTCTATGATACTTAAAGCGTAAAAGTGACAAAGTTACCTCCATCTTCTCAGTAAGGGATTCCCAGGTTTGCGCCACACCGTCATGAAACAAATCCCCCATTGATTCAACACTTATTTTCCATAATGCCAATAGCGCTCTTCTGTCCTTGCTCAGGGAGAACGAAGCACACTAGTCTAATTTTAAATCCCCCATCGATTGAACACTTATTTTCCATAATGCTAATAGCGCTCTCCTGTCCTTGCTCAGGGAGAACCAAGCGCCCTGGTCTAATTTTATGTGGGGTGAGTAGAAAATAGGCATAGCCTGTTTAGTCATAAGACTATGCCAAGCATGTGTAGTGGTGTTCAAAAAGTCAAACTCCCCATGTCGATGCCCCCGGAGACAAATATTTGATAATGCAAGTGGTATGGCGCCAACATGACATACTCTATGTGCAAGTACGGTAAGCCACGATGACCATGGATCCACACTTGAGCAAGAATAGAGTGGGCTGCCCTGAAGTATGTCTCCATTTCAGGGACATTAAGTCCCATATTTATACATTTTGACGCAAAACTGCGCCAACGCAGTTTTGCGTCAAAAATGCTAACGCCATTTCTTTGCGCCGTGTGGGCGTCAAATTTATACTTTGATGCACGGCGGCGCAAACCACAGGTGTGAATCATTTTCTCTGACGCACACCACAGCATCACGTCGTAAAGGAAAATTACGTTAATGTGGCAGAAATGACTGAGACGATTTACCACACCGCAAACCGGATATGCTGCGTTTTGTGACGCAATTGCGTCAAAATTCGCCGAAAACACAGCAATTTGTGCAGAGGAGAGCCAAAATGGATCCCAGATGCTTGCACAGACCCCAGGAAGATGACAACAGACCACGAACCAGCCAGGAGGACCCACACAAGACCCAGGACAGGGAGAAGAAGAAAAGAAAGTGTTGCTTCAGTGCAGAGGAGCAGGAAATTCTGGTGAAAGAGGTGACGGAACACCAGCACCAACTGTTTGTCACCTCAAAGTTGCCAATGAGTAGGAGAGAGGCAATATGGCAACAAATTGTTGACAAGATTAACAGTGTGGCAGAAGTACGCAGAACAGTCATCGAGTGCAAGAAACGCTGGCATGACTGCAAGCACAGGACCAAGGAAAAGCTGGCCAGGAACAGGAAGGCAGCACTGCAGACTGGACGTGGGAGTGCAGCACACCAGGAGGCCCTGGACCACATGGAGGAGATGGTCGCACCCGTCATCCCTGAGGAGATTGTCACAGGGATTCAAGGACAAGACAGCGCAAACTACCAGGAGACAACGCGCATGCAGGGTAAGTCGCATGGGGAATTAAAATGCACAAATGTTAACTGCCAGCGGGGGAATACATACTACACAATGCATGTAAGTCATGATATTCAGGGAGTGGCATGGGTAAAGGGGCACGGCACGGGGGCATGGCCCATTCAGAGGAACCCTGGGGCACACCACTACACAACACCAACAACCTTTCCATGGAGGTCTGCTGCCATGCCAAGGATGTTGCAAAGGTAAAGCCAGGCCAGGAGGGAATGGCACAACGTCAAACTGGCATCCCGTCACACGTCAGCCACTGTACTCCCTACATTAACTAGGGCCCAATTACCAACCTCGGGCCATACCTACAAGTGGAATGTAACATTGACAACAGTTGCCACTACCACCTCTGCTGTGTGTGCTGGTCAAGTAGCTAATGGCAGTAACATCCCCATGGATCCAAAACACCAAAATTAGAGGGTTCAGGATGACAACGTTAACAATCCTCTGAAACAAGACAAATGTTCCAGTCCTGTCAAATGTGAATGTCCATAGTTGCCACAAACATAAGGCAATGTCATCAACATTAGGAGGTACACAGCACTAATGTCATACCCATGCTGCATATGTCAGGGTCCACCCTGTGCATGGGTCACAATGCAACATCCCAAATGTCATACTGCTCTGACAACAGCATTGAGGGGGAGGACACATGTAACTGGTCACAGAAATACACCTGCACAGTCAGAGGAGGAAATAGGATACTGCTACGACAATCAAGGCAATCCAATGTACCACACATTCCCCAAAATCAGCAGTACACATTACCAATGCTAACATCCATATCGTGCCATAACAATGCTATGCATAGGATACGCTACATTTCAACTACATATAAGTTGATGTGAAAGATCAGAGACTGGGGCAGGTCCAGATTGTTAAGTGTGCTGCTAGTGCCATCAGAGCACCCACAGCCAGTGAAAGGCCTCACCATGAGAATGGAAGTAGACGGAGGGTTGAGTAGGACAAGAAGGTGGCAATTCACTATTTGGCCAGAACCAACACCTAGAGGAGATGATGCTGACAAGTCCACAAACTGACCACAATACATGTGACATGCAGGTGGGGCATAGGCCTGGGAGAATGCCAATGTGAAAGACAGGAACAATGAACAGGAACCAAGATCACAATGTGAAAATAATCACAAGGCAGGCATGTCACATTACAAATGCCACAACACAAACACACTAATTGTACTGTATTTCATTGCAGAGGACGATGGATCTCCTGCGGATATGCCTGTCCAGGACTACCCTGATGACATGGATGACGAGCTGACAAACATCAGCCAGCAGACCCTCCAAGAGGTCCTTGAAACCCTCCAGACCCCACCTTCAGTCACAAGGAGGAGCACAGAACTAGCAGCCATCACAGAGGACCCACCCACAACCCCTATTGAACAACCAGCCAGCTCCAATACAGCTGAGGACTCTGACAACACTGGCACCAGCTTTGAGAGAACTGTACTTGGAGTACAGCGAGAGCTGGCCAAGGAGGTGCGGGTGGGGATGCAAACTATGGCAGCCAGCCTAGAGGGGGTGCGTTCAGGCATGATGTCAACTGAAGAACAGGCAGCAGCTATGCAAGGGGGAACAACTATCTTGCAGGAAGTAGAAAAAAGGCTGAAGGAAATCAGCACAGCCGTAATACAGTTTACCCAACACCTACAACAGCAATCCTGTCAACGTGTGCACGAATGCAACATTTAAGCCCTCAGGGCTGACCTGGCTGCCTACCACTGTGATGTGGCTGCTATTCTTAAGAACCAGCAGATCCTCCTTGCTGCAGTCCTGCCCTTTAGACCCCCACAGTTAGAAGCTACTGCGATGTCTGACTCCACATCTACCCACACTGAGGTGTGTGTTGCCCCTTCACAACCACCACCACCAAGGGCAGAAGAGGCAACACACACATCAGAAGATAAAGAGCAGGAACAGATCACCTTCACACGTAAGAGTACCCGATAGCACTAGTCCCTGCCACATGACCAAGGTCCTGCACTTTGTAACATGCCAGTCTTGCAACAAATGTACTCAAGCACTGTTCTGCAACACACTGCTTATCTTGTCAGCCTGCCCTGTGATTGTCTCTCACTAATTCATTGGCAAATCCTGTCCCTCTGCACTGTCTGACACTTCACCCCAGCATGTCCAATGACATATCCTTTTGCACTTGTGTAGGATCACAATGGAAGATGTCACTATAATGGACTCACAATCATGGACAATGTACATATAGCACTAAAGCACTTTTCAATAAATAGCACTTACACAACCACTTTGTTTCTGTGTAATGTGACACATTAACCGTGCAGTAGGTCAGTGAAGTTTGCCATCCTCTCAATTATTATAGATTGTCAATACAACTGTCCTGAAAAAATGTGGGCTGATAACTATGCACAGTGGCCTGGATTGTACCATACTCTGCCCTTCCTGAGGGTTATTTCTGAGGAAAATAAAAACTATACACCATAATGCTGTGTTGGATAGAATAACGCTTCCTCAAGGGATGTCAGAGTCCGAAAATAGTGCCTTTAAATTGTTGCTTCAATGCAAAACTAACGTATGTGACATTTCCCACAAATTTAAGCTAACCCACACCAAACTGCATGAATGGAGGTGTATGAGTTTACATCCAAATGAGTAACCATGCTGAACAGTGTAACAAATGATCTATGTGAGTTAGGTACACTATACTACAAGAGAGCGCACTACCACTCACCTTATAAGGATTTCCTTGGACATCAGACTGCAGTCAGATTTAACACTGTGTCCCCAATACAAAATCTGGAAGCACAGTATGTGACATTGAAAACATACATCATGAAATAACCACACTTTGGGATCCATAGTAACCGTAATTGGTGGTTGCAATGAATGACCGAATCTTAGCTAAGTAGCTTTTGGGTAGCTGCCAATGTTACAGCTCAGTTGGGATTTGTTTGCAGCATAGGACACAAATTATAATACAAAAGAGACACTGTTCACTCATGCCAAGGCCCTGATCTACAAGCATTTGACACATACTGTAAAGGATTACCTAGATATTTATTAAACAGTAAAAACAGAAGTGAAAACTTGTGGAAAGACCTTACCTAACCTAATCTATTCTAACTACTCATTACCCACAACTGTCCCTAACTAACTTAAGCTAAACTTACTTATCACATTTAAAGAATCGATCTAAACATCAAACCCCCACTCCCCTTATGAGACGGGACACATGGAGGACAACAGTTACTAACCTAAACAGATAGGGGGTCATTCCAAGTTTGGCGGGCGGCGGTTGCCGCCCGCCAAACTTCCCCCGTCAAAAGACCGCTCCGCGGTCAGAAGACCGCGGGGGCCATTTCGACTTTCCCACTGGGCCGGCGGGTGCCCGCCAAGGGGGCACCCGCCGGCCCAGCGGGAAAGGCCTTGCAACACAGGAGCCGGCGGTGTTGCAGGGGTGCGACGGGTGCAGTTGCACCCGTCGCGATTTTCACTGTCTGCTAAGCAGACAGTGAAAATCATGCTGGGGCCCTGTTAGGGGGCCCCTGCACTGCCCATGCCAGTGCCCCACGACACCCGTTCCCGCCATCCTGTTCCTGGCGGTAAAAACCGCCAGAAACAGGATGGCGGGAAGGGGGTCAGAATCTCCATGGTGGCGCTGCAAGCAGTGCCGCCATGGAGATTCAGCCCAGCCAGGGGTGATCCGGCGGGAAACCGCCGGATCCCCTTTTCTGACCGCAGCGGTTGGGCAGGAAAGCACCGCCAGCCTGTTGGCGGTGCTTTCCGTCGGTCACGGCCCTGGCGGTTTTTACCGCCAGGGTCGGAATGACCCCCATACTACCCTATACTAAACAAATACATATTTTTTTTATTTTGTAATTTTCTTTTTTTGGGGGGGAAAACACAAGAACCCCAACATTGCCAACACACATACAAATAAACAGTAGACATATTCAGAAACCCCCACCCCCACCCACTACCACTAACTAAAACTAACAGCCTATACTAACATAACGCTAAGCCCCCAAACCCACAAAGTGTAAGAACCAAGAAACAGGAGGGCGGGGAGGGAATCATGTCCGTGTAGATGTCTACAGGTTGGCCCTCCTCAGGGTCTTCTTGATGGAACGCACCCGCCGGTTGACCTGTGCCACCTCCTGCTGCAGTCTGGTCATCTTTCTTAGGACACAGTCCAATTTCCTTTGTATCTGAGCAATAGCAGCAGGGTCAATGGCTGCAGCAGGGGTGGTCTGGGTGCCAGCCGAGGAAGTATGGGCCCGTGTTGTAGCAATGGCTGTAGACTGCCCTGCAGGTGGTGCTGTGCTTGGGCCTGGAGCAGTTGCAGTTGATGTTCCGGCAAAGGTCCCAGCTGCTGTTGGTGCCACCTGGGTGGTAGTGGTGGTGCTGCTGGTGGTGGTTGCGGTAAACACCGAAGGGCCCCCTTGTGCAAATGCCCTCCAAGCTCCAGAGGCTCGTTCATTGTGATATCTTCAGGCCATGTTGCGGTACCCAGACTCAACATCAAGTACGTGGTGGTATCGCATTGCCCGCCATTGAAACTCCCTGACCTGGATGGGAGTCATATTTGCAGCTGTTCAGACAAATAGAAAATCAAACATTAGGTACTGCATTGTGTGAAATTTCACAAGAAGTAAATCAGACAATACATCTAATGTAATTGTAACAGCACATATCATCATACAGATCATTGATTGTCCCTGAGGAAGTACATGGAAAGCCAGCCTACAAAGGTCCTATCACACATAGCACATCCAAACCCAACAATATGGGTAACAACTGGCATGATTTTGGCATCATAGTTCTGCCAGTTGTCAGCTAAAAATCATGCTGCACATCCTCCACCACTGCAAGGGCAACAAATGTCATTGTACTGGATGGCAATCTAAGGCCACAAGACTTCTAAATGGACTTGCCAGTATAGAAAGCATGTGCTAATCATGAGTGGGTATACTAGGTTCAGACAAGTGCTTTACTGATTTACATGTCTGTATATCAAACTTGGGGTGAACAATCAACTAATATTTTCTAACAACAAGGACACCCAGGAAGCTTAGGAAAGCTGGACATGTGTTTGGCCCAGCACACACACCACAGGTAAGGAGGATCTCCAAATAGGAGACAGCTAACCCTTGGACAATCCCATCAACACTCATGTTTGGAAATGCAGACCTTTGTCCACATCATTTACTACCAGTAAGCCATGACTTACAACTAACGGAGAGATGCAAGAACACCTCTGGCCATGAGTTGCATGCACACCTAGGCCATAGTACTCAAGTGCCACATACTCGTAGCACTACATGTGGAACTACATGCTGCTAGGAAGTTTAACATACAGTTCAACATGTTCATTAGTGAATAGGGAAAGTAGAAGTCTGTGGGTAAGACTTTGGCATCCCTATTCTGGGAGAATTCGGGTCTGACTGGCTGATTAATTCACTAATATGGTCCACTGCTGCTTTTTCTGAATCAAGTTTTATCCACATGACTCATCCCTATTCACATTGCCGTGCCTACAGGACTGACCTAGAATACCAAAATATGACAATACGATAAGGATTGGCCAACTCAAAGATGGTGGTAAAATGATATTCCACTCATGGAACAAAACAAATGATTAGCCAGCGCATCACACCTTGCTATGTGTCCAACACATAGTAGTCCATCACACATCACCAGCAAACACAACACATAACAGAAATATCAACACGTACTGGAGATGGCTGGGTCCTCAAATCGAGCCACCTCACCTACAGTGTAGGGTGCTGGTCCACCTGTAAGGCACGGAAGGGAGAAATGTGCTCAATGTCTGTGCACTGTATAATAATTCAAAAGACAAATACTATGTGTAAGATTAAATCAGAAAGTAAATCCTCTCAAACATGATGATACTGCATCCTACATACCTCGGCAAACATGTACAGACCCAGGGACTCCAGTGAGTGATACACACATATCTGCACACATGCAGTGGCCCTAACTATCATGTGGTGGCAAACATGCTCCTTCATTAGTGAGCAGACAAAATCATGGAGTGAATTTGTCTCATCATGTGCATCCATGAGAGACATCCAAAGTCACTTTCCGTGAGGACTGCATTACCAGTCAACCAGCCATTGTGACTATGACCAATTTATGACACACAGGTACAATGTACAGAGGGGCAGGGACAGTTGTCAGCCCTCAATTTGTATCAGTTTCTTCATTTGATGTGGCACAGCTATGATGAGTTGCACGAACCATAGAGATATGAACCCATGTGCATACCTTTTGCCTGCCATCCCTATTTTAAATGTGGCACTACAGACTCCAAATACCAGTCTAAGATGTTAGCTGAGCGCAGCTAGAACTTGCTACGTATGTGTCCAAATCCAGATCAGACATGTATCCGAAATGAATGGAGGGGCACAATAATTCCTAATATTTTTGGGATTTCCATGATCGATTTCCTGACACACTCACCGAACACACATGAGACATATGTTAGCGCCACATTGCTATCATCAATTGACGTGAAGCCTGCACTAATTTTTTGGCTCCTGTTGTGTTTATAAAGTTAGTCTAGCTGTTGCGTCAACAAATGACGGTAATGTGTCGGAAAATTCTATACCTCACAGGGAACTGTGGCCTATATCTATACATATTTTGCACCAGATATGTGTTGCTGTTTGACACAAAGGCGGCGCAAACTTACTAAATACAAATGTATTTAGTAAGTTTGTGGAGCTCTTGCTTCCAAACAGCTCGCAATTGTGGTCCTTAACAAAGTAGAAATATGGCCCTGTATGTTTCACTAGCATTCCACACGCTCAACAACATTGCCGGCAGATATTGAAAAAATCAGCTAATGTCACTACACAGCATTTAAACATGCACATTAACATGATTTGTACTCACCAACAGGACCACCAATCACAATCCCCAGGTGGTCCAGCAGATCTTGCTCCCTGGAGACAAGGTCAGCCCAGCGGTGCTTCAGCTGGTGGTAATTTTGTGGTGTGTTGTATATCCTCTGCAGATGATGCAACACCTTTGCCCACCAGAGCCTCCGTGCCTCAGTGTGATACCCCTGGATCACACGCCCACCTGTCTCAATCATCAGGGGTAGGAAATGGCACACCAGCCAAATGAACCCACCCAGCTCCTCCTCTCCCACCCTGCCAAGACGAGGCCTACCCAACATAATGGTACAAAAATAGAAATAGGGGATAAAGTGGAACAAAGGAGAATAGGGGGAAAGTAGGACAATAATTTTTTTTTTAAAACTACTAACACAGCCCAACTATACCCAAACTACCACTACCCACAACAGACTCCCAACAAAACAAAGACAATTGTTGACAACACAAATGACCACAAAAACACTCAGACAGGATACCACAGACAGTTTTTATACACAAAAAGCCAATTAAAAGACCACACTGGAGACAAAATCACTAAATGCACAGAGACAAACCGAGACACAGCCACACAGTCAGGAAATATCACAGACTGCAAAGTGAAAGTGAAAGTACACTCACTGTACCTATTCTGTAAACAGGATATCCTATTACATCACTTCCTGCTTCAAATGAGGTTCGTTTTTATTGTCATGCGTCAAAATATTATGACGCATACAGTCTGAGAGTCATTTTTTTTTTACGCACAGGAGTAGATTTAACCCCGCATCCATATGGTTCAAAATTGTTTCAAACGTAACCAATTTTCCGAGTTACAGTGTGGAAAATACCGCTCAGGGCCAATGGTTCTTTCAGAGCATTATGCGTAATTTTTCGGGCATAAGCGTCATTTTTAGACGCATGTGCGTCATTTTTTGCTGCGTATGCGGCAACATGTCTGGCATTAACTGGGTTTGGGTCATTTTACCATTTTAATGGTACATTACAGTTGTGACAATACTGAGATAGGCTGATTGGGCATGACGGTGTATGGGCACATGTGGCACATCATACTACTGCAGACCATGATCCGCTACTTCATGTACAGGATTTTCACTCTTGACTGACGCAATAGATGGCCAAATGTGTGGCCTACATATATGTATTACACACATTGGGCATGTTTGGCGTCAGGAGAGGATAGCAAGTTGACACACATAAGTACAATAACTCAATGCCTATTGTTCAATGTGTGTGCTTTGGCTACTAATATTGTTGTTGACCAACTGTGTGACCATCACAAGATGCAATATAGCAAATATGCTTGTATGCATGTGGAGTCAATGTGTCCAACCCTCAGATGCAAGTCAGTGTGGAAATGAGAGAGGACATGTGTTAGTCATACATGTAGCAACAACTGCTGTGTGCACTTTGTAGTTTTTGGGTAACATAAACACCACAAATGACAAAGCATGCACTGGATAGATAGCAGATGGTTGTTCATGTCAATGGTCCAAAACTTGGCCATCACATGTCCTGGAATGTTGGCTACTGCTTCCTAGGCACATGTTGGTGAACCCACCATGAGTCAGGCACATGTACATACTAAGTGGGTACCGTGTTTGTGACACCGAGAGCCAAAGATAAACCACATTTGTAATGTCACGCCACAGTTGAGGTCATATAACTGAGCCACAACTCTCCTGTGGCAGTGGAGGACCAGCAGACCAAGCAGCACGTGGCCACATACTTGCAGTGATCAAATGCACAGAGGTGTCTGGTTCATGTGTGTGGGCCAATGTTTAGCCTGTATATTTTTAGGGGTCTATGTTGTCACAGTTACGTCCAGGTCTAGTCATGAGTCTGTGGCAGCTATTCCTGTATCTACTAAGTATCCTTTGGAGAGCAATGGAAGTAAAGCCAATGAGGATTTGAGAACCCACATGGGGATGGTCCTACCCTGTCACTGCAGACGTGTTATGAGACTGTCAACAGGGCAACCTTGGTGTGCTGAGTAAGATAATATCTCAGGATTCTTGTATTGGCAGGTGTCATCACAACATTTGTATACAGGTTGGCCTCTAAAATTCCCAATGCATCTGGGAACATCATAGCCTCTGTGCTGATTATTCTCGCAGCTTTTCACTACGCACGGTCTATCAATATGTTGTGATCAATGTGAATCAGCGTGTGGACTGTCAGGGTTCTAACATGTCTGGACTTTTCATGCACATTATCTGACGTTGCTGGTTCTGCTTGAGGCACCATACCCAATCCCTGCATACGGCCATGGTACACTGTCACAATTTGTCGCTCATGCATACATGAGACCCAGACAAGGGATAGGCCATGATTTGCGTATTTGGAGATGAGTTCCCAACAATGGTATGATAAAGAAACAGATTATGCTATACAATGTATTTGAGTATGCATTGTAGACCCACCTGATAAAATATCCCAGGAGGAATGTGAGGGTTGGGAAAGCAACTATGATACACATGTAGCTACAAGGAACCTTAAGGGTAACGCACAGACAGGAGCCAGTCAGGCTAACATGATGCAGGGTCAATCAGGATCCAGACATTTCACAAGGTAAATACTCAGTGGTCTGACTGAGACTGGTCAGAGGAGGAACAAGACAGCTGAAATGGAAAACTGTGTATGTCCTGTGTTTTGGAAGGTGAAACATTAACCCAAGGGCTGTGTTACACAGCTGATTCTTATGGCAATGCATAACAGTGTAATCAATAAAATGGCAGCTTCCATGCTGTTCCAAGCATCTGCAAGGGCAGTGCATGTTCAACTGGCTGGTCTGCATGGAGATGCTCACAGGTGTGTGCTGCATCAGTCTCTCACAAGTCCTGTAGGTGAGATTCAAGTTCAAATGGCCAACAGTACCTTTCACATGGGAAGCAATCTACAGGTGATAGCAGGGCTTAGAGACTGCAAGCCAGTGCATTTGCTAACCTGACGTCTACGCAGACAGAAGTACAATGACTATGGCATACCATGCTATGTTATGATTGCTTGTATAGTGCTTAAACTGAACAAAGGCCGTACCATACTAAAGGGTGAAGCACACTGGATTAACATTGTGAGTCTGGGTGTGTGTAGAGGAAGGATTATCTGGGTACACATATTACCATTCCAGGGACCTCTGAAGACAGGTGGGGTGAGACCGGGAACATGGGTGAGTCAGGACTTAGGACATGGGCTGACATGTACATGGAATGTCATGTGCGCAATGCTTGTCATAGCTGTGGCACTTGTGCTATCTATTTTCTGCTTATATGGAATTCTAGTCACACATAGTCTTTGCAAAGATAGGTGATGTAAGGGTTCTGCTGTCAAGGGTCTGGTAATACATTCCTGTTACTAATGCAATTGCACATCCACTGCCTCATGTATGATGCTTTTTGTTCCATTATTGACTGATGGTGTGTTAGTTGTGTGCCATATGCTGCAATGAACCATGTATGTGTGAAATAGGTGAGGTCTTCTGCTATTGCTCTTCCAAGGTGAAATGTACAGGATATATGTCATTTACAGTTTGTGTGAATGTGACTGATGATTCATACGCATCACAATTGCTTTGGAAATTTCTGTGTCCTGATCAGTATATCAGCAATGCTTCATGAGGCTACACTCTTATTCAGATAGTTAGAGATAATGTTATGCAAAAATGATTTCCCAGACCATGATATGGTGATTATGATAGGTGTTTTTTTACATATGTTAAAACAGTGGTGATGGTGAGTTGAGTCAAAAGAAATTGTTGACAATATGTTGGCGCCTATGCAATCCTGCAGCTGTGTTTGGTTTGTCCCCATCATGTTGATGGCCAGCATCCTCCTCTTCCTCCTCTTCAGGCATTTGTGGCACTGGTTCTAATAGGGGAATGTTCCTTCGTGCACAAATGTTGTACAGGATGGCACAGGTTAAAATGATCTTGCAGACTATTTCTGGTGAGTATAGGAGGCTGCCTCCAGTGATGTCGACACCTGAATCTTGACTTGAGGATGCCAAAGGTCCTCTCGACTATGGTGCGTGTCCTCCTATGTGCCTCATTATAGGCACGCTCTGCTGCAGTGCTTAGGTTGGCAAATGGGGTCATAATCCATGGCTGGATCCCATACCCCTGATCAGCTGAAAGAGAAAACGGTTGAGATCATGTTGATGTAGCTTGCCCCATTAATATCAGCTTGCATGGCAGTAGTTCTCTTGTGTTGTCTGTGACTCATTTGTGTTTGTGTTATTGTGTTGATTCCTAGGCTTCTAGGATGTACCATCAGCATTGGGTTATTTCCTTAGCTGAACGAGTGTTTGGCTGCTGACCGGATGTCAGCAGTATATTTTGAGAGTTGCAGTACAGTGTGTACTCCCTTACATTGTGACTTGTGATACAGGTGTCCCAGTGTCTTCACTGGGGGTGAGATGATAGTTCCATACACAGAATCAAATCAACAGTGGTGGTAACACGTTTGCATCTATGTACCCTGGAGATCCCATACATTTTGACATATGCAATAGATTAATTTAACCATCAGTGAGACCCTTAGATTTTACAAGGTGACAATTAGCCAAACTTCTCCATGCGTTGTGATCACTGACGTGTTAACATTTGACTGTACACTAATTTCACATGTGTGACAAGTTCACTGCAGACCTATTTCTCTGCCCTTGGCAAGTTGACTCAGGTTGTAACGTCTACCTAGACTACTGCACATGGTCTAGTTCAGCTGGCTAACTTGGTTGTGAGGTTGTTATTTTGAGTTTCAGAAGGTACGTATGGCAGTACATCTGTTGTGTGTGTGTTAATTTGTCACAATGCGTATGTGTAGGAATGTGCACTTTCCATATTGTCCTATCAGGATGTGTTCTTCGCACAGCCCACTTGCCTCTTGGTAGTGGGCAATGTGAGGGCAGGAGTGATGTGAGATATTGGAATGGCCTCAATGATTGCATGTGACCTTTATTGTAGTCCTCATAATGATATGTGTGTCATGGTGTTTGACCTGCAGCAAATAACATTCCACACCCCTTACACAGTACGTATTGATTTGAAGGGTGTTTGATTGGGTGTTATTGATGTGTTATTGAAGTTTTAGCTTCGCAGATGTAATGCTAGTTGGTGCCATGTGTTTGTCATTGTGTTGTTTTACATTTTCCCCTTGTGTCTGTGGAGTGGCATCAGTTTTTATTTGGAACGGTACTTTGTCCCTAGGTGTGTATCCCATTGGGTGAGGATATTACACATGCCTAATGGTGTCACAACCTCAGTGTGTTCCTGTCCCCATGTCGATGCCGTGGTGTATGTGTTGTTTGTCCTAAAGGGTTGTTGTGCAGTGTGTATATAAGTAGGTTTCTGTACTTACCAACAAGTAGTCCATTTTCATATCGTCCATTCTGGAAGTGTTGATTGATGGTGCAGTGACGGAAGATGAATGAATCATGTACACTCCCAAGATACTTTGCCACGATGTTGGTGATCAGTCCCTGGTGATCTACAATGGCCTGAACATTGATGGAGTGTGTGTGCTTCCTGTTGCAGTATAGATGTTCAGTTGCAACAGGTGACACAAAGCATACATGTGTGCAGTCAATGGCACCAAGGACGTGTGGGAATCCATTAATGAGGTGAAACCCCTGTTTTGTCTCCCGCTGCTTCTGCTGTGTGTTGGGGAAGCAGATGTGGCGGGGTGTGAGTGTGATGATGGCATCAGGTTCCTTGGGCAGGAAGGCGGAGTATGATGGCTGTGTGATCCCAGCAACCAGGGCACCAGTGGTTTGAAAGGAGCCGCTTGCCAACATGTGTAGTACAGCTAGCAGCTTGGTTTCTGGTGGGATGGTGCGGGGTGTCTGCAAGCTGGGTGCCAACTGTGGCTCAATGTTGCGCAGCAGCTGCTGAATGGCTTGCCAGTTCAACCTGTACCTCTGGATGATGTCATGTTCCCTGAGGCCATGAAGGGTTGTCCTGGTGCGGAATATCCTCTCCTGCCTTCTGAGTTGCCTTTGGGGTCCCTGCCGGTGTTGTGGAAGCTGCTGTTGTTGGTCCTGTGCTCTGCGTCTGCGTGCACGCTGGATGAGAAGCACCTCCATGTCTTCCTTTTGGAGCTCTGTTGTTGCTTCCGTGTGTTTTCATTAAATACAGGTGTGTTTGCCCCATTTTAATGCCTGCCCTGACCCAGACGTTATTTTTTTACGCAAATCGGGCTGTGCGTCATTTTCCAACTCCGCCTCCCGGCTGTGCGTGATTGTGGCGCGGTAGCATAAATAAGGCGCTTGGGTGTTTGAGTCATTTTTGGGACGGGAACGCCTACCTTGCATGTTATTAACGCAAGGCGGTTTCCTGCATCCAGAAAATGAGGCACACAGTGGGATTTTGACATCCGTGGGCTCGGACGTCAAAGAATAAATATGGTGCACGGTTTGAGCTGAATGTGCATCAAAATGTTTGACGCACGTTTGGCGCAAACAGAGTATAAATATGCCCGTAAGTTGCCCAATATCATTCAGGAGTGTCAGCATATTCCACTGTATTCCTGTTTGTTTTCCTCCCCATGTCAGCCTAATCAAGAGTGACCGAACTTTGAAGAATACATGCTTGGAGAGCAGTATGGAGATGATCTGAAAAAGGAACAGAAAGCTCGGGAGTACTACCCTTTTAATAATAGTGATGTGCCCCGCCACCTAGAGTGGCAGCCTGATCCACCACTCCACATCTTCCGTTAGTCTCTGAATGGCTTTCCTATAGTTATCTGCCATAACAACCTCTACATCAGTATTAGACTGTAGCCCCACCTAACGCACAGAATCCAACTCCCACCTAAGGGGAACTCCAGTGGCACCTGCACTGTGACTGGGGTTAGGGGGAATAAAATAGACTTGCTCTAACTGATTTTCAATCCTGAAAGGCCGCCAAATCTCACAACTTCTTGCAGCACTGGCGTAAGGTTTCAGGACAGATCCCTAATGTAAGGCAAAGTATCATCTGCATAAGGGGATATTATCAACCTGTGACCTGGAAAACATAGGCTCCTCCAGCCGTGATACTCGCACAGCAAGTCAGTGGCTCCACCTCCAGTGCTTACAACAAAGGTAAAAGGAGGCAGCCCTGCTATGCGCTTCTAGAAATCGTTATTAGCTCAAAGACTCCTCCGTTAATCCTCACTCAAGCGACTGGGGAGGCGTACAAAGTCTGTACCATCTGGAGGAGCACCTCCCCTACTCCTATTCGGCACAGTACCTAAAAAAAAACACTCAACAGAATCAAATATCTTTTTGGCTGTACCTTATGGTATATATGCTGTGGGGTGCTAAACAGTGTCCTAAGATTCAGTATAAGACTGTGGCCTGACACAAAAGATTTGGAAGCAACAGCACAAATCTATTCACTAGGATCATGGTGTTGATCTTTGTGTCCACAAAGAAAAGTGGGCTCTAAGAGGAGCATTGCTGCGAGGGCTTTCCTGGTTTAAGTAGAGTGACTATTAGTGCTTTTCTAATTGAGGGTGGCATTTCTGCATCCCCAGCCTACTCCTCATACCATGAGGTGTGGGATCAAAAGCTGAGATGCCTTGTAAAAGGCCACAGTAAGCCTGTCAGGGCAAAATACCTTCCCCGATGCCAATCCTTTGAGGGCCTGATGTATCTCCCCAGACTTCAGTGGGGCCATTAATCTTTCTGTATTTGTGTTGGTCAACCAGAGCAGAGCTATGTGCTCTAAATAATCTAATAGTAGAGCCAGATCAGAAGTGGCTCTGGAATTATACAACGCAGCATATTAATTTCAGCACAGTCTGGCGATGAGGGTCTAGATCTCGCAGCATTTCACCACCCTCATCCTGTATCTCCAAAATCTCGTCAGCTTCTCTATTGGAATACTAAAGTGCTGCTAGTGTCGCACCCGGGTTGCTCTTTCACCATAAGCGCGGGCCATGGCGTATTTCCCCATATGCTGGACTCCAGTATGCGCTATCTCTCTAAATTCGGTTAACTTTGTGTGAATAAGGCCAAGCAGCCTGGTATCCCCAGAGGTCTGGTGCTCCCCCTCCAGTTGCCCTATCACTTTCTCCAATCAAGCCAACCTCCCCCACAAAGACTTCAGCACTCCTGCATGCTTTGTGATGGTCACTACCAATGACTGCCCTCACACTCCCAACAATGATTCACTGCACCATAATGTCTCAAGGCGCATAGGACCACAATGCAGTCCATTTGCAAAAGGTCAACAGACATTCTGTGGTAGCGTCTCCTCCCTTCAGTACACAAACAATCCTACGAATCAGTAATTTGACCACTACCTCTGGTTAAGGTTATATACCATGGCGAAGGTGGCATCCCCCATCCCCACCTTCATCAAAGAAGCTAGAAATCAGACAACTTGTAAGGGAAGAGAGGTTAACATGCCAAACAATGCAATAAAATCACAAAATCACATTCTCCACCCTATCAAGCTGTAGAGGCAGGTGAGTCTCTGCAACTGCTCGTGGCAGTCTTACATTTCAGTGATTGAGTGAACTGTTTGTGGTCAGTAAAAACCTTTGGCTTCCCATTCCAGCAAAACACGCAGCTTTGCTGGGTACAGCATATGATAATTCAGGCTAAGACATCTGACAGAAACAGCTGACGCCCCTCCTGCACTCGTTGCGTGAAATCAGGAAATAGAGAAATGCCAGATCCTTCATGTCTCAAAGTTTTAAGTTCTTGTGCTTTCTTCAAGGCTGCATCTCTGTCCCTATAGTTTAACAGTTTAGTGATCACTGGCCGGGGGTGAGCCCCAGGCGGCGGTCTGGACGCCAAAGAACGGTGCGTCCACTCGACCACCAACACTTACGAAAAAGGTGTTGCACCCCAATAGTGAGCAATTGTTCAATGTATTGTTCATTGCTTTCTTTTGCAATCGACTCAGCCGTGCCAACCACGCGAAGATTGTTCCGTCAGGACCTGGCCTCTAAATCTTCGACCTTTGCCTTGAGTGCAATTAACATTTTATCCACCTTGGACTGCGTCACAACCATTTTGGTGTGTTCATCTTCCACATCAGAAATTCTGCGATCAGCTGTGTCAAGACGCTCCGCATCTTTATCAAGCCTTTCTGCCCATGCAATATGACAGTGCTTCTATTTTGCCATTGATTGTGACAAGGCTATGTCGCATCACTGTAAGGATTTGCTTGAGGTCAGGCTCGGACTCGGAGTCATGATCTCCTGGATCATGGCCTGTTTCATTGTGTTACCGCTCTCGCGCCTAGTGCAACATAAGCTGTTCAAAATTTAGATCTGACTGGGACTTATCTGCCTTGGGCATCCTGCAAGTTCTCACTACAATTAATAGGGTTTATACGCACCCCAACACTTTCAGGAATTCACTGTACTTGTGGTCCATTAGCAAAACATCTCTGGGGGCCCGATCTATGCTATCATAATAACTGTTCATTTCAGGTGGGTCCACGGTCCGGGGGGTTCACCCTCCTCCCCACAGCACTGAATATCTGACTGTTGTGTGTTTCAAAAGAGTCTAAAAGAACCAGTGACCCCCAAACGATTTATCAATGTCTAGTGCCAGTGAGTTTGATACTGTGTTGTAGTAGTAGTAGTAGTAGTAATGGCAGCACTAGCTGTGTGGAGTAGCAGGTGTAAGTCCAAAAGTTAGGTCCATACCCTGAGGGGGAAAAGGAGAAGCGCTGCAGTAACACCAGCAGGCATACAACAGGTGTTCCAGCCATCACATATGCTCTGCCATGCCATGAGTGGCTTAGCACCCCAAACCAGGTCCTCTGGCGTCCAGTCTGTCCAGGCTCTGCTGCACATGACACCATCGATCTGCCTTCTCTGGCTGCATACTGGGGCCAGGAACCCCCCAACAGTATGACCTGGACACCAGTCAGGCCAAACAGCAGAGCCCACTCTCCACAGCCCTTGCCAGGGTTGACCGGGACAGCAGCGACTCGCTCACCAGCCCATACTGCATTGCTGTTTGCGTTGTGCTCTCAGTGATCCGGGGCACCTGATCGCTCAAAGCCACACAATTGCCAACTCACTGCCTCTCCTGAGGGGGTCAGAAGCAGCAGGAGAGTTTAATAAGCCCTCCTGAGCTATGGGATCATGACGGATTGTTGGCAGTTGGCAGAGTCCTTTAAGATCATGGCCATCTTGTGGCCTGGCAAGCTCCGCCCCCAAACATCAACAGAACCTTAATGTCCCCATAACCTTTGTGTTTTTTCACTGAATTTCTATGGTTTTTGTAACACACATATTAATATTTCTGTCAGGTTGTGGCCAGACAAACATGGCCTTGCTTTTCCCCTAGATTTGAGGAGGATATGTGGAGGATTTCAGGAGAGCTCAAGGATCAGTGGATTGGGTGACAAAAAAATTGGCACTTTTTTGCCAATGAGGGGTCCCTAAGGGACCCGTCCATGTGTCCTACAGGATCAGGATACTGTATCCTGAACCCTTATGTGTTTTTACACTGTTTTTTCCCCACCATCCAGAGAATGCGGTAAACAAAATGGCAGCCACAACCTTTCTGGCAGGTTGTGGACAGTTAAGAAGGGCCTTGCTTTCCTCTGAATTCGTAGAGGATTTGAGGAGGATCTGCATCCCTATATATACACATTTGTTTTTCATTTAATAACTAGAAAACTACTGAATGGATATTCACCAAATTACAAAAAGGGTTCTTTCTAGACCAAGAGATATCTTTCTGCCAAATTTGATGTAAATCCATTCAGTGGTTCATGCTGTAGTCATTCAAAATCTCTATGGAAATTACAATGGGAAAAAGTGTTTGCGACCCCCCTTTTTTTTCTCAGCCCCTGCTTGATGGCTCACCCTGAAACTATTCTGAAAGCAGATGAACTGAGTGTCAATACTTTTTTTTGGAAACTTTCGTGAAGATTCATCAACTGGCACCAAAGATACAGGGCCTGATTACAACTTTGGAGGAGGTGGTAATCTGTCCCAAAAGTGACGGTAAAGGTAAAAGAGTCCATTATATCCTATGGAACTTGTAATACGGCTGGTGGTATATCCGTCACTTTACCGTCACTTTTGGGACAGATTAACACCTCCTCCAAAGTTGTAATCAGGCCCACAGACAAGTCAAAAAACACTATTTCAGTGGAAACTAGGTCGTAACTACAACTACCTACAGGAACGTTATAGTTAGGTTATGAATTTACTTGCACAAAACCAGAGAAATTCAGCAGTTATAGTTGGAGTTATTTCGAGCAGCTATAACTCGGTGTCGTAGGTAACTATAACTCATGCCCCTGCCATGCACATTTTCTTCCTCAGTTAGTTGACTTCCAATGTGTCATTGATATTTTCAGTGACGTTATAAAAATTTTCATGAATGCTGTAATATCTTTGGCTGTGCGCAGCAGCGGTTAGCCACAGGGCCTGACCTACAGCGAGGCCCTCAGGCCAACCCCCTTTAAGCAACCAACCTTTCACCGTGAACAGCCTTTGCCTGTACGTGGCAGGGGTAGCCTGCAAAGTCTGACCTGCAGTCAGACCCTGCAGCCAACCCCCTAACTACCCAATCCCACACTGTGTCTGTATGCAGCTGAATTTGACCACAACCTGTCTCTCTGGGTGTACGAATAGGTATAAGAGGGTGTATTGCTGGATGAGAGTAGCTGTGAATCTCTAGGTGTGAGAGTTCATGCATCAGTGTCTTAGTGGGTATACCAGTGTCTGTGCAGGTCCTTAGAGTGGCTGTATGAGGGAGCCAGTGGGTCTGTGAGTGTGAGCATGAGTGTCTGAGTGGGTCTGTAAGTGGGTGTGTGAGTGACTAAGTGGGGCTTTGAGTGGGTGCACAAGGGTTTGAGTTGGTATGTGAGTGGGTGCGTGAGTGTCTGAGTCAGCCTGTTCGTGGCTGCATAAGGGTATAAGTGGGTGTGTGAGTGGGAGAAAGAGATTGAAAGAGAGAGAGAGAAAAAGAGTGAGAGGGAGAGGGAGAACGATAGTAAGCTTTTTAGGCTTTTATGTATGATATACTTAGAATGATATACTTCTTTACAATTTGAAAAGAAGAATGTATTTGTCACTAAAAAATATTAAGATCACCTTTCAGTATGAGCCTTAAACATTTTCAGGTGAAAAAACATTGAGAGAAGGAAATGACTCCAGATACACCTGGAGTTGATCCCTGATCTGTCAGCGTGAAAGTCTGTTTACTTCATCATCATTAGGCTACGTTTGTTTGTATTTTAAAATTATTGGTTTTTTTGCCCTTTACGGACTACTTTGGGACAGTCGGGGGGAAGCCCCAAGGCGTTCCCTGCAGTCCCTCTTGTTTTTTTATTTGCAGCCCTTTATAGGGTATCTGCGACGTCCCAGACATCTTCTGCTTCCTGCATGAGCCAGCATTTGCTCCAGCAACCAATATGCTGCTCTAAGTAGCAGCACCGTGTTTGCTGGAGCAAAGCTTTCATCTCTGACCCCTGCACGTATATCTGCATGTAGGGAACAGAAATTAAAATTCTGCTTTTTGACAGTGGGACGTGTTTGCTGTCAATAAACAGAGTGTTTGCTGTGACTTGGCTGCAGCTTTTGACAGCTATCTCCAGTGGTTGAGCACCCCAGGACAATACAGGAGCTGGCCTGGTGCAGTGGCGGTGCCCAGGGCTATCAAGGTTCCTTTAGGAGGGTGGCTCAGCCTACCTCCATTGTGGAGATAGCAGTCCGTGGGGCAGCGGGAGTGGGCCACGTGCCCCCCTCCACATTATAACTAAAATGCCCCTGGGACTTGGACTACCCCGGTGCCTAAAAAGGACAAAGCGGGGGAGTCTGCGCTACTTTAAAAAAAAGAATTACAGCGGATCCCCCATGTCTCCTGCCATAAATAAATAAAAATGCTTTTTAGCCCTGGGGGTTCCTTCTAGGACCAGAGCTAAGGTGTCAGGGTGTCCCTAACTGGGCTCCTTTTCTTTTTTAAAATCTCTTTTTCTGGGACTCGGTTGATGCCGAGTCATAAGATGGCTGCCAATGCTTCCTAATTGATGTTTTGCCAGCCAATCAATTCTCAACACTAGATCGGAAAGGGTTACGATCCTTTGCGTTCCTATATATACAAATTTGTATTTCCTTTAATTTCTCAAAAACTACTGAATAGATTTACACCAAATAACAAAAAGGCCTCTTCCTGGCCCAAGTGCTATCTTTGTGCCAAATTTGGTGGAATTCTGTCTAGTTGTTTGGGCGCTTTCACTATTCAAAATCCCTATTGAACAATTATTGGGGGAAACACGTCTTGGGACCCCCTTTTTTCCTGCCCCCACTTGACAGATCACCCCAATACTTTCCAGACAGCAGTTGAAGTGAGCGTAAAGTTTTTTTGAAAAAGTTTATGAAGATTCGTTGACCGACGCCAAAGATGTAGGGAATCAAAAAATGCTTTCTCTATAGAAACTGGGTCCTAACTATATCCACCAAGGTAACTATACCTTGCACCCTCACCATGCACAGTTTTTTCATCAGAAATTTTATTGCAAATATTAAATTGATATTATTAGTGATGTTATCAAAGATGTCATGAGTGTCGTTATTTTGTGGAATAATTAGCAATATATTTGGTGTAAATCTATCCAGTAGTTATGGAGATATTAAAGAGAAAACAAACTTGTATATGTGGGGGTGCAACGTTTTTGCAGTGATCGCAATGTATTTTCAACGATTGCAACGCATTCATAAATGCATGCGACAACAGAGATGCTGTGATTGCCTGGTGGCAACCTAGAAAGTTACTGCTGCTATCTTAGGGAACGGATTACAGTCCTCGGGCTCAAATTTGACATGAGAAGTGGCATAAGAGGTCAGGGATGAGTTAACCTGGCTCCAGGGCTACTATATAGGGAACTATGGTAGTCAAATTATGACATTAAAATAATTTTTGTTGCTGCTCGTGATATTTGCGAATACATCGCAACTTTCAGCATGGCCCCTTTGTAACAGAGCGACAAAATTGCGAATATCGGCCACAAAAAAAACGACAGTCATACAAACACTAATTCATTCAGTTCAAGGGTACTCAGAAAGTCATGCACCCCTTCAAAGAACTACTAAAAAAGACCCAGTAGCAGTCTCAAAGACCCATTCACAGACTCAGTCACACCCTCTTGAACCCATTCATACCCTCACACACCCATTTGCATACCTAGTCACACTCTCATACACCCATCACAGATCCACTCACACCCTGATTCACCCATTCACAGATGTAGTTACACCATCATGCACCAATGTGCAGACCCACTCACACTGTCAGATACCCATTCACAGATCCACTCTCACCCTGACTTACCCATTTGGAGACCCAGTCACACCCATTTGTAGACCCAGTCACTGGCGCATGCACCCAACTGCAGATCCAGTTGCACCCTTAGTCACCCATGTGCAGATCCAGTCACACCATAATGAACCCATTCACAGACCCAGTCACACTCTCATGCACACATTTGCAGACTCAGTCACACGTTTATGCACCCATCCACAGACCCAGTCAACCCCTCATGCACCCATTCACAGACCCAGTCACATCCTCACACACCCATTGACATACCCATTCACACCTTCATGCAACCATTCACAGTCCACTCACACCTTCACGCACCCATTCACAGATCCATTCTAACCTTTATGAACCCATACAGAGACCCAGTGACCCCGTCACACACCCATTAACAGAGTCAGTCAAACCCTCATACACTCATTCATAGATTTACTCACATCCTGATGCACTCATTCACAGACCTAGGCACATTGTCATGCATCCATTCACAGATTCAATCACACCCTGACGCACACATTTGCATACCTTGTCACACCCTCATGCACCCATTCATAGATCCATGCACACTCCGTTGCTCCCATTCATAGTTATAGGCTCACCCTGATGCACCCTTTTACAGACTCACTCACATCCTCATACGCCCATTCACATACCCAGTCACACCCTTTCGCAACCATTCATAGACCCAGTTATACTCTTATGCACCCATAGACCTAGTCATACTGTCACACACCCATTTGCAGACCTACTTACACTCTCATACACCCATTCACAGGTCTATTCACAACCTGATGCACCTAGTCACAGGTGCAGTTACAGGCTCATGCACCCATTTGCAGAGTCACTCACAGTGTCACGCAGCCATTCCCAGATTCACTCACACCCTGAGGCACCCATTTTCAGACCTAGTCACACCCTCACACACACATTCACAGACCCACTCACGCTCTCACTCACCCATTTGCAGATCAAATCACACCCTGACGCACCCATTCGCAGACCTAGTCACACCCACATGCACCCATTAAAAGATCTAGTCACACTCTTATGCATCCATTCCCAGATGTAGACTCACCTGGATGCACCCATTCACAGACCCACTCACACCCTCATGCACCCATTCACAGACCCACTCACACCCTTATACAACCATTCATAGATCCAGTCAGTTTCTCATGCACAAAATCACAGACCCAGTCAAGGTCTCATGAACTCATTTGGAGACCCAGATACATTCTCATACACCCATTCACAGATCCACTTACACCCTGAATCACCCATTCGTGGGTGCAGTGGCACCCTAATGCACCAATTTGTAGACTCACTCACACTGTCACACACACATTCACAGAACACTCAGATCCTGATGCACCCATTTGCAGACTCACTCATACCCTCATGCACTCATTCACAGATCCACTCATACCTTGACGCACCCAATCGCAGGCCCAGTACATCACCACACACCCATTTGCAGACCCACTCACACCCTCATGCACCTATACACAGACCTAGGCACATCCTCATGTGCCCATTCACAGATCCAATCACACCCTGATGTACCTATTTGCAGACCCAGTCACACCCTCATGCACCCATTCACAGATCCACTCACACCCTGATGCACCCTTTCTCAGACCCAGTCACACCCTCACACACCCATTCACAGACACATTCACACTGTCACACCCCCATTTTCAGATTCACTCACACCCTGAAGCACCCATTTGCAAACCCACTCACACCTGCATACATCCTTTTGCAGACCAAGTAACACCCTCACACACTCATTCACGGATCCAGTCACATTCTCACGCAGCCATTCAGAGACCCTCATGCACCCATTTTCAGACCCAGTCACACCCTCATGCACCTATTTGCAGACCCAGTCACACCCTCATGCACCCATTCACACATTAAGTCACAATGTTACACACCCATTCGCAGACCCAGCTACATCCTAATGTATCCACTCACACCCTTACACACCCATTCAGAGATCCACTGACACCCTCATGCATCCATTCACCCAGTCCTACTCTGACTCACCCATTTAGAGACCCAGTCACACTGTCATGCACCAATTTTCAGACTGACTCACATTGTAATGCACCTAGTCACAGACCCACTCAAACTCTGAGGTACTCACTCACAGACCAACTGAGAATCGTACGAATCCACTGAAAGAGTTTGTGAGATAGTTTTGTATCACTGAAAGGTGATTGAAAATCGTATACATGGAGTCGCAGCATGCCCATGCATTTGTTTGTGGACTTGTTTTAAAAGTAATGTTTGGTGACTAATATTGAAAATTACTTATATACAGATATATACTTATGAATTTTGAATGAGTCGGGGTGTATTAAAAGCCTACTTTTGTTTTTGTGTATATTTGAGCATGTCATGAATATCCCAACATCGTCATAAATATTTTGAAAAAAGAAAAAGAAAATTTATACGGAAAATGAACAAGAATTTTGGGCAAAAGGGTGGCCCTGAAGAGCCTTTGTGTTCCTTGTTCGTATGTGATACATGTAAGACCGGATGCAAAGTTTCTGGTTTGAAGGAAAAACTCTGTTACCTCCGTCTGTGAAGTGCACAGGGTCACTACTATATATGCAATCTATATCAAACCGCAGGTTGTTGTTGTATATACAGACCATGGTATGGACTCTGAGGAATGCAGAAACTGTTTTAGTAACATGTTTTCTGGCTTTTTCAATCTGTGGACAGAATTGAGTAGACCATTTCCATTTCTGCCTTTGGCAGATTTTGAAGTATACAAAGACAATGCGAGGGAAAAGTGTCATCAATTTTTCAAAGGTATCCATCATTTGAATTTCCAGTCCTACCCTAGTCAGTGTACCCACGCCAATACCACCACAGTGCACAATCATGAGGTCAGGTGGTTGAGAATCCACAATACTCTCAACCAAAGGAAGCAACTGATTCCACATTAACCCTCTCTGACCAATCCAATTAAGGTCCACATTACCCAAACCCAAGTCTTTGTCAATATCACTCTTTCTAGCAGTCTCTGTAGCCCAAAACACTTAGATGTGACCAAAAGTCTACATACTAACCATTTTGAAGTAAGGCAGTAGTAGCAGTCAGGACAAAATTGGATTTGAATGAGGCAGTGTTGGGAATGGGATGCAGTTAACATAGAGGTATGCTTCTGGTTAAAAATAAACATACTTTTGATTGGCTACTGTGAATATGCAAGTGAGTAAAATTAGGTGGTATCTTGAAATGGTAGGCAAGTAGTTCTTTGATTGGCTATAGTGAAAATAAAATTTGTACCGCAGACTTAGATTTGGCATTTAATCTTTACAGTAAACCACACCTGCTGCAGCTCATTTTGCAACTAGAATGCCCCTTCTAGAATGTGCTTGCTATGTGCTAAGAGTGTACTGGGGGAAGGGTCCTAAAGAGAGAGTTCTTTCTTTGTAAAAATTACAAGGGTTTGTACTCATTATTGTAAAATGTAAATTAGCACTTGTATAGCACACTACTCACCCGTTAGGGTCTCAAGGCGCTGTACTCATACCGCTATGGAACCCCTCCTGGCTTTTCCCTGTGAGGCACCCACTCCTGAGCACCCCCAGGGTGAAGCCAGGCATCCAAGCACTGTTGGGGCCGTTGTGGAGATTAAGCAAGCTATTGCCCAGAGTGGGACCCATGAATTAGATTAGGCACCGAGGCGAGAATGATCTGGTCAAGGGGAATTGTGCCCAAGACCTGCCGAAGCGGGACTTGAACCCTGGTCTTGAGCCAGATCTCTGCGTCAGGGTCTGCCGCTCTAACCATTGAGCCACACTTCTCCACTATAAGGGTTTACTTTCCTACAGAGGCATTGCTAATGATGTGTAGTATACTCTTGAAGTAATAAAACTACCAAGGTAAATATGTTTTTGGATGCCTTTTTTTTTGCAATTTTGTTGCGATCATCACAATTAACTTGCGAGTACAGATAAAAAGCCTACCGTACTGGGCTTCTTCAGAAAGATGTATTAAAAATGTAACACATAATAACCATTCAGAATTGGGCTTGCAAAAGTAAAAAATGGAAGGTATGTTTTTATTTGCTTACATCTCCAGTATCACACAGTGCAAAGTTGAAAAGTTTGCCATTTATGGTTGCTTTGTGTAAGAGCGCTGACCCATTCTTATGCTTAGTTTTGACACTTCTTGAGAGCACTGAATCTATCCGATAAGAAGAAAATAAAAACTATTTTACCAATGTACTCAATTTTCAGGTATGTGAATTACGTTTCATTGTGAGGAAAAAAAATTAAATATATTTTTGTATGTCACAGTATGAAATCTATGGAATTAGATTGAAAGTAGGCAAGGTGATCTATCAGTGGTAGTGTGAATACTTTCATATATTTACTGTAGGTAAGTAATACACACTTTGTCTGACGTACAGAGTAGCTGTGTGAGAAGTCTGTTTACAATGTGTTGCCATGGATCTGCGTATTCTAAATGTGCTATTTTACTGCATGCTCTATTTTCTAGGAAAGAAGTGTACACTAATAGTAAAAGTCAAATTTCACAACATATTAGAAGATATGAACGTTTTGCATGCCTATACATGGTGTGCTGCTTACAAAGAATCCTGGAACTTCTAGTACTATTTACTCTGTTTTAAAAGAGGAATACAAAACTCAGCATGGAAAGAGAAAAACAATTACTACAGGTGTACTACAGGTGTGTGTAAAGGATTAATGGGTGAAAGTTCACATGAATGTATTAGAAATCTGTTACTGTATGTTACAAGTGAAGGTTTCTACGTGCTGGGATGGTAATATATGTTCTTTCAAATAATAGTGAGTTAAATGTGTAGTAGTAGACTAGTAGGTGTAGATAAACATGCAGTCTTTAAAAATGGGTCAGGTTTGGTAGTACAGATGGTGTTTATGGTCTTACACTGACAGCTTCTTATGGAATGTACAACCTCTTTGTGATGTATGAAATAGATGTTTTAGTAGATATTACTTTTATCTGAGATAATCTGTAGAATACTACAGGGGCACACCTACATGCACTCAGATGTATAGGAAAGTAGTGACACAATTGTTTCATGTATCCAGACAAATACTGCTGTATTCATGGGTTAGGCCTAGTACTGTAGAGCTTGTGTGTGGTTTGTGAGTGCACACTCAAATTACCCTGCTAAACACCTTAGTTAAGTCTAAAACCTATGTTTTAGTGGAAGCATCTCACCTGTGTGATATGCTGTAAGTATGCTTTCAAGCATGCTAGAATTTGCTGAAGAGATTGGGAAGTGTACTTTTCAGTTTTTGAAAGTTAGTTATGCACATAGAGAAGCACTACAAAAAGTTAGACATTTATCGGGGGACTGACATTCATGTTTCCAAAGCACTGATTGTGTGTCTCAGGCAGCGACAGAGCAACAAAGACACTTCTACATTCAGTCACATACTCAGAAACAGTTATGTGTGCAGCAGAATCAAAAGGCAATTGCATAAAGATGTCTATACCCCTGTTTTCTGTAACAGGTGGACTGAGGTATTTGTTCAGCCACTTATGTACGCTTTTCCAAAGCCATTCAGATACTAAAACAGGACATCATATACCAGGAGATGTTTTAAAAGGTCTCCTGGTGCTAATACAGTACAGGGAAGTAGTGACATAATATACTCATGTACCCAACCAAATATGTCTTTCATCATGAGTTAGGCCTAATAGTAGATAGCTTGTCTGTGCTCTATCACTGAACACTGAAATAGGTTCTGTAAAACCTGTTTGTAAAGTTTTAAATTATGTTTTATTGCCACTTCCTGACCTCTGTGATATGCTGTAGGTATACGATCAATAATGGTGTAATGTGCTTAAGAGATTAAGGGAAATACTTTTTAGTTTTAGAAACTTACTTATACAATTCCAGACCCCTAAGTCAAGCACTACATTTAGTATAGTACTTACCAAGGTACTGACAATCATGTTTCCGAAGCTTACATCCTGTGTCTCAGTGAGTGATGAAGTGACAGTTGCCCTTGTACAATTAATCACATACTCATAAAACACTTATATATGCTGCACTATCAAAGGTAATTGCAAACAAACACATACTACTGTATTCTCTAACACAGGCACTGACACATATGGACTTGTAGAGATGGAATTTTTCTCATGTATGCAGTCACATACTGCTTTGATGAAGGGTGAGGCCTAGTAGTACGTTCTGTCAGTGACCCCTTGAATTGTCCTACAGAACCCCTTTCTCAACTTTTAAAGCTATGTTTTATTCCATATAAAGAATGAATCCTGTGTCTCAGCCAGTGGCAGAGCGACAGAGAGACTTCTAGATTCAGTCGCATACTCAGAAAATACTTATAAATGCAGCTCTATCAAAGACAACTGCAGACATGCCCCTGTATTCTCAAACACAGTAACTAAAGTATTTGTTCGGACACTTACATACACATTTACAGAGCCATACAAGAACTTAAACAGGCAGTCACATACCGGCTGATGTACTACAACATCCCATGGCCCTACTACAGATGGACACCTACATTCACTGAGATATATAGGCAAGTACTGACACAATCTTGTCATTTATTTAGAGGAATACTGCTTTAATCATGGGTGAGGCCTTGTAGTGCAGAGCCTGTGTGTGTTCTGTCAGTGATCGCTTGAATTGACCTGTAGAACCCCTTTCTCAAGTTTTATTTTCAGCGATATGTTGTAGATATACCATCAAGCATGGTGCATTGTGATTAAGTGATTAAGTAATGTACTTTTAAGTTTTACAAATGTACCTATGCGCTTACAGACCCCTAAGCTAAGCCCTACATTCATGTTTCCAAAGCATGGATCATTTGTCTCACTCAGCCACAGAGCAACAGAACGAGTGCTATATACATTCACAAATTCAGAGAGTACTTATATGTGTAGCGCTATCAAAGGCAAATGTAGACACATTCACATACTCCTGTATTCCCTAACACAGGTACTGAGGTATTTATTCAACCACTTATGTATACATTTACAGAGTCACACATGTACTTAAACAGGCAGTTACATACTGCCAGATGTAGTAAAGTATTTTATGGCGCTACTATAGGGGGACACCAACATTCACTCAGATATATAGGCAAGTACTGACACAGGGGGTCATTCTGACCTTGGCGGTCCATGACCGCCATGGCGGAGTGCGGCGGAAGCACCGCCAACAGGCTGGCGGTGCTTCCTGGGCGATTCTGACCGTGGCGGTAAAGCCGCAGTCGGAAAAAGGGGAGCCGGCGGTTTCCCGCTGGCCCAGGGAACCCGCAATGGCGGCGCTGCTTGCAGCACCGCCATGGGGATTCCGACCCCCTTCCCGCCAGCCTGTTTCTGGCGGTGTCCACCGCCAGAACCAGGATGGCGGGAACGGGTGCCGTGGGGTCCCTGGGGGCCCCTGCACTGCCCATGCCACTGGTATGGCAGTGCAGGGGCCCCCTAACAGGGCCCCACAAAGATTTTCACTGTCTGCTTTGCAGACAGTGAAAATCGCGACAGGTGCCACTGCACCCGTCGCACCCCTTCAACTCCGCCGGCTCCATTCCGAGCCGGCTTCATTGTTGAAGGGGCTGTCCCGCTGGGCCGGCCGGCGGTCTTCTGGCGGTCGCCCGCCGGCCCAGCGGGAAAGCCGGAATGGCTGCCGTGGTCTTTTGACCGCGGAGCGGTCTTTCAGCGGGAACCGCTTGGCGGGCGGCGACTGGCGACCGCCGCGGTCAGAATGACCGCCACAGTCTTTTCATGTATCAACGGTGAGGCCTACTTGTGTTGAACATGTCTGTGCTTTGTCACTGGCCACTGAAACTGACTTGCAAAACCCCTTTGTAAAGTCTCAATCTCACGTTTTAGTCCAAATATCTCACCTTTGTAATATGCTGAAGATATGTGATCAAGCATGGTGCAATGTTCTTAAGTGATTACAAGCGTACCTTTCAGTTTCAGAAACTTCCTAATACACTTTCAGACCCCTAAGCCAAGTACTACATAGAGTATAACACTCATAAAGGAAATTATATTAATGTTTCTAAAGGATGGATGGGGTGTCTCAAACAGCGACAGAGAACAGGAATACTACTACATTCATTCAAATGCTCAGAAAGTAATTATATATGCAGCACTGTCTAAGGTAATTCTACACCCACTCAGTATCTCTGTGTTCGGTAACACAGGCACTCACATATATAAGCTAGTAGGGACAGAATATCATTTATGCAGACAAATAGTGCTTTAATCATGAGTGTGGCCTAGTAGTGTAGAGTCTGTTTGTGCTCTGTCAGTGACCACTCAAATTGGCCTGTGAAATCTTTTTTGTTAAATCTTAAAGACATGTTTCATTGCAAATAACTGACCTCAGTGATGTACTGTAGGTATGCTTTCAAGCACAGTACATTGTGCTTAAGTGATTAAGAAATCTACTTTTCAGTTTTAGAATCTTACCCATGAACTTGCAGACCTGTAAGACAAGCACTACATACAGCATACCACTCATAAAGGAACTGACCTACATGTGTCCAAAGGATGGACCCTCTATCTCAGCCAGTGACATAGCAACACAGACACGTCTACATTCACTTAGGTACTTAGAAATTATTAATATATGCAGCACTAGCAAAGTGAATTTCAGACACACTCACATACTCCTGTATTTCCTATGATCGGCACTGAGGTATTTGTTCTGCCACTTACATACACATTTACAGAGCTATATAGGTAGTAAAACAGGTAGTCATATACTGGCACATGTGCTAAAACATCTCATGCCACTACTACAGGTGGACTCCTACGATCACTCATATATATAGCAAAGTAGCAGCACAATTGCGTCATGTATGTACAGAAATACTGCTATGATCATGGATGAGGCCAAATGGGCAGAGGCTGACTGTGAACTGTTACCTCCCACTCAAAATGTAATCTAAAAGCCCTTTGTCAATTCTTAACCTCATGTTATACTAGAAATAACTCACCTCTCAGATATGCTGTAGGAAAACTATCAAGGTGATTTCTGCTTAAGTGATTTAGAAATGTCCTTTTCAGTTTTAGAACCTTATTCAGCTCTTACAGACCCCTAGACCCCTAAGTCAAACACCACATAGAGTATAGCACTCAGCAAGGAACTGACATACATCTTTCAAAAGCATGGATCCTCTGTCTCAGCCAGTTATAGAATGACAGAGACAGTTCTATATTCAGTTTGTCACAACCTATTTATATATGTACCAATAATAAACCTAATTACGCACACACTCGTACAGTCCTGTATTAGCTAAGAGACGTAGGGCTTGATGTATCAAAGGGTTTTACCCATTCTGTGTCTATGGGAAAATGCGTTGGTACATATGGACCTTAGTGAGGTATTTGTTCACTCACTGACATACACACATACAATGCTGTTCAGATACTAGAAGAGACAGTAACATATTGGCATTTGTAGTATAACATGTCATGGTACTGTTACATGTCGACATCTACATGCACTCACATAAATAGCCAAATAGTGACATAGGGGGTCATTCTGACCCTGGCGGTAGACTACCGCCAGGCCAACGACCGCGGATGCACCGCCAACAGGCTGGCGGTGCATCCATGGGCATTCTGACCGCCGCGGTCAGAAACGGAAAACCGGCGGTGTCCCGCCGGTTTCCCCCTGCCCTGGGGAATCCTCCATGGCGGCGCTGCAGGCAGCGCCGCCATGGGGATTCCGACCCCCTTACCGCCAGCCTGGCTCTGTCGGTTTTGACCGCCAGAACCTGGCTGGCGGTAACGGGTGTCGCGGGGCCCCTGGGGGCCCCTGCAGTGCCCATGCCGCTGACATGGGCACTGCAGGGGCCCACTAACAGGGCCCCACCAAGATTTTCAGTGTCTGCCAAGCAGACACTGAAAATCGCGACGGGTGCAACCGCACCCGTCGCACCCATTCCACTCCGCCGGCTCCATTCGGAGCTGGCATCCTCATGGAAGGGGGTTTCCCGATGGGCTGGCGGGCGGCCTTCTGGCAGTCGCCCGCCAGCCCAGCGGGAAACTCAGAATTACCGCGGCGGTCTTTTGACCGCGCAGCGGTATTCTGACGGCGGTACTTTGGCGGGCGGCCTCCGCCACCTGCCAAAGTCAGAATGACCCCCATAATCTTGTCATGTATACAGAATAATTCTGCTTTAATCATGGGTAAGGCCTACTCTTCCAGAACCTGTGTGTGTTGTGTCACTGGCTACTCAAATAGGCATGCAAAAGCACTGTTTAAAGTCTTAAAGCTATGTTTTACTGGAAATAAGTCAGCTGTGTGATACACTACATAATTGCCATGAATCATAATGAGGCAATGCTTTCAATCACACTTGACTATTTAAAATATTTATTATTCAAGTAAATGATTGAAAAATAAATCTACCTTTTTTATTAGTTTTCAGGTGGAAAATTCTACTTAGCCACAGAGTTGCAATGTGTAGGAGGCTGGCCTGGCTTATAGTGGGTACCTTGTGGTACTTACACCTTGTGACAGATCCAGTTATCCCTTATTAGTAGATTAGAGGTGTTCTAGCAGCTTAGGCTGATAGAGGTAGCTATAGCAGAGCAGTTTAGGCTGAACTAGGAGACATGCAAAGCTCCTACTATACCACTTATATCACTTAGCACTATATTATAAGAAAACACAATACTCAGAGTTACTAAAAATAAAGGTACTTTATTTTAGTGACAATATGCCAAAAGTATCTCAGAGGATATACTCCATTAGGAGGTAAATAATATACACAAATTATATGCACATAAACCAAAATCAGGTAAGTAACAGTTAGAAAAGTAGTGCAAACAATGTAGAAGCACAATAGAATGCAATAGGGAGAAATAGGTCTAGGGGCATCACAAACCATATACTCCAAAAGTGGAATGCGAACCACGAATGGACCCCAGGCCTAGTGTGGTGTGTAGAGGATCGCTGGGAGTGTAAGAAAACACTGAGGGTGTCCAAGATACCCCACCCCAAGACCCTGAAAAGTAGGAGTAAAGTTACCCTACTACCCCAGAAAGACAGCAAAGTCGAGATAGGGGATTCTGCAAGGACAACAACTGACTGCAAAACACTGAAGACGGATTCCTGGACCTGTGGACCTGTACAAGAAGGGGACCAAGTCCAAGAGTCATGCAAGTGTCCAGGGGGGCAGGAGCCCACTAAACCCCAAATGAAGGTGCAAAAGGGCTGCCTCCCGGTGGAAGAAGCCAAAGATTCTGCAACAACAGAAGGTGCCAGGAACTTCTCCTTTGGTCAGAAGATATCCCAAGGTGTGGTGGAGGATGCAGAGTTGTTTCCACGCAGAAAGACTGCAAACAAACCTTGCTAGATGCAAGAGTCATGGTTAAAGATTTTGGGTGCTGCCAGGGCCCAGGGAGGACCAGGAGGTTGCCCCTTGGAGGAGGAGACAGAGGGGGCGCTCAGTAACTCAGGGAGCCCATGCAGAAGCAGGCATCACCCACAGAAGCACCTGAACAGGCACTTAAAAGATCTGAGGACAACAGTCAACTCAGAGCAACAAAATAGGGTCCCACGACGCCAGAGTCCAACTCAGCGAGTTGGGCAATGCAGGACGGAGTGCTGGGGACCTGGACTAGGCTGTGCACAAAGGAAGTTTTGCAAAAGTGCACAGAAGCCCAAGCAGCTGCAGCCACGCAGTACACAGGGTTACTGTCTGGCGTGGGGAGGCAAGGACTTACCTCCACCAAATATGGACAGAAGGGCCACTGGACTGTTAAAGACACTTAGATCCAGCTTCTGTGTTCCAGGGACCACGCTCGTCAGGATGAGAGGGGACCCAGAGGACCGGTGATGCAGACTGTAGGAAAGTCCTTTTTTTTTGCCTGATCACCCCCACTCTTTCTGGATAGGTACTGGTGGTTACTGACTCTTGGCTGTGCCCTGGGTACTGCTTACCAGTCCCAGGGCCAGTGCTCTGTGTAAAATGGATATGCAAATTAGGCTAATTATAATTGGCTAAGTTAACCTACCTATAAGTCCCTAGTATATGGTAGGGCATGTAGGTTTAGGGACCACAGCATAGGTGGTGCACACCTAGGTGCACTGCTGAGGTGCCCAGTGTCATTTTAAAAGCAAGCCTGCCTTGCTGGCTGCTTTTAAATTAAAGTTATATGCAAATTCGACTTTGGAATTAAAGGTACTTCCAAAGTCTTAAACTACCTTATTTTTACATATAAGTCACCCCTAAGGTGTGCCCTATGTGCCCCTAGGGCTGGGTGCCATGTAACTATAAGCAGGGACTTTATAAAAATAGATTTATAAGCCCTGGTGAGGTAAAAACAGCCAAATTCGTTTTTCCCTCATTGAAGTAAATGGCCTTCATAGGCTAGAATGGGCAGACTTTATTTTAAATTTTAAAGTCTCCTTAAATGTTACATACCAAGAATTTGGTATCAAATTGATTGTTGTAATAAATCCCACAACTTCCAGTTGTTGGATTTAATATAACTTGTCCAGGTAAAAAGTTTAGACTTTACCTAAAAAGTTGCCAATTTCAGCTCTGCATTGTTTTTGCTGCTGTGCTCTGATTGGCCAGCCTGCAGCAGCTTCTGCCAGGCTGCCTTGATTAGGTGTGAAGTGGCCAGGCTTCACACAAAGGAATGTGCTTGGGGGAGAGAATCTCCCCTCAGCAGATGGTGAGGCAGGAAGGGGGAGGGCTGCCAAACTGGTCTTCAAAGGCAGAGAAGGACATTTGCAGCACCCAGCAACACCCCCACATCCTGCAACCCCAGACAATTAGGTGCCCCCTTGATTAGATTAGGAGAGGGAAGGAGAGGGATGTGTTTATGATTTTTAGCCACACCAGTGGGTGGGCTCAGCCAGATGTAACCTCCAAAAATCAGATTCATCCATGTTGGATTTTTAGAGACTGTTGCCTTCTGGGATGGATTTTTGCCACACTTCCCAGGAAGTGGTCATCACAGGGGGACGACCCTGTCCCTGATTGGAGAACCAGGGCCCCCCTGCTTTTCACCCAGGAGCAAGGATAAAACTGGCAGACCTGCACCCACGCCTCAGATCCCCTCCAGAATTCAACAAGAAAGGAACTAAAGAAGAAGAAGGACTGCCCTGCTGGACCCCTGGCCTGCACCTGGACCCTGCACTCAGAAGGACTGCACCAGCTGCACACTTGGGCTTCACTACAAGAAGGACTTTGCCTGGCTTCAACTGGTTCAAGGAGGGACTCCCTGTTTGCTACAGGTGAAAAATTGCTAACCAGAGTCCCCTGCACCAACTCCTGAAGAAAGCGACCAGCTGACCACTGTCCAGTGGCCAAAAAGGAGTTTGCACCAGGTGCATTCTGGGAGTTGAAGTCCGCACCCCCCAAGGACCATCACAGAACTTCTGGACCCTTGGGGTGAGCTGTGGACCCCAAAAGAACCTTAAAAGAACATCTGGGTGAAGCCCCAGAAGTTTGGAAAAGATTGGAGAATTTTTGAAAAAAAGCTCCATAAAGTGACCGACCCGACGCGGAAATTCTAGCCGGCTTGCCTCAACCGCGACCCGGCCTGACTTCGTGGTTCGTCCCGGTAAAGAAAAACATCCAAAAAAGAGACTAAGTCCGAAGGTAAAAAGTTGACCGGGACCTCCCAGCCATCGTATCCGAGAAGGGCTCCACGGACGTCGGATCAAGATCCAGGTTTACCCCGGTCGAAGGATTTTCATCTCGAAAAAACGACTAAGTCCGAAGGTAAAAATCACCACCGAGGAAACCGACTTCGCGTATCCGGACAAGGGCTCCAGGAGGTCGGATTCAACTGGCAGGTTCGTCCCGGGGAAGAAAAACATCAAAAAAGAGACTAAGTCAGAAGGTAACTTTTTAACCGAGGCCTCCAGCGACTTGTAGCCGAGCAGGGCTCCATCGCGGTCGGCCTGAAAGTTTGACTTTGCCCCGGTCCTGGTGCAACCAGATGACCCGATTGGCGCTTTTTGTTTCTAAGCGCTAGAAAATAATAATACTTTAAAAATTCATATCTCCGGTTCCCCTGAACCGATTTTAATCGTTTTTGTGTCATTTTAAAGATAAAAATATAAGCTATTTTTATAAATTGGTTTTGGATTTTTAAACTGTTTCCTGTGTTTTATTTAATTACTGTTTTGTGATATTTGAATGCTTTACACTTTGTCTCCTAAGTTAAGCCTTAACGCTCGTTGCCAAGCTACCAAGGGTTGAGCTGGGATTAATTTACTGAGACCTAACTGAACCTATGTGGAGGTTAGTGGCTTGTTGCTAGGTGTAGGTACCTACCTGCCCTACCAATAACCCATTTTCCAACATAATTGGAAGCAGCGACGGGATCCTGTACTTGTGTTCAATATCACGTTACAGTTTTAGGTAAAACAAATTAAAAATCCTTTAAATTGTCCTAGTGCAAAAATTGTTTTTAATTTTTGATTTTTTTTTTTTTTATTAATTTGGATTAATTTCAATTATTGAATTTTTGTAATTTTTCTAAATTCTTGTTTCCAATTTTTGCAAAAAGTTTTTGTTGACACAAAACTAGGGAACCATGGAGCTTGATCTGGCTAGCCTACCCACACTTACAGTAGTCCAGCTTAGGGGGTTGTGTATTGAAAGAGGGTTGCCTGCAACCACTAATCTCAGGAAGGAAATCCTGATTAAATCCCTGACAGCATGGGCTGAGGCCCAAGAGGTAGAGACAGAGGAAGCTCCAGAGGAGGAAGAAAAAGGGGAAGATGCTAGCTCTAACCTTTCAGGGGAGGGAAGGCATCAGACCCCAAGTGAGGAAGAGGAGGAACGGTCCTCAGTGGATACAGTCACTAGGGGCAGACCCAAAGCTAGTGGTAGGAAGGGGGTCCTTTCAGGAGGAGAGAACCCATCCATCAGAGAAAGAGAGCTGGAAGCCCAGCTAGCCTACATAGCTTTGGAAGCAGATAAGCTTGCCCTAGAAAAGAAAAAGTGGGCAAGCAAAGAAAAAAAAGATGGAGGCAGCGAGAAAGAAACTGAGGTGTCCCTGGGTGGGGGTTTTGCCCCCAGATTACCCAAAGGGGTGGTTCCTGCCTATGTAGAGGGGGATGACATAGATAAGTGGCTGGGGGCCTTTGAGAGGGCCCTCCAGATGAGGAAAGTCAAGCCTCAGTACTGGGGTTCACTCCTTTGGGAGTTAGTTCCCAACTCTGGGAGGGATAGGCTCCTAACCATGAGTGGGGAGGATGCAGACTCATACCCCAGTATGAAGAGTTGCTTGACTAAAAAGTTTGGTCTAACCCCAGAGCAGTATAGGCTTAAGTTTAGGGACACCCAAAAGACAAGCACCCAGTCCTGGGTGGACTTTGTGGACATTTCAGTAAAAGCACTGGAGGGCTGGATACAGGGCAACAGGGTAAGTACCTTTGAGAGGCTGTACAATTTGATTATGAGGGAGCACCTTCTAACTAATTGTGTCCAAGAGAGGCTCCGCCAGTATCTAGTAGACTCTAGGTTGACCAACCCCAGAGAGCTGGGGGAGGCAGCAGATGACTGGTTAAGAACTAGGGTTAACCAGAAACCCCCAGGGGGTGATCAGAAAAAGGGAGGACATGGTTCTTCTCAGGGGAAGAACCAGGGGAAAGATGACAAAAAACCCAAAGAGTCCTCACAAGAGTCCCCAAAAACTTCTCAGGGAGGGGGAGCCCCGAGCCAATTCACTTTTAAAGGGAAAGGGTATCAGGGAAAGAATTATGATCCTGCTAAAGCAGGAAAGTTTCAGGAGCTTGCTAAGGCCGGCAAGTGTTTTGACTGTCATCAGCCAGGACATAAAAGAGGAGATGCTATCTGCTCCAGGAAGCCCCCCACTGGTTGGCAATCCCAGGGGATTGCTAGTGTAGGGTTGGGGGTGGAAGTTGGCCCAGGGGTGGAATCAGGGTACACTGAGGTCACCTTAGTATCCGTGGGTGGGGTGGACATTGCAACTATGGCCACCTTACCTCCCATCATGGAGAGGTATAGGCAGAGGCCTAAAGTCAATGGGACTGAAGTGGAAGCTCTGAGAGATACAGGAGCCAGTGTGACAATGGTCGCAGAAAAGCTGGTTTCTCCAGAGCAGGTCTTACCTGGTGTCTTCCACCAGGTGACTTATGCAGATACCAGAACCAAACTCCATCCCATGGCTATGGTGAGTCTGGAATGGGGAGGTGTGACTGGCCCTAAAAAAGTAGCTGTAGCTCCTGCCCTCCCAGTAGAGTGCCTACTGGGGAATGATCTTGAAGCATCTGAGTGGTCAGAAGTGGAAAGAAGGGTCCATGCACAGATGCTGGACCTCCCTGAATGGGTGTGTGCTGTGACCAGGTCACAGGCGGCACAACAGGGGAATGTTGGACACTTGGACCCTGGAACAATGGGCCAAGCCTCCAAGAAAAAGAGAAAAGGCACTGGGTCTGGCTTGCCAGCCCCAACAAGTACAGAGGGTCAGGAAGAATCCAACCCTGAGGGGGAGGATCTGAACTCTGAGGGAGGGACACCTTCCCTGCAAACTCTGCCTGACTTGGCAGAACTGCAAGGGGCAGGTGGGCCCACCAGAGAAGAGTTGTGCCAGGGACAAAGAGAGTGTCCCACTCTTGAGGGCCTGAGGCAGACTGCTGCCAGGCAAGAGCAAGGGGATACCAGTGGTACCCACAAGGTTTACTGGGAGGATGGAGTTCTCTACACTGAGGCAAGGGCCCTTAAAGAAGGGGCTACTAGGAGAGTAGTGGTCCCCCAAAAGTATAGAGAATTCCTCCTTACCTTAAGCCATGATATCCCCTTAGCTGGTCATTTGGGACAGACCAAGACCTGGAGCAGGCTGGTCAACCATTTTTATTGGCCCGAAATGTCAGAAAAAGTCAGGGAGTTTTGCAGCTCCTGTGTCACCTGTCAAGCCAGTGGCAAGACAGGGGGCAAGCCAAAGGCTCCCTTGATTCCACTGCCAGTGGTTGGGACTCCCTTTGAGAGGGTGGGGATTGACATTGTTGGTCCCCTAGACCCACCAACTGCTTCAGGTAACAGGTACATTGTGGTGGTAGTGGACCATGCCACCAGGTACCCTGAGGCAATACCCCTCCGGACAGTCACTGCTCCCACAGTGGCTAGGGCCCTACTTGGTGTGTTCACCAGAGTGGGATTCCCAAAGGAGGTGGTCTCAGATAGGGGCACAAACTTTATGTCAGCCTATCTGAAAGACATGTGGGAGGAGTGTGGTGTTACTTATAAGTTCAGCACACCCTACCATCCACAGACCAATGGTCTGGTGGAAAGATTCAATAAGACCCTGAAGGGCATGATCATGGGTTTGTCTGACAAACTCAGTAGGAGATGGGATGTCCTCCTCCCATGCCTGCTGTTTGCCTACAGGGAGGTGCCACAGAAGGGGGTTGGAAAGCTGAAGTGGCTAAGATGTTGGACCTGAAGGTAATTGAGCCCTCTGATAGTCCTTGGTCCAGTCCAGTGGTACTGGTGCCCAAAGCTAATCCCCAAGGTGGGAAGAAAGAATTAAGATTCTGTGTGGACTACAGAGGTCTAAATGCAGTCACTAGGACTGATGCTCACCCCATACCTAGAGCTGATGAGCTCATTGACAGGTTGTGGGCTGCCAAATTCCTGAGCACATTTGATCTGACCTCAGGATATTGGCAGATTGCCTTAAGTCCAAGAGCTAAGGAGAGGTCAGCATTTTCCACACCAGAGGGCCACTTTCAGTTCAAGGTGATGCCCTTCGGGATGAAAAATGCTCCTGCCACCTTCCAACGGTTGGTGAATAGAGTCCTATCTGGGTTGGAATCTTTTAGTGCAGCTTATCTGGATGATATAGCTGTATTTAGTTCCACCTGGAGGGACCACCTGGTCCACCTGAAGGAAGTGCTTCAGGCCCTGCTTCAAGCAGGCCTGACTATCAAGGCAAGCAAGTGCAGATAGGGCAAAGTTCTGTTGTGTACCTGGGCCACCTTGTTGGTGGAGGCCATGTACAACCTCTCCAGCCCAAGATCCAGACTATCCTGGATTGGGAGGCTCCAAAAACCCAGACTCAGGTCAGGGCCTTTCTTGGCCTGACTGGGTATTACAGGAGGTTTGTTCAAATTTTGGGACCATAGTGGCCCCTCTAACTGAGCTTACCTCCAAGAAACAGCCCAAGAAGGTCATTTGGACCCCAGAGTGTCAAAAAGCTTTTGACACCCTAAAACAGGCTATGTGTTCAGCACCAGTGTTACTGGCCCCTGACTATAGCAAGGAATTTGTAGTGCAAACAGATGCTTCAGAGGAAGGGATTGGGGCAGTGTTAGCACAAGTTAATGAAGAGGGCCATGATCACCCAGTTGCCTTCATCAGCAGGGGACTACTCCCCAGAGAGAAAAAATGGAGTGCCATTGAGAGGGAGGCCTTTGCTGTGGTTTGGTCCCTGAAGAAGTTGAGGCCTTACTTGTTTGGCACTCACTTCCATGTACAAACTGACCACAGACCTCTCAGATGGTTGATGCAGATGAGGGGGGAGAACCCAAAACTGTTAAGGTGGTCCATTTCCCTACAGGGGATGGACTTCACAGTGGAGCACAGACCTGGGACTGCTCATGCCAATGCAGATGGCCTTTCCAGGTTTTTCCACTTAGCTGATGAGGACTACCAGGGTGTAGGTTAGTACCCATCACCTTTCATCTGGGGGGGGGCAGTGTAGGAAAGTCCTTTTTTTTTGCCTGATCACCCCCACTCTTTCTGGATAGGTACTGGTGGTTTCTGACTCTTGGCTGTGCCCTGGGTACTGCTTACCAGTCCCAGGGCCAGTGCTCTGTGTAAAATGGATATGCAAATTAGGCTAATTATAATTGGCTAAGTTAACCTACCTATAAGTCCCTAATATATGGTAGGGCATGTAGGTTTAGGGACCACAGCATAGGTGGTGCACACCTAGGTGCACTGCTGAGGTGCCCAGTGTCATTTTAAAAGCAAGCCTGCCTTGCTGGCTGCTTTTAAATTAAAGTTATATGCAAATTCGACTTTGGAATTAAAGGTACTTCCAAAGTCTTAAACTACCTTATTTTTACATATAAGTCACCCCTAAGGTGTGCCCTATGTGCCCCTAGGGCTGGGTGCCATGTAACTATAAGCAGGGACTTTATAAAAATAGATTTATAAGCCCTGGTGAGGTAAAAACAGCCAAATTCGTTTTTCCCTCATTGAAGTAAATGGCCTTCATAGGCTAGAATGGGCAGACTTTATTTTAAATTTTAAAGTCTCCTTAAATGTTACATACCAAGAATTTGGTATCAAATTGATTGTTGTAATAAATCCCACAACTTCCAGTTGTTGGATTTAATATAACTTGTCCAGGTAAAAAGTTTAGACTTTACCTAAAAAGTTGCCAATTTCAGCTCTGCATTGTTTTTGCTGCTGTGCTCTGATTGGCCAGCCTGCAGCAGCTTCTGCCAGGCTGCCTTGATTAGGTGTGAAGTGGCCAGGCTTCACACAAAGGAATGTGCTTGGGGGAGAGAATCTCCCCTCAGCAGATGGTGAGGCAGGAAGGGGGAGGGCTGCCAAACTGGTCTTCAAAGGCAGAGAAGGACATTTGCAGCACCCAGCAACACCCCCACATCCTGCAACCCCAGACAATTAGGTGCCCCCTTGATTAGATTAGGAGAGGGAAGGAGAGGGATGTGTTTATGATTTTTAGCCACACCAGTGGGTGGGCTCAGCCAGATGTAACCTCCAAAAATCAGATTCATCCATGTTGGATTTTTAGAGACTGTTGCCTTCTGGGATGGATTTTTGCCACACTTCCCAGGAAGTGGTCATCACAGGGGGACGACCCTGTCCCTGATTGGAGAACCAGGGCCCCCCTGCTTTTCACCCAGGAGCAAGGATAAAACTGGCAGACCTGCACCCACGCCTCAGATCCCCTCCAGAATTCAACAAGAAAGGAACTAAAGAAGAAGAAGGACTGCCCTGCTGGACCCCTGGCCTGCACCTGGACCCTGCACTCAGAAGGACTGCACCAGCTGCACACTTGGGCTTCACTACAAGAAGGACTTTGCCTGGCTTCAACTGGTTCAAGGAGGGACTCCCTGTTTGCTACAGGTGAAAAATTGCTAACCAGAGTCCCCTGCACCAACTCCTGAAGAAAGCGACCAGCTGACCACTGTCCAGTGGCCAAAAAGGAGTTTGCACCAGGTGCATTCTGGGAGTTGAAGTCCGCACCCCCCAAGGACCATCACAGAACTTCTGGACCCTTGGGGTGAGCTGTGGACCCCAAAAGAACCTTAAAAGAACATCTGGGTGAAGCCCCAGAAGTTTGAAAAAGATTGGAGAATTTTTGAAAAAAAGCTCCATAAAGTGACCGACCCGACGCGGAAATTCTAGCCGGCTTGCCTCAACCGCGACCCGGCCTGACTTCGTGGTTCGTCCCGGTAATGAAAAACATCCAAAAAAGAGACTAAGTCCGAAGGTAAAAAGTTGACCGGGACCTCCAAGCCATCGTATCCGAGAAGGGCTCCACGGACGTCGGATCAAGATCCAGGTTTACCCCGGTCGAAGGATTTTCATCTCGAAAAAACGACTAAGTCCGAAGGTAAAAATCACCACCGAGGAAACTGACTTCGCGTATCCGGACAAGGGCTCCAGGAGGTCGGATTCAACTGGCAGGTTCGTCCCGGGGAAGAAAAACATCAAAAAAGAGACTAAGTCAGAAGGTAACTTTTTAACCGAGGCCTCCCGCGACTTGTAGCCGAGCAGGGCTCCATCGCGGTCGGCCTGAAAGTTTGACTTTGCCCCGGTCCTGGTGCAACCAGATGACCTGATTGGCGCTTTTTGTTTCTAAGCGCTAGAAAATAATAATACTTTAAAAATTCATATCTCCGGTTCCCCTGAACCGATTTTAATCGTTTTTGTGTCATTTTAAAGATAAAAATATAAGCTATTTTTATAAATTGGTTTTGGATTTTTAAACTGTTTCCTGTGTTTTATTTAATTACTGTTTTGTGATATTTGAATGCTTTACACTTTGTCTCCTAAGTTAAGCCTTAACGCTCGTTGCCAAGCTACCAAGGGTTGAGCTGGGATTAATTTACTGAGACCTAACTGTACCTATGTGGAGGTTAGTGGCTTGTTGCTAGGTGTAGGTACCTACCTGCCCTACCAATAACCCATTTTCCCACACAGACGTTTGGTGCCTGCGTTGGCAGGAGGAAGATTCCGTCGACCCACAGGAGATTTCTTCTTGGCTTTCAGTGCAGGGTGAAGGCAGACAGCCTTCAGAGCATGCACCACCAGGAAACAGTCGAGAAAGCCGGCAGGATGAGGCACTACAATGTTGTTGGTAGTCTTCTTGCTACTTTGTTGCGGTTATGCAGGCGTCCTGGAGCAGTCAGCGGTCGATCCTTGGCAGAAGTTGAAGAGGGAAGTGCAGAGGAACTCTGGTGAGCTCTTGCATTCGTACTTGGTGATATGCCCACAGGAGAGACCCTAAATTGCCCACAGAGGAGGATTGGCTACAGAGAAAGGTAAGCACCTATCAGGAGGGGTATCTGATGTCACCTGCTGGCACTGGCCACCCAGAGCTGTCCATTGTGCCCTCACACCTCTGCATCCAAGATGGCAGAGGTCTGGGAGACACTGGAGGAGCTCTGGGCACCTCCCTGGGAGGTGCTGGTCAGGGGAGTGGTCACTCCCCTTTCCTTTGTCCTGTTCCGTGCCAGAGCAGGGCTGGGGGGATCCCTGAACCGGTTTAGACTGGCTTATGCAAGGGGGCACCATTCTGTGCCCTTCAAAGCATTTCCAGAGGCCAGGAGAGACTACTCCTCCCAGGCCCTTCACACCTATTTCCAAAGGGAGACGGTGTAACACCCTCTCTCAGAGGAAATCCTTTGTTCTGCCTTCCTGGGACTGGGCTGCCCACGCCCCAGGGGGGCAGAAACCTGTCTGAGGGGTTGGCAGCAGTGGTAGCTGCAGAGGAGACCCCGGAAAGTTAGTTTGGCAGTACCCACGCTCTATGCTGGAAACCCAGGGATGCATGGAATTGTCCCCCCAATACCAGAATGGTATTGGGGTGACAATTCCATGATCCTAGACATGTTACATGGCCATGTTCGGAGTTACCATTGTGACGCTACATATAGGTATTGACCTATGTGTAGTGCACGCGTGTAATGGTGTCTCCACACTCACAAAGTCTGGGGAATTTGCCCTGAACAATGTGGGGGCATCTTGGCTAGTGCCAGGGTGCCCACACACTAAGTAACTTTGCACCTAACCTTCACTAAGTGAGGGTTAGACATATAGGTGACTTATAAGTTACTTAAGTGCAGTGTAAAATGGCTGTGAAATAACGTGGACATTATTTCACTCAGGCTGCAGTGGCAGTCCTGTGTAGAATTGTCTGAGCTCGCTATGGGTGTCAAAAGAAATGCTGCAGCCCATAGGGATCTCCTGGAACCGCAATACCCTGGGTACATAGTTACCATATACTAGGGAATTATAAGCGTGTTCCAGTTTGCCAATCAGAATTGAAAAAATTAGTCACTAGCCTGCAGTGACAATTTTAAAAGCAGAGAGAGCATAAACACTGAGGTTCTGGTTAGCAGAGCCTCAGTGATACAGTTAGGCACCACACAAGGAACACATATAGGCCACAAACGTATGAGCACTGGGGTCCTGGCTAGCAGGATCCCAGTGACACATATCAGACATACTGACAACATAGGGTTTTCACTATGAGCACTGGGTCCTGGCTAGCAGGATCCCAGTGAGACAGTAAAAACACCCTGACATACACTCACAAACAGGCCAAAAGTGGGGGAAACAAGGCTAGAAAGAGGCTACCTTCCTACAAATGCTATCATAAAATGAGCGAAAAAGAAGGAAAAACAAAAATACTACCTCATTGCAACTGAGAAACAAAAGGTGCAAAATGCTGAAAAAGTGGTGAAAGGTAAATGAGCTGCTGGCAAGAGAACAAAGGCATTTGTTAAAGGAGTATGTAGTCACATTGAAAGACAGAGAAATAAAGTGTATAAAAGAGAAAGTTTGACATTAACTAAGAAAGGAGTAAAAGTACATGACATCACAAGTAAAAAATCCTACAAATAGTATAGACTTTAACTAGAACACATTGCCAGTTTTAGGAAATAACAGTTAGAATGTTCAGTTGCAGATTAATCCAGAAGTTAATGAGGTATAGGCAGTATAGAAGTAGGAGAGAAGCTTTTAGACAAAAGGAGCATGTTGAGAGTATAGTTGATAATGCCTTTGATCCGCATAGGAAGCTATTTATTTTGATTGTTAACCAGATGAAAACAATAGACAAAATAGTATTGACTATGAAGAGAAAAAAACTGAGGAAATGACAGAGCTAACATTTGAAAAGTTTTTAGCGGTGAATGGAGATGTACTTCTAGTACTGAGCTTTTCTTCAATGAAGAGAGCTATTTGCAAGAGAACAGACTAGTGCATGCAGCTGATGAATCTGGACATTGGTATAAGATGAAAAATGGTTCACCTATTCAGAAAGAGTTAAAGGTACCTAGAAATGTAGAGGAAGTCATAGCTGAAGAGAGACAAGGAAGGTGTACATGAGCCCCTATATATAACTGCAAGTGTAGCAGTATTTGAAGTATTCACCAACAATCAATTGACTTAGTGAGAACATTTTCTACGTGTCTTTCAATGCAAAACTCCTAAAAAAAGTAGATTGCCATTTTGCAAGGATTAGATCGATGCAAGAAAATATACAAATCTGCTGGGATATTCTCTAGCATGCTTATCAAATAAAGTGTGCCAAAGCAACTTTCATCATTTTAGAATGTGAGCTGTGCACCACCTGCAAATGCAAAGTTTAGTTAGGAGGCTTTATCATGTGAAGAGCCCTGCACTTTGTTTAGAAGAAATGAATAAAGCTTTTTTGCATGGAACAGTGGTAGAGGTAGAAAAGGTTTGTGATGATGTGCAATTTAATTTCTTTGGAACTGAAGATGAGTGCAGAAAATGAACACTTAGAAAGTGCAGGTCTACCAGAGCAGAAAACATGTATTTCTGTTGATTACTTTCATGAAGAAATTAGAAAGATTAGCACAGTCTCTTGCTACACGAGTCAAACCATTAATGTTCTAGTCTCTTCAAAAACTGAAGAAAAGAGTAGAGATAAGTGGGGAGATTTTGCAGCTTATTTATTTGTTTTAGAAACGCTTTGATTGTTTTACTCAACAGATTATTTTTAAGTATTGTTCTAATAAATTAGAAGATAATAAAATACTAGCTACAGCAGTGTTCAACAAGTTAGAACTAGTTCAGATTCCACAAGAACTTCATGTTTTGATTGTTTATAAATGTATACTGATACAAACTACACATCCATTTCAAATCAGAGTCCTTATGGAGCCAAATACAGGAAAGTTACTTTCAACTGAGCTCCAGAAAGGTCTAAAAGGTAGAGTTGTGTTAAGCAGAAAGTTGAAACTGTAGGTGTGCAAAGAGATTTGGAAGAAGGGCTTGTAATTCTAGTCAATGGTGTGCCTGTCAAGAGTAAAAAGATATGGCAAGAATTAGTAGATGTTAATAAAGTAAAACAAAAGCAGCATTATATCAGGTACAAAATAACATTTACTATAGAAATGCAGATGTCCTTCAAGATATTACCCATATGAAGGATGATCCAGTACCATCAAGAGGTCAGATTGAAAAGGTGGATTGGTCAAGAACAGAAGAAATGTATGAACACTACAGAACTCATCCTTTACATTCCAAAGAGGTTATTGGAGATGGAATTGATATATTTCATATGACTGAATAAAAAGAGCTCCATTAGGTGTCTGGGGGAAAGCTTCGTTTTCCACAACTGTTTCTACTGGAGTACATGGTAGGTATGATGACCGGCCTCTAAAGACATGAGCAGCCGAATACAGATCAACTAGACTTTATTCAGAGGACCCTAGATTTTGCCAGTGTATTCTTATATATTTCATCTACTATTTGAGAGCAACTTGTCTGGTTTGTCTTATGCAGTAAATCACTTTCTCAAAACAGGAGTAAATCTGCAGAATTTATCATCAAGAGAATTTGTTGACAAATTTCATGTAAAAGGTGAAAACCTGGGAAACAACTTGATTAATTTGATGCTCTGTCAATGTGGAACCAACGAGTATTGGTATTGTTATCAAAGTCTGTTGAAATGCATGTTGAGAAATCTAGGATCACCTACTTGGATTCTCACATTCAGTTGTGCTGAGTATGCATGGAATGCCCTGCTTGTATTTTCACGAGAAGCAAGCACAAACATAAAACACATCACTCTGAAGACACCAGGAGAACTCTGGTCTTTGGACCCTGCAAAAGTTTGCAAATATTTCAATCACAGATTTCAAGCAATGATGGCTTTCGCCTTCAATAAAACAAATCCCCCTTTTGACGAAGTGACTGACTTCTTTTGGTGCAAAAAAGTATCAGGCTAGAGGTGCTCCACATATTTACATATGTGTGTAAAAGATGCCCCAAAGTTTGGAACAGACAGTGATGAGACTGTCTTGTCTTTTCTAGAACAGTATGCAACATGCGCCAACCCAAAAGCAACTTCTGACAAGGGGTTGAGATAAGAAGTTCTTAGATTTCAAACTCACAGGTGTTCAAACCATGGTGAGCTGAATCAGATCTGCTTGGACATCATGACTGTTATAAAGATTCATTCAATGCTGCAAAAGAGACTATTTAGCTCTGTCTTTCCAATGTACTTAGAGATGTTGAAAGATGAGGTTCAACAGGAAGAAACAATTGCAGCTAAAATGGCCAGGGAGAGTTAACAGAGCAGCCAAAATTCTGCGCAAGCAAGTCAAGATCTTCCAGGAGAACCAGTAGTTCAAAATGATGCAGCTATAACAATGAAAGGAGTGGAGATTGCCATGCACCTGGCAAGAAAGGAAACTATGGATTTAGAACAGTTAGTGGAAAAACTGAACAATGAACAGAGAGCAATTTAGAAGAAAATTAAAACTAAAATAGAACTTGGATTTCTCCATGACAAAAACCTATGTAAACGTTCTATACATATTACTGTACATCAGTGGACAAGCTGTTACAAGCATCCTAACTAAAATTCTCACTAGTTATCTACAAAAGACTGCTGATTTAAAATTGTCATGTGTAGTGACAGCACCAAGAGGATTAGCTGCTCATAACATTAAAGGGATTACTCTGCATTGACTACTAATGCTACCTATTGAACATGACAATAAAATAGAATATCAGAAGTTATCTGGTGACACTTGCCGTGAAGTGTCAATAGTATTGAAAAAGATGACACTCCTCATTATTGATGAAGTGAGCATTGTATCAAACGTAATGCTTGCTTTCATACACTTAAGGATGCAGCAAGTGTTAAGAACTAACAATGATGTACTATTTGGAGGAAAATGTTTACTTGTCTTCGGTGACCTATACAAACTTACCCCTGTAAAAGGACAACCAATTTTTAAAACTCTTCTGCATAATGAAAGAAGAAATTCCCTAGGAATCATTGGCAACATGAACATTTGGTTAACATTTGAGTACAAAGAATTAGTAAAAAACATGGCGCAAGCATCTGATATGGAATATGGAGAGATACTAAAAGATATTAGAGTAGGAGATCTTACAAAACAAGGGGCATGTGCTTTGCAAAGTCGACAAATCAAGACTCTATTCTCATCTGCTACAACTGCATTGGAACTGATGTTCACTTTCATCAAAGAAGATAAAATGGAACATCAAGGAGTCATAATATTGCCTATGGATACAAATCACAAAATAGTCAAGAGACTCACAAAATAGTCAATAGACTCTCATGAAAAGAAAGGACAAAAGGACAAGACAGAAACTGATAAGCAAAACACAGTGAAATAGTCGGTTACCAGTTGGAAAACAGTTTAGGCGTCAACTGCTCTGTAAATGTTATTTCTCAATGTCCTTTTCCTTTTACCCAATGTAGTAAACAAAAATGAATGAAAAATTAGATGAGGCTCTGTTCCGCACTATTTCATTTACTGCAACATTTCATAAGTGACAGAACTGTAATATATTCTGGTTCAGGAATCCGAGACCTTTTAGATATATGAACGGGATCAATACTGTTTACTCTCAACACTCAGCAAGATGTGCAGGGATTTATTATGGTCATGCTTTGAGTCTTAGAAGAAGAAGAAGTAAATAATGATGATCTATTTGGACTCACAAATGGGACCATTATTGTGAAGCCACCTCTTTTATATCTAGCTCTTAAATCAATACTGAACAACATTACCAGATTCTCATCATATTCTAAAACTGTGCCTTTTTAGAAATTGTACAGAAATGCTAACCAAAATATGATTTACTCAAACTGCAGATCTGACCTTTTCTCTACAATGTTTCTACAAAGAACAGGAAAATACCTTATAATAAAGCTATAACGTTGCAGACCAGATGGTTCTAAATTGGACACTCAAATTACGTACTTCAGAGCTGGACAAATATCATTCTCTGGAAGAACGTTTACTACTTTGGCTATTATCTTTCACGGAGGAGTTAAGGCAACTTCTGGACATTAAACTGTATATCTAAAGAGTGAAACTGCATGGACAGAATGCAATGACGTCAACCTAAAATACAAAGTAAAACTTCCATTCAAGCTACAAAATTGGTCTTCTCTTTCTTCAACTGAAGTTCTAAGGAAGAATTCTGCTTAAAAAGTGGTGTACAGTGTTTCCTCGTTGTGGCTCATCACTTTTTTAGAGATTATTTGGCCTATTAACCCATTCGCTGCCAGGCCTTTTCCCCTCCGGTGCCAAGCATTTTTTTTTGGCTCTTTGGGGCAGTTTGTGCTTAGGCCTGCATAACTCTTTGTCCTCATAAGCTACCCATGCCAAATTTGCATGCTTTTTTTCCAACCTCCTAGGATTTCTAGAGGTACCCAGAGTTTGAGGGTTCCCCTGGAGGAAACCAAGAAATTAGCCAAAATACAGCTATTTATTTTTTAAATGGGAAAAAAGGTCTGCAGAAGAAAGCTTGGGTTTTTTTCTCTGAAAATGGCATCAACAAAGAGTTTGCAGTGCTACAATCACCATCTTCCCATCTTTCAGGAACAGGCAGACTTTAATTAGAAAATCACATTATTCAACACAGTTTTGGCATTTTACTGGGGCATACCCCATTTTTACTATTTTTTGTGCTTTCAGCCTCCTTCCAATAATGACAGAAATGGGTGTGAAACCAATGCTGGATCCCCGACAGCTATAATTTCTGAAAAGTAGACAAAATTTTGAATTCAGAAAAGGGTCATTTGTGTAGATGCTTCAAGGTTTTCCTACAGAAAGTAACAGCTAAAATAAAAAAATATTGAAATTGAGGTAAAAAAATGAGCCATTTCTGTCCACGTTTTCTTCTATAAGTTTTTCCAGCTATGGCAGATTTTTGAAAGCAATGTACCATTATGTCTGCTTCAGTCTTCTGGTTACAGGGATATATAAGCCCTGCAGGTTCATCAATAACCCTAGGTACCCAGAGCCAATAAAGGAGCTGCACCTTGCAATGGGTTTTCATTGTATACCAGGTATACAGCAATTCATTTGGTGAAATAAAACGTGAAATATAGGTATTGAGGAAACCTTTGTATTTCCAAAATGAGCACAAGATAAGGCGTTGAGAAGCAGTGGTTATTTGCACATCTCTGAATTCTGGGGTTTCCATACTAGCACATGATTTACAGGGCGCTTCTCAGATATACATCTTTTTTACACACTGTCTTACATTTGGAAGGAAAAAATGTAGAGAAAGACAAGAGGCAATAAAATGTGTTCTTCTATTCTATGTTCCCCCAAGACTCCCAATAAAAATGGTACCTCATCACATTTTTACATTGAAACCTACCAAACCTGTGCATTTTTTAAAACTAGACACCAAGGGGAACCCAGGATGGGGTAACATGTGGTGCTCTCACCAGGTTCTGTTATCCAACATCCTTTGCAAACCTCAGAATTTGGCAAAAAAAACACTTTTTCTTCACATTTCCAAAAGGGCAGTTTGAAAAAAAAACATTTCTAGGCTGACAAGTGGGGCAGAATTTTTATCAGTATAGAAGTGATACTTCTGGGTAGTAGGAATTTTGTGAATTCCTGCAGATTCCAGAAGGTCCATCACAAAAATGTGGAGAAAATGTGTGATTTCAAGCAAAATTGGAGGTTTGCAGGGCATTGTGGATAAGGAAATGGTGCGGGGTGCATGTGAAGCACACCGCCCTGGACTCACCCAGATGTTCAGTTTTCAGATGTGTCTAGGTCTCGTAGATTGTTCAACATGGCTGCGTACCAAAGTCCAAAAAGTGCAACCCTCACCATTCCAAGTGGAATAATTTTGAGAGTTAAACAAGCTCTCATGGCCCAAATGTAAAACCAAAACCCAAAATAATCAAATGTCGTCATGCTTGCCATTGGGATAAGATCTTTTAGTGTGCGGGGGAGAGCAGCAAGACCATTACCCCCTTCAGTTGCCCATATGGGTTGGTAGCCACCACCCTACTATTTTTTTTTTATTCCCTGGCATCTAGTAGGCTCCCCCCCACCAGGAAGTGGATTGGGGGTAATTGCCCCATTTGCTCACCGGTGGGCAGAACAACTTTGTCCCCATTTATTTGGGGTCAGGGTATGGCCATCCTCACGCCCTCTTTGTAAAAAATAAAATCTTCCCTGGTGTCTGGTGGGCTTCTGCGCCCCTTGGTGGCAGATGGGCCCCAAAGGTTGGCAGAAATGTCCAACAGTAATGAGCCCCTATGGGGAGCAACCCTCGTCCAAGGGGCTTCCCCCCAAACAAAACACACTCACATCAATTCCTGGTGCATATGTGGTTTCTGCCCTGCTGGGAGCAGATCGGCCTAATAAAAATAGGCCAATCTGCCCCCAAGAGGGCCAGAAATGGCCTAAAATAAATTTGTCCTCCAGGGGAGAGACTCTTCCTAAGGGGTCACTCCTCATCTGTAAAGTTTTTTAAAAATTAAAAACTTTGGTGCCTAGTGGTTTCTTCCCCCCTTGGGGGTAGATCAGCCTAATTAAAATAGTCTCATCTGCCCCCAAGGGGAGCAGAAATGGGCTAAAATAAACTGTCCCCCCAGGGGAGCGACTCTTGCCTAAGGGGTCGCTCCCCTTGCGTGAAATTGGTACAAAAAACAAATCCCTGGTGTCTAGTGGTTTCTGCCCCCTTGGGGGGCTGATTAGCCTAAGATAAATAGGCTGATCTGCCCCCAGGGTGGGCAGAAATGACCTAAAATAAAATTCCCCCCCAGGGGAGCAACCCTTGCCTACAAGAAATCCCTGGTGCCTAGTGGTTATGCCTAATAAAAATAGGCCAATCTGCCCCAAAGGGGGGAAAAAATGGCCTAAAATATTTCTCCCCCCAGGGGATTGACCTTTGCCTAAGGGGTCATGCCCCACCTATATATAAAATAAAATGATCCCTGGTGCCTAGAGGTTTCTGCCCCCCTTGAGGGCAGATGGGCCTAATTAACATATGCCGATCTGCCCCCAAGGGGGGCTTAAATGGCCTCATTATAAAATGGCCCCACTAGGGAGCGACCCTTGCCCAAGGGGCCGCTCCCTTTATTTGTTTACCTAAGGTAAACAAACTCCCTGGTGTCTAGTGGGCATTTCTGCAGCCCATTCACTTTACAATCAGGCTGTAGAAATGCTCAGAAAGACATCAAAAGAAAGGATAAGGCTCTCCTTTTCTTTGATGTCTCTCTAACTGCCCCCACCCCCGATCGTAAGAGAAATGCTGTCATTTCTCTTCCGATCGCTTGATGAGCTATCGCACCCCCGTGGGCCAGTGCTAGGATATAATGGTTACATCCTCTGCACAGGAGCACTGTGCTGCGGGACAGAACCATTATGTCCCCAGCACAGAAGGGGTTAAATGTAATGTTTTAAAAAAGGATGCTCTTTTCTAAACAATCTCTAAAATTGACTTCACATTTATTTTCTGATATTGTATCAGATATAGGGGGTCATTCTGACCCTGGCGGTCATTGACCGCCAGGGCCAACGACCACGGAAGCACTGCCAACAGGCTGGCGGTGCTTCCTGGCCAATTGTGACCGCGGCGGTAAAGCCGCGGTCAGAAAAGGGAAACCGGCGGTTTCCCGCCGGTTTTCCCCTGGCCAAAGGAATCCTCCATGGCGGCGCTGCAAGCAGCGCCGCCATGGGGATTCCGACCCCCTTCCCGCCAGCCTGTTCCTGGCGGTAAAACCCGCCAGGAACAGGATGGCGGGAACGGGTGTCGTGGGGCCCCTGGGGGCCCAGCAAGATTTTCAGTGTCTGCTTGGCAGACACTGAAAATCGCGACGGGTGCCACTGCACCCGTCGCACCCCAGCAACTCCACCGGCTCCATTCGGAGCCGGCTTCATCGTTGCTGGGTCTTTCCCGCTGGGCCGGCGGGCGGCCTTTTGGCGGTCGTCCGCCAGCCCAGCGGGAAAGTCAGAATGACCGCCGCGGTCATTTGACCGCGGTGCGGTCTTCTGGCGGTCTACGCCCGGCGGGCGGCGCCCGGCGTCCGCCGGGGTCGGAATGACCCCCATAATATGTAAGGACATTTTTTAACATATCTATGATTAGACTACTATAGTACCTCTGATAAAAGCCACTAATCAATGAATTACAGTCAATGCAACGCATAGTAACACTTATTTGAAGTGATCAACTCTGCACCTTTCGCTTTTTTTTACAATCCATTGATTGATTTTCTCCACTGTTCAAAGATGATGCTTTATACAAACCACTGTTTACGGTGAAGGAATATGAAAGTGGAGAACAGTAAAATAATCAAAATGGTCCTTATATTACAGTGTAATATAATATTATACTATAAGTAATGACTATTAGATATTTGTACAACTATGATGATTAAATACTAACATATGTCTTTTTTTCAAACAATGACTGCAGTTGAACAGTGTTAGATATGTCAAAACACTTTTTGTGGCAGAGACAAATAGGTCAGAAATACAATGCAGAGTGTTTTTCAATATTCAGTGGTGTTGCAATACCCTTGTTTTAGTTTGTTTTGCTTATTTACTAGTTCACTGATGGAGTTAGGCACACCCCTACTAACAGAGGTATAAAGCTACTCAAACTAGTAGTCACAGAAACATTCAGTCACCTATACAGACTATCTTACAGTGAAGACATTATCGACATATCACTGATACATGGATTAACTCACTTATACACCACTCATCCAGTCACTATCTCCCTGATAGCCTGCTGAGAGAACTAGCTCCATCACATACATACATACATATTCAATTGCTCACCCATAACCACACTCGTGCAGTTACTCAGCCACTTATAGTCAAACTCAGACAGTCAACCACCTCTACACCATTGATGCACTCACTCAGCCCCCAACACATGCACTCATACACTTAGGGGGTCATTTTGACCTTGGCGGACGGCGGAGGCCGTCCGCCAAGGTACCGCCGCTGAATGACCGCACCGCGGTCTAAAGACCGCGGCGGCCATTCAGACATTTCCTCTGGGCCGGCGGGCGCTCTCCAAAAGAGTGCCCGCCGGCCCAGAGGAAATGCCCCTGCAACGAGGACGCCGGCTCAGAATTGAGCCGGCGTAGTTGCAGGGGTGCGACGGGTGCAGTTGCACCCGTCGCGTATTTCAGTGTCTGCTTAGCAGACACTGAAATACTTTGCGGGGCCCTCTTACGGGGGCCCCGCGGCACCCCCTACCGCCATCCTGTTCCTGGCGGGAGACCCGCCAGGAACAGGATGTCGGTAGGGGGTGTCAGAATCCCCATGGCTGCGGAGCGCGCTCCGCAGCCATGGAGGATTCACAAGGGCAGTGGTAAACCGGCGGGAGACCGCCGGTTTACCCTTTCTGGCCGCGGCTGAACCGCCATGGTCAGAATGCCCTCGGGAGCACCGCCAGCCTGTTGGCGGTGCTCCCGTGGTCGGTGACCCTGGCGGTCACCGGCCGCCAGGGTCAGAATGACCCCCTTAGTCAACTATGATACATTATGCATTCAGTCACTTATACATGCTCTCATACACTAGTCAATACACTCATACACGCACGCAGTCAATCACTGAGAGACCCCTAACTTACTCATTTACTCACCCATACACCACTGATGCTCTCAATCACCTATACACCACTCATACACTCAGTCACACACCCATACACACACTAATGTACTCAGTCAATCACTCATACACAACTCATGCACTGTCGCTCACCTGTACAAGCACTCATGCACTCACTTACCTATACATGCACACATGCAGTCAATCACTCAGCCATACATGCAGTTGTGCACTCTATCAGTCATTTATGTAGTACTCTTGCACTCAGTCACCCATACATCCACTCCTATAACCACTCACTCACTTATACAGATATTAGTACAGTTAGTCACTCACCCATATATACACTCTTGCACTCAGATACTCATCTATACAGGTAGTCATACAGTCAGCCAGTCACCTACACACTTTGTGTGCACTTACATACTCACTAATACACACACTTATGCACTCAGCTAATCACCCATATGCCACACATGCATTCAGTCAGTCAGTCATCCATATGCCACTCATAGGCTCACTCACACACCCATTCACACACTGATATTCTAAGGCAATTACACATGCAACACTCATGCACTCACTTACACACACATACATGCAGTCACATACTCTGTCAATCACTCATACATGCAATTATGCATTCAGTCAATCACCAAGAGCTCACTCATGCACTCACTCATTTGCCCATACATGTGCTCACACTCTCAGTCACAGAGCTATATATGTACTGATATACTTACTCAGTCACCTGTAGGCACCTTCATGCACATACTCAGTCACCCATACATGCACTCATGCACTAGTGTATACATTTACTCACACACTCAATCACTCATACACTACTAATGCACTTAAGTACTCACTCATACACTCACTCATACACACACTCATGTACTCAGTTTATCATTCATACACCACTCATGCAGTCACTCACATACTATGCATGAACTCACTGAATCACTCATACACTACTCAGACGTTCACACACCCATACACACACTGATGCACTCAGTCAATGACCCATACAGCATTCTTGCTCTCAATCACTTCCCATACATAAACTGATGCACTCGTTCACTCACCCATGCACACACTCATACACTGTTTCAGTCACCCATACACCACTCATGCACTCACTTTCTTACCCATACATGCACTTGTGTTCTTACTCACTCATGTCATCAGTTAATCAGTGATACACCACTCATGGAGTCACTCACTCACCCATACACCACTAATAACCTCACTCACACACCCATACACACACTGATACACTCAGAAAATCAACCATGTAATACTCGTGCAGTCACTCACACTCCCATACATCTTCTCATGTACTCAGTCAGTCACTCATACGTGCATTTGTGCACTCACTCACTTATACATACATGCACTCATGCAAACAGTCAATCACCCATGCACCACTCATGAACTCACTCATTTATACACTTCTCAAACATTAATTAATTCACATCTAAACCACTTATACATACATTTACTCACCAACACTGAAAATATACACTCAGTCTCTCACTCATGAACACACTCATGCACACAAGTCAATCACCCATACATAACACTTTTACTCATTCACCTACCCACACACCACTCATACCCTCACTTGCTCATCCGTACACTACCCATGCACTCAATCACTCATACACAGTGATGGAACAAATCAGACATCCATACAGGCACTTATTCACTTAGTCAAACACCCATGCACCAATCATGCACTCACCCAGTCACCCATACACTAGTCTTAAAATCACTCACTTACTCATACATGCACACATACACTCAATCTTCCTTACACAACTTACACACTCACTCACATATCCACACATACACTCACAGACTTGCCCATACACCAATCATGCACTCACTGACTCATGCATACATATACTCATGCACTTACTTAATCATCCATACACCACTCATACATTCATTCAGTCACGCATACAACACTTGTGCACTCAATAACCCATACACAACTCACACATTCACTCACCGACTCATAGACATACTCATACATTTATTAATTCACCCATACCCCACTCATGCACTTACTCACTTACCAATACATTCAATCATGCACTCAGGCAATTATCCATACAGAACTCTTGCACATGCCCATACCTGCACTTATGCACTCAATCACTTACCTATATACACACTCATACACTCTCTCTGTTATCTATACACTACTCTTGCACTCACTCATTAACACACACACTCATGTATCCACTAATTCACCCCTAGAGCTATTCATCCACCCACTTACTCACCCATACATGCACTTTTGTACTCACTTATACATACACTCATATACTCAGTTAATCACCCATACATCACTCATAGAATCACTCACTGACCTATACATGCACTCATGCAGTTAGTCAATCATTCACACATACGCTTATTCATGTATATCTATTTGTATGTGTGTATATATATATATGTATACATAAATATAATTATATATACATACATATATATATATATATATATATATATATTTATATATATATATATATATATATATATATATATATATATACATGAATTATATATATATCATATTTTTTTAAATAAGAAAGGAGGTTCCAATATTTTTCTTTTTTTCTGGAAGTTTTTTAATGTTTTGAGATTTTCAGAAACTTTTGTAAATTATTTTGGTAAGTGTTTTGAATAAAATGGCAAATAGACCATAACAAAGTCCTTAAACTTTCAGGAAATTGAAGTAAAAACAAAGAAACTTAGGAAAGAAAAATTTGCATTTGTAGTTTCTTGCAGCATTCTTCATCAAAGTGACTGATTGCTTGCCTGCAGTTAGTATTTTTTACAGCCAAGGCAGAAGCTCCCCACTCTATCAAACTCTGGAGCTATGTCAGCAAGTCAAGTATCTAACTCTGGTGGCTCAACTTCTACAGATGGCCTTAGTCCATTCAAAGGTGATATTTCTCCAGCTCTTTCCTCCCTTACATACTGCCTGTTGCGATTCGCCTTCAGATGGTAAAGCACACTTGTTGCTGGGCATGAGTACTTCTTGCTTGATCACCTTGAACGTATTTTCTCACATATTATACATTTCATCAGTTTGGCCATTGTCTTCTTCTCTCCTGAAGGGATTACAAAAGATTTCCAAGCTATTGACTGCTTCTTCCGTGGAGGTTCTTGATCTGAAGAAGACTCTTCATCTGGGTGTTCCTCAGACTGCTGAGAGGCACTAGATGCCATTTTATAAACCAAATAAATATGAAACAAAACTTACTAAACACACCAGCAGCTTTGTAAGAGCCAAAAAGAGGTTCCTCTCCCACTGCAGGATGAAACCATATGGGAATACTGGGCATGGTCTTCCCTAGAACATAGGTGAATTGTTTATTGTCCAATGAAATCCCTTTATTTCAACACCAGGTGATGATCATGAACAACAACGTAATTGCAACGAACTATAACGTTGTGATTAAATTAAAAGAAATCCAAATAACATCTCTACAAATGAATTAATCACAGAATGAATTGGTTTTATACCACAAACATGTCAGAGTAATGTGAATGGATAGGTAGGCAACCTGTGTAAAAGTATTACAAACTTTTTGTAAACATGTTGAAATCACGGTGAATCACATGTAACGTTACGAACAATGACGTCAGATAAAAAAAAAAGAAACCAATTAACATTTTTACAATTCAATTACTCACAGAATTTATAGTTTCTGTTTCATAGCAATAAAATACTGATGTGAAAGGTTAGGTAGCAAATCTGTTCATAAGTATTTGGAAGTTTCAGAAAACACACTAAAATCTAAATTAATCATGAGGAACGCTAAGAACAATGACGTCACAATTAAAGGAAAAGACAACAAATAAGATCTTTACAGTTCAATTTTTCAAAAAAATTAAATTGACAGTTTCTACAACAAAACAATAAAATACTAATGTATGTGATTATGTAGAAAACATATACTATGAACTTTCTTAAAACATGCCGAAATTACGATTAATCGCAATGATTGCTATGCAACTTTCAATTTTACAAAAAAAATACCAGATACAGTAAAATAGGCACAAACAATACCAAATACAAACCTACACACTACCAATTAACATTTCTTAAAGTACTATAAAATAGAATTTTCCAGAACACTGTACAATCTGTAACTATTTCTCACACAGGTGAGTATTGCAGGCTCAGATTCAGGTGTGTCTGGATTATTAGCATTTCAGTAACTGTAATTTATAATCACATGCAGTATAGCACTAAAGTACATTTTCTTCTTGCTGCCTAGAGAAATAGCCATTATTTTACAAAATACATAATTTACTGATCCTCTTGCTCACTTCTGTTTTCCCCTTAGCTAACTTTGATAGAGTCACTAACTTATCCTTCTACCACTCTCACACTCACTCACTCACTCACTCTTGCATGCAACCACGCACATACCCATATACATACTCATACACCCAGTCACTCACATACTCAGGCACTGTCAAGTCACTAACTTAGAAACACTCCTACACCTATCAATACACCCACTGAAGCACTTATACAGCCACTAACAGACCAACTTATTTACTCATGTACCCACTCTGAATTGTAGATGGACAATTACACACCCACTGACATACACAGTCTACTACTCATAGAACTACTCACCTACCTATAAGCCAAAAAGACATTTTAACATTTTGAGGTTGCACTTACAAAATAACCTTCTAAACAAATCTTATACAATCACTAAAAAAGGGTATTATGGATGTAACACTTAAAAAATTAAAAAATAAAAAGATGTAGAAATTCACTGAAAAAACAAAGCATACAGAAATGTTATAGTTAGAAAATGAAATTTAAAAAACCTGAGAAATTCACTAAAAAAACAAAGGTTACAGGGACGTTATAGTTCGGAATTAGAATTAAAAAACCTTAGAAATTCGGTTACAAGGGCATTATAGTTAGGTTCACATTTCACACATAAAAAACATAGAAATTCAGCAACTATAGTAAACTGAGCTAACTATAACCTACACCCATGTAATGCACTACTTATGACCTCACATATTACATAACTCATTAAATGGTCAGTGACATCACTGATGACATCACTCATGACATCTCAAATGACATCACTGATGACATCATCCACAAAAATGCTGACACACCCTCTAATACACCCATACAAAAAATCATACATCCACACACACAAGAATTCACATATTCATCCATAGACACATAACAATACTGACACAAAACTACTCATTCAATTACACAGCCACACAAACACCAACTCATACACCCAAAAAGGTCTCAGATAAATCCAAAACAGTCAACTCCAGCGACTAACGTACACACTCACTTACCCATACAATCAGTCACATACTCAAACACTCAGCTATGCAGTCAGAGACATAGCCACTTACTCAGCGATACAGACACTTACACACAGTCACTCAACTGTACAACAGCTAACACATCCTGTCACTCACCCATACAACTCACACAGCCACTCACTCACCCAAACAGCCACTAACACCCAAAGTCACTTCTCATATACCTACTCAAACATCCACTTACTGTAGTATACAGTGACTGACACATTCTCCCAATTATGTATACATTAACTCAAACACCCACTCACTCACTAATACAGTCACTGACTCACCCACAAACTCACCCACAGACTCACCAATACAGCCACTAACACATCCACTCACTCATATAAACACTCACAGACACACACACTCACTCACTCACTCACCCATACAGGCATTCAAACACCCACTCACCCACCAATGCACCCACTCACACACCCACTCAATCACTGATACAGGTACTCACAGATCAACTCACTCGACCATAAAGGTAATGACACATCGACACACATGCATGAACCCACTGATACTCCTACTCACTCACCCATACACCCAGTCATTAAACCACTCTCCTACTGATGTAGTCACAAAAATAATCTGTCACTGTCCCATACAAGCAATCACACACCCACTCACTTGAACAGCCACTCACACCAGCAATCACTCAATCAATGCAGCCACTCAAAAGCTCACTCATTCACCAATACAGATACTTACACATCCACTCAATCTCCTATACAGCAACTCACTCAAACACTGACTTACCTATAGACTCATATTTATGATCATGTTACTAACGGAAATTTATTTTTCTTGTTGCTCATGACTTTGGTGCCATTTGACGAATCTTCACAAAACTTTCTAAACACGTGCTCTTTTTTACCATGTTTGACATGGAAAGTTTTGGGTGATACGTCAAGCGGGAGCTGAGAAAAAGGGCAGTCCCAAATATACATTGTCTCCATTCATTTTTCCATTGGAACTTTAAACACAGCTACATCCTAAACACCTGAATGTATTTACACTAAATTTGTCAGAAACTTAGATCTTGATCCAGAGTCTGCTTTTTTTATTTGGTGTAAATCCGTTCAGTAGCTTTTCAGCAATTAAGGGTAAAAACGTTGTATATTTCATGCCACTTAGGATCCGTGGAGCCAACAGAATTCCAGAAGAGATCTAATTGGCTGCCACCACATCAACAAGGATGTTGCAGCAGCCATCTTGGGACTCAGGACTCAGTCTCAAGTTGTATAAAAAAAAGTTTTAAAAAAGCATAAGGGGGCAGTTAAGCCACACCCTGATCCTCTAGGCCTAGCTGTCACCCACAAGGAATACAGACCCTGGTGAGGATGGGGCCCCTGGGGACACTGTAGGCTTGGAGAGTGGGCTGCCTGCCACCCTCCTCATCAAGTTAAGTGATTCCTGGGGATGGGGTCAAATGCATTCAGCAGCTAGCTCCACAGTGCCATGACCTCACTGGATGCAGTGTGAGATCTGAGGGAAGTTAAAGAACTATAGTGCAATCGCCATCTCTTGTGCACGGCTGGCATTTGGGTGCCAGCCGCAGTTGCTGGCAACTATGGGCCCCCGTCGTGCAGAGTGTTCTCATCAATGATGTTGTTTTAGATGTCACAACAATGGTACAATTGATTTCATAGAACATGTAATGAGTGATGAAATATTGAAGGTAATTAGCAGTGCATGGAAAGGGCATAAGTTATAGTTACTTTAGGGCACAAGTTATAGTTAATTGAGATAACTCTAACTGGTGAATTTCAGTGGTTTTGTTGCTTTAAAATGGTATGCTTTAACTGATATTGTCACGTATCTATGACCTCCTTTTAACCTTTACTTTTTCAGTGAATTTGTAAGGTTTTTTTAATGCACAGTAAAATATTATTACCATATCTAACGTAATTTTAACCTTTGTTTTTTTCATTGAATTTCTAGTTTTTTTTAATGTAACTGAACATTTTATTACCATGCATAAAGTAAGCCTCACGGTGTACACAGTGTGCAACTAGCCACAGGGCCTGGCCTGCGGACAGGCCCTGCATCCAACCCCTCATGGACCAATGCATATTGTGGGTTTGGCCACAGAGCTTAGCCTGTGGTCAGCACTGTAGTCATCAAGCCTCTGAGGTGGGGCTGGACCAGGGCCTGCCACCCAAACCCCTCACAGATGCACATGGCTGATAAAGCTAAACCTCTGAAGAGCTGGATATGACAGCAAAACACGTGTCAGGGGTTGCTTTTAATCATTGCACTTTGGCTTGGATGATATCTTACCAAACCAAAGCTGTGATACTTTCCCTGGAGTGGTATACATCTTTTGCCATTTTTCAGCTCAACAACAACGACGTTAGCTAACTCTATGCTTAAAGGCTTTGCTGTAAAAATGGCATAATACTTTGTCACTTTCTAGCTTGGCATGGATGGCACTGTACTAATCCTATGTTTAAGAGACTTTACTAGAAAAACAGACATTTGAGGTGAGCAGATTCATAGTGTGGATGGTGTTGTAGGGTGCTCTATACAGGAGTTCCTCTGCACCTAAACTTGGGAGTTCCTTTCTGTCTTTTTTGCATAATTTATGCAGCACTCTAAGCCTGAAAGGGTATTGTTTGGATAAAGGAACATTTATAGTTAACCACAGATACATTGGAAATCCTCATTGCACTAGAGATTCAAAATGTATACAACTTCTCAGACACAGTCAGGTTCCTCAAGATAACAAACATATGTTCCAAAATAATGACCTTTAATGGACATCTGTTATTAGTATCAAACCCCTCACAGTCACCGAACCTACATTGAGAAATTAAGTTAATATGAGTAGAAAAGTGTGAACTGTAAATAGTGTTTACTCTATGAAGTAAGTTTACTCTGTACCAACAGTGAAACTCTTATGGGAAATACACCATGGAATATTAAAAAAGTATCTTCTAAGAACAATGTACATTCTATGCAACACCTCGAAAAAAAGACACAATTTGCTTACAATAATAATGGAGTGAAGGTGCTTAAGATTATACTATCCGGCACATTTATACTGTGGTAAAAACTTTACAATAGCCCATTTTCTGAGGCAAAAGACTCACAAGTGCATAGGTTAGCACCTGATAGAGACAGTTTTCTGTGTTATATAGAAATTGTCATGCTCAGACAATTCTGTCTAGTAGCTCAAGGCTGCTTTCAATACTTAGGGCCGATTTAGTTATTAGCAGACGGGTTACTCTGTCACAACTGTGATGGATATCACATCCGATGAAATCTAAATCCAATTTTATTCACTTGGAGTTAGATTTCAGTGGGTGCGATATCTGTCACCGTTGTGATAGAGTAACTCATCTGTCAATAACTAAATCAGGCCCTTAGTATCTAATGTGTAGGATCTTTGTCTTGTTGGAAACTTTTTCTGCAGAACCAAAAACTTGTGCAGAACATGCTGAACACAATATGTCAACTGTCACCTGCATACATCGTTACTCCTCAATACATCAATTTACAATTTGTTCAATATCTCTTCACACTTATGATGCATTAGGAGCACGTGCTTTTTGTAAACATCATCACCAATTAGCGGGACACAAACTGTATAAATTAAGTGGAAAGGTAATATGGTACGTACCGACCACTATGTAAACTATAACACACCCATTGGATGATGTAATTTGAGATGTAATCAGTGATGTCATAAATTATGCCATAGAACATGTTATGAGTGATGTAATATGTGAGGTCATAAGCAGTGCATGGTGGGGCACAAGTTATAGTTAGCTTTGTTGAATGTAAGTGGTAAATTTATCTCTTTTTAGTTCAAAACTTTAATGTTGTCACTGACATATTCACCTAGTTATAAGGTTACTTTAACCTTCGGTTTTATTTTAGTCATACAATATAATGTGTGCATGTTTCTCTTTTTTTAATCTTAGTGAAAATCAGCAATGAGAAATACACAATGCTGTTTTTGATTTGCTGTACTACTTTGAGGCAGGGTAAATAAACCCCATCTTGTTCCGTGTAATCCAAACACAAATCTTTGATCCTTACTCAAGTTGGATACTACTTAACTGATACCATCAACAAGGGAAAATGAAGAGGACTAGGTGAGGATTATTGCAGGAGAGACAGTGTTTGAAGCACAACTTCTAAAAGCTTATGCTACCTGGATGACACGTTGCATACAAGTATGAAAATGGAATTTGGAAAACCGAGAGCATCTGGGACTTAGATTGACTGCAAAGTGCATTCTTCGTCCATGTATTATTCATTGAAATGCCCCGGGGAATGTGTACACATTCTGTTTGCTCTTCAAAACATAGCTTAAAAAATAAATCATTTAAAAGCAAGAAAATAATACCGGGCTCAGAAGCAGAGATCTTGTAATTCCAGTACTGCATGTAATTCTCAAAGATTTAATGGATCAGAGAAATGCATAATGTTTTTCTGCGATGGCAACGGCTCAAGCAGAGTTGAACTGTAGCTCACGTTCCCAGCTATTCCACATTAACACGGTCACCACAGACTGCAAATATAATACCAAAAAAATATATTGCTAGTGGCCACGCATGAAGCTATGAACCATACGTCGCATTTTCATTGGAAAATATTTACCTTATCAGACTTAAAGCGGATTTATGAGGCAGGTATTTGAAACTGCTCAAACCAGTTCCAGATTTTATTGCTATCACTGCTATACCCTTTATTAATGCGAGTGCTCTTGTTACTATAAATCATCGTTTAATTTGTATTGGTAGTTGCTGGTGGTGGGCACTGACACTCATTTTGTGAACGGCACGTATATTTCGACTTTAGGATTTTGAGCAGAGGAAGAACGAGGAAGGTAAAAAAGGAGGACATTGAGGATGAGAAACATAGGAAAATAGTGACAGGACAGATTGGGAATGCAGTGAAGAAATAGAACTTTCAGGAATTAAATTAGGAGAAAGAAGACGAAAAAAGCCACGAGGTTTCATCAACTACAGGCACTTTACATCCAGCAATGACTTTTAGGTCCATGCATTTTTCTTTTTTAGTAAGTTGACCACTGCGGTAGATGTGAAACAGATATTGCGCCTGGTTTAAAATGGTTCGGTTCCTGTTATACTGAATGGCTTAAATGATATCTTATGATGTCATTAGTGCCCGAGTTGGGGCACAGTTGGGAGTAAAGACCTACATTTCAAATATCTCGATCAAGGTCCTGTGCCTAGGATCTTTGAAGTATTACTTGCCAACTGCCCACTTTGACCTGCTGATTCTATTACAGTTATTATTATCACCCCCTGATCAAAGACGAATTTACAAATAAATTGGCCAATTAAGCCTTGTCTCTCAATCTGAGAGACTCTAGATTTCTTGTTCTGACTGATATCAACTCTTGGTTTGAGATGGAGACCACTACAACTCTAGAACATCGTTTGATGATATGTTCCAAATTAATTTGAACAAAAAAACTGCATGCCCTGAACTGCAAGCGGACCATACACAGAATTTGATATTTTATGTATTAAATCCTCTCCTGGATTAACTACTATCTAATTGACGTATTTTCCTGATGGAAAACTCACATAATTGATGAGAGTTCGGTAGATCTTTACCTGGACTGCAGGTTGATTCATTTGCCACATCTCTAAACAAATTCTATCTACTCTCTTTCTACACCCGATGTGTATGGAATACTGTCCTAATAGAATAAGCAATTCAATGCAACAAAAGGGTGTTTTTTCCACAGAATAATAATTTTCTCCATCTGAGCAAATTTATTTCTCAAGTTTACATTCAGTATCAGGGCCAGACATTTTAGATTTTTAAATTCAAGTAACAGAATTTTAATACCACAACCTTCAAAGTGAATTTATCACTATGAGAATCTCTACTGTCTGTCTCTAAAGGTTTCTTTCCCCTTTTCTAACACTAACTGCTAATAGAGTCATTGAGTTTTCCCTGGTAGTTATGGCACACAGAAAACAGGCTTCACTTAGAGGCAAGGTGTAAAGTATTTATACAGTACAAAACAATAATAACGACCAGCACAACAAAAGAAAATTCCCCAAACAAATTAAAACAATAGAGAATATTTTAATAAACAAAATGACACCCAACTATCAAAAATCCAATAAGAGAAACAGGAGATAGGATTTGTAAAATTTAAATTAAAAATAGTAACAAAAAACGTTAAGCACCAATTGTGTCTTCTGGTTGAGCGGTACCTATTCGCGATATAAGAAGGACTGCGATAAGAACAGGTCGGATAAAGAAACTAGGTTCAACTCAGAAATTTTATCTTTGGACACTGGGCTTGACTTAGAATTCAGCAGATGGATTTCTATGTCACAAACCTGATGATATCAAGTACAGTGTCTTACAAGTGCCACTGGATATAATGCACTTATAATGTGATGGACAAGATATCTGTCAAATTTATGACCAAGAAACCCATCCACCAAACACTAAATCAGGCCCTTAGCCTCTGAAAAGGAAGTCAAAAATCTTCAGCAGGGTAAGGCAGCAGGGTGTGGCAAAGAAGTGCTCCACAACCTCGGATTTCCATGGAATAGGGTTCCGGTGGGGCCAATGACTTTTGTCAAGAAAGCTCCAAGTGGGAGTGATTTGAAATTTGCACCCAGAGAAGCTCCCTCACTGGCCTGATACTTTTGACATCTTGGACTGGTGAAGACATTTATGTTTGCACTTAGTCGCTTTTTTGGAGCTCATATTCTTCAGGAGGGACAAGGTTACAGGCAGTAGCTGCAGGAGACTGGGTAATTTCTCACCTAGATCAAGCTGACCCAGATTTGAAATTGTGGAAAAGTTCTGAGGAAGGAGAAAGCTGAATCTTCATCCCAGCAGCAAAGCATCTTCATTGGATGAGCTTTGCAGGTTTGTCCCGGTCCTCCAGAGATCTTTGGAGCCAAACAATTTTTGAGTCCCAGGTTTTCAGGGGAGATAGAAGTATTACACTTTGACACCACATAAGAGTCCAGGACTTTGGGGGCAGCATTTGACACTCAAGATTCACTCCAGCAGAGGTAAGCAGCAGGGTCCAGGGCAGATCCAGTTGGAACTGGTCAGCTAAGCAGTTGCAGGAAAATGCCTCTTGTACCTTGTTTTGCCTCTGTAGCTTGAACAGGAGGTCGGCCAACTGACCCTTTGAGTCACTTCTTGGTCCTTGGTACATGGGAGAGCAGGTCCAGAACATTAGTGCTCTTCAAACGTTACAAAGGCAGGTTCAGTCTTCTTCTGACTATTCCACTGGTCCAGTGGTGTTCTTAGGAGGGTAATGAGGATGGCATATTTATGCCTAGATCTATCCTGTGGTTAAGAAAGACTCCTGGTTCCTTAATAATCAATAGGGAAAAGTTATCAGGAGTGATCCTACACACGTTTGCACTATTTCTCATGTGTCCTACTACAAACATACCCACAGTGTCCCTCTCTGACTAAATCCTAGATGACTAAACCCTTCTTCCCCTGTGCAGAGCCTGTGTGCCCTCCCCAATGGTGTTACCAGGAAAATGAGAAGTCCAACCCCTGTGGTCACCCTAAACCAGCTCTTGGGGCAGTTCACCTTCTACTTACACCAGTGCCTTTCTGACTGGGGGAGCTCTCAGCTATTCAGCTGCTGGTTGGCAATTGGTTCTCATTCCTATAGCCTTCAAGGCCTTTGGCAAGAAAAAGGTAACTTCTAAAAGTAACTTTATCTTAATAATTACAAAAAAACATCAGGCACACTCTGGAGCACCCAAGGACCCTTTCTCCCACAATGTCTTCAACCTCGGAAGCAAGACAATCAGCGACAAGCTCAGGAAGGTCCTGAATACATCCATCACTGTGGCCTCCTTCCCAGAGGTCTGGAAACATGCTGAATTGAGGCCCCTCCTGAAAAAAAAACATTTGCCAACCCAGCCAAATTGAAGAATTATTGGTCCATCTCTCTGCTCCCCTATCCAGCAAAAGTGCTGGAGAAAGTGATCAACGAGCAATTCACCCCACACCTAGGTGATCATAACCTCCGGGACCCCTCCCCAATCTGGATTTGGAGCTAACCACAGCACAGAGACAGTCCTGATTACAACCACAGATGATATCAGAGCCCTCCTGAACCATGTGAAAACAGCAACCCTCATCTTCCTGGACCTGTCTGCTTCGCTTGGCACCGTCTCCACCACATCCTGAGCAACAGACTCCACCACATTCGGATTCAAGGAAACACCCTTAAATGGATCACCTAATACCTCACCGCCAGAACCCAAAGGATCAGTCTCTCACTGATCACCTCGGAGCCCAAGAACATCATCTGAAGACCCCCAATGATCATCCCTCAGCCAAACCTTCTTCAACACCTACATGTCCCCCCTGTATATCACGGTCAGATCAGATAGACTCAACATCATCTCCTAAGCCGATGACATGATGATCATAGCAGATTGGTTAAAGTACTAATGTCTCAAACTCAACACTGAAAACAAGGGAAGTCCTCATCTTTGGGAACAACACCTCACCATGGACTGACACATGGTGGCCAGCAGAGCTCGGCACACCCCCTCCACCCCAACAGACCACACCCACAACCTTGGCAGAAACAAGTCAATGCAGTCTCATCCATCTACTTCCGCACCCTTCGCATGCTCTGCAAGGTTTTCAGATGGCCCCCAGAAGACACGAGACGGACCATTATGCAGGCCCTCATCACCAGCAGACTGGACTCTGCAAATACGCTCTACGTAGGAATCAGACCACGCCTCCTGAAGGCGTTCTCTAGGCACTGGAGGTGCCTGCTCCATCTTACACAGGTACTCTCTAAAGGACCAATATATTTGTAATCTAAGTTCTTTCTAAAGACTTTGCAGAGTGATATATTGCCTGCCTGTTTGATGATGTTTTTACATATGTGTGCAAATGTTCCTTTTATGGAAATGATTTGTTGATATGTATTTTTATGACTTGCCATATGTTTTCTAATGTTCCTACTATGGGCGTTTTATGATATTGTCATGACAAGTGTCTTGGTGTATTAACGTGTTTCCTGACCACTGCTTATGTTGCAGAATACTGAGTAACCTGTGTGTTATATGTGACTACTGCTAGTTTGCAGAGTAACTAATGTCATCTGGGAGTAGTAGAGGGAGGAGAGCCTTGCCTCTAGCCCCTGTGGAACCTATGGGTGCGGACCTTAGGTTGGTGGATCAGTGGCAGGGTAGAGTCCCTGAACTGATTGGAAGTGGAGTGGAGACAGGGTGCTGTGCACCTGGGGCTGCCGCCCCCCCCACTCGTTATGGTTTCAGAGACCAGAGGCTCCTAGGTGGCCTGGGGCCTGTTCTGGCCATTGGCAGCTAGGGAGCCCCCGTTGGTTGGTCTAGGTTGCCTGGGAAGCATTGACAGAGAGAACCAAGTGGAGTCAGGAAGGCGTAGAATTGGATCATGCCCCTCCTGTTGTGGGCCTGGTTCCTTGTTCTATCACCCCAATCAGGGAAGTACATCAAGGTATTGATTGTTCTCCCCTGCCTTTAGGCTGGTAGGAGGTTATGTTGGACTTTTTTCCTTATGCAGGGTCATCCCCAGTCTTTTTGTCTCCTTCCTCCTGGTTTTTCTGACCTCTCGCTGTTGGCTCTAGGACTCTGAGCATTTCATCGCTGCTGACCAGTGCTAAAGTGCAGGTGCTCTCCCATCCAAAGTTGGTATGATTGGCTAGTACCTAATTGGCATATTTAATTTACCTATAACTCCCTTGTACAGCGGTATCTCTATACCCAGGGCCTGTAATTTAAATACTACTAGTGGGCCTGCAGCGCTGTTTGCGCCACCCAATGAAGTAGACTTTCAAACCTGTCTCAGGCCTGCTAGCGCAGGGCCTGTGTGTGCAGTTTTCTGCCACAGGGACCTGGCATCTAAATTTACTTGCCAGGCCCAGAACTCCCCTTTTACTACATTTAAGTCACCCCTAAGGTACGCCCTAGCTAGCCTTATGGGCAGCGTGCCACGTATGTAGAACGCAGGATATGTGCCGGTTGGTGTGGCCTGTCCTGGTAGTGACAAACAGCCTAACTTGGTGTCTCACTGCTGTGAGTGCTGCGTTCTCATAGGATTGCATTAGAAATGCCCTGCCTTATGGGTAAGGGGTATTGTCTGATTTATGAGGGGTAGCGTAGGCGTGTTTGGTATGGTTGTGATGGTGATAATAAATGCTGCTTACTGGTGTAGGTGTATTCTTTATTACTATCAAAGAAATGCCACTTCTAGAAAGTGTGCATTTATCTGTGTTTATAACTCTGGTGTTTCGCAGCTTGATTCCAATCCACGTCTGGGCATGGTGACAGTTGGGGCTTTGTGCATACTTTTCAGACAGCCTTTAACACAAGGAGGGTGGAGGTGTCACTGAGGTGCAACTGCATACTGAATAGTCTTCTTGGGCTGAGATAATGGAGAGGCAGGGCACACCTACATTTGTAAAGGCTGTGCCCTGGCCTCACACAATAGGGTCATTAAACCCCACTGATGTTTGGAGCCTGTGCTGAAGGAGAGAGGGGTCGCTCCCAGAACCAGTTGTAACTGACTGGAACCTCCTCTCCCTACTATTGCAAAACATTGTAAGGACTGAGTAAAAGTACAGGGGAATTTTCCCCACAGTTTGGAGACTTCTTGAACTTACCTGGAACCTGACACAGACTGCTGGAAGGACTCACGAGGAACCACCATGGACGACTGCTGCTGTGCTGACCTGTGACCCGCTTGGTCACTAAACAGGACTTGCTACATACTCCTTGCGCTGGCCTGTTGTTGGAACCTCCTCCTGTGGGACTTTTCCTGCAAGCTTTGCTCCCCAGGGGCAGGGTGCTGTGGCCCCTGACCTCTGCATTCCACCCTGAAGCACGAGGGGTGCTTCACCTTGCTGAAACACTAAGTGGTCCTTAGGGGATTTTCTTAGCGCTTGAAAGCGCTTCCCCTTGCTGGTGTTTTGTGCTGCTGACCGCGTTTAATTATCTTTTGGGCAAAAGGAAATCACTACCACAGCCGGGCCCCGTGAATTACTGAAGCGCGTTGGAGCGCACTGTGTTTCAGCCCCAGGGCACTTTAAGAGAAAGAGAGGAGCCGGTGCGCTCCTATTTGTGCCTCCGGGGCACCGGAAGCATCCTCTCTCGAACAAACTTGAAGCACAAGCGCTCCTGTCGTGCCCCTGGGGAGAAGCGCGCTCTGTGGTGCACCCCCGGGGCACTGGCAGGCACTGACTTTGGTGCCTGCCCCTTTCCCGATGGACGGGCGGGCCGCCGAGCACTGGGAGAGCTGGCAGGCAGAGAGGAGGTTCCCTCGTCACACCAGGCCTCTTTCTCAAGGACTGTTGCTGGGCAGGGGGGAAGGAAGCCTCACCGGAGGCTCCCCTGTTCCCCCTGATGTCCCAGACCCCTTGGGGTGGCCCCGTGCAGGCCAGTTTTTGCAGTTGTGGTCTCCCCCACAGTGGAGGGCCTGGACAGGCCACCCATTTTTCACCTTCTTCATTCTCTAGGCACTGGAGGTGCCTGCTTCATCTTGCACAGGTACTCCCTAAAGGACCAATATATTTATAATCTAAGTTCTTTCTAAAGACTTTGCTGATTGATATATTGCCTGCCTGTTTGATGATGTTTTTACATGTGTGTGCAAATGTTCCTTTTATAGACATGATTTGTTGATATGTATTTTTATGACTTGCCATATGTTTTCTAATGTTCCTGCTATGGGCGTTTTATGATATTCTCATGACAAGTGTCTTGGTGTAATAATGTGTTTCCTGACCACTGCTTATGTTGCAGAATACTGAGTAACCTGTGTGTTACATGTGACTACTGCTAGTTTGAGCGTAACTAATGTCTAACGTTCTGACAACTGCTAAGGTGGCAGGATAGTACTAATATGTGATGTTTTGTCTAATAATTGCGTTATGTACAATACAGTATATTTTCATATAATCTGGTGTTGTGTTTCCTTTGTGGTGGGGATAGTGCATCAGGCGTGTTGTGTGTGTTGTGCAATGCTTTACATATTGCCTCTGGGATAGGCCTGACTGCTCGTGCCAAGCTACCAAGGTGGTGAGCAGGGGTTATCTTGGACGTGTAACTCCTTTGCCCTGACTAGAGTGGGTAGGTTCTGCCTGGCTGAGGTGCATACTCTAACCAACCAGAAACCCCATTTCTAACAACACAGATAGCAGTTGCTCATATTCTATTCATTTGTGTTGTTCCTGTGCTCCTGCGGTAGCCATTTTCATTAAATGAAAAGAAAACTATGCAACCTGGACTGATGCTGAAATTTCGCAGATATCCAGTAACAAGTGTAACTCAAAATGCTGAATATTTTGAGATTACAAACATTTCAACCATGTCTAGTTATTTTTACAAATCGATTTACCATTGACAAATGTAGCAGATTTAGCAATATCTGGCTCTTGACAGTGGTGGACTGGAAGCACCACAACATTTTAAAATTGAATAGCAAGACACCAGAGGCCTTGCATTTGCCAAGAAAGCAATCAAGACTTTAGATGACGGCTCAGCAAGAGAGCTAACATGCCCTCATTCCAAGCTGGTTTAAAAACCGAGAATTGCATCATGATTGTACCCTGGGTTTTGCTCCACAAGTTTGAGCTATTTTGAAACCCTGCCATTTCCTCTTAGCATGCAGTAGTATGCCCTTCCTTTTACATCAACAAATAAACAAAGCCTGATTATACTGACCTCATGGCACTATATTTGCAGTTATTCCATTTTTTGATTAACCACCTTCAGCAGCTTCAGAATGATGAAAGATAAAATTAGATCATACTTACTTTTTCCCCAGTTTCATTAATGTTCTTCACAGCATTGAATCAAGTTTAATATGCTGTGCTTAGTCCATAAGACCTTCAAACGAAAATGCTGAGGCACCATTCAAAGGTTTTGTAAGCGGCACACCAACTCAGTTTCAGGTTTGGAGAAAAGCCTTGGTATCTAGGCAGCTGTTAAAGGGATGCATCTGTTTGACATTTGATTAGAATATGCTCTACTCATAGCGCTTGGGCATATGACATGCCATCTGAAGAGTAATCCTGCAGCTATACAAAAGACATTTGGTATTTTTATAAGAGACACAAAGTAAGGAAAACAATCAGGCACAGGTACCCAAATTATTTATGTTTCTGTACACTGATTCTGTACTCTACTGATGTCTGAAACCATACACCCCACCAAACTCTCACATGATCCTGCCTCGATTAACAAATCTTCTATGTGTTCAGTATACTGCTAATTTGAGGGAGCATTTGCACAAGTAAAACCTGCTATTGTGGATATGAGAATTTTCGGCTGTATTTAGAGTTGGCTGACAGTGTACTTCCTCACAAAAGTGGCAGAGTACCATGTCCACCAAACTGTCGGTCTCCCCACTTTATTATGAGTCAGGTGAACTGCCATATTTCTGCCGGCGGAGCCTCCACTGGCCCCAGGGAAACACATTGGCCTATGGCTTGGTGAATATGGGGCTGTCCACCAATAGACGTTAGCCAGGTGCGAAGCCATTTTTGCCTGTTTGGGACCACCAGGCAAAGCCTGTTCGCCTGAACAGGAAAAAATACAAATTACCTCGGTCAACATGGCAACTCATTTTTCATAACTAGAAATTAGTATTCTGAAGATGGCAACATAATTATTACAGGATCATGTGAAATAGTATGTAGAAAGTAAGAAATGAATTGCCGCGTGTAGAAGTAAAACAGTGACAATATGGTATTATGTACATTCATTGATAAAATCAGTGTCAGTACATTACAGCTCCATTAACAAGTTGGTAGGACACAGATCTGATTCATAGGCCATTGATAACACGGCAGAACCTTGATAAGTAAACTTACAAGAAGACACGTCTAGGCCAATGAACCTTTTGACCACGTTTGGGGACTTCCCAGAACAAGATATCTTTTGGCATCACAATCAATAAATCAATAACTCAATCAATATGCACAATACTAATCAATAACATTTAATATTAATCAATACAACAAACGCACCATGACCTTTCAGCCATGATTAACCACAACAAAACTAGTAAGAGTTAGGAAATGTATTCCCTATTAGTTACAATCTAATATCATGTTTATTCGTCTCAACAATAGCAAGCACATCAAAACCACTATAATTTGGCAACTCGAGCAAAACGTAATCAAAGCATAGATCATGAACATTAGAAAACAGCACAACGTTAACATGAGTCAACTTTAGCAGAGTATCATTAGTACATTATTCAACAAATCAAGAATTCAGTCATTTGTCTATTTGCATCCGGTATTAGTGAACTCATTAACTAACCTCGAATTAGCATCAGCATGTTGGGCTTCATGCAAAATAATTTGCAACATGAATTTGGAAAACATGTAACTAAGGCAATCAGACAATCACATTTTATCATCAGATAGTTACCCATCCGAATGAGTCAGCAAACAGCGTCAGTCTTCATCCTCAGGATATCAGTCGATTCGCCATCAGCCAGGATAAAACAGGTAAGTCTCAGTAGGGCATAGCAAGAAAAGACTCTTCCCTCATAAGGAGGAGAAGTGCAGAAGAGGCAAGGAATAGGGTGAGGATGGTTTAAGGTATAAGGCAAAGGCTCCCAGAATGGCAAAGGGATGATGAGGAGGAATGGCAAGGAACGGCAGAGTAATAGCTCTATAATGGCTGATTTCTCCTCGGGTCACGCCATTATATCAAAACTATCGAACAAGTCTCTAATTTCCCATTGGGCAATATTTGGTGCATCGTTATCTCTGCCCAATAATTCTCCACACACCTTACTAGAATATTCACCTAACACAGTTCTCATGCAGTTGATTGGCTCCTGTGATTGTCGTCTTCAACGGGTGGAATGCCAGGTAAGAAAAGTTACACTTGTCGCTCCAGTCAGTAGTTCCATTGTCTTCTCCTAGTCCAGGCGACCTTGCACCTGTTGCGAATTACACTGTTGCATTCGGCAAGAATGTCTCCTTGAGCAAGTCGGGTCCCATGAGAAAGAATTTACTACGGCTACACACACATATCTCTAGCTTCTGGAAAAGTACAGCTTTGTGTCCTTCAGAAAAGCAGCACATTGCACGTTAGAAAAACACAATTAATAAGAGACCAGGCACCCCAGCCCAGACCTTTGCTAACTAAGGCCTAGTGATTAATTGAGCATAACCCCAATATATGACTCTAATTAAGATACGCTAATACAAAACCATCCATTAGTACATTGTTAATTCATTATTAGTCAGTTTCATTAATCATCATATGCATTAGTGGCCACTCCCCGGGGGCACATTTCAAACGCGTACATTATTTCTACATTAACACATTTCTATGCAATTTCACTACACATTATATTGCAAGCTTTTTATGTTAATATTAATTTTAAAGGTCACACTCCAACACCATCTGATGATTTCTGTGCTCACATAGTCAGCTGTTTCTCCTTATACAGCCGTGATAAGAGAGGAAGGATGGAGAGCAGAGTGTTGTTTATATGCTGTTCTTCTCGAAGTTCCTCTACTGGTAGGCAGAGAAGTGTTATGCTCTCTCTCCTGCAAGTTTGTCAATGGATTTCAACTCTCTGAGTTGGGTGGCATCTTCAGCAGGACAGCAAGGCTTTATTGCTGTTCTGTGTAGTTTCCTGTGCCAAAAGATTTGCTTATTGTCAATTTGGTTGTGAAGCGATTGAAGTGAAGGTTTATACTTCCCTTAATGGCCCCTATCATTTGTTAGGTGTACTTTCTGTGTAAAAAAGTGTTATAATTTCAATACTTTTGTGAGTGGAGAAGATTTATATGCCATTATGGTGCTATTTTCTTATTTGTCTTGCGTTCCCTCCTACTGTCTTTCACCACCTGATCTTGCATGCCTCAAGATCAGTCAGGCAGACAAATACATCAACGCCTCCAGGCCCATGATTACAGATAAGTAATGTATGCTTTGATACGTGTTAGACCTGCCAGCCTCTAGGGTGGCCTCCCACCTAACGTTCTGCCCTCACCCTCCTATCTTGCTGAATTCGATTTTGTTTGTTTTATGACTGTATGCAATTTACCACTGTTAACCAGCACTAAAGTGCTTGTGCTCACTCCCTGAAATGTGCTTAATTTACCAATAAGTCCCTTGTAACGTGGTATACCATATACCCAGGACCTGTACATTAAATGCTACTAATGGCCCCAGAGCACTTATTGTGCCACCCACTTAAGAAACCTCTTAAAATATACCCCACCATGAATGCAGAATGCAGTTTTAAACTGCCAATTTGACTTGGTAATATAAGCCCCTTGCCAAACCTTAAACTTCCCTTTTTTCTACATGTCATCCCTGAGGTAATTCTTAGGTTACCCGTAAGACAGGGCTTAAGGTGAATAAAAGGTTGGATATGTGCTTTCAAGTTTTACATATGCTGGTATTGATAAACTCTTAAATTCAATTTCACTATCTCTCCCATAGGATAATATTGGATTGCCTCAGTACATTTATTAAATGTTATCTTTTGATTGGGAACAGGTGAACATCTCATGTTTGGTGTCTGAGAAATTGTAATTTAAAACCCTATTTAATGGTAAGGACAGATTTTATGTTAGAATTTTAAAATGCTATTTTTGGACAATTAGCATTTACCTGCCCTATTTGATGGTTGCAGTCTGTTCCTGAGTCACATGACTGGGTGAAGATGGCGGTTGATCTTTGTTTTTTTCCTCTCAGATAGCCTAAGGATTAAGTCTGCCACACAAAAGAGGGATTAAGTGTGCCTGGATGGGCCATCATTGGCAGGATGGGGTCAGACCTAGACACAGCCCAACTTGCAACTGAATAGGCTGTGCTCTGCCTTCAAAAAAATGCCTTGTCACTCCTGAATTGTTCATATATCCAGCTTGGAGCCAGGGCAGGGGACATGGGAAACCTCAAGCACTTCAAAAGATATTCTCTAGAAACTTCTCCTCCTTTACGGAAAGTACCAGGTAAAAATACAGGACCCTCAATCTCACTCTTCTGTTCAATTTGTGGACCTGTGGAAGGATTCTTGGAGGACTGCCTGCTGCTGTGGCCTGCTGTGTATTTCAGAGGACTGCTTTGCTGCACCTGAATGGACTGCTATGCTGCTTGAAGAGTGCCTTGAAACATCAGAGCCTTGCCTGCTGCTTGAGCCCTGTTCACTTCTTGAACCCAGGACCACCAGAGTGACTCCAATGGTGTACCTCCTCTGTTGGCCTCCTGTTTAGAGTCTCAGAGATGGAACCGCCTCCAACAATCTTGTATCCACACCTACACTTAGCCAGAGTGAGTCCTAACACCCCAAGTGGTGCATCTCCAGTCCTGGATCTTTGGAGATGTTTGGTGGTTTGAAAGGTGCTAGGGTAATCAAAATCCAAAACTTAGGACTTAGAACATTTGTGGCTAAAAACTCTTTCGAGATCTGAGAGGATATCAAGACCAAGCTGCTCATCTATCTGTCCAAGGTGCATCACCAGTCAGCCTTACTTCAAGGCAGCACCTGCTACGTTCTTCACACTGCAGCAAATCCTGTTCAGTGGTCCTTCACCAAAGGGGTATCCAGCCCTGTAAAACTCTTGTCGGCTAGAGCCTCCCGCTTTGTCCCGCTAGAGATTTTCATCTTCCAAAAAAGAAACTAAATACGCACATAGAATTCTTCACTGCAACTTTCCCCAGCAGCTCCCCGATGACAATACCCCCTTCTCAGACACTGCCTGCAGCCTTAGCCAGCTGAACATCTATCTTCTCAGATAAGTTTTCTTGAAATTTCTTGAAAGTTCAAAGGTAAGCACTGACCAGGCCCATCCACTTTTTGTATCCGACTCTATATTATTTATGTATTTGGGAATTTTGAAACATGTTTTGTGTCAAATGTCAGATGTTTAAGAGTGCTAAGTTGTTGATGAGGCAAAGGCTATTCATAATAATCCGTTTCTTAGTTCCATTGTCTCCATAGTTTTTACTTTTGGGCAAGTCTGTTTTAGTTAGTTTTCAACTGTTTTTTAAATGCATATAGCTTGATTCAGGTTTGTAGTTCGGATTGAGGGACCTCAGGTATGCTTCAAGGCATTTCATAACATCAAACCTTGGCTTCTCAGCTACATAAAGGCAGTGTCATTGGGTGATAAGGTGGGTTGTGAAGGAACAAAGATACCTGATTGGAAGTTCCATGAGCCACAGAAACACCTGCACAGGTTGGTTGTTCTGGTCAAAGTAATAATGAGGTTTCATGCAACCGCTTGCTGCCAGGTTTTGGAGCATGCCAATGAACTTCCTTGGAAGTCCAATGTGTTTAGTATTGTAGTAATCAAGGCTTACCTTGACCAATCTTCATATGAGCTGCACTCAGTAGTCAGTTTAGAGAAGAAAGATAATTTTCCAGATGAAGGATAGTTGCATATCGACCCCTTGAACCATTGCATTGACCTGGGTATAAAGGGAAGCTCCAAATCAAGGATAATTTTCATTTTTTTGCATTTGATCAAATAAAAATGTTCTAAGGCCTTAAAGAAGGTCAAAGGACAATGAGTCAAGGTCAATCTCAACCTTCACAAGGACTTTGCTTTTAGTTCTGTTTATTCTGCGAGCGTTCCCCAGTAGTTCAAAACCTTGCCTCAGTAGCAGCTATTGCTTCAGAGATTAGGTTTATTATAAATAAATTAGGCATGAATCTAATAGCAATTTTAAGTTTCAACTTTCCTAAGTCGTATTATATTTATGTAGTAAAATTAAGAGTGCCATTCCATTAGACAAAGGGATTCTAATAGATAAAGGGCTACCTCGATGTAGAAGACACTTGATAGTGTTCATTCTGAGGACAAGACAACTGAATGTATCAACTAATGGCTTTGCTGCTGCAGAACCCTAAACTGTTTAGAAGTTGTCAACGTCTTCTGCTGTTCTGTGACTAGCCCAGCCGTGTTAGTTTCAAACTAGTGTGGGATTTCTTTTTTTTTTTTCTTGATTTGTCCTTGAAATCCGAGCTATTTATATAATATGATGCATATTAATTATATAAATATGCAATGTAATCTACATAAAAATGAATGTTGGGGGAATGTTGGGATTAGCCAGGTAGTAGCCCGTGTTCATCCTAGGCAACAGACGATACGCCTAATGTCCTTACTCTGGCACGGCCACTAATTATGATCAGGAACTTCGAATTGCTTGTGTCACTCTTGGTGCAAACCTTCAACGGTAAAGCCAGTCAGTCAATAACTTTATTCGATCCCAATCAGACCATAAAAGCACAAAAATACATCAACAAATTCATAAAGATTTAAAAAACTAGATTAAAAACTGGACATAGTTAAAAGCAGACATTTTGTACATATTGATCAAAGGTATCCATCCAGGTGTTTAATAGCCGAACCGGCTTATGTGACTCCCGACCACATAAAAACACAGTCAAAATGGGAGCAGGTCACTTTGACATTAAAATGCGTTATATTACCGCCCATAAAACTGACAAGACACAGAACAATCGTCATCATTATAAAACTTTGATCAGCCCACCATTTGGTTCATAAAAACGTATCATCTCGAGGGGTTAAAAACAACAATTATCAATGTCTCAAACTATATAGACAGTATGGGAAAAACAAGAAAAAAGATATGACATCCACCCTAACAATCTAAAAAAAGACAAGAACGTAGGAACGGTAGAGTCAAATTGTGCATGCATTTCTTTCCAAACATTGAATTTTCCTCAATTTTGTACCCAGAGAAAGCCAGAATTTGCTAAGGTGATAATGTTTTAATCGTGGAAGTACAAATGTTTGATTATAGTTCTCTGTTGAGTCATTTTACACCAGAAAACGGTACCTGCAACCACCTTTTTAGTTCTTTGATGGGCCAGCAGAAACTTTGAAGCAGTTCCATAACCAGACAACCTATGCACCCAAAGTCCTGAACTCCATTTGGTTATCGGTATTGGGGTAGCCAGTTGCCCAGGTCATCGTAGGGCCACCAGTTAGCTATGCCTTTCCCTCTGCTCTGCAGCATTTTGTTCAGAAACTCGAGTGACTTCAAATCCAGAACAAGCATTTATAATGCAATGGGTCTCGCATTTGCACGAGTTAGTGATATTAGCATTGTAAACTCCTAACCGGCCTTTTCTTGCCACATAAACTGAAAATTAAAAGAGTTTCACATAAGCGAGCGATTCACAGCGCCACGGCCGCATAAGCATCAGTGCGAAGAGACAGACAAATGGAAAAAGAAGTTCGCTGGCAGTCAAACTTATCGGTAAAGTGCAATTAGCCATGTAACGGGGGCGATGGACAAGGCGGGAACAAAACCTCCCCTAGGAGGGACAAACATAAACTATTTACCAATGTCATCAAATTCATTTTGAAGGGCAAGCCCACGAACGAGTGGTAGTGATGGGCGTGAGGTGGGCGTGGTTAAGAGCCCAGGTACATACCAACACATTGGAAAAGCAGCGCTTGCGCGCTGCTATACTCAACCTAAAGAAACTTGTAGTTGCGCGATTTAAAAACTCTTAAAATAGATTACAAGGGCACTGTTCGTATAGAGCTTTTAGGCTGTGTTTTTCTCCTGGTGCTAACGTTTTGCAGGTGTGTGTGCTTTTGTTTTCTTATTATTCGTGTCTGGAAGCTACACTGCATCTAATATTTCCCAGATAAACTATTTCAAACATACCAGAACAGTAAATCTTAGCTGCAAAAAGTATATAAACATTATAATCACTATCAGAACATTCATCTGAGGTGAGAGGAAATGCATTAAAACTACACCCACGAGCTTCAGTAAATATACTGAACAAATTTTTGGTGCTGAATTTTACTACCCTTCCATTTATCTGCATAAGTTGTTTAGGGCCATTTCATTATTGGTTCCAAATGGTTTAAGCAAATGTTATCCCTCTAAATACTCTTTTTTAGCTCCATTGTGCCTTCAGATTTTCTCTTCACATTTTCTTTTTCTTGATTTAGGTAATAAACCAGCAGCGGCCACCGCTAATCTGAAGGGGAGGGGGATATTGGGCAACAGGGGCTCAATAAATAATAATAAAAAAAGAATACTAATAATAAAAAAAATAAACGTACCCGTCCCGACAACGCCGGCCACCTAGTGCTCCTCTTCTGATGCAGTCCCTCGTACAATGGCACAGGTTTCCCAAGCAATCCTGGGGCTGCTCTCATGGTATACCTCGCATGAGAGCTTTGCCAGGATTAGTCTGAGCGGCTTGTTCTGCCTCTCAGACAGTGCATGGGAGTTTGTGCTGTTTCTCCAACCCCGCTGTGCAACACGGATGGGTTGAAGAAACCTAAGTACGCATGTCAGTGTGGGCAGCCTAAGACAGCCGGCCAAACTGACATGTGCAATTAGGGCACTCACTTCACTCCCCATCCCTCCACTCCCAAGGCCCAGCCTCTGCCCTCCCTGCACACGATGGCTCAGCTGAGCCAGCAGCTGAAAAATAAAATGAAATATTGTTTTCTTTTTCAGCTGCTGGCTCCTAGCGATTGGGGCAACGCTCCTTTGTCATTGCAAAGGAGCCATCCTGTAATAAACACTTGCACTTACTAAGAGCCTCGCCCACATAACCAACCGGTAGGTAATTAATTATTTCCGGAAATCTATGATTTGCCTCTATTGCTTCCCACTGACAAGGTAATTGTGGGTGGTTTACCTGAACTGTAAAGGTCTCAGTTCACACTGTGCTTCAGCCTGTTACGTGGACCATAGGTCACTGCAGTATTTGCCACCTGCATATGTCTGAATTACTATTGATAACTCAGCCGCCATCGTTGTGTCTGAGTTTAATATTGAAAAACTGCCATTCATAAAATTGAGTTATAGTTACATCAACCAGGGCTAAGTGCACATCAAAGGAAAATGTTTGTAGCTTAATTTCCTTTAAGAAATTGATGGTTTTGGCAAAACCACGCTTGGTGCCCCAAGTTAAAATTTTAATCAGGCTGTCTATACTATAGCACACTTTGGTATTTGTATAATTCAAGCAACCTCAGTCTACTGTTCTTCAACATAGGCAAAACAGGAGGTGGAGCTTTGATTTGACCAAGATGGCTGCTCCCTGACTTAGCTCCATGTCTCCCCAGCCATTCTTCCACATCCAGCTGATGTTGAGGCTTGGCTGTCTGACAACCTGCTACGGCAGAGGGTCTGGACACCAGCGCTGTAATGCCAGACCCACTCCGGAGCCTTTAGGGCCGTATTGACCTGCTGCCTGGACACAGCCTACACTTGGTGTGGGCACCCAGGAACAGCCCTGGACTCTCCCGCGGCACTAGCTGGTCCTCCTTCTAGGCGCCATTCCTTTTGTCTGCACCATCTATGTCGGAGCCCCCCCTGGGTAATCAGAGGGGGCTGCAGAGAATATTGTTGCCTGCCCACCCCCCACCTGGCATGGGATGCAACCACCCAGGAGCCACCCTGGACTCTCCCTCTGCATTAGCTAGTCCTCTTCTGTGAAAGATGACGAGCATTATGTGGCAATCATTGACAGTGTGAGAGGTAGAAATAATGAAAGACTGCTTACTTTCGATAGGACAATGAGTCAGTTTTCACTTCAGGAACAGGCGACACTGATACATGATGGGCCTGATGGTGTAAACAATAGTGCTCCACAATCTGTTTTCCTGCCTTCTGCATCTTTAGAAAATGCTGGAGGAAATTAAGGTTGCAAGGAGGTGTCTCTAGCTAAATTTTGGCAGAAGTACAGAAAAAGTTTTGAAAAATGTGGAAAGTGACCAGTCTTCTGTACTTGTGGAAGACATGGCATTTGATGAGCCTTTTGTTTATGTTCCTGTCTGTCAAAATGCTACAGTGTTTCTGGTCTTATATCAAATGACAGATAAGACACAGCATTCTAGTCTGGTAAAGATTTATGGCCACGTTGATGCAGTCATTCAATGGACAGCAATCCTTCAACTACAAAAACTGAAGCTGAAATCTGTAAGACAATACGTGTGACCTTGCACACATTCGTGAGCAGGAACTGTGTTAAGTCACATGCTTGTGGTGACACTGAGCTAATACAACTTGTGTTCATGTGAAGGAACCAACAACATTTACATCCATGATGCTGCTGGGGTTTCCAAACTACAGTTGGAGGACAGAGATTTATAACTCTTGCATATTTTTATATACTAGCACAGTTGGTGAATAATTATTGTTGGTATACCCAACCTCTATCTTTTCCCTCATCTCAATATCCTTTTTTTCTTGGCATAGCCAACGAAGGTGCCTGGGTGTCAGTAGCTCACAACTTCACGTACAGTACCTTTTTAGTGTCCAATCCCAAGCCAGCCAGATTCTCTCACAGCACCTGATGTACTTCTTCCATGGAATGACTCACCTCTTCATCCAAAAAGACTCCTGCCTCTAACCTTTAAAGACAAGGAGAGGATATTAACCAGCAACTTATTCTGGCTGCCACCAAAGAAATGGCATGTCTGTGACTGCTGAATGCAGTACTATAAATAAATGACAAATGAACACCTCACCATAAATTCCTAATGGCATGTTAACCACAGAGGCCTTTCATTCTAGGAGTCAGTAGGGGAAAACATGGTGGCTATCCTGGTTGGGTATCCAGTCTGTGGCTTCTCTTAATTCATTAGTATCAGTCTGTGATAAATCCACACCGATCCAGAGCAGTGTGGTCATCAGCTCTTTTTGAGCAGGTATAGATGGGAAGTTGATATTGTCACTCTCTGGCTCTTAAGTGGGAAGTGGTAAATAAAGGGTGTCACATAAGGTCTCAAGGAACAGTTGTCAACTTTCACTGCATTGCAGTAAGAATGCACCTCGGTGAAATCAATATGGCTTAAAGGTGGAGCTAGGATCGCACTGTCAATGCACCTGGATTTGACCATGTAATCTGTTGGGCTGCGTGATCTACTGCTACGAGCAGCTATGCAAAATAAATTCTACAATGAATGCTAAACCAATAAGGAAACCCCATTCATGAAGCAACTGCAAAAATGTAACCTGAAAAATAACTCCCTAAAAAAGCGGACCAACAGCAGGACTAAAATTTAAAAGTAAAATAACATGATTCAGAAAACACAAGAATGTATTTCTATCACTTTATCTTTTTTTGCTTTTGAAATCTTGCTACAGAGAACTACTACAGTTTGTCAGAAGACAGTGTTTCATACCATACACCACAGAACCAATTCTTGCTCAATATTGGACAGCTTTTATGTTATTCTAGGTTGTCTCACTCTAATTTGTTGCTTTCCTCTCTTTTTGTGTTTACACCCTCCCCCCACAGGAACATTTTGGTTTCACCAACAGTAGATTCGTCATTCCTATTGGTTCATACACAGAATTGAGAACAGAAACAAAAGAGTTTGCTGTCTTTCAGTGCTATCGTGTGATCACTACAAAAAATGCAGAAGTCTGGACCATACAATGTCCAGCTTGACAGATTACTGTAAACAAGCATTGGCAATGCCAGTCAGTCTCAGTTGTATGTTAAGGCTAGCAAAAAGGATAAACATTTTTTTTTTTTTTTTTAATAAACTGCAAACTTGGCCCGAGGGCATTAGAGCAATTTACATGAGCAACAAGATACACTATACATTATTTATTATTATTTGGTGGGGAGGACGGAAGATTCATTGATATGCCCTGAATTGCAGGATGCCAAGTGAAGCCTCATTGGAAAGCTGATTCTCCAATTCCAAGGTCAGCAAATCAAGCTGCAAGGCCACATCTTCTCTTGTTTTCGTTTCATCATCCCTTTTTATCTCACTCACAGTAGATGTATCCTCTTGACCATGTTTCACACTAATACAGCCTTGTTAAACCATAAAGAAACCAATCAATCAAATGGGTTTATATTGAAGTCTAACTCAAATGTTTGTCAATATTGTTAGCATTTCCAAAAGAAACTGCAGGTCTTCTGAGTTTTAAGAAGCCAGATGTAACTTTCCCATATCCTGTCATCCTACAGACATGGCAAACATAAATATGATAATTTCACAATGTCAAAGATGAAATTTAAAAAGCAAGGATTATTGTAAATCTCTGAATAAATCCATTTGAGCCAATAAAGCATTAGAAAACATTGACATTGCGTAATGGACCAATTGGCATCAAGTCGCCCCCCCCCTAAAACATAACCAGTTTGCCAAAATATGACATATTATGCATGAGAATACACAAAGTTAGGTATGGGAATGGAAGATGTCCCGGTTTGACTTAATTAAACGATGTACTCAAAGTCATTGTCTTCACGAGGAGTCAGCACCATTCTTGGAAGGAATATTAAATTGAAATATAAGCTGCTTAATATTATCAACTACTTTTTTAAATTGAAGCTCTTAAAAACCACAAGATTAAGTCAGTGTTGAGTAACACTTCCATTGTAAATATGATTTCCATTAAAACTCCAATTTTTAAGCTACTAAAAAGGCAATCTTATGCAGTATAGACCTTTTTCACAGAAAGGTAGCACAAATTTAGACATTTACATATCAAAGTTTAGGCTAATGATTTGTGTCAATTTCCAGCTTGTTGGAATTTCGCAAATAACCAGAGGGTTATGAAAGAAAATGTATCCACGTCAAATGCTTCCATGTGTACTTTTGCTCAACTACATTTACCCCAGCAGATTGTTTGCAGGGCTGACAATCCATGTTAATAACACAAAAGAATGATGGACGGAGTGCTGAACAATGCAAACACTCACCCCCAGTCACAGATCTGGGTTTAATCCATCGTTCTTTTGCTCACCATGCAATATCCTTGAATGTTACTTGCATACTGCAGAGTCAATCAATAAATAAGCTAAACGTTTAACAAATGCATAAGACTGCGTACAAATCTGTAGCTTCACAAATTTGACTTTAGCAAATTTTAGTAGTAAGGGAAATTAGCTCTGAATTTTATCAAAATTCACTATTTGAAAACAAATAGACCAAGAGTAATCAGGTTAAGATAAAAAGCTTTCTGCAATTAATTTTGTTTTTTGCTACCAATTTTGAACAAATACAATAAAATGTATATTTCTATCCAGTGCTTTAAGAGTGCCACCATAAATGACACCCTCATCATTGTTGGTTTTCAACAGTCTGCCCTTATTATTTGAGAGAAACAATGCATCTGCTGTGTTCCTTCTTCAACACCTCTGTGGTACTTGAGCAATTTTCAGAGTGAGGATGCTGGTTATCGACGTTTTGTCACTAAAGTCAAAGGGATTGTAAAGATATGGTGGAGTTTAATTTGAGACAAGTCCATCAAAGTATTCCCAGATAACTGATTAAATATAAATTATAACTTTTTCAATCTTCTCAACACATTTTCAGCAAAAACTTAGAATTTGCATTGAAGTCCTTTATAGTGATTGTTATGAAGTATCTCAGGTTAAGAAATTGTTATTAAAATTAGACTCTGCATCTGTCTTAAAGGTACGAACTTAGTTATTGACTTGGATTTTCCAAATTTTGCACAACCACACTTTTCATTGCTCGTACATCATTCTATGAGAAAATTCTTCCTGGATCAACAGTGGCCTAGGAGTGATCAACATACCTTGACCAGAACCACTGTCATGGCGGTTCCTGTCAAGATATAACATTTTGGAGGACAGCTGCCATTGGTTTTGACAGCTGTCCACCAAACGTTAAACAAGTTTTTGACATTCAAAAACAAACTGTCAAAGTTGGATTTTTTTTTGTTTTTGTTTTTAATAAAAAGGTATTGACTTTACACAGTAGGAGTTTTTCACTGGGATTGAGGTTAAAAAGAATTGATTCTGTGCCTTACCATGTTTTTTCTGTCCCTCACTGACGGTGATGAACAGATTTGCGGACAAAGCTTTTCACCGACAGAACCAACAGGCTCTGACATCATAAATCTGGCAGTCCAACAAGCAGGGTGGAAGTTCAGTTTGGCAGATAAGGTACTTCGGTGCACGAAGAAATGCCTGTATGTTGAACTACAAATCATCCCCTGTTTCCTAGAAAGCAAAAGTAATCTATAGTTTTAGAACAGTTTACCTCCTCCGTACAAACGGAGTGCAGAATCACAAAACAATTTTGATTGGTGCTACTTCTTGACCTTGCTCATAAGTTAAAGTAGTGCAAACAACTTTGAACACCGTATTATGAAAGCAGGCTTCTGGAGATGGTAATATGTGACAAGAATGTTTGTCCGTCTTTGTTGTGTGGCATTTTTTCTGGTGTTTATGTGTTCCGTAGTTTTCTGTGTTGCTGTTCTTTGTACACCATTATTGCAATCTAATATTGTTTTGCTGTCTGTTGTTGTTGTGCTGCGCTTTTTGTTGGCTGTTTTGTTGTGTCTTGTCCTGTTATGTCTTATTCATGCTGTTATGTTGCTTTGTGCAAGTTGTGTTATGTTCTGTTGTTTACTTTGGATATGCTAACAATGCTGCTATGTCTCCAGCCAAAAGCAACAAATGCCTCTCAACGTTCTGTGATAAGCAATGATTTACCACTCCCAAAACATCTGCAGAGAAAGTGTCTCAAATTAACATTTTGTAGGAGGCTGGACTGGCTTGTAGTGAGTACCAAGGGGTACTTACACCTTGCACCAGGCACAGGTATCCCTTATTAGTGTATAGGGTGTCTAGCAGCTTAGGCTGATAGATAATGGTAGCTTAGCAGAGCAGCTTAGGCTGAACTAGGAGACGAGTGAAGCTCCTACAGTACCACTAGTGTCATATGCACAATCTCATAAGAAAACACAATACACAGATATACTAAAAATAAAGGTATTTTATTTTTATGACAATATGCCAAAAGTATCTCAGTGAGTACCCTCAGTATGAGGATAGCAAATATACACAAGATATATGTACACAATACCAAAAATATGCAGTATAGTATTAGAAAACAGTGCAAACAATGTATAGTTACAATAGGATGCAATTGGGACCCATAGGGATAGGGGCAACACAAACCATATACTCCAAAAGTGGAATGCGAACCACGAATGGACCCCAAACCTATGTGACCTTGTAGAGGGTCGCTGGGACTGTAAGAAAACAGTGAGGGTTAGAAAAATAGCCCACCCCAAGACCCTGAAAAGTGAGTGCAAAGTGCACTAAAGTTCCCCAAAGAGCACAGAAGTCGTGATAGGGGAATTCTGCAGGAAAGACCAAAAACAGCAATGCAACAATGATGGATTTCCAGACGAGGGTACCTGTGGAACAAGGGGACCAAGTCCAAAAGTCACGATCAAGTGGAGAGTGGGCAGATGCCCAGGAAATGCCAGCTGTGGGTGCAAAGAAGCTGCTACTGGACAGTAGAAGCTGAGGATTCTGCAAGAACAACAAGGGCTAGAAACTTTCCCTTTAGTGGATAGATGTCCCACGCCGTGGAGAGTTGTGCAGAAGTGTTTTCCTGCGGAAAGACCGTAAACAAGCCTTGCTAGCTGCAAAGATCACGGTTAGGGTTTTCAGGTGCTGCTGTGGCCCAGGAGGGACCAGGATATCGCCAATTGCGTCAGGAGACAGAAGGGGTGCCCAGCAAGACAAGGAGCCCTCACAAAAGCAGGCAGCACCCGCAAAAGTGCTGGAAACAGGCATTACAAAGTGGAGTGAAATGGTGCTCACCCAAAGTTGCACAAAGGAGTCCCACGCCGCCAGAGGACAACTCAGGAGGTCGTGCAATGCAGGTTAGAGTGCCGTGGACCCAGGCTTGGCTGTGCACAAAGGATTCCCTCGGAAAGTGCACAAGAGCCGGAGTAGCTGCAAAAGACGCGGTTCCCAGCAATGCAGTCTGGTGTGGGGAGGCAAGGACTTACCTCCACCAAACTTGGACTGAAGAGTCACTGGACTGTGGGAGTCACTTGGACAGAGTTGCTGGATTCAAGGGACCTCGCTCGTCGTGCTGAGAGGAGACCCAGGGGACCAGTGATGCAGTTCTTTGGTGCCTGTGGTTGCAGGGGGACAATTCCGTCGACCCACGGGAGATTTCTTTGGAGCTTCTAGTGCAGAGAGGAGGCAGACTACCCCCACAGCATGCACCACCAGGAAAGCAGTCAAGAAGGCGGCAGGATCGGCGTTACAGAGTTGCAGTAGTCGTCTTCGCTACTTTGTTGCAGTTTTGCAGGCTTCCAGCGCGGTCAGCAGTCGATTCCTTGGCATAAGGCGAAGAGAGAGATGCAGAGGAACTCGGATGAGCTCTTGCATTCGTTATCTGAAGAATTCCCCAGAGCAGAGACCCTAAATAGCCAGAAACGAGGGTTTGGCTACTTAGGAGAGAAGATAGGCTAGCAACACCTGAAGGAGCCTATCAGAAGGAGTCTCTGACGTCACCTGCTGGCCACTCAGAGCAGTCCAGTGTGCCAGCAGCACCTCTGTTTCCAAGATGGCAGAGGTCTGGAGCACACTGGAGGAGCTCTGGGCACCTCCCAGTGGAGGTGCAGGTCAGGGGAGTGGTCACTCCCCTTCCCTTTGTCCAGTTTCACACCAGAGCAGGGCTGGGGGATCCCTGAACCGGTGTAGAATGGCTTATGCAGAAATGGGCACCATGTGTGCCCATGAAAGCATTTCCAGAGGCTGGGGGAGGCTACTCCTCCCCTGCCTTAACACCATTTTCCAAAGGGAGAGGGTGTAACACCCTCTCTCTGAGGAAGTCCTTTGTTCTGCCTTCCTGGGCCAAGCCTGGCTGGACCCCAGGAGGGCAGAAACCTGTCTGAGGGGTTGGCAGCAGCAGCAGCTGCAGTGAAACCCCTGAAAGGGCAGTTTGGCAGTACCGGGGTCTGTGCTAGAAACCCGTGGGATCATGGGATTGTGCCAACAATGCCAGGATGGCATAGAGGGGGCAATTCCATGATCTTAGACATGTTACATGGCCATATTCGGAGTTACCATTGTGAAGCTACACATAGGTAGTGACCTATATGTAGTGCACACGTGTAATGGTGTCCCCGCACTCACAAAGTCCGGGGAATTGGCCCTGAACAATGTGGGGGCACCTTGGCTAGTGCCAGGGTGCCCACACACTAAGTAACTTAGCACCCAACCTTTACCAGGTAAAGGTTAGACATATAGGTGACTTATAAGTTACTTAAGTGCAGTGTAAAATGGCTGTGAAATAACGTGGACGTTATTTCACTCAGGCTGCAGTGGCAGGCCTGTGTAAGAATTGTCAGAGCTCCCTATGGGTGGCAAAAGAAATGCTGCAGCCCATAGGGATCTCCTGGAACCCCAATACCCTGGGTACCTCAGTACCATATACTAGGGAATTATAAGGGTGTTCCAGTAAGCCAATGTAAATTGGTAAAATTGGTCACTAGCCTGTTAGTGACAATTTGTACAGAGAGAGCATAACCACTGAGGTTCTGGTTAGCAGAGCCTCAGTGAGACAGTTAGGCATCACACAGGGAACACATACATAGAGGTCACAAACTTATGAGCACTGGGGTCCTGGCTAGCAGGGTCCCAGTGACACATAACAAACATACTGAAAACATAGGGTTTTCACTATGAGCACTGGGCCCTGGCTAGCAGGATCCCAGTGAGACAGTGAAAACACTCTGACATACACTCACAAACAGGCCAAAAGTGGGGGTAACAAGTCTAGAAAGAGGCTACTTTCTCACACATTTGCATTGCTCACTTTGTTTGATACGGCCAAGGATTGTGTAATTTCTGATTTTTCATCATTTTGAAAGATCAGAGCCCCACCGGAAGTCAATCCCATTGTACTTAGTGTGCCCCGAGAAGTAATGGTAATAAATACTGATTTATTAGATTAAATCAAAGGGTAGGAAAGGTGTTGCCCTGCAACTTGATGCTATCTCGTTGTGCTATTCCGAATGCTGCAAAACAGAGGCAATATTGTTGTGGAGCATCGCCCTTGCAGCATACTTACGCTCAACTTGTAACAAAGAATCCAAATCATTTAAATATAGGATTGAATGTCTCATAAGCAGCATTTGAGTGTCAATCGTTACTAGAGTAGTTCACGAGGTTAATGGACCAGATATGCAAACCGCACAATACCTCAAAAAACATCAAAGAGGATTAATCTAGGTCAAGCAACAACACAATTTGGAATACGCTGAAACAATTTTAAACTTTTCAGAGCACAATGTTAAAAAATACAAGGATGTCTCTTTGTATAGGCCGTAGAAATGGATCTATGTGAGAAAAAAATTAACAAAATATTTTATTAATAATAATCATAAAATACGATCCCAAAATAATCAGTATATCCTCAACAAAATTAAAATCTTTGTTTTATTCACCCATCTGATTGATAAAAAACAATATGCCACATTTGTAGTTTCCTTGCCACTGATATATTTTAGAATACTTATAAAGCTACTTTACAATTTTTTCAAGTTAGTGTGTGTTAGAAACATGTGACATGCTTTATCTTCTATGCCATTATACTCGTGTCATGTTACTAAATGTCATATTTAACACTGTGAGAAAAGCGAAGTGAACCCCTTTCTCTACGTTTGAAGAATAAACAGAAGTTTGTCAGACGATGTTGCATCATTTCACCTCTACAAGATAACTTTCCTTCTGAATTCTATCAAAGTTATTCTGGGTGTGCTGCAGCATCTATCACACCCAGCACCACTGCATTTGTGAATATAAGTACAGTTGTAGTCCATGATTACCTGCACATAACTGAGCCTGGAACTGGACCGGCATGGAAAAACTAATAAAAGTTGCATACCCACACTGTTTAGGACCCAGGGCTATCCATTAAATTGCAGGGTCCCTTGTGGTGATCATCATGACCTAACACATGATATCAGAGGTTACATCACAAATCGTTCAATAAGTGACATCACTGGTGATATCATATATCACCCCAAAAACGACATATTTGATAACAAAGTCATTGTGGCTGATTCAGAAGGTTGGAGAGATAAACATAGAAACAATGGAATGCTACACAGGGGAAATCCTGGTGTTTAACATGTGTTAAAACATTTCCATCAATTCCTATTTGTCTACCTAATTGACTCTCTGTTAGAGAGATTGGTGTTCCAGACATGAGTCTCACAGTTGGGTGTAATATTGGTTCAAACGTCACCTTACTGCTCACTGCTAAAGTCAAACACGATTGAAACATGTCTGGGTTTGCTTTGTTTCTTTTCAGTCTTCACTCCTCATGGAAAGGGTACAAGGCTGATTTACATATGATTTGTTCTCTTATATAAGGGACCAGCCAGGCTGAAAACAATAAATACATTTCTATCCCAAGGGATTCCCAATAGTTAGTGAATTCTGCTAATTGGGGAAGGAGGGTTGGAAGGGGACTTGTTGGGCAACCAACTGGATTTCTATTAGCACTTCTCCATTGGAGTTCCCTTTCTGGGGTAGGGATGGAAATGCTTGCTTCGTGCTGAGTATGATCCATCTGACCAGAGCGCTGAGCAATGAAAGCACTAGAGAAGATCAGTTATTCAGAATGAGATTCTCCAGTTACTCATAGGACCGCCAAATTGAAATAGTAACAGGACCCCGTGTCCTCCCTTAAATTCTGAGTTCCAAGATGGTGATCATGAGCGTGATGGAAAATCTAGAAGCAGAGGCTCAGGTGAAGGGGGTGGGGGACTCACAATGTGGTCTCCAGCATGATCAGTGCTTGAGATGATAAATTATGACTGCCTGCTACAAATAACTTGATTAATTCATGGTGGAACTGGCACACATATGGAAGAACTGCTACTATTACCTCTGTATGGCATTGGCAAACGTTATGGGTTTCGGCTGACCAGAACTACCAGTTTATTGCTGGAACCATGGATTCTCTTGAGTGCCATGCATCATGATCAAAGTGGAGCTGTGCGCCAAATCAAAGACTGGGGATCCCTGATTGGCTGCTGGTGTCTGTTTCATCTGTACTACATTCAAAGTGCTCCTGGGACTCCTCGATGCACCCCAAGGATAGTAAAAATAAGAGCAAGGCTGACTTTATTTCCACTGAATCTATGTTCTTCATGGCTACACTAGAAAGACTCGGAGGGATCAAGTGACTCCTATCCAGCTTCATTGTCAAAGTATAAGCTTTAACCTCATAACCTCTTTCAGGATATAAGGGCTACTACCAATGACTTTGATCATTAGTTATCTGTGATGAGTATCAACCTGGATGAACTGAAGAAGAAAGGTAATATACAGAAACACAGGTACTAAGCTTGTTACAGAAGGTTTTGTAGAGCAGCACATCTGAAAGCAGGGAGAGAGAGATTGAAAGAATATGAGTGAGTTAAGAAGCATGTTTTAATCTTTGCTCTTAAACTAGAAAAAAAGGTGGAGTGCTCAGGCAGCACTTCTAGGGCATCAAGATCAGAGTTCCAGGGGTGAGGTCACATTATGCAGACAATAGCCTTAAGGCCTTATGCATCACTTGATGAGAAATGACATCTTGGATCCTGACTCGGAGATTCCTTTGAAGGCATGAGGGGCATCCAGGGTCCTAATCAGAGAACTAGAAGCCAGGACTATGGGTGTTGGCATTTAATTTGTTGACTTGAGAGAGGCGTCATAAACGATTTCCAATGACTTCCAGAGCTGTGAAGTGAGATATTTCTGGGAGGATATACAAACTGCTTGCTCTTTTCCGATATGACCCAAAATACCCAGAAAAGAAGACTAAAGTTTCAAGTAATAAAACGGGAACCCCTGACAAATGAGTTTGAGGCCTCTCTGAATTACCCTTCTAAACTGTACATTGTCTGGAAGAGGAACATGTTCTTTTTTTACACATCTCTATCCTGCAAGACTTCTAGGCGGCAAAAAACAATTTTGGGGGACAGAAGAGGGTGCTCAGATTCTGGCGTCTCCATATGTATGGAGCTTTGTTGTGCCTTTACTAAGGGAGCAATTTGATGTCCTGTGACATATTTGTCCAGGGAACTGGAAGGAATTGCATTTGAGGATTTGTTTAATGGTATCTTTGTTTTGGTCCATTCTATATTCCACTTCCTATAATACTGTGGGCCTATTGTGAGGTGTTCAGACCATATTTAGATACCAATGTTACTTTCTAATGCTGTTATATAGAGTAGCTTAATCAAAAGTTCCATAAAAAATACAATTCACACAATGAAAACGCTCTGGAATCATCAGCTCTGGAATCTATCGGAGAGCCTCTCTTTTTCACCAGTTTCTAGAACAGGATCTCAAAGTAACTATTCAATCTTTGGAAACCTATACATTCAGATACGTACCTGGTTGTATTTTATGTCACATTTAACTCCACAGAGTACAACTTTCTAATAGTCCAGTCAAATTACCTATTTATATACAATGTTACTGAAAAATATTCTGCTTTATTCGAAGCACAGCTAATGCAATTCCAATTTGCTACCTCTTCACCTCAGCCAATGTTGTAGCAACTGCTGACAAACACCACTATTCAATTGCTCACCTATATTTTTGTAGAAGACCGTTTTGTTATGCTTAGTGTCCAGTATTTAATAAATAAAATATAAATTTGTAGTGACAGACTAAAGCATAATGTTCTGGTGTGATGCCACAATTTGGAGCATGTGTTTGTCACTACCTTTATTTGGAAGTAGTTTACTATAAGTGAGACATACGTAAAGTCCTGCCACTTTGACCAAAACTGGAAGTGGCCAGAGCTTTGGAGTCATATTTGTGATCCATTAGTTCCCTTTTTCATCTACTGGTGAAAAACAGTTATGGCACTTAAAAACATTTGGTTCAAGAAATTAACGTCACATCAACGCTTAATTATGCCATTTCAGAAAATAAATGTTAGGCAAAATCTAAATTTCAGGGATTTGGGGGAAATTAGGGTTGATATAAATTTAATAATGTCTGAACATTTTTATGCAAAGTCACTTGAAGTTTTTAATGAACAAAGTGTAGTAAACATTCAAGACGATAATGTTTTGGAGGCCATGTTTGCAACCATAATTGCATGTGGAGCGATGGGAAGAACTCTGAAAGGAGATTTGTGACGATCTTTATATTTTTAATGGAATTACGGGGATAACTCTGAAGACCTATGAGCCAATTTAAATGCTCTGTTGTCACCTGTCTTTATGCACTCCACATATTCCAGATTTAGCGAGTTGGAAAGCTTTATTTTATTAACAAAAACGCTTCTCATGTGAGAAAGCTAGCCCGAAGTGCACTGAGTGTCCTACTGGGTGGCTTTGTACACCATCAGTAAAAAAATATAAACGCAGAGGAGTCTGACGGAAACGTCGGATAATCATGACACCTGGGAATCACGTTGTAAAAAGCTCAGGACCAACACCACAACAGTGCGCTTTGGGACAGAGGACATATGGCCTTTGCCGTTTCTTCATAAGCCCTATTTGTCCCTTAGGCAAATCAAAGGATACCACTTCTATATGAAGTGGCTGGAGATTGGGAACACTTAGCTTCTCTTTGTCTCAGGAAGTACACAAACAGTCCTGGTAGAAGAAGGTGTTTGGTTCCAGAGAGTGATAGCCGGCTTCTGGTTTCAAAGCAGTTGGGTGGTGAGGCAGCTTGTGGAGTTGGTGTGTGTGGTGTGGCACTTTGCTTTGAGGGTGCCACAACCTGCACAGGCATATAGGACATAGTATGTTTTTGATAATTATGAGGGGTGGCAGTCAAACTCTGAAGTGATTGATAAGATAAGAAAGGGGACTATCAAGATAATGAAGTTATAGGCTAAATGTCAGGCAAGCACTGCAGAAGCTGGCTGACCATGAAACAACCTGTGCACCGCAGGTTCAATTTGGACATCAGGTATAGGGGAAGCACACGGCAGAATAAAGAGAACGCTTGAAGAAATATTTATGCTTGTCCTCCCATTAAACATACTGTACATCACTCTAAAGGACATTATTAGAGAGGCTTAACATATGCATAGATAATAAATCAACAAATGCAAGTTAGGTAGTGCCGGCTGATGGAATTTGGAAGTGATAGAGCATAAAACCAATTAACAAATTTTGGCAAGCAAAATGTTTCTCAGCAGGGTTAATGGGGGTTCTCCCCTGACACAAATGTTTAAACAATTATGTATATTGGTCTTGGTCAGTAATTTAAGGCAGTAGTGAAAGGACACAATGCTGTCATAATGTATTAAGTAGAGGTGGGTTAACCACTGAAGACTAGAGCCAAGTTTGAGCTAGGTGCCTGGCTCACCCAGATGTTCTTTTGGACCCTCAAGCCCAAAACAAGAAGAGACTTCATGCAGCTCTTGACTACAACAACCTGCAACTGCAAGCAGCAGGCATGAACAACAAAACATCAATCTTCTATGTAATACAGCAAAACAAGATACACATCTACAGTAGTGATTGAATGGAAATGTGACACTAGAAACCCTTGGATCAATTCTAGCTACCCTGGGCGACCAAACTCTGTGATGTAGGTGAATATTTTGTTTCACAGAACCTCCCTTCTTTGCATTATCACATAAGAGAACACGTTCAGATGCACAAGTTCAGAATTTGGGCTGAAGAAAAACCTCTTGTAAGCCATCTATAATGTTGCAGTTGGGTAATCTATATTAATAATCTAGGCCACATATGAGGTACACATGACAAAAAGCTTGCTTTTGATTCACTATTGTCAATTGAGCGGGGGGCATTAACATTTCTAAGTCTATGTTTAAAATGATCACAGGATCACTTTTGGTACACATGTTTAGTATTTTAGTGTGAAATCTCAGTGTTAGTATAAGTGGACTCGGCAGTGATTTCATCTGGTGTACTAAAGGTTTAACGCTGCTGCATGTTAAAGAACCCACCTTTTTGCCTTCAGTGCACTTCCTAGCTCATGTAATTCAAGGTGCTCTCATATGCACTAGTGAGTTCATTAGCAAATATGAAAGTGTTTTGAAATACGTTATCTTAGGCAGTGCACCTGAAAGTAAAGAAGCTCCCCTGTGTTTGCTTTTTGCCTACTGGGACAGAAGATGCTGAGAAAATCCAGTAGACGCCGAGGGCTGTTTTAAAATGTGATGCTGCTGTGTGTCATCATCTTCGGAACCCTGAAAATTGCAGGCTAGGGCAGGAGATATGTCAGCTATTATACTGCCGAAGTAAAAAATAAAAATAAAATAAACATGGGAATTGGTACGGGCACATTAGCACATTTGCCTCTTGAATGTGCCTGGTTGCCTGACCCTCGTGTCAGTAAGGGTGAAAGAAAGGAAGGCAGCCAGGTCTGAGGGCGGCACAGGCATGGTTTGATGAGAAATGTTATGTGGAGGGAAACTGATCTTAGTAATTGCCATCCACATAACTCACAAAACTGGGTGGCAAAGCCCTGATTCCCTGAGTCGGGAACTGCCCCTAGTGTTGGGAACCCCTAGATGTTACATGAGGCACAATTAGGTGTGCAGAATTATTTATCAGTTCAAAAGCCTGAGACTTGCAAAATTGCAGGGCTTGCAACTGCGAACTGGGATTTTGCAATGTTCTAAACCTCTTTAACAATTAGGAAAGCCCTTTACAAATTGCAAAATAGGTTTACTGACTCAGATAGAATTCTTGCTTGGAAAGGGTGTGAAGAGGATGCCTGCTCCTAATTGCAAATTATATTGAAATGTATGCATCTTATGTGATTGCAATTGTGATTGAAGACCATTGCTATATTATTGAGTACTCAAAAGAGGTGCCAACCGTTGATCAAACCTATCCAATTGGGCAGCTTCACATTTTGGGAATTGTGTCCGGTGGCTTTGTGATCCTAAAAGGGAAACTTTTTTTTAAAGCAGCACTGGTTGCTTTAAGGAACACAGACTGTTTTAAAAAAGATGTTTCCCATTTAGATATGCAACCGGAGGGATGGTGGTCTGATGTGCCTTTGAGACCATCATCCATGCATTTTTAGCTAACCAGGTGGTTGCAGTTACCAAACTGACAAATTAATATACATTTAAGAAGTGATTCTGTGAATACCCTGAGATTGGGGAGTTTATGATGCTACCCATTAGTACCTAGACAGCACTGGAAAATTTCAGTCAGGTTGCAAAAAGTCAGTATGCAATTTGCAGCCACTGTTGACTACTTGTTTGTTTGTAAATCAGGTCCTAAAAGCTAATCTTCATCATCTTGGCGCACTAGTTCTATATGTTACCTTCCTTATTAGTAGTGGCACTCCACTATGTAATATAGATATATATATATATATATATATTTTTTTTTAATTAGTTTTTATTTTTTTTGTAGGAAGGGAAGGTGCCCAGATCATGGTGACCACAGTTCACAGTTCCTAAATTGCTTTTTGTTTGGCTTAAAACATAGTAAATAGAACTAGTCCACCAAGATGATGAAGATGAGCTTTTAGGACCTGATCTTCAAACAAACACGTAGTAAACAGTGGTGACCAACACTTAGTAGTTATAGTTAGGACCTAGTTTCCATAGGAAAAGTGTTTTTTGTTTTGCTAATAACTTTGGCACGGTTTGATGAATCTTTCCAAAATATTCCAAGAAAATACGACGCTCACTTCAGCCTCTGTCTGGAAAGTTTTGGGATGATCCATCAAGCAGAGGCAGAGAAAAAGGGGTAGTCCCAAAACATGGTTTCCCCATCCATTTTTCCATAGGGTTTTTTAACAGCGATAGCGCCAAAACCACTGGACGGAGTAACATAAAATTTGGCAGAAAGGTAGATCTTGGTCAAGAAAGAGCCCTTTTTGTTATTTGGTGTAAATTCATTCAATAGTTTTTGAAAAATTTAGGGGAGTCCAAATTTGTTTATATAGGGACGCAAAGGATTCGCGATCCCTCCAGATCTCGTGGTGAGATCTGATTAGCTGCCAACACTTCAACAACGAAGTGGTGGCAGCCATGTTGGGAGTCGGCTTCAGCTAAGTCCCAGAAAAAATAAATACAAAAGAGGCCAGGGTACGAACACCCTGACCCCTTAGCTCTTGTGCTGGGGTCCCAAAGGGCCCCCTTCAAGGCTAAAGAGCATTTTTTAAAGATTTTCTCCACGATTCGCGGTGGATCTAGTGAAAATTTAAAAAAAAGAAGCATGGGCTCCCGCGTTGCATCTTTATCTAGCCCCTGGGAGGGCCAAGTCCCAGGGGTGATGGGGGCCGTCGGGCCCCCCAATAGCCCTGGGGACCACCACCATCCTGGGGCAATGCAAGAAATATGTGGGGGCTGCTTGGTCCACCTACACCCTGGGGATCACAACTTTCCCGGGTCTATAATTAAATTGTGTGGGGGAGGCACATCGGCCTCCCCCACAGCCCCAGGGACCACCACCTCCCTGTGGCCATATTTAAATAGTGTGCAGGGGGGCTGCGCCCCCCCCTCCAACAGCCCCTGGGACCATCACCTCCCCAGGACTTTGAAAAAATGTGAGGGGGGCCTGCCCCCCTCCACAGCCCTAGGGACTGCCACCTCCCAGGGGTTATATTGGAAATAATGATAGAGGATCTGCTTTGGACCCCCAACCCTGTGGACCACCACCTCCCGAAGGCTATCTCCACATTTGAGGGGGGGCGCTCGGCACCCCTTGAGGAGCCACTGATGGCCCCGGGGACAGGCACCACCCAGGGCTGGGACTTAGTTGTTTGCTATAGCGTGGTTGCAGCTTTACAGTGACTTTACTGTCAAACAGGTCAAACAGGTCTCGCTGTCAGAAAGCAGAGTTTTCAACTCAGAAATGTTTATTTCATCTGTTGAAAGCAGCTTCTTGCTTGCTTGAGCAATGGGACCATGAGACACCCCCTGCAGTCCCAGTGGAGATAGCCCATAAAGGGCAAGACAAAATTATCAATAAAAACAAAATATGAATAGCTCAAGCGTGAAGGTCACAGATCTTCACGCTGAGGGTTCGAGTTCAGGTGTATCCTTAGTCATTTCCCTGCTTTATTTTTTTTTTCAAGTGAAAATGTTTAAAGCTCATACTGACAGGAGAACTTACTCTTTTTAATTGAGAAATAAATTTTTACCTTAGAGCATGAGTTATAGTTGCTTGAGATAACTCTAACTATAAATGGTGAATTTCTAGGGTTTTGTATGTTTAAAATGTGAGCCTAACTATAACGTCCCTGTAATCTTTGTTTTTTTTAAGTGAATTTCTAGTGTTTTTTTTTTAAATTCTATTTCTAACTATAACATCCCTTTAACCTATGAGTTTTTCAGAGAATGTATATATATATATATATATATATATATATATATATATATATATATATCTACGTTTTGTGACAAAATAACATATGTGGTGGGGAGAACATCTCATAAACTCGAGCCTATAAGTGGCATATGGATCTTGTTCATAGGAGAGAAGCAACTATTGAAGTGTAATATCCCATCCTGGGTAAGTCCCAAGAAGGGAGGCAGAAAGGTCGTGTCACATCATTGAAGGGTAAAGTGCAAAGAAAACAACCTTCTATCTGCAATAAATAACTTCAGATCCTGCGTGTTAATACAATTGCAGATCCTGCGTGTTAAGCCTCATTCTGGAAACTTGTGATGACTGGTGACTCTTCCAGAGTTTTGCCTTTCTACTATTACTACTAGTTTACTTTATTTCGGTTAAAAGTACATGACATAAAAGCACATAAAAAAATATCACAAATAAAGCAAAGCAATGGCACGAACGCCAGTTATTTTAAGATCACAACATTCCGACAGGATGTGCACGATCAATTGTAATGTTTAACAAGTAATCAATTCAATACCACGTGTTCTTAATGATCTTTAAAGATCGAAAGGTTACGCAGTTAAAATGTCTTGCAACCATAACTTGCAAAACATAACTATCCTTATTAAAACAAAAACGATAGTCAATTGATTTATTGCACCATTTGAGACATAGCAATAACCGTAAAATCAGATTAAAATGACTAATATAATCTTTGGGGAATGAGAATAAACAGTAGACATATCAAAAAGGTACCGTGGATTTCCCCTATTGCGGCCTCCGACATCAGAGGCCTGCACAGCCCCTAGAGTGGGCTTTAAATTGACAAGTTTTAGTTTTGTGAAATGAAGCAGAAGCAAAAATCCAGGTGCAGGCTAAAATAATTACGTCATTCATATCGTAATGAAACAGAGGAACCACCAAACCTTAAAGAACGAATCCCCTGACAGGACATGACCATGACTGTGGAGACACAGGATACTGAGCATAAATTAGACAGACACCAAAAGCCCATTACTAATGACATATTAATGTAGTAAAGTGGCAATTGCTTAAGTTAAAGTGAGTAAGTAAGCAATTGGCACTTCAACCACACCCACATCCCCCTCTGTAGAAGCCTCCTATTAGAGAAAAGATAATGCATAAACACATAGTAGACAACCTCCAATGTGCAAAATAAGAGTAATAAAATAATTTAAAAAACGTTGGATTCGGCTTATGGAGAACACAAAGAACAGCAGATGTTGCTACCAAACCCTTCAAGTTCCAATAGCTTTAATTTCCAGCATCTTAAGTGTGCATGTGCAGGTAAGGTCATATTACTTGAGAATTCTAAACCTTGTATGACAAGCCCAATTTAAGAAACTTGATAATGCAAAACCAACTGATTATTTTGTATGATATTTGGATACACTCAACACCTTGACATAATGTCTAAAGTGGAATGATCCACTTAGACCATGGAAGATTGTACCTAGGACAGAAAAATATAAAGTTCTCTTCTGTTTCCGTTATCCCTGTACAAAAAGGACATTCAGCGTAGCACCTTCATTCTTGTTCCATTTGGATAATAGTGTATTTAGGGAAAACGTGCAAATTCTAAAATGAAGGTACAGGGATCTGGCAGTAGGGGGGGGAGGGGGTGATCGGGTTCATGAATATCTCAGATTTAAAGGAGAGAAATTTATCGACCATACCACTAGGCACGGTTAGCGCCACACTCCTGAGAAGATATAGTCCAAATGTACACTCTTAATCTGAATGGCAGCATTTCTTCGTAGGTTTGCTGGATCTTTCCATACATGCTCTAGTTTTTACCTTGCCATGCTGGTATTTTACAGCCTTTAGGATTGGGGTGCGGCACTTTTTAGCTTGTAATTAACTCCTTCAGGGCTGTTCTATAGGACCCAGCTTCGGCATTGCCCATATTCTAATCCACTAGTTTCGGACTCTTAAGCAGGCAATTTTGTCTATCCTTCGAATTTTCAAATCCCATCTTAGAGGTAGCAAGGGAGTACTATTTGGGAGATGAAAAAAAGATGTTAAAAAAGTGTTTTCTACACAAGTTATCTGGCTAACGTGCTCATAGCCTCATGATTCAGTCCCATACAGGGCTTCACCCAGGGCAGTTGCTCTATTAACCTCTAGGACCGATGACACTGCTCTACTTGATGATTGGTTGTACTTTCACAGGGTGGCTGATGATCTATGCTGCAGGATAGTTTTGTTTTTACCAAGTTGGGGCTTCCAGGATAAATTATCAGACAGAATAATTCCTATGTAGTCAAAACTCTTGAGCCTCTTGATTTGCGACCCACCCACCTCCAATTTATTTTTAAATGAGCGGTGTGTGTTTAAGGTAATAAACTTCGATTTTTGGGGATTTGTTTCAAGTCCCCTACTCGTAGTGAACTTTAGAAATGTATCTAATAATGCCTGTAGGCCCATGGGGTACGTGAAAGAAGTAAAGTGTCATCAGTAAACAGCATCACCGGAGTGCTGACATTTGCTAATTTAGGGACATCATGCTGACAACTATTCACCCACCACACCATTAATATACAGACAGAACAGGGTGGGAGCCAGTACACATCCCTGTTGGACCCCAGATTTTATAGGAATTCTCTTGGTCGAGCACCTTGATAATTACCCTTAACTTGAGCATAAATGTCAGAATGCAGTCTAATCAAAATGTGTAGAGAGAGGAGTGTGGCTAAACGCCAGCGAAGATGGCCACAGACTAGCGCAGCTCTCCGCTACTTCTCACTCTATCCCTCACTATCCGTTCAAATATCCGAAACATCAATATTAAACAGTAATGCCAGGAGACCGATAGACCACCTAGAGGTTGGGGAACCGGCCGAACGTAGCTCGCAAGAGGCTGGAATTGGAGGAGTGCGGTGTGGCCTAGCAAGTTGTGGCATGGAAGGACGTGGCGACGGCCGAAACCGGAGGCAGACGAAAGGAAGCGTCCTGCATTGTGCAGTGGTGGGGGCTGCTGAAGACAGTGCATGCAGGTGACGGAGTCCCGAAAGGAGTAGCGAGACCGGTTGCGGTGCGCAGGTGGTGGAGGTCCGAGTTACAACGCTGGTGGACACAGGGCGCGCCGAGCGAGAACGGTGAGCCTTGGTCAGATGCTGAGGAACAGGCTGGGGAGACGCCCCGTCCGCGGCTGGCCCAGAGGTGCAGATCAGTCTGCGGGCACTGGGGGGAGCACAACTCAAAAGAGGTTGAACCCGGAGGAGAGGGGTGAGGACTAGCATGGCGAGCAGGGACTGGAGGAGAGCAGCAATGGCTGAGCCAGAGGTAGAAGGAGGGATGTGTTCAGTGGCTGATGAAGATAGCGAGAGCAGACAATGGAGATCTGGGTGGAGCAGTGAGACCAGCTGAGGCGCAGCTGAGGTGCGCTGGCCGGGGAGCCCCGAGGTCTGGTGCCGGCGGACCAGGGGCATGACAGGCGAGAGAGGTGAGCCTTCGATGTTCGTTGTTGTGGAGGAACAGGCAGGGGAGAACCTCCGTTTGCAGCTGGCTCACAGGAGTGGGTCAGTTTGCAGGTCCCAGCTCGAGGTGGTGACGATTACTGGCTGTCAAATGTGAGGCCTACCCGAAGCCTGGAGGCCGATGACACAGGTCTGAAAGGCCGGAGCTTGGAGTGGAGGGTGAGCAGATCAGAATAGAAGCAGCAGCAGAGTGAGGAGATGAACACATGAGTTCCAGTGGCTCTGATGTGCGGAGCTGTCCCACGCCAGAGGGTAAAACCCAACCCTATCACACATTTGGAGGTGCCATACAGAGAAGAGGTTGAAGACAGTCTTGGGGTTCTCCCCCTTGCCATCCGGAGGTAGCGGAACACAGCGACCAGAGATAACAGAGACACGTGGTCGTTGAGATGGGGCACGATAAAACAGGGAGTACACCAGCACAGCAACAAAAAATGTATAAATACACCAAGCAGAGTGTCCCTGGGGGTGAAGCAGGAGTGGACAGTGGGCCCGCTGATCCTGGGGGTGCAGCTCAGAAAGCAACCATTTTACAAGCCATCTGTTAGAAATGGGGTCTTTGGTTGGCAGTCATGTTACCCCCTGTCCAAGCAAGGACCCTCACTCTAGTCAGGGTAAAAGAGAATCACCCTCAGCTAACCCCTGCTTACCCCCTTGGTAGCGTGGCATGAGCAGTAGGCTTAACTTAAGAATGCGAGGTGTAAAGTATTTGTACCAACACACACAGTAACTTAATGAAAACACTACAAAATGACACAACACAGGTTTAGAAAAATAGAGAATACTTATTAAACAAAACAAAACCAAAATGACAAAAATCCACAATAAACAAGTCACGTCATCAATTAAATAGCAAAAAGAGTCTTCATGTAGTTTTAAAAACAACGATAGCGCTTCTAGCGTGAAAATGTACCTTGGGTGCATCAAAAATAACCCGCATGGGCGAGTGTGCGTCAAAAAGGGCTTTTGATGTGTCTAATTCACTCACTAAACCATGCGTTGTTTCTCCTTTAGTCGGGTCGGCATGCGTCGTTTCTTCTCTCCGCAGGAGAGCGATGCGTTGATCCGGTCCGCACTCTCGGGTCTGGGCAGGCCTTGCGTTTTTTTTACACGCCCAGCGGTACTTGCGTTGGAAATCCAGCTGCACGATGATCCGAAAACCATGCAGCACAGGGTGCGATTTCACCAGCCTCCGTCAGCGATGCTGTGCGTCCTTTCTCCAGCCCCGGACGTCGATCTTTGGGTCGCGTTGCAGGCGAGCGTCCATTTTCAGCAGCAAAGCCAGCGGCGCGTAGATTTTTCAGCCGCAGATCCGAGTTGTGTTGATCTTTTCCCTGCACGGCGTTCTGTGCGTGGATTTCCTCCTCTTAGGCTGCCAGCTTCTCCTTTCAGGTTCTCAGGAACTGGATGGGCAACACTTGGCAGAATACGAGTCTCTCCAGAGACTCCAGGTGCTGGCAGAGGGAAGTCTTTGCTATCCCTGAGACTTCAAACAGGAGGCAAGCTCTAAACCAAGTGCTTGGTGATCTTCACAAGATGGAAGGCACACACAAGGTCCAGTCTTTGTCCTCTTAATCTGGCAGAAGCATCAACTGCAGGATAGCTCCACAAAGCACAGTCACAGGCAGGGCAGCTCTTCTTCCTCAGCTCTTCAGCTCTTCTCCAGACAGAGGTTCCTCTTGGTTTCCAGTAATGTTCTAAAGTCTGTGGTTTTGGGTGACCTTCTCATACCCAATTTCTCCTTTAAAGTAGGCCTACTTCAAAGCAAAGTCTCTCTTGAATGTGAAATCCTGCCTTACCCAGGTCAGGCCCCAGACACTCACCAGGGGGTTGGAGACTGCATTGTGTAACGGCAGGCACAGCCCTTTCAGGTGTGAGTGACCACTCCTCCCCTCCCTCCTAGCACATATGGCTCATCAGGAAATGCAGACTACACCCCATCTCCCTTTGTGTCACTGTCTAGTGTGAGGTGCAACCAGTCCAACTCTCAAACTGCCCCAGACAGGGAATCCACAAACAGGCAGAGTCACAAAAATGGTATATGCAAGAAAATTCTAAATTTCTAAAAGTGGCATTTTCAAACACACAATCTTAATATCAACTTTACTAAAAGATGTATTTTTAAATTGTGAGCTCAGAGACCCCAAACTCCACATGTCCATCCGCTCCCAAACGGAATCTACACTTTAATCATATTTAAAGGTAGCCCCCTTGTTAACCTATGAGAGGGACAGGCCTTGCAACAGTGAAAAACAAATTTAGCAATATTTCACTGTCAGGACATATAAAACACATTACTATATGTCCTACCTTAGTCATACACTGACCCTGCCCTTGGAGTGACCTAGGGCCTATATCAGGGGTGTCTTACATGTAAGAAAAGGGAAGGTTTAGTCCTGGCAAGTGGGTACACTTGCCAAGTCCAATTTACAGTTAAAACTGCAAACACAGACACTGCAGTGGCAGGCCTGAGACAGGATTACAGAGCTACTTAATGGGTGGGTGGCACAACCAGTGCTCCAGGCCCACTAGTGGCATTTGGTTTACAGGCCCTTGGCACCTCTAGTGCACTTTCCTAGGGACTTACTAGTAAATCAAATATGCCAATCATGGATAACCCAAATACATACACATTTTGTAAAGGAGCACTTGCACTTTAGCACTGGTTAAATGCCCAGAGTAACAAAAGCAGCAAAAACAGAGTCCAGCACACAACTACCTGGGGAACAGAGGCAAAAAGTTAAGGGAGACCACGCCAAGGATGAAAAGTCTAACACCATCAATGATTTGAAAGTAACCATGGAGGGCAAAATGGGGGAGCCTAAGGCGGGTCTGGCCCTCATTAGGCAGGATCTTCGCAATACCACGCATAGAGTCACAGAGGTAGAGGGGCAACTCTCTGAAACGGAAGAAACAGTTAAAACACATGCAGAAAACCTAACGAGGTTGAAACATTTGGTGAATCAACTCGAGACCAGGGCAGAAAACGTGGAGGGCAGGGCCAGAAGAAAGATCCTTCGAGTGGTGGGAATTCCAGAGGGGGTGGAAGGTAACACCCCTACTAAATAGACACGGGATTGGCTGCAGAGTGGGGTTTCCAAAGAAGAAGTCTCTCAGTGTTTCATTATAGAGCGTGCCTACAGTGCATTGACAGCTGAACCTCCATGAGGGCCCCGCCGAGACCGTTCATAGTGCGGTTACTTAATTATGCGGACAGAGATGCTGTCCTTAGGGCAGCAAGAGAGGGGGAGCCATTGAATTACCAATCTGCTACAGTAATGATCTTCCCAGACTATACCATAAAGGTGCAGCAGCAGCACCGGTCATTTTTGGACGTCAATACTAAACTGAGAGTGATGGGAGTCACATATATGCTCTTATTCCCAGCCCGTCTAAAGGTGTTATATCAGGGGAAATCCCTGTTTTTCGATACTCCGGAGACAGCCTTGAACCAGACTAAGGAACGGCCACTTAAGACATCAAATCTCCAGACCGTCTTACAGAAGGAAGGTGTCAAGACGGCAGGACGAGAGTGGTGGACGGCGCTGCGACAAAAGGTTCGGAGGATGGGACGCCAGACCAGCTCCAGGGAAACCCTAGGTGATGCGAGATACAAAAAACATGTCCACCTCGCCGACGAGTCCTGAGACGCTAGAAGGTGATGCGGAGTCGAGGCAGGGGTCACGGTCACCTGAGAGACAGACAGACTGATCTATAATAAGTGGTTGAATACCTTCAATATTTATGTACAAGGGAGGGGAGGGGTGAGTGATGATCAATGAGTAAATGCTTATTCCTTTTCCTGTGGGGGGTTGTTAATGTTGGGGGGGTTTAGTGCAAGGAGTGCTACAGATCACAGTTTATCCCAGTTGGCTAGGTCCCTAGACACAGCACAACAGGTACTTCTAGTTTGGGAAGTGTGGGGAGGGAGTTGGGAAGGAGGGGGGTGCTGTTAAATTCTTATATGTTATTGAGACCATGGTAGCGCGTCAACATAGCATGCAGCACGGAGGGGCGATCACAGGTAATGGATGCATCCTTTCATGGTGGCTATCACCATAAAGCATGGTAAACAGTTGGTCACCTCTGGAACGGGAACGCTCACATTTCTGTCCTGGAACATAATCAGGATATTAGAAAAAAATCAAAAGCGGGGCAGTTCTCAGAGCTGCAATGAAAACAGAGGCAGATATTGTACTTCTGCAAGAGATACACTTATTGGGCAATAACTGCCCCTTCCTCCTCCCTAGAGGTTATTCACAGGCTTGCCATGCAGGATTTCACAGGGGATCCCAGGGGTGGCTATATTAATTAGAAAACGCATCCCACTGGTTGTCACGCAAACATGGACAGATGACCAGGGGCAATACGTAGCTGTCACTGGGACTCTCCAGGGCCAGCCCATATAACTCTTAATTGTTTATGCTCCTCCACCGCTGATGATGGGGTTCTTACCTCAGCTGGGAGGAATACTCAAGGAAATACCAGAGGCCCTGTGGCTAGTAGGGGGCGACATGAATGGGGTGTGCAATACACGGTTGGATCAATCCTCGGTGGGATGAGTGGAGGTGGGTTGACACCACTAGCAACGTTTATACAAAACTTGAACCTAGCAGATGCCTGGAGAGTACATCATCCGGATGAGAGAGGGTATACTTTCTACTCTGGGGCACACCAAATATTCTCTAAATTGGACTATTTCCTCCTACCTGCGGAGGAATACCATAGGGGAAGGCAGATAAGACACTTGGGGAGGGGCCTATCAGTACATTCTCCGGAAAAAAATGACCTTGAACTGGGGGGAAGAAGGAACGAGGGTGGGATGGAGAATGGACAGGTGGTATCTTCAGCAAGAGGACTTCAGAGACGTGTAATCAAAAGAGTGAGCAATATTTCCCTGAAAACTGGGGCTCCGTGGCCTAACTGGAGGTGGTGTGGGAGGCGCAGAAGGCCTATTTAAGGGGCAAGTTCATCACGTACGTGAAAGTCAAAAAGAGAAGAGTAGGAAAAATGTCCAGGACCTAGAGGGGAGAATTCTGGATTTGGAGGACTGCTTTGTATCGCAGACAGGAGGCCAATCTGCAAGATCTAATATACACGCAGAATCTGCTGCTGCAGGAACTAACACAGGAAGCAAACGCAGCATGGTGGGCCACTCGTAGCAGAGTCTACCAATGGGGAGATAAGGCCAGTAAAACCCTGCATTGGTTATGCACTCCAGAGCGGGGCTAGCCACCATTTCATATTTACAGATGGGGATAGGTCAAAAGTGATGAACATGGGCCGATGGTTCAAGCATTTGCTAACTATTATCAGGGTCTGTATCAGGCAGGCCCGATGAGTCCGTGACCAGACCTCCTTCAGTTTATACAAGATCTGCCAGAGCCTCCTTAGAGATGGATGTCCCAGTGGAAGAATTGAGAACAGCGTTAGGACAATTAAATCCCAGGAAGGCTCCTGGGCTGAATGGCTTCCCACCCAAGTATTGGTGTCTGGTCTGGCAGCATGCAGGTCGGCCTGTGCTGCAAATGTTCCAGGAGGCCTTGGAAAAGGGCACATTGTCTTCGGACCTTAGGTCGACAGATATAGTGGTATTACCCAAACCGGGAACTGCTGGCCATTGCTTTGAAGCTTTTCAACCAATTTCTTTATTTAACACGGAGGTCAAAGTGTTGGCGAAGGTGCTGGCCAGTCGTCTGGGGAAAGTGATAGGTCACCTGGTTTTCCATGACCAGTCTGGTTTTATGCCAACACGGGCTACGAGACATAACTTGAGGTGTGTGAACAATGCTATTGCTCGTCGGTGGATGAACATAGGGCCCTGTTGTCCATTGATTTTCAGAAGGCCTTCGATTCGACTGGGCATACATGTTCGCTCTTCTGGAAAGGATGGGCTGTGGATCACGATTTATTAGCTATGTAAGACTACTGTACACAGACCTCAGAACCAGGGTGCGCATGGGTGGACAGGTCTCGGAATGGTTCTCTGTGGAAAGGGTCCCCCTGTCTCCCCTGCTGTTTGCAACCATAATAGAGCCACTAGCTGCTTGGGTGTGGGAAGATCCATTATATAGGGGGTTTCAATGGGAGAACACGGTGAGCGTCAGAATATCGCTAAACACGAATGATGTGATTTTATACTTAGGAGGCTCTGGGAGATCTGGACCAAGAGCACTGCAGATCCTAGGAATCTTTGGGGAATACACGGGTCTTCGTGTTAACAGATGAAAGTCAGTGATCAACCCGATAAATTTGTGCCCTCCAGGTATGCCCGTGGCAGCGGACTTGCCCATTCAGCCCGACAGATTTAAATATCTAGAGGTATATGTTACAGGGAACGCAGAATGCTCATTCGAGAAGAATTTGGCTCCCCAAATGGAGCAGCTGTCCAAGGATGTGTTTTTCTGGAGGGCTCTCCTGTTGTCCCTACTGAGGCTTTCGGCCATATTTAAAATGGTGGCACTGCCGCGCCTTTTATACCACCTACGAAACCATCCATTCCCTGTTGTTGAGTCCTTTTTCCAGGGGTGAATGCCTAGCTGCGTATACTGCTATGGGGAAGCAAGGTTCCACGCATCACATTGGACAGATGCTGTAGACTAGTAATCGAGGGGGGTTTGGCTACACCGGATGTCAGATTATACCACGGGGAGGCACACCTTATTATCATCAATAACTGGTGGTTTGTGGGTTCATTGACCCAGCATACGCTCTTGAGGGGATGATGGTAGGACCGTAAGGGATTTTGCACATGCTTTATGGAGGGGTTTCTAGGATGGAGCTGCCGCCGGCGACCAGAGTAGTGACCAGAGGAGTGCTGGCAGGGAGGGAGGAGGCAAAAAAGGTTACGGGATGGAAACACATGTTGACCCTGGAGACACAACTGTGGGGGGGGAGTTACCTCCCACAGGCGGCATCATTGAGAGGGGGTTTGCTACCTGGAACCTTGTGGGGATCTCAGAATTCAACAATATACTTCATAACAGAACATTGATGTCCTTTCAGGACTTACAAATGGAATTCCCATTTCACCGCACACAGTTATTTAGGTACCTACAGCTGTGCCATGCATTGATGCCTGTGCTGCGGATGCTCTCTGAGCTGCCGGAGTTTTCACCCCTGGAGGTCAAACTACTATTGACAAATATGACAGATTATAAGCTATTACTGACATATAAAATGCTCCTACGAAATATACCAGATCCTATGGAGAAGGTGCGTAGGGCTTGGGAGGCGGATTTGGAAGCTCTGGAAGAGGATGACTGGAGGGAGGCACTGGAGGCACCTAAGGAGGTGGCCGTAGGCTTCCGGTTCAGACATATTCAGTTAAAACTGCTCCACCGCACTTACTACACCAGAGCACGACTTCATCACATGGGTTACATAACCAGAAGTGCCTGTTTGAAATGCAACGTCAAGCCGGGGGACCTGATACATATGTTCTGGCACTATTCCGCCCTCTCTGGTTTTTGGGAGGAGGCTTTGGGCAGACTGGAGTGGTTTTAGGCAGGAACATTCTAAGGGACTCCAAACTAGTCCTCTTGCACATCTCCTAGGGACTAGAAGGTACAAGATACCAAAAAATGTTAGTGTGGCTGGGCCTGGTGCTTGCTAAAAGAGATATTGCATATATCTCCCTGTTGCAATTACCCCCCACTGTTTGCGAAGTGTGTTGGGACCGTGCTAACCAGGCCCCAGCACCAGTATTCTTTCACCTAAAATGTACCATTGTCTCCACAATTGGCACAACCCTGGCATCCAGGTAAGTCCCTTGTAACTGGTACCTCTGGTACCAAGGGCCCTGATGCCAGGGAAGGTCTGCAGCATGTCTTATGCCACCCTAGGGACCCCTCACACAGCACAGACACACTGCTTGCCAGCTTGTGTGTGCTGGTGGGGTGAAAATGACTAAGTCGACATGGCACTCCCCTCAGGGTGCCATGCCAACCTCACACTGCCTGTGGCATAGGTAAGTCACCCCTCTAGCAGGCTTTACAGCCCTAAGGCAGGGTGCACTATACCACAGGTGAGGGCATATGTGCATGAGCACTATGCCCCTACAGTGTCTAAGCACAACCTTAGACATTGTAAGTGCAGGGTAGCCATAAGAGTACATGGTCTGGGAGTCTGTCAAAAACGAACTCCACAGCTCCATAATGGCTACACTGAATACTGGGAAGTTTGGTATCAAACTTCTCAGAATAATAAACCCACACTGATGCCAGTGTTGGATTTATTAAATAATGCACAGAGAGGGCATCTTAGATATGCCCCCTGTATTTTACCCAATTGTTCAGTGCAGGACTGACTGGCCTGTGCCAGCCTGCTGCTGAGAGACGAGTTTCTGACCCCATGTTGTGAGGGCCTTTGTGCTTTCTGAGGACAGAAACAAAAGCCTGCTCTGGGTGGAGGTGCTTCACACCTCCCCCCTGCAGGAACTGTAACACCTAGCAGTGAGCCTCAAAGGCTCAGCTTCGTGTTACAATGCCCCAGGGCACTCCAGCTAGTGGAGATGCCCACCCCCTGGACACAGCCTCCACTTTTGGCGGCAAGTCCAGGGGACATAATGAGAAAAACAAGGAGGAGTCACCCACCAGTCAGGACAGCCCCTAAGGTGTTCTGAGCTGAGGTGACCCCTGCCTTTAGAAATCCTCCATCTTGATTTTGGAGGATTCCCCCAATAGGAATAGGGATGTGCCCCCCTCCCCTCAGGGAGGAGGCACAAAGAGGGTGTAGCCACCCTCAAGGACAGTAGCCATTGGCTACTGCCCTCCCAGACCTAAACACACCCTAAATTCAGGAAATCAGATTCCTGCAACCTAAGACGAAGAAGGACTGCTGAGCTGAAAAACCTGCAGAGAAAACAGAGACACCAACTGCTTTGGCCCCAGCTCTACCGGCCTGTCTCCCCACTTCAAGAGAACTGCTACAGCGATGCGTTCCCCAGGGTTCAGCGACCTCTGAAGCCTCAGAGGACTACCCTGCATCTAAAAGGACCAAGAACTCCCGAGGACAGCGTCTCTGTTCCACAAAGACTGCAACTTTGCAACAAAGAAGCATTCAGGAGGCCGAAGGTCCGCTCGATCAACCTCCTAGTTCGACCATGGGCATCATTGTAGCGTTCCCTTTGCCCTTGTCCTGGGATTCCTCACCGGGGTCAGTAGCCATGACAGGTTGGGGTAACCTGAGTCACCTAATAGCCACACACAGTGCCTCTGGAGTTGACCCATCATATAAGGGATGCTGCTTTTCCGCATGATGTAGGTGTCATGCACTGAGCCAGGGAACATGGCATTCACATGGGAGATGTACTGGTCTGCCAAACATACCATCTGTACAGTCATGGAATGATAACTCTTCCGTTTCCTTTACACCTGTTCACTCCTGTGGGGGGGGACCAAAGCCACATAGGTCCCATCAATGGCACCTATGATGTTGGGGATATGTCCAAGGGCATAGAAGTCACCTTTCACTGTAGGCAAATCCTCCACCTGAGGGAAAACGATGTGGCTCCGCATGTGTTTCAGCAGGGCAGACAACACTCTGGACAATACGTTGGAAAACATAGGCTGGGACATCCCTGATGCCATGGCCACAGTTGCTTGAAAAGACCCACTAGCAAGGAAATGGAGCACTGATAGTACCTGCACTTGAGGGGGGATTCCTGTGGGATGGCGGATTGCTGACATCAGGTCAGGATCCAACTGTGCACACAGTTCCTGGATTGTGGCACGGTCAAACCTGTAGGTGATTATCAAATTTCTTTCCTCCATTGTCGACAGGTCCACCAGCGGTCGGTACACCGGAGGATTCCGCCATCTCCTCACATGTCCCAGCGGACGGTGCCTAGGAAGGACAACAGCGACCACAGAGTCAAACAACTCAGAGGTACGTAGCCATAGTTTACCCAGAACACCAATCATACACAAAAAGTGGCCTGTATGTGTGTTGAGAGTAGGCCTAGGTATGTGTGACGCAGTTGGTAATTAGGCCATGTGGGCCCCTGAAATGGCGGCTGCCTGACCTCTAACGTGGGAAAATGGGATGTGAGGTAACTGCGCTGGCGTTGTACACCGTCGCGGTAGGCGGTTGAAGACTGCGGCGCAATGCTTCATTGGTTAACATTGGACCCTATGGGTCCCAGGAGCCAATGACGATGTACGCCGGCGGTGATGGTACGCACCATCGGACGTAACCGCCGCGGACGTGACCGCCATTTTCTATCTGTTAAATTACTCGATACCTGATCTTCGACAGGAGAGGACCTATACTGCAAGCGTTGCTGTGACCTCGGTCTGGAAGAGACAATGGCTCGTGCGTCTGGGGAAAGGGCCCCTGCCTTCACATCGGAGGAGTTGGAGAAGCTTGTCGATGGGGTCCTCCCCAGTACACACTACTCTACGGTCCTCCTGACCAACAGGTAAGTACACAGGGAGCATGTTGTATGGGCTATGCCTGTGTGGAGAGGGCTGGTTGTAAGAAGGAAGGGGGCAGAGTTCTGAGTGAATGAAAGACGGTGGGTGCATGTGCCACATGGCAAGGGTAGGGATGGGGGCCATTTACTTTGACAGTGCAGTTGGTAATGACTTCTCTTCTTCCCCTGTACATTTCATGTAGGTCAGCACCCACCAGAAGAAAGATATTTGGTGTGCCATCGCCAAGGACGTCCGGACCCTGGGGGTCCACCACAGACCGAGCACCCACTGACGGAAAAGATGGGGGGACATTCGTTGCTGGAGCAAGAAGACGGCGGAGGCTCAGCTGGGGATGGCCTCCCAAGGTGGGAGGGGTGCCCGTCAAACCATGACCCCACTGATGTTCTGGATCCTGGCGGGGGCCTACCCGGAGTTGGATGGGCGCTTGAGGGCATCACAGCAGACACAAGGGGGTGAGTACACTCTCATTCAGCTGACTTTGCGCGCAGTGGAGGTGTCTGGGTGGGGGAGGAGGGCTGTGGGTTTCCCTAGGGCAGGGCGAGTTCCGTAGCCTAGGCCCCTTCGTAAGGCATGGCCCTGTGGCCCCCAACCCCACCTCTGTAGAGTGCCAACTACAGCTATTCATGCACCTGTGTCATCTATGTGTGCATATGTCGTCCATAGCATTGTAGGCCATTCCCCAGGAATTGCACCTTAGAGCCCAAGAGCGCGACGTAGTGCAGGGGGCTTCTGTGTCTGTCTTGTCCGCCAACGGTAGTGGTAAGCCATGCACTCAACATGTCTTTCTTCTGCCCCCCCCCCCTTTTTTTGCGGTCTCCCTGTTCTTCTGTGCATTAGCATCATCAGGTGGAGGAGCAGTGGCACCGGAGCACGAGGGAGCTGCATCCCACATGGCCATGGAGGGCCACACTACGGACTCTGAGTACACCAGTGGGACAAAGGGCGAGGGGAGCTGAAACCAGCGACACGGACTCGTCCTCCGATGGGAGCTCCCTTGTGGTGGTGGCAACATCTGTGCCCCCCGCATCTACAGGTACAGCCACCACCCCCCTACCAGCGCCGCCCTCCCAGCAGCCCCTCAGCCTTCGCCCCGTGCCCGCTCACCCAGGAGGGTGGGCATCACCTTCGCCCCAGGCACCTCAGCCCCTGCCCCTGTCACCTCTGCTGCCCTCAGTGAGGAGGCCATTCACCTCCTCAGGTCCCTCATTGTTGGGCAGTCTACCATTTTGAATGCCATCCAGGGTGTAGAAAGGGAGTTGCAACAAACCAATGCATTCCTGGAGGGCATTCATTCTGGTCAGGCTGTCCTTCACTGAACCTTTCAAACTCTGGCCTCAGCACTGATGGCAGCCATTGTCCCTGTGTCTAGCCCCCCCCTCCAACTTCCTCCACCCAGACCCAATCCCCTGTACCTTTGCCTATCCCAAGCACACCATCAGACCAGCCTGCACACAACTCAACACACCAGGGAAGCTCAGGCAAACATAAGCGCCACACATCCCACAGGCACTCAGGCAAGCATCACACACATACAGACACACCAACATCCAGTGCCTCCATTGTGTCCTCCTCCACGTCGTCTCTATCCTCCCTCCCAGTTTCGTCTACACTCACACCTGCATGCACTACCTCTACAGCCACTATGTCCCGCACCAGCACACTCACCAGCACACCCCGCTCACTTGCAGTCACCACCCCCACTACCATTTGCATGTCCCCTGTGTCCTCTCCCAGTGTGTCTGTGACGCCCCCTCCGAAGATACACAAACGCAGGCACACACCCACCCAACATACATCCACCTCACAACAGCCTCCAGCGCATGCACCTGCACCCAAAACCACAAAACTTACACCTCCTACAACCACCACCTCTTCCTCCACTCCCAAACCCCCTCCAGCTACCCGTCCCAGTGTCTCCAAACAACTTTTCCTGTCTACCCTTAACCTATTTCCCACCACCCCCGTCCAACTCATAGGTCCCGAACTAGCACCTCAGCCACAAAATCTACGGGACCTGTGGTGCCTGTTGTCACAGGTTTGTGGAGTGCACCGGCCACCAGGACAGCCAGTGTGGCACGGAGCCACAGCACAGCCAGTCCCCCCCTGTGAAGCACCAGAAGCTGGCCAGTGCCCGGCGGGAGAGGGGGAAGACTCCAGCCACCCTAGCCGCACCCAGGGGTCCCGGGGGGAGTGTGGACTCAGCTGTGACTCCTCCCAAGGTGGGGAAGGGCAAGAAGAAAGCCGGCAAGTCTGGGAGGAGCAGCACAGCGGAGAAGGCCCGCTGCCCAGGAGGCCCCCGCCAGCCCCATCCCAGCTGCCCAGGAGGGCCAGCCAGCCACAGCCCAGCTGCCCAGGAGGGCCCCGCCAGCCACAGCCCAGCTGCCAGGAGGGCCCCGGCAGCCCCATCCCAGCTGCCCAGGAGGGCCCCGCCAGCCCCATCCCAGCTGCCCAGGAGGGCCCCGCCAGCCCCATTCCAACTGCCCAGGAGGGCCCCACCAGCCACAGCCCAGCTGACGAGGAGGCCCCCGCCAGCCACAGCCCAGCTGCCCAATTAAGGACCCCCAAGTCAAGGACCACTGAACAGGGCAAGCACCGCTGAACAGGGCAAGGACCACCAAGTCAAGCACCGCTGAACAGGGCAAACAAAGCTGAACAGGGCAAAGACGGCTGAACAGGGCAAGGACCACCAAGTCAAGCACCGCTGAACAGGGCAAGCACCGCTGAACAGGGCAAGGACCGCTGAACAGGGCAAGGACTGCCAAGTAAAGCACTGCTGAACAGGGCAAGCACCGCTGAACAGGGCAAGGACCGCCAAGTCAAGCACCGCTGAACAGGGCAAGCACCATTGAACAGGGCAAGGACCGCCAAGTCAAGCACCGCTGAACAGGGCAAGCACCGCTGAACAGGGCAAGGACCGCTGAACAGGGCAAGGACCGCAAAGTCAAGCACCGCTGAACAGGGCAAGCACTGCTGAACAGGGCAAGGACCGCCAAGTCAAGCACCGCTGAACAGGGCAAGCACCGCTGAACAGGGCAAGGACCGCCAAGTCAAGCACCGCTGAACAGGGCAAGCACCGTTGAACAGGGCGAGGACAGCCAAGTCAAGCACCGCTGAACAGGGCAAGCACCGCTGAACAGGGCAAGCACCGCTGAACAGGGTAAGGACCGCCAAGTCAAACACCGCTAGCCCATGAGCGGCAGGGGCACTGACGCAACAGGGACCGTCACGGGGTGGGTGATGCACTCTGGGCACAAAGCCCCCTCCAGAACCAGTGGAGTATCACATCCACTACCTCAGTCCTTGGCAGGATGAAGCACTCTGGGCACAAAGCCCGCTCCAGAACCAGTGGAGTATCACATCCACTACCTCAGTCCTTGGCAGGATGAAGCACTCTGGGCACAAAGCACCCTCCAGAACAAGTGGAGACATGCATCCACTACCTCAGTCCTTGGCAGGATGAAGCACTCTGGGCACAAAGCCCCCTCCAGAACAAGTGGAGACATGCATCCACTACCTCAGTCCTTGGCAGGATGAAGCACTCTGGGCACAAAGCCCTCTTCAGAACCAGATGAGGCATGCATCCACTACCTCAGTCCTTGGCAGGATGAAGCACTCTGGGCACAAAGCCCCCTCCAGAACCAGTGGAGACATGCATCCACTACCTCAGTCCTTGGCAGGATGAAGCACTCTGGGCACAAAGCCCCCTCCAGATCCAGTGGAGAAAGGCATCCACTTGAGAGACTGTGGCTTTGCACTCCCCAGGATAATGCAGTGGGCAAACCACCCACTGTAGAGAGTTGAGAGACTGTGGCTTTGCACTCCCCAGGATTGAACAGTGGGCAACCCACCCACTGCTGTCGACTTGAGAGACTGTGGCTTTGCACTCCCCAGGATTGAACAGTGCGCAAACCACCCACTATAGAGACTTGAGAGACTGTGGCTTTGCACTCCCCAGGATTGAACAGTGGGCAAACCACCCACTGTAGAGACTTGAGAGACTGTGGCTTTGCACTCCCCAGGGTTGAACAGTGGGCAAACCACCCACTGTAGAGACTTGAGAGACTGTGGCTTTGCACTCCCCAGGATTGAACAGTGGGCAAACCACCCACTGTAGAGACTTGAGAGACTGTGGCTTTGCACTCCCCAGGTTTGAACAGTGGGCAAACCACCCACTGTAGAGACTTGAGAGACTGTGGCTTTGCACTCCCCAGGATAATGCAGTGGGCAACCCACTCACTGTAGAGACTTGAGAGACTGTGGCTTTGCACTCCCCAGGATACATCAATGGGCATTGAGCCCCCTCGTGGATCTGGCGTCGTGCACTCATCCGGCTGAGGTGCCCCCCCTTACCCCTGAGGTGCCTGTTTTTTTTCTATCTGATGCCCCTGCAGTGTTCTCTCGGTTTTGATCTGGTGTTGTGTGTGGGCCTCGCCCATGCATTTTGGACCCAGTGGTCCACGGACTATGAATGGTGCAATACCTGCACTACTGATCTTGGTTTATATTTTGAAAATAGTGTATATATGTATATATTTGCTTACTAAATTTTGATATATTACAATGGTTCCACTCATTTCCTTTTGTCTTTGCATTCTTCCGGGGGGTTTGGGGGGTGTAACTGTAATGTTTAGATATGCATTGGTGTGTGTGTTGTAGTGGGTTATGGTGGGGGTGGGGGTGCTGCGTGTGTGTGTCCCTGTTTTTTCCCTCCCCCCCTCCCCTGTGTTGTAGGTACAGTACTCACCGTGGTCTTCGCCACCGGCGTTGGTGCTCCTGGTAGAGGAGCAGGACGACTATGCAAGGAAGAATATGGAGTTCTGGCTCCATGGTGTCCTGGTTCCTCGTGGAGTGTGTAGAGGTGAGCGTTTTCCCTTCGTAATTCCAGTTTCTGCCGTGTTTTTATCCGCGGTGAATCCGCCCCGGAAAAGGTGGCGGATTGGCCTGTCATAATAGTGTTGGTGGTACATTGTCCTCCGCCTGTCTGTTGGCGGTGACCGCCGCGCTGTTTGTTTGTAGCGCTGTGGCGATCTGAGTGTTAAAGTGGCTGTCTTTGTTGGCGGTTTCCGCCACGGTCATAATTCCAAACTTTTTACCGCCGGCCTGTTGCCGGTCTTACTGCCGCTTTAACACCGTCCACCAGGGTTGTAATGACCACCATAATGTTCTTTTATTCAGCACAGAAGGCAGGAAAGAACTTGCCTAGAAAAAATGCTTTGAGTATTATTAATGAGGCTAATTGGTCTGTAACTTCCTGGATTATCTTTTGCCCCATTCTTATGGATGATGACCCCATGCCAGGTTTCAGAGATAACCTCTCCACCAGCTATGATATTAGTAAGGGAGTAAGGGCAAAATACAGCGGGCTCCGAGAGCAACAAGTCACTAGGAATACTATCAAGGCCTGAGGCTTTGCCCCATTTCCTCAATTGAATGGCCAGTTCAGTTTCTTTAAGTGACAATATACATTTAGGGGAACTTTGGGTGATTTTGTGTGATTGAGAGCTCTGCGATTTTGAGATATACTAGTTGCCACCAAGTGGATTTGATGAGCAGGTATTCCTTTCCTTGAAAAGACTAGTAAAATGGGCCACCCTTAGGTCAGGTGGAACAAATGAGTCAGGTTAAGGTCAGCATGACTGACAGCCAAAGGCAATGGTTCTCGAGAATGCTTGTGTCGCCTTCCATTTCAGAGTGTCAGTTAATTCAACCCCATTGGGCCTCATCCCAATACTTCCTGCTTGCCCTCAGAATTAGATTGTAGTCCTTTTTTTAGCTTGAATTATTCCAGATTTATTACCCTTTTTAACCACTTGATTCAGGCCCAGTTTCGTCACCCTACATCCATCTGTGAACCATGGGCAGGATATATTCCTATTCATGGTCTTCCTGATGCTATTCCTAAAAATAGGTTTTAATTTGTCAAAAAAGTCTCTAAGGGACATATTTAAGAGCCCCTAGCTTCAATCCAACACCACACTGGCATCATTTTTTTATGTTAATATGGCGCTAGAAGGCTAAAACCGCTGCACTAGATTTACATAGTGGTACAATGCATGCATTGCATCACTTTGTAACCATTTGCGCTACATTATTCCTGTGCCAGGCATAATGTATGCAAAGGGGCCATTCCCCCATTAGGGTAGCCAAAAAAATGTTCCAAGGAAATCTAAGAGATTTCCTTCCACCAATTTTTTCAGCACCTTTAATGCCTGCTCAGAGCAGGCATTGAAAGGAGTCTTCCATTGCTTACAATGGGTCTCTGGGTGCTCTGCAGGATTAGGGTCTGAATTTTTTACACTAATCCTGCGAAGCACCATACTAACATAAAACATTCTAATGCTAGTCCCCTAACTACTGCCATGGTGCACCGTATTTTAAATATGCCGCACACATGGTTGCATTAGGGAGGCGCTAAGGGGCGAAAGGAAAGTGGCGCTGAACTGTGCACACCGCTACTTTTCTTAAATATGCCCCTAAGTGTATGAGAACAAATTTAGAACTACCAAAATTGATTTGGTTAAACAGGTTAACAAATCTACAAAGGCTTGATACATTTTGTCCAGAGCCTGATCATTGTTAATTATGTTGGCCCATTTTACATTTCTGAAGGGGTTGGTAATAGGGGCGCTAAATAGCTGTTAGTATCATGCTAATAGCAAATAGAAAAGACATCAGCAGAAAGGTATAATGCCTGGGCATTGTGGACACTATCTGGGCAGAATACTACCTCCATATCACCCAGATAGTGCCAGAATCTTAAGTCCAGGAATATATGTAAACTAAGTGACTTATAAACCTACCACTTTTGAAGGTTGATTTAGCAGGGTGGTCTGAATTAGTATGCCCTTTAGTTGCCCTCAAACTGAATTCCAAAGTCAAGTGGAAAAGTTGGTTAGATATTTTAGACCATTTTTTCACCGATCTTGCCAGGAGCTCAGGTATTCTCCATTCCTCGTCTTCTGTTACCAACAATGATGATAAAGGCTCAAAGAGTTCAAAGTTAGCAGTGACTTCCCCGGCTTCAATCACTAGCCAGGCATGCTGTATTGGCTCTAATAGAGTTTGGAGATCATGGAGAGTTTGTGATTTTAGGTTGTCTGGTACTGTGCCGACATGTACAGTACATCTATACACAAAAGGGGGCACATTCTGGAAAGAGAACTTGATACCCAAGATATCTGTGCACCTTGTATCTACACTGTGATGATGAAAGGAATTGGCGTTGCTTTAAAATGGTAAATACCCTTATCTGTGCACTGATTGCTTTGCCCATGTTTCCTGGAATAGTGCAATATGAGATTTATCTGTAAATTCATCACATTTCTGGTCAGCAAATTTTGCATCAATGCCTTCTAAATTTCAAGACAACACTGTATTTTTTTGGGGGGAGGTCGCAGTTACTGGGCGACACACTGCTAAAAGAAGACTCTTAGGTTAGGTCTTATTAGACGCATGTTCAATATAGCAATTTGCCCTCCTTCTGCTAAGCTGGGCCTGCTGGAGTCAATCTATATCTGAGGCCCCCAAAGAACTTGATCTATCAACATGATTGCTTTGGAGTTTCACAGGCCCCAAGGTGGAGGTGTTAGAGCCTTTTGGTAAGAATTCAGCAGGTAGGTTACATTTTAAGCAGATGACTGAGCTATGAGGGATTACTGATCTAAGCTTGTTTCAATTACCCCATCAATTAATTTATTGCTCAAGAATAATATACCTATTCAATCAGTTGTGCTGTACTTGTTAGCATAATACATCACTACAGCAATATCATCCTGGATCACTGATCTGCAATTGCAAACATACCAAAGCCAATGGATTTTTTTATTTGTTAGTCATACGCTACTTTCATACAACCTGGGTGGGAGCTTATGAACATTTGTCATAAACAATTCCATACTAGGGTGCCTGCTAGATGTCCTGTGTCAATAGGCAAAGGGTTGTTGGTGATTGTTTATTCTCTGTAGAATGAGGGGGTCTGCCATCTTAGGGGCGGTAGCTATGTCCATCCTCCTACTCTGGATCGATTCTCTAAACTCCTAGTATCTAAGAAGTTATTATCTCTTACTTTATGTTTGCCACCACTCTGCTTAACAATGATACTAGTCAGTACAGTAGCTCTGTGCCCCAAACCTCTCTCTTCAACTACAATTGGAGTCCTTAGCTGTTCAATGGCTCAGTCCTCCGAGTTGTTACAGACTGGGAGTTGGATCTCAAGTTAGCTGGAGGTCTGGATCTGTCCTCCCTTAATTAAGGACTATGTAGCATGCCCAGTTTGTCCATGATCCCAGAAGAAGTTGCGAGAGTGAGGATATGGTGCTTTTTAGTCCCATAATTTCAGCTTTCATTAAGTTAAACTGTGCCATGATCTCCCCACCTAGTGATAAATGCACATAAAGAGTTGGATTTGTGCATTTAAATAAGGTTCAGAATGCAATGGGCTGTCAAGCATCATGTCATTCTCCAGGTCCCCCATGGGTTGAAATCTAACTTCATATTCAATCGTTATCAAATCAAGGACACTTTTACTTTCTTCCCTGGCACTCTCTGGGATGTCGGTACTTGTTGGTTCATTACATGGGGCTTTCGGGCTTTCATGGTGCACCATATCGCTAACAATTCTTTCCTCCCCCTGGTATTTTTTCAAGTATTAATTGATGTCTCCTGCCCCCTTTGTGTTCTATTGGGCTTTTTTCTTTTCTTTTGTTTTCAATAAACCTTCCACTTTCTCTATTAGGACATCGATTTCATCTAAATGCTCAGTCGGATGTTGCATGTTTTGCCTGCTTCTTGGCCTTCCCTGAAGCAACATCATTATCTACTAAATAGAATTAAGCCTACTTGGGTATCTCTAACGAATGTGGGGGGGTTAACAGCTATGTTGATAACCGTGCAATAACGCACTACATTTATGATAGCAAAGCAATGAACAATTTTAAATCAGTGTTGCTGATTGTGTCAAATTCATTGATCATTGACATCATCAATAAAAAAATCTAAATGATCTACGTTATCACAAACCATGAAGAAGAAAGAGGGTCATACAATGAAGTAAATTATTTTTATGGCAGTACTAAAACAAGTCTGTCAATGAGTTTACAGTCAAGGTCCAGAAGTGGGAGAGATGTCTACTACCCCAAACATTGTAAAAATAATGTAGGCCCAAAGGTGCAAGCGTTATCTCAGCCTGAGAACTGCAGCAGTGAACAACAGTACTTTTAACCAGGAGAGAAGAGGGGTGGCTCAGCCCAGCCTCTCCTGGTCTTTGACGGGTGCAGATGGGCCCCCTCCTGGCCCAGTCTTTGCCCGGGCCTTTCCCTGGTACATCCCACATGCATCCCCAAGCGTCAAGCACGCTTTGTAGCATAGATTAATAGTGGCCCCTCCTCCTGGCTGCAACAGGGCAGCCTTGGGGTTGTAGTACCCCCCCTCCACAGATGAAGGAATCCTGCAGGTCTCAAGCGTGCATTGTAGTTCATATTAACAATGGCCCGCCTTCTGGCAGCAACAGGGCAGTCTGGGGATTGTAGTTCCCCGTCTGCAGAATCAGGCATTTGGCCATTCTTTTTCATAAGTATTTCTACATTAGGCAAAGAAAGGCTACTGTTTCCAATTGGCTTGCATTATGCTTGGTTTGGAGAATCAAGGACATAGAGGATCTTAATTTAATAATGTTAACATTTGGGATGAAACTGTAGGTGTGACAAGCTCTACACCTCAGAAACCATTTCAGATGAGCAGAGGTAGTGAAAGACTTCAAGGATGTTGCTAGCTTAATAGATATTTCATAGTGTGTCAGACTATAAACAGGTGATGATGAAAGAATGTCATTAAAATTTCAGTTTATGTTCATATTTCACAAAATGTAGACAGCAGTACTTTCAGTAGCTATGTTAAATCCTTGCTCAGTTATATTCTATTGTCCTTTTCAACTGCTTGCAGCAAATTGAGTTCCACCCATTTATTCCCTCTGGATTTTGCACATTTGGCTAACTGTTTTTTGGACTTAGGACCTGATGATTTAGAGTTTGATGGATGGGTGACTCCATCACAAACATGATGGATATCCCATCTGCTGTAATATGATTCCCATTCGATATAATGGGTTTGTAATACGGTGGACGGAATATCTATCACGTTTATGACAGAGTAACCCCATCTGCCAAACTCTAAATCTGGCCCTTATTTTGTAAATAAGCCTCACTACCTGAGTCTCACTCACTGTAAATTCACAGTAGTTGGACTGTGAGTGCTAACCACAAGTTTCTTTCTTTTAAGATAAGGTCACAGCTGTGTCACTAAGGTAAGACGCTCTAGACTGGTTACACAGGAACATCTTTGGTCATGCACGTCCACACGTGTAAGGGCTGTACAGTTGAGACTACTGTCTTGCTCAGCCCAGTATATGTGCACAAGTAGCCTGTTTTAGCAGGGACTTTTCAGGGATTGGTACTGAGCTGGAGTAGGCCTTAGAATGTGAGTGGCCAATCTTAGTGTAAGCCTGTTGAGCATATTGAAGATTTCTGGTGCTTACACAGTCTCACACTGTTAGACCTGACAGCCTTAAGGTGGTCACCCCTAACGTTTTGCCTGCCTCCCTCCACTTTTTGGACACTGTTTTTGCTGGTTTTAGGACTCTGTGCACTTTACCACTGCTAACCAGTGCTGAAGTGCATATGCTCTCTCCCTTAAAAACATGGAGACATTGGCTCATACCCAATTGGCTTATTTAACCTACTTGTAAGTCCCCAGTAACGGGCACTACATGTGCCTAGGGCCTGTGGATTAAATGCTACTAGTGCGCCTGCAGCACTGATTGTGCCACCCACATAAGTAGCCCCTTAACCATGCCTCAGGCCTGCCATTGCAAGGCTTGGCATTTAAAAGTACTTGCCAAGCCTTAAACTCCACATATAAGTCACCCCTAAGGGAGGCCCTAGGTAATCCATAGGGCAGGGTGCCATGTAGGTAAAAGACAGGACATATACCTGTGTAGTTTATATGTCCTGGCAGTGTAAAACTCCTAAATTCGTTTTACACTGCTGTGAGGCCTGCTCCTTTCATAGACTAACATTAGACCTACCCTCATATACTGTTTGAATGGTAGATTCTGATCTGAAACGACTAACAAGGTCATATTTAGTATGGCCAGAATGGTAATACAAAATCGTGCTGACTGGTGAAGTTGGATTTAATATTACTATTTTAGAAATGCCACTTTTAGAAAGTGATCATTTCTCTACACTTAAATCCTTCTATGCCTTACAATCCATGCTAGGTTACTTGACAGCTCCCCTGTGCATTTCACTCAGACAACCCCAAACACAGGATGGTCAGTCACACCTGCACACATTTGCATACTGAATGGGTCTTCCTGGGCTGGGAGAGTGGAGGGCCTGACACTTACATTTGAAAGGACAGTGGCCTCTCCTCACACAATGGACTGCCAAATCAATCAATCAATCAATCAGTGTATTTGTAGAGCGCACTACCACCTGTGACGGTCTCAAGGCGCTGAGTGGGGGAGGGTGCTGCTACTGCTCAAATAGCCAGGTTTTGAGCCGCTTCCTGAAAGTTAGCAGGTCTTCGGTCTGTCGTAGGGGCAAGGGAAGGGTGTTCCAGGTCTTGGCAGCAAGGTGGGAGAAGGATCTGCCTCCAGTAGTTGCTCTTCGGATGTGGAGGACGGTGGCGAGGTCGGCTGAGCAGATTTGGCGGGACGGGGTGTAGAAGGTGAGTCGTCCGTTGAGGTAGGCCGGACCAGTGTTCTGGAGCGCCTTGTATGCGTGGGTGAGGAGCTTGAAGGTTATCCTTTTGTTGACGGGGAGCCAGTGTAGGTCTCTCAGAAGGGGGGTGATGTGGCTGTGGGCATCATGGATCAGGCGTGCGGAGGCGTTTTGTATGCGTTGCAGTCATTGAGGAGTTTGACCGGGGCTCCTGCATAGAAGGTGTTTCCGTAGTCAAATTTGCTGCTGACGAGGTCTTGGGTGACTGTTCTTCTTGTATCTGTGGGGACCCATCTGTAGATCTTGCAGAGCATGTGGAGGTTGTTGAAGCAGGTTGAGGAGACAGCGTTGACTTGCTTGGTCAAGGAGAGTGTTGAGTCGAGGATGATGCCCAGGTTGCGTGCGTGGTTGGTGGGTGTTGTGGCTGCTCCCAGAGTGGTCGGCCACAAGGAGTCATCCCAGGCTGAGGGGTTGGCGCCAAAGATAATCTTATATGAGTTCAACTTCAGTTTGCTGTTGCTCATCCATTCGGCGACGGCCTTGATTCCTTGGTGGAGGTTGGATTTGGCGGTGAGGTGGTCCTTGGTAAGGGAGAGGATCAGTTGGGTGTCATCGGCGTAGGAGATGGTGTTGAGGTTGTGCAGCCGGGCGACGCAGGCTAGCGGGCCATGTAGATGTTGAAAAGTGTAGGGCTGAGGGACAAACCTTGGGGAACGCCACAGATGATCTTGGAGGCTTCGGAAAGGAAAGGGGGGAGGTGGATGCTCTGGGTTCTGCTGGAGAGGAAGGAGGTGGTCCTCTCCAGAGCCTTGTCCTGGATCCCTGCGTTGTGAAGGCGTGTGCGTAGGATGCGGTGGCAGACGGTGTCGAAGGCGGCTGAGAGATCCAGGAGGATGAGGGCCACGGTTTTGCTGTTGTCAAGCAGGGCCCTGATGTCGTCGGTGATGGCGATGAGGGCGGTTTTCTTACTGTGGTTGCTGCGGAACCCTGACTGGGATGGGTCCAGGATGTTGTTTTCTTCGAGGTAGTGGGTCAGTTGTCTATTGACGATCTTCTCGATTACCTTGGCCGGGATTGGGAGAAGGGAGATGGGGCGGAAGTTCTTGAGGTCTCTCGGGTCCGCCTTGGGTTTCTTGAGTCAGGGTTTGATCGCAGCATGCTTACAGCTCTCGGGGTAGGTCGCGGTCTCGAAGTAGATGTTGATTACTTTGCAGAGGTGGGGTGCAATGGTGGCGCTTGCTTTGTTAAAGATGTGGTGCGGGCATGGGTCTGAAGGAGATCCAGAGTGGATGGAGTCCATGGTTCTGATTGTGTCATCTTCGTTCACGTTGGCCCAGACGAGCAGGGAGTCGTAGTTGAAAGTGGGAGGAGAGTCTGAGGAGTCGTTGATTGGCGGGGTGGTCTGGCTGTTGAAGCTGTCATGGATGTCTGTGATTTTGTGGTGAAAGAAGGTGGCAAGGGAGTTGCACAGGTCTTGTGAAGGTTGGATGTCGTTTGTGCGTGAGCTGGGGTTGGAGAGTTCATTCACGATGTTGAAGAGCTCCCTGCTGTTGTGTCCGTTGTTGTCCAGGCGGTCTTTGAAGGAGGTTTTCTTGGAAGATCTGAGGAGGTGATGGTGATTGCGGATGGCATTCTTGAAGGCGGCATGGTTGTCCGGAGTCTGTTTGAGGAGACACTTTCTCTCCAGTTTCCAACAGGTTTGCTTGGAGACTTGAAGGTCCGAGGTGAACCAGATGGCTCTCTTGTTGGCACCTCTGTTGGAAGGTTTATTGAGCGCGGCGAGGGTGTTGGCACAGTCGACGATCCAGTGGCAGAGGTTGCAGGCTGCGAGGTCAGGATTGGTGGGTGCGGTGGGTGGTTTTTGGGTGAGGCTGGTGTTCAGCTGGTCTTGGCTGATTTTGCTCCAGTTGTGGCGGGGGATCTGTTGGGTGCGGAGGTGCGTGGTGGGTTTCTGGAAGGTGAAATGGATGCAGCGGTGGTCGGTCCATGGGAGTTCGGTGGTGTGGCTGAAGGTGACGTGGGGGCTAGCGGAGAAGACGGGGTCCAGGGTGTGGCCAGCGGAGTGTGTTGGGGTAGTGACGAGTTGTCTGAGTCCGAGGGTGGCGAGGTTGTCGATTAGGGTGGTGGTGTTGGGATCGTTGTTGTTCTCCAGATGAAAGTTCAGGTCGCCGAGAAGGACGTAGTCCGCGGACCCCCTACTGGGACTCTGGCAGATAGAATTGAACTGAAAGGGGACTTGGTGCACTTCTGAGCCACTCTTTGAAGTCTCCCCCTCTTCAAAGGCACATTTGGGTATTTAAACAGGGCTTCTGACCTCACCAACTCAGACACTTCTGGACAAGATACCACTGGTGAAGGAACTCTGAACCAGACCCTACAACCTGCCAAGAGGAACTGCCTGGCTGCCCAAAGGACTCACCTGACTGCTTTTCTGCAAAGGACTGCTGCCCTGCTGTTGCACTGCTACCCTGCTGCCTCTGGCTCTGTTGAGAAGTGCTCTCCAAGGGCTTGGATAGAGCTTGCCTCCTGTTCCTTGAAGTCTCAGGACCAAAAAGACCTCCTCCTGCAAAGAACTCCTTGTGCGGTGAAAATTCAATGCACAGCCTGCCAGAAATGACGCACAGTCTGCATTGCGGTGAGAAAATCAACGCACGCTGAACCTGAATAACGAAGCCCGGCTCCCAAAGAGGGGATTGACGCAGGGCCAGCGTTGCGACCGGAACTTCAACGCATGGCTCACTGGATTTATGTATAGTCGAGCATGAATGACGCAGCTCGACTTCCTGCTAGAAGAATTGACGCAGCGCCTGCCGTGTGACAGAAATTTCCCTGCATTGCCCCACAGGATCGATGCAGCTCCTGTGACTTGGTCCTGTATGCCCAGAATTTCTCACATCGTCCCCGGGGCGTCCGAACACCCCGCAACCCAAAGAGGATACCAGTCAGTGCCCCGGAAATTGAAGCAAAGCCTTCACTGCGTGGAAAATTACAGATGCATCGTCTGTGTGCGTCCGGAGAAACCGACGCACAATTCCCCGTTTTGCACGCGTCTCCTCCTCTGTGGTCCCTTGCGGAGAAATTGAATGCAAAACAGGTACCTTGTGCTTGCAAGAGACACTTGCTGCTTTTTAAAGACTGAAGACTCTTTTTATCATTCTCTAAAGTAATATTTCTGTGTGTACTTATCAAATCTTGATCGTTTTGACCTGCATTTAACCATATAAATATCATATATTTTTCTAAACATTGTGTGGTGTATTTTTGTGGTGTTATTCTGTGCTATTGCATGATTTACTGCACTAATACTTTACACTTTGCCTTCTAAGCTAAGCCTGACTGCTCAGTGCCAAGCTACCAGAGGGTGGGCAGAGGATAATTTGGATTCTGTGTGACTTACCCTGACTAGAGTGAGGGTCCTTGCTCTAACACGGGGTAACCTGATTGCAAACCAAATACCCCATTTCTTACACACACATCATAGTGAAATCTCTCCTAAAGTACAGTTTCGCTCCACTCAGGTCTACAGGTTCCAGCAAGATATCAGTCTTTGTATAATTATGCACCACAAGTGTGAATATAGAGTCCTTAACATCCCCCATTCATACTTTATGGAACTTTAAGATTTGTCATATTTCTCTGGCTTGGATCAGAATCAGATTTCAGGCCCTTGTCATCTCTACTGTGCCAAGTTAATTACTCTTCTCCCCAGCAAAGGGATCAAAGGTATCCTTGCACAATAGAGCAATTAACACTGATTGATCCAGTTCCTAGGAAAGGAAGGAGTGGTGGGAGGAAATGTACATCTCTTAATTAGCTTTTGACTCTTCACCTGGGCTGGAACTGCCCAGTCCCACAGGAACAAATAAGGAGGGTCAGATCTCTGGAGCCATGATAGTAGCAACTTGCCTTCAACGTTTTGGTGAGAAGGGATCAGGCAGCTGTATCCTAGGATTGGCCAGAGGTGCTTGGCTTCTAAAACATCCAACCTCCACTTAAAAACCCCTGCACAAGGGAGAAGACACTGACCTGGGAGTGAAATGGTGAAATAGTGCCCAGCTGAAAGGAGAGTCCATCAGATGCCTTGCTAATGTAGATTTTGGAAGTTTTACTCTGGCTGACCCCCAGGACTATGATGGATCTCACAAGGGCCAGTGGTGTAGGCTCCCTTATGCCTTCTAAAGAATAGTTGGGGAAATAGACCTGATGGGATACACCGGATGGTACCCATGGACCCTCCATAGATTGGCCCTTGACTTTGCTGATACACAGGTGCTCTTAAAGATGCCAGGAGGTGCAGGCTAGTGGAGGGCAACAAGAAGGATGTTTTGCTTGTTGGCTGCAGAGGGACTGCACAAGATGCCCTGCAAGCAGAAAAACAGCACCAAGAGCCACGCTGAGGATATGTCTGATAAACGGAGCCCAGAAAATCCCAGCTCCCTGCACAACGTACTCAGCAATTCTGATGAAAATGTTCCTGGTGGCAGGGGCTGGACACTAGGATTAAAATGAGCCCAAATTAGTTAGAATTGGACAATTGGTTCTAGAGAAATGGGCCTTGGACATTTTGCTGTCTAGAAAATAAATGACAACAAAAATAACTGACGGCACAATTCTTTTTTGAGTGTTGTTGAGTACCAGTGGACTGGCGAAAATAGCCCACACCACCTCCCCTAAGTACCCTTTGAATGCTCTGCTTTGCTACATTAAGACAGTCAATTGCTACAACTAGGTATTTGGTTGCCAGTAAAAGACAATTGTAGACTTATTACTTTTGAATGGATTTGCATTACAAATAATAGCTCAATTTCTTACACTGTTTATGTCCAACAATTCTCTTAAAAGATAACGGAGCTTTGGTTAATGTGACTGTTGTCCTTGTAGATATTTCCAAGGTCAATGTGGTGTAAGGATTGTACAATGCAGAAAGATATCACATACTCTGACCACTGTGAAAGAACAGCTTGTATGACAGTGTCTGCTCCACCAACAGGTTTAGTATGGATAACCGTATGTTATATGGTAATTTATTGAGTCTGTATTAACATAAACCACATTCTCCCTCTTACAAATATAGCCATATGTGTGTTTACATGGCTAAATGTTAGCTGTTTTCGTTTTAGATTTTATTCTTAATACATGATGCTGTCCTCAATTGTCAAGGTCAGAGAAGATAAAATAAGGACAGTATGAACAATGTAATTCACAGATCTGTGGGGAGAACTCTAGAAACCATACAAGGACATCTAAGTGAACAACTGTACAAGGGTTGGTATTGTGTTCATACAAGATCAAAATGATTGCCTTGAACCTACAACATTGAAGTCTTGTATATAGATATCAATATTAACACACATGAAAAGCCTCATTATTTGATTCTGGACAGCACATTTACAATTGTCTGAAATTCTTTTTAATTGTGTCATGTATGATTTGAACCAGAAATTGTGTGGCAATTTTCTCTTTTACCCTTCTTTTAGAGTTTATGAATGTTGCACATTTGTAGACTGGCCTGTCCAGGGGTCACCTGGTCCTTCTGATTGTATGACAGGGTGTATGGGCATATTTTATTAGGTTTATTTTACATTAATATTTAGTGAGAAGACCTCAAGAAATAAAAAAATAGTCCATACCCAAATGTACTGCCCAATGTGTTGTGGTCAGTAGCGCCAGTGCCAAGTTGAGTCCTTAGTGGGCCTTTCAATGCTCTTGTCAGCGTGAGAGACCAATGTTTTTGTGTAAAAGACAGGCATACTCACGCACACAAACATCATCAACGTATCATTAATTTTGTTGTTTGTAATTTTCCAAATAAGTTAAAGTGACATATGTGAAATAATTATACATACTAAATAATCTATCAGCTACATTTAAAAAGCAGATACAGCTAAAAGAAGAAAATGAAATAAAGGAAAAACATTCAAGTGATACTATATAGTGCCGTCTGTGAAAACTGGAAAAAAGATAAATGGCCTCAAATGAAAACTGACTCCTTATATTAAAACACAAAATCTGTTCATTTTTGGACTACTACATCATGCAACATAAAACCACTATTCTAATGTCAGGTCTTTGTGGATTTCATACTTCTGAAGCCTCTTAGAAAACAGAAAATACAAATTTGTGATAAATTACATGAATCATAATAATCTGCTGCAGGAATGTGCTGAAATATTACATTCAAAACCGCATCTTAAAATTGCATTTTCAATAGTCGCTGGACAACTACGGCAAGTAATCAAGCGGCAGGTAAATAAAACAATGAAACAATGAGTGTTTTCGGACGATATACTCATCAAGAAAAATTGCGTTAAATGCACATCTTTCTCAATAATTGCGGCATCAGCCTTATATACTAGTGTTATGCTTTCACAAACAATATAATACAAAAATGATTTTGCGCATTCCATACCATCCTCCCCTCTCAATGGACTTATGTCACTGCTGCACCAATGAAACGGCCATATGCCTAGTACAATGGTAAAACTCCATATTCTCTGAATAACTCTTAAAACCTTCCAAGGTATGATGAATATAATGAATGACACAAGAACTAATGACTGAGGGACGCCATGGGCCGGATGTACGAAGCATTTTACCCATCACAAACGGCCCATCAAATGCTTTTTTGACATGTACAAAAGGCAAAATGTGACTCTATAATTTGTTATCTAATCGCTTTTTGCATTTGCGATTTGGTATTAGGGGCGTGCTTAGGTCGTCCCTTTCAAATACCGAATTGCACTGTTATGTATGAGTGTTTTGAGACCGGAATGCAGTCGCAAAACATTCTCAGATTACCAACACTTTCAAATAGGTGGTAAATCATTCGCATATGGGATGGGGTCCCCAAGTGACCAATTCTGTTTTTGTGAACGGGGCACCAAATATTTTTCAGAGCTGGCAGTGGTCCCCGAGACCACTACCTACTCTTAAAAAAATGAAAACAAAACTTTACATTGTTTTGTTTGAAATGCATCCCGTTTTTCTCCAAGGAAAATGGAATGCATTTTAAAAAAAATGCTTTATTTAAACCGCAGTCACAGACATGGTGGTCTGTTGACCCCAGCAGGCCACCATCCCTGTGAGTGCCGGCCATTCCCAATGGGTCACAGATTTCGACCTGCCTCATGATTATTAATGAGGTAGGTCCCTTGCAACCCATTTGGGAATTACATACAGTGTCTCAGACACTGTTGTACATCAGAGTTTGAGACTTGCAATTTGTGCGTAGCTAAAAATTGCAAATTTCAAGTCGCAAACTCTGACAGTTGTACACCTGACCCTAAGTTCTACAGCCCTTACAATAACGAATGATTAACCTATCAAGGTCCAATAGAGATAATGTAATCTTAAATCTGTGTATGACAGTGAAGAAAATCTTGAAAATGGTGCATTGAAAAGGAACATACAGTTTCAACCTCATTTATGGGAATTTGACGCAGTGCACCGCAGCAAGTTAATTTGCAGATTTGCCGTATGCCAAAGTGAAAAGACAAGAATGCACCACATTTATGCAATACGGTGCATTACTGTCCTTTCTCCCTGCACTGGTGCCATTATGGCAGCTTAGGGCCAATGCAGGCACCCTTGCACCATGGTGCAAGGATGTCTGTGTGGTCCCTCAGAATTGGTTTTGTGCAGGAAGGAGCACCTTCCTGCACAAAAACAGTCCTGAGAGGCATTGTTTTGCGCATCTGGGGAAGCATCAAAATCTATTGTTGTTGCCTGGGAACACCTACCATAATGCCCATGGAATGCCCTCAAGCCCTGAATAAGGCAATGCAACAATTTGTGTTCCCATGCCTTACTTCATATCTATGAGGTAATTCAAAGCCACGCAAAGTGGCTTTGCGAGGCCGCATAGATATGATTTTGTAGTCTGTTTCGCTAGAGCCTCACTAAATATGCCCTTAAGTCTTCAGATGGTGAGTAATGCATCATTGTTCAGGCAATCTTTTCTATATATAAGCATTAAACAGTTCCTTGTGGATAAACCCATTGCTGAATAATATTTTTGCATGGACTTTTTAATTATTTTTTAGATGGCCAGGAGTCGCCGATTTAATGAGAAAGTCCTAGTTTTTCACATTGTGACCCCTTAAAGGTCCTGTTTTTTTTTTTTTTTTGGGAGGCTCAAATGAACACAAAGGCAGGCAAGTTTTATCTGGCTCCAGTGCAGAATTGCTTACCAACCCCTAGCATTCAGAAATTCAGATAACCCAGGTGATATTGCTTGTGCTTTTACTTCCACAAAGCTCTGAGTATTGTGTAACATGACACACATAAGAGGACAGTACCTGAGCATGCATGCCTACATCCTGACACCAGACGGGACATGAGGGGTTTTGCATTAAGGAACAGAGCAAGGTAGCACTCTAATGCCTTGGCCTTTTCTCCAGAATACTGCTGCGTCAGCCTTGTTTATCTGCCGCAGTGTGGCCATGCACTGCACCACCACACTGCCGATGAGGATGGCCATATCACCACAGTAGTAAAAACTTGGCCCCAAAAAACTTTCTCACAAAGCAAGCCGTGCACATCACCAGCAATAGGTAGGACCAGAATCGTGGCCGCACATGTGTGATTTTGCGCCCCACCCCATTCCATGGTTGTAGAGAAGCAGCGAGACACAGATCCTTGGCCACCTCTCAGCAGCCGCCACCCAGTAGGAAGGCTTTGGACTTTCGAAACAACTAATTAATTCCAAATCCTTTGTATGTCGAGTCAAGCTGTGTGCTGCTGCTATTTTGTGGAAGAATATGAAATCATGGTTCGCAGAAGTCATAATCAATTAGCCAAGCGTCAACATTTGCTACCCCTTGAGTACCATCAGTAAGCTCAGTGGACTGCAACCGTGTGTGTTTTCACAGACCAATTTTTTTAAATTACAACCAAATGCACTTACCTTCCTGAAAAATCATGAAGCTATAACACCATCTAAAAGCAAGCCCTGGGAAAGCACCAGATATGCTTACACAAGCTACCTCAATATTCTAATATGTGAAATAGACTCACAAATCCTCTGTAAAAGAGCACAAGATGAGCCAAGTGAATTGGTTTACTCAGCTGTTACCCAAGTCACTGCTCTAGGACACATTTCTGGTATGAACCTCCCAGATTCCCAACAATTAGGGTGGACTGTCACAATCGATGGGGGGGGCTGCCAACCCTGTGTAATGATTCAGTGAGCTGAGTAAGCTGAGTGACTCTGCAACAGTGATTCCTTGTTAGCACATCTGGGTTGCTCATCTCAACCATTATTTCAAGGACATAAAAGAGACTGACGAGGAAGTTTACAGATACCTGCTCCTCCATTTGCAGAGAGTGAAATATTCTGACTTTTCAAAAACTTGCCCAACACCAGAGGCGATGGCAATTGTGGCGAGTGATTACATCTATGAATATATACTTTAACCCCCAAAAGAATGCTGATTTTGAGCAATTCAAACTTCGCCAAGCTCGTCAACATGATGGAGCAGGATTTCTTGCATCTCATTCTCTTGATGAAATCTCCCACTGGTCGTATGGACCTTTAATTGTCAACTTGAAGTGTTATGAGGAGAGAACATCAAAAAAACGTTGCAAGTACCGTGAAACTAATATGTCCCACATGAATGACAGAGAGGATGATGTCCAAGTAAGCAGGGTTTAATTAAAAAAGTTAGTTCATGTTATATCTCACGTCAATCAGCAAAACTGAGAGAATAATATGGTAAGAACATGTATTTGTAAATGTTCATGCAGTCTGAAGTTGTATATGATCAAAAAGAATATGCAAAATAAAGAACAAGCAACAAGCCAAATGCGTACCAAGGAGGTTCCATAAATGAACTTCATATTCTAAATAAAGTATGGAAAGGGTTAAGGGAAAACTCTGTGAGGAAGGTGTCAGCTTCAGATGAACCAAACTTAATGTTCATTGGAAAGAGTTTGAGTATTCAAGCATGAAGTTTAGCACTTTGGACAGTGGAAATCAGCAAAGTTGAGAAGAGATCTCTCAGTAAAGTCAGTATAAAGTCTTGTCTACCATTCTAAAGAGCTCACAAAGCATGAAAGATTCTAGAAAGCTTCTCCTTATCATCTTCCACCAAAATACAGTTCTTCAGGGAGCAGGTAGATTCCCTATTTTCCCAGCTTTCATCAAAGAAGCAATCATCTGGATGACCATGGGTGTTTTCTCCTACCACGTCAATCTCCATACTTGAGAGCAAAAGTTAATTAAGTCTCTTGGTCTAATACAATGACCAATAAACCTATTCTAAGTGAATGAGGTGCATAAGACACTTGCAAAGAAGAGAAAAACAGGGTACTTTAAAAACACTTTATAAAACATAATGCATGCACTGAGGCCTGGTTACAAGTCAGGCCAAAATTAGATTTGAACAGGTTCTGAATGAATACTGTGAGCATAAATGATTCTATCAAAGGCAAATTGGGAAAGGCATACAGTCCCTTTTTGGTGAGTGTATTTATTATAATTCAACTAAATATATGAGTGGAATTCGTTAAAAGGAACATACAGCCACTTACTACAGTTGATTTACAAATTGAACACAGATTAATGCAGGTGTACACATTAAGCATATATGTTGATTATGAAAGGGATGGAGACTACATCATGGTGCTCCAAACGTGTGAGGAGTCTCTTAATGTGTTTTATCTAGGTTGAGGGAACTTTCAAGTACCTGCATGGATGATGGCTCCCTAAAGAAAGTAAGAGTGCAAATAATCCAAAGCTGAGGGCGAGCAGGCTATCAAGCAGCATATCCTTTGAAAACCTGGCATGACACTTGACAAAATCCTCACCCTCGTCTGCTTACATGTCATGTTAAATGACAAGGCTGAGTTGATGGAGTTCATTCAGGACACTAGCAATCAATGTGGAAGTCAGGTGCTAAGACCAATTGAGATAGAAGACATTTCTTTCATCACAAGGGAATAAGTGTCACATCCATAGTGTGACTACGACCCACTTTAAATGAAAATGTGGGTACTGAAGTTTTCCAGGGCACCCCTCACCAAGAGTGTCCTGCGAGAGCTAAAACATGCTTGAATTGACAGCGTCTCAACCACTTCTTAATAGTCTGCAGGGGAGGTTATCGCACAACTTCATGTGTGAGGGGAACACAACTGCACCAAGAAGTATGCACCATAGAACCGGAGACTAAAAAAACACAGCACTCAGAATGACCTTTCCACCAGAAAGGTCAGAGAGAGCAGAGGACTATTGGAGACTATTGAGGACCTTATTAATCTCAGGCAAAGAATCGTGTCGGAAACAGAGGTTGAAAACCCCTGATTAGAGTTGCCCCTTCTGGCTAATCACACTGGTCTTAACTCAGTGCAAGTTAATATGTGAATTGGAACAGAAACATTCCTGCCTCCCTCCCGTTTGGTGGTTTACAACAGGGGCTCCCATGAGGTAACTGTTCTGCCCAGCTCAAGACAAGTAATCCAAAACCCAATCCTCCTTCTCAATAGATTTGCACATCTAATCTTTGAAAGAGATAGTGTCCTATCTTGGGGGGCAGGGGTAGGTTGAGTAGGTAGATGCCCTACCTGCCACTTTGGGAGTTGCCTCCTGGAATGTTCATGGTTTGGGAAACTTACTTAAAGCAGTGGATCTCACCAAGATTTGGGAGGAATATTGAATAATCTGTTTCCAGCAGACCTGGATGCATGTGACCAAATTCATTACAGTGGATTTACGCAATTTGTACAAGGGGAACAAAAACAAGACCTTGGCGGGTAAATGGTGAGCTAATGGCATTGTTATCAACTAAATACATTGAAGGATCAAGAGTTATACAGACACGCAGCGAGTGGCTCTTAGCATGCCATTTGGATTTGTATGATGAGAGCAATCGATATAATAGTTGAATAATTGTTAACATCTATGCAAACCAGAATGAGACCTGAAAGGAGTTGTGGTAGGACTACCAGAGGAATCTGATGGCATTGACGAAGGTCTCAGGGCACCCCTAATTTTTCTAGTAGGGGATTTTAATAATTGTTTAGCCCCAGCCCAGATAGAAAGTGATTGTAGTGACATGCTAGGAAGCTATGGAATTCCTTATGCAGTTTTCTCACAATGTTCCCAATCTAACTGTGATCTGCAACTTGTAAAATACTTTCTTTGTTTTGTCTGCCTAAATGGACAGGTCAGGAAGGACATCCCAATGGCTCAAACGTTTCTGTATGGGAAGCAAACTTGCCCTATAGACTATGGCCCAGATTTATTAAAAGTGGTGCTGCACCTAGTGCAACACCACTTTTCTTGCACCCCTTAGGGTCCCCCCAATGCTACTATGTGTGCCCCATATTTAAAATACGGCACACCATGGTGGTAGTCAGGGGGACTACCGCCATCATTTTTTACATTAGTTCGGCGCGTTGCAGGACTAGCATAAAAAATGTTGACGCTAGTTCTGCAAAGCACCCACAGGCCCACTGAACACAATGGGAGCCTCTTTCTAACACCTGCACTTAGCAGGCATTAAAAAATGCTGATAACAATGGTGCAAAGGAATCTCGTAGATTCCTTTGCGCTATTTTTATGGCTCCCGTAGCGCCAGAATGCCCCCTTACATACATTATGCCTGGTGCAAGCATAATGTGGCGGAAGGGGTTATAAATTGGTGCAATGCAAGCATTGCATCACTTTGTAAATATTCAACTCCAAATTAGCGGAAAAAAATGACACTAATGTGTCATTGGAATGGCGCTAGGCCACCATAAATCTGGGCCAATATGTTTATACAGACATTTCTTTGACGTCTGCACGAGTTTTGAGGTATTTACAAGAAGGGGCAGTGAACATTAGGGCATGAAAACATCCCTACAAGCAGCCAGTTACTGAAGACAATGTGTTATACTGATGGAAGAAGCCTTTCCAAAACACTTAACAACAAGATTTGATGAAAGATATATGTCCCAGCTGATGCACTTCCAACTGTCCAATGACCTGGACTTTGGGGGTGTCTCAGGGCTGAAAAACCTTAAATGGTACTTAGAAATCATAGTAGTGGCAGTAAAGCGGTTGACCCTGATAGTTAGGATGTGTATTAAGGAGTTTAAGAAAGATAATTCTAACTGGCCCCTAAAAAAGCTGTGGTTTGATAAAGAGTATGTGAATGCTAGGAAGAAATTGAGGAAAATAGGGAGGATGAGGCATTCCAAGGAAAGCCCTCTAGGAAAAGAGGATGACACTTATATGAGGAAGGAGTATGAGGCCCAGGTAAGGGACAAAAAGCAGGTTTTTTTACCACTCTAACTGGGACCTTATGATTAGTACACTTCACAATAAAGATATGACTAAGTACTAGAAGTTAGTCCAAAGGGGCTATAGTAATCTGAATCTCCCCCTAAGGAGCACAGTCCCAGATAATGCTTGGTTGCCTACCTAAGTAATATCTATAAGGTGAGGGAGACAACTGTGAGAGGTAACTGGTCATGATTGGAAGAGGGTGCATTGCACTCCTTCACAATTCATGCCACAGCAAAAAGATTTCTTCCCTAAAATTATCAAAAGTAGCAGGGTTGGATTACCTGCCTGCAGTCGTATTAAAGTCAAATCCAATGTGGTGGGCAGCCTTCTTCTCTAAAGTCTTTGTACAATAACAAAGTCTGGTGTATTCCCTCCTAGCTGTAAGGGTGCAATAATTAAAGTGATACATAAGAAAAGGGAGCCGGATGTCCCAAGTAGTTTTCACTTGATAACCCTCCTTGATGTTGGGGATAAATTGTACTCAAAGGTAATGTTTCATTGCTTTGTCAATTTTAGCTTGGCTTTCCACCTTGTGGATGGAAGTATCCTGTGAGACAACCGACAGCAACTGAAAATACCCCCAGGTACACTTGTAAACTTACAGGAATTGCACACACAGAATTGGGCCCTGGTAGAGCTGCATCTAAATGGGGGCCTGTCAAAAAGCACCTACACAGTTTTCCCTGTTTGTTGCTGACCCCCTGGGAGTACTTGCATCATCCAACTCCTTCTCACCGAAAATTAGGAATAGGCACATATCATGCCTTCTATGTGCAGATGACCTGTCTATTTTTGATTTGACCCCAGTTGGCTTACAGAGGAAATTGACTAGGTTTAGTAGCTATTGGGAAGTTAACAAAGTTAAGGTAAATATGGAGAATAAAATAATAGCCTTTGGGAAATCTCAAAACCGTTCAAATGGTATCTGGGAAATAGGAGGCTGGAGGTGGTAACCTCGTACAGATACTTGAGGTATGATGTTTACTAAAAAATTTAACTGGACTCTACTTAAAGTGTTAGTGGAGATGTGGGCCACCACAATGATAGAAGGACTAATAAGATTCAAGAATAAGTTTGGAGGCCCTCTTTTATATTCTTATAATGCCAGGGTACCTGCTCAATATCTATATTGAGCTGAGATACTGACACTATGTATGGAGGCCAACTGGGGGAGGTGTGAGGCCAAATGTTTGAAGAAATTATTAGGCCTCCCAAAAGGTGTGATGGGTCTAGCAATAAGATTGGAAGGGGAATTAGCAGACCTGGAATTATTTAGCCCATAAATCAACCCTACAATTTTGCAACAGCCTCTGGTCCCCTGAGGTCCTGAAGGTATATGCCCTCTGTGCTAATTAAATTGTATTGAGTGAACACAAATGGGCAGAGCAGGTCAATATGAGAATATGAAAAAGTTCTGCAGACCTAAACATTGATTAATTTAGGCTGACTGAGGCCTCTCACTTGTTGAAAAGTGAATTAAAAGAGGCATGCAGAAAAGAGTCTGGGCTTTGGGATGTGGAGTATGTAAGAAGGAAGCCCTCAGCCAACTATATGTTGGAATCTTGGGGAAATCAGAATGTGTTCCCATACATATCTACACTCACAGATGCTCAACTTTGACTATTACTAATAACATTTTGTGTAGCACTGAATTTTCGGTACCAAATGCCTGAAAAATGTGATGCACTTTTGGATGCTGAGAACAGTACCAGGTGTGGGTTAAGGTTTCAGAATGTTAATGTTCATTTATTACTAGATTGTTTTTAATTTTATAAGGTTTGCTGTCTGGTCTTAAAACTCTTTTTATAAATTACAATATAACATTTTGGAATGAAGCATTTGCACTTTTGGGAAATATGGAGTTTTTAGATGTAGCATGTGCCTTAGGAAATTTTTTTCTAAAAAGTTTGGGATAATATGGCGCTGACTGCAGTTTCAAGGCATGTTGGGACAATGATGATATGTGTAAAGGTTCAGGGCAAATAGGCTTATATCATGTTTAAGTCCTTGTAAGAACAATTCCATGATGGCTTTCTCAGGACATAACTATAGGTTATGAGGAAAAATTTCAAAAACCTGAAGACTTAGGGTCATTTAGAAAGTTTCCGGCCCTACCACCTTGGTCATCCCAATGGTAGTCACCATTAAACCTAAGCAACCGGGAAGCATAAGAATTTGCTACAACATGTTGCTATCAAATAAAGCTATAATGAGGCATATCACCCCAACAATAGGTGACTTCATCATTGACCTCAAGGGAGCTGGCTTGTCCTTTCAATTCGATCTGAGCTCAGGTTATCACCAGCTGCAGCTCAGTAAATATTGCTTCAATCTAATGACTTTTTCCACCCATTTTGGCCTCGGATGATATTGCTACCTCAGTATTGGTATCTGGTTGGCAATAAAAGCATTCCAAAATGTGATTCAAGTATTCCTGTTGTGGCTACTGAGTGCCTTAAACGTCAGTGCCATATTCTAATTCATGGCCTCACCATCTCAGACCGCTAAACGAGACTGAAGGCTGCCCTCCAAGGGATTGCCAACATGGTGTTAACACAATAAAAACAAGTGACAACGTCCACAACAGTAGGTGGAATTTTGCAGATATATATGGAGAGGGAGTAAGGTAGATGGTGCAAAAGGGGCTGACATCAGGGAAGCCATTACCCTACAATCTCCATCAGAGGTCAGGAAACACCTTTGGTGGTTCATTCCCAACCTTGCGACCCTAGTGTGCTCACTTCAAGAACTTACCAAGACAATGTTCTCTGAGTCTGGCAAAAGGCAATGAAGGTAGCATTCCAGGGCGCCATGGAGGCCATATTGCAGGACACTGTCATGGCATATTTTAAACTAATCATTGATGCGAGCCCCATTAGGTTCAGAAGCGTTCTAATGAAGCATACAAGGATGGACGAGTGGAAGCTAATTGCCTTCTCGAGTAGGTTGTTAAAAACCATGAAAACCTAATTAAAATGCGGTGTCACATTATCGGATTATTCCTTTTTAAGATGGTCGTTGTCAAATACTGATGTCTTTTGTCCTTTTTATCCTTTTTATGTTTTTCTCTTTCTTTGAAATATAAATTTCCCTAGTACGGAAGAAAGAAATCCCAAGCTATTTTTTAGTATATGCATTTTATGATTTTTTAAATCATTCACCGTTCTTTATAGGCATCATATTTACAATAGCCTTTCCATTGAGTGGTTCATAAGACCTTTTCACTTGATAGTTCATTAAAACCTTTTCACTTGATGGGCAACACATGCTTCACCCCACATATAGCGTGCAAGGAGGGGGCTTTTTCAAAGCGAAACAAAACATTGGCCCATGGATTGATGTCAGATGTGGACATCTTGTAAACTGGTTTAAAGGAACCTATCACCGCGAAGCCAGCAGTTATTTGAGCTGCAATGGAGGGGCTCGCGGAGAGGGAGAGACCCGCCCTAGTATCTCCGCGGGCTCTTTCGGGAAAGGGAAGTGACGGCGCGGGACGGGATTGGGTCCATGTAAGTGGGGGTGGGATTTAAGGGTGGGAAATAAAGGGGGTGTAAGGGGTGGGACCGGCCTCTATTCCGCGCAACCCACGTGCGCGGTTAGGTTTGGTCGGTCCCGGAAGAGAGCTACAGACAGGCGAGTCCCAGGTTGGTTTTATAGGGCCTGCTGGGGGGGAGCCTGTTCTTTTATTAACAAATTGAACGAGACTGGCGAGTGGCAGGCACGGTGCTCGCATAGGGGGCTAAGATTTTAAGGTAGGCAGGAGGAGGCGGTCGACACGACACGCGAACCTTCCGTTCTTTTGAATTTAGGCAAGGCGGGCGACTGCTCATTACGGCACCCGCACAACAGAGCCTTTTGTTTTTCACGGCATATAAAACAAAGTTGTGGTCACGCGCATAACACGTGCGGACCTTTAGAAACACCTGCATTTTGCCGGGCCGCGGTGCGGCTTTCAGCAATTTTTGGTAGAAGACAAATTAGCAGAGATTCTCCGCACCGGCGCCATGGCAGCCAGCCATGACGCTGAGGCGGTGAGGGCCGCGCTTCGCGTTTTAGGTGAAGCCGGACGATCTGACCTCCTCAGGCCTGGGGTATTGGACCAGGCCTGGGTGGGGATGGTGCGACCGACGCGCAGCATGTCTGGCCGGGTAGTGGCCGCTTGTACATCACCAGATAGGGCAAGAAAGCGGCAGGGGGGCGAGCCCAAGGTGCAGCCTCCCCCACTAGCCAGACGGGGAAAGGTGAAGGCCTCTCCAGTGAGGCAGAGGCTATAGAGGAGGGGGCAGCAGTGGATCGGCAGTCAGGGGGCAATGAGGTGCTCCAGGAACAAACAATTGGGGAAAACACCCCTTGACAGGATGTAGAGATACAGGAGACCTCAGGCCCCAGTATAGAGGCAGCACCAATGGACTTGTCCCTCCCCAGAGAGGGGGCTGATACATCTGGCACTAGTGTACCAACAGAGAAAAAAGGCAAGGGCCATATGCAGGGGGGCGGCACAGGGAAAGGCAAGGCAGGCAAGGTGCAAGCAAAAAAGCGGGGGGGGGAAGCGCCAGAACCCCTTACAGGCATGGAGCAAAGTGGCCCCAGCTAAGCAGGCTGGACATGGGTGAAGCCTGGGATTTAGAGGCCAAGATAAGAGAGCAGCGCCGCATAGTGGCTGAGACTGAGGACAGGTGGACACAACTGTGCATGGAGCGAGAGGTGGCTGCGCCATACGGCAGGCAACTAAAGAGGCCAGCAGAGAATGCAGAGAGCTCAGGGCCAATGCCTCAGGCAGCCAGTAAAGGTAGCTGGGTTTGGGTACCGAGAAGTATAGGTCAGGAGGTTGGTGCGGCCGGAGGTTCAAGTAGCGCAATGGGTGTCAGTGGTGCATACGGCCACGATTGGCGCGGACGGTCAATGCCAATAGCGGAGACTGGTAGAAAGAAGGTGATGCCAACGGGGCGCAACACGGCCCCTGCACGTTGGTCTGAAGCGCTAGAGGGGTCTCCGGCGGCCTTTTCTACACCGCAGGATCAGGGGCCACTCAGAGATGGTATGTGCCATGAGGGACAAGACGACGTGTCAGCCAAATACATGATGATGAGTAAAAGTGTGGACAATAGGTTGGAAGTGGGTGAAGAAGATGTGTTAGAACTCGACTGTGAGGATGATCTGGATGAATGGGAAGATGGGGAGATTCGGGAGGCAGAGGTGAGCAGCGTGAGAGGGAGGAGGAGAGGACGCAGGAGAGGCGCAACCCCTCTTTCCGTTTCTTTGTTGCAGGAGCGGGGTATTGGAGGAGAACAGCAGGAAAGGCGGCAAGGACCGGCACGGGGTGTCGCGGCCGGTGGGGACACAAGGAAGAGGTAAAGGGTAATGGTGGTCGGGAGATGGTTTTGGCGGGGGAGACGTACCTGTACGAAAGTCCATTGGGGTAGGTGACTGTTCTGTTTTTGACACACTGACAGACAAAGCCCAGCAGGGAGGGGAGAAGGGGAAGGAGCTGCAGGGAAGTGCCACAACTGAAAGCGAAGGTGGGTCCAAGGGAACGATAGAGAATACTGGGGCAGAGGACAAAGATGGCAGAAGTCGCATAATGAGGCTTCCATACATGGGTTTGGCGATGCCATTGGGATCGCATGTGGCTGATAAAACAAAGACAAGAATATGGAGACATGAATATGTTGATGTGTTTAAACTCATACATAGGGACATACAAGTGAAAGAGGGATCCAAGGAGGAAGAGTGGCAGCTGGCTCGGAGACCAAGGGTTCCGATTACAATGGATTATTGGACATCAGCCTTTTTGATTTTCGTAAGCATATATTGCGAGAAATACCCAGACAGGGCCATAGCACTCTTTAAATATATAGACATCATTCGGAAGGAGCAAATGCACTTCGGTGGTTTTGCCTGGTTGAGTTACGATGAGGAGTTTAGGGCCCGAGTGAGCGTCAATCCTGACAAGCCATGGGGAGATGTAGACCCGGAATTATGGATGCAGTGGATGGCGTCATCGCAGTCCACTGCGTCTACGCACACCGACAGCGGTCTGCCTGTGGTCTACAAGCCTTTTCAAACTCGTCCCACCCAAGGAGAGGCAGGAGTGGGGCAACGAACCCCGACATCCACAACAGGAGCTTGCTGGAACTTTAACAAAGGTTTCTGTTCCAGACAACCCTGCAAATTCAAACATGACTGCTCCAAATGTGGGGGCCGTCACCCGGTTACACAATGTTTCTCGCTGTCCAGTCCAGCAGAAGAATGGAGAGCGTCCAAGGGCAGAGGCGCACAGAGTGCTCCTGCTCCAAAGGGGTCCTACGCCAATTAAGATGGATTTTCTCACACCATTGCTACACAGATATCCTGATAGGGCTACAGCGATTAAGGTAGCCAGAGGTTTCCAGTAGGGTTTTCGAGTCAGCTACCAAGGTCCACGTATGAAGCGATGGGCAGACAACTTGCGGTCTGCAAAAGATTTGCCACAGGTGGTAAGAAATAAGTTGGATAAAGAATTGGCTCTGGGTAGAATTGCAGGGCCTTTTTATGATTGGCCGAGTCAAACTCTGATGATCTCCCCTTTAGGAGTAGTGCTGAAGAAGGACCCGGGTGAGTTTTGCTTCATACACCATCTGTCATGGCCGGAGGGCACGTCGGTCAATGATTTTATTGTAGCTGAGGACACCAGAGTAGTCTACGCATCCGTGGACGATGCTATAAAACTGGTCAAGGGATGTGGCAACGGGGCTGAATTGGCAAAATGTGATATACAATCAGCTTTCAGGTTACTGCCTATACACCCAGGAGATTTTGACTTATTGGGGATGCAATTTGAAGGGGCCATTTATGTGGACAGGGTCCCTCCTATGGGTTGCGCGATATCTTGCGCCCCTTTTTGAGGTATTTAGCACCTTCATGCAGTGGGTTTTCGTCAAGATGAGTGGGCATTGTGCGGTGACCCATTACTTGGACGACTTCCTTCTCGTAGGAACAGGTGACTCTGGGGTTTGTGGGAAGGCTTTGTGTGCTTTTCAAGATATGGCGCGCCAGATGGGGGTGCCTCTGGCCCCCGAAAAGACTGAAGGACCATTGGTGGTACTTACTTTTTTGGGCATCGAGCTAGACTCTATTACGTTGACAGCCAGACTACCGGCACAGAAAGTAAAAAAAAAGCTGGAATTCTTATGTACCGTGAAGGAGGCTCGTAAGATTGATCTCCGGACTGCACAGAAGCTGCTAGGCTACCTCAACTTTGATTGCAGGGTAGTCAGGGGCGGGAGGACTTTCTGTAGGAGGTAAGGTCTGGCAATGTCTGGAGCAGTACTGCCACACCACAGAATAAGAGTCTCAATGGGTTTGAGAGAAGACGTGAGGGTGTGGGAAACATTCCTGAAACATTTCAATGGGGTATCCATGTTGTTCTGTGAAGATGAGACAGTGTGGCAGGTGCAAATATTTTCAGACGCGGCAGGAGCAAAGGGCTTTGGAGTCTTTTGGGAGGGGAGGTGGTGCACTGAATCGTGGCCTGCACAATGGTTGCAACAAGGGAGGAGCATTGCCTTTTTGGAATTCTTCCCCCTTTTGGTAGCATTGGCAGACTGGGGGCGGGAGTTAAAGAACAGAACAGTGGTATTTAGAGTTGACAACATGACGGTGGTAGAACTTGTCAACAGACAGAAGGCGAGGGACCTCAGGGTTTTGCGCTTGTTGCGTCAGTTTGTGCTGCAGTGTTTATCTTTGAACGTAATTTTTAAAGCTGCCCACATACCTGGGGTGTACAATGAGATTGCGGATTCCCTGTCTCGTTCACAGTGGCAGCGTTTTTGCAACCTGGAACCAGGAACAGAACGGAACAAGACAGCTGTCCCAGCAGACATTTAGGAATGGGGGGCATGATGATCACAGGGCTGGTAGAGATGTCCCTAGCGGAATCCACACAGCGAAGTTACCGGCTGGCGTGGTTGGAGTTTCAATCATTTGAGCCATTTGCAGGAAATTTTTGGTTGCAGGAGGGTAAACAGTTAGAGCACCGGGTGTTGCGTTTTGTGCTGTTCATGATACAGAAAGGTTTGTCACCAGCGACAATTGGGGGTAAACTGGCAGGGGTATCCTTTTATGGGAAATTGTTTATTGATCACGATCCAGCCAGAGATGACCTGTTGGGTAAGATGTTAAAAGGTTGGGGTAGGGTCAGATCAGTTGAGGGCAGGGCGGCCAGAGAACCTATTGGTTTTGAGTTGTTGCTGGAACTGTTGCATGTGCTGCCTGTGTGTTGGGCAGACAAATACAAGTTGGCATTGTTCCGTTTATGTATGGTGTGGATGTTTTTTGGTGCATTTCGCGTGTCGGAGTTGTTGGGGTCAGGACATCTGTAGGGGTGCGGCACAAGGAGGTTTGCTTACATGGCAAGCGCTTGGGGATTTGGCTTAGACGTTCTAAGACCGATCAGCTAGGTAAAGGGAAGTGGGTGTGGCTGGAAAAAGGGGGCAATGCATTGGCATGTCCAGTTCTGGAATGGATGAGTTTTCAGACCTTGAGTTTTTTCCCTAAGGATTCTGGGGTGTTTGTACACAGGTCCGGGTCCAAGCTGACCAGTTTTCAGTTTTTATGCGTGTTGAGGATGGCTCTGGGCAGGACGGGCCGTAGTGCTATGGATTTTGGCACACATTCATTTAGAATTGGGGCGGCCACGGCCGCTGCGCATCTAGGTTGGGGCTGGGCAAAGATAAGGGGGATAGGTCGCTGGAAGTCAAGGTGCTGTGAACGTTACGTGAGGCCCTAGGGAGGGGTAACAGCAACATTTGCTTTGCGGAAGGGAAAGGGGGTATGTGATGTTCCAAGCGCATTTTACAGTTCTTTTACTGTTACAGGAGGGGCGTTCGGCTCATTGAATGGCAAGATGGTTACAGGGCTTATAGGCCATTCATTTATCCACTGGGCAGCGAAGTTCGCAGAGAAGCAAATTTACAGCCGGGCCCTGGGACTTTCCAGTAATCGGCACGAAGTGTTATGGTGGGGAAAGAGCGGCATGCGGTGGGGTAACCTGCTTCCTTTCATTACGTCTAATTTACTGAACTGGGGGTTCCCGGATTTGCTAATCATTCACCTGGGTGAAAATGATCTTGTTAAGCTATCGGGACTCACGCTACTGCAACATATGAAGAGAGACTTGGAAGTCATCAAGCAGAAGTTGCATGGCACCTGCTTGGTGTGGACAGAATTTGTACCTCGTAGGGTGTGGAGAGGGGCAGTAAAATATGAAGCCATGGAGCGGGCTCGCAGGAAACTTAACTGAGCCATGAGAGTATTTTGCTGGGCCCAAGGGATAAATATCTTGAAGCACGAGGACATCACAGAGCAGGATGAGCCACTCTTTAAAGATGATGGCGTAAATTTGTCCACGTTAGGAAACGCATATTACTTGATGGACTTGAGCTTGTTGGTAGGAGATTTTTGGGGTGAAGACATGTGGGTCAGGAACAAGGAGTGAGGCTGTCAGGTTAAAGTAGCGTGTATGTGGGGGGGCAGCAAAACGCCAAATGGGTTTGTGCTGGTTGGCAGTAGATGGGGGAGGGTGGTGAGTCAGATGCGGGCTTGGCCACCCTTCCAGGGAATAAACAAGCAGGTGAAGGCTGTGAGGGGGGTACTCACGAACCAAATGTGGCATGAAAGGAAAAGGGGAGTGTGTAGGGGAATGGAAACGAAATGAGGGTTTGGAGTGGAATGATGAGCGAGGAGATGTTAAAGGGTGGGCGTTATTAAAGTTGCGGTGTTCGAGATAAAAGTTAAGGTTATATTGTTTGTTGCAATCCTGTCCTAATAAATGACCTTTTTCACTAAAATGGCTGTCACTGAATTATGTCCCGATGGAGGAGCCCGCGGTGAGGGAGAGACCCGCTCTAGTCTCTCCGCGGGCTCTTTCGGGAAGGGGAAGTGACGGCGCGGGATGGGATTGGGTCCAGGTAAGTGGGGGTGGGATTTAAGGGTGGGAAATAAAAAGGGGTGTAAGGGGTGGGACTGGCCTCTTTTCCACGCAACCCACGCGCGCGGTTAGGTTTGGCCACCCACCCACCCGGCAAAGGACAGATGAGGGAGAAGAACGAAGTTTGATTTAAGGAGAAAGAAGGGGTAGGGGGCTGATTGTCTATTAGGGTAGGTTGCAGGAAGAGGTAGGGAGTAGATGGGGGTTAGGGTGGTGAGTCAGATGCGGGCTTGGCCACCCTTCCAGGGAATAAACAAGCAGGTGAAGGCTGTGAGGGGGGGTACACACGAACCAAATGGGGCATGAAAGGAAAAGGGGAGTGTGTAGGTTAATGGAAACAAAATGAGGGTTTGGAGTGGAAGGATGAGCGAGGAGATGTTAAAGGGTGGGCGTTATTAAAGTTGCGGTGTTCAAGATAAAAGTTAAGGTTATATTGTTTGTTGCAATCCTGTCCTGATAAACGACCTTTTTCACTAAAATGTCTGTCATTGAATTACGTCCCGAAACATACTATAACAGCGTTTTTTCCTGTTGGTTTAAAAAAAAAAAACGTGTTACTCAACAAACAGCTTTTACTGTCTTAAAACTGAGTACACGAGTGAAATGATGTGGAAGGTGATACAACAAACATTTATACAATGCTTTAGTGATCATGTGAAGCACAGTGGATTTAAATTATTTTGCTCTATTCATGTTATTTAAGAGTTAAAATGCATAGAGCCCATGTTTTACGGCATTGCAAGCGTTACGTGCTATGAAAAAATGAAGCAAACTTAGTTCGCACCCTTTGTCCAATATTTGCATATTATCTAAAACAAAACAAAAACCCATTTTAAACCTGTAAGATTGAACTAAGTGTGAGTCAAAAGAGGGTTGACAAAATCTTTTATATGATGCAGACTGGAGTGAAATCAATTTAACCCATTCTGTACTACCCATGGCTCACAATAGTGCAAAATGCCTCTACTCCATCTTTTGGGTGGGTTTAAATGTATATGTTGCTCGGATGTGAAACACATTTTCTGAGATGCAGTTGGCGTCCTGCATTTTTCAATCTTCCAGGTAAAATGGAAACAATGACAATTCTGACAGTTCCGTTTCTATTTTCTAATCCTGCTATTCCGTTGACCTTTAATAGCCTGTATTTATCATTTTTCTTTTAAAAATGATAATCTTAGAAAATAATTTGAAGCTTTAGCCACAAAGGAAATGCTTAGAACTGTAACATTTTACCCAAATAAAAAATTGGAATGCATTTTATTAAAGTTTGCAAAGTGTGTCTTTCAAATTTCACAAAAAAAGTTTGCATTGTACCATACAATCTGTGAAATAATGCACCAGTTACTTTTAATGTAATTCATTTTTTCATTTCGCACACGCATTTTCACAAGGCACTGCTTACAGTGGGCATCCTTCTTGATCTGTTGCCAGCTCAAGAGCGAGCCAGATTCAAATGCGGGCTCTTCATCTTCAATGAAATAAATGAACTGGGACTGGCTTACAGGAGGTGTTTTTAAGCATCTGTTATTCACACATTTCACCTTATCTATAGCCATTTCATTTAGCTTCTTATCTATTTCAGGGAGCGTCTTGTTCATCTCAGGGTGGTGCATATCTAATCAATGTTATTCACATTCATGCTTATTTCAAGAAGTGCTTCATTAACCTCATCCTGATGCACATAATTTCCTCTTTTCTCACATTCTTATTCATTTCAATGATTGTTCTATTCACCTCCCTGCAATTCATAACCATTCTTTACACTTGTATTCATATTTGTTTCAAGGACTTCGTTGTGTACTTTATTGTTATTTATAACCATTTCAGGGGTGTCATATTCCAATCTTTCTGTAATGTTCAAGGTTATTCTTTTTAGGGGCCGGTTACAAGTTCACATGTAAACTGTGTGGAAATACTGAGACAATTAGTAGTCCTGGGTCTGATTCTCCTGTAATTTCTACCTGTAATTTCATGCAGACATATTGCAGTGAGACTTCCCAGGTAATTTTTGCCTGGAATTTCAACCAGATGTTTTGCAGTGAGACTGCTAGGTGAAACAAACTTGGATTGCGGATTTGTCATGGGCCTTGTAATTGAAATAGCGCCAGGCATACAAGAGCATCAGTAAATCTGCAGGCCCAATACTTTTCATGTGGGGACCCTGGCTGCTGATAGCAGCTGGAACCTCTGAGTAAAAGTCTGGAAGAGAAATTAGGAACTACCAGGAGAATCAAACCCAGCATTACAGATTTCCTCCGCAAAATGCTAATTTCTCTACGGCATCTCAAGGTTTCACCTATGATCCCATTCACTCTGCCACTTTACATGTCCATATCTGGTGAACTCATGCTGAAGCTACAGGGCCTGCTTTGGGAGGAGATTATAGGGGGCAGTCAATTAAAATGATAATACATATTAGGCAATTGGATGCTTTTCACAGCACAATGTTTCTAAGAAATTGGTTAAAAGGCACTGGGTGTACAGTCACTTTGTAAAGGTTTCCTAGGAAATCATCATCACTTCTCATTTTCCATTCCTTTTTCCTCAACTCCCATGTCCTTCTCCCCTACCTTCACTCTTCATCCTTGTTTCCTTATTCGCCATTCTTTGTCTTTTATTCCTCATCCATCATTCCTCACCCTTAGCTTCTCAACACGTATCTCTCACCTCCTAAACCCCACTCTTCCAACATCACCCAAAAAATCCTAATTCTTCACCCCTCACCTCTCGTCCCTCACTCCTCTTCCGTCCTCTCATTCCTCACTCCTGTTCCTTCCAGTAATCTGTTACTTCGTATCCCTAATTCCTCACTGCTTACTTATTATCCCTCACTCCTCCTTTTTGCATCTGTCACACAGTATGTATTTGTGCCCAGACTGTTCACTCTACATGTCCATTAGCACCGCATATTGCATATAGAGGAGCATAAAGGTTTTCAATATGCACACCCTTTCTATTACCCTGTGATTCCACATGCTACACTTTTATGGAAACCAAACACAGAATGCCTCAAGCTCTGACCCCTGTTCCTTCAGGGAGCCCCACAATGTGGACATTTTTCCGACCGTTGTGATTCTGCGTCTTCAGCATGATGTTCTAGGGTGCTCACCCTGTCACTCAAGTCTGTCACTTGCCTGGCCAGTGCCAGATGCTCTGGGCATAGTTTCCCAAATGTCACCCCTTCCATCACTTTGTTCACCAATTTGTGGTTGTCAGGGATCAGACACCATCCAGTATCCTCAGGGTGGGGCTCAAGGAGGGCATCCTGTTAACAGCAGCTGTGTCATTCCTCTGGGGTCCACAGGAAGCCACCTCTGTCATTGGCACGGATGTTGGTCAGATACAGCCCTTGATGCAGCCTGATCAGCTTCCTCATTGCTACTCGGGGGTCCCTTGTGACCTAAAAGTGCATCTCCACACAGGGGAGCTGGATTTGGGTGCACCTCCCAGCACCAACATATTTCTGGGGTCAGATTGGCCCCTGGGAAACAGATGAAGCAGGATAAAAGATGTCCGGAGAAGAACAAAGAGATTAAACATCTACCATCTTCTGCAGATAAACCATGACCCCTGTATGTCCAATGGTATTACTGTTTCCTAATACACATGTCAAATATACCTGAAGTTTGATGTCACAAGCAAAGTCATAGTTTTATTTAGTCATGCACTCACATAGAGCCTCATTTCCTATTGTTCCTATTGCGATTGAATCAGTTCACCCTGTATGTCCTCAACATTGGTCAGGCTTATTAAGCTGTGAATCTCCTCCTCCAAGGGAGTTAAGTTTAACTCTGCTGAAGCTCCTCCCTCAGTTGCAAGCTTCTCAGGTCTGCATTTTGGAAGAAGGTTCTAGGCACAAGGTCTTCATTCTTAAAACCTCTTCTTGCAAGTTTCCCCTGTCAGGTTGTGAGAGGAGACTTCATGAAATTTCTATGTTACCTACTGCCGATTCTTCCCTCTCTCCTGGGCCATGGATTTTTTTAAGCAATTGGCCCATCAACTAGGGCTCATCTTTCACAACTTGTTGCTGAGATAGAATACTTTGGACTTTGTCATCCTTTCAGATGTTATGTTTGACAGATGTCTGTTTTTCATAAGTGTTAATATCATATGCTTGGGTGGCCAGCTGTTGCTGGACTGCTCTTCGGTTGGAGAGTTCGATGATGGGGTGTTTGTTATTTGTCTCATGGACTGAGTGGCATAACGTGGTTGGAGGTGTGAGCGTGGGGATGGCTTTGAGTCACCTTTATAGGACATATGCTCTGTTTGGGTAGATGGCTGCTCAATGCCCAGGTCTCACATTCATGACTTAAAACATCTGGGGGATGGACTCTGCATCCAAGCAACACAACATCCACAGGTATCTATGGCCCAGGGGGTGCCCATTACTGTTTTGCAGGAGGCCCACCTTACAGGTGTGGAAGTGAAGTGCCTGCGATGCCGATGGCATGGTCAGTTATATGCCACCTCCTACTCAGCATGGATTAGACCTGGGACCCTGTTTGAGCTGGAGCATTCCATCATAGATAAAGAAGCGAGATATGTCTTAGTTAAGGGCAGGCTCTTAGGTAAGGAAGTCACACTAGGGAGGATGTATGCACAAAATCAGGATCAAGTGGTGTGTTTTCAGTCCCTCTCAGTGCTCTTGGGGATGCTTGCACATGATGCTCTTCCCCTGGTAGGATACTTTAATAGTGTAATGGATGCATTTTTAGATCGCTCTGCACTCCTTCTAGCTGGGGCCCAGGCCCAATGAATAGCAGTAGGCCTCCATGACTGGATGCAACACTGGGGACTGTCTGACAGCTGGTGAATCCAACATGGGGTGGAACAGGATTACTTCTCCTATTCCCACTTTTATGAACTACAAGCTACATTGGAGAAGTTCATGTGTTCCGGCAGCCTATGCCAATATGTGGTTTCTTCTGAATATCTTGGCTGCACCTTTTCTGACCACAGTCCCTTTGCCTCTAGGGTTTTGGTCGATTGTTGATCACCCGGTGATTCCCCCATGGAGACCTAACCCCTCAGCACTTGAAGACAACTGCCTTAGGGAATCTCTAGAAACTGCCATCACGTAGTACTTCAACACTAACCAGGGATCAGAGTCCACCCACCTGATGGAATGGGAAGCATTTAAAGTGGTGATCCAGGGACACTTGGTCAGTCGGTGGAGATCTGCAGTGAACTGGATGGGGAGTTGAGAACTCTGGATGGCATGTTTCAGACCTTAGATAATGCCTTGGGTGGATCCTGGGGCTCACCATAGAATGCTCAAGGCAAAGGAGTGTTATAACACTACACTAGAGAGTAGTCAAAAGAACTATATGGCCTAGGTCTATGAGGAAGAGGGTTGGTCTGGGAGGCTCCTGAGACTCATGGCACACCTATCACCCAATTCCAGGCTGCTGATGGTACTTGTGTCTACTCCCCAATGGCCATTAATAATGCATTTCAGGACTACTATGAGGTTTGTTATTGACTCCTGGAGTTACCCCCAGAGGGTTCGCTGATAGATTTGATTTTTGACCGGTTGCCACTCCTGACTACTCCTCCTGCGACCAGAGATGTTCTTGGTGGCCCACTGTTGGTTCAGAAAATAAGACATCCCATTAAAGAAATGGCTACTAGTAAACCCCAGGCCCGAATTGACTCCCTGCAGAGTTTTACTTCACATTCATGGGACAACTAGCCCTAAAAAAGGAATAACTCTGTGCAGAGTCGCTAGGGTTAGGAACTCTACCAGAATCAATGAGAAGCACGCTTGTGGTTCCCCTTCCTAAGATCTAAGTTTTAAGTGACCCTGCATTTGTGTTTCGGCCCCTGTCTATGCTCAACATGGATTTCAAGATTCTCTTTAATGTTCTGGCCTCTCGATTGTACCACACATGCTGGCTCTGGTCCAAAAGGACCAGATTGGCATCATACCGAGCCGTAGTACCTCCCTTAACCTTTGGTGGCTCTATCACATCTTTTGTCACCGTAGAGTGCAGTCCCACTGACATGCTCATGCCGGTGGGCCTTGAAAAGGCCTTCACATAGTTTAATGGGAATTTCTCATCGCAATCATGCATCTAATGGGACTGGGAGAAGGTTGGGTTAAATGGATCACATTGCTGTACTCTGGCCCAACAGCGAAAATCAGGATGGACACAACACTCTACCGACAGTTTGAAATATTTCAGGGCACGAGGCAGGGATGTCTGTTGTCCCCCCTCCTGGTTGTCCTAGCTATTGAGCCTTTGACCCAAGGGTAGGTCGCTCCCCCTGCCGCTGCAGCTCCTCCAGGTTCCTGAGTTCCTGAGACCCACCCCACAGTAAGTACCCCCCACCTCCCAGCCCCTCGTTCTGCCCCGCGCTACTCACCCTCTCTCCTGCTCCTGCTTCTTTTCCTCTTTCCTTCTTCTCTGTTCTTCCTCCTCGCTCCTCGTCTGTATTCTTCTTCTGCACTCCTCTTCTCCCCGTCTTCTCTCCTCTTCTCTTCTTCCTCATCTTCTGCTGTGGTATTCTGCACCCTGTTTCTTCGTTTTTTGTATCTCCCTCCGTGTTCTTCTGTGTTCCTCTGTCTTCTTCTGTCTTCCTCTGTCTTCTTCTGTCTTCCTCTGTGTTTTTCTGTCTTCCTCGGTGTTCTTCTGTCTCCCTCTGTGTTCTTCTGTACTCCTCTCTGTTCTTCTGTGTTCTTCTGTGTTCTTCTGTGTGTCTTCTGCTCTTCCGGTCTTCTGCTCTTCCGGTCTTCAGTCCTTCCGGTCTTCTGCTCTTCTGTTCTTCTTTTCTTCTGTTCTTCTTTTCTTCTTGTCTTCTGCCTTCGGCTCTTCTGCCTCCTCCGTCCTCTTCTCCCCGCGCCTGCCCTCCTGCTCCTGCCTCATCCCCCTCCCCCACTCGCATCCCCCCTCTATCTCCCCTATCTAACCCGTTCACTTTCTACCTCCCTCACTCCTCCTATCTACCTATCTCTCCATCTCTCTATCCCACTATCCAACTCCCTCACTCTCCACCTCCTCCTATCTTCCTATCTTCCTATCTCTATATCTTTTTCCCTATCTATCGATTTCTCTATCTACCTTTTCTCTCTACCTATTTCTCTATCTCTCCCCCCCTCCCGCCACCCCCTCTATTACCTATCTTCCTATCCCCTCACTCTACCTCTCACCCTCACCCACCTATACAACCCCCCCTCCCCTATCTTCACAACCCTACACCTATCTTTCTCCCTAATCTCCTAAACCTCCTAACACTCTCCCCCTCCACCCTTAAACACCCCTCCCCCAGCTCTTCTCACTCTACCTGTCCCCCCCCTCCCTCGCGCTTTCCCGCCGCGACCTCCTGCACGCCCCCGCCCCCCAGCTCCCTTTCGCCCCCAGCTGACCCCTCCCCCCCTCCTACCTCATATGGCGGCCGCTGCGCGACAGTGGTAGCGACCCTTGACCCAAGGGTAGGTCGCTCCCCCTGCCGCTGCAGCTCCTCCAGGTTCCTGAGTTCCTGAGACCCACCCCACAGTAAGTACCCCCACCTCCCAGCCCCTCGTTCTGCCCCGCGCTACTCACCCTCTCTCCTGCTTCTTTTCCTCTTTCCTTCATCTCTGTTCTTCCTCCTCGCTCCTCGTCTGTATTCTTCTTCTATACTCCTCTTCTCCACGTCTTCTCTCCTCTTCTCTTCTTCCTCATCTTCTGCTGTGGTATTCTGCACCCTGTTTCTTCGTTTTTTGTATCTCCCTCCGTGTTCTTCTGTGTTCTTCTGTGTTCCTCTGTCTTCTTCTGTCTTCCTCTGTCTTCTTCTGTCTTCCTCTGTGTTTTTCTGTCTTCCTCGGTGTTCTTCTGTCTCCCTCTGTGTTCTTCTGTATTCTTCTCTGTTCTTCTGTCTTCCTCTGTCTTCTTCTGTCTTCCTCTGTGTTCTTCTGTATTCTTCTCTGTTCTTCTGTACTCCTCTCTGTTCTTCTGTGTTCTTCTGTGTTCTTCTGTGTGTCTTCTGCTCTTCCGGTCTTCTGCTCTTCCGGTCTTCAGTCCTTCCGGTCTTCTGCTCTTCTGTTCTTCTTTTCTTCTGTTCTTCTTTTCTTCTTGTCTTCTGCCTTCGGCTCTTCTGCCTCCTCCGTCCTCTTCTCCCCGCGCCTGCCCTCCTGCTCCTGCCTCATCCCCCTCCCCCACTTGCATCCCCCCCTGTATCTCCCCTATCTAACCCGTTCACTTTCTACCTCCCTCACTCCTCCTATCTACCTATCTCTCCATCTCTCTATCCCACTATCCAACTCCCTCACTCTCCACCTCCTCCTATCTTCCTATCTTCTTATCTCTCTATCTTTTTCCCTATCTATCGATTTCTCTATCTACCTTTTCTCTCTACCTATTTCTCTATCTCTCCCCCCCTCCCGCCACCCCCTCTATTACCTATCTTCCTATCCCCTCACTCTACCTCTCACCCTCACCCACCTCTACAACCCCCCCTCCCCTATCTTCACAACCCTACACCTATCTTTCTCCCTAATCTCCTAAACCTCCTAACACTCTCCCCCCTCCACCCTTAAACCCCCCTCCACCAGCTCTTCTCACTCTACCTGTCCCCCCCTCCATCACGCTTTCCCGCCGTGACCTCCTGCACGCCCCCGCCCCCCAGCTCCCATTCGCCCCCAGCTGACCCCTCCCCCCCCTCCTACCTCATATGGCGGCCGCTGCGCGACCGCGCCAGAGGCAAGCCCGTCTGCGCCTGGCCCGCGCCCAGCGCCATGACCCCTGGTCCCCAGCGCTCCCAAGCCCCGATGATCCGCTATGACCCCACCACCCTCCATGCCCTCAACCCAGGACGCTCCAACACCTGCTTCCAAGCTCACCCCAAACGCACCCATGGACCCTTCGCCTGCAACTCCTGCAAACGCATCTTCCACCACGCAACAACTACGACCACAAGCCCACGCGCCATCAACCACCTCAAGTGCATCCTAGTCAACGCTCGCTCCGTTCACAAACACGCCGTTGAACTCTGGGACCTCCTAGACTCCACAGCACCGGACGTCGCCTTCATCACGGAGACCTGGATGAACGCCTCCTCTGCTCCAGACATCGCCACCGCCATCCCCGAAGGCTACAAGATCTCCAGGAAAGACCGCACCAACCAAGTAGGAGGAGGCATCGCCATCGTCTTCAAAGACTCCATCAGCGTCACCACCTCCACTGAAGACTCCCCTCTTGCCGCTGAACACCTGCATTTTCAGATTCGCACCGACCCGAGGACCACCCTCAGAGGATCCCTCGTCTACCGTCCTCCCGGACCTCGCGCCCCTTTCAGCGACACCATCGCCGACTTCATCTCCCCGCACGCCCTCGCCTCACCGGACTACATCCTCCTAGGCGACCTCAACTTCCATCTGGAACAAAACAACGACCCCAACACCACCACCCTGCTCGACAACTTCGCCAACCTCGGCCTCAAACAACTGGTGAACACTGCCACCCACATCGCCGGACACACACTCGACCCTATCTTCTCCGCCAGCAAACACGTCTTCTTCAGCCACGCCTCCGCCCTTCATTGGACCGACCACAGCTGCGTCCACTTCACATTCCGACGCGAGACCCGCCACCTCCGCACTCAACCCATCCCTCGCCGACAGTGGAACAAGATCCCTGAAGAGCAACTCTTCGCCGCACTCGCCGCCAACCAACCCACCCTCACCACCGACCCCAACGTCGCAGCCCTCAACCTCACAAACTGGATCTCCAACTGCGCAGACAACCTTGCTCCCCTCAAACGCTCGCAGCGACAGAACAACACCAAGAAACCCCTCTGGTTCTCTGACACCCTCAAAGAATCAAAGAAAACTTGTCGCGCACTTGAGAAAGCCTGGCGCAAGGACCGCACCACTGACAAGATGACCGCCCTCAAGAACGCTACCCGCAAACACCACCACCTGATCCGCACTGCCAAAAGGAATTTTTTCACCGACAGACTGGACAAAAACAGCCACAACAGCAGAGAACTCTTCAGCATCGTCACGGAGTTCTCCAACCCCAGCGCCAACGCCAACGCCATCACGCCCTCACAGGATCTATGCGAATCCCTCGCCACTTTCTTCCATCGCAAGATCAGCGACCTCCACGACAGCTTCGGACACCAGACCCAACCTAACACCACCGAACCCACATCCCCGACCATCACCCTCAACAACTGGACCCACATCAGCACGGAAGAAACCAAATCCATCATGAACTCTATCCACTCCGGCGCCCCTTCGGACCCCTGCCCGCACTTCATCTTTAACAAAGCCGACAACATCATCGCCCCGCACCTCCAGACCGTCATCAACTCTTCTTTTTCTTCTGCTACCTTCCCCGAATGCTGGAAACACGCCGAAGTCAACGCCCTACTAAAGAAACCTACGCCTGACCCGAGCGACCTGAAAAACTTCCGCCCCATCTCCCTTCTGCCTTTCCCAGCCAAAGTAATAGAGAAGACCGTCAACAAACAGCTGACCACATTCCTGGAAGACAACAACCTGCTCGACCCCTCACAGACCGGATTCCGAACCAACCACAGCACTGAAACCGCCCTCATCTCAGTCACAGACGACATCAGAACCCTGATGGACAACGGTGAAACAGTCGCCCTCATTCTTCTCGACCTCTCGGCTGCCTTTGACACCGTCTGTCACCGCACCCTAATCACCCGCCTCCGCTCCACCGGGATCCAAGACCAGGCCCTGGACTGGATCGCCTCCTTCCTCGTAAACCGCTCCCAAAGAGTCTACCTCCCTCCGTTTCGCTCAGAACCCACTGAGATCATCTGCGGCGTACCTCAAGGCTCATCACTCAGCCCGACACTCTTCAATGTCTACATGAGCCCCCTCGCTAACATCGTACACAAGCACAACATCATCACCACCTCCTACGCCGACGACACCCAACTTATACTCTCCCTCACCAAGGACCCCGCCAGCGCCAAGACCAACCTACAAGAGGGTATGAAGGACGTCGCAGATTGGATGAGGCTCAGCCGCCTAAAGCTGAACTCTGAAAAAACTGAAGTCCTCATCCTCGGCAACACCCCGTCCGCTTGGGACGACAACTAGTGGCCCACGGCCCTCGGCACCGCACCTACCCCCGCAGACCACGCCCGCAACCTCGGCTTCATCTTCGACCCCCTTCTCACCATGACCAAGCAAGTCAACGCCGTGTCCTCCGCCTGCTTCCTCACCCTCCGCATGCTCTGCAAGATCTTCCGCTGGATCCCCGCAGACACCAGAAAAACCGTGACCCACGCCCTCGTCACGAGCCGCCTGGACTACGGCAACACCCTCTACGCTGGGACCACCGCCAAACTCCAAAATCGCCTGCAACGCATTCAAAACGCCTCAGCCCGCCTCATCCTCGACGTACCCCGCAACAGCCACATCTCCGCACACCTGAGACACCTGCATTGGCTCCCAGTCAGCAAAAGGATCACCTTCCGACTTCTCACCCACGCACACAAAGCCCTCCACGACAAGGGACCAGAATACCTCAACAGACGGCTCAACTTCTACGTCCCCACCCGCCCCCTCCGCTCCTCTGGCCTCGCACTCGCCGCCGTCCCTCGCATCCGACGCTCCACGGCGGGTGGGAGATCTTTCTCCTTCCTGGCGGCCAAGACCTGGAACTCCCTCCCCACCAGCCTCAGGACCACCCAGGACCACTCCGCTTTCCGGAGACTCCTAAAGACCTGGCTGTTCGAGCAGCGATAACCACCCCCTTTGTCCCTAGCGCCTTGAGACCCGCACGGGTGAGTAGCGCGCTTTATAAATGCTAATGATTTGATTTGATTTGATTTGATGGAACTGTTTTGTCAAGAAGGAGGGGCTGTGACATTGTTGTTGATGGACAGGAGCACTTCATTTCACTTTATGCAGATGCCTTCCTATTTTATCTGACTGATGGCTCTGCCAGTGCCCAGGAACCACTCAGATGATTAGAGGAGTTTGAGACACACTCGGGTCTGTGGGTCACCAGGGCCAAAACGTGTCTGTTTCTGGTCTTCTTCATCTTTCAAATATCTGGGCATCAAGATATACCATAGTTCCGAATACCTATGAGAGCACAACTTAGGAGGGGCTCTCCAGTCCTTTTAGTCTTGCATCCCTTTCTGGCTGTCCCTACGGCTGACTGTCATGGCCTGTATCTCTGTCTCCAAAATGGTAATGCTCCCCCACTTATTGTATTTCTTTGCAAATCTTCTGATTAAGGTGCCAGTCACCTAGTTCCAACAGTTAGATTTCCTTCTCTGAGAACTATGGAGAAGATGGGGGCTGACACAGAGAGAACAAGAAACACACCACTTTATGCCCCTGTCTTTCTGTTGGTGGAACTGCCTCACTGGGATCCCATTGCCTATTTCACAGCCCAGCAGATATCAGATTGGAAGGAGCCTGGGCTGGCTTCAGTTGGTGACTGCTAACATCTGGGCACCCTGATTCCCTTGGATGGGCTGTCAACTCAGTACCCTTTGCCCTTGGTGCAATTCCTGACCTATAAAGCCCCAATGTGGATCCTTAAAACCTTATAGGACATGGGGCTGGGAAGAACCAGTGCCCCATGTGGTGCTTCAGTTACTGATGTCTCTAAGGTCAGCATGGCATCTAGTAACATGGGTCTAAAGGGCCTAAATATAATGATTCAGAGATCTCTAGTAGTGCTTTGGATAAGGTCAAATGGAGTGTTGGGTTGCGATCTCACAGATCGGAAGAGGAGTAGGATATTAGCCTATCCCAAGATTGTCTCCAAAAATACGAGATTGAAATACACCCAAATAAAAAATGTACACATGATCTACCTTACACCTCATAGACTCCAGGTCATTTATTGGGGGAGCCACATGAATGCCCCAAATGTAGCTACCCCGATGCAGACATCCGTCACATGGCTTGGAGCTACCCCACTCTACAATCATTCTGGAATGCAGAAGTCCTCAGTTTGCTCACTACATTGGGTCACACACTCCTGTGCATGAATGAGACTTGCCTATTGGGAGTGTTCCCAAAGCGAGGAAGGTGGGCACTATGGTCCACATATATACTTTTTTAGCACCACATTTGCGTCATTTTTTGACACTAAAGTGGCGTAAACTTACAAAATACAATTGTATTTTGTATGTTTGCACCTGTTTTGCATCAAAAAATTACGCAAAATGTGGCACAAAAAAAGTATAAATATGAGCCAAGATTCTTAAACCTGGCACTTTTATTGGCCAAGAGATGTATTGGAAAGGTGTGGAACTCTGCAGTAGCACCTGTCTTAGAGACCTGGGGAAGGAATGTTACCCCCTGGGCTAGGGCTGAGGAGAGAGTCTTGCTTAGGGACGATGCATGTGGAGTGCTGAAATGCCCAATAGCCGGTCTTAGGACAGAGGTGTTTGAGAGCCAGGAGCACCCGGAGGGGGAGATGGGATTGAAACCCGGAGAGCAGAATAAGACACTTGATTGGGATCAGGGCCGAGACCAGGATGCTGGAGTGCGAGCAAGGGTACACTGATGAGGTCCGGCACCCTTATATCTAGGGCATTAAGTCCCCACACGCTGTGGTGTCCAGTTGCATTGATGCCCCCACACATCTCTCCCCACCTCCTGATGTGATGATCTTACCCAGATACATTACTGAATACTCACCCAGCGACCCCCACTTGCATACACCCTTTGTGAAGTTACACCTTACATGAGAAAAGCCACACTCAGGGGCAGTTCAGATATTTTTTTCTTCAGTTACTTTCCAAGTCCCCCCACCTCTCTCTGGGCCTAGGACTCTACAAGCCATATGAAACAGAGCCATTTTTACACAAACGCACAAGCTCTACTTAAGTTGAGCTTGGGAAGACGCTGTAGGTCAGGCCCAGACCACTACACTCATTTATTTTAGTCAGGCTGTATATTGTTAGAACATCCTGGGTCTGACCACAAACATATTTCTCTGACACTTCTTCGCTTCACTTCTTTATGTTACTTGTGCATTACTGGCCACTTGATCAATGTAGTTCTGACACAATCCTGTACTTATTGTTTACAAAATGTCAATAAACATGTTTAAACAAAATACTATGAGGTATACACCTATTTATGATATATTTGTGACACAAGATTGCCCCATTCCCAATAAATAGCTGCACCCAGCAGTCCTTCTTCAAAAATGATAATCACAGAGACAAAGGCAATGCATCAATATAATCCTTAGAAGGACCCTGTGTTATAAGAGATGGGAACATACGCCAACAGTGTACTGCTGATGAAGATATCACTCATGTCATAAGAGGGAGGTAAGGTGCGCAGATGACAATCCATTGAAATGTGGGTGTTGAATCTCAAGGTGGTACCAGGAGAAGCATTGCTCAGAGTAAATTATTGGCAGACATCTCTCATAGCACAATATAATAATCATTGCATGTCATGAGTAGCTAATTTCAAGTCATTAAATAATCACTCTATCTGTAACTCTGCACAACAGCCACACAAACCACAGCCAGTCTTCCTGCCTCTGTAACTAAAGCACTGCACCAGTGTGCATCAGGTTCAGAGTAATTGAAGACACCCATGCCTTGGTGTTGCCACCACTGCAGTGTCCTAAAATATACCCGTTACTATCCAGCACACCTGCAGTGACTGTTTGCATCACCTTACCTGCTCACATTCAATATCCTGCAGCTGATGTCATCATGGAGTAAGGGGAGGCCTGAAAAAATATGATTTTCCAATGCCAGTTCAATGCATAACCATAGAAGTCTGAGACACATTGGTAATATGTTCAATGTGATTACATGATATTCATGGAATGCATTTTCAAATAGATGCAGAATTCAATCAATCAATCAGGAATTTGTAAAGTGCACTACTCACCTGTGAGGGTCTCAAGGCGCTGAGGAGAGGGGTGAGGGAGAAGACGGGGGGTGCTGATACTGCTCAAACAGCCAGGTCTTGAGAAGTTTCCTGAATGTAAGGAGATCTTTGGTCTGGCGCAGGTGGGTGGGAAGAGTGTTCCACATTTTGGCTCCGAGGTGCGAGAATGGTCTTCCGCCAGTTGTAGTTCTGCGGACGCGTGGGATGGTTGTGAGGGTGAGGTCGGCGGAGTGGAGATGCCGGGTCCGGGTGTAGAAGGAGAGCCGTCTGTTGAGGTATTCTGGTCCAGTGTTGTGCAGTGCTTTGTGAGCATTTGTGAGGAGTTTAAATGTGATTTTCTTGTTGACTGGGAGCCAGTGCAGGTTTCTCAGGTGGTCTGTGACGTGGCAGTGGCGGGGATGTCCAGGATGAGGTGAGCAGAGGTGTTTTGGATGCTTTGCAGCCTCTGTGGAGTTTGCCCGTTGTTCCTGCACTGAGGGCATTACCGTAGTCCAGTTTGCTGCTTACAAGTGTTTGGGTGACTGTTCTTCTGGTTTCTGTGGGTATGCATTTATAGATCTTTCGGAGCATGTGGACGGTGTTCAAGCTGGAGGAAGAGATGGCGTTGACTTGCTGGGTCATGGATATTGAGTAGTCCAAGATGAATCCTAGGTTGCGTGGGTGGTCGGTGGGAATTGGAGCGGCTCTGAGAGTAGCAGGCCACCAGGAGTCATCTCATGCGGAGGGGGTGGAGCTGAAAATCAGGACTTCTGTCTTGTCAGAATTGAGTTTGAGGGAGCTGCTCTTCATCCATTTGGCGATGGCCTTCATTCCTTTGTGGAGGTAGGTCTTGGCGGAGTCCTTGGTGAGGGAGAGGATCAGCTGGGTGTCATTGGCGTATGAGATGATGCTGAGGTTGTTGGATCGGGCGATGTTAGCGAGCGGGGCCATGTAGACGTTGAAGAGGGTCAGGTGAGGGACGAACACTGGTGTACGCCGCACATGATTTTGGTAGCCTCCGAACAGAATGGGGGGAGGCGGACTCTCTGGGTTCTGTCGGTGAGATAGGAGGAGACCCAGTCCAGGGCTCTGTCACAGATTCCTGTATTGCTGAGGCGTGAGCATAGGGTGTTGTGGCAGATGAAGTTGAACATGGCCGAGAGGTCCAGGAGGATGAGGGCCACGTTTCACTGTTGTCCAGTATGGTTCTGATGTCATCGGTGGCGGCGATGAGGGCAATTTCGGAACTGTGGTTGCTGGGGAATCCGGATTGGGAAGGGTCCATGGTGCAGCGGGTTAGTTGTCTGTTGACAGCTTTCTCAATGATTTTTGCGGGGAAGGGGAGCAGGGAGATAGGCCGGTAGTTCATGAAGTCCTTTGGGTCTGCCTTGGATTTTTTTGAGAGGGCGTTGATCTCGGCGTGTTTCCAACTCTTCGGGAAGGTGGCAGATTTGAAGGAGCTGTTGATGATCTTGGGGTGTGATGATGTAGCTTGCTTTGTTGAGGATGTGGTGAGTGCAGGGGTCAAATGGAGAGCCGGAGTGGATATTGTTCATGATTTTGATGGTGTCTTTGATGGGGGTCAAGGAGAGCAGGAGGTTGGTCGGAGGTGAATCTGTGGTGTTGGTGGTTGATGGGGGGTCTGGGTGCTGAAGCTGTTGTGGATGTCTGCAATCTTGTGGTGGAAGTAGGAGGCTAGGGAGTCTCACAGGTCTTGGGATGGAGGGATGTTAGAGTCTGTATAACATATTAATTTAAATTTTGACACTGATGTGTGTGTATTGTGATTGGGTTCTGTAACAATTTTTTGCAGCATGAAAGTGTTCCAGCGTCAGTTTGTAAAAAGTGCCATCTGATCTGAGCAGAAGGAAGACTTTGAAAGAAAGTCCTCAGGTCCTTCCAGTATCAAGAAAAGCAGAGTATTCTAGGGCTGGTCACTCCACTGCCAAGAGGTCCTGAAAGTAATCTTCATTCTCCACCTGGAATATTAGATAGTTGGGATTAGGGTAGCAGTTATAAATTAGTTTGTTAGGGGTGTGGAATGTGTACTTACAAGTGTTTTTCCTCGATTTGGTTAGAGTGTAAGTGGCAGTAGTATGGTGCTGTCTTGAGATGGAATAGTTTGGGTTAGTTAGGGACGTAAATTGGGGCTGCCAGTGACATAAATATTATAGTTATACATTTTGTTTCTTGCATTGTTGGGGGTTCTTAAATTTAAGAATACATGTCCACACATTTCTTAAGAAGACAATATTCCGGAGTATATTGTATAAGGTCTGGGTTTATGATGTTCTCACCCAGGAGCCATGTTCTGTATGAATGTTTTTTCCTGACAGGCTATGTGAGCAGAGGTTTGTGTACATATGGCTTTGACATGTTATTTCTGGGCACATTTATGTAATTTTCCGTGATATACCTCCAGCTCTGACCAGTGGTATTTCCACCATTCAGGCAGCTTCATCCACAACTTGTAATGAGACTCTTAAATATGACCCAGCATTACTTGTAATTGAGGTGATTGGTGTCACAACACAAAGCCATGCAGTAGTACTGTTGCACCAAACTTGTAATGAGCACCATAGTTTGTCTCTGGCTGTGTGGTCCAAACTCCTCATACTTCATGTCCTTGTACCACAACTTCTTCATGATCCATCTCCAAGTGTTGAAGTCTAAAACAATGTGTTATATTTTCAGTACATGTTACATTATCTTAAGAGCATGTAAAATATATTTTAGAGCAAGTACAACACTTCAAATTCATTTCAAAGCATGTCATCATCATTTCAGGGCATCCCATATTCATTCGAGCATGGGTCATATTTATTTAAACATGTGTGTTAATTCTTTCATTGTATGCCACATTCATTTAAACATGAGCCATATTTGTTTCATTGCATGCCACATTTATCTTACAAGGTTTCATACTATCTTCAAAGACTTACTTAAATGAATTCACATCATATTCATTTTAATACTGACCATATTAATGCCAACAGATGCCTTATTAATTTCAACATGTATCATATTCCATTCGGCACTTGTCATATTAATTTAAATGTATGTTACATTCACTTCAAAATGTATCCTATTCATTTAAAAAAATGCCATATTAGTTTCAGCAAGTGTTATATTAATTTCACTGTGCGTCATCTTAATTTTAAGACATGTCAAATTATTTTTAAGGGTGGCAATATTACTTTCAGTGCATGCCATATTCATTTCACTGCATCATATCTATATTAGCATAAACCATATTTATTTTAACGCACTTTGAAGAGGGGTCATATTTGCTTCGATTCAATGTATGTCATATTTATTTCAAAGTGAATCATGATCATTTCAACGCATGTCATATTAACATAAGTACAGATCAAAATGATTTTAGCAATTGCCATATTTATTTCAAACTGTTTCATAGAATTTCAGTGCATCACTTATTTATTTCTATACATGCGATACTAATTTCAAATTGTATTGTTGCCTCCAAATGGATTCTATATTGTTTTTAATGCATGTCACATTAGCCTTATTGTAGGTCAAAATCATTTTAACACTAGATCTATTTATTTCAGTGAATTACGTGTTTATTTAAACATGTTATTGTCATTTCAGCGTGGCTCATATTCATTCCAAAATGTCTTGTTTAAATGTACATGCGTGCTATAGTCATTTTAAAGTGTGTCTTATTCATTTCAAATTGATTTGTATTAATTCCGATGTAGATCATATTCATTTTCACACCAGTCTAACTTAAAATATTAAAATATTTTCTGAGGCCCTAGCTTTTCATGTAACCACCCTACAATAGGCAGAGCTAGGCTCACAAACCTTCTCAGTGCCAGGATGCCATTACTGGTGATAGTGTGCTTTATAAATACACATAACTTAATATAACATGTTCATTTCAAGATGTGTCATATTCTTTTCAACTTGTATTAGTTTCAAAATACAATATACTTATTTTAATGTGTCATAATCACTTAAATGAAAGTTATGTTAATTTCAGTGCAACATATTCATTTCAACATTTCACATTTCTCTAAACACTTGTCCGTTACTTCAGCAAATGTTGCAGTCTCCTTAAGACAAGTCACATTCATTTCAGTATGTGCTATATTGTTTTCACTGAGGGCCATATTCATGTCACTATTGTAGACATATATCTTAGTTAATATTGTATTCAATTTACAATATGTGTTATTCATAGCATAGACTGAGTAAATTACTCATTCTGCTGTTAATCATATTTGTTTTTGCTCCAAGATATAAGCAATTCTTCCATGTGTGTTCTTGGTTCTGAAATATGTTACATTCTTTCTGGTGTATCATATTCTTTTTGCTATGTGCTATGTATTTTCGAAGGTGTTAGATTTGTAGAGCTATATTATTGACATGAAGGGCTTCCCATACTAAAGAGACTAATGTTGTGACATACTGAATACATAAAGAAGTATCAATTGATTTACTTGACACTTATTCTTGCAGATGGGCGAGTGTGTTCCAGTTTCAATTGTACTGCGTTAGGCATCTAATAAGAATCTCACAAAAAAGTGTTAAGTTTTAGCAAAGCTGCTGTTTGTTTTTATTGTTTGTGACATGTATATCATGGTGCTAGCATCCAGCGGGCTACGTCATGCATGTGCTTGAGTGATGCCACTGAAGATCTGAGCACAGGGCTGGGGTAGAATGGGGCGGGCATGGGAGTATCGTCTGGAATCCCACTGTGTGGGAGGTGTGGAGATTTAACACAATTCTTGTGATATTTGATCTCGGGAGGGAATGTTGCTTGTGGTTTCTACATGTCATTGTTAAAGCCTACTGATTGCAACACGCTTCAGCAATTTTCACTCCATTGTTCACATTAAAATTCTGCTGTAAAAGTAGTTGTGAACCTTGACACATTTTTGCTCTGTGACATTTAGAGATGGCGTGTCTCTGGGTTTTATAGAAAAACAAAAGAATAGAATTTGACAGGAGTCAATCTGGCCTTCAGGTCCTTGGACACTGCTGACTTCTCTGCTCACTTTGCCCTAGATATAATGTTAGCCTTGAATATAATGCTTGCACACTCTTCCTTTTTCACATTTGTAAAGTTGATGTTTGTTATAATTTAATCCATGTTGTTTTTACTACATACAATTATGTTCTTGTTTATAGTGCTTCTTTTTGGCTAACGTGGTGTTCAGAGTATGCCTACCCTTTTTGAGAAAGTTCATGTTGGTGCTTGGCTAATATTCGGCCATCTTCCAAGTTTTTTGAGGTGAGATTTTTTATGACACAGGTATGAACAGGTAATGAAGATGTTTATGTTGGCTCACAGCTAAACTTCATTGCTTGTTTAGAGTGCAGCTGGTTTTTTTGATTGACATTCACAACAGTTTGGGAATTTACTGTACTGAAAGGTGGATTTCCAAAGAAGAACTTAAAAAGCTCATAAGATCCACCTTTTTTCAGGTGATTCGGATTCCAGGCCCTAACCTACCATAGACTGACAAAATGTGAAGGTGGCTACAGGTGGTCATACACACTCAGACTCAGGGCCAATTCACAAAGGTAAACTTAGATGGTTGGTCTAAACCTAGACCAAACGTCTAAGTTTACGACTTTGGGAATTCACAAAGGACATTTCCGAGTAGTATCTTTAGGTCCACACTCTGGCGGAGATCCACCCCAAGTGCGGACCTAAAGATACTACTTGTAAATGCCTTTTGTGAATTCTCAAAGTCATTTGAACTAAGTTTAGGCCAAATGTCTAAGTTTGCCTTTGTGAATCGGGCCCATCACATTTAGCTGATAGCCATACTGTTTAATCACTGTTTGGATGTCACCAGGAAAAGCACATTTAATTTTATCCACTATTTTGTCGAAAGCACTTTTACTTGGAAGTGTTTCTTGAGTTCATTACAGTAAACACAAATCCTAATTATACTCCTGAGCTTCCCCCTTTTTTCTTGCAAGTCTGGTTGTGTGGCTTTCAGCATGAAGAATGATCTTCTTCTGATTAGACATTGCATTTTGAGTTGGCCAGTGTCCACGTCCTTCTGAAATATATGTTATTATTTCATGTCTGTCCACCTTTTCTATGGTGCAGACATGCTTAAATGTGGGAGGCTCTCATAATGAACCTCATTGTTAAAATCACTGTTCGGTTTAGTGGCATGTCTTTGGATTGTACCCAACCTCTTGGCATCCGTTTAGAGTGGTGACTTCCAGAAATGAATACAACAATACTTATGTTTGATTAGTAATGTTTTCCAGTGCAACACAAACTCACCTTTTTAAACTTCCCAGCTTTTCTGTTGCTCGATTCATGTTTTAGGTTCTTTGGAGATCATCTGATATGATACCTTCAACATCCTGCACTTTTAAGGCCCTTGGAACACATGCCAGTGTTTTGTGTTTTTTCACATTTTCTGGAACATAATATAACCTTCCTGCCAAAGAATACATCAATTTGCACCTCATAATACTAAAGCTATGGATCCCAGCAGGTCTATTTTTCTAACTTTTCTATATCATGCCTCCATTTTTCCATTTCCTTTTGGATTATAGCCGAATTATAGACTGTCATGTCACCTGCAAGCAGATCTACATTCCATTTCTTCTTTAGTAGTATGAACAGATTGTAGAGGAATGGACTAAGAACAGATCCTTCATTTACCACTGGGCTACAGCTACTTGCACTCTCAATGCATATGGCTTGCGCAATGGCTATTCTAGTTATGCAACATGTCAGTCACAAGCTTCAAAATTGTGCGTCTATGATTAGGTGCATAAACCTCTCTAGCTATAGTACTGGGCAGTGGGTATAATAACTGAATTGTTTCATTTGACATCGTTCCCATGATGAAACTATGTTGCCAAATATCATTCAACTCTCTTTTTTCAAGGCCTAGAAAAACTCAAAAGGTTCCCTTGTATTTGATGTGTTCAATGCAGCACATATGCAACGCATTGTTTAATTTGGAAAATGAATATATTTAACCTTGCTTGCACCTGTTTCAGGTAAGTATTTTTTCGAGGCAAAGCTGGTCTGGTGATCTTACTAGCTTTTCTTTTTCGGTTGTGACTTGCGTTTACACTTGCAATCATGGTTTTCATATGCAGGTAAGGGCCCGATGAACAAAGCGTTTTGATGGTAGCAAACTGCCCAGTTCACAGAATCGGGCCGTTTGTGACTAAAAAAATGCTTTTTTAGTGTACATACATCAAATTGTGATTTAATAACTTGTTACCAAATGGCAATTTGTGTTTACAACCCAAATCGGATTCAGTATTTGGAGGGGGCGTGTTTAGGGTGTTACCTTCCAAATAACAAATCATGATGGTATATATTCATGTTTTACAACCTAATTCTGGGTGCAAAACATTAATGATCTACTCACTATACTCACTACCACCTTTTTTTGTTTTTGTTTTTACGTTGAGACTCTTGTTTATCCTGGTGATGAAGTTTTTAATATGCAGGTAAGGGCCAGATGTACAAAGCATTTTTGTAGTAGCAAACGGCCCAGTTCACAGCATCAGGCCATTTGTAACTGAATGTACATACACCATATTGTGATTCAGTAACTTGTTACCTAATGGCAATTTGTGTGTGCGACCCAAATGGCAAAACATGAATAATCTACCAACTACAACTTATTTACAACAGGGATGAGGGCCCATAAAGACCTCTTCCCCTTTGTGAATGGAAAAACATGATTAAGAGGAGGCAGTGGTCCAGGAGATCACTGCTTCTTCATATTCCAACAAAGGATAATGAAAAAACTTTTTTTTTCAAATGCGCTGCTGCTTCCTTTAAGGGAAACAGGCTGCATTTAAAAAAAAGTCTACCTTACTAAAAAGCAATCACAGAAAAGGTGGTCTGGTAACCCCAGCATGCCACCGCCCGCGTGTCACAAATGATGCCCTACCTCATTAATATTCTTGAGGTAGGTCGATTTGCAACCCACTAGGAATCGGTAAATACACATAACATTTTATTAAATAAGGAATTGCGATTTCAAGGTAGTGATTTGACAAGAATCTCAATTTGGAAACCAGAATTCCTAATGTTAGTACATCTGGCACTAAATGACATAACTGTAGTAACATTCCCAACTGCTCACCGTTGATCAGGTTATGTCACCTGATGTTTTATTATGTTATACCACATCAGTATCATTATATCACCTGCATCCTGCCATAACTAAGGCCTTGACCGCCTAAAAACACAAAGGGGGTCATTACGACCTCGGCGATCTTTTCCAAAGACCGCCGAGGCCGCGTGAGACAGAATACCGCCATTGCCGGCGGTATTTCTGTCTCCCTATTATGACATTTCCGATGGGCCAGCGGACGGTAACAGGGTTACCATCCGCTGGCCCAGTGGAAATGTCACATCAACATTGCAGCCGACTCGTAATAGAGCCGGCGGCAATGCTGATGTGCAGCGGGTGCAGTAGCACCCGTCGCGCCTTTCACTGTCCGCCAACATACCGCCGGCCGACAGGGTCGTAATGACCCCCAAAGTGTTTCATTTTTACACAAGAAAACACTACAGTGTCATTTTGATAACTGAGCCATATGTGAATGTTACAATGGTACAAACTCCTGAATAATTTCCAACAAATCTGCGAATCAGCGTTTAAAATTCAGTGATACTGGATGAAGGTCTAATTTGGAAAGTGTCCTCCCTCTTCACAGAAAGGTGCTCTTAACAAATGACATAAACCGCAGGTGAAGCTGTCGAAATACGAGAGAAAGAACGTAAAATGTAACTTTAAGATACACTGGAAACGCCCTCTGCATTTGACACACACGCCTTGAACAGTTACATAGAATACATTAGGCGTGGAATGGGTCACGACTGGCATAAAAGTACATTTGTAATATGATAATTTTAATTCCATCAAAGCAGTCATTAAGCTGTTGCTCAGGAACGCACATATTTAAGGTTGACCTGTTACGGGTGCCAAGGCTTCGTTGTAAACTACCACTGCAGAATATAAATGGTACTGAGATCTTGAATTTCAGGGTTGAGTTTTCACATTCTTTTATACCAAATATGAATGTAATCTCAAATACACTTTTTATTGGTTATCTGTAGTATGCATGTAAACGTATTTATGGAATGTGACCCTGCCTAAAGAACAATGGAGCGCTATATAACAAGGTGAGAACATGCAGAGGAGATGATATGTGACTGTGTATAACAGTGGTGTTCATTTTACTGCAAGGAGGACTTAATCCAACCCAGATTTTCTGGATGTCTGCATAAGATAAATGGACACATAATAAAGCTGGGTGAAACTAATTTACGATATCTTGATCAGATTGAAAATCTAATATAAATCCTGCCCTTCCTGGACATATGTTGAATGCTCCGTGAGTACACGAATATTAATGCAAGATGGCAATGTATTTAATTTCAGAGAGTTACGGGTGGGCAGGGTATCATAGACTGCAATATTTGAATATCCTTTCCCTAAATATGGCATGATGGCCAATTTCAGATCATTTACAATCTCAACTTTCCATCATGTTTTTTTTCCCAGCTAGTTCTAAGAAGGTTATCAAAACTTCCTTAAAGAAGTCAAAATGTGCTTTGCCAAAAATACAATGAGAAAAAATGACACGTACTATTGATATAATTGAGCACTATGTAACTACTTTCACAAGTGCATATTTGTGCAGAACATAAGTATAAGAACTCAATGTAGACTATGCAGTCAACCAAGAACAAGTAAACCTGGGGTGATGCTTTTCCAGATGCATTCTATGACTGTCTTTTTAAATCTGGCTACAGACAACTTAATTTGTCAGTGAGAGCCATGTAATCAACACTCAAATGCAAAGAGTGGTCCTTAGGGTAGCTTCCTTCAGTCATTGCTTGTTTTCGTTGTTTTGTTTGCTGTTTCTATCAGTGCAGTCCAGAGGAGTACTGAGCGCTTATACATTCCAGGTGGGAACTGGAAAAGGAGTCAGTCTACAACATCAGAAGGTGTTCTATTTCTAAATAAACCCACATTGATCTGTATAAATACATGTCTGGAACTATCCCATTAAACAGGTAGCCAAGATTTTACTAAGTATCTTCATATCTACATATAACATAGAAAGAGAGGTATTAGGAGGCCTCTGAATGATCCTTATTCAGCTTAGGAAGAACACCTACAATTGCCTCTCTCACTGTATCCAGGAGTCGTCCCCTCTCCAAGGCTTCATTATAATTTCCTGTGATAAAACTCTGCTGGAAGACCATCCCTGGGAGTGTTCGCCATTTTCAAACTGTGTATGGCTGTGATAATGTCTGCTCTGGAAATGTGAGCTTCCAAGATCTCTCGCTCGTCCTTTGCGAGGCACTCCACCCCTGGCCTACACTGTTGCATGTCAGGAAGTCTATTGGGGTCTGTGGTTAAAGCCTTGTCGATATGGCTCAGAGTTTTCTCGTGTCTAGCTAAGCTACATTCCAGTAGTCGCCCAACCCCAGACGTGGTTTTTAAACACTCACAATGAAGGACTTCCTTCATAGAATCCCAGTCCCAGTCTTTGTCCCCTCCACTTCCCCAGTTTTAGGTGTCACTGCTTCATTCATCATAGTCGAAAACATAGGATCTGTAAGTACCTCCACCATTAGTCACCAAAGAGGACTTGCTGGCAATCGGCCCCTCAGTGTGTAGCCTACCAACAAAGGGGAGTGATCAGACAGATACCAGTCCAGGGCAGTAGAGATAAAACAGTAGTCCAATCACCTATATGTGCCAACAGTATGTATAAAACATGAATATGCCCTCTCTCCTGGGTGTCTCACCTTCCAAATGTTCACCAACCCCAGGGCCATCACTATATCCGCCAATACCCTTGTCAGTTTAGTATTTACTTTGGGGGATGAATGTCAGTTGCACCATTCATAACACAATTGAAATCACCTGCCATAAAAAGACCTGCTGCAAGGTACTCAGTTGCTCTGGCTGTTACATGACCTTAACAATCTGTGCAATAAGTATTAGGTGCATGCACATTTAGCAAACAGAGATCCCTCCTATCCAGTGCCCGGTATAGAATCACATATTGGCCATCTGTTTCTGCTTCATGAGGCTGATAGCAAAACAAGACCCCAGGAGCTATCCTAATCATTGACCCCCTGGGGAATCCAGAGGAAGAAGTGGCATAGAATTGTTACCTGCATCTCCTTCATAGATGTGTAATACAATCCCACAGATGTGTTTCCTGTAGGAAGGTGATGTAGATTCAGTACATTTTCTTATAGGAGTTCACTCTGCACCTTTTATTCACCTGCCCCAGACCTCTGACATTCTACGTCAACAGTTTCAATGTATTACTAGCCATAATCCTTTGAGATCCGGACATCCTTCATCTTGTTCTGCCCAATTCACCCCCTGTATCTGGCTGAGAGAGTGGCACGTGTAACTTCAATGAGTACTGATTTATGCAAGAGCAGTCTAACACACCTAAAGATGGTAAACCAACTACCATACAACTTACCCACAACATACCCCCCCTCAGGCAGTAAATCCAAATGACCCAACATGGAAACTAGGAGGCTAGGAGAAAGCATCCACTGCACCTTCCCCTTCCCCTTATGCAAGAATACCATCCCACAACTTTAACGGATGTTTTGCAAGGGGTACAGAGGGAGCCACAAGGCCTGACCATCTCTCAAACATTTTCCTGTAGACCATGGCCTTCCACCTTTCCCCCACAGGCATAATGTACGTTAAGTATACTATTGACACATCCTACTGCTGTCAGCAATCATACTGGGACTTTGACTTTGACAATTAGATATACAGTATTGTATATAAGGTCACTTGTGATAAAAAGAATGGAGGGTTACAGAAATCGTATGTTGTAAAGATCAGGCACATAGGACAAGTCTGACCTCCAGTGCACACCTCATTGACGATCAACTGTTCAACACTCCAATCCCCCCAATGTTCGTTCTCAGGTCCGGTAGAGCTTTAAGGTAGGCCTGCATCAGTACTATCCCTGAAGGTTCCAGGGTCACATTTCCTTTGCAGGATTGATTCTCTTCTGTTTAATACCAATTCTGAATCCATGAGGATGCCATCAGGACAGACACAAATCTTGCCTGACCATCGAATTCCGTCCAGGCTTTCTGATCTCAAGTTCCATCTCCGCAGGCGGGTAGATTTTCTCACCAGCAAGAGTGTCCACCCAAACATTCACCTCCCTGAGTGTGATGAAGATTAAAGCCTTCCTCTCATATTGCACTCATAGTTTTGCAGGGTACATCAAGCTGTGTTTCAAATTGATTTCACTGAGCTGTTTTTTCGCAGACAAATAGGGTCATAATAATGAGAACTGACACAATGCTGCAGTGCAGCAGCATTTAGTCAGAAAAACCTTTGCTGTATTGCGTCACTTTTGTGCAACATGGATGTACCATATTTATGGTACGGCGCACCATGTCCCAAGTTCTGAAGAAGCATCAGAATTTCTGATGCAAAGGCGAGAAGAACAACACAACGTGTCATAACGCAACTGCTCCCTATGTGACACAAAGCTGATTTGTGTGTTGTAAAGCATATCTACCTGCCGCAAATCAGCTCAGTGTCACAGAAGGAATGTGTTGCATGCTAGAAGCTTAAAAAAACAACACATTTGAATCAACAGCACTTCTGACCACCAAAATAATAGGGGGAAATGGTGGACAACAACACCAACCCCAGCCAAGATGACCAGACAGCAGCCCAGGGGAAGAGGAAGAGAAAGACCAATTTCAGTGAGAATGAGAAGCCATTTGGCAATCTATTGTGCATAAAATCAAACGTGTAGGTCAAATAAAAAGGACAGTGCTGGAGTGCAAGAAGAGGTGGCACAACTACAAAAACAGGACCAAAGAGAGATTGGGCAGGAACCTTAGGACAGCATAGTGGTCAGCGGGGGACCTGGTTTTCATGAGGACTTGGAACCATTTCAGGAGCAGGTGGCTTCACTCATCCCAGCATGGTTGGTGGCAGGATTTGCCGAACAGGACAGTGCTGTGGTGGAGGACCAGGAAAAAACACAGGGTAAGTGACAAGAAGGGAACATTTTGGTAAAATTGTCATGCAGCACAGTGCATGACAAATTTATGAAACTGTGGTGCAGCGCAGCAAGTTACTTTGAAAGGGCAGGAATGTGCCATATTTAAGGCAATACGGGCAAACAATGGGCTGCCTAGCACCATTGCTGGCACCCTTGCACTATGGTTCAAGTGTGCCTACATTGCATGCAGGATTGACATGTTCCGGCACAAAAACAATCTGGAGAGGTTGTTTTCTCTTTCTATGTGAACTGCAAAATGCAGCATACATAGAAAGAGGAAATATCAAGGAGAAATAAAGATAGTTCTCTTTCTTACGCCTCACCTGGGGAGGTGTACGTTTTTGGCACAATCCCGGTCTACAACCTCTGTTAGATCTGGGACTGCGTCAAAATCCATGAATGTTGCATGGGAATATCCATGCAACACCCTTGGAAGTGCATCCGTGGCACAGAGTAATGCCACACAGCGATTTGTGCTGCATTGCACTACTTTAAATTTATGAAGCTACTCAGAGTCATGCAAGGTGGCCTTGTGTAGCTCCATAAATATAATCTTGGGCCTGCATCACTCTTACACCATATTGTGTGGTGCAAGAGCCATGCAAACTCGCTCGTAAATATGCCCCCTTGATGCAACTGCACTGTGTGCAAGTGAAAGGGCAGGTATGTCATATTCACTCCTCCATCACATAACTGTGATTTTATTGGCCAGTCACATTTATTAATGTCAAGCCCTTCCACTTTTCTCTGGTCAATGTGTGATGTGTCGCCCCAGACCAGGGTGTCCTTTGAATCCTGGGACTTGTAGTGCATTGTACAACATGCTTGACCAGGACTACAAGCACCACAATACCTAGGAGAAAACCTAGACTGGGACAGCCCTTCATGCATTGACCTCAGAAACTTAGCAAAAATGTCATTACCAATGAAGGTCCCATTGCGCCATGAAGCAGGTTTGCCTGTCTTGGGGCTAGGCAACCAAAATTGGAATGCTGTGCAATTAATGTGGTTTTCCAGAGGATTAACTACTCACCTGAGATGGTGTCCAGGTCCTTAGTATGTGCAGGCTCTCCAAGCAGGATCACGTGAACAGCCAGGTGTACATCCAATAGCACTAAACCATATTGTATGCAGCTGTCCTGATGTGCTGGATAATGTTTTACAAGTGTTGTCAGCCATGTAAAAGACCACTCTACCTCCTGTTTTGCTCAAATGGATATTGGGTTTGGGGGTGAATGCAAGTGATGCACAGGGAAGGTCCAAGATAGTCTGTTGGAAACGGAGATGGTGTATGAGCTAGGTGTGCCCCTGGTAGTATAGTGCCTTGTAGGTATGGCTGAGCATATTGAACTGGCAGGGTGTCTGAATGGGGAGCCATTATGTCTAAAGGAGTTGAGGGGTGGTGAGTGTGCCACAAGGTAGGCTGAAATAGTTTGGCACTGCTAAGTTTGAAAGCTTGCCACTTGTGTAGCAGCTGTGCAGAGATGCCATGGTAGAGGGAATTGGTGTACCACAGTCTACATGCAATGAGTGATGGACTCACAGGTGTCAGGAGGGAGCCATAAGGAGAAAAGTCTCACTATGCAAATGTGAAAAAAGGTGAAGGTGAAAGAGTGAATCAGAAAGTTTCAGGATGGGAGAGGTGTCCAGGATGAGGGGCAGGTGTCTGAGAGGGTGGAATGTTTGGGATGAATATCCTCTTTACTATCTAGTGAGTTTCAGTTTGAGCCATTAATCTCACATGCACATAGGCATGTTGCTCAGTGTCATAATGTAACAAATGTTGGTGGTGTTGGTGTCTCCTGAGAGTCAATGTATGATCCGGGTGTCATAAGTGTGTGAGATGATGTTTAGTCCCTGGGTCTGAATGCTGATTGCCAGTGGAATCATATACAAGTACAAGGAAGTAAGGCCACATCTTCTGCCTCCGATATGTGTGTGCCTCAGATGCTTCAATATAAACAATACCAACTGCAGTGGAGGGACAACACCCATAAATGGAAGATGTGGAGTTCCCCAGTTTCTGTCGGCAATCTGCCAGATAAAATGTGCCAGTGCCTCCTGGACAGTTTCCTAGTGGTCCTGTGTTTGACATCATGCCACCTAATTTGTCACCCAGTACTGTGTTGTTTATTTGTGCACTAGTTCATCTTATACACTTGTGGTCTTTGAAACAACCCTACCCTCCCTAATGACAATTTGTACCTTCTCACTGAAATACTCCTCACCTACACATGTTGCATAACATGTTTCCCAAATGGACTATGTCTGGTCATTTAAACTTTCAATAACTGTATGTGTTGGCAAAAATTCCACAGTTGGACTCCCAAAAAACATTGTGAGGGACACACAATCTTGATTAAAAAATAGCTTGTGTACACCAAGTTTACTAAACCACAAAGAGTATTGTATTTTCTTGCTGAATGGAGTACATACATCCTGGTGGAAATGTAAAATTATAACCCACTTTCCTGTATCTAAAGAAGATTGCACATACTGTCTTTGGATATGCACTTATACAAAGTACAACCGCTGCAATAGTATAATGAGCAATGTTTTCTTTCCCAATGGAATGTCAGTGTGTAGCAATAAGCTGCAGTCACTTGGCTGACCCACAGTGAGAATAAGCTTCTAATCAAACAAATCCTTACCACCTATAAATGGGATGTGTAAAGCTTGTGAGGCCATAATACTGTTCCACTCATCCACATAAATGTCACTCAGTGAATATGACAATGTTATCATCCAAATATGAGTTGCTCACACTGAAGAGATTCTACAGTACAGAAAACTGCATGTTTGTAAAAATGAGCAGCATGATGTGCCACACTTAGCAAGTAGTCGATGGCACATTCACAGTTAGTAACCTGTTAACAACAATGACCCTCTTGCATCATGGTGCAAGGGTTTGTGGTAGTGCAAATCCAGGGAGCAGTAATCTGTAGTAAAAACACTATCCTAATCATAAATGTCCTATCACTTTCACAGAGGGTGCAACAGTAGGAGACTATGGGCCTGATTCTGAGTGACCGCCCGCCTCGCAGGAACCGCCATATGGCCGCTCCGCGGTCGAAAGACCGCGGAGGCCATTCAGGCTTTCCCGCTGGGCTGGCGGGCGACCGCCAGAAGGCCGCCCGCCAGCTCAGCGGGAAACCCCTCCCCACGAGGAAGCCGACTCCGAATGGAGCCGGCGGAGTGGGTATGTGCGACGGGTGCAGTGGCACCCGTCGCGTATTTCAGTGTCTGCATAGCAGACACTGAAATACATAGTGGGGCCCTCTTACGGGGGCCCCTGCAGTGCCCATGCCATTGGCATGGGCACTGGGGGGCCCCCAGGGGCCCCGCGGCACCCCCTACCGCCATCCTGTTCCTGGCGGGAGACCCGCCAGGAACAGGATGGCGGTAGGGGGTGTCAGAATCCCCATGGCGGCGGAGCGCGCTCCGCCGCCATGGGGGATTCACACGGGCAGCGGAAAACCGGCGGGAGACCGCCGGTTTTCCGCATCTGACCGCGGCCGAACCGCCGCGGTCAGAATGCCCTGCGGGGCACCGCCGGCCTGTCGGCGGTGCTCCCGCCGACCCTGGCCCCGGCGGTCTCTGACCGCCGGGGTCAGAATGACCCCCTATCTGTGTTGTGTTGTGTGTAAAATCATCCAACTGAGCCCCACTTACAGTGTCTAAAATAAGGAAAAGGGTCCATACATTACTCAAGTGTGAGGAGGACTAACAGTTCTCCATAGGCCTCTGATAAAGCTACATATACCTTCACAGACCGCAGGTCAACTGCTACATCATGTACTCAACTTATCTGGTTCACCTACTGTCATGCATGAATTATTAATGAATTAGTAAAAGCAGAAAAATATTTAATGTATAAAAACCAATTTAAAATACCTACATCTACCTAGCTTACACTAACTAACAACACTATTCAAAACTATCTTTACTTAAACAATCTTAAGTACTATTCACACCTAACAAGTTAAGCATCAACCCTCCTACCCCCCATTAATAGACATAGGTGGTCATTACAACCCTGGCAGACGGTGTTAAAGCGGCAGTAAGACCGCCAACAGGCCGGCGGTAAAAAAATTGCAATTACGACCGTGGCGGAAACCGCCAACAATGACAGCCACTTTAACACTCAGACCGCCACGGCGGTACAAACAAACAGCGCGGCGGTCACCGCCAACAGACAGGCGGTAGACAATGTACCACCCACAGTATCACAACCTACCAATCCGCCACATTTTCCGGGGCGGATTCACCGCGGATAAAAACACGGCGGAAACAGGAATTTGGAAGGGAAAACGCTCACCTCTACACACTCCACGAGGAACGTGGACACCATGGAGCCGGAACTCCAAATTCTCCCTGCAATAGTCTTCCTGCTCTTCTACCAGGAGCACAAACGCCGGCGGCGAAGTCCACGGTGAGTACAGCACCTACGACACAGGGGAGGAGGGAGGCAAAAAACAGGTACACACACATGCAACATCCCCACCCTCACCCACCACAACACACACACTAATGCACATCAGTACATCACAGTTACACCCCCCAAACCCCACAGAAGAATGCAAATACCAAAGTGTAACCTTCGGAATATATTAAAAACAGGTAGGCAGAAATATATATATACAAAATGTACAAAACAAATACCAGGCATAGTAGTCCAGGTACTGCACAAAGAAAGTCCGTGGAACACTGGGACCACACGGTATGGGCGAGGCCCACACAAAATCAGCAACCATGATGGAGACAACACTGCAGGGGCATCAGACAGCAAGAAAACAGGCACCTCAGGGGGAGGGAAAGGGGGGGCACCTCAGCCGGTTGAGTGCACGACAACAAATCCACGAGGCGGCCACATGCCCACTGTTCAATCCTGGGGAGTGCAAAGCCATAGTCTCTCAAGTCTCTACAGTGGGTGGGTTGCCCACTGTTCAATCCTGGGGAGTGCAAAGCCACAGTCTTTCAAGTCTCTACAGTGGGTGGGTTGCCCACTGTTCAATCCTGGGGAGTGCAAAGCCACAGTCTCTCAAGTCTCTACAGTGGGTGGGTTGCCCACTCTTCCATCCTGTGGAGTGCAAAGCCACAGTCTCTCAAGTCTCTACAGTGGGTGGGTTGCCCACTGTTCAATCCTGGGGAGTGCAAAGCCACAGTCTTTCAAGTCTCTACAGTGGGTGGGTTGCCCACTGTTCAATCCTGGGGAGTGCAAAGCCACGGTCCCTCAAGTCTCTACAGTGGGTGGGTTGCCCACTGTTCAATCCTGGGGAGTGCAAAGCCACAGTCTCTCAAGTGGATGACAGTCTCCACTGGTTCTGGAGGGGGACTGGTGCCCAGAGTGCTTCATCCTGTTAAGGACAGAGGTAGTGGATGGATCTCTCCACTGGTTCTGGAGGGGGACTGGTGCCCAGAGTGCATCACTCACCCCGTGACGGACCCAGTTGCGTCAGTGCCCCTGCCGCTCATGGGCTAGCGGTGCTCGAGATGGCGGTGCCCTGTGCAGCGGTGCTTGAGATGGCAGTGCCCTGTTCAGCGGTGCTTGAGATGGCGGTGCCCTGTTCAGCAGTGCTTCAGATGGCAGTGCCCTGTTCAGCGGTGCTTCAGATGGCGGTCTACATTGCAGGGTCTCAGCTGCTGGCGGTCCTTCATGGCCCAGCTGGGCTGGTGCTGGCGGTGGCCTCATGGGCAGTTGGGCTGGCGGTGGCCTCCTGGGCAGCTGGGCTGGGGCTGGCAGTGGCCTCCTGGACAGCTGGGCTGGGGCTGGCGGTGGCCTCTTGGGCAGCGGGGATGATGGCGGTCTTCTCCGCCGTGCTGCTCTTCCCAGACTTGCCGTGTTTCTTGTGGTCCTTCCCCATCTTGGAAGGTGTCACAGCTGACTCCACACTCCCAACGGGCCCCTGGGAGCGGCTTTGGTGGCTGGAGTCTTTCCCCTCTCACGCCGGGCACTGGCCAACTTCTGATGCTTCACAGGTGGGGGACTGTCTATGCTGTGGCTCCGTGCCACACTGGCTGTCCTGGTGGCCGGTGCACTCCACATACCGGTGACTACAGGCACCACTGGTCCCGGAGATGTTGTGGCTGAGGTGCTACTTCGGGACCTATGAGATGGACGGATTGGGGGAGGTGTGGGAAAGAGTTCAAGGGTGGACAGGAAACGTTTTTGGGACACACTGGGACGGGTAACTGGAGGGGGTTTGGAAGTGGAGCAAGAGGTGGTGGTAGTAAGAGGTGTACATTTGGTGACTTTGGGTGAAGATGCATGCGCTGGAGGCTGTCGTGATGTGGATGGCTGTTGGATAGGTGTGTGCCTGCGTTTGTGTATCTTGGGATGGGGTGTCACAGACACACTGGGAGAGGACACAGGGGACGTGGGAATGGTAGTGGGGGTGGTGACTGTACGTGAGCGGGGTGTGGTGGTGGGTGTGCTGGAGAAGGACGTAGTGGCCGTAGAGGTAGTGCACGCAGGTGTGAGTGTAGACGAGACTGGGAGGGAGGAGGGAGATGAGGAGGAGGGGGACACAGTGGAGGCAGTGGATGTTGGTGTGTCTGCATGTGTGTGTTGATTGCGTGAGTGCCTGTGGGATGTGTGGTGCTTATGTTTGCCTGAGCTTACCTTGTGTGTTGACGTGTGTGCAGGCTGGTCTGATGGTGTGCTTGGGATAGGCAGAGGTACAGGGGATTGGGTCTGGGTGGAGGAAGTTGGAGGGGGGAGGCTAGAGATGGGGACAATGGCTGCCATCAGTGCTGAGGCCAGATTCTGAAAAGCTCGGTGAAGGGCCACCTGACCAGAATGAATTCCCTCCAGGAATGCATTGGTTTGCTGCAACTGCCTCTCTACACCCTGGATGGCATTCAAAATGGTAGACTGCCCAACAGTGAGGGACCTGAGGAGGTCAATGGCCTCCTCACTGAGGGCAGCAGGGCCTGAGGTGCTTGGGGCGAAGGTGATGCCCACCCTCCTGGGTGAGCAGTCACGGGGCAAAGGCTGAGGGGCTGCTGGGAGGGTGGCAGCTGTACCTGTAGATGCGGGGGGCACAGATGTTGCCGCCACCACAAGGGAGCTCCCATCAGAGGACGAGTCTGTGTCGCTGGTCTCAGCTCCTGTCCCCCCGTGGAGCTCCCCTCGCCCTCTGTCCCACTGGTGAATTCAGACTCCATAGTGTCGCCCTCCAGGGCCATGTGGGATGCAGCTCCCTCGTGCTCCAGTGCCACTGCTCCTCCGCCTGATGATGCTAATGCACACAAGAACAGGGAGACCACAAAAAGGGGGGGGGAACAGAAGAAAGACATGTTGAGTGCATGGATTACCGCTACCGTTGGCGGACACGACAGACACAGGAGCCCCCTGCACTACGCCGCGCTGTTGGGCTCCACTGTTCAATTCCTGGGAAATGGCCTACAAGGCTATGGACGACATCTGCACACATAGATGACACAGGGGCATGAATAGCTGTACTTGGCACTCTACAGAGGTGGGGTGCCACATGGCCTGCCTTACGGAGGGGCCTTGCCTACGGAACTCGCCCTGGTCTAGGGAAACCCACAGCCCACATCCCCTACCCAGACACCTCGTAATGCGCGCAAACTCAGCTGAATGAGAGTGTACTCACCCCCTTGTGTCTGCTGTGATGCCCTCAAGCGCCCATCCAACTCCGGGTAGGCCACCGCCAGGATCCTGAACATCAGGGGGGTCATGGTGCGATGGGCACACCTCCCACGTTGGGAGGCCATCCCCAGCTGAGCCTCCACCATCTTCTTGCTCCAGCGGCGAATGTCCTCCCATCTTTTACGGCAGTGGGTGCTCCGTCTGTGGTAGACCCCCAGGGTCCGGACGTCCTTGGTGATGGCACACCAAATATCTTTCTTCTGGTGGGCGCTGACCTACATGAAATGTACAGGGGAAAAAGAGAAGTCATTACCAACTGCACCGTCAAAGTGATTGGCCCCCATCCCTACCCTTGCCATGTGGCACATGCATTCACCGTCTTTCATGCATGCAGCACTCTGCCCCTTTCCTTCTTACATCCAGCCCTCTCCACACAGGCATAGCCCATACAACATGCTCCCTGTGTACTTACCTGTTTGTCTGGAGGACCGTAGAGTAGCTTGTACTGGGGGAGGACCCCATCAACGAGTTTCTCCAACTCCTCAGATGTGAAGGCAGGGGCCCTTTCCCCAGACAGTCGAACCATTGTCTCTTCCAGACGGAGGTCACAGCAGCACTTGCAGTGTAGGTCCTCTCCTGTCGAAGATCAGGTATCGAGTGATTGAATAGATAGAAAATGGTGGTCACGTCCGCGGCGGTGCGTACCGTCACCGCCAGCGTACATCGTCATTGGCTCCTGGGACCCATAGGGTCCAATGTTAACCAATGCAGCATTGCGCCGCGGTCTTCGACCGCCTACCGCGACGGTGTACAACGCCAGCGCAGTTACCTCACATCCCATTGTCTCACTTTAGAGGTCAGGCAGCCGCCATTTCAGGGGCCCACATGGCTTCATTTTCAACTGAATCACACAGACCTAGGCCTAGACTCAAAACACATACGGGCCACCTTTTGTGTATGAATGGTGTTCTGTGTAAACTGTGGGTAGGTACCTCTGAGTTGGTTGACTCTGTGCTCGCTGTTGTCCTTCATAGGCACCGTCCGCTGGGACATGTGAGGAGATAGCGGCATCCTCCGGTGTACCAACCGTTGGTGGACCTGTTGACAATGGAGGAGCGACATTTGATTATCACCTACAGGTTTGACCGTGCCACAATCCAGGAACTGTGTACCCAGTAGGAGCCAGACCTGAGGTCAGCAATCCGCCATCCCACAGGAATCCCCCCTCAAGTGCAGGTACTGTCAGTGCTCCATTTCCTTGCAAGTGGTTTATTTCAAACAACTGTGGCCATGGCATCAGGGATGTCCCAGCCTATGTTTTCCAACGTATTGTTCAGATTGTTGTCCGCCCTTCTGAAACACATGCGGAGCTACACCGTTTTCCCTCAGGTGGAGGATTTGCCTACAGTGAAAGGTGACTTCTATGCCCTGGGACATATCCCCAACATCATAGGTTCCATTGATGGGACACATGTGGCTTTGGTCCCCCCCCCACAGGAGTGACCAGGTGTACAGAAACCGGAAGAGTTATCATTCGATGAATGTACAGATGGTATGTTTGGCAGACCAGTACATCTCCAATGTGAATGCCATGTTCCCTGGCTCAGTGCATGACGCCTACATCCTGCGGAACAGCAGCATCCCTTATGTGATGGGTCAACTCCAGAGGCACCGCGTGTGGCTATTAGGTGAGCACCTGGAAGCAAGTCATTGGGAATGGTTGTCTGGGTGTGGGGTTATACCTACAGGTTAGTGTGTGTCTAACAGTTGTCCCTCGCCATTTGCAGGTGACTGGTTACACCAACCTGTCATGGCTACTGACCCCAGGGAGGAATCCCTGGACAAGGGCAGAGGAATGCTACAATGAGGCCCATGGGTGAACTAGGAGGGTGATCGAGCGGACCTTCGGGCTCCTGAAGGCCAGGCTCAGGTGCCTCCATATGACAGGTGGATCCCTATTCTACTCACCAAAGAAGGTGTGCCAGATCATCGTGGCCTGCTGTATGCTTCACAACTTGGCTTTGCGACGACAGGTGCCTTTTCTGCAGGAGGATGGTCCAGAGGGCGGTGTTGTGGCAGCTGTGGAGCCTGTGGACAGTGATGAGGAGGAAGCAGAGGAAGAAGGTATGCACAACAGGGACTCAGTGATCCTGCAATATTTCCAGTGAGACATAGGTAAGAATACAAACCTGCCTACTACATGTACTTTAACACTACTACCTCTCTAGTGTCTGTCATTTTCACCCAGTGTATTGTCACTGAGTTGTCACTTTCCCTTACGATTTCACAGATGTGGTTCCCACTGTGTGACATCTGCTTATATTCCACATGGACTAGAGCTGTGTGACATAGGTATGTTGACATTACTATTTAAAAAGCATTTTGTCATTGTAATTGCTAATACACTATTTCGAAATCACAGACAGACTCCAGATCGTTTTGTGCTTTAGGTGTGTTTATTTAAGTGCTCAATATTGGAGGGGGTAGTGAAATGGTGAGGGGTGATGGTGGAGGAGTGTCCATGGCAGAGTCCAGTCTATTAGTTTCACAGGTGCTTAGCCCATATGGGCATATGAAGTGGAGCTGGGGCAGTTTAAGTATGGACGGGGTGACAAAGTGGGACAGTAGGATGACAATCAGGGTGGTCTCATTTCTTGGCGGGGGTCTTGGCATCGTGCTCTGTCTTTGTCCTGGATCTCAGGGACCGTTTGCATGGTGGTCCTCCCTCTGCAGGGGCTGGGGTGCTAGTGTGGTGGTCCTGTAGCGGGGCGTCCTGTCCACTAGCGCCGGCGGAGGTGGTGGGCAGTTCATCGTCCATGCTAGTGTCAGGGGCCCCTTCTAGTGCCACAGTGTCCATCCTGGTGTTGAGTACTTCCTTCAGCACCCCAACGTTGGTGCCCAGGGTGGAGCTGATAGTTCTGAGTTCCTCCCTGAAGCCCATATACTGTTCCTCCTGCATGCGCTGGGTCTCCTGAAACTTGGCCAGTACCGTTGCCTGGGAGTGGTGGTAGGCTCCCATGATGGAGGAGAGGGCCTCGTGGAGAGTGGGTTCCCTTGGCCTGTCCGCCCCCTGTCGCACAGCAGCCCTCCCAGTTCCACTGTGTTCCTGGGCCTCTGTCCCCTGGACCGTGTGCCCACTACCACTGACCCCAGGTCCCTGTTGTTGGGGTGGTGGGTTATCCTGGGTTCCCTGTAGTGGTGGACACACTGCTGATTGACGTGTCCTGGGGATGGAGGTATGGGCCTGCTGGGTGGGTGCTGTGCTTCTGTTTCCAGAGGGGGGAAGGTCTGTGTTGGCCTGTGCCTGTGTCAGGGGAACCGACTGTCCCGAGGTCCCCGATGGTCCAGGTTGGTCATCTAGATCCAGTTGGACAGAGGTGCTGTCATCACTGTGGGCCTCTTCTGTTGGTGGTGTGGACATGTGTCCAGTGACGTTGGGTAGGGGTCCTGCAGGGGTATAAAAGGATGTTTATTAAATCTGTGTGTGTAATGGTGTGCAATGGATGGGTGACCGTGTACCCCAGTGCTAGCATTCCTGTGTGGGACCTTGTGTGATGATGGTTTAGGGGGTTGTATGGGTATGTGCAGTGGGCATGTTTTGGTGATGGGTGTCCATTCTTTGTTGTTGCATGTTGGGATGGGTGGTTTGTGATGTTGGGACAAATGTGAGGAGTTTTGGTGCGGGGGTGAGGGTGGGGGTATGTGATAGCATGCAGGTGGGGTGGGGGATGTAATAGTAAAGCTTTGACTTACCAGAGTCCATTACTCCACCTACTCCTGCGAGGCCCTCAGGATTCAGAATCGCCAAGACCTGCTCCTCCCATGTTGTTAGTTGTGGGGGAGGAGGTGGGGATCCGCCGCCAGTCCGCTGAACCGCCAGGTGGTGTCTTGAGACCACGGAACGCATCTTCCCACGTAGGTCGTTCCACCTCTGCCTGATGTCCTCCCGATTTCTTGGGTGCTGCCCACCGCGTTGACCCTGTCTACTATTCTTCGCCATAGCTCCATCTTCCTTGCAATTGAGGTGTGCTGCACCTGTGCTCTGAATAGCTGTGGCTCTACCCGGATGATTTCGTCCACCATGACCCTGAGCGCCTCTTCCGAGAACCTGGGGTGTCTTTGCCGTGCCATGGGGTGGTGTTGGTGATGTGTGGGGTGGAGTGTGTGGTGATAAGTGTGGTGATATGTAGTGGTGTGTTGTGTGAGGTGCGTGGAAGTTGTGTGGGTGATGGTGTTGTGTGCCTGTGGATGCTAGTTTGTTGATGGTGGTGTCTCTCTCTGGCCTTCTCTCGGTGATTCTGGTTGTGGGGGTTTGTGGGTGATGTGGGTGTGTGTTTTATATTGTAATGGGTGTGTGGGAGTGGTGTGTGTATGTGTATCAGGTGTGTGTATTTTGAATTGTCCAATGTGGCTGTGTTTTGGAAATGTGTGTGTATTTTGAGGGCGGTGGTGTGTACCGCCAATGGAATACCGCGGTTGAAAGACCGCCACGTGGATTCGTGTGTCATGATAGTGTGTGCGTATTTCTGTTGCCGTGATGGTGTCAGTTTTGTTTTCGCCAGTTTATCACTGACCTTTAGTGTGGCGGACTTGTGTGGGTGTCTGAATTTTGGCGGACTCTGAAATGTGGTTAATTATTGCTGTGGCAGAATTCCACGGGCGCTGTGGTGTGTTGGTGGTCTTCTGCACGGCGGTAAGTGGCTTTTACCGCCAATGTTGTAATGACCGCCATAGATTGGAACAATACAAACAGCAACAACATTCTAAACATTTCCTATCTCAATGTACAATCCTCCCAAAAAAATGTTTAGTGCTTATACTAATCCCTAACTAACACTGCACAAAATAACTATAAACAATACTAAAAAATAAATTAAGCGGTAAAGTCATTGGGTAGAGGGAGAGAGTCTCAGATCTGGGCAGCCTTATACTCCACTGCTTCCTGTATATTTAGTAATATATCTCTGATGGTAGTATGCTCCCTCCCAATGTGAGTCAATCTGGTGTTGTGCCTCCTCATTCTTTGAACCATTCTGTAGTGTAGGGAGTAAGTTGCTCCAGCCTGGCTGTGCCAGCTTCGCGGGGGCTGACCAGTTGGAGGTTCTGCTGTGGCCTGGGTTGTGGATTGTGGCAAGTTTGAGAGATGTGAGGGTCCTGCTGTTGCCTGGATTGTGGATTGTGGCATGGTTGTGACATGTGAGTGTCCTATTGTGGCCTGGGTAGTTGAATGTGCCTGCTGTCTGCCACCCTGTGATACTGGTGGGGCTGCTTCTGTTGTGGGTTGGGACCTGGTGATACTCCTCCAGGACCCACTGGCCTTTTCCTACTGGAATTCATCCAAGATCCCAGAAGATGGCAAAAAGGAGCTCTGCCAGTGGGAGTCAGCTAATAGGGGTGTGAGGCTCCCAGCCCCTGCAAGATTTCTGAGAGGAAGCAAGAACAGGCCCCTGTGAGGGCCAGGGAGCATGACCCGGCCAGGAAAGCATGTATCCATTAGTCACTGTCTGGGTCAGATGCACTGTCTCACTTTTCAAGCTGTTTCAGTAGGGCGGCCCTCTCTCCTGAACAGAGGGTTTTTGGATCTGTTTCTTTTTCATGCAGGGAATGTGTCCTTCAGCCCCTGAAAGTGTCGATGAGCTCCCAAGCTGGGTTTGTGGTAGGTGTCTCCTCCCAATAGTAAACCTGCCTCTTCCTCTTCTGCAAGCCTCATTATTCCATATGAACATGATGCAGAACTGGTGTCCCCATTTATACCTGATCCCTTTTTCAAGGAGGAAGCTAGTAAGAGGCCAAAGATCCCTTTGGCGTTGTAGAGTAATGATGGAGAGGTCTTGGTACAGGCATACCTTGGTGCCTTCAAAGTCAATGACACTTTTGTCTCTCACTGCAGCCAATATGGTGTCTTTCTGTTTATGGTAGTGGAGTAGGGTTAAAATGCCTTGCGGCTGCCCCGGGGACTGTCTAGGATGACTCGCTCTGTGTGTACTATCAAGGATAATTTCTTGGTCTGCTAGTGACAATGACACTTGGCGAAAAAGACAAAGAACATAGTCCTCCAGTTTCCCAACATCTGCCTTAAGTGGGATGCCCTTCATGCATATGTAACATCACCTCAACATATTGTATAGATCCTCTAGTTGGTACTTAAGATCAGCTACTTTATCCCAGAGAGTAAGAATTTCATGGCGGTGCTCCTCTAGCTCTTCATCACCGAAATAGCGTGCCTGTTCCAAGGAGTTTACACTCTGTTCCAGATCACCTATATTACATCTAATGTGATCAGCTGCCAATTCCTGTTTCAGGGCTGCTATGTCATTTCTGAGCGTGCTAAAGAGGCTTTTAAGGAATGACCAAGTGAATGGGGCATACACTTCAGGAGTGTCCACTGGGGTGGTAGTGACAGAGCCAGGCACCTCCTTCGAGTCATCTTCTGTTCACACGTATTTCTTTACGGAGGGTTTTGTAAACAAATCTTTGAAAGTGTGATATTTTCAGGCTTGGTGGGCCATTAACATGTTGTCCGGGAGCTACGTTCAAGGCCCTATGTGTATAAAGAGCAAGCCGCTTATGTCTTTATTTCAGGGGTCTGGAACGTCATATTTGGCAGCCCTTCAGTGGGACTTACACCCCAGTACTAGGTAGAAGGATGAGGTCTGAGTCACAAGGCCCAGCAGTGTACACCGTGTCTCACCACCCTATAGGAACCAGCAATCCAAATCTCCAGCAGAGCGTGTTTCCACTTGCTGGTGCTCCAACAATATTCTGTTCTGAGTGGATGGCCACACCACTCCCCCAGTGGCCAGTATCAGCAATTCAGTTGTAGTGAGGTAAGAGCAAGGTGGGTGTCACTCAGAGGGTAGTTATTAGCTTGCTCGTTAGTGGTATGTCATGGCCTGGATGCAAGTTATCCCAGGTGACCTCTGCCAACCATCCTGGCCTTATTCCTACCAAGCTTTCTGCAGGGCCCTGGGCAAGATATTGGGGTCAGCAACCTTTCCCACTCTGCTAGTGGAGTAGGGGAGCGTCAGTTTGAAAGTAGCTGTGTTTTTGAAACAGTGGTACATATGTCAAATTTGCCAATAGTTCACCTGGCCCACTGGATCTGGATCAGCGCTGCATTTGATCTTAGAGTCACTGGCCCTCTTCTTGTCTGCCCAGGATAGCGGGCCCACTCCACTGACCTGCTATTAAGTGTGGCGGTAGCTCCCCTGCAGCATCCGGTTCCTCCTTGTTGTTCCCTCCACCAGTCATGCTTTGGGTGATTCAGCCACAGCAGCCCATATGGGACCGCCGTTCAGACCTCCGCCATCCAATGCTCCCCTGGACTTCACAGAGAGGCATCCAATAGGTAGGACTCCAGGAGATTCTTCATGGCTGCTGATCGCTGGGCCCTGATATTCCTTCTTCCTGGCACTGTCTCTCTTTTCACCATACAAGGCCCCTTCAACCTGGACACTCTCAGGACACCAGCTCAGTGTCGGGTCCAGAGTGGTAGGTCCATTCAGCGCCGATTCAAGGGCCATACATTATCACAACTCTTAGGGAGCACTGCAAGCCCCATCACAGCCACCATTTTGCCCACGGCATTGCCCTACGTCTTTTCAAAAGATCTCTTTTCAGGCATGGAGGTCCACTAGGGCAGCTTCTGCTCCCATGCTCTGGGGGGTATGGCGATGGGCCACATTGGGGTGGGAAGCTCCTCAGGGTGCCGGAATCACAGCCACTAGAAATCACGACATCAGAGCTCCATTAAATTACATCCAACATGGGCACCATGTCGGACACGCCCAGTTGTATACTATTAGATACAGCACATTCCTGCCCTTTTGCTTTTACGCATAGCAGTGCAGTAAGGTGACTTGCTATGCTGCACTGTGTGACCATGCTCAAATTATGGCCCTCAGAGTACAGTTACAATATATTCTGTGACCAATACTGTGATCCACATCATTCAGGCTATCACCAGCATACTGAAATGCAGCACACATACTCAGTCATCTCCCATTATATGGTTCTATACTCCATTTGAACTGTATTACAGTGTGCCATGTTCAACACAGACTACTAGCATGTGCACAGTGTTTCATGTTTCAGCCTATGTGTTGTTTATGTCTTGCACAGGCACATGCATCCTACATATGATTTTAGCACACACACACTTTCTGATCAATGTGATGTTAAGTAGGGCTGAGTGAAACACACAGTTGTGGAACTTTAGAAGAAGTGAATGAGCCTGTTGACCACATTGCAGTGAAACAGGGTTGAATGGTCATGTTTACTACTACTGATCACTATACAGTATGCTGCCACTGCCACGTTTGCTGAGTTTTGCTCCTGCCACAGTCACATATCAGAACTATACAGTATGCTGCCACTGCCAGGTTTGCTGAGTTATGCTCCTGCCATAGTCACGTATCACAACTATTATAGTTTGTGTTTTGGTGCCCCTCCTGATTCAAGTTGACTGCAAGTCACAGGTCTTTGTAATGGCACACATGCATATTCCATGTAGCCCTGTAGGAATATGCCATCATTAGTGATATACACAACATTGTAGTATTTCGATCATTCAGAATTGGAAAGGTGTTAACTTGTGTGGTGTTTTGTTGATTTGCAAAGATGCATGAATGTATTTTATTACAATATTGACATCTACACCTGAGACAAAGCATTCGGCCATGACAGATGTCTTACATGATCTGGGATGGCATAGGTACAGTTTACATCTTTTGATGCAGCAAAACACAGCTAGACAGTTGACTTTCTACATAGATTTGTTCTGAGATCGAGATATGCCCCTATGTTTATATACAGCTAAGGAATAAAACTTACACATGTTGAGGCATACATCTAGTTGACAAGATATTGATTGACGATATTGTTGGATTGACATACACAACACAGTTGTTGATTTGAATAGTAAAGATTTATTGGACATGAAGTTAAGATGGTTTCAATCAATGTTGGTATCTTTTTAATTTTAGTCATTAAAAACAATTTGCAACAATTTGGTCCCTTCTCTGCTGATCGGCCATTGTGTGTACAATGTCTCCCTCAGAGTCTTCTGCCTCTTCAGTCTCATGCGGGAATGCCCCCTCATTGACCCAAAGGGCATTGGTCCATACACATATATTGTACAAAATCATTTTACACACCATGTCAGGTGAACAGAGTAGTCTGCGTCTGGATTTGATGAGACATGTGAAGCATGACTTCAGTATACCAAACATGCACTCCACCACAGTGTTGGTTTTTGATAGAGCTGCATTGAACGTCTTCTGCCCATCTATCTGTGGATTGGTTCATCAGCAAGGCTGCAAACCACATCCCTGGTCACCTGAAAATAGGCAAAATCAACAGTCATCATTTGTATTTTTTATACTTCAAAATTACCTCTGTAGCATTTGCCTGTATGCTTTATGATATGCTTTTTAATTTCATTGAAACTGATATGTTTTAGTTACTGTTGAAAATTGCTTTACAGATGTTTTTTGCTATATTTTTGATTAGTTTAACATGTTGTACAGCAGGCAAGGGATACAACACAACAACATGAGAGTTCATGTGTTTAGACAGGAGATCGGTCAGATAAGCAAATTTGACTATTTGTATCTGCTCACTGTAACACGTGGACTATGTGTGTAACCTGTCTCAGTCAGTCAATCAGTCAGTTCAACTTTACTTGGCATTTGGTGACAAAAAAAAGCAGAAAACATAAATATACAAAGACAAAATTTACTATCCTAAAACCAATAAATATTTATACATAAGAGAATAAATAAGCATGAAACCTGAGAAAGGGGAGTAACAAACAAATGATTCATATGGCAATCCATTCATACACTTTTCTTATCTAGAGCACGATTTTAATAAAGTTTAAAATTACATAACATAAATTAATAGATTAAAGACTTTGTGAAAACTCCAATGCTAGCAAATATTGTGTAAAACCGGCCTTTTGCAGGATGGGAGCTAAAAAAGCACTTCTAGGTAATGAATATAAGGGCAAAACAGGATAAAATGACACATACTTTGCTTTGCTGTTTAATTACAGTGACAAGAGGGAAATCTTGATTCCATGAACTTTGAATGGAGAAGGAAACTTTAAAATGTATAACATTCAGTCTAAAAGAAGTTATATAGTAAGGATGACTTGGGTCAAGTATGGTTCAATTGCAATTGACATGACTAGGGGTATATACCGCTCCACAGTTTTTTTCTCACCACTTTAATCTATCATTTGTGCAGAGTTCGGTGTAATGAGATTTCACAGTGATTTTCGCATCCCTGCTCAACCACGATGGATCTAAAAACATTTTTGAAATCCCAAGTCTACCAAAAAGTGATTTTACATGTGCCAGCCACAGGACTGCGTTCCAATTTTGAAGTGAAAGACAATCTGATATACAATCTCTCACTAAGTTTGCATCAGGATTCAGCCAGTACTTTACCCATAATAAAAGTGGGACACTTTTTAATATGATCTTCAATGAATGTTAGGCCCAATTCTTCACGGCCGATGAAATTAGCTGTGTTTTATTTGTGGCTGGCAGTCTATGGGCAAAGGAATTTTCAATACGCTTTAGTGATTCTGCAGTTTGATACCACCACACACCAGCCCCATAAACAGCGGGCAAAATGCACTTTGTCTTAAGCAGTGTTATCAACTCCGGCAAGGATTCATGGCCTAAAAGTCTGACAGAGCAGAAAATTCCCTCCATGTTCTTGACCATTTGTTATGTTTTCGTTAAAATATGATTTTTCCAAATTAAATTAGAACTAAAAGTAATACCTAAATAGTTACAAATGTTTACCCTTTTTAAAAATAGTCCCTCCCATCCTAAATCACTTGGATTTGGTGTGTTTGGGCCCACAGGTCATAACATACCCTTTTGTTTGATTTTTTCTTTAGGTCCAACCCCTCCATATATTCTGTAAATAGATCCAGTTATTTCTGCAAATCATTTGGAGTCCGGGCAATTAAGATTGCATCATCTGCATAGACCAAATAAGTAATTAATTTCCTCCCATCTTAGGTACATCCAGCCCTGCATTTATGAGGTATTCTGACATACCAGTAATATAAATCAAAAACAAAAAAGAAGCTAAAATACTCCCCTGTCTCACCCCTCTTAGTAACTTTATTGGGGCTGTTAATTCTCCCTGAGGACCGCAACGTACAATTACTGTTAAGTTAGAATGCAGGCTTTCTAACAGAGTGAGAAGATCCAGCTCAAATCCCATCTTCTCCAAAAATATCCAAAGTTTATCCCTATTGACCAGTTCAAATGCGCTCGATAAATCAATAAACGCCATGTGAACTGCACCCTTTTCTGTGTGTACCCATCTACTTATGATGAGATGTAAATTTACGGTTTGCATGATAGTGCCAAAGCCTGGCCTAAAACCAAACTCCACTGGAGATAAAAGCCTATGTTCCTTGGCCCAAGTTTTTGAACAGGCCAGGATTACGCTCCAGAGGACTTTCACCATGGCACAAACCAGGTTATGATCACTCTGGCAGGTGGCAATAATTTTATGGCCTGAGGTCAAATGGGCAGCATTTGCTGAAATGAATGTAAAACCAATAGTACTCCCCCTAGACCCTCCTGTGAAAGTAGAACCTGTTGCACTAGTCTTGCTCCTGGATTCTCTTAAGATCTGTAAATCTAATTTTAAAATAAGCGTATACACGGCGTCACCCAAAGCTGTGTCTAAAGTGCATCCTGTTCAGCCCCCATCATCTGTAGGAATGCCACATGCCTGACTATTCGATGAGGCAGTTAGAAACAATGGTAGTGAGCCCGCCAATTGGTCTTCCTGCTGTAAAAGGCAACACGGGTTGAAACATGGAATAATAAACGTCAATCTTGAAAGGATTTTTCATTCATGTCTCCTGCACACAAATCACATCAAAAGTGGACAGAAAATGTAACAAATCCAGGTTATCTAACTTACGACAAGCCCCTGCAATATTCCTTGTGGCCATGTTAAATCCTCTTTGGTTACCATCAATCTTTTTGCTGCCGGGACCCCCTCTCAAAGATTTTTTAGATGTAAGGACCCCTTCCTGACAAAAAGTTCTAGAACCTCGTACTCCTCATCATCGACAATAATAAACGTCCCTATTTCCCACAGAAATCATTTTTACGGTGAGATATTAATAGTACTAATATTAAACAGTCAGCGAGTGGGGACGCATGGTCAAAGGTGTAGCTAAAAACAAAGGTCCTCATTTATGAGGATTTGGCATAGGACAGTCACAAGTCTTCTGGCTACACTGTCCTATGTCAATACAAAAGGGCAGGAATGGACCGTATTTATGAAATACAGTGCATTTCTGTCCTTCCCCCCTGTGCTGGCGCACAAATTGCTGCCTGGCGCCAACATAGGCAGGATTTTTTTTGTGCAGGAAGGGGCACTTTGTGCACAAAAACAACCCAGAGAGGCATTGTACCTCTTGCTATATGTGCGACAGATAGAAACACACGTGCAAACAGGAAAAACACAGATACCTCCTCTGATGGAAGCTCCCTGGTGGTGGCGGACACCTCTGTGTCCACTCCAACTACAGGTACAGTCCCCATCCCCGTACCAGTACTGCCCTCCCAGCAGCCCCTCAGTGAGTTTCCCATGCCCCCTCACCCAGGAAGGTGGGCATCTCCTTCTCCCCAGGCACCTCAGGCCCTGCCCAGTTAGCCCTGCTGCCCTGAGTGAGGAGGCTATTAACCTCCTGCGATCCATCTCTGTTGGGCAGTCAACCATACAGTAGTGAATGCCATCCAGGGGCTGCCAGCCCATTTGCAACAAATAAATGCATTCCTGGAGGGCATTCACCCTGGCATGGCAGCCCAAAAAAGATCAATCCAGGCTCTGGCCTCATCCCTGATGGCAGCCATTGTTCCTGTCTCTTGACTCCCCTCTCCAACTTCCTCTACCCAGTCCTATTCCCCTCAACTCCAACCTATCCCAAGCACACATTCAGACCACCATGACCCAAGACAACACACAGGAGTGGCTCAGGCAAACATAAGCACCACACATCAGGCACTCACAAACACCATCCAGATGCAGACATACCAACATCCACTGCCTCCACTGTGTCCCCCTTCTCCTCGTCATCCACCACCCTCCTAGTAGCATCTCCACTCACACCTGCATGCACTACATCCTCATCCACGACCCCATCACCATCACGCCTATCACTACACGCTACTCACTGGCAGTCACCACTCCCACATCCATGCACATGTCCCCTGTGTCCCCGCCCACTCTGTCTGTGCCCCCTCCTCCCAAAGTACACAAACGCAAGCATTTCAGACACCCAACAGCCATCCAGCTCACAAAAGCATCCAGTCCATGCACCTGCACGAAAACACAGCAGACAGACACCTCCTACCACCACTCCCTCATCCTCCACTCCCAAACCTTCACCATCTTCCAGCACCAGTGTCTCTAAAAAGCTTTTCTTCTCCACCCTTGACCTATTCCCTATCCCTCCTCCCCGTCGTTCACTTCGGGCCAGGGTGGTCAGGACCCAGGCTAGCACATCAGCCACCCAGTCCATGGCCTCTGTCGTTTCTGCAGCCACTGCAGTTGTGAGAGGCTCAGTGAAGATACCTGTCCACACAGCAAGTGTGCCTGCACCACCTACCAAGGGCAAAAAGGAAGCACCAGCTGGCAAATCCAAAAAGGGAGGACCAGCTGGCAGAAGCAAGGAGGCACCAACAGCTGGCAGAAGCAAGGAGGCACCACCAGCTGGCAGAAGCAAGGATGCACCACCGGCTGCCAAACGCAAGGAGGCACCACCAGCTGGCAGAAGCAAGGAGGCACCACCAGCTGCCAAGGGCAGAAAGGGAACACCAGCTGCTAAGGGCAATGACAAGGGCAGAGATGCCACAGGCAGGATGGATAAGGAGTCTGCTGCTGGAGCAACATCTGAGCTAACAACACCAGCCATGGCACTTCAGCCATCCGAGGCAGCAGGGGAAGGGCTAGAGCCTCCCCCCACCACAGTCAGCACCGCCACCAGCACCGCCGCCAGCCCCACCGCCTGCACCACCACCTGCAGCACCACCAGCACCACTGCCAGCAGCAGCAGCCCCAGTGGGCAGCCATCCGAGGCTGCGGGGGAAGGGCTGGAGCCTCCCACCACCACAGGCAGCACCGTCGTCCACACTGCCACCTGCACCGCCACCAGCACGACTGCCGGCACCACTGCCAGCAGCAGCAGCCCCAGTGGGCAGCCGTCCGAGGCTGCAGGGGAAGGGCTGGAGCCTCCCCCCACCACAGGCAGCACCGCTGCCAGCACTGCCACTGCCACCATTGAGCAGCCGTCACCGCCGGCGGGTAGTGTGTAGTCGTGCCTCCATGTGCTGTAGTGCGTCCTGGGCCCTGCAAAAACTGTAGGTATGACACCCAGGTGAGAGACTGTGACCGTGCACCCTCCAAGGTCTGCACAACAGGGCACAAAGCCCCCTCCAGAACCAGTGGAAGAGGGCATCCACTCACCCCCTCCTTGCCAGGATGAAGCACACTGGGCACAAGGCCCCCTCCAGAACCAGTGGCCGAAGGCATCCACTTACCCCCTCCTTGTCAGGATGAAGCACACTGGGCACAAGGCCCCCTCCAGAACGAACTAGTGGAAGAAGGCATCCACTCATCCCCTCCTTGTCAGGATGAAGCACACTGGGCACAAGGCCCCCTCCAGAACAAGTGGAGAAGCCATCCACTAGAGAGACTGTGGCCTTGCACTCCCCAGGACCAAGCAGTGGGTAAACCACCTACTTGAGAGACTGTGGCTTTGCACTCCCCAGGACCAAGCAATGGGCAAACCACCCACTTGAGAGACTGTGGCTTTGCACTCCCCAGTACCAAGCAGTGGTGTAGTGGGTTCAGGTTCCGGGGTTGGAAGACAGGCAAATTGACTCAGGTAGGCACTGGATGTTGTTGCAATTTTTCTTTTATTTGCGGTTTGTTTAAATGACTCTTTCCTATCAACTGTCTTTGAGAAAGTCTTTATTCTTTTTTCCTTTGTCTTCCCAAAGTTAATGAGGTGGTTTTTCTCTCTTCTAGGGCGTTCCGGTGGATGGTCAGGGTCCTGTCTGGCTAGTCGTCGGCTTGGAACAGAACTCGTTCCCGAAGGGTGGACCGGTTTCCCCAAAAGAAAGAACTGGAAAGCAGGTAAGTATGGGTGTTGGTTGGGGTGCAATTATAGGGTTAGTAGTGAGGTGGAATTGCAGGGGGTGCTGGGTTTTGCAGGGACTAATTTTGTCATGGGATCACAGTTATCGTGCACTGAGACACTCTCTCTCTCTCTTCTCTAGTACAGGAGGGTGGTTAACTTCACTGGCCCTCCTGTGTGTTGTGAATTAGTTTCCTTCCCCTTAATACCCTCCTCCCAGACCTTTCCCAGGTCCCTCAAACTTGCTCCTACCCCACATCCACTCGGGCAGGAGTTTTAATTTAAGGTACGATCGTACCTGTGCAAGCCACGCCCCTCCAGGGACGTGGCGGCGTTGTTCGCTCTTCCTCGGCGTTTCTCTGCGGGTCTTCGGATCCGCCACTGGCTCTCTCCTGGTCTCAGAATTCCCACGGCCGTCAATCGAGTCCCCGTAGTCGAAGGCTTCTTGGTACTTAGTTCCTCCTCCTGCTCCTGGCGTCACGTCCCACTCCATCTCCGTCCGTGAGACTTCCTCGAAGATGTTGGGCGCCACCACTCTCGCTCCTCCTCTCTAAGTACTTCCCCTCTTGGGACCTGGATATCCGGGTCCGATGATACTCTTCCTCCGGCTGTTCTCCCGGCCGTGCCCCCGGGCACGATTTCATCTGCTCGGGGTTGACGTTCGTAACCGTGGCGATGGACGCCCAGTTACAAGTGGGCAAACCACCCACTTGAGAAACCGTGGCTTTGCACTCCCCAGGACCAAGCAGTGGACAAACCACCCACTTGAGAGACTGTGGCTTTGCACTCCCCAGGACCAAGCAGTGGGCAAACCACCCACTTGAGAGACTGTGGCCTTGCACTCCCCAAGACATCGCAGAGGGCATGTAGCCCCCACCAGGAGCAGTGCCGTTGTTCCATCTTCCGGCTGAGGTGCCCGCCCTTCCACTTCCCCTTCCCCCTGAGGTACCTGTGCATTTTCAATCTGATGCCCCAGCTGTGTTTTATCCTCCTTGAGGCAGGAGTCAAGTGGGGCCTTGCCCTATGTGATATGGCCCTGTGGCCACAGACATTTTGGACTGGGCAGGGTCCCTCCATTTGTATATATATTAGATACAGTTTTGTGCTTTGTGGTGTATTTCTGGAAATGTATATTATTACACTGACTTTACTCACTTCCTTTTGTCCTTGTGTTATTCCTGAGGGGTACGGGGTGGATATGTAATGTTGTTGCATCTGTTTGTGTGTATGGTGTTTGGGGTGGGGTGGGGGTGTTGCGCGTTGCGTGTGTGTGTGTGTCGCTCTCTTTTTCCTCCCACCCTCCCTTGTGTGCTAGTTGCCGTACTCACTGTGGTCGTCTTCGCCGCCGTTCGTGTTCCTGGTGTAGGCGTCGTGGTTCTTCCTTGAGTGTCCAGAAGTGAGTTGTTTCTCTTCTGTGTACTGTTTCTGCTGTGCTTTTGATGGCTTTGGTACTGCCCCGGAAAAGCTGGCGGATTGGCTTGTTGTAATAGGGTGGTGGTACATTGTCTTCCACCTGGCTGTTGGCAGTTACCGCTGCGGTGCTTGTTGCTACCGCCATGGCAGTCGGTGTATTAAAGTGGTTGGCTGTGTGAGCAGTTTCCGCCGTGGTCATAATTCCATATTTTTTCTGCCGGCCTGTTGGCGGTATTACGGCCGCTTTACCACCGACCGCCAGGGTTGTAATGAGGGCCTTTGTCATTCTAAACTGGCGAGGTAATAAGGGATCGATGTAGATGTTCTTGGAATGGATTATTACTAGGAATTCACAAAGTTGTCACTTTCTTTTCTAGACTTGAACTTTATGGCCCAAGATGGTTTTCTGACCCCTAAGTATACCATAAGTCCATGGACAGAAATATTCTACTGTCATACGCGAGTTTACATCCCAGGTCCTTGACATAAAATTTGCTGTATGGCCAGGTTCTGTGATTGCACAGTAACTGCATGGACATTGACAATTGAAATCAGGTAGCAGATCAACTAAGCAGTAAATTGAGGGAGAGACATTATCCTGCCCAGGACGTTTCAAGGGCACAGAAGACAGCACAGAATACCCACAGAGATGTTCTATTAGAAACCAATGAGAGGCCACAGCCTGATAAGATCACCTGCATACCACCCTTTTGTACGACCTCAAATTAGATCAAAGGAATTGTGAATAAAAAATTGCTGTATTTTAAACTCAAATGGCCTAAGGCTACAACCACCCATGTTCTCATTCAGAAAAAGTGTCAGTATTAGGAGCATGTTGATTCACACCAGGTCACAGGAGAGTAGGACCATAGTGGAACCAAGAGTTTGGGATTTGGCTCCTGTTGTGGGCAACTATGCATGTGGAGCGTGCACAATATGCCATTGTACGAAAGGACACAAAAAGCGTAGATGTGGGTCTGAAATACCCATGGTTCTACACAGCACACCAGATGTAATTCTGAGAATGTCATATACCTGATGTGGACATCACAACAAGGAAGGTTAAGAAAAGGATCATGGAACACAAGACAATGAGAAATGTAAAAAGACAACGACAAAATTGACTGTACTTTTTTGGAAATACACCACTCTGTGAACAACCTAGCCTCCATGATACTAGATAAACCTAATGTTCCAAGCAATGTGAGGAGAGCAAATATCTCTTGTTTAAACATGATCAAATGTAAATATATAGGTTGCACAGCCATATGAGGGGATTGAATTATGACATTCCCTGGCATCATGTAAACAGCTTATGAGAGGAATGTCTATACATGAGAGAACATAGACCACTGGGTCATTTTTATTTTTATGTGTATCACACATATATTTATGGGTGTAGACATACTGTTTGGTATGCATCAAAGGAGCATGGGTTACAATCATGCATCCATATGGAGGGGACTGGTGGTATGAATATGTCAGTTATTAATACATATTTTTTGTGAGGACAGAGCATGTCCATAGAACCACAACATTTTTTATTTTTGGACCTTTTTACCTCGTTCTTTCGTGCCAGCCTACACTACATACTGATAGGTAGCTCACCGGTGGATGCATCCATGATTGCACGCTGGTGAGATAAAATAGACGTAGAGGCAATAGCTCCACAGGGCTGACATTGTGTACCTGGGGCTGATTAGTGGTCTTGTGCTCAGTGTCAGTTATTAATTCATATTTGTTTTGAGGCCAGAGCATTTCCATATAACCACAACCCTTTATATTTTTTTAGCTTTTGACCTTGTTCTTTTGTGCCAGGCCACACTATGTACTAATAGTTAGCTCACCGGTCTCTGCTTTGACCAGGTCCCCCAAGGGTCCTCCCTCAGCCCCACTCTCTTCAACATCTACATGATCCCCCTAGCCAACATCCTCCGGGGACACGGAATCACTATCCTCTCCTATGCAGATGACACCCAATTCATCCTCTCCCTCACCCGCAACCCCACCACCGCCAAAACCAACCTACACGCTGCTCTCCTCGACACCGCCAACTGGATGACCATTAACCACCTCAAGCTCAACTCAAACAAAACCGAGATCATCATCTTTGGCCCCAACAAAACCACATAGGACGACTCCTGGTGGCCCACCGCCCTAGGCCCTGCACCCACCCCTGCAAACCACGCACACAACCTCGGCATCATCCTGGACCCCTCCCTCACCATGACACAGCAAATCAATGCTCTAACCTCCTCCTGCTTCCACACACTCCCACTCTAAAAAAAATCCTTCAAATGGATTCCCCCAGAAACCAGGAAGACAGTCACCCACGCACTCATCAGCAGCAGACTGGACTATGGTAACGCCCTCTAAGCCGGCACCACACTCAAATGCAAACTCCAGCAAATCCAGAACACAGCCGCACGCCTCGTCCTTGGCCTCCCCCGCCACAAACAAATCTCACCAAACCTCAAATCCCTTCACTTGCTTCCCACAGACTAGAGAATCACATTCAAGATCCTCATCCACGCACAAAAATCCCTTCACAACACCGGCCCAACCTACCTCAACGAAAGAGTGAACTTCCACACTCCCACACGCAACCTCTGATCAGCCGACCTCGCCCTAGCCACAGTCCCCCGCATCCAACACACTACCACAGGAGGCAGGTCCTTCTCCTACCACGCCCCCAAAACCTGGAACTCCCTTCCCACCAACCTTCGCAAAACCAAAGACCTCCTGCTCTTCACAAAGAACCTCAAGACATGGTTGTTCGATCAGTGACCCTCCCTACCCCTCTACAGTCCCCCCCCCCTCTCGCCTTGAGACCCTCACAGGTGAGTAGCGTGCTCTACACATTTTTTTGATTGATTGATTGACTACAGTGTGATGCCCATGCTCCTACTCCGGATTTAGAGAGATTAAACAAAGACCAGGGTAAGGAGAGAATTTGTGACTTCTGTGCTGTCTTTTTAACCTCATCTATGTAAGAATCTGTTGTGTGGTACCTTGTGATATATAGCTGGTTGTGCACACTGAATTGATTAAGGTGTGTGACACAATTAGTCCTATGAGATGCAGACCTCAATGCAGGTGTTTGATTGGGAGGACTGTATACACTCACCCCCTGGAGCGACACGATTGACAATATTGCCATTTTGTTTTTCAGAAAAGTTTCTGGCTCATGAAATTAAGTGACAAGTAAGATCAATGCATGATGTTACCTTATTACAGTCTACTAACAAGCAGGAGTGACTGATGGTGATAGGGTTTGTAGGGATCTGAATCCTGAGGTAGGCCACCAAACCTAAGTGGTGTTAGATGCATGGCCAAAATATACTGACAATGTAGAGAGATGATAGCGCAATAAGCCCCCAGACCATCTTCTTTGGTATTTTTAATCCTATATAGAAGACCCACAGTAAACAAGTAGAGATATTTCTAAGGTAGTTTTGATGCAATATTGTGAGGTGGATCCCTTTGCGCATTTTGTGAAACTAAAAAAAGCATTGCTTCAGATCTAGTGTTAGTTATGGAGGGGCTGTTGTAGTATGTCCTATGATGAAACATGTCACCATTAGTGCGTGATAGCACTTTCTTCCCAAATATGGGTCTCAAGGGAGGGTGGGGAGGAGAGATGAAGAATTGTACCTCTCATTCCTTCTTTTGTGTGTAGATTGTTATTTTTAATCTCTGGACTGAGGACTCATGACGGCAGCAGTACCTACATATAATAAAGCACATAAGACTCTAGGGCTGTCACTTACTGTCTGTAGGTTTCTACCCTAGTCCATGTGCAGAAAATAAGTGGGAGTTGAAGAGCAAAGTGTGAGAAAGGTATCACTCCTGTATTCTGTTTGCCTATTGAAGGGTTCTGGTGTCACATCATTGCCTCTGACATTTTGGTGTATCAACATTAGTTTTTAGAGTTCCATCCTCTCCATATTTCAATCCTCTTAAAATTCCTTTGGTATTGTGGATTGCTTTAATAGATTTCTTAGGGAATTTGGGTTTGAAAGCAGATATGGGTAGTAACTATCACCTCTTCAGAAAAGTTGAGAAGATTAAAATACAGTATTTATTGGTCTATTTCAAATATTTGCTGTTTTCTGCATCTAAAATGATTTTGTTTCCAAACAGCGACTATGGTCTGCAAATGAACTAGCCAGTTTATGACCTACACATCTCTATTTGCTTACCTGGAGAGAATGTGTTTCAGTCATGTTATAGAACCTATCAGAGATAGTCAGGCATTTTGATTTATAGTTGTGAGTGAATTTCTAGTTTTCACAACAAGAGTGATAAACAAGAAATGTACATTGTTAATTTTATAGCCAGCATAATTAGGAACAATTTATTACGGATTTTAGGAAATAGCAGCAAACATAAATGGACAGAATGTAAGCATTATGAAAAAGTCAGCATAATGCACAGTACATTTTAAGGCCTCTTATACATCAAACCATAACTAACAAACATATAAGAATCAAATGCTGCTATCTTAAGACTGTTTTATAATTAAATGTTGTCATTGTCTGCCAAAACTTCACTTATCTTCCACTTCTTAGGCTGTGACTGAGAGAAGGCTGGGTAGCTCATGACAATTTATTTTCATATTCCCAGGAGAATCTATTATGCCTTTTTATTAGCATCAAATATTTTATCAAAAATATGAAAACAATTTGAACTAAAAGAATCGGAGTATGCCATATATGTGGTTCAAAAGCTAATCACTAATTGAAAACAGACAATGCCTTGCTTTAAGCGTTGATGAGAAAATAAGCAAATGCACAATATTTGGTGTTTTCATAGGCATATAAGGCAAAATGCATTGCAACATTTTCCAAGTAGTATCCCAAATGTTCTCAAAGTGAATATAAAAAACAACCAATACATGCTTTGCTATGCCTAGAACGATTCTATTTTGAAAGTTTGTGCTTATGTGAATGTAGTAGAAAAATAATTCAAGTTGAGTCCTTTCTTTATTATCTTTAGGACACAATTTGAAGATAGAGTCTTCTTGAAGTGCTAAACCTTTCATTCTTAAGGTGGTCCTTCTCCAAACATTTTGCCTACTTACCTTGAATTTTTGCTGGATTTTGTTTTGTTGGCCTTAGGACTTAGTGCACTTTACCAGAGCTAACGAGTGCCAAAGTGCATGTGTTCACACCCTTAAACATGTTTTGCTTGTCATATACCTGGTAATTGACATATTTATTTATTTACTTTTAAATCCCTTGTAGATTGGTATACAGTATACCAAGGACCTGTTAATTGCATGCTACCAGCCAGCTTGCATTAAGTGCCTCCCATGTACATAGCTCACCAAAACATATCCCTACCCTGCCATTGCAGCCTGAATGCAGTGTCTCACTGCCATGTTGACTTGGTATATAAAACTATTTGCCAAGCCTTTAACTCTACTTTTATTAGATATAATTATCCATAAGGCAGACACTAGGTATCCCATAGGGTAGGGTGTTGTGTATTTAAAAGGTTGGACATGTATCTTTAGGTTCTACATGTCCTGGTAGTGAAAAACTCTCAAGTTCATTTTTCACTACTGTGAGATTTACCACTCTCATTGGATAACATTACATTTAATAAGCTGCAATTCCTAATTGGGAGCAGGTAGATATTTCATATTTGATACCTATACAAATTGTAATGCTAACCCCTCCTTAATGGTAACGTTGGATTCTTCATAAAAATTTTGAAAACGTCCCTCTTAAAAACTTGTTATTTTCTTTCCTTTGGCACTGTTGTACCTGTAGCTCTGCCTGGGTCACATCACTGGCCAGTCTTTGTCACCTACACCTGAATAGCCTATGCTCTGCGTTCACTGAAAGGGCTTAGCAACCCTGTATTCTCCCGGCGATCAAACCTTGGCCCGCCAAGATTGTAATGACCCCCTTAGTGTTTGAAAATTGCGCTTTTAGAAAGTGAGCATTTTCTTGCTTAAACCATTTCTGTGACTCTGCCTGTTTGTGGATTCCCTGTCTGAGTCAGTTTGACAGTTGGGCTGGTTGCACCTCTCACTAGACAGTGACACAAAGGGAGCTGGGGTGTAGTCTGCATTTCATGATGAGCCATCTGTGCTAGCAGAAAGAAAGGGGAGAAGTGGTCACTCACACCTGAAAGGGCTGTGCCTGCCCTCACACAATGCAGTCGCCAACCCACTGGTGTGTGTCTGGGGGGTGGCCTGGGACCTTTCCCAGGATTTCACAAACAACAGAGACTTTGCTTTGAAGTAAGCCTACTTCAAAGGGATAAATGGGTATAAGAAGGGCACCCAAAACCACAGACTTTAGAACACTTCTGGAAACTAAGAGGAATCTCTGCCTGGGGAAGAGCTGAAGAGCTGAGGAAGAAGAGCTGCCCTTCCTGTGATTGTACTTTGTGGTGCTATCCTGCAGTTGCTGCTTCTGCCTGTGCTAGAAGACAAAGACTGGACTTTGTGGGCCTTCCATCTTGTGAAGAACTCTCCAAGGGCTTGATTTAGAGCTTGCCTTCTGTTATTTGAAGTCTCAGGGACAGCAAAGACTTCTCTCTGCCAGGACCCAGAGCCTCTGCTGAGACTCCTACACTGCTAAGTGGTGCCCATCCAGTTCCTGGGACCTTGAAAGGAGAATCTGGCAGACCAAGAGTGAGAAATCCACGCACCAACCGCTGTGCAGGGAAAAGATCGACACAACTACGATCTGTGGCTGAAAAATCGACACGCTGACGGCTTTGTAGCTGAAAATCAACACTCGCCTGCAACACATTGTTTGTTGATTAGGGTGTAAGCCCTGGTCAAGCAACATCCACAATCCCCTGCAGGGTGAATCATAAAACGTCATTAAATTAACCTGTGCTTGACCCCGGGTAGCTTGACACAAAAAGCAGTCAGACTTAACTTAGAGGCAATGTGTAAAGTGTTAATGCAGCGCACAAACAGCAATAAGGTGAAAACACAAGAAAAATAGCAAACCAATCTAGAAAAATAGAATGGATTTTAATAACTTATTTGACACCAAAATGACAACAATTCAATCAGTAGAATCAGAGTTATGATTTTTTGAAGTTTCAAGTGAAATCTTGCTTATAAAAGATTAAAGCGCCAAATGCGGAAGTCTAGTTTCGTGAGAACAGGTCAAAGTTGAATGACCATCTGCAATTGAGCATATTTTGGATAAAAGAAGTGGATTGGGCCTAGTCAGCCCTTACTTATGGACTTAAAAAAAAATCTTGAAGAACAAATGTCTAAGAAGGTAAAGTGCAGCATGGCAAGGCTGCAGACGGTGTCTTAGAAAGGAGTATCATCGTCAGATGGCCTTGGGTCGAAGTTTCAGTGAAGATTTCAACGTTTGGACTTAGCTGTCTAAATGGAAGTCAAAAAACTCTAGCAAGATGAAGCACAGGGATGTATCCAAAGACAGCTCCATGAGGTCAGCTACACCTTTAGCAAAGGGCTACTCAAACGGATTGGCTGCTGTGGAGAAGAATGCAGCAGGAGACCCCACAAAGTCAATCTTACCAGTAATGCATCTTGGAAAGTTAGCCAAGCAGGTTGGTTCCAGTCTCCTTCTGGTTCTTAGATCACTTTTTGGCCAAACTTTATCAAAGTATTCAGTTTTAGAAATTTGCCATCTAGGCACCTTTTGTGCCACACCCAAGGGTTCAGCACTTGTGGGATACCTCTTGGGGTTTTAGGACTCACTCAGACTGGTACCAGGTGTGAGTTCAAGATAGTGTGAGCCTTTTATGTCCCTGTGGCTCTGAAAAAGAGGCCAGCAACCTAGCCCTTGGAATCAATCTGGTAGTCATGAGTACAGATGAAGATGTAAGTCTGTCCTCAGCGAGTCCAAAGCAGGCTCCAGGCAGCAAAGCAATCCTTCCAGGTACAGCAGCAGCCAGGCAGAGTGCAGAGCAGGTCACAGTAACAGGCAGTCCTCTGATAGGCCTCTCACAGGTCCAGTAGTGAACTGTAGAGTGAGACTGAAGTTCTTATTTTTATCATTGTGCCCTTCATCTGGAAGGTTGGAGAAGCTTCCAGAAAGGTTCTTTGAAGTGCATGAAATGTTCTGGCTGTCCTTCCCTCTCTCCGCCAGGGTTGTAATGACCCCCATAATCTTAAAATCAACTATACTAAAAGATGTATTTTTAAATTGTGAGCTCAGAGACACCAAACTCCACAAATCTATCCACTCCCAAAGTGATTCCACACTTTAATCATATTTAAAGGTAGCCCCCATGTTAACCTATGAGAGGGACAGGCCTTGCAACAGTGAAAAATTAATTTAGCAGTATTTCACTGTCAGGACATATAAAACACATTACTATGGCCCTCATTACAACCCTGGTGGTCGGTGATAAAGCAGTGGTAATACCGCAAACAGGCCAGCGGTAAACAAAATGTAATCATGACATCGGCGGAAACCGCCAACACAGACAGCCACTTTAACACACCGACTGCCACGGCGGTAGCAACAAGCACTGCGGCGGTAACTGTCAACAGCCAGGCGGAAGACAATGTACCGCCCACCCTATTACAACAGGCCTATCCGCCACCTTTTCCAGGATAGTACCAATGCCATCAAAAGCACAACAGAAACAGTACACAGAAGGGAAATTACTCACCTCTGGACAATCAGGGAACAACCACAACGCCATGGAGCCTGAACTACAGGTGTAACCCATGCTGGTCTACCTCCAGTAGTGGTGAAGACGACAACGGTGAGTACAGCCCCTAGCATACAGGGGAGAGGGAGGAAAAAGAGAGTGACACACACACACTCAACACCCCCACCCCCAACACCATACACACAAACAGAAGCAGTAACATTACATATCCACCCCGTTTCCCTCAGGAATAATGCAATGACAAAAGGAAGTGATCGAAGTGATTGTAATGAGATCAAAACCCTGAAAAACGTCCTCAAATTTATGAACAGTATTTAAAGATATACAAATGGAGGGACACTGCCCAGTCCATAATGTCTGTGGGCCACAGGGCCATATCACATTGGCCAAGGCCCCACTTGACTCCTGCCTCAATACGGAGAAAACACTGCAGGGGCATCAGGTCGAAAATACACAGGAACCTAAGGGGAAAGGGGGGGCACCTCAGCCGGAAGATGGTACAACACCACTGCTCCTGGAGGGAGCCACAAGCCCACTGCTTGGTCCTGGGGAGTGCAAGGCCACAGTCTCTCAAGTAGGTGGTTTGCCCACTGCTTGGTCCTGGGGAGTGCAAGGCCACAGTCTCTCTAGTGGATGGCTTCTCCACTTGTTCTGGAGGGGGCCTTGTGCCCAGTGTGCTTCATTCTGGCAAGGAGGGGTGAGTGGATGCCTTCTTCCACTGGTTCTGGAGGGGGCCTTGTGCCCAGTGTGCTTCATCATGGCAAGGAGGAGGTGAGTGGATGCCTTCTTCCACTGGCTCTGGAGGGGGCCTTGTGCCAAATGTGCTTTATTCTGGCAAGGAGGGGGTGAGGGATGCCTTCTTCCACTCGTTCTGGAGGGGGCTTTGTGCCTACTGATGCAGCACTTGGGGAGTGCAAGGTCACAGTCCCTCACCTGGGTGTCAGACCCACGAGATTTGCAGTGGGCAGGATGCATGACACTCCATGGATGCAGGACTACAGTCCATCCACCGACGGCTGCACAGTGGTGGTAGGGCCAGTGCTGGTGGTGGTGCAAGCAGTGGTGGGCGGAGGCTCCAGCCCTTCCCCTGCAGCCTCGGATGGCTGCCCACTGGGGCTGCTGCTGCTGGCAGTGGTGCAGGTGGTCGTGCAGGTGGCGGTGGCAGTGCTGGTGGTGGTGCTGGCAGTGGTGGTGGGGAGGCTTCAGCTCTTCCCCTGCAGCCTCCGATGGCTGCCCACTGGGGCTGCTGCTGCTGCTGGCAGTGGTGCTGACAGTGGTGCAGGTGGCGGTGCACATGGTAGTGCAAGTGGTGGTGCTGGTGGTGTTGCTGGCAGTGGTGGGGGGAGGCTCCAGCCCTTTCCCTGCAGCCTCGGATGGCTGCCCACTGGGGCTGCTGCTACTGGCAGTGGTGCAGGTGGCAGAGCAGGTGGCGGTGCTGGTGGTGGTGCTGGCAGTGGTGGTGGGGAGGCTTCGGCCCTTCCCCTGCAGCCTCCGATGGCTGCCCACTGGGGCTGCTGCTGCTGGCAGTGGTGCTGACAGTGGTGCAGGTGGCGGTGCTGGCAGTGGTTGGGGGAGGCTATAGCCCTTCCCCTGCAGCTTTGGATGGCTGAAGTGCCATGGTTGGTCTTTTGTGCTCAGATTCAGCTCCAGCACCAGGCCCCCTATCCATCCTGCCTGCAGTGGCAGTACCTTTGTGTTTGCCCTTGGCAGCTGGTGGTCCCTTCTTGTCCTTGCCAGCTGGTGGTGCCTCCTTGCCCTCTGTAGCTGGTGGTCCCTTCTTGACCTTGTCAGCTGGTGTTACCTCCTTGCCTTTGGTAGCTGGTGGTGCATCCTTGCCCTTGCCAGCCGGTGGTGTCTCAATGGCCTTGGTGGCTGGTGGTCCCTACTTGCCCTTGCCAGCTGGTGGTACCTCCTTTTCCTTGGTAGCTGGTGGTCCCTTCTTGCCCTTGCCAGCTGGTTGTGCCTCCTTGCCCTTGGTAGCTGGTGGTCCCTTCTTGCCCTTGCCAGATGGTGCAGGCACACTGGCAGTGCTGACGGGTGTCTCCTTGGAGCCTCTCACACCTGCAGTAGCTGCCGAACCTACAGTGGCCGTGGACTGGGTGGCTGAGGTGCTGGCCTGGGTTCTGCCCACCCTGGCCCAAAATGAAGGACGGGGGGAAGGGAGGAGGTCAATGGTGGAGAGGAAAAGCATTTTAGGGACACTGGGGCGGGAAGAGGGTGAAGGGTGTGCTTTGGATAGGCTGGGGTTCAGGGGAATGGGACTGCGAAGAGGAAGTTGGAGGGGGGAGGCTAGAGATAGGGACAATGGCTGCCATCAGAGAGGAGGCCAGAGCAAGGAATGATCTCTGTTGGGCCGCCACGTCAGACTGAATGCCCTCCAGGAATGCATTTGTTTGTTGCAAATGTCCTGCCAGCCCCTGGATGGCATTCACTATGGTTGACTGCTCAACAGAGATGGATCGCAGGAAGTCAATAGACTCCTCACTCAGGGCAGCAGGGATGACTGGGCCAAGGCCTGAGGTGCCTGGGGCGAAGGAGATGCCAATTCTCCTGGGTGAGCGGGCACGGGAAACACGCTGAGGGACTGCTGGGAGGGCGCTGCTTGTATGGGGTGGGGCCTGTACCTGTAGTTTGGGTGGCCACAGAGGTTTCCACCACCACCAGGGATCTTCCATCAGAGGAGGTATCACTGTCTGAACTGTTCCCTCCAGATTCTGCGGTAGTGCTTCCCTCGCCCTCCATCCCACTGGTGCCCTCATGGTCAGTGGATTCGGCCTCCAGGGCCTTGTGGGATGCAGCTCCCTCCGTCACTGGTGCATCTGCTCCTCCGCCACATGATGCTAATGCACATAAGGACAAGGTGACAAAACAAAAAGAGGGGGGGAAGAGACAGAGGATACACTTGGTCAATGCCAGCAACAACACGACCGTTAGCGTACACAACACACAGGGGACAGCCCTATGCACTAGGGGATGAGCTACCAGTCACAATGCTAGTCACCAGTCCATGGAGAATAATGCCTAACGCCAATAGCAGAATACCTGAGGCCCACAGGACCCTACCCAGTAGTCGATGCCCACTAGCATGTTTGAGGGTGGAGTGCAACAGACCCTGCCCAACATGGAACCTACCCTGCAATGTTCAACCTGGCATAGGGGCACCCACAGGCCCACATCCCCCACCCAGATAACACCCCATCACCCACAATTTGCAGAACTGGAAACTGTACTCACCCCCTTGTGGCTGCTGTGATGCCCCCAAGCGCCCATCCAACTCTGGATAGGCCACCGCCAGTATGCGGAACATCAGGGGGGTGATGGTTTGATGGGCACCCCTTACTCGTTGGGAGGCCATCCTCAGCTGGGCCTCCGCCGTCTTCCTTGCCATTGTCTCAGGTCCTCCCACCGTCTGTGACAGTGGGTGCTCCGACTTCCATAGACCCCCAGGGTCCGCACATCCTTGACGATGGCATGCCATATACTCTTTTTATGATGGGCCCTGACCTGCAGACAAATAAACATAGAAAAAAGGTATCAGTCAATCAGTCATACCGTCTGGCCTGTTACACCCATGGCCCAACATATCCCTCCCATCCCCTTACGCACATACATTGCCGACCATACATGCAGCACTCTGCCCAGAACCCCTGAACCAGCCCCCCCCCCTTACACTAGGCCTTCACACATAGCACTCCATGCATTTATGCCCCATGCATCGTGCACACAGTGAACTCACCTGTTGGTCTGGAGGCCCATAAAGCAATTGGTTCTGGGGTAGGACCCTATCCACCTGTCTCTCCAACTCCTCCGAAGTGAAGGCTGAGGCCCTTTCCCCAGAGACTCGAGCTATGGTTGCTTCCAGACACAGGTCACAGCAGCACTTGCAGTGAAGGTCCTCTCCTGTTGAAGGTCAGGTAGCAAGTGAGTGAACAGATAAAAAATGGCAGTCACGTCCACGGCGGTGTGTACCGTCACTGCCGGCGTACATTACTATTGGCTACTGGAACCCATAGGGCCCAATTGTAACCAATGAGGAGTTGCACTGCGGTTCTCGACCGTCTCCCTCAACGGCGCACAACGTCATTGGAGTTACCTCACTTCCACCCGTCACTTCACAAAGGACAGGCATCCGCCATTTCAGGAGGGGGGGGGCAGGCCATGGCACATAACTGCATCACAGCAGACATAAGCACATTTAGGGACTACACGTAAACATACTGTTTATGTCACAACATACAATGCATTTTACTCTGAGGATATGTTTGAAAATGACCATCTGCTCACTGCTTTGCCCTCCAGATTACAACCACTGAGGATGATTAGGAGATGGAGACATCCCCCGGGTACAGTCCCCTGGTGGACTTGGCACCAATGGAGGACAGGCACATTATCCTCACCTTCAGCCTTGATAGGGCCACAATCCATGAGCTGTGTGCCCAATTGGAGCCAGACCTGATCTCAGCTATCCGTCAGCCCACTGGGATGCCCACTCTTGTGCAAGTCCTATCAGTGCTACATTTTTTGGCAAGTGGATCCTTCCAAGTGACAGTGGCCCTGGCAGCAGGGATGTCACAGCCAATGTTCTCAACCGTGCTGAGCAGAGTGTTGTCTGCCATGATGAAACACATGCGCAGCTACATCGTTGTCCTCCAGGTGGAGGATTTGGCCACAGTGAAGGATGTCTTCTCTGCTATGGGACATATCCCCAACATCACTTGAGCAATTGATGGTACATATATTGCCTCGGTCCCTCCACCCCGGAGAAATGAACAGGTGTTCAGAAATCAAAAGAGATTTAATGTGCAGATAGTGTGCCGTGCGGACCAGTACATCTCCCATGTAAATGCAAAGTATCCTGGTTCTGTGCATGATGCCTTTATCCTGAGGAATAGCGGTATCCCATATGTGGTGGCTCAACTCCAGAGGCACCGGGTGTGGCTAATCGGTGAGCCCATGGTCCCCACCCAGTGGATGTTGGTATATGGGTGTGGGGTTGTCCCTAAGGGTGAGTGTGTGGCTAACAGGTATCCCTCAATATTTACAGGTGACTCTGGTTATACCAACCTCTCATGGCTACTTACCCTAGTGAGGAATGCTAGGGCAAGGGCAGAGGAACATTACAATAAGGCACATGGGCTTACAAGAAGAATTATTGAGTGCACCTTTGGCCTCCTGAAGGCCAGGTTCAGGAGCCTCATCTGACAGGTGGATCCCTGTGCTACTCTCCCAAGAAGGTATGCCAGATCATCGTGGCATGTTGCATGTTGCACAACCTAGCCTTGAGATGCCAGGTGTCTTTTCTGCAGGAGGATGGGGCTGGAGATGGGCCGGTGGCTGCTGTGGAGCCTGTGAACATTGATGAAGAGAAGGCAGAGGATGAGGATGTGGATAACAGAACAACTATCATACAACAGTACTTCCAGTGACACACAGGTAAGACACTGTAACTTCACCATCCATTGCAGATTTGTGTGGTTATTTTTCTCTAGGCAGGTTGCTGTTCCCACTACTATGGCCACTTACTGTACTCTTTGACATGTCTGTTCACAGATCTTTTTGCCCTACTCTGGCTCCTGGTGTACTGACTGCAGAACATTACAGGTCATACCTATGTATACATAACAGTACAGTCTAATTGCAATGTCTGCAGATTGTACAATGTGAATACATCCTTGAATTATTTGTAAAACACCATACTTTAATTTTTTAGAGGGTGTTTACTTCAGTGCTGAGAAGTAAATGGGGATGTGCAATGGGCTGGGGTGATGATGGAGGAAGGTCCAGGCTAGAGTTCAGTCTATTTGTATCACAGTTGCATTGTCCAAGGGGGCATAGGAAGGGGAGCAATGGCAGTTCAAGGTGGACAGGGTAACAGAGTGGGACACAAGTGTGACAATCAGGAGAGTCTTATTTCCTGGCGGGGGTCTTGGCAATGTTTTCTGGCTTCTGCCTGGATCTCAGGGACCATTTGTGTGGTGGTTCTCCTTCTGCAGGGGGTGCGGTGCTGGTGGCCTGTTGTTCCTGTGGCGGGGTCTCCTGTCCACTAGCGATAGCGGAGGTGGAGGGCTGTTCATCAGTGTGGCTAGTGTCAAGGGCCCGTTGGCGTGCCACTGCCTCCCTCATGGTGTTGGCCATGTCTGCCAGCACCCCTGCAATGGTGACCAGGGTGGTGTGGATGTCCCTCAGGTCCTCCCTGATCCCCAGGTATTTTCCCTGCTGCAGCCGCTGGGTCTCCTGCAACTTGGCCCATCCTCTCCTGGGAATGGTGGTATGCTCCCAGGATGTTGGTGAGTGCTCATGGAGGGTCGGTTCTCTGGGCCTTTCTTCCCCCTGTCACACAGCAGTCATCCCAGCTTCCCTGTTGTCCTGAGCCTCCGTCCCCTGAACCGTGTGCCCACGGCCACTGACCTCAGGTCCCTGATGGTCCTGGGTTTGTGGGGTTGCCTGGGGTCCCTGTAGAGGTGGGCACACTGTTGATTGACGTGCCCTGGGGACAGATGTCTTGGCCCTCTAGGTGGGTGCTGTGCTGTGCTGGTGTTTCCTGAGAGGGGAGGCTCTATGGTGGTATGGGACTGTGGCTGGGTAACCAACTGTCCGGAGGTCCCTGATGGGCCAGGTTGGTCATTCTGATCCAGGAACGCTGAGCTGCTGTCATCACTGTGGACCTCTTCTGTGGGTGGACTGGATGTTGCTGGCACCTCTTCTCTGGTGACATTGTGTGGGGGACCTGCTGGGAGTAAATGCAGTGTTATGGTTTCTGCTTGTGTCATCTTGTCCATGGGTATGTTGCCCTCTATGTTTGATATTTCCATGGCATATTGGCCTTAGTGGGAGTTGTTATTTGTGGGCTAGGTCTCTGCCTAGGGCTAGGTCTCTAATGCGCATGGAGTGGTGATAGTGTCCATGCAGGTCTGTGAGTGGTGTCCGTGCATTGGTATATCATGCAGGGCTTGGCACTGGGATGAGTGGGTTGTGATTGTGGGGTATATGGGTAGTGGTGTGGTGATGGGAGTGAGGGTGGGGGCATGTGGTGACATGCAGGTAGGGGTGGTGAAAGTAGTAAATATTTGGCTTACCAGAGTCCAGCCCTCCTGCTACTCCTGCCAGGCCCTCAGGATGCAGTATTGTCAAGACTTGCTCCTCCCATGTTGTTAGTTGTGGGGGAGGAGATGGGGGTCCACCGCCAGTCTTCTGTACAGCTATCTGGTGTCTTGCAACCACGGAACGCCCTTTCCCAAATAGGTCATTCCCCCTCTCCCTGATGTCATCTCTTGTTCTTGGGTGCTGTCCCACGGCGTTGACTCTGTCCACGATCCCCCGCCATAGCTCCATCTTCCTAGCAATGGATGTCTGCTGCACCTGTGATCCGAATAGCTGTGCTCTACCCGAATGATTTCCTCCACCATGACCCTTAGCTTCCCCTCAGAGAACCAGGGGTGTCTCTGTGGTGCCGTGCGTGTAGTATGTGTGGTGTGTGTGAGGGAGTATGGGTGATGTTTTGGGGTGTGTGCTGTGAGGTATGTGGATGGTGTATGGGTGATGGTGTCCTGTGGCTCTGGTTCTGTGGGTGTTCTTGGTGTCTCTCTCACTCAGTTGTCAATTATTTTGTAGTCGTAAAGGGATGTGGGTGGAGTGAGTGTGTGTTTTATAGTGGTGTGGGTGTGTCGGTGTGGTGTGTGTAGGAGTGTCAGGTGTGTGTAGTTTGAATTGTCCAATGTGGTGTTGTTTTGTATGTGTGTGTGTATTTTGAGCATGGCGGTATATACCGCCAACGGTTTACCGCGGTTGAATGTCCGCTGCAGTGATTCGTGGGTCATAATGCTGTGGGTGTAGTTCTGTTGGTGTAATGGTGTGAGTTTTGGTACCGCCATTTTATTACTGCCCTTTGGGCTGGCGGACTTGTGTGTGTGTCTGCATAGTGATGGATTTCTATGTGTGGGTCATAATATGGGTAGCAGTATACCGCCGCATTCGCAGTATGTTGGAGGCAGTCGGCATGGCGGTAAGGGGGACTTACCGCTAATGTCATAATAAGGGCCTATATGTCCTACCTTAACCATACACTGCACCCTGACCTTGGGGCTACCTAGGGCCTACCTTAGGGGTGTCTTACATGTAAGAAAAGGGGAGGTTTAGGCCTGGCAAGTGGGTACACTTGCCAAGTCGATTTTACAGTTAAAAACTGCACACACAGACACTGCAGTGGCAGGTCTGGGGCATGATTACAGAGCTACTTAGGTGGGTGGCACAACCAGTGCTGCAGGTCCACTAGTAGCATTTGGTTTACAGGCCCTGGGCACCTCTAGTGCACTGTACTAGAGACTTACTAGTAAATCAAATATGCCAATCATGGATGAACCAATTACATATACATTTTGTAAAGGAGCACTTGCATTTTAGCACTGGTGAGCAGTGGTAAAGTGCCCAGAGTAACAAAAACAGCAAAAACAGAGTCCAGCACACATCAACAACCTGGGAAACAGAGGCAAAATGCTACGGTAGGCAACACAAAGGATGACCAGACTAACAGTAACCTTGGTCAGTGTGTTCCCCTTCTACACAGGGGTCTGACAGCTTTATGCCAGCACTTCTGCTGTGACAAACTTTGGCCTTTTGATTTCTTTAGGCAGAGTGACAAAGATGATTCCCTTTGTTATTGTGCTATTTCCTTAATTGCTTCATCTGTAGGAATAATGGGTGATCTACAGGCTTGATACAGGGACAATGGTATGTTATCTGAGACACTGTTAGGCTGCAGGAAAAGTCTGGGGACAAAGGATCAGTGTCTGTTATCTATGCCTTTATATATATAAGTACACTGTGATATGCAAGGGTAGTCTATACATCTGATTTATGGACCTGCCCAAAGCATTTGGTCATAGCAGCTGAGATATACAGAAAAGTGGGAGAACCGTTAAACTTCCTTTAATATATGCATAGTCAGTGGTTATGTAAAATGAGATTTGGACCGAAAGTCTAATATATAGATTTTTTCAGAGCAGTCAGCATTATAAGGCAGGGCTGTGCAATGCTCAACCCCTCTTTTTTTCTTTGTCTATCACATAGAGGAATATTTGAGATGAGGATGTCGAGATTCAATCAAGAGAGAGCTCTAAATTGATTTCCCTCTTTATTTATTTAGTCAATGCTGCTTTGATATCCGGAACAGCCAATGATCTTCATTAGTATTGTTATTGTTCGATCGACATGCATGTACTTTTCATCGGGAATGTGCACATTGCCACTAATCTAAAAAAGGCCCAAACCATTCTCAGTGGTTTAGGAAACTTGGGAACCAAGATGACATAGATTATTGTAATCTCAGAGGACTGTTAACTTCTTTAGCTATGTAGCGGTATTGTTGACAATGTGTTTGATTTTTTTATTGTTATAAAGGTAGCATCAATCCAGACCCAAGGTGTGACCATTAGCTTTGAAAACAAAATGTTAGCCAAAGGAAGCCTCGTTGAGCCTCTATAAAACCATATGAAAAACTTTTGTTAACAAACCATGAACAGTTTCCAACTTCAACCCTACTGTTTTTTCACTAGCTACCTGGACAACTACCATTTAACCTATAACAGTCCCTTTTGTATGTATAGCTTTTATATTTTATGCAGGAAAAAAGAGCCTTATTCCCATACCTTATGCAAAGATAAGTGGGCCGTTGGGGGGGTATTGGACAGACAGGATACTCCAGCACAAATATGTTATAGCACCAGGTGTTCCAACCTGAAGGCCCACCTACTTAATTAATGGTCAGGCAAACTGTCATGTTTTCACCACAAAACCTTACATTGACAGCCCGAAAACATCCGGTTATTAGGCTTAATATATCAGACTGTCTATCGTTTTAGGGCAAATGTTCTGAAATACTTTTTAACTGTTCATGACCTCCAGGAAAATCCTAAAGGTCTCAAACAGAAAAAAACAATGACACTTATAACCTCAGATAAAACTCCCTGGGAGTTCGGCTCATTCATTTCTTGTTTCTCAAATGCTAACTCCCGCTTTGGAGTTTGTTTTTGAAAAACAAGAAATTTTGTGGGGTGAGGGCATGAAAAATGGTGGCCACTCCGCAAACATAAAATGCCTTCAGAAAACGTGAACTTCTTGTGGGGAAACAAATAGGAAACTCTTGTGGACTCGACAGAAATATTACGAGAGGGAAGATAAAACAGATAACCCCTTAGCTTATAAAATAAAAGCATTACAACACCAAACCACATGTAAGTGCCTCAGACACCCTTCGGGGACCATAGCCCACTCAGCTGTGGAAATGCTTCAAGTATTCCAAGACTATTTCTCAGTACTCAATAAAGTTACCCCCATGGTGGAGGCAGAACAAGAGTCATACTGCATCCATTACTTTCTTGACCCTTGCACAATGCACTCTTCATCTGTTAGAGAGCCCTGTATCACCTCAGGAAGTAGTTGATCCAATAAAATCATTACCTCATTACATGGCCTTGCACCTGTCATGGCTGCCGTGAAGAATGTTGTGTAACAAAGGTCAGTTTACATTGCTGGAATGAAAGGGCACACCAGGCATGTAGGGTTCATCAGGGACTTGTGGAGCAGTTGTAACAGCTTAAGCTCAGTCATCCAGTTATAGCATTGCAAGACTTTGTAAGGTTAATGTGTCTCATAATGAACGCACTCGTGTGATCACCCACCTTTATGGGTGGGTTAAACGTCCCTGCTTGTAATAATTATGGTTTTCAAGTATGTCCATAATGAGTGAATTACAAACTGCTCTGTAGCTCCTTTCAAGTGCCCTTGATATCTAAGCACTTTTTTCAATATTGGAGCTGTGAACACCAAGGAGGCCTGAGTTTACAATTTTATTTGCTATTGGTTATGTGGTGTTCAGTTTCGGATAGCATCCTAATTATCATCTGGATTCACTTGTGCTTTGTGTAACAATGATGAAAGACGATAAAAAAAGAAAGACAAAGGAATAAAAAAAGAAAGAAAATGAAATATGTGGGGTTTAAAATAGTAAACTCTGCCCTGAGGTCAGCGGGGCATTGTACGTGGTACCATGATCTGTAATCAAAGTGTGGCTGTAGGCAATTTTTTACAGTGAGAACGGAGTAAAGTAAATGGCTAAATATACAGAGGAAACACAGCAGCAAGGGGCGGTGTGCTGAACTGTTACAAACTTATGGTTGTAGTGTTTTGAGTTTGTCTAGAGATCCGAGCTGTGTTATATGACTAATGTTTCTATTGTTTTGAAAAGAAAGGGTAAATTGGCCAATGTAATAGGATGGACGGGATATGCGCCACGTTTGTGACCAGTATTCCCTACGCCAATACATAAATCAGGCTCTAAATCAGGGTGCACAAAACTATCCTGCGCACATTAGGTTAGCAACGATTATCTAATATGTTTTTGTAACCAATTTGAGCCTCTGCTATGGTGAATAATGTGCTCAAACAGTATTGCCACCTATTGTGCAACTGTTTTATCCCAGTAGGCATAGGAAGCACAGAAAACTATAGGGCCTCTGCTAAAATGAGAGCCAGCACAATCTGCGCACATATCACAACTAAAGGTGCCAGGCCTTATTTATACTTTGTATACTTATACAATTGTATTTTGGAAGTTTGCCCCGTTTTTGCGACAAAAAGCGGCGCAAATGCGGCGCTAAAAAAGAATAAATATGGGCCCTAGTTTTAAAAAGGGGGGACATTTCTTACGTGGGCATTTTTGTTATGAGCGTAAACATTTGCTTGATATCGGTCGGAACCCTTTTGACTTGTCTTAAAATAATGAAGGCAACACTACTTGCGTGTCCGGTGCTTAAAACTTGATATTATCAAGGGTGTAATCTCCCAGGGTAATCATCAACGTTACATTTTAGTGTCTTTTCAGATGTAATAGTTGCCTTTGGTTCATCGGTATTCATGAGTTGTGTTTTAGTTACCGTGTTGTGTGAGTCTGCTTATGTACACCAGAAGTCAGTCCTCATCATCTTCCCCAATTACATTCAGTCATGTTCTAAATTGGTCATTCTATTCTGGTATGTCTCTTCCAAAGAGTTGCGACTTTCAGATTTTATTTGTGAATCCTAAAAAAAGTGTAATTGTGTATACTGGGCTGACCAACTAGTTGTGATTTTCAAAGACGATTAAATTTGACACCAACATTTCGATGGAAGAGACTATAGTAGAATATACACATAATACAAATATTATACAAATGAATAATAATAAAAGTACAATGTAGAAAATAAAACAAATAGATCAATTAATAATAAAAATAATTATGAGATTATTACCATGACCTCTGCATTTATTAGCAAACGATTTAGGGTGATTCATACGTGGGGGAGTAAATGACGAAGCACACTTTATAAATCATGTGTGCAAAAAACAATCAGAAACACACAAGAGTATGGGGCACACTTATATTGAGGAGCTACTAACAGGGGGAGTATCCACTGGGGCTCCTTGAACTCACTTTATGAGTTGGTAGTGTTTAAGTACTGTGAAGGGTCGTGTAGTGAAGGTGGGGGGTTTCCTTTACGGACTAGGTGGTCTCACACACTATATAGTGTCATGCTTCATCATATGACCACCTAGCCCTACCCAGGTAGGACAGTGCCACCTGGGCGGACTCAACCTCACCGTTAAAGGAACAGGAGGGAGTGCTTACATTTTAACTGATCTAGAAAATGTGACTGCATCTACCATGATGCACTGTTGTTGTACCTGCAAAACAATAGTGCAAAGCAACATTGCTCCACCTTCTTTTACGTCCACATGTGCAGACACCTCCGGAAAATGTGCATTTGACAGTCACCATGTCATGCCATGGATGAAAATGTCAGTTGTAGTGTCCCTCAACCAAGGTGAGCCCTTCTCATAGTTAAATTGAATTGATGTAAAGTGCCCATATATTTTATGATCTGTTGAATTTCATATTTACTACCTGATGATGTGGCATGCTGAATTGAAGTAGTATCCACATACAACTTACTTTACACTGTCCATATGATCCACAGTTTGAGTAATGTATTTTAGCCTGGTAGGCCTTAGAATGGTCTAGTACTCCAATATACTTACCGCTGTGTGGGCTTGAATGTATGGTACTTGTAATGTATATTTCAGAAATAACATTTTAAATTCCAGGACATCTCTACAACATCATCACTGAAGTTTGCATCTGCGTAAATCATCCTGAATGTGTAAACTTATGAAAAGCACACAAGGGCCTAATCATACTATAACTTTGATTTTTCTTTTTCAGGTTGCCCCATTTGTAAGCAAAAGCCCTTAGGATACGCAGACTAGATATTCATTACACATTCACTCCATTCTTCTCAAGTTCAACCACCCAGACAAGTGGACCATCATCTGTCAGCCAGCCTATGACCAGGTCTTCAGTGAGGACTCCACTCCTGCAAGTCTGAATGATGAGAGCCAGCTGGTCCCTCTGGTCTGTCTGGCCAGAGAGCCCAGTGAGTCACTCTTGGCCCACACAGACACCTCCCGCCCTAGCTGAAACACCATCACAGCAGAAGGACACCGTCACTTCCTGAGTACTAAGGAACCCAAAACCCATCTTTTGCCCTCCAGTCCAGGCAGATTTTCTTCCATCAACCACTCTGCCTCACGTTCTGCCAGGATCCAGTGGGATGGGGTACACTGCTCCAAGGTCACAGGGAGTAATGGTCATGGGAGGGAATCCACGGGTGCTGGGGCTTTGTCAGCCAGACCACCATCGACCGAGTCTTTGGAGCAGTACAACAGTCCCAAGACATGATGGGCCAGGTCATCACTGAGCTTCAAGTGATCAAGAAGCTGTAGAGGGTGCTCATGCTGCAAATACGCCACCATAATGAAAATATGAGCTTTCTGACTGCAGTGCTATTTTACATTTTTCACCACGTGAGCAGGGCTTTTCAGTTCCATCAGCCCCTGTCTGTGGTCCCTCTACCTCTGGGCCAACAACACCACTGCCAGACACGGAGGCCCTGTCACATGAGGGGCCTGCTACCCTCATCCCAGTCCTTACACCTCTACCTCCCCCAGTCACTGGACCTCCACCACCACCTTCAAGAGACGCCATACCTAATGTCCTCCTGTGTGTGTCTACCATTCACTCTGTGGACTAATTCTGGCACTTATGTACCTTTTTTTAGGACAACTGTATTTTGGACATTGGACTACAAAAAAATGCTGTCTCTACCTTTACGCCTTCATCCTTCATGACAGACCTTTTCTGTTGCCTTTTTCACATTTGAATGCACACTTTCAATTTGCTTGGTGTCATAGGAATAAAAACTATGGATAAAAGATTGCAACACTGCTGTTGCTTTTATTGTGGCATTTAGTCTTACATCTCAGTATTCATTGTGATTTTGTCAACATGTATTGACCCAAGAGTTTTAAATGTAAAACAGAAATTACCTAGAGGTAATTTGTTCCCCATTTAATTCAGAAAAACAAAATCCCAATCTATTGTTGTCATACAGATGTAGGGAACTCTTTATTGTGAAATACTGAACCAATGTCCCAAAACAAGAAGTACCTCAGCAGTATGTTTTGCTAACGCATCCCCAAAGGGCCAAACCGTCGCTCTGCTACCAGAAACTGATAACGCGTCCCTTTATGATAATTTATCACACATCAGGACTCGTTTTAGGCCAATGAATCTTTTGACCCAGTTGAGAGACACCTTAGGACGAGATAGCTAATCAATATATCAATTAATACATAAATAATGTCATCAATATTTATCATGACAATGCATTTCACTTTAGTCAAAGTCATTAATCAGTTCAAAGACGCTACCACGACCTTTCAGCCATGAATTACCACACCTTGTTTAGTAGAATATTATGAGTTTTATTCCCTATTAATTACTTTCTAATAGTAAATGCGTTAATCTCAACACCAAGAAACATAATAGCATAGTCACGATATGGCAACTTTGGTAAGCTTTCATTAAAGCGAGAATCACAAACATCAGAACATAACACGGCATGAACATAGATCAATTTAGCAGAGTGTCAATAACGCGTCAGTTCAATAAAGCCTAATCTTGGTCGTTTGTCTATTTGCGTCAGTTTGGTGAACACCTGTCCTAACCACTGATTAGCATTCGCATGTTGGGCTTCATGCAAAACAATTTAGAACACCAATTTGGAAAACATCTAGCTAAGGTCTCTGTCAAAAACAAGCAGTTGGTACCTAGAAAGGAAAAGCAAACAGACAAATCACAATCGCATTGTCATAATTACCCTCCAAAGTTTAGATCAGCGTACAGGTTCAGTCTTCGTCCTCAGGACATCGGTCAAATCGCCATCAGTCAGGATTCAGCTTCGGGGCAAAAAGGGCACTTTCCTCATAAGGAGGTAAAGTGTAAAAAATGGACAATCTAAGGGCAAGGGTGGTTTTAGCAAAATAACAAGTCACCAAACAGAGTGACAGAGTTTCTGGAGAAAATCAATAGCATTCCCTACCTAATTCTAAATGACTCCCCGTGACATGGGTTTTTATCCCTTTTTCGTTGTTCATTCCCCAAAATTCTATTGGTCATCTATTATACCCCACTATCTTTAACCTATCAAAATACACATTAGGTAATCCTACTCTTCACCCCATATTATTTTACAAGTCTTTGATTGGTCTTCGTAATTGACGTCTTCAGAGGTGGTACGTCCGGTATGATTTCATCCTTCTGTAATTCTTTGCACATCTTTTGGTCAGCAGTTCCATTGTCTTCACCGGTTTGAATGAAATTGTACATTACATTAATCTACACTGCTTCAATTTACTTTAACATTTATTCTGTAAACGAGAGAAAGTGATGAGAACAGATCTAACATGGTTACATTCATCTTCCAAATTTGAAGAAAAAGAACAAGCAGGGTCATGTCCCCTTGTGAGTCAGCACACTGAAAAATAAAAAAATGCATTTAATATGAGAGCCAGGGCAGCTAAGCTTTGGCTCCTGCTAACTTAAGGCCTATGAGGATTTCAATACAGATTCAATAACGCAAACATTAGTATAAACTTATTTAAACATTTTGGTCATTATTGTTAGTCTACATATACATTGGTGGCCATTGCTCATTGTCACTATTCAAGTGCACGTCTAAGCAAAATTACTATTATTATATTTTCTATGTGGCATCATCACACATTGATTCATAAACATTTCATGTTAATATAGATTATATAAGCTACGCTCTCTCAGTTCCATCCAGAGGTGGACGCTCCCTGACCTTGACACCATGGAAGAAAGGGAATATCACATGGGAGCAAATTGAACAGGTAAATTATCATGGATACATGTCCTCAGCTGAAGCCATACATCCTGTCCTCACAATTGGAATCCTACTTCATTAACACCAATAGTCAACATCATGTCAGTCACAGAATATTAGGATACATGGTTAATACAAAACATTGTGGCAGTATCTGGTGCAATTTCACAACCAATATTCAGTGGTGTGCTACAAAATAGGGCTATCAGCTATGAGGAGACTCATCAAGAGTTACCTTCACTGAACACAAATTGAAGATTAGATATTGCGAAGGGAGAACAGTATGACTAGGGCTTGGTGTACACTTTTGGTTAGATCTAGATAAGTGGCACATATTGCCTTGACAGCACCATCACACTGAAAACATCTGATACAATCTCCCGAACTTCCATTCTATCAGGGTTCAAGTTGCCCCTCTACATGATCTGTCCCTCCCAAGTGAGTGCCTGTCCCAGGATCAACACCATATGTTCACTTTGTACTTTCAAACAGCAACACATCGCTGCAGATGTCATAACTTTGAAACGTCCAAATGAAGATAACATGGTGAAGGACCTTGTAACAGAATAACAAGGGAAAATTAATGATTTCAAATATAAATTTTGACTCCCATGACAAGTAAGGAGGGCGCACATACTTAGCACAAGCAAAGTTACTCTATGGTAACTAATACAGTAGTCAATGTAGAAAAACTCTGATCCACTAACATCTTTGCTTTGGTCATTCCTGCATAACCTTTACTAGCATCCGCATTGCTGATACCAATAGTGCTCACACGTATTCCGTCGGTCGCAGCACGCCTCATTCTGCAGAAGAATGGGAAGAAACCCAATGATGAAGCATGCCACCAAGGGGTAACCCTGGTGGGTGAGGGTTTTTCTAACAAAAAAACTTTTTTTTCTGTGGAAGTTTTCCCCCTCTGGGTTGGGTCTCTAAATACGTTTACTGCAGCTTCAAGGAGGATAGACCCTCCCCTTTAACCCTCCTTCTCTCCCCTTTGTTTAGCATGGTTCAATTCTGTTGAAATGGGAACTGGATGTAGCTGTTAATGTGTCAATCATGGAAGCAAGGACTTCAAGTAGCACATCACTGAAAGTTGTTTTAGACACGCCACAGTGTATTGAAAAGAGCCAGTGGCCACAAAATGCAGTACTGCCATGAGTTTCACCACTGGTGTCATGGCTGCTGGATTCATGTTTTGAGGCATGAGATCAGGCTCCAACTAGATACAAATCCAGGATAGTTTGCCTATTTAGGTAAAATTTCTTTATGACATTCCTTTCCTCCATGGTGGCAATATTTGAAAAGAGTTGGAACACCTGAGTCCATCGTCCCCTACCCATGGCTGGGTTCAAAGGTCTGTATGCATGGAAAAAATATCAGCTGAAATGGTCACACCATACTTTTAATATCAATACACATTTTAAGTCTTGGTAACATTAGAAATGTCTATATGTAATAAATGTACACGCATTGTTATCAACTTTTTGCAACTTCAAAAAAAATAAAAATCTTTCAATATTTTTTCATTATGCGCAAATAATACATTTCAAATGTAATATTTGCACATTATTATTGTTTTTTTATTTAATACTGTCAACAGAGGTATTACTTTCCCTACTGAACTATCGATATCACACACAGTCACGGTTAACATTTTATTGTGTCATATCTTGCCAAGATCAGTGTAGCTCGTTTCTGACATTTAGAAATACATTAACCTCCATTTTGAATGCTGGTGATGCACTAACAATTTAAAAATGGCCAACTTCACCCCCTAGAATTGTGGCTGCCTGACCCTGGCGTCATGACATTCGCTACCCAATACCTGTCGGCGGACATTGACTGCTTAGTAGGTGGTACTTTCCATTACAGTCCCTTCCATAGGCTAATGTGTGTGACTGCTACTTCTGAAAGCCATAGGCTGTGTCTGTCTCCATCACAGAGTGCAGTGTACTTGTACGTGGCACAGTAAAAAATGCTCACTTGCCTCCTTACACTGCAGCCAACAAGACTTCTTCCTTTTTTGGCTGCTGTTACCAACCTATGGAGCCAGGATGCCGAACAAAGCAGGGGACAGGGCTCTGCCTTCAACTTGGAGGAGCTGGGGCTCCTTGTCACGGAGGTCCCGTTCCTGGACAGCCAGCTTTATAGGCACCCAGAGGAACAGGTACATTTCTTATTGGGAAGTGTCTGAGTAAATTCTTCCTTTTAATCCACTGGCTATTTTTTCCCTTTTTGGTAATGGGAGAAGAGTTTTGATTAGAGTTGACAGAATGATTTAGTGGGACATTTTTTTTTTTGCCACTGTCTGAAATGTCTGTGCATACGAGTGTTTTCACCTGACATGAGAAGCTGTAATATGTGTCCATGTAACTCACAATTCCAGTTTCAACAGACAAACTGCAAGCTACTAACTACCAGTGGCCAGTAGACAGTGTACCAGTAGTATGAGTGAAGACGTACAGCCACTGTTAAAATGGTAGTGATGTGTTAATTAAAAAATTGAGGGTCTGGAGTTGTCTGATGTTGTCCTGTCAAGTGGCATTCCAGCCCATATAGAGTAATAGGCTGTTTTGTTTCCTTTCAATATGTCATGAAGCCTCAAAACGTTATTCGCTGTGCTGCAAGTACAGATGATACTGGCTCGCAAACATCCATCCCAGTATGTCCCATTCCAATACACACTTTATCATACACTACCCAAATCCCTGCTTTCACTGACACATAGCTGCCCTTATATACTGCCCTCAGTCCCTGTATTCTATGCAGACCATGGGTTCTGACTCTTGGGAAACGTAGGCATGAAGTTAATGTAGCTGTTTGTGGGGATATGTGCATGGATTGCACAGGCTGTTGAGCCTTTAGTAACTCACAAAGATTGTGAGTAATCAGGGGTGGTTATCACAACATGACTGGTTTCATAACCCTGACCTAGATAATGTTGCAGGCCTGATTTGGTAATGTGAGGTTCTAGGAAGTGTTGAGGGTGCTCATAAGATTCCTGTAACACAGTATTTCCAAGCCACCTCTAAATTGACTTGGAAAAAATTAGATACTGTTTGCTGAAAGCATGTTTGTAGTGCCAAATAATGATGCCACAGCAGTACTCTCAAGCAAAATCACTCATAATGCATTTTTTGTTCTTTTCTGTCCATGCAGGTCAATGGCCATTAGAAGTATGAGATATGGAAGGCCATCGCAAAGAAGGTGCGGACTGTGGGGGTCCACAAGTTGCGCAGTCTGCACTGTCAGAAGAGATGGGACTACCTACTTTGAGCTGCAAATAAGTCTGCTGAAGGCCAAGTCGGGGCAGTCCTCTCGCGATCCAGGTGAGTGTGCCATACCTGATCCCCCAAATGGCCTGCATCCTTGCGGTGGCTTACCCTGAGCTTGATGGGCAGCTGAGGGCCCTACAGCAGCATCAAGGGGGTAAGTCATCTGTAGAAGCTTTTGTGGTCTAGCCTTTTTCATTTCCAGCAATGCTGTATGCCATCAACATTAAGGTTGCACACATCCAAAGCCCACAAGGGTTTCTGGAGGTGTAAGTTAGTCAGACAGTGTTTGATACTGTGTGGGTATTTTTTTGTGCTGACGTTTGACAATATTATCCTCATCGCAAAGCAAACGCTGTTGTGAGCAGACACACGGCTGCATGCAAAAAAGTGGGGTACAATCATTTTCACAATGGCATGAGGGACAGTTGCACCAAACATGCCCCATGTCATGATTGGGTCAGGTGGGATGCCCCAGCACAAGTGTGAGTAGGTAGTGTAGGCCCCATTACTGGTGACTATGGCAGACTGAATAAATATGATGTAGTTGATGCTTCATACTTTACATTGGTATGTTTGTTCAGAGACAATATGAGAATGTGCATCTGCACTAAATAGACAGGTATTCTGTGCACAGTGGCATCATTCCTAATCTAAAACATGTTTGAAACTAGTTTTTCCAGCAAACTGTTAGTAGGTTCATGTGGCCAATAGCAGGTTGACCTGAGACTTTAGTCCTTTACAAATGTTCATGTAAGCCATAATGTGTCAAACAATGTGAATTTGTACGCCAAACTGTACTGACTGCAACAAACAGGAATGTGTCCACGTTGGTGAAAGAGTCACACGTCTTGCAAGAAACATTGTGGTGTCCTTAGTTCTGTCCAAAGGAGAACTAACTGATGGGCAGCAATGTAATACTTGAAGGGACATTTGCAGATGAAAGGTTACATCACATAGATGTAGTAGTGTCCCATCTTGAGAAGTCAATTTCCATCCCAACGCCTGGCCCTTTGGGAAATTTGATTCAGTTTCAGCTCTTTACTGCAGTGTTTCAGAGATGTCTCAAGGCCTATGTGTTTACTCATGCTGTCAAAACCCTTTTTCATGGAGGGCCCTTCAAGTATAAGCTGACAAGGGGGATTGCTGAACTTTGTGCAAATGTTGTGTGTTGAACATTAATGTCCATTTATAGTTGCCCAGATGCCCTCAAACTGTTGTATCTGTCTTTTCAGCATCATCTGGGCAAGGCAAAGGTGACAGCGGCAGTGTCGGTGGGGAGGAAGCAGGCCACTGGGAATCAGGTGTGGACATCACTGACACTGAGAGACAAAGTGGCAAGGAGGGTGAGAGGACTGGCATAGAGGCCACAGCTGACTCTGCATCTTCTTCAGAGGTCTCCCATGAAGAGCTGTACCTAGTGGGGGTGGACTCTGGAATGACTGTGACACCTGTGTCATCATCCACCACCCACATTCCAAGCTCTGCCCTTCCTCTTGCTACACCCCAGTTGGCTATAGCTGCCCCCTAAAAGAAATGGCATCACCTTTTCTGCAGGCATCTTTGCCGCTGTCACAATGACCCAGGCTGTGCTCAATCAGGAGGCTGTAGACCTGTTACACACTATCGCTGTAGGCCAGAGCACACTTCTGAAGGCCACCCAGGGGGTGGCTGGCCAGAACATGCAGATGCTGGCTTACCAGGATGGCATTCATGGTGTTCTGTCTTACTTCAGCGGTCATTCCAGGTCCAGGCCTCCTCTTTGGGTGCAGGTCCAACCCAATCCCCACCTTGTGCCCAGACTCCCATACCTTCCCCATCCAAAATCCCTCAACCCATCCCTATCCCAAACAAACCCAAACATTTGCATGCACTCACTACAACAACCACAAGCAACATGTCCTCACACCAACACAGCAAAAAACTCAGACACAGACCACACATGAACACACAACACACACCACCACCACAAGCATACCCACAGGCATCACACCCACCATCACAAAAACACTCACACTCATCACCAACACACACGCACACAACACCCACCACTATATCCCCCATTCTTACTGATTGTTTGCTAATGATATTATTTCTGCTAACAGCCACCTTCCGCCATTGCTCTGTTTGAGTGTCATTCATATTTGGGTCATCTCACAAAGGCTGTATACATGGAAAGGGCCAATCGTCCAGCCTCCTTCAGCCAATCTTAGTTGGAAGTATCATAAACAGTTTGAATGAACCACGAGGATAGCCATTTGGTGACTGGACTAGCAGTCGTACTGAGTGACAAATGTTACCTTTTTAGATGTGTTTCTGCATTGGGCAAACACCTACATGCTAGGAGTGTGAGTCAGATGGTAGTTTTCTTTCCCGTTCAGTGTCAGGCACTTCCCTGTTGCTCCTAACCGCTCATTCCACATCCATTGCACCCGATGGCTCTCCTGCACTGTCTCAGCACCACTCATTAAATGTTTCTAACATCCAAGGACTTGCCTGCTGCTGCTGCAAGGTGCTCCTTTTTAAATTCAGAATACCCAGTAATTCCCCTGCTGTTGCTGGGATGCTCTTTCCCAGTCCATTGATCCCTGGTACCCATTGTTCCCCTCCTGCTGATGGCAGGCCACTCACTCCAAATTCAGAATGCCAGTGGATGCATGTACCCGCAGTCCGTGACATCAGCCTTAAATGCAGTCCAATTCCTTACCTGCATTTGATTTATTTGGTGGAAGAGGAGACCTACGTCCAGACTTCTACCGAATGTGTAATATTGTGCTGTCATGCCACAAAGAAGTCTCCAGGGATACATTTAGATAGAAAATTGAAGAAATTACAGAAGTAGACAGACAGCGCATCCCTCAGGGTCTCCATTAAGGTGTTAGGCCTAGCCACTACCTGAAAAAAAGATATCAGGCAGTGGTGATAGGACTTGCTTCAATATCTGTGGCCATTTCACACCCCTAGTGAAGGGCATATCTTTTTAAGAATGTAATCATTACAAACTGTAAACTGCACATAAGTAGCTTAAATATACAACCGCACTTAAATCTATCAATTTGACATGCAATGTAAAAAAACACTCCAATGTCAAACTAGTTTTTCACAGCACCAGTTTGATTTAACAGAATGTTACCAAGGTATCTATTTTCCTGTTTTAGGCCGAGCTATCCATGGCAGAAAGGATCTGAAGTTCTAGATTAAAGACATGAAGTATACCCACCTCTCTTCATCACTCAAGGAGAAAATTCTGTAGCATACATATTTCCAAAGCTTCTATTACATGCTAATCTCAATTATGAGTTATCCCTCACAGAATGAGAAACAGTGCGAACCTGATTTTACCTGCTAGAATTCTAGATTCCATGGGGCTTAACACAGACACTTATTACCTACTCTGATTTTTTTTACACTAATGTGGCCTAACAAGGCCAAAATTGCTGCATCATATTTACAAAGGGGTGCAACGTTGTAACTCCTTGCCCCACATTATGCCTGCGCCAGGCATAATGTATCCAAGAGAGGCGTTCCCCCGTTAGGAAGGCTGAAAAAAATGGAGCTAAAAAATGTAAAAGATTTCTTTGCACCATTTTATTTGGCATTTTTAACGCTTGCTCAGAACAGGCGTTAAAAGGGGGCACATCATTGGTTACAATGGTCCCTTGTGTACTGTTCAAAATTTGAACAGTACACCAATAGCGCCTCCTACCCTGCGCCCTGGTGCACTGCAATTTAAATACGGCACACACGTGGTGGCTGTAGGGGGCAGTAAGGAGTGCAAGGAAAGTGGGTGCAGCGCCACTTCCTCTTAAATCTGCCCCTAAGGGTAAAATGTCACTTGGCATTGCGTAGTGATACAATGATACATGCTCATATACGCTCCCATCCCTCCCGTGTGCTTTGACTGAGGGTGAATGGGACCGGGGGTAACAGATCACACTTTCCTCAAGCGGTTTTACTGGGTGGAATTTCCAGCCCTTAAACATGGGTCCGGCGTTCCAGCATCAGGAAGTTCAAGTGCAGAGCAGATTTCCACAAATTCTGCTCCACAAAATGCGCCATCGGGCCTTATATAGATGCAAAATAACTGATCAATTGCCATTTCTGTGATGCTGTGCAATAAATATGAATTGCTTCGTTTTTATATGAGCTAAACGTCAATTTCAGTATTGTACGGTGAGTCGTGGATTACTGGTAGGTGTGGCTCAGAAGATCATGTTAAATGGGAGCGAGTGGTGTCACATGCACGATTATGGGCATTTTATTACATATTTAGGCATGTGGGGCTGTGACATTGTGTAGTTCTGTAAATATGTGTATCACCGTGTGTGGGAGCGTGTGCACGTATGTAAGTGTACCTGTGTAATTTGTATATATTTAATCACAGCACCGAGTACACTGTTCCAAAAGGATAAATCTAGATAGGGCGCCAAATAACGGTAAAGTGATAGGAGAGCCCTCATGCGTCAGTAAAGACGCTAAGCATCATCACAGTTCAGGCATGCGTTCCTGGGTAGGTCTAACGGTTGGACGACGGAAAAATTCAATGCATTTTCCATGTGTCTGAGGGCTACGCGTCCCTAAAATGCCTAATTTCAACTTGGGATGGGCGACCTATTGGGTGTCTGACTTTGACGACTTACCTACGCACAGTAAGTGACTTTTTAGCACACACTGTAATCTCTTCTGTAGGAGAAGTGACGAATCTTGGTCCTGATGAAGAGCATGAGCGCGAAACATGTCGACCCCTTAGTGTAAGGTTAGAGTATTTCTCTTCCTTCCCCTCACACAGGAGTGACGGTGGTCATTATTTCCTCCGCATGACTCCTCCACTGGTTTTAATCTTGGCCTGACAACCGCTTCGAATTATTAAATTTAGTCTTTGGATGTACAGAGACAATTTTATCTCATATTGCACTCTCCTTTCTTCTTTTTTTGTCAGCATGTACTGCAGATACCAACGGATCTGCGTTACCAATTTTCGGTATAGAGTCACCACCATTTGAGTGGTGACCCGTCAGATATTGCAGTGCCGGTCTGACGTGGAGTAAGCCCAGTGATGATGCTTAGCGTCTTTACTGACGCATGAGGGCTCTCCTATCACTTTACCATTATTTGGCGCCCTATCTAGATTTATCCTTTTGGAACAGTGTACTCGGTGCTGTGATTAAGTTTGTGTTCAGGGAGAACGTACACTGGACCAGTAATCTCCCAGTCCCTCTTTTTTTTTGTTGATAATTTGTATATATGTCGATGTAAGCATGTCACTATGTTTATTCTAGAATATATAGTTAAACATAAATATATCTACTAGTTGAGTTTCCCTAACTTCACCTTGAAAGTCCAACGCTACGTTCATTCTTCCTGACAGTGAAAACGTATAAATTGGTATTTGAAAATGTAAAGCGTTTGAAGAGAGAGATTAACTAGGAACGAGTAGATATACAATTTAATGTTTTCTTTAAATCTTCGTGCTTATAGAAATAAAGACGTGCAATCAAAATTTGAGGAATTTACTGAGATTTCTGGTGAGCCCACAGAACTCAGCCATCACCTCTCTCTCTTTAATATTGTACTGATACAGCATCCTATGTACTGTGTTAACTGAGGCGTCATTCCTTATAAAACATATGCTTCACCCACTCAGGGATTGTCTGGCCTGAGAAACATATTAACTAATGTGCAATATGACACCTTAAATAACACAAAATAGTAAAAAATGCATCGACAGCCTGTCTCCTACAGACTTCTCCGCAGTTAAACGTATGCGCATTAATTTACAGAAGCGTCTCGTGTTTTTTTACGCATACCTGAGCTTTGCCAAGCTATAAGGGCACCAACGAGAGACAACTAATTACTTTCTTCTCGGTTTATGCAATCATCTTCCCTTTTCCTTCTTTTATTAATATCTGCCTCCTCTCCCTGCAGCCTTCTTATTTCTCTCTCTAGACTCGCAGGTCCTTGCATTCCCTCCTCATTCATTTTGAAATTTCCCTGTCACTGCCTGCCTTTTGCCCTGTGACGCATCTGGAACAGTGCCATTTTGGAGTAGGTGAGCTGAGACCACTTGGGCAGCCTCTACCTCTCAATTAACTTTTGATTATGAATTGGCTTTTGTTACACTTATTTAATCCAGAATATTTTTTAGATTTGTACATTGTTTTTGCTTGGACAACAAATACCTCAGAATAACACATCTGAAACGTGCTAGAGGGGATTTCAGTGCCTATTTTTTGTCTACCCGACCATCTGGATGAACCAAGCACAGATATAGCACGACTAATCTTCTAAAAAAATACTCGTAGCCTTGATGAGTAGCTGTTATTTTTTCAGGGAAGACCACCTGTGCTACACAGACTTTGGTAATGCATCCATCAGGCACTGTCAAGGTGCGTTTGTCTTTATCACTCAGCAGAAACTCAATCATTTACTCACTTAGCGGGACACACCTGCTTTTCACTGCCTTTCCCTTTCAGAAAGAGTTTGTAAGAGTTCATACCCAGGTCATTTGTATTGACTCAGAACATTTTGGATCAGTCTCACACCCATACCGAAGGCACAGCTTGAAAAGGGATTTGCAAGAATAGACATAAACCCAGATAGGTACTTGCTCAATATCATATTTTAAAAATCGAAAAGTAAATTACATGCCAGAAAACCAATTTCTGCTAATGAAAGAAAATAACTGGTCTGATTTCAACATACAATTAAACAAATTGACACTTTAATACCCAAATTCAAAATGCAGACAAAGAATAAAGAGTGGAGCATAGGCGAATACAGGGGTTAAAACAACTGATCTCCTTACTTTCAGTTCCAATCATATTTTGTCAAAACTGAAAGGTGAATATGTCCAGATTAAAATAATGGTAAAACTGTAAAATGTGATAGAGATGCAAAAACAATTATTCAGCTTCTGCAAAAAGAAAAGGAGATTGCAATTACATTGCTCATGTAAGTGTAATAAAATAAGGCAAAGTCTGGGACAGAACAAGAAAGGGCACATGCCTGATCACAGGTAGAGAGAGTACACACTTTAAACAGACAAACGTTTAAAGGACCCAAAGAGAGAGCGAGATGAATGGAGAAAAAAAGAGAGAGAGAGAGAAAATAATTTGAGGGCCTATTCCTACCCTTCAAAATGTTCCACTACCATTTCTATCATCTATTTTCTTCTCATCTTTTACTCATCCTTTGGCATTCTGGTTGCCAACTGTTGACCAGGTACTGATTGACTTTAATGTGCGGATGGAATCCAAAATGCTGAAGCAGTAATATTGCATTTTATATCTGTGGCCTCATCACTGGTCGTACATTGACTTCTACTCTTCTCTACACTATTGTACTATATTGGACCTGGCCCTTTCTGCAGGTTCACCCCCAAACTTTTTGCCTCCTCCTCCTATTTTTTCTAACTTCTTGTTGTTGGCTATAGGACTCTGAGGACTTTATCACTGCTGATCAGTGTTAAAGTGCAGGTGCTCTCCCTTCTAAAGTTGGTATGATTGGCGTACACCAAATTGGCACATTTAATTTACCTGTAAGTCCCTTGCACAGTGGTATCTCTATACCCAGGGCCTGTAAATTAAAGGCCTTTCTCCTTGTAAGAGAGACACTGATGGACTACTGAACTAGACACAGGATTCTGCTGGAGGGACTTGCCAGGAACTGCCCTTGGACTGCTGCTGCTGTTGTGCTGACCTGTGACCTGCTGGGTTACTAGGAAGAACTGCCACTGTGTGCAACCCTTTGCGCTGGCCTGTTTCCTTGAGCCCTACTGACCTGTGCCACCTCTTGCTGTCTCCAGGGGAAGCATGTTGTGTCCCCTGCTCCCCTGCAATTTTACCTCTTAAAGCACTGGAAGAGCACTTTGTTCCCCTAAGCACAAGGAGGGCACTACAGTTTTCTGGTACTTCTTCTGAGCCCAGCATGGGAGAATCACTTTAAGGCATCTGCCTTCGAATGCTGGAAAACACTCTCCAGGCTGTGGTCGCTGTGCCCCTACCCCTCCATGAGAAGCATGGGAGCTAGCATGTCTGAGCACGCTCTGTGGATGGACCCCAGGGCATAGGAGAACTCCTGGTGGTACCCCTGGGGCACAGTCAGACATCTACTTTGGTGCTTTACTGCCGCAACCCAGAGGGAGAGAAGGAGAAAGGAGCGTGCTGGCCCGACGACACAGGAGGGTTGGTGAGGCCCAAGATACAGTCCCCATGGGAAACACCACTTGCCCAGAAGCCGCTAGGATTGTCCAGGACTGCAGCTTGCCAGGAAGCCGCAAGAATATGCTGCCACCTCAAGGAGATGGGCGGCTGTGGATGGAGCATGCAGTTTTGCGAGGGGGCCCATGAAGAGCGGTCCCCCCACTGAAGAGACGAGCCAGCCTTCCTAAGGGCCCCAGGAGAGGTGAGAACACCCCCGTAGTAGGAGACGTGTGGTCTCCTAAGGCACAAGAGGCCGGGCGCACCTCTGTTCCTCGCCCAAGTTTCTCTTGCTAGAGGCTCATGCAGCAGGCCTGGGTGGCGACCATCAACGGAGCTCCCTGGGCCTGCCAAAGTTAACCCTGCATCACCACAAGTGCAGGAATTGGAACACAGGAGCTCCGAGAATGGAGCACAGATGTCCACATTTTGCCCTCATCATTTCTGGTTGTGGCTTCCTAGCTGTGCACCTAGGAATACATCTTGGCATTTTATAGTAACATGTTTATTATGACATATGCATTCCTGATGGTGTCTTGGTAGCCCTGATAATCTGATTGTGCTGACCTATGCCACATAGGAATGTTTGAATTTATTTGCATTTACAATGATGCCATGAGCTTTCTGATGTTTAATTTTTAAGGCTATTCATTATGTTGTTGTGGCATTTATGACTATGTTTTTGCCATCACGTGTATTTTTGGTGTAACGACAACCTGAGTACTGCTAATGTTGCAGGATGACCAGTAACCTACGTGTTTTATGTGACTATTGCTTCCTTTTTCAGAGTGCTAGTAGCTGAGAAATGTTCTGACAACTGCTTGTGTAGCAAGGTATTACTGACATATTTTATTTGGTCTAATGATGTTTTATACAATACAGTTTATTTTTTATATAACTTGGCATTTAATTCTTTTGTGGTGTATATATTGGCACATGTGGTGTGGGTGTTGTGCAATTGCTTTACACATTGCCTCTGGAATAGGACTGACAGCTCATGCCAAGCTGCCAAGGGGGTGAGCAGGGCTTATCTTAGACTAGAGTGGGTGGGTTCTACCTGGCTTAGGTGCCTACCCTAGCCATCGAGAAACCCCATTTCTAACATACTAGAAATGGTCTACCCAATTTTCTTGACACGGTACTCCTAATATAGACAATCTACACCCTTAGGTTTGTGTTATAACTACCATGTGGTAATTGTGTTTCAAATAAATACCAATACTACCAAGCTTGGTATTTACTTAGTGTACAATTATCACACTATTTTTAGTTAATTAATCTGAATTAGAAGGTGGTACTAACCCATGAATACTGCACGTTTCATTGCTCCAAGGTGCAGAGTCTCCAAAAGTTTTGTCCGCACAACATCTGCCAGGGTTTACCCACCCACATTTTAGCTGCCAGCAATTCAAATGTTCCAGTACTACTGCACCTAATAGGTATTTGTAATAAAGATCTCAACCTTTACAACAATACTGTAGCCTATGTCAATGTCAATACCAAACCTTTAAGACATAACTCCAATATCAAGACCGACCATGCTTGCCAAGTAGATGCTATCTGACAACTCCAATGCCACCTGGAGCTTCACATCTTCTACGCAATATAAAACATGGTGTTGGACTTGGCCCTCTCTGGTGGGTCATCCCCAAAAGTTATGCCTGCACCCTCCTGTTTTTCGAATTTGCTTATGATGACATTGGGACTCTGTGCACTTTACTACTGCTAACCAGTGTTAAAGTGCTTGTGCTCTCTCTATAGAAGATAGTAAAATTGGCTCATACCTGATTGACACATTTAATTACATATATGTCCCTTGTATATGGTTCTACACGTATCTTGGGCTTGTAAATTAAATGCTGCTAGTGAACCGGCAGCACTCATTGTGCCAACCACTAAAGTAGCAGTTTAAAACATGTCTCAGTCCTGCTATTGCAGTCTGTAGCTCAGTTTTACGCTGCCAATTCAACCTTATAAAATACATGATTTGCCAGGTTTACACCTTACTTTTGAATATATACAAGTCACGAGTATGGTAGGCACTAAGGGCCCATGTGACAGAGTGCATTGTATTTAAAAAGTACACATGTGGTTTTAAATCTGGGAATGCGTCAAAATGCTAAGTCTTCCCAACTGAGGCATAAAAAAGAGAAATATCTTCATTTCTCCTTGTTAATTCCTCTTTTCACGTGTGTTGCATTCTGCAGCACACAAAGAAAAAGATATTTGATTCTGAGGATTGTTTTTGTGCAAGAATGTAGCCCATCATCCAATGTTGGACCCAACCTTTTTTGTGGGTTCATCCCCAGACTTTTTGTCTCCTTCCTCCTAATTATTCTGACCTCTTGCTGTTGGCTCTAGGACGCTGAGCACTTTATCCCTGCTGATCAGTGCTAAAGTGCAGATGCTCTCCCTTCTAGAGTTGGAATGATTGGCTTACACCTAATTGGCACATTTAATTTACCTGTAAGTCCCTCGTACAGTGGTATCTCCACACCCAAGGCATGTAAATTAAATGCTACTAGTAGGCCCTGCTTGCGCCACCCATATAAGTAGTCTTTCAAACCTGTCTCAGGCCTGCTAGCACAGTGACTGCGTGCGTAGTTTACTGGCATCTAAATTTACTTGCCGGGCCCAGAACTCCCCTTTTACTACATGTAAGTCACCCCTAAGGTTGGCTCTACCTAGCTCTATGGGCAGGGTGCTATGCAGTGCCTAATTTGTAAATAAAAAGGTGCAGGTGCCCAAAGCCTTCCTCCTAAACGCGCGGCTGCTGCAATTGAATTTGCAAGCAGGAAATACTTAGGCGGCATAATCCTGAAGCCATCTCGGGCCTCTTTAATCCATATAAAGCCAATCCCTGCCCCTTCAGCTCACTCTTGCAGCTTTCTACTGTATCCCTTTGTGATGCTTTTTCGTTTTTCCCTTCCTCCGTGTGTCCCATATGTGTCTTTTGCTAGCAGCAAATGCTTGAGGCAAAAGAATAAGCCCCAGCCCTCACAAATAAGTGCTGATGCTCAGCACCGGAAACAACAAGTACAAATTAAGCACTGGTGCTATGTATATAGAAGGCAGGACATGTGCCTGGTTGCGTGACCTGTCCTGGTACTGACAAACAGCCTATGTGGTTTCTCACTGCTGTGAGTGCTGCCCTTTCATAGGATTGCATTGGAAATGCCCTGCCTTATGTCTAGGGGATATTGTCTGATTTATGAAGGGTAGCGTAGTCATGTTTGGTATGGTTGTAATGGTACTGAGAAATGCTGCTTACTGGTGTTGGTGGATTTTTTATTATCATGACAGAAATGCCACTTCTAGAAAGTGAGTATTTCTCTGTTCTTATGAAACTGGTGTTTTGCAGCCTGACTCCAATCCACGTCTGGGTAGAGTGACAGTTGGGCTTTGTGCATACTTTTCAGACAGCCTGTAAACAGGGGGGGTGAAGGTCTCACGGGGGTGCATTTGCATGTTGAATGTTCTTCCTGGGCTGAGAGAAGGGGAGGCGGGGCACACATGCATCTGTAATGGCTGTGACCCGTCCTCACAAAAAGGGCTCATTTACCCCCAACTGATATCTGGAGCCTGTGCTGGAGGAGAGAGGGGACACTCATGGAGCCAGTTGTAACTTGTTGGAACCTCTTCTCTCCCTCAATGTTAAACCTTTTCAAAACTGAGTATATGTACAGGGGCTTTTCTTCCCACAATTGGAGACACTTGACACTATTAACATGCTGCTGGAGGGACTCACCAGGGACCGCCTTGGACCGCTGCTGTTGTGCTGACCTGTGACCTGCTAGGTTATTCGGAGGAACTGCCACTGTCTGCATCCCCTTTGTGCTGGCCTGCTGCTGGGCCCTGCTGCCCTGTGCTCCATCCTTGTGTCCCCAGGATGTGGGTGCTGTGGCCCCTGACCCCTGTAATTGCCTGCTTACAGCGTGTGAGGGGTGCTGTTCTTGCCTTCTGTTGGAGGGGCATAGTGCCTGGTGAGCGCTCTACTTGAATTGCTCTACGCCTAGCGAGAGCTGGTGGTTTTATTCTTCAAAGCTCTTGGTACGCACTTCCTCTTTTGCCTGAGTAAAGGAAATTGCCACAAACTTGGCCGGCTGTAAAATCGGAGCACGTCTGACATACAGTCCCTCAGGTGCACCCGGGGCACAAAGATTCGAAACCTGGAGCGAGCGTGCTCCTAACAGTGCCCCCGGGAGGAAGTATGCTCAGAGGAGTGCACCCGGGGCACTAGTAGGCCCCAAATCTGGCTTGATCACCGCTGCGGCCTAGGCGGGCTGCAGCTGACTCGAGAACCAGGTCAGATGCAGGCGAGTCAGTCTTCCAGGGGCAGGCAGGGAGGTAGCCTCATCGGAGGCTTCCCACAAAGCTTGGCCCCTTTGTTGTTGCTCTGCTCACCCCGGGAGGGCTCGTCGTGGGTGCCCTAGTTTGGGCATGGTGCCCCTGTATAAAAGCAGAGAGGGTGCATGCCAGCCCACTCCCCTACAATAAAACGGCCCTCTTTTTAGGTGCAGAGGAATGCTGGGGGCCTGAGTTTTACTTGTGGCCCTGGATTTGCCTACAACATAAAAGAACCATTTTAATGGCACTGTGTTCAGGTTGAGGGCTTTCCTAATATGGTGTTTCCTGAGGCTTGCCATATACTTTTCTGATGTTCCTTTTATGGGCATGCCGGAAATGTTATGCTAACCTGTTTCTTTGTATGATGTGCCATATGCTTGTTAATGTTCCTATTATTGGCATTAATGCTATTCTGTGTTTATGCCTTGCCATATGTATTTCCTAATGTTCCTGGTATGGGCATTTATGAGGATCTTGTGCATTATTGTACTAATGTTTTCCTGACTACTGCTTATGTTGCAGAATAATGAGTAACCTATGTGTTATATGTTACTGCTGCTGATTTTTGCAGGGTAATAGTACTGTGTAATGTTCTGACAACTGCTTGGGTAGCATGGTATTACTGACAAGTTGTGTTTGGTCTAATGATTTTGTGTACAGTACAGTTTATTTCCATATATTTGGTGTTATGTTTCCTTTGTGGTGGGGATAGTGTGTTACATGTGTTGTGTGTGTTGTGCAAACTCTTTACGCATTGCCTCTATGATAGGCCTGACTACTCGTGCCAAGCTACAAAGGGGGTGAGCAGGGGTTATCTTGGGTGTGTAACTCCCTCGCCCTGACTAGAGTGTGTGAGTTCTGCCTGGCTTACGTGCATACCCTGGCCAACCAGAAACCCATTTTTTAGCATGCACCAAACCAATCCTGTCTGTAACGCAGGCAACACAGTGCGAGGGTGTTTGCTCTTGGGATAGGAAACCTCAAATGCACCACACAGGGAGAAACACAAAGAGCGCCATGTCATAGGAGTTATGGTGTTTTTCAGCTCTCTCCCATTCATGAACACAGTGCAGCAACTTGCCCTGCATTACTTCATTCTTTGAATTCTAAGGAAATCTGCACCTAAGTATTAATCCTTTAAAAAGTAGCAGCAGTTAGAGTACAGGAACTCAATGGTAGGCAACAACAGAAGTGGCACAGGAATCCTCATTCACAACCAGCCAATGATCATGGGATTGAAAATGGTGAATCTGGGGTGAAACACACAGACCACTACCCTGGCAGCCAGTCACATGAAAATATTAAGTAATATGTTAATTTGATAGTGCAGCATTTGAGTAATGTGTTAATTTGATAGTGCAGCATTTGACTTTGACACTGGCATCGTCATCACTGAAGAAAGTCTGCACATTGTAACACAGAATTTCAGGGACTAGGCCTTACAGAGGATCTATGGGTACTGAAAAAAGATGTAAAGGGAAATGTGGAAGCACAAGCATTTAGCCCACGTGCTGCGATTGATGTTGCTGACCACAGAAAATTTCTGTTATGGCTTTCAGTGATCACTGGTATCAAATCTTGGCAGGCTTTGTCCTTCCAACGTCTTCATAGCAACGGTTTTGAACGCTGAACTTGCCTCTGCAAGTGAAGCAACAAAGAATTTTACTTTTGTCACACCCTTACTCTTCAAAGGAATGCAAATCTTCCTGCAGTAAAAGGTGAACACTCAAATAGCCAGGGGTTCAGCTTATAACTAGTACAGTGACATTTGGCAACTCTCCACTCAGATTAAAAGTTGGCCCCAAAATCTTGGAAAGAGAACATGACAAAGCACATTTTCCTTTTAGGTGTGTCATAGCTACATAGTAGCTAGCCACACAGGAGCTCTGAAAGAGCATTAGAATCCATTCAGTAGTTGGCTGATTAGGTGGTATTGCCTAATGTCCTCTCTTCAACAAAACAGGACACTGAGGACAAAGGGTTTGAGGTATGTTATGTAAGGCAGATTTGTAGAATGCACAATTACCGGAGAGGATGTCCTGCTGCTAAGCAGGTGCGAGTCAAGGCACTAGCTCAAAAACCAAAGCAACCCTAATTTCCCACACCCCAGAGACATATGTAAATATCAGATGGCTCCTGTGGTCCCAGACAATTCTAGGAACCCGTCCAAGAACGGTAAAATTCAGAGTCAATCATAAAATAGAGGTGTCAAGTCACGTTTATTAACATAGTTAATTAAAACCAGTGCCAAATATAAAATCAATTCACATGCATACAGACAATGTAAATATGCAGGACATCCTTCGTTATTTGACATAAAAAAGCTCCAAGAGTATGGGAGCAGTACAGTATGATAGAAATATTGACCTACGAACATGTCCCTAAAGCAAATTGTACATATACACTAAGATTTATTAACAGGACTTTCTGTTGCAGCTCATAGGGTACATGTGCTTACTTTATACAAAAGAATGCCATTAATTAGCTGGGTTATCACCCTGCTGATATCCATCCCCACTAAGGCTGATCCAGAACACTGGGCTGAGTCACTTGGCACAGTTAAAGCGCTGGTGCAGAAAAACATTAAGCAGCATTTGGAAAGCCATCTGTATGAGTACTGCTGGGGGCTGTAGTCTGACCTGGTAAAAACAAAAATGCCACAGCCCTCTTTTTTAAAGTTGCTGTACTACCCACTAACATGATTGCACTCAATAGAAGCTCTTAACTGAGACCTGGCCTAACTCGAGCTTATTAGACATCTCTTTAAAAAAGCAGCATTAAAAACTTTTCCCCCCTACATGCCAGAGGAATTGAGGCACCACTTAGCCATATGATTACTGCTTGTCGGCACTAGTGAATGTTCAGTGCCTTAAACATTTGTATTAATATGTTTTCATTTGTGCCACTGTCACTGGACACCCAAAAAACGTGTTCTAGTGACTCTTGCTTGGACCCACAAAGAAGACAAGTTTGAGTTTGCAGCTGGAGTTTTCAGGAAGGAACAACGTCTTAAGTCTCCATCATACCAAGGTGGTATAACAAATACTGGTGCTTCGGAACTTAAGAAAAGTATTTCTGGGCTCTCAAAATTGTATATGAAGATAGTACTTGCCAGGAATGCCATCCTTGTGCAAGCGTAGTTTTATCTGTTAAAAAAGACAGAGACCAGGTTGAGATGTTCACCATGTGGTTGAACGCCGATTTCCCCACTCTCATAGCCCATGCGTCTTGCTGGCCAAGGACCCTAATTGCCAGATTTAGGTGGTGACCCAATAAACCTTTTAAATTACTATGCTGTTGCTCCTCAAATTTCCTTCCAGCATAGGTTACTAATGGAGCCCCTATCAGCAGCACGAAGACTCAAACATAGTTTGATGTAGGCACACTTGCACTGAAAGGCGTGGTTCTTCAACCCAAATTCTAAGCGTACCTGCACTTGTGAAGCTGAATTTGATATCAGAAACACTGATTTATAGACCTCATTTGGATTTGGTTTTGGATTCGATTTGTTTTCTTGCTGTACATGAACAGTTGGCATTAGGCGAGCCGACATTACTAAGAGCAAATGGCTGAATGATGGAGATCTCAGTTTCAGTTTTACTAGTTTAAATACATAGGTAAGTGATTGAGCTTTTGCCTGAGAGGTTACAAGATGAGGTTTAAAGGTCATTTGCTGATCCACTATGAATCCCAAATACTTATATGAAGGGACTACCTCCACCTGTTTTCCTTTAACAAACCATGCAAATGGCTTATATTTCGAATTAACCAATTAAACCACCTTAGTTTTCTTCACTTTTAGTTCAAAATCTTACTCGTCCATATAACTTGTTAGGGCGTTGATGCTGCACTGCAGGCTGACTGGAGTTTGACTCAGTAAGACAATATGGTCCACATACTGTAGACAAGCTATTGCTTCGGAAGCCAGAAAGGGTGTGTGGCTATTTTCCAGCGATAGGGCGTCAGCTAAATCTGCAAGATATAAATTAAAAAGCATTGGAACTAAAACTCACCAGTGTTTGAGGCCATTTGCTGGACATGAGGAGCTTAGTCCTCTTGGTAACACCATTTTTCTTTACAGGAATTTTTCTTGTATTGCAATTTCAATTAATGGAGCCTAGATTTATCTGGTGTCTCACCCAGTCATAACTCCGTTACAAGTGTTTCTTGTTTCTCGAGAGACTAGGGCTTTTGAATTACACAGCTCTTTCTTGTACCATGGTTGTCTTACGTGACCTCCATTTTTATTTGCCCCATTTAATGTTGTTAAAAGTTGTTTGTGGGAACTTTTGTCAGTAGAAATTCACATAAGTGCAACCATGCACTTTACCGCACACCAGGTTCAGTTTCATGTTTCTCCTGCCTTTCACAATCACTCTTGACAACTTTGATGGATCTGGCACACCGGTAAACCTTGTCCAGCACTTTTTCTATCCCGGAGTTGTGGCAATTTAGGCCCTGATTTATACTTCTTGGTGCAGAACTGCGCTAACGCAGTTTTGCACCAAAAAGGTTAGCACTGGCTTGCACCATTTCTGTGCAAAAGCTGGGCACCGTATTTGCAAAGGGTAGGCTAGCGTAAAAAAAAACTGACAGTCAAGTGGGGCTGGCGGTATGGAAGAAGAGAGTTTTGCACCCAAAAATTATTTTAGGCAAGTTAGAGTAAAAAAAATGACTCTAATCTGCCTAGAGTCATTTTCTGACGCAAAACCATCCATACTGCATGACTCCTGTCTTAGAAAAGACAGGAGTCATGCCCACCACCCCAATGGCCAGCACAGGGGACCAGAATCCCCTGGGCATGGCAAATGCACCCATTGTCACGTGACGGGCTCATTTCAGGGCCCCCAATGGCACTACCTGTACTTATCTATACTTACCTGGGATGGCGTCCTCCGCTTTCCCTCTGGTGTGGGTGGGGGTGTCCCTGGGGCCTGGGAAAGGCACCTCTGGGTTTATTCCATGGTGTTCCACTGCCCTGACCCAAGCTTTGCACCATTTTTTGACCCCTCCTCCCTCCCGTGCATGATTTTAGTACAGGGGACAAAGTCATTTTTTGCACAGGAATGCCTACTTTGCATCTCATTGATGCAAAATAGGTTTCCACGTCCCAAAAATGACTTTAACTCCATAAATTTGGCGCTAGACTAGTCTAGCGCCAAAGTATAAATATGGAGTTAGTTTTGCACCGAATTTGTGTAAAAAAAAAATGATGCAAATTCGGCGCAAAGCAAGTATAAATATGCCCCAAAGTTTTTTTGTATTACAGGTTACTGTGGCAGAGGTTATGGTATTTGATGAACACTGCTTGAATTTGTTATATACTTGAATGGATTGTGGAAAATGGTCAGACTCCAAGTGGACAAATATTTGGTAGGAGGTGATTTAAGGCAGAGCTGTTTCACTACTTAATGTAAAGTCAATCGTTGAACTTTTTTTGCCACTTAAGAAGGTATTTGAGGGGGATGAAACCTCCTTTGGGTGGCTACTCAGGCACAAAGATGTTCCAACCTCTTACTCAAATTCATTCAACTGGCCTTACCTAGGTCTGCCTTAAAGTCTCCAGAGATAATAAAGGTTGAAAGCTTAAACTGCTTCTGTAGAATTTTAATAATTTTAGAGGTGTACATATAACAGCATATGGTATCAAGGGAGAAACCCACCAAATGTGAGGGAAATGTTCCTAAAAAATAGGAAGTGCCTCACAGAAACAGTCACCAGGATCCTGTTGGCTAGTGCTTACCAACTGGCTCATTTCATCGTCATTGGCGCTTTTTGATTCAAGCAGGAAAAACCCATATAGTGTGAGTGCATCTAGCTAAACTACGTGAGTGTAGAAAAATATTCTATCCTAGACTCCTACATCACTCTCCTGCACTACACAGGTAATTGGGTCCTCAAATTGAGAAAATGAGTCCCTTACACTCAAAAAAGAAGAAAATAGAAATGAAGAATGAAAAATGTTTCAGACTAACTATTGGATTAGGTGACTCTTGATGATTTTCTCTAAGACCTTGGCCAGGAATGGTAGCAGAAAGTTCAGTCTGTAGTTAGTGACTATTGAAAGGTTCACAAAGGGTTTCTTCAGCAATGAGAGGACAGTTATGTGTATTCAAGCAACTGGGAAGGTTGCAGAGGAGATGGAGGCATAGAGAATAGGTGTCAGCATGTTGCTGATGGGTGTCAGTCCTCTGGGGTAGGTGTGATGGGGACAGGGGTCTGATAATGCCCCTGAGTGGATGGACTTCATGGTGACAGCGGTTTCTTCTGAGGTGATGACAGGCCATGTGATTAGCACTGGTTCTTATGATAAGATCAGGAGGCATTTGACAAGGTCTGCTACATCCAATTGTGGGACAAGTGTGCTGCAAATAGAGATGATTTTGTTGCTGAAGAATTGAGTGAGATAGTTGCAGAGATCCTGTTAGAGAGCGATGAAGTTGGAGGTGGTCAATGCTGAGGTGAAACCTTTACAATGGTGAAGAATTCTGTTGCCTCTTATGGTGCTGGCATTAATGCTGTCCACAAGAGAAGTGTGTTTGGTGGTATATATCCATTCGTGGTAGCGTCTCTGAGCAGATTTGAATAGGATGCTATCTGCATTAGCCTGGCTAATTTTGCATTTGTGCCCCAGTTGTTTCCAGATGCAATTCATCAGTCTGAGTTCCTCCATATACCCACTGGCTTGTGTTCTGGACCTTGCTGTATTGTTGTGTTGTGGGGTAGGGAGTTGCCCATGTGGTGATCCAGTTGTTTACATTCTTTATGGCTTTGGGGGTCTGTTACTGTGTTTGGGTCAATAGGTGTTGAGAACAGTGTTCCAGACCTTGCTGTTAAAGTTATGGTGGGCCAGTATGGTGGTGGTGCATGCGCCTTGGACTGGGGCATGGATGCTGAATTTGACAAGGGCATGGTCTGTTCAGAGAGATAGTATGAGCTTGTTGACTGGGGTGCTGTCAAAGTCGCTGAAAATAGAGTCCAGGATATGCGCAGAAACATAGGTAAGTTCCTTTACTTGTTGGGTGAGGTCCAGACGTCCAAGGTCATCAATGACACTCTTGAGGTGGCATTGGTGTGGTCTGTCCAGGTGGAAGTTCAGGTCTCCATGTATGTTGTAACTGCTAGCATCAAGGGCAAGAGGTGCAATGAAGTCCATGATGGTGTCCAGGAAGATGGTGCATGCTCCTGGTGATCTGTAGCTGAGAGTGCTGAACAGGATGAAGATGTGGGGCTTGAGCAACTGGTGTTCATTGTTGGAGGATGATGTGTCTGTGGATATGGTGCATGTGATGGTGTTCTTATGGATGATGGTGATTCCCACTCCAGGCTTGTGAAGTATGTCTTGCCTATCAATCTTTTAGCCAGCTGTTCGGATGTTGCAATGTCAGATTCCAGTGCAGGGTTCAACCAGGTTTCTGTGAGAAAAAGTAGGTCATGGGCATTTTCATGCAGCAGGTACCACATCTCTCCTGCGTGTCCTGCATGTTTAGTGATTAAATAGGTGTTGAAGAGCATGCTATGTGGGTGGTTGCATGGCTGTGTCAGTGTAAGAAAGCGGGGTGTAGGATGCAATCAGCGCAATGAGTGTTGGGCATTGGTAAGTTCATGAAAACTTGCAGGTAGCACAAGAGAATGCACCCTCTGTGTTGCTCCATGTAGAGAGGCGGGGGAGTGTGGAGCAGTGTCTAGGATTGAGAGCACGGAGGGTTGCACCATGGTAGTGGTGGGAAGTGGGAGAACTAGGGGTCCTGGTACTGGGTGTGGTCCACACGCAGACATGCTTGCCTTTGGTGTGCTTGCTGCACATGTCTGCTGTTTGTCCATGCTGTGGCAGTCATTAACCCCAAGGGAGGAGGATATCGATGTCACTTTGTGGGGAAATGAATGATGGGAACCCTGTGATGTCACTTCTGGGGCAGATTAATGATTGGAAATCCATTGATGTCACTTCCTGTGCAGATGGATGATTAAAATAACCCTCTTGCTTAGCTTCTTGTTTTAAAGACAATTTTGGGGGGAAGCCTATGATGTCACTACCTGTGCAGATGGGTGCGAGAAACAGCATTATGAACAACAGCAGAACACCGAAAGCTTTTTATAACCAAGGGTTTACAATGAAACAGCTTTACAGCGACTTTTTACAACAATAATTTTCACCACAATTATACCTTTATCACAGATGCCTTTACAACTAATTTTGCCATACTCATGATAAAAAATGCAAAGTATTTTGCAGGTAAATATTCAGTATATATATATATATATATATATATATATATATGTATATAACATATATATATAGATACTGAATTTTGCAGGTAAATATTCAGTATCTCTCTCTCTTTCTCTCTCTATATATAGAGATGCTGAATATTTACCTGCAAAATACTTACAAATACATATAAATCTTTTATCATGAGTATGCCAAAATTCTTTGTAAAGGCAACTAGGTAATATATATATAGATATATATATATATATATATATATATATATATATATATATATATATATATATATTACCTAGTGGCGGTAGCCACTAGGTAGTTATAGTTGGGACCATGCGTCCATAAAAAAAGAGTTTTTTTATTTGCCTATATCTTTGGCACCATTTGACGAATCTTCACAAAACGTTCCAAAAAAAATGTCGCAGTGAATTTTGTTGCATATGCATATAGAAAGTTTCGAGGTGGTCCATCAAGCCGGGGCTGAGAGAAAGGGGTCGGGGGGGTCAAAAAAAGTCACGTTTCCAGGTTGAGTCCCATAGGACCTTTAAACATGATTACAGCCCGAACCGCTGAAAATTTGGCCGAAAGCTAGCTTTCAGTACGCAGATTGTGCTTTCATTCATTTGGTGTAAATCTCTTCAGTAGTTTTGGAGATATTAATAGAAAAATAAAATTAAATAACTCTGGTCGCGCCGAGTTCGCAAATAATGACAAGCCGTTGCGGGGAACTGCAGAGCTCTGATTGGCTGTCTAAACTAAAAAGTGGTGGCAACCATCTGTGGACTCAGCTTGAGCTGAGTCCTAGAAATACACCAAATAAAAACAAAAAGGGGCCAGCATAGGGACACCCTGGCCCTCAGCTCTGGTGGTGGGGTCCCAGAGGGACCCTGCCAGAGCAAAAAAGCATTTTTTTAAATTTTCTGCTGTAGATTTGCGATATTCGTTGATTTGTGGCAATAAAAAAAAAAAAAAAAGAACTTGTTTTCTTTTAATGTCCCCGAATGGGCCCTTCACATCCCTGGGTACCACCACCTCCCCGGGGCGATCTTTGTTTTTGTTACATGTGTAAAGGGGTCAGATGACCCCCGTGCCCCAGGACCACCACCTACCCAGGGCAAAATGCTTTTAATGTGTAGGGTAGGCCTGACGGCCTCCCCTGCAGCCCTGAGGACCACCACCTCCCCAGGGAGATACATAAAATATGTGTGGGGTTGTGTAGCCCCCCTAAACCCTGGGTGTCATCACCTCCCCATGGCAAAATGATTTTTAGTTGGGGAGGCCGACACAGCCTCCACACCCCTGGGAACCACCACCTCCCTGGGGAGATACATAAAAATATGTGCGGGCGTGCCCCAGGTACCACACCTCCCTGGGGCAATACAGATTGTTGAAGGGGGGGCGCATGTACCACCACGTGGAGCCACTGATGGCCCTGGGGACTGCCATCCCTCAAGGCTGGTTTCTGCTATATTCTGGGGTACCCATCCTCTGGAAATAGTTGTTTGCTTTTGCTTTGTGGGAGCTGACTGGGGGGCAAATTCATTTTAGGCCATTTCTGCCCCTCTGAAGGGCAGATCGGCCTATTTTAATTCGGATGATCTGCCCCCAAGGAGGGCAGAAACAACTAGGCACCAGGGATTTAAAAAAAACATATATTTTTTTTACAGATGGGGAGCAACCCCTTAGGCAAGGGTTGCTCCCCTGGGGGCAATTTTATTCTAGGCCATTTTTGCCCCTCCTGGGGGCAGATCTCTTAATTTGTAAGGCCTATCTGCCCCCAAGGGGGGCAGAAAGCCCACCAGAGAACAGGGAATATTTTTTTCAAAAAAAGAGGGTGGGGGTGTGGCCATACCCCCACCCCCAACAAATGGGGATAAAGTTGTTCTGCCCACCAGTGGGCGAATGGTGCAATTACCCCGATCCACTCCCTGAAACCATACCAGATGCCAGGGAATTAAAAAAAAAATGGGGTGGTGGCTACAAACCTGTATGAGCATGGTTATGCCCCCACCCCAACTGAAGGGGGTAACAGTCTTTCAGCTCTCCCCGCACACTAAAACATCGTATCCCATGGCAAGCAAGAGGCTGTCTGTACCTGAAAGCTGGGAAGATGGTGATATTAGCACCACAAACCCTTTGTTGATGCCATTTTCAGGGAAAAAAACACAAGCTTTCTTCTGAAGCCCTTTTTCCCATTTTTTGTTTGAAACAAACTTTTTGCTGTGTTTTGGCTAATTTCTTGGTCTCCTTCAGGGGAACCCACAAACTCTGGGTACCACTAGAATCCCTAGGATGTTGGAAAAAAAGGACGCAAATTTGTCATGGTAGCTTATGTGGACAAAACGTTATGAGGGCCTAAGCATGAACTGCCCCATATAGCTAAAAAAAGGCCAGGCATCTGACGGGGAAAAGGCCTGGAAGCGAAGGGGTTAATAGTTTCCTAACTTTTAATATATTATATTATAACTATTATAATAATTTCTGTTTAATTACTGCTGTCCCTGCTTTAGCGCTTCTTTGCTTATTTCATGTTTTGTTTTGGTAGCTGACTTTTTTTAGTCTGTACTAGTCTGTAGATTTCTTCTGCTTTGTTGGTAATCCTTCCCTCTCACCTATGTATCTTGTGGTACTGTAAGACTAAGAAAATATTTTTGGTACTCTACTATCTACTGTGAAGGTTGCAGCACCAAGTAAGCTAGTATTATTAATAATATTCACCATGCATGTTTATTGCGAAGGCTTTCTTTTTCTTCCTCATGCAACAATTTATGATAGAGTGGCCTTGCTCAAAGACCATAGACCACCCCCCCCAACCCCAAATGTTGTGCTGTGTAATTGATTATAGAGAATATCCGCAGTTCCCATTACTGTGCAGCATGGCCGGAAAGTATGAGGTCCCATTGCATTTGTCAACCAACACCATGGCCCTCATTATGACCTTGGCGGTGAGTGATAAAGTGATGGTAATACCAGCAACAGGCTGGTGGTAACTACCGCCAAATTATGACCATGGCGGTGATAAATCCCATAAACAGCCAATGTACCACACCAACCTCCAGGGCGCAAATAACACTCACCACAGCGGTAGCCGGCAACAGCCAGGCGGAAGACAAAGTACCGCCCACCATATTATGACACAGGAAACCGCCACCTTTTCCGGGGCGGTACCAACGCCATCAAAAGCCTGGTGGAAACACATCACTGAAGAGAAAAGACTCACCATAGGAGACACAGGAAAGAACAACGCTGCCATGGAACCCGAATGGTAAGTTTTCCTGATGATCTTCTAGGTTATGCTCCACCTGGAACACCAACGCCGACGAAGTCGATGACAGTGAGTACAGCCACCTAGCACACAAGGGAGGGAGGGAGGAAAACAAGAGTGACACACACACACGCACAACACACATCATCCACACACACACACCATACAGATGTCCAGCTGCAGAGGAAAAACAATTTGCACACAATACACAGCAGAATAATTCAAGGACAACAGGAATGAACAAAAGTGAATGTATTAATATCAACAGCCAATAAATTATCAAATTGTCCATGAAACAGATATGTACACAAAGGGACACTTCCAGTCCAATGTTCAAAGGGCCTACATGGCCACAGGGCACAGTCAAAGGCCCAAGTCAAATCCTGACTTCATCTGGATAGAACACTGCAGGGGCATCAATTTGCAAGTGGGCAGGCACCTTGGGGGGGGGGGTACCTCAGCCAGGTTCAGGAACAAGCCAAATGGTTCTGGAGGGAGCTCCATGCCAATTGCTCTGTCCTGGGGAGTGAAAGGCCACAGTCTCTCAGATGGGTTATTTTCCCACTGGTTCTGGAGGGGCAACATGCCTATTGCTCTGTCCAGGGGATGGCAAGCCCACAGTCTCCCAGGTGGGTAACTTGTCCACTGGTTCTGGAGGGGGCCCCTCATACAGCAGCCCCTGGAGGGTGGCCTACATGGTGTCCGCTGGTGATGATGGCTGCACGTTGGTGGCAGATGGAGGTGCCTCCTGTGCAGCCTCTGCAGGTTGTGATGGCTGCAGTGTGGTGGCAGATGGAGGTGCCTTCTGGGGAGCCTCTGCAGGTGGTGATGGCTGTACTTCCTCAACTGGCGGTTGGAGCCCCGTGGCCCCTGGTGGTGGTGGAGGTGTCACCCTGACAGCCTCCGCTGGAATAGAGGGCTTCGTCCCCTCCATGACATGGGGCATGGATTCCTTACCCTTCCTGTCAGGGGTTGATGATTCTTCCCCTTCTTGGATGGAGGTGTAGGCTCCTTCCCCTTCTTGTCTGGAGGTGCATGCTCCTTCCCCTTCTTGCTTGTAGATGTGGTATCCTTCCCACCACAAGTAGGTGGTGCCACCACTGTCCCCGTGGACTGTTTGGCTGAGGTGCTGGGCTGGGTTGTTGGGACCCTGCTCTTACGGGCAGGACAGGGGGAGGGGGAGGGAAGAAGTCAAGTTGGGCAAGGAAAAGTTTCTTAGGGATGGTGGGGTGGGAGGATGGAGGAGTGATGGGAGTGGAGGTTGAGGGACTGGTTGTAGGAGGTTTATGTCTGCTGGATTTGGGTGCAGGCGCATGGGCTGTATGCTGATGTGAGGAGGATGGGTGTTGGGTGTGTGAGTGCTTGTGTTTGTGTCCTTTAGGAGGGGGGACAGGCAGAGTGGGAAAGGACACAGGGGACGCGTGCATGGATGTTGTGGAGGTGTCTGCTAGTGAGGTGTGTGTGCTTCTTGGTGTGGTGATGCTGGAGGTGGATGTTGATGTAGTGCAAGCAGGTGTGAGTGTGGATGTGATTTGTAGAGAGGAAGAGGAGGAGGAGGAGGGGGAGACAGTGGAGGCAGTGGATGTTGTCATGTCTGCAACTGTATGGTGTTTGCATGAGTGCTTGTGGGATGAAGTGTGGTGCTTGTGTTTGCCTGTGCCACTCTTGGGTGTTGTCTTGTGTGCATGCTCGTGTGTATGTGTGCTTGGGATGGGTTGGGGTTGAGGAGAATGGGACTGGGAAGTGGTAGTTGGAGGGGGGACAGTAGAAACAGGGACAGTGGCTGCCATCAGAGAGGAAGCCAGAGCCTGAATCGGTCTATGTTGGGCCACCAATCCACTGTGAATGCCCTCCAGGAATGCATTGCATTGCTGCATCTGGGATCCCAGTCCCTGGATGACATTCACAATGGTTGATTGTCCTACAGAGATGGATCTCAGGAGGTCAATAGCCTCCTTACTCAGGGCAGCAGGGCTTACTGGGGCAGGGCCTAAGGTGCCTGGGGCGAAGGAGATGCCCACCCTCCTGGGTTACCGGGCATGGGCAACTCGCTGAGGGGCTACTGGGAGGGCGGTGATGGTATGGGGGTGGCGGCTGTACCTGCAGCTGGGGTGGTCACAGAGGTGTCTGCCACCACCACGGAGCTTCCATCAGAGGAGGTATCTGAGTCTGTTGTCACCTCCGTCTCCGCTGTGGTGCTCCCCTCGCCCTCCGTCCCACTGGTTCCCTCTGCATCGGTGGACTCTGCCTCCTGTCCTGTGGGATGCAGCTCCCTCTGTCGCCGGTGTCCCTGCTCCTCCACCAGATGATGCTAATGCACACAAGGACAGGATGACAGAACAAAAAAGGAGGTGAGAGAGATAAAGGAAACACTGGGTCAATTACTGCACCAACACTACAGTTGGCATACACAGCACCGTCAAACACAGGGAACATGCTTGAGCACTATGTATTGCACTGCCAGTGACATTGCTAGATGCTAAGTCAAGATGAGGGCCACACACTGCCAATTGCAGCCCTTCTGGGACCCACGATACCCCTCCTGAAATGGACTGCTGACAGGCTAGGTTACCTGTCATTGATATACACCCATTACCATGGAGATGACCAACGCTGCAATGTCTGGCATGGTCTTAGGGGTACGCACAAACTCACATCCACCACCCGGATCCCACCCCACCTGACAAACTTTGTAATGATACCCACTGTACTCACCCCCTTGTGACTGCTGTGATTCCCTCAAGTGCCCATCCAGCTCAGGGTTGGCCACTGCCAGTATGCGGGCCATCAGGGGGATCAGGTTCCGATGGGCACCCCTTCCTCATTGAGAGGCCATCCCCAGCTGGGCCTCCGCAGTCTTACTGTGCCCAGCGTCTCTGGTCCTCCCACCGTTTCCGACAGTGGGTGTTCCGCCTGCCATAGATCCCCCAGGGTCCGCACGTCCTTGGTGATGGCGTGCCATATTCTCTTCTTTTGATGGGTGCTGACCTACGGAGGCAATACAGACAGGAGCACACCCTTAAACAAACAGTCCAGTCTGTCACACAAATGGCCCGCCATACCTATTTCCATCACCATTGGCACACACATTGCCCAGCGCACACCATGTACACCACCACAAGACATTCCCCACCCCACTTACACAGTGCTTGCACACACATCTCCATGCATCTTTTCCACATGCATTGTGCCCAAAGTGTACTCACCTGTTGGTCTGGAGGCCCATACTGCAGTCCATACTGCGGTAGGACCCCATCCACCAGTCACTCCAACTCCTCCGAAGTGAAGGAAGGGGCCCTTTTCCCCAGTCACACGGGCCATGGTAGGTTCCAGACACAGTTCCCAGCAGCACACGCAGTGTAGGTGTTCTCCTGTTTACGGTCAGGAAACAAGTGAGGAATGAGATAGAAAATGGCAGTCCATCACCGCCAGTGCAGATCCCCATTGGCCACTGTACTCCATAGAGCCCCATACTATCCAATGAGGAATTGCACAGTGGTGCAAGACCGCCTTCCGCCACAACGCCCAATGTCAGGGGAATTACTTCACTTCCTCCTGTCCTTACATAAAGGACAGGCGATCACCATTTCAGGGGGAACAGTCATATCGACATTAACTGCGTCGTGGACTAGATTGGCACATACCTCACCATTAACACTGTCCCATTAAATACGTACACCAAGTAGACTGCAGTTGTAGTTCCATTGTTCCAATTGTGACATCCTACTCACTCTTGTTTCACTCAGATACCTACAGCTGCGGATGAATTGGAGGTGGAGACATACCCCCGTGTACAGACCCCTGGTGGACTTAGCTACACTGGAGGACAGGCAGATTATCCTCACCTATAGACTGGACAGGGCTGCAATCACAGAGCTGTGTGCCCAATTGGAGCCATACCTGATCTCATCTATCTGTCATCCAACTGGGATCCCCCCTCTTGTGCAAGTGCTATCAGTGCTCCATTTCTTGGCAACTGGTTCCTTTCAAGTGACAGTGGGCTTGGCAGCAGGAATATCACAGCCAATGTTCTCAATGGTGCTGGCAAGAGCCTTGTCTGCCCTGATAAAACACCTGCTCAACTACATTTCGATCCCCCCCGGTGGAAGAATTGGCCACCGTGAAGGCCGGATTCTATGCAATGAGACATATCCCCAACATTATTCGGGTGATTGATGGTACACATATTGCATTTGTCCCTCCACCAGAATGATCAGGTGTTCTAAATCATAAGAGTTTCCACTCACTGAATGTGCAAATGGTGTGCCTGGCGGACCAGTTCATCTCCCACGTCAATGCTAAGTATCCTGGGTCGGTGCATGATGCCTTTGTTCGGAGGAATAGCAGCATCTCAAATGTGATAGCCCAACTACAGAGGCACAGCGTGTGGCTAATAGGTGAGCCTTGGTCCCCACCCATTGTATGTTAGTGTATGACTTCTGGTGTTAACCCCATAGGATTGTGTGAGGCTAAATGTGCTCCCTCAATACTTTCAGGTGACTCTGGCTACCCAAACCTATTGTGGCTGCTAACCCCGATGAGAAATGCCAGGACAGGGTCTGAGGAATGTCATAATGAGGCACAAAGGCGAACGAGACCGATCATCGAGAGAACCTTCGGGATCCTGAAGGCCAGGTTCGGGGGTCTCATCCGAGAAGGTCTGCCAGATAGTAATGGTATGCTGCATGTTGCACAACCTGGCCCTCAGATGCCATGTACCTTTTCTGCAGGAGGAGGAGACTGGAGATGCCCCTGTGTCAGCAGTAAACCCAGATGACAGTGAGGATGAAGAAGCTGAGGGTGAGGATGAGGACAACAGAACATCAGTTATCCGTCAATACTTCCAATGACACACAGATGAAACAGTGCAACTGCACATTTCAATGACTATTGGTGTATTCTGTGGGGCTGTGGCATGATGGCATTAACTTCCTTTGCATCTGAACTTACTGTCACCTATGTCATTTTACAGATGTTGGTGATATAACAACTGTGTACTGATGTGATGACTTCAGCCAGCTACAGGTCATTATTTCTATGCTCTCTGAGTGAACAGTTCATTTGCACTAGATGTGACTGTTTCCATAAATACACATTTTCAATACAGAAAATACTAGCACTCAAGTTGTGTTCAATGGTGTTTATTGTAGTGCTATGAAATTGAGGAGAAAGTGCAATGGAATGGGGTGATGATGGAGGAAAGTCCAGGGTATTGTTCCAGGCTGTTTGTAGCACAGTTGCAGTGTCCAAGTGGCTTTAGGAAGGGGAGCAATGGCAGTTCAAACTGGACAAGGTGAGTGAGCGGGACACAAGGGGACAATCAGGAGAGTCTCATTTCCTTGCGGGGTCTTGGCAAGTGTCTCTGACTTCTGTCTGAGTCGCAGAGAACGTTTGCATGGTGGTTCACCTTCTACAGGGGGAGAGGTGCTGGTGGCCTGTGGTGGCCTCCTGCCCACTAGCTGCAGCGGAATTAGAGGGCTGGTCAATGGACTGGCTAGTGGTATGGGCCCGCTGGTGTGCTGTTACCGCCCTCATGATGTTGGCCATGTCTGCCGGCACCCCTGCTATGGAGATCAGGGTGGTGTTAATGGCCTGCAAGTCCTCCCTGATCCCCTGATACTGTCCCTCCTGCAGCCACATGTTCTCCTGCACGTTGCCAAGGATCTGGCCCATCATGTCCTGGGAATGTTGGTAGGCTCCCAGGATCTCGCTGAGTGCCTCCTTGAGAGTCGGTAGGCCCCTGATGGGCCTGTCCTTCCCCTGGTGACCAGCAGGCTCCCAGTGTCCCTGTTGGCCTGTGCCTCTGTCCCCTGAACGGTGTGCCCACTGCCACTGACCCCAGGTGCCTGATTGTCTTAGGTATGAAGTGTGGCTTGGGGTCCCTGTAGAAGTGGGCATACTGCTGATTGACGTGTCCTGGGGACAGAGGTGTGGGTATGCTGGGTGGGTACTGAGGTGTTGGATACTGAACGGGGAGGCTCTGTGGTGGACTGTGAGTGGGCTTGGGTTACTGGTTGTCCAGTGGTCCCTGATGGGCCAGGAAGGTCATCCAGATCCAAAAGTCCAGAGTTACTGTCATCACTGGGGGCATCTTCTGTCTTGGCACCTCCACTCCGCTGACATTGGTTGTGGTACCTGTGGGGATGTAAGTGATGTTTTATGCTTCATGCTTCATGTGTGTGACATATTGTACATCCCTGGCTTCCCCTCTATCGTTGGTGTTGCCCTGCCACCTCTTGCTTGTGTATGGTGATGTATTGTGGGATTGTTAGTTTCCCTATGCTGTGCATGCTTTGTTAATGGGGGTCCATGCAGGGCTGGGAGGGCTGTCCATGCATTGGTATAGCATGCGGGCCTTGGCATTGGGGTTAGTCAGATATATAGGTGAAGTATGTGGGATAGAGTGGAGTGATGGGAGTGAGGGTGAAGGTGTGAGAATGGCATGCAGGTATGGGAAGTGATAATTGGTAATTGTTGACTTACCAGTGTCCAGCCCTCCGGCTACTTCAGTGAGTCCCTCAGGATGCAGTATTGCCTAGACTTGCTCCTCTAATGCTGTGAGCTGTGGGGTTCCACCACCAGTCCTCTGTATGGCGAGCTGATACCTTGCTGCTATGGAACGTACCTTCCCCTGTAGGTGGTTCCACCTCTTCCTGATGTCATCCCTTGTTCTTGGGTGTGGTCCTACAGCGTTCACCCTGTCCACGATTCTCCGCCATAGCTCCATCTTCCTTGCAATGGGTATCTGCTGTACCTGTGCTCCAAACAGCTGTGGCTCTACCCCGACAATTTTCCCCACCATGACCCTTAACTCCTCATCGGTGAAACTGGGGTGCCTTTGTGGGGACATTGGTGTTGTGTGGTGTGTGTTGGTGAGAGTGTGTTGCGTAATGTGGTGTGTGATGTGGGATGTGTGAGGGATATATGGGTGTAAGTGGTGTGTGTCTAGTTGTCACAGTCGTCTTGATGTCAGTCTTGTGGCAATGATTTGTATTCGTAAAAGGTTGTGGGTAGTGTGGGTGTGTGTTTTTATAGTGGTGTGGGTATGTGGGTGTGGTGTGTATATGAATATCAGGTGTGTGTTTTTAGTAATGGCCAATGTAGTCAGTACCACCAATGGCTTACTGACGTTGAATGTCCGCCGTGGTGATTCGTGGGTTATAATGTGATGGGAGTTGTTTTGTTGGTGTAACGGTATGGGTGTTGGTACTGCCACTTTAGCACTGACATTTGGGCTGGCGGAATTGTGTATGTGGCTGTATTCTATCGGATTGGTGTGTGTGTCATAATATGGCGAACCGATATTCGCCACTGCTGCGGTATGTTGGTGGCCGTCACCGTGGTGGTAAGCAGCATTTACCGACAATGTCATAATGAGGGCCCATATGTCTTTCATTGACCATTATTATTCCACCCCTTCATTGTGATTCAGTAATTCAGACTCATCATTATCATACGCTATATAACTACGACCCTCAATTACAAAAACATTTTTGGTTGGCTTGATGACCTGGCTTTTCTAATATTGTAAACCAACAAAATGCCCAGAGTGATACATGTGATAGAAGATACTGCAGTGGTAACTGAACTGTAGTGATGTACTGCTGTTGTATTTTCTGATAAAAAAATTCAGGGGAGGCATATCTGGCATCTAAAAAATGTATAATGTTTTTTCTAGCCACACAGTGTGCCACCTGCTCAAGTTTCGCTTCAGAAGGATTGAGGAGAGAAGCAGCGGCAGGGACGGGCAGTGGTCATTGCTTATTGACAATTACTATATAATCACTGGCTACAAGGGTGCCATTGTGACTCGTGATCATGATCCCCTTGCTCTAACAGCTACAGCGGTGGTTGTGTTATGGTCCCTTCTATCTGCAACTCAGCAAAAGCTCACACAAAGTACGCTAAAAAGATGACTTGATAGAAACTGGAAAAACATAAGGTTAAAACAAAGGGTGGGTGAAATAAGTGAAAGGAAGAATGTGTGGGTGGGTGAGAGGATGAGTAGGTGAGTATTGGGTTAATGGATGAATGGGTGAAAGGATGATTGGAAGAAAGAGTGGATACTGAATAGATGGATAATGGATTGGAAATTTTGGTGAAAGACTGGATGGGAGAAAGTAAAGCTTAAACCCTGGTGGCCATGGGTGAATATAGTAGGAAGAATGAAATGATGATTGAAACATTGCTTCGATGAATAAACAAGGAAGTTCTTCTGGAGAGGGGCATGCTGCTCACCTACTTCGCTTACTTTGTTTTATGGTTGGTTATCAAAGCTATGGTTCAAAATGGGGGGTATTTTAATTTGTGTTCTTCTAATTTCTTGACTCACTGTATTTGTTAAGTTAGGCAGATATGTATCCCACCCATCATCATTCATCAACTCCCTCTGTGCCCATGGCATTTTTCTTCCCATGACCGAAGAAGTGCAGTATGGTTCAGTTCATGACTGCAGTGTTGGCTGTGCAATGTGCGTCTGCTTCAGTTAATGTGGCATTTACAAAGTTTTCAATGCATTGCAAACCAAACACACAAGGTATGTTTCCCTTCTCCCACTCAGTCACCTCTCTTAGCGTGTCACTCCTTTATTCTTTCCTGAGTTCTTCCACCCCAGCCTACCGAAGAAAATTGAAAAATCTATTTTTGGCATGTGACACATTTTTATGGCCATGTGAAATATTTTCAAATATATTTTATGGTTTCCATAACAGATGTGTTTTCATCTGCCTCTTTGGAGTCAGGGTAGAAACTAAGTGAAAGGCATATAGAGAAGAGCAGGGACATTGGAATTAAAGCTAGATAATTGCCAAGTCCAGCTGCTCCAGCTGCAGACGGTAGCAAAGTAACCGAAGCGCTGGCTAGCAAGCCTCCATTAATTTGGCACAATAACTTGTACTTCATAGCGCATAATGACCTACTTATAAATGAGACGTAATTTATTTATATTTTTCCACTAAAAGTGTCTGTTTAGCAACTAGAAAAGCATTTCTTTAAAAATCAAATCACTGTTTTTTAATCTGGTGTTAATCTGCCTTAAATCTCTTCTACCAGACAGTCAGTGTTTTATGTGAGGTATGTGTAGTTAAAGTAATACAATTGGCTCTGTGACTCTTCTAATCATAACCACATTAAATTCCAATGTCCCTAGGGGACCATCAGTGTACTGGTACTGTGCCACCTACTACTTACTTTTAAAGAAGTATTTGCTCAGAGCATTGTTTACAATTTGTCTTTTTTATTTTTGTTTTTCTCAATATAGTTACTCCTGATGGTCGACCAGTTCTTCCCACCAGGGAGGGAATAGCGTCCTTTCTGGAGATCATCCAGGCCGAATACTGGCAGCTGGTGGTTCTGGAGGATGAAGAGGAGGAAATTCAGGACCCAGTTCATCAGCAGCTTGCCAGCCCCAGCCTCCTAACCATCACAGCCACCATCTGTCAGGAGCCCTGACTGTACCTACTGCTGCCCCCTCCTGCCCTGACAGGGCATCACTCCAGCACAATCTGCAGTGGATGGACTGTATGGAGAGCCAGCTCACCAGGATTGAGGGAAGCCTTGACTAGCTATGGGACCAAATAGACAATACCCTCTTCTGAGTCATTTTCTACATTTTTTGTTTTGGTGGGAGGGACTTGTTCTGGGTGGGGAGTGTGGGGAGGGAGTTAAGACCGGGTTTCACTTTGGACTTTCATTGGACTTTTTGGGGACAGTTATTTGTTTTGGGCGAGGGGGGAGCTGTTGTGGGTGGCAAAGGTAGGTTTTCTTATTTGTTAAAAAAAAAATGGGTCACATTTATTTTACTTAATTTATGCCTCAAATGTTTGCTTAGGTGTTTTAGTTTGCACTGCTGTCTTTTCTTGAATAATGTTTTTAAATCTGCTAATAAAAGCGTATATAATTTACTTATACCCTTGCTCTACTGCCTGCTGTTGCTATATTGACCACTAGGGAATGATTGCATTGCCTATTAAATACAGGCAAACAACATCTTCTTCAGTAGAAGTTAATACTAACTAATCAAGTTCACTTAAATCCATTGTTCTTCTCTTACATGAATATATGAAGCAAGGGCTGATACCTCAGTCTTCTTACTGCAGGGTATTTCCAAGGTGGCATCTTAACTTAAAGGTGTGGTGGTAGTAGTAGCAGGCTAGCGTGCTAACAGGTAAGACACATGGGCCCTCATTCCGACCCTGGTGGTTTGAAACCGCCAGGGTGGAGGGCAACGGAAGCACCGCCAACAGGCTGGCGGTGCTTCCAGGGCTATTCTGACCGCGGTGGTAAAGCCGCGGTCAGAAAAGGGGAACCAGCTGTTTCCCGCCGGTTTTCCCCTGGCCCAGGTAATCCTCCATGGCAGCGCTGCTTGCAGCGCCGCCATGGGGATTCCGACCCCCTTCCCGCCAGCCTGTTCCTGGCGGTAAAACCCGCCAGGAACAGGATGGCGGTAACGGGTGTCGTGGGGCCCCTGGGGGCCCCTGCACTGCCCATGCCACTAGCATGGGCAGTGCAGGGGTCCCCTAACAGGGCCCCACCATGATTTTCACTGTCTGCTATGCAGACAGTGAAAATCGCGACGGGTGCTACTGCATCCGTCGCACCCCTGCAACTCCGCCGGCTCCATTCGGAGCCGGCTTCCTCGTTGCAGGGGCTTTCCCGCTGGGCCGGCGGGTGATCTTCTGGAGATCGCCCGCCGACCCAGCGGGAAAGTCAAAATGATCCCCGCGGTCATTGGGCAGTTTCCGCCCGGCGGGCGGCGCCCGCCGCCTGCCGAACTCGGAATGAGCCCCATGGTGCCACTCCCACCTGTGCAACTGCAGGATTAATCCCATGACCGAAGAAGTTCCCTGTCAACTAGATTTAAATAAAACCTAGAGCTAGTGGGTTAATATATCATAACTATAGGAAGACTAATACCAGACCACCAAAATGACAGTATTTGACACACAACGAAGAAGACACAATATGATAATAAAAATCAGCAATAGCTACTTCTTCTAAGCAATGGGGTGCTAGTATTTAAAATCTAAACTTAGGGAATGAAATTCTTGAGTCAGGAGAAGTGGGCTCAGAGTCAGGAGAGTTTGGAGAAGGTTAAGCATTTATGTAACACACAACACAAGGCCTTATTGATGATGCTGATGTGGCCTGTGTGGAATATTGCTCAGGTAATAGAAGGTCATGCAGTGAATTGGTGTTGCTTTCACGAAATCTGCCTCAGCAAGTGCATTATCCATTTACGGTGTAAAATTAAGTCACACATCAATAAAATCACACATCCCAGGGTAAGAGGGTCAGGGGCTCGATAAATGTATGGGAAAGGAGATCTGGGGAAAGGTGTGACAAAAACAAACTCTACACAAAATAAACCACAGCAATATTCATTGGGGATGGGGTGCTGCACACCATCATCAATCTGTTGTGGAAGGGAACAATGAAGAGATAAGCATGACACAGTTCAGTTAAATGAATTGCAAACAGCCCTTTTGCCACAGAGACACAAGATAGTATATCCCTAAATGTTGTCTTCTAGGTTTCTCAAATACAAATTATGGATGATTGAAGTTAACCCACCCAGTTCTAAAAATTATGATTGTTAAAAGGAAAATGATACTGTATTGCCAAATTGGGTGGTGCATCTAATTTCTTTTTGAAATGTCCATCACTCTTGAGTGCCTGACTGAACCTGTCACGTAGGTAAGCTGGAGTGTTGAGCTTTCACCAAGTTTTGTTCATGCAGGAGAGGACTAGGAGAAGGCCTCCATATTGAAAAAGAGTAACTGTGTTACAGAGTAAAGGAGAAGGACAAAAGGAAGCAAGATAAGCTTCATGAGGAGTCAGGAGTGTACTGAGAAGACTCGGAGGTAGAGCAAGAACATAAAGCGGAATTTCACGCTTGAGCCAACAATGCAGCAACACACACTCAGCAGCATTTCCCAAATCAATGCACCTCTCTCCAGTCCACAGAGCTAATTGAGTACTAGGCCTCAGAATCTTTGCCATCCTCATAGTTTCTCTTTGAAGTTGAAAACTTTCTCCTTCTAGCAGTTGAGGTAATCCCGCCCTAAGTCCTTCCGTCCTCCACCTCCTTCCCCTGATTCTGAGTAACTCCGTCCCAGTCCCAAACTGAGCGAGGTAGAACCGTGTAGCGCACTGCAGTTGAAGAACAGATAGAGAAAGAGAATTGGAGTATTTTGTGTAGATTTTTTTTGGTAACTAAAGTGACTGGTCTGGTCTCTGAGGAACCGGAAAAAGGAGTGGACCCTGCAAGTAAATTTCACTACGTTTGAAGGGCCAATCACTTTCAAGATAACATGATCAGCTCCCAAACTGTCAGCCACCACATACATATTCAATCATCAGTTACTACAATCACTCAACATATCACCACTGATTGCAGCAATTGTTAGTAGTTACATCTTCCAATTACAACATGGTGCTTGATTGATAAAAAATTGTATTTCCTTGTTGATATTAGCAACACTTTGGAATTGGCATTAACAGTCTTTTACTCAATGATCTTCTGGGGCAGCCCTGCTAGATAATGTAAAAAAAGGATAGGCAATGGCAAGTGAGAAAGGCATGCATTGTGTCCAATGCCCTGAAGGGAATGTGTGGGCTTCTTCACTGCTCATAGGTCCAGCTGTGATTTTTTATAAAGAAAGAAAGAAAGACGTTCAACGAGAAATAATCAAAAAGTCTCATGGTGGCACTGGCATACTTAGGGGGTCATTATAAACATGGCGGTAAACACCGTTCCCCATCGTGGTGACGCTGAACAGAATCCCACCATTGGCGGTGAACAGAAACCCGCCATACAAAGATGCAAAAATCTGAATCTGTCAAACATTTCTTAGCCACCAGTCACTGACAGGACCTTGCTGGTGAACATGCAGGACATCCCACCCTGCCACCGCCGAGCACACAAACTCCCCGCCCTCCAAAAAATTATGCACAAATTACCGCAACGGTCAGTGGAAGTCGAATGACCATTGGTGGTACAGACTGCCATGGCCAGCAATGGGCCCCAACAGTAAGTTTTGCACACATTGGCAAGTTTGAAACCCACACACCTGACACACATCCACAACACTATAAAACACTCACAGACACACCCCACAATCCTTTGCATTGCCAATAAGACAACTGAGATTGAGAACTCAACAAGCAGACACTTAACACCACGACAGACGGATCACACACCCAACCACACAACAGCACTTTCACCAAGATCCACACAACACACCTCTCACAACACACACCATGACACCCCCCAAGCACCCACCCTTCACAGAAAGGGAGCTAAGGACCCTGGTGGATGGGATCCTGAAGGTCAAGCCACAATTATTCGGGGCACAGGTCCAGCACACACCCATCGCCAGGAAGATGGAGTTATGGCAGACCATTGTCAACAAGGTCAATGCAGTGGGATACCATCCACGCATGAGGGATGACAGCCGCAAGAGATGGAGTGACCTGCACGAGAAGATGAGATCCATGGCATCCCGGCACTACATTGCAGTCCAGAAGACTGGGGGAGGACCTCCACCAACCCTACCCAACTGCACTGACTGGGAGGAAAAGGTACTGGCCATCCTGCACCCTGAGGGCCTCACTGGACTCACTAGAGGAATGGACTCGGGTAAGTCGTCTACAATTACCCAATATCCATCACACCTGTAATGCATGCACCACCCCACCTCTCCAATATCCACCAGGACCACTACCCCACCCAGGCCACAATCACAACATCCAGTCATCCTGCATGCCTATAATTCCATCAACAGGCCCAAATACCTCACCCTGTGCACAGCAACCTGCCCCTGCAAGTAATCACAAAGGCACTACACCACCCACAATGCACCTCCACATCCTAAGCAAAAAGCAATGGCAACCTCACAAAGGCACCCTGCATGGCCCAAAAGTGGAAATCCTGCTCAAAACAGCCCATCCCTGTGCACCCCATCCGATTATGCAATTGTAACAGACATGTCCATTCCCCCCAACAGGCAACACCACCCATGCCACCCTGACCGACAGGAAAAAGAGTGGCAGTGTCCCACATGGAGACAGAGGCACCACCCAGGGCACTGGAGAGGGAAACCTGGATAGTGAGGAATACCCTGACCCCTCAAACAGTCCTGTACTGTCACCATCCAGCAGCCCCACCCAGGACACCACTGACACCCCTGCCACACACCCACCAACATCAGGCCAGGGCAACCGGACCCACACCTGTGTATCCAGGCCACAGTACAAGTGGTACCGTCTGACCTGTGCAGGGGACACAGGCACAGAGGGCTAGGCCCTGTGGGAGGGCATCAGTGGCCCAGTGGGGACGCCATAGGATGGATGCTGCAGCCCAGGACATGATCTCTGAGTTCCTGGGAGCATACCACCATACCCGGGACAGATTGGCCCAGATTGTGGCCACCCTGGAGCAAAGGCTGCACAGAGCCCAAAACCAAGCACACCATAGCAAGTGTGCTGCTGCACTTTGTCACAACCCAGCCTGAGACCCCCACAGACCAGGAAGCCCCTACTACAGGCCAAGATGCAGACCAACCAACAACAGCAGCAGCAGCAACTGGACTTGTGCCACCATCTGAGGACACACAGTAGACCTGCACCTCAACTCATACAGGCCAACAACAGGCCTCCAAACGATTCCTCAGGCCCAGATATGGCACTGGAACACCTGCCAAGACCAAGGCCCCCTCTAAGAAGTGACTGACAAGAACTGTCCTCCAAGTGTGCCACTGAACCACCATCCACACCATGCAATAACAACCCTAAAAACTGTAAATAACAGATGGACATATCACAACTCCCAACAATTGGTGAGACCATGTAACCAATATGGACATCCACCAGTAGCCCACTCCCATCACTGCAAAGAGAACCATGGCATCCCTGACACCAAATAAAACACCTGTTCACCAATGTAAATGTCCCCTGTCATGCAATTGTCATTGAAATCATTTATTCATATCTTAATTGCAGGAATGGCACCCCACGCATAACATGGGGTTGTGCCAACAGAAATGTCAAACAAGTTGTCCATAATGTCATATGACCCATGCAAACCTGGTCACAGTGACAATGTCTATAGACCCAACACCCCAATAGAGGATAAGGTATACCGACAGTATGCTGCACAGACAGCAACAGCATCAAATAGTACCACTAAGTTACTGGAAATACAATGGATCAGTTGGTTACTGGAGTGTACATCTTCCCCCTCCTCATCATCACCATCACTCTCATCCCCTCTCTGAGGAAGCTGATCTGGATATACAGCACCCTCCTCCTCCAAGAGGGGAATAGATTTCCTCACAGCCACGTTGTGCAGCATGCAGCAGGCCACCACTATTCTACACACCATTTCAGGCTCATAGGCCAGAGATCCCACCGGGGATATGGAGGCAATGGAATCTAGCCTTCAGGAGACCTATTGTGTGCGCTATCACCCTCCTAGTATGTCCATGGGCCTCATTGTAATTCCTCTCTGCATCTATCCTAGAATTCTTCACTGGTGTCAGGAGCAACAGCATGTTGAGGTAGCCAGAGTCAGATGCAAAAGGGGGCAAAACTGGACTGTCACTGACAACCCTCAGTTGCAGACAGCCTGGCTGTCTGCTATGTGCCAAGAAGTGTCAGACACACTAACCTATGATCCATCCTCTGTCCCCTTGTAGGTGTTCCATCATGTTTGGCACACTGCTGTTCTTCAGCACAAAGGAATCATGGACTGATCCAGGGAACATGGCATTTACACGTGAGATGTACTGGCCTGCAGTACACACCAATTGAATGCCATTGGAGTGAAAGTTCTTCCTGTTTCTGTACACCTGTTCACTTACACTTGGGGGGATGAGAGCTATGTGAATTCCATTGATGACACCTATCACATGGGAAATGCTGACAAAGGTGTAGAAGTCTGACTTGATGGCAGGGAGGTCAGCAATTTGGGGAAACCTCACATAGGACTACAGGTGACGTACAAATGCATTCAGGAATCTGGACAGTATAATGCTAGACATTGGCTGTGAAAAACCTGCACCCATGCCCACTGTCACTTGAAAGGAGCCTGTGGCCAAGAAATGGAGTGCAGAGAGCACTTGCACTTCAGTAGGGATGGCATGCTGATTCTGATTAGCCTGGCTCAGTACTGGATCCAGTAATGCACAAAGTTCATGAATAGTAGCACGGTTGAGTCTGTAATTGATAATGATGTGACGCTCCACCATGGTCCCCAAATCAACAAGTGGTCTGTACACCGATGGGGCCCTCCCTTGCGACCTGGGTCTGTACCTAGGAGGAGTTGAGAACACATGTGAGGAACACACATACATCTGCCCAACATGTTAAATATTCAGCACTGCTGGCATACAAGTCGATGACACATATGCATAGTAGGGTGTTAAACTGGAGTGACATGTCCTCAGTGATACATCAGGACTGTTGCAGTGAGTAAATGTATATTTATTCATGCCTATGGCGGTTGTGGACAATAGGGCCTGCATGGGGCAAATGAGAAATTTATAACTGCGTAGTAATGGCCAAAATGTCTGCCCCCTGTAATCCAGAAATGTTGTAGTGAAAGTGACCTCATACCGCTAGCAGTTGTCGTAATAGCGTAAGGCGGTGTTCACTGCCGTGCGACCATTCATTGGTTAACATGGTTGTCAATGGGGAATATTAGCGTATCATGATCGCCGTCGGCGGTGATGGTGCACACCGCCGCCGAGCATACACCATCTTGTCACCCAAACTTCAATTGACTCCCAGATTACGTGCATGCAGGTACTCCACTGAGTGTGCTGCTGTGTCCTGACTCTGGTCCTGGAAAAGGCCTGAGTGGCAGGGGAAAGGGCCCCTGCCTTCACCACCGAGGAACTTGACAAGTTTGTGGATGGGGTCCTACTCCTGTATGCCAAGCTCTATGGTCAACCAGAGGTAAAGGTGAGTAGGCGGATTGGGGGGCATGGATGTGTGTAATGGCGGTAGAAGGCTGTAGACATGTTTGCACGTTTGACACTGTACAGGCATGGGATTCATGATATGCTGTGTGTGTGAGGTCCTGGTATTGTGTTGTGAGTGTCTGTCCCATAGGGACGTATAGCCAGCTGTATCTAATGGGCATTGTCTGACCTCTATGTTACTTTTTCTGTGTATCCTATATAGGTCAGCACCCATCAGAAGAGGGGACTCTGGCATACCATCGCCAGGGAGGTGCGGACCCTGGGGGTCTACAACCGGCAGAGCACCCACATGCAGGAAGCGGTGGGAGGACCTGCAGCGCTGGGCGAGGAAGACCTGCAAGGCCCAGCTGGGGAAGTCCTCCCCATGAGGAAGGGGTGCCCGTCAGGCCCGGCCTCCCCTAATGCGCAGCATTCTGGCGGTGGTGTAACCGGACCAGGATGTGTGCTTGCAGGCTGCACAGTAGACACAAGGGTGTGAGTACAGAAACCATTGTCTGCCTTGATGGATGTGTGAGTGTGCTGTAGTTTGTATGCTGTCTATTGGCAGGGACTCTGAATTTTACATAATGGCCCCCGTGGGAAGTTAGGTTGTAAGAGTCAGGTCTGCAGTACTTCAGGTCCTTCTGTGATGTTGGAAATGGCTGTAGAGCAGGGTTGTGGCACTAGTCAGGGGTATAGCTTTGTGTATAGTGGTAGGTGCTGCATGGTGGAATATTTGCAGGGTGGGTGTATGTGTGAACCAGTTATGTACCTCTATTCAGCTATTTACAAGTGTCTCTCCTGTTTTGTCTCCTCATCCCTGTTCTCTTGTGTTGTCTGTGTACATCAGCATCATCTGGCGAGGGAGCTGAGGCACCGGCGAGTGGGGATGCAGCGGCCCACGGTTCCATGGGGGCAGAGTCGAGCGACGCTAAGGGGACCAGTGTGTTGGAGGGCGAGGGGAGTACCATGGGGAAGGCAACTACCACTGGAGGTGGTGACTCTGATACCTCCTCCGATGGGAGCTCCTTGATGGTGGCGGACCCTAGTGTGTCCACCGATTCTGTGTCATCTTCCGCCACCCCCATACCATCACTGCCCTCCCATTTGCTCCCCACCGAGTTGCCCGTGCCCACTCACCCAGAAAGGTGGGTGTCTCCTTCGCCCGAGGCACCTCATCCCCTGCCCCAGTCAGTCCTGCTGCCCTCACGGAGTAGGATATTGACCTCCTGAGGGCCCTCTGTGTAGGGCAGACAACCATCATCAATGCCATCCAGGGGCTAGCATCAGAGGTGCAGCAGACCAATGCCTACCTGGATGGCATTCACGGTGCTGTGTCTGGCCTACAGAGATCTTTTCAGGCTCTGGTCTACTCTTTGACAGCAGCCAGTGTCCCTGGTCATTCCATCCCCTCTCCAACCATCTCTACCCCTTCCATCACCCCACTCCCTTCACCAGTCCTAAGCACACATTCTGACAGCCATGCACACACCTCAACACAGAAGAAGCACACTGAAAAACACAAGCACCACACTTCCCACCATAGGCATACACACAGTCAACATACAAAGGCACACACACCAACATACACTTCCTCCAGTGTGTCCACCTCTTCCGCCTCCCTGTCTGTCATCTCTACATGCACAATCACAGGCACTGCACCCTCATTCACTGTTGCTGACCCCATTCTGGTAGTCACCACAAAATCAGACATCCATTCATGCACCCCAGACACCACACCTGCACTCACCACGACTTTGGTTGACACAGGCAGTACACTCACCAAACTTGCAGACACACAGACAACATACATTTACATTGGCAGCCTGTCTTGTCTCACTGTGTCCACCCCCCTCCTCCCAAAACATTCAAACGTTCCAAAACACTCACTCAACACACATCCACCACACCTCAGCATTCTGTACAGTCACCTGCACCCACGTCATGCACACCTACACCTGTCACGACCACTCCCACGCCTTCCTCCGGGACCACCCCGATTGCCCCTAAAAATCTTTTCCTATCTCATGTAGACCTATTCGAACCCACTGGCCCACGACGTCTCATCCCTAAACATGCCCACCTCCTTGCCCTGTCCGCTCCTCCCACGTCACAGCCCACCCCTGTCTGCCCTTCCCAATCCTGTGCTACCTCCCTTGTGTGCAAGAGACCCCATGCTAGCAGAGATACATCTGCTGCACCCCAGTCCAAGGCTGCTCCACCAGCTTCAAAGACCAGACCCAAGCCCCCTCCACCCCCCAAACGTAAAGCCAAGCCCCTCCTTCCCAGTCACAAGTCCCCATCCCCACCGCCCCCTGCCCTGTTCCCTGAGATGCCTGGATGCCCCATTGTTGCCCCTTTAAGGTGGAGTACCATTTACACTTGTGGGAGTCAAGTTTGGGCCATTTGGGCCCTTCAGACTTTGGACTATGGACTATCCATTGGCCTTCTGTTGGACTTCTGTTGCTCCTGGAGCTTAATAAAAGGTTTGTGTGGCCAGTGTTGGTTTTGGTACACTCTGGATCTATGGTTTATAGTTTCTTTGTGGGGGAGGACGGGTGTTGTGCACATATGTGTTCTTTGGTCAGGTTGTCTTGGCCTTGTGTCGGGTAAGTAACCTCTTGCTCTGGGGTGTATGGCTTGTGCTGTTGTGAGGGGTTGTGGGTGTTTTGCGGGATGGGTGGAGTGGGTGGGTATGTGTCTTATCCAGGTGACTGGTTGACACCTGTTCGGTATAAGTCAATAAGGATGCTCAATGAAGGACCACACGCCAATTATAAATACAATTTAGCTTTACTAGAATTTCAGGTAAATATAGGCATTTAGCACATTAACAATAGTAGAATAAGAATAGCAATGAAAAGCATATATTTATATATAAGTACAGTACAAAGAGCATCTATGCATATATTTAAGCAAAGAGTTAATTGACAGATATAAGCTTTGATTAACTGTATACCAAAATGCATCACACAACGATGTTCAGGAAGCAAAATATAAATGAGTTGAATACTTCAGATAAGCTTTGATTTACTGCACACCAAAATGCATGTTTCAATTACTGCAGCAGGCTCACACTACGATGTTCAGGAAGCAAAATATAAACAAGCTGAATACTTCAGATAAGCTTTGATTTACTGCACACCAAAATGCATGTTTCAGTTACTGCAGCAGGCTCACACTACGATGTTTAGAAAGCAAAATATAAACGAGCTGAAGACTTCAGGTTATAAACACAGTGCAAGCATAAATAATCAATCATAATAATAGAGCAGAGAAACAAAGGCCTTTTATCCCTGTGTTGAACTTAACTTAGTCCACGAAATGCTAGGAAGCCCTCTACCGCCTGCTTGGACCTCTCTCCCCCTCAAGCATCACGGTCAGCAAAACAGGGAGGCAGCGCTGGGCCATGGCAGCTTTCACAACTCCATCTGCGAGCTTCAAATCCCTCACTCACACTTCAGTGCTTAAATAACTCGAAGCTTGGATTCTATCTCTTTCTGGCATTTTCTAGCTATGTTATCAGCACTTGGCTGCTCTGCCCTTCCCCAGCCTTTGTTTTCATTCCATCTTCTCCCTGTAGTCTCGTTCTCAAGGTTGAGACGGAGTCTTCTACACAAGCAAGCTTGAAAATAATATCATGAACTTTTCCACGTTGTTCGGGGGGTTTCAGCAGGCATCACGCTCATCTACACTGCTCAAGCTAATTAACCCTTCGCGTCACAATGTCTTCCGCACCTTTCCCTATACTGATCAGTATGTAACTGTGCCCTTTCTTCCCTTGTTTAGTAGGTTGCGGTACTTACTGTCGTCATAAGTGCTCCTCCCACCAGACTGCGTGATGTTTTTTTCGTATGAGTCATCTGCCGTTCAATACCATATTGTGAATAAGGCTTACCTCAACGAACACTTGTGTGGCAAATGGAGCACATGGCAATGATCGCCTTCTGTTTGCTAATCATAAAAAACTCCCAAAATGGGAAGAAGTACTTTCCTGCTGGGCCACTGACAATGCCTGAAGAAGAACTGGAGGTAAATGGATGTGCTGTTTGCCTCTCTGCAGTGAATACGTCTGCTGAGGTACAGATTGGTGCAGGGCTCTGCTATTGCCTTAGAAATATGGGAGCTGGTGGTGCTGCCTGTGCCACATCCTTTGGAGTAGGTTGGATAGTAATGTCGGAGTCCTCTGTGCCAGCTTCCACAATGACTGGCTCATTGTCATCCTCCTTATCATCATCCCCTTTCATGTTTCTAAGGCTTTCTTGATCTTTTCCTTTCCCTTTCCTTTCCTGATGTCTCCCAGACTCTGCCAGGGTCCACTCCATCTCCCTATCATTGTCATCGGAAGTGATGCTTGGAGAAGAAGGTAGAGTAGTACCCTTCCTTTTTTTATTCTAAAAAGCCAGAGCCATTGATTCTAAAAGAGGAGGTTCTTGCTTGGCAGGAAGCTTGACCTCCAATTCAGCTCCAACATCAGGAATATCTACTATTGCTGACTGTGGCTGCTGTTCACTTTGCTCTGTTTCCTGAAATAATTGGGCACTACTTTGCAAAACTAAAAAGTCCAATTCAACGTCACTGCTCGTCGGCGTTGACATGATTGCAGTGGCTGCCTCTCTGACAGACATGGTCTTGGGCTTAGGTTGAGGTGGTGCTGTGGGTGTGGGAGTGCTACTCCCAGGTTTTTCTCTAGAGGCCAGTGTGGCAGGCACCAATCTCCAGAAAAAGGTTGCAGTTGACACACAACTGGTGGAAAGCTGCTTCTTCTCACTGACCATTTTCTTGGCAGTAACTTTCCTTTGGGCCATCTTAAGCTGTATGTTGGCAGTGGCATAAGATGCAGTAGCAGAAGAAGAGATTGGAGGACGAAACTAACTGTAAGGCCATCTCTTTGGCAGTACTGTAGGTGATGTGAGGTCTTGTAGCTTATCCAACTAAAAGCAACCAAGAAAAACATGTAGATAGTAACACATCGCATTGTTGCAGGTTGAAATAATACAGACAAATGTAATCTTAGTGCAGTCAAAGAAAACCACCACCCATAAAATGTAATTTCTAATCAGGCAGCAAAACATGCAGATATAGCTCTTTGCTTTATCTCCATCTGTTGCAATGGAGACACCTGGGGTAGTCTGAGAGAGGTGCATGGGTAAATGGAATAATCCTTAAAAAAACAGTGGCAGCAGGGTGGTCCAGGGGAAATGGAATAATCATTAAAAAATTAATTATGGTGCTGATTTGTCTGTAGTGCTAAGCAGCCAAGGTGTCCAGCAAGAAATGTAATTATCATACACCTAAAGAAACCAAATACTGTAGTGCGGCGGAGGTGCACCTGTGCTAGATGGATGGAGGAATGGATGTGGATGGATGAATGGATCAAGGCATAATAAAGAGTTAAATCAAAAGAAATAAAAAAAAAGTTTCAAAAAATTGTTTTTAAAATTTAAATGAAAATTAAAAAAAGAAATTGAAAAATCTAAATTCAAAATAACATAAAAATAAAAAATAAAAATAAAATAAAACATTAAAGTAAAAAATTAAGAAAAATTGAATAAAACCATTTTAGAATTAAAATTATAATAAAATATTAAATAGAGCATAACAATAATAAATTAAAATAAAAACTTAAAATAAACAAATGACCAATAATTAACGATGTTTGTATGTAAGACATAGATGCCAGCACAAAATGGCTGCCATCCACATGGTAAAACAACAACAATGAGCAGGGAGGCATAGCAAACAAAGGTCACATGCAAATCACATGCAAGCCTATGGCATCGGGACACTGGCTGGATGGACATAATGACCATATGCCACAAGGTCAAACAACAAGGAGTAACCAGGCATGGGGAACAAAGAAAGAACACATGCTAGCCTATGGCAAAGGAACACTGGCTACATGCACAAAGTGTCTGCTAGCCACATGGTCAAACAACATCACATGGAGCAAGGAGGCGGGGGACCAAAGAAAGAAAGAACACATGCAAGCCTATGACAAAGGAACACTGGCTGTATGCGCAAAAAGTCTGCCACCATATGTTAAAACAACAACACAAGGAACACGGAGGCATGGGGGAACAAAGAAAGAACAAATGCAAGCCTATGACAAAGGAACAGTGGCAATATTCACCAAATAGCTGCCAGCCACATGGTCAAACAACAACACAGGAAGCAAAGAGAACAAATACAAACACATGCAAGCCTATGGCAAAGACATCTGGCTTCCAACCAGGCCCTCAGCATCTTTTGCAGCTCCTCCTTCCTAGTGAGACCTTTAAAAGGACTTTTGAGTTCCCTGCAGAACTTTTTGAGCTGAGGCACCATATAGGATTCCAACCTCTCCTGCTCAAACACCAAATCTGCAACAACTGCTGATTGCTCCCCAGACTGAGACATGATTATCAATAAACACTCAAAGTTCAGAAAGACAAAAATACCAAAAGGAAAAACAGCATGTGGTCTCATAAAGGTCTGCAATGTGTGAAGTAGCCTCCGCCAATCATTGTATGTAAAGTACAAATACAAGTCCTATCCTCACTGCTGATCACCAATGTTAGAAACCTGGACTCTGGTTGGCAGTGGTTTGCGTTGTGTCCAATAAGGGGCCCTCACTATAGTTAGGGTAAGGCAGTCACACAGCTAAGATAACCCCTGCTTACTCCCCTGGTAGCTTGGCACGAGCAGTCCAGTTTATCTCAGAGACCATGTGTATGCACACACACAGTGATACAGTGAAAACACTACAAAAGGACTCCACGCTAGTTTAGAAGAATAGCCAATTTTTTCTGAATAAAAGAAGACCAAGACTACACAAATCCAACAAACACAAATCAAGATATCACTCTCAAAGGTTTAAGCAAGTTTAGCCCATAAAAAATAATGGATGCATTTGTTTTAGGGCAAAGCATCTTAGATGAGTCAAAAATCAAAGATGAGGACAGGTGCGGGGAAGGTGAGGCACAGGAAAAGCAAGTGATATGTCGGTTCCTTACTGGAAGGGGAGGTGATGCGTTTGTTCCTTATGGTAGCAAGGAGGTGATGTGTCAGTTCTTTACTGCCAGGAGATGGTGCTCCGTTGGTTCACAGACATGGAGCCTTGGTTCCTTACAGCGGTGCAGTTTTGTGAAAGAAATTGGCACCCAGGGATGATGCATCGAAACTCCAGATGTGCTCTGTTGGTCTACAGGGGCAAAGCAGGTGTTTCATTGATTCTGAAGTGGAGGTGCCGGCGTTGCTTTGGATCTTTACCATAATGCGTTGAGTCCCAGTGGCAAAGCAGGCCCTATGTCAGATTTTCTCGTTAAGATTATCAGAACTCGCTTGTAAGGGTCAAGGGACTGGATTTGGCATAACTTGGCAAGCTGGGACTCTAAGCAAGAGAGCCCTGGTCCTGGCAGATGAAGTCTTTGATGGCCCTTAAGCTTCTTAGCAGAAGACAAGCTCAGTTCAAGCTCTTGGAGAACACTGGAAAGCAGGCTGTAAAAAGCAAAATCCTGTCCTTTCATTCCCAGGACAGAAGCAGCAAGCAGCAGGGCAGCACAGAAAAGCAACAGACAGAGTGGCAGCATCCAAATATTCTTCCTGGCAGAATGTCCTCAGTTATGAAGTGTTCTAACTAAAAGGTGGCAGAGGTCCAGTACTCATACCTATTTCTGTCTTTGAAGTAGGAAAACTTCAAAGATAAGTCTCTGTAGTGCACACTACCCTGGCCCCAGACATAATCAAGGGGGTTGGAGATTGCTTTGTGTGAGGACTGGCACAGTCCTATTCAGGTGCAAGTGTCAGCTCTACCCACAACTCTAGCTCAGGAAGACCCATGGTGATGGGCCATCAGGATATTAAGGTATAAAGGGCAGACCACAGCTCCCTTTGTGTGATTGTCTAGAGTGAATACACAAACCGCCCAACCGTCATCCTGACCCAGACATGTATTCAGTAGACATGTAAAGGCACAGAATGGTTAAGCAATAAAATATCGACTTTGTAAATGTGGCATTTTCAAACTTGCAATTGAAAAAACAACTTCACCAAAAGATGTATTTTTAAATTGTGAGTTCAAAAACCTCAAACTCCACATCTCTATCAGCCCCCAATGGGAAATTACACTTAAAAAGTATTTCAAGAAAATCCCCATGTTACTCTAAGGGCGAGATAGGTCTTGAAATAGTGAAAAACAAAATTTGCAGTATTTCCCTACCAAGATGTGTAAAACAGACCAGTTCTTGTCCTACCTTTTTAACTACACTGCACCCTGCCCATGGGGCTGCCTTGGGCCTACCTTACTGGTTTAACAGTGACTTACAGTTAGAAAAAGTAAGGCACTTGCCAGGTCGACATGGCAGTTTAAAACTGCAAACACAGACACTGTAATGGAAGGCCTAAGACATGTTTGCTGGGCAACTCGTGTGGGTGGCACAATCAGTGCTGCAGGTCCAATAGTAGCATTTGATTTTCAGGCCCTGGTCACAGCAAATATGCCAATCATGGATAACCAATCCACCAATACAATTTAGACAGGGAACACTTGCACTCTAGCACTGGTCAGCGTGGTAAAGTGCTAAGAGTTCTAAAACGAGAAAAAGCGACATTCAGCACAGGATCAAAAACAGGAGGTCAGAAGCAAAAAAGATGTAAAACCACGTCAAAAACTGCCAGGTCTAACACTATTTTGACAATCTAAATAAAACATGATAATAATGTAACATTTAACGGGTAACATTTGTAACACTCTCCCTTTTAAACTTCGATCTGAAACACATCTACTGATATTCAGAAAACTGTGAAGTAACTGGTTGTTTTCTCTTTAAACTATCTGTTGAATTGACCCTACAAAGCAGCAATGACATGATTTCATGCAGAGGCAAGAAACTGTGACTTACAAGAGCTACATAATTAAATATTGCGAAGGTATAACTGAATGTGAGAATTAAATCCTGCTAAGACCATAGACACAATTTATGATTGTTACAATACCATACATAACTATGGCAGTATGGAATAAGACAAATGTAAAAATGAGCCTTAAAGTTGTTTCTCATCACTGTTTACTCTAGTACACAACAACATGAATTCTGAAAGACAGACTGTGGACTCTAGGTAAAAGTTGGATGCACCTAAATAGGAGACATATATCAAGGGTGAATGCCAAAATGTTTTAACAAACTATAGTATGAGGTACAGGAACTTTACAGAATTTTCAGGTTGAGGGTGGATATCAAACCTCTTTATCAAAAAGTACTGTCGACCTATGTAATGGGAATCTAGTAGTGATAAAATCAAAGACATTTCCAGTCATGAATACCAGACATTTTTTAAGTTTTCAAAACAAAGAGCAAACCCATTCAATGGGCATATCAGAAGTTGTGGGAATCTAAACTCAAATTCCCCTTAGCATAATGCAAATACTGGAAGAAATCTTTATTTGCATGATTAATTAAAATCTTAGTAAAGGAGGAGGGGTAAAGGTAAAGTAAACAAATATATAAACACATTTATATATGTGATGAAAATCAACCCCACTCATTTTTTAGACATGGATGTAACACTTTGCATAGATCCGATAAAACTATTAGAATAATAAAAATCCCTACTATACAATTTGAATCTGCTGAATAATCCATTAAATATACGGTGCTGGTGAAGGAGTAATATACAAAAATCGATACAGTCTGTGCTGGTGAAGGGGTAGTATAGAAGGAGGAATAAAGTCTTTAAAATATATAATTAAAGTCGACACCGCTAAGTTACAGTACGTATGTTTGACAGTTTAAATGAATCCATTAAAACTGTTGTGTGTGTAAAGTCCCTGTAAAGTACTATAAGGTTTAAGATCATTTAGACACAAATACAGGTGGCTTTACTAGGATAGTACAGTCTCTGTAGAAGATATAGCTGTATCAACAAATGTTAGACTTTTCATCCTTGGCGTGGTCTCCCTTAACCTTTTGCCTCTGTTCCCCAGGTTGTTGATGTGTGCTGGACTTTGATTTTATTGTTTTTGTTACTCTGGGCACTTTATCACTGCTAACCAGTGCTAAAGTGCAAGTGCTCCTTTACAAAATGGTATGTAATTGGTTTATCCATGATTGGCATATTTGGTTTACTAGTAAGTCCCTAGTAAAGTGGACTAGAGGTGCCAGGGCCTGTAAATCAAATGCTACTAGTGGGTCTGCAGCACTGGTTGTGCCACCCTCATAAGTAGCTCTGTAATCATGCCTCAGACCTGCCACTTCAGTGTCTGTGTGTGCCGTTTTAACTGTAAATTCGACTTGGCAAGTGTACCCACTTGCCAGGCCGAAACCTTCCCTTTTCCTACATGTCAGACACCCCTAAGGTAGGCCCTAGGTAGCCCCAAGGGCAGGGTGCAGTGTATGGTTTAGGCAGGACATATAGTACTGTGTTTTATATGTCCTAACAGTGAAATATTGCTAAATTCGTTTTTCACTGTTGCAAGGCCCGTCCCTCTCATAGGTTAACATCGGAGCTACCTTTAAATCTGATAAAAGTGTAGATTCCCTTTGGGAGCGGATGGACATGTGGAGTTTGGGGTCTCTGTGCTCACAATTTAAAAATACATCTATTAGTAAAGTTGATTTTAATATTGTGTGTTTGAAAATGCCACTTTTAGAAAGTGAGCATTTTCTTGCTTATAACATTTCTGTGACTCTGCCTGTTTGTGGATTCCCTATCTGGGTCAGTTTGACAGTTGGGTGGTTGCACCTCACAGTAGACAGTGACACAAAGGGAGCTGGGGTGTAGTCTGCATTTCCTGATGAGCCACCTGTGCTAGGAGGGAGGGTAGGAGTGGTCAGTTACACCTGAAAGGTCTGTGCCTGTCCTCACACAATGCAGTCTCCGACCCCCTGGTGAGTGTCTGGGGCCTGGCCTGGGCAAGGCAGGATTTCACATTCACAAGAGACTTTACTTTGAAATAGGCCTACTTCAAAGGGGAAATTGGGTATAAGAAGGGCACCCAAAACCACAGACTTTAGATCACTTCTGGACATCAAGAGGAACCTCTGCCTGGGGAAGAGCTGAAGAGCTGAGGAGAAGTGCTACCCTGCCTGTGACTGTACTTTGTGGAGCTATCCTGCAGTTGCTGCTTCTGCAACTAAAGCCGCGGTCAGAAAAGGGGATCCGGCGGTTTACCGCCAGATTTCCCCTGGGCCAGAGAATCCTCCATGCGCCGCCATGGGGCTTCCGACTCCCTTCCCGCCATCCTGTTCCTGGCGGTAAAACCCGCCAGGAACAGGATGGCGGGAACGGGTGTCGTGGGGCCCCCTAACAGGGCCCCACAAAGATTTTCACTCTCTGCTATGCAGACAGTGAAAATCGCGACGGGTGCTACTGCACCCGTCGCACCCCTGCAACTCCGCCGGCTCCATTCGGAGCCGGCTTCCTCGTTGCAGGGGCTTTCCCGCTGGGCCGGCGGGCGATCTTCTGGCTATCGCCCGCCGGCCCAGCGGGAAAGTCAAAATGACCCCCGCGGTCTATTGACCGCGGTGCGGTCTTTCGGCGGTTTCCGCCCGCCGGGCTCAAAATGAGCCCCTTTGTGTTTCTAAGCACTATTTTTGTGTTTAATCTTTAAAAATTCATAACTTGACTTGTGTATGTCGGATTTTTGTCGTTTTGGTCTTGTTTTGATTAGATAAATATTTCCTATTTTTCTAAACTGGTGTTGTGTCATTTTGTAGTGTTTCCATTAAGTTACTGTGTGTGTTTATACAGTTACTTTATACCAATCACTCTGAAGTTAAGCCTACTGCTCTGCCAAGCTACCTAGGTGGTAAGCAGGGGTTAGCTGAATGATTCTCTTTTACCCTAACTACAGTGAGGGTCCTTGCTTGAACAGGGGATAACCTGACTGTCAACCAAAGACCCCATTTCTAACAACATAAAATACAAAAATGCTTTAACATTCCATGGTATCGAGGTTATTAGAAGCATGATCCTGACTGGTCATCTTCAGCATACTGTACCATCAACTTTACTACAACCTCTATGTTAAATCGTACCTGCACAGGCATACCTGGACAGTACTTCCGACAGACCTTACTTTCTCTATCACTCCTGTATCTGTTAGATATTTAGCATTCATGATTAGAAATTTGATCAGTTTACAATTTTTTTGTGGATCAGATGGATCAAACACTTTCATTACTGCCAGCCGACAGGAGTGGACCCCACTCATTCGGAATACTGGTCTCAACAGTTGACAACAGGCTTCCCTTAGGGCCGGGCAGATACAAATCAAATGAATAATATCCTCCATCCCAGCACCACATAACCTGCATACTGTCTCAACAGTGTTCGCCCATTCTGGTTGGTCTGCTAAAGACGGTAGGAGCCCTAACCGTATAGCAAGCAGCTGGAGCTTCAGATATACCGGGTATGTTGAAGTCAAATACTGTGCTGGCACTAATCTGCTGTAGTTGTGCATAACCATCCAGGCGTACGACCGACCTGCAAATTTGTGTTTGTCATCCAGCAGGGATTGCAGCCTGGCTACTCTATTTGATGCATGACAGAAAAGGGAGTATGACATATTAGAATCCCAAAGGTGTACTGTTTGTGTCTCTTAGAGAGAACTTTGCAAATACCCTTTGTATACTGACTTTGAATCATTAGCCACAGAATTCCATAGGCCAGTGACTAGCTGCCCATACAGAAGGCGAATGTCAAGACTTTTTGAATTTCTGTTTAATATGTTCATTTTACACTGCAAAGTTCAATTTTCTATGTATGATGAGGCCCAGGTATTTGCAGTGACTGATCTCTTCTAACATTGTGTTACCTAGTTTGAGTTTAAGCGCAGAACTGGAAGTGTACCACATTGACATAGTTTTAGACTTGCTGATGTTAATTTCCAATGCATTTGTTGCAGCAAAGTTGTCCAAAGTATTGACTAGTCGCTGGAGACCCACTCTTGTGTGACTCAGTAAAACTATGTCATCTGCACACAGGATTTACAATAAAGGTAGAGTTCCCAACATCAGGGAGTGTGAGTTTATCGCATCTAGCTTTGGAGAAAGGTCACCCATGAAAAGATTAAACAAGTGCGGGGCAAGACACACCCTTATTTAAGGCCAATATTTGTTGAAATCCTCCTCAAATGTTTTGTGCCATCAGCTAGCTTAATCTGCACCCAGGTTTTGCCGTTTAGCATTTCTATGCTTCGTAAAGTTCTTTCGTGCATGCCCCAACTTGGCATCTTTCTCCAAAGGAGGGTTCTGTCCACACAGTCAAAAGCACTTTTAAAATCTATAAAGCATAGATGTCATTTTTTCTTTTTGTTCTTTGATTTATCAGAAATGTCGCCTACTGCTAGTATGTTTATCATAGTCTCATATCCCTTTCTGAAGCCGGATTTATTCAAAGGAACTATGGGGGTCATTTTGACCCTGGCGGTCCGAGACCGCCAGGGCTAAAATGACGGAAGCACTGCCAACAGGCTGACGGTGCTTCCTGGCCTATTACGACCGTGGCGTTAGCGCCGCGGTCGCACTGCCGGGGCCGGCGGTTTCCCGCCGTTTTAGCCCCGGCGGTGATAATCCGCCAGGGCTGCACTGGCGGCGCACAGCGGTTACCGCTTGGCGGGCGGCAGTAGCCGCCCACCAATGTCGTAATGACCCCCTATGTTGTTAGAATGAATCAAGCAAATCATCTGAATCCAAAGAGGCAAAATACTTAGCTTCAGAATCAATTAGCGAGATCAACCTGTAGTTGGCCAGATTTGGCCCTCCTCCCCTTGAATATCACATTGATGATGGAACCTCTCCAGCTGTTTGGTATGGTTCTACTTAATTCAGCTTCAGTGAAGAGGATTGCAAGTGGGGTGGACCAAAATATACCACCTGTGGTAGAACATTAGGACCAGGCGCACCATCACTACGCCCCTTCTTGATCACTATGGTTATCACCTTGGGGTCACAAACCATATCAATTTGTTGTGTGTTATAATGACTTATTTGCATATTTGACTGCGAGCTTTGCATCAGATGACAATTCCTCTCTGGTGAACATGTTGGTCAAATGGGTTACCCATTTTTCCTCAGAAATAGGCAAATAGTTAATAATGTCTTTTGGCATCCTATTGATGCCATTTACCATTGCCCAAAAGGCCCTGGAATTAGCTGGTTTTGAGTTAAAAAGAGGTTTTGACCAGAAATTATCCTCCTTTTTCTTGCGTTTAAGCCATATCTGAGATTTGTAATTTTTCCTTAAGCGCTTTACTCTTTTTCACATGGTTATTGTAACATTGAATTTTTTGATCATTCTAAGCTCATTTTGTAGGTTCTTTCTCAGCTTCAAGATTTTTGCCGAAAAGGTTGACGTTTCTGGTGATACTTGCATCAGCGTGGGTCGTGGTGTGGTACTAAAGGAGAATAATCTAGGTAAAAAAGTGGACCACACTTCCATTGCTGAAGTGTGCAAAGACGTTACAGATAAATACAGGGCTTTTGTCTTGGTAAGCATCTTGGGCAGTGAATTTGGTGACCAGGTCAGATGCTTTAAATGGGTAGATCCCAGACAACTGAGATCTATGAAGATTGGCATATGTCTTGGGGGAATTCAGTTGCAGTTCAATATGCTGATATGAGTGATCACTCTGCAGCATGGTTTCTATTTTGAACTTTCTCAGCCAAGGCCACAAAGCAAGATTCACAAGAGTATACTCTATGTTTGAGCCCGCCTTTGAGCTATTATAGGTGTAACTTGGTGGCGTATCATCTATAGTTCTCCCATTTAGAACTCTCATACCCAAATGCTCCAATGTGCCTACCAGTTTCCTGCCCATGTCATTCAAATGCTTCCAAGTTAGAGGGGCTTGTTGCAGAACTGACCGTAAGGCATTTTCAGCAGTCAGCTGCTTGTCGTTATCTAGTGTGTAAATTAAATTTGTGTTAAAATCACCTGTCACTAAAGTATCCCATGTTGGATGGGCATATCTTATTTCCGCAATCACATGCAGTAGTTTCTTAAGGAGATGGACTTTCCGCGTCTTCTGTGGGTGGATATAGACTTTGAGTATGACAAGGGGTTCTGCTTGTCAGTTGTCTCCATAATTAAGCTTAATGGCCTGCAGATCGTCAGTCGATAATGCTAGTTGCCCTGTGGTTGCACGTAGTGCAATCGAGACATAAATTGCCAGGCCTCCACTAGGTCTACCAAATGTATTTGGTTCCTAGCACTGATGTGATGTGGTGTGTAACCCCATAGGTGCATAGGGTCAATTAGCCATGTTTCTTGCAATATAATAAGTTTATGATGGATGTCCAATTGAGGATTTCATGAATTCTGGATCATTATATTTGTTGATGAAAGACCCCGCTCATTATTGATTGTAACAACCCTTGATGGGCGTTTAGACCTTAGTAATGGTTCAATTACTTTTTACTTAGAAAGGATGGTCTATTCAGTGCAGCATAGATATTTTGAGCTGGATGGCAATACACTAGTTTGTTGCACAAACTTTGTTTGTCCTGGGCCATGATATTCATGGGATTGAGACTTATTTACCTGCAAAACGCCCATATTGATACCCACACATTCAGGTATAATTTACAGAGAGTTTTTTTGAGCCGTCGGCATTAAGTGCACTGTGGCAGCTGGATTTCCTGGCCATGACCTGATTCCCAATGCCTCGAACTCATGTGCCCTCTGTTGGATTCATTATTATTGTTGAGGATATCTTTGAGGGGCCCTGAAGAGATGTAACAGGTCTACACAGCTGCTCCTCCAACAGCTTAGTGTCTGTATTTGGTAACTGGGTTACTGCCACACTTACTGATCGTCCCTGTCTTTCTATCTTTTTTAATGGGAGCAGCGCCCTCTGCGCCGGATTCCTAATATCCAGGCACGGTGGACTAAGTGGTTGTGATTCTGTTCCCCTGTGAACACTAGGTTTTGAGTAAGGAGGAGCTGTATATTATCCGCCATCAACTGTATTCAGTCATTTGTGGCCCTTGTCTGTAAAGCCACCGGAGACATGGATGCTTGCAGACACCTTGAAGGAGAAGGACTTTGAATCATCGGCTTAGATTGAGCAGTAAATACAGGATAAAAATGACTATTACTGTCTTTCCTACTGGGCTTTTTCCTAGCCTTTCTAGCTATTTTTTTTCCCTTTTGGTTAAAGGTTAAGACGCAACTAAAGATGTTAATAAGTCGCTATGATCTATTGAATTGGAGCTTAGTCAGGTTATAATTTTGGCCAATTGCTTCTCTCCATTTGTAACTGCTTGATCCTGTTCAGTAAACGTTGGGCACTGGGCAATTCTCCTCCTACTTCAGATTGTTTAATATCTGGGCAGGTTAATTGCTTAGTGGAATGGCTAAGTGAGTGAATTTTACTCCTGCTTGTTTTTAATTCATTTACTATATTTCGTAAAATAGCCGGCAAAGGGCTCAATTTATTGATGATTGGGCCACTTTTGCAGGGTTAGAGCTGGTCTGTTGTGATCTTCACAATAGTCGACCAATTGACTAGCTTATCCAATTTGTGATTAATGTCAACAGTATGTGTTGCCATGATGCTCATTAAATCAATTTGTAGGTCTAATTTGACAAGTGCTGCGGTTGAAGTATGCAAAGCGTTTAATAACGAGGGACAGCCATGAGAGATCCCCCATCTTCTGGTTTATTGATACCATCCGCGGATTGACTTTCTGAAGGATTAACATGGTTACAGCTGTCTAAGAGGGCACATTTTCTTCTTTTGCAACCTGAAATAACCATGTTGGTAGGCTTATTCTCTACCTTGGACGGTGAGCCTACGTCATGTTGTAGATTGCTCCAACCACTCGAAATTTCAATAACAGGGGGAGAATCATTTTTCTGCTCTGATATAGTGGGATGAAAGGTTTCCTCCTCCAACCATGAAGATTGTACTAAATGCTGATTCTGGGGAGACTGTTCTTTGGTGTTGGGCATAATAAAGGTTTTTAGCTCCAAAGTTTGAACTAATTCTTCATCATTTGTTATGGAGATTGATTGTAACCATGAGTCTTCCATCTCAGCGATGCCTAGTCCACCCAAGGCTTTACTACCTTTGTGTATCTAGGTTTTGGTATAGCATGGGAGTTGAGTGTTGATGGAATGGTTTAAGCAGCAGTTCCCAAGTGCCTCCATCTGATTTTGACAAGTGATTGATGACTGTGGTTCATGCAAATTATCCCCTCTAACTGTTCTCATTTGGACACACTGATGTATGGCGCAATGGTCTAGAATAGTTGGTAATTGTCACAATATTGTTCATCTGCTGCTTATTTTGAGCCAAATCTTTAGTGGAGACCTACCTCGCTCCTTGGAAGCCAGCTGGCTGGTCACAGTCTGCAGCTAATGTGATCTGCGTAAATGCAGCCTTTTGGGTGAGACATTCTGGTTTCAGTTCTGGCCATGGGCCTGCACGAATTGTTGAAGTAGGAGACTTTGATGAAATGCGATTAATCGATTGTTCAAAAGAAGCACCGGCATAGCCTGCAATTTACCCTATTTGAGGGGTAGGGAGACCTGCAATGCTTTCAGTTTTTTAGTAGGTAGCAGCTGGTGGATGTTTTAAGAAACCAAACTTGCCGGCGTTGTCATGCTTCGTGAAGTAGGCATGTAAAGGAGTGAGGGGCAGTGTGGTTTGTTCAAGGTTTTCATTTTTAATTTCAGGTTCGGTGAGCTTCTTGCTCTTTTGTAGCTTCTTTTGATTCCTAGACTTCCTTTCCATAGGAAGTCTGACCTTGCCCGATCTCATGACAGTTTATCAAACTGTAAATCACTGACTTGATGCGCAGTTAGTAACAGAGGAATTTTATGGTACTCTCCTTAGGTAGCTATTCCCTTTTAGTACTGGTGACGTAATTAATATAGGGGAAGAGGAGGCTGATTTGATCGTCACCAATGGAGCAGGAGATGGGAAGTGTAAGGTACAGGGGCGAACAAGGCACTCCAGGAGCAGTCACAAGCCGCCCCTAGACCTAGCTGGGCCGATTCCATGATGTCCCGGTCCATGCACTCTGCAGCTGTTCACTATAACAGCTGCACTCACCTTTTGTCCCACCTTTCATCTTCTGTCCCAAAGAGCTCAGAAGCCAGTGAAAAGCCAGTAAAAGTATCTTACGCCTTGTCCAGTTACAGGCCCCACCTCCTCCCTTCCGGTAGTTTAGAGGAAATGGTGATGCTGTTGTACTGCTGTTGCACTAAACACGCTGCAACCCCAAAGCATGACTATTGCGCAGTTATGGTTAGTTATTGACTATTTTAGGTCGCTAATAATCACTAGGAGTCACTGTTATTCGCTGTTATTCGTTGTCGACTATTGTATGCGATATATTATAATATGCAGCATAAAATGGTCCCACACAGTATTTGTGACGTCACCCCGACTCCTTACACCCCACTTCTTTCTTACCGTGCCGATTGTGTGCTCCTTCTCCGTGTTTCCCCTCTACCGCAACCAACCTGGCACCTAACTAAAATAACTTTCTGGGAAGTTTTGAGAATTTCCTGAAAAGTTTCTGGTAGGTAGGCAGCACTATAGCGCTGTAGCCGCTGTAGCTGTAATTGGGCTCACGGAGTGCACTCTGAGTGCCAAATGGCAAGTGGGAGTGACAGGGAGGCAAAAGGCAAGTGTGGTTGCGATCTGGAAAATTATGTGGCCAAATGCTGAGCTAAGTTGAACTGTGCCGCTATGCCGCTGTGCCGCCAGGAGCCACCAGGAGAGCACAATGGCGGCACAATGCCCTTTCTGCCTGGCTGCTGTCGCTTACCTGTCCGCCCTTTGTCTGGCTATAGTCCAGGGCCCTAGCGACCAGGGTGCCGATCCTGCTGCCAAGAGCCACCAAGGAGTGCCAAGACCATGGCAGAACGCAGCAGAACACGGCACCATCAGCCGACATGCGCACCGCTCCACAGAACTCTTTTGCCTCACGTAGCTCACTGGACTCTCAAAAAATGCAAATATTAAAGATGCTAATAATGTAGCAAACAATACAGCCAAAGAGTGTCAATGTTGAAAATGTTTTTCATCGATTACACTCATGCCAGGCTGCACACCTTCATTGATGACTGAAATACATGCTGACAGTGGAAGTATGACAAAAGGGAAATACTCTTTCACATCTCACTAAGATAAGACAACTAAATGGTTTATGGGGGGAGGTGTTACACAAGATCATTTTGGTATTTGACACATCATGGCTCTGGATGCCGAAAGTGGTCATCCTTTCGCACTTCAAAATAAAGAACTAATCTCATTACCCTTAACCAGGAAACATGTGGTAACCTTCAAGTGTGTTACAAACAAGCTTACAGCTATTAATGATTGTCTTCACAGACCAAGCGCCCGACTTAAAGATTGGAAGATGAAGTAAAAACATCCAGGGTTGGAGAGAACATTAAGTCCACAACTATGTCTTAACTCCACACACCAAAGTTAGAGTTCACAGCCAGCCCTCTGGAGAACTCTATGTGCTTTTATGAACCACTGTCACAGCGGTTTGTAGAAAGCCATCTATCAGTTTGATGCATGTCCATCATGGTAATGGACGCTTTCCCCAAACCTTTAAAGGTTTTTACTGTTCCAGAAACAACCTCCCAAGCAAGATTTGGAACAGTATAAACTAATGGTTTCAACACAATGTGGGTTTCTCCCAGAGTGGGGGTCATTCGGTGTCACATGCGCTTGTGCATGCATTTCGCTTGCAAGACGCTTTAGTAGTTAGAAAAGGGTTTAGAGCCCCGTCCACATCATGTCAGTGTCTTTCATTGGTTCGTGGGCTTGCCTGTTAAAATCTGCTTGCTTTCATTAGTGGAAGGCATGCATACGTCATGCCATATCCGGTGGTTAGCCCTCCTCGAGCGCAGCGATCAAGTACTGAAAACATGCGAGGCTCGCTGTTTTCCGTCCAGTTTGTGGACTACTTTTTATCTTTTTTCGCAGCGCGATCTTGCTTGGTAGAAGTCGAACGCTTTCCATGACATCGACCATGTTACATAGTTAATTGCACTTTTGCCGGTTACGTAGATAATTGCACTTTTGCCAATAGGTTTCACTACGAGTGAACTGTAGTAGCACGATCACGCTCTTTTTTTCCATTTAATGTGGCAAGAAAAGTCCGGTTGGGAGTTTACAACTGCTAATAGCTCTAACTCGGAGAAATGCGAGACCCGTTGCATTGCAAATGCTTGTTTATTTTTACTGTCCCTCACCACCAAGATATTCCTGCCGGTGACATACAGTTAAAAAAAAAAAAGCCATCTCACAGCCCATTGTAAAAAGGGTGGATGATCGAATGGCTTACCTCTGATGGCCACAATCCCTCAGGCCATCGTAAACCTAGAAGTCCTTCTTACTCAAAATTGAGAGATCCTACTTCCACAGGATGTTGCAGGGCAGCAGGGACCAATTGTGAAATCAGTACTGCTCCATCTCAATGAGTATAGTGCTGAGGAAGGTTGGATTTAAAGGAGATACAAATGCAACTCTTGGGATTCATTGAAAAGAGTATAGGCCAAATTCACAAAGATTGGTGCAGAAATAGGTGTGACATGCTCTTCAAGTACTTTTAGCTCACTCATGAATTTCAGGAATGAACCAAAATTGTGGAATTAGTAAGGAGTACTATGGGTATACTCCTGGGTCACTACTCAAATTCAGGTTTGTTATCAGTGTATGCCACAGCAAGATCTTTGTGAATCCAATCCACTGATTGTAGATTTGGCAGCTGACAAGGCCTTCACCTCACATGGTTATATTAATTCTAAACTAATTACTTTCTCCATTCTTGCTCCTGTAATGAAAATTAAATTAATACATTTGACGAAAGAATTGTGTCTCCTTGGGTCATACAGAGGAGAACATTTCTGCAAATATTTAGGCATAGGCTCCATCCAGAAGGTTTTTTAATGGTGTAGATAACCTTTCATTAGATCCTAAAGTCTACTAGTATGCAGCAGAATGTTTTAAAGACAAGTTAAATATGGCCATGCTTGATAGAGTTTAAGCATAGTCTGGCTGTCTGTTCAGAAGTCCTTGAAACCGGGTGATGAGTTTCTTGTGATGACTGATGTAGAGGAATATAAATACCCACACTGTTTTATGAAAGAACTCTCATCAACTACACTCAGTGGTCGATCTGGAGTAGTGGGAGACTTTTTCAGGTTAGAAGGAACAGCTGCTTACAACCTTATATAAGATTTTTACTATTGCTTTTAGGATAAGATGTGGCCTAGTGGCTAGAACTGTCAATGTTTAAAATTGTGGACTCAGGAACAACTCCTGGCCTCAGTGCTTTGCTCAGTGGCGTAACAAAATTCAGGGAAGGCCCCATGCACAGTACATGGGAGGGGCCCCTCTCCAGACTCACACAGGAGCTCTGAGTCCAGAATACTGTGCTGAGGGCCCCCCTGGAGCTCCCACTCCCAGCACCATTGGCTGCAGGGGCTTTTGTTACACCAATGACTTAGCTCAACATCATGTGATTCTAGGCAAATCACTCGGCATCCATGAGCATAAAAAGAGAAATGTTTTTGTGCTTAAAATATTTCAAATGTATTGGGATCATCCCTTTATGATCTACATGAACTTGTAGATTGTCTCCCTGCTCTCCTCCGTGTAATGTGCAGTACTATGGGGCATATTTACAAGAAAGAGGCACATAAGCTATGATGCGCAACTATTCTTGCACCCCCTGCATCACTCTAACGTCACCATAGTAGCGCTGTATTTACAACATGGTGCACAATGGCACATGTTAGCACAATAGCATCGAATTTGTTGAAGCTATTGTAATGCATTGGTCACCAAAAATGATGGCGCTCGTCCAGAAATGCGTGGGGAGGCCCATTGGAAACAATGGGAGCATCACCTCAACGCCTGCCTGATGGGAAAAATGGTGCAGTGAAATCTCATAAATTTCACTGCGCCATTTTTCTGGGCCTCCTAACGGCGGAACGTCCCCCTTGCATACATTATGCCTGGAGCAGGCATAATGTATTGCAAGGGGTTGCAAAGTGGTGAAATGCTTGCATTGCGCCACTTAATAAATCTGGCACAGAGAAAAGGCCTCCTTGACGCCGTCTTAGCATGAAAAAAATGATGCTAGGGCAGTACAAGGAGGTGCTTGTATATATGCCCCTATGTTCCACCACAGCTAGGGTTGCCCTATAATAATACCAATACATTCATGCAGAGCCCCCCCCCCCCAAAAAAAAATAACAGTAACACATATGGTCCAAATAAAAGGTAATGGTAGTTAAATTATTAGTTGGCTCCACAGAGGAGCAGGTCTGGACAGACCAACTCATTTCTCCAGCCTTTCCAACAATATTATATTGTTAACGGCACCAGAGGCATAGGAAAAGTAAGGAGTATAATAGATATTTCCACATCCACATCCGTTGAGAGAAGTATCTCTTCCAAGATGCTAGGAAAGGAAGCTCCATTACCCCTGTGATACCTGAATCCTGACTAATGATCATGAAGAAGATGTTTTAGTTCTACGAGTTTTTTTAGTTGTTTCAGAGTTGAAGTCATAATTTTCATGCTGACAGCTGTTTTTTCCATGATGGCCGCAATTATGGTACTTTTTCAAGGGGCTAGGAAAATTTCTAGAAAGGATGGATCAATTTATCATGTTTCTAGTTGCAGCCTCAAAGGAGGGAAATAATTGTTTGAAGCATGAAGCTAAGCTTGGGTTCATATGAGAGTTGGGCAATTGTATCTGGAGGGCTAGACTTAGCATCTCGGCCAGTCTCCAAAGGTGTGCAAGAGATACAGGCAGAATGTATTGGAGGTTCCAGTGTTGGAGGATAGAGCAGTTGCTGTGTGTTGTAGTCTTTTCCAATTTTGAACTCACGGGATGGCCCTAGATTTTCACCACGTTGCTGCAATACACATGGCAAGGCCTCCGAATTGGACAGTTCCTGATAAAGTTCGAAAATTTCTGTCATACTGGATTCAGTAGTAAACATATAATGGCATCATTTTTTAGAATGTCAAATTCTCACCCAACCTGTGGTCCGGGGACCGTGGGGGTCTATGAAGCCTTCTCAGGGGGTCCGCGACTGCTTAGAAAATTAAAAAAAATATTAACTGATTAGGTCCCAGCTTTCAGTAATGACTCAGTTACGGTCCCCGAGTTCCAATGATGATTATGTGGGGGTCCACAGAAGTCAAAAGCTTGGGAACCACTATTTTAGGTTAAGAAACGTCTCAGAGAGAGTAAGCACAAATTACTAAAACGTCTTCGATTTTTTTGTGCTGTATATGAACCGTGGTGACCTGGGAGAGAATATCTCCACATCAGAAGCCCAAGGTTTGTCTCAAGGAATGTCGATAGAAGGAAATCGTTGTATTCTATTTACCAAAGGCATGAAGGAATAAGAACCACCTTCGTTGGTGTGCAGCACGTGCACAGTACCTTAAGCGTGCTACAGACATTTTATAGTAAGCGCCTAATAGAACATGGAACCTCAGGTGTGCGCAGCTGCCTGAGTTGAATACATCCATAGCCTCCTCAGGTTTTTCAGTCCTGCTCTGGAAGCGTTCCACGTCTTCACTAGGCGAAGAAACATGAGATGTGTTTTTTTTTTGTTACTCTTTGCACACATGTTGAATAATACACTTCCACCGCTAATGCTTGTGCATTGTCTCTCCATTTTCTTTAGGCTGAAAAGAGATAACGTGTGCGTCCTGTAAAAAAAAAAAACTTTTTGTTTCTTCCTGTTCCAACGGAGTGAACGAACAGCTGTGCTCTTCACAGGCCACTTCAGAGCTGCGATGTCGCACAAGCCGCGCACCCAAAAGCAAAGCGGGCATCAATCCGCGGCTGGCCAGGTGCTGTCCCATTATTCAAGCGCATTTTAAATACACCAAAACCTCTGGGAGATTAGCAGTGTGGCTATTACGAAATATGTAATTCATTTTAAAAGAGCTCATACAATAACATGTTTCTTTTGCTGATGAAAGCAATACTTTTGATCTGTTTTAACCTGATTTCCCCAAAGCGCCCCTTTTGTGAAGGGGGCTTATATGTTACAGTGAGAGTACAAATAGACCATTAATTTTTAACTGCACTACCCTTTTCATTTGATGCGAAATATATTAAATGTTACTTATTCTCTATGCTATCATATACATAATCCAAGAGAATTTAAAAGCAGAATCCTTGGTATTGTTAAAAATAAGCATTTATTGGAAGAGTATTAACATTCTGCCACCATGTTGTTACTGCTCATTAAGCCATTTTCTGCACTCGTAAAAAACACAGAATATGCTTCGAAAAATATAAAACGATACCACGAGAAGTTTACCTCGGAATTCAGGCAGAAAACGCCAGTAAAGTTCACATGGCATAGTATTTGCAAAGAGGCGCCAACGGGAGAGATAAATGCTGCTTGCACAATACAGGTTTACGAGCCAAAAGGGCAGAGGGCAAATGGTATTTGTGTAAGCCAGTAAGTTGCTGGCTGCAACGCCGACAAGAGTGCCTCGAATCAGAATACAAAGGCCCCAGCGAGTCTCATACGCAACATGTGCCCTCAGCATGCACCTGCCCTTGTGGAGCATTCTGGGAAGAATAGCAGACGAGTGGTCATTACAAAACACATGTTAAACAGGCAGTTGTACGCTTCTAGAACAAACATCTCAGTGACTGATTTATGACCCAGGCGCAAACTGTTGTAAAGAAACAATGAGGGCGGTTCTTCTTCACCCTTGGATGCTATTCTGGGCAAAATGGCGCTAGAGTTATTTTGACATGATAGCCCTAGTTAAGCAAATTCTAAAAATCAGAAAATTGGCTTATTTTTGCTAACACAGCAGTGTCTCAAGATAATACACTATTTTGCATCTTTCCTTTGGTAGAATGGAGAATACATAGCGATTGGAATTTGAAACTACGAGAATGTGAGGTGGAAGGTTTTACCCTTTTTTACCCCAGTGCTTTATAAGATTATTGAAAGTACGTAAAATGTGGACGGTAATGTTGAACAATTTGATTTTTACGGAAAGTCAGAGCAAAGGAAAAAAAACTGATTTAACAAAAAGAAAGGTTGAATCCAAAATTTGTATAACCTATCACGAGCACTCAATGGGCAAGTAAAAAGCTAATAGTTAACAACTGGAAATAGCAGTAAACAGTAAATGTGTCAACACTTGCCCAGTTCAGAATATCCAGCTTTAAGAAGCTGGGTAGATGTATGTCTCTGTGGGAATTAACAAACATGCAGATAGCTAGTCCTGGAAATCGACAAGGGATTCATACTGTGCTTGCACTGGTCAATATTTACTCTTGTTATTTTGTTTTTACGGTCATCCTTCAAAGTGTTGTTATCTCCCCTGGAGTGTTCATTCCGGGGTGATACCAGCATGACCAATACAAGCAAATCTGTGTCTCTAGACATGCTGAGTCTGGGCCTGAGACACTGAGCCCAGGTTCACCCATAGATGATGAGCACCCAGTTAAACACTGCAGGCTTGGGGACTGTGGACAGGAGCCTGCCCCCAACCAGCCCTAGTTGTATTGTTATGAGAACAGCCACACGGCCTAATCCTACCCTATTGTGACAGCCATTCCCGGTAGATGGGGACATTTCCATCCAGCTTTGGAGTTGGAAAGTATCAGTAGATTTGTTCTTAAGATGGGAAAACATAGCAGAAAGAGGCAGAGTATTGTTGGGTCCATTTGCTTAGTCTCTATTCTAGATACAAACATTGTAATTGCCAGATTTTGGAGTGAAGGCTACCATCCATATTTGGGGATTCTGCTCTACAGTATCCCATGCCAATATCAGACAAACTTGTAAGAAGGCTCTAAGTAGAACATCTAAAGGAATATGAGCAGCATAAATAAACACTTGCATATAAAACATTGCATTCTTCAAAGGGAAAATCTTTTTCCTACTGAGGAAACCTTTTGCCTTCTTTCTTTTGAACAATGGAGGTAGATGGAGGCCCTGGCCTCCCCTTCTCTAGAGAAAGACCACTCATCATATTATTAAGTTCTTGTCTGCGTAGTGCTGATGCCACTTTCTTACGTTCATCCACCATTGAGGCTACTGCAGTTAAGATAGAGAGAATGCCAATGGGCCGCCATGATGAAGCAACCTGTCCTGCATTCTTTTTTGCTCTGCTCCATAAAACCTCCAAAGCAGTGGTTTCATTGATAAAAACAAAAACGTCTGTGGCACAGAGATTGTTTTCTCAAAAATAAGCTAATTGGCATCACTCTGACTGCATCTGCCCACTGTCAGAGCTTTCCCCTTGAAGAGCTATGAAAACTGCTCCTAGAGCAGGAACTCTATCTTGGACATTTTGGCAAGAAGACCTGGATGTAACCCATGTGACTCATCAGGTAAAGAAGTTGGGGAGCGTTCAGGAACGTAATTAACATGGAAAGGATTAGGGTGAGGCCTGCCCATTCATTGTTATGAGTAAAGTGAGACATGGGAAAGAGGGGACTTTTGATATCATGGCACAGAGTAGGGTCTGGGCACCATCCCAGTGAAAGGGGGAGCTGGTCTCAGAATGCCTTACATATGTTAATGGATGTACAAACTCCTGCCCGTTAAATCTGTTTCAGCTTTACAGAATTGTTTATTGAATGTAGGTGAAGCCTTAATACAATATGTTTGTTATATTACTTATAACAAGTCTTATTTTTGTTACCTATTTTTATTTAAATAACTTATTGATTTAGATTAACCTTTTATAATTATTACCCTCAAATATGAAGTGTGTTGAAAGTGTTTGAAGCTTGATTATAAGGTGTGTATTACATATTAATTGTACAATATTTCAAAGAGTAGAAAAATAGTCACCAAATGAAATAAAATGGTATAATGTATTACTGGGAAATCTTTATACATAGAATGATTATCAATCATCATCATCAAAATATCTTAATTCGGTTTAAATTTAGACCATAAAAGTACAATAAAAACAACATTACAAACAAAGTGTGCAGAGTAACAGATGAGAGCTATTACAGCCATTTCCTCCACATAATTGTGAAAAATAGCAAAAAGACTTCCACATATATTACCTCTAGACCAATGTAATCAATATTGAACATCATTAAAAACACAATTTTAGCAAAATCAAATCAATAAAATACATTCTAATTCCATCTACATAAAGTGCAGTGTGCATTTAGTTGGATAATGGCACGAACATGTAAAAATAAAACAAGATTAAACAACATTAAAACCACAATTTTGCCAAAAAATCAACTTGCAGTAAAATACATACCAATTCCATCTACATAAAGTGCAGTGTGCATTTAGTTGGGCAATAGCACATACATGTAGAAATTAAAAATCTTAAAATTCAAATATCATTACCAGAGGCCGTCTGTAGTTTTATGGCTGATCTAATAAAGCTCATAACAGCCTAACAGGTTTTCGGTAAGGCAGCAGATTGCAAATACCTCAAACTGTCTTTATATGTTGAGAAATGCATTTGTTTAAAATTAGGGCAAAGAAAACGAGCCCGACATACAGAATATGATTTGCAAACAAGCATAAAATGTACTGTAGATTGGATTGAGGTTTTATCGCATGGGCAACAAGAACCTATGGTTATTCTGGTCCCAACCACTGGGAAGGCTACCAAATAATGAATTAAATTAAGTCTTGTTATATAAAACCTATGCTGAGGTTTGGTTAGCCATAGCAAATACATATTCACCCCTGAAAATGTTGTCCAGCTGCATAAAATTCGTCACAGAAACCATGTTAAGGGCCCTCACTATACGCCCTTCCTCCCTATGGGACAAAAACATTTTTTAACACATTCTTTAGTTTGAATGCAAAGCTCCCCAGGAAGGTCAAAAAAAGTTTTTAAATCAAGATCATAAAAATAATTTTTAACATGTGCCAACCAGGGGATGGCTTGCCAATAGTCCAATTGTAAGCAGTCTGCTAAAGCTAAACAGGAAAATTCAGTCTTTGGTGTGGCCCAGATTTTAATCCACAAGAACAGGGGGGGGGCAAACTTACAAGGTCCTCAATATAGTGTACTCCTGATTCAAGATGGAGAATCAGACTAGCTGTACTTTGAGGTAAGGCCAGCAGTGGGATAAAAATGTGTTCTTTATGACTTGGAGTCGCCCTAGAAAGAAGCAGCCCCACACGCCTGCACTGTAGGTCCCAAGAGAGATACATTTGCTTTTATACAACTGAGTCAATTCTCTAAAGAGTTTACAACCAAGCTTGTTAGCAAATCTGAAAAGAGCATCAAATGTTGCCCCCATTTTAAGTCCTCTTTGGCCTATCAGCATCTCCTAAGACCCAGAGGCGTCAAACAGAATACCCAAATAGCTAAAGAAAGTTACGTTCATTAACTGGGTTCCTCCTATCTGAAAAGCCTTTGTTTTCGTGGTTTTAGGACCATTGGTCAGTATAAATGATTTTTGGAAGTTGAACTCAAGCTTTAATTTAGTCATAAAATCATTAAATCCATTCAAAATATTTTGTAGGCCATTAGCAGTTAAGGCTAGAAGAACAGCATCATCTGTGTAAAGGAGGCCCGGTACTGCTTGTGGGCCAAGACGTAGGATGTCCTAGCTATATAAATCTAAATAAGTGCCTAGTTAATTAATATACAATAAAAATAAAAATGGGGCAATGATACAACCTTGTCTTACACCTCCAGGCACTCTAGTTGGTCTTGTGTATTTCCCAGAAAGTGTGTAACGCACCATGGTAGTCGTATCTGTATGTAATCTTTGCACCAGGTCCACCAATGAGGGGTCAATACCAGCCTGATCCATTAGATCCCATAAGATCGCACAGTCTATTAAGGTAAAGCACAGGACAGGTCCATAAATGCCATGTGAAGGGCAGCTCTACTGGCTTTGACATACTTCACCAAATAAGGTTTATATTTAAAGCCTGTTCTCCTGTCCGTAGACTGGGTCTGAAGCCATAATGTAACGGAGTGAAAAAAGTGGTGGCTTCTGCCCAGAGTTCTAGTTTATTGAGGATTACCTGACCAGGGATCTTTGCTGAAGAGTCTAATAGGGAGATCAGACAATAACAGGTAGGCAAACTCTGATCTCCTTTTTTTAAAATGGGGACAATAAAGGCCTCTTTCAATGAGTACCTCATGTTGCCTTTAACGGCTGCCCTTAGGACATTAGTCAATAGCAGTGCCCATAAATCAATATTATGTTTATACAAATCAATTGGGATCCTAGCTGGGCCTGGGCTTGCCACTGGCAGCACTCTGAATTGCATTGATTACAGAGGCTAGGTTAATAAGATCTGTTAACCATTCCTCCCCAGCTGAAGTAGACGGAAAGACTGCAACTTCCCTTTGGATAGAAAAACCTTCCCCAGATTTGAAAATATCGTAGAAGTGGTCAGTCCAGTCCTGATTACTAATGTTACATTCAATTCCAGAGGAAAAATCATTAGTAAATGGGCGATTCAAAGTTTCCCAAAACAGTTTACCACCTTTTAGACTGGCCTCTCTATACAGATCATCCCAAGCCTTGATCCTCAGCTCACACTTCCTTTTTAATAAGGCATGTTTATAGACCCTTCTGGAGCTAGTTATAATCTCTTGATTGCATGGTACGTGCGCAGTAGCCTTTTTTAGCGCTTTAAGTGCCATAGTACACTCGTTATTAAACCAAGATTTCATTGGGTGCTCCCTTATCTGCTTTTTAGAGGTTAATTGGTTTGCTACCTCACCGCTAATGTTACAAAAACTGTTAAGGGTGTCTTCTGAGGGTCTATCAGGTGACAAACAACAGAGTAAATCAGACTCCATGTTTGTAATTAAATGATTAAAAAATGTATCCGGATTAACATGAATCCATTTTAAGCGGGCCCATTTATTTTTTGTGTGAGTAATAGGGGACAAATAGATCTTGCTGGTGTTACAGTATAATTCCCAATCGTAATGAAATGAATAGGGTTGTGATCACTAAACGGCAGCTATTGAAGTAACTCAGGTTGTAAAACAAATTAGAAGATATCAGAACAAAGTCGATCATACTGCCTCGACCTCTCCCTGTAAATGCAGGGGGTCTATTATCATCTTTATCCATCACGTCTGAAGTGTCGACCAGGCTTTATTACAAAATTAATCTCTTTATAGCTTTGCCATATGCAGAATGTAAAAAGTGTCCTCAAAGATTCTCATGCAGGCTAGAAAACCCACCAATTCACTCCCTACTGAATTGAGAATTGACATTTCACAATATTAAAATCGCCTGCCCAAATTATCAAATGGTCACAAAAGTTTGTGTACCGCAGAAGGCTGCAAGCTTCTTCTCTTAATCCTGAACAATCTCTGCGGTTTGGGATGAAAATTGGATATAAAAATGATTTACTAATATCAGGTTTAAGGTTTTAGCTATTTGCAAATACACAATTTGAAAGTTGTGAGTGGACGCCACCACAGTAACTTAAAAGTTATCTAAGGCACAAGTAAGAAAAATTACTAAACACCCCCTTTCCCCTTCCAGACAATGAGGGGGTGTTGGGTGAGCAATAAGACATATACCCATTCAGTAAAGCAGGATTAAGAGCCCATGTTTCCTGAGAGCATATAACATCATAGGTAGCAACATAATTCAGCCAATCCTCAATAACAAGTTTATTTCTTACCCCATCCGCATTCCAGGATAGAAACTGCGAACCCAACATATTTCCTGAACTATTCGTATCAAAGGGAGTCCCTAAAGGCGGCTTGCCAGGGGCAGGATGGGGTCGCTAACTTTGGAGGCAGTCTCCAATGGTTTGGTCACAACCCTAGGGTCACTGGATATTGACGAAGTCAAACATCAATCAATATCCAGTAGGTCTGAAAGGGCTTCATAACGGTTAGAGTGAACACATGCATTTACAAAATCTAACAGACTAGGTGGTCTATTATACTTGCATCATACTTCCGGAATAGGTCTGATGGGGGAAAAGAAATCCAATGGCCTGGCCATTATCCTACTTTGTATTCTCTCTATGTAGCTCAACCGAGATAACATGGAGTGAACCCATTTGATATTCTTAACATTTAGCACAATACAGACCCCTTCAATAGACTTTAATATATGGCCCAACCAACTTACTCTGTGGGCCGTAATAATATTGTCGCTTATTGTATGGTGACATTTAGCAATTCTCTTACACCAATCCACTGCTCTATTCATCAAGCTTTGAGTATCCTCAGGTAGATCAACAGCCAGAGGCGGGACAACGATTAGCACCACAGTATAAGGAGGGCACTCAACGGGTAAATGCAAACAAATAGAAGCCCCATTCACCTATGGGGCAGACTGTGCTATACTGTGAAGCTTTTGCTTTAGATAAATGATTTCCTTGTTTGCACTACATATTAAAGCAAGACCCAGCCCCTTGCCAAGACTCTTTGTAGATTATGTAGCGCTAACAGGAACAGCAGTAACAGTGGAATCAACAGAGAGCTAGGGGCATGCATTAGCCTGGACCCTCTGATTATCAACAATAGTACTTGGGAGGGCCTAATCTGCTAACACTGGGGGATCAGTCCAAGAATTACTTTTTGAAGCAGACGTCAGTTGGTCCACTTTGCTCTCAATCTGTTCTTGACGCACCAATATTGGATGCAAAGCATCAATAATCACCTTCCTAAAGTTCGAGAAAAGGACCTCCTGCACAGACAACAAACCCTTATTGGCCACATTGGCCGACTGACACACCCCCAAGACCTCCTCCATGCTAGGCCGATCTTGTGGGCAGGGAATTTCTGCTTTTTAGATCTTGTCGTACTTTTTACTCTTTTCGTGATAGTAGGTTTAAAATTCACTATAGGTGTCGATCCTACTACGATCTCAGGGTCACCAGCCTTCGGTGGAAATCCATGATTAAGATTTGGATGGATGAAGCAGATATGGAGGCTGTCTGCGTGGCTTGCTGTGCGCTTCCCTCCTCATTGCCCTAATCCTGCAATGAACTAGAGGCTACAACAGGAGTCTGAGCTGAGATCAGACTTTGCAATAAAGATGACGACAATGACAGTCTTCTCTCAGCCAATTCGATCTCCTTGCTGAGAGCACCCACCGCTCTTTGCAGGTAGCCATCCAGTGTAGAATTGGAAGTGGGCAGAACTGATGATATCTTACACCTACCCTTAAATACTAGTGTCATATAAAAGAAGGAGACCCTACAGACAGTTAACCTCCAGTCACTAAGGTTTCTCTAAGGATTAACCTAAATACTGAAATTAAATAAAAATACTATTACTTATACCTTAGAAATCAAAAAAAAAAAAAAGATCAAAGGGGAGATGGCCCAGCCTCATTCGGTCATGGACAGACGCAGACAGGCTCGCTCTTGGCCCAGTCTTCACCCGGGCGCGCATTTGGGCGCACCCCGTGCTGCGGGCAAAGTGCGCTGATTATAAGCACCTCCGGGCACTCTCCTGATGGTAGGTGACTTGTCTCCTGTCGCAACTGCTGCTGGGAGGAAGGGCGAGTTCAAGGCCTCCCACACGAGTCTGGTGCGCGTCCAGTGCCGCAGGCAAAGTGCGCTGATTATAAGTGCCTCCTGGTGCTTTCCTGATGGTAGGTGGTGTGTCCCCTGCCGCAACTGCTGCTGGGAGGGAGGGCGGGATCAAGGCCTCCTCCGCAAGTCTGGTACGCATCCCACGCTGTGGACAAAGTGCGCTGATTATAAGCACCTTCCGGCACTTTCCTGATGTAGGTGGCGTTTCCCATGCTGCAACTGCTGCTGGGAGGGAGGACGGGTTCAAGACCTCCCCCACGAGTCTGGTATGCATCCCGTGCCATGGGCAATGTGCGTTGATTATAAGCGCCTCCTGGTGGTTTCCTGATTGTAGGTGGCATATCCCCTGCTGCAACTGCTGCTGAGAGGGAGGGTGTCTTCAAGGCCTCCCCCATGAGTCGGGTGCTCCTGATTATAAAAAATATCATTTATTTTGAAAAAATAACATTTATCATATTAAAGAAGATACCACAAATGTTTACCATTGACATTTCTTAAAAAGATTTATAAGTTAAGATTTAACTATCAAACAATTTATTTAAGATTTTTCCTTTTCTAGTGTTAGTGTGTGAATAATTCCATGCCTCCGTTGATTTCACTACAGATGTACTGAAAGCCAGTGACTGGCTGTGTGTGTTTGACTTCCTCCAAAGCTAGGCTGGAGTAGATTTGAGTATGTTTTTTTCAACAGTACCACCGTAGACAATATTGTTTTACATTTTGTGAATTGTAATTGTGTTACTCATTTTTAGGCATGTTTTATAGTGGAATGTCCCTCCCAGTAAGACTCCCTAAATTTTCCTACACCCTTCTCATTTTGTAATAAGTGTTCCACAATTGTGTAATCACTACCCTTTGTCCCTCCCACGTCTATTGCTAAAACAGAGACCTCTGTGTGCTGATATCTTACTTGTATCTAAGGTCTCTGAAGAGGAGAGATATGAGAGTCAAAAGCTTAGCTCTCCAGCTGGAAGTTTGTGAATAACATTTGTGAGTAATTTGTATTAGTAGGGCTTTGGTTGATGTATTCAAAAATGCATTCTTGAATAGGCTCCCAAGTTCATACATGTGTTTAAATTTGCATACTTGTTTTTAAACCCAAAGAAATTAGTGTTCTTAATTGTCAAAAACTGAAAAAATAAAAGGCTTAATTTATGTATATGTTGTAACTCACAGAGGAGTGAAGGCCAGCACATTCTGTGATCAGGATCATCTAAAGAGGGTTAGACCCACCACTGAGTCCACCCTTTCTGATACTCACACGGTCCTGAAGAGCCAATACAATATGCGACTGCAAAACAGGAGGACCTTTATCCATTTGAATGAAAAGGAGTTTATCATCTGTTCTTGATCTACCCCCAAACAGAAATATATAGGAGGGCATATGTGCTGGATATCAAAGGATTGAGTCATGAATGGTCTAGCCTAATTGGAAAAAGCTGTGACATGTAATTACTCACTTAAAATATATTCCTGTACTTTTCCATCCTCTGAATGTGGGAAGATTGAATAGATAACAGCATGTTCTAACCGTAACAGCTCTATGGTACAAAGCAATCAACAGGCTTTCATACTTACCTCCTTCTAATGTTAAGAAAATATATCATCTTTATGTTGCTCATTGAGATCAACACATTGGTGAAGTTTTGTAATGCAATGAGAGCTGCGGAGTGTTCCATTCAAGTGCACAGCCTAGCTATTTTGCTTCCGAACCAGAGCTTGAAAGTAGTGATGGTGTTTAGATTGCACCCTAGAGTCACTTGAAGTTATCTTTAGTAATGATTAAAGAAACAAGATGATACACTTCTGGAAAGGTTCAACATATTGAGCCACAATTCCAATTCTTATGACAAGCCAAGAGTGGAACGCACTTCACAGCACACACACAACTGTGGAGAAAGTTGTACAGTATGTATAACCATAGTATTTTCTACTGGAAGGTCACCATTGTTAGGGAAGAGAACAGCATCACCATATCTTAGTAGATGTGAATCTGCCCTTTTTCCTCCACCTAGTTCAACAAAGCACAGAACCTTTGATTGCTGTGCTATATTGCGCTATCCAGTAGTAAATGACGCCTCTAACTTTTGTAAATGGTAACATCCTTCTGCACATGTTCACAGTCATGCTTCAGTTTTGCAGTCTGTGCCATCGATAATTCATGCCATGTATGTGTTGAACACCGATAGCTGGCACATGCATTTTGCCCATGCTTGCAATTCTTTCTGGTGGTGTGGGACATTCGCCTGCATGTAAATAAGTACGTTGGAGGTTTTTAAGAGACAACACTTGTTTTTGACTGAGTCTCTATTATCTGCCCCTTATTTGAGCACATGTGCTGCATGTGTTGCATTCATGTAACATGAATACCTATGAAAAAAGTGCTAATTTGAAAAACACATGTTTGCTCTGGGAGAAGATAACAGCATGTGGATCTCTCTCGACTTTCATGTATTGACAGGATGTGCTGCATGTTTTCATACTACTTTTTTGTACTACTCATGTGGATAAAACATGAGTGACTGCTGACTTATTAAAAGTGGACCTATGCCATTGTATTTCTGAAGGCAATTCATATTTTTCCAGTGGCCCGAGCAAAGGTCTTTTATTTGGCTTCTGTCACTTCCGGTTGACTAGCAATTGATGGCACTAGTGTAAGGTGCCATTATAGGAGAAGTTCCTATACCAGCATTGGGAGAGTTGACTCTGACCTAAGTGACTGCAGCTGGGGAGACCACGTATTGCCTTGATTGTTTTTGGCTGTCTCCTTGCACATTATACTTCTCATTGGTGAGTTATATAAACATACATACTTGACCACTGTTAACAGCAACTGAAAAACAGATGATATGAGACTGATGTTTGGTCTGAGTTTCTGTCTCTCCCAATTCACAGATACTGAGACAGATGACTTTTGGTCCTGAAGAGACTATGGCGGTCATTCTGACCGCGGCGGGCGGCGGTCGCCGCCCTCCATGCGGTCACCGCCAAATGGCCGCTCCGCGGTCAGGAGACCACGGATGCCATTCTGGCTTTCCCGCTGGGCCGGCGGGCGACCGCCAAAAGGCCGCCCGCCGGCCCAGCGGGAAAGCCCCTGCAACATAGAAGCCGGCTCCGAATGGAGCCGGCGGTGTTGCAGGGGTGCGACGGGTGCAGTAGCACCCGTCGCGATTTTCACTGGCTGCAAAGCAGACAGTGAAAATCTTCATGGGGCCCTGTTAGGGGGCCCCTGCACTGCCCATGCCAGTGGCATGGGCAGTGCAGGGGCCCCCAGGGGCCTCACGACACCCGTTCCCGCCATCCTGGTTCTGGCGGTGTAAACCGCCAGAAACAGGCTGGCGGGAAGGGGGTCGGAATCCCCATGGCGGCTTTACCGCCGCGGTCAGAATGGCCCTGGAAGCACCGCCAGCCTGTTGGCGGTGCTTCCGTTATATACGCAGCCCAAATGTGAATATACAGATAGGTTGATTGAATAATACAATTGTTGTTGCTTTCCCCAGATAATACAGGACAGACCTTATTTCCTTGTAAGAGACACACGTTGAACTCTGTATATAGAGCTAAGCTTTACCCTGGTCTTTGTGGGCATATGGGGTTGTCCTCGTGAAATAAGACATCTAGTGGGTCTGCAGCCCTAATTGTGAAACCCACTTAAGTAGCCCTTTTAAACATGTCTCAGGATTGTCATTGCAGCCTGTGTTTGCAGTTTAAACTGCCATTTTGACTTGGTAAAAATACCTTTTGCCAGGTCTAAACCTTCCTTTTTAATACATATAGGTCACCCTTGGGGAAGGCCCCAAATAGCCCACAGGGCAGGGTGTGATGTGTTTAAAAAAGTTGGACATGTGATTTTAAGTTTTACAGGTCCTGGTAGTGGAAAACTCCAATTCATTTTCCCTATTGTAAGGCATACCTTTCCCATATGATAACATTGGGTGACCTTATTACATTTAGTAAGTGATCACTTTTGGTTAGAAGCAGGTAGGAATGTCATGCTTGGTTTGTGAGGAATGATAATTTAAAAACCCTCTTTAATGGCAAATTTGGATTTTAAGTCACAATTCTGAAAAAGCCAGTTTCGGAAATTCAGCATTTTCTTGCCCTAACCATTTGATGCCTGCATGCTGTTCTTGGTTCACATGACTAGGTGTAGTTGGCAGTTGGACTTTGTGTATTCCTCCCAGACAGCCACACAATAGATGGTCTTGAGGTTGCCAGAATTGACCATCCTGACTTGATGAGGGGGTGGAGTGGTCACCAGTCACACTGGCACTTCAACGATACTGCCTCAGCTCACAGACAAAGTGCTTCACACTAGCCTCTTGTGCTTACAGACAGACTGAGACCAGAACAGGGAAGCAGGAAATCTTGGTCACTTCTGTATGGGTAAAATAACCATAAGTTCTTCCACTTCAAAGCAAGTACCTGGTATAAAAAGCAGACCCTCAGACCCACTTTTTAGTAGACTCCTAGACCTGTAGGTACTACAGAAGGAGTGCCCAGCTGACCTGTTGTACTGGACCTGCCTGGCCCTGCCACTTGGCCTGCCTGAGGCCTTCCATGCTGTCTGAGAAGGAAAACTAGACCTGCTTCCTTAATCCCAGGCTGAAGTGACTTCAAAGGTCTGCTGACTGACCTCCTGTTCTCAGTTACAGTGACACAAAATGCTCCAAGGGCCTCCATGCATCTGTTCAGCTGAACCTGCTGCACTGGATCTGCCTGGACCTTCAATAGGACCTGCCTGAGCTCTGCTGGCCTCTGCTGAAGTGAGTTCATGATCTCCAAGTGGTCTCTCCTACATCCTGGACACTTTGTGTGTCATCGGTTGAGCTCCTCCTTGAAGAACAGGAGGAATCCTATAATTTTGAGCTCTTTGTGACTGTGAAGGGGCCTGTTGACGGCACAATCTTGCCACACACGGCAACCACCAATGTGAACCTCCGGTGAACCAGGCTTTTTATGCGACAATGAGCAGCAGCAACTGCCGGCAATGGGAGATCTGCACTTTGCAGACAGCATCAATAGCACCATAGTGAGGCCAACACAAAGCTCCATGATGCCCAACAGGACATTCTCACTACAACAAAGACCATCTGTGATGCTTTGCCTGCGCTTCGTGCTACAGCAACAACCATCCACAACACTCTTCCTGCTCCTCTGGGCCTTCTCCACATGGATGTCTTGGTGCTGAACTGTAGGAGGTACCTTTTTGAATAGGACTAACCTGGTCTCTGTATCCAGCCAGCGCTCCATCACGGTTGGCCTGAACTTGCGAATTTCATCCTGTCTCACATGACCAGATAACTGTGGGTGTCTCTTTGTGCTTTTAGATGCTATACTTACCTTAAATCTTTGAAATTGCCTATGTTTAGTTCTACTGATTGGATATTTGTTGTTTTGATTTCAAATCATTTATTAAGTTTTACTCCATTTTGTTTAATTGGTGTGGGATTTTTCTTGTGTTGTGTTTTCACTCTATTACGGTTTGTGTGTTGCATACATACTTTACACATTGCTCTACATTAAGCCTGACTGCGTTTGTGCCAGGTTACCAAATGGTTAAGCACAGGTTAATTAAGTCACTTTTGTGGTTCACCTTGACAAGGACTGTGGTTGATGCTTGGGAAGGGCTCACACCCCCCTCAACCAGCAAGCCAATTTCACACACATCTCATCTGAGCTTCAGACCTTTCCACAATAAGGAGAAGGGATAAGATGGCTGGTATAAATCTGAGATGACAGGCAACTCCTAGTTTTCTTGCAGACATTTATAACTCAGACTGTTAGTGAACATTGTTTTTCTGAGTGCAGAAGTTCATTAATGTAGAACCTCTTGCTTTCTTATAAACACAGTGGCTATACAGTGGCCAATATGTAATCCTCATTTATTGCTTCCATGGTAAACTGAAAGAATATTTTGCACTGGCTTTGTCTGTAGTGGGGTGTCCTGTTATAGTATGAAACTAGATCCAGGGGACAAGATGCTCTATAACACTGGTTACAAATGCCAGTCACAATTTGTGACCAGTATTTTTGTGAGTAGTTTTGAATGTTGAGAACCGATCTATGTACTAATAGAGTGGATCACAATTCATCCTTTCTTGCTATTATTCATAAGGTAGATCACAAATTGTAGTTTACTCTGATTGGCCACAATCATGGACATATGCCTTTGATTGTGTTTATATGAAGAAAACATTTTAAAATGCAGCCTGTTATCTTTTACAGAAGCAGGACTGCCCTTAAAAATGTTTCGCTAACCTCATTATCTTTCCACGTAAGACAGGCCAATAATTGATAGTGACCCCAACCCTCCTCCAAATCAGGAAAGTGCTGAAAAATCATGTTGTCAAAGAATACTATATTTTTAAATCATAGATTCTTCCCTTTCCTAAACACTATGGCCCCCTGTATACTTTGTAAATGAACATGGTTAGTAATTGATCACTGGCACGTTGCAGCATGCTGTTTCATTTAGCTGGGTTTGCACTATACAAATACCCACATTTATTAGTAAATAAATACAGATACTTCAGTTTAAAACAAAAGTTTGATGCACTGTCATTTAGAACAACACCAACTTTGCTAAAAACTTTGGGAGTGGTTCGCGAATAATTTTAAAATGCTACAAGTATACTCATCGTCTTGCATTTTTCCTAAGATTTGAGTTGAATTCTGTAAGAAATTGGGTTATTAGTTGACAGAGGCGGAAGCCCCACTCAGGCATCAATCGCAGTCCTTGTCAAGGTGAACAACAAAAGTCACTAAAGTTTCTGGTAGCTTGGCACAAAACAGTCAGGAGTAACGGAGAAGCAATGCGTAAAGAATTTATGCACAGTATACAAACCCTCACCAGCAGGACCACTCATAGTCATCTGACCCAGGACAATATCATAAGGCACAGTTGGTTGGGGAAAGAAAAACAGCTACTTCTAAATGTGGCATTTTCAGAATTTTAACTTAAAATCTAACTTTATTTTTATACCTCCCAGCCTTTGATGTGGTCTTCCCCCAGGTATTTTACTTTAGCAGTTCCTGTTTGATGAAATTCTTTTTTATTGGCCTAAGAACTCTGTGCATTTTGACACTGCTAACCAGTGCTAAAGTGCTTGCACTCATTCCTTCAAACATGGTACAATTGGCTTACATCCATTTGGCATATTTAGTTTACTTATAACTGCCTTGGGGTTGGCAAGGAGTTTCCTACTGGATCCTGAGGCTTCCCTGATCTCTGAGGTGTTTCAGAGTGTGGGGCAACAACCCTGGGGTTTAGGCACGTTACTTTTACTTCCCTTCCCCCTACTCCAGGGCTGGTATCCTGAGACTGGCCTTTTAGCTGAAGGTCTGTACCCTGAAACTGAACAGGTGACTTACAAGCCAGGACAGTTTGGAGGGAACTACCACCCTCTTTAAGAGTTCCATACTCTGTCTGTATCATGCAAGGGTCTACATGGTGCAGGTCTCCTGGCATCTTTCTCTGTGACAGCACAGGCAACACCTCCAGATCAGAGGTGGCCTCACATACATCAGTTTTGGGTCTTTGCCTGCTCTCAGAGCTGGTAACCCCTGATCCACTGGTCCTCTTCTGTGGACTATGTCCACCTTCTACCCCTTTTTCTCCATCTGGGCTTCAGTAGTTTCCTTTTTGGTGCAATACCCCCAGAAACCTGAGCCTTGAGGGTGTCCTGGGCAGCCACCTCTCCCAGCTCTTCTGCAGTGGTAGCTCATTTCCCAGAATACAATCAATGGGTGCCTGGGGCTAACTATGACACTCCTCAGGGCCACTTCCCCACCCCATTCCAAGGGTGCCTAAGTCAAAGAGTAAACAAAGTCCAGCCCAAGTGCCTGCTCTCACCCTACACAACTTACTGATCAGGAGAAACCAGCCTTTCCACTTCCAAAACCTGGCTGGCACTGGTGTCTGTCAGAGCAACGACAGGGATCACATGCACTGTGATTTAATGGAAGTGGTCACTCCCACTCTTAGGGATTACAAGCCTACCCTCTAAGTCTACAGCTGAACTAAAGAAGACTAGGGAATGTTTTACACTTTGCCCTGGGGGACCCCTTCCTGATAAGGCCACAGTAATCAACCTAGTGAAGTTCGAACCAGTGGGCGGTTTCTTGTAATAGACAGAGTTCCTGTACTTGTGTCCAAACTAGGAATCCTCAGAGCAATGGGCTGGAAATGGGGTGCCCTGGGCCATGCCCACCAAAACCTTTGCCCTGTTTCTCAAAAGTGTCATGGGAACCCTTTCCCCTCACTTTACTCTGGGACTTGTCTGTGTCACCTCAGACCTCCCCCTCACTCTGTTGGGGGGGACCACAACCACTTGTCTTGGGGTCAGTCCTAGATAACGTCTTTTGGACCCTGGTGAAGAGCCAGCAATCCATCTTCTTTAGCAAGCTCAAGAGGGCTAGTGAGCTTGCTATCTATTAGGGAGATCTGGAAAACATCTAATGAACATGTAATGTCTGGCAATCAATTTATACAGCTCATTGTAATCCCTCACATCACTGCCCTTAACCCAACCACCTAGTGGCCTGCAAACCTAATCCACATAATCTACCCATGGCTGGTGGGGCAGCTTCTGGCTGTCCCTGAACTTCATCCTATACTTCTCAGGGTTGTGACTATAATTCCTAACAAGTGCTTCCATCATGAGTGGGTCCTTTCTGTGGTCACCCTTCCTTAGGGCCAGTAGTGAAACCCTCCTTTCATTGGGTATATGCTTCCAGAGACTGGCTCCCCAATTTTCCACAGGGATCTTATGCATCTCCAAAGTAACTTCAGATGCCTCAAACTACTTGTCTTTGCCATCCCTCACTACAACATTAGGCACCAAATCCTTGGGGATCTGAACCCTCTTGTCTTCATTAGACACTGGGTTTTCGCCGTCACCATTGCTGCTGAACTATGGTTGGTCATTGTTCAGTTCCAACTCTTTCCGACTCACCTCATGAGCCAGCAAAATCGAATTCTTTTACAGAGCAAATGTATTTATCTTCTCAACAAATTAAAATTTTTCTAGCTGCAGCTGAAACTTCCTCTCAGCTCTCCTGTCTACCAGGTCTTTGAGGGTCAGGTTGTGGGAGGACACACAGCTCCCTGCCCTGGCAAGAGACCTTACCCATGTGGACAAGTGGCCCACCTTCTCCTGCTGCTGCAGCTCAGGGCCTGCAGCCAGTCCATGTTCTTCCTTATCCTCTCCTTGAAGTCCACCTCCTCATCCTCAGTGACATCCCCCTCTTTCTTCTTTTGTGAGGTGTGCATCTTCCTGACCTAGTCAAAGGATCTGAGGGCTATTTGAAGGTCCAATTTGGTAGTCTTCTTTCCCACATTCAGCCTTCTCTCTTTGCAAATCACCTGCAGCTCGACCTTGCCAAGTTTGTCAATGTTGCTCAGATCCATTGAAGCAGAAAAGTGTGAGGCAAGAATTACATCTGAAAAAGGAAAAATATGACCAAATCAGAAACTGAAGAGAATTTAGAAAAAAAATCAAATTAAATGACAGGTTACTTTTGGGATTTTTAGAGAAATCACTTAGTAGCACTACACAAACAGAAGTATTGGATGACACCACTGATATCAAATCTAAGAAATTGGGTTATTGATTGAGAAGGGTGGGAACCCCCAGTCACAACCACAATCCTTGTCAGAGTGAACAACAAAAGTCATTAGATTAACATGTGCTTATCCGTCTGGTATCTTGATACAAAAGTATTCAGGCTTAATGTTGAGGCAATGTGTAAGTATTTATGCAGCACACAAACAGTAATAAAGTGAAAACACAACAGAAGGAAATTCCCACACCAGTTTAGGAAAATAGATAACATTTTAGTTAATAGAATAACATCAAATGAATTAAATCCAATTAGTAGAACAATGGTTATCAATGTTTAAAGGACCACACCAACCGTAGGAACTTGCTGCACTAGACTAGGTCAAAGTCAAAATTAAGGCTGACCGCAATGGAGAGTGAATGGGCTAGCTGGGCCTGGCCCCAGCTTATCTTCAGACTTAGAAACATTTCTAAGAAATGTTGCTGAGAAGGTAGACTTCTGCAGGACAAGGCAGCAGATGATGTCTGAGGGGGAGGCATTGTAGTTGGGGAGTGGCTGCACAAGGTTGCAGTGAAGAGTTTTTCCTTTTGACCTAATTGTTTGGATGCCGATATTCTCCAGGCAGAAGCAGCTGCAGGCTGTAGCCAAAGAGGAATCTGCAAGGCCAGATACCGTTGAAGAGAGGTCAGGATGAAAAGGATCTCTTGCTAAGGAGACGAATGTAGCTAGAGCTGCCGCAAAGTCAGCCTGACTGGCCATATACCATGGGTGGATTGGCTGACCATAGGTCCGAGTTTTTAGTCCGTTTTCCAGGAAGTTTTTGTTGAAAAATGTTCTAAGTCCCAGGTTTGGGAGAAGTATCACCAACACCATTACCGAGGGTCCAGGGAGTTAGGGCTCACTCAAGCAGAGGCCAGCATCAGGGTGCAATGCTTCAGGAGTAGGGGTGGGTATAATTTTTAATTCTGGTGGCCGAATTGGAGGAATTTTGTAATTACTATTAAATTCTGTCGCTCTGCTCTGCATGTGCAATTAGTCACTCAGCACAGCATTAAGCACAATAACCTATGAGACAAAATCACCCCCTCCAAGAAGGCCACCACTTTACTATGACGTCCCTTGAAAATCACCTGCCCTTGTCAGAAGGGACCTGGAGCGGGCGTGAAGTCTGACACACCATGCCCACCGGCATTGCAGGTGAGCACTGAGTAGCCGGGGAAAACATAGTTAGTGGTCTAACAGGCATCAGTGCAGCCAACAACTTACAGTGCTACTTCTCGCAGGATGAAGTTGGGGCAATGGATGGGGACATGGTGGTCCCACCGGCATGAGGCAAACAGGCTCCCTCCCTTTTGTGCAATATAACATGCCAGCGGGTCCAGTTTCAGAAAGCGTGTGCTGGGTGTGTGAGGTCTAATGCTCGACATCTGCTGCTTTGCACAGGGCATGACTACGCTGCAGTTAGAGCAGTCATGTTGAGAGGGTTGGAGGGATCCTCCAGTGGACTGATCGACGACTATGAGGGGACTCTGCTTTGTTGCTTCATGTTTGAAGTGGCATGCTTTTGAATGGTTTCAGGGTGTTAGTGCCTCCTTTAGCTATTAAGGAGCATCGAAGACAGAGCCAAGGCTGGGGTCTCCGTGATTCACTGGATATCCACAGAACTCAAAAAGTTAAGAACTACACGTATCAAGTAAGATGCTAGGTAATAGAAACAGAACCTGATCTTATTATACATTTTACTTGAGCCCAGAGGATGCTATTGTGCTGTTAGGGATTCTTACGAGACCTCTTACTTGTGGTACCACTCCCCACAATGTGCTTATTTATTTTTCTCTTGTGTGTGTGTTCATAAGGATTACAAGGCATTTAAAGAGGCATTAGCCCACTAAACTCTTATTTTGATACTAAATTGTGTGTTGGGTACATTTTTGGCTCCTAAATCGCCTTATTAAGTGAGGGCATGCCAGTGTAGGCTGGACACTCACTTGTTCACTTAGATGACATTTTATAGACAATCTGCCATGCCTGTCTGTGTCCAGTGAATACCTCTGGGAACATTTTGGACCCCTGCTGAATTATTCACAATAATTAGTGAATGTAACGTGCTTGTGTTCTACCGTCTTATGTTTCTTTCTACTATGAAACAAGTGGGTGCCACAGCCTAAGACAAGGCTCTAGTCAATTGTACATAAAGTAAAATCGTTTTCCACATAGACCACACTGCAATGTATTCATTTTTACTCCTCCGTGGGCTTCAAACTCTAATGTGGTGAAAATCGAGTGTGTAAAGATATGAAAGTTGACAGGCGAAGTCCAAAGACAAACGGAGGTATTTCCTTTTTTCATGCTTAAAATAAAAGAGAGAAAGAAATGCATTGTTAAAGAGGCAGACTCCACCAACACAGGCCTAGGCAAGACATACTAAAACTTCTATCTCCCCCGGATGCTCTCGAATTAAAGCTCTGGAGCTCAGTCATTAACGATGCGTAGTAAGGATTTCCTGTTGCAGACACAACACGAACGTTCATTGAAAACATAAGGCGCACACGAAGACATGCATATTTGACCCTGAATGGATCCCTTCCTGGGCTGCACGTCTTTGAGGCCTTTTCAAGGCTGATTCATTAGTATGCCTGTTCAACCTTTAGGAGAGTTCTGAATATGGAAACTTATGATAAGGTCACTGGACCTTACAAGCCTGTCATATACTAAATTGGATTATTAAAAATATTATTTATTATGGACTGCAGCACACGCATACAGTCCTGTATAGTGTATATAGAAGGTCCAGCGCTTGCACAAGATTGTATGTATATTTGTTTGTACGTTTTGGGAATTCTAAAGTGAGAACCTAGCTGACTAGCAACATAGCACTGAACATGGGTAACGCCTCAGTGAGGATACATGGGGAGGATGAGACAGAGGGAGTTGAGCTAGTGATTGGGAGAGAAGTCAACCTATCTAAATAGTTTTCCTTAAAGAAGCTCTTTTTCAGTTTCTTTCTGAATTGTAGGACTGTCGGTTCTGTTATGATGCCAAAGGGGCTAAGAAGGCTTGTTTTCACCTTTCTGTAATGTATAGTTTCTAATATTGGGATATCCAGACTCCCTGCTTGTGTCATCAACACAATCATTCAAGAATATCAATGTCAGAGTCGACCTCTGTCTCCTGCAGGCTGGAGCTCGAAAACCCCGGAATGGGAATCAGTGGCACAGTGTCTGAACCATAGGCGCTGGAAGTAGGGGAATGAGGGTTGCTGCAGCACCCCATAAATTACTATGGTGGAGCTCAAAAAGTGAATGAACACATTTTTAAATTTTTACATTTTTAAAATTTTAACTTTTGTTTTTATCTTGGAGCAATTGCAATGTATTCAAGGCTAGAGGTCAAACGTCAGGCTATGTCTTCTGATAAATTGTTGCATATTATTTTAAAAGTATTAATGGTGTTCACTTTTCTGTCTGTGACTGCAAAGTGAGAGGTTTATCTCGAGTGAACTATGTGACAATTTCTCATGGGTAAAAGGAGTGTGAAATGAAAGGCAGGAGGATTACATTTTTGTTTACTAACTCACCACAATTTAAACACCTATAAATGTACTGCACACACATTGAAAAATATTTTAGCAACAAGGAAAGCACAACTGAAGCACATTTTTAATGCAGAGGTGTAATGGAAACCATGGGCATGAGTCACAATGGTAAACATACACTTATGCTTAAGTTTATGTTTGCTTGCTATTCACAAAGGTAGTTTATGAGTAATATTTTTACAACTGTGAAATCACCACACATAAAAAGATAGAACCGCCCTATCTTTATATGTGCTGAGACTCCTCAGTCATAAGGATACAACTCGTAAAATATCTTTGTAAATAGCAAACAAAGTTTACCTTTGTGAATCAGGCCCAAGATTTTAAAATAATCCAAACTGTTCAAAACACATTGCTTGTTGATGAAAAACATTCACTGGAATCCGTTTTCCACACATTGACATTTGTGCACATTTGTGCACTATATAGTTGTATCATTAAAAGTGTGTCTGCAAATGTAGTGGCCTTTTCAATGTCAAATATGCAGTCTGTAAATGACACCTTGTCTTCATAATATGTTTGCAACGCTTTTGTCCGAAAAAAATACCAGACACATACTACACCCCTACTACTCCGCTGCTAAATGGACGTGGCTCATTTGCTCACTTGTTCTTTGTGTGACGTTTGAATTTTTCACGCTATATATGACTTCTATGATGTAATATTGGTGGCCGCACTCCCAGTCTGAAAATTGTTCCAGCACCAAAACTATGAACACCGAGATCTCTACTCACAGTAAGTGAGCACAATTACTAAAGGGGCAACACAATAAAACCGGAGTTAGACTTAGATAGCAATTGTAAGTAGAGGGGGTAACCAAAACTGGTTAGACAATTATATTTTGAGTAAAACTTGTCTTTTGGAAACTGGAATCCTTAAAATTACAAGACCTGCCATAGTTAAATTTGAAGCTATGGGTTCAACCACTGTACACAGCAGAATGTAAATGGCCATGGCTTTTGAGGCATGTGTTCTATGATAATTGCAATTTACTTAGTTGAACACTTCTGCTGAAGATAGTCTGGATAGTCACTGCTACTCTGTGCAGCAGTGGTTGGCCACGATGTAAGCCACAAGGAATGCTTACAAAGCCTGGCTTTAGCAAGGCTATGAGGCTGATTTAGATCTTGGCAGTAACGGTTCTGCTGTCAAATTTTTAATGAAAAACCTGTCCACTTATTAGGCAGTCCGCCCATCTGATTTAGATGTTGGCGGTCCTATAACCGATAACCCACCCGGTTCCCACTGATTCTGCCAGAGCTTCCCAACCGTGTTGACTGCAGCATAGGAGAAAGCAGCTGACGGTGGGACTCCAACCACTCTTCTCGCTGAGCAGTTTTGGGCTGTGCCTTTCCGTCAAGCTAACTGTGAGAGTGCTACTTCCAACCCTTAGTTGGCAGATTGGGGGGAAATGAGGTAAAAACCTACCATTTTTCCAAATTTCACTTTTGTTTTTGACTGAACACGACTAGACAGGAGCTTCTGTCGCTGCTGCCCTGGACCACGGAAAAAACTCAACCCCACCGTCGTCTGACTCAAAGGTAGGGAATCTGCAGTGCCAGTCTACATGGTGTGGTCACTGCGCATGAGCTCAGGACCACTGCAGTCATATATGTGTCACAGTAATTTTTTTAAAATTACTGTGACACGCATATGTTGGGAACACATTTGTGTCGGACATGGATGAGGATACACTGGTACTAAGCACATGTCACACACATACATAGATGTAATTTTGGTGTCAGTATTCATTGCCAAATGAACGCTGGCACCACAATGACATAACATTCACACTTGTCACCTATGTTTATGTGGGCACATGGCAAGTGGACCTGTACCTGTGATGTTGTGCATCCAGTTGTATGTGGGTCAGTATATGTATTTTTGTGTGCGATTGGATTGGCCGGTTGAGGTGGAGGAAGCTGGAGTGGGTCATGTGGTTGAGTCAGATTCTGTGCCACTTGCATTGTGTATGTTTGGTTGTTTGTTGTGTTTCTGTGTGTAACATTCAGGTGAGTGTTGCTGTGTGGTGGTTGTTGTCATGATTTGTGTACTTGTGCTTTTGTGTGAACGTGTTTGTGTAGATGAGTGTGCAGATTTGTTGGTTGGCATGGTTGTGTTGTCTTTGGGTGCAATGTCAATATTGTGTGTATGTTGTGTCATGAATGTGTACCACTGTGTGTTTCCGGCATGTACATGTTGTGTTGTGGGGGAATGGCACTGGATAGTAGTGTGCATGTGGTGTGTTGTGTAGTGTGTAGTGCAGGGGGACTCATATATCTAAGGTACAGTGAACGTGCGTGACTTACCTCTCTTCTATAGGCACTGCCATTGTACGATGTCCATTGGGTCCCACAACGTCCTCCTTTCCTCAGCAATCCACCTCCTGTACTCCACCTGCAAGACTGTAACATCTAAATATGGTTGGCAAGAATCAGCCAACTTGATGGGTCAGAAGAGCACTCAATTGTGGTGGTTGGCGGCTCAGCGCAATACATCTAAATATGGCAGTAGGAACACCATCTACTTGATGTCGTACTCGGGTCCGCTATGGCAGCAGATTGGCGGTAATGCTATAAGATGTAAATCAGGCCATATGTTAATTTCTAGTTGGTCTCACCACCATATTGCTTGGCCTTTGCATACGTGAACTGCTTATGAAGGGAGGAAGATTTGAAAAGTATTGTAAACAGCAATTTTTTGATTTCCTTTACATTAAAAAAAATTAATTAGAGAAGAGAAATTACTCCAGAACGTTGATGAGCACCACTAGCTAAATACATCTAACCTCTGTCTAATTTAACTTTATGCTTACAGTAATTACTACATAACACATAGCATGGTCCGTGGATACATTTTAAACAATGTAATATCTGTTACATTTACATAACATTTTCCTCTAGCATTGTTATTGAATTGTGACATGGCAGTTATACCTTGATTTGTCTCTGTTAGTTTTTCTTGAGCAACACATGTTTTCTGAAGCACTTAATTTTCTTCTGCTGTGCATGTTATTGCCTGCCCCTTCTTTTCAGTAAATTAGCTGGCTATTTGGTGGAGGATACTGATGCACATGAGATGCAAACAGATTTCTCAGCATCTTGTATTACATGACAGGTCTAATATCAACCATTACTGTGATATCTTCAGACTCAAGCAGGTATGAACAAGACTGGAATGACTATTTACAAATTGCACTTGGTTCAACATTCAGTAGAGCTACAATAGTACTACTCACATCTCTGTCCCTCCTATCTTCTCAAATTTGAATTTGCTAATACTAGTTGCTTGTAACAGGCAGTTGGCAGGTTCCACCGGAAGCAGATATTTCAAATTTCACGCAGATCCTATAGGAGCAAAGTTAAAGGGGAGTCAAAACATTTTTAATGGAACTTGAGCATCATCTGCTAGAACTGGCAACTTGGCATTGATAGCATGTTTCACCTACTTTTGTTTTTTCAATTTCATGCAGGACGATCAGTGTTGGGATCACTACCTGCACAGTATTGAGGTATTATATGGATTCAAGTTGGCATTCACATGCCAGAACTAATTGTGGGATAGAAGACATTATGGTTGGAAGAGGTATACAGTGATTAGCGCCATTCACATCACAGTATTGGCACTTGGAAATCCGTTAAGGCATCATTAATCAATTTTTAAGGTCGACACATGCATTATGGAAAACCTTTTTTCTCGAAAGTGAGAAGAAACTCCTGCGAGATTTTGTGACCTCACAACATCCAGCAGCCATCTTGGATGTGGCTCTGGTACTTAAACCACACCTAAAATCCCTTGTTATGAGCCCCTGTCTAGCTTGTTATTTACATTATCAGTGGAGCAGGAGTGGCTCATGATTCATTGCCGGTGCCACATGTCTAACTATCTTGTTTTCCCTTAGCTACATCGGACCTTGGCATGCTCTGACAAACCTCTGCGGCCTGTTGGGAAGAGAGAGGGCATTGAGTAATGAAAAGATTGAAGATAACATTTTGGAAACTCACTGGATGGTGAGGCATTTCTAGGGTGATACTTGTTTCCAGGCTTAAGAAAGTAAATGAGCATTATAGAAATCACATCCCTAATTAAATTCTGTAACACTGTCTGCATGCCTATGAGAAAAGCAAAGACGAAGCAGCGATTCTAAACATGATTTATTTTTAAGTTGTTCACAAGAATTGTTTTTTTCTTCTAAGATACGCATTCTTGCATTTTGGAACTTGATGGATAAAACCAACCTGACTAATGAGTACTGAGAAGAGATGTGTTACACTTCAAGGAATAGACTGCAACTTTTTTTGTCTACACCTGAAGCAGCGAAGATAAAACATATGGCAATTTTAGATAACTAATTCATGTCCCAAGAAACATAGCATATTTTTAGATTATTTATTTCCCATTTAAAGATACAGAAATTACAGAAAGGCTTATAAGACATCGAGGTGGTGGTGAAAAGGGAAGTGTCAAGTATGGAGGGGTTTAAGGAGAAGTAGATCATATGGGAAAACAAACGCAAAACAGTTACATTTTGGGAACAATGCTGATCCCACTAGGCTGCCCCTTTAGGACTGAACTCTCAGCAGGCTAAACCAATGAGAAACACAAGGAATTCCAATAACAGAACTAAACATCAGTGATCTGAGATGATCCACACCTTCTTCTCTATCTCCCTCATCTCACACCACTTCACCCTACCGTACTGGCCTCAACTCCTTTGTTAGCTTCGGTGTAGTTAGTGTGGGGGTGGAATCTGGGACTAGCAATTGCTGGGTATGTGTCCCTTCATCAGGAGAAGCATTAGGTTACTGTTCAAGGGTCTTGACAGCATAACAGGCCCAGACGTAGTGCCTATGCGATTAACATGGATCCGCAGAGTATTTCGTTGATGGATGTAGCTGATTGCATTATAGACAGATAATGAGGAATTTCGGCAACCAGTTACATAGTCTGAGGTACTCAATCACAGGTTAGAAATTAGACAGAATGCAGAGGCAACTTTCTGGTTGCGAGCTGATCACTTAATAATCAATAATAATCTTTATTGTTGACAGTTAATTAAAACTGCTACAATAGTTTTCAAGAATAAAAAAGCAAAACAGAGAAAATAAGAGAAACTGTGGGCATAAAAGAACACGCAGATTATAACAGTAAAGTGAGCTAAAACGGTGGTTCCAATGTCAAATCAAAATGCTAGTGCAAGCGAAGACCTAATAAAGCGGTAAATCAATCCATTAGATAGAAAGTGCAATTAGTCAAATTTGCCTAGCACAAAGGCCAGTTAAAACGTCTTGAAGAAACACTCATCACTGATTTACTGATGAGAGAAAATATCTCAAAAGTGCTGAAGCAGAAGACATAGCAGCAACGTATTCAGTAAAACAGCCAGAAGTCAGAAGATATATCAGCAAATTATTAACTAAAACAATCATCAAAATTACATCACACCAAAATCCCTGACACATTTTGGTGTCACACAAAAACTGCCTAAATACCGACATTTTATCAAGAAAAAGAGAAAAGCTCATAAATTGGGGGTGCAAAGAATGAAGCTGCAAATTAGTCATTAAATGAATGTCTTGGGGCAAGTGGAGTTAGGCTGAGCATTTGGGGGATGTAACGGGTCGGAGCAAAGCACCCCTGGAAGAACAAACAGATTGAACAGTACAGTGAGCTAGGACAGTAGTTCCGATGTCATATCACTTTAGCATAAAATATCACAGTTCTAGTGCAAGAGAGGACCTTATAAAACCAGTAGGAGCATCAATGCTTTAGATAAAAGATACGATCAATCAAATTTGCCTAGCACAGAGGCCATTTAAAGTGATTTAAGGGAACATACATCACTAATCAACTAATGAGAGATAATGTCTCACAAGTGCTGGTGCAAAAGATGTAGCAGCAAATTATTCATTAAAACAGTCATCATCTGAAAAACATCACACTAAAATCACTGAAGTGTTAAAACACACAAATACTGTTTTAAATATCAACTTTTTTCCAGAAAATAAAATAGCTCATAGAGTGCTAGTGCAATAAAAGAGCAGCACATTGATCATTAAACGGCTATCCTGGGGGAGGGGGAGCTAGGCTAAGCCTACTGAGATAATGGGAGCAGGATTTCCCCCCCGCCCTCCCCTTGGGCCCCTGGACCACTAAACCTGATGAGTGCAAGGGAGATGAGTTTAGTCAGCAGGATGTTTAAAGAAGTATTGTCTGGATTGAAAAAAAAACAATATTGGTCATCCAACAAGTATGAACTCTCAGGTTGTTCCACTCTGGTCATAGCCTGATTTTGCAAACATCCAAGAAAGCTGGGCAGAGGCACACAACATGCTCAATACAGTCATCACATTGGCCACAGTCTTTACAGGATGTTCCCTCCATGGGTCAATACCAGCTGGCAAGTTACTTCAAGAACAGCCACTCCCCCAGCCTAAGGGCCATGAATCTTGCCTTCAAATGATTAGAATTCGTGCAGGAAGGATATAGTGAGAAGGATGCTGGCAGGTACATGTTAATGACTGCCCAAACGTGCACATTTTTCAATACCCAATTTAAATGTTAATTGACTCTGATTGATGGCCCAAAGTTCATTCACTTTCAAAAGGTGCAGACAGTCTACAAGAAACTGATGGTGCTCTTGACGTGATCTACTAGAGCTAATTTTGGTCCATAGCAATGTCTCTAAGTAGCCAGCCCTGGTACCAGCACCGACTGCTCACTGAATTGAGAGGGCTAGTTCTAGCCTACATTAGGTGGTAGATAAAGCTTTGGCAGCCGGACAACACTTTTGTACAAGCAGGATTGTAACCCCAATCTCGTAAAGCTAAATAGAGCAAGGTCATCAGAATACAGCAAGTTACTGATCCATACACCACCAATCTGGGAAGAGGTGACAGTTGATGGAATGAAGGAATTGTGAGTAATTAGCGACAGTGCTGCTTTACACCCTGTGAGGTAGAGATTTTCCTGCATAGATAGGTGCCATCCGCTAGTTTAATACAAATCCAGGAGCTGGTGTGTGGTTGGATTATTGTCTATAACAATTTTAAGGACATTCTCTATTTCTTTAATTTGGTCTAGGTAGCTCCCCTTGGTACAAAGTCAATCGCCACCTTTAAGTCAACAAAACAGAAGTGCAGCAGGGGGTGTCAGGAGGTTGCCTTATCCATCAAGTTTGATATTGCTAACAGTTTGGCTAGTTTACCAGATTTTGCTCTAAAAACTGTTTGATTTTTTGGAGTAAGACCCTTCGATTCCACCCACAGCTGTAGATCCCCCAGGAGCAGGCTGGAATAATATTTAGCTTGGTTATCAAGGAGTGCAACATTAACCTATAGTTACCCAGATCTGACTGGGATCCCCCTTTGTAAATGGGGAGAATTAGAGCCTCACACCACAATTCTGGTATAGTTGTGCTCCTCAGGCAGTAATCAAAGGGTGTAAAGAGTTGTCCAGCCCAAAACAGAATATCCTATTTGAAGAGGGCCTGAGGCAGGCCATTGGGCCCAGGGACTCCATCCGTCCTTACCTCCGATATTACATGGTCTAGCCGACTTACTGGTAGGAACATTTCCGTGGCTGGAGAAAGCAAGCAATTTTGATCTTGGGTCAGGGCTTGAGTAGAAATTACAATAGGGTTTTGTTGGCCCCTGCTGACAAACAGTCTTCATCCTTGCTTGTCAAAAAGTGCCTGGTGAGGAGGGATGCCCATTCCTGTTTGATGATATTCACATGACATGGCCCAGTGGTTCCGTTCATTTGCCTGTTCACCAGGACCCAAATGTTCCTGAAATTAAGATTCTTACTCACACATTAGAGGGTTGTCCAGAAGTGCTGTAGACATTTTCACTTCTCTGCAAAAATTGCCTGCCTATAGTTTACCTTTGACAACTTAAATATGCTCATGCTTTTCTCCAGGATTCTTCTGAACACCCCTCAAAACCTTGTTATCGGCTTCCTATAACTCCTTAATTGTTTTTGGGACAGCTATTGTCTTGGAGGAACTAAGCTGTCGGCTTGTCATAGGAATTTAGCGAGCAGTCAGGTGATAAGGCTTATCCATATTGTAATCAGAGACTCAATACCTGCCCCAGTTTCAGCCAGGAACTGTGTACATTCTGCCATAATGGTATCATTTACAGTGGCACTCTATTTGAGGCGCTTAAGATTCTCAGTATATATTCCTTTACATGTAACACTGGCTGAGGTGTGATAAGATAAGTTGGAATTTGTGATGATGACCTGTAAACGATGATCACTCTTTGTACTTGGAGCAATAAAATAGCTTTCTACGGAAGGGGGCATTTCTGTGTTGTAAATGGTATATTGCGCCTAGTTGTCTGGGTGATTGACCCTGCTCAAAACCAGTAGGGCATTGTGGTGCACTAGAAGCAGCAGACAATGGACCGTCCAAGTGGTTCTGAGATGGATTATGCGATGACTGGTGAGGGCTACTTTCTTTGCTGTTGAGTCAAGCAGGCTCTGTTCTTTTGCTTGCAAACAATTGAAACAAGTTGCATGTTGCAGAAGAGGTGTTGCTACTTGTCTTGTTTCTCTGTTTTCTGAGTCTCTTCCTATCCTTCTTACTGAAGGGGTATGACAACTAGGATTCGTCTTTTCCAAACAGTACTGACTTGATCATTGAGGTAGGAGCTTCTGCTAAAAGCTGCAAGGACGTTGCCTATGCTCGCTCGGGGTTAACGTTTATTAACTGAATGTTTGGGATACTGTGGCGGAGTGACAACTGCAGTTCATCTGGACCATTTTTTCCAGGAGGGCAATCAGAGCCATCATGGGTCCAGGTAGTAACAACATTGACAGTTGCCTAGGGACTGGATGCCAACCAAGGAACCTCAGATTCCAGCCAGTAACTAGTATGCTCGTCAAATGTTTTGCTGATGTGGGTCACAGAGATGTGTTGGGGGGGTTGCACATGTAGGCCCATATTTATACTTTTTTAGCACTGCATTTGCACCGCTTTTTGATGAAAAAGCAGCAAGCAGACTACCCAAGATTGGTGGTTGATTGTGCTCTTAGGATCAACTTATTTAGATTGTCGCGCTTTTTGTCTTTCCCTGCTGTCAAAACAGCTAGCAAATTCAGGAGGTTGACTTGTACTTCCAGTTTATCTCGATGAAAATTTAAAGCAGAAATGGTGGATTGAAGTGTTTGCAAAAGTTGTGAGCAAATTGAGGTGGGGGAAGCCATGGTTGTATCAGAAACAGTGTTATCTTGTGGACTAGGGCTCCAAGTGGTCTCTGTAAGGAAGAAAGACAGTGCCAAAAGCGATGGATTGTTTAATTCCATGACACCCAATCTATGAATGGGCTTCCTTGACTAGTCCGAATTAGGCAAGTGTAATATTATATTTCTTGCTGGAGCCTGACCCTATTGGGCAGCCGCTGGACTGATGGTACAATCCACACTTGTTTCCTCTGTTGGTTCGGGCCAAGGACTGGCTGCTAAATTTAAATAGCCTCTGGTTTGGGAACCTTGTGCATCCTGTTGAAAAGGCTTCTTGGGGGAATAAATGAAGGGTCTCTTGATGCAGCTATTAATGAGAAATTATTAGAGGATGTGGCAGCCCAGGGCGAGGAATATTGACCATGCTGCTGGTTCACAGCCGTTAGAACCGCCTTTGAAACTTCTTTCTTGGGCTCTGCCAGCTGGGCTTCAGCACCCTCAGCCACCAAGCTGCTAATGGATCAGTTGCAATCTGAGATAGGCGAAATTGACAGGTGTATTATGACCTGAAGTTTGAATAGCGAAGGCCTTTTCTTCAACTGCCCCAGACTAATGTGGGTGTGAAGGTCACACTTGCTTCCTGTGATGATGCCTGCACTTTATGTGGTATAGGATTGTTTAACAAAATCGCAGATCATTGTCACACGGGGCTCTGGAATGCCTACTGTTCCACTTGTTTTCAAAGCAGGCATTCAAAATGTGATCGGAGGCTTTGGTTTGTTCAGAACATGTAGAGTTCATAGGAACAGCATCCAATACAGGGGTCTGTGGTGGTGTAGATAGTGAAGAGCATTGTTGACTGAGCTTCAGGACTGGTGGAGGAGGGAGTCCTCCTTCTGCCCAATTTGTTCTTCCTCTGCCTTATGGCAGTTAAGGGCTTCTTCCTCGTCCTGCCTGACCTCATAACAACCATGGAACCTGCCTCTAATAGCTCTGCCTTGCCTCCCCTCTTGTGATGGCCTTTGGCTAAATACAAGGGGTGGGGCATAAGCACGCTGTCTTCAGTGGCTCAGGGTGCCTTATCAGATGCTGCTGAATGAGAAGTTGCAGTAAGTGACACTCCAGTGCTTTGAAAAATGGGCTCAGCTTACCCACTGTATGCACAGTATTCTTTCTCATGGCTGCTTGCATACTTAATGCTGCCTAGTGTTACCTAAAGAAAGAAGACTGTCTGTTTCTAGTTACAGGCTGCAGGCAGCTAGGCACGGTGACAAGCAGATGGATGTTGTGGGATAATCACTGCAGACTCCTGTGATGAGAGCCCATAAGGAACAAGTTGATGCTTGCCACCACCCTGCGTGCAAGACGCACCAGGCTAGCGCTGGCTGTTTATGATTTGCAGAGGGTTAGGCCTGCGACCTACCTCATCAAGCACCAACTGTGACTATAGAAAGCAGTTATAAACAGTTGCATACAGAGGGGGAGGAGTACATCATCACTCACCATCTCTGGTGGGACTTAAAACCACGTAGGAGGGATAGTGCGGTTAATCAAAGGCAGGGCTGTCTTTCTCCAGCTTCTTCTGGGGCTAGTAGATTGCCAGAACCCAGCCAACAAAGCGGAGCCTCGACAAGCCAGGAAACTTGCAGGAACAGTGCATGACCCCAACACATTGCTTCTCTGCATCCCAGTGTCTCCATTTCAGAGCTGTTCTTTTTAAGTCTGTCTTTGGGTGGTCATGATCTTCGTTGCAGCTTCAGCTTCCTCAGTTGCCCCGGTGGTTCATGCTGCTATTCCACAAGCAGTTCCATTTGTAACTCTAGAGAGGTTTGACGGTGAGGCAGCTAAATTTCCCTCTGTCATGAATTAATGTCAGATGTATCTATTCATTCTCTGGGGGACTTTCATGAGCAACAATCTAAAGTTGCTTTTGTCCTTTCTTACCTATGTGGAGTCACCGTTTAGTAGAGAGGGATGGCCCAATATTGTATTACTTCCCAGCATTCAAAGAGAAAAGGAAAACAAATGATATTTATTCATTATGACAGGCAGTCAATACATAACTTCAAAAAAAGAACACACAGACTTAGGGCCTCATTACAAATTTGGCAGTCTGACGGCAAGACCACTGTTGTTGCGGGTGCCAAAAGACCACCATGTTGGCAGTAACCCGACTGTCGTATTAAGAGTAACACTGAGGAACCTGCCAAAAAGAGCCTAAAATCTGAAACCTCCAGGACACTGGAGGATGGAAAAGAGGCGGTCCCACCACCAGCATTGCCAGCCCGACATAAATCCACCCATCAGATTAGTATTCACAAATCATGACAACGGTTCTTCCATGGCGGAAAACCTTTGGCGGTCACAACTTAAATCACAATGAACACAGCACCACATTGGATAGTTTGAATACCCCACACCTGACACACATCAACACACCTGACACACCTATACACTGCACTGTATAACACACCCCTACACAACCCACAACCCTTTGCAAACTGAACACCACACACACTCACAGACTAGCTAAAACGTTCACAGAAAGAGAAAAACCAACATTAGGCATCCATATACATTTCACTACGCACATATCACGCACCTGCACAACATGCACAACACACATTTTACTAGCACACACAATCCACAACAACCGACCCCCAGTCACATCACAGCACCTACACATCACCATTTATCTATTACTGCTTCCTTTTTTTTAACACTACCACACTGTCTTCACCACCACTACCATGTCCCTACAAAAACACCCATGTTTCACGGATGAGGAGTTGAGGGTCACAGTGGATGAAATTGTCAGGGTAGAGCCACACCTGTTTGGAGAACAGGTCCAGTAAACATCAATTGCCAGGAAAATAGAGTGGAGTGGCAAAGAATAGTCAACAGGGTCAATTCTGTAGTCAGCTATCCACACCCAAGGGAGGACATCAGGAAGAGGTGGAACAACCTCAGGGAGAAGGGACATTCCATGACTTCCAGGCACCAGCTGGCGGTACTGAAGACTGGCAGTAGGCTCTCACCTTCTCCCCTTTCACATCTTGGGAGGAGAAGGTCTTGGACATGCTGCATCCTGATGGCCTGACAGGATTACTTGGGGAAGTGGACTCTGGTAAATCCCCACAAGATCCATGCCACTCAATTGTCGTGTCCTTCATGCTCCCTCATCAACTTAACCCACTCCAGTTCACATACCACCCACTACTCTTCTGTCCAAATGTTCCAATCCCCACATGTCCACTAAACTCACCTAGTTCCACAGCCCTTGAAAATGGTGCGTAGAGTACTGTCAACTCATAGCACTACAGTTCCCAGAATGCAATATCCCACCATTGTGAAAATCAGAAAAGTGCACGAAATGTGAGTTTTCATGCTTGTGAAACTAACTATGAATATAAGCCATCTTGATTAGTGTCCATTGTTTTAAAGGTGTTGGAATGTTCCATGTGGTTATCTGTGGGTATATCCTGTGTGCTAAGTAGGCCCCTATTGCTGCACATGTAATTTCTGTCTGTGTGTCAATGAGTAAGATGTAAGTTTAATATGTTGCCAATCTCTTTCTAACCCTTTTTAGGATACTTTTGATAGATGTTTGTATGACATGCTATGTTATTTTATGAGGCTCACAATTTGGGTCACATGTAGTGATTTCATCTGAGGTGTTTGACATTGTGAATGCTATAGACAGTGCCACATGTTAGGTATATTACAAAGCTACATGCGGTGTTGAATTAGAGATGAGTTTACTTTCATGTAACATGACCACTGGTGATGGACTGAGCAATTGTGATTAGGGTAAGGCATGATACTGTGTTGTCAGTTAACAGCATTTTCTAAGGGTGATTTCTTGATACACAGTGATGATCTGTATAGGGAGAGACTTTTGATGTAGCCAATTCATATTGTGCATGAATAGTTTGTGTTGCGCAGATTTGATGGGATGGTGATGTAGTGGTCAGGTGGTTACCTTACGTTGTGGTGATACTGTTGTCATATTGGATTGTTTAAAGTATGCAGTTTTGACATGGTGTAGGCTCTAAATGGTCGCTAACTGGGTCTTTTTTAAAAATAGATGTGTTGTTAGTGTTGTGTTCTGTGTATTGTATGTGTATGTTAAGAATGTGATGACCCTCTCTCTCGCTCTGTTTCTCTGCATCAGCACCAGCAGGTGAAGGAGACGGGAAGCTGCTGGCCACGGGACCGGAGTGCTGATACCACTGACACTGAGGGACGCATTGGCCCGGAGGGCCAGGGGAGTGACACAGGGAAGATCATCATCATCTTCAGGATCCTCCTCCAGTGGACACTCCCTGGTGGTGGTAGACCCATCTGTGACCACCACAGCACCATCTCTGTCTACCAACCCCCTTACTACCACCGCCCTCCCTGTTGCTCCTCACCCAGTTGGCCGTGTCCGCTCATTCAAGAGGGTGCTCGTCTCCTTTGCTGCAGGAACCTCTGCCCCATCAGCCCTGCTGCCTTCAGCCAGGAGGCTATTGACCTCCTGAGGTCGATCTCCGTGGGTCAGTTGACCCTCGTGAATGCCATCCAGGGACCAGCAACTCAGATCTAATAGAGTAATGTATGCCTGGAGGGCATTCACGGTGCACTGTCTGGCATACAGGGATCCTTTCAGGCTCAGGCCTCCACACTGATGGCAGCCAGTCACCCTTTGTCTACAGTCAACACTCCACCTTTGTCTTCCTAATCCCAAAACCCTCTTCCCAGACCCAGCCAAAGTACACAGACAGACAAGCATGCATCCATCTCAACATCCAAGGGTAGTTCTGACAAACACAAGCAATACTAGATACACAATTGGCATGCACACAGGCAATATACTCCTGCACACAGAGCAACAGTCATAACCTACCCTAAAAACCTGCACCACCCACAGCATCACAGACAGCACACCTGACACACCTGCAAACACCACACCAACATTTATAGATCCAGCCACTATACCTATTTTACCCACAGACAGCACCACAGCAGACCCTCAGACATCCACCCCAGTCACCCAAACCACAGACAACACAAACACAGACATGCCTACCTGTAGCACATCCACATGCCTGCAGTCACCACCACAACAGATGCTCACCCACCCTACACGGCATCCCCCAGCACCTCCAGCTCCCCTCCTCTCAAGACACAAAAACGCTCTCACTTACCCACCCAACAGACACCCACCCTCCACAAGCATGCCTCGCACAAACATGCACACGCCATCCACACCAACACCTCTTACAATCACTCCCTCTTCCTCCACACCCAAACCCTTTTGCTATGAACGTTCCAGTGTGTCTAAGAAAGATTTCCTTCGGGAGTTTGCCCTTTTCCCTACTGCTTTCCCACCCTTTGATACCCCTAAATGTGCTGTGTCCCTCCCCAAGTCCGGCCCTTCCATCTCCAAGTCCTCCCCTGCCCTCCCTGCAGGTTCCCATGTCTCTCCTCCTGACAAGAAGTCTACCCCTCCACCTAAAACCCAACCCTCCTCTAAACCTAAGTCCAAGCCCAAACCCCACCTTCCAAGCCAGATCCCAAAGGCTCCCCTCCAAGACTTAAACCCAAGCCTCCCCCTTTTGCCCCCGCACCAGATAACCCCTGAGGTGCCTGCCTGCCCCATAGGTGCCCCTACCTGTGGAAGTTACAAGACAGTTAGGAGTCAAGCTCGGGGCACACATATGTGCACTGTGTGCATTGAGGCTTTATTGAAGGATTGGTCTATGGCCTTTGTTTTTGCAATTTCATGGTTCAAATAATAATTTAAACTAACAAGTTGTTGTTTTCCTGGTTACATCTTTGTCATGCATTTCTTTCTCAAGTATGGAGTTGTTCCTGGCTAACATAAGTTGAGTGTCTGTATGTGTGTGAATGTTCTGCTTGGGCTACATGTGTTGTTTAGGCAGTATCTGAGGTTGTATGTAGTGCTTTTGTATTCAAGTGGTATGGTATCTGTTGTGTGTTGGACCTTTGTGTGTCCAAGAGGTTTTGTTGTGTTGGTATTGTGTGTTGTTTGTGTTGAAATGTGTTTGTTGGTGTGCTGTGTGGCTTTGTGCGCTTCGACAGTGTGCGTGTTACGTGCATTAAATGATAGATACAGTGTTCTTGTTAAGCCAATCTCTAAGTCGTGTGATTGTGTATTTCTATTGTAATTTTTTTGCCTGTTGGTGTTACGTTGTAATGTATGTCTGATGTGTCCCGGGGTAGTGTCCCCTGTGGGTTCCTGACAAGTGACTGGAGATGGTGCTGTTGTGTTGTGCTTGTGACATGTTGTGTTGTTGTGTGTAGTGTGGACCTGTGCAGTGTTTCTCTGCATACCTGTGTGTGTTAGTGATGTGTGTATATGTGTGTGTGTGTGTTTGGTGGCTATGGCATGTTTGTTGTGTATGTGCAAGTGTGTGCATGACTATATGTGAGTGTGCGTGTAAGTTTGTAGTTACTTGTGTGTGTTGCTCCCACACCCCCTTCCTGAATGTCTGTTGTGTGAGTGTATAAAAATTGCCAATCTACAACAGTACAAGGTAAGAGTGTGTACTTATGGTTGCTGTCATCGTTACCGATTTCTGGAGTCTTTGGGCCTGCAGGAGCAGAGGGAAGAAGTGTAGTTCTGGGCTCATGGCGGCTCCGGACGAGTATGGGTTCCTGAAGGTGAGTGTCTCCTTTCATGCTGTTGGTTTCCGCCTGGGTTTCTATGCTGGTGCGACTGCAGTGGAGGCCTTTAGTATCATACTTAACAACATTCAACACGCAGTAATTGCTGAGACAGATTGGCCAGAGGCCAAGAAAGCATCCCTAATTTATTGTGGTCTAAAGGATGAATAGAAGGACTGACTGGCACGGGTGGCAGATCCACCAAATATTGTGTGGATTTGAGAGACCTTATGGTTAAATTTAATCGCAGATTCTCAGAGCTTCATTTAGAAAAAAGGTGAAACAAAGCAAATGGTGCATATTGTAATGAACAAAACATTAGAAGTAGTCAAACAAGTTACAGAGTAAGGAAAGCAATGTCAATCAGCTCTGTAAGAGGTGTTTTATCTATGGAAGAGCAAGACAAGTGACAAGTGCAGAAACTCTAAATGTACTGCGGGAGGAGGGGGAATTTCCTAAAGGACTGCACTGCCAAACGTAAGGTGAGAACTAAGGTCATCTCTCTAACTCAAGGGGGGTCAGGGAAAAACTTAATTACACCAGAATCCTTACCATCTGCTATGTTTTCTGTTTTAAACAAGGTTACTGATGACTTAGCATGCGTAAGTCAGTCTAATAGGTAAATTCATTTTTTAATATAAATAGTGTTAATTTTACCTTGGGGAATATGCGTATCATTAATGGTAGTTTTGTATTCCAGAGCAACTAGAATTTTTATGGACATTGCTTATGCACAGAAGTTAGATCTACCTACTGAACATACGGAAATTGAAGAAATAGTACATTTCATTTACGATAGTAAAGGAGCCTCATGGCAAATCAAACAAAACACCTACTTGGTCACTTCTGCTATACAAGACACACCAAAACAACTCTAAAATATGATCTTGCACCACATTCCTAAGAAATTTTGGAAATTCCTGGCTGCAAACCCACAATCCAGCTGATGACTGCACAGCTTAGCAAGTGAAATTGAACTCTGACTACTGTAGCATCATTTATTGGGAAATATCCAAACATCATAAAGAACCAGGACCCTGTCTTGCAAAGTAGCTTATAAAAAGTAGAGGAGACGATATCCTGCCACAATAATTGAATTATGAATATGATTTTAATAAAATAAATTCAACACCCTTGCCATAGAATAGATCCTTTTATTGTTCAATAGCTCGTCAACCAGGCATGGAAATGCCCTATAGTAGTGCACTTACAGAGAAAGCATTTACATTTACGTGATTAGGTGGATGCATAACTGGAATTAGGATTTATCAGCACATTTCAATCTCTGGTCTCTTCAACTCTTCTTCTTTGTTCAAAAGGGGGCAAATCAAATACTTTCATTGATTTTTATGCCAGAAACAAGGTTACAGTTAAAATTAGATATGATCTGCCACTTATTGCAACCCTTTTAGATCAGGTAAAAATTCAACATATTTACTAACAAACTGGACTTGTGTAGAGCGTAAGATCAGACAAGTTGACAAGAGTATAAAAGTGGTTTGAGTTCATTCAGAAGCTCAGATCTTTGGGAGATGCAGCCCAGATGCAATTTCCTGCCACACTAACAATCATGTGGAATAATAAAATGCAGAATTTAAGGGACCCAATCAAAGTGGGCACCCTAGTAGAGCAGATTAAGGTGCATCAGAATTCAAGATGAAAGTTGTCCAGGGTAAGGAGTGCTCACTCAGGTTAAATATTCTAGATTTATCCAATGGTTATAGGGAGAGTTCCCCAGGGTAGGGGGTGGTGGTGTCACAGGCACATCAAGGCGGTCATTCTGACCGCGGCGGGCAGCGGTCGCCGCCCGCCATGCGGTCACCGCCAAATGGCCGCTCCGCGGTCAGGAGACCGTGGATGCCATTCTGGCTTTCCCGCTGGGCCGGCGGGCGACCGCCAAAAGGGCGCCCGCCGGCCCAGCGTGAAAGCCCCTGCAACATAGAAGCCGGCTCCGAATGGAGCCGGCGGTGTTGCAGGGGTGCGACGGGTGCAGTAGCACCCGTCGCGATTTTCACTGTCTGCAAAGCAGACAGTGAAAATCTTCATGGGGCCCTGTTAGGGGGCCCCACGAAACCCGTTCCCGCCATCCTGTTCCTGGCGGTAAGAACCGCCAGAAACAGGGTGGCGGGAAGGGGGTCGGAATCCCCATGGCGGCGCTGCAAGGGCCAGGGAAATTGAAATTGATGGGTTCAATAGCACAAAAGGGATTCATTAAAGAGGGGTAACTATATGAGTTGACGCATGACTTGTTTGGAGCCATTTGGGCTGTCGAGGATAATCTCCCTTTGCCAGAGCTCACCTTTGATGCAGCCGCAGCATTTGACAGAGTCAGCTGGCCCTTTCTACAGTGTGTGATTAAGCAATAGAATTTGGGCGATGCCTTTTGTAGGGCTATTGGGTCCAAATAGAACATTACAGTTGCAAAGATACTGATAAAGGGCAACCTTTCTGAAAAGATCAAGATTGTAAGAGGGACTTGTCAAGATTGCCCGCTTCCCCCCACTTTTTAATCTTTGTATTGAGCTTCTGGTAAATAAAATCAGGCCAAACCAACGTATCATCCCCTTAACAATTAATGGGTGGGAGAAGAACGTGGCACTGTATGCTGATGACTTAATGGTCTACACAAGAGATTTGGTTGGTTCACTCCCCATGATTTTGAGCACTTTGGAAGACTTCAGGAAGGTATATGGCTACAGTGTTAACCAGCTGTAAACAGAAATCATGCAATGGAATACCTGCTATGACAGCCCTCTGGTTAAGCAGGAGATGAGGCATTTAGGGGTTCAAGTGACGGCCAACCTAGACAAAACTGCCCAGGCTAACTTTAACAAATTAGTAACAACAGCCATGAAATTATTAAAGGTGTGGGGTGGGCTTCCACTTTTCTTTCTAGAAAGATCAAATATCCTGAAAATGTCAATTATCCTGAAGTTCACTTTTATCTTTAATACAATACCTCAAGCATTTAAGTCAGGCTGGTTTAAGAAGCATCAGGGGGAGCTAAGTAGCTTTATATAGTCCTTTAAAGGGGCAACAATTGCATGAAGAAAACCACATCGGAAGAACGAACACAGGGGTACTGCAAGTCTGGATCTTTATAAATACTGTGTGGGATTCCAATTAAAGAAAGTAAGAGATCTCCTCCTTGATAACTCTGTTTTTTCTCCTCTTTTCAAAGCCATGACAAAACACATGTCCAAGGAAGGAGATAATTTCCTATTTAAATTTGGATGCTTAAAATACTTTAAAAAGGTTAGACTAAAGATTCAAGAGGCCTCTTGTAAACTCTGGTATCAGGCCGGGTGAAAATTAGGAATGTCCTATTACAGTAGCTTTGCACTAATCTGGGATTTTCCTGGAACCCCTGAATGTCTTCCGGACAAATTGTCAACTCCTTTGAGAGAAAGGGAAATTAACAAATGTGGACAAATTCTGTAAGTCAGTAATCTGCTTCCTTGGGCATCCCTCTCTGAAAGTACAGAGGGTACTTTATCTAAGTTTAAGTATTATCACCTTGCAAATTGGGTAGGGCCCTCTGTTAAAGATGAGAAAGTAGATTGTGTTTGGAAGGAGAAAATGCATGAGAGATTGTCCCAACATAATGAGGTTTTAAAGTGGTACTGGATGCTAGCTGATGTTGGGGAGGAGGCCTTCAACTTGCCATCAGAGACCTGGGGAAGGGACCTGCCATCGCTGGAAGTAATAACTTTATGGCAAGTATCGATGTCTATGCTTTGGATGTCAACCAAGTTTGCACCTTTAAGGAAAAGCCATTTGTTTTCAGTACACAGAGCTTGTTGGACATCGAAAAAGCTGGTAACTTTAGGAGGCAGAGATGGGAAGAAGTGCCCCAAATGTGTCAAGGGAAATGCAGAAGATGTTCGTATGTTTTGGCAATGCCCTGTGATCCAGCCCTACTGGCAAGAAGTGGGTAGGGTGCTCAAGGGGTGGTGGGTCCAGAAGCTAAGGTATGCCTGACCTTGGTAATTTTTGGTGCTTTGGATGGTGGAGGGCCCCCTCTAAAAATGCATACGAATCAAAAACTTCTACTCTTCTTATTAGCTTTAGTGGCTCGTCATGAGATATGTTTGAAGTGAGTGCTCCACTCCACCCCAAAAGCAGGGGAATGGGTACTCTTGGTCATTAGTATTAATCGATTAGATTAGAGTGGCCCCCTAACTAAGAGGACTAGGTTCTGGGAGGTATGGGGAAACTGGTATAACCCATAGGTGCGGGTAGGGGTTCCCAAGTTTTCTGTACTACAGGTTGAACATGTACTATGATTAAGTATCAACACATACAGACCTGTTAAGGGGGAGGTCCGGGGGATGGTTCCACTGTGAACTCTCACGATGACAGGTTCAGTATTGTGTGGCTTGTTAGCTATCTCGGAGGAGTGATGTGCTCCTCTGCTGCTATTTACGCCCTTCTTGGGTGGGAAGCGGGGGGCCTTCAGGCCCTTCCCACTCTGAGCTCCCTTAGCCCTTTGAATATTCAAATGACAACAATAAAAAAATATATTGATATTAGCAAGCATGGATCTTTGAAATGTCCATAGAACATTAACCCCCCATTACAACCTGGGTAGTGCCCACCTCAATGTGACTGGAGCATGGTCTGATATTGCAAACTCATTCCTAATGCGTGCATTGCATGACAACTTCCATTGATACGATTATTATATATAGTCTAGTCTGGAATGAGTTTATCAGACTATGAGAAAGAAAGAAAGAAAGAAAGAAAGAAAGAAAGAAAGAAAGAAAGAATGAATGAAAGAAAGAAAGAAGAAAGAAAGAAAGAAAGAAAGAAAGAAAGAAAGAAAGAAAGAAACAAAGAAAGAAAGAAAGAAAGAAAGAAAGAAAAAAATATAACAGACAGACTGGGTTGAAAAGATAAAACACCCTCATGAGCTTATATTCAGAGTTTGTGTGGGCTGCTGGTACAGTGTGAAAAAGCAGTTGTCAGATAAACAAAGATCACTTCAAAAGAAATTTGCTACAGCACTGGCAAGGGATAGGATGAATGGAATGTGGATATGAAGATAGGACTGTGCTCTCTGTTCTCATCTTGTCGAAAGTGTCTTGCTATCATATCAGGCTTTACAAACAAAGCCATACTAAAGTAATTATGAAATAAAAACAAAAGCACTGGCACTGAAGTGAACTACCTTGTGTGCGGATGTGCTCCTTGTGGAAGGGCTAAATGCACTGACTAAAAGTGAATTGGGCAATTGGCTGAAGTAGGCTGACCTATTGCTTTATGCTTCATGCTATAGTGGGCTGAAGCAAAATGTGAATGACACATCAACAGACCAAAACATGAAGAGCTGTGGTGTAAAGACCCTTTATGTATATTATGCATATAATTTTGGGAAAACCAAAACATCTTGGCTAATCCCAGACCTAAAAGTTGCTAGTAGCCAATTACCTAAAAATTGCCTATATTTTAGAATTGAGGAGCATATTTGTCACACATCTATCTTAGGCTTCTTCCATTGTAAACAGCAATGTTTTAACTCCCATTTTGGCATAAATTTTCCAATACTTGAATGCAATCCAAGTCTATTGCAACAGTAAGTATCACAGTTCATACTGTCTACATGCTGTACAATTAATTGCTGCTTCCTTTTGGCATTAGTCTATTAATCAAGATTTATTTTTTCACAGCACCTGCCTGTCAAGTTTCAGTCACAACTTTTTGGTCCATTTGTTGTATACAGATTAAACCTGTTTCTCTTCAACAGATCTTGGACGCATCATCCAAGTTTTCAGGTGTCTCAACTTGAACCGTAGATCCTTTTAATTGTTGTTCCCCCTTCCACCAGTTTTAATTGATAGGTAACTATTTTGTGATTCTCATTAATTAAAAAGTCAACTGCTATTCTTAGTGCTAGTGAGATCTACCCTGATAATGAATGCTCCTTGATTACTGCTTCATCTATGGATGCCCTTTTATTGATTTGTCAGTTTGTTTGGGCCTTTTGCTGGCAGCCAGGTGCTTTAGAGTTGGGTATACTATTGTGCCTGCTTTCACTTGTGGGCAGTATCTCTGGAGACCAGCATTGCAAGTGAGGAGATTGCAGCTCCTGTGGGACTCTTCAGACCGCCAGGGCTGGGGTGGCGCTCTTACCACCCATGGGCTGGCGGGGAAGACCCCCACATTACAAGTGTGCCAATTTGGCCTGTGCCAAACTGCCACTTTCCCGTGCTTACTGCCAGAGCAGTTGAACCGGCAGGCCGGAGATAAGCATCTCTGACCCAGCGGTCCACCCAATACTTCCGGCGGTATCACTAGTCCCCTGTCCGCTTGGGAATTCGTGGCAGAAAGGCAACCGGTGACAGGAATTTGCATTCCTGTCATCGGTAGATGAATTCCCCATCTACCCAACAGCCCCCCACCCCCTTTCCCAACAACATTCCCACCTCCCAACTCCCCGAACCACCTGGTAGCTCCCCCAACCTCCTGCTTCTAGTAATGGGCACGCACCACAGCATACACTTACTTCCCACCCGATCCCCGTACTTACCCCTGCATACACCCACACGCACCCACAGACACGCACACCCTGACACTCACTCACTCAAACTCACAACACCATGCACTCATGCACACACGCAATACCCCCCTCCCAAATCCATACACACATATACGCACAACACACCCACTCATACATGCACTCACTACATTCACCCCCATTGACACACATACACACACCATCCCCCCACCCCCTTCTTTCCTCAAAATACATAAACACACAACCTCCACCCCTGTCTACATGCATGCACACATGCAACCTGACCCAGCATGGTCTCTGACCATGGAAATATGCCTACAGGTCCCCTAACGCCTGCCCATACCCAGGCATTAAATAATGGTGCTAAGTACGCTCAGCGCCATTATTTAAGGCCCCCGTCCCCCATCCCCGTGCAGGATTTTAGCATGGGAGGATAAATATGGCGCTAAGGCCATATCGTCCTTTTCTGGACAGGCACGCCTACCTTGCATCTAATTGACACAAGGTAGGTTTTCACATCCAGAAAATGACGTTAATTCCATTACTTCGGTTCTAGACGTGTCTAGCGCCAAAGTATAAATAAGGAGTTAGGTTTGCGCTGAATTAGCTTAAAAAAATGACGCTAATTCAGTGCAAACCAAGTATAAATATGGGCCCTTCTGTCCTAGCACCTAAAAAAATAATAGAAACATGCATTTGATATTGTGTAGTGCGTTTGAATTAAGCTCTCTAATCCCTTAGTCCAAGATTGCACTATATAAAACTGCAAAAAAGATAAATAAAAAACACTCACATCTGCCTCCCCGTCCCTCTCAATGAAAGTCAAACTACCCACTGAATGTCAGTAGCAGACAGAATGGTACATTCAGTCACTCATTTGTCCACCTTCCTGATTGTCAAACAGCCCTCTGAAGGCGTCTGCATTCACAGAAGTGATGAAATGCCTAATTCAGAGGTTTAAGTTACATAGCCTGTGGTATTTCATGTTCTGCATACTCCACACTCCCGTTTTTTTTATTTCTTCAGCAATCTAGTTGTTCTCTTCCTGAACTTCATTTTGCAGAGTGCTCATATAGACGGCTCACTCTCCAACCTCTTGCTCTGAACATAGAAAAAATGGTTGTGTTATTTTGCATTCTTGCACTCTGTGCCTTTTTGTGTGCTAGCACCAACAATTAGTGTTTTAATTGTAAACCCAGTAGTACTAAATTGGCGAGGGGCTTCCTCAACCTTGGGTGGCCTCTGAAAATGTATTGTTTTTTTAATAAACTTGAGTTAAGGAACACGCAGGGTATCATGTTCTGTTTAGTCACTTCTAGCAAGCGTTATTGTTCTCTAAATCAGTGACGCCCATGTAAATATCGACCTTGGAACAGCTGGTGGTGCAGACTTTGGAACTTGGGAACCAGGTTTGAATCCCAGCATCAGCTCAACATCCTATGATTCTGAGCAAATAATTTAATTTAACCGTGCCTAAAAATGAATCTGACCTAACCAGTGCTCCTGTAAAGCACTCCAATGCTTCTGAGCTGTGTTAGTTTAAATAAAATTGCACGCATATGGGGAAAGTGTTTTTTTTTTTTTATGTTTGCTCTACTTTAGAATCATTTCCCTTTTTTGGAATTTACAAATAGTTCTGGCAGCAACCAAACAAGCATTGGCAAAGTCAATAAGTTCCACGTGTGCAAGAACTATTGGCTTCCCCAGTATATTTTACACATGTACACCAATGTAGCTGCTGTTCAGCATAGTTAAAGTCAGTGACGTATAGGAGAGTGGAGCGGTGTAGAGTGAAGTAGAGTGCAGAGTGGAGTGTCGTAGAGTGGAGTAGGGTAGAGAGGAGTATTTGAAGGTGCTTTTATTTGTGATGGTGAAAAAAGGAGGATATGTAAAATAAAATATTTGCCTGCGACCAGACAACTTGTTTAACCAGCAAAACATTGATTAATCCAGGTTTTCTGGCGTTCTGTACAAATCAGCAACTGAATGGGTATCTAGTTGTCTTACTGATTTACCTCAAATAGTAATGCTTTGTGTTTACCTGTTTGCCTGATAGTAGAGCGAGGTTGACGGGGAAACGTCACATGAAAATTTGGCTCATTATGGGCTCGAAATTCCAGCTGGACCTCAAAATGAGCCAGCAACAGGCTTCAAGAGCGAGCTGTCAGCGGCTCACCCAACTCACGAATAAAGGTATGTATTTCATTTCTCTTTGGAAATAACATAAATGGTATTTACAGCTATACCATGAACCAAAAGGTAAAGTGAAGAGCAAATATTTGCTGACAGCAAGATACCTTTGAAGACGTCCATAGGAATGAGAGATGCTGAGACACAGAGCAATATGTACTTGTGCCTCTTGTATTCGTACCAGATTTTCATACACCTAATTTCAACAAATGTACTTTAGAATTAATATATTGGGTCCCACGGTGGCTGAGAGCCGGGGAACAGGTGGTGGCCAAATGCTCTGGCTACACTCTTATTTTCCAGGGCCCCCAAAGCCACTGAAGTTCCAAGAGCGGGAAGGGGATGCTCTGCCTGAGGTGTGCTAGAAGATTCCACTTCATGGGTTTTTCTTCCCCCTCCTTACTGAAAATAAAAGAAGTGCAATCTGTGTGAACCTGGTGAGCCTTAGCAGTGAGAATGCTGTGCCACAGTGTGTACAGGTGAGGGCCTCCATTGTGGCCCTGCTGATTTAAAAGTGACCCAGACCAAGAATATTTGAGAGTCAGGAGGTAGACCGGAATCAAACACAAGCACCTCCTAGTAGCCGCAGGGTGCCGTGGCGCAGGATTTGAGAAGCGGTCCTAAAAGTTAGCAGCATCTCAGGGGAAAGTGAATGATTGCTGCTGCATGTCAACTGTTCCCGGAGGCCTTGCCAAGACTGGCAGGCCCTACACTAAGAGAGGTTTGTAGCACTGAACTTACCATGCCTCACAAATAAACAAAAATAAAAGCAAGAAAGAGCCTTTTGACACTTTCTCTCTCATGATGCCCACGGGGCAGAGGAGCAGTGATAGGGAGATGATGGACACAGCCATTGAAGCTGATGCTGGGAAGTCAAGAAAGGAATCTAATCCTGTCAGCCCTAAGAAACCTGTGGTGAACCACTCATATGTCAAGAAGGCAACCACTTTAGAAACGACAATAGCCTTATTGATCCTCAGCTGCGGAAACGAGAGGGAACTGTAAAGGATAACAAAATAAAGACTAACAACCTGGAAGCCTCTGTGACATTGCTGCAGGATGATAGCAAGAAGCTCAGGGGACTTAGGAACTGTCATTCCAGTTCTAGTTCACATGGAGTCAGAAAATGAAAGCCTGGAAGAGAAGATCTGTGAAGCCAATATACACCTTATGGGCGTTTCAAGAAATCTGGTGAGGAAACTATAATGACTAGAATCAAGAGGACTTTGAATTTTGAGGACCTTCCTGCCGAGAATGGCTCTAAAGATACAGTAAGGAAAGCACACAGAATGTCCACACAAAAACGTGAGGTACTAAGGAATGCAGTAGCACTGTCATGGCAGAATTTTGAACACCATGAGAAAGAACATTTTCAGAAGGGCACCCTGTTGCAAGATAACCACTATGGATGGTGACTCAATTTTATTTTTTCTGATTACAGCCAACAGAGCAGGTGACAGATTGCAGGTTATCAAAAAGGAGCTGCCTAATTTAGACCTGGAGGCATTTTGCCGAGATGAACATAACCCTTGAGAGTAAATCCTGTGTTTTAATCGATTGAAGCAGCACATACCTTCCCACAAGCAAAGAAAACAGTGTGATTAACTTTTGCAGGATATGAACTAGGCACTTGAACTAGACTTGAGCTGCCGCTGGGATAGGCATAATTGTATCATCTGTGTGGAGGTGGAGATTGAGGGAACCCTTCAGTTTGAGACTGAGTATGATCCCAGGCTATGGTGGGGGGGGCTGCTTTCTTTTTCCTGCCCCACCTCTCCCCTCCGCTCACACCACACCTCCATCTCAACTGGGTCAGAGTGGGAATACAGTGGGAGATCTTGGGGATAACACATATTATATTTCTTTGCCTGTGTGATGTTCATCTCTCGGTGCCTTTTTGTAGCCCTTAGTTTAATTTACAGGGTATTACAAGAAGAAAAAAATAATGTAATCTTAAAGCAAATATATTTTGTAATTGTTCATAGGACAACAATAGCCCTTCTTCATGACATGTGGAGACAGTGAAATGCCCGGCCAAACTGATCACTCTATCCAGTCACTTTAATCTTGGCAGGTTCTGGCACGACTAATTATGGTCATCCTAGGTTCCCTCCCTGATTATGAGGCACCAAGTGAAAGTTAGCAGGGTTGTGTGCAAATTTTAAATATTAGGGAATTAGTATAATGCCCTGTTTTGAGAATTTTCAAACAGTTTTCATTGATGATTTTGAGCAAATGCTCTTGACAAATTACAATACTGCCACTACCGCTCCTTACATTTAAATTAACCTCAGCCCCTAAATGCCAACAAGCCTGTTCACATGGCTTGCAGCTACATCCAAAATGCAACCCCAGCTTTGCCAGTGCACTTTACCACTGACAAGCAACACCCTTGTGCATATACAGCTCTGTCAGTGTGGCTCATTTCTGCCCATATCCTGGGTACACACACTTGTGTCAATGTATATCAGCATAAACCTGCACATTCCTTATGTTCATACAGCTCTGCCCTTGCATCTTAACCTTGTTATATATGTAAACTGGCATGCACGGCCCTGTCAATGGGCCTCACCCCGATCTCCAAATACCATGTACCCACAAAGCTCTATTGCTGCACCTCAAATGTGATCTGCTGTCATGGTTTTCAATGGGATTACCGTCAAAGTTGATGAGGGTTGGGGAACGACCCCGGTTCCGGAAGGTTCTGCTCTGGCCGAGGTAGGGGCGACCCCTTCCGGTAGCGACGGTGCTGTTAGACAATAGCAAGCCCCTACAGTCCGTGCCCTCCAGAAGGAGTCCCAGAGGAAAAACCCCAATAGGGTAAAAAACCTCCAACAGGAACTCCCTGAAACAGAAGGAGGACACCAAGGCGTTAGAGCTGAAGATCCGAGGGTACAGGAAGACTGGAGAGGAAGACAGGTCAGGAAATACTGGATTCACAAGAAGAAACCAGCCGGAGCGTGACTACCACCAAAGGAGTGTTGCAACGCAATGAACAAGCAGCTGAATTCCCCTTATATACCCCTAGACAGGAAGTAGGAAACAGGAAGTAGAAACACCACCATCTTGGATTGGGGAAAAGAGTATAATAGTGACTTAAATTGAGCATTGGCCTTGCTGGGCACCTTGTGAGTAGTAGGAGCCCTTGTTTCTTGGATTTCAGCAAAAGCTTTAAAGTTCGGTTTCTGAGTGGGTGCTTTAGAGCATTACGGAGACCAGACCATCAGTGCAGCTGAGGGTAAATAGAAGATTCGTGGATTCACGTGGCCCTAATGCCTCAAGTCTGAGTGACAAAGAGCTACAAGGCCCAATGTCAACATGTGCAACTAAATAAATCATGGTAAACAGGGTACAACAGCACAGTGCTTAGGATTTGTAACTCGGTAAGGCTTTTTGCTACTGTACTTGTTAATGAAAGCAATTTCGTACTAACACTGGCTTTGAGCAGGTGGGAAATGTCAGCAGATTCATCCCCAGAATTGGAGGAAAAACAGCAGAAAAGGACCCAGTAGTCTTGGGTCTGGGTGGTTGTTCCCAAAATCGAAGAAAAACTAATAATGTCAGAACCAAAGTCAGGGAAGTTCTAAATGTTGGGTGAGCATCCCCCTACCTATGTAACCTGCACACATCACGCAGTCTGACCAGATCTCTAATTTTAGTAGTAATGAGGCATTTTTCCGTGGTTTCCAGCAGATTTAGCCTTCCGAAATTTAACAGGAGCTCAGTCTTTATCACTCCTGCCAATTTCCACTTGATGGGAGGAGTCGGAATTTGCCTGCCCAATTGTATTAAGATCTAATTTGAGAAAAAAAGTAATCGTTTTGATACCTCAAATGGATGGATTTCGATTTTTCAAAAAAGCTAAGAATTTGTTTGAATTGTAAGCTAAATTTCTTTACACAGTACATTTTTATAATGTTTCAGAAAAGCAAAATGCGCCCTTAGAATCAACGAACCGGAAAGATGATATGCACATTGTCCTGAATAGTGTTACAATAGGCAAATGTACTGAAGAATATATTGAGAATTAATCCTGCCCTCCCGCTAAAGTTTGCACAACAAAAGGTCTGTCAACAGATTTACTTGACCCAGAGAAAGAGGCTCAAGCTGAAAATAAATTAAAGTAGTTTAAGAGCAAATAAACAAATGGTAACTACGCATACAATAATTGAGACCCCAAGGAAGGTCCAGGAGTGGGGGAACTGCTTTTTTGTAAACCAATAAACATGAACCATAGATTGAAATTCTCAAATCTCAGAGCTTTCTCACCATAATTAGCACATTCACAGATACCTCACCTAACATCTATCGAAAAATGTGGAGCCCTCTTTGGCCACAGCCTGCTGCCTTGAACCTAGGTATCAGTCAATTGAAACCAGATGACCGCGGTTGGTGCTTATTGCATTTGGAGCTATTTTCACATTTCAAATTTAAAAATTCATAACTCTGGATTCCCTTATTGGATTTTTGTAGTGTTGGTGTCATTGTATTTATTAGAATATCCTTCACTTTTCTAAATTGGTTTGGGATGTTTGTTTTGTTGTGCTCTGACTTTATTACTGTTTCAATATTGCATAAATACTTTACAGAGTTCCTCTAAATTAAGCCTGACTGTTCTGTGCCATAGCCACCAAGGGGTTGAGCTCAGGTTAATTTAGTGACCTTAAGGGATCACTCTAAGAGGGGTTGTTGTTATTACTTGAGGTACATATTCACCCCCTCAGCTGAAACCTCAATTTCTTGCAAGTCGGAATCAGTGATATAATGATATCCAGTAACTAAATGAGGTATACTGCCTCAAATGCTTGTCCCAGTGCCAGCAGTGCAATAGAGGCAGTTTTACAAATATATCACCTAAACCAGCTTTTCTGATTCTGTGTTCTGTGGACCTCTCTGGGTCCACAACACCTTTTCAGTGGTTCCATGGACACAACACCCATATGGCCATAATTTTTTGAAAATAATCATAACCATTTTGAGCTAAAAATGCCATTAAGGTGGATCCACCTATGAGGAGAACAGTGTCATCAAATAGCATCAATACTTATTTTATATCTACTCCATTTCATCCAATATGCATGCATATATAAAATCACTAAAGCTGTTTAAAAAAATATAAGAAGTAGTAATCAGTGTTTGACTAGAGCATTTTTGCATTGCTTTTTATTTCCAAGAAAATCTTACGCAACTGAACACTTTGAGCGCCAGTATTCTAAGCACTCAGTGATCTGTGGACACACACAGGTAGCCTGCCAGTAAATATATTCCAGGCTGCAGTGTTCTCCGATCCACTGCTTTACAACACCCCATTCCACAAAATAAGGTCAGCGGTTTCAGTAGACAATATCAGTGCATTGAAAAAAATGTATCTCACCAATCTGTAGTAATTTTTCTTTATTTTTAGGTTGAGCGTAAGCATACGGTCTCTTGTATACTTTTAGGATATTTACTTCTGTGGCCTTAAAGCCATTTCATTTGTTTATTTCTGTGTCATTTAAAAATCCTTGCTTGCTAGTGGTCAATCGTATATCTTTGCCCCTCCTTTTTCTCTTTGGGAGCAGGGTCTAACTACTATATTATTTCCCTTTGTCGTTTTTATCTGCTCTTTGGGGGACTTTTTTTTTTCTTGGTTTCTTGCTCCTGTGAGTCAATATGCTTATAATGCTAAGCTCGTGGGCTTTTTACACACACCCTACTGCTTTGACCATAGTTCTTAAATCGCATTCCCCCACGCTTTATTCTTGCTTCTCCTGCCACACAATCACCCTCCTCCCACTGCAGCTTGCTAACTAATGTGCCACTGTGGCCACTTGCACCATACCCCCTTGTTTCTTTCGCCTCGCTGCTTCACACTCATGGCGGTATGTTTCTTCCTTTTTTCGGGCATCTTGCATTTTCTTTGTGGTGTGTGCGGGGTCTTTTTTTATTTTATTTATTTGTTTGTAGTTTTATGGAGCGCAAACTCACCACAAAGGTATTGGACACTTTTTTTTGTAGTTTTATGTAGCGTAAACTCAATATAAAAGTATTACACCACATTATGGGAGCACCAATTACATTACACAAGAACACATTCATTTTTGATAGCATGGGGAGATTAAGTGATTTGCCCAGAATCACAGGATGTTGAGCCAGCGCCCCGACTTGAACCGTGTTCCCCAGCTCCAAAGTCTGCATCTCTGGCCCATACTCCAGATCCTCTCCCCTAGGGTTCTTTGTCCCATGCATGTAGGGGTAGTCTGGGAATAACTTGTGTTTTATATAGTGCTTGGTAATACAGGCTTTGCCATTTCATACCGCTGCAAAGCAGGTGCCATTCTTAACAAAATCACTATTATTCATTTGCATCGACCTTGCAGAGATGAAGAGGTAAAAAAGCTATGTCAGGATTGTAATCTGTGGCATTCTCCTTCTATCAAGACCTCTGAGATGGGTGCATTTAGCCAAATGACTTAAGTAGAGCTTAACTTTGGGTAATGGCACATGCTCCTAACCTCCAGAGGGTCACCACACAAGCACATAGGATAGTTCTAGGCAAGAAGATAGTGAAAGGTGTTGTCTCCAAAATGGTGGAAAAGGAGTTGTGACTCCAGACTCTAGCACTTCACGGCCTTAAGCTTGATAGCAAAAAACATCTAGCCTTCGGATGTAAATTGGCCCTCTTCAAATAGATTTCAGTTAGCACAAACTCAATACAAAGGTATTACAGCACTTTACATGAGCACTGGTTAAATTACACAAGAACACATTCATTTTTGGTAGCAAGGGGAGGTTTCGTGATTTGCCCAGAATCACAGGATGTTGAGCCAGCACCGAGACTCCAACAGTGTTCCCCAACTCCAAAGTTGGTAGCTCTGTCCCAAACGCCACATCCTCACCGCTAGGGTTCTTTATCTGTTGCATTTTGGGGTAATCTGGGAATAACTTGCTTTTTTTATATAACACTTGGTAATACAGGTTCTGCCATTTCATAGCGCTGCAAAGCAGGTGCCATTCTTAACAAAATCACTAAAATTAATTTGCATCAACCTTGCAAAGATGAAGAGGTGAAAAAGCTATGTCAGGATTGTAATCTGTGACATTCTCGTTCTGTCAAGACCGCTGCAGTGGGTGCATTAACCAACTGACCAGAGTAGAGCTTAACAGTAGATGATAGCACGTGCTCTTGATAACCTCCAGAGGGTCACTAAGCAAGCACATAGGTTTGTTCTAGGCAAGAAGATGCTGAAAGGTGTTAAATTTTTCTGTACTGAAAAATACACTTAATCATCACACGTTCAATTGTCTCTTGCATGCATTTTATACACAAAGGAATCATTTTTCTTCATTTTTTTTAGTGCACTGGCCTTTGTAAGGACTTGAGGCTGGTCTATTACTGTCGTAGTTGAACTCTCGCTGCTAGGCGAGACTGATGGTTTAAGGATGACAGCACTTTTGTTTGTAGGTGACTAAGCCATTCCTACAACAAGTCTTAACTGTAGGCCCAATCATCCTGGCTTACAAGCAGTACCTTACTGTGATGCTATTAATTGTGTTTGACCAATGACTTTGTGTTTCACCACTGGGCATATTAGTTGCTCAATGTTCACCAGTAGCACATTACATGTTTTGTTCAGTTTAGCTGCCTATTGGCTTTGACATGAAATTAGACATTACATTTGATATTTAGGTTAGCTGCCTATTGGCTTTAACATGGGGTTAGACATTGCAGTCGAGACATTGCAGATGAACTGTGTTTTTCCAAGCTGTGTTCTTCCACAAGGTGGACCAAGCTGTTTTCTTCACACCAGACCTTAGCTGATAAGAGCACGTAGATTTTGTGTTTACCTCGCAATCCAGTCTGAGAGTTGGGGAGCTCGGGAGAATTGGCCACTCTCCAGGGTCCTTCGTGCTCACACTGAGTTTGCTTTTAAGGATGACTCTGGACTACAGAGAGGTAGATTGAATCTGCTTTGACTTCATTCAGGAGCTAGACGTCAGTTTCCTGTCTCCCGTTTGGGTAGAGAATCTCTTTCTCGCAGTTGACCGGAGTCATCAACTTGCAGACCCAGAAAGATGAAGCTGAATATAGGCCCTACTGCCTTGCCCATACGGTGATGAATTTGGACTTTTATGCTTTGCTTTGAAGTTATGCTATAATATAATCACCTATATTTGCTGTGTACATTTCAACTGAGAAGTACTTTGATATATTTTGCTTTCATTGCTGCGACTACTTTTGAACGTGTGCTTCCAATCTACTAATTTCATCTCTCAGGAACCTCGCGGCAGAGAATTAATAACAATAAATGTCTTCTTTAAACTCAGAAGTGCATTCCAGAGAGGTTCTGTAAGCTCGGTTATGAGATAAGAGGGAAATCAGAACATTTTGTCGTTAGTCGTCAGTCTGGGAGTCAAAGTGGAGTTTTGAAGTGCACTATTTAAAAGTGTAATTGTTTTTTGTTGTTTAGAGAATTACAGAAGCACGGCAGACCATGTTTGAAAATGCATGTGAAGTGAAACTGCCTTATGGTGCTGTGAGAAATATGTTTTCTTGCTGTGATAAAGCATATTTAGAAAATGTACCTTTTGAAAGAAATGATGTTCCTTTTGTTGTTGACAGAAGGGTTTGGATACTTGCATCTGCTTACAGAAACATGCAGGAGAGATGTAGGCAGTTAGGACATGAAAATAAGAATTTACGTGAGCAAATTAGCCAGAACACATAAATGCAAGATAATGCTGAAATCTATAAAACTGCTGTTTTAAAAGAATCTGGCTTTTCCCATTCCATTAATGAGGGGGTTAAGACAGCTGTGGGCCAGTCTGAGCCTCCATGTGAGCAGAGCATAGAGCAAAACACCCCGCATTCCTTAACTGATAACACTGAGAACAGAGCTCAGAATGTTATTTACAGACCGCTTCTGCAAAGGAAAATTAATTACATGGCAGAAGTACCGTCGCAAAATGTGCAGTTACTGGCACAAGTAAAAAAAAAGATTTTAGAGTTTCTTACTGTTTGCACTACACCGAGTTTCATTAGCTTGTTGGATTTTTGGAAACAGGATAGCCCTCATCTGAGTGAAATCTTAACACTTTGGTATAAAGTAATTAGAAAAAAGCATGGGCTGCTGCGCGCTTCTGATTTGGCAAATTAAATAATTCAGACTTTAGGTTTCTGCGCAGTACAAGAGGGAAACACTGATTCACATGTAAATCAGGAACAGGGGAAGACAAGAGTTCCCCCTGGAACTTTGGAGTATGGAAACTGAAATATCAAGCATGCAGTGGGTGATGAATTCACCTAACTCTCACAGTATAGGACAGGCACAGGAAGCTAGTATCATACACTGGATCTGGTACATTCAAGACAGGGCTAGAGTCACTGCAGCCCTACATGAACAGGTGTCACAAGCCCCTTTTCAGGATGTGGAGAGGGTGCAGGGAGTACCACAGGTAAAAGAGTCACCAGTGAAATTGAGTGCACCATTTGAATTTGTGTCCCATGAGGATAAAAAGCGTGTGTGTTTGACTGATGATTACAATCCTGTTACTGAAAAGTAGTTGTGTAGCACAGGAGAAGGAACAGCGTTGTACAATGTGTGTCAGACTTTAAAGCAAGAGCTGCTTGAGATGTGTAATTTTTACACTGATTCTTGGTTCACTGCCAATGGTTTAGCTGCTTGGTTTTCCACATGGCTTGTACATCACTGGTTCAATTCCCTTGCAGATGTTAAAGAGAAAAATTCAGAGTCTGAAGTGTCCACCCAGGATTCTGACTTAGTGGGGATGGCTAAGTGGGTGCACCAGAAATGTGGACAGCTGGGAGAAAAAGCCACTTACAGGTGGGCAGAGATGAGAGAGATGCACATTCTCCTAGATTTGATCAAAACTGTGCAGCACACACAAGAGCAATTTGTCCCACAAGCAGTCAAAGATCAGTTGGAGAGAGAAATGTTACCATGACAGATATGGCAAATTGACCAGGTTTTAGGGGGAGTGATTGCTGCAGATTACCAAGGAGAAATTAAAATTATGCTGATAACTAGAAAATAATCTAATTCATTCATACAAACTGGAAACAGAATGGCCCAACTTGTCAAAAGTGCAGTGAATGGAGGTTTGGTAAATAAGGAGTCTGCCCCAGCCCTTCTGACAGTGCAAGGAAAGGGAAGCTGTGGTGCAGCAGATAAAAACCTCAGTGCTGAGGTGTGGGTTGAATCCCCAAATGACCCTCCAGAACCTGCAGAAATTATAACAAAGGGCCCCAAAAACGACCTGCTGATTATAAAACAGGGAAAGGAAGAGGAAGGGCACATTTCATATGACAAATGTTATTTGCAAGAAAAGTCATACTTTTTTCTTTTGCAGATCCTACCACGTTTCGCCACTGACCATGAGTGTGCTGGGTGGTCTCCCTCAGTGTGTGTGGGGTCGGGGGAGGGACCGAACCCCCAACCTGAACCTGATTGAGTAAAGTACAAGCTCCATGGATCCATTTTGTGCAAATGGCGCCTTCAGTTCAAGATCAACTTGTTTGATTACATTCTTCCACTGGATCTAAGCAACCTTAACAGTTAACTGTCTGTGTTTTTTCGTATGGAACTCTTACATTCCAGCAAACCTTTCAGGTGGACCGTGTACCTTTACATGAGTAGAACTCATGCTACATCAAATTGCTGTTTTAGAGACACTGTTCAATCAGTTATTATCCCAATCACAGTATATAAGTTTCAGTCTTTTCTGTGTAGATGTATCTGATGTGAAAGGCTATGAGATCAATATGTTAATCCACTTCCATTGCTTTACAGTGATTGCTTTTATCATTCAAATCTGATTTGCTTATAATGTTTTTTGTGTTGATATTAGTTGTTTTTGTTTTTGTTTGAAATAAGAGGTATGAAACAAAAATTAATTGGTCATAGGGTGGAATGTGATGCTATTAATTGTGTTTGACCAATGACTTTGTGTTTCACCACTGCGCATATTATTTGCTCAATGTTCACCAGTAGCACATTATGGGGGTCATTACGACCCTGGCGGTCGGTGGTAAAGTGCCAGTAATACCGCAAACAGGCCGGCAGAAAAAAAAATGGAATTATGCCGCCACTTCACCATTCCGACTGCCATGGCGGTGAAGACTGCTGGGCTGGAGATTGCGGTCTCCAGCCCGGCGGTCGTCACTAGACTGCCGACGGTATCAGGACCCTGCATACCGCCATGGATCTCGGGTGGTTGGGAACCGCCATGAGATCCATGGCGGTAGGCACTATCAGTGCCAGGGAATTCCTTCCCTGGCACTGATAGGGGTCTCCCCCACCCCCCGCCACCCCCCCCACGAATCCTCCCACAACACCCCACACCCCCTGCCAGCCCCCAAAGGTGGCACAACCCCCCACCCCACCCCGACCCAAACATGCACATATACATACCCCTACACGCACACACCCCGAACATGCACATATACACACCCCTAAATGCACACATACACCCCGACAACACATACCCGCACACATACAAACAGACATGTACACCATCCGACCCGCACACATTTCCCATACACACAGCACCCCTGCACGCATACACTCACTCACTCACCCCCTCTACACGCACACAACACACAACACCTCCCCACCCCCTTCCCTAACGGACGATCAACACCGTCACCAGAACACCGCCACCCCGAATCATGGCACGTGATTCAGTGGGCGGTGTTCTGTTGACGTGGCGGTGGAGGTTAAGCAACCTCCACTTTCCCACCGTCTGCCAGTGTGGCTGCTGGCGGCTTTCCGTACAAAAAAAGGACGGCGGCCTGCCAGCGGTCATAATACGCGGCGCGGAAGACCGCCACCACTGGCGGTGTTCAGCACAGCGGTACCTCAGCGGTCTTGCGAAAAGACCGCCGAGGTCGTAATGACCCCCTATATGTTTTGTTCAGTTTAGCTGCCTATTGGCTTTGACATGACATTAGACATTACATTTGATATTTAGGTTAGCTGCCTACTGGCTTTAACGTGGGGTTAGACATTGCAGTTGAGACATTGCAGATGAGCTGTGTTTTTCCAAGCTGTGTTTTTCCACAAGATGGACCATGCTGTTTTCTTCACACCAGACCTTAGCTGATAAGAGCACGTAGATTTTGTGTTTACCTCGCAATCCAGTCTGAGAGTGGGGGAGCTCCAGAGAATTGGCCACTCTCCAGGGTCCTTCGTTCTCACACTGAGTTTGCTTTTAAGGATGACTCTGGACTACAGAGAGGTAGATTGAATCTGCTTTGACTTCAGACAGGAGATAGACGTCAGTTGCCTGTCTCCTGTTTGGGTAGAGAATCTCTTTCTCTCAGTTGACCGGAGTCATCAACTTACAGACCCCAGAAAGATGAAGCTGAATATAGGCCCTACCGCCATGCCCATACTGTGATGAATTTTGACTTTTATGCTTTGCTTTGAAGTTATGCTATAATATAATCACCTATATTTGCTGTGTACATTGCAACTGAGAAGTACTTTGATATATTTTGCTTTTATTGCTGCAACTACTTTTGAACGTGTGCTTCCATTCTACTAATTTCGTCTCTCAGGAACCTTGCGGCGGAGAATTAATAACAATAAATGTCTTCTTTAAACTCAGAAGTGCATTCCAGAGAGGCTCTGTAAGCTCGGTTATGAGATAAGAGGGAAAGCAGAACACTTACCAAAATCTCAAACAGTAAAAAGGTGATTTCTGGCAGCCTTACGTATGGACTCTAGATAAGTGCTCTCAGGGAAGTCATGGTGGAACAGAAATTACCCTTTTCTCTCGTTAGCAATTAGTCCCAGTCACACACGGGCAATGAGGGGGATGCAGTAAAGTTTTCAATAGGTTTATTGAAAAGACTGCAATCTACAGTAAAATGCATGAGCTGCAATGATTAGGATAGCAAACAATAAAAGAAATATAATTGTGAAGATAAGAGTTGTGAATACAAAGACCCCCACCATCTTGCAATAAACATGAAATGTAAAATCCCCAGCGTAGAGAACCTAATCTCTAACCGACTGAGAACTAGGTATGATAAACCTAATCTGCCAGTATCATGTCCATGAGAAGCACACCCCCAATCCTCATTACTTTGGAATGAGGACCCTGTCAGACTCAGCGTTGACACAAAGGCTAAGCTCTGCATCAAGGTGACGTGCAGTGTAGATAGCATCTGTAAGGAATCCCTCTAATAACCTTGTCCATGTGAGATGCATTTATACAGATCAGGTAGGATCCCTGATGCAGATATGTTCCCAAACAATTGATAAGGAGGCAGACTTGTAGCGGCAATTATGTAAATTATCCCTAACAAGTGAACCTTATGTTCCTGTCACATGTAAGTGAGAAAGGGACTTTATGTGAATACCTGCATGCATCAATTGATTATGACTCTGATAGTGAAGCCTTCACAGAGTGTCCCTGGTAATGTAAATTAAAAATCTTTATAAGATATAAACAATGACAGCCATAGTAAAAGAAATAATAAAATAAATGGACTAAAACAGAGCAAGGTAAGAAGGTTACAAGTCCCTAGGCGATGGGGACACAGGCCTGCAAGCCAAAGGGCTAAGCTAATCTCCTGAGTCCCAAAAAAACGAAATTAGATTTACCACCACCACTACATCTACTACCACCATCACTAACACGACAATTACCACCACCATTAAACGCTGCCATTACCACCACAAATTCCACTACAACCCAGCTCATTAATACTGCTACGACTATCACTGCCGCTGTCAAAATAACAGCAATTGTATGTGCTAGTGTTTGCATTCCTTTCTTGTGAAAGGTATGCCTATTTATTGACTTTGTTAATGCTTGTAATCCCTTAATCATGTTGACAGAATATATGTATCGGTTATAGCTAAGCATGATGGGCTTTAGATGTGTTTGTAGAAATAATCACATTTTATTCTTAAATAGTGAGGCTCTTCTACAACTTGCACAGGAAAAAGCCTTGGCTCCACTTGTTAATGTAATACCATTTTCAGTATACGTACATCGAAATGCTTCTTTTGTCTTGCTGCAGAGGCACAAGTTGGTCTGCAATATGAAGAAGAGTCGTTAATGTCATTAAGTCTGACTTATAAGTGAATGTACCTCATCATTTGCTGGTGGAACACCCAATAAACTATCAGGAATGCGCTGTGTTATTCATTCTGGTACTGATGCATCCTTTCATCCATTGACTTATTGTTACTCTCACCTACTCGCCCTTCTACAATAACGCACACACAACCTCAAAAATCAGTGAAAGTGAACTTTCAGTTTATAAGTCAGACTTTTTTGTATTGTGAAGCCCCTCTACTACTCAAGTCGTTACTATCACATTATCGGGCCACATTTGAAATTCAAAGCCTCATGCATCACACACCAAAACGTGCTTAAGACATTTTTTTAAAAACGTGAGCTCCTCTCAGGACGAGAATCGGAGGCATACCACCCACTAATTAAAAATGAAAGGAGGTCTACAATAAAAATGTGTGAAATCTCCGACGTGTTAAGAAGTAGCTATACAATATGTGCATTATTATCAGAAGTGCTAAATCCAGATTAAAGGTAAGAAATAGATATATTTGAGAAAAATGCAATCGCACACACTGGTACTCAGGACAATAACATTTTAAATGCAATTAAATGTGCATCAGTCTTTTGGATTATAATAAGATTCAAAAACCTGTTACTTTGGTAACACTTGTGGGCGGGTGCTCAGTGAAGCCGTGAGCATGGTATTGCTAGGCAATATTTCATATCAGCTGTGTGTTCATATGGATTATTGTGTGTTACGCTTGGTGTACCTTTTTTGTTAGGAAAGGGAGCCCAATGTGATTCTTCTTCATTTCCATCCCAGCACACCCATTTTTGCTTTCCTGGAATTTTTCAATTATTTATAGCAACTTAAATGGAAGACGCTTTACTTGCCCATTATTGTTTCTTAAATTAGCATAATGCAGACATTTTAGGTGCAATTGTATTGTGTTCTTCTTGCTTTGTTGCATTTGGACTGTGCTACTGGGCCCTATTTTGGATACCACGGATGGGCTTATCTCACAGTGTGAGTTAACAGTAACGTTTTGAATGCACACAATGACCAATCACAGAGCTTGTACAGTAGGGATCCATGTTCAGTAACTTTTGTCAAGCCTGCTAGCTAGGAGAAGAAGCCCGTAAGTGCCTGAGACCATCAATAGCTTTGTAGTGCTTTGAATACTCATATGTACACACACACATAAATAAATACGGAAAGTGGGTACATGTGACCCCCTGAGGGAAATGGGCCTTTTTGAAGGGTTATCCCCAAACATTTTGCCTCTGACCACCTATTTTTAAATGTGTTGCATTTCGTTTTTGTTGGCTTTAGGACTATAGGCACTTTACCACTGTTGACTAGTGCAAGAGTGCAAGCGTTCTCTTTCTAAGTTGTATTGGTAATTGGTTTATCCATGATTGGCATATTTGATTTACTAGTAAATCCCTAGTATAGTGCACCATGAATGTTCAGGCCCTGTAAATCCAATGCTATTAATGGGCCTTCAGCACTGATTGTGCCATCCACATGAGAAGTCCTGCAAACATGTCTCAGACCTGCCCTTCCAGTGTCTGTGTAGGCAGTTTTAAACTGCCATTTTAAACTTGGTAAGTGCACCCACTTGCCAGACCCAAACCTTCCCTTTTACTACATGTAAATCATCCCGAAAGTAGGGCCAAGGAAGACCCATAAGCAGGATGCAGTGTATTTAAAAGTTACAACATGCACTGTGGTGTTTTACATGTCCTGATACTGAAATAGGGTTCACTATTGCCATGTCTATCGCTCCCATGGAATAACATGGTGATGGCCTTGTGTTGTGTAGCACTATGGCTTGGTGGAGAGGTGCAACCGTGTAATAAAAGATAATGTGCAACTATCACAGGTGAATGGGTTGGAATGGAAAAAGAAATTGAGAGAATTGATTTGGGGTTTACGCACTACTCCTAATGTTGTTACAGGAGTGTCTCCTTTTGCTTTACTCAAGGGAAGGGAGGCGGCAAACAAATTAGTTCGTCCTTGGATGAATGACTTAGAAGTATCAGAGGAGAAGAAAATGAATGTGATGAAAAAATGAGAGGATGCACAGAGTAGAAATGTGGCAGCAAAGAAAGGAAGATACATGAAAGTAATGGAAGGTGATTGGGTGCGTGTCAGATTACCAGGAATAATAGTCAAAGGAAATTCTACATTTTCTCGTCCTAAGAAAGTGGTATGTGTAAAGAGATGTGTAGTCAAATTGGATGATGATAAGTGGTGGAATAAAGAAAAATCAGCTATACAAAATAAAGTGGGTCCAACCCTAGAAAGGGACAATACAAATTAATCAGAATACACCCTAGATAGGGACAATACAAATTTATCTGAACCCAGTAAAGACTTGTGTTGTAGGATATCTTCATGAAAAGGAAGGAAACCAGCATGGTTACAAGAATATGCAGGGTAAGCTTTAAAGAATATTGAAAGGAGACATTGTACAACGTTTTTGTTGTATTAGTACAAAAGATTGATGTGTAATTATTGTGTTTGGTACATAGTGAGAAATTGTAGGTCATATGTTAGTTATATGACATTATTGCAAAAGGGAAGATGTGTTGTGTAGCGCTCAAGCAGGAATGGAATATTGGGTTGGAATGTAGAAGGTTGGGGGTTGGAATGTGGGGCTTTGGAAAACAGTCAGTTGCCGCTCTGTGTCCACGCTGTTGATATGTGATTCTTGAAAGTAAAGGATTGTATTGAAAACACTTCTTATGTGGTGTATTTACTTACCTCACCTTGACATATCTTTCGAGTGTAATTTCCCATTGGGAGCAGAAGAGATGTGGAGTTTGGGGTCTGCAAACTCACAAGTTAAAAATATATATTTTGGTGACATCGGTTTTTTAATTGTAAGTTTGAAAATGGCACTTTTAGAAAGTGAGTATTTTCTTGCTTAACCATTCTGTGCCTCTGCCTGGCTGTGGAATGCACATCTGGGTCAGGATGACAGTCGGGCTGTTTGTGAATGCACTCTAGACAGTCACAAAAAGAAACCTGAGGTGTGCCCTGTATAACAAGTAAAAACCTACTTCTTCCCTTAATGGGTTGTGCTTTTCTCTCACTGTTTTCCCCTAGCGCTGGGAAGCCCAGTTCCAGGTATCCATGCACTTTACCAATCCAGTGTATTGTATATACAGTATAGCCTGATGGGTTTTCCTGGGCTGGGAGGAGCTAACACTTGTGCCTGTCCTTACACAAAGCACTCTCCAACTCTTTGGAGTATGTCTGAGGCCAAGGCAGGAAAGGCAAGGTCTTGTGCACTACAAAAACTATTCTTTGAAGTTTAACTACTTCAAAGGTAGAAATGGACCTCTGACCCCACACAGTTATGCCACGTCTGTACTGAGGACATTCTGCCAGGAAGAAGAGCTGGATGGTGTAGGAGGGACTGCCACTCAGCCTGTTGCTTTGTCGTGCTGGACTGCTGCTTGCTGCTTCTGTCCAGGGAGCGAAAGGACTGGAGTTTGATTTCTGAATCCATCTTTCCAAGGTTTTCTAAAGGCTTGAACTAAGCTTACCTCTTGTTAAGAAATCTCAGGAACATCAAATACTTTACCTGCCAGTGCCTGGGCTTTTCTGCTGAGAGTTCTGACTTGCCAAGTGGTGCCAACTCCAGTCCTTGGTAGCTGGTGATCTGAAGGAAAAAATCCATGAACTGATGTGCTTCAGCAGAAAAATTGATTCAACGCCTGTCCCACACTGTAAATTTGATGCAGCATCTGTCTCGTTGCTGCAGAAACTACATAGTGCCATTTCCCCACAGCTCAATCAACACAGCACATCTTGATTTTTCATGCATTGTCCCCAGGGTGTCAATTTCTCATTGACCCCTCACTGAAGTAAGGAACTGATGCTGCATATCTGGAAAATCAACACATCGACTTTCCTGCAAGGAAAGAATTGATGCATCACCTCCCCTGCCAGTGAGGAACCAACGCATCACTTTGCTGTTTGGCACCTCACCTCCCCTGTAGCCCGCATCGTCTTTGTTTTTGACGTATCCCAGGTAATTTATTCCAAAAATATACAACCATTGATTTCTATGGGTTATCTTAGCTGTGTGGCTCCCTTATCCTGACTACAGTGACGGTCCATACTTGGACAGGGAACAAACCACTGCCACCAACAGACCCCATTTCTAACATCCTCATAACATATAAAGTGAATCAATAAGCAGACTTTTCACCTGCCACAAGCGATGGCAAAGCCTGCAAGAAGGAGTAGCAAATTAAGAAGTGGGGATTATGGTGCATGCAGGAATAATGAGCATGTGGGACACCATGCAGTGACAGAAGAATGCTGACTGCTAAAGTGAGGTAAGAACTGGAAGAAGACATGGACACAAAATAAAACGTTTTTTACATATAGTGTTCCATGTCAGAGTTTTGCCTTCTTTGTAAATTGCAATTTATAAATAATGCTAAGTATGTGGAGGCATTGAGTGAAGGGTGAAATAATAGAAAATAGAGTTGATTGAAGTAACCAGGTTACATTAGAACATGCTGATCTTGAATGAAGATACCAAAACCACCGGAGTAAAAAGGCAAGTCAGGGAATGGGGCATATAGAGGAGGATCACCAATACTCCACATGGAGACAGGATAGGTGACCCAGAGAGGATAGCCTCAGGAAATATGAGAGAAGGAGGAGAAGCACATACAAGGTTGAGGAACGTAAGAGGGCGATGGATAAGAGTGAGTGTTTAATATTGAATAGACAGGCATGTGCAAAACACAGCTGGATCATTTCTTTCCTCAGAAAGAGAAGTTCTTCACACAAGTTTGTGCTGAAATGTTGAGCATTTCACTCCACATACATTAAAGGTATCATAGCCTGTAGGTGCCTTCAGGCTATGATGCTGTCATTAACCTGCATGAAGGGAAATGTTGAATGTTACAGCAGGGCAGTAACAGTGAGCACAACTTACTACCACACAATGTTTGCAGGCCCAGGCTGATCAGGATGGATAAATGAGCCACATACTACGGTTCCGGGCCCACTGCAGTTACCACATGATACAACAAACTGGCATGTTGCAGTGGGTTGGAGTGGATGATGACAGGGCACCTCATCAGTGTCAATGTTCAGTGGCACTTACATGTAGCACTATCAGCACAATTATTAGCCCTGGCTGTGCCTCTCTGTTCCTGATGAGATGTCCTAATTGTTTCTGTTTGTCCAATGTTTATATAAGAATGATATTATATGATATTATGTGATTTAATAGACAGGTAACTGTACTAGGTCTGAGTTAAACGTGGTTCATAAATGGAGCTAAACTTTCATATTTGTTGAAGTCACGCTTCACACAAAAAATGTAAAACAAATAATAATAAATAAACCTCTGTTTACTGTGATGGCCTGTGACTCTCAAAGCTGCTCCAGCAAAGTTCAATCAGGGAAAGAGAGGTGAGATCTGAGACAAGAAGAAGACAGGGATAACAAATAGGTACTAACAAGAAGTCCAGAGATAAGATCCATTCAGGCAGCACAGCATCCCACACATGGATGCAGTAACACCCTGTGCTGTTGTCTCAGCACCCGCAAGAATATTCACAGACCATACTGCTTTGAGTGGACGGGAAGCAGGCTGCCAGTCCCAGTGTAGTGCAGGGCCATGACCCCAGAAGTCATTGGTGCAGGTGAGGGCACTCCTGCAAGCAGGGCGTGCAACGCAATTAGTAATTCACGGGACACCAGACATGGATTTCGGTGTGTACATTGGCTGGTCCCACCATACTGCTGCTGACCACACCTATTAGGCACAACCACATTTATTCTCTCACTCACATGGTCACAAAGAACAAACTATATGATAGCAAGGGGCAAAGGGGTATCCTTCGGCTTCCCTCAATTCTAAGTCCAGATGATAGCCCCTGCACTCCAGTTACATCACTGGGCTCAATGTTACACTTCTCTCCAAATTTGAACAAAAAGCAAACATGGAACAAACCGAGTCCAGTAAACCAGCATGCAAACAACCTTGAAGAGTTCTCAAACAGAGGCACCTGAGCTTGGTCAGATTCAGGCTACAAAGTCTTGCAACTTGACAAACTTCAAGGGGTTTCAACGTAGGTTGTAATTAGTGCGGGTGGCACAGTCTGTAGTCAGCTCTTCCGGTGGGCGATGTGGTTATCAGCTCCCTCTCCTATGGGTGCTGGGGCAGTTACCCTAATAGGCAATACAGCCTGAGGGGGGATGAACTAGGGCCCACAGGATAATAGTCAGGTTCATCTGTGGAGGTCACATTTCTGGGTGACAGAAGTGATGGAAGGTCAGGGGGAAGTAGCTCTTGAACGCTGATATATTTTGGGCAATTTCCTAAGTCCCCCATTGGGCAAACACCAAGGTGCCTTGACATCGTATGATGGTCTGGGAATAGGGGTCAAACAGTAGCCTGAATTTTCTCCCTGGTTTTCGGTCTTTTGTAAGCACACTGTTGCCCACTCGGAGATCTGATGTGTTAGCCTTCCTGCTATGACTAGCAATGAGTAGATGGCAAGTTCGGGAGGTTGGTGGCAGACGGTGACAATCCTGATTACTTTGAAACTGTTGCTTTTGTCTGTCCTCAGCTCTTTTATTAGGCCATGGGAAGCTATAATATTTTCAATTTTGTGGATCACTTCACTGGCTATTAGCAACTGTATGACTTCCACTTCCGGATATTACGAGTAGTCTTCAATTAGTACCTAAGTGAATCTGCCATCTTGGAGACTTCCAAAATTAAATTGAGGCTTGACACCTCCCATGGCAGCTTTGGCCCCCGTTTGGTGTTAACGGTGGCAGGAGGGCTAGGATTGTATGCTGCCTGGCACCACTCACACGATCTGACTAGAGATTCCACCTTTTTGTCCATTAGGGTGAACAACAATTTGTCTGTTTTTTGTGGACCAGCAGGACAGCTTGGTCCGCAAGATTGGAAGGGATGACTAGCTCATGTCCTCAAAGGAGGCAGCCTCCTGGGTCAGTCATGAGTTCTTTGCGGACGTGGTGTAGGCTCACCATAATGCTCCTGGCATTCGGGTTGAGCTGGCACCACTCTCTTGTGGACATGCCATTGGTTGTTTCGGATGGCACTTAATGCCTTCTAGATGCACTCGTCTTGCAAAGTGGCTTGGCGAAGTGTTTTGTCAGAAATGGGAAGGGGTTGAGATCACTTCACAACGTACTTCACATACTCTTCTGTCTCTTGTGCTTCATCCTCTTTTTTCCTCTGTGGCTGCTCCTGGGTGTCGCAAAAGGTAGTCTGCTGGGTTGTTTGACCCTGGACGGTACTCAACTTGGCAGTTGTACTCCTGGAGTTGGAGCATCCACTTCTCGATTTAAGGGGGTTGGCTTTGCTATGGTCCTTCTAAAAAGGGCGTCAGGGGCTTGTGATCTGTCATAACTGTGAATGGATGTCCATACATGTAGAGGTGAACGTGCTGGCATCCCCAGTGTATTACAAAGTATCTCTGCTCCACTGTGGTGAGGGATTGACTGGCATAGACATATGAGGTCCAGTCCTCTTGACTTTTCTGTAGTAGTAGTATGGCTCCTAGCCCTCTCAGACCCACGACCACAGCTATGGTGGTGTCTTTGGATGGGTTGAAGTACCTTAGGATCATGTCGGCTAACATTGCATCTTTTGTGCCTTGAAAGGTGGTGTCTTGCTCAGGCCCAACTTCCATGGTACTGCTGCTTTAATGAGGTCTCTTAGAGGCGCTGTGAGCAGGGTGAGGTATTTGATAAACCAGCCACAGTAGTTGATCATGCCCAGGAAGCTGCAGACTTCTGTTACTATTGTCGGGGCAGGTGCTTCCTAGATGTCTTGGACTTTGGCCGGGTTCGGGGGCAATGCCTTCCAATGAGAAGACAATACCAAAAAAATTGAGTTTCTTTATTAGGAATTTGCATTTACTGCGATGGAGAGTGTGGCTTGATTCTTGGATCTGTTTGAGGACTTTCCTTAGGCAAGCATGGTGCTCTGGCATGGTGTGGTCGTGTACGAGAATGTCATCATTGACATTTATGATGCCAGGGAGATTAGCTAGGAGTTTGCGTATCAAGTTTTGAAACACCTCTGCATTGCTGGAGTTGCCAAAATTCAGCTGGCGATATCGACGGAGCACCACATGCATTGAGAATGATGTTATATATCGTGACTCCTCTGTGAGAACTATCTGGTGATATCCTGACCTCAGATTTAGCTTTGAGAACCAGCAGGCCCCACTCAGCTCGCTGATTATTGTCGATGGAGGGGGTAAGGTGTCTTTTTTTTCTTATGGCAGCATTGGGCAATCTCAGGTCATTGAAGATCCTCACCTCTCCTGGTTGCTTGGATTCTCTGGTGACCAGGATCTGAGATTCCCATGGTGTTGGTCCGGTCACCCATTCAATAATGCCAGAAGCTTTGAGGTTCTCAAGTTCGTTTTCCACTTGAGGCCTTAGATGGAATGCAATGCCGCGATGCTGAAGGGCTACTGGTTGAACGGTTTAATTGATATGTAATTTGATTTATTTTCCCTTTAGGCAGCCAATGCTGTCAAAGACACCGGGGAATTCTTTTAACATTTTAGTTATGGACTCTTCATAGACTCCAAATGTGACGGTGACTATACAAAGAGCTTCAGCGGCTTCGCACTACAACAGCATGCCATGGCCATCTTCAGCGATATATACTTGTTATTCAATGGACTGGGGTTCATAGGTGAGCACCTTCTTGAAATTTCCTCTGATGGCCAGTGGTATGAATTGGTCATATGCGAATACCTTGATGGCTGTGGGGGTCAGACTTGGGGGCAGCTTCATCCTTTTGTGTGTGCTATACGACATAATGTTTATTGAGGCCCCTGTGTCCACTACTGCTGGGGTCGAGTGACTTCCTACTGGTATGTTGCACCTGGGTAGCCATCTCACTGTGCAGGATGCTGTGCCAACTGCGAAGATGGAGTGTATGGAGTGTTCTTCATCGTCATCATCGTCCATGTCACTGCTTCAAAAACGGCATTTGCTGTTGAGCTCAGGGTCTGTCCTTTTGTCGATCAGCAGACCTTCAGGCAGTGGCTAATTTTCCTGCACCCCACAAATTTCCTCCCTCATGCAGGGTGCTGTACTGGGTGGTGATTGGGTCATCTGCAATAGGTGCAGTTCTTGGGTGTGGTGTTGCTCCTCCTGAGTTTGGGCTTGCTGGGTGTCGACGTGACTGCGTTCACTGGCTCTATTTTCACTTGTCCATGTAACGCAGCCGCCATATGTAATGCTCAGGCATTGGACAGTTCTTTTATTCTTCCCATTGCAAGTATGTAGGCCAGTGATATTCCTGACTCCTCAAGGATTCTTTCTCATAGCTTTGTGGAGGCACACCCTTGTTTTAAATGTCCCCTGATTTCCTAATTTTCACCAGTGAACTGACACGTGCTGACTAGTTCTTTCAACCTCATGTAAAAGGAGTCTATCCAATCCTACGCTTGCTGCTGCACCTGTCAAAACACAAACCATTATTGATTGGTGTTGGTCACTGGCTAGAAGTGAGCATTGAGGGCAGTGATCAGAGTGAGGTGGGTCTTTGGGGTGGCTTTGTTGATCATTTTAGAGATTTGGTGTATGACCTTCCCCCCAGGTGTAGGATCATTGCCCTTTACTTTATGTTCTCCACTTTTGTGGCTTCAAAGGATAGGAGAACTCTTTAAACCCAATCCTTCCATCTGGATGCTTGAGCTGATTGCATCCCTTTGATGACGAAAGGCACAACAGCTGGCATGGTGGCCAATATGCTGGAGTGTGGTTAGCACAGCTGTCTGTTGGAGGCAGGGCGTGGTTTTCTTTTCTGTTTTTTATTTTATTTGAGGTGCACTTTGTGTGCATGGAATAAGGGCTGCTAGCCTTTGGGGTGCACTGAGTGATCCTTTTCTCTTTTTCCTGTTCTTGCAGTATGTGTCTGTATCTTTATTTATATATTTATTGCAGCTGTCTATTCTAATTATGTTGAATATGCTTCACACTAATGTCTTTGTGAAATGCAGCATGTTTTATTGCTGTTGGTTGTTTGCTCAGAGGGTTTGTGGCACAGTGTTTGTGTTGCCCATTCTGGGGCAGATGCTGTTTCCCAGGGCAGGCCTCTGGCATGGGCAGGCCTGTGCAGCATAGAGTGGACCAGGGCATGGTGCTCTCACAGGTAACACATGGGGGTGTGCAGGGTAGGGAATCCCAGCTGTCCTCCAGATGGTCGGGCCATGCCTCCTCTTGCCGCCTTCCCACGGGCCGTATAGACGAGCAAGCAGAGAGTCTCCAATCGCAGAAAGCTGCAGGCATGCAAACTGTTGCTGGGAAAATGGTCTTTGCTGTTGGTGGGGCTCAGGAGTCTGTCCCTCATCACCAGTGTAGAGTTGCTGGGGCAGGTGAGGGCACTCTTGCATGCAGTGCACACCGGGCAATTAATATTTTATGGGACACTAGACATGTATTTTGGTGTGAGCTTTGGTGGGTCCCACTACACCACTGCTGACCATGCCTAGGGGGCACACCCTCATTTATTTGCTCGCTCATGTGGTCACATAGAACAAGCTACATGACAGCAAGAGGCATGGGGTATCCTTCAGCTCCCCTCACTTCCAAGTCCAGATGGTAGCCCCCGCACTCCACTTATGTCTCTAGGCGCTACACTACAAGCCCCAGTGTAATACAGCCGATAGCTGGTAGCATTCGCATAAGCCAGGGCTTCAGAACAGGTCAATAGTTACACAATATGCAGTCCCTGGTACACTCCAAAGGCACATTTTTCCTGACCTGCACATGAATGTATTGATAACTGAGTAACTGTGGGGAGGAGAACTTACCAGTTCTTACTATCAGGCTCCTTGTACTGCCATCTGATTTGTAAGCTATTGTGCAACTTAATGTTGTTTTTTTATCTACAGTTTTATATAGCGTAAAAACAACCCAAAGGTATTGGAGCCCTTCACATTAGTACCAGTTACATTACACTAGTGACAAGGACACGTTCTAAAAGTGTGTTTGATCACGTGTTCATTGGGAATGAGAGGGGGCGATTGTCAGCCTCCTTGCTTGGAGGCATGAGATACGTTTTCAGGTCCCAGATGCCATTTCCTACACATCATACATGCTGGAAGCAAAGAAGAAGGTCTACCTATGCCTAATTGTCTTTGTGTTGTACAAATATGGCATCCATCTTTGATTGACGCCACTGAGAAGGGATGGGACTGGTAACTGTTAACATGCTAGTCCAATCTGTGGATTTAGTAGTTATGCTCTACTTGAGTGTCTGAGAATGAATGGGGCTGTGAGGGATGCAACGACTGTCTAGATTTTCGGTGCTGCCACTAATCAGTGTTAGTGGATATTGGGGCAGCATATACAGACAATTGAAGATATTGCCACTAAGGAGCAGCAACGAGAGCGGTCTGTAAGAAATGGTGGTGAAGATGATTATTATGGTGTTGTCCATCAAGTCAATGAGAGATTACAATGTGAGGAGCTGTCATCAGATGGATAACAGCCGTTTAGTAATGCCCGCCTTTGGAGACTGGGATACAAACTGTAAACATCTGTGATGTGCTTGTGTTGGTCCCATAGCTGTCAAGTTTCCCAGGTCCACCCGTGATGTGATGCTCCACTCCAGCTTTTTTTTTGCATTCTGCGAATTTGAGCCCTATTTTATAAGGGAAAAAAGAAGACTACAAGTCCCATAATTCAAAGAAAAAAAACCTGGAATGGCGCAGCACATCATACATGGGCCTGGGAATCTTGGCAGGGCTGCGGTCCCAATTTGTGATCAACAACCCAGCCAACGAGCGTCTGAAATAATCTCGCCCAAACAAGGTTATGTCTGAAGACAACTGACACAAACCTTATTCTTCTTCTCATGATTGTGCCTGTGATTACGTGTGTTGCGTTTTGTGTGTTTGTGTTTTGTCTGTTATACGGTAATATGAAGTCTTTCGCACAAGCAAAACTATCTTAGCCAGACGTAAAAAATAGAGCTCCGATTCACATGTTTTAAAAGCATTAGGATACCGTTTTTATTTTACAGTATTTAGAGCGAACACACCTAGAGATTAATGTGTTTGTTGGGGAATTCAACCACTTCTGTTCTTTCACTTTGAGTTATTTTGTGGATTAGGCTAAATATTTTCATTGTTCACTGTGCACTTTCCTGGGGACTGTTACGCGTGCCAGTCCATTGCTTTTATGAAAAAGATGTAATAAATAATGAGATTTAGTTGGAATAGATGCATTCTTCTAAAAATGTGTTGAGAGATTGTGACTTCAATTCATTTTCTCTCGAAATGGTCTGTATTGTATGATAGACAAGTTAGGCACGCAGACACAGTACGATTGATTCGAAACAGGTCAGAATGAGTTGAATTTATAGTATGTTCTAACTCTCTTTACACAAAAGACTTGCTTCCCACGTGAGCAGAGAATATCAGAATAAGGAGTAGAAATATTTTCATTAGGTGAGGACATAAACCTCCTACATTACGTGCATTAAATTCACATAAAGTGAGTAATTAGGTAAATACCAAAACATGTATTAGATAAGATTCAAGCAATTCAGCTTCCATAAAAGCACTGTCTAATCCAAAATGGCCAGATCATCAATGCCCAGACCTCTGATCGAACCATAAAACATTCACAAAATAAGCGTTTCCAGATACTTACAGTTACACTAAGCACTGCTAGGTTCATGTAGGGTTTGGCAGTTGAAGGAATGCTCTAAAACAGCCTCCCCTCCCAAACGGGGGGTTTCCTCACTATTTAGAATAAGATAATGCACAGGGTGTCCACTGCTGGCCCTCTGCTTGCTATGCTGCAGGTTAGCCATTGCCCAGCAGTCCACCCACCAAATTGCCGTTTGGTCACCTTGACGGTCTTCTCGTCCTGTTTAGAGCGGGACCACTGTTGCTCATTTTTCCTGCACATAACCAGTGTGTGATGAATGGCGACCGCAGGCATGGGAAATGATCAATGGCCCTTAGGCACACGGAAAGAACTTCCTGCTTCAAGAGTTTAGTTATGAAAACAAAAACGTTTGCAGGGGAGACATTTTAAACATGCAGCCTTGTATCCAAGTTCAGTACTGAGAAGGGAAAGGACATGGTAGTGACTCCCTTTACAGGCAGTGAGATTCTCAGTGGGGAACCCTCTGCCCGGGTGCCAGAGGTCATGAGCTCTGCGGCCCTGGTGGGGTGATGAGCCACTAACCGACAGCTAAATAAGGCCCTAAGTTTTCAAAGTACTGATTGTAGGGTACCAAAAAGGGGTGGATGTGGCCTTGCAAATTCCAAGAAACGCTAAAAAATTCTTAAATATATTGGCATTCACAATCATTTTGGAAAGTGTTTCGTACACTGGAAATATACCTAAAACAACTGTTGTGAAAGGCAAGTATAAACGTATTCCTATTGTTGGAAAATGAATGAAATACCCACATATATCAGGGAGATGTGGGAGAATGTCTTTGTCTACAGGGAAACATTTTCTCTGCTTGTCCTGAAATATATTAGGGATTGTATTGTTGTCTAAATGGATTATGGAACTAGTTACCGACATTTTCAGTAAAGATCATTTTGCTTGCCATCTGGGGACTCTGCAAATATCTCTGTCTTCAAAACCTTGTCAGCAAACATATTCAGTATTTATGATATAAAATGTTAGTAACTTAAATTTGAATATATATTCTCGACATCTCTTTCTTCTCCAATTATTCATTTTTGAAGTTCTGTGATTCATGAATCCCGTTTAAGTTAGGGTCCTGCTTGCTTCTTATGGTGCATGTTCCTCATGTGGTCCTGTGGCTGATGTCTTTTATGCAACTCAAGTTGCCTGTGTGGCATAGCAGTGCGGAGGTAGGGACTGAAAAGTGTAATGTTGGCATTTGTGCCTCATTTAGACTCTTAAACTCAGAAGGGCAAGTCACAAATGACATTGTTTGAGCACACCGTGGATAAGAGGGTGGCAGGCCCACATTCAATACCAGAGAGCCCTTTAATCATATATTTACCCATTTAAAATGTAATGACCAGATTCACTTTTTCTTTGCACCACGACTCCTTTCAATACAGCCATTATTTTTTAATCTGTACTGTAACATGTCGAGATACTTTCTGAGTAAATTGTTATACGTATTTATGAAGCAGATATGTATTTCTTGATTGATCGCTGTAGAGAATTGGAACGCACTCCCCTGTGGAGGTGAAATGGATCAACTCCTCTGTGGCACATTTAAGCTATGGTCAATTTGTCTCTTGCACACTGTGTAGATTTGGACGAGAGTGAATGGTTACACATCCCAAAATGTGTATTTACACTCTTTTGGTTGTTTGTTAAACACAATGAACAAGGAAAACGTCGGTCTGTTCGGTGTGCAATAGGTCAGTTTCCACTGCATACTAAACTGCGGAAATAGCATGCAGGAACGTCAACAGAGTTGAACCTGACGTGTGGAAGGAAAAGCAATGATTTTGATCTTCTTCCTCGAAAAAAGGTTCCATTTTTACAGGTTTATGTTGTCTTTAACAATTACACTGCCAATAAAAAGTGCTTCAATATGCTTCAATATATTCTTAATCTTCCAACATGCTCTTAGTAGTACAGTTTTGCAGTTAGCATTATCACAGTAGTAGTGTTACCATCCAATATTGCCTCCTTATCAGTGCAATCCAAAATTTGCCTCATACATTTCTCTTACTAATATGCAAGCTCGATGAATTTGCAGGTGGCACAGCATTAGTGATTCTCAACACAAATAATGGAAGTTTTGTCATGTATCCAGAGGCACCTGCATTTCTTGGTCTACAGACTCCACTACAAATACTGTAACCATCCCAAAGCAGAGTTTCTGTGCAAAGCTTGTCAGTTGACATGTGTGGCCAACCTCAATCCTGATTTGCGTAACCTCTAAAAACATAAATTTGTCTTTATATTGAAAAGGACACATTTACATTTTCTTCAATGTATTATTGTCAAGTAAGTCAATAGTACAGTTAACACGTTAACCAAATGTTCTAATGCAGTTGGAGATTTGACTGCTAATTTGATTGAAAAATTGTTTCTAAAGAGTGGTGGTTTGGTTGATGACATGAACAAGACAGGTCTTTCATAAAGTCACTTGAGATGGATTCAGAATATGTTGTTGTATTGACTCTTCATGCCACAATGGCTATGAAATTCATTTGAGCACCACAGGCCAGATTGATGGTATTTTCTTAACAAAATATCTACACTTGGCTAAGCAAATGATACATTTGTATTTTAATTGAGTTTGTAATCCCTAAACTAAAAATGTAAACTTTTGCAAATAGCCCATCTGCACATGGAAGTTCAAATATAGTGCACTCCTTGTGTTGAACTCAAGGGAAGAGAGATTTGCTCTGAATGGGAGTAATAATTCACTTCCAAGAAGGAATTAATATAATAATGTATTTTCTATTGATTTCTTGCAGTAGTACACACAACTCCATGTGACTGTCTACTTGTGTTGAGAGATTTTCGAATAAGGGGAGATCACATACTGAATTGCACATAACAGTAATTTTTAATTTTTTAAGTGTGACAATACGTGATATAAGATAATGCAGATTTGATTCATTCACTACATGTATGCAGCTGATTTATGATATATTTATCAATATATTTGTAGGCGTGCAGTAACTTTACTTCTTAAAAAGTTTACAGCTCAAAACTGAACTAACAATACCAGCTATATAGAGAACTCTAGTCCACACAAACCCAAGCAACTGGACACGTGCATGTGCCCAGTGTAAATTGCGTGACTGACTGCTTTTCTTAAAAGATCTGTCAGTAAAAACCGATTGCTTGCTATCTTTCATATCCCTGCCTGTTGGGCCGTACACAATGACCATCTGTGTGATACGTCTATGAAGAATTAGGGACTAACATTTTCAAACATGTTTCTCGAATCTCAGCCTTTGGTTCTTGCAAGCTTTTTACACTTTATTTTTGAGTGCTTGGTGAAACAATTTCTTTGCAATGTCACCTCGAACATTTCACAGCATGACATTTAGCTGCCTGGTCCTACCAACCCGTCAATGACTCTGTTCAAAAACTGATGCGACCGTGCTTCAGACCGAAACCACCAGCAAGAAAAAAACTCCTTTGAGCTTTCACTATACAAATCGGTTTGGGAAGATTTGTACAACTCTGCTTTCTGCTGCTGGTGTGAGTCCCAGGATTGTCAGAAAAGGCAACAACGTACTACTTAAGAATCTATTGAAAGACACAAACACCCTTACGTAAAACTGTTGCAACACCTATGAATCCTTACATCTTTGGCAATATTTCTAAACATATATGTCATGTCAGCAAACCATTAATGTACTGCTTTGTATTGTATTTTATTGTATTGCTAGAAACTAAGCTCTTGGAATGTAGCTAGGAAAGACCAAGTGGCTGCAGACACCTGTGCTGCTGGGAACTCACCAATAAACAACAGCAATCTGTCAAAAGTCTGTCTTGTGCGTGACATTGCATGCATTATAGGTCTGCAAAGTCATTCTTTGAGCGTGTATTGCTTCACATTGTGCCCTTTGTATCTATGTGTTTACATGAATTAGATGCACGCAATTTAGTAACTATTGAGATGGCCGATAACGCTAATGTCAAATGGCACATTTGGCACTATTGTTATGAAAGCTGGGTCAGGAAGTACATTCAGAGCCTTTGGTCAGAAATACAGCTTTGAGAAGGCTGAAGTCATTTTGCGAGTTAAAACTAGAATCCAGCCTGAGCCTTACCTTAATATCAGGGCTATACAGAGCAGGGATGTGAGCCAGCCAGTATACTCACGACCCCATAGAAAATATTCATGCTGTAAAGGCTTCTGTGAACTATTGAGCATTACAAGCACCAGTCTCCACTGAAAGAAATGACTTGCCCCTTTTCAAATGTTCCAAACAACTTTTTATGAGCGGGATTCTGCTTATCACATAGTAACTTTGCCTACCCTAATTACTGGTGTACATGTGAGTCGTCGCTTGCGGCGTTCAATAGAGATTTTATTTTGTATATTTCTTTATTCCTAAACTAGCTCTGTACCTCACCTTAGGGTGGGCTCTGGGTCTGTTACAGATGTCCAGTGTTTTCCAATGTATAAGCTGTCACAACCTACAAATAAGCACTTTGCCTAGGCCCTGCCGCATCACCTACTTTCTTTTACACCTAGGGCCAGATTTATCAAAGATTTTGCCTCGCCCTTGCACCACACGAGCGGACACAGTGTTACGCGAAACCTAGAATTAGATTTACCAAGCCACTCAAGGCAACCTTGTGTGGCTCTGCACGGCTTGGTAAATCTGGAGTAACACTACACAGCACAAGTCGCTATCTTGCATTACTCTGCCCCAGGGAGGCGTTCCAGGGGGGGAACATGGGTGTTCCCATGCATTAACCATGGATTTTGGAGCATTCCCAGATTTACCATGAGAGGTAAACTTGGAAATACATAAAAATGCTATGCCTTCCCAGGGGACCCATAATGAGGAGAAATATGTTTTTTTTCTCTTTGTTCTTTCCTCCTTTTATGTGTGCTACATTCTGCAGGACACACAAAGGGAAGATTTACAAGGCCCTAGCACCAGCAGAGAGTGACTTTTAGTGATGCTCTGGTGGCACTATTCACTGCTCCATATTTACAAGGAGGCGTTAAGCCACTTCTTGTGGCTTAACACCTCCTTGTAAATATGGGCCACTGTGACACAATTTTCTATGGCAGAAAGGCATGCAATGGGTGTTGCTGTGGGCATTCCACTGCTGCACCCATTGCTTTTGATGCTGCCCCAGATTTAAGAGAAATTGTAAATCTGTGGCAGCTCTAAAAACGAAGCCACCACAGGGGTGGCGCTAGAATGGCGTAACAAGGACGAATACTTTTATTTCTCCTCGTTTTTGCTTTTTCTGTGGGTGCTGCACTCTGCAGCATCTATAGAAAGAGCAAACGGCCATGAATGATTGTTTATATACCTTCCTGCACATAAACCATCACACCTCTTAAAGAAGACACCCTTCCACTATGGTGCAAGGATGCCTGCATTGGCAGCTAAATTTAGTGCTGGTGCAGGGGGAAACACAGGGATGTGCCATATTTTTGTAAATACGGCTCATCCCTGCATTTCAAGAGTGGTGCAGCACGGCGCTGCAAATTCTTTTTAATCTGGGCCAGAAAGAGAAAAAAACACTAGAAGATTGTTTTTGTGAAAGAAAGTGTGCCTTCCTGCACAAAACAATCCTGCCACAGGCACTCTTGCACCATGTGGCAAGGCTGTCTGCATTGGCACTAGGCAGCGCATAAAGCACCAGTGCAAGGAGAAGGCAGAAAGTCACAATATAATGCTAAATATGGTGCATTCCTGCCCTCTCCGTGTCGCACAATGCAGTGCAGTAAGGTGTCTTGCTGTGCTGCGGTGTGTGACATTTTAATAAGTCTGCCCCTTTGTGTACTATTATTTACGAGTGCTGTTGATATACTTTGCACTATCCAAAACCTATTGTAGTTTCGTCCACCTAAAAAAAAAAAAAATTAAGAGCTCTGAGCCAATACGTGCTGTGCTATTCTAATAGTAAGCCGACATCCTAAAAACACGGTAAACGTTTCTCAGAATACCCTGTCGCTTTGTAGCATGCTAAATGTGCATTTGATATACTTAGTCACTTGGCTGTTGTCATCATAATTATATTTTAAGCACATTCCTATTCCTTTCTTATCACTGAAATGGTTTCACTAAAATTAAAATGAAGTTAAACCTTAAAGTATATTGAAAACAGTCACATTGTTGTTATTTATAATTTGTTCACCTCAAAATTTCCCCTTAGCTCTCGTTCGAAAACATTCCTTATAACTGAATACCTTTTCATTAAAGTGTTGTACAGGCAATATTATCATATGGGAATGTCTTCTCTGCTCACAGTGCAAACGTTAAAAAAAGCTATTTCAAGCACATTTGACTAAGTAACCTCTTGAAGTAGCGAGATTAGGTAAAATGTACTTTTTGTTGGATTTTTGTTTGCTAGAGGAGCAAGCCAATTTTGTGTATTTCAGGAAGGTGGTGCACTACAATGCGTCAGCTACTGCAAGGTTTGCACATTTCCTCTATTTTGGAGGGAATTCCTGTTTTAAAGCAATAATAGATATACAGTTATCAAAGGATTCCCTAATTTTTTGACTTGGCGATGTAGATGAGGAGGACCTTTACCCAGTGCTTAATCTGAGCTAGTGATTTCAGGTGGGGCCCAGAAGCAACTGTTTTGGGGCTCAGCAGTCACTTTTCCTCATCAGTCTTTCACCAAGAGCAAGCAAGAGAAATACGTAAAGGGGGGAAGACAGAGGACGAGAAGGACTGGAAAAATGACAAAGGGAGAAATCATGGATGAAAAAGAACATGCAGAGTGAAATAAATTTACAGGGTAGACCTGGTGGTGGATGAAAGATGCATGAGTAAAATCAAGGCTACTCAGCTTTGGTATTCGGCACCCCCAATATCATAGTATCCGCTGCATTACTTTGACCAAACTGTTGGACCCTGGCACTTATTGATTTACACATTAAACACTACTTTTAGCCATTCTCAGTACTCTGCAAAGATTGCTCTCACAGCTTGCACTTCCTACTAGACTGACACCAGCTCAGAAATGGGAAGTCCAAGATCCCCCAATATGGGTTTTTTGAGCACCAACGTTTCCCATCTATATGCCATGGAAAAATTAACAACATCCAGAGACAGATTGCAACTGATTAGAAGGTGGTTCTGGTTCTCTTTAACACATATATACAATGTCATACTTCACAGCTGGGCCATCTGGTGGACTTCAGCCATATCCATATCATTGAAAAGTTGAAAATGTTGGGATTACCATCAGTTTGAGGTCTGTCTATTGGAACTGCACTATCTATTGGATCTGACATTACTGTTTCCTACTGCACTCCAGCCTGTATATTACTCTGCTAAGTGAACTTAGAACATTGGAAGGTTGAGAGCTCTACTGAAGACAATGAAATAGTTCTGGCTTCACAATTACTGGGGCAAGCCTTGTGCTCCATTATTCCAATGTTTGTCTTTCTGTTTTCCTTTTTTAATTTAGAACATTCAACCCTAAGTCGGTGACATGTTCTAATAGACTAATTGCCCTTCTGCCTCGACTATTCCTGTTGTTAAAGGCTCTTAACCTTATTATAGGTATAACTTGTGTTCAGGGCCCATATAAACTGTAACAGCCCTCGTGGTGAGCTATGAGGCTATAATAATTTTAACATTGTCTGTTTTAGGCTGCCATGTATTGTTGGTCTGAAAAAAATACATTGATTCCCTGCCTCCCCTTTTTTCATGAGTAACTCAAGAAACCAATTGCAATATTTTGGTGCAGGGCAGCACCGCAATTTTTTTTGCTCCACTGCCCTGAGTCAAAAGAGAAAGGGCAGGAATGCACTGTATCTAGAAGATTCGGCGTATTACTGTCCTCTTCCACTGAGAACAATTAGCTGCCATGCGCCAATGCAGACACCCTTGCACCATAGGAATTATTGTTTTTGTGCAGGAAGAGACACCAAAACAATCAGTGGGAGGCGTTTTCATTCCTCTATGTGTGCTGCAGAATGTAGCACACATAAAAAGAGGAACAAATGAGGAAAAATACAGTTATTCCTCCTTTGCTTTTGATGCTTTCCCAAGTTTACAGATTCTTGTAAATCTGGGAATGGGTCAACATTCATGGGCGTTGCATGGGGAAACCCATTGCAATGCCCACGAACACCTCTTTGAAACAGAGTGAGGCAACACAGCGACTTTCGCTGCATTGTCTTACTCCATATCTACAAGGTCATGAAAAGCCTCGCAAAGTGGTTTTGCGTGACCTTGTAGATACGGGCCTACAGCCTGCACCGTCAGTGCATCACAAAAAGGTGACGCACCGGTGACACAAGCCGCTTTAAGTATGCCTCCTAATCTATATTATTCTGGTTAAAAAACACCTCCATCACAAATTTTGCAAACTTTAACAAGTTTAAAAAAGAAGTGGATGAACGAACCTGCTTAAATAGGCCCTGCCAAAGAAACAGAGCAGAAACATATTTGAGTGGGATTATTGTTCTGCACAGGAGAGTCTTGCGGAGGAGGGGAGGATGCGACGCGAGAAATAAAAATTAAAATAAAAGTAAAAAAAAAATGCTTACCTTGTTCCTCGCCACGCCCGCCCTACTCCTCTGCCGTCTTGCTGCTGCAGGCACAGGCTCCCAGCCTGCCCTGCTGCCAATCCTGACACTGCTCAAAGCAGCCTCAGGATTGGCAGGGAGCGCCCAATCAGGGGGCTCCCAGGCAGATGGGGAGCCTGGGCAGGCTCTCTCCAGCCCGGCAACTGTGTTGCCGGCCTGGAGACAGCTTTCTGTGCATGTATGTTTGGCCAGCCTGAGACGGCCGGCCAAACATACATGCGCTGTCCAGCACTCCCTCTCGCAGCTTGTCAACCCATGGCCCTACTTCTTCAAAAGAAAAGGATAATAAACAAAGTTTATTATCCTTTATTTTCAGAGGTTTCCAGCTGCCACTGCTGGCATGGGGTGGGGGGGATATTGTCGCTCCTCTGCCCTAAAGGAGGAGCTGCCCCTGGTTCCAAATAAGATTCCAACCACAGTGTCAAGAGGTACCAAGTTACATATTTCACAACCTTGTGAGGGCCTAAAAATTGTCCCTTTCTATGTAACATGGTTAGCAGTGACAAATTCTAAACAAGACTTACTTTGGATTTCTATTGCCGAATATACTGCATGTGTTCCACAACCTCTTCATGCTGAACATGACCTCAATTATGGTTCACTTCAGATTGGAATTCACTGTACTTAAACAATATACACACCGTGTACTGCTTTTAAAAAAATATAAATATATATTACCCAAGAGCCAAAGCTAATGCTTTTCAGTTTTTACACTGGATAATCCCCATTAGCAACTTTTTTTCTTACAAACATTTCATCTTGCTTACACGATTTTAAAGTACAAGAAAGGACTGAACCACGCTCTTATTTAGCGTGCACCTTTTAGTTTACAATTGAAGATGTTACCTTCTCGTCAGCCATGTTGAATGTCCAGACCTGGAAATCGATGGTCTCATAAAAACAACTGCCTCTCTTTTAAAATGACAGTTAACCCAACTGTACTCACAGGACAAAAGTCCTTGTGGGTTACGAGAGACCTATAACTAGCTCACCCTCCTACTTTTTCGTTTGATGTTCGCGATTTTAATGGTTGAACTGGGAGGCATTTATAAGTAGTTACATATCTAGGGAAAGAGACCGTCACCCGGTCGTTGTGGTACAAAGGGTGCTTTTTAAAGTCATTTTGTGTCTCCTTAATTTTAATTTCTCCCTTGCTTCCTTCTTCTTTAACATTAATCAGAAACAGTTTTATTGATTGTGAAATGTTTACATTTAGATGCGATCCATTTCAAAGCTTTTCACCTTTGTTAGCACGAAGTCCCCTACTGACAAGTGGTGTTCATTGTTGTTCTACTGAGATCAGAAAAAAAGGTGTTGATTTTCACTTTCCATTACTCGGAGCTGTCTTTCATCGTCCCATGTGCAATTAACAGTACAACTTGTACTGTACACGCTTTGTTTCAGCATTTTCTTTGCAAACTCTCATTGAAAACGTGAAATTTCATATAACACAGGCACATGAGTATTCATTTTAAGATTACTTTATCACTTCTGTTCCTAAGTATCAAGCAGTTTGTTTTGTAGCTAGCAATATCCAACGGTATACGTTCAGTCCGGTAACAAGAAAACATTCATTATCTTTTAAGTGCTACTAGAAACCCCTCAGGAGTGAAGGTGCACCTTACAAGTGTTATGTTAAGTTACCTTATGTTGCCTTATGTGATGTGTCCGGTCATGTATTGCACAATTCTGAGGGCCTCATTACGAGGCTGGTAGTCCAAGCACCATCAGCCTCGCGGTGACAGTCAGACCGCTGAAACTTGGGCGGTCCGACCACCACATCACAACTCTGGCAGGCGGACCTGCCAGAGTACCGCAGTCTCCGCTGGGAATGTGGGTCCCGATCGTCCAACAGCGATCTGAGTTGTACTCAGCTGGTTCAGCACCATCTGGCTGATTACAACTCAGTTTTCTGCCAGCCATCTCATGGTGGAGCTCCTGCCATGAGAAGACTGGCAGAAAGCCAGTGCCTCTGGCATGGGCAGTGCAGGGCCCCCCGTGTCCAGCACCACCAGAATGCACCCAGTTCGCTGTGCAGACAGTGCACATTCCAAGGGTGATTTGTGCTACAGTATTGGCCTTGGCTCCCTTAAGGGAGCCAAGACCAATGTCGTAGCCCTGTCCCAGCGGGCAGCCCAGCAGGAACCATGTACTACAATGTTCCTGTAATACATTCGAGGGGGGTCATCACCATGGCTGTGGCGTCCTCCCTGCGAGTTTGGCAGTCCCACAGTGGGACCACCAAACTCATAATAAGGCCCTAAGACTGTATATGGTGATGACCTAGAAGGAGCGAATGCACCATACGGCCCAATGTCGGCAGCTGATCCTGCTTGAGTTTATCTTGGGATACGCTACTACAATGATTCTCAGCTCTGTGATGAGAAGAGTGGTACCAATTGTGCTTGAACGGATAGTATCATCTTAAGGATTTTGCATAGGGAAAATAGGATGTGAAAGAGAAGCACACATAGGGCCTGATTCTAAGCTTGGCGGGCGGCGGGAGCCGCCCGCCAAGCGGGAACCGCCAGAAGACCGTACCGCGGTCAAAAGACCGCGGCGGTCATTCTGGGTTTCCCACTGGGCTGGCGGGCGACCGCCAAAAGGCCGCCCGCCAGCCCAGTGGGAAACACCCTTCCCACGAGGAAGCCGGCTCCGAATGGAGCCGGCGGAGTGGGAAGGTGCGACGGGTGCAGTTGCACCCGTCGGGAATTTCAGTGTCTGCAAAGCAGACACTGAAATTCTTTGTGGGGCCCTCTTATGGGGGCCACACAACACCCCATACCGCCATCCTGTTCCTGGCGGTTCGCAGGATGGCGGTATGGGGTGTCAGAATCCCCATGGCGGCGCAGCAAGCTGCGCCGCCATGGCGGATTCCCATGGGCAGTGGAAAGTCGGCGGTACACCGCCGGCTTTCCGCTTCTGGCCGCGGCTGTACCGCCGCGGTCAGAATGCCCGGCGGAGCACCGCCAGCCTGTTGGCGGTGCTACCGCCGACCCCGGCCCTGGCGGTATTTACCGCCAGGGTCGGAATGACCCCCATAGTCTTAATGCCTGTCAAATCAAAATCAAGTGTTATTCCCCATACCAGCCTGTGACACTGGGAGGTAAAACTACTCACTTCAATATCATGGCCACATGGTAACGGTGTTCACCCTAGGGGCTACATCATGATGGACTTTGCTGGTGCAGCACAGATTTGAGAGCGTGTTTTATGTGTCTACACCCAATAAAGTGATTTTAATTAGCCCAACATTTCTCTGGGTTAGTGCTTGTATTTCAGAGAGTACAGCTCAGAAGCAGTGAACAATTTTAGCCACCTTCAGTTTCTGAGTTTCAACTCACAAATCCACCAAATTTTCCTATGGAAACAAAAATGTGAAGTGTTAGATTTTTTCACCCCACTTAACTTTGTTTCCCTTGGACAGCTCTTCATAAAACTTGCCATGCCAAAACTGATCTGAATGAGTACATAGAGTGCCAAGTTTCATGTAAATCTGCCCATGTGATCAAAAGTTATAGGGAAATAAAAAAAAACTCTTAAATGGAAACATCAACTCAAACAAAATTTCGCAGTGCCTATTACAACTGTGTGACACATATGCCACCCTTAGTAACTGTCCTTAAGATATTGTGATATTTGACCTTCTACATAAGATATTATGGCAGGATGATTTTTAATTACTCAATACTCAGATTTTTTCATTTTGTTTAAAAATAAATATTTAAAGAATTAAATTATTATAGTTAAATTGTTTATTTTGGAGGGTTAATATGCTGCAATATTATATTTGCAGTTCTAGAATAAAAAACGCATTTTAAATTATTTCCCAATTATATTTTACATTAAAATATGTATTTAGGTTAATATGCTTAATTCATTTCTAAACACTTTCCCATAGGTACATCTCTGCTACTGTGTGAAAGATCTCCACCTACAGGTGAAAAGTTTCTATCAGTAACTTTACACTCATAAATTCAGAATCAGAAGACTTCACCCACTGAACTGGGGGGGTTGAAGACATGCAAATATACACTTAGGTGTAAATCTACCCTCAGAAATGGTGAAAAGCAAAAAGTGTATATTTACACATATGAATAGCACAAACATGTAGATTTACACCTAGGTGTAGGAGTGTCAATTTATTTTTGTGAACGGACCCTAAAGAATTTACTAACCACTAATTCAACAAAAAGGAGAGGTGAGCTATCAATGTAAGTAATCAAATCACTGCTTTGCGTAACCTATTAAAGTTTATAATAAAGCAGAACAAAACGATTAACCGTAAAATTCAAGGACTTTATTCCTGATGTTAGAAAATAATTGTTGCTTGAATTTCAGAAAATAGAGGTCATTCCTTTACAGCTGCTAAATAAAACACAGGTCAATGGCTTATGCCTGGGTAACATCCGAGCCTTAGCAAACATACCAACATGGAAACACTCCATTTCAACACTATGAATGCACTGCACTGCGAAAGAGGAGGACTTCATACATTTGATTTGCATTTGTCCCCAGCTTCATAATCTTTGGTTGCAACTATTAAAGAGAAGCTTTAATGACAGAACCAATCTGTTAGAAATGGGGTTTCTGGTTGGCTGGGGTATGCACCTAAGCCAGGCAGAACCCACCCACTCTAGTCAGGGCAAGGGAGTTACACATCCAAGATAACCCCTGCTCACCCCCTTGGTAGCTTGGAACAAGCAGCCAGGCCTAACACGGAGGCAATATGTTAAGCGTTTGCATAATACACACAACACACATGACGCAATATATACTCCACAAAGTAAACACAACACTGAGCTATGTAAAATTAAACTGTATTGCAAAAAACATTAGACCAAACATTATATGTCAGACCATAGCAGCTCTCAGAACGTTACACAGGTTACTAATACTCTGCAAGAATAAGCAGTAGTCACATTAGAACACGTAAGTACTCAGGGTTCTGCAACATAAGTACCAGTCAGGAATCTCAGTAAATAAATGAATGCACTTGTCATAAAAGTATCATACACGCCTACATCAGGATCATTATAAAACCATATGGCAAGTAATCAACACAAAACAGCATGTAAGGCTCCTAAAAGGAACTTCAGCAAGTATATGGCGCAAAACGACACAGGTTAACATAATCCATTCACCATGTCCATACTAGGAACATTTGAAGTGTTATGAGCTATTGAAAGTACCTGTCTTAGGCTACCCAGGCACTTCTAGTGCCATGATGTGGACAGGCAGGGCCCCCAGCGCTCCTTGCGCAAGACGGGGACAGTGTGTTGATCCTGGTGGAGGGGCGTAGCACGCCCCCTCTGATTCTTATAACAGACCCCTCCTGGGACCCGTGATTTATTGGGGCTCCCCTGGGCCCCCACTGGCTCTCCAACCAAGGAGGAGGGGTGAATCCAAGCCCCTCAAGGAAAGGGAGGAGAAGAAGAGACCTGGTGATGCGGGGTCCTCCTTTGAGGCATCCACCCGCTCGGGATCTCTGGTGCAAACAAAACAAAAGGAGTGAGAGCCTCCTTTGAGGATTCCCTCCTCGCCTTGCGCTCCTCAAGGAAATGGGGCCTGGTGGAGGGGTGGGCCTCCATTGAGGCTTCCCCTCTGCTCGGGAAGTGGCCGCACCCAACACAGTGCGCAAGCTGCTCTTCTGCCCTTCTCGGACCACTTTGGTGAAAGCAGCACCAAAGCAGGTACCGGTGTGTGCCCCGGGGGCGCACCCCAAAGCGCATTTCACTCTGGGGGCACAGTAGGAGCGATCTTGCTCCTTTTCCTTAATCCAGCGTGACCCTCGTGCTTAATGAATGCACCGTCCGGGCTGCGGCAGTGATTCTGGCAACAACGCGCTCACGAGTGCTAAGGCACTCTGATAAGCCCAGGTCGTGGCAGTGTTTCTTGGTGGCAAAAAGCTCTCTCCAGTGCTGGGGGCTATAAAATGAAGCACTTTCCAAAGCACTGCTCTTTAAGAATGAGCAGGGCGCCCTACAGGTGCTAAATCCATCAACTGAAGTGCTCCTTGCTTTCACGCAGTTTCAGGGGTCAGGGTCCATGGTACCCTGCCCCTGGAGACAGAATAGGGGAGGGAATCACAGGGCTTGCCAGCCCAACAACAGGCCAGCACAAGGAATGCAGATGGTGGCTGTTCCTTCTAGTGACCAGGCAGGCCACAGGTCAGCACAGCAGCAGGAGTCCCAGGTGGGTCCTGGTGAGTCCATTCAGCAGTGTCTTGAGTCCACTTCCAGAAGAGTCTCTGGAGTCCCAAGAATGCCAATTCATGTCTAAATTGTGGGGAAAATTCCCCTGTACTTATACTCAGTTTTAAAGTCTGTTACAAAGGAAGGGGAAAGGAGGTTCCAACCAGTTAGAACTGGTTCTGGGAGTGCCCCCTCTCTCCTCCAAAGACCCTACTGTGTGAGGCCAGGGCACAACCTTTACAAATGCAGGTGTGCCCCCCTCTCCCTTCTCTCAGCCCAGGAAGACTATTCAGTATCCAGATGCACCACTGTGACAACTCCACCCTCCCTGTGTACAGGCTGTCTAAAAAGTGTGCACAAAGCCCAACTGTCACTCTGCCCAGACGTGGATTCTAGTCAAGCTGCAAAACACCAGTCATAAGCACAGAGAATTGCTCACTTTCTAAAAGTGGCATTTCTGTAATAGTAATAAAAAATCCATTTATACCAGTAAGCAGCATTTCTCACCACCATTATAACCATACCAAACATGCCTATGCTACCCCTGATAAATCAGACAATACCCTCTACACATAAAGCAGGGCATTTCCAATGCAATCCTATGAGGAGGCAGCACTCACAGCAGTGAGAACCCAAAAAAGCTGTTTGTCACTACCAGGACAGGCCAAACAACCCTGGCATGTGTCCTGCCCTCTATATACACAGCACCCTGCCCATAGGGCTAGCTAGGGCTTACCCTAGGTGTGATTTACATGTAGTAAAAGGGGAGTTGTGGGCCTCACAAGTAAATTTAGATGCCAGGTCCCTGTGGCAGAAAACTGCACACACAGGCCCTGCGCTAGCAGGCAGGAGACAGGTTTGAAAAGCTACTTCAGTGGGTAGCGCAAGCAGGCCCACTAGTAGAATTTAATTTAAAGGCCCTCTGTTTAGGGATACCACTTTACTAGGGATTTATAGTTAAATTAAATATGCCAATTAGGTATAAGCCAATCATACCAAGTTTACAAGGGAGCGCACATGCACTTTAGCGCTGATTAGCAGGGGTAATAACGTCAGCCAACAAGGGTCAGCAAAATAAGGAGGAAAAAGGCAAAACGTTTGGGGAATGACCCTGTAAAAGGGCCAAGTCCAACACATTCATACCTGTAGGGAAGCCATAGCAGCGACCTTCAATCCAGCGACTCACTGTTAAACTGCAAATTCATTCAATCTTAGGCAATAGCCCTCTCCGGAAAGTCTAGAGTCGCTTAATTTTCATCGACTTGATCTGGTCATTTTTTTTAGAGAAAAGGAGTACACAGTGGCTTGACAATAGTAAGAAAACCCTTAAAGGCTCTTGAACATCTGGCACAGGGTGTACCCATGACTTGGTCTATACCCACCTGGATTACCAAAGGACTTTGGCAACAAATATTGACCCCCACCAACTCCACCTAGGAATGCATTTTTACGGCCCTAACGAAAGGATGCATTAATAAACCTTTGCATTTTTAGTGACAGGAATGTGCAAAGCTGGACACTCAAGCACTGTACTGTGTTAAAATGGCTTAGTTCAACGTCTGCTTATCTGTACAACTATGTGTCAGCTTTCAATCAATCAGGATTTATGAAGCGCAGCTAATCACCCAGTAGGGTATCCAGGCACTTGCTGGTCCCAGAGGCTTATTCAAACATCCAGGTCTTGAGGGCCCTTTGGAATTCCGGGAGTGAGTTGACAGTCCAGAGGTGTGTAGGTAAGCTGTTCCAGTGTGAGAGAAGGATCATCCTCCACTTTTGCTTTGGTAGATGCAGGGATTATGGGCAAAGTGAAAGGGAAGCAGAGCGCAGTCTTGTCAACGGTTGGTGGAAGTTCAGGTGGTGGTTTTTATATATGGGTCCTTGGTTGTGTTGAGACGTGTGTGTGTGGGTCAGCAGCTTGAATTAGCATTCCTCCTGTACGGGGAGGCAGTGGAGTTGCCTGTGGTGGGGTGTAATGTGGGTTCGTCGTGGAAGGCTGAGGATGAGTCTGGCTGCGACATTCTGTGTGGTCTGAAGTCTCTGTAGGAGGTGCGCAGCGATTCCTACGAAGGGGTGTTGGAGGCTGGCCTGGCTTATAGTGGGTACCTCATGGTACTTACACCTTGTGCCAGGTCCAGTTATCCCTTATTAGTAGATCAGTAGTGTTCTAGCAGCTTAGGCTGATAGAGGTAGCTATAGCAGAGCAGCTTAGGCTGAACTAGGAGACATGCAAAGCTCCTACTATACCACTTATATCATATAGGTACTATATCATAAGAAACACAACACTCAGGGTTACTAAAAATAAAGGTACTTTACTTTAGTGACAGTGTGCCAAAAATATCTCAGAGGATATACTCCCTTAGGAGGTAAGTAAAATACACAAAATACACACACACCAAAATCGGGTAAGTAAACAGTTAGAAAAATAGTGCAAACACTAGAATACAATAGGATGCAATAGGCCTAGGGGCAACACAAACCAAATACTTTGAAAGTGGAATGCAAACCACAAATGGACCCCTAGGCTAGAGTAGTGTGTAGAGGGTCACTGGGAGTGTAAGAAAACACTAAGGGTGTCCAAGATACCCCACCCCAAGACCCTGGAAAGTCGGAGTAAAGTACTACTATTGCCCAAGGAACACACTAAACCTGTGATAGAGGATTTTGCAGGGACCACAACAGACTGCAACACACTAAAGATGGATTACTGGACCTGAGGACCTGCAAAGGAAGGGGACAAAGTCCAAGTGTCATGAAAGTGTCCAGGGGGGCAGGAGCCCACTAAACCCCAGCTAAAGGTGCAAAATGGCTGCCTCTGGATGGGAGAAGCTGAAGTTCCTGCAACAACAAAAGGTGCTAGGAACTTCTCCTTCATGTAGAAGATGTCCCACGGAGTGCTGGAGGACAAAGAGTTTTTTTTTTGGCAAAAGATTACAAACAAGCCTTGCTAGCTGCAAGAGTCGCAGTTGAAGAAAAAGGGTGCTGCTTGGGCCAGGAAGGACCAGGATGTCACCACTTGAGAGAGGAGACAGAAGGAGCCCTCAGCAACATAGAGAGCCCACACACAAGAAGGTAGCACCCACAGAAGCACTTGAACAAGGGTTCAAGAAGTCTGAATATGGCAGTCATCTCAACACTGCAAAAGAGGATCCCACAAAGCCAGAGGTCAACTCAGGGAGCTGAACAATGCAGGACAGAGTGCTGTGGACCTGGGCTTGGCTGGGCACAAAGGATTCTGTGGAAATATGCACAGGAGCCCTAGCAGCTGCAGTTCATGCAGTGCATAGGATTACTGTCTGGAGTGGGGAAGCAAAGACTTACCTCCTCCAAATTTGGACAGTTGGACCACTGGACAGTCTGGGTCACTTGGGTCTACCACCTGTGTTCAGGACGAGAGGGGTCCCAGAGTACCGGTGACGCTGGTGCCTGCTAAAGCAGGGGGAAGATTCAGTCAACCCACAGGAGATTTCTTCATGGCTTCCAGTGCAGGATGAAGGCAGGCAGCCCCCAAAGCATGCACCACCAGGAAACAGTCAAGAAAGCTGGCAGGATTAGGCACTAAAATGTCGCTGGTAGTCTTCTTGCTACTTAGTTGCAGTTTTGCAGGCGTCCTGGAGCAGTCAGCAATCAATCATTGGCAGAAGTCAAAGAGAGAGGTGCAGAGGAACTCTGGTGAATTCCTGCAAGTCATTATCTAAGGAAAAGCCCACAGGAGAGACCCTTAATAGCCCTCAGAGGAGGATAGGCCACCAAGTCAGGTAAACACCTATCAGGAGGGGTCTCTGACATCACCTGCTGGCACTGGCCACTCAGAGGCTTCCAGAGTGCCCTCACACCTCTGGATCCAAGATGGCAGAGGTCTGGGACACACTGGAGGAGCTCTGGGCACCACCCCTGTGGTGGTGATGGACAGGGGAGTGGTCACTCCCCTTTCCTTTGTTCAGTTTCACACCAGAACAGGGACTGGGGGTTCCCTGAACCGGTGTAGACTGGCTTATGTAAGGAGGGCACCTTCTGTGCCCTTCAAAGCATTTCCAGAGGCTGGGGAGGGTACTCCTCTCCAGCCTTTAAAACCTATTTCTAAAGGGAGCGGGTGTAACACCCCCTCTCAGAGGAAATTCTTTGTTCTGCCTTCCTGGGACTGGGCTGCCCAGACCCCAGGAGGGCAGATCCCTGTCTGTGGGGTGGCAGCAGCGGTAGCTGCAGAGAAAACCCCAGAGAGCTGTTTTGGCAGTACCCTTGGTCCATAGTGGAGCCCAGGGATGCGTGGGATTGGCAACCCAATACCAGATTTGGCATGGGGGGACAATTCCATGATCTTAGACATGTTACATGGCCATTTTTGGAGTTACCATTGTGAAGCTACATATAGGTAGTGACCTATATGTAGTGCATACGTGTAATGGTGTCCCCGCACTCACACAAGTCTGGGGAATTGGCCCTGAACTATGTGGGGGCACCTTTGCTAGTGCAAGGGTGCCCTCACACTTAGTAACTTTGCGCCTAACCTTCATCAAGTGAAGGCTAGACATATAGGTGACTTATAAGTTACTTAAGTGCAGTGAAAAAGGGCTATGAAATAACGTGTGCATTATTTCACTCAGGCTGCAGTGGCAGTCCCGTGTAAGATTTGTCTGAGCTCCCTATGGGTAGCAAAAGAAATGCTGCGGCCCACAGGGATCTCCTGGAACCCCAATATCCTTGGTACCTACGTACCATATACTAGGGAATTATAAAGGTGTTCCAGTGTGCCAATTAGAATTGATAAAAATGGTCGCTAGCCTATAGTGACAATTTTAAAGGTAGAGAGAGCATAAGCACTGAGGTTCTGGTTAGGAGAGCCTCAGTGACACAGTTAGTCACTACACAGGTACACACATTCAGGCCACAAACTATGAGCACTGGGATCCTGGCTAGCAGGATCCCAGTGAGACAGGCAAAAACAAACTTACATACATGTAAAAATGGGGTTAACATGCCAGGCAAGATGGTACTTTCCTACAAGAGGGCATTGCCGTAGTCTAGTGGGCTGGCGATGAGGGCCTGTGTCATGGTGCATCTCCTGTCTAGAAGTAGCCACATGAAGAGCTTACGTAGCATCCACAAAGTGAGGAAGCAGGCCAAGGAGACAGCAGTGATGTGTGATTTCATGGTGAGCTTGATGTCAATGATGATTCAGAGGTTTCTGTTGTGGTCGGAGGGAGTGGGTGTTGGTCCTAGATCTGATGGCCATCAGGAGTCGTTCTATGTGTTGCTGCTGTAGCCAAAGATAAGTACTTCCATTTTGTCTGTGTTGAGCTGCAAGTATTTGTCCTTCTCCAATCAGCGACAATTGTCATGCATGTGTGGAAGCTGGTTATGTGGGCGGGCGGGGTCACCCATGAGTGAGAGGATGAGTTGAGTGTTGTCTGTTTAGGAAATTATGATGAGACCTAGTGATCTGACGATGTTGGCCACTGGTGTTATATATGCATTGAAGAGCATGGGGCTTAAGGATGAGCCCTGGGGGACATCGCAGGTGATCTCCTTGGGTTCTGAGATGAAAGGTGGGAGGTACATATTGAGGGTTCTTCTGGTGAGGAAAGAGGTGATCCATCTGAGAGCGTACCCTTATATGTCAATGTAGTCAAGTCTTTTGATCAGCATGTAGTGGGATATCGTGTCGAATGCTGCCAAGATGTCGAGGAGGATCTAAGCTGCTTTTTATCTTCAGTTGAGCAGGGTTTGGATGTCATTGGTGGCTGCGATCAGGGCAGTTTCGGTGCTGTGATTGCTGTGGAAGCCGGATTGGTAGGCATTGAGTAGTTAATTCTGCTCCAAGTATGTCATGAGTTGCTTGTTCATGATTTATTCCAGTACATTTTACTGGGAATGGGAAAAGGGAGATGGGCTGGTAGTTTTTGGGTTCACTGCTGTCAGAGGAGGGTTTTTTGAGTAGTGGTTTGACTTTGGTGAGTTTCTAGGCATCGCAAAATGTTATGGTGTTTATAGAGGTGTTGAACAGAGTGGTGAGTTTCTGACTGATCCTCTGGTTTCCAAGGTTGAAGATGTAGTGCAGGCATGGGTGTGTGAGAGCTCCCAAGTGCATGGATTTCATGGTGGAGGTGATGCCCTGGGTGGAGATGATATTCCAGGTGGTCAGTGGGTGGTTTATGTCAATTATGGTGATGGCGTATCTGTCGAGGAAGTCCGCAGGTGTGGGATGGGCTTTGAAGTTTCTATATATGGTTGAAATCTTTTGTGGAAGAAGTGGGCAAGGTTGTCACACCGCTCCTGTGAGGGTGTGATGTTTTAGCTGGCAGCCGGGTAGGAGAATTTCTTAACGATGTTGAAAAGTTCCTTGGTGTTGTTGGTTTCAATGCCAGTCGCTAGGGCTTACTTCTTTATTGCCCTCAGCAGGCAGTAGTACAGCGTGAGGGAGGTCTTGAAGGGTGCTCTAAAGGAGGTGTATTTGCTGGTGTGCCTTCTCCTCTCCAGCTGTTTGCTGTCTCTTTTCACTGTTCTGAGTTCTTGGGTGTACCAGCTGGCCTTTTTGGAGGATTTTCTCTGGATGTTGCTCTTGATGTGGACAATGCTGTTGGCACAATTGGTGATCCAGGCATTGAAGTTTTTCACTCCCTATTTGAGGTTGGTGGCAGTAGCGGAGTTGGTGGTGTTGAGGGTGTCCACCCAGTTTCTCTGACATTTTGTTTCACCTGCGGTGGGGGGTGCTGGTCATCCTGGGGATGGAGGCATGGGGGGCTGGAGAAGCTGAAGTGGACAATGGAGTGATCGGTCCATGTAAGTTCTGTAACATGGCTGTATTGGACGCAGTTGCTGGAGATAAAAATGGAGTCCAGCATGTGGCCCCTGGTGTATGTAGGGCTATGGATGATCTGGGTCAATCTAAGGCTGCTCATACTGGTGAGGGGGTGTGCAGTATTGTTGTTGTCATAGATGTGGAAGTTTAGGTCACTGAGTAAGATTTAGGTGGTCATTCTAACCCTGGCGGTAAAAACCGCTAGGGCGAATGACCGCGGTAGCACCGCCAACAGGCTGGCGGTGCACCGCTGGGCATTCTGACCGCGGCGGTTCAGCCGCGGCCAGAAACGGAAAGTCGGCGGTGTACCGCCGACTTTCCGCTGCCCTTGAGAATCCTCCATGGCGGCGGAGCGCGCTCCGCCGCCATGGGGATTCTGACACCCCCTACCGCCATCCTGTTCCTGGCGGGTCTCCCGCCAGGAACAGGATGGCGGTAGGGGGTGCCGCGGGGCCCCTGGGGGCCCCTGCAGTGCCCATGCCACTGGCATGGGCACTGCAGGGGCCCCCGTAAGAGGGCCCCAAAAAGAATTTCAGTGTCTGCCTAGCAGACACTGAAATTCGCGACGGGTGCTACTGCACCCGTCGCACTTCAGCAACTCCGCCGGCTCCATTCGGAGCCGGCTTCATCGTTGCTGGGTCTTTCCCGCTGTGCTGGCGGGCGGCCTTTTGGCGGTCGCCCGCCAGCACAGTGGGAAAGCCAGAATGGCCGCCGCGGTCTTGTGACCGCGGTGCGGTCATTTGGCGGTAACCGCATGGCGGGCGGCGCCCGCCGCCCGCCGCGATTAGAATCACCGCCTTAGTCCTTGGAGTCTAAGGCTAGGGGTGCAATGAAGTCTGTGATGGTGTTTCAGAAGCTTGAGTGCAGGCCTGGGGGTTGGTATGCAAGGGTGCCTCTGATGGTTGTTTTGTCATCCATGTGGAGCTTGAAGTTGAGATGTTACATTGGGGTGGTGGTGTTATTGGTGGTGGTGGTGCATTGTACTGTCTCTTTGTGCATGATGGCTGTTCCTCCACCCTGTTTGTTGGTGTGGTCCTTGTGATTGATTTCATATCCGTTGGGGGTTGTTGTGGCAATCTCTGGGGCAGATGTGGGGTCGAGCCAGGTCTCAGTGAGGAGAATGATGTTGGGGGATAGGGTTGCAATGAGGTCCCATAACTGTGTTGAATGCTTGCATAGTGAGCGTGTGTTGAGAAGGGCGCATGTGAATTGGTGCTTTTGTTTAGGTGGTGTCTGTGATGTGTTCGGGTGGGGCTGGTCAGTGGGCTGGTGTGTGTGTTGTGGCAAGTTAAATGGAAGTGGGTGCAGGTAAAGGGTCCTAATGTGCAGCGTGGGTCAGCGTGGTGGCAGTGTTTGTTGTGGCGTCCGGGGTCAAGGGTATAGACCTCATCAATGGTGGACCTTTGGGGTGAGGGGTGGTCAAGGGCGGCCAGGGGTCAGGGCACTGGGCGTGGTCATGGTGTGGACAGGAACAGACAGGCTTGCCTTTGGCACTTCTGTGTTGTACCAGCAGCATGCCCTCTACGTGCAAATGCTGCACAGTTGCACTTGGGCCTGTATTAGGTAGGTCCCGGGGGCTTCTGTTTGCATAATGAACGGTGAGTGGGAAAACCCAGTTTGGCAGACTAACTTATTCTTAGCAGTTTCCTCACAGGAAACAATCTGAATGATTTGCCACAAGTTTTTATTTTTAACCTATTTTTAAAGATATTTATAAATCGTGCAGAATCAAAGTTTTAACCTGTGAAATTGTTATAGTTTTAATTAACAGAAACAATAAAAACCACCTACCTACCTACTTAGGCATACAGTGCTGTCCAAAAGTTGCATTGAAAAGCCATCTTGAACCCTTGCCTTTCTACTATAGTTGAAGATCAGTGCAAACTTTGTTTTCAGGAGTTTGTCCTTCAATAAGACATTGACACCCAGATTTAGATTATGGAGAACCATTACGTGCTTGGTGTTGTTATTAGTTAAGATCTTGAGAATGAGTTAGTGTGGTTCACTTATGGATGGAGCATGATGTTTATGCAGCCAGGAATACTCCAAGGGTCAAGGGGTTCCATATAGGCTACAGAAAACTTGGAGCTTTATGTAATATTGCAAGTCAATGATGCAGGAAATTACCACCTTTTCTGTGATTTACCCCCATATTTGTTCCTAGACTCTTTTTGCTGGCTGCCGAACTCTGTGCACTTTAGCCCTTGCTAAATAGTGGTGAAGTGCCTGTACTCCTCCTTTCATCATGATGAAATTTGCATATCCATAATTGGCATATTTACCTGATCCATAAGTCCCTAGTATGTGATAAAACGTATAGCCAGGCCCTGTAGGTTAAATGTCACTAGTGGAGTGCAGTACTCATTGTGCTGCCCACTACAGTGAAATGCAAATAAGAAGGAAGGCCTACAATCTGTAGCCTGACTGTTGCAGTTTTAAACTGTACATTCGGTCTGCCAAATAACCCTGTTTGACAGGTCCACATCTTACTTTTAAAAATGTATAAACCATTCCTAAGTAGGCCTTTATGCCCAAAAGGCAGGGTGCATACTATTTAAGAGCAGGACACATAAAAGTTTAATGTTACACATATCCTTAAAGTGAAAAAGCCCCACAAGGTATTTTCATTGTAACAATGCTGGCTGTTCCATACTGTAGGAAACTACTGGGTTGCATAATTATATTTAATAATTGTAATTTTGGTTAGGAAACAGTTAGAAATATAATTCAAAGAATCCTTAAGTTATTCAAAATCAAACTTAACGGTAAATATAATGTTAATAATGACTATTGAGTAAAAGGTACCTTTTCCTGACCTAAAGCCACATGAGGCCCATTTGCATGAGCTCCAACCGTCACCTAGCAGTTGAACACACCCACCCCTTAATGAGGTGTGAAAACTGCTCTGGGAGCAGGATCAAGGCCTTGGGTATAAGGGGGGTATTGCTGTTTCTCTGGCAGGATGACAATTTTTGGCTGTGCCCTGAAACTGAATTAACTTTGAAGAGGCCTACACTGTCACAGACAAATGTTAGCTAACACCTGGGCATGGCCCGCCTTTGTTCCCCTGGTCAGATTAGCATAAATCCCTGTGGGAGAAAAGCTGCCCAAAGAACTGGTTTAAAGTTACCACAGAGGAGGAGTTGCTTTCTTCCCAGGTCACACCTCTGTGGTAGAAACACAGGCTCTGCACAGGGATAGAAGGAATTCAACATCTTAGATTTGTGCAGAGAGGGCCACCATACGGTTGCTTGCTGTAAGGCACACATGAAGTGCTGCAAAGGTGGGTAGGTTCTTCCCTAGGAACTTTTGCCCTATTGGTTAGGGAGGGGTCAGGAGCCAGCCCCATCCACAGGCGTGTGCAAGGTATAAATGCAGTATCCTTCTCATTACCCTACTGGAGCTGTGGAAGATCAGAAGTGGACTGAATCTGCAAGTCTGAGACACGTGGAGAGTCTAGAATACTGGAACTGCTCTCCCTTTTGAATCCAGGACAAATAAGTGGACTTGAAGTGTTATTAGTCTAAACTCCTGTTTAAACTTCAAGGACACAACAAGCTTTTAGAGGCCTTTTGTGCGAATTCCCAGCTGACCAATTCCAACTGGACCTGTCTTGACCCTGCTGGTGGGTTCAGCTGGAGTGATTCTTGAGCCTCAAGTGCTGTTCCTGATGTCCTGGGTCAATGAGCTTTGTCAATGTGTACTCCTCCTAACATTTCCTGAAAACTGGGAATTAGAAGTGTTTTGGGCTTCAAATACCTCTGGAGGACCGAGACCAAACTGTCAAGTCAACCAGACGAAGGTGTGTTGCCACTGGGTTACAAACTCAGATTGCTCCTACTTGGTGCTTTTCCTCAGCAGCAATCTGGTTCAGCGGGGCCTTGTTGAGATGGTATCTGGCCCCATAGATCCCTCTTTGGCTACAGCCTGGAGCCTTGCCTCACTGGAAGAATCCATGCCCCAAAAAAGTGACTAAGTCTGAACATAGAAACTTCAGTTGGTAAAAGTGCCCAAAGTATCTGCCCCTCGAGGGACCTTCTCCTGGCACAAAATTCAAGTTTTTGCCTCTCAAAGCTTCTCAGCCAAGAGTCAAGGGCTTTACTGAAACCATAACCAGGGCCTTCCAATGGTGTAGAACCATTCTTGAACAGAGTATAGTACCTTGCTCTACTGAGGATTTTTGCTGTTTATTTCAGAGACTAAGGCGGTCATTCTGACCGCGGCGGGCGGCGGTCGCCGCCCGCCATGCGGTTACTGCCATTTGACCGCTCCGCGGTCAAAAGACCGCGCCGGCCATTCTGGCTTTCCCGCTAGGCCGGCGGGCGCCCGCCAAAGGAGTGCCCGCCAAAGGAGCACCCGCCGGCCCAGCGGGAAAGGCCCTGCAACGAGGATTCGGAGTTGCAGGGGTGCGACGGGTGCAGTTTCACCTGTCGCGATTTTCACTGTCTGCAAAGCAGACAGTGAAAATCTGTATGGGGCCCTGTTAGGGGGCCCCTGCACTGCCCATGCCAGTGGCATGGGCAGTGCAGGGGCCCCCAGGGGCCCCACGACACCCGTTCCCGCCATCCTGGTTCTGGCGGTGAAAACCGCCAGAAACAGGCTGGCGGGAAGGGGGTCGGAATCCCCATGGCGGCGCTGCAAGCAGCGCCGCATGGAGGATTCCCTGGGTCAGGGGGAAACCGGCGGTAAACCGCTGGTTCCCCTTTTCTGACCGCGGCTTTACCGCCGCGGTCTGAATAGCCCAGGAAGCACCGCCAGACTGTTGGCGGTGCTTCCGCTGCCCTCCGCCCTGGCGGTTAGAGACCGCCAGGGTTGGAATGAGGGCCTAAATCCAAAGGTAAAACTCCCTACCACATTGAACCTGGCCTCTGTATCCGAAATGTGCTCCATCACGGTCTGCCTCAACTTGTGCCTAGCTACTGTTCAAACGCCACCAGATGACCGCAGTTAATGCTTAAATCGTCATGGTGCTATTTTCAACCTTAAACTTTGAAAATTCATAACTCAGCTTTTCCTTATTCGTTTTTTTCATATTGATGTGATTTAACCTAATTAGTTTGAGAGTTTTCTTGTGTTGTTTATTTTTGTTTACTTTAGTACAATTTGGTTCAAGACAAATACTTTTCACACCAATTCTAAATTACATTTGCCTGCTCTCTTCCAAGCTGCCAAGGGATTGAGCTCAGGTTAATTTAGTGACCCTTAAGGTGCACCTTGACAGGGACAGAGGTTGTTACTGGAGATGGGTACTTAGCCCCTCAACTAATGCTGCAATTCCTTACAATGAAAACATGCTATGATCTTGAGTTCATTTGCAAGTGTTTGTGTCTCTTGCTCATGTAGCAGATGAGCCAGAGCAAGGCATTGCCACCATAGCCAATTCATGCAGAGAGAGAGAGTGGGTAAGTTATAAAGGATGGCATTATCAAATGATGCTGAGACCTGTACGAGAACGAGGAGTAAGGGTTTTCTATCATTAGTGATCTGCCAGCACCATCAAACATGAATTAAAGGTGGAAGATTTAATGGTATTTAATGACAAGGGTTCACTTGTTGTTTTGTAGAATATGAGCAAATTGTGAGTGCTCCTACCTCACCCAACATTCAATTGCCATTCCACTGCTTAGAAATGGGAGAGCGGCTGGGTTTCCAGAAGCATCGCCTCATCCTTTTGAGCCAAATAAAAATCTAGACCTGGAGGCATGCCTACCACTAGACAGCCATGTTCTAATGGCAGTCATATAAAGGCAGGTCAACCGCCACTAGATTTCCTTACCCAGGAGCACCACACAGGTCATAGTGGTCCTTGGCAGTAAAAGAGCTACAAATCAAGGAGGATATTTTTTTTGTTTTTCAACAACAATCCTCTGCTTCTGAAAAACAAAAAACTTGACAGGGAAGGTCCTGAGTCGGATAGTTTGGGTAGAGTTTAGGCTTTTTGCCTTCAGAGAGTTAAGAAAGATGAGACAGTGAGAGATGTATTGAAAATGTTGAGAAAAGTTTTCAGTGTTTCGATTGTATTTTCATTTGAAATGAGCTTCAGAGAGACTATTGAGAGGTGGTTAATTTTCAAGGTATTGAAGTACATGCGATATGTTAAGTTTAAGCCTTATTTTTTTGTAAACTCAGAATTGTGGGCTAAGAGCATCACATTGAATTTCGAGAGATTTTTTTTGTTTGCAAGATTATGCTTATTGTGCAAAACGATACTTGATTTAGGGGGCTGTGAAACCAGATTTTGCTGGATGAGTCGTTCTAACAATGTTGAGTTTTGATTCAAAAACTGGGTAAATAGGCAGGGCTTTTTGCTTTATTGTGGCTGTTTTACTTAGCGAAAATAATTTTGAGTGATAATTTAGCCAGAAACCACATTTCATAAGATTTTTTCACACAAATTCGATTTTTTTTTCTTTTTAATAGAGACGAGACAACTGTACACGCGGTTCTAATTTCGTTTTCTGTCATCAGGTTCAAGACTTAGATTTTTTCTTGACTCCTTGCTCATTTTGGATTTGCATTCTGGAGAAATATCTTATCCTTTGAATGATTCATCCTTGCATTATTGAGGAAAGTAAGTACGTTGTTCATAAAATATTCCTCCTTGATGGAATGCGTTTTATCCCAACAGTGGTTGGTCCATGATCTTAGCTCTCATTTTGAATCAAAAGGCACCCAGGCCCTGTGGTTGCCTGTGTGCTTCTGTGCTCCATAAATGCTCTCCATTTTGTCACGCTGGCACTTACAATATTCATTTAATACTGGATTACTCTCTCTCGCTCTCTCTCTGTCTCTCTCTCTCTCTCTCTCTCTCTGTCTCTCTCTCTCTCTCTCTCGCTCTCTCTCGTTCCATCTCTCTCCTTGCCATAGGTCTATGGTGGTCATTACAACCCTGGCGGACGGTGTTAAAGCTTCGGTAATACCGCCAACAGGCCGTCAGTAAAAAAAATGGAATCACAACCGTGGCGGAAACCGCCAACAAAGACAGTCACTTTAACACTCCGACCGCCAAGGCGGTACAAACAAACAGCGCGGCGATCACCGCCAACAGAAAGGCGGAGGACAATGTACCGCCCACAGTGTCACAACCTATCAATCCGCCACCTTTTCCAGGGCGGATTCACTGCGAACAAAAACACGGCGGAAACAGGACTTCGAAGGGAAATCGTTCACCTCTACACACCCCACGAGGAACCAGGACGCCATGGAACCAGAACATCACATTTTCCCTGCCCTTATATTCTTGCTCCTCTACCAGGAGCACGAAAGCCGGCAGCGAAGACCACGGTGAGTACTGCACCTACGACACAGGGGAGGGGGGAGGGAAAAAACAGGGACACACACATGCAACACCACCACCCTCACCCACGACAACACACACACTAATACAGCATGATACATTACAGTTACACCCCCCAAACCCCCCAGAAGAATGCAAAGACAAAAGGAAATTAGTGTAACCAATGTAATATATTGAAATCCAGTACGCAAAAATATATATACACTATAAACAAATATATACACCAAGAATAATAGTCCAAGTATTGCTCCATTGAAGTCCATGGAAAACTGGGCCCACACTGCATGGGCGAGGCCCACACTCAATACCCGAACATGACGGAGAGAACACTGCAGGGGCATCAGATATCAATAAAACAGGCACCTCAGGGGGAAGGGCAAGGGGGGGCACCTCAGCCGGTGGAGTGCACGATGCCAAATCCACGAGGGGCCCCCTTGCCCACTGTCCAATCCTGGGGAGTGCAAAGCCACAGTCTCTCAAGTCTCTACAGTGGGTGGTTTGAACACTATTCAATCCTGAGGAGTGCAAAGCCACAGTTTCTCAAGTCTCTACAGTGGGTGGTTTACCCACTGTTCAATCCTGGGGAGTGCAAAGCCACAGTCTCTCAAGTCTCTACAGTGGGTGGTTTGCCCACTGTTCAATCCTGGGGAGTGCAAAGCCACACTTTGTGCCCAGAGTGCTTCATCCTGCCAAGGACTGTGTGAGTGGATGTGATACTCCACTGGTTCTGGAGGGGGCTTTGTGCCAAGAGTGTTTCATCCTGCCAAGGACTGTGTGAGTGGATGCCTTTCTCCACTGGTTCTGGAGGGGGCTTTGTGCCCAGAGTGCTTCATCCTACCAAGCACAGAGGTAGTGGATGCCTTTCTCGACTGGTTCTGGAGGGGGCTTTGTGCCCAGAGTGCTTCATCCTGCTTGTGGCGGACTCAGTAGTGTCAGTGCCCTTGGCGCTCATGGGCCAGCGGTGCTTGTGGCGGTGGTGTCCTGTTCAGCGGTGCTTGTGGCGGAGGAGTCCTGTTAAGCAGTGCTTGTGGCGGCAGTGTCCTGTTCAGCGGTGCTTGTGGCGTAGGTGTCCCTGTTCAGCGGTGCTTGTGGCAGCGGTATCCTGTTCCGCAGTGCTTGTGGAGGCGGTGTCCTGTTCAGCGGTGCTTGTGGCAGAGGTGTACTGTTCAGCGGTGCTTGTTGAGGCGGGGTCCTTGGCAGTGACTCAGCTTCTGGCAGTCCTGTCTGGCCCAGCGGGGCTGGTGCTGGCGGTCCTGTCTGGGCCAGTGGGGCTGGTGCTGGCGGTCCTGTCTGGCCCAGTGGGGCTGGTGCTGGCGGTCCTGTCTGGGCCAGCGGGGCTGGTGCTGGCGGTCCTGTCTGGGCCAGCGGGGCTGGTGCTGGCGGTCCTGTCTGGCCGAGCGGGGCTGGTGCTGGCGGTCCTGTCTGGCCCAGCGGGGCTGGTGCTGGTGGTCCTGTCTGTGCCAGCGGGGCTGGTGCTGGCGGTCCTGTCTGGCCGAGCGGGGCTGGTGCTGGCGGTCCTGTCTGGCCCAGCGGGGCTGGTGCTGGTGGTCCTGTCTGGCACAGCGGGGCTGGTGCTGGCGGTCCTGTCTGGCCCAGCGGGGCTGGTGTTGGCGGTCCTGTCTGGCCCAGCGGGGCTGATGGCGGTGGCCTCCTGGGCAGCGGGGATGATGGCAGTGGCCTCCTGGGCAGCTGGGATGATGGCAGTCTTCTCCGCCGTGCTGCTCTTCCCAGACTTGCTGGGTTTCTTGTGCCCCTTCCCCACCTTTGAAGGTGTCGCAGCTGACTCCACACTCCCACCTGTACCCCTGGGAGCGGCTTTGGTGGCTGGAGTCTTCCCCCTCTCCCGCCGGGCACTGGCCAACTTTTGATGCTTGACAGGTGGGGGAACTGTCCGTGCTGTGGCTCCTTGCCACACTGGCTGCCCTGCTGCCTGGTGCACTCCAGAATCCAGTGACTACTGGCACCACTAGTCTCGGAGATGTTGTGGCTGAGGTGCTAGGTTGGGACCTGGAGAGTCGGGCCCTAGGAGACTGACGGGGTTGGGAAGGTGAGGGAAAGAGGTCAAGGTTGGACAGGAAAAGTTTCTTGGGAACACTGGGACGGGTAGCTGGAGGTGGTTTTGGAGTGGAGGAAGAGGTTGTGGTTGTAGGAGGTGTATGTTTGGTGACTTTGGGTGAAGGTGCATGAGCTGGAGGCTGTCGTGAGGTGGATGGCTGTTGGGTGGGTGTGTGACTGCGTTTGTGTATCTTGGGAGGTGGCGTCACAGACACACTGGGAGAGGACACAGGGGACGTGTGAATGGTAGTGGGGGTGGTGACTGCATGTGAGCGGGGTGTGGTGGTGTGTGTGCTGGTGATGGTTGTGGCTGTAGATGTAGTGCATGCAGGTGTGAGTGAAGACGAGACTGGGAGGGAGGAGGGAGACGAGGGGGACACAGTGGAGCCAGTGGATGTTGGTGTGTCTGCATGTGTGTGATGCTTGCGTGAGTGCCTGTGGGTTGTGTGGTGCTTATGTTTGCCTGAGATTCCTTTGTTTGTTGTGGTGTGTGCATGCTGGTCTGATGGTGTGCTTGGGGTAGGCTGAGGTACAGGGGTGTGGGTTTGGGTGGAGGAAGTTGGAGGGGGGATGCAAGAGACAGGGACAATAGCTGCCATCAGTGCTGAGGCCAGAGTCTGAAAAGCTCGCTGAAGGGCTGCCTGACCAGAATGAATGCCCCCAGGAATGCATTTATTTGTTGCAACTGCCTCTCTACACCCTGGATGGCATTCAAAATGGTAGACTGCCCAACAGTGAGGGACCTGAGGAGGTCAATGGCCTCCTTACTGAGGGCAGCAGGGGTGACTGGGGCAGGGCCTGAGGTGCCTGGGGCGAAGGTGATGCCCACCCTCCTGGGTGAGCGGGCACGGGGCAAAGGCTGTGGGGCTGCTAGGAGGGCGGTGCTGGTACGGGGGTGGCGGCTGTACCTGTAGATGCGGGGGGCACAGACGTGGCCGCCACCACAAGGGAGCTCCCATCAGAGGACGAGTCCGTATCACTGGTGTCAGCTCCTGTCCCCGCCGTGGAGCTCCCCTCGACCTCCGTCCCACTGGTGAATTCCGAGTCTGTAGTCTCGCCTTCCAGGGCCATGTGGGATGCAGCTCCCTCCTGCTTCGGTGCCACTGCTCCTCCGCCTGATGATGCTAATGCACACAAGAACAGGGAGACCACAAAAAGGGAGGAGGGGCGACAGAAGAAAGACATGTTGAGTGCATGCATTACCGCTACCATTGGCGGACCCGACAGACACAGAAGCACCCTGCACTACGCCGCACACTTGGGGTCCACTGTTCAATCCCTGGGACATGGCCGACAAGGCTATGGCTGACATCTGCACACATGGATGTCACGGGAGCCTGACTAGATGTAGTTGGCACTGTACACAGGCGGGGTGGGGTGCCACAGGGTCTGCCAGAAGAAGAGGACCTAAATAGCAAACTCGCCCTGGCCTAGGGAAACCCACAGCCCACCTCCCCCACCCAGACAGCTCCACTGCGCGCTGAATCAACTGAATGAGAGTGCACTCACCCCCTTGTGGCTGCTTTGATGCCCTCAAGCGCCCATCCAACTCCGGGTACGCCACCACCAGGATCCTCAACATCAGGGGGGTCATGGTGCGACGGGCACTCCTCCCACGTTGGGAGGCCATCCCCAGCTGTGCCTCCACCGTCTTCTTGCTCCAGTGGCGAATGTCCTCCCATCTCTTACGGCAGTGGGTGCTCCGTCTGTGATAGACCCCCAGGGTCCGGACGTCCTTGGCGATGGCACGCCAGATGTCCTTTTTCTGGTGGGCGCTGACCTACATGAATTGTACAGGGGAAAAAGAAAAGTTATTACCAACTGCACCTTCACAGTCATTGGCCCCCATCCCTACCCTTGCCATGTGGCATATGCAGTAACCGTCGTTTCATGAACGCCTCAATCTCCCCTCCCCCATCTTTTATCCACCCAACTCCACACAGGCATAGCCCATACAGCATGCTCCCAGTGTACTTACCTGTTTGTCTGGAGGACCGTAGAGTAGTGTGTACTGAGGGAGGACCCCATCGACGAGTTTCTCCAACTCCTCTGTGGTGAAGGCTGGGGCCCTTTCCCCAGATGCACAAGCCATTGTCTCTTCCAGACTGAGGTCACAGCAGCACTTGCAGTGTAGGTCCTCTCCTGTCGAAGATCAGGTATCGAGTGATTGAACAGAGAGAAAATGGCAGCCACGTCCATGGCGATGCGTACCGTCACCGCCGGCATACATCGTCATTGGCTCCTGGCACCCATAGTGTCCAATGGTAACCAATGCAGAATTGCGCAGAGGTCTTCGACTGTCTACTGCGACGGTGTACAACGCCAGTGCAGTTACCTCACATCGCATTGTCCCACTTTACAGGTCAGGCAGCTGTCATTTCAGGGGCCCACATGGCTTAATTTTTAACTGTGTCACACATACCTAGGCCTTGCCTCAACACTCATACATGCAAATTTCGGATTATGAATCGTGTTCTGTGTAAACTGTGGGTATGTACCTCTGAGTTGGTTGACTCTGTGCTCGCTGTTGTCCTTCATAGGCACCGTCCGCTGGGACATGTGAGGAGATGGCGGCATCCTCCGGTGTACAGACTGCTGGTGGACCTGTCGACAATGGAGGAAAGACATGTGATCATCACCTACATGCTTGATCGTGCCACAATCCTGGAACTGTGTGCCCAGTTGGAGCCAGCCCTGATGTCAGCTATCCGCAATCCCACAGGAATCCCCCCTCTAGTGCAGGTGCTGTCAGTACTCCATTTCCTTGCAAGTGGGTCATTTCAACCAACAGTGGCCATAGCATCAGGGATGTCCCAGCCTATGTTTTCCAACGTGTTGTCCAGAGTGTTGTCTGCCCTGCTGAAACACATGCAGAGCTACATCGTTTTCCCTCAGTTGGAGGATTTGCCTACAGTGAAAGGTGATTTCTATGCCCTGGGACATATCCCCAACATCATTGGTGCCATTGATGGGACACATGTGGCTTTGGTACACCCCCCTGGACGGAACAGGTGTACGGAACCCAAAGAGTTATCATTCGATGAATGTGCAGATGGTGTGTTTGGCACACCAGTACATCTCCGATGTGAATGCCAAATTCCCTGGCTCAGTGCATGACGCTTACATTTTGAGGAATAGCAGCATCCCTTATGTGATAGGGCAACTCCAGAGGCACCGTGTGTGGCTATTAGGTGGGCACCTGGAAGAAAGTGAGTGGGAATGGTTGTCTGGGTCTGGGGATATCCCTACAGGTTAGTGTGTGTCTAACAGTTGTCCCTCCCCATTTGCAGGTGACTCTGGTTACCCCAACCTGTCATGGCTACTGACCCCAGTGAGGAATCCCAGGACAAAGGCAGAGGAACGCTACAATGAGGCCCATGGGCGAACTCGGAGGATTATAGAGTGGACCTTCGGCCTCCTGAAGGCCAGGTTCAGGTGCCTCCATATGACAGGTGGATCCCTATTCTACTCACCAAAGAAGGTGTGCCAGATCATTGTGGCCTGCTGTATGCTTCACAACTTAGCTTTGCGATGACAGGTGCCTTTTCTGCAGGAGGATGGTCCAGATGGAGGTGTTGTGGCAGCTGTGGAGCCTGTGGACAGCGAAGACGAGGAAGCAGAAGAAGAAGACATCGACAACAGGAACTCTGTGATCCTGCAATACTTCCAGTGAGACACAGGTAAGAATACAAACCTGCCTACTACATGTACTTTAACACTAATACCTCTCTACTGTCTGTCGTATTCACCCAGTGTATGGTCACTGAGTTGTCACTTTCCCTTAGGATTTCACAGATGTGGGTCCCACTGTCTAACATCTGCTTTGTTTCCTCATGGACTAGAGCTGTGTGACATAGCTCTTTTGACATTACAATTGAAAGAACATTTTGACACTGTAATTGCTAATACACTATTTCGAAATCACAGACAGACTCCAGATTGTTTTGTGCTTTAAGGGTGTTTATTTAAGTACTCAATTTTGGAGGGTGCAGTAAAATGCTGAGGGGTGATGGTGGAGGAATGTCCATGGCAGAGTCCAGTCTATTAGTCTCACAGGTGCATTGCCCAATTGGGCATAGGAAGTGGAGCTGGGGCAGTTTGAGGATGGACAGGGTGACAAGGTGGGACAAAAGGATGACATACAGGATGGTCTCATTTCTTGGCGGGGGTCTTGGCATCGTTCTCTGTCTTTGTCCTGGATCTCAGGGACCGTTTGCGGGGTGATTCTCCCTCTGCAGGGGGTGGGGTGCTGGTGTGGTGGTCCTGTGGTGGTGCCTCCTGTCCACTAGAGCCGGCAGAGGTGGTGGGCAGTTCATCGTCCAGGCTAGTGTCAGGGGCCCCTGGTTGTGCCACAGTGTCCCTCCTTGTGTTGAGGACTTCCTTCAGCACCCGTACAATGGTGCCCAGGTTGGAATTGATGGATCTGAGTTCCTCCCTGAAGCCCAAATACTGTTCCTCCTGCAGCCGCTGGGTCTCCTGAAACTTGGCCAGTACCGTTGCCATGTCTCCTGGGAATGGTGGTATGCTCCCATGATGTTGGAGAGGGCCTTGTGGAGAGTGGGTTCCCTGGGCCTGTCCTCCCCCTGTCGCACAGCAGCCCTCCCAGTTCCCCTGTGTTCTTGGGCCTCTGTCCCCTGGACCGTGTGCCCACTGCCACTGCCCCCAGGTCCCTGTTGTTGTTGGGGTGGTGGGTTAGCCTGGGTTCCCTGTAGTGGTGGACACACTGCTGATTGACGTGTCCTGGGGACAGAGGTATGGGCCCGCTGGGTGGGTGCTGTGCTGGTGTTTCCAGAGGGGGGAAGCTCTGTGGTGGCCTGTGACTGTATCAGGGGAACCGACTGTTCCGAGGTCCCAGGTGGGCCGGGCTGGTCATCTAGATCCAGTTGGACAGAGCTGCTGTCATCACTGTGGGCCTCTTCTGTTGGTGGTGTGGACATGTGTGGACCCTCCTGTCCGGTGACGTTGGGTAGGGGCCCTGCAGGGGTATAAAAGGATGTTTATTGCATCTGTGTGTGCCATAGTGTGCAATGGGTGTGTGACCGTGTACCCCGGTGCTTGCATTCCTGTGTGGGACCTTGTGTGATGGTGGTTTAGGGGGGTGTATGGGTATGTGCAGTGGCGATGCTTTGGTGATGGGTGTCCATGCTTTGGTGTTGCATGCAGGGCTTGGTGTTGGCATGTGTGGTTTGTGATATTGGGATATTTGTGAGGAGTTGGAGTGATGGGGGTGAGGGTGGGGGTATGTGATAGCATGCAGGTAGGGTGGGGGATGTAATAGTTAAGAATTGACTTACCAGAGTCCATTCCTCCATCTACTCCTGTGAGGCCATCTGGATGCAGAATCGCCAGGACCTGCTCCTCCCATGTTGTTAGGTGTGGGGAGGAGGTGGGGGTTCGCCGCCAGTCCGCTGAACCGCAAGGTGGCGTCTTGAGACCACAGAACGTACCTTCCCCCGTAGGTCATTCCACCTCTTCCTGATGTCATCCCTATTTCTTGGGTGCTGTCCCACTGCGTTGACCCTGTCCACTATTCTTCTCCATAGCTCCATCTTCCTAGCTATGGAGGTGTGCTGCACCTGTGATCCGAATAGCTGTGGCTCTACCTGGACGATTTCCTCCACCATGACCCTGAGCTCCTCCTCAGACAACCTGGGGTGTCTTTGCCGTGCCATGGGGTGGTGTGGGTGATGTGTGGGGTGGTGTGTGTGTGTAGTGATAAGTGGGGTGATATTTAGTGGTGGGTTGTGTGAGGTGCGTGGAAGTTATGTGGGTGATGGTAGTAGTTTGTAGTGTCTCTCTCTGGCCTAGTTTCGGTATTTTGGTCATAGGGGTTTGTGGGTGATGTGGGTGTGTGTTTTATATTGTAATGGGTGTGTGGGAGTGGTGTGTGTATGTGTATCAGGTGTGTGTATTTGGATTTGTCCAATGTGGCTGTGTTTTGTAAGAGTGTGTGTATTTTGAGCGTGGCGGTGTGTACCGCCAATGGAATACCGCGGTTGAAAGACCGCCGCGTGGATTCATGGGTCGTGATAGTGTGGGCATATTTCTGTTGGCGTGACGGTGGAGGTTTTGTTTTCGGCATTTTATCACTGACCTTTGGTGTTGCGGACTTGGGTGGGTGTCTCAATCTTGGCGGATTCCGAGCAGCGCGTCATAATGACCGTGGCGGAATTACGCTGCCGCGGCGGTGTGTTGGCGGTCTTCTGCATGGTGGTAAGCGGCTTTTGCCACCAATATTGTAATGAGGGCCTATGTGTGTGATAGTTCTAAGACAGACTCATTGATTACAAGCAATCAATGTAGTTTTTAGTAGTGAAAATATATTTGAGCACTTCTATAGTTATCAATATTTCATTACATTTTCGTATATAATTGCTATTCATGGTATTATTAAGTTGCGTCATTTTGCATTTATTATGTTGGGAAAGTCTGACTATCTGTCTTCTTATTCCTCCTTGCCAGCAAGTAGACGAGGCGGAGGTCAGAGAGAGCAGTGTCCATTGAGAAGTTTTACGCCTTTGAAAAGAGTACCCCCACTGTACAGTCTGGCATGATTTCTCTTATTTCGTTTGCAAATCTGGGAATCATAGAGTACCTGATGCACCCTTTTCTGGGTAGCAAGCTCTAGGAAGCATTTCTGGATTCAATGTGTTACTAACAAAAATCACTAATTACTCATACCATTCATGATGGCAGAATTGTCCCAACAAACAGAAAAGGGCAAGAGTCCAAACACCTGAGCTAAGAACAGAGTTGTATATTAAGCTTATTCAGCATAAACATAAACTTTTGCCTTATCTCCTCCCATAAGAAGCTTCACCAAACCCCATCTTTCAGGGAACTTTGAAAAGAAGTGCACTCCAAGCACCATCATTGAGGGGACTATAAAAGGAAACCTCTATAAGGCCCAATTTTCTGTCATCAGTTTGAAGGACGATGAGCCTGACATCGTTCATGTTGAAAGTTTCACTAAAAAAGTGCATACCATATTGTTTGCACTGCTGCAATGACACCATCTGCTTCCATCTTCTTTGAATCAAAAGACCCGGGCCTTAGTAATACCCTGCTCTATGCCTCCTCCACACATAGTTGGGAATTTCTTCACTGTTTAGAACCAGGAACACAAGCAAACTGCAGGAATTGTCATAGTAAAGTGAGTCCTCAGAAGCAAGGCAGACATTGACGTATTTGGGACATTGACCCATTTGAGTAAGCAATATGCAGTCAAATGGGTAAAGTACTAAAGAAAGGGTAGTGCAGCTCCCAAATCCAGAATGAAAGAAGTAGATCATGGCAAAGATGGTGATCAAGATGATGGTTGTTTGAAAGTGCCCTCTTTCCCCAAAACTGTGCAACGGTTCCCCAACTGGCAATACCTCAAGCACCCTTGTAAGTTGCCAGTAAATGGTGCCCAAGGTACTTAGGCCTTCATTATGACATTGACGGTAAGCCACGCTTACCGACATGCCAACCGCCACCAACATACCGGCACTGTGGCGGATTACAGCTACCCATATTATGACACACACAAGTCCGCCAGCCCAAAGGTCAATGATAAATTGGTGGTACCAAAACTGACACCGTTACTCCAACAGAACTACGCCCACAGCATTATGACCCACAAATCACCACGGCGGACATTCAACCGTGGTAAACCATTGGCGGTACATACCGCCGCGCTCAAAATACACACACACATGCAAAACAACACCACATTGGACAATTCAAACTACACACACCTGACACACATACATACACCACACCCACACACCACACCCACACTCTCACACCACTATAAAACACCCACCCACAATACCCACAACCCCTTACGACAAAAAAATATTGCCAACTGAGAAAGACAGACCAAGAGCAACCACAGAACCAGAGCCACAAAACACCATCACCGATACACCATCCACGCACCTTACAGCACACACCCCAACACATCACCTCACACACCCTCACACACACCACACACACTACACACACTACACCATGAGCACCACAAAGACACCCCAGGTTCTCAGAGGAGGAGCTAAGGGTCATGGTGGAGGAATTCAGATCACAGGTAGAGCAGACATCCATTGCTACAAAGATGGACCTATGGCGGAGGATCGTGGACAGGGTCAACGCCTTGGGACTGCACCCAAGAACAAGGGATGACATCAGGAAGAAGTGGAATGACCTACAGGGCAAGGTGTGCTCCGTGGAAGCAAGTCACCAGATAGCAGTACAGAGGACTGGCTGTGGACCCCCACCTCCTCCCCCACAACTAACAACATGGGAGGAGAAAGTCTTGGCAATCATGCATCCTGAAGGCCTGGCAGGAGTAGCAGGACTGGACTCTGGTAAGTCAACTCTCTATTACTATCAGCCCACTACCCTCATGCCATCACATACTCCCACCCCTGCCCTCACCCCCACCACCTCACATACACCCCACCATCACAACCCACTCCTCCCAATGCCAAGCCGTGCACGTAACACCAATGCACGGACCCCCATCACAGACCTGCATGGTCACACATCACTAAAGCATGCACACTTGAGACAATCACCTAGCCCACCAAATCTCTACTCACACAAGGCAAAGCTGCCAGGGCAATAACAACCATAGAGGGCAACACATCTATGCACAAGATGGCACACACAGAAACAATAACACTGCATTTACATCCCCATAGGTCTCCCATTCAATGTCACCGGAGAGGAGGTGCCAGCAACATCCAGTCCCCCCCCCCCAGAAGAGGCCCACAGTGATGACACCAATTCGGCTCGCCTGGATCTGTATGATCAACCTGGCCCATCAGGGACCTCCGGACAGTCAGTTACTCAGGCACAGTCACACACCACCACAGAGCCTCCCCCTTCAGGAAACACCACCACAACACCCACCCAGTGGGCTCATACCACTGTCCCCAGGACACATAAATCCGCAGTGTGTCCACCACTACCGGGACCCCAGGCCACCCCCCAAAACACAGGACGATCAGGGCCCTGGGGTCAGTGGCAGTGGGCACATGGTTCAGGGGACAGAGGCACAGGACAACAGGGAAGCTGGGAGGACTGCTGTGTGACGGGGGGAAGGCCAAGTGAACCAACTCTCCAAGAGGCACTCACCAACATCCTGGGAGCATACCACCATTCCCAGGAGACGATGGTCCAGATACTGGACAAGTTACAGGAGACCCAGCGGCTGCAGGGGGGACAGTACCTGGCGATCAGGGAGAACCTGAGGGACATCCACACCACTCTGGTCACCATTGCAGGAGTTCTGGCAGACATGGCCAACACCATGAGGGAGGCAGTGGCACACCAACGGGCCCCTGACACTAGCCAAACCACTGAACAGCCTTCCACCTCCGCTGCCATTTGGAGATAGTAGGCCCCGCCACAGGAACAACAGGCCACCAGCACCCCTCCCCCTGCAGAAGGAGAACCACCCCGCAAACACTCCCTGCGATCCAGGCAGAAGCCAGAGAACATTGCCAAGACCCCCGCCATGAAATAAGACTCTCCTGAATGTCACCCTAGTGTCCCACTCAGCCACCCTGTCCACCTTGAACTGCATTGCTCCACTTCCTCTGCCCCCTTGGACAATGCACCTGTGATACAAATAGACTGGACTCTACCCTGGACTTTCCTCCATCAGCAACCCAGCCCATTGTAATACCTCCTCCACTTATTATCACCTAAATAAACACCCTTTGAACAAATACAAGTATGGAGTCTGTCAATTGATTGAAATATGTATTAATTTAACAAGCTGTAAACATTGCAATTCAACTGTACAGTTATGTATACATAGGTATGACCTGTAGGTGGCAGCAGTCAACACACCAGGAGCCAGAGTGGGGCACAGATATCTGAAAATAGAGATGCCAAAGGGTACAGTAAGTGGCCATAGTAGTGGGAAAATCAGACTGCCATGTACAGTGTCCAACACAAAACTGTCAATGGAAGGTGAAGTTACAGGGGGTCATTCTGACCCTGGCGGTCACCGACCGCCAGGGCCAACGACCGCGGAAGCACCGCCAACAGGCTGGCGGTGCTTCCATGGGCATTCTGACCGCGGCGGTACAGCCGCGGTCAGAAACGGGAAACCGGCGGTGTCCTGCCGGTTTCCCGCTGCCCCAGGGAATCCTCCACGGCGGCTCTGCTTGCAGAGCCGCCATGGGGATTCCGACCCCCTTACCGCCATCCTGTTCCTGGTGTTTTCACCGCCAGGAACAGGATGGCGGTAACGGGTGTCACGGGCACTGCAGGGGCCCCCTAACAGGGCCCCACATTGATTTTCAGTGTCTGCTAAGCAGACACTGAAAATCGCGACGGGTGCCACTGCACCCGTCGCACGCCTTCCATTCGGAGCCGGCTTCCTCGTTGAAGGCACTTTCCCGCTGGGCCGGCGGGCGGCCTTCTGGCGGTCGCCCGCCAGCCCAGCGGGAAAGCCAGAATGGCCGTCGCTGTCATTTGACTGCAGTGCGGTCATTCGTCGGCTCCCGCCGGGTGTGCGGTTACCGCCGCCGACGGGAGTCGGAATGACCCCCACAGTGTCTTACCTGTGTGTCACTGGAAGTACTGTTGTATGATTGCTGTTCTGTTGGCCTCATCCTCATCCTGTGCCTCCTCTTCGTCACTGTCCACAGGGTCCACTGCTGCAACACACCCAACTCTAGCCTCATCCTCCTGCAGAAAAGTCACCTGGCGTCTCAAGGCAAGGTTATGCAACATACAGCATGCCACAATGATCTGGCAGACCTTCATGGGTGAGTAGCACAGGGAACCACCTGTTGGATGGAGGCAACAAAACCTGGCCTTCAGGAGGCCGAATGTCCTCTTGATTATTCTTCTTGGTCTCCCATGCGCCTCATTGTAATGTTCCTCACCCTTGTCCTGGGATTCCTCACTGGGGTCAGTAGCCGTGAGAGGTTGGGGTAACCAGAGTCAACTGCAAATATCGATGGACACCTGTTAGCCAAACACTAACTCTTAGGGCCAACACCATAACCATACACCAACATATACTGGGTTGGAACCATGGGCTCACCTATTAGCCACACCCGGTACCTCTGGATATGAGACATTTCAAATGGGATGATGCTATTCCTCAGGATAAAGGCATCATGCACAGACTCAGGATACTTTACATTGACATGGGAGATGTACTGGGCCGCCAGGGGGGGAGACAAATGCAATATGTTTACCATCAATAGCCCCAATAATGTTGCATAAACTTGCATAGAAGTCAGCTTTCACCGTGGCCAAATCCTCAACGTTGGAGAAAACAATGTAGCTGTGTTTAATCAGGGCAGACAACACTCTAGTCAGCACTATTGAGAACATTGGATGAGACATTCCTGCTGCCAAGCCCACTGTTACTTGGAAAGAACCAGTTGCCAAGAAATGGAGCACTGAGAGGTCTTCCACAAGAGGGGGATCCCAGTGGGGTGACGTATAGCAGATATCAGGTCAGGCTCTAACAGGGCACACAGCTCTGTGATTGTGGCCCTGTACAGTATATAGGGGAAGATAATGTGCCTGTCCTCCATTGTTACCAAGTCCACCTGGGGTTTGTACACAGGGGATGTCTCTATCTCCTATTCATCTGCAGTGGTTGTAATCTAGGGGGCAAAAGAGTGAGCAGCTGGTCAGTATTCCACATTTCCAAACTGTACACTGCATTGCATGTTGTGACAGAAACAGTATGTTTTTGGATAGGCCCAAATGGTGCATATGTGTACTGTGACGCAGTTAGGTGCCATGGCCTGCCCCCCTGAAATGGCGCCCACCTGTCCTGTGTAGATGGACATGTGGAAATGAGGTAATGCCGCTGACATTGTGGACCGTTGCAGGAGACGGTCGAGTACTGCTGTGCAACTCCTCATTGGTTGTCATTGGACCATATGGGTTACAGTGGCCAATGGTGAAGTACGCCAGTGGTGACGGTATGCACCGCCGCGGACGTGACCGCCATTTTCCATCTGTTCTCTCACTTGCTACCTGACATTCAACAGGAGAGGACCTACACTGCAAGTGCTGCTGTGACCTGTGTCCGGAACCGACCATGGGTCGAGTCACTGGGGAAAGGGCCCCTGCCTTCACCGCTGCAGAGTTGGAGAGACTGGTGGATGGGGTCCTACCCCAGTACCGAATGCTGTATGGGCCTCCAGACCAACAGGTGAGTACACTGTGAGCATGATGCATGGGGCATGAATGCATGGAGTACTGTGTAGGAGTGCCTCGTGTAAGGGGGGAGTTGGTGGAAGGGTCCTGGCAGTGTGCTACATGTATGGTGGGCAATGTCTGTGCATCAGGAGATGTGAGGGCTATGGTGGGCCATGAGTGTAAGAGGCCGGGCGGTATGACTGATACCTTTTTCTATGTTGATTTGTCTGCAGGTCAGCGCCCATCAGAAAAAGGGTATATGGTGTGCAATCGCCAAGGACGTGCGGACCCTGGGGTTCTACGGCAGGCGGACCACCCACTGTTGCAAACGGTGGGAGGACCTGATACGCTGGGCACGGAAGATGGCGGAGGCCCAGCTGGGGATGGCCTCCCAACGAGGAAGGGGTGCCCATCGAACCCTGACCCCCCCTGATGTTCCGCATACAGGCGGTAGCCTATCCGGAGCTGGATGGGCCCTTGAGGGCATCACAGCAGTCACAAGGGGGTAAGTACAGTTTCCAAATCTACTACTTGCACGTGGTAGGGTGGTCTACGGGTGGAGATGTGGGACTGAGGGTGCCTCTAGGCCAGGCCAGACATTGCAAGGTAGGTCCCATGTTGGGCAGGGGCTGATGAACACCACCTCCTACAAAGCAAGTAGGCATCCACTACTGGGCAGGGGTCTGTGGGTGTCAGGTATGCAGCTATTGGCGTTAGGTATTCCTGTCCTTGGGCTGGTGACTAGCATTGTGACTGGTAGTGCATTGCATAGTGCGTACGACTGTTCCCTGTGTGAGGGTGCTGTGTACGCCAACGGTGGTGTTGGGGCAGCCACTTACCAAGTGTATCCTTTGTCTCCCCCACCCTTTTGTTTTGTCAGCCTGACCTTATGTGCCTTAGCATCATCTGGCCGAGGAGCAGAGGCACCGGTAAAGGAGGGAGCTGCATCCCACATGGCCCATGAGGCCGAATGCACCGACGGTGACAGCACCAGTGGGACGGAGGGCGAGGGGAGCACCACAGCGAAGACAGGAGGGGACAGTTCGGACAGTGATACCTCCTTCGATGGAAGCTCCCTGGTAGTGGCGGACACCTCTGTGGCCACCCCAACTACAGGTACAGCCACCAGCCCCGTACCAGTACCGCCCTCCCCACAGGCCCTCAGTGAGTTTCCCATGCCCGCTCCCCCAGGAGGGTGGGCATCTCCTCGCCCCAGGGTCCTCAGGCCCTGCCCCAGTCAGCCCTGCTGCCCTGAATGAGGAGGCTATTGACCTCCTGCAATCCATCTCTGTTGAGCAGTCAACCATAGTGAATGTCATCTAGGTGCTGGCAGGCCATTTGCAACAAACCAATGCATTCCTGGAGAGCATTCACTCTGGCATGGAGGCCCAACAGAGATCAATCCAAGCTCTGGCCTCCTCCCTGATGGCAGCCATTGTTCCTGTTTCTAGCCTCCCCCTCCAACTTCCTCTGCCCAGTCCCATTCCCCTCAACTCCAATCTATCCCAAGCACACATTCAGACCAGCATGCACCCAAGACAACACACAGGAGTGGCTCAGGCAAACACAAGCACCACACATCATCCCACAGGCACTCACACAAACACCATCCAGATGCAGACACACCAAAATCCACTGCCTCCACTGTGTCCCCCTCCTCCTTGTTGTCCACCACCCTCCCAGTATCATCTCCACTCACACCTGCATGCACTACATCTTCATTCACTACAGCCATCACCATCACGCCTATCACTACACACCCCTCAATGGCAGTCACCACCCCCACATCCACGGCCACGTCCCCTGTGTCTTCTACCACTGTGTCTGTGCACCCTCCTCCAAAAGTACACGAACAGAAGCACTCAGACACCCAACAGCCATCCACCTCACAACAGCATCCAGCCCATGCACCTGTATCCAAACACAGCAGTCTGACACATCCTACAACCACTCCCTCGTCCTCCACTTCCAAACCTTCACCCTCTTCCCGCCCCAGTGTGTCTAAGAAGCTTTTCCTCTCTGCCGTTGACTTCTTTCCTACCCCTCCCCCCAGTCCTTCACATTGGGCCAGGGTGGTCTGAGCCCAGCCGAGCACCTCAGTCACCCAGTCCACGGCCACAGTAGTGTTGGCAGCTACTGCAGGTGGGAGAGGCTCCAGGGAACCAGCCATCAGCACTGACAGTGTGCCTGCACCGGCTGCCAAGGGGAAAGGCAAGGAGGCACCACCAGCTGGCAATGGTAAAGGCAAGGAGGCACCACCAGATTCTAAGGGAAAGGCTAAGGAGGCACCACCAGCTGCCAAGGGCAAGGAGGCACCACCAGCTGGGCAGGGAAAGTGGCCTGCCCCTGCAGGCACAAAGGACAGGAGGCCTGGTGCTGGGACTGATTCAGAGCCTCCAACACCAACCATGGCGGTTGAACTGTCCGAGGCTGCATAGGAAGGGCTGGAGCCTCCCCCACCACTGGCATTCCAGACACCAGCTCTGCCACCAGCGCCACCACCAGCACCACTGACTGCAGCACTGCCAGCACCGCCAGAAGCCCCAGCCTCGGAAGTCTGTCCGAGGCTGCAGGAGATGGGCTGGAGCCTCCCACCACCACTGCCAGCACCACCACAAGAACCACTGTCTGCAGCACTGCCAGCAGCAGCAGCCCCAGTGGGCAGACTTCCGAGGCTGCAGGGGTTGGGCTGGAGCCTCCCCCCACCATTGCCAGCATCACCAGCAGCCCCAGTGGGCAGCCGTCCCCCTACCAATGCCAGCAGCAGCACCAGCACTGCCACCACTGAGCAGCCGTCACCACCGGCGGGCAGTGTGTAATCCTGCCTCCATGGACTGTAGTGCATCCTGGACCCTGAAAATCCTGTGAGTGTGACACCCAGGTGAGAGACTGTAACCTTGCACTCCCCACCTGCTGCATCACAGGCAACAAAGTCCCCTCCAGAACCAGTGGAAGAAGCCATCCACTCACCCCATCCTTGCCAGGATGAAGAACACTGGGCACAATGCCCCCTCCAGAACCAGTGGAAGAAGCCTTCCACTCATCCCCTCCTTGCCAGGATGAAGCACGCTGGACACAAGCCCACCTTTAGAACCAGTGGCGAAGCCATCCACTCACCCCCTCCTTACCAGGATGAAGCACACTGGGCACAAGACCCCCTCCAGAACGAGTGGAAGAAGGCATCTACTCACCCCATCCTTGCCAGGATGAAGCACTCTGGGCACAAGGCCCCCTCCAGAGCAGTGGAAGAAGCCATCCACTAACCCCTTCCTTGCCAGAATGAAGCACACTGGACACAAGGCCCCCTCCAGAACCAGTGGAGAAGCCATCCACTCACCCCCTCCTTGCCAGGATGGAGCACACTGGACACAAGCCCACCTTTAGAACCAGTGGCGAAGCCATCCACTCACCCCCTCCTTACCAGGATGAAGCACACTGGGCACAAGACCCCCTCCAGAACGAGTGGAAGAAGGCATCTACTCACCCCATCCTTGCCAGGATGAAGCACTCTGGGCACAAGGCCCCCTCCAGAGCAGTGGAAGAAGCCATCCACTAACCCCTTCCTTGCCAGAATGAAGCACACTGGACACAAGGCCCCCTCCAGAACCAGTGGAGAAGCCATCCACTCACCCCCTCCTTGCCAGGATGGAGCACACTGGGCACAAGGCCCCCTCCAGAACCAGTGGAGAAGATATCCACTTGAGAGACTGTGGCTTTGCACTCCCCAGGACCAAGCAGTGGGCAGAGCACCCACTTGAGATACTGTGGCTTTGCACTCCCCAGGACCAAGTAGTGGGCAGATCACCCACTTGAGAGACTCTGGTCTTGCACTCCCCAGGGCTAGTGGTGTTGTACCATCTTCCAGCTGAGGTACCCCCGTCCCTGTCCCCCTGAGTTGCCTGTGTATTTTTCGACCTGATGCCTCTGCGGTGTTGTCTCTGTTTTGTTGCAGGAGTCAAGTGGGGCCTTGGCCTATGTGATGTGGCCCTGTGGCCCACGGACATTGTGGACTAGGCTGTGTCCCTTCATTTGTATATATGTATATACTGTTTTGATTTTGAAATACGATTTTCTAAAATTTTATATTACACTCACTTTAATCAATGCCTTTTGTCCTTGCATTATTGTTGAGGGGTACAGGGTAAATATTTTTTATTGTTGCATCAATTTATGTGTATGGTGCTGGGGGTGTTGCGTGTTGCGTGTGTGTGTGTCACTCTCTTTTTCCTCCCCCTGTGTGTGCTAGGCAGCAGTACTCACCGTGGTCGCCTTCACCGGCATTGGTGTTAATAGTGAAGAAGGAGATAGACGAGCATGGGGAACACCTGCAACTCGGGCTCCATGATGGCGTGGTTCTTTCGTGTGTCTCCAGATGTGAGTCCTTTGACTTCTGGGTTCTGTTTTTGCCGTGCTTTTGATGTTGTTGGTACGGCGCCAGAAAAGGTGGCTGATGGGCCTGTTGTAATACTGTGGGCGGTACATTGTCTTCCACCTGGCTGTTGGTGGGTACCGCCGTGGTGCTTGTTGCTACCGCCGTGGCAGTCGGTGTGTTAAAGTGGCTGTCTGTCTGAGTGGTTTCCACCATGGTCATAATTCCATTTTGGTTACTGCCGGCCTGTTGGTGGTATTACCACCACTTTATCACTGACCGCCAGGGCTGCAATGAGGGCCTTAGTGCCTGGAGCTCTAAACAGGGTCCCTTAGGGCTGCAGCATGCATTGTACCACCATATGGGGCCCTTCAGCACTTTTATGCCAACTGTCATTGCAGGCTCTGTGACATGGTGCAGAGAAAAATGAAAACATGACATGGCACACCTCCAATTTGCCATGTACACAAGCACTGCATGCTGTATAGGTAAGTCACCCTTACAGCAGACCTTACAGGGCTAAGGCAGGGTGCACTATACTACACGTGCGGATATAACTGCATAAGCAGATATGCCCCTGTGAAATCTAAGTTGATTCTTAGATATTGAAAGTCAAAGGGAAGACATTTTAAGTACATATGCTGGACACTGGTAATTACGAGTTCCCTAGCTACATGATGGATTCACTGAAACCAGAGGTGTTTGGTATCAAATATCCCATATTAATAAGCCCACAATGATTCCAGTCATGGATTTATTAAAACATGCATCCCTTGGGGACCTTTAAGGTGCCCCCATGAAACCTACAAACTACGGGTCTGCTGGCTGACTGGACGTGACCAGCCTTCCACCAAATACAAGTTTCTGACCCCCTGGAGGTTAGAGCCTACACTCTTTGAGGTCAGAAACATCCTGCTCTGGACAGAGATGTCACCACCTCCTCCAAGCAGGGTGACTAGTTATCAGCAAATGGAGGTAGGAGGCTTAAAAGGCCTGGCATTGACCGTGGCTTACCTAGTCAGTGGAGATGGCACCCCCTGCCCTGGACCCATTTGACACCAGGACAGGTGGGACAATTAGCTAGTCAGCAGGTGTGTTCCCTATCAGACTAGTTTCACCCATAAGGTGAGCTACCTGATGTGAACACATAACTTAGAATTCCCCCATCCTGGTTTTTGTTGAAATTAGGCTTACTGGGACAGGGTTATTCCCACTCCCTACAGGAAGTGTTTTTTATAGAGGATGTAGTCATACTAGAGGTAGGCAACACACTGACTGCTATCTGTCACTCCCCTTAACACCTCTAAATTGACTATTTAGGTGGCACCCCTGATGCCAGTGTTAGACCTGACATGCTTTAGGGTGGTCACCCCTAACCTTTTGCCTGCCTCCTCCACTTTTTGGACTCTGTTTTTGCTGGCTCTTAGACTCTGCGCACGTTACCACTGCTAACCAGTGCTAAAGTGCATATGCTCTCTCCCTTTAAACATGGTAACCTTGGATCATACCCAATTGGACTATTTAATATACTTATAAGTCCCTAGTAATGTGCAGTGTATGTGCCTAGGGCCTGTAGATTAAATGCTACTAGTGGGCTTGCAGCACTGGTTGTGCCACCCACTCAAGTAGCCCCTTTACCTTGTCCCAGGCCTGCCATTGCAAGGCCTGTGTGTGCAGTTTCACTGCTTCGACTTGGCATTTAAAAGTACTTGCCAACCCTCAAGCTCCCCTTTTTCTACACATAAGTCACCTCTAATGTGTGCCCTAGGTAACCCCTAGAGCAGGGTGTTGTGTGGGTAAAAGACAGGACATGTGCCTGTGTAGTTACCTGTCCTGGTAGTGTAAAACTCCTAAATTTGTTTTTACACTACTGTGAGGCCTGCTCCCTTCATAGGCTAACATTTGGGCTGCCCTCACACAGCTGCTGATCTAAAGGGAGTAGGAAGGTCATATTTAGTATGGCCAGAATGGTAATACAAAATCCTGCTGACTGGGGAAGTTGGATTTAATATTACTATTTTAGAAATGCCACTTTTAGAAAGTGAGCATTTATCTGCACTTAAATCTTTCTGTGCCTTACAATCCACGTCTGGCTAGGTTTAGTTGACAGCTCCTTGTGCATTCACTCAGACACACCCCAAACACAGGGTACTCAGCCTCACTTGCATACATCTGCATTTTGAATGGTTCTTCCTGGGCTGGCAGGGTGGAGGGCCTGCTCTGACACAAAGGACTGCCACACCCCCTACTGGGACCCTGGCAGACAGGATTGAACTGAAAGCGGACCAGGTACACTTCTAAGCCACCCTTTGAAGTCTCCCCCACTTCAAAGGCACATTTGGGTATAAAACAGGGCCTCTGCCCTACTACCTCAGACACTTGCTGGAGAAGAAACCTGAACCAGAAACCACATCCTGCCAAGAAGAACTGCCTGGCTGCTCAAAGGACTCACCTGTCTGCTTTCTACAAAGGACTGCTGCCTTGCTGTTGGCCTGTTGCCTTGCTGAATTCTTGTCTGGCTGCCAAAGTGCTCTCCAAGTGCTTGGATAGATCTTGCCTCCTGTTCCCTGAAGTCTCAGGACCAAAAAGACTTCTCTTTTTCATTTGGACTTGACGCACAGCTTGCTCCGCAGTGAGAAAATCGCTGCACGCCGACGCTGCCTGATGCGACACCTACGGGGAGACCAGAACTTCGACGCACGGCCTCGCATGGACAATGCTACCCGGCTTCCAGAGAGGAAATCAACGCCTGCGTGAGAAAGAAAATTCCACGCACAGCCTCCCGGAATGACGCGCAGCCGGATAACAAGCCGAGGAATCCACGCACAGACCCTGGGACATCTGGTAATCCCGCGAACCATAGAAGGAGTCAGCCCGCGTGACGTCTTCCCCGAGTGAAAAATAACGACGCAAGTCCATGTATGAAGGGGCGAAACCGACGCACACACCATTTTTCTTCCCGCAAAACGACACACGTCTCCCCACGTGAAAAATAACGACGCAAGTCCGTGTGTGAAGGGGTAAAACCGACGCACACACCATTTTTCCACGCATCTCCTCCTCTGCAGAGATTTTCCACTCCAAACCAGGTACTTTGTGCTTGAAAGAGACTTTGTTTGCTTTTTAAAGACTTAAGACACTTTATTACACTTTTCAGTGATATTCCTACAAATTCTTATTGCATCTTTTATTGTGTTGATCTACAAATATCCAGATAAATATTCTATATTTTTCTAAACACTGTGTGGTGTATTTTTGTGGTGCTATATGGTGTTATTGTATGATTTATTGCACAAATACTTTACACATTGCCTTCTAAGTTAAGCCTGACTGCTCTTGCCAAGCTACTAGAAGGTGGGCACAGGATAATTTGGATTGTGTGTGACTTACCCTGACTAGAGTGAGGGTTCTTGCTTGGACAGAGGGCAACCTGACTGCCAACCAAAAACCCCATTTCTAACAGCCAGGAATGCATATTCAATGGATCCAGAAGAAGAGGACAAAGAAGAGACACAAAAAAGTAAAAACAGAAGAAATGCTGTGGACTTTTGGTGCCAAACCCTGTCTGCCTGCACCAGTCTTGACAATCGAGACAAAGTGATATGTCCTGCAGCTGAGCATCTGCCAAGAACCCTGGTAGGTTGCCAGCCCTTTGCAAATTGGCAGCAATCTCGCTTGGAGATGAAGAGCTACTCCTCTACAGTACGCAGGCACTGTAGCAGTAGAGTTCAGTCCACCATCTTGCAGCTCCCTGGACAACCTGACACCGCAGTCACTCAAGAAGAGGCACCTCTGCCCAAGAAGGTCAGACTTATTGGCCCACCAAGTGTGAAGACACCTGGACCAACCAGAGTCGCCCAGCACCAATACCTGGGGCACTGGACCACCTGCACCAAGCTAAGCCAGTGTGAGTCCAGGTGGACTCCCTCTGCACCAAAACCAAGAAGTCACTGAGGGATGTTAGCATCAGAGAGACCCACTTCCAGAGTGGCCCAGCTGTCCTGCTTTTGCACCCTCAACCAGTGAACACAACAATCACGAGGACCTTTGACACACCCATCCCAGCAGACCTATCTACACTGCATGCGAGCGCCCCAGCCCAGGTATCAAAGAACTGACTGTGCTTTCTTGCTCCCAGGACCCCTGCAACCCAAGCCCTCCATTGGGAGCTCCCAGACTTGTCCCCCTCTGGAGCCTGTTTCCAAGTGGCCCCCTTCTTTCCACTGGCGTAGCACGCAAAGATACTGCTGGTGGTACATTAGACCTTGGCCCCCTACAACCCTGTGTCACAAAAGAGACCCCCAGAAACCGAGCGTATGCACCGTATGCCTTTTTCCTTATAGGAAATCACTGGTACCTAAAGACGCATTTAAGTGAACATTTTACCTACCTGTAAAAATCAATATTTAAAGAAGTATTTACTTGATAACAAAGTTCTTGGTATCAAAATGTATAAAAAATATGTGTCATTTTTCTAAATTGCTCTCAGATTTATTCTTGAGTGTGTGTCTCATTTATTGCCTCTGTGAGTACAACAAATACTTAGCACTACCCTCTGATAAGCCTAAACTGCTCGCCTACTCCACTGCAGAGGAGAGTATTAAGTATTTTCATGTATGCTTCTCTAAACCAATAGGGGTTTGCCTGGACTCTTTACATAGTGTACCTCGGTTTGGTCCACTATATAAAGAGCCAGCTTGGAAGCAAAATTGTAAATAGGGAGAAAGATGAAGCTTTTAACCCTAAAACCCCCAAATGGATTGTCTCTAAATCTAGAAGGTGATGATATCACCAATGGTTTACAGACTTTGAGAGAGCCTGTAAGATGAGGAAACTCAGCCAGAAACTTTGGGGATTTCTACTCTGGGAGATGTTTTCAGGAAAGTGAAGGGATAGATTTCTGTCACTGAATGAGGCAGAAGTTGAGTCCTATGACCTCATGAAGGATGCTCTGATTGAGGGTGTTGGACTCACCACTGTAGAGTGCAGGATTAGGTTCAGGGAAACTCTCAAAACCATGAGTCAGACCTGGGTAGTTTTTGTTGACTTCACAGTCAAAACACTAGGTAACTGGTTAAAAGATAACAATGTGCAAGACTATGATGTGCTTATAATCTTATTATGAAAGAACATTTGGTAAATAACTGTGTTTCCGAAAAATTGCATCAGTACTTGATGGACCTTTCCAGTCTCTCCACAAGAATTGGGTAAGAAGGCTGACCACTGGGTCACAACTAGGATGTACAAAAGTCTCATGGAGGAGGTGACCAAAATAAAGGGGTTTCTAGTCCCTCCCCCAACTGAAAGAAAGTAGGCAACCTAAAGATAAAAACAAAGAGTCCTCTAAAGGCCCCCAAAAACCTGTTCAGTGGGGTGGGCCTGAGACAGTGTGCACTCCAAAAGAGGGTACCATTGTAAAAACTGGGATCCCAAGAAGGCTTGGTGGTTTAATTGCAAAGCCAGTGGGCACCAAACTGGAAACCCTACCTGTCCCAAAAAAGCTTCCTCTAGACACCCCCAGTTACTACTGGGTTGTGCATCTTCAGATGGGATTTTTGGTGTGTCATGACCCTGTCAGAGAGCACACTGAAGCCACTTTAGTCTCAGAAGGTAGGGAGGAAATAGATGCCATGGCAGTCTGGTCCAGTAATTTGGAAAAAAAACAGACAATAGCCACACATTATTGGGGTTTGAGTGGAAGCACTGAGAGATACAGGTGCAAGTGTCACCATGGTGACCAAAAAATTGGTATCTCAATAACAGTTTCTGGCGGGACAAACTTAGCCTATTGCCAATGTTGATAATGTGACCATGGTTCATTCCATGGCTATGATATCTTTGGAGTGGGGAGGGGTTGCTGGTGAAAAGAAGGTGGGTGTATCCTCTGCAATTCCTGTTGAATGTATGCTAGGGAATGATCTGGTTTGCGGTAGAGATAAAATCCCATGCAGCCATGCTGGTAATCCCTGAATGGGTGTGCATATGAACTCAGCACAGAGCACAGAGCAAATCCCAGGGTGAAAAGGAGGAATTGGAGTCTGGAATAATGGCCCAACTCTCTAAGAGAATGGGTAAGATGTCTGAGAAACTAGCTTCTGAACAGACTCAAGCTCAGGTCCTCTCTACTCAGAGAGGAGACCTGACAGCCCCAGAGGGAACTGAGCCCCAGGAGCATGGGCCTTAGACAGCAGAGCTTGTAGGCCCAGTGGGGCCCTCTAGGGAAGAGCTGTGCCAAGGACAGAGGATCTGTCCTACTCTTGAAAGCCTGAAATAGTAAGCTGTTACACAGGAAAAGGGAGATGTCAGTGATTCCCATAGGACCTAATGGGAGGATGGACTCCTGTATAGTGGGGTCAGACACCCCAAGCCTGGTTCCACTAGGAGAGTGTTAGAGCTCTAGAAGTACAGAGAGCTCTTACTCTCATTGCCCAGTGAAATCCCACTAGATGGGTATCTTGGCCAGAACAAGACTTGGACTAGGTTAGTTACTCACTTCTACTGGCCAAACATGTCCCAGAAAGTGAAGGAGGTTTATAACTCCTGTGTTTCAGGTAAAAACAGTGGCAAAACTCCTAGGCTTTACCAGCCAGGCTCTCTTAATTCCACTTCCAGTGGTTGGGCTTCCCTTTGAAAGGGTAAGGATTAACATAGTTGGTCTCTTTGACCATCCAATTGCCTCATGAAACAGATTTATGCTGGTGGTAGTGGATCATGCAACCAAGCATCCTGAAGCAATTCTCCTAAGGACTGTCACCGCTCTTGCAGTTCCCATGGCCCCCATCAGGATCTTTATTAGAGTGGGCTTTCCTAAGGAGGTGGTGTCACACAGAGGTGAAAACTTCATGTCTGGGTACCTAAAAGTCATGTGGGCTGTGTGTGGGATGACATACACATTTACCACCCCATAGCACCCAGAAACAAATGGTTTGGCTGAGAGATTTAACAAGACCATGAAAGGCATGATCATGCAACTCCTTGAAAAATTCTGAAGGAGATGGGACGACTCTTTGCCATTACTGCATTACAGAGAAGTACCTCAGAAAAGAGTAGTGTTTAGCCCCTTTGAACTTCTGTTTGGACATCCTGTAAGGGGCCCACTCTAGGAAGGTGGCCCTTTATATAGTGGTCCAAAATGAGGTACACAGAGAGTCCAAGCAATCCCCAGAGGTATCACAGGGGCACAAATGACATACCAAATGCTCTCTCTTTGGGAAGTGTGGTTGAACACTTAGGCATATCCAAGGGTAATACCAAGCATGTAAGGCACACGCTCATGCAGTAAGGCTGTCAGGCCTGCAAACCTGGATGTGCTCCAGTAAAGAACTCTCAAACCAATAATCTACCTTTGCAGGGACCAATAGCTGTTGTAACCGCCTAAGAACTTTTTACAGATACCAATGCTTGTTTGCAAAGCCCAATTCTTGTAGGAACCAATGCTTGTTTAGGGCTCAAGCCTCAGAACGGGTGTGGCTTCCTATTACTCAGACTGGGTGCGGCTGGATGCAGCAGGTATTTAAACCACACCCGGCCTGAGTGAAATGTTTGCTGTAAAGGTCACCGGCTGCAGAGAAGGAGTCTCTGCTTCTCCACGTTTGATCTTTGTGTTCAGTCCTGTATCCTGGATGCTGCTTCTGGGGAATTGAAGAGATAGAGAAAATTGACTACTAAAAAGGGGGTAATGCGCTACGTGCACTTGAAAAGCATTTATTTGTGAAAACTTGAAACCTGCTGACTTGAAATTCGAAAGTTGGATGTTTTGGAGTGCGATGCGCTTAAGAAGGCACATCATTGGCGTTTAAGTTCACTGGGATGCTTCCCATTAGTCGTGTAATAACGCTTAACGTTGTTGCCTGCAATGTATTTTGAATATGTATGTTAATGCTAAGTTTAATATGACATTTGCATAATTGGTGCTGGTGACATGGAACTTTCTGTGAATGGCTTGAAAGTTTCATTGCTATGCGCAACGTATGCTGTGATGTAGCAGTGATAAAACCGATTGCCTGTGTTATTGATACTAACCCTATGTTCCCAGAGTGTTAAAAACATTGCACTGTGATCTTTTGATACTAGCCCTAGTTCCCAGAATGGTGCAAACATTGCACAGTGTTCTTTTGGTATTAACCCTATGTTTCCAGTGATGCAAACTTTGCACCATAATCTTTGATATTAACCCTATGTTTTCAGTGTGATCAAAATACACCGAATGTGTGTTCCTTGGAATTCTAAGTACAGTGTATAAATTAACCCATTGATGTCTGCAAACCTAATTACCTGAGGACTTGCTGTCATTATTTGTTATCTATTAAACTGTCCATGGAGTCGAGTGAGTCAGCATTTTAAGGAAATTTCAGCAAGATCACCAAACAAGATACCCACGGAACTTCAAGTACATTACATAGGCATTAATTAAGGTGACATGGGCTCAATCTGGGGTCACAGTGGGAGTAGTCATAGATATTATAGAAGGTTAAAGATTCTTATTTAATTACAGGTAATCCACATTGTTTCCCGAAAATTCATGGCGAGAGAGAGAGAGACATTTAAAGCAGGAAAGGGAAACCTAACAGGTACACCTCGCTTGCAAATAGTAGTCAGAGACTAGTATATACATGGTTATGGGTTATGAGCTGTTTGACTGATGTGTAATTTAACATAGGAAATCGTGGCTCTTCAAGGACTATCACCAGTCATTCAGATCTGGACCTGTGACTCCAGTGTCTCTCCCTCTCTCTCTTTCATCCATCCCTTTCCCCCGAGGCATTCTGATGCTGATCATGTGGATTTAAGTTGGATGCATGTAACATCTAGGATGAATTGGGAATAAGCAACTTAGTCAACCTTGTGTCTCCGTGGGACAAACCGGTTAGTGCTTGACAAAGGGAGACACACTCAGTAAAGAAGGCTAACACCAACTTATAAAAATATCACATAGTTTCATATAATTTTTGATACGAAGATCATTCTAATCAAGTGAGTACTTTTCGAGCTATGAATTTTTAGAGTTTGCAAAAATTGACATAGTGTATTTTTCAGATGCGGTTATGTTATCCTATGGAGGAAGTACAAGCACTGCATACAGCTATAGTACAGTTGCCTACAGGACCAATCTCCTGGGCTTTGGGGGTAAACATAGGGCAAGGTCAAAGGCCACACCAACGGGTCACCTAGGGAGGCAATTGGACGGCCAAGTGCAGTGAGACAGTTCTGCATCTGGTGCCCTAAGAAATTCTATGGGGATCGGTCCGATTACAAAGTTGCTGAAGTGATGGACTGGACGATCAGTCCAGGGGAACGCACAGGAGGGCTCAACCTTTGAGGTCCTCCAGACGTGGGGACACCATTGGTCTACTTCTCCGTGGGCTGTGGGGAGCAGGTGTAGTGGCGTGTTCTGGCTTTGGTTCTAGTGCTGGAGTTCCTCGCGGTTGCAGGGGTGGCTAACAGAAACAGTCTGCAGGTGTGGACTGGGGGTCCAGTCTGACTAAGTCAACAGGTTGGTTCAGGTCTCACGAGGCTGGGAGACATGAGGACACCCTTTGTCCTCTTCTCCTTGGTCTGGGGCAGATGGGTGCAGAGGTGTTCTGAGACACTGGGTCTTTCTCCTCTGGTCACTTGCAGTTGCTGAGGGATGTCTGCAGAAACAATCTACAGATGCCATTGGGAAGTTCACAGAAGGTAAGCTCAGGGTGGGCTATGTCTCTGGCCAGCCTTGGGTCTATGCTGGCACTGTTTGCCCACTTGAGCTCAGGCTAGGCAGTTCGGTGCTGTGGTGATGTCCGGTGTATGGTTTTTGGTCGTCCCGGTTATCAGTTCTTTCTTGGGTGCCTGCATATGCAGGGAGTGGCTCCTCTACTCCAAGTGAGTTCTTCTTGGTGATTTGTGAAGCACTTGCAGCTCTCCTGGTTTCTTGGTGGCTGCAGCAACAGGACAGGTCACTTGCTCCTCAGGTACAGCAAGCAGGCTAGCAGTCCATTGTACTCTGCAGTTCTTGGGTTCAGCAGGCTTCTTGTTCACTCCTGCCTTTGTTTCCAACAAAGATCTGAGGATCTGGTATTAGGGTTCCCCTAACTACTCAATTTAGGGGGCATTAAGGGGAGTGAATGACCACTTCCCTTGGGGAGTGGGCATCACCCTGTCCTGAGGTCCTTAATTCCTGTGGACAAAAGATGGCAGAATTTCCTAGACTGTGTCCACTTCAGGCTGATCAACCTAGGGTTGTGTCCAGTCTAGAAATGTGACATGCCTCCTTCAGAACAAATTGTCCTGCCTACCCAGGAGCCAGATGGGCCCTGGAGCAGGGTTGACATCCCCCTCTGAGGAAGGCCAGTTCTGTATACCAACGACTTTTGGCTTCTTTGAAGGTCCTGCCTTTGAATGCAGGTCATCCTGTGGGGAGGGGTGTGTAACATCCTGCCAGAGCAGGCTTTGTTTCTAACCCTTAGTGTCAGATTCTCATCTGTTGGTAGCAGACTGGATAAAGCTGATCAGTGAGCTCACCAACAGTCTGTAGGTTTTCAGGGGGCACCTCTAAGGTGCCCTCTGGGAGCATGTGTTAAAAAATCCATCACTAGAATAAGTGAGGGCTTATTAATACAAAATGTTTGATATCAAACATCCCTATTTTAAGTGCAGGCAGAATGTAGCTGAGGAACTCGCATTGACCAGTGTCCAGCACATGTATTTAAAATGGCTTCACTCTTCACTTGCTATGTTTAAGAATCAACAAACACAAAGCAGAGGCATATCTGCTGTTTCAGATATGTCGATACATGTAATATAATGCACCTTGCCTTAGGTCTAAGCCCTGCTGTAGGGGTGACTTACAGATATTACATGCAGTGTTTAGGGGACACGGCACACAGTCCTTGTGCCATGTCATGTTTTTACTTTTAGGGAGCACCTTGTCACACAGCCTGCAATGGCAGTCTGGCGTGAGGCTGGTGCTGGGTAAAGGAGCGGGGCAAAACATGTGCTGCAGCTCTTAGGGCCCCTCTTCCGTACACATGCCCTAGGTACTAGGGTTACCATTTACCGGGGGTTTACAGAGGGGGTAAAGGATGTGGCAATTTGGGGATCCAGTGACCAGGTATGTTGTTTTGGGGAAGAAACACTAGCACTGGGGCCCTGGTTAGCAGAAACCTAGTGCACTTCAGACAAAGTTGCATCAGATCCAGGCAAAACGTGTAGGGGGTACTGCAACCAGAACCCAGATTCCTACACAACACCCCAGCCAACAGTCCAGGAGATGCAGCCACAACCTGGGAGAGTTTCTCTAGTCTGTCAGACGAGGAAGATTAAGAGAGCAGGCTGGATGGTTGCAGGGCTTACTCTGTCATACATCCTCCTGTTTAGTTCATTTCCATTGGGAAGCTGACCTACCTCATTAGTGTGAGGACTCCATTTAAAATGCTCTTTGTCTACTCTTTTAGTTTCCTCACCAATTCTCTTTTCTCTGTGATGAGAGGTGTCCACCTCTGCTAACCCTATCTTAGCTGGGGCAACTCCCATTTTACCCAAAGGGGTCACCCACAACTTGAGCAATTCCACCATGACTGATAGGGCCAGGGGGCCTATTTTGCTGTATGGCATGGGGTCAGACCTCCATGCCAAGGACAGTACAGCCATTAAGGCTGACAGTGACCAGAACCACACCTTTAGCAGACACTTGAAGGATCTAACCTACACGCTCTTTTGGGTTCAGGGTTCCTGTCTGATGTTTTAGAGTGGGGACACACTAAATCCTGTAGCATTCACTATTCTTCCACTGAGCCACTAACTCATGTTTAACAGCTGCCTGACTTTTTTTTAAACATATCATTATTGGCATTCAGGGGGTCAATACGAGTTCAGTGGACGGTTTTTACCATTTGCCGAACTTCCGACAGGGAGAAAGCCATCACACAGGCTACCTCCCTGCAGGTCCCAGTAAGAGTTTCTCACAAACCTTTCCGCCCTCTTGCCTATCAGGAAACAGGCTACAGAATTGTCACCGGCTCGTAATCGAGCCAGTGGCAATGCTGTAGCCTGCAAGGTTAACCAGCACCATCGCAATGTTCACTGTCTGCAAAGCAGACAGTGAACATTGCGATGGTGCTGGCCCAGGGGGTGCCCCTGCACTTCCCATGCTAAGTGCATGGGCAGTGCAGGGGTTCCCAAGAGGCCCCCTGCACCATTTTTCCACCAGCATTTTCATGGCAGTGGTACCGCTTGAGGAGAAGGGGGTCATAATCCCCAGGGCAGCACTGCTTGCAGTGCTTCCCTGGTGGATTAGGACCGCCACCCCCTCCAGACTGCCAGGATCTCTGATCCTGGTGCAGATGGCGGTTCCCTGATGGTCCGACCACCAGGTTTGTAATGTGGCACTCGGACCGTGCATTGGCGGCGGTCTGACCACCAACTGCGAGTTTGGTGGTCTAGTGATTGCCAGACTCTTAATGACCCCATTAGTGACATTTAACAAAGAGTGCAGCATGATCATATTACAATCATATTCTCCCTTGTGTAACCTATACATTCACGTAAAGATTGACATCATATGAGACCTATGTATACTCAGTTACCTGTCTGTGATCACCCTCCGTCCATGTAGCAAATGTGTCCATTGTTCTATTAGCTATGTGGCTAGAATGGTCTGCCACTTACAGGAGTGTGCAGTTCTTATTTGGTCTGTATCTTTTTAGGGTTATGAGGTACTTTACTTGCTAGTTTGTCTAGTAACGTATGTTCTAGGTTCAAGGTACCATGAGTGAACCCCAACTACAGGAGGAAATTGAGGAAGGACTTAAGTAGATGTTAAACAAATAAACAAATCATCTCTGGAGGTTGAACCTTGGGTACTGCAGAGCACCTTTAGCAAGAGAAGTCTAGTCACACTGGAGACAGTCCAGGTGTGCATATGTCCAAGTTATATAGGGGAGCAATGGCTTGAACAGTACTACATTCTATAACCTAGCTGACACCAGTGTACTGTTTGTGATTTGCACATGAAGTAGCAGTAATTGTCCCTGCCTGTGATTAGTCCTGCGGGGTGTTTTTCCCAACTCCATCCATCTCTGCATCACTCTTGTCACTGCCCGTATCTCCATCCTCTAAATCAGTTTGGTCTGAACCTGAATCTCCTTCTGGGTGTTCCCAGCACTCTAAGATCTCCACCCACTGTCCCACGACAGGATGCCTCCAGAGGCCCTGGGCATCCTTTCTGCAGAGTATGCTTTCCTCGGCCCTAGGCCAAGTGGTAACATCCTTTGCCCATACCTCAACAACCAGTAGTATCCGCAATGTCCATGTCAGTGAAATCCTGCACCTGGTCAATGCCAAGGCCAAATCTAGAAATCAGGGGCCTATCTTGCGTGTTATGGGTTGGGAAAAACTTCCTAAGAGACATGTTTCTAATGTACATGGCAATGCACACCCAATGGCTGTGTGGAAAGCAGAACTGGAGTCCAATAAACCTACAGTACCGGGCATCCCCACATCATTTGACAAAAATCTGCATCAGGTGATTGGCACCTTGGGCACTCTCAGGCATCTCCCCTTGAGATAACTCTCAGTCTGTAAGGGGTAAGGTAAGTCATATGTAGGAGGTTGAATTGTATATATAGATGTATGTACAACTGCTGAGAAGGCACTCACACATGTCCTGTGAGCATACAAACAATCCCAGGACAGGATGGGCCAGGTGATTACCATCTTGCAGGAGAACCAGCAGCTGCAGAGGGTACACCACCATGAGGTCATGCAGCAGTTGCAGGCCCTAATTGCCAACATGGCCTCCATTGCAGGGTTGCTGGGTGACATGGTCAACACGCTGCATGAGTACAGAGCACGCCAGCAGGCCCCTTTCACTGCCAGTCCACTCACCAGCCAACAACATCTGCTGCAGCTAGTGGACAGGAGGACCTGCCATACCACTCACAGGCCACCAGGACCTCTCCCCCTGCATAAGGTGAACCACCCTGCAAAAATTCCCTGTGACCCAGACAGACACCAGAGACTGTTGTGAAGACCAGAACTACTGCGAGGAAATGAGGCTCTCCAGAAAGTCTCACTTGTGTGCCACTGAGTCACCTTTTTCACTTTGGGCTGTCATTGCTTCTTTTCCTATGGCCTCAGGGATAATGGACCTGTGCTACAAACCACCTGGGCCACTACACTGAGGTTTTTGTCCACCATCACCCCAGTCTGTATTACTATCCCATCCCCATCCTTTTTGTCACTTAAATAAACACCATTGAACACAACTGGAGTGTTTGTGCTTTATCATACAACAATATGCAATGTTTTGAACTACATTATCCTGTGCAAATGTCCAGTACTGTGTGAATCCATCCAACAATTGTGTCTAAGCAGTCTGTAGTCACCACTATCTGGCAGACCTTCTTAGGGGTGTATTATAGGGATCTGCCAGTTAAATGTAGACATCGGAACCTGACTTTCAGTAGCCCAAAGGTGTGTTCAACAACTCTCCTGGTAGGGCCATGTACTTCATTGTACTGACTTTCTGCCCTTGTCCTCGGGTTCCTCACTAGGGTTAAACACCAGGACAGGTTTGGGTAGCCAGATTCACCTAGAAGTAGTGAGGGACATCCATTACTCATGAGCAATGGCCTGGAGTACAACTTAGGTTGGCATACACTGACATACATTGGGTAAAGGCTCAAGCTCACCTATGAACCACACTCTCTTCCCCTGTCATCGTGTCATCACCTGTAGGATGCTGCTGTTCCTCAACACATAGGTATCATGCACGGATTCAGGAAACTTGGCAGTGACGTGGGAGATGTATAGATCAGCAAGGCACACCATCTGTACATTTAGAGAGTGGAAACTCTTCCTATTCCGGTAGACCTGGTCATTTGCTCTGGGAGGGACCAAGGCAATATTGGTCCCGTCAATGGCCCAATCACATGTTACCACATTTGATCCCATGGTGTAGAATCCAGCCTTCACAGTGGGCAAATCTTCACTCTCGGGGAATGAGATGTAGCTTCTCATGTGTTTCTGCAAGGCAGCCAAAACCCTTCCAAGCACAATCGAAAACATTGTCTGTGACATTCCTGCAGCAAAGCCCACAGTCACCTGGAAAAAAACACTTGCCACTGGAGCACTGACAGTACCTGTGCTGCAGGGGGTTTTGCTGTAGTGCTACAGATAGGCGGAATTAGATCTGGCTCCAATTGTTGACACAGCTCAGTAATTGTGGCCCTGTGCAGACGATAGGTGGTTATGATGTGGTGTTCCTCCAGTGTAGCCAAGTCCACTATGGATCTGTACATGGTTGCCTGCCTCCTCCTCCACAGTGGTAGGTAACTAAGTCAACCAAAAATAAGATGTGTGTGACTACAGGAAGTGTGGTCACACAATATAACATTACACAGAGCATGTATGCAGGTAGCAGACTGGAATTGTCTTGGTGTGTACCATCGATACCTATGACGCACATTAAATTGTCCAACATGAGGACCAGCATTAGGAATTGACAACCGCTTGTCCTGTATGCAGGGACAGGTGAAAGTGATCTCACTCCAACAGCATTTGGCGTCATAGCGGAAGGCGGTCTGCACCACCCTGCAACTGTTCATTGGTTAAAATGGAGCTCTATGGAGCACATGAACCAATGATGATCAACGCCGGCAGTGATGTTCACCGCCGTGGACGTGACCACCATTTTCTTAGTACCACTTCAATTGTTTCCTGACTTTCTACTGCATGTGCTGTCTGGAACCTTTAATAGCCCATGCTACAGGGCAAAGGGCCACAGCCTTCACATCGAAGGAGTTGGAGAAGCTTGTGAATGGGGTCCTACCCTTGTGTGGGAAGTTATATGGGCCTCCAGATCAACTGGTGAGTACATCGTGGGTTCGTTGGATGCGACATGGCTGCATGAAGATGTATGTGTGTGCTGGCAGTGTGTCATTTGGGGGGGGGTGTTTTTGCTGCATGCAATGTGTCTGCAGAGGTATGGGTCATTTGTGCGCTTAATGTGGGATCCATGCAGTATATAAGCCATTTCTGTTACAGAATGGAGTATTGAGTTCATAGTGTCCATTCGTCTGTGTTCCTTATGCAGGTCAGCGCCCATCAAAAGAAAGGGTTGTGGCGTGCCATCGCCAAGGACGTGCGGTCCCTGGGGGTCCATAGCCAGAGGAGCACCCACTGCAGGAAACGATGGGAGGACCTGAGATGCTGGGCCCCGAAGACCGCAGAGGCAAAGCTAGGGACGGTCGGGCCCTGACCCCCGCAATGGCCCGCATAATGGCATTGGCCAATCCAGAGTTGGATAGACGCTTACTGGCAGCACAGCAGCCACAAGGTGGTGAGTACAGACAGTGTGGTATTTTGTTTATGCCTGCCATGCATTATGGGTGCAAGGTTCTAGTCAGTGGATTCCCCAATATGCCAGTTTAGCTAATCTTGTGGAGTCCTGCTTAGCAATGCAGGGTGCTATGTATATTTGGTATTGGTAAGTAGGTTGCATACCATGGCAGACATGGCTTAGTAATTCCCAGTAGGTGTGCAGATGGTTGTGTTTGGTTTCATTTCTGCTGTTGTTCCCAGTTAATGGTTTGTCATTGTGGTTCATACTGCACAGTGTTAGTCCCAGTGAGTGATAGTGACTGTTGTTGCTGTGATTGACCCTGTGCTCCCTTTCTTTCTCCCCCACTTTCTCTCTTTTTCTCATCCTGTCCTTGTATGCATTAGCATCATCTGGTGAAGGAGTAGGGGCACTGGCGAGTGGGGGAGCTGCAGCCTACAGGACCCAGGAGGCAGAGTCCACTGACGCCGAGGGGACCAGTGGGTTCGAGGGCAAGGGGAGCACCATGGGGGAGACTGGAGCTATGACTACAGACTCTGATTCCTCCTCCGATAGAAGCTCCCTGGTGGTGGCGGACCCCATCTGAGACCACCCCAGGTACTACATCTTCTACCACCCCCATACCAGTACCACCCTCTCAGTAGCCCCGCACCCAGTTGCCAGTGCCTACTCACCCAGGAGGGTGGGCATTTCCTTCACCCCAGGCACCTCAGGCCCTGCCCCAGTCAGCCTTGCTGCCCTCACTGAGGAAGCTATTGACATCCTGAGATCCATCTCTGTAGGGCAGTCAACCATAGTGAATGCCATCTATGGGCTGGCATCCCAGATGCAGCAATAAAATGCCTACCTAGAGGGCATTCCCTGTGCCTTGGCTGCCCTCACAAGATGGTTTCAGGCTCCGGCCTCCTCTTTGACTGCAGCCAGTGTCCCTGGTTCTTCCATCCCCCTTCAACTACCTGTTCCCAGTCCCAAAGCTCTCTCCCTTAACCCATCCCACGCACACAATCAGACAAGCATGCACCCAAGACAACAGACAGGACTCGCACAGACAAGCAAAGGCACCATACTTCACTCCACAAGCACACACACACAGCCAACACAGGAGCACATACAACAACAGCCACTGCCTCCAATGTCTCCCCCTCCTCCTCCCTCACAGACACATCAACACTCACATCATAAGTCCCAGATCCTGCCACCTGTTCAGCCTTACTCACAGTCACCACAACAGCAGACATGCAGACTAGCACCCCATTCACGACATGCGCAGTAACCACCATCACAGCCTCATGCAGTACACCCACCTCACTTTTAGACACCACAACAACATAAATACATATGTCCTGTTTGTCCTCTCCCACCCTGTCTGCCCCCCTTCAAAAACACATTAACGCTTCCTATTAGACACTCAACAGCACTCCACCTCACACACACACACTGTCCATGCACCTGTAACCAAGTCCATCACACCTACTCCTGCTACAACCACTTCCTCTAACTCCACTCCTTAACCTCCTCCCACTGCCCATCCCATTGGACCTAAGAAACTTTTCCTTTCCACCCTTGACCTCTTCCCTCCTCCCTCCCAGTCCTGCCCATAGGAGGAAGATCCCTCTCCCCAGCCCAGTACGTCCAGCTCCCAGTCCACTCCTGTTCCTCCCCCTGCATCTACACCTGCCACCAAGGGGCACAAAAGTGCCACTCTGGCCCCCTGTCCAAAGCAACCACCTCTGCCCTTAAGCAACAGAGCAAGGCCCCACCCCTCCCAAACCCAAGTCCAAGGACTCCCTTCCCAAGGAAACCCCTCCCCCCACCCTTCTCCCTGAGGTGCCTGCCTGCCATTACCATGATGCCCCTGCCCAGTTGAATGTCTTGGACTGTCAGAGGTCAAGTTGGGCCTCGGACGTTGCCCATTGGCTTTTGCCTAACATTGGACTGGCCAATGGCCCTTGGATATAGTTGCCTCATCAGTTGTGGGTGCAGGTCAACGGTTATACAGAGGTTGGACGAAAGGTATGTGTCCTGGCTGTTGGATTTCTCTGCAAATTGTTCTCAGTGTGTGTGTGTGTGTGGTGTGTGGTGTGTGTTGTGAGTGTAGAACTGTCACCCTCCCCTCCCTCCCTTGTGTGCTAGGCGGCTCTACTCACCGTCCTCGTCTTCATCAGCGTTGCTGCTCCTGGACTGCCATCGCGTGGCACAGCATCTGCAGGACTTCCAGTTCGAGTTCAATGGCGGCCTTGGACCCCCCTGTACCCCTGGAGGTGAGTGTCTCTTTTTCTATGTTCCACCAGGCTTTTGCCAGCAGTGTTTCCAACACAAAAATCCCGGCGGTTTGCTATGTCATTTTTATGGTGGGCAGGATATTGTCTTCCGCTAGCCTGAAGATGGCAACTGCCGTGCACCCTGCCTTAAGGCTGTAAAACTGCTGTAGGGGTGACTTACAAATATTACAGGCAGTGTTTAGGGGACATGGCACACAGTCTGTGTGCCATGTTGTGTTTTCACTTTTACAGAGCACCTTGTCACCCAGCCTGCAATGGCAGTCTGACATGAAGTTGTGGTGGGTCCTGTAGAGTGGCCAAGGTCTGCTGCAGCTCCCCGGGCCCTCTTCGGTATCCATGCAATAGGTATCAGGGGTACCATTACCTATGGGTGTACAGAGGTGCTAAAGGACCTGGCCACTTGTGGATCAAGTGGCCAGGTATCTTGTTTTGGGGAGGGAACACTGGCACTGGGGACCTGGTTAGCAGGACCCTAGTGCACTTCAGTCAAAGTTACATTAAAGACCAGGCAAAACGTTGAGGGTGGTACTGCAACCAGAACCCAGCTTCCTACAATCACTATGTCTACTTAAGGAAGGCTGGGAGAGATCACTCAAAGGGCCTAAACAAAATATTGTTGACTTTGTGCTTGGCCTGTGTTTCAAAATGACTGAGTACATGGCTAAAGCTTCCACAAATCTTGAGGCCAGCAAAGAGGTTCAGAAGCTTTGGTATTGCCAAAATGCTGCACTGGTGGAGTTGTAGCCAGGGCAGAAGGTATGGGTTTTGGAGCCTGTGTCACCTAGGGCCCTCCAGGACAAGTGGGGTGGACCCTAACCTATCCTTGAAAAGAAAGTTGAAGTCACCTATCTGGTTGACCTAGGCCCTCACAGGGTCAGCTATGTCAATTGCCTAAAACTGGTATATGACACAGCAGAAGTGACATGCTAATGACAACTAATGAGGATCACAAACCTGGGAGTGAACCTCCCCCTGACCTCCTTTCCTATTTTCCTACATCCCAAAAGATGGGTCAGTAGATGGAGGTCTCCTAAGGCACACTCTCTGTCCATCAGCAAGCTGACTGCAGGCAAATCCTAGAGCAGTATGCTGAGCTCTTTTCCCTAAACCCTGGTCTGACAACCTGGTGTATCTATGATATAGAAATTGGGGACAATACACCTGTCAAAAGAATATACAAACAGTCTGACTAAGTTAAGGAGAACATCAGAGCTGAAGTCAGCAAGATGCTGGAATTGGGAGTCCCTGAACTCTCTGAAAGCCCCTGGGCCAGCCCATTTGTATTAGTCCTTAGATTCCAAGGGTGGAAAACCAGAGCTGAGATTTTGTGTGGACTATAGGGACCTCAATGCAGTAACCAAAGCAAATGCACACCCAATTCCTAGTGCTGATGAATTGATTAACAAGTAGGGGCAGCCAAATCTCTCAGTACGTTTGACTTGACATCAGGGTACTGGCAGATTGGTCTGACCCCAGGAGCACCAGAGAAGTCAACATTCACTACCCTGGATAGTCATTATCAGTTCACTGTTATAGAATTTGGATTAAGGACTGCCCCTGCCACCTTTCAAAAGTTGGTGAATAAACTCCATTCTGGGTTGGAGACTTTTAGTGCAGCATATCTTGATGATATTGCTGTCTATAGTTCCACTTGGCAGGATCAGCTGATCCCCCTTGGTAAGGTCGTGAAGGCTTTGCAAGTTGCTGGTCTCACTATCAAGGCAAGCAAGTGCCAGATAGGATAGGTCATAGTTGTGTACTTAGGCCACTTTGTAGGTGGACGCCACGTTCAGCCTTTTCAGCCCAAGATCCAGACTATTCTGGACTGGGAAGCTTTAACCACCCGACTCAAGCCAGGGAAATCCTTGGCTTGACTGGGTACTACAGGAGGTTTGTGAAGGGATATGGAACCATTGTGGTACCCCTCACAGAACCTACCTCCATGAAGATGCCAAAGAAAGTACACTGGACAGTGAGCTGCCAAAATGCTTTTGACACCCTGAAAGAAACAATGTTCCCAACACCCATTCTAAAAGCTCCAGAATACTCCAAGCAGGTCCTAGTGTAGACTGATGCCTCTCACTAATGGGATATGAGCGGTCGTATCCCAGAAAAATGACGCTAGCCATGACCAGCCTGCTGCTTTCATTAGCAAGAGGTTACTTCCCAGAGAGTAGAGTTGGAGTGTCATTGAGAGTAAAGCCTTTGCTGTGGTTTGGTCCCTGAAGAAGATGAGACAATGCCTGTTTGGAACTCACTTCCTTGTCCAAACCGACCACATAGCTCTCAGATGGCTGATAGAAATGAAAAGTGAGGACCCCAAACTGTTTTGGTGGTCCATCTCCCTACAGAGTATGGACTTTACAGTGGATCATAGACATGAGGCTGACCATGCCAATGCAGGAGCTCTTTTCAAGTTTTTCCTCTTAGGTGATGATGACTCTCTTGGGAAAGGCTAGTCTCATCCTCTTTCATTTGGGGTTGTGTGTAGGAAAATGCCCCTTTTTTTGCATGTTGACCCACACGTTTTGCCTGGTATCTGATGCAATTTTCACCAAGGTACATTAGGATAATGCTAACAAGGTCCCCAGTGCCAGATCTCTTTCCCTAAAACTGTACAATTTTTCCCCAATTGGCAATATCTTTAGTTCCCCTGTAAGTCCCTAGTAAATGGTACTCCAGGTGCCGAGGGCCTGCATTATTAAAGAGGGTCCCTGAGGGGTGGAACACATATTTGTACCACCTTAATGGCCCCCTTAGCTCACTGATGCAAACTGGTATTGTAGGTTGCGTGACATGGACAGAGAAAATTTAAAACATGACATGGAACACCTTCTGTGTGCCATGCCCACAGATAGTGTATGCAGTATAGTTAACTCACCCCTCTACCAGTTCTCACAGCCCTAAGGTAGGGTGCACTATATTACATGTATGGACATAAGTGCATGAGCAGAAATGTCCCTGTGATGAATATGTCGATTCTTAGATATTGCAAGCGAACAGGGAAGTCATTTTAATTATATGTGGTGGGCACTGGTAATTACAAGTTTCCCAGCAACACTATGGCCACACTGAAATCAGTGATGTTGTCAAATATCCTATATTAATAAGCCCACACTGATTCCAGTGAAGGATTCATTAATACAGGCAACCAGAGGGCACCTGTAAGCCTATAAGCTACGGGTGTGCTGGCTGACTGGCCTCAACCAGCCTGCCACCAAAGACGAGTTTCTGATCCCCCCGGAGGTTAGAGCCTAAGCTCTGAGGGCAGAAGCAAAGACTGCTCTGGATGGAGGTATCCCCACCTCCTCCAAGCAGAATGGCTAATTATCAGCATATCAAGGCAGGAGGCTTCAAAGACCTCTGCTGCCTTTGTTGTACGACCCTTGCTTCCTCAGTCAGTGGGGATATCACCCCCTGCCCCTGGCCCATTTGGAACTGGTAAAGGCAGAAAATTAGCTAGTCAGTAGGCGTTCTCCCTAGCAGACTTGTTCCACCCTTAAGGTAGGCAACCTGATGTGAACACAAAACTTAGAATTCAACTATCTTGGTTTTTGATGGAATTAGGCTCAGTGGGTCAGGGTTATGCCCGCTCCCGACAGGAAGTGGTCATATTGAGGGTGTAGTCACCCTAAAAGTAGGTGGCCCTTTGGCTACTACCTGTCACTCCCCTTAACACCCTTTAACTGAGTAGTTAGGTGGCCCCCTGGTGCCAGGAACTCAGATTCGTGGAATCCAGGAGAAGAGAACAAAGAAGAGCCACACGAAAGTGAGAGCAGAAGACTTGCTGTTGACTTCTGGCTCCAAAGCATGCCTCGACAATCACAACAAAGTGACTTGTCCTGCAGCTGAGCATCTGCCAAAAACCCTGGTAGGCTGCCAGCCCTTTGCAAATTGCAAGCAATCTACCTTGAGTAAAAGAGCTACTCCCCTGCAGTCTGCAGCCACAGAAGCAGTAGAGTCCGCTGCACTCTCTTGGAGCTCCCCAGCCAGCCCAATGCTGCAGCCATGCAAGAAGAGGCACCTGTTCCCCAGAAGGTCAGACCTGTCGGCCCACCAAGTGTGAAGACACTAGGGACAATCGGAGTCCCCCAGTACCATTACCGCGGGTACTGGACCTGTTGCACCAAACCAAGCAAGTGTGAGTCCAGGCAGACTTCCACTGCATCAAGTCCAAGCAGCCATCGAAGGACATCAGCACCAGAGTCCCAATTCCAGAGTAGCCAAACTGTCCTGCTTTGAAACCATTCAACCTATGAGACAGACAACCCTGAGGACCATTGACACAACCAGGCCAGCTGATGAATCTACACTGCACCCGACCCCCCAGCCTGGATACTGGAGAACCAACTATGCTTTCTTGCTCCCAGGACCCTTGCGATCAGACTCCCCCCCATTGATAACTCCCAGACTTGTAACCAAGTCCCCCTCTTCAGCCTGTTTCCAGGTAGTCCTCCCTTCTTTCCACTAGCATAGCACACAAAGCTACCAACCCAACCAGCACCTCTGCATCCAAATGCCCCTGGGTAGGTAATGAATAACTGCTGGTAGTACTTTGGCTCTTGGCCCCCCATGACCCTGAGTCATGGAGGAGATCCCAGGAAACCAACCATAAATAACTTTATGCAACATATGCCTTTTTTCCCTGTAGGAAAGCATTGCTGTGTAGATGCATTTAAGTGAACCTACCTGTAAACATGTATATTTAAAAAAGTACTTACTTAATAATGAAGTTCTTGGTATTAAAAGTTATAGAAAAATATGTGTTATTTTTCTACATTGGTCTCATATTTATTCTAGAGTGTGTGTCTCATTTATTGCCTTTGTGAGTACAGCAAATGCTTAGCATGACCCTCTATGAGCCTAAACTGCTCGCCCACCCTACCACAAAAGTGAACATTTGGTATTGTCATTTGTGCCTCTGTAAACTCATAGGGCTTTGCCTTGACTTTTTACACAGTGTACCTCGTTTTGTTCCACTATATAAAGAGACAGCTTCCCGCAATGGTACCTGAGGACACTTACCAATTATCATGGTCAGTATACCAAGTCCTGCCATTATATCCTGCATTTGGTGTTAATAACCTCTAGCTGGCCCAAGTAAAGTATATGGTTACAAATACCCTAAGCAATACAGCTTTATCAAAGTCAATATTGATAGACACATCAGAAAAAATCTTCAAAACACTATCATGTCTCTGTTATGCCACACGTTTACCAATACTTCGCACCACTGCTGGTGCCAGACAGGAATCAGCATGCAGTGTGGTCTTGGCAGACGTTGTTTATGGAGGACAGATTGTTTAGTCCTATTATTTACTATTTCAAGATTGATAATCGAATGACTGCTGTGTGAAGGCACTTATGTGTTTCTGATAAAATCTCAGAGGAATGTTAGCGGTGACCATCAGCAGACACCACTCGGTCGGTACCCTACACTCTGATTTCAAGACAAGGTCCCACAAACTTTAACCAATAATTTTTCCAAAGTCCTTAATAGTAAGGTGAAAAAAGATGAAGAACAAGGAGCCTAATGGGGAAAAAACTAGGCCCGTATTTATACTTTTTTTAGCGCCGCATTTGCGCCGCTTTTTGACGCAAAACGGCGCAAACCTACAAAATACAATGGTATTTTGCAAGTTTGCGCCGTTTTTGCGTCAAAAAACGACGCAAATGCGGCGCAAAAAAAGTATAAATACGGGCCCTATGTTTAAAAAAACAACTCTTTAAAAACAAAAAAAACAGGGTAGGAAGAAAATTATTAAAACAAGCATCGAAGGAATTTAAAGAAAGGCGCTAAAAAACAGACAAAGATAAAACCAAGCAGGAGAAACAAATGAATTAAATGCAAGTGAGTGATGAGTGTGTCAGAGGCAGCCTACTCATTGCATTACAACGCACAGGGGAAAATGGTTACTTGACTTTTATAGTGATCTTCACAGAATCCACCCTGTATGAGCCCAGGAGAGCTTGCATCGCAATGTTGTCTTAGGAATAATATCTTTAGTGTGCCCAGTAAAAGTCGGGTGCCCAATCCACCATGTTGGGCAGGCTCAGCCTGCGAAATATATTCAACTTAAAGCAAAATCACAATAGGAATGTGTTATGATTTCTTTCGAAACAAATGTTAATGGTGTATGCACCATACTTGTTTATTTATCTGTTTATATTTTACTCGCATCATATTAGGAGAGGCCCTAAAATGTATGGCTGACACACAGATATACGCTGGTGACCACAACAGAGACATATCTTCGACCAGCTGATATTGTTGAAAATGACGTTTTTTCTTTTTTTTTAAAATAAATATTTTTATTGGTTTTATAATACAGATACATAATGCAAGCTTTTAATATGTTTGCTACAGGATAAACATTATCTGATTAGGTTACGTTCAAACATCTAAACCCCCCCTATTTGCACTCATACAAATCCATTTAAAACCTTTTTATATTACTTCCTGCTATATTGGCTAGTTTCTTGAGCGTGTATCGCCGCGCTGAGGGGCCCTTCATGCGCTTACTAGGGTGGTCCTGCTGCTGCAGAACCGAGTCATCGCGATGGCTGGTCGTACTCTCCCGTGGGTTTAGTGGTAAGAGGAGATGGCCATGTTTAAATGTTTGCCCTATGCGTTGTCTAGTGTACATGTGCTAGTGAACGGGCCAGTAATAGTCACGTGGGGGGGGGTGTGGGAGCTTTCGCCCTGTCAGTGAGTTACTCGTCAGAGTGTGGCCTTGTCATGGTATGTCTGGGTAGGTTTCTGCGGAATACATTTTATTTAATGCATTCCCCACTTCATGGAGGTTTATCATTGTTTTTAGCCTCGAGTTTAGTTACCAATGTTTCCCAGGCGTCGCACCCTGTGTGCTGCTGACCGTTACGTGCCAGTTTTTTCAATACCTGATGTTCTGTGCGGGCCCAGCACAGTGTGAGGGTGTGCCAGGATTTCTGATCAGGGGCATTAGGCGCTTTCCAGTGCATTGCTATCAGTCTTTTGTACATCACACAGGCTAGGTCCGCAAATTTATGTAGATGCCTGTGTTTTTTTTCTCTTGTCCTCAACCCCAATAAGCAGGACCTAGGATCTACTGCCAAAGCGAGGCCTGTCAAGTCAGATAACTCCTCCACCATCCTGTTCCATACTATTTGTACCCGGGGACATTCCCAAAACATATGATAAAAGTGTGCCAATGGCGCTTTACATCTGGGGCATGTCTGCTCCGTTTCGGGAAACATTCGCTTTATCCTGGCTGGGGACAAATACGTTTGTTGTCTAAAATTAAACTGGGTGTAGCGAAATCTGGGGTTTCTCGACACTCCCCGGGCATGATATAAAGCTTTCGGCCAGTCTTCTGGAGGGATCGAGTCAGGGAGCACAGTGTTCCACCTCTCCCTGGCCCTCTCCAAGTAAGGCTCTGGGGGCTTGCTAAGGATCTTATATAAGGTTGAAATTACTTTTGTTTGGGCATCATCCTGTAGTATGTGATGAATTATGGGAGAAGTCTCTGGTTCTAAGGCACCTGCCCCCCATGTTTGTTTGATTGCGTGGCATATAGCGTGAAACGCCAAGAATTGTCCGGGGTTCACTGCAGTAAGAGCCTGCATGGCCACAAACGACATTAGTTTACCGTCTTCAAAACAATCACCCACCGATTGTATGCCAGCCTCTGATCACATCGACGATGGGTGCGACGCGGCCGCGTGCCACCCGGGAGACGGTCCAGCGGGATGTGCGGGGAGTATGGGAGTGTCCTGCACCCCTTTTTAACATATTTCCCCCAACAAGCATGTGCTACTGCGAGCAGTGGATTAGCAAATTCGCTTTTGGGGTGTTTGTTTGACAGCCATGTTAACAATGGGATTCCTTTTAGCCGGGACTGCAGTCATACAGACTCGGCTGACGCTGGTCTGTGGAACCAAAGCTGCAGCCACTGCAACTGTGCTGCCGCATAGTACAGTTCAAAGTTGGGAGCTCCCAGTCCACCCGCGTTCACCAGTCGTTGCAGTGTAGTTAGTGCAACTCGTGCTCTGCCCCCGCCCCATATAAGCTGTAGTAACGTTGCCTTCAGGTTACTGAAAAAGCTTCTGGGAATAGTAATTGGCAAGGCCGCAAAGTAATATAACAGCCTACGCAATATCAGCATGTTTGAAGCCGCCACCCTGCCGGGCGGTGACAGTGGCAGCTTGGTCCAAAAGCGTAGTGAGCCCTTCATGGAGGCCAGCGCTCTCCCCAGATTACCATCTATGAGGTCCTCTATGTTGTGATATATGTGTACCCGAGGTATTTAAATGTATCGAAGTACCATTTCAGGCGTCCCAGCAGAGCTGTTTCCTGTCTTCCCAATGGCCACCTGACCAATGGGAACACGCACGACTTTTCCCAATTTACTACTAGGCCGGATATTCTTCCATACTCAGCCAGTAATGATATTACTAAAGGTATCACCTCATTCCCTTTCCGGGTGTATATTAAAGCATCATCAGCATACAGCGAGATTGCGTGATGGACCCCGTTCCTGATTATTCCCCATCTGTTTTCCATGGAGCGTACTTTAGTTGCTAAGGGTTCCATTGCTATAGCAAATAGTACTGGGGAGAGGGGGCAGCCCTGTCTCGTGCCCCTGAAGATTGGGAAGCTGTCAGATATGACTCCACCCGTTTTCACGAGAGCTTGTGGATTAGAGTATAATGTCCGAACCCAACGCGTATGCTTGGGGCCTATTCCCATCCGCCGCATTGTGGCAAAAAGGAAGTCCCACTCTAGCGTGTCAAACGCCTTTTCAATGTCAAGTGATAACACAATTTCGTCGTGTGCGTCCAGGGGGGGTGTCTCCTATTATGCTCAGGAGTCTACGGATATTTAAGAAGGTGCTACGCTTCGGGATGAATCCATTTTGGTCATCGTGGATTAGGGTGTTCATAATGGGGGCTAGTCTGTTTGCCAGTATTTTACCCAATATTTTGCAGTCTAAGTTTAAGAGTGAGAGAGGTCTGTAAGATTTGACATCTGTGGGGTCCCGACCTTGTTTGGGGCGTACCACGATCATAGCCTCTCTCTGGGATGGGGGCAGCAGTTCGTTGGCCCATGCCTCCTCAAACACCTTCAGCAGTTGGGGCTTCAAGCGGGACGAGTAGGCAGTGTAATACTCTATCGGGAGGCCGTCTATGCCCAGCGCTTTATTCCTGGGCATCTGCGCTAGAGATAAGTCTATTTCCCCCGCTGTGACAGGAGCTTCTAGTATGTACCTGTCTGTTTGAGATAGTTGCGATAAGGGTGAGCCCCCCAGGAAGGACCCAAGTTGTGTAAATGTACACGAGGTGCATTTGGTATATAAATTTGCGTAGTATTCTCTAAACGTTTCGTTAATCCCGACTTGCGTAGAGACCGTAGTGTGTGTGTCGACCCGGATAGTCCCAATGGGGGACTGTTGTCTGTCTTCCCGTAGCAGCCATGCCAGCATTTTCCCCGACCTATCGCCTTCTGTTTGCAGTCGCGTTAAGTGATAATTGTAGTCGTGGCAACGAAGTCTACTGGCTGCCTCATTATATTTTATGCGCACTACCTTTAGTGCTGTGTAGGGGGCATCCCCCCACGTGACTGCTGTTTCTGCTGCTCTTAGTTCCTTTTCTAATTTAGTAATTTCCGCATGCAGGGTGCGTCTTACTCCCCAACTAGTGGAAACACACTGGCCTCGTACCACCGCTTTGTGGGCATCCCACTCTACTGCTTGTGAATTTGTGGTTGAGTCATTTGTTTCCCAATACTGTCGCTGTGTAGTGTTCAGTGTTTTAGCAAATGCCTGGTCTTGAAGAGCGTCAACCTGCAAGCGCCAAGTGCGGATGTGCTGCCGTCTTCTGCCCCAATCTAATGTTACTCTCCGTGGTGAATGATCTGACAATGTCTTTGCTAGGTATTCTGTCCCATTGACCAGTACTCCTATGTCCTGAGTTCCCCATATTATATCTATTCTAGTGTGTGTTTTGTGCGGGGCTGAATAAAATGAGTATTCCCTATGTTGCGGGTGTCTCATGTGCCATATATCGTAGAGTCTCATATCTCCTGCCCATAACTGCAGTGGGATTGTGGTGTACCTTCTCGTCATCGAGCCCCCTTGAGCGTTAGATCTGTCCAAGATGGCATTTGGTGTACTGTTGAAATCACCGCCCCAGATGGCCGGGGCTGACGGGCTCGACAGTAGTGTCGGCGTGAGTGTGTCTAGGAATCTCTCTATACCGCTGTTTGGGGCGTATATACCAACTATAGAGAGTTGTCTGCTGTCCAGCTGGCCTTCCACCACCACGAATTTACCCCCGTAATCTATTCTGTGTGCCATTTGAAGGAATGGAACCCCGCCTGCGATCCATATCAATACTCCCCTTGCGAATGCTGAGTATGTTGTGCCTATTAACTGTCCTCCCCACTTCGCATGCAGCTCCCACAAATCTGGCTCCAGTAGGTGTGTCTCTTGCAGAATAGCGATGTGTATGCCCAGTCGCCTGAGGGGTGCATAAACACAAGATCTTTTACTCATTGCTCCCATGCCCCTCACATTCTATGTCACTATGTCATACTGATTACTGTTGCGTTTGTCGTGCAGAGCCATGTGAGATCATAAAGTATGCCTGTTCGTAGCCTTCCACCATACAACATGACCTTCCAGCCTGCAGTCCCTCCGCTGGTGCTAATTATTGTGATTGCCTTTTGCAGCGGTGTTCCATGTTTTAGGGATGGAACTGTAGTGTGCGTTTTTGCTAATTTGCTTCTCCCCCCCGCCCCAACTGGTTCCCCAATCCAACTAAAAACTTGTGTGAAACTACTTAACTCGTTAGTGTGTGCAAAAACCTGTATCCATCTGGATATCCGTGGTGGTATTATCATGTCGAGCAGATGTGGCGCTTTTACGGGGCTCACATCTGTCCGCAGACTTAGGAGGTCATTCCGACCCTGGCGGTCCATGACCGCCAGGGCCGGGGACCACGGAAGCACCGCCAACAGGCTGGCGGTGCTTCCTGGGCTATTCTGACCGCGGCGGTAAAGCCGCTGTCAGAAAAGGGGAACCGGCGGTTTCCCGCCGGTTTTCCCCTGGCCCAGGGAATCCGCCGCCATGGGGATTCCGACCCCCTTCCCGCCAGCCTGTTTCTGGCGGTTTTCACCTCCAGAACCAGGATGGCGGGAACGGGTGTCGTGGGGCCCCCTCTCAGGGCCCCATACAGATTTTCACTGTCTGCTTTGCAGACAGTGAAAATCGCGATGGGTGCCACTGCACCCGTCGCACCCCTGCAAGTCCGCCGGCTCCCTTCGGAGCCGGCTTCCTCGTTGCAGGGGCTTTCCCGCTGGGCCGGCGGGCGGCCTTTTGGCGGTCACCCGCCGGCCCAGCCGGAGAGTTGGAATGGCCGGCGCGGTCATTTGACCGCGGGGCGGTCATTCGGCGGTAACCGCATCACGGGCATCGCCCGCCGCCCGCCGTGGTCAGAATGACCGCCTTAGTCTGCAAATGCTTTTTAGGTGCCTCCAGAATGTGTGATCCCCCCCGTTAGCCCCAAGCCCCGCCAGCCCCCAAAGTACACCCTCTGCAGGCAAATATGTGTTCATATAAAAGATACTCGTTGTTGGGGGAGGGCGCCTTCTCCAGTGTCCTCCGCCGCCCCGGGGCCCCCCATGCCATCCGGCCACATCTTCTGAGAATGCTGGTGTGGAGGTAGTGCGGCTGTGTGCGGTTAGAGTTCATCTGCGGTTCTGGGGGTGACCTTCGGCCCCCTCAGCTCTCCTGTTATGGTGGAGTCAGAACTGGCCGTGTCCGAGCCCATGTTAATCTCAGGGGTCACCCTGATTACTTCAAAATTATTTTGTGTTAGTAGGGGGGTCTCTTTTAACACTTTTGATCTTTCTTCTGCTACTTGTTTGGCCGAAGGTAGTCCCCTGGCGCGTCTCCTAGAGCGCTTCCTTGACGCGGAGGCTGACCAATCCTCCTCACCTTCCGTGCTCTCGCAGGGGTGCGCGAGGCCCTTAGCGTGCAGCCATGTCCAGGCATCCTCAGGAGAAGTAAATATGTGGGTTTGATCCTCCGATACCACTCTTAGTTTAGCGGGGAACAGTAAAGCGTATTTAATATTGTGTTCACGCAGGCGCTGCTTGATTTTAACGTAAGAGTTCCGTTGTCTTTGCACCTCCTGTGTGAAGTCTGGATATGCATTAATAACTGATTCCTCAAAATTAAATGGGCCTTTGCTGCAGAACTGTTGTAAAATTGCATCTCGATCCCTGTAATTTAAGAATCTAGCAATCAATGATCTGGGTGGTTGTCCTGGGGGCAGAGGTCTGCCTGGTATTCTGTGCACCCTTTCCACCGAGAAGAACTTAGACGGGGCCCCGTTTAATACTTCTTTGATTAGCCATTGTTCTAGAAATATTTCCATGCTAAGTTGCTGCATGTTTTCAGGAAACCCCAGAAAGCGAACGTTGTTACGGCACGATCTACTCTCCGCCTCCTCCGTCCGTCTCCATAGCACCTTCAGCTCCGCGTCCAGACGTTGGATTTGTTTTTAATTATCCTGGGTCGCGGGAGTCAGATCGGCCAACCCTTCTTCTGCTGTTTTCACTCTTTCCGACAACTTGCGATGATCCACCCGGAGTAGATTCAGGTCTTGCGAGAACGCATCTATTCTATTTTCCAGGGAAGTTTTGGTGTCCATAATCGCCTGTAGTACTTTTCTCGAGTTGTGCGGATTGAGTCGCGAGTGTGCACTCTAATGTTTGTAGGGACGGGTTTGTCTGTTGATTACTGGGTGCCGGGCCGTGCGTATTTTGGTCTTGATTCTTGGTTGATTTGAGCCTGCCCGCCATTAAGCCAATCTGATAGGTGCCTTGTAGGGTGCAACGGAGTACTACTCAGCGCTGGCTTCTCAACAGAATACCCTTTTGCCGCCGTTTATTGACTCAGTGTGTGCTCCTCTGCATTCCAGGTTCCACGCAGGGGAGTGGGGTTTAAACAAGGCTTGTTCACTATCTTGGCTGCCTAGAACGTGCCCCTACTTGCTCACCGGATCATGCGGGGGGCCACCGACCGGCTCAGCTACCCCGGCGTTGAGTTGTCCGTAGGAGTATATCATATGCCCCTTGAGGTGACAGAGTCTCCTGTCTCTTGATGCAGTTGCCGTTCAGCCTGGAGACATCGTGGTGACGGGCGTTATTTACCCAGCGGCGGGGGGCAGCCGGGAACGGAGTGAGAAGAGCAAGGCGAATTGATAGGGGCACAGGTGTCCACCCCCCAGTCGGAGCCGTGTCCACCTCCTCAGCTGTTTGAGCGACATCCAAGGGCTCGAGGGGCGGGAGAGGAGCAGCCGGTTAATTCCGCCCAGGGGCAGCACATTTATCGCTGTGTTGTGTCCTCCACACACACAACCCAAGTTCACCGCCTCACCCAGTGGCCCCTTGATCCGGAGCCAGTGGGTTCACTTTATGTCACTCAGTTAGCAGCCAGCACGGGGGGCGGAGTCCCGTGTGTGGGGCGCTGTTGTGCAAGCTTCCCCTTGACCGTGCCTCAGTGGAGGGGGGCAGAGATGGGTGGGGGAGGGTGGGTAGTCCCGGCCGCTGTGTTCCTCCCGCAGCCGGGAGCTGTGCCCCCTAGTCAATTCCCCCCCTTACCTCAGAGTGGATTGTTTGCTGCCTCCATCGTCAACGTTCATCGGCTCGGGCCTGGAGCCGCGGCCTAGCAGGCGCTGACCCCGCCTCCAAGCAGGGCCGCTCCGATGCACCACTCCAGGCGGGCGTCCCCCCGTCCAGGCACAGGCCCGCCTCGTCGCCCGGGGGCCCGGTGGGCAATCCGGCTTCTGCCGGAGAGGGTCGCGCACATCAACTCCCGGCGCCGCTCCGCACCGCGAGTGTGCCGAAAGCCACTCAGGCCCTCCGCAAAGCACAGAGAGGCTCCAGTCAGCAAGCCAAGAGGACGGGCCTCACTCGATCCGGGTGAGTCGATTGTACCCCTCGCCCGCCGATATTGTTTGTTTTGTGGTGGCGCTTCGTCCAGCTCCTCCAGGGGCTCCCGGTCGGTTCTTAAGGTCGCCCACTGCTTCTGTCCGGGCACCGCCGGAGCGAATGCCTTGTGCGCTATCACCAGACCGCGGGGTGGGCCCCGATGCCACGGCACCAATTTCGCCGATGCTGGGCTCCTCTGGATCGCGTCGGTTCTCTGGAGGCAGTACACTCGCTCCCGAGCGCCAATAAGGCTCCGGAGGCACCCTGCAGGATTGTTTAGCGAGTCCGGGACGGAGCTCTCACACTAGGCGTCCATCCCGGTCGCCATCTTGGCTCCTCCGTCTGTTGAAATTGAAGTTGAGTTACACTTCTTCAGTTCCGATGATAAATGGATTGTGGCTACCCATTAGAAAATACATACTAAAAGCGAAACTTTAGACCACTGTGCACCAAACCAGCATGGAAATTCCTCATTCTATAGGAATCTGCACACTGACTATTGTGGTAATTACAGATGAATGCATTCAACCCTGCCACAAAAGCACATTTAGCAACACAAAAAGACAATGGACGGAATACTGAAACTTTTCAAACACTCAATCCCAGTCATTGATATGGTTAAAATCCATCTTTGTTTTGCTCAAAATTTCACCTCAGTTTGGACCCAGCCAAATGCAAATCAGTCTTGACTGTGCTCTACCTGAGATCAGTCCACCTTAGTCTGCCAAGCCAGGTCCTCATGGACTAGAAAAAGGAGTCTTGACCCTTGTAGCATGAATCATTTTTGAGTTAAGGACAATTTTTTCTTCACATGCTTGTATTCTTGATATTCACCGTCATGGGCGAGAGTTTGAGTGTTGTATCCAATACTGATGTGTAATTATGGTACCGATTTACTGGAGGAATTGGTCTACTGTTGATTTACTGTTGGGTTTCCTATTGAGATGTTGGTGATTCCATAGACAAAAGTCCATCGATGAACCAGCGTCACCGCCAGGATTCTACACCCAGGTCGATGGCGGCATTGGCAAAAGCAGCTGTTGGAGGACGGTCCCCCAGTTTGTTCAGTGGGCCCATCACAATGTGACTGTGATGGGAAAATCTCCATACCTGAGTTGGCAATTTTGAAAGGATGTAAGGTAGAAAGTAACCATTTTTCACTTACCAATTTCTTTCACCACCATGGACTCGACCTTCCAAGTACTGCCTCTCCTGCTGCTGTTTGATGATGAACAAAATCATCACCGCCATGGCCGAAATTGAAGGTAAGCTCCACATTTACCTGTTACCTTCTGAGTTGTCTGTTAACATTTGCACTAGAATTGTAAATTTTGAAATCTCTCTTACAAACAATAGCATAGTAATGTGCCATGCATATGTGAACCATGTTGATGTTTAAGAAATGTAAAGAAACACATCTGTATGATGACATTGTATTGCCATATAACCTTTACCTTATAAATTACCTGTTAAATAAATGCCAGTCCCAAATTTGATCCATTCAACAAATTCATCCATGCAACATTTCACCTTGTCTAGTGCAAGTCCTGTATTTTATCCAAATTCAACAGTCTCATTACCTTAAGGTGTAAAGCATATGTGTTTATTCTAATCAGTGATCAAGGTGAAATAAACACACCTGTAGTAATACTCCAAAAATATTTTCAAATATCAATTTGTTGCTGCAAGTGTTAATTATCATGATGAATGGCTCCAACTAAATACAAATGTCAATCACATACTATTTTAACCAGTGTATGCACTTAACAGAGTAAACATAAAACAAATATTGTTTTCCCTGCCATAATGGTAAATTAAAATATGTACTCTACATCTTAGTCAGAACCATTGCTTTGAATCAAACCATTTCCAAGTAAAATTAATGTCCAGACAAATTTGGTGAAATCAAAATAGTGGTTTATTAAACCAATGAAATACGTCTCTCAAATAAAATATGTAAAAAAATAAAACTAGATTTGAAAAGAATGTCAATTGCTCTGTTATCCTGTAGCACTAAGTCTGCCTCTAAAAACAACTGCCAAGGGGTACCTCCTCAGGGAGAGGCATCAAGCGGGCAGAGAGCAGGCATTTAATTTATCTTTTTTGGGAGGGTGGGTTTTGGGTTTGGGAGGGGTAGGTTTAGGTTTGGAAGGGGTAGTTTTGAGTACAGGATGGGTGGCATGGTGTTTGGAAGGCACAGCTTTGTGTTTGGGAGGACTGGCTTTTGATTTGGAAGAGGTAAAAGCAACAGCAAACAAAATATCTTCACAGGAAAATGGGTAGGATGGTCGGAAGGGATTTGGAGGTAGAGGAAATGGCAGTGGGTGATGTGCATGTGTCTGGTGAGTTTGCAGTTGCGTGTGGGCCTGGTGTATGTTGTGTGCATTTAGGTGTGTGTCTCTTCCTATGCGTATGTTGTTTGGATGAGTGTGGGCATTTGTGTTTTGTGGGTGTTTGTTTTAATGTATGTGTGTGTGTGTGTGTGGATGGGTGTGCTTTTGAGGTGCTTGGTGTGGTTGTGTTGCTTGTGCATGTGGGTGTGGTAATAGATATGGTGTCTTTGGGTGTGCTGGGGTGGTGATGGTTGTACATGTGAGTGTGGTGGTGTGTGTGGTGTCTGTAGGGGTGCTTGTGGTGGTTGTGCATGTGGATGTGGTGGGGGTGTCTGTGGGGGTGGTGGTTGTGCATGTGGGAGTGGTGGTATATGTGGTATTTGTGGATGTGCTGGTAGTGTTGGTGGTTGTGCATGTGGATGTGTAGTGGTGGGTTGTCTGTGGGTGTGCTGGTGGTGGCGGTGGTGGGTGTGGTATCAGTGAGAAATGACCTTTGTTTGACATGGTTAGCCCCCACTTTTTGCCTGATGTTTGATGTGGCCTTGAAATTGTAGTGCCCAGGACCCCTGTTAACGAGGTTTCCTGAGCTAGAGCTTTTGCACTAAGACAGTTGTGATGCATTGGCAGAATTGGATAGACCCTTGCCTACCATTAGAAGTACCTAGTAAAAGTGTACTTAGGTACCCAGTGCATAGGGTACTATGGGTAGGCCCCTGAGGGAAGCAGCACTGATTGTGCCACCCTTTAGGGCCATGCATCCAGATGCAGAGTCTCCTGGTGCAAACCCAAAACAGAAACTTGACATGGCACATTGCTTGTGTGCCCTGTCCACCATACACTGCATTTACTATAGGTAAGTCACACCTCTGGCAGGCCTTACAGCCCTAAGACTGGGTGCACCACATTATATGTGAGGGCATAGCTGCATGACCAGTATGCCCTCACTCTGTCCTTGCTAAACCTGATACATAGTGAGTGAACAAGGCAGCCATTTTTATACATGTGTTGAACACTGGTCAACACAAGTTTTCCAGCTACATGATGGCCACTCGGAACCCTGGGTTCTTTGGTATCAAACAACTCAGAATGTTAAATCCAAACTGCTACCATTATTGGATTTATCCCTAAATGTACCCAGGGGTCACCTTGGAGGTACCCCCTGTGAAAGTTATCTACCCTAGTGTGGTTGCTGACTGGTTCTATCCAGCATTCCACCTCCAGACACCCTATCTACAAACCTTGGGGGAGAGCCCTGCCTCACTGGTTTGTAAAACAATGCCCTTCCTAGGTGGAAGAGCTAACAACCCCTCCCTCAGGAATGTGCACTGCCCTGGCGGTGACCTTCAAAGGGTTTGAAACTCGCCCCGCAGGCCTGCTGCTAACATCAGATGGTCAAGCCCTTTGCAAACCCCGACTTTTGGTGGGAGCAAAGGCGGGAAACCACACAAAGGGTAGGAGAGGTGGACCCACCTGGCATGCACCACCCCTAAGGTGTTGCCTGCAAGGTGGACACTCCATTACATTTTCCTCCATCTTAGATGGAAGGAAAATAGCCAATCAGGGATAGGAAAGTGACCCTTCCCACAGAAAGTGGTCACTTTATTGGGTGTAGCCATGCAAAGGTAGGTGTCCCATTGGACACTATCAGGATCCCCCTAAAATGCCCACAAAATTCAGTATTTAGTGGGCATCCCTAGACCAGAAAATCAGATTCAAAGAACACAAAGAAGATCCCAGGCAAGAGAACCGTGGACCTGCCAAGACCCCAAATCCTGCCTGGTGCACTCAGGACCTGACAATCGCCGCTGACGAGCTGCTGGACAACTGGACTGACCTCATGAAACCCAGAGGACCTTCTGGCTTCACCAATTGCCAAAGAACTCCCTCCAGAGTGGAGGTACCACTTTGCAACAAAGAAGCAACTAAGAACTCAGTGACTGAACTCACTAACTGGCTGCTAACTCCCAAAAGAGAAGTCACAGTCAAACCTGACATCACACAAACAACCACAAGGACAAACCATGTAAGTGTGCCAGGTTTGGTGGCACTGCGCTCTCCAGTGGCCAAACAGTATCAATACCCTTAATACTGGTCAGCTGACGTCAGACACCAGGAAAACCAGCCCCCCTGAGGCTGAAAAAAGACTAGGAGGCAGCCCCAGTCAAGGAATTTCCGGAACACCCCAGACCTCCCACCTGAGTGTCCCGTTGTCCTGTAAACAACCCTTAAATTGACTTACCTCCAGATCCAAAGAGCCTATTTGAGCACAGCTCCTGGCTCACACATTCGCTCTACACCCGACCGCCCGGCCGCCCGGCCGCCCAGCCGCCCAGTGCCCTGCAACAAAGAACCTGCTGTGCTGTAAGGGTCCCTCACCCCTTGCGACCTTGACACTCCAAGGGGACCCCAAGGAGCCACTTCTTAACTTAGGTGGTCTAGCCTTCACCTCTATAAGCCAACGTGTAGTTGCCTGGACCCCCTGCCCAGTGTACCTAGCTCTGCACACTACATAGAGGGCCAGCCTCCTACAGTATCTGTAAGTTGTTTGTGTGTGTGCTGTGTTTTTTGGTGTGGTTGTGTTTATGTGTGGGTGTGCAGCTTGTGTGTGTTGGAGTGGGTGTGTTCAGAAGAGTGAGTGTGCTTAGGACATTGCTTGGAATAGGGAATTGGGATGGGGAAAGGGCAGTATTTGGGGCAAAAGGTTGGCATGGTTGGGAGGCTGTGGTCAGTAAAGAGGCTAGACCTTGAAATGACCTCTGTAGGCGAGACATAGCACTGTGAATGACTTCTGGGTATGCTACCACGTGTTACAAATGGCAACTAAGCCCCTGGATGGCATTCAGGAGTGTAGTTTGGCCTACAGAGATGTTCCGTAGGTGGTCGATAGCCTCCTCGCTCAGCACAGCGGGGGGGGCAGGAGCAGCGGATGAGCAGTGAAGGCGACGCCACCCCTTTTAGGGGGGGCAGGTTTGTCCAACTGGGAGCGAATCAAGAGGGAGGGTAGAGATTGGAATCTGGGTGGTGGATAAGGATTTAGGATGCACAGTTGCTGTACGGTCTGCCACCACTAGGGACTGGTAACTTGTGGATGCCTCTGAAGATGAAGAGTTTGAGGTGGAGGCCTCCAGGCAAGTCCTGTCACCCTCCATGCCACTCGGTCTCTCAGTGGCGGTAGTCTCAGCACTCGAACCACAGTGGCCAGCTACTCCCCCACCTACTTGGCCAATTTCTCCTCTGCCTGCTCCTGAGGATGCTGAAATTACATATACAGTAATTTTATTGTATCTGTGTAAATAGATCATGAACTTTGATCACAAAACATTTTCCAAGTTTTCATATTGTGCCTGCTTCAGGGCTCACAAATTGTGGTTCTTTATTATCATTATTTCATGAATTTAGGGAGCATTATCAGAAAACATTTGGTCATAGTTTTGTAGTTCCACATGATAGCTCCTATATCATATATGACCTTGTCTATTATCCTTTTTTATTTCTCTGCTGGAACTGTTTAACACCTCTGAATGGTTGGGCTTTGTTGTTTGGAGTAGCGATGTATGTCACCAAACAGGATATAAACCAAAAATACGTTCAAAAATCGAAAAACCTGCATTATTATTGTCTCAAAAAGTAAAATATGAATCAATGTGTGTTAAGAAATATTGCAATGTTGCACCAACAATTGTATAAAGTGAAAGCCTGTTTCCTTTGGTAGGGCATTTCACAATGGTGATACTTGCTTCAAGTAACTAAGGTATATTTCAAATGTAAAAAGAATTGTATGGATTCTGTACTGAAGTAGCTTATCAATGTATTATGCATTATGTAGATACCTATGCTGTTGAAAAAAATACTAACATGTTGTTGTGGTGGATTGACAAATGACTTCTGCAGCATAAGTAAATACATAGGCCTTGATACATTTCTAATCCACCTCAGTACATGTAAGAAAGGTCCTCCTTTGACATAGTAGACCCCCTACTTTTTGCCTGGAAAATTATGTGGTTTCAAACTGTAAGTGCCCTCAGGGCCAGATCTCTTTTCCCCAAACTTTACTATGTTTGGCACTTCAGCCACCCTTGTAAGTCCCTAGAAAATGGTACCCTTGGTACCCAGAGTTGCAGCACCATTTGTGCCACTTTGAGAGGCCCCACACCAGCCTCATGCACACTGCCATTACAAGTGAAAAAATGTGTATTTAAAAGTTTGAAACTCGACAAGCTACTTACACTGCATGCAATATAGGTAAGTCACCCCTCTGGCAGGCCTCACAGCCCTCAGGCAGGCAGCACTACAATGCATTGCTCAGGCATATGTATGCATGAGAAAATATGCCCCTACTGTGTCTTTGCGAAACCTTAAGACATAATAAGTTTACAAGGGGGCTATAGCAAATGCATGTGCTGGACACTAGTCATTACGTGTTCCCCAGCCACATGATGGCCTCTCCGAATATTGGGTTGTTTGGTATCAAACAACTCAGAATAATAAACCCAGTGTTGGATTTATTATAACATGTACCCAGAGGGTACCTCAGAGGTGCGCCCCTGCAAAAACAGCCCTGGCATGGTTGCTGACTGGTCTTATCCAGCCTCTCACCAACAGACAGAAGTCTGGACTCCTGGGGTGAGAGCCTCTGCTTTCAGGAGCCAAAATACAAAGCCTTTCCTGGGTAGAGGTGTTACGCCTAGTCCCCAAGGCATGCACTCTGCACCAGCTGTCAGCTTCACTGCTTTTGAAATCAGATTCCTGCCTCCGCTGCTAGCAGCAGATGGTCGCTCAATGGTTTTTCCAACACTTTAGATGGGAAAACCTAACCAGAGTAGGAGGAGTGCCCACCTCCAGCTAGGATCACCCCCCAGGTGTGTCAGGTGAGGTGACCACTCTATTTCATTTTCCTACATCTTGAATGGTAGGAAAATAGTCAATCAGGGTTAGGGATGTGACCCCTTCCCACAGGAAGTGGTCACTTAGTGGGTGTAGACACCCTTAGGTACGTGGCCCATTGGCCATTACCAGGTACACCCCCAAAGCCCACTAAATGCAGTATTTAGTGGGCATCCCTAGACCTACAAATCAGATTCAATGGACACAAGAAGACCAATGACAAAGAAGACCCGAGGCACAAGAACAGAAGCCCTGCTGCCTGAAGGAAAAAGGCGCCAAACTGTGTCTGCTGCAACCAGGACTTGATAATCGCCGCTGAGGGGTCGACTGGACAACTGAAGGACTCTTAGAAACCCTAGAGCACCTCCAGCCTTCTAACAATTGCCAAGAACCTCCCTCTGGGTGAAGGCATTACTCACTTGTAACCGGCAAGCAACAAACCAATGAATTCCAGTTCACTGTTTGGCCACTGAGCAATCAACTGAACCGAGAAGCCTGACCAAAATCCACCCAATGGAACCGAAGGACAAAACCTACCACTTTAACATGATTGGTGGCACTGCAATTTTCAGGGCCAGAGATGTGCTAATACCCGGGGTACTAGACTACCAACATCGGACACCCACAAGCAAAGTCCACTCCGCACCCTCAAAAGCCCAGAAGCAAGCCCCAGTCAAGGGACCTCAGGACACCCAAGAACCCCCCCCCCCAGAGTGGCCCTGCTGACCTGCAATCAGCCCTCCAAATTACCTGCTCTTGGCTCCAAGGACTCCCTGACCCTCAACTCTTGTCTGACCTATCTACACTGCACCCGACCTCCCAGGTCCCTCTATCAGAAAACCAGCTGTGCTCTAGGGGTCCCTAACCCCTTGCAGCCTCTACACTCCAAGGAGACCCACCGGACTTACCTTTAAGTCCACCTCTGCAGAGTGTTTCCAATTGGTCCACTTCTCCGTTCTGTACCCGCTCCAACACATTCAGCCCCTGCTCCCACCAAAACAGGGAACCACCCGAACTTCTCCAGCTGTCCGACAAGGCATCAGCTGGGTCCTGTGTGGTACAATTGTCCCTCATAACATAGACACCCAGAGCCCCTAACGGCCCACATGCTTGCAGTGGCCTATCCAGACCTCAATAGCAGTAGTTCAGAGCCCAACAGCAGCATCAAGGGGGTAAGTTAGTTTATTGAGTTCTTATTCACTTTTTATTATAGCAATTATTTATGGAATCAACAATGATTTGTGTTAAAGGATGCCACTAGATTTGTTATCACAACCAAAGCACTGTTTTGAGCGCACACACACCTGCCTAAAAACACAAAAGTACCAGGTTTTTGTCTATGTTATGTGGGACAATTGTACCACATAGGACCCATTTGATGATTCTGTAAGTTGTGATGCTCCATCACAATTGCAAGTAGGTAATGTTGGCCCTATTACATGTGACATGTCATACAATGCACTTAAGTAACAGTGTATGTTTCTGACTTCATAGTGGTGAGTTGTTATTATGACGAAACAACCTTGAGCATTTGTTAAAAAATGAATAGGAACATGTGTACAATGGCAATATTTCTTAGCAAACACATCAGATAAAAATGTTTTTACTGCAAGATTCAAGTCAATTCATGTTAGAAAATTTACATTAAGCCTTACTCCTTCTCAAATGTGCATGTAGGACAGTCTGTTTCAACAAGCATGAATTTAGAAGGCAAACATTCTTAAGTGAAATAGACAAGAATGTGTACACATTTAAGAGTCAGATATTATGGTTTGAACCACATATAGGGCCGTATTTATACTTTTTTTGTGCTTCATTTGCGTCGTTTTTTGACGCAAAAACGGCGCAAACTTGCAAAATGCCATTGTATTTTGTAGGTTTGCGCCGTTTTGCGTCAAAAAGCGGCGCATATGCGGCTCTAAAAAAAGTATAAATACGGGCCATAATGACTAGGAACAGTATTGAAGCTACCATGTGTGTCAGTGATAGCATGGTTTTTGGTGATGTATGAACAAGTGTTTGCAGGAAAGGAACATACTTGTATGGATAATTGAGAGCCTGTGTCATATGTACTTGCAGCACAGGATATTACTTTCCCCATGTGTGGCACCATTTAATGAGCAAAACATACAGATACAAATTTTTTCAGAAAATGGGATAAAAATAAAGTTCAAAAAATATTCTGACAAGTCCATAAATTGAAAGATTTTTCTTGTGCTTAACATTTCTCTCATTTCAACAAATGGCCGTGTTTTACACTTATACTTATGGTACAGTATCTACAGACCCCTGGAAGTAAGACGCATACAGTTTGTAAATTGAAATCTTGATTTGTAAGTAAACAGAAATGAAAAGTCCCCTTATCCTTTAGATGACTTTTCATTTCAATTTAGACATTTGAAACATATTTAAACATCATTATGTCCCCTGCCAAATGTTTGAGTTGACTACACTCCAATCACAACACTTCACTAAGGAAGTAATGGGAACAAATCAACCGGTGTAGTTAAAAAAGGAAGTTACTTAGAAATACATTTTCCATTCAAACACATAAATGTTCCTCTATGTTCCAATACAGCTGGCTGTTCAGAGACAGGTCCTCCATGGTTAGAAGTTTCAACTCCTCTGGAGAAGTTAGAGGCCCTATCACCTGCTTTGTCCAGCATGCTGGCATTGCGGGCACACACATTAGCCTATGGTTGTGTCCGTTTTGGAGTATTACATCTTCTACGTGGTCAACTTCTAACGACGGCCTTAGGAATGCAAATGTACTGACTGCAAGGTCGGGTGACCACTATTTTAGGATGTGAACCAGTGTTTGTTTAAATGTGAAAGACATTACCACCACTCAAAATGGTGGCTAGTTTGTTTACCAATGTAAAATATGAACAACACTGTTTTTTTTTTACAATTTAACACATTATAGTGTAATGTGTTACTTTAAAAAAAAATCAATAGTGATGCAGTGTATTGTATACTTCTGTTGTTGGAATTTTAGATTAAAAAAAGTGTAAATAATACATTTTAAATGCATTATTCACACAATATTTTTAAAACAATATCAGACATGCAACAAATTGCAATTCTAAGTTGCCACATCACAACAAATCGAAGTGTACGTATATGTCACAAAAACATTTGTAATTTTACAATGACATGAGATGTGTGTTGATTATCAAAGTATTGTAGGACCATTTGAAGTGATAATTTGATTTTCTTAAATGCATACATATGAACCTAGGGAGGGATAGAAGATGACAGACTCAAGTCTTCTGACCCTTTCCAGACATTGCCATCATGGAAGAAAGGGGCATCATAAAAAATTCAGCATGAATAGGCAAATTATTCTGGATTTATGTCACCATATAAAGCCAGATCATCTGGCTCACAATTGGAATACAACAGCAATACCAACAATAGTGAAAATCATGGCAGTACTTCATTTTGGGCTACCGGATCTTTCCAATACACTGTGGCTGTTTCTGGAGGCAAGTCACAACCAACTGTCAGTGGTGTGCCATAAGAGGTCCTTTCTTCAATGATGAGACACATCAACAGCTTCATCCAGTTTCCACAACACAAGGATTTTGCAAATTTAAAGGGATATTTTTTTTGCTTTGGGTGGCATACCACATGTGGTTGAAACAGTCGATGGCACACATATTGCCAGGGAGCAGGACTACTGCAACTGAAAAAACTTCCATTCAGTCAATGTGCAAGTTGCCTGCTTACCTGTGTACATCTCAAATGTGTGTGCCTATTTACCAGAGCCAGCACATGATTCTTTTGTATCACAGAATCACATCAAACCCCTTTAAATGTCACAACATGGACCTGGAGGGGCCTTACTTGTTGGTAAGTACAATATGACATGAGGATCATTTGCTTTCTGCATAGTTTCGGAATGTACAATGGGATGAGATATTTTTGCTCAGTATTTTTTTACTTTCATATAGGAGACTCAGATTATCGTAACTGATCATGGCTGTTAGTACTGTGAGGATTCCAACAACGCCAGGGGAAGTCCTTTTCAATGAGGCCAATGGAAGAACATGGAGGCCAGTGGAGTGGGCTTTGGGCTCCTAAAGGCCAGATTTCACTGTCTGGACAAGACTGGTGGAGCCTTCCTCTACTCACCCAATAAGGTGTGCCAAATCAGAGTTGCCTACTGCATGTTGCACAAGAGAGCCCTGCAAGGGAACATCCCAATCATCGTAGAGGAGGCAGACTATGAAGATCGACTGGTTGAAGATGTTGAAATGGCAAAGGAAGATGAAGGTGGTGAAGAGGAAGGAACTGGCATACGTCAAGATGTTATTGACAACTTCTTCATCTGAGTGTAAGTTTACCTTTATGTATTATAGTATCAAATGTCAGCATAGTGAGCATATCAGTCTGATGGTGATTTAGTAGTAATGGTTAATTCAGGAAAGTTTAAGGCAAAGATGTTTGTTCCTCAAAGTTTCCATACATTGACTACAGTGTTTATTGACATTCGTTATCTATGCTTGTGCAAAGTGTACTCCTCCTCCTAACTTGTCATTTCAGTCAATTTTCTTATATCAAATCATTAATTCATTATTTTCCCCTTGTTATTCTGTGTTATGATCCTTCTTCTTGACATCTTCATTTGGATTTATAAAGTTGTGACATTTGCAGTGATATGTTGCTGACAGAATTTACAAACACACACTTTGGATTTTCAGATCTTGTACAGAGACAACTTGCACAGGGATTAAATGGAAGTTATTCAGATTGCATTAGAACTGTTTTCTGTTGCATGCGGCCACCTATGCAATATGTGCTGCTTAACTTGCTCTAACCACATGTGTATATCAAGCCATAGCTTACTGGTCTCCCTTCACATTGGCTAAGTCTTTATTTTGTGTTAAGTATGTGAAGCTGTTGATGTGTCTCATAATTGTAGAAAGAACGTTTTGTATCATACCACTCAAAGTTGTTTGTGCCATGCCTCCAGGTTCTGCCACAGTGTATTGAAATGAGCCTCTGGCAACAAAAAGTAGTACTGCCATGAATTGTCTCTTGGTTTAATTGTGGAATTTCAATTGTGAGGCAGGATGTCTGGCTCCATCTGATGACATGAATCAATAATAGTTTGCCTATTTAATATGTTTATTTGGATTAGTTCCTATTCTTCCATGGTGTCAAGGTCTTGTAGTGCAAATCCTAAATGCCACAGACTATTTGGGTTATGTATGGGTTGTAACAAATATCTAGAATTTTGACAAATAATTGTTACTTACAAATGCAGAACATCAATGCGTTGAGATTTTTTCGTTTACTTTTTTTTTTTTAAATAGGAACCATATAGCCTAATTGTTATATCTTATTTTTGCTTGAATCTTATTGATTATTAGGATTTTGAAATTATGGTGAAATGAAGACATAAACAATAAATACCGCAATGAATTCAACACCAGTCTTTGACTTTGTGTTATGGAAATTTATTTTGTTATCATTAATTAATTAAACTAGTTTGAAACATAAAAACAAAGGGAAAAGAAAAAAGAAATAAAGTCCATCATGGTGGATGAAACTATTTCTATTGAGCTAAAATAGTTTGAATGCTAATGTACAAAACACAACTGTCCTCAAAAAGGGTGCATATGTCCAGGTAATAGTCCACAGAGTGAATGCTAAACACACTGTAGGAAATTAGGTTTGGCATCTCTTGGAGGTGGTGGTGGAGATTTTGTCATCCTCTCCTGGTGGACCGGAAGAATGCCCCCCCAGGACCTCCCGCCCTAAAATGGTTCACAGTTGCAGGAACTGGGGTGGGTGGAGCAGTCTCCTGTTGTGCCACGGCCACCCTGCCTGTAGCTGAGGCACATGTATTTTATCATGATGTTGAAGGACCACAGACAGGGGTAGATGGTACAGGAAACGTCCTGCACATTTGATGGTAAATGTCAAACACCACCCGAGTGAGGGAGCACAAACCTGTGTTGTGATTCTGCAGCTCCACATTGTGCTCCCTCTGCACCTGCTTCATGTCCTTGAGCTCTTTAAGGACATGGTCCATCATGTCTTAGGACTACTGTAGAGCTCCCAAGATTAAGTTGATGGTGGTCTTGGTGACAGTATACTCAGTGGCTTTAATTTGCTGGTCCTGCAGATTCTCCCCCATGATCCCTAACCCCACTACCCTGTGCCTTTGAGGCAGTGTGCCCTATTGCACAGTGTCCTTGCAGAATTGCAGGTGGTGGTGGCATTTGCTCATCAGCAGCCCGGACTGGGGATATAAGATTGTGGTAGTAGTCCCTGTACACAGGAAGTTGAGCCATCTATTGGCTGAGATGTTGTTGCTCCTGGGGTGAGTGGTACGGGTGTTGGACAAGCAAGACTCACTGGAGCTGTCTGCCCAGACAGACCAGATGGACCAGGCAGCTCCAAATCATTCGGACTTGCAGGACTGGTGTCATCACTGAAGGCTCAATACTGGTCTGGAGTGGGGTTGTCTTCAGTTGCAGACGGTGGTCCACTGACCCTGGTTGTTGGAAACTAAAATGAATTACAAGCAATATGAAATTAAAAGTCTGGTTTGCACCTCCAAATGTGTCTTCAGTTACAAATGAAGCAACCTAAAAGTGGAAATTATGATAAATGTAATGAATAGGCCTTTGTGTGATGTTTATTAATTTACATATGCAGGTTAAGTTACACTGATGCAAACTTCAGTAAGAATGTTGAAGAAATGTCTTGAAATTAAAAATGATATTTAGAAAGTGTACATTACATGGACTAGATATTCAACCCAACACAATAGAGAGGAGAATTGAGAACTAAACCATTCCAAGGCCTAGCTGGCTGAACAAACTGGCTATAGTCTACTTATTTGAATTAATGGCATTGGTCATCATATGAACACTACAAAGTAAATTGTGTATCAATACTACTTATATTGAGCATACCACAGAAAATGATTGGAAATCTTTGATTCAACAGGATATTAATTATGTAAGCCATTACATCAATTCAATTGAGTAAAAATAAGGAGACAAATTACTAGATCAACACAGCAAATGACGTTTTCATACACAGCATGAAATGGTAAATGACAAATGCATAACCCTTTGACATATGTGTATATATGGAAGAAAAGGGAGGGTGAGCAACATCACATTGCACTCTTGTTTTCCAGAGACAAAAACTGCATCATGGTAGTTGTCGTCATTTGCAATTACCCTTGACAATACTTGTTAAAATGTGAGTTAAACATACCTCTGTAAATATTTACAGTCAAAATGAACACACATACACAATGTGTATGCACACATATATGAATGATGTAAATTGGTAAAAAGAACACTTACAAGCACTATTCCTTCATGTGCAAATAGCTGGAGTTTGGAACCTGTTTTTAAGTACAACAGCATACATTGAAATAACAAAAGGAACTAGGCAAATTCAAGGTATGATTCATGGAGAACAGCACAAATTCTGACAAAACATATAGAGCATTGTTAAAAAGAGAGATACAACCATGATGCTAGTAATTTGGAAAAAACAAGCTATTTTGAAGAATTAAGTTTATATATATATATAGGGATTCCAGTCAAGCCTTCAGGACATAGGAACCACAAGATTTGTAAGGAAAGAACTGTAATGGGGGCTGGGAGAACCACCAACGGTCCTCTTGGCCTCCAGGTGAGGCTTGGCGGTTAGTGAATGCATTCTCCCCGGCAGGTTGTTCCACCTCTTCCTAATTTCCTCCTGTGTGCACAGATTGTTTGGCTACAGCATTTACTCTGTCAACTATTGTGGTACACATTTGCTTTTTCTGGGATAAGGTTGTATTTTGTACTTGGGCTCCAAACAATTGTTGCTCTACTCTAATAATGTCATCCACCATGACTGACCATTCTCCCACTGTAAAGCATGGGATTCCTCCTCCCTGCCATAAAGAACAACTAAAAAGGTATCTAGTGCCCCAAGAGGTGATGAAAAAAGTGAAAGTAAAGTAAAATAAACAGAGGGAGAAAAAACTGACTCCTGAGAGGCAAATTCATCAGTTAAATGATGCTCTACGGTAGAATGGCACTGGATCATGGTCTAAAATGGAATGTGTTTTATAGTGTGGTTTGCAGATTTTCACAGTTGGCCAATATACATCAGATGTGTGCTGCTAGCATCCATCCAATAACCACAGCATAGTACAATGCTGAACGGGTCTTGCAATCCACTTCTACCATCAGGGGACCACCGCTGGTACACTACCAGTATGACTCTGTTATCTAAATATGGTCAGCACAATCCTGCTGTCCTGATGACGAAGGAGCTCTGTTCGCCAGTATTGGAGTCTGCGGCGTTGGTTGTGGCATACTGCTTGCGTGACAGGGTTTACTCTGTCAAAGCGGACAGAGGTCGAATGGCCATAGAGCTAAATATGGTGGCTGAAACTCTGACAGCTTGACGGATTACTTGGGACCGCTACTGTGGCTGGACAGCAATAGTCATCAATAGTCCTGCCAAGATCTAAATCAGGCCATATGTCCTTCCACTTCAGCATGTCACTATCATGGTTTGTGGCAATGATAATCTGGGCCAACAAAATGGCAAAATAGGTGTACTTGACTTGCCGATAAAATTAATGTAGGTCTCAGCCGTCTTTGATGGAGTACCATGACCTTGTAGAGGCACACTCAGAAATTAGTCAGCAGGATTCTGATCCTTTCCTGCATGATGTAGAATTATACAATCATATTCTTGCAATCAGAGTCCCCGGCATTCTATACGAGGAGGCATTTTGGCTTTTGGATTGCCAAAGATAGTCAGTAGAGCTTGATGATCATTTAGCACCGTGAAAGGCAGGAATACATGGAAATGTTCACAAGCCCATATTGATGCCAATCTTTCTTTCTCAGGTTGTGAGTAAGCACATTCTGTTTGGGACAAACTTCTACTAGCGTAAGCATCAATATTTCGCCAAGCATTTGGCCGTCCACTATGCTGTGCACGGATAGTGCTTAACCTGACCGGACCAGCATTAACAAAAACCGCTATATGAAGCTTTGGATTAAAGTAAGTCATTTCAGTAGCATTTCCAATGGTGTGTTTGATCCGTTTGAAAATTCTCTCACATTCTTGTGACCATTGAAAAGAAACATTTTTCTTTGCTAACTATTGTAATGGAGTTCTGACAGTGGCAAAGTCTTGTATGTATCTTGAACAATAACTGTTCATGACAAGAAAGGAACGTACCATTGAAGTATCTTGTGGGGGATCAGCATTTGACAGAGCTTGTCCTTTTGCAGAATCAAGTATCATACTCCTCTCGGAAAAGATATGGCCAAAGAATTTCAGTTTTGTCTTGTTAAACTCACATTTGTGTGCATTCAAATTCAATTCTGCATCACTGAATAAATGACATACTTGTGTGAGAGCTCTACCGTGCTCCTTTTGTGCAGCTACGAAAACTGAAATGTCATTGCAATAGTTGAATTCATTCACAACAGGCTCTATAATAAGTTGAATGACGTCTTGAAAATGTTCTGCAGGCAATGACACTTCAAAACTAAGGGCCTGATTTAGATGCTGACGGACAAGTTACTCAGTCACAACGGTGATGGACATCCCATCAGCCAAAGTCTAAATCCCATTAGTTTTATGTGGGATTTCCATTTCAGCAGGTGGGATATGTCACTGTGGTGACGGAGTAACTCGTCTGTCAATAACTAAATCAGACCCAAAGCCTTTTGTATCAAAACAAAACAACGTGGAAAAAAGGTAGTAATATACCTGCAACTTTCTTCAAGTTCCAACTGATGATAACCTTCATTTAAATCAAGGCACAAAAAGATGTTTGCACAGTTCAATTGCATTATCATGTCAGCAATGTGTGGCCCTGGATGTCGTTCTTGTTCAATCACCTTGTTTGCGTGACACATGTTACTGCAGATCAGTACAATTCCTTCACTGTCCTTTTTGGGCACCACCACTACGGGAGAAACCCAAGGTGTTGGACCAGTGGAACGCTCAATAATGTCATGTTTAAGTAATGATTCAAGTTCTTTTTCAACAGCGTTTAGAAAATTAAAAGGAACTCGTCTGTGTCTCTGAGCAACAGGAATTACATTTTCATTAATATGCAGTTTTACTTTTATAGTCTTAAACTTTCCTAAACCATGAAACAACAAAGGGAATTGACTTATTATTTCATCGTGAGCATTCATGTTGTTATTCACAGAAATCAGTCCCATATCAGAAGCTGTATTGAAACTGAGTAAACAGGCACTTGACGTTGCACCCTGAAGTACATGGATCGGTTCTTGCACTTTTTGTTTCTTTTGTTTCACTGTTGCTACAAATTAACCTTGACTTTGATGGGCATCGATGCAGCCCATGCATACACTTTGGTCTTCAATGGCGTGAGTTGTTGTAATGGAGACAGTTCATTGTATTTCCCTTCAGGCATGATATTTATTGATGCCCCACTGTTGTTAATGAAAGGTATTGAACAGCCATTGGCTCTCAATGTAATCTTTGGACTGTGTTTGTATGACTTTGGCATATCGACTGTTCTTTAACTGTGACCATTGCAAAATGCACAGGTTTCTTTAAGGTAAATATAGATATAGCACAATCACTTTCTTCACTGCCACTTGAATTTGAAATAAAAGGGCTGATTTACTATGATTTAGATGGCACTTGAAGTCGTTTATTATCTGTTTGCCTCAACTGATGTCACTGCTTGGCCTTGTGGGCACTCGTTGAACATTGCTTCTGGAAGGCTCTGGCAGCCATTTTGTCTTCACGCCGTGACACACTTACTTTTTCCTTCACTCTTCACATCCTCACAAAATGGTTCTCTTTCCCACAGTCTTAACATATCTGTCAGTTCTCGGCGTTATATTTATAACTTCTTTCACACCATCACCAGCAAGAATTTTGAGATACTCGATAATCTTTCTGTTATCAGTCTTTTCAAGTGTGTCAATGAAATCCTCAAATGTCTCTATCCAAGCAGTCCGTCTATTGCCAATATTTTGCTTTTTGGTGTTATCGAAAGGTAAGGATGGTTTCAGAAAGGCAGAAGCATTGTAAATGTTCATGGGAGTGGCTTGCTTTGAGGGTGGAGCTCTTTCAGATGCTATTGGCTGTCCATTAGAATCTGAATCATCACTGAGGCAATGGATCGGCCTCTTTGTCGTTCAGGACAGTCTTTTGGGTGTTGACCTTCTTCTTGGTTTCCATCAGAGCCCCGTCATTTGTGGCCACATCTGAAGTTGGTCTGAGCTGCTAGCTGGCAGCTTTGGTGGTGCACCGCTTCAGGTATTTGACAGCTCATAAAGCATAACCCCAGTGCCTCTTCTTGGTTCTCCCCACCAGGTGCTCAGGTTGTAATGCTCCACTTGTCAAGACTCTGGTAAGTGTAATAAAAGTATGCTTTCTTTTTACTTCTTCTGTCACCAGTGCTATTATTCACATGTATTGTGTAAATTATGATTGTCCTCGACTACATTTTGTAAACCTGGTCGTATTCGCCTTCAGTGTTAACACTCCATATAATGTATAACTATTTTGCGTGGCAGTGCAGTACCTTTTAGTGTGGTTTTGGTTGTAGCTTCTTGGCAAACAATACATAGACTTCTCAGTGAAGCTTTCTCTATCTTCAACTGCTTCACACTGGCTGTATTTGTACTTTGACTCCAAATTGAAAACTGTATTGTTTCCTGTTTAGGCCTGTTCCTCTTACCTAGTGATCTTCCTCAGTGCTGGGAGGCCTTCGGGTAGCCATGTGCTCTACAAATCCTCAAAACTAAACTAAACTAAATACTCCAACCGCTGAGTAGTCACTTCAACAAAGGGACATGTGGCACACATGTGGCACACATGTGCAGGTTGCTTGGACCAGGGTAAACTATCATGGAGATAACTGTCCTTCTTTGGGTTGCTTATCCCCTATACCCACCAATGACTATGCCACACATAGAGCTTTAAATCACACATCTTTATTCCTCTATGTGTACCTGTGAACTCCAACATTCTTAGCCAAGCTTTCATTACATTATATTCTAGCATTTATGTCACCCTGCTAGGGAGTACATTTTCAGCCAAAACAGATTTGTTAGAAAACGTGCAAGACACTACTATTGTAATTTGCATTCCACTTATCAATTAGTCCTTAACCATGCAGCATCATCAGCTTGCATTGCGTTCTTTGCCAACTTACAAGATAAGATTTGCTGTGTTCTCCCATCTGGCAGCTGTACACTTCAAACTATGATAGAGTCAGAGTGAGTGGCATTAGAATATAATTAATAGGCAATTCATACTAGAACAAATATGGTGGTTATTAAATGAGTGAGCCTAAGATAAAGCTATTGAGCCCTGAGCTAATATGGACCCTTACTTGCACATTCTCTTATTTAAAGGAAGAACAAGATGGTCTTGCACTGATGCTAACTAGTTGTCCTGTGAAGAAGAGAAATTACTGTACAAAGTAACACAGAATGAAGCACTGAAACTATACTGCCCAGATTTATTATATCATGTGGTGGGGTCACACCACAAACATGACACAAACAGGTGCACAATTTTAAATGGAGATTTACTTTCCAGTGCAACTGAGCTGGAAAATATGCCTAAAGTAATGCAAAGTGGCACTATGCCCTACTCTGTTCCACTTTGTGCTGCTTTGTACAAACGGGGCCTATCATGGCTGTTACACAGGCATTCCCATGAAGCCACTTATAAGATTTAACCCAAATACCTATCTACTAACATTGGTAGATAGGGATTTGCCACAAAACACACCTCCTCCAAGTAGATGTAACTTTGGAGAAAATTTATGCTGTATAGTAAAATACATATATAAACTTGAAAAAGTATTAAACAATATCCAAGGATAGTATTTGCCTCTGGAAGGGTACGCTTCCAGTATAAACCCTTTACTACACATCACGCGTACAATCATGCACTTTGTTGAAAACGTGCGTGTCACAAGACAGGGAAAAGGGCTACAGTGTCAGAGTCACCAGATCCTCGGGGTCTGCGCACGTTCCCAACATGTCCACCACAAGACAGCTCCAATACTCTGATTAGAATGGCACACAGTCTAAGAGAGTCCAAGTGGGGAAAAGGGGATTAGGTAGGGAACAGCTGGGAAGGAGACCTGTAGGAAGCAAAAGGTTAGAATACACAATATCAAGATTATATCATATTATTCTTTACTAGACTATGATTCTAAGCATTGTCATACTGTAACCATGGATAACTTAAACATGGACTAAATAACTAGGGGCAATATGAACGAACACTTTTTGAAATAGACACAGAATGGGTAAAAACCTTTGCTACATCTGGCGCCAGGCCTCAAGACGTCTGGTTACCTGGGAAGGAATTAAAAATGATTAATACAACTTCTCAATTAATCTCTTAATGAAATGTTACACATTGGCTAGAAACATAAGAACCCTCTAGAATTATGTTTTCAAAATCAAACATAGTCTTTTTGCATGAGGACAAAGATATAATCTGAACTTTTTCTGGAACACCATAGGAGTTTTATTAAGGGACTTATTATGCACATATAATGTAACATCTAGAATTCTAACACTTAGTTTTTAAGTGCAGAAACATGAATTGCGCACATTTCAGATTTTAACAAGAATATGCAAATGCCATGAAATGATCTCTGTAGGAAGTTGGCTCTGTATGCACTATTTCAAAGTAAGGAATAGTATGCACAGAGTCCAAGGGTTCCCCTTAGAGGTAAGATAGTGGCAAAAAGAGATAATACTAATGCTCTATTTTGTGGTAGTGTGGTCGAGCAGTAGGCTTATCAAAGGAGTAGTGTTAAGCATTTGTTGTACATACACATAGGCAATAAATGAGGAACACACACTCAGAGACAAATCCAGCCAATAGGTTTTGTTATAGAAAACATATCTTTTCTTAGTTTATTTTAAGAACCACAGGTTCAAATTCTACATGTAATATCTCATTTGAAAGATATTGCAGGTAAGTACTTTAGGAACTTTGAATAATTACACTATACTTTTTACATAAAACACAATAAGCTGTTTTAAAAGTGGACACAGTGCAATTTTCACAGTTCCTGGGGAGGTAAAGTATTGTTAGGTTTCACAGGTAAGTAAGTCACTTACAGGTTTCAGTTTTGGGTCCAAGGTAGCCCACCGTTGGGGGTTCAGAGCAACCCCAAAGTTACCACACCAGCAGCTCAGGGCCGGTTAGGTGCAGAGGTCAAAGAGGTGCCCAAAACACATAGGCTTCAATGGAGAGAAGGGGGTGCCCCGGTTCCAGTCTGCCTGCAGGTAAGTACTCGCGTCTTCGGAGGGCAGACCAGGGGGGTTTTGTAGGGCACCGGGGGGGACACAAGTCAGCACAAAAAGTACACCCTCATCAGCGCGGGGGCGGCCGGGTGCAGTGTGCAAACACGCGTCGGGTTTTCAATGGTTTTCAATGAGAGACCAAGGGGTCTCTTCAGCGGTGCAGGCAGGCAAGGGGGGGGCTCCTCGGATAGCCACCACCTGGGCAAGGGAGAGGGCCTCCTGGGGGTCACTCCTGCACAGGAGTTCCGTTCCTTTAGGTGCTGGGGGCTGCGGGTGCAGGGTCTTTTCCAGCCGTCGGGAAATGGTGTTCAGGCAGTCGCGGTCAGGGGGAGCCTCGGGATTCCCTCTGCAGGCGTCGCTGTGGGGGGTCAGGGGTGACAACTTTGGTTACTCACAGTCTTGGAGTCGCCGGAGGGTCCTCCCTGAGGTGTTGGTTCTCCACCAGTCGAGTCGGGGTCGCCGGGTGCAGTGTTGCAAGTCTCACGCTTCTTGCAGGGAGTTGCAGGGGTCTTTAAATCTGCTACTTGAAACAAAGTTGCAGTTCTTTTGGAGCAGGGCCGCTGTCCTCGGGAGTTTCTTGTCTTTCTCGAAGCAGGGCAGTCCTCAGAGGATTCAGAGGTCGCTAGTGCCTTGGAAAGCGTCGCTGGAGCAGGTTTCTTTGGAAGGCAGGAGACAGGCCGGTGAGTCTGGGGCCAAAGCAGTTGGTGTCTTCTGTTCTTCCTCTGCAGGGGTTTTTCAGCTCAGCAGTCCTCTTCTTCTTGTAGTTTCAGGAATCTAAATTCTTAGGTTCAGGGAAGCCCTTAAATACTAAATTTAAGGGTGTGTTTAGGTCTGGGGGGTTAGTAGCCAATGGCTACTAGCCCTGAGGGTGGGTACACCCTCTTTGTGCATCCTCCCAAGGGGAGGGGGTCACATCCCTATTCCTATTGGGGGAATCCTCCTTCTACAAGATGGAGGATTTCTAAAAGTCAGAGTCACCTCAGCTCAGGACACCTTAGGGGCTGTCCTGACTGGCCAGTGACTCCTCCTTGTTTTTCTCATTATCTCTCCTGGACTTGCTGCCAAAAGTGGGGGCTGTGTCCAGGGGGCGGGCATCTCCACTAGCTGGAGTGCCCTGGGGCATTGTAACACGAAGCTTGAGCCTTTGAAGCTCACTGCTAGGTGTTATAGTTCCTGCAGGGGGGAGGTGTGAAGCACCTCCACCCAGAGCAGGCTTTGTTTCTGTCCTCAGAGAGCACAAAGGCTCTCACCGCATGAGGTCAGACACTCGTCTCTCAGCAGCAGGCTGGCACAGACCAGTCAGTCCTGCACTGAACAATTGGGTAAAATACAGGGGGTATCTCTAAGATGCCCTCTGTGTGCATTTTTTAATAAATCCAACACTGGCATCAGTGTGGGTTTATTATTCTGAGAAGTTTGATACTAAACTTCCCAGTATTCAGTGTAGCCATTATGGAGCTGTGGAGTTCGTTTTTGACAGACTCCCAGCCCATATACTCTAATGGCTACCCTGCACTTACAATGTCTAAGTTTTTGCTTAGACACTGTAGGGGCATAGTGCTCATGCACATATGCTCTCACCTGTGGTATAGTGCACCCTGCCTTAGGGCTGTAAGGCCTACTAGAGGGGTGACTTAGCTATGCCACAGGCAGTGGGAGGTTGGCATGGCACCCTGAGGGGAGTGCCATGTCGACTTAGTTATTTTCTCCCCACCAGCACACACAAGCTGGCAAGCAGTGTGTCTGTGCTGAGTGAGGGGTCCCTAGGGTGGCATAAGACATGCTGCAGCCCTTAGAGACCTTCCCTGGCATCAGGGCCCTTGGTACCAGGGGTACCAGTTACAAGGGACTTGCCTCGGTGCCAGGGTTGTGCCAATTGTGGAGACAATGGTACATTTTAGGTGAAAGAACACTGGTGCTGGGGCCTGGTTAGCAGGGTCCCAGCACACTTCTCAGTCAAGTCAGCATCAGTATCAGGCAAAAAGTGGGGGGTAACTGCAACAGGGAGCCATTTCTTTACACAAGCCCCCCTCAGCCCACAGGCCAGGAGACTCAGCCAAAGCTGGGAGAGTCTTCCTAGTCTGTCAGGCGAGGAAGAGTAGAGGAAATAGGCTGGTTTGTTGCAGGGCGTACTCTGCCTTACATCCTCCTGTTCAGGCAATTCCCTCTGGGGAACTGACCCACTTCCACAGTGATAGGACCTAATCTCAACTGCCTCTTGTCTGTATCTTTAACGTCTCCACCCATTCTCTCTATTTTGGGGTTAGAGGTATCCACCTCTGCTAATCTTATCTTAGCCAGGGTCACCCCTAGCTTACCCAAAGAGGTTACCCAGAGCTAGAGTAACCCCACCATGACCAACAGGGGGCAGAACTTGCTATTTGGTATGGGGTCAGACCACCATGCCAAGGATAGTGCAGCTATAAAGGCTAACACCCAGCAGAGGCCACTGACAGCTGTCAGTGCCCAGAACCACACCTTTAGCTCTTCACCTACAAGGGAAGGGACGAAGTTACAGGCTTCTTTGGGTTCAGGGTGCCTGTCTGCTGTACTAGAGTGGGGGGTTACCACATCTTGTAGTAAACACCCTTCTTCCACTCTTTCTTCTGTTAGCTGAGGAGCCACCCACTCAGGCTTAACAGTTGCCTGACTAGCCAGGACTTCTTGTGGGTCAGGTTGGACTTTAACAGTGCCATTTTTGGAGTTCTCCCCTACTGGAGCAGAATCTCCCTGGCTTGCTGGAACCTTGGCTAAAGGTTGTCCACCTTTCCTACTCTGTTTTCCTTTCTTTTTCTTCTGGGGCCTACTTGCAGTTACTGCAGGGGTAGCACCTCCAGAGTCCTTGGGAGAGGACTGGCACTGGACCAGTTCCTCTCTTGGGCTCTGACTAACCTCTGGGTAGTCATTTCCAAGGAGACAATCAAGGGGGAGGTCTGTACTGACTACCACCCTTCTCCAGCTAAAAGTCCCACCCACTTCTATGGGCACAAAAGCCACAGGCCTATCAGTGACCCTGTCTGGGCTAACTCTTACTCTGGCCATCTCACCTGGGATGTACTGGTTTGAGAACACCAGCCTGTCATGCACAATAGTGTGACTGGCACAAGTGTCTCTCAGGGCAGTGGCTGGGATTCCATTCACCAGTAGGTGGTGGAAGTGTCTACTTCCCTCTGGAATCTCCAACTCACCTGTTGGGCCCTTTTTCCAGTTGAAGGCTATGAAGACCTCCTCATCTGAGGAGTCATCCCCAATGGCTACACTGGTCACCCCTGGGATTTTGCTAGGGGGTTTGTTTTTGGGACAAGAAGTGTCCTTGGTGTGGTGCCCTGTCTGTCTACATTTATGGCACCATGCCTTAGTGGCATCCCAGTTCTTACCCTGGTACCCACCTTTGTTTTGAGTTGTGTCTCGGGGCCCACCTACCTGGTCTGGTTTTTGGGGGCCTACAGAGGACTCTTTTTCTTTGTTTCTAGTGTCACCCACTTTCTCCTGAGGAGGTTTTGTAACCCCTTTCTTTTGGTCACCCCCAGTGGAAGTTTTGGTTACCCTAGTCTTGACCCAATGGTCTGCCTTCTTTCCCAATTCTTCGGGAGAAATTGGTTCTAGGTCTACCAGATACTGATGCAACTTTTCATTGAAGCAGTTACTTAAAATGTGTTCTTTCATAAACAAATTATAAAGCCCAACATAGTCATGCACTTCATTTCCAGTTACCCAACCATCCAGTGTTTTCACTGAGTAGTCTACAAAATCAACCCAGGTCTGGCTCGAGGATTTTTGAGCCCCCCTGAATCTAATCCTATACTCCTCAGTGGAGAATCCAAAGCCCTCAATCAGGGTACCCTTCATGAGGTCATAAGATTCTGCATCTTTTCCAGAGAGTGTGAGGAGTCTATCCCTACACTTTCCAGTGAACATTTCCCAAAGGAGAGCACCCCAGTGAGATTTGTTCACTTTTCTGGTTACACAAGCCCTCTCAAAAGCTGTGAACCATTTGGTGATGTCATCACCATCTTCATATTTAGTTACAATCCCTTTAGGGATTTTCAACATGTCAGGAGAATCTCTGACCCTAGTTATGTTGCTGCCACCATTGATGGGTCCTAGGCCCATCTCTTGTCTTTCCCTTTCTATGGCAAGGATCTGTTTTTCCAAAGCCAATCTTTTGGCCATCCTGGCTAACTGGATGTCCTCTTCACTGGAGTTATCCTCAGTGATTTCAGAGTTGTTGGTCCCTCCTGTGAGGGAACCAGCATCTCTGACTATTATTTGTGGAGTCAGGGCTTGAGAGGCCCTGTTCTCCCTAGATAGGACTGGTGGGGGGGAATCACCCTCCAAGTCACTATCATCATCCTCTGTGTTGCCATCCTCAGAGGGGTTGGCTCTTTCAAACTCTGCCAACAGCTCCTGGAGCTGTAGTTTGGAAAGTCTGGAGCCCATTGCTATTTTCTTTATTTTACAGAGTGACCTTAGCTCTCTCATCTGTAGATGGAGGTAAGGTGTGGTGTCGAGTTCCACCACATTCACATCTGTATTAGACATTATGCTTCTAAAAGTTGGAATACTTTTTAAGAAACTAAAACTAGTTCTAGAATCTAATTCAAACTTTTACCAAACTTTTAAACTCTAAAAGAAATGCTAACAGGGACTAACACAAGGCCCTAGCAGGACTTTAAAGAATTTAGAAAAAATTCAAATTGCAAAAAATCAAGTTCTAATGACAATTTTTGGAATTTTTCGTGTGATCAGGTATTGGCTGAGTAGTCCAGCAAATGCAAAGTCTTGTACCCCACCGCTGATCCACCAATGTAGGAAGTTGGCTCTGTATGCACTATTTCAAAGTAAGGAATAGTATGCACAGAGTCCAAGGGTTCCCCTTAGAGGTAAGATAGTGGCAAAAAGAGATAATACTAATGCTCTATTTTGTGGTAGTGTGGTCGAGCAGTAGGCTTATCAAAGGAGTAGTGTTAAGCATTTGTTGTACATACACATAGGCAATAAATGAGGAACACACACTCAGAGACAAATCCAGCCAATAGGTTTTGTTATAGAAAACATATCTTTTCTTAGTTTATTTTAAGAACCACAAGTTCAAATTCTACATGTAATATCTCATTTGAAAGGTATTGCAGGTAAGTACTTTAGGAACCTTGTATAATTACAGTAGCATATATACTTTTTACATAAAACACAATAAGCTGTTTTAAAAGTGGACACAGTGCAATTTTCACTGTTCCTGGGGGAGGTAAAGTATTGTTAGGTTTCACAGGCAAGTAAGTCACTTACAGGTTTCAGTTTTGGGTCCAAGGTAGCCCACCGTTGGGGGTTCAGAGCAACCCCAAAGTTACCACACCAGCAGCTCAGGGCCGGTTAGGTGCAGAGGTCAAAGAGGTGCCCAAAACACATAGGCTTCAATGGAGAGAAGGGGGTGCCCCAGTTCCAGTCTGCCAGCAGGTAAGTACTCGCGTCTTCGGAGGGCAGACCAGGGGGGTTTTGTAGGGCACCGGGGGGGACACAAGTCAGCACAAAAAGTACACCCTAAGCAGCGCGGGGGCGGCCGGGTGCAGTGTGCAAACACGCGTCGGGTTTTCAATGGTTTTCAATGAGAGACCAAGGGGTCTCTTCAGCGGTGCAGGCAGGCAAGGGGGGGGGCTCCTCGGGGTAGCCACCACCTGGGCAAGGGAGAGGGCCTCCTGGGGGTCACTCCTGCACAGGAGTTCCGTTCCTTTAGGTGCTGGGGGCTGCGGGTGCAGGGTCTTTTCCAGCCGTCGGGAAATGGAGTTCAGGCAGTCGCGGTCAGGGGGAGCCTCGGGATTCCCTCTGCAGGCGTCGCTGTGGGGGCTCAGGGGGGACAACTTTGGTTACTCACAGTCTTGGAGTCGCCGGAGGGTCCTCCCTGAGGTGTTGGTTCTCCACCAGTCGAGTCGGGGTCGCCGGGTGCAGTGTTGCAAGTCTCACGCTTCTTGCGGGGAGTTGCAGGGGTCTTTAAATCTGCTACTTGAAACAAAGTTGCAGTTCTTTTGGAGCAGGGCCGCTGTCCTCGGGAGTTTCTTGTCTTTCTCGAAGCAGGGCAGTCCTCAGAGGATTCAGAGGTCGCTGGTCCCTTGGAAAGCGTCGCTGGAGCAGGTTTCTTTGGAAGGCAGGAGACAGGCCGGTGAGTCTGGGGCCAAAGCAGTTGGTGTCTTCTGTTCTTCCTCTGCAGGGGTTTTTCAGCTCAGCAGTCCTCTTCTTCTTGTAGTTTCAGGAATCTAAATTCTTAGGTTCAGGGAAGCCCTTAAATACTAAATTTAAGGGGGTGTTTAGGTCTGGGGGTTAGTAGCCAATGGCTACTAGCCCTGAGGGTGGGTACACCCTCTTTGTGCCTCCTCCCAAGGGGAGGGGGTCACATCCCTATTCCTATTGGGGGAATCCTCCTTCTACAAGATGGAGGATTTCTAAAAGTCAGAGTCACCTCAGCTCAGGACACCTTAGGGGCTGTCCTGACTGGACAGTGACTCCTCCTTGTTTTTCTCATTATCTCTCCTGGACTTGCCGCCAAAAGTGGGGGCTGGGTCCAGGGGGCTGGCATCTCCACTAGCTGGAGTGCCCTGGGGCATTGTAACACGAAGCTTGAGCCTTTGAAGCTCACTGCTAGGTGTTATAGTTCCTGCAGGGGGGAGGTGTGAAGCACCTCCACCCAGAGCAGGCTTTGTTTCTGTCCTCAGAGAGCACAAAGGCTCTCACCGCATGAGGTCAGACACTCGTCTCTCAGCAGCAGGCTGGCACAGACCAGTCAGTCCTGCACTGAACAATTGGGTAAAATACAGGGGGTATCTCTAAGATGCCCTCTGTGTGCATTTTTTAATAAATCCAACACTGGCATCAGTGTGGGTTTATTATTCTGAGAAGTTTGATACTAAACTTCCCAGTATTCAGTGTAGCCATTATGGAGCTGTGGAGTTCGTTTTTGACAGACTCCCAGCCCATATACTCTTATGGCTACCCTGCACTTACAATGTCTAAGGTTTTGCTTAGACACGGTAGGGGCATAGTGCTCATGCACATATGCCCTCACCTGTGGTATAGTGCACCCTGCCTTAGGGCTGTAAGGCCTACTAGAGGGGTGACTTAGCTATGCCACAGGCAGTGGTAGGTTGGCATGGCACCCTGAGGGGAGTGCCATGTCGACTTAGTTATTTTCTCCCCACCAGCACACACAAGCTGGCAAGCAGTGTGTCTGTGCTGAGTGAGGGGTCCCTAGGATGGCATAAAACATGCTGCAGCCCTTAGAGACCTTCCCTGGCATCAGGGCCCTTCTTACCAGGGGTACCAGTTACAAGGGACTTACCTGGGTGCCAGGGTTGTGCCAATTGTGGAGACAATGGTACATTTTAGGTGAAATAACACTGGTGCTGGGGCCTGGTTAGCAGGGTCCCAGCACACTTCTCAGTCAAGTCAGCATCAGTATCAGGCAAAAAGTGGGGGGTAACTGCAACAGGGAGCCATTTCTTTACAATCGCGCACCCTGCAAACGATCTGAAACATCAAGTTTAATTGTGGGAAATGAATTGCGTGTCTTGCCGATTCGAATGTCACCTTATAAGTGCCAAAAAATGGTTGCGCACAATGAGCATCAAGAGTACACACAAGGAGTGAATTGCGCGTCTTGCCGATTTGAATGCAACCATGTAAATGCCATGAAATGGTAGTGCACACTGAATATCACGAGTTCAACACAAGAAATAAATCGCGTGTCTTGCCGATTCGAATGCTACCATGTAAATACCATGAAATGGTAGCGCACAATGAATATCATGAATTAAGCACAAGAAATGAATCGCGCGTCTTGCCGATTCGAATGCCACCATGTGAATGCCAAGAAATGTTAGCGCACAATGAATATCACGAGTTAAGCACAATAAATGAATTGCATGTCTTGCTGATTCGAATGCCACCATGTGAATGCCAAGAAATGGTAGCGGACAATGAATATCACGAGTTAAGCACAAGAAATGAATTGTGCGTCTTGCTGATTCTAATGCCACCATGTGAATGCCAAGAAATGGTAGCGCACAATGAATATCATGAGTTAAGCACAAGAAATGAATCGTGCGTCTTGCCAATTCAAATATCAGCATGCAAATGCCAGAAAAAAACAAGCGCACGTTCACACGCACAAGGTAAAATCTTTTATCATGAAAATTAGGCCCAAGAACTCAAAAGCCTTTGAGAACTGGATCGGGGGCCCAGCCCGACCTCCGTCTTACCGCCCTGATCAAGGATCACCAACACAGGGAAGGGCAAGGCCTGGAAGATCAAAGTAGGCCTCTGGAACAGGAGCTCAGGAAGTTGTTGCTGCTCTGCACCGGGACCTCTGAATAGTGAGTACGTGGAGCTGGGCTGGCTCCCTTATATAGAGTCTTGGCCCAGCCCACAAACCACACCCAGTCATGCTGCAGAGGAAGCTTCTAGAAGGCCCTGGAAAGGGACCACACCCTGACACACTCTGAAAACCTGCAGCAACACATTGCAAATGAACAGTATTTATAAGCACCTTGAATATAAGTCTTCAGGATTAAACTCTGCAATGCAAAAGGTTAAACAACAGCACATCAGCATAATGCATCAATTACGTTGTCTTGGAATTGCTGGATTATGCATTCCAGTCACTCGTAGGGCGCGCACTGCCCTGATGTTGACATACAGCACAGAGAAAGAGAGAATCAACCCATTTCTTTGGAGATATGGAGCAGCCCTGCTGCCTCCATTTGACACAACACAGTCCTCTAAATTTGGTTGATGTGTTGTGTTGTCTTACTTCTTTGTAAATTTTTACCTTAGTCTGAAGAAAATGGTCCTAACTGAAGACTTTTTAGAAGAAGATAAAAGGTATGCCAGGCACACGAGATAGGAAAGAGCAATGCACTCACAAAGGTTCTCAAAACAATAGGAAGAAACAAGAATGTATAGCACTGAATAATATTCAAGACCACTATGCAACCATGGACAAGAAGAAATAAGAGAATGACCACAAAAAGCTAAAGTGTTTGACAAAGACTAACGTTTCGTAGCACTATGGGAAAGGAATATGCAATTGAAGTTTCACTGAATAGAAGTTCACTCTCCTTTTACATCATAGCCTGTCCATGTAGTCCACAAACCATGCAGAGGTAATTGCTCATGATCTTGGTTTGAGGGAGTGATGTCAGACTCATGCCTCCAACATCTAAACGAGGCTCTGGCCAACTTGAAACTGTTAGGGATTTTCCATATTGCCCCAGGGAATCCTGTGTCACCTATGCATGCACTTCCCCAAGCCAAGGATTGTGATGAAGTAGACCAAGAAGAACACACACAATTTGGTACACCAAAGATATGGTTTCAAGACCTTATTCCAACCACAGATAATTTTCCATGAAATGGTTTAAACATTCATTCTATCCATTGGTTTGTGGTAAAACCAATATTACAATTATTTTTCAAAGTCCATTTTGACATAGGTATCAATATGTATAGGTGACAGTGGTGGTAGGGGAACTGTCTGACAATATAATCTCTAGTACTCTCTAGAGAACCTGTAGCAAGTAGCATACATATTTAACACATCAGGACATATTGTTCAAGACATTATGAAGGTCTTCATGTCTTTTTCAGGTGTAGTCTAGAAAAATACTAAAGAAAAATTATTTCAACAAGGTTCCTTAATTGTCGTCATATGCTACATGCATGAACTCATTTAGGGGCCACCAGGGGTCGCAACTGCCAAACTTTGTTTGCTCCTTGCGACCCTTGGCACTGCCTTTTTCACCTGTGGCCTCAGGGGTGGCAAAAGCAATGCCAAGAAGAGAAGGTAACAAGTGTGGGCAAAACAAATAGATTTTGCCTTTGTATTTTGTTTATCTAAGTTGCTTATAAATATTTGAAATTTTTTGAAATAATGTTTGTTGTATATTTTGCAAAACAACCATTTTATAACTTTTTTCTAATATTTGTAAGCCAATTAGATTAAAAAAAGACAATGGTGACACCTATTGGCCAGTAGACTGCATGTGGGCCAAAACCAAGACAGGAGCGAAGAAGATGGGAACGAAGACAGAAGACAGAGCAAAGACAATAGGAGCGAAAACAGAATATGGAGCAAAGATGACAGAATCGAAGACAGAAAACGGTAGTGAAGACGGAAGTAGGAATGTGGCAAAGAAGAAAGAAGACAGCGAAGAAAGAACACAGAAGACAGCGTTCATTAAAGAAGAAAGAAGACACCATAGACAGAAGTCGGTATGCAAAAAGAAAAAAAAAGATGGGTGGCAATGAAGAAAGGAGGCATCAAAGATAGAAGACATCAGTGAGATAAGACGACGGCAGGCAGAAAGAAAAAAGAAGACAGCAATGAAGAAAAAGGACAGAGAAGATGGCAGCAAAGAAAGAAGATGTCAGTGTAGAAAGAAGACAGCATGCAAATACAAAAAAGAAGACAGCAACGAAGAAAGAAGACAGAGAAAACGGCAGCAAAGCAAAAAAGCATCAGTAAAGAGAGAAGACGGCATTCGGGAAGAAAAAAGAAATACTTTCAGCGTCACAGCCAGAAGGAAAGACACTGGCCAGTGTCCAATAGAAAGAGACCTGAGGGGGTATTAGGTCCACAGGCAATTCAACGCAACACAAGGATACATGCAGGCGAAACATAAAAAGTGCTGCGATGTGCACTGATTGTTTTCTGCAGCTCCAGATGTGACCTGCGTCTTTAAACTCTCAGCACTCTAAAAAATGCAGCATTGCAATATTTACTCTCCTGAATAAAGTTAAGAAATGAAAAAACAAATCTTTTGACAAGATTTTGCAGGGTTTCATTATTGGCAATGCATGTCAAATGATAAGTATAAATAAACATCTGTTATCTGTGCTTTGAATGTTTGACAATGTGTGCTAATATTTAATTTCTTAAGAGGATTCAGTGACAAAGATCATTTTATGTTACGTCCTGTGATGTCATTGGGTCTAAGAGTGGTATATGATGTCTCTTCTGCTACCTCTGACATTTTGGTGAATTGATTCACCTGGCCACGTGCTCAAAAAACATTTAGAAATAGGTTGGACTGAGAAAACACAGTACACACTCTTTGAACAGTTTTTAACGGAATGGGCTCAAGGATAAAGTAATAAGGATTTCCAGACCATCTTCTGGAATGAGAAGCTGAAATGTAAAAGCTTCATAGTCCAGTCCTTCCAGTTCTTCAATTCTAGGCAGATGAAATCTCTTACAGGACTACCTGAAGAGTCTAAGCATTTAAGTACTTTTATTTAGTCTACTGATTAAAAAGGAATATGGGTGTCATGTTCATGGGGTGTGCTTGTCATGTTGTTAAAAAAGGACATATGCTTGATTGTTCTTTAGGCTGTCATAAAAAGCAACCACATAGGAGTGAAAACAACTGCCTCTAAGAAAAGAGAAGAGTCTAGAAGCAATCAAAAGACAATTTCCTTTCAGGCCCATTGGTTTTCAAAACTTTTTATCCAGGCTGACAGCCAGAAAGGACCTAAGATGGCTACTATCATTGGGATCTACTAATCTGCCATTCCATTTTAATAGTTGGGTGTCTAGACCTGCATGCTAGGTGTTGCCATGACCTGTTAGCTTCCGGGGGAAGGCAGTGAGTCCATCAGAGTTTGAAAAAGTCATGGTGGCATTAATCCCTGTGGTGCCACCATTTGACCCTGATCTGTGAGCTATGCTGATCCGTGGAGTAATAAGCAGGCAGTGGTAGCTCCCCACTTTTGACCACTCCCAAAGGTGAGAGATGGGGCATGATCTGAGTGCACCAGCAGGGTGTGTGAACCAGACCATGACAGGGAATAAAATCCTAGAACAAAGAAGTACAGCAAACGCTGGATTCTGAAGTACTGCTCTCTGTGAAGTTTATAGGAGAGGCTGAGCTAGTAGAACATATCTGTTATTCATCAGCCAACAGGCCATGACATTCTAGTCAATGTGGCTGGTTGTCCTGTCACTTGAAGCCCATATGGGAGTTTTCCATTCTGCTGATCCTGTGAAGGTGCGCCTCCTGATGCCCCATGCCACAAACTGGTGAGAAGACTCAGGAAAGGGGAAAGCCTGTTTCACGTGCTCTTTATGTATTTGCCTGTTGCACCAGTCTACACAATGTGTTTTGGAAGAAGAAAAGGGACAGAGGATATCTCTGCATCCCAAAGTGCAATTAACAACATTTGGTGAATGAGTGTCTAAGTGACATGTGGATGATGGAAGGTAAAATGGCTCCATTCACATCCATAAATGCTTTACATGCATCCCTAAATAAAAATAAAAACTGCTACTGAACCTACTGTGAGAATTAATGAATGGATATAAAGACGGAGAGTCTACAACCATTGTAGCTTGACTGTCTGTAGCCTCAAATACCCAACAGAAAATGGAATAGTATTTGATATGTCAAAAAGTCTACTTTTAACATTATCTAAGCCACCCCTAAGTGTGCCTTGAAGTTCCCAATTTGGGTGCATGTTTAAAATTGTGGCATGCAAAAATTTTCTTAGACTAGCTAGCTCAAAGGTGCTATTTCACTGTATAGGCTACTTTGGCTTTTTCAGTTAAGAAGCCCTATTTATGATTCAAAGTCACATTTTCCTAGGTGAGTCTATCACAACACATATTTACTTACGTATGGCAAAGATTATGTGATTTTATAAAACTCTGCTTTATCCTAATTGGATGCTTTAGCAGTAACAAAATTGGTTCTCCAGGGCTGATAGTTCCCTCTGAACATTTATTGGCCTTGGAGCAAAACTCCACCCTGCCAAGATGGTATAGAAGTGGCACTTCACAAGAAATGGGAGGATTGATAACTGATCAGTTATCTTTGAATGTGGGACAGGCGAGTTGACAGGTAAATATATCCTATAGCAAATTAACAGAATGGGGTGTGATTTTCCAAATATATTTATGATAGACATAGCCTATTTTGAGGAAGGTTTTTGAAAAGGGATCCTTCTCCTCTATATTGTGTCTGCTCAAAGTCAGGAAGATTATATTTATTTAAGCAAAGAGGGAGGTTTTTTTAGGGGAGGGATCCTGATTAAAATAAGGCAGACCCTGGATGAAGTCTAGGAGCTCTGAACATTAGGATGAGGGTTCTATTGCATCTTGGAAGGCCCAGAGTAAAGCTCTCCTGGATATGTTGTAAGAACGCAAAGAGTAACCTCTAAAAAATGGTCTGTGAGAATTATTTAGACACTGGGTTAGAAATTGTCAGTAAAGTAGTGTGAATTATAAAACTGGCATTCCACCACCAGCCACTCAGAACGTATTTGGACCTGGTAAAGAAGCAGAAGAATGAAGTTCTGCCTGGTGCTGTGTGAAGGGAGGACTAAGAGGTGACTGGCTCTCTATAGAGATTGGATGCATTACACAAAGCTCAGTAGTCTGGCCACCCCTTTTAGCTCCAAGGACATAAAAGACAGACGAAGAGTAACCCTGTGTAGAAGATCCAACTGACCACTTTGGAGAAGATAAACCTGAAAGCTTTTGGAGTACCAGCTGTAGTGAGACCTGGCCCTCAGAAACCTCTCCTGAAAGTCTTGGAGTGACCAGAAACAGGAAACATTATAGCACATACAGAAAGTTAAATGGATTTAGTCAACCTCTGTTTGGAGTAAAACCTGGCCTCAGGAGCCTCGGCTAGAAGTCTGTAACCGTTATCAATGACTAAGAGGAGGATGTTCTCCAGCACATACAGAAAGTAAGGACATATTCATCTTTGACCTTCAGAGAACCAGTAACAGCTCTAATTCTACCAAGGAAAAGCACAGCCTAGTCGGGGAACATTTTATGGTCCATGACAGTGGTATCCAACCTAGTTGGAGCACGCCCCATCTACAGCATATAGCGTGACCCACTAGAAGATTTCCAGCTCCCAAAAAGTGACCAAGTCTTATAGTAAAACTTCAGAGGGGGTCAAAGAGGCAAAGTCACCCTAGTGGTGTAATGCCCTGAGAGATAACTTGCACCATGTTTGCCCACATGGAACTTTTGTCTCCAAAACTAATGGATTCATGAAAAAACTGGGCTGGACTCGTTATTTTTCAGGAAACCTCACCAACTACGGCATACTGCCCTCCCCTACTAAAGTGATTTGAATTCCATTAAACACAAACTAATGGCTGATGTAGAGTTGGAGCGGAATAGTCGACTCTTTGCTAGGAGACCAGAGGTAAATATCTAAGCTACACTGCCCACCATATCTAGAAATGTCTGTTGATCTGGTCGGTATTTCGAAGGCTTCAAAGGAGCTACCACCATTGTGGGTCCTTTGAAGGCACTAAAGATTTGTGCCAGGATGATGCTCAGCACACTTTTTTGTTTCCCAAAAACAAAAGTGGAAGTCTGTTTTGAAAAAAAAAAATACTACAGACCCTGACACCTTGGGAGGCTTCTGGGGTTGCTTTTTCTTTTTATCTGTTAAGGACCACCAAGCTTTCTCTGTGGTCTTCAAACAGAAAAAATAAACCAGACTGTCCATCCTCTAAGTAGGAGGTACATTCTGATATATTTACACTAACAGTCTCAAATTCATCAGATCATTGGTGTAGGTTTTCCATCTGCTGGTGGAAATATATCTGCCCAACTCTAAATAAAGTGGACAAAGTGTCAGATCAATGGAAAGGGCACACAACAGAATGTAAATTACCCCCAAAGTTCTATTGTAAAGTTTTGCAACTTGCTAGGCTTACCTGACCCCCCAATCCATCGTGGTCCTAATGAAATCTCACTCATGTTCCATCCACTACAACTATTCACTTGCATTGGTGCTTTGTGGGGTTTGTTTAGCACTTTCTGACTCTTGTTGACTCCAAATTTTACAAATTCATATCTACAGTTCCCTTGATCTGTTTTGACCATTTGGTGCATGCTTTCCTTTTTTGTACTAATTCTCCAATGTTTGAAAAAATCTTTTCAGATTTTTATTTTTAGCTTTAATAGTTTGGTTTTGCTTAAATACCTAACATGGACTTTTCTGGGTCAAAACTTAGGGCCTGATTTAAATTTTGGGGTGCAGGTTACTCAGTCACAACAGTGACGGATATCCAGTCCGACGAAATATAAATCCCATTATTTCCAATGGGATTTATATTTCGGCAGACAGGATATTTCTCATTGATGTGATGGAGTAACACATCCCCAGAAATCTAAATCAGGCCCTTAATTCTTTTTACCATACACACCTGATGTTAAGACCAGGTTTTCCTAATTAATCTGTTATTTTGATCTATATAGATACTGCCATTATAAATTGGTGACATCACTCCTTCTAAATTCGTGATCCAAAATCTTACATTGGGAAACTCTATGGGTTGTGTAGACCAAGAGATTCCTCGATATGACACAACAATACAGTGTGACCATCAGATTCAACCACCATCACTTTCATAAATGTTGTTTTGGTGCTGCCTAAATACATGGCATGCAATCCTCACAGTAAAAGCTGGCTACTTTGTACAATAGGTGCCAGATCTCTTACTGAAATTGTGCTTTTGATCTAGCTAGATATTACCATATTATGTTGGTGAGATGTCTCTCCCAAAATAATAATTCTGAATATAATAGAAGCACCTCCATTGATTGTAAAGGCCAATTATTAAAGGGCTCATGTATATTAGTGCAATGATTAATCAATATGATAATACAATGAAACAAGGGGATTAAATTGAAGAAACGAACGAGTTACTTACCTTCGGTAGCGACTTTTCTGGTGGATACATTAGCTACCTGTGGATTCCTCACCTCATGAATACTCCCATGGCGCCAGCATTCGACGGAAATCTTCTTACTAGTCTCTGCACGTCGACGAGGACGTCACTCTAGCCCACGCGACGCCGTCTGACGTCATACAGGCAATAAGAGGTCCTCGACGACGTGCGGACGTCAGTACCAATCATTTTTTACGTGCATGAGAACAACCAGGCAATGCAATGAAAGAGCAAGGCAACATCCCATTATATTGTAAAAACACACAACATTGTATGAATAACTGTAAATCTTTTTATATAAATATATATATAAAACTTTCTCTTTTAAAATATATACACACACCAAGTATATACACAAAGATATATACATATATACATATATATAAATATATTATATACACATCTATTGCACCCTCAAAGACCAAGAGGAGCGCACTCAAGGATTACTTGGTAAGACCAGAAAGGCAACGGGGAGGCGGGTGGGACCGTGAGGAATCCACAGGTAGCTAATGTATCCACCAGAAAAGTCGCTACCGAAGGTAAGTAACTCGTTCTTCTGATGGATACAACTACCTGTGGATTCCTCACCTCATGAATAGAGTCCCAAAGCAGTACCACGCCCGGCGGTGGGTGCCTAAATGGTCAAACCAAGAAATCCTGCAGCACTGACCGTGCAAAATGGCCGTCCCTTCTAACCTCAGAATCCAAACAGTAATGTTTTGCAAAAGTGTGAAGGGACGACCAAGTTGCGGCCTTGCAGATGTCGACCACAGGAACACCCCTGGCCAAGGCCGAAGTGGCCGACTTAGCTCTGGTGGAATGAGCTCTAATGCCCTCAGGAGGATCCTTCTTTGCCAAAGAGTAACATATTTTAATGCAAAGAACAACCCACCTGGATAGTGTTCTCTTGTGGACTGCCTTTCCTCTCCTCTTGCCCACGTATCCAATAAACAGCTTATCCTCCAGCCTGAAATCCTTTGTTCTATCAATAAAGAAGCTCAACGCTCTCTTTGGATCCAGACGATGCAGTCTTTCTTCCTCTTTGGAAGGATGAGGCGGAGGATAGAACGTGGACAAAGTAATTGCCTGAGCCAAATGGAAGGGTGAAACAACCTTCGGGAGGAAAGCAGCCTTGGTCCTCAACACCACCTTATCCCCATAAAAAGTTGTATAAGGGGGCTTTACTGATAAGGCCTGCAACTCACTCACTCTCCTTGCTGATGTTATAGCTATCAGGAAGACTGTTTTTAAAACCAAATACCTCAAGGGGCAAGAATGCATAGGTTCAAAAGGGGACCCCATAAGGAAAGTCAGGACCAAGGACAAATCCCATTGCGGCATAATGAATGGCTTTGGAGGATATTGATTTAGAAGACCTTTCAAGAATCTGATAACAATAGGGGATTTAAATAAAGATGGTTGGTCTGGAAGACATATGAAGGCTGACAAGGCCGATAAATAACCCTTAATGGTAGCCACTGCACAACCTTTCTGCGCCAGAGATAGAGCAAAAGACAAAACGTCCGATAGATGAGCATGCAAAGGATCAATCTGCCTCTCTCCACACCACGCAACAAATTTAGACCACCTATTAGCGTAGATAGATTTAGTGGAGTGTCGCCTGGCCGCTAATATAACATCCACTACCTCAGGCGGGAGAGAGAAGGAACTCAGGTTGCCCCGTTCAATCTCCAGGCATGTAGGTGCAGACTCTGGAGGTTGGGGTGTAGAACCTGCCCCTGCGACTGCGAGAGGAGGTCTGCCCTGAAAGGGAGACGGAGCGGCGGGCACATTGAGAGTTGGAGAAGGTCGGAGTACCACACCCTCCTTGGCCAATTCCGGAGCTATTAAGATTACTAGAGCCCGGTCTTGGCGAATCTTCCTCAATACTCGAGGAATCAAGGGTATGGGAGGAAACGCGTAAAGCAACTGGCCGCACCAGGTTATTTGAAACGCGTCCCCCAACGCTCCCTGCATCGGATACTGAAGGCTGCAGAACAACGGACAATGCGCGTTCTCTCGAGTGGCGAACAGATCTACCCGAGGAAACCCCCACCTCTGGAAGATTAAACGGACTTGATCTGGATGGAGACGCCACTCGTGGTCTGCCGAGAAGTGGCGACTGAGACTGTCCGCACGAACGTTCAAAACTCCGGCCAGATGGTTTGCTATCAAGCAAATCCGATGGTCCTTTGCCCAGGACCATAGTCGAAGAGCTTCTCTGCAGAGAAGGTACGACCCCACTCCTCCCTGCTTGTTTATGTACCACATCGTGATAGTATTGTCCGTTAGGACCTGTACCGACTGACCACGAAGGGAAGGGAGGAAGGCCTTGAGAGCCAGACGTACAGCCCGTAACTCTAACAGATTGATGTGAAACATCTGTTCCTCTGGAGACCAAAGACCTTTGATCTCCAGATCCCCCAGATGAGCTCCCCACCCTAGAGTGGAAGCATCCGTTATGACTGTGGTCACTGGTGGCGACTGCTGGAACGGCTTTCCTTGTGAAAGATTGTTGCTTGCAATCCACCACTTCAAATCCACAGCAGCATCTCTGGAGATCTTGACAGTACCCTCTAGATCCCCTCTGAGTTGAGACCACTGCCTTCGGAGGCACCACTGAAGAGCCCTCATGTGCCAGCGAGCATGCGTGACCAACAGAATGCAGGAGGCAAAAAGACCGAGCAGACGAAGGACCTTGAGGACTGGAACTACCGCTCCATTTAGAAACATTGGAACCAAATCCTGAATATCTTGAATCCGCTGAGGCGGAGGAAAGGCCCGACCCAATGTTGTATCCAGTACTGCCCCTATGAACAGGAGGCGCTGAGAGGGCTCTAGGTGAGATTTGGGCTCGTTCACCGAAAAACCCAGGTCGAACAACAACTGGGTTGTTGACTGCAGATGATGCGACACAAGCTCCGGGGACTTGGCTTTGATCAACCAGTCGTCCAAGTAAGGGACTACTGCTATCCCCTTCCTTCTGAGTTCTGCCGCAACCACCGACATCACCTTCGTGAAGACTCGAGGTGCTGAAGTAAGACCAAACGGAAGGACCGCAAACTGATAGTGTTGCGATCCCACCACAAACCGGAGATACTTCCTGTGTGACTTGAGTATCGGGATATGAAAGTAAGCATCCTGCAAGTCGACAGACACCATCCAGTCTTCCATGTTCAACGCCAAAAGCACCTGTGCTAGGGTCAGCATCTTGAACTTTTCCTGCTTGAGGAACCAATTCAAGATCCTCAGGTCCAGAATTGGTCTCAAACGACCATCCTTCTTGGGAATCAGGAAATACCTTGAGTAAACTCCTCGACCCCTTTCCTGCTCCGGGACCAACTCCACCGCGCCCTTTGAAAGGAGGACTTGCACCTCCTGTTCTAGCAACAGGAGGTGTTCTTCTGAACAATACGAAGGGCGTGGCGGGATGAGGGGCGGGAACTCCCGAAAGGGAAGGGTGTAGCCTTTTCCCACAACACTGAGAACCCAAGTGTCCGATGTAACAGTCTTCCATTTGGTGAGAAAATGCTGTAATCTTCCCCCTACAGGAGAGGAGTGAGTGGGAAATGGTGGAAGCCTAAGGCTGCTTCCCCTGCTGCACCCCGCCAGAGGATGAGGAAGAGGCAGAGTGCTGCTGAGAGGCTCCTCTGGTGCGGACCCTACCTCTCCCCCTGAAAGATCTATAGGGATGGGAAGAAGCAGGTTGCTGATATCTCCCCAGAAAGGAAGAGGAGGAAGAGCCACGCCCAAATCCACGAAACCTCCTGAAGAATCTGGAAGAGGCCGTGGAAGAAGGAGCTTGGAGCCCTAACGACTTAGCCGTGGCCCTGCTTTCTTTAAAACGTTCCAAGGCCGAATCAGCCTTAGCTCCAAACAGTTTGTCCCCATCAAACGGGAGATCCAACAATGTGGACTGTACATCTGCCGAAAAGCCCGAGTTACGGAGCCAGGCCTGTCTCCTTGCCACCACAGTTGTGCCCATTGCCCTGGCTACCGAGTCGGTGGTATCCAGTCCCGTCTGGATAATTTGGGTCGCAGCAGCCTGGGCATTTGAGACAAGATCCAAAAGACCCTGGGGAAGCTCTGTAAACGAAGAGGAAATGTCATCCATCAGAGCATGAATATACCTCCCCAGGATACAGGTTGCATTGGTGGCTTTTAACGCCAGACTGCAGGATGAAAAAATCTTCTTCGACTGCGCCTCTAGCTTCTTTGAATCTCTGTCCCCAGGCACCGTCGGAAAAGAACCAGGCGCTGACTTGGACGAACAGGAGGCCTGCACCACCAAGCTCTCCGGCGTAGGGTGCCTAGATAGGAAACCAGGGTCAGTTGGAGCCGTCCGATACCTCCTGGCCACGGCTCTGTGAGCTGCTGGGGAAGATGCCGGCCTCTTCCACACCTCTAACACCGGATCCAGCAGAGCGTCATTAAATGGTAACAGAGGCTCCGCCGCGGCTGAGGCCGGATGTAACACCTCTGTCAAAAGGTTTTGTTTTGCCTCCACCACCTGCAAAGGCAGGTCCAAAAAACTAGCTGACCTCCGTACCACTGCATGAAAGGAAGCAGCCTCCTCAGTATATTCCCCCGGGGACGAAAGGTCCCACTCAGGGGAAGTGTCCAGCCCACTGGCCGACTCCAGTCCACGCAGCCCATCACCCGAGTCCTCTAGCTCTCCTTCCTCTAGGGCTCGTTGGTACTCCTGCTCTTCTAATACACGGAGAGCACGTCTCCTTGAATGAAGTCGTTGCTCAATACGCGGAGTCGACAATGCCTCCGCCGAAGTCGAAGATCGGCGCCGATCTTCAGAAGCCACCGACGCCGCATCCGGCGCCACAGGTAACTTCGGCGCCGACGGAAGAGCAACTGCCGCAGATGGACCCACCGGAGTCACAGGCCGAAATCCCGACGTCGACGGGATGGAAATCCCCGGGGCCAATCCTTCTGAAGCCACCGGAGCGGCCACCGGCGCCGACAGTGGCACCGAGCCCACGTTCCCAAACGGGAGAAAGGGCATAAAGGGTGCCGGCCGAAGAGGCGCAGGATCACCCAAAGAAAAGGCCAAAGGCCCAGCCGGAGCACCCCCTGGAGCCATCTGTTGGAAGATGGCATACATCGCATTCAAGAATGCGGAACTATCGGCTCGGCGTCTGCGCCGGAGAAAACACTTGAGGCTCCAATACCTCAATCACCGACGCCTGTCCAGGTGAAGTTGGAGACGCCGGAGAGGGCAACGGCATCGAAGGATGCGGCGTAACCGTGGGACTGACCTCCCATGTCCTTCGGCGCCGATCCGGAGACCTGGAGCGAGTCTCCTTTGAATGACGCCGAGATTCTCTACGGCGCCGGGAGTCTCGATGACGCCGATGTCTTGGGGAAGAAGACTTCTTGTGATGTTTCCCCTTTGACTTGGCCATAAACAGCTTCGCCTCACGTTCCTTGAGGGCCTTTGGATTCATGTGCTGACATGAATCACAAGTCGAGACGTCGTGGTCGGAGCTCAAACACCAAAGGCAATCGGAATGAGGATCCGTCACCGACATCTTGCCTCCACACTCACGACAAGGCTTAAATCCAGACTTCCTCTGCGACATTATTTCCACAGCGAAAGACTACGCAGCAAGATATACACTGTAACCGCAAGAGTAACAGTTGCTCCCCCGAAGATAACCGTTTCGAATGCACGGAAAAAAGGGAACTGACGTCCGCACGTCGTCGAGGACCTCTTATTGCCTGTATGACGTCAGACGGTGTCGCGTGGGCTAGAGTGACATCCTCGTCGACGTGCAGAGACTAGTAAGAAGATTTCCGTCGAATGCTGGCGCCATGGGAGTATTCATGAGGTGAGGAATCCACAGGTAGTTGTATCCATCAGAAATATCTGGTTTTATAGCTCAACTAAAAGTTGGAAATTACTTATTTTAACCTGACTAGAATTCATAATGGTATGGTCACCTCTTGCCCTTTTTTGCTAACATAAACAGAAGGATTCATTTTTCTCATTTCCCTCCTTGATCAATCAAAATCCCAATACCACAATCAACAAGAGTACTGGCCAAGTGGCTGTATGGCATGATATCAAGTAACAAAATGTCACCCTCTCATAATTTATATGTGTGTGTGCATATATATATATATATATATATATATATATATACATAAATATATATATATATGCATGTGTTCGCAAAAAAACAAAAGTTACAGGGATGTTATAGTTAGGTTCAGAATTTACACACAAAACCATACACAGAAATTCAGCTGTTATAGTTTGAGTTCTTTCAAGTAACTATAACTGTGCCCTAAGCTAACTATATCTCATGCCCATTAAAATGCAGTTTTCTCATCAATAATTGTATTGCAAATGTTGCAGTGATAATACAGTGATGCGCACAATGATGCCATAGAAGATGTCATGAATGATGTAATAGGTGGGGTCGTTAGCTCTGCATGGCAAGGTCGCGAGTTATAGTTATCTCAGGGCACGAGTCATAGTTACTTGAAATAACTCTAACAGCTGAATTTCTATATTTTTGTGTGTGTGTAAATTGTGAACCTAGCTAAAACCTCCCTCTACACTTTGGTTTGTCAAGTTTTTGAAATGCTAATTCCTAACTATAACATCACTGTAACCTTGTTTTTTTCCCAGTGAATGTCTATGGCTTTTTTAATGCAGCAAGAGGTTGGGTGCAGGGACTGGCCCAGGCTAGGCCCAGTGTCCAACCCTCCACGTGCAGCCAACCTTCCATGTGCAGCCACCCCCACATGGTGCATGCTCTTTGGCCAAGCGCTTTAGGGGGTTGGCTGCAGGCCCCTGGCCTCCAGTCACACACTGCAGCCAAACCCCCATGTGCACCCAACCCCTGCCATGCATGGCCTTTGGCCATGCAAAGTGGGGGGGTTTCTTCAGGGTCTGGCTGCAGCCAAGCCGTGCAAACAACTCCTCGTGTGACCCCATACGGGGGGGTTGGTGAGTGAGTGTGTGAGAAAATGTATCTTTTTTTTTCAACGGGACTCCAGACCTGCAGTGTATCCATGGTTCCACGGATCGTGCAAAGACAAAATGTTTAGGAAAATTATTGAGTGGTTCCTCAGAGATCCCTCCATCTGTCCTTTAAGGTGAAGATATCTGTACCCTGGACCCTCATGTCACCTTTTAGTTCTATTCCCCTCAGCACCAAGCCGATAAACAAAATGGTGGCTGGAACTATTCTCACAGGTTGCAGCCAGCCAATCAGAGCCTTGCTTTGGCGTGTGGATCTGTGAAGTCACTATGGTGGATCCATGTTTACTATATACACAAATGTCTTTTTCCTTTATTAACTCCAAAACGACTGAATGGATTTGCACCAAGTAAAAAAAAGAGCTCTTTCTGGACCAAAAACCAGCTTTCTGCAAATTTGGAGTAATTCCGTAAAACGATTCGAGCAAGGATTGGGTCCCTGTGGCCAGTCAAGGATGGGGGAGGGGGCTGCATGGGCCCCTCCCCTTAATATACATGTTTTGACACAGGGGACAGGGTCTGGGAGCCAACCCTACAGAGTGCACACCAAAGGCTGTGCAAGGTGTGTGGTTAGAATTCTGCTGGGGGTTTGGCTACAGGCCTGCTCATCATTCTCAGGTCCCATATGCGGGACTAATAGGCTGGTGCTAGAGCTGTCGGCCTTAGGGTGGCCTTCTCCCAAACCTTTTGCCTTTACGTTCCACTTTTTGCCAAAATTCATTTTTTGCAGGCTCTAGGACTCTCTGCACTTTACCACTGCTAACCAGTGCTAAAGTGCTTGTGTTTTCTCCTTTAAAGTTGGTAATATTGACTTACACATGATTGGCACATTTAATTTACTTATAAATCCCTTGTAAATTGGTATACCATATACCTAGGGCCGGTAATTTAAATGCTACTAGTGGGCCTGCAACACTTATTGTGCCACACACCTAAGTAGCTCCTTAAAGCATGTTGCAGGCCTGCCATTGCAGCCTGAATGCAGTTTTAAACTGCCAGTTCAACTTGCCAAGCCTTAATATCCCCTTTTATTGCATTTAAGTCACACCAAAGGTATGCCCTAGTTAGTCCTTGGGATAGGGTGCATTGTAATTAAAAGGTTGAACATGTGATTTTAAGTTTTACATGTACAGGTGGTGAAGAAATACTAATTTTGTTTTTATTACTGTGAGGCCTACATCTCCCATAAGATAACATTGGGATGCCCTATTACACTTTGTAAACTCTAAACTTTGATTGGAAACAGATGAACATGCCCTGTTTGGTGTCTGAGAAATTGTAATAAAAAATCCTCTTTAATCAGGTCTGAAATCAGCTTTTACAGTCATTCATATGTGCAGTATACTGTAACCTGCTGCTCATGTGATAATTAACCTTATTGCCATATGTGTGATTCCTGAGGCTTGTTACTGTGGCCTTAATTAGAAGTGATGGCTTAGCTGATGTTAAAAGTATGCTTTTCTAAATAATAAAAAAGAATCAGGATACAAGCATAAGTACTTTTAAAATTGTCCATGTGCTGTGTAAACATACACTGCAGCCCACATGACAAAGTTAACTTTATTGACATAGTTGTGATTCAAAAGGAAATGCATTTCTCCCTTTTATAAGCATCCTTTTAATTGGAGTAATGCTAGAATATCTGGAGTCTGTGTAGAAATTCAGAGTTCAGCCATATTTGGGAAGGAAGAAGATGGCATCCTGGTGATCGCCACCATTATCTATGTAAGAACAATGTTGTATCCACCAGCAATGTCTCAATGAAGAACCCTTCTGGATCCCCATGCAGTCTCCTAACCTTTCATAATTCTGAAGACTCAAGCCTGTGTTGCTGGTAAAGTCAGCTCTGAGAGCCCTTTGGATCCTGGCATGTCCATGCACTAGGAGGCTAAATGGTAGTGTCCTCTTTTCGAGGGTCAAAAAAGCCAGAAAAAGATAACAAAAAATGAAATTGATGGACGACTCAAAATCATTAACTTTATTTCTCTGTATTAGTTTTGTGCTGTCACTTTTTTACAATTCACAAATTACAGATGTCAGCTATCTATGTACTCCAAAATGATAGCAATGAAGGAAGGTTGACAATTACGGCCTGACTTAGATGTTGTTGGTAATGGTCCTGCTGCCAGTTTCCTGTCAGAAAAACCATCCACCCCCTTGGCGGTCTACCTGCCTGATTTAGATGTTGGTGGTTCCAGAGGCAAAAGACCACCGAGACCCACTGACTCCACCAAGAATCTTCAGCTGGCTCAACGGCGGCATTGGGAATACCGGCTGATGGAGAGACTCAAGGCACCTTTACCACACAACAGATTTTGATGTGCCTTACCACCAAACCAACTGTGGCAGTCCGACCTCCACATCTGAGTTGGCAGATTGGGGTAGAAATTAGGTACAAACCTGCCTTTTTTCCCCATTCCACTTCTGTTTTCGACTGGACAAGACCTTCTTTCGCTGCTTCCACTGGACCACGGAGAAAACACGACCTTCTCATCTCTGGACTTAAAGGTAGGGAACCTGCATTCACTGTGTACGTTGTATGGTCACCGCATATGAGCATGGGACCACTGCAATCATATACATGTCACAGTAATTTTTTTAACATACATATGTTGTGAACACATTTGTGCGGGACATAGATGGGGACACACTGGTGCATGACACATATAGCACACATACACAACTGTCATTGCGGTGTCAGCATTGATTGTCAAATTAATACTGGCACCACCATGATCATACATCAACACCCGTTGACTATGTCTATGTGTGCACATTGCAAGGGAACCTGGACCTATGATGTAGTGCCTCCAATTGTGTACATGAGTCAGTACATGTGTGCGTGTGAGTAGATTACCTGGTTAAAGCAGAGGGAGCTGTAGTGGGTGATGTAGTTGAATCTGTGTGGGTGCCACTTGCATATGAGTTTGATGTTGTTGTGCATGTTTGGCTGTGTTGCTGTGTGCAACATTCAGGTGAGTGTTGTTGTGTGGTTGTCGTTGTGATGTGCCTAGTTGTGCTTTTGTGTGAGAGTGGTGTAGATGGTGTAGAGGACTGTGCAGTTGTGTCAGTTGTTATGGTTGTGTCATGTGGGTACTATGCCACTTGTGTGTGTGTGTTGTGTCATGAATGTATGCCAAAGTGTGTTTTCTGCATGTGCGTGTTGTGTGGTCTTGAAATGGCAATGGATAAAAGTGTGCTTGTGGTGTGTTGTGTGTTGTGTTGTGCAGGGGGATACATGGCTAAGGTCCAGTGTGTGTGTGTTATTTACCTCTATTCCATGCTGCTGTCATTGTCCAATGGCCATTGAGTCCAGCGACGGTCTTCCTCCATCAGAAATCCACCACCTGCAGAACTGTAACATCTAAATATGGTCAGCGGGAACCCGCCAGCCTGACGGTGAGGAAGAGCACTCCATCATGGCAGTCAGACGCAATGCATCTAAATACATCAGGCGGAACACCGTTGGCGGTGTTTCCGGTTTGTCGCTGCGGCGGTTTGGCATTAATACCACCAAGATCTGAATCAGGTCCTTAGGGGCATATTTATACTCTGTTTGCACTGAATGTGCGTCAAAAATTTTGACGCACATTCGGCGCAAACCGTGCACCATATTTAAACTTTGGCGCCCCAGCCCACGGACGTCAAAATTCCTCCGTGTGAGTCATTTTTTGGATACGGGAAACTGCCTTGTGTTATTGACATGCAAGGTAGGCGTTCCCACCCCAAAAATTACTTTAAGGTCTGTGCCCCTTATTTATACTGCTGTGTCATTTTGACGCACAGAAGAGGGCGGGCCTTAAAAAACGTCACACAGCATGATGTGCACTGTTTTTGAACGCCTGGGTCAGGGCAGGGGTTAAGGGACCTGTGGGCTCACTTCCATGGTCTCTGACCATGGAAGGAGTCCAGAGGTGCCCTTCCCTGCACCCAGGGACACCCCCTGCCGCCCTCACCCACCCCTGGAGGACACCCATGGATGGGGGGACCCATCCCAGGTAAGTACAGGTAAGTTGAGGTAAGTATTTTTAGTTTTTTTAAAGTGGCATAGGGGGCCTAATTTGGGCCCCCCTACATGCCATTTTGCCCAATGACCATGCCCAGGGGACAGAAGTTCCCTGGGCATGGCCATTGGGCAAGGGGGCATGACTCCTGTCTTTGCTAAGACAGGAGTCATTTCAATGGGGGTTGTGCATCATAAAATGGGGCAAGTCCGGTTTGAGGCATGATTTTTGCCTCAAACCTGACTTGCACCACTTTTTGACGCACAACCCCCATTTCCCGTACGCCGGCGCAGCCTGGTTTGAATCTTTTTTTTTTACTCTGACCAGTCCGCAGCGCCGGCTAACGTCATTCCTTAAATAAGGCGCCTGCATGGCGCGTAGGATGGCGTTAGCCGGCGGTGAAATCTTTGACAAAAAGTATAAATATAGGCCTTAGTTTGCAAAAACATCACAGAGAGGTCATTTATTCAACTACAACCAATTAATTTAATAACTTTAAGACAGCACTCATAACACTCTTTCTGCCAATTTCTTAGCACACTTGACATTACCATTGCAAGCCTTCACATCTCTTCACCACAGAGGACCTCGCCAATATCATCTGCTCATTTGAAGCCATAACTTAATGGGAGGGCACCTTACCTTCCGCCATTCTCAAGTACTTCCAGAGTCAGCGTTCTGCCTCATGTTACACATCAACTAATTAAGCAGCAGTCAGCCATGTCTCTCTCCTACCTAAAAGAGAATCTGATCCACAGATCTCTGAATGGAGGTTTCCAGCAGTTTATGATTAGCTGCCTATAACATCTGCCCTGCATACTGACCGTTATATTGTAATAAAGCCTTATCCAACCACATATATAGTCATTGTGTTCCTACAGTGGCCACAATCTTAATGCCTCAATGTATCCCACCTCAGAACATCACCACAGTAAAAATTGGACAAATTCACCTTCCCCTCATAAAAGCAAAGTTAGATAATTTCACAGGGGATACTGCCATCAATTAGAGCCTTTTTCTCTGCTTTGGGAATCTACCAATGACGAATTACTTTAACAAGGAATACAAACGCAGTTTGTAAGCCTGGCTAGCCGACGTCTTCATTGAGGGTCAAACCTAGTTACCTTTACCTGTTAAATCGGCGGTGGAAGTGATTGTGGTTAAATGAGTGGAGAGAACAGTGGCATTAATACCTAAGCATCTATCGCCTATTCATGTTTTTTTTTGTAGTTAGTCTGTTTTCACCAGGATCCTGGGCTGGTAAAACAAACTATGGAACAATTGGCGTCCTTCTTATGATACAACGCTAATTAATGTTGAGCCACTTCGGTTTCTAACATGATTGTCTTTTTTCATGCTAGGTTTAGGTTTTACAAAGAAAGCGATCTAAATTAGGAAAACATCAGTTCTGGAAAACATGCGATTTGGGCAATTTGGGAAAATATGTGGGAGGTCTTTTCCATTGCTTCTCGGTGTTGGGGAAACAAACAAATGTTTTTACAGCTGTACTGTTTTCCAATCCCTTACTTTGTTGTCTATCCCTTCTGCTCTCACAATCTCACACAAAACGCCCAATATTATATGAATCGAATTCGAGGATGACATTTTACATAGATTAAGGAGACAATTTATTTCATCTTTTAAACCACTTTTTGGCAATTTGCCAGCAAATGCTCCCATCTAGTGGTTAAGCAGGGAGTAGCCTAAAAGTCGAGCCGATTATTAATTTGGTTCTGCGGACTGCTCTATTCTCAATAAATTTTTAACTATGATCATGGTTTGAAATAAAATAAAAAAAACACATAAAATTATTATGTGTTGCAATCCTAACCCATAGTAAAAATGTTTTAAGGCAATGTAGGGTCCCACGGGAAGCGGCAGGTGCAGCCTAGACTTCCCACGAGACGCTTCGATCAATCAATCAATCAATCAATGACACTTATAAAGCGCGCTACATACCCGTAGGGTCTCAAGGCGATGTGGGGGGGGGGTGCCGCTACTGCTCGAATAGCCAGGTCTTCAGCTTCTTCCTGAAGGAGAGGTGGTCTTGGGTCAGGCGCAGGTCGGTCGGGAGGGAGTTCCAGTTCTTGGCGGCCAGGTAGGAGAAGGACCTTCCTCCTGTAGTCGCTCTTCGGATGCGGGGGACGGCGGCGAGGGCGTGGTTGGCTGATCGGAGGTGGCGCGTGGGAGCGTAGAAGTTGACTCGGCTGTTGAGGTAGCTCGGGCCTTGGTCGTGTAGGGCTTTGTGTGCGTGGGTGAGGAGGCGGAAGGTGATTCTCTTGTTGACGGGGAGCCAGTGCAGGTCTCTCAGATGTCCGGAGATGTGGCTGGATCGTGGGATGTCGAGGATGAGTCTGGCTGAGGCGTTCTGGATCCGCTGGAGTCTCTTCTGGAGCTTGGCGGTGGTACCGGCGTAGAGGGCGTTACCGTAGTCCAGTCGGCTGGTGACGAGGGCCTGGGTGACGGTCCTCCTGGTCTCGGTGGGGATCCACCAGAAGATCTTCCGAAGTGTGCGTAGGATGTTGAAGCACGCCGAGGAGACGTTGTTGACCTGCCTGGTCATGGAGAGGGAGGAGTCCAGGATGAAGCCCAGGTTGCGTGCATGGTCTGTCGGTTTGGGTGCGGTGCCCAGGGCGGGAGGCCACCAGGAGTCGTCCCAGGCGGAGGGTGAAGAGCCCAGGATGAGAACCTCCGTCTTGTCCGAGTTCAGTTTCAGGCGGCTGGTCGTCATCCACTCGGCTACCTCTTTCATCCCTTCGTGCAGGTTGGCTCTGGCGGCGGCGGGGTCGTTGGTCAGGGAGAGGATCAGCTGGGTGTCGTCTGCGTAGGAGATTATGCTAAGGTTGTGTTTGCGTACGATGGCCGCGAGGGGGCTCATGTAGACGTTGAAGAGGGTGGGGCTCAGAGATGATCCTTGTGGGACGCCGCAGATGACTTCGGAGGCCTCTGACTTGTACGGTGGTAGGCGGACTCTCTGTGTTCTTCCGTCGAGGAAGGAGATGATCCATTCCAGCGCCTTGTCCTTGATTCCGATGTTGCTGAGGCGCCGTACTAGGGAGCGGTGGCAGACCGTGTCGAATGCCGCGGAGAGGTCTAGGAGGATGAGGGCCGCTGTTTCTCCATTGTCCATCAGGGCTCGGATGTCATCGGTGGCGGCGATGAGGGCGGTCTCGGTGCTGTGGTTGGCTCGGAAGCCGGACTGTGAGGGGTCGAGGGATCCGTTCGTCTCGAGGAAGGCGGCCATCTGCTTGTTGACGGTCTTCTCGATGACTTTGGCTGGAAACGGGAGAAGCGAGATGGGGTGGTGATTCTTGAGGTCGGTGGGGTCCGCTGTTGGTTTCTTGAGTAGAGCGCTGAGTTCGGCGTGTTTCCAGCTCTCGGGGAAGATGGTGGTGTCGAAGGATGTGTTGATGATGTCTCGCAGGTGGGGTGCGATGACAGCGTCGGCCTTGTTGAAGACGTGGTGAGGGCAGGGGTCGGTCGGTGATCCGGAGTGGATGGAGTTCATCGTGCGGATGGTGTCTTCGGTGCTGATCGGGGTCCAGGCGTGGAGGGTGGTGGTGGGGGGTGGTTGTTCGGTCATGGTGTGCGTTGGTTGGTTGTTGAAGCTGTTGTGTATGTCCGCGATCTTGTTGTGGAAGTATGAAGCGAGGGAGTTGCAGAGGTCTTGTGATGGGGTGATTTCGTTGTTTCCTGCGCTGGGGTTGGAGAGCTCATTCACGATGTTGAAGAGTTCCTTGCTGTTGTGTGCGTTGTTGTCCAACCGGTCCTTGAATGCTGTTTTCTTGGCGGCGCGGATCAGCTGGTGGTGTTTCCGGGTGGCAAGTTTGTAGGAGGTCCTGTTGTCCGGTGTTGGTTCCCTTTTCCAGACTTTCTCGAGGGCTCGGAGGTTCTTCTTGGAGCACTTGAGTTCGTCGGTGAACCATGGGGCCTTCTTGCTGCCGGGTCTGCTAGGCGGGGTCCTCAGCGGGGCGAGCTCGTCCGCGCAGTTGCTGATCCACTTCGTGAGGTTGTCGGCGGCCTGGCTGGGGTTCGCTGAGCTGGCAGGAGGGTGCTGGCTCAGGGAGGTGGCGAGCTGGTCTGCTGTGATCTTGTTCCAGCTTCTGTGGGCGGCTTGTTGCTGGTGTTGGTGGGTCGTCGTTCTCTTGAAGGTGAAGTGGACGCAGCTGTGACGTCAGAGAAACGTCAAAAGAGCAGGATAGGTGGTGGGGGCATCTAGGTGAGGGCTAGAGATAGGGCATATAAATGAGTCCCAGCGGGCAGGTCGGCTCCTTCCTAGTGGGCCCTCTTATCACAGTGTTGGAAAGCTTGGTCGAAGTCGTGGAAGAAGGGTGACCACCTGGCATCGAGGCAAATGCTGGATAGGTCATTAAAAATTCAGGACAAAGGGTCAAAATTCAGGACAAATATTCAGGGCGAAGGATCGAAATTCAGGACAGACGTCAGTTTTACAGACACACCCAAGAGAGGCCATACCTCACTATGTTATCAGTGCATTTATTTACTCTTGTTTAATATAGCACTGTTTATTCACTGTGGTCTTTCTGTGATTGCATCCTGGTATGCTAAATTCAGGTGTCACATTAGGTCCTTGTTCATAAGTAAATTAATGCTCTTCAGGACTGTGTCAAGGCCATCACCGCTATCCAAATATACTCAATCTTTCTTTAAGAGAAAGTAACAGCAACATATTGATTATGTTTCTGAACATTTTAAGACACCTGGCAAACAGCTTGGAAAACATAAAGGGCCAAATGTAGCAAAAGAAAATTTAGCGACTTGCAAATTGCGAGTCTGACGACTCGCAATTTGCAACTCGCAAAATTGTATGCGGAAAGGTGTCTCAGACACCTTCTGCGACTCGCTATGGGGTCGCAAAGACCCACCTCATGAATATTAATGAGGTGGGTCGCATTTTGCGACCCCATAGCGAGTCCCTGCACTCACAGGGATGGTGGCCTGCTGGAGACAGCAGACCTCCATGTCTGTGACTGCTTTAGTAATAAAGCAGTTTTTTTTTTTTGTTGAATTGCAGCCCATTTTCCTTAAAGGAAAACGAGTTGCAATACAAAAAAATTATGAAACCATTTGGTTTCATTTTTTCAGAGTAGGCAGTGGTCCATTGGACCACTGCCTGCTCTGAAAAATTATTTTTAGGGAATGAGTTACCACCCACTTCAAGTGGGTGTTAACTGCAAATTGCTTTGCGACCACTTTCGCGGTCACAAAGCAATTCAGCATTGCGGTGCGAGTCGCAAATAGGAAGGGAACACCCCTTCCTATTTGCGAGTCGGATTCACATTTTGCGAATCGGTACCGACAGCATCAGATGGCCGTTTTGCATGGCGCAAACTGCGTTTTTCGCAGTTTGCGACATGCAAAACGGTTCCTACATCTGGCCCTAAGTTCATTAACCTTATGCTAGTTTAAACAAATTGAACAAAAAACCTCAGGCTCACCCCAACCGCATATGGACTTTTAATCTAAATGAAATGTAATGAGGCAGGGCAGATGGTGTGGGCGATAGTCTCACACCTAATGTCAGGAAGTGAGGTTCCCATAACTTGCATGTAGGCTCACAGCACTAGAGTGTATGTCTGAGACTCTACATTTGTCTCAGAACTGGGCACCTGGTCTACCAATCAAAGATAACAAAAGAGGAGGATGAAATCAATATGAAATGGGAGGTCCACGGCAACTGATTCAAAGGGTTGCTGCTAAATACTGGATAAATAAGGAAGAGAAGAACAAGGTGGGACAATTCCTAAAATCAGACAATATGGGTCCACCAAGACTATCAGAAGGTATTGCGTATCTGGGGAGTTGTCTCTGCAGACAGGAGAGAAACAGAAGAGGCACTGCCAAGTGGTTGAACAAGCAGCACCCACCCACCTTAGAAAACTCTTCAGGTGCAGTGGTCTGCTGTTCATGCATGGGAAGGGTGAGCAGGGCCCAAACCCCTTGCAAGGTTGTGTAAGGCAATTGCCCACTTTGTCCATGTCTTTAAATGGTTTTGTAATTGAACAAAAGCCAAACTAATCGTCTGTATTATCGCTAAGTGTCAAGTACACATAGAATCTTCAAAATGTTTGGGATGTAAAGTGCAAAAAACTAAATGTAAAAATTGTAAAATGTAATTAGTGTTTCTTTAACATATGGCACTGTTTTCAAATCAAATCAAATCATGAACATTTGTAAAGCGCGCTACTCACCCGTGCGGGTCTCAAGGCGCTAGGGGGAGGGGGGGGTTACTGCTGCTCGAAAAGCCAGGTTTTGAGGAGTCTCCGGAATGCGGAGTGGTCCTGGGTGGTCCTGAGGCTGGTGGGGAGGGTGTTCCAGGTCTTGGCTGCCAGGAAGGAGAAGGACCTCCCACCCGCCGTGGAGTGGCGGATGCGAGGGACGGCAGCGAGCGCGAGGCCAGAGGAACGGAGGAGACGGGTGGGGGCGTAGAAGCTGAGGCGGCGGTTGAGGTATTCCGGTCCCTTGTTGTGGAGGGCTTTGTGTGCGTGGGTGAGAAGTCGGAAGGTGATCCTTTTGCTGACTGGGAGCCAATGCAGGTGTCTCAGGTGTGCGGAGATGTGGCTGTTGCGGGGTACGTCGAGGATGAGGCGGGCTGAGGCGTTTTGAATACGTTGCAGGCGTTTTTGGAGTTTAGCGGTGGTCCCAGCATAGAGGGTGTTGCCGTAGTCCAGGCGGCTCGTGACGAGGGCGTGGGTCACGGTTTTTCTAGTGTCGGCAGGGATCCAGCGGAAGATCTTGCGGAGCATGCAGAGTGTGAGGAAGCAGGCGGAGGACACGGCGTTGACTTGCTTGGTCATGGTGAGAAGAGGGTCCAAGAAGAAGCCGAGGTTGCGGGCGTGGTCTGAGGGGGTCGGTGCGGTGCCAAGGGCCGTGGGCCACCAGGAGTCGTCCCAAGCAGACGGGGTGTTGCCGAGGATGAGGACCTCCGTTTTGTCAGAGTTCAGCTTTAGGCGGCTGAGCCTCATCCAATCTGCGACGTCCTCCATGCCCTCTTGTAGGTTGGTCTTGGCGCTGGCGGGGTCCTTCTTGAGGGAGAGTATACGTTGGGTGTCGTCGGCGTAGGAGGTGATGATGATGTCGTGCTTGCGTACGATGTCGGCGAGGGGGCTCATGTAGACATTGAAGAGTGTCGGGCTGAGCGATGAGCCTTGAGGTACGCTGCAGATGATCTCGGTGGGGTCTGAGCGAAACGGTGGGAGGTAAACTCTTTGAGAGCGGTTTGAGAGGAAGGAGGCAATCCAGTCCAGGGCCTGTCCTTGGATCCCGGTGGAGCGGAGGCGGGTTATTAGGGTGCGGTGACAGACGGTGTCGAAGGCAGCCGAGAGGTCGAGGAGGATGAGGGCGACTGTTTCACCGTTGTCCATCAGGGTTCTGATGTCGTCTGTGACTGAGATGAGGGCGGTTTCGGTGCTGTGGTTGGTTCGGAATCGGTTTGTGAGGGGTCGAGCAGGTTGTTGTCTTCCAGGAAGGTGGTAAGCTGTTTGTTGACGGTCTTCTCTATTACCTTGGCAGAGAAGGGGAGGAGCGAGATGGGGCGGAAGTTTTTCAGGTCGCTAGAGTCAGCCGTAGGTTTCTTCAGTAGGGCGTTGACTTCGGTGTGTTTCCAGCTTTCGGGGAAGGTAGCAGAAGAAAATGAAGAGTTGATGACGGCCTGGAGGTGCGGGGCGATGATGTCGTCGGTTTATTGAAGATGAAGTGAGGGCAGGGGTCCGATGGGGCGCCGGAGTGGATAGAGTTCATGGTGGTTTTGGTTTCTTCAGTGTTGACGTGGGTCCAGGCGTTGAGGGTGATGGCCGGGGGTGTGGGTTCGGTGATGCTTGGTAGGGTCCGGTGTCCGAAGCTGTCGTGGAGGTCGCTGATCTTGCGATGGAAGAAGGTGGCGAGGGAGTTGCACAAGTCTTGTGAGGGCGTGACGGCATTGGCGTTGGCGATGGGGTTGGAGAACTCTTTGACGATGCTGAAAAGTTCTCTGCTGTTGTGGCTGTTTTTGTCCAGTCTGTCGGTGAAAAAGTTCCTTTTGGCTGCGCGGATCAGGTTGTGGTGTTCACGGGTTGCGTTTTTGAGGGCGGTCATGTTGTCGGCGGTGTGGTCCTTCCGCCAGGCCTTCTCGAGGGCGCAACATGTTTTCTTTGATTCTTTGAGGGTGTCAGAGAACCAGAGAGGTTTTTTGGTGATGGCCTGTTGATGCGTGCGTCTGAGGGGAGCAAGGTTGTCTGCGCAGTTGGAGATCCAGTTCGAGAGGCTGAGGGCTGTGTAGTTGGGGTCGGTGGTGAGGGTAGGTTGGTTGACGGCGAGTGCGGAGAAGAGTTGCACTTCGGGGATTTTGTTCCACTGTCGACGAGGGATGGGTTGAGTGCGGAGGTGGCGGGTCTCGCGTCGGAATGTGAAATGGACACAGCTGTGTATATATATATATCTATATACTATATCTATATACAATTAGACCTCAGATTGAACTGTGAGCCAGTTACCTTTCAATACCTAGTGATTAATATCTACAATTCTGATTTGCAGGATTGAAATCTCAGCAGGGAGTCACGGTCACTCCGAGCCCATTTTGCTTTTTAGTCTTTTTTTCTGATTTCTGTAGTGGGCCATGTGGCACTAGTGAAGATGCTTTGCTACCTCTGTCACAGTATTATTTTGCAAAGCTTCCCCTGCTCATCCTTCATTTCCTCTTCAGACATGCCACACATCTCATTTGGTCATTTGGGCACTGTCAGGTAGCTCTTTCCACTCTAAAGCTACCAGTGACTGCGGGTGGATTAGGCCTTCTGGACTTAAAATGCTATTATTCAGCTGCACAGGTCCAATGGGTGGATCGCTGGCTTTCTGCCCGCCCCCGCATGACATGGGGTTTATCCACAAAGATTTTTAAGGAGTACTGCTCATTGTTCCCTACTGACCATTCTACAGATCACCATCTTGGATTATCATGCACAACCTTCTCTTGCATTGCTAGAACCTGTAAACTCACTGACACGAAAAAAAAAACCTGGGCTCCACGTGCACAGGATGGCTGTGCTCAGAGCAACTCCATCAGTGGCATGCTGCAGGTGTCTTAAAATTGGGGGATTTGTTTCTGGACGGCAAGCTACTAAATTACCAAATCCTCGTGGCAGACTACCATCTTCACCCTTGTCAACTCCTTACTTACAACCTCCTTAAACAATCATTAAATGCCCTATTTCTTTGTCTGCCACCTAACACTAACCCTACATAAGGTGTGGCAGAAGCTCAACACCATAAGGACTAGTGGCAAACTGATAAGTTGGGTGTACAGACCTTTCCTTCAACATGGACACCACTCCAGCCTTCCTGGTCATACTACATGGGTGATTGATGTGGCCAAACCTAGGCAAGATACGGACTGAACTAAACTACTGGACTTTCCCCACAAAGTATCCCATGGCTGTCACTTTAAATACATTCATGGAGTTTCCTTGGGAATGCATTCCGCCCGTTGCTTGCCATTGGCATTGTGGTTTGTAACTCACATTTTGTTGCTTTCAATTTGCTGGATTTATTTGTTTTGGCTACCCAGCGTGAGTTTGTCCCTTCCCTTGCTCAAACCTTTTTTATAGTATCCTTCGGAGTGCTCCCTTTCGGTAAACAGTCTGGTAAATTTTGTTCTTATCTCATCACATTTGCTGTGCATTCAAAGAACAATGTCAAATGTCAGGCTCTGTCTTCATTGGGAACTTAGTGTTACTTTTCTTTCTTTGACTTTAAAGTGAGAGGATTTATGTGACAATCTTGCTGGATACTGGGCTAGGAAAGAGTTGTTTTCTATCACAAGACAACATTTAAATACACTTCAGAATATATCAGAATAAGGAGCACAAATGAAATACATTTTTTAACATTCTGAACTGTGCTGGAAGCAAATACATTTATATGGTTAAAATAAATCATTGCATTAGGTGATGCAATTTCCACACATCATCATCTGTGCACTGTTTAGGTTTATTTGAAAAACTGCATGTCTGTCCAAATGTAATGGTCATTTCAATCAAAAATGTGTTTTCTGTAATAGCAGTGTGTTACCACACCATGCATACTCCACTCTGCTCTGCACCACTCCACACCACTGCACCCTACTCTGCACTACTCCACTTTACACCGCTCCATGCCACTGCACTGTGAGACACTGCACTCTTCTCCACTCTTCTCCACTCCATACCACTGCACTCTATGCTACTTCACACTATGCCTCTCTATTCTACTCTGTACCACTCTACTCTTTGACAATGCACTTTACGTCTCTCTACACCACTGCGCTCTGCGCCACTCCATGCTATACCACTCCAGTCTAGGAAACACCAACCTACTTTGCACAACTCCACTCTATGCCACTCTGCAGCACTGCACTGTATGCCACTGCACTCTATGCTAATACACTTTATGCTAGTGCACTTTACTCTGTAACACTAAACTGTATGTCTCTGCACTCTACACCAATACACTGTACGTCACTCTAATCTACTCTGCAACACTGCACTTTATGCCATGGCTCTCTACCCCACTTTACTCTATGCCATCACACCCTATGCCACTCTGCGAAACTTCACTCTACCCTGCACCTCTCTACTCTATGCCACTTCACTCTACTGTGAAACAATCTACTTTATGCCACTGCACTCTGCACCACTGCATTCTATGCCACTTTCCTTTACCCTGCACCTCTTTGCTCTATGCCACTGCACAACTCAACTCTATTGCACTCACTGTTACTCTGTTGTATACCACTCTACTCCACTGCACTCTATGCCACTCTACTGTGCCCCATGCCATTCTATGCCACTGCACTCTACACCAATGCACTCTAAACAACTGCACTGTATACTACTACCCTCTACTCTGCACCACTGTACTCTATGCCACTGCTCATATGCCACTCTACTCCACTCTACACCACTATGCCACTGACTTTAAGCCATGATGAACAGCAGCCACTTGGGTGTATAACATGGCTAAAACACATTGGCAAAGCCGATAACTCTTGCGAGGACGAGACCTATTGGCTTTGCAAAGCAATGTTAGTACTATGAGGTACTGCGGTCCCTGAAAGAACTGTGAATACGTAAGTCCTTATTTTAAACATGCATTACACACATCACAATATAGGCTGATACAAAATGTGCAAATACATTTTGGTTAAATAAAAAAAAGTTCTTCTAAAATACAGATTTGAAAAATATACAGTCTATACCTATTACTGATTTTTTTGTATAACAGTTCATTAAAACCACACACTCCACAGATCACCTTGGAACACCCTTACAGCACCTCTCTAAAAGAAAATATATTTGTCATCAGAAAGCTTCAAGTGACTCCATTGTTTAAAGTCAATGGAGGTTTTAAAGCCCCTTTGCATTTCCAAATTTACCACCTGCACACATTTGCATTTCTTTAGGGAGGGAGACACCTTGGCAAAATAGCCTGTTTCCTATCCGTCTGCCCCCACCCTCCCTCAGATCACAGGAGACTCCCTGCCTTTCAATCCAGCTAGCAAAACTTATCTGAACTAATTACATTTTGTACTTTTGCTGAAAACCTAAAATTATAGACAATTGCTGTCCGTTAAGCCTTTCATCACAGAGAATGGACAGTAGGGTTAAACTACGGGCAGTCTGTGAAAGTTACGGATGGAAGCAGAGTGGGTTTTTCACGTGCTGTGGTGCTTGTGCAGCCACAGTATCTCAGGCGGGGAGCAGGCAGAGGCGATGCGCTGCACTCCGCACTCTGGGTGAGCCTAGACAAGCAGACCTACTCAGGCCTGGCATCCTTGAAAAGGCCTGAGTGGGGATGGCCGGCCCTACAAATGTGGTAGCAAGTGGTATGGCAGAGACAGTGTCCGAATGTAAATTCCAGAAGGGAAAGGGCACGGGGCAGGAGGCGGGGGCTGGGCAGGGCCGAAGTGCCTCAACACCACCAGCTGTTTCCAAATCCCCGGGTAAACATCTGAGCCCCATGGTAGCACCTGGGCTGGCTGCTGGGCATTGAGGTCAGCGAGTGGCTGGGGCACAACAAGGGGCGGGGCTTGAAATGGGGGAACAGCACAGGGATATTGGGCCTAAGCAGTTTGAGGGCCAGGGGCTGAGTGGGCCCCAGTTGGGGGTTGAGCCCCTTGAACTGTCATCTAGGGCTGCTGGGGGAGCTGGACACAAGGCAGGCCAGGCAAAACTCCTTTTGGCAAGAGGAAGGCCAAAGGTGACAGGCCTGGAGACAGGAATAGGCAGATGGGGGTTGGGGCCTCTTCACAGGCTGGAGGCACACTGAATGAAGAGAGAGAGAGGGCCCCATTGCCAGGGCCAAGGGGGGAAGAAATCAGGGGACGGGAGCAAGTTTCCGGGCAGAGCACAGACTGGCCCAAGATGATGTACAGTCGTAGTCTTCATATTTCCAGAAAGATTTATTAATGTTCAAACACCTTTCACAGCTTAACGCAGTTACACAGCACATCCTGTTCCAGTCCTCTCCTTCATGCAACTCCCCCTGCATTCCATTCCCGAACTTAGAAAAAATTGAGCATGCCTAGAATACAATTGGCTTAAAAAAGAAAACATAACTAAACTGTAAATACATAATATAGAGCTATACTACAATAATGTTTACCTAAATGAATTATATAGAAAATTCAATGTTAGAAGACATAACACATCTTCCTCTTTTAATATAATTGAAATTAACTTCTACTGTTAAACATTATACATATTTTCTGCACACAAAATCTTCTAACCACTTTGGTCTAACATATACCCTTCTACTCCTCTGTTCCTTGAGTTCCTTATTAGATACTCCAGTTACTTCAGGAACACTTTCTGTCTTCTCCTGTTCCTCTTCCACCACTTACTATTCCCTGCTGGAACTACTTCCTCTTCATTCTCTCCCAGCACATTCGACTCAGACAACCCCACACCATCTTCCTCTCTTTAAAAAATGTTTTCACTACATGCACCATTTCCTTTGTCAGTTTTAACAACTTCTCCTTTTTCATCCCCTACAATCTCATTCTCACAGCCTTATTTGACATTCTCTCTTCTCCTATATGTCTAGAAATATGGTTGCACAAATTACTGTCCTCTTTAAAAATTGCAGTTCTTCAGAGGTTACAGACTTTTCCATCACTCAAAAGAACAGCATTACTCAATGCTTTAGGAACTAGCAATGGCTCTGAAAATGCATTCTCTCCTTTTTTAACTTTTCAGGTTTTTTCCACTTTAGCCCACATACCTTTGAAAATACCTGCAGTACTTGAACCTCATTAATTATCAAAATCTTCCTTGTATCTCTGATGCTTATTTATTATCCTGTTTCTGACTTAATCAAAAGACACCTTAAGATCCGTAGTCTGCAATAACCATTCTGGATTCCATTTTGTCCTAGGCCCTCTTTCTCTAATTACCTCAAAAGAAGATAACCATAGTGCTCTATGGTTGGTGGTTCTATATGTCCATACAGTTTTTAAAACGTGAACCTCCCAGTCATCACCATTCTTACAAGCAATTTAAATGGCATTCTTCAAAACATTGTTAAATCTCTTCATCATGCTATTACCACTTGGATTGTATAATGACGTACTTCTATGTTTCACACATAATCTTTCAAAATATTCCTTGACTAAGTTTGACACAAATTCTACCCCATTGTCACCAACAATTTGAATGGGTAAACCTTCATCTACAAATGCTTTGTCCATAAATGTCAACACTTCTCTGAATCAATTTTCTCAACAATCTTGACCACAGGCTATCTAGAAAATACATATATCATGGCAATGATATACTTTGCTGGCATAACAATGGGGCCCATAATATCCATAGCCACAGTGTGCCATGTTTTTCCCGGAATTATTGGCTCACACATTGTAGGTCTTAATGTTTTTAAAGATTTGTCAGACTTGGCACACATCATACAATCTCTGATCATTCTCTCAGCATTCATGTCTATTTCAGGCCACCAATACTACTTCTTAACTCTTTGTTCAGTTTTCACAATTCCACCATGATCTTCGTGACACAATTTCATAATACTATTTCTAAGGACACAAGGTGGAATTGTTCTATCACCTCTAAAGATGATTTCATGAACAACTGACATTTCATCCTTTACTTCCCAAAATTTTCTCAATTTCTTTGAAATCCTAGATGTATTTGGCCATCCTTCCACAACCCATTCAATAAATTGTTGTAAGTCTTTGTCCTTAGTATATTCTTTCTTCCATGCTTCTTCTTTCATACCTGAAATACCTTCATCATGAACCAGTGCAATTTGTAACTCATCCCACTCATTCTCATCACACTCTTGAATATCTTTTGGAATGGGAGATAGGAAATCAGCTAATGCATTACTTTTCCCAGGAACATATACTATTTCAGAGTTGAAATCTTGTAAACGCATTCACATTGTAGCAATTCTTGCAGATGCTTTGTAAGTCCTTCCATAGTTAGTAACTTAACAAGAGCTTTGTGATCACCACCAAGAATTCATTTTTTTCCCCAAGTGAAAGATCGTTAATGTTCCAGGGCCCAAACACATGCAAGAGTTTATTTTTCAATTACCAAACTTTTTTCTTCAATAGGTGATAAAGCTTGGGATGCAAATGCAATTATTGATTCTTTTCCCTCCTCATCAATTTGTGTTAGAACGCCCCTTAAACCTTTGTTGCTTGCATCTACAGTGACCATAATTGCACAATCAGGATCAAAACTACTTAACACAGGAGCTGCACAATAGCATCCTTTATATCCTTGAATTCCCTCTTACATTCATCTGACCAACAAAATTTCACTTTACTTTTAAGTAATTGTCTAATATTGTACACTCTACTAGAAAATCCCTTAACACATTTTGCATAGAATTCTACCATGCCTAAGAATGATCTGACCTCATCCTTATATGAAGGATGTGGAGCGTACTGAATGGCGTCCACCAACTTAGGTTTTGTAGCTATACCTTCACCACACAAAATATGTCCAAGATATGTCACAGATTCCGCCCCAAATTTGCACTTGGAATGCACTACAGTCAACCCTTTTCCTTTCAGAATACTTAGTACCTCCTCTAAGACTTTATCGTGCGCTGATCTATCCCTGCCAAAAAGTAAAATGTAATGTTGAAAACATCTTACTTTTGCATGCTTCCCAAAAAGTTGGCACATAAGTCCTTGAAATATAGTAGCAGCTGAAGCCAGTCCGAAAGGCATTCTTTTATATTGAAAACATCCAGTAGGGGTATTAAATGCTGTATACTGTTTGCTCTCCTCACTAAACCTGATCTGATGATACACTGCTGATAAATCTATGGTAGAAAACCATCTTGCATCCTTTATTTGTGCAAGCATTTCCGATATCCTTGGTAGCGCAAATGTATCTACTACTATATTGTTCAAATGGCGTAAGTCAATACACAAGCAGATTTTCCCATTACTTCATCTTGCCACCACCAAAGGAGAAATCCACTCTGAAGATTCAATAGGTTCTATACAATCTGCACTGACTAGCTTTTCTAACTCTTTTTCTACCTCCTTTCTGAGACGTATAGATATGTTTCTTACTTTATGTATTGAAGGACACACGTTAGCTTTTAAAACAATGCAATGTTCAAAACCTACTAGCATACTGATCTTTCCACTGAACACTTTTGGAATTTTTCTAACATATCCTTCCCAATCTTCTCTCCATCATCAACAATCATCACAGGTTCAGAATTATTAGGATCCAGGGTAATATGTAAGTCAGCCTAATCTTTCCAACCAAGTAAAGAGGGACCTTATTTTACTGTACAATTTTCCAACTGACTTTCTTTTCTTAAATTCAAAAATTACAAATCTATAACCCAACAATTCCATTTTTCACCAGAAAACCCTACCTTTCCCAATTTTTTTTAAAGTTAGAGATCCAAACTTCCTCATTGACAATAGTAAAAGGGGGCCCAGAATCAGCATACATTTGGAAGGCACACTGGTTTTCACTGGTCCTTTGTAAAATTATCATAAATGTTCAAAACAAATGAGTCTTTCAATGTGCTCTGGTCAGCTTCATTCTTTACACCACAGTGCATCACTCTTTTTCCATTGTCATCTTAATTACTAGAACTTGAACTACCTTCTTCTACAAATTTCACTTCAAAATTCTTCTTTTTCTTACAAACTCTGGCAAAATGTCCCATTATTCCACAGGCTCCACAATTAGGTTTTAACGCAGGACAATATTTACTGGAAGCTAAATGTAAACTACTGTTACAACAACAGCCTTTTAACCCATCCTTCTTAACAGGCTTGCGTCCTCTTTCATTCACCTTTTTAGATTTATTCAAACCCTTGAGTTTAATCCTGTTAACCAAATCCTCATAATACTCTTTCAACTCTGCCTTTAATGCTTTAGCACTCCGACTAGATAACTCTGCCTTCCTAACAATAGCCAAAATGTCTTTAAGATCTGCATCTCCATTTACCATAGTCTTTCTTGAATAGCCGGATCACAGGTATGTACAACTACTTCATCTCTTATTAGCTGTTCTTGCAAATAATAAAATTTACAATCCCCAGCCAATTTCTTAAGCACAACTACGTACTCATCTACTGTTTCTCCCCCTTCCTGTTTTCTTAGAAAAATGTATACCTAGAAATGCCTAAACATACTTTGGGAGCAAAGTGGTTATCAAAATGTCTTAGCATACCATCAAATACGTTTTGACACCCCAGCCCCAGTTGTTTTGGACATCTCCTCATGCTCTTTTAATCCTTCCAGACGGAAAAAAAAAAATCTTTTTTCTTTCTGGCTTCATCTTTCCTTCTTCATCAATTGTTTCTAAGAAATTTAAAAAATATGTTTTCCATTCTACCCATTTCATGCATGGGTTTCCATCTGCTGACCAGAATGCTTGTGGGGGTTGGAGTGCAAAATTGTGCATTGTCATGCTGCAAATATACTAAACACACACAAAAACAGTGTCCCTTCTTCACCAAATCGGACTTGTTCGCTGATTATTGTGTTTAACTTAAATATGATGAATATATCCAAAGAAAAAAAAAAATTGCTGTCCTTGTATAAAAAGTGACGAAAAAATAATAATCACTTACTGTCTGTACCATTTAAATATACAGTGAGGAGCACACAGGCAGTTAAAGCTTGAAGAAATTAAACATGCATGCATACCCATGCACACTTGGAGCAAGAATTAACACTGTGTTGCAGTTAATAACGGTGCTGGATACACAGCAATGTTATAATAAATGTGGCTGCGCGTAAAATGATGGAAGACACAAAGCGTGTTAGAAGAGTACTTCCTACGTGGCCACGTGTACTATGACAAATGCACACACAGCAGAATGTAAAGAAAGGTTGTATGCAGAAGTTCCTCTTGCCATGTTTGGCTTCTCCGTGACGATGTCATGAACCACCGACATTCCACAGTGCGCTCAATTTCAAACATCTACTATGTTTCAAAAATGCAGGCATGACTAGATAACCCTGCTTCAGGCATAGTGGTGAGTTAAATAATTACCCTTACCAGAACGATGTTGCTGTACTTCCGAATGTACAATATCAAAACAGATTCTTTAAATACATTCACAGTCACAGTCTTTAACAAGAAGAAAATCCTTTACCTTGTGTGGGAATTCCTTTGGTGTTTCAACTGACTTCAGCTCGGTGCCAATTTTGTAGAGTCGTAGTCTTAATATTTCTAGAAAGATTTATTAAAGTTGAAACATCTTTCACTGCTTAGCACAGTTACACTGTACATCCTGTTCCAGTCCTCTCTTTCTCGCAACTCCTCCTGCATTCCATCCCCGAACTTATAACAAGCGGAGCGTGCATAGAATACAATTGGCTTACAAAAGAAAACATAACTAAACTGCATGTACATAATATAGAACTATACTAAAATGATGTATACCTAAATTAATAATATAAAAAATGTCAATGTGAGAAGACATAACACATGGACATAGAGGCCAGAATACAAGAGCAGTGCTGGTTAGTGGAAGAAAGAGAGGGTAGCAAGGAGAAGCTTTGCCTAGAAAGGGAATACGCCTCATGCTGCAAAGGGCTACCGAAGAGGAGAAAGGGTGTGGCTCTCCCTGGGGAGGGAGTGGATTTCACAAACAGGCAGGTGGGGGGTGAGGGGTCTTGGTACCTCAAGAAGGTGACAAGGATGAGCAGGGGCCAGTGTGGCCTAAGGGTCCAGCAGTGTGAGAAGCACACATGGTCAGAGCAGTAATGTGGCAAGAGGAGCGTCAAAGACAGCAGTGGGGGCTGGCAGACAGGGGATGATGCCAATGTGGCACAAGAAGGCCCCTGGACATTGAAAAGAAGAATTATGGGTGTTGGTGGCAGCCTTCCCTACCTCAAGGGATCATTTACGAGTGCCGGGTGGCAGTCCCCACATCAGGGATGAGAGAGAGGCACATCATGCTGAGCTTCTCAATGTGAATTTGTTTGTGGGGCATGGGGTGGATATGGGGGACGACGAAGTGAAACTGGATTAGGATGATGATAGTGAAGAATGGGAGGATGGCAAAGTGCATGATGCAAAAGGGGAACAATGTTTCAGAGGGTCACAAGGGGCACAGCAATGCCACACCAGCCTCTTCAGTTGATATTTTGCAGTTGTCCAGACGAACACCTGGGCCTAGCTGGGAGGCACAAGGAATACTGTGGAAGCAGTCACGTGTAGGCTCAGGATCCTGGATGGGGGCCAAGATGGAAGGAGGCTTCTGCAATCAGCCCTGTTCTTTCACACAAGCCCCCCCCAGCCCACACGCCCAGGAGGCTCAGCCCAACCCTGGGAGAGTCTTCCTGGCTTGTCAGGCAAGGAAGACAGTGAAGAGAACAGGCTGTCCCTTTGCAGGGCCTACTCTGCCTTACATCCTCCTGCTATGGTCACTCCCTCTGGGTAGTGAATCCATCCCAACAGTGAAAGGACCCATCTCAAACTGAAACTTCCCTCTAGGGGGTCTTCATCCTGTGTCTCTGCCAACTTGGGTAGTGAGGCGCCCACCTCCCCTACTCCTGACTTTGCTAGGGCAACACCTAGCTTACCCAAAGAGGTCACCCAACACTTGAGCAACCCCACCATGACCAACAGGGTCAGGGGGCCTACTTTGCTTTTGGCCCTGGGGTCTGCCTCCAAAGCCAAGTACAGTGCTGCCAGGAAGGCTAGCACCAAGCAGAGGCTACTGACAGCTGTCAGTACCCAGAACCACACCCTAAGCTCTCCACTGACAGGTGGCTGAGCTGCTTTAGGGGCAACTGTGGGGTCCTGGCACCCCTCTTGCTGTCTAGAGTGGGGGGGGCTACCACCTCCTGTGGCAGACACCCTCCTTCCACTCTCCCTTCTGTCAGTGCAGGGGCAACACCCTACATCTGGACAGCAGCCTGACTACTCAAGTCTTTCTTGGGGTCAGGTGAGGCCTCACCAGTGCCAACTCTGGGCTCCCCTCCCTACTGGGGGAGAAGGTCTTTGGCTCTCTGGAACTCTCTTTAAGAGTGGCCCACCCTTCCTTTTCTTCTTTCCTTTTCTTGGGGACCCCTGTCTCCTAACTGTAGGGACTGACTCCCCAGGACTTTGGGTTGGGGGGTGCGCCTTGGGCAACCACCCCATCTGGGACCAGACTCACCTCTGGGAGGTCATTGCCCAGGATACAATCTAGGGGGAGGACAGCACTGACTACCACCCTAAACCAGCCCAGGATACCCTCCCTCTCTAGGGGCACTATGGCTACAGGTTTGGATGTGACCTCCCCTGTGGCTATCCTGACTTTCCTGGTCTCTCCTGGGACATACATGTCTGGGTTCACTAACCGGTCACTCACTTTAGTGTGACTGGCACAGGTGTCTCTCAGGCCAGTGGTAGGGATCCAATTCACCTGAATGGCGGGGAAGTGCCTACTCCCACCCTCAGGGATCACCAGCTTAGCATCTGGTCCTGTCTCCCAGCTCAATGCTAGGAGGACTTCATCATCTGAGGAATCCTCCTCCATGGCTACACTGGACAGCCCAGTGCTAACCACCTTCTTTGGACAGGCTGCATCTCCTCTGAAATTACCTGTCTGCTGACAGTCAAAGCAAGCCTTACGGTCCAAGAGCTTTTTTAACCCTGGGTCTCCCTGTCTCTGCTTGTCAGAGTGTGAGTGAGATTTACTCTGCTCCTTCTTAGGGTTCTGGGGTACAGATGGAGTCTCTGTGGTGGGCTTGCTACCTCCCTCCTTAGGCTTTTGGGGACCTGACCCCCCCCTTCTTTGAGTCTCCCCCCAGGACTTGACAACCACCCTGGTTCTCAACCACTCATCAGCTGCCTCCCCCAGCTCTCTAGGGTTGGTCAGCTTAGAGTCCACTAGATGCTGGCGTAACCTTTTTTTTATACAATTGGTCAAGATGTGCTCTCTCATGATCAGATTGTATAACCCCTCATAAGTATTTACTTTGTTACCATGAATCCAGCCCTCTAGTGCCTTAAGTGAGGTGTCTACAAAGTCAACCCAAGACTGGGTACTGACCTTCTGGGTGTCCCTGAACTTCATCCTATACTGCTCTGGGGTCAGACCAAACTTCTTCGTTAAGCACCTCTTCATACTAGGGTATGAATCTGCCTCCTCCCCACTTAAGGTCAGAAGCCTATCCCTCCCATAAAGGTGAACCCCAGTACTGAGGCCTAACCCTTCTCATTTGAAGTGCTCTCTGAAAGGCCTACAACCACTTGTCTATGTCATCCCCCTCTACATAAGCAGGAACCACCCCCTTGGGTAATCTGGGGCAAAAACCCCCACCCATGGACACCTCAACTTTTTTGTCGCTGCCACCATCTCTTTTCTCTTCCCTTGCCCACTTTTTCTCATCTAGGGCCAGGTTGTGTGCTTCCAAAGCTATAAAGGCTAGCTGGGCATCCAGCTCTCTTTCCCTGAGGGACAGGTTCTCGCCCCCTGAAGAGACCCCATTCCCCCAACTAGCTTTGGGTATGACCCTAGTGACTGTGTGCAGTGGGGACCTGTCTTCCTCCTCCTCACTTAGGCTCAGATGCCCTCCCTCCCCTGAATGGTTGGAGCTAGCATCCTCCCCTACTTCTTCCTCCTCTGGAGCTTCCTCTGGGCCTACTGCTTGGGCCTCATTCCATGCTGTCAGGGATTTAATCAGGACATGCTTCCTGAGGTCAGTGGTTGCAGGCAACCCCGCTGCAGTACACAACCCCCTTAGCTGGACTACTGTCAGTGTGGGTAGGATAGCCAGATCAAGCTCCCTGGTTCCCTAGTTTTGTGTTAACAAAAACGTTTTGCAAAAATTGGAAACAAGAATTTAGAAAAATCACAAAAATGAAATAATTGAAATTAATCCAAATTAAAAATTAAAAACTATTTTTGCACTAGGACAATTTAAAGGGTTTTTAGTTTGTTTTACTTAAAACTGTAATGTGATACTGATCACAAGTACAGGATCCCACCACTGCACACCAAAAATGTTGGAAAATGGGTTATTGGTAAGGGCAGGTAGGTACCTACACTTAGCAATAGGCCACCAACCTCCACTTAGGTCCAGTTAGGTCTCATTAAATTAAACCCAGCTCAACCCTTTGTAGCTTGGCAACGAGCGACAAGGCTTAACTTAGACAGAATGTAAAGCATTCAAATATCACAAAACAGTAATTAAATAAAACACAGGAAAAAGTTTTAAAATCCAAAACCAATTTATAAAAATAGATTATATTTTTATCTTTAAAATGACACAAAAACGAATAAAATCGGATAAGGGGAACCGGAGATAAGAATTTTTAAAGCATTATTGTTTTCTAGCGCCTAGAAACAAAAAGCGCCAATCTGGTCATCTGGTCGCACCTTAACCGGGGCAAAGTCAAAGTTTAAGGTCAACCGCGATAGAGTCTGGCTCGGCTATAGACCGCGGGAGGCCTCGGTCAAAAGTTTACCTTCACACTTAGTCGTTTTTCTGAAGATTTTCTTCAGCGGGATGAACCTGCCAGTCCAATCCGACCTCCTGGAACTCTTCTCCGGATACGTGTCGCGGCAGCCCACGGTGGAGATTTTTACCTTCGGACTTAGTCATTTTTTCCAGGTGAAAATCCTTCGACTGGGATAAACCTGGATCTTGATCCGACGTCCTTGGAGCCCTCCTCGGATACGCTGGCTGGGAGGTCCTGGTCATTTTTCTACGTTCGGACTTAGTCTCTTTTTTGGAGATTTTCTTCACTGGGATGAACCTGCAAATCAGGCCGGGTCGTGGTTGAGACAAGCCGGCTAGAGTTCCCGCAGCGGGTTGGTCTCTCTATGGAGCTTTTTTCCAAAAGTTCTCAAAACTTCTCCAAACTTCTGGATCTTCTCCCAGATGTTCCTTTAAGGTTCTTTTGGGGTCCACAGCTCACCCCAAGGTTCCAGAAGCTCTGAGATAATCCTTGGGGGGTGTGGACTACAACTTCCAGAATACACCTGGTGCAGACTCCTTTTTGGCCACTGGACAGTGGTAAGCTGGTTGATTTCTTCAGGAGTTGGTGTAGGGGACTCTTGTTAGCAATTTGTCACCTGTAGCAAACAGGGAGTCCCTCCTTTAACCAGTTGAAGCCAGGCAAAGTCCTTCTTGTGGTGAAGCCCAAGTGTGCAGCTGGTGCAGTCCTTCAGAGTGCAGGTTCCAGGTGCAGGCCAGGTGTCTGTTTTTATCTCACTAGGGCTTATAAAACTATTTTTATAAGGTCCCTGCTTATAGTTACATGGCACTCAGCCCTAGGGGCACATAGGACACTCCTTAGGAGTGACTTATTTGTAAAAATAAGTTAGTTTAAAATGAAACTGGGCACCTCAGCAGTGCAGCACCTATGCTGTGGTCCCTAAACCCACATGCCCTATCATATACTAGGCACTTATAGGTAGGTTGACTTAGCCAATTATAATTAGCCTAATTTACATACTGATTTTGCACAGAGCACAGGCCCTGGGACTAGTTAGCAGTACCCAGGGCACCATCAGAGTCAGGAAAACACCAGCAACAAGTGGAAAATGGGGGCAAAAAGTTAGGGGGCCTCTGAAATCTGCCCTGTTCCCCCACAAGAATCAAATAATTTGAACAAAAAACGTCATTGGTAAGTTTGAAGTTCCTGGTTCAGACAATGGAAAAATGGAAAATTAATTTCTGCAACAGTAGAATGTTCAAACACCAGAATGCAACAAAGTTACCAATTGTCCTAATATGATGGGCACAGCACAGCTAAGCAAACTTGAATTTTGACTGGACTTCAATGAATTTGATCAGCCTATCATAAGCTTTAAAATGGGACAGTTTCATAGGAATATATTATCATCACTAGTGTGTTGGTGGAATGCTTATTATGTGTTTCCATGAATATTGGTAACAAAAGCTGGACATTCACTATATTTAAAAAAAAACTTCAAAACATGTTATAAAGTTAAATATTTCTGAAGTTTAAATTCAGCAGCTGTCAAACCTCACAGCAATGATCCCTGTCTTGTTTGACCTGCAAAACAGCTCATAATTTGGAGTGAATTAAGCAATAGGCCACCTTGAATGGGGAATAATGCTCCATTATTGCATGTTATTCCCCTGCCAACATATGTAAGCAGGGCATATCTGCTATTTTAACTAGGTTTAATGCACTGCAAATGAGGCAGCAAACACCCACACTTTATGCACACACTACAATCTCTTTTTATTGTAAACTGGACTTTTCCTGCAAAACAGTATTACTGTCCCAACTGAGGTAGTTGCCAATATTTTACTCATCTGCTTTGGGTGCAATCAGGAATTTTAGAAAAGTAGCATTTAAGGAGACAGCTCTGATTTTTATATCTCTTAAACACCATTCCTTCCTCGTCTTGTCTGAGCTGATCTACACATGTTCACAATGGACCCTACTTATTATTTCACCAACATTAGGAATACATAGATGAGAGTTATTATTGCAAGAGGCTTTTATGATAAGTCCTGTATTTGCTGTGGACAACAATTGTATAATATTTTTTGAAAACGTTCAAACACTTGGGTCTATAAAGAGCAAGAAGATGTTTGTGTCAATGATTGATATTTTATCATAAATAGTTCTCTCTGAACATGCAAAATTATTAGCCTCTATCCAATAGCACATGCATTGTGTCTGTGATCTCAGAAGAATTGTTTGTTAAGTATTATAGAATGGTATTATGAGTACTTCAAAGTAATCTAATGCAGAGGTAAATGCATACACACATTTGTAGCACATTTTGTACATGTAAACCCCTTATGACAATCCCAACAGGTGACCTTTGGTCACCAAGGTAGTTCTTGCCTACACATACACAATTAAAACATCAAACACTGATGTTACCTCCTGCAGTCAGTGCAGCAAATAGCCCAACTGTTCTATCACACAGCTATCTGGAGTGCTTTATGTTTAGACATGGTATCCTTGGTGTGATTCTCTCCTAACTTGTTGCCTTCAACCTTCCTGTTTTGCTGACTTAATTTTTGCTGGCTTTAGGACTCCGCACACTTTACTACTACTAACCAGTGCAAAAGATCTTGCATATGCTCCTTTAAGTATGGTAGAATTGGCTTACACCTAAGTGACATATTTAATTTATGTGTAAATCCCTAGTAAAATGGTACTACAGGAATCCGGGCCCTGTAAATGCAATGCTACTAGTGGGCATTCAGCACTGGTTGTACCACTTTAAGTAACCCTTTAATCATGTCTCAGTCCTCCCATTGCAGCCTATGTGTGCAGTCTAAAGCTGCCATGTTAACCTGGCAAAATAAACCTTTTGCCAGGCCCAGATCTTCCTTTTTAATATATATGCCACCCATGAGGTAGACTCTGAACAGCCCACAAGACAGGGTGAGGAGTATACAAAAAGAGGGACATACAAGTTTAGGTTTTACACGTCCTGGTAGTGAAAAAAGTTTAAAGTTATTTTTCACTATTGCAAGACCCCCCTCTCCCATAGGCTAACATTGAAGTTGCCTTACTACATTTAATAAATGATAACTTTTAATGGGAGCAGGCAGAAAATCAAGTTTGGCATCTAACAAGCTGTAATTAAAAGCCTTCTTTGATGGTAAAGTTGGATTTTTAATCACACTTCTGAAAAAGTAACTTTTAGAAAGTTCCCAATCAACAAAAAAATCCTTGTCTGGCAGCAATTAACAACATATTACATTCATCAATGTGATCAGGAAATTCAAGTAGCATGACCACTTTTAGTTATATATTGTGAATTCCTCATGATTTGAATTGATTCTTCTAACACATCATATCATATTCTTTGGAACCCTATATTTATAGTCACAATCAAAATACATTTAAAGCTCCCACTTCTTAATTGCTATTTATGAAACAAATTAATCACATTGATGAATGGAATATGCTGTTAATTGATGACAGACAAGGTTTTTTAATTTTTTATTTAAAGTGGCCTAACCTTGCTGACCATAAATAGCCCAACCCTTTGTTTATCTACTTTTGGAAAGTTGGCATCTTCTTATCCTAACAGTTAGCTTCCTGCAGCCTGACTCTCGGTCACATGACTATGTTCAGCTTCCATGATGCAAGGACTTCACATCATCAATTGCAGCCCATCAGAACCCCACTGCTCAACACATCTCCATGGAAGGACATAGCCTTGCCCGACACAACCCATATGAACTGCTGTGGGGAGACGTATCTCTACAACAGGATCACACCGCACTTCGCAGTTCCCAAGAACCACTTCTGAGCAATGCATCTTCTCAGCCAGATATCGCATCCTCAACACGGGACTCCGCATTTCTTTGCAGTCAGAATTGCGCTATTGTGTTCCTGTGCTCCGTGGTTGTTGGCCTGAACTTGTGACTTTGTCCCAGTCCAGCGCGACCACATAACCACAGTTGCCACTTTGTACTTTTTGGAGCTATTTCACTAAAATTCTTAAACTTGTATATCTCTAGTTCTACTGATTGGACTTTTGTTGTTTGGTCTTGCATTATTTGTTCAAATGGACTTTGTTTTCTAATTTGGTGTGAGATTATTTTTGTGTTTTCACATGATCACTGTTTGATGAGCTGCATAAATACTTTACAGTATTACAGCCTGTAAGTTAAGCCTAACTGCTCTGTGCCTAGCTAAATATTTTACACTTTGGCTGTAAGTTACGCCTGAGTGCTCCATGCCAACCTACCAGAGTGTTCAGCATAGGTTACTTTGGGTGTCACCCTGACAAGGATTGTAGTTGCTGCGTGAGTAGTAATTCACCCCATCAACCAGCTATATAACTTCCTAAAATTTGAAATTACATTCACCTCAAAACACAAGCACACTAGCGACCTTACCTACCCACTAACTTTGGCCATACCCAACAACTAGACAATGACAATATTCTTCATCACTTATGTCAACAGGTTCCTGTAATAAACAAAATCTAGGGTCTGTCTAAACAATGTAGACAAATAAAAATAAGGAACATGCTTCCACAACATCTGCATTATTTAAAAAAAAAAATATTCAGAGGGCTGGCTAAGAGTACCTACTTTCGCTATCCACTGCAATATTCCTGAAACATTTGATACCTACTCCAAAAAAGGGGCAACCAACTGAACAAATAAGGGTATAGTTAGGCAAGCACATCCTTACAAAGCTGGTTCTTCCCACTTAATTCCCTTGAATTTATGTTTTTGACTACCAGGTTTTTGGCATTTTTACTGGGAGTGAGCCTCACTACCTGAGTCTCACTCACTGTAGATTCACTGTAAATGGACTGTGAATGCTAACCACCAGTATCCACCATTTAAGATAAGGCAGCTGCTGCACAGCTAGGGTATGAGGACCTGAGCAGGTTACACTTGAACACAGGAGCACACACACATGTGCGGACATGTATGGGCTGTGCATGTGACATTACAATCTTGTGCAGCCTGGTAGCTGCACATAGGTATCCTGTTGCAGAAGGAATTCCTCAGAGATTAGTAATAAGCTAGTGTAGGCCTTATAATGTGAGCGGGCATTCACAGAATAGGTCTGTGATGGTTACTGCACTAAATCACCCTGCTTAGCTCTACCTGGGTCCAGCGAGGTATCAATCGAGTGGTAAATATGCACTCAGAGTATAGATCCACAGCCCCTTATATATCTTAATTCTTTATGACACTCATTACAAGGTTCCGTGCCCACTCACCCTTACGGGGCCAAGTTAATTACTCGGATCAATGCCGTCCTCCCACAATAGAGCCATTAACAGTTGGAAGGAGAAGCCTCCTGATGCCTTTGCAAGGATTGTCTGAAGGAGTTTACCAACAGCTCACACAAGGACTAGGGTGGGTTTCTCAAACCCAGTGGCACTGGCCCCTACATGCCCCCTGAGGAATACTTGGAGGAATGTATGTGTAGGGGTCCCTTCAGGGCTCCCCTGAGACTTTGATGTACTGGACCTGCAGCTAGGTCCTGCAACTTGGTGACTTCTATTGGGAAGATTATCACTGACCCCACTGACACACAGGTGAAAGGGAGTATGACAGGGAAGATTTTCTCCATGTTGGCTCCAGGGAGGCTGTGCAAGGGGCCCTCATAAGCAGGAGAGAGCACCAGGAGCCTGACAGAGGTCAGTCTAGCACATGGATGAGGGTCATCAGACCATGCTACCAACAAAAAACACACATTTAGAGGCCAGGAGACCTAAGGAAAATGCTCCTTGTGGGTAAAGCTGACAACCAGGAGCAAACTGAGCCCAAAGTTGTGTGAATTGGCTATTCACAGTCCAACTACAGCTTGGTTTCACAGGGGATCAAGGCAGAGAGAAGAGCATCCTCCCTAAGCCAACTGTTAGACCTGCAGACCCAATCTCCCAATTACCTGTATTGGTACCATCCTATTTCCTACTAAACCACATAGAGAGGACCTTATACCATGCAAAGGATCCTGGGAATTATATCTTCATTCCCTAAATACTTGCAACAGTAAGTTAATTATGAGCATTGAATCAGAAAAACTGTAAAAGTCTTCAAATGTAAACAAAGACTTTAAAATAACAGTCAGGAGGAAAGAGTACTTTTCTACATCCCATATATTGTCTTTCTATGTCAGTTATGTCAGAAATCCAGAAGTGATGCTCTAGTACAGATATCAATTAAATGAAGTCCTTCTCCATACTACATGTATACTTTGCACCTTACCAATTAATATTAACAGTCCTCTGTTGGTAAGTGATTTACTTTTCTTTTGCAGCAATACAGTGATGCCCTTGAAGTAATTAAACAAGCACCAGGAATCCATGAGCAGTAGGAGATAAGCAAGTGCCAGGACAACAAGCAGGTACCCTATCCCTAGATGGGGCTGAACACCCTAGTTGCAGGTGAGAAAACAAGAGTTCAGCAAACAGGCATCAGCATGGTAAGTGCACAAAGGTATGTTTTGTCAATGGCCACCACCAAACACCCGATCACAAGGTATGCAGACTTTCTGGTTTGGTGTGGCCTTTGATGCACAGAAGAATGTCAAAAAGACTAGACCTCATCATGTACAATAGCACCCATTTCTGGTCCCGGCACCATCAGCGCACTCCCAGAATAGCTGCGACACGTATGACAGTTGCTATCATGCCCATGGGATTAGTCTTGGATTTTCAAAGTTCTCCCTAAGCCTGTGTATTTACTAGGTGTGTGAAAAAATTCACATTATTACCCAAAACTACAGCAATATTCCTCAGAATTATGTGAAATGTGAATCCACCATTTTGTGCTTTATTTTAGCATGAAATTTGCCCTTGTATCAATTTTTGAAGCAAGGACACCTTTAAACAACACCGCAAACAACAGCCACTCATGTGCATTTGTTCATGTGCATTCACTGTAATTTTTTACTGACACAATTCAAGGTACATTTTTAATGCTAATTGTGCCACTTGTTGTAAAGTTTTACTATGAATGGGGAATAATTACGCAAATTACCATAATGCTGGATATTCAGTAATTTTTCATGAGAAGCATAATGCCCAGGCCTCGTGTTTACACATGTGCTTGGGAGAGCAGGGATATCTATAGGTGATTCTTAAAGGTACAAAAGAAGTGTAATACAAGTGAAAGAAAGACTTTCAGATACATCTAGTTGAACTCCAAACTTTATTAACAATGTTGATGGTTAACAATGCAAGGTTTCGCATTATAATGAAAGCTATTGAATGTTGATAATGATAAAACCTCAGTTGATCTCAATTGTGGGTTTTAACATGTTTTGCATGCTGAGAATATTCCAATTGATTGGTGTAGCAGTTGTGCAAAAATGGCATGTTGCTGCTTTTGCTAGTGTGGTGACGCTCTGATAAAGCTAATATGTCTGCCTTATTGATAATGACACTCTGACAAAGTCAACAGGACTGCCTTATTGTTGATGACGCCCTTTATATTATGATTATTGTGTGTAATATAGGAAGGCAGGGTATTTTGATTAAAGGATTGAGGGCTTGATAGGGGTGCAGTGTGTTATGAGGGTGGTACCAAAGGTATTTCAATCCACATGACTGTACATATTTGGAAGTTAATACATAGCATTTAGCGGTGTGTGTTTTGTTTTTAATAATTTATTGAGTGTTGTTGTTGCATGCCATCTGGGCTTACAAGCCCACAATCTCCCCTGCCCACCCTCCCCCTGAGAAGGTCTTGGACTGCTCTGTTTTGCTTCCCTGAGAGATTCAAGTGTTACAATGGTCTACTTAGTTCCCAGTAAAAAGACAATTGCAGAGGTGACTCTAAGGTTGAATGCTGTGGTACCCATGTCAGGAATGTGTACAGTGTATTTAACTAAACTATGATTGGGTGTCCATAGAGCCTGACAGAAAGAGTCTTTTCAGTGGCAAACATATTCCTAACAAGCTCCTGAGTTAAAATTGCAGGTCATGTAAAGTCTTTAAAAGGGTAATTCCATTAGGGTGAACAGAAAATGTTCCACTGGTGTAGTGTCTTAAATTACTTCAAGTCCACAAACCCTACGGAACAATGTCACAATGACTGCACGATGTCATCAGCCACAGAATCAATTTTGTCAATTGGTATGTTATCAGTGATGTCATTTTACATGTCATGAGTGATGTAATATGTGAGGCCATAAGCAGTGCAAGTTATAGTTAACTTAGTAAAGTATAACTGGTAGATTTCAGTGCTATTTTGGTTTTTAAATTATATTTTTAACACCCAACTATAGCACCACATAACCTTTATTCTTTCCTCTGAATTTCTAGTTTTTTTTTTGAGTAAGCTAGTATCTTATAACCATTGACGTTGCGTATTCTCACAAAACACTACTCATATAATTAGGCTGCCTTATTACTGGGCCCACTGTTGGTCTTTGGATCTTTGTGGTGGCTGTTGGGTAAAAAATTAACTTGCAATGTAAACTTTGTTAATTATAATTTAATTCTATAGGAGACATGAAAGGGAGTTTCAGATAGTTTAAAACATTTATTCAAAAATAGAGAATAGGTTTTATTAGTCAATATAGTTTACAGATCAATTGCGTGTAACGTATTCTGAATCTGAACCTGTTCTATTCGTCCCAGTCTATTTGGCAAAGGCTCCCTGTGGTCATAAAGAATATAGGCCCTCATTACAACCCTAGCGGTAAATGCTGCCTACCACCGTGCTAACGGCCGTCAACATACCATGACCGTGGCAGTATTCCGCTACGGGTATTATGACCCACACTGAGAAATCCGCCACAATACAGACACACACACAAGTCCGCCAGACCAAAGGTCAGTGATAATTTGGCGGTACCAAAACTCACACCGTTACACCAATAGGAATACACCCACAGTATCAGGACCCATGAATCACTGAGGTGGTCTTTCACCCACGGTAAACCATTGGCGGTACACACCACCGCCCTCAAAATACACAAACACTTATAAAACTACACCACATTGGACAATTCAAACTACTCACACCTGACACACATACACACACCACACCCACACACTCAGACCACTATAAAACACCCACCCACATTACCCACAACCCTTCCCATGAAAAAAAAGATTGCCAACAGAGAGAGACACAAGCCAGGAGCACCCACTCAATTTGAGCCACAGAACACGATCACCCATACATCATCCACGCACCTCACAGCACACACCACAACACATCACCCCACACATCCTCACACATATCACTCACACCACATCCATGGCACCCCAAAGACACCTCTGGTGGAGGAAATCATCTGGGAAGAGCCAGATCTATTCGGGTCACAGGTGCAGCAGATGTCCAGATGTCCATTGCAAGGAAGAGCTGTGGTGGAGGATCGTGGACAGGGTCAACACCGTGGGACAGCATCCAAGAACAAGGGATGACATCAGGAAGAGGTGGAATGACCTAAGGGAGAAGGTGCATTCCGTGGTTGCAAGACACCAGGTAGCAGTACAGAGGACTGGTGGTGGACCCCCACCTTCTCCCCCACAACTAACAACATGGGAGGAGCAAGTCTTGGCAATAATGCATCCTGAGGGCCTCGCAGGAGTAGCAGGAGGACTGGACTCTGGTAAGTCAAATCTTTACTACTATATCCCCCACCCTACCTGCATGCCATCATAAACTCCTACCCTCACCCCATCACTCCGCCACCTCACATATACCCCCACTATCACAACCCACCCATCCCAAAACCAAGCCCTGCATGTAACACCAATCCATGGACCGCCATCACAGACCTGCATGGACACCCATCACCACAGCATGCCCATTAGAAAGAATCACCTAGTCCACAAAATCCCCACGCACACACGCCTAAGCTGCCAGGGCTATGCCAACCATACAGGGAAACAAACCCATGCACAAGATGGCACACACAGATACAATAACACCAGCAACATCCAGTCCCCCCCCAGAGGAGGCCCACAGTGATGACAGCAGCTCTGCACGCCTGGATCTCGATGACCAACCTGGCCCATCAGGGACCTCTGGACAGTCGGTTACCCTGCCACAGTCCCAACCCACCACAGAGCCTCCCCCCTGAGGAAACACCAGCACAACACCCACCCAGAGGGCCCATGCCACTGTCCCCAGGACACATCAATGAGCAGTGTGTCCACCACTACAGGGACCCCAGGCAACCCCACAAACACAGGACGACCAGGGACCTGGGGTCAGTGGCAGTGGGCACACAGTTCAGGGGGCAGAGGCACAGGACAACAGGGAAACTGGAAGGAATGCTGTGCGACAGGGGAGGACAGGCCCAGGGAACCAAATCTCCAGGAGGCACTCTCCAACATCCTGGGAGCATATCACCATTCCCAGGAGACCATGGGCCAGATACTGTACAAGTAGCAGGATAGCCAGCGGCTGCAGGAGGGACAGTACCTGGGGATCAGGGAGGACCTCAAAAACATCTACACCATCCTGGTCAGAGGTGCTGGCATACATGGGCAAGACCATGAGGGAGGCAGTGGCACAATAACAGGCCCCTGACACTAGCCACACCAAAGAACAGCCCTCCACCTCTGCTGCTGCTAGTGGACAGGAGGCCCACCACAGGAGCAACAGGCCACAAGCACCCCACCCCCTGCAGAAGGAGAACCACCCCACCAACGGTCCCTGCAATCCAGGCAGAAGCAAGAGAACATTACCAATACCCCTGTCAGGAAATAGGACTTTCCTGATTGTCACCCTTCTGTCTCACTCTGTCACCCTGTCCAACTTCAACTGCCATTACTCCCCTTCCTATGCCCCATTGGACAATGCACCTGTGATACCAAGAGACTGGACTCTAACTGGACATTCCTCAACCATCACCCCAGCCCATTGCACATCCCTATCTACACACTTAAATAAATCTTCAGTATGTCAAATGATTAAATGATGTATTAGTACAACATTCTGAAAGCATTGCAAGTCATATGTACAGTCATTTATACATTGGTATGACCTTTAGTGGGCAGCAGTAAACATACCAGGAGCCAGAGTGGGCCACAGAGATCTGAAAATAGAGATGCCAAAGGGTACAGTAAGTGGGCATAGACATAGGGAAATCATGCGCCATGTACAATGTCCAACAGAAAACTGAAATATAAAGTGAAGTTACAGTGTCTTACCTGTGTGTCACTGGAAGTACTCTGTATTAAATTACTTCTGTTAGTCACCTCTTCTTCCTCTGCCTACTCTTCCTCACAGTCCACAGGCTCCACCACTGGCACAAGACCATCTCCTGGCTCATCCTCCTGCAGAAAAGGCACCTGGCATCTCAAGGCCAGGTTGTGCAACATGCAACAATGATCTCGCTGTTGGACTTTTTTGCTTATGCAGGGTCATCCCCAATCTTTTTGCCTCCTGCCTCCTATTTGTTTCTGACCTGTTAGTGTTGGTTTTTGAACTCTGAGCACTTCACCACTGGTAACTAGTGCTAAAGTGCATATGCTCTCTGTGTAAATTGTATTGTTGATTGGTTTATCCATGATTGGCATATTTGATTTACTAGTAAGTCCCTAGTAAAGTGCACTGGAGATGCCAAGGCCTGTAAATCAAATGCTACTGGTGGGCCTGCAGCACTGGTTGTGCAACCCACATACGTAGCTCTGTAATCATGTCTCAGACCTGCCATTGCAGTGTCTGTGTGTGCAGTTTTACCTGTAAATTCGACTTGGCAAGTGGACCCACTTGCCAGGCTTAAACCTTCCCTTTTCTTACATGTCAGACACCCCTAAGGTAGGCCCTAGGTAGCCCCAAGGGCAGGGTGCAGTGTATGGTTGAGGTAGGGCATAAAGTAATGTGTTTTATGTATCCTGACAGTGAAATATTGCTAAATTTGTTTTTCACTGTTGCACGGCCTGTCCCTCTCATAGGTTAACAAGGGGGCTACCTTTAAATCTGATTAAAGTGTAGATTCCTTTTGGGAGCGGATGGATATGTGGAGTTTGGGGTCTCTGAGCTTACAATTTAAAAATACATCTTTTAGTAAAGTTGATTTTAAGATTGTGTGTTTGAAAATGCCACTTTTAGAAAGTGAGCATTTTCTTGCTTATACCATTTCTGTGACTCTGCCTGTTTGTGGATTCCCTATCTGGGTCAGTGCGACAGTTGGGCTGGTTGCACCTCACACTAGACAGAGACACAAAAGGAGCTGGGGTGTAGTCTGCATTTCCTGATGAGTCATCTGTGATAGGAGGGGGAGGAGGAGTGGTCACTTACACCTGAAAGGGCTGTGCCTGTCCGGACCCAATGCAGTCTCCGACCCCCTGGTGAGTGTCTGGGGCGTGGCCTGGGCAAGGCAGGATTTCACATTCAAAAGAGACTTTACTTTGAAGTAGGCCTACTTCAAAGGAGAAATTGGGTATAAGTAGGGCACCCAAAACCACAGACTTTAGATCACTTCTGGACATCAAGAGGAACCTCTGCCTGGAGAAGAGCTTAAGAGCTGAGGAAAAGTGCTGCCCTGCCTGTGACTGTGCTTTGTGGAGCTATCCTGCAGTTGCTGCTTCTGCCAGAGTAAGAGGGCAATGACTGGACTTTGTGTGCCTTCCATCTTGTGAAGAAATCTCCAAGGGCTTGATTTAGAGCTTGCCTCCTGTTGTTTAATGTCTCAGGGACAGCAAAGACTTTTTTCTGCCAACACCTGTAGTCTCTGGAGAGACTCTTTCTCTGACAAGTGGTGCCCTATCCAGTCCCTGGGCCCTTGAGAGGAAAGCTGGTGGAAATCCAAGGAAATCGACTTTGGACAACTTCGGACCGATGCCGCTGCTGAATCCGGTGACGCCACCTGCAACCGACTCCGTGATCTTTGCTGGAATGTGATGACCTTCGCAGGCCCGACCCCGCTGAAGCCCCGCTGAAGTCTGCAACTCTGTGGAAGTCGAAGCACCACTTTGTGACCGAAGCCGCTCGAAGTGCACGGATTCAACGTTTCGCACAGACACCACGATCCCCGACTTTGAGCATCGACTTGTTTTCACTCTTCACCAAAGGTATTGTACTTGGGGGTTTACGCGATTCCATGTCTGGCGCTGCTGGTGTCGGATTGTTGGGAAAGACACCATCATGACACAGTGTTAACACCTCATCGAAGCATTTTGTGTTTCTAAGCGCTATTTTTTAGTTTAATCTTTAAAAAATCATAACTTGATTTGTCTATGTCGGATATTTGACGTTGTTGTCTTGTTTTGTTTAGATAAATATTTCCTATTATTCTAAACTGGTGATGTGTCATTTTGTAGTGTTTTCATTAAGTTACTTTGTGTGTTGGTACAAATACTTTACACCTAGCACTCTGAAGTTAAGCCTACTGCTCTGCCAAGTTACCAAGGGGGTAAGCAGTGGTTAGCCGAGGGTAATTCTCTTTTACCCTGACTAGAGTGAGGTTCCTTGCTTGAACAGGGGGAAACCTGACTGTCAACCAAAGACCCCATTTCTAACACTGGCACACCTATTTGGGTGAGTAGTATAGGGATCCACCTGTCAGATGGAGGCACCGGAATCTGGCCTTCAGGAGGCCGAAGGTCGTTTCAATAATCCTCCTTGTACGCCCATGTGCCTCATTGTGACGTTCCTCTGCCCTTGTCCTGGGATTCCTCACTGGGGTCAGTAGCCATGAGAGGTTGGAGTAACCAGAGTCACCTGCAAATATTGAGGAATACCTTTTAGACACACACTAACCCTTAGGGACAACCCCATCCACAGACACCAACTTATACTGAGTGGGGACCTTGGGCTAACCTATTAGCCACACCCGGTGCCTCTAGAGTTGGTCCATCACATATGGGATGCTGCTATTGCTCAAGAAAAAGGTATCATGCACAGAGCCAGGCAACTTGGCATTAACACGGGGGATGTACTGGTCCGCCAAACACACCCTCTGCTCATTCATAGAGTGATAGTTTTTTCAATTCCTGAACACTTGTTCATTTCTGTGGGTGGGGACAAATGCTACATGTGTACCATCAATGGCACCAATGATGTTGGGGATATGTCCCAGGGCATAAAAGTCAGCTTTCACTGTGGCCAAATCCTCCACCTGGGGGAATACAATGTAGCTGCGCATGTGTTTCAGCAGGGCTGACAACACTCTGGTCAACACGTTGGAGAACATTGGCTGAGACATCCCTGATGCCATGGCCACTGTTGTTTGGAAGGAACCACTTGCCAGGACATGGAGCACTGACAGGGCCTGCACTAGAGGGGGAAACCTGTGGGCTGGCGGATAGCTGACATCAGGTCTGGCTCCAATTGGGCACACAGTTCTTGGATTGTGGCCCGATCAAGTCTTTAGGTTAGGATAATGTGTCTGTCCTCTATAGTCGCAAGGTCCACCAGGGGTCTGTACACCGGAGGATGTCGCCATCTCATATTCATCCTCAGCGGTTGAAGCCTATAGAGGAAAACGGTGAGCAGAGGGTCATATTCACACATCAATTGAAATAATTATGCATCTTTTCCTTTACAGAACCTGTATGTGAATCTGAGAGTCAGTTGCTGTGCCAATGTCTGCTGTGAAACGGCGGCTGCCTGACCTGTGAGGAGGGACAAGTGGAAATGAGGTAATTCTGCTGGCGCTGTGTGCCGTTGCTGTAGGCGGTCGATGACCGCTGCGCAACTTCGCATTGGTTATCATTGGGCCCTATGGGTTCCAGAAGCCAATGGCGATGTACACCGGCAGTGACGGTACACACCGTCGTGGACGTGACCGCCATTTTCTATCTGTGCACTCACTTGCCACCTGACCTTCAACAGGAGAGGACCTACACTGCAAGTGCTGCTGTGACCTGTGTCTGGAAGTGACAATTGCTCATGTGTCTGGCGAAAGGGCCCCTGCCTTCACTGCGGAGGAGTTGGAGAAACTGGTGGATGGGGTCCTACCCCAATACACGTTACTATACAATCCTCCAGACAAACAGGTGAGTACACTGAAAGCATGATGCATGGGCCATGAATGTATGGATTTCTGTGTGTGTAAGCCACTTGTAGGGGGGGGCTGAGGCGTCCTGGCCAGGGTGCTGCATGTATGGTGGTCAATGTATGTGCACCAGGTGATTGGAGGGTTCTGGTGGGCCATGAGTGTGACGGTCTGGAGAGTTAACTAATTCCCTTTTCTGCTGTCTTTTCCATGCAGGTCAGAAAAAGGGTATTTGCCGCGCCATCGCCAAGGAGGTGTGAACCCTGGGGTCTTTGACAGGCGGAGCACCCACTGCCGCAAACAGTGGGAAGACCTGCGACGCTGGGCAAGGAAGATGGCGGAGGCCCAGCTGGGGCTGGCATCCCAAAAAGGAATGGGTGTCCGTCGGACCCTGACCCCCCTGATGTTTCACATCCTGGCGGTGGTCTATCCGGAGTTGGATGGGCGCTTGAAGGCATCACAGCAGCCACAACGGGGTGAGTACAGATTCAGATTCACGACTGTGCGCACATTAAGGTTTACCTGGGTTGGGGATGTGGGCTGTGGGTGCCCCTAGGCCAGGGCGAACATGGCAGGATAGGTCCCTTGTTGGGCAGGCTCTGAAGCACTCCACCCCCAATAGTGCTAGTGGGCATCTACTACTGGGTAGGGTCCTGTGGGTTTCAGATGTGCAGCTAATGGTGTAATGCATTGTACCCCATGGGCTAGTGACTATCTTAGTAACTGGTAGTGCATGGCCTAGTGCATAGGGCTGCTCCCTGTGAGTTGTATACGCTGACGGTAGTGTTGTTGCTAGCATTGACCAAGTGTATCCTCTGTCTTCCCCCCCTTTTTGTTTTGTCACCCTGTCCTTGTGTGCATTAGCATTATATGGCGGAGGAGCAGAGGCGCCGGCGACAGAGGGAGCTGCATCCCACATGGGCCTGGAGGCCGAATCCACTGACGGTGAGGGCACCAGTGAGATGGAGGGCGAGGGGAGCACCACGACGGGAACAGGAGGGGACACCCCATACAGCGACTCCTCCTCTGTTGGAAGCTCCCTGGCAGTGGCGGACACCTCTCTGATCTCTGTGCCCACCCCAACAACATGTACAGCCCCAACCCCCCTACCAGCACCGCCCTCCCACCTGCCCCTCAGCGTGTTTCCCGTGCCCGCTCACCCAGGAGGGTGGGCATCTCCTTCGCCCCAGGCACCTCAGGCCCTGCCCCAGTCAGCCCTGCTACCCCAGTCCGCCCTGCTGTTGGGCAGTCAACCATACTGAGTGCCATCCAGGGTGTCAAGAGGCATTTGCAACAAACAAATGCATACCTGGAGGGCATTCACTCTGGCGTGGTGGCCCAACAGAAAGTATTTCAGGCTCTGGCCTTAGCACTGATGGCAGCCATTGTCCCTGTCTCTACCCTCACTCCTCCCACTTCCTCTACCCAGTCCCAATCCCCTCAACCTCAACCTATCCCAAGTAAAGCTTCAGACCAGCATTCACCCAAATCAACACACTAACGTGGCTCAGGCAAACACAAGCACCACACTTCATCTCACAGGCACTCACACAAGCACCATCCCCATGCAGGCACACCAACATCCACTGCCTCCACTGTGTCCCCCACCTCCTCGTCCGCCACCTCCCTACCCGTAGCGTCTCCACTCACACCTGCATGCACTACATCCTCATCCACTACCTCCATCACCAGCACACCCATCACAACACACACCTCACTGACAGTCACCGACCCCACATCCATACACACGTCCCCTGTGTCCTCTCCCAGTGTGTCTGTGACCCCCTCCTCCCAAAGTACACAAATGCAAGCACCCACCCACCCAACAGCCGTCAACCTCACAGCAGCATCCAGCCATACGCCTACACCCAAACTCAGCAGACAGACATCTCCTACAACTACTCCCTTTTCCTCCACTCCTAAACCCCCTCCCTCTTCCCGCCCAAGTGTCCCTAACAAGCTTTTCCTGGCCAACTTTGACCTGTTCCCTACCCCTTCCCCCCTCATCCTTCCACTCGGGCCAGTGTGGCCAGAACCCAGCCCAGCACCTCAGCCACCAAATCGTCGTCCGCTGTGGTTCCTGCAGCTATCAAAGGCTCAAAGGGGGCACCTGTCAGCCCAGCCAGTGTGCCACCAACCCCTGCCAAGGCCAAAACCATTCCCCCACCCTGCAAGGTGAAGAGGGGGACAGGCTCCAGCACGGGGAAGGAGCCACAACCACCCAGAAAGGCCACCTCAAAGACTCCAGCTCCCAGACCAAAGGTCACACCACCATCTGCCAAGGTGAGGAAGGGGCAGAAAACACCAGCCAAGGCACTTCAGCCGTCCGAGACTGCAGGTGAAGGCCTGGTGGCTTTCAGCACAACCGCCAGCACCGTCACCTGCACCGTGGCCTGCACCGCTAGCAGTCCTGCCACTAACACTGTTGCAAGTACCGCCGCAAGTCCCGCCACCTGCACTGTCACAAGCACCACTACTGTCAGCAGCAGCAGCCCCAGTGGGAAGCCGTCCGAGGCTGCAGGAGAATGGCTGGAGCCTCTCTCTGCCACTGGTAGCACAGGTGAATGCGACGCAGGCTCGACCCTAAAAAACAATGTAATACATATGCTGTGCAAGCCAGTGCATTCAAAATCAGGTTAACAAGCACAAAATTATACATAATATTGCTTCCATTGTTTAACCTCTTAACTGCTGGGCCTTCCCCCCCCCCCCAGTGCTGAGCCCTTTTTTTGGCTATTTGGGGTAGTTCGCGCTTAGGCCTTCATAACTTTTTGTCCACATAAGCGATCCACGCCAAATTTGCATAATCTTTTTCCAACATCCTAGGGATTCTAAAGGTACCCATAGTTTCTGGGTTTCCTTGGAGGAGACCAAGAAATTAGCCAAAATACACCGAAATCTTTGTTTTTTTTAAAAAAATGGGAAAAAAGGGCTGCCGAAGAAGGCTTGTGGTTTTTTCTCTAGAAATGGCACCAACAAAGGGTTTGCGGTGCTACAATCACCATCTTCCCAGCTTTCAGGAACAGGCAGAGTTGAATCAGAAAACCACATTTTTCAACACAATTTTGGAATTTTACTGGGACATACTTCATTTTTACTATTTTTGGTGCTTTCATCCTCCTTCCAGTTAGTGACAGGAATGGGTATGAAACCAACACTGGATCCCGGAAAGCTAAGTATTTATGAAAAGTAGACAAACTTTTGAATTCAGGAAGGGGTCATTTGTGTAGATCCTACAAGGTTTTCAAAAAGAAAATAACAGCTGAAATAAAGAAATATTACAATTGAGCTAAAAAAACTGCCATTTTTCTCAACATTTTACTCTGTAACTTTTTCCTGCAATGTCAGATTTTTTAAAGCAATATACTGTTACGTGTGCTGGAATCTTCTGGTTGCAGGGATATATAGGGCTTGTAGGTTAATCAAGATCCCTAGGTACCCAGAGCCAATAAATGAGCTGCACCTAGCAATGGGTTTTCATTCTATACCGGGTATACAGCAATTCATTTGCTGAAATATAAAGAGTGAAAAATAGGTATCAAGAAAACCTTTGTGTTTCCAAATTGGGCATAAGATGAGGTATTAAGCAGTAGTGGTTATTTGCCCATCTCTGAATTCCGAGGTGCCCATAATAGCATGTGAATTACAGGCCATTTCTCAAATAGATGTCTTTTTTACACACTGTCTTCCATTTGGAAGGAACAAATGTAGAGAAAGACAAGGGGCAATAACACTTGTTGTGCTATTCTGTGTTCCCCCAACTCTCCCGATAAAAATGGTACCTCACTTGCGTGGGTAGGCCTAATGCTACCGACAGGGAAGGCAACATGGACACATCACATTTTTACATTGAAATCTGATGTGTTTTTTGCAAAGTGCCTAGCTGTAGATTTTGGCCTCTAGCTCAGCCGACACCAGGGAAACCTACCAAACCTGCACATTTTTGAAAACTACACACCTAGGGGAATCTAGGATGGGCTGACTTGTGGAGCTCTGATCAGGTTCTGTTACCCAGAATCCTTTACAAACCTCAAAATGTGGCCAAAAAAACACTTTTTCATCACATTTCGGTGACATAAAGTTCTGGAATATGAGAGGAGCCACAAATGTCCTTCCACCCAGCGTTCCCCCAAGTCTCCCAATAAAAATGATACCTCACTTGTGGGGGTAGGCCTAGTACCCAAGACAGGAAATGCCCCAAAACACAATGTGGACACATCACATTTTCACAAAGAAAACAGAGCTGTTTTTTGCAAAGTGCCTAGCTGTGGATTTTGGCCTCTAGCTCAGCAGGCACCTAGGGAAACCGAGCAAACCTGCACATTTTTGAAAACTAGACACCTAGGGGAATCCAAGATGGGGTGACTTGTGGGGCTCTGATCAGGTTCTGTTACCCAGAATCCTTTGCAAACCTCAAAATGTGGCCAAAAAACACCTTTTCCTCACATTTCGGTGACAGAAAGTTCTGGAATCTGAGAGGAGCCACAAATGTACTTCCACCCAGCATTCCCCCAAGGCCTAGTGCCTGCGACAAGAATAGATCACACATTGGTCGATGTTGGTACTTACATGAGGCAACTGTTGACCCTAGGGTGATCCATTCCTTACGGAGGCACTAAGTATAGGCACTCAAGTGGGGAGTGTTTTTATCAGGACAGTTGAGGAATCACTGGGTGGTAGGAATTTTGTGGATCACAGCACATTCCTGTAGTTTGTGTGACAGAAATGCAAGAAAATAGAGCTTTTATTCAACATTTCAGCTTTGCAGGGTATTCTGGGTAAGAACACTTTGAGGAATCCACACAAGTCACACCTCTGGATGTCTAGTTTCCAGAAATGTTTGGGTTTAGTAAGTTTCCCTACATAGCCGCCAAAACCAGGACCAAAAACACAGGTGCCTGCCTCACAAAACCAGTTTGTTTTGTGATAGATAATTTTGATGTCTCCACAATTCACTTTGGGCAGTGGAATTTGGGGCTGAACTGAATTGGGGAGCTCCCAAGAGAGCACCCTCTCTGTGCTTGCCCCCGCATTCACCTGCTCTCTGGGTTGGGCTAACCCACTATTGCCCTGTTGCACAGACTGTGCTGGCAAAGGGACAACAGGACTGCCCTCATCACCTCCCTCACAATTTACTGGAAGGAGTTATCCAATGGGACTCCTCCAACTGAAAAATCACTCCTAGAGTCTGCGCCATTGTCCTACCCCTCAGATGCTGTCTCAGTATCTGCTGTCTCAGTCTCTGATCCTATGTAAGAGCTGTCCTCTATAACTCGAGTGACGTCAGCAGCAGTCATCCATCAAGATGCCATCTTTGCTATTGGCTAAACTGTTGCTCTAAAACACTAGCCTACATAGACAGTCACAAAATTGCTGGTGTGTGTGTGTGATACGTGCAACAGTAGAGGCCACCTTACCTGCGCTTCTTCCCTCAATCAGCACATTCTTTCAAGACACTCAAACACCTTGTCACATATCATTCGTCACAGTCTTTAGCACCTCCTGCGCCCAGTCCAACAATCATTATTGGTGCTTCCACTTCCATGTCCTCCTCCTCGGATTCCCTCATTACCACCAAGCAAATGTGCTCTTCATCTCTCCTTAGCAACCCCCACCCCGCACATACATTTCATTTGTATTATAGCGCAGGTAGTGGCTGACTTTACTAATGTACTCAGCTATTTACATAAAATACAGATTTGCTCTTTGCTGTAGGCATATAAACCTTCTGTGCTTCTTTATGGGACTAAAACTGCCACTAGACTAGTCTGATCCTTTTATAGCAGAAACATAATCACAAGACTTACTTGATTTTTTTATTGCTGCCTAAAAGCTACAGTTGAAATGCGTCAGTTGAAGTATGTGCACTGCTTTGAAGACGTAAGCTGCAACTGCAAGACAACTGGTGGCAAATATATATATATATATATATATATATATATATATATATATATATATATATATATATATACATAATATTATATATATATATATATATATATATATATATATCTACATGTATATATCTATAGATAGATCTATATATATGTATGTATATATATATATATATATATATATATATATATATATATATATATATATATATCTAGATCTAGATCTATCTGTATATCTAGATCTATCTATAGATATATCCATGTAGATAGATATATCTATCTACATGGATTGATATATATATATATATATATATATATATATATATATATATACATATATATATACAGTATATATATATATACATTTTTTTTTGGGCAGTTGTAGGGTTTTCTTGGGGGCCAAAATGCCCCCCAGGGAAACCCTACAACTACTAAAAAAAAGTTTTGCCCCCACAGGGGGTCGCCCTGCCCACGGGTGACCCCCTGTCGATTTCTTTATTTAAAAAAAAACTAAATTAGCCACTGCCTGCTCCAATGGGGAAAACAACACTGTGACGTCAGCGCGCCTCGCGGTGCGCTGATGTCACAAAGGGGCGGGGGGAGAAACGGAAGAACTTCCGTGTCTCCCAGGGGTTTAAGAAAAATAAAAAAAATCCTTGGGTGCGATGCACCCGAGGATTTTTGAACCCCTTCCCTGGTGTCGTCCACTGGTCGGACCCGCACCAGGGAGGTAGTGCTTAATGGGTTAAGACAGAAGTTTTGCAATATGCATAGACCATGCAGAGGTCAGAAGCAAAACATTTGTTTTGCAAAGAAATTTGTTTAAGTTAACAGTTTTCCTTCAGCAAGTCAGACAGCATAAGTCACAAAGAGTGTAAAACGATTTTATGACTATGAAAAGCAACTGCAGTTAGGCCTAGTTTCATTCTCTTGTTTAGTAACTTCATATTGATTTACATTTTTGTAGACAGCTATATCACCATACATAAATATAACATTCCTTTAACCTTTGTTTTTTCAGTGAGTTTCATTTTTTTTTTCAAAGTCGTATTGATCAAATTGTCCTGCTGTGCAACAGGGGTGTGAGTGACTGGTCACAGGCCCTGTGCTCATCCCAACAATGGGTGGCCAACTCCCTGCTGTGCATTGCATTCGCCTCTACACAGTGGAGGGGATGGCTGAATGTCAATGTGATAGGTGAGATCCAGGGGTGAAGCCTATGAAGATAAGTGACTGAGTGGAATTATGACTCCATTGGGGTAACGACTTCTCTCCTTGTCACCACAAGCATTGTTTATAGTCTTGGGCCCTGATTTAGAGTTTAGCAAATGGTTTACTCCATCACAAATGGGACTGCTATCCTGTCCGCCATAATACGATCTCCACAGACTATGATAGACTTGTAATCTGGCGGACTGTATATCCGTCACGTTTGTGAAAGACTAAACCCTTCCGCCAAACTCTAAATCAGGCCCTAAGTCTTTTAACTTCTAAAACATTGGGCCAGATTTACAAGGCACTTGCGCCTCCTTGCCTCACACTACCGTCATTTCCTTTTCTACCTAGGGTGACATAAAGGAGACCATTTCCCCACGCCATATTTGTAACCCCTTGCACCACATTATACCTGCACCAGTATAATGTATGCAAGGAGGGCGTTCCCACAAAGGAAGGCCACAAAAAATGGAGCAGTGAAATCTACAGGATTTCACTGCAACATTTTTTCCAACATTTTGCTTGGGGCTTTTGCTCGAGGCATTTTGCTAACGACAGGCGTTAAAGTAACATGCCCATAGTGACCTATGGGCCTCCATACTGCTTTGCTGCGCACTACTCTAGCAAAGCACCACAAAAGGGTAATAAATTATCACACTGTTATGGAAACAAGTGCCATGGCATCCCTGATTGTAAATATGCCGCAACCGTGGTGTTGTTAGGTGGGGCAGGGGCAGCACAAGAAAAGTGGCGCATCAGGACTGCTGTGCCAGTTTCTTGTAAATCTGGGGCAGTGTTTCTAGGGGTTTAGTTTAATTAGATCAATAGAAGCAAAACTTCAACACCATGATCCCTTTAGTTTGTTACATAAAAGCCAAGGGTTGAGACCACTGCCTGTGTTGTGATGGAGTGAAAAGGTCACCCTAAACTGCATGGAATGTATTATCCATTCACTTTCCGTTTTAAGCCACTCATACATGGTACAATGCTTATTTAAAAGAGCAAGGGCTGTAGGTTTTGCTAATAACTGTTTATGTGATTTACTTGATCGGCCTTGTGATGAAACAGCTTGTGGTTTGGATCTAATGGCAACGCCGGAGTCCTCGCTTGGTTCTTCTTATAATGTGGTTGTAGGAAAGTACCATCTTGCCTGGCATGTTACCCCCATTTTTCACTGTATATATGTTGTTTTAGTTGTATGTGTCACTGGGACCCTGGTAACCCAGGGCCCCAGTGCTCATAAGTGTGCCTGAATGTGTTACCTGTGTAGTGACTAACTGTCTCACTGAGGCTCTGCTAATCAGAACCTCAGTGGTTATGCTCTCTCATTTCTTTCCAAATTGTCACTGACAGGCTAGTGACCATTTTTACCAATTTACATTGGCTTACTGGAACACCCTTATAATTCCCTAGTATATGGTACTGAGGTACCCAGGGTATTGGGGTTCCAGGAGATCCCTATGGGCTGCAGCATTTCTTTTGCCACCCATAGGGAGCTCTGACAATTCTTACACAGGCCTGCCACTGCAGCCTGAGTGAAATAACGTCCACGTTATTTCACAGCCATTTTACACTGCACTTAAGTAACTTATAAGTCACCTATATGTCTAACCTTTAACTGGTAAAGGTTGGGTGCAAAGTTACTTAGTGTGAGGGCACCCTGGCACTAGCCAAGGTGCCCCCACATTGTTCAGAGCCAATTCCCTGAACTTTGTGAGTGCGGGGACACCATTACACGCGTGCACTACATATAGGTCACTACCTATATGTAGCTTCACCATGGTAACTCCGAATATGGCCATGTAACATGTCTATGATCATGGAATTGCCCCCTCTATACCATCCTGGCATAGTTGGCACAATCCCATGATCCCAGTGGTCTGTAACATAGACCCTGGTACTGCCAAACTGCCCTTCCTGGGGTTTCACTGCAGCTGCTGCTGCTGCCAACCCCTCAGACAGGCAGCTGCCCTCCTGGGGTCCAGCCAGGCCTGGCCCAGGATGGCAGAACAAAGAACTTCCTTTGAGAGAGGGTGTGACACCCTCTCCCTTTGGAAAATGGTGTGAAGGCAGGGGAGGAGTAGCCTCTCCCAGCCTCTGGAAATGCTTTGTTGGGCACAGATGTGCCCAATTCTGCATAAGCCAGTCTACACCGGTTCAGGGACCCCTTAGCCCCTGCTCTGGCGCGAAACTGGACAAAGGAAAGGGGAGTGACCACTCCCCTGACCTGCACCTCCCCTGGGAGGTGTCCAGAGCTCCTCCAGTGTGCTCCAGACCTCTGCCATCTTGGAAACAGAGGTGCTGCTGGCACACTGGACTGCTCTGAGTGGCCAATGCCACCAGGTGACGTCAGAGACTCCTGCTGATAGGCTCCTTCAGGTGTTAGTAGCCTATCCTCTCTCCTAAGTAGCCAAACCCTCTTTTCTGGCTATTTAGGGTCTCTGTCTCTGGGGAAACTTTAGATAACGAATGCATGAGCTCAGCCGAGTTCCTCTGCATCTCTCTCTTCACCTTCTGATAAGGAAACGACCGCTGACCGTGCTGGAAGCCTGCAAACCTGCAACATAGTAGCAAAGACGACTACTGCAACTCTGTAACGCTGATCCTGCCGCCTTCTCGACTGTTTTCCTGCTTGTGCATGCTGTGGGGGTAGCCTGCCTCCTCTCTGCACCAGAAGCTCCGAAGAAATCTCCCGTGGGTCGACGGAATCTTCCCCCTGCAACCGCAGGCACCAAAAAGCTGCATTACCGGTCCCTTGGGTCTCCTCTCAGCACGACGAGCGAGGTCCCTCGAATCCAGCGACTCTGTCCAAGTGACCCCCACAGTCCAGTGACTCTTCAGCCCAAGTTTGGTGGAGGTAAGTCCTTGCCTCACCTCGCTGGGCTGCATTGCTGGGAACCGCGACTTTGCAGCTACTCCGGCCCCTGTGCACTTCCGGCGGAAATCCTTTGTGCACAGCCAAGCCTGGGTCCACGGCACTCTAACCTGCATTGCACGACTTTCTAAGTTGGTCTCCGGCGACGTGGGACTCCTTTGTGCAACTTCGGCGAGCACCGTTTCACGCATCCTTGTAGTGCCTGTTTCTGGCACTTCTCCGGGTGCTACCTGCTTTAGTGAGGGCTTCTTGTCTTGCTCGATGTCCCCTCTCTCTTCAGGTCCAAATTGCGACCTCCTGGTCCCTCCTGGGCCCCAGCAGCGTCCAAAAATGCCAAACACACGATTTGCATGTAGCAAGGCTTGTTGGCGTCCTTCCGGCGGGAAAACACTTCTGCACGACTCTCCAAGGCAAGCGGAATTGGTCCACCAAAGGGGAAGTCTCTAGCCCTTTTTGTTCCTGCAGAAACCACAGCTTCTTCTGTCCAGTCAAAGCTTCTTTGCACCCGCAGCTGGCATTTCCTGGGCATCTGCCCATCTCCGACTTGCTTGTGACTTTTGGACTTGGTCCCCTTGTTCCACAGGTACCCTAGATTGGAAATCCACAGTTGTTGCATTGCTGGTTTGTGTCTTTCCTGCATTATTCCTCTAACACGACTACTTTGTCCTTAGGGTAACTTTAGTGCACTTTGCACTCACTTTTCAGGGTCTTGGGGAGGGTTATTTTTCTAACTCTCACTATTTTCTAATAGTCCCAGCGACCCTCTACAAGGTCACATAGGTTTGGGGTCCATTCGTGGTTCGCATTCCACTTTTGGAGTATATGGTTTGTGTTGCCCCTATCCCTATGTTTCCCCATTGCATCCTATTGTAACTATACATTGTTTGCACTGTTTTCTAAGACTATACTGCATATTTTTGCTATTGTGTATATATATCTTGTGTATATTTCCTATCCTCTCACTGAGGGTACACTCTAAGATACTTTGGCATATTGTCATAAAAATAAAGTACCTTTATTTTTAGTATAACTGTGTATTGTGTTTTCTTATGATATTGTGCATATGACACTAAGTGGTACTGTAGTAGCTTCACACGTCTCCTAGTTCAGCCTGAGCTGCTCTGCTAAGCTACCATTATCTATCAGCCTAAGCTGCTAGACACCCTATACACTCATAAGGGATAACTGGGCCTGGTGCAAGGTGCAAGTACCCCTTGGTACTCACTACAAGCCAGTCCAGCCTCCTACATTGGTTGTGCAGTGGTGGGATAAGTGCTTGAGACTACTTACCACTCTTGTCATTGTACTTTTCATAAGAGAAAAATATACAAAACAAGGTCAGTGTATATACACATAGCCAAAAAGTTTTGCATTTCCTCTTTTCACTCTTTTGTAAGTGCTGAAAAGTATTTCTAAACTTTCAAAAAGTTCTTAAAAGTTTAAAAAGTTTTTTTTCTGTCTTTCCAAAAAGTTCTGAAAACTTTTGTCTCTTTCTCTATCACTTTAACTCTCTCTAAAAAATGTCTGGCACAGGCCAAAGTGTTGATCTGTCCAAACTTGCATATGACAACCTTAGCTGGAAAAGAGCAAGGAGTCTCTGTATAGAGAGAGGTTTGAGTGTAGGGAAGAATCCTGCCTTGGAACTGTTAATTAACATGCTTAGAGAACAAGATAAGGCCATAGGTGCCCCATCTGTTGAAAAAGTACCTAATAGTTCCCAATCTGATTCAGGGACTCCCCCAGGAAAAGATTCAGGAAAGAAACTTCATAGCCTGCCCATTACTAGACAATCTAGCATAGATGGTAATGATGATGAGCCACACCAAATAAATAGTGTTGTCTCACATCATAGCAAAAGCATTTATTCTCACCATACTGGTAGTAATGTTTCTGTAAACCAAGCTGTTAAGTTGGCTTCTGTAAGGGACAGGTCTCCTTCTGTTCATTCCCATCATAGCTCTGTTTCTAGAAATGTCCCTCCCACCAACCCTGATGACAGAATGTTAGAGAGGGAACTCAATAAGTTGAGGGTGGAACAAACCAGACTGAAGCTTAAAAAGCAACAGCTGGATTTGGATAGACAGTCTTTTGAATTAGAGAAGGAAAGACAGAAGTTGGGTTTAGATACCCATGGTGGCAGCAGCAGTATTCCCCATAGTCATCCTGCAAAAGAGCATGATTCCAGGAATCTGCACAAGATAGTTCCCCCTTATAAGGAGGGGGATGACATTAACAAGTGGTTTGCTGCACTTGAGAGGGCCTGTGTTGTACAGGATGTCCCTCAAAGGCAGTGGGCTGCTATCCTATGGCTATCATTTAGTGGAAAAGGTAGGGATAGGCTCCTTACTGTGAAAGAAAATGATGCTAATAATTTCCAAGTTCTTAAGAATGCACTCCTGGATGGTTATGGCTTAACCACTGAACAGTACAGGATAAAGTTCAGAGAGACCAAAAAGGAGTCTTCACAAGACTGGGTTGATTTCATTGACCAGGCAGTGAAGGCCCTGGAGGGGTGGTTACATGGCAGTAAAGTTACTGCTTATGACAGCCTGTATAACTTGATCCTGAGAGAGCATATTCTTAATAATTGTGTGTCTGATTTGTTGCACCAGTACTTGGTGGACTCTGATCTGACCTCTCCCCAAGAATTGGGAAAGAAGGCAGACAAATGGGTCAGAACAAGAGTGAACAGAAAAGTTCATACAGGGGGTGACAAAGATGGCAACAAAAAGAAGGATGGTAAGTCTTCTGACAAGGGTGGGGACAAATCTAAAAATGAGTCTTCATCAGGCCCACAAAAACACTCTGGTGGGGGTGGTGGGTCCAAATCCTCCTTTAATCAGAACAAGGAAAAGAAACCATGGTGCTATTTATGTAAAATAAAAGGCCATTGGACAACAGATCCCAGTTGTCCAAAGAAAGGCACCACAGCTCCTACCACTACAACCCCTACTGCTACACCTAGTGTCCCTACTAATAGCAGTGGTGGTGGGAGCAAACCTACTAATAGCCAATCCAAGGGAGTAGCTGGGCTCACTTTTGGTAATTTAGTTGGGGTTGGTCTGATTAGGGAGACCACAGAGGCTACTTTAGTCTCTGAAGGGGCTATTGATTTAGCCACTTTGGTTGCTTGCCCCCATAACTTGGAGAAGTACAAGCAACTAACCCTAATAAATGGTGTTGAGGTCCAGGCCTACAGGGACACAGGTGCCAGTGTCACAATGGTGATTGAGAAACTGGTGCACCCTGAACAACACATACTTGGACACCAGTACCAAGTAACCGATGCTCACAACATAACACAAAGCCACCCCATGGCTGTTGTAAATCTCAACTGGGGGGGGGGTAACTGGTCCAAAGAAAGTTGTGGTAGCTTCAGATTTACCTGTAGACTGTCTATTAGGGAATGATTTGGAGACATCAGCTTGGTCAGATGTGGAGTTGGAGGCCCATGCAGCAATGCTGGGCATCCCAGGGCATATTTTTGCTTTGACAAGGGCTCAGGCCAAAAAGCAAAAAGGACAGGGAAGCTTGGATCCTGGAACAATGGACCAAGTGCTCCCTAAAGCTAGGGCTAGTAGAAGCAAACCACTTCCTACTATCCCTCCCTCTACAGTGGATTCAACTTCTGAGGAAGAAGAATTCCCTCCCTGTGCAGAACCTACACCAGAGGAGCTGGAAGCAGACACTGCTGAGCTTTTGGGTGAAGGGGGGCCTGCCAGAGAGGAGCTGAGTGTGGCACAGCAAACCTGTCCCACATTAGAGGGTCTCAGACAGCAAGCTGTCAAACAGGCTAATGGGGATGTCAGTGACTCTCACAGAGTTTACTGGGAGGACAACCTCTTGTACACTGAGCATAGGGATCCTAAACCTGGAGCTGCCAGGAGATTAGTGATTCCTCAGGAGTACAGAAAGTTCCTCCTAACACTGGCACATGACATTCCCTTAGCTGGGCACCTGGGTCAAATGAAAACTTGGGACAGATTGGTACCATTGTTTCATTGGCCTAGGATGTCTGAGGACACAAAGGAATTTTGTAAGTCCTGTGAAACCTGTCAAGCCAGTGGCAAGACAGGTGGCACTCCAAAGGCACCCCTTATCCCACTGCCTGTGGTTGGGGTTCCCTTTGAAAGGGTAGGGGTTGACATAGTTGGCCCCCTTGACCCTCCTACTGCTTCAGGCAATAGGTTTATCTTGGTGGTAGTGGACCATGCCACAAGATATCCTGAAGCTATTCCTTTAAGGACCACTACAGCTCCTGCAGTGGCAAAGGCCCTCCTGGGAATATTTTCCAGAGTGGGCATCCCAAAGGAAGTGGTATCAGACAGGGGAAGCAATTTCATGTCTGCATACTTAAAGGCCATGTGGAAGGAGTGTGGTGTAACGTACAAGTTCACAACACCCTATCATCCACAAACAAATGGACTGGTGGAGAGATTTAATAAAACTCTCAAAGGCATGATTATGGGTCTCCCTGAAAAACTCCGCAGGAGATGGGATATCCTTCTACAATGCCTCCTTTTTGCCTACAGGGAGGTACCCCAGAAAGGAGTGGGCTTCAGCCCATTTGAACTTCTTTTTGGACACCCTGTTAGGGGTCCACTCACACTTGTAAAGGAGGGTTGGGAACAACCTTTAAAAGCTCCTAAGCAGGATATTGTGGATTATGTACTTGGCCTCAGATCAAGGATGGCTGAGTACATGAAAAAGGCCAGTAAAAACCTTCAGGCCAGCCAAGAGCTCCAGAAGCAATGGCATGATCAGAAGGCTGTTTTGGTTCAGTACCAACCAGGGCAGAAAGTGTGGGTCTTGGAGCCTGTGGCCCCAAGAGCACTCCAAGATAAATGGAGTGGACCCCACACAATTGTTGAAAAGAAGGGTGAAGTCACCTACTTGGTTGACTTAGGTACTGCCAGGAGTCCCCTTAGGGTGCTCCATGTCAACCGCCTGAAACCCTACTATGACAGGGCTGATCTCACCCTGCTCATGGCAACTGATGAGGGACAGGAAGAAGACAGTGATCCTCTACCTGATCTCTTCTCTTCCACAGAACAAGATGCTCTTGTGGAAGGGGTAGTTTTGGCTGATTGTCTTACTGCTGAGCAGAAAGATAATTGCATAAATCTCCTAGGACAATTTTCAGAACTCTTCTCTACTGTGCCAGGCACCACTTCTTGGTGTGAGCACACTATAGATACTGGAGACAGTTTACCTGTCAAAAGTAAGATCTATAGGCAGCCTGACCATGTCAGGGACTGCATAAAGCAAGAAGTTCAGAAAATGTTGGAACTAGGAGTGGTTGAGCACTCTGACAGTCCATGGGCTTCTCCTGTGGTACTGGTACCAAAACCCAATTCTAAAGATGGAAAGAAGGAAATGAGGTTTTGTGTAGACTATAGAGGTCTCAACTTGGTAACCAAAACTGATGCTCACCCTATACCCAGGGCAGATGAGCTTATAGATACACTGGCATCTGCCAAGTATCTAAGCACTTTTGATTTGACTGCAGGGTATTGGCAGATCAAATTATCAGAAGATGCTAAACCTAAGACTGCATTTTCTACCATTGGAGGACATTACCAGTTTACTGTAATGCCTTTTGGTTTGAAAAATGCACCTGCCACTTTTCAGAGGTTGGTGAACACAGTCCTGCAAGGGCTGGAAGCTTTCAGTGCAGCATATTTGGACGATATAGCTGTCTTTAGCTCCAGCTGGGATGATCACCTGGTCCACCTATGGAAAGTTTTGGAGGCCCTGCAAAAGGCAGGCCTCACTATCAAGGCTTCAAAGTGCCAGATAGGGCAGGGTAAGGTGGTTTATCTGGGACACCTTGTTGGTGGGGAACAGATTGCACCATTTCAGGGGAAAATCCAAACTATTATTGATTGGGTTCCCCCTACCACTCAGACTCAGGTGAGAGCTTCCTAGGCCTCACTGGGTATTACAGGAGGTTCATTAAGAACTATGGCTCCATTGCAGCCCCTCTTAATGACCTCACATCCAAGAAAATGCCTAAAAAGGTATTATGGACAGCAAGCTGTCAGAAAGCTTTTGAGGAGCTGAAGCAGGCCATGTGCTCTGCACCTGTCCTTAAAAGCCCTTGTTACTCTAAAAAATTCTATGTCCAAACTGATGCATCTGAATTAGGAGTAGGGGCAGTCCTATCACAACTTAATTCTGAGGGCCAGGATCAACCTGTTGCTTTTATTAGTAGAAGGTTGACCCCTAGAGAAAAGCGTTGGTCTGCCATTGAGAGGGAGGCCTTTGCTGTGGTCTGGGCTCTGAAGAAGTTGAGGCCATACCTGTTTGGCACTCACTTCATTGTTCAGACAGACCACAAACCTCTACTTTGGCTAAAACAAATGAAAGGTGAAAATCCTAAATTGTTTAGGTGGTCCATATCCCTACAGGGAATGGACTATACAGTGGAACATAGACCTGGGAGTAGCCACTCCAATGCAGATGGACTCTCCAGATATTTCCACTTAGACAATGAAGACTCATCAGGTAATGGCTAGTCTTATTGTCCTTCGTTTGGGGGGGGGGTTGATTAGGAAAGTACCATCTTGCCTGGCATGTTACCACCATTTTTCACTGTATATATGTTGTTTTAGTTGTATGTGTCACTGGGACCCTGGTAACCCAGGGCCCCAGTGCTCATAAGTGTGCCTGAATGTGTTACCTGTGTAGTGACTAACTGTCTCACTGAGGCTCTGCTAATCAGAACCTCAGTGGTTATGCTCTCTCATTTCTTTCCAAATTGTCACTGACAGGCTAGTGACCATTTTTACCAATTTACATTGGCTTACTGGAACACCCTTATAATTCCCTAGTATATGGTACTGAGGTACCCAGGGTATTGGGGTTCCAGGAGATCCCTATGGGCTGCAGCATTTCTTTTGCCACCCATAGGGAGCTCTGACAATTCTTACACAGGCCTGCCACTGCAGCCTGAGTGAAATAACGTCCACGTTATTTCACAGCCATTTTACACTGCACTTAAGTAACTTATAAGTCACCTATATGTCTAACCTTTACCTGGTAAAGGTTGGGTGCAAAGTTACTTAGTGTGAGGGCACCCTGGCACTAGCCAAGGTGCCCCCACATTGTTCAGAGCCAATTCCCTGAACTTTGTGAGTGCGGGGACACCATTACACGCGTGCACTACATATAGGTCACTACCTATATGTAGCTTCACCATGGTAACTCCGAATATGGCCATGTAACATGTCTATGATCATGGAATTGCCCCCTCTATACCATCCTGGCATAGTTGGCACAATCCCATGATCCCAGTGGTCTGTAACACAGACCCTGGTACTGCCAAACTGCCCTTCCTGGGGTTTCACTGCAGCTGCTGCTGCTGCCAACCCCTCAGACAGGCAGCTGCCCTCCTGGGGTCCAGCCAGGCCTGGCCCAGGATGGCAGAACAAAGAACTTCCTCTGAGAGAGGGTGTGACACCCTCTCCCTTTGGAAAATGGTGTGAAGGCAGGGGAGGAGTAGCCTCCCCCAGCCTCTGGAAATGCTTTGTTGGGCACAGATGTGCCCAATTCTGCATAAGCCAGTCTACACCGGTTCAGGGACCCCTTAGCCCCTGCTCTGGCGCGAAACTGGACAAAGGAAAGGGGAGTGACCACTCCCCTGACCTGCACCTCCCCTGGGAGGTGTCCAGAGCTCCTCCAGTGTGCTCCAGACCTCTGCCATCTTGGAAACAGAGGTGCTGCTGGCACACTGGACTGCTCTGAGTGGCCAGTGCCACCAGGTGACGTCAGAGACTCCTGCTGATAGGCTCCTTCAGGTGTTAGTAGCCTATCCTCTCTCCTAAGTAGCCAAACCCTCTTTTCTGGCTATTTAGGGTCTCTGTCTCTGGGGAAACTTTAGATAACGAATGCATGAGCTCAGCCGAGTTCCTCTGCATCTCTCTCTTCACCTTCTGATAAGGAAAAAACCGCTGACCGCGCTGGAAGCCTGCAAACCTGCAACATAGTAGCAAAGAAGACTACTGCAACTCTGTAACGCTGATCCTGCCGCCTTCTCGACTGTTTTCCTGCTTGTGCATGCTGTGGGGGTAGCCTGCCTCCTCTCTGCACCAGAAGCTCCGAAGAAATCTCCCGTAGGTCGACGGAATCTTCCCCCTGCAACCGCAGGCAACAAAAGGCTGCATTACCAGTCCCTTGGGTCTCCTCTCAGCACAACGAGCGAGGTCCCTCGAATCCAGCGACTCTGTCCAAGTGACCCCCACAGTCCAGTGACTCTTCAGCCCAAGTTTGGTGGAGGTAAGTCCTTGCCTCACCTCGCTGGGCTGCATTGCTGGGAACCGCGACTTTGCAGCTACACCGGCCCCTGTGCACTTCCGGCAGAAATCCTTTGTGCACAGCCAAGCCTGAGTCCACGGCACTCTAACCTGCATTGCACGACTTTCTAAGTTGGTCTCCGGCGATGTGGGACTCCTTTGTGCAACTTCGGCGAGCACCGTTTCACGCATCCTTGTAGTGCCTGTTTCTGGCACTTCTCCGGGTGCTACCTGCTTCAGTGAGGGCTCTTTGTCTTGCTTGACGTCCCCTCTCTCTTCAGGTCCAATTTGCGACCTCCTGGTCCCTCCTGGGCCCCAGCAGCGTCCAAAAACGCCAAACGCACGATTTGCGTGTAGCAAGGCTTGTTGGCGTCCTTCCGGCGGGAAAACACTTCTGCACGACTTTCCAAGGCGAGAGGGATCCGTCCACCAAAGGGGAAGTCTCTAGCCCTTTTCGTTCCTGCAGAAACCTCAGCTTCTTCTGTCCAGTCGAAGCTTCTTTGCACCCGCAGCTGGCATTTCCTGGGCATCTGCCCATCTCCGACTTGCTTGTGACTTTTGGACTTGGTCCCCTTGTTCCACAGGTACCCTAGATTGGAAATCCACAGTTGTTGCATTGCTGGTTTGTGTCTTTCCTGCATTATTCCTCTAACACGACTACTTTGTCCTTAGGGGAACTTTAGTGCACTTTGCACTCACTTTTCAGGGTCTTGGGGAGGGTTATTTTTCTAACTCTCACTATTTTCTAATAGTCCCAGCGACCCTCTACAAGGTCAAATAGGTTTGGGGTCCATTCGTGGTTCGCATTCCACTTTTGGAGTATATGGTTTGTGTTGCCCCTATCCCTATGTTTCCCCATTGCATCCTATTGTAACTATACATTGTTTGCACTGTTTTCTAAGACTATACTGCATATTTTTGCTATTGTGTATATATATCTTGTGTATATTTCCTATCCTCTCACTGAGGGTACACTCTAAGATACTTTGGTATATTGTCATAAAAATAAAGTACCTTTATTTTTAGTATAACTGTGTATTGTGTTTTCTTATGATATTGTGCATATGACACTAAGTGGTACTGTAGTAGCTTCACACGTCTCCTAGTTCAGCCTGAGCTGCTCTGCTAAGCTACCATTATCTATCAGCCTAAGCTGCTAGACACCCTATACACTAATAAGGGATAACTGGGCCTGGTGCAAGGTGCAAGTACCCCTTGGTACTCACTACAAGCCAGTCCAGCCTCCTACAGTGGTGCTTTTACACCTCCAGAATGAACCGGGGAAAAACAAGCTATGCAAATACAGTTTCTTGCTCACAAGAGGCATTGTGCCGGTGGGGGCACTTTCATCTAATTTAGCCCAGTAGCACAATGCATGATAAAATGTTTATGTAACCCTTTAAAGAAAATCAAAACTAGAGGTCCCAAAACACAAAGCAGCGATAGCGCGAATGGCCCAAGCTTTCTCACTTACATTCGGTGGGGTTTCGTTGCCACTGTGAGGGTTTTAAGTTTCATTTTGCAAACAAAAAAAAAACAGTTTTGACCACTTTGCCAAAGACAAAAAAATAATAAGTTTCATTTTATGATGTCTCCCTTTTATAGGTGGTAATCAAAAAGAGGAAGAGGAAAGGGGGCATTTGTTCTGTGGAAGACATGTTATACTCACAGAAAACATTGAAAAGGATTAAAGGTTATATTGTCCAACTCTATGAGTAACCCAGTAGGTTTTGAAAAAAATTGACAACTTGATAAGCACATGGGGTTTGAACTGGAGTCTAGGACGAAGCAAGACACTTGCAGCCACTATTAAGCTAAGAGGACACTCACATGGTGAGCTGGAAACCCTGGAACATAATTTGGGACCTTTCCACTAAAACAAGTCCTTTAGGGGGCAGATTTATGAAAAGTAGCCCTTCACATAGTGCAGCTCCACTTTTCTTGCGCCCCTTACCGCTCCCCTAATGCCAACTTGTATGTGCTGTATTTAAATACGGCGCACTATGGCGGTAGTCAGGGGTGCTAGCGTCATAATTTTTTACAGTAGTCCGGTGCTTTGCAGGATTACAACGCTAATCCTGCAAAGCACCCATGGGCCAATTGAAAACAATGAGAGCCTCCTCTTAATAGGCATTAAAAATTCTGATAAAAATGACACAAAGAAATGTCTAAGATTTCTTTGTGGCATTATTTTGGCCCCCCTAGCGCCGGAACACCCCTCCTGCATACATTATACCTGACACAGGCATAATGTGGCACAAGAGATTACAAAGTGGCGTGGAATTTTTGGCCTTCTAATGCCACATTAGCATAAAAAATGGTGCTAATGTGGCGTTGGAATGGCACTAGGCCCTCTTAAATATGGGCCTTAGTTTTGTTCCATCCGAAGTCATGCAAGGTAATAATGTGTGCAGTATTACAGGGTTTTTTGTAATGCTGATTTGGGTCTTTAAATTTAATTATTGAGAGACCCACTTCCCCATAGCCTGGTCCCATCTCAAAACATTCAAAGGAGTGTCCATAAAACTGATGTGTACATTCCTATTTTAAGAAATGTCGAGGCTCATAGTGGCACGATTTTCTATACCACGTCATGATATGATATCAATGCTATTGAAAATAAGTGCAACAATATTTCATGATACTTAGTCATTTTTGTAGCATACAGGTTGCATCGTCTCTTGGGACGGGCCATTCCTATGGGGAGATAACTACAGGGACTGCTGTGTTTTTTCCACAATTGTTTAAATGTTTTTACAAGTTCACATTTGAAATAAAAGGTTTTTTAAAAAGTTTCATTAAATATCTATTTCCAGCACCACTGGTGAGTTTGGAACTCAAACATTGTTTTGTATTGCCATCTAGTGGGGGACTCTAGACTTGTAAGAGTTAGGAAATACACATATTTGTTTTTCGTTCTTTAATAATAATACTCGCAAATTTGCAAATTGTCGTATAAAAATCACATTTGAGAAAAAGTATCGTTCACAATAAATACTGATAAATGACATTCAATTAACGTATTTTTATACACTGGAAACACAACTAATAGATAAGGCGCACGTAATATATAACACCTCTGGAAAACACTTCTTTTTGCAGTTTTAAATAATGCAAGTGCCTCTATTTTAATTGCATAGTTTAAAACATTCTCCGGGCTCACCCACATTTAAGTACGAAGTGGCAAAAAATTGCAATAAATTATGTGGCATATTATTAAATATTATTATCTAGTTATTTTTGCTTTTTGACCCACATTTATACAAAAGGTATCCAAATATTAAAACAAGCATTGACAAAGCTAATTGTTTTCACTATTTTAAAAATACATTCTGTTAGAAACTGGGCCCCTAGTTTGGAGAGGTATGCACCCTATTCAAATAGGGACCACAATCCGAGTCAGGGAAAGTCAGTTAGAAACCATAAATTAACCTGTGCACGCCCTCTGGTAGCTTGGCACAGAGCAGGTAGGCTTAATTTAGGAGGCAATGTGTAAAGTATTTGTGCAACACTTAAAACAGTAAAACAGTGAAAACATCCTATAGAGAGGAATTTCAATGAGCAAAACAAGACTAAAATGAAAAAAACTCCAATAGGTGTAAGTCGAGATAAGAATTTTTAAAGAACATCTGCAAATATGCTGCTTAGAAGCATAAAGTGCCAACTGGGCCTATCTGGTCGTGCTAGACTGGGTGAAATCAGAGATGTCAGGCAGACCACAATGGAGCACAGGTGGGATGCAGATACACAATGGAGCATAAGTGAGATACTTAGGGCCTTGTTAATACTTTTTGGTGCAACACTGCACTGGCTTGCACCATTTTTTAACACTAGATGGGCACCATATTTATGGAATGGTGCAAGCCAGTGCAAAGGGTAGGCTAGCGTAAAAAAATTTACGTTAGGCAGGTTAGAGTCAAAATAAATGACTCTAACCAGATTGGCATCATAGTGTGACGCTAAGGGGCATATTTCCACCATGGAAATAGGCCCACAGGTCCCCTAACGCCTGCCCTGACCCAGGCTTTAAAAAATGGAGCGAGACAAGCTTTGCACCATTTTCTGATCCCTCCTCCCTCCCTTGCACCATTTTTGCATGGGAGTATAAATATGGCGTTAAGGCCATAGAGTCATTTTTTGCACGAGAATGCCTACCTTGCATCTTATTAAGGATAGGTAGGTCTCCACTTCTGAAAAATGACTTTAACTCCATAACTTTGGTGCTAGACGGGTCTAGCACCAAAGTAAAAAAATGGAGTTGGTTTTGCACTGAATTAGAGTAAAACAAATGACGCTAATTTTGTGCAACCAGAGTTTAAATATGCCCCTTAGTTTGGAGTTGCGTTGAGGGAGGATTCAAAGAGCAATGCAAGGAGCAGCTGAGTGGATTTGTCACCGCTACAGTGACATGTAGGCAATGCATCTGAATCGCGGAATCTAAGAGATTTCTTTGCATCGTTTTTTCAGCACTTTGAATGCAGAGCAGGCATTAAAAGGAGGCACACCATTATTTATAATGGGCCTCAATGGACTTTGCAGGATTAGTGTCAACATTTTCAATTCTAATCCTGCAAAGCTAAGGACAAGCGTCAACAATTCTGACACCAGTACCCCTTACTACTATCATGCTGTGCCATATCTTAGATATGGTGCACACATTGTAGCATTAGAGGGGCATCAAGGGGTGCAAGAAAAGTGGCGCTGCACTGTGTGCAGTGCCATTTTTCTTATGTTGGGGCCAAAGTTTGAACATTTATTTAAAGTTTGAAAAGTTTAGTTGAAGTATTCCTGCCTAGTGTGGGTGACCCACTCTGACTGGGACGAGGTCTAGGGGGCCAGGATGAATACTTTGCACAGTTATCTGACCACAAAAGCAATTTTAAACCAAGCTTCCAACTTTAACACAAGACAGCCATAGGAAACAATAGAGTGGTCGTGATGCTGAGGGATACAGGCAAAAATGCCCACAACGATGCTCCGGTTGTGGTGCAGTTGGCAGGGGTTTCTCTGTGGTGGTTCCTTAGTCCACAGGGAATTGGGGGTGAACCTAGTCACATGAATCAATGTCCTTTGAAGTCCTCTTTGTTGCAGTAGTTGCACAGCTGCGGCTGTGCCATTAATGACGATACACTGTAGTTGGATGCAAAACCTTTTGTGGGGTTCTTGTGACCTTGTAGTCTAACAAATCCACCCACTGACAGCTTTTCTGATTCCCACAGCTCAGGTGCACACTTTGGTTATCTCGCATTCCTTTGTTAGTGAGTCCGGCAACTGGTAGCAGGGAAAAGTCCATATGGGCTACCACTTTGTCAATTTAGTCTCTTTCCGCTATTGTGTCCCTGTAGCAAGTTCCAGTGGACCAGCCACCTGATCTTTGAAGTTACTGGAGCTGATGATCTGGGAAATCAAGGTTTCCATAGCTCAGGAGCCACAGGCAGGGTCCCTGCTCACTAGTCCAAAAGTGGAGACGGCGCAGGCCTCAGTGGTACATCCTTTCTTTCCACAATCCAAGTATAGCAGGAAAAGCCTTCTGTGGTCCTTTCTTTCCTTTCTTTTCCTCCAAATGTGAACCTAGAATAACACCCTCGGGGTGTAGCTACCATTGGGCTACATGCTCATTGGAAAACCGATTCTAGCACTGGTTTCTTAGCCCTATCTCCCAGATGTTGGCAGGAACAAAAGGCATCCTGCTCAGGAGTGTTGCTGCCAGTGGCCTTTCAAAAGTGGCTTTACCCTTGAAGCTAACATTTTGGGCCCACACCCTTTTCAGTCTTCCTTTTGCAGGAGGTCACACCTTTTTCTGGGCTAATGCTTTTGTTTCCAGCCTGGGAGTCGTTCATACACCTTCACTGGTGGTCAGGAACCCATCTATGTGTAAATGGCCTTTGTGAGAGCACTGTACTAACTGGAGTGCAAAGTAGCACATTTCTAAATGTTGTTTAAAGTTAATAGTTGCATTAAATCCAATCTGACCATCAGATCATGTTTAGTTTGCCCATTAATTTGATACCTTATTAGTCTTCGTTAGGTTGTCCCATTGAGAAGTTAGACGTGTTTATATGTAAACCGTTTAACCCTGTTTTAGCCAATGGGGCTCGTACCCTTTCCCCAGGAAAGCAACAATTCGGAAATGTTGCTGGAATGACATATTAAAAACATTTGTCTAACTTAAGAATATATTAGTCCCTGCTATAGGACTCAGTAGTCCTGCTTTATGGGAGTCTGACATATACACTTTAGGGAAGTGGTCTTTTTGCTATTAGGGTTAATGGCAAAGTCAAGTTAGTGAGTTAGTGTGTTAGCGGTGTGACACACTGCCCTTTTAGTCTTCAGTGGCAGGCTGAGGTGTCTTTCATGTTTTGTACATGCACAATGGCACAAACGGTGCTGCAATCTTGTGTGGAAACTCTGCCTTATATTCCCTGGGTACCTGGGTACCATATACTAGGGACTTATAAGTGAGGCAGTGCGTGCCAATTGAGGGTAGCCACTTAAGTATAATTCTGTATACAGTTAAAACACTGGCACTGAGGTCCGCTAAGAAGGCCTCGGTGCACTCTCAAAGTCGAAAAACCAGCAGCATCAGTCTCAAAAAGTGGGAGTGAACATGCAAAAAGATGCATTTCCTTATATATAAAGTTTTTGGGTGATCTGTCAAGCGGGCCGAGAAAAAAGAGTGGTCCCAAAATATAAAATCACCATGCATTTTCCATAGACACAGCTACAGCAAAAACTGCTGAATGGAACACATCAAATGCAGCAGGAAACTAGACCTTGGTCCGCAGATTGTAATTTTTACTCTTTGGTGTGAATCCGTCCAGTGGTTTTTGAGAAATTAACAGTGAAAAATAATTGTGAAAAATAATTGTTTATTAGATAATGGGCTCGCAAGAGTCCCACAGGAGAGCTTGATTTAAAAAAGGGAGGCATGTAATTGGTAGAGAGGCCCATTTCTTAAAGTAAGCCTCCAGACTCTTGCAGGAGTGAGAGGCTTCCGTAAGTTCCCCAATGACCGATCTAATTTACTGGCTTTTGGAATATTAGAAATTAAATGGCAGCCATTACTGTTTTCCGTGTAAAAATTGAGGTGTTATGTAAATGAAGCTGTTTAAGGCTCACTGCCCCCCTAAGTATAGAGAGAGGGGGTCTAAGAGACAACTATTGTGAGGAAAATAAATATATATAGTTTTTAACTAATTTTCATGATCTTGCAGGACTCTCGCAAGTTTGTGAATAGTAAAAAGGGGGTGATAAATGAGAATACACTCCATTTGTAGGAATGCATATTGTGGTAATTGTTTTTGAGAGTAAATGTGTAAGAGATAAGTACTGTGAGGAGTACAAGGTCAATTCCTATTTTCCCAAAAATGTTACCCGCTTGCGAGACTCTTGTGGGATCATGAACAGTAGAAAGGAGTAGGTGATCTTTGAATAGACTGTAGTATGCACACTTGCTACTGTAGAAAGGAGTATTACTGAAGATGGTGTTTGACCCACAAGATTGTATGGAAGGCAGTAAAAATAAGGGTCAAGGCTCAACCAATAGTTTCTATTCTTATTTCATGATTGAAGGAATGCTGTGAATTGATTGGGTGCAGAACAAGGGATAGTTCAGATTGTTCATAGTGATTTGGAGTAGAAGGAAGCCTGTTGGAGTTATGCTCAGCAGAAGTGACTGAATTTGGAACTGACACAGACTGGTTTTAAAGGCTTTAATATTATGGTAGTCTTGCAATGTTGATTTAAAGTGGCAGTTCCATCTTCAAGAACTGTAACTGTGCTGCTTGACTTATATGTATGTATTAGGTCCTCGATGGATTAGTGCTTCTTTCAATTGTAGTATAAATATTTTATACAAGAGAGAGCTCTTGGCACAGAGACAAATACAAAGCTGTCAGTTGGTGGAGACGGCAGTGTTTTTGCACATCTTAGTGTATATGTTTGTTACTCTGGAGAGACGTTTCAGTGCAGAGATCTGGTTCGATACACACCTCACTCCACATGCCTGTCCCCATAATGAGGTGTTTGAGGGAGAGGTGAGTGTGTCCTTACCTGCAAACATGCACACTGGTTGTCCAAGACACAGTTGTCCACAGATAAGACACTCTATTTCATACTCTACTAATGGCATTCATTATCATAAAGAGAGGTACAAGCAGAGAGAGGAGTCTCTACCCACAGCTTATTTTGTACATGTATTACTCTGAGGAGAAGTCTGTGCTGACCTAGCAGTCTATCTTTACCTTAGTATGTGTGCTTGTCATCCAAGAGAAATGTCTCTACATAGAGCTTAATTCCTCTCCACACCACTGTTGCACACCTGCCATTCAACAGGCATGTCTCAGCAGAGATGTCTCATCAGAGACCACTCCCTACCAGCACCCTACTACACATACCAATCACCCAAGAGAGGGAACTATTGACAAGAGCCAGTCTCTCAGGGGCCAAACCCTTCTCACACCCTTCTACATGCACCCATAATCCCAGAAAGAGCTGTCTGTAGAGAGACCAGTACCTCCCTACACCCTACTACACACACCTTTGATCTGAGAGAGGTATCAGTGTAGAAGCCAATTTCTTCCAACACTCTAGCATACACACTCTTCATGCAAAAGAGAGAGTTCTAATTTTTGAGGTCAGCCATTCCCACAATATATTGAGCATCCTTATTGGCCATGGGAGAGGTATTAGTAGAATGGTCAGTCCCTATTATAACCGTCTAGACAGAGTGGTTATTCTGTGGTGAGGAGTTTTTGAATAGTCCAGTCTTTCTTCACTCCCTACTATATACTGCTGCTATACTATGTACAGATGGAACTGGAGTGGTCACTTTTTCCCAAAATACTAGGAGGAAGAAGTAAAAGTTGTAAGCACTGTATTGAAGGAGAGTGCCTGTTATGTGACTTAAAAAAACCTAAACAATCTTGCAAGAACCTTGCAAAATCATAATAAAGAAAAAGGGTAGCGAAAACCTGGTGCATGTAAATTATACTTATTACAACAGGATATGTTCAGTCAAAATGCAAATTCCATTATAAAAGTATGGTCTTGTGAGACTCACAAATGCAAAGTATCAAACACTCCCCCCTCATAGTGGATGTGAAGGACTGTGCCCCTGACTCTTGCGAGAGGCTTGTGAGAATCAACAATGTTATGTATGGGAGCATCATGACTCTCATGAGTGTCTTGCGAGACTCTTCAAGAAGGAAAACAATTGGGGTACATAGTACAAATAACATACATCAAGTAACATTTTGAACAACTGTATTTTTTTACATTTTTAACTTTTTTGCGCTTTTTCTAAAAAGAGAATAAAACAACAGACTGGGAGTGAGAAACACCATCTTCAAAACAAAGAGGAGAAACGTGTAGAAAAAAGGTTTTAAAACATACACCCTCAGTGGACATTTATGATCCTGGACAAGCCTGTACTGTGCACCACTGCTTGTCTCAGGCAAAAAAAAGATTTCCTTTTTAAAGCAGCAAAAAAGGGCTTTGTTCAGATATGCCAGGTTGTTATCTGCATGGGCAGTCAATACCTGGGCAGGCACACTGTCAATAGGGTGAAACGATGTGAATGCTCCTGAGGAGTTATCAAGCTCTGCAGCACACGTTAACCTAACCTAAGCAAGCCATTCAGGGTGCATAGCCCTCAAATGTTGCCACATACCAGTGGTAATCATGGAATATTGCTAGTTCCATATCCCCTTGTAAATTGTTTTGCATATGTTGCAAATTGCATGTTTGGCTCACACTTTCTTCCCACCAGGCCTGATCTGACAAAAGTGCCAGACCAAGGACTCCCTGTGTGGCTTAGGTGGCTGACTTGCAGGTATGAGTAGGGTTCTAACTTGGCTCAGAGGATGACCTTCTGATCACAGACAACGATCAAAATTAGAGGGCTAAGCAGAAAGGGGTAATCATAGGAAAACCCAATAGGGAAATGAAGAAACAGGAAGAAATCCCCCTTTGCTGAATATAGACATCCATATGAACCTACCATAATCTTTCCTTGGGAAGTTTTTCCTCTCCCGGGCATCTTGGGTTTTTCGTGAGAGACCCACGAGATTGTAAAAAACTGGTGGGCAAATTGGTATATGTGTCCCGTCCACACACCTTATTACATGGGGGAAGTTGGCAATTCTGTAGAAGTCCAACCTGGTGCTGTTCATTTCTGCCTCATTTCTGGGTAGGTATATATATCTGGACATGTGTGCGAGTATGGCATCTAGGAAACATCTGAAGAATCGTGAGAGTGCAGTTTGGGATACCCCACCTGCCACTGCAATCACCCCCTGATAGCTACCCGAGTCCAAGAGGTGCAGTGAGCCTAGCACTTGCACATGTGTGGGGATTGCGCTGCTGTGCAAAGTCTGGCATTCTAGCTGAGGTTTCAGCAGTCCAATAATCTCTAAAATAACAGCACTGCTCAGTCTGTATTTGTCACAAATCTCCTCCTCAGTTTGTTGAAATAGTGTCGTCCTGGTTCGGTATATCCTGTCCTGTCTCTGCCTCCTCCTCCTGCTGGGCAGCCTGGACTCTCCTCCTCCATGCTATCACGTATAGTGCAGCCATTTTGAGTAGCTCAAATGCCTTCTGGGTCTCCTTTGATACTTTGGTTCTGGTTACCATCTGCTCTGAATCAGTGGTAATCTGGGTGTGCAAAACGGGCTTTTTGCGACTAGTCGCAATTTTACGAGTGGCTTTTGAATACGGTTTGCGACTCGCAATTTGTGGGTTCCTAATTGCGGGTCGCAAAATCAGGTCACAAATTTTGCGAGTGAGTAATGGGTCGCATCGCTATTTGGTGATCAGAAATGGGATTTATACATCCCATTTCGGATTTTGCGGGGTCGCAAATACCGATGCAAGCCGTTTGTGACTCGCAATCCTTTGCTACATCTGGCCCTTAGGCCCATATTTATGGTTTTTGTGGCACAGGGCAATTCAAGATGTCACCTTGCTGCATTAACCTGCATCACAAGTAAAGGGCAGGAATGCACTGTATTTATCCAATATGGTCCATTTTTGCCCTTTCCCCTGTGCTAGTTTTAAAACACACAAGGGACAACCCACAGGTACTAAGGGACCAGGGGCAAGTATTTTATAAAGAACAAGGGTCCCTTAGGTAAAAGAACTATAGATTTAAACACTGCATCGAAGTCTATGGAAAACATGCAATAAATCTGAATATTTATTCCAAAAGAAAGTAAGAAAACAGTGTAGTGGGAAAACAAAAACGTCTTGGACACCATAAATCATAATTTCTCAGGCATACCCAATGTGACAGAAAGCAGAGTTAAAGTCACTGTTTTACAGTACTCTTTCTCATGTCAAAACATGTATAATTGTTCAGAGACCAAGTACTAAATGTTGACAATGTTTTGATCCATTATTTGATGGTTGGGACCATCAGGACATACAAAATTAAGCCTGTGATGCACCTAAGTAGTCACTGACACTATAACCAAAGCCTGATAAAAACAGGGAAAGAAAAAATTAGAGAAAAGAAAAAAAGGAATGGATTAGATATTGCTATAAGTAAAAAAAATATATAATTATGCTGCCACAACATGCATTGCGTGCTGGAAAGATTTGCCATGCAGGGTCTCATGCTGTACCAGCACCCGGATCAGGATGAAATTGAATGTAGTAAACCACTGAATGTGCCCTAGAACAGTAAGGAATCAGGACCAATGTATATAGTTACTGGTGAGCCCAATCAATGCTAACACATACTAATCACATTTTGTTCTGAAAATAATCACTCAGTGAGTAGAGCAGCAGAAGGGTTCTAAAGGTACATCCCTCCAGAATAAACCTTTATAGGGACATCTGTCAATTAAGAAGTCCTCAATAAATCAACCATAGTTATCATCCTCAATCAAGGCCCTCAATGGGCAGTTAGCAGTAATTACTGGAACCCAAAAACACGAACTACCAAATTATCAGTAATATAACCAATTGTGCAGAATGCGAGTTACCAAGTGACCTTTGGGCAAAACAAGTTACCAGATGTACCCATTGGAACCAACAAAGTCTAGAAAATAGCGGGACAAACCAGTTATTACATGTGATAAAATCTGCATTTTTTAGCCCATGTTACCGGCTATATCACTCACCTCCACAGCATATGATATTCGCATGTGCCAGCATGCAAGCAACTCATTGGCAAAGAAAGCCTAGAGCCAAAAGCAGTCATGCATCATGCACCCAGTGTTTGTAGGCCAGAGACTGCCTTTACGTAAGAATGGCAGCCATATTGAGGAGAATGTAAATAAAAAGTTAAGAAAATGTGGCAGCCATCTTGGAAAGGGAGTTTCCTCTATACGGGGTGAAACAGGTTACTAATTGTAATGGAATCAGTGCTAGAAGGTCAAATAATTCCAATGATATCTCTCACCTAAAAAATATACAAGTGTACACATGTGCAAGCATGCAAGGGAAAAGAATGGCTGGTGCCCAAAGCTGATACGCATAGCATACCCAGAGATCATTAACAAGGGAGTGCATTTAAGATAGAGTGGTGGCCATTTTGAAAAAAATGGAATAAAAAGTTGGAGAAATCATCGTGGCCATCTTAGAAGGGTGTATTTCATCATGTCAGGAAATAGCATACAAATGAGTAAATATTGAATTAATTATTCCTTAGAACCCAAATAACAGAGTAGGACAACATAGCCCATACAGAACATTTCAAAGCAAGAAATGCTAAAAATACAAAGGAATGCCAAAAGCATTAAATGGAAATAGCATAAGTGATTAGTAAGAAAAACTGTCAATAGTGTGTTTCACATCTTACAGATCTAATACCACCACAGGCACAAGTCCCAGTAGTATATGTATACAGAGACCCATAACATACCTACACTGAACAATTTAGAAGATACTAACCATTAAGGTGGTACATCATAGCAAGGTACATCACAACCAAAAGAGCTGATAAGTCCCACAGACACAGATTCACTGTGTCTGGCAAGTTCATAAGCCTCAAATGAGTGCATCCCAGTCCTCCATTTTATTCAAACCAGAATGTGGGTTATTGGTGTGTAGTATCCATTTTAGTTCCTGCTTGTTGAGAAGTGTACCCAAATCAGCGCCCCTCTCTGGTGATTTGACAACAGTGATTACCTGCCAGCGAAGGTCATTTACAGCATGTCAGTTCTTCATAAGGTGATCCACCAATGGGGCATTAGAAACATGACATCGTAGGCAACTGCGAAATTGACAAATGCGGTGCGTACCTTTTGTGGTGTGTGGCGAGTGTAGATTTTATTGTATAGATAAAAATAGCATTTACAACATTTATAGAATTACAATTAGAGAACTGCTGCAACTCAATTTTAATATTACTATGTGCAAAATCTTTAGATCTATCGTAAATTGGTGCACTGCACAATTTCCACACTTGAAGTGTTTCACCAAAGGAGGTGAACCCCAAAAATCAGTAAGAGAGGAGTTTGTGGTTTTAGGTGGCAAACTGGCTCTAACCACATGATCTTTAATGTTTCTATTACTACAGAATGCAAACAAGCGAGGTTCCAAATTAAATTCACCTGCATTAAACACCAGCCAATATTTTAGGATACATTTCGTCATTTGATTGGACACAGTAGAGAAAACACAGTAGTGACACATGTTAAGCGGTCAATCCTTGCCCTGTCCTTAGGGGTCAAAAGTATATCCCTTGGGCAATACCCTGCCGTTTTAAGGGCCTGTTTTACTAATTTCTGGGGATAACCTCTGGCATACAATTTATTTGCCAGAAATTAGCCTCTGGAAAAAAAATCCTGCTGGAAAAAACAGTTCCTACGGATCCAAAGGAAGTGTGAATATGATAAGGAATCTCTCAGAGCCCAGGGGTGATTATTCTTACTTGACAGTATGACAGTAGGGTATTCCTTTCAGTAGTTCTACGTTGGAAAGATGTGATCAATTCACCCTCAACACATTTTATTTTCAAATCCAGGAAGTCAATTTCTGATCTGCTATGTGTAAGTGTAAATCTTTGCCTTTTACAATTGCCATTATTCCACTGGTTAAATTTCGAAAGGGTTTCTTTTGAGCCATGCCAAATCAGAAAGACGTTATCAATATACTGTTTCCAAACAGCAATAGAATATGGGTTATTATGAGTGAGAATTTGATGTGTCTCCAAATTGTTCATGAACAGATTTGCAAAATTGGGGGCAAAAACTACTCCCATAGATGTCCCCCTGATTTGTTGATAGAAGTGGCCATCAAAAAAGAAAAAATTACGTGTGAGACACACTTCAAGAAGTTGAATTATGAACCTTATGTGGATGGGATATGGGAGGGTTCTGTGTTCAAGAATGTCCTGAATGATATTGATTCCCTCACCCTGTGGAATGTTCCAGTATGAGGATTCTACATCCAAGGAGCAGATAATACTAGTGTTAGGGTCAAGAGATAGATGTTCAATTTGATTAATTATGTCCCTAGAATCCCTAACATAACACTGTGTGGTTGGGACAAATTCCTTAATAAAGAAATCTATATAATGGCTAAAGGTTCAAGTATGGAGCCACACCCAGAAACGATTGTGTGCCCCAAGGTGGGGGGCTCACTGTTCTTAAGGACTTTAGATAACGTATAAATTACAGGTATCCTGAGAGACCTAGTATTCAAATACTGTAACTCATGCTGATACAGAAAACCCTGTCTTTCCTTCCTCAGTAATATCAAGAAATACTTTCTGAAGTGTAGTAGTAGGATCACCATCAAATTTCTTGTAATGATCTGTATTGGTAAGTTGTCTGTCAATTTCTTTTTGATAAGGTTCAATGTCTTGGATCACATCAACCCCTCCCTTATCTGCTTGTTTTATGATACGTGAATGATTGGATTTTAATGTCATAAGAGCATTCTTCTCTTGTAAAGAGAAGTTGTAGGACATTAAGTTCCATTTATTTTCTAAAGTTTTGAGTTAATTGAGAATCAGTCTCTAAAAGGTGGGGGTTTCAGGAGGTAAGGAACTATGTGGAGGTGAAAAGGTGGATGCAATACAAAGGCCAGTATGTCCAGTTTAGGGAATGCAGGGATTCTGTCTAAAAAAAAGCATGTAGTTGAATTTTCCTAAAGAGCCAGAGTACCTCAGTCTGAAGTTCAGTCAAATCAGGGCAAGTCCTTGGGACAAATGAAAGGCCCTTACTCAATAATGAGGTTTCAGCCAAGGAAAGTTGATGAGAGGAGAGGTTAAAAATCAGTATTTGAATGTGAATCATCCATAATGAAGGATGAAATATTTTTTTATGTAATCTCAGTTACCGCTGACAGTACTTCTGAAGTGTTTGTCATTGGCCTGGGGTCCTGAACCAGCATTGAGATCTGCCACTCCCCCATCTCGGTGCTCACCCCAGACCCCTACCTAATAAAGTTTTGCTAGAAGTATATGAAGCAGAGCTAGTGCCTTTACCTGTTCCGAGTTGTCTGAGATCTCCCGACGATATCCGAAAAAGTGACAATTGTATTTTGTTTATTGAATCTTCCCCATAGTGCCCAAACATCAGGTTCAGGTATGTTCTGTTAACAAGAAAGTAATCTGTCAAATAAGGGTAAGTTTGTTTCACCCTGTAATTTCCAATATCCCTTTTCACTTTATTAGTCTTTTTATTTTGTTCAATTCTATTGAACTCTGATACAGTTTTTTCAATTATTTTAAAAGCGTTTTAGCATCAGAAATTGTGCTAGATTTAAATCTATAGTCCTTTTATCAAAGCGATCCGTGTTCCTTTAAAAAATACTTTAAACCTTTTGGCAGCCAAGCGCCAATGCAGGGACCCTTGCACCATGCAGGGTGCCTGCATTGCATGCAGGATTGTTTTTGTGCAGGAAGGGAAATATTCCTGCATGAGAACAATCCTGAGAGGCTTTTTCCTCTTTCCTTGTATGCTGCAGAATGTAGCACACACAGAAAGAATAAGAAACGAGGCGAAATTAAGGATATTTCTCCTCGTTAACCCTGTCCTAGAAAAGCATATCTTTATGGAGCATTCCCTGGTTTACAAGTTTTGGTAAATCTGGAACTACATAAAAAAACATGGGAGGTATGTGGTTACACCCATGCAACATCCATGTAATGCCTCCCCTGTGCAGTGTAAGGCAATGCAGTGATTTGTGCTGCCTTTCCTTACTCCATATTTTTGAAGCAATTCAAAGCATGCAAAGTGGCTTTGCTGGCTACAAAACTATGTCATAGTGGTTTGCACCAAGCATGTACCACGTTGCATGTTGCAAGCATGGGGTGAACCACTCAGAAAGGAAGAGGATGTGGTGTAACGGTCTGAGCTGCCGACTTCGGAGTGAGGAAAATCAGGTTCAAGTGTTAGCATCAGCTCAACATCCCTTGTTTCTGAGAAAATCATTTAGGGCCTGATTTTGAACTGGGCGTTCAAGTTACTCTGTCACAACGGTGATGGACATTCCGTCTGCCAAAATCTGAGTCCCATAGGATAGAATGGGATTTAGATTTCGGCAGACAGGATATCCGTCACTGTTGTGATGGAGTAACACGTCCACCCAGTTCCAAATCAGGCACTGAATCTCCCCTTGCCTACATATCAGCACCTTGAGACCCTCATGGGTGATTTGCTGTGCTTTATAAATCCTGTATTTATTTATTTATTATCATTATTTATTTATTCATTCATATGCCCCATAGTTTACAGTATAGCAAAAAGTGATCAGTGTCTTTTTTAAATATAAATATGAAGTGCTTGTAAAGATACATACAAATATTATGAAAACTGTGCTGAGAATATTTTTGTATATGTGAGTTACAAAAACTAACAAGGTGAACATTCTCAGCCCAAACATTGTTGGAGTACTTAGGGGTAGAATATGACTTCGGCGGATCTAGGAGGCTGGCTCTCTAGGCACACTGTGCAGGGGGTCCAGGCATCCAAACATTGGTTTCCAGAGGTAAAAATCAGATCACCTAATGCTCCAGTTTTTGAGGCTGCTGGTCCAGGAGATGTGCTAAGCATTTGTTATACTCACAGTATCAATCATGCACCACACACACACACAATGAATAACTCAAGACCAGAATTCAAAAACATACTTCAGATTTGTATGCAATTTTTAAGACCAAAATGGTTAAGATAGGCTAAGTTCTTTTTGAGTTATGATTTTTCAATGTTTTAATAAAGTTAGTCTTTCTGTGCGTAATTACGCACCATTGGAATCAATAGGCAGTACCTTTTAAAAATGCATTAAAAACCATACAGTTGAGTTACCAGTCTCTTCTTTTATAGGATGGTCAATGTATTTGGTGGGCAACCTGTGCCAGCTGGAGAACCTAGGGTGGCTTCCAGTTTCAGGGGGAGCTGAGCTGGAAAGTCTCTTGCACAGGCACAGGGCCACTTAGAGGGCTACCTGGAAAAGGAGCTGGTTTGCAGGTTTAAAGGTGGTGCTTCTGGGTGCCCTTGGGCTGTTGAGGTCGCAAGGGGGTAGGGACCCATGGCACACAGCTGGTTCCATGATGTAGGGCTCAGGGCAGCCGGATGCAGAGTGAGTTGGAGGTCATGGAGGCTATGCGCAATGGAACCCCTTGGAGCTGGAGGTAAGTCTTCTTCCGGGGGCCTTGCAGTATGATGAGTGTGCTCTGGGGCTTTCTCCTGGTCTTGTTGCAGCTCTGGGTGAGCTGTTTTTGCTGCTGTCTGATGTGCACTGACCAGGAAATAGGGTATTGGCACAACTCTGCCATGGGAGGGTGCAGTGCCACCAATGTTGGCACACTTGCAGGTCTCATCCGGACCATTGTTGGTGTGTCGTCGGGTCCAGCTGCGACTTCCGGTTGTGGCAATGTCAGCTGGACCCTCACCAGTTTGCTGGTTCTTTTCAGGTTTCTTTGGTTTCTTGAATGGTGCCTCCACATGGAGATTTCAGGCTATTTACAAAGCCTGGAGGTCCTCTCTGTCTTTGAAGGTTGGTTCAGTGGTCAGCTGCTCTGCAGCTGCAATTGATGGGACTCTGGTGCAGCAGGCAGGGGTCTTGGAGCCTTCTCTGGTACACCAGATCCTCTGTTCTCCTGCTGTCGGGTTCTTTGGTGCTGTCTTCTTTTCTTCCTGATGAATCAAATTTCTTGGTCAAGGGGAGCCCACTAAATACTGAATGTAGTGGGCATTGTAGGGGGAACCTGGTAGTGTCAATGGGGCACTTACCCTTGAATGGCTACACCCACTACACTGACCACTTCCTGTGTGAAGGGTCACTACCCTAAACCTCATTGGCTATTTTCCTGCCATCGAAATGGAGGAAATTTAAATAGAGTGTCCACTTCACCTGCAAGCCCCTAGGGGTGGTGCATGCTCAGTGATACCCCCCTCCTACCCTTTGTGTGGTTTTCCACCTTTGCTCCTGCCAAAAGTGGGGGCTAACAAAGGGGGAAGCCATCTTCTGGTAGCAGCAGGCCTGGGGTCTTCAGTTTAAAGGGTAGTAGCCCTTTCAGGCTCACTGCCAGGGGAATGCACATTCCTGAGGGAGGGAGTGTCAGCTCCTCTGCCCAAGAAGGCCATTGTTTTACAAACAAGAGAGACAGGGCTCTCCCCCAAGGTTTGTATGTTCGCTGTCTGGAGGTGGCATGCTGGATGGAACCAGTCAGCACCTCGCCAGTTAGGTCAGCATAGGGCCCCTCTAAGGTGACCCCTGGGTACATTTAGGGATAAATCCAATACTGGCACCAGTTTGGATTTATCATCCTGAGTTGTTTGATATCAAACAACCCTGGGCTCAGAGTGGCCATTATGTAGCTGGGGAACTCGTGTTTGACCAGTGTCTAGTACATGTGCATAAAATAGCTGCTCTGTTCACTCACCATGTCCCAGGTTTGGCAAGAACACAGTAGGGGTATATTGCTCAAGCAGTTTTGCCCTCACATATAGCATGGTGCACCCTGCCTTAGGGTTGGAGGGCCTGCTGGAGGGGTGACTTACCCATAACATATGCTGTGTGTGGTGGACAGGGCACACGGGGAGTGTGCCATATCAACTTTTTAGGTTTGCCCCAGAACATTCAGCCTTCAATGGCAGTGCTGGGTGCATCTGGAGGCAGGGCCCTTGAGGTTGGCACCATCAGTGCTGCTGAACTCAGGGGCCTACCACTAATATCCCATGCCCTGGGTACAGGTGTACTCATTTACTAGAGACTTACAGTGATATTTAAGAGTGTATCAAATTGTGTCAAGCATCACAGCACATTTAGCGAAAGAGCTCTGGCCCAGGGAACCTGTTTAGCAGGGGCCTGGGGCATTACAACTTTTAGGACACATCAACATCAGACAAAAACTGGGGGGCTAACCATGCAAAAAGAGGCTTCCTCTCACAGTGGATGAAAAAGGCTGTCTGCGAAGTCCTAACGGTCAGGTTGCGCTAGCGTGGCCCCCTTCCCGCAGGCCCCATTAAATGTTTCCCACTGGGTCAGCAGGTGGCTGGCCCCGCAGGAAACAGCCTACAACATTGACGTGGGTCATAATAGAGCCGGCGGCAATGCTGTAGTGCGTAGCGTGCACCAGCACCAGTCATGATGTTCACTGTCTGCAAAGCAAATCATACAGTAAACATCACGACAGGGCTGACCAGGGGGCCCCGGCACTCCCATGCCAAGTGCATGGGCCCGCCTGGGACCCCATGCACCCCGTCTCCGTCAGAAGTTACATGGCAGTGCCTCTGCCATGTAACCTCTGGCGGAGAAGAGACTCAGAACCCCCAGGGCAGAGCTGCCCTGGTGGATTAGGACTTCCAGCACTGCCAGTCCCTCCTGTGGAGGAAAACTGACAGTGCTGGCAGTCTGACCGTGGTGCTACCACCACAGTCGTATTGTGGCTCTCAGGACACCACATTGGTGGTGGTCCAACTGCCACCATGACCCTGGTGGTCTCAAGACCTCCAAAGTTGTAATGACCTCCTTAGAGTCTATGTATTTTTTTATATATTTTTATTTAAAAAGGGTAAAGTCACATTATAGTTAGGTGTAATAAAAAAAATATGAATTTTTGATTTAAAAAAAGACCTTAAAAATACACTGAAAAAAACATAAAGTTAAAATAACACAAATTCACCAGTTACAATTAGCAGCACTATCTGTAACTTGCGCCTTCGCCATGCACTGCTTATGACCTCACATATTAAATCACTCATGGCATGTTCTATGACATCACTGACGAAATATCAAATAACATCATTGATGACCTCACTGATGAAATCATCCAATTTTCATTTTCCTGCATACAGGTGTACTAATTACTGTAGCATTAGAGGTCTTAGAGTAAGTACAAAATTGCCCAGGAGAAGGTCAGGCATAATTTCTACCAACACAGAAACAGTTCCTGTAGGTGCTGAAAACAACCATTATGTGCAACATTTATCCTATACCATACACTTTACACAAAGCATAATTCACACTTTCAGTCAACCACAGATATATATGAAACCCTAATTGTACAAGGTGTTCAATTTCTATACAACTGTTCAAAGTAAACTAAAATAGTGAATGTCAATTCCCAAACAAATGTCCTACTGTGAACAGCTTCTATCTGTATCACACCTGAGAAACACACCAAACCTACATTAAGAAATAATGTTGATAACAGTAGAGAACTGAGTAGTATAAACAGTGTTTACTCTATGAACAGAGTTGAATCTATACCACACTGTTTGCAAACAGTGAAGCTCTTGTGTGAAATATACCACAGAGTATTCAATAGAATCTATTAAGAACAATGTACGCTCTGTGTAACAGTTGTCATAAAAGACAAATTAACAAGATTGAAGGTGCTAAAGATCATGCTACCTTCACCCTTCATACTGTATACTTTATAGACAGGCTATTTTCTGAAGAAAACAACCAAATGTACATAGATTAGTAACTGATGCACAAACTCTTCTATGTTATGTATAAATTATTATGCTGACAAACTTAATTCTAATAGTTCAAGGTTGCCTACAAAAGTTAGTACCTACTATAAGTTTTTTCCTGTTTAAAAGTTTTTTCTGGAGAACCAAAAAGATATGGAGACCATAATGACACAGAGTTAGTCTTCAATGCAAAGATTTATAGGGTGATCATAACTCTATACATCTATGGTGCATTAGGTGCACATGTGTTTTACACACACTTATCACCATTAGCTGGATCTAGGCTGTGCAAATTTAGGTAAGAAAGTACTGTTGTATTAATTTGCTACTATGTACACTGTAAAACAAACTAGGACAATCACTGGAGGATGTTATCAGTGAGGGCTCATATGTGTAGAGCCCTCAAGATTTTTCAAAATACACAAAGGGTCTAATTACACAGTACTGCCGCACTCCTGGTAGTCTGACCACGAGATTATGATCCTGGTGGTTAGACCCCCAGGACACTGCCGCCTCCGCCGGGATCAAGAATCCTGACGCATTGGCGACAATCGAAATCCGAGTTTGTCAACGCAGTGCTGGTCACAATGTCCTATTCCACCAACCTTTTCGTGGTGAAGCCCCTCCAAAAAAAGGCTGGTGGAAAGGAAATGCTGAGAGGAACAGAGGGAGGGGCCTGCACCATCCATGACCATGTCATGGGCAGTGGAGGGCTCCCCCCCATCAGCACCCTTGCAATGCGCACTGTTCGCTATTCAGGTAGTGCGCATTCTGAGGGTGCTGGTGTGCAATGGCATTGGCCTCAGCTCCCTAAGGCACTGTTTCTACCAGGCTGACCATCAGAAATGTTGTAATACAATGGTTTCTGCCGGTCGGCCCGGTTAAAACATTTTGATACCACTGTGGTGAGGCTGCTGGCTTGATGGCTGCCTCACCACCACTGTATTCAAAATTTAATGGTCCAACCACTAAACCCCTAATCAGGCCCTAAGTTTTAAAATAAAGAAATATTGAAAATGAGTAGGACACAATAGCCATTTGTGACTATGGCCCTCATTTCAACAAGGGCGGTATCGACCATCTACCACCACGGTGACGGCCGCCGACATACCGCCACCATGGCTACCAGCCATCTACCGGTATCATGACCGCCGACGGTATTACACCAGAATGCTGGCAGAACACCGCTGACGGTAATGGCGGCAGGCGGCGGTAAGGCGGCACTGCTGACAGCAGCACTGTCATGCCAGCAAAACACCGCCACCCATATCAGGAGCAAGGATATGGCCTGGCGGTGTTCTGCTGGTGGACGCTGTGCTGAGAGCAGTGCCGCAGACCGTCTCTAGCCGGAGGACCCCCTGCAAGCAGGTAAGTTGGGTTCTCTGACTGGAGAGTGTGGTGGGGGTGTTGTGTGTATGTGGGGGGTGTATATGTAGGTATGTGTGCATGCAGGTGTGAGTCATGTAGGATGCATGCATGAATAAGTGATTGTGAGTGTTGTGTGTTGTGAATGCATGTGTGTGACAAGGTATATTGGTGTGTGTTGCAGTGCATGGGTATGTATGTGTGCATGCATGGGTGGTGGTGGGTATGCGTGTTTGCATGTGTGTATATGGGTGTGCGTGTGGGTGTGTATATTTGCGGAGGCAGGAGCGGGAGGGGAGGGAGGTGGAAGGCTCTGGGGGAGAGGGAGGGATTCCCTGGCACTGATAGTGCCTACAGCCATGGTTTTCATGGCGGTATGTTTGGCACGAAAACCATGGCGGTAGGCCGGGTCAGAATCCTGAGGGTGGGATTGTGGCAGCCGCCGGGCTGGAGACCGAAGTCTCTAGCCCAACTGGTGTTACCACACTGGCGGTCGGTGTGTTAAAGTGGCGGTTTTAGATGGTGGAAACCGCCATGGTCCAAATCCCATTTTTTTTACCGCCGGACTGTTGGTGGTATTACCGCTGCATTAACACTGACCACCAGGGTTGTAATAAGGGCCTATATTTTCATCTGTAACTTTTAATCAAAATGGCTGATTCACAAAAGCAATGTACCATTATGTTTGCTAGACCCTTTTAAATATGGAGATATACAGGTTTGGTAGGTTCTCTAAGAACCCAAGGTACCCAGAGCCAACACCTGAGCTGCACAATGCAATGGCTTTTCATTGTGTGCTGAGTACAGACCAATGCATATGCAGAGTGAAAAATAGGTATCAAGGTAATTATGCATTTCTAAAATGGGCACATGATATGTAATTTAGGAGCAGTGGCTCCTTGTACATCTCTGAATTGTGGGTACCTGTTGAGGCATTTGATTTAGAATGTATTTTTCCAAATGTCTTTTTTCTTACACACTGGCTTACATTTGGAAGGCACAAATGCCGCAAACTCCAAACAAATATTATACTAGTCTATGCTTCCACATGTCTTCTGATAAAAATGGCACCACATTTAGGAAGGTAAGTCTAGTGCCTTTGACAGGAAATGGCTCAAAACAGAAAATGGACACATCACATTTTTCCACTGAAACCTAATCGGTATTTTTTTGCAATGTAGGTAGCTGTGGATTTTGGGCTGTAGCTCAGCCAGTACCTAGGGAAACCTAGCAAGCCTATACATTTTTGAAAATTAGACAACCAGGGCAATCCAGGATGGGGTAATTTGCATGGCTCTCGTCAGATTGTTTTACCCAGGATCCCTTGCAAACTTTACCCTTTGACTGAAAAAGCACTTTGTCCTCACATTGATGTGTTGGGAAGTTCAGGAATCTATTGGGAGCCACAAACTTCCTTTCACCCAACATTCCCATAAGTCTTTCGATAAAAATGGTACTTCACTTGTATTACTACCCCCATCTACCCTCTGGGGCTGAAAGACTGTTGCCCCATTTACTTGGGGGTGAGGCATAGCCATGCTAATGCTGGGCAGCCCTCATCCCTACATTAATTTAAAAAAACTGGATTTTATTGTGCTTTCTGCCCCAGACTGTTGCCCCATTTAGTTGTGGTGGGGGCATGGCTATGCCCATGTGGGTAACCCCCATACCTAAATTATTTTTAAGAAACATTCCAAGCTGTCTAGTGGACCTTCTGCTCCCCATTGTGGCAAGTCAGTGGTAACTACTCCATCTGCCCCCATGGGGGCAGAAAGACTGGTTCCACTTTTATTTGAGGTGAGGGCATGGTCATGCCAATGCTGGACCAGCACTTACCCCTAAAAACATATAGAATTACTAATCTCGGTGGCGCAGAAAACTGCTATAAACAAACATAGTTGGGGAGCAAAAATCCTTGCCTAAGGGGCATTCCTGATGTCCAGTGGGTGGATCCCTGCTTGGGAATCACTCTACTGTGATGATCCTCAAGCAGGGATTTACTGGGCAGAAGTACATTAGGAAAGGGGGGATTCACCCCTTCCCTATAATACCTCTCCCAGTAGAATCAGTGCTCAGAGTGAGCCCCAAAAGCACTAATTCATTGAAAGTAAAATGAGCTTATCGGCTCATTTTATTTTCTCTTCTACTACAATGATGTCAGTGTGCCCTGAATGCTGGTTGTCATTATAGTAAACAAAACTAATATCAAACTGCTGAGGAATATCTTCCTAAGCAGAATGATAAAAAAATAAAGGAATCCCTCTGGTGCTGAGCACCAGAGGGGCCTTTAAGTGCCTTGTGAGTGTCGGCCAATGGCCAACTCACACACTGGGGAGGTAGTGCGGTTGTCAGCCATTAACACTCACACTTAATAGGTTGAGAAGCAAGGCAACAAGGCATTGAGCATGTCATAGGTTCATTTAGAAGAGTGTATACATTTATGTGTGTGAATGGTGAAACAACATATTGCCATGAAAAAAGGAATACTTTTTCTGCACTGTTTCAGTTTCATTCAGTTATTTTGTTTTTGTTTTTGGTTTCAGATGCAGAAATTAAGCCCCCCCCCCTTTGTGACCCTATGCACAAATACATCATTTAAGAAGAACACAAATGTAATGTGTGGAAAGCTTGATTTAATCTTAGTCACTGAGATTAATTCAAGCAATCTACATATTACATTTTGGTTTTTCTCAGTGACACCATAAGCAATATGTCTTCAAAGCCGTCACATTTTATAGTCAATGTGTAGCACTACGCAGGGATGAACATTATGCACATCTGCTTTGGTCCTCTCCTAATAGAAACAGTCCAGCATTGAATAGTAGGCTGTGTTCCTTCTGAATACGAGCACAAGCAAAACTCAGATCGTTTCAGAATAGTAGCTCTCATCAATCAGTTACAGCTTGAGCCCCTAGGCAGAATGAGACATGAGGCTGGGTGTACTTCTCACACTTATGACGCCACTTGCTTGAATTAATATCAGGTTCTGGCAATCACTCTTGTCACATTTCAGCCCAGTATTTGCTCACTGTGTCATTCCACATAGGGAACAAGCATAAGTAGACAATATTTGATACTATGTCAATGGAAACAGTCCACTGTAAATTTGTGCTGCTTTTTGACGCAAAACTGGAGCAAACTTACAAAATACCATTGTATTTTGTACGTTCCTGACGCTTTTGCGTCAAAGAATGACGCAAATGCGGCGCAAAGAAAGTATAAATATGGACCTAAATATTTCTCACACTTTTTCCAGGTTGAATGAACTTTTGTGTTTTTCCCTATAGTCTACCTTCAGTCAGGGCAGAGATGTTGTATGGTAAAGTATAGGGAAAAGATTTTTTAAATGTAGCGCTAAAGATAATATTTTTACAGCACTATTAACTACATTTTGATAAAAAAATTACTTTAATGAATATTAAATTGCATTAATATATTTTTTTTTCCTGGGTAAATTAAAAAATAAATTAACACCTAAAGTAAAAAATAAACCTTAGTAATTCTTAAAAGTGATGTCGAGAAATAATTTAAAGTAATTTAATTGCATGCAATAAAATGTATTGTTACTTTAATTTTAAATTCCAAACAATTTAACACAATATTTTGCAATTTAACACAGGTTGTATTATAAATAATAATAATAATAATAATAATAATAATAATAATAATAATAATAATAATACATTCATTTCAATTAACATTATTCCCTCTAAGGTTAACATTTAAGTAATGCCTCCATTATATACTATGTGAGTGTGTTGAGGTACCAGGGAACGGCCATGTCTGGTGCTAGACTCACTAATTTCTTTAGTAGTAAATTATATTTATAAGCTTGACTGCACTATCGTTTTAGGGAATGTAGATGTGTAAGTCTACACTTTTGACTAACTTTACACTTTTGGGAATAGCCAAAATAAGTACATTTGCTCAAATGTGTAGCATTAAATTTACATGTGTAAATTATTCACAAGTGAAATTTACCTTTGGGAACCACTCCATCCATCTTGAAGCATATAAAGACGAATATTCAAGAGGGGCCCACATTTACCCAAGAGTTCAAGGCAGATGCTGTCCATGAGGGCAAACATTTAGGATTGACCACTAGGCTAGTATATTTATCTTTGCTGTAACCCATGTAATTAAGTAGGATCTTTATAGCAGGCAATGCAGTGCAATTGATATTGTACTGTGGCATGGATCAATGCAAATTGTGAAGTACATTCTTAAAAAATCAAAGCACAGTTAATAAAAATGGGGCCCAAACCCACAAGAATTTGTTCATTAGAATAAAACATAGGTTTTTGTAGAACATCTTGACATAAAGCAGATGGATCAATAAAAAAAATGCACATCTTAGTAGTTGTTCAAAAATTACATTGTATGGTGCATTTTTGTGCTAACATTAGGCACTCAGCAATTTGCTGCACTCAAATTCAAATCCTGGCCACATAATTTTTCACTGGAAATTCCAAAATACATACAAAAAGTGGACGATTCATGAAGATAAAACTTCAATCCGAAACCTCGGCTTGTGTAAAGGTACTGACTGCACATACATATACATGCCATTTACAATGAAAGAATTAGATTATTTCTATACTGATGTAAAGGTATGAGTGTTAACACTTGAGTCAATATAAATGAGTGGGGGGACAGTTGTACATCTGTATATCTGGCCACAAAGTGTTTAGGAGCAGCATTTCACTTTCTCCAAATAACATGAATAGTCAGGCAGAATAGTGCACTTACACTATGTAGTGTTCTCGATGGAGAAGAGAGAAAGTCAGTTACACCTGACCCCAATCGCACATACCATCACCAGTAACATTCTGAAGCACATAAACACAAACAACACAAGTATATTCTTTAAATTGTGGTTTAAACTTTTTACTTTGGTTATTCGCATATTATATTTTGTTTCACAACTGGTGGTCTGCTATCAGGTTAGCATGACTACATATTAGTCTTAGCCCAATTACCGATTTGCACCTTTTCTTTTTAATGTCGCAAACTACATCAAGGGTTATATTATTCCATTCTATAACACTGACTTTTTTCTTAATCTTTCTTTATTTTTTAATTTCTTCTTAATATTTTCTTAATTTTCTCTTATTTTTCTTATTCTTCCATTGTTTTCTCTAATTTGCTCAATTGCATCCCCCTTTTCCACATTGTGGGGGTCATTCTGACCCCCGCGGGCGGCAGAAGCCGCCCGCCTGGCAGGAACCGCCAGAAGACGGTACCGCGGTCAAAAGACCGCGGCGGTCATTCTGACTTTCCCGCTGGGCTGGCGGGCGACCGCCAAAAGGCCGCCCGCCCACCCAGCGGGAAAGCCCCAGCAACGAGGATGCCGGCTCCGAATGGAGCCGGCGGAGTTGCTGGTGTGCGACGGGTGCAGAAACAGGATGGCGGGAAGGGGGTCGGAATCCCCATGCCGGCGCTGCTTGCAGCGCCGCCGTGGAGGATTCCCTGGGGCCACAGGAAACTGACCGCGGCTGTACCGCCGCGGTCAGAATGGCCCCAGAAGCACCGCCAGCCTGTTGGCGGTGCTTCCGCGGTCGTTGGCCCTGGCGGTCCATGACCGCCAGGGTCAGAATGACCCCCTGTATCTCTTCTTCATTTTATTTATTTTCTTACTTGATTCCTTTTTTACTTTGTTTCCTTTTCTTCTTATTCAAATTGAGTTATGAACCACTTTTCTTTTCTTTCATTCTCTCCTCTACTTCTTACTTCTCTTTTATTTTTTAATCATATTTCTTTTCTTTTTCCTATCTATTTATCTTTCACTCATTTATTTCCCTTCATCTTTCGACTTACTGCTTTGATATAAGGTTTTCCACTAAAAGATGGCGGCTCTGATAGATCCGGCCCAAGATGGCGCCTTTAAATTGAAGTTACGGTAGTCCCTTTTCTCTTTCTCCTCTTTTTCCACCTCGCTAACGCAACCGAGTTCGGCATAGGTTATAAATACCATGCCGACGTCCCCGCAACCGTCCTGTTTCTCTACAGGAGACGGACGGGTTCTCTTGTATTTTGACACTCGAGAAGCCTTTATCAGGTGAGCCTGGTAGATTATTTTTCAGTTTTATCACTTTATACTCATTCTCTACATTTCTGCCTGCCGATAATTTCCATTTATCGGAAGCCCCGTTCTCGATTTTTATTGCTTCCCAAGTTACATACTTATTGATAATATTGTTTCCACAGTTATGCATTGTTCACTCAGGCATAATTTTACAGTATTTGCAAGATATTTAGCACTTTAATTATAATTTGCATTAGTGTTTGATTTAGAACTATGGTCACTATATGGTTGTTTTGCAGATTATTATGTACCTATACTTCTTTCTGGATCTACACTTATGGCAAACTTTGCATACCTACTATATTGTATTTATCGCATATCATTGAAAATTCTAATCATGTACATAACAAGTGATTTATGTTGCTGAACCTTTCTTCAAGGGTACGTTCTGATCTCATACTATACCCCCTGTTATACTAGTTCCTTCAATTTTCACTGCAAGTCATATCCTGCACTTTTTATTAGCTTTCATTTCTTTAATTTTCCCTCCCCACTCCAATTACCTTACTCTAATCACTTCAATCACTTTATTTTATCATAATTATTGGTGGCACAACGAAGCACATACTATGGACTATCCACTCCTTACCTTCGACTTGTTCTCAATTTTTTGATCACGTTCACTATGTTTTTCTCTATACTTCTTTTGTTTACCTATCGATTTACATATCTTTCTTATCAGTTATAATTATTAATGAATATCTTGTATCAGGGATCGATCTTTTCTTGTCATCTCTCCCTCACCTTTAATAATACGCATATACATCTTCTTTTTTCTGGGATTAATCAGCACCCGATGACTCTTGAATGCACTTTGGGAATTCTCATCTTTCGGTGTTGTCTTCCCCTAACAATTTTCCTAATAACCTCTTTTGCAAACACTGCATCATGCTAAGTTGGTTTTTTGTTTCTATTTTCTTTTAGCCTTGAGAAAGCCCCGTCTTACGCGCCAGTTGGGGCGAAACACATGTCGGCTGACCATGTTGTCCTTCCTTTGGATCCATTCACTTATGTAACCAATTTTGAAAATATTTGGCTGACCATGTTGTTTTTCCTTTGGATCCATCCACTGATGTAACCAATTTAGAAAACATTTGTTGTTCCTTCAATACATATTAAATGAGTGAATCCTTGGCATCAATAACAAAGCTTTCTGATTTTTTTTTTACCTGAATTGTTTCAAATATTTGGCATTAGGACCTTGACATAGACTCTCTCTCAAGTGGGACTTTTCCAGTCATTTGACAATCAACACAGAGGGGCCTTCCCCCTTGCTCTTGTTGTGTATGCCATCTTGGGTTCTCTAGAAGCACTCAAGTTGCAGATATCCTACTCATGAGGATGAAAAGCTTGACTAATGAGAAGGAGGAGGCAAATCCTGTCATCACTTTTATAATTGACCACTATGGTAAACTAGACAATCTGCATCCACACACCCTCTCTGGAGTGTAGAGGAAGGCCATGATGCAGGACCTCACAGAAAATGTGAACGCATTGGGTGTAGCTATGTGTACCATGTGGCAACTGAAAAACACATGGCAAGAAGAGAAGTGCAGATTTAAGTCCCTGATGTTGGTCCAGGTTCCCACCTCAGATTTACCACCATGGAATAGGGATGCATAATACACACTATGCACCACTGTTTGGAAATGGCCCTCTCTACAGGGTCACCCCCAATCTTTTTGCCTTCCTCCTCCTATGTGTGCTGGAGTGTTGCTTGTTGTCCTTAGGAATCTGTGCACTTTACCACTGCTAACCAGTGCTAAAGTCCTTACGCTCACCCCCTTAAACATGGTTTGTTTGGCATATGACTGATTGTCATATTTAATTTACATGTAAGTACCCTTGTAAAGTGGTATACTATATACGCAGGGCCTATACAATAAAGGCTACCAGTGGGCCTGCAGCATGTAAGTTACACTTTAAAACAAGTTCCAGGCCTACCATTGCAGCCCCGAAGCCAGTGTCCCACTGCCATGTCGACTTAGCATTGAAAACTCTGTGCCATGCCTTCAACAACCCCTTTTATTATATATAAGTCACTCCTAAGGTAGGCCCTATGTAGCCCATAGGGCAGGGTGTTATATAATCCTAAAGTAGGACATGTACTTTTAAGTTTTACATGTCCTATTAGTGAAAAATGTCTAAATTCATTTTTCACTACTGTGAGGACTACCACTCCCCTAGGATAACATTGTGGATTCCCTATTATATTTAATAAGCTGTAATTTCCAAACCAAAGGTGGTAGATATGTCATGGTTGGTATCTATGAACTTGTAAATATAAACCCTCTATGATGATAACATTGGATTTATCACTACAAGTTTGAAAATGTAACTTTTTAAACATTTGCATTTTCCTGCCTCACCCTCTGTCTTAGCAGTCTGTCTTAGGTCACATGACTGGGTGTAACTGACAGTTGATACTTTGTGAGTTCACCTCAGACAGTCATGCAATAGTTGGATTAGCAGATCATGAATGGGCCAATAACTGACTTGATGGAGGGGCAGAGCTAAACACAACCCCACTTGCACCTGAATAGGCTGGGGTCTGGTACTATACAATATGCCTAATAACCCTGTATTTTCAGTGCAGCCAGCTAGGAGCCAAGGCAGGGAAGCAGGAAACTCCTGGAACTTCAAAGAAACCTTCTAGAAACTTCTCCTACCTTCAAGGAGCAGGGCACAAGGATATAAAAATAGTGCTCTCATGCCCACTCTTCAGTTAACTACTGGACCTGTGTAAGGACTCTAAGAGGACTGCCTGCTGTTGTGACCTGCTCTGCATTGTACCATACTGCTGCTGTATATGGAAGGACTGCTTTGATGCCTGGAGCCCGCCTTTAATCTTCAGATACATGCACTGTTGTGGAGCCCTGCATCGTTAGCTGCACCCAGAAATTCAGAAGTGACTCCAAAGGCTAGTTTAGCTATCCTTCTGTTCAGAGCCACACAGACATGAAAAGCTCCCACCATCTTGAACCCACATGTGGACCCAGCCTGAGTGAGTCGCGAACCCCCAAAATGTCTCCATCCACTCCTGGAACCTTGGTTGTGGTGCTAAAGGTACCTTGGTGGCAATTTCCTAGAACTGAGGACTTTCTGAACCTTAAACTTTGAACATACATACCTCCGGTTCTAATAATTGGATTTTGATGGTTTTGGATCCAAATAATTTATTAAAACATTCTCTATACTTCTACTTCTAAATTGGTTTGGAATTTCTTTACTGTGTTGTGTTTTGATTGTATTGCTTTTTGTATTCTTCATACATACTTAACACATTGCCTCTAAGTTTAGCCTGACTGCTTTTCATGCCAAGCTACCCAGGGTTAAGAACCGGTTAAATTATTTACTTTTGGTGGTTCACCCTGGAATGGATTGTGGCTGTTGCTTGGCAAGGGCTCACACTCCATTCAACCAACAGCCCATTTTCTCACAACCACCACTAGCTGCACAGCTTGCCACTTTCAAAGACAAGTAAGGTGAGTCTGTAATAACATATCCCAACTCCCAATAATATTAGTTACTATAAACAGCTCTGTTCACTGGCACCACCTCATGCAATCTAGTAGATCATACACAGATTCCAAACCACACAAACAATTAAGCTCTTCATTAAATTTGCCCTTTGTTTTAGGGGGTGATAATGCAACCAGTAAAAATTTATACGTAAGGTACAATATTTGCTAATTTAAGTGCATTACAATTAATTTAGACCTCAAACGAGGTCAGCAATATATACATATAAAACTAGATAAAAATTCCAACAATAAATAATACAATTTCAACCATTTAAATATAATCTGCTAAAATATCTTCAGAAAATCTTTAAAAAGTTTAAACAGATTATAACACGCTTGTTTACTTGGTGGGGACATTAAGACGTTTACAAATTAATCAATTCTTGATTCATTGTACTCTAAATAAAATTAATTTAAAAAACATTTTTGTGATTCTGTGATTACCAGACAAATATAAAATATCTGTTGTAATTCTTGTATTCCACTGTAGGGTTCACTGGTCTGTCCATTTACTTAGAAAAGCATTATGAGGTATTTTGCCTAATCATAACAGAATTATTAGTCTTCTAACATTATTTTCTAGCTATAAAAATCTGATTGTTCAAGAGGGATGATTTTTCTCTTAAATGTGCAGTCTTGCAAGTGATCAAATTGTTTCCTTTGGATCAAGAAGGGCAACTTGCCCATAGCTACTGGTGATTTTGCACTGTCATTTTTAAATAATGGAAAAATAAAACTAATGTTCCCTTTCGGTGCCTAGAAATCTGTTCTACATTGTAGCAAGAAGAGAAAAAGGGAGCTAAACATTTTCCTCATGCTAAAGAGCTTACTTTCAACACTAACACTGGACTTTTATCTGAGCCCATGGTCCCCGAATATCTAGCACTCTTTATAAGATTTGAAATATGTTCCTAATAAAGCCCTCACAGATTTGAATTTGAGTGTATGTGCAGCCTATGACTGTTTCTTCCATCAACCCAATTGCATTTGCTGCATAAAGGTTGGTTATATAATCAATCTAATCTTGGGGTGGGATTGACACAGCTGAAGTGGCCTTCTTTCAGTTGCAGTTAAATGCAACCAATCTCATGTAATCCTGTGTGGTTTTCCCTGGGGGTTCCTGTAAACTATTCCAGTTCTGGTCATGTTCAATCTTCTTTTGTACAGTTTATTTTCATTTTGTGCTAAAATCCAGATGGATCTTTAATCTGGATTAAAGAATATTGTAGAAATTAGTTTGGCATCAACCTATTTATCTCATGTGATGATTTTGCCTCAACGGCATCTTTTGCAGTCTTTTTTTATCTTATTTATTTGCTTGTTGTAGATTTCACTACCTCTACTAACTACAATAATAAGTTCTTATGCTCTTATATCAATATATTCTCTGCCAATTTTGGTACATCCATGTTTGCAATTATCGTCCAATAAAAATGAGTTATGCTATTAGCATTTTAATGCATTTATTCACATTTTCCATCAACTTTACAGTACCTATACCAATACGTCAGAGACCATTCAGCAGAAAACAGTGAAGAGTCACATAAAGAATTGTGTGATCACTATATTTAGACTGCCAAGATAGAACTAAATTATTCATAATTTGAGATTGTGTAATTAATTATTGAGCAGTCCCGTAGGTTTAGTTGGTACATCAAGCATAATTCCCCCTGAATTTATAACTTCGTCAATAATTTTAAGAGCTCCAGTAGTTGTTTACCACATTTGTCAGCTATGCAGGTTTTTGTGAACATTGACTTAAGGGTGTTCTATATTTTTTCTAACTCTGTATTCTTGATGGTAAAGAGAGCTGCATTTGTGAATTTTGCATTGAAATTGCCATCAATTGATTTTTGCATATTCTTATCTTTCTCAACAATTCTTTCAATGAATTCATAAGTAACAAAAAATAGAGGGTTATTTTGATGACCTGGAAGAACATGAATATTGAATACAATTAAGACGTTTTTTGACAGGAATTAGAATTTAAAAAAATCATTTTGAAGCATTATATATTAATGTTAGGTGTGGGTATAACCTTGTAACTCTAATTGTCATACATTGATAGGAGTGTGGCTATTATGCCTTTTGCATGACCTTTAATTTAACTACATACAAAACTGCTTATCAAATAGTAAATGTCTGCTGTAAAATGTTTTAAAGACATAGGACCAGATGTAATAAAATGCAATTTTGCATTTCCTAAATAGCGATGGTATAGAAAAAACTATTTAGGAAATGCAAAATGATATGTATGAAATTACCAATTTTTTAATCGTGATTCCTATGGAGTAGGAATCCCTTTTAGGAAATCACAATTAGGAACTCCTATGGCATTTGTTCTAATGGGCCGGTTTTAAATTTCAAATTAGTGATTTCCTATGAGACAATCGCTATTTTGGAAACGCTAAACCAAGGATGGCTATGGTCCCCCATGATGCACCACAAAAAAAGTGGTGCACATGTAGAGCACACATATGCTCTAGGTGCTTGCGTGTGCTCTATTGCACTTTTAAAAAACAGCATCTTTGGTTGTTTTTTTAAATTGTAGTCAATGGCAATGGTGTTTCCTGAATCCCCAGTTCTCATTTAGGAAATGCTTTCTACATGTGAATAGGCATCAAAAATAGATAATCCCTTTTTGCGATTTTCTATTTAGGGGATCACAAATTGCAATATCTACTGGGTATAAATCGCAATTTGTGACCACTTAAAGGGCTTTGTACATATTAAAAGCCCATTTAGTATTTCTTAACAGTCTGAAATAGCATTTTGGATTGCTAAGAAATGCTAAATGGCTTTGTGCATTTGGCCCATTGTCTCCAGCAAGTATACAACAGATGTTTTTAGACCTACAATATGATCTATTTTATCTGGCTGTAGGCCTGTTAAATTCAAAGGAACCCCTACCCTTGCACTGGGGACAGGTTACTTGTAATAGATAAAGCTCTACAATTCTAGAAAGGCCCACTGCCTTTAAATCACATGCTACTAGTGGGCCTGCAGCACTGGTTGTGCCACCCACATTAGTAGCCCTGTAAACATGGCTCAGACTTGCTACTGCAGTGTTTTTGTGGGCAGTTTTAAACAGGCAATTCAATTTGGCAAGTGTACCCACTTGCCAGGTCTAAACCTTTCCTTTTTATACATGTAGGGCACCCCTACAGTAGGCCCTACATAGCCCAATGGGCAGGGTGTAGTGTATGTTAAAGGTGCAACGTGTACTGATGTGTTTTAAATGCACTAACAGTGAAATACAACAAAACTCGGTTTCACTGTTGCAAGGCCAATCTCTCTCATAGGTTAACATGGAGGCTGCCTTTAAATATCTTTTAAGTACAGTTTCCCTTTGGGTGTAGATAGAAATGTGGAGATTGGTGTCTCTGAACTCACAATTTAAAAAACAGCTTTTGGTAAAGTTGTTTTATAAATTCCCAGTTTGAACATGACACTTTTAGAAAGTGGGCATTTTTTTGCTTAAACCATTCTGTGACTGCTTGTGGATTCCGTGCCTGGGTCAGACTGACAGTTGGGCTGTTTGTAAATCCCCTCTTGACATTGAGACAAAGGGAGCTTGGGTGTAGCCTGCATATCCTGATGGGCCATCTGAGCTGGAGTGGAGGGAGGAGTGGTCACTTACACCTGAATGGGCTGTGCATGCCCTCAAACAATGCAGTCTCCCCCCCTGGTGTATGTCCGGGGCCAGGCCTGGAGCTTGTGAACAACAGAGATTTTCCTTTGATGTTTGCCTACTTCAAAAGCAGAAAGGGGTATAAGTAGTCAGCCCAAAATCCCAGACTTTAGATTACTTCTGGAACCTCTGTCAAGGAGAAGAGCTGAGGAGAAGTGCTGCCCCTGCCTGTGACTGTGCTTTGTTTGGCTATCCTGCAGTTGCTGCTTCTGCCTGTGTAAGGGGACAAAGACTGGACTTTGTTGTGCATTTCTGCTTGAAGAAGAAACTCATAGGGCTTGAACTGAGCTTGCCTCCTGTTTTGATGTCTCACTGCCATCAAAGACTTCCTCTACCAGCACCTGGACTCTCTGCTTAGACTCCTTCCTTGCCAAGTGGGGCTTTATCCAGTCCCTGGGCCCTTGAAAAGTGAAGTTGGCAGAACAAGAAAGCAAAGCAAAGGTTATAGGAACGTTATGGTTAGGTTCTGAATTTACTCTCACAAAAAAACCATTGAAATTCAGCAGTTATTAGTATGGTTAGCGCAAGTAACTAGAACTTGCGCACTAAAGTAACTATAACTTGCGACCCCGTCATGCACAGTTTCCTCATCAATGTTGCAGTGATAGTATCAATGCTGCTACAGAAGGTGCCATCAATGATGTAATATGTAGAGTAATTACTTGTGCATTGTGTGGCCTCAAGTTATAGTTACCTTAGGGCACAAGTTTAGTTACTTGAATTAAGCATAATTATAACTTCTGAATTTCTATGGTTTTGTGCGAGTAAATTGAGAACTAAAATGGCCCTGTAACCTTTGTTTTTTTCAGTGAACTTCTATCTATTTTTAGCATGCACACATGTAAATATAACCAGAGGTTGGCCGCAGAGGCTGGCTTATGCCCAGCGTGATCAGGTGCAGCAGGTGTTTTTTGTTTTGCAAAAAAAAATAATTGGGCACCTTTTTGCCCATGAGGGCTCCCTAAGAGATACATACCTTCATGTGTCCTATGGCGTCACGATACCTATATCCGGACCCATTATGTGCTTTTCCATTTTTCTCAGGTTGCAGCCAGCCAATCAGGTCCTTGCTCCTCCACAACCCTTCCGGATCCGTGGATCCGACACTAGATCCACAGATCTGGATCCACAGATCCTCTGCATCCCTATATATCTAAATATTTTAACCTTAAAAATCTCATAAACAAATGTACACTGTTGACATGGCCTTTTTACAGGGTCATTCCCCAGACTTTTTGCTTTTTGCCTCCTTATTTTTCTGACCTTTGTTGGCTGACGTTTTGACTCTGAGCTCTTTTTCACTGCTAACCAGTGCTAAAGTGCATGTGCTCTCCCTTACAAAATTGGTATGATTGGCTTATACCTAATTTGCATATTTAATTTACCTATAAGTCCCTTGTAATGTGGTATCCCTGTACCCTATACCCAGGGCCTGTAATTTAAATGCTGCTTGCGCCACCCACAGAAGTAGCCTGTCAAACTTATCTCAGGTCTGCTAGGCATGTGTGTGCAGTTTTCTGCCACAGGGACTTTGGGCCAGATGTATGAATCTGGCCCATTGCGATTCGGTAATTGCGATTTTTAAGAAATCGCAATTACCGACTCGCAAAGGGCCATGTATCACATTCGCGATTCGGTAATTGCGATTTCTTAAAAATCGCAAATGCAATTAGCGAATCGCAAATTGCGATACTGGCCCCATTCGCAGCTATGAAACAGAAATCGCAATTTGGGAAAAGCAAAGGGCCAGGGTGCTGGGGGCCTAAGGCCCCCTCTTCTGCACCCCATTTTTTTTTTCCACATGTAAAGTACACACATGCCAAAAGGGCATGTGTGGTTTACATATCAAATTTAACAATGCAGTTTTACTGCATTTAAAAATTTTGCACCAGGTTACCACCTGGTTGCAGGTCATGGTATTTTGCACTTGCAAAATACCATTCTGCGAAAAATCGCAATTTGCGATTTTTTACAGAATTGCATTGCGACCTGGATTTTGCGAATCGCAAATTGCGATTCGCAAAATCCAGGTCGCAATGCAGAAAATCGCAATTTTTGCGATTTTCAGTTTTTGGTCTGCGAATGCATTTGATGCATTGCAGACCTCGTTTTTGCACTCGCAAACGGACGATTTCGCTCTTTGCGAGTGCAAAATCTGTTCATACATCTGGCCCTTGGTATCTAAATTTACTCGCCAGGCCCATAACTCCCCTTTTACTACATGTAAGTCACCCCTAAGGTATGCCCTATCTAGCCCTTTGGGCAGGGTGCCATGTATGTAGAAGGCAGGACATGCGCCATGATTGTGTGGCCTGTCCTGGTGGTGACAACAGCCTAACTTGGTGTCTCACTGTTGTGAGTGCAGCCTTCTCATAGGATTTCATTGGAGATGCCATGCCTTATGTGTAAGGGGTATTCTCTGATTTATGAGGGGTAGCGTAGGCATGTTTGGTATGGTTGTGACAGTGATGAGAAATTCTGCTTACTGGAGTATTTTTTATTACTATCACAAAAATGCTACTTCTAGAAATTATCTGTGCTTATGACTTTCGTGTTTTGCAAGATTGCCTCCAATTCACGTCCGGGCAGACTTACAGTTGGGGCTTTGTGCATACTTTTCAGACAGGGAGAATGGAGGTGCCACAGAGGTGCATCTAAATATTGTAAAGCCTTCCGGGGCTGAGAGAAGGGAGAGGCGGGGCACACCTGCAATTGTAAAGGCTGTGCCCTGGCCTCACACAATAGGGTTGTTTACCCCCCACTGATGTTTGGAGCCTGTGCTGGAGGAGAGAAAGGGCACTCCCAGAACTAGTTGGAACTGGTTGGAACTCCCTCTCCTCCCATTGTAAAAAACACTGAAAACTTAGTATCAGTGCAGGGGAATTTTCCTCACAATTTAGACATCATTTGACTTTGGGCATTCTAGGAACTCCAGGAACCTTACCTGGAGCTGGACAGGACGCTGTTGAAAGGACTCACCAGGACCACCTAAGACTGCTGCTGCTGTGCTGACCTGTGACCTGCTTGGTCACAAGGTGGAAATGCCACTGCTTACACCCCATTATTGAGCTGACCTGCTGTTGGGTTCTCCAGCCCTGAGCCCCCCCCCCCCTTTTTCATGAGTTGTCTCCAGAGGCAGGGTGCTGTGGCCTCTGACCTCTGAAAACTCTCCTCAGCACGAGGGGTGCTGCCTCAGCTCCGTAGCGTCTTGGGAACACTCTTTTGTGCCTGCAAAGTGCTCTTCCACAAGCACGTTTTTCTGCCTGAAAGAGAATCCCTGCCGCAGTCCGGGCTGCAGATTTGGAGCCTAGGGCTGTGAAAAGCTCTCTCTTAATTGCCCCCCAAAATCACCACCGCAACCCAGGCGTTGTATTTGCATCCAGCACAAGGATCGTGCTGTTTTCAGTGCCCCTGGGGCACGAGAAGAAGTCCAGAGGAGCAAGCGTGCTCCTGTCAGCACCCACGGGGCACAGTCCGCTCTCAGGAGCAGCCCTGGGGCACCAGCCACCTCCAAGTCCCTCAGAATCACCACGGCAGGACATGAACATCTTGGGGCTCTTGCGCACCACGTCGGGTGGGGCCGAGTACCTTCTCGGGCCCCCGGAGGGGTCCGAGCTCCCAACAACTGCATCGCAGGACTCTGGGAAGGCGCGAGGAGCGCCCCCCTTCCCCGGTGTCTGCACTAGGAGCAGGACGCTCCTTTTTCTCTTTTTGAAATTCAAATGGGCATTGTTTTCTTGCAAACGGGAAGGGAGACCTCGACGGAGGCCCCTTCCGCTCGCCCTAATTGTTGTTGGGCCTCGCCTGGCCCCCACCCCGAGGACAGGGTGTGAGGAGGCCAAAGCAGGCCCCCATCCAAATCGTGGGCCCCTGGAGGGGCCTGTTTCCTACAAGGAGAGGGTGCTGACAACCCCTCTCCCCCGGAGCACTGCATGGCCCCCGTAGAGTTCGCAGGAGCGCCGGGGGCCCCCCATGCTCTTCTAGGCACAGAGAGTGCCTCTTCACCAGGAAACAAGGAACTTTCTAGGAATATAGTGGCTCAGAGAGCCAAGTATGGACCTAGGAGAATTCATATTTTTTACCTGCTTTTTCTGCCATTACATATATGTGCTAATGTTCCTTATATGGGCATGACATGCTGATATGTACTTTTTATGACTTGTGACATGTTCTCTAATGTTCCTTTTATGGGTATTTATGAGGTATTCATGACAAGTGCAAAGAATTCTTATTGTAATTCCTGACTACTGCTTTTGTTGCAGAATCCTGAGTACTTACGTGTTCTAATGTGACAACTGCTTATTCTTGCAGAGTATTAGTAACTTGTGCAACTTTCTGACAACTGCTAAGGTAGCAGGGTATTACCTACGTGTAATGTCGGTCTAATTATGTTTTGTGCAATACAGTTTATTTTTACATAGCTCTGTGTTGTATTTACTTTGTGGTGTACATTTTGCGTCACATGTGTTGTGTGTGTTGTACAAACGCTTTACACATTGTCTCTGGGATAGGCCTGAAGGCTCGTGCCAAGCCACCAAGGGGGTGAGCACGGGTTATCTTGGACGTGTAACTCCCTTGCCCTGACTAGAGTGGGTAGGTTCTGCCTGGCTTAAGTGCATACCCTAGCCAACCAGAAACTCAATTTCTAACATTGGTGGCAGCAGTGGGATAGGACTTGCGCTTGCACAGTACCTTTGTGACTCATTTTATCACAGCAAATTGCACTTAGACCATTACATATTTTAATTCTCTGTGTTTAAATTATTCTCCTGTTCTCTCAAGCTAGTCATTTTTATTTTTACTCCTGCGTTGTATACTCGCACTTTGGACTCTTGTTGTTTACGCTAGTGTTTTGCTCTTAACAAAATGAAGTCTACCTTTGACATGGATTATTTGTTGCTTTACAATCTAGAAGAGTTAAAGGGATTCTGCAGGGAGAAAGATATACCTGTTATGGAGGGTAAATCCTATATAATGACTCTCACGAGAGCCCTGTTCAATTTTGAAGAGGCAGACTTTATTCAACAAAAAGAGGCCCAAGAGGGGGATGGATCTGAGGGAGACCCTAGAGAGAACCATGAGAGTAGTGAGGACTCTGAGGATGAGGGTCCCTAGTCCACACCCCAGGGGGACAGTGACCCCGAAGACTTAGACACTGAGGGAGAAGATGAAAGCACAATCTACGTACCAAGATCTAACTTCCTGTCAAATTTGGAGTAACCGTTCAGCTGTTCGGGCTGTAGGTGTGTCTAAATCCCTGATGGGAAAATGTATGTAGACCCCTCCTTTTTCTCAGCCCCTACAACTCAGCACCCTGAAACTTTCAAATCAGCAGTTGAACTGACTGTCATATTTGTTCTGAAAACGTAGGCTCTCATTACAACCCTGGCGGTCAGTGATAAAGCGGCGGTAATACCGCCAACAGGCCGGCGGTAAAAAATTGGAATCACGACCATGGCGGAAACCGCCAACACGGAGAGCCACTTTAACACTCCGACCGCCACGGAGGAAACAGTACACAGAATGGAAACCACACACCTCTCGACACCCAACGAGGAACCAGGACGCCATGGAGCCCGAGTTACAGGTCTTGCCCACGTTGGTTTACCTCTTCATCTACCAGGAACATCAAAGTCGGCGGCGACGATGACGGTGAGTACTGCACCTAGTACACAGGGGAGGGGGGAAGAAAAAGAGAGTGACGCACACACACGACATGCAATACCCACACCCACAACAACATAAACACACACATATCCAATAACATCACAGATACACCCTGTCACCCCCTGGAAGAACACAAGGACCAAATGAAATTATTTTAACAAGTGTAATAATCAAACAATCAGGTAGCCCAAGATAACTTGGAATCATCAGTATATACAAATATTTACAGCAAGTACACAAGTCCGTACACCGTCCCATTAAATGTCAGTGGACCAGTGGGCCCAAAAAGCATGGGAGAACTCCACACATGACACCTGCCTCAAAACGGAGAGAACACTGCAGGGCATCAGGTCGAAAAAAACACAGGCACCTCAGGGGGAAGGGGAGGGGGCACCTCAGCCGGATGATGGCATGACGCCACTGCTCCTCCAGGGGGCTCCATGCCCACTGCTTCGTCCTGGGGAGTGCAAAGCCACAGTCTCCCAAGTGGGTGGGGTGCCCACTGCTTGGTCCTGGGGAGTGCAAAGTCACAGTCTCTCAAGTCTCTTGAGTGCGTGGGTTGCCCACTGCTTGGCCCTGGGGAGTGCAAAGCCACAGTCTCTGAAGACTCTCAAGTGGGTGGTTTGCCCACTGCTTGGTCCTGGAGAGTGCAAAGCCACAGTCTCTCTAGTGGGTTGTTTGCCCACTGCTTGGTCCTGGGGAGTGCAAAGCCACAGTCTCTCAAGTGGGTGGTTTGCCCACTGCTTGGCCCTGGGGAGTGAAAAGCTACAGTCTCTCTATTGGGTGGTTTGCCCACTGCTTGGTTCCGGGGAGTGCAAAGCCACAGACTCGCAAGTCTCTCAAGTTGGTGGTTTGCGCACTGCTTGGTCCTGGGGAGTGCAAAGCCACAGTCTCTCTAGTGGGTGGTTTGCCCACTGCTTGGCCCTGGGGAGTGCAAAGCCACAGACTCTCTAGTGGGTGGTTTGCCCACTGCTTGGTCCTGGGGAGTACAAAGCCACAGTCTCTCTAGCGGATGCTGTTCTCCACTGGTTCTGGAGGGGGCATGGTGCCCAGAGTGCTTCATCCTGCCAAGGACTGGGGTAGTGGATGCTGTTCTCCACTGGTTCTGGAGGGGGCATGGTGCCCAGTAATGCTGCACCAGCGGTGTGGCAGTTCCCATTCCCTCACATGGGTGTCTGAGCCACTTGATTTACCGGCAACAGGTAGCATGGTTCTCCATGGAGGCAGAGCCACACGCCTCCTTGCGACGTCTAAGGCTGCAAACTGCTTGAAGTGCTAGCGCTGTTGGTGGTGCCTCATGTAGTGTGTGCAGGGTCCAGGATGTCTCCTGCAGCCTCAGATGCCTGCCCACTGGGGATGGTGCTGATGTCTACTGTAGTGGCACTGGCTGGGCATGTTGCGGGGCAGGTGGCGGTGGCTGCAGCGGTGTCTGCCGCAGAGATGCTGCCGGTGGTGCAGGTGTCTGCGCTTGTGGAGGGAGACATCAGGCCGTCTCCTGCAGCCTCGGAAGGCTGCCCACTGGAGATGATGCTGGTGACTGTAGTTGAGGCAGCTGCCATGAAGGTGGCAGGGCAGATGGTGGTGCAGGTGGCGGTGCAGGTGGCAGTCGTTGCGGCAGTGCCCACCATGGTACAGGTTGCTGGGCTGTCTTCGAAAGGGGTGACACCAGTCCCTCACCTGAAGGCTCCGTGCCCTGAGATGACTTCCTTTTGCTCTTGTGTCCCTCCCCCACCTTGAAAGTCGCTGCTGGGACCTTGGCACTGTCCTCCTTGTTTCTGGAAGAGGCCTTGCTGGGTGGTTGGTGCGGCCTTTCTCTTCTGCATGTTGACCCCTTTTTTACCTTGGCAGGTGGCGGAATAGGGTGGTCCTTGGCTTCACTAGGTGGCACACTGGCAGCCCTGGTGGGTGCCCCTTCGATGTTCCTGGACTTTGAGGGACCACACTGGACGAGGATTTGGTGGCTGAGGTGCTGCTCAGGGCTCTAGACAACCTGGCCCTATGGGAAGGACAGGGGGTATAGGGAAGAGGTCAATGCTAGCTAGGAAAAGTTTCTTAGACACACTGAGATGGGAATATGGAGGGGGGGTTTTGAGTGGAGGAAGAGGTAGTGGTTGTAGGAGGTGTACGTCTGCTGAGTTTGAGTGAAGGTGTATGGGTTGGAGGCTGTTGTGAGGTTAATGGCTGTTGAGTGGGAGTGTGCCGGTGTTTGTGTACTTTGGAAGGAGGGCTCACAGACACACTGGGAGAGGACACAGGGGTCGTGTGAATGGTAGTGGGGGCGGTGATTGCACATGAGCGTGTGTGGGGATGGGCGTGCTGGTGATGGAGGTCGTGGCTGAGGATGTAGTGCATGCAGGTGTGAGTGGAGACGAGACTGGGAGGGAGGTGGAGGAGGGGGACACAGTGGAGGCAGTGGATGTTGGTGTGTCTGCATCAGTATGGTGCTTGTATGAGTGCCTGTGGGATGTGTGTTGCTTACGTTTGCCTGAGCCACTTTTGAGTGTTGATGTGTGTGCATGCTGGTCTGATGGTGTGCTTGGGGTAGGCTGAGGTAGAGGGGATTGGGTCTGGGTAGTGGAGGTTGGAGTGGGGAGGCTGGACACAGGGACAATGGTTGCCATCAGTGCTGAGGCCAGAGCCTGAAATGCTCCCTGTTGGGCCGCCACGCCAGAATGAATGCCCTCCAGGTATACATTTGTTTGCTGCAAATGCCTCTCTACACCCTGGATGGCATTCAAAATGGTTGACTGCCCAACAGTGAGGGATCTCTGGAGGTCAATAGACTCCTCACTGAGGGCAGCAGGGCTGACTGGGGCAGGGCCTGAGGTGACTGGGGCGAAGGAGATGCCCACCCTCCTGGGTGAGCAGGCACGGGAAACACGCTGAGGGGCTGCTGGGAGGGTGGTCCTGGTAGGCGGGTGGCAGCCGTACCTGGTGTTGCGGTGGGTCCCACCGCAAGGGAGCTCCCATCAGAGGAGGAGTCGCTGTCGCTGGTATCCCCTCCTGTCCCCGTTGTGGAGTTCCCCTCGCACTCCATCCCACTGGTGCCTTCAGACTCCATACATTCACCCTCCTGGGCCATGTGGGTTGCAGCTCCCTCCTGGTCGGTGCCATTTCTCCTCCGCCAGATGATGCTAATGCACACAAGGACGGGGTGATAAAACAAAAAAGTGGGGAAAGACAGAGGAGACACATGGTCATTGCCAGCAACACCACTACAGTTGGTGGACACAACACAAAGGGAGCAGCCCTATGCACTAGCCCACGCACTAACAGTTCTTAGGAAAATCACCTGCCCATGGGGGACTATGCCTAACCCCATTTGCTGCACACCCGGAACTCACAGGAGCCTGACTAATTGTAGATGGCCACTACCACTATTGGAGTTGGAGTGGCACAGAGCCTGCCTAACAAGGGACCTACTTTACCACGTTTTCCCTGGCCTAGGAGAACCCACAGCCCACATCCCCCACTCAGACACCTCGTAAAGCGCACAGAGTCAGCTTAATGAGACTGTACTCACCCCCTTGTGGCTGCGGTGATGCCATCAAGCGCTCATCGAACTCCGGATATGCCTCCACCAGGATCCGGAACATCAGGGGGGTCATGGTGCGACGGGCACCCCTTCCACGTTAAGAGGCCATCCCCAGCTAGGCCTCCGCCGTCTTCTTGCTCCAAAGGCGCAGGTCCTCCAATCTCTTGCGGCAGTGGCTGCTCCATCTATGATAGGCCCCCAGGGTCCGCATTTCCTTGGCGGTGGCATGCCAAATACACTTCTTCTGGTGGGCACTGACCTAGAGGAAAGGTAAAGTAAGAATGGAACTTACTCCCCCATCTGGTTCTTCTTACTCATTGGCCACCAGTTCTGACCCATGCCCTGAAACACATACACTGACCTTCCTCTCATGCAGGCCACAGCCCCCCCCACAATATGTATCTTCCATACAGACTACTCCATACATTCATGTCCCATCCATCATGCTCACAGTGTACTCACCTGTTTGTCTGGAGGACCGTAGAGTAGCGTGTACGGAGGGAGGACCCCATCCACCAGTTTGTCCAACTCCTCCGCGGTGAAGGCAGGGGCCCTTTCCCCAGACACTTTAGCCATTGTCACTTCCAGACTGAGGTCAAAGCAGCACTTGCAGTGTAGGTCCTCTCTTGTTGAAGGTCAAGTATCAAATGAGTGAACAGATAGAAAATGGCAGTCACGTCCGCAGCGGTGCGTACCGTCACTGCCGGCATACATCGTCATTGGCTCCTGGAACCTATAGGGCCCAATGATAACCAATGCTGAATTGCGCGGCGGTTTTCGACCGCATACCGCAACGCTGCACAACGCCAGCGCAGTTACCTCATTGCCCCTTGTCCCTCCTTACAGGTCAGGCAGCTGCCATTTCAGGGGGGCACATGGCAGGGCACCTAACTGCATCACAGCACATTTGGGCAGGAATACGGACAGACAGCGCCACACACCGATTAAATCACATTCATGTAAAAGACCCTTGTGCAATCTCTGTGGTACATGACCCTCTTCTCACCATTCTCCTCCATAGGGCACATCTGCCGGGGCAGATGATGAGATGGCGTCATCCTCCGGTGTACAGACCCCTGGTGGACCTGTCGATAATACAAGACAGACACATCATTATCACCTACAGACTTGATCCTGCCACAATCCAAAAACTGTGTGCCCAATTGGAGCCTGACCTGATATCAGCTATCCTCCATCCCACAGGTATCCCTGCTCTAGTGCAGGTCCTGTCAGTGCTCCATTTCCTGGACAGTGGTTCCTTTCAAACAACAGTGGCCATGGCATCAGGGATGTCACAGCCAATGTTCTCTAACGTGTTGACCAGAGTGTTGTCTGCCCTGTCGAATCACATGCGCAGCTACATTGTTTTCCCCCAGGTGGAGGATTTGCCCACAGTGAATGGTGACTTGTATGCCCTGGGACATATCCCCAACATCATTGGTGCCATTGATGGTACACATGTGGCATTTGTCCCCCCCCACAGAAATGAACAGGTGTACAGAAATCGTAAAAGCTACCATTCCATGAATGTGCAGATGGTGTGTTTGACAGACCAGTACATCTCTCATGTGAATGCCAAGTATCCTGGCTCTGTGCATGACGCTCACATTTTGAGGAATAGCGCTATCCCTTATGTGATGGGCCTACTCCTGAGGCAACGTGTGTGGCTAAAAGGTGAACCCAAGGTCCCCAAACAGTATGAATAGGTGTCTGGGTATGGGATAGTCCCTAAAGGTTGGTGTATGTAGATAACCCTCTACATTTGCAGATGACTCTGGGTACTCCAACCTGTCATGGCTACTGACCCCATTGAGGAATGTCAGGACAAGGGCAGAAGAACGCTACAATGAGGCGCATGGGGGAACTAGGAGGATTATAAAGCGGACTTTCAGCCTCCGGTGGCCAGATTCCGGTGCCTCCATTTAACAGGTGGCTCCCTATACTACTCACCGGAGAAGGTGTGCCAGATAATCGTGGCATGCTATATGTTGCACAACCTGGCTTTGCGACGCCAGGTGCCTTTTTTGCAGGACGATGGGCCTGATGTTGGTCTTGCGGCAGCTGTGGAGCCTGTGGACAGTGAAGAAGAGGAGGCAGAAGAAGAAGATATTGACAACTGAAACAACATCATCATGCAGTACTTCCAGTGAGACACAGGTAAGAGACTGGCACTGCTCCACTCATATCAGACTACTGTAGTACATTGTATAAGACTGCCCTTTTACCTCTGTGTATGGATCCTGACAGTTCACTTTGGCCTTTCATTTCACAGATCTGGGTACCACATTCTGCCTTCTGCTATGTTCACTGCTGCCCAACAACTGTCATACTTTGGTATGTGCAACTGAACATTAACATTGATATTTGTCAAAGAGGTTGTAATAACACATTTGTGAAAGTACAGACTGACTCCAGATTGTTTTGTGATTCAAGGGTGTTTATTTAGGTGCTAATAAGTGGAGGGGATGTGCAATGGGCTGGGTTGATGGTAGAGGCATATCCATGGTAGAGTCCAGTCTCTTTGTATCAAAGGTGCATTGTCTAAGGGGGCATAGGAAGTGGAGCAATGGCAGGTCAAGGTGTTCAGGTTGACATAGTGGGACAGAAGGGTGACAATCAGGAGAATCCTATTTCCTGGCGGGGGTCTTGGCTATGTCCTCTGTCTTATGCCTTGATTGCAGGGACCGTTGTGGGGTGGTTCTCCTTCTGCAGGGGGTGGGGTGCAGGTGTCCTGCTGGCCCTGTAGCGGGACCTCCTGTCCACTAGCGCTGGCGGACGTGGAGGGCTGTTCATCGTTCGGGCTGGTGTCAGTGGCCCGGTAGTATGCCACTGTCTCCTTCATGGTGTTAGCCATGTCTGCCAGTACCCCTGCTATTGTGACCTGAAACTTGGCCAGTACTGTGTCCAGGGTCTCCTGGGAATGGTAGTATGCTCCCATGATGTTGGAGAGTGCCTTGTGGAGAGTGGGTTCCCTGGACCTGTCCTCCTCCTGTCACACAGCAGTCCTCCCAGCTTATCTGTTGTCCTGTGCGCCTGTCCCCTTAACCGTGTGCCCACTGCCACTGACCCCAGGTCCCTGATCGTCCTGGGTTAGTGGGTTTGCCTGCGGTCCCTGTAGAGGTGGACACACTGCTGATTGACGTGTCCTGGGGACAGTGGCATGGGCCCATTGGGTGGGTGCTGTGGTGGTGTTTCCTGAGGGGGAGGTTCAGTGGTGGTTTGGGACTGTGGCAGGAGAACCGACTGTCCAGAGGTCCCTGATGGGCCGGGCTAGTCATCTTGATCCAGGCGTGCAGAGCTGCTGTCGTCACTGTGGGCCTCTTCTGTGGGGTGACTGGATATGGTTGGCACCTCCTGTCCAGTGACGTTGGGTAAGGGTCCTATTGGGGTGTAAATGCATAGTTCTGTATCTGTGTGTGTCATCTTGTGCAATGGGTGAGTTTCCCTCTACTCCTGTGCTTGCATTATCGCCTTGGCCCTTGTGTGAGTGGTGATTGTGTGCCCTGGCTGAGTCTCTCTACTGGACATCCTTTGGTGATGGGTGTCCATGCAGGTCTGTGATGGGTGAACATGCATTGTTGTGACATGCAGGGCTTGGTATTGGAATGTGTGGGTTGTGATAGTGGGGTATCTGTGAGTTGTTGGGGTGATGGGTGTGAGGGTAGAGGTAGGTATTTGTGATGACATGCAGGTAGGGTGAGGGATATAATAGTAAAGATTTGACTTACCAGAGTACAGTCCTCCTGCTACTCCTGCAAGGCCATCAGGATGCCTGATCGCCAAGACTTGCTCCTCTCATGTTGTTATTTGTGGGGGAGGAGGTGGGGGTCCACCGCCAGTCCTCTGTACTGCTACCTGGTGTCTGGATACCAAGGAACGCACCTTCCCGCGTAGGTCGTTCCACCTCTTCCTGATGTCATCCCGTGTCCTTGGGTAATGTCCCACTGTGTTGACCCTGTCGACAATTCTCTACCATAGCTCAATCTTCCTTGCTATGGATGTCTGCTGCACCTGTGATCCGAATAGCTGTGGCTCTACCTGGATGATTTCCTCCACCATGAGCCTGAGCTCCACCTCAGAAAACCTGGGGTGTCTTTGAGGTGCCATGATGTAGTGTGGGTGATGTGTGAGGGGATGGTTGATGTGATGGGTGGGGTGATGTGTTGGGGTGTGTTCTTTGAGGTGCGTGGATGGTGTATGAGTGATGGTGTTGTGTGCCTCTGGATGCTTGTGTTGCCTTTGCTATTCTCTCTCTCTGCTTCTTCCAAAAATGTCATTGTAAGGGGATGTGGTTAATGTGGGTGTGTGTTTTATAGTGGTGTGAGTGTGTGGGTGTGGCGTGTGTCTGTGTGTCAGGTGTGTGTAGTTTGAATTGTCCAATGTGGTTGTGTTTTGTAAGTGTGTGTGTATTTTGAGTGCGGCAGTGTGTACCGCCAATGGATTACTGCGGTTGAAAGACTGCCATGTTGATTAGTGGGTCGTGATACTGTGGGCGTATTCCTGTTGGTGTAACAGTGTAGGTTTTGCTATCGCCAGTTTATCACTGACCTTTGGTGTGGCGGACTTGTGTGGGTGTCTGTATTGTGACGGATTTCTAGATGCGGGTCATAATACCTGTAGCGGATTTCCGCCGCGGCCACCGTATGTTGGGGGCCGTCGGCACGGCAGTCAGCGGCCTTTACCGCCAGGGTTGTAATGAGGGCCTTAGTGATGATTTATCAAGCAGTGCAAAATGTATTGACAAACCAAAAGATGCTTTTCACATGGAAACTAGGTCCTAACTGGTGACCACCAGTATTAATATATATATACATATATATATATATATATATATATATATATAAATATATATATATATAAACACACACACATACATATCTATCTATCTTTTATGTTTCATTTCTACTACAACTTCCTGCCGCTCACCAGTAGGTAGTTGTAGTTAGGACCCAGGACCTCATTATGAGTTTGGCGGTCAGACCGTCATGGTGGTTGTCTTTTGAACAGTGCCAGGCTGATGATTCTAAGACAGATGGATTACGAGTTCCCCATGGGGCTTGTGTGACTGGTGGGGGAGGCAGGGGGCTGTATGATGGAGCTACTTCTGGCAATGCATCTCTATCTGTTCTCATGACAGGCGGACTGTGCCCATTCAACATTTCGTACACAGGACACAGAGCACCCCAGAACCCCCAAATTTCTTGAGGCCCACCTCACCCTCCATGGGGCAGTAACTCCCAGAGCCCCCCATTTTGGGCCCCTTACCTTCTTGCCCACCAAGCTTTCCATGACAGTTAGATCGCCATTGAAAGCTTCCTGCAGGTCGTAATAGCCATGGCGGTCCCAATTATGAAATCTCCAGCATTGGCCACCATGGTCTGGACAGATGCACTCCCCACTTCACTGAGTAGGGCAGTCCCAGTAGTCCGCTGCTGGTCTTCTGACGGTCCGACCGATAAACTCGCAATCCGGCGGCCCAGCTGCCAAAAATGCTGTGGTCAGACCACCACTGCTACCATGGCGATCCACCGACCACCAAACTCGTAATGAGGCCCCTAATTTTCATAGGAAAAGCTTTTTTTTTTGCTAATAACATTGGAGCAGTTTGACAAAACTTTACAACATTTCGAAAACTAGTGTGCACTCACTTCAGCTGCTGTAGGGAAATGCTTGGGGTGATTCGTCAAGTGGGGGCTAAGAAAAAGGGGGGTCTCAAAACTCTATTTCCCCATGCAATTTACCTTACGGATTCTAGAAACAACTGCAGCCCAAATCACTAAACGGAATTACACCAAATGTGGCAGAAAGCTAGATCCTGGTACAAGAAGAATTATTTTTGGAATTAGGTGTAAATCTGTTCTGTACTTTTCAATTTATTAAAGAAATAAGATGTATCTATATCTAGAGACAAGGATCCACCCTAGATCCACCACGGTGAATCAGCGGATCCACAGGGCAAGAGCAATGCCGTGATTGGCTGGCTACAGCCTGAGAGAAATATTGCAGCTGCTATTTTGATGAATCAGAACACGGTTCCTTGAGGGGAATAAAGATTACATAGGATGTAAGAGGGGGTCAGGATAGAGGTATCTTTACCCCCATGGGATCTGTGGATCCCCCTTTGTGAATCTGGATGGATCTCCTGGTCCAAATCCCACTTTTAAAAAAAAAACTACTCACAGACCCATTGACACACTTTCTCACACACCCATAGTGAGAGGACAGTTCTTACTATCTGGTCCACCATGATTTTTTTACTTTTGGATCACCTGTTTTTTGACCTTTTACTGTGAGGGAGCCTCATAGTTTGGGACTCCCCCACAGTAAGCATATGGTAAAATGGACTGCGCATGTTTACTGCTACTACTGCCATGTTAAGAAATGGCTGTTGTGATGCAGCAAGAGTAGGAGGCCCTGTGCTGATTAAGCATGATCATGTATGCACACACATGTGCACCTGTGTTGGGACTGCCCAGGGAAGATTCCTGGCATGTGCAGCCCAAGAACTGCGTTTAGGTAGCCTGGCACAAAAGGGACTCTCTAGAGTGGGTGGTGACCTTTAGTAGGCCTCATGAGATGGGTTTATACTATGGATGGATAGTCAGTGTGCTTAATGTCTTTTCAGTGTTGAGACAGTGTAGAGACACTCCATTAAATGTACACATTAGTGAGCTTAGTGTCTTTTCACTGTAGGGACGCTCCCTTAAATGTTAACGGGAAAGGATGGCCTAGGTTGCTACTCCAGTTCCCTAAGGTCCATAGAGACCAGAGTCACACCAATGTACATTGTAATTTGTATGAAAAAAATAATGCAGTGGGCTACAAAAGCATAGTTGTACAACTTATGGGTCATCCAGGAATGTCATCTTTCTCTGACTCAGCTCCTCATTAGGGCCAATTACAGCTGCGTCCAGCTACCTGATCAGGGCCTTGCATCAATCAGCCAGCTGTCATTCCAAGCCAGGAACTGGGCAGAGAGGCCCTGGAAGGAAAGTCAGGGAGGAGGGGCTGAGACTTTCAGAGCACATATGGTGCTAACTCCTTGACAACGCCATTTTGAGCTATCCCGGAAGACTGTGATGGAAGGAGGGGACAGGTGTAATTAAGTGATGTGGCAGATCTGGATTGGCCAGAGGTGCAGGCCTGCTGGACACTTCTGCCCCCACTTAAAAGGTGTTGCACAAGGGAGGGCTCTGTCTCTTGGCTGCGACTGAAGACAAGAGTAATGGGCAACTGGAAAGGACAACCCCCTGACTGCCCATTGGAGCAGGGACTCTGCCCCTGAATGACTTCAGAGCTAGCAAGGCGCATGCAAGGGTCAGGTAAGCTAGCCCCCTTAACCACCTCTGAGGACCAGTTGGGGGAATGACTGGGCTTGTGCAAGGAGAGCGTGCTGCCCAGAAGAAAAGAAAGGCACCCAGATACTGGGATGGTGCAGGGAGTCAGTGGTACTGTCTCCCTACAATTTGGTAACCTTCTAGGCCAAGAGGCCTAACAAAAGTTCTCTTGGTGCCAAGGGCTCGCCAACAGGAGCAAAATGACACAAACCTAGTTAAAATTGACCCATGGGGGGCAGAGATATCACCAGGAGAAGGTCTGCAAACTTTGACAGTATCCAGGCAAACGACAAAGCATTTGGGGCTCTGCCGTTGCTCTGGTCAGTGCCTCCTGGGTGGGCCAGGGCCCGGACGGTACCCCCAAAAGAAGAAAAGCCAGGGGCACTGTTGCACCCCAGTAAAGACTAGCAGAGGGGCTCCCTGTGAAGTTATGTGCAGGGCCACGGGCCCGAAGGAAAGTCAGAGGGGCATCGTGAAGATGCTGGACAGGGCCCCTGACCCCATCCTAGGGCCCCACAGGGAAGTGAAGCCAGGGGACGCCGTCACAACCCTGCGAAGATGGCTTCTGGCTGACGGAGGGACAGTTAGCCCAAGACAAAGCCCAACAGAAGTGAGGAGGGTCCTTGGACCTCATCCATGGTCTCCAACAGTGCACAGAAGGAGGGGGAGTACAGCTGCACTCCCCCAAGTCAGCTGGCCCAGCTGCACACTTCTGCCCGCAGGAGAGAGCAGATACCAAATGGAAGGCCGGCTCCCATGCCAGCACCTAGAGGTGCTGGCCTGGCGCGGAGTCAGTGGGACCGGCCAGGGGTGGACTCCTGCACCATTCCTCAATGAGGAGGAACCACATGGGGGTGTCTGGGTGGGACTGGACACCCCAAACACCAGGGCAGCAGTGGGTGGGCTCCCCGCGCTACTCTCCAGCAAAGCAACAATGGACTGGAGAGAGCACACCGTGAGGCAAAAGGACGAGTCATAAGAGAAACCAAAGCAAAGCAGCTCTCCCTGGCACAAGAGTAATCTGTAAGTAATCTAAGAGTAATCCTAACACCCAAATCATTCCAACATGCCTCGACATTTTCTTATTAGTGCTTATTTGAGTAACGAGACTGACAGCAACCACTGATCAAAGTGGATGTACTTTATTGCAAGATTTAGGTTCTTTCACTCCAAGTTACAGTCAAACTATTGCATTGGAATACAAGTAAATATTTTGCATAGTGGGTTTTTGGATTAAATTTCCTCTTAGGGGAAAACCAGAATGATTATGCAATGCCATCCAAAAGTACTTCCATCAACTTGTGTATATTTGTAAATTTGTCTATAGTATTGAGTAGTGTGTGTGTAATAAATATGCTTTATCAAAAGAAAAAGTACAGACTGGACAATCACTTATTGAGAGTTATTCTTGTGTGCTCATGAATGGTGATTACTAGCCCACACCACCTCCGTTGAATAAGCCTTGGACTGCTCTGCAACACTACCCTATGAGAGTCAATCAATACAATGGGGTATTTGGTTCCCAGTGGTGGTCGAGTATGTACCCATTACTTGTGCAGTCCACACAACTAATGACCCACCTTCCAAAACCCATTTACACACCAACACAACCACTCACCCATCTATACAGCCACTCACACACCCATTCAAAGACACAAAACACCACTCACACACCCACTTACACACCCACACAGCCATTCACACACCCATTCGGAGACCCAGAAAACTACTCACACAACCACTTAGAGAACCACACATGCACTTACACAATCACACACTCACGTGCACACCCATACAGCCACTAACATTCCCACTTACAGACCTAAACAGCCACTCACACACCTACTTACAGACCTACACAGCCACTCACACACACTCTCAGACCCAGAAAACAGGGGGATTGGCTGCATGCCTTGCAATGCAGAACCGTAGGCCAAGCATGGGATTGGCAGCATGTGGGGGGGTTGGCTGTCAGGCCCTGCAGCCAACCCCCTACATTGCATGGCAGTTGTTCGGTTAACACCTTGTAATTAAATGTTAATTTAGGTAAAAAAAGCCATATAAATTCACTGAAGAAAGAAAGGATCAAAAGGATGTTATTGTTCGGAAATGAAATTAAAAGAACCTTAAAAATTCACTAAAATAAACAAAGGTTACAGGGACGTTATAGATAAGTTAATATTTAAAGCACATAAAACAAAAGTAATACAGCAGTTAAAGTTATCGAAAAAAAATATAACTAGTGTCCTAAGGTAACTAGAACTCGCTACTCCCACTTGGGCCAGATTGGGACAATACTTGAGAATGCTAGACATGACTATTTATTTGCCCAAGTGGGCTTAATTATGATGTTTTAGAGCCTTGCATACAGGATGAATTACATATGCTATATTGAATTACAAACATACATATGGTAATGGCATAATTGCTATTGTATTCAGTCACCCTTCCAAAATGGCACCCAAACTATTTTGGGTCCTTTGTTTATGTCTAATGACTACAACTATACCAATATTTAACATAGGGGCATGTGATCAAGGCCCAGCAGGTCTGAACGCGTCTGGTGTGTGGATTAAACACTGTTACACTGTCCCCATGTGAGCTCTTCACTTCACTTTGTTCCTTTGTCCTTCAACCATTAGAATTTTGGGTTCCTGTGTTCTCCTGTGTGATGACACTCCTCCTCTAAGAGGTCTGGGCATATTAGAGAGTTATATTATACCTATATATTACCTATTAGTGGTTGCTAGTAGGTAGTTACAGTTATGACCTAGTTTCAAAAGAAAAAGTGTTTTTGACTTGGCTAAATCCTTGGTGTCTTATGATGAATCTTCATGAAATGTTCCAAAAAAGTGTGTCTAAGGGTCTTCTTCGGCAGGGAAAGTTGCAGGGTGAACCATCAATTAGGGGCAGAGAAAAAGGTGTGTTTCCCATGTTATTTCCCATGGACTCTTTAGATGTGGCTGCAGCCCGAACCACTGGACAGAATTGCTCCAAATGTGGCAGAAAGACAGCTTTTGGTCTGGAGATCACGCTTTTGGTGTAAATACAACCAGTATTTTTAGAGAAATTAAAGGAAAACTAAATTTGTAAATGTAGAAGCGCAAAGCCTTTTCAAATCCACTCACTGTGGGTTTGGGACCCTTGATCCATAGTAAGGCCCTTATTGGCTGGCCACAGCCTGAAGAGAAAGTTGCAGTAGGTGTGTGTGTGTGCATATATATATATATATATATATATATATATATATATATATATATATATATATGGATATATATATATATATAGAGAGAGAGATATTTATATATATGTGCATATATATACATATTTATATATATATCTATATATCTATATATATATATATATATATATATATATATATATATATATATATATATATATATATATATATATATATATATGTATATATACACATACACACAAATATATATATAAATACTTCACATTTGTCACGTTCCCCGGCTACTTCAACTCTAGCGGGGTCGGTGCGACGAACAGAAGCTGGCCACCGCTCAACAGAAAGAAAAATGGAATCCAGGTACCACCGTCACCGGTATCTAAAAAACGCACTCTACAGGCTTGTGAAATATGATAAAGAAATTTAACGGCAACGCATTTTGATCTCCCAGAGATCTTCCTTACAGCCAATAAAAGTAATGTGCACCACCTCCCTTAAAAACACTTGAAATCCCTAAGCATAGTCAAAATCTGTAAGTCATTGACAGAATACAAGAAGAAAGACAAAACTATATATGTGCAATTAATCAACCACTAGTCATATTCATGACATGACTATGAATTTATACAACCACATTTTACACAGCAAACATGTATTCTGGCCAGTAATGTTCAATTATAAAATATAATCAGATTTTCAACATTTCCAAAACCATTATACAAATATCTGTACCCTATATACTAGCCAAGTGGCCATACAGTGTATCATAATCTCTTGCACAGTTGTAGCCCCGCCTAGATTTCATTGCGTAAATATATGCTCATCTTATAAATTAAATTAAACCAATAAAATGTCATTTTAGTTTTTTGTTTCATGTCAATCTTCTGCAAATAACAACCCTGTGCATCCACATGAATAGACACGTAAATATGTAAACTAAGAAGAGTGCTGAGAAAAACTTCCACCTCTTATCCCACCAGAGATGCCCCTAACTTTTGTCTCCCATAAAACCTCCCATCAACATAATGCAAACAAATGAGAAAGCTATTGGCAATTGTCCCATATTCTGAATGCTGTCAACCTATATGAACCAAAAGCTGAAAACCTAAAAAAAAAAAAATGGCATTGCCTCAAGGGAAACTAACACGGTAAACAAAGAAAAGATAATGGTCGAAAAGATAATGGGTTAGAACCAATTGACTGTTGTTAATTTATCATCTCATGAACTGAATCCAGGTGAACAGTCTCTCTTGGAGTTAGGTTTATCATTTTGTCCTGTAGCTAACATGGATTATTGATGATTTCTTGTTCTGTAAAAAGCTGAAATTGTTGAAGATTTTCATGCAACAGATTAACAGATCTTCAAAAACTTCTGTTTTATTTCCAGGTGTGGATCACACTTTTGATAATCTGTGTTTGAGTGACATAAAGGGACTTACGACACTGCACGATTTGGAATATGGTGCAGAGTCCTCTCAATCGGAAAGGGAGTTTCTGGTGGCAATGAATCTAGAGGTGGATAGAACAAGTAGCAACTCATTTAAACCCAATTCTAAGTGTAACCCTAATACTCAACATGATAACATTGACGCTTTTTAGGAATTAGTGACAAAGGATTTGTTTAAGTTGTGGCAGAAGAGTAAAAACCGTTTTGTGGAAAATCTTACTGCATCTCAGAAATTGGCTCTTCAATCATTAGTGGAAGATTCTACTGTAGTTATTAAACCTGCTGAAAAGGGTGGAAATGTAGTCTTATGGTATGTACAGGCATACTTGAAGGAAGCAGATAGACAATTTTTGAGATCAAGAGATTATGAGGTCTTGTTATATGAAATTTATAAGCAGTCTATAGGATGTTACCATAGTCAACTTGCAGATTGGAGGGAACGGGGTCTTCTTAGTACAGAAGAATTTCAGTTTCTATATATACAGAAACCGGTGGCACCCTGTTTTTATATGCTACCAAAAATCCATAAAAATAAGACCAATCCCCTGGGAAGGGTGATTATTTCGGCAAATGGTAGTCTTTTGGAACCTACTTCCATTTATTTAGACTTTTTCCTGCTACCTTATGTACTGAACCTTCCTTCCTACTGCAGGGACAGTGCAGATTTTATCCCTAGAATTGAGGAAATACCTCAGCAGTCCACGTATCTTATGGTTACCATAGATGTAGTGGCTTTATCTACATGCATTGATCATGCATTGGGAATTGGAGCACGTAAACATTTTTTTCGTGACAAGGCTATCCATATCTAAGATCATACCATGATGTTATTGGAGATGTTGGATTTCTGTCTCAGTCACAATTTTGTTATCTTCAGCCACAAATGGTTGTTTTGCTTTTCACTAATGATCAAGCTGACAAAAATCTCTGGAATGCACTTCTTAGTCGAAAGAAGACATTTATTATTTCACTGCACAAGGTTCCTAAAAGGAGATTAGCATGTAGAAAGCACACGTTTAAAAATAGTCACAGAAATGAAATGAAAACATACCAAAATGATTCTCCACTGCAGCATACATAGCAAATATATGTATCTATATTATAATGCAAAGCAAATAATGAATTAAAATGCATCACTGTAGGGCCTGTCAGGTGCTTCATCTTTCTAATGCCAGCAAGGCGATGACCGTGTTTAACTGAGAGAAAGATGGATCCCTGCCCTCACAGGAACTCTATATCAGGCATCCGAGGTCTGAATCCTGATTGAGGCCACTCCATCTCTCACTGTCGCACTGGGTCTTTTTATATGTTAAAAAACCAAAGGAGCTTTCTGGAGGATAAGATGAGACTTATTACCTCTTACAATGCTGAATCACAGGAGGTCAGAAGGATGATCTAAAAAAATTGCATGTGGTAAAATCAGATAGTATGTTTGGTCGTAAGGTTTCACCTTCCCCCTTGATCCCTTATCATAAAGCAAGATCAGTGAGAGACTTTCTGATACATAGTGACATGAAGAAGGCTCCCAAACAGGTTAGTTGGCTGACTGAACAGAAGGACTTTTATAAGTGTGATAATTGTAAAGCCTGTAAGAATAGTGTCAATGTTAAGACATATACAATGCCAAATGGACAGGAGAGAAACATCAACAAGGTAATCACATGTAATGGTGATATCTGTGTATATGTTTTGGAAGGCCCGTGTGGCTTATGATACATTGGAAGTACAATTTTTCCTCTCAAGCAATGTATCTTGGAGCATTTGAGAGCAATTAGGAATTGTGATCATAATTATCCAGTGGCGAGACATTGGGAACAAGAACATGCCCAAAAATCTGATACTCTTTCCTTTTTTGGTATTGACAGGGTGGAGGTTTTAGCAAGAGGAGGCGACAGAGAGAGAAAACTCCGGATTTTGGAGTCTGAATATATTGTGCATTTTAACAGTAAGTCCCGATGGGTCTGAATCTTGATGAGGAGCTTTCGGTTCATATAGGTTGACAGCATTCAGAATACGGGACAATTGGCAATGGTGTTCTCATTTGTTTCCATTATGTTGATGAGCGGTTTTATGGGAGAAAAAGTTAGGGGCATCTCTGGTGGGATAATAGGTGGAATTTTTTTCTCAGCACTCTCCTTACTTTACATAGTTACATATCTATTCATGTGGGTGCACAGGTTGTTGTTTGTGGAAGATTGACATGAAAAAATAAAAGAAAATGAAATTGTATTGGTTTAATATTTAAGATGCGCTTATATTTTACGCAATGAGATCTAGGCGGGGCTACAAGTGTATGGTCAGGCAAATCATGTGCAAGAGATTATGGGGGTCATTTTGACCTCGGCGGTCTTTTTCTAAGACCGCGAGGGACCGCCGTGCGGAAGACCGCCAGTGGTGGCGGTTTGCCGCTCTGCCTATTATGACCATTGGCAGCTCTCTGTCCTTTTTCGGACGGAGAGCCACCAACAGCCATACTGGCGGGAGGCGGGGAAGTGGAGGTTGCTCCACCTCCACCGCCACGCCAACAGAACACCGCCCAGCGAATCACGTCCTGTGATTCGCTGTGGCGATGTTCTGTCGGCGGTGTGGTGTCGGTGGAGCTGCCCCCATGGCTCCCGTCCCCTCCCGGAGGATCGACTGAACAGGTAAGTCGATCGTCCGTTAGGGGAGGGGGGTGGGGGTGTTGTCTGTTGTGTAGGTGCATGGGGGTGTGCGTCTGTGTATGTAGAGGGGGTGTGTGAGTGCGTGTATGCTTGAGGGGGTGTTGCGTGTTTTGGGAATGAGTGCGTGTATGTCTGTGGGTATGTCTGTATGGATGTGTGCATGTATGTTTGTATGTGGGTGTGCGTGTCTGACTGTGTGTGTTTATGTAGGCATGTATGTCGGTGTGTGTGCGTGTAAGTGTGTAGGTGGTGCCTGGGTGCGTGTTGTGTGGGTATGGGTGATGTGATGTTGGGGGTCGGGTGGGGAGGGGGCCCTGCCACCTTTGGGGGGTGGCAGGGGTGGTGGGGGGCGTAGGGGAGGGAGTCGGTGTGGTGGTGGGGTTGGGGCATGGGGGAGACCCCTATCAGTGCCAGGGAAGGAATTCCCTGGCACGGATAGTGCTTACCGCCATGGATTTCATGGCGGTTCAAACCGCAGGAAATCTGTGGCGGTAAGCCGGGTCAAAATACCGCCGGCGGTATAGTCACGGCCGCTGGGCTGGAGACCTAGGTCGCCAGGCCGGCAGTCGTCTCCGCCCTGGCGGGCGGAACGGAGAACCGGTGGATGACCATAGCGGTAACCGCCATGGCCATAATACTAGAAAGAAAGACCGCCAACCTGTTGGCGGTCTTACCGCTGCTTCTCCGCCTTCAGCCAGGGTCATAATGACCCCCTATGTTTCACTATATGGCCACTTGGCCAGTATACAGGGTACAGATATTTGTATTATGGTTTTGAAAATGATGAAAATATGATTATATTTTATAATTGAACATTACTGGCCAGAATATATGTTTGCTGTGTATTCACATAATGTCAAAAATGTGGTTGTATAAATTGATAGACATATCATGAATATGACTAGTAGTTGATTAATTGCACATATATAGTTTTGTCTTTCATCTTGTATTCTGTCAATGTCTCATAGTCTTTTCACTATGTTTAAGCTATTTCAAGTGTTTTTAAGGGAGGTGGTGCACATTATTACTTTTTTTGGCTGTGAGGAAGATCTCTAGGAGAATGAAACACATTGCCATTGAAATTTCTTTATCATGTTTCACAAACCTGTGGAGTGCGTTTTTTAGGTACCGGTGATGGTGGTACCTGGATTGCTTATATATAGTTGATACTAGGTAGTTGTAGTTGGGACCCAGTTTCCATAGGAAGACGGTTTTCTCTTTCGCCTATAACTTTGGTGCAGCTCAACGAATCTTTATGACATTTTCTAAACTTACACTTTTCTTAGTTCAGCTTCTTTCTCAAAAGTTGCTGGGTGATCTGTCAAGAGGGGGTCCAAGAAAAAGGGGGGGTCCAAAAACACTTTTTCCCCATTCATTTTTCCATAGGACCTACAGACATGCCTACAGCCTGAGCTGCTGAACGGAATTACACCAAATTTGGCACAAAGGTAGATTCAGTTCTATAGATTACACTTATCGTGGTTTGGTGTAAATCAGTTCAGTAGTTTAGGAGTAACCTAAGGCCAAAAAATATAGATATGTAGGAACATGGATCCTCGGTGGATCCAGACCTGTGCATTCAGGTCCAGATTTGCGCAGCCTGGGGAAAAACAAGGCCCAGATTAGCTGGTCGCAACCTGATAGAAGAGTTGCAGCCGCCATTTTGTTTGTCACATCAGCTCGGGATGTGAAAAGGAGTGTGGAAAAACAATTCAAGCATCAGGATACAGGTATCCTGAACCCCTAGGACAGATAGAGAGGTCCATTAGGGGCTCCTCGTGGTCAAAGAATTGTCCAGTTATTTTTTTTCCGTCAGATCTGTGGAACCACAGTTCTACGAATGGCCCAATGGATCCAGACCCGCGGTTCCATTGGTGGAATGTGGTTCCAGAGAAAAACTGAAAAAAAATACACACTCCATCCAACCTCATGCTGCACATGGCCAAAGGCTGTGTGCAGCTTGGGTTTGGGTGTATGTAGGAGTTTGCCGATGGGCCTTTGGCCATGTGCGGTGCTGCTTATATTTACGTCTGTGAGAAGCCATAGAAATCCACAGAAAAAAAACAAAGGTTACAGGGACATTATAGTTAGATTCTGAATTTCCTAGAAATTCAGCTTTTATAGTTATTGTTAACTCAAGTAATGATAAGTCACGCCCTAAGGCAACTATAACTTGCGCCTGTGCCAAGCACAGCTATTTACTCCACATATTACACTATTAATGACAACATCTATGGCATCATTGATATTATTACTACAACATTTGTAATAAAATTATTGATGAGAAAACTGTGCATGGGGGGCACAAATTATAGCTACCTTAGGGTGTGAGTTATAGTTACTTGAAATATCTCTAACTATGCCTGCAGAATTTTTAAGGCCTTGTGAGAGTAAATTCAGAACGTAACTACAACGTCCCTGTAACCTTTGTTTTTTTTCCAGTGAATATGTACATATACACATAGATATACACATAGATATACACACACACATACACATGCAAATATATACACATTTTTACATATACACACACTACAACTAACTACTAGAGAATGTGTACCTTCCTTATTTGAAAACAGGATACTCATGAGTCCTTTTCCCTTAATGACCTACCTGTGCATCAGTGAACAAATAAGGAGTTGAGCCCTATCTTTGTCTGACCTGAATGCAGGAAACAATATACAATACCTTCACCCCTTCTAAAAATTATCCACTGCAAAAGAGCAGAGAATGACGATAGGAGGCAAAAATAACCATGAAACTTTTGTAAAAATATGGTAAAGTTTTACCTAAGAATGATTTTTTGGAAGTTTACCTGCACCCTTCTGGAGTTGTCTGTACAGGAAAATGTCCCCAATATTTAGCTGTAATGTAGAGTCGTGGAATTAGGGTAACCTCTAATACTTTCTGCCAAGTCGCATAGCTAGAAAATACATTTCTAGTACAAATTACGGTTGAAATGCTCTCCTTTGATCAAGAAATTCAAAGGTTTTTGATCAGTATATCATTCATGTTTAGGTTGCAAGTTGAGGGACATGTTAGAAGGTCCATCATTCCATGCTATTCCCCTAGATTCTTTTCTCTTCGGATATATTAGAAATTACATCTTCTGTGTTCTGAGATCAGCTGCAAGACCTGACCTACTATTAAAATAATGGTGTTGCCTTTACTGTACATGCATATGGGATGGACCTGACATTGTATCAGACCACTAGGCTAACACTGAGAAGCATCAAACATTATTAACTAGTACTTTATGATTTGGTGATAATACACAATACCAGCACATAGGTATTATTGCTTATAATGGTGGAGCTGGAAAATTTTCTTAATTTCCAAATATTTGCATGTGGCTCTTGTGTACACTGAAGAGTGTCAGTGATTACATTAATGAAGCACAGTCTTACAAAACAAACTGTCTTGAGCTGCTGTGAATTATCTGCTAGAAATTTAGACAGCTCCCTAAATCATTTTTTAAATCATTTGGAAGGTCAGGTCAGACAAGAGAAAGTTAATCTTTAAACCTTGTTTTCATGCGCAGGCAGCAGTAAAAGGGGAGGGGTTATGACAAGCACATCCAAAACCATTGATTTAAAGCGCCTAGTTAATATGGATCTATAAATGTTGCTTGTGGTGAAAGGGATCCCATTACTGAACACTCATTTTGGGTTATAATAGGGAGCTTGCAATACATTTGTGCTTAACTAGGAGCCAATGCAAAGCCTGAAATGGATAGATACATTGTCATTATTTCACAATCCTCCAATTAGACTAACAGCTACATACTTTTCTCTCTGCATGTGGCACCATGGAAAATCTACAAGCATGGTACAAAAACTGTGCAGTAATCAGACTAGGATGTTCATCAAAATTAATGTTCATTTATTGTGGAGCCAAAGAAATAGCCTTCAAACAACTCCCCAACTGGTGGACTAAGGAAAATCCAGTGTCCCCAGCCAGCTCTAGATTTTGAAGCTTATCTCATTAATTTATATTTTTTACAAAAGAGCAATTTAAAATATCCCCAATGGGTTCTTCTATCCAAAGTAAATCAACTTTATCTTCAAGTATTGAAATAAAATTAAGAAATACTCACCCACTCTTCAACCTTATAAAGACATCCTCCTAAGGTATAATAGTAGTCTCCTCACCCACTCCTCAATCTTATGAAGACATTATGCTAAGGTATAATAGTAGCCCTCTCACTCATACCCCACTTTAAATATATGAGTGTTGTCCATCAAAGCTTAAATGTTGTAGGTGCCAGCAAGATGCTTTATGTACATTCAATAGGTAGGAAAATACTAGTGAGCCCTATAGTGAGTTAGTGGTGCTGGAGTAAACTTTTTGCATGACCACTGATTGTGACTGAATAAATAATAAATGTCAAGGACCCAAAGTAGCTATGCCCTCTGCAGTATAGTAAGATAATGGGATCCTAGGGTTCACTTTAGTGACAGCTATTAACATGTTAAGAAACCAACATAATGACCTGTCAGTTGACTGTAATTGAAATAATGTTATCATTTACCTCAACAAATTATGTCTCTGTCTAATTGTAAATCCTAATCCAGGAATGAAGTTGGTGAAATAGAAGAAATTCAGTTTGAGGCCCCTAGAAATGGAACATTGCCAAATTATCAAGTAGTGTGGGGAGGATGGCAATTGGACCACAGCATTCCTAAAGTGAATCATCTAGGTTTATCATGTATAGTAAGGATTTGAAGTTATAACCTACTGTCCATTATAGCTGAAAGGGTTTATGTCACAAGACAGAATGACAAAATATTGATTTACAACATATCAGATGCAGAATATTGACTATCACTACATCAAGCTAGCCTGTTCTGGCTAATCTGCAATGAAACAAACAACAATGTGATTAAATGAATGGTTGAATTAATCTTGTTCTCTGCTGATCACATGGGCCGTAATCCAGTCAATCATTTTTCACAAACAATGCCACTCTAAACAGAGACCAGCCATATGCAAATTATTCTGAGTTCCTCTCAAACAGGTACAATCCAGACCGACCAGATCAGGTCACCTCTAGATCGGAACACAAACAACCCCAGACCGTATTTAGCCTATTAACGATCACACAAGCTCTTTCCAATCTATACTGGGTGAAAAATGATAGCTTGGAATTACAAATGAGTGTTCGCTAGTGGCTGAGATTAATTCAATCATTTCTTGCATCACCTTGTTGTTTGTTTGCAGTAAATGCCCTAACAATAATGGGTATGCCCAAAATATTGGCTCATGCTCTCTATGCCTCAGGACTCTGTTTGTACCTCACTGACAAGGGCTAAGCAAACCAAAACAGGTGTTGGCATGATAATGTTCCTGTCTGTCGGGGACCTGATCTTGTAGTTCAGGCTAGACTGTTACTTTTGATGCACAGCCGAGGCAGTACTGAAATGCGTTCCAAGTGATCCCCAGTGGGTTAGATTAGTTCTGTCATTATCTTTTACCCACATTTATCTCCTTGTGCTCAACTTGCATGAAAAAACAATATACCAAAGTTCCTAATAGTTCATCCATTCAGACCCAGAAATGGTTGGTCATGAGCGCAGTGTTGCTTGGAAAAGGCTTCACAAATTTACTGAATGTACTATGCAAAAATGCTTGAATTTGGTCAAGGAACCTACATGTCATGTGAAGCAAAATGACAGGAGATTTTCAAGTAGTGGCAGACATTTTGACATCACGGATCATCATGATCCAAAGTGTCCTTCCAAGATATTTTAGACACATGGTTGATGCAGCCTGGACCTTATTGCATAGTTGTTGACTCTGCAGGCTTCTTTCATCCTCAGCAATCAAGCAAGACTGAATTGGATAGAGAAGTACTCTCGGAAATTATTCATATTTAGGGCTTTGGATTCATATTTACAAGCACTACTTCTGGAGTTATCTGTTGTGGATTATGAACTTGAAAATTATTTGTAATGCAAAAGGGAATCATAGAAATGTCACAGAATCACAGAAATGTGTCCATGTAACACAGATGGTAGTAGTCAATGTAAGAAATGTATCATAGGCCTGCAAACTCTTTGAATGCATTTGATACATTGATAAAATCACTAAAGACTTCCCCTTGTCCTTAGATATCAAAGAAGTCAGTGCCCAGCTATGTCACCTGAAGAGTAGTGATAACCAATGTTTCTCTTTTGTCTTTCTTATTCCAATTCCTTTTCCCCATATCTACTTGCCAAAATATTATTCTGTGTATGGTTGGCTAAGGTTTCAAGGAAGCATAGAACCAAACATTGCTTCCATTGATCCTAACTACAAGATTAGTGCATCGTGACAAATTCAAGCATTCCTTGCATCACCTTGTTGTTTGTTGCATGTATCTACAATGAGGAGCCTCAAAATGTAAATGTAGGTTTTAGGGTTAAAGTTATACTCCCTAGTATGAAAGACAGTTTAGCGCATTTTATTGAATTAATAATACTAAAAATATTCTTACCTATATGTTATTACTTCCATGATATTGTTGTTATTTGCACTTGCTATTTCTGCAGGCTATTATTCTGCATTTGATATTGTGGTAGAACACCTACCCAAAGAATTTGAATGATTTTGACTGTTTTGACATCCTCTGTGTTACAAAGCCATTTATCAGTTGTCGATCAACCATATTTCCCAAAGATTGTAAATTTTGCTTTCGGAATACTAATTGTAACATGACCACTCACTGCATACCCACAACATTGCCTATGCTGTACATGCAATTCAGCAACGGTAAAGTAAAAAAAAAAAACTTATTGGCATGCACAAGAGGTCTAGCCGCTATAGAGTCCACTTTAGGGAGGAAAGGTCCTCAATGGGTTAATATACATTAGGACATCCGACAAAGTACTAAACAGGCAAGGGCAAGGACTCTAAAAAATCAATATATGGAATACCTGGAACAAAAAAGTAGTCCATCGATTCAGATTAATCTGTGCTTTTTTTGCTACCACCTACCAGTTACGATTTTACATTTCTGATAGAATGACCCTTTCTGTCTGTGAACAAGATTCCTAAAAAACCTCACAGTAGAGGAGTTCTCTTGGGATATCTTCAAAGTCCTGAGTGTCAAATGTTATACCTACAATGGAGATTTTGGTGTTTAATAAATACCACAGGAGCGAAATCTAGGAAATCATCATTAAAAGGTCTACCAAAGCCTCCTCAGTCTAATTGGACCATGTCAATTTCTTGTAACAGCAGAAGGATCCCAGATCATAATCCAAGTGCATTAAATGTACCCCAAAGTGTTCTTTTGTAAACAGAGAACACATTTGTCAAAAGGAATACGTTCAATGTGTCAGAAATCCCTAACCTTGCACTCTGGCTCCAACAAGAGGATGTACTCTTCTGTCTCTCACAGCCTCCACCAATATTGATGTACAGTGAGAAAATGAGGGCGGTTGTAGAAATGGTGAAAGAGGAACAGGATGAGAAACAAAATAGTAACGGGAAATACATCACTTTCCCTGGTCTCATTTGTTGTGTATTGGCATTTGCAGGTCAAAGCAAGTATCTACAAGCATTAAGCGATAGCTTACTAATGCATCATGAAGGTCCTATATCTGACCCTAACAGTGCAACAATATAACTTATCTGTATAGCTTGCTGTTTTGTGACATATTGATATGCCTGAAAATGAAACATGACTAAAGATGAGTATCTTTATGCACATCCTTAAATACTAATAGTAGGATAACTACCCTTAGCTTCACACCTATATACTCTCTACTGTAGATAGGCTAGGTTTCTGCTTGATTCTGAAAATGACTGGAGAAGGAGTTAACACTCATTAATATTTTGTGGTTCCTAACATTAGCAGCTTTAACTTCTAGCATTAATGTTTAATATTATCTGTCTATCAATCTATCTATCTATCTATTTATCTATCTATCTATCTATCTATCTATCTATCTATCTATCTATCTATCTATCTATCTATCTATCTATCTATCTATCTATCTATCTAGCTATCTATCTATTCACTTAAAAAACACAAAGTTTACAGGGACCTTATAGTTAGGTTCTGAATTTACTTGCACAAAACCAAAGAAATTTGCTAGGTACAGTTAGTTATTTCAGGTACCTATGACTCTGGGCCTTAGGTAACTATAACTCGCACAGCTCCCATGCAGTTTTTTCTTCAATAACTTGACTTCTAATGTTTCAATGATATTTTTATTGACGTTATAAAAGTTTTCATGAGTGCTGTAGTATCTGGGGTAATTAGTAGTGCACATGCTGCTACAGTGTAGTCAATGGCGGCACGCTCTCAGGTGGTGTGAGTGCAAGGAAGCAGACCTCCCTCCTCAACTCAAATTTCTTTCAAAGGATAGATGACACCACACTCCGTGAACTTCATGATAATTCTTTATTGAAAATTGAAAAATGCAACAATATTGCATATAAGTGGCACTTGACACTGGGTAGTTGTAGTTAGAATAAAGCTTTCTTAATAAAATTGGTGTAGTTTAATGAATCTTCACAAAACGTTACAAAAAAATGTTCTGCCACCTCAGCTCCTAACTGCAAAGTTATGAAGGGCTCTATTAAGCGGTGACTGAGAAAAAGGTGGGTGTCCCAAAATGTGTTTTCCCATTCATTTTTCCATTGGAACTTTTGACACAACTACAACCCACACCACCCAACGGATTTACACCAACTTTGTCAGAAAGCTAGCTCTTGGTCCAGAAAAAGTGTTTTTTGCCTTGATGTAAATTGGTTCAGTAGTTTATGAGCAATTACTGACAGATCTTGTTAGATATCTTATTGGTTGCGATCAGATCAAAGACTCAGTCCCAAGTCTGAAGAAAAATGTAAAAGAAAGATATAAGTGGACCAGGTAGGGAATGAGATACTCTGACCCCCGAGGCCTAGTGAAGGGGGCCAGAGGGACTCAGACTGCAGTCAAACACATTTTTTTAGGTGTTGCCAAAAATTCATGGGGAAGTTGTGAATCTGTGATAAAAAATTTTTTTTTAAAGTTAAAGTGTATTTAAAAAAACAAAACACCTGGGGGTTTGCCAGGGCCAGAGGGGCAATACAATCTTTCCCATTGACAAAATGGATATTAAAAGTAGAAGGGGCAACCCACGCTGAATCTAAAAAGGCCCATGAGACCTATCCCCTGGGGATGAATTCAACAAGTAAGGACTTGGAGACTGGAGTCGTGCCGCCTATCTTCCAGAGTCTCTAAAGGCAAGAGGGATCTCTTCCCCTGGTGAAGGCTCAGTTACTGTCTCCCAGGGAGCCCACCCCACAGACACAGTAGTTTCCCAGCCCTCACCAGCATGGGAAGGGAAACAAATGCTTGATCCTGCCTGGTGTGAGGATTTTTAAATCTCCCATCAGCTTTGAGCAAATATTGCTTCCCTGCCTGCAGGAGTGTGTGAAGGGAAGGCAAGTCTGTTCCTAGCCAGTGGGAGATTTAAACATGCTCCCAGCAGGTGGGAGTAGACTTCTCTTTCCCTGCCCACACTCCTGCGTCCCTGGGGCCCCAATAAGTTTGGGAGGAGGCCTAACAGCCTCCTCCCCTTTATAATTGTAACATGCCTGAGGATGGGGTCCTTGTAGCCCATAAAACTCTAGCAATTCACTGAAATGACCAAAAGTTAAAGGTGACAATTTCAGTGACCACATAACGTTTTAAACATACAAATCAACGGAAATTCACCAGATATAGTTATCTCCGGTAACTATGACTCATTCCCTAAGGTAAGTATTACTCGCACCCCCATACTCATGACATCTTCTAAGACATCATTGATAATGCATCATTTGCTATAAAATTATTGATGAGAAAACTGTGCAGTGGGGGATCACCAGCCATTCACTGTAGTTGAATGTCTTTTGTGTTCACCATTGTTGGTGCAGCCAGTGCTGTGTAGCTTTAGACGTGTGTTTCAGAATTGCTGTCCTTCTTCAGTGGAGAGAAACTAGTGAAAATTCGGGGTGCTGGCAATGCTGCTCACAGTCTTCCCAGGTTTCCATACCACTCCCGGGCTCAGGTGCAACCCACAGCTCACCAACCCAACATCACAACAAGGACACAATCACAAAAGAAGTACGCAACACACTTCCTGGCATAACAGCACATAATTAACCATATGCATTGTGATAAATGTGATGCATGATGACAATCACTGTAGTTGAAAGTCGTTAGAATTCACCATTGTTGGGCAGCAAATGCTGTGGATCTCTAGACATGTGTTTTCAGAATTGTGTCTTTTTTCAGTAGATCGTAACAGGTGAAAGTTGAGGCTGATGGCAATGTTCGCTCACAGTCTTCTCAGGTTTCTGTATAGTCTCAGAGTACAGGTGCATCCCAGAGCTCCTCAGCTTTTACTGAAGTAAGTGTTAACACACCGTACATTTACCATAATGCATTTGAGTGAACTGAGGGCTGGTATACGAAGCAGTGTAATCCCTTCCTCGTTTTATCATAAGGCCCCTTTGAGCTGATGTGCTCTGGTTGATGCTGCTGTGCTCAGTGAGTGGTACAGAGACCTGAGAAGACTGCAAGCAGCATTTCCAGCACCTCTATAACAACTTGGTATTCCCTCCTGAAGAAATGACAAGAAACCTTATGCAAATCTGGAGATACACAGCACTGACTGCGCCAACACCAGTAAACATTAAAGACTTTTACTGACCTGTTTCCATGCTCCGCAATAACAATATTGCATCTGAACGAACTCAGTGCTGGTATGTGAGGCAGTGTGCTCCTTTCATCTTTACTTCCTATAAACAGGTTCTCATCAGCTCTCCCTCTCCAGTTAAAAACAGACCAAGAGCAAATCATCTTATCTCTATATAAGTCTAACTTTGACCTTATTCGACTTTTTTGCACAGATTTGTTTTGCTAGTAGATGGTTGCTACTTCGTTGGTTAACATTCCAATTTACAAGGCATTAATTGTGTATTTGACCCTTCTATTTGCGAGCATCGTCCATAAAACTCCTAATGGGGAGTAGAATAGTAGCTCAATAACATGAATCATGATATACTATTAATTTGGAGTGCCAGCGCTAATTGTCTTATGAGTTAATTGATCACTTCTGTGGTGGCTTCAAAATGGTGGTAGTTAAGGACTGAGAATCATACTTAGTTTAATACCACTATTTCAAGGTTGCACCTGTAATTGTTTTTGTGGTTTATGCATCCTAAATGTTCATTAAAACAGAACAGAAAAACTGAGTTTGCAGGTTAAGTTAGTTAACTTAACATGGCTTGGGATAAAGTGAGCAAAGCTGCCTGTCCGCATGGTTTAGTTTGGTTACTTACGTTTCAGTGCTTCGTTCTGTAGGTTCAAGACGATTTGTATGGAGCTGATTCTGGGATATGTTAAAGTCTCTGTGGCTAAACTAAGACAGAAAAATCTCGACATTATCTTATTTATTGTAAATTCTTCCATTGTTATTTGCACAGATGCTCAAAATGAAGGAAAACATGGAACAAATAAAATAAATTTTTCTCCAAATTAAATACCGTTGAATATTCACAACAACTCTGTTAGTGACTGTTGGCTTATACTTTATTCAACTTCAACTATTTATACTACAGTAATTAATTAGGAGTGTGAAACGTTGTTATAATGTCCGAATAGCTGAGCAATGTCCGAAAACTTTGACCTTGTCAATGGTGGAGAAAGTTTCCTGACTTCACCTAAGTCTCTGAGACATAGATAAAGTCTCTTCAACCCACGTCGAAGTGCAATCTCCTGCTCCCGAAAAGGTCCTAGGAAGGACAACATAGAACAAGAATTTCTGAAAGCTTGCAGCAATCCCACAGCTACCAGGAAAAAAGTTCTTGTCGGGTTTATGGGGAGCAGTACTAAATGTAGGGCGTCAGGAAAGCAGGTCTGAGGACTGCCTGGCCGGTGTGACAGAGTGCAGCACACACTCATAGCTATGTCTAGATTGTCAAGAAAGAGAATGAAGTGGGTTTTAGGAGTTTGCCAGGGTGGTCGGAGGTGTTTTAGGGAAGAAGACAGATTAGCTGCCAAGCAGTGTGAGCCCTGTCTTTGCCCAAAGCAGGTCCTTGTGACTGTGGTAGCGTTTCCCGCTCCCTTGAAAATTGATTGATGTTATCCCTTTTTGTTAAGATTGTCGTTCCCAGCACTTTGTGACGCTTGAGCAGTTCAAAAGAAATAGCGAGAGTTGTGCAAAAGTCACACAATTACACAAAATGTATGGAAAATTACATGTAATTATGCGAAATATAAAGCCATCAACTAATGCTATGTTTCAGGCAAAAGGTGCCCTTGCATTCGTTTTTTATGCAGTGAAGCATTTCAAGCTAAAATAAAGTGTGAACAACACAATTGCAGTGAAGAACAGCCCCTTGTGCTTTGGTCGTTCATGTTATTCCTGCGCTCTTGAGCTATCATTTTGCCTCGAACAGTGACGTAATTAAGAAATGTGGTTTAATTACACAGTTTCAGAAATTTCACTTAACAAGTGCAACATGAAATTCCTGAAATTACATTAATTGCACCAGCTTAATTTAAGTGTCGCCCGGGCCAGTAATTATCAAATTGTGATTCTGAACATTAATCAACTTCACAAATCTTTAAAAGAGAAGCCATGTATTCCATTCAAAAGGAACATAATCTGACTACGAAGCTTTATATGAAAATGCAAAAATGACATCTGAATGTACCACTGAGATTTTTACCATTGAGGAGGCATTCAAGATGAAGAATGCAATCCGCAATCTTTCAGGTGATACCACTATTTTATGGACTAGCCATGTTTCCTCCTCAAAAAGGACAGTTTTTGAGAGTGTTGGCGATTTCCTCATAACAAGGTGCTGAAATATTTGGAGATAATACATTATGGTATAAAAAAGGACATGAGTGATGTGTAAGTATATCAAGTTAAAGTAATTTTTCCACAATCACTTTTTCACATCAAATTAAACAGTTGAAAACCTTTAAAAAATGTAGCACAATGTCTAAAAGAGGGAAAAGATGATCACTATGGCATGCCAGTACATTAGAGGTAAATGGACATTTGTCAAGCGAATTTGATAGGTTTTTAGCATATGCTTCTAAAACAACCTAGAAAGGTCCACTTTGGTTTATATCTTTGAGTTTTCCTCCGGAAGCAATGTTTATGTGTATAAAGCAGACGATACCCAAACCTGGTTTCTCCAAATCCAGCAAATGACTATGGGCCTCATTATGACCCTGGCAGCTGGCAGTAACACCGCCAACAGGCTGGCGGTGTTTCGCCAACTATTATGACCGTGGCGCAATAGCCACGGCCATACCGCCGACCCCTCCACAATACCGCCAGGCTTCTGACTGGCGGTCATAATCCTCCGGGCAGCGCCCAGTAAACACTGCCATGGATAGGCTGGCGGTAAGAAGGACTTGGGTTGCCCCTGGGGGCCCCTGCACTGTCCATGCACTTGACATGGGCAGTGCAGGGGCCCCCAGGCATTGTCCAGTCGCGCATTTCACTGGTCGAATTTCGGGCAGTGAAATGTGCGACGAGTGCTACTGCACCTGCTGCACATCAGCATTGCCGCCGGCTCTATTACGAGCCGGCAGCAATGTTGATGTGACTTTTCCACTGTTACCGTCCGATGGCCCAGCAGAAAAGTCGTAATAGGGAGCCAGAAATACCACCAGCACTTTGAAATGACCGCCGAGGTTTTAATGAGGGCCAATGTCTCTCTAACTTACCTACAAACAATGAATTTCTTTCATGACCTGGACATAATAAAAGAAGAGAAATAACACTTACTCTCCAAGTTGTAGTACAGGAGATCTAATGGTCTTCAAGTGATGCACGGACAGCTTTACAAAGGAACATGTCATAGGCTGAAGTGGCATCTATTAGCTCCCGTGAATTTGACTAGGAGGTAATCCACTGGAACAGATCTCTGATGGAAGATAATACACTAAAACTACCATAAATGGTATGGAGCAGTTAGCACTGAAAAGAAGTGATATTATATGGCTAATATTGTATTGTTAAGGTTAGATGATAGATACATCAGTGACAACATGGACAGTCGCCCTTTACGTTAGGCAAACCCCACAGGATGGTTGTCGTGTTCGTGCTAGTTTTAGGTTTTTGATCTCTCGCCAGAGAGATCGGTTTGTATGCACGGCCTGATGGAATGAGTGAAGCTGGCATGAGTGTAATTCACATAGGTGATAAATGACACAAATTGCACATGACTCAGAGGTACAGCTACCCAATAGTCGTCAGCTTAGGATCCTAAGCATAGGTTGGTCCTAAAGAAAGCTATTTGACAGTAATGGGCAGTAATATATCGCTGAATCTTGTAGACTAATAGGCCTTGGAGTCCATTAAAAACTTAGTAAACCAATTATTATTTGTAGTCTTGGCAAATGACCTTAGAATCAATTCTAAAATATAAGCAACATCCTACAGGTAATTTCAATTTGAGATCCCATGCCAGAAATATGCGCACTCCATTAAGTATCAACTTACAGCCTCCCAAATGCAGAAGGTATCTTGATGAGGACTCAGTGATAAAGCAGCCTACTAGTAATCTCAGCAAGTAAGAATCCTTTTAAATAAATAGAGACAATCTCTCTAGGTCAAACAAATAAATGTCAGCATAGATTTGAGTTAGTTCTCTCTCCTTTAATAACTTCTATTGACGAAACTGGGAAGTGAGTTCACTTACTCCCAATAATAGCATGTATCTCACCCTCTTGTACAAATTCCATTGGAAAGCTTTTAATTTTTAGCATGATATAGCCGAATACTGCAATCTGTGAAGATTGCACTATATGCTCTACAGGGGGTTATGCTAGTGTAACCTGATACACACAGCACCCAGCAATCCACAGAGTATGCAGCAAAGAATTTTCTGTAAAAATGTAAAACTCTGTTCAGGCTATGTCTATCTCAACTTTCTTGAAATCTCTATTTTGACGATAGCCTGATAACATATCCTGCAGACGATATAAGCCATCAGGGTTATTCCAGCTTTCTCTGGGCCAGGCCCCATCTCATTTCCAACACTGGTGCTCCGGTTTCTTAGGGTAAAGCCCTGGGATATTTCTACAACCATTAACCATTACATTTTCACTTTTTAACCAGGCTAGTTATGGGTACATCTGAAGAGTGGTTCAGAATTATAGGGGGTGACTGAGAGCAAACTATGTAGGCTGCTTACTAATAATTGTGTGTAGTGTAAGGATTGATTATTTGCTTATCTATTTAGTTTCTGACATGCTTGGTGAATTTAAAACATGAGGCAAAAAGTTGAGAACTGCTTTGGTGGGAAAGGTGCTTTGTAGGCAAAAGGCTAGACATGTACCTATGTAGTTTACATGTCCTGGTAGTGTAAAACTCCTAAATTCGTTTTTACACTGCTGTGAGGCCTGGTCCCTTCATAGACTAACATTGGGGCTACCCTCAGATACTGTTGAGTGGTAGCTGCTGATCTGAAAGGAGTAGGAAAGTCATATTTAGTATGGCCAGAATGGTGATACAAAATCCTGCTGACTGGTGAAGTTGGATTTAATATTACTATTTTAGAAATGCCACTTTTAGAAAGTGAGCATTTCCCTGCACTTAAATATTTCTGTGCCTTACAGTCCATGTCTGGATGGGTTTAGTTGACAGCCCCCTTGTGCATTCACTCAGACACACCCCAAACACAGGATACTCAGCCTCACTTGCATACATCTGCATTTTGAATGGGTCTTCCTGGGCTGGGAGGGTGGAGGGCCTGACACTTACATGTCAAAGGACAGTAGCCTGCCCTCACACAAAGGACTGCCACACCTCCTACAAAGACCCTGGCAGACAGGATTGAACTGAAAGGGGACCTGATGTACTTCTAAGCCACTCTTTGAAGTCTCCCTCACTTCAAAGGCATATTTGGGTATTTAAACATGGCATCTGCCCCCTCTAACTCAGACACTTCCAGGAGAAGAGAACCTGAACCAGAACTGCCTGGCTGCCCAAAGGACTCAACCAACTGATTTCTAAGAAGGACTGCTGCCTTGCTGTTGCCCTGCTGCCTTGCTGCTCTCTGGCTGTGCTGAGAAGTGCTCTCCAAGAGCTTGGATAAAGCTTGCCACCTGTTCCCTGAAGTTTCAGGATCAAAAATACTTCTTCTCTATAAGAAGGACTCCTTGTGTGGCAAAAATCAACGCACAGCCTGCCAGAAACAGCGCACAGCCTGCATCGCGGTGAAAAATTCACCGCACGCCGAACCGGAATGACGCAGCCTGACTTTGCAATGAGACGATCGATGCAGCTCCAGCGTAGCGACTGCAAATTCGATGCACGGCCCACTGGATCGATGCACAGCTGAGCCAGAACAACGCAGCCCGAGAGGAATCGACGCAGCGCCTGCCGTGCGGTAGAAATTTCCACGCAACGCCCACTGGATCGACGCAGTCCTTGTGACTTCGTCCTGTCAGCGACCGGAAATCCAGGCATCATCCCCGGGGCGTCCAAAAACCCTGCAATCCAAAGAGGAACCACGACCAAGCGCCGGAAATCGACCACAGCTGTCCCTGTGTGAAATCTAAATAACGCATTGCTGTGTGTTGCCCGAGAAATCGACGCACACCCCCTTGTTTTCCACGCATCTCCTCCTCTGCGGTTCTTTGCGGAGATTTTGAACACAAACCAGGTACTTTGTGATTGAAAGAGACATTTATTGCTTTAAAAAGACTAAAGACACTTTATAGAACTGTTACAGTGATATCTCAACATATACTTATTGCATTTTAATCGTTTTGACCTGCATCTTATCCAGATAAATATTAAATATTTTTCTAACCAATGTGTGGTGTATTTATGTGGTGCTATACTGTGTTACTGTGTGATTTATTGCACAAATACTTTACACATTACCTTCTAATTTAAGCCTGACTGCTCAGTGCCAAGCTACCAGAGGTGGGCAAAGGATAATTTGAATTGTGTGTGACTTACCCTGACTAGAGTGCGGGTCCGTGCTTGGACAGGGGGTAACCTAGCTGCCAAACAAAGACCCCATTTCTAACAACTCCCAATTGAAGTGGACTCACCTGGGAGGATAACATTTGTAGTGTGTGTGTAGTACAGGGATTGACAGGGCTGCTAAGGCCAGGAGGCACTGTTACCGTAACTCCACTCAGCCAGCCTTGTGTCCTTTGCTCCAAAGACCCTTATTAGTCAATTCCCAATTATAGTGTACTCACCTGGGAAGATAACATTTGTATAGTGGGTAGTACAGGGATTGACATGACTATAACCCCAAACAGGCACCGTCTCTGTAACTCCAAGCACTAAACCAGTAGTCGCTTGCTCAAAAACATCACTTAGTGAACTCTCAATTTAAGTGTGCTCTCTTGGGGGAGAACATTGGTCAAGTGTGTGTACTACAGTAAGTGACGTGAATGCAAATCAATGCAGGCCGTGTATCTGTATCTCAAAACAGGAGCACAGTGCTCTTTTCTGTCTTCAAAGACCACTTATTGCCAATTACAAAATGAAGTTAACTCACATGGGGGGATAACATTTGTCGAGTAATGGGGAGTAGGGAAAGTGCATTGTTCCTCCAACTCCAAACACTAGAACAGTGCTCTCTCCTCAAAAGACCCCTGTCTCCTAACTCTCTATTGAGGTGTACTCACCTGGGAGGAAACCATTTGTTAAGTGTGTATAGTAGAGGGAGTGATTTGACTGCTAATGCCACGAGGCCCTATTTCTGCAAAAACAGAACACCAACAGAATGCTCTCTTGTCCAAGGACCCCTGTGTCTTAACCCTCAATTGAAGTGTACTGACCTGTGAGGATAGCATTTGTACAGTGTGTGTAGTGCAGAAAGTAACAAAACTGTAACTTACAGTTGGGAATCTTACTGTCACTCCAAATACCAGTCCAGTGTCCTCTTCTCCAAAGACTCCTGTTAGGGAAATCACATGAGAAGTGTACTCAGCAGGGGGAGGACATTTCTTAAGTGTATGAAGTAGAGGCGGTGACATGACTGCTAAGGCCAGGAGGTTCTGTCTCTCCAATTCCAAACACAAGCCCAGTGTACCCTTGTTCAACTACCCATGTTTGTTAACTCACAAAGGAAGTTTAGTTAACTGGGAGAATAACATTTGGCTAGTATTGGTAACTAGTGGGAGTAACCTCAGAGTAAAGCCCAATGGGCCCTGTTTTGCTAACTCCAATCACCAGCCCAGTGTCCACTTGTCCTAATGCATCTGTTAGTGAACACACAAAGGAAGTTTTTTCAACTGAGAAGATAACATTTGGCTAGTGTTGGGAGCTAGTGGGAGTGACCTGAATGTAAAGCCCAATGGACCCTGTTTTTCTAACTTCAATCACCAGCCCAGTGCCCACTTACCCCAAGGCATCTGTCAGTGAACTCGAAAAGGATGTTTATTCATCTGGGAGGATAACATTTGGCTACTGTTGGAAACTAGTGGGAGTGACCTGAATATAAAGCCCAATGGGCCCTGTTTTGCTAACCCAAATCACCAGTCCAGTGTCCACTTGCCTTAATGCATCTGTTAGATAACTCACAAAGGAAGTTTACTTACCTGGTAGGATAACATTTGGCTAGTATTGTGAACTAGTGGGAGTAACCTCAGAGTAAAGCCCCCTGGACCCTGTTTTGCTAACTCCAATCACAGCCTAATCATCCACCATGAGTGAACCCTTCACTTTTCTGCTCCGTCATGTATCTTATTTTGATTCTATGCACAAATTCACAATAAATACCACCTATCACAAAGTTTGTGCCTGCTGCTTCTGTTTCAATTGTTGCTATGTAGAAATGTAAGACCATGTGAAGCAAATGAAGCAGACACAAGATGCTAGTACTTGGAGGGATGTGTTACAGGTACAGTGTCCTGCTAAGGGTTACAACCAGCACACACAAACAAATTGGTATAAGTGTCTGGTCACACCAAACATTTAATTTCGCTGTACAGCACGTAGGTTGTCCATGTGTCTGTACTGTTGTAGCCAAGAATATCTGACTCATATTATGTCAAGGTAGTCACATGGAGGTGCAGTCCCACAGACCACAGAAGGAAGGACCTTGTCAGACTTTGTCCTGAAACATAGGCAATCAGAGAAGTGAATGCTATCACCATCTTGAGCCATATCAGATACCATAACCAAGTAATCCATCATCACATGAACCAAGATATAGACAGAGGGCAGTACAACAGTCCCTGATCACAGGTCCATCATAATTCAACGACCATGCATCTGATGGTATGACACAAACATATGTCAGTGTTGTGGCACAGGCACTGTGGCCTGCAATGATGAAACATATCTATAGCTACATGCAGGCCATACAAGAAGAGTGTTTAGCCTACGTGAAGGGTGACTGCCTGGCTTGAACTTGATGACAACATATTTCATGCCCATATAATCACACACATGATGCAATCCACCCAACACAGCACAAGAAATAAGTATATTGTTCACTTCAAACCTTCCACCCAAACACCTAGAACAATCCATGTCCACTTCCATTATCAGAACAGCATCACATACCCACCAATATCAAAACTCCGAAATGCCCACTTGAGGATGTCAGGGTGAAGGTACCTGTACAAAGACAAAACAAGGAGTATAGATTTAAAAACAAATCACATTGCAAGCTTCTGGAAATGTGGTCACATTTCATTGAGATGACGCAAACAAAGCAGTTACATCAAGTTGGAGATATGGCAAAGGCTAACTGTTCAAGAACCCTTTGGCTGAATATTTCAGAGCATTAACTCCCCAGTGTTTTGCCAAAACACTCTACTCCACACATTCTGACAACTACAGTTCTTCATACAGTAACAGTCATTACATCACATGACATACGTACACTCAGGAAAAAGTAGTTGATGATGAGATCTTACAACAAGTCAGCTCCTTCCTCTTCACCACTGTCATCCTCACTTGGCATTTCAGGAGGCTCACACTGTGGCACTTAATGAACAAAAATGACCACAGCACTCAACAATGGACAACTTAAGAAAGTACAAGTGAAAGCTTCTTTGTAGCAGTTTTGTTAATAAATCATTCAGTATTTCTCTTGGTGTTCCAGTAGGTCTTTTATTCAGATTAATTTTCGTAAAATCTAGAGTACAGTCAAACAGGCACAGCCAACACGTGTTTTGTCACAAACTGTGACTTCATCAAGGCTATAATAGTAGTATAGGGAAGGAGTATCTTAACGAGGCATATAATGGTGGCACCTGTGTTACAAAGATGTAGGGAGCTTGCACTTCATACAACACGGGGCCTCCATACTTGCTTACGGACTTACAAAGGTCCTTCGAACCTTCGGCGTGCCTAGGATTTATTTACCTTGTACTCTTGGATGACACCATTCCTTATACAGCGTATTATAATTACGGATCAACACACGGAATCAGACTCGCTGGTTACTCTATGATACATGTGTCCTTTAGATGATGATATATACAACCAGCTGAGCATAGGGGGTGATTGTTGTTGATACTTTGTTGGTTAGCATTTTATGATCTGTTTCACGTGGTCTAGGCAACATTTGCGTTTCCACAGGCTGCTTGATACCGATATACCGTTCAGGAATGTTTCCTGTGATGTGGAATGCTATAATGTTGAAATGCCAACAAACACATATTACAAATCCTGGGCCAGCAAGAGGATATGATTCAGATACACAAGAAATCTAACACCAATCTGTCTGAGATGCCTCATAACAGATTTCAACCACTTTGAAAAACAAACATTCTGAGCAGTGACCCTGTTACCCGTCATAATTCATCAATTTTTAAATACCTCACGATATTGGGCACATTTAGGGGTGGTAGTATCTGTAATTTATAGAATAATAACTGACTTCAATTTTCCGCACCCTTTGGCTGTGGAGCTGATAGGCTGGTGGTCTCATAAACACACATTTGATCATATAGAATAATATTGACTGGACATATTGCACTTGCATGATAAAAACCTAAGGGAAGCCTGATTGAAGTTTAGCTATTTCAAAATCCTCCATAGGTGGCACTGGTTCCCAAAACGATTGGGAACAGCAAGTCTTGAGTACCACACAAATTGTTGGAGGTGTTCCTCCCCAGACGGTAATTTTGTACACATATAATGGTACTGTTCACCACTGCAAAGAGTTTGGCTTGATGTATAGAATGCAATCGATGAATCCTTAAGAATAGCCAATCCACTAAACTTTAGGGTGAATCTATTGCATGACAATCCTCAAACGCAGAAATCAAACCATACAGAAACAGGTGGCTTGCAACTGCCCTCACAACTGCAAAAACATGGATATTATGGTTATGGAAGATTATTAAATGTCAGAGGGTTGAAACTTGGTTGCAAGAGATAATGTTTTTTATTTATAGAAAAAAAAATAGATGGTGCACTCACCCCCTAAGCAGTATGAATTATGCAGCTTACTGTGTGCACTGCCTAAATAAACAAACATGCCTTGACACAATGTGCGATTCCTGATTCAGCAGCACATGTTCAGCTGCAGTTTGATCACAATCACTCCAAACCTAAAGTGAATCCTGGCTAGCTTTGAAAATGTGCATTCTGGGCAGAGACATTCCATCAACTCCAAGCACTGCCCTCATGTTGGTTATAATACTAAACAGCATGACAGCAATACCATGATTGGCTGGAGCTGGCAAACAGAGCGCTTAGTCAGGGACCATTGAGGCTGTCTGTCTGGCCTCATAGCTACCAGATAGCATTGATTGTGGAAGACTGAACTGCACTTGTCAAGCTGACCACAGCAAAAAGACCGGCCAATCTGATAGGCGCAATTCATGTAACAGTTTCCCAATCTTATGCATCCTAGCAGTAGCAGACACCCGCCTACTGCTTAGCTAGGAGCAACAGCTCCGTGGCTACGCCCTTAAAGGTAACAAATAAATTATGATACAGCCGACAAGGTATTTTAGAGGGAAAACAATAATGAGTGTGTCTAGGATGTAGTGGCACACATTCGGTGGAGTCAATGCCCCAACAATCCTATGAAACAGCTGCCCCTCGAGGTTTAGTGAGATTTTTTGCCTAATTCTTGCAATGAGAAATAAACACTCATCTTTTAATTTGCCACAGTGAGAAGGAGGGACTGCAAAAAAATACTTGGGTTATGCATTCTAAGGCTGTTTACATTTGTTTTGTTTTCCTTTCTTTTTTTTCTCTTTCTGGTACTTCTGATGTACTTGTTGTAGGTGCCCCTTCTTTACCTGTTTATAGGATACTACTAATAAACAGTTTCATGGGGATGTGACTAATTCTGTCTTCATGTGAAAAGAGATTGGGAGGTATGCTTGATGTGGAAAGGGAGGACAACGAGGGAGTAGGGAAATGTAAGCTAAATCTTATGCTGTAGGAGCTGAAGTAGGCCAACTCTGTTATTCTGTAATTCTTCTATGTTTTGTAGGGAATTGTTGATATGTTGATTGTTCAACTTATAAACAAAATTGTTAACACAGACTCTGAGAATGTAATTTTTCTCTTCAAGACTGTCCACATTAATCTTTCTTTTTCCTCTCTTTGTGTTGTTAGATATTACCTTTTAGAGATGTCCTTACATTCTGAACAATCATCTGTTTTATGTCATTTGCAACCTCATAGCTGAAAGAAGAGGATAAATCCTTAAAAATTGCGAAACCTGTCACATTCCTCTACTAAAGTTCACCTTTAACCATATCTGGGATGTTATTCCTACTCGACCTGTAAAAATAAGTGGGAAAACTATGAATTGGAATTTTATCCTGTAAAATGGTCAATACTTCCTCGGTGTCCACTACCATTCATTACCCCACAAAATATGACCAACTTAAAACAACAGTCCTATTTCAACCTCTAGGACTTCAACTATCTCCTCCTGAGTGCATCCAGAGAGCCAACACTGCTTTCTAAGCTTGCGCCCCTGAGACCAATGAAGCAACTAGCTTCATTCATCAACCAGGTAAGATCCCGAGCATGTGAGTACAGTTATACTCATGCATTGCAATGTATGTCGACAGCAGCGCAGTAACTGCCTGGATAGCCAAGCAGGCCCATCTCCTCAGCTAAACATCTTTCATCATCTAACATGCTTTTCAATTCACAAGCTGTTGCAACATTTCCCAGCTCTGCTTCATAATTAATAAACGCTTGACGGAAAATATTCAATCCATAGTTCCCCTACAAATAAAGATACACCTTCCACACATAGGGCCTCATTACCAGTTTGGCAGACTGACTGTCGGCCCACCAAACCGGTGGGGATGAGACCCACACGAAGCTGGATTTTTCCCTACCCCCCCCAGTCCAATTATGATATTTCCACTGAGCTGTCCGGCGGAAACCTCCATATTAGGAGGTTTCCGCCAACACATCTCAGTGGAAATAGTGTGGGTGGCTTTGGCTTTGGTTCCCCAAGGAGTTAAGACCAATGCAGCCACACATAGCGTGCCCCCAGCACCATGGGAATGTGCACTGTCTGCCTTAGACAAGGTCATGGGCAGTGCTGGGTCCCCCATGTGTCCCCCAGCACTGCCTTTCTACCAGCCTTTTGATGACAGGGACCATGAAAGGCTAGCAGAAAGTTTACTGGTGATCATCACAACTGTGCTGGACTCAGTGCTGCTGCGGCTAATCCATGACTCTGCCCGCCACCAACCAGTCGGGATCCATTATCCTGGTGGTAGTGGCGGTCCCCTGGTGGTCCGACCACCAGGAGTGTGCCGGACCAACAGCACTGTGAGTTTGGCAGTCGCAAGAGAGAAAAACTCGTAATTAGGCCCATAGTCAGCCCACATTTCTCTTATAACCCCAAACAAACTTCTAACAAAAGCCAAAACACGAAAGCAAATTACACAAATTTCTCCAGACCCACAGGTAAAACACATTTTACTCAGTGTCTTATATCATCAATATGAAAAAGTATATTCTGGAAATAATTTTTTTAGATATACACTCAGTATATACATTTTAGTTGCTGTCTTCTGAGGTTGAAATGCAAAACATGATGCTACACTGTCACTAAGACCAAACATATTTAGAACATAGCATAGATTTCTATTGTAATAATCTCCATAACTCTTGATTTTTAGGTCTGACATAAAGACACCTTTAACTGTTCCACTGGCCTCATGTAATCAAGAAAGGTATAAGTAATACTTATGTAGATAGATATAGGGTCTTCACATCAGCCCTCCTCACCCATTGGTCTTCTCAACCGTTGTTCACATTTTGCTTCTATCCACCACAGCATGATACACTGGGTAATCACTGGCTCACTTCAGCTATTGGATCTGTTGCTTTGTGAGTGAAGACAATTTGACTGATGACATGCTCCCAATCCATCTAAAACGAACAGCAGTTCAGCGTCCTGCCAGGGGCCAAAGGGCAAATATCTATCAATATTTGTTCTTTCCATTCTTTCAGGGCCCCCATGTCCCGATAGTTAATTGCAGCAGGCACAGGAAAGTTAGGCGAGTTAGAAAGAGAGCACGAGTGTTAGAAAGAAAGTAGTCAGAGCAGGAGAAGGTACAGGAAATAAGATCATAGAGAGAACGGATAGACATAAAGAGAAAGAGTGAGGAGAGGAAGGGAGCAGGGCTAGTAGCAGGGCTGCTTTCGGATCCCCAGTCCGGCCCTGCTTTCTTTATCCTTTATCTAAAAGAATCATTGCTTCCAGTGATCTACATTTAACTTAAACAGTTATTTTATCTGTTCCAAGTATACGTGGCAGATAGGAGGCATTATTAATGTTCTATCGAAATTATATAGTAGGCTTTTTTTCTTAAAATATTTTATTTCACACATATGGCCATCACGTTTATGCAGCAGCATGTTTTCCTTTTTTCTTCTTTTCATTTTGGTGGCTTTTGCTAGCAACAAAATGTTTTTGAAAATCAACATTCAGACCAGCTTGCCAAAGCCAGACCTATTGGTTTTACCCATGCTTTTAACCCCTCTGGTGCCTCGGACGTAAAGATTACTGCTCGGGTGCCCAGGACGTAACCGTTACATCCAAGTAGGGGCCCTCAGGGGAAGCGCTAGTGATCCCCCCAGGGGCCTCGCACCCCCTCCCCTGGGCAGGGATGGAAGGGGAATCGCTTGACTTTCCACCCGCCCCACCTGACCCCCCATGGCGGCTGATGATGTCAGCTCTCAATCACACGTTGACCTAATCAGAGGCCTACCCCTCCACGCTGGAAGCTCAGCTTCTAGCATGGATCAGAGGGAAAATGCAAAAGCATTTCTCCTTCGATCACGGGAAAGGGCCGATGGAGGCATCAAAGGAAAGGAAAGGCATTTCCTTTCCTTTGATGTCTCTGCATCTCTGCTGCCTGATCGCAATTCGATTGGGAAGCAGAAATGCCCACTAGACATCAGGGAGTTTTTTTTTTAATTGAATAAGGGGACGGTCCCTTGGGCACTGGCAGCTCCCCAGGGGGCAATTTATTTTTAGGCCATTTCTGCCCCCCGGGGGCAGATTGGCCTATTATAAGTAGGCCGATCTGCCCCCACTGGGGGCAGAAACCGCTAGACACAAGGGATATATATTTGTTTTCTTTTTTTTTTATATGTGGGGAACAACCCCCAAGGCAAGGGTCACTCCCCTGGGGGCAAAATAACTTTGAGCCCTTTTCTGCCCCCCTTAGGGGCAGATCAGCCTATTTTTATTAGGCCAATCTACCCCCAAGGGGGGCAGAAACCACTAGACCAGGGATTTTTGTTTAAGTTATATTTATACATTAGGGGAGCGGCCCCTTGGATAAGGGCCGCTCCCCAGGCGGGCAAAATATTTTTAGGCCTTTTCTGCCCCCCCCTTGGGGCAGATCGGCCTATTATAATTAGGCTGATCTGCCCCCAGGGGGGCAGAAACCCCTAGACACCAGGGATATTTTTTTTTGTTTACTTAATTTTTTTAAATAAGGAAAGCGACCCCCTAGGAAAGGGTCGCTCCTCTGGGGCAAAATTACTTTTAGGCCTTTTCTGCCCCCCTTGGGGACAGATCGGCCTACTTTTATTAGTCCAATCTACCCCAAGGGGGGCAGAAACCACTGGACACCAGGGAATTTTTCAAAATTTATGTTTATACATAAGGGGACCAGCCCCTTGGGCAATGGCCGCTCCGCAGGGGAGCAAAATATTTTTAGGCCTTTTGTGACCCCCTGGGGGCAAATTGGCCCATTATAATTAGGCCGATCTTCCCCTAGGGGGGCAGAAACCCCTAGACACCAGGGATATTTTTTTCTTTTGTTTACTTTTTTTTATATAATGGGAGCGACCCCTTAGGCAAGGGTCACTCCCCTGGAGGGCAAATTGTATTTAGGCCATTTCTGCCCCCCTTGGGGGCAGATTGGCCTATTTTTATTAGGCCACTCTGCCCCCAAAGAGGGCGGAAACCACTAGACACAAGGGATTTTTTTTTGTCAGTTTCACATGAGGGGAGAGACCCCTTGGGCAAGGGTCACTCCCCTGGGGGGGGGAAATTTGTTGTAGGCCATTTCTGTCTCATTTAGGGGCAGACAGGCCTATTATAATTCGGACGATCTGACCCCACAGGGGGCAGAAACCGCTAGACACCAGGGATAATTGTAATTTTTTTTTCTGTTTTTTTTAAAATATGTGGTGAGCAATCCATTAGGCAAAGGTCGCTCCCCTAGGGACAAAATTTACTTTTAGGCCTTTTCTGCCCCAAAGATTGGCCTATTTTTATTAGGCAGAGTAGCCTCACAGGGGGACAGAAACCACTTGGCCTGGGGATTTTGTTTTGTGCCAGTTTCACACAAGGAGATCAACCCTTTAGCCAAGGGTCGCTTCCCTGGGGACAAGGCCTATTCACACAAGTGAGGTACCATTTTTATTGGGAGACTTGGGGGGATGCTGAGTGGAAGGAAATTTGTGGCTTCTCTCAGATTCCAGAACTTTCTGTCAACGAAATGTGAGGAAAAAGTGTTTTTTGGCCAAATTTTGAGGTTTGCAAAATATTCTGGGTAACAGAGCCTGATGAGAGCCCACAAGTCACCCCATCTTGGATTCCCCTTGGTGTCTATTTTTAAAAAATGCACAGGTTTGATAGGTTTACCTAGGTGCTGGCTGAGCTAGAGGCCGAAATCCACAGCTTGGCATGTTGCAAAAAACAGCTCTGTTTTCTTCGAGAAAATGTGATGTGTCCATGTTGTGTTTTGGGGCATTTACTGTCACGGGCGCTAGTCCTACCCACACAAGGGAGATACCATTTTTATCGGGAGACTTAGGGGAACGCTGGGTGGAAGAAAATTTGTGGCTCCACTCAGATTCCAGAACTTTCTGTCACCGAAAGTTGAGGAAAACGTGTTTTTTGGCCAAATTTTGAGGTTTGCAAAGGATTCTGGGTAACAGAACCTGGTGAGAGCCCCACAAGTCACCCCATCATGGATTCCCCTAGGTAGTTAGTTTTAAAAAAATGCACAGGTTTGGTAGGTATTCCTAGGTGGCAGCTGAGCCAAGGGCCAAAATCCACAGCTTGGCACTTTCCAAAAAACACGTCAGTTTTCTTTGGGAAAATGTGATGTGTCCATTATGCGGTTCCTGTCGTGAGCATTAGGCCTACCCACGCACGTGAGGTACCATTTTTATTGGGAGACTTGGGGGAACACAGAATAGCAGAACAAGTGTTATTACCCCTTGTCTCTACATTTTCTCATTCCAAATGTAAGACAGTATGTAAAAAAGATGTCTATTTGAGAAATGCCCTGTCATTCACATGCTAGTATGGGGACCCCAGAATTCAGAGATGTGCCAATAACCACTGCTTCTCAACACCTTATCTTGTGCCCATTTAGGAAATACAAACGTTTTCTTGATACCTATTTTTCACTCTTTATATTTCACCAAATGAATTGCTTTGTACCGGTACAGAATGAAAACCCATTGCAAGGTGCAGCTTATTTATTGGCTCCGGGTGCCTAGGGTTCTTGATGAACCTACAAGCCCAATATATCCCCACAACCAGAATAGTCCAGCAGACATAAAGATATATTGCTTTCAAAAATCTGACATCACAGTAAAAAGTTACAGAGTAAAACGTGAAGAAAAAGTGCTGTTTTTTTCACCTCAATTTCAATATTTTTTTATTTCAGCTGTTATTTTCTGTAGGAAAACCAAGAAGGATCTACACAAATGCCCCCTTGCTGAATTCAGAATGTTGCCTACTTTTCAGAAATGTTTATCTTTCCAGGATCCAGCATTAGTTTCAAACCCTTTTTTGTCACTAACTAGAAGGAGGCTGAAAGCACAAAAAATTGTAAAAATGTGGCATGTCCCAGTAAAATGCCAAAATTGTGTTAAAAAAAGTGGTTTTCCAATTCAAGTCTGCCTGTTCCTGAAAGCTGGGAAGCTGGTGATTTTAGCACCACAAATCCTTTGTTGATGCCATTGTCAGGGAAAAATCCACAAGCCTCCTTCTGCAGTCCTTTTTTCTCATATTTTGTAAACAAAATTACATTTTTGCTGTATTTTGGCTAATTTCTTGATGTCCTTCAGGGGAACCCACAAACTCTGGGTACCTCTAGAATACCTAGGATGTTGGAAAAAAAGGACACAAATTTGGCATGGGTAGCTTATATGGACAAAAAGTTATGAGGGCCTAAGCTTGAGATTTACCATGCCACTCAGTCACCTTGCGTGGCTCATCAGGGCATTGTAAATCCAAAGTAACGCAAGGCAGCACAAATTGCTGCATTGCGATACATTGCTCCGGCAATTCGTTCCATGGGTGGAGCATGGCCATTCCCACGTAACCCCACATGGTTTTTTGTGCATTCAGAGATTTAGTAATACTAGTAAATCTGGGAATGTATCAACATGGTTTGCCTTCCCGCAGAAGGCATAACAAGGAGAAATTTGTTTATTTCTCCTTGTTTTTTAACTCTTTCTATGTGTGGTGCTGTATTCTACAGCACACATAGAAAGAAGTAAAAGGCTCAGAGGATTGTTTTTGTGCAGGAAGGTGCCCCTTCCTGCACAAAAACAAACAATCCTGCCTTTAATGTAGGTGGTGCACAATGGTGCAAGAGTGCTTGTTTTGGAACTTGTCATCTATTTGATGCGTCAACTCAAAAAGAGAGCAGCAATGCTGCATATCTTAGTTGATATGGGAACTCAATTACAAAGGGCCTGCACTGCCAATGCGTCAAAATTCTTGCACTCAACATTTCCAAGGTGATGCATATAGGTGAATGCATCACTTTCATTAGTCCTGCATCGAAATGTATCTGCGCTTGAACCAGCTGTGTTATGTAAGGATTAATATATTCAAGGTACATGTTACAGCATAATTTCCACCATAAAACCGAAGCATGGATACTTATAAGTTTAGGGAAAAGTAACGCACCACCATCAAGTGTCATGCTGAAGCTCAAATGCATCAACATTTCTGTGTTAGGTAACCCACATTCAGAAAATGACCCATTGGCTATGACATATAAAGAAAAGCTAGACAGAACAGCCTGGCAAGCTTAACTACACCATGGAGCTGCTGATTTTGCAACTGAGACTCGCAAGGAAAAGACCACCACCACCCCAACCACTCAAACCTCACCCTCACCATCACAAAGGCAGTGCAGGAGAAGGGATTGTATTTATTGGCAGCGGACTTTCCTCATTGATCTCAGAGAGAATAAGATCATCACCTGCAACCAGTTAAGGAGGAATCTATTGTCCAACTGGTACACCAGATGGTGTCAAGGTTCCAGCCACCATGTGGGAGGTTCACCAACATCCCTCCTCAGGTCAAGCTCATAGATGTTCTCCACATATTAGCATCGGGGTGATTCCAGATTTTAACAGCCACAGTGGCAAGTATTTCCCAGCCATCTTTCTCTACTTTCCTACCCTCTGTCCTGGATGCCATCCTCCACCTAACACCACAGTACATCCTCTTTCCCAACACACAACTGCAGCTGGAGATCAAGCAAGCTTCTATGCCATTGCTGTTTCCCACATGTGCTAAGTGCCATGGACTGTACACCTGTGCAATTGGTTCCCCCTGCAGCTACATCCCATCTGTAAAGAAACCGGAAGCACACGTACTCCATCAATGTCCAGGCCATAGTTGACCATCAGCGCATGTTCACCAATATGCTGGCCAAATACCCTGAGAGTATGCATGACATCTTCAGTACCCCATCATCAATGAGCACTTGCATAATGGCCAATATGGGAATGGCCTGCTGGTTGGTAAGTACATTTGAAGTACATGACACACCTAATAACAGCAAATGATGAATGGCCCAATGGACATATCTGTGAGTGCTACCTGAGACAGTGCATATGTCGGAGGGGTGTACCTCATATTTGCACCATTCATCTGGACACATTTGCAATGCAAACCTGCAAGTCACACATGTCGAGACATGCTAAGCTACTGTGTCTGTCTATCAATAGTGGGAAGAACCTGAGCAATGCAATGCTTTGAAATTTTTTATATTGTGACACTGTGTGCAAGGAAGGGCTTCCATAGCTGTTGTCTATGTGTCCAACTATAACTCACATTGTACGTGAGTACATAAGGCATGTCCTGTACCCCAGACCAGGGAACCTGTGAAGAATGCACCAAATGTACTCACATGATTATACTTCCTAAAGGAAGTAAACAATTTGCAGTCTCCACCATTGGCTGGTAGTGCAGCTACAAGATCAGTGGTTCCACAGGGACACGTCTGTGTACGTGTGAAACAGGTTCATACGTGTACAGCCTGCCTATGGATGACAACACACCACAGTTTAGGATCAACATACTGTCACCTACAATGGCAATTGACCTACAAAACACCTGTTGCACTAAGCTACAGTCCAAATGTGTTTGTCCCATTGTAGCACTGTCAAACATAGCAGGCCAGGCACATGTTTCAATCTGACACAGAGAACAGTACTAGACATGTGGAATTATATGTGCCAATGTTAATGTTACCAGTAGCGTACAATACTGATAGGAATGTGTAAGAGTCATTCAGTTCACATAATGGGCATGTAATTTAATATGGAATAATCACTCACCATGAGTATTGAGTGACTTTTCTCCATTTGTCTTCTCAGCTGACCAAGGATATGGTCTGCAGTCCTGGGTCACACCTTGTATTCATCTCCCCAGACAGAGGCTGAGCACGCCTACAACAAAGCACTGTGCAAGACCAGGGATATCGTGGAGCAGGATTCCACGCTAATGAAGTCTTGTTTCCTCTGTTTAGATATGCCATTTGCCAATTGCTATACTCCCCCTCATGGTTTGCAAAATCATCCTGGTCTGTTGTATATTGCACAACATCTGTGTGCGGACAGTGTTCCCATGTGACCAGTGCCATGAGGAGCAGCGGATGAGGATGAAGATGAGGACATAGGGGAAAATGTAGGCACAATTGATGGGACTCAGCGAATGGACACTATTGTGCAGAACCTTTTCAGTGAAGCTTGAATTTGTTGGATGATCATGAATCCAAGTTCCGTTTTTTAAGGAGTGTTTACAAATGTAAATACATTAATGAACTCTTCCTTTGTGTAAAGACTTTCATTACCCAGTTACTATAAACATCTACACACTGACATCTCACCTAATTGAATTTGGCCCATCACAAAGGTGTTATTCCCACCCCAGGACACCATCAAGTGGTCGAAAACATGTGTGCATATCAATAACATGTCTCAAATGCAGGTATGTGTGTGGAAGACGTACACCAAACAAAGGAAGCAACGTGGAACAGTGTGCACATGTTGTGACTATGGGCCAGATGTAGCAAAATGCTAATTTGTGACTTGAAAATTGCGAGTCCCTGCGACTCGCAATTTGCAACTCGCAAATTGGTATGCAGTACGGTGTCTCAGACACCGTCTGCGACTCGCTATGGGGTCGCAATGACCCATCTCATTAATATTCATGAGGTGGGTCGCTAATTGCGGCCCCATAGCGAGTCTAGGCACTCGTAAACATGGAGGCCTGCTGTCGTCAGCAGACCTCCATGTTCGTGACTGCTTTAAATAAAGCAGTTTTTTTTTTTTTAAGTGTAGCCCGTTTTCCTTAAAAAGGAAAACGAGCTGCACTTAAAAAAAAAAAAGAAACCTTTAGTTTCGGGTTTTTTTCAGGGCAGGTAGTGGTCCCTTGGACCACTACCTACCCTGAAAAAATATTTGTGGGTCCATTCACAAAGTGGAATTATCTGGTGTGTCTCAAGTCATTGCGCACCCAACGTTGTACTTCCTTTCAGGGAGGTATGGATTTGGTAACTCTTCATGTGCAACCGGGATACCTGAAGTGGCCCAAGTCATCACGCCCCAGACTTGGTGCCTCCGTTCCTGGGTGTCGTTGAATTAGTAACTTTTTTGTGGATTGGAATGTCTGGCCTGGCTGAGGACTACTGTGAATAGCGGGTGTCCCAAGGTGCCCGTCCCCTTGTGCTTTGCAGACCAGGGCCCGCACCAGCCAATATCAGAGCACCACATTAGGATGCTAGAAGTGAGTGTGTGCAAGATTGTGTATACTAGCCTGCCTGATTCCGATGGCACTGCATAGCAGTGCGGAGCAAGTGTGTGGGTGTGATTGCTTAGAATTGCCTACACCGCACAGCAGGGGTCCTGTGCATATTGTTTAATGTTACGGTTGACATTGAAGTTTACATGTGTGGCCAAGGCCAGAGAGATATTTTAAAAGTGCTGAGATTCTCTGTATGTACACATTGCTGCTATCGTTGTTAACCAGGATGCATCCTGCAACTGTTTGATATTGAATTGGGGGTGATCATTAGGTTGGGTCTTGTGCTGCCAACATGGTTGCATCGCAAGAGGGTGCTGGGAGGGAATGTGTTATTTTTCTTCTCACATGTACATATTTCTAATGTTGTATTAACACAGTTGGCCCTAGTAGTACTAGTTATATTTCTAAATGTGATTGATGCCCAGAATTACATGATGTTCATGTTGTGTTAATGTGTGTTGAATACAAACTTTATTGACATACACCTCATGTGAAGTCTCTTTTGTGTCGCTCAGTGTAATTGGTGTGTGGTAGTGCTGTGCCAATGCTTTACACATTGCACCTATGATAAGCCTGACTGCTCTGTGCCAAGCTTCTCAAGGATGAGCACAGGTTATACAATGAGTGTAATCACCCAGCACCATGGGAATGCTAGGTTCTGCCTGGCTAGGACCTTGCCTCAGCCAACCAGGGTGTGCAGCCTCCAACATAAGAACACAACAGAAATAGAACAAAGTTGCATGTGCAATTGGTAGGGCCGAATCGCAATGTTAATTCATTTCCAATGTATGCAGACAAAGTTGATGGATGGCTCTGAATCTGCTGTGCTAACGTTGTGCGAGCTGTGGTGTGGATGCTTATGGCACATACACCATTACCTCCCCAAAACCAACAGACAGTCATTAGTTCAAATGTCTCTCATGTGTACTATTGCCAGAATGTGGCAACATTGTACCCCAAATATGTGAGAGAAATGTTGCATGGGATAGGCTATGATTTTCCTGACACAGTATTTTCGCCCACGTCCAAATTTCAGCAGGACACAGGTGTGGTTGGGGTGTAACACATTTCGCAGACAATGCTACCAGTTGTCAAAAGCACATTTAGGGCCATATTTATACTTTTTGACGCACAACTGCGCCAACGCAGTTGTGCGTCAAAAATGTTAACGCCGGCTAACGCCATTCCAGAGCGCCATGCGGGTGCCTTATTTATGGAATGACGTTAGCCAGAGGAGCTGACTGGTGTGCGTAAAAAAAAATTACCCACACCAGGCAGCGCCGGCGTAGGGGAAAATGGAGCTTGGGCGTCAAAAAATGGGGCAAGTCGGTCTGAAGCAAAAAATCTGCCTTAACCCGATTTGCGCCATTTTTGTTTACTCCCACCCTCCATTGACATGACTCCTGTCTTAGCAAAGACAGGAGTCATGCCCCCTTGCCCAATGGCCATGCCCAGGGGACTTCTGTCCCCTGGGCATGGTCATTGGGCATAGTGGCATGTAGGGGGGCACAAATCAGGCCCCCCTATGCCACAAAAAAATAAAAAATAATACTTACCTGAACTTACCTTAAGTTCCCTGGGATGGGTCCCTCCATCCTTGGGCGTCCTCCTGGGGTGGGCAAGGGTGGCAGGGGGTGTCCCTGGGGGCATGGGAGGGCACCTCTGGGCTCCTTCCGAGCCCACAGGTCCCTTAACGCCTGCCCTGACCAGGCACTAAAAAATGACGCAAAAGCGGCTGGATGTCATTTTTTTTTTACCTGCCCACTCCCGTGCGCCATTTTTGCACGGGAGTTTAAATAAGGCGCACATGCCTTGGAGTCATTTTTTAGACGGGAACGCCTACCTTGCATATCATTAACGCAAGGTAGGTGTCCACGCAAAAAAATGACACTAACTCCAAGATCTTTGGCGCTAGATGGGTCTAACGCCAAAGTATAAATATGGAGTTAGCTTTGCGTCGGATTTGCGTAAAAAAAAACGACGCAATTCCGGCGCAAACAGAGTATAAATAAGGCCCTTAATGTTGTCACATGCACAGTGAACATCTTTTACAAATTATTTTTACTCCTATTGTGTCTATACATTATACCATGATAATGACTGCCGAAATTTTTTTTCCACCCTACCAAAATTGGTACCGTCTAAATGACACCTGAGGCATGTCAGACATTCATGCCACTCAAACAGCAAAATGTTCTGGGATCCATGCATGTATTGGTAGTTGAGTGTTTAGCCGAAGTTTGTAATAAAATGGACTTGGGTGACCATGTGAGAAGGCTCACCATACCGAAACATGATTCCTTTCTAGTCTATATGTTGCATTTGTATTTGTGAAGTGGCATAGTTAATATGTATTATTCATGATAGCAAAATCAGTGGGCTACTTACATATGCCATTTGTTGCAGTGAGTGTGTAAGTCCAATGTCCATCAGAATTACTTACTTGGCTTCACCCCTTAGCCCATATTTATCATGATGTGTAGCAACTGTCATCCTGCATCATGGGTGCCTGTGCATCTCTCAGAGTACTGCATATCGTTGACATGTGAGATTCAGTGGCATAACAAAACTTGAGGGGGCCTCCCTGCAAAGAACCTTGAAGCCCCCCCTCATCCCTGGACCCAGTGTGGGCCTACCGACTGCGCACAGTGTACTTTTGAACCCCCCTGAGCTCAAGAAATGCCCCCCCTTATGACAGGGTCTGTGGGAGTCTTTCTTACTCCACTAGTGAGATGGGATGACAGAGGAGCAATCAGCAAAATGGCATGGTGATATAAACTATGCGGTCACTAAACTGGATGTGAACATCAAATTGGAGGGATGAACTTCACTCTGCAAGTCTGATGCACATTGCTAGTGCAGGCATCCACATGCAATGCATAGTCAACTTTGTGTGGCAGGTCCACACAGGCTGTGATGAGTCATACCTCAATGCAGACAGAATAGGTATGAGTCGATGTGGGACAGGTCAGCAGTCCACACATACCACTGTAGTAACAGCCTGACTTATGCCCTCGATACCCAATGCACCATAACAGACATTTGTTCATACCTTTGTAGTATTTATGAGGAATAAAGCCAATGTGTGAAATACTACAGGCTTGTATGCACTGTGGTTTCAGCACAAAGCCCATTTCATATTCCACCTACTGCTGTTGTTACTCATACTGTCTCCCCCAAGAATTGTCGATACTGAACTTTTTCAGGCAATTATCTGCATTGTACAGCACTATACACTCATCACATGGATTAAGTACGAGTTAATGTGCACCTAGGTAACAGTCTGTATGGAAATGTATGGACAGACACTTGGATGTGCAAAGGACCACATACTATTGCTTGAATTTCATTGTGTGATCTATGTAAAAGTATTTCAGGTATGTCCATAAGTTAATATGGGAGAAGAGACCAACATGTCGGTTGATTTGGTGGTAGCTAGCTACACCCCATCTTTGTTACAACTACCTAGTACAGAGTCACTCTGTGCTACAATGTGTGTGGGCCTGTGTATTTGACATAACAGTGAAACACTGCTGAGGCACGATATGTGTACTTGCTATACATTACTCAGTTCACATAGGTGATTGACCACAGATTATTCCCTGCTGCATGATGCATGACATTTCCCAAGGAGTACCTAGATGGACTATGTGTCCCATTCCATGTGTACACAACATCATTGTTCCGAATCTGTCTTATTATTCACTGATGTATATGTTTATTAGGCCAGACACAGCCATTTCACGTGCCCACAAGGCCAAGCCATGAGCATTTGGGAAGAACATGCTTCTTATGATGGTTGGTCATGATTCGTTCCATGGATGTCTAATTTTGGCTGGACTTGCCACTTTTGTTACTAATACTACTTCATGCATGTTATTAATGACAATTTGAACAACTTCAGCTTGGCGTGGTACATATGTCCATTCTCTCCAGCTGACGACATTACCGCAGAACAGGAGAAGGCATACTGGATCTGCTTAGAAAGATACTGCCACATCAGGCATGTTGGCAAGGGCTTCAGGTGCGTGGGGGGTAAGCATGAGGAATGGAAGACAGCAGGGACCTGGAAGTTACCACCTTGGGGACAGACAGTGCAGGATGGGGCAACACCAGGACAGATTTTGAGATATCCCATCCTGGCGAACCGGGGGGCAGTTCAACGACCCTCAACAGCATCGCCGGCAGTTGCACCTCAGGTTGTCACCACTCACCAGGGCAACAGTCAGAGCTGGAGAAGCAGGCCCTGCAAGACAATGCAGACATCAAGTTGAGGCCGGCCGGCCTAGAACTGCAGGTGTACACACTGATGAGAATGGTTGAGATATTGCAGCAGTCTATGGACCATATCGCAGAGTAAATGTAGAACTCCCTCCGACTTGCTGTTTCTCTCTAGTTCATATGTGTTTTTATTAGTAATTATCTTATTATCACAGTTTTGGATAGGTTTTAGATTAGAGATAGGTTACATTAGTTTTAGTGATATCCTAGATTTTAATATTTGATAGTTGTTAGGTGGGGATATGGATGGGTAGGTTATTAATTGGGTGAGGGGTCAATGCTTAGCATATGTATTAGAAAACCTATAAAATACAAAAAATATGTATTTGCATAGGTTTAAATGTTTGGATAGTTTGTGTATAGGTGTAGATTATGTTTGTCTTTTGTGCATATGTACATTAAGGGGGAGGATCGATGTTTAACATGTCTTTTGTAGTATATGTGTAGAGTAAGAGAAGTTAAGGTTAGGTTAGTTGTATGTATAGGTAGTGTAGGTAATTAGCATAGGCTAGTTGAAACATAGTTCACATAGTACTATTTTTTGTAGGTTAGGTAAATTTAGATTTAAACTATTTTATAGTGTTTTAAATAAAAAACAAACTTTTGCACTTTCACAACTGCTTACTGTGACATTGGTTGGGTTAAGCACATGCTGTAGGTCTTCCTGGCAATGTTTGTATATATGTGTAACTAGGTGAAGCACCTAAGGAGTAGATCCTGTGAAGTTTCCAAGGGAGTTACTAAAGGGATCTTCCACAGTAAGTGGCAATCTTGCTGTGAATGGACACACAGCCTGAAACAGATTTTCACCTACTGTTGCAGTGTGTGCTCAAGCGATGCTACATGTTTGGTATGGATGAATAAGTTAAATAATTGTGACTAATCAAGGATGTGCTGGGTCACACACAAATGCCAGCCACTTACGCACCAATTTACTGTCACATCAGTGTTGTTTGCTGGCTAGTATAAATGGAAGTGTCCCCCACCTGTTCAGAAACTTCATTCAGTCTTACCATTGACTGAAAGTAATTGTAGCATTTCAAGCATGTGACCTTGGGTAACTACCTGTTAGTTTAGATGCACATGGGGTTTCACATATACTATTTTCCTTGGCCTGTGCAGATTTTCTCTCTACTAAACACAATTCCCTTTCAATAATAGGTTGTCTCTTTAGGCGCAGCACATCCACCATGGTCTACTTAGTCTGATTATGAACATAAATACGCCCCTTACATGCTTAGGGTAATTCTTCCTCAAACAAATAGAATATTGCTTTTTAGTAACACAATTCTATGCACAGTGCCCAATGTGACTAGGGTAAGAGCAGGCCATGGGCCTTTGCTAACCAGCGCTTCTAGAAACCTTAAAATTACCGCAGGTTACATGTTGAAAGTATGATGATTGTGATAATGGTGGTGGTAATGAAGCCAGACACATTATGACTCGACACATTTAGGCCCACATTTATACTTTTTTAGCGCCGCATTTGCATCATTTTTTGACACACAAGCGGCGCAAACTTGCAAAATACAATTGCAGCGCTAAAAAAGTATAAATGTGGGCCTTATTTTCCTTACTCTGTTTACCTGAATAAAAATCAAAAGTCCTTACGCTCACTTCCTGAATTGATTGAACAGTCCTGCCCCTATGTCTGGTATTAAAGGCTTCGGCCAATGTCTGCCCTGTACTACAGCAGGTCCGCCTGTTCTTTTCACCTGCGATTACGTAGAAGAAAATCTGAAATTTTTATACTGCATTTGCGAAAGCCACTTAGGAGCAGAAAATGGCTGCATGTGTGTAAGGTAATGCTCCAGCAACACAACAGAGGCAGAAATGGCCCATGATGTGGCCTTTGAATATTTACTGCAAGTCTTCAAATGCAAAGTGAGACATAGAATATTATAATCTCGTAAAACAACTTTACATACGTGCACTTCTTTATTACAGCACCACATTTTTGTGTAATGTCCTGCGCTTTAGATGTAGAGATTTCATTTTCGTCTGTCATATTAAAGCAGACAACGTCCTCTAACACTTATTTACTATGCGCAGATGGGAAATGGGCATTTCTGCGGGTTTCGAAATGCGAATAAGCTTGGATTTGAGAGCACCTGCTTTCCCCTGTTTAATAATACCAGAGTCCCTGCTCGCATGCTCTTTTGTTTACTTTTCGCCAAATTATTTTTGCTCTCAGTTGACAAAGATAAATGGTGGGATTAATACATATTGCGGAATCGTGGCGAACAGTGCACTGAACGGAGAGGCAGATTGCTGTTATTTCCCCCAGGTAACCTAGCAGACAAACGGGATTAAGAGTAATTTGCTGCAGGGTTTAAATGCGATAACCACCCATTAGTCAAAGGCATTTATGCAAATTGCATGACAGTAATTAGAAAGGATTTTGATACCTTGCTGAAACCTATTGATATAAAAAGATGTTTGAGAGGGCGTGGGGATTAAATTTGCAATGCTTCATGGGAAAAACATAAGCAAGGAAAATGGTACATTACAGTTCTGGGCATGTTGATGGAGGTTGCTGGAATTAGATATTAATTAGCAAACATTGAAACATTGAGCTTTAAAAACAATGAAACTGAACAAGGATGTAAGAACCCTAACTTTAATTATCCCAAGAGAACATAATGGAAAGCATTCTTGTTGGATCTGGCCCTTTTTGCAGGGTCATCCCCAAACTTTTTGCCTCCTTCCTCCTATTTTTTTCTAACCTGTTTTTGTGACTTTAGGACTTTGGGCACTTCAACACTGCTAACCAGTGCTAAAGTGCATATGCTGTTTGTCTAAACTATATTGGTGATTGACCTACCCATGACTGACATATTTAATTTACAGGTAAGTCCCTAGTAAAGTGCACTATGTGTGCCCAGGGCCTGCATATCAAATGCTGCTAGTGGGCCTGCAGCACTGAAAGTGCCACCCACATGAGTAGCCCTGTAAACATGTCTCAGACCTGCCACTGCAGTGTCTGTGTGTGCAGTTTTTACTGCCAGTTCGACCTGGCAAGTGCAGCCAGTTGCCAGGCCTAAACCTTCCCTTTTGCTTCCTGTAAGTCACCCCTAAGGTAGGCCCAGGGTAGCCTCATGAGCTTAGTGCAGTGCATTCAAAAGGTAGAACATGCACTGCTGTGTTTTACATGTCCTGGTAGTGAAATACTGCTAAATTCTGTTTTCACTACTACAAGACCTATCTCTTCCACAGGTTGACATGGGGAGTGTTTGAAATATCTTTACAGTGCAGTTTCCCATTGGGGGCAGATAGAGATATGGAGTTTGTGGCCTCTGAACTCACCATTTAAAAATACATCTTTTTGTGAAGTCAGTTTTTAGTTTGTAAGTTTGAAATGCCTCATTTAGAAAGTGTGCCTTTTCTTTCTTAACGATTCTGTGCCTATGCCTGGCTGTGGAATACACTTTTGGGTCAGACTGACCAGTGGGCTGTTTGTGAAATCACTCTAGACGGTGACACAAAGGTAGCTGAGGTGTACCCTGCACCTCCTGATGAGTCTTCCTGGGATAGAGTGGGAGGGAGGAGCTGACATCTCACTTGAAAGGGCTGTGCCTGTCCTCACACAATACACTCTATAACCCCCAAGAGTGTGTCTGGGGAGGGCAAGGAAGAGGCAGGGTCTTGTGCACTACAAAGACTTTCCTTTGAAGTTTGACTACTTCAAAGTAAGAAATTAGAATAAGTATTGGACTGCTGACCCCACAACTTCAGATTACTTCTAGATCAAGAGGAACCTCTGCCAAGGCGAAGAGTTCGATGTTTGAGAAGGACCTGCCACACTGCCTGCTGCTTCTTCTGCCTTATGAGGGAAAGGACTGGACTTTGGTTTCTGAAATCCTGCTTGTGAAGTTTCTCCACAGGCTTGGACTGAGCTTGCCCCCTGTTCTGAAGTCTAAGGGCCATCAAAGGCTTCATCTGCCAGCACCTGGGCTACCTTGCTGAGACCCATGACCAGCCAAGTGGTGCCACATCCAGTCTCTGGGCCCTTGAAAGGAGAAACTGGTAATCCCAAGGTGAAAATCCACGCACTGGAGCCAAGAAGCAGAAAAATCAATGCATCCCTTCCACCATAGCCGAAAAATCGACGCAACGCCGGTGAAATCAATGCATCGCAGTTCAGTGTGGATTAATCACTGCAATGAATCCGGATTTTCCACGCATCATCCCTGGGCGTCAAATCTTCAATATGACCACACGGACCCAAGGCTGCCTGCCTGGAAATCAACGCATCCCTTCTCTGTAAGAAAAGAATCAATGCATCGCTTACCCGACGGATAAAGAATCGATGCACAGCCTCACTTGCGAGCAAGGAATGGACACATCGCTTGCTTTTCCGACACACGCCCCTGCAGCTTTATTCTTGTTGCATACCAGGTTCTTTGTGCTAAAATAACACATCCATTGATTTCTATGGACTAAGACTCTTTTTACTTTAGAAATTGATATTTTTTTTGTGTATGTTGGATTTTGTTGTTTTTTTTCTTGTTTGATTTAGATTAACATTGGCTTTTTCCCTAAACTGGTGTGGAGTCCTTTTGTTGTGTTTCCACTGTGTTACTGTGTTTATATGTACAAATACTTTACACATTGCCTCTGAGATAAGCCTGACTGCTTGTGCCAAGCTACCAAGGAGGTGAGCAGGGGTTATCTTAGGTGTGTGACTCCCTTACCCTGACTAGGGAGAGGGTCTCTACTTGGACAGGGTTTAAACTGACTGCCAACTAGAGAGCCCAGTTCTAACATTGGTGATCAGCGGTGAGGATAGGACTTGTATTGGTAATTGACATACAGTGATTTATGTACACTACTTCCAAATTGCAGGCCATAACGTACCAATATACTGTTTCTTCTTTTTCTCTCAATTTGCCATTTTTCTAAAGTTACTCCTGCTTCATCTTGATCAACTTGGAACTATGTGTGGTTGTTGTACCTGTGAAGCCTTGACAGAATGGAAATTAACTTCTGGCACCTAAACATCTATACTATGAAGGAGCTGGGAGTTTTCTGCAAGAAGAAGGGTCTGACTGTGATGAATAGATCCACAAGATGGGATCTCGAGACAGCCCTATATTGTTATGAGGAAACGCGCTGGCTAGCAACACTGTCAGATGACTCTGGGGAGCACTCTGAGGGGGAAGACCCCTGTGAAAGTTTAAAGGATGCAAGGCCTTGGAACCTTCTTGGAGGATCCTAAACCGGAATCCCAGGAAAGCAGTGGCCCGAGGAAAAAGCAGAGGATGGGAAAAATGATTTTGCAGAGGCTGCAGAGGAAAGAGAAGAGCCCACAAAGAGGGAGTCCCCTGCTAGATCTACTGTTGGGAACAATGTCTCCTCCCACACCCTGTTCCCTTGTGGATTTCAAGGACAGACAGGCTGAGAGAGGGACTTGTGGCTGCAGCTGCCTTAACCAGATGCAGAGAAGAGAGGAGCTGAGGCTGACTCAGCCCTAGCAGAGGAGAGGAGGGCTGAGGCAGAGAGAGCCTTAGTCCAGGAAAATAAAATTATTTCAGCTCTCAGAAGTTGAAAGGGCTGGACCTGAGAGCCAGGATGGGCTGTGTCCAGCACAGATGGTGGCAACAAAAGTGTTACGTCCAGTACTGTGGGAGAAGTGCACATGCCCAGAGACTTGGTTCCCAACTTGAAGGAGCGGGATGACATAAACCAAGAGATTCAGGTTTATGAGGTGGCTCCAGTGTTGTATAGGGTCTCTGATGTAGATTGGGGAACTGGCATGGGAAGTCACATTCCTAGTGGTGGGAGGGTGGCTCTAGTTGAGAGTAACAGGGAGAGGGGTTACCCCCTGGTAGAGGTTCTAGTAGTGAGGTATGGGGACACCCCAGAAGAGTGTCGGTTGAGTGTCAGGACAGTCAGATATTGTCTCACCAGTCTCACAAGGGTGACTTGAGGGTAGAGACCTAGGCTAGAAGGCCAGTTCTAGGTTAACATCCCTGCATTGGTAGGAGAATTGTGCAGAACTGCTTTCATAAGCGCCCTGAGAATTCTGGACTCTGGGGGTGCTGCTCATGGGGGGAGGGTACAGAAGCCCAGAAGGGAGAACCAGTGACAGACTGGCACCCGTGACCTGATGGAGGGAGTCCCAAAGTCACAGTGGTTAGAGAGCCCCGAAAGGCCTAGGGCCTGGCTCCCATCACTGATGGCTGTCAGTGGCCACGTGGTTTGCTGTCCTATTGGACAGAGTTGCCCTTGGGTTGGTGACAGGAGTCACACCCCGAGGGTGGAATGGGCCACACCCCAATGTTGGTCATGGTGGTACTGTCTAAAAAAATATTGCCCCCACAGGGGTCGCCCTGCCCATGGGCAACCCCCTGTCAATATCTTTTTTAAATTTAGCCCCGGGGGGGCGCAACCCGGCGGGATCGCGCAACCCCAGGGGACACCTACCTTGAATAAAAAAAATGTGCCCCCCCCCCTTTTGGCCCATTTACTGAGCGGGACAACCCCCCCCAAGTGAAATCCCTAGTGTCTAGTGGGTTCCGCTGCGATTGAGGGCCAGGAAACCTGTTCAGAAAGGCTTTCTGAATGTCGGGAAGGCCGTTTGGGGCCGTTTTCTCCATCGGAGCAGAAAGCGGCCTTGGTCGCACCTGAGGATTTTTTGACCCCAACCCTGGTTCGGCCACTGGTCGTGACCCGCACCAGGGAAGTAGTGTGGGCGTCGGCCAGTGGCCGACACCCACACTAAACTGGTTAATTTTCCTGTTGGGAGTCGAGTTTGGATGAACTAAATGGTGGACGCAAATTTCCTCTCAACTTGCTGCCAGTCAATCACGTCATTGCTGTTGGCACATGGGCACTTGAATCCACCCTGATCTGAGTCTCTAGATATCCATAAATCTGTTTTTCATTAATAACTTCAAAATTACTGAACAGATTTACATCAAATTTTAAAAAGAGGTCCTTTAGGACCAAGATTTATTTTTCTGCCAAATTTGGTGCAATTACTTTCAGCGGTTTGGGCTGTAGTTGTGTCTAAAACCCTATGGGAAATTGCATTTGGAAAATTTCATGGGGGTCCACCACTTGATGAATCACCCTGAAACATTCCAGACAGCAGCTGAAGCAACAGGCACACTAGTTTTGAAAATATTGTGAAGATTTGTCTAACAGCACCAAAGGTATTATAAAAATAGTATGGTATGTATATCATTGAAATTCAGCAGTTATAGTCAAACTTATCTGAAGAAACTGTAACTTGTCCTGGAAAGTAACTTTAGGCCATGAGTTATAGTTTCTTAACATAAGCATTTGCAAACTCACACAATCACTGACACACCCACTCACACACTCTTACAGCCACTCAAACACCCACTCACAGACTCACAAAACCAAACACATACCCACACAGCTACTGACACACCCGCCGAGCCATTCCCACACTCACTCACAGACCCACACACCAGTCACACACGCATTCACATGCCCACTACACACTCACACACCCACTCACACATTCAGATGACATGGATATTGTTGGAAAGTGGATTATTGGTCATGGCAGGTAAGTATCTCCACCTAGCAATAGGCGCTACCCCCACTTAGGACCAGTTAAGTCTCAATAAATTAAACCCAGCTCAACCCTTGGTAGCTTGGCAATAAGCGACAAGGCTTAACTTAGGAGACAAGTCTGTAAAGCATTTAAAAATCACAAAACAGTAAATAAGTAATAACAAAACAGAATAAAAATCCAACACCAATTTATGAAAATAGATGATATATTTATCATTAAAATGACACCAAAATGATTAAAATTGCATAAGCGGAACTGGAGATATGCATTTTTAAAGAATTTATGTTTTCTAGCGCATAGAAGCAACTAGTGCTCGAAAGGTTAAAAAAGGTCACACTGGTCAGGCACAAAGTCCAGAGTTCAGGCCACCCATGAGGTAACACTGTTACACTTACTTTCAGAAATGTTTCTTGATTCAGGAAGTTGGTTCACAGCACCAGCCAAGGGTTTAGACACTCTGGTTTGCCTCTTGAGGTCTGGGACTATAACTCCCCCAATGCACCTCTTTAACTTATAGAGTTGCTCCAAACATCTCCAAACTTCTGGATCTTCTTCCATAGGTCCTTTTAGGGTCCTTGAAATGTCCACAACTTGATGGAAGGTTCCAGAAGCTCTGAGTTGCTCCTTGGGACTACAATTATCATAATGCACCTGGTCAGAATCCTCAAATGACCACTGGATGCTGGTCAGCTGGCCTCTGCTTGCAGGACTTGGTGCAGGGGACTCTGGGAAGCTCCTTTGTACCTGTAGCAAACATGAAGCAGTAGATGTTAGGCAATGTCCTTTTAGTGGTGAAGCCCAAGTGTGCAGATGCTGCAGTCCTTCAGAGTGCAGTGTCCAAGTGCAGGTCAGAGGTCTAGCAGGGAAATCTGTCTTCTTCTTTAGCTTGTTCATTGTAGGGATCTGAGGTGTGGGTGCAGCTCTGTCATATTTATCCTTGCTCCAGGGTGGAAAGCAGGGGGTGGTCCTGGGTATCCAATCACGGGCAGGCTACTTCCCCATTTGATGGCCACTTCCTGGGAAGTGTGGCAAAAATCAATCCCAGAGAGCAACATTCTTCAAAAATTCAACATGGTTGAAGGTGATTTTTGGAGGTTAGATCTGGCAGAGCCCACCCACTGGTGTGGCTAAAAATAAAAAACAGTCCCCTCTTTTTCCCTCTCCTAATCTAGTCAGAAGGGCACCTAATTGTCTGGGATTGCAGGATGTGAGGGAGGTGCTGGGCTGCTCCAAACATCCTTCCCTGCCTTTAAAGACCAGATTGGCCACCCTCCCCCTTCCTGCTTCCCCATCTGCGGAGGAAGATCTCCTTCTCCAGGTAAATCCTTTGTATTCAGCCCAGGCCACTTAACACCTCATCAAGGAAAGCTGACCAGGCTGCCAGAGGCTGGCAAATCAGAGAAGGGCAGTAGAGAGCTGAAGTTAGCAACTTCCAGGTAGAGTTTTAAAACTTGTTACATGAATTAGTTATATTAAATCCAACCAATGTAAGTTGTGGAATTTATTATAGCAATTAATTTGATACCAAACTCAAGGTATCTGACACTTAAAGGGACTTTATTAATTAAAACAAAGTCTCCCCATTTTAGCCTATGGCGGCCATTCACTACAGTGAGGAAATTTTTGTTTTGGCTATTTTACCTCACCAGGGCTTATAAAACTATTTTTTTAGGATCCCTGCTTATAGTTACATGGCAACTAACCCTAGGGACACATAGGGCACACCTTAGGGGTGACTTATATGTAGAAAAAAAAAGTTTAAGACTTTGGAAGTACTTTTCATTTCAAAGTCGAATTTGTATATAACTATAGTTTAAAAGCAGCCAGCAAGGCAGGCCTGCCTTTAAAACTTAAAATGGCACTGGTTGCCTCAGCAGTTCACCTATGGGTGCACTACCTATGCTGGGATCCCTAAACCTACATTCCCCACCATATACTAGGGACTTATAGGTAGGTTGACATAGCCAATTATAATTATCCTAATTTGCATACTTATTTTACACAAAGCACGGGCCCTGGGACTGGTTAGCAGTACCCAGGGCACCATTAGAGTCAGGAAAACACAGGCAAAAAGTAAAAAAGGGGTGCAAAAAGTTAGGGGGCATCTACAATCAGCCTTATTTTCTCACACAAGTCCTCCCTAGCCCACACACCCAGGAGATTCAGCCCAACCCTGGGAGACTCTTTTCTGGCTTGTCAGGCAAGGAAGACAGAGAAGAAAACTGGCTATCCCTTTGCAGGGCATACTCTGCCTTACATTCTCCTGTCATGTCACTCCCTCTGGGTAGTGAACCCATCCCAACGGTGGAAGGACCCACTTTAAACTGAAATTTCCCTCTAGGGGTGTTCCCCCTCTCTCTCTGTCAACTTGGGTAGTGAGGTGCCCACCTCCCCAATCCCTAACTTTGCTAGGGCAACACATAGCTTACCCAAAGAGGTCACCCAAAACTTGAGCAACCCCACCATGACCAACAGGGTCGGGGGCCTACTTTGCTTTTGGCCATGGGGTATTCCTCCCAGGCCAAGTGCAGTGCTGTCCTTAAGGCCAGCACCCAGAACCACACCCTAAGCTCTCCACTGACAGGTGGTTGAGCTGCTTTAAGGGCAACTGTGGGGTCCTGGCAACCCTCTTGTTGTTTAGAGTGGGGGGTACCACCTCCTATGGCATACACCCTCCTTCCACTTTCCCTTCTGCCAGTACAAGGGCAACACCCTGTATCTGGACAGCTTCCTGACTACTCAAGACTTCCTTGGGTCAGGTGAGGCCTCACCAGTGCCAACTCTGGGCTCCTCCCCCCGTACTAGGGCAGAAGGCCTTTGGCTCCCTGGAAATCTCTTTAAGAGTGGCCTACCTTTCTCTTTCTTCTCCTCTTTTCTTGGGGTCCCATCTCCTAACTTTAGGGACTATCTCCCCAGGACGTTGGGTTGGTCGGGCATCCTGGGCGACCGCCCCATCTTGGACCAGACTCAACTCTGGGAGGTCATTGCCCAGAATACAATCTAGGGGGAGGTCAGCATTGACCACCACCCTAAACCAGTCAAGGATACCCTCCCTCTCTTGGGGAATTATGGCTCCAGGTTTGGAGGTGAGCTCACCTGTGGCTATCCTGACTTTCCTGGTCTCTCCTGGGACATACACATCTGGGGCCACCAACCAGACACTCACTATAGTGTGACTGGCATGGGTGTCTCTCAGGCCAGTGGTAGGGATACCATTCACCTGAATGGGGTGAAAGGGCCTACTTCCACCCTCAGAGATCACCAGCTTACCATCTGGTCCTGTCCCCCAGCCCAATGCTATGAGGTCCTCATCATCTGAGGAGTCCTCTGCTATGGCTATGTTGGACAGTCCAGTGCTAACCACTTTCTTTGGACAGGCTGCATCTGCTCAGAAGTGACCTGTCTGCTGACAGTCAAAGCAGGCCTTACTGTCCAAGAGCTTTTTTAACCCTGGGTCTCCCTGTCTTTGCTTGTCAGAGTGGGAGTGGGATTTACTCCCCTCCTTCTTATGGTTCTGGGGTACAGAGGGAGTCTCTGTGGTGGGCTTACCACCTCCCTTCTTAGGTTTTTGGGGATGTGAACCTACCTTCATGGAGTTTCCCTCCCCGGGACTTGAAAACCACCCTGGTTATTAACCACTCATCAGCTCCCTCCCCCAGCTCTCTGGGGTTGGTCAGCTTAGAGTCCACTAGATGCTGGCATAACCTTTCTTGAATACAATTGGTCAGGATGTGCTCTCTCATGATCAAATTGTATAACCCCTCATAAGTATTTACTTTGTTACCATGTATCCAGCCCGCTAGTGCCTTAAGTGAGGTGTCTACAAAGTCAACCCAAGACTGCGTATTGACCTTCTGGATGTCCCTGAACTTTATTCTGTACTACTCTGGGGTCAAACCAAACTTCTTGGTTAAGCACCTCTTCATACTAGGGTATGAATTTGCCTCCTCCCCACTTAAGATCAGAAGCGTATCCTTACCAGATTTGGGGGCCAACTCCCATATAAGTGAACCCCAGTATTGACGCTTAACTCTCCTTATCTGGAGGGCCCTCTCAAAGGCCCCCTTCCATGTATCTATATCATCCCCCTCTACATAGGCAAGAACCACCCCCTTGGGTTGTCTGGGACAAAACCCTCCACCCATGGACACCTCAGTTTCTCTGTCCCTGCCACCATCTCTCAATCCTTGTCCACTTCTTCTTCTCTAGGGCCAACTTCTCCACCTCCAAAGCTATGATGGCTATCTGGGCCTCAAGTTCTCTTTCCCTGATGTCCAGGTCTTTTTCTTGGTCTGATGCCACAGACCCTCCCCTCCTACTATCTCTGGATAGGGCCCTAGATGCTAAACTCACAGATAGGCAACCATCCTCCTCCTCCTATAGGCCCCCTCCTGCATATTACGGGGAGGTGGTTGTCTATTTTATATATTTCATATATATATATATATATATATATATATATATATATATATATATATATATATATATATATTGTTATAAAAAAAGCCCCAGATCCACTGTGTCTCCACTCGTAAAATAAAAAAACTGCTTTTTAGCCTGGGGGAGTCCCTTTGGGACCCCTGCTCCAGAGATACGGGGTCATGGTGTCAGTACTTGGCCCCTTTTTGTTTTTTTATACTTTTATTCTGGTACTTGGCTGAAGCCGAGTCCCAAGATGGCTGACAACACTTCAACAGCTTCGGTTGTTGATGTGCTATCAGCCAATCAGATCTCAGCACAAGATTGTTAGGGGTCGCGAATCCTTCGGATCCCTAGATATAAAAATTTGTTTTCCCCTTAATTTCTCAAAAGCTACTGAACGGAATTACACCAAAACAAAAAAAAAGCACTCTTTCTGGAACAGGACCCACCTTCCTGCCAAATTTGGTGCAATTCTGTGTCTTCTTTTTATTTCCTCCTTTTAGGAACACCAAAAAAAGAGGAGGTCTCAGGGTGCTAAGGCATTCTCTTTGCTACCGGTAACTCATTTATGAATATTTAGTTTCTTTTCTTAAATTTCAATTAGCAATCTCACATATAAAAATAAGCAACGTGGCCTTCTATCAAACTTTAGTTTCCTATTTTTGTATTTTTTCCAGTTTTTTTCTAACTTTCCCATTATCTACTTTAGTTAGGTCTGTACACCATGCACACTGCCTTGTGCTACCTTTTTTATTCCTTCTGTTTCACTTCCTTCTCCCTCCTGTCTTCTGTTTTCCCCTTCTTTCTTCCTCATTTTGTACTGTTGCATCATCATTTCCCTCGCTTATCTGACATTTCTCATCTCCATTCCATTCTCCTTCCTTTAATCATTGTTTTCCTGATCCTTTCCTAGCTTATCCCTCATGATTAAAATGTGTATAGCATTTCAAGTTTTTAATATGTAGAAGTACAAATTGCTTTGGCTAGCTATCAATTCAGATTTGCTGGGTATTCTTTTCTTGTGCAAATTCTGCAGTTAGTAGTGATATTACTAAATAACTGGCTTGTTTTCTAGACTTTGCTGATACTCAGGAGGAGAGCCAGTTGCAGCAATATCAGAAGTAGGAGGAGGAGCAGTAATTGGCTGCTGGGATGAGGGGTATGTCAAGGCCCTTTCTGAATGACAACAGCTTCTTTTGTTTTGTTTTGTTAAGGTATTCCGTTCATTCCTTTTTTCCTTCCTAAGTTCAGTCACCAATACTTTTAAGTAATCCACCTTCCTATCTTTATGTCTCTGCCATTTAAATTAAGGGAAGAGGTGTGTTCATGCTGCCCTTGCCCAGTGCCCACTGCCGACCAATATCTACCACTTCCCCTTTCATCCCATTTCATTCCAGAAACGTGCTACAGATTCTCTCTCAACATCTTTCTAAGTTTCTTCCTTGTATGCTTTCTCTTATCCTGGTCTATCTTCTACCCTCATTGTACCACTCAACCACTCCATAGACTAAACTAAAAAACCTAGCAGAAGCCCTGGACTAAAATGTGAACTATACATCGAACTCACTTGCCCCATAACCCAGGAATAGCATTTGTCTTACTGGCCATGGTTTAGTGACGGTGCCGTATGGCAGTCATCTCATGAAACCATATATTTAAACTTTTTTTTTCCATTTGAGTCCAAAGAATTATGCAGATGCTCGTTTGTGATGGAATTATGTGACTAATGTGAAAGTCACAGGGACACAGAATCACAAAAACAAATACAGTGGCACCAGAGAACCAGCAATGCCATGCACCTGACTGACTATACAAACATGTTTATAATGGGTCCTACAATATATATATATATTTTTTTTTCCTTCACAACAATATCCTGCTGCTCCTGTCAAAGCCCCAGCTCGGAGCTCAAACAATGCTCCCAAGGAGGACAGACATCAGGAGGAGGTAGCAGCTTGGCAGTGTCCCAGAAGACGGATGCTGTTGCGGTGGCCTATCAGCATTTGGAGACAGTGGTGGAAGAGGCAGCAGTGTTAAAGGCAATTCTGTCTGTATCTAGCCTGCACAGCTGAGAGCACATCACCATCATTCAATCCACCACTAATGATCATCCCACACAGCAGCCACTCTCCTCTCAATCATAGAAGTCAACCTCAGAAAGGTACTCAGAGGGGTACAGGACTTAAAGGAGGTCTTGAGGGGTATTAGGCATAGACTATAAGCTTTTGAGGAGGGTTTAAGGAAGGGAGAGGGGTGGGCCTGTTGCACGTGATGTTGGTGGGAAAAGTTGGTAAGGACTACATTAGTTTAGTATAGTTTAGTGTTGTGGGTTTTTACAATTTTGTGATAGCTGTGGAACTGTAGTTGGTGGAATGTGTGGGAACAGTAGGGGAAGAGGTAGATTAGTTTATTTCAGTATACTTCAGATTTGTGGGTTTTGAGGGATTTAGGGAGAAGAGTGGGTCTGCTGTGGATACACTGAATGGGTTTCATTTTTTTTAAAGAATAAACCCTTTATTTTTTTCCTACTTATCGATTTTAATTATTATTATTATTATTATTATTATTATTAGCATTAGTTGTATGGTTAGTTGTACATTTTGCTGTAACATCCATTAAGCAGGATGTTCCATCTACCTACCGTCAGAACAGAAACTAAGCCCTGTAATAGATCTATTGCAAATAAATTGTCCAATTGTCCACACTTAGGTGGTCATTCTGACCCTGGCGGTCTTTGACCGCCAGGGCGGACGACCGCGGGAGCACCGCCGACAGGCCGGCGGTGCTCCAATGGGGATTCCGACCGCGGCGGTAAAGCCGCGGTCGGACCGGCACCACTGGCGGGGTCCCGCCAGTGTACCGCGGCCCCATTGAATCCTCCGCGGCGGCGCAGCTTGCTGCACCGCCGCGGGGATTCCGACCCCCCCTACCGCCATCCAGATCCCGGCGGTCGGACCGCCGAGATCCGGATGGCGGTAGGGGGGGTCGCGGGGCCCCTGGGGGCCCCTGCAGTGCCCATGCCACTGGCATGGGCATTGCAGGGGCCCCCGTAAGAGGGCCCCTAAATGTATTTCACTGTCTGCTGCGCAGACAGTGAAATACGCGACGGGTGCAACTGCACCCGTCGCACAGCTTCCACTCCGCCGGCTCGATTCCGAGCCGGCTTCATCGTGGAAGCCTCTTTCCCGCTGGGCTGGCTGGCGGTCTGAAGGCGACCGCCCGCCAGCCCAGCGGGAAAGTCAGAATTACCGCCGCGGTCTTTCGACCGCGGAACGGTAACCTGACGGCGGGACTTTGGCGGTCGGCCTCCGCCGCCCGCCAAGGTCAGAATGAGGGCCTTATTGTCTTATCTCTAATCTACTCTGTATATGACTTGAGCTCCCTTATCAGCAGGATAACCCAATAAATGCCTCCTGTTAGACCTGTCAGCCTTAGGGTAGTCTTCCCCTAAACTTTTTGCCTTCTCCCCTCCTGCATTGCTGAATTTGTTTTTGTTGGTCCTAGGAGTCTGTGTACTTTACCCATGCTAACTGGTGCTAAAATGCTTTTGGGTTCATTCCCTAAAATATGGTAAAATTAGCTTATATCTGATCGGCATATTTAATTTACTTATAAGTCCCCAGTAAAGTGATATATCATATACCCGGGCCTGTAAATTAAATGCTTATAGTGGGCCTGCAGCACCAACTGTGCCACCCACTTAAGTAGCCCCTTTAAAACACGTCTCAGACCTGCCTTTACAGCCTGTATGGCAGGTGAAACCATCATTTCAACTTGGCAAAGTTATCTATAAGTTACCCCTAAGGTAGACCATAGTTTTACAAATCCTGGTAGTGAAAAAAATCACAAATTTGTTTTTCACTACTGTAAAGCCTACCTCTCCCATACTATAAAATTGTGTTTCCTTATTACATTTAATAAATAATAACCTTTTTGGGGTGCAGGTAGAAATGTCATGTTTGGTGTCTAAGGAATTGTAATTTAAAACCCTCGTTAATGGTAAAGTTGAATTTGAATTCACAATTCTGAAAATGCACTTTTGGAAAGTTGGCATTTTATTGCCTTAAACAGTTGGTGTCTGCAGCCGGTTTCCTTGGCCACATGGCTAAGTGTGAATTCCTCCCGGACAGCCATACAGCAGTGGGACTGGATGCTGGCAGAATGGGCCATTCAAAGAGAATGGGGCGAAGCTGTGCACAGCCTGATTTGTACTTCAAAGATACTGCCTCAGCTCACATACAAAGAACTTCACACTAGCTCATTGTGACTACAGGCAGTCTAGGACAGAGCAGAGAGGAAGGAAATGCCAGACACTTCTGTGAGGAGAATCTGCAGACGTTATTTTCCACTTCAGGTCAGGCACCAGGTATAAAACTAGAACCCTCAGACCCACTGTTCTGTTCACTTCTGAACCTGCAGAAGGCCTCTCAGATGAGTCCTGGTGCCTCTGGCCTGCTGTGCACTTCAGAGGACTGCTCTTCTCTACCAAGAGTTCTGCCCTTCTGTGTGAAGCCTGACTCGTCCCAGGCCCAGCTCTCTCTGTGCTGCGGCATTGCTCTTGCTCCTGTCTTCTCTTTGTTTTTCACTCATTTTCTTGTGTGCCATCTCTTTGCTTTTCCCTTGTTTTCCCTTGTTTTCACTGCTTTCTCCTTGCTTCTTCTCCCGCTTTTTGGTTGCCTACTCCTTGCTTTTCCCTCATTTTCATTACCTTCTTCTTGCTTTTTCCCTAATTTTTTCTGTGCTTTCTCCTTGATTTTAACCTCATTGCCCCTGTTGCCTACCACCCACTTTTTCCCTTCTCTAGCCTAGCCCTCTCCACAGTCTTCCAGCGACCTTCCCTCCTCCCAGGACATACTTAATGGAGGCTACAGCAAGAACAATTTGAGCAGGTCCCAGGCCCAGCTCTCCAGTGCTGCTGCAACACTCTTCCTTGTCTCTTCTCCTTGCTTTTTCCCTCATTTTTTGTGTGCCTTCTCCTTGATTTTTCCTCATTTTCACTGCTTTCTCTTTGCGTTTTCTCCCACTTTTGAAATACCTTATCCTTACTTTTCCACGCTTTCACAGCTTTCTCCTTGCTTTTTCTTCCATTTTCGTGTGTGTCATCTCCTTGCTTTTCCCTCTTTTTCACTGCTTTCTCCTTTCTTTTCCCCCATTTTTTGTGTGCCTTGTCCTTGCTTTCCCCTCATCTTTCCCTGCCTTCTCCTTGCTTTTTCTATCACTTTTTGTGTGCCTTCTCCTTGCTTTTTCCTCATTTTCACTGCCTTCTCCTTGCTTTTCCCTCTTTTTCACTGATTTCTCCTTGTTTTTCCCCCATTTTTTGTGTGCCTTGTTATTGCTTTCCCCTCATTTTTCCCTGCTTTCTCCTTGCTTTTTCTTTCACTTTTTAGGTGCCTTCTCCTTGCTTTTTCCTAATCTTCACTGCCTTCTCCTTGGTTTTAAGCTCATTTTCCCTCCCCCAACACCCATTTTTTCCTGTCTCCCACCTAGCATTCTCCCCCACCTCCCGGTCCCCCTCCCTCCTACCAGGACCTACTTAATAGAGGCTGCACCATGACCCAATTGAGCAGGTTCCAGGCCATGCTCTCCCTGTGCTGCTGCTTCTCCTTGCTTGTGCCTTCTCTTAGATTTATCCCTATTTTTTTGTGTGCCTTCTCCTTGATTTTCTTCTAATTTTCACTGCTTTCTCCTTACTTTTTCTGCCACTTTTTTGTACCATCTTTCACTTTTCCTTGCTTTCACTGCCTTCTCCTTGCTTTTTCACCCATTTTTGTGTGATTTCTCCTTGCTTTTTCCCTCATTGCCACTCTTGCCTGCACCTGATATTTCCCACCTCCAGCCTAGCCCCACCCACCGCCTCCCAAGGCCCCTTCCTCCTCCCAGGATCTGCTTAATGGAGGCCACAGTGCAGTTGCACCATTGGTGCACCAAAGGCAAGCCCGCCTGCACCCATTCCCACCTGGAGCCTGCCCAGCACCAGAAATCTTGGCTTCTGTCCTGTGAAGCTACAGTGCCTTAGCGACAACAACAGCTGCTGCTGCATATCTCCACGCACCACCAGAGGATTGTTCTCCTGCCAGCAATGCTGCTTCTGTTGCAACACGAAAGAAACCAGCAATGCCAGAGACACCTCAAGTACGACTGTGTCCACCAAGGTGACCAAAACCACCACAGCACAACTCCAGTGCATTCTACTCAATGCACAATTGCTCATCAAACACGCCACTGAGATCTGGGACACGATCTCATCCCTCACCCCAGATGTCATCTTCCTCACAGAGACCTGACTGATCCATGCATCTGCACAGGACATTGCCATTGCCACCACAAGAGGCTACAAGGTAACACACCAGAACCGAACCAGCAAACACTGAGGTGGAATTTTCATCATATACAAGGGCACCAACTGCTGTAGGACCTCCTCAGATGACTAGACCCCAATAATGGAGCATCTCAACTTCCAATATCAAATAAACATAAAAAACACCATCAGAGGCACCCTCGCCTACGGACCACCAGGATCACACCCCAGTTTCTGCAACGCAATTCCTAACCTCATCACCCAGATCACCATTGACTCCAACCACTAAATCTTAAAGGGGGATCTTAACTTCCACCTCAACGACCCCAGCGGCACCAACACAACTAACCTCCTGGAAAGCATGACCAGTATTAGCTTCAAGCAAATTGTCACCGACCCTACCCATTTCGCAGGGCAAACACTTGACCCCATTTTCACATCCAGGGACAGAGTCAAGTACAACCACATCTCAGTGCTCACTTGAACTGACCACTACAGTGCCTACTTCAATAGCTCAGGACTTACCAACACTGGAACCATGCCTCCCAGCACCATGCGCAGAAACTGGAAAAAAGATATCAGAAGACCAGTGAAACAACTCTCTTAACTCCCACCTCCCAGACACAGCGTCCAACCCAGAACAGGCTAAAAAGAAGGCCTCCCAGTGGATCACTGAATGCACCAACACAATCACCCCGCTAAGCAAGCCAAAGGACCTGCCATAAGAGCCAGCAGGTTCACCGCAAAGCTGAAATCCACTAAACGCAACAGCCGACAACTAGAAAGGAATTGTCACACCAGCCAAGAGGCAGGAGATCATACCACCTACAAGACGGCACTCAACCAATACCACTGCTTCCTGAAAGAAACAAAGAAGAACACCCTAGTAGAACGCATAGAAGGCAGCACAAATCACAGCAAGGAGCTCTTCATCATCATGGAAAAGCTACCCAACCCCACAGCTGCCAAGAACGACATCACCCCCTCCCAAGAACTGTGTGACACCCTGGCAGACTTCTTCCATGACAAGATCTCAGTCATCTATGAAAACTTCAAACCCCAAGCCCACCACTGGCAAAAGCATCAGCCTGCTAACACCCACAAACACATACCCTGAACACCTGCTGACCCACTGGGACCCTTTCACAACTTGAGCCATAATCTGCATCATGAACACCGTGCACTCGGGAGCACCCTCAGACCCCTGTCCCCAACACATCTTCAACCTAAGGAGTAAGGCTATTGGGGGTGAGCTCAAGACAGTTCTGAAGACCTCTATCACCTCAGGCTCTTTCCCTGAGAACTTGAAACACTCAGAAGTGAGGCCACTCCAGAATAAACCATCCGCGGACTCAGCAGAACTGAAGAACTATCAGCCCATCTCCTTGCTCTCCTTTCCAGCAAAGGTTCTCGGGAAGGCAGCCAACCAGAAATTCACTGAACACCTGGAAAGCAATAACCTCCTGGACCCCTCCCAAACCAGATTCTGGGCTAACTAACATTACCGTGACAGGCCTGATCACAGCTGCCACGGACAACATCAAGGCCCCCCTGCACTGCGGCAAAATGGCAGATCTCATCCTCCTGGACCTGTCAGTTGCCTTCAATACCATCTACCATCACATTTTGATCAACAGACTACTCTACATTGGAATTGAGGGCGACACCCTCAAATGGATCTCCTCATACCTGACCAGAAGAACCCAGGTAATTTATCTCTCACTGTCCTCCTCAGAACCAAAAAGTTCATCTGCAGCATTCCCAAGGATCGTCCCTCATCCTCTTCAACATGTACATAACTCCACTGGCCAACACAATCAGATCGCATGGACTCAATCATCTCCTTTGGCAACAACATCCAACTCATCCTCTCACTGTCAAAGACCCCTCCATCACCAGAAACACCTTTCACAGCTGTATGATGAACGTCGCTGACTGCATGAAGGACAACTATGTCAAACTCAACACAGGCAAGATGGAAGTCCTCATCTTTGGGAACAACACCTCACCATGGAACGGCGCATGGTGGCCTGCTGAACTCGGCCCATCACCAGCCCTGACAGATCAGGCCCATAACCTCTGAATCATCTTGGACAGCAAGCTATCTATGACGAAACTAGTAAACACAGTCTTATTTGCCTCCTTCCACAACCTCCACATGCTCTGCAAGATATTTGGGTGGCTACTAATCAATACTAGAAGGACCATCACACAGGCCCGCGTCACCAGCAGGCTGGACTACGGGAATACTCTACAATGAAATGATTGCATGCCTCCTGAAGGGACTGCAGACAAGGCAAAACTCAGCAGCAATACTCATCCTGAATTTCCCCAGAAAGGCCCACATCACACCATGCCTTAAGAAGCTACACTGGCTCCACATCCAGAAGAGATGCCAATTCAAGTTGTTGACCCACGCATATAAATCCCTGCAAAATTATGGACCAGCATACATCAACAAACGCATGACTTTCCTTCAACTGACCAGACCCTTGTGATCCACCTTCCTCTTCCTCGCACACAACCCCCAGATCCTCTGAGGCAACAGCAGAGGATGCTCTTTCTCACACCTAGCAGCCAAAGATTAGATTGACCTTTCCCTGCACCTCAGGACCACCTCATCACTCCAGCAATTCAGAAAAGGACTCATGTCCTGGTGGTTCAAATAAACAGATCACCACGAAGCAGTTAGCAACCTCAGCACCTTGAGAACCTCACAGATGATTTGCTGCGCTTTATAAATCTTGATTGATTGACTTATGTCCTTAGAGGACTATCCTGATGCCCGAGACCTGCTTTCCTGCTTGAACCCAAGACTTCCAAAGTGACTCAAAGCACTGGTTGGCTGGCCTCCCGATCAGAGCCTGAGAGTCAGAAAAGGATCATCTTAAACCTGAGCCTGGACACCACCTGAGTGAATCCTGACACTACAAGTGGGGCCCCACCAGTCCTGGACCCTCGGAAGTCATGCTAAAGGCGCCCAGATAGTCAAAACCCAAAACTTGCCAAAATGTGCTCTGTGAACTGAGAGGAGAGAAGGAGTAAGATGCTCACCGATCTGCCCAAGGTGCATCATCGTAGACCTGACTACTAGGGAGCTCTTGCTACATTTTTAACCACAGCAGCAAATACTGTTCAGCAGCATCTTGCCGAGCTCTCATCGACTACAACCTGCAGCTTTGGAGATTTTCAACTTCCATAAAAGAGACTAGGTCTGATAAAAGAAATCATCATTGTGACTTCATTAAGTGGCTCCCAATGGCTTGTCTTGGGTACCCCCAGCTGATGTGCCCCACTGAACTTTAACTACGCAGACATTTACCTTCAAGAATGTGAGCCAAATCTGGGCCCAATCCTTTTTGTGCATCTGAACCATGCTCCATTGTGGCCGACTATAACTTTAATCTGTGCCCCGGTCCCATGCAGCTAGATGTCCACGATTGACGATCTGAACTTTCAGGCAATATTTTGCACTTTACAATTTGAAAAGTCCTAAGTCTATTGACTTCATTTTTGTCATCTTGGTGCCAAAGTAGTTTATTGTTTTCTAAATTGGTGTGGGATTTTACTTCTGTTATTTTTTCACTTTTTTGAAGTTTGTGTGGTGCATAAACACTTTACACATGGCCTCCAAGTTAAGCCTGACTACTTTTGTGCAAAACTGCCAGAGGCGTAAGCATGATTTAATATAATTACTTTTTGTGATTCACACTGACAAAGATTGCTGCTATTGCTTGAGGTCTTGCCCCTTCCCCCTCCGCTAACAACCTAATTGCTGTCATCTCCTCTCGCCCTTTCATCTTCTTTGTTCATGACACCTGAAAGCAGGCACTCTTCCATCAGTCAGTAGTAGTAATATATTTGTACTGCCCTACCCTCCACACCTATTCAATGGAATATGGGAACATGTTCAGATTATGAATACTGAAAAGGCCTGTGCAATCATTCCTTCCTTCTAGTTCATACCTGAGCAGAAATGTAGTACCTGACAGTTCCCCCAAGACTTGTCCTTGATGCAAGGTTTCTTTTTCTTCAGAATGGAGCAGGTGAACCAGTAAAGAAGTATTCTCATTTTGCAGCATGAAGCAAAATGAAAAAACAGATGCCCATATTTATACTCTGTTTGCGCCGTATTTGCATCATTTTTTTTACGCAAATTCAGCACAAACTTAACTCCATATTCATACTTTGACCCGTCTAGTGCCAAATTTATGGAGTTTGAGTCATTTTTTGTACGTGAAAACCTACCTTGTGCTAATGACATGCAAGGTGAGTGTTCCAGTGCAAAAAATGACTCTAAGGCATGTGCGCCTTATTTATCCTCCGGCGTCAAAATGACGCACAAGAGGAGGTGGGCCTTAAAACATGGCGCCCAGCCAGATTTGATTAACACACCGACTGCCACGCCGGTAGCAACAAGCAAAGCAGCGGTAACCACCAACAGCCAGGCGGAAGGCAATGTACCGCCCACACTATGACAACTGGCCTGTCCGCCACCTTTTCCAGGAGGTACAAATGACAACAAAAGCACAACGGAAACAGTACACACAAGACAAAGGACTCAGCTCTGGAGACTCAAGGAAGAACCACGATGCCATGGAGCCTGAACTGCAGATCTTCCCCATGCTGGTCTACCTCCTCCCACACCAAGAATACCAATGCCTGCGACGACAACCATGGTGAGTACTGCCGCCTAGCACACAGGGGAGGAGGGAGAGAAAAAAAAGTGACTCACACACGCAACATGCAACACCCCCATCCCCAACACCATACATACAACCAGATGCAACAACATTACATATCCACTCCGTACCCCTCAGGAATAATGCAAGGACAAAAGGAAGTGATTAAAGTGAGTGTAACAAGATAAACTACTAGAAATATGTCCTCAAAAATCAAAACAGTATTTACATATATACAAATGGAGGGACACTGCCTAGTCCATAATGTCCGTGGGCCACAGGGCCATAAAACATAGGATAAGGCCCAACTTTACTCCTGCATCAACACGGAGAGAACAGTGCTAGGGCATCAGGTCGAAAATACACACACACCTCAGGGAGAAGGGGAATGGGGGGGCACCTCAGCCAGAAGATGGTACAACACCACTGGTCCTGGAGGGGGCTACATGCACTCTGCGATGCCCTGGGGGAGCAAAGCCACAGTCTCTCAAGTGGGCGGTTTGCCCACTGCTTGGTCCTGGGGAATGCAAGGCAACAGTCTCTCAAGTGGTTGGGTTGCCCACTGCTTGATCCTGGGGAGTGCAAGTCCAGAGTCTCTCAAGTGGGTGGTTTGCCCACTGCTTGGTCCTGGGGAGTGCAAGGCCACAGTCTCTCAAATGGGTGGTTTGCCCACTGCTTGGTCCTGGGGAGTGTAAAGCCACAGTCTGTAGTAGATGTATTCTTCCACTGGTTCTGGAGGGGGTCTTGTGCCCAGTGTGCTTCATCCTGGCAAGGAGGGGGTGAGTGGGTGCCTTCTTCCACTGGTTCTGGAGGGGGTCTTGTGCCCAGTGTGCTTAATCCTGGCAAGAAGGGGTGAGTGGATGCCTTTGTCCACTGGTTCTGGAGGGGGCCTTTGTGCCCAGTGTGCCTCATCCTGGCAAGGAGGGGGTGAGTGGATGCCTTCATCCACGGGTTCTGGAGGGGGCTCTGTGCCCTGTGATGCAGCACTTGGGGAGTGCAAGGTCACAGTCTCTCACCTGTGTGTCATACCCACAAGATTTGCAGTGAGCAGGATGCATAACATTCCATGGAGGCAGGACTACAGTCCATCCGTCGGCGGCGATGGCTGCCCACTGGGGCTGCTGCCAGTGGTGCTGGTGGCGGTGCATGTGGTGGTGCATGTGGCGGTGCAGGCGGTGGTGCTGGTGTCGGTGCTGCCAGTGGTGGGGGGAGTCTCCAGCCCTTCCCCTGCAGCCTCAAATGGATACTCACTGTGGCTGCTGCTGCCAGTGGTGCTGGTGGCAGTGCATGTGGTGGTGTTGCCAGTGGTGGGGGGAGGCTCCAGCCCTTCCCCTGCAGCCTCGGACGGCTGTCCACTGGGGCTGCTGCTGCTTGTAGTGGTGCTGATGGCGGTGCATGTGGTGGTGCAGGTGGCAGTGCTGGTGGCAGTGCTGCCAGTGGTGGGGGGAGGCTCCAGCCCTTCTCCTGCAGCCTCGGATGGCTGAAGCGCCATGGTTGGTGGTGGGGGCTCAGATCCTCTCACAGCACCAGGCCTCCTGTCCCTCCTGCCTGCAGGGGCAGGCCCTTTTCCTTGGCAGTTAGTGGTGCCTCCTTGCCCTTGGCAGCTGGAGGTGCCTCCTTGCCCTTGCCCTTGGCAGTTGGTGGTGCCTCTTTACCCTTGCTGTGTGGTGGTGCCTCCTTGCCCTTGGCAGCTGGTGGTGCCTCCTTGCCCTTCTTCTTGGCAGCTGGTGCAGGCACACTGCCAGTGCTGATGGGTGTCTCCTCTGAGCCTCTCACATCTGCAGCAGCTGCTGTAACTACAGTGGCCGTGGACTGGGTGGCTGAGGTGCTGGCCTGGGTTCTGCCCACACTGGCCCAAAGTGAAGGACGGGGGGGTAGGGGTAGGGAAAAGGTCAAGGGTGGAGAGGAAAAGCTTCTTAGGGACACTGGGGTGGGAAGAGGGTGAAGGTATGGGAGTGGAGGTAGAGGGAGGGGTTGTCGGAGGTGTTTGTCTGCTGTGTTTGGGTACAGGTGCATGGGCTGATGCTGTTGTGAGGTGGATGGCTGTTGGGTGCCTGAGTGCTTGCGTTTGTGTACTTTTGGAGGAGGGGGCACAGACACAGTGGGAGAGGACACATGGGAAGTGTGCATGGATGCGGCAGTGGTGACTGCCAGTGAGGGGCGTATACTGATAGGCGTGATGGTGGTAGTGGATGAGGATGTACTGCATGTAGGTGTGAGTATAGACAATACTGGGAGGGAGGTGGATGATGGGGAGGAGGGGGACACAGTGGAGGCAGTGGATGTTGGTATGTCTGCTTCTGGATGGTGTTTGTGTGAGTGCCTGTGGGATGATGTGTGGTGCTTGTGTTTGCCTTAGCCACTCCTGTGTGTTGTGTTGGGTGCATGCTTATCTGAATGTGTGTTTGGGATAGGTTGGGGGTCAGGGGAATGGGACTGGGTAGAGGAAGTTGGAGGGTGGAGGCTAGGAACAGGGACAATGACTGCCATCAGGGAGGAGGCCAGAGCCTAGAATGATCTATATTGGGCTGCCACGCCAGAGTGAATGCCCTCCAGGAATGCATTTGTATGTTGCAAATGCCCTGCCAGCCCCTGGATGGTATTCACAATGGTTGACTGTCCAAAAGAGATGGATCGCAGGAGGTCAATAGCCTCCTCACTCAGGGCAGCAGGGCTAACTGAGGCAGGGCTTGAGGTGCCTGGGGCGAAGGAGATGCCCACCCTCCTGGGTGAGCGGGCACAAGAAACTCGCTGAGGGGCTGCTGGGAGGGTTGTGCTGGTACGGGGTGGCGGCTGTACCTGTAGTTGGGGTGGCCACAGAGGTGTCTGCCACCACCAGGGAGATTCAATCAGAGGAGGTATCACTTTTAGAACTGTCCCCTCCAGTCTTCGCGGTGGTGCTCCCCTCGCCCTCCGTCCCACTGGTGCCATTACTGTCTGTGGATTCGGCCTCTTTGGCCCTGTGGGGTGCAGCTCCCTTCATTGCTGGTGCCTCTGCTCCTCCGACACATGATGCTAATGCACATAAGGACAGGGTGACAAAACAAAAAAGGAGGGGAAGAGACAAAGGATACACTTGGTCAATGCCAGCAACAACACCACTTTTGTCGTGCACAACACACAGGGGACAGCCCTACGCACTAGGGGATTGTAGTGCTTTCCTCTTAGCTAGTTTCTAAGCACTAACATAACACAACAGAAATGCACTTCTGAGGTCAAAGAAGACTTTTATTGTTGTTAATTCTTCCCCAACCACACTATTTATGAATGACGAATTAGTAGCTTTCAAGTCCGCGTTAATCAAACAAAATATATCAGTTTGCAATATACACAGCAGGTTATATTTATAAGATATTGAATGCAAAGCAAAACAAATACTTCACCGTGTGGGAACTATTCACAGCTTCATCTTTCTAAGGTCTGCAAGCTGATGACCCCTGTCAGCCGCGAGAAAGAGAGATTCATCTACCCACACAGGATTGCTGGCAGCCTGCGCCAAGCTCCAGCACGAGGTCCGGCAGATTCGAATTTGACCCTCTGCAGCCTGTTACATTCGTTACAAAGGTGTGCCCCCTCCTCTCAGACCTGGGAAACTGAGCAAGCCTTTTGGAGACTGGCCAGGTCTCCAAGACTACTCCTGTTCCCAAGCTCAAGCGAAGAAAACAACACCCATGTACTCTCTCTTATCATGTCTAGTCTACTGTGAGAAAAACATCTTGGTTCTCTGGTGCAAAAACACAGCTTGGAAAAATACAGCTTGGATTCTCAACTGCAAGATCTAACTCCACGTTAAAGGCAATAGGCAGCTAACCTAAGTATCAAATGCAATGTCATGTTAAAGGCAATAGGCAGCTAACCTAAATATCAAATGCAATGTCTAGTGTCATGTCAAAGCCAATAAGCATCTAAGCTGAATACAAAATGCAATGTCTTATATCATGTCAAAGCCCATAGGCAGCTGAGCTGAATACAAAATGCAATGTATAATATCATGTCAAAGCCAATAGGCAGCGGAGCTGAATACAAAATGTAATATGTGATATCATGTCAAAGCCAATAGGCAGCGGAGCTGAATACAAAATGTAATATGTGATATCATGTCAAAGCCAATAGGCAGAATATCTAATAGCATGTCAAAGTCAATAGGCAGCTAAACTGAATACATCATGTCAAAGTCAATAGGCATGCAATGTCAAAGCCAATAGGCGGCTAGACTGGATACAGCATGTCAAAGCCAATAGGCAGAATACAGAATGTAATGGCTAATGCGATGTCAAAGCCCATAGGCGGCTCAACTGAATACAGAAAGTAATGGCTAATGCCATGTCAAAGCCAATAGGCAGAATACAGAATGTAATGACTAATGCAATGTCAACGCCCATAGGCGGCTAAACTGAATACAGAAAGTAATGGCTAATGCCATGTCAAAGCCCATAGGCGGCTCAACTGAACAAAACATACCATGTGCTACTGGTGAACATTGAGCAACTAATATGCGCAGTGGTGAAACACAAAGTCATTGGTCAAAACAAACTTTATCAAATGGCAGTACAGGGATGCACTACCAGTCACAATGCTAGTCACCAGGCCATGGACAGTAATACCTAATGCCAGTTGCAGCATATCTGAGACCCACAGATCCCTGCCCAGTAGTAGATGCCCACTAGCTTGTTTGGGTGTGGAGTGCATCAGCCCCTGCCCAACATGGAATCTACCCTGCAATGTTCGGCCTGGCCTAGAGGAACCCACAGGTGCACATCCCCCACCCAGAGACACCCCTCCACGTGCAAGTAGCATATTGGGAACTGTACTCACCCCCTTATAGCTGCTGTGATGGCCTCAAGCGCCCATCCAGCTCCGGATTGGCCACTGTGAGTATGTGGAACATCAGGGGGGTCAGGGTTTGACGGGCACCCCTTCCTCTTTGGGAGGCCATCCCCATCTGGGCCTCTGCCGTCTTCCTTACCCAGCATCTCAGGCCCTCCCACCATTTGCGACAGTAGGTGCTCCGCCTGCCATAGACCCCCAGGGTCCGCACGTCCTTGACAATGGCATGCAATATACCCTTTTTGTGATGGGCGCTGACCTGCAGAAAAATAAAAATAGAAAATGGTATCAGTTATACCGTCCGGCCTGATACACTCATGGCCCACAATAGCACTCCCATCCCCTTACGCACATACATTGCCCACCATACATGCAGCACGCTGCCCAGGACCCCTCAACAACCCACCCAGTACATGAGGCCTTCACACACAGCACTCCATGCATTCATGCCCCATGCATCCTGCACAAAGTGTACTCACCTGTTGGTCTGGAGGCCCATACAGCAATCGGTACTGGGGTAGGACCCCATCCTCCAGTCTCTCCAACTCCTCAGCGGTGAAGGCAGGGGCCCTTTCCCCAGTGACACGAGACATGGTCGCTTCCAGACATAGGTCAGATCAGCACTTGCTGTGTAGGTCCTCTCCTGTTGAAGGTCAGGTAGCAAGTAAGTGAACAGATAGAAAATAGTGGTCATGTCCACGGCAGTGCGTACCGTCACCGCCGGCGTACATCACCATTGGTTACTGTAACCCATAGGGCCCAGTGATAACCAATGAGGAGTTGCACGGCGGTACTCGACCACCTCCCGCAACGGCATAAAACGTTAGCAGCATTACCTCATTTCCACCTGTCCCTCCACACAGGACAGGCGTCCGACATTTCAGGGGGGGCAGGCCATGGCACCTAACTGCATCACAGCAGGCATAAGCACATTTTGGGACTAAACATCAACATACTGTTTCTGTCACAACATGCAATGCAGTGTACATTGAGGAAATGTCGGAAACTGACCAGTTGCTCATCGTTTTGCCCCCTAGATTACAACCGCTGAGGATGATTAGGAGATGGAGATATCCCCGTGTACAGGCCCCTGGTGGACTAGGCAACAATGGAGGACAGGCACATTATCTCAACTACAGACTTGATAGGGCCACAATCCAAGAGCTGTGTGCCCAATTGGGGCCAGACCTGATCTCAGCTATCCGTCAGCCCACTGGGATCCCCCCTCTTGTGCAAGTCCTATCTGTGCTCCATTTCTTGGCAAGTGGCTCCTCCAAGTGACAGTGGCCTTGGCAGCAGGAATGTCACAGCCAATGTTCTCAAACGTGCTGACAGAGTGTTGTTTGCCCTGATGAAACACATGCACAGCTACATCGTATTCCCCCAGGTGGAGGATTTGGCTACAGTGAAAGCTGACTTCTATGCAATTGGACATATCCCCAACATTGTTGGTGTGCCACTGCCACCTTCATGGTGTTGGTCATATCTGACAGCACCCCTGTAATGGTGACCAGGTTGGTGTGGATGTCCCCAGGTCCTCCCTGATCCCCAGGTACTGTCCCTCCTGCAGCCGCTAGATCTCCTGCAACTTGGCAAGTATCTGGCCCATCGTCTCCTGGGAATGGTGGTATGCTCCCAGGATGTTGGTGATTGCCTTGTGGAGAGTCAGTTCCCTGGGCCTGTCCTCCCAGTTTTTCTGTTGTCCTGTGCCTCTGTCCCCAGAACCATGTGCCCACTGCCACTGACCCAGGTCCCTGATCGTCCTCTGTTTGTGGGGTTGCCTGGGTTCCTGTAGTGGTAGACATACTGCTGATTGATGTGTCCTGTGACAGAGGTATGGTCCTGCTGGGTGGGTGCTGTAGTGGTGTTTCCTGAAGGGGGAGGCTCTGTGGTGGTATGGGACTGTAGCTGGGTAACCGACTGTCTGGAGGTCCCTGATGGGCCAGGTTGGTCATCCAGATCCAGGCGAGCATAGCTGCTGTCATCACTGTGGACCTCTTCTTGGGGGGGGACTGGTTGTTGCTGGCAGCTCCTCTCCGGTGATGTTGGGTGTGGGACCTGTGAGGATGTAAATGCAGTGTTAATGTTTCTGCGTGTGACATCTTGTGCATGGGTGTGTTGCCCTGTATGGTTGTGAGTGCCCTGTAAGCTTTGCCTTGTGTGAGTAGTGATTTTGTGGGCTAGGTGACTCTCTCTAGTGTGCATGCTGTGGTGATGGGTGTCCATGCAGGGCTGTGAGTGATGTCCATGCATTGGTGGTGCATGTAGTGATGGGTACTGGGATGGGTGGGTTGTGATGTTGGGGTGTATGTGAGGTGGTGGGGTGATGGGAGTGAGAGTAGGGGTGGGGTTATGTGATAGTAATAGAGATTTGACTTACCAGAGTCCATTCCTCCTGCTACTCCTGCCAGGCCATCAGGATGCAGTATTACCAAGACTTGCTCCTCCCATGTTGTTAGTTGTGGGGGAGGAGGTGAGGGTCCTCCGCCAGTCCTCTGTACAGCTATCAGGTGTCTTGCTGCTGTGGAACGCAACCTTCCCCCGTAAGTCGTTCCACCACTTCCTGATGTCATCCCTTGTTCTGGGGTGCTGTCCAACGGCATTGACCCTGTCCACGATTCTCTGCCATGGCTCCATCTTCCTTGCAATGGATGTCTTCTGCACCTGTGATCCGAATAGCTGTGGCTCTATCCGGATGATTTCCTCCACCATGACCCTTAGCTACTCCTCTGAGAACATGGGGTGTCTTTGTGGTGCCATTGGTGTAATGTGAGTTATGTGTGTGAGGGTGTGTGGGGTGATTTGTTAGGGTGTGTGCTGTGAAGTGTGTGGATTGTGTATGAGTGATGGCGTTCTGTGGCTCTGGTTTTGTGGGTGCTCCTTGTGTTTCTCTCTCAGTTGGCAATTTCTTTGAGTCGTAAAGGGTTGTGGGTAATGTGTGCGTGTGTTTTATAGTGGTGTGGGTGTGTGTATGAGTGTCAGGTGTGTGTAGTTTGAATTGTCCAATGTGATGTTGTTTTGTATGTGTGTGTATTTTGAGTGCAGCGGTATGTACCGCCAATGGTTAACCACAGTTGAATGTCCGCTGCTGTGATTCTTGGGTCATAATGCTTTTCGGCGTAGTTCTGTTGGCATAACGGTGTCGGTTTTGGTACCGCCATTTTATCACTGACCTTTGGGCGGGCGGACTTGTGTTTGTGTCTCTTGTGTTTGTGTCTGTATAGTGAAGGATTGCTATGTGTGGGTCATAATATGGGTAGCGGTATACCGCCCCGGTCGTGGTATGTTGGCGGCAGTCGGCATGGCGGTAAGCAGGACTTACCACCAATGTCATAATGAGAGCCTAAGTCTTTATCAGCCAACAGATTGTCAAGTTAGTTATAGTTATCTAGGGTGAAGTGCAAAATGTCAATCATACACACAGTTAAATGAGAGCGCAGCAGGTATGCCATGGTGGCTCTAAAAAGGATTAAAGATGCCAGTGATGGAAACAGACTTCTTTTCTTCACTTGTCACTTTCTTGTCTGCAGCCTGTCTATTCTGGCCATCTTCTTTACTTTTTATACGGATGGTCAGCAGCACATGCACAAGCATGTAGCAGAGAGATCTCTGGACTACAGTGTCAGCTAATTCACAGACCTCTTTCCTTCTCAGCTAGTATACTTTTGTGTTCCTGCTGGCGATAAGAAATTGGAAGTAAGGCTTGGCAATTCTTTTCAATGGGTACATATCAAAATCACCTCCATCATTGCAACAATATTATAAACAACGATGAAGGGCCTGATTACCAGTTGGGTGGTCTAACCGCCAAATTGCCATGTTGGCATACCAAAAGAAACATTGCACCAGCAGTCCCCAGACCACTGTATTAGGGTAAATACAGACAGAACCACTGCCCGCCAGGCAAAAAAGGCAGACTACCAGCGGCCGGCGGTCTGTTATGTAGGCAGTCTGACCTCCAGTGCCATCAGTGCTGTGGCCTACCACAGAGCCAATTACGAACACACAGTTGCAGTGGCAGTCTCCCAGTGGTGGCAAGGCAACAGCCGTCGACCACCGCGGTCTGCATCCAGAAATGTACCAGACAAGTGCCTATTGGTTGAGTACAAAAACAACACAGCTCTCACAAATTTACCCAGTGGACATTCCTGCAAATCACACAATACAACACACCCCTTCACAGACCACAAACCTTTTATTAGCCCATGCACTCTGACCACCAGGGTAAATCAGGCGCGCTGTTCTTTTTTTCTCACTATCACACTCAAGACCCTGCATACTCTTTTGTCCATCCACTCCCTATTCCACTTACCCTGTTAAGTAAGTCACTGTCACCCACTTTAGTTTTCCTCCATGTCCAGCCCCAAAAATCCACGTTTCTCAGAAGATGAGTTAAGAGTAATGGTGGATGACATCATCAGAAAAGAGCCACAATTGTTTGGAGCTCAAGTCCAGCATACTACCCTCAGTAGAAAAATGGAAATGTGGCAAAAGATAGTCTAGAGAGTGAATGCTGTAGACACCACCCTGCACACAGAGGGGGATATTAAGAAGAGGTGTAATGACCTCAAGGTGAAGGTCCATTCCCTGGCCTCTATGCAACAGAGGCCAACAAGACTGGCGTTGGCACTCCTAGTGCAACATTAAGACTCTTTCCCTGGGAGTAGAAGGGTCTTGCCATCCTGCATCCTGAGGGCTTGACAGGAATACCTGGGTGAGTGGAGTCTGGTAAGTAACAATACAAAAAGCTCAGCAAAAATGCAATGCCCTGCATGCTCACAGCTCGCCTTTTACCACTGTCCTGTTCATGTATTCAACCAACAGTCAATGTCCAGAGTACCTGAGTATTAACATTGCCAATGTGTATTGTTGGACCCAACATCACAGCTACCATCCCCCAGGAGTTCCAGTTCCTGTAACTCCAAACAGCAGCACAGTCTTCACCTGTCCACATGCCCCTGTTTCTTACTCTCATTTGAAGTAAACATACCTGGGGTTACCATTGGTATAGTGTGTGTAGGAGAGGGAATGAGCTGACTACAGCTCCCGATAGGCTCGGTTTATGTAACTCCAACCACCAGCCCAGTGATCCTAAGATCAAATACACCTGTGTGTCAACTCACAAATGAACTTTATCCACCTTGGAGGATACCATATGTCTAGTGTGTGAAGTAGAGGGAGTCACCTGAATACAGCTCACAAAAGGCCCTGGTTCTGTAATTTCAACAACCAGCCCAGTGTTCCTTTGACCAAATACACAGGAGTATCAACTCACAAAGGAAGTTTACTCACCTGGAAGATTACACTATTATTGAGGACAGGAATAACACATTACCAAGTTTGTATTCCAAGTGTACCTAAGGCTTTGACCTGCAGCAGCAGATTGGTAGTGGCAGCAAATACATTGACACACCACTGCACACATGATGACTGCAGTTTCATATACAACAAGGTACTGTATTCGCCAGTATCTCACTCAACTAGGCCTCCAAATGGACGAATGTACATGTTGATTCTACACTTTGCTGGATTCACTGTTGTTAAGATATCATTTACAGGCTATCATTCAAAGTGCAACTGATCTGCACATCTCATCAGCTGCTTGAGTCCGATAGTTCAGGAAAGCGTTGCACATGTCGTTTCAAATACTCAAATTCCATGCTAACATAGCACCAAAGCCTAACCTACAAGTAATGAATGTCCAATGTCTCTGCTTACTGTAACACAAAAGCTGTGGCGGTACTTGTACTTTCTTCTTCAACAGGTCGAGTTGCCATTGGTAAGACCTAGGACCATCAACAGAACCCACTCCCCCCATGGATGAAGACCTCAGTGAGGACAACACTCCTGGACTTGTGGACATGAAGGATGTTCCAGGACCATCAGGGCCAGACGGCAACAGTGAGTCTCACTGTGCCCACAACGTCACCTCCCAGCCCTATTGCCACAACATTACAGCCAACGATGTGCCCCCCTAACCTGTGTACCTAGCACAGTGCCACCAATGTGTGCACCCCAGTCCAGAATCCCGAGGTTGAACTTGACACCACTGACACTGAGGGTCAAGGACCCAGTTGGGGAGGGCACGCTGTGCCAAAGGTACAGGCTCATGGGGGCGGGGTATGGGAGAGATGCTGTGGGCCAGCAACATGAGGCCACTGGGGCTGCCGTCAGCCAGGACACCATCAGCCACATCTTGGGGGTCTATCAGGAGTCCCAAGGTGTGATTGGCCAGGTGTTGACAGAACTCTGGGAAATGAAGCCGCTGCAGAAGGACATGCATAGGGACATGATCTTACATCTGAAGGGCCATAATCCCAACATGGCCTCCCTAACAGGGGTTCTGAGGGACATACATACAACCCTAAGCAGGACTTTTCCCCCACAATCTACCCCTTTCTGTGGGCCAAGTACATCATGCACAACTACATCTGGAGCAGCAACAGGCAGGGAGGCCCTGCCAGAGGAACAACCTGCATCAGATATCCCTGCCTCTGCAGTAGCTGACCCCCCTCACAAACAGGGATGTCCATGTAAGAATCCAGGAGGAGGTGTGGATGGCAAGACACCCACCACTGCCAGCAAACATCCTCTTCTATAGTGTTCTCCTTTGTGTGCCACACGTTCACTCTGTTGACTGAACAACTTATCACTTTCAATGGGAAGAGTACTCTGGACTTTGGACTTCCAATAGTGTGGCATCTACTCCAATGATTTCATCCACCATGACTCACCCCTTAACTTCATTTTGATTTCCATTCTGCTCCAATTTTAACTTATGTCTGTTCACTGCAATAAATACACCATCACAAACTCATTGTCTGCTGTCATTACTTTCACATTTTGCCGGGTAGATGTGTAAGACCATGTGAACCATCTGATGATGTTCCAAGTTGCTTGTGCAAGCATGGATATGTTGCATGTATACAGTGTCCAACTCAGGATTACAACCATTCCACACAAACACATGCATACAAGTGTCTTGTCAAAGTAGAAATGTTTTTGCATTGTCAGCACATAAGCTGTCAATATGTCTGCAACTTAGCAAATCACAAAATTATTAAACATACTGGATAAATGCACAAATTCACAGGTACATACCTCCAGACCATGAAAGGAAGGGACATATCAGACATCATCTTGTAGAATAGTATAAACTTTTTGTGGTTGATGTCATTACCTGGAGCCATATTACCTACAACACAAAAGTAATCCAACATCACATAATGCAAGACATAGACAGATGCAGTGCAACAGTTTCAATCCAGTGATTGTGTATCTGGTGGTATGCCACAAACAAATGTCAGTGATGTACTACAGGCACTTTGGCCTAGAATTATGAAACCCATTGACAGCTACATACAGGTCATACAAAAAGAGTGATTAACCAATGTTAAAGACAACTAACATGATTTTGGCCTACAACTAGATTTTTTCTGAACACATGAAGACACCTGTGATGCATTAGGGCCACCACACAACCAGGGACAAGTCCAATGGTGTTTTCTAAACTTCCATCCTATCACTGTGCAAGCTGTCTTGGCACAGAACTCCTACACCCAAAGTCTGTGAACTATCTTCCCTGGAACATTCAATGTCCACTTGATATGTCCAAACAGCATCACATATCTGCAAATGTCACAACTCTAAAACACCCACATGAAGATGTCATGGTGAAGGCACTTGCACAACGAGCAACAAAAGGAGTTAGTTATGGAACCATACATATGACACAAGTCACATGGCAAGCAACTGGCTAACAAAGAACATCATAATAAATCAGACACAAACAATGCTACATCATCAAGATGTGGATGTGTAAAAAGCTATCTCATCAACCACCCCACCCAGTGGCACTGCAGGCTTCCCCTCCTCTGGGGTGTACGGGATATTCCTCCGCAGGGCGAAGTTAGGAAGCATGCAGCATGCCACAGTGATCTGACACACTTTCCCAGGTTATTAGAGAAGGACTTCACCAGTCCTGTGTTGACAGAAAAATCTGGCCTTCAGGAGCCCAAAAGCTTGCTCCACACCCCGCTGTGTTCTCCCATGGGCCTCATTGAAGCGGACTTCCCCTGGCGTAGTTGAATTCCTCAGTGGTCTTAACAACCAAGGATGGTTTGGGTATGCTGAGTCTCCTGTTTTGGAATGAAACCTGGGTGCCACAATTAGTCACTCATTTTATGATTGTAGCACCTGACATTGCATACACAAAAGCAGGACAGATGTGACTTACCAACCAGCCAGTATATACTTGAAAAGAGGGAGCCCTATAACCCTAACCTGCCCTGGGTCCACCAATAATCATAAACACAAAAAGTCGGCAGGTAGGGACAAATACACTCATTGATGTAAGAAAACAGTGTTCAATCCTGATCTCTTGGGTCAGTTTCTTTCCCTTGTTTATTTAAATTATTGTGATAAAAAAGGTCAGCAGTGGTTATTCGGTGAACATTCTATAACATGAATATATACATAACATAAATATATACATGACATCACAAACAATTATGACAAATTACCAAATCCCTGAGTATTGGTGGTGTATCAAAGGAGGGTTATGCCCCACATTATTTCTTTACATTGTGGTCACTATCATGAAGTTAAAGTTGTAATCCACTGAAAATGCAATGATTGTGGGCCTTAGCTGCACCCAGCTGTCAAATACCTATATATTTATTTCCAAAGGTATTATGTAGTGCATATCAAATTTCTTAATTGAAGTACATTAACTTGCAAGCCCTCAATCTTGCAAAAGATGTGTCAACGCGTTTCGACCTCTTCAGTCAGGGCCTCATCAGGACTGGAGAAGGGCAATACAGCCTCTTTATTCTGTTGGACGAAAAGTTACTTGCAACCAGCTGCATCTACTTTCACAAGGAAACTTTGTCGTATAGTCTTAGAAGCAAGTATGATCATCTGGCCTGGGGGTGCTCCTGTTAGCTGGAACACAACCTCTATCGGGAAAGAATTCCCCAGTCCAGGCCCTCTCTGGTTGCAGCTGTGACCTCCCTGGGAAATGGTGCTGTTCTGCCTGACAAAGGAATCATGGGCTGATTCAGGGTGCTGGGCAGAAACATTTGAGATTCAGAGGTGAGACAGGCATACAAATTTGATAGAATGGACGTTCTTCCTGTTCTGATAGACTTATTTAGTGGATTGCGGTGGCACCAAGGCATCATGTGTCCTATCAGTGGCTCCCACCATATGTGGGAGTTGATCAAAACCATAGAAGCAAGCAAGTATGGTAGACTGGAGCTTGTCGCCTCCTCTCTCTCCCAGTGCAACTATTCATGACATCTGATGAGTTGGAGCAAGAGTAAATGTGTACACCCAAACATACATGATGCATACAAGAAAAGTCCATGTGACAGTGCAGGATTGACTGGAATGTCATTACACACAATACACATCAAAACTGTCTACAACTCAAGGCCAAATTGGGAGCCCGTGGCTATCTTCACATGTGTGTACAACATGGATTTTGACATCACCCAACTATCTGCTACTCATGTGCCCCTCTAAATTTGACGGTCTGTAACGACCGTCCAAAAAAACGTCACAGGCAGTGAACCATGTACCGCCGTTTTAAGTAATCTGTGACCAGCATTACACTAAACTACTGATTGTGTCCGTGATTCTTCATGACAGGGCTGCTGCACATATGTTGAGAGGTTCTAACACCTTTGTAGATGCTGTGATGCATTGAAAAGTCCACAGCAATGTGTTTGCAACGGCTAAAATGGCAGATGCTGACCCCAGCATTGGACATTAAGAACGACCCTCATCTGCCGGCAGAAGTCAACTGTGCGGTGGAAGGTTACGACTACCACAGACACAGCCATAGGCTGACGTTGTTGCCTGTAACGGTCGCGGACCAATGGCTGTGTCCATTGGTGGTAATGACTGAGTATGTGATGTACATTTAAATGGGTTTGGCAAAAACACTCACTTGACTCCTGACCCTTCTGCTATCCACGCTTTCGCTACTTAAGCTGCTGTTTGCCGCCTCTGGGAGCATAATGCCAGGCCAAGGAGGGGAAATGACCCCAGTCTTCACTCCAGAGAAGCTAGAGAAGCACGTGGAGGTGGTCCTTCCTCTATATGGCCAATTCTATGGCTCACCAGGTGAGCAGGTAAGGCACCAATAAGCATATTTGCCTTCGTTCAATGCTCCCCCTCCTTTCACCTAGTTTACAATGTGCCTCTGAGTGCCAGTGTGTTTTATGGGGTACCTGCTGTCACATACTGGGGTCCATAGATAGGATGTGATTATGCTGTTAGTGGAGAGCTGTACTCTGCGTAAGAACCATTACTATTGTGTTGTGTGAAAAGGTATTGATCTGCCTCCTGTTGCATTATTATTGATAGGCAAGCAGACTGTACAGGCATACAATGATATGTTTTTGGACATTATTTTTTTAAATGAAGGCCAAAATGTATTTGCATTAGAGCATGAGCTGGGTATGTACACTGTTTGAGTCTGATTAGGACCTTGTCATCAATGTGTATAGTCCCACAGAACAATCAGGGCACTTCTGGCCTTGGCAAACTGCTGTCTGACAAGCAGGTTAAACTCACAATGGCCTTCTGTGTGCCAGACAACCCTGTACTCACAGATGATGGGCACAGGATGTACCCTAATGCTTGGAATTGCTGAAAATGTGAGTATCCTGTTGGTTCTAAATGCTCAGCCTGCAAAGGGCAAGGACTGTAAGATGTGCTCTCAGTGTGTGAGATAAATCTGCTTGGTCAATTTTACTGTGGCTATGCCACAGTGGCCCTCAGACCACTCCCTTTAGACCTACAGATCCTGGGATGTTGCCACAATTTGTCTTCAGAGTCAAGACTTGGCCAGAATGCCTCAATCCATTTGCCTCACCCCCATGACCTACTACAGATATCTATTGACCACCATTGTCAATGTGTATCATTGACTTATGACAGGCACCTTACTCACATAGCTCTGTTGTCACCTTTTCATGAGTCATATTTGTACAGTACAGGTGTATTTCACGACTGATCAACCCACAGTGCAGATAGTTTTGTAGTTTGAAGGAGAGCATTACATGTAACTCATTTGCTTTGTTACATGCAATTAAACAGACACAACATACCTTGGTATGTTTGATGTCATCTCTGTGGGTGTGAAACATATGGTAACGTGTCTTCAGGGATACCAGTACATACTATACAAACCCAGTCAGGAGTGCTATTGTCATTCCATTGGGTAGCCCACATGTCCATATTTGCACAGAGAAGAAGCTTTCCGCCACACCAATGCCAGTCTATTACTTTTCATTTAAGTGTTGGGGTGGTGTAATATGGTATTTGCTTGTAGGGACTGTATACCTTGAGTCAAAGTAGCTGGAAGTAATTGTGTCTGTCCAGTCAATGCAAAGGAGTTTGCCTGGAGAAGGTTACAATGGTGTGTTGTGTTTCATTGTGGCTCATTTCACAATACATGTTGCTTGTGCCTGGGCTAGCTAATGTCATTGGGCTTACTCAGTCAGTGTAGGCCCTGAGCAGGGTTGTGGGTTAGTCTGCAAATGACTCCAAAATTATATATTTCTGTCCCTGTGCCTGTGACCATGTTTGTTTTACACTTGTGGTCTGCTGACAATTACAAAATGGTTGTGGTTGTTGTTTATAAAATGTGTGTGTCACAGACATTTGTTAAGGAAGATGTATTTGTGATCTTGACATTTGTTTTTTGCACTCATACAGGTCAACCCCCATCAGAAGCAATGGATTTGTAAAGCCATTGTCCGGAAGGTCTGGACCCTGGGGGTCCATCACTGGTGGAGCACCCACTATCGGAAGAGGTGGGAGGTCATGAAACGCTGGGCCTGGAAGATCACAGAAGTCCAGCTATGGCTGTCAGAGCCTGACCCCCCACAATGGCCCATATTCTGGCGATAGCCTAATCGGAGCTTTATGGGCATTTAAGGGGAGCACAGTAGCTACAAGTCGGTAAGTCCTGTACATATTCCTGCCTATTACATTGCCAAGTTGATGTGAAAGGTTCTGCCATCTCCCCCTGACGATTGGGGAAGGGCCATGCATGCCTCACAAGACGAGTGGCTATTTGTGTAGGTTTAGAAATTGTTGGATGTTGATGTGCCTTGCATACTGGCCCAGTGACCTGGGACACAACAGAGTGCAATCCACAACCGATTTTCTCTCAAAAGCCAACACATGGCTGAGTACAGTGATCAATTAGTTCATGTTGTTTGTTGTTGTGTGTGTAATTTGTACTCAACAGTCTACTACTATTCACTGTGACAGCCCAAATAACATGAGATACTAGATCACTGCCCTGAGTCATGTTCCTCTCTCAAGTGAGTATATTGGCATCTGTCCCCAAATGACACTCATCCTCAGTGTTTCATGTGTACTGGTGCCTCATTGTTGTTTGTCATGTGAAGGTGCTTATCATACATGTGACATGGAATCAATTGCTCTTTGGGTGCAGTCATAGAGCAATACTTTCACTTGGTAAGTGGTGACTGTCCATTGACATGATTTTGGTGACTTCACTGTTGCCATCATTTCTTTTGGCTACATGTTGGCATGTGTATCTTTCTATTTAACCAAAAATTTGTCACTGCTGTTTCATACCTGTCTTCATTGGATGATGTGTGAATTCACTTACATATGTGTGCCAACTTGTGTTTAGGTTTGGACATATGTCATGGGTTTACAGTTCATGTTGTGCCACAGACAGGAGCGTTTCATCATTGATTGGTGTCTCACACATATCCTCTGCCATCACTGCATGTTATTTTGCAGGGACAACTGCAGTAGCAATGAAGGACATGTCAGGTAGGACTACAGTTCTTATCCTCAAGATGCATTTTGGTGCCATTGATGTTTCCTGAGTGTTGACATCCACCACAGATTGACTTGCAATCATGTTCGAACCATGTGGGGTCATGTACAACCATTCATCCAAGGTAAATTTTGACATTTGACATGCCTTCCCATTGGGCAACATGTCAAGTGCCTGCTATAAGTACTTGTGAATCCCTGGGCCACTGCAACATTCAATGGCTTCTACTGATGCAAATAGAGTATGGTATTGCCCTGGGTACCAATCAAAAGTTGTGATTTCCATGGGGCTACCCAGAGCATTGTGGTGTGGAGTTGGTAGACATATGTCTCTGATATTTTGCCCAATCTGTCTCGAGAGTACATGTCTGTGCAAGATGTGTTATCTATCGGCAATATTTGTACAACCTCCAGGGGTCCATTTGCACAATGTACATATAGTGGAGTGACCATTTTACATAATATTTTACAGTATGACATCTTTGTTTCCATGTTACTTTCTTTCAGCTACTGTACTGCTTTCAGCAACATGTCAGGATGATATGGCCAACATTTCTTCATGATGTGGAATTTTGCATATGTAATATTGCTGTATGCCTGACCTTGTGTGGGATCTGTGGAATGGAACTTGGCATTGCCCTACTATTGTGTGACAATCGGTAACTGAGAGATGCTACATGAGGCAAACTATTGAAGGTGATGATGTCTCCTACTTGGTCAATAGTTACTACGATTGCATAAATTCATACATGTAATTGGGGTTGTATGTGATTCTGAATTTCCTGTGGGCAGCAGCTGACAGTTCATGTAGCACACATGCATACGGTGTTGGAAATGTTGAAGCCACTTTGCTGGAGCTTGTGGCTGGTGGCTACTGTATGTCATGATGATGTTTGCTAATCACTCCTATTGTACAAGTGTTATCAGGCACATGTGTTGATCCTATTTGTCTTTGCAATTTTAGCATCATCCCAGGCAAGGAGACAGGGTGAAGCCAAAAGGGAAAGCATCTGGCCATGCTACCTCCAGTCATGATACCACCGGCAAAAAGGGACCCAGTGGCCCAGAGGGTGAGGGGAGTGCCAAGGAGGACACTGGACCAACATCGTCATCATCAGATTCTTCCTCCAGTGGCCACTCCATAGTGGTGGAGGACCAATCAAGACCTGTACCTGTTCCATCCTTTTACACCACCCCCATTTCCATCGACACCCTCCCTGTTGCTCCCCACCCCGTTGGCTGTGCATGCTCACCCTTTTCCTGCAGGCACCTCTGTCCCAGCCCATGCTGTCCTGAGTGAGGAGGCTATTGACCTCCTGAGTAGTATCTCTGTGGGTCAGACTGCCATTCTGAATGCCATCAAGGTGCATGGCAGCCAGCTCCAGCAGATGGTTGCGTACCTCAAAGGCATTCCTAGTGCAATGTCTGGCCCACAGAGAAGCTTTCAGGCTCTGGCCTCCTCACCGATGGCACCCATCCGCCCCATCACCTCCCTCATTCCCTACCTGTCCCAAGCTCACTGGCACATCCACAAGCACCCACCTCAACACACACAAGCAACACACATAAGAACAAGCAGCACAAAACACACTGCCACGCAAGCACTCAACATCCACTCACATAAACCACAACCACCACCATTCCCATATACACCACCACCACACAACACAGACACCATACCCACAGACACCACCACAACATCCAGTGGCACATCAACCACACTTAGAATAGCCCCAGACATCACACAACAAGCACACACAGACATCCTATCCACCAAACCCCCAGACATCACACCAACACTCACAAACACAGGCAGTACATGTACCATGCCGGAGACACCACACCAACACCCACACACACAGACAGCATATCCACCATACCCCCAGACTCCACACCAATACCCACAAGTGCAGACAGTACATCCACCATATCCAGAGAGACCACCCCAACAACTACTCACACAGACAGAAAATGCCCCATACACCCAGACACCACACCAACATCCACAAACAGACAGCACATTCATGATAAAACCCACAGACACCACACCAGCACCCAAAAACACAACTACTACTCCCACATCACCCAACGTTTCCACCCCACAGCCTCCCAGGAAACACAAACACCCAAACTCACCCATGCAACAGACAGCATCCAAATCCAAACATACCTCAGACGTGCACACACCAGCAGCATCAACATACACAGGCAACACAGCAACTCCCTCCACCTCCAAAACCCCAATCCCTTCTGATGACCCCACCCATTTTCCCAAAGAAAGTTTCCTTTTCAACCTTGCTCTTTCCCCTGTGACCTCCATCCCCCTCCCCAACCCAAGAGGACTCCTCACACATTCCAACCCATATATTTCACTTCCAAGTCTTCCCCTGCTGACCCCTGCAAACTCCCATACCCCTCCCACCCCAAAGAAGAAACTCTCTCCCCCAAGAAGAAGCCAACCTCTCCCAAACCCAAACCCACCTACCCCAAATTCTACCCCACCCAAGACTGATCCATGAGGTGCTGAATGCCCACTTGATGTCCCTTCTTGTGGAGGTTGTCTGGCAGTGACTGGAGTCAAGCTGGGACAGAGTACTTGTACAAGGACAGAGTACTTGTACAAGGACACATTTGTGGACTGGCCTATGACCTTTGCATAATCATTTATCTTTAATAGACTGTGGTTGATTTTTTGGATACACATTTGTCCAGCAGTTAATTTACAACCTTTTTGTAGTTCCTGAGCAATTTGTGTTGTAAGAGTATAGTTGTGTGTGTTTCACCCTGATTGCTGTTGCATTGTGGTGTTTGGCAAGATCTGGAGTCACCCAGGACTAGGGTAGATGTTCCATGTATGGATAGGTGGGTATAAATCCAACTGGGGTGTCATTGCATTATGTTTTGCTTTATGTGGTATGTATTTTATCTTGGGTTGGCCAATGTCAGAAAGTATTGCTTCTCAATTTGTCTCCCTGATGTAGATTGGATATTCGTGTCTTGTGTGCAAGCTAGAGTTTTGTATGTCCACACATGGAGGTTGTTCAATTGTGCTACCTTAGTGTACATTTAACTGACCATGTGTTCATTTGTATGTGTGTACCTTGCAGCTACTTCATCTAGATGATTGACCCAGGTTGGTGCTATTGCATTTGCTTTCTTAACTTGCAGTTACACATTTAGGAGATGGTCATCTCACTTGACTTTGCTATTGGCTGTTCCTGAGAGTCAAGAAGGGCCATGTGCAAAGGGCAATGTGTCCCTTGGCAAAAACCTTCCCGGAGTGCCCCTGATGCCTCCACCCCCATTTTACAGGTATTGTTAACATTGTGAGCTTTGCATATTTGTCTCACAAAATATTGTGCATCCCATTGACATTCCATTGTGTTGCAATGTGGGTAATATGTGTGGGTTCATCACGGGGATGTTGAATCGATGGTGTGTTTGGGTTAAATGACACATCCATGTGTGTTAAATTTCACAATGATCCATGGCATGGGAGCAATGTGAGGATGTCAGTTTAATTATGTGTGATATTGATGTGGAGTCTATGTTGTGTGACACAATGTTCTTTACACTTCACTGGCCATGACACTGAGCTATGCAAATGTGTGTTTTTGTGGAGTGTGTTGTTGCAGTGTCAGTGGGCGCCATGTGGCTGTATATGGGTTATATATTTTGTACAATTCCAACCTGTGATACATGGATACTGTACTTTGTCCACGGGCATAACCCACATTGCACGTGAATTTCAGAGCAACAGTCTGCTGTGGATTTTTGGGACACAGGTAGGTGTGTTGTCTTACTGTAGGTGGCATCCACAGCGGCATAGATTTTGAGCTTCATCTATGAGCAGAAGCACCAGCAGGATGTGCAGGATAGGCTCTATGGCAGCACAGGACATGTAATGCTGCCTGCAGATGAGTGTTTACCTTTTGTGCCTCCCTTCCCACCAGCTGGGATGAGGTGGTTGGACCGCCACAATCATGTTGGCAGAAGTGCACATCATATTGAATCCGGCAGAAACACTGGCTCCAATAGTCTTATTGTCCTCTGTCACCTGTGCCACAGTCTACACTGCCTGGTGGTGCCAACAGCACTGCGGCGGTCTTTAGTCTATGGAACCACTTGCATTGTAATAAAGTGGTCTTACTGCCAATCTGTTGGTGGCCCGACTGCCACCATGGTGGTCCACAGACTACCAAACTCGTAATCAGGCCCTAAGTTAGTAAAAGAAGTAGTGTGTGTCCCACCAGGGCATATGAGGCCCCTGTAAGAAGCAGAGAAGAAGGCAACATTTGAATAAATCAGTGTAGAAATACCTAGTGCCCCTCCTCCCTCTAGGAAAGACTGACAAAAATTGAATAAATGAATATAACAATCACTGGTAAACCCACAAGGCCTATGGGGCTCCTATAGGAGGCAGTGTGGATGGAAAAACTGAATACATTATTTAATAAATACTGGTGTCCCTCCAGGGTCCATGGTGCCCCTCTGGGGGTAGGCAAAGGTATGACAAACTACTGCAATCAGTCAAAAGCACAAAATAAATATATTAGGAAAAATGTATTAGATATAATTGTAGAAAAATGACATGGGCTTCTTCTAACACCAATGATCTTAGAATATAACCTTTAAAAGTGGAAAAAATACAAATAATCGGAAACACATACTAGCTCCACAAAATAGGTTGCCATCTGACCAATAAAGAAGGAAGGATGGAAAACAAATACAAAAATGACTGTCTGTGACACACACACAAACATTGGCTCTTCAAAATGGTGGTCACTAGTCACAATATGGCCAGCAACAAAGGAGGCATGGAGTACAAATACAAAATGGCCACCCATGGCACACACAAAATGGTGTTCGCCACGTATCCAAAAAAGAAGGAGACATGAAGAACAAAGACAAATAGACCAGCAAAGAAGGTGGAACTAAAACAAAGAGAACATGACTGCACTAGCCGATCTGGAGCCTATTTGTCGATCTTAGTACACCACCAGTATGGTAGCAACAATAATGTAAAACAAAATTCAACCAAGATAAAAAATATATTAACAGCACAATGAAAAGAGTCAGAAAAGCTTAAAATAAAAAGTAAAATGCCCCAATCGCAAAGAGCAGAAGGTAACATATATGCCTACAAAATATTTTTAAAAGCTGAATAAAACTATTAATTAAACAACTAATTACCCATCTCACGTAAGCCCAAACACACACATGGTGGGCAAGCACAGAGGGAAGAAAAAAGGAAAGTGGCTACATGGACCTGATCACCCAGAGAAAACCCAACCCTATTCACTGACAGGCACATGCTAAAATAAATAACCTACATTTGGTGTGAATACAGAGCCACCTACAAGGCCCTAAAATATTAGAACATTTCTAGCACAGAAGCAGTGAGAATGTGAAAAGTATATTGAAAATACACTCAAGCCCTACAGGAGGCTAGGCCCCAAAAAGTGAAACACACCACAGCATGAACACAAAAATGGGCAAAATTCCCACAAACACAAGGAAAATGAGGATCCTCCACGCATTCACCATCTAAAAATGTCCATTATCCCTTAATTGTACGTGGGCCTGCCTGCACCCTCTCTAGGTTAAATTCCAGGCCATCATCAACAAACAAAAGAAAATCATAAAGGGAACCAAAATAGTGGGATTAGTAGATACAAGCATTTGGCAAAGTACTGCACATATCTTACTTTGATGTTCCAATAAAAGTAAAGATTCCAACTTCCAAGAGTGGATGATGCAGCAAATATTACAGACAAAGGAATAGTTTCCCTCCATAGTCCAAACCAAAAATGAATAAGGACTTCACAAAACAGAGGGTGGAATCTTCAGGATAGGAAGAGGAAGTTGACACACCCTCTAAGGCGCTTCATCTGTGTATATAAAAACATTAAGAAAGAAGAAAAAAAAGAATAATTTTGCTCCCAAAATTCACCTAGAGGGTCCATATGGATAAAAACGTTATTCAGGAATTACTTTTTTGAGTTCTTTTTTATATGCCATTGTTAAAAAAATCAGCATGCATTCACATTGAATACAATGTTGCTGCATACTGATCACATTGTTTCCTTGCTCCTGAGATAATATGTTCCCATAAACAGACATCTTGTTACGGTGGTGTAATGGCATAATCTTGGGCATTAGGGATCATTTCTAGAACACGAAACTCCTGAAATTATGCCAACTTTATTTGTGGGGGATGTAGTAGTACTTTGTATAGATACTTGTTGCCTACTCTTGCCAAGATACAAGGAAACATACCTGTGTTTTATATTACTTCCATTAGTACTGTGTAAAGGCGAGAGAGTGCTGTATATCCCCGCTGCATATGCAGTGGCTGGTCACAGTAATGGCTTTAAACCGGTGGTTCCCAACTTGTGGTCCATGGACCCCTGGGAATCAACAAAGCCTCCTTGAGGAGTTCGCGACTGCTTAGAAAATTACATAATATTAACAGATTAATAAAGTGTATATAAATGAAGTGGCCAAATGTACAAGTGAAAATTTTTAAACGTACATTAAATGTTAAGGAATTTTGGAGGCTAAAAATTAAATTAGTATGCTCATATTGATTTGTGGGAGCAGTGCAGGTGCATCAAACAGAATATAGTATTGACAATGTGTTGCTTCAACTGAATTTAGTAATGCACAAAACATCCTGTTAATTTTTTTTTTATTTAGATTTGTTTACAAATTAAATAAAATCTGTTATTTGTGTATTTGTTTTGTGAATGCTTGTTTCTGTATTTTTGTGCTTTGTTTTGTGGTTCAAATCATCAACAGTGTTTTGACTGGGTTCCCTGGCTTCCAGTAATGACTCATTGGGGGGTCCCTGGATGCCAATAATGATTCAGTGGGGGGCCCGGGTTCCAGTAGTGATAAAGCGGGGGTCCACAGAAGTCAAAAGGTTGGGAACCATTGTTTTAAACCAACTCTCACCAGCTTTTCTGAACCATCCAGTGAGGCAAACTCCTCAATATACATCCACTTACAAGAGTGGACAGGCTAACAAAACTTCCCTAAAAACCATACACCAGACCCCTTCTACCCAGGCAAAGTTTAGCAAACTCAGGTTGCCTACATCTCATTTGGCCAGTCAAGCTCTCAAGGAGGAGCTATGGGAAACTCAACTTCATCGTGTTCATCGAGTTTGTTTCAAATACTCAGGTTCTGAAGAGGAGCCACTTCTCATATGTAGCTCACAACTGCATTCCATAACGTTCTTCTTGTTGAAATGCTCAGTAATAAATATACAAACAGAAGAAATAGCACACACATACAAAAATAGCTTTTTTTATTTTTTATATCAAACCCATAGATCACAGAGGAAAGGTCACAATTATTAAATATCTCAAAAGCCTCAACAATTTTGCTTTGGTTATGGATTTCATTCCAAGACATTATTTTTCTGTTAGTTGACCCTGTTTCTATTTTAATAAGTTTGGATGCTTGTCCAGTCACTTGTTGAAGTGTATTTGGTTTCTCCTCTCGGTGTGACAACACCCCATGGTAGATTAGAATTTTCCATAGTACCACAAACAAGCTTTACATTGAGAGAGATCAGATTTTATTAATGAATTAGTGGCATAGAAGTTAGCATATGGTGACGAATTAGTCTGGGTTTAAAAGCCTAACAGAGAAAGTAACAAAAGTTGTAAAATGTGCATGTTTGAATTATTATGAGCCATTGGCCTCCATTCGTATTGTGCATCACGTTTTAACATGAGAATTATTAATTTTATTAAGTGACAATATTAAACTGAGCTAACGTTACAATTGTTTTATTAGGATTTAGATTAACAATTAAAGTATTAAGATAAATATGAATTATTTGTACTTATATTTGAATAAATGGATTTCATTAACATCAATTACGTGTATACAGAAAAACAAATGCGTGTTTAAAATTAGTTCCAACGTGTTATAAATGATGATTGCAATCAAATAATTTGATTTGTATATATCGATTGTAAGGTGTGCGATAGGTTTATTAATGTTTTTTAAGTATTAATGTGTATTAAGGCATCTTTAATATGACTAGGCCTGAAGGAGATTTATTTTGCTGCAGTAATGGAAAATCACTTGTTTTTTTTACCCTTCTGACCTGAACTATTTTCCAGATTGCTAATCTGAATGTTGAATGGCCAATTGTATTGTAGGCGAGAGACATGCATTAGATGCAATAATGTAACACTATTTGTTCTAGCTGTTGAACCAGACAGGAAATATACAGATCTCATATAAAAGAATATTAGTTTAGTTTATTGTGAGTTGTGAGAAAAGAATTGCAAGTAACAAATTATTAGAAAATGTAATATTTTGGCAGACTTACATGAAGTCACAGTATAAACAATGGACTGTGGCTGAGAAAATGTTGTAAAGTTGCAAACTTGGTGGCACCATTGCTTGCTATTGGATGCTGAAATGAATGCCCAGAGTGTGCCCACCTGAAGGACTAATACAATGGATTTTGGTTATTTTAATTAGTGAGAAACTTTCAGTCTTCACTGAGATTTCCTTATGCCTTGAAACTGTCCAGAACTCTGCCCATGCCTGTCTTAAGTCTGCTCTCACACTCTTATACTCTGAGTTTCCATGATTAGTTTTCTCATCATATTCTTAACTGCCCTATTCTGTTATGTGGTTCCGTACTAATAAGCTAACTAATTCTGAACTGCTAAATTGTCTTATGTGCAGCCCGTGTTCTGCACCATCCTGATGCTGTTATCAACTGAAGCTGGAAGAAGTTGACTGTTCCTGTGGAATCATCCTGTATGCTGTCCCATGAGGAGAGGTATAATTAAATTTGGTTTCTTGTTTCCTTTTAAACTTAGTCACTCACACCAGAATATTTCAAGAGTTAGTTGCCCTAGTCAAATGATTTTTCAAAATGATGTTTGTGTTTTTTTTATTTTGCTTTTGCCCGCATGAGTTAGCCTGTTCCCGCACAAGCAAGTCCTAATTTTGATTAGTTAGGAATGACACAGCTCTGAAACTTAAAATCTGAAATTGAGTGTTAAATTGTATTTAGATGATTTACTGATGTCACATCATCTTCTTTAAATGTTAATAATCATGCACATATTGTATTGTTCCTAATCTATATTATTTTTTTGAAGTGTATAATCGTGTTGATGTTTAGTAGGTTGAAACTTTTCAGACGTTTTGGTCAGCCTATGGTTTTCATCTATGTTTAGAACTTAGTTTTGCACACCATTTATGTGACACTGATTTTGGGATTGTAAAACCGCTTTGAAACTTTACTTGATCTGGAGCTTGATTCAGGGCTGAATTGGTTAAGGTATTTAGAATTGTTTATGGTATAATGTTATGGATTTGTGGTTGTATGAGTCTGACTACTATGTCTGTCACCAAAACCAAGGATTGAGTCAACCTCTGAATGTGAGATTGGTAATGGTGTCTCAGCCGAGCGCTGGTGGTTATTGAGCCCAGAACTGGAGAGTAAATGTTTTTCTGGGGCTCTAGCTCTCAAGCAATATCGTATGTCAAACCAAACATAACACTAGTGGGTTCTCAATTTCCACTTTGGGTTTTGAACATATGTATCTTTGGAACAAATATTTTGCAGACAACCCCAGTAAGCACAGCCTTTGCTCTTTCTAGTGTGTCGATTTCAGAGTAAAATGCTTCTGTGTCTTATTCAAATCAAATCAAATCAAATCATTAACATTTATAAAGCGCGCTACTCACCCGTGTGGGTCTCAAGGCGCTAGGGGGAAGGGGGTTACTGCTGCTCGAAGAGCCAGGTCTTGAGGAGTCTCCGGAATGCGGAGTGGTCCTGGGTGGTCCTGAGACTGGTGGGGAGGGTGTTCCAGGTCTTGGCTGCCAGGTAGGAGAAAGACCTCCCACCCGCCGTGGAGCGGCGGATGCGAGGGACGGCAGCGAGCGTGATGCGGGTGGAACGGAGGAGACGGGTAGGGGCGTAGAAGCTGAGGCGTCGGTTGAGGTATTCAGGTCCCTTGTCGTGGAGGGCTTTGTGTGCGTGGGTGAGAAGTCGGAAGGTGATCCTTTTGCTGACTGGGAGCCAATGCAGGTGTCTCAGGTGTGCGGAGATGTGGCTGTTGCGAGGTACGTCGACGATGAGGCGGGCGGAGGCGTTTTGAATACGTTGCAGACGTTTTTGGAGTTTTGCGGTGGTCCCAGCATAAAGGGTGTTGCCGTAGTCCAGGCGGCTAGTGACTAGGGCGTGGGTCACGGTTTTTCTGGTGTTGGTGGGGATCCAGCAGAAGATCCTGCGGAGCATGCGGAGGGTGAGGAAGCAGGAGGAGGACACGGCGTTGACTTGTTTGGTCATGGTGAGAAGAGGGTCCAAGATGAAGCCGAGGTTGCGGGCGTGGTCTGAGGGGGTCGGTGTGGTGCCAAGGGCCGTGGGCCACCAGGAGTCGTCCCATGCGGCCGGGGTGTTGCGGAGGATGAGGACTTCCGTTTTGTCTGAGTTCAGTTTTAAACAGCTGAGCCTCATCCAATCTGCGACGTCCTTCATGCCATCTTGTAGGTTGGTCTTAGCGCTGGCGGGGTCCTTGGTGAGGGAAAGTATAAGTTGAGTGTCGTCGGCGTAGGAGGTGATGATGATGTTGTGCTTGCGTACGATGTCGGCGAGGGGGCTCATGTAGACATTGAAGAGTGTTTGGCTGAGCGAGGAGCCATGAGGGACGCCGCAGATGATCTCGGTGGGGTCTGAGCGAAAAGGTGGGAGGTAACTCTTTGAGAGCGGTTGGAGAGGAAGGAGGCGATCCAGTCCAGGGCCTGGCCTTGGATCCCGGTGGAGCGGAGGCGGGTTATTAGGGTGCGGTGACAGACGGTGTCGAAGGCAGCCGAGAGGTCGAGGAGGATGAGGGCGACTGTTTCACCGTTGTCCATCAGGGTTCTGATGTCGTCTGTGACTGAGATGAGGGTGGTTTCAGTGCTGTGGTTGGTTCGGAATCCGGATTGTGAAGGGTCGAGAAGGTTGTTGTCTTCCAGGAAGTTGGCAAGCTGTTTGTTGACGGTCTTCTCTATTACCTTGGCAGGGAAGGGGAGGAGCGAGATGGGGCGGAAGTTTTTCAGGTCGCTTGGGTCAGCCGTAGGTTTCTTTAGTAGGGCGTTGACTTCGGCGTGTTTCCAGCTTTCGGGGAATGTAGCAGATGAAAAAGAGGAGTTGATGATGGTCTGGATGTGCGGGCGATGATGTCGTCGGCTTTATTGAAGATGAAGTGAGGGCAGGGGTCAGAGGGGGCGCCGGAGTGGATAGAGTTCATGGTGGTTTTGGTCTCTTCAGTGTTGATGTGGGTCCAGGCATTGAGGGTGATGGCAGAGGGTGTGGGTTCGGTGTTGCTTGGCTGGGTCTGGTGTCCGAAGCTGTCGTGTAGGTCAGTAATCTTACGATGGAAGAAGGTGGCGAGGGAGTTGCACAGGTCTTGTGAGGGCGTGATGGCATTGGCGTTGGTGTTGGGGTATTCTAGTAATATTTTTATAAACCACGAGTATAAGTAATATAGGGGGCATTAGAAAGACAGATCTCATCAGGGACATATATACAGTCATGATCTATGTGAATGATAGTATTCTTACCGTCATAGAACGCGACTCCTCAATACCACACCTAATAACCCTGCTACGCAGCTTTCCTCTATTTCTTGTACCTGATGAGCTGGGTAAGACAGAAATTCTTCCTTTCACCAGGGGTACAGCAAGGGCAGTAAGACAGCATCATTGATTCAAATGGATACCATCTACCTAGAAATACCTTAGGGGTGTTGATTAACAGAAGTCTTAAAACATTGTGGTCGAAAACCTTCAAAATTTCTAGCTAAAACTGAAACCAGTTGTGCAAGATGGGCATCATTATAACTTTCCCAATGGGGCAGAATACAAATAGTGAAAATGGTAGCAGCAATGAGCAACAATTATCTCGGGGAAATGCTACCTCTCTCAGTTTCTAAATATATGCAACATACAATAAATAAACATAAAATGGTTTTTTTTTCATATGCTTGCGGTTTGATCAGGACCTTTTCTCCTATTGAGACAGTGATATCAAATTCCCTTATCATAGGAGTGAATGGATGAATTGTGGGTATGTGGATGATAAGTTTGTAGGGAATGACATTCCGTTGTTTACCGCTAACATATACATGGAAAATAACTATAGCAGTGGAGGGACTCCAGTTGGCTAAGCAAAAGAATTTGGTTTTATTTCAATATTTTGTCCCCTAAAGAAGTGACTGAGTCGCGAAAAACTGTTTTTCAGCTTGTTTTCAAAGGCTTTAAACTTCTGGCATCCATTATTTGGTGTGAAAAATCCCCAGCAAATTGTCAGTAGCCTCAGCAAGCTTTTTTTTTTTAGGAGAGGCATGGGGGCGGGGTAGATGTGAAAGTGCAGCATAGGTACTTCTTGGAACATGGCATATCCCCTCCAAGGCTCTTTCCCCTCCTTACTCAGTGAAATTTGTATTCATGTTGACATTTCTGCCCCTCCTGTGCTGGCATTTCTGTGACATCTCATAAATGACTGACAAAGTCATTGCTTGCCCTTTGGGAGCACTAGGGCACCAAAATTTGGGATAATGGATGTCATGAAGTGCCTTTGACTGGGCAGCCAGAGAGGATTGCCAACTGCACGCCAAACCTGAGGCATGTGGATGGGCCTCGCAGCCATGGTGTTTGGCTACGAGGCCCAGGAGAAAATGGGCGCTCCCCTGGGCCTCACTGCCATAGTCCACTGCTCTGAGGCCCTGGGAGGCTGGCCCCTTCTCCTATTCTTCCCAGAACTACACGTGCCTGCGAGGCCCAGAAGAGAGGCACACCTCCCCTTTGCTTTGCAGTGTTGCGCTGTAGGTGTGAGGACACATTCTGGTGGGCTGAGTTGCATGGGATCACGGGTTTCTGAGCAGGGCGTTGGGACAAGTCCTTATTATTTTACATATTAAGCAGCGATATAGATGTGCTTCTGTGTTACAAGATATTTTAGGAAATTACTTTATGGATCGCTATGATACTATTCGAGGTTTAGTGGAAACAACCAAATTAGAATTATTTCCCAAAAAGGAAATTTCAATATATTAGATTAAGAACCCTATCATTTCCTAATCTGAATAAGGAATGTTGGTAACATGTTTCCACTGCACCACGTGACCGAAATTTCTGCTCTCAATTAAACCTATTATTCGATTCCTCTGTGAACTATGGCATTTGAGCCTCCTATTCACAATCATTGCCAATATTGTTCTCTGCATGAAGATTGTACAAGTCTGTCTTATGATGTTTAATTCCAGTGCTTAATGTTTTCATATTTTGAAAGGATTATTGTTAATTTCTTTGAGTTCAACATATGCTCTTCACATTTCTGCTCTGTAGTAAAGTAGTTCGAAAAAAGGAATTCTATGGCATAATTACACTAACTAAATTGAACTGGTGTGGTTTTACTGCAAGGTCATTGGAAAGTTAGTATGCGGGGCATTGGATCAGTGCTTAATTTGTGCTTGTTGTGCACCGGCACTTACTTGTGAGGGCCTGGGCTTATTCTTATGCCTCAAGCATTTGCTGCGAGCAAAAGACACATATGTGAAAGATGGAAGAAGGAAAAACTAAAAAGCGTCATAAAGGGAGAAAGTAGAAAGTTGCAGGATGAGCTGAAGGGGCAGGGGTGGGGGCAGGGGTGGCCGTAAATGGATTGAAGAGGCCCGAGAATGCTTCAGGATTATGCTGCCTCTGTATTCAGTGCTGGCAGATTTAATTACAGCAGCCGCTTGTTTAAGAGAAGGGCTTTGAGCACCGGCACCTCTTTATTTACAAATTAAGCACTGCATTGGATGCTACAGTTCCTCTTGCCATGCCTCAGGTTTGCTTATTCTCCGAAAAATGCACTGCCTGGTTTTCACCTTAGGTAACAGCACAAAACTTTGGTTTCCCCTATTGCTTCACTTCCCAAACTAAAAAATTTAACATTTTGTCAAACAATTTAATGAAAATAATTTTGTCAAACAATTTATTGTTAAGGAAAATCTGAGGGAAAAAGGTCCAATCGATTAAAGGTGTTATGACAAAACGTTCCCATGGAACTGTATCTTTGTCAGACACAGCACCGAAGCTTTCAGCATGGTACTCCATGGTGTGCTTAGTTAACAGAGTGTGGGGTTTTGGAGCAAATAATTGATATTGTGCTAGAACAGAGATATGCTTTTATTGTATTTGTGTCCCCATGCCAGCGTTAGTGCTGGTGGCGCCCAGTGGGCAATCTTTTTTGGCACCCCGCTCATGACCTCCTGCTTAGATTTTCTCACTACAACCTGGCAAAAGTGACCCTCATCTCTCCATAGCCCCTCTCTCCCACACATTTAATTTGTTTTAAAGCACTGACAAAGGCAGGTTTTACTAATCCACTCAGCTATCCACATAAAATACATCTATGGTCTATGTAGCAGGCATATTAACCATCTGTGCTACTTTTGGCAAGTCAAAACTGCCACTAGACAGATCTCTCTTACTAGCAGGAACATTAATCACAAGGGTTGACATTATTTTTGTTTCCAGAAAGCTGGATGCACATTTAACTCTGCATACAGTAATGTGCTTTTAAAACGTAAGTTACTGCTAACCACAGCACCCCCACTTGAGGTCAGTCCCCCCCTTCAGGTCAGCACCCAGGGCGGCCACACCACTTGTACTTCCCTAAAGTTGGCCCTGTGTGTCCACGAGCCTTTTTGTGTAAATAAAGTGAAAGGAGTGAGTGACAGTACGATCAACTTTGCAAGTAACTGGTGTGTGGATGAAAAAGGTGTATTAATGAAGTTTCACATATGTGGGAAGTGTTCAGTGATGTGGCTGAATGGAAGAGCATGTGGACATTGTGTCATGGTGATTGTGCTGCAGGACCTGCTTAAGGATGGAGGTGTGCACATGAGGTTGACAAATACATGCATATGCTGCTTTATCAACTGTTTTTATGAGTGATTTCTACCAGCTTCAAGGGGGGTTGTTGGTGTGCTATATGTACTCTTAATCTTGGAGTAATGTTAAATAGTTCTGTTTCCTGACTGTTTGATCTTTCACCCCCAGTTTGCGGTCCTCGATTTTAGATGGTCTTACATTTCTCTTGTTTTACTTTGGAGATCAAGATGCATCTGCCAGTACACAGAGTGGTTCCACCAATGCATGCCTTCCTGTGTGGTGAGGCGATCACTCCGGCACGTCAGCTAGAGGGTAGAGTTCTGTATTGGAAGTCACTTTGCAACTTTACTTTGATGAAGGTTAGGCCCTTGCTGTAAATGGCCCTGCTAATGATGCATAGAGACTTGAAGGCTGAACATTTGGCCATGGGTAGCCAGTGATTGGCTTGGAAAATATGTATGTAGTAGTTATTAAAGTGTGGTGTGTCATTTTAGTATTTTTTTATGTTATTCACAGCCACCTGATATACATTCATAAAACATTATTGCCCAGAGATTTTCATTTTTGAATTGTGTTTTTGGATCATTAGAGAAGTAATTTAGCTTGGGTAGACATTGCTGCTCTGGGGCGAATTGTTCTGGACACCATTTAAAAAAAATGGCAAATGTGTTGCAGTGATTATGTAATATTCTAGGATCCATGAGACCTATATACTTCATTTTGGTGTCAAAAGATAGGTTTTGGGGTCGGAGGTCAAGTAGTCCTATAGAGACAGAAAATAACTCTTCAGAGCAACCCTTCGGTCATTTTCCAAAATGGTGTCTATAATAGAGGAAGAAGAGACATATATAGAAATGAAACAAATAATAATGGTTTAGACACCAAACAATGTTTGTGATCTGAATATGAAAAAAATAATGTTTATCACTCCTGTTTAAGACACATTTATATGGTTCACTTTATTTGTTTAGGCAATCGCTTGTGGTACATTTGCAGAATGTTGAAGATTTGAAAAGAGCATATCGACAGGTCCATCTTATTGTAGCAGAGGTTTTGCAAGTACATATATAAGTTATGTTGGTAGAGGCTCTGGAAATTTAGCAGGTTTTAGTACCCCATCAATATCTTCCCAACCAAACTCACATGGATCTTTCTCTACATATGCATGATCCAAAACATTTACACATCTTGTGATCAAGTAGAACACTCTTTTATTGTGTCCAGGCACAGAAAATGACATTGGTGGAAGGTCACTTAGCGGGACTGATCTCTTGAACTCACTGTACCGAAGATTGTAAAATGTGTGACAGTCAGAACTCATTTTCCACACACGCAGAAGCTATTTTCAAAAATCAAATTCTTCTTCTGTCTCAGCAAATCATTTTAGAAACTTCACAGGTTCAGCAGTTAAATCTTCAAACTTTGGCCTATATTTATACTTTTTGTCGCAAACCAGCGCTGGCGCTGGTTTGCGTCAAAAAATTTGCCGCCGGCTAACGCCATTCCTACGCACCATGTGGGCGCCTTATTTAAGGAATGACATTAGCCGGCACTGCGGACTGGTCAGAGTAAAAAATAAATAAAGACTCAAACCAGGAAGTGCTGGTGTAGGGGAAGATGGGGGTTGTGCGTCAAAAAATGGTGCAAGTCAGGTTTGAGGCAAAAATCATGGCTCAAACCGGACTTGCGCCATTTTTTGACGCACAACCCCCATTAAAATTACTCCTGTCTTAGCAAAGACAGGAGTCATGCCCCCTTGCCCAATGGCCATGCCCAGGGGACTTCTGTCCCCTGGTCATGGTCATTGGGCACAGTGGCATGTAGGGGGGCCCAAATTAGGCCCCCCTATGCCACTTTAAAAAAATAAATACTTACCTCAACTTACCTGTACTTACCTTGGATGGGTCCCCCAATCCATGGGTGTCCTCCAGGGGTGGGCGAGGGTGGCAGGGGGTGTCCCTGGGGGCAGGGAAGGGCACCTCTGGACTCCTTCCATGGTCAGAGACCATGGAAGTGAGCCTACAGGTCCCTTAATGCCTGCCCTCACCCAGGTGTTAAAAAGCAGCGCACATCAGGCTGTGCACCGTTTTTAAGGCCAGCCCCATCCTGTGTGTCAAAATGACGCAGGAGTATAAATAAGGCGCACAGGCCTTAAAGTCATTTTTTGGGCGGGAACACCTACCTTGCATGTCATTAACGCAAGGCATTTTCCCGCATCCAAAAAATGACGCACTCAGAGGAATTTTGACGTCCGCGGACTCGGGTGTCAATGTTTAAATATGGTGCACGGTTTGCGCCAAATGTGCGTCAAACTTTTTGACGCACATTCGGCACAAACAGAGTATAAATATGCCCCTTTGTTCCAATTTTGCTGATAGTGTCATCACCCGTAAGAGTATGTACCTTGATAAGAACACTGGGCATCTCTGGGTCAAGTTTATTGTACAGAGCATGAAGCAGTACTAATTTTCTTGTCTTGCCTGTTCCATTACATATCCATAAGTCTGACAATCATTGACTTATCAACATTGCAACAAATCTAAGTAACACAATAATAACATCTGTGTCATTTGACAGTACAATGATTCTATTGGACCCATTTTGAACAGCCCATTCAACATGTGGCACAACACAATGGCCAGCTTCCTACATTTTGCTGTTAAGTTCTTGAACAATGTGACCTGTACCTTTTGAATAGATCTCTGCAAGCACTAACTCCTCATTGACAGTCTTTCTACTTGCAATAATTGGAAATTCAGTGTTCACTGAAGCATCACCAATGTTTTGGTGAGTTAACATCTCCAAGTTAATCTTGTTCAATGTTAATGACTAGAATTTATCAAGTTGCACAGGCATAGGCACTGAATTTTTGGTGTAAGCAAGGTCAATTGTTCCACTTGTAGACATTCGTCTGATTCTCTAACCTTCTTTGACAGATAGTACAAGATAACTGTCAAAGACAATGTGTAGTTCTTTCAAGATGCACACTGACTTTGATATCTGTAGAGCAGCCTGAACGACCTCTCTGAGTGAGCTCTCCAAACAGCAGTCTTCAATGAGGATAACTTTTCAAATTGAAATTCCTCAGGTTTCTTTTTGTTTAGCTCTTGAACTGGTTTGTGCTTCACTGGTTTGGTTGCACCATCCCCATCAAATAATGTGTTTGTTGGAAGAAGATCATGCAACAGAATGTCCTTGATAAATTCACCCCTTTCTTTTGCTACATCCATCTCTCTATGTGCTTGCAAAAGTTGTTTTTGTAACCTGTTTTGTAGTGGCTGGTTGGACGAAACTCTTACTATGGAAATTGTAGCGTGGATGTTTAGCTTTAGTGATTATGTTTTTTCTCTTTCAACACAAATCTCTCCTGCTTCAGCTCTGTGTATAGTTCTTGTTTTGCTTGCAAAGATTTCAGCCACAATGAGTGGATTGTCTATGACACACCTACTGAGATAACTTCCTGCACACTGCAATGCAACTTTTGCCATGTGGAAAACACCTATCACTGGTTAAATATTGTCAAATTCTACTGGATTGCTCATAAAAATATCAGCCACAATACGGAAAACACCTTCATTGCAGACAATTGGCAGGATAGTCTGGTCTTGAAGCTGAGCACGCGTTTTGGAAATGTTTTAGAGCTCTGTATTCTACTGAGTAGTTTGTGACTGGAGATGATATTACTGGTAAAAACCCATCCTTCTTTAGTGGACAGGATTCTGAGAGATCAGAGCATGAATTCCAGCCCATGGAGGAACTGTTTTTTCTTCATCCTTCAGTCCACACTGAACAAACAATATGATAAATTTAGTTAAATCAACTTTGCAGACAGCAAAGTCAGGTAGAAGATCCATGTCCTCACTTCCACTTTGAAACATCTTGGTAGTCTGGGACTTGTTGATGGCTCATAGTGATTTTGCACACATTGGCAAGGCAGTCGGGTTATACATTCCCTGCTTTGTTAGTTAATGCCTACAGCTGACACAACTTGTTTTTGAGCAGCTACTCCATTGGTAGTCTTGAAAAAACACCATGGCTGTATCATGTGTGCTGGATGTTCCAGACAAAGAAGAGCTGTCTTCAAAATCAAAATTATCAAGAGCAGCAATTGTAAATCCTTCCCTGGTAAAGTGACATGGAAGTGGTGTGTGGATGGATTCACAAGATTTTACAGCATGAACTGCTCTATACTATGTCATTATAACTTGATACACTAATCCTTTTCATTGAAGTGATTAGCTCTCTACTTTTGCACTTGTCACAGATTGTGGGGCAATCATCATGTGTAGCGGAGTTTTCATTTTGCTGTGATGCAATTCATAAAACATGATTTGGAAAAGACAGTACATTTGTACAGCATAAGCCTGTCGGTTCATGGGATTGTCTTTCACTTCTTCGCTTCTATCTTCAAACCCATCATCAATGTGGTTTGCTTCTGTTCCGAACTCAAGAACTTTAGTTTGTAACAATTTTGCTTTGCTGATACTAAACAATGATGTTCAAAATGTTAAGACAACAACCCAGATTCTTGTTGACCATGATTTGCAGAGCTCTGGGGAATCACAAAATTGTTCATTATGTCCAAAATCTAAATCTTTCTGGATTTTTCTTAAAATGGTTCCTGCTGATTTTACTGCATTCTGTGATCTTATTTTGGCAGCAAGAACTTCAGGAGTCCAATCAGGTGAGAACACGATAATGGGCTCATTCTTTTTGTTAGACTGACAAAAACAAATTCTGTCATTGTACATTCTGACCAGAAAAATCTTTATTTCATTATTGTGGATCAATGCAGTTTCATCAATTTTGGCCATCATTTCTCTGATCTCACTGAGTGTGAACCCATTGCATCCACTCAGGAGTGGCTTTAAAACTTAATTTGCTTTTTCAAAGAGTTCAAACTTAACTGAAGGCTGGCTGTTTTGCTGCTGCTGGAATCTCATTGTACATTCATATTTCCAAATGTATGCATGCATGCAGTTCGGTGGGCATACAAATCTGCTGCAAATATATTAACCTCACTGTTTAGATCAGCTACTCAGCTGAAAACGTCATCTTGGAAGAAACTAGCTGCAGATAAAAACATGTTTGCCCTTTTAAACTCACATGATTTGCACTTTGTTCCTTCGTCAATCCCTTTGGCCCTTGTTTTGGCTAAACCACAGATAATACATTGAGGATCCTCTACTTTCTCATCAGTTGTTGAAGTGGACTACGGGTAACTATCGATCTTCTAAGTGGATGGGCATTGCGTTAGATTGTCGTTGCTTTTTCAGAAGACTCGGATTCTTGTCGTGATTCAATGGTTTCTGCTATTCTCTGACCAATGTTTGCAGGCTTTTTTCCATTGTATATGACTTGCAGCACTTGTTGCTACAATGATAAAATATTTGATCCTCGTCACCCATCAGTTTCAATCTTTTGGGAACTTCGTCCTGCCATATTTCTGCAGCATCTCAAATACTCTTCTGTCCAGCTGCAGTTGATGTTAGCTTTTCTTTCGGATTACTTTGGCATATCTCACATTTTTCTTTGTTGAAGGAGTCCTTAGATTTTGTAGTTAGGAAATCTCCACAGAGAGGTAAAGAACCTCTGTTACTGTTACCACCTGTTTGCTCATGTTTACGAATTTGAATCAATTGTAAACCTGAAACAAAAATAATATTACAATAAATTACCAATATGATGGCTAAAACACCTCATTATAGAGCAGCCATTTTGGAAAATGACAGAAGGGTTGCTCAGGGGAGGTATTTTCTGTCTCAATAAGACTACTTGATCCGCCAAAACATATGTTTTGACACCAAAATGAAGTAAATAGGTCTCATCGTGCCTCAAAAATTACTTCATCACTGCAACACATCTGTCATTTTTAAAAATGTAATCCAGAAAAAATTGTCCCAGATTAACAATGTCTAACCAAGCTAAATAACTTCTCTAATGATACAAAAACAAAAATGATTTTTTTTGTAAAGCTGTACACCACTGTAGGAATGCAGACATGTAGTATAAGCCAATTTCCTTATGTTTTCAAAGAGCCATTTCTGGCTTCCCCTCTAATTCTCTTTCTCGCTCTTGCATGTTTTGGACTGGCAATGATTAAAAAAAAACTTTTCCCATGCCAATAGAAATTTCTCAACCTGCTTCTTTATCACTTTGTTAGTTTCTTAAATAATAATTATGGACAAGTTCTTACTGTAAGAGTAGAGATTCCATGGCGGAATGATGGTCTCTGACTCCGCTCACTAGGTACTCCTCAGAGTCAACTGAGAAAGTTAAAAGCTTTGGATCTCTTATTAAAAATTATATCCCTCACAAATTATATCAATATTGTACGCTATTTATGTTCTCTTCGAATGCACCTGTATTTTTTTTTTAAACATATTTTATTCTTTTTCCAGAAAAACGAACAAAAAAGAAAAATTTAAGTCAGATAGTCAATGTACGATACAGTTGGAGTAACAGTATACATGGGAAATAGTAGGAGGCAGTATCATACATTATGCATATTATCCTATAGCAGGTATCCCATAGGGGTATATAAAAGAATATCAGCGTGTAGGATTGTCTACAATGAACCATAGTAATTAACCATTGAACTATAAGCTAGACATCAGCAGATATTTGGTAGGGGGATTTCCATTTCACTGTCTGCAGTTATCCTCTGCAGCATATATTACATCATGTACATTAACTATGTTAGTAAGAGGGACATACATATCAGCTCTGCATAGCAAGAGAGCTATTATGGATTATTGAGCTCTAATTATGGTAGTTTAGTGGTGTTCGCTAGTATCATTGTCCTCTTGTGTCCGGGACGAGAACACGTCTAGTAGTTCATCCCATTCCTGGGCTATGGGATAGGCCATAACTCCTTTACTGTCCTCCTTTCTAAGGCCAGCACTCTGCCTTTCCCCAGTCCAACACTTCCGAGCTCCATTGTGTTACTGTAGGTGCTATTGCAGCCTTCCAGCGTCTAGTCAAGAGGCGCTTTGCCAGTAGAAGTGCAAGGTTAATCAGTCTTGAAAGCACTTTCTGGTTTTTTGGGGGGGGAGTATGCCCAGTATACACACTTCCATTTTGTAATACACATCTTTCCCGGATAACTTATTTAGTATGGCGGCAATATATTTCCAGTATTCAGCAATGTTAGGGCAGCTCCAAAGCATATGAAAAAGCTGCGCTTTCTCCATTCCGCATCTGGGGCATGCCGAAGACAACCCTGGATACAAAATATGTAACCTGTGTGGAGTGAGTTGTGCCCTGTGAAGTATCGCATATTGGATGAATTTAAATCTCGTATTACATGATATTTGGCTGGGGTACTTTAGTATACCGTTCCATTCCTCGTTTAGTAGCTCTCTCCCCACGTCTTTTTTCCATTTAGTTTTGAGAGCTGTCAGAGGTCTGGGCAAGTGGGCTCTTATACTTTTATAAAGCCATTTGATCATGTGCGGGCCTTGACCTGTAGTATATATAGCATGTACCAGGGCATGGGTAGCGGGTTCAGCGCTGTCCTGGGCCCAGTGCTTCCAAACATAGTGTACAATATTTGTGTGTATATATGCTCCTGAATAAAGTCAGTGTATGTAAGTAAGTGCTGATCCTTAAACCAAGAACCAATAGAGTCAATCTCTTCCTGAACCCAACTCCGCAGGTGTGTGCATGTTAATGTGCCTATTGTCACAGGCAGGCCCAGTAGTGGAACATTAGGAGAATAGGGAATCAAATTGGATGTGTATAGGAGCGCAAATTTCCAGTATTGTAATGCTATCAGTAATAGAAGGGAAACGGGCTCCGGAGACGGGGGTCTCGGCCAGAGCAGGGAATGCAGACCTCCCCTGTTCAGCATGTGCTGGGTATTGTCTATTTCTTGCAGGTTTCTCCCAGAGAGCCAGCATGCTAGCCATTGAAGAGGGCCCGCTATACAATAGGCTTTGAAATCCAGAGCACTCATGCCCCCCTGCTCCACTGGCATCTGTAGTTTAGCCAAGCTTATTCTGCGCCTCCCTCGTCCCCAAATAAGTTCAAGTAGCAGAGAATTAATCGGTTTGAAATAGAGTTCTGATACTTTCACCGGCAAGTTTGTAAAATAATACAACAAACGGGGTAGCATTACCATCTTGGCCAGTGCTAGTCTGCCCGCAATTGAAATTGGCAATGATCCCCAGAATTGGATTTGTGTCTTGAGTGTGGTGAAAGTTTTCTTTAAGTTACCTCTAGTAGATCTGCAGTTTTGCGATAAACTTGGATACCAAGGTAGCGGAAGGTGTCAGCTGCTACTTGTAATTTATAAACCCCAAACAGCATGGCAGTAGCATTAAGCTGTTCATAGAAGGAGAACGCTATAGACTTGTTAAAGTTGATGGCTAGACCGGATAAGGGTGTAAACTTCTCGAATATACGTGAAACTGTAACCTGGTTTTGTCTGAGATCACGTATGTATAATATGATATTGTCCACATATAGGGAAACTGCATGCACCGTGTGGTCTATGTCAATTCCCCACATATTGCCCTCTTGCCTCAACAACTGTGCTAGGGATTCTATTGCCAGGACAAACAGCAGGGGGGACAAGGGGCAGCCCTGTCTGGTGCCTCTATATAGATGGTACAAATCAGAGATATTTTGCCCTGTGCGTGCTCTGGCCATTGGTGCTGTGTACAGTAGGCGGACCCACTGGATATAGGACGGGGGGCGCAAAACTTCTCTAAACCATTATCATGTGTTCCCATCTAAGGGAGTCAAAGGCCTGGCGGAGATCTAGCGAGAGGCATCCCGCATGTGGGAACGGTATCCTCACGGCAGCCATCACATGGTACATTCTACGAATATTGATGGAGGTGCTTCTGGCTGGGACAAACCCACATTGATCAGTATGTATGAGATCAGCAACATATTGGAGAAGTCTTTGCGCTAAGATCTTCGCTAATATTTTATATTCCGTGTTTAGCAAATACAACGGTCTGTACGATGACATATCCGTTGGATCTTTACCCGATTTCAAAAGAGATGTGACTAATGCCTGCCTAGTAGTGTGCGGTAGGCGCCCCATGTTTAAGGAGGTCTGGTATATTTTTTCCAAGTGGGGAGCTAGTTGCAGAAAAGCCCCATCAAAGAATGCAGGAGAGGAATCCAAATATGTGAAGGTTAAAATAAATTATTACCAGAATTACTATCTCAGGGTGGCCCCTGCCACTGTATGAGAATTAATGTTACCACTCATTTCAGGAAAAATCCAAGGCTGAAATACACATTACATTACACTATTTAGAGACCTGGAGGCTATGGAACCATCATCATGCTGGAATCTCTACTGAAAGAATACAGATAGGAATGCTTGATGTCTTTCCTGTGTAGTCATTCATGGTGCCTCTACTGATTTGGTGAATGATACTTTTCTTGTCCAAAATGGCAGAAGTGTATATCTTCCTGTCGAGCAAAGCAGAGACAATATATGAGAGGATTAATCAAGATCCTCTTTGCCTGGCATCTGTGTGTGCTCCTAGCTAATGCAGTTCAGTTGCTCCCTTTTGCTATTTCCATGGGTAAACAACAGGAGTATTTGTATCTTCTGGTCTACTATAACTCACGCCCTCTCCATGCAGTTTTCTCATCAATAGTGAATCTGTCACAGTGATCTTATTAGTGATGTTATAAAAGATGTTATGAGTGCTGTAATATGTGGGGTACTCAGCAGTGCATGGTGAGAGTGCAAGATATAATTACCTTAGGGCACAAGTTATACTTAATTGAAATAAATCTAATTATACCAGCTGAAATTCTATGGTTTTGTACATTTCAAATGTGAGGCTAACTATAACTTCTCCATTACCTTTGTATTTTTCAGTGAATTTTGATGTTTTTTAACATAATTTCAATTACTATATGTTAATCCAACCACCACTGCACACGGCCAAAGGCTCTGTGCGGTGAAGGTTGACTGCAGGGGTTGGCCTCTGGCCAGGCCCTACGGCCAACCCCTCATAACTAGCCAACCCCACACCACGCATGGCCTTCAGCCTCAAGCAGCAGGGTGTGGCTGCAGGACCTGGCCGCCCAACCCTTATAATAACCCAGCCACATGCAGCCTTGCCCGGGGCACAGAATTACAGATAGTTAGCAGGGCATCACAGACCTGCTAGGCCCCGGGGACCACATCCTCACCTGGGCTACATCAAATAGTTTCTTGGGGGCCTTATAGACCCCCTGGGCCCCGGGGACCACCAGCTGCCCAGTGCTGCGATAAATAATTATATGGGGGATCACCTCTTCGCTAGGGCTACAAAATAAAAAATAATTAGGGGGGCATGCTGATCACCCCCAAGTGCCCTGGAGACCACTACCTCCCCAGGGCAATAAATTAAAAAGAGATAGGGGAGGTCGCGTAGACTCCTTAGGGCCCTTGGGGACCGTCACCTCCCTGGAGCTACATTTAATATATATGTTGGGGGCTGTGAGGAATCCCAGGAATCCAGGGGCCACCAACTCTCCAGGACTTTAAATACATTCTTGGGGGTGCCACAAAGACCCCCCAGGACCCAAGGACCACCACCTCCCCAGCAATAATATAATAATTCTTAGGGCGTGCGTGCAGATCCCCCGGGCCCTGAGAACACCACCGCCCTGGGCTTACAACATACAAATTTTTAGTGGGGCCATGTGGACCTCCCTGTGCCCAGGGACCACCACCTCCCCGAAGCTACTTACTAAAACTGAAAAATTTCTGTGGGGTCACACAGACCCTCCCGGGGAACACCACCTCTCTGGGGTAGCAAACGTAAAATAGTAAGAAGGGGTGCGCAGATCCCCCGGGCCCCAATGACCACAACCTTCCTGGGTCCATTTTAAAGATTTAAAATGGGAGGGTGGACACACTGCCCCCCTCCCTATGCTGATTTTGGCCCCAGGGACCCCATACTCTGGGGCTCACACCTCGTCCTGGGTGCCCTGGCCCCACCAAGGGCACCCAATAGTGTTTCATGGGGTCCGCGGAGGCCCCTGCGGTCCCAGCTGGCTCCCCGCCTCCTGCAGTAGCCAGCATTGCTCCTACATGCAGAGAGCTGCTCAAAATGCAGCTCCCTGCATGCAAGAGCAATTTTTTCATCTCTTTCCCTGCCCACATGACGGCAGGCAGGGAAAGAGATGAAAACTCTGCTCCCAACAAGCAGAAGTAGTTTTAACGCTCCCACTTGCTGGGATTTGAGTTATGTTTGCTTTTGCTTGGTGGGAGCTGTCAGCTCATGTCAAGCAAAACAAACAGCTACCTCCTAAAGGTGGGCACCTCAGGAGGTAGCAGGAGCAGGTCTTGGGGTGTGGTGGCTCCCAGGGCCAAGTATGGCTACAGGAGAGGGCTGTGCAGCCCCCTCCTTCTTTTTGTATTTCAATTTTGCCCCGGGGAGGTGGTAGTCCCTGGGTCAGGGAGTCTGAGCAGACCCCTTCATTATTTAATGTTGTAACATTGAGGAGGTGGTGTTTCCTGGGGCTTGCGGGGTCCATGCCCCTCCAACCAATTTTTTGCATTTGATCCCAGAGAGGTACCTAGGTCCAGCCAGTTCTACGTGGCTCCCCTGCATACTTCAGTATTTTATCCCTAGACAGGTGGTGGGCCCAGGGGCCCACATTCATTTTTTCTATCTTGCCCCAGGGAGTTGGTGGTCCAGGGGTGCAGGGGCATCACGCGATCCCCGCATACTTTACTAATGTATCCCCAGGGAGGTGGTAGTCCTTGGTGACCATGGAGGTCTGTACGCTCCCCCTCAATACTATCATATTAAGATATTAAAATTAAACCTCGGGTAGGTGGTGGTCCCAGGGCATTAATAAGCTCTAAGAGGGGCGTCCCGTGTTCCCCCCTCCGTTGTTTTGGGAATGTCCCCAGAACAGGGCAAAAGCACTAAGAAACGCCAAGACCATGTTTTTTTCAAAATCTTAACAAAATCTGTGGATCCAGGCATTGATTTCTCTTAGATGATTTTAAAATAAAAGCTTATTCGCCCTGTTAGGGTCCCAGAGTGACCCCTGGTCCAAGGCTAGGGGCTTAGGGCATACGTACATTTTTTTGTTTTTTACTTTTTTTCTTTAGATAGCTGCCAACACTTCTTGTTTGAAGAAAATGGCATCCAATCAGAGCTCAGCCAGAGATCTCTCTGGATTTGCGATCCTAAAGATACAAATTTATTTTACCTTTAAAATCTCGAAAACTACTGAACAGATTTACACTGCATAAAAAAGTGTGATCTGCGGACCAAAAGCTACCTTCTTGCCAAATTTGGCGCAGTTCATTCAGGTGGTTAGGGCTGTATGCATGTCTAAAGAGTCTACGGGAATGAATATGGGAAATTTACTTTTTTTACTCTCTTTTTTCTTGGCCTCTGCTTGACGGATCATCCTGAAACTTTGCATGCACAAGACCCTGGAGGGTACTTTTTAAAACAATTATCTGAGGATTTGTCAAACGGTGCCAAGGATATAGGCAAGTCAGAAAATGTTTTTTCTGTGGAAGCTAGGTCCTAAATATAACTACCTACTGGAGACCACTTCTATGCCACTATATATATTCAGGTTCAAGTGAGACTGTGGGTCATTATCGGTTTCCAGCATACTGAATTAAGACAAAATGAACTCCTTCTACAAAAAGATAATAAACATGTACAGAAAGGGAGAAAAAAACAGACAATGAATGCAACAAAAAATAGGGAATGACATGGAATGAAAACATTGCAACACTTTCATGATTGACTCTTTTATATATGAATTAAAAAAGAAATGATTTTACAGGAAAGACCCGTACTTCATCTTGGATTCAGACATTTTGTACAGACGATCATCTTTGAAAGGGTATTTCTTATACCTGGGCTTCAGAATCATGGTGATTGCTAAATATGTGAAGAAGACAACCAAGATTCTCAGCTTTTTCCTGCTCCAGATACAGCGGCCACACCACTGCCTGCACCAGATAGTGTCTTCATGTGATAACAGAACACCACTCAGGGTGGCAGCATTGTGGTCATATTATCATTGTCCATGTCCTTGAACACAAGGACACAGAGCAAAGAATTTGGTAAGGCATCCAGCAACAAAACATTTGGGTGCAAAGTACTTGCACAGTCTTTCTATATTCTCAGACAGCCTTTTTAGAGTTTTTTGCATAGATGTGGCCGGTAGCTTGTTTAATTATTGTAACACCTTCCTTCCTGTATTCTGCGAGAACATGAACCATGTCATCCTGTCATGGCACTTCATTATGAATCCAAACTCATTTTATTAGCCCCTACATTTAAACATGTATGATACTGCTAGGGCTGGGATTTCTGATTGTTAGAGTACGCACCCTGTACAAGCAGGAACCACCACTTCTAGTCTGGGTAAGCTAGATACACACTGAAAGATAACCTCTGCTCACTCTCTGGTATTTTAGCACATAGTAGGCAGGCTTATCTAAAAAGGCAATGTGTAAAGAATTTGTGCAACACACACACACACAAACACAGTAGGATCATGATAACACCACAAAAGAGTAGCCCACACAAGGTTAGAAACAGAGATAATAATTTTATGAGTAATTCAAAACCAAAACAAGAAAAAATACGATCAGTGTAAGTCAAGATATGAATCTTTAAAGAAACAGAGATAATAATTTTATGAGTAATTCAAAACCAAAACAAGAAAAATACAATCAGTGTAAGTCAAGATATGAATCTTTAAAGAATAAACCAAAAATAGTGCTTAGAAGTCAATAGCGCTAAAGGGTTACTTGAGACCTGGCTAATGAACGTGGTGGAGGGCAGGCCAGTTACAGAACCCATGCAGGGTCCACTGGAAAGGTACCATGGATGGAAGAAGCATAGAGGCCTCGATGAGTGAAGCAAAGGAGGGGATATAGGCGATGTGTCGGTTCTGGTAGGGTTGGTTGTTGAGGTGATGTGTTGTCATCAAACTGCTGAGTTGGAGCAATGTATTAGCGCAAAGCTGCGCAAGGTCAAAGATGCGTCAGAATCAGGGGACTATACGTCACTCAGTCAGCATTGTGGTGTCCAGCTTCCTGCAGCAGTGGTAATGCGTCACTGCTAGAGGATCAGGGAAATGCCATAGATGCATGGATTTTCTTAGGTTGCAGCACACATACTCACTTCCAAGGACCTAGGACTAGATTGACACCACTTGGTAGAGCAGGGCACACAGCAGACAGAGTCCAGGTATTGGTTGCAGGCAGTATTTGATGTCCCTGAGACTCCAGGAGAACAGGGGAACGCCAGCAAGCCCTTTGGGTCACTCTAGTTCAGATGAGAGGGGGCCCAGTCCTCCCTCAGCAGGTCAGAGATCAGCAGGAGGCAGGATAATTCATTAAAGCAGAGAACAGTCCTTCTTGAAAAGCAGTCCAGCGGAGTGGCACTCCTTGGAGCACAGCAGTCCTTACTCCTGGCAGAGTTTGTCATCCAGACAAACTCCTCTGGGTCAACACAATGCTCAACTAGGTCCACCTCTTGATAATTCCAACTGCTGAAGGCTGTTGTAGCACATAAAATTGAAAGGATCAAGTGAGGGAAAGGGAGGACAGGATGGGGTCTGCTAGGAGGGAGATCTAAAAGACACAAATACCTGAATTTAGCAAATATGTTATGTCACTTTGGCATCTCAATACAATACTGTATCCTCACATGATTATCTGACCTGAAAATAAAAATTATCTAGAGCAGGAATTTTAATAACTCTCTGGTAATACTAGCCAGGATTGAGTGTTTCTACATGATACAAACACACATAATTACTATTTGTATTGGGTTTTAGGTATTTGTGATCTGCTGATTATTGCTAACTCTGTTTCCTACCTTAATTCATGATGCTTGTACAGCACAGGGAAATTCCTTTTGCATCTCTTTCCCTGTTCGGCGATAACAAACATGAGTTCAATAATAATTTCTTGTATATAACTCTTGGGCTTTTCATGTGCGTGAGACAAATCATTGGATGTCTCTTAGTGCCACTTTGTTTAAGACACAAGCGGAGCCTACCCGTAATGATTCGTATCCTGAATGCCTCTTCTCGATTAGCTCAGCTGAGCTACATTTATGCACAAACTATCTTAAAAGATTGTGGAACCCACCCACTTTCACTCGGCTTCAAAACAAGGTGCACTCTGGATAGAGCTAAGAGGATGACTGCATTTCCCTTCCTTCCGCTCTGAGATTTGTTGCAGTTCAGAACGTAGACAAGGAAAGAATTGGTGCAAGTGTACCCTTACCATACAATCATTTGTCAGTTGCCGGAATACTTTGTGAAGCCGCAATGAGTTTCCAGTTTGGTTTCACCAGCATTACCGCGAACCACTCCGGACACAGTTGCTGCCTGCTGATGTTGCACAAAAATAAGCCATGCTCAGCTGGGCGGGCTGCCTTTTATGAGAATGTCACACCCCGAACATGGCTGCCTGCTGTTGTTTTTCTGGAAACAACAGCATTGTCTCATGGGATCTGAAGTGCAACAACTGTAGGACTCTTTCCCTATGTGAATAGATTAAGTACATCGTAAACATAATTGTGCACAGTCCTTTAAGATGTCACATTGTAGAACCACACTGGATTGTAAGACAAATAACGGAACATATTTAAGAGCTCCTAGCACCATTTGAATGCCATATTAGCATATTTTCTTTATGCTAATGTGACGTTAGAACGACAAAAACGCAGTACCATATTTACAAAGTGGTGCAACGCATGCATTGCACCACTTTGTAACCCTTTGCACTACATTATGCCTGTGCCAGGCATAAAGTATGCAAAAGGGGGTTTGCCCCATTAAGGGAGGGGGTGTCAAAAAAATTGAGTAAGAAAAATGTAAGAGATTTCCTTGCACTCATCTTTTGGCACTTTTAACGCCTGCTCAGAGCAGGCATAAAATGGAGTCTTCCTTGACTGATGACAATGGGCCTCTGGGTGCTTTGCAGGATTACTGTCAGAATTTTTGATTTTTGATATTTTAAATATAGTGCACACATGGTGGCATTAGGGGGGTGCTAGGGGTGCAAGAAAAGTTGTGCTGCACTGAATGCAGCGCCACTTTTCTAAAATATGCCCCAGCGTTTCCTCAAAAGAATTGATTTTGTGATACTGGCAGTGTTCAAGGATGATGTGATTTTAAGGTGCAGAGCTGATGCTTAACAGAGTTCTTCACAGGTCCAGTAGTGTACTCATTTGGTAGGGTCAGAGACGCCAAATTTATACCTACATGTGCCTTTGAAGGGGGGCGACTTCAAAGAAGGGTCTTTGAAGTGCACAGAGTTCCTTTCTTCTTCAGACCTGGCTGCTGGCTATTAGTATGGGGTAATGAGCCCTTTGTGTGGGGACAGACACTCCCTATTCAAGTGTGTGTCAGCTCCCCTCTACCCTTCCTGTCTAGGAAAATCCATCAGAATGCAGATGAATAATCAGGCACACTGAATGCACAAGGTGCAGCTGTCACCCACTCCAGACGTGTATTAGAGACAGGCTGCAGACACACAAAGCTGTAAGAGAAAAGAAATGCCCACTTTCTGAAAGTGGCATTTCTGAAATATAAATGTTAAATCTCACTTTACCGGTAGAGAGGATTTAGCATTACCATTTCAATAACATGAAGCATGATTCAGCTACTCCTTTTTGATCAGGACATTTTAGTTACATAGCACCCTGTCCTAAGGGCTAACTAGGGCCTACCTTAGGGGTGACTTTTATGTAAACAAAGGAGAGTTCCAGGCCTGGCAAGAAGTTTCAAAAGGCAAGTCAAAGTGGCAAGAAACTGTGCACAGAGGCCCTGCAATGGCAGGCTTAAGAAATGTTTAAAAGGCTACTTAAGTGGGTAGCAGAGTCAGTGCTGCAGGCCCACTAGCAGCATTTACTTTCCAGGCCCTGTGTATAAGGTATATCACTTTACAAGGGGATTACAAGTAAGTTAAATATATTCATTTGTGTATACACCAATGTTACCATGTTTTAGAGGAGAAGCATGTGAACTATAACAATGATTAGCACGAGTAAAGAGCTCAGAGTCCTAAAGCCAACAAAAAGTTACAGCAAAATTGTAAGGCAAACAGGCCAAATGTTTGGAGGTAGACCACCTGTTGTATCCAAAAGAAAGGAAAAACGGAGAAGGAATATTCCTGAACACGAAGTTTATTTCAGCATCAACACCAACGTCCTCACAGCTCCAAGTACAGCAACTGACTGGCCTCAGAAAGTCGTCTGAACGCAAAAGCAATGGTAAATTCCTTGCCTCCTATCATTTGACTTAAATTAGCTCCTAGTCCAATCCCACTCGCATCCACAGTAATGACAGAAGGTACGTCTTCATTGAAAGGATGAAGAGCAGGAGCCTCAATTATGAGAGTATTAAGAGTTAAGAAGGCTTGAGCCTGCTCATCCTGCCACTGAAATTTCTCACCCTTCCTCAACAACTTCCTTAATGGCTCTGTCAGATAAGCAAAATTGTGAACAAATCCCGAGTAGTACTCACAAAGACCCAAAAATGATCTCAACTGGTCTTTGTCATTAGGAGATGGAGCATTTCCAATAGCCCATAATAAGTCCTTCTTGGGTGGGATTCCCTGTGCACAAATTGTGTGACCTAAATAATCAACCGTCTCAACCATGAATTTACATTTCTCTTTTCTCACCGTAATCCCCTGATCTTCCAGAATTCCTAGGACTTTATCAAGTTTGTGTATATGTTCCTGAATAGACTCTGAGCCTATCAGAATATCATCCTGATATGCCAACAATCCGTGTACTTCCCCAAACAGTTGATAAATTAGCTTCTGAAACACAGATGCTGCGGAAGCTAAACTGAAAGGCATCTGCAAAAATCTGTAAGCCCCAAATGGAGTGACAAATGTTGTAAGAGAACGAGACTCCCTACTTAACTCAACTTGATGATAGGCAGACTTGAGGTCAATTGTGGAGAACACTTTCATACCCCCCAATCGTGCCAATAACTCCTGTATTTTGGGCAACGGGAAACAATCAACTAGAATATGTTTGTTCAAAGACCTCAAGTCCACACATAATCTCAAATCCCCCGTTTTCTTAACTGCAACCACAATCGGAGAAACCCATTGGGACGAATTAGTTGATTCAATGACTCCATCAGCTCATAGCTCACGTAGGTGCTCCTTTAACTTCCCTCTGATGCTTAAAGGCACATTATGCACCTTGTGTACCACAGGTATTGCATCAGGTTTGAGAATTATTTTATGCTCATAACCTTTTACAGAGCCTAGCTTATCCCTGAAAATCACAGTATGCTTGTCTGGGACATCTTTAAGAGTATCAGGTTTTATGTCCACTTTCTCAATCAAGGTGATAGGTTGTTCAGTACCCGGTCTTAGAACCATCCCAAATTGTCCTTGATCTTTCCACCCCAGAACATTGTACCCTCTCTTGGCTACATATATTTTTGTACTAATAGTCTTATGCTGATAACAAATCCTTTCAAAGAAATACCCCATCATATCAATTTCTTGACCATCAAAAGCTACTGTTTTTATGTCAGGAGCTGACAAGGGAAGGTTACTCCAATGTGAATGATAATTTGTATCAGATACAATTGATATAGGTGAGCCTAAATCCACAGTAACACTTAGCTTGACTTCCCCAATTTTAACTTCACATACTCGATCCTTAGAAAATTTGCAATCAGAATTAATATCATCAACAATCAAAACACATCTTTTTGAAAAGTCCACCTCCCCTCCATCTGTCAGCTTGTCAATGGCTTGCTGATGCTCAACTAACATTACTTTTCATGCACACTTTCCCCAGTGCAGGACAATTTGAGGAATTGGCAACATGTGACTTAGAACCACATCTGAAGCATAGTGAACTTTTAGTATTATTTTTTTTTAAATCTGGAGTGCCCGACATAACTGTCTTAGATTTCTGTAAAACTATGTTCACTTTTTCTGCCTGACTTACTTTCATTTTGCTTAACTCTTTGGAAGCTGTTACTGAACGCTCAATGCCTCTAGCAATTTCTAGTGTTTCACCCAAAGTTGAATTTCTACAACATAAAACTTTTTCTTGGATTCTAGAATCAGAACAGTTCACCACTAACTGATCTCTTAGGTACTGATCCAGGGGTCCTAAAAATTCACAAGTGGCTGCTAATACCCTAAGCTCAGATACAAAAATTATCAATTGATTCGTGTTGGAATTGTTTGTGAGCAAAAAATTTGTGTCTTTCAACTATTATAATAAGGTCATCCTTAAAGTTATTTTCTAACCTCTTTACAGCTTCAGTAAAAACATCCCAACAATCACTGGATGAAGGTTGCACTTGGGGTTGATGATCAAAAATTCTCAGACCTTCTGTACCAAGGCAATTATACAAAATCGCCTTCTTTCGAACCTCAGAAAAATTTACCCCATCTATCGCCACTAAGTAACTTTCAAAAGACTTGAACCAGTGTTGCCATATTATCGTGGGAATACCGGGTTCAAGCAAAAATGCCAGCGGTAAATTTGCTGTTTGCATAACGAGGAATAGACACTGTATGAATGTGTATATAACCAATAAGGCACCACTAAAGATAAAAATGGAATAAGTGTGCGAATCACTGTACAGATCCGCAACCGCCTTCAATGTTGAGTAGTCGTGATACGTGCGCAAAATATTGCAAACAGATTCACAGATCTGCAGATCCAGAAATGCAGTTGAGTGTGCGAACACACTGTGCGCATAACATTTTAGGTCCACATGTCCATTCAATTTGTTCTTTCACTGTAAATTCGCAGTCAGAATAGAAGTGTGCGAATCACTGAAAAGATCCGCAATTGCGTAGAAATATCCTCCATTCAATAGCAACAGTGAGATAAATACAAGAATATGTACGAATCCGCAAAGTGCACTAAAAATGAAGAGTGCGCGAATTACTGTTCACCTCTCCGCGTGATAGTGGATTCTTATTTTCTGGTGCAGAAAGTCCTGCACATGTTCTCTTGTTTATGTGTATAGACACAGTAGAGGCACACAGATTTGCGGATTTATATATCACTGTTTGTAAGCCAAGACTTAGAACGTGCCCGGAACATAAACTACAGGAACCAGAATTTGCTCCACGTTGTTTAAAAATATGTAGATTTCAATCTCTGTAAACAAAATATTCTTGCATGTCTTAACCCAATGTAGCATTAACCACAGCAACAAGGAAGAGTTAAACTGGTTCCTCTGACTAGAATGTTTATTGATCAGGCGTAACTAGGCAACAAGAACTGAAACCAGAGGACTGTGCTGGGCGCGCGCAGCCAAAGGCCCTTAACGAAATACCTAAACGAAGAAGGAGGAGGAACACAAACAGATTGTAATCTGCTTCAAAATAGATTTAAAAACACAGGCATACTCTCTCAGCTGAAAGATTTCCGCTTAGTATAACAACGAAGTAAACGAGTGTGAGGACATGAAATGAATATCAGAACAGTTACGTGGGTCCAGATGGTGTTGATAGTAGCTCGTCGCCAATTTATGTTGTATCCAAAAGAAAGGAAAAACGGAGAAGGAATATTCCTGAACACAAAGTTTATTTCTGCATCAACACCAACGTCCTCACAGCTCCAAGTACAGTAACTGACTGCGGGAGCCGGTGAAGTCATCAGAACTCCACGCACCCAGCCTTCCATTAAGGTACACTGCCCACACCAAACAACTAATTACAATAGCATATTTTAAAACACAACACCACCCTAAGGCTGACAGGTCTAACACATATCCCCCCTTAGCTAAAAGTGGATAAAGCTACCTATCCACTTGGGAATTCTCATCACTAAGGTCGAAAAACCTGGATAGCCCATTGGCGTGGTCTTCCCCTGGTCTGTGTTCTACCCTGAAGTCTATACCCTGGAGGGAGATGGACCACCTAAACAATTTTAGATTCTTGCCTCCCTTTGCATGAGCCATGGGAGGGGCCTGTGGTCAGTCTGAATAGAGAAGTGAGTGCCAAACAGATATTGCCTCAGCTTCTTTAGTGTTCAAACCACTGCAAACACTTCTCTTTCTATACCACTCCACCTCTGTTCCTTGTGAAGTAAACTCCTGGAGATGAAGACTACAGGTTGGTCCAGGACCTCTCATTTAGTTGTGATAAAACTGCCCCATGCCATGCTCTGAGGCATCTCTATGAACATTAAACTCATCTGAGAAATCAGGGGTCTTGAGCATAGGGGCTGGGCACCGGGCTTGTTCCAGGGGGTGAAATGCTTTTTGGCATGCATCTGTCCAAATCACATTTCTGGGCTGCTTCGAAGAAGTCAGCTCTGTCAAGGAGATGACAATGGGTCCATACAAACTTCCTGTAGAATCCAGTGAGGCCAAAGAATGTTGTGACTTCAGTCTAGATTTTTGGGGGGATCCCAGGCCATGATAGTCTCTTTTTTTGGGCTGGAGGGGTTGCACCTTACCCCTGCCCACCTGGTGTGCCATGTACACCACGTACCCCTGCCCTATATGACACTTTGGGGGTCATTACAACCCTGGCGGACGGTGTTAAAGCAGTGGTAATACTGCAAACAGGGCGGCGAAAAAAAAAGGGAATTATGACTGTGGCGGAAACCGCCAACATAGACAGCCACTTTAACACTCCGACCGCCACGGCGGTACAGACAAGCAGCGTGGCGGTCACTGCCAACAGACAGGCGGAGGACAAAGTACCTCCCACAGTATTACAACAGGCCAATCCGCCACCTTTTCCGGGGCAGATACTCCGTGGATAAAAACACGGCGGAAACAGCTTTTGCAATGGGAAAACGCTCACCTTAACACACTCCACGAGGAAGGAGGGCACCATGGAGCCGGAACTCCAAATACTCCCTGCGCTTGTCTTCCTGCTCCTCTACGAACATCAGCAACAGTGGCCTCAAAGACAATGGTGAGTACTGCACCCACGACATAGGGGAGGCAAAAGTCAGGGACACACACACGCAACACCCCCACCCCAACCCGACCCTCACCCACTACAACACACACACCAATGCATTTCCAAACATAATAGAAATATCCCCCAACCCCCCCGGAAGAATGCAAAGACAAAACAAAATGGGTACAACCATTGTAATGTATCAAAATACAGTAAGCTCATATATACATAAATATATACACATTCCAAATATATACATCACGATTAGTAGTGCAGGTATGCACAATTCAATGTCCGTGGACCACTGGGCCCAAAATGCATAGGCGAGGCCCACACACTATACCTGTCCTGAAACGGAGAGAACACTGCAGGGGCATCAGATAGAAATACTACAGGCACCTCAGGGGGAAGGGAAGGGGGGGCACCTCAGCCGGATGACAGCACCACGCCAGATCCACGACGGGGCTCCATGCCCATTGATGTATCCTGGGAAGTGCAAAGCCACAGTCTCACAAGTCTTTGGAGTGGGTGGTTTGCCCACTGTATCATCCTGGGGAGTGCAAAGCCACAGTCTCACAAGTCTTTGCAGTGGGTGGTTTGCCCACTGTACCATCCTGGGGAGTGCAAAGCCACAGTCTCTCAAGTGGATAACAGTCTCCACTGGTTCTGGAGGGGGACTGGTGCCCAGAGTTCATCACGCGCCCCGTGACGGTCCCAGTTCCGTCACTGCCCCTGCCGCTCATGGGCAAACGATGCTTGAGTTGGCAGTGCTTGCCCTGTTCAGCGGAGCTTTCCATGGCGGTCTTTGCCCTGTTCAGCGGTGCTTGCCCTGTTCAGCGGTGCTGTCCATGGCGGCCTTTGCCCTGTTCAGCGGTGCTTGCCCTGTTCAGCGGTGCTGTCCATGGCGGTCTTTGCCGTGTTCAGAGGTGCTTGTCCTGTTCAGCACTGCTTGACTTTGCTGTCTCTGACCTGTGCAGCGGTGTGTGCCATGGCGGTCTCTCATTGCCCAGCGGGGCTGTGGCTGCCGGGGCCCTCCTGGACACTGACTCTGGCGGTGGTCTCCTGACCAGTGACGATAGTGCTGCCCTCCTGGGCACTGACTCTGGCGGTGGTCTCCTGACCAGTGACGATTGTGCTGCCCTCCTGGGCACTGACTCCGGCGGTGGTCTCTTGACCAGTGACAATGGGGCTGGCGGTGGCGTCTTTGGCAGCGGGGAGGAAGGCGGCCTTCTCCGCCGTGCTGCTCTTCCCAGACTTTGGAGAATTCTTCTGCCCCTTCCCCACCTTGGGAGGGGTCAAAGCTGACTCAACACTCTCCCCGGGACCCTTGTGGGTGGCTTTGCTGGCAGGTGTCTTCCCCCTCTCCCGTCGGGCACTGTCCAACTTCTGATGCTTCACAGGGGGTGGACTGGCAGTGCTTTGGCTCCATGTCACGCTGGCTGCCCTGCTGCCCGGTGCACTCCACATACCTCTAACAGGTACCACTGGTACCGGAATCTTTTTGGCTGAGGTGCTAATACGGGACCTATGAATTGGAGGGGGGGGTGGTGGGAAAGAGGTCAACGTTGCTCAGGAAAGGTTTCTGACGAACACTGGGACGGGTGGCTGGAAGGGGTCTGGGAGTGGAGGAAGAGGAGGTGGTTGTAGGAGGTGTAACTTTTGATGCTTTGGGTGCAGGTGCATGTTCTGGAGGCTGTCGTGAGGTGGATGGATGTTGGGTGTGTGTGTGCCCGCGTTTGTGTACTTTGGGAGGGGGCATCACAGACACACTGGGAGAGGACATAGGGGACGTGTAAATGGTAGTGGGGGTGGTGAGTGCAGGTGAGCGGGGTGTGGTGCTGGGTGTTCTGGTGTGAGTCCTAGTGGCTCTAGTGGTAGTGCATGCAGGTGAGAGTGTAGACGACATTGTGAGGGAGGAGGGAGACAACGAGGAGGGGGACACAGTGGAGGCATTGGATGTTGCTGTGTCTGTATGTGGGTGATGCTTGTGTGAGTGCCTGTGGGATGTGTGGTGCCTATGTTTTCCTGAGCTGCCCTTGTGTGTTGAGGTGTGTGCAGGCTGGTCTGATGGTGTGCTTGGGATAGGCTGAGGTACAGGGGATTGGGCCTGGGTGGAGGAAGTTGGAGGGGAGGCTAGACACAGGGACAATGGCTGCCATCAATGCTGAGGCCAGAGATTGCAGGGTTCGATGATGGGCAGCCTAAACAGAATGAATGCCCTCCAGGAATGCATTAGTGTGTTGCAACTCCCTCTCTACACCCTGGATGGCATTCACAATGGTAGACTGCCCAACAGTGAGTGACCTGAGGAGGTCAATGGCGTCCTCACTGAGGGCAGCAGGGGTGACAGGGGCAGGGGCTGAGGTGCCTGGGGTGAAGGTGATGCCCATCCTCCTGGATGAGTGGGCACGGGGCGAAGGCTGAGGGGCTGCTGGGAGGGCGGTGCTGGTAGGGGGGGTGGTGGCTGTACCTGTAGAAGTGGGGGTCACAGATGGTGCCGCCACCACAAGGGAGCTCCCATCGGAGGACGAGTCCGTGTCACTGTTTGCTGATCCGGTGACCGCCGCAGTGCTCTCCTTGCCCTCCGTCCCACTGGTGTATTCCGAGTCCGTGGTGTGGCCCTCCATGGCCATGTGGGACGCAGCCCTCTCGTGCTCCAGTGCCCCTGTACCTCTGCCTGATGATGCTGACGCACAAAAGAACAGGGAGAGCACAAAAAGGGGTGGGGAAACAGAAGAAAGACAGGTTGAGTGCATGGCTTACCACTACCGTTGGCGGACAATACAGACACAGCAGCCCTCTGCACTACACCGTGATCTTGGGCTCTACAGATGCAGTTCCTGGGATATGGCCTACATGGCTATGGTTCACATCTACACACATAGATGACACAGGGGCATGTATACCTGTACTTGGCACTCTACAGAGGTGGGGTGGAGTGGCACATGGCCTGCATTACGGAGGGGCCTAGTCTACGGAACTCGCCCAGGCCTAGGGAAACCCACAGCCCTCCTCCCCAACCCAGAACCCTCCACTGCGCGCAAAGTCATGAGAATGTGAGTGTACTCACCCCTTGTGTCTGCTGTGATGCCCTCATGCACCCATCAAACTCAGGGTAGGCCACCACCAGGATCCGGAACATTAGGGGCGTCATGGTGCGACGGGCACCCCTCCCACGTTGGGAGGCCATCCCCAGCTGAGCCTCCTCCGTCTTCTTGCTCCAGCGGCGAATGTCCTCCCATCTTTTCCGGCAGTGGGTGCCCCGTCTCTGGTGGGTCCCCAGGGTCCAGAAGTCCTTGGCGATGGCACGCCAAATGTCCTTCTTCTGGTGGGCGCTGACCTACATGACATGTACAGGGGAAGAAGAGAAGTCATTACCAACTGCACCGTCGTAGTGAGTGGCCCACATCCCTGCCCTTGCCATGTGGCACATGCATTCACACTCCTTCATGCTCGCATAACTCTACTCCATTCCTACTTACATCCAGCCCTCTCCACCGAGGCATAGCCCATACATCTTGCACCCTATGTACTCACCTGTTGGTCTGGAGGACCGTAGAGTAGCGTGTTCTGGGGGAGGACCCCGTCCACGAGCTTCTCCAACTCCTGTGCAGTGAAGGCAGGGGCTCTTTCCCCAGACGCACGTGCCATTGTCTCTTCCAGACCAAGGTCACAGCAGCACTTGCAGTGTAGGTCCTCTCCTGTCGCAGATCAGGTATCGAGTGATTGAACAGATAGAAAATGGCAGTCACGTCCGCGGCGGTGCTTATCATCACCGTCGGCGCACTTCTTCATTGGCTCCTGGGACCCATAGGGTCCAATGTTAACCAATGCAGCATTGCGGCGCGGTCTTCGAGCGCCTACCGCGACGGTGTACAATGCCAGCGCAGTTACCTCACATCCCATTGTCCCAGTTTAGAGGTCAGGCAGCCGCCATTTCAGGGGCCCACATGGCTTCATTTACAACTGCGTCACACATACCTAGGCCTGGACTCAACACACTTACAGACAACTTTTTGGATTATGTTTCGTGTACTGTGTAGCTGTGGGTACATACCTCTGAGTTGCTTGACTCTGTGGTCGCTGTTGTCCTTCCTAGGCACCGTCAGCTGGGACATGTGAGGAGATGGCGGAATCCTCCGGTGTACCAACCGCTGGTGGACCTGTTGACAATGGAGGAGCAACATTTAATCATCACCTACAGGTTTGACCGTGCCACAATCCAGGAACTCTGTACCCAGTTGGAGCCAGACCTTATGTCACCACTACGCCATCCCACAGGAATCCCCCCTCAAGTGCAGGTGCTATCAGTGCTCCATTTCCTAGCAAGTGGGTCATTTCAAACAACAGTGGCCATGGCATCAGGGATGTCCCATCCTATGTTTTCCAACATTTTGTCCAGAGTGTTGTCTGCCCTGCTGAAACACGTGAGGAGCTACATCGTTTTCCCTCAGGTGGAGGATTTGGCTAAAGTTAAAGGTGACTTCTATGCCCTGGGACATATCCCTAACATCATAGGTGCCACTGATGGGACCCATGTAGCTCTGGTTCCACCCCCCACAGGAGTGAACAGGTGTACAGGAACCGGAAGAGTTATCATTCTATGAATGTACAGATGGTATGTTTGGCAGACCAGTACATCTCGCAGGTAAATGCTATGTTCCCTGGCTCAGTGCATGACGCCTACATCCTGCGGAATAGCAGCATCCCTTATGTGATGGGTCAACTCCAGAGGCACCGTGTGTGGGGACTCTGGTTACCCCAACCTGTCATGGCTATTGACCCCAGTGAGGAATCCCAGGACCAGGGCAGAGGAACGCTACAATGAAGCCCATGGGCGGACTAGGAGGGTGATCGAACGCACCTTCGGCCTCCTGAAGGCCAGGTTCAGGTGCCTCCATATGACAGGTGGTTCCCTATTCTACTCACCAAGGAAGGTGTGCCAGAACATCATCGCCTGCTCTATGCTTCACAATCTTGCTTTGCGACGCCAGGTGCCTTTTCTGCAGGAGGATGGTCCAGATGACGGTGTTGTGCCACCTGTGGAGCCTGTGGACAGTGATGAGGAGGAAGCAGAGGAAGAAGACATTTATAACAGGGACTCTGTCATACAGCAATATTTCCAGTGACACACAGGTGAGAAAATTGTTATTACTATTACATTTACTTTCACATTTCTACCTCTATCCTGTCTGTCGATTTCAACCAGTATATGGTAACTGAGTTGTACATTTCCCTGACGGTTTCACAGGTGTGGTTTACAACGTGCGTTATCTGCTTAGATTCAACATGGACTTGAGATGTGTGACATAGGTATGTTGACATTACATTTGAAAACGCATTTTGTCACTGTCATTGCTAATACACATTTTCTAAATCACAGACTGACTCCCTATTGTTTTGTGCTTCAAGGGTGTTTATTGCAGTGCTAAATATTGGATGGGGGTTGTAAAATGGTGAGGGGTGATGGTGGAGGAATGTCCATGGCAGAGTCCAGTCTATTTGTCTCACAGGTGCATTGCCCATATGGGCATAGGAAGTGGAGCTGGGGCAGTTTAAATATGGACAGGGTAACAAAGTGGGACAGTGGGATGACAATCAGGGTGGTCTCATTTCCTGGCGGGGATCTTGCCATCTTGCTCTGTCCTATTCCTGGATCTCAGGGACCGCTTGCGGGGTGGTTCTCCGTCTGCAGGGGGTGGGGTGCTGGTGTCGTGGTCCTGTGGTGGGGCGTTCTGTCCACTAGCGCCGGCGGAGGTGGTGGGCAGTTCATCGTCCAGGCTAGTGTCAGTGGCCCCTTGGAGTGCCACAGTGTCCCTCATGGTCTTCTGTATGTCCTTCAGCACCCATACGATGGTGCCCAGGGCGGAGCTGATGGTTCTGAGCTCCTCCCTGAACCCCAAATACAGTTCGTCCTGCATGCGCTGGGTCTCCTGAAACTTGGCCAGGACCGTCGCCATCGTCTCCTGGGAGTGGTGGTATGCTCCCATGATGGAGGAGAGGGCCTTGTGGAGAGTGGGTTCCCTAGGCCTGTCCGCCCCCTGTCGCACAGCAGCCCTAACAGTTCCCCTGTGTTCCTGTGCCTCCGTTCCCTGGACCATGTGCCCACTACCACTTCCCCAGGTCCCTGTTGTTGATGGGGTGGTGGGTTATCCTGGGTTCCCTGAAGTGGTGGACACACAGCTGATTAACGTGTCCTGGGTACAGAGGTATGGGCCCGCTGGGTGGGTGCTGTGCTGGTGTTACCAGAGGGTGGAAGGTCAGTGTTGGGCTGTGCCTGTGCGAGGGGAACCGACTGTCCTGAGGCCCACGATGGTCCGGGCTGGTCATCTGGATCCAGTTGGCCAGAGCTGCTGTCATCACTGTGGGCCTCTTCTGTGGGTGGGGTAGAGATGTCTGGACCCTCCTGTCTGGTGACATTAGGTAGTGGTCCTGCAGGGGTATAAAGGCATGATTATTGTATTTGTGTGTCTCATGGTGTGCAATGGGTGGGTGAGCGTGTACCCCAGTGCTAGCATTCCTGTTTGGGGGCTTGTGTGATGATGGTTAGGGGGTGTTATGGGTATGTGCAGTGGGCATGCTTTAGTGATGGGTGTCCATGCTTTGTTGTTGCATGCAGGGCTTGGTGTTGGGATGGGTGGTTTGTGTTATTAGTACATTAGTGAGGAGTTTGAGTGATAGGGGAGGTGGTGAGCGTGGGGGTGTGTGATAGCATGCAGGTAGGGTGGGGGATATGATAGTTAAGATTTGACTTACCAGTGTCCTTTCCTCCACCGACTCCTCCGAGGCCCTCTGGATGCATAATGGTCAAGACTTGCTCCTCCCATGTTGTTAGTTGTGGGGAGGAGGTAGGGGTCCGCAGCCAGTCCACTGTACCGCAATGTTGTGCCTGGAGACCATGGAACACACCTTCCCCCGTAGGTCGTTCCACCTCTTCCTGATGTCCTCCCGATTTCTTGGGTGCTGTCCCACAGTGTTGACCCTGTTGACTATTTTTCGCCATAGCTCCATCTTCCTAGCTATAGAGGTGTGCTGCACCTGTGAGCCAAATAGCTGTGGCTCTACCCGTACGATTTCCTCCACCATGACCCTGAGCTCCTCCTCCGAAAACCTGGGGTGTCTTTGGCGTGCCATGGGGTGGTGTAGGTGATGTGTGGGGTGGTGTATGTGGTGATGAGTGTGGTGATGTGTATTGGTGTGTGGTGTTTTGTGCGTGGATGTTGTGTGGATGATGGTGTTGTGTGCCTCTGTGTGGTGGGGTTGTCTATTGCTGTGCTCTCTCTGTCGCCTTTGTCTCTATTTTTTGGTCGTAGGGGTTTGTGGGTGATGTGGGTGTGTGTTTTATATTGTGTTGGGTGTGTGGGAGTGGTGTTTGTATGTGTATCAGGTGTGTGTATTTTGAATTGTCCAATGTGGCCGTGTTTTGGAGATGTGTGTGTATTTTGAGTGCATCGTGTGTACCGCCAATGGAATACCGCGGTTGAAAGACCGCCGCGTGGATTCGTGGGTCGTAATAGCATGGGCGTGTTTCTGTTGGCGTGACGGTGGAGGATTTGTTTTCGCCAGTTTATCACTGACCTTTGGTGTGGCGGACTTGTGTGGGTGTCTGAATTTTGGCGGATTCCGAGATGTGGGTCATAATTGCTGTGGCGGTTTTCCGCGGCGGTGTATTGGCGGTCTTCTGCACGGCGGTAAGCGGCTTTTACTGCCAATGATGTAATGACCCCCTTAGTTGTCTTGATAGTCAGGTGTGCCTGTAGCAAAATATGAAGCACTTCATGGAGGTGAAAGAGATTGTCCTTTCAGCTGCTAATGAAGACAGCTATGCCATCCAGATAGGCAGCTGAGAAGGCCTCCATTCCAGCAAGGACCTGGTTCACCAAACTCTGGAGGATGGCTGTGACATTCTTGAGTCCAAAGATAATCACACAAAATTGGTAATGGCCCTTTGGAGTGGAGATGGCTGACCGATCTTTGCCACCATCTCTGAGGGCTATCTGGCAATTCCCTGATATGAGATCAAAGGTACCTAAGTACTGGGCAGCCCCTAACCAGTCAATCAGCTCATCAACCCAGGGGATGAGATGAGCATCTGTCTTAGTCACTGAAGTTAGCCCTCTGTAATCCACACAGAACCTCAGTTCAGGTGTGGTGCGTGTAGGGTCAACTTTTGGTATTAGAACCACATGACGGGACCAGGGGCTACTGGAGGGTTCTATCACCCCCAGTTCAAGCATTTTGTAGGCTTCACTCTTAATGCTGGCCCTCACTTATTCTATAAGATTTTTTGTTAACAGGGAGGTTGTCCTCTGTGTCCACATCATGGGTCCACAGGTGAATAATCCCAGGTGTAGGGGTGAACAGAGAGGCAAACTGTCCTAATACTTAGAAGCTGTCACTATATTGTTCAGGAGTTAGACTGGGAGAAAGGATTACTCCCTCCACAGACCCATCTTTCTCCTTGGAGTCCAAGAGGTCAGGGAGAGGGTCACTCCCCTCTTCTTCTTCATTTGTCACCAATAGCATGGTGATCTCAGACCTCTGAAAGTGGGGTTTGAGCCGATTGATTTAAAGCACCCTGTGGATCTGTCTCAGGGTCCTAAGGTCCACCAGGTAGGTGACCTTCAACTTCCTCTCATCCATCTCATAGGGTCCAAATCAGCAGTCATAGAGGGCCCTATGTTTCACAGGTTCCATAACACACATTTTCTGCCCAGGCTGGAATTCTATAGAGGTAGAATCTTGGTCATACCACTCTTTCATTACAGCGTGCTGGCTTCTAAGTTGGCGGAAGCTTACTTCCACAACTACCCATTTAGCTCCTGAAGGCCAGCATAGAGCTCACTACATCCTGGGAAGTCTTCCAGGGAGCTTACTCCCATCCTACCTTGACCAAACTCAGAGGTCTTCTGACAGGGTGCGAGTACAGAAGCTTAATGGGGCTAATGCCCACTCCCTTCAGTGGTACCTCCCTGTAACCAAACAACAGGCATGTAAAGAGACTATCCCACTTTTTCCTCAAGATCTCAGGTAGGCCCCTTATAAAGCATTTAAGGGTCTTGTTAAATCCCTCAACAAGCTCATCTGTTTGTGGGTAGGAAGGAGTGGAAAACTTGTAGGTTACTCCACACTACTTCCACATTGACTGCATGTAAGTAGTCATGAGGTTTGTGTCCCTGTCAGACAACTTCCTTGGGGAAACCCATCAGGTAAAAATCCCCACCATGTTGCTTTCCACAGCAGGTGCAGCCATGGTCCTCAGAGGGATTGCCCGTGGATACCTAGTGGCCTGATTCACCAAGACCAGGAGAAACCTGATGCTGTATGGGGATCCATAGGCCCAAAATGTCAATGCCTATCGGCTCAAAGGTTATGCCAACAACAGGCAAGGGATTAAGGGGGGCCTCTAACCTCTTCTCTGTCTTTCCACTGTCACAGCTGTTAACACACATCCTACAGAATGTATCTAAGGAAGTTCTGATTTTGGGCCTCTAGAAGTGGAGGACAAGCCTTGCAAAGGTCTTGACTTGGCCAAAATGTCCTGCCAGGAGAATTTAGTGAGCCAGTTCCAGTAAGGCCCTGGATGATGTGCGGACCATCAGGGCCCTCATTGTCCCATGCACAGGAGGCTTAGGCTCACTGTAAAGAAAGTTGTCCTCCCAGTAAACGTGATAGTTCATAGAGACATCACTTGCTGCTTGGGCTTCAGGCTGGTGCATCATGATCTCAAGGGTTGTACATGAAATCCAGCAAGTATAAGCAGGTCACCAAGGGAAGCAATGTCTTCCTCAGTGGAATCTGGGGCAGCCACCACAGTTGCTCAATACATCTCACTGGAGGTACATTCAGGGGCTACTTTACCAAACCCTCTGCCTTTTCCCTTTTTAGCTGTTGTTCCAGGCTCCCGGTCTTTGGACATTTTCATAGCACAGATCCAATCAGGTCACCCCAACTTCTCCACAGGAGCATTGAGCTCCACTTCCTTCAAGATAGGGTGCTCAAGGTCATTACCTAGCAAACATTCCACAGGTGTGGCAGGCCTCACAGCAACCTTCAGAAGTCTTGGACCCCCCCCACTCAAATGGAACAATTGTCACTGGGTATTGAGCCTCTCTATTGTCAGCCACCACAACCTGCCAGAATGCATTGGGAATTACCTGCTTTGGGGATTCCAGCTGACTCCTGCTGGCACCTGCGTCCCCTCAGAGCTTTAACACTATGCCCATTTATGGTGACCTATTGCCTATACTCTGTAGTATATGATGAAACATGGATCTTAGGAACCATCTCACTGTCACCCAGGGACACTAGGGTAACCACACTAAACTCCTCCCCAGTAACTGTAACAAACTCCTCCCCATCACTACACTAGCCACCCCTGAGGCATTCCCTCCAGTGGGAGGTAGTGCTCTTTTTGGACACTTTGGCCCGTATTTATACTTTTTAGCACCTCAGTTGTATTTTGTAAGTTTGTGCCGCTTTTTCAACAAAAAGCGGCACAAATGCAGCACTAAAAAGGTATATATACAGGCCATGGAATCCCCTTTATAGTGTCCAGGCTTGTAGCACTCATAGCACTTGGTAGTTTTGGGCTGCTGCTTTTGAAAGGGTAGTTTTTCTTTTTGTGGCCAGATTGGGAATGAGAACCAGACCCATTCCCCTATTAGTTGTTTTGGGTGCCTTTAGAGAACTCTGGGGGTCATTACAACCCTGGCGGATGGCAGAGAACCAGGGGTAAGACCGCCAACAGGCTGGCGGTCTTACCTTGGTGAATTATGACCATGGCGGTTACCGCCATGGTCATCTGCCGGTTCTCCGTCCCGCCCGCCAGGGCGGAGACAACCGCAGGGCTGGAGACCTGGGTCTCCACCCCGGCGGCCGTCAGTATACCGCTGGCGGTATTTGGACCCGGCTTACCACCGTGGATTTCCAGCAGTTTCAACTGCCATGAATTCCATGGCGGTAAGCACTATCAGTGCCAGGGAATTCCTTCCCTGGCACTGATAGGGGTCTCCCCCAGCCCCCACCCCCACCCGACTCCCTCCCCTACACCCCCGACCACCCCTGCAACCCCCCAAAGGTGGCAGGGCCCCCCTCCCCACCCCGACCCCCAACATACCATTACTCACACACACCAGACATGCATGCAGGCACCACCAACACACACACACCCCAACATACATGCCTACATCCACACCCACAGTCAGACATACACGCACCCATCATACAGACATACCCACAGACATACACGCACTCATTCCCATACACACAATACCCCGCAAGCATACACGCACCCACACACCCCCTCTACATACACATGCACACCCCCATGCACGCACACAACATACAACATCCCCCCACCCCCCTCCCCTAACGGACGATCGACTTACCTGGTCCGTCGATCCTCCGGGAGGGGACGGGAGCCATGGGGGCAGCCCCGCCGCCAACAGAATACCGCCACGGCGAATCACAGGATGTGATTCGCTGGGCGGTTTTCTGTTGGCGTGGCGGTGGAGGTGGAGCAACCTCCACTTCCCCGCTGCCCGCAAGTATGGCTGTTGGCGGCTCTCCGTCGGAATAACAACGGAGAGCAGCCAACAGTCATAATACGCCGAGCGGCAAACCGCCTGCACAGCAGGTCTTACGCACGGCGGTCCCTCGGCGGTCTTGCAAAAAGACCGCTGAGGTCGTAATGACCCCCTCTGTCTTTTTATCTTCCCCCTCTTTCTTCTGGTGGGAACCCTGACTAACTTTTTGAAGTTGACCCAGATGCCTTTTGGACACTCTGGTACTGACCCCGATGTCCCCCTCTTCAGCAAGGTTCCTGGGGTCAAAAAGCTTGCTATCAACCAGGTGTTTGTGAAGCTCTAGAAAACAATTATCTAGTATGTGCTCCTTTAAAATCAAGCTGTACAGCCCTGAATAATCATCAACTTTGCTGCCCCTTACCCAGCCCTTCAGTGCCTTGCTGGCATAATCCAAGAAATCCACCCATGTTTGTGATGAGATCTTGTAGCTGCCTCAGAATCTGAGCCTATTACTCTCAGATTCAGTCAAAACTTGCTGACTAGGATGGTCTTCATCGCAGTGTAGCATGTGTGGTCTTCTGCCTCTACTGTATGAAGTGTGTTCTTCCCCACCGTGGGAATACACCTCCATAAATTACCTCCATAGAACTCCTCTGGTACCTTGTGTACTCTTAAAGCTGCTTCAAAGGCTGCAAACCATTTATTTATGTCACCCACCACCACATAACTGGGTATGGAATCCTTGAGTATCTGGACTCTGGACCCACCAGTGGACATTGCAGTTATGCTGCCACCATTTCCATTGCTGGACCCTACTTCCACTGCTCTTATATCCAGCTCTTCAAACTGAGATGATGGGCCAAGATCTTCTCCTCAAGATGCAATTTCAATTTTGTAAGCTCCAATTTAAGCTTTCTTTCCTCCCTCCCGTCCGCCAGCTCTTCTGGGGCAGGTTCCTGGAGGAGACACTACTCCCTGGTCTGAGAACCACCACTGCTCCTGGCAAGCTGTTGGTCCTTTCTACAGGGAATTCCAGAGCCGCCTCGGACTCGGACTCGGTCATCCTTTTCTCTGGAATTTCCTGTTCTTCCTCTGAGATGTCATCCCCTGCAACCTTGGCCTCTGCCCAGGCTCTTGAGGCTTTCTGCAGCTCCACCTTCCTGGTAAAGCCTTTTGTAGAAACTTGAAAATGCTTGCAGAAATCTTTCAACTGAAGCACAGTGTAATATTCTAAACTGGCCAGCTCAAACTCTATTGCTGCAGGTGAAGGTGCTGCTTCTTCAGAATGAGACATCATTTAGCAGAAAAATCAAAAAGCCAATCTGCGGCATGCCAATCTAATGCACACTACCCCACTCCAATCTGCCCCACATCAATCCAAAACATTCTGCCCCACTTCAATCTAAAACAATCGCCCCACGCCAATCCAAATACATTCTGCCCCACTCCAAAGAAAACAATCTGCACTACTCTAATTGTAACCAATCTGCCCCACTCCAATCCTAAACAATCTGCCCCTCTCCAATTCAAAACAATCTACCCCACTCCAATCTGTCCCACTCCACTCCAAAACAATCTGCCCCACTCCATTCCAAAACAAACTGCCTCATTCCAATCAAAATAATCTGCACCACTCCAATCCAAAACAATCTGCCCCACTCCAATCTGCCCACACCAATCCAAAACAATCAGCCCCACTTTTATCCAAAACAATGTGCCACACTCCAATCCAAAATAATCTGCCCGATTCCAATCTGCCACACTCCAATCCAAAACAATCTGCTTCACCCCACTCCAATCTGCCCCACTCCAAGCAGTCCCTCTCCAATCCAAAACATCTGGCCCAGTCCAATCTGCCCCACTCCAATCTGTCCCACCCCAATTTAAAAATCAATTCGGTCCATTCCAAGAAAAACAATCTGCACCACTCCAATCCAAAATAATCTGCCCCACTCCAATTAAAACAACCTGCTCCACTCAAATCTGCTCCATGCCAATCTAATACACTCTACCCCACTGCAATCTGCTCCACTCCAATCTGCCCCACACCAATCCAAAACAATCTGTCATATTTGAATCCAAAAGAATCAGCCACACTCCAATCCACAATATTCTGCCCCACTCCACTCCTAAACAATCTGCCCCACATCAAACTGATCCACTTCAATCCAAAACAATTTGCCCAGCTCCAATCTGCCGCACTCCAATCCAAAAGAATCTGCCCCACTTTAATCTGTCTCACTCCAAAATCAATCTGCACTACTCCAGTCCAAAATAATCTGCCCCACTCCGCTTCTAAACAATCTGCCCCTCTCCAATCAAAAACAATTTATACCACACCAATCCAAAACAATCTTTCCCACTCCAATCCAAACTAATCTGCCCCACTACAATCCAAAACAATTTCCCCCACTCCATTCCAAAGCAATCTGACCCAACCTCAATCTGCCCCACTTCAGTCTGTCCCACTACAATCCAAAACAATCTGCTCATCTCAAATCTGTCCAACTCCAATAAAAAACAATCTGCCCCATTCCAGTTAGCTCCACTCTAATCTGCCCCATACCAATCTAAAACACTCTACCCTACTCCAATGTGCCCCACTCAAATCTGCTGCACACCAATCTAAAACAATCTGCCCCACTCCAATCCAAAACAATTTGCCCTACTCCAATCCAAATATATTCTGCCCCACTCCAAAGAAAACAATCTGCACTAGTCCAATCCTAAACAATATACCCCACTCCAATCCTAAACAAACTGCCCATCTCCAATTCAAAACAACCTGTCCCGCACTAATCTGCCCCACACAATCAAAAAGTATCTGCCCTAGTCCAATCCAAAACATTCTGCCCTACTCCAATGAAAACAATCTGCACTGCTCCAATCCAAAACAATCTGCCCTACTCCAATCCTAAAAAACCTGTCTCTCTCCAGTCCAAAACAATCTGTCCCACACCAATCTAAAACAATCATTCCCACTCCAATCCAAAACAATCGGCCCCACTCCAAACTGATCCACCCCAATCCAAAACAATTTGCCCAGCTCCAATCTGCCCACTCCTATCCAAAAGAATCTGCCCCACTCCAATCTGCCCCACTTTAATCTGTCCCACTCCAATCCAAAACAATCTGCCACACTCAGATTTGTCTCACTCCAACCAAAAACAGTCTTCCCCACTCCAATTGGCCCAACTCCAATCTACCCAACTCCAATCCAAAACAATCTGCTCCACTCAACTCTGTCCCACTCCAATTCAAAGCAATATGCCCTAGTCTAATCCAAAACATTCTTTCCTACTCCAATGAAACTAATCTGCACTACTCCAGTCGAAAATATTCTGCCCCACTCCACTCCTAAACAATCTGCCCCTCTCCATTCCAAAACAATCTGTCCCACACCAATCTGTCCTACACCAATACAAACGTTTCTGGCCCAGTCCAATCCAAAACATTCTTTCACACTCCAATGAAGACAATCTGCACTACTCCAGTCCAAAATAATCTGCCCCACTCCACCTCTAAACAATCTGCCCCTCTCCAATCAAAAACAATTTGTCCCACACCAATCCAAAACAATCTTCACAACTCCAATTCAAAACAATCTGCCGCACACCAATACAAAACAATTTTCTCCACTCTAATCTGCCCTACTCCAATCCAAAACAATCTGACCCAACCCCAGTCTGTCCCACTCCAATCCAAAACAATCTGCCCCACTGCAGTTGGCCGAATCCCAATCTACCCCACTCCAGTCCAAAACAATCATCCCACTCCGATTCGCACCACTCCAATCTGACCCACTCCATGTCAAAACAATCAGCTCCAATCTGCCCCATACAAATCTCAAACACTATACCCCACTCCAATCTGAACCACACAAATCCAAAACAAACTGCTCCACTCCAATCCAAAATAATCTGCCCCACTGCAATCCTAAACAATCTGCCACTCTCCAATCCAAAACAATCTGTCCCACACCAATCCAAAACAATCATCCCCACTCTAATCCCAAACAATCTGCCCCACTCTAATCTGATCCACTGCGATCCAAAACAATTTGCTCCACTCTAATCTGCCCCACTGCAATCCAAAACAATCTGCTCCACTCAGGTATGTCACATTCCAATCAAAAGCAATCTTCCCCACTCCAGTTGGCCCCACTCCAGTCTACCCAACTCCAATCCAAAACAATCAGCTCCACTCTACTCTACTCTGTCCCACTCCAATTCAAAACAATTAGCTCCTCTCCACTTGGCCCCATATCAATCTAAAACACTTTACCTCACTTCAATCTGTCCCACTCCAATTTGCCTCAGACCAATCTAAAACATTCTGCCCCACTCCAATCCAAAAGAATCTGCTCCACTCCAATTAAATACATTCTGTCCCACACCAATCTGCCCCACACCAATCCGAAAGTATCTGCCCCAGGCAAATCCAAAACTCTTTCCCACTCCAATGAAAACAATCTGCACTACTCCAGTCCAAAATAATCTGCCACACTCCACTCCTAAACAACCTGCCCTCTCTAAAACAATTTGTCCCACACCAATCCAAAACAGTCTTCCCCCCTCCAATCCAAACCAATCTGCCCCACTCCTATCCAAAACAATTTCCCATACTCCAATCTGCCACACTCCAATCCAAAGCAATCTGACCCAACCACAATCTGCCCCACTTCAGTCGGACCCACTCCAATCCAAAACAATCTGCTTGTCTCAAACCTGTCCCACTCCAATGAAAAACAATCTGCCCCACTCCAGTTGGCCCCACTCAAATCTACCTCACTCCAGTCCATAACAATCAGCCCACTCCAATCTGCACCACTCCAATCTGATCCACTCCTCTTCAAGACACTCCAACCCACTCCACTCTGCCCCACTCCAATTCAAAACAATCAGCTCCACTCCAATCTGCCCCATACAAATCTAAAACACTCTACACCACTCCAATCTGCCCCTCATCAATCCATAACAATCTCCCCCTCCAAAGAAAACAATCTGCATTACTCCAATGCTGAACAATCTGCCACACTCAAATCCTAAACAATCTGCCCCTCTCCAGTCCAAAACAATCTGTCCCACACCAATCTGCCCCACACCAATCCAAAAGTATCTGCCCCAGTCCAATCAAAAACATTCTGCCCTACTCCAATGAAAACAATCTGCACTAATCCAATCCAAAACAATCTGCCCCACTCCAATCCAAAATAATCTGCCCCTCTCCAATACAAAACAATCTGTCCCACACCAATCCAAAACAATCTTCCCCACTCCAATCCAAAACAATTTGATCCACTCCAATCCAAAACAATTTGCCCCACTCAAATCCAAAGCAATCCGCCCCACTCAAATCTTCCCCACTTTAATCTGTCCCACTACAATCCAAAACAATCTGCTCAACTCAGAGCTGTCCTACTCCAATCAAAATCAATCTTCCCCACTCCAATTGACCCCACTCCAATCCACCCAATTCCAGTATTTAGCAATTGGCTCAATCCAATCGGCGCCACTCTAATCTGTCCCACTCCAATCTGTCCCACTCCAATTAAAAAAATCTGCTCCACTGCATTCTGCCCCACTCCAGTTCAGAACTATCCGCCCCACTCACATCTGCCCCACTTCAGTCCAAAACAGTCTGGCCAACTCCAATGTGCTCCACTCCAATCTGACCCACTCAAATCCAAAACCAACTGCCCCACTCCAATCTGTCCCACTTCAATCTGTTGCATGCCAATCTGCCTCACTCCAGTCTGCCCACTCCAATCCACTCCCCTCAAATCCACCCCACTCTAAACCAGTTTGTCTCATCCCAACACAACACAACACAACCCACCCCACTCCACTCCAATCCACTCCAGTCCAATCTAACACAAACTACCCCAATCTGTCCAACTCCAATCCAAAACAATCTGTCCCACTCCAATCCAAAATGAGCTGTCCCACTCCAATCCACAAAATCTTCCCCAGTTGCCCCATTCCAATTCAAATCAATCTTCCCAACTCCAATCTTTCCCACTCTAATTTAACACAATCCACCACACTCCAGTATGCCCCATTCCAATCTGCACTACTAAATCCACAATTGTTCCCACTGCAATCCAACAACCTGCCTCACCCCAATATCAACAATCTGCCACACTCCAATCCAATAAAATCAGACCCACTCTAACCCAAAAGAATCTGCCCAACTCCAATCTCCCCTATGGCAATCCAAAACAATTTCTTCCACTCTCATCCAAATTAAACTGCCACACTCTAATCCAAAACAATCTGCTTCGCCCCACTCCAATCTGCCCCAGTGCAATATGTCCGCTTCAATCCAAACAATCTGCCCCACTCCAATCAGTCCCACTCCAATCCAAAACAACCTGCCAAATTACATTAAAAACAATCTGCACCACTCCAATCCAAAACAATCTGCCCCACCTGAATCCAAACAACCTACCACACTCCAATCTGACCCACACCAATCCAAAACAATTTGCCCCACTCTAATCCAAAAGAATAAGCCCCACTCCAATCCAAACATTCTACCCCACTCCAGTTAAAAAGAAAAAAATATGCACTACTCCAATCCTAAACAATTTGCCCCACTCCAATCGAGAACAATCTGCCCCACACCAATAACAAAACAATTTGTCACACTCCAATCTCCCCCACTTCAATTGGTCCCAGTCCAATTCAAGACAATGTGCTCCACTGTAATCTGCCCCACTCCAATTCAGTTCAAAACCATCTTCCCACTCAAATCTGCCCCAATTCAATCAAAAACAGACTGGTCAATGCCAATCTGCTCCACTCCAATCTGACCCACTTGAATCCAAAACCAACTGCCCCATTCCAATTGGCCCCACTCCGAACAGTCTCACTCCAATCTGAAACAATTTGCCCCACTCTACTCGAAAACAAACTGCCCCATTCCAATAAAACAATTGTGCACCACTCCAATCCAAAACAATTTGCCCCACTCCAATCTAAGCAACCTGCCCTACTCAAATATGCCCCACTCTAATCTGTCCCACACCAATTTAAAACAATTTACCCCACTCCAATCCAAAAGAATATGCCCCACTCCAATCCAAAACATTCTACCCCACTCCTATAAACAATATGCACTACTCCAATCCAAAACAATCTGCCCCTCTACAATCCTAATCAATGTGCCCCACTCCATTGCAAGACAATCTGCCCCACACCAGTCCAAAACAATTTGTCCCACTCCAATCTGCCCCACTTCAATTGGTCCCACTCCAATTCAAAACAATGTGCTCCACCACAATCAACCCTACTCCAATCCAAAAAAACTTCCCCACTCCAATCCAAAACAATTAGCTTCACCCCAATCTAGAACAGTCTGCCCACTCCAATTTGCCCCACTCCAATCCAAAACACTCCAATCCAAAACGAGCTGCCCCACTCCAATCCACAACAATGTTTCTGACTCCAATCCAAAGCAATCTTCCCCCTCTGATCCAAAACAATCTGCTCAACTCATTGCTGCCCCACTACAGTGATCCCCATTCCCATCTGCCCCACCCCACCCCAATCCAATCCATGTCACCCCAATCTAATCTACCCCACTACATCCCAATTCACTCCACTCCATTCTACTGCAATCCACCCCACTCCAACCCAATCTACCCCACACCAATCAAATCCACCCCAATCCATCCAAATCCAATCTACCCACTCCAGTTGAATCCACCTCACATCAATCCAATAGACTCACCCCACTCTATCCTGCTCCATTCCAATCCACCCCACTCAAATCCAATCTACTCCAATCCAGTCCAATCCACCCCACTTCAATCAAACCGATCCAGCCAACCCACTGCAGTCCTCTCCGACCAACTCCAGTCCAATCTACCCTACCCCATTCCAGTCCAACCCAACCCACCCCAATCCAATCCACTCCACCCCAATCCAGTCCAATCCAACCTGCCCACTCAAATCTATTCTACCACATTCCAATCCAATCCACCCCACTCCAATCCAATCCACAGCAACTCAATCCATCCACTACACTCCAACCACCCCACTACAATCTACCCCACTACAATCCAATTCACCATAAACCACCCCACTCCAATCCAGTCCACCTTAATCCACCCCACTCCAAATCAATCAACCCACATCAAATTACCTTATTCCAACCCACTCCAGTCCAATCTACACCACCAATTTTATTCATCCCACTCCAATTCACTCCACTCCAATCCAATTCAATCCCCTACTCCAATTCAATCCACCCTACACCATTCCAACTCCCCCAATCCAGTACATTCCACTCCACCGCAATCAACTGCACACTAATTCAGTCCACTCAAATCCAGTCCATCTCACTCCAATCTAATCCAATCCACTCCATTCCAATCTGCCCCCACTCCAATCCAATCCAATCTACCCACTCTGTTCATCCCACTCCAGCCCACCCCTCCAAGACAATCAACCCCATCTAATCCATCCCACTCAATCTAATTCACCCCACTCCAATCTTCTCTACCCTCACTCCACTCCAATCCACCCCATTCTAATCCAACCCACTCAATCTACCCCAAACCACTCCATACCAGCACACCCAACCCATTCCACCCCTCCCCAATCTACCCTATTTCAATTCACCCCACTCCCATCCAATCCACCCATCCAATTCACCCCATCCAGTCCATCCCACTCCAATCCACCCCACTCCAATTCATCCCACTCCACTATAATCCTCCCCACTCCAATCTACCACACTGCACTCCATTGCAATCTACTCCAGTCCACCCACTCTTCTCCAATCTGATCCACTCACCCCAGTTCCATCACCTCCTTCCAATGCAATCCACCCCACTCCAGTCCAGTCCACCTTACTCCAAACCAATCCACACCACTCTAGTCCAATCTATCCAATACCACTCCAGTCCTATTCACTCCACTCCAGTCCAATCCTCTCCACTCCAATCTAATAAATCCAATTTAACCCACTCTAATTTACCACACTCCAGTTCAATCTAATCCACCCCACCCCACTCTATTTTACCCCACTCCAATCTAATCCACCCCATCCCACCCCAGTCCTATTATTCCATTTTATTATTCCTATTATTCCATTTAAACCCACCAATCCCAATCTAACCTAATCCACCCACTCCAATCCACCCCAATTGGGTTTCTATAATTGCAGAGTGTGGGAAATATGCTTTTAGAATTATTCACTGCTAGCAGAGTACCCTCACGATGTATGGTTGTGCAAATCAGGTATTAGTGAATGTTAACACATTTGTGTAGATTACAAAGATTTTCCTATCTGTGTGCTAAAGAGTGACAGCATCTTCTCTGTTTGGTGAAACAATCTTTGCTTGATTGGGCCAGTCATTTTAAGGGTTTTATCAATATTGCTAACAAAACATGTTTATTGTGTATATTGCTTGCATTCTAATATACATATGCATTTCACAAATTAACATGAACTTCCAAAGTTTTTCTAAATCCTGCAAATAATTCCTTGATCCAGGAAAGTACCCTTATTTTGATATTTCATCTAGCACATGCCTAGTATCGAGGATCAATGAAACACATTACAAACATTTTTATTTAACAGTTAGTTAATATATATGCAACAGTGAGGTGTGGGTAATTTAGTTCAGAGCAGATTGCAGAAACGATTATCTGATGCGTGTAAATGGGAAATATTTAATTTAGACAGCTGCTGAGATCATACTGAACACTGAGAATTTTATAAATTTAATTAGAGCTTTTAAATAACACATATGTATGTCAAATTTTGAAAAGCTCCAAGCAGCACAGCACTGAGGGAAAACCAATGACGCTGCTTTGCTCTAAGTGGAAAAAGTAACACACTTTCAAATATGCAATGCTTTGCCATGGCGATATGGCTGTCACCTGATATCCTGCTGGGAGGTGTGTATTTCTCCCAGGAAAGGGAACAAAAGGGGGAGGAGATGCAATATCCTCCTGACCGGATGGCCTTTGGGATGTGCCCACCAACTGCACAAGCTTCAAAGGGGCATCTACTGTCCCAGGCTGGTGTAACTCACACCTAGGCCTGCTCCTGCCATTGTCCACGTAGCAGAGTGGCACCAATCCCAGTGGAAAGAAAACCTATCATAGAACTAGTTTGTAAGGGGAGTTCCTCATTTCCTGAGATACACCTAAGGGGTGTCCCCAGAGGTATGACAAGAGGAAGAAAGATTCAACCATGTTGGATTTTGGCAGAGTAGGGGACTGCAGGATGGTGATAGTTTAGGGCCAAATCCCAGTGAAATGATGTAAAAGTAGGTAGAGCTGTCTCTGGCAACTTTGTCCTTATTGTACAGGGAGTTTCAAGCACTCAGAAGCTAGTACAAAGAATAAATGTGCCACCCTTGGATTCCTTCTTCAGACCACTGCCAGACCTGAGGAACAATCCCCTTTTAAAATTGAGAAAGAGGTCTAACCTTTGGAGAGTACGCACAAGGCTGGGCCTGCTCCTACTGGAACCCAGGACAGCAGAATAGACTCCAAGAGCTAGTTTACTAGTCTCATCTTAAGCTATGGCGACACAAAAGCTGCAAGAAGCCCACCTTCCTGAAGAATCCAGCTGATCTTTTCCAACTGGACTTGCCTTGGACCCTGCTGATAGCTTACTAAATTGTGAGTCCTGACTCCAAATGGTGTTCCAAAGGGTAAGTCAACCACAACACTTGTCAGGGTGAAACACAAGCAAACCCCAAATTAACCTGTGCTCATCCTTCTGGCAGATTGGCACAAAACCAGTCAGACTTAACTGAGAGGCAATATGCTAAGTATTTGTGTAGTACTCAAACAGTTATAAAGTGAAAACACAACAGAAAAACAATATCACAACAATTTAGAAAAACAAAGTAAAATGTTATAAATTATTTGATACCAAAATAACAAAAATCCTATTCATAAAATCAGAGATGTGCAATGTTAAAGGTTTTGTGAAAATTAAGCGCTAAGAAGAAAAATGCACCAACCACAGTTATCTTTTCACTGTAGACTGGGTCCATGTCACAAGTACAGGCCAACCGCGACGGAGCATTGGCTGGATACAGAACTGAGTTCAGTTCGCTAAAAAGTACCTTGTGGCCTGGGCGTTGAGATGAAAAGTCCTAGCATTGAGCTGCAAGGGCCGGTGTTGAGGAGTTGTTGATGAGCAGCTGTGATGTGAGGTCCAGCATTGTGATGTGTTGTGCATGTGCGAATTTGATGAGACCACCAAAAGGAGCTTAGGATGCATTGCATTGCCGTCGAGAAGCTGTAAACAAGGGACTATGTGGACTTCTGCTGTGCTGCGTCAGCGCTGAGGACCGGGTGTACGGCACTCTGCCAATGCTGGCGTTGAGGTGTGTCATCATCAAAGAAGCCATCTGGGCTTGAGGGCCATTGCACTGTGATGCATCAGCACTAAGGACTAGTTGTGTCACATTGAGCCAGTGCCGGTGGTGAGCTGCGTCATGCTGCATCAATTTGCGAGGAGTTACATCAACATTAAATAAGCCTGTTATGTCCTTGTGCCTTTGAAAAGGGGGACAGCCAACGGAACTTTGGAGATTTCCTGGAGTTCCCAGTCCACACAGGCAGGCTGGATTCAGCAGGACAGCTCACATAAGCAGGACAGTCCTGGTACAGCAACAGCAGTCCTTAGTCAGCAAAGAAGTCCTTGGTCAGCAAGCAGGTCAGAAGGACACACTTCACAACTGGACAGTCCTTCCTGGCAGAGTCGAAAGGTCCAGACGTGATCTGAAGAGTTGGCTCAAAGGGTCCAATATATATACTTGATTCCCACTTTGAACTGGGGAAACTTCTAGATTCCTACCCCTACAGAGGTGTATGGAATTTCCTACCTCCCTGCCTTGGATCCAGCTTGTGTGTGTGCAAACCCTGTGTGAGTGTTCTAAGGCCAGTGTGGTAGTTGATAGTTCCTTCCCCTCATCTTGACAGAGAATAGCCATTTCCTCTTTGTCTCACTGTCTGGGAGAAATACACAGCTACACTTAGTCATGTGACACAGGATACAGGCTCCAGGCACCAAATGGTTTGGACAAGAATATGCCAAACTTCTAAAAGTGGCATTTTCAGAATTATGACTTAATCCAACTTTACCTTTAAAGAGGGGTTTAATTTACAATTATTTAGAGATCAAACTTGACTTTCCTACGTGCTACCAATTGAATGTTGTCACTTGGTAAATGTTATAGGGTAACCCAATGCTATTTTATGGAAGAGGCAAGCATTGCAGTAGTGGAAAAAGAATTTGAGAGATCTTTTCACTACCAGGGCAAGTAAAAGCTGAAAGTACATGTCCAACTATTTAAATACACTGTACCCTGCACCAAATGGGCTGTTTATGGCCTATCCTAGGGGTAACATATAAGTACTAAAAAGGATGGGTTGACTCAGCAAAAGGTTTATTTTGCCAGGTCAAGATGGCAGTTTACAACTGCACACACAGGCTGGAGTGGAAGGTGTGAGCTACATTAAAAAGCTGACTTAAGTGGGTAGCATAATGCGTGCTGCAGCCCCACTAGTAACATTTAATTTACCGGCAATGAGTACATGTAGTACCATTTTACTAGGGACTTATGAGGAAGCTAAATGTGCAATTTGGGGGTAAGCCAAATTCACCATCAATGGCTGTGTTATAAAATGGCTCACTTCTTTTTGGGAGAATCGTCCTTTTCAAGTTCTTGATTGGTCATGCCTTTCTGACAGTCTGTGTCTTAATTGTGGGGTGTCAGGGGTTTTCCTTGAGCCCCACACTTAACAACATTTATATGCACCCATTGGCAGAGATTGTATGTCCTTATGGTTTATCATTGGTTTCTTATGCTGACGACACTCAGCTGGTTATTTAATTGTCCTCAAATTCTAACACAGGTCAATTCAAACTAATGCCTTGTCTTCAAGAGGTGGCCAGATGGATGGCGGACTGCAAGCTGAAACTGAAGGAAGACAAGACAGAGGTTACGTTATTGGGGACCAACTCTCATCATAGGCCCCTGCCCCTTGTTCTGGAAGATCTGGAGACTCTACCACCTCTGAGAAGTGCAATAAACAGTCCAGGGGTGGTGGGGGGTTGGACTCCAGCCTTACCATGGACCATCAAGGAAAGAAAGCTTGCTGTCACCTGTTTTAAAGTGCTGAGGTTGATGAGGAAAGCCTTTGAGGTTCTTCCTTTCTTAGCCAAAAATATTTTTTTCAAGCCCTCATTATCTCATGTTTAGATTACAGTAATACCCTTTACTTTGGCTCACATGAGTGTAGGAGGCTGGCCTGGTTTGTAGTGGGTACTTTCACCTTATACCAGGTCCAGTTATCCCTTGTTAGTGAATGTGGTAGTGTTCAAGCAGCTTAGGCTGATAGAGATAGCTACAGCAGAGCAGCTTAGGCTGAACTAGGAGACATGCAAAGCGCATGCAATCCCACTTATAGTTACATAGTACTTACACAAGTAAAGACAATACTCAGTGTTACCAAAAATAAAGGTATTTATTTGGGTGACACAGTACCAAAATTTTCTTAGAGACAATACTCTTTCTGGAGGTAGGTATAATACACAATATATACACTAGACACCAAAATTAGACAACTAAATAGTCATAGAACAATGCAAACAGTAGGAAATCCTATAGAATGCAATGGGAGAATATAGGTCTGTGGGCAACGCAAACCATATACTAATAAAGTGGAATGTAAATCACAAATTCCCCCCTAGAAAAGTGTAGTGTGTGCAGAATCGCTGGGAGAGTAAGAATACAGTAAAGGTAAATAAATTGCCAGCACCCCAGAGCCCAGAAAAGCAGGAGTAAAGTACTGCAAGTTTCCTTAGGACACACTACACCTCGTTTTTGGGATTTTGCTGCAGCCAACCAAGTCTGCAAAGAACAATTGCTTGATTATTGGACCTGAAGACCTGCAAAGGAAGGGGACCAAGTCCAGAAGTTGAGAGAAGCTCCAGGAAGGACAGGACCCCCTGCCAACCCAGAAAAGGGTGTAAAAGAAGAGTCCCTGGTTAGTCCAAGAATGCAGAAATGCACCCTAGGAAGATGCCAGCGGGTTCCTGCATGATGTAAAAGATGTCCTACGGTGTGGAGATCGTTGCAGATGAGATTTTGTATTGGAAGGTGCCAACAAGCCTTGGTTACGACAAAAGTGCATTTTTTGTCAAAATGGCACTGGTTGGACCCAAGAGGGACCTGGGGGCCTCAACTTTGTGAGAGGAGGAGGAGGGGACTCTCAGCACTTTAGAGAGCCCTCAGGATGCCAACCAGCACCCCCAGAAGCTGCAGGATCTGGGTTCAAAGGAGGTGCAAACACAGTTGAAGCAGCACAACAAAAGAAGGTCCGACTCCGTCGGAGAACAACTCAGCGAGTTGAGCATCACAGGGTGGGGTGCTGGGGACCTGGGCCAGGCTGTGCCTGAAGGAATTTTGCAAAGTGTGCACAGACGCCTCAGGAGGTGAAGAAGACAGAGTACACAGGGATACCTTTGTTTTCAGGGAAGGCAAGGTCTTACCTCCTCCAAATTGTGTCAGCAGGACCTCAGGCCAGTCTATGTTGATGATGTCCACCCTCTGTGTCCTTAGGAGCACGCTCGTCATTGTGAGAGGAGTCCCAGCGTACTGGTCGTCGTCTTGGAAGGTGCCTGCTTGGAGCAGGGGAGTGACTCTGTCACTCCACAGGAGATTTCTTCGGTCCTTCTGGTGCAGGATGAAGACTGAGAGTCCCCAGAGCGTGCACACTGTGGAAACTGTTGCAGTTGCTGACTCTTGTAGACACTTTGTTGCAGTTACAGTGTTTCTTGATGCAGGCTGCGGTTGATCCGAGGTCAGAAGAGTCTGAAGTTGTTGCAGAGGATTCATGAAGGAAACTTGCAAGCAGAATCTGAAGAGAACCCACAGGAGAGACTCTAAATAGCGCTGAGAGGGGGATTGGCTACCTAATCAGGTATGGACCTATCAGGAGGGGTCACCTGCTGGCACTGGCCATTCAGAGCCCTCCTGAGTGCCCCCACACCTTGAAAAGCAAGATGGCTGAAGTCTGGGACACACTGGAGGAGCTCTGGGCTCCACCCCTGGGGTGGTGATGGACAGGGAGTGGTCACTCCCCTTTCCTTTGTCCAGTTTCACGCCAGAGCAGGGGATAAGGGGTCCCTGAACTGGTGTAGACTGGTTTATGCAAGGAGGGCACCATCTCTGCCCTTCAAAGCATTCACAGAGGCTGGGGGAGGCTACCCCTCCCCAGCCTGTAACACCCATTTCAAAAGGGAGAGGGTGTAACACCCTGCTCTCAGAGGAAATTCTTTGTTCTGCCTTTCTGGGACTGGGCTGCCCAGACCCCAGGAGGGCAGAACCCTGTCTGTGAGGTGGCAGCAGCTGTAGCTGCAGTGCAAGCCTCAGAGAGCTGGTTTGGCAGTACTGCGAGCCCATGGTGGAGCCCAGGGATGCATGGAATTTGCTCCCCAATATCGGATTTGGAATGGGGAACAATTCCATGATCTTAGACATGTTACATGGCCATATTCAGAGTTAAAATTGTGAAGCTACATATAGGTGTTGACCTATATGTAGTGCACACGTGTAATGGTGTCCCGCACTCACAAAGTCCGGGGAAATGGCCCTGAACTATGTGGGGGCACCTTTGCTAGTGCAAGGGTGCCCTCACCCTTAGTAACTTTGCACATAACCTTCAGCAAGTGAAGGTTAGACATATAGGTGACTTATAAGTTACTTAAGTGCAGTGAAAATGGCTGTGAAATAGTGTTTGCACTATTTCACGCAGGCTGCAATGGCAGTCCTGTGTAAGGGTTTGTCTAAGCTCCCTATGGGTGGCAAAAGAAATTCTGCAACCCATATGGATCTCCAGGAACCCCAATGCCCAAGGTGCCTAGGTACCATATACTAGGGACTCATAAGGGGTGTCCAGTGTGCCAACTGAAATTGGTAAATGAAGTCACTGGCCTACAGTGACAAACTTAAAAGCATAGAGAGCATAAGCACTGAGGTTCTGATTAGCAGAGTCTCAGTGGCACAGTTAAGCACTACAGAGGCATACACATTAGGCCACAAACTATGAGCACGGGGGTCCTGGCTAGCAGGATCCCAGTGAGACAGGTAAAACACACTGACATATAGGTTTTTGTCTATGAGCAGTGGGGTTCTGGCTAGCAGGATCCCAGTGACACAGTAAAAACACACTGACACACACTCACAAACAGACCAAAAGTGGGGGTAACCATGCTAGAAAGAGGCTACTTTCTCACACTGAGTACATGGTGAAGAGGCTTCGGGTTGTGCAGAATGCTTCTGCTTGCCTTCTTTTGAACATCCCAAGACATCAATCTGTTAAATCCTCGATAGCTGCTCTCAACTGGCTTCCAGTGGAACAACGTATACAATTCAAGGCCCTCTGCATTATGCATAGAGCACTTCATAACAGAGGCACTGCCCTTTTAAGACCTTTAGCCTCGTATTATATTCTTCGTAGGTCTCTCAGATCATCTATGGCCTCCTGTTGAAGGTTCTTAAATTCCAGAGATCTCATTGGGGTGGAATATCTATGGCCTATAGAGCTGCTAAACTTTGGAACTCTCTCCCAGTAGGGCTCCGCCAACTTAACTATGAACTTTCCTTTCATAAGAATCTGAAAGCCTGCCTATTTAGGGCCTAATTAGGTGTTATTGCAGTTTACACCGACCACTTCAGCACAGGGAGGCCTTGGGGTAGCTATACACATCACCCTAAACTAAACTAAAACCATGTTTAAAGGAAAAAGAACAATCACTTTAACACTAGTTAGAGGTGGTAAAATGCACAGAGTCCTAAGGCGGGTAACAACTAAGCCAGCAAAAACAGGCGGAAGGAAGGCAAAAAGCTGGGGGAAAACCACTCTAAGATGTCTGGTCCAACACTATGGTCTTTGGACCCTTGAATAAGTGTCAGAGTTTTCTTATACCACCTAACCCTAGAACCTGGTTCTTTTTTCAAGGATTTTAGTCAGAAGACCCATAGGGTACCACCAGGCTGTGGTTGAGCTACAGCAGCCAGCATTAAACTGCTGCTCAGACTCAACATGCTAGTTTGCTCCACTGAAAGTATCCTGCTTTCCAAAAAAGTTTCCAATTTCGAATATGGAAAATTTCATTGGAACCAACGCCAAGCATAACTCCGCTGCTGATGTCACATTCCTGGGCCTGATAATTGGACTTCACCTGTTCAAATGTTTCCACTGCGGCGCCATGAGATCTTTTACTCATTTACCCTAAATTAAGCCTGTCTGGTCTGTGCTACATCTACTAAGGGTTGAACTCAGGGGTAAATTACTGAACCCTAACTTGACCTAGTAAGAAATAGTAATATTATACCTTGAAGAGTATTAACATCCACTTCCACTAATAAACCAATTTCACACTTTGGTGTTCAGAGGAGGGATGCAGAACTTGTTTATAGCAGTACCGTTCAACTATTAAACTAGAAAATTACAAATCCCTATATTCATTCAATGCAAAATTGTTTGATTTTTATTTGGGTTCAGGGCTTTAATTGTATCCTTTTTATTTTTCTAAATTATTTTTTTCTGTTTTTGTGTGCCTTTTAAATGTCTAAAAGGAACACAGAGATGGATCTGGCCATCCTGTCTATTCTTAAAGAGGTCAAACTAAAAGACCAGTTCAAGGACAGGTGCCTGAAATTAGGCTACACTGCCTAGAGAGATTATAAAAACGCCCTCAAGGTCTGGGAAAAGGTTTGCTTGGGCCAGATCACCTCTGCTACAAAGGAACTGCCAGAGGAGGAGATAGAGTCCACTCCATAGATGAGGTGAGGAAGAGGACAACTTGTCCCAAAACAATAGTTGAGAGTGCTTTCCAGGACTGGTCAGCCAACACCAATAGTTCAGAGATGGCCCTCACTCAAAGGGAGTTGGAGGTCCAGCTGGCACTCATTTCCTCAGAAGAAAATAAACTAGTTCTTGCAGAGAGAAACTGGTCTTGGAGAAAAAGAAGACCAAACTGGGTGTGAAGCCCAAAAACAATGTTGGCAGCAAATGTTAGGAGGTATTTACAGCATGGTCACACAAACCCTTCTTTGCCCAAAGGAATTGTGCCTAGTTTGGTCCGGGGATGACATAGACAAATGGTTTGCCTCCTTTGGAATGGCATTAACGATGAGGAAGATGAGCACTCAGTACTGGGGATCCTTGATGTAGGAATTGGTCCCAGTAGCTGGGAGAGATAGGCTCCAGACCCCAGAGATAGGGATAGCAGAGTCCTACCAGCACATATGCTCTAGTGGAGTAATGTGCTCTTACCCCAGAACAGTATAGGTGAAAGTTCAGGGACACTCACGAAGTTGCACAACTGCCCTGGTTGGACCTTGTTGATGTCTCAGTAAATGCAGTAAAAGGCTGGTTGGAAGGTAATTAGGTTAAAACTTTAAAGGGTTTGAGTAACTGTTCTCCAGAGAAGTTGCATCCGCACCTAGTGGATTTATAGCTGCCTAGTCCCAGAGAGCTGGGTAAGATAGCTGATGAATGGATATGTACCAATGTGTCTGTTAAGTCCCAGGGGTGACCCTAAGAAAGGAAGATCAGCCTCTCCCATAGGTGAAAGAGATGATGAACAAGGACAAAAATACAGAGTTATCAAAAGGGACCCAATAGCCTGGTCAAGAGGGGGAACCCCATGACCCTTCCAAACCCAAGGGCGTGGAATACTAGTAAAGGCATTTTGAATCTCTGAAGGGTCTACTATGACTGTCATACACTTCAACACAAGAACAGAGACTCTATTTGCTCTATGAAGCCCCCCAATGGTAGCCAGTCTCAAGGGATTGCTAGTGTAGGTGTTGGAGTGGACGTTTGCCCAATGGAAACCAAAGGGTACAGGTAAGTCATCTTAGTATCCGTGTTTGGCATAGATGCTCTAGCCATGACCGCTTTCCCCCCCAGCATGGTGAAGTACAGGCAATGGCCTAATATTGGTACTAGAGTTGAGACTCTGATGGATACAGGTGCAGATATGATCAATGTGGTAGACAGGGTGATTTCCCCAGAGTAGATCATACCAGTTGTCCTTCACAAGATAGTCAATGCTGACTATTAGGTGAAATAGTTACTTTTTAATAGGAGGGGTTTATGGACTCAAGAAGGTAGCTGTGTCTCCTGCCATCCCAGTGGAATGTCTGCTGGGAAATGATCTTGAAACCTCTGCTTGGTCTGTGGTAGTAAAGATGACCTATGCAGAGATGCTGGTTCTACTTGGGAGTGGCCACAAGGGCCCAAACAGCATGTCAGGGTAGTCAAGGGAGCCTGTAATAATGAATGAAGCCCCTACAACCAAGAGAAAGGCCAAAAAGTCAGGTAAATTAGAAATTCATGTTCAGAAGGTCCAGAAGGTGTCTGGTCCTCAGCAGAAGGACCTGGGACTTAAAGTGGAAGGTGCCCTCCTAGGAAACCTGACAGAGCTTACTAAGTGGGGGGGGGGTGGGGGGGGGCGCCAGGGAGGAGTTTTGCCAACAGCAGAGGACCTGTCCTACTCTTGAAGGGCTTTGGCATCAGGTTCAAATCCAGGAACAGGAGGACCCCATAGAATCAACTGGTAGGATGGGTTCCTATATAGTAAGGCATGAGACATAAAACATGGAGCATCCAGGTGATACATAGTCCCTTCACAATACAGGGTCTTCCTCTTTAATTTAGGTCATGATATCCCCTTGACTGGGCATGCCAGTATACCAAGACCATGGACAGTTTGGCAAGTCACTTTTACTGCCTCAAGATGTCAGAGAAGGTGAAGGAGTTTTGTTACTTTTGCACCACCTGTCAGGCCAGTGGTGGACAAGTGGAAAGCCAAAGACTCCCTTAATTCCATTGCCTTTGGTTAGGATAACCTTTCAGAGGGTGAGGATTGACATTGCTGTTCCCATAGAGCCCCAACTGCTTCAAGGAATAGGTTCATTCTGATGCTGGTAGACCGTGCCAAAAGGAGACCCTGAAGCAATGCTTCTAAGGAATGTGACTGTCCCCCCAATAGCCAGAGCTCTGCTTGGTGTTTTACCTGATTGGGATCTCCTGAGGTCATATCTGACGAGTGAAAACACATCATGCCTGCATAATTAAAGACCATATGGGATAAGAGTGGGATGACTAATAAGTTCACTACACCATTTTACCCTCCAAACCAATGGTATATTTGAACGGTTCCCTGAAGGGCCCTGAAAGGCATGACCATGGGTTTGTCTGGCAAGCTCAAGACGAAGTGGGATGTCCTACTGCCATTCCTCCTGTTTGTCCACTGAAAGGTAACCCAGAAAGGAGTGGTCTTCAACCCCTTTGAGCTTTTCTATGGGGATAGTATTGGAGGTTTCGTAAGCCTGGCCCAAGAAGAGTGGGAGAAATCTCTTAAACAGTCCAAGCAGGATACAGTGGAATATGTAGTTGACCTTCATATCCCCATGGCAGCGTACATGAAGTAGGCAAGCAAGAAGTTAGAGGACATCCAGGTGCTTTCTAAGCACTGGTATGACCAAATGGCTGGTTTGTTTAAGCACCAGCCTTTTCAGAAGGTATGGGTTTCGGAGCCTGTAGCTCCCAGGTCCATCCAGGACAAATGATTGGGCCCTACACGGTACTGGGAAAGAAGGGGGAGGTCACCATCTGGTGGACCTGGGTATTCTTAGAAACCCTAACATGGTGATCAATGTAAACCACCTAAAACCCCACTTTGACAGGGCTGACATGACCATGCTCATGGTAAGCTGATAGCGGAGAGGAAGAAGAAAGTTAACTTATCTCAGACATCTTCTAACACAAAGCCAAGGACAGTTCAGTGGAGGGAGTAGTGCTCTCATCGACACTGGCAAAATAAGAGCAGAGGGACGGTTATCAGTTGTTGAAGAATTTTGCTGACTTGTTGTCATTGATACCTGGTCGAACCCAGTAGTGTGCCCCTGATGTGGTCATTGGTGAAAGTTTACATATCAATACAAGCTCTATTGGTTGTTATACCAGGAGCTGCAGTCTCTAGCAGTCCATGGTACACACCAGTGGTGCTGGTGCCCAAAGCCGTCTCAAAAGATCTGAAGCCAGATCTCAGGTTCAATGGAGACTACAGGTGACTCCATGCAGTCTTTAAGGCTGATACCTACCCAATCCGTAGAGCTTATTAGCTCATTAATAGATATGGGTCTGCCAAATACCTCAGCAAATCAAATCTCACTTCTGGCTTCTGGCTGATTGCTCTAACTGAGGGTGCCAATGGGAGGTCTGCATTCACTGTACCAGAGGGCCTCTTCCAGTTTATTGTGATGCCCTTTGGCCTCAGGAAAGCCCCTCCCAACTTCCAGAGGCTAATAAACAGGGCACTCTCTGGGCTGGATGTCTTCAGTGAAGCCTATCTAGATGATAGAGCAGCCTTTAGCTCCACTTGGAAGGACCTTCTGAGGTACCTCAAGGAAGTGCTTCAGGCCCTGCTGAAGGCAGGCCTTATGTCCAGGCAAGAAAATTCAGATGGGCAGGGCTCTGTTGTATACTTAGACCACGTGGTAGGTAGGAGGCACGTACAGCCTCTACAATCCAAGATACAAATCATCATAGCTTAGGAGCCTCTCAAAACCCAAACCCAGGCCACGGCCTTCCTGGGCCTGACAAGGTATTACGTGAGATTTGTGAAGAGGTATGCATTAATGTTGCCCTCTTATAGAACTCAAGTGCAAAAAGCAACCTAAGAACGTTCGATGGACTGAAGACTGTCAGGACTTTGACACCCTGTCACTATTCACAGCACGTGTATACAAAGTACCGCACTTCAGCAGGGAGTTCATTGTCCAGACAGATTCTTCTGAACATGGGATTGGGGGAACTGTAGTCACAAATAAATGTTGAGCGCCAGGATTAAAACCTGAGCATTTGTTAGTAGGTGACTTCTCTCCAGACAACAGCATTGGAATGCCATTGAGTAGGAAGCCTTTGCTGTGGTTTGGTCAATGAAGAAGTTGAGACCCTAGCTCAGGTTTACATTATTGAGACCTAACTAGACATAATCAGGAATAATTTCAATATTACTTGAAGAGTACTACCATCCACTTCAGTTAATAAACCACTTTCTCTCAGTTGTGTCCTCCAGTCTATGCCCTGTGAAGAAAGCATTGTGGAATGCAATTCTGGGCAAAGGAAACACAGTGGGTGGCACCCACTTGAAGGGCATTAGATGGCAGCCATGGCAACAGGTGATGAACCTGAAAGTATTAACAGCTCACTAATTGGAGGGCAAGTGGTCTGTGTGATTACAGCTGAGTTGGTCTGTGGACATGATAGCCAACACACTGCATGCCTAGATGACCTGCCAAACTCAGGAAAGCAATATATTAGACTACAATATATAGCCAGTGCCCTTTTCAAGAACATGAGTAAAGCAGACTCAATAACCATGTAGAAATGCCTGAGGGCATATACTGACATGTGCAGAACATGTGCCCCAACCTGAAATCCTCCCCCCACAATACAGTTTCTGTGCATCATGGTGAAAGTAGAACAGCAGAAGTATCATACTCCCTGTTTACAGTGTCTCTTGGTACATGAAGGTTGGCATTACTCCCACATTTATATGTGTACCAGGTGAAATTTCTGTTCATGTCAGTGTTATATGGTACAAAACAACCCTCCTATTTTTCAAGAAGATGTGTCAAGTAAATACTCCCTGCAATGCAAATTAAGTGCTGTTATTTCTGCATTTGCAAGTGAGAGTGTAGAATACACCTTGTCCATTCAAATGTACACCAGGCACTTGGCTCCATGTGAAACGCTTGTATTAATAGGTAGCTTCTAAGGGGCAAATTTAAGAAAAGTGGCACTGCACCCAGTGCAGCTCCACTTTCCTTGTGCCCCTTAGTGCCCAACTCATGCTACCATGTGTGCGCTGTATTTAAAATATGGCACACCATGGCGCAGGGTAGGGGGGAAATAGTGTCAGAATTGTTTACCCTTTTGGTGCTAACCTTGAACAGTACATAGGGGCCCATTTTAAATAATGGTCTGCCCCTTTTTTAAAATGCTGAAACAAATGATGCAAAGAAAGCTTTTAGATTTCTTTGTGCCATTTGTTTGCCACCCACTAACGGGGGAATGCCCACCTTGCATACATTTATGGCTGCCTCAGGCATAATGTGGAATAAGGGTTTACAAAGTGGCGCAATGCATGCATTGTGCCACGTTGTAGATCTGTAGCTGCGATTTTGCAATAGGGACATATTACATAAAAAAATGATGCTAATGTGGCACAAGGAGGTGTTAGGGGCTCTTAAATATGCCTCTAAATGTGCTGATACTCAAACATGTTGTGCATAGTATGATAACACCTCCCATTATTTTCCCTTTATGTGTAGATGCCACTAAAACAGTTGAAGGTGCCACCCAACAAGTCAATGCTGGTAACATATCAAATCCCTCATAATCTGAAAAAGCATAATCAGATTAATATGACAGGGAGGGCAATTTATAAAGTGGTAATAAAAACAGCTCCACCTACCCAGAGATATGTTTAAGTAAGGAACACTCTATGGGGGTCATTACAACCCTGGCGGACGGTGTTAAAGCGGCGGTAATACTGCAAACAGGCCGGCGGAAAAAAAAGGGAATTATGACCGTGGCGGAAACCGCCAATATAGACAGCCACTTTAACACTCCGACCGCCACGGTGGTACAGACAAGCAGCACGGCGGTCACCGCCAACAGACAGGTGGAAGACAAAGTACCACCCACAGTATTACAACAGGCCAATCCGCCACCTTTTCCAGGGCGGATACTCCGTGGATAAAAACACGGCAGAAACAGCTTTTGCAATGGGAAAACGCTCACCTTAACACACTCCACGAGGAAGGAGGGAACCATGGAGCCGGAACTCCAAATACTCCCTGCGCTTGTCTTCCTGCTCCCCTACGAACATCAGTACGGCGGCGCCGAAGACAACAGTGAGTACTGCACCTACGACATAGGGGAGGGGGGAGGCAAAAGTTAGGGACACACACACGCAACACCCCCACCCCCAACCAAACCGTCACCAACTACAACACACACACCAATGCATTTCCAAACATCACAGAAACAACCCCCAACCCCCCCGGAAGAATGCAAAGACAAAACAAAATGAGTACAACCATTGTAATGTATCAAAATACAATAAGCTCATATATACATAAATATATACACATTCCAAATATATACATCACGATTAGTAGTGCAGGTATGCACATTTCAATGTCCGTGGACCACTGGGCCCAAAATGCATGGGCGAGGCCCACACACGATACCTGTCCTGAAACGGAGAGAACACTGCAGGGGCATCAGATAGAAATACAACAGGCACCTCAGGGGGAAGGGAAGGAGGGGCACCTCAGCCGGATGACAGCACCACGCCAGATCCACGACGGGGCTCCATGCCCATTGATGTATCCTGGGGAGTGCAAAGCCACAGTCTCACAAGTCTTTGCAGTGGGTGTTTTGCCCACTGTACCATCCTGGGGAGTGCAAAGCCACAGTCTCACAAGTCTTTGCGGTGGGTGGTTTGCCATCTGTACCATCCTGGGGAGTGCAAAGCCACAGTCTAACAAGTCTTTGCAGTGGGTGGTTGGCCCACTGTACCATCCTGGGGAGTACAAAGCCACAGTCTCAAAAGTCTTTGCAGTGGGTGGTTTGCCCACTGTACCATCCTGGGGAGTGCAAAGCCACAGTCTCACAAGTCTTTGCAGTGGGTGGTTTGCCCACTGTACCATCCTGGGGAGTGCAAAGCCACAGTCTCTCAAGTCTTTTCAGTGGGTGGTTTGTCTACTATACCATCCTGGGGAGTGCAAAGCCACAGTCTCTCAAGTGGATAACAGACTCCACTGGTTCTGGAGGGGGAGTGGTGCCCAGAGTGCATCACGCTCCCCGTGACGGTCCCAGTTCCGTCACTGCCCCTGCCGCTCATGGGCAAATGATGCTTGAGTTGGCGGTGCTTGCCCTGTTCAGCGGTGCTTTCCATGGCGGTCTTTGCCCTGTTCAGAGGTGCTTGCCCTGTTCAGCGGTGCTGTCCATGGCGGTCTTTGCCCTGTTCAGCGCTGCTTGCCCTGTTCAGCGCTGCTTGATTTTGCTGTCTCTGACCTGTGCAACGGTGTGTGCCATGGCGGTCCCTCATTGCCCAGCGGTGCTGTAGCTGCCGGGGCCCTCCTGCCCACTGACTCTGGCGGTGGTCTCCTGACCAGTGACGATTGTGCTGCCCTCCTGGGCACTGACTCTGGCGGTGGTCTCCTGACCAGTGGCGATAGTGCTGCCCTTCTGGGCACTGACTCCAGCGTTGGTCTCCTGACCAGTGACGATAGTGCTGCCCTCCTGGGCATTGACTCCGGCGGTGGTCTCCTGACCAGTGACGATGGGGCTGGTGGTGGCGTCTTGGGCAGCGGGGAGGATGGTGGCCTTCTCCGCTGTGCTGCTCTTCCCAGACTTTGGAGACTTCTTCTGCCCCTTCCCCACCTTGGAAGGAGTCACAGCTGACTTAACACTCCCCCCCGGGACCCTTCTGGGCGGCTTAGCCGGCAGGTGTCTTCCCCCTCTCCCGTCGGGCACTGTTCAACTTCTGGTGCTTCACAGGAGGTGGACTGTCAGTGCTTTGGCTCCGTGTCACACTGGCTGCCCTGGTGCCCGGTGCACTCCACATACCTCTAACAGGCACCACTGGTACCGGAATCTTTTTGGCTGAGGTGCTACTACGGGACCTATGAATTGGAGGAGGGGTGGTGGGAAAGAGGTCAACGTTGCTCAGGAAAAGTTTCTGACGAACACTGGGACGGGTAGCTGGAGGGGGTCTGGGAGTGGAGGAAGAGGAAGTGGTTGTAGGAGGTGTAACTTTTGATGCTTTGGGTGCAGGGTCATGTTCTGGAGGCTGTTGTGAGGTGGATGGATGTTGGGTGTGTGTGTGCCCGCGTTTGTGTACTTTGGGAGGGGGCGTCACAGACACACTGGGAGAGGACACAGGGGACGTGTAAATGGTAGAGGGGGTGGTGAGTGCAGGTGAGCGGGGTGTGGTGCTGGGTATTCTGGTGCGAGTCCTAGTGGCTCTAGTGGTAGTGCATGCAGGTGAGAGTGTAGACGACACTGGAAGGGAGGAGGGAGATGACGAGGAGGGGGACACAGTGGAGGCAGTGGATGTTGCTGTGTCTGTATGTGGGTGATGCTTGTGTGAGTGCCTGTGGGATGTGTGGTGCCTATGTTTGCCTGAGCTGCCCTTGTGTGTTGAGGTGTGTGCAGGCTGGTCTGATGGTGTGCTTGGGATAGGCTGAGGTACAGGGGATTGGGCCTGGGTGGAGGAAGTTGGAGGGGGGAGGCTAGACACAGGGACAATGGCTGCCATCAGTGCTGAGGCCAGAGATTGCAGGGTTCGATGATGGGCAGCCTGACTAGAATGAATGCCCTCCAGGAATGCATTAGTGTGTTGCAACTCCCTCTCTACACCCTGGATGGCATTCACAATGGTAGACTGCCTAACAGTGAATGACCTGAGGAGGTCAATGGCCTCCTCACTGAGGACAGCAGGGGTGACAGGGGCAGGGGCTGAGGTGCCTGGGGCGAAGGTGATGCCCACCCTCATTGATGAGCAGGCACGGGGCGAAGGCTGAGGGGCTGCTGGGAGGGTGGTGCTGGTAGAGGGGGTGGTGGCTGTACCTGTAGAAGTGGGGGGCACAGATGGTGCCACCACCACAAGGGAGCTTCCATCGGAGGACGAGCCTGTGTCGCTGTTTGCTGATCCGCTGACCGCCGTGGTGCTCCCCTCGCCCTCCTTCCCACTGGTGTATTCCGAGTCCATGGTGTGGCCCTCAATGGCAATGTGGGACGCAGCCCCCTCGTGCTCCGGTGCCCCTGTTCCTCCGCCTGATGATGCTGACGCACAAAAGAACAGGGAGAGCACAAAAAGGGTTGGGGAAACAGAAGAAAGACAGGTTGAGTGCATGGCTTACCGCTACCGTTGGCGGACAATACAGACACAGCAGCCCCCTGCACTACACCGCGCTCTTGGGCTCTACAGATGCAGTTCCTGGGATATGGCCTACATGGCTTCGGTCCACATCTGCACACATAGATGACAGAGGGGCATGTATACCTGTACTTGGCACTCTACAGAGGTGGGGTGGAGTGGCACACGGCCTGCATTACGGAGGGGCCTAGTCTACGGAACTCTCCCTGGCCTAGGGAAACCCACAGCCCTCCTCCCCCACCCAGACCCCTCCACTGCGTGCAAAGTCATGAGAATGTGAGTGTACTCACCCCCTTGTGTCTGCTGTGATGCCCTCATGCGCGCATCCAACTCAGGGTAGGCCACCACCAGGATCCGGAACATCAGGGGGGTCATGGTGCGACGGGCACCCCTCCCACGTTGGGAGGCCATCTCCAGCTGAGCCTCTGCCGTCTTCTTGCTCCAGCGGCGAATGTCCTCCCATCTTTTACAGCAGTGGGTGCTCTGTCTCTAGTGGACCCCCAGGGTCCAGACGTCCTTGGCGATGGCACGCCAAATATCCTTCTTCTGGTGGGCGCTGACCTGCATGACATGTACAGGGGAAGAAGAGAAGTCATTACCAACTGCACCGTCGTAGTGAGTGGCCCACATCCCTGCCCTTGCCATGTGGCGCATGCATTCACACTCCTTCATGCTCGCATAACTCTGCCCCCTTCCTACTTACATCCAGCCCTCTCCACCCAGGCATAGCCCATACAACTTGCACCCTATGTACTCACCTGTTGGTCTGGAGGACCGTAGAGTAGTGTGTACTGGGGGAGGACCCCGTCCACAAGCTTCTCCAACTCCTGTGCAGTGAAGGCAGGGGCCCTTTCCCCAGACGCACGTGCCATTGTCTCTTCCAGACCGAGGTCACAGCAGCACTTGCATTGTAGGTCCTCTCCTGTCGAAGATCAGGTATCGAGTGATTGAACAGATAGAAAATGGCGGTCACGTCCGTGGCGGTGACGTCCACGGCGGTGCGTATCATCTCCGTCAGCGCACTTCGTCATTGGATCCTGGGACCCATAGGGTCCAATGTTAACCAATGCAGCATTGCGCCGCGGTCTTCGACCGCCTACCGCGACGGTGTACAATGCCAGTGCAGTTACCTCACATCTCATTGTCCCACTTTAGAGGTCAGGCAGCCGCCATTTCAGGGGCCCACATGGCTTCATTTACAACTGCGTCACACATACCTAGGCCTGGACTCAACACACTTACAGACAACTTTTTGGATTATGTTTCGTATACTGTGTAGCTGTGGGTACATACCTCTGAGTTGCTTGACTCTGTGGTCACTGTTGTCCTTCCTAGGCACCGTCAGCTGGGACATGTGAGGAGATGGCGGAATCCTCCGGTGTACCGACTGCTGGTGGACCTGTTGACAATGGAGGAGCGACATTTAATCATCACCTACAGGTTTGACCGTGCCACTATCCAGGAACTGTGTACCCAGTTGGAGCCAGACCTTATGTCACCAATCCGCCATCCCACAGGAATCCCCCCTCAAGTGCAGGTGCTATCAGTGCTCCATTTCCTAGCAAGTGGGTCATTTCAAACAACAGTGTCCATGGCATCAGGGATGTCCCAGCCTATGTTTTCCAACGTGTTGTCCAGAGTGTTGTCTGCCCTGCTGAAACACGTGAGGAGCTACATCGTTTTCCCTCAGGTGGAGGATTTGGCTACAGTTAAAGGTGACTTCTATGCCCTGGGACATATCCCTAACATCATAGGTGTCATTGATGGGACCCATGTAGCTTTGGTCCCCCCCCCACAGGAGTGAACAGGTGTACAGGAACCGGAAGAGTTATCATTCGATGAATGTACAGATGGTATGTTTGGCAGACCAGTACATCTCGCAGGTAAATGCTATGTTCCCTGGCTCAGTGTATGACGCCTACATCCTGTGGAATAGCAGCATCCCTTATGTGATGGGTCAACTCCAGAGGCACCGTGTGTGGCTATTAGGGGACTCTGGTTACCCCAACCTGTCATGGCTATTGACCCCAGTGAGGAATCCCAGGACCAGGGCAGAGGAACGCTACAATGAGGCCCATGGGCGGACTGGGAGGGTGATCGAATGCACCTTTGGCCTCCTGAAGGCCAGGTTCAGGTGCCTCCATATGACAGGTGGTTCCCTATTCTACTCACCAAGGAAGGTGTGCCAGATCATCATCGCCTGCTCTATACTGCACAATCTTGCTTTGCGACGCCAGGTGCCTTTTCTGCAGGAGGATGGTCCACATGACGGTGTTGTGCCAGCTGTGGAGCCTGTGGTGATGAGGAGGAAGCAGAGGAAGAAGACATTGATAACAGGGACTCTGTCATACAGCAATATTTCCAGTGACACACAGGTGAGATTTTTTTTTTTACTATTACATTTGCTTTCACACTTCTACCTCTATCCTGTCTGTCAATTTGAAGCAGTATTTGCTAACTGAGTGGTACATTTCCATTACGGTTTCACAGGTGTGGTTACCAACGTGTGTCATCTGCTTGCATCCTTCATGGGCTTGTGATATGTGACATAGGTATGTTGACATTACATTTTCGAATGGATTTTGTCATTGTCATAGTTAATACACATATTCATAATCACAGACTGACTCCATATTGTTTTGTGGTTCAAGGGTGTTTATTGAAGTGCTAATTATTGGAGGGGGTGGCAAAATGGTGATGGGTGATGGTGGAGGAATGTCCATGGCAGAGTCCAGTCTATTAGTCTCACAGGTGCACTGCCCATATGGGCATAGGAAGTGGAGCTGGAACAGTTCCAATCTGGACAGGGTTACAAAGTGGAACAGTGGTATGACAATCAGGGTGGTCTTATTTCCTGGCAGGGGTCTTGCCATCTTGCTCTGTCCTGTTCCTGGATCTCAGGGACTGCTTGTGGGGTGGTTCTCTGTCTGCAGGGGGTGGGGTGCTGGTCTGGTGGTCCTGTGGCGCGGCGTCCTGTCCAGTAGCACTGGCGGAGGTGGTGGGCAGTTCATCGTCCAGGCTAGTGTCAGGGGCCCCTTTGAGTGCCACAGTGTCTCTCATGGTCTTCTGTATGTCCTTCAGCACCCCTACGATGGTGCCCAGGTCGGAGCTGATGGTTCTGAGCTCCTCCCTGAACCCCAAATACAGTTTGTCCTGCATGCGCTGGGTCTCCTGAAACTTGGCCAGGACCGTCGCCATTGTCTCCTGGGAGTGGTGGTATGCTCCCATGATGGAGGAGAGGGCCTCGTGGAGAGTGGGTTTACTAGGCCTGTCCACCCCCTGTCGCACAGCAGCCCTCCCAGTTCCCCTGTGTTCCTGTGCCTCTGTCCCCTGGACCGTGTGCCCACTACCACTGCCCCCAGGTCCCTGTTGATGTTGGGGTGGTGGGTTATCCTGGGTTCCCTGTAGTGGTGGACACACAGCTGATTGACGTGTCCTGGGTACGGAGGTATGGGCCCGCTGGGTAGGTGCTGTGCTGGTGTTACCAGAGGGTGGAAGGTCAGTGTTGGGCTGTGCCTGTGCAAGGGGAACCGACTGTCCCGAGGCCCACAATGGTCCGGGCTGGTCATCTGGATCCAGTTGGCCAGAGCTGCTGTCATCACTGTGGGCCTCTTCTGTGGGTCGGGTAGAGATGTCTGGTCCCTCCTGTCTGGTGACGTTAGGTAGTGGTCCTGCAGGGGTATAAAAGCATGATTATTGTATGTGTATGTCTCATGGTGTGCAATGGGTGGGTGAGCGTGTACCCCAGTGCTAGCATTCCTGTGTGGGGGCTTGTGTGATGATGGTTAGGGGGTGTTATGGGTATGTGCAGTGGGCATGCTTTAGTGATGGGTGTCCATGCTTTGTTGTTGCATGCAGGGCTTGGTGTTGGGATGGGTGGTTTGTGTTATTAGTACATTAGTGAGGAGTTTGAGTGATAGGGGAGGTGGTGAGGGTGGGGGTGTGTGATAGCATGTAGGTAGGGTGGGGGATATGATAGTTAAGAATTGACTTACCAGTGTCCATTCCTCCACCGACACCTGGATGCATAATGGTCAAGACTTGCTCCTCCCATGTTGTTAGTTGTGGGGGAGGAGGTGGGGTCTGCCGCCAGTCCGCTGTACCGCGATGTTGTGCCTGGAGACCACGGAACGCACCTTCCCCCGTAGGTCATTCCACCTCTTCCTGATGTCGTCCTGATTTCTTGGGTGCTGTCCCACTGCGTTGACCCTGTTGACTATTCTTCGCCATAGCTCCATCTTCCTAGCTTTAGAGGTGTGCTTCACCTGTGAGCCAAATAGCTGTGGCTCTACCCGTACGATTTCCTCCACCATGACCCTGAGCTCCTCCTCCGAAAACCTGGGGTGTCTTTGGCGTGCCATGGGGTGGTGTAGGTGATGTGTGGGGTGGTGTATGTGGTGATGAGTGTGGTGATGTGTAGTGGTGTGTGGTGTTTTGTGCGTGGATGTTGTGTGGGTGATGGTGTAGTGTGCCTCTGTGTGGTGGGTTGTCTATTGCTGTGCTCTCTCTGTCGCCTTCGTCTCTATATTTTGGTCGTAGGGGTTTGTGGGTGATGTGGGTGTGTGTTTTATATTGTGTTGGGTGTGTGGGAGTGGTGTTTGTATATGTGTGTCTGTATATTTTGAGCGCCGCGTGGATTTGTGGGTCTTAATAGCATGGTCGTGTTTCTGTTGGCGTGACGGTGGAGGATTTCTTTTCAGCAGTTTGTCACTGACCTTTGGTGTGGCAGACTTGTGTTGGTGTCTGAATTTCGGCGGATTCCGAGATGTGGGTCATAATAGCTGTGGCGGTTTTCCGCGGCCGCGGCGGTGTATTGGCGGTCTTCTGCACGGCGGTAAGCGGCTTTTACCGCCAAGGTTGTAATGACCCCCTATATCTTGCATCCCTTTACAAAGGAATATCCAAACATGTTAATTAATTGAAATTTATTTCCAAAACAAAGTCGAAAAGAACTCTCTCACATAGTTATTTGTTTTATTAGTAGATGCACAATTTTTTTTCCCATGCACAAATGGTGAATGAACCATTGATAGTTCCAGCACAACTGATGGACTGGATCTGTTCACGATTTGCTGCTGACAGTGTGACAGTCTAATACTTTGCAGTTTCTTCCTTTGGTCTAGGCAGAAGCCCCTCCCCCAATACAAACCTAGGAGTCCACCCTAGCTTAAGAGCTGATCTTTACACAGACTGTAGTTTTCACAAAGTGCCAGCTCTTGACCACATGTAAGGTTGTGGTGACTAAGAGGACATGAAGAGGAGTTGTTCAGCACCACAACTTTCTAGATACTTCTTCACCCAATTGGCTCACCATATGGCACTTTGAGTGAACTTCAAAAGGGCTCAATGGACATGAACACTTCCAAAACAAAACACACACTGTGGAACACTCGAGCCCACAGACCTCACCTTTCGTAGTGAGTAGTGTAGGTCCTCCTGAGCTGCAGCATATATTTCAGTTTATCCCAGCTAGGTACTATGGTGGCCCCTCTCTTCTGTTGCAAGTCTTCCTGTGCAAGGGAACCTCAAATAACCATTCTGGACCATCTTTCACCTCCCTCCTTCATGTATTTTTCAGAGAGCCATCCCAGTAGACTTGTTGAAATGTGCCAGTTTTGTGGTGTCAAACCTGGCAAAAAGGATTTGGTTTTAGTTATCCCAATCTTGAACACAAAAGAATGTATTGATTGCCACTGACGTGAGACCATGATTCCTGGTAGAGAAATCTTGGCATGTAGGCTGAAAGGTTTACTTCCATCTTTACACTAAAATGCCAAGCAATAATTGCGTATTCCAACAGTTAGTAATGAGACAGGTTTTTGGCAATTCTACTCATTTCCTTATTCTACTCAGACTGCCTAAACTATTATTCATGAAATAAGAGCGAGAAGGTGGGGTCAAGCTGCATATTACAGGCTGGAGAAACCCAAACAAGGGCCCAAAGGCAAGAGAGGCACCCCTACTTGCCTACCTATTAACCAGTGGGGATTGCCCTTCTAGAGAACAAGCAGCCAGGGTGAACTCACAAGCTTCAAAGAGACCCTCTGTCTCCTTTCCCTCACACTACTCTGTGAGAATTTCTTCAAACGATCCCTGGAAAGTTTTGGGGAGGGGCCTCCAGTTCACATTTGCTGTCTTCGCTTTTACTCCTGCCCTCCATCTTAGGTACTACTAAAATGTAACAAAAACAAAATGGATGCCACTGTTGTAATTTAGTAGTGATTAGATTAAGCATTAGCAGAAGACATCTTTTGAAGCAACTATTGTGAACATTTGACGGAATCCATTTTGTATTCATGGCAGCCATTATCTCTGCTACATGCTGCCATGTGCTCGCCATGTGCTCTGTCCTACCTTCCTGTTAACTACTCTTGAAAATCTGTCTAGTGACAAGTTATATTTAGCGTCTCCCACTTTGCACATGCCCAGTAAGGTCTGCAGCTGTTAGTAATTAGTAACCAACAGTAATGTGTCTACTAGTCCTTGAAAACTGTTAGCCCCCCCTACCTGTCGACTGTGCATTTCCATGTGACCTCATATGTATATAAGTCTTGCTTCTATAACTGTACCACCTTCTTTTAGCCCCTGCGTGGGTGTAAAAGGACCATGCTCTCTTAGTTCAGTGTGCTACTTCAAACATTACCGAAGGGTACTGTTTGAACTGTAGTACCACCTCATGAGGTTTAATAAACTTTGCCTTTTATTTCAGTTTCTGTGCCAACTTCTTCCTATATGGTCTGAGGACTTTGTGCAGAGAAGGGCGAGCCCCTTGCACTAGTAGGCCTTGCTGAGGCTTACTTCGACACTGTGGCTATGTATGGCCTCTGTGTCATGCATGCTCCATTCACGAATTCTCTGCACATATATAAATGATATATATTTGCAGCATACATGTCCTATGTGGATAGATGAAGAACCTGATTTTTGGGGACCAGCAGACCAATCTAAAACACAGGAGAGGAAAACGTCCTGAACCTCGACTCAAGAACAACGATGGCGCCTACAATGCAAGCGCAACCACGCTTGCTGTAACAACGACTGCCTTTTTCTTTGCCTTAACCATGCATGTGCTGAACTACGCATATGCGTCGTTAAGGCAGAGAAAAAGGCAGAGTGGATCGGGAGAGGGCATGGTCAGGTAAGTGGGGCAGAAGGGGTTGTGTAGTTTGTAGGGGCGAGAGGTGGATTAAGGACTTGGGGTCGGTGGGGGGCTGGGCTTTTTTTAGGGGCGGGCTGAGGAAGTTTGGGTATTTTTTTTATGGCTTAGGTTGGGGGGTTGGGCTATTTTATTTTTTAGGAGTGGGGTGGAGGTTGGTTATTTTTATTTAGGACTTAGGTTGGGGTGGGGTAGTTTACTTTTAAGGGGGGGTGGGAAGGTTTCAGGAAAGGTGGGGGAAAGAAGAGGAAGAAGGATCAGGAGAGGACGCGGTGAGGTAAGTGGGGTTGGAGCAGGGTTGTCGCATAGGCTCTCATTATCCTAATGAGACTACTGGATTATTGGGCGGCAAGATCGTTCACAGTGTGGGAGACTAAGTCTGATCCACGACGAACGACCCTTGTCACCCCGAATCCGGGTTGTGCACCGGCTAACTAGCAGTGCCTTATCTCTTCCAGAGGGAAGAGACAATTGGGCAGCCAAGCGCATGACATCTTAGTGCTTCCCAGGGAAGTCGTGGTCACTCAGGTCACAACCAGTTCTCTTGTACAAAGTGTGATCTTATATATAAATGACAAAGGCAGTTTGAGTTTTAAAGATTGGTTTAATAAAACAACTGCATTTTAGATAACAAGGCGTGAGCCGCAATAACCAGAACCATACAACACAGTAGGATTGAAATAGTAACGAGGAGAGTGAAAAATAAGAATAATGCTATCATAGTACAACTAGATTACGTTCTCTCTCTAAGTTCTATTATGAGCACAGCATGTTAAGCTCTAAGCCTGCCTTTCACGTTCCCCCGGGAGGACATCAACCCTCATACCTGAGAAAAAGCCTGTGATCTGGATCAGCATCTGCAACAGGGCAGTCAGCATCTAGTTGTGGGTTCCTGGTCGGAATCTCCCTCTTGCGTGTGCTGGGAGTAGAAAGTGTTTTTATACTATTGATGTGAACTAACACCCCGATGTTCCTGTGTAAAAATGTGTACTGTCTACGAACCATAAAGACTAAACTTCTACCATGTCTATCACCAATGTACCAGACTGTATCCTTGACTGAAGCACAGAGTGAACTACATTGCTGAAGTAGGCTAAACAGTGTGATAGAAGAAAATAAAACAAGACCGTAAAACTGGTTATTGTAAAATAACAGTGTGAGGCTAAATAATATGCATCTCGGGCAAAGTGCACAGAGGCCTAATACCTTAAGCAAACGCGCAAAAAGCTACATTAAAAATGGCTACACTACACCCTCCCCTTGTCAGTAGACAGTGGTTTAAGCCAAAGCTAAAAATGCCCTAAACTAAAAAAAAATACTAAAAACCCTATAGAATTTCAACAAGTCAAGAGGACATCAAAGCACATCAATCCTCAATTTAGAAATAAGCACGTGGCTGAATGCCGAATCCATATAACAGTGTCAATTTAGACTACATTCAATTCAAACATTGGTCATGGAAAGCAGGAGATTCTCCAATTCAGCAGATGACAAAACCGGAAAATCCACTCCAAAGACTACCAAAAAGCAGGTGTGTTCCAAAGCCCCAGTGTCAACCAGGGCGGCATCCCATACAGAGTCTGTGAACGAGTTAATATCAACTTCCTCCAGGAAGGGTATCTCGTAATCAGCCTCACGAAGCAAGCGCAGCCGCAGCTCGCATGTCTGGTAATGAGCCCTCATTGGGAACATCAACAGATTCCATCAACCACTTTGGGGCATTGCTGTGAGAGACAGACTGCCAGTGCGTGTTCCAAATCGCACCATCGGCACCAAAACACGGGTTGCACACAATCCAAAACCGGTTTGAATGACAGAGACCAGTCACACTCCAAATGTCCCAGGAGTGTTGCTCCAAAGTGCTGCATCATGCGTTCTCGACACAGCTGCGCTGATGGGAGCGCCCACATTCATCCTTGGTGTGGCGGGACAGCCATTGCGGAAAAACAACAGCAACAGCAAAATGCTGGCTAATAAGGCCAAAGATATCGGAAATCCCCCAAAAATGCTTCTGAAAATCGAATGAATAGCCGAAGGTATTAAACCGAATATGGAAGAGAAGGTGTGAACAAAACCAACACCAACAGCTTTGAAAAAATGTGCTAATCCAGCTGTGCTGGACGCATTAAATATACGTCCCACGAGTTCACCAAAGTGATTTGGAAAGTTGGTATTTAACAGGGACTGGATTTCCGCTGATGACCTTGCCACTTGAAGTGCGTAGGTCTCGCGTGCAGATGTAAGAGCCACATGCTTCAGAAACAATAAAGCCTTCAGTCTACTTAACTTGTCGAAATTCACCTTGGAAGTAGCAATGTGAGGCCAGATATCTGCCACCTCCCTTAATTTAATGGGGTCAACAACACACTCCCGCAGCAAGTAACGACCTTAGTGACCGAAACAACGTAAACTATTCCGGCCCGCATGCCACAACCGTCTTCACTAATGAGGAGGACATAGCTGCCGTTTAAATGCACCTGGAATGTGCGTTTAATCAAGGGGACCGGAACTCCCTTCAGATAGCAAGCCAAGTTCGCAATCGAGGCATTACATGCCCCATGCAAGGACAGCTGCTTACAGATCATTGAATGGCTGACTGAAGTCTCGCATTCAAAACCGCTAAGAAAGACCTCTTTTATGCCATTGAGGTATTTGTACAAGAAGGGAAGCTCCCACACCTCATGGATATAACTATCAACCAACTTCTCATATCTGCCTACCGGAACATGTTTCAAACAAGAAGTGAACTGTAACATAGAAATAGGCAGATTAATAACCCGGTGTATCAACCACTCTGCAGAGGGGATCACAGCCACGGTAAAAGGCAATCTTTCTAACTTTTCAATATGGAGCATGACATAAGTCGCCTCCTTATTAGTGTTAAATTAAAGGAAAAAAATATTTCCCTGGCACTGATGTGCTGCCACGGAACGCGACCCGCCCTCAATGTCTGAAGTGTCCAACCCAACGGCATAATGGACCTGGTCTGACTTTGTCCATGATATTAGAAAGACATATCAGATCGTATAATGTCTATAGCAGAAGATACAATGTTGTTAATCGTATATATTCAGTCATACAAGGTGTGAATTCCATTATCCACAACAGCTAATGCATTTTTCAAATTTTCCTGATCAATCTGCCTTAACCGGGCTGCAACCTCCTGCTGGGAAAGTTTCCATATCTCATGGTATACTTCATACAAGAAACACTTCCTACGTGGTGGCTTCGGGCCAGACCAAAAATCTTGTAAGTTAGTGTTATTAGACAGGAGAGTGAGATGTGTCTTAACTGCATCTAGCAATATGATTTTAACCATTGTTGGCACAATTTTCCCCACACTATATGTAGTAATTATTTCAGCATGTTCTGGTGATATATAGCGAGGGTCTGACCTACTTGTCTAGAAACCCCCCGAGGAGGTGACAAAACGTTGATGACACTCGTTGGTGTCTACAGGCCACAATAACCACCCGCCCGGACGTGTCAATGAAGTGTTAAATGTACCATTCTGGACCCAGTCTGTAAGCTCACTAAAAGTGGCATTTATGTAGGTCTGCCAGTTATTAATCTTTGCAGGGACAGGTATACTAGGCATGTTCAATTCTCTAATTGTTGCTAAGCCCAAACAGCTAGTCTGTTGCACTGTTTCATTTAAAAAAATCATTTGGATGGGAATGAGACATGCTCTAAACAACGTTTCTCTACCCTTTGTTTGCCAATGCTTTGTTCCCCAAACACTTTTCAAATCAACATTATTTGACCAATATTCATACCCTTCAATCGACAGTCAGGAAACAAAAGAATCTGAGTATATGAATTTCGTATCAGTCAACAACATTTGTCTATCTTTTGACGGAGTTAACCTAAAATAATATGACTTAGCATTCATTTGATGATGCCCATAAAAATACGGAAATTTGTCAGAATAAGTTTTAGAACTCCCTTGCGGGGGAGTTGGGCAATGCTCCCATTGCGCAAAGTCAAATAACATTTTCAGACTACTTGCTTTGTGTATAAAATGGTGTCCATAATAATTATAGCAAAACATGTCACCATAATTGTCTTTAAACTAGTAAGCATCTTTATTTTCATAGACAGTATAATATTGCAATTCAGTCTTCATAGAATCAACTGTCTTCACATCCCAATCATCAGAAACAATGCCCGGTATTACTATATCATTCATAGATAACTTTAGGACATACGGTATTTCGATTATCTCAGTGGGACCGTATATATATCAAACATTAATTTATCCCATACAATCCCATCCGGAATTGGTACTGCAGAAATGTTCACAAAGGACAATTCTCTTCTAACCCCATGTGATGAAAAATGTGGCTTCAACACTTCCTCCACCTGTTTAACCGCTGATCTCTCAGGAAGAAAAGGATCATGTATCAACAGAAAAAAGGTAATGACAAACCCTATCCAAAGAAAACATGCTAGCATAGTCAATAAGAGCCACAGATAGTTCCATGGAAAAACAAAATACGTATCTTTAAGCCAACACAGCAGCTTACGTGGACCTGAGAGGTCAGTAGTCGAAGAGGCAAACGAGTCCGATAGAACATCATCGTTGTTGGCAAAGTAACCAGAGGCAGTTCGTGCAAAAGGTGTTGCCATATTCAATGGAGGAGTTGGCGTTTCTCGTGTTGGTACACTATAGATAGCACCATCCATTACGTCAGTATTCATGATGACTTGATCAAAGGTTTCTAAGTTATCCGTTGTTAGTGGAACTAATGCAAGATCATCATTCACCCTCCCCAAGCTCGGAGAGGTAACAGTGTTGGTATAGATAACCTGAAGCGGAACATCTTCCCCAGTAGTGAGAGGGATTCGGGAACTACTGGACGTTCCTCCTGGTTTGCTGTGTTGAATCGGCCACATGTTGTAACTTGACATTGTCAATAGAAACAAAGCGATTTTCTTTGGCACCTGGCAACAGGGGCAGAATAACAGTTTTTGTTCTGTGTATCCCCAACACAGGGACTGGTGCTCGACTAGAAGGGCCAAATTCTTTCTTCACTGCAACCTTTTCACGCAGAAGATCCCCAACACTGGGAATCCAGCCAGTAGGTGTTACTGGCACATCCTTAATTCCTGCGGAGGCAGCATTTTTGGAAGAATTATCTTTATGGAACTGTTGTAAGTCCTGCAAAACAGTGACACGATCATTTATGTCAAAAGGCTTTTCCTCTGCCTCCACACCAGGACCATCAAGATCCGGAACAAACATTCGTGTTCCGAACAGGCACTCATATGAAGTACGACCCCCCAGGGACCTTCTAGGCAGGTTATTTAGTGCTCTCTGAACTCCATACAGGTGGATTAGTCATCTACAACCCGTACCTAAGACTCTGTCTGTTAAGGATTGCTTTCAATCGCTGTTTAATCGCTCCACGACAAACTTTCCCTCGGGATGAAATGGAGACGAGTACTGGAGTTGGACCCCCAATGAAGCCATGGTGTCCCTGAATGCCATTGAGGCAAAGGCAGGGTCCTGGTCCGAATGGAACGCCGCAACTGCATATGTACCGACAAAGACTCGCAAATCTTTAATGACAGTCCGAGCGTCAGCCGAGCGCTGTGGCCACCGCCACACAAATTTGGAGCAAGAATCAACAGCGACTAGTATATATTTGTATGCACTATCTGGTGTTAGTGGACCGTAATGATCCAAGTACACACAATTTAATGGTCTATTGGATAATAAGAGGGGTGTCTGTGGCGGGCGCATAGCTGTTGAAACTTTAATTTGTTGACAGATGTCACAACAAAGGACATACTGCTTAGTATCTTTATAGAGACAAGGCCACCAGTAACGGGCCTGTAATAGCAAAATTGTGGCGGCCACGCCAGCATGTGCAGATGCCACTCCCTCATGCGCTGCCTTAATCAATTGTGGTCTTACAACTGTATTGGGGATGTCGCGTATGCCTACGCCAGGAATTTTAACCTCAGCGTTCAGCATACTTCCCATGAAATATTGGTATTTACTAGGAAATCCTTTAGGATAAGGCTTGCCATCAACCGTAGCTTTTATGGCAGCCAAAATCTCTGTGTCTGGTTTGGAACTTGAATGAGTCACTGCACCCACAGTGGCAACTGCCACTGCCGACTTTGCGGCTTCATCAGCCAAAGAATTCCCAGCAACGTCTATTCCAACGCACTGGTGTCCAAGTGTATGTACAACATGGACTTTGGGTAGCGTCTCCTTCAGGTCAGCTACCTTCCCCCACAGAAGTCTGTGTTTTATGGTGTTGCCTTTTGAATCTCTGAACCCATTCAAGCGCCAGTAATGTAGGTATTCATTAAAAGACTGGACACAATAATACAAATCACAAACAATCAGTGTCAATTGCGTCGGATCTGTATGTTCTAGTGCCATTAGTAGAGCTTTCAGCTCAGCTAACTGTGCCGTACAATCCCCTAAGGTCTGTGTGTAAGTATGTTGGGGGCAGAATTTCTCCCCCTCCATATGACCTCTCACTGCCGCACGTGCAGCCGAATATTGGTGTTTTGTTCCTACCGCCGGTTGTGCAGAGCCATCGGTGTACATGACAACTTGATATTGATCAATAGGCAATGTATCAGCAGGAACCGGATATTCAACTTCATATTGCAGAAATTCTTGAGTTTGTAATTTCGGGTCAAAAATGTAATCTACATCAGTGGCTGTTAAAGACGTAGCCCATTGTATCCATTGCGGGTGGAGTGCTTTTGCGTTCGGAACGCTAGCTTTTGTGACAGCCTCGAGGGCCGGTATAGGGGAAACGACAATAATGTGTTTACCCTGGGCAAGAGGTCTTTCTTTAATAACAGCCATCTGCGCAGCAGTCAGAATTTTCTCTGTGGGTGCAAATTGTTGTTCAGCAGCCGAATACAAGTGAGACTTGTATCCAATCAGGACTGTCTCACCTTCATTAAATGTGACACACGTAAACCCAATGGCCCCAGCTATCACCCTGATGACCAAATGCGTCTTATTGTACCGTGTATGTAAATGTTTTGCGGCTATTAGATCTGCTTGCAACTCCCAAAGAGTATGTGTATGTTCAATTGTCCAGAATTTGCTTGAAAAATCAGGATGGATTAATTCATATAAAGGTTTTATGCGCGTAGCATAATCAGGAATGTATGTTCTGCCAAAATTTAGAAAGCCCAACAATGATTGGAGTTTCTTAATTGTATTAGGTGGTTGTAATTGTGCACACTTTTCTAAAAATTGTGGCGCTAGGCTCTTACCTTCATTCGAGAGCTCATATCCCAGGAATATGACGCTGAGGAAGGCAATTTTTTATTTTCTGAAGTAAAATTTGTAGCCAATTTTAGCAAATCCTACAACAATGCGGGCTACTCGTCTTAAATGTTGTAGCAACTCGTCATCCGTGAGATTTATATCATCTACATATGACAATGCTTCAGGGTCCAACTCGTGTAAAATTTCAGTCACACGAGCTGCAAACAGTCCAGGGCTGTTCTTATACCCCTGAGGCAAACAACAGAATTATTTCTAGAAGCCAAACGTGCTAAAGCTTGTCAAATCTCTGCTTTTGGGTGCTATATTCTGGCAGAAGAATCCATTCGAGATGTCTAAGGTGGTTTTATATTTTTTCCGCACAATGTTGTTCATCAGTGCGGCACTATGTGAATTTTGTATAGCTTATGTACGTGTCTGTCCGTTCAAATGCCTGTAGGCTAAGACTATTCTATATGACTGGTCCGGTTTAGCTACAGTGAATAAGGGATTATTCATCGGTGAGACACAGGGTTCAATCACCGCCTGGTATTCCAGTTGTGTAAGTATTTCCCTCACCGGTGCCCTTGCTTCATGTTTTATGGGATACTGCGGTTGTGGCTGAGGTTCGCTTTTAATCGGAATTATATGATATGGAGAATCCCTATCCCACCCTACTTGATTTCTATATAAGGCAGGTGCCTGTGCCAGAGCCCATTTGATGCAATAGGACTCTGCGACTTCCCCTGGAACAAGGGGCAAGAACGAAGGTTTAATAACCTCCTCCCCCACTGGGCAGGTGCAGACAAAGTCAGACGGCCAATCTTCTTCAGCCAGTAAAATGTCATATATCCTAATTACACGATCCCAAAAGATTGCGTGCATGGTGCGTTCAATGTCTCCTTCCAATTGTAAAGTCACTGTGTACACCCTATCGGGTTCAGAGACACGCATATCTGCTGTTTCAACCTGTATGAAGTCATCAGTTGGTTTCACCTCCAGATGCTCTAGAAGATTCTGGCGAACTATTGTGACCTCTGCCGCGCTGTCTAGCAGTGCTAGCGCCCATGTCTTGTTCTTCAAGAGAACTCTCTTCCTGAGTGGCATGTCGAACTGAGACCGCTGCCACTTTTTTCTTTTTAAACTGTTGTTTTTGCTGTACTGGTTTCTCATCCTTTTTGACAGAAACCTCCGAAGAGCGTTGTGATTCCTGTCTCGGTTTCATGTACTCTGTTCTCCACTCTGACCGCCCACCTCTCTCATTTCTCTTTTCCGATGAGTCCTGAAAGGAACGAGATTGGCGTGTATCAGTATATTGATATCTATCAGGCGTTTTTATATTATCCCTATTCCTGAGATTATACCTATTCTGCGGGGTCTCCGTACGCGGAGATTCACCCCTGTCTTTTTCAGGTGTTTGTTGTTTTTTCTCCCAGCGCTTCTTATTACCCTCAGGTTGCTGTTTAGCATTTTCTTTACTTATTTTTCCCTGAAATTGAGGTTTTTGTGGTCTAGCCCCTAGGCTATCTCGACCAATACTGGAATATGTTTCCGCTATTATTTTTGGCAGTTCCCTCTCCTGATCTTGTTGCAGGACGTCACGAAGACGCATGCGCACTGCAAGTGCAACTGCTTCCCCTTTAAGATTACTGAGTATTATTGAAGAAACCATAGCAAACCTGCCCATCAGTTGCATTCTTAAATCTAGAGCCGGGGCAGCCCTGTATTCATCCTGAATTTGTTTAAGCACTTCCGGTAGGGTGGCTAATGTCGGTGTACCGTGTGCCGTTGTATAGAGCGCAGCAAACACCGTACCCCATGTATTACAATGTTCCACTGTGGGAACCATTCCAAATGGTAAACACATGGTTAGTATTCTATGTTTGTCCTGAGGTCCCGTATGGGGAAATACCGCCTCCAGCGTATTTATTTTTTGTGCCAGCCAAAATGGAGTCTCCTCCCGTTTTGCCGGAACTTTACCCATAATAGAGTGTACAGTCACCGGGTTTATACCTGGTAGTACTGCATGTGGTTGTGCTGGAGCAGCACGCGCTGGGTTTGTATTTAGTGGCTGCATCACAAATTGTACTAAGCGTCTATATGTAGCTGTTAAGTCTGTATATAAATGACAAACTTCAGCCACCGCCATATTAGCAACCGCAGGATGTGGTGTACATGTGGCCAATAAAGGCCAGGTTGGACCATCATTACTTAGTGGACCCAACCTTACCGGTAATATTGCATGGGGTAGGGCGCCATCAAGCCATTTATTATGTTCTTGATAAGATAGAGGTATCTCTAGGTCTGCATACGCCCTGTACTGTCCAGGCGTGTTCGCAATTGTATATGTGTGAAATGTATTTGTGTTCCCATCAACTGCTGGAAATGTGACCCAGGAATAAAAAAGTTCTGTTCTGTAGGCTGCGTGGGTGGCCACCACAAATGTGACTGGACAACCCTGGGCTGTAAGACCATGTGCTAGCAAATGTGCTGTGAGGGGCTGTCTCATGTTAACAGCTATTTGTATTGCCTGGGGATTCACCATTACAAAAACAGCGAGAGGTCAGAGAAGGCACACCAAGACGGTGTCTTTCCTTTTAAGGTTCAAGCTTGAACAACCATCCGCTCAAATTAGGGTTACCTATACCGCGTTGGTGGAAGTCCTCAGGGCCATGGACGTCTCCGTTAAAGGAACTGTGGTATCATTATATTATATGAGACCGAGACGAACTGGTGGACCCGAAAATTAGAGCCAGACCAAACATTGGTGGCGCCATGTCGCGTAGGCTCTCATTATCCTAATGAGACTACTGAATTGTTGGGCGGCAAGATCGTTCACAGTGTGGGGGACTAAGTCTGACCCACGGCGAAGGACCCTTGTCACCCCGAATCCGGGTTGTGCTCCGGCTAACTAGCAGTGCCTTATCTCTCCCAGAGGGAAGAGACAATTGGGCAGCCAAGCGCATGACATCTTAGTGCTTCCCAGGGAAGTCGTGGTCACTCAGGTCACAACCAGTTCTCTTGTACAAAGTGTGATCTCATATATAAATGACAAAGGCAGTTTGAGTTTTAAAGATTGGTTTAATAAAACGACTGCATTTTAGATAACAAGGCGTGAGCCGCAACAACCAGAACCATACAACACAGTAGGATTGAAATAGTAACAAGGAGAGTGAAACATAAGAATAATGCTATCATAGTGCAACTAGATTACGTTCTCTCTCTAAGTTATATTATGAGCACAGCATGTTAAGCTCTAAGCCTGCCTTTCACGTTCCCCCGGGAGGACATCAACCCTCATACCTGAGAAAAAGCCTGTGATCTGGATCAGCATCCGCAACAGGGCAGTCAGCATCTAGTTGTGGGTTCCTGGTCGGAATCTCCCTTTTACGTGTGCTGGGACTAGAAAGTGTTTTTATACTATTGATGTGAACTAACACCCCAATGTTCCTGTGTAAAAATGTGTACTGTCTACGAACCATAAAGACAAATTTTCTACCACGTTTATCGGCAATGTACCAGACTGTATCCTTGGCTGAAGCACAGAGTGAACTACAGTGCTGAAGTAGGCTAAACAGTGTGATAGAAGAAAATAAAACAAGACTGTGAAACTGGTTATTGTAAAATAACCGTGCGAGGCTAAATAAAATGCATCCAGGGCAAAGTGCACAGAAGCCTAATACGTTAAGCAAACACGCAAAAAGCTACATTAAAAATGGCTACACTACAGGGTAGGGGGTAGTTTTTAGGGGTGAGGGTGGATTAAGGACTTGGGGAGAAGGGAGGGGGTCAGGGTAGTATGTTTTTTAGGGGTGGGGTAAGGGGATTAGCGTAGTTTATTTCTAGGGTTGGGTGGGGGAATCGGGATTGTTTGGTCAGGTAAATGGTGTTGGGGTAGTTTTTAGGGTTGGGATGGATTAAGGGCTTGGGGCAGGGTTAGAGGGGTCTGGGTAGTTTGATTGTTTGGGGAGTGGTGGGGGATCGGGGTAGTTTGGTCAGGTAAGTGGGGTTGGGGCAGGGCTAGGGGTAGTTTTTAGGGATGGGTGGATTAAGGGCTGGGGTGGGTAGTTAGCTTTTTAGGGGAGGGGTGGGGGATCAAGATAGTTTGTTTGTTAGGGGCAGGTGGGGGGATCAGGGTAGTTTGGTTATTAGTGAGGGTGGGAGGTCTGGAAGATTTCAGGGCTCAGGGTGGGTGGGTGGTGTTGTGGTAATGTTGTTTTTACGGGTGGGGATGCTGGGGTCGGGGTAGTTTTGTTTTTAGGGGCAGGATGGGGGTCAGGGTAGCTTTTTTTTAGGGGTGGGTGTGGGGGGATTGGGGTAGTTTTGTTTTTAGTGGAAGAGGTGAGGGGGTGTAGTTTTGTTTTTAGGGGTGGGGGTTCAGGTAGATTGGTTTGAATGCAAGGAGGGTCGGTTGTTTTTAGGGCAGGTGGGGGTGAGGGAAGGTTTTAGGGCTCAAGGTGAATGGGGGTATTGGGGTAGTTTTGTTTTTAGTGGTGGGGGTTAGGTAGTTTTGTTTTCAGGGGCAGGGGTGGGAGGGTCATGATAATATGGTTTTTAGGGGTGGGGGATCGGGGCAGGTTAGTTTTTAGGTGGTGGGGTGGGTTGATCTGGGTAGTTTGGTATTTAGGTGTGGGGTTGGGGGGTCACTTGTTTTTAGGGCAGTGGGGGGTCAGGGAAGATTTCAGGGCAAAAGAGTGGGTTTGGGGTGTCGGGGTAGTTTTGTTTTTAGGGGTGGAGTTGGTGGGGTTGGGGTAGTTTTGTTTTTAAGGGCAGGGTGGTGGGGTCAGGTAGTTTTGCTTTTAGGTATGGAGGTTAGGGGGGTCAGGGTAGTTTATTTTTAGGGGCAGGCTGGGAGAGTCAGAGTAGTTTTGTTTTTATGGGCGGTGGGGGGGTCAGGTTAGTTTTCAAGTTAGGGGTGGGGTACTTTGGGCCTTAGGGCGGGTGGAGTTGGCATGCTAGAAGCACGCAGGCTGTTCCCACACACACCTTTACTAGGCATGCTTTCATAATGAAAAATCACTGTAAAGGCATGCGTGGTAAAGGCATTTGGAACAACGACTGCATTGTTCAGGCATGCGTGGTTCTCACATTAGTTGTTCCATCATACATTCCACTGGAGAGGGCAAGAGACCTTTTAGATGGCAGATAAAAAGAGTTGACTTTCAACTAAAAAAATATTTTCATTTACAGCCATGTAAATCGGGATGTGCAAAGTGTGTAATTTGCTTTTGCAAAATTATGTGAAATGAAGGCAAAACTACACAAACTTTTGTGTAATTATGTGAAATTCAAACCTGTCAATTCACTCTACAATCTAGGTTGAAATATGCCCCTACATCAACTTTTGGCTCGAGGGTGCATTTAAGAAAAAGCAACACAAACAGCTACCGTGTACTTTCTGTTGTGCACATGAGTTTTAAGGAATTGGGGCCATATGTATGAAAACTGGGGTCTGCGAATCGCAAATAGCGATTTTTAAGAAATCGCTATTTCCGAGTCGCAATTGGCCATGTAACAAATTTACGATTCAGAATTAGCGATTTCTTAAAAATCGCTATTTGTGGTTTGCGAGGCCCATTTACCGAATCGCAATTTGCATTCTCGCAATTTGCGATTTTTTTGCGAATCAGTAAAAAATCACAAATTGCGAGAAAGTTCGAGAATGCACACCTGGAGGAGCCTGATGACATCACCAGCAGGAAATGAGTCATCCCAGGCAGTTTCAGGTGCCACACCCAAACCAGCATCCTGAGAGAGAGCAGCCCAGCCACATAGAGCAGCACTCAGCAGGAGCAGAAACACCTGAGCCAGGATGGAGACCCCGGTAACATCACAGGAGAAGCAGGAGAGAAAGCGCAAGCTCAAGTTTAATGAACAGGAGCTGGAGGTACTGACTGAAGAGGTTGTGAGGAGCCATGACCGCCTGTTTGGGAAATCTTCACTCCAGATTCCTGAGAGCGAGAAAAGAAGGTTATGGCTGGACATTGTGAGAAAGTAGCCTCTTCTAGCCTTGTTACCCCCACTTTTGGCCTGTTTGTGAGTGTATGCCAGGGTGTTTTCACTGTCTCACTGGGATCCTGCCAGCCAGGGCCCAGTGCTCATAGTGAAAACCCTATGTTTTCAGTATGTTTGTTATGTGTCACTGGGACCCTGCTAGTCAGGACCCCAGTGCTCATAAGTTTGTGGCCTATATGTATGTGTTCCCTGTGTGGTGCCTAACTGTCTCACTGAGGCTCTGCTAACCAGAACCTCAGTGGTTATGCTCTCTCATTTCTTTCTAACTTGTCACTAACAGGCTAGTGACCAATTTTACCAATTTACATTGGCTTACTGGAACACCCTTATAATTCCCTAGTATATGGTACTGAGGTACCCAGGGTATTGGGGTTCCAGGAGATCCCTATGGGCTGCAGCATTTCTTTTGCCACCCATAGGGAGCTCTGACAATTCTTACACAGGCCTGCCACTGCAGCCTGAGTGAAATAACGTCCACGTTATTTCACAGCCATTTTACACTGCACTTAAGTAACTTATAAGTCACCTATATGTCTAACCTTTACCTGGTAAAGGTTAGGTGCAAAGTTACTTAGTGTGAGGGCACCCTGGCACTAGCCAAGGTACCCCCACATTGTTCAGGGCCAATTTCCCTGACTTTGTGAGTGCAGGGACACCATTACACGCGTGCACTACATATAGGTCTCTACCTATATGTAGCTTCACAATGGTAACTCCGAATATGGCCATGTAACATGTCTATGATCATGGAATTGCCCCCTCTATGCCATCCTGGCATAGTTGGCACAATCCCATGATCCCAGTGGTCTGTAGCACAGACCCTGGTACTGCCAAACTGCCTTTCCTGGGGTTTCACTGCAGCTGCTGCTGCTGCCAACCCCTCAGACAGGTTTCTGCCCCCCTGGGGTCAAGCCAGGCTTGTCCCAGGAGGGCAGAACAAAGGACTTCCTCTGAGAGAGGGTGTTACACCCTCTCCCTTTGGAAAATGGTGTGAAGGCAGGGGAGGAGTAGCCTCCCCCAGCCTCTGGAAATGCTTTCTTGGGCACAGATGTGCCCAATTCTGCATAAGCCAGTCTACACCGGTTCAGGGGACCCCTTAGCCCTGCTCTGGCGCGAAACTGGACAAAGGAAAGGGGAGTGACCACTCCCCTGACCTGCACCTCCCCTGGGAGGTGTCCAGAGCTCCTCCAGTGTGCTCCAGACCTCTGAAATCTTGGAAACAGAGGTGCTGCTGGCACACTGGACTGCTCTGAGTGGCCAGTGCCACCAGGTGACGTCAGAGACTCCTTGTGATAGGCTCCTTCAGGTGTTGCTAGCCTATCCTCTCTCCTAAGTAGCCAAACCCTCTTTTCTGCCTATTTAGGGTCTCTGTCTCTGGGGAAACTTTAGATAACAAATGCAAGAGCTCATCCGAGTTCCTCTGCATCTCTCTCTTCACCTTCTGATAAGGAATCGACTGCTGACCGCGCTGGGAGCCTGCAAACCTGCAACATAGTAGCAAAGACGACTACTGCAACTCTGTAACGATGATCCTGCCACCTTCTCGACTGTTTTCCTGCTTGTGCATGCTGTGGGGGTAGTCTGCCTCCTCTCTGCACCAGAAGCTCCGAAGAAATCTCCTGTGGGTCGACAGAATCTTCCCCCTGCAACCGCAGGCACCAAAAAGCTGCATTACCGGTCCCTTGGGTCTCCTCTCAGCACGACGCGCGAGGTCCCTCGAATCCAGCGACTCTGTCCAAGTGACCCCCACAGTCCAGTGACTCTTCAGTCCAAGTTTGGTGGAGGTAAGTCCTTGCCTCACCTCGCTGGGCTGCATTGCTGGGAACTGCGACTTTTGCAGCTACTCTGGCCCCTGTGCACTTCCGGTGGAAATCCTTTGTGCACAGCCAAGCCTGGGTCCACGGCACTCTAACCTGCATTGCACGACTTTCTAAGTTGGTCTCCGGCAACGTGGGACTCCTTTGTGCGACTTCGGGTGAGCACCATTTCACGCATCCTTGTAGTGCCTGTTTCTGGCACTTCTCTGGATGCTACCTGCTGCTGAGAGGGCTTCTTGTCTTGCTCGACGTCTCCTCTATCTCTAGGTCCAACTTGCGATCTCCTGGTCCCTCCTGGGCCACAGCAGCGTCCAAAAACGCTAACCGCATGATTTGCAGCTAGCAAGGCTTGTTGGCATTCTTTCGGCGGGAAAGCACCTCTGCACAACTCTACAAGGCGAGAGGGATCCGTCCTCCAAAGGGAAAGTCTCTAGCCCTTTTCATTCCTGCAGAAACCGCAGCTTCTTCTGTCCAGTAGAAGCTTCTTTGCACCCGCAGCTGGCATTTCCTGGGCATATGCCCATCTCCGACTTGCTTGTGACTTTTGTACTTGGTCCCCTTGTTCCACAGGTACCCTAGATTGGAAATCCACAGTTGTTGCATTGTTGGTTTGTGTCTTTCCTGCATTATTCCTCTAACACAACTTCTTTGTCTTTAGGGAAACTTTAGTGCACTTTGCACTCACTTTTCAGGGTATTGGGAGGGTTATTTTTCTAACTCTCACTATTTTCTAATAGTCCCAGCGACCCTCTACAAGGTCACATAGGTTTGGGGTCCATTCGTGGTTCACATTCCACTTTTGGAGTATATGGTTTGTGTTGCCCCTATCCCTATGTTTCCCCATTGCATCCCATTGTAACTATACATTGTTTGCACTGTTTTCTAAGACTATACTGCATATTTTTGCTATTGTGTATATATATCTTGTGTATATTTGCTATCCTCTCACTGAGGGTACACTCTAAGATACTTTGGCATATTGTCATAAAAATAAAGTACCTTTATTTTTAGTATAACTGTGTATTGTGTTTTCTTATGATATTGTGCATATGACACTAAGTGGTTCTGTAGTAGCTTCACCCGTCTCCTAGTTCAGCCTAAGCTGCTCTGCTAAGCTACCATTATCTATTAGCCTAAGCTGCTAGACACCCTATACACTAATAAGGGATAACTGGGCCTGGTGCAAGGTGCAAGTACCCTTTGGTACTCACTACAAGCCAGTCCAGCCTCCTATAGACATCCAGAGAAAAATCTGTTCCATTGGAGTGGCACAGCGCTCCATAGAGGAGATTAAGAAAAGGTGGTACAACCTGTGCTCCTGGGCAAAGGAGAGGGTGGCAAGGAGACTTGCGGAGGCCAGGGGTACAGGTGGCGGAACACCAACCGAACCACCATCCACACCACTGGAGGACCTGGTGGAATCCACACTCCTCCCTGAAGCTGTGACAGGGGTCACAGATATCGACACCTCCGGTCAACCAAGTACCAGCTAAGGTAAGTGCAATGTTGTTTGTGAACCCAATATGTGTATGCACAAAAGCCCCTTAGGAATTAGCATGTAATGTGAAGTAGTGTGTGAAGTAGTCCAGTCCACATCTTAGAAGCAGCACAACAATGCATTATGGGAGTTGCGGTCCACAATCAGTACAGACAGTAGCATAACAATGTAATGAAACATAGTGACACCCAAGGTAACACAACACACACAACACCATGTAGAGCAGTACCTGTACCTTTATTGCCATTTTCAGACGGATAATTTAACATACAGAACTGACATGCTGCATATTGTTGTTGCAGGTGGGCCAGACCCAGCAGCCACACACAGTCCATGTATAGGGGAGACGGACACCCAGCAGCCCTCTGACACCAACACCAGTGGGTCCCTCCACATCTCCACTGTGCGCCGCAGGCCCAGGGCACTACCACTGCCAGACTTCAACGGCGACTCGGATGTGCAGCAGGAAGGGCGAAGCACACCGTCTGCACCAGACAGGCGCAGCCAGATAGTGGAGGGCAGGGGTCAGCCAGCACAACGCAGGAGTGCCACAGTGTCCCAGCAGCAACCTCATGAGGCAGGTGAGGGTCCATCCTTGTTCGGGGGCCTTGAGGCTGCTATGTTGCAGCAAAAGCGCCTGCAAAACAAGTGCATACTTAGTTTGGACTGGAACCTGAGAGTCCACAATAGACACATGATGGGCCTGCATCGGCAACTGGACGCACTGAACAGCAACATCACACAGCTGCGTGAGGGACAGGTGCAGGATTCTGAGGACACTAGGGACCTTACTAGTGCAGTGCGTGACCTCTGCCAGGAGCTGCGCCATGAAAGGGTTAGCCAGCGCAGACATGAACACTGATTCAGGACAATGTTTGCAAGCTACTGCAGGTCCTCCAACAGGATGGCGAACTCCACAGCACTCATCTCCCGTCACGCTGTGGCGGCACAAGTGGAGGCTGCACACACCAGCAGGGACGTGGTCCAGGGCCTTGTGCAAATCACTAATGTGATTGAACTTGTCATGGGACAGAGATCTGCCACTCCCAGTGAGGTAGCCTTGGGGGACACTGAGGACAGTTCTAGCCTCAGTACTGTGGCCGTACCTGCAGCAGACACCAGACGGCGCAGTGCCAGTGAAGGTGACATTCAGGTTGCCAGTCAGTTAACTGGGCACCCGAGTGGTGTGCGTGGGAGGAGAAAGTGACTCTTGCCGCATTAACACTGGTGTTGCCACTATGACGTAATAGTGTGTGACTCAGTTCTTTTGTTAATTTTAGTTTTTTCCATTACCTGTTTACTTCATTTATCACTCATTCATTACCTGACGTAAGGTAATACATTTCTATCACTACAGGTACAGTTGTCAGTGGATTTTTGTCATTCATACTCACGTCTGAAATGGTTGTGTGTGATGTCGGAACGCCTTTGCCTTCCCTCTGCTGCACTAGTCCTGTCTGCTGGCTGTAGAGGTGGTATGGGATCGTCATCCTCATCTGATTCAGTGTCACTGATTTCTATAGGTATGTCCCTTGTTGAAGCTATATTGTGCAAGATTGCACAAGTAGCCACTATTCTACATGTGGTTTCTGGACTGTACTGTAGTGCCCCTCCACTTTTGTGGAGGAAACGGAAGCAACTCTTCAGCAGGCCGAATGTGCGCTCCACAACGTTTCGGGTTGCCCTGTGTGCTGCATTGTATCTCCGTTCTGCTGGTGTTGCGGGATTGAGGTAGGGCATCATCATGTAGGTGCGCACTGCGTAGGCACTGTCTCCTGGAAGGGACAGAAGGTGTGATGAGTAACTCTGCCATCTGACATGGGTTTGTCATCTATGCGCCAGTGTACAGAGTGACATTACCTAGCAGATATCCTTCACCAAACTTCCCAGCTAGCAGTCTTGTGTGAATGCCGCTGTGACGAAAGATGTAAGAATCATGTGTGCTCCCTGGGTACCTGGCCACGAGATCAGTTATGATATAGGAGGCATTGCATATCACCTGTATATTCATGGAATGTTGGTATTTACGGTTTCGGTACACATACTCTGTGACTGATGGTGGACATATTGCCACATGTGTGCCATCTATGGCACCTAGGACGTGGGGGAACTGTGCTATCTGGGAAAACTCTATTTTTGTCTGCTGTATTTCCTGTGGGGTGTGGGGGAATCTCATGTACTGTTGGAGTTTGCTTAGCATGGCGTTGATAAATGCATTGAAAAATCTGGAGAGGGTACTCTGTGACACCCCCCCAGCCGTTGCTATGACCCCTTGATAGCTCCCTGAGGTGAGTAGGTGTAGGGAGCATAATACCTGCACATGGGTGGGTATGCTATGAGTCCTTAGTGTTCTGCGCTGCAGTATGGGTTGTAGCTCAGCTATCAGATCAAGTATCATGGCTGAGTTCCACCTATACCTCTCAAATATTTCCTCCTCTGTCACGTCAAATAGTGTAATGCACACTCTGACAATGCGCTCCTGTCTCCTCCTCCCCCTCCTCAAACCTGCCACGATCCTCATCCTCCTCACCATGACGTAGAGTGCAGCCATTGTGGAAAAGAGTCTGAGGTATTCTTGGCCTCTTTATATAGGCTGCACCTGGTTACCACCTGGTTTCACTTGGTGGTATTTTGCATGTGCAAAATGCCATTCTGCGAAAAATCGCTAATTGCGATTTTTTGATGCATCTATTTGCGATTTGGATTTTGCGAATCACATTTTGCACCTCGCAATTTCCTACTGGAAATACCGAATCGCAAAATGTGACTCGCACAACCAGGTCGCACCGCAGAAAATCACAAATTTTGCGATTTCTTATTTTTGGTCTGCGAATGCCTTTCATGTATCGCAGACCACGTTTTTGCACTCGCAAACGGCCGATTTTTGCGATTCGCACCGTTTGCGAGTGCAAAACCTTTTCATACATCTGGCCCATAGTTTATACAAATTACATGTACATGGTAAATGTTACTGTGAATACCGTGAAGTGGCATAAAGGTGGAATTTTACATCTATCAAACGTAACCGAAAATTTACGGGAGTATGTGAATTAAGCAAGTGTAAGCCTGAAGTACGCTTGCTCTTCTCAAGGTTCACAAACAGTGTTCTTTGTAATTTTTATATGCTTTATGAATGCTGCTTTATTCTGAAGGCAAGATGACAACTGGGATTCGGTGAAAGTGACTATCTTTTTCTGTTTGTAATATGAATATAGGGTTTACCTGTATCATGCATAGATGTGGAAGGGAATCCTACACGTTATCCCCAGAAATTAAAAATCGTGCAAGAAACAGTCTATTTTGTTCAGGTAATGTTACGTTATTTATGCTTATTTGTAGAGCCGGGAGGATTCCCTGGCGCTGAGCAGGTGCGAGCCCAGTCACACCTAGGGCCTTAACCGATATTTTGTCATAGACTTGACAAGAGCCACGAGCCACTAATTTGCATATGTATGTGCCACAAAGTCCCAGAGATGCTTTCAACCATTGGAAGAATTAATGAGCCCTTAGTCTTAATTCACAAATGACACACTAGTGTCAGTAAGTTAAGTTTGTCCTTTTAATAATAAAACTATAAAACAAATGAAAGACTCTTTTAACTTTATTTTTTTAACAAAAAATAATTTGTTCAGCCCCGCACACAAACACTATCGGGCAGATACTGGAAGAATTATAGACATACAAAAAAATACTTCACTCCTGTGAAGAAACGAAAATGTAAGAAAAGGTGCCATGGAAAATATCAAAAGTGCTGAGCTACTTTAAATTAAATTTGTTCCACAGTAGCAGGGAGTGTACCCTGAGGATGGAATAGGATCACAACCATTTGCTCACACCAGTCCACCAAAGAATGGACAGTGAAAACTTTGAAAAATAAAAACCATTGACATGTCCTTTGTAATCAGCATCAAGGGAACAATAGAATAGATTTTCTAACAGTAGATCAATATTGACAATGTGAGGACAGCAATAATTCCCCAACCTCTCTGTCTCTCTTGCGAGAAAACATAGTATTGGGATGTGGGCCCATAATAGTGCTTTTGTTGGCATACAACACGCCCTTTTCTGATAATTCATATTGTTCTTCAGCCAGCTATGAACATTAACAGATCAAAGGCAACAGAAAGTTTGGCGCATACATTGATCCTGGCTGGATGGTTTGCCACGGACCTCTGACAGTCAAAAGAGAATGTGTGTTACAATAACGAGCTAGAAAAATCCTTAGGGAGGAATTTTTGGACGTACAAGTTTCGACGGAGCAACTTCATTTCTCGAGTATTATGGCAGCTCTAACACTAATGAACTTGTGACGTGTTGCAAAACATGTAGAATCTGGATCAAAATCATTTAGAATATTTTTTGGTCAAGTAAGAAAAATAGTTCTCTGTTCTTCTGTTCACTTTTGCTTAGACCACTATTTTCCACGTCACAAATAGCTATGAGTTGAGTTGTATGAATGTTGCATTTTAACAATATTTTAAGTGTAATGTTCCGGATGGAAAAGCTCACACAATATGTTAATTGAAAACACCAACTCACAAAACATTTTGAGTGGTCCTAATACTCGACTTGTAGGTAAGTTAAGTTAGTGCTTGGTGCAAACCCTTTTTATCACTGTATTATGAAACTAGTTGTAGGGAGTCGGTAATGTGTGACAAGAATATTTGTGCACTTTTGTTCTTTTGCATTCTATTGTGGTGATTTGTGCTGTTTTGCGTTTTCGTGATGCATCATTCTAGTGCATTGCTATTTTATTGCACTTAGGCTGTTGCATTGCATTTTGTTTGGGTGTATTCTGGGGATGTGCTTTAAAATGTATTGTGGTGCTATTTCGCTTTGTGTTGTGCAATTTTGTTATTCTTTTTTTTACTTTGGAGATGTCAACAAATGCTGCTACATTACCAGCGAAAAGCATCACATTCCTTTAATGTTCCAGCGACAGTCATCTACTTCTGCCTTAGATGAGAGACTACCACTGTTTCAGCTCTTTCACTATTGAACATACCAGTCAGCCCCAAAATGTGGCAGTGACGTGTCTTAAATTAGGCCTTTTACTGGTCACTTTATGAGATACGGGGAAAGGCACGAAAGAAGACAAGCCCATTGTTAGTTGTTCCAGTGCAGAAATGAAGACTGAGCCTGTCTGAATTTGATTTGTGAATATTTGTATGTGCTGCGTTTGTGAAGAACACTGAAATAGTCTAGCTGGATGTGATCTAACCAGATAAGAAGGCTGCCTTCCTACTAGACAGGAACCTTGTTATTTTCACTTTTGCTTTGGGGTTCTACATGTACTATGCCATTTGCTGTTGCTATCAACTCATGGACTATTGATCCTAATACACTATGCAGAACATAACAACCAGGGTCCCCAATAACTTTTATTCCAGACCCGAGAGAGGTGGAGCAGCATTCTGCAAGGCACACGAGGGAGCAAAAGACTTGCAGGCATTTTTCCACCTGCGCTGTAGAACAATCGTGAAATGATCTCTATTTTTCTCCTCTCCTTCTGGCCTAATGAAATTAGTCATAGACAATTCCTACTATCAGGCTTAGGCATTTTTTTGTGTGCAGGTGTAATTTTGCTTACATTTCGATTATTGAGGTTTGCATATTTCGCATAGTGTTTTTTAATCACCTATTCTTTTTTCATAGCTTTTGCTTCTTGGTGTCTGGTTTTAGGAATAATGGGGGTCATTACAACATTGGCGGTACAAGGCGCTTACCGCCGTGCAGAAGACCGCCATCACACCGCCGTGGCCGCGGAATTCCGCCAAAGCTATCATGACACACACCACGGAATCCGCCGAAATTCAGACACCCTCACAATCCCGCCACACCAAAGGTCAGCAATAAACATGCGGAAACAAATCCTCCACCTCCACGCCAACAGAAACACGCCCATGCTATTACGACACACGAATCCACACAGTGGCCTTGCAACCGCGGTATTCCATTGGCGGTACACACCGCCGCGCTCAAAATACACACACTTTTACAAAACACAGCCACATTGGACAATTCCAAATACACACACCTGATACACATACACATACCACTCCCACACACCCAACTCAATATAAAACACACACCCACATCACCCACAAACCCCTACGACCCGAGATTAGAGAGAAGGCCAGAGAGAGACAGCACAGAATAGAGAACCCCATCACACAGAGGCACACTACACCATCACCCACACAACATCCACACACAAAACACCACATACCACTACACTCACCACAACCATCAACACATACACCACCGCACACATCACACACACCACCCCATGGCACGCCAAAGACACCCCCGCTTTTCCGAAGAGGAGCTCAGGGTCATGGTGGAGGAAATCGTACGGGTAGAGCCACAGCTATTTGGCTCACAGGTACAGCACACATCCATAGCCAGGAAGATGGAGCTATGGCAAAGAATAGTCGACAGGGTCAACGCTGTGGGACAGCATCCAAGAAATAGGGAGGACATCAGGAAAAGGTGGAACGACCTACGGGGGAAGGTGCGTTCCACGGTATCCAGGCACCACAACGCGGTTCAGCGGACTGGCGGCGGACCCCCACCTCCTCCCCCACAACTAACAACATGGGAGGAGCAAGTCTTGTCCATCTTGCATCCTGAGGGCCTCGCAGGAGTCGTTGGAGGAACGGACACTGGTAAGTCAAATCTTAACTATCATATCCCCCACCTTACCTGCATGCTATCACACACCCCCACCCTCACACCCTCCCCTATCACCCTAACTCCTCACTAATGTACCCATAACACCAACCACCCATCCCAACACCAAGACCTGCATGACACAACTAAGCATGGATACCCATCACTAAAGCATGCCCACTGCACATACCCAGAACACCCCCCAACCATCACCACACAAGCCACACACAGGAATGCCTGCACTGGTGTACACGCACACCCAACCATTGCACACCATGAAACACACACATGAAATAATCATGTACTTATACCCACGCAGGAACCCTAAGGACCATCACCACACCAGAGGGTCCAGACAACACCACTCCACCCCCAGAAGAGGCCCACAGTGACGACAGCAGCTCTGCCCTACTGGATCTTGATGACCAGCCCGGACCATCGTGGGCCTCAGGACAGTCGGTTCCCCTTGCCCAGCCACAGCCCAACACTGACCTTCCACCCTCTGGTAACACCAGCACAGCACCCACCCAGCGGGCCCATACCTCCCTACCCAGGACAGGTCAATCAGCGGTGTGTCCACCACTACAGGGCACCCAGGCTAACCCACCACCCCAACAACAACAGGGACCTGGGGGCAGTGGTAGTGGGCACACGGTCCAGGGGATGGAGGCACAGGAACACAGGGGAACTGGGAGGGCTGCTGTGCGACAGAGGGAGGACAGGCCAAGGGAACCCACTCTCAACGAGGCCCTCTCCTCCATCATGGGAGCATACCACCACTCCCAGGAGACGATGGCAACGGTCCTGGACAAGTTGCAGGAGACCCTGCATCTGCAGAAGGAGCAGTATTTGGGGTTCAGGGAGGAGCTCAGGACCATCGGCTCCGTCCTGGGCACCATCGTAGGGGTGCTGACGGACATTCAAAAGACCTTGAGGGACACCGTGGCACTCCAAGGGGCCCCTGACACTTGCCACGACGATGAAATGCCCACCACCTCCGCCGGCGCTAGTGGACAGGACGCCCCGCCACAGGACCAACACACCAGCACCCCACCCCCTGCAGACGGACAACCACCACGAAAGCGGTCCCTGAGATCCAGGAACAGGACAGAGCAAGATGGCAAGACCCCGCCAGGAAATAAGAGCACCCTGATTGTCCCCCCACTGTCCACTTTGTTACCCTGTCTAAATCGGAACTGCCCCAGCTCCACTTCCAATGGCCAGATGTGCAATGTACCTGTGAGACTAATAGACTGGACTCTGCCATGGACATTCTTCCACCATAACCCATCCCCATTTCACAACCCCCCTTCATGTTTATGCACTTAAATAAACACCCTTGAAACACTGATAAAACTGGAGTCAGTCAATGAATTTGAACTTTGTATTGTCAATTACAGTGTCAAAAATGGTTACCCATTGGAAGGCCAACATACCAATGTCACACATCACAAGCCTTTCAAGGGTGCAGGCTGTTGACACGTAGGTTACCACATTTGTGAAACTGAAATGGAATGGTACAACTCAGTTAACAAATAGTGAGTGAAATGTAGGTACAGGATAGAGGTAGACGTGTGAAAGTTAATGTAATGTTAAACCAGAAAACGTTCTCACCTGTGTCTCACTGGAAATATTGCTGTATGACTGACTCCCTGTTGTTGTTTTCTTCTTCATCAGCTTCATCCTCATCACTGTCCACAGGCTCCACCACTGCTACAACACCGTCATCTGGATCATCCTCCTGCAGAAAAGGCACTTGGTGTCGCAATGCCAAGTTATGGAGCATGGAGCAGGCGATGATGATGTCGCACACCTTCTTCGGTGAGTAGAATAGGGACCCACCTGTCATATGGAGGCACCTGAACCTGGCCTTAAGGAGGCCGAAGGTGCGTTCGATAACCCTCCTAGTCCGCCCATGGGCCTCATTGTAGCGTTCCTCTGCCCTGGTCCTGGGATTCCTCACTGGAGTCAATAGCCAGGAAAGGTTGGGGTAACCAGAGTCCCCCATAGCCATACACGGTGCCTCTGGAGTTGAGCTATCATATCAGGGATGCTGCTATTCCGCAGGATGTAGGCGTCATGCACAGAGCCAGGGAACATAGCATATACCTGCAAAATGTACTGGTCTGCCAAACAGACCATCTGGACATTCATCGAATGATAACTCTTCCTGTTCCTGTACACCTGTTCACTCCTGCGGGGGGGGAACCAGAGCTACATGGGTCCCATCAGTGGCACACATGACGTTCGGGATATGTCCAAGGGCATAGAAGTCACCTTTCACTGTAGGCAAATCCTCCACCTCAGGGAAAATGATGTATCTCCTTACGTTTTTCAGCAGGGCAGACAACACTCTGGACAACACGTTGGAAAACATAGGCTGGGACATCCCTGATGCCATGGCCACTGTTGTCTGAAATGACCCACTTGCAAGGAAATGGAGCACTGACAGCACCTGCACGTCAGGGGGGATTCCTGTCGGATGGCGGATTGGTGACATCAGCTCTGGCTCCAACTGGGTACATAGTTCCTGGATTGTGGCACGGTCGAACCAGTAGGTCACGATCAAATGTCTCTCTTCCATTGTCAACAGGTCCACCAGCGGTCGGTACACCGGCGGATTCCGCCATCTTCCAATATGTCTCAACTGACGGTGCCTAAGAAGGACAACAGCGAAGAAACTGTCACCATTCCTTCAGGTATGTACCCAAAGTCACACACAAGACTACAACAGACAATTAACCCATCTGGGAAAAGTTTTGAGTGTAGGCCTCGGTATGTGTGACGCAGTAGTAAATGAAGCCATGTGGGCCCCTGCAATGGCGGCTGCCTGACCTCTAAACTGGGACAATGGAATTGTGGGGTAACTGCGCTGGCGTTGGACACTGTCACGGTAGGCGGTCGTAGAGCACGGCGCAATGCTGCATTGGTTAACATTGGACCCTATGGGTCCCAGGAGCCAATGAACAGGTGCGCTGGCGGTGATGATGCGCCCCTCCGCAGACGTCACCGCCGCGGACGTCACCACCATTTTCTATCTGTTCACTTACTAGATACCTGACCTTCGACAGGAGAGGACCTACACTGCTAGTGCTGCTGTGACCTCCGTCTGGAAGCGACGATGGCTGCTGCGTCTGGGGAAAGGGCCCCTGCCTTCACTGCACAGGAGTTGGAGAAACTTGTGGATGGGGTCCTCCCCCAGTACACGCTACTCTACGGTCCTCCAGACCAACAGGTTAGTACACAGGGAGCACGTTGGATGGGCTAGGCCTGGTGGACAGGGCTGGTGGGAGAGCGAAGGGGGCACAGTTCTTACAACAGAAAAGCATGGGGATGAATGGGCCACATGGACAGAGTTGGGAGGGGCCCACTCACATTGACGGTGCAGTAGGTAATGACTGTTCCTCTTTCCTTGTGCATGTCATGTAGGTCAGCGCCCACCAGAAGAGGGACATTTGGCGTGCCATCGCCAAGGAAGTCCGGACCCTGGGGGCCCACCAGAGACGGGACACCCACTGCCGTAGTAAGAGATGGGAGGACATTCGCCGCTGCAGCAAGAAGACGGCGGAGGCTCAGCTGGGGATGACCTCCCAACGTGGGAGGGGTGCCCATCGCACCATGACCCCCCTGATGTTCCGGATCCTGGCGGTGGCCTACCCGGAGTTGGATGGGCGCTTAAGGACATCACAGCAGACACAAGAGGTGAGTACAACCTCATTCTGTGGACTTTGCGTGCAGTGGTGGTGTCTGGGTGGGGGAGGTGGGCTGTGGGTGTCCCTAGGCCAGGGCGAGTTAGGTAGGCAAGGCCCCTTCGTAATGTAGGCCATGTGGGACTCTACCCCAGCTCAGAACAGAGGCAAGTTGATGTATAGTTGCCCCTTTGCCATCCATGTGCGCAGATTTCCACCATTGCCATGTAGGCCATATCCCAGAAATTGCATGTGCAGAGGTCAGGAGCACGGCGTAATGCATGGGGCTGCTGCGTCTGTCTTGTCCGCCAACGGTAGCGGTATGCCATGCACTAAAACTCTCTTTCTTCTGTCTCCCCCCCTTTTCCTGCTCTCCCTGTCCTTTTGTACATCAGCATCATCAGGCGGAGGTACAGTGGCACCGGAGCACGAGGGAGCTGCTTCCCACATGGCCATGGAGGGCCACACCACAGACTCTGAATGCACCAGTGGGACGGAGGGCGAGGGGAGCTTTACGTCGGCCACAGGATCACCAACCAGCGACACAGACTCGTCCGCCGATGTGAGCTCCCCTGTGGTGGCGGCACCATCTGTGCACCCCCACTTCTACAGGTACAGCCGCCACCTCCCCTACCAGCACCACTCTCCCAGCAGCCCCTCAGCCTTCGCCCCGTGCCTGATCACCCAGGAGGGTGGGCATCACCTTCGCCCCAGGCACCTCAGGCCCTGCCCCTGTCACCCCTGCTGCCCTCAGTGAGGAGGCCATTGACCTCCTCAGGTCACTCACTGTTGGGCAGTCTACCATTGTGAATGCCATCCAGGGTGTAGAACACAGTAATGCATTCCTGGAAGGCATTCATTCTGGTCAGGCTGTCCTTCAGCGAACCCTGCAATCTCTGGCCTCAGCACTGTTGGCAGCCATTGTCCCTGTGTCCAGCCTCCCCCCTACAACTTCCTCCACCCAGACCCAATCCCCTGTACCCCAGCCCATCCCAAGCACACCTACAGACCAGCAGGCACACAAGTCAACACCCAAAAGTAGCTCAAGCAAACATAGGCACCACACACACCACAGGCACTCACACAAGCATCACACCCATACAGACACAGCAACATCCACTGTCTCCACTGTGTCCCCCTCCTCCCATTCTCCCTACTCCCTCCCAGTCTCGTCTACACACACACCTGCATGCACCACATCTACAGGCACTAGGACTCGCACCAGGACACCCAGCACCCCAAGCCGCTCACCTGCACTCACCACCTCCACTGCCATTTACACGTCCCCTGTGTCCTCTCCCAGTGTGTCTGTGACGCCCCCTCCCAAAGTACACAAACGCCGGCAATCACTCACCCAACATCCATCCACCTCACGACAGCCTCCAGTACCTGCACCTGCACCCAAAACACCTAAAGTGACACCTCCTACAACCACCTCCTCTACCTCCACTCCCAGACCCCCTCCAGCTACCCATCCCAGTGTCCGTCAGAAACTGTCCCTATGTCAAATTGACCTGTTTGCCCCCCCCCCTCCAGTTCATCAGTCCCGTCATAGCGCCTCAGCCAAAAAGCCTCCAGTGCCAGTGGTGCGTGTTCCAGGTTTTTGTAGTGCACCGTCCACCAGGGCAGGCAGTAGGACCCGGAGCCAAGGCACTGGCAGCCCACCCCCTGTAAAGGCTCCAAAATTGGATTGTGGACGACGGGACCGTGTCAAGACTCCTGGTGGGACAACAATTGAAATGGGATCGAAGGCGATTGGTGAGTCAGCTGTAACTCCAAAGAAGGTGGGGAAGTTCCCGAGGAAGTCTGCCCAGCCTGTTGTGAGTGTCACGGTGGAGAAGTGCGCCATCATTTCCGGCAGTCGAGACACAACCGCCAGCACCGTTGTTACTGGTCAGGAGACCACTGCCAGAGTCACAGCCCAGGAGGGCCCAAGTATCGTCACTGGTCAGGAGACCACCACCAGAGTCACAGCCCAGGAGGGCCCAAGTATCGTTACTGGTCAGGAGACCACCGCCAGAGTCACAGCCCAGGAGGGCCCTAGTATCGTCACTGGTCCAAAGACCACCGCCAGAGTCACAGCCCAGGAGGGCTCAAGTATCGTTACTGGTCAGGAGACCACCGCCACCGCCAGAGTCACAGCCCAGGAGGGCCCAAGTATCGTCACTGGTCAGGAGACCACCGCCAGAGTCACAGCCCAGGAGGGCCCAAGTATCGTCACTGGTCAGGAGACCACCGCCAGAGTCACAGCCCAGGAGGGCTCAAGTATCGTTACTGGTCAGGAGACCACCACCAGAGTCACAGCCCAGGAGGGCCCAAGTATCATTACTGGTCAGGAGACCACCGCCAGAGTCACAGCCCAGGAGGGCCCAAGTATCGTCACTGGTCCAGAGACCACCGTCAGAGTCACAGCCCAGGAGGGCCCAAGTATCGTCACTGGTCAGGAGACCACCGCCAGAGTCATAGCCCAGGAGGGCCCAAGTATCGTTACTGGTCAGGAGACCACCGCCAGAGTCACAGCCCAGGTGGGCCCAAGTATCGTCACTGGCCCAGAGACCACCGCCAGAGTCACAGCCCAGAAGGGCCCAAGTATCGTCACTGGTCAGGAGACCACCGCCAGAGTCACAGCCCAGGAGGGCTCAAGTATCGTTACTGGTCAGGAGACCACCGCCGGAGTCACAGCCCAGGAGGGGCCAAGTATCGTTACTGGTCAGGAGACCACCGCCGGAGTCACAGCCCAGGAGGGACCAGGATCCCACAGCCCCGCTGGGCAATGATGGAACTTTAAGCCACACACCAATGTCCAGTGTGGAGATCGTCATGCCACACACAAATGTCAGTATCTGAACCGCCATGTCAGAGCACCGCTGAACAGGGCAAAGACTGCCAAGGCTAAGCATCGCTGAACAGGGCAAAGACCGCCATCTCAAAGCACCGCTGAACAGGGCCAAGACCGCCATGGTGAAGACCGCTGAACAGGGCAAAGACTGCCATGGCTAAGCATCGCTGAACAGGGCAAAGACCGCCATGTCAAAGCAGCGCTGAACAGGGCCAAGACTGCCATGTCAGAGCACCGCTGAACAGGGCAAAGACTGCCATGGCTAAGCATCGCTGAACAGGGCAAAGACCGCCATGTCAAAGCACTGCTGAACAGGGCCAAGACCGCCATGGTGAAGACCGCTGAACAGGGCAAAGACTGCCATGGCTAAGCATCGCTGAACAGGGCAAAGACCGCCATGTCAAAGCACCGCTGAACAGGGCCAAGACCGCCATGGTGAAGACCGCTGAACAGGGCAAAGACTGCCATGGCTAAGCATAGCTGAACAGGGCAAAGACCGCCATGTCAAAGTACCGCTGAACAGGGCCAAGACCGCCATGGTGAAGACCGCTGAACAGGGAAAAGACTGGCATGGTGAAGACCGCTGAACAAGGCAAACACTGTGTGGGTATGAATAGTCCGCCACATCAGGCATCCTTATCCCATGTGCAGCTGGGACAGTGACAGGACATGAACTTTCACGGGGAGACTCATCCTGTCTGGGCACCAGTCCCACCTAGTACCAGTAGAGAACTGCAGATACTTGCGAAAATGTAGCTTTGCTTTCCCCAGGATGGTCTAGTGGGCAACCCACCCACTGTAGAGACTTGTGAGACTGTGGCTTTGCACTCCCCAGGATGTAACAGTGGGCAACCCATCCACTGTAAAGACTTGTGAGAATGTGGCTTTGCACTCCCCAGGATGTAACAGTGGGCAACCGACCCACTGTAAAGACTTGTGAGATTGTGGCTTTGCACTCCCCAGGATGTAACAGTGGGCAAACCACCCACTTGAGAGACTTGTGAGACCTTTCGCTTTGCACTCCCCAGGATACATCAATGGGCATGGAGCCCTGTCGTGGATCTGGCTTCGCATTCATCTGGCTGAGGTGCCCCCCCTTTCCTTCCCCCTGAGGTGCCTGTAGTGTTTCTATCTGATGCCCCGGCAGTGTTCTCTCGGATTTTGGTCAGGTATCTATTGTGGGCCTCGCCCATGCATTTTTGGACTGTTGGTGCACGGACATTGTTGTGTACATATCTGCACTACTTCTTGTATTGTATATTTAAATATGACAGATTTCGAGATATATCAGTATTTTTTTGTGTGACATGTATATTGGCACATTACAATGTTTGACCGCAATTCGCTTTGTCTTAGAATTCTTCCTGGGGGATTGTGGGTTGTTAATGTGATATTTTTGACTGCATTGGTGTGTATGTTGTGATATGCGAGGGTGGGGGTGGGGGTGTTGGGTGGGTGTCCCCCTAACTTTTGCCTCCCCCCACCCCCGTGTCGTAGATGCAGTACTCACCGGTATCTTCTGTGCCTACATCGCTGTTGGTCGTAGAGGAGCAGAAAGACAAAGGCAGGTAGGATTTGGAGTTCCGGCTCCATGGAGTCGTCGTTCCTCGTGGAGTGTGTTAAGGTGAGCGTTGTCCCATAGCAAAAGCTGTTTCCGCCGTGTTTTTATCCACGGAGAATCCGCCCCGGAAAAGGTGGCGGATTGGCCTGTCATAATAGTGTGGGCGGTACATTGTCTCCCGCCTGTCTGTTGGCGGTGACCGCCGCGCTGTTTGTCTGTACCGCCGTGGCGGGCGATGTGTTAAAGTGGCTGTCTTTATTGGCGGTTTCCGCCAGGGTCGTGATTCCCTTTTTTTGTCCGCCGGCCTGTTTTTGGTATTTCCGCAGCTTTAATACCGTCCGCCAGGGTTGTAATGACCACCAATGTCTTGTGAGAAATGTCTGTACCACAGCAGCATGCTTTGTTCTTTTGCCGTCATTGTCCACTGTGGAACTTTAGAAACTGAAATTTACAACATGTGTTTCTTTTTTAAAAATATAAAAACTTTTAGGCCAGAAAAAATTAAAATCTTTTGCACAGGTTCATCTACAATTTGTTTTAAAGTTCTTGATGAAGAGTGAGCATTTGTCCATGTTAAGTAATCTTTAAATCCTGAGTCCACAACAATCCTAGTACAATGTTATGACGAAACTTGAGGGGGCCCTGCTGCAGAGTCCTTGGAGGGAGCCCCCACCCCCAGCCCACCACTTACTCTTATGCTGATGGGCCCCCTGGAGCTCGGGCCCCACCACACCGCAGAGGCTGTGGGGGCTTATGTTACGCCACTGTCTTAATGGCCTGATTACAAATGTGCAGCTTGACCCTTTAATTCCTCCTATCTGCTCTTGTGCATATATTCTAGATCACTGGTTCCCAAACTTTTTAGAACCATGATCCACATTGTGCATCTACAAACTTTAGTGACGCACCATCCTTTACTGGATATGAGGAGGGGCATTTCTTTAATGTAGCCAAAGCATCATGTTGACATTCATAAATATCACATTTTCGATTGAAATGGCCACAAACGTTGTACAGGCGTACAGTTTTACAGATAAAACTATATAGCACACAAATGATAATGGGGGTTATTCTAACTTTGGAGGAGGTGTTAATCCGTCCCAAAAGTGACGGAAAAGTGACGGATTTACCACCAGCCGTATTACGAGTCCATTATATCCTATGGAACTCGTAATACGGCTGGTGGTATATCCGTCACTTTACCGTCACTTTTGGGACGGATTAACACTCCTCCAAAGTTAGAATAACCCCCAATGTGTTAAAATCAGGTTTCTGTGAATATTTATAATTTGTGCATCACCAAGTGAAGTGATTTGTTTTGTTATGATCCTATTAAAATCTCTGATTCCAGCACACTTCAGAATTACAAAAATATGCTTCCTTTTTGCTAAGTATTGAATGCATGCAGTTCATTTACAGGTATTTACATTTTGTGTTGTGTTGCAAAAAACATGACATCCAACAACCTGTGTCAATCTCTCCTGTATTCCAATCAGAGTGTCACATAATTCACTTTAAAAACTCCTCTTACAATGCAGAGAAAGAAAAGTAAACACCCTCCCTTATTAAAAGGACTGGCTGCAATCTTTCAGAAGGTATAGACTGACATCTGACCTCTGACCTCTGTGATAAATGTGACCGGACATAATCAGAATTTAAAGGAATCATTATTTATTGCTTGGACTTCCAACTAAAAATTGCCTGTTGACCATCCAGTGAGTCGTGGCCCACAGTTTGGGCAACGCTGCTCTAGATTTCTGCCCCACCTGGAGTCAAGGACCCCTTGCTTGGTCTTTCTCAGGAGGTAGAACCCTTGACTCCGACCTTAAAGGCAGGCTCTGTTGCTTCTCTGGATGCTTTGTGGTTGGGCACAGCAATGTTTTTGATACAACCAGAGACATTTGTTAACGAAGTGGGGAGCAGGATACCAACTGATGTCAAAAGCCAGTAAATGTTTTAGATCACATCCACTGAAAATTGGAAATGCTTCAAGCTATAAAGGGTAATGCCATAGAGTTGAAGCATTCTCAGATGAAATACTGGTATCTTAGATGCACATGGCACACTTTGATGTACATGGCACACCTTCCGTTTAAAGTCTCTCTGAAGTTCAAGGCGAGCACCTTTGCCCCTCACAATGATGCCAAGAAAGATTTCACCAGGAGCTCCATGGTCTGCATCATCATAGCAAGGTTTCATTGAGGCGTTGATCAACCTGTACTTGCTCTGACAGCCCTTTGACAACTGGGAATAGGGTGCAGATGTGATTGGCAGCTCACCTCCTCTTACTTCTTTCATCCCACCCTCATCCTGGGAGGTTAAGCTTATTCCCCCTCACTCTTGGGCATAGGGAGGGCGTTTGTTTTAAAGCTCGTCATTGCTCTTAGTCTTAAGTGAGGGAGAAGAGTGTGATTCCCTCCCCCCATTCTTTGGGCAAGGCAATGGGGAGCATGTAATTTTACCCCACAGGCAAGAGAAAGGAGGGTTTATTGTACAGTCAGCCCTGTATTTCCGAATGAGACAGAGGAGGATATTTTTCACTCCCTCTTCTTGCACAAAGATACACTTTTCCCACCACTTTCCCTTTTAACAAGGTTACAGTGTTGGTGTATATTGATCTCCTTTACCAGTTCGGTTGAGAGAGACATTCTTCTTCCTGAACATTAGACAAAGCTGGGGAATACATGAATGATTTCTTCCTGGCCTTGGGAAAAGAGGGGGTGGGACTGTGATTTACCGGTATGGTCCTGCCCAGGGTACAGTGGTTTGGGCCTAAAGACCTTATGTTTTCTCATAAAGAGGCACACTTAACTGCTGTTAACGCGTCCTTTTATGATAATTTGTTACACATCAGGACTCGTTTTAGGCCAATTAATCTTTTGACCCAGTTTGGAGACACCTTAGGACGAGATAGCTAATCAATATGTCAATCAATACGTCAATAATGTCATCAATATTTATCACGACAATACACTTCACTTTAGTCAAAGTGATTAGTCAGTTCAAGATTCTACCATGACCTTGCAGCCATGAATAACCACACCAGTTTAGTAGAAGTTTATAAGTTGTATTCCCTACTAGTTACAATCTAGAAGCATATGCGTTAATCTCAACACCAAGAAACATAATAACATAGTCATGATATGACAGCTGTGATAAGATTTCATTAAGGCGAGAATCACAAACATCAGAACATAACACGGCGTGAACATAGATCAATTTTAACAGAGTGTCAATAACGCGTCAGTTCAACAAAGCATAGTTTTGGTCATTTGTCTATTTGCGTCAGTTTAGTGAATACCTGTCCTACCCACTGATTAGCATTAGCATGTTGGGCTTCATGCAAAACAATTTAGAACACCAATTTGGAAAACATGTAGCTAAGATCTCTGCCAAAAGTAAGCAGTTGGTACGTAGAAAGGAAAAGCAAAGAGACAAATTACAATTGCATTGTCGTAATTACCCTCCAAAGATTAGGTCAGCACACAGGTTCAGTCTTCGTCTTCAGGACATCTGTCAATTCACCATAAGTCAGAACTCAGCTCCAGGGCAAAAGGGCACTTCCCTCATAAGGAGGTAAAGTGTAAAAATGAACAATTCTACGGGCGAGGATGGTTTTAGATAAAGCAACAAGTCATCAAACAGAGTGACACAGTTTCTGGATAAAATCAATAGCATTCCCTAACCCACCTAAATGACTCCCCGTGACATGGGTTTTTATCCCTTTTTCGTTGTACATTCCCCCAAAATTCTATTGGACGTTTGTCATACCCCACTATCTTTAACCTTTCAGAATACACATTAGGTAACCTTACTCTTCACCCCATATTATTTTACAAGTCTTTGATTGGTCTATTGACGTCTTCAGAGGTGGTACGTCCGGTATGATTTCATCCTTCTGTAATTCTTTGCACATGTTTTGGTCAGCAGTTCCATTGTCTTCACCGGTTTGAATGACCTTGTACATTACATTAATCTACACTGTTTCAATTTACTTTTAACATTTATTCTGCAAACGAGAGAAGGCGATGAGAACGGATCTAACATGGTTACATTCATCTTCTAATTTGAAGAAAAAAAGAACACACAGGGTTGTGTCCCTTTGTGAGTCAGCATACTGAAAGATAGAAAAAATGCATTTAATATGAGAGCCAAGCAGCTAAGCTTCGGCTCATGCTAACTTAAGGCCTATAAAGGATTTCAGCACAATTCAATAACGCAAACGTTAGTATAAACTTATTTAAACGTAATATTAACATTTTAGTCCTAATTATTAGTCTATGTATACATGGGTGGCATTGGTGGCCACTCCCCATGATCACATTTCAAGTGCACGTTTAAGCAAAATTACTATTAATATAGTTTCTATGCGGCAGTATCACACCTTAATTCATAAACATTTCATGTTAATATATATTATAGAAGCTACGCTCTCTCAGCCAACTAATGAATAATGCAAAACGAGGCCTCCCGCTGTGCTGCTTTTTGCTTTTCTCATATTTTCTTTCCAAGGTTTGTGAATACCGGGAGGAATTCGAGACTCAGGTAAAACTTAAATTACGCTGGAATAATTCGAGTATCTTCAGCAATTACACGTTAAACCCTTTACGCGAAGTTCCTGAAATGATGCCACATCATATAACTACACTGCAGTTCATGGCAAAAAGATAGTGTGGGAACAACACAAACAGCCAGAAGACAAGCAGCTGTTGTTCGCAGCGGTTGTGTTTTTCATGCTGTTTTGTTAAAATGAAACTCATCTTCTTGAGAAATATTTATGCGCGGGCTCATCTTGCCTTAAAATAAAGCTACATGATGGATGTGGATTTTGTGAATTTATCCGTGATTTCTTGAACTTTTCCAGAAATTTGGTGAACTATGCAAAACCAAGTTACACAAATTTGCACACACACAAGGAACACCCGAATGAATGTCCATTACAGATGCATAGAACGTTATGCATGGCAATGTGGTTTTATGGTCCATACATGAATACTTCAGTGTTTACGGTCTTTTCCAAAATTATATATACTTTGACAGGCACACTGGATGTTCTCCTTTTGTCTTCTATCTCTAAACCACATGAACACATTTTCACCAAACCAAAAAAGGGTACTGAAAGGCAGGAAGGTTCCTGTGCCATAAAAATGTAGTTTCCATTTGTTCACTGGTTTTGAAGTTAGAGATGGAGAAAATTTCATATTGGAAATCATAGGTTATTGCCGACTAAAAACAATAGTTGCCACATCCTTAGCATTTTTAAGACAGTTACGCAATCTGCATCACTCTTGGCATGCTCTTACATCTTCTTCTTTAAATTTGGTGCAAAATGGCTAAGGGAGAACAAAGTGATTAAGGATGTAAAAATCAGATTTCCTATTGATTAAGGTGTCAACCTTAACTACATAGATACTTGTGTGTGCTAATATATTTACATTCAGACACACACACACACACGCAAACACACAGTACTTGAAAATAAAGTTGTAAAAAAGTTGAATAATATGCTAACAGTGACTTTAACATTAACATCATGAAACTCAGGAGGGAAGGTGCAAATTTCACCTTGAGTCAAAATCCCATTGAACCTAACTTAACTTCAACTCCTGAGAAATCTCAATTGTGTTTGAGGGAATCATTAATTGTGTTCAAAGGTTTGTAGAATAATATGTAATGACATCACTAACTTCTTGGGGTGTGTGAGAAATTGGGTTGCTAGTTGAGGGGGATAGTGAGCCCTGCTCAAGCAACAACCACAGTCCTTGTCAGTGGGAACCACAAAAAGTCACTAAATTAAGCTGTGCTTAACCCTCTGATCGCTTGGCACAAAAACAATCAGGCTTAATCTACAGGCATTGTGTAAAGTATTTATGCAGCACTCAACCAGTAACAAAGTGAAAACACAACACAAGAAAAATCCCACCCCAATGTAGAAAAAATAGAGCAACATGTTATCAATTAATTGACACAAAAACAATAAAAATCCAGCCTGTATACCTGGAGAGATTCAATTTCAAAGCTTTAAGGTAAGATAGCCCCTAAAAGCACAACCGGCCACTCGTGGTTACCTAGTTGTGCGAGACTGTGTGAAAGTCACACAGGACTTCAGGCCACTTGTAATGGAGCATGGACCAAAAAGAGTGACCAGAATAGTCCAGCTGAAAGAGTTACCTTCTAAACTTCAGTGCAAACAGTTCTGTTCATGGTGGAGGAGGCCACGAGGAGCAGGGGCAGCCTTTCGGATGACCATCACTGTAGCACGAAGAGCAGGTCACTGTTGCGATGGTCATCACTGTGGTGCAAAGATCTTGTCAGGCATTCCAGACAGCCAATGCTGGAGCTTAACATTGGCAGTTACCATGGACTGTCGGTGCTGTAGCACAAAGTGCAAATCTTGCATTGCTGGTCACCGCAGGAGGTCACTGTAGCTCGATGGTCAGTTTCACCCGAGCTTCGCATTGGCTGTTGATGTGGGCGGCAAGATCGTGGCAGGAACAGGCCAGTTCGCGGGCACAAAGAGCCTAAAACTTCAGGATTTCTCCTTTTGTTTTAGAATGCGCTCAACAGATGCCACACAGAGGGTCCAGGACCTGGGAAGCACATCTTGAAGATCAGAAACTCACTCCAGCAGAGGCCAGCAGGACTCAGGCAGGTCCAGTTGCAGGTCCAAGCAGGTCCAGCATGACAGGTCATTTGGGCAGTTGAGGGAAGCTTCTAGAGCTTTTTGTGTCCCTGTAGCTCAGAACAGGTAGTCAGTCAAATGTCCTTGGAGTCACTTCAGCCTGAGATGAAGGCTGCAGGTTCAGTCTTCCTTTGCAGACAGCATGGCAGGGCTCAAGCAGCAGGGTAGTCCTCCGGAAGGAGACAGCCTTTCTTCTGTAATGTCCACAGGGCCAGGGGTGTACTGAAGAGTGGGTCTGAGAGTCCTATTTTTGTACCTGATGACCCCTTTGAAGTGAAAGAAACGTCTGGAGTTTTCCACCTATACAGTTGTGTGGAATTTTCTGCCTCCCCGCCCTGGTCCCAGTCTATCTGCATATACAAAAGGCTAGTGTGAAGTCCTTTGTGTGTGAGCTGAGCCAGATCCTTTTAAATTTAAATGTGTTTGTGCACAGTGCCTTCCTCATCTTGCCTTGGAAAGCCCATCCTGCCAATACCTAGGCTTTCTATTTTGCGGCTGTCTGTAAGGAATACACAAGGGCCAACAGCTAACTACAGCTAGTCATGTGGCACAGGAAACAAACAGCATGCACTGAATGATTAGAGCAAGAAAATGACAACTTTCATCAGACACCAAACATGACACTCCGAACTGCATCCAGACAAAAGCTATCACTTTCTAAATGTAATAAATTAACCCCATGTTATTCTACAGGAAAGGTAGACCTTGCAATAGTGAAAAACAAATGTGAGTTTTTTTTCACTACCAGGACATATAAAACTTTAAAGTACATGTCCAACCTTTTAATGTACAGGCCCTGAGAATCTGTGGAACCACTTTACTAGAGCCATATTTGTAAATTCAATATTTCATTTGGGTGTAAGCTAATTTTATCATGTTTAAAGAAGAAAGCCCTTTAGCACTGGTTAGCAGTGGTAATGTGTGCAGAGCCCTAAAGCCAACAAAAAGGAATTCATCAAAATAGGAAGAATGAAAGCAAAATGTTGGGAGGAAAAACCACACCAAGGATGTCAAGTCTAATAGATTGGCTCTGAAGAGCACTTTTGAAATTGCTGTGTGAGTGCATGCTTGAGTGTTGGAATATGACGGTGCCTATGTGGGTGGTTGCTATTTGAAATTGTGAGTGCACAGTGGTGAGTGTTCAAATGTATGATGATAGTTATGTTTGAATATGACATGGATGTGTGGTTATATTGCAATATCTGTGTGGGCATTTAACTTTGAGCGTACGGGTGTATGTTAGCTGAATTGGGAAACTTAATAAGGCTGTGTAGGCGTCTGATAGGGGTGCCTGTAGCCATATGCTGGCAGCTCTATCAACATGTAATGGTGTGTGTGGTGGCTATGGTGCTATGGACACTTGATGGGTGTATGGATGCACGTATGTGGGTGGAAAAACATGATTGTGCATTTGTCTCATATGAAGTTGGTTTGCATACACCAGTGCTTGACTCTTCATGTGGAGATTTGTGTGTGTTCATATATGATGTTGAGTGGTTTTATGATGGTAGTGTTTTGCCCGTTGGTAATTGCACATTGCTGAGAACAGCTTAAACTCTTGTTCTACTGACACATTGTGCTTTCAGCAAAGCAAAAGAATTCTATAGCTGTTTGATACTATAGATCAATAAATATGTAGCGGTTTTATGATGGTGGATATCTTGCCATATGATGAGGGGTGACACACATATGAAGGTGGGTGTATTGGCACATCATGGTGGTTGTATTAGCATGCAATGTAGGGGATGCTTTACTTAATGTAGGATACCGTTTTTATTTCAAAAGGTTAATGGTCGTGGGTTTAAGTTAGGATTTACTGAACTCATAAATGTTTTGATCTTTTTGTGTTTTGTTGCAATTCCTCTGTTAACATATTACATCCCTTTTCAACTTTAGTTTTTTAGGAAATTACATTATTTTGGGTTTTGAGTAGTGTATGTTGTTGCTTTTGTGTACATTTGATAGTGAGCATGTTGGTTTATGATCTGGATTGTGGGTATGTATGATTGTGGGACTGTTGAAATATCATATGTTTTGTGTGGGTGTATGATTTTTATTGTTGGCAAATGATGGTATATGTGTACACTTACAATACTGTATGTGTTGACATATGATGGTGGGGTTGTTAAAATATGATGGAATCCTTATTAGTATATGATGTTAGTTGTGATGAGGAATGATGCTGTGTTGGAATGTAATGTTTTTGGGACATGCGGTAGGCATGCTGACATAAGATGGTAGATGTGTAGCCATGATGGTGGGTGTGTTGATGTATTATTTGTGTTAACAGATGATGTTGGATATATTGACAAGCTGATGTTTGTGTGGAAATATGGTTGTGATTGTGTGGACATGTAATGGTGCCTATTGGTTGTGTTGCAGTAGGTTGGCAAATGTGTTGGTGCAGAATGCTTGTTGTGTTAACTACAGAGGTAAATGTGTTGAAATATAAACTAATCTGTGTTGGCATATGTGTTTTTGAGTGTGTCGAAGTATGATGTGTTCCTGTTAGAATATAACACTGTGTGGACATATGATGTTCATTATGTTACCACATATTAGTGTGTATGATGATACTTGTGGGGATGTACGAATGTAGATGTGCTGATGTATGATGGTGGATGTATTTTCATTTGAATGTGGGTATTTCGGCATTCAATGGTGAATGCATTGTCCTATGATGTTAGATGTGATGGATGAATGATTATGGATATGTTGGAGTATGATGTTTGCATGGATGTACAATCTATGGTGTTGAAGTATGATGAAGGGTGTTTTAGCATAATAGTGGCTGTGTTTGGCTTGTTGCTAGCTGTGTCGGCATATGATGTTGGTTATATAGACATATGCTGATCAACGTATTATTGTATGCTTATCAGTGTTTTGGCATGTGATGTTTGTTGTGTGGATATAAGGTAGTGTGAACGTTGCCATATGATGTTGGTTGTCTTAACATATGATGTTGACTGTGTGTCATGACCACACAAACTTGCCAAATCAAATCAAAGAAATGTTTGAGAAAAGCAAAGAGATATCCTCAGTGGAGACAGCAAAGCCCAAACTGGAAGAAGGTTTGCAGAGTAATCTTGCGCTTATTTCAAAGGAAAAATCAAGAAGAGAAGATTCAAGATGGCTGTCGTGAGTCCTGAAGGTTAGTTACAGTTCTAATCTTGCAATCGGTTGGTTGCTAGGTTACGAGCTTACCAGCTGGAAGCTTCACACTTCAACTGAGGTCTGACAGGAATCAGCTGTGTGGAGAGAGAGCGCGCTTCAGAGCAGAAACTCCTGTGAGGTAAAATTACACTTGAAGACTATTTTACAGAAAACGTGATAAATATTGTCAAGGTTTATTCGAGGAGTTTGATAGTAGACCGTTCCAGTGGAGGTTTGGCAAGGCTACAGAGTTTAATGTATGAATAAACCTTATGTTTATAAGGTTCCTGTTTAAGACACCAAAGTCAAAAGAAAAACTAACTTTAACAAGCAAGTATTTACAAATACCAAGGTTACAAACGAAGGCCGAGTTTAACAGAGAAATGAATGTTAACAAGTAAGCATTTACAAATGCAACGGTAATAAACCAAAGTAGAGTTTAAAAGAGAAACAAACTTTAATAAACAAGCATTTACAAATACAAGTCATCTACAGATGTCGAAGTAAGAATGGAGAAACTAACTTTAATAAACAAGCATTTACCAATACAAGTAATCAACACATGTCGAAGTAAGATAGAAGAAGCGAACTTTAATAAACAAGCATTTACAAATACAAGTATTGACAGAAGTCAAAATAAGACAGGAGAAACAAACTTTCACAAGCAAGAATTACCAATGCAATAAACATAATTGAACTCTCTAATGTAAAGTAGAAACCAACTAACATCAGCTGATTTGGAGAACGCATTATCACCAACTATATATATATATATATATATATATAGCAACATAAAACCAATCTCTAACAAAGGTTGAGAAGTTCTTCCAGGATCAGTAATAAGCATTTTTAAGAAGAGCTTATCATTCATAGAGAGAAGCAAGGCTGCAGAGAACTCAGGGTGAGTGAAGAACTAATAGAATTAAAGAGAATTAAGTGTTAAGAGTAGAAAGTGTAAAACTGATGTTGTATGTCCCTAGTAATTGCGACTGTGACTCTTGCAGGTGCTGCATCCAATCTTAGACGTGAAGAGGCAGACTGAGTATTGACGTTCATCATCTCTGTGGCAGTCTCTCTACAATCCCATTCCCCTTTCCCCCTCCGGGGTACTGAGCACGAAGGATTAAAATTTGTTGTGAGTAGCTCGGGTCGGGACTGAGGAGTTATCTTCTGCTTCTGAGGAAATCGAATTGAAGTATCCTGACAGATTGAAGTGCCGTCACCCTAATTTTAGGGAAAAAACAGATTTCCTCCTGAGCAGAATGGCAGAAGGAATTGATATAAAAGCATTAGCCACCGTTTTGGAACGGTTACAGAAACAATTAAATAACACCATAGAAGAAACAGTCCATATAAAAAAGCGAATAAATGAGTTAGGGAACAGCGCTAAATCAAATGAATCTGAGTTTTCACAAATCCCTAGCCCTTCACAGTCTGCAGGTATATCCACTGAAGTAATTCATGCGGTTTCCCCTATTATTCCTTTGGCTCAACCCGAGCGCTTGGTGGGGACCCAAATAAGGCGCAGATTTTTCTGACCCAATGCTCATTGCATTTTTTATGTAGACCTGTAATTTTTTCCGAAGACCAGTCCAAAGTGGCATCTTATCTGACAGGTGATGCGGCCGCATGGTCCATGCCAATAATTTCCAGAAATTATCCTGTTTTATATAATTTCCAAAATTTCAAGGAAGAGTTCTTAAGAATATTTGATCGGCGAGCTGCAGCTCAAGCCACTGACAACAAACTATTGGAAATCAAGCAAGGTAATAAAGATCTAGTAGCCTATCTGGCTCATTTCAATAAACTCATTGTAGAGGCTGCCTGGCCGGAGTCAAAAAGAGCCGCCATATTTTATCGTGGACTGAGAGATGAATTGAAAGATGCCTTAGCACAAGTTCCAAATAGACCCACTGAAATTTCTGAGTTGATCTTGTCTTACAGATTGACCACCGGTTAACAAAACGAAGAGCAGAAAAGAGAAGAGAATATCGACCATCGACGATAGAAGAACCAATGCAAATTGGTTCCAACCGAGGTCCTTTATCTAAGGAAGAAAAAGAGAAAAGAAGAGTGAATCAACTATGTTTATATTGTGGTGCATCTGGGCATTTTGTTAAAAACTGTCACAAGAAACCCAAAGCTCTTCAGTTGGGAAAAGGCCAGCTTCATCAGTAGAGGGAGTTGCCCTGATGAAAGCAGAACCCAAGACAACTCCTTTAGATCAACGAGTGGCAAATACCTTACAAACCGCAGTGCCACATTTGGTACAAACAGTATCAGTTAAGACCCTTGAGAAGGAAATTCAAGGGATCTCAGTTATGATAGACTCTGGAGCTACGGGCAACTTCTGTGATATCAAATACGCTCGTAAAATGGGTATTCGATTTATCAAGAAATCTACTTTGGAAGTAGTAAGAGCTGTGGATGGAACCAATCTTTCTGCAGGACCCATTTCCCATGAGACCGAACCAATTCAGATGCAAGGTTTTGGTGGGCATCAGGAGCAGTTGATCTTTAATTTGATAGATGCTCCACAATTTCAACTCATTTTGGGTCTGCCCTGGCATACAGAACATAATCCACAATTTGATTGGAGCAAGAGAACGATCAAGATGAATTCCTCTTACTGCAAAGAGAATTGCTTTCATGATGGAGTGGAAGTGTCCACCAAGTCCCAAGCGGCCTGTTTATCATCACACTCTTCAATGATCTGTGCACTAAAAACAACAGAAATCCCAAAAGAATATCAGGATTTAGTTGCTGTTTTTTGTTAAAAGGAGGCTGAGAAATTGCCGCCACATCGACCCTATGACTGCAAAATTTAACTGGAGCCAGGTGCGATATTGCCATGTAGCAGAATATACGCATTGACCGAAGCAAAGAACCAACATTTGAAGGAGTATTTGGATCAATATCTTGCTAATGGTTTTATTCGTCCTTCAGAATCCCCAGTGTCATCCCCACTATTTTTCATACCAAAGAAGGATGGGGGTCTTCGAACTTGCATTGATTATCGAATCCTCAATCAGGTTACCATCAAGAATCGATACCCTCTGCCTTTAGTGTCAGTTTTATTAGATCAAGTAAAGAATGCTAGAATCTACACCAAATTGGACCTGCAAGGAGCATATCATATGATACAAGTGGTTTCAGGGGATGAATGGAAAACCGCTTTTCGGACTCAATACGGATTATTTGAATATCAAGTGATGCTTTATGGGTTATGCAATGCTCCTGCTGCTTTCCAGCATTTCGTTAATGATATATTACGAGAATTCCTCAACCAGATTGCCGTGGTTTATATAGATGACATTTTAATCTTTTCCGACAATCTACAGGAGCACATTTCCCATGTTCGATCCATCCTCACAAGGTTGCAAGAAAACCATCTCTATGTAAAATTGGAGAAGTGTGCATTTCATGTGGAACAAGTTGAGTTCTTAGGATTCATTTTGTCACCAGAAGGAGTTAGTATGGATCCTACCAAGATAAAGACATTGCAACATTGACCTTCTCCTTGCAATGTCAAAGAGATCCAGAGTTTCTTGGGGTTCGCTACTTTTTATCGAAGATTCATATCCAATTTTTCTCAAACAGTTACTCCCATTACTCGATTGTTGAAGAATGGAGTGAAGTTTGAGTGGACAAAAGAAGCTGAAAATGCTTTAAATTTTTTGAAGAATTCCTTTGTCTCTGCTCCAATCTTGCTCCACCCCAATCCGTATGAGCCATATTATGTGGAGGCAGATGCTTCAGGTGTTGCCATAGGAGGTATCCTTTCACAGCGTCATAAAGATACAGGTCAATTACATCCAGTGGCCTATTTCTCTCGAAAATTAACACCACCAGAGATAAATTATTCAATTGCGGATAAGGAGCTATTGGCAGTCAAAGAAACTTTTCGCGAGTGGAGGCATTACATTTTGGGAGCTAAGCATAAAGTGACCATTTACACGGACCACCAAAATTTTCAGTTTTTAAAATCAGCTCGAACTCTAACAGCTAGGCAACTGCGTTGGTCCCCATATTTTGCAGACTTTGATTTTGTTATCACTTTCACACCAGGAAAAGTAAATGGGAAGGCATATGCTCTATCTCGAATTGATACCGGTGCAGTTGAAGAGCCTCCAGAAAAAGAATTGATTATTCCACAAGAGAAGTTCATAGCTGCCATATTGTATGAAGATTTAACCAAAGAAATTCAAGAAAACTTGACATTCGAAGGAATGCTGAAGTGGTCCAAAGAAGGCCAAGGAAGAGAAATCAAAAATGGTTTGCCATACTTTAAAGGTGCACTGTATGTTCCAACTGTGGAGCTGCAAGAAATAAATTCTTCAGGCTTATCATGATGATCAATTGGCTGGACACAAAGGAATTTTAAAAACTCAAAATCTGATACAACGAGAATTATGGTGGTCAAAAATGAAAACTCAGATAAGACAATATGGGGGTCATTCCTAGATTGGCGGACGGCGACTGCCAGAAGACCGTACCGCGGTCAAAAGACCGCGGCGGTCATTCTGAGTTTCCCGCTGGGCTGGCGGGTGACCGCCAGAAGGCCGCCCGCCCAGTGGGAAACCCCCTTTCACAAGGATGCCGGCTCCGAATGGAGCCGGCGGAGTGGAAGGGGTGCGATGGGTGCAGTGGCCCCGTCGCGATTTTCAATGTCTGCATAGCAGACACTGAAAATCTTAATGGGGCCCTGTTAGGGGGCCCCTGCACTGCCCATGCCAGTGGCATGGGCAGTGCAGGGGCCCCCAGGGGCCCCACGACACCCGTTCCCGCCATCCTGTTCCTGGCGGTGAAAATGCCAGGAACAGGATGGCGGTAAGGGGGACGGAATCCCCATGGCGGCGCTGCAAGCAACGCCGCCGTGGAGGATTCCCTGGGGCAACGGGAAACCGGCGGGACACCGCTGGTTTCCCGTTTCTGACTGCGGCTTTACCGCCGCTGTCAGAATGCCCCCGGAAGCACCACCAGCCTGTTGGCGGTGCTTCCTCCGTCACCTACCCTGGCGGTCATAGACCGCCAGGGTAGGAATGACCCCCTATGTGTCAACTTGTGACAAATGTCAAAGAGGGAAATCAAATAGAACAGCTTCACAAGGTTTGTTAAGACCTTTGCCCACTGCACCCCATGCTTGGCATACTGTTACTTTGGATCTTATAGTGGACCTCCCTAGTAGCCAAGGTTTTAACACTATCCTAGTTTTTGTAGACACTTTCACTAAAATGGAGCATTTCATTCCTTTGAAAGAAATCCCTCGAGCCCCACAGGTTGCACAGTTGTTTACACAACACATAGTACGCGCCCATGGTATCCCAAAAATTCTAGTTTCAGACAGGAGGTCCCAATTTGTTTCTCGCTTTTGGAAGGCCTTTAGTAAAAGATTAGGAATTGATTCTCGTTACTCTACCAGTTACCTTCCTGAAACCGATGGGCAAACAGAGAGAGTGAATCAAGAGCTAGAACAGTATTTAAGACTCAATTTATTTGATCAAGAGAAGGAATGGCCCGAGTTGATGTGGGCAGCTGAATTTGCTTACAATAATGCTATTCATTCCACCACTGGGTTCACCCCCATTTATCTGAACCATGGTAGACATCCTAATGTAATGTTGGGTAAAGAAGATGATTCACTGCCTGCAGTAGAAGAGATGGTGAGGGATTTGCAGACCACGTTAGTTAGGGCTAGAAAAAACATAATTCAAGCAAAAGATTCATATAAGACTCAGGCTGATAGAAAAAGAAGAGAGAGCCCCATTTATTCGAAAGGAGACAAAGTTTGGTTATCCACTCGTCATTTACGTCTCAAAGGAAATCGCACATTTCAGCCAGGATTTATAGGCCCATTTAAAGTTGACAAGATGATCAATCCAGTGGCAGTTAAATTGCAGTTGCCAGCTCATCTAAATATACATCCTGTTTTCCATGTCTCCTAGTTAAAGAACAGTCCTCCAAATTTACGTCAAAACTCCCCTCCAAGTCCTATCCAGATCAGCTCTGCAGAAGAGTATGAGGTCAATCAAATCTTAAATTCCAAAATCCGTAATGGCAAGCTTTATTATCTAATTGATTGGAAAGGTTATGGTCCAGAGGAACGATCCTGGGAGCCACACAAGTATGTACATGCTTCAAGATTAGTGAGAAACTTTCATAGAACCTACCCAAGCAAACCTAAATTGGAGAACTGTTCCTTGAGGAGGAGTACTGTTATGACCATACAAACTTGCCAAATCAAATCAAAGAAATGCTTGAGAAAAGCAAAGAGATATCCTCAGTGGAGACAGCAAAGCCCAAACTGGAAGAAGGTTTGCAGAGTAATCTTGCGCTTATTTCAAAGGAAGAATCAAGAAGAGAAGATTCAAGATGGTCGTTGTGAGTCCTGAAGGTTAGTTACAGTTCTAGTCTTGCAATCGGTTGGTTGCCAGGTTACTAGCTCACCAGCTGGAAGCTTCGTACTTCAACTGAGGTCTGACAGGAATCAGCTGTGTGGAGAGAGAGCGCGCTTCAGAGCAGAAACTCCTGTGAGGTAAAATGACACTTGAAGACTATTTTACAGAAAACTTGATAAATATTGTCAAGGTTTATTCGAGGAGTTTGATAGTAGACCGTTCCAGTGGAGGTTTGGCAAGGTTACAGAGTTTAATGTATGAATAAACCTTATGTTTACAAGGTTCCTGTTTAAGACACCAAAGTCAAAAGAAAAACAAACTTTACAAATACCAAAGTTATAAACGAAGGCCGAGTTTTACGGAGAAATGAATGTTAATAAGTAAGCATTTACAAATGCAACGGTAATAAACCAAAGTAGAGTTTAAAAGAGAAACAAACTTTAATAGACAAGCATTTACAAATACAAGTTATCGACAGATGTCGAAGTAAGAATGGAGAAACTAACTTTAATAAACAAGCATTTACCAAAACAAGTATTGACAGAAATCAAAATAAGACAGGAGAAACAAACTTTCACAAGCAAGAATTACCAATGCAATAAACGTAATTGAACTCTCTAATGTAAAGTAGAAACCAACTAACATCAGCTGATTTGGAGAACGCATTATCACCAACTATATATATATATAAATATATAGCAACATAAAACCAATCTCTAACAAAGGTTGAGAAGTTCTTCCAAAATCAGTAATAAGCATTTTTAAGAAGAGCCTATCATTGATAGAGAAAAGCAAGGCTACAGAGAACTCAGGGAGAGTGAAGAAATAATAGAATTAAAGAGAATTAAGTGTTAAGAGTACAAAGTGTAAAACTGATGTTGTATGTCCCTAGTAATTGCGACTGTGACTCTTGCAGGTGCTGCATCCAATCTTAGATGTGAAGAGGCAGACTGAGTACTGACGTTCATCATCTCTGTGGCAGTCTCTCTACAATCCCATTCCCCTTTCCCCCTCCGGGGTACTCAGCAAAAAGGATTAAAATTTGTTGTGAGTAGCTCGGGTCGGGACTGAGGAGTTATCTTCTGCTTCTGAGGAAATCGAATTGAAGTATCCTGACATTGTGTGGACCTATGATTTTGCTTATGTTGGTGTACAACATTGGATGTGTTGGTATATGATGTTGGTTGTAATGCCCTTTGGTGGTCAGTGTGTTGGAGGAAAGTGTGTGGATTGATATGCCTGTGTGTGTGTTGGTGCATCACAGTGAGTGTGCATTAGTATGATGCTGGGTTGGTTAGCATATGGTGGTAGGGGCATCCCTGCTTTCTTGCAACCCATCTGTGTGCTACATTGCCCTACACCCATGGTCATTCTTTGTGCCCCCACCACCTTGTATCACCTTTGTGTAACCATTGCCTTTTCCTACATCCTCTCTGTATCCCATGCCCATGAAGTCCCTAATGTCTCTCCTTATCCCACTGCAGGCACTATGAACCACCATGCCCTGTTACTTCTGTGTTCTCTGAGTGTTTCTTCACAACCCTGTATCTGCTCTTTGTGCTAACCAACACAATGCTGGTACCCTGATAAAGCCTTTCTTTACCCCTGAAAACTCTCTACATGTCCCATGTCCCCTGCAGTCCTTCTGTGCTACCCTAACCTCTCCTCTGTGCTCCTCAATCCCCTTCAGCACTTCTGTACTTCACTCTTTCCTACCATAGCCAGCCCACTGTGTACCACCAGCTTGTAACATTGATAAAATTAACAGGTCTAATTGTAATTAAAAATATAAGAAAATGTTTTGTCTATGCTAATGCTTCTTTAAAAAAAAATCTTTCATATTTATGAACATAGTTTTTAAAACAAAATGGAGACCAGATTGGTGAGGTGGTTATTTAATACTGCTCAAACCCTAAATTTAGTTAAAAAACAAACAAAAAAACTCTCCTGATATTCATGAACATTAGGGAAGACTTTTTAAAATAAATGATGCAGGTGCTTCATATAACCCCACCACCAAGGAGGGTGTACATCCCTGTGGAATAAATCGGAAATGAATATCTAAAGTATTTAACATGTTCCTTTGTAATGCAGAAACCTAAACATTCTAATTCTAATCTGTGCCCGTTGATACCATAGATCAATGAATATGTAGTAGTTTCAAATTTTTTATAGAAAATCTTTGATGCATCAGTGAAACAAACATCAAACAAGACACAGAAAAGGATGTCTAAATATAAAGAAAACATAGAGATCAGGATTGCATAAAAAGAGAATTTTACAGCCTTGTGTTGTAGTCAGCATACTTTCTGTATAGGGTTGGGCAAAACTGATGTAATTCTCTCTAGCGTAGTTACTTATAATTACTAGTAAGTATTTGTAATTATGCGAGAAACGTAGTCAAGCATTTATAGCTAATTTCTTGCTGCAAAATTCACCATCACATTCAAATGGGCCCAAGGATGTATTTTGTGCTAAGCAAATAGCCCAAAATACTACAGTTCATGAACAGCAGTAACCAGCAGCTGCTCTATCTCCTTTCATTCTTTGCTCCTGTGCTCCTGTAGTAGAATTTTTGCCCAAAATCGCTCTTAATCACTCAAGCTGGTGTAAGTGTGCAATCTCAGTAATTCTGCATCAATGCATAAAGTCCAATAAATGAAATCACTCCAATTACTCCGACATAATAAACATTTTGCCCAGGCCTAATCCTGTCCTCATGTACTTTAAAATTTTCAGTTATTGCTGTAACTGTCACTCAAACTATTTAATAACTGGTAAATGATTTACAAGGATGCTTGGGAGTTAGTGAATTATGTGATCTGCAAGGCTCCTGAACAGAGATTACATTTTGCATGGATAGGGGAATGAATCAAAATAATTTTTGTGCCGTTAATTTGCACTTCTTTATTCTTTTAACTCCCACTGTTGGATTCAGTGAAAAGTTGGTTTAATCAAACAGCACTTAGATAGCAAAGAAAAGTTACCATTATAGGAAAATTCGAAATCTTAAATGAGTACTTGCAAACTTGTTAATTCTTAATCAATCAATCAATAAATCAACCAATATTAAGCTTATTCTGTAGAAAAGTAACTTTTTAAATGTACTATAATAAAACCACAAAGATGAAAAGCAAGATAGCTATAGCAAAAATGAAAATCCGAATAAATGTTTAATGATGGTGATCCTACCAATAGTGACCTGAAGTGCTAAAAAGCACAAAAAGTTAATAAACACATGATTTCATCGATAACTCATTCTTCCATGACCTGAGTCTTTAAATTGGAGTAAACATAGTCAAAACATTTGATCAGTTTCTCTATTAATTTATCAATATATCATGCAGCACAACACAGCAAGTCACCTTGCTGCACTGAGTGATAGGGGAAAGACAGGAACGTGTCATACTTAACATTGTAATCTGCATTCCTGTCATTTCCCAGCACTAGCTCCCAATGTGCTGCCTAGTGCCAACACAGGCACCCTTGCATCATGGTGCAAGGGTGCCTGGGTTGTAAGCAGGATTGTTTTTGTGCAGGAAGGGACAACTTCCTGCATAAAATCAATCCCCTGAGGCATATTCCTCTTTCCATGTGTGTTACAGAATGCAGCACTCATAGAAAGAGAATGTATTGAGAAGAAATACAGATATTTCTCGTTGTTACACCTCACATGGGGAGGTGTAGATTTTTTTTAACATTACCAGGTCTACCAGTCATGGTAAATCTGAGAATGCATCAAAATCCTTGGGTGGATCGATGAGAACACCCTCGCTCCACCCATGGAACGCCTTCACAGGGCAGAGTAACAAAAAGAAGTCATTTGCGCTGTGTTATGTTGCTCTAGATTTATCAAGCCAGGCAAGCTCACTCAATATGAATGTGTCAAAACAGGGCTGATTGCAGAGGCCTCCTTACTTTTTGCCGCATTTTTCACTTTTTGCTGGTGTTTTCCTGACTCTGATGGTTCCCTGGGTACTGCTAGCTTGTCCCAAGGCCTGTGCTTTGTGTAAAATGAGTACGCAAATTAGGCTAATTATAATTGTCTATGTCAACCTATCTATAAGTCCCTAGTATATGGTAGGGCATATAAGTTTAGGGACCCCAGCATAGGTAGTGCCCCACAGGTGCACTGCTGAGATGCCTACTGTCATTTTAAAGGCAGGTCTCCCTTGCTGGATGCTTTTAAACTAAAGTTATATGCAAATTCAACTTTGGAATTAAAAGTACTTCAAAAGTCTTAAAGTACCTTATTTTTACATATAAGTCACCCCTAAGGTGTGCCCTATGTACCCCTACGATTGAGTGCCATGTAACTATAAGCAGGGTCCTTATAAAAGTTGTTTTATATGTTCCGGTGAGGTAAAATAGCCACATTTGTTTTTTCCTCACTGTAGTGAATGGCCTCCATAGTCTAAAATGGGGAGACTTGTTTTAATTAACAAAGTCCACATAAGTGGCACATACCTTGAGTTTGGTATCAAATTAATTGTTTTAATAAATCCCACAATTTACACTTGTTGGATTTAATATAACAAGTTCAGGTAAACAGTTTTAAAACTCTACCTGAAAGTTGCCAACTTCAGCTCTGTAGTGCCCTTCTCTGATTGGCCAGCTCCTGAGGTGTGAAGTGGCCTGGGCTGAACACAAAGGATGTGGCTGGGGGAAGAGATCTGCCTCAGCAGATGGTGAAACATGATGGGAAAGAACAGCCAAACTGGTCTTCAAAAGCAGGGAAGGACATTTGGAGCAGCTCAGGACCTCCCTCACTTCCTGTAACCCCAGACAATTAGGTGCCTCTTGATCACATTACGAGAGGGTAGGAGAGGGTGTGTGTTTAGGATTTTTAGCCACACCAGTGGGTGGACTCAGCCAGATCCAACCTTCAAAAATCACTTTCAGCCATGATGGATTTTTGAAGAATGTTGCTCCCTGGGATTGATTTTTGCCACACTTTCCAGGAAGTGGTTATAAAAGAGGGAAGGACCCTGCCTGTAATTGGACAACTATGACCCCCTTGCTTTCCACCCCAGGAGCAAGGATAAATATGGCAGAGCTGCACCCACATCTCAGATCCCTACAAGGAACAAGAAAAAGAAGAAGAAGGACTGCCCCGCTGGACTCCTGACCTGCACCCGGACACTGCACTCTGAAGGACTGCACCAGCTGCAGGCTTGGGCTTCACCACTAAATGAACTTTACATGTCTTCTACTGCTTCAAGAAAGGACTCCCCATTTGCTACAGGAACAAAGGAGCTGCCCACGGTCCCCTGCATCAAGTTGTGCAAGCAGAGCCCAGTTGACCAGCATTCAGTGGCCATTTGGGGATTTTGACCAGGTGCATTCTGGGAATTGTAGTCCCAACTCCCAAGGAGCAACTCAGAGCTTTTGAAACCTTGGATCAAGTTGTGGACTCTTCAATGACCAAAAAAGGACATCTGAAAGAAGATCCAGAAGTTTGGAGGCATTTGGAGCAACTCCATAAGTTGAAGAGTTGCATTGTGGGAGTTGTAGTCCCAGACCCCAGGAGGCAAACCAGAGCTTCTGAACCCTTGGCTTGTGCTGCAAACTACCTTATTGAATCAGGAAAAACTTCTGAAAGTAAGTGTAACAGTGTTAACTCATGGGTGGCCTGAACTCGGGACTTCGTCCCTGTCCAGTGTTACCTTTTTTAACCCTTCGAGCACTAGTTGCTGGTATGCGCTAGAAAACATTGAGGCCCTCATTATGACTTTGGCAGTCTTTTCAGAAGAACGCCGAAGCCACGGGTGCCAAAAGTCCACCAGTGCTGGCGTTCTTCCTACCACCATCTTACCGGTACTGAAGGATTTCACCACAATTTGTCCGGAAATCCTCCAGTAGTCATGCTGGTGGTCGCAGGTGCATGGGCGGTTCCACAACCGGCTCCGCCCCACCAAAAGGACTCCACCAGTCATATTACGGCCAGTAATATGGCCTGGGGGTGTCCTGATGGCGGAGCGCTGCCGGTAGTGGAAGTGCCTATTCCGTGCCGGGCGACCTCCTTGCCGGACAAGGTAAGTCGATCTCCCAACGGGGAGGGGTTGTTGTGTGTGTGTGTGTGAGTGGGTGTTGTCTGCATGTGTGAATGTAAGTGTGTATGCATGTGTGTATGGGTGTGTGAACGGGTGTTTGAATGCGTGTTTGAGTGCATGTGTATATGAGTTTGTTTATGAGTGTATGAATGGGTGTTCAAATGCGTGTATGATTGTTGAAGTGAGTGCGTGTTGGAATGTTTGTGTGACTGTAAGTATGGATGCCTGTGAGTGAATGAGAGTGTGGATGCATGTGAGTGAACGCATGTATGGATGCGTGTGAGTGAATGAGTGTATGCAAGTGTAGGTGAATGAGTGTATGCGAGGTGTGTGTGTGTGTGTGTGCATGTATGCAGGAGAGGGAGGGAGGTGCTGTTCTGGAAGGTGGTGGGAGAAAGTGCTGTTCTGGGAGGAGGGAGGGGAGGGGGCGCTGTTCTGAAGGGCGGGTGGCGGAGGGGATGCTGGTATAGAGCGGGGGTGAGAGGAATTGGGTTTGCAGGAGGGGGTGGGGGAGTCGTCTGCCAGTGACAGGAAAGAAATTTCCTGTTACTAGTAGCCTTTCATAGTGGTGCTACCACCTCAGAAACCATGGCGGAAAGCCAACTTGTTCTACCACTTGCAGTCTTCAGTGAACCACCGGGTCGGAGATGCTAATCTCCGGCCTGGCTGTTCAACCGCCCTGGTGGTATAAGCGGGATGTTTACTCATAATGTGGCGGTCTTCACCGCCGGCCCGTCGGAGGTGAGATCGCCACCGAAATGAGGGCCTAATCTTTTAAAGATTCATACCTCCGCTTCGCCTTATATGATTTAAATAATTATGGTGTAATTTTAAAGATAAAACCATGATCTATTTTCATAAATTTTTGTTGGATTTTTATTGTGTTTTGTGTTTTATGTATTTACTGTTTTGTGATTTTTAAATGATTTACACGCTTGTCTCATTGCGTGATACAAGAGAGGTGTAACTCTTTGATAAATATAGTCCTGGTTGTCTTTCGAAGCAAGTAATATTTGGTGGCTTGTTCTATGGATTTTTTGTTGGCTGTGATAAATGCCGCCTTTAAATATTTCTTTTACAAATCCAGAAGTGCCAGATGGATACAATTGATGTGCTTAGTTGATTCATCTTTTTAATTGCAGACTCTGGAAATCTTCAATTCCAAGGTTTCCTTGTACCCTCAAATTGGCATATCAATATATGTATTAAGCAAAATATTTGATATTTTCTTTTTCAGGCTGGCTCCAGAGATGATGACAAATATTTTTGGTTAGGTTTGAATAAGTATTAATGTAATAATCCACATTTTTATATGACTGTAATTTGCCAGGCTCCTGCTGCTACTTTTGAGGTCCTCCATATCAAGGCCTTGCGCTGTTGCCATGGAAGTTCGGCCATTTCTGTATATTTTATCGAAGACATTTGGGCCCATATTTATACTTTTTTAGTGCTGCCTGTGCGTCATTTTTTTTTATGCGAAAGTGGTGCAAACTTACAAAATACAATTGTATTTTGTAGGTTTGCGCCGCTTTTGCGTCAAAAAGTGGCGCAAATGCAGAGCTAAAAAGTAAAAAATACAGGCCTTGTTATTTGAACACGGATGCATACAGACAAGTTTGATTCAATTTTACATTAAGGATTTTCATTGAATGGGTAAAAGCTTTCCTCAACAGATATTCACAATCTTTTTATATTGATTTTGAAATAATGGTTGTTAGACCTGAGAGCCTTAGGGTGGTCACCCCTAACTTTTTGCCTGCCTCTCTCCACTTTTTAGACACTGTTTCTGCTAGTTTTAAGAATCTGTGCATTTTACCACTGCTAACCAGTGCTAAAGTGCATATGCTCTCTCCCTTTAAACATGGTAACATTGGATCATACTCAATTGGACTATCTAATGTACTTATAAATCCCTAGTAGAGTGCACTATATGTGCCCAGGGCCTGTAGATCAAATGCTACTAGTGGGCCTGCAGCACTGATTGTGCCACCCACTTAAGTAGCCCCTTAACCTTGTCTCAGGCCTGCCAGTGCAAGGCCTGTGTGTGCAGTTTCTCAGCCAATTCGACTTGGCATTTAAAAGTACTTGCCAAGCCTAAAACTCCCCTTTTTCTACATATAAGACACCCGTAAGGTATGCCCTAGATAACCCATAGGGCAGGGTGCTGTGTAGGCAAAAGGCAGGACATGTACCCGTGAAGTTTACATGGCCTGGTAGTGTAAAACTCCTTAATTCGTTTTTACACTGCTGTGAGGCCTGCTCCCTTCATTCTGCATGGGTCATCCTGGTCTGGGAGGGTGGAGGGCCTGACACTTGCATGTCAAAGGTCAGTAGCCTGCCCTCACACAAAGTATTGCCACACCCCCTACTGTGACCCTGGCAGACAGGATTGAACTGAACAGGGAACTTGTGCACTTCTAAGCCACTCTTTGAAGTCTCCCCCACTTCAAAGGCACATTTTGGGTATTTAACCTGGGCCTCTGCCCCTACCAACTCAGACACTTCCTAGCGAAGAAACAGGAACCAGAACCTGCATCCTGCCAAGAAGAACTGCCTGGCTGCCAAAAGGACTCACCTGTCTGCTTTCTGTGAAGGACTGCCACCTTGCTGTTGTCCTGCTGCCTTGCTGCACTATGGCTGTGGTGAAGAAGTGCTCTCCAATGGCTTCAATAGAGCTTGCCTCCTGTTCCTTGAAGTCTCAGGACCAAAAAGACTTCGGGGGTCATTCTGACCCTGACGGGCGGCGGAGGCCGCCCGCCAGAGTTCCCCCCCCAAAATACCGCTCCACGGTCGAAAGACCACTGAGGGTATTTTGGGATTTGCCCTGGGCTGGCGGGCGACCGCCAAAAGGCCGCCCGCCAGCCCAGGGCAAATCAACCTTCCTATGAGGACGCCGGCTCAGAATTGAGCCGGTGGAGTGGGAAGGTGCGACGGGTGCAGTGGCACCCGTCGCGTATTTCAGTGTCTGCAAAGCAGACACTGACATACAGAGTGGGGCCCTCTTATGGGGGCCCCGCGGCACCCCCTAACGCCATCCTGTTCCTGGCGGGAGACCCGCCAGGAACAGGATGGAGGTAGGGGGTGTCAGAATCCCCATGGCGGCGGAGCGTGCTCCGCCGCCATGGTGGATTCTCAGGGGCAGCGGAAAACCGGCGGGAGACTGCCGGTTTTCCAAATCTGACCGCGGCCAAAGCGCCGCGGTCAGAATGCCCTGCGGGGCACCGTCGGCCTGTCAGCGGTGCTCCCGCCGACCCTGGCCCCGGCGATCTTAGACCGCCGGGGTCAGAATCAGGGCCTTCATCTCTACAAGAAGGACTCCGTGTGCGGCGAAATTCAATGCACAGCCTGCCAGAAACAACACACAGACTGCACTGCAGTGAAAATTTCACTGCACGCTGATCCGGAATGATGCAGCCCAACTTCATAACAAGATCAATGCAGCACCAGTGTAGTGACTGGAAATTCGAAGCACGGCCCACTGGATCGGCGCACATCCGAGCCGGAATGACGCAGCCTGGCTTCTAGAGAGGAATCGATTCAGCGCCTGCCCTGCGGTAGAAAATTCGACACAACGCCCACCGGATCGATGCAGCTCCTGTGACTTTATCCTGCCAGCACAGGAAATCCATGCATCGTCCCCGGGCATCTGAAAACCCCGCACCCCAAAGATGATCCATGACTGCACGCCAGGAAATCAATGCACATTCGTCCCTGCATTAAAACTAAGTGACGCATTGCCGTGTGCGGCCCGAGAAATCGACAAACACCCCTTAGTTTCCACGCATCTCCTCCTCTGCGGTTCTTTGCAGAGATTTTTAATGCAAACCAGGTACTTTGTGCTTGAAAGAGACTTTGTTTGCTTTTGAAAGACTTGACACTTTATATCACTTTTCAGTGATATCTCAACATTTACTTATTGCATCTTTAATTGTTTTGACCTGCATTTAACCAGATAAATATTATATATGTTTCTAAACATTGTGTGATGTATTTTTGTGGTGCTATATGGTGTTGGTGTATGATTTATTGCACAAATAATTTACACATTTCCTTCTGAGTTAGGACTGACTGTTCAGTGCCAAGCTACCAGAGGGTGGGCACAGGATAATTTGGATTGTGTGTGATTTACCCTGATTAGATTGAGGGTCCTTGCTTGGACAGGTTGTAACCTGACTGTCAACCAAAGACCCCATTTCTAACAATGGTAGTTTTGTCTTGCTTGTTTGTTATGTGGCAAGACCATGCTGATTTATTTTCTACTGTAAAGCTTAAGTAATCCAAGCTGATAACTTGTTTAACTGCAGCCCTATTGATTTTCCACCTTAGTTGTTTTATAGATTTGTAGAAGCACATAATTTTTGTCTTTTCCAAGTTCACTTTTAGATTATTTTCTAAATGATACTTTTACAAATGTAAAAACTGAATTGGTAGATTAGTAGAGGTGAGAGAAACATTGACTACATCACCTTCATATGGCAATTAGGTGATGGTTTTTGACCTAGTTTTGGAGGGAGACCATCTGTATTGATTTAAATCTAATATATATATGCCTGCCATATGTTTATGTAATTCACCTTATCAAACGCTGCCTTTTAATCTATGTAACCAGTGCTTTAAATGGGAAAAAATAAGTACAGGTACTCATGAACATGACCTTGTAGTGTGGTGGGTGGAGCAAGGGGCGGGGCTAAGAGCAAGAGATAAGGATACGTTATGACTTATATACCAGTTGCAGCACATACCAGGACACATGAGAAATGTGTTTAAATAAAACAAGTTAACTCGTTACACAAAATGAAAGCGAAACACAATTATATTTTTTTTTAAAAAATGTTTTGTAATATTTGCAGCTTCCTAATGCCATACTGTTATTTGCTGTCGTTTTGCACAGTACTATATATTCTTGATCAAACACACACACACACACAAAGAAACAAGCAGACACGCACTCACAAAGCATTCCACACAGTCCTCCTTAAAGTGTCCCGATTCTCTCCCTCTTTCATTCGCTTCTCTCTCACACAAGAACACATGCATACAAGCAGGCACACACACAGACATAAGCAGACCCTCGTTCAAAAGACTCAGGAGGAATTAAAGCCATTTTAAACTTCTTTCCTCCCATGGCTTTCTTAAATGTCGCTATTAGCAGGGATTGCTCCATTCCTGTGTTTGCAGAAATGCATACAGTAGTGTTAATGTGATTGACAGCACAGGGCCTGAATGGGCCCTGTTTTGTCAAACACAGCGTGATGGTGAATACCCGGACTTTAGGCAGATAATCCCTGCTGAATAGCTCAGCGGGGTCGGCTCAGGGCTAGAGCAGCACCTTAGGTGTCAGAGACAGGTTCAACTATGACAGCCTAGTGCTCAGCAGCACTAGCAGCTAATGAGACTACCTTTCATGAGTACCGGTACTCTACTTGGCAGCAGAGAAGGGCCGGTACTCAGAGTGAGAAAAATAAGAAGTGCCGGTACTCAGTACCTGTGAGTACCGGCCCATTTAAAGCACTGTATGTAACATGCATTCAGGGTGATTTGTTTTCAGTGTTGGGTTCACTCCAATGTAGAGCAGTTTGCACTGAATCCAGACTGATTTAAGGGGAGTATTGTGTAATATTCGGCCCAGGCATTTAGAATGTTCATTAAAAAATGTCCACAAAGTTTGCACTCAGGCCAAGGAGACGATCGTTTTTAGCATCATCCAATTGCCTTTTTTTATTAAAAGGATGCATTCCACTTTCTAAGAATGGAGGAACTTGGCCATTATCCAAAATGTTTAAAGATAAATATAAGAACAATGTACTCCTGAGTTCGGGAGCTGATTTTGAAACATTGATTAGGATCCTATTAGGGTTAGTCACTATAGAAGGACAAATATTTTTATTCAAAGAGATTCTTTATTTTTTTCTTATCCTGTGTATAGAATGTATATACTCAGGAGGAACGAAAAAAGCTGATGGATTATTTGCATAATGCTATTAATTACACTAGAATTTGCCTTCAATTCCGCTAGCTATGGATGGCTCCCTAAGATACCTTTTTTTAGATTTCAGTACGACTGCTGGCTAGTTGTACATACATTAGTAATATTGCTTGCTGCAAATACTCTAACAAGAATATTTAACCCATTAGAGAAAGTTTTATATACAGTTTGGTATTTGGAGGCTGAATATTCTGAATGAGTAGGAGTGCTGAATTGTGCTGAATCGCTGTTCTTACAAGATGGTAGCATTTGCATCACATAGGTGGTCATTGCAACCCTGGTGGTCGGTATTAAAGCGGCGGTAAGACTGCCAACAGGCTGGCGGTAAAAAAATTGCAATTACGACCGTGGCAGAAACCGCCAACAAAGACAGCCACTTCAACACTCCTACCGCCACGGCGGTACAGACAAACAGCTTGGCGGTCACCGCCAACAGACAGGCGGCAGACAAAGTACCGTCCACAGTATCACAACCTACCAATCCTCCACCTTTTCTGGGGCGGATTCACCACGGATAAAAACACGGCGGAAACAGGAATTTCGAAGGGAAAACGCTCACCTCTACACACTCCACAAGGAACGACGACACTATGGACCCAGAACTCCAAATCCTACCCGCTATACTCTTCCTGCTCCTGTACCAGGAGCACCAAAGCCGGCGGCGAAGACCACGGTGAGTACTGCACCTACTACACAGGGGAGGGGGAGGCAAAAAACAGTGACACGCAACACGCAACACCCCCACCCCCACCCTCACCCACTACAACACACACACTAATACATATCTATACATTATAGTAACACCCCCTAAGCCCCCCGGAAGAATGCAAAGACAAAAGGAAATGAGTGTAACCATTGGAATATATTAAAATGCAGTACGCAAAAATATGCATATAAACACTATGTACAAAATACACACCAAGAATAGTAGTCCAGGTATTGCACCATTTATAGTCCGTGGACCACTGGGCCCAAAATGCATGGGTGAGGCCCACACACGATACCAGATCAAAACAGAGAGAACACTGCAGGGGCATCTGATAGAAATACAACAGGCACCTCAGGGGGAAGGGAAGGGGGGGCACCCCAGCCGGATGAGTGCACGATGCCAGATCCACGAGGGGGCTCCATGCCCAATGATGTATCCTGGGGAGTGCAAAGCCACAGTCTCTCAAGTCTCTACAGTGGGTGGGTTGCCCACTGTTCAATCCTGGGGAGTGCAAAGCCACAGTCTCAAAAGTCTCTACAGTGGGTGGTTTGCCCACTGCTTCATCCTGGGGAGTGCAAAGCCACAGTCTCTCAAGTCTCTACAGTGGGTGGTTTGCCCACTGGTACATCCTGGGGAGTGCAAAGCCATAGTCTCTCAAGTCTCTACAGTGGGTGGTTTGCCCACTGCTACATCTTGGGGACTGCAAAGCCACAGTCTCTCAGGTAGATGCCTTTCTCCACTGGTTCTGGAGGGGGACTGGTGCCCAGAGTGCTTCATCCTGTGAAGGACAGAGGTAGTGGATGCATGTCTCCACTGGTTCTGGAGGGGGACTGGTGCCCAGAGTGCTTCATCCTGTGAAGGACAGATGGAGTGGATGCAAGTCTCCACTGGTTCTGGAGGGGGACTGGTGCCCAGAGTGCTTCATCCTGTGAAGGACAGAGGTAGTGGATGCATGTCTCCACTGGTTCTGGAGGGGGACTTGTGCCCAGAGTGCATCACTCACCCCGTGACGGTCCCAGTTGCGTCGGTGCCCCTGCCGCTCATGGGCAAGCAGGGGTTGAGTTGGCGGTGCCCTGTTCAGCTGTGCTTGAGTTGGCAGTGCCCTGTTCAGCGGTGCTTGAGCTTGGCGGTGCCCTTTTCAGCGGTGCTTGAGTTTGCGGTGCCCTGTTCAGTGGTGCTTGATTTGGTGGTGCCCTGTTCAGCGGTGCTTGAGCTTGGCGGTGCTCTGTTCAGCGGTGCTTGAGTTGGCGGTGCCCTGTTCAGCGGTGCTTGAGGTTGGCGGTGCCCTGTTCAGCGGTGCTTGAGTTGGCGGTGCCCTGTTCAGCGGTGCTTGAGCTTGGCGGTGCCCTGTTCAGCGGTGCTTGAGTTGGCGGTTCCCTGCTCAACGGTGCTTGAGCTTGGGGGTACCCTGTTCGTGGGTGCTTGAGTTGGCGGTGCCCTGTTCAGCGGTGCTTGAGCTTGGCGGTGCCCTGTTCAGTGGTGCTTGAGTTGGCGGTGCCCTGATCAGTGGTGCCTGAGTTGGCAGTCATTGCCCAGCTGGGCTGTGGCTAGCAGTCCTTCGTTGGGCTGCTGGGCTGTGGCTGGCGGGGCCCTCCTGTGCAGCGAGGATGGGGCTGGTGCTGGCCTCCTGGGCAGCTGGGCTGTGGCTGGCGGGCCCTCCTGTGAAGCGAGGATGGGGCTGGTGCTGGCCTCCTGAGCAGCGAGGATGGGGCTGGCAGGGCCCTCCTGGGAAGCTGGGCTGTGGCTGGCGGGGCCATCCCACAGGAATCCCCCCTCAAGTGCAGGTGCTATCAGTGCTCCATTTCCTTGCAAGTGGGACTTTTCAAACAACTGTAGCCATGGCATCAGGGATGTCCCAGCCTATGTTTTCCAACGTATTATCCAGAGTGTTGTCTGCCCTGCTGAAACACATGCGGAGCTACATCGTTTTCCCTCAGGTGGAGGATTTGCCTACAGTGAAAGGTGACTTCTATGCCCTTGGACATATCCCCAACATCATAGGTGCCATTGATGGGACCCATGTGGCTTTGGTCCCCCCCCCACAGGAGTGAACAGATGTACAGGAACCGGAAGAGTTATCATTCCATGAATGTACAGATGGTATGTTTGGCAGACCAGTACATCTCCCATGTGAATGCCATGTTCCCTGGCTCAGTGCATGATGCCTACATCCTGCGGAATAGCAGCATCCCTTATGTGATGGGTCAACTCCAGAGGCACCGTGTGTGGCTATTAGGTGAGCACCTGGAAGCAAGTCAGTTGGAATGGTTGTCTGGGTCTGGGGATATCCCTCCGGGTTAGTGTGTGTCTAACAGTTGTCCCTCGCCATTTGCAGGTGACTCTGGTTACCCCAACCTATCATGGCTACTGACCCCAGTGAGGAATCCCAGGACAAGGGCAGAGGAACGCTACAATGAAGCCCATGGGTGAACTAGGAGGGTGATCGAGCGGACCTTCGGCCTCGTGAAGGCCAGGTTCAGGTGCCTCCATATGACAGGTGGATCCCTATTCTACTCACCAAAGAAGGTGTGCCAGATCATCGTGGCCTGCTGTATGCTTCACAACTTGGCTTTGCAACGACAGGTGCCTTTTCTGCAGGAGGATGGTCCAGATGGCGGTGTTGTGGCAGCTGTGGAGCCTATGGACAGTGATGAGGAGGAAGCAGAGGAAGAAGACATGCAGAACAGGGACTCAGTGATCCAGCAATATTTCCAGTGAAACACAGGTGAGAATACATTCAAGACTACTACATGTACTTTTACACTTCTACCTCTATCCTGTCTGTCGTTTTCACCCAGTGTATGGTCACTGAGTTGTCACTTTCCCTTACGGTTTCACAGGTGTGGGTCCCAATGTGTCTCATCTGCTTAGATTCCTCATGGACTAGAGCGGTGTGACATAGGTATGCTGACATTACTATTTTAAGAACATTTTGTCACTGTAATTGCAAATACACTATTTCGAAATCACAGACAGACTCCAGATATTTTGGTGCTTTAGGTGTGTTTTTTTAAATACAGAATATTGGAGGGAGAAGTTAAATGGTGAGGGCAGATGGCAGAGGAGTGTCCATGGCAGAGTCTAGTCTATTAGTCTCACAGGTGCATTGCCCATATGGGCATAGGAAGTTGAGCTGGGGCAGTTTCAATATGGACACGGTGACAAAGTGGGACAGTGGGATGACAATCAGGGTGGTCTCATTTCTTGGCGGGGGTCTTGCCATCGTGCTCTGTCTTGTTCCTGGATCTCAGGGACCGTTTGCGGGGTGGTACTCCGTCTGCAGGGGGTGGGGTGCTGGTGTGGTGGTCCTGTGGCGGTGCATCCTGTCCACTAGCGCCAGTGGAGGTGGTGGGCAGTTCATCGTCCATGCTAGTATCAGGGGCCCCTTGTAGTGCCACAGTGTCCCTCCTGGTGTTGAGTACTTCCTTCAGCACCCCTACGATGGTGCCCAGGGCAGAGCTGATGGTTCTGAGTTCCTCCCTGAACCCCAAATACTGTTCCTCCTGCATGCGCTGGGTCTCCTGAAACTTGGCCAGTACCGTTGCCATCGTCTCCTAGGAGTGGTGGTATGCTCCCATGATGGAGGAGAGGGCCTCGTGGAGAGTGGGTTCCCTTGGCCTGTCCGCCCCCTGTCGCACAGTAGCCCTCCCAGTTCCCCTGTGTTCCTGGGCCTCCGTCCCCTGGACCGTGTGCCCACTGCCACTGCCCCCAGGTCCCTGTTGTTGTTGGGGTGGTGGGTTATCCTTGGTTCCCTGTAGTGGTGGACACACAGCTGATTTACGTGTCCTGGGGACGGAGATATGGGCCCGCTGGGTGGGTGCTGTGCTGGTGTTTCCTGAGGGGGGAAGGTCTGTGGTGGCCTGTGTCCCGAGGCCCCCGATGGTCCGGGCTGTTCATCTAGATCCAGGTGGACAGAGGTGCTGTCATCACTGTGGGCCATTTCTGTGGGTGGAGTGGACATGTCTGGACCCTCCTGTCTGGTGACGTTGGGTAGTGGTCCTGCAGGGGTGGCAAGGCATGATTATTGTATCAGTGTGTGTCATGGTGTGCAATGGGTGGGTGACCGTGTACCCCAGTGCTGGCATTCCTGTGTGTGATCTTGTGTGATGATGGTTTAGGGGGGTGTATGGGTATGTGCACTGGGCATGCTTTAGTGATGGGTGTCCATGCGTTGTTGTTGCATGCAGGGCTTGGTGTTGGGATGTGTGGTTTGTGATATTGGTACATTTGTGAGGAGTTGGAGTGATAGGGGTGGGGGCGAGGTTGGGGGTATGTGATAGCATGCAGGTAGGGTGGGGATGTAATAGTTAAGATTTGACTTACCAGATTCCATTCCTCCACTGACTCCGGCGATGCCCTTAGGATGCAGAATCGCCAAGACCTGCTCCTCCCATGTTGTTAGTTGTGGGGGAGGAGGTGGGGGTCCGCCGCCAGTCTGCTGAACCATCTGGTGGTGTCTTGAGACCACGGAACACACCTTCCCCCGTAGGTCGTTCCACCTCTTCCTGATGTCCTCCCGATTTCTTGGGTGTTGTCCCACTGCGTTGACCCTGTCGACTATTCTTCGCCATAACTCCATCTTCCTTGCAATGGAGGTGTGCTGCACCTGTGATTCAAATAGCTGTGGCTCTACCCGGACGATTTCCTCCACCATGACCCTGAGCTCCTCCTCCGAGAACCTGGGCTGTCTTTGCCGTGCCATGGGGTGGTGTAGGTGATGTGTGGGGTGGTGTGTGTGGTGATAAGTGTGGTGATATGTAGTGGGGTGTGGTGTTTTGTGCGTGGAAGTTGTTTGGGTGATGGTGTTGTGTGCCTGTGGATGCTAGTTTGTTGATGGTGGTGTCTCTCTCTGGCCTTCTCTCTGTAATTGTGGTCTTAGGGGTTTGTGGGAGATGTGGGTGTGTGTTTTATATTGTATTGGGTGTGTGGGAGTGGTGTGTGTATGTGTATCAGGTGTGTGTATTTCGATTTGTCCAATGTGGTGGTGTTTTGGAGATATGTGTGTATTTTGAGCACGGCGGTGTGTACCGCCAATGGAATACTGCGGTTGAAAGACCGCCGCGTGGATTCGTGTGTCGTGATAGTGTGGGCGTATTTCTGTTGGCGTGACGGTGTCGGTTTTGTTTTCGCCAGTTTAACACTGACCTTTGGTGTGGCGGACTTGTGTGGGTGTCTGAATTTTGTCGATTCCGAGATGTGGGTCATAATAGCTGTGTCGGAATTCCACTGCCGCGGCGGTGTGTTGGCGGTCTTCTGCGCGGCAGTAAGCGGCATCTACCACCAACGTTGTAACGACCACCATAGTCTTTTGATTGTGAAGAATTATTTTTGTTAAGTGGGATTTGTTCTTTATTTTCTACCAGTGATTGAGAATTAATAATAATAATAATCATAATAATAAATGATTTATAAAGCTATTCGCTACTCCTGACGGAGTGTCTCAGCTCTGGGTACAGGCTTAAGTTTTGGGTTCAGTTCCCCTGCCGGGTCCCTTGAATTGGAGATTGGAAACAAAACTGTATTATTATTTAATGCGTTTTGTTGGCTTTCTTTTATCTTTGAACATGTTTGCATAGTTGTTTTTTGTTTTTTTTGTTTAGCTTACTCAGCTTTTTTAGGTGGTGCTTGCTAAAGTAAGGCTGAAATTCATCTTTGGGAATACTTGTATATGGGTGTATTGTTGGCCTAGTTGCCCCCTGCTTATGTGCCTCCTGTTCTGCCTCTGTCATATCGAAATGAATAACTGGGCTCTTCCTTAGACATTTCTGACTGGTTCCAAGGGTCTTTGGAGAGACCAGTAACAATGACTGAGTGATCAGCTAGTGTTAATTTTTCTGTGGTGGACGTTAAATTTTGATTTAGCCTCCCTGGGAGATGTTGTAGCAAATCCACTATATCGTCCAGGCAAGGCAAATTTGCGACCTAGGCTTCCATGGTTTGAATTAAATGTTGTATTGGAAGTGAATGGCTATGATTATCACACATGTTTGCAAGTTATTTTACTAATTTCTTTTAATAATGCTGTTTGATCTGTAAGTAACATAGACTGATTGCTCAGTATGTCTGCCATTTTTTATAAAGTTGAAGACAGAGCACCCATGGTTTGAAGAACGGGGTAAACTAGAGGAGTTATTCCTTTATTTGTTCCAGTTGTAACAAAAAGTTTTTGATCTCTCTTACTGGTTATTGGATAGGATTGCTTGTTTCCAAAACAGCTGGAGAGTGAGGCCTGAGTTTTTAGATAAGTGAAATTTTGATATTCTTTTCCCTCTTCTTCAACTGGAGGATACAATCCATAGACTCAACCAGTTTCTGAGTTACTTCTCAGATTCAGTTATCACATGATACAGATCATCCAGATCAACTGGGGTAGAGGTAATGTTGTATATTGAATAACAACACACTTATTAGTAAAGTTGTAGGCTTTATTTCAGGTGAAGAGAAGACAGAGCACAACCTCCCACCTGCCCGTCTCAGGGCCAGAAGGTAAACTGCCACACACTGAAAGTGCTGCTGGAATGCCATGTGTGTTCTGACAGAACAATGACATTAGTATAGACATAACACCATTCCCCCTTTAACAAATAATAGGATGAACTAATACATAAAATTAAACAGGAACCAAGCATAAATATTAAACAGGAACTAAATTATGGGTGAACATGCACTTAAGTGACAACAATAGCATGCATAAACTCCCCTAAAAATCAACAACTCATGTAAGAAACATACCAAAGACCCACTAATTTAATATGTAATCTCTCAAATGTTTGGGTAAAACGCTACTCCTTCTGCAGGACTGTTCCCTGTTACTGGTAGGAAACCCAGCAACCACGGCATCATTTACTGAAGTTCTAAAGGATGCTTGCCCAGAAACATTTCCACCCGAACTGTTGAAAGTATCACTGTGCAGGCTGTCACTACCCACACCTAGCCATTAGGAAGGAACATTGACTTTATTACTTCTTACACACTCTCTCTCAGCACTTGCGTTATCTTTTCCCGGCCACCAACTGGACTCATCCTCCCTACCCACCCTTGAAGAGCTACTTCTCTGACTTCCATTGGCAGCTAAATTCTTAACTAACACCACACTTCTTTTACTCCACCTTTTACCATCTCAACCATAATGGCATGATTAGAAACCTTGACCACCCTTAAGGCAGGGAACAATTTAGATCCTCCACCTTTTTTCCATCTGGTCTCTTTATCTTCACCGAATCCCCCACCTCAAATGAATCTTCTTAGTCCTGTGTAACTCGTCAAACCTAGACTTGGTTTTGGGTTGTTGTCCCAATACCTTGTTTCTGACCTCCTCATAACTAGGTATGGCCTTCGTCTTGTCCAATACCCACTTGAGGGACAGGTCACAAGAAGAATGTCTGTCCCTCAATAAGATAAACAGGGATACTCCAGTGGTTGAATCTGTCAAAAACTGTTTTACATACATCTACATCACAGAAACTGCCACCTAAATACTCTCCTTCAACATTCTGTTCACACTTTCAATTGTACCATTCCCTTGTGAGCTATAAAAAGTCACCGCCAGATGCACAATCCAGTGTATGTTGAGAAACTCATGCATGAGACCTGCATTGAATTGAACTCCATTGTCAGTAACAATTGCTTGTTGATAGATTTCTCTAGAAAATAAACATATGAGAAAATCAATGACAGCTTCTGTATTAGGTTCCTTCAATAACTCACATTCCACCTATTTGGAGTGATGATATACCACTACCAGAGCATACCTCATTGTCACTGGCAACTCACACATAGGCCCCATGAAATCCATGTCTAGTTTTTCCCATGGCACCTTTGGGAACTCTATAGGACACAAAGGAGTATTATAAACTCTCAAAGCTTTGTCTGCCTGACTACAATGAGGACAATCCCTAACCCAAAGGTTAATCTCATTATCCATTCCAGGCCACCAATAAAACAAACAAATTATTTTCTTTGTGCCTGTGAAACCTAAATGACCTTGATGAGCCAAGCTCATTAACCAGCTTCTAAGACTGCTTATGGGAATAAACAGGTTACCTCATCGTACCAAATTCCCTTTCACAGACAACTCATCTCTAACATTATAAAAGGCTTCACCTCTTCCTTGATACACCTTTCTTGTGGCCAACCTTTAATTGCAAGCTCTTTCAACATAATTAATCCATTATCTTCTTTCACACAGTCCTCCCATTCTTGTAGTGACACTGTTCACTAGCCTCAGCAATACCATCTATCATTCCTACCACACATTCCAATTCCTCTTGCACCACCTCTCTTCCTTCCTCATTATTCACAGGACATCTCAAAAAGAAGTCTGCTCTAGCATTCATAGTCCCTAGAATATGCTTTACCTCAAATTAAATTCATACAGCTTTGCTAGTAATCTGGCTAATCTGGGACTAGCCTTTCCCAAATTCTTTTCAGCAAGCAGTGAAATGAAAGGTTTGTGATCCATATCTAGAACAAACTTTCTTCCCTTTATATAAGTGGAAAAATAACCTGTTGCCCAGTCGCAGGCCAATGCTTTGCGTTCAATAGTGCTGTAATCAAGCTTTGCATCAGCCAGGCATCTTGAGATGAAAGCAACAGTATATTCCTTGCCTTTAGACATGTGCTTTAACACAGCCCCCAAACTAATAACACTGGTATCGACTATTACAATTGGCTCTATATTATCCATAAAAGGGTGTAAACCAGGTGTTTCTACAATGAGACATTTCAAATGAACAAAGGCCTCACTTTCTTCACACCTCCACAATACTCGCAACCTTTCTGTAGGTGTTTTCTAAGTGGCTCCGTTTGTAAAGCAAAATTCTCAATAAATCAAAATTTCCTCCCACAGAACCCACCCTGCATCAGAACCTATGACAGACCCAGCCCCCCAAAACCCACCCAAACCATCCACAGCTTGTTCACGCTCACCACAGAAGAGACTAAAACAATCAGGAACAGAATTCACTCTGGAACTCCAACAGTTCCCTGTACTCAGCACATCTACTGCAGAGCCAGTGGATCCCTTGCCCTGAACTTTGCAAGACGCTGAAGTGCTCCATCACAACAGCCACCTTTCCCGAAGTGTGGAAACACACCGAAGTCAGCCCCCGCCTGAAGAAACCCACAGCTGACCCATCAAAGCTCAAGAAGGTCTGACCCATCTCGCTGCTACTCTACCCAGCCAAAGTCCTGGAGAAAACCATAAACATGCAACTACGAAAGCCCCTCAAGGACAACAACTCTCTGGATACATCTCAGTCAGGCTTCCGCAGCAACTACAGCACGAATGCAGCTCTTCTTGCAGCCACCAATAACATCCACACACTCCTCGACTGTGGACACACCACAGCACTCCTCGACCTCTCAGCAACCTTCGACATGGTCTCCCACAGCCCCTTATGCACCAAACTTCATGACAGAGGAATCCGTAGAAAAGCCTTGCAATGGATCCATTCTTTCCCCACCAGAATAACACAGAGAGTTAGGCTTCCACCCTTCGTATCCAAGCCAACAGAAGTTGGCTGTGGAGTCCCTCAGGGATACTTCCTGAGCCCAACACTCTTCAAAAGATACATGGCCCGCTGGCAGCTATTGTCAGAGACCATGAAATGAAGAGCATGTCATACGCCAATGACATACAACTCAACACATCCCTCACTGAAGACAAAGCTAAGAGGAACTTTCACACCGGGATGAAAGCCGTCACCGCCTGGATAAAGGAGAGCTGCCTCAAGCTCAACTTGGTCAAGACTGAGCTCATCATCTTTGGAAACTCTACCTCAACCTGGGACGACCCCTTGTGGCTCACATCACCTAGCGCTCCACCTACTCCGACTAACCACGCCCGCAACCTAGGATTCATCCTTGAATCCTCCCTATCAATGATCCAACAGATAAACGCCATCACCTCTTCCTGCTGGCACACCCTCTGCCAACTCCACAAAATCTTCCAATGGATCCCAGTCGACCTCCACAAAACAATCACCCACCCCCTAGCTGCTAGCAAGCTCGACTACGGCAACGCACTCTACGCCGACACCATAACAATGAAGATCAGGAAACTACATCTCATCCAAAATGCTGCTGCAAGACTCATCCTGAACCTCCCCTGTCAAGAACACATCTCCCAAAACCTGAGGACTCTCCATTGCTCCCAGCAGAGAAGCAAATCAACTTCAAACTACTCACCCACATCTACAAGGCCCTGCACAACATTGGAGCGGCAAACCTGAACCATCGCATCTCCTTCTGTAACCCCACCAGACCCTTCCACTCCACCCACGCATCCAGAAAACCACCACTGGAGGAAGATCTTTCGCATACCTTGCAGTTAAGAGCTGGAAAAACTTCCACACGCACCTCAGACAAAGCACATCTCTCACCATCTTCAGGAAGAATGTCAAAACATGTCTCTTTAAATGAGGCCCAGACCCACCACCAGTGCCTGGAGACCCTCATGGGTGAGTAGTTGCACTTTACAAAAACCGATTGATCGATTGATTGAGTATTCGCATAGGCCTAGGAGTGACTTAAGTTGGTATTTGTCTCGTGGCTCTGGACTCAACTTAATTGCATCAACCAACTGCGATTTAGGTTTAAAACCAGCATTGGGTAGTACATGTTCTAAATATTCTACTTCATGCAAAATAAAATAACACTTTTCTTTATTAACTGTCAACCCAAACCTCTCCAGAATACCCAGAACCTCCTACAAAACCATCAAATTGTATTGTTCATTTTCTTCAAAGATTAATATGTCATCTTGATATCCTAAAATGTCTTTGTTTTCTCCAGAGAGCTTGCACATTAATTTCTAAACAAAAGAAGCTGCTGATGCTAAGTCGAAAGGCATACATAAAAATCTGTATGCGTCAAATGGCATATTGAACGTGGTCAAGTGTCTAGATGTAGCACATAGATCAATTTGGTGGTCGGCTGCACGCAAATCTATTGTAGAACAAATCTTTGCATTCCCCACCTGCACTAGCATTTCCTGAATTTTGGGAAGGGGAAAACAATCCAGCACTATGTTCCTGTTGAGGGACCTCAGGTGACCACAGAGTCTCAACTCTCCATTTTTCTTTTTAGCCACCACAATTAGGGACACCCGCTCTGAAAAATTGACAAGTTTAATTACTTTCTCTGAAAATAACTTATCTAAATGTACTTTCAACTCTCCCCTTACACTTAATAGTACATTCCTAACTTTATATACCACAGGAATAGCATCTTTTTTTAAAATGATCTCATGTTTGAATCCTTTCAGTAGTACAAGGCATTGTTCAAACAACATTTTATGTTTCCCAACAATGTTTTCTAAGCTGCAAGGTCATACAACAAACTGCACTAGAGAAACAGGATGACCCGTGTCAAGTCTTAAAATTATACTGAGGGCATCTTGATCCCTCCATCCTAAAACATTAAATCCTTTCCTTGCTACATATATTTTCGTGTGAACAGATCTATCTTGAAATTGATCATAATCCTGAAAGTATCCTTTACATCAATGTCATGTCCTCCAAAGGCAACAGTACGAACATCTGGAGGGAACAAGCAACATGTTTTCCACTCAGACTCGTACAACTTATTGGAGACAATGGTAATAGGTGATCCAGTGTCAACTTTGACCTTCAATTCAATTCGGCCAATACGTAAACCACAAATAGGTTCACCACCATACTCTTGATTCGCTTCCAACATATTAACAGAAAACACCACTCGGCTGTCCAGGTCATTGGCCAATTCAACAGTGTTAACAACACTCTCATCCCTTGCAAGAGTAGATCTCTGTACATTTCTGCTAACGTTTGCACAGTGCCCCATTGTCCTGCATTTGAGGCATGATCTGTTTATTGCTGGACAGTTTTTGCATCAGCCATATGAATATAGGATCCAGACCTGAAACAACTACTGTTAGATGATGTTTTTTCACCTTTCTTGTATTCTTTTCCAGTTGTTTGGTTTCAGGCATTATCGCATTAATTTGTTCTGTGGTTATAGATTGTTTCTGTGCATTAAATTCTTTTGAAGCTTGAATGGATCTTTCTATCCCTCTGGCTGGTTCCAATATTTCTAGTAAATCTGGATCTCAACAACACAAAGGTGGTCATTCTGACCCTGGCGGTTGAAAACCGCCAGGGCAGAGTGCCGCGGAAGCACCGCCAACAGGCTGGCGATGCTTCATGGGCAATTCTGACGCGGCGGTAAAGCCGCGGTCAGAAAAGGGCAACCGGCGGTTTCCCGCCGGTTTACCCCTGCCCCAAGGAATCCTCCATGGCGGCGCTGCTCGCAGCACCGCCATGGGGATTCTGACCCCCTTCCCGCCATCCTGGTCCTGGCGGTAAAAACCGCCAGGAACAGGATGGCGGGAATGGGTGTCGTGGGGCCCCTGGGGGCCCCTGCACTGCCCATGCCACAGGCATGGGCAGTGCAGGGGCCCCCTAAAAGGGCCCCATAATGATTTTCAGTGTCTGCCTAGCAGACACTGAAAATCGCGACGGGTGCCACTGCAGCCGTCGCACACCACCAACTCCGCCGGCTCCATTCGAAGCCTGCTTCATCGTTGCTGGGGCTTTCCCGCTGGGCGGGCGGGCGGCCTTTTGGCGGTCGCCCGCCCGCCCAGCGGGAAAGTCAGAATGACCGCCGTGGTCATTTGATCGCGGTGCGGTCTTCTGGCGGTCTCTGCCCGGCGGGCGGCGCCCGCCGCCCGCCGGGGTCGGAATGACCCCCAAAGTCTTCTCTTGGATACATTTATCAAAACAGTTCACAACAATCTAATCTCTAAAATAATTGTCCAAGTCACCATCAAATCTACAAGTGGCTGCTAATACAGGGAGTGCAGAATTATTAGGCAAGTTGTATTTTTGAGGATTAATTTTATTATTGAACAACAACCATGTTCTCAATGAACCCAAAAAACTCATTAATATCAAAGCTGAATATTTTTGGAAGTAGTTTTTAGTTTGTTTTTAGTTTTAGCTATGTTAGGGGGATATCTGTGTGTGCAGGTGACTATTACTGTGCATCATTTTTAGGCAACTTAACAAAAAACAAATATATACCCATTTCAATTATTTATTATTACCAGTGAAACCAATATAACATCTCAACATTCACAAATATACATTTCTGACATTCAAAAACAAAACAAAAACAAATCAGTGACCAATATAGCCACCTTTCTTTGCAAGGACACTCAAAAGCCTGCCATCCATGGATTCTGTCAGTGTTTTGATCTGTTCACCATCAACATTGCGTGCAGCAGCAACCACAGCCTCCCAGACACTGTTCAGAGAGGTGTACTGTTTTCCCTCCTTGTAAATCTCACATTTGATGATGGACCACAGGTTCTCAATGGGGTTCAGATCAGGTGAACAAGGAGGCCATGTCATTAGATTTCCTTCTTTTATACCCTTTCTTGCCAGCCACGCTGTGGAGTACTTGGACGCGTGTGATGGAGCATTGTCCTGCATGAAAATCATGTTTTTCTTGAAGGATGCAGACTTCTTCCTGTACCACTGCTTGAAGAAGGTGTCTTCCAGGAACTGGCAGTAGGACTGGGAGTTGAGCTTGACTCCATCCTCAACCCGAAAAGGCCCCACAAGCTCATCTTTGATGATACCAGCCCAAACCAGTACTCCACCTCCACCTTGCTGGCGTCTGAGTCGGACTGAAGCTCTCTGCCCTTTACCAATCCAGCCACGGGCCCATCCATCTGGCCCATCAAGACTCACTCTCATTTCATCAGTCCATAAAACCTTAGAAAAATCAGTCTTGAGATATTTCTTGGCCCAGTCTTGACGTTTCAGCTTGTGTGTCTTGTTCAGTGGTGGTCGTCTTTCAGCCTTTCTTACCTTGGCCATGTCTCTGAGTATTGCACACCTTGTGCTTTTGGGCACTCCAGTGATGTTGCAGCTCTGAAATATGGCCAAACTGGTGGCAAGTGGCATCGTGGCAGCTGCACGCTTGACTTTTCTCAGTTCATGGGCAGTTATTTTGCGCCTTGGTTTTTCCACACGCTTCTTGCGACCCTGTTGACTATTTTGAATGAAACGCTTGATTGTTCGATGATCACGCTTCAGAAGCTTTGCAATTTTAAGAGTGCTGCATCCCTCTGCAAGATATCTCACTATTTTTGACTTTTCTGAGCCTGTCAAGTCCTTCTTTTGACCCATTTTGCCAAAGGAAAGGAAGTTGCCTAATAATTATGCACACCTGATATAGGGTGTTGATGTCATTAGACCACACCCCTTCTCATTACAGAGATGCACATCACCTAATATGCTTAATTGGTAGTAGGCTTTCGAGCCTATACAGCTTGGAGTAAGACAACATGCATAAAGAGGATGATGTGGTCAAAATACTCATTTGCCTAATAATTCTGCACTCCCTGTACTCTTAGTTCAGCTAAAAACATGTCAATTGACTCATGTTGCAATTGTTTATTTGTGAAAAACCTGTGTCTCTAAACAATAATGCTTGTTCCATCTTTGAAATGATTTTTAAGTTTAGTAATTGCCTCAATATATGTGTCCTATTCAGTGTTCATTGGTTGTAAAACAGTCTGTAATTGATCAAGTATTTGCTGACCGTCAGCACGAAGGCAATTATAAAGAATTGCTAATTTCCTCTTAGAAGGAAATTTGTCACCATAAATGGCTGTTAAGTAGCTGTCAACTTTCTTAAACCATTGTATTCACTTATGCTTTCTGACTCCTGCTTCGGCCAAAAATGGTGGAGGGAAATTAGCATTTTGCATTTTATGTTAGAAGTTAGAATTTGTCACCATGACAAAAAGTTTGATAAGAATTTGATAAAGTTGTGGATATTAAATGTGTGCCTGTCACCACAACATACTGAAAAAAATGGCTGATACTGCAGCAAACCTTGGCCCATACTTAAACTTTTTGGAGCAAAACTGCAGTAACGCAGTTTTGCACCAAAAGGTTTAGCGCTGGCTTGCTCCATTCTGGAGCTCCAGCTTGGCACCATAATAATGGAATGGCGCAAGCCAGCGCTAAGCTTGGGCTAGCATCAACTGAATGATGCTAGCCAGGTGGGGGTGGCGGGAGAGGAGATGGAGGTTGTGTGTCAAAAAATGACACTAGACTGGTTAGAGGCAAAAAAATGCCTCAAACCAGCCTAGCGTAATTTCCTGATGCACAACCATCAGGGTACAACACATTATAAAAGACAGGAGTCATGCCCACCACCCCAATGGCCAGCACAGGGGATCAGTGTCCCCTGGGCATGAACATTGCATCCAGTGCCATGCAGGGGCCCCTTGTTTGGTCCCCCAATGGCACTTTAAAATAAAAACAAAAACTACTTACGTATACTTACCCTACTTACCTGGGATGGGGTGTCCCATCCTCTTGTGTCCCTCTGGTGTGGATAGGGTGTTCCTGGGGCTTGGGATGGACATCTGTGGACCCATTCCATGTAGTTTAACCATGGAATGGGCCCACAGGTCCCCTAACACCTGATTTGACCCAGGTGTTAAATAATGGTGCAAACAAGCTTTGCACCATTATTTATCCCCTCCTCCAACCTGTGCGAAATTTTAGCATGGGGGATAAGTATGGGGCTAGCGCCATTGTTTTGGATGGGATTGCCTACCTTGTATCTCATTGACACAAGGTAGGTTCACGCATCCAAAAAATGGTGGCAACTCCAATATTTTGATGCTAGACGTGTCTAGCATCAAAATATAAATATGGAGTTAAGTTTGCGCTGAATTTGCATTAAAAAAATCACAAATTCAGCGCAAATTATAAATATGCCCTTTTCTCTCTGCCAAGATTTTAAATGTTATGAATACGCAATAAATTATGAGCTTGCCTGTTGCTGTTGTTTAACCTGTTTGTAAATATGCCTGTCACTGTGCCAACATTGAATTTCCACTCCAATAATGAACGTGCTTGTGGTCATATTGTATGGTTTAACTGACAGGAAATATTATACAATGAACATTCCTCCTGTTGCTGAAACAGTTACTAAAAGCAGGTTGCAAAATGAAGTCTACAAGTGCAGAAGAATTTCAATATAAGTCAGTCGGTGCGATTCACATCTGATGAACATCGTAGTTTTAGGGAATATTGAGAAAGGTTTCCCAAAATATGGCCACTGTAACATAAAGTACGTGCCTAAGGGTTATTAGACCTTGTTCTCCCAGCATTGTTATGGTGATGATTTGGTATTGCTGATCGCGACTCGGGCGCTGCAAGCTTGAATTGTCGCACGTTGCACGCGGAACACACGGTGAAAGGCAGCATGCGATAAGATGGTAACACCGATTGAGGTGAAACGTATTATTACAGTAAAGATAATTACGTGCCATTGTAGATCACATGAACGCAAAGTTCCATGAACTCACTGTCTAAGGCATCCCCTCATAGATACAATGGCGAATGCAGTTAAAAGAAAACATGAAGGCATACAGGTGCTAACTAATAAAAGCAGTCCCTGATAGGAACCTGTTTTATCATTTCACCTTCTGGCGATGTTTAGTCCTGGACTTGGGCTGCTGTAGATTGTGATTCTGTAACATTCGTAGCAGAGGCTTGATTTCTTGTTGGAACATTAATTGGATTATTGTTTATAGTCTTGGAATCTGGTGTTGTGATGCCTTCAGAGCTCCTTTATGGTCCTTTCTTTTGGATCTAGTTTTCATTGTTTGGCCCTCTAATTTACATGCCTGAGTACACAGTTCGACAGTTTTGGCTACTAGTGAAAGTGCACAACTAAAGCCAAGAGCTTGAAAGAGCTGAAGGTTGAGACCATTAGCCTATGAGCGCTGCCTGTATGAGGGATGGAAGCAGGCCCTTAAAATTGGGCCCAGTCAGCCGGCCAGCAGTGTCCTCGCTTGTGCTAATGTTCCAATGATGTATCTGCGGTTAAGCAGATGGCCTCACCCACCTACCAGCATCCTCCTACCCACTCAGTCGACTTGGTCCAACTTAACCAGCTAGCCCTCTCAGCACCTCTCAGCATTGTGGCATCTCATGCACACAGCACACTGCACATTTACCACCTCGATGCACCGCTCCTCTTTACCACTGCTAGCCCTTAGTATTTCCAGTGCATGTACAAGTGTACTTATATTCCATGCCTAGCAATGTTGGGCTGTTCACGTTCTAACTACACCAAGTGCCCCAAAAATGCCCTCTTAGGTACCCCAGGGCACAGCACCAGAGGCTGGCAGGCAGAGCCCAGTGAGACAGCATGGTTGGACAGCAGTGGTGACAGGGATACACCCGCATCACTGGCAGATTTGAGCAAGAACCTGCTCCTCCCCTCAGCAGATAGAGGAGGAAACTTGACAGGTTTTTGACAGCGCAATGACGGGGGGGAGGGGTCATAGGCCAGGGAATCAGCGCCTTACCAGTCACTAAAACCAGGTTGTGACAGAGTGAAGACATTGACATGCCCTGGCACTTGTGAAGACCCCCAGTAATCACCGAAGGGCACTTCTGGGACAATCAACGGCCACACCTGTCACATTAGTTAGTAATTCCACGTTCCATGATTTTGCAGTCAGTCAATGGATGCAATTCTTCAATAAAGACCCCTTCTTTGCATCCGCAGGTCAGAAATATGGATCAATTATAGGAGCAGCTTTCCTTAAATCCATGCTTAAGTCTAACTTCTTAGGATCTCACAAGGTTTTTAGATTTTGTTTTGGGAACATTCTTTACAGGTGGCATATCTTTATGACAATTCAGACTTATTGAGCCAAAGGCTATTTTAGTAAGGTGTAATTCTGAGGGCTTAGCAGGAAGACGGTGGGTCCTCAAGCTTGGTCTTCCTCCTCAAGACGTCTGCAGTTTTTCATTAATAGCTGACACAGAGTGGCAGTAAGTAATATTATTTTCTATATCCTCTCCCACTTGTCAGTTTGTATTTCTTTAATATTGGGATATTTCCATTGCCTGAGTTTGGACATACATCACTAGTGTACCGTGTGTGATAATGTGGAGGCCTAGACAGCTAGGACACCTCCCTTACTCTTTTGTGGGATTGGGATGGAGACTGCAGTGTCAGTAATTAAATCTGTCTCATCTAGGGCAGCTTGTGCACCTAGTTCATTTTTCCATTTCTTGCCAGCATGAGACCTCTTAATCGGGAGTTGCTCTGTCAAAAGAAACTCAGTCTTTGGTGCCTGACAGTCCCTTTCACATGTCTCTTAAACAGTTTGAAAGAAAGAGGCGGAACCTCCAACTATACCTCTGAGGTCCTTTTTTTATCAAATCAGCCTCTGTGGTTGCCTGAAGCTTCATTTTCCTTTTTATGATTTTTTTAAAGGGACTGAATTGAATTAAACTGTTGTTCAGGATTCTGTACCCCTTCTGGAGTTTTTCCCCACCCATTTTGTAATAAAAGAGTGTTCTGAACCACAGTCCATTGCTGGTTCATGGGCCCCAAGAGTGGCAGCCTTCATGCATTTGCATTCAATTCATAGTCTGAGGCCCTGGGACAGGACCACAGGCTACCGATAAGATCTCAACTTTGAGTGGGTGAAAAATTCCACTCCACCGACAGAGTTTGCAGAGTTTTGCTCCCTCCGAGTTCTGCTTGGAGCACTGAGTTCTGACAAAACTCTGCCAATCACCAGGTGGTGGTTTTTTTTTTTCTCATATGTGGCTCACTAACATTAAGTTGGTGAGAGGGAGTGACAATTTGCCTCCCCCTAGCATGATTTTCAGGCAGTAGGATGCCGCCTGGTGAGATTTCTCAATACGGTAGTCACGGCAGGTTGCGACCATTCACGCTAAGAAAGCTGCAGTTCAAATAGAAAATCTACTTGAGTCCCAGAAAGAAGCAGCACCCTCTGGTGTGCCACATAGTGCCATTCACACTGATTGCAAAGCACAGAAGAAACTCCTGGTGCTAAAAATCAGTGGAAGCAGCACAACATGCCTTAATTCCTCCTGCTAGCAGAACTCCGTAGAATCTCACAAAGTTTTTCTGTAACTTTGTGAATTTCCATGGAGTGAAACTCGCTGAGTTCTCTCCACCCCTAATCTCAATGGAGATCCATAACTTTCAAATACTGCACTCCTGGTGTTAAAACTGTAGATTATGTATGCCATTTTGGAAGCACTGAGTTCAAAGCCTTGATCATGAGACCTCAGATTTTGAAATTTATTAATTCACGTTGAGCTCTCTTTGCAGCATCGATAATGAGACTGTGAACTATTGTGAGATATTCTGTTTTTGGTTGAGGGGTGATGTGAGCCCTTTTGCAAGGAAAAACTACAAACCTTGTCAGGGTAAAACTCAAAAAGTTACGAAATTATCCTGTGCTTAAGCATCTGGCAGCTTGGCACAAAAGCAGTCAGGCTTAACTTACATGCAACGTGTAAAGTATTTATGCAGCACGTAATCATTAATAAATTGAAAACAGAAGTCAAGAACAATCCCACACTAATTCAGAAAAAAAAGAGTAAAAATGTAATTAAATATCTGTCACCAAAACAATAAACACACAATCAGTGGAACAGGAGTTATGAATTTTGAAATATTTTAATGCAATCTAGAACTTAAAAGATAAAAGCACCAACAGCAGATATCTAGTCAAGCGAGAATAGGGCAAAGTCAAAACTCATAGCCGATGATGATAGAGTGCAGTTAGGATTAAAGAAGTGGATTGGGCCCTGTCTCAGCTTACCATGTTACTTATAAGAAATTTCACAGAAAAAAGTCTGAGAAGGTAAAGTTCAGAGGGGCAAGGCAGACGTCGGTGTCTAAGGAGGAGCTGTTGCAACAAGTTGTGGTGAAGATTTCTACTTTTGGAACTAATCTCTTTTTTTCAAAGTCAAAAATCTCCGGGGTGACAAAGCTGCAAGCTGTAGCTGATGATGGCTCCACACATTCGAATACCATTTTGGGCAGGAGCTGCTGAACAGGATTTGTTTCTGTGCAGAAGAACATAGTATGAGCTACCACAAAGTCAGGCTGACTGGCGGTGCACCTTAGGCAAATTTGCAAGGAGGAACATCCCATTCTTTTTTTGTTCTCAGAGCACAAGTCTCAAGTTTTGGAATTTGGCTGGTCAGATATGTTTAGTACCTCTTCCAAGCATCCAAGATTGGGGGGGCACCACTAAGAGTGTGAGGACTCACTTCAGGCTGGGTCCAGGTGCCCTTTGCATGTTGGTGGACCTTTCTGTGCCCCTGTAGCTCTGAACAGGAGGCTGGCAAATTAGCCATTGGAGTCACTCTGGTGTTCATGGTTGGAGCAGAATGCAGGTCTCAAGCAGTGTGGCAGTCCTCTGATAACACAGGGCAGGCTTCAGACAGCCTAGTAGTCCTCTGAAGTACACAGAAGACCCCAGGCAACAGGGTGGTCCCCTGAGAATTGTCTGCAACTTCAGAATCGAACGGAAGAGTGGCCTGGGGGTCCTATATTTATACCTTGTGCCAGCTTTGAAGTGGAAGTTGTCCCCTCCACAAATGGGCCTGAAATATCCTGCCTCTTTGCCCAGGTTCTACTGGGTTTCAGAGTCACAAGATGCTACTGTAATGTTTTGTGTCTGTGTGCTGTGGCAGCTCCTTTGAAATGTAATGGGGGCTGTGCACAGCTCTGGCCAACCCATCCTGTCAGGATGGCTCATCCTGCCAGCACCTAATTCTCCTTTGTGTGACTGTCTGGGAGGAATTCACAAAGGCCAACTACCATGCACACCTAGTCATGTGACCAAGGATTCAGGCACCAAATGGTTAGGAAAAGAAAATGCCATCTTTTTAAAAAGAGTCATTCTTGAAATTGTGACTTAAAGTCTGACTTTACCTCTAAAGTTAGTTTTAAATTACAATTCTTTAGACACTAAACATGATATTTCTACCTGCTCCCAAACAAAATTTATCTCATATTAAATATAATGAGGTAAGCCTCACAGTAGAGAAAAAAATGTGTGAGTTTTTTTAGTAGCAGGACATGTAGAATTTAAAAGTACATGTCCAATATTTTGAATACAACGTACCCTACCCTATGGTCTATTTAGGGCCTATCCCAGGGGTGACTTACATGTATTAAGAAGGATGTTTTGGGATTGGCAAAAGGTTTATTTTGCCAAGCCGAATTGGCAGTTTAAAACTGCACAGAGGCTGCAATGGCGGGCCTGAGACATGTTTTAAGGGATAATTTAAGAGGAAGGCACAATAAGTTCTGGCGGTCACTAGTAGCACTTAATTTAGTGATCCTGGGTATATGGTTTACTGCTTTACTAGTGACTTAAAAGTAAATTAAATATGCCAATTAGGTGTAAGCCAAGTGTACAATGTTTAAGGGACAAGTAGTCTAGTAGTCAAATACTTCCTTCAAGAAGCTCACTTCTCTGTAAAAGGTAATCTGGCTCACCAACCTGGAGTTCCTGCCCAATGCTTATACCTGTCCAGCAGCCTAAGATGAAAATTTCAGGGCCACCCTCTTTTGACCTACAACTGTCCAAACCACAGCCCTTAGAGCTGCAGAATCAGACCAAGGAGGTAATATAGCTTGGTGTGCCCTGATAGGGTGTGTGACTCAAAAGCACAAAAGAAGTATTCTTCCACACCTATACAACAAGCTGCATACATTGACAGTTCGTGAGAAGGGATAACAGGAAGAGGTGGAGGCTGGCATTGTATTTAAAAAAGGGACCATCACACCCTCCAGTTTCTAAGACCTAGTTTACTTGAAGGGGAGATTGCAGAAAGATCCCAGGCTTTCCGTTATGAACAGTCAACATAAGCAGCTACACCTACAGTCTTTATTTTGTCAGTCATTCAAACACAGGAGTTGCAAGATGTCTTCCTGTTCCCGTGCAGTAAAGTACAACATCCACTAAAGACTGACTGCGCTCATGGATAGCGTATTCACTAAGTCAATATTCAAAAATCTATCAACGAACAACATAACTTTGCTGGTAACTGAACAGAGCAGGGACACCTGCTCTCCAGGTCCATGCAGGAAATATTTTTAATAACAGCACATTCTTAAATTGGACTTGTACGTTTTATGAGGGTTTTGAAGTTAGCTTGAACAATGACATTGATTAACCCTGTGTTTCAGAAGTGCTACAGTAGAGTTCAGCATACACTATATACTCTCTACTTCATACTGTACATGCATGCAAAGTACGAATGTACTTTCAATCCATGTCCCACACAGAAGGTCTAAATGACCTAGTTGAGAGGGACTAGGCAGACTTTTTCATTCTCCCTTGAAGCTGACAGGCAAAATGGGATTTGATCTTGTACTGTATTCAAATGCTTCCACCAGTGCCAGTCACTCTCAATTTGGTCAGACAGCAGTAGTTGTTCTCAAAGGAAGGGGAGCACTTGAGCTGCTTCTCCAGATCGTGCTTCCAAGTTTTAGGGTTCCAAGTCAGCCTTTACACCGAAGGCCCAAGTGACCAACATTCATAATTGTCCTGTTCACAGCAAAAATCATGTGTGTATGGAGACAATCCACGATCTACCACTGAACAGTTGCACACACTCTTCAGTGGTGCAAGGGCCAATTCTTTAAAAACAGGCACATGCTGGGCTGGGCCTATATGCATTGGTGAGAGTTTGAAGATGTTGGAGCAATGGCATCCCTGAACTGGGTGTTCTGTCAGTCTTATGATTTTGGATGCTCATTATCATATGCAGCATCTGATGAGACTTGTTGCCAGGTAGGTGAGTACGCCAGGGACCAAAGCAGTGCAAGTAATGGAGGGAAGCTTTTGAATTGTTGACTTATTTATGGGACAGGCCTGCATCGAGGAACTTACGTGAATTAATTTACTCAATCAAATTATTCACTACAGTTGTATTTTATTTATATAGAATCACAAGTAAGATTACACGCATCATACACCCACGTTTCTATTGTGAAATGTAACTTCCCTTTGAGGGTCTATTATGTTCAGGACATGACTCAATAAAGTATTTTAATTATAAATAAATGTTGTGGCTAATTCAAAATAGCTAGGGCAATTAGGTTAGCATGCACCAGCATATGCCTGAAATAAAAATAAAAATAAAATTGCTTCCTTTTTCCCTCATTGATGTACTGTATTAAAACAGAAACAATACTTTACAATGTCTTATACATTTTTGCACATAAAATATTTTGAAATGAAGATACATAAACATAGAGATATAAACTCACACATGCACACACCCTTGCACCCCCCACACACATATATGCACAACAAAAAAGTAAATTTTTTTTTTACCTGGTCCTGCTTGAAGGGGCATACGTGACTGGTGCAGGGATCCTTTGTGCATGTCATCTAATATAATAAGCCGGAAACAAAAGCATAGAGCCAACTTACTGTTAAACTAGTGGTTTATTATGATGCTAGTGGAGCAATAAACTTCAACGCATTCTGGTATATGTATGGTCGTAGCTCAATTTCATGTAGGTCAGATCTGTGCGATTAAGTGGTTGAATGATATTGGTGGCTTCTTTTTGCAAGGCTTTTGAAGAATTGATGTAAGATGGCGCTGCCCCAGGTCCAGAACACAACCAAAAGATGGACTTTAAGAATACACTGAATCATGTGAGGATTTACTTGACTTTTTCCATGAGATACTGGTAAGATTTATCCAACCACCCGGAATGAGCTCTACTTCAAACTGTCGTCTCTCCTTCACCAGGATTCTAGAATCCAATCCCTGTGAAGCAGAGGTGATGACATAACACATCTTCTCCCCCATACAGAAATACAGAACCACAATGAATTGAAATAAAAACGTATACTGTAATAATTAATGACTGTCAGTAAAACAAAGTGTAATACGAAACATAGGCCCATATTTATACTTTTTTACCGCTGCATTTGCGTCGTTTTTTGACACAAAATAGGCACAAACTTACAAAATACAATTGCATTTTGTAAGTTTGCGCTGCTTTTGCGTCAAAAAATGACGCAAATGCGGCGCTAAAAAAGTATAACTATGGGCCATAGAGTCTTGTCCAGACAAACATTTTTTAAACTTTAAATTATATAAGTAAAGAACAGTAAATACACAATGTAATCCTCTTATCTGCAAGGTCTCTCGTTTCAGGTAACAACATTCTCTTAGTTTGTGTTCCTTCTGAACTTCCTTGTCTGTCTCCATTTGTAAATCCCTCTCTTTACCCCATGCAAACTGGTAGTTTCACAACTTTACTTTTGTTCCACACATTTCCATTATTTACTAATAAACCATTTTTGTTTACTCACCCAAAACACCAAAGGTTCAGAAAATGTTGACTCACACTTGTTTACCCTCCCTCCTTTCAATACTCTCACCCACTCACCAACCTGATAATCATAATTTTTATCATCACCTTGGGTATCTCTTTGCACCATGTTTTTCTCTCTACACCCTTAGATAATAAGGATCTAGGGTTGTGACCTCACATCAGCTCAAAGGGAGATTTACTAGTCACACTGTGTGGAGTTGTTCAGTATGACCACAACAATTTATGCACAGCTTTGTGCAATCCATTACACTCGCAAAGGCTAATTGTAGACCCTCCTTAAGCGTTCTATTCCACCTCTCCACCCAACCGTTGCTTTGTGGATAATACACATAAGAACGCAAATGCTCAATGTCAAACTTGCCCAAAAAGTTCTTAGTGGTTTTGGACACAAATGGCACACTATTGTAGGTGACAATGATTTTGGGCACTCTTTCCCATAACTCATTTAAAATTTCCATCAACACCTCTGCTGTAGTGTAGTCAGTGAATTTAATTTCTGGCCAACACGAGTAATAGTCCACCACCACAAAGGCAAACTTGTATTTTGTTGCCCAGTAAAGTCTTTTTTTTCCTAATTCTGTTTATTAGTTTTCAAACATAGGTAAGTACACAATTACAACAAGGCATACCCCACCCCCCATTCAGGAGCAGATTGTAGCAATTACATATAGGCCCTCATTATGAACTTGGTGGCAAACACCGCCGACCGCTGTGCTGACGTCCAACAAAAGACCGCCAGTGGCGGTGGATTGCACACCGCCGTATAATGATGCCAAAAAGACATACTGCCAAAAAATTGACATCCTCCCCTGCAGGGGTCAACAATGGCAGAAATGCAGTACACATCAATCACCCACCGCCATGAATACAAACCTCCTGCCCACCAAATAATGATGCACAAATCAGCGCAGCAGTCAGTGAATGTCGAACATCAATTGGCGGTACTGACCGTCGCGGTCAGCAATGGGAACCGCCAACAACAAAAGCACACATTGGCAAATTTGAAAAGCACACACCTGACACACATCCACACCACTATAAAACACACTCATACACACCCCACAACCCTTTGCAATGCCAATAGCACAACAGATATTGACACCTCATCACACATACACTGAACTAACATTACACAAGTCACACACACAAAACCACCACAAAAACTCAAACACTGCACACCCACCATCACAAACCACACTCCCAACCATACAAAAGCACCGTCACCAACTCATCTACGACACACCATCCACAACACACATCATGGCATCCCCTAACCCCTCCTACTTCACCGACAGGGAGCTATAGACCATGGTGTATGAAATACTTAGGGTCGAGCCACAGGTGCAGCAGACGACCTTGGTCAAGAAGATGGAGCTATGGCAGAGGATAGTCAACAAGGTCAACGGTTTGGAAAACCATCCACGCACAAGGGATGAAACCAGAAAGAGATGGAACGACATGCGGAGGAAGATGCATTCCATAGCATCATGATACAACATCGCGGTACAGAAGACTGGCCGTAGTCCCCCACCTCCTCCCCCCGAATACACCAACTGGGAGGAGAGGATCTTGGCTATCCTGCACCTGGAGGGCCTCACTGGACTCCCTGGAAGACTGGACTCAGATAAGTGAACTACAATACCCTAACAGTCACCACACCTGTAATGCAGGTATCCCTCTCACTACCACCATGCCATCATGCCCTACCCAGCCCACCACACCCAGACACTCCTATCCATGTTACTTGCATGCCCACAACCCCCCACACAAATCACTATCTAGCCCAGGGGCACAGTCACCAACCCATGCATGTAATGTCAGGAGCACTACAACAGCCAGAATGCACCACCACCCCCTCACTAAATGCATCAAAAAGAACATGTCGGGACGCTGCATGCTACTACATGGGAATGTAACCCCCAATTACTGGTGAGCAGTGCTGCAAGAGACAAGAAAGTGCAAGACACCCACATCTCTATTCACTCACACACAGGCACCACCACCACCCATGAAACCCAGACGGAGACGTCAAGAAGTGCCAGTCCTCCACCTGAAGATGAAGGCCCCACTCATGAGAGTGCAGAGGGATGGCTGGACACAGAGAAAATCCCTGGTCCATCCCACCTCCTGGACAGTCATCCTCCAGAATCCCCACCAAGGACACCACTGACACCCTTACCACTCAGCCACCACCATCAGCTGTGGCCAAATGCCCCCACTATGAGTATAACGTAGTTTACTCTCCATTAACATAGCAAACATAGGAATGGAAATCTTCAATTCAAATATACAACATACACTATATTTCAATTTAGATATTTATTATAGCTAATTAAACATTCAGGGGCATATTTATACTCCGTTTGCGCCGAATTAGCGTCGTTTTTTTCGACGCAAATTCGGCGCAAAACTAACGCCATATTTATACTTTGGCGTTAGACGCGTCTAGCGCCAAAGTATGAGTAAAGAGCGTCATTTTTTTGCGTGAACGCCTTCCTTGCGTTAATGAGATGCAAGGAAGGCGTTCCCGTCTAAAAAAATGATGGCGACACAAATGCGTCGTATTTATACTCCCGGGCAAAAATCACGCCCGGGAGGTGGCGGGTCAAAAAACCCCGCATTTGCGCCACTATTTAACGCCTGGGTCAGGGTAGGCGTTAAGGGGCCTGTGGGCTCAAAATGAGCCCACAGGTGCCCTCCCCTGCCCCCAGGGACCCCCCCTGCCACCCCTGCCCACCCCAGGAGGACACCCAAGGATGGAGGGACCCACCCCAGGGACATTCAGGTAAGTTCAGGTAAGTATAATTTTTTATATTTTTTAATTTTTTTTGTGTGGCATAGGGGGGCCTTATTTGTGCCCCCCTACATGCCACTATGCCCAATGACCATGCCCAGGGGACAGAGGTCCCCTGGGCATGGCCATTGGGCAAGGGGGCATGACTCCTGTCTTTACTAAGACAGGAGTCATTTAAATGGCGTCTGGGCTTCGAAAATAATGGCGCAAATCGGGTTGAGGCGATTTTTTTGCCTCAACCTGACTTGCCCCATTTTAAGAAGCCCTAACGCCATTTTCCCCCTACGCCGGCGCTGCCTGGTCTACGTGGTTTTTTTCCACGCACACCAGGCAGCGCCGGTCTGCTTGCGCCGGCTAACGCCATTCCATAAATACGGCGCCCGCATGGCGCTTCAGAATGGCGTTAGACGGCGCTACATTTTTTGACGCTAAACTGCGTTAGCGCAGTTTAGCGTCAAAAAGTATAAATATGGGCCTCAGTTCGCACATAATATAATCAACATAGAATCAACCAAAAAATATAATACAACCCACTAACCTAAATGAAACATACATATATGAAAACATAAATAACATACCAGTAAATACGCAAAAATAAACAAATAACACAGAACCAACAAAATCACAAAATAGTATACATACAAATTTACAACCTCCTCATACATGAGAGGATATTTAAACAGCACAATAAAGTTACTGCTTTGATGCTACAATTATGCGTTGTAGTTTGGATTGTATAAAATTCAACATCATAACAACAGCCAATTCTAGGTTATAATTTCCTGATTCAAATTCTCGTGTTACAGGCCTGATGGTAGCCAATCCAGGACAGGGCTTCAAATTTGCCAATTTCAAACACTTCATGCCAATGTTCAAGACATGCCAAATTACAAGCCGACGCGCGTTTCGGTGAGTGAAGAAAAATATAAATACACCTTCATCAGGACTTTATGATTCAGTATAATTGGCATACGTACATCTTGTAATCTGCCTTAGATATGAAAGAATTTAGATATCCCTTACATGCTGGATTAAACACTCTCCAACTTCAAATTTGTAGTCCAAAATGAAGGACTAACACATGGATATAGCTAAATGAAGCTATGCTTTCTCACTCTACAAGTTCACATGGTTTAAAAAATGTAATCCACAGGGGAAACCCACAAGGATACCAAACTTGTAGGGAACAACTTGCTAACAGTATCAGCAGGATCCAGGACATATGACCAGCACGATGATCTCTCGAGGAGCAATAATGCCCCCACACCAGTGTCTCCAGGCCATGGACTGGCTGCCCACATGTACAGAGGCTCGAGTCTCCACCCACCACCAGGCAGGATGATGAAGGGCCCAGTGCAAGTGGGACTGCCAGACCTGTGCAGGGGACACTGGCACAGGGGGCTAAGGCCAGTGAGGGGGTATCAGTGGCCCAGGGGGGGTGACTCAAGGAGGGATGCTACTGCCCAGGAAGTAATTGCTGACGTCGTGGGAGCATACCACCATTCCCAGGACAGGATGGGCCAGACCTGGCCACGTTGGAGGAGAATCAGAGACTGCAGGTAGAATACCACCAGGAAGCCATGGAGCAATGAAAACAGCTCAATGCTACCATGGACACCATTGCAGGGGTGCTGCAGCGCCAGACCAACAGAGATATTTTCAGGCTCTGGCCTCCTCTTTGACGGCAGCCAGTGTCCCTGGTCTTTCTGTCCCCACTCCCACCACGTCTACCCCTTCTAGCACCCCACTCCCTTCACCCATCCCAAGCACACATACAGACAGCCATGCACCCAAATCAGCACACAAGAAGCACACAAAGATGCACAAGCACCACACGTCACACCACATGCAGGCACACACCCAACATTCCAAAGCAGACACACCGACATCCACCTCCCTCACTTTGTCCACCCCCCTCCTCCCAAAACACAGAAACGCTCACATTCATCCACACCACACACATCCACCAAACATGTGCATACTAAACAGGCACCTGCATCCAAGTCCAGCACACCTACACCTCGTACCACCACTCCCTCAACCTCCACTCCTAAACCTGTCTCCAAAACCCCTCCAGCTGTACCTAGAAAGCTTTTCCTCTCCCATGTTGACCTGTTTGAACCCACTGGCCCACCCCTTCTTGTCCCTAAACGTTCCTTTGGCCTCCACAAGCCCACTCCTTCATCTTCAAAGTCCACCCCAGTCCACCCTACCCATTCCCGTGTCCCTTCCTTAGGGAGGAAGAAGGTCTGTGTTGCCCCTGGTCCTTCATCCACCTCCCAGGCCAGGCCCACTCCTCCTTCTTCCAAGGGCAAGCCCAAACCCTCTCCACCTCCACAGCCTATGTGCAAGACCCCCCTTCCAAACCTGAGTTCCCACCCCCGCCATCCCCTGCCCCGATCCCTGAGGTGCCTGGCTGCCCCATTGATGCCCCTTCTCAGTGGAAGATTCTTTTCATTGTGGGAGTCAAGTGTAGGCTATATTTGCCCTTCTGGGACTTCGATATGGACTGGCCTATGGCCTTGTTTGGACATTTATTATTATTTCTTATAAATACATTTTGGTGCCCAGAAGACCTATTGGTGCTATAGTGACCCGTTGTGCAGCGTTTCACTGTGGGGTGTGTGTAGTGCACAGGTGTGTGCATTGGTGCAGGTATTTCTTGGCTTGTGTCTGGTAAGTACATTTTGTTAGGGTCTGTATGGCTTGGGGTGGTGGAAGGGGTTTGCTGTGCGTTGCTGTGTGGGTAGGTGTGTAATTGTGCCCTTTCCTTCCATGTGTGCTAAGTTGCGGTACTTACCGTTGTCATCTACGTCGGCGGTGACGGTCCTGGAGAACTATGGCAAGGAGAAGCACTGGCATTGTTTCCAACTCTCACTCCATGTCGGCGTGTTCTGTGTGCCTGCGGTGATCGTTTCCCTTTATATGGGTCGTTTCTGTCAAGCTTTGTGTGGCGGTGGTTCCTGATCCGGAACTGATTGAGGTGTGATGTTTCATTATATAGTAGGCGGGTAGGGCCTTACCGCCTGGCTGAAGTTGGCCTCCACCATCGTCAGCGGTGCTCACAAGATGGCAGTGAGTGGATGGGCCACTACCTGTTTCTCATGTGCTTCATTATATGGCGGTCTGGACCGCCAGCCTGTTGGAGGTAGTTCCCGCGACCGCCGGTGCTGCGGTCTTTCCTGCCAGGTTGATAATGACCACCATAGTCATCACACAGTGATTTGCTTAATGGTGCTCAGATATTACATCTATCTTATCCTCGTAATATGTGTACAATATAAATCCCTTCATTCTGCAGCATACATAGGCAATCAATTAGTCATCAAGGTTTGCGTGTCTGCCCCTGCAGTGTATTACAATGTACTCCTCAAACGTACCTCTTCAATTTCTCAGTCAACTTGACCCCCCTGATGTATCCCTTTGTGTACTATTTTGTGTCAAATCCAACACTCCACATGCGTGCACTTTGGGCACCTTTCCAGTTTTGTGATATCAAATTCATGCAGGACCCAGCAAAGTCTACAGCTACTTTCTTCCACAGCCCATCAGACTTATCAGTCCTCACTGGAGGATATTTCTCTAACTTTGTGACTTGTCACTCCAAGTGCACAGTACACAATCTCTGATAAAATGTTCTGCATCCCAGTCACAGACAGGCCACCAGTGTTCCTCTTGAATGCGCCTCTTGGTGGCACTCATTCCAATATGCCCTTAATGTACTAAATTTAACATTTTATTCTTGAGTATTTCTGGTACTACCAATTGATTTCAACTGACCAATATCCCATCCATCACAGAAAGTTTACTGCTTAGATCATGGAAACACTCCACACTGCAAGACATTTTGGTTTTCACTGGCCAACCCTCCACCATGTACGTCGTCACTTCACACAACACTCCATCTTCTGATATACTTTTCCTCCATTCTTCATGTGAAATCCTTCCATCTGTAATTTTCATAACTCCAGTAACCATGTGGTCATTATTTTGTTAATCTTTCCCTCTCATATTGTCCACGGGCGATCTAGATAAGCAGTCTACCAAAGTAATTCTTTTCCTGGTACATACACCATTACATAAATAAATTCTAGTCATCTCATTACCCATCAAGCAATTCTCAGGGAAGTTCTTCCAGACCCACCAGTAGGGAATACCTCAAGTAATGGTCTATGAGCCATTCTGATTCTAAACTCTGTTTCCCAAACAAATTTCCTGAAGTAATTCACACCCCAATAACAAGCTAATGCTTATCTTTCTATTGTGTAATATTTTTTTTTTGCTGCTCTTAAAGGTCTAGAAGAGCATGCAATGATGACTTCCATTTCATAGTGCTTCTACAACATTATCGCTCCTAAACCCACATTACTTATGTGAGTATTAATAATGATGGTATCTTTAATATCAAAAGGCTTGATTGCCAGAGCTGTGACAATGCATTTCTTTAATAGACAGAAGTTTTTTTTCACCTTGGTCACTCCACACAATCAATTATCCTTTTAACAAGAGCGGTCTCTAATTTTTTGATCTATCTGCAAGATTGGGAATAAACCTTGAAAAGAATTCAGCTAATACAAGAAAAGACCTGAATTGGTCCTTGTTGTTCGTTGAAGAGGCCTTTTCAATATCTGTGACTAACTCATTTTCGGAGAGATACCATTTTTGTCAATCCAGTGTCCCAGATATTCAAGGCCACTCACTCTGATTTTGAACCAATTCTTTTGTTATTGTTACCCCACTGTCCTGTAACACATATAACACTCTCTTTAATATCTCATAATGTTCAACAACATCTTTACCAAAAACTAGTATATTAACTTGGAAATATGTAATTCCTGACATACCCTTCAACAAACAATACATGGCTGGTTGAAAAACAGCTGCTGCGGATGCTAAGCATCTGTATCTTGTATCTGTATGCCCCGTCAAGCATTATAAAAGATATCAAGTGGTGTGATTCGGGATATGGTGATATCTGATGATATGCAGATGATAAATCTAGTGTTGTGAACTCTGTGGACCCCTTAGTGGTGGTTAACATATTGGGAATTTGGTGTCTGAATTTAGATCCTTTAAATTGTCACACAAGCATATTTCTCCATTGCTTTCAAGGCTATCACTCCAGGGGCTAACCATTCAGATGCCTTAATCTCTTAAATAACTCCCTTACTGCACAATTCTTCCAATTCTTGAAGCAGTGGTTCTCTCATGGTAAAAGGAATCACTCAGGGCTTATGTACTCTGGGTATAGCGCCTTACTTTTAAATAATCTTCTGGGTGAATCCTTTTAACAAACCCAACTCATCATTGAAAACTTCTGGAAACTCATCAACAAATGGGGCTTGAGCATGGTTTTCAGCTTATTTTATCTCTGAATTTTCTCCTAATAGTTGTTCAGGGTGTTTTTCAGGTCTAACCTGACACCTAAATCTCTTAATTGAGGCCACCCTAGCAAGCTTGAACCATCTTTTGCCAAATATACTTTCATTGGTACGTCTACCCCTTGAAAGTGCAGATGATTATTAACATAACCCACTAATTATATTGGTTTGTTCCTATCAGCTACTAGCTTAATATCAGATGGATAAACCACATGATTCGGAACTCTGGATAGGTGTTCCTCCCCAATAAGTGTCTATTGTGAACCAGACTCCGCCATAATTTTGAAATTTTCACCATCCACTTTGATTGTGCAAAATGAACTGTCATCTGATATGTTTCTCACTTGCTCTATTTGTAAAATCACTTCTTGTAGATCCACTTTCTCATCACTGTTTTGCCCTATCACATTCACAGTCATCATGATGTTGCTTTTTTTCAACGCATACAATTTGTTCTTACGGACCCAATCAAAATGTCACTCTGTCTTCTATTTATAACACACTTGTCCAAATGAAGGACATATTTCGCTGGTACATATGTGATTCTTCAGTCTGCATTTATAGCAAACACATATAGGCCCTCATTATGACATTGGTGGTAAATGCCGCTTACCGCCATGCTGATGGCAGCTAACTTACCGCCGTGGCGGCGGATATCAGTTCACCATATTATGACACACACACCAATCCAAAAGAATACAGTCACACACACAAATCCGTCACACCAATGGTCAGTGATAAAATGGCGGTCTCAAAACCTACACCGTTACGCCGACAGAACAACGCCCACCACATTATGACCCATGAATCACCACAGTGGACATTCAAAAAAAGTAAACCATTGACAGTACATACTGCCGCGCTCAAAGTAGACACCCACAAACAAAACAACACGACATTGGACAATTCAAACAACACACACCTGACACCCATACACACACCACACCCACAAACCCACACCACTATAAAACACACACCCACATTCCCCACAACCCTTTACGATTACAAATCATTGCCACCAGAGAGACACCAAGACCATTAACACAACTAGAGCCACACACTACTCACACCTATACACCACTCACGCACTCCACATCACACACCCCAACACATTACCCAACACACCCTCACCAAAAAACCTCACACAATGCCCATAGCACCACAAAGAAACCCCTGTTTCACAGAGGAGGAGCTAAGGGTTATGGTGGAGGAAATCGTCAGGGTAGAGCCACAGCTACTTGGAACACAGGTGCAGCAGATATCAATAGCCAGGAAGATGAAGCTATGGCGTAAAATCGTAAACAGGGTCAACACCGTGGGACAGCACCCCAGAACTGGGGATGACATCGGGAAGAGGTGGAATGACCTATGGGGGAAGGTACGTTCCATAGCCACAAGACACCAGCTCGTTATAGAGAGGACTGGCGGTGGACCCCCACCTCCTCCCCGACAACTCACAGTATGGGAGGAGCAAGTCTTGGCAATACTGCATCCTGAGGGCCTGGCCGAAGTCGGAGGAGGACTGGACTCTTGTAAATCAACTCTTCACTATTATCACCCCCCTACCTGCATGCCATCACATACCCTCACCCTCACCCCTGTCACTCCACAACATGCCACACACCCCACCATCACAACTCACTCTTCCCAATGCCAGGCCCTGCATGCTGTGCCAATGCATGAACACCCCTCACAGCCCTGCATGGACACTCATCACTAAAGCATGCACACCATAGAGAACTAACAATCCCACCATACACTAACATACACAAGTGAAAGCTGGCAGGGCAAATCCAACCAGAGAGGGGAAGCCAGGGATGTACAATATGTCAGACACAGAAACCATAACACATCCTTTACATCCCCACAGATACCCCAGCCAACGTCAGCGGAGATGAGGTGCCAGCACTATCCAGTCCCCCAACTGAAGAGGCCCACAGTGATGACAGCATCTCTGTTCTTCAGGATCTGGATGACGTACCTGGCCCATCAGGGACCACTGGACAGCCGGTCCCCCAGGCCCAGTCACACACCAACACAGACACGCCAGGACACGCCAATCAGCAGTGTGTCCACCTCTACAGGGACCCCAGGGCACACCTCGCCCCCAAGACAATCAGGGACCTCGGGTCAATGGCAGTTGGCACACGGTTCAGGGGACAAATGCACAGGCCACCAGGGACACTGGGAGTACTGCAGTGTGCCAGGGGGTGGACAGGCCTAGGGAACCGACCCTCCAGGAGGCACTCACCGAGATCCTGGGAGCCTATCAACATTCCCAGGAAACGATCGGCCAGATCCTGGACAGCGTGCAGAACAGGCGGCTGCAGGAGGGACAGTACCAGGGGCTCAGGGAGGACTTTCAGACCATCAACAACACCCTGATCTCCATAGTAGGGGTGCTGGCAGACATGGCCAACATTATGAGGGAGGCAATCTCACACCAGCGGGCCCCTACCACTAGCGAGACATCTGAACAGCCTTCCACCTCTGCTGCAGCTAGTGGCCAAGGGGCCCCGCCACAGGACTCACAGGCCACCAGCACCCCTCCCCCTGCAGAAGGTGAACTACCCCGCAAACGTTCCCTGCGATCCAGACAGAAACCTGAGGCACTTTCCAAGACCCCTGCCAGGAAATGAGACTCTCCTGATTGTCACCCTTGTGCCCCACTCAGTCACCCTGTCCACCTTGAACTGCCATTGCGCCCCTTCCTATGGCCCCTTGGAAAATGCACCTGTGCTACAAACAGACTGGAACAATACCCTGGACCTTCCTCCATCATCATCCTATCCCATTGCACCCTATATGTTAGCACTTCAATAAACACCCTTTGAAAAAAATCTATTTGGAGTATGTATATCTAATATGTATTTATTCAAACAGGTGCAAACATTGCAAATTAACTCTACTGAGAATGAGCATAAATTAATGACCTGTAGCTGGCTGTGGTGGTCACACCAGGAGTATATGTCAGGTCACCAACTTCTGCAAAATGAATTACCAGAGGGAACAGTAAGTGGGCATAGAAGTGGTAAATATCTGCATGCCATTGCCACACAGATTACAACGAAAGTCATTGAAATGTAAAGAAACACTGTCCTACCTGTGTGTCATTGGAAGTATTGACGGATCACGGATGTTCTGTTGTCCTCATCCTCATCTTCTGCCTCCTCATCCTCGCTGTCCACAGGGTCTACTGCTGGCACACGGGCATCTCCAGTCTCCTCCTCCTGCAGAAAAGAGACATGTAGTCTGAGGACCAGGTTGTGAAACATGCAGCATGCCACTACTATCTGGCAGACCTTCTTGGGTGAGTAGCACAGGGATTCACCTGTTAGATGGAGGCACCGGAACCTGGCCTTCAGGAGGCCAAAGGTCCTTCAATGATCCGTCTGGTTCGCCCATGTGCCTCATTATAACGTTCTTCTGTCCTTGTCCTGGCATTCCTCACAGGGGTCAGCAGCCATGATAGGTTTGGGTAACCAGAGTCACCTGCAGATATTGAGGGACAACATTTAGCCACACACTATCCCATATGGCCAACACCATAGGCATACAACAACATATACTGTGTGGGAACCAGGGCTCACCTATTAGCCACACCCTGTGCCTCTGTAGTTGTCCCATCACATTTGGGATGCTGCTATTCCTCAGTACAAAGGCATCATGCACTGACCCAGGATACTTAGCATTGATGTTGGAGATGTACTGGTCCATCAAGCACACCACCTGACCATTCATGAAGTGGAAACTCTTACGATTCCTGAACACCTGTTCATTCCGCGGGGGGACAAATGCAATATGTGTTCTATCAATCACCTCAGTTATGTTGGGGATATGTCCATTGCATAAAACTTGGCCTTCACTGTGGCCAAATCCTAAACCTGGGGGAAAACAATGTAGCTGCACATGTGTTTTATCAGGGAAGACAACACTCTTGTCAGCACTATTGAGAACATTGGTTGTGACATTTCTGCTGCCAAGCCCACTGTCACTTGGAAAGAACCAGTTTCCAGGAAATAGAGTACTGATAGCACTTGCACAAGAGGGGGGAATCCTAGTGGGGTGACGAATAGCAGGTATCTGGTCAGGCTCCAATTGGGCACACAGCTCTGTGATTTTGGCCCTGTCAAGTCTATAGGTGAGGATAATGTGCCTGTCCTCCATTGTTGCTAAGTCCACCAGGGGTATGTACAAAGGGGGATGTCTCCATCTCCTATTCATCCACAGCAGTAGGAATCTAAGGGACAAAAGAGTGAGGAGCCGGTCACAAACTGAACAATGGAGCTACAACAGTAGTTTGCATCCTGTAAACATGTAATGGGTCCATGTGATTTGTCCAGTATGTGCTAATATCTCTTGTGACGCAGCATTATTCCAGAGGCCTGCCTCCCCCCAAAATGGCATCCCGCTGTCCTGTGTGTAGGGACAGGTGGAAGTAAGGTGATTCTGCTGACGTTGTGCGCCATTGCGGGAGGCGGTCAGGAACCGCCATGCAACTCCTCATTGGTTAACATTGGGCCCTATGGGGTACAGTGGCCAATGGTGATCTACGACGGCAGTGATGGTATGCACCACCATGACGTGACCGCCATTTTCTATCATATTCCTCACCCGCTACCTGACATTCCATAGAAGACCTACCCAGCATGTGCTGCTGTGACCTGTGTCTGGAACCTACCATGGCCCGTGTGACCAGGGAAAGGGTCCCAGCCTTCACTTCTGAGGAGTTGTTGAGACTGGTGGATGGGGTCCTACCCCAGTACGGACTGCTGTGTAGGCCTCCAGACCAACAGGTGAGTACACTGTGGGCACGATGCATGTGGCATGGATGCATAGAGTGGTGTGTGTGAAGGCATTGTGTAAGAGGGGTGGGTAGATGTCCTCTTGGCGGCGTGCGGGTTGTGTGCTGGGCCATATGTGTGCCAATGGTGATGGGAACGGGTGTGGTGGGCCATATGTGTAACAGGCTGGACTCATTGTCCAATGATATTTCCCTATATGTATTGCCTCTGCAGGTCAGCGTCCATCAAAAGAAGGGTATGCCATCTCCAAGGACGTGCAGACCTTGGGGTCTATGGCAGACGGAGCACACACTGGTGCAAATGGTGGGAGGACCGGAGACGCTGGGCATGGAAGACTTCGGAGGCCCAGCTGGGGATGGCCTCCCAACGAGGAAGGGGTTCTCGTCGAACCCTGAGCCCCCTGATGGGATCATACTGGCGGTGGCCTATCCAGAGCTGGATGGGCACTTGAGGGCATCTCAGCAGCCACAAATGGGTGAGTACAGTGCCCATCATTACACCTTACACATGATTTGGTGGTATCTGGGTGGTGGATGTGTGTCAGTGGGTGCCCCTTGGCCACGCATGACATTGCAGTGTAGGTCCCCTGGTGGCTAGGGTTCAGAAGGGATAATCCTGCTACCTAGCTCGTAGGCATCCACTACTGGTCAGGGCTGCGTGGGTCCCAGGTGTGCTGCATTTGCCAGTGTGTGCCTCTCCCCATGCCTTGGTGGCTAGCAATATCACTGGTAGTGGAATGCATAGTGCATAGACCTGTTCCCTGTGTGTGAGTGTGCTGTGTAAGCCTACGGTGGTGCTGGTGCAGCCATTGACCCAGTGTATCCTTTGTCTCTTTCCCTCCCTTTCTTGTTTTTTCATCCTGCCCTCATGTGTATTAGCATCATCTGGCGGAGGAGCAGAGGCACCGGCGATGGAGGAAGCTGCATCCGACAGGACCCAGGAGGCAGAGTCCACAGATGATGAGAGAACCAGTGGGACGGAGGGCGAGGGGTGAACCATGGCGGAGACTGGACGGGACACTACAGACATAGATACCTCCTCTGATGGAAGCTCCCTGGTGGTGGCAGACACTTCTGTGGCCACCCCAGCTACAGGTACAGCCGCCACTCCCGTACTAGCACCGTCCTCCCACAGCCCCTCATCGAGTTGCCAATGCCTGCTCACCCAGGAGGGTGGGCATTTCCTTCACCCCAGGCACCTCAGGCCCTGCCCCAGTAAGACCTGCTGCTCTGAGTGAGGAGGCTATTGATCTCCTGAGATCCATCTCTGTAGGGCAGTAAACCATTGTGAATGCCATCCAGGGGCTGGCAGCCCAGCTGCAAAAATCTAATGCATTCCTGGAGGGCCTTCACAATGGATTGGTGGCCCAACCAAGATCAATTCAGGCTCTGGCCTCCTCTCTGATGGCAGCCATTGTCCCTGTTTCTATCATCCCCCCCTCCACCTTCCACTGCCCAGTCTCATTCTCCTCAACCCCAACCCATCCCAGGCACACATATAGATGAGCATGCACACAAGACAACACCCAAGAGTGTCACAGGCAAACACAAGCACCACACTTCATCCCACAGGCACTCACACAAACACCATCCAGTTGCAGACACAACAACATCCACTATTTCCACTGTCTGCCCCTCTTCCTCCTCCTCCTCCCACCTAGTTATGTTCATACTCACACCTGCATGCACTACATCATCATCCACTACCAGCATCATCACCATACCAAGTGTAATACACACCTCACAGGCAGACATCTGTACAACATCCATGAACACGTCCTATGTGTCCTCTCCCACTGTGTCTGTCCCCCCTTCTAAAGTAAACAAAGGCAAGCACTCAGACACCCAAAAGCCATCCACCTAACAACAGCATACAGCCCATGCACCTGCACCCAGATCAAGCAGACAGACATCTCCAACAACCACTCCCTCATGCTCCACTCCCATTCCTTCTCCCTCTTCGCACCCAAATGTCCATAAACAAATGGTCCTATCCACGCTTGACCTCTTCCCTACCCCTCACCCCCCATCCTTCACGTATGGCCAGGGTATCACGAACCCAGCCAAGCACCTCAGCCACACAGTCCATGGCCCAGTTCCATCCGTACCCATTCATGCTGGAAAGGGATCCAGGCCACATTTACTGAAGGGAAGGAGCCTGCACCAGCCAGCCTAAAGGGGAAGGAGACTGCCCCAGCAGGCAAGAAGTGCAATGAACCTGCACCAGCAGGTGAGAAGGGCAAGGAGCCTGCACCTGCCACCCGAAAGGCCAAGGAACCTGCACCAGCAGGCAGGAAGGCCAAGGAGCCTGCACCAACAGCCAGGAAGGGCAAGGAGCCTGGACCAGCAGCTGTGACGTAGCCCCCACCACCAACCATGGTTGTGCATCCATCCGAGGGTTCAGGGGATATGCAGGAGCCTCCCACCAACAGCAGCACCACCACAGTGCATCTGTTCGAGGGTGCAGGGGATGTGCAGGTGCCTCCCACCACCAGCAGCACCATCACAGTGCATCCGTCCGAGGGTGCAGGGGATGTGCAGGAGCCTCCCACCACCAGCAGCACCACTGCAGTGCACCCGTCACCGCCTGCCGCTATGGGCTGCTGTGCGGCCTCTCCACTCCAGAACCAGTTGACAAGACACCCACTGGAGAGCCTGTGGCCTTGCACTCCCCAGGACAAAGCACAAGGGATGTTGCCCCCTCCAGAACCAGTGGGCAAGACACCCACTCGAGAGACTGTGGCCTTGTACTCCCCAGGACCAAGCACAGGGCATGTTGCCCCATCCAGATCCAGTGGGCAAGACACCCACTCGAGAGACTGTGGCCTTGCACTCCCCAGGACCAAGCACAGGGCAGGTTGTCACTCTAGAACAAGTGGTCTTATTTCAGCACCCAGCTGAGGTGCCCCCCGTACCCTTGAGGTGCCTGCCTATTTACCAACTGATGTCCCTGCAGTGTTCTCTCCGTGTTGATGCAGGTGACAAGTGGGGCCTTGGGCTTTGGCCTGTGGCCATGTGGCCCACGCAAAATGAGGACTGGGCTGTGCCCCTTGTTATGTAAATTTGTATATATCTGTTATATTGCTTAAATTATTATTTCTAATGTGTTCATCTTATTACAAACACTTTGGCAAAATCGTTTTGTCCTTCCATTTTCAATCATTTTAGGGGGAGTAACTTGTTTTCTTGGGCAGCTGGTTGTGTGTATGGTGTGTGTGTGTGAGAAGTATATGGTGCATGTGTGTGTCACTGTTGTCCCCCCCCTTGTGTGCTAGGCGGCTGTACTCACCGTCGTCGTCTTTGCCGGCATTGGTGTTCGTGGTGGAGCAGAACATAGAATATCATCGAAAAAACATGCAGATCGGGTTCCATGGCGGTGTGATTCTTTTCTGTGTCTCTAATGGTGAGTCCTTTCACTTCTAAGGTCTGTTTCAGCCAGGCTTTTGATGTCATTGGTACCACCCCGGAAAAGGTAGCGGATTGTGTTGTTGTAATATGGTGGGCGGAACTTTGACTTCCGCCTGGCTGTAGGCAGCTGCCGCCGTTGTTCCTGTTCTTTCTGCCCTGGCGGTCGGTGTGGTACATTGGCTGTATTTCGGAGATCTTTCCACCATGGTCATAATTTGGCGGTAGTTACTGCCAGCCTGTTGGCGGTATTACCGCCACTTTATCACCGACAGCCAGGGTCGTAATGAGGGCCATAGTCTTGTTTCTTCCTTTAGCAAACTTTGATGATTTAACAAGTTCATCTTTCTTGGTTTTCTGGTTTCCTTTCCCTATCAATTCAATTTTCTCCTTCATACTCAGACATCACTGGAGGATATTCAAATCTTCATCAGTATTTTTGGCTCTTTCACTAGCTATATAGCCTTTGTTAAACTCAAACTTTCTGTATTCAGTATTTTTCCTTGAACTTTTTTGTTGTTCACTCTCAATACTAATTGATCCCTTAGCATTTCATCCAAAAAGATCTTGTAATCAAAGGTCGCAGCAAGGAACGTTAAGCGAGGTATATAACTTTCCACAGATTCTCCTGGCAGTTGCCTTCTTTTTAAAAAATTTTACCTTTTCACCACCACATCCATTTTGTTTTCCAAAGGGCCCGAATCAAAATGGTAAACTTATATCTAAGTTCAGACCAAAAGTCTAAGGGCCTGATTCTGACCCTGGCGGCCGGTGACCGCCAGGGTCACCGGCCACGGGAGCACCGCCGACAGACCGGCGGTGCTACGAAGGGCATTCTGACCGCGGCGGTTCAGCCGCGGTCAGAAAGGGTAAACCGGCGGTCACCCGCCGGTTTTTCCGCTGCCCTTCTGAATCCTCCATGGCGGCGGAGCGCGCTCCGCCACCATGGGGATTCAGACACCCCCTACCGCCATCCTGTTCATGGCGGGAAACCCGCCATGAACAGGATGGCGGTAGGGGGTGCCGCGGGGCCCCTGGGGGCCCCTGCAGTGCCCATGCCAGTGGCATGGGCACTGCAGGGTCCCCCGTAAGAGGGCCCTGCAAAGTATTTCAGTGTCTGCTATGCAGACACTGAAATACGCGACGGGTGCCACTGCACCCGTCGCACCTTCCCACTACGCCGGCTCAATTCTGAGCCGGCGTCCTCGTGGGAAGGTTGATTTGCCCTGGGCTGGCGGGCGGCCTTTTGGCGGCCGCCCGCCAGCCCAGGGCAAATCTCAGAATCACCGCAGCGGTCTTTCTACCGCGGTGCGGTGTTCTGACGGGGTTACTTTGGCGGGCGGCCTGCGCCGCCCGCCAAAGTAAGAATGACCCCCTGAGTTTAGACCTAAAGTCTAACTTTACTGATAGCAAAGTTAGACTTTTAGTTTATGTTTAGGCTTTTGGTGTAAGTTTACTCTGAATAAAGTTAGACTTTAGATCTAAACTTCGACTTTTGGTCTAAACTTAGATTTTTGGTTTAAGTTGAACTTTGTGAATCAGGTCAAAGTTTTCAGATAATTGCTTTCTTGCCATGTCATATTCATCCACTTCCTCATCAGAGTCTTATATGTCAGGAACCTGTGGGAGATGCTTTAAAATTATCCTTCCTTCAGCACCCAAACAATGTTTGAGATTGGCTAACTTCCTTGTATTGGTGAATGTATCTCCTCCATTAGGAGCTCCATTATATGCTTCAGAGCCCTCATACCAGCCTTCCCATGATGTTGGAGTTTCACCTGGGTTATTTAAAAACATTAATGTTGCAGATATACCTTCCATGTGATCACATGTAAATGGCAACAAAGTTATCATAGAATATAAGTATGCTTCTTCAAACACTTTGAATTTTGTGGTTATTCATTACTTTTATTTCATTCCTTGTTTCAGTTTAATATGTATAAATTATTTGTACCAACTGCGTACAAGAAATCCAGTTGCCAGGAGACTAAATCGTTTACACGAGCCTCCTAGCCCACCAGATGCGTATGATCCTGTTACTAGGATATGAACTGTGTACACAATACCCTACACAGTATACGCTGATGTATGTAAGCACATGTTCTGACCCTCACGCTAAGGTGAATGCGTATGCTTCAAGGTTCATTTATGTTGTTTTCTGATACATAGCTAAAATTGTGACAATAACATATGGTTTCAGTGAAACTGACACAGCTCACCATGTGGATTTGAGGATTTTCTTGACTGTGACAGATTTAGCAGCATCACAGGGTGCCTGGTATGGTCAGCAGGCTCAACAAGCAACGTTTGTTTACCTTGGTGCTGGTTCAGGTTTCTGCTCATCGCCAGTGAAGAATACACGGAGGCATGTGAGGATTTTTTTTACTTTATTCCGTGAGATGCCGGTAAGACTTATATGACAACGGTGGGATGAGCTCTGCTTCTAACTGTTGTCTCTCCTTCATCGAGATTATAGAATCAGGTCCCTGTGAAGCAGATGCGATGACATACGAGGACTCATCAGTGGAGATTGGATTAAAAAACACTCTGAAGCCCATCAAGATTGACTGATTCAGCTATCTCAACTTGTTCAGAGGGATTTTATGGAAAGCAGTAAAAGGAAGATGGTTTCCAATCCTTCCCACAAGCATGTACGGTAACGAAGACCACTCATGCATCACAGTTGTATATAGGTAGCTTATTTGAAAGTGTGAACAACCTTGGGGGAGAAGTACCCATGCACATGACTTTAGAAAGTACACGCAATGTAAAAACTCAGGAGTTTTTTTTATGTAAACGTTGCATCTAAAGAAAGATTTTTCCTCCTTCAGTCAGCCTAACCAAGTTAGGTCCAGCATGAGGAAGGAGTATAAATGTTGAATATCTGACATTTTCCAAAGCTACCCTCCCTACCTCTGTTCTAAAGTCCCAAAGCAGTTATTCGGTTTATAAAAAAAAGAACGTTGTTTTGAACGCATCTATCATACCTGGAGCACAGAGGCAGTATGTGAGAAAATGCATTACTTCTTGTGGGGGATAAAACCGTTCTCAAGCAGCAGCCACAATCCTTGTCAGGGTGAGGCACAAGCAAACCCCAAATTAACCTGTTCTGAACCCCCTGGTAGCTTGGCACAGAGCAGTCAGGCTTAACTTACAGGCAATGTATTTATGCAACACTTCAACAGTAATAAATTGAAATTACAAAACAAGAAAGATCCCATACCAATTTAGAAAAATAGAATACATTTAATAAATAATCAAAACCAAAACAACAAAAAGCCCATCAGTAGAACCAGAGATATGCTATTTTAAAGATTTAATTTAAAATAGGTCCACAAAGTCCAAAGTGCCATTCACGGTCATCTGGTCGTGTGAGACTGGGAGAAAGTCACAAGTTCAGGTCAACCACAACGGAGTATGGGTCAGATATAGGGGACCAGTTAGTCCAACTTTATTGTTTCCTTCTCAGCCCAGTGTAGAGAATCGTGCTTGTGCTGGAGGGGGCTGTAAGGAGCATGGAAGCTTTGCAAACAGTCATTATTATCATGCGAAGAGTAGGCCTGGTGGACGGTCGTCAGGGTAGCACAAAGATACTGTTGTCATCGTGAACGGTCAGGCATGAGCTTCGCGTTGGCACTACCCACAAGCAGTTGATGATGTAGCATGAAGAGTCAGGCTGATGGAAAGTTGTATTGGCGGGCAATGCAAACTACAAGGTTTCAGCATCAACAGGTCCTTTTTGTAGTTGTGAACAGCACAAACACTTACATTCAGCTCTACTGATGTCACATTAAGGGTTCTGCACCAGAAATGCACCACTTGGGGCCAGGGGCTGACTCGAGCTGGATCTTGGTGCTGGTTCAGTTGTTTGAGAACCTGTTATGCCCTTGTGGCTCTGACGAGGAGGCCAGCAAGCTAGCCCTTGGAGTCACTCTGGGTGTCCTGGGTTCAGGTCCAATCCCTCTGCCTCAGGCAAAAGGGCAGCAATTCAGCTAGGCAGCCGTCCAGCCTGGCAGTAGTCCAGAAAGGCAGAAGTCCAGCAGTGTAGCAGTCCTTTCAGCAGCAAAGTAGTCATTCTTCCTGACAGTGTCTCCACAAGTTCAGGAGCATACTGAAGAATTGTATCTGAGGTTCAATAGTTATACCAGGTGCCTCCTTTGAGGTGGGGAAGCTTATAGATATTCCCCTTTGAAGTGCACAGATTTATTGTCTCCCCTGCCCTGGCTGCAGGCTACCTACTATGGTAACAAAGCCCTTTGTGTGGAGGCAGGACACAGCCCATTGAACTGTAGGTAGGGCTATGCCAAGCTCCACTGTTCATCCTGATAGTTATGGCCCATCTAGTCTCACTTTTGTAATTATTTTTTTAATAAATATTTTTATTGAAGTTTTCATTGAAAAAGGAACACCAACCAGTACAATATGGTTATACAGCACAGTTATTATTTGCTGGAACACTTTGCACTCCTGCCCATAGCAGCCTGAGACGTCAGTGTATAGGGTAGAATATCCAAGCACCACAATCATGAGGACTATTAATGGGGTGACAGGTGTAACAGATTAGTATCCCTCCCCTTCAACTGAGAATCTGAATGGAGGATGCAGCGGCATCTTCCTCCATTCAGTCTAGCTACAGTGGGCCCTCCATCAGCCCTATATCCTCTGGAACTTTTGAGGGCAGCCCCTGCTACGGTGCATCACCTTTTCTGCCACCATGTAACAATTCATCCCCCGTTGCCAGTTCTGCAATGTGGGCACTTCCTTGGCACCCCAGTACCTGGCTATGTCCTTCTTAGCCACAACTAACCATCTAGGCACACTTAAGTTTTCTATTGTGTGTGGCTGGCTAGGAGGAATACACAAAGCACAACTATCAGCTACACCCAGTCATGTCACCCAGAGACTGCCTGCAGGCACTAAATGGCTAAAGCAGTAAAAAGTCAACCTTCTAGTGGTCTTTTCAAAATTGTAAATTAAAATCCAACGTTACCATAAGAAAGGGTTTTTTCATTACAGTTCCAGAGACAACAAATATGAACTGGTTATCTGTTTCCATTTGGAAGTTACAGCTTATTAAATGTAATAAGGTAACTCCAATATTATCCCAGTTGAAAGGTAGGCCTTAAAGTAGTGAAAAACTAATTTAAGAGTGTTTCACTACCAGCACATGTAAAACTAAAAAACTATTCCAATCTTTTAAGTACACTGGTCCCTGCCCTCTAGGCTATGCAGGACCTACCATAGGGGTGAAATGTAATTATTAAAATAGAAGGCTTGGATCTGGTAAAAGTTTATTTTGCCAGGCCAATGTGGCAATTTAAAACTGCACACATGTGATGCAATGGCAGGACTGAGACATGTTTAAAGGGCTACTTAAGTGGGTGGCACAAGCAGTGTTCCACACCAACTAGAACCTTTTAATTCACAGGACCTGTACACAGGTAGTGCTAATTTACTAGGGACTTACAAGTAAATTAAATATGCCAATTGGGTATAAACCAATTCTACCATGCTTTCATGCTTTAGGGAGAGAGATCACACACTTTAGCACTGGCTAACAGTGGTACAGAGACCTAGATATAAAAAATACAAAGGTGGTTATTCCGAGTTTGGAGGTCATCACCGAAGACCGCCGTGCAAGTGGCCACCAAAAGACCACCAGTGATGGCAGAGTAAAAACCGCCACACACAACACTGCCCAGAATACACCCAAAAAGCGACACCGTCGGCCGAAACAAGCGTGTGAAGGAGGCGGCTGCACCACCAGCACCGCCGAGAATATCCTGCCTGCCAAATAACGATTCACATATCAGCACCGTGGTCCCAACACAGCGACAATCCATTTGTGGTCCGAACCGCCACAGAAAAAAAGGCACAACCACCAGAACACTGCACCACTTTGGACAATACCATTACCCAACACCTGAGACAAATACATACACCTGTCAACAGCACCGCAAAACACACCCCCACACATACCCAGAACCCTTTGCAACCACAAACTTGGACAAAGTGAGGCAAGAGCACACTGAGAGGAGGCACTGTACCAAGATACCACAGACAGCATCACACTGAACACGCATCACACAACACACCACTGCACACAAACACCACAGAGCACATACACATAACACTACACAAAATCACATCTATAAACAGCACACCCAGAATCCCTGAACAACATACACCCCACCCAAAACCCAACCACCATGGCACCACCAAAAAAAACACGATTAACAGAAGAGGAACTGAGGGTAATGGTTGATGAAATCGTCAGAGTGGAGCCACAACTGTTTGGAGCACAGGTCCAGCAGACATCCATAGCTCGGAAGAATGATTTATGGCAGAGGATAGTCATCAGGGTGGATGCAGTGGGGAACCATCCACGCACAAGGGAGGACATTAGTAAGAGCTGGAACGACCTCCAGGGAAAGGTACGGGCCATGGCTTCCAGGCACTAAATCGCCATTTTGAGGACAGGGGGTGGGCCCCCACCGACTCCCCCAGAAATGTCATTGTGGGTGGAGAAGGTCCTGGCCATTCTACATCCAGAAGGGCTGACGGGAATACCTAGTGGACTGGACACTGGTAAGTCTACTGTACTCCCCAGCCAACATGTCCCCGTGCACGGCATGTATCCCCACCACTCTCTCATCCCCTCACACCACCCTAATGTGCACAAACCCACCATGGACCCAATACCCACCCTTGCATGCTGCAGCACCCTACTGACACCATTCCCTCACAGGCCCACCTAGTGCATGGATACTTCACCCTGCAGCAAGTACCACATCTACTACAATGCAACACTCCCTACCCTTGCATGACTGCTACATCCACATCACATCTCTGCAAATGCACGTAAAACCATGTCACTCCCCATCACCAATACGTTTAAGGAATGCACATCAGTACATGGCAAATACAGTAGCAAGGCAAACATTAACTATCCTCCCATTGCAACATTCCACTGATGGTATCACAAGCAGTGGACTGGTAACTGTCAATGCCATTACTGCTCAGCAAATCCAGTTAATGATGGCATACAACCATGTGTGTCACTGCTACAATACCATCATCTGACACAATACCTCTCATTCCACAGGTCTCCTAAGTACTGCCACACAGCAGAGGAGCCCAGTGACAGAAAGCCCAGGCTTGGAATCTGGTCCAGTAGGGGAGAACTCCCCTGGAAGTCTGGATATGGATTATGAAACTGGCCCCTCAGGCATGAGTGGTCAGTCCACCACCAGCAGCCTCACCCTCCCTACAACTGAAACCACCCCCCCTGTAGCAGTCAATGCAGAGCAGAGCCCACCTTCCCATACCTGTGTCACCACGTCACATCAAACAACAGTGTGCTCCACAGGACAGGGGCAGGAGTCAACGGTGCAAACCGAAGACAATGATGGTCCTGGTGTCAGTGGGAGGGGGCACAGGCACAGAGGCAAGGGCCAGTGGGAAGGCAATCGTGGGCCAAGGGATGAGGCTGGTACAGGACACGAATGGCCAGGAGGCTGTCTCCAGAGTCCTGGGAGCCACAACAACATGGGCCAGATACCCACCACTTTGGAGGACATGCAAAGGCTGCAGGGGGAATACCACCAGAGGGACATGCAGCAGTGGCAGGTACTCAATGCCACCATGGGCTCCATATTAGGGGAGTTCAAGGAATTGAACAATTTCCTGCGGACATCCTCAACCATGCAGCAGGCCCCATCCAGTAGTCAGGCAACACGACGGCCAACAACATCTTCACCTGCTACTGGAATTGAGGCACAGCAGGAGGACCCACAGGCCAGCAGCACCTCTAACTCTGCAGCTGAGGGACCCCCCGCAAAAGAGGCCACCCATCCAGACATCCTGCAGGACTTGAGGCCAAGACCAATTCCCCCCACCAGGAAGTGATCCTTATTCTGAACTGTCATCCTTGTGTGCTGCTGTTACACCCTGTTTGTTGTCCATTGCCAAGTACACAGCATACCGGGCATAAGGATACAGGACCTGTGAGACAAACAGCTGTACCACCCACTCTGATCAGCATCCACACCATTACCCCACTCCTCTGGACTGTGAAGTCATACACTTAATAAACACAAATTCACTCAAGTCATGGTGCACGTCTCTTCATTGTATATAGTGACAATCCTGTTTCCAAGCGGCAAATATATGCACATGTCGGCACCACAACAATGTTAAAGTAACAGATGTAGTTGGACACCTCAGCAGGTGTGTAAGTACATCCAAATTGTAATGATATTCAGTGTGAGTGATGGCAATAGACAATACAGAAATCAGCTTGCAGACAGAGATGTGACCTGAAGAGGGAAAATTAAATGGAATTAGGCACAATGTTGTAAGGCATTTGAACCAAGACATACATCCACAGCCTTTGAACACATACACAGGATCACTGGCCCAGCAGCTATGATACCACATATGTAAGGGCCTGCATAGGCACTCACACACGTGTGGGACAGGAAAGTTGTAACATAGGTAACATCCTCTATTGTTCACCTCCCTGAATAGTCAGGAACAGGTACTTGCCACACAGCAGCTGAAAATGCAGCATGACATGCCTACGCAGCAGGTCAAGACTGATAAGTCCCCCTAACATATCCCCAAACAGGCAGACTGAGAACCCTAAACCTTTGTTACAACTATAAGGCTGTACTGCAAAGGCACCAACATTCCACACATGTACTTAGCAGCAGTGCATTTCCACTACCCCTCATGGTAAGTCAACTACACTTCAAGTTTGGAAACCAAGATAGAAGGTTCTACTCCCCACACACAGCTCAATGCATGTAAATACTGGCTACAGACTGGCTTCAGCAATACACCTTCCATGTGCAGATGACCAACAATTCACACATACCTGTACATCATTGAAAGTAGTGATGACTCATGTCAGTCCTATTGTCATGTGCCTCATCCTCGTCTGCCTCCCGCTCAGCATCAGAGTCACCGGCCCCAAACACTGCTCCAGCATCAATGTGCCCCTCCTCCAACAGTGGGATGTGCCTTTTGAGGTCCAGATTATGGAGCATGCAGCATGCAACAATGATCCTGCAGACTTTCCCTGGTCGGTATTGTAGGGTACCACCAGACACATAAAGGCAACAAAATCTAGCTTTCAAGAGACCAAAAGTCTGCTTAGTCACTCACCTCATCTGGGCATGTGCCTCTTTCTACCTGTTCTCCCCTCCTGTAGTTGGAGGTCTCAAAGGTGTCAGGAGCTAGGGAAGTTTGGGGTATCTGGAGTCACCTGTGTGGAAAAGGGAACATGAGTATAGGTAACAATGCTAGACAGAGTGCTGACTGTGTCATAAGGGGTACAAACATCTGACATGGAGGGCAGTACACATATCCATGAGCCAGGCCCTCTCTCCTTGTAGCTGTTACATCATTGCAGGGACACTGCTGTTCCTCAGGATGTAGGAATCATGTGCTGATTCCAGGAATTTAGCACTCACATGTGTTATGTACTTGTCTGCAAGACACAGCACTTGTACATTGAGCGAATATGTACTCTTTCTGTTTCTGTAGACCTGTTCATAGGTCCTTGGAGGTACCAAGGCATTGTCAGTCACATCAATGGCCCGATTACATGTGGGACATTTGATATGTTGTAGAAGGCTGCTTTTACAGTGGCAATTCTGGACGTTGTGGGAACCTAATGTACCTGTGCACATGCTTGAGTAGGGCATCCAGCACATCCTGCAACACCCTACTGAATTGGGGCTGTGAAAACCCTGCAGCCAGTCCCACTGTAACCTGAAAGGAGCCACTCACCAGAAAATGCAGGACTGAAAAACACCTGGAATGGGATTTCTCCACCCCGGAAGGAGGTCTGGCTTTAAATGGTCGGCCAGTTCCCTGATGCACAAATGGTTCAGTCGATAGGTCAGGATGTTATGGCGCTCTTCTATGTTATCAAGATCTACGAGTGGCCGGTAGACTGGTGCATTCCTCATCACTCCATTGTGGCGATATCTGGGTGGGGACACAAACAACAATCTGGGAACCTCTCACAATCTAAGGCACCAAGTATGACATACAACAGTCATGAAGTTTTATTTATGCAAGTTGGCTGTCATGTTGTGGAAGACACATTACTCCACACACCATTCCTAAATAGACAATGGCACATGATCCCTGTGGCAATGGACGTATACAGGACATGTACATGTATACCTTCCATGTGTTCCACGATACTCATCATAGATGCTGACAGCTCTCGCGACAAGTGTGGTGATGTCACCAGACACTCACTACATGTGTCATTATCCACAATGTGTGACATTATGGGGGTTATTCTAACTTTGGAGTAGTGTTAATCCGTCCCAAAAGTGACGGTAAAGTGACGGATATACCACCAGCCGTATTACGAGTTCCATAGGATATAATGGACTCGTAATACGGCTGGTGGTAAATCCGTCACTTTTCCGTCACTTTTGGGACGGATTAACACCTCCTCCAAAGTTAGAATAACCCCCTATGTATCTATTTGTGACGAAATGCAGGTAATTCCGCAGGGCCGACAAGGACAGTCATGTTACAGACTAATATGGCATCCGCCTGTCTGGCATGCATTGGACCGCTGGCAATGACCTCATTCCACCAGCGGAAGTCGTCATGGCGGAAGGCGGTCTGAACCGCCGGGCAACTCCCCATTGGTTAACATTGACCTCTATGGGAGACTGGGACCAATGACGATCACCGCTGGTGGTGACGGACATGACCACTGCAGTTGTAACCACCATTTTGTATGGGCCAGCTCACTTCACTCCTGGCTTTTGGGCAAGACAGACCTTCACTTCATGTGCTGCTGTGTCCTGTATCTTGGAGCAATGATGGCACGCACTGCAGGGGAAAGGGCCCCAGCCTCCACTACGGAGGAACTAAAGAAACTGGTGGAAGGGGTCCTACCCCTGTATGAGCGGTTGTACGGAGCTCTAGGGCAACAGGTTAGTACAATGTCCTTTGTCCCATATATCTGGTGGTGTTTGACGACGTATGTGCACATTGACATGTTATGACTGATCAGGTGTTTTGTATGCACATGATATGTGTGGGATATTGGCAGTGTGCATGGTCCGTGTTTCTTGTGTGTCGCCAAAGGTTACTGCTGTATTGTTATAATTAACATCATGTCCCCCATTTTTAGAATGTTTTCCATGCAGGTCAGCACACACCAGAAAAAAGGGTTATGTAGAGCCCTCGCAAAGAAAGTTCGGACCCTGGGGGTCCTTAGCCAGTGGAGCACCCATTGCAGGAAGCGGTGGGAGGACCTGAGACACTGGGCCGAGAAGAGCACAGAGGCCCAGCTGGGGATGGCCTCCCAATGTGGAAGGGGTGCCTGTCGGACCCTCACCCCCTAATGGCCCGCATACTGGCGGTGGCCTACCCAGATTTGGATGGGCACTTGAAGGCAGCACAGCAGCCACAAGGGGTAAGTGTTGACTGTCAGGTGATTACTGTATGGTTGTGTACTGTGACCCTCACTGGACTTGGGATTTACGTGGTCAGATGTAATTTAGGGAATGTACAGTCCTGGTCATCACACCCATCATGTAGGAGAGTGTCACGTTAGCTATGTTGATTCATGCAGGGAAAGAAGTGGTGGTACTGTGACACACGTTCACCTGTAAGTATGGGTTGCTCAATGTTGCTATCATGTCACTGGCTGCATCCTCCATCTCTGCGTGTACTGTTATAGTACAAGGTGGTCATTTTGGAACTGTATATGGGTAATGACAGGCATGTTGCATGAGCATTGCAATTGCTTCACTTGCTACATCAATGGTCCTCTGTTCCACATGTACTCCACACATTCCTGTCAGTTAGTTAGTGTTATCAGTCCCTCTGTGCTCAGATTTGTATCATCCCGTAATGGAAAACATTTGGATGTTGGATAAGTCATTTAGGCAGTTGATAGCTATGTAGTGGTCTTCATTAGGGTGTTTAGGCTGCAGGGTTGAGGTGTGTTTGGGTATCACTTGCATGACTCAATAGTAAATGATTGCTAAATAGTCTCTTGTTTCCCCGGCAGGGGCTGTAATCTGTATTGCTTGTATGTAAAGTGGATGTGTGGGTTATCATCATTTCCTCCCTTTCTGTTTCTCCCACCAACCTTCTCTCTCTCCACCTCTGTCTATGTGTGCATTAGCATAATCTGGTGAAGGAGGAGGGGCACCAGCGAGTGGGGATGATGCAGCCCACAGGACCCAGGAGGCAGTGAAGCTGAGGGGACCATTGGGACGGATGGCGATGTGAGCACCACCGTGGAGACTGGAGCTACCAACACATCTGATACAGATTCCTCCTCCGATGGTAACTGTCTGGTGGTGGCGGACCCATCTGGGACCACCCCAGCACCATCCATGTCTTCCACCCCACTTTCAAGCACCACCCTCCCTGTAGCACCCCACCCAGTTGCCCGTGCCTGCTCACCAAGGAGGGTGGGCGTCTCCCTCGTCACTGGCACCTCTGCCCCTGCCCCAGTCAGCCCTGCTGCCCTCAATGAGGAGGCTATTGACCTCCTGAAGTCCTTCTCTGTGGGGCAGACAACAATTGTGAATACCATCCAGGGACTGGCATCCCAGATGCAGCAGTCCACTGCGTACGTGGAAGGCATTCACAGTGACTTGTCTGGCCTATAGAGATCGTTTCAGGCACTGGCCTCCCTGTTGACAGCAGACAGTGTCCCTTCATCTTCCGTCCCCCCTCCAGCTACCTGTTCTGAATCCTGTTCCGAAGCTACCTACACTCCTCCAAAGCACACTTACATACCAGCATACACCCACTGCACCAGGCAAGGTGCACAAAGACAGTCATAGGCATCACAAACATTCACACAGGCATGCACACACACAACACAGATCTGCAGACACAATCAGTCAATCAATCAATCAGGGATTTGTAAAGCGCACTACTCACCCGTGAGGGTCTCAAGGCACTGAGGAGAGAACGGGGGAGCAGGTAGGGGGGGTGCTGCCAATGCCCAAACAGCCAGGTCTTGAGAAGTTTCCTAAAGGTAAGGAGGTCTTTGGTCTGGCGCAGGTGGGTGGGAAGAGTGTTACACGTTTTGTCGGCGAGGTGCGATATTGATCTACCGTCGGTTGTAGTTCTGCAAACGCGTGGGATGGTTGCCATGGTGAGGTCGGCGGAGTGGGGAGATGCCGGGTTGGGGTGTAGAAGGAGAGTCATCTGTTTAGGTATTCTGGTCAAGTGTTGTGCAGTGCTTTGTGAGCATGGGTGAGGAGTTTGAAGATGATTCTCTTGTTGACTGTAAGCCAGTGCAGGTTTTTCAGGGGGTCTTTGATGTGGCAGTGGTGGGGGGTGCCCAGGATGAGGCGTGCTGGGGTGTTCTGGATGTGTTGCAGCCTCTTCTGGAGTTTGGCCATGGTTCCTGCATAGAGGGCATTTCCGTAGTCTAGTTTGCTGCTTATGAGGGCTTGGGCGACTGTTCTTCGGGTTTCGGTAGGTATCCATTTGTAGATCTTTCAGAGCATGCGGAGGGTGTTGAAGCAGGAGGAGGAGATGGCATTGACTTGCTGGGCCATGGATAGTGAGGGGTCCAGGATGAAGCCTAGGTTGTGTGCGTGGTCGGTGGGAGTCAGAGCGGTTCCGAGAGTGGCAGGCCACCAGGAGTCATCCCATGCGGAGAGGGTGGAGCCAAAGATGAGGACTTCCGTCTTGTGGGAATTGAGTTTGAAGCAGCTGTTCTTCATCCATTTGGCGATGGCCTTCATTCCTTCGTGGAGGTAGGTCTTGGCGGAGTCCTTGGTGAGGGAGAGGATCAGCTAGGTGTCGTCGGCTTATGAGATGATGTTGAGATTGTGGGATCGTGCGATGTTAGCGAGCGGGGCCATGTAGACGTTGAAGAGGGTTGGGCTGAGGGACGAACCCTGGGGTACGCCGCAGATGATTTTGGTGGCCTCCGAGCGGAATGGGGGGAGGCAGACTCTCTGGGTTCTGCTGGTGAGAAATGAGGTGACCCAGTCCAGGGCTCTGTCGGGGATTCCAGCATTGCTGAGGCGTGAGCAGAGGGTGTGGTGATAGATGGGGTAGAACGCGGTGAGAGGTCCAGGAGGATGAGGGCCGTGGTTTTGCCACTATCCAGTATGGTTCTGATGTCGTCGGTGGCGGTGATGACAACAGTTTCGGTGCTGTGGTTGCTGCGGAATCCAGATTTGGATGGGTCGAGGGTGCGGTTCTCCCCTAGGAAGCGGGTTAGTTGTCTGTTGGCAGCCTTCTCAATGACTTTTGCTGGGAAGGGGGAGCAGGGAGATAGGCCGGAAGTTCTTGAGGTCCTTTGGGTCCCCCTTGGGTTTTTTGAGGAGGGCGTTGATCTCAGCGTGTTTCCAGCTCTCCGGGAATGTGGCAGACTCAAAGGAGCTGTTGATGATCTTCCGTAGTTGGGTGCGATGACGGAGCCTGCTTTGTTGAGGATGTGGTGAGGGCAGGGGTAAGATGGAGAGCCGGAGTGGATGGTGTTCATGATTTCGATAGTGTTGTTGTCGTTGACGGAGGTCCAGGAGAGCAGGAGGTTGGTCGCAGCTACACTAAAAGACAGAAGTGCAAACTAAAACACAAAAATAAATATTTGAGGCATAAATCAAGTAAAATAAATTATCCCCTTTTTATTTTTAAAAAAATACAAAAACCCACCCTTTCCTCCCACAACAGGCCTACCCCTGTCCCCAGGCAAATGGGTCCGTTCCCAAAAAGTCCAACGAAAAGTCCAAATGAAGACCCCGTCCCAGCTCCCTTCCCACCCTCTCCACTTACAACAAGTCCCTTCTACCAATTTGTTTTTTTAAAAGGGCTTAGAAGAGGGCACTGTCTAAATGGGTCCAGAGCTGGTTTAGGATCTGATTGTTAATGGCAAGCTGGCTCTCTATTTGGTCCATCCGCTGCAGGATACAGTGGAGCAATGTCCTGTCAGAGCTGGAGGGAGAGGCAGCAGGTACAGTCAGGGACCGGACAGCTGGTGACAGTGCAGGCAATATAGTGGACAGGAGGCTGGGGCTGGCGACATACTGCTAAGCTTGGCCCAAGGTACGAGGTAGCTAGTTCACCCTCTTCCTCCTCCTGGACAACCAGACACCGGTATTCATCCTGGATGTTCTCCATTCTTTGCCACCACAGACGGGCCGTGATCTCCTGCCTGGTTGGTGGTCGTCCAGCAGTAGTAGCTATATCAACAAAATAAAAATAAATAAAAAGACAAATTGTAAACAATGCTTTGAACAAATACTTCTTCAAAAGTAGGTAGGGGGTCACATAGTAGCACCACATTGTTGGTCCCCTAGAGACATTGGAATTTGATGTGATTATGATAAGGAGATGCAAAAGGCTACTTTATCTGTTCTGGTTAGCCACACATGCCTCACATAAAAAGCACTGAGTATCTGGTAGAAACGAATTAAGGCAGAATGACACCAGATTAAAAAAAAGCAGTGATTTAATTTTTTCTAGTATCTCAGAAACTTTTAGTCAAAAAATAGAAATGAATTACCTCTCATCTATTAGTTAGGCGTTCTGCACTGTGGAGCACAAGCTGGTGTGCCAAATTAATGGAAGTATGCTTGCCGGTGCTTTGAGTACTTTGCTACCGTCTGCAGCTGGGGAATTGTAGTTGACAATTACCTATATTTAATTCCAATGGCCTTGCTTTTTCCCTAATGCCCTTCACTTAGTTTCTACCCTGGCTCCAAAGAGGCAGATGAATAAATAAGATATGTCGCACATGTCATGTATAAAATGTGGATATATTTATCCTGTCTGGCGTGGCTAGTCAGTGGGGAAAATGATGTACTGCACTACAGGTGAAGGAACAGACTATATAGATTGTATTTGGCTCATTCGTCACACACTATCTCTTACGCCAAACTTTGAAATCAAATTGAGCACTTACTAGTCCCACTGTACTCACTGGCCTCACCCACCAACACATAATATATTTGCTGGGCAGTAAGGAAAGGACATTTTACTTACTCTACTGCAGAGTAAGGCAGAGGGATTGGGTAGGTAGGTAGAGGGGTGTCACCAAACATAGTCACTGTATAGAAGTCTAAAGGGAAAAATCTGAACAGGCTTAAAATAAATCTGTTATGGGAAACCATGAAATATATTTTGGAAACACTTCACATAGGCATACAAATGTGGCACATGCCAAGAATGGATTTTTCAATTTGTTTGGTAGACTGGCATGGAAGATCTTAGGAAAGAATAAAGGATTAAAGTACTAAGAGGTGAGTGAGTGGGCAAAGGGAAAAGAACACACAGTGTGTGTTCAGTTTGCAATGCTTTGAAAACTTTGTAAATGCTTCATTAACTGAAGGAGACGCACATTGCACAGCCTACACAGCAGACATGAATTGAACCATACTGCACTTCTTTGGTAATGGGTGACAAACTTCCATGGGCAGGGAAGGAGTTGATGAATGATGATGATGGGTGGTATCTGCCTCAATCAACAGATTCAGTGAGTCAAGGGATTGGTACACAAATTAAAATACTCCCCTCTTTGAACCATAGCTTTGACAACCATAAAACACAAAGTAAGTGCAGTAGGTTAGCAGCATGCCACCCTATAGAAGAGCTCCTTGTTTATTCAACAAGCAATTATTCAATCATCCTTTCATTCTTCCTACTATATTCTACCATAGCCACCATGATTTAAACTTTACTTTCTCTCATCCAGTCATTAACCAAAATTCACAATCCATTATTCGTCCATTCAGTATCCACTATCCACCCTTTGTTTCAATCATCCCTTCACCCATCCATTCATTTACCCAATACTCACCCAAGCATCCTTTCACCCTTCCATGCATCCTTTCCTTACCCTCATTTCACCCATCCTTTCTTTTAACCTACTGTTCTTTCTTGTTTCCATCAAGCCATCATTTTAGTGTACATAATGTGTGCTTTTGCTGAGATGCAGATTGAAGAGGCCATAAGTAACCCAACACCGCTGTAGCTGTAACACGGAGGGTTCATTGTCATGATGATGCCCTTGTAGCTAGTGAGTAATAGTAATTGTCAATCAGCAAGCAATGTGACTTACCACCGTCAGTCCCTGCTGCCGCATCTCCCCCTGCTCCATCTGCTCCTACAGCAAAACTTGAGCTGGCTCCACTGGTGGTCATGTGGCTAGAAAAAAACATTATACAGATTTTAGATGGAAGATACACCTCCCCTTAATTTGTTAATCAAAAAAGTGCAACCGCAATACATCGCTACAGTTCTGTTAGTACTGCAGTATCTTCTATCACAAATATCACTCTGGGCTTTTTGTTAGTTCACAATGTTAGAGAAGCCAGGTAGTCAATCCAAACAAAACTTTTGCATAATGGAGGGTCAAAGCTGTATCCTATGATGATGATACTTCAGAATCATTGAAGTGCATTGAAGGGATGGAATGGAAATTCGCAATGAAAGGTTGAAAAATATAATACATGGATAACAGAAATGAAACAAATATTGGATAGGGGATTTTGAAAAAAAGGAGACAGTACAAAAAAGTAAGCATGGCAAAATTAAAAGTAGTATAATAGTGGGCAGGGGTAAAAGTTTGAGAAATAATAATATTAAATTATAGGACTTACTGAGATGAGAAGAGTCCTCAGCTTTGACGCTGCTGGTCGGCACCTCTTCAGCTCCTGCAACACCTGTCTATGTGGTGCCCCACTTCTTGCCCTTAGTTGCTGATGTAAGTAATAAAAAATGTTTAAAAAAAAGATTAGTGGTACAGTTAATCTCCAAAAAGTTTACTATAACAGGTGGACGCGGTAACATTGTACTTAAATCAGATGGCCTATGGTACTAGCATGATCGACCATTGTTAAGTTGGCTATGCTCCTAAAATCCCTAATTCAAATTTCCTTAACAAAAACTACATTAGGAACTAATGCATTGAATAAAAGATCTTTGTTTCTATTCTCATTACTCAACCCCCTTGATGGACCAACTCAGTCTCCCTTTTTTTAAATGCATAGATGCATACTAGTACTGCACATCACTGTGAAATTGTTTGGGACGGTACAAGCTACATAAAGAAAGTCACAAAGAATGCAAACTCACTGATATCACTTATTCACTATGGTGACATTAGGACAGAGGTGTCTGCATTGCATGGCTTCTTAAGTAATCAACCAAAGTGAGTGCCTACAACTATGAGCAGGAGGATATATCACCTGCCCAGCTTTAACTGGATCACATAATTAATAATACTCTTAGCATAGCCTTACCTCTGAGTGTGAGCAGCATGCTTCTCAGAAAAAAAAAGTTAGCATTGCAGAATACAAACACAAACACATAGGTTATGCTCACAAGCCCTGGAATCTCCACATCTAGCCGGTTAAACAGTTCCTGCTTGCGTTCGATGATATCCGCCCAATGGTACATCAGCTGCTGGGTGGTGCGCTGGACCTGAGTGGTGCTCTGAACACTCCTGTGCACCCTAGCTCAACGCAGCCAATGGTCCCACATGGGGTAACTGCTGCCAGGCTTGCCGCCTACTGCCAGCATGGAGGGGAGGTGGCCCTCCATGTATAAAACCTGTGCTGCCACCTCCTCCCCACAAAAAATGGGCTGGGGCTGCACCCCTTGGCGATGCCATCCCCAACAAGGTAGACGGCTGCTGCAGGCTCTCTGAGGGGGCTGGTGCTGCTGCTCCTCTGTTCGCTGGCACTGCTCTGCTCTGCCATGGTGCTGGGTGGTGGGGTAAAGAAAAGAAACAGGAGGAGAAGAAGGGAGCAAAAATACAAAAAGTCATAAAAAGCCTGAAAAAAGTGAAAAAATATAAAAAACACAAATACACACTAATACAATAAACAAAAAATGAGGGGCAGTTTAATTAGGAGTGTAGAGGATTGAAAAGATTACTACGGGATGATAAACAGGCCCAGCACAATAAACAGGGTGAAAAACAAGATGGCCAGGCCCATGCTAACTGTGTGGGGCAATTTGTGTACAATTTTGAACGCAAGTACTTACTTCACATTGTTTGACCTAAATGTAATCTGTCATTCACTAGGTAACAAAGCAGCCTTTATCAAGGAATACATTGATCTTGCAAGTAACCAATCAACACAAAAAAACTAAGTGATCTTTCTAGGTGATTTTAATCTGCACTGAGGCAACACAAATGATTCTTCAATCAACCAGCTTGCATCTTCCTTTCCACAAATGAATTGGAACAACACAACCATAAACCAACGTAACAGAAAGGCTCCATATTTAGTGTCATAATCGCAGAAAGATGGCCTGTTCTCAGTTGATGACCCCATTCCTGATGACTTGTCTGACCACTTTCTATTCCTTTCTCATTACAACTCTCTCACGCCATAGCAAAAGGTCAACTGAAAAGAGCGACATCCTTTTGTAGCACTACCAAGAACATTGACAAAAGTACACTCGGCAAATATGCAATGAAAGTACCCCTCATTAATCCTGACTCTGATATCAATCCCTCCAATGCCCACTGCCTCAACAATCTTTCTGGTTTGTTCAAAGATGAAGCCTCACTCCAAGCAAAAAAAAATGTCCAACACTATCTGCTCCTTGGTTCAATAAAGCCTATTACGAGGAAAGAAAATACTTGAGATCTCTACATAAGAAATGTAAACAGACACCTTCATGGCTAATCCAGCATGCATGTCTCTGAAAACCTAGATCACTTTGCAAAAATCACATATTCATGAGAAATCTACTCACTTCATATCCCCCCTTGACCTAGCCAAAAATTCAACGAAACATCTCTTCGATCTGATCAAAGCAGTCACCAGTACTACCATTGCCCCTCCCACCAAACTCAATGAACCCTCAAGAAAGCAGAAGAGTTTGTACAATTTTTTTACTCTAAAGTCAACATCTTATCACTTCCAAGGTTTGCAAAGTCAAGATCACCTGGCACACATTTGACCTTATCGAGAACATCTTCCTTAAAACATCATGAAAACCAAACTCTCAAGTTACTTTGTCGACCCTATTCTGAGTATCATTTCCAATGCTTTTTAAACCACACATCCTCCCCTACTGGGCAAAGTGAATACATCTCTGTGGGAAAGTACCATCTTTCTTGGCATGGTTACCCCTATTTTCTGCCTGTTGTCAGTATGTTTGACTGTGTTTGACTGTGTCTACTGGGTTCCTGCAAACCAGGACACCAGTAGTTTTGCTTTCTCCTCTAAATTGTACCTTTTTCTTCTTAATATTGGCATACTGGTCCCCCCTTGTAAGTTCCTACTATGTGGTACCTAGGTACCCAGGGCATTGGGGTTCCAGGGGATCCCTATTGGCTGCACCAGTTTTTATGTCACCCATAGGGAGCCCATGCAAAGGGTTCTGCATGCCTGCCATTGCAGCTTGCATGAAACGGGTGCATGCACCCATTTCACTACAGGTCACTACACCAGGTCACTATAAGTCACCGACGTGGTAGGCCTGCTCAGCCCAGAAGGCAGGGTGCAGGTACCGTGTGTGAGGGCACCCCTGCACTAGCAGAGGTGCCCCCACAAACTCCAGATCCATTTTCGTGGACTTTGTGAGTGTGGGGATGCCATTTTACATGTGTTCTGGACATAGGTCACTACCTATGTCCAGCTGCATAATGGTAACTCCGAACCTGGGCATGTTTAGTATCAAACATGTCAGAATCATACCCCAATACTGTTGCTAGTATTGGAAGTATGATTCCATGCACTCAGGGGGCTCCTTGGAGGACCCCCAGCATTGCCACCACCAATCTTACAGGGCTTTCCGGTCAGCCCAGCTGCTGCCACCCCTCAGACAGGTTTCTGCCCTCCTGCTGCTTGATCTGATCAAGCCCAGGAAGGCAGAACAAAGGATTTACTTTGGGAGACGGAGGTAAACACTCTCCCTTTGGAAATAGGTATGAGTGGCTTGGGAGGAGTAGCCTCCCCTAGCCACTGGTTTGCTTTGAAGGGCACATTTGGTGCCCTCCATGCATAAACCAGTCCACACCAGTTCAGGGACCCCCAGTCCCTGCTCTGGCGTGAAACTGGACAATGGAAAAGGGAGTGACCACTCCCCTGTCCATCACCACCCTTGGGGTGGTGCTCAAAGCTCCTCCAGAGGGTCCCTGGGTTCTGCCATCTTGATTCCAAGGGTGGCAGGGAACTCTGGGAGCATCTGAGTGGCGAAGCCAGGCAGGTGATGTCAGAGCCCCCTCCTGATAGGTGCTCACCGGGTGCACCGCTGCAACCGCTGCTTTGACTTATGGCCTCCAGGACCACGACTGGAACCTCCAGGACCCAACAAGCTGCTTCCAAGAAGAAAAGATTCTTCAGCAGCATTGTTTCCAGGGCTCCTGGAAGCTTTGCAACAGTTCACTCACTGTGCATCCTCAGAAGACTGTAACTCTTCAGTCTACACAAGCAGAAAAAGGAATCTCCCTTGGAGTGAAGGAGTCGCTTCCCTGCAACTGCCGGCACCTATGACAAGCGACAACCGCCTGCATGGATCCCATCTCCTGCTGAGTTGCATGGATCCTGAATCATGGATGGTGGTCCGGAGTAGTCCTCTTGGTCCTCTCTGCAAGCTGTCCAACTTTGGTGGAGGTAAGCCTTTTCCTCCCCACGCAGGACAGCACCCCCATGCAATGTTTATCTTGCAGCTACCAAGGCTTGTTCAAATCTCCTCCAAGGGTCTTCAGGCATTGTGTAGCTCCAGCCCCCATCACTCTATCCTGTAAAGCATAACCTCCTGCGTGGGATCCTCTTTTGTAGTGCTGCATGGGCTCCTTCAGCGACTGAGGGACACCTGTCCCTGTGGGACTTCTGTGGGTGCTGCCTCTGCTCCTTTGGACTCTCTGTGATGCTGAGGGTCCCCTGTGACTCCCCTTCCTAGGTTGAGTCCTCCTGGGCCTTGCTGGTCCCCGGCAGCACCTTTTTTCCACTATCCATGAGTTTGCCTTTGCCAAGGCTTTTTGGTGGAAATCCTGCACTGACACCCATCTGCAATCTTCTGGCATAGGACATCTTCTGTACCCATCTGGAACGCTTTTCCAGGCTCCTGAGACCAACTCCTGTGTCCACAGCTGGGTGGGCAGTACCTCCTACTCCCGAGATTTAATCTAATAGGGTGTGCATTAAGGGAAAGAACCAGCGCTCAAGGATGATAGTGTTCTATTGTATATAAATGGTGCAAACACAGGGGAACACCCCAAATCCCCCAACTGGTTTACAAAGTAAACACATACAGACAAAATAACAGTTGTGAGGCACCCATTGGTAATGACTTATAATATAATCACATGTAACCACATAATTTGATAGGTACTAATATCATTAAACTTGAAGTCATCGCAAGAACAGTCCAATATTGGTGTTCAATCCTTTAGGATGTACTCATGAAGACTTAAAGTTGTCTTGGGCAATAAATCATACTCCTTAATATGTAGAAAGACAAATTGATGTGTATTTCAGTCCTCCATTTATTTCAGTCAATGGATGTAAAATTGTCAACATATGCAAACATAACAGTCAACACATGTTTCGTCTTAGGGCATTCACCCAAACGACTTCTTCAGGGCTGAAATTTCATCAATTGGAGCATCTAAAACAAATACCTGGACTTGTTGCCTTCATATAAAATAATACCCTCTCACCTGAAGTGTGCTCATAGAAAACAAGTACTGTGGCATATGACAAAAAATTATTTATTCATTTTAATGCTACCAAGTGCAAAGAAAGGAAAAAGAAGAAAAGAAGGAAGAATATGCCATCCGCAAAAAACAAATAATCTAGATATCGTTAACAATATACCTTCTCTACAGCATGTTCTCACCATTATAACATAAAAGCACCAACCGAGATGAATACCGTGCAGAAACAGTGCGAAACACCACCGATAGCCTGACACCAACTATTCAAATGTCATAAACCAAAATCTAACAATCTATCGCCACAATGAAACCAAATCACACCAGAAGTGTAATTAATTGCCAAACAGTAATAAAGAAAGTAAACCTTCAAACCAGTAACGCACTGTGTAAAAATTGTATTCTTTCCAATGAAAAAAAGCGATGCCCAGAAGTATCCAAATGTAGGAAAAATCCAAAACTGCAAGTGAGAGCAAATCACCTCGTCAGAAAAAAGTAATCGACTCAAGTATATACGATAATGCTTAGTAATGGAACATCCCGTAATCAACAGACTTAGTAATAGACTTACCCAATTGAATTTGGTATCTTGTTATCAAAACAGCCGTGTGTACGCTATTGGAAATATCTGGCCAAATGAGCCTCGCGTATATATATCGTAAACACGGAAGTGTTTGAAAGAATTCAATGTGGACGTGGCAATAGATGACGGACTCCAGCACCTCAGTAAAAACATACTATGTTGAACCCCTAGCGCACCCTTGCGCTATCGTTATGGGGATGCAAAAGAAGCCAAATCTTACGCTAGCAGAGACTTCGTGTCACAGAGTGCGTGACAGATATAAGACAAATAGTAAACAACATTCCATTATTCCTAAATTCATTGATTGGCCTAGAATCTAGTATCAATGACGATCTCCAGCATATCATAAAGAAAAAATATAAAAAACAAAAATATTAAAAAATGATGCATTAAACGCCCTAACCTGCCTTCGCACTGATGATACAAGGGTACAGAGAAAACCAATTCTTTAATTGACACGGACGATATATAACCCAATGTCCAAAATATATAAAAACTAACAGTAAACCACATTATGCTAGTCTGAAAATCATTAAGTCCTAGTATCTAGGATGTATCTCATAAAGGAGGGGATATATTCGGAGTTTCGAATACACAGGTAAAAGAAGAATATATAAAAAGAAATTGAAAATAGACAGGCCCCCAATAGAAAAGGTGTCCAATAACTAAAAACTGTCTTAGTTGTTACTCCTATTTGTTTTGAATACCATATGATGAAAAATCATCCTGCATTAGTTCAGATAGAAAGAAAATTACAGTCCCTCCAACAAATGACTTTTCTAATAAAAGGGCATGATATAATACCAAAATCAATACAAGATAATTGTAACAAATATGTAAACACCATTCTTATAGAAGTTAAATAGCTTAACATAATTACAGATGGATATTGTATGGATAAGAGCAATAGTACTATCTCAACAGGTGAACATTCCTCGATTACATGATAAACAAAATCTAAAACATCCAAGAAGCCTTTTATTCTCCCAAAAAATATTCAAGTTCTCTGTCTGTATTAAGACCTAATTCTACCGCCCTCAATCTCATTATCCACCTTGCTTCTTTTTTGCGTAATGTTAATTCCCTGTTTCCCTCTCTGGGGTCTCTTGAGACATGTTCAAACCCAGAAAATTCTAATTTCTTGTGATTATGCTGCGATTCACAAGCCAAAATGTGGCCCACTAAGGGATGCCTAATATCACCATTCTTTAAAGCCCTAACACGCTCACTAATTATGACTTTGAGAGGGCAGATTGTACTCCCGATGTAAATATGAGTACATTTGCAACGTATTATGTAAATGACAAAAGAAGTGTAGCAATTGATAGCTGTCTTGATTTTGTGTACATAGTTCATTGTATCAGAAAACTCATTAATACCATGGGATGCCCAACGGCACACCCCACAACCCCAACATCTGGAAAAACCCGCCCTGCATGTCGATAGCCAAGTTTTCTGGGGGGTGGTTGTCGTAAAACTAGGGCTCTGAATACTCTTTGAGACCTGCCTCTTTAAAATATGAATGCTGCTTTGTCCGATATAAAATTCCTCAAGACCTCATCTTGATGTAACATATCCCAATGTTTGTTGACAATTCTTTTGAGAATTAGGGAAGAGTTAGTATAATCAGTGACAAATCTGACCTTATCAATCGCTTTCTTGGGTTTGTTCTGGTTCTTAGATTTCAATATTTCACTCCTCGGTATATGTCTTATTCTGTGTTGAGCTCTATCGATTAAATGGTTCAAATAGCCCAGTGCTTTAAATATCAACTCATTTTGTTGACACAATCAATGAAATCCTCTTCTTTACTGCAATTGCGTCCCGCTCTTACTAATTCTCCATATGGTATAGACCCAATCTGATGCTGTGGATGCGCGCTCACAGCATGTAAAATAGAATTACATGCCGTAGCCTTCCGAAACAGTCTACTGTGTATTTTATTATCATCTACAAAGAGTTCTTCATCTAGAAACTCAATGATCCTAGAACTGTACTGATAAGTGAATTTGATGTTCCTGTGATTGGAGTTTAAAAATTCACAAAATTCCACCAATTTCTCTGAGCTACCAGTCCAGATCATAAAACAATCATCAATGTACGGCCCCCAATATAGAATAAAAGATTGCCACTCCTTTGACCCAGGACACCAGACCCATTGATCTTCAATCCACCCCATAAAAAGATTCACATATGAGGGGGAAAATCTGGAGCCCATAGCTACTCCTCATTTTTGTCAATACCATTCTCTGTTGAAAAGAAAGTAATTGTTATCAAGAATCAGATCACTCATGTCCATCAACATTGTAGTGTGGTCCCAAAAGCTTGCTGATCTCTTACCAAGAAAATGTTGTAGAGCTTGTCGTCCTAAGTCATGATTGATGCATGTGTTCAATGAAACCACATCCAGTGTGACTAGTAACATATTACTATCCCATTCTATCTCAGATAAGATGCTTAATAGATGTGTTGTATCCTTGATAAAGGATGGCAGATTGTACACAAAAGGTTGTAAAAAAAAGTCTACATATTCTGAGAGTTTCTCTGTTGTTCCTGATATACCCGATACTATAGGCCTTCCTGGTGGAAAAGGTATTCCCTTATGAATTTTTGGCAATGTGTATTGGCAAGGACATCTTGGGTGATCAACCCTAAGATACATATATTCATCTTTGGACAATAATTGTTGTCTATACCAAATTAACAATTTGCTATTTATCATGTTGAAAAGACTGGTAATTGGATTAAAACCAACATGTTCATAGCAGGCAACATCACATAATTGCGATAAAATCTCATTGTCATAGTCTAGTTTATTCGATTACCACATTACCACCTTTGTCAGCCTGTCTGATAATAATATCTTTCTCTTCTTGAAGTGTTTTCAGCGCTAGACGTTCTTCAACACTTAAATTCTTAATAGGATTATGACGTTCATTCTTTGATAGGTAGAAATCGAAGACTTTACAGACCATATAAAAAAACATATCTACATTATTAGTATTGCATGACTTTGGTGTCCATTGCGATTTCTTTCTTAAATCACTGCTGATACTTATATTGAATGTAATGTCTAAATCATCTGGATTTGTGACAAAGTCACGGGATCTTCATCTCAATCAGCAATAGATATAAGTGTCGCTGTATCGTAAGTATCTTTAATGGATAAAGCACTTAGTTATAACCCTTGTGTGGAAAAGTCAGAAGACTGTAAACCAGGTGGATGCAACCAAAAATGTTTCTTTAACTTCAGTTTCCGAACAAATTTAAATAGATCTATTTTGGATCTACAGGTGTCTCCATAGCTGGTAGGACCAAAATTCAAGCCTTTCTCCAAGAGGCACTGTGCCACTGCAGAAAGTTACAATTTTGACAAATTAACTATGTTTATTGACGATAAGTCACTAGGATTTAGAATCTCCTGACACGTGCTCTTGTCATCCTTTCTTGTTCTGCTGTTTTTGTGGTTGGTTCCTCTCCTTCCCCTTCTAGTCTTCCTAAATTAGTTTTTTTCTTGTTTTGAGTGTATTTGCCTTGTTTGATCCTCATTAATTCTTGTAAAAAAAACATCACTTCTAGTCCTGATGTCCTGTTGGGCAGAAGTACTAGGTCCTCCTTCTACATCACTATCGCTTGTGACGGCAATCAATGAATTTAGGAATAATGGAATTTTGTTTACTATGTGTCTTATATCTGTCACGTATTCTGTGACACGATGTCTCTGCTAGCATAAGATTTGGCTTCTTTTGCATCCACGTAACGATAGTGAAAGGGTACGCTAGGGGTTCACCATAGTATGTTTTTTATTTCTCTTGCTGAGGTGCTGGAGTCCGTCATCGATTGCCACTACCACACTGAATTCTTTCAAACACTTCCGTGTTTACGATATATATACGCGAGGCTTGTTTGGGCAGTCTGACCAGATATTTCCAATAGCGTACATGGGGCTATTTTGATAACAAGATACCGAATTCAATTGGGTAAGTCTATCATTAAGGCCCTCATTACGACCCTGGGGGTCGGTGTTAAAGCGGCAGTAATACCACAAACAGGCTGGCAGAAAAAAATGGGATTACGACCGTGGCAGAAACCGCCAACATAGACAGCCACTTTAACACTCCGACCGCCACAGCGGTAGAAACAAACAGCGCGGCGGTCACCGCCAACAGACAGGTGGGAGACAAAGTACCGCCCACCCTATTACAAGAGGCCTATCCGCCACCTTTTCCGGGGCGGAACCAACGCTATCCAAAGCCCGGCCGAAACAGTACACAGAAGGGAAAACACTCACCTCTCAACACCCAACGAGGACCCAGGACGCCATGGAGCCCGAACTACACATACTGCCCATGTTGGTTTACCTCCTCTTCTACCAGGAGTACGAACGGCAGCGGCGGTGACCTCGGTGAGTACTGCACCTACAACACAGGGGGGGGGGAGGAAAGACAGTGACACACACACACAACACCCCCACCATCATCCTCACATACAACAACAGACACACAAATACATGCAGCTACATTACATATATACCCCCCACCCCCTGGAAGAACACAAGGACAAAATGAAATGATTGTAATCATTGTAATCAAGAAAAATCCATTATTCCAAAGTCAAAATTCAGTATATACAAATAGGTACACCAACTACACAAGTCCGGATAGTGTACTAATCATTGTCCGTGGATCACTGGGCCCAAAATGCATGGGCGAGGCCCACACATGATACCTGACTGGAAACGGAGAGAACACTGCTGGGGCATCAGATCGAAAATATACAGGTACCTCAGGGGGAGGGGGGCACCGCAGCCTGATGAACGCACAACGCCACTGCTGCACGAGGCGGCTCCATGCCCATTGATGTATCCTGGGGAGTGCAAAACCACAGTCTCTCAAGTCTCTCCAGTGGGTGGTTTGCCCACTGCTTCATCCTGGGGAATGCAAAGCCACAGTCTCTCAAGTCTCTCCAATGGGTGGTTTGCCCACTGCTTTATCCTGGGGAGTGCAAAGCCACAGTCTCTCAAGTCTCTTCAGTGGGTGGTTTGCCCACTGCTTTATCCTGGGGAGTGCAAAGCCACAGTCTCTCAAGTGGATGTGATTCTCCACTGGTTCTGGAGGGGGCCTGGTGCCCAGAGTGCTTCATCCTGCCAAGGAATGAGGTAGTGGATGTCATTCTCCACTGGTTCTGGAGGGGGCCTGGTGCCCAGAGTGCTTCATCCTGCCAAGGACTGAGGTAGTGGGTGTCATTCATCACTGGTTCTGGAGGGGGCCTGGTGCCCAGAGTGCTCCACGTGCAGCATGGCCGGTACAATTCCCTCATCTGGGTGTGCGTGCCATGAGATTTGCGAGGTTCAGGTAGCATGATACACCATGGAGGCAGCGACATACCCCACACTGCTGCGGCTGTGCCTTCCACCTGCAGGTGTAAACAGTGATGGAAGAAATGCCTCATTAAAACTCTCCTCCAGCCTCAGACGACTGACCACTGGGGATGGTAGCCATGTCAGCGGTGGTGCCTGTGTCTGAGGACGCCGTGGGCCGGTGTCGTTGCTTGCGGCAGTGTCTGTTGCGGCACTGCTTGCGGCGGTGCATGGGTCAGCACCTGCAGAGGGACACAGCAGGACGTTTCCTGCAGCCTTGGACGGCTGCCCACTGGGGAAGAGGCTGGGAACTGTCGCTTAGGCTGTAGACGTGTCGGGGGCGGTGCAGGTAGTGGTGCAGGTGGCGGTTGTGGTGGCGGGGCAGCTAGCGGTGTTCGCCGCCGTACAGGTTGGCGTGGTCATGGCACGAAAGTGTGACACTGGTCCCTCAGTCGGTGCCACCATGCCCTCTCCTCACCTGCTCTTCAGCTTGTGGGCCTTCCCCACCTTTGATGGTGCCGCAGTTGTCTTGCCACTATCCCCTTTGGTTTTTGTTGAGCCCTTGGTGGCTGGTACTTTCGGCTTCTCCATCTGGGATGTGGGTACCTTTTTCACCTTGGCAGCTGGCGGAATGTCCTTGCCCTCGCTACGTGGCACACTGGCGGCCCTGATGGGTGGCGCACTCGATGACCTCGCAGTTGTTGGCACCACTGTGCCTGGGGATTTGGTGGCTGATGTGCTGGGCTGGGACCTGGAAAGCCTGGCTCTAGGGGAAGGACGGGGGGAGGTATAGGGAAGATGTCAATGTTAGCCAGAAAGAGCTTTTTAGACACACTGGGACAGGAAGATAGAGGGGGTTTGGGAATGGAGGTAGAGGTAGTGGTTGTAGGAGGTGTACGTCTGCTGAATTTGGGTGAAGGTGCATGGGCCGGAGGCTGTTGTGAGGTGGATGGCTGTTGTGTGGGTGTGTGCCTGCGTTTGTGTACTTTGGGAGAAGGGCTCACAGACACACTGGGAGAGGACGCTGGGTATGTGTGAATGGTAGTCAGGGTGGTGAGTGCACGTGAGCCGTGTGTGGTGATGGGCATGCTGGTGATGGAGGCAGTGGCTGAGGATGTACTGCATGCAGGTGTGAGTGGAGACGAGACAGGGAGGGAGGAGGAAGACTTGGAGGAGGGGGACACAGTGGAGGCAGTGGATGTTGCTGTGTCTGCATGGGGATGGTGCTTGTGTGAGTGCCTGTGGGATGTGTGGTGCTTATGTTTGCCATGTCCACTCTTGTGTGTTGATGAGTGTGCATGCTGGTCTTATGGTGTGCTTGGGATAGGCTGAGGTACAGGGGATTGGTCTGGGTGGAGGAAGTTGGAGGGGGTAGGCTGAACACAGGGACAATGGCTGCCATCAGTGCTGAGGCGAGAGCCTGAAATGCTCTCTGTTGGGCTGCCTGCCCAGAATGAATGCCATCCATGTATGCATTTGTTTGTTGCAAATGCCTCTCTACACCCTGGATGCCATTCACAATGGTAGATTGCCCAACAGTGAGGGATCTCAGGAGGTCAATAGCCTCCTCACTGAGGGCAGCAGGGCTGACTGGTGCAGGGCCTGTGGTGCCTGGGGCGAAGGAGATGCCCACCCTCCAGGGTCAGCGGGCACGGGACACACGCTGAGAGGCTGCTGGGAGGGCGGTGCTGGTAGGGGGTGGCGGCTGTACCTATTGATGCAGTGGGCACAGAGGTACCCACCACCGCAAGGGAGCTCCCATCAGAGGAGGAGTCGCTGTCACTGCTGTCTGCTCCTGTTCCCGCTGTGGAGCTCCCCTTGCCCTCCGTCCCACTGGTGGCTTCAGACTCTGTTGTTTTGCCCTCCAGGGCCAAGTGAGTTGCAGATCCCCCCTGCTCCGGTGCCAATGCTCCTCCGCCTGATGATGCTATTGCACACAAGAACAGGGATACCACAAAAAGGGGGGGAAGACAGAAGAAAGACATGTTCAGTTCTTGCAACACCACTACCGTTGGTGGACACAACACACAGGGAGCAGTCCTCTGCACTACACCATGCACTAACAGTTCCTAGAAATTTCAGCTGACCATGGGGTACGAGGCCTAAGACCAATTGCTGGACACCTGGAAGTCACAGGAGCCTGACTAGGTGTAGATGGCTCTTACCACTGGTGGGGTTGGGGTGCCACATAGCCTGCCTCACAAGGGACCTTGCCTACCAACTTAGCCCTGGCCTAGAGGAGCCTACTGCCCACCTCCCCCACCCAGACACCTAGTTATGAGTGCAGAGTCAGCTGAATGAGAGTGTACTCACCCCCTTGTGGCTGCTGTGATGCACTCAAGCGCCCATCCAAATCCGGATAGGCCACATCCAGGATCCGGAACATCAGCTGGGTCATGGTGCAACAGGCACCCCTCCCACGTAGGGAGGCCTTCCGCAGCTGGGCCTCCGCCGTCTTCTTGCTCCAGCAGCGCAGGTCCTCCCATCTTTTACAGCAGTGGGTGTTCCGTCTGTAGAAGACCCCCAGGGTCTGGACGTCCTTGGCACGCCTAATACCCTTCTTCTGGTGGGCGCTGACCTAGAGGAATGGTACAGGGGGAGAGGAAATTACTTACCCGCCCGGACTGTCATACTCATTGCCCCCCAGTTCCCACCCTTGCCCTGATGCACATACACTCCCCATTCACACATGCAGGCCTCAGCCCCCCCATGTATCTTCCATTCACACCACTCAAAACAGGCACTGCCCATGCAGCATGCTCACAGTGTACTCACCTGTTTGTTTGGAGGACCGTACAGTTGCGTGTACTGGGTGAGGACCCCATCCACTAGTTTCTCCAACTCCTCCGAAGTGAAGGCAGGGGCCCTTTCCCCAGACACATGAGCCATCATCGCTTCCAGACTGAGATCACAGCAGCACTTGCAGTGTAGGTCCTCTCCTGTTGAAGGTCAGATATCAAGTGAGTGAACAGACAGAAAATGGCAGTCACGTCCGCGGCGGTGCGTACCATTACCACCAGCGTACATCGTCATTGGCTCCTGGGACCCATAGAGCTCAATGTTAACCAGTGCAGAATTGTGCGGCGGTCTTCGACCTCCCACCCCGACGGTGTACAACACCAGCGCAGTTACCTCATATACCCTTGTCCCACCTTACAGGTCAGGCAGCCGCCATTTCAGGAGGCCACATGGGATGGATGTTAACTGCGTCACACCTATATAGGCCGGGAATATAGACAGAGACCGGCACATTGCGGATTAATAATGTTTCTGAAAATAAGAGATTGTGATACCTCAGTGTTGGATGAATCTCTGCTCGCTGTTCTCCTCCATAGGGCTCCTCCGCTGCGGCAGGTGATGAGATGGCGGCATCCTCCGGTGTACAGACCCCTGGTGGACCTGTCGACAATGGAAGAGAGACACATCCTGCTCACATACAGACTTCATCGTGCAACAATCCAGCATTTCCTGCCCAGTGGGTCTTTTCAAACAATAGTGGCCATGGCATCAGGGGAGTCCCAGCCAATTTTCTCTAACGTGTTGTCCAGAGTGTTGTCTGCTCTGCTGAAAACATGCGCAGCTACATCGTTTTCCCTCAGGTGGAGGATTTGCCCACAGTGAAAGGTGACTTCTATACCCTGGGACATATCCCCAACATCATTGGTGCCATTGATGGTACACATGTGGCATGTGTACCCCCAACAGAAATGAACAGGTGTACAGAAACTGAAAGAGCTACCATTCTATGAATGTGCAGATGGTGTGTTTGGCAGACCAGTACATCTCCCATGTCACTGCCAAGTATCCTGGCTCTGTGCATGACGCTTGCATTTTGAGGAATAGCAGCATCCCTTATGTGATGGGCCAACTCCAGAGGCACCGTGTGTGGCTAATAGGTGAGGCCAAGGTCCCAATACAGTTGACATAGGTTTCTGGGCATGGGGCTGTCCCTAAGGGTTAGTGTGTGTCTAACAGTTGTCCCTCGACATTTGCAGGTGACTCTGGTTACCCCAACCTGTCATGGCTACTGACCCCAGTTAGGAATCCCAGGACAAGGGCAGAGGAACGCTACAATGAGGCACATGGGCGAACTAGGAGGGTGATCGAACGCACCTTCGGCCTCCTGAAGGACGGATTCCGGTGCCTCCATCTGACAGGTGGCTCACTATACTACTCACCGAAGAAGGTGTGCCAGATAATCGTGGACTGCTGTATGTTGCACAACCTGGCTTTGCGACGCCAGGTGCCTTTTCTGCTGGAGGATGGGCCAGATGGTGGTCTTGTGGCAGCTGTGGAGCCTGTGAACAGTGAAGAAGAGGAGGCTGAAGAAGAGGATATCGAAAGCCGAAACAACATCATCATGCAATACTTCCAGTGAGACACAGGTAAGAAGATGCCACTGCTTCCTACATCTCATTCTTTTGTTGGAACTAGCATAAGTTTATCATTTTAATTTAGTGTATGGACCCTGACTTGTCACTTTGACTTTCCATTTCACAGATGTGGGTCCCACTTTGTGCCATCTGCTATGTTTACTGCTGGCCTACAGCTGTATTACATTGGTATGTGAACAAGTAAATTGACATTGCTATATTCCATAGTTATTGCAATTACACATTTGTGAAAGCACAGACTGACTCCAGATTGTTTTGTGATTGAAGTGTGTTTATTCCTCTGCTAATAAGTGGAGGGGGTTGTAAAATGGGCTGGGGGATGGTGGAGGAATGTTCATGGCAGAGTCCAGTCTATTTGTTTCACAGGTGCATTTTCCAAAGGGGCATAGGAAGTGGAGCAATGGCAGTTTAAGGATGGACAGGGTGACATAGTGGGACAGAAGGGTGACATTCAGGGGGGTCTCATTTCCTGGTGGGGGTCTTGGAAATGTTTTCTGTCTTGTTCCTGGATCTCAGGGACCGGTTGCAGGGTGGTTCTCCATCTGCAGGGGGTGGGGTGCTGGTGTCCTGTTGTTCCTGTGGCGGTGCCTCCCGTCCACTAGCGCTGGCGGAGGTGGAGGGCTGTTCATCGTCCAGGCTAGTGTCAGGGGCCCCTTGTTGTGCCACTGTGTCCCTCCTGGTGTTGACAAGGTCTGCCAGCACCCCTGCAATGGTGACCAGGGTGGTGTTAATAAACTTCAAGTCCTCCCTGATCCCAAGGAAGTGTTCCTCCTGCAGCCGCTGGGTCTCCTGAAACTTGGCCAGTACCGTTGCCATCGTCTCCTGGGAATGATGGTAAGCTCCTATGATGTTGGAGAGTGCCTCATGGAGAGTGTGTTCCCTGGGCTTGTCCTCACAGCAGTCCTCCCAGTTTCCCTGTTATCCTGTGCATCTGTCCCCTGAACCGTGTGCCCACTGCCACTGCCCCCAGGTCCCTGATTTTCTTGGGTTGGTGGGTTTGCCTGGGTTCCCTGTAGTGGTGGACACACTGCTGATTGACGTGTCCTGGGGACAGAGGGATGGGCCCGCTGGGTGTGTGCTGTGCTGGTGTCTCCTGAGGGGGGAGGCTCTGTGGTGGCTTGTGACAGTGTCAGGGGAACTGACTGTCCTGAGGTCCCAGATGGGCCGGGCCAGAGTTGCTGTCATCACTGTGGGCCTCTTCTGTGGGGGGACTGGATATGTCTGGCACCTCCTGTCCGGTGATGTTGGGTAGGGGTCCTGTTGGGGTGTAAATGTATAATTGTTGTATCTATGTGTGCCATTGTGTGCAATGGGTGGTTGACCCTCTACTCCAGTGCTTGCATTATTGGCTTGGTCCTTGTGTGATTGGTGATTATGGGGCATGAGTGAGTCTCTGTAGTGGACATGCTTGGGTGATGGGTGTCCATGCATTGGTGTCACATGCAGAGCTTGGTGTTGGGATGTATGGGTTGTGTTGGTGGGGTTGTTGGGGTGATGGGTGTGAGGGTAAGGGTGGGAGTATGTGATGGCATGCAGGTGGGGGTCCACCACCAATCCTCTGCACAGCAATCTGGTGTCTGGAAAAAACGGAACGCACCTTCCCCCATAGGTCGTTCCACCTCTTTCTGATGTCATCCCTAGCTCTTGGATGCTGTCCCACTGCGTTGACCCTGTCAACAATTCTGTGCCATAGCTCCATCTTCCTTGCAATGGAGGTCTGCTGCAACTGTGATCCGAATAGCTGTGGCTCTACCCGGATGATTTCCTCCACCATGACCCTGAACTCCCCTTCAGAAAACCTGGGCTGTTGTTTAGGTGCCATGATGTGGTGTTGGTGATGTGTGAGGTGGTGTCTGTTGTGATGTGTGAGGGTGTGTGTTGGTGTGTGTTGTTTGAGGTGCGTGGATGTTGTATAAGTGATGGTGTTGTGTATCTGTGGTCGCTGGAGGGTACTGTGGCTTTCTAGTACTCCCAGCTTCCCTCTACACATCTTACATACTTAGGTGGGGGCACCTTATTTGCATTCAATTTTTTGAGTATATGGCTTGTGCTCCCCTAGGGTCTATATTGGTTATTACTGTTTGTACTGTTTTCTTACCTTTTCTATGCCTATTTCTGATTGCTAGTGTATATATTTAGTGTATTACTTATCTCCTGAGTGTGGGTCACCTGTCTAGTATTTTGTGGTGATTTGTGCAAACATAAAGTATCTTTTGTACAACTGAGTGTTTTATTTTATGTGTGTAAGTGCTGTGTGACTACAGTGGTATTGCATGAGCTTTGCTTGTCTCCTAGATAAGCCTTGGCTGCTCATCCACAGCTACCTCTAGAGAGCCTGGCTTCTAGACACTGCCTACAATTCACTAAGAGGGGATACCTGGACCTGGTATAAGGTGTCAGTACCATAGGTACCCACCACACACCATGCCAGCTTCCTATAATTTGTCTCACAGCCAACAATATTTTCCTGGATCCCTCAAAACTGGCCAAGTCACCCCACTTCTCAAAAATCCTTCAGCAGATATGAATAGCCTCAATAGCTTTCCCCCTATCACCAACCTACAATTTTTTGCAAAAAACATAAAAAAATGTATAGCAGAACAAAATACTCAACACATCAAACACAATAACCTTCTGGATGAATTCCAATCCACATTCAATCAAGGATGTAGTGCCAAAATAGCACTGCTTCAAGTTATTGATGATGCTCTTTAAGTCCTAGACTCAGGCACCTCCTTATTTTCCTCAACCTCTCAGAAGCTTTTGATACAACCAGTCACCCAAAGGCTTCTGGACAGAGGTGTGGTCCGACAATGGTTTGACTCCTTCCTCCCGAGCAGATCACAGAGGTTTAAAACTGACAACTGTCAATCCTCACTAAAGGCTATTGATCAAGTAGTACCTCAGAGCTCTATCCTTGCTTATACCTTAGCCTGTACATTGAACCTCTGAGCCTCCTACTAAGAAAGGCTGGGATCTTATATCTTCAGTATGCAGACAACACCCAGCTATGCCTAAAGATCTCATCCACAAATATCTCCCATCTCGCCAACACCCTGACCTCCATTCATGGATGGATGACCCCTCAGATCCTAAAGTGAACCCTTTCAAAACCGAATTCCACCTTATCTCCTTTTGAGTTATCCACTGCTGGTGCAATCCTGGATGGATTCACTCAATATCCTCAACATCAAACCCATCATTGTTAACAGTGCCAAATCTCTGGGAGATTTTCTAAATTGCTGAGCAAGACCTGAAATCTCTTGCTCAATCTCTGGTTTTCTCCAGAAATTACTACTGCAACTCTTTTTTGACAGGTCTCCCCAAGATCCACCTCACCCCTTTGAAATCAGTTTTACACTCAGCAGTACACTTTGTCTATGGACCAAAAAATAAACAACCATATCACATCAATGCGTATTACTCTTTGTTGGCTCTCCATGAAAGTTAGGGCGATTTACAAGAGTGCCTTTATCACCAACAAGGCCTTGCATACTGGCACTCCTTGCTACCTAATGAAAAAACAGAAGTTTTGGGGGACATCAATTGCAAAATGCCTGTGCTTTGTTCTTGGACACTCTGACCTTTATGGAGGAATGAGTCACAGCACAATTCTCGGGTAGTGGAACTAGAATTCGAACTCCTTACCCCTGAAACTATGCATCGCCACCTCATTGCTGATCTTCAAAAACGGCTCAAATCCCTTCTCTTGCAGAGACAATTCTATCAGTAATCTACTTATACAACCTCCCACAAAAGAATCTACCCAAGACTGAATCTAACTGTACTACTCCTGTTTCACCTTACATAGCCCAGCTGCTACTACCTTATTTACCACCTACCTCCTCTGGTATTCTACAGATAATATGTGCTGTTGCAAGGACTGAAACAAACAAATATCCCCTTGTTTCGACCTGCCTCCTTATGTCTTGTGTTATTATTACTGTAACTAGTAACCATTTGTAACTTTGTATCTGCTGTAATTAAACCTGTTTTATTGTAAAGTGCTGTAACATCTTTTGGTAATGTCCGTGCTATATAAAATACATAAATCAATAAATAAACAGTGACTGCAGTGGCTGAAGTCAGGACGTGTTTTTATTTTACATGAGATTTTCTGGAACTAGGTAGCCTTGCAAACACAAAGAGAGACAATACACTGCTCACCTGATTAATGTCCCTACTGTAGGCAAGCTACAAAAAGGGGTTGCTAAGGCACTGGGGTGAGAGAGAGGAAAGGGAATGAGAAAGAAATGAGATCTGAAGGAGCTAGAGAGTGAGAGATAGAAAGGATGAGGGTAACAGCAGGGAAGTGAAGTAGAGGTTATGAATCACTTTTTGTTAGAGTTTGCTTTCTGGGATATGACTGGAGTTTAAAGTCCATTTGATGGAGAGCACACAAAGGCACATGCAATTACTTGCACTGGTTCTTGTTACACATTACTAGAATTCGATATGTTTACCATATTTGAACATCCCACTAAGAGGCATATCTACAAGAAAGTGGCCATCGATCCTAATGCACCACTTTTCTTGCATCGCACCTGCCCCGCCTAACAACACAATGGTTGTGCCGTATTTACAATACAATTCAAAATGTTTGACGCTATTGTAGAACATTGCTGCACTAGCGTCAAAAATGTTGGCGCTCGTACAACAAGGCACAGGAAGACCCATTGATTATAATGGGTGTGTCATTTTAATGCCTGCTCTGAGCAGGTGTTAAAAATGACGGAACAAATGGCACAGTGAAATATTGTAAATTTCTCTGCACCATTTTCTTGGGCCTCCCTGTGTGAGAAGGCCCCCCCTTGCATACATTGTGGCTGAGGCAGGCATAATGTCGCGCAAGGGTTCACCAAGTTGTGCAATGCAAGCATCGTGCCACTTTTTAAATTCTGTGTGGGAGAAAGGCCTCCTTAACACCGCCTTAGTGTATAACAAACAAAAAAAAGATGCTAGGGCACGCAAGGTGGTGCTAGGGGCTTGTAAATATGCCCCTAAATGTTTTTGAAAAGGCAAAAGAGATTTCTGTGTAAATTTGCCCTTTTCCAATGGCTGGACGTATGCCAAAATAATTATGCTCAGGCCTAAACAGCTACCAGTGAATAGTAGAAGAAGGGAGTCACAAACAGTGAAGACAAATCCTAAAATTTAGTAATGTGTTTTAAAAAATATTACTGAGAGACAATGATGACAGTGAGTGAATACCATCTACTAAAAATGCAGATTATGTATTGCATCAAGCCATTCTTCTATTTCAAAAATATTATTCAGGGGGATTATTTTTGTTGTCACAAATATGTAGTTGTCAATTACATATTATTTCTCTAGATGGCAGTACAATACACCACTTTGTTTTGAACATTGCCTGATTAGTCTAAGCATTTTGGGCCAGATGCATGAAGCCTTTTACTGGTCGCAAATGGCCCATCAGCTTTTTGGCTTGTACCAACCCTGTTTTGAAACTCGCTATTAGGAAGGGTGTGCCAAGGGCGTCACTTACTAATAACGAGTCACACAGGTATTTAGGAGTATTTTGTGACTGGGAATACGGCCGCAAAACAATCAGTTACCACCAACTTCAAAATGGTGGTAAGCCATTCCCAAATGGGAAAGGATCCCCAAGGGATCGCTTCCCCTGCTGCTGTGATTGTAGCCATTCCCAATTGGGTCACAAATTGTGACCTGCCTCATGAATATTAATGAGGCAGGTGACCCATTTGGGAATCACAAACAGTGTTAAGAACACTGTTGTTTACAGCTGTTCATCTGACACTTAAATAGGCGATCAAATAGGTTCCATGGTGAACTAGCACATTGTTAGGTATACAAATTAATGTTCCAACCCACAGATCATTTTATAAGTATGATTCCCAAACAAGTATTATTCCTGAACCCTCCAAACAAACATGACTTTAAAACGTATAAAATGAACAGTGAATTGTGAGTCTAACATAGCGCGCCATCGACTTTCCTTAGGAATCCCCCCTACCGATTACCCCCCCAATAACCAAGCAAAATAGACAGCAGCAGTTGTAAAAAAGCCCTGTAAAGATGCAGATACCCTGCAAATCCAAAAGCAGGCACTCTTCAAAAATGATTTGTTGGAAGCTGGTTAGATAAGAATGAACTTAACAAACATAAAATAAAGTTATTTTAAGTAGATGAAAAACCACAGCAGAACATTTTGAAAAAACAGGAAAGTTCTTTATTTGGGAGGAAAGAGAATCTTAAGATGATGTGCAAATTTTTTTAATTTACTCATGATATTAAAAGTTTTGCAGAATTATGCAAAATTAAACTTTTGCAGTAAAAACTGGGTTGCGAGCATTTACCATGACTTCTTTTATGAAAAGTAAATCAAATTTAGAAAAAGTCACAGAAGAAACTGGTGAGCATGGTGGGCCAGATTTACCATGTTTTCGCACACCAAAACGCAGCAAGAGACCTTGCTGAGCTGCATGAAAGGGAGAAGAGGGCTAGAATGCATCGTATCTATTAAGATATGACACATTCCTGCTATCTCCTTGCACTGGCACACCTTTGGCTGCCTAGCACCAAGCAGGCACCTTTGCACCATGGTGCATGTGTGATTGCATTGCAGGCAGGAATGTTTTGTGCAGTATACCTTACTGAACAAAAACAATCCTTATAGACTTTTCCATCCTCTACCTAAGCTGCAGAATGCAGCTCATGTAGAAAGAGGAAACAAGATGATGTAATAAGATATTTCTCATTGTTACTCCTTTCCTGGGAATGTGTAGCATTTTGACGCATTGCCAGGTCTGTCACTCATAATAAATCTGGGATTGTGCCAAAATCCACAGATGGATGCTTGGGAATACCCAAGCTCCACCCATGGAATGGCCTCCTGGGACATAGTAATGCAAGACAGTGACTTGCACTGCCTTGCATGACTCCAAATTTACCAAGCATATGAGGGGTCACGGAAGGTGTCCTTGCGTGTCTTGATAAATCTCATCTAGGTTTTGAGTCCCCCATACATTATCTTGTATGGCACAAGAGCAACTCAAAACTTTGATAAATATGGCTCAGTCTGGTTGAGATATATTCTGCACAAACCAGTCTCATGTGGTTTTAAGAAAGTTCAATAAATACATCCAGGCCTACACATATGGGGGCATATATACAAGAAAATGGTGCATCATCTATGATGCGCCACTGTTCTTGTGCTTCATTGCACACCCCGAATGACACCATGTGTGCACCGTATATACAATACAGTGCAACATGGCACACGTGAGGACATTCGCCTCAAACATGTTGACTCTATTGTGGTACTTTGGTGGATTAGCACCAAAAATGATGGCACTAATCCACCGAAGTCAAGGGAGGCCCATTTAATACAAAGGGGGTGTCACTTCAACACCTGCCTAAGGCAGGCATTGAAAGTGACACTAAAAATGGTGTAATTGAATCTTTCAGATTTCACTGTGCAATTTTTGTGGGACCACTGACGGGGCAAAGCCCCCTGCATACATTATACATGGTGCAGGCATAATGTGGTGCAAGAGGTTAGAAAGTGGCGTACAAGCATTGCACCACTTTGTAAATATGGTGTGATGAAATTGCCTTGTTAACACCACATTAGTGTAAAAAAAGACACTAATGTGGCGCAAGGAGGCGCAAGTGGCTTGTAAATATGGTATCAACCGTAGGATTAATCACTGTCTGTCACAAATCTAAACAAAGGAGCAAAAACAGGCACAATAAAACATCGCTTGGAAAGTGATTTTAAAAACAGCTTAGACATGCTTATCATAGATGGAATACTATTGTCTCTTTTTTGATAAGGGACTTAGGCTTTGAGTAATTTAGGACTTTCTCTCCTGTTGACATTCACATTCCCTCAAATATTTCTGGAATTAAGTTGTGAACTGAAAGATTTAAAAAAATGTGTTTTTATTTATATTTTGCTGTACAAATATGCAACACGCTTTTTGCCTCGGAAATAACTGTCTTTGACCGGCCAATGAAAATTGCCCTGCTCGGCAAATCTAGAAATTGCAGTTGCACCATTCGTGATATTTTAGGCAGTTATTCAGTTTGCAGCAAGAGGAACATTTTAATGAACTTTTACTATGGCCACAAGTATTGCATTCTCTGCTTTCTGCATCATTTTACAAGATACATTAGGTGCAATGATTTGTAATTGTATGCCTTCGATGTCAGTGTTTATATACTTCTTTCGTAGATGAGATTGCTTACAAGTCAAGTCAACGTTGCAATCTAAAATTCCCCAAACTTCGACGAAGGAAACACGAAAACATTAAATACCATTTAACATACGTTTGAACTGATGAAATGTATGATCTGCTCTTTGCATGTCAATGGTAGGGATCTACTCTATCGCTCGGAGAAGTTATGTCATATAGTGATTGTGCCCTTGGAGAAGTTATGTCATATAGTGATTGTGCCCTGCATGCTACCTCTCATTTGATATATATGTATAACGGTAATTGTGTAGTTATAGTTAGGACTGAGTTTACATAGGAACTGATTCTTTTGCTAATAATTTCGGCGTTGTTTGACAAATTTTCACAAAACTTTTTTTTTAAAGTCCATTCACCGAAGTACTGAAGGAAAAACAGCAAATGAAGCATTGTGACTGGCAGGTCCCACAGGACTTGGCTTAGTCCTGCGAGACTGAGCCCTGTGATTGGCCGTTGCAACATGAAGCGAAATGTGCAGTCAACATTTAAGGACTCTAGGACTTCGGTCCCTGTGTCATGAATATTAACATTAAACAACATGTTGGGGACAGGATAGGGATACTCCGACTCCCTGGTCCTTGTTGTGAGGTGGAAAATCCTATTTACTTTTTGCATCACTGCAGACTCACTATACTCTTTAGGGAGTTCCAAGGGACCACTCGGGGGGAGGTTTACAAACATTTTGTTCTGAGTTAGCATCACAAAAAGGGACACTAACCAGCACATATTTTTTTCCTAATTTACATTCCATTGCAAAACTTGTTTTGCGCTGGAAGGTACCCTAAAAGTAACGCAAAGCAGCGCAAAGCACTGCTTTGCATTACCTAGCACCAAGGGGGCATTATTTGGGTGGTACACGGGCATTCTCATGCAACCACCCATGCCCTTTGACCTGACTCAAAACCCTATCTACAAACAATAGTAGACAGGGTTTTTGTGCCAAAAGTTAATGCCTTTTAAAAGCAGGTGTTAAAAGGAAAAAAAATTTGATGTCCCCTTTCTTTTCCGCCTTTGCATGCATGCTGCACTGTGCAGCACACATACGTGGGGAAAGTTTTAAAGTGTGTCTAAGCATACTAGTTTGTACTGGAATGATGGCCCTCCAGTACAAAACCTATGCTAGACTCTCGCATACATGCCTGCACTTTGTCGTAAAGGTGTGTGCATGGCGCATGACAGCTAAAATCTGTTGCTCCCTCCCTACCTCTCACGGAATGCAGCACAGCATTTTTTGTTGCTGCACTGGGCTGGGTGACAGTTTTGTAAATCTGCCCCAAGTGTAGAAACAACAAACCAAAAATTATCATTATATGGTCCTAGCTAGTGATTTCTTAACATAGCTATTTAGCTAGAAAATAAAACTGTAGGTACATCCATAGATAGTGATTGACGTAATTTCGCATGAAATGGTACATGATGAAACTCGTAGATAACAGATTCACAGTCTGGTCTCAAAAGAAGTACTTAGTATACTGCCCTTCTTTTTTCTTCATCAGGAGAAACCAGTGCGGATTGAAAAGATAAGAAAGCATTTGGAGATCTGCTGGGTATTGTCAATATTTCTCCATCCATTTTTGAGGTCCTGGCTAAACACACGTTTAGCTGCCTTTTGGCAGGCCTTTTGTTTCCAATACATAAAATATACTTCAAGTAGCTTAAGGTCAGCCTTTACACATGACTGGATAACTATGTTGTTGGTCTCATAATTCTTCGCTGGATGTAATGGCTTTCATTTCTATTCTCCTGTTTGCTCAACTCACAAGCATTTTGATCTCACAGTGTTCTGAATGGATGAGTTGTATTCCTAAACTCCTAATTTGAGTGGGTTATTTTTCTTTAATGCCAGCACTCCATGATAGTACAAATTTACTTACTCTCCCTTCCGCTTATCCTCACCCCTTCCCAAGCTCTTGTGTTACCCCCTTTACCCCTCCTTCGATCCCCGATTATCCCAATCCCTTCTTCATTGCTTAATTTACAACTTTTATAAATATTATTAAAGTGAATCGGACATTTTTAGGTTGAGCACTACCGACCTGTTGTAGGATTGTGGGCTTTTAACCATACCTATGTCACACCCATCACTTTCACTCGTTCATGGGCTTGCCTTTCAAAAATCCCTTGAGGACATCGGTAAATGCTTTATATTTGTCCCACCTTGGGGCAGTGCTGTTACTGTCTTGCAGACTGACCCTGTTACATGGATTATCACACGAGTGACAATAGGTTTTATGTGAGCGAAGTACTTTTTTTTCCTGTGTTTCTCCTTCGCGTTAATGCTGATTGCGGTTATGGCGCTTAGAATCGGCTCGCACTGCATCCCCAGCACCTCTTGCCCTCCCTCAGTTTCCTGATCGTGTCTGCCGTGGCCACCAACCCTCCCACGTCATTCCTATTTATTTAACTTCAGTCACTGCTTGAGTGAAAGTTAAATGTATGACATTTTTAAATGGCAACATTAAAGTGCAGTTTCAAAGCATGCATCAGGTGCAACATTTGGAATTTTGATGCCATTTTCCAGAATCCTTATCTACCAGTGGACAGCTAATTTCATAGAACACTTGGTTATGTTAATTTTGGAGTATCATTTTGATCTAAGAAAGGGGATGAATGATGCCATAGTTTGCTTTCATTATTCACAGAGACTACCATGATAAAAGCAAATAGACGTATTCACTTGTGAGCAGGCAACTAGCCTTCGATAATAACGTGGGTCACTCTCTGTAATTCACAGGAATGTAGTCTCACTGTATCCTTGCACAGACCTTCCCATGAAAATGAACTCACGGACCCCGTGGTACATTCTGGAACAGTGGACCAATTGCATTTCTTATAGGAGCAGTTTCAAAATTATTTTGTATAAGTAGAGATGCCTAAGTGCACCATTTTATGCTTTTTAAAAACAAATTGTGACAAACAGAGTGGGCTCATGGCCATTTAACTATGCTAAACATAGCCTTTGACGCTGTTTAGCAATAGCAAAGAAACTCCCACGATATAGAAGTCAAATTCAAGGTTCATTAAAATGCTGGAAATGTCGAAAGTCAAGAGTCTTTAACATATTGGTGTTTTAACGCACTCAGCCGATTATGTGTGTAACGTGGTGCTCTCTTCCTGTAACATATCTTGCATATCACAGAACTCGCAACTCCTTATATACCTACTTCCAGAAATACCACCAGAAGGGAAATTCCTGCCATTACAAAAAGAAAAAAACTGGCTGAACAAACCAATTACTACAAATGTTAGAAATATGCCTGTTGTAAGTATATTGCCACTGACTTTACCACTGCACAAAATCGTCTAACAATATTTAATATCTTAATGAATACAAGATTCGCTATAACTTTGCAATAGTGTGAAAGGCATTACCAGCTGTACGGTTGCTAGATACCCAAGTAGAGGCAATGAATGGGTTTCTGCCACAAGAGTCCTCAGAATTCTTCTGTAAATCACATTTAAATAAGGGGGCATTTTTTTCAGAATGAAGAAAAGATATCCTGCCAGTATAAAAAAAAAAAAAATGGTGGCTGCTAAGAAAATTAGAACATTGTGTGCTCTGCAGCTTGCATTTTTAATACCTGAGGTAACTACTACCAAGGTGTTTTTAGTAATATGAAAAAACAATGCACTAACGTTACTTTCAGCTGGAGAGGTAATGACTGACTGATAATTTAAAAGTATCTGTATTTCTTCTGAAGTAAGACCCCTAGTCCACAAAACGTGCAGTCTCCACTCCTTTAGAATATAAGTAACAGACAGCTTACTGCGTGTAGGGGTAGTGCGAGGGTCCCTGCCTCGCGAAAAATACTGCTAACAGGGAGCTCACAGTTCTTTATAACTAGGGCCACTGAAATAATTCAATTGTCCGGCCACTTCTGTTTTTTGCATAATTATTGATTTTGCCACATTCTCCACAAAATCCACCATCTGCTCGACAAATCCAGATTTTAACAAAAAAAGTTTGTTTCTACCTCAAACGGTTCAAGTTACTGAAAATGTTCTTTTCAAAGATGGCTGGTCACATTTCTGTTGCTTTTTTATATATCTGGATGTTTAATTAGAACTAATGAGGCGCAACCAATGTCCAGGCAGTTTTAATATGATCAAATGGTCCACAGTAAGCCACATAATTTTTCTTTTCATGCCACATAATTTACTCAACCCTATGACATAATTGAACCCTTCCCTGCCGCATAATTCCAGCATTGGTTATAACATAGGTAACCTGAAACATATAGCTGAAATAAACTTCCCTAAGTTTAGCACGTGCCCCTTTCATGACATAAAGCCAAAAGCACTAATAAAGGTGTTACATTTTGGCATGCGCAGTCTATAATGTTGCTAACAAAAACTAGCCCTGCCATAATGTTGCTGAAGTGTAGCATGCCGCCCCTGTGACGTTTGTAATGAAATGTAAAGCCAAGGGTCTTAACCGTTTTACTGGTGTAGCACGTGCCCATTTAAGGTTTAAGGCCGGAAACGTAAGGCTTAAGGCCAAAATAATGTTACTGAATATCAGCATGCAGCTCCTATAATGTTGGTAATATAAAGCCTAGGGACCAACTAAGGTTGCTGAAGTGTAGCACGCGCCACTATGATGATTAAACAATAAAGCCAGGAGCCTAATAATGCTGCTGAAATATATCATGTGGCCCGAAAATCGTCACTGGTATAAAGCCTAAGGCCTAAATAATGTTGCTAAAGCGCGGCATGGGGCACATGCGACACTGTCGAAGTAATGCTCAAGCAAGTATAATGTTGACGACATGAAAATCATTTTGCACTAATCATTTCAGTTAATACGGAGTTTGCACCTTGTAACCACCCGCCCCTTTTAATGGTAATGGGAAACTCAAAGGTCACTAACAGCCTAAGCCCCTTTAATATTAACACATAGAACACTTGTCACATTTTAGTGTTTTAAAGTAGAGCTCAATGCCCCTCAGCATTGCTAACTACTGACCTTGCCACCTAGTGTAGTACCGGTACTGTAACTATTTGCAATCCTTGCAACCGTGTAGATCACAGCTCTTATGCTGGTATAGTGAAGACTCACTGACAATTTTGGTGATAAAGTGACGCTCATGGAGCCGTATTCTGGTAAACCTGGAGTTCAAAGCTCTTTATAGAATTACTGTAATGGTTTTGGCCCATTATACCCATATGGTGGGGTTCATCATGGCCATTTATAGCGGTATTGTGGTGTTCTGGACAATACAGTTGCGTTATGCTACCACAGAGGCATTCAAGGATCTTTGTGCTAGTAAGAGGTGTTCTCAAATGTTTATACTTGTATCTTGGCACTCACAGCTCCTTATGCTAGTAACATAGTGTGAGAAAACAGGGCTGATTGCAGAGGCCCCATAACTTTTTGCCCCCATTTTCCTCTTTTTGCTGGTGTTTTCCTGACTTTGATGGTGCCCTGGGTGCTGCTAACCAGTCCCAGGGCCTGTGCTCTGTGTAAAATGGATATGCAAATTAGGCTAATTATAATTGGCTAAGTTAACTTACCTATAAGTCCCTAGTATATGGTAGGGCATGTAGGTTTAGGGACCACAGCATAGGTGGTGCACACCTAGGTGCACTGCTGAGGTGCCCAGTGTCATTTTAAAAGCAAGCCTGCCTTGCTGGCTGCTTTTAAATTAAAGTTATATGCAAATTCGACTTTGGAATTAAAGGTACTTCCAAAGTCTTAAACTACCTTATTTTTACATATAAGTCACCCCTAAGGTGTGCCCTATGTGCCCCTAGGGCTGGGTGCCATGTAACTATAAGCAGGGACTTTATAAAAATAGATTTATAAGCCCTGGTGAGGTAAAAACAGCCAAATTCGTTTTTCCCTCATTGAAGTAAATAGCCTTCATAGGCTAGAATGGGCAGACTTTATTTTAAATTTTAAAGTCTCCTTAAATGTTGCATACCAAGAATTTGGTATCAAATTAATTGTTGTAATAAATCCTACAACTTCCAGTTGTTGGATTTAATATAACTAGTTCAGGTAAAAAGTTTAGACTTTACCTAAAAAGTTGCCAATTTCAGCTCTGCATTGTTTTTGCTGCTGTGCTCTGATTGGCCAGCCTGCAGCAGCTTCTGCCAGGCTGCCTTGATGAGGTGTGAAGTGGCCAGGCTTCACACAAAGGAATGTGCTTGGGGGAGAGAATCTCCCCTCAGCAGATGGTGAGGCAGGAAGGGGGAGGGCTTCCAAACTGGTCTTCAAAGGCAGAGAAGGACATTTGCAGCACCCAGCAACACCCCCACATCCTGCAACCCCAGACAATTAGGTGCCCCCTTGATTAGATTAGGAGAGGGCAGGAGAGGGGTGTGTTTATGATTTTTAGCCACACCAGTGGGTGGGCTCAGCCAGATGTAACCTCCAAAAATCAGATTCATCCATGTTGGATTTTTAGAGACTGTTGCCTTCTGGGATGGATTTTTGCCACACTTCCCAGGAAGTGGTCATCACAGGGGGACGACCCTGTCCCTGATTGGAGAACCAGGGCCCCCCTGCTTTTCACCCAGGAGCAAGGATAAAACTGGCAGACCTGCACCCACGCCTCAGATCCCCTCCAGAATTCAACAAGAAAGGAACTAAAGAAGAAGAAGGACTGCCCTGCTGGACCCCTGGCCTGCACCTGGACCCTGCACTCAGAAGGACTGCACCAGCTGCACACTTGGGCTTCACCACAAGAAGGACTTTGCCTGGCTTCAACTGGTTCAAGGAGGGACTCCCTGTTTGCTACAGGTGAAAAATTGCTAACCAGAGTCCCCTGCACCAACTCCTGAAGAAAGCGACCAGCTGACCACTGTCCAGTGGCCAAAAAGGAGTTTGCGCCAGGTGCATTCTGGGAGTTGAAGTCCGCACCCCCCAAGGACCATCACAGAACTTCTGGACCCTTGGGGTGAGCTGTGGACCCCAAAAGAACCTTAAAAGAACATCTGGGTGAAGCCCCAGAAGTTTGGAAAAGATTTGAGAATTTTTGGGAAAAAGCTCCAGAGAGGGACCGACCCGCCGTGGAAATTCTAGCCGGCTTGCCTCAACCGTGACCCGGCCTGACTTCGTGGTTCGTCCCGGTAAAGAAAAACATCCAAAAAAGAGACTAAGTCCGAATGTAAAAAGTTGACCGGGACCTCCCAGCCATCGTATCCGAGAAGGGCTCCATAGACGTCGGATCAAGATCCAGGTTTACCCCGGTCGAAGGATTTTCATCTCGAAAAAACGACTAAGTCCGAAGGTAAAAGTCTCCACCGAGGAAACCCACATCGCGTATCCGGACAAGGGCTCCAGGAGGTCGGATTCAACTGGCAGGTTCGTCCCGGTGAAGAAAAACTTCAAAATAAAGACTAAGTCAGAATGTAACTTTTTAACCGAGGCCTCCCGCGACCTGTAGCCGAGCAGGGCTCCATCGCGGTCGGCCTGAAAGTTTGACTTTGCCCCGGTCGAGGTGCAACCAGATGACCCGATTGGCGCTTTTTGTTTCTAAGCGCTAGAAAAGTAATAATTCTTAAAAAATTCATATCTCCGGTTCCCCTGAACTGATTTTAATCGTTTTTGTGTCATTTTAAAGATAAAAATATAAACTATTTTTATAAATTGGTTTTGGATTTTTAAACTGTTTCCTGTGTTTTATTAAATTACTGTTTTGTGATATTTGAATGCTTTACACTTTGTCTCCTAAGTTAAGCCTTGACGCTCGTTGCCAAGCTACCAAGGGTTGAGCTGGGATTAATTTACTGAGACCTAACTGTACCTATGTGGAGGTTAGTGGCTTGTTGCTAGGTGTAGGTACCTACCTGCCCTACCAATAACCCATTTTCCAACACATAGCATTCTCCAACCTTTACCCTGCTTTTGTGCACTGTGGCGTTCACGGCCCCTTATGCTGGTACCATAGGCTTCACGACTCTTAATGCTGGTACTGTGGTGTTCTCCTCTATTTACACTGGTTTTGTGACATTGACAGTCCCTTATGCTGCTTCGGTTGAGTTTACGGACCTTTATGTGGGTACTGTGGTGCTCACTGCCCCTTATGTTGGTACCATGGCATTCACACCTGCTTATGCTGGTACTGTGGGGTTCTCCACCATATACAATGGTTTTGTGGCTTTCATGGCCCCTTATAGGGTTACTGTGGCGTTCACAGGCCCTTAGGCTACTTCCGTTGCATTTTCGGATCCTTATGTGGGGACTGTGTCAATCAGGGCCCCTTATGCTGGTACTGTGGTGTTCACCAGTCATTCAGGTACTGTGGCATTTTTTACCACTTACACTGCTATTGTGGCATTCACAGACCCTTAAGCTGGTATTGTGGTATTCACAACCCCTGATGCTAGCACCAGGCATTCACGGCCCCTTATGCTGGTGCCCTGGTATGTAGGGCTCCTTATGCTGGTACTGTGGTGTTCTCCACCATTGACACTGGTGTGGCATTCATTACTCCTTATAGGGGTATTGTGTCATTCACAGCCCCTTATGCTGCTTTCATTGTGTTTACGGACCTTTATGTGGGCACTGTGGCGTTCGCAGCCCCTTATGCTGGTACCATGACGTTCATGACTCCTCATGCTGATACTATAGCGCTCTTCATCATTTACACTGGTTTTATGACATTCATGGCCTCTTGTAGGGGTATTGTGTCATTCACAGCCCCTTATGCTGCTTCCATTGCATTTACGGATCCTTATGAAGATACTGTGGCATTCAGGGCCCCTTATGCTGGTACTGTGGCGTTCACCACTCATTCTGGTACTGTGGCGTTTTGTACCACTTACACTGCTATTATGGCATTCACAGACCCTTTAGCTGATATTGTGGCATTCAAACACCTTATGCTAGTACCAGACGTTCATGGCCCCTTATGCTGGTACGCTGGCATGCACGGCTCCTTATGCCAGTAACAGAAACTCATGGCCCCCTTTAAGCTGGCACCAAGCATTCACAGCCCGTTATACAGGTATTGTGGCATTCATTGCCACTTATGCTAAAACTGTAGCATTCACATCCCCTTAAGCAGGTGCAGTGGCGTTCATAGCCCCTTATTTGAGTACAGTGACACTCACAGCCAATTATGCTGGTACCGCTGAGCTCACAGCCAGTAATAGACTAAATACTGGAAGGCAGTGTGATAGTCAGGTGTTTGTATATTTATGCAAAATAAATAAATGATTGTTTCAATGTATTTGTGTTCACTGTCCCATAAGCTTAAGTAGAGCACATGCCTGTCCTGCATGCACAGGTCTATCCATCAGAAGGAGCTGTGTGCATCCTCTGAGAAAGGCTCTGTCTAATTTACTTTCTCCACATTCCTCAGTGGTTGGGTGACTGCCTGCACCTAATGAAGGTTATCAATAGAAAAACAACTCGCAATAAAACCATTACCACAATAGAAATATTGGCCATTCAGGTTTGAGGCAGAGGGTGTTGAATGAACACAGAATGAACCCTGAAGTTAATTTACCCCTTGCACTCTGTCCCGGTTACAAGTTCATCCTGCTCCTCTCTTGTACGCAATGTAACCCCAATTACAGGGCCATCCACTTGCATAATAGCCACCATGGCCTAATTACCTGCTGCCTGACTTTCTCTACAAGGTGAAAATTATGAATGTGAACACAAACTGAACTCCGCTTGCCCTGTTTTTAGGTCAAGCGCACAAGCGCTTCTGACCTGTTGTAAGCATTGTGGGCTTTTAACCATGCCCATGTCACGCCAATCATTTTCATTCATTTGTGGGCTTGCCTTTCAAAACTTCCTTGAGGGAATTGGTAAATGCTTCAAATTTGTTCCGATGGAGCGGTTTTGTTACCGCCTTGCAGACTGACACTGTTACATGTATTATCCCACGTTTGCTGATACGTTTTATGTGAATGAGCTAATTTTTTCTTCCTTGTGTCGCCTACGCACTCATGCTCATGGTGACTATAGCATTTTGAATCAGCTTGCACTGCCTGTCCCCAGCATTTCCCGCCCATCCCTCAGTATCCTGTTTGTGTGTGCAGTCCCCACCACTTCTCCCACGTCGTTCCTTGTTATTTAATTTCGGTCACAAGCCGCTGCTTGAATGATAGTTAATTGTATGACATCTTTAAATACCAACATTTCCTTGCCATTGTATTCAATCCAGTAGCAAACACGTTTTACATACTTTATTACAAAGGCCTTGATGATATTTGATTTCCTAAAATGTAAGTTTGTTCATATTTGTTATGTACATTTATATATATATTTTAATCTTGCTTTTGAAGAAACACTTAATTTGCAGTAGGGTTGACCAATTTTTGTGGCATGAAAAGTACAGTTATGAATTTACACCAATAGCTTTAACTCAAACAAATGCGAGACCCATGGCATTGCAAACGTTTGTTTGTTTTGCTTTTTAGCAGCTGCACTGGACAGTGCCTGGTATAGCCACTGCATTCTTCACTTTATTGTTCAGCCATCGCTGACCACCCCCCAACAGCTTCACAAAGGGACAAGTCAACTTTCCAGCTCTCTGATAATAATACCATCGAGTGACTCGCCAACAAACTGTTTATTAAAAACTGGACCCTATGTTTTACTTTGTTTCTGTGGTGGAACCATGACACAGGCACACAGGGCCCGAGTCACAAAGGTGAAGTTAGACTTTCGTTCTAAGTTTAGACCAAAAAGTTTAACTTTACCTTTATGAATCGGGCCCAACGTGTTTGTTTTGTAAAACCGCATCTTTCTCTGAAGTTTCTACAGTCTTTACCTGCAGCTATAATCTGTCCAAGTAAGTATAAAATGGGGTCTACTTTTCTCTGTCATGGAGGTTTCAGAAAGGGAACAGTAACCCGTTGTTTGTGTTTTAACTCAGAAGGGGTCTCTATATACACGTGTACTTTCTGGTCACTTTCAACATGCGATCAACAAGCATTCCTTTTTTCATAAATATATCAGATTTCAGTTCATTCAAGCGTGGTTAAGAAGACAGAAGTTTGGGCCTCTGGTTTTCCTCTGCTCATTTCGTTGCCAGCAAGGCAGAGGTGTTTCTCGAGTTGTTTTTTTCAGATTTGGGGAGAGAATCTCTCTAACAACTACCATTAATTCTGGTACTTATGCTGCCGCATTTAAAAATGAAAAGCAACGGAGGAAGAAACACTGTGCAAAAAAAATAGGATTATAATTACAACTTGCAACTAGCGTGTACAACTCAAGGTAGCCCCCCTTTCAACAAGCATTTGCAATGCAATAGTTCTTGCATTTGTGAGAGTTAGAGCTATTGGCGTTGCAAATGACAATGGTGGTCATTACAACCCTGGAGGACGGTGTTAAAGCGCCGGTAAAACCGCCAACAGGTCGGCGGTAAAAAAATTGCAATTACGACCGTGGCGGAAACCGCCAACAAAGACAGCCACTTTAACACTCTGACCGCCACGGCAGTACAAACAAACAGCGCGGCGGTCACCACCAACAGACAGGCGGGAGACAATGTACCGCCCACTCTATTATGACAGGCCAATCCGCCACCTTTTCCGGGGCGGATTCACCACGGATAAAAACACGGCGGAAACAGGAATTTCGAAGGGAAAACGCTCACCTCTACACACCCCACGAGGAATGAGGACAACATGGACCCGGAACTCCAAATTCTCCCTGCGATAGTCTTCCTGCTCCTCTACCAGGAGCACGAACGCCGGCGGCGAAGACCACGGTGAGTACTGCACCTACGACACAGGGGAGGGGGGAGGGAAAAAACAGGGACACACACACGCAACACCCCCACCCTCACCCACTGCAACACACACAAATGCATATCAATACATCACAGTTACATCCCCCAAACCCGCCGGAAGAATGCAAAGACAATAGAAAATTAGTGTAACCGTTGTAATATATTCAAAACAAGTAGGCAGAAGTATATATATATATATATATATATATATATATATATATATATATATACACCATGTACAAAATAAATACGAAGCATGGTAGTCCAGGTAGTGCACTAAGATAGTCCATGGAACACTGGGACCACACGGTATGGGCGAGGCCCACACAAGATCCCTGACCATGACAGAGAGAACACTGCAGGGGTATAAGATACCAAGAAAACAGGCACCTCAGGGGGAGGGAAAGGGTGGGCACCTCAGCCGCTTGAGTGCATGATGCCAAATCCACGAGGGGGGCACATGCCCACTGTTCCATCCTGGGGAGTGCAAAGCCACAGTCTCTCAAGTCTCTACAGTGGGTGGTCTGCCCACTGTTCAATCCTGGGGAGTTCTAAGCCACAGTCTCTCAAGTCTCTACAGTGGGTGGTCTGCCCACTGTTCAATCCTGGGGAGTGCAAAGCCACAGTCTCTCAAGTCTCACAAGTGGGTGGTCTGCCCACTGTTCAATCCTGGGGAGTGCAAAGCCACAGTCTCTCATGTCTCTACAGTGGGTGGTCTGCCCACTGTTCAATCCTGGGGAGTGCAAAGCCACAGTCTCACAAGTGGATGACAGTCTCCACTGGTTCTGGAGGGGGCATGGTGCCCAGAGTGCTTCATCCTGTTAAGGACAGAGGTAGTGGATGTCAGTCTCCACTGGTTCTCGAGGGGACATGGTGCCCAAAGTGCTTCATCCTGTTAAGGACAGAGGTAGTGGATGTCAGTCTCCACTGGTTCTGGAGGGGTCATGGTGCCCAGAGTGCTTCATCCTGTTAAGGACAGAGGTAGTGGATGACAGTCTCCATTGGTTCTGGAGGGGGCATGGTGCCCAGAGTGCTTCATCTTGTTAAGGACAGAGGTAGTGGATGACAGTCTCCACTGGTTCTGGAGGGGGCATGGTGCCCAGAGTGCATCATTCACCTCGTGACGGACTCAGTTGCGTCAGTGCCCCTGCCGCTCATGGGCTAGCGGTGCTTGAGATGGCGGTGTCCTGTTCAGCGGTGCTTGAGATGGCGGTGACCTGTTCAGCGGTGCTTGAGGTGGCGGTGCCCTGTTCAGCGGTGCTTGAGATGGCGGTGCCCTGTTCAGCGGTGCTTGAGATGGCGGTGCCCTGTTCAGCGGTGCTTCAGATGGCGGTCTCCATTGCAGGGTCTCAGCTGCTGGCGGTCTTTCATGGCCCAGCGGGGCTGGCGCTGGCGGTCCTTCATGGCCCAACGGGCCTTTTGCTGGCGGTCCTTCATGGCCCAGCGGGCCTTTTGCTGGCGGTCCTTCATGGCCCAGCTGGGCTTGTGCTGGCGGTGGCCTCCTGGGCAGCTGGGCTTGTGCTGGCGGTGGCTTCCTGGGCAGCTAGGCTGGTGCTGGCGGTAGCCTCCTGGGCAGCTGGGCTGGTGCTGGCCTTCTGGGCAGCGGGGCTTGTGCTGGCAGTCGCCTCCTGGGCAGCTGGGCTTGTGCTGGCGGTGGCCTCCTGGGCAGCTGGGCTGGTGCTGGCGGTGGCCTCCTGGGCAGCGGGGATGATGGCAGTATTCTCCGCTGTGCAGCTCTTCCCAGGTTTCTTGTGGCCCTTCCCCACCTTGGAAGGTGTCACAGCTGACTCCACACTCCCAACGGGACCCCTGGGAGCGGCTTTGGTGGCTGGAGTCTTCTCCCTCTCCCGCCGGGCACTGGCCAACTTCTGATGCTTCACAGGTGGGGGACTGTCTGTGCTGTGGCTCCGTGCCACACTGGCTGCCCTGGTGGCCGGTGCACTCCACATTCCGGTGACTACAGGCACCACTGGTCACGGAGATGTTGTGGCTGAAGTGCTAGTTCGGGGCCTCTGAGACGGACGGGGTGGGGGAGGTGTGGGAAAGAGGTCAAGGTTGGGCAGGAAAAGTTTTTGGGAGACACTGGGATGGGTAGCTGGAGGGGGTTTGGGAGTGGAGGAAGAGGTGGTGGTTGTAGGAGGTGTACGTTTGGTGACTTTGGGTGAAGGTGCATGCGCTGGAGGCTGTCGTGAGGTGGATGACTGTTGGGTGGGTGTGTGCCTGCGTTTGTGTATCTCGGGAGGGGGTGTCACAGACACACTGGGAGAGGACACAGGGGACGTGTGAATGGTAGTGGGAGTGGTGACTGCACGTGAGCGGGGTGTGGTGGTGGGTGTGGTACGTAGTGGCTGTAGAGGTAGTGCATGCAGGTGTGAGTTTAGACGACACTGGGAGGGAGGAGGGAGACGAGGAGGAGGGGGACCCAGTGGAGGCAGTGGATGTTGGTGTGTCTGCATGTGTGTGATGCTTGCATGAGTGCCTGTGGGATGTGTTGTGCTTTTGTTTACCTGAGCTTCCCTTGGTGTAGGTGTGCTTGGGATAGGCTGAGGTACAGGGGATTGGGTCGGGGTTGAGGAAGTTGGAGGGGGGAGGCTAGAGAAGGGGACAATGGCTGCCATCAGTGCTGAGGCCAGAGTCTGAAAAGCTCGGTGAAGGGCCGCCTGATCAGAATGAATGCCCTCCAGGAATGCATTGGTTTGTTGCAACTGCCTCTCTACACCCTGGATGGCATTCAAAATGGTGAGGGACCTGAGGAGGTCAATGGCTTCCTCACTGAGGGCAGCAGGGGTGACTGGGGCAGGGCCTGAGGTGCCTGGGGCAAAGGTGATGCCCACCCTCCTGGGTGAGCAGGCACGGGGCAAAGGCTGAGGGGCTGCTGGGAGGGCGGTGCTCGTAGGGGGGGTGGCGGCTGTACCCGTAGATGCGGGGGGCACAGATGTTGCCACCACCACAAGGGAGCTCCCATCAGAGGACGAGTCCATGTCGCTGGTGTCAGCTCCTGTCCCCGCCGTGGAGCTCCCCTCGCCCTCCGTCCCACTGGTGAATTCAGACTCCGTAGTGTCGCCTTCCAGGGCCATGTGGGATGCAGCTCCCTCGTGCTCTGTTGCCACTGCTCCTCCGCCTGATGATGCTAATGCACACAAGAACAGGGAGACCACTAAAGGGGGGGAAGACAGAAGAAAGACATGTTGAGTGCATGCATTAACGCTACCGTTGGCGGACACAACAGAAACAGAAGCCCCCTGCACTACGCCGCGCTCTTGGGCTCCACTGTTACATTTCTGGGAAATGGCCTACAAGGCTATGGACGACATCTGCACACATAGATGACACAGGGGCATGACTAGCTGTAATTGGCACTCTACAGAGGTGGGCTGGGATGCCACATGGCCTGACATACAGAGGGGCCTTGCCTACGGAACTCGCCCTGGCCTAGGGAAACCCACAGCCTCCCTCCCCCACCCAGACACCTCCTCTGCGTGCAAAGTCAGCAGAATGAGAGTGTACTCACCCCCTTGTGGCTGCTGTGATGCCCTCAAGTGCCCATCCAACTCCGGGTAGGCCACTTCCAGGATCCTGAACATCAGGGGGGTCGTGGTGCGACGGGCACCCCTCCCACTTTGGGAGGCCATCCCCAGCTGAGCCTCCGCCGTCTTCTTGCTCCAGCGGCGAATGTCATCCCATCTTTTCCGGCAGTGGGTGCTCCGTCTGTGGTAGACCCCCAGGGTCATTACGTCCTTGTCGATGGCACGCCAAATATCTTTCTTCTGGTGGGCGCTGACCTACATGAAATGTACAGGGGAAAAAGAGAAGTTATTACCAACTGCACCATCGAAGTGATTGGGCCCCATCCCTACCCATGCCATGTGGCACATGCATTCACCGGCTTTCATGCACGCAGCACTCTTCCCCCTTCCTTCTTACATCCAGCCCTCTCCATACAGGCATAGCCCATACAACATGCTCCCTGTATACTTATCTGTTTGTCTGGAGGACCGTAGAGTAACGTGTACTGGGGGAGGACCCCTTCCACGAGTTTCTCCAACTCCTCCGATGTGAAGGCAGGGGCCCTTTCCCCAGACACTCGAGCCATTGTCTCTTCCAGACCGAGGTCACAGCAGCACTTGCAGTGTAGGTCCTCTCCTGTCGAAGATCAGGTATCGAGTGTTTGAAGTGATAGAAAGTGGCGGTAACGTCCTTGGCGGTGCATACCGTCACCGCCGGCGTACATCGTCATTGGCTCCTGGGACCCATAGGGTCTAATGTTAACCAATGCAGCATTGCGCCATGGTCTTCGACCGCCTACCGCAACGGTGTACGACGCCAGCGCAGTTACCTCACATCCCATTGTCCCACTTTACAGGTCAGGCAGCCACCATTTCAGGGGCCCACATGGCTTCATTTCCAACTGTGTCACTCATACCTAGGCCTAGACTCAACACACATACAGGCCACCTTTTGTGTATGATAGGTGTTCTGTGTAAACTGTGGGTACGTACCTCTGAGTTGTTTGACTCTGTGCTTGCTGTTGTCCTTCATAGGCACCATCCGCTGGGACACGTGAGGAGATGGTGGCATCCTCCGGTTTACCGACCGTTGGTGGACCTGTCGACAATGGAGGAGCGACATTTGATTATCACATTCAGGCTTGACCGTGCCACAATCCAGGAACTGTGTACCCAGTTAGAGCCAGACCTGATGTCAGCAATCCGCCATCCCACAGGAATCCCCCCTCAAGTGCAGGTGCTGTCAGTGCTCCATTTCCTTGCAAGTGGTTCCTTTCAGACAACAGTGGTCATGGCATCAAGGATGTCCCAGCCTATGTTTTCCAACGTATTGTCCAGAGTGTTGTCTCCCCTTCTGAAACACATGCAGAGCTACATCGTTTTCCCTCAGGTGGAGGATTTGCCTACAGTGAAAGGGGATTTCTATGCCCTGGGACACATCCCCAACATCATAGGTGCCATTGATGGGACCCATGTGACTTTGATACCCCCCCCACAGGAGTGAACAGGTGTACAGAAACCGGAATAGTTATCATTCGATGAATGTACAGATGGTATGTTTGGCAAACCAGTACATCTCCCATGTGAATGCCAAGTTCCCTGGCTCAGTGCATGATGCCTACATCCTGCGGAATAGCAGCATCCCTTATGTGATGGGTCAACTCCAGAGGCACCGTGTGTGGCTATTAGGTGAGCACCTGAAAGCAAGTCAGTGGGAATGGTTGTCTGGGTCTGGGGATATCCCTCCAGGTTAGTGCGTGTCCAACAATTGTCCCTCGCCATTTGCAGGTGACTCTGGTTACCCCAGCCTGTCATGGCTACTGACCCCAGTGAGGAATCCCAGGACAAGGGCAGAGGAACGCTACAATGAGGCCCACGGGCAAACTAGGAGGGTGATCGAGCGGACCTTCGGCCTCCATATGACAGGTGGATCCCTATTCTACTCACCAAAGAAGCTGTGCCAGATCATTGTGGCCTGCTGTATGCTTCATAACTTGGCTTTGCGACGACAGGTGCCTTTTCTGCAGGAGGATGGTCCAGATGGCGGTGTTGTTGCAGCTGTGGAGCCTGTGGACAGTGAAGACGAGGAAGCAGAGGACGAAGACATGCACAACAGGGAATCAGTGATCCAGCAATATTTCCAGTGAGACACAGGTAAGAATACAAACCTGCCTACTACATGTACTTTTACACTACTACCTCTCTACTGTGTGTTGTTTTCACCCAGTGTATGGTCACTGAGTTGTCACTTTCCCTTACAATTTCACAGATGTGGGTCCCACTGTGTGATATCTGCTTAGATTCCTCATGGACTAGAGCTGTGTGACATAGATATGTTGACATTAAACTTAAAATAGCATTTTGTCACTGTAATTGCTAATACACTATTTCGAAATCACAGACAGACTCCAGATTGTTTTGTGCTTTAAGTGTGTTTATTTAAGTGCTCAATATTGGAGGGGGTAGTGAAATGGTGAGGGGTGATGGCGGAGGAATGTCGATGGCAGAGTCCAGTCTATTAGTCTCACAGGTGCATTGCCCATATGGGCATTGGAAGTGGAGCTGGGGCAGTTTCAGTATGGACAGGGTGACAAAGTGGGACAGTAGGATGACAATCAGGGTGGTCTCATTTCTTGGCAGGGGTCTTGGCATCGTGCTCTGTCTTTGTCCTGGATCTCAGAGACCGTTTGTGGGGTGGTTCTCCCTCTGAAGGGGGTTGGGTGCTGGTGTGGTGGTCCTGTGACGGGGCGTCCTGCCCACTAGCGCCGGTGGAGGTGGTGGGCAGTTCATCATCCATGCTGGTGTCAGGGGCCCCTTGTAGTGCCACAATGTCCCTCCTGGTGTTCACAAGTTCCTTCAGCACCACTATGATGGTGACCAGGGTGGAGCTGATGGTTCTGAGTTCCTCCCTGAAGCCCATATACTGTTCCTCCTGCAGGCGCTGGGTCTCCTGAAACTTGGCCAGTACCGTTGCCATCGTCTCCTGGGAGTGGTGGTAGGCTCCCATGATGGAGGAGAGGGACTCGTGGAGAGTGGGTTCCCTTGGTCTGTCTGCCCCCTGTCGCACAGCAGCCCTCCCAGTTCCCCTGTGTTCATGGGCCTCCGTCCCCTGGACCGTGGGCCCACTACCACTGCCCCCAGGTCCCTGTTGTTGTTGGGGTGGTGGGTTAGCCTGGGTTTCCTGTAGTGGTGGACACACTGCTGATCACGTGTCCTGGTGACGGAGGTATGGGCCCACTGGGTGGGTGCTGTGCTGGTGTTTCCAGAGGGTGGAAGGTCTGTAGTGGCCTGTGACTGGGTGATGGGAACCGACTGTCCTGAGGTCCCCGATGGGCCGGGCTGGTCATCTAGATCCAGTTGGACAGAGGTGCTGTCATCATTGTGGGCCTCTTCTGTTGGTGGTGTGGACATGTGTGGACCCTCCTGTCCGGTGACGTTGGGTAGGGGTCCTGCAGGGGTATAAAAGGATGGTTATTACATCTGTGTGTGTCATGGTGTGCAATGGGTGGGTGACCGTGTACCCCAGTACTTGCATTCCTGTGTGAGACCTTGTGTGAGGATGGTTTAGGGGGTTGTATGGGTATGTGCAGTGGGCATGCTTTAGTGATGGGTGTCCATGCTTTGTTGTTGCATGCAGGGCTTGGTGTTGGGATGGGTGGTTTGTGATGTTGGGACATATGTGAGGAGTTGGGGTGCTGGGGGTGAGGGTGGGGGTATGTGATAGCATGCAGGTAGGGTGGGGGTTGTAATAGTTAAGATTTGACTTACCAGAGTCCATTCCTCCACCTACTCCTGCGAGGCCCTCAGGATGCAGAATCTCCAAGACCTGCTCCTCCCATGTTGTTAGTTGTGGGGGAGGAGGTGGGGGTCTGCCGTCAGTCCGCTGAACTGCCTGGTGGTGTCTTGAGACCACGGAACGTACCTTCCCCCGTAGGTCGTTCCACCGCTTCCTGATGTCCTCCTGATTTCTTGGGTGCTGTCCCACTGCGTTGACCCTGTCCACTATTCTTCGCAATAGCTCCATCTTCCTTGCAATTGAGGTGTGCTGCACCTGTGCTCCGAATAGCTGTGGCTCTACCCGGACGATTTCCTCCACCATGACCCTGAGCTCCTCCTCCGAGAACCTGGGGTGTCTTTCCCGTTCCATGGGGTGGTGTAGGTGATATGTGGGGTGGAGTGTGTGGTGATATGTGTGCTGATATGTAGTGGTGTGTTGTGTGAGGTGCACGGAAGTGCTATGGGTGATGGTGTTGTGTGGCTGTGAATGCTGTTGTTCTTGCTGGTGCTCTCTCTCTGGCCTTCTTCCGGAATTTTTTGTCGTGGGGGTTTGTGGGTGTTGTGGGTGTGTGTTTTATATTGTATTGGGTGTGTGGGAGTGGTGTGTGTATGTGTATCAGGTGTGTGTATTTTGAATTGTCCAATGTGGCTGTGTTTTGTAAATGTGTGTGTATTTTTAGCGCAGCGGTGTGTACCGCCAATTGAATACCTAGGTTGAAAGACCGCCGCGTGGATTCGTGTGTTGTGATAGTGTGGGCATATTTCTGTTGGCGTGACTGTGTCGGTTTTGTTATCGCCAGTTTATCACTGCCCTTTGGTGTGGCGGACTTGTGTGGGTGTCTGAATTTTGGCGGATTCCGAAATGTGGGTCATAATAGCTGTGGCGGAATTCCGTGGCCGTGGCGGTGTGTTGGTGGTCTTCTGCACAGTGGTAAGTGGCTTTTACCACCAATGTTGTAATGACCGCCAATTTCTTTTACCTATGTGTTTTGGTTTGGAGTGTAGTGGATGTATGCCAGGTGCCACAGCGACCCTCCCAGTCCTGTCGCTGGAGGAGAAAGGACACAACAATGCTATCGTCTTGGGAGTGTTTTTGCCTCCTTCCTACAGACTGGCTGTAATACCCTAGAGATGCAACCCTTCCTAGTGTGTTTACCTAAACATTTATAGCACCAAACAATCTTCAAAGAGGTACATTTGTGGCATTTAACCCAGAGAATGAGGGGGTCAAAAGAGTTAGGAGGAAAGAAAAGGGGGCAGCCCCATATTTCTGTGTAGAACTTTTAAATTACTTTTTCCTCTACAATGGCAATACCAGCCAAACTTTTAAAAACATCGACTGTATACAAAGAGAATAACAGAAGAGGTAACTTAACTGCAAATTAATTAAAGCAATTTTCTTAAGAATGGCACCTGCTTAGCAGCGCTATGAAATGGCAGAACCTGTATTACCAAGCGCTATATATTTATAAAAAAAAGAGTTATTCTCAGACTGCCCCAACATGCGCCAGACAAAGAAACTTAGGGGAGAGGATGTGGTGTAAGGGCCAGAGCTGCCGACTTTGGAATTGGGGAACAAGTTTGAGTCTTGGTGCTGGCTCATCATCCAGTGATTCTGGGGGAATCACTTAATCTTCCCTTGCTGCCAAAAATGAATGTGTTCTTGTGTAATATAACCGGTACTCATGTAAAGTGCTATCATACCTTTGTATTATGTTCTGGCTAACTGAACTCTATTGAAGGGTCTCGATTTGCATCCAAAGGCTAGATGTTTTTTGCTATCAAGTTTGAGGACGCAAAGTGCTTGGGTCTGGAGTCATGACTCATTTTCTACCATTTTGGAGACAACACATTTGCCATCTTCTTGCCTAGAACTAACCTCTGTGCTTGGTTGGTGATCCTCTGGAGATAATCAAGAGCACACGCTATTGCCTAATGTTAAGCTCTACTCAAGTCAGTTGGTTAATACACCCACTTCAGAGGTCTTGAGCGAATGAAAATGTCACAGATTACAATCCTGACATAACTCTTTCACCTCTTCATCTCTGCAAGGTTGATGAAAATGAATTATAGAGATTTTGTAAAGAATGTCATCTGCATTGCAGTGCTATGAAATGGCAGGACCTGTATTATGAAGCACTATATAAAAAAACAATTCATTTCCCAGCTGCCTCAACACGTACCAGACAAAGAACCCTAGGGGAGAGGATGTGGCGCAAGGGCCAGAGTTGCCGACTTTAAAGCTGGGGAACATGATTTGAGTCTTGAGGCCGGGTCAACATCCTGTGATTCTGGGGAAATCAATTAATCTCCCTTTGCTACCAAAAATGAATGTGTTCTTATGTAATGTAACCGATGCTCATGTAAAGCACTGTAATACCTTTGTATCAAGTTTGCACTCTATAAAACAGCAAAAAATAATAAAGCACTCCAATACCTTTGGGTTGAGCTCGCACTACATAAAACTGCAAAAAAAAAAAAAAAAAAAAGACCCCAAAGACATCGCAAAGATACAGCACGATGCCCAAAACCAAGTAAGAGGACAAAACAATATACTGACATAAGCGCAAAGCGGCGAGGCAAAAAAAGAAAAAGTAGTGCCCCACACTAAGGTATCTCGTTGATCGTGCAATAATCCATGTAACAGGGTCAGTCCCCAAGGCGGTAACAAAACTGCCTTAAGGTGGGCTAAACAAAAGCATTTACCAACAACATCAAGGGATTTTTGAAAGGCCGTCCCAGGAAAATGAACGAAAGTGATGGGTGTGAGATGGGCGTGGTTAAAGCCCATAGAATAGATTACAACATGTTGAGAACAGCAGCGCTTGCACTCTGTTATGCTCAACCTAAAATGACTCACATTGCCTTGAAGTGCAATCATTGTGCTGAGCAAATATTACAAAACCTATTTAAGGAACATATCCTACTTGGAGTCCCACCACATTCTTCTATAGATCACTGCCTGCTGCAAAGGGCAAGCTGTACTTTAACTCCAGCTCTCTGCTTGCTCGCATAATATGAAAATCTCCTCTGTCTCTTCAATGGACTTTTGTCATAATATCCCTTTAAAATGAAAATAATAAATCCCAGCAAGAAACACCATAATCAATATTTCTCCATATTGGGAGAACAGAGAGTGTATGTTCTCACTTGCCAATAAAGTTTAAAGGAGTTTTAGAGAAAGTGGAAAGGGACGGTGTTAAAACTGAATAACATATTTTTCAACACATCTGTTTAGAGGATTATGTGGCCACTGGCTTATATAGTCAAAGGCTTATATAGTCAAAGTCAGACTTCCAAAGATAAGTAGATTTTAGGTCTCGGTTTTAACAGCACAGCTGTTCAAACAGACATTTTGTTTCTAATATACTAAAAATGTCCTTTGACTACACCCTTTTAATGATTGTTAGTTTTCACTAGCCTATTGCAGCTATTGACTTAAGATTTTCTCAGTGACATTAGTATAACTCTTTCACTTCCTCCTATTCAATCTTTGAGAGCATAAAAGCAGTATGAACTGCCAGAACAAAAAGGGGAAACGTTGAAGGCAAGACTGGGTCAACAAAGATCTACGTATTCAATAAGCCCAAATAGCCCAAGAAACTAGATGGTGAAAGCAATAAAGGAAGAGCAGGTGGCAGACAAATCCAACTTGCGGAAGCTGAAAGCAAAGTATCACAAGGAATGCTGGAGGGAAAAAAGAAATTACCAGGAGATTTTATGGACCAAGTTATTGTGGGCAAGTAAAGAACCAAACAGCAGAAGATTCTGGCAACTGGTGAATGAGTTGGCATCTGGAAAGACAATGCAGAAATCGATGCAGGCACATAGGAAACTCACATTTGTGAAATGTACAGATCTTAAGCATGTAACAGAAAGTAGAGAAGCAGCTTGCAAAACAAAACTGTGTAGAGCCTTATAAGGTCCCTTTGGACATACCAAGGAAGGCTAAACAATTGAAGATAGATGACAGGAAGATATTTGCCTTTCTGCAACATGTAAACGAAGCCTCAGATGTGTACCCCGAACAACCAACTTGTCTGCTAAAGAAGTTGAAGCCAGAATGGGCCATGGGTCCAAACTGACTCCCCAATGCCCTCTTCAAAGGAGATGCAACATACTGGGCCAATTATTTTACACCCTTATTCAACATCTCACAATTTACAAGATTGGAAACCCACCTTCACCATCCAACTATAGGCTCATTGCTTTAATTGACCTAGAAGCAAAGCTCTGCGCATCTTGTCTACTTCAACACCTTCAAACGTGGGTGGAAGAAGACAACTTGATCCCACTAATCCAAACGGATTTTAGATTATGGATGGGGACACTAACACATTTAACAGCTCTTAGACTCTTAGTAGAGAATGCCATAGATAGAAATTCACACCTATTTGCTTTGTAGACCTTAAGTCTGCCTTCAATCAAGTCCCCAGAGGCTGTCAAGTGGTGAATCCCAAAAGAACTCTTCAGGGAAATTATAGAACTATACTCCAAAACTTGGGTACAACTCAAAACAGGAGACAGCAGCAGACTAATGAATAAGATACCCACTAATATAGGTTGAAAGTAGAGTTGTGTCTTGGCCCCCAGCCTGTTAATTTATACCTGGCAAATCTCGCTGGGGCTCTTGCACAGGCCAACAGACACCCACCAGTACCATCTTCAGAAAAGCTAGGGTGTTTACAATATGCTGATGACATTGTTTTGTTCAGCCAAACAACAATAGGCATGTAATGCAGGATGACTGCTTAAAAAAGTTTCTTAATCAGCAAGGGATTGAACTAAATTTGAAGAAAACTAAAGTGACTTGGTTGGTGTACTCCACATTTAAGTAATTCACCTGGTTTCTAGAAGGCAAAAAAGTGGAGGTGGACATCACATACAAATATCTGGAAGTATGTAAGAAATGGGGTTTCATGTTGGCTAGGGCATGCACCTCAGCCAGGCAGAACCTACCCGCTTTAGTCAGGGCAAGGGAGTTACATGTCCAAGATAACCCCCTGCTCACCCCCTTGGAAGCTTGGCACGAGCAGTCAGGCCTATCCCAGAGGCAATGTGTAAAGCATTGCACAACACACACAACACACATGACGCACTACCCCCACCACAAAGGAAACACAACACCAGATTATATGAAAATATACTGTATTGTACACAACGCAATTATTAGACCAAACATCACACATTAGTACTATCCCGCCACCTTAGCAGTTGTCAGAACATTACACATTAGTTACTCTGCAAACTAGCAGTAGTCACAAATAACACACAGGTTACTCAGTATTCTGCAACATAAGCAGTAGTCAGGAAACACGTTATTACACCAAGGCACTTGTCATAAGAATATCATGAAAGCCCATAGTAGGAACATTAGAAAACATATGGCAAGTCATAAAAAAATACATATCAGCAAATCATGTCCATAAAAGGAACATTTGCATACATACATAAACATCATCAAACAGGTAGGCAATTTATGTACTCCCGTCTGCAGAAAGAACTGAGAATATATCTTATTTCCCTAGGAAATACCTGGTCTTGATGATGAGACACCTCCTAGAAGATGAGAAAATGGAGCCCCCGGCACTCCTCTGAGCAAAACTTGGGCCTCCCTTATCCTTAGACCAGAGGAGGGTGGCACGCACTGCCTCTCTTTTGTGGATGGGCTCCTCCGGGGACCCGTGATCACTAGGGCCCCCCCGAGACTCAACCGGCCCTCACGAGGGGGGCCAACGTCCTCGAGAGAAGGTGAGAAGGAGGGGGGCGATACGCACCCCCTCCAATTTTTTAACAGGCCCCTCTAGGGGCCCATGATCTCATAGGGTCTCTCCCAGTCCTGTCCTGGCCCTCCACTGTGGGGAGACCACAAATATCAATACTGGCCCGCACAGGGCCACACAAGGAAGCTGGCGGCATGGGGGAATCTCTAGCGGGGTTCCCACCTCACCCGCGGCCTCCTTCAGCAAGTCCGGTGTGTCGGAGGAGCAGGGGGAGCCTCCAGTGAGGCTTCCTTTCCCCTACTCAACAGAAATACTTCCAGGGGACCTGGTGGGGCGAGGGAGCCTCCGATGAGGCCTCCTTCCCTGCCCACGGCTCCTGCAGCACACGGCGGCCCGTCCGGCCGTTGGGAAGGGGCAGGCACCAAAGTCGGTGCCTGCCAGTGCCCCGGGGGCGCTCCACTGTGCGTGCTTCTCCCTGGGGGCACAACAGGAGCGCTCGTGCTCCAAGTGTGCGGAATAAGGATTCTTCGGGTGCACCGGGGGCACAGAGCAGCGAGTGCACTCGCGCTCAGGGCAGCAGCTTTTCTCGGGCTGTGGCAGTGATTTTCTTTGGGCAAAAAGGAATAGCTCTTTTCACAGCGTGAAACACCAGCAAGGGGAAGCGTGTTCCATGCGCTAAGGAAATTCCCTCAGGAGCGCTTTCCCAAGCGCTTAGCTCTTCAACAAGATGAAGCACCCTTCGTGCTTCAGGATGAAATGCAGGGGTCAGGGGCCACAGCACCCTGCCCCTGGGGAGCCAGGTTACAAGAAAAGGCCCACAGGTGAAGGGTCCAACAACAGGCCAGCTCAAGGAGTATGTAGCAAGTGGACAGTCCTCTTCAGTGACCAAGCAGATCACAGGTCAGCACAGCAGCAGTATTCCATGGCAGTTCCTGGTGAGTTTTTTTTTAGCATTTCTGTGTCCAGTTCAAAGATGATTAAGAGTCCCCTAATTGTGGGGAAAATTCCCCTGCACATATACTCAGTCCTTACAATGTTTTGCAATGGTAGGGAGAGGAGGTTTCAGCCAGTTACAACTGGTTCTTGGAGTGCCCCCTATCTCCTTCAACACAGGCTCCAAACATCAGTGGGGGGTTAACGACCCTATTGTGTGAGGCCAGGGCACAGCCTTTACAAATGTAGGTGTGCCCCACCTCTCCCATCTCTCAGCCCAGGAAGACTATTCAGTATGCAGATGCAACTCTGTGACACCTCCACCCTCCTTGTGTACAGGCTGTCTGAAAAGTATGCACAAAGCCCCAACTGTCACTCTGCCCAGACGTGGATTGGAGTCAAGCTGAAAAACACCAGAGTCATAAGCACAGATAAATGCACACTTTCTAGAAGTGGCATTTCTGTGATAGTAATAAAAAATACACCCACACTAGTAGGAGCATTTATTATCACCATCCCAACCATACCAAACACACCTACACTACTTCTCATAAATCAGACAATACCCCTTATACATAAGTCAGGGCATTTCTAATGCAATCTTATGAGAAGGCAGCACTCACAGCGGTGAGACACCAAGTTAGGCTGTTTGTCACTACCAGGACAGGCCACGCAACCTGGCACATGTCCTGCCTTCTACATACATGGCACCCTGCCCATAGGGCTAGCTAGGGCGTACCTTAGGGGTGACTTACATGTAGTAAAAGGGGAGTTCTGGGCCTGACAAGTAAATTTAGATGCCAAGTCCCTGTGGCAGAAAACTGCACACACAGGCCCTGTGCTAGCAGGCCTGAGACAGGTGTGAAAGTCTACTTCAGTGGGTGGCGCAAGCAGAGCTGCAGGCCCACTAGTAGTATTTAATTTACAGGCACTGGGTATAGAGATGCCACTGTTCAAGGGACTTATAGGTAATTTAAATATGCCAAATAGGTATAAGCCAATCATACCAACTTTAGATGGGACAGCACCTGCACTTTAGCACTGGTCAGCAGTGATAAAGTGCTCAGAGTCCTAGAGCCAACAGTGAGAGGGCAGTAAGGAAAAAAAGTCCAACAGAGTACATCTGGAAGCTCGAATGATGGGGAAACACCAGCTAATAGCTATGCAAGTGAAAGCACAGTGGCTAACATTTAGTTTTAAAGCACAAAACTGACTTGTCCGTCTGTGAGTCATATTCTCACAGCAATGTCAATGTCCTATGTGGTGGAGGTCATGCAGAGCCAGGAATTAGACATATTAAATAAGATCCAAACAAAAACATATAAAGCTGTTTTAGCATCCTGAAAGTGCATCCCCAGCCCAGGTTCGGCTCGAGTTTGGACTAAAAAGTCAGTCTTTTCAGGAACAAGGGTGCATTCATCAAACTAAGTTGAATGCTACGTAATTCCGAGAGCGGGTCCATCAACAAGTGTGCTGGCTGGAAATGGAGGACCAACTAATTAGCAACATAAAAGGCTTAACGGGAAATTAAATATATCAGGCTATTCAGGACCTAGGCATGAAAGAAGCATGGGAGACCAGCATGGGGTAAAAAGACTTCAACAAAGCAACAAATGCCTCAGCTCTTACCACATCCTTTGCTATGGACAAATACATCCTGGTGCACAGAAGGCATGCGTGGATTGTGATAGGTTCGTAATCCATACTGAGACTGCAGGATTATCCATCAGTGCACTTTTCAATGCCCATAAAGCATCAGTTCAGGTTAATTTGTTTTGGGTTTTAAGAGACTGACGAGTTTTGTTCACATGCAGATTCAAGCAGGAATCATTAACCCATATTTCCTGTACATGTCAGGTGCCTGGGGCAGAAAATAAATGTTATTGAAACCATCATTTGAAATCCTGCAGATCCATTCTTGCAGTCAAGCAGTTATAGGTTGGTTAAGTGACAAGTCAATTCCCTTAGTCTGCAAGAGGGTGAAGTTTTTAAAACCGCTCCTCAAAGAGCTGGAAAAGAGAGAAGCGGGGTCAATGCCAACCGAGAAGCAATTCTAGCAGGAAGTAGAGAGCCCCCAACCCTTAGAAGGATCAGCTGCAAGGACAAGCTCTGACTGAGAACTGGCGGCAATGCAGATAAGAATGTAACCAAGTCAGGCAAATTGGAATGGTCACAGGTTTACATTAGGCACAGCATCTCAGTGCTGAGACGCAGAGGGCAGGGGATGAGCATTGTGTGAAACAGGGGATAGGTGCTTACATTGGAAATATGGACCGATGGAGAGGCTGTAGGTTTAAATTAAGCTTACGCACTTTACCAATGGTATAAGCACTTTAATGATGGGAAACAGAGGGCAGAGGATGAGTTTTGTGTAAAAGAAGGGTTAGGGGCCAGATGTAGGTAGGTATCATTTTGCGATTTGCATTTTGCGAGCCATAGCGACTCGCAAATTGCAACTCGCAAAATGTAATGCAGAAAGGTGTCTCAGACACCTTCTGTGGCTCGCTATGGGGTCGCAAAGACCCACCTCATGAATATTAATGAGATGGGTTGTAGTTTGCGACCCCATAGCGAGTCTAGGCACTCACGGGGATGGTGGCCTGCTGGAGACAGCAGACCACCATGTCCGTGACTGCTTTTAAATAAAGCTGTTTTTTTCTTTTTCTTTTTGCAGCCGGTTTTCCTTAAAGGAAAACGAGCTGCAAAACGAAAAAAATCCGAAACCTTTTTGTTTCGTTTTTTTCAGAGTAGGCAGGGGTCCATAGGACCACTGCCTGCTCTGAAAAAATATTTTTGGGGGCATTCACAAAGAGGTCCCATGGGGACCCCTTCCCTTTTGAGAATGTGTTACCATCCACTTCAAGTGGATGGTAACTGCGAGTTGGTTTGCGACTGCATTCGCGGTCACAAAGCAACTCAGCATCGCGATGCGGTCGCAAATAGGAAGGGAACACCCCTTCCTATTTGCGAGTCGGAATCACATTTTGCGAGTTGGTACCGACTCGCAAAATGTGACTCTGCATCGCGTAAGGCCTTTTGCGCCTCGCAAACTGCGTTTTTCGCCGTTTGCGAGGCGCAAAAGGCTTCCTACATCTGGCCCTAGGTGTTTATAGTGGAAAAACGGACTAGCAGAAAGGATGCAGGTTTACATAAGGCACATGCACTTTACCTAAGGAAGGAGAATGCACTGTGAAAGGGAAACAACGAATTCGGGTGGCCTCAGCACAAGAAATGTTTTTTTCATATTTTAACTGAGATTGGTTTTATATTTTTAGCTGTTATGCAATGTTTTTTTTAAACCATGCAAATAGATTAAATTTCAATATTTGAGTGAATCCTTTTACTTCCCTGTGAGTTCTCCCGTTGTAATGCTAGAGAGACTGAATCATTGTTGAAAAGGGATTGTGTAATGTAAGCGGAAGCCATCTTAGAATTGTTTCCCAATCTAAAAGGGTCAAATCCCACTTTATACACAAATGCTTCTTGGTGAAAGGTTAAAACACAACAGAATTATTAGTGTCCTGACTGGATGAGTTGGATATTTTCATTGCTAAGTTGAGGTGGACCATTTTCTTTAATATTCAGTACTCCATAGGAGTGTATGTGTTTCCTTGCTCTCTCTTCCACTTTTTATGTTATGGTATGCCATGGCATCTGAATTTTTAAAGCACAATATCACCCACAGTGTTATCCTGATGCTGAGCAGGTGTGGCTGCCTAGCCCTGCCTATTGTGGGTTGGATAATTGAAAAGTTAGGTGTTCCGCTTCTTATGGAATTTAAGAAGAAAGGAGGAGGCTCTGATGTGGAGTGGGAACTCATTCCACACCTTAGGACTGATGTAAAAGACCACACACCCTCTTGATCTGACTCTGTGTAAGTGCTGTATGAATGTGAGTGGGACTCTTGTGAGGCGGAGGTGTCTGAATGGTTGAAGGAAGGAGGAGCAACTGTTCTAGTAGGTGGGGCCTAAATTGTGTAGTGCCTTGAATATGTATGTGAGGAGTTTAAAAAGAATGTATTTGTGTGTTGGGGACCAGTGAAGCTCTCTCAGGTGTGGTGTGATGTGAGTTATGTGTGGGAGGTTGAGGATAAGTCTGGCTGCTGAGTTTTTGATGGTTTATTGCCTTCTAGAGAGTTCCTTGGTGATCCCGGTGTAGAGGGTGTTCCCATAGTCCAACTTGCTTGTGACCGGGCATGAGTGTCAGTTTTTCTAGTGTTGCTTAGGAGCCATTTGAAGCTCTTCTTCAGCATCTTCAGGGTGCGGAAGCAGGATGCATTGACAGGCATAGACGTGTGTGGTCATGTCCAGTTTGCTGTCAATTAATATTCTGAGGTTCCTATCATCGGTGCTCAGTGTAGGTGAGAGTCATATTTCACCTAGCCACTTGTTAGATCACTTGATGAGTTCTTCTTGCGGAGGATCACTAGTGCTGTCTTGTTGATGGTGAGCTTCAGGGAGTTGGCTTCCACCCAGTTAGTGACTTTGACCATGTTTCCATGAAGTAGAGCAGGTCCTGGGCCTGGTTGTGCATTAGGTCCTGTATCTGTGTGGAGTGTTGGGTGAGCGAGCAAGTGTTGAGGTGCATGAATGTGAGTGTGGCATGTTGTGTAGGTGGTATTTGTTCTGTGTGAGTATGAGCGGGTGGCTGGTTGGTGTGAGTCTGATTGAGGTGAGTGGGGTGCTGTAGGAACAAAACTGGTGTGTGTTGGTTGTGGGAGAGTGCATCAGAACTTGCAGGAGGTGCATGTAAATACTCCTTTCTAGTTGAGGGTGCAGTGTAGCAGAAGCGTGGCAAGCGGCAAGCAGAGTTGAGAGCATGTAGAAGCACCGCAGGGCAGCAGTGGGTTTGAGGAGAACCAGGGTTCCTGGCACTGAGCGCTGTCCAGTCACAAATGAGAACAGAAAGACTCATCATTGGGTCCCATTTGGTGCTTTAGTGGCACCTCTGCAGTGGATCCACCACTAAGTATATCCTGGGTAAGTGAATGATCACAGAGTACCGTGGGCAGGAAAACTTGGATGTTACTTCCTATGCAGATGGATGATGGAAATCCAGTGATGTCACTTGCTGTGCAGATCGGTGATAGGAAATTAAGTCCTCTTGTTTAATTTCTTTCAAAAACAGTTTTGGAAAGAAACCAGAGATATCGCTTCCTTTGCAGGTGGATAATGGGAAATACAGCAATGCTACTTCCCATGCATTTTTTGTTACGTTTATTTACTTTTAACTCAACATTCTAACATGATCTCCCTCTGTTAGATCATTACATTAAAAATGACAAATTGACCACTGTGTGTCACAATTTCAGCACATGCATGCACCATAATGCACTCGCCTGCCTGTGACACAATGCACAAAAATGCATTGCGTCATGAGGCATGCAGCATGGTGCATCAAAACAGATGCATTTGCATCAGCAACCTTCTGAAATGTTTTTCTTTAATAGACTATCCACTTTAAGATTGCTGGCTAAACATGCACGTCATGACCCAGGAGACCATGTGCAAATGTTATTGAAAAAAGCACTTGTGAAGCAAACTCAGAGCTCAGCCTTTTACAGCTGAGACCAATTGCCTTTCCCAATGTTTGTTTTAGTATTGATGCACTGGCAGTGAAGTATTGCTTTGGTGCGATTCTTCAAATAGATATTGTTTACTAGCGAGGACAATGCAAAGAGTTGCAAAGCAGAGCAAAGCGCCTGCTGAGAATTATTATTTAGTGCAAAATGTCTTTTGTGTTGGAGAGGTGCTTTCTTCTCAAAGCTAAAGCATTTTCCCACCACTTTGGGTCAAAGGGGTGCAACTATAGGCAAATCAATGTAAATACCCATAGTATTTGACACAAAGCTGGATATTCTAAGACAGCCAGATGGGTCTTTTTGCCGAAAACTAAGGCAGGTACTTGAGAAATTGGGTCATTGGTTGAGGGGGTGAAACCCTACTGAAGCAACAACCACAATTCTTGTCAGGGTGAAACACACAACGTCGCTACATTAACCTATGCTTAACTTTGTAGTAGATTATGGGAAAAGCAGTCAGGCTTCACTTCTCCCACCTCACCGCCAAGACATGGAACACTCTTCCCACCCACCTGTGAACAGACACAGGATCTTCTTACCATCTGGAGACACCTCAAGACTACTGTTTGAGCAGTAGCAACATCCCCATCCCACAGCTCCTTGAGACCCTCAAGGGTGAGTAGTCCACTTTTCAAATGCTTTGATTGATTGATTGATTGATTAGAGACAATGTGTAAAGTATTTATGCAGAAATCAAATAGTAATCAAGTGAAAACACAAAACAAGTAAAATTTCAAACTAATTTAGAAACATAGAGTACATTTATTAACTAAAATAACACCAAAACAACAAAACCCTAATCAGTAGAACCGGAGATATGCAATTTCAAAGATTTAAGGTAACTATAACATCTGAAAGCAAAAAACACCACTCATGATGATGTAGGTGTGCTTGTCTGAGAGAAAGTCATAAGTTCAAGGCGATTGCCATGGAGAGCAAGTCATATACAAGGACCAGGTTAGTCCTGCTGAAAAGAAACCTTCTAACAAATCTGTTGTGAAGAATCCAGTTTGATGTGGAGAAGGCGCAAGCAGAAGGGAAGGTGCTATTGATAGCCATGACTGTTTCGCAAAGAGAAAACCGGGCACAGTGGATGGTTGTTGCTGAAGCTTTGAGCTGTAGTTTTGAGCTAGTGGCCATTGCAAGCTGTAGATGCTGTAGCTTGAAATGCAAATCGCATGTTGTCCGTCATCACTGGTGGGCTCTGTAGCGTGAAGAGTTGGGTTCACATGTGGTGTGGGCCTCAAGGATTTGGCATAAACTGGCCTGTTTATGGTTGCAAAGAGCTCAAAACTTCAGGTTTCATCCATTAACTTTATGGTAATGCAGTCTGGTGGTAACAAAGGGCACAGGAGAGGTGCTTCTTGGGGGTTTAGGCAGTTGGAAGTCCAGGCAAGTCCAGTGTAGCAGGTCAGCTGGGCAGTTGCATGGGGGCTCTGAACTTGCTATGTTACTATAGCTCTGGGCAGGAGGTCAGATAGCTGACACTTGAAGCCACTTCAGGTAGCCTGTATTGAGAGCAGCAGGTCCAGTCTTCCCTTTAAGACAGCAGGAGAGGCCTCAGGCAGCAGGGCAGTTTCAACAGAGCAGGAAAAGTCTTGCTTCTTAGACAGTAGGAGACACCTCAGGCAGCAGGGCAGTTCTCTGGCAGGAGGGAGGTTCTTCTTCTGTAGTGGCCATATGTTCAGGAGTATATTCCACAGTTGATTTAAAAGTCCAATATTTATATCTGGTACCATCTTTGAAGTCGGAGAAACTTCTAGACGTCCCCTCACACCTGAGTCTGGAATATTGTTCCTCTGTGCCCTGGTCCCAGGATGTCCAGAGTCACAAAAGACTATTATGACATTCTGTGTGTGTGCTGAGGCAGCTCCTTTGAATTGCAAGTGTGGTAGGTGACAACTCCACCCTTCCCATCAAGTCAGAATGGCCCATCAGCTAACATCCAGCCCCTTCTTTTTTATACTATCTGGGAGGAATGCACAAAGGCCACCTGCCAACTACTCCTAATCATGCATCCCAGGATACATGCCATAGGCCACAAATAATTAGAACAAGAAAATGCCAAATTTCCAAAAATGGCATTTTTAGAATGGTGACTTCAAATCGGATTTTACCATTAAAGAGGATACTCAATTACAATTCATAACAGACCAAACTTGACTTTCCTAGCTCTTCCCAATCGTAAGTCAACACTTATTAAATGTGATAGGGTAACCCATTGTTAACCTATGGGTGAAAGAGGCCTTGCTGTAGAGAAAACTGAATTTAAGCGATTTCACTACCAGGACATGAAAAATTTAAAAGTAGATGTCCCACATTTTACACATGCTGAACCTTGCCACATGGCCTGTTTAGGGTGCTCCCTAGAGGTGACTTAAATGCATTTAAAATTAAAGTTTAAGCCTGGCAAAAGGTTTATTTTGGCAGGTCAAAATAGCAGTTTAAAAACTACACAAAACCTGCAGTGGCATACCCGAAACATGTTTAAAAGGGCTTCTTAAGTGGGTGGAAAAATAGGTGCTCCAGGACCACTAGTAATATTTAATTTATAGCCCTGGGCATATGTAGTATCATTGTACTATGGACGTATGACTAAAATAAATGCACCAATTGGAGGAAATCTAATTTTATCATGCATAGAGGAGAGAGTACAAGCATTTTTGCACTGGCTAGTATTGGTAAAGTGTACAGTGTCTCAAAACAAAAAGGTCCTGATTCACAAAGGTAAACTTAGGCCCTCATTACAACCCTGGCGGTCAGTGTTAAAGTGGCGGTAGTACCGCCAACAGGCCGACGGTAACAAAAATGGAATATTGACCACGGCGGAAACCGCCAACAGAGACAAACACTTTAACACTCCGACCGCCACGGTGGTAGCAACAAACACCGCGGCGGTAACTGCCAACAGAAAGGCGGAAGACAATGTACCACCCACCCCATTACAACATGCACATCCGCCAGATTTTCTGGGGCAGTACCAATGCCATCAAAAGCACAGCAGAAACAGTACTTTGAAAGGAAACCACTCACCTCTCGACACTCAAGGAAGAACCAGGATACCATGGAGCCCGAGCTGCAGGTCCTCCCCACGCTGGTGTACCTTCTCATATACCAGGAGTACCAACGGCGGCGGCGATGACCACTGTGAGAACTGCACCTAGCACATAGGAAAGGGGGGGAGGAAAAAGAAAGTGACACGCACACACACACACACACAGTCAACACGCAACAACCCCACCCCCACCACAACACCATACACACAAACACATGCAACAATATCACATATACATCCCGTAACCCTCTGGAATAACGCAAGGACAAAAGGAATGGAGTCAAATGAGTGTAATAGTAGTAAGACTTAGAAATACGTCAATATTTAAAAAACAGAATTTACAACATATACAATATGTACAAAAGGCGGGACAATGTCCACTCACAAATGTCCGTGGCCCACTGGGCCAAAACACATAGGCCAAGTCCACACTTGACTCCTTCCTCAATACGGAGAGAACACTGCAGGGGCTTCAGGTTGAAAACACACTGGCACCTCAGGGAGATGGGGAAGGGTTGGCACCTCAGCCGGACGATAGTACTACACCACTGCTTCTTGGTCCTGGGGAGTGCAAAGCCACAGTCTCTCTAATGGGTGGTTTGCCCACTGCTTGGTCCTGGGGAGTGCAAAGCCACAGTCTCTCTAGTGGGTGGTTTGCCCACTGCTTGGTCCTGGGGAGTGCAAAGTCACAGTCTCTCTAGTGGGTGGCTTTCCCACTGCTTGGTCCTGGGGAGTGCAAGGCCAAAGTCTCACTAGTGGATGGCTTCTCCACTGGTTCTGAAGAGGGCTTTGTGCCCAGTGTGCTTCATCCTGCCAAGGATAGGGCGAGTGGATGCCTTTCTCCACTGGTTCTGGCGTGGGCTTTGTGTCCAGTGATGCAGCACTTGGGGGGTGCCAGGTCACAGTCCCTCACCTGGATGTCAGAGCCACGAGATTTGCAGTGACCAGGATGCATGATAGTCCATGGAGTCAGGGCTACAGTCCATCCATCGGTGGCTACGGCTGCACAGTGGTGGTAGTGCCGGTGCTGGTGGGGGTGCTGCCAGTGGTGGGGGGAGGCTCCAGCTCTTCTCCTGCAGCCTCAGACGGCTGTCCACTGGGGCTGCTGCTGCTGGCAGTGGTGCTACTGTCAGCGGTTCAGGTGGCGATGCTTGCGGCGGTGCCGGTGGCAGTGCTGGCTGCAGTGCAGGTGCTGGTGCTTGCAGTTGTGCTGGTAGCCACCAGGCCTTGACCTGCAGGCTCGGACAGCTGAAGTGCCTTGGCTGGTGGTCTGTGCCCCATCCTGCCCTTGTCAGATGGTGGTGTCACCTTGAGTCTGGCAGCTGGAGTCTTTGAGGTGGCCTTGATGGGTGGTTGTCTCTCCTTTCTCTTGCTGGATGCTGTCCCTTTCTTCACCTTGCCAGGTGGTGGAATGTTCTTTGCCTTGACAGGGGTTAGTGGCACACTGGTTGGTCTGATGTGTGCCCACTTTGAGCCTCTGACAGCTGCAGGAACCACAGCAAACGTAGACTTGGTGGCTGAGGTGCCGGGCTGGATTCTGGCCACCCAAGCCTGAGGGGAAGGATGGGGGTTACAGGGAGGGAAGTGGTCAATGTTTTCCAGAAAAATCTTCTTAGGGACATTGGGGCGGGAAGAGGGTGAAGGTTTGGGAGTGGAGGAAGAGGGAATGGTTGCAGGAGGTGTCAGTCTGTTGTGTTTGGGTGCAGGTGCATGAACTGGATGCTGTTGTGAGGTGGATGGCTGTTGGGTGGGTGTGTGCTTGCGTTTGTGTACTTTGGGAGGAGGGGTCACAGACACAGTGGGAGAGGACAAAAGGGACTTTGGGAGGAGGGGTCACAGACACAGTGGGAGAGAACACAAGGGACGTGTGCATGGATGTGGGAGTGGTGACTGCCAATGAGGGGTGCGCAGTGATGGGTGTGCTGGTGATGGAGGTAGTGGATGAGGATGTAGTGCATGCAGGTGTGAGTGGAGATGCTACTGGGAGGGACATGGACGAGGAGGAGGAAGGGTACACAGTGGAGGCACTGGATGTCGGTGTGTCTGCATGGGGATGGTGCTTGTGTGAGTGCCTGTGAGATGAAATGTAGCACTTGTGTTTGCCTGAGCCACTTCTGACTGTTGATTTGGGTGAATGATAGTCTGAAGGTGTGCTTGGGATAGGCTGGGGTTGAGGGGATTGGGACTGGGTAGAGGAAGTTGGAGGGGGAGGCTAGAGACAGGGACAATGGCTGCCATCAGGGCGGAGGCCAGAGCCTGAAATGCTCTCTGTTGGGCCACCACACCAGAGTGAATGCCCTCCAGGTATGCATTTGTTTGTTGCAAATGCCTCGCGACACCCTGGATGGCATTCAGAATGGTTGACTGCCCAACCGTGAGGGATCTCAGGAGGTCAATAGCCTCCTCACTGAGGGCAGCAGGGCTGACTGGGGCAGGGCCTGAGGTGCCTGGGGCGAAGGAGATGCCTACCCTCCTGGATGAGCGGGCATGGGAAACATGCTGAGGGGCTGCTGGTAGGGGGTGGCGGCTGTACCTGTTGTTGGGGTGGGCACAGAGGTGTCCGCCACTGCCAGTGAGCTTCCATCAGAGGAGGAGTCGCTGTCTGCAGTGTCTACTCCTGTCTCCATTGTGGTGCTCCCCTCGCCCTCTGTCCCACTGGTGCCCTCACCCTTGGAGGATTCGGCCTCCAGGCCCATGTGGGATGCAGCTCCCTCTGTCACCGGTGCCTCTGCTCGTCTGCCAGATGATGCTAATGCAGACAAGGACAGGGTGACAAAACAAAAAGAGGGTTGGAGAGACAGAGGATACACTTGGTCAATGCCAGCAACAACACTACCGTTGGCGTACACCACACACAGGGAGCAGCCCGTTGCACTAGGCCATGCACTACCAGTTACAGAACTAGTCCCCAGCCCATGGGGTACATAGCATAATGCCATCAGCTGCACACCTGAAACAGACAGGGCCCTGACCAGTAGTAGATGCCCACAAACACCATTGGGGTTGGAGTGCTTCAGAGCCTGCCCTACAAGGGACCTACCCTGCCAGGTTCGCCCTGCCTTAGGGACACCCACAGTCCACATCCCCACCCAGGTAAAACCTCAATGCGCGCAAAGTCATTAATCTGAATTTGTACTCACCCCCTGGTGGCTGCTGTGATGCCCTCAAGCACCCATCCAAATCCGGAAAGGCCACCGCCAGGATGCAGATCATCAGGGGGGTCAGGTTACGGCAGGTACCCCTTCCTCGTTGGGAGGCCAGCCCCAGCTGGGCCTCCACCATATTCCTTGGCCAGCGGCGCAGGTCCTCCCACCATTTGCGGCAGTGGGTGCTCTGTCCGTCAAAGAACCCCAGGATCCGCACCTCCTTGGTGTTGACATGCTAAATACCCTTTTTCTGATGGGCGCTGACTTGCAGGAAAAATACAGCAGAAAAGGGATTAGTCAAATCGTCTGGACCGTCACACTCATGGCTCACCATATCCCTCCCATCCCCTAATGTACATACATTGACCACCATACATGCAGCCCAGGACACCACAGCCCCCCCACATGTGGCTTACACACACTGCACTCCATACATTCATGGCCCATGCATCATGCTCACAGTGTACTCACCTGTTTGTTTGGAGGACCATAGAGTCAAGTGTACTGGGGTAGGACCCTATCCACCAGTCTCTCCAACTCCTCCGCAGTGAAGGCATGAGCCCTTTCCCCAGACATATGAGCCATTGTCGCTTCCAGACACAGGTCACAGCAGCACTTGCAGTGTAGGTCCTCTCCTGTTGAGGGTCAGGTAGCAAGTGAGTGAATAGATAGAAAATGGCGGTCACATCTCCGGCAGTGTGTACCGTCACCGCCGGCGTACATCGCCACTGGCTCCTGGAACCCATAGGGCCTAATGATAACCAATGCGAAGTTGCACAGCAGTCATCAACCGCCTACCGCAACGGCACACAATGCCAGCGGAATTACCTCATTTCCACTTGTTACTCCTCACATATCAGGCAGCTGCCATTTCCGGGGGGCACAGGCCATGGCACCTAACTGCGTCACAGCAGACATTGGCACATCAACTGACTCTCTGATTCACATGCTGGTTCTGTAAATGAATAGATGCATCACTATTTCAACAGATGAGTGAATAAGATCCTCTGCTCACCGTTTTCCTCCCTAGGCTTCAACCGCTGAGGATGAATATGAGATGGAGACATCCTCCAGTGTTCAGACCCCTGGTGGACCTTGCCACAATGGAGGACAGACACATTATCCTAACCTACAGACTTGATCGGGCCACAATACAAGAACTGTGTGCCCAATTGGAGCCAGCCCTGATGTCAGCTATCTGCCAGCCCACAGGTATCCCTCCTCTAGTGCAGGTCCTGTCAGTGCTCCATTTCCTGACAAGTGGTTCCTTCCAAACAACAGTGGCCATGGCATCAGGGATGTCTCAGCCAATGTTCTCCAACGTGTTGACCAGAGTCTTGTTTGCCCTGCTGAAACACATGCACAGCTACATCGTATTCATCCAGGAGGAGGATTTGGCCACAGTGAAAGCTGACATTTATGCCCTGGGACATGTCCCCAACATTATTGGTTCCATTGATGGTACACATGTACCATTTGCCTCACCCCCCAGAGAAATGAACAAGTGTTCAGGAATAGAAAAAGCTATCACTCTCTGAATGTACAGATGGTGTGTTTGTCGGATCAGTACATCTCCCATGTGAATGCCAAGTATCCTGGCTCTGTGCATGATGCCTTAATCTTGAGGAATAGCAGCATCCCATATGTGATGGCTCAACTCCAGAGGCACCGGGTGTGGCTAATAGGTGTGCCCAAGGTCCCCACCCAATATATGTTAGTGTCTGGGTATGGGGTTGTCCCTAAGGGTTAGTGTGTGTCTAACAGTTCTCCCTCGATATTTGCAGGTGACTGTGGTTACCTCCAATCACTCATGGCTACTGACCCCAGTGAGGAATGCCAGGACAAGGGCAGAGGAACGTTACAATGAGGCACATGGGCGAACAATGAGAATAACTGAGAGAACCTTCGGCCTCCTGAAGGCCAGGTTTCGGTGCCTCCATCTGACAGGTGGATCCCTGTACTACTCACCAAAGAAGGTGTGCCAGATCATCATTGCATGTTGCATGTTGCACAACCTGGCCTTGAGACGCCAGGTGCCTTTTCTGCAGGAGGATGAGCCTGGAGATAGTCTTGGGGCAGCGGTGAAGCCTGTGGACAGTGAGGAAGAGGAGGCAGAGGATGAAGATGTGGACAACAGACGCTCTCTCATACAGCAGTACTTCCAGTGACACACAGGTAGGACACTGTAACTTCACTTTACATTTCAGTTTCTGTTGGATATTGTACATGGCAGCCTGATTTCCCTATGTCTATGGCCACTTACTGTACTCTTTGGCATTTCTATTTTCAGATCTCTGTGCCTCTCTCTGGCCTCTGGTGTGTTTACTGCTGCCCACTACAGGTCATACCAATGTATATATACCTGTACATATGATTTACAATGTTTTCAGATTGTTGTGCTAATACATTTATCAATCAATTGACAGACTCCGGAATTGTATTTGTTCCAAGGGTGTTTATTTAAGTGCTAATAAGTAGAGGGGGTGTGCAATGGGCTGGGGTGATGGTGGAGGAATGTCCAGTTAGAGTCCAGTCTCTTGGTATTATAGGTGCATTGTCCAATGGGGCATAGGAAGGAGAGCAATGGCAGTTCAAGGTGAACAGGGTGACAGAGTGGGACACAAGGGTGACAAGCAGGAGAGTATTATTTCCTGGCGGGGGTCTTGGCAATGTTCTCTGGCTCCAGAACTGTATTTGTTCCAAGGGTGTTTATTTAAGTGCTAATAAGTAGAGGGGGATGTGCAATGTGCTGGGGTGATGGTGGAGGAATGTCTAGTTAGAGTCCAGTCTCTTGGTATTACAGGTGCATTGTCCAATGGGGCATAGGAAGAGGAGCAATGGCAGTTCAAGGTGAACAGGGTAACAGAGTGGGACACAAGGGTGACAACCAGGAGAGTATTATTTCCTGACGGGGTTTTGGCAATGTTCTCTGGCTCCTGTCTGGATCTCGGGGACCGTTTGCGGGGTGGTTCTCCTTCTGCAGGGAGTGGGGTTCTGGTGGCCTGTTGTTCCGGTGGTGGGCCTTCTGTCCACTAGTGCAGGCGGAGGGCTGTTTATCGGTGTGGCTAGTGTCAGGGACCAGTTGTTGTGCCACTGCCTACCTCTTGGTGTTGGCCATGTCAGCCAGCACCCCTGCAAAGGTGACCAGGATGGTGTGGATGTGTTTGATATCCTCCATGATCCCCAGGTACTGTCCCTCCTGCAGCTGCTGGGTCTCCTGCAACTTGGCCAACACCATCTTGTGCATGGGTGTGTTTCCCTAATGGTTGTGATTGCCCTGTCAGCTTTGCCTTGTGTGTGTGGTGATTTTGTGTGCTAGGTGATTCTCTCTAATGGGCATGCTGTGTTGATGGGTGTCCATGCAGGTCTGTGATGGGTGTCCATGCATTGGTGTTGCATGCAGGGCTTGGTATTGGGATGGGTGGGTTGTGATAGTGGTGTATATGTGAGGTGGTAGAGTGATGGGGGTGAGGGTAGGGTTAGGAGTTTGTGATGGCATGCAGGTAGGGTGGGGGATATAGTAGTAAAGATTTCACTTACCAGAGTCCAATCCTCCTGCTACTCCTGCAAGGCCCTCAGGATGCATTATCGCCAAGACTTGCTCCTCCCAAGTTGTTAGTTGTGGGGGAGGAGGTGGGGGTCCACCGGCAGTCCTCTGTACAGCTACCTGGTGTCTTGCAACTACGGAACGCACCTTCCACCATAGGTCATTCCACCTCTTCCTGATGTCATCCCTTGTTCTGGGGTGCTGTCCCACAGTGTTGACCCTGTCCACGACTCTCCACCATAGCTCCATCTTCCTTGCAAAGGACGTCTGCTGCACCTGTGATCTGAAAAGCTGTGACTCTACCCGGATGATTTTCTCCACCATGACCCTTAGCTCCTCCACTGAAAACCTGGGGTGTCTTTGGGGTGCCATGGATGTGGTGTGAGTGGTATGTGTGGGGTGATGTGTTGTGGGGTGTGCTGTGAGGTGTCTTGATGGTGTATGGGTGATAGTGTTTTGTGGCTCAGTTGAGTGTGTGCTCCTGGCTTGTCTCTCTCTCTGTTAGCAATTTATTTTCATAGAAAGGGTTGTGGGTAATGTTGGTGTGTGTTTTATAGTGGTGTGAGTGTGTGGGTGTGGTGTGTGTATGTATGCCAGGTGTGTGCAGTTTGAATTGTCCAATGTGTTGTAGTTTTGTAAGTGTGTGTGTATTTTGAGTGCAGCAGTGTGTCCCGCCAATGGTTTACCACGGTTGAAAGACCCCTGTGGTGATTCGTGGGTCCTGATACTGTGGGCATATTTCTGTTGGCATAACAGTGTAGGTTTTGGTACCGCCAATTTATCTCGGACCTTTGGTCTGGCGTACCAGTGTGGGTGTCTGTTTAGTGGCAGATTTCTCTGTGTGGGTCATAATACCCATAGAAGTATACCGCCGCAGTCACGGTATGTTGGTGGGCGTCAGCACGGCCGTAGACGGCATTTGCCACCAAGGTTGTAATGAGGGCCTTAGACAAAAAGTATAAATTTAGAGCTAAAGTCTAACTTTACTTGTAGTAACAATATACTTTTGGTCTAAGTTTACACTTTTGGTCTACACTTAGACTTTTGGTCTAAGTTTACCTTTGTGAATCAGGCCCAACGAGTGAAGGGAAGAGATTGGGGGAAAATCATGCCAAAGGTATCAAGTCTGGCAAGACACAATCAAAGGAGGATGTGTTTATTGTTTTCCTAACATTGAGGTATTGCAGGTCTGCTACGGCACACATCCAATGTGACAGAACATTCTTCATTGACACAGATAAGAATTTGACCTACAATGATCTTCTTCCAGAAAAATCCACAGTCACCCCTGCACTATGGTGCAAGGCTGTGCATTGCACAAGTTAGTTTATTTGTGCGCCAGTACATGAGAGCAGGTCAATTGTGGTGCTGCTCCCTGTTTTTGATTGCATAAAACACAGCACAAAAAATGCTGCTGCTGTGCTATATATCATAAAATCATATGCTGCTTCTGTGATTTTTTTTTTTTTTTCAAATAATAACTTTATTTTGTCTGAAAGCCATAAAAGTGAACAATAAAAACGCCATATCATGATTGAGCAGCATATCCATTATAAGAGGGAGAAGAAAAAAAAAAAGAAGCAAAAGATACCACAGTTTACTTTAAGAGCCCTGAGCAAGTAATAAGATCAAGTAGTTATAGGAGACAGTGAAAAACAAGCATTGTTCTTTAAGTCTTAAAATCCCAAGATACTAAATATAAGATATTAGATCATTATATCTTAGCTCTGATCAGTTAAAACATATTATGTTGGATAAAATTTATCTAAGACCAATGTGTTAAAAACACACAATTATAGCGATTCTCTGGTTCTTATAGCCCATGACTTTTGCAAATATCTCGTAACTGAAAAAACTATTTTGTCATTTGTATCAGTTGTCGATTATAAGAGAGAGAAATTAAGCAAAAAGAAAAAGTACCACAATTTGCTTTAAAAGCCTTAATTAAATTATAAGATCACATAGCTGTAGAAAGCAGTGCAAAACAAACATTGGCCCATATTTATACTTTTTGACGCAAAACTGCGGCGGCGCAGTTTTGCGTCAAAAATATTACTGCCGGCTAACGCCATTTTGTTGCGCCCTGCGGGCGTTAGATTTATACTTTGACGCACGGCGGCGCAAACAACAGGTGGGAGTCATTATTTTTGACGCACACCGCGGCGTCAAGTCGTAAAGGAAAACGACGTTAATGCGGCGGAAATGACTGTGGGTCGATTTACGACACCGCAAACCGGATATGTGCCGTTTTTTTTGACGCAATAGCATCAAAAAACACAGCAAACACAGCCATTTCACCAGAGGAGAGCAAAAATGGATCCCAGATGCCACTACAGACCCCAGGAAGGATAAAGAGGTGACGGAACACCAGCACCAACTGTTTGTCACATCAAAGTTGCCAATCAGTAGGAGAGAGGCTATATGGCAACAAATTGTTGACAAGATAAACAGTGTGGCTGAAGTACGCAGAACAGTCATCGAGTGCAAGAAACGCTGGCATGACTGCAAACGCAGGACCAAGGAAAATATGGCCAGGAACAGGAAGGCAGCACTGCAGACTGGAGGGGGGAGTCCAGCACACCAGGAGGCCCTGTACCACATGGAGGAGATGGTCGCAGCCGTCATCCCTGAGGAGATCGTCAAAGGGATTCAAGGACAGGACAGCGCAGACTACCAGGACACAACGCACATGCAGGGTAAGTCGCATGGGGAATTATAATGCAATAATGTCAACTGTGAGCATGGGTGGGGATACCGACCACTAAATGCATGCAAGTCATCTAATACATGGAGTGGCATGGGTAAAGGGGCACGGCATGGGAGTATGGCCCGTTCTGAGAAGACCTGGGGCACACCATTACACAACACCAACAACAGTCCCATGGGGGCATGCTGTCATGCCAACGATGGAGCAAAGGGAAAGCCACGCCAGGAGGGAAGGCCACTACGTCAAACTGACATCCTGACACTCGTCAGCCAACACACCTCCTACATTAACTAGGGCCCTATTAGCAATCTTCTTGCGAAACCGACAACTGCAATGTAACTGCGACAACAGTTGCCACTACCACCTTTGATCTGTGTGCAGCTCAAGTAGCCAGTGGCAGTAACCTCCCCATGGAACATAAACACCTAAATTAGGGGGTGAGGATGACATCTGCAACAATCCCCTGAAACAAGACAAAGGCCCCAGTACACTCAAATGTCAATGCCCATAGTTGTCACAAACATCAGCCAAAGTAAACAACAATAGGAGCGACACAGCACTAAGGACACACCCATGCTGCATATGTCAGGGTCCATCCTGTGCCTGGGTAACAAGGCAACATCACAAATGTCATACTGCTCAGACAACAGCATTGAGGAGGGGACACATGTAACTGGTCACTGAAATACACCTGCACAGTCAGAGGATAAAATGGGACACTGATACGACTATCAGAGCAATCCAATATAACACACATTACCCAACATCAGCAGGACCCATTAACAATGTCAACATCCATATCAGATCATAACATTGCCATGCATAGGATATGCAACATGTCAATTACATTTAAGTCGATGTGAACGATCAGGGATTGGGGCAGGTCCTGATAGTTAAGTGTGCTGCCAGGGCCATCAGAACACCCACAGCCAGTGAAAGGTCTCACCATGAGAATGGATATACACGGAGGGTCGAGTAGGACAAGAAGGTGGCAATTCTCTATTTGGCATAAAGCAACACCTAGAGGCGATGAGGCTGACAAGTCTGATAACTCAATAACATACATGTGACACACAGGTGGGCCATAGGCCTGAGACAATGCCCATACGAAGGACTGCAGATATTAATACAAAACAAGATCACAAAGTGAATTCATCAAAAGGCAGGCACGTCACGTCAAAATTGTCACAACACAGACACACTAATTGTACCCTGTTTCTTTGCAGAGGAAGATGGATCTCCTGCCGATATACCTGTCCCAGATTTCCCTGATGACATGGATGACGAGCCGATAAACATTCCCAGGAGACTATCCAAAAGGTCCTTGAAACCCTCCAGACCCCACCTTCAGTCACAAGGAGGAGCACAGAACAAGCAGCCATTGCAGAGGAACCACCCACCACCCCAATTGTAAGACCTGCCAGCTCCAATACTGCTGAGGACTCAGACGACACTGGCACCAGCTTTGAGAGAACTGTAGTTGGACTACAGCGGGAGCTGACCAAGGAGGTGCGGGTGGGGATGCAAACTATGGCAGCCAGCCTTGAGGGGGTGCGTTCGTGCATGATGTCATCTGCAGATCAGGCAGTAGCTATGCAAGCCCTAACATCTATCTTGCAGGAACTGCAGAAAATCCAGAAGGAAATCAGCACAGCTGTAATACAGTTGACCTACACCTACAACAGCAATCCTGTCAACGCGTGCACGAATGCAACATTGAACCCCTCAGAGCCGACCTGGCTGCCTACCATCGTGATGTGGCTGCTATTCTCAAGAACCAGCAGGCCCTCCTTGCAGCAGTACTGCCCTTAAGACCTTCACAGGGAGCAGCCACTGGGATGTCTGACTCCACGTCTTCTAACACTGAGGTGTGTGTTGCCCCTTCACAACCAACAACAAGGACAAAGCAGGCAACACACACATCAGAAGAAGAAGACATGGAACAGATCACATTCACAAGGAAAATGACCCGGAAGCACTAGTCCCTGCCACATGGCCAACTATTACCAAAGTCCTGCGTTTTGAAACATGACAGTCTTACAACAACTGTACTCAAGCACTGTTCTGCTAACCACTGTATAACTTGTCACCCAGCCCAGTGATTGTCTCTCTCCTACTCATTGGTTAAGTCTGTCCCTCTGCACTGTCTGAAACAGCAACCCCAGCATGACAAAAGCATTTTGGTAAAACCTTGTGTTGGATCACACTGGAAGATACCACTATAATGGACTCACAATCATTGACAATGTACATATAGCACTACAGCACTTTTCAATAAATAGCACTTACACAACAAATCTGTCTCTGGGTAATGTGACATATCAACTGTGCAGTAGATAACTGAAATGTGCCTACTGTCTGCTATTGGCCTTCAAAGGAGATATATACATGATATATGTCATTAAGAGTGTGTGTGTATGTGACCATTGTATGTTAGGAATCACATAAGCTCTGGGATGTTCCGTGTCCTACTCAGTATCTCAGCAATGCTCCTTGAGGCAACACTCTTCTTCTGATAAGTAGAGATGAAGGTGTGTAAAAAGGAATAGCCAGACCATGATATGGTGATTATAATAGCTGTTTATTTAAATTAGTTAACTAAAGTGGTGAAGGTGATCATATTCAGAAGAAATTATTTATAATCTGTTGCCGCCTGCGTATACCAGCAGATGTGTTCTGTAATTCCCCCTCCTGTTGCAGGCCAGCATCCTCCTCTTCCTCCTCTTCAGGCATGTGTGGCTCTGGTTCCAGGAGGGGAATGTTTCTTCTGAAGCAAATGTTGTGCAATATTGCACATGTGAGGATGATCCTACAGACCATCTCGGGGGAATATAGGAGGCTACCACCAGTGATGTCGAGGCAGCGGAACCTTGACTTGAGGATGCCGAAGGTCCGCTCGACAATGCTGCGTGTCCTCCTATGGGCCTCGTTGTATGCACGCTCTGCAGCTGTACTCAGGTTGCCAAATGGTGTCATAATCCATGGCTGGATGCCATACCCCTGATCAGCTGCAAGAGAAAATGAATGGGATCATGTTGATGTAGATGGCACTATTGAAAAGACCTTTAATGGCAGTAGTTGTCTTGTGTTGTCTGTGACTCTTTTGTGTACTAATGTGACATCCTATGCTTGTAGGCTATACCATCTGCATTGTGTTGTTTCCTTGGCTGAACAAGTGTTTGTCTGCTAACCGTTTGTCAGCAGTATGTTTTGGGATTTGCAGTACAGTGTGCCCTCCCTAGCATTGTGACTTGTGATACAGGTGTCCGTGTGTCTTCACTGAGGGTGAGATTATAGTTCCATGCACAGTTAAAATTGAAAGTATTGTTAACACGTTCATATCAAAGTACCCTGGACATCCCATACCTTTAGACTTAGGCAATGTATTAATGTAAAGGTCATTGGGACACTTACAATTTGCAAGGTGACATTTAGGCAACCACACTCATTGACGTCTTCACATTAGGCTGTACAGTAAATTCCGATGTGTGACAGGTTCAATGGTGACTTAAGAAACATGGCTAGCGATGTCACGACCTCAGTGTGTTCCTGTCGACATGTTGCTGTTGTAGTGTATGTGTTGTGTGTCCTAGAGGGGTGCTGTGCAGTATATATATATGTAGGTTTTTGTACTTACCAACAAGTAGTCCGTTGCCATACCGTCCATCCTGGAAGTGTTCATTGATGGTGCAGTGACGGAAGATGTATGAGTCATGTACACTCCCAGGATATTTAGCCACGATGTTGGTGATCAATCCCCGGTGATCAACAATGGCCTGCACGTTGATGGAATGTGTGTGCTTCCTTTTGCGGTAGAGGTGTTCAGTTGCAGCAGGTGCCACAAGGCGTACATGTGTGCAGTCAATTGCACCAAGGATGTGTGTGAAGCCACTGATTGCGTAGAACCCCTGTTTAGTTTCCTGCTGCTTCTGCAGTGTGTTAGGGAAGCAGATGTGGCGGGTGTCAGTCAAATGATGGCGTCCAGTACTTTGGGCAAAAAGGCGGAGAATGATGGTTGTGATATTCCGCCAACCAGGGCACCAGTTGTTTGGAAAGAGCCACTTGCCAGCATATGAAGTACGGCAAGCAGCTTTGTTTCTGTTGGGATGGTGCGGGGTGTCACCAAAGTGGGCCCAACTGCTGTTCCATGTTTCGCAGCAGCTGCTGAATGGCCTGCCAGTTCAACCGGTACCTCTGTATGATGTCGTGTTCCCTGAGGCCCTGAAGGGTTGTTCTTGGGCAGAATATCCTCTCCTGCCTTCTGCGCTGCCTTTGGCGTCTGCGTGCATGCTGGATTAGAATCACCTCTATGGCTCCCTGTTGCTGCTCTGCTGCTCTGCTATTTGTTCTGTGTGTTCTGATTAAATACAGGTGTGTTTGCCCCATTTTAACACCTGCCCTGACCCAGGCGTTAATTTTTGCCGCAAATCGGTCTGTGCGTCATTTTCTGGCTCCGCCTCCCGGCCATGCATCATTTTTGCCCGAAAGCATAAATACGACGCACGGCCCTTTAAGCCATTTTTTGGACGGGAACGCCTACCTTGCATATAATTAATGCAAGGTGGGTTGCCGCATCCAAAAAATTACGCACACGGCGGAATTTTGTCGTCCGGGGGCTCGGGCGTCAAAGTTTAAATACGGGGCAACGTTTGCGCTGATTGTGCGTCAACATTTTTGACGCACAATCGGTGCAGAGGGAGTATAAATATGCCCCATTGTTCTTAAAATCTTAAGTTAATTCATAAAACAGCAAACAACTGTCTACTTGAGAATAAATGTTTCTAGAAACTCCTCTATACTGGTGAATCAAAAGAGTAATATCTCTATTAATGTTTAGTGTTATTCTTGATCACTTCTGCATGCTCTTCAAGGCTGACTTGTTCACTCATAATCTCTGTGGTCCTTTCAAGGTTTGAAAGTTCCTGTAGTGTTACACCTTCATTTCTGAAAAGCAATACAGTGTGGGGCATATTATGAGAAGCTTGGCCACCACTGCCTCTAACGTTTTGATGCAATGGCAGTGCAATCAATACTTCATTTCTATGAGATGACGCATTTGCCCAAATGCATCGTTTTTTTCAGGTTTGCATCATACTGAACTGCGCAACGCAAATCTTAAAATATGCAATGTTGGTGTCCCCCCATAAAAAAACAATACATTTTAACACGGTGTTATCTATGAGATTGGCAATGTGGATGCAGCTTTTGGATTCATCGCGTTAGGCCTGGAATGTATCAAAAACCCTCTGCATCGGCAACCCTGGTGTAGGAAATTACACAGTGGCTAGGGTGTAGGAAAGTGACTAGTTGAAGTCACTTAACACATCATAATCATCAGTTTTATCACATTCCCTCAACTAGCAGTAGGCCTAGACATATAGCAATCTACTTTTAGGACCCCTTAAGAAACATGGGGCCATGGCACCTTATATAACTTCCACCACTGCAGCATTGTAATGTGATGCGGTGCACAGCATGTAAGGGACAGGCCAGACTTGCCACATATCTATATAGGTATGGCTCCACAAGTCCACCCAAGCCTACTACCAACCACAAAAGGTATGTACACATCAGGTAGGTGACATAACATTACATCACTTATTTGTATCCACTCACAATATTCTGTCACTCAATATGACACACCTACTTAGATATACTGTTAAACATAAGCACTGTAAAGGCAAACTTAGGCATAATAGACAAAAGGTGGGTGCACATGAGGTAGTTGACAAAGAATAAGCACCATTACATCACATCACTTATTTGTATCCACTCTCAATATTCTGTCACTCAATATGTCTCACCCACGTAGGTATACTGTTAAGCATAAGCACTTTAAAGGCACCCATAAGCATACTGTAGACTTGTCTGCCATTAACCCAGGTCCATTTGAATTGTGTCCAAGGTATGAATACCTCCATGTCTTTATTCCCCACACATTAGCCCACTTGAGTCACTCTGGACCCATGCATTGCCTCGGTTGCGTGGCACATTGCTGAAAATTTGAGCTTGTCGGATGCCCAAACTCAGCCATGTATCATTTTGGGGGCAGGTGAGCTGTACCACCCTTCCCACAGATGCGTCCAAATTGTTTACGCATCTTGAGAGCTTGTGACAAGGTGTGCAATTCCATAGATATGGGGAATTCATGTTGCTATTTTCTGTAGCAGCGCAGTACAAATTTTTCTGATGCATTTCTGCCTTGCCGCAGCGATGCATCAGTTTTCATGCATGAGACCCTGGATTGTTATGCTGCTAAATGGTAGCCAAGTATTGTCCTTGGTGTTCAGTTCAAAAGATTCTCTTGTCATGATTGACACATAGGCCCAAATGTAAGAAAAGTGGTGCTGCACTATATGCAGCTTCACTTTTCTTGTGCTCATCAGTGCCCCCCTTAACACCACTATATGTGCGCGATATTAAACATAAGGGGCACCATGACACAGGTTAGGGACAATAGCATCAACATTTTTTACGCTATTTTAGCACTTTGCAGGATTAGCGCCAAAAATAATGCCGCTAATCCTGCAAGGCACATAGGGGCCCATTATAAATAATGGTGTGCCCCCTTTTAACGCCTGCTCTGTGAATCCAAGGGGAATGAATTTTTAAAAAATGGTGATGGGGTGTTCCTCAACACCATTGCTAATAGATTCCACCACAAAGGTATTAGGCAGAATAATAAGGGCCCATCTGGAGAACAGGGAAATGTCAAGGGTGTTTTAGCACTGGCCCAGTACAGCTTCAGACAGGGACTTCAAATAACTGATCGATGCTTGAACTTACAATTACTAATTAATAAATGTGTGATTGCCAAATAATAGTATCCTTTCCTAGCATTTATGGACCTCAGTGCAGCCTTCGATAATGTTGCAAGAGGAAGGCTATGGGATGTGCTAGTTAAGAAGGGCACTGACCCAGGGATTGTGCACCTACTTATGCAGCTTCCTGAGGATGTGGAAGCCAGTGTAAGGTTTAGGTATAATGGAGAGTGTTCAGCCCCTGTCAAAATTAGAAAAAGGGTCAGACAGGGCTTTGTGCTGCCCCCTTTCTCTTTAGTTTTTACCTTAACAGGCTTGTTGATTATCTGGTTGAGGTGGAAGCAGGCTCTCCACAGGTGGGTCTCCACAGGTGGGGCGGGGGCTAGGCCATTGCTAAAGTACGCTGATGTTTGCATTTTAATGGTCAGAAAAGATCCGGATTTCAAAAGCTCCTAGAAAGGTTTGTTATTTTTATGACTTTTTCACTGGCACTGTTCTCAAGTGTGTATCCACCTTCACCTATTTAGGGATCCCTTTTGTAATGCTGGTTCAAGGGGCTATGTGATTGGTCCCACGACAGTGCAATTAAATAAAACCATAGCCTCACGTTTTAAATTTGCTGTGAAATAAGGGTCAATGCCAACTGGCGCTGCCATATCATCGACAAAGCCAGATCTGTTTCAAGTTGTTTCCTATGGTGCAGGGGTGTGGGAGTATACAGACTGTCCCCCTCTTCAGGTTATTGAAAACTTTTTTTCTTTCAGACTTCTGTCTCACCCTAGATGTAATGCATCTTTACTGCATGAGGGATTCGGGCTTCATTATTTAGAAGACATTAGCCCCGACCCTCCTGTGGCTGTCGCTCTAGTCCAGGCCGAATGCTGTGGTGGGTCAAGCGGTGATTGCGTATTGCTTAAAACTGGGATAGGTTAACAAAATTAGATGTCTCACGCATGGAAAAGATGATCTGCGGGCAACTGGTAGAAACGACTTTTATGACATCCCTCAGACTATTAAACAATAAACCAAGCCCATTGTAAAGCATCAACTATTAAACTATTTTGCTGCCAAGAGATTGTTGCTGGACTCAAAGAAAAAGTTAGTTGAAATATATCTTCACAGGTGTACTACTCCTGACATGGGCCTTATCTGACCAAAGTCTTGCATTACCTGAGATTTCACGTGGTCAGATTTAGGCTTGGCACAGTCCATTATTTGGCAACCCTATCCCTCCAATATCTATCATAGCTAAGATCTGATACCCTGTCCTTGTGATTCAGTATCGTCCCAATCACAACGTAATTTGTTCTTCTTTTGTGATCTTTACAAAGAGCTGAGGCTGTGCATTTTTATTGCATTCTGCGGAACCTCAATATTATAAAGTGTAAAGCAGCATTCTTCGATCTACAGCTTCTTCAGACTGAGGCGGTTTCCTCACTATATATAGATTCATTGCCTCAGTGGTGCGGTTGCGCAAAACAGTGGGGAAATGACTGGGGCATGGTTCCACGTGTTTGGAATGTTTAGTGAAGGGTGGGGTCCCTATCTTAGCTTTACTGTCTCTGAGATGCAATAGTTACCTCATGCACTTTAAGCCTATTTTTTTGTGTTTTTAACCTCTGGTTCTAGGTTTTATTTTTTTATATTTCAATGCACTTTCTAGATTTGCTGTACTTCCGAGATTTTTAATATTGTTCCATTTTATGGCATTTTAGAAAAGGACTTGTCCTTTTCAATGTGTTTTTCTGATTCTTATAATAAGTGACAAGGTGTACATGGTTCTGTCTTTTTAATGTATGGTCATTTTTTATTCATGTGATGTGTTTTTATTATATGTTTTATGGTTTGCCTAAAACCGAATAAGGTTTAATTTGAACTTGAACTACTGTGTTGAATGCGAAAGCTTGTAGCATGAATAACACTAAGCAATGAGGCTCAACACCAAAGTAATACAGAGCAGACATTTAGTGAAACAGTGTTGACTCTATGGCAAGTGAAGTAATGTTAGTGTGCTCGAGGTTATTTGATGTGCCGCTTTGACTCGAGCAAATATTACCTTGAGTGCCTTGATTTTATTCAAGGGAGACATCATGAATGTTATGTGGTGTGTCATCCTATTTGGAATCCTAACTAGAATGCAGTCCAGCACTCTGGCTGGTGGCCTGTGTTGGACCCTGGTGAGGAAGGTCTAACCTGCAGTACTGACTGGCATTCTCATTGGCTTCCTGTGTAGAATCCCATAAATCACCATGTCCCTTTCAGTTTACTTTAATTATAGAAGTTTTGAAAGATGGCAAATGCTCTTCGCTTGCAAAAGTGATGAAGCAACCACAGTCAATGTTCTACTAATCAGAATATAGCACTACCTCTGCGTGAAGAGTACTTCACTATGTTGATAATGACCCAACGGGATGAAATGTTAAACCCCAAACTAGCACACTTATTGATAATAATTAATTATAAATCAATAAACGTTGAGCCTGATTTAGAGTTTGGTTGAGAAGCAGTCAGTCAGGATGGCAAAGGACATTATGGGACATGTTCAAGGGCCCCTTGCGCCACTTTAATGCCACAATAGGGTAATTTTGTTTACGCTAAGGTGGGGCTAAAGTGGCTTTTTCCAACTGCCATATTTACAAAGTGACTCCATGCATGCATTGCACCACTTTGTAACCCATTGCGCCACATTATGTCTGTGCCATGCATAACGTATGAAAGGGGGTGTTCCCCCATTAGGGGGGTTGAAAAAATGGTGCAAAGAAATCTAAAAGATTTCTTTGAGCCATTTTTTTCAGCCTTTTTAACGCCTGCACAAAGCAAGTGTTAAAATGAGGCACCCATTGTTTTCAATAGGCCTCTGGGTGCTTTTCGGGATTAGTCTTAAAATGTTTTATGCTAATCCTGCAAAGCGCCAAACTAGTTTAAAAAATGTTGATGCCAGTTCCCTAACTACTGCCATGGTGCACTGTATGATAAATATGGCGCATGCATGGTGGAGTTTGGTGGGCGCTATGTGGGGCAGGAAAAGTGGCGCTACATCTGCTGCAGCGCCATTGTTCTTAAATTTGGCCGTATGTCTGCATGGACTCCCTCATGGACTAGCATCCACCAGATTTCGAAATCACTGCCGGCCAAACAGTGATCTCTGTACCATGACAGCAACCACTGTCATGGTGGTTCCTGTCAAGGTACAAAAAGTTTGGTGGGAATCCATTGTTGGCTTTGACTTTGACCAAACTGTAACAATATTGTTTTGTTTGTCAAAAGCAAAATTTCAAAGTGTTCGGTGCTGGTAGGTTTCCCTTGGTACCTACTATCTGACCCCATGCCCTAATATGAAGCAATCCATACATAAGAAACTGATGTTTTGCAAAGTAACTTTGATGCTGTGAACATGTTGGCATTTTTTTACATTGTCTGTCCAAGGTGATGGGCCCATACATTTATATGGGTTACTGTTTTAATTGGGAGAAGTGTTGCAATGTAGGACTGTAACACGTTTTACTATTCCCACAGCGTTTGGAGATTTCTACCACAGAAATGCACAAAAATTGCACACATGATGTTTGAATGGGATTTTTGTTTTCCTAAAATGTGGTGAAAATCACACTGGCCACACCACATTGGACTCCACTGTGTATCATGTCTGCAGAAATGCTGGGGGTTTCTTGGTTTCCTGTGGACTGGACAACACTGATACCAAATACAGGAACTAGATACCGTCCCAAATGTCTGTCTTACAAGCATCTTTTGCTCCATTCTCATGTTTGAGTTTTTGGACCAGTTGTGTCTCCTTTAATAAATCCAGAAACACCTGCGATGGACTAATTTTATAAGGGGTATTGCTAGAATGCAGGATTTCTAGGATATTTGCAGATGTCTTATGAAATCCTCTATATTTTGGCTTCCGTTTAATGTTAATATTCAGAAAAACACATTTAAAAAAACTTATTCAGAATAACCTTGTATTATGGGTGACCAACCTTCAGAGTGGTATAAAGTGCTATAAAAAGCACGAGTGACAGACAATAATCATTGTTAGTCAAGGTAAGTGTAGCTCTAGATATTGCGAGTTTCTAGACAGGCACTTTATAAGTCTGAAGGTGGAGAAGTCCGGTGGATGTAATGATATATTTAATTCGATTATTGACGTTTGTAACTAAAACATACAAATGGAAATGTTGATGCAAGTTTCTCTTTTAATCACACTTCATTCTGATTTTGTTGACTGCACCCGTTAATGTTTATATGGAAAGTCTCGAGTTAGTTATACGGTTGACCCTTTGTTGAATTCAGAATCATGTCGAGTTTTCAGAAATGTCTGTCGTATTGGTTTCCCTCGTGGGTTTCGCACTGGTTTCCTTCACAAACTGGGAGTGCGTAACAACTTCAAAAATAGGAAAGCCTGACCACCATTTTGAACAGGACATAGTAGTGATATTTTTTCCACTCTGTCTGCTTCTGAAAAATAAGCGCCCATAGCATAGCAGCACGTTCGTTGTTGCCGTTTTTAGAAAAGACACAAACATTGTTTCACAGCATTTTTGGAAATAAAAATGTCCTTTACATTGGCTATTTCCTGCGATCTCTCCATGAGAAACCACAAACCCAAGGTTCCCTAAAACTCTCGTACCTATGGGAAAACAAGTTTGCAAATTTAAACTGGATATCATTCGGGTACCTAAAAAAGTATTGATGTTCAAATATAAACTGCCCGAATGTCACAAAATTGGCTCTGTCCTATTAGGCTGGCACAACACTTAAAAGTGTTAATCAGAGTGCGGTTTGATAGATTTTTTCACTGAAAACATAGTCACAGTATGCCAAAAGCACAATTGTTACATTTCACTTTGTGGATAATCTGAATTGTGCATATTATGCAAATTGAGTAATCCAGGAAGTATTTAACTGTCCCATATTAAGGGAGTACTTCTGAGATGGCAGCCAAATACGTCTGTACTTTAAATCATCCACTTCTTAATTGTATGGTGAACGACAACAAGTTGCAGGGTAATGATGGGGTGGTAATTCTGCATCTTAATTTAACCTATGGCCCTCATTACCACTGGCATGGTGTTTGCTATGATAATTATTGCACCTGGCAAATTACGACATCCTGCGGTGCTTTATTTTTCCGGGTGTGATTAAAAGCTCTTATTACAAGCTAATTCCTTAATATGGGGCACAACCTGCATGGTTTTATGATTACTGCACCAAATTTGACTTGTCCTGGTATTTACTGTAGATTTTTCCTTAAGCAATATCGGCAGGTACGGCCAGAGTTTTTTTAATAGTAAAACGTATATTTCCAATGTGTGTAGTAACAAGCGTTACGGTATGCACTGGATTTTTCTGAGCAAATTGTAATGAGATCCTTAGGGCCTTATTTATACTTTTTTAGCGCAGCATTTGCATAGCTTTTTGACGCAAAAGCAGCACAAACTTACAAAATACAATAGTATTTTGCATGTTTGCGCTGCTTTTGCGTCAAAAAATGAAAACGGAAAAAGGAAACTGGAGGTTGCGCGTGAAAGAATGGCGCTAGTCAGGTTAGAATAAAAAAAATTGATGCGGGTGTCCCTGGGGGCAGAGAAGGATACCTGTGGGCTGTTTCCATGTTCTCTGACGATGGAAAAAAACCTACAGGTCCCCTAACGCCTGCCCTGACCCAGGCTTTAAATAATGGTGCTAAGCAGGCTTAGCGCCATTATTTAAGGCCCTCCTCCTCCTGTACGTGATTTGTGCATGGGAGGAAAATAAGGCGCTAGGGCCTTTGAGTCATTTTTTGCCCAGAAACGCCTACCTTGCATCTCATTGACGGAAGGTAGTTTTCCGCAGGCAGAAAATGACTTTAACTCCAATATTTTGGCGCTAGACATGTCTAGCGTCAAAATATAATTTATGGAGTTAAGGTTGCACTGGATTTGCATTAAAAAAAATTATGCAAATCCGGTGCAAACATAGTACAAATATGCCACTAAGGCCCAGATTTACATAAAAGTGGTGCAGTGCCTTGCTGCGACAAAATGTGCAGCGCTGTGCTACACCACTTTTGAAATGCAGGGATGCACCGTATTTACAAAAATATGGCACACTCCGGTATTTGCCCCTGCATCAGTGCTGAATTTAGCAGCCTGCGCCTACACAGGCATCCTCCCACCATAGAGCTAGAGTATCTGCGTTGAGGGGATTGATTGTTTATGTGCACATAAACAATCAAAAATGGCGGTTTGGCTCTTTTATATGTGTTACAGAATGCAGCACACATCCATGTACCAAAGCATCATTTTTGACTGATTGTTTATGTGCAGAAAGGGACACCTTCCTGCACATAAACAATCATTCATGGCATTTTGCTGCTTGTATGTGTGCTGCAGAATACAGCACACATGGAAAAAACAAAAAAATAGTATTCTTACTCGTTCTGCCATGCTTATGCCTCTCCTTATGTTTTCTTGTAAATCTGGGGCAGTGTCAAAAGCCATGGGTGTTGCGGTGGAATGCCCACTGCAACACCCACTGCATGCTCCTCTGATGCAGAAAACTGCGTTGAAGGGGCCCATATTTATAAGGAGGTGTTAAACCACAAAAAGTGGCTTAACAGCTCTTTGTAAATATGATGCAGTGAATAGCTCCACCGGAGCGTCAATAGGAGTGACTCTCCAGTGTGCTAGGGCCCTGTAAATCTGGCCCTAAAGAGCAGATTTACAAGCCCTAGCACCACTTGGCGCCACCATAGCGTAATGGTTTTTATGCTAAGGTGGCGCTAAAATGGTGTTTTCTCTGCACCTTATTCACAAAGTGGCGGAATGCTTGCATTGTGCCACTTTGCAACCCCTTTGTCCTTTCTATGCCTGCGTCAGCCATAACGTATGCAAGGGAGGGGGTGTTCCACCGTAAGGAGGCCTGAAAAAATGGCACAGTGAAATTTACATTTCACTGAGCCGTTTTCGTCATTTTTAATACCTGTTCAGAGCAGGCGTTAAAATGACGCGCTCATTTTAATCAACGGGCCTCCCAGTGCTTTACTGCACTAGAGTCAAAATTGTTGAGGTTAGTGCAGTAAAGCACCCTAACGTCAAAAATGGTGAAACTATTGTCCTAATGACAGCCAATGTGCGTTGTAAATATGCCCCCTAATTCAATTTCCCTACTCTATTAATCGGCGATAATGTGTACGATAATGTGTATAGCTTTCCCTACACGCCCAAAAACCCGGGTTCATAAAACCTCAACACTCATAAAAGTGTTTCTAACGAAAACAGCAGTTTCGGCCACAACGTGACCAACCACCATTGAATTTATTGTCGGCTTTGAAGAAAATGTGACTAGGGACGAAATGTTATTTGACCACTAGGTGGCAGTCAAGACTCATAAATCATTATTGAGCAAAGTAACGTTTTATCATGAATGATCCAAATTGACAAAAAAGCTGAGCATGGAGGTAAAAAGTACCTAAGCAATGATTCGTGAATTTACTGATAACACATACACCAGCCTTTAAGAAAATAAAACTGTACTGAGGCTAGAAAAGGTGAAAAGAGGTTACTAGTCTCAAACAGTGATCTCATCGGCTTGTTGTTGCTTTTCTGTAATGTTTTGTGTAGAGGTGTAAATTGTTCTAGTACGTTTCAGTCTTGAAGTAAAAGAAGAGCTGCAAATTGAATATCAACGTTGGATGTGATTTTCGGACCACTCACTATACTAGTCGCTTGCTTTTGCAGCATGCCCAGCACAACGATACACGATCATGAAAGGTTGATCTCTTTACAGAACAAGCATTGGCAAAGTCAATAGGTCTCGCCTTTACAAGACCTATTGGCATTGATAATGTGTTTTGCCATGCTGTACACCAGTGTGGCTTCTGTTAAGCATGGTGAAAAGTTAGTGACATGGGGTGTCAGGTTGTGAGTGAAGGAGTATAGTGTGGTTGAGTGGTTTTGTTTGAATGTCGTGGAGTAGGAGGATTAGGGTGTCATAAGGTAGAGTAGAGGGGAGTAGGGTTCAGTGGCAGGTTGAGTGGGATAGGGTGGAGTGGGTTGAAGTGGATTGAGGTAGTGGGGTGGATTGCAGTGGAGTAGAATGAGGTACATTGAATTAGAGTAGAGTGGGGTGGATTGAGTGGGATGGATTGGTGTGGTGTGGAGTGGATTGAAATATAGCGTGGTGGATGAGATGAGGTGGAATTGAGTAGGGTAGATTAGATTGGAATGGGTGGGTGTTTTGGGTTGGAGTGCCAGAGGTCGGGTGGATTGGGTTGGGTTGAGGTTGGGTGGATGTGAGTGGAGTGGACTGGGCTGAGGTGGATTAGATTTGCATGGGATGGAGTGGATTAGATTGGACTGGAGTGGGGTAGAAGGGATTGGAGTGGGTGGATTGCATTGAAGTGGGTGAATTGGATTGAAGTGGGGTGGGCTAGATTGGATTAGGGTGGACTGGATGTATTGGAGTGGGGCAAATTGAACTGGGGTGTGGTGGGGTGGAATTTGTTGGGCTAGAATGTGTGAACTGGAGTAGAGTGTGGTGAATTGAAGTGTGTGGGTGGATTGGAGTGGGGTGGGGTTGGGGATTGGAGAGTGGTGGATTGCATTGTATTGGGGTGGGGTGTGTTGGACTGGATTGTGGTGGATTGGACTGAAGTGGATTGAGTGGGTGGATTGCATGGTGGTGAGGTGGATTGGAGTGTGGTGGGGAGGATAGATTGAATTGGAGTGGGTGCGGGGTGGTATGAACTGGGTTGGAGTGCGGTAGATTGGATTGGGCTGGGGTGGATTTTAGTGAGGTGGATTGAAGTGAAGTGGACTGTATTAGAGTGTGATGATTGGAGTGGGGAAGGCTGAATGGATTGTAGTGTGGTGTACTGAACTGGGATGAGGTGGGGTGGATTGGGATAAAGTGGGGTGGATTGGGGTGTGGTGGGGTGAAGTAGATTAAAATAGGGTGGGCGGAATGGATGGGGTGTACTGGAGGAGGTGGATTGGATTGGATTGGGATGGTATGGATTGTATGGACTGGGATGGATTGGACTTGGGTGGATTGGATTGGTGGGGGATGAATTGGACAGCAGTGGGGTGGACTGGAGTGGGGTTGACAGGAGTGGAATGGACTGGAGAGGGGTGTATCAGATTGGGGTGGTGTGGAGTAAGGTGAATTGGATTGAGTTGGGTGGATTTGATTGAGTTGGCTATATTGGGATGTGGTGGGGTGGATTGGATTGAGTGTGGTGGAATAGATTTGGGTACATTGGATGGGGTGGGGTGCGCTGGATTGGGGTGGATTAGATTGGGGTGCATTAGTGTGGAGTGGATTGTGGTGGATTGGACTAGATTGTGGTGGATTGGACTGGAATAACACGGATTGGATTGGAGTGGAGTGGATTTGAGTGGGGCGGATTGTGGTGGATTGGACTAGATTGTGGTGGATCAGACTGGAGTAACACGGATTGGATTGGACTGGGGTGGATTTGAGTGGGGTGGATTGGACTGGATTGTAGTGGATTGGATTGGTGTAGGGTGGATTGGAGTGGGGTGGATTGGATTGGTGTGGGGTGAACTTGATTGGTGTGCGGTGAATTGATTGGAGAGGGTGTACTGGATTGAAGTGTGATAGATTAAGGTGGTTTGAAGTGGGTGGATTCAACTGGATTAATGTGGACTGAATTGGATTGAGTGGCGTGGATTAAAGTGGATTGTATTGCAGTGGGGTGGATTGGACTGGAGTGAGGTGGATTGGGTAGCGGTGGATTTTATTGGAGTGAGGTGAATTGGATTGGAGTGGGGTATGGTTGGGTTGGATTGGAGTGGGGCAGGTTGGATTGGAGTGGGATGGAATGATTGAACTGGGTAGAATGACTGAACTGGGTTGGTTTGGACTGGAGTAGGGCGGGTTTGATTAGAGTAGGGTGGAATGGACTGGAGTGGAGTAGATTGGACTGGAGTGGAGTGGATTGGAATAGAGTGGGGTGAGATGGAGTAGATCAGACTGGAGTGGAGTGGATTGAGGTGTGTTGGATTGGGGTGAAATGTATTGGATTGGAGTGAGGTAGATTGGACTAGGATGGATTGGATTGGTGTGGGGTGGATTGGATTTATGTGGGCTTGACTGTGTTGTAGTGGGGTGGATTGTGATGGATTAGAGAATGGTACATTGGGAAAGAGTGGGTTTGATTGAGGTGCGGTGAGGTGAATTGGATTGGAGTGGGGCAGACTGTTTTGGATTGGAAGGGTTTATTTGGGATTGTAGTGAGGCAGGTTGGATTGGGGCAAATTGGAGTGGAGCAGGTTGGTTTGGATTAAAGTGGGGCAGATTGGAGTGGGGCAGATTGAAATGAACCGTAGAGGGGCAGGTTGTTTTTTATTGAAGTGGGGCAGATGGAAGTGGGGAGGATTGTTTTAGATTGGGGCAAATTGTTTTGGAATGAAGTGGGGCAGAGTGGATTTGTGCAGATTGTTTTTTATTAGAGTGGGGGGAATTGGAGCGGAGTAGATTAGATTGGGGTGTATTGAGGTGGATTGTAGTGGGGCAGACTGTAGTGGGGAAGATTATGATGTGCTGCATGATTATATGTTAAAGCATAATTTCAGAGATCCCACATAATAGAGAAACACTGTTGGTTTGTAATATTTTGAACAAGTTAATTGCCATCTTTTGATAAGAGTGCCCACTAGCAAAAACAAAAGAAAACCTGAGTGGAAAGTGAGAAAAGACGACTTGGCAAAAAAATAAAAAAAATAAGTTAAAAACGAAAACTTTGCAAATGTGTTTGTCCTGCTGGGCACGTTTTTGCCAGTCACTAGCTTTCTGTTTGCAGGACACTAGAAGTTAAAAAAGAACAAAATAGTACCTTGATCACATTGGGAGCAGTGGACAGGCACAAATTAAGTTGGATCAATCGGTGCTTCATTCCTGCTCCACACAGAGGAACGGAAATGATGCCAGGTGTGCCTTGATGAATTACGCTGGTGGAAAGAAGAGTACAATGCAAACCAACAAACGATGAGCGATAGGCAGGCTCCAAACCCTTTACAATACACAGCAGTGTCTTGCACGCAAGATGCATGGCACTCTCAGGCTTGACCCTAAAAACCTGTGTGCACTTAGGAAGAGCAATGTGGAAACCAGTATAAGGCCCAGAGTCCCCAAGCCTTTAACTGTCAAGAATACACACACAATCGCAGGACACTGTGGCACTAGGAGCCTGTTTGAACATCCCGGAGACTAACAGCTTTCAAACATATAAAAATACAATCAGAACTATGAAGTTTGTCAAGAACCATTTTTTTGATGCAAACCTTTTTTAATGACTACAAAAATGCTCATACATTCATTTCAGTATATGATGCCTTATAGCATTACATATTTCATAAAAAAACTGCTACATAAATAAGCTGTATTAAAACTTAAAAATATTTTAAATCCTGTATACCTCTGACAGGGAAATGAGAGAACATGATAAATAACACACATTTATATAATTTGTAATATTGTTGTCCAATATCATTTTCTGTGAAATAAATGCCTAACAAACATTAATGTTGGTCAAACAAACAAACATATCTGCATAAATCCTTTATTGTTTTCAATGTGCTACCTTCTCTGGTTACCTGGAATAGTGAATCTCGCCATAACAAGGTTTGCCAACTAAAAAGTGAAAGCAAGGTTTGATCTTCCTTTTACCAGAAGAGGAACATAACATAGCCAGTGTAAAAGATGTCAAGGAATAAGCTACACCAGCGATATAATTATAGTTTACTTGCCATTTTTACTAGTTTTAGACAAAATAAATGTTCATTTGTACCCCGAAAATTCAGAACTAGCATTTAAGTAAAAATTACATTTAGTGCATATCAATATTTCTCATTGATGCATAATTTGCATTCTACTGATCCCTAGGTTCCCAGACTAGCCCTTAACTGACCTGGTTGTTGTCCCATGTGCTTATTTATATTTAACATTTTATTGATTACCATGCCACAATATATATGCTCTTTGAAAACCTCCAAGTCATTTTTCACATACCATACAAATAATTTTTTGGTTCATTTAAACAGAATCATTATTTTAGTTTAATACACATTTAGTTTCAAATGATTTTAAAACAGGAGAATAGGGCTTTAGTCTATTTAAACTGCTCTGTGGACCTATGGGTGTCAGTACAAATGAAGTAATATCATCTGCATAAATTAATTAGTTAAGCAGACTCACTGTGTTTCTCACTGTAGAGAATTAGGGTGGTCAGGCAAGTATCCTGACAATAAGATAGAGTCTATGGTCTAGGGCACAAACTGGGCACAGACCACCACCTGTATTAACACCAGCCTGTGAGCCAAGCTCATCAGCTAAGATTATCCTCACCCAGGTTTGCATGTGCAATTAAATTAATAATTTCAGTAAACATTCAGTTACCCCAAATTTACTCAATTTCTTCTACAGTGTGGGTTTATCCATCTTGTCAAGGAGACCAGAGGAGTCTATTTAAAATATATATAAAGGCACTCTCTTAAGATGCATGGGTATTTTTGAACAATCAGTTTAACTGAGAACAACTAATCTATCTCATGATTGGTTTGAGCATAATCCCAGCTGTTCTAAAGGATCACCATTTTTTCTCCTGTGCAGTTTGGAGAGCACAAAAAAGTTTACCCATCGCTTCAAGCAAACCTATGATGATAGTTACTAGACTGATCCTTGGCGACGTTCATAAATAATCAAGCATGTAGGCCCCTTCGCTAGGCATTTGGAACTATTTCTCTCAGAAGAGACCCTTTACAAAGAGGAGTAAGGAGTTTTTCCCCAAGTCCAGGTTCACCATTTAAGAGAACAATTGAGATCCCATCTAAGTCCTGGGTGCGATATTCTTTTGCATTTTATATTAGCTTAACTGCTTGAAATACTAAGGGATGCATTACTGAAATATCCAATACAGAGAGATTAGACTTATTAAGGTCCTCATCATTTGGTCCATTAGCACAATAATGGTCTGACAAGATGAGTTCCCAAGGGAGCTTGGAGTTTGGTAGTGGCCTTGGCTTGGTCTCATGGTGCATGCTCTGGATGTTATCCTCCACCATTCTTCTGCATTGGAAGAGGGAACAAATTGCATCAAGAATTATAGCTGATCCTCTGCCCTGTGCTTTTGGTTTAGCATAACCTTTGCTAATTTCTTTCTTTTCAGTTTTATTAATTGTTTTGTCTAACGGGAACCTAGAAGCTGACTGGCCAAATAATCTTTATATCTTCGAATTTCCAATGTATTCACTTTTGTAAAAGAAACTCAATTGTCAAATTTAGCAGCAGAATTATTATGAGCGCTACCACAAAATTAGCAAACTCCTGCAGGATAATTCGACATCGGTCTATCACATCATCTAGTCAGTTATCTCTTCAAAGAATTTAAAGAGACTCTTCATTAGTAATTCACCAGATTTTATCAGAGTCCAAAATAATTTAGAGCTCTGATTAACTTCTCTTATTTCACCTTTACATGCACTTCAATAGAGCACAAGCGACAACGAACTACATTTTGGGTTACAGCAAATTATGATTACTGTCAGTAATGGGAATAATAGAAAAATCTGATACACAAGAGTCAAATTCAAAACGTAAAAACGAAATTCCAACAAAATATAGTGAATAACAAATATTGTGTCAAAAATAATTTGTTGTCACGATTAGCATGGGACATAATACAGAATGTAACAACATCGCGTTTTTAGGTATTTAGTATCGCTTTTTAATAATTACATATTATTATTTTTTTATTATAGTTGCTTAATTTCTTTTAGAGTGATTGGTGATACGTGTGGGGTGGACGTGAAGATACATGCTGGCTTTAGGGCGGTGCGAGGGGTGCTGAGCTGGATTGGGCTTGTGATTTAAAAACACCTGCTGAAAAGTTCCTTGTGAGTCCAGCCTTCAGGAAAGAATTAAAATGTCAAGATACATCTTGTGATTAACTTTCTTACTTGGGACAGAGACGGAAGTTTTGCCTAGCGGTAGCTTTGACTCGCCCTAAAGGAGCGAAGAGGGTTAATATGCCTGGTGCAAAGAACAGAATTATATTTTATGTGGATAGCTGAGTGGATCAGCAAAACCAGGCTTTACAAGCGCTTCAAAACAAATGAGTGTATGTGGAAGGAGGGCTATGGGGAGATGAGGGGCACATTTGCCAGGTGGTAGTGAGTGAATCCCAGGTGGTCATGGGGTGGAGCTTGCCAAAAAAAGACTGTCGTACAGGGCGCCACCAGCGCTAAAACCCTGTGAAGATATGTGTATTTTTGTATTTGCTTTTTGTCTGTGTGGGCATATGTGTTTGTATTTGTGTGGCCTCTGTGCATACAGTGGACCACTAGAAGTATGCGAAGAACTATCGCTGACACAATCGCATCCAGTCCCGTCATAATGGTGATCTTGCCATAATAATTATGCTTCATGACATATTTTGGTCATTTTTGGTCTAAGTATGGCATATACACAGCTATTGATGGATAAATGTGAACATTTCTGCTCTATTTAGGCCCTTCCTGGTGTAATGGTCTCCCTGCCGAACTATAATGGCGAATGGCGATTATTGGCATGTTCTGGGCATCATTCCCTTTACGGTTTGAGGCTCGGGCATATTGCTGGGCTTCACTCGCATAATTTAGGTATCTTTGGCATCACGGTTGGCATTCATGCCATGTGGGGTAGTATTTGGGAATCTACCAATTTGAGGTATTTACACACATGAGTACTTGGTAGAAACGGCAAACGTGGGCACATACATTTATTAAAAATGAAAACTGATATATCTAGAAGAAAATATGTACATTTTTGCCGGGAAAATCTAGCTTTGTTTTCTAGGATTTCATTTTGTTTATCCGAAATGAAAACAATATATTTGAATTAAAAAAGTGTAGTTTTATAAACGGACCCGCTGGCGTTTGAAAATAAAAAAAAAGATCTGTCTTGTCAAAATATTGTTAGAGGTAAAGTTTAAATGATAATTTTTGTTGAATAAAGGAGACTTATTAACACTGGACATTAAATCAGATCAGGGGTTCTGATTTTCGTGAATATGTTGTGGCAATGAGTAGCAAGAGAAACTTTCCATGTAGATTATCAGAAGAAAAGGAGTCATGTGCTCCATTTAAATTTCAGACACTATTGAGTGTCTGTGATTTATTATTCATCTGGGTAGAAATCGCTGTGAGCTATTGCTTCCTGACTGTTTCCACTGTCTTGCAGAGCTTAGCAATATTTTTCGTTAATTTGTTTTTCTTTACTGAAAATGGAACACATTTCCGTAGTCTCTACTGTCAACAGTAATTTTAAGTCCATAAGCAGATTTTGTACACACACATACACATACATGCCCACACAAACGTTCAAGCACACTGTATACACATGCTGACATATTAATGAACACAAATAAATCACGTGCATTTAGGCGTTTGGTTTAAGAGAAACCAAAAGACCTATAGCCAAAACCAATTGTTCATCAATCAAATTGTGAAACAAAGGCCCAAACTGACTTGCAGGCATCAATGGGCGCAAAGAAAACACTTGCACTCGCTAACCATACACACACTCACCTTTTTACATACAAGTAACTCATACAGGAGCAAATACAAAAACTACATTTCATACGCATGCAAAATGCTGCAGAGAGACTACAGGCACACAGGTAAAAATGCACACTCAGAGGTTTGGGAAATTTATAGCTGCGCAGGTGAGTCGTTGTTCATGACAATCTTTACACCAATGACAGATAGTTTTTCCCATGGCATGTACAGACCATCTTCCAAAAGTATGTCCTAGAGATAGGAAAAATAAGTTTTATCTTGCACGATGCTTCCTGGATTATTCACATAATCTGAGTGTGAAAGTGTGATGGTGTCCCTTTGATTCCAGTATGTATGATAGATGGAATGCAATAGCCTGGTGCTCTGAGTGTGATGTTTGTTGTGAGTCTAATAAGTTACAAAAAAGTTTTCTTAGACAATATGGTTTTATAATTATAAAACAAATATATTATATCACAAAATTATAGACAAACGATTTTTAGAGTTTATAGAACTTGCAGAGATCAATGACTACATCTCAAAAAATCGTACCTAGCAATTATTCCAATGCTGTATCACGAGATAAAGTTGAATGTCATAAAAAAACTGTTTAAAAAAATGTATTTAAAATGTCCAACAATGGACAATGCTTTATCAAGTGAAGAGTAGCACATCTAGTTAATTTTGCACAAATACAAATCCATCAAGGGAACGTATGCTAATTGCAACTATTTTTTTGAGTATGACTGATTAAAACCTATACGAAATCTTAAAACCTCTAATCTAAGATGTGAGCCACAAAGTCTATCAAAAAAGGAAAACATCCATTTGGTCTATGGAGGGTATTATTTGAGCAAACAGTGGCTTACAGAAACATAATCAACATCACTTTTGATTGAAAGATGAGTCAATTGCTTCTGAAGAAGTTTGGAAGGAAAAGGAACCTTATATCTCCCCTAAATTTATTTTGATATTTGATAATAATTAAATGATCGAGAAATTCCCTTTCTCAACGACTTTCAGATGAGATTGCTTCCAGCACAGCCAAGACATTTTGTTAAGGATCTTATTCTTGGAGGGATGGTAAAAATACGTAAAAAAATGAGCCCCTGCTATTGCTGGCCAAGATGGTAGCTGTAGCTCAAAACAAAAAACTTTGATCATAGCATGTGCGGGTATACTAAATATTTTCGTTAAGCAAACATTCTTTATAGTTTTCCAAGTAATTTTTGGATTCGCATAGAGCAATTCTAGGTCATGTAAAGCCAGGGGTGGAATTTTTATCTTTATAAGACTTCAATAGGTGTAAATGGGGCTGCCCCTGCAGATATCGTTAAATGTAATGTATTTATCTACAGTGACAATAGACCTATCTAATGAGCTTGAATGCTCTGTCCATTTTCTATTTCTAGCTAAATAAAGATGAAAATACCTGTACCTATTTAATTCTTCTTAATTTTCTTTCCCTAAATACCACAAGTATTTTCGATGCTTCTTGCTAACAATCATTATTTTATTTTTTCAATATTTATAGTTAAATGATTTGCCTCACAGCAAGATGTGAATGCTTCCGATTTTCTTTGCAGACCTACAGCATTTTAATAAAAAATTAATAAAGTCACTTGCATACATTAAACCGAGGATATGCATTCCTGCCATCTTTGGGAATACAAATTAGGTTTTGTTTTTCTTAGCGTGTTGGGAGTTTCGGCTAAGTGTAACCCAAAATGTGCCAGTTCACCCCCACCCCTCCCCCCAATCACACACACACCATCGTCTAAGGCCACTTGTAGTATAAATGTCGTTAGCGAAAAGATCATCATATCAATCCCCACTTGCCAAGTTATTAGTGTGGAATAGCTGGATTACAACAGAAGATATTCGGACAGTTTCTTATTTTCTATCTTTTGCCAAAGGGTCCCCACATCCACTGCATCAAAGACAGCATGGAAATAGACAAAACAAGCACACACATGACTATTCATTCCCATTCATTTCTACACTGTAGCTCGCAAAGCAATGATCGACTGAACAATGGCCTTCCCTCAAACCTCCCTGCTCAGTTGGTCCCTCTCTGAAACCCATTCCGTGAAAATAGAATGTTAGCAAATATCTTAGATAGAATATCCTTTAAGTTGATCAGTCTTAAGTTATACAGAAAGCTACCATCACCCTTCTTAAATATGGGATTAACCACTGTACCCTTCCATGAATTGGGAATATAATCAGACTCATCAAACTATTAAAAAAATGAGATAACGTCTTTGCCCACCATTCTGTATTAACTTAATTGGTAAAGGCCAGAAAATTATCTGGCGTGACTACATTTATGAATGCAATGACTGTCTTGATTTTTAAATTCTTAAATGAAATAAGGGCTAGGTTAAAAGTTTACAGTTTACATGATTAATTAGATTTACTCTAGTTTTTTATTACCAAATACATTATTCAAATGTTTCACCAATTCTTCTTCTTGTATCATTCTGGTTGTAGAGTTGGGATATGTACATGTAATCCTATTCACTAATTTCCAAAATGCCCTTTTGGTCTTGACATGTTACAGTTTTATTTATTGGCTTTCAATTTCTATTGAAATAATCAAGCCTTTTCTCTAGTAAAAGCCTTTTATATATGTTCTTACAGTAGCTTATTTGCTGTTCTGGCATTATTTTGGGGTCACATTTTCCTAATCGTAACAGTTGTTTTATTTTTCTATTGCGACACAGACAGGAATGGGTACACCATTTTACAATGTGGTGTTGTCAAAGCATTTCATTTCCATACTTTCTAACTCTCACTCTAGATTGCAGTCATGCTACAAGACTCTCAATTTTACTGCACACTGTATAATTTTATCTAAACAAATTGAGAGTAAATTAAACAATTCTAATTAATTTAAATATATGTTAGCTCCTAACACTGTGACATTTCTTTTCTAAGGGTCAATCTATAGGGATAATCCACTTGGAAATAAAGTACTTTTTTATTGGAGTTATACACCTCAGTACAAAGAGTGACCTGACGAAGGTCAATGATTACTGCCATCCTGATTTTAAAGAATAAAATCCATAAACACAGAATAATTAAAGGCTGTAATGACTAAATAATTAAAGAGGCATGAATGTGTGCAATTTCAAAAGGTGTGATAAACAAAAAAGTCAAACCTACTTGGCCATTGAGAACACATCATTTAGTTTTTAGCCAACCAATTATTCATATGATTGCAGACTGAAGATATATACATTGGAAAACTTGTTATTGCCACCAAGCAAGGCTTAAGTTAAGCACTTAATGCCAGATCTGTTTTTATAGGCTCCAACTTCAAGTTTAACTATTGTGCAATAGCCACAATAGCCATAGGACACAACAATTTGCTTGAATAGTCCTCTATTTAATAAGTCTGAGTAGCAATAGATAAGAACTGATACATATATTTATCAAAACTAAAATGGAAATATTAGGATTGTTATTTATCAACCTCACAATATAAATCAAGAGTCAATGACAATACGTTTTAAGTGTACTAATACCTTTTCTTGACATTGTAGAATGAGAGTCAATGAACTGCATAACATCTGACCACTATTTGAATAGTAACCATGTTTACTTAGGCATAAAACCTTAACCTTTTGGTGAATCCCACACCTTGTCTTTGGTAAGAAATATTTCATTCACATCTAATATTGACTGTAAACTGCCTGATTACTTGTTGTGTTCAAATCCACGAACATTCCAACTCAGTATTATAGTGTTCAGGGAGCTCTACTCACAATATGATAAATTGACAAAGTTCAAAAGAAATAAAACAAAGATGTCAAAGGATATCATAATGAATAATGTCTAAAAGGGTGTATTTTTCCATGAACATGCTAGCATTCCTCATTAGTTAAAACTATTCTCAATATATAAATGTCCAATAAACCAAGCTGATTGGAAGTCAAATTTCCACAACATATAAGTTTTATTCTTTAGAGGATGTTACTGAGTTACAAAAAATAGATGGATTTCTAGGTTCCTAAATGAAAACTTGGGTAAAAGAAATATCCTCCCCAGATATTACTGGTAAGCTGAAGTCAGTTAAAAAATGTCCACTTTTAAAACTTGTTTTTTATCAAAAAGGAAACAAAATAACCTCTGATCACTACTCCTTCATTTTTGTGGTTTCAAAGCCAATTAAATCCAAATCATATTGCTCAGTGGCTGGTAACTGGTGTCTTGCTTAAAAAGAGATGCAAAATGTTTTCCTGTTAAGTGGGCAGAGGTTTTATCCTCGTTCCCTTTTTTGAAATATAACAATATACAAAACAATATCCTCTTGTATATTAAGTATAGAGCTTCAGAATGGGTGGCTAAACCTTTGCTTACTAGTTTTAGCGTTGTTCTTATCATTGTCACAGTTGGGGAGTGGAGTTTCAAATTTTTTTGTTTTTCTAAGGGATACAACCATACATTCATTTTGAATGAGTTGCTCACCGGGATTGATACCTTTCAGTGCGACAGAGCGGGCGTGAAACCTACCATTATTTGATCATTTATTCTTCTGGTTTATATTCCGCCTGAAGCAGTAATTTTTTCATTTTGCTTCTTTTCCTTCAAACTTGAGATTTCTTTTTCAGCCACATTTTTGTCAGTGTTGCTGTAGGAATTCCTATAATTGCTTCCATATTTTGAACAGAGACCATATGGCAATTTCCTTACCAGCATAAGGCATTATGAGACATAGACCAAAAAGGCAAATATTTTAGATTGTTCCTGACTACTCTTATTTTCATCTAACACCTTATCAGTGCTCTTGTTCAAGTGCTCAGTTTTGGGGCCCAGAGGTATTGGTCTGATGAAATTGGTACATAAAAAATAATTAATGTAATTCTTTGTTGGAAATAGATCTCTTTGCAGTGTCACCCCCAAACATTTTGCCTTTTTTCCTCCACTTTTTGCTGAATTCATTTTATGTTGGCCTTAGGACTTTGCGTACTTTACCATTAGTAACAAGTGCTAAGGTGCTTGTACTCTCTCCCTAAAACATGGCTTGATGGGGTTGTACCTAATTGGCATAATTAATTTACTGTTAAGCCCGTATTAAAGTGCACTACATTTGCTCATGGCCTGGAAATTAAAGGCTTTTAGTGGGCCTGCAGCACTGCTTGTGCAACCTATGCAAGTATCACTTTGCAGCATGAATGCAGCGTTTCACTACCATGTTGACTTAGCAATTAATACCCCTTGCTACGCCTTAATCTCCCCTTTTATTGACTATATCACATGCTAAGGTAGGCCCGAGGTAGCTCATTGGGCAGGGTCCTATGTAATTAAATGGCAGGACATATTCTTTTAAGTATTACATGTCCTGGCAATGAAAAACTCTCAAATTCATTTTTCACTAGACTACTGTGAGACCTACACCTCCCATAGAATTACATTGGGAATTCATTATTACATTTAATAAGCTGTAATTCCTGATTGGGAAGGGGTGGATCAGTCATTTTTAGTACCTATGGAATTGTAATAAAGATAATGATAAATCCTCTTTAGTCGCAAAGTTGAATTTATTGTTACAATTTGGAAAATGCCACTTTTAGTGACCAGGCATTTCCCTGCTCTTAGCTTGTGTGCCTGCAGCCTGTCTAAAATACACATCTGGGGTGGGGTGACAACTGGGCTTGTGCATTCCTTCTAGACAGCCACACAGAATTGGAGCTTAAGTGTGACTTGATGGGACTCAATGGGCCATTACCTGGCTTCATGGGGGGTATAGCAGAGGGGGCCTCACTTAGACCTGAATAGGCTGAGTCCTGTCCTAACACAAAGGGCTGCATAGCCCCTTTAGTCAGTCTGGAGCCAAGGCAGGAAGAAAATTGCTCTGGGCACTTCAAAGACCTTTCTTTGAAGTCATCTTCACTTCAAAGTACTGGACCTCTGACACCGCAAACTCAGTACACATCTGGACTTGTGTATATGCTGCCAGGAAGAATAACTGCTGTGCTGCTGCAAAACTCCTACTCTGTTGAACTGCTGCTCTCGAAGAACTGCTTACTTGCTGTGCTGACGTGCTACCTGCTGCCCTCTTTGCCTGGGTGAGAAGGACTTGACCCATATTTCTTGAACCCAGAACCAGAGTGAGTGCTCTCTTGACTCCTGTTCTTTTGAAGTCTCAGGGACACAAAAGACTTCCAACTCATCACACACAACTCTTGGACCTGCCTTCAACAAGCTCTTGATCCCCAAGAGGCGCCTCTCACATCATAGGCCCTTGGAAGTGTTTTTTGGGCTCCTGAAAATAAGGTTTGGGCTCTTCGCTACTGTGAATGGGCCCTTACGCTCTGAAAGCATGCCGCTCCCCTGAAGAATCAGTGCAAGCCACCACAGGTTCTTCAATTTGCACACAAGCATTGCCGCTCATGACCATGAGGCTGCAATCTGTTTGTCCGCAGTGCCCAGCCGACTCTTTGTGCCCAGAGACCACCATTAGTAGCACTCTCCTTGCTCCTGATGAACTTCTTCCTCACGAATGGGACTCTTGGCCCAATTCTTGAGAAGGTAAAACTTTAGCTGGACTTGTCTGCGACTGTATCTGAACTGCGCTCCATCTCGGTTGGCCTGAACCTTCAGGTTTAATTCAGTCTAGTGTGACCAGATAGTCCTGTTTATTACTTTATACTTTCAAGCACTACTTTTAAGTTTGTTCTTGGACAATTCATATCTCGCCCTCTACGTATTGGATTTTTAGTGTCTTGGTCTTATTTTGTTAAAAAAACATAATCTATCTTTCTAACCTGGTGTGAAGTGTTTTTGTGGTCTTTTCACTGTGTTACTATTTGAGGTATTGTACAAAGGCTTTACACGTTGCCTCTTAAGTTAGGCCTACCTGCTCTGTACCAAGCTACAAGAGGGTGTGTACAGGTTAATTTATGGTGTGTATCTGACTTAACAGGATGGTGGTTTCTGCTTGGACAGGGTGCATACCTCTGACAACCTGAAACCCAATTTCTTACATCCTTTTCCATAACTGTTGGAGGCAGCACATTCTGGTTGGCTGAGGCAAAGCCTTTGCCAGGCAGAACCTACCACTCCCATCAGGGGTGGGTTTTTACACTTACTGTATAGCCTGCACTCACCCTTGGGTAGCTTTTGCACTGAGCAGACAGGCTTACTAAAGAGACAATGTGTAAAGCATTGGCACAGCACTCTTACCCAACAAATTCACTGCGTGTCACAAAGACTTCACATGTTGTGTAAGAAATGAAGATGTGTATTCAAAACACACATTCATTTAACACACCATGTACATCATGTACTTTTGGGCATAAATCACATTCTAAATAATATTAGCAGCACTATCCCCAACCATGTTAAAATATCATCAGCAATATGTACACTTGGTCAGAAAATACTATTTTCCTTCCCAACATCCTCATGTGGTGCAAAACGTTGTCAGCCCAAGCATTTATTCCAATTCAATACCACACAGTTAAAGGTTGCACCATAGTTCAGAACTATAGCAGTAATGTGTACACACAGATATTTACAGCACTTTTAAATAACCTTGTGGGCCTAAACAGCAAGGGAAAAAACCAATGGCAACTGTGATAATGCTGAGGCAAGGAAACAACGTGTATGTCTACACCACCATACAGTCTCCTTGATCACAGACGATCACTCTCACGCACTCACTCCACATCACTACACAGTGCCACGGATACCAGGACGTCTTGTATAGCACACACTTGCACGCACTCGCTCCCAGCATCTTAATGCAGTGCACCGATTTCCGGCAAGTCAGTGGTTGCTGACCCAGTGGGCCCAAACCCTCCTCCACCATTCAACCAACCCCTTCTACCCCACCCTCATGGGCTGGATATGAGAGAAACCTTTCCCCTGATACTGGGCCATTCACAGCAGGAGTCACACTTATCCAGGGCCCTGGGTGAAAGGCAGGGGGAAGATAGATAACAGGCTGACAGGCAGCAAATAGAGGTTTGGCCCACTCAGGAAGTTCACTCAAAGGTCTCTGCACCATGCTTTCCGGCACGGGCCCTGTTCTGCAAAGCATGGGGAGAGGGTCACTGTTGGACACACGCCACTCACAATAGTGCTCAGCAAAACCGAACACTCCAGTACACTAACACGCTTCTCTGTGCCCCCCAGGAAATGGGGCACAACATCTGGTGTATGATGGTTTGAGTCGCACCAGACAATTCCAAATGCACATAAATTGTTACCAATTCCATAGCTCCTGGGAATGAGGCACAACATCTGGTGGGCGATGAACTGAGTGGCACCAGACAATCCCAGTCACACACCATGAATTACCAATTCCGTACTTCCCTGGAATGAGGCACAACATCTGGTGGGCGATGAACTGAGTGGCACCAGACAATCCCAGTCACACACCATGAGTTACCAATTCCGTACCTCCCTGGAATGAGGCACAACGTCTGGTGCACTATGACTTGAGTCACACCAGACACTTCTGGTCACACACACAGAGTTTAAGTTCAGTGGTGCCACACCAGGTATATTGCGGCACTGCTAGAGGTATGCCCCAACCTCTGAGGTTCACCACCGGTGAATGAAATACTGCATACACTGAGCATGCAGTTGGCATGTTGCACAAGAGAAATACAGCATGGTCGACGAAACAGGCCACGCAGGGTCCCGCGACTGATGAATCTTCTCACCACTAACAAGACGCTCATGGGTGTTGAGGTCCCACGATGCAGGTCCACACTCCTTGAAAATGGTTGTCCCTTTGGGGCTCCACACCAGGCAATCCAGTCTCCAGCCACAATATTTAATTCCACGTTCACACCACTGCCAGCAGATGGGATCCATCAGACGACATGGACAAATAGGATCCACCGCACTCCAGATGTCACAGGTAGAAGGTGTAGGTCCTTCACAGGAGGTCTTTGATGTCCCTGAGACATCTACCAAAGAACAGGAGGAAGCCAACAAGCCCTTGGAGAGCACATTTTGGCATGCCACACAGCAGCAGGTATTCAGCCCTCGCCAGCCACGATTCAGGGAGGCTGCACAGTCCCTTCAAAGGGCAGTAATTACTCCTTGTGCACAACAAATTCCCTTGGCAGTGTGCACCACGCAGTCTAGTTTCTCCAGTCCTGCATCCCTGCAACCGTATCTCTAGTTTGATGCACTGTAGTAACAGTAGTTATACCGTAGTGTACCTTTGAAGTTAGGGGTGGTTCAGAGGGTTCCTCTCTGAACGACAGATGTCTTCCCAAAATTTTACTCCTGTTTGCTCTGGGGCCAAGGAATGCAGATCTTAATCTTAATCTTTAGTGGGACCATGATCTGGACCGGAGAGGCCAAGTGCCAAAACCTTTCCCTCTAGTCCATCCAGCCAGGCCCTCAAATGGCAGAGGAGTGTTGTTCCAGTTGTGTGCCCGCAGCTCATAGAGGTCACTGGGGAATGCACAGATGTGCTCCCCCATCCTCCAGTGTGAACTTGAGTCAAATTAAAAGGCACAGAAAATGTTTTAGAGCAGAGAGATTCTCACTTTCTAGAAGTGCAGTGTCTTAGTTATTATTGACAAAACCACCTTTGCCATAGGAAGGGGTTTTGTCAGGATGATTTCAATGATAGGGAACATTAGGAGGCTGTTCCACTGCAATCCACTATTGCTGTTAGGAGTAATTGTAAACTTCCCCCATGTTAACCTATGGGCAGAGCAATCCTCATCAGTAGTGAAAACGCACATGGGTATTCTTCACTCCCTGGGCACATGTGTCCTTGCGCACACAAGCCTGTTAGGGGCAGACTAGACATGTGTTTAAGAACACCATTTGTGCAAGTGCGCACACAAAGGCCTGCAATTACAGACTGAATATATGTCTAAAAACACCATACGTGTGAGTATGGAAACACATGCCTGTTATAACAGGTGGGATACATATTTAAAAACACCATAGGTACAAGTGAGCACACACACACCTGCTATGACAGACTGAAGACATGTTTAAAAGCACTAGAGGTGTAAGTGTACACATCCAGACCTGCTATGACAGGCTGGGCTCATGTTTAAGATTACCATAGGTGCAAGTGTGCACACCCAGGCCTGTTATGCCAGGCTGAGCACAGCACATGTTTGGAACACCAGTGGGCATGCGTACACACACTGGGCAGTGCCAATACCTAACATCTATGAGAAATGTGTGTGTGCGCTTTCACACTGTACTTATAGTGGGAACGTGCACCGGGCCCTAAAGCCACTAAGAGAGAATCAGAAAAACCAGTGAGAAGAAGTGAAAAGGTTTGGGGAACCACTACCTCAGTGTGTCAGATCTAACAATAGCAAAACATCTAGAAATTAGGATGCTGAAGTAGAATCTATATTAACAGTTGATTCAGAGATTATATACCAAGTTTGCCTTCTGCTCTCCTTTATTTTATGTGTCAAGGAGCTGCCTAATGTAGATACTTAATTATAGTTAGATGAAAAGGAGCCATGCTTTTCATAGGATGAAAGCAACTTTCCAGTATAAAGCAAGCAAGGTGATGAGGAGAGAAGATGATATGCTGATCAAAAAGGTATACAGGAATAACTTAAGCTGCTTTTATCCTCCTCTTCAATAGTGTCAGATTGCTCAAAAGGAGAAATTAGATACTGATAATTACTTTTCTTTACAGTAAAGTTCTGAGCTTCATTGCATTTATCTGTTTCTGATGGATTTGATTTAAAATGCTTTTCCACAAAGTTTTAAATAGATTCTGTAAGTGGAGAGACTGAAATATCCTTCCGTTAATATGCAGGCGATGCATTGTGAATAACCTGTTCATTCTGATGAATTTCTTTAGAGTTTAGTGTTCTTTTCTTTTTATGTTCTTGTTGGTCCTAAGACCTACAAGACTGAAGAGAATAGGAAGATGGAGCCATTATTAACATTTATATTTATTTTAAAAAAATCTTCAGTAAAGTATCAGGTGGCTATTCACAAAGGTAACATAGGCATTTGGGTCAGCATACACTTTAAAGTAATTTTACTACTTTAGGTTATTCACAAAATATGAGTGTAAAATTATTCAAAGCTGTAATTTTACACCTCTCCACCTCATGAAAATTGAAAATCGATCCAAACTTAAAAGTGACAAATACGTCTGCCAAAAAAGGAACAGGAGTAAATCCAGCACCACACATGACCATCCACTAATACTACAACACCTACCGTAGAAATCCATAGAGGTAGAGACTTAGATGTACCCCGTATCAAATAATAATGAATTAAAATAAATAATGTAAAACTGATAAAATATAAATGAATATATTTTACAATAAGAAAAATCTAAAAATAATACTTTTTTATTATTTAATTATAAATTTTTCTAACAAACTTGTATGAGATTAAACTTTAACAGCATACAATTAGGATACTTTAAATTAATTTTGTCTATTATTTTTATTATTTATGAATTTATATTTTTGTTATTACTTTAGGTAGGAATTCATTTTTTAATTAAGAAATCAGCCAAATTATTTTAATTTATTTTACTATATTTAAATTACTTTAACTTATAATTCAAAATTAACTTGTCAGTGTTATAGCATTTTTTCGTTCTACATTTAAATAAATCTATAAAATCATTTTCAATAATGTTTAAAATAAAAATACTTTTATTACTTTTCTCGCAATGTAGTATATATTTTTAAAATTTCCCCACACATTATTGTGTGGGAATCTCCACTCCAATTGTGGGGATCTCCCAGTGGTAAACTATAGGAAAAAGTAAAAGAATTTATGAAAGGTGAAAAAAGTGAGTGACATTTTTTGTGTTTGTTATTACTGTAAATTATATACTTATTTTCAATGTAGATTAAACAATAAAAATGCTAAAGTGTTAATAAATTAAGTTTTAATTGAAAATAAATCAATTTGAGTATACTAAATTGAAGAACAAGTATTTTGATGAAGTTTAAAAAAACAAAAATCACCTAATTTAAAGAACGTATTTTTTTAATATGCATTAACATTTATTGAAGGTAATGTATAGAATAATTAGAAGTAATTTAAAAATATCTGAGTACACTTTAATCCAATAATATCAGAAAATGAAGACCCACTTTTAGATTTCTATTATTATTATGAACGAAGATCCTGTGATACATGTCAGGTCTTTCTTAAAACTTGAGGTTGCTAAAATGCATCTGAATAAGGTTTGATTGAATTGAATTTAATTTGATCCAATAATATTTTCTAAGTTTAAAAAAGGTGTTAAAATATTTTAAATTACAATAATAATTATGTGATATTTTACCTTTTTAAGCATTCTATTAAATTGACATATTTTTTTAAATATTTTAAATAATTAAACTCTATTTAACATTATTTCATATTGCTATTTCCTATGGGATTTTAATTTAAGTCCCTGCCTCCATTATTTTTGTGGAAACGTATTCCAGTACTAATGGTTGGCCATGTGTGGTGCTGAACTTACATCAGCTCTGAGCTAGAGTGATTTACTACTGTTTTAGGTCCCTTTTTAGCTGTCGTACCTTTAGAAGCACAGTTTGTGAATAGTGGGTTACTCATTAGTGGGTGGGTGTACGCCCCCCCTTAAATGCTACCCTTAAATCCACCTTACTCTTCTTTAATACCCTCCCTTTTTCTAGTAAGTATTCTTGATTTTCTTGCCACTCCCCCTCCCACATTTACTAATAAAATGTATACTTGTGAGTGTGGAGACTTTGCAGTGGGGGCGGATTTCTGCACAGAAATAGATAGGACAGGTGGAGATTAAACATCCCCAAGAATGTTTCTGAATAGCACATTGTAGTGGATTTGTAGTACTACTGTAGTACTACAAAATGAAGTTTCCTAAAAGGAACTTCAATTTACTAAAGTTGCTTCCTGTTTGCATCCATTTAACATAAATATGTAGCTGTGCTGTTACTTCATCCCCTTGAAATGGAAGCATTTTAAACACTTTGGGGCATATTTACAAGAAAGTGGCGCATCAGTTCCGATGCACCACTTTTCTTGTGTCGCCCCTGTCCACCTAAAGACATCATGGTTGCGCCATGTTTACAATATGGCTCGCCATGGCGGTTGTTAAGACAATAGTGTCAACAATTTTGACGCTATTGTGGCGCTTTGCTGCACTAGCGTCAAAAAGTTTGACACTAGTGCAGCAAAGCACAGGGAGGCCCATTGATTAAAATGGGTGCGTCATTTTCCCACCAGCTCTGAGCAGGCGTTAAAAATGATGGAACTATGGTGCAGTAAAATGTTGTAAATTTCACTGCGCCATTTTTTAGGGCCTCCCTGTGTCGGAATGCAACCCTTGCATACATTATGCCTGCCACTGGCATAGTGTGGCACAAGGCTTTACAAAGTTGCACAATGCAAGCATTGCACCACTTTATATATACGGCACAGGAAAAAGGCCTCCTTAACACCACCTTAGTGTGAAAAAACATGATGCTAGGGCAGTGCAAGGTGGCACTAGGGGCTTGCAAATATGCCCCTTTGTGTCCTCATTGTCTATATTTCAGTTTATTAGAACCTACCCCTAATCAACAGGAACTGACTGGGCCGCTGATTCACAAATTGGCAGTTTCTATTGAGTTCTTCATGGCTGGGTTTTAGTTGCTCTTAAAGCATTCAAAGTGAACTTGGACCTTTCTGAAAAAACATTGGCCACTAGCCTATCAACCTACTGGCTCCCCAAGGGGAGACAAACACAATGGTGCATAGTCGAAGACCACTCTAGAAAAGAAACAGGAGTTCCCTATGCAGGACTCCCAAAGATCTAGCAACTCTGACTCCTGAAGGGTTTGGAGGATGGACCACTGCACATCTGCACTTCTACAACAATCTGCATTCTAGTAGCAACACCACCCTCGCTCCCCACACATGGGGAGACATTCAGGCCCATATTAACACATTTTTAGCCCTGCGTTTGCATCATTTTGTTACGCAGAAGTGGCTCAAACTTGCAAAATACAATTGTATTTTGTAAGTTTGCACCATTTTTGCGTCAAAAAGTGGCGCAAATGCGGGGCTAAAAAAGTATAAATATGGACCTCTGTTTGTTGCTAGAGTGCCAAGGCACAAAGATGCAAAAAAAGCCAATACTAGGCACGTTCCATCTAGAACCTGCAAGTCAATTTGCTTAAAAAAACCTGGAAGTTCAACAACGTGAACCAGGAAGCAGGAGACAAGTGAGCTGGCAGCCAGAGAAAATGAAGTAAGGAGGAAGGCCAGGACAATATTGAGGAAAAGTGGGCACAATATGATGAATCTGAAGCAGTGACCAAGTTGCAGTGACTACAAATGCTTGACCTTCTTTAAACCTGTGTAAATATAGTGTCGTATTGTTTGTAGTGTTTGAGAAGAGGACAGGAACCTAGGAAAGTCAGCTAAGAGATTATAAAAGTCATGAGAAGAACAGGTGAATGGGGAGAGGGGAAGTAGGAGTACAGCGGAGAGAACAGAGAGGTAACAACATGAAAGTAATATGTACAAATAGGTTAAACAGTAGGGCTGGGGTAGAGACAGAGAGGGGGTAAAGCATAGCTGCCAAAGAGGTGATATTAGAGTGATTTAGAGGCCTCAATGGAAATAGAGATTATATGGAGTTACTAGGCATGGAAATAGCTGATAGAAAGACAATGAGTGAGAGGACAACAGCGAGAAGGGAAATGAGATGTAGGAAGAGGAGAGCAGGAGGCAAGGGATCAAGAGATCAGACAAAAGAGATAGAAGAGACAAAGAGCATAGACAGTGCGAGTGGACAGGAAGAGAACAAAGAAAGATCAAGGTGATAGAAAGAGGGGAAAAACGATAAGGCAAGTGGAGAGGAAAGTGGTAAGGGAAAGTAGCAGAAAGGGGTGGAAAGAAAGAAATACTAGACAAGGGACAATGGCACAGAAAATGGTAACGAAAGGAGATGAACAGACAAGAAGTGAATGAGGCATAAGGAGAGAGGGAAAAAGAAAACAGCATCTATGTCCTCTGCCTCAGAAAAGTGTGTGTGTGTCAAAGTATCTCTCTTCGGAAGGACACTCCTATTTATGGGACTGATTCCAAAGGGTTTTTAACACTGCACACTGGGGTACTGCTGAGCAGTCCTCAGTGTATTGCTGTGGCACATAAAATATGCTCAAATTCATTGATTACCAATTGGATGAATGAAATAATATTTCTAGAGTTCAGTGATACCTAGTAGCATCCTGGTGCGGAGGCATAATTAACTTTCCATAAATCCTGCAGTATATGGTGTAAGAACATACACCAATAGCACGGAAAGTTAAATGTCACCTATGGACTCCAGCACATACTTTGCCATTCACTAAGCTGACAACGAAAACATACCTTCTGGTCTACATGTGTATGTAGCCTGATTGCAATGTGGCAACAGGATGTGTTGCAAAAGTGGGAAGGATTGTCATTGGAAGCTGTTAGACCTGTCATCCTTAGGATGCTCTTCCCCCAAACCTTTTGTATTCCTCTTCTATTTTTGCTTATCTTGTTTTTGTTGGCTTTGGGACTCTGTACCTTTTCTCACTGCTAGCCAGTACTAATATACATGTGTTCCCTCCTCTCAACATGGTAAAATTGTCTTACACCCAATTGGCACATTTAATTTACCTGTAAGTGCCTAGTAAAGTGGTACTGCTGGTACACAGGACCTGTAATTCAAATGCTACTAGTGGTCCAGCATCATTTAAGTAGCCCTGTTAAACATGACTCAGGCCTGCCATTGCAACCTGTGTGTGCAGTTTAAAACTGTCATTTCCACCTGTAAAATAAACCTTTTCCCAGGCCTAAACATTCCTTTTTGCTAGACAGAAATCATACGTAGGGTAGGCCCTATATAGCCTAGAGGACAGTGTGCAGTGTATTTAAAAACATGGACATGTATTTTTAAGTTTTACATGTTCTAGTAGTGAAAAACATCTAAGTTAATTTTTCACTATTGTGAGGCCTACCTCTCTCACAGGGTAACATTGAGTCGCTCTATTACATTTACTAAGTGCTAACTTTTGATTAGAAACAGGTCACATTTTCATGTTTGATGTCAGAGAAATTGTAATAAAAAATCCTCTTTAATAATAAAGTTGTATTCTAAGTTACAATTTTGAAAATACCACTTTTAGACAAAGTGTAGTTGGTAGTTCAGTGTAGTAGGCAGTTTAGTTTATCCCTCCCAGTGAGCCACCCAATAGTCGGATTAGTTGTGCCTGGATGGGCCATCAACTGGCAGGATTGTGGGTGCACAGTTGAGCACAGCCTTATTTGTTGCTGAATAGGCTGTGCCTTGCCTTCACATAACAGATTTGTCACACTGCATTGTTCAGCAGCCAGCTTGGAGCCAGGATATGAAAGGCACGTAACTTCAAGGACTTCAAAGGGAATTTTCTAGAAAACCCGCCTACTGCAAGGCTAGCACCAAGTATAAAAAATAGACCCTCAGATCCAACTATTCTGTACACTCTTGGACCTGTGAATACTACAGATGAAAGACTGATGTACTGCTCTGCTGTCAGAAAGACTGCCACTCTGCTGCCCTGTTTGCTGAGAAGGAAGGCTGGACCTGCACCTTTCATCCCAAGCTGAAGTGACTCCAAGGGTCAGCTGACTGAGCCCATGTTCTGAGCGACAGGGATAATAAGCTCCACAGGCCTCTCTGCAACTATCCAGCTGACCTGCTGCCTAGGCTTGCAACTGGACCTGCCTGAGCCTTGCTGACTTCTGTTGGAATGAATTCCTGAGCCACAAGAGATGCCCCTCAGGACCTAGATCCTTGATGTGGCATCAGTTGAGTTCCCCACTGAAAGGAAGGAAAAATGTTAACGTTCTGGGCTCTTTGCAACAACAATCAGGTTAGGATCTTGCCTCCCACACTGCCCACCCACTAGAAGCTCTGGTGAACCCGACTCTTTATATCACAGTGACCGAGCACGACTCCCAGCAGAGTGAGAACTACACTTCACACTACATCATCAACAACCTGTGGAGACTGCAAACATGAAACTCCAGCAACCCTTGTCCATGACCCTTGACAGGATATTCATGCAACAATGATGACCATTAGCGATGCTGTCCCTGCTCGACGTAGTTTCTTCCATCATGAACAGAACTCTTTGCACTAGACTTCGGAAGGTACCTCATTGATCAGGACTAACCTCGTCCCTGTATTTGGCCTGCTTTCTATTGCAATTGGCCTGAATTTGTGACTTTCAGCCAGTCTTGATCAACCAGATAATCCTGAGGGGTGCTTTGTCTTCTGAGGTGCTTTACTTACGTGACATCTTTAAAACTGCAAATCTCTGGTTCTACTGATTAGTTTTTTTGTCATTTTGGTGTCAATATATTACACTTTACTCTATTTTTCAAAATGTTTGTGGTATTTTTCTTGCATTGTGCTTTCACTTTATTACTGTTAGGAGTGCTGCATAAATAATTTACACATTGCCTCCAAGTTAAACCTGCCTGCTTTTGTTCCAGGCTCCCAGAGGGTTAAGCACAGAATAACTTTGTGTTTGCTTGTGTCTCACCCTAATAGAAATTGTGGTTGCTGCATTGCTCGATTTCCAACAGAAACATTTTGTACATTGGTCAGGGAGTGTGCAGGAGTCACCCCAAACACTGACCAATGAATTGAGCAAAGGTAGCACCTGACTCACAGCTCCTCAAAGCTCTTCTGTACTAGTGCAGAACAGAAGATGACTGAACTAGCTGTCTTTAGTATTTGTGGATACCTGAAGGGCTCAACATGCTCTCATTTGTGGCCAGGGCGAAGGCGTGGACTCCAAGTGCCAGTTGGCTGTCTTTCTAACATCAAAAGCTGCAAGACAACTTTTTTCTCGAGTTGCTAGTTGATCATTTATCACTAGGCCTGAAATGGACCTTCCTGGTGTCCTCTGCTGCAGTGTGTTCTGGACACTAAATGCTGTCCCTGTGGTCCCCAGAGCCTTAGAAGTGACTAAGAGGAACTGCTCCAGAACGTCTGAAAAGTTGGGACTTCCAAGACCACCAGAGGTTTGATGGGACTTTTCGCCCTTTTATCTGACTTTGAGAGGACACAGCTTCAGATTTGCCCCATTGGAATATTTTCAGTTCCAAAAATGACTATGGGACTGATTTAGTTTGGTAGATGGGCTACTTTCCACATACGTAAAGGATATCCTGTCTGCCCTATTGCAAGTGCATTATTCCCTATAACATTTGTAAAAAGGTCACATTTGTGATAGGGTAACCTTCTGTCAAAGCGTAAATGAGGCCCTAGGTCAAAAGGTAGAAATATTGACTTGGTGAAGATGCCAAAAGTATCTGACTGAAAAGAGGACTTTTGTAGCTGCCAAATTTTAATATATTGGTGCTCTGACTTTTCCAGCCAAAAGCAACTGCTTCAGAAGGACCTCATTCAGTGGCTATCTGACTTGAGAGGACTTCACCAGTAGCAGCTTTCAACTTGGCCCTGTTGAAGGATGTAGACTTCCAAAAAAAAGAGGGAGGGCCTGATTAAGTGCTGGTGGGTGTGTTACTCTGTCACAAATATGACAGATATTCTGTCTGCCTTATTATAAGTGCCATAGGATATAATGGACTTGTAACAAGACAGAAGGGATATCTGTCACATTTGACAAGAGTACTCATCTGCCAAACTCTAAAACAAGCCCTAAGTCAGAAGGTAAAAATGTTGACAAGGAAAACCAGCTTAGTGTATGTGACCTCCATTCCATCACGGTCAGCCTGAAATTGCACCTACTTCCTAAGCAACCACGAACAGTGATTAGTGCTGTACCTTTTCTTGGTAAGTTTTGCCTTAATACTTAAAAAAAAAAAAAAACTTTACCTGGTCCCCTTAATAGAATTTAGTAGTTTTGGAGTCATTTTCTTATTACATCTTTCTTCATTTTTACAAATTGGTATTGAATCGTGTTTTGACTTTTAAATGTTTTACTGTTGCTACTTAGCACAATTGCCTACATGTAGCCTGTCTGCTTTAAGCCATAGCTACTAGTCGTGAGCCCTTATTCAAATTATTAAACTGTGTATTTGATCTGAGAGGAGATGGGACTTATGAGTTGGGGAGGATTTTATTATTTGGGCAGGGCTCACATTGTCTCTATCTACTAATGACCCATTTTCTTACAGTCTGCAAATGTGAAAATGGGCTATACAGCTATGACAAGTGGATGTGTAAAGAAACCTACCCAACCACATGTTGTACTGTCTGGTCAACCCAACCTCGGCCATCTGCACAGAATGTCTATCACTTCAAATTTGCTTAAACCAGAGGGTAACTCTCTCAGGCTCCCTTGAAATAAGGACTACATAGTTATGCATACAGCTCATAATACTCAGTTCTTAAGTGTTACACACTGTGAAAAAAGAAGGGTTTTACCAGACAACGATCAACAGACCAGCTCTCAAACATACAAACACTCCAAGAAGTATGTTTCAAAATAAACAGGAAAATACACCAGAAGTGGGGGAAGCAGTCAATCCTTAAGCATGCCAAGTCTTGGAAAGTAGTAGTATACACAGTGCAGGCTTGGAGTTTTGAGGCACTGTTGTTTTGGAGACTGGCCTTATTGGTTTCCCCCATAAAATGCCACAAACGGGTCCAAGGCCAAGTTATAGTTCTGTGATCTCTTTCACAAAAGCAAATAGTCAAGGTGGTTGTCAGCCACAGTAGTGACCTTCCTCCATCATCTTAAATTCACTCACTCACCTACCATAACTGAAGACAGACTTTTCACTTAAAAAGCCTGTCCAGAAGCATAGGAAATGCTATGCTCAGTAATGCACAGTCACAGAAACAGCTGCTGATAAGAATGCCACACTGACATCAGCTCCCCCCTACATGTAATCAAGTACTTGAACGAAAGAAGGCCAGGCTGTCCCCACTGAAATCAAAATGCCTTTAGACTTGGAGCAAGCTGCATTGGTGGCAATGAATAGTCCACTTTGGCTCAATAAACTTGGTACTGCGGCTTGATAACGTGATATGATGCCTACTGGAGTCGTCAGCTATAGATTGGCATAATGCCTCTATCTGCTCTGGGAAGCAGTACTCACACACCGATACTGACCTAGCTGTGGCGAACTAGTTTATGCTATGGGGAGCTAGTTTCCAACAAGGTGACATCATTTCAGAGACACATGATTTACAATATAACTCACAAAGAGGGTGAAGATCAGAATGCCCCTGAAACATTAGACATCATTGTTTCTGCTTGAAGACACTTGCAGTGTTGTAAAATCCAACAACATCCTTGCTAGAAACTAGCACATAAATATCTTATGCTGCGTGTTTCAGATTACAAGTGGCCGGAGATCCCTCAAGCAAAGCAGGAAGAATTTCTGTTGTGTGTCACAGAACATTATGAAAATGACCAGTGTAAAAGTGCTGTTCACAGGCAGTTAGAGACGCAGAAGGTGTATAGCACATTGCATGTTTATGCTGGTAATATTGAGGAACAAACTACAGAGAAATTAGTATTGAACATGATTTCAAAATTTGCTCAGATGACTGATTTTCATGTGCAGTTGATGACACAGGAGACATGTTGAGAGGAAACACCGGACCAGCACTATCATTCAAGTCAGCTCAAGACAGTGATCACATCAAGTCAGTGATACAAGTACCGCTTAGGTGGCACTCAGCATCAAAGGCTATCTCAAATGCTTCTTGAGTGATGTATGCACCCCCTGCTGCTGCCGGCTCTATCTCTGCTGTGCACAGCTGCATAACTTTCAAAGCACACACAGTCGCTCACACCCCTGGAGAGCCAGTCTCTAATTCCCTTTTCTCATGGCTTGAACTGGATTCCTTTGGTTCTTGGTGTTATACCTCAACTGCAGAACACCATAACTCACTCTTGGTCGTGGCTCCTAGGTCTCATGGGGGGGGGGGGAAGCGGCGGGTGGCACAAAAAAAAACCTAACCTCCGCTCCTGCGATGCGCTGCACCGTTCCTCTCCTCTTCTATCTCGCTCCTGCACAGGCTTCCAGGCTCAGAACAGCATCAGAATTGGCTGGGAGCACCCAGCCAGGGTGCTCCCAGGCAGACTGGGAGCCTGTGCAGGCTCTCTCCAGCCCAGCAACTGTGTTGTTGGGCTAGAGAGACCCTTCTGCGCATGTGTGTTTGGCCGGCCCGAGACGGGTGGCCAAACATACATGCGCTATGAGAGGGAGAGCTGAGCACTACCCCTCATTGCTCGTCATCCCCTTGGCCCCGCCCCTTATCAGCAAAAACTATAATAAACATAGTTTATTGTAGTTTTTGGAGAAATGTTTTGCAGCTACCACTGCTGGCAGGGGGCAATGCTCCTCCGTCCTCATGGGGGAGCCGCCCCTGCTCACTCTGCCTGACACTCTAAACACAAAATGACTGCCCAATGGGTTGATCCAACATGAGACACCTTAACCAAAGCAATGACTGAAGAATGCTCATCCATTGCTTCAGTTTATGTATACTTTTTCTGTGGGCTTCTCTAGCATGTCACTGGTATTCCACTTGAGCAATGGCTAGAAGGGGCTGACCTAAAACACCTCTATGCATGAGTATTGTTATTTTGTGCATTGTTATGTTTCATGATTGCAAGAATCTGGCTGATATCTAGAGATGTTTATTGGCCAGACCTAAAACACTCTTCAGCCTTACCATGGAACAAGTGAACTTCTTAATCATTGTTAATTAGCTTAGGGAGACTATTTCAAAGCCTCCCGCCCAATATAATGCATCTTACACCCAACCTTGCAAGAGTCTTACATATCGATATAATTCCCTCCACAAAAAGAATGAAAAACTGTCTTTAACCATCACTAGAAAAGGCATGTGCCCAAGCCCTGCTCTTTCCAATAACTACAGTTTATTGTCCAAAGATGCTGATCACATACAATATCACTATTTCTGTAAACAAGAGAAGCTGGAATCTCTTATCAGAAAATATAAAACAAACACTTCATGTCAAAAACACAAAAGCATCACATTGTACAACATTGAAGGCGAGGTGCTTCCAAACAGATGGAACTGGCTTTCTATGTTAGTTAACCTTTTTCACTCTGTTTTAAATCACTTCCTCTTTTTGAGCTAATGGGGCCAAGGCAGAGGAAAAGAAATTCTTTTACCCAGGATAACTCAATGTGGTCATTGGGAACTTTGCATTTGAACCCCTTTTGTCTAGTGACAAATTCAGCAAGGTTCAAACTATGAGCCTGATTACGAGGCTAGCAGTCTCCAGACAGCCAGCCTCATGGTGGCGATCGGACCGCCGCGGCTGTGGAGATAAGACCACCACATTATGAGGTTGGTGGGCAGACCCGCCAACCCACCACAGTTCCCACCAGGATCAGTAATCCCAACGGGTTGATGGCGCCCTGGTTTTAAACAGCCAGGGCAGCACTGAACTCAGCGCTACCCTGCTGATTACAACCTTGTTGTCCACCAGCCTTTTCATGGAGGTCTGACCGCCATTAAAAGGTTGTCGGAGAACAAGTGCAGGGAGAGACAGGGGGACAGACAGTGTGCATTTCAAGGATGCAATTATGAGCCGGGAACAATGCTGCAGCACCTTTCCCACTGGCCTGATGGGCGGGAACCTTGATTACCGCCCATAAACCCAGTAGGACAGTTGTAATAGGGCCCAGTGGGGAGACCGTCAGCTCAACGGCGGTCTCCTCTCATGTCTGGCGGTTGGGTTTCTCACACCAAACTCATAATCAGGCCGTTAGTGTTTTGAAAGCTTGAATGAGGTTATACATTCATAATGAAGCTAGAGATTCTACAATGTGCTACATATTTGGCAAAACTGTAGTTTAAAAAATGAATATTAATATGTAAACATGATCTGACTTGAATGAGTTGTAAAGAAGTCCACAAAATAAAAGACAAAGATTATAGATGTGGTAAACACTCACAAGGGACAATGTACTGTGACACCACGCTTGTAGAACCTGGACTGTAAGCCCCCGTTTTTAAATGAATTCACTGACATCTGGCATTAAAAATTGCTAATTTAGATCTAATACTAGTAAAATAAATGTAAAAAAATGGCGGCTACAGTACGAGGATGTGCCTAAAACTCCAAATTCACAGCTATTTTCTGCCTAGTTGCTTTTTCAATGCTTGCAATGGGAATGTGCCCAGACTCAATTGATTTTTTTTTATGTAATTGAACAGGCACGTTCATTGCAAAAATGATTTTGGATAATTTTCTTTATTACATGTTGTAGTAAATAGTTTCTACAATTATAATATTCCCAGAGGAGAGATATTGTGTGTGGCAGAGAGGGACAGTCTTCGTTGACTCATCACTCTGTTGTTCCAGGCCCCAATACTGTACAGTTTAAAGTCTGAGTCAGACTTGAGCTGAAACATCCAGTTGGAAACAAAGCAAATAAACTAATCTATGGCATGATCCGTATAACAAATAACAAATATTTGCACTCAAAGGCCCTACACTATAATTTATTTCATGCACGTGTGTTTTGCAGCCATTTGTGCGGGCACTGCTTCGAGATTCAGTTGTCTTGAGTTAGTTCGGGAATAAATTAGATTTTCTTGCTCATGTGAGAAAAGCACAAAAACCAACAATCAGAGATTTACAAACGTGCACTACTCACCCTCAAGGAGCTGAGGAGGGGAGGGGGGAAAAGGCAGGGGGGGTGTGTTGCTACTGCTCAAACAGCCAGGTCTTGAGAAGTTTCCTGAAGGTAAGGAGGTATTTGGTCTGGCGCAGGTGGGTGGGAAGAGTGTTCCAGGTTTCGGCGGTGAGGTGCGAGAATGATCCACCACCGATTGTAGTTCTGCGGACGTGTGGGACGGTTGCAAGGGTGAGGTCATCGGAGCGGAGATGCCGGGTCGGGGTGTAGAAGGAGAGTCCTCTGATGAGGTATTCTGGTCCAGTACTGTTCAGTGCTTTGTGAGTGTGGGTGAGGAGTTTTTAGGTGATTCTCTTGTTGACTGGGAGCCAGTGCAGGTTTTTCAGGTGGTCTGTGATGTAGCAGTGGCAGGGGGATGTCCAGGATGAGGCGTGTGGAGGTGTTCTGGATGCCTTGCAGCCTCTTCTGGAGTTTGGCTGTGGTTCCAGCATAGAGGGCATTGCCGCAGTCCAGCTTGATGCTTACGAGGGCTTGGGTGACTGTTCCTCTGGTTTCGGTGGGTATCCATTTGGAGATCTTTCAGAGCATGCAAAGGATGTTGAAGCAGGAGGACGAGATGGCGTTGACTTAGTGGGTCATGGATAGTGAGGGGTCCAAGATGAATCCTAGGTTGCGTGCATGGTAGGTGGGAGTCGGAGCGGTTCTGACTAGGCCACCAGGAGTCATCCCATCGGAGGGGGTGGAGCTTAGGACTTCTGTTTTGTCAGAATTGAGTTTGAGGCAGCTGCTCTTCATCCATTCGTCGATGACCTTCATTCCTTCATGGAGGTAGGTCTTGGCGGAGTCCTTGGTGAGGGAGAGGATCAGCTGGGTGTCATTGGCGTATGAGATGATGTTGAGGTTGTGGGATCGGGTGATGTTAGTGAGCGGGCCATGTAGAAGTTGAAGAGGGTCGGGCTGAGGGACGGACCCTGGGGTATACCACATATGATTTTGGTGGCCTCCAAGCGGAATGGGGGGAGGCAGACTCTGGGTTCTGCCCGTGAGAAAGGAGGTGACTCAGTCCAGGGCTCTCTTACGGATTCCAGCACTGCTGAGGCGTGAGCGTAGGGTGTGGTGGCAGACGGTGTTGAACGCAGCCAAGAGGTCCAGAAGGAAGAGGGCCATGGTTTCGCCGCTGTCCAGTATGGTTCTGATGTCATCAGTGGTGGCGATGAGGGCGATTTGTCCTCGACCCAGTCCTTATTTCCCTCCCACCCTCCAGTTCAGGCCTTTGTGTGCTTGTTATGTCAAGACATCTTCCTATTGGTAGGTGGTTTTGTGCCTGACCTGGAGGGTGGGTGGGGCAAAGAAGTGTTTCTTGTTTTGTTTCCTGTTCAGATAGGGGATAACCCTCATGACGTAAGAACTTGGTCGAGGACGAGTAGGACTAAGAGTAATGAGGATCACCAGTAAGTAATCAGGGCAGTCTGTATTACTTTGCTTCCATTCATTCTGTTCACCGCTTCCATACTTTTTAGAAATTTCTCCTCTTTCATTTTCTAGTTGTCTTCTGCCACTTTTTCTTTGGCTTGTTGTTCTCTGCCACTTTATTTCATTTCTCTCCTTCTACTGTGATTCTTTGTCCCTCTTTCTCCCCTTCTCTCTTCATACTTCTCCCTTGGTTTTCAATCTCTATTCTCTTTCTTGCCCTCCTTCCTTTATCACTTTGTACTACTCTCTTGCTCCTTAACTTTAATGTGCTCTTTCTCTGCTGCTGCCCCTTTCCCAACTTAAAAACCCCTACCTAGCTGTCTTTCTTTCCTTTTGTTTGTCCCCTTTCTCTGCATTTCCCACTTATACATGTATCTGTTTTCCATATTCTCTCCTCTTTTATACCTTCATTTTCTTCCTCGGATTATCCTATGTACTTACCGTTTATGTGCTTCTCTCTATTTCTAGTATCCATTTAAATTCTCTCATTCATTCCTTTTTCTACACTGCCCACTTTTCATTTGCTATCTTACCCTTGGCCCCTCTCTTCCCTTCTTCCATTTCTCTTATCTCCAATTTCTACTTCTTTTTCTGTCACTGTCCCATCTATTTCTCCATTACACCACTTTCCCCTCTTTATAATATTTTCTTCCATTCACTGGTTGATATATTCACTTTTGTGTAATGTTTTCTTTCCTACTACACTTTGGTTTCCATCTACTGAATTGTGCACCTTTCTGTCATTCTGCTGTGTTCTCTAATTTGCCTTCCTCTCTCCGCCCTTTCTAGATGTTTCCTTTATCGTAGTTTCACTTCTTCTATGTCTCGCTCTCCATATGATCACATTTGCCAATTCACGTCTTTCAGTATCGATCTCCCTTTCTCCATTTCTCGAACTTTCGCTTTCTTTACACTTTCCTCAGTCTCCTCGTGTTCTCTTTTCACTCGGCATCTCACTATTTGACACTCTTTCCCAAACTTCGAGGAGGACAAGAGCTTATAAAGGCCTAGAGAAGTGGTTATTAACCTGTGGTGCGGGGGCCTTTGGGTGAATACGTAAATTAAATAATATTAACAGATCAACAAAGTTTGAATAAATAAAGAGGCAAATTGCTCAATGGAAAACTTTATAACTATGTAAATATGAAGGGATTTTAAATCGGTGGCTAGAAATTGTCATTATTCTCAGATTGATTTGTAGGAGCAGTGAAAGTGTATCAGTCTGTGTGCAGTAAGGATGATGAGTAGTCTCAACAGAATTTAGAAAAGCTCCAAACATCTCATGAAATAAAAGAAAAGTTGGTTTTCTTTGTTTGTGAATTAAATAATATATTTCATCAGTTAAATATTTGTCTGACGAATGTTTTTCCGCATTTTGTATGTACTTTTTTGCGGTTCCCGTAATCGAAAATGATTAGGCTGGAGTCCTCGGCTTGTAGTCATAACTAAGTGGGGGTTCCTGGATCCTAGTAATGATTCCAGTAGATTATATGGGGTCCATATACTTTAAAAAGTTAAGAACAAACGGCCTAGAAGCATGAGTTGCAAAACATTATGTGTAATCAGGCAGCAATAGTCTGGTAAAAAAAATTTAATATCGTCTTTTCCAATTTTGAGTTTCATGGAAAGCATAGACCTACACTTCTAAAAAGAGTGTTCTTCCGTAAAATAACAAAGTCGGAAGCACCGTCCATTCTAAGATATTCAGTAAAAATACATTTGTAGTTAAGTTAAAGCCTAAAAAAAGAATAAAAGCCAAAAAGAATCACTAAGGTAATTGACACTACTGTCTGTACTCCATCAAAAAATATGCAGGTGAGAGTTTGAATTATTAACTAGAGTAAGAGAAAAGTATGAACTCAAAATGTGCTTATCTAGCGTCTGTATAAAAAAAAGCACGTTTTATTTAAAAATTTCGGGTTTCCTCGATCTATTCTACATCACTCTAGTGCTACTTAATTTTGAAAATGCGATTGCTTTAGTGTTTAGGATAACTTACAACGGACATTTTAAACGTGATTTGATTTTAGCAACCTTAACGAGACTGGTTCCATTTCATGTATTTCTGAAATGTAGAAGCCATTTTATTTGCTATTATATAGCTGCATATATTCTGGCACGTTACAGAAAGCATAGCTGAGTATTTTTATAATCTGGCACAGCAAAGTGAAAAAAACGAGAAGAATGAATTCAGCATTTGTTTTCACCTTACTATCTACTTTCAGCGACTTACATGCTCCAATGTGATTTGAGCAGAAGCCAGGGGCAGCTCTTCTGCAATGGCCAGGGAGCGTTGCCCAAATGGCTCAGAGCCAGCATCTGAAAAATAAAACAATGTTTGATTATAGCTAAATTTTTCATTTGCTGGCACTGAGCCAGCATTTGCAGGGAGGGGTGGGGCTGGGCTGTGGGAGGGAGGAGGAGGAGTGGAGTGAGTACACCTAAGTGTGCATGTCAGTTTGAGCGTCCGTCTTATGCCAGCCAAACTAACATGCAGACTTAGATTTCTCCAACCCTGCTGTGTGGAACAGCAGGGTTGGAGAAACAGCACAGACTCTAGTGCACTGTTTGAGCAGCAGACCAAGCCACTCAGACCAAACCTGATGCTGCTCTCATGCTAAGTATAGCATGAGAGCAGCATCAGGCTTGCATGGGGCGCCTGTGCTGGTGTCCCAGGGCCCGCTGTGACACCAACACCATCAGGAGAGAAGAGCCAGCCATGTTTTAAAAAAACACTTTTTTATTTTATTGTCCCCCTATCCCCTATCCCTCCAACCCCTTGAGATTTGTGGTGGCTGCCACTGGCAGAAGCTGTAGACATTGAAAAGGAAATTGTGAAAGTTTTCTAAACAGACTGCAGTGCTATTTTTCAATAAATGTATGTTAGAAATTTCTGCCGCCTATGTGCTGTGTTTCAGTTTTAACAACAGTAATAGACTTCTCTCAGATAAAAGGTGAGTAACGTTTTGAAGCAGCACAAAGCAATAAAGTCCATAAATCAAGCAGCAAAATCCCCAAACTAGTTTTCTAAAACTAAACAATTTTAATGAGTAAAACAATAGCAAAATGATTGCAATTAGAAAAAGCAATGAGGAATTATGAATTTTGCAACCAATTGTCAAACAGCAACCCCAGAAATCTTGAAATACATGTTATTCTATGAGCTGTAGCTCACCAGTTCAAAAGACACCTTTTCATGCCAACCGCAATGAGACACTGGTTGGGTAAAGGTTGGCATTTAACCTATTCAAAGGGCAAAACCCTTCACCAGGGAAATGTACTATTCTATGACCGCAAAAGGGCTGAGTATACTAAATTTAGGGCCCTTATGATGCTTTGAGTTTTATCATTAAGATGTTGGAGAGGACTTAATTATAGAGTGTAGTGGAATCATGGTCACTTCACTGCCAGGATCGCTTGGCTGCATTTCCCCACTGTCATGCTGGACATTCTGACTTAGGACAACATTTAGGATATGGCAGTCTGTCTGCCAGGCTGCCAGGCTGCCAGGCTGGCTGGACCTATCTCCTGAGTCTTACTGGGAGAAGACAGACTGCCACATTTAAAGATCCCCATCAACAGGGCAGGAACTGTTTTGTCGAAAAAGTGTTTCCACTAGGGCAGTGACAGTAATGAACAGGAAATATGTGAGGTGGAAAGTATTCCATAAATAGGCCAGCCTTTCTGATGTGTATTGACTGACACACTGGTGGTGGATGGGCAATCAGTCAAAGATTTCCAGTGGCTGAGAAAGTTGAGGCTCCACACCAGAAGTTTGGTACTTCACCCACCTCCCAACCTGATGGGACAGCCAGAGGTTTGGCAGATGGGGCATCTGCCACTTTTTGACAGAAGCCCCTCATGTGAGAAACCCTAAATGACCCCTTGGTTACCAGTCTGGATTGTAATAACTCCTGCAAATCAAGGCAGAATATGATGCAGCGGAAGTCCCCAAATGGCCAGATGCATTGGATTCAGGATGTCATTGAAGCACAGGATTTGGAGTCAGAAGTTGTGTGTAGCAAGCTTGACAATCTTAGCCAGAAAAGGCATCCAATGCTATGGATACCTCATTGCCTTCGTTCACTCACATTTTACATCCAGATTCAGTAAATTTTGTGGGGCAAAGCAGGAAGCATTGGCTAGAGAAGGATATTAAAGGTCCTTTATCTGCACTAGAACATTGACTTTTGCTGCAAAAACAGTACGAGCAGACTAGATCAGGAAACTTGCAAGCAGACATCGCATGCATCTTTGTTAGATGACCTCAGCAGATTGTTCTAGTCCTTCATCTGTTGAAAAAACTTGTATGCTCAAACTTAAAATTTTGTTGAATATATTCCTAGTTTCCACTTCTTAAGTCCCCAAACTCTTAGGGGTAGTATCTAAGGTATAAAATCATAAATAGCAGCAGTAGATAGAAACACCAACTCTCTTTAACCTAAACTCAGTCTACAGAAAGTAGGAGGCTGTTGTGGGAAACCTTGTATTTCCTCCAGACACCATTGGGAACAATGAACAGCAGAAGAAGACAAACTGGGGTTGGAGTTGTCCTCTGAAAGCAGCTTCTATCTTCCATCTTGACACTGACATTGTTGCAAAAAAAGTTTTGCAATCACTACAGGTAACACTAGAGGTGGGCATTGATAATGTTTAAGAAGCATTTACAATGTATGTGTGTTAGACCTTTCTCCATAGGGGGGTCTTTCCTCAAACATTTTACCTTCACTCCGACTATTTTTGTTAATCTCGTTTTTGCTGGCCTTGGAGCTCTAGGCACTTTACCACTGCTAACCAGTGCCAAAATGCATGTTCTCACTCCTTAAAACATGGTAACATTAGCTTATGTCTGATTGGCCTACTTAATTTAATTATAAGTCCCCAGGTAAACTGGTATTAGCTCTGCCCAGGGCCTATAAATTAAATACCAGTAATGGGTTTGCAGCTCTGATTATGCCACCTACTTAAGTAGCCCTTTCAAACATGTCTCAGGCCTGCCATTGCCCATGTGTGAGCAGGTTTAAATTGTCATTTCAACCTGGCAAAGTAACTATTTTGCCAGGCCCAAACATTACTTTTTAATACACTTAAGTCACCCCTAGGGTAGCCCTGAACAGCCAGCAGGTAGGGGGCAGTGTATTTTAAATGTTGGATGCGTACATTTAAGTGTTACATGTCCTAGTAGTAAAAAAAACTCTTAAATAATTTTTTCACTACTGCAAGGCCTACTCCTCCATAGAATAACGTTAGAGTTACCTTATAATCTTTATTAAGCTATAACATTCAAATGGAAACAGGTAATCCATTCATGTTTGGTGTCTTTGGAATTGTAATGAAACCCCTCTTTTATGGTAAATTCAGATTTTAAATTACACTTTCAAAAATGCCACTTTTAGAAAGTTGGCATTTTCCTACCTTAGCCATTTTGGGCCAGATGTAGGAAAATTGCAAATTGCGACTTGCAATTTGCGAGTCCTTCCGACTCGCAAATTGCAAGTCGCAATTTGCAATGCAGAACGGTGTCTCAGACACCGTCTGCGAGTCGGTATGGGGTCACAGCGACCCACCTCATTAATATTAATGAGGTGGGTCACATATTGCGGCCCCATACCGACTATAGGCACTCGCAAACATGGAAGCCTGCTGTAGTCAGCAGACCTCCATGTTCGTGACTGCTATTAAATAAAGCAGTTTTTTTTTTTTTAAGTGTAGCCCGTTTTCCTTAAAGGAAAACGAGCTGCACTTAAAAAAAAATCCGAAACCTTTAGTTTCGGTATTTTGTCAGGGTAGGTAGTGGTCCCTTGGACCACTACCTGCCCTGAAAAAATAATTTGGGGTCCATTCACAAAGAGGAAGGGGTCCCATGGGGACCCCTTCCAATTTGCAAGTGGGTTACCATCCACTGCAACACCATTTGCGACCGCAAATGCGGTCGCAAATGGTATTGCATACCACTAGGAATCGCAAATAGGAAGGGAACACCCCTTCCTATTTGCGATTCTGAAATGCATTTTGCGAGTCGGTCCCGACTCGCAATATGCATTTCTGAATAGGAAAATGCGATTTGCGAGTCGCAAACGGCAATTTTTGCCGTTTGCGACTCGCAAATACTTTCCTACATCTGGCCCTTTGTGCCTTTAGCCTGTCTCTGGGTCACATGACTGGGTGTATTTGACATTTGGGCTTTGTGTATTCCTCCTAGATAGCGAAACACAATAGAGGGGTTAGGCATGCTTGGATGGGCCATTACTGTCAGGAAGGGAGGGAGGAACTGGGCATAGCACTATAAATGAATAGACTGCATCTTGCCTCCACACGAAGGACTGCATACCACCTGCAGTTAGTCTGTAGCCAGGGCAAGGAAGGCAGGGCAGCTGTGCACTTCAAAGGAAAGACTCTAGAAGCTTCCGCCACTTCAAAGGCAGAACTGGGTATAAATAGTGGACCTTTGACACAAACTCTTCAGAGGTCTTCTGGACCTGTGGATACTCTTCCAGGTAGAAGGAGTGCTGTGTTGCAGAAAGGGCTGCCAATCTGTTGGACTGCTGCTCTGAAGCATTGCTGCCCTGCTGTGTTGACCTGCTGCCCTCCTGCCTGGGTGAGATGGACTGGATCAGCATCTGTTGAAGTCAGGACCACCAGAGTGAATCTAAGGGCTAATTGGCTGGCCTTCTGACTTAACTCTCAGGGGCAGAATGCTCAAAAACCTCAACCCCATCATCTGGACTATGCCACCTGTGAGCCTACCCTGTCAAGTGGTGTCACTGCAGTCCTTGACCCTTGAAAGTGGGCAAAAAGTGTTCTGCCCACCTCTGTGGATGCATCACCTCTGCTACACAGCCCAACCCTGAGCAGAACTGACAGATCATTGCTGCTGCAAGGGTCTTCTTGTCGCAAAGACCTACATCACTTTTGCAGCCTGCAGTCTGTTCATGCTTCCTCTCCTCCCTTTAGATAACTATTTCACTTTTTGTGTACTGCTCCAGTTTTATGTCCTTCTAAATTACTGTGAATTTGTAAAACCCTATGGTCACCATTTGTATGATTTATTGGCTCTAAGACTGTGCTGAGTCACCTAGGCTTAGTGCCAGATGTACTAAGCATTTTCATGGCCGCAAATTGTCCAATTCAGGGTTTGCCACCATTAAAATGTTTTTTCCTATGAACAAATCCATTTTTAGGAGTTGGAAAACAGTTTCTGACATCTAAAATGGGATTAAGAATGATTATTGATTCAGGTTCTAGAAGCGTGTGCTGTAGGAATCCCTTCCAAATACTGCATCAATACCTACTGTATCAATGTTTTGCAACCGGAATTGAGTCACAAAATATTGATATTTTACAAACAGTGCAAATGAGGTGGTAAAAGAAGTGTGTTTGAGAGAAGGCATCGGTCCAGTGGACCATTGCCTCCTTGTAAGCTTTAAAACAGCAAAAAAAAATTTTAAGTACAGGCCTATTTCCATAAGAAAAACAGGATGCATTTTCCTTGTAAAAAGTTTGCTTTATTGAAAAGGAATTACAGACATGGTAGTTGGTTGGCCCCAGTTGGCCACCCTACCTTTGATGGCATTCAACTGTAGTGAGTCACAAATTTGGACCTACATCGTTAATATTCGTGAGATAGGTTGGATTGCGACCCTCTATGATTCAGATTTTTAAGAACTGACCTATTACTACAAAGGCAAAAACAACAGATGGGCCTAAATCCATCATTTGTTTTGCTCACCACACCATTGCAGTTTGGATCAAGCCATTTGCAAATCAGTCTTCACCCTCCTCCCCATGTGAACAGTCGCAGTCTGAACTGCCAGGCCAGTTGATCCCTGGACGGTAAACAATCACCCTGGGACCGGTTTTGGGGTATCAACCTTAAAAACTGTGCACTCTACAAAAGTCACTGAAATTAGACCACTTCTTAGAAGAATGCTAAGGCAGAGAGTCAAAACTGTCAGGAAATTATGTGGCAGATGAACAGAAGTTGAAGTCTGAGGAAGTACATAGCTCATCCAATGACAGATAAGATAGTGCAGCTGTAATTACTTCAGATATCTCATGGGGAAATTTCAAAGAAGGCAATATTCTGCTTAGCATATTTAGATGAACTAATGGTAACTTAACTACTCCTGAAGGCCGACCATGAAGTTACTGTTCACTAGAACTGAAACCAAAATAGTAATTTTTCTTAGTCAGTTTCATCATGGTTGTAGCTATAAAAGTAGCAAAGAACCATCAGGAGTTAAAGTATCTGTTCAATGCAAAGAATTGCACTAGTTAATTTACTAAGTGGATCTTAGTTTGAAATTTAAAATAAAAATAGGCCCTCATTACAACCTTGGCGGGCGGCTGAGGCCGCCCGCCAAGGTTGGACGGCGGGGCGGCCGCCAATGCTGCTGCACTCCCGTGGGGTCTATTATGAGAACCCTGCCGGACCAGCGGTGATCTCAGCCGCAACACGGGAACCGGCTCCAAATGGATCCGGCGGTGTTGCGGCTGTGTGATGGGTGCAGTTGCACCCGTCGTGCTTTTCACTGTCTGCATAGCAGACAGTGAAAAGCTCCATGGGGCCGTGGCAGGGGGCCCCTGCACTGCCCTTGCCAGCGAATCCCCTTTCTGCCAGCCTTTTCATGGCGGTTCAAACCGCATGGCGGGAGGGGGACTCGTAATCCTCTGGGCAGCGCTGCTTAAATCCGCTGGGACAAAAGTGGCGGGAAACCGATAGTCCCGGCAGACCGACCACAGCACTTCTGCTGCGGTCGTGATCCCCCTGGAAGCACCGCCAGCCTGTAATGACCCCCATAGTCTTTAAAAACTAGTGAGATTTATAAAAATGTCATAGAGCATGATGGGGCCTATTGCTCAACATTATATACATTAAAATCATCAAGGATATTTAAGTAGTTTGGCAACTTGTATTCTTCTCTCCTTTTTTCATGTCTTCCCCTTGTAGGTCTTGGCCAGATGGTGCATGCACTCTCTCTTCAAGAGATATTGTTAGCTTATAGTTGACATGGAGCCGAACTAATACTTACCATTGGTTGGTGTCACTCTTGCTCTCATATTTTTGCCTCTTAGTGATTAGCTGCTGCAAGCATCCTTCCTCCTCATCTGTTCTTCCATGCCCATCCAAGCATGGATGCGTTACTTGTATATCTCCACTGCTCATTTTTTTAAGCACTACATTTTTCTTGGTGTGGAAGCAATCTACAAGAGTGCATCTTGTTTGGGAGTGTACGCCTTGTTCCTACTCCCTGCCCTCCCTCTGTTGTCTGTGGTGTTACCACCTCCCAGGCACCCATCCTCCTTCCCTTTGCCTTTCTAAGGCATTGCTCTCAATTTCACAAGCACCCTCCTCTCTTTTCATTGTCCCTGTGTTGCCCCTTTCTACACACCAACCCTCCATCCTTTTCTTTGTTTGTGGTGTTGGGCTCTCCCATCCACCTTCCATCCCTTTTATTGTCTGTGGTGCCATCTCACGCTGTAATTTGAGGGGTATGAACCCAGCCCAAGTAGAGACCGCAACTCTAGTCAGGGTAAGTCAGTTACACACTAAACTATAATCTGTGCTCACTCTCTATTAGCTTGTCACAGAACAGTAAGGCTTATCTCAAGAGGCAATTCGTAAAGTATTTTTTCAGCACAATAACATAGTAACACAATGAAAACACTGCAAAAAGACTCCACACCAGAGTTGAAACAATAGAGTATGCTTTTATAAATAATTTAAGCCCACAATGACAAAAATCCAATGAGTAGAAGTTGAGATATGAATTTTAGAAGAATAAAAGAGATCTTGGGGTTAGTAGCAAATATCACTTTATGGTTTACTTGAGGTCATGATGGACCAGGGCGAAGTCAACTGTTTAAGCCAACCACGCTAGAGCATGGGCCTGATAAGGGCCATGCAGACCCAGGGAACAGAATACCTTGAGCCAGGTCATAAGCAAGAGATGCAGGGACCATACATCAGTAGATGTGTTGATGTCACATCCACAGTCGAGGAATGCCCTGATTTTTCCCACTTGGTTTCTGAAGATGAGTGTTGAAGCCGAGATGCATTGATCCTGAAGCCATTCACAAAGTTTCTCCATAATGTCAAAGGGAGCATTGATCGTCCTTCAGTGATGACAGCGATGCAGTGGTTTCAGTGTTATGTTATGTGGATTTATATAGCGCACGGCTACCCGGAGTCCTCACAGCACTGAGAGCTAGAACACTTTGAGTCGGAGATGGAAAAGAAGGGAATTATGTTTTGAACAGCCAGGTTTTTAAAGCCTTGTGGAAGGTTAGCTCATGGCTGGTCGTCCGTAGGCTAAGTGGTAGGGAGTTTCATAACTTTGCCCCCTGATAAGCCAGGGATCTTCCACCCCATCTGGACATCTTCACTTTAGGGGTCACTGCTAAGAATGCTGTAGAGGACCTAAGTGGCCTACTAGGAGAGTAGAAGGAAGCCAATGTCCTTAGCAATACCAGACCTATATTGTACAGTGCTCTATGCATGTGACACAGCGTATTATATTGTATCCGCTTAGCCACAGGAGGCCAGTGGAGAGAGGAGATTCCTGCTTTTATTGATTCATGTCTAGGTATGTTCAGAAGCAAGCGGGCTGCAGCATTCTGAACTATCTGCAACTTTTTGATCACAAATCCAGGCGCTCCGGTATACAATGCATTTCCATAGTCCAGACGTGAACCAATCAATGCCTGTATAATGATTCTTTTGGCTACCAAAGGTAAGATTGTAAAAACCTTCCTTAAAAGCCTAAGGAGTCCAAAAGAGCTGGCAGAAATTTGATTAGCTTGATGCTCCATGGACAGTTGCGGATCAAGCCAAACACCAAGACTCTTAATGAGTGCTTTGGGTGGTGGCAGGTATCCCAGACCCTCCATAATCGGTGGATTGGAAATGGGTTTTTTATATTGCCCGAGTATCATCACTTCCGTCTTATTATCATTAAGTTTTAACTTGCTTAGCGACATCCATGCCGCCACCGCTTGGAGGCAAGGACCAAGTGCTGGATAATTTGTTCTGGAGTCATTGGATAGTGATACCACTAACTGTGTGTCGTCTACATATGATACCAGGGACAGCCCTAAAGGCTTGACTATTTCTGCGAGAGGTAACATGTAAATATTAAATAAGGTGGGGCTGAGGGAGGATCCTTGCGGCACTCCACAGCTGTTCTTGACATACTCTGAGAAATATGATCTGTCTAGAACTTGATACGATCTGTCCTTAATGGAGGATGTGATCCAGTCTAAGGCATGCCCTGATATTCCAGTCTCTTGTATCCTGCTGATTAATATATAAAGGTCCACTGTGTCAAAAGCGACGCTAAGATCCAGGAGAATGATAGCTGTCTCCAAACCCTGGTCTAAGTGCCTTCTGGCCTCTTCTCTGACGCAATCAATGCAGTCTCAGTACCGTGTATTGGTCTGAAACCCATCTGAGTATCATGAAGGATATTATTATCCTCCAAGAAACGGGAAAGTTGATATTAACAAGCTTTTCAACTATTTTGGAGAGAACTGGTAGCAATGAAATAATAAAAATAGTTACTGAGCAGTGCAGGGTCAAGATTAGGTTTCTTCAAAAGTGGTTTAACAAAGGCATTTTTCCATTGTCCTGGTACTGTCCTAGGGGACAATGAAAAATTCAAGAGATTCATAATAGCAGCAACTGTCACTGGAGAGCCTAATTTCAGCACCTGGGGAGGGGCTGGATCAAGGGGGGTCCTGACTTAAGAGATGTAAGGTATTTAGTCACATCTTCTTCGGATATCGGGGGAAAATCTGAGAGAATGCCGGAACCCATAGCTTTCTTTTCCATCACCTTCTGTGCCTGGTCAGCAGCTCTAGGAAGGGTCGAATAGATGTCTAGTACTTTTTTTTGGAAGTACGTTGCAAGATTGTTGAAATGTTATTAGGAAGCATCCAAGAGTGCCAAGTTCTCCTGTGGCTGGGTAATTTCATTGAATATATGAAAAATCTCTTTAGGAGAATTTGCCGCCAGGTCAATTTTTGCGGAATAATAGGCGGTTTTAGCAAATTTGATTTCAGTATGATAGGAACAAATCACTTTTCTGTATCCTTCTTTGAACACTTCATCATATGATTTTCATTGCAGTGGTTTCAGTGCTGTGTCAATGCCAATGTGCTGGGTGTTGTTTCCAGCAGACATGAGATGCGCCAGATATGCGGTTGCTCCAGAGGTGCTCCTTGGGCTGCTTTAGCAGGAAATGCTTCAACTTCACTGGAACAAGTGTCTGGGTCTACTTCCAGTGAACAAGGTACAGGAGCAGGGGTAAAGACTTTGATATCCTTGAGCCTCTTGCAACTTGAGGCAAGCCAACAAGCCCTTGGAGATCTCTTTGGGGTGCTAGGCAGAGTCCAGCTCTCCCTCAGCAAGGTCAGAGAGCAGCAGCAGCATGGCAGCACAACAGAAAAGCAGTCTTTCCAGGCCATCAGTCCAGCAGCTTGGCAATCCGTGATGCAGCCCAGCAGTTATCCTGACAGAGTACAGTTGCAGGTCCAGAAGTGTCTGATTTGGTGGGGTCTGAGTCTTAGTACTTATACCCAAATGTGCCTTTGAAGTGGGGGTGACTTCAAAGAAGGGTCTTTGAAGTGAAAAAGTATCCTTTCTTCCTCAGCCCTGGCTCTGGTCTATGAGTAGGGGGTAATCAGCTGTTTGTGTGGGGACAGGCACTGCCACTTCAGGTGTAAGTGTCATCCCTGCCCTTTCTGCCTAGGAAGGGCCATCAGAATGCAGATGAATGCAGATGAATGCAGATGAACACTCAGACACCCCTAACCTTCCTGTATTTTATGCTTTCTAAAGGGAATGCACAAAGTGTAGCTGTCACCCATCCCAGATGTGTATTACAGACAGACTGCAGTCACAAATAGTTGTAAAAGCAGAGAAATTGCCACTTTTTAAAAGTGGTATTTCTAAAATAGTAAGGTTAAATCTGACATTACCAGGAAAGAGTATTTCTCATTACCATTACAAAGATATGAAACTTGACACAGCTACCTCTTTATAATCAGGAATTACAACTTAAAAGTGTATTAAGGAAATCCCAATGTTAACCCATGAGAGGAGCCTCACAAGGGTGAAAAATGACTTTGAGAGTTTTTCACTACCTGCACATGTAAAACTTAAAAGTACATGTCCTAACGTTTAGTTACATAGCCCTCTTCTCTATGGGCTACCTAGGGCCTACCTTAAAAGTGACATTTATGTAATAAAAGGGGACTTTAAGCCTTCGCCAAGGGATTTTAAATGCCAAGTCAAAGTGGTTGCCAAACTGCACACACAGACTCTGCAGTGGCAGGTCTGAGACATATTTGAGAGGCTTCTTAAGAGAGTGGGATGATCAGTGCTTCAGGCCCACTAGTAGCATTACACTTATAGGCCCTGGGTATGTGGTATACCACTTTACAAGGGACTTACATAGTAAATCAACTATGCCAATTGTGTATACACCATTGTTACTATGTTTAGGGGAGAAGCATATACACTTTATCACAGGTCAGCAGTGGTAAAGTGCTCAGAGTCCCAAGGGCAACAAAAAGAATCAAGAAAAATATGAGGCAAGCAGACAAAAGGTTTGAAGGAAGGCCACCCTAGGGCTGACAGAACTAACACTCGCCATTGATCTTTTTGAGATTTCCCAAAGGAAAGTAATTTGTACAGAATGGGAAGGTTCTAGTTAGTGGCTCTGCCTGCCAGCAGCATTAAATCTACCAGTGTTTGAGAACAGGCTGGCTCCTGATAAAGGGCTGCTAGTGGGAGCTACATCTACTTGGAATTTCTCTATGTGAGCACTGCCAGCATGGAAGCAGAGCAAAGCCTTGAGGGGGGAGCACTGCCTACCCACAGTGTCACCCAAAGTGTGCTATTTAAGGAAGAGGGTTATTCATCAGTCCCACCCTTATCGGACATCAAGTGTATGCCAGGCAGAGGCTGGCAGCCAACTTATGAATTCACAGTGTGGAGTGTACCCACTTGGCCTCTACTCTTGACCTTCCAAATCATTAATGAATCCAAGTGGTGGCTTGCTGTGCCTTGGGACAAAGTTCTGAATTTCATTCTGAGCATTGTTCACCGCAGAATATAGGCCAATGTTCCAATGTCTGCTCTCCTCCTCATTCAGTCCCTAGATCACAATATGACAATTGCTGATCCCAGCACTGCCTCCACTGCAACCACTGGTTATCAGAACCGACTGTCTCTACTGTAAACACTTAAGATTGTGGCACTGCCTCCACTCTAGGCACTGCAAATATATCCCAGCAGTACCTCCACGGTAAGCAATGCAGACATATCCAGACGTTTTTCTGTGTCTCCGACAGTGCCCTAAATGTAACCCTGACAATGAAAATCGTGTTGTCAGTGTCAGAAAGGTAGATCCCAGACTGCTTCTACTGTAAGTACTGCAGATCCCAGCAGTGCCTCAATTCTAAGCTCTGGAGGCCGTTCCTAACAGTGCCTTTGCTGTAAACATAGTGATTCACTTCAGTTCCTCCACAGTAAACAGGGCTGATCCAAAGAGTGCCTCCACTGTAAGCACTGCCCACCACAGCAGTGCTTCTCCTGTAAGAAATGCAGACATATCTAGCGATGTCTCCACCGTTTGCAGGACACATCCCATTCGAGTTTTATCTGTAAGCACTGCTGATCCACATCTGCACTGCAAAAACGGCAGACATCTCAATGGTGCCTCAATTGCAATCACTGTTTATCACATTTCTACCCTAACTGAAAGCACTGCAGTACCAAACTGTGACTTAAATGATAGCAATGCAGGTCCCAAAAGTGCCTCCAATGTAAGCAGGGCAGACAGATCCAGGGTCACACCAGCCAATATGGCACTCTTTTTGCAAGTGGCCGAAGTACTTGCCTGGCCAGTCCATGTGTGGGTCTTTATTTTTGAATGCTTGTGAGCCTGTTCTATGATCCTGTGGGCCTGTTTTTACTGTTAATTTCCCTGATCTTATCAGAAACACTGCATGCACCAAGCACAAATGTATGCAGTCTCCCATACTTATCTCATGTACTTTCCCACCCCCTGTAACTCCCACCTGCCCTCCTTCTGTTGTCTTTGGTTTTTCCACCTCCAACGCACCCACCCCTTTCCTTTTTGGTTGTCCGTGGTGTTGTTCTTGATTACCCACCTGTTTTCTTTCCCTTCTATTGTCTGTGGTGTTGGCCTCTCCCACCCTCCTTCCCTTCTTTGTGTTGTTGACCTCTCCAACCCTCCTTCCGTTGTCTGTGGTGTCACCCACAGATCTCTCCCCTTTCCCTTAACCATAGGCACAACCCCCATCCTAATACCAGCGTACAGCTCTTTTGTGATTATCAGCTCTGTCTCCTATTCCAGATAATTCCCAACTGTCAAAGGAGTGATCCTAAGCAAGCTGCATTTCCTTATGTGATTCAAGACTCTGATCTTCCAAAAGTTACGTTTCTTAGCACTCATATGAAAGCTGTGTTGGGCGCCATTCAAAGCCAGAAAACTGGACATATAGATACAGGCAGGTGCCTCACATGTTGATATCGCTTAAGCAGAATCAGTTAAGTGCTAGATGTAACTGCATGAACCATATTACTGAGAGTAGAACCTTTGGCTTGCAGGCTGTGTAGATTGGCTGTAGGAGTGTTAAACCTCAATCATTCTCTAGAACCTGCTGCTGGAGGGTGAGATAGCCAGATGTTACCAATTCCAGATACTTGTTCTGGGCACTCCGAGTTGGCTGTGCTTTCCAATTGTCAACTGGGTGAGGTGTGTTACTCCAGCACTGTTGAACACTCCATTGTTATGTAAACAGAACTGTGTTATCTTGACGTAAGCTGCAGTATTTGAAGATAACTGAGAAGGAGGAGGGTGGGAGTATTCCAGGAATAGTAGGACACTTCCTCGCTGCGTGACACCACTAACAGATGAGAGCACAATTCACCTACTAAAGAATGCATTACCGAACAAATGCATGGGTAAATGAAAGTGTACATCAATAATTGAATGACAAATATAACACATGAGTAAACAAATGCATTGAAGAAAAATTGCATAGATGAATGGTTAAATTCATGAATGAATAAGCAAATTATTAAATGTATAAATGAAAACATACATTGATGTTTGAATGAAGGATTAAATGCACAAATAAGCAAATGCTTGGAAGAATGAATAAATGCATAAATGAATAGCTGTATTCATGACTAAGCAAGGGAATTATTGGATGCTTGGATAAACAAATGCAAAGGTGAATGAATGAATAATAGAGCACATAAACAAACACATGCCTGAATGAATGCATGCTTTCAGGGACTAATTAATTTTTGACTTCATAAATGGATGACTGAATTGAGGTACGTGTGATTGAATGATTTGATAAACAAATTCATGGTTTACTTCTGGAATGGATGAATGGAATGTTGACAGTATGTATGAAATAATTGCTTGTTGCCTTAAAAATGCATGATTAAATATATCTCTAAACTAAATTATTGCAGCCATTTGTGTAGTACACCTCAGCGAAGTGAGTCTCCTTGTGGCATGGTTGGCTTGAATGGACAGGCAAACAATGACAATAACACTGCTTCGCAGGGCAGTGCCCTTTTCCATTGTCTGTCTGGCCCCCAAAACATGCCCTACAACCATGTTGCCTCCTCCTCTGCCCTCCGTCCTGCCAGCAATAAAAAACAAGCATTGGCAAAACTGTAGGTCTCAGCACTCCAAGAGCTTTTGACTTTGTCAATATCTTTTAGCCATGTTGTATAGCAGTGGAATGACACTTTCTTCCCTGACTTTCAGCTTTGTTGAAGAGCAGCCATGCTGCTACACAATATGGCTAAAAGACATTGACAAAGCCATTAGCTCTGTGTTAGAAATTGGGTCTCTAGTTGGCAGAGGTATGCACCCTCTACAACTAGGGACCACAATCCCAGTCAGGGTAAGTCAGATACTCAACCTAAATTAATCTGTGCTCACCCTCAGGTAGCTTGGCACAAAGCTGTCAGGCTTAACTTAAGAGGCAATATGTAAAGTATTTGTACAACTCTTAATTACAGTAACACAGTGAAAAAGACCACAAAAAGTTTAGAAAACTAGAGGATATTTATCTGAGTAAAACAAGGCCAAGACAACAAAGAAACAATAAGTAGAAGTCAAGATATTAATTTTTAAAGATTAGATGTGAAAACAGTGCTTAAAAGTCACTAGCACTAAAAAGGTTACTGGAGGTCATGAGGGAACGGTACAAATCCTAGCTGACTTTGATGGGGAGGAGGCCAGCTACAGAACCCATGCAGGGTCAGCTGAAAAAGTACCTGACATGGAACTTTTGTTGAGGTCGAGAGTCTACTACATTGGTGTGGAACCACGCAAAGGGGGTCCTGCATTGTTGTCGAGCTCGGTTGAAATGAATTCAATGCATCCTCATTGTGCTGCACCGAGCGCCAAAGTGGAGCCGTGCAGGCTGGGGAACCATTGTCATTGAACAGCCTCTGTGTCAGCGTCATAGGTCAATGTAGCACAATTTCTCATGCACTTGAGGTGATGCATCAGTTTTTGCAGAGATCAACAGCAGATCCCTCTTATGTGGCCCAGGACTGGAGGGGGCACCTCAGGCAAGGGTAGGACTCACAGATGGCAGAGTCCAGCAGCACCGGGAAAGTTGCAGGCAATCGATGTTCCTGAGAATGCAGGAGAACAGGGAAAAAGCCACCAAGCCTTTGGAGAATCTTTGGTTCAAGGATGTAGAGAACAAGTCCAGTCCTTCTCACTCCAGGCAAGAAGCAGCAGGCAGCAGGCCAACACAGCAGAGCAAATATCAAAGAGGCAGTCCTTCCTACAACACAGCACACAGCAAGCAGTAAGACAACAAAGCAATACAGTTGCAGACTGACAGTCCCTCCTGGCACCACAGAAGTAATTTTTGGCAGATTTCCTTTGGTTCCAGTACAGTTATGATTTGGTGGGGCTTGGGGTCCAGTTTTTATGCCCAGTTGAGCTTTAGAAGTGGAGGATATTTCAGAGAGGCCTTTGAAGTGCACCAGGTTCCTGTCCTTTCTTCCTTGGCTCCAAACACTCTACAGGGCGATATGCATCACTTCATGTGGGGAAAGGAACAGCCCTCTTCAGATGTAAGTGTCAGCTCCTCCCATCCATCTAGCACTGGAAGATCCATCAGCCTGGTGATGGGCCAACAGGATGCAAATGTTACACCCAAGCTCCCTTAGTGTGTGATTTTTTAGAGGGAATGCACAAATCCCAGCTGCAATCTATCCCAGACATGCATTCAGAAACAAGCAGAATCACAGAATGGTTAAAGTAAGAAAATGATAACTTTCTGAAAATGGCAAAGTGGCATTTTCAGCCTTACAATTTAAAATCCGACTTCACCATAAGCTGTGCTTTTAAATTGTGAGCTCAGAGACACAAAACTCCAAATTTCTATCTTTTCCCACTTGGAAGTTACTCTTAAAGGTTGCTTCAAGGTAACCCCAATGTTAATCTATGGGAGAGATAGGCCTTGCAGTAGTGTAATTCCACTCTTATCATGGATGGGTTGGTATTCCCAGATGATTTTCCTAGTTATTTGAACATTCAACCTACTGTTACCAGTTAGTAATTCCACCTGGGAAAATTCAATATGCTTTGGCAGTGCCTCATCCCCCTATTTTTCCTGTCAGAAGGTAGCAGTAAATGCTCCCCTTGCCAAACAATAAATGCCCCTTCCCTCCCCGACTACTAACACCAAAACGTCCTCTATCGCTACGCCACATAAGAGCAGGTGAGCAGGTGGTAAATGAATGTGTTAAATCCCACAGAATTAGAACCAATGATTTTACAACCAGTAAATCTGGATCAACAGGTTATTTCTTATTTCTTCATTCAATTTGGTTTGGCTCATAACTGCACGGTAATGGCACACCAATACCTCACGGTAATGAAAATGTTGGCTGTGGATTTACCTCTAGCCAGTATTGTGCAACTCATAATCATGCCGCTAGATGGGCTGCATGATCACTATTAAAACAAGCATTTGCAATGCAATGGGTCTCACATTTGCTAGAGTTAGAGCTATTAGCATTGTAAACTCCTAACTGGACTTTTCTTGCCACATAAATTGAAAATGAAAAGTAATACATTTTCATAGAAGCGAGCCGATTCAAATCTTCCGAGCATCAGCGTGAAGCAGCACACAAAAGGAAAAAGAAGTTCGCTTGCAGTCAAATAAATCGGCAAAAGTGCAATTAGCCATGTAACAAGGGCAATGTCCAAGGCGGAACTAAACCTTCCCAAGGAGGGACAAGTGTAAAGCATTTACCAACGAAAAGAAAGGATCTTTGAAGGGAAAGCCCTTGAACAAGTGATAGTGATGGGCGTACAGTGGGCATGGTTAAAAGCCCAGATACATACCAACACGTCGAAAAGAAGCGCTTGTGCGCTGTAATGCTCAACCTAAAAAACAGATGTCTGCTTAAATAGGATTCCCAAGGGTGTCTTCACTCTAGCTATTCATGCCACCAATGTTTGTGTTTTCTAGTATGGTCTTCTGTAAACAAACCCTGGAGATCCAGTAGTATTTAGAAGGAGTTTGCTTATTACAGCCCTGGCACTGTTGAAAGAGATATTCTCTCCTTCTATTCAGTCACCAGCAATTGCGTTTAAACGCAAAATGTACACCTTGGAACTTGGAAGGTAGGAGAACCATGGTAGCCTCACAGAACCGCATTTCATGCACAAGAATGACCAACACAACCATTGTATAAAGATTTTGTGCAGTACAGACATTGAAGTGTGCTTATTGTTGTGTAAGGTGACGCTTTCGAATGAAAGCTGCTAATGAAAAAAATGAAACTTTTCTTTAAAAAACATAATCCTTTCTTCCAAAACCCTTGCAACCCAAAACATCTGTTGCACTTACTCAATTTTGAAAGACTGTCAAAAGGCTTGTGAATTGAATTGTACACACATATTCATTCAACAACCGAAGTCCGCCGACCAGTGAAAGTAAACTACTAATTTGATGTATGAAGATTTGAGCAGCACGTTAATAATATCTACCCTCTGTTTGGAGATTTGATGAGTAACTTGGTGGAAAGTCATGTGTCTTTCGTGTTCTGCGTGCGGTTGCACTATCGTGCGTTGTGAAATCCACTGTTTCCTTTGGAAAAGAAAAGTATATCTTTGACGGAGGTGGTCAAATACTTTCATGTTTTTACCGAGCATGCTTTCATAATCAACATTCCAACCTTTTGGGAAAGAAAACAAAGCACAAAATGCAAAATGCAGAGACAAAACCAAATAAATACATGATACCTAAAAAATAATGTTCACCTAAGAATAGCGCATAATGATTGTGAACAAATTTAAACAATGGTGAAACCAAATTAAATGCCGATCGAAAACAGGAACAGACCTACTGAAAACATATGCACTGGCATTACTGCCAGCAACTGGAACTGGCAAATGTGCAATTAACTATACAATAGGGTCTCTGGCATGGAAAGCCTTGACTTCTGCCAAGCGAGATCGCGCTGTCATAAAAGATAAGAAGTAGTCCACAAACAGGACGGAAAACAGCAAGCCTCACAGGTTTTCAGTACTTGGTTGCTGCGCTCGAGGAGGGCTAACCACCAGAAAAGGCATGACATATGCATGCCTTCCACTAATGAAAGTAAGCAGATTTTAACAGACAAGCCCACGAACCAATAAAAGACACTGACGTGACATGGACGGGACTCCGAGCCCTTTTCTAACTGCTAAAGTGTCTTGCAAGCGAAACGCATGCGCAAGCGCATGGGATGCAGACTCGACCCTAAAATTTTTAAGAAGGAGACAGACTGCTCATTCGTGCAGGTTTAGCACTAACAACGTTTGGTTCTGTAATAATTATTCCTGCAGATCACAACTGATGGCATGCAGTGGAGGAGGGGGAAGACACTAAAAACACACAGGGGTTTTATGTATGTGATGTTTCTTCCTGCTCTTCACCTTCAGCGCTATATCCACATAAGATACGAGTTCACAAACAGACCTTAGCCCATATTTATACTTTTTAAGTGCCGCATTTGCGTCGTCATGCTGCATGCATAGTCGGTTGAGACCTAGTGTGTGCAACTTGCGGCACAGACTAGGCCTTGCTAATAAATCGGCCATACCTCCTTATTGATTAAAATTCAGACATCATTAGCCCCGGTACTTCCTAATTGCAGAACCCTCTGCCATTCTCTTCTATGTTGCACAGCATTACATTCTAACATTGCTGTCCTGGGAAATAAAAAGCATCGGACTTCCACCCTCCACACTGTCACAACTCTCACTATTTACAACACTTTGCTCGCTTGTATTGTGGACTGGTGCCCTGCATTGAACTGGAGTACTCACTCTCTATTTTTTCCTGTGATCCCGAGGATCCCGAGGATGCACCACTGGAACTAACTACCCACCATTGCCAGTTCTCACATTTGTAATTCCATTCCTTTTGCCTAGGCCTATCTCTGGCCACATCTCCGATCTTCAGGATGAACCCTGGGCCCTCCTCCTAAATTGTCACCTCCATCTCTCACTCATTTTCCACATATCCGGACTGCAGTTCTCTATTTCTTACTAAATAGCTGCACTTTGGCAGCACCCCTGGGCATAAACCCTGGTTTGCATTTAATTTCTCTTTGGCCATCAGTGACTGCAAAACGGATGAAAGATAAAGCTTCATGTAGAATGTTTGTTGTTCTAACCACACCAAATATAGGGCCAGACTTACAAGGCACTAGCACCACCTTAGCGTCACTTTTTGCTATGCTCTGTTGGCACTAACCACTTCTCCATATTTACCAGGAGGTGTGTGAAGTTGCCATTAGGAAGAGAACACACCGTTCACCGTAGCTCTTGTTCCAGATTTGGTTTTTATTATTAAATACCCCATCCAACGATAGCTTCTCCATTCACCCATTCCTCTCAACTGTCACCTTCTGCAGCACACATAGAAGAAGCAAAATGCAATTGATGATTGTTTATGTGCAGGAAGCAACACCTTCCTGCACTTAAACAATCACCCCCCTCAACGCAGATATCCATGCGCTATAGTGCAAGGATGCCCGTGTTGGCGCAGGCTGCTTAATTTAGTGCTGGCGCAGGGGGAAACGCAGGGGTGCACCGTATTGTACGTAGAGTGCAACTCTGCATTTCAAAAATGGCACTGTGCCAGTGTCTTGTAAATCTGGCCCATACTTAGGTAATTATTTATCCATTACCGCTGCCAGGCCTGACTTCTGGCTTACTTAGGCATCCACTCTTAATCAGTAGCAAAACCAATACATGAATTGACCAGTTTTTTGTGCAAGATGTTTGCACTACGTCTAAATGTCATAAATTAGGTCCTGTTTCTTACTTTCTGAGCATTTTATAATCTCTGCTCACACAAATGCATTCAATCTTTCCAATATCTGCAATTTAACTAACGTCTCATAATTTTGCCCACAGGTACATAGCATAACATATGTAAACCAATGATTCGTGAATCTTATAAACAAACACATTCTTCTCCGTTTAACTGGGAAATCACATTTGAGCCTTTTCTAAATGTATTTTCTGCATGCTTTTTTGTCTCAAAAAGAACCAGTCATTTTTTTCCAGTCGTCTTTGACATTCCTGTGAATAAACTGACCACAGTGTCTGGACACTACAAATATTTTTTGAATTTCAATAATCACTCTAACATGTTTTACTGTTGTAGGGCTTTGATTTTGCTTTGTGCTCACCACACATACTAGGTTACCTCTTCTCAAACATATTTACATACATCCCAAATGTTTCTTTATGTTTTATAACTTAAATAATTGTAAGATCTTCTCTTTCATTACTTTAAAGAAAATTTACGTATTGATTACTTGCAAAGATGCGTTGTCTACTTAAAAACATCTAGAAAATATCTGGGAAATCAATAGAAGTTGTGGTTTCGGTAACATTAGATATATATCAAACATTTATGTTTGGTAAGTCACCTGAAGCATACAGCATATCTGCAAAAATATTCTCGGGTTGGCTGACAATCAAATGTGTGTAACAAATACCCTTTTTTTTCCACCATTTGTATTTGTTTAGTAAACTATTGGTACAACTGAATGTCTCTGCACTAAGTACCTATCTACAAAACCAGGGCATATTGATGTTTTGCATTATGACTCAAACCTTAAACCACAAAGAGGATATCAGGGCTGTTGCTCAGTCAGTTAGATTCGGGTGTATGAATCTCGAATTTCCAAACTAAGAAAGCAGAGGGCAACAGGATGAATGGGTAAGATCACCGAGGTTTGGGATGGAGCGTCCCCATGAGGAACAGGTTCAGTACTGATTTGCATTAGGTGGCTCTCTGAGGCTGCTTTAGAGTTTGGTGGAAAGATAGTCTATTGCAACAGTGAAGTAGCGTGCCTCTCAAACACAAGGCCTGTCCACCAGAATATCAGTCAGGCAGACTGAAAGTTTTACGCTGACAAAGTGAAATTTACTCTGTCACTGTAAAACTACCTCCAATAGTCCAAAGGAGTAGCAGCTGTCAGTGGTAAGATACTCATCCAACTGCTATATTTAGAGTGCATGGTTGGATGGCTTTTCTCTATTGTCCATCACTGCCAGGCATATTGTAGTGGTGAGGAACATTAAAAAAAGAAAAGTTGGCTTTCTTTATTTTTCAAATAAAAACTCCGGCTTTGGAATTTGTTTTTGAAAAATAAAAAACTTGGAAAAGCGTAATGAGCAATCTTCATGTCATAACATGTCCTACGTTGACAGGAACTGGCATGACAGGGCTTCCTGACAATGTATAGAGATGGCAGTGGGACCTGTGGAAATCTCTAAATTTGGCAGGTGGAGTAAAGACAGTGTGGCAAATGTAAAGTCCTAAGTCACACCATCTACCTTTACTCCAGCTGCCACATCCTAAATCATATCTCCTGTCTAGTGCAGCATAGTGGGTTGAAACAAAATGGTTCACAATTGTTTGGAATGCCACCTCAAGAGATTTCCTCTGGTTAGGATGTTGGCAAGCATTCATCCAATCAACCTTTGGGTGTCTGATTGCCAGTAGTATGCCTGGAAATCTGAGATTGATGCAGCATTCCAAGCTGATGTTTGTGAATTATAGATTTATTTTTCCTCTTCTTTATTTGGCGATAACACTGGGATGACCATTAGGATAATGTTAGCACGTCAGACCCTTCTAAGTAAACTTGCAAGGGACACGCAAATAGGGTGATGGACCTTTTGACTGCACTTCGAGTTTTTCCCACCATGACCCCCGTACTAATACAAATGGATAACAATCAATGACATCAATAATCAATGGGAGTCAGTAATTTCCACACACCATGACGTCAATGCCATGAATAACCATGCCTTTATGTAAAAGTTAGAATACTTATTCCCTATTTTAATAATGCTAATGTTACATAACTTAATCACAAAATAAAATAATAAACATACAGGAACAACACTGGCTGACCAAAGCAGCAAAAGAATCACAATCTAATCAAAGCTTGAGCCACTACACATTCTAAGGGTACAGTACAAATTAATAGCAAGAATAACTGCGCAAACAAAATAACATACTTTTACGCTCAGCAAAGAAAACACATCAACTATTATTTCATGTAGCGAATATCATCAGTGAGAACCCTAACTAACATCAGATTTCAATAGCATGTTTTGACATCATGCAAAAGAATTTTGTCAACGTAAATTTGGAGAAACATCTAACTATGGCTCTATTAAAATAGGGTTGGTACCTAGAAACAAAAGCAAATAGACATAACAATCAATTACATTGTTTTAATACCTGTCTTCAATATGGTTCAGCAAGCTGTGACAGTCTTTGTCAATAGGACATCAATTCAGTCAGCAAAGCATCAGGATTCAGCATCAAAGTTCGGGAAAAGCCAAGTCTCTTTAAGCAATAAAGTTAAGCATGTCTCTTCTCAGAATAAATGGGGAAAAAATTGTGATTTCCTCTCAGTGCAGTCCGGCTAAGTTAGATTTCCTAAAAATACTTCCCATGTCCCAATTGGTTAAAGAATCGCATGTTTGCACTTAGTCCAATGGAAATAAGATCCTAAATCTACACCTTTACTAGCACATGGTTCACATGTCGATGATTGGCTCCTCTTCTCCTGTTCCCACCATTTGGCTTGTTAGGTAGCAATATTGTTGCAGCTTATACTCCAGTCAGTGCATCCATTGTCTTCACCTGGGAAGGTCAGTCTTACACACATTATATCAAACATTGTATCCTAGCTAGTACATCATCTTCTAGCAAGCAATTCTCATGAGAAAGACTTTTAGCTACGAGCACTTGGTCAGCACAGAGGAAAATCACAATTTTAATTCTCTAAGCAGACATTTTATAAGTCGTTTAAGAAATGCAGCTTGACATGAGGCCATGCAACTAGGCCAAGACCTCGCTAAGCTAAGGCCTACAATTAATAAAGCTAATACATAATACATAACCTTTAATATGACATATTACTACATTAATCAATCATAAGCTCAACATTTTATATTAATAAGCCATTAATAAGTACACTCCGTTAACACGGATCTGCAGCTTCAACACCACATACTCCACCACCCCCATTCTAGTTCTTATTCCCACCTGTGGAGGCCACTAACTCATCACCATTGCCAGCAGTTTCAGGGGATAATACTCATAACACCAATCTTACAACAGCCAGAATAATTATGAGGGAAATCACAGTGAGCATACTGGTAACATTTCTAAACCAGCCAAGGTCAACCTATTGTTGGTGGCAAGGGTGGAGTCTCAAGAGCATCATACTGCTGCTTCCCATCCAGGTGTGGAGCTGATGGGAAGCAGGGGTCTCTTTTTCCAAATATACAAAGCCTCGACTTTTATATAGTGGACTACCTCGAGAGGTTTAGGGAGCTGTTAAAATCCAAACTCTCTCCCTTTTACTATTGTCTTGACTCTATCGAATCCAAGCTCATGGTGTGTACAAGATCTGTTTTGCCCAATACCGCTGCTCATGTTGTTCATCCTGGAGAGAGTCCTGAGGAGCCAGTCTTGTAGCACTCTCAAACACCAAGTACGCCCTAAGAGTCAACTATTGGCATGCTGGGGCAAGCTCAGGGCAGACAGCTCAATAATCTGAGAGGGCTCAATCAACAACTAAAAGCAAAGACACATCTATCAGCAATAGCAGACGTTGTTTTCCTGTAAGGCCCAATACAGTCTACCCTCAATTACCACCTGAGTGTTTGTGAATTGCAAAAACAAGTAAATATGCATCCATACAAGGATAACTTCTATGGGTACAGATTTGCTACTTTTTGGTAAACTGGTCACTTTATATATTTATGACCCTGATCCAAAAATGTAACAATTTAAAACCTCTAAGTGAAATCAGAGCAACAAGACAAACTAAGACAGGCATTACAAACGCAGGGCTGCCATACCCAACTACCAAGCCCCAAAAATCCTTTGTGTATCAACTCTCCCCACCGAAGATTACCCCATACAGATGGGTCAATTCACAATCTTTGTATACAAAATAATCGGCTGGCCTTAAAATGTAGAGATTGTGATTCACAGAATCAGGATATGGAGATGTATGCACAAACTTGTAACTCAATACTGCTTTCAGCCTGCTGGATTCTACACAGTACTAAGCTCAGGGTAAGGTGCAATGTAGGAGGTATCTCATAGAAGGACGATCTTGCAAAATGCAGTGAATATATAAAAGTGTTTGGGTAGTCCCAAAAATTATGCAGAAAAATAAATGTAAAGTAGTCTGTAAAAGGCATGAGTATGTGCATTTTAGTGGTGGGTAAAATAGGGACCAACACTATTTTTCATGTGGGTCTAAGACACAGGTTGTGCAAATAGACACATCTGTCACATGTCTCCTGAGGATTGTTCCTCTTACAGACAATCCACTGAATCATGTTTAGTGGCAGGAAATATGCTTGAAAAAGTAACATTTCCGTAGTTAGCCCACACAGATTCACAAGGAAAGCTATGAATATAGCAGATTTTTCAAACTATTTTTGAAGCAGGCCCTCTGTGCAATACTGAAGAGGCCAATTCATCTGTACTGTAATAGCTTATACACATCAGAAAATATTACTTTCTCCAGTGGGTCTGTGTGTGTGTGTGTGTGTGTGTGTTTGTGTGTGAGTGTATGTGTGTGTAAACGCTCACTCATATTTGTCTTTTTGTGCATGTGAAGGAGAGATGACCGTTTTCTCTTTGTCCTCCATGACTCATCATTGCTCGCCATGTAGTCCACCACCATTTTCTGAAACTGAGGCGTGTATGCCTTAGCATTTGTAAGCTATTTTTCCCTGTTATTATGATTGTGGGATATTTGTCATGTCTAAGCCATTTATGATCTTCAATTCACTAATGCAAATTTTGCTAGTCTTCTCATGTTTTTATAGTAGTTCCATGGGACCTGCAGAGACACCAGCTAGTTTTTCTCATTTTACAGACGTTTTATGAACATTTTCTGAAATAGTGATTGGGTATTCTGACAAAATAGCACGTAAAAAAATATATAGTTCCATATAATATTCTTTGTCACATTTTCATTATTTTTTCATTATTTTAGTACTGCAAGGCATTATCATTTTAATAATATTTGTGATTGATTTGTGTTGGTATATTTTGTGAATTTTTCTATGAAATAAAATTTTTTGAATTCAATTAGAAATTGATCAATTGATCATTTAGATGGTGGGAAGTATTTTACTATCTAAATTGTCATTTCTATTTTTTTATTTCATTTATTCATTGAATTGATAATTAATTATATGACTTATTTACCTTATTAATTGTTTTATTTTAATAATTAACATATTACATTGAATTATTAGATGGTTGACCAATTTATTTATATTTGTGCTAACTACAATTCTATATGTAATTTTATTGATTTTAGTTATTGTATTTAATGTAATGTTAATAATGTATCACTTTTCATTATGTATTTTATTAATTGTAATTGTTTAAAAGTGTTCGCTTTTCAAGGCAGTATGGTGAGAAGTGTTTACAATCATTGTTTTTAAAGAATTCTTATTTTAGTTGTTTTATAGGTTTATTTCAAAGATACTTTAAAATGCTATTTTATTTGTGTATATGCTTTACTTAACAAAAATATAGGAGTTGCACTGTGACCATGTAAGATGACAGTCAGGACATGCGCCGGAGGAGCTCCAATGTCCTATCAATATCCTCTATAATCCTCCTCAAGGCAACCTAGGTGTTCCATTACATGAGTTGCTCCTGACATTTGTGGCTCACTCGGGTGGCCGAGAAATGTGGCCGGAGTTCTTAGGCCTACTCATCGGGACTCCAGGAGCGGGTTTCTGACAGAGTAGTACTGGTGGTGGAGATGTTGTCCAGCCTGGTAAGTGCAGCCTGGTTAATGAACTTGACTGATGGCTAGGAGAGGTGAGAGGAGCAGCTGAGCCAAAAACCCAACAGAGATGGGTGGAACCTGTTTTGCAGTCCAGTACAGACTGGTAGAGTTGATGAGATTGGATGACAGAACCCGTGCTGGTCTTTGGTTCTCTTTGCTGAGGATGATGCCCCCAGTTGTGGCAGAGAGCAGGGAGCAGTGAACACAGGAGCTTAGGTGGCATGGCTGTGGTGCTGGACGGGGCCTGTGGGGCGCCATGAAGATCGTCAGGGCTGCAGAGCCTGGCCAGAGAGGCCTGTATGGATTGTCTGCACCCTGCTGAGGATCAGGCTGGCACCCACCCGTGAGTGTAAGTGCATGAAGGGGGAGAGTAGCTGCGGCAGGGACAGGTACGGCAGTGGGGCTTGCATATGGTAAGGTCTGAGACAGAGCATTGGCCTGCCTTCTGGTGTGGCCTGTTGGGTGGCTGAGCCTGAGAAAGGACCCTCATGTTGTTTATTCTTACCTCAGAGTTTTGTGATCTTTCTGCTTACCACTTGTGAGGGGGGCTTGCAGGCAGATGTCGGACTCACGATGGATCACAAACAAAGCCATGCCTTGATGGGGGGGCCTCCATCTGGGACCAACTCCTCTGTTTTTGATTGTCCTGGTGTGTGCTGGCCTCTGGGGAGCTGTGGTCTGCCAGGGAGCTGCTGGGCATCTCTTCGTAATTGGACTGGTACCTGCATGCCACCTACTTGGATGTGCTCTGCCTTCACAGAATTGGGGAGTCCTGCAGCTAAAATTGAACATCATGGGAGAGTCTGCTGAGTTTTGCTCACCTGGTGAGTTTACTACTGGGTCTCCTTGAGGGGAGCATGTAGTCTCTGTTGCTGCAGACATCTCAGCAGGACAGAAGACACCACTGTTACGCTGCTCTCCTGTGTCTGGACCATCTGACTTTGCAGGGCTCTGACTACTGGATGAGTTGAGCTGCTGTGAATCCTGTGTGGCCATGGGCAGACACAGAGTGACTGGACCCCTCCAGGGCAACACAATCACAAAGTGTGCTGGGATCTGCCACATGCTTCCAGGAGGAATGGAGCTGTGAGATGCTGAGGCCACAGGCGCTCTGCGATGTTTTCAGTGGAACATGTCGATAGGTAATAAGCAGCTGGTCCCCCCCTGTCACCCTGCCCGGGACTATAATTGTTCATATTATTCTCTTTAAGATAAGAGAGCTGAATCCTAAAAGTGGACAGGGAGGCAGGAACACTGTAATATGAAAATCACAACATTTCCATCTACCCAGACCATACCCATAAGGTATAGACTCCGAGGAAGTCACATCTAGAAATCAAGCAAAAGCTCACGAACTTGAGATACGTGTTATAACTGGACAGATTGAGGGTGATCACCTATGGGAAAAATCACTTTTTTGATCAGCCGGAAGAGGTCTGGGCTTAGGTTGAGCTCTGGGACAGGGTGCCTGTGAAACATTTGGAAGGATTGAGAGGACATGTGGATCTTTGGAGGTTGAGAAGGTGCAGTAGAAGACTGTGTGGTCAGTCGTGCTTGGCCAGAGTCAGTACAGTCAGGACACCGTGCAGCATGGTACAACAGGATGACACTATGTAACATGTGTAGGTGTTGTCTTCGATAGATAGGGTTACCCTTTTGATTTAGCAGAAAGAAGAATGGAGGAGAAAGAAGCCATGCCAGCAAAGACAGTCTTGAGCACTGAAGAACCTGATGAGATGGAGTCCTAATTGGATTCAACCAGAGGCACTTTTTCTTTTCTCCTTAATCTATGATGAGATCCTGCCCTCTGACAGTGTGATTGCTTCGGAGTGGCATAGAGCCCTATTTGCTGGACAGTGTTGCTGACACTCTGGAGCCTGCAGATCTGGTGCCTCAATGAGAGTGCAGCGGTGCTCTACTAATAGAGTTCGAGGGACACCTTACCTGGCACAGTGCTGGAACAGACATGTAACAGTTCTCATCCTGCTTTTCAAATTGGGGAAGAGGTAGATCATGTGGGCCACGGGGTGCAGGGGTTGGAGTCCTTTGTCAGGCCCTGAAGCCTCTCAGGTCTCGTGTTGAATTGGGGGGAGATTCCTGTTCCTGATACAAGTTGATCTGATTCGGATCACAGGAACAGAAGGGGAGATGTATTTCTGGGAAGTCTGAATATTCTACTTGGAGAACTGAGGTAAGATGTTGAAGTAGCCAGAACTACATAGGTGGGCATGGATTTATCTGCTTACTCTATGTCTCTCTGGGTTGGGATTGTTGGGAGGGAATGTTTTTGATCTTCCTTGATGTTTTATTGCACTACATTTACTTAGTTGCTGCCTGTTGTTTTTCGTATGGGTTCCTCTTTGCCCCCTTACTATTGGGCAAGTGTGGGGTGTGTAACACACGTATTGCCTTGGCAATACCTGAGGAGCTTTGTCTCTCTCATGAATATGATCAAACAGCTATGGTGAATAATTACCACATTATTGCCTAGAATGCCTGGGGACTTAGCAGGTGTATGAAGCAACACAGAGTATTCAAATTCCCAAAACTTAGCAGAGAGGCAACTGCATGCTTACAGGAGACCTACTTCGCAAAGGTGAATGCCCAGAAGCTCTCGAACAAATGGAAGGGACAGTTGTACTCAGCGATATATTCTGCAAACACTAGAGGGGTGTTGGTGTAGAGAGCCCCCGCAATCCCCTTTTAACACTATTACTCTGAAATGGACATAGGATGTAAATTTGTACTGATATTTGGTATGGTGAATGGGAAGTGTACTTTGCACACCGAACAACTGCACACTGAACACTGATGATGCAAGTGACTACCATAAGCTACAGGCACTCCTGACAGAATACGTAGGGGGGCTCATGCTATGGGCCGGGGATTTCAATTTTGTCCTGGATGGAGCCATAAACAGGGCACTGCCAAAGCAGCATTCCAAACCGGGTATGACAGTGGCCCTGACTGAAGTTATCGCAAAAGGAGACTTTATGGATGCCTGGCAGGCCCTGAACTGACATCTAAGGAATGTCCCTGTTACTCTAACACTCACAACACATATAGCCAGCGTTACCGCATTCTACTTGTTGGATTGGGCATGCATAAAATATCATCTGCTTGTAATTTGGGTAGGTTTCTCTCTAAGCATGCCTTGATTATGGTAAACTGCACATAGATGCTGGAGAGTGGTCCACTTCTGACTTGGCAACTGCTGCTGGGCATATTGACAGATGTGGTGTGTCTGATGGACCTCTTCAAGGCAATTAATGACCATATGACTGTTAAGTGGGGATTCACAGGTACAAAAGTGAACAGGTGGGAGGCAATGAAAGAGATCGCAAGGGGGTGTGTTTGAGTAAAATATACAGGGTAAAGAAACAACTTCAGAGGGGCCTGGTGCCTGAGAGGCTAGGTTGGCAAACGCACAGCAAAGAGATGGTGCATCTATGGAGGGCTGCTGGGAGCTGCTGGACCTAAAACAACACAGCGGGAACAAGTGGAACAGATTGGATACGTACATGCTTAAATCTTACTGCATGGGATTACACAGGTAATGCTTGGTTGTTGCAGTTTGAGGTATATGATGTCTTTGCCGAGCATCTAAGAGGGGTATGCAGGAGAGTGTCCTCTGTAAGCCTGAAACCATTCAGAGCTATGGCCTCAGTATAGGGGTCCCCAAGGGAGCAGGAGGCCTTCATTGAAGACCTTGAGCTGACCTCACCTTGGAGGAATTTAACTGGGCCCTGCATTTGATGCCCATAATTACAATGCCAGGTGATGGCTTTCCATCAGAGTTTTATCAAAACGTTTTGCTCTGTCCCACAGAGAGGCTCCTGGAGGTCCATAATGAAGTGGAACAGGTAGGTTCTTTCCCACTGACTCTCCAGGCAGTCATAATCTGTATGATCCTCAAGCTAGGTGGAGAGCCATTGTATCTGGCATCCTACAGCCCCTTGACTATGATCAAAGCGGACACCAAGATGCTCTGTCAGATGTTGGCTAACATTGCTATTGGTGATTGGATAACTGATGTATGAAGATCAGTATGTGTTTCTTCAGGGTTGTAGCACCTCCATGAATCTAAAGAGAATCACCAATTTGCTGCACTCGGTGGAAGACTATGATGAGGAACCTACCTTGGGTGCAATCGACTGGAAGAAGGCATTTGATACCCTGGATTGGGTCTATCTTCTGGGACTGGGTGTAACTGCTCTACACAGGACCTACTGCACAAGTTTGATCAGCTGGTATGATGTCAGGAACGTGGTCTATTGTATAAGGTAGGCTACAGGGATGCCTGCTCTCCCTGCTTCTGTTCTCCTTGGCACTGAATCCATAGGCACTCATGTGAGAAAGAAGCCTCTTTCTAGCATGGTTACTGCCATTTTTGCCCTGTTTGTGAGTGTGTGTCAGTGTGTTTTTACTGTCTCACTGGGATCCTGCGAATCAGGACCCCTGTGTTCATAGTTAAAACCCTATGTGTCAGTGTGTTTTGCCTGTCTCACTGGGATCCTCCTAGCCAGGACCCCGGTGCTCATAGTTTGTGGCCTAATGTGTGTGTAGTCAGTATGCTTAACTGTGTCACAGAAGTTCTGCTAACCAGAACAGCAGTGCTTATGCTCTCTCTACTTACCAAATCAGTCACTATAGCTTAGTGACTTCATATTCCAATTCCTATTGGCACACTTGACCCCCCCTTATAAGTCACAAGTATATAGTTTCTAGGTATCCAGGGCATTGGGTTTCAGGAGATCCTTACGGGCTGCAGCATTTATTTTGCCACCCATGAGGAGCTCAGACAACCCTTTGTTTAGGACTGCCACTGCAGAGTGAAATAGTGCCCACACTATTTCACAGCCATTTTCACTTCACTTAAGTAACGTATAAGTCACCTTTATGTCTAACCTTCATTTACTGAAGGCTAGGTGCAAAGTTACTAAGTGTGAAGGCACTCTTGCACTAGCAAAGGTGCCCCCACGTTGTTCAGGGCCAATTCCCCGGACTTCATAAGTGTGGGGATACCATTACACGCATACACTACAGATATATCAATACATACATGTAGCTTCACAATGGTGACTCCGAATATGGGCATGTGAGGTGTCTAAGATCATGGAATTGTCCCCCATTCCAAATCTGGTATTGGGGGGCCAATCCCATGCATCTTGGGGGCTCCACCATGGACTCCCAGTACTGCCAAACCAGCTCTCTGAGGTTTACACTGCAGCCCCAGCTTCTGCCACCTCACAGACAGGATTCTGCCCTCCTGGGGGCTGAGCAGCTCAGCCCCAGGAAGGCATAACAATGTATTTCCTATTGGAGGAGGGTGTTACACCCTCTCCCTTTGGAAATTGGTGTTACAGGCTTGGGAGGGGTAGCCTCCCAGAGCCTCTGGAAATGCTTTGAAGGGCACAGATGGTGCCCTCCTTGCATAAGCCAGTCTACAGCGGTTGAGGGACCCCCAGTCCCTGTTCTGGCATGAAATTGAACAAAAGAAAGGGGAGTGACCTCTCCCCTGTCCATCAACACCCAGGGGTGGTACCCAGGGGTCCTCCAGTGTGTCCCTGTCCTTAGCCATCTTGGAGTCCAAGGTGTGGGGACACTCTGGAGACCTCTAAGTGGCCAGTGCCAGCAGGTGATGTCAGAGACCCCTATGATAGGTGCATACCTGGGTAGGTAGCCAATCCCCCTCTCAGGACTATTTAGGGTCTCTCCTCTGGGAGTTTCCTTAGATTCAGCTTGCAAGACTCCTCCAGGAATCCTCTACATCCTCTACTTCAGCTTCTGACCATCGGATCAACCGCAGACTGCTCCAGGATCCGCTGTAACTGCAACAAAGTATCTAGGATGACTCCTGTGGCCTGCAACTTCAGTTCAAGCCAGCATTTGCAACCGTTTCCAAGGTGTGAACACTCTGAGGACTGCCTGTCTTCACCCTGCACCAGAAGAACCAAGGGAATTTCCTGTGGAGTGACAGAGTCACTTCCCTGCTCCTGCAGGCACCCTTCTGCGACAACAACCGGTTCTCTGGGACTCCTCTCATGATGATGATGAGGGTGCTCCCTGGAACACAGGCAGTGGACCAATGTGACTCACACTGACCTAAAGTCCAGCTGTCCAAATTTGGCGGAGGTAAGAGCTTGCCTTCCCGGTTTGCAACAGTACCCCTGTGCACCACGTCATCTCGAGCTCCTTGAGCTTCTGTGCACTTCTTCCAAGAATCCTTCATGCACAGTGTAGCCCAGGTCCCCAGCACTCCATCCTGCGATGCACAACTCGCTGAGTTGTTCTCCAGCGGCGTGGGACCTGCTTTTGTTGTGCTGCAACAACTGCATTTTGCATCTTCTTTGTCCCCGTATCCTGGGACTCCTGTGGGTGCTGCCTGGTCTCCTGTGGGCTCTCTCCAGTGCTGAGAGCCCCCTCTGTCTCCTCAGTCTGAGTTGAGATGCCCAGGTCCCCCCTGGGTCCAGGCAGCGCATTTTGACACGAACCGCAAACTTGCTTGAACCAAGGCTCATTGACGAATCCAGAGATGCAAACAGCCTGCATCCAATAACTCAACGTGGGACACCTCCTGCACCACTCAGGAACCCACAGCGATCCTCTTTGGTGCTCTTCTGCACACTTTTTCTAACTGGAGGAGCCACTTTTGCACCATCTTCTAAATTGGCAGGGGCTCCTGTCCTTCTGGAAATCTTCTGCGACTTCTGGACTTGGTCTCCTCTCTTCACAGGTCTTTAGTTCTAAGAATCCACTGGTTGTTGATTGCGTCCTTGCTTGATTCTTGCAATATCTCTTATCACGACTTGTAGTGTGTCCTGAGGAATCTTGTAGTACTTTACTCTTACCTTCCTGGGCTCTAGGAGGGGGGATTTTACTTACCTTTGGTGTTTTCTTACACTCCCAGATCCCCTGTACACACTGCACTTGCCTAGGGGGGAATTTGTGATTTGCATTCCACTTTCTTAGTACATGGTTTGTGTTGCCCCTAGGCCTATTGCATTCTATTGTATTTTCTACTGTTTGCACTATTCTGTGACTATTTACTTAACTGATTTTGGTCTCTAGTGTATATATTGTGTATAATACTTACCTCCAGAAAGATATTTTTGGCCTTGTGTCACTAAAATAAAGTACCTTTATTTTTGGTAACAATGAGCATTGTCTTTTATTGTGTATAAGTACTGTGTAACTATAGTGGTACTGCTGAAACTTTGCATGTCTCCTAGTTCAGCCTAAGCTGCTCTGCTACAGCTACCTCTAGACAGCCTAAGCTGCTAGAACACTGGCTACATTTCACTAATAAGGGATAACTGGACCTCGTATAAGGTGTAAGTACCTTAGGTACCCACTACAAACCAGGCCAGCATCCTACAACTCAGGATCAGGAAGGACTTACATGGGTGGGAGATCAGGGTTGAGGAGTCGATTCTCCTGTATCCCCATACGTTGATGATTCTCTTTTCCATCTCAGGGAGCCTCAGACTCCACTGCCTTGCCTGATGCACTTGCTGAAGGTGTTGGGGGGTATCTGGTCTTTGAGGTAATCAACATAAAAGTATCTTTTTACCCCTAGGAGGCTGGCGGGGCTGGATGCGGAGAGGCTCCCTGACCTGGGGCTTTGGTGGGAGGTGGATGTTTTAAAATGTAGTTCTCCTAGTTCAGCCTAAGCTGCTCTGCTACAGCTACCTCTAGACAGCCTAAGCTGCTAGAACACTGGCTACATTTCACTAATAAGGGATAACTGGACCTGGGATAAGGTGTAAGTACCTTAGGTACCCACTACAAACCAGGCCAGCATCCTACAACTCAGGATCAGGAAGGACTTATATGGGTGGGAGATCAGGGTTGGGGATTCGACTCTCCTGTAAACCCATACGCTGATGATTCTCTTTTCTATCTCAGGGAGCCTCAGACTCCACTGCCTTGCCAGATGCACTTGCTGGAGGTGTTGGGGGGTGGAATCTGGTCTTTGAGGTAATCAACATAAAAGTATCTTTTTACCCCTAGGAGGCTGGTGGGGCTGGATGCGGAGAGGCTCCCTGACCTGTGGCTTTGGTGGGAGGTGGATGTTTTCTAATACCTGGGCATACGACAGTTGACCACCAATACGCATATAACATGGGGAGGATACAGTGCACATTCCCACTCTCTATTATGGGATGGGTGGCAGTGGCCAAGATGGTACTGCTGCTGCCCTGTTTATATTAACTACAAAACACCATTTGGCACAAGAAATTGGATGTCTTTAATAAACTAAAAAGCATTCTGCATCACTGGTAGGGGCTGTTGGTTGCTGCAGAGTGGCACTGGACGATCTTCAAATTAATCAGAAGCTAGGAGGGCTGGGACTTCCAAATCTTGAATTGTGTTATTGTGCTGCCCATATACAACTCTCTAGAAAGTGGTCAGTGGAGAGAAACAATTGGAAAAAATGATTAGTGAAGGGCATGAGGCACGTGCGGCGGGGAGCCCTTGTCTGTTCAGTTGATGAGAGGGGGCGGTCTAGGGTTCACAATACCATATGTTGTACGCTAGACAGCCCAAATATAGGAGCAGGTTGTTAGGAGAGTCATCAAATGTCCACCATTTGCCAGGGACATAAACATCTGGCGCTTGAAGCCCTTTCGTAGTGACATGATGATTACTTAATGGAGAGAGGGGGGATGTCAACTGTTTAGTGACGGGTACTCTGGGGACATATTTGTCACTTTTCAGGAGGTACAGGACTCTTTTGAGGATGACCATGGGTAATTTTGCAATATGCTACACTAGCTGGAAAGGTGAGGGAGGTTTGAACAGAATTCCCCAATAACCCTTCAACAATTCCCATTGTTGAAAGGCCCTTGCAGCTTGGCTCAGGACACCACCTGATCATACTGATGTACAAGGCTCCGAGGTATAACCTTCCTAGACCTCTATATGGTGCTAAGAATACCTGGGACAGGGACCTTGATACCCACTGACCGATTGGGACTGGGCAATGACATGAGATCTGGTTCGGAAGGCATTGTGTATTTCATAATTAAAGTTATTCCATTTTGTTCTCCATTTTGCGTATCTGACCCCAAGTGCATTGGCAAAAACGTACCTACCTAGATTGCAGCACTGCTCCCACTGCATGGTAGAAGGATCACCATTCCTGCACATGGTCTGATCCTGCCCATATGGTTAATAATATTGGCATAAAGTAGAGACTGTGACACAGGCACCAAAGGGGATCACATTCCCATTACATCCCTGCCATCTTCTACTGGGCCTGGTAGATCTATGAAAGGGGAAAATGCACTATAAATGTCTACACATGGCCCAGGTGTTGGCAAAAAGGTGGAGTACAATTAGTTGGCTCTGCACATGCCGTAGCAGCATTGCTCTATACGTACAAGACACATGGGAATGGTCTGTCCCCAGTGGAAGAAATACAAGAAATACACATTAAAATGACCAGGAGAGATGAGAAAATCCAAGATGACTTAACAGCCTGGGGTAAAATCATAGAGCATTTTGCTAAGTGAGTGGATGCTGAGGAGCAGGAGGTTACCGGAGAAATCTTCTTAACATAAAATGGTGTCCAGGCAGGAATGTGTGTGTTTATAATCTGAAATTAGAATTGGACAACCAAGATATAATGCGTACACTGCTTGTCGATGACTGATAATACTCAAAACTACTCATTCTGTGTGGGTCAGATTGGTGAGTGAGGGTAGGAGGGGGTATGAGAAACTTAACTTGGCAACTCATTGCATTTCTTGTAAACAAAAATCATGTGCAATAGGCTTGTTGTTTCTTGTACTGAAACCTGCATGAGTAAGGAAGTTAAAATAATAGGAGTGGGAATAAGAAAAACAGATGCCTCCAAAATCCAAAACGTTTTCTACTGTTGCTTAGATTGGAGTGGGAATAAGAGATCTAACCACTCCAAAATCCAGCTTTTTCTCTACTATTGCATAGATTGAAATGATAATAGTAAATGTGAACCCTCCAAAGTCTAACACTTTCTTTATGTGTGCTGATTCTGGAGAGATAAAAGTACATCTCACTCCTCCAAACTCCAACTCCCTAGTGTTGCTTAGATTAGAGTTGGAATAGTAAATCTGACCCATCCAAAGTCACTTTCCCTAATTTTACATTTGTTGGAAATAGTAAAACTGACTGCTGCTCGGGTTGGAATGTAAGTAGCGCATTTTATCCCTCTAAGTCTAATTTTTTTATCTAATTTTTGGTTTTATTATATTTTTTTTATTTAATTTTGGTTTAATGTAAAATATGCTTTTATTATTTAATATTGTGTAGTCATTTTGCATTTAATTTATTTCTATGTTGTTATTATATACAATTTGAACATGTTCTAGTGTTTTTTTAAATTCCTTTTTACTGGCATGTTTTAATATTTATTTTTAAATAATAATTTTAATTATGTTTATTTTTGCAGGTATTTAAGTCTATACTTCTTATTTAAGCTTGTAAGCTATTTTTATAGCTTTATGATTTTTTTGTGATTTTTAAGGTAACATTATTTTCAAAGATAATATATGTTTTAAAGTTTTTTATCCTTTTGTGGCTTTCTAGATTTTTGTTATCAATATTTTTTACTTTACATACAAATTTCATATAGTTGATGTTTGTGTCAACAATATTATTATGACAGTGTTTTTGCTGCCAATATTTTTGTTAATGCTATTTTGGCGGATAACCAGTTATTGGGTCCACTGGACAATAGGTCTTATTTTTAAATCAGTTTATACCTGTGCTCTTACAGGGATCAAATGAGCCCAGGAGAGATGCAAGATATTATTTCACATTTTATAGATGTTTTCAACATTTTTGGCTCGTGATTGGGCGCACTGGGCCATGGTTGAAATTTGTGATTGGGTTTAACTGTTATTTGCCAGTTTCTGCCTTCTTCTCATAGGAATCTCATAGTCCTTAGAATGGTACATGATAAATATTTTTTATTTACCAGAAGATTCTGTGCGTATAGTGGTAGGTGTATATTTGGCAGACTCATTGGTTTATATGTAAGTATCAATGTAGGTTTTAGTACTGAACACATTTTTACATTAATGTTTTAATTTAGTTACATGCCTCACTTATCTAAAAATTCCCAAAACAGCAGCAAAACCCCAACAACAGTCCAAACCTTCCTTAAGCTTAAGCAAATTGTTCTGCTTTTGGCTCTGTCAGGAAGCTCTCATCCCCATTCTGAGACTTCTTTACATTTAGGGTGAACTAGAAACATATTGAAGACTGCAAACCAGTGCATCATGGGAAGAAAGGTGGACCATAGAGCACAAGGGGACCAATGGCACACTTAAAAAATAAGTATCCAAGCTTATGGAAACACAGACTAAGAAAGGTGAGTGTTGCTGTTACAAAATAACCCCGTATTGCTAGAAAGATATAATGATGATGAAGATGCCATCAGGACAAGAAGCCCTGCTACATTTAGTGTGTTCAGCAACAGGCGTAAACTCTACAAGATGGGTCATTCCAAAACATCCAACTCTACCTGCATTTATGTAATTTGATGTGGAATCATCATAAAAAGAGCACAAACCAGTGTCACCACTATGTTTAGCAAAGAATGCTCCAAACACCTGAATCCATAATCTGGCCCATGTATACAAAGGGAAAATGGCAAAATGCTTGTGCTTGACCTCAGCTCCTTTTCTTTGATGGAAATAAAAGTGTTGCCTTGTATTGTAGAGACTCCATATCTAAAATTGAAGGTTTGAAGCTGGACCTATTTCTCAACTGTAGCTGTGCCACAGCTACACCAAGAGGCACTAGGGTTTGCTGCTGATGCAATAAAGGAGAGCACTACACAGTAGGTCCATCTCACTACAGACATGTGGCTGTGTTGTCAAACTATGGGCTATATATGCATCATTGCACAAATCATCTCCTTCAATATGGTTAGACAAGGCTATCCACTGGTACAAAAGAATTAGGGCTAGATGTATCAAAAGATTGTGCATTTGCAAATAGTGCAAATCAGTACATTTCATGATTTGTGAATGCAAAATAGCCTTTCACAATGTATGAAAGGCATTACAGTCCTCATAGGGCTGGATTGCCTCGCAATTTGCAATTTCCTAATAGGAAATCTCAAATATGGAATTCCTATCTATGATTCCCTAAGCACATGTAACAAGTATTTCCTACATGCCAACTAGGCATTTAGGAAATGCTATTACCATTAACTCGAAGTTGATAACCATGTTCAAGTTTAAAAAATGCATTAAAAATGCATTATTTAAAGTTCCATGTAGCGCACACATGCTCCTAGGGCATGTGTCTGCTTTACATGTGCACAGTTTTTATTTGGGGTGCATCAAATGGGGGCTCAGGCCCTCAGCACCTTTGGAATCGTCTTTACTAATTTGTGATTTCCTAATAGGAAATTGCAAATTAGGAAAGGCAAAACCATACACATCTATGGGCCATCAGGCCCATAGGAACGAATGGAGTTGCAATCCCCAATAGTGATTCCCTAATAGCGATTGCAATTCTGTAGGAATCGCTATTAGGGAATCACTATTTTGTTACATTGAATTTTGCATTCTCTAAATAGTTGTTTCTTAAAATTAGCTATTAAGGAAATGCAAAATGTGATTTTGATCCATCTGGCCTTAACTGTTTTTCAAAGCGTTTGCCAGTATGCAACAATTGTAGTATTTTTCATGAAGAAAGCAAATGCATCTGCCAAAATCCTGAAGAATGCAATGTATCAATGGATTAAACCTCGAGTCTCAAAACTGCAATTGTTGCCTTTGAAAATGAAAGTAACATTATTACCGTATTTTCCGGCGTATAAGACGACTGGGCGTATAAGACGACCCACTACTTTTCCTGTTAAAATATAGGGTTTGGGCTATACTCGCCGTAGAAGACTACCCCTCTTCCAACGCACACCAAATAAAAATTAAAAAACATCAGATTTGATTTTAATATGGTAATTTTAATTCAAATGCTTATGACATGCAGGTACTTAGTAGGACAGCTGTCACTTATAAACATAAGGCTGTTTGTCATCAAACATGTAAACATAAAACAGTGCAAGTGGAATAGCCTGGGGCACGCGCAGGAACACGTGCCTATCCAGGCAACTGCCAGCGAGGATTGCGGCACACGGTAAGAACAGCTCAACTCACGCGCGACTGATCAGCTCCTTGTCCACAAGTAACTGAATCTTGTGAGATGCGGAACCCATCATACGCTTGAAATAGATTTCCCAAATGCAGCGCACGGTGGCTCAGCTACAGGGCGCCTGTCCCTGAAGTTTCAGCACGCCGTATACCGGCGTATAAGACGACCCCCGACTTTTGAGGAGATTTTCAGGGGTTAAAAAGTCATCTTATACGCCGGAAAATACGGTAAATCCATGTCAAATGAAGGATAATTCAGAGTTCTCTGTTTGGCCTTTTGCATCAGCTTCATTATGCAGGACTTTCCCGGAAAGGAAGGAGTAGTCTACAAAATACTTGTCTCCTGTCATCATAGGATTTACACATATTTTAACAATTTCAGTAGTACACATCTACAAATGGATGTAAGCTTCAAATGGGAGGACATGCTATTGCCAAAGCCATGCCAAGGGATATAGGTAAACGAGTAATAGAGTCTTTGATCAAAATGCTTACACCTTTAAAGATTGTCGCGCAGAAAGATAGCAAGGGAGATTGTATCATGAGCCGAGCCGTCCCATTTTTGCACTTGCTGTGTGACCATTGCATAACACAAAACAAACATTTACTAATGATAAAGATCAAGCAGCTGATTTGGGCAACAGTTTGTTCATTAATTTGGATAGGAATTTCAGTCTGCATAGGGATAATTTGTACTCTGTCGACTGCATCTGTGTCAATATACAGGCGCCACATTAGAATCAAGAATTGTGTGTTCCATTCCCCTTACAGCACTAGATGTTTTCATTTATAAGAATGGTATTATTAAGGAAGCGTCTGACCTTGAAGATGAAATATTAGGACTTTGGAGGCAGTTGTCATCATCCCCCTGAGATCGCTGTGGATGGTTTCAGCAGTATGGTGCGCCGCCAATGCCCATCACTGGTAAACCGATCACCATAGCACATCACAGCTTTTGCTAGTTTCTCTATGAACCCACGGTTCTTCAGATGTGTGCACGGTTCTGCTTACCGCTTATGCCCAGTTGCCCGCTTGTCACTATACTTTGATGCACACACCAGATGTAAAAAAATCCATTCATAGCAGGTTCTGAAGCTGTGGATGCTGTAAAACATATAAAAGGTAAATAAAGTTATATTTACCAGTACTGGGTGTGGTGAATATAACCAGTTTTCATCTATAGCTCATACAAGAATAATTTTAAATAACATTAAAAAGGGAGTTAATCACTGGAAAGAAGGTGTAAAAACAAACTTTGTGAAACATACTACTAATTCTGCAACACAATCGCCAAAAAGGTAGTTGTCCAATAAAGTCTCCTTGGCAGTTTTACCTTCTGCCCGTGCACTGCAGCGGAAACAATATTTTTAAACCGTTTTTCTCTGTATAATGAATGGCTCAAACAAGTGCTCTAGGGGAACCTCGGGAGCTACACCGTTCACTTATTTCACTTGAGGGCTTGTTTCTCATGATCCAGCTATTTCTCATACACTTCAGACACATGAAACTATTTTTTAGGTTGGAAAATTTCAAGATTTCAACCAGCATTAAAGAATGAAGTTAATTAGATCTTAACCCTTCAATAGATTGATGAATAATGACTCAAAGCCTATTATTTATTCCCATGCATACATATTTACAATTACCATTTTTGTATTTAAATACGTAGATCATGCTAAAATCATTATTATGTCATTTAGGGTTTTGAAGAGTGGTAAACTACAAACTGTTTATAAACTTTATTTTGTGCATTTCTCGAATGTCCATGGATGTTTGAGAACTGAAAATTGATAAATACACCTGCATTTGTGGAACCTACAGAACATCGGAGAAGGCAAATGTGCATTGGCAAGAAAGAGTGGACTTGCGAGCCATATTATTGTTATTGATAGTGTATGATTGAGAATAGCATGGTGTGTTGGTAGGCGTGCATACAAATAGAGAAATGTGCTTATAGAATGTAGGTACGCTTTTGGGAATTGAAGGATTGCAATACAGCATTAGGTTTAAAGATCAGTTGAAAGGTGAGAGATGTACATGGACATTGCTGAGAAACAATTCTCCAACACCTTTAAAAACTGAAGATTTGCAATTGCGCACACATATAAAATAGTTATTTTCAATCGCTCATGATAACTGCATTTTGAATAGAGGGATTCACTGATCTGATGTACTCTAAATAATCCAGCAGATCCAAAGAGGGAATTGTGGTTCCAAAGATCCACATTGGCCCTGCAAATTCATCTCCGACCCGGCGGGCCACGGAGTACCGCCGGCGGTATTATGAGCCGGCCTCCAGCTATGGTTTCCGCAGTGGAAACACCACCACTAAAACCATGGCGTTAGGGTTACTGGTGCCTGTGAGGGCTCTCCCCCTCCAGCAAGCACCTGACCCCCGTTCCCCCTACAATCGCAGTGCCCCCTGGTCCCCTACTCACATGACACCCTCTTACTCACATAGCGCCCCCAAACCAAACACCCCCTCTACAGCCACGGTTACCCCCCTACTTACATGATGCCCTCACCCTCCTACTCACACACATGGACACAGACACGCACCACACATACACCCATTCACTTACACTTCCAGACACACATCCACTCACACATATTCACACTCATCCATACATGCATACACACAAACATCCAAACATGCATACTCATACGCATACACACTGATATGCAGACACGCACTCACTTTAACATTCATACATGCATTCACTCACACGCATACTACAATGCATACACCACAACACTCACAGTCGCATTCACACATGCACACACACAATCATACACACATGCAGACACCACACACTCACACATAATGCCCCCAACCCTAGCAACCACCTCCCCTGACGGACACCCGACTTACCTGTCCGGCAAGGAGGTCGTCCGGCAGGGAACAGGAAGGGGCACTGTCACGGGCAGCAGAGCCCCGCCAGCAGGACACCACAAGGTCGTATTAATGGTCATAATACGGCAGGGTCGTCCTACTGGTGGGGTGGTGCAGGTGGTAGCAACGCCAGAGCACCACCGCCCGCCATCATGGCTACTGCCAGATATCAGACCACAGTGTGGTGGAAATCCGACAGTATCCACAATATGGCAGACAGATGTTTGCCTCTGTGGCGGTATGTTGACCGCAGTCAGAAGAGCGGTATTTGTCAAATGCCGCCAATGTCATAATGAGGGCCTATGTGATAACATTCTGATTGCATTCATTGTAAGGGTTGGTAACTGTAACATGAAGACTGTTTATTGACATAATGTAGTTTGCCTAAACACTCATACACTTGTTCTAATTTATAGTTTGATAGTATTCTTGTTTGGAAACAATAAAGTCTATGTAGGATGTGATGCCACTGATTTGTCTTCTTCTTAACTGTAGCTGGTTACCTTTTATAAAAGTAAACAAAATGTATTTTTTTTTTTTTATCCTAATGGGTCAATGCTAGTGGAAATAAAGTGCAAAATAATTTTTTTAACACAAATGGATGAGTCCTTGTGGAAGTTAATTGTGACATAAAGTTCAGAATCCTAATTAATACATTCTTGCAGATTAAAATCATATCATAATCCATATGGGTGAATCCTTGTGGAAATAAACATAGTGCAAAATATGCACCTAATTAGTGACTCCTTGTGAAAAAAGAAAGTGAATATGACTTTTTAATCATAATGGAAGACTTCTTAAAAAATAACATGGGCAATTCTATTTGCTTACACAAATGTGAAAGAGGTATTGTGTAAATTTTTCAGAATAACAAGTTACAAGCTTTCTAAGCTTCCAGACAGTGAAACTGAAATTATATATCATTATTGTCCAGCAAGGACACTATTGACTATGAGGAACTTACACTCTAAGCATTCCACATGGTCACCACTATTTGCACATCTCGTGAGAGTCCCACTGAGCCATGAGAAATACAGTCCTTCTTGCCTTCACTTAGATGTTCACATAATGCACCCTTCTAAGATATAAGGCCTCTGTCCATGGGCTTGTTTGCAAAGAGCTTGCACCTCCAATGCATCAAAATGTTTGAAGCACTGGTGGCACAGTCAGTTGTAAGGTGATGCATCAAGGCTGATGTGTTACTTTTAGTAGTCCTGCGTCGAAATCGAAGTATTAATTAGGCCTGGGTGGAGTTTGCATGCAGTGCTACGCGGAACTACAGAGAGTCAAGAAAAAAACCCTGTTGCGCTATGCGGAGTTCCATTAGCGGTGGAGTTTCTTGCCGCGCCCTTTCTCATGATATTTAATGTCACTGGCAATGAGAAGTTGTTCCTCGCACTGGAATTCTCGAGTGAACGGCACCACGCAGATCACATGGGCACATCTATCTTGGAATTTTTGCTTGTGGTGCTGGGGCCTACTTTTCTATCCGTCTATATCCCTCCCACCCTTCTGTTTTAAAACCTATTTTCGCTACTTTCATTTTATTATTTTACCTTTTATCTTTCTCTTTATATTTTAACTTTTTTCCTAATTTGTCTGTGTTTTTTTGGGACTTTTTAACTTTTTCATTTTTTGTTATTACTTTTTATTTCCTTCCTTTTTCCTAATCCTTCCTTTTTTATCTCTCCACCTCCGCCCCAAGTTCCCAGCACCATGGCACAGCAGGGGAGCAGCAGCGTCAGGCCCTCATCCAACAGCCACCTTCCTTGCAGGTGGCGGCGATGTCAAGGGGTGCAGCCCTGCACCATATTTTCGAAGGTGGAGGTGGCTGCCTTGGTGTTCTATGTACAGCGTCATCTCCCCTCCACTTTTGCAGCAGGTCCGGGTCTGGGTACGGCCTCCAGGAGCACCAGCAACCCTGGGAGAGGGTGAACTGGGCTGTGCACTGCAGCTCTGGGGACCAGTGCACCCAGCAACAGCTGACGCACCAGGGGAGACAGAATCAGGAGACAGATCTGCTCGATCTGCTAATTGTGGAGGTTGCTTGGCTTGGTGAGTAAAAGTTAATTATTAGTTGTGCTCAGTGCTAATAGTTCCTTCTCAAATAGCAAGCATGCTGCTCACATGCAGGTAAGGTAACTTTATGTTACAAATAACATTATGTGATTGTCATAGAGATGCATGCTCAGTGCTACCTAATTGTACTTCTTTTGGGCGCTTTCTTGCGCTGATTAAGAAGTAGTGCAGAGGCTTCTCCTGTGCCCTGTCTAAGATAGTCATCGTTAATATATCAGTATTAGTGAATTTGCATGTTGTCTCACTTCTCTGTGCCTTTCTTTTTTGTAGCTCGTACACTGCCAATTGCCAAGCAATGTCCCAGTGATGTATAGTGGTTTTGCATGCATCCAGTATATGCACTGAGATTGAGAATGAGATGAGAACTGTAGAAATCATTCATTGCAATTCACTAGTAATTCCAAAATGTAGTTTAGGAAATTAGGAATATGTTTAGGAAACTTTGAATAGGATTGTCCATGATACTAGAATTACTATTATATAGGCGCTCTGAATCTCTGATGTAGAAATGTTACTGCGTTTGCCTTTTCTTTAAAAAAATATATTCTTGGTGAGATTATTTATTAACAGTACCACTAGTCTTTTCATTTTTTTTTACATACATCATTCAGCATCCAGGGGCAGGAGGAGGGCTGGTGGTGAGGGGGGCAAGGCAGCTGAAAGTAGCCCCTACACAAGTGCCGGTCAGGTGGCTTTGTTGGCCCCAGTAAGTCCTCCTGTTGTTGCTAATATTAATATTTATTTCCCTAACTTTTACTGCTCCACACTATAATTATTTTCTACCTTTTTACTATGCCTGTCTCATAATCTTTTTCCCTCCACTTCGATTTATCTGTTTCGTAAATTCTTCTGATCCCTGCATTATCCTATTTACTTATTTCTATATATCAAGTTTCTTTACTTCAAACCGTCTGGCTATGCTAGTCTGTCTGTAGCTTCCTTTCTTCTGCTTTGTCAGTGAGCTTTCCCTCTCCCCTTATGTATCTCATCCTGTGGAGTTATGGTAAGGCTCAGGGAACACATGTACTGAAGATTGCATGCCCATGTAAGGTATTCAACACATGTTTTGTGAGAAGACTTGCTTTTTCTTGGTCCAGCTCAATCATTGAAAACATTGTGTTTTTGAACATGGTCTTGTAATTGTTTGTACTCTCCAAATTTGTGTATGTATTATTAGTATACTAGCAGTTGATGACCGTGCACCATGGTTGGATATATGAGGAGGATGGCCCGATTGCATTAGCCAACCAAGACCATATGTCCTTCATTGACCAATTATTGCACCTTTTTATTTCTCTTGAAAAACTTAGATTCACCAATAGCTAGTTCTGCCCCTCCATGACTATTTCTTTTCTTGAGTACCTGGCATTACAACAGTGGTGGTAAAAGCCGCTTACCGCCGTGCAGAAGACCGCCAATACACCACCGCGGCCTCGGAATTCCACCACAGCTATTATGACACACATCTTGGAATCCGCCGAAATTCAGACACCCACACAAGTCCGCCACAACAAAGGTCAGTGATAAACTGGCGAAAACAATTCCTCCACCGTCATGCCAACAGAAACACGCCCATGCTATCATGACACACGAATCCACGCGGCGGTCTTTCAACTGCGGTATTCCATTGGCGGTACACACAGCTGAGCTCAAAATACACACACATCTACAAAACACCGTCCCATTGGACAATTCAAAATACACACACCTGATACACATACAAACACCACTCCCACACACCCAACACAATATAAAACACACATCCACATCACCCACAAACCCCTACGACCCAAAATCAGAGACGAAGGCGACAGACAGAGACCACAGCAATAGACAACCCCACCACACAGAGGCACACAACACCATCACCCATACAACATCCACACTCAAAACACCCCACACCACCACACATCACCACACTCATCAACACATACACCACCCCACACATCACCTACACCACCCCAAGTCACGCCAAAGACACCCCAGGTTTTCCGAGGAGGAGCTCAGGGTCATGGTGGAGGAAATCATACGGGAAGAGCCACAGCTATTTGGATCACAGGTGCAGCACACCTCCATAGCCAGGAAGATGGAGCTATGGTGAAGAATCGTCGACAGGGTCAACGCTGTGGGACAGCATCCAAGAAATCGGGAGGACATCAGGAAGAGGTGGAACGACCTACGGGGGGAAGGTGCGTTCAGTGGTCTCCAGGCACAACATCGCGATTCAGCAGACTGGCGGTGGACCCCCACCTCCTCCCCCACAACTAACAACATGGGAGGAGCAGGTCTTGACCATCATGCATCCAGAGGGCCTCGGAGGAGTCGGTGGAGGAATGGACACTGGTAAGTCAAATCTTAACTATCATATCCCCCACCCTACCTGCATGTTATCACACACCCCCGCCCTCCCCTGTCACTCCAACTCCTCACTAATGTACTAAGAACACAAACCACACATCCCAACACCAAGCCCTGCATGACACGACTAAGCATGGACAGCCATCACTAAAGCATGCTCACGGCACATACCCGTAACACCCCCCCAAACATCATCACACAAGCCCCCACACAGGAATGCTTGCACTGGGGTACACACACACCCACCCATTGCACACCATGACACACACACATGCAATAATCATGCTCTTATACCCCTGCAGGACCACTACGTAACGTCACCACACAGGAGGGTCCAGACATCTCCACTCCACCCACAGAAGAGGCCCACAGTGATGACACAGCTCTGGCCAACTGGATCCAGATGACCAGCCCGGACCATCGTGGGCCTCGGGACAGTCGGTTCCCCTTGCACAGGCACAGCCCAACACTGACATTCCACCCTCTGGTAACACCAGCACAGCACCCACCCAGCGGGCCCATACCTCCGTACCCAGGACACGTCAATCAGCTGTGTGTCCACCACTACAGGGAACCGCGGATAACCCACCATCCCAACAACAACAGGGACCTGGGGGCAGTGGTATTGGGCACACGATCCAGGGGACGGAGGCACAGGAACACAGGGGAACTGGGAGGGCTGCTGTGCAACAGGGGGCGGACAGGCCAAGGGAACCCACTCTCCACGAGGCCCTCTCCTTCATCATGGGAGCATACCACCACTCCCAGGAGACGATGGCTACGGTCCTGGCCAAGTTTCAGGAGACCCAGCGCATGCAGGACAAACAGTATTTGGGTTTCAGGGAGGAGCTCAGAACCATCAGCTCCGCCCTGGGCACCATCGTAGGGGTGCTGAAGGACATACAAAAGACCATAAGGGACACCGTGGCACTCCATGGGGCCCCTGACACTAGCCTGGACGATGAACTACCCACCACCTCCGCCGGCGCTAGTTGACAGGACGCCCCGCCACAGGACCACCACACCAGCACCCCACCCCCTGCAGACGGAGAACCACCCCGCAAGCGGTCCCTGAGATCCAGGAAAAGGACAGAGCAAGATGGCAAGACCCCCGCCAGGAAATGAGACCACCCTGATTGTCATCCCACTGTCCCACTTTGTTACCCTGTCCAGATTGGAACTGCCCCAGCTCCACTTCCTATGCCCATATGGGCAGTGCACCTGTGAGACTAATAGACTGGACTCTGCCATGGACATTCCTCCACCATCACCCACCACCATTTTACCACCCCCTCCAATAATTAGCACTTCAATAAACACCCTTGAACCAAAAAACAATCTGGAGTCAGTCTGTGATTTTTAAATTGTGTATTAGCAATGACAGTGACAAAATCCGTTTTCAAATGTAATGCCAACATACCTATGTCACACATCACAAGTCCATGAAGGATGCAAGCAGATGACACACGTTGTTAACCACACCTGTGAAACCGTAATGGAAATGTACAACTCAGTTTCCAAGTACTGCTTCTAATTGACAGACAGGATAGAGGTAGTAGTGTGAAAGTGAATGTAATAGTAAAAAAAAAATTCTCACCTGTGTGTCACTAGAAATATTGCTGTATGACTGACTCCCTGTTGTCTATGTCTTCTTCCTCAGCTTCCTCCTCATCACTCTCCACAGGCTTCACAGCTGACACAACACCGTCATCTGGACCATCCTCCTTCAGAAAAGGCACCTGGCGTCGCAAAGCAAGATTGTGAAGCATCGAGCAGGCGATGATGATCTGGCACACCTTCCTTGGTGAGTACAATAGGGAACCACCTGTCATATGGAGGCACCTGAACCTGGCCTTCAGGAGGCCGAAGGTGCGTTCGATCACCCTCCTAGTCCGCCCATGGGCCTCATTGTAGCGTTCCTCTGCCCTGGTCCTGGGATTCCTCACTGGGGTCAGTAGCCATGACAGGTTGGGGTAACCATAGTCCCCTAATAGCCACACACAGTGCCTCTGGAGTTGACTCATCACATACGGGATGCTGTTATTCCGCAGGATGTAGGCGTCATGCACAGAGCCAGGGGACATAGCATTTACCTGGGAGATGTACTGGTCTGCCAAACATACCATCTGTACATTCATCGAAAGATAACTCTTCCGGTTCCTGTACACCTGTTCACTCCTGTGGGGGGACCACAGCTACATGGGTGCCATCAATAGCACCTATGATGTTGGGGATATGTCCCAGGGCATAGAAGTCACCTTTTACTGTAGCCAAATTCTCCACCTGAGGGAAAACGATGTAGCTCCTCACTTGTTTCAGCAGAGCAGGGCAGACAACACTCTGGACAACACGTCCCAGCTGACGGTGCCTAAGAAGGACAACAGCAACCACAGAGTAATCAAATTCTCAGGTATGTAACCACAGCTACACAGAACACGACACCAAATACAAAACTCTTCCTGTATTTGTGTTGAGTGTAGGCCTAGGTATGTGTGACTAGGTATATAGTAAAGGAAGCCATGTGGGCCCCTGAAATGGCGGCTGCCTGACCTCTAAACTGGGACAATGGGATGTGAGGTATCTGCGCTGGCGTTGTACACCGTCGCGGTAGGCGGTCGTAGACTGCTGCGCAATGCTGCATTGGTTAACATTGGACCATATGGGTCCCAGGAGTCAATGATGAAGTGCGCCGGCGGTGATGATTCGTACCGCCGCGGACGTCGCCGCCGTGGACGTGACCGCCATTTTCTATCTGTTCAATCACTCGATACCTGATCTTCGACAGGAGAGGACCTACACTGCAAGTGCTGCTGTGACCTCGGTCTGGAAGAGACAATGGCTGCTGCGTCTGGGGAAAGGGCCCCTGCCTTCACTGCTCAGGAGTTGGAGAAGCTCGTGGACGGGGTCCTCCCCCAGAACACGCTACTCTACGGTCCTCCAGACCAACAGGTAAGTACACAGGGAGCACGTTGTATTGGCTGTGCTGAGTGGAGAGGGCTGGATGTCAGTAGGAAGGGGGCACAGGTCTGCACCATGAAGGAGTGTGAATGCATGTGCCACATGGCAAGGGTAGTGATGGGGGCCACTCACTTCGACGGTGCAGTTGGTAATGACTTCTCTTCTTCCCCTGTACATGTCATGTAGGTCAGCGCCCACCAGAAGAAGGACATTTGGCGTGCCATCGCCAAGGACTTCTGGACCCTGGGGACCCACCAGAGACGGGGCACCCACTGCCGGAAAAGATGGGAGGACATTCGCCGCTGGAGCAAGAAGACGGAGGAGGCTCAGCTGGGGATGGCCTCCCAACGTGGGAGGGGTGCCCGTCGCACCATGACCCCCCTGATGTTCCGGATCCTGGCGGTGGCCTACCCTGAGTTGGATGGGCACTTGAGAGCATCACAGCAGACACAAGGGGGTGAGTACACTCTCATTCTGCAGACTTTGCATGCAGTGCAGGTGTCAGGTTGGGGGAGGAGGGCTGTGGGTTTCCCTAGGCCAGGGCAAGTTACGTAGGCTAGGCCCCTTCGTAAGGCATGGCCCTGTGGCCCCCCCACCCCACCTCTATAGAGTGCCACGTACAGGTATACATGCCCCTGTGTCATCTATGTGGACAGATGACACTCATAGCCATGTAGGCCATATCCCAGGAAATGCATCTGTAGAGGCCAAGAGCACGCATTGTGCAGGGGGCTGCTGTGTCTGTATTGTCCGCCAACGGTAGCGGTAAGCCATGCACTCAACCTGTCTTTCTTCTGTCGTCCTCCACCCTTTTTGTGCTCTCCCTGTTCTTTTGTGCATCAGCATCATCAAGCGGAGGTACAGTGGCACCGGAGCATGAGGGAGCTGCATCCCACATGGCCATGGAGGGCCACCCCACAGACTCTGAATACACCAGTGGGACGGAGGGCGAGGGGAGCTTCATGTCGGTCACCGGATCAGCAAACAACGACACAGACTCGTCCGCCGATGGGAGCTCCCTTGTGGTGGCGGCACCATCTGTGCCCCCCACTTCTACAGGTACAGCCGCCACCCCACCTACCAGCACTGCCCTCCCAGCAGCCCCTCAGCCTTCGCTCCGTGCCGGCTCACCCAGGAGGGTGGGCATCACCTTCGCCCCAGGCACCTCAGCCCCTGCCCCTGTCACCCCTCCTGCCCTCAGTGAGGAGGCCATTGACCTCCTCAGGTCACTCACTGTTGGGCAGTCTACCATTGTGAATGCCATCCAGGGTGTAGAAAGGGAGTTGCAACACACTAATGCATTCCTGGAGGGCATTCATTCTGGTCAGGCTGCCCATCATCGAACCCTGAAATCTCTGGCCTCAGCACTGATGGCAGCCATTGTCCCTGTGTCTAGCCTCCCCCCTCCAACTTCCTCCACCCAGACCCAATCCCCTGTACCCCAGCCTCTCCCAACCACACCATCGGACAAGCATGCACACACCTCAACACACAAAAGTAGCTCAGGCAAACATAGGCACCACACATCCCACAGGCACTCACACAAGCATCACCCACATACAGACACAGCAACATCCACTGCCTCCACTGTGTCCCCCTCCTCGTCGTCTCCCTCCTCCCTCCCAGTCTCGTCTACACTCTCACCTGCATGCACTACATCTACAGGCACTAGGACTCGCACCAGAACACCCAGCACCACACCCCGATCACCTGACATCACCACCCCCACTACCATTCACACCTCCCCTGTGTCCACTCCTAGTGTGTCTGTGACACCCCCTCCCAAAGTACACAAACGCGGGCACCCACACACCCAACATCCATCCACCTCACGACAGCCTCCAGTACCTGCACCTGCACCCAAATCACCTAAAGTTACACCTCCTACAACCACCTCCTCTTCCTCCACTCCCAGACCCCCTCCAGCTACCCATCCCAGTGTTCGTCAGAAACTCTTCCTCAGCAACATTGACCTCTTTCCCACCACCCCCACCCCTCCAATTCATAGGTCCCGTAGTAGCACCTCCGCCAAAAAAAGTCGGGTACCAGTGGTGCGTGTTAAAGGTCTGTGGAGTGCACCGCCACCAGGGCAGCCAGTGTGACACGGAGCCAAAGCACTGCCAGTCCACCCCCTGTAAAGCACCTTAAGTTGGAAAGTGCCCGACGGGAGAGGGTGAAGACTCCTGCCGGCAAAACAGCTCACAAGGGTCCCAGGGGGAGTGCCGAGTCAGCTGTGACTCCTCCCAAGGTGGTGAAGGGGCAGAAGAAGTCTCCAAAGTCTGGTAAGAGAAGCACGGCGGAGAAGGGCGCCATCCTCCCCGCCGGCCGGGACGCCATCGCCAGCAGTATCGTCACTGGTCCGGAGACCACCGCCAGAGTCAGTGCCCTGGAGGGCAGCAGTATCGTTACTGGTCCGGAGACCACCGCCAGAGTCAGTGCCCTAGAGGGCAGCAGTATCGTCACTGGTCCGGAGACCACCGCCAGCGTCAGTGCCCTGGAGGGCCCGGCAGCCACAGCCCCGCTGGGCACTGAGGGACCGTCATGCCACACACTGCTGCACAGGTCAGAGACAGCAAAGGCAAGCACCGCTGAACAGGGCAAGAACCGCCATGGTGAAGACCGCTGACCAGCGCAAAGCACTGCTGAACAGGTCAGAGACAGCAAAGGCAAGCACCGCTGAACAGGGCAAAGACCGCCATGGTGAAGACCGCTGAACAGGGCAAAGACCGCCAAATCAAGCATTGTTAGCCCATGTGCAGCTGGGACAGTGACGGAACTGGGACCGTCACAGGGAGTGTGATGCACTCTGGGCACCATTCCCCCTCCAAAACCAGTGGAGACTGTTATTCACTTGAGAGACTGTGACATCCCCAGGATGGTACAGTGGGCAACCCACCCACTGGAGTGACTTGAGAAACTGTGGCTTTGCACTCCCCAGGATAAAGCAGTGGGCAACCCACCCACCGGAGTGACTTGAGAGACTGTGGCTTTGCACTCCCCAGGATAAAGCAGTGGGCAACCCACCCACTAGAGTGACTTGAGAGACTGTGGCTTTGCACTCCCCAGGATGGTACAGTGGGCAACCCACCCACTGGAGTGACTTGAGAGACTGTGGCTTTGCACTCCCCAGGATAAAGCAGTGGGCAACCCACCCACTGGAGTGACTTGAGAGACTGTGGCTTTGCACTCCCCAGGATAAAGCAGTGGGCAACCCACCCACTGGAGTGACTTGAGAGACTGTGGCTTTGCACTCCCCAGGATAAAGCAGTGGGCAACCCACCCAGTGCAGTGACTTGAGAGACTGTGGCTTTGCACTCCCCAGGATATATCAATGGGCATGGAGCCCCGTCTTGGATCTGGCGTGGTGCTGTGATCCGGCTGAGGTGCCTCCCCCTGCCCTTCCCCCTGAGGTGCCTGCTGTATTTCTATCTGATGCCCCTGCAGTGTTCTCTCCGTTTATCTAGTGTGGGCCTAGCCCATGCATTGTGGGCCCAGTGGTCCACGGACATTGATATGTGCATACCTGCAGTACTAATCGTGATGTATGATTTTCCGATTGTTTATATCTATATGTATATATTTGGTTACTGTATTTTGATACATTACAATGGTTGCACTCATTTCCTTTTGTCTTTGCATTATTCTGGGGGGTTTGGGGGTTGTTACTGTGCTGTTTGGAAATGCATTGGTGTGTGTGTTGTAGTGGGTGAGGGTCGGGTTGGGGGTGGGGGTGTTGCGTGTGTGTCCCCCTGACTTTTGCCTCCCCCCTCCCCTATGTCGTAGGTGCAGTACTCACTGTTGTCTTCAGCACCTACGTTGCTGGTGTTCGTAGAGGAGCAGGAAGACAAGCGCAGGGAGTATTTGTAGTTCTGGCTCCATGGTGGCCTCCTTCCTCGTGGAGTGTGTTGAGGTGAGCGTTTTCCCATTGTTAGAGCTGTTTCCGCCGTGTTTTTATCCACAGTGAATCCGCCCTGGAAAAGGTGGCGGATTGGCGGGTTGTGATACTGTGGGCGGTACATTGTCTTCCACCTGTCTGTTGGCGGTGACCTCCGCGCTGCTTGCCTGTACCGCCGTGGCGGTCGGAGTGTTAAAGTGGCTGTCTATGTTGGTGGTTTGCGCCACGGTCAAAATTCCCTTTTTTTGACCGCCGGCCTGTTTGCGGTATTACCGCAGCTTTAACACCGTCCGCCAGGGTTGTAATGACCGCCATAGTGATGTATTGCGGTTGCTATTACAAAAGAACAATTGGAGGAGGAGTATGCGGTGTCTAAATTGTGTAATTTTATTTTCTAGCCACACTGACCACAAGTGCCAGGGCCAGCAGCACCAGCGCCAATACAGTTGCGGGACCGGATAAGGGCGGAGTCTCTGCAGTAGCAGTGGCGGGCGGTGGTATGTCCTATTGCTTGCTCATTGACAATTAGTAATTTAGGGACATATGTACGAACACATTTTCCCATTGACACAGAAGGGGAAAAACCCTTTGCTACATCTGGCCCATAGTTACTACAAGGGTGTACTTGTGTTGTTGACTCACTCGTCAACACCCTGCTTTTGCTGATGCCGCAGGAGTTAAATAAGTATTGGGCTCATCTATCTGCAACTCAGCAGACTAAAGTTTATAAAATGAACTTGAACAATTATGTCATTTTGGAAAATTAAAAGAAGGATGGAAGTAGAATGGATGGGTGAAATATAATATGAGTGAAAGATGTGTGAGTGGATGAAAGGGTGCATAATAATAATCAGATAGGTGGGTGATGAGGAGGCTGAAAAGATGCATGGGTGGGAGAAGGATGGATGAAAGGGTATATGGGTGAAAGATGCTAGCCCAGGTGGGTGAAAGGGTATGGGTGAAAGGATTGCATGCCTGGATGGGTAAACGGACTCCTCTGGTGTGTTAGACCTCTTGAATGAGTAAATGGGTGAAAGTATGCAAGGGTGGTTATTGCGTAAATGTATGTTGGCGAAAGGTTAGCAGCGAGCCATGTTTGGAATTTGGATGGTTTTAAATGGTGAAGGACTGGATTAGAGAATGTAAATCCTAGCTTACATTGGTGCGTATCAAAGCCAAAAGTGAAGAATAAGAGGACTAGAAGAGCACATTTGCAATGATAAATAGATAAATGCTTGGAATGAAGAAACAAGGGAGCTCTTCCTCTCACCTACTTTACTTGCTTGGAATAGTTTTTATCAAAGGTTTGATGCAAAGGTTTGGATGGCATTTCAGAATATTCCATTGACTCACAGTATTTTTCAAGTGAGGCAGGTAATATGTATCCAAGCATCCATTTACTATCACCTCCCTCCCTCGCTATAGCCTTTTGCCAGTGCCACTCATGATGACCTAACAGCTGCATGGTTCAATTTGGCAGAAGCAACACTGAAATGTTGGCTGTGCAATATGTGTCTGTCAACTTAAGTTAAGTTAATGTTCAAATACTTTTCAATGCATGGCAATGCAAATAAAAGGTGTGTTTCCTTTTCCTCCCAGTGCCCACTTTGTCAGTCACTTCCTAGTACTTCACTCCTTTAATCTGTTTTACGTTCTGTCCCAGACTTCTGAATAATTTGAAAAATCCAAACTTTGGTTGCACCACATTTTTCAAGCCAAGTGATAAATATAATTAATGATGGCTTCCATAATGAATTTACTTCTGTTCTAATTTTAACCTTTCGACATTTGCCAACCACACTGAGTCACACTACTAGCCATACCTTAGGCTCATGATGATGTTCATTGTTTATATTATGGCTATGACAGTTATTACCTTAAAAATGAATGGCCTGAGGTGGCCACCTAATGTACTGCTACTGTGCCAATACACTGCATGATTTTAAACAAGTGGTTTGTTCAGAGCACTGTTTACAAGTTCTCTTTTTTTTGGTTGGTATAGCTATTCCTGTTGGTCCACCATCATGGCAGGAAATAGCAGCCCGGCTGCAGCAGACGAATCTGGAGGCCATATGGGCCGAGTACCAGCAGCTGGTGGTCCTCGAGAAAGAGGAGGAAGAAGCGCCAGCAGCAGTCACTGCTGCTGGTACTCAGCGACCTAGCAAGGCTCCAGTGCGTCCAGTCCAGCAACACCTACTCCTCAGTTCCACGGCAGCCGCCCGCCGTCACATCATCCCTGATGCCCCCCCCCCGGAGCCTGTGTTCCAACACCGCGTCCTTCAGAGGCTGGTGCAGTTAGAGGCCCATCAGGCAAGTTTCGAGGGGCTCCTCAGGAGAGTCCTGGTCCGCCTTTCAGTGCCCTCCTCTGCCCCTTTTTTAGCTTTTTATTTTGGTGGGTGGGACTTGCTGTGAGTCGAGAGGAATTGCTTTTTGCAGGATTATTTTTTTTACTCCTTCTATGAAACATGGACAATTGGCCATTTTTCGTTTGGAACATTGGTTGGGGAATGGGGCATTTGTTTGGGAGTAGGGGTAGGCCAGTTGTGGGTGGAAGGGCTGGGTATTTATTTATTATTTTTGTTAGGGACAGGGTAAGATAGGTATTTACAGTTCATTATGCAGAACATATTTTTTGGGGTGTTTTACTTTTCACTGCTGCCTTTACACATCGTGTTTTCAAAATCTGCTGATAGTGTATGCCTTTTAGCTTAGCATGCTTTTCAAATCTGCTGATAGTATATAACAATTATTTATGCAATTAGGTAACCTTGTCCCAATACTCTTCTAGTCTCTGCAGTGTGTTCTGCAAAATGTGATCAATAGGAGTAGGGCGGAGAGATTTGCCTTTGCCAATTATATTGTCTAAACTAAAGGTATAACAATGCTCCATAATTCTCTTACCTGAATGGATGAACGGAGGACTGCATGGTTTTTCAAGGTACCATGGTGGTGTAGTAGTAGCATGATAGTGCACTGACAGTAAAGGCATCAGAGACGAGGACTCATTTCACCTAGGTGAACTCAAATGAAGATCCTGTCCACTGAGTTGAGGTTGCTTCTACCACATCTGCCGCACAAAGTGTGAGATTAATCAATGATGTACATTAATAAGTAACACCTCAATCAATCACACAGCCCGGGGGACGAAGGTTAGGGATTGGATGAATAGATGGAAAAGGGAGTTTTGGAAAGGTGTGGCAAAAAGACAAACACAATACAAACACAATATCCATATTGGAAATGATCAGCAGCCTGTTGTGGGAGGAGCAGAAAAACATGAATATATATAGCACAGATATCCTTACATTCTGTCAGCCCCAGTGAGACCCAAGTTATATATATCTAAAAAAGTTGGTCAGCTACGTTTGCAAAATAGTGCATATAATTAATCTTGGGGTGAAGCTAACACACACAGTTCTAAAAAAAAGAATATTGAAAGGAAAATGATACTAGTCAGTATTGCCAAATTGGGTGGTGCATCTGCAATCTTCTTGGATTGCCCCATCAATCTTTTTGGTTGCCTGCCTGAAGCAGTCCGATAAGGTAAGCATGGGTGTTATGGTGCAGGAGAAAAGAAGACCTGTGGATTGTAAAACAGAAATGATTATCACCATGAAATTGTATAATCAAGAAGGATGGAATGGAAGGTAAGCTTCATGAGGAGTAGTGTACCAAGAAGACTCAGAGGTGGCAGAGCAGGAGCAAAGACCTTTGCGATCATCCACCAACAATCAGAGACAAGTGTCAGCATGTATCAGGATGATCAAACTTGCAGCTGTAATGCTCATCATAACATTTATCCTCAAGCACTGCACAATGTGACATTGATATCCATCAAATGTCTGTCTCATCCAATCTCTGACAAAAGGCCCCCACTCAACACATAGTTTCATGTTTGAGCCCACCAGCAGACACATACAGCAGTATTGCATTTCCTGATTCTTGCAATTGACCTCTCACCACCAGTCCACAGACTCTTAGACTCTTCTTCACATCACCCCTGTTGATTTCCATGAAGTTGATAACTTCCTTCTTCTGGCAGTTGTTTAAGTTGTCAAATCACACTCTGATTCCTTCTGTCATCCTCTAGACTCTGAATAAAGATCATTATGTCCAACTCCATACCAACTCCTCCGGAGAGCCACAGTCTCATGACCCAATTGAGACAGAGCTACCTGCAACTGTTGAACAACAAGAGAAACATTGAATATTTATTTTCTGGTCTAGAATTTTGTTTGTAACCTAAATAGACTGGTTGAGTCTTCTTTGACAAATGTGAACCAAAAAGCAGAGCACCAGAAAACAAAGCAGTGTGAAGACACCGGCAAAGAAATTTCGGGAAGTGCGATAGGGGAAGGGAAAAAAATCACATTCAGGAAAAAAATGATCGCTCATTATTATTTTTAAGCCGCTAACATTGTAAATCGATTAAGACGCAAACACAAGCCAGCGTAATATATTTAAACAATATAAACACCCACTCTCATTATCATCCACCACTAGACATGATGAGCCACACAAACCATCTCAATTCTCAATATTGAAACAATTATCTCTCATACAATCATTGAAGCATATATATAGCATTACTTACTTCTTCCAATCAAGCATAGTGGCACATTGCTGGCCCTCTTTGATTCAGGAATTATAAAAAACACACATTGGCCATTAAGTTGTATATCAAATATATGGGGCAGTCCGGCTAGGGGACAAAAGAAAGGATAGGCACAGAATAGAAGCAGGCATTGTCTCTCAAGTCTCCTTGAAGTGATTTTGTGGGGCCTCTTCAATGCATACTGGTCCAACTACAATTCATCCATACATGTGCCTAAAACACTTGCGGTTCATTAGTCATTTAGACAGAAACAAACACTATAAACTAATAAAGTTACCACGGCTAGCTACTTTTCTTTCTCAAAGCTGTTCATAGTAGAAAGTAGACAACTCTATGGTGCCCCCAGGTCTAGTCAGGGAAGTAGAGTTCATTATCAAACTCAGGTGGTTCACTCAGAGGTTGGTTAGCTAACACACTACCATGACCTGAGTTCGACCAATCATCACCCTCATCCACCTCCTGTTGTACCTCAGGTATGCTGTAATTTAGTGGTAGAAAGTGCTGATTCATTTTGATCATGGTCAATCTCTTGATATTTTGGGGCAAGAGACAATTCCTTCTCACTGTCACAACTGCACTAGCTGCACTGAACACATGCTCAGCAGACACCCGGGGCTACAGGGCATGTCAGATACTTTATTGCCAGCCTGCCGAGCACTGTCATGGGCACCTCTTCCCATACCAATACACCAATGGATATTGATCAGATAGACCTCAGTTGGGTCTTCCAGGTAGACTTGGACCATCCGCTAAATAGTCATTGGTGCTCCCCCTTGCTTAAGCTCTTTTACCTTCACCTCTGCAGTGGACTTAAGCCTTGCCTTTAGAAACCAATCAAATGCAGACTTTTGGGTTACTGTTCCTGTTCCTGTTGTTTTGCTGGTGTTGATTTTGGCTGCTGTGAGCCAATAGCATTGTCCGCAGGCTCAATGGAAGTTGTAGGCTGCACTCCAGAACTTCTGTCCGTGAGTGGGCCTCTAATTTCCAGCTGTTCTTTTTCTAGGCTTGCTCAGCAATCCATGTTTTGTAGGTTTAAACATTCCCTCTGACAGTGGTCAGTAACTGCTTGCACCGTGGGACAAGAATTGTGACACAGATGTAATGTTTCTGATGACACAAAGTGTCTTTGAAGCCTTGTCTTAACGGATAAGCAAAGGATTAAGCTCTCTACGAACTCCTGCACATCTGTTTTTTCATCCACACCTGCGTGCATTTCAGACACCACCTTTAGCTGTTTCTGCAGCATATGCACCAATGCACCAATGGGATAGCTTGTCCCAAGGTACATTCCTCTTTGCTGACTTCCTCTGTGAAAATTTCAAAAGGAAGCAGCATTTCTGTCAGGCATTTGACCAGCCCCCTTTGGTCCATCTCAATGCCTGTCACAGTTGCATCTCCTCTTTGCATGACATATTCATTGATCGATCCGTTGTGCTGAAACTGACGTAGTAACATGTAATAAGTAGAATTTCTTTCAATGTGTTGCTACCTCCTGTATGAGGGCTTTAACTGACATTTTATTATCACACTGGATAATCCTCAACAGCTTGTGGGCTTTAACATAATGGCTAAAATGAGTGCAGATTCTTCTGCATGTAGACAGTAAGTTACTGACTCAGGATTATTTTTTGAGGAAGTCCTGTACAGTGATGATTATGCATTGCGCCAAACACAGGACCCTGAAATAGCTACCATTTGACATGGCCTTCACTATATTACTGCTATTGTCCATGGCAACAAATCCAACGTTTAGCCCTCTGGGGCGCAGCCATTGAAAGACCTTGTTGTTAAAGTCATCCAATATATTCGCAGCTGTATGGGATTTCTCTGTGACGAACATAGCTACTGTTGAATGCTTCCGAATACCATTAAAAATTTCAACTGTGTCAACAGCTGCAGATATAATTTCTCTAACCCCCACAAAAGAAATCCAGTGTGCAGTGATGCACATGCAAGAAGTGGCTTGGCAGCTGGTCAACATGTCTGTCGTCATGTGGATCGTCTGGACAGCACTCTACTGCAAAGCTTGTCCAACCAATTCCAGCACATCATGATGTAGCACTGGAACAGCTACTCTGGTGAAATAGGTCCAGCTGGGAACCTTCCATTTCTGGCAGATAGCCACCACAAATTCTAGAAAACCCACTCCTTCCATAAAAGAAAACGGAGGAGGTCCAACACTAACATTTCAGCCACCTTCCTAATGAATGTGCCATTGGGTGGTTGCGTTTGTACTTCCCCTCCTGCCTAAACATGGCAGTAATAGTAGCCTGGATTTTTTTCTTTGTTGGTGCCACTGATGCAGGCATCTTAGAAGGTGGTGGTAGGCTCAATGTACCTCTCAGGGGTACAATCACTGTTTGTTCTTGCCTTGGTTTTTCGACCTGACTCTGAGTCTTCCTGTGCCATTGCAATGTTGCTGATGTTGGCAACGATACTACTGCACTGTTGGGACAGGGCTGATTTGTGTAACAAAAATGTTACCCTCTTCTTCACCTTCCACAATGATCAGATGAGATTCCCTGCTTTCAACACCTTCACTAACACCACTTGCAGGCTTTCCTTTTGGCCACTAAGGTGCGCCTCCGAGCGGATTGCGTGGTATTTTCTCAAATGGGTTGTTTGGCCTCCGGCTTCATAGTTTGTACCAAGCTTACACCGACTAACACTTTCTCGGCAAATGGAGCATATGGCAATGTTTGTATCCTTTTCACTAACTGTAAAGAAGTCCCCAACTGGGGAGGTCAACTTTTTAACAATGGTGCCACTGCCAATGTCAAAAGAAGTGGCAGTGAGTGGATGCTGTTTTGTTTCCCTGCAGTGCCTTCTTCTACTGAGGTGGGGTTGGATGTAGGTTGCACCCGGGTCCCTGTAATATGGAAGCTGATGGAGATGGTGATATCGGTGCCACATCTTTCGGAGCAGGTTGAGAAGATGGGGTAATGTTGACTCCACTGGAGCTGGGCTAACATCCATGATGACTGGCTCATCGTCAGACTCGTCATCCTCCTCTTTTTCATTCAGAACTCTGAGGCTTTCAGAAACCTTCCTTTTCACTCCTTGCCTCTCCTGGTGCGTCTCAGATTGAGGCATCCAAGTGGAGTATTGATCATCAGAAAGGAGGCTTGAGGAAGGAGATGGCGGAGATCTGGAAGACAGTGGATCTTGTGAAAGAGGGGCTTCTTCGGCTTTCTCTGCAAGAAGCTCAACATACTTATGTGGCCCTACTTTGGGAGGAATTGCTATTCCTGGCTGCAGCTGTTGTTGTTCAATGGCCTGAGTTTCCGGCAACGATTGGGTACTACTTTGAGAAAAGGATAAGTCCAATTCAACGTCACTGCTTGTCGGCGTTCCTGTGATTAGAGAAGCAGCCTCTCTGCCAGACATGGGCTTAGGCTTACTTTGGAATGGGGCCGCTAATGCAGGAGAGGTGCTCCACGCTTGCTCCGCAGAGGCTGGTGCGGCAGAAACATCTTTGCCCAAAAATGGTCTGGGGCGACACACCAGTGGTGAGAAGCTCCTTCTTATCACTGGCCACTTTCTTGGTAGCAGCTTTCTTTAGGGCCATCTTGAAGCTGTCATTTGGCAGCAGTACTTAGCTTCTCAAGCTGAAGAGATATCCATGTGGTCGTGAGTGTGGTCACGTGTCACGTCGAGTACAGACCTTCTGTCTGGCACTACTGTGGGTGATGTCTGTTTCTCTTGATTTACCTAAAAGCAAACATGCAAAATGGATCAGTGAAACATGGCATTGTTGTTTCAGTTGCATTAGTAGTAGAAATAAACAATATCATGGAATGGTTATTGAAATAGACATATACATAATTATGAAATACAGTGTATCCATTTGTAAAAACAACACTCCACTATTAACTTTCATTATCATGTACAGTCATGAAGGATAAGAAAGAGGAACAACTACAACATACAGAATGTAACTGTTAGAATTATCTGTCTGCATCAGTTTGACATGTGGCACTCAGAGATGTGCTGGTGACAAAGAGAATAAGAATAATTGATGAATAATGTAATGTTATGTAATGTAGTGCAACTGTACGCCTATGACAGACATGGGGCTAATGGGGAAAATAGGGGAAAAAAGAGAGTATTTATTTATTTATTTTATTGAAAAGCAAGAAAAAAAAGTTTTTAAAATATTTTAATATTATTATTATTATTGCTATTATTATTAGACAGATATAAAATAAAATAAAATAAAGTTTGTGAAAAAAATTAGAAGAAAAGGATAAAAATGTTTTAAAATAGATTGCAATTGCTGATGTACTAGGAGAAAGAATAGCATATAAAAAACAGGGATTTTGGAGACAAGAAGTGGTGGAGGTGAAAAACTGCAAAAAGTATAAAATAAAATATTTAAAACATGCTCATACAGTACATTTAATAATAAGCATTGACCTACTAGGCCTGAATAAACACACAAAATGGCTGTCAGCCACATGGTCAAACAACAACCAGCAAGGAGGCAACGCCACCACAACAAAGAAGAACACATGCAGGCTTAAAGTACACTGGCTGCTTACACAAAATGGCTGCCAGCCACATGGTAAAACCACAACCAGCAAGGAGCCATGGTCACCACAACAAAGAAGAACGCATGCAGCCCTAAAGCACACTGGCTACCTACACAAAATGGCCACCAGCCACATGGTCAAACAACAACCAGCAAAGAGGCATGGCCACCACAACAAAGAACACATGCAGCTCCAAAGCACACCGGCTGCCTACATAAAATGGCCACCAGCCACATGGTCAAACAACAAACAGCAAGGAGGCATGACTACCACAACAAAGAAGAACACATGTGGGCCTAAAGCACACTGGCTGCCTACACAAAATGGTCACCAGCCACATGGTGAAACAACAACCAGCTAGGAGGCATGGCCACCACAACAAAAAGGTGAACACATGCAGGACTACTGGCTCCCTAAACAAAATGGCTACCAGCCACATCAAATAACAAGAAGGATGAATAGAAAACAAAAAAACACATCTAGGTAAAGGACTATAATTTTGACTATACAAAAGGGACCCAGGCTACATGGCATGGGGAGCAAAGACAAATGGTGGCCTATGACAAACACTCTCACGCACTAGCCAAACAAAGAAGGCATTGGTACAGGAGGAAAAAACATCATTATGTCAGTATTAGTAATTCCAAAAAGTGAAATGAAAGGGGCTAAGTAATTTCACAACAACAAAACACATCATACAAAGGTATCAAGTACTATAATCCCCCATACACTGCTTGCAGAAAAAAAGTGAAATACCACCAAACAACATTTTGTGATCTTTAATCCAATGCCATCCATGGTGTTTCAGTTCAACAGACACCACAAACAGTTGTTTTTTCATCATGCACCCAGGACTTGTACTGGGCCTACAGCTGTAAGGCTTATTTCATTTGCAGGCTATGCCACATAATATTAGCATTCAAGTTAATTCATATTGCAAATTTACAAAACAAAACATGGAGAAAATGTAGTGAACTGTTAAACAATTTTCCTTTGTTGAACAAAAATTACAAATAACAATATAACTAGGCCACAAACGCAGGCCACCCACCAAAATAAATTTATAAGATCAAATAAAAGTACAGATAAATCCTGGGGCATGCCCCCTATCAAACAAACAAGTTGTACAACACCCTTATACAAGTGTTTTTTAACTTACTGAGGAAAACTCAAATTCAACAGTCCTTAAATCCAATGATATATCCAAGAGACAAAAAAAAGTGATCCTTCCAGCTCGAAATCCAAGTGAAAAGTGACCAGGAGATGGACAAAGCAGTGGGAGAATCCTGCTGGAGAGGAACAGGAAGTTGGAGCCTGTGGGCATTTCCTGTTGGTAAAAGAAAAAAGTACTCCATGCACAAAAATTTCATTGCGAACGGTCAATTAAAGAAGATTTTCCACCTGAAGTTGTAGATTTTAGCTGCTTCAGCTTTGCCAGGTTGCAGTAGCAGTCAATGGCACTAACTCGCGCTAACAGACATAAAAAAAGACGCGCCAGAAGTCACTCGCACAGTGCTAACTTTCTCAAGCGGATAAAAAAATCTCATATGTGATTGTGAGAGAGCAAAAGTCGTTTGTCACACATCTTGTGTGCACGAAATGACAGAAAGTGCGTGCCAACGGGTGCAAAACCTGAAAAAACTCTGCTATGTGGAGTTTTTCCCCAAGCTTAGTATTAATATATTCAAGGTAGGGGTTCCAGTATAATTCCCACCGTATAACCGATGCATGGATATTTACAAATTTATGGAAAAGTGACACATCGCCGGCAAGTGTTGCGCCAAGGCCCAAATGCATCAAAATGTCTGCACTTCAACCCACTTGGAGGAAATGACGCATCTGCTTTGGCATATAAAACAAGGCTAGACAGAACAGTCTGGCAAGCTCAACTATACCAAGGAGCTCCTGATTTTGCTGCAAGGAGGCGAAAGGAGAAGACTCCAACTACCACCACCCCAATCACCCACACCTCCCCCCCTCACCACCACAAAGGCAGTGCAGGAGAAGGGAGCACATTTATCAGCAGCAAACTTTCCTCATTCATCTCAGGGAGTATTGAGTCATCACCTACTACTGGCTCAGGAGGGAATCTGTTGTCCAACTACTACACCAGATAGCAACAAGGTTCTAGCCACCAACTGGGAGGCACACCAAAATCCCTCCACAAGTCAAGCTTATCGCTGTCTTCCACATCTAGGTCATTCCAGTTTACAACAGCCAGAGTGGCAGGTAACTCCAGGCATCTTTCTTGACTTTCCTACCCTCTGTCCTTGATGCCATCCTCCACCTAACACTGCAGTACCTCATCTTTCCCAACACACAACAACTGCAGCTTGTGCTCAAGCAAGTCTTCTATGCCATTGCCTGTTTTCCACCTGTGCTGGGTGCCATGGACTTCATACATGTGCAACTGGTTTCCCCTACAGCAGCATTCTATCATTACAGGAACATGAAGCACACATACTCCTTAAATGTCCAGGCCATCATGGACCATCAGGGCATGTTCACCAATGTGCTGGACAAATATCCTGGGAGTGTGCATGACACATACATCTTTCAGCAGTCCATCATCAATGAGGAATTCCAGAATGGCCAATATGGTAATGACCTATTGGTTGGTAAGTACATCTGAAGTACAATGCAGACCTAATAACAGCAAATGTTGATGTCCCAATGGGCATATCCGTGTGTGCTACCCGTATGTGCATATGTAGGAGGGATGTTCATCATGCCTGTACCATTCATCTGGGCACATCTGCAGTGCAAACCTGCAAGTCACACGAGTTGAGACATGCTAAGTCACTGTGTCTGTTTATGAATAGTGGGAAGAACCTGAGCAGAGCAACACTTGGAAAAATTCCATATTGCAACACTGAGCAAGGAAGGGCTGCTGTGGCTGATGTCTGTGTGCTCAAATATATCTCCCATGTATGTGCGGTATATCATTTATCCCAGACGAGGGAACCTGTGTAGAATGCACAACATGTACTCACCAGCTTACACTTTCTAACGGAAGTAAACATTTCAAAGGCTCCACCATTGGTTGGATGTGCAGCTACATCAGTGATTCCACAGGGGCACACTATATATGCAAATGAAACAGGTTCATACAGGTACAGACTACCTATAGATGACAACAAACCCCCAATTTGTGATCAACATACTTTCACTCACAGTGGCAATGGAACTCCAAAACACCTATCAGACTAAGCTACAAATGTGTTTGTTCCATTGTGGCACCGTCAAAAGTAGCAGGCCATGCACATGTTTCAATCTGACACAGAGATTAGACATATGGGATTAAACGTGCCAATCATACTGTTACCAATAGCATATCGTGGACCAGGGCTACTGAAGTCTCATTTCGGCAGTTTGGATATGTCTGGTGGCTGATTGCTATACTCCCTCCTACAGGTTGCAAAATCATCTTGGTTTGTTATATATTGCATAATATCTTTGTACGGACGAATGTCCCATGGGACCAGTGCTAGGAGGCGCAGGATGAGGATGAGGACAGAGGAGAAAATGTAAGCACAAATGCTAGGAGTTGGCAAAGGAACACCTTTGTGCAGAATTGTTTCAGTGAAGCCTGAATCTGTTAAAGGGCCATAAATCCAAGTTGTTTTTTTAAAGAGTGCTTACAAATGTAAATAAATGAATGAGCCTTTCCTTTGTGTAATGACTTTCATTTTATAGTCACTGTAAATATCTAAACACGAACATCTCACCTAATTGAATTTGTCCTATCACAAAGGTATGTAGCTAGGTTTTATTCCCACCCCAGAACACCATTATGTGGTCTAAAACATTTGTGCATATCAACATGTGCCAAATGCATGTGTATGTGGAAGACTTACACCAAACAAAGGTTACAATGTGGAACAGTGTGTAGATCTCGTATGTGTGATGCAACTGTTTACTGGCTGTCAGACATCCTACCACAATCCAAAGGGAGTGTAAATGTAAACCGTGTGCAATGACTGAGTGTGTGTGTTGTACATCTTTACATATTTATAATGTCTTATATTTGTGGAGGGCAGTATAATGACCTTATTGCCCTATGACTGTGAACAGAGGCTAATATGACATGCATGGGCACACAGTGCAACCCAGTTAGTCTACATTTTATGTTATGTTATGTTATGTTAGAGTTTTACAAAGCACTTGGGCCCTGATTTATACTTTTTTTGCGCCGCATTAGCATCATGTTTTGACGCAAAAGTGGAGCAAACTTACAAAATACAATTGTATTTTGAAAGTTTACGCTGCTTTTGCATCAAAAAATGAGTGGCGTAACATGTCAATAACTGCACAAATGACCATCTAGTGGGAATGCCTACCCACATTCTAAGTTCATGTAAGCCCTCTCTGTTGCAGAACACTGTGATGCATGGAAATGCCAAACCTATTCCAACTTCGAAGACATCACACTTGTGAGGCCTACTCAAGCAGGCCTCATGAGAAACAAGATAATTGCAAATAGTTTTGTCTGACACTTTTCTGCAGGTGTAATGTGCATGTGCCACACACATAAGGCCAGTCACCAAGCCCAGACAGCATATGTGTGTGTTCTAGTACATTATATGGTGGTTGTCTGCCATAATAGCGTGCTATGTGATGTTATGCACATATGAGCAGTTGATCTATTGGCCTAGTAAAATATTGTACACATCTAGACAGTCAGTCTGTGAGCTGGATGTCACATACACTATAGACAGGCTGAAGTAGACAGTTTATGTCATTTCCTCAGTGTGTTTTATGCCCGTAAAACATCTTTTATCAGTAAGACAGACAGATAGTACCATCTTCCATTAAGGACACAATCATGTATGTCAATGTGGATATCATCTGCATAGGAGTGTAGCATCTGTGAAAAAAAACTGCCTACTCCTCAGATGCCCACATCAAAGCAAGTATAATACAAACTGTAATTTGTGTTATTAATGTCAAGATATGCACAATTGACAAAAAGTCTGTGTATGTCACAGCAATGTAATGCCTGTCCTGGTGCCCACATCATTAATGCAGGGAGTCACACAGATGCGCACTATTAACAACACATGCCAAGTCTACAAGCATGTCAGCAAAGAGAATTTGAGCAAGAAGAGTGATCCTTGGGAGTCTTTTCCTACATTGCACCAATCAATCCACTGTATCACACACAAAGGGCTAGTTACGTCAAGGAAAATACACACATTGCCCTTAGCATGACGGATTGCACATGGAGTGTCAGTTGGAAGTCGCACATTAACGTCAAAGTTTCAAAAACAATGCATTGTACATTGTCATGTGTTGTGTGTAACTCATGCATTGCCTATTTTACTAGCGACGTGTCTGAAAAAAACAACACTTTAGTAGGAAATGTGATGCTTTAGTTGAAAACATGATGCTTTAGTATGGAATTGAAGCAGGGGTTATCGCTTGTGTATGATGGAAAGGAGAGGATCTTAACACAAAGTAGAGTTGCGATGAGAACGTTTATTCCATAGATGAAAAAGGACCCAAGACCACAGTGGCAGCAAACAGCTCCTGGAACAACGGTCAACAGACAACCCTCAATGTGACCGGAATTGCAGAACCATACAGAGCAACCAATGAGGTTGCGATTCTAATTTAGAATACACAAATAGAACCCCAAATACCATATGGCTAAACACGTTAACATAACAGTGTTACAAAGAAATAGGAAATAGCAATGTTACTACATCACCTCCCTTCCTTGAGAAAATAACAAACAAAACAAATTAAACAAGAATATAATCACACAAACTCGAAGGTAGGTTAATAATTCCGGAACTGCGAGTAGATACAGGTTCTGATCTGGACTCATTGGAACCGGAATCATCATCACCAATTGTGTTATGCTGGGGTTCAAATTCGCCAACACCACAGACAGCATCATGGATTTCACCAGAAGTATTGCTTGGAACAGATGCATTAGTACCACTCAAATTTCCACCTGAAGGATTTGTAATACAATTTGATAGCATAGGATTTCGTAAGTTTTCATTGGAAGTAGTACTGTCATGTTCAACATAATCAAATAGAGAATTACCAATCTCAGTTGACAACATGGAACCTTCAATGTTTTTAAAGTAATACATATTTTTGTAGACTTGTACTTGTGCATCAGAAATAGGAATAACACTATTATTATTCCACCACCATTTCCTTCTAATAAAACAGAAGCTTTCGTGGTCTTGACAATTTTTACAGGTAATGAATACTTAGATTCTCAGTTACTCACTCTAAAGGGTTTTTTGATCAAGGCCCAATCATTCACACACAACTCAATATGTTTAGTTTTATCCTACGATCGTAGTCAATTTTTTGCTTTAGCTGTTTACTAACAACTCTATTTCGTAAGGAAAAATTGTCTTCAACACATGTTGAACTGTGTCTTTCTTTAAAAAACCAAACATCCATATCGGTGCAAGTTTTATTCTAGGATCTCTACCCCTAAGTAACTTAAAAGTAGTGACTCCAGTAGTAGAATGAGGGGTGGTTAAATATGACCAAATGTTATCGTATAAACATTCCGCAACATCAGAATTAGATGCTAAGGCAGTCTGAATTCCATCTTTGAGTAAACGATTAGCTCTTTCTACTAAGCCATTAAAAGACGGACTGTAGAGCGCTACTTTTAGATGTTTAATATTGTGCAGATTCATAAAATCACAAATTTGTCTGATTAGAAATGCACACCATTGTCTGTGACAATAGTATTTGCTGGACCTTCTAGTTTGAATAGTTTGCTCACAAAAGAAATCACTGTATCAAAATCTGTACTTGGTACAAAAGAGTAATAAATCCACTTTGAAAAATAGTCAACCAGAACTAGCAAGTACCTCTTATCCCTTGGTAAAAGGTTAAATGGTTCAGAAAAGTCCAATGCTGTTTTTTCCCATGGTTTTTCTGGAAGAGGAATAGGACATAATGGTTTGGTGACTGATTTCCAGTGTTTATCAGAGACTATACATTCAGGACACTTATTAATGAAACTAGCAACATGTTTATCTATCCCAGGCCACCAATATGACTACTTCAACTTCTTAGAAGTCGCTGAGATCCCCATATGACTTTCGTGGGTGATACTGATGATTCTGTTCCTACGTTCAGTAGGTGGAACCACAAGTACACCCTTTAAACAAATATTATTTTCACACAATAATTCTTTGGTTTGTGATCTGTTTATAATTCACAAGTGGTGCCCCAAACATACGTTTTAAACTTCTGGACTGCCCACACACACTCCAAAGCTGCTCTCTCAATGGTACTGTAGTGAATTTCTGCATCAGACAGCGTCCTAGAAGCAAAGGCTACAATATTTTCACGCCCATCAACCCATTGCCCAAAAACTGCACCTATACCTTTCAAACTAGCATCAACCATAATAAACGATTTTCCTGATGGATCAAATGCTTGTAAGGCTGGAGAACTGATAACTAAATTCTTAATGTCTTCAAAAACTGTGTTTAGGTCCTTATTCCACTCAAATTTGATCCCCTTTTTAAGACATCTCAGTGGCTGTACTGCCATGGCATAACCAGGAACAAACCTGGCATAGTACTCACAGAGCCCTAAGAGTGATCTTAAAGCATCTTTGTCAGTAGGAGGGCATGCATTTTTAACCGCATCTAAATTGCTAAATTTGGATTTAAATACTTCACCGGAAATAGTATGACCCACACATTCTACCTCAGTAACCATCAGTTTGCATTTACTAGGTTCAACAGTCATACCCTTGTTTTTTAGAATAAGCAATACCTTATCTAAAACTTCTAAGTGCTTTTCCTAGGTTTCTGTGGAGATTAATTTGTCATCTTGAAAAGCCTGTATTTGTGGTAAATCACAAAAACTTGTCCATTCGTTTTTGAAAGACACTTTCCACAGAAGCAAGTTCAAGCTGCAAACGTAAATATTTGAAAGCTCCAAGTGGCGTTACAAACGTGATTAAATTCTGAGAATCTTCACTCAAAGCAATCTGGTGATATGCAGAATGGAGATCAATGGTTGAAAAAAACTTTGAATGCCCAATGTTTGTGATCATTTCTTGAATATGTGGAAGAGGATGACAATCCACTAATATGTTTTGATTGATAGACCTCAAATCCACACATAATGTTAACTCACCATTTCTTTTCTTTGTGATCACGATGGGAGAAACCCATTCTGATGAATCATTTGGAGCAATAATGTCCTCAGATTGTAATTTATGTACCAAATTTTTCAAATCTGTTCTGATGCTTAAAGGCACTGGTCTAACTATGTGCACCACAGGGATCGCACTTTCTTTAACTTGATGTAATGTTCAAAGCCACATACAGTACCCACTTGGTCTTTAATGACTTCAGGGAATAAATTGACATTGTGATTAATAATATTATTAGTCATGGGAACAACTGAAACATGATCACTCAAATTTAAATCTGGTAAATCTCCTAAAGTTACGGGAACATCATAACCAGGGCGCAAAATAATTCCAAGATGGGCCAAATCCTTCCTACCTACAATGTCCCGACCTTTAACTGCAACATATACCTTGTCAAATATGGATCTGCCTAAGCATTGCAAATTAGACCAAAAATAATCTAATAAATCTATGTTGTGGTCACCAAATGCTTTATGGTTGATGACCTGAGATTGTAACTCAATAGTGTCACGCCACATTTTAAAGAATGTATGATCAGCTAAAATGGTGATGGGAGCCTCCTAATCAGCTAGAATGGAAATGTTTTTGTTGTGAATGATCACATATGGCACCTCAAATAACCTTCTCAGGCCTACCACCAATTTAATTCGGAAGATCAACTGTTAATAAAACATTTGAGAATTCATTAGAACATTGTGCGATTTCTCCATCCATATCCACATTGTTGATTCTCACTTTGTTATAACTACCCTTGTTACTTAACTGTGCCAAACAAACACTTTGAAAATGGGCAATTTCTTCACACCGATTGCACTTTTTACCAATCGCAGGACAAGAAGAATCATTCCCAACATGATTTTTAGAACCACAACGGAAAGATATCCTTGAATGTTTTCCTTTTTGTCCGCAATATACTTTACTTTGTTTTCTTTGTTTATTACTCACTGCGCATATTACTTCACCATTACTCACATAATCTAAAAAAATGTTTTGGTTGACAAAAACCTTAGAAGTAGTTATTGATTTTCTATTCCCTTCGCTATGTCAATAACTTATTTTGGTGTGGGGTTACGGCAAACTAAGAGTCTCGCCTGAATTTTTTTATGGAAAACAAATTGGTTGCATATATAAATATCAACATTACTGCCAAATTCACATTTGGAAGCTAGACCACGCAAGTTAGCTACATACTCTTCAACAGTTTCATCACCCAATTTCTTATACATGACAAAATTAAACCTTTCTAAAAATACACTAGAGTCATCTGAATATTGCTCCCTCATTCTTTCCTTTCCCTCAATATAACTGTCCCACAACGTATCACCACTTCCAGGTGGATGAATCCCAGGTAATTTGTCAAAAACAAGTTGACCGGCAACACCAAGGTGATTAAATAATAATTAAATTTTCTTGTCAGGAGAATATCCATTTGTGTTGATAGCTGTAAGATAGTTCTCAAAAGTGTGTAGCCACTCAGACCATTTAATATCTGGCTTTCCAGCTTTTTGTAAAAATGCTGGTGGTTGAATAATGCCTTGATTGGCCGATATGAAGGGTAACAAATGTATTATTAACCGGTTCTGTGCCGAGGACGTAATGGTTACGTCCTGCGGCACAGTGCTGCTGTGCCCAGGACGCAACCATTACGTCTTGGGCAGCCAGCCCAGATGGAGTGCTAGCGCTCCCTCTGTGGGGTTCCCCCTCACTCCTCCAAGTCAGGGATGGAAGGGGAAGCCCTTCCCCTTCCACCCCCGACTCCCCCCACCCCCCCTGTGACGTCAGCGCGCGAGCGCGCACTGACAATCACAATGCCTCCTTCTTCGCGCTTGAAGATCACGATCACGTGTAGGAGGCAGAGAGGCTTCAAAGGGAAGGAAATGTATTTCCTTCCCTTTGAAGTCTCTCTCTGCGTTTTGGCAGCCGGATTGTAAAGCAATCCAGCTGTCAAAACGCCCACTAGACACCAGGGATGTCTTTTTTATTTATGTAACTGACAAAAGGGAGCGACCCCTTGGGAAAGGGTCGCTCCCAGGGGGGGCATTTTTTTAAGGCCTTTTCTGCCCCCCCTAGGGGCAGATCAGCGGGGCAGAAACCTCTGGGCACCAGGGATACATTTATTTATTTATTTATTTTTGAGCTGGGGAGCGACCCCTTAGGCAAGGGTCGCTCCCCTAGGGGCAAATTATATTTAGGCCATTTCTGCCCCCCTTGGGGGCAGATTGGCCTATTTTTATGAGGCCAATCTGCCCCCAAGGGGGGCAGAACCCACTAGACACCAGGGAGTTTTTTTTGTTTGTTTGTTTTTCACGTAAGGGGAGCGACCCCTTAGGCAAGGGTCGTTCCCCTGGGGGGCAAATTTATTTTAGGCCATTTCTGCCCCCCATGGGGGCAGATCAGCCTATTTTAATTAGGCCGATCTGCCCCCACGGGGGCAGAAACCACTAGGCACCAGGGATTATTTGTTTTGTTGTAGTTTTACAGATGGGGAGCGTCCCCTTAGGCAAGGGTCACTCCCCTGGAGGGGCAAATTGTATTTAGGCCATTTCTGCCCGCTTTGGGGGCAGATCGGCCGATTTTAGGTCAATATGCCCCCAAGGGGGGCAGAAACCTCTAGACGCCAGGGCAAATTTTTTGTTAAAGTTTTTTTTTGTTTGTTTGTTTTTTTAGAGATGGGGAGCGACCCATTAGGCAAGGGTCGCTCCCCTGGGGGGCAGATTGTATTTAGACCATTTCTGCCCCCCTTGGGGGCAGATTGGCCGATTTTAGGTCAATCTGACCCCAAGGGGGCAGAAACCACTAGGCACCGGGGATTTTTTTTTTGGCGCCAATGTCACGCAGGGGGAGCGACCCCGTAGGCAAGGGTCGCTCCGGGGGGGGGGGTTGGGGGTGTGGGGGGACAAATTTATTTTAGGCCATTTCGGTTCCCCGGGGGCAGATCGGCCTATTGTTATTAGGCCGGTCTGCCCCCAGGGGGGGCAGAAACCTGTAGGCGCCAGGGCAAATTGTTTTTTTGTGTTTTTTTTTTGGTTTGTTTGTTTTTTTAGAGATGGGGAGTGATCCATTAGGCAAGGGTCGCTCCCCTGGGGGGCAAATTGTATTTAGACCATGTCTGCCCCCCTTGGGGGCAGATTGGCCGATTGTAGGTCAATCTGCCCCCAAGGGGGCAGAAACCACTAGGCACCGGGGATTTTTTTTTGGGCGCCAATGTCACCCAGGGGGAGCGACCCCATAGGCAAGGGTCGCTCCCAGAGGGGGGCTGGGGGGGCAGAAACCTCTAGGCTCCAGGGCAAATTGTTTTTTCATGTTTTTTTTTTGTCTGTTTGTTTTTTTTAGAGATGGGGAGCGACCCATTAGGCAAGGGTCGCTCCCCTGGGGGGCAAATTGTATTTAGACCATTTCCAAGGGGGCAGAAACCACTAGGCACCGGGGATTTTTTTTTGGGCGCCAACGTCATGCAGGGGGAGCGACCCCGTAGGCAAGGGTCGCTCCCGGGGGGGTGGTGGGGGACAAATTTATTTTAGGCCATTTCTGTCCCCCCTGGGGCCGGCTGAGCTAGAGGCCAAAATCCACAGGTAGGCACTGTTTTCTATGAAAAAATGTGATGTGTCCACGTTGTGTTTTGGGCCATTTCCTGTTGCGGGCGCTAGGCCTACCCACACAAGTGAGGTATATTTTTTTCGGGAGACTTGGGGGAACGCTGGGTGGAAGGAAATTTGTGGCTCCTCTCAGATTCCAGAACTTTCTGTCACCGAAATGTGAGGCAAATGTGTTTTTTAGCCAAATTATGAGGTTTGCAAAGGATTCTGGGTAACAGAACCTGGTCAGAGCCCCACAAGTCACCCCATCTAAGATTCCCCTAGGTCTCTAGTTTTAAAAAATGCACAGGGTTGGTAGGTTTCCCTAGGTGCCGACTGAGATAGAGGCCAAAAACTACAAGTATGCACTTTGCAAAAAACACCTCTGTTTTCTTTCAAAAAAATTTATGTGTCCACGTTGTGTTTTGGGGCATTTCCTGTCACGGGCGCTAGGCCTACCCACACAAGTGAGGTATCATTTTTTCGGGAGACTTGGGGGAACGCTGGGTGGATGGAAATTTGTGGCTCCTCTCAGATTCCAGAACTTTCTGTCATCGAAATGTGAGGAAAACGTGTTTTTTTAGCCAAATGTTGAGGTTTGCAAAGGATTCTGGGTAACAGAACCTGGTCAGAGCCCCACAAGTCACCCCATCTTGGATTCCCCTAGGTCTCTATTTTTCAGAAATGCACAGGTTTGGTGGGTTTCCCTAGGTGACGGCTGAGCTAGAGGCCAAAATCTACAGGTAGGCACTTTGCAAAAAACACCTCTGTTTTCTTTAAAAAAATGTGATGTGTCCACGTTGCGTTTTGGGGCGTTTCCTGTCGCGGGCGCTAGGCCTACCCACACAAGTGAGGTATAATTTTTATCGGGAGACTTGGGGTACATAGATTAGCAAAACAAGTGTTATTGCCCCATGTCTTTCTCTACATTTTTTCCTTCCAAATATAAGAGAGTGTGTAAAAGAGACATCTATTTGAAAAATGCCCTGTAATTCACATGCTAGTATGGTCACCCCGGAATTCAGAGATGTGCAAATAACCACTGCTTCTCAACACCTTATCTTGTGCCCTTTTTGGAAATACAAAGGTTTTCTTGATAGCTATTTTTCACTCTTTATATTTCAGCAAATGAATTGCTGTATGCCCGGTATAGAATGAAAACGCACTGCAGGGTGCAGCTCATTTATTGGCTCTGGGTAACTAGGGTTCTTGATGAACCTGCAAGCCCTATATATCCCCGCAACCAGAGGAATCCAGCAGACGTAACGGTATATTGCTTTCGAAAATCTTACAGAGTAAAACGTAGAGAAAAAGTGATGTTTTTTTCACCTCAATTTCAATATTTTTCTTTTTCAGTTGTTATTTTCTGTAGGAAACCCTTGTAGGATCTACACAAATTACCCCTTGCTGAATTCAGAATTTTGTCTACTTTTCAGAAATGTTGCGGTTTCTGGGATCCAGCATTGGTTTCATGCCCATTTCTGTCACTGACTGGAAGGAGGCTGAAAGCACAAAAAATCGTAAAAATGGGGTATGCCCCAGTAAAATGACAAAAATTGTGTTGAAAAATTGGGTTTTCTGATTCAAGTCTGCCTGTTCCTGAAATCTGGGAAGCTGGTGATTTTATCACCGCAAATCCTTTGTTGATGCCATTTTCAGGGAAAAAAACACAAGCCTTCTTCTGCAGCCCCTTTTTCCCATTTTTTTTAAAAAAAACGAAAGTTTCACTGTATTTTGGCTAATTTCCTGGCCTCCTTCTGGGGAACCCACAAAGTCTGGGTACCTCTAGAATCCCTAGGATGTTGGAAAAAAAGGACGCAAATTTGGCGTGGGTAGCTTATGTGAACAGAAAGTTATGAGGGCCTAAGCGCGAACTGCCCCAAATAGCCAAAAAAAGGCTTCGCACAGGAGGGGAAAAAGGCCTGGCAGCGAAGGGGTTAAGCAACTTGAAATGAAAGAATGAGGCAGGGTCACATAGCCAGTTCCTCCAAAACAGTGTACAAAAGGAGCACCAATCCAAAATGGCTGCAGGACAATGTACATGTGTCAAAACAAAATGAGCCAGAGTTGCATTACTAGCTTCACCAATACAGTGCTCAAAAAGCAAGATCGGGTCATGGTAGCAACCAGGGCAAAGCTCTAGTAGGAAATGTGATGCTTACGTAGGAAAAGTGACGCATCCACACAGAAAATTATGCAATGGCTCAGCAGTGCTGCAAACAAGGAAGTGTAATGTTCCTTTCACTTACAGTGTTTTTTTCTGTGCTGGCAACCGGAAGTGTTTGGTGTGTGCTCTTGATCATTGGTATGTTGTTTTGTCTTGTTGGTTTCTCTGCTGTTCCTGTTGTGGAAGTAAACTGCCATTTGTGTATTTTAATTGATTTTGTATAGTTTTATCCACTGTATTTTTAGGTGTATGCCCATTTAAGGGTTTTTTAGTGTTAGGGGTAGGTGAAAGGGTTAGTTTTTGGGGCTTTTGGGTTTAGGGTAGGTAGTGTGGGTAGGGGGATGTTGAACGGGAGTAGAGCCAGGAACCTGTTAGAGAAAGAGTTTGGTGGCCTGCTGTGGCTGTTGGTGTGAGACCTGCCAAACATGATCAGCAGTGGAGCCAGGGAAAGCCCAGGCTACCGTACACGAGTGAGGCAGGAGCATTGGGAGAAGGTACACTTCCACATGAGTCAGATCTTCAATATCCAGCTTAACGTCCACCAACGTAAGCACCAATGGACAGATGTTGTCAGCTGGGAGGCATATCTCCTCGATCACCTGGGGATTGAATTTGGTAGGCCTATCAATAAGTTCCTATATTCAATGAGCTTGTAGCTGTGTGGATTTCTCACACATGTTTAAATGCTTTTTCTTCAGGAAGGCCAAAATATGTATTTGGGATAGTATGGCCTGATATGGGCTAACTCAGTTACATAAACAGAACATGCCACAGGGGCCTGTTCACAGTGGCATTACAATTGCCAAAACAAACCATGCTGTGCAGGCTAGGCTCATAGGTGCTATGTAACCCATCCTGCACTGTGCAGGGAGTATTGTCGCCTGGCCTTCTAGGTCATTACTGTCTCCAAACTGTGAGGACCAGCCATCATGTATGTTGCATGGGAGCACACTCACATGTTATCAGGTCACAGGCTGGACAGGCCTTGAAAGATCTTTGTTCATTTACAGTGCACTTTTCACATGTGAGGAGCTACGTGAAGAAGACAGGGTACTGTCTGATGTGTGTGAATCATTCTTTCGAACATCTTGAGAAGGCCCCAACATTATCATACTGTGCAGAGTGTGGTGAGTCGAATTGAACTGTTCACATAGCCATCAAAGCAAGGCACCCTTGCACTTTGTAGCAAGCTAGTCTGGTCTTGTACCTTGTCTGCACTCAGGGCACCTGATACGTGATGTGTCTGGCACAAGGGGGCATGTTTAAGTGGCTGGCATCAGTGTGTGACCAAACACAACCTTGATTGGTCACAATTGTTTAACTTTTTCATCCATACAAAAAATATAGCATCAATTACACACACAGTGCAACAGTAGGTAACTACCTGTTTTGAGCTGTGTGTTCATTCACTTTCAGTGCGCAATCATGTTGGAAGATCCCTTAACTGACTTTATTGCAAACTTGACAGTATCTACTCCTTAGGTGTTTCACCTAGTTACACATGTATACAAACACTGCCAGAAAAACCTATAGCATGTGCTTAACCCAGCTAAAGCATATATGTCAACTGCCACTCAGTTAATAAGTAGGCTGATATGGAATCTTTAAAACACTACAAAAAACTTAAAATGTAAACTAAACTAACCTATACTAAGTAATCCTATGTGAAATATGCTTAAGCTAACCTATGCCAACTTACTTATGCTACCTAAACTTACAACTAACCTAACCTACCTAAGCCTAACTTATCCTACTCTACACATATACCACAACAGACATGTTAAACATCAACCCCCACTCCTCTTAATACATATTTGCATGAGACAAACATAAAATACACCTATAGGCAAACCTTGAAACCTACACAAACATATCTTTTTAGGTATTTTCAAGATTTTTTTTAATTTTCTATACATATACTAAACATTGACCCCCCCACTAAATAACCTACCCACTCATATGCCCACCTAACAACTATTAAATATTAAAATCGATAAAATCACTAAAACAAACCTAACTTATCCTTAATCTAAAACCTGTCCTAACACTAATAAAAACAAATATGAACTAGGGGGTAGCAAGTCGGAGGGAGCCCTAAATTTGCTCTTTGATACGGTCCACAAAATACAGAAATGTCTGGACCATTATCATCACTCTGGCCACCTGCGGTTGTAGGCCAGCCAGCCTCAACTTGATTTCAGCATTGTCCTTCAGGAACTGCTTCTCAAAGTCTGACTGTTGCCCTGGTGTAGAGGTGACAGCCTGTGATACCACTGCTGGATTTTCTTTTGAGGGTCCTGGAACTCCCTCCAGATCAAAAGCATGGGACACCGCAAGATCCAGCCTGCCCAGCACTGTCTGTCCCTGAGGTAGTGACTTCCAGGTCCCTGCTGCCTTTCATTTCTCATGCTTCCTACCCATGCACCTGAAGGCATTTCCAACATGCCTAATGTGACAGTATCTTTCCAAGCGGATCCTTTAAGCCTTTTCCCATTCTGTGGTCATGTTGTCTGTTGGAGAGGAAGGACATATGTATCAGACCAAGCTGAAATTGTCCAGGTTGTCATCAACTACATGCATGAATTAGTATTAGCAGCACAAGTGGCAGGTCCAGCCAAAAATTGATATCTATGGAATGAATCATGACCAGTGTCATAAGAAGCATGCTTTTTTCCTTATTTTACAATGCTAAAGTGCTCGTGTCTAGGCCTTGTATGCACATGAAGTGGCTGTGTCTTCCCTAAGAAAGGTATACACCTGTGAATATTAAGGCAAATTCGGAACAATTATGTTTTGTGCGCATGGAATGGTACATATAGGCTGTCATTCTGACCGCGGCGGGCGTCGGTCGCCGCCCACCATGCGGTTTCCGCCGAATGACTGCCCTGCGGTCAAAAGACCGCGGCGGTCATTCCAACTTTCCCGCTGGGAAAGCCCCTGCAACGAGGAAGCCGGCTCCGAATGGAGCCGGCAGAGTTGCAGGGGTGCGACGGGTGCAGTGGCACCCATCGCGATTTTCACTGTCTGCTAAGCAGACAGTGAAAATCTGTATGGGGCCCTGTGAGGGGGCCCCTGCTCTGCCCATGGCATGGGCAGTGGCATGGGCAGTGCAGGGGCCCCCAGGGGCCCCACGACACCCGTTCCCGCCATCCTGCAGAACAGGCTGGCGGGAAGGGGGTCGGAATCCCCGTGGTGGCGCTGCAAGCAGCGCCGCCATGGAGGATTCCCTGGGCCAGGGGAAAACCGGCGGGAAACCGCCGGTTCCCCTTTTCTGACCGCGGCTTTACCGCCGCGGTCAGAATAGCCCAGGAAGCACCGCCAGCCTGTTGGCGGTGCTTCCGCTGCCCTCCGCCCTGGCGGTCATGGACCGCCAGGGTCGGAATGACCCCCATAGTCCATCTAGGTACTCACTGGCGATTGTCATACAGTATGCAAAAGGGTTTAATCCATGGCCAATCACTTATGTGAAATAAGTAATGTATAGCAAGAACACATATGGTGCCTCAGCAATGCATCACTGTTATGGCCAATACACAAGCCTACACACATTGCAGCACAGAATGACTGTGCAAGGTAGCTGTAACAAAGACGGAATGTCGCTAGCTACCTCCATATCAACAGACTTGTTGGACACTTCTCCAATATTGACTCATGGTCATACCTGGAACAGTTACACATAGATCATGTAATGTTGCCTGAAAAGGTTTGATGGTGACAATTCCTGGGGGAGACAGTATGGGTAACAACAGCAGTTGGTGGTATGTGAAATGGCCTGTATGCTAAAAATACAGTGCATACATGCCTGCAGTACTTAACACATTGGTCTTATTCCTCTCAAAATACTACAAAGCTATGAACACGTGTCTGTTATAGGGCATTTGGTATATGAGGCCTGAGCCAGGCATGTAACTGCATTGGCATGTGTGGACTGGTGACATGTCCCACATCAACTCATACCTATTCTGTCTGCAGTGAGGTAGGAATCATCACGACCTGCGTCGACCTGGCTCACAAAATTGACCACACATTTCCATGTGGATGCCTACACTAGCAATGTGAATCAGACAGCAAGATTGAAGTTAATCCCTCCAATATGATGTTCACATCCAGTTTCGTGACAAACTCCTTTGTACCACCATGCCATTTTAGTTACTGTCACCCCATCTCACTTGTCATTGATATGCAATACTCTGAGGGATTCTCAGGTACCCATGACGAGGGATGACAGTTGCCACAATTAACGGTAAACATGGGCTAAAGGGGTGAACACATGTATGTCATTGATATGGACAATGGATTATACACTCACTGCAACAAATGGAGATATGTGACTTGGCCACTGGTTTTGCTAACATGAATGGTACAATTTAACTATGGCATCTCACAAATGCATATGCAGCATAGGTACTAGAGAAAAATCATATTTTGGCATGCTGCAACTGCTCACTTGGTCACCCATGAATGCTTGACATGCCTTTATACTGTAATAAATTTTGTAGGGTGGAGGAACGTATTTTGCAGGCACGGACATGAGTATGATGTGTTCACATAGTAGGAGGACAAATAATTTGGAAAATATGTTCACTGTGCACATGTCAACATTAAGGGGGTCATTCCGACCCTGGCGGTAAAACCCACCAGGGCCGTGAACGACGGAAAGCACCGCCAACAGGCTGGCGGTGCTTTCCTGCCCATTCTGACCGCGGCGGTAAAGCCGTGGTCAGAAAAGGGGATCCAGCGGTTTCCCGCCGGATTTCCCCTGGCTGGGCTGAACCTCCATGGCGTCGCTGCAAGCAGCGCCGCCATGGGGATTCCAACCCCCTTCCCGCCAGCCTGTTTCTGGCGGTTTTTACCACCAGGAACAGGATGGCGGGAACGGGTGTCGTGGGGCCCCTGGGGGCCCCTGCACTGCCCATGCCACTGGCATGGGCAGTGCAGGGGCCCCCTAACAGGGCCCCAGCATGATTTTCACTGTCTGCATAGCAGACAGTAAAAATCGCGACGGGTGCAAGTGCACCCGTCGCACCCCTGCAACACCGCCGGCTCCATTCGGAGCCGGCTTCTGTGTTGCAGGGCCTTTCCCGCTGGGCCGGCGGGCGCTCCTTTGGCGGGTGCCGGCCGGCCCAGCGGGAAAGTCTGAATGGCCCCCGCGGTCTTTTGACCGCGGAGCGGCCAAGTGGCGGTGTAAGTTTGGTGGGCGGCAACCGCCGCCCGCCAAACTTGGAATGACCACCTAAATGTGCTGTTGACAATTGGTAGTATTGTCTGGGATATGTCTTTCACCCCAATCACACCTATGTCCTGCTCAAAGTTGGACTTTGGCAAAACATACTGTGTCAGTGTCATGAAAATCACAGCCTATCCCATGCAACATTTCTAACACATATCTCGGGTAACCTGTTTTCTCATTCAGTTCATAGTGAGAGATTTTTTAACTAATGACCATCTGTTGGTTTTGGGGCAGGTGATGGCACATGTGCCATAAGTATCCACGTCATAAATGGCACAAAATTAGCACGGAAGATTCAGAGCCATCCATCATGTAGACCTGTATACATTGGAAGTGAATCATCATTGCAATTTGGCCCTATCAATCGCATATGCGACTTTGGTCTACTTCTGTTGTGTATCTACAGGTCAGGTAAACCTTCTTTCTGCTTACTGATGATACCCCTTACACATCTCACTGCAACCAATATATGAGAAAACACACTCTTTACATAACACAGATGCATTCAGATGACACTCCCTGGCAACATTTGGATCTCTAAGCTATCCACCTCACCATGGGTGTAGGTCCAGTCCACCTACAAGACAAAAAATGATACATTGCTCTTTTAATGCTGAACATGTACACTGTGTGTATACGAAGCACAGTACATTGACTTCACAAATGCATGGTATTGGGTGGTATGTTGGACATGTAGCATAAGGCAAAGTTGGAATGCCCTAATGATTGACATATGGATGTCACGTTGCAGTGTATTCAGAAAATACCAGACACTAGTATTCATGGAAGTTTCACCCACCTGGGCAGTAACTTCATTCAGTCTTACCATTGTCTGATTGCTAATTGTAGCACTTCATGCATGTGACCTTGGGTACCTACTTGCTAGTTTAAATGCAGATAGGGTTCACAAATACTATTTCCCTTGGCCTGTGCAGATTTTCTCATGGGTCTATTAAACTCAATTCCTGTTAAAAAGTAGCTTGTGTTTTTAGGGGCAGGACATTCACCATGGTCTACTTAGTCTGAACGCTTGTTCTGAAAGGTGATTTTATTGACACGAGAACCAAGGAGCAAGTGGCACTCCTTGTGGCAACAACCTCAACATTGTTTATGAGCTATAGGATGTACAGACAGAGTCCATGGGGGACAGATTGAATGGAACACGTAGACATGGGGAAGAGAGGAGTTTTTTCAGTGAGGAGGAGGACCAAATTGCCAATAGGGAAGATAAGCCATATCGACAGTCCACAAATAGGTGATATCAACAGGTAGGACAGCAAATAGAGGATAGTACCGGTTGAGACGTACACTGGCATGGTCATCAGCACAGGCAAAAAGAGAAACTGGGCATCTGGTGCAGAGAAATGCTTCTGGGCAGTTTTTCAGTGGAAAGAAGTGCAGTCCAGTTCTTCCACCTCTGATTTGAGTGGTGCATCCCTTGAGGGGGTGTTGTCAGTGCCAGAGACAATGGTGACACACACATCAGGGGCTGAAGATGTGGATCCCTTGTCCACAGGAGCATTTATCTGCACCAACAAATAAGGCAGCACTGCACTGAGAAGGGTATGCTGGTTTGCCAGCACATCACCAAAGTTGCAGTGGTAGGCACCCACTGTTGCTATGTAGATGTTCTGCTTCTGCTCCATGGATTCGAGAATGTTGCGGATCACGCCAAGCTGGTTGGCAACCTCACTGGTGCCACTTTGGCAGGGCAGTTGTTCATGCCTCTGCCTCATGACACCAATCAATGTCAGCCAGAGACTGTCCTACGCCTTGCAATGGACGGTAGGTATCTCCAACTTCAGCTAAGGTGTTCTTATTGGGACTGAGGCACTACAGACTCCCTTTAGGGTGCCCACCATGGTCTCCATCTCTGCCCACACCTCATCTACCAGTTCCCACTGGACTGCTACCGCACAACATTGGAATTCAACTTGGGGGTCCTCTGAGTCCAAGGCTGCGGTGGGCTGGCAGGTGGTGTTTGTTGGGTGATAAGTGGATCCTCTGGAGATCCCACAACACTGTTGGCCCCTCTCTCAACCAGAGATGATGTATCAATGGAGGCCAGGATTTGCCAGAGGGTTTCTTGGTCAAGGATTGGCAGGCTGTCATCCTCAGCAAGATCCTTATCCAGGACAGGGAGAGATACATCCTCTGCAATGAGATAGAAATATGTTAATGGTGATCCATGGTAGATGTTGACTGAGTAATCTGGTTGACAATCAGACTTGATACTATTTAGCTTTCAGTTCAATATTGATGAGTAGGGCATCTGTTACTGACAGGTATTGAGTCCATGTTTCACTGTAGTTGCTTTTCAGATGGATTGTTCACACAACCACTGTGTGACAAGACTGACTTTTTGCGTCATGACACATATTGCACCACAGTTACACTGCTCGCTGGGCCTAGCACTCTTGCACATATGATAAGGTCCACATCTGCCTTGGTGATTTGTATTCTTTTTTATCATTCGTATACTGATCTTGTTTTGGTGTATTAACACCACTGCTGTGGGCATTGTACCTAGTCCCCAGGGGGCCTGTATTCCCTGTGATCAGTATTCAGCCAACAGCTCCTCTGAAGGTGATGTGAGTTTGGTCATGATTTAGTTATGATCCTGCAGTCTACCTTTCACACAGTACACCACAGCACTCTGTCTTGTTGTGCTGTCTTGCATGCATATTATGCATTCATGTGAACAAGGGTTGAGTTTTGTGCATATATCCTGCACAGGGCTACACAGCTACCAACCTTGCTGCACTGCAGGAGTGTGTGAAGGCATGTACTTACTATAGGTTTCCTATTTGTTTATACCCGTGTGATGTCATTGCATACACAGGTGACTTTGTATTTGTGGACAGTGGGCACTGTGGGCCAACTCTGAGGTGATGGACCCAGTCAAACTAGCACTGACACTCATCCCATTTATTAATTGACAGAGAGGGTTATCTGCAAAGTATCACACATTGTTTGACTCACTTGTACGTGTACATACCTCCTCTGCCATTCCTCATTTTGGGCCAGGGACTCAAATTACTGCTACACTGTGATGGAATGCAGATCATACATTGACTCTCATGTGCCTAGAACACCAACAATCTGCATGACCATTTCCAATGGACTGACATGGGTGGCTGTTGTTGTGGGCTATGGGGCAAGCTGTACCCCATATGGTAGTAGTGTTGGAATTGGTGACATGTACCTATCGAGGTTTGCCACATAACTGGGCCCATCCACCTCAGCCTACATACAAAGATTATCCCACATGACCTGTATTTTTTCTATACCCAAATTGCTTCAATGCCATCTAACCAATAACTCATAATTTACAAACACATAGGGATAAATAATTCCTCATTGCCAATTTATTATTTAATTTCTTCATTCAATAGAATCTATCAAAACCATATATATAAAATACAAAACATTATTTCATGATTTTAAATGTATATTTTTATCCCATTGACAACAGATATTAACAATAAATTAATTATTTCACAATGCTCCATAACCCTCCCCAAATATTAACACTATCACACTCTCTGGTGCTTTTACTCATGTCAGCATTTTTTACAGTTGGAAAATGTCCTCCTTGCTTGTCCCATGCTATTGATCTTTTCCACTATAGACTTCCAAATGGCCTCTTTCTTCCCTAATGGGAATTTAGAGGTGACAAGGAGCTGATGTTGGTGCTCTGCCACCTCAGTGATCAAGATGTAATTCTCCTCCTCACTGAAATTGCACTTCCTCTTCCCCTCCGGAGTCTGTTTGGACATCCTGGTTGGTGCTGGGGGTTGTTGGGGTTATTGTCCTGGCTTATGCTCCGTGCTCAATGATTGTTTTCTGTGAAGCGTGCCTTTTCTGATCTAGAAGAGTAAATTTTTAGTTTTTCGACGCATTACATACTGAAAAGTGACGCTAAGGTGGTTGGCGTCACCTTACGAACGTCAAACCTGCCTTATGTCACTTTTGCTCCTGATGCATCAGTTTCAGCTGCAACATCCCACCCACAGGTTAATCAACTTTTTTTGACACAGCTCAGACCTTACCCCATGGTGACACATACTGCAAATACAGCACATCCATGGCATTTACTAATGACGTAGTGTCAATGTCAAATAGATTCCGGAACAAAATCAAAAGACCAACCAGCCCTTTGGTGTAGAGAAAGATATTTTATTTACGTGCACAGAGACACACTGACACTTACTCAAGATGCAAAGTACAATTAGTCTAGATTAAGGAAGTAATACATAATCTTTTATTCCTGCAAACCACAAGTCGTGTTTATACATTTAATCAATTCTTGATGTTAATACGTGATCATTTCTTGGATAATGCAGAAGGTGTTACCACAAAATACACAAAGAAATTACAGAACATAGTCTACGTGTCTCATATTGCAGAGAGAATCATTCCATCTAACACAGACGGCATGTACACAGGATAGTACATTTCTTCATACATATTGCTTTAGCTAGCGTGCAATGATATTTAATGAGGGCTTTCTTGATAGCAAGCCTTGCATCAAAATGTGTTCCGAGCAACGAAGACAAGAATAGAAAACAAGGTTTACCTAGGTCATGAGCTGTTCAACCGAAAGGCCTTGTTACCATTGACTATCACAGGGCCTAGTATGCCCATGATGGATTCCAGATAAAATGCAATTCTAAATTCCGTCCTCTGATACTCAATGACAAGCAACACTTGTTTTTGAAGCGGTGTTGTCTCTTTGGTATCGCCATCCTTTGTGGCATCTCTTTCATAGGGGTGGGTTGGTGATGCACAGCAGTTCAAATACAGAACCATTCTAGCACTACCTTTATGCACGTAGGGAACACATTGTTATCAGTGCCACTCTCCCTATTACTAATGCCTCTATGAACCATGTTTGGAAATGGCCTTTTTTGCCCCTTTTGCCTCCATCTTCCTAGTTTTTCTAAACTGTTTTTGTTGGTTTTAGGACTATGGGCACATTACCCCTGCTAATCAGTGCTAAAGTGCATATGCTCTTTGTGTAAATTGTATTGTTGATTGTTTTATCCATGATTGGAATATTTGATTTACTAGTAAGTCCCTAGTAAAGTGCACCAGAGATACCCTGGGCCTGTAAGTCACATGCTACTAGTAGGCCTGCAGCACTGTTTGTGAACTCCCCCATTAGTAGCCAGTCTCCGGTAAACATGGCTCAGACCTGCCACTGCAGTGTCTGTGTGTGCAGTTTTAAACTGCCAATTCGACTTGGCAAGTGTATCCACTTGTGAGGCCTAAACCTTCCCTTTTTATAGAAGTAAGGCACTCCTAAGGTAGGCTATAGTTAGCCCCATGGGCAGGGTACAGTGTATGTTAAAGGTGGGGCATGTACTGATGTGTGTTACATGTCCTAACAGTGAAATACTGCTAAATTCAGTCTTCACCGTTGCAAGGCCTATCTCTCTCATAGGTTAACATGGGGGCTATCTTTAAATAACTTTAAAGTGCAGTTTCCCTTTGAAAGCAGATAGAAATTTTGGGTTTGGGGTCTCTGAACTCACAATTTAAAAATGCATCTTGTAGTGAAGTTGGTTTTTAGATTGTTAGTTTGAAGATGCGACTTTTAGAAAGTGGGTATTTTCTTGCTTTAACCATTCTGTGACTCTGCCTGTTTGTGCATTCCCTGTCTGGGTCAGTTTGACAGTTGGGCTGTTTGTGAATTCCCTCTAGACAGTGATACAAAGGGTGATGGGATATAGCCTGCATACTCTGATTAACCATCAGTGTTAAAGTGGAGAGAGGCGTGGTCACTTACACCTGAATGGGCTGTGTCTGCCCTCTGACAATGCAGTCTCCAACCCCCTGGGGTGTGTCTGAGGCCTGGTCTGGGCCATTCAGGATCTTTCAAACAAGAGAGGCTTCCCTTTGAAGTTTGCCAACTTCAAAGACATAAAGGGATATAAGTAGTGGAGGCAAAACCCCAGCCTTTAGATTTATTTAAGATCACTTCTGGATTCAAGAGGACCCTCTGCCAAGGAGAAGAGTTGAAGAGCTGAGGAGGTGTGCTGCGCCTGTCTGTGATTGTGCTTTGTTGGGCTATCCTGCAGTTGCCGCTTCTGCCTGTGAAGTGGGACAAAGACTGGACTTTGTTGTGCATTTCTGCTTGAGAAGAATCTCCAATGGCTTGAACTGAGCTTGCCTCCTGTTTCAAAGTCACAGGGCCATCAAAGACTTCCTCTACTAACAACTGGACTCTCTGCTGGGACTCTTTCCCTGCCAACTGCCTCCCTATCCAGTCCCTGGGCCCTTTAAAGGTGATGCTGGCAGACAAGAGATGAAAATCCACGCACAGAATGCCGTGCGGGGAAATTTCCATTGCACCATCTGCAATGCAGCTGATAAACGATATACCGCTGGCTTTGCGGCTAAAATCGATGCTCCACCGGCACTGCGGCTGGGAGATCGACGCATCATGGCTGGATGAACGATACGCAACACTCGTTTTGGCTGCTGACAAGGATGCAAACCCCTTACAGTGTGGTTTTCTAATACAGAGCAACCGTATTTTCCACGCATCGTCCCTAAACTTCAAAGTCAACCCGATTATGCATGGATCCGAGATGCCTCATCCGGAAATGGATGCATCCCTCTATTGCGAGGGAGAAAAACAATGTATCGCCGACCCGACCAGAAAAGAAATAACACACGGCCTCCCTTGCGAGGAAGAAATCAACGCATCGTTGCCTTTTCTGAAACACGCTCACCTGTGCAGCTTTTTTTTTTAATGCTAACAAGGTACTTTGTGCAAAATCAACAATTTCATTGTTTTCTATGGTGTAAAACTTTTATTATTTTAAAAATTCATATTTTAACTTGTGTATGTTGGATTTTTGTCATTTTGGTCTTGTTTAATTTAGATAAATATTACCTATTTTTCTAAACTGGTGTGGTGTCCATTTTGTAGTTTTTCACTGTATTATTGTGTGTGTTGGTACAAATAATTTACAAATTGCTTCTGACTTAAGCCTGCCTGCTCATGCCAAGCTACCAAGGGGGCAAGTGGGAGTTACCCAGCTGTGTTTCTCCTTTGCCCTGACTAGAATGAGGGTCCTTGCTTGGACAGGGGGTAACCTGACTGCCAGCCAAAGACTACATTTCTAACAACCATGATCACCAATTACGTAACCAGGCTCCTAGCGCTTCCCATATTTCAATAATGTCTGTTGACATATATACATCCTTTGCCTCCTTTTGAACCTTCCTTATATTTTCTATGGCCTTATTCATGTTACCACAATTATCTGGTATACATACACAGCACGCCTGATGGATCATGTGACATACCCCACCATCCTTTGCCAGAATGATGTCGAATGCCATTCAATTTTATTTCCTAAAGCTGTTGCTGTGGTGTTCGCCAAGTTCTCCACCATTCCTGCTCGGTGCCATATCTTATTTTATCAAAGTTAGTATAACTGAGACAATCACTGGTGACCACATTTATGTTATACCCTCCGTACAGCGGTCATCGGAACGTTTGAGGAATTTAATCATAGGGCACAGGTACTGTTTTTTCTCTTCTTAACTGGGCTGCTACCCTTTGTGTACTTTATGCACCATGGTGGTTTCTTCTGTCCACCCATTGTTAGGAATGAAATGGCCATACTTCCCACGGTCCTGTCACCTGGTACCTTTCCATCCTCTCATACCATTGTGGCATCCTTGTCCAGTTGCATTGCTTTCTGAAGTTTGTTCAAGATCATCTTGGCCTCTATCTGAGGGGTCAGTTCTCCACATGGTGTGCCATTTCGGGGTCTGTCCCTGCCGTAGGTATTCTTGCTGTAATCAACAGGTGCATTAAACTGCTACTGTATAATATTGTTCACCATGCTACAGCCTACATATTTGCTGAGTGGAATATCTGTGTAATTCATGGTGTTATACAAGTGCGTGGGCAAATGGGTACATACATAACAGTCTGATACATTTGCTGCCTCTACATACATGTTTACAGTTTGCACAAACGAATTTTCAGTGTATATTTCTGTATTCTCACTCCATGGTACCTGTCCGCCTCTTCCCTCTTCCCACTTCTCCCAATGACTCTGTCTCCCTTTCCCCTGATGTTTTGGCGTACAATCCTTCACTCTTATTGATATAATTGTGCTCATCCAAAAATGGTATTTATATTTCATCCGCAAACAGTATAAATATAATTATCAATATTATTCCTGGAACCAGGGTACACGCTAATAGTCAGCACTGCAGGCCATTTCCTCTTGTCTTTCCTTTCTTTAGGCATTGTCCTTGCCCCTGGTAAGATGATGTTAGGGACAGGAAGATGTTCCTTCATCAGCATTGTATTCTGTCTGTCCATCAGACTATATCTCACTATCTTCCAATCAGTATGTTGTCGTCTACTAGTTCTTCCTCAGTAGTATCCCAAAGAATGGCATCAGAGGTTATCTAGGACATAATGCCATTCCGGTACGTCTGTAGAAAAATCCAGACAGGACCCGCTTGCACCCCTTAACTTTTGTGAAGGTGCAGCACAAGCAGTCCTCCCAGTGTTCACTTGTCTTGTTCATCGATGGGAGGTTGTATCACGTGGTGGTGGCGGAGCATTTGTTTGTATCACTGGTGGCTGTTGCAGATCTGTTGATCCCACTGCCTTTTGGTGTGCCAGCTGTGGATCTAGGAAGCTATCCCCTCACACCTGACCGCTGTGGATGTTGTCTGGAGGACATGGTATAGCCCCTTCCACCAGGCTTGCAGCCAATGTCGTCTGGTGTGAGCCTTAACCCATATCCAGTCACCGAGCTGCAGTCGGTGTTCAGGTGGTGTCTCTTCTTCCAGTAAGGCCTGCAGTAGCTGGTGGTGGAGATAACGTAGTGTCTCTGTTATTTTTTTGCAGTACTGTAACAATAGGTCATTTGTTGCTGCTAGTGGCACCACAGACATGTGGCCAGGAATGTGCATGGGGCGACCAAAGAGTATCTTGTGGGGGCTTAACTTTGTCATTCTGTCAAGGATGTTTCTCCTGGTGAGAAATGCCAATGGCAGAGCATCAATCCAGGAGAGTTCATTGGATGCACAGATCTTTCCTATTTTATTTTTCAGTACCCCGTTCTTCCTCTCATCCTCTCCCACTGTGTGTGGGTGGTATGCACATTAGAATGTTTGGTGACCCCCAAGCCTTTGCAAAGCCCCGGAATTACATGAGAAATAAACCCTGGTGTTAGAAATGGCGTTTCTGGCTGGCTAGGGTGTGCACCTAAACCAGGCAGAACCCACCCACTCTAGTCAGGGCGAGGGAGTTACACACCCAAGATAACCCCTGCTCACCCCCCTGGTACCTTGGTACGAGCAGTCAGGCCTATCCTAGAGGCACTGTGTAAAGTGTTTGTACAACATACGCAACACACGTGGCACCCTATCCCCACCACAAAGGAAACACAACACCAAAATATATAAAAATAAACTGTAATGTACACATCATTAGATCAAACACAACATGTTAATAATACCCTGCTACCCAGTACTATTACTCTGCAGAAATCAGCAGTAGTCACATATAACACAGAGGTTACTCATTAGTCTGCAACATAAGCAGTAGTCAGGAAAGACATTACTACAATAATGCACATTTCACAAGATCCTCATAAATGCCCATCCTAGGAACATCCGGAAACACATGTCAAGTCATAAAGATAGGTTAGCATAAAATTCTCAGAATGCCCATAAAGGGAAAAAAAGATACATACAAGTCAAGTCATGAGCTGTAAACATATCAGCCTAAATGCCCTTAATGAACATGTTGCCACCAAATGTATCTGCCTTTATAATGAAGGCAACTCGAGTGATACAAATGAAAGGGGACCCCAGAGCTCCTTGGTGCTAAAACAGGAGCCACTTGGTGATTGGGGGAAGAGGGCGGCATGCACCCCCTCTGTTCTTATATAGTGACCCCTCCTGGGACCCACTCCAGGACACGGGTACCCACTGTCCCTGCAGGCCCCCCCAGGCCATGACTGGCCTTCCCGGGAGGAGCAGAGCAACAAACAAAAAAGGGGCCCAGCAGTGCGGGGGGCCTCTGATGAGACTTCCGCCCCGCCCGCGACTCCTGCACACTGATGGGGGCTCGGTGGGGTGGGGGTCTCAGTGGAGTGAGGGGACCTCCAATGAGGCCTCCTCCCCACCTGTCCTGTACTCAGGCCCCTAGGGTAGTGGGGGAGCCTCCGGTGACTCCTCCTTCCCGCCAGTCCGGCACTCGCACCAGATGCAGTGCGCAAGTTTGATGTAGCCTGCCCAGGCTGCAGCGGAGATAGGCCAGAGTTGGGCCGGCCTGTGCCCCGGGGGTGCTCATCAGAGCAAGCTTCAGCCCGGGGGCACCACTAGGAGCACGCTCGCTCCAGGTTTAGTTTCTTAGTTCCCCAGGGGCACCGGCACAGTGCGCTTCTGATACTAATGCCCAGGTCGTGGCAGTGATTTCTCCTGGCAGCAGCAACACCATTAAACACTCTCGAGGCGCTATAGATAAATGACAAAGCGCTCTCACGGCACAATAACCATAAAGAGAAAACACTACTTCAGGCACTCTGCCACAAGGATGAAGCACTTATCATGCGCATTTGCAATGCAGTTCAAAAGGATTGCAGAGGGCAAGGACCATAGCACCCAGCCTCTGGGGACACCAAGGTGGAGCACAGGGTGCTAGAGCCCAGCAACAGGCCAGCACAAAGGAGATGCAGACAGTGGCAGTTCCTCCTAGTGACCAAGCAGGTCACAGCAGAGCAGCAAGGAGGTCAGCACAGCAGCAGCTGTCTAAGGCGGTTCCTGGTGAGTCCCTCCAGCAGCATTCTGTGTCCATATCCTTAAGTCTCTTCGGTTTCTCAAGTGTCTCCTTTTTATGAGGAAAGTCCCCTGTACTTATGCTCAGTTTTGCAGAAGGTTTAACAAAGAGGGGGAGAAGAGGTTCCAACCAGTTACAGCTGGTTCCAGGAGTGTTCCCTCTCTCCTCCAGCACAGGCTCCAGACATCAGTTGAGGCAAATAAGCCCTTTTTTTGAGGCCAGGGTACAGCCTTCACTGATACAAGTGTGCCCGCTTCCCCTTCTATCAGCCCAGAAAGACCATTCAAAATGCAGAGGCACCTCTGTGACACCTTCACCCTCCCTGTGTACAGGCTGTCTGAAAAGGATGCACAAAGCCCGACTGTCACTGTGCCCAGACGTGGATTGGAGTCAAGCTGCAAAACACCAGAGTCATAAGCACAGAAAAAATGCTCACTTTCTAGAAGTGGCATTTCTGTATTAGGCCCTCATTACAACATTGGCGGTAAGTGTTGTTTACCGCCATGCTGACTGCAGCCAACTTACCGCGGCGGTATACCGCTACCCGTATTATGACCCACACATAGAAATCCGCCACTATACAGACACACACACAAGTCCGCCAGACCAAAGGTCAGTGATAAACTGGCGGTAGCAAAACCCACACCGTTACGCCAACAGAAATACACCTATAGCATCATGACCCACAAATCACCGTGGCGGTCATTCAACCACAGTAAACCATTGGCGGTACAGACCATCGTGCTCAAAATACACACACACATGCAAAACTACACCACATTGGACAATTCAAAATACAGACACCTGACACACATACACACACCACACCCACACCAATATAAAACACACACCCACACTACCCACAACCCTTTACGACCCAAAGATTTTGGCAAGTGAGAGAGAGCCAAGCCAGGAGCACCCACTGAATCTGAGCCACAAAACACCATCACCCATACACCATCCACACACCTCACAGCACACAGCCCAACACATCACCCCACACACCACTCACACCATACCCATGGCACCACAAGGACACCCCAGGTTCTCAGTGGAGGAGTTAAGGGTCATGGTATTGGAAATCATCAGGGTAAAGCCACAGCTATTCGGATCACAGGTGCAGCAGACATCTATTGCAAGGAAGATGGAGCTATGGTGGAGAGTCGTGGACAGGGTCAATGCCGTGGGACAGCACCCAAGAATAAGGGATGACATTAGGAAGAGGTGGAACGACCAACGGGGGAAGGTACATTCTGTGGTTGCAAGACACCAGAGAGCAGTACAGAGGACTGGCGGTGGACCCCCACCTCCTTTACCACAACTAACAACATGGGAGGAGCAAGTCTTGGCGATCATGCATCCTGAGGGCCTAGCAGGAGTAGTAGGAGGACTGGACTCTGGTAAGTCAAATCTTTACTACTTTATCCCCCACCCTACCTGCATGCCATCACAAACAACAACCCCTATCCTCACCCCCATCACCCCACCACCTCACATATACCCCACCATCACAACCCACCCATCCCAATACCAAGCCCTGCATGCAACACCAATGCATGGACCCCCATCACAGACCTGCATGGACACCCATCACCACAGCATGCACACTAGTGACAATCACTTTTCCAAACAAATCACAACTCACACAAGCCAAAGCTGGCTTGCTAATACCAACCATAGAGTGAAATATACCCATGCACAAGACGGCACATGCAGAAACAATAACACTGCATTTACATCCCCACAGGACCCCCACTCAACATCACTGGAGAGGAGGTGCCAGTCACATCTAGGCCCCCCCAGAAGAGGCCCACAGTGATGACAGCAGCTCTGCACGCCTGGATCGTGATAACCAACCTGGCCCATCAGGGACCTCTGGACAGTCGGTCACCCAGGCACAATCCCAACCCACCACAGAGCCTCCCCACTCAGGAAACAGCAGCACAGCACCCACCCAGCGGGCCTATCCTTCTGTCCCCAAGACACGTCAATCAGAAGTATGTCCACCACTACAGGGAACCCAGGCAACCCCACAAACACAGGACGATCAGGGACCTGGGGTCAGTGGGCATACGGTTCAGGGGTCAGAGGCACAGGATAACAGGGAAGCTGGGAGGACTGCTGTGAAACAGGGGGAGGACAGGCTCAGGGAACCCACTCTCCAGGAGGCACTCTCAAACATCATGGGAACATACCACCATTCCCAGGAGACCATGGGCACGGTACTGGCCAAGTTTCAGGAGACCCAGCAGCTGCAGGAGGAACAGTAACTGGGGATCAGGGAAGACTTGAAGTCCATTAACACCACCCTGGTCACCATTGCAGGGGTGCTGGCAGACATGGCCAACACCATGAGGGAGACAGTGGCATACCACCGGGCTCCTGACACCAGCCCGAACGATGAACAGCCTTCCACGTCCGCCGACGCTAGGGGACAGGAGGTCCTGCCACAGGACCAACAGGCCACCAGCACCCCACCCCCTGCAGAAGGAGAACCACCCCGCAAAGGGTCCCTGCGATCCAGGCACAAGACAGAGAACATTGCCAAGACCCCTGCCAGGAAATAGGACTCTCCTGATTGTCACCCTTCTGTCCCACTATGTCACCCTGTCCACCTTGAACCGCCATTACTCCCCTTCCTATGCCCCCTTGGACAATACACCTGTGATACAAATAGACTGGACTCTATCCTGGACATTCCTCCACCATCACCCCAGCCCATTGCACACCCCCCTCTACTTATTAGCACTTAAATAAACACCCTTGAATCACAAAACAATCTGGAGTCAGTCTGTACTTTCACAAATGTATTATTATTACAATTTCTTTGACAAATATCAATGTAAATATTCATTTGCACACAGCAATGTATGACAGTTGTTGGGCAGCAGTAAACATAGCAGAAGGCAGAATGAGGTACCCAGATCTGTGAAAAGGAAAGCCAAAGTGAACTGTCAGGGTCCATACACAGAGGTTAAAAGTCTGAATTATACAATGTCCTACAATACCCAGATATGACATGAGCTGTGCCAGTCTCTTACCTGTGTCTCACTGGAAGTACTGCATGATGATGTTGTTTCGGTTGTCAACATCTTCCTCCTCTGCCTCCTCTTCCTCACTGTCCACAGGCTCCACAGCTGCCACAAGACCATCATCAGGCCCATCCTCCTGCAGAAAAGGCACCTGGCGTCGCAAAGCCAGTTTGCGAAACATACAGCATGCCACGATGATCTGGCATACCTTCTTTGGTGAGTAGTAAAGTGAGCCACCTGTTAGATGGAGGCACCAGAATCTGGCCTTCAGGAGGCCGAAAGTCCGCTCAATAATACACCTAGTTCACTCATGTGCCTCATTGTAGCATTCCTCTGCCCTTGTCCTGGCATTCCTCACTGGGGTCAGAAGCCATGAGAGGCTGGGGTAACCAGAGTCACCTGCAAAAGTCGATGGATATCTGTTAGACACACACCAACCCTTAGGAACTACCTCATACCCAGACACCTATTCATACTGTGTGGTGATCTTGGGCTCACCTATTAGCCACACACGGTGCCTCTGGAGTTGGCCCATCACATAAGGGATGCTGCTATTCCTCAAAATGCAAGCGTCATGCACAGAGCCAGGATACTTGGCATTCACATGAGAGATGTACTGGTCTGCCAAACACACCATCTGCACATTCATTGAATGGTAGCTTTTTCGATTTCTGTACACCTGTTCGTTCCTGCAGGGGGGGGAAATGCCACATGTCTACCATCAATGGCACCAATGATGTTAGGAATATGTCCCAGGGCATAGAAGTCATCTTTCACTGTGGCTAAATCCTCCACCTGGGGGAAAACAATGTAGCTGCCATGTGTTTCAGCAGGGCAGATAACACTCTGGTCAACACGTTAGAGAACATTGGCTAAGACATCCCTGAAGCCATGACCACTGTTGCTTGAAAGGAACCACTTGCCAGGAAATGGATCACTGACAGGACCTGCACTAGAGGGGGGATACCTGTGGGATGGGGGATAGCTGACATCAGGTCTGGCTCCAATTGGGCACACAGTTCTTGGATTGTGGCACGATCAAGTCTGTAGATGATTATGATGTGTCTGTCTTCCATTGTCGACAGGTGCACCAGTGGTCTGTACACCGGAGGATGACGCCATCTCATCATCTGCCCCAGCGGATGTGCCCTATAGAGGAGAATGGTGAGCAGAGGGTCATGTACCACATAGGTTGCAGTAATGTGAGTAAATCCGTGTGTGGCATTGTCTGTCTGTATTTCTGGCCAAATATGCTGTGACGCAGTTAGGTGCCATGCCATGTGCCACCCTGAAACGGTGGCTGCCTGACCTGTAAGGAGGGACAAGGGGAAATGAGGTAATTGCGCTGGCGTTCTGCAGTGTCACTGTAGGCGGTCAAAGACCGCCGCGCAATTCAGCATTGGTTATCATTGGGCCCTATGGGTTACAGGAGCCAATGACGATGTATGCCGGCAGTGACGGTTTGCACCGCCGCAGACGTGACCGCAATTTTCTATCTGTTCACTCAGTTGACACCTGACCTTCAGCAGTAGAGGACCTACACTGCAAGTGCTGCTGTGACCTTTGTCTGGAAGTGATAACGGATCGAATGTTTGCACCTTCATCCAAACTCAGCAGACGTACACCTCCTACAACCACTACCTCTTCCTCCACTCCCAAACCCCCTCCATCTTCCCGTCCCAGTGTGTCTAAAAAACTTTTCCTGGCTAACATTGACCTCTTCCCTACACCTCCCCCCCCGTCCTTCCCCTAGGGCCAGGATGTCTAGAGGCCAGACCAGCACCTCAGCCACCAAATCGTCGTTCACTGTGGTCCCTGCAAGTCCAGGAGGAACGAACGGGGCACCCATCAGCACTGCCAGTGTGCCACCTACTGAAGCTAAGGACCACTCAATTCCGCCACCTTCCAAGGTAAAGAAGGAGACAGCATGCAGAAGGGAAAAGCCGCACCACCCACCCAGCAAGGCCTCATCCAGAACCAAAGAGGACAGTGGCAAGGTCCCAGCAGCAACTACCAAGGTGGGGAAGGGGTATAAAAGCACAGGAAAGTCACCTCAGGGCACGGAGCCTCCTGGTGAGGGATTGGTGACCCCCATTTCTCAGGACTGGCCAGCAACCTGTACCACAGTGAGCACCGCCGCAACGACCACCACCTGCACTGCCACCTGCACGGCAGCTGACACAACTAAAGTATGCAGCATCATTCCCAGTGGGCAGCTGTCTGATACTACAGACTCCTGCACCACAGGCAGCACTGCCAGCATCTCCACCGCAGACCCGCCGCAGCCACCGCCACCTGCCCCACGACTTGCCCAGCCAGTGCCACTACAGCGGACATCAGCAGCATCCCCAGTGGGCAGCCGTACGAGGCTGCAGGAGACATCCCGGACCCTGTACACACTACATGAGGCACCACCACCAGCACTGGCACCTACCAGCAGTTTAAAGCCTAGGTCGCTGCAATGTGGAGTGTGACCCTGCCTCCATGGAGTATTATGCTACCTGTTCCCTGAAAATCTTGTGGCTCAGACACCCAGGTGAGGGAATGGGAACTGCCACACCCCAGGTGCAGCATCACTGGGCACCAAGCCCCCTCCAGAACCTGTGGAGAAAAGCATCCACTAACACAGTCCTTGGCAGGGTGAAGCACTCTGGGCACCAAGCCCCCTCCAGAACCAGTGGAGAAAAGCATCCACTAACACAGTCCTTGGCAGGATAAAGCACTCTGGGCACAAAGCCCCCTAAAGAACTAGTGGAGAAAAGCATCCACTAACATAGTCATTGGCAGGATGAAGCACTCTGGGCAAAAAAGCCTCCTCCAGAACCAGTGGAGATAAGCATCCACTAGCACAGTCCTTGGCAGGATGAAGCACACTGGGCACCAAGCCCCCTCCAGAACCAGTGGAGAAAAGCATCCACTAACACAGTCCTTGCCAGGATGAAGCACTCTGGACACAAAGACCCCTCCAGAACAAGTGGAACATGTCACCCACTTGAGAGACTGTGGTTTTTTACTCCCCAGGAGCAAGCAGTGGGCAACCCACCCACTTGAGAGACTGTGGTCTTGCACTCCCCAGGAGCAAGCAGTGGGCATAGAGCCCCCTCGAGGAGCTGTGGCATTGTCCCATCATCCGGCTGAGGTGCCCCCTATCCCCTTCCCCCTGAGGTGCCTGTTTTTTTTATCGACCTGATGCCCCTGCAGTGTTCTTTCCGTTTTGAGGCATGTGTCGTGTGGGTTTCGCCCATGCTTTTTGGGACCACTGGTCCACGGACATTTAATGGGACAGTGTACGGACTTGTGTACTTGCTGTAAATATTTGTATATACTGCTTATTTACTGTTCTCTTGGGCTATATGATTGTTCGATTATTACACTAGTTAAACTCATTTCGTTTGGTCCTTGCTTTCTTCCAGGGGTTGAAAGGGTGTATCTGTGATGTGATTGGATATGTGTGTGTGTGTTGTTGTGGGTGGGGGTGTTGCATGTGTGTGTCACTCTCTTTTCCCTTCTCCCCTCCCCTGTGTGTTAGGTGCAGTACTCACCATGGTCGTCGCCGCCGTCCTTCATACTCCTGGTAGATGAGAAGATACACCAACATTGGTAACACCTGTAGTTTGGTCTCCATAGCGTCCTGGTTCCTCGTTGGGTGTGGAGATGTGAGTGGTTTCCCTTCCACAGAATGTTTCCACAGTGCTTTTGATGGCGTTGGTACCGCCCCGGAAAATCTGGCGGATTGGTGCCTTGTAATAATGTGGGTGGTACATTGTCTTCCGCCTGTCTGTTGGCGGTTACCGCCACGGTGTTTGTTTCTACCGCCGTGGTGGTCGGAGTGTTAAAGTGGCTGTCTGTGTTGGCGGTTTCCGCCATGTTCGTAATTCAATTTTTTTTACCACCGGCCTATTGGCGGTAGTACCGCCGCTTTATCACAGACCGCCAGGGTTGTAATGAGGGCCATAGTCTTTGGCAGAGTTGGCAGAGTTTTGAGCTGCACAATTAACAATAGCAATCTTTTTTCGTAATAGCAATGCTTGCAATAGTTCAGCAATCAATTATGCATGCAGTATGTGTTTACCAGCTGAAGTGAGGAATGTCCTCACTGCCCACAACTGGTCAAAGTCATGTGTTACTCCAAAAGCGTATTGACTGTCTGTGTAAACATTTGCTGATTTCCCTTCTGCCAACCTGAAAGCCCTTGTTTGTGCCACTAATTCGGCTGCCTGGGCACTTTTCACAGTTGTTAGTCTTCCTCCTTCCAGCAATCTTTTGGCTGTACCCACAGCATAAGCAGCCTGCAGTGTCCCAGTGTTATTCCTGATGCATGACCTATCAACAAACAAGTCTCCCGCTGCATCCAGTAGTGGGGTATCTCTAATATCTGGTCTCACTTTCGTGTGTCTATCGACCGCCAAGATGCCTTTGTGGAAAGAGTTGTCTATGGAGGAAGGGTCATCATAGTCATGCTCTGTTGGCAGGAGGCAGGAGGTGTTAAGTGTGGTGCATCTTTTGATAATGATATGTGGTGCCAACAATGTCAGTTCATCTCGGGAGAGGCGAGCGTTTGTGAGCTGTTGGGTCTTTGTGGTGGTCAATAATGTGTCCACAGCATGTTGAACATGAAGAATCAAAGTGTGTGGGAGCACAACATTTTCTGACTGCTCTACCACCAGGGCAGCTGAGGCCACGGCTCTCAGACACGGTGGGAGTGCTGACGCGACTGGGTCTAGGGAGGCAGAGTAGTACGCCACTGGGCAGTAAACTGGGCTATGTTTCTGGGCCAACACCCCAAGGAGCATCCTCCTTTCTCATGGCAAAACAAGAAAAAATCTTTAGTGTAATCTGGGAGGCCTAATGAAAGTGCTGCAGACAGTTCTCTTTTCAATGTTTGGAAAGCTTTCTCACAATCTGTGGACCATGGGACCTTGTCTCGCACCTCCTTGTGGGTGAGGCCTTAGAGCTGGCACGCAATGAAGGAAAAATGTGGTACTCAGAGTCTGCAGTAGCCTGCCACTCCGAGAAAAGCCTCCACCTCCCTCTATGTGTGTGGCCTGGATATTGTGTTATGACTGCTATTCTATCTGGTAGTAACGTTTGTGTCCCCTGAGAAAGTTCATAGCCTACGTACAGCACCATTTGTTGGCAGAACTGCAATTTCTTGGAAGACACTTTGTGGCCCTTCCTCTCTAGGTGACATAGGAGTGCTATAGTGTCTTCAATACAAGCCGTTCTAGACTGTGAGGCCAGCAGGAAGTTATCAATGTACTGTATTAGGGTGGACCCTCCGGGTAGCTGTAAGGATTCTAAATCTGTCCGTAGGGCATTAGAAAAGATGGAAGGGAATCGCAAAACCCTTGAGGCGTTCTTTACCAAGTTAACCTCCTGCCGCTAAACTGAAATGAGAAAAGGTACTGGGAATCCCTGTGGAGAGGCACGGAGAAGAATGCATTGCTAAGGTCCAGGACAGAGAAGTGGGTAGCTGTTATTGGGATGCTGGACAAAATGGTGGTTGGATTTGGGACCACTGGAAATGACGGGACCACCACCCTGTTCAGTTCGTGGAGGTCTTGTGTAAATCTGTACACTGGGGTCCCATCGGCCCATTAGATGGCTTCTTCGCTGGGAGGATTGGTGTGTTGCAGGGGCTGTCCCGTAATTCCCTTAGTACCCCTTGCTGCAGCGGATCCTGTATCACTGGAGCTATGCCCTCCTCCCCCTCCTTGGAGATCTTGTATTGTGGAACTCGTGGTAGTGGTGCACCGGGACGTAATGTTACCCGCATCGGGGTTATACAGTACCCATTCCACATCATTTGCTCCCTGTGCCCAGACCTCGCTCGGAACAGAGTCCTGCAGCTCTGGGGGAATTCCTTGTGCTTCCCCTTGGGGCCATATCTCATGAATGCCTGTAACAATAGTGCATTCCTCCTACTTTTCAGGAATACCCCTTCGAGTGAGCAGCTGATAGTGCACTGCAACTTGCATAGGAGGTCCCGTCCCATCAAATTAATAGGACAGTATCGGCTGAAAACAAATTGGTGGTATTAAGAAATGTGGCCAACTAACTTTGGGGGTTGTATTAAATATTCATCAATCAGTTGTCCTTTTTTTTTATGACCACTGCTGTTATTTTTGTTGCTGATAGTGCTGCATCCCTGCATCCGGTATGTCAGCTGCCTTTAGCATTGACCTTGTCGCACCTGTATTAACCAGAAAGGGGACAGTCTTGCTTAACACCGTCCCGTCTACATATTGGCCTTCTTTGTCCAATGATATTACTGGGGCCATCAGACACTCTTTATTCGTGATGCACCCATAGAAGTATGTTTATGGGGAGAAGACTTTCCCCATAATAATATATTCTATCAATGGGTCTTCTCCCTCATCCCTTTCAACACCTTGTTCCTGCGATTGTGCACCGACCACAGGAAAAGATGGAAAGGTCCCAACTACTTCTAATGTATGGTTTCTCCAAAGCTCCATTTTCTCCTTCCCTTCTTTCTCAGTCCAGAATCCCTCTTTCGGTTCCAACAATTCCTTATTTAGTTTCTCCTTCACATCACTAGTCGCACGCAAGTCAAGCAACACAGTATCCCACATGCAGAATGCTTCTCATTCCAGGGGCCTAATCTTTTGTTCCCTTCAAGACCAAAATCTGTCATAAGTAGGACAACTTTGTCATGTCCTAAGTACCAGTCTGTGGGAATTGCAGTTGTGGTTGTTTGTCCGTCAACTTGTGCCACTTATCAAGGTACATTAATGCACCAACGCCTTGTCTAGTTGCAACCTGGTGCGCCGGTTAATTCCTTGGCAGTGCAGGCTGACTGGTATCCAGATCCCTTTTGATAAATGGATTACCCCGGGTGGGGGAAATACCATACCATAGTTGCACTATGCAAACACTTCAGCTATAGTTAGTGTGGGGAAACAAAAGGATGTCGACAGGTTGCCCTCATCGCTCATTCCCTGTGGAACATGAGGGCGTAGACAGTGGATACCACAAGCAGTCAAGCACTCATTCACCAATAGCGTATATTGTTAGTGAAAGAGAAGAGATCATTTCAATCAGGCGACATTTCTCTTGATACCAGTTCACCGTGAGCATTCACTAGTTAGAAATAGGTAGAGGGCAAAGGTGCTGTTTTACCGCGTCCTTACGTGGCCAAGTAGGAAGATGACAGAAGAGTTACAACAGACAGGCGGAAGACAAGACACATGTCAGTGTGTCCTACCCTATGCACTGAGTATCCTTAGCATCCCTGTGGGCTAAATACGAGTATGAGCAAGGTGAGAAAGAAGTTGGTACATATGATGGCAATGTGAAAAAATTTGTCATCTGGCGGTATTGGAAGTCTGTATCTGTGTCAAGGTAATAGAAGGAAAACACTGTGCTGGTAAGGGTAGCAGTCTGTTATCATCAATTTCCCTATAATATCAATATACCCGAAAGTTAAAAAATAAGATCCTTACCAGAATTATACAAATGTCCAATCCACAGGCATGCGGTCTCAACAGACATCCATTGTCATACAAATTCCAAGATTTCAAACACACTCCAATGTTACACACTATCTACCTGTGGCATTCAAAGAAACATGAAATGTATATACAGCAAACAACAGTTAAAGGATCCTGAAATCAATGCTGTAACAATCAGTAATTCAAAATTTCCACCCACCACCCCACCCTTGTTCCCGGGCCCCAAACGGGTCCTCAGGAACAAACCAGATGCCCCCCAGGGCACAAGTGGCTGGAAGACAAGAGCAGAAAAGAGCCAGTCTGAGGTGGCAACAGGTGAACTAGCAGAGCACCACCTACCTGCTGAACTGGGGCAGACCACAGCCACACCTTCTGGCCATATCTCCCCCCCAGCCCCACCGGCTGAGGACACAAATGTCACAGCCCCTCCAGCTGTGACCAGAGACAACCCCATGTGTTGTCCCCAAATACAGCCACCCCCAACCTACTGGCATGGGGACAAGACTTGTAAAGCCCCTCCAGCTGTGACCAGGGATAACGCTACCAGTTGTCCACACAAAACACAGCCCTACCAGCTGCAAATGTCTGGTTAGAACACAAAAACAATGAAACACAACTGTGAATGAAAGGGGCAGTAAACAATATATGGAGAAGGAGAGCAGCAAATGAACACAGAATCCCAGAATTCGGCAAGTGTCGGACGGCCACCAATGCAAAATCAGAAGCAGCCACCGGGGTGGCCTGACGGGCATGCCAGCGAAAGCAGAGGAGAAAGAGAACCATAAAGAAAACACCGCTCAGGGGGAGGGAGATGGTAAAAATCAGAACAAAAACAGAATCCGTGTAACCAACTTCACCCCTTAATACTCCACCCTCTCCACTGATCTAGACAGAGCCAAAGTTTATAAACAAAATGAGAGGCGATGAGGAAGTGACAGATACTCTCCAGAGCAATGGCTCCCTTTCCAGGGAAGGCCACTCCGAGCATGGCGGGGAAGACCACAGATACAGGGACCCGCCCAAACAGCTGGGAGCCAGGCAGGGGAGAACGTCAATCCAGGCACCACATTCTTCACCAAGATGTTAAAGCCAAATAGACTCAGGAACAAAATCCAGAGACCAACCAACCCTTTGGTATAAAGAAAGATATTTAATTTACATGTACGGGTCAGTGACTGACTGGAGAAGCCAAGTCCAAGTAGTCCAGATTAAGGACGTAATACATGATCTTTTATTCCTGCAAACCACAAGGTGTGTTTTTTTACATTTCATCAATTCTTGACATTAATACATGATCATTTCTTGGATATTGCAGAAGGTGTCACCGTTAATTCTTTCTAGCACACCAAAAAAGGTAAGGTAAATTGCACAAGAAATTACAGAACATAGTCTGCGTGTCTCATATTGCAGGGTGAAAAATTCCATTTAACACAGATGGCATGTAGACAGGATAGTACATTTCTTCATACATATTGCTTCAGCTACGTGCAATGACATTTCATGAGGGCTGTCTTTATAACAAGGCTTGCATCACAATGCGTTAAGAGAAAAGAAGAAAAGAACAGTAAACAAGCTTTACCACGTCATGAGCCGTTCAACTGACAGGTCTTGTTACCATTGAGTATCACAGGGCCTAGTAGGCCCAAGATGGATGCCAAATAATTTGCAATTCCACAAGTGATTTTGATGCATTTCTACTGCTATGCAGCAGAAATGCGTCAGCTCTTGTAAATGAGGCCCTTAGTGCCCCTCCATCCTCTTCAGCTCCTGAAGAGATGCATGCTCAGATTTGGAGTAGTGTGTCTCTGTTAGGGACTGCCATATCTCATTCTACATTCTGACAATGTCCCTAGTCTGTGCTCGGTGCCAGGACTTGACTTTGCACAGCTTAAACCCATGTGTAGTGGGTTCAGTGGACAAGAGGGCCCTTGAGGTGATTGCAAGATGTTTCCAGAGAATGCACCCTGATCCTCGTTTTTTTTCCATTTACTATGCATGGTAACTTCTGTGGCACTGAGATATTAACAGGTTAATTTGAAAGATCATTTTTGCTTTATAGGTCACAGCTTATAAATTTGAAAAGAATGATGTTCCATATAAAAGTGAATTTAAAATGGGTGCATGGAATTCACAGAAATGAAATACAAAATAAAGCTAGTTAACAGAATAATGAAAAGCAAAATATGACAAAGAAGCACTAAAGGTAAACACATTCGAGATCATCTGGCTCCCAACTGGCCCAAAGCTCCATTCCTGGCCGAAGTGTAAGCTGCTTCAGATACTCCAGGTCTTTTCTTAAGGGACAGCAGACCATATAAAGTCAGCTCTTGCCTAACACTATTAAATTGCTGGAACATCTTAAAATTAACAATAAAGAATACTGGCAGGTGGCACTCCTTCCTCGTTTACTGTATGCTTTGCAAAATATTCTTTCAATAACTGCTCTCTTGATTTCAACCACCTACTAGAGTGTGAAAATCTAAGGCCCATATTTATGAAAAATGGTGCACAACTGCGCTAGCGCAGTTGTGCATCATTTAATTTCACATGAGCTAACGCCATTTGTTAACACCATCCGTGCAACATATTTACACAATGATGCATGATGGCGCTAAAGAATGACTAGTGTCTCAAAAAAAGACACTAGCTGACGACCGATGGCGTTAGCGGAATGGTGATAGAGGGTCAAAAATGACGGTAGGCTGATTAACGGCAAAATATCTGATGCTAGTCAGCCTAGCGTTGTTTTTTTGATGCCAAAGCAGCCTAAAAATTACTCCTGTCTAATTATAGACAGCAGGCATTACCACCAACCCAATGCCAACCACAGGGGACCGATGTCCCCAAGGCAATCCTAATATACCCAGTGCCAGCCAAGGGGCCCCGTTTAAGGGGCCCTCAGTGGCACACCACACACTCACACACACTTACCTGAAATTTGCCTGGGATGGGCCCCTCCCTCTGTAGTGTCCCTGTGGTGTGGATTGTGGTGATGCTGGGGGTTGGGTGGGCATCTTTGTGCCCATTGCATGGTGTTTTCCCATGGAAATAGACCTACCAGCACATTAACGCCTGGTCTGACCAGAGGTTAAATAATTACGCTAATCGGGCTTAGCACCATTATTTAGGCCCGCCTCCTATTTGCACGTCGTATCTGTGTCGTTTTTAAATATGGCGCTGGGAGCTAGCGACATTTTTAGGACTGGAACGCCTATCTTGCATCTCATTGGCGCAAAGTGGGTTGGCTCCTCCTAGAAATGGAGATAACTCCAATATTTTGACGCTAAACTGGTCTGGCGTCAAAATATAATTATGGAGTTAAGTTAGCACCAGTTTAGTGACAAAATAAATGACACTAAGGCAACCCTAACTCTCCTTAAATTGGAGCCTAAATGTCTCATGTGTAGAAATATGGCATATGGGTCCACCATGTGTACTCTCACTACACCTGAATCTAAGATGCTCTTCACCTCACCGACAGATTGGGTATTAATTTTTGGAATAATCATAACTTTTATAAAAGTTACAAAATTACTGCAATTCTATTAGTTTTATTTTGTTTTAGTGCTCATCACTATCAGAAGTAGGAATTGAAATTACATATCTATCTGTACCAGACCAACGTTTAACCCACATCTGAAGTAATATTGTGTGGACATTTTGGGCTGCCACACCCAGAAAATCCAGTATCTGTTCAGGCATAATCGTCAGACATTCAGGCACCAATTAAAGATTTTTTAATTTGCCTCTTCACTTCTTTCAATCCAGGTAAAGAAAAGCTTCCACAAACCTTTTTTTTTAATAAGAAGAACATTGTTTATCCACTGTATAAGTGGAGGCTACCCCTCTCAGCCTATCTAGATGTAGGTTGAGGGGTGTACATATTTTACATACATCACACTTGGCTAATAACATGAAGCAATATCATGTCAAACAGAATGTTCTTTATCTGTATAAAAATTTTCAAGGTCTGTTGGCTCAATTCCAAACAGAACAAGAGTTGTGCCTACCTGAATAATTTGTGCAAAAATCATAGAAACTACTTCACTTTATTCATCCGGTAGGATATCAGTGCTGGGTATCTAACAAACATTCGCAGGTCATTTCTTACAGGAGACGACCTGGGTTTTTTCCAGTTAGCTAATTTTTGTGGGGTCCAATCTAACCTTTACATTTTAAAAAGGTGATTATTTTTTATGGAAAACAGTTAACAATAGAGCATAAAGTGTGTAACCATATGTACCATGAACTATCCAGCTCCTGTCCTGATAAGCATTTTTTCCAAATTGGGTATAGTGGCTTCATCTTGCTTTAATCTGCAGAGCAGAGAACATCATACAATGTAGATACCTCAATTTTTCTTGCATTACTCTCATGGATTTCCATTTACATAGTCTCAAAATCTTGTTGATAACTCTGGAAGCTTATTGTAGCCCTGTAGCTCAGACAAGAGGTCAGTGAACTAACCCTTGGGGTCACTTGGATCAAGGCAAGAAGTCCAAGTCTTCTTTCAGGTTCTTTAGACAGCAGTGTTCTTCTGATTCTTCCCAGGTCCAGCAGTTTGCATATTTATGCCCAGTTCTTGCCTGTGGGTAAGAGCAAGCACCAGACACATCCTAGCTAATGACGTAAGCGTCCCCAGAGGTGACCGTACCCATGTATACAGCAATTCATGTGTGTTTTATCCCACAGTGTCCTCTCTACCTTAATAAAAGAATGACAAGAACTGTTTTCTCTTAGTCAGAGATTCTTGGCCACAGCCAGGTTTGTGACTGTGATAATGATAATGGGAAATCCCTCCCTTGTGGTCCCTCAAAATCTGTTCTAGGGCAGCTCCTCCTCCCAGTGGGTTTAGAGCTGAACTGACTAGAGGGACAATGGGAGAGCAGACCTGGTGTCAGGTTAAATTGCTTGTGACAGGGTAGGCCTCTTTGAAGTTTAACTAGTCCTTGGGTAGAGCCCCTAGGCTATCCTGTCATGGGAGGGCCAACAACATCTCACACCCAAGTCCCTTATCCTCTTTCTTGGAGCAATCCAACTGAATTATGGTAGAAATGCCTCAAGGGGTTTAGGCACAGAAAGGTGACAATTCTATATTTACCTTTTTCGACATAGTTAGTGAAAATTTGATTTACAATTGAATTAGACTTTTTATAACTGTTAAAATGAGTCCTTGAATTATATTGTTAGCTTTTTTCAAACAGAAATTATAATTATTAGGTATTATAATGTAATCCAGTTTTTTCCTTCGGGGCTTCTAACCTTGCCACAGGGAAAATGGCTTTTGGGTAATTCCACTGTCAGGTCATGGGCAACATTAACTTCTACGTGTATGCCTGCACCCTACTATATTGGGAAATAAGGCGTTCTTTAGGGGTAATCGCTCAATATTCAATAGGAGGGCTCAGGCTTTTTAAACAGGTGATTTTTTTAGATCCAATTGGCAGTTTAAAATCTGCACATCATCACTGCAGTGGCAGGCCTAGAGACATGATTTACAGTGCTACTGTAGTAGTTGGCAAAATGAGTGCTTCAGCTCACTATTAGCATTTAATCTACAGGCCCTAGATAAATGCTATGTATCATATGTTAGGGACTTAGAAGTAAACTAAATGTGTGAATCAGGTGTGTCAATTTCAGCACATTTAAAGGGACAACACACTGCTACTGGTTAGCAGGAGTAGAACTTGCAGGTCTGGAAGTCAACCAAAGCAGTTCAAGCAAACATCTAGGGGGATACCATGCAAAACAGGGTCAGTTCCAGCATTTCCGTTGTTAACTTTATTTGGTCTCTGGGTTTACCGAGCTTCTTGCTCAATCTAGCCTGAAGGTCTAAAGAAGAGGGTAAAGAAATATAACAAAGTCTGTCAGCAGTAATATTTAATAAAGAATATTCACTGTGTTGTACCAATAATGCACAGTTGTTTACCAAGCTTAACACATATCTGGTATCCTCATCTGAATCCAAGTGATCCCATCTTTATGAAAGCAGATAGAAGTATCTGTCACACCTAACAGGGAATGACTGAATGCTTAACTTCTGGAATGAGTATGCACTGGAAGTCACTCAACAGTAGGTAATCATGTATGTATTGAAGAGGGTGGGGCTGTGCAATGAACCTTGAAGCACTCTGCAGATGAGCTTGCATGCTTCTGAGTAGTTAGGTGCAAGACTGACAGCTTGTGTTCTATATATTAGGAAAGAGCAGATCCAGCATAGAGTGGATATTTCGATGCTAATTTTGTGCAGGTACCTGATGAGGGTGGGGAGTCAAACCATGTCAAATGCTGCAGACAGGTCCAAGTGGTGGCGATGAGTGCTGTTTCTGTACTGTGGTTGGGTCTGAACCTGGACTGTGTGGCATAGAGGTGCTGGTTTTTGCTGAGGTTGTTTATGAGGTATCTGTTAATTAGCTTCTCTAAGTACTTCGCTGGGTATGGTTAAGAGGGAGATGGTCTGTAGTTGAAAAGTGTGGATGGGTCAGCGTTTGGTTTTCGTAGCAGAAGCATGATGGTGGCATATCTCCAGGTGTTCAGGAATAATGTGACTGAGTCAATGGAGGCATTGAAGATGGATGTTGTTGCTTTGCTGAACAGTAGGAACCATTGTGGGGGGCAAGGGTCAGAGGGAGCCCTTATGAAAGTGGTTTCATGGTAGCAGATATTTCAATGGTGGTGACAGGAGGCCACAAGAGGGGTTTGTTCAACAGCATGATGGAAAGTTGAATTCCGACAGTGGTGGTGTTTGGTTAAGGTCAAAGTTGGGATATATGCAGGTGGTTTTGTTACAGAACATTTATGATAGCTTGTTGTAAATGTCTTGTGAGGGGATGATGTTGCCGGACGTGGAAGGAGGCAAGGAGAAATCTGTGATGATGGCAAAGCTTTGCTTGCTACTGTTAGTGCTCATGTTAATGCGGTTTGCAAGAGCTGTGCGCTTGCTGTTCCATGTCTGCTGGTGGTCACATCTTTGGGATGAGGCTTACACACTCAGGCAGACCATGGGGCAATTTGCTGAATCTTCTTCCTGCAGAAAGTGCAACGTTTTGGGGATTTGTTGTCCCTTTTGCGGTCTGAAAGATGCAGTTCAGGAAACAGGAAAGTTATCAATAGCCAGTAAAGGTAATGTTTCCCATGAAGAAGAATAGCTGCAGTATTTAAGAAGGAACTTTGCAATTGGCTGTCTACTGCCCATTTGGAAAAAGCAGTTCTATGGGTCTCAATAACTAACAGGTCTGTGTCATGCATGCAGAGTTTCAAAATTAATTTTTTCAGTTGCATCATGATAAAACTTCAAATAGTCCTTCTCATTGCAAAATATTACAACTGTTTTCTCCAGAAAGTATACACAATTACAAAAGTGGTAAACTTGTAATTGCAAGCATGGCATTCAGTGGTGGCCCTTCAAGCAACTCCTTTGTTTTTATTTCAGAGTCTGATCTTCTTGGGTAAAAGTTGTGATCTGAGCACCTTGCCTTGTTTGCTTTGAGAGACGGTCTCATGTCTGACCTTTTTTATGTCATAGGTATTCCTGGAACATAAGTAGGCCTGAGGGAACTCACAGAGTTCTGCTACCCTTAATTCTGTGAAGTGGCAGAAAAACTCAGCAAGAACTCTGTTTCACTCCGCGAAAGGGTAGACTTGTGCTCAGCTGCCTGTTCACATTGATTGGTGTGAGTAGCATGTTTTGTGTTGCAAAGCGAACAACAACATGGAGTTGCATGTGCATGTGGCCATTTTGTATTTCCTGTTCTGTGCATGGTGCTGGTCCTAATTGTCAATCTAGTCTCTATCTCTGTAATCTTCCCTTATCCCACTTATCCACCCATTTTACCGTCATTAAATTAGTGTGTATATTGTATGTGTGTATTTTAAGTGTTTGTCTTTTTTTTTAGAATTTATGTGACTTTTTCCCTTAGCTACCTCATTTCTATATCTTCTCTTTCCTATTTCTATTTTTTTCCCACCAAGCTCAGTAGCAGAACATGGGTGAGCCAGCACCAGTGCAGGGGCTGCTAAAAGCACACCTTTCTGTTACCGATCCTGCCAAGTTCTGCAGCCCATGCAATTTTCACGGATGTGGATGTGGCCGCACTAGCTTTTTTGTCTGCAGCACTATCTCCTCTCAATGCTGGCAGCAGACTGCAGGCCTGGGAGTGGGTACGGCCTGCGTGAGCATCGGCTACTGTAGGGAAGGATGCGCTGGTGTGTGTGTGGAGGCATATGGAAGTTCAGCACGCCCTGCAGTAGTTGACACGCTGATGGGCTGATATCCTAGATCGAGAGCAGGAGCTGCTCAACCTGCTGGGCATCCAGGTTACAGGGTTTGTTGAATTATTACTAATTACTATTATGTGTCTGACAATGCTAATTTTTCAAATAGCATGCTGCTCACACTCAAAGGTATGTTAAGTTCACGTAATGTTGCAAATATTATGTGGTCCAGTAGCATCAAGCCAGGTGCTTGGTGCTACCTAATTGTACTCATTGCTATAGGATCTTGCTTGGGATGATTATTTAAGAAGTCAAGATTTCTCTGCTCTGTTACTAAGATAGAGGTTCTGTAGTAGAAGTAGTAATATCAGTGAATTAGCATTCTCAATGTCATTCTTTCTATGTAGCCCTTAGTCGGACAGTTCCAGGGAAATTACCCAGTGATGTATAGTATGCATCTGTCCATTGAAAAGGGAAACTGACTTAGTTGGACCATCAAAGAAAATATAATTTGTTGCAATTAATGAGTAGTTCCCATGTAGTTTAGGAAATTTGGAATAGGGCTTTGGTAAGGCTTAGGAAATTAGGAATAGGTGAACTCGATCAACGCTAATAGTAGTAGTGTAGACCATATGATTTAGAAAAGTACAATGTCAATATGTTGGTGTGTTTGTCTTTGCCTGCCAAAATAGTTTTTAGGATATTACCTGTACCACTGATATATTTCTGTTATCTTCTTTATTTCTTACTTCAGTATCCAACAGCAAGAAGAAGGCATCAGAGGGTCGGACTAAGGCTGCCACCACCAGTGCTGTGGCAGGTGAAAGTACTACTGCCACCACCTGTGCCACAGCTGACGCTTCTGTTAGCCCCAGTGAGTTCTCATTAATATTAGTTATCTCTCTAACTTTTAACTCTCCACATAAGAACATTTTTTTCCTTGTTTCTGTTATTCTGTGACTTTTTTCTAGATCCTATTCATTCTATTAAATGTTTGTTAATTCTTGTTATCCCTCCCTGTGTTATGCTTTTTTCTATATTTCTTGTTTCTGTTGCTAATCTCCTCCTGTCTGTACTAATCAGTAGCTTTCTTCTGCTTGGTTATTAAGCTTTCCCTCTTCCCTACGTTATATACCCTGTGAACTGCCACTGTATGTCTAAGTAAATAGATTAGGTATTCCACTGTGAAAATTGGGGAGTTTGCAGACCCGAGCAGCTATTCTACATTTGTTTGTTGAGAAGGCTTTTTATTTTTTGCTCATGCTCAAACATGGCCATGTGGCTTTGGTTATGAGAACCCCCAATGTTTTGTTGTGTGTATTATTCACTATCCCAGAAGTTTCAATGATAGTACCTCATGGCAGGAAAGTAGTATGAGGAATGTTCCTTTGCATTTGCCAAACAAATCCATATGCCCTTCATTGACTAATTTATTCTATCCCTTAATTGTGCTTCAGATGACTCACAGTCATCATCATACCTCTGCCCCTTCATTATGGAAAGTTTTTGGTTGGTTTGACTACTTTGCTTTTCTAACATTGACAATCAACAAAATTCCCAAAGTGATAATTTAGATAGAAGAGAAGATACTGAGAACTGAACTGTAATCATTTATTGCAGTTGTATTGTGTTCAAATAAAAGGGGGTGGCGTATCTGGCATCTAAAATGTATAATGCTGATCTAGCCACACCGAACACTAGTGTCAGTGCCAGAGTGCGATGTGACAAAGCAGTTGAAAGGGGAGTTTCTGCGGCAGCAGGAACGTGCGGTGGCAAGTCACATTGCTTAGTTATTGACAATTTCTATTATACCCATTGTATTTGTTAAGCGAGGCAGAATCCACCCATCATCATCCATGGCCTCCCTGTTGATGGCCTTTCACAAACCATAGGCAATGACCCCACCTAACTGCAGCATGGTTAAATTTGACACTGCAGTGTTGACTGTGCAATGTGCATCTGCTTCTGTTAATGCAACATTTACACAGCTTTCAATGGATTGCAAACGGAAATGAAAACAAGGTGTTTTTCCCTTCCCTCCCAGTGCCCACTCAATCACCTCCTTTTACTTCACTCCTTTATTCGTTCCTAAGTTATGCTCCATTCTACCCATTCTACCAAAAACATTTAAAAAAAGACATTCTTGGCATGTGGCACATGTTACAGGCCAAGAGGTTCATATATTTATTTAATGGTTTCCATAATGGATTTACGCTTGTTCAAATTTTTCCCTTTTGACATTCATCAACTTTCAGTTTCAACTACAGTGACTGACTGACTAAGCCTAAGCTTAGGCACATGATGATCAGTGACACCCCACTATTCTATAGCAAAACCTCCACTGTACCTACTCGGCCAGTTTCCTGCACCTTACCAAGCAGTAGAGTAACTGCCACGCAGATGTGTTTGAATGAAATAATTTGTGTTTGAGAGTGAGCACAGGGTGTAAAGTGGGATTAAGTGCCTGTGATTTTGCAGATGGCATACTCTGTGATGAACTTGTGCAATAAAAGCTAGCTATACTGTCCCTTTCCCTGTACTGAAGTGCATAGTTTTTCCCACCAAGTCTACTTATGGCAGACAGGATATCAATTATCTACCTGTTATAGATGATGTGTGCAACATTTATTATTCATGTGCTTCTTTGGAGTCAGGGTAGAATTCTAAGGCATTTGGAGAAAAGCAGGGTCATTGGAGTCAAAGTAAAATAATTGTCCATTGCACCTGCCCCAGTTGCAGACTGCAGGGAGGAGAAACGTTGTACCCGCTGTGCTAGCTAGCACACCTTTATTCATTTAGCACAACAAGAAAATAGTTTTTTTAATCCATGGTGGATGTTGCCTTACTCATTAATGAGTTATTTTTCCATGCAAAGTATCTGTGTGGTTTACTGTTTCAGGAAATCATTTACAAGAACAAAAAATTTCTTTTTAATCTGGGGATATGCCTTCTCCTTTCAGACAGTCAGTGCTTTTATGTGAGCCATGTGTTGGTAAAAACATGTCCCTGTGACTCTCCTAATCACATCAAAAATTTCAGTGGCCCTAGGGGACCAGCAATATACTACAACTGTGGCATTATATAATTTTAAACACGTTTTTACACAGAGCATTCTTTACAATTTGTCATTTTCATTTTCTTTCTTGATATAGCGTTTCCTACTCACCTACCACCACCACCGACCCAGCAGGAGACAGCAGCCCAGGTCCAGTGGCAGAGTTTGGAGGCCATTGGGGCAGAGTACCAATTGCTGGTGGAGGGTGAGGCACATGCCGCTGGCCCGGGCCCCAGTTCCACCAGCAAGCCTCCTGCACTTCCATCCTCCAGGCCATATTAGCTCCAGCACCACTGGCAGCTTAGAGCCATCAATGCCTGTACCAACATTGCTGCCCACTTCAGACTTGCTGAATTCTGCGTGAGATGGCACACTTGGGCCATGGGATGGAATGCCTTGAGGCCCAGCTTCAAGACCTGCAGACCCTCCTGGAGAATGCCCTCTTAAAAGCCCTTTTTTAATTTTTTGTTTTGGTCGAAGGGAGCATTGTTGTGGGTGGTGAGGGTGGGAATTGGGCAGGACATATTATTCTTTTCCACCTGTACACTGGCATTTCAGACATTTGTTGGGGATGTGGAAATAGTTTTGGGAGAGGGGTGGGCCTGTTTTGGGTGGAGAGGGTGGGTCTAGTTTTTGAGGTTTTGTAGTACAGTAAATCCTTCCTACTAAACTTTATGTCTGAAGTTTTATTTTTAGTTTTACTTTAACTTTGCACTGATTCCTTTTTGTGTGGCCTGTCTTTTAATCTGCTTCTCGGAGTGTGCTGCAGTTATTTATGGTTAGTTAGTTACCCTTGTCCTAGTATCCTCTGTAATAATATTGACCCATAGGGGGGTATGCTGCCATTCCCTCTATTGCCTACAGAAGCCTAGCTAAACAATTACTTATCTCATCTGCAGTAGCAGTTAGCTACATACTAACTGAAGAAGTTCACTTAGACCCATAGTTCTCTTACCTGAATAGATGAAGCAATGGCTACTACCTCACTCAGTCTTCCAACACCTTACTGGTAGTGGCAGTGTTCTAATAGGGAAGGCATCAAAAATAATGTCCCACTCCCAACCAGGTGATCTCCAACTGTAGGATTAATCAAAAGGATTATCCATCACAGGCAACTAAATTGAAAGACAAACACAGAGTTAGTGGTTTATACATATAAATTTTAATTATAGCTTATAAATACTAAGTTCAGACTACTACCACCATGACACATCCAAGATTAGCAGATATTATAATAAACTAGCAACAGTAAATTATTTTGAGCAAAGGTGAGAATGGTATTTAATGAAAACCAATGTTTAAAATCCTCAAGTCAGGAAAAGTGTACTCAAAGTCAAAAGTAGATAAGGTTAAGAGTTTGCGCATCACAAAGGCCTGAATGATGACAACATCCTTTTATGCGTGGTTGGGGAAGTTGGGGTGGTGTGGGCTATTGCTCAGGTAATAGAAGATTCCATAGTGAGTTGGTGTCACATTAAACCACATCCACTACCCCAAGTGTGTGCTCCAGTTGGTGTAAATTAAATCACACCTCGTTAAATCACACAGACCATGGAAAGAGGGCTAGGGGTTTGATGAATGTATAGGAAAGGAGATTTGAGGAAAGTTGTGTAAAAAACAAACACAACACAACATCAATACGTTGTGGAAGGAAATTAACGAATGACTATGACACAACTCAGTTAAATGCATTGCAAACAGTCCTTCTGTCCCAGAGACCCAAGTTAATAGATAGTAAAATGTTCCATCATGTAGGTTTGAAAAAATTAAAATATAGAGGATTCAATTCAACCCACCCAGTTCTAAAAAATATGATTGTTAGAAGAAAAATCATATAGCATTGCCAAATTGGGTGGTGTGCCTTTATTCTTCTTGGACTGTCTGTCACTCTTGGTTGTTTGGTTGAACCAGTCCTGTGGGTATGCATGAGTGCTGAGCTCAGCTTTCGCCTTTCCTTCGTACAGGAGAGGAGGGGAGAGAAGACGAGAAGGACTGAGGATTGTAAAACAGAAACTGTAGAAGGAAGGTAAGCTTCATGAGGTGTATATCAAGAAGACTCAGAGGCAGGGCAAAAACAAGTGGAGTTTCACATTTGGCAGCAGTGCAGCACACACCCTCAGCAGCATTTCCCAAATCACTGCATCTCTCTCCGTTTCACATTCCAGAGTACTGGGCCTCAGAGCCCTCATCATCATGGTTTCCCTTTTAAGTCGATATCTTCCTTCTTCAAGCTGTTGAAGTAGCCTTGCCCCACGTGCTTCCATCCTCCTCTTGACCCCGAGAAACTCCATACCAGTCCTGACCCAAGCGAGATAGACCTGCAGTGAACTGTTGGTAAAGAACAAGTAGAGAAACAGAATTGGAGTATTTTGAGTAGATTTCTGTTTGTGAACTAAAATGGCTGGTCTGGTCTCTGAAGAGCCAGAAATAAAGAGTGGACCCTCTAGGTAAATGTTTGCTAAGTTTGAAAGAGCCAATCACCTTCAGGAAAAAATTATTACCAGACACTAAACATTAGAAATCATCAAAATCAAGTTTACTAATTAGTCAAACACCCTTCCTCACTGTCTGCCACCACTTAAACCATCAATCATCACTCATAATCACTAAATAATATATCATTAATCATTGGTGCAGTAGTTGTAGTTACCTCTTCCAATCCAAGCATGGTGGTAGGTACACAATTGTGTCTTTTTTGATGCAAGCAGTACATAAGAATTTGGTAGTCGCAGTTTTGTAAATCAATGATCCTCTAAAGCAGCCCTGCTAGGTGATGCAAAAAAAGGATAGGCATGAGAAATAGGCAGACATTGCCTCCAGTGTCATGCAGGGAATGTGGAGACTTCTCCAATGCGCACTGGTCCAACTCCAATTCGGCCATAGATGTGACTAACTAATGGTTCTGCAGCATGAATCAGGCACAAACCTAATGCTCCACTAACTATATTATTTTTTTTTTGGGGGGGGGGGCAGCGAAGAAAGAAGTTTGACAATAAATACCTAAAAAGTACTATGGTGGCATTCTCAAACAGGAAAATAGAGTTAATTCATAAACTCATGTGGTTCACTCAGAAGTTGGTCAGCTAACACACTTGATTCTGACCAATCAGCCTCCTCCTTCTCCTATGCTGTTTCAAGAATTGTGTATTTGTGTGGTATGCAATGTTGTGTGTTTTGATCTTGGGCAATCTCTCCAAGTTTTGAGGTAAGAGACTGGTCCTTCTCACTGTGACAACTGTGCCAGCTGTACTGAACATGTGCTCAGCAGGCACACTGTCTATGGGACAAGCCAGATACTATATAGCCAGCTTGATGAGCACTGGTCATTGGTGCATCATTGCATACAAATACACCAATAGGTTTTGATCCACATAGACCTCTTTTGGGTCATCGAGATACTCCTGGAACATCCTCTCAATCGTCATTAGTGCTGCCACTTGCTCAACCTCTTTTGTCTATACCTCTGCATTGGACTTAAGACCTGTTACTTGAAACTAAGTCAATGCAGAGGTTGGGGGCCAATTCTTCTGTTGCTGTAGTTATGTTTTTTGCCGGTGTTCTTGTTGCTGGTGTTGGCTGCTGTGAGACAAGGCTGTCCTCTCCAGAAGTTGAAGATGGCACCCCAGAACTTCTTCTAAATTATAGCCATTCTTTTTCCAGGTCACCGGCTAGCTAAACAATCCACCTCTTGTATTTTGAAACATCACCTTCATAAAAAGTGTTGGAAAATGGGTTAATGGTAGGGCAGGTAGGTACCTACACCTAGCAACAAGCCACTAACCTCCACCTAGGTACAGTTAGGTCTCAGTAAATTAATCCCAGCTCAACCCTTGGTAGCTTGGCAACGAGCGTCAAGGCTTAACTTAGGAGACAAAGTGTAAAGCATTCAAATATCACAAAACAGTAATTAAATAAAACACAGGAAACAGTACTAAATCCAAAACCAATTTATAAAAATAGTTTATATTTTTATCTTTAAAATGACACAAAAACGATTAAAATCGGTTCAGGGGAACCGGAGATATGAATTTTTAAAGAATTATTACTTTTCTAGCGCTTAGAAACAAAAAGCGCCAATCGGGTCATCTGGTTGCACCAGGACCGGGGCAAAGTCAAAGTTTCAGGCTGACCGCGATGGAGCCCTGCTCGGCTACAGGTCGCGGGAGGCCTCGGTTAAAAAGTTACCTTCTGACTTAGTCTTTATTTTGAAGTTTTTCTTCACCGGGACGAACCTGCCAGTTGAATCCGACCTCCTGGAGCCCTTGTCCGGATACGCGATGTGGGTTTCCTCGGTGGAGACTTTTACCTTCGGACTTAGTCGTTTTTTCGAGATGAAAATCCTTCGACCGGGGTAAACCTGGATCTTGATCCGACGTCCGTGGAGCCCTTCTCGGATACGATGGCTGGGAGGTCCCGTTCAACTTTTTACCTTCGGACTTAGTCTCTTTTTTGGATGTTTTTCTTTACCGGGACGAACCACGAAGTCAGGCCGGGTCGCGGTTGAGGCAAGCCGGCTAGAATTTCCGCGGCGGGTCGGTCCCTCTCTGGAGCTTTTTTCCCAAAATTCTCAAATCTTTTCCAAACTTCTGGGGCTTCATCCAGATGTTCTTTTAAGGTTCTTTTGGGGTCCACAGCTCACCCCAAGGGTCCAGAAGTTCTGTGATGGTCCTTGGGGGGTGCGGACTTCAACTCCCAGAATGCACCTGTCGCAAACTCCTTTTTGGCCACTGGACAGTGGTCAGCTGGTCACTTTTTCAGGAGTTGGTGCAGGGGACTCTGGATAGCATTTTTTCACCTGTAGCAAACAGGGAGTCCCTCCTTGAACCAGTTGAAGCCAGGCAAAGTCCTTCTTGTGGTGAAGCCCAAGTGTGCAGCTGGTGCAGTCCTTCTGAGTGCAGGTTTCAGGTGCAGGCCAGGGGTCCAGCAGGGCAGTCCTTCTTCTCCTTAAGTTCTTTCTTCTTGAAATTTGGTGGGGATCTGAGGCGTGGGTGCAGGTCTGCCAGTTTTATCCTTGCTCCTGGGTGAAAAGCAGGGGGGCCCTGGTTCTCCAATCAGGGACAGGGTCGTCCCCCTGTGATGACCACTTCCTGGGAAGTGTGGCAAAAATCCATCCCAGAAGGCAACAGTCTCTAAAAATCCAACATGGATGAATCTGATTTTTGGAGGTTACATCTGGCTGAGCCCACCCACTGGTGTGGCTAAAAATCATAAACACACCCCTCTCCTGCCCTCTCCTAATCTAATCAAGGGGGCACCTAGCTGTCTGGGGTTGCAGGATGTGGGGGTGTTGCTGGGTGCTCCAGATGTCCTTCTCTGCCTTTGAAGACCAGTTTGGCAGCCCTCCCCCTTCCTGCCTCACCATCTGCTGAGGGGAGATTCTCTCCCCCAAGCACATTCCTTTGTGTGAAGCCAGGCCACTTCACACCTCATCAAGGCAGCCTGGCAGAAGCTGCTGCAGGCTGGCCAATCAGAGCACAGCAGCAAAAACAATGCAGAGCTGAAATTGGCAACTTTTTAGGTAAAGTCTAAACTTTTTACCTGAAAAGTTATATTAAATCCAACAACTGAAAGTTGTGGGATTTATTACAACAATTAATTTGATACCAAATTCTTGGTATGTAACATTTAAGGAGACTTTAAAATTTAAAATAAAGTCTGCCTATTCTAGCCTATGAAGGCCATTTACTTCAATGAGGGAAAAACGAATTTGGCTGTTTTTACCTCACGAGGGCTTATAAATCTATTTTTATAAAGACCCTGCTTATAGTTACATGTCACCCAGCCCTAGGGGCACATAGGGCACACCTTAGGGGTGACTTATAAGAAAAAATAAGGTAGTTTAAGACTTTGGAAGTACCTTTAATTCCAAAGTCGAATTTGCATATAACTTTAATTTAAAAGCTGCCAGCAAGGCAGGCTTGCTTTTAAAATGACACTGGGCACCTCAGCAGTGCACCTAGGTGTGCACCACCTATGCTGTGGTCCCTAAACCTACATGCCCTACCATATACTAGGGACTTATAGGTAGGTTAACTTAGCCAATTATAATTAGCCTAATTTGCATATCCATTTTACACAGAGCACAGGCCCTGGGACGGGTTAGCAGTACCCAGGGCACCATCAGAGTCAGGAAAACACCAGCAAAAAGTGGAAAATTGGGGCAAAAAGTTATGGGGCCTCTGCAATCAGCCCTGTTTTCTCACAAAAAGGAATGAAAGTAGCCACATTTTTTGTTTAATGAATCAAGTAGTGTGGCACTGATGTACTCTTTGGACAACATAATGCCAGTTTTTAAGCCTTGCCAATCAAGCAAAGGATTAAGCTCTCAAACAAGGCATGAGCTTTTGAATTTTCATTGACACCTTGTGACTGAACCTTTCAAGCACATTTTTTAGCTGGTCCTGTAGCAGATGCAACAACAGGATAGCTTGGCACCTTGTACTATTGACCATGCTAACTTCCTATGTGAATAACTCAAAAGGAAGTAATATCTGTGTCAGGCATTTGACTAGGCCCCAGTTTTCCACATCCATGATCATAGCTTTCCCAATTGCATCCCCTTGTCTTTGACTGACATAGGCCCTCATTACGAACATGGCGGTTCAGACCACCACACAGGCGGTGGCAGAAAATACCAGCACCTGCATGGCAGTCTGAACCGCCATATTCTGAACAAGGGAGGGCCGCCACCACCAGGCTACCGCCGACAGGCAGCATGACAATTGCGGATTACTTTATCCAACAAGGCAGCACTGCAAGCAGCGCTGCAATCTGGATAAACAACCCTTGTTCCTCCAGCCTTCCTTGGCAGGTTTCCCCACTAGGGAAAGGCTGGCGGAAGGGGTGCTCTGGGGCTCCCGGCAGTGCCCCGTGTTGCAGGTCCCTGCCCGATTTACGGGCAGTGATCTGTACGATGGGTGCTGCTGCACCCGCCGCACAGCCACATTGACGACGGCATCATGAGGAGCCGTTGGCAATGTCCCGGCCATGCATTCTGCTGGGCCGGCGGGTGGAAACACTGTTTCCGCCCGCCGGCCCAGCAGAATGTATATTATTTGACCGGCGGGGTCTCAAGGGGTCAGGATGTCTGTGATAAGACTGCCAGCATGAACATGGCGGGGTTTCATAATGACCCCCATAGTCATTGATCTGTCAAGACTGCTCAAACAGACACTGCAATGTGTAATATGTCGACTTCCAACATGTTGGCACCTCCTTAGTGAGTGCTTTAATTGGTATTCTATTAGCACGCTGAATAATCCTCAACTGCTTTCGGGCTTTAAAACAATGGCTGAAAGGAGTGCAGATTAAACTGCAAGTGGTCACTATGTTGCAGACTATGGGGGTGATTCTGATTCTGGCGGGCGGCGGAGGCCGCCCGCCAGAATTCCGCCCTCCATTATACCGCTCCGCGGTCAGAAGACCGCGGAGGGTATTATGAGTTTTTCCCTGGGCTGGCGGGCGGTCTCCAAAAGACCGCTCGCCAGCCCAGGGAAAAACTCCCTTCCCACGAGGATGCCGGCTCGTAATCGAGCCGACGGAGTGGGAAGGTGCGACGGGTGCAGTGGCACCCGTCGCGTATTTCAGTGTCTGCAAGGCAGACACTGAAATACTTTGCGGGGCCCTCTTACGGGGACCCCTGCCGTGCCCATGCCATTGGCATGGGCACGGCAGGGGCCCCCAGGGGCCCCGCGACCCCCCCTACCGCCATCCTGTTCATGGCGGCTTTCCCGCCATGAACAGGATGGCGGTAGGGGGGGTCAGAATCCCCTCGGCGGCGCAGCGAGCTGCGCCGCCTTGGAGGATTCGAAGGGGCAGTGGAAAACCGGCGGGAGACCGCCGGTTTTCCCGTTCTGACCGCGGCCAAAGCGCCGCGGTCAGAATGACCAAGGGAGCACCGCCGGCCTGTCGGCGGTGCTCCCGCCCCCGTTGGCCCTGGCGGTAGAGAACCGCCAGGGTCAGAATCACCCCCTATGTCTTCTTTTTTTAGATGCTCCTGCACAACGAGATTTATGCAATGAACCAAACACAGGACCATGAAATAGCCACCATCTTTCATGGCCTTGACTTTATTACTGCCATTGTCCATGGCAACAAATCCAACTCTGAGATCTCTAGGTCACAGCCTTTCACACACCTTACTGTTAAATTCATTCAAAATGTTTGCAGCTGTATGGAATTTCTCCATAGCAAACAAAGCTACTGCTGCATGCCGTGGAATGCTTTTCAAAATGTATTCAGTGCCAAGACATGAATATAGCTGTTTCCTTACCCTCGCAAAAGAGATCCAGTCTGCAGTGATACATAGGTAGTCAGTTGGTTGACTACTGGTCCACATGTATGTTGTTAGGTGTATAGTGTGACCAGCACTTTAAATGCAAAGCTTGTCCAACCAACATCAACTCTGGCAAAGTAGGTCTGACTTGGAACCTTCCATTTTGGGGACATGGCCACCACAATTCTAAAAGTCCCACTCCTACTAAAGAGAAAGGGAGGCGGTCCAGCACTAACAGTTTTGCCAACTTCCCATAGTACAAGCCAGCAGTTGGATGGTTACGATCGTAGGGCCCCTCCTGCCCAAAAAAATCCTCTAATAGTAGTTTGGATTTTCTCTTCCTCTGTGGTTACTGGCGAAAGCGACTTGCTGCGATCAAGGTGGTCTTGATGCTGTGATTGAGCCAGAAGCCAGATTGTGATGGGTCAAGCATTTTGTTATCTTCAAGGTAGTCCATAAGCTAGCAGTTGATGGCCTTTTCCAAGACTTTGGCAGGTAACGGGAGGATCAAGATGGGGGCGGTAGCTTTTTAACTCATTGGGGTCGGCTGAGGGTTCCTTAAGGTGAGGCTTGACCTCAGCGTGCTTCCGGGTGTCGAGGATGGTAGCTGTGGCGATGGAGGTGTTGAGGATTTCTGTGAGGGAGACTCCAATTACTCCTCTTCCTAGGTTGTAGAAGCAGTGCTGGAAGGGGTCCGCAGGGGACTCAGGGGGTTATTACAACTTTGGAGGAGGTGTTAATCCGTCCCAAAAGTGACGGTAAAGTGACAGATATACCACCAGCCGTATTACGAGTCCATTATATCCTATGGAACTCGTAATACGGCTGGTTGTATATCCATCACTTTACCGTCACTTTTGGGACGGATTAACACCTCCTCCAAAGTTGTAATAACCTCCTCAGAGTGGATGGAGGTCATGATCGAGATGGTGCCTTTGGTAGAGAGCTGCTTCCATTTGGTGTTCTGGTGGGGGGGAGGGGTGTGTTGGGGTGCCGAGGTGGTCGAGGTCAGTGGGCCAGGAGTAAAAGTTGCTGTAGATGTTGCCGATTTTGTGGTGAAAGTATTCAAATAGCGTGTCACAGGGGGCTTGGGAGGGGTGGATTGTGTTCTCTGAGTTGGAGAGGCAGGAGAATTCTCTGATTATGCTAAAGAGTTCTTTGGCATGGTTGCCTCAATGCGGGCGGTGAGTGCTTTTTTGTTGGTCCCCCTGAGTCTGTGGTGGTATCTGTTGAGGGCAGACCTGAAAGAGTGGAGGTTGGCAAAAATCTTGTTGGAGCTCCAGTGTCTCTCTAGTTTCCAGCAGTGATGTTTGATTGTCAGACGTTCTGGGATGAACCATTTGGCTTGCTTGGTGGATTTGCTGTTGGTGTTGCTCTTCAGGGGGGCGATGGTGTTGGTGGCTGAGGAGATGCAGTTGGAGACGTTTTGAAAGCGAAGTTTGAGCATTTCTATGGGGATGGGTCTCATTTCTTTGAGGGTGGCAATGCAGGAAGTTTCCATGACTTTGGCCCAATTGCAGCGGGGAGTGTGGGAGCTACTTCTTAGGGCTTCAGGCAATCCATCGAGGGTGAAGTGGACGATGTTATAGTCAGTCTATATTACCTTGGAGGTGTGGGAGAACTTGGCTCTGTTGCTAATGGAGAAGACGGGGTCCAGAGTGTGTCTTGTGCTGTGCATGGGCGCATTGATCAGCTGAGAGAGTCCGATGATGCTCATGTTTTCGAGGAGCAAGGTGGAGTTTGCATTGTCCGTGTCCTCTAGGTGGTAGTTTGGGTCCCCCAGGAAGATGTAGTGGTTGGAGTCGATTGGCAGAGGGGCTATGAAGTCTGGGATGGGGGTGCAGAAGCTGTGGCAGGGGCCAGGTTTGTAGGTGAGGGTTCCTCTGATGGTGGTTTTGGCATCAGGTTTGATCTGGAAGTTGGTCCATGGCAAAAGCAGACTGGCTGGCTTCACAAAATGACAGCCAGCCACTTGGTCAAACAACAACAGCGAGCAAGGTCACATCGATAAGAAAGAACACATGCAAGCCTATTACAAAAGCACACTGGCTGGGTGCACAAAATGGCCACCAGCCACATGTTCAAACAAAAACAGTGAGCAAGAAGGCATGAAGAACAAAGAACACATGCAAGCCTATGTCAAAAGCACACTAGCTTGCTACACAAAATTTCCACCAGCCACATGGTCAAACAAAGTCAAATGGTGGCTATGGCAAACACACTCACATACACAGTGGCCAGACAAAGGAGGTGTGGTACCACTGAAGAAAACATTACCAATAACTCAGCAATGACAAATACGAGCATTCACTAAGTTATAAAAAATGTACAAGACACATCTTCCTATGGCATTAAATACTACCCCACATGTACACTTTTTGCAGAAAAAAAATAAATACAAATAATATCCAACATTTTTATTTAATCCAATGCCATTTCTGCCCTAAAAAATGTTTTAAAAAAAATACACCACAGAAACATTTCTTATATGCACTGATGAATAATACTGGGCCGACTGGCTGGATGGCCCATTGGCAGACTAGGCCACATAGTAAAATAAATGAATATTGCAAATGTAGCACACATGGAGAAAAGGTACTGAACTGTGCAATATTTTCCTTTATAAAAGGTGAAAAATTTAATGCAAAAAATTAACTAGGCCCCTACGGAAACTCCAGGCCACCCACCACACAATGAAATTTAAAAACCAAATAAAAATACTGATGTATGCCCTATTAAACAAACAACACTCTTATACAATCACTTTTTTAACTTAATTATGTGACATCACAAAAACAAAGTGTAGGAGGCTGGTCTGTGTAGCGGGTACCTTAGGTACTTACTCCTTATACCAGGTCCCGTTATCCCTTATCAGTGAAATGTAGTGGTGTTCTAGCAGCTTAGGTAGCTGTAGCAGAGCAGCTTAGGCTGAACTAGGAGACATGCAAAGCTCGTGCAACACCACTATTGTTACACAGTACTTATACACAATAAAAGACAATATTCAGTGTTACCAAAAATAAGGGTACTTTATTTTAGTGACACAAGGCCAAAAATATCTTAGAGGCAATACTCCTTCTGTTGGTAAGTATTATACACAATATATACACTAGAGACCAAAATCAGGTAAGTAAATAGTCACAGAATAGTGCAAACAGTAGAAAATACCATAGAATGCAATAGGAAGAAATAGGCTTAGGGCCAATACAAACCATATACTAAAAAAGTGGAATGCGAATTACAAATTACCCCCAGGCAAGTGTAGTGTGTAGAGGGGCACTGGGAGTGTAAGAAAACCACTAAGGTGAGTAAAATACACCACCCTAGAGCCCAGGAAAGTAGGAGTAAAGTACTGCAAGTTTCCTAAGGACACACTACAAGGTGTGAGAAGAGTTATTGCAAGAACCAAGCAAAACTGCAATCAACACATGGTGGAATGCTGGACCTGAAGACCAGTAAAGAGAGGAGACCAAATCCAGAAGTCGCAAAAGATTCCAGGAAGGACAGGAGCCCCTGCCAACCTAGAAGATGGTGCAAAAGAGGATTCTCCGGTTGAAGAAGTCTGCAAAAGAGTACCAAAGAAGATGGCTGTGGGTTCCGACATGATGCAAAGGTTGTCCCACATCAAGATGTTGGATGCAGGCGAGTTGCAGCACTGGATTTGTTCAACAAGCCTTCGTTCAAGCAATGTTGCGGTTTGCGGCAAAATGGCACTGCCTGGGCCCAGGAGGGACATTGGGGCCTCAACTCAGACTGAGGAGGCAGAGGGGGTTCCCAACACTGGAGGTAACCCACAGATGACCAGGCAGCGCCCACGTGAGTCCCAGGACATGGGTACAAAGACGGTGCAAATTGCAGTTGCTGCAGCACCTCAAAAAAGGTCCCACGCGGCCAGAGAACAATTTAGCGAGTTGAACATCACAGGATGGAGTGCTGGGGACTTGGGCCACGCTGTGCATGAAGGATTCTTGCAAATAGTGCACAGAGGCCTCAGGAGCTAGAGATGACGATGTGTCACAAACCGGGAAGGCAAGCTCTTACCTCTGCCAAATGTGGACAGCTGGACCTTAGGACACTCTGGGTCGAAGAGATCCACCACCTGTGTTCCAGGGAACAAGCTCATCACCAGGAATGGAGTCCCAGAGAACTGGGCGTCATCTTAGAAGGTGCCTGCTGGAGCAGGGAAGTGACTCCGTCACTCCACAAGAGATTTCTTTAGTCCTTCTGGTGCAGGGTGAATACAGGGAGTCCTCAGAGTGGGCACACCTTGGAAACTGATGCAGTTGCTGGCTGGAGCAGAAGTTGCAGAGTCACAGTAGTCTTCTTGGATACTTTGTTGTAGTTAAATTGGTTCCTGGAGCAGTCTGCAGTTGATCCGACGGTCAGAGGATGAAGCAGGAATTGCAGAGGATTTCTGGTGGAAACTTGCAAGCCAAATCTGAAGAGGAACCAACAGGAGAGCCCTGAATAGCCATGAGATGGGGATTGGCTACCTAACCAGGTATGTACCTATCAGGAGGGGTCTCTGATGTCACCTACTGGCACTGGCCACTCAGAGATCTCCAGAGTGTCCCCACACCTTGGAAAACAAGATGGCTAATGCAAGGGACATACTGGAGGAGCTCAGGGCACCACCCCTGGGGTGGTGATGGACAGGGGAGTGGTTACTCCCCTTTTCTTTGTCCAGTTTCGCGCCAGAGCAGGGACTGGGGGTCCCTGAACTTGTGTAGAGTGGCTTATGCTAGGAGGGCACCATCTGCACCCTTCAAAGCATTTCCAGAGGCTCTAGTAAGCTACCCCTCCCAAGCCTGTAACTCCTATTTCCAAATGGAGAGGGTGTAACACCCTCCTCCCAAAGGAAATGCTTTCTTCTGCCTTCCTGGGACTGAGCTACTCAGACCGCAGGAGGGAAGAACCCTGTCTGTGAGGTGACAGCAGCTGTAGCTGCAGTGCAAACCTCAGAGAGCTGGTTTGGCAGTACTGGGTATCCATGGTGGAGGCCCTAGGATGCATGGGATTGGCCCCCCAATACCAGATTTGGAATGGGGGGACAATTATATGTTCTTAGATGCCTTACATGGCCATATTCGGAGTTACCATTGTGAAGCTACATATTGGTATTGACCTATATGTAGTGCACACGTGTAATAGTATCCCCGCACTCACAAAGTCCAGGAAATTGGCCCTGGACAGTGTGGGGGCACCTTTGCTAGTGCAAGGGTGCCCTCACACTTAGTAACTTTGCACCTAGCCTTCAATAAATGAAGGTTAGACATATAGGTGAATTATAAGTTACTTAAGGGCAGTGAAAATGGCTGTAAAATAGTGTGTGCACTATTTCCTGTGGGCTGCTGTGGCAGTCCTGTGAAAGGGGTTGTCTGAGCTCCTTATGGGTGGCAAAAGAAATGCTGCAGTCCATAAGGATCTCCTGGAACCCCAATGCCCTGGGTACCTAGGTACAATATACTAGGGACTTCTAAGGGGGGTCATATTCCTCACTTGGGGGTCCAGTGTGGAATATTAAGTCACTAAACTATAGTGACTAATTTGGAAACAGAGAGAGCATAAGCACTGAAGTTCTGGTTAGCAGAACTTCAGTGACACAGTTAAGCACTACTGACAACACACACATTAGGCCACAAACTATGAGCACTGTCTAGCAGGATCCCAGTGAGACAGGCAAAACACACTGACAAAAAGGGTTTTCACTATGAGCAATGGGATTCTGGCTAGCAGGATCCCAGTGAGACACTAAAAACACACTGACACACACTCATAAGCTTCTTTTTAGCATGGTTACCCCCACTTTTGGCCTAAAAATGGGGCTAACCATGCTAAAAAGAAGCTTCTTTCTCACACAAAGTCCTTAAATCCAAAGGTATTTATTCAGCAGACAAAGAGAGTGATCCTTCCACCTCGAAGTCCAAGTGAAAAGTGAAAACTGAAAAATGAAAAGTGAAAAGGAGATGGACAAAGCACTGAGAGGGGCCAGCAGGATAGGAACAGGAAGTTAGAGTCTCTGGGATACTTCCTTCCTGTTTGGAAAAAAGTTAAAAAAGGCATCTCACACTGAAAAACAACTTGAGTGGTCTGTTGGAGTATAAAATCCACTTGAAAATGTATTTTTCAATAGATTTAGCTGCTGCTTGAGTAGAGCATCTGCTCAAGGTGTACCCAAAGTTACTCATGCTCATGAGCAGCACTTTAATGGCTCCATTGTGGCAAGAATCCATGTGACCTGGTGCAAAATCACTCACACACTTGCAAGCGGGCTGAGATTATTGTGGTGGTCGCGAGTGAGCACCAAAAACAATTTCCCTGCACGTTAACAGAAAGAAAAACTTCTGCCACGACGGATGGCAGAATTTGGGAACTCCACATTACTCCGCATAACACTGAGTTCCCAAATTCCAGAAACTCCTTGAACAGAGCAAATTTTACATCCCAAGTCTGAGCATAAGATAGCCTTTTGATGGTTTAGCAACTCCCTGTCTCATTGTATCCTGAGCCTAAATCTTTATCCATTGTGAGGCTTTGTGAGTTAATGATGAGGTGAGAGAGACTGGGATGTGTCCTTTCAGGCTCTTACAGATGTGTGTTTTTTAGACACTGGAACAGTAAAGAACAAAGCAGTGGCTTATTACCCCAAGTCGGGTTAGGAAGAAGAGGTGACAAAAGAAGCCCTTGGGGACTGACATTGTGAGGTGGGATTGGCACTGTCCAATGCAAAAAGCTACACAGAAATATTATCACCACACACTCCTGCACTAGACACTCTACTGGGAGGCCCATGGGTTGTCCACCGCACACATTCTCTGCCATGAGAGTCCAAACCCTCATCTGGTCCATGTTCCCATTGCTCTCCCTCTCCATCATGATGTATCATTTCAAATTCTTTACCATAGCTAGGGCAGCTTCTCATTCTGCTCTAAGAAGATGGAAACAAACTCTAGAATAGACTGCAGAGACATACGGATAACAGCATAAGTACTTCCACCTTCCGCAGAGAACCTATGCTGCATGTACACACTACAAATGGCAGGATGCCCTATAAAATAAAACAAATACTGTGGGTGAATAATCTTTATGCACCCATCACTTATAATGTGGCAGCATCTTAAACTGCTAGTATATACATACACATAGAAATTGAAGCTAGCAACATAGCTTTGTATAACAAATGTCTTGTAGGCATGTATATATTTTTTAATTGCTTCAAAATAGTTTATAAATTAGGAAAAATAAAAAATTTCCACCTTCTAGCTGATAGCTTCTATGTAGAACAATTGCTTATGTGGGAGCAGGTGGGCCATGAATGGCCCGTGCAACTTCTACATGTAGTGCAGCCTATACAACACCTCAGAGTTCTCTGCTGGTCTTACACTCACACTGCTTCTTCTTCGTGCCAGTTTTTTGGGAGGCACGGATACTATGCTAGGCATCTGGGTCAGTTCATTTGAATGGGCAGAGATCTTGCACTGAGCAAAAGAGGCAGCTAATTTGCTACCACAAAGGAAAGAGAAGAAACTCAGGGGTGCTCCTCTTAGAGCCCCTTCCCTGGACAGATTAGCAGGGATTCCGGAAAAGATCAGTTAAGAACACAATGTGTCTGTGTGCTCCATGCTTCAATAAATAAAGAATGAAAATCAGTGCTTTTAGCACAGCACAAAGAGAGGCACTCTTTTTTTAACAAACACGAAATTATAAATATGTACATGCTTGAAATGCTATGGGTTAGGCCTTATACGTGACAGACAATCCTATGGGCCAATCACTGAAAGAGGCTCACCCATATACAAAAATGGCTGAATGTGGACATATCAAAGCTCCTTCCAGCATATTATCTGTTGTGAGTATTGTGTGCTTTGTGTTGCACATGATGTCTCGCTAAACAAGTCTAAGCCAGACCGAATTCCTGTATGAAGGCGACGTGAACTCAGAGACCTCTTAAGAACAATATGTGCCTGTATTGTTATCCCTCAAAAATTAAAATAATTATAAACAGTGCTTTGAGCACAAGACAAGGAGAGATAATTCATTTTTAACACACACAAATAGAAATATATGCCTTCTTGATATGATATGCGTTAGTCCCAAAATGTGACAGTCAAATCTATGAGCCATTCCCATTAAGGATGCTCCACCAAATACACCAATGTTTGAAGGTGGCTGACACAAACATTTGCTTAGTATGTTATATTTTGTGAGTGGTGTGTGCTTTGTGCTGCAAATGATTTTGTGCTAAAGCTATCTTAGACAGACCTAAAAAGCCGAGGATAATCTCATGTCTGCCTTTTAATTCTAATAAAAACGTTCATTTCTGTCAGAGCTCAAAACTCACTTTCTCTAGAAAACTTACTGAAACCACAATTACGAGATATCTTCCGTCCTGTTTGTACCATTATGTTTTCCTGACTTCGTACTAAGTGGGGTTCTGTCAAAATACATGAATGAAATAGTACTCCTTCCCTTACCTTGTTTTATAATGTATGCCTGGCATTAAATGGCCATGGTGTCAGCAGACGTATCTTGATGATTTTGGTCGGAATGATCCAGCACATCACGTATGCTAGCATGCTCAATCAATTTGTAGAAATGGGTATTGAGGCGTATTCATTGAAAAAAAGGTTTCTCAAGCCGCATTTGAAGCATCGCTCACCACCCTTTCAGAGTAGACGAAAAGTCCATTGTCTTAGGTGTAGGTTTTACAAAGATGTAGGTTTTCACACTGCTTCTTGTTAGTCCTGCTGTCTTTAACACTTACACTACATCCTTGGGCCAAGTTATCAGAAGAATCTGGCTCCAGTACTAATAATGTTTTAGACCCCACCCCTGTTTCAAACAAGCGAAGAACTTTGATATCACTTTTTACAGTGATCTCCCTCTTTAAGTGAAATCAAAGATCTTGTCCGACTGTTTTCTTCAACTTCATCTTCTCAGGAAGATCATGTCTTTCATTCCTATTCCTAGTTCCTAGCAGAGCAGAGGTGATAGGAGGTTGCATTGTTTCCTGGATGGACTAGGATAAAGATGCTGAGGCTGCAGAGGAAGAACTACAGTAGATTTTAAATATGACTGTGTTGTGTGCGTACGTACATTCCTTATTGGAATGTTATGGCCGGTGACACGAGGGAATTCCAAAGGTCTATGACGTTGGGGTTCCCTCAGGTCAGTTGAGCTTGAGCGCACTGCGGAGCGGACCTGTTCCCTTACTGTACCAGCTTACTTCAATAAAGAGGACTTGCGCTCACCGTGGTTCCTGTCTTCCTTCCACCGTCACCATTTCAATTTGGCGACGAGGATGGTGGAAGTGTAGCGGCCTGGTAGTGTGGCGACCGGCGTATTGGTTATCTTCTTGCTTCACTACCAGTGGTGATTGGTAACTCTACGCGTTGTTGGCGAAGCAAGTGATTCCCGTAATTTTGTATATTTTACATTGGGGATTCCGCTTTTATCCGTGCTCATCATATAGATACGCGCGAATGGAAACCATTACAAGCCACGCAACGCGCATTGGATGGTCGCATGAGCGTCTCTAAGGAAACGGGTACGCATCCCGAGAGAATCCGAGCGTCTCCAAGGGAACGGAGACGCAACACCAAGACGCGTGAGTGGAGTGTCATCACAGGAGGATCAGAGCGTCTCGAAGGAAATGGAGACACAGCGCAAGAGCGTATGAGTGGAGCGTCTCCAAGGTAACAGGAGATGCTCTGCATGGTGTCGGAGCAATATTATTTTTTTTTGTGGTGTGCGCACAATATCTTTTTTTTAATTTCTCTTCCTTTCTTCAACACTCAAACTAATTCTACACGTAAGGAAGAGAAAATGAGCAATATTAAAGGGAACAGGTCTGAGGAGTTTATTGTTGGCAAGCCAGTAGCTACACTTTAGTTTTGCCAATTGACTGGAACTGTGCACCAAGGCGTGGGTGACATGGCACAGCCTAATTTTACTATTATTCCCCCACAAGCATTTTGGACTGCGAGAAGTGCGCCACCTGTTAAATGGGCAGAATGGAAAGACTATTTCTTGAACTATATAGGTGCCATTGATGAAGAGAATAAAATGCCTGCGGAGCAGAAGAAAATACTCTTGCTACATTCGTTGGGGCCCATTGGATTGAAAACATACAATAAAATGCAGAAATGTTCTGTGAGGGGAGACGTATGTGTTTTTAATGAGGCAATGCAAGATCTTGACAAATATTTTGCGCCGAAAGTTTGCGTTGGAATTACTTGAAACAAGTTTTCCAAAGAAAACAAGAGAAAGGGGAGTCTGTAGATGACTATGTGGCGGACTTAAAGCAATTGGCCCGAGACTGCAAGTTTGGTGTAATACATGATGACCTGTTAAGGGATCAGGGGCCAGATGTAGCAAAGGATTTGCACCTCGCAAACGGCGAAAATCGCCATTTGCGAGGCGCAAATGTCTCTTTGCTATGCAGAAATGCATATTGCGAGTCGGGACCGACTCGCAATATGCATTTCAGAATGGCAAATAGGAAGGGGTGTTCCCTTCCTATTTGCGATTCTGAATGGTATGCAATACCATTTGCGACCGCATAAATGGTGTCGCAGTTACCATCCACTTCAAGTGGATGGTAACCCACTCGCAAATTGGAAGGGGGTCCCCATGGGACCCCATCCACTTTGTGAAAGGGCCCACAAATATTTTTTCAGGGTAGGTAGTGGTCCACAGGACCACTACCTGCCCTGAAAAAAAAAACGAAACTAAAGGTTTCGTTTTTTTTTTAAGTGCAGCTCGTTTTCTTTTAAGGAAAACGGGCTACACTTGAAAAAAAAAAACTGCTTTATTGAAAGCAGTCACGAACATGGAGGTCTGCTGACGACAGCAGGCCTCCATGTTTGCAAGTGCCTATAGTCGCTATGGGGCCGCAATTTGCGACCCACCTCATTAATATTAATGAGGTGGGTCTTTGCGACCCCATACCGACTCGCAGAAGGTGTCTGAGACACCTTTCTGCATAACATTTTGCGAGTTGCAAATTGCGAGTCGCTAGTACTCGCAATTTGCAAGTCGCAAAATGTTATTTTGCTACATCTGGCCCCAGGTGGTTATGCATGGCAACAACCAATCCATCCAGGAAAGATTGTGGATAAATGGTGATTCCCCGCTAGAGGAGATATTAGCCATTGTAAGGAAGGCGGAAATTTCAGAGAGATGTGTTTCTGAGTTCAAATCAACAGAGAAAAGTGTTGACAACGTTTACAAAGGGACTAATTGCAAAGTGTTGAAGGAACAGAAGACCCCACAAGGTGGAGAGGGTGAGAGAAGATGTTACAAGTGTGACAGCAAGGAGCACTTAGCTTACGCTAAGACGTGCCCAGCTTTAAAAGTTAAGTGTAGCAAATGCGGTATAGTGGGCCACTTTGAAAGCATGTGCATGAATAAAAAGAAACTTGTCAAATGTATATTAGAGGGTAATGTTCACACGTGAAGTGAGAACGAAGAATACACCCTCGAGTCCAGAGAAGTCGCAGAGGATGGAAATTTTATTCTGAACATAACTGATGTGGATACCAAAGGGAAACCAATGTGCGATATGGAGATTGGTGGGATTCCAATTACAATGTACGCAGACTCTGGCTCACCTTTCGCCATTGTAAATGAAGAAGTATGGAATACGACATTCGTGGATAAGCTAGGCAAACAGTTATTACAACCAGACGTCCAACCTGAGAGCTATACAGGAGATAAAATTTACTTGATTGGTTTTAGATGGCTTTTGTTCTCCTTCAAAAACAGGAGTGCCAGGAGAAAGCTATATGTATCAAAAAGGGGACCATCACTTATAGGATGGAAAGATCAAGGAAGGTTACAAATTGTCCTGGATCCCAACAGCAAAGAAAAGGTGTTGGTGGTCGGTGAAGGATTTTCCTTGGCCACGGAGATGGAGAGGACATTTCCCAGAGTCTTTGATAAACAGTTGGGAAAATTAGTAGGTTTTGAACACAAAATAGTTTTAAAGAAAGAGCCAGATGTAGGAAGCATTTTGCATGGTGCAAACAACGAAAATCGCAGTTTGCGCCATGCAAGATGCCGATCGCGATGCTCATTCACAATTTGCAAGTCGGTACCGACTCGCAAATTGTGAATGCGACTTGCAAATAGGAAGGGGTGTCCCCTTCCTATTTGCGACTCGCATCGCTATGCTAAATTGCTTTGTGACCGCGAATGCGGTCGCAAAACAATTCGCAGTTACCACCAGTGTCACACTGGTGGTAACCCATTCGCAAAAGGGAAGGTGTCCCCACGGGACCCCTTTTCCCCTTTGTGAATGTTGCCAAAAAGGGTTTTTCAGAGCAGGCAGTGGTCCAATGGACAACTGCCTACTCGGAAAAACCGAAACCAAATGGTTTCGTTATTTTTTTTATTTTGCAATTCGTTTTTCTTTAAGGAAAACGGGCTGCAAAATAAATAAAAAAACACTGCTTTATTTAAAAAGCAGTCACAGACATGGAGGTCCGCTGTCTTCAGCAGGCCACATCCCTGTGAGTGCAGGGACTCGCTATGGGGTCGCAAAATGCGACCCACCTCATTAATATTAATGAGGTGGGTCTTTGCGATCCTATAGCGAAACACAGACGGTGCCTGAGACACCGTTCTGCATCCGCATTTGCGATTCGGAAATTGCGCGTCGCACCGACTCACAATTTCCAAATCGCAAATGCGGAAATTGCTACATCTGGCCCAAAGTTTCAAAGAATTGGAGAAACTGATACGAATGGAAGTTATTAAACCAATAGAAAGTTCAGAGTGGATTTCACCAGTAGTAATTGCTCGACGCAGCAATGGAAAGATTCGCTTATGCATTGATTTAAGACATTTGAAAAATAATATTGTGATTGACTGCTTTCCGCTACCGAAAATCACCAAAATGGTCTCCAGTATTAAGGGTGCCTGTTGGTTTTCCACGACTGACTTATCTGCAGCTTATCATCAGATTCCCCTGACAACTGAATCGAGAAAACTGGCAGCCTTCATCACACCTTTCGGGTGTTTCCAGTATAAGAGGATGCCATTCGGACTGGCGTCTGTGGCTGTAGTTTTTCAACGATTAATGTACAAGTTGTTCGGGAATTCAATAGGAGTGATGTGTTTCCAGGATGATATTTTGGTATTTGGAAGTGATAGGAGTGTGCATGATGAAAGATTACGACTTGTGTTGGAGGTGTTGGAGAGCAAGGGTTTGACCGTAGAATTGAGTAAGTGTAATTTTGCCGAGAGAAGTGTGGAGTATTTCGGGCATGAAATCAGTGGTGAAGGAGTGAAACTGAAGGCATCATTGGTTGACGCTATGGTTAATCCAGCGACCCCCTACAACAAAGGAAGAAGTAAGGTCATTCTTGGATATGGCGGAATTCTGTGCGAAGTTTGTTCCAAATTTTGCAGGGAAGGTTTACAGCTTGAGACTACTTCTTAAGAAAAATTCTCTATTTGCATGGAATGATGTATGTGAACGTGAGTTTGGAAACATAAAGAAGGATTTGAGCAAGCTGGCGAATTTAGAGAGTTTTGACCCTGGAATGGATACCTTGGTGACTACAGATGCAAGTAATAAAGGGTTAGGTGCCATTTTATCTCAGAGGGATAGAGATGGGAGGGAGAAGATAATATTGTTTGCTTCCAGGTCGTTATCACCTTCTGATGCGAAGTACTCTGTTATTGGTAATGAGGCCTTAGCTTGCTCCTGGGCTTTGGAACATTTCCGTGCATTTGTCTGGGGTAAAAACGTTACAAATCAATGCGATCACAAACCCTTGATCAAGTTACTCACATCCGAAGGTAGTATGTTGGCATCAGCAAGAATATTATGGTTGTCCATGCGTCTGAAAGATTTCATGTACCGCATTGTGTACGTTCCTGGGAGAAACAATTTGATGGTGGATTGTTTATCCAGGTTGCCTAGTCCGTTGGAGGGAAGTGTAGATGATCCATGGAGTGATTTTAGTGTTGCACTAGTACATAATTCCGTAAGTTCTGCACTTGATAAGCAATGTTCCCTCTATTTTTTTTCCACTGTGTGCGGCAGTGTGCGGTCTCTGTGCACTGCAGCCAAGGATACGTGCGCCAAGAAATTGACCATTCACGCTCGCGCAGCAGCATAATTATTATTCAAAGGCTAAACAGGACTGGTCTTTTTGTTCTGATTAGTCACATTCAGGCTCATGGCTTTGTGCTTTAAAGCGGCTCCCTTATGTGAAATTGTATTACTATTCATTTTCAGTTTATGTGGAAAGAACAGTCCGGTTAGGAGTTTACAACGCTAATAGCTCTAACTCGAGCAAACGCGAGACCGATTGCATTGCAAATGCTTGTTTCTGTTGCTCCTGTAAACTGTGCTCTGGAGTCTGCTGATAGTTTGAGTGTACGAGTGTGCGGGAGTACCAGGATCTGTGCCCCTAAGATACCCACTCTGGCCTAGAGACTGCATTGTTAAGAGAATGTGTGTTTATAGGACTGCTCTTTTCTAAAGATGCTTGTCGGCGCTGTGCCTGGAGCAGAGCAATAATCCAAGTGTCCAGCCTTAAAGGCCCAGCTGGTGGACGCTCAGTGGGGTAAGGATTTAACAGAAGATGAAAGGGAGAATCTGTCTCGTCCCCTTGTTGGATGGAATGGCCCCTTTAATAGAAAAGTGAAACTAAACAAAGGGACGACACGATGTTCAGATGAAATGTCACTACTTGCAACTCCTCTTTGTTGCGAGGGTAGGTTTAAAGGAGACACGAATAGCTCAGTCATCATCTCTTCGAAGCTCCCCAGCTAGAAAAACGTGAGTTTGATAAAAACACAAGAATGGCCCCGCCCTACGTAGAGAGCACTCACCATTCCCCCCTCGCCCGCCGTAAGTAGTGCTCAACACCCATCCCCAGTGTATATCGGAGTGATGACTGAAGCCTTTACCTTAAGCCAAAATGGACTGTGAGCCACCAAAGTAGCCGAACTGAGCATGCACATTGAGGCGAACGGACTAGCACTCACTTATTCAGTAAAAATCAATATATTGAGGCTACGGTATCAAGGCATCAAGCATCTTAATGGAGAGAGGCAGAGACAGCTTCACTGATTGCCCTCGGCCGCTGAGCTATCACAGATGGACACTAGGTGGCAATATACACACACGAAATATATCCTTACCGTTTAATTTCCCTCTTTCCAGGATCTTTAGGGAACACAGTGCGACAGAAAGAGACGAGGAAAGAGATATGTTCCCAACAATCCAATTAATCATTGTAAGGTTAGGTCCGTGGACGTCGGCTTGAGAATTAAATTTGGGACATTACTCCCCGCAGCATTTAAATGCTGTTTTCACAACGTGCGCGCTTGCCAAAGGGGCCTGCGCGATGGGGGAAGGAAAGGTGCGCGTGCGCTCGCACGCGCGCCTTACAGGGAACATTGTTGATAAGGACTCTTGGGGATGGGAGATGAATGATGGTTCCATTTTAAAATCTGTGTTGAAGTTTGTGTTAGAAGGTTGGCCTAGGAAAGACCAGCTCACAGAGCAGAGTAAGTACTTCTGGGAAGTTAGGCATGAACTCTCTGTAGAAGGGGGCATCACTCTGAGAGGGGATAAAATAATTCCACCTTGTGGTATGAGGGACGTTGTTTTGGATTTGTGCCACGAAGGCCATTTTAGCATTGTTCGGACTAAATCAGTGGTTAAAGATCTATTTTGGTGGCCAGGAGTGGACAAAGCGGTGGAAAGATTTGTAAGATCTTGTAAAGTATGTTCCTCAGCGGATAAATGTTTGTGTACCTTGAGACCATCTATGGATCAAACATTCTTGCCCAGGCAACCTTGGGAATGTGTTGCTGTTGATTTGTTCGGTCCAGTGGGAGATGATCAGGAATATGTGGTTGTTCTCATTGACTTGTTTTCTAAATGGCCGGAAATTGGAATAACAGAGAAAGCGGACACTGCTACCGTGCTGGAGTTTATTGACAAAGTATTTCTATCAGAAGGCATTCCGGCAAAATTGTTGAGTGACAATGGTGTGCAATTTGTTTCCGATGCAGCAAGGAAGTATTTTGAGAGAGTGGGAATCAAACACAAAACTACGTCTTTGTACAATCCTAGTGGTAACTGTCCTGTAGAAAGATTTAATAGGGTCATCAAAGGCGTTATTCAGGGCGCTACGGGAAAGTGTGATTGGCACACAGCAGTGTTCAAGGCAGTGTGGGCTTACAGAATCACTGAAAATGTAACAACAGGGTTGAGTCCTTTTGTTATAATGAGAGGAAGAAGTCCTAGAGGTAAGCATAACCCTGAGTGGTTATGTGATGCTGGTATAAAACACTGGTCTATGGAGTTGGTGAGAGATAGCTTGGACAAATCGCAAGAAAAGAACAAGTTATATTATGACCAATCTCATCATGTGAAACCGGTCAAGATTGTTGTGGGTGATTGGGTGCGGGTTAAGAAACCTTGTAAAGTTAAGAAGAGTGAGAGCCAATATTTTGAACCGGAACAGGTGACAGAAGTGTTACATAATGCTGTCAGACTGAGTGATGGTAGAGTTTGGAATCTCAAACGTGTTGCTTTACTTAACAATAAGCAAAATATTATGTGCGATGTTGATGGAACTAGGAATGGGGAAGGAATGACTGATTGGCTAGAGGATGAGTTGAAGGGATTGAGAGCGTCAAGGGAAGAAGACAGCCCTTCTTCCTTGGCTCAACATAGTTCCATCAGTGAAAGAGAGGAGATGATTAATGAGTGCGAGGGAAGTAGTGTGTGCGAAAGTAGTGAATCTGACCTTGGTGTGGTAGGTGTGGTGCATGAAGAAAAAAGGAGAGTGACACGTCCGTGTTGGTTGAAAGATTATGTGTTGGGGCATATATCAGTTACTGTAGCAGATACTACGGACACTTAATGGGAAGTTCCTCCGTCATTTTATCTACTTATTGTTTTGTTTTTGATTTTTATTTGTTTTATTTATTTTCTTTGTTCTAAAATAAGGGAGGGGGATGTGTTGTGTGCGTATGTACATTCCTTATTGGAATGTTATGGCCAGTGACACAAGGGAATTCCAATGGTCTATGACGTTGGGGTTCCCTTAGGTCAGTTGAGCCTGAGTGTACTACGGAGCGGACATGTTCCCTTACTGTACCAGCTTACTTCAATAAAGAGGACTTGCGCTCACCGTGGTTCCTGTCTTCCTTCCACGGTCACCACTTCAGAGTGTGAGGCTAGTAATGGGGTTTTGGAAGATTAATCAGATCTCGGAGGTGAAAGGGTTGAGAAATGGCTCCCGGTTAAGCAGTAGACCAACAGAAGGTACCATCCGAATGCATCACGTTTGATACAAACATGGAACCACATTTCTGTCAAATGCTTCACCTGGTCTTTTGTGTCAGGCTCTCAGGTTTTACTTGAGATCCCATACTTCAGAAAAGCGAGATGTGGTAGGAGGTCATTCCAAGTGCTAGGAACCTGACACTGTGAGGCGCTTCCTATTGGCTGTTGTCTTGCTTCTAACCAAAGTTCATGCAGGAAAGAACTGAGACTGATCTGTTTGGTTGAGCCCTGTGTCACGTTTAGGGATTCCTGCTTTGGTTACGTGGTTTTGGCTGCTTTCCTTCAGTGTCTTGGTCTGTTGTTCCCATAGCTGGGCTTTTAGCGCAAGGATTCCTTTGATGAAATCACACTCCCACAAAAAATAACAAATAAATAAATAAATACTCTAAACTTTTAACACGTTGAGTGTTCAAATCTATTTTCTACTTGCTGCAGTCAAGCCAATTTCGAGTAACATATTTGGGTAAAGTAAACGTATTCCAAGTTGAATTAAAACAAAATAGAGTTTCTGGTGTTTTGTTATTGAGATTTTAGACCCTTGATGTCTGGTAGCAGGCTTTTCATTGCACTGACCATGGAGGTAAGAAATCTTGGTTCCACTGGGATGAGGAGCTCCTCCTTTCCAAATTCTTGGTTTCTTTCTTTCCGGCCTCTGTCAACTCACAGCATTTTTCATGAGCACCTTAAATCTGCCTTTATCCACTGTGGCACTGAAGTGTGAGCTCTTGATATGGAGTCCTAATTACCGCTAGTCAGGAAGCAAGTATTAAAAGCCATATTCTCAGTAAAAACGATGTATAAAATTAAACATAAGTTAACAACTAAATAGTTTTTAAGTCAACTTTCACATTACAGTGTGCTTACAGTTTTCACATAACCACGTGGAGCTGAAGGCTCACATGGCACTACTTAGAGTCCAAGAATTTCACCACACTGTGTAGGGCTCATATTTTTCACAATATTGTCTGGTACCGAACGTGGATGGTATTTTCTAGTGTCTGCTGTGCTAATGAAGAGTTTGGTTCCCAGTTTTCACTAAAGGCCAGGAGCCCCAAAAAGCTCTCTTGGAGGCTGAAGAGTGCCATCTGGACAACAGTCTCCGATAAAGAATTGCATTGTTGCTGCATCCAAATCTGCTCTTTCTCTCCCAATCGCAGACTACGTCTAATCCATTTCATATTTTGCATCAATCTTATAATACTACATTTAAGACCAGCAAATATCATCCATTAGTGCCAACTGTGCACAATGCTCCTCTCAAAATATTTGACTTTCTACATTTAGTGTACGAATGTCCTGGGAGAACAGAATATTGGGATACGGTGCCTAAACTGTTGTCTATTATGACAGAAAGCAATATATACCCCTCTCCCAGGATAACAGTGCTGGATCTACTGATCATTTCCACTGCCTAGCCGTCACTTTATTTCCATATCCTTATTATTGGCTTAAAGAGAGATAGCATGCGTATGGTGAAGAAACAAGGATCCCATTACTAAAACTTGGCTTTCAGAACTCATGTATAGCAATGAGCAGCTTGAGTGTTACTACTCTACTCCGACCCTGACAAGGCTGAAATGACCATTACCTCCTCATCCATTCCTCATCCATTACTAACTAAATGCATGCTATGTGGCAAGGCCGCACCATGATCACCTCTCCCAAGCAATTCTTGATCAAAATAAAGAAAACACAGCACTGTCCCTTTCATTTTTAAAGGGGAACAGGAATTATGTACTTCCTGTTTTTCTTTGTGTGCCCACTATCATCATACTCCACACAGTGCTGTGTTCCTTCAGAATATCAGTGCAAGGCATGACTCCTTTGTTTCTTGTATTGTAATTTAGGATCATGTTATCGCTGAAATTATTAATGAATATTCATGTAATTTGAGTGTTGAATTTGTGTAGAAAATGTAATCACATAGAGAAAAAGAATGCACACATTTGAAGGTGCGACTACCTGAGTGGCTGCTAATGTTCACAATTTGTACTTATTATTGGCTTATCAATATGAAATGTTGAGCTTATGTTTGATTAATGTAGTAATATGTCATATTAAGGGTTATGAATTATGTATTAGCTTTATTAATTGTAGGCCTTAACTTAGCGCAGTCTTGGCCTACTTGCACGACATCATGTCAAGCTGCATTTCTTAGGTGTTTAATAAAATGACTGCTTAGAGAATTAAATTGTGATTTTCCACTGTACTGTCCATGTGCTTGCAGCTAAAAATCTTTCTCATGAGAAACTGTTTGCTAGAAGATGCTGTACTAGCTAATGCAACAATGATGTATGTAATGTGTGTGAGACTAACTTTCTCAGGAGAATACAATGGAGACTATGAATAGAGTATAAGCTGCAACATTATTGTTACCTGACGAGCCGAATGATGGGAGCGGGACAAAAGGAGTCAGTCATCGACAGGTGAACACTGTACTAGAAGAAATGTATATTTGAAGTTTTAGTTTTATTGGACAAAGTGTGAACATGCGATTCTTGAACCAATTAGGATGTATGAAGTCGTTTTAAAGAATCTAACTTAGCTCAACTGCATGGAGAGCCCATTCTCTTCATTCCTCTTGAGAGTTTAGCGCATTTGCCCATTTTCTAGCTTGCTGTAAGACCATTTTGCTAATTTTCCGTCTTGAGAAGACACGTGCTTAAAAGACTTTTCTGTTTCTGAACTTTGATGTTGTATCCTGATGCCCTGCTGACCAGACTGATGTCCTGATGATGAAGACTGTCACAGCTTGCTCATCCGAATTGAGGATAGGTATATTGACTATGATATTGTTTGCTATGTCTATTTGCTTTTGTTTCTAGGTACCAACAGCTATTTTGATAGAGCTATAGTTAGATGTTTTTCCAAATTTGTGTTGACTAAATTGTTTTTCATGAAGCCCAACATGCTAATTCTAATCTGATGTCAGTTAGGGAGCTCACTGATGAAGTTCGCTATATGAAATAACAGCTGATTTCTTTCTTTGCTGAAACTAAATGTATGTAACATTGTTTGTGCAGTTGTTCTTGTTCTTTATTTGCACTGTAACTTTAGAATGTGTAGTAGCTCAAGCTTTTATTAAACTGTGATTCTTTCGCCACTTCAGACAGCCAGTGTTGTTTCTGTATGTTTATCAATTGATTTTGAGATTATTTTATGTGACGTATGATATGGTGGGAAAACCTTGAAGCGAGTCAAAATGTTCATTGAGCTATTTGCGTCTCCCTTGTAAGTTTACTTATTAAGGTCTGACGCGCTAACAGACGTGGTAGCAGAGACTGAAGGTTAGTCTCATTAAGAACCCATCATACAGTCCAGAAAGAGAGGTAGCAGAGTATTTGGTCCCAGAGATTGTAAGCAAGAAATAACAGGTGTTATCACAGATGGTAGTAGGGTAAGGATTAGTCTTCCGGAAAGAGCAAAGTAATTCACAGAGTTGGAGAAATTGGTGAAATATTGCCTTTATCTAGATTCAATAATACAGATTGGAGAGAAAATGTGCCCAAAGTACCTAAAATGGCTTTCCCAGAATCTAGGAGCTTGCCAACGGTTGTTTGAGGATGTTCTCGGCATTCCAACGACGGTGAGTTCGAGTTTGCGCTTGCGCAGCTTATGCAAATCGCAGGTGAATTGTGATGTTTGAGGGTTTAGGAAGTTTGCGTACTCCAAATTAAGTTGTAGAACTTCACATGTGTGGCGCTTTGTGCTAAAAAATTGTCCACATGGTTGTTGATGTATGGACCTGGCGTGGTCTAAGACTCCAGAGTATACTGAAAAATTGTATGAGACACTAGTTTTTTATTGTAATTTGTCTGGTTCAATAGGTCGATCGGGCGTGGTCGACAAGTCAAAGTGTGAGTCAAAGTGAGTGAAAAAGAATTTCGATTGAGATCTGGTGAGTCGATTCCTATGTGCACCAGGACAGACCCACTGTGAGAAAACAGGGCTGATTGCAGAGGCCCCCTAACTTTTTGCCCCCATTTTCCACTTTTGGCTGTTGTTTTCCTGACTCTGATGGTGCCCTGGGTACTGCTAACCAGTCCCAGGGCCTGTGCTCTGTGTAAAATCAGTATGCAAATTAGGCTAATTATAATTGGCTAAGTCAACCTACCTATAAGTCCCTAGTATATGGTAGGGCATGTAGGTTTAGGGACTCCAGCATAGGTACTGCACCCATAGGTGCACTGCTGAGGTGCCCAGTGTCATTTTAAAGGCAGGCCTGCCTTGCTGGCTGCTTTTAAGTTAATGTTATATGCAAATTCAACTTTGGAATTAAAAGTAGTTCCAATGTCTAACACTACCTTATTTTTACATATAAGTCACCCCAAAGGTGTGCCCTATGTGTCCCTAGGGCTGGGTGCCATGTAACTTTAAGCAGGGACCTTATAAAAATAGTTTTATAAGCCCTGGTGAGGTAAAACAGCCAAATTTGTTTTTCCCTCATTGTAGTGAATGGCCTTTATAGGCTAGAATGGGGAGACTTTATTCTAATTTTAAAAGTCCCCTTAAGTGACAGATACAAAGAGTTTGGTATCAAATTAATTGTTATAATACATCCCACAAATTCCAGTTGTTGGATTTAATATAAATTGTTCAGGTAAAGAGTTTTAAACTTTACCTGAAAGGTTGCCAATTTCAGCCCTGCATTGTTTTTGCTGCTGTGCTCTGATTGGCCAGCCTCTGACAGCCTGGCCAGGCTGCCTTGATGAGGTGTGAAGTGGCCTGGCTTCACACAAAAATAGATGTGACTGTGGGAGGGGATCTCCCCTCAGCAGATGGTGAGGCAGGAAGGGGGAGAGCTGCCAAACTGGCCTTCAAAGGCAGAGAAGGACGTTTGGAGCAACCCAGCAACACCCCCACATCCTGCAACCCCAGACAACTAGGTGCCCCCTTGATTAGATTAGGAGAGGGCAGGAGAGGGGTGTGTTTAGGATTTTTAGCCACACCAGTGGGTGGGCTCAGCCAGATGTAACCTCCAAAAATCACTTTCAGCAATGAAGGATTTTTGAGGAATAATGCCTCCTGAGATTGATTTTTGCCACACTTCCCAGGAAGTGGTCATCACAGGGGGAAGGACCCTGCACCTGATTGGAGAACCAGGACCCCCCCTGTTTTTCACCCAGGAGCAAGGATAAAACTGGCAGACCTGCATCCACACCTCAGTTCCCTACCACATCCCTACCATGAAGAACTACAGAAGAAGAAGGACTGCCCTGCTGGACCCCTGGCCTGCACCTGGACCCTGCACTCTGAAGGACTGCACCAGCTGCACACTTGGGCTTCACCACAAGAAGGACTGTGCTTGGCTTCAACTGGTTCAAGGAGGGACTCCCTGTTTGCTACAGGTGAAAAATTGCTAACGAGAGTGCCCTGCACCAACTCCTGAGGAAACCAACCAGTTGACCACTGTCCAGTGGCCAAAAAGGAGTTTGCACCACGTGCATTCTGGGAGTTGTAGTCCACACCCCCAAGGAGCATCTCAGAGCTTCTGGAACCTTGGGGTGAGCTGTAGACCCCAAAAGATCCTTAAAGGAACATCTGGGAGAAGATCCAGAAGTTTGGAGAACTTTAAAAAAAATAGCTCCATAGAGGGACCGACCCGCCGCAGCAACTCTAGCCGGCTTGCCTCAACCGCAACCCGGCCTGACTTGCAGGTTCGTCCCAGTGAAGAAAATCTCCAAAAAAGAGACTAAGTCCGAACGTAGAAAGTTGACCGGGACCTCCCAGCCAGCGTATCCGAGGAGGGTTCCAAGGACGTCGGATCAAGATCCAGGTTTACCCCGTTCAAAGGATTTTCACGTAAAAAAAAACAACTAAGTCCGAAGGTAAAAATCTCCACTGAGGGCTCCTGTGACACGTGTCCGGAGAAGAATTCCAGGAGGTCGGATTGGACTGGCAGGTTCGTCCCACTGAAGAAAATCTTCAGAAAAACGACTAAGTGCGAAGGTAAACTGTTGACCGAGGCCTCCTGCGGCCTGTAGCCAAGCCGAGCTCCATCGCGGTCGGCCTGAAACTTTGACTTTGCCCCGGTCGCTGTGCAACCAGATGACCTGTCTGGCGCTTTTTGTTTGTAGGCACTAAAAAAACAATAATTCTTTAAAAATTCATATATCCGGTTCCCCCTATCCGATTTTATTAGTTTATGTGTAATTTTAAAGATACAATTATAATCTATTGTTATAAATTGGTTTTGGATTTTTAAACTGTTCCTGTGTTTTATTTTATTACTGTTTTGTGATATTTGAATGCTTTACACTCTGTCTCCTAAGTTAAGCCTTGTCGCTCGTTGCCAAGCTACCAAGGGTTGAGCTGGGTTTAATTTACTGAGACCTAACTGGAGCTAAGTGGAGGTTAGTGGCCTATTGATAAGTGTAGGTACTTACCTGCCCTTACCAATAACCCATTTTCCAACACCCAGGGATCGGTGGAGAGTGAAATTTGCGGGTCGAATTTTGTTACCCTACCTGTAGTAAATGGACAAATTGGGATTTGATTTTGTTTAGTGCTCCCAATAATTTTGCATTCGTTTCGTGTGAATCTGAGTTTGGGGAAGACAAGTAGCAAGACTTTGTCAGCTGCAGTACTTGTGAGTGTGACATAATTAGAGTCGTCCTGCGATAGGTTGGTTAGAGAAAAGGGTTGCACACGTATTGGCAGCCGTCCGGGAAGCGCAATTGGTTGACAAAGTGGGTGAAGAGAATTCTGGGATTAAAAGTCACTTCCTAATTTGATTTTGAATAACATAAAGGTTGAAAAGATGACATGTTTCAAAGCTTTAAAGAGTGCTTTAAAGGGGGGGATACATACATTGCATCGAGTATAGGGGATACTGCACCTCCAGAAGGCACACCAGCTTACATTGTAATCGAAGAAAAGGGTGTCATACCATGCCTTTGGTGAAAACAGTGGTGCAAAGTGACAGAGAAGGATGGAAGCTTAGCGTTTCCTGCTAATGGAACATTTAATTTGAGGAGCCTAGAGCCTTTGAGGAGGGTGCTGTATGATCAAAAGCCCCCACCAGACCAGCACAGTTCGAGGCATTAGCGATCTGGAAATTAGTAGCCAAACAGCAACAGCAACAGAAATTCGAGTGGAGGATGAGAAAGGCAAAAAAGACACTATACGAGGTTAGTTGGGATCATGACCAGAGGTCTTGGAGAACCAAGACCTTACAGGGGGTTTTCTGCAATTACACAGGACAGCAAGAGAGAAGGAAGGAAAGCAACCAGAAAAAAATAATAGAAGCCCTTCTGAGAATAGGAGAGGGAGACAAAAGGAGGCTAGGAGATCTTTGACATGCAAGGAAGAGTCAGACGATGATGTGTTTATTTTACAGTTATTGAGAAATCGGCGACCACCTTATGCAGCACATGAGAGTGGTCTGAGCACCAGTGCAGATCTTTTGGCTCTGCCCCAGGTTAACAAACAATGAGTCCAGTACAGGTTAATCCTAACATGACACAGAGCCAGATGCAGAGCATCTACTACTACTACTACTCCAGTAGTCCAAAATCCGTTTTCACAACCAAGTGTCCTGAGAATTTACCCTGATGTGCCAATTGTGGAAACTGCCACAAACTTAATAGTGCCTACAGGACAGGCTTTCCCCAAACAGACACTGGTTCAGACAGAACCAACTCCACTTTTACTGCCTCAAGTGCAGCCACAGGTAATGCCAAAATACACTCCAATGGCAGGGACCCAGACAGATGTGTCTGTATTGATGAGCCAGAATATGAGAACTAGACAACCACTAAATTTAAGCATGCCTTTATTTGCACAAGAGAAACCCAGTGCAGATGGACAGGGAGTCCTGACTCCGAGTTCAATGATGGGAGGACTTAATGAGAATATCCAAGTAGACTCTCCTGTGAGACAAACCTTTGACGGCTCGAGATCATTGCTAGTCCTTAGTCCATTCAAAGTTCCTCTGGATAATGTTATAGGGCTGAATCTTAGTAAGAGCTTGAAATTACTGACACTGCAGTCCCCGAATACAGTTGTGCAACAAGTGCCATATGCCCAGGCTGATAACATTTTGTTGCAAGGTTTAACAGCTCAACAATTGACTGAATGGTTAGACAAGCTGAATACCCCACAGAGTGCTCCTAAGGGAGAGGAGTACTTAAACTACACAAGACTAGGAATGGAAGCAGGTGAGCTCATTAAGGGAACTATGGGTGTGAACAGATTAGAGTCCTACATAGAAACAGAGTTGAGATATCTATGCCCGAAAATTATGATGAAAGTGAACAATGTGCACCAGAAGCTAGCAGACTTGGCAGAGAATTATGGCATAGAAATAGAGAAACAAAGCATTTGAAAAGGAGATACAGGGTAGATTTCAACAGCAAAGGCTTTGAACACATGAGATCTGCAGGGATGAAGGGACACCTTAGGGAATTACTCCAAAATGTCCAAACATAGGGAGCCTTAGACAAGTGGGAAGGCAGATGGTCAAAGAAAAGAGAAAAAAAGAAAAAGGGATTCTGTGGAGCTGACTGCAAATGTGCAGCAAAACAACAATCCGGTAAAAATCCTACCGATGAGAGAGATTCCAGGAGGGAATTTTGTTCATGTCCATTGGAGCAGAAGCGACATTCTGTCATTTACGAATGATTATCCCAGGTTGAGAGAGAAGCTAGTAAAGTGGTACCAGCAGACAGACAGGGTTGTTGAACTTGCAAAATGCCTGTGGGAAGACTTGAACACTCTGTTCGAGATAGTAGTTCCAGCTGATCTGTGGTTAGAGTGTAAAAGGAGTATAAATTGGCCGACAAAAGAACCAGAAAGAGATCAAATTAGAGGTGCACCGTCTCCTGAAGTAATGAAATATTACTATAAAGTGATTACATTTTTGTAGAAAATAATTTTGCCGAAAAACATTGACTGGCAGAAAATAGACAGGAAGCAAGAGTCAATACATTCATATTCTGAAAGATTGTTTCAGGCGTTCAAGCATTACAGTGGTACAGAGACAATTGAGCCAAAAGACATGATTCATTTTGTGTTCAGATTTGTGGAAGGACTGAGACCTGAAATCATCCAGATGATTAAGAGTCACTTGATTTGCTGGCAAGCAAAACTGATTGATGAGGTGTTGCATTATGCAAAGTACTGTAGTGATGGGATTGAATTGAAGCACAGAAAGCTGAAGGAAAAGGCAATGGTGATGGAGATTAAAGTGGCACAAACAGGGATGCAGGGAAGTTTTCCACAGCAACAGCAGCAACAGGGAAATATGGTGTTTCAGAATCAGATGAGAAGTAGAGGTCGAGGAGGTAATGGAAACTGAAGTCCTGATCTGAATACTGTAGTGGTTCAGAATGATGTGCGGAGAATGAGGAGAATGTTGCCTTACCAATCTTGCAGAACAATCGGACATTGGAAACAGGAGTGTCTGATGATGGTGCAGGGTGTCATTCAGCAAACTAATGACATCAACGTGTTTCAAAACATGAGAGGGCCAAGAATGAGAGGTCACAATCCAAATTTTCAAAATAATGTGAATTAAATGCAAAATGTTCAACCCATGCAACAGGTGCAAATGCTTTGTGTACAAATGACACAGATGCAACCAATGCAACAACAGGTCCCCATGATACCTAGAAAGAAAATCCAAATACCCCAAGCCACAATGGAACAGCAGCAGGTGATGCTTCCCCAACAGGTCCCAGGTCAGAGGTCCAACCCAAGTAATAACACTGTATACCAATTCCCATCACACAGTGAGATTGGAATAAATTATGATTGGGTGAGCGAGAGTTCAGATGAAGAGGAGTGTGTGCTTGCAGCTTCCTTAGAAGTAGATCAGACATGTGAAGGGAAATGTCATTTGTCACGGAGTTTCATTCTTGGTTGACACAGGAGCTACACACTCTACAGTAAGATCTGCAGAAGTTCTGAATTTGCCCCTTTCAGGAAAGACAGTCCAGATTGTAGGAGTAGCAAATCAGTATCTGACGAACCTGATTACATAACCAGTTCAGGTTAAAATTGGCAACTTTAAAGGATTGCACAAACTCATAGTCTGTGATTCAAGTCCGGTATCACTACTGGGAAGAGACTTGCTGTGTAAAACCAGGTGCTCGAATACTTGCTCAAATGATGGAATTGAGATACAGACGATTAATGACGATGAAGATGACCCAGCTCCAGAACTTGACTGTGAGACAATAAATGAGGAGGACCCGTTGATAAATTTCTTTCCAGTGTTTAAAGTGAGGGAACTCTCTCCTGACTTGCAGGGAATGGTTGAAGAGAAAGTGTGGGCTCTGGTAGGGAAAGAAATAGGTCTGATAAAGGGAGTTGAGCCAGTTAAAGTTCCTGTGAAGCCAAACCCAATTGTTTCTCAGATTCCACAGTACCACATGCTAAAGTATGTTTTTATAAAGTTTGCAGAATCTGTGAAACACGGGGTTTTGAAAGAAGTGTTGAGCAGTCCACAGAATTCGCCGATAATGGGATTGAAAAGGCCCAGTGGGAAAGTTCAAATTGTCCAAGATTTGAGATAAATAAATGACAATGTGATCAAATGTTGCCCCATGGTACCTAATCCAGCTGTGATAATGTTTCAGATTCCATGTAATGCTGAGTGGTTCACTGTCTTTGATTTGTCTCAAGCCTTCTTTTCTGTACTTCGTCATGAGGACAACCAGTTTCTCTTTTGTTTCAAATTTTTAAACTGAGTTTACTGTTGGTGTTGAATTTCTCAAGGGTTTTCAGAGTCACCTTCCATATTCAATCAGATCTTGAAAAAGAATCTGTAGTTGTTGGAATTGCCTTTCGAAATGACTTTGGTACAGTACATTGATGACCTACTGATTGCGTCCAAAACGAGGGATGAGTGTAAGTATGACACAATTACATTAATGAACCATTTGGGAAACAATTGTCATAAATTATCTCGACTTAAATTGCAGCACTGTCAGAAAGAAGTGAAATTGTTGGGTCACCAGATTGAGAAGGGATCAAGGAAAATATCAAGAGAAAGGGTCAGAGCATATTGCAGATGAATCTCATAACCACCCAGAGAGATGTCAGGATGTTTCTAGGGTTGGTAGGTTACTGTCATTAGTGGATTCCCTATTTGTTGGTCATATCCAAACACTTACAAAAGCTGACCCACAAAGAAGTCTCCGATCCCATAGTGTTAGACCAGGCATGTATGAAAGCATTTTCTGAAGTGAGAGTCTGTGCAAAGCTCCGGCTTTAGGTATACCTGATTACACAAAGGCTTCTTTCATTTTTTTGTCATCAGCGTGATGCGTTTTCTTTGTCTTGACGCAGGACCATGGAGGTGTAAACTGGCCAGTGATATATTTTTCAGCTACTTTGGACCCAGTTGCAGCAGCTTTACCAGGCTATTTGCATGCAGTTGCAGCTGTTGGGCACAGCCTCGCACAGTGTGAAGGCATTGTGATGGGACATCCCCTAACAATAATGATCCCTCACTCAGTTGAAGTTTTGCTTAAACACACCAAGGCTCAATACCTGACAGGTGCAAGATTGAGTCGCTATGAAACGAGTATTCTAGGGTCACCAAATGTGTCATTGAAAAGATGTACAGTGCTGAAACCGGCAACCTTACTTCCAAATGAAAATGTTGAAATTTAAAAGCTGAAAGACATTGAGCATGATTGTCTTGAGGTAACTGATCTGTGTACGAAACTAAACTAAGACCTGACATTAGGGACACCCGATTGGAAAAGAATGACCAAATTATCTTTGTCAATGGTTTTGTCTAAGAGACAATGTAGGAACACTGACAGCAAGATATGCTGTGTGCACAGTTACTGGTATCTTGGAAGCGTCTTGGCTTCAAGGAGTATATTCTGCAGTAGTAGCAGAACTGGTAGCCCCTAGTAGAGCAAAAGGTTACCATCTATACGGATAGCCAGTATGGATTTAAAATAGTCTATGATTTTAGCCAGTTGTGGTCACAGAGAGGTTTTATAACCTCTTCTGGTTCACCAGTGAGAAATGGTGAGAGAATTAAAGAATTGCTGCAAGCTATCCACATGTGTGAAAAGATTGGCGTGGTGAAATGTAGTGCACATTTGAAATCGTAAGATTTTGTGTCAATGGGGAATGGATATGCAGCTCAAGTCTCAAGGTTTTGCGCATTGAACTGTATATCGTTCCAAGATAAGTGGGAATTGTTACCTAAAGAAGATGAAGTAAGCCGAAGTTTTGCACTGAAAGTAATAGATACATTGAAAGAATTGAAAACATTACAGAATAAGGTTGACAGGGAGGAAAAATGTTTATGGAGTAAAATGAAATGTGTATAGAGACAGGATGAATTGTGGGTTTCAGAAGGGGGTCAAATAGTTTTGCTCAACAGTCTGTTGTCCCAGATGGCTTGGTATTATCATGGTCAAGCACATGACGTGAGGAATGCCATGATTCGTTTGTTCAAGCATAATTGGTTCAATTCAAAATTTAGACAAGTTGCTGAAGCAGTTTGCCATTATTGCGTCATTTGCTAACAGATGAACGCGGGAAAAGGCACAGTGGTTAATTTGAGCAGGAGGTCCATTCAGCAGAATGCAGATGGATTTTATTGAGATGCCTATGTGTGGGGGTTTGAGATATGTGTTGGTGATTGTCTGCATGTTTAGTCACTGTATCGAAGCGTACCCTACACAAAGAAATGACAGACTCACAGTAGCGAAACTGCTGCTTGGGGAACTGATACCACGTTTTGAGTTTCCGATCTCTTTAGAATCAGACAGGGGAAGTCACTTCAACAATGAAGCAATTAAATTACTGTGTGCAGCATTGAACAGTGAGAAGAAGTTGCATTGTAGTTACTGGCCTGAAGCATCAGGACTAGTGGAACAGATGAATGGTACTTCGAAGTCAAGAGTGGCAAAAATGTGTTTGTTCACAAATCTGAAATGGCTTGATGCACTGCTGTTAGTTTTGTTGACAATGAGAAACACACCCGAAAGGAAGACAGGATTGTCGCCGCACGAAATCCTCATGGGCCAAGCAATGAGGTTGCCAGCAGTACCTGCGAATGCGCTTGTAAGCATTACAGACGATATGGTGTTGGACTACTGCAAAGATCTGGCTGATATGGTTCTCTTTTTTTCTCAGCAGGTGGAAGACACCACACTTTCACCAATCCATGATCTAGGACACAACCTGAGAGCTGGTGACAGGGTTGTGCTCCGGAAACACGTGCATAAAACGTGTTTGGAGCCTCGGTGGAAAGGCTCATTCCAGGTAGTTCTGGTTACTACCACAATTGTGAATTTTGCTGGAGTTCTGAACTGGATCTATGCCAGCCACACGAAGAAAGTGGCATGTCCTTTGGACGATGAAGAAGAGTTGTTGAGACTGCCAGCAATGACCAGACAAGCCTCAGAGCTGGAAGGAGAAGAAGGAAGAATTTAGACTGGATCTTAGCAAGTTGAGGACGGTTCAGTCACTCCTGTGAGAGACAAAGGAGAAGACCTCCAGGAGGGTGACAGTGAGCCAATCTCAATTGAGGCGGCAGGAGAGCCTAATCAGAGGAGGGCTTTCCCAGAAGTAGATGATTTTAAGAGACAAACAGAGCAAACACCAGACCCCGGGGGGGAAGGAGTTGAGGCGGATCACAATCAATTTGATCCGACTCCTCCTGAACCAGTTGCAGGCCCGTCAAGAGAAAATCCTGCAGAGCAAGAAGAAGTTTGAAGTTCAACACTGAAAAGAGCATTGACCAAAGGTCCACTGAAAGGTGATAAGTGGCCGGAGTCACAAACAAAGAGAAAGGAAGTAGTTGTTGAGACAACAATCGAGGAAGAAGTAGATACCACAAGGAGAGAAGATCTAAGTGAAGCAGAATTGAGTGGTGATTGAAAGTTGAAAAAAAAAGAGAATAGCAAGTCGAAGGTACGCAGATTCTGAATGGGTGTATGCAACCTCAAGTGAATGGCAGAAATAATTTTTGCCTTTTTGTTTTGATCGAGACATTCCAGGTCAATATTTTGGTACTTGAAGGAATCCGATGAACTGAACTGTTGAAACAAACTGAGAAATGTGCCAAGGAAAAAGAAAATGTTGAAAAGTAACAGGAAAAGACTTTGATAACCTGATTGTGACAAGATAACCTTATTTGACAAGCTGCTAAACCAATTTTTGACAAAGTATCCTGGAAGTGAGACTGAAAGCTGTAAATAACTGCTGAAAGAAGAATTTCGTTTTAGATTTTTGCTGCATTTTTCTAAATTTTCTCTTCTACTTTCTGATTCTTTACAGATCATGAGTAATATTATTCAGCAGGGTAGGAAGAACAGGTGCTGTAAATGCATGAGTATTGGTTTGGCAATTGTGTGTGGGATATTGTTTGTTGGTATGGCTGTTCTTGACAAAAGGGAAGCCAACCACACTTCAGCTTTAGAGACAACTACTGGAATAACAGCAATAGAGAATTTTAGGTTAGATGAGGAGTATCTGCACATAGGTAATAATGCCCAAGGGGAGCTTTCTTCTAATGTATTTTATTGCTTATTGAGTGAGTATGTTGAAACAATGAATGTGAAGAATTGTTTTGTGTGTACGCAGATTCCTTCATCAGTTGAAGAAGGAGTTACTTATCATAGTTTGCCTCATACTCATGGGTTGAGTTGTAGTCTGTTACTAACAAGATGTTATAACCAGGGGTACATTCAGTACTTCTACTCTAACCACGACATGGTGTTTTCGTTTGTTCCCATAATTAGGTATCTGAATAGAGTAGCTAAGGATAATGACATAGTATTAGTGAGAGGTTTCTTTGAACCTACATTAACTTTTGTCACAGCTTATGTGCACAGAAATAACCTGACATGCTTTCTTACACCTTTAGAAAAGAGCTTCTTAGATCACACAGATGACAGGAGAAAGGCATTGAAGGAGAAGTTAGAAAATTGTTTAGAGAAAAGGACTTACAAGAATGATTATGCTTATAGTGCAATAAAACACAAGGGAAATTAGCTTTAGATGTGCAACACATAGGGAAGCTCTGTGCATATAGGCCTAAATGTTGCACTTACCTTTTATTTGTGGGAACGAGTGAATGTAGACATGTGTTTTTGTTTCAGATTAAATGGACATTCATGTTGACTGGACAGGATTCAGCGATTCCTGGTATACATTACATCTGTGGACGTAATGCTTATTACCGTGTTATTTGGGGATAGTTTTCCTAAAGATATTTCAACTTGATGACTTAAAGAAATTTCCAAAATTGACTGAGTTACATCTCTTTAGAGAGAAGAGAGAGTCTCCTTCTAGTATAGAGGGAGATATTTTTGGAGCAATGATTCCTTCAGTAGGAGTCGTTCTGAACTCAATAAAGATTCAAAAGTTGTCTACTATAGTGAATAACATGCTGACAAGTTTTTCAGGAGCCATGATCCTGATAGATACTGAATTAGCTGCTGAAAGAGCTATGACTCTTCAGAACTGCCTTGTGTTAGACATTCTTTTGGCAAAGGATGGGAGAGTTTGCAAAATGCTCAATTCTAGGCATTGCTGTTCGTACATTCCTGATAATAGTGAAGAAATTGGAAACTTACTTACTAATCAGACTAATGAGAGTGCTGATTTGAAAGAATTGAAGGAACCAGGTGTTTGGGAGAAAGATGGAAATGGATTTGCTTCACTGAGAAATTGGCTCAGCAACAATGGGAAAGGGATATTATTGAAAATAACACAGGGGATATTGATTATCATGATTTGCGTAATTGGAATTTGGGGAATATGCAAATTGTGTGAAAGGATCAAATTGAAGAAGACGAAGAATAATCAGAGGAGGGAAGCAAAGAAAAGGGAAAAATTGTTTAGGGAAATTTTAAAAGGGAACGAAAATATGAGGGGGATAGAGATGACAGAATTTTACCTGAAGTGAACATTTGTGAGTGAAGGTTCATTGTGAGGACACATTTATTCATCAGAGGAGGGATTGTTAACGCTGAGTTTTTAATGAAATTATTAATGAATATCCATGTAATTTGAGTGTTGCATTTGCATTGAAAATGTAATAGTATACAAAAAAATAATGCACACATTTGAAGGTGCGACTACCTGAGGGGCCGCCAATGTTCAAGAAGTGTACTTATTAATGGCTTATTAATATGAAATGTTCAGCTTATGTTTGATCAATGTAGTAATATGTCATATTAAGGGTTATGAATTATGTATTAGCTTTATTAATTGTATGCCTTAACTTAGTGAAGTTTTGGCCTAGTTGCACAGCCTCATGTCAAGCTGTGTTTCTTAGGCTTTTAATAAAATGTCTGCTTAGAGAATTAAATTGTGATTTTCTACTGTACTCTCCGTTTGTTCATAGCTAAAAATCTTTCTCATGAGAAACTGCTTGCTACAAGATGCTGCACTAGCTAATACAACAATGTTTTATGTAATGTGTGTGAGACTGACTGTACCAGGAGAATACAATGGAGAGTCTGACTGGAGTATAAGCTGCAACAATATTGTTACTTGACGAGCTGAATGACGGGAGCGGGACAAGAATAGCCAATCATCAACATGTAAACCCTGTACTAGTAGAAATGTAGAGATGAAGTTTTAGTTTTATTGGACAAAGTGTGAACATGCAATTCTTGAACTAATTAGGATGTGGGAAGTAGTTTTAGGAAATCTAACTTAGCTCGACTGCATGGAGAGAAGAGATCCCATTCTCTTCATTCCTCTTAAGAGTTTAGAACATTTGCCCATTTTCTATCTTGCCGTAAGACCATTTTGCTAATTTTCCGTCTTGAGAAGAGACGTGCTTAACTTTATCGCTTAAAAGACTTTGGGCCACATGTAAGTAGCCTTTTGCACGTCGCAAACGGTGAATCGGGCCGTTTGCGACGTGCAAAATGCACTTTGCCATGTACCAAACCATTTTTGCGATTCGGTAAACTATTTACCGAATTGCAAAAAAGGATTGCTACTTGCAATTAGGAAGGGGTGTTCCCTTCCTTATTGCGACTCGCAGTCGCATGTATGATTGTTTTGTGAACGCAAATGCCGTCGCAAAACAATCACAGTTAGCACCAGTGTCACACTGGTGCTAACCCATTCGCAAATGGGAAGGGGTCCCCATGAGACTCCTTCCCCTTTGTGAATGTCAGTTAAAACATTTGTTCAGAGCAGGCAGTGGTCCTAACAACCACTGCCTGCTCTGAAAAAATGATACGAAAATGTTTCATTTTTTGTTTTTGAAATGCATCTTGTTTTCCTTTAAGGAAAACGGGCTGTATTTAAAAAAAAAACTGCTTTATTTAAAAGCAGTCACAGACATGGTGGCCTGCTATCTCCAGCAGGCCATAATCCCTGTGAGGGCCGTCATTCCCAAGGGGGTCGCAAATTGCGACCTACCTCATGAATAATCATGAGGTGGACATTTGCGACCCCTTAGCGAATCGCAAATAGTGTCATTGACACTATGCAACATAAGGTTTTGCGACTCGCAAATTGAGAGTCGCTCTGACTCGCAATTTGCGAGTTGCAAAACCAAACGTTGGTGCATGTAGCCCTAAGCCATTTCTGAACTTTAATGCTGTATCCTGATGCCTTGCTGACCAGACTGACGTCCTGATGATGAAGACTGTCACAGCTTTCTGATCCGCACTGAGGATAGGTATATTGACTATGATATTGTTTGCTATGTCTATTTGGTTTTGTTTCTAGGTACCAGCGGCTGTTTTGGTAGAGCCATAGTTAGATGTTTTTTCAAATTTGTGTTGACTAAATTGTTTTGCATGAAGCCCAAAATGCTAATTCTAATCTGATGTTAGTTAGGGAGCTCACTGATGAAGTTCGCTATATGAAATAGCAGCTGATGTCTTTCTTTCTTTCTTTAGCTGAAACTAAATGTATGTAATATCATTTGCGCAGTTGTTCTTGATATTGATTTGCACTGTAACTTTAGAATGTGTAGTAGCTCAAGCTTTGATTAGATTGCGATTCTTTTGTCACTTCGGTCAGCCAGTATTGTTTCTGTATGTGTATCAATTGATTTTGAGACTATTTTACATGACATTAGCATTGTTAATATAGGAAAATAAATATTATAACTTTTACATAAAGGTGTGGTTATTCATGACTGCAAGGTCATGGTGTGTGATAATTACTGACTTTTATTGATTACTAATGTTATTGATTGTTATTGATTATTGATCTGCACGTACGGGACATATGAAATGGTTGGAAAACCTCAAAGCGAGTCAAACCGTTCATCGATCTATTCCCGCCTCCCTTGTAAGTTTACTTATTAAGGTCTGACATGCTAACAATTGTGCCGAGTGTGTTCCCTTTTCTTTCTGTTTTTGGCCATGATTGCCATTTCTATTTTATCCCCAAGGATTGTTTATTTCTTATAAAGCACCAAGGGTTGGGCTCTACTTTTTGTCTGCAGAGGCTGGTTGGGCTGCTTTTATTTGGAGTACATTTTTCTTTGTGTCTCCTTCCTAATCCCAGTTCGGTCTCATTAGCTGGAGAGGCTTCTGGCAGGAGATTATTTATTTTTCCTCTGTTAGCAGAGTCCAGAGTGCCACATTCCTCTTACCTAAAACACTGTGCTTGGCCTGCGTTACTCTGGTCTCTCTTTACAGGCATGTGGCCTGCTTTGTTGTTAAAAGGTGAGATTCCTCGTAGAAATGAGGCAAATGGAAACCAATTTATCATTACAGTGAGGTTTGGGGCATTTGCTAGTTTCCTGATGCCTGTTAAGTCTAATTTCATTAAGCATTCTACTTACATGTGTGGATTGGTTTTTGGTGACGTCTTCTTAGTTGTCAGTGGCAAACCAGTTGTCTTGTCACTCCTCTCTTTCTTAAGAAACAGAGGTGCTCATGACTGGCAAAGAATAAAAAAGGGAAAGTGGGGTTGTCTTTCTCTTTGCCTGCTTTGCAGGGGGTTTATTTTTTCCTATATTGCGACAAACTTGCGTATTATTGTTTCAGGGAGTTATTTCTTAACTTATCCTGTATTACATTTCTTTAGGGTAAGTTTTGTTTGTCTTGGATGCTTCCTTTGATTTATAATTTATGACATCCTGTAGGTACTTTACATACCTCCTACCTACTTTCTATCTGGTGTTGTCTCCTCACAATGGAGAGGAGAGGATGTGGTGTTATGGCCAGAGATGCCAGCCTTGGACCTGGGGAGCAAGGTTCTGGCCCCGGTGCCCACTTAATGGCCAGTTATTCTAGGCAAATCAGTTAATCACCCTATGCTGAATAAAAAAGAATGTGACTTTTAAAAGAGCACTGTGAAAAGAGAAGACACCTTAACCCTTCACCTTCTGGGATGCGAGGGACAGAGTGAGGACTGACTCTTCCGAGGGAGCTCACAATGTTTATCATGAGCAGCTCCAGGTGATGATCATATCAATTTCTAGTGAATTCAACAAGCAAGAGGAACAGAGTGACTGTTTCTTTCCTGTAAGAAGTTATCCCTTCCAATTTTCCATCTCTTCTTATTCTCTCTCTTCCTCCTGGTTCTCTCCCTGCTGTGATACTGAGGGGCTGAGACTCAAGCTTCAAGAGGCTAATACATTCAGAAGGCTGAAACTTGTATAAACTGGTTACCTTTGTCTCATCTAATTTGAAATTGCCAGTTGATGAAGAGCAACAATCTACTAGTACTAACTGTTTCTAGGCAATTCAGCAAACCAGTTTTCCTCAGATTGGCTGTGAATTAAGCTATGCATGGTCTTTTTGGGAAGGAAATGATAGGATCTGGACTTCGATACCCAGATTCACGATGAGACTTTTGTCTTTGTCTAAAGAGGTTATAGATCTTCCTTAAAATCTCTCTATAGCCCCCTTATTGGTCAACCACCCAGGACAGCCAGCCAAGCTGTTGTTTGAAGGAATAGTAATTACTGACTGAGTGGCCAAAAAGGTTTGGAGCATCCCTAAAGAGGGACTATTCTGCACCAAACGTATGGTTGAGAGCAGATGTGTGTTCTTTTTATACTTTGCTGTCCCTGGTGATGGATTGTCATTCAGGAGGGAGAGGATGATGCTCATTTGTTGGCAGTTATGGAGCTCCAGGCAATATGTCTTCCATATATTAATTTTGATTGCCTGAAAGATTCACCAAAGTCTACTTGCAGGATGATAGCTGCCAGGAGGAATTGGTATGTGACAGGATGGAATACTGATTCTGGTCAATATATGTGTGTCTGTTTCAGGGAAAACTGTTTGAGGAAAGACTGGGAAATGTAATCAATGAACTATTCCCTTCCTCTTAAGCATGATTCAAGGTATTTTTCTAAGAGAGAAGCCTTACAAGAGTTCTAGAGGAAGAAAATGTGATCCTCCACTGTCAGCCCATATCTTCAGAGGGGAGTACAAAGAATGGGTCTAGGAACAATCAGCTCTCTGGACTATGCAAGGGCCTATTTTAAGGAGAAGACAACTAGGGGTAGACTGACTCTGTATCTTAGTTTTTGGCAGAATCTGGTCAGAGTTGGCTGGGTTTTCAGGTGACTTCCCAGGGTTACTCCCTGGAGTTTCAGTCTCTTCCTCCACAGAGACATTTTCTTTATCTCAATTTCCAATGTCACCAGAAAGGGACAAGCTTTACGAGGAGGCATTGCATTACTACTTCTAATGAAGGCTATTGTACCCGTTTCAAATTCTGAGAGAGCCCAACGTTGACACTCTCCTGAGTTTCTAGTTAAGAAACCATCATGGAATTATCACCTGACAAAAGTCCTCAAGAAGCAGACTGTTTTCTTGAAGAGGATCCATTTCAAAATGAACTGTCTCCAGCAGGTAATGTTATTGCTTCTTTTGAGAAACATCCATGCTTTTATAAATCTAAAGGATGCTTCTGTATGCATTCCTATTGCCCTCCCATCTTTGGAAGTTTGGTAGATTTGTGATGGGCAACAGCCATTGGTAGTTCAGAATTCTTTCTTCTTGGAGAAGGCATCTCCAAGGGTAGGTACAAATATTTTGGCTCCAGTAATTGTGATCTTGCCAATTTTGCTCTGAATTTGAAATTGGACATTGTGAAGTGACAGCAAATCCTAGAGCAATTTGAGTTATTAATTTAGCTCACAAAATCAAATCTGTAGCCTTCTCAGAGCCTAAAGTTTTTCGAGACATGGTTCTGGACAGATTTGGGGTTTGTCTGCCTTCTTGAGGATAGAAGAATGAACCTAGTTTAGAGATTGTCATCACTTCTAAGGATGGCTCAGATGTCAGCAAGAGACTTACTGTATAAAAAGGGGGTCATGGCAATGGTTTTCCTTGTAATTCCATGGGCCACACTCTACTTGAGGCCTGTGGTGGTCTATATTCTCTAGCACGTTCTGCCAGGGTTCAACAGTTTTGAGAGTCTGCTTCTCATGTAGCATGATCTGAGATCTCTTCAGTGGTAGTTCATTTCTTCCAATTTGGGGAGAGAAGTTTCTCTTTTCCTTAGCAACCTATAGTAGTGTCAACAGATGCAAGCTCCAAGGTTTGGGTTGCACTGCTGAGCCTCATTTGAAATGGAATTTGGACTCCACACAAAAGAGTCCATTCCGTAAACTAAAGTGATTTCAGTGTGATGTGGGTTGCACTCCAGAGATTTCAGTCCTTGATCTATCAAAGTAATGTACTGGTGAACACGGACACTGTAATAACAATGTCATACATGAACAGACAATTTGAAGCGGGCTTTATATCCTTGAATTATCTGGTACCGGGAATAGTGGACTGGGCAGAAAATAATTTTGCATCTCTGAGAGCATTTCATATTTGTGGGAGGGACAACAGGATAGCAGACACCCTAAGCAGTGTGTTCCCCTCTCCCAGACTATCAGGTGAGGTATTTCAGATGATTTTTAAGAGGATCTGCAAACCCTTAAAAGAACTCTTTGCATACCAATCCAATGCTCTTATTTCCAGTTTTTTTTCCAGGATCTATGATCCTCAAACACTGCAAGTGGATGCCTAGGCTTATCAATGGCTGACTAGCCATGCACATTCCCTCCAATTTCCCTGGTGCCTCTTCTCCTGGCAAGTATTTGGGGTGGTGAGCAGGGGTGATTTTTGATTTGTCCATTCTGGTCTCAGAGGAATTGGTTTCCTATTTCCTTGGGGACGATAGTGGTCCCAGTATGGTTTCTTCTTCCCTCTCTCTCTCCAAGCCCAATCTTAACTACTCTTGCCTCTCTTTCTCTCTAGATGTTGATGTTAGCAGCCTGCAGTTTGAGAGAAAGGGCGTAGGAGTTCAGGCATGCCTCTGACTGTCTCACGCTCTATTTAGGCCTCTGGGAAGTTATCCACTAAAAAATCTTATGTGCATTATTGGTCCTCATTTTCTAAGTGGTGTAGAAATAATGGTTTGTCTCCAATTCAGTGTCCCACAGAGAACATACTGTAATTCCTACAGCAAGGATTTAACAAAGGTAGGTCACCTGTCATTCTTAGACTTCAAAGGGCTGTAGTTAACTTATTATGTTCCCCTTGGGGTGCTCTTTCTTAGACTGAAAAATGGGTTTCCGGACTATTTAGAGTTTTGTTTGTTCAGAAACTCAAGTAACAATTTTTTTTCTCATTTGGGGCCTTATATTGGTCGTCAAGATTTTGCTTTGACCCACTCTCTCATATTCTTCTGAAATTCTTGACCTTAAAGGTGTTTTCTTTTCATTGCCATTTTCACTGCCAGAAGATGGGTGACCTTTCAGCCATGTATAGTAGTCCCCTTACCTTAGATGGTATGAGGATCGTACTGTGTTTAAAGGTGGATCCTAAGTTTATCCCCAAGGAGAATTTGGTGTTTCACAGGACTTAGGAAATTGTGGATCCTGTGTTCCATTCTCGACTGCAGTTCAATCTCTTCTGGATGTAGTTAGGGTAGTAAAGGTTTATTTGGCTAGATCTGCAAATTTAAGGATGAACAAATACCATTATTGTGAATTTTGGTCTTAGGAAGCAAGTGGAAAAGTTTTCTTTTTCAACCATGTCCTGTTGGATAAGGGGGTGATTTCCATTGCTTACTCCATGGCGGACCTTGTGGCTGCTGGGCTGGTCTTGGCTTGGTCAACTAGAGGAATGGCTGTGTCCTGGGCTAAGTGGGGTGGTATTTCCATTTCAGATATATGAAATGCAGTTACCTTGGTTTCTCAGTCTACTTTTGTTGACCATTATAGGCTGAATCTAGCTCAAGGATCGAAATTAGACTTTGGATGAGCAGTTCTAAATTTTTCTCAGGGATATAACCTATATACTTTTTTTTGTCTTTTTTCTAGTGACAGAATCATGTCTTTGTATGTTTCGATTTCAGTATTGCGTGAATATTTTGAGCATGACTCTGTCCTTTGTCTTCTACATATGCTTGGGTATGCTTGCATATAATAAGGAAGGGGATGAGGAGTGGATGAGGAGGTAATGCCTGGATTTCTTACTGGCAATCTTCATTACTCTCATCCCATTATTTATTTTCCCTCCCTCCCTTTTCATTTTGAAAGAGTGTCTGTGGAGGCTTTGTAAATTAAGGAAGTGCATCATTCCTGTTCCCCTTTAATACGTAAGGGAGAGGCGTTGTTTTCTCTTTATTTTAATTAGGAACTGCTTGGTAAAGATGAATGTGGTGAGGCCTCACCTCACAGTATGCATATGGTAAGTAATGGGACGAGGAAGAAGGCATTGGAGTAATCAAGATTACCGGTATGTAATCCAGGCAATAATCAAAGCAAGCACATGCTTAGGGCATCAAGTGAAGTGGAGCACCGCAGAAATCCACAGAAACTTTCTATTGCCGGATTTATCATGGACCATATGGTGCAAAACTGCAAATGGTGCAGTTGAACCAGGTTCCACAAAAGGGGCTCCCATAATAACTGAAAAATGACATAATAATAATAATAATAATAATAATAATAATAATAATAATAACAATAATAACAATAACAATAATAGAAATTAATGATATACATTAATCTTGGGAATACAATGCAATTAGAATCTGGTAACTGACAGACAGTGTGAACTTAAAAGCATGTGCAGATTTGTATGGATCATTAGCAGCCCATCTATGCACTACACAAGATAAATTTGAAAGACATGAAGCAGCTGCAAAGGAAATGTTACCAGGTGTTGATTACAAGGCAGCTCAAACTCGCAAATGTATCAGACAGAAGCTACCCAATGATGGAGATGCTACACCAAGAGAATATCTGAATGCCTTAGACTTGACAAACTTGAAACTGAGATGAGAAGAAGAGGAGAGATATACAAAGAAATAGCAGATAGATTTCCTTTACTAAGTAATGTACCACATAATGTCACCTCATCATCTACTGAAATTGAAAGGTACTCTCAGTGTTCTCAAAAGCTGATTGATGCTTACCCAGAGGACTTGGACACTGATTTCTCAGCTGAGCTTCAGCAGTTGCACTCATATGTGTGTCATAATTTCAGTGCAACAAAAATGTAAAAACAAGATGCAATCATGCTGAACTTTATAAAATAATTGTACTAGACAATAATGAGTGTGCCTTTCCAGATGTAGAAATGACCTTTCATACATTTGTAACGTAAATGGTCACAAATTGCTCAGCTGAGCATTAATTTTTTCAGTTGATGTATATTAAAAATCCCAGCCAGGTAACAAGTTGTAATGTTTGAAAAAGTTAAATAAAATATTTAAGAAAAGAGTGCCACCTGGGGCACAACCGCAAAAATCCATCCAATTTGGCTTAACTTGGCATAAGATACAAGCGTGGCAACTACTAATCAAGGAAAAACGACCCAGCCAATCCAGAGTGCTGTACGGCTGAGAAGTTCTTTACTGCATTCAGCAGTTTATTATTTATTCTCTTTGGGAAGGCCACTGTTCGGGAGAAAAGCCTCACAAAAAATCACCACTGTATGACTAGGCATGCGTTCGTTAGACTTCAGGGGGGTCCCTACCTGGGGGAGCACACCTTGCTTCAGTATTAGTCAGTGCTGTAGCAAGGGCTGTGTAGAAGATCCCTGTGGCCCGGGGAGCCCCAGGTAGAATTGGAAGCCACCCTTGAGGCTCTCTGGGCACAAAACAACATCCAGGCATAGTGTCATGCTAATTCCTGCCAGCAGGCAGTTTGCACTCCAGCTCCAGGTTTGCACTGTGGAAGCAGGGTTCAAATTGAAGGCAGAAGAAAATAAACAAGCAAGAAAGTACTGTGTCATTAAAGATTTTGCCTGGCTCTGCGTGGCTCCTATATGGGCCCAACATAGTGCATGTGGCCCTCACATATGAGTCAGTGGCACTTGAGTTTAAAACAACAGAATGGGGGTTTGGGGGCTGCCGACCACAGGGAGGTCTGCCCTCAGGGGATATTGGGAGGGTTAGCAGTCTAGTGACTGCCTTTAGGATTTGGGCTATGTGGGAGCCCACTGTAGCTCAAATATATGTATATTAGGTGCCTTTTTTTGGGCTCCCCTCCACCACTTCTGGTACAGGTGACCTGGTGGTTCGATCTGGGGAGCCCATAGTTAGTAATTTTTCCATAGCTTAGGAAATGTCTTTGTCCCCATAGTGTCCCTTTTTCTCCCCTTGTAGCTGGGAGCAAAGTATGGTGTCAGAGGAGGCAAAAGTAGAGGAGGTGATGTGGCTCCTGCGAAAGGCAGGGTGAATGGACCTTGTCATGGGAGTGGAGCAGGCCCTGAGTTCAGCCAGCCCGGCTCTCCGGGCGTCCCACAAGGTGGCTGCAGCAGTAATTGCCTGTTCACCACCCAGGACAGCGAGAACAGCAGCCTTGAGATTTAACACAGCGTTCTTGGGTGCAACATTGCTAAGTGGACGGTCTGCTTTGCCACAAGGTTTCCAGACTCAGGAGAGCTTGCGGTGGCTCTTATGCACAAAGGTGAAGAGATGGCTGGGCCCAGGGGAGTTTGGTGAACATTAGCGAGGGAACCCTACAATACTGACAAAAGTAGTTCTGACATGCCTTCATCCATTCCACCCACCGAAAGGGCACAGGTAGCCTCCAACACTTTTGGGATAACAGACAGATGAATGGCATCAGCAGAGCAGTAAGGTAGAGTTTTGACAGCCTCCCTAGATGCCGGGTGTCAACCCGCACATACAGCAAGTGCAATGATAACACAGCAGGCCTGTGTTGGGTGAGGTCTAAGGACACCATGGGGGTGGGTGTCAATGCTGAAATATGAGAAGAACAGCCTTGAGGAAGGCTAGTTGCAAGATGTGGAAGAGCTTGTGGGGACATGGGTGGGGGGTCCTATTAACGTGTTATTAACTAGTGTGTTGCAGAATAGCACAGCCCAAAATGGTATGTAGTTGGGTCACAGAAGCCACTGGTGACGTGGCAAGCATCTTTATGGGCACTGACCTTGGAGCCAGGTAAGGGCTAGGATGCTGGAGTGGGTCCACTTAAGGCATCCATGGGCATTGATGTGGGTTGTGGAACTGGGGGGAGAGGGAGCAGCTACAGAAAGGTAAGTACATGGCTGATATAGGGGACGGTATATGTGAGGCAGTGGTCGGTGTGGCTACTAAACTTGAGATGGTGACAGAGGCGAGCAAGAGCAGAGGCCAGCAGCAGAGAGAGTATTCAGGACAAGGATGAGAAGCACACAGGTGACAAGACTGATGAGCAGGAAAAGCTGGAAAGTCAAAAGCTCCAAATTAATCGGCTGCCCGGCATGGGTATGACAAAGCCATTGGGGGCTCACTTGATGTTGTGGAATGGGAAATATGTAGAGATGTTTAAGCTTGCAGCTGCACTCCAAGGAAGGATCGAAGAAGGAGGAGTACAAGCTAGCCAAGTGCCCAAGGATTCCTTTAATGACTGAGAACTGGACCACAGCATTTTTAGTATACTCCAGTGTCAGTTGTGATAAGTTCCCAGAGTGCTGTGTGATGTTGTTTAAATACATGGTTGTGATACGCAAGGTGCAAATTACTTTTGGAGGCCATGCTTGGGCTCAATTTGATGAAGAATTTCGGGCATGCTTGGCATGGGATCTGAAGGTGAAGTGGGGCGAACTGGACACAAATCTTTGGCAACAGACCATGGGCCCCACTAAGTTTGGAAAAACAATTTTCAAGGCCAGTGGCCTGCTGATATCTAAGCCCTTTCAGAGATGCCCACCCGAGGGATGCGTGGAAACCAAACCAAAAAGTCAGAAAGGTCAGGAGGAGGGTGCTTGGACTTCAACTAAGGTCTGTGTACACAGGAGCACTGTACGTTTAGACATGAGTGCTCCAAGTGTGCAAGCAGACATTCACTCATACATTGCTTCAGGGCCAAAGGGGAACCAAGGACAGAATTTAGAACAGCAGCAGCCATATACAGCTAGCCAGGGGCCACAACCACAGCAAAACTCTTATGGGAATACAGGGGAAAGTGGCACACCGGGTCTGAAAGGCTCATACTCCAGTTAAAAAGGATAGGTTGGAGTACTGGCTGGATTTCTTTAATCAACCAGAGGAGGTGAGGAACTTGAGGGAGGGTATCAGATGAGGTTTTAGACTGGAGTATGAGGGACTTTGGGTTCAAAGATGGGCAGGCAATTTGAGGTTTGTGAGGGAACACAATCAAGCAGTTCAGGATAAACTGAATAACAGGGTTTGCGAGGGCAGGATGGGCTTGCCCCTTTGTGAATGGCCTATGGCCAATTTGATTGTGTCACCTATTGGCGTCGTACCCAAGAAAGAGCAAGAGCAATTGGGACTGATCCAACACTTGTCTTGGCCCAAAGACAAGTGGATAAATGATTTTGTATCAAATGAAACAGAATTGGTATCATATTCATCAGTGGACATGGCAATGTCCCACGTGATTGGAGGCAAGGCAAGGAGCACAAATGGCAATGTGCAATGTGAAATCTACTTTTCACCTGCTTTCAGTTCATCTGGATGACTTTCAGCTATTTTGTATAAAATCTGAAGGGAATTGGAAGGTGGACAAGGTTTTGCGATGGGTTGACTCAATCGTATGTGCACTCTTTGAGTGTTTCAGCTCTTTTTTGCAGGGGCTCTTTACGTGGCACGAGTTTTGCTGGGCCACCTCAATTTTGCATGTACACTGGTCAGGGCTGGTAAGATGTTTTGCAGGAGGATAGGCCTTGTACTCTTGGTGCATCCTTGCAGATCACCATGAGCTCATTTCAGCAGTGGTGATGGAGGATCTAGGATGTGTTTTTTGTTTGCCTGACTTCATTCAATGGAATCCATTTGGCTAGGCATGAGGATATGGTATGGGATATGCAGATATTTTCAGATACAGTGGGGGACTGGATTTTGGTTTGTTTTGGCAAGGTAATTGGTGTGTGGAGAAATGGCTGGTGGCATGGAAGGCAGTGGGCAGAAGCATAATGTTTCTAGAACTCTTTCCCTTGGTCAAGGATGTCACGTTGTGAGGCTCTGAGATGGCAGCCGGAGACTGTTGTTCCATGTTGACAGTATGGCGGCCATGCAGACCGTGAACACAGTCTGCCATGGATGCTCAGATGATGAAATTGATACAAGTTTTTGTTCTGGTTTGCTTGAGACATGATATCTCGTTCAGGGTGCAACATGTGCATGTTCTGGGCATGGACAAGGACATAGCGGATGCTTTGTCTCATTTACAGTAGGAAAGGTGCTGTGGTCTGGCCAAGGATACAGACATATGCAGCTCTTTTCTGCAGGAGGAGTTGTGGTCAGCAAGCAGCACTGGATGGTTCAATTAGTGGTAGGATCACTAATGGAATTGCTAGTGGTACCGCTGAGAGCAGCATATGGCAAGCATTGTCAGAATTTCCTGGTTTCAGGGGGTAACACAGGGTGGTGGGGTAGCAAGGACATGGTTTAGTATATTCTGGACATGACAGAAAGAGGCCTTCCCCCTTTTCCAATGGGGGAAGGGGGTGAAGCCAGCCACTGGGAGGTATTCCCCCGGGGATATTGGGAGGGTTAACAATCCAGAGACTGCCTCTTGGGTTTGGGCTAGGTGGTAGGCCAAGGTAGCCCAAATACATAAATTAGGGACTTTTTGGGCTACCCTCCACCATTTCTTGTACAGGGAATCTGGTGGTTGGTAGCGGGGAACCCATAGTTAGCCATTTTCCCTGCCTCCCATCCCCAAAAGGTAGAGAGATTTGTGGGTGGCGTTATAGTTGTGTTTTTTGCCTTTGGTTCTTGGCCATATTATTGAGACAGATGCGCAAGGGTGGGGTTTGTATTTTTATTCTATTGTCATATGAGACAGGTGCTTAGCGGTAACCTGAAATGTTTTGCATGAGTTTTCCATGAGATTACAGAAGTTTTATTGGTGTTGCAATCAGTGAACCACGTGGAAAGGGAGGGTAGGCAGGAAGTTCAAGTGTAAGGATAGGAAGTTTAGCTGTTTAAAGTTTAATATAGGCAGTTATAGGCTGTAGGGGGTTAAGTTAAGGTTGGAAATTTTGAACCATAATATAATGGGAATGAGTTATTTGTTGGGTGGGTTATGTGGGGGACAGTGGGGGTGGGGGCTGGATGTTGGTTAGTTCATGTGAAGTATAGCGAGGTGGTAGTTCTGTAAGGCGGTTGGACATGTTTATGTTTTAATGTGCACCTGTTTCATAAAAGTAGCCTTTTTTCACACTATACAAGTGCCAAGTGGTCTGTGCTGCATCCAAGTTACATAGAAGAAGCCACAGCAGCATCAGAGATCTTAGTAGAAACATTCTCACAAAAGAAACACCCTGTAGAGTACTGTGGCATTCATTTCAATATTATTTACCTCGGTCTCCCAGAAGGAGAAGGGGCATTTTAAACACTGAGCTGGTTTCTGAGAGTGGGGAGAAAAGTGACACACTCCCATTCTCATGTTATTTTGGAACTTTTGCCCTAAATCTCTGAGATCACAAAAAGAGTGACTTGGGGAAGTTGCCTTGGATTTAGCACATGCACCTGGTGATTCAGCCTTAACTGTGAAACCTTATTGTAACTGGGCTTTGTTTTACAAGGGTCTGCTATTGTTTTGCAATGTTAATAAATGCCCAAAAAAGTATCTAGTACTAAACAGTTTGAATAGTGAAAAATCTATTGGTGTTTATATTAACGGTTTAAAGTGTTGCCTATTTCCTTATGTCCATGAAAGCTAGTACCATCTTCAAAGTGCTCCAACATTCAATTACATTAGATGTGAGGGTTTATAGTGTACATTTCATTATTATAATGATACCCTTACACAGCTAGTAGGCACTCCTCATGGTGTGTGCAGGTACATGGGGTAGGGTGTTCTTAGGAGTAAAGGCCTGCTGGTTTGCAGACCATTCAAGATGCTTCAGTTCATATGAATCAGGGTACATTTAGGAGATTACCTAACTGAAGAAGCATTTGTTTAGGGTGCATTCTCTGCCTGTTGTGAGACCCCTTGCAGGGTAGCACCATACGTATGTCCACCTGAAGTTTTGTAAATATTTGTTAATAAGAGCACAATATTTAGAAGTGTAAAAAGGTATCTTACTTTTTCATTAGAATAAAACACTTACTAGACAGCAATTTATTAAGTGTCATTTGTTGTGCTGCTGAGTTCTGAGTCTGCAGACCACAGCAGCCACTCACCACACCCCACCTCCACCCCCCAAGTAACCTTGGACTGCTTTGCTTCAGTATTCTGAAAGTCAAGTGCTTAAAAGTGGTCTTGGATCTCACTTTGGAGATCTGCTGTATGGGTGCCAGAACTTCAGTGCGAAAGACTCCTGTTGTTCCAACTGACTCCTCTGATTTACAGGCATATTGTTCAAAGTTGTGTTTCCTACATGAGAAGTTTGAAGGACTATTGAGTGCCCACACAAACATTGTATTGAAGTTCACCATGCTTCATATTTTACATTGTGCCTGGAATCTACAATATGCTATAGTGCCCACTGCTCACTGTGTTATGAAGTAGATACTGTTTACATTACCATCTGCAGGCGAGTGTGCACAGTACTCTCTGGTCTCAATTTGTACTGTATTCACAGTATTGTAAAGCACGCAGCATCCACAATGCTCTTATTCCCAAAGTATTGAAAACACTGTTTAGTATTCATAATCTAAAGTATGTTTTTATCCCTGAGTGTTTATGTATATTATTATAATTTTATGGCACACACCTAGTGCAAGCATAGCAATGTTTGAAGAATGGTGGCAACTACACATAATACTATCTGATATACATTATTCATTGTAAAGTGTAATAATCAATTGTCACATTACCATTTGCTGTTCAGTGCTCAATGTACTTTATGTTACCCTCTAATCAAGTGTCTGGAATTTGCAATGCTTTTTGCTGCACATTACTGTGGTGTGCCCAGTGTTCAAAGTACTATAGGAAGCTCAGATTTCTCAGTACTGTCCCAGGTAGTGCCCACTTTGTAAAGCATTGCCTGTGTTGAAAGTTCAAAGTACTCTTTGGATGGCATTGTTCATAGATTCAACGTTCAAGATATTGTGGGGCTCATTACTATACACTGTGGACCCTCTATTGTACCCTGCCCAGTGGTCAAAGCATAATCAAGTGTCCAGTAATAAAAGGACTTTGTGGTGCCATGTGTCAGGAGCACTCGGTGGGGCCAGGTGTTCACAGTACAATTAGATTTCAAATGTTCACATTACAGTCTGATACTCATTGTTCAATGTTATGTCTGGTCACCAGTTTTAACTTTAGTTGGTGCCCAAATGTAATAGTGCTGGCTTCAGCTAAAGGTTTGCATTTCTATGACTGGGCTTGTTGAGCCTGCAAAGGAAGTCAGGCCTTCAAAATGGCCAACAAATATTCTCATAATATTAAATTCATGTTGGGCCCCATCCTGGGTGGCACTGTAATTTGTATGAGGGTAGTAAGCAGAGTTACCAACCCAATAGGAATTAGTAGATTTGGACTAGCTACATGGATCCATGGCAATATGTGAGGCACACAGATATTTTGGTTATACAAAGCAGCTGCAGTGGCATCATAAAACTCTGGAGTGGAATGATGAACTACAAGTGAATTTAGATGCAGAATTCACAATTCCTTAGTTAATTAACGGTTTCTGGTGGTACATGTAGGGTACACCTCGTAAATACTATACAATTTTCACTTGCCTCCGGAGTTAGACATGCCCCTGTTATCAGTAACTGCAGAGGGGAAACATACCAGGCCGAGCACCAGGGAACATTATGGGGCCATATTTGTACATTTCATTCAGATTCATTGTAAATATCCTGAAATGATGATAGAATATTATTTGGTGGATCTCAAGCCTAGCTCTATGCAGGGTAGGGATGTCAGATATAAGAGATCGATATGCTACTAAATGTTCTCAATGCTGTGTATTACTGTATTGTGTATTGATAGCTCTGACTAATACCCAGGCTTTACAGTATGATTTATTTAGCATATGTTTTTTTATTTGGAAGGGGAGAAGACATTAAAAGTGGTCCATGCTGGCAGTGAAAGAGAAGAGTATTATTATCATTTTATGAGTGTGACCTCTACTACCTGCCACCTCTCCAAAAGGTGTTTCTTAAAAGCTATTTTTCATGTAGCAAGTTCATAGTATGCCTTTTTCCCAGTACAGCTTGAGAACTCAGACAATGGACACAGTGACATAGGGTGTGTCTTCGGTTGCTGCTAGGAGCTGGTGTCTGTGCAGCTCGCTGCCATCCACTGGAGCATTTTGGACAGCTTTTGAGTGTGTACCCTAGGCACAGCAAGCCAGGCATGACGCTGTGTTGCCAGCCGAGGTGACAGATTCTCTGGACTTTTGGTTGTCTGCTGCTCAGCACATGTATCAATGGTTGGAGGCCCAAAGCGCTGAGCCAGCCCAGCCCACACTCTGATGTGATGCCTGCCTCAACTCAGTTGCACTCACCCACCTTTGGTTGCCAAAATGTGTGCCTTGCACTAGTACTGACACTGGGCCTGTCACCTGATCACAGAGCCCTGTTCCACTTTGTTTCAGCTATTTCCAATTCCAGTAAAGTCCTGGAAAGATCCAACAGTGCCCAGTGGTATCCTGAGCTGAGAGAAGCGTGGCCAGTAGCTGGAGCCCCTCTAAAGAAGTAAATGTGCAAAGCCCGTTGCAGGAGACAGGGACATGGAGGATAGAAATTGAGAACTGAGTTATTCGACCTCCCAGCCACAGTGGACATTTGACAGAGTCAGTAAGGAGACAGAGGAGCAGCTACAGATGATTGTGTTGGAGGGTGTGGGTGTAAAGGCTGAAGTTGTGCTGGGGGCCTGCATTTGCCATTCGCAGGAGGTAAAGGGGCAGGGGCATGGCGCATGTGGGGGAACAACACAAAAATCAATAATATTTTTAAAAATGTACCTTTTTCACTGCACCACCGCTGTCCCACTTCTCAGCTGTAGGTAGAGGTTCCCAGCCTGCCTTGTGTCCAATCCTAATGCTGCTTTCATGCTGTTGGCAGCATGAAAGCAGCATTATGACTGGAAAGAACGCCCAGCAAGGGCACTCTGAGGTAGAGTGGGAGCCTCTGCCACCTCCCTCCAACCCGGCAATGCTTTGCCGGGTTGGAGAGAGCCTAGTGCGCATGTATGTTCGGCCGACCAGAGACAGTCGGTCAAACATAAATGCTCACTGAGGGGGAGTGCTGTGCACTTCCCTTCTGTCACTGTCACGCCCATTGGGCCGCCCCTTTTACAGTAAAAACATAATAAACATAGCTTATAATATTTTTACTGTTAAAGTTTGCAGGCTACTGGTGAAGGGATGATAGGCCTCTGCCATAGTGGAGGAGCTGCCCCTGCAGTTACCCTACTCTCAGCATCAAGCTCTTTAATACAGTTGTGCAAAAGGGTATTCCCATTAGGGCCTACCACAGCAGAGGTGTAACTACATAACTTGGTACCACTCTATTATGCCTTGTATGCCCAGATATCTGTTTTGCCTTCCTCTTCAAATAGCTGCGTAATTCATGTGAATCTACCAAAGTCATCTAGGGGTGCCTAGACCGGCAGGGGTCTCTTCCGCAACAACTATTTTCAAAATCACAGGCACTAAGGATGAGACCAGGACAGACCAATGCCCCTGTCCCCTCTGTAGCTAAAAGCAGGAAATTGCAATGTGCACTGTCAAATGCAAAAGGCAATTTTAATATCAATGCCACTAGTTCAGAAAAGCAGCTCTTACCAGGAGAAGGAAAGGCTGTGTGTATTCCCAACAGATTTGACTTTTTCCATTGCTCCAGAATTACAAGATAAGATGACAACTGCCAGCAATACTACTCATAAGGTCTCTTCACCAGAAGCTTTTCAGTACTCCCTGCCTGCAAGGCAACTGCTTCAAGGTACAATGACCAACGTAACCACAAATCCACAGCTCATAAGGCTAGAATAACAAACCCCACCCTTACAATCCATGTAAAAAATGACTTCATTTGGATGAAAGCAATGACGTAGAAACATGCAGTCCTTGGACCATGAGATTGCAGGAGTAGGCTTGAACTTCGAAACCCAGAACAGCTGCCATGGCTCAGGAGTGGCTTGAATATGGCCAGTCAAGGGCCTTATCTTAAGTTATGTCACAAGTTGTGAACCACCAAATACGATAACCTAGATGATTTATCCTGGAGAAAAATCAGCAACGCAGGCAGCAAACCAACTCATGGGCATGACATAGAGGGGCCCAGATGTAATGCCAGTAACAGAAATATGAAATCTTCATGCCTCCCAGCATGTATTCAAAAAGACCATCAGCCATATCTAAAATTCCTGTCACGGCTAGAAAACAAAAACACACTAGCAAGCCGTTCTCATGCCTGCATGATAATGAACTCCTATTGTGGCCAAACACCCCAGGCCTATCTAGCAAACATTATTTTTAAATTTTAAGAAGTACAAGTTTATGGCACAGGGGTTCAGGATCTTTTCAACACAATCAATCAATCAGTGATTTGTTAAGTGTGCTACTCCCCCGGAAGGGTCTCAAGGCGCTGGGGCGACTGGAGGGGGGTGCTACTGCTCCAAGAGGCAGGTCTTGAGATGCTTCCTGAAGGTCAGGAGGTCCTGGGTCAGACGTAGGTTGACAGGGAGGGGGTTCCAGGTTTTGGCGGCAAGGTGGGAGAAGGATCTGCCGCTGGATGTGGTACGGTGAATGCAGGGGACGGTTGCGAGGGTGAGGTTGGTGGAGCGGAGCTGGCATGTAGGGATGTGGAAGTTGAGACGCTCGTTGAGGTAGGCCGGTCCAGCGTCGTGAAGAGCTTTGTGAGCACTAACCAGGAGCTTGAAGACGATCCTTTTGTTGACGGGGAGCCAGTGGAGGTCTCTGAGGTGGGCTGAGATGTGTTTGTGGCGAGGGAGGTTGAGGATGAGTCGTGCAGAGGTTTTCTGGATGCGCTGGAGTTTCTTTTGGAGCTTGGCCATTCTTCCTCCATAGAGGGCGTTGCTGTAGTCCAGTCTGCGACTGACGAGGGCGTGGTGACCATTCTTCTGGTTTCCACAGGGATCCATCTGAAGGTCTTGCGGAGCATGCAAAGTGTGTTGTAGCATGAGGATTAGATGGCATTGACTTGCTGGGTCATGGAGAGCAAAGAGTCCAGTATGAAGCCAAGGTTGCATGTGTGGGTGGTGGGCTTTGGAGCCGACCCCAGGGTGGCAGGCCACCAGGAGTCGTTCCATGCTGATCTGTTGGGGCCGAAGATGATGAGCTTAGTCTTCTCCGAGTTCAGCTTGAGGTGGCTTTCTTTCATCCAGTTGGCGATGGTGTGAAGTTCGGTGTGGAGGTTGTTCTTAGCAGTTGTGGGGTCCTTTGTGAGAGAGAGGACGAGCTGAGTGTCGTCTGCGTAGGAGACGATGTTGAGGCTGTGGGACCGGACGATGTTGGCGAGCGGAGCCATGTAGACATTGAAGAGGATGGGGCTGAGTGAGAATCCCTAGGGAACTATACAGATGGCCTTGGTGGCCTTGGACAGGACCGGGGGGAGGCAGACTCTCTGGGTTCTTCCAGAGAGGAAGGAAGTGAGCCAGTCCTTCACAATATCTCCAAGTGGCTGAAAATGAGTGACTAAAAATAGCTGCAGACATTGTAGGAGTCAAAGTGAATCAGCAATTCACATTGCTTGCATTTGGCCTACTCTATTGAAGAAAAGAGAGGCACTCCTGCACAGTGTGAGAAAGTAGCCTCTTTCTAGCATGGTTACCACCATTTTTGGCCTGTTTGTGAGTGTTTGTCAGTGTGTTTTCACTGTCTTACTGGGATCCTGCAAGCCAGGACCCCAGTACTCATAGTCTGTGGCCTATTTGTGTTTTCAGTTGGCTTACCTGTGTCACTGAAGTTCTGCTAACCAGAACTCCAGTGCTTATGCTCTCTCTACTTACCAGGTTTGTCACTGTAGTTTAGTGACTCCATATTCCAATTCTAATTGGAACACTGGACCCCCCCTTATAAGTCCCTAGTATATGGTACCTAGGTACCCAGGGCATTGTGGTTCCAGGAGATCCTTATGGACTGCAGCATTTCTTTTGCCACCCATATGGAGCTCAGACAAACCTTTCTTCAGGACTGCCACTGCAGCCTGAGTGACATAGTGCCCACACTACTTCACAGCCATTTTAACTGCACTTACGTAGTTTATAGGTCATCTATATGTCTAACCTTCATTTGTTGAAGGCTAGGTGCAAGTTACTGTGTGTGAGGGAACCCTTGTACTAGCAAAGGTGCCCCATATTGTCCAGGGCCAATTCCCCAAACTTGCGGGGATACCATTACAAGCATGCCCTATATATATGTCAATGCATATATGTAATTTCACAATGGTAAATACGAATATAGCCATGTGAGGTGTCTAAGATCATGGACTTGTCCCCCCATTCCAAATCTGGTATTGGGGGCCAATCCCATGCTCCCTGGGGGCTCCACCATGGGCCCCCAGTACTGCCAAACCAGCTCTCTGAGGTTTTCACTGCAGCCCCAGCTCCTGCCATCTCACAGACAGGTTTCTGCCCTCCTGGGGACTGAGCAGCTCATCCCAGGAATGCAGAACAATGCATTTCCTTTGGGAGGAGGGTGTCACACTCTCTCCCTTTGGAAATAGGTGTTCCAGGTTTGGAAGGGGTAGCCTCCCAGATCCTATAGAAATGCTTTGAAGGGCACAGATGGTGCCTTCCTTGCATAATCCAGTCTACACCGGTTCAGGGACCCCCAGTCCCAGCTCTGGCCTGAAACTGGACAAGGGAAAGGGGAGTGACTAAACCCCTGTCCATCAACACCCTAGGGGTGGTGCCCAGAGCTCCTCCAGAGTGTCCCTGGCACTTGCCATCTTGGATTCCAAGATGTGGAGACCCTCTGTAGACCTCTGAGTGGCCAGTGCCAGCAGGTGACGTCAGAGACCCCTCCTGATAGGTGCATACCTAGGTAGGTAGCCAATCCCCCCCCCTCTCAGGACTATTTAGGGTCTCTTCTATGGGTGTTTCTCAGATTCAGCTTGCAAGACTCCTCCAGGAATCCTCTCCTTCAGCTTTTGACCATGGGATCAACCGTAGACTGCTCCAGAAACCGCTGTAACTGCAAGAAAGTATCCAGGACGACTCTTGTGACCTGCAACTTCAGCTCCAGCCAGCATTTGCAACAGTTTCCAAGGTGTGCACACTCTGAAGACTGCCTGTCTTCACCCTGCACCAGAAGAACCAAAGGAATCTCCAGTGCAGTGACTGAGTCACTTCACTGCTTCTGCAGGCATCCTTCTGCAATGATGACCTGTACTCCTCTCCTGACGAGGAGCATGCTCTCTGGAACACAGGTGGTGGACCGAAGTGACCCAGACTCTCCAAAGGTCCAGCTGTCCAAATCTGGTGGAGGTAAGAGCTTACCTTCCTGTGCTGCAACAGTTCCCTGTGCACTGTGTCTTTTCCACTACCTTGGGCTTCTGTGCACTTCTTCCAAGATTCCTTTGTGTACTGTGTAGCCCAGGTCCCAGGCACTCCGTCCTGCGACGCACAGCTCCCTGAGTTGTTCTCTGACGGTGTGGGACCTTCCTGTGTAGTGCTGCGATGACTGCACTTTGCATCTTCTTTGTCTCCGTGTTCTGGGACGCTCGTGGGTGCTGCCTGGTCTTCTGGGGGCTCTCTAAAGTGCTGAGAGCCCCCTCTGTCTCCTCAGTCTGAGTTGAGACCTCCAGGTCCCTCCTGAGTACAGGCAGCTCCTTTTTGATGCAAACCGCGTACTTGCTTGAACCATGGCTTGCTGGCGAATCCAGCGACGTGGGACATCACCTGCACCAAGCAGGAACCTGCAGCCATCTTCTTTGGTGCTCTTCTGTACTTTTCTTCTTAACGAAGAATCCACTTTTGCAACATCTTCTATGTTGGGAGGGGCTCCTGTCCTTCATTGAATCTTCTTTGACTTCTGGACTTGGTGTCCTCTCTCCAGAGGTCTTCAGGTCCATGAACCCATAGTTTGTTGCTTGCAGTCTTGCTTAGTTCTTGCAAAATCTCTTATCACGACTTGTAGTGTGTCCTGAGGAAACTTGCTGTACTTTACTCCTGCTTTCCTGGGCTCTGGGTTGGGGTACTTTACTTACTTTTGGTGTTTTCCTACACTCCCAGTGCCCCGCTACACCCTGCACTTGCCTAGGAGGGAATTTGTGATTTGCATTCCACTATTTTAGTATATGATTTGTGTTGCCTCTAGGCCCATTGCCATCTATTGTATTTTCTACTGTTTGCACTATTCTATGACTGTTTACTTACCTGATTGTGGTTACTATTGTATAAATTGTGCATAATACTTACATCCAGATAGAGTATTGCTTCTAAGATATTTTTGGTGTTGTGTCACTAAAATAAAGTACCTTATTTTTCGTAACACTGATTATTGTCTTTTATTGTGCATAAGTACTGTGTAACTATAGTGGTATTGCAGGAGCTTTGTATGTCTCCTAGTTCAGTCTAAGCTGCTCTGCTACAGCTACCTCTAGACAGCATAAGCCCCTAGAACACTGCCTACATTTCACTAATAAAGGATAACTGGACCTGGTATAAGGTGTAAGTACCTTAGGTACCCACTACAAACCAGGCCAGCCTCCTACACACAGTTAATTTAACAATTTAGGAATTCGGTCCTGCAGACACATTAATGGGGCCTGAATCATAAGAGTACTACAAAGCGTGTCCAATTAGGTACATTTCTAGGCTTAGTATCAAAAAAGTAGGGGGTACCTAATACAGAATCCAGAGGCCTTCCATGAGTCACAAATCTCCCCTCTCCAGGCCACCCACAGCCACTGGGTTACGAGAAAGTACCCCAGCAGCTGTCCCACCACGCTCAGCAAAAAGGATACACATGCTGAAACTATATATTCACTTTACAGTCGACCCCAAAAAGAGTAGCAGGAATGAAGTGGGTGTCTAGGTCACTCTACATTGAATGACTCATTCTGCTCATTTGTTTGCTTGTGATCTTGATGAGAAATTTGTGCTACTGCCTTGGCATAAAGCTGTTGGGTTTAGGCCGTGTCCTTCCATTTCTTTGGTTAGCTTGACCCAGATCTCCTCTTATATGTGCTTATAATGATTGTTATATTTACTTCACTTTTACAGTTATTTTATGCCCTGTAATAGCAGCGTAGGGCGGTGAATCTATATGCTTTGTCTTATTCCGTCAAGAGTTTGTTTTATTTGTGTTTGAAGCAGTATTTATTGCAGAGGTATTGTTATACGTTTTAGACTGGTAGTCGTGAATTTTAACAGCTGCATTGATATCGACTAAAGCCGTTTATCTTTTACTTACGTTCATATGAAGTGTTATCAAATGTAATGGTTGAAATTAATCATACATGATAAACAAATTAATTACTTACCTTTTTCAAGTATTGCATTTCTCCACTGTAGCTTCTTTCTCCTGTGCCATTATCTCAATCTGCCCTTCAACTGTGGAGTTTCTCGCAATTCTGTGTCTACCAGTGCAGCAACAAACTTGTGCCACATCTCTGACATCATTGCTCCTATATGCATTCTGTGTGACTCCCCCATATTCACTCTCCCTTTTGCACCCTTTCCAGATCATGTATCCTCTTACTCTGTCCTCTCCTCGGTGTTGTATTTCTCCATTGTATCCTTCCCAGTGTACAACTCTCTCAGTAAGATGACTTCATTATATTTGCCTTATCCTTGTTTATTCTTTTCAGAAAAAGTTAATTTTTTTCAAAGAGGCAAAGCCAGAGTAAACAATACCACTAAAGACTTCTGATACAGTGCATGAAAAAAGGAGAAAATGAAATAGAAATTGCAGCAGTTAACACAACTAAAGCTAACATTTTGAGATAACATGTGAATGAATATAATTGGTTTAATGTGGCTCATGTAATAAAACAAAATCATGTATTAGTAGTCATAAACATTAGCACTGCAAGGAAAAAGAAAGAGAGAAAAAAAACAAAAAGAAAAGACATCCCCCATTGAAAGTTGGGTAAAGAAAGAGAAGAGAAAGACAGAGAGACCACGACTGCACAAATGAAAGTGGTGAGTACCATCTACCTTATACATGAGTGCCATAGGGAGTATTGAACAACCACTGTAAGTTGTAAATGCACCCCGTAATCAAAGAGCCTCAGATCAGAGGGGGTGCCTACATGGGTTTACTTTTTTGTAAATATTCATCAAAGACATCCCACAGATCTTTGGAACTAGAGGCACCATGTGGTTTAGCATATAGAATGGTGGATGGCACTCTAACAGTAGGTTCCACTATTTATCAAAAGAGCTGATACAAGATAATTTTCCCATTTGAGAGTATAGTTTTAATGCCTACGGAGAGAAAACAAACCACCAACATAGAAACCTGGTCAGGGAGATCCATCGCAAACTGATTTGCTTGGATACCCAAAGTGACAGTTAGAAGACCGAAGATCGATATGAATGGATTCACCAGTCATGACATGAGTCAGTCATTGTATCTTCGTCAACAGTGGACATAGTATCTTACAGGTAAGAAACATGTTGTAAGTCCCCTGTTTCCTCCCCACATCTCCAACACACATCAGATGAAATTGGGCCTATTTTGTGGAGCTTTGACGGTGTCCAGTAAGTTATATGAACAGTCGAGAACTGGGATTGTGCTATCACTGGAGTAAGTTTTGCACAAAACGGGGATTGCAAAATATTTTTCCATACATTATCAGATAGAGTCATATTATGTAGTGGTCCTGATAATTGATTTTAAAATATATTTTTGGGGGCACTCTATGAGTTTAAATATTCGAGATGCAGCATGACAATGTCTTTTAAAACCACCCAACAAGATAGATAGCTCAGGAGACTGGAGAGGCTCCAATCTTCCAACTACACTTTTCAACTTCAGAAGGTTATAAAAATCTATGTGTGTAAAGTTCAAATATGGTGTAGGTTAGAAAATGGAATGCATTGTGATCGTGGAATTAAGTCTCTTAGTAAGTTAACACTTTTCATTGCCCAAGACTCCCAAACTATTCTTTTCCCATCTTATTGTATTTTATTTTATGATTATGCCATAGAGAGGTCATATTGAACCCCGACATGTGGTGATTAAGGTGTTTATCAAGTCACGGATGTGCTGAAATCATATCCATTACAATGGGTTTAGAATGTTCCCAAGGCAGCCTGACCAGGTTCTGTACTGAAAGAGTGGCACAAAGGGTTATGATTAGGGCTCCCGGTTTTATGGTATCTATTTTTTTAACATTTCCGTATGTATTTATCCTTATATATTGTTAGACCATCTTATTAGTATTTATCCATATTTATTTTCTGGTTTTCAGATAAGTGAAGTCGAAAATGGTACATTTCCACATTTATTGAACTGATAGACATGCACTCATACTTTGGTGCCTCTCCTGTTTTAGCCAAATATAGCAAAACACTACACCCATTTTACTACAAATATATTTTAATGTATGGCTATATTTAAATATACCTTAACCTGTTTTGTAACTCCCTGTACTGCCTATCTGCTCATCTGTTGTCCTGGAATTCACAACAGACAGCATGGAAAGTCATGAAGCACAATTTTCAGTATTTTCCCACTTTTACAGATAAATACACACAGGAAACACATTGTTTTCTGTTTGTATTTATCTGTAAAAATCAGTAAAAGCAGAAATCCAGAAGCCTTATTTACGATTTTCTATAGAAAGCCACAAGGGAGATTTTGTATCACACATACAAAACCACCAAGAAACATGGGCAACAAAAATGCTGATTGATAACGCTGGTAGTCCGGGAGGTTAATACCTCATTTTAACCATAGAAATTCTAACTCTTTCCCCTTTGCAAATGTATTTGGATATAGAATTATCAATCATTTTTAAAAAGGTGTGAGAAAGGGGAAACTGGAAGCATACTGGTAATGCAGTTAACCAGGAACTACCATCATTTTCACTGCATTCATACGGCCCCACCAGGTACTGTATTTGCATTTTTTTGTTGCAAAGATAAGTGATTTTGTTTTAGTGTATTTCAAGTAATTCGCCAAAGTTTTCCCCACTATATTTCTATTGCAGAGTTTACCAGCATTAGTGACATCAACCCCGTTCCGGGCACTCATACTTAAATTTTGATTGTATTCATGTTGCATTGTGCACAATTTAGTCAAACCTCTGAACCTTTAATATAATGAAGTTGTTTATCTAGTATTGAAATTCCCTTTCCAGGGTTGTTAGACATTCAGAAATTGCTTTGTTTTGAATTGACGTTTGCAGAATCCTGTTACCCCTTATAGCGGCTTTAAGAGCGTCCCATCTAATGTCAGGGGATGTATCTTCACTATTATCTTCTACAAGAAAATGATCAATGACCTACACTATGACTCCTCTAGTATGTTTATTCTTTCATTCTTCAGAAGGGCATCATTTAGGAGTCATTGTCTAGGAGATAGGGAAGGATCATTCATGTCAAGTTCTAACAATATGCAAGCATGGCCTGATATCACTGTTGGCTCAATATGAGGGGAGGGAACTGATTGAAGTATAGATTTACTAACCATTATGTAATGAATTCTAGAGAAAGAATGATGTGTGGAAGAGTAAAATAGATAGTCGTTCCCTGCAGGATTATATAAACACTATAGTCAACTAAGTTCTAATTATTGCAACACATTTTCATTTGTTTGTGAGCTTTATTATACACAAATTTGTGTGAAGATATTCTGTCAATGTTTCCATCCATTGCAAGGTTGAAGTTTCCACCCAAACTAATGCCCAGGTTCTCAGGAGTTACCTAAGCTGTTTATCCAGTTCCTTCTAAAACGAAACAGCTTTATCATTAGGAGCATAATTATTGATAATAAAAAACTCCAAGTTCCTTTTGTTAACTCTAGTTATAAGCCATCTACCATAATAGCCATGAATGTGAGATTTCAGAGTTATATAACATATTTTGGATATATTCAGGATGCAAACTCCATTCTTTTTCTGTGGAGCTGGAGAAATACCAATATCCACAATCCACTGAATATAAAAGGTTAGCATCTTTAATGGATTTTAAGTATGTTTACTGAAGCAAGACAATGTTCCCCTTCAGTTTGTTTTTATATTCCACAATTTTCCCTCTCTTCCCCACTGGGTGATTGAGGCCTTTTGTACTGAGAGAACGAATTTTAAGGGGAGGAGACATCCAATGGCTAGAAAGTGTCATAAAGAACAAAAAACACATCGTTGGTAAGTATAAATAAAGAAAAGTCCCTGATATAAATGTCAATACCCTTATACTTAAATGAACCAATATCTATCCAAATATGTAGAGTATATGTACTTATCTAATGTGATGTTATGGCTTCTACTACGATTTGGAGAGGCATAGCATAGCAAACCTGTCAAGCAGCCAAAGTGGATAAACAGAGAAAAGAAAAAAGATACGAATGAAACAACAAGAAAAAACATTGTAAAAACAGGAAGGATACAAGAAATATATGAGGAAACCTCTCCACCCTAGCCAACCTCCACCCTTCCCCTGAAATCTGTCAAAGACACATTTTTCCACCCCTTATCTAAAAGGGTTGCAAGGAGCCATAAGCTGTCCCACCCCTAGCCAACCCTGGGTCCTCCCAGCCCTCGCATGTAGATAACAATTTTGAAACTGCACAACACTAGCGTTTTATCTGTGTTAAGAAGATAAACAACATGGAATAATCTGAATAATGTCATATGCTTTAAAATGTTCAAATTAAATGTTATCTAGTTAAAGGCACATTTAGCATTTCAAATGGTAAGTTGGTCGACAAACAAAACCAATTTAGAACCCAGTAAAAAATGAAATTTCTTATTAGCTAATATCAAACAATGTAATTAGTACACATATGTAATGAAATCTAATCAAATATATAAACACCTCTACAAACAATCTCAGGATATCTATATAATGCAATATTCTGCAGAAGGTCACTCACAGAAATAGACACATTATTCATTGAGAAGTGGTGTCAATACGCATCTTGATATTCATAATCCTAGCTCAAAAAATCATAGAGAGAAACACAAATGAAAGGAACAAAACGAAAGAGAAAACAAGATGAGAAAATAAGAAAAGTGTAAACAGCAAGAACTATCACTGTATTTGAGAACAATGTCCCTTCATACTATCATATCCGTAGGAGTGGACAAGTCCAAATATACCTGTAGGTCAGCGAGGTCCATGAAGATCATTGACTTCCATTTAACTACAGTGCAGAATTTAGCTGGACCTGCAAAACCAAAAGGGATAGCATGAGCTCTCAATGTTTGACGAATGGCCAGGGATCCCCATCTGATGAGCACCATCTCTTTGGAATAATCTTGAACAATATTTATTTTGGAACCATTCCATTGAATACTCTGAACCTTTCTCATGTGAACGAGGATTGCTTCTGCATGACGAAATATTAGAGGACGAAACAACATGGTTCTTGGATTTGATTACTAGTAGTAGAGAGAAGTCGAGGATTGCCCATAGGCACTCTGTGAGCTCTTTCAATTTCAAAATCCTTCTCAAATGAAATTCTCAAAGTTTGTGCTAGGCATGCTTCAAGAAATTCAGCATAAGACATTGCTTCTCCCTCAACATTTTCTGGTAGCCCAAAGATAAACAGGTTACCCCTACAGTTATGATCTTCAGGTTCGGACATTTCCCTAGTAAATACTTTGAATTTGTTAACGGTTGCATCAATCTCTTTATCTCTCTAAATTAGGGGATCCTTCCAGCATTTCAATTCTACATTTTGCATCAGTAAGTCTACCTGCAAGGTTCTTGAAATTAGTTTTGGTATCTTGAGCCAAGACATGCAGTGCACCAAGTTGTTGCAAGAAGGTATCTAAAGTTGCATTAGATCTGCTTTTGGTTTTACTGGTGAATCAGGTAGACATAGCTCAACTTTAGCCCTTTTCAGGGGTGTTTTACTTTCTTTGGAGTCCTTATATTCTTTAGATTCTTTGTGTTTTTATTCTGTTTATTAAGGAATACAATAGTAGAATCAGATCTGTCCTCGGAAGAGATCAGGATATAGATATTAATGCAAGTTAGGAGTAGGGTGAACAAAATTAAAAGAGTGATTAACTGGTGACCGAAAAATTAGCAATTTCACCAATAATTTGGAAAAAATATTATTCAATAGACACATACTGTGTAACGGTATGGGAAAAATGGGAGACCACACATGGCCTCACTCATTAAAACAAGTTCAGTTTTGTTGGTGCAGGATGAGCTGTTGGATATGAAAGTGAAAAATCCATGGAGAAACAACGATCTGAGGTATGGTAAGGAAAATATACAATTGAGCAGGTTCATCATTGCAGACTCTCAGTGTCAACATGAAGAAATGATGATCAAAGGTGCCATGTAAAGTTTTTCTCATCGATGTGGGCCAGTATATTTTGATGCCATCAGATCAATAAAAAACATTAAGCAGGATGGCTCCTTAATTTAATGTGCAAAAATATAAATAGATGTCAAGTCAACAATTTACAGCGTGCCCTGAGAGAAACGTTTGGATATGTTTAATCAATAAGCCTCGGAGCCAGTCCACCTAACAAGCTTCCTTGAACATTGACTGCAATGCAGCGCTGACATCCACGTCTTGAAGACAGTTATATGCAAACCGGAGCACACAAAAAACTCACCGGAGACCGAACGCTGCAAATAGACAGCTTCCAATGGCATCAGCATATTACCCTTTCAAAGAAATCAGCTCCTTTGTCTACCTCTCCATTAATTCCCGGAGACTGTGGCCATCTTTTCTCCTTCACGTCACACAGCGGCTGGCACTACAACCAGCAAAGTCCATCAGCTACATCAGGAATTTGGTTATCCAGTGTGCCACCAGGTCTCTTGAGTGTCATTGCCAGCATTTTTGCTAAATTAGATGCAGGATTGTACACTTATGTCCCTATAGGTGACATATTGGGGTCAGATAGGATGCTTAGGTGGCTATCAAACTTGAACTCCAACCATGTCCCGCATTATTTTAGTCTTATAAAGTGAAACTCCATCCCAGTGGGAGCTACTTCTCGTAACCCTCTTTTCTTAAATGCAATCTCTTGTTAGATTGAGTGCTCCACAGTGATGCTTTTGAATTCTGTTCTCTATCTTCACCTCTGTGCATCAGTTCCAGTTGGCTGCACACAGCTTTTACTATCTCCCTGAGATGTTTGTTCTCTCAGTCAAGCAGCCTTTGTCAGGATAGACTCTGCCCCTTTTTGCCTGTCCTGTATGCAGTGCTGAAACTACATGTTACATGTGGATACTTTCTCTGTAAGGACTTTACCCAATGTAGATTCTACCATGTGTCCTATTTGCCTGTGGCTTTTCCTCTTTGTTTCCTCTCCCAAGTACATCTTCTCCTGTCTACACTGTGACAAGATCCATTGCACTCACTTATATTTATGCCCTTTTGCCATTGCAGTATCTCCAGGGTGCAATGCAGTCATCCTGTGGACTCTGCAAGATTGATTCGCCCATGTGGCCTTTTGTCTGGATGACATCTCCACCAGACACTCTTCTCCTACTTTGCATTTATCCTTGGTAGCCATCCACATTGTGGGCCTTTTGCTATGTAACCCCCCTCCTATGTGGGTTGACCTCATTCTATCTTCTCTCTGCAGCCTCTCTTTAGTACCTTCTATTCATGAAATGACATTTTCCTAAAGTGTTCTCTCCCTATATGGCCTCTCTCTATAATGATCTCTCTATCACTTGTCATTTTTAATCTTTCACTTATTAAGTCTATCTCCTTTCCATCCTCTTTCCTAATAATCTCTCATCATCTACAGCCCTTTTACCCTCTCCCCTGCCAAGCACGCCCCCCAAGAACTTTTGCAGCCTAATTTTCTCTTGAAGCAACATCTTTCTGTCAAGCTTGAAACTCAAGGGAACGGGAGACTTGTCAATGGCCTCTAGCTGGTACTTACACTGCTTTGACCATTGATGCACTAAGGATCCCGAATGAAAATTCTGTATCCATCTGGGTTGCCAGAACCCAGCTCCAATTTAGAAAAGAGCAGAAAATTCACCTCTTTAAAGAACACTACCACATGAGGCAGTAAGGGTATACTTCCACTCTCAAAACCCACCTATCTTTCCAACGATTGGCTGTATCTTTGTCTTTGATCTTGCACAACATGCTGCTGTCTGTTTGTTCAGGCTTGCACTATACAGCTACTATGTACATACATAGATACATACAACATCCATTGATTTTCAGTGGTGCTGACCATAGAAGAAACCACCTGAGCTCCCAATGTGCAGACACTTCTTCATTCAGAGCTCAACTCACTGCAGTGTATCAGTCGAGACCGAGGTGTGGGAAGACCACCGATGTAGCATGACACATTTCATGTGTGTGAGGGCCTTACATTTCCCAAGAATGCTCTGTTTGAGTTGACAACCAAATTGTATTGTAAGGCCTAGACTTTCACTTGTGTTGTGTAATATGGAAGTGGGCAACCATAATTAAGTGGTGGCCCTGACATACTGGCCCTGACGTACTAGAGGCAGTTTGTGTCAAAAGGATCAATTATGGTTTATGCATGGCATTAATAACAAACTTCTGGCATAGACATATTGAATGTAATTTTTGGCATAAGGGACACAAATTGCTCAATGCTAACCCTAGCACAGTGGGGTTATTTTTTTACATTTAGGTATACATGTAGCACATTTTGAAAACAATGGGACCAACTATAGGGGAGCGTCAGGTTGAATTGGCTTGGCACACCATGAAAGGGCTTGAATATGTAATGAGAATACTTTCAGAGCCTGCAGAATTTTATCAAATTTATTTGAAAATTGTGCTTTAAAATGCACTGTTAGACCCCATTTGTTTTAAACAAATTTCCTCGTGGGGAGAACCCTCATTTGAACACCACTAGAGAGGGCTGTCTCATTTGCTTCGCTTGTTCACTACAACTCAGGGCAATTATTATGCCTCACCACTTTTAAAGATCATGTCTGCACTCTAATATAGTTGGTATCTAAAATAGACATTGGTCTGTGTTGTGCTGTTATTTTTATCAAGCAGTTCCTATGGAATTTCAACAATGTCAATAATTATGATGTCCTCAGGGTAAAGGTAATGTGACATAGATTCTTGGAAGATTTAGGGGTCACAGGTCATATATCTCTTCCGCTACCCCCTGCATTTAGATGAATCAACATGGATAAACACATTGTATCTCCTTTTGAAATAGATTTATGTTGCATGAGAGCACCACTTATTTTTTTTGCTTTTTGTTTATGTTATGTAAAGAGCATTGTCTTCAGGAGACACACATTTTTTGGCAATGTGTTTCTTTTTCTCTGCGGTATTGGTCGTACCATCCATACATATTTTTGGTGGCGTTTTGTGAGTTTGTTTGTGGCAAAAAATTCCCATCGCCCATAGTTTAGCATGTCATAGAAAATGTTATTTATTGAAACACAAGCAATATCTACTTGGTACCATAGGTGCTAACATCAAGCAATGTGTACTGTATGGCTGACGATATACAATATCTTTAGCATCATTTTTAGCTGACCACTTTAAATAGAGCGGACACAAATCTGTTTGTTCAAGGAATCTTGCTTTATAAAAATATCCAGAGGAGCATTTTGTCCATACTTCTGCAAGACATACTAAATCTCTTTATTCTTCCTATGTCACCTGGCTTATTGTCTGACCTTCCACGTTTACCCTTCGGAGCTGCCTCAAACACCATCTTTCAAGAACATGGTCTCCCATGGTACGCCCGTCTCTAAAGTCTAATCCTGGCTTCTCTTTGAAAATAAAATAGGAACTGTTTCACGGTTATCATCACTTCTCGCTCTTCCAAGAATTGTACTTGTTCATCTCTCAAGTCCTTATTATTGAAACCATGGCTGCAGTGCTGTTCGTTGGATATCTGACTTTTGATTAAAAATAACCAAAGCCACGTGTCTTTCAAGCCTTCCGTGCTTGAGTTTTTAATAAAAAGTAAAAGCTCCTCTACATCTACTACGTGCTTTCCATTTTCGGAACCTTTTCTCCTTCTCTTTGGACAAGATCTCGACACATTATCTTCCTTTTCTCCATGTGATTATGTACACAGGTGATGTGAGAATCTCATAGGTTTCTGGAAATTTCCGCAGTCGAGATTAAGATTTTGTTAATATGTGATGCGCGCTGAACACTCGAAGTAATACGCAGCACTCAAGTTAGAGTAAGCAGAATAGACATTTATAAGGAACGTCTCGCATTCTAACCATAATAAACAGACCGCAAAGCCTCATATATGAGCACATAGAAGAAGCTAGCTAGCAAAGACAAACATCCCAATACTTTAAAATCGTACATATTACAATGCAAACAAATTTGGACATTTCTATATAAATATGTCAGTGTTGCATCTTTGTCTTAGTTCGCTCAGGGATAGCCTGTTTTTTCCCGTCATCGACATACTCAACCATTGGTGTATTAATATATTGTATAAGTTCACAGGAAAACATTTGTCCCGACATTTCCACCCCACACGTTCTCCACGCGATGCTCTGTGGAGTACATATTACTGTTTCACCTTTGGAACGTTTGCATGCAGAAACTGACCTGAAATCAACAATATAGTTCCCCCGGGTACTGAAATGGGCCAAAAAGGCTTGGCCACTGTCCATGTGTTAGAGGGGATGTCTACATATTTTAGTATCATTGTCCAACGGATGTATCATGGAACAACGCATGCACCAATCACGCATGCCTGAACAATGCGTTCGGAATAACGATCTCATTGTTTCCACAAATGCCTTTAGCACGCATGCCTTTACAATGATTTTTCATTGTAAAGACATGCCTAATAAAGGCATGTGTGGAACGGCATGCCTGTTTTTCGCATGCCACCCTCCCACCTGCCCTAAAACTGCAACTACCCTGACCCCCACACCTGTCCCTAAAAACTACCCTGATAGCCCCCACGAACCCTGAGCCCTAAAACCTACCCTGCCCCATACCCGCCTTAGAACAACTGACCCCATCCCAAAAATAAAACTACCCCGCCTTAAATATAACTACCCTGAACCCCCACCCACCCTGAGCTCTAAAACCTACCCCAACCCCTCCACCCCACCCTAAAAAAAAACTACCCCAATGCCCCACCCACTCTAAAAATAAAATTACCCTGACCCTCCACCCACCCGAGCCCTAAAACCTAGCCCAACCCCCCACCCGCCGTAAAAACAACCACCCCACCCCAAAAATAAAACTACTACGCCCCTAAAAACAAAATTACCTCTACCCCTCACCCCTGCCCCTGAAAACCCAACCCCCCTCTCGCCCTAAATACAAAATTACCCCAGCCTCCCCACCCCGCCCCTAAAAACCTGCCCCCCCACTCGCCTTAAAGACAAATATTACCCTGGCCCCCCACCTCCGTCCCTAAAAACAAAATTGCCCTGATCCCTTACCCTGCCCCTAAAAACTGACACCCCCACCCACACTAAATACAAAAATACCCCAAATCCCCTCCCCTGCCCCTTAAAACATGCCTCCCCACCTGCCCTAAACTCAAAATTACCCCGACTCCTACCCACACCCCTTAAAACCTGACCCCTACCCACCCTAAATGCAAACTTACCCCAATCCCCCACCCTGCCCCTAAAAACCCACCCCCCACCTGCCCTAAGTACAAAATTACCCTGACTCCCAACTCCAAAAACAATATCACCCTGACCCCCACCCCTAAAAACCAGTCCCCCACCCACTATAAATACAAAATTACAGAATTAGAGTAGGGGAGATGGAAAAAGACAATAGATTCCCTATTTCAGCTTCACTAAGTGCAGATCAAGAGTTATTTACAAACTCTACAATGCAAGTGTTTTCAGATAACACTATTACACTGTATAGTGCTGAAACCTTTTGGACATTGAAATGTGAGTATACATTTATCGGTTAAATACATGTTAAAAAATACCTATTGCAGCTTCATTCATACAGTAAACACAAAATAAAAAGACTAGCCAACCGCCGAACTCGCAGGGATGAGGTGGCCATCAACCCAGCTGCCTCAACCCCCACCATATTACGATGTTCCTGCCAGGCTGACCGGCAGGAACATTGTATTATGACATTCCCACCAGTCAGCCCAGAGGGAACAGTGCTGCGGTATTGATTTTAGCCACCTTAACAGACTCAAGGCTAATACCATACTACACCAGCACCCTCAGAATGTGCACTGTCTGCAAATCAAAGCAGACAATGTGCATTCTGAGGGTGCTGGGCAGCGGGGCCCCTGCACCACCCAGGCCCCCAGCACTGTGTTTCTGCCTGCTTTTCCATGGCAGGGTCCCTGCCATGGAAAGGCTTGCAGAAACAGGAGTCATGATCAGCATGGTGGGTCTGAGTTTGGTGCTGCGGTGGCTGACGTCGAGCCCAAATGATTTCAGCCCTTTAGGAACCATGTTCTCAGTGGTGATGGAAGTTGTCTGGTGGTATGAAAGTCAGGGTAGTAATGTCAATTGACCACCAGACTAGTAATAAGGCCCTATGTGTCTGATGATGCCATTGAGATAGGTTTATCTAACCACAAAATTGTGAAGAGCAGTGGGTCACCAGTGAGACTAACAGACTGCACTAACTGTAAATGATCCGAAGAGAGGTTACTGCCTTAATCCTGGTTTAAAATCTGGTCTGTGCATTTGCAAGGCATTTTATGCACTCTATGCATCAAGCAAATATTTATTGTGGCAGTGGGAAGGGTTATGGGAGCTATTTTATCTTCTTAAGGCTATCATGGGGTCTTTGATCACAGATACGTCTTTTGTAAGGCGGAATGCATACACTTTGCCTTAACTGTTCTCATTGACCTTCCTTTTGCCTAGCTTACCAAAACTGCCCCTGTGCAATAGATTGATGAAGCAAGGATTGAAGGTGCTTATGAAACGTTGGCATTGATTTTAACTGACACAGCTGAAATGCTAGAAACAGGTCCAGACGATGGTCTTTTAAGCAAGGAGAGTTGAAGAAATGGGCATGCATTGAATAGGAAAATGTGTCCAAGATGACGTCTGGCCCACAACAGTGGGAGTTCTCATCAGACTTGCAGAAGTGATTTCATGTACATTTGTTCAGACAATTTTGAGAAATGTATGTTTAAACAGAGACTGGGGTAGGCTGGTAAGGGCCAAAAGTTAAGTAAATTTGGTTGGTTCCACAGGAGCCCCATAGTAGTCCCACAGTACCATAATTTAAAAAAATGTTGACATTAGATTGGGTAAGTCAGCTTTAGAGTTTTTTGGGTACTGCTGTACCTGTACTGGTAATGCAATACTAAAGAGTCTGATTGCTTGGCACTAACAAGAAAGAAAATGTTGTGCGTGCTGTTTGCACCAGCAAATAGGCTGATGAGCTCAAGATCAGCCCTGGATTGTTTGTGTTCTGGTACAGGGATAACCTGACCTGACTGTTCACACTGGAAGAGGACCAAGGTTTATTTGCCTGCAGGTATACCTAGTTTATGAGCCCTAATTAGGATATAACCAGTCTTGGGTTGCTTATGTTCTGGCTCAGTGAGGACATGGTCTGGAAGTTCAGACTGGACATTAACCTATGGAGCAGGGTCAAAGCTGATTTGCATACAACTGGGCCCAGACGGAGGTGGCAGCCTCGAGAAATTACCAGTGACTGGATTAATTCAATGATTCCATCTCTCACTTTTTGTATACTTTAACTCTTTAAAAGAAGCATTTTCAAAATAGTAATTTAAAAGCCTACTTAGTTATTAAAGAGGATTTTAATTTACAATTCAAATGAGTGGAAGCAGTATTTCTTTAGGTGTTCGGAAACTCTATGAGAGAGGTAGCCTTGCAACAGTGAAAAATGACTTTGGGGGTTTTCCGCTGCCAGGACATGCAAACTTTAAGTACACATGTACAACTTTTCAAATGCCGTGTACTCTGCTATGAGCCATTAGGATCTACCTTAGGTGTGACTTGTAAGCATTAAAAAGAAAATATCGGGGCTGGGAAAAAATTGTTTTGCCAGGTCAAAATGGCAATTTAATATACACTAAAGGCTTCAGTGGCAGGCTTGAGACATGTTTTACAGTGTATCTTTAGTGGGTGGCACATGAATGCTGCAGCCCACTTATAATATTTAATTTACTGACCCTAGGTACATGTACTACCATTTACTAGTGACTTATAAGTAAACTAAATGAACCAGTTCGGTGTATCCAAATTTTAATATGTTTGGAAGAGAGAGAATGAGCCCCATACCACTGGTTAACAACAGTAAAGTGCTCAGAGGGATCATGCCAATAAAAATATGTTTGGCAAAAATAGGGTAGTGAAGGCAAAAATAAGGGGACATGCCATGCAAAAGATGGTCAGTTCCAACAACCAACATTAAAAATCATTCTAGAGTATCACATTGTTTGATAATATTTGTTTGGGTTTTAAGACATATTGTGGTATAATACTTCAGATAGCCCCTTTAAAGTTAGAAGCACACCATGGTCTTGCTACTTTACAATATATTTATGCAAAGATGATCCCACTGTGTAGGTCGCCAGGGCTGCATAAAAGGTTTACCTTTATAGTAAGTTTTAATAAAAACCTACATTCATTTCTTCCTGCAACAACTGACCAATATACAAGAAGATGCAGCTCAGAGATTCAACCTGTTAAGGAACAAATTTTCTGATTGACTCTCAAGCTATATTTTTTGGAAGGGCCATATTTATCAAAAAGATTATTTGTCTAGGCTGAGCCAAGCGGAATAACTGCCAAGGCACAATATACTTGTCAAGCTGGTAAAAATAAAGTAGGAGCAAGCCCTGAATTTCATTTGCTTACAAGAGTACCTCTTTTTAAACTGAAGTCAAATGTGTTTGTAGCGTATAGTAATCACTGAAAAGCATATGACTCTGTGAACTGGGGCTGACTGTGATCAATAATGTCTAGTGTAAGGGAAGAGCCAAACCTATAATGCTACATTTCCATGAGATGAACAGCACTAGTGAATGGTACCATCATGGGCTTATGTTGCAAAATGTTCTAATAAAAAAGAATATGATGGAGTGTGCTTTGGCCCCATAGTGTTCCTGTTGTATATTGTTGGAATTACCCAGTGATTAAGTGACTCAAGTATGAATGTCACAACTGTTATCACAACATTAAATTTGCCAATATTTGTTTAAAAAATTGAAGTGTGATCTCTCACTTCAAGACTGGAATTCAATACAATTCAGTGAACGTGAGAAATTAGGTTGCCAGTTGAGGGTGTGTGGACCCTTCTCGAGCAGCAACCACAATCCTTGTCAGGGTGAACCACAAAAAGTCACTAAATTACCATAGTAGCTTGCCACAAAAATATTCAGGCTCAACTTAGAGGCAATGTGTTAAGTATATATGCAGCACTTAAACCACAATAAAGTGAAAACACCACAAGAAAAATCAAACCAATTTGGAAATATAGAGTAAATTTTAATAAAATATTTGACAGCAAAACAACAAAAAATCAATCAGTAGAAACAGTGTTCTGAAGTTTAAAAGTTTAAAGTGAAAAATAGCACCTAAAAGATCAACGTGCCAGCCACAGATATCTGATCGCACAAGGCGGGGACAAAGTTGAAAGTTAAGGCTGACTGTGATGGAGCGCGGTACGGATATATAGAGTGAATTGGGCCCAGTCTGGGCTAACCTTCAGACTTAGATTAATTTTTTAAGACAAATGTCTGAGAAGGTAAAGTTCAGTGGGGCAAAAAAAGTGGGTGTGTTTGAGGAGGGGTGTCATGGTTAGGGAGCTGCAGGTTCACGGTGAAGATTTCTACACAGCTACTTATTCTGTTTTTTGGAAACTGAAAATTTCCAGTGGGATGAATTTGCAGGATGTATTTGATGAGGGCACCAAGCAGCCAGATACTCTACCAGAGAGAAGTTGTTGAACTGAATTTGTTGCTGCATACAAGAATGGAAGGAGCTACAGGGAATTCAGGCAAACAAGCATAGCGTCTTGGATGGATCATGAACAGGTAGATCCCAGTCTCCTTTTGCTTCTCAGGCACTTTTGATAGAACATTTCTGAAGTCCCAAGATTTGGATTTGCACTATCTGGGCAACTATAGCACCACTTCCAAGGGTCGAGAGCTGGAGGGGCACCCCTTGAAGAGTCCGGACTCAGTTAATGGTTTCAAAAGTTGAAGTTTTTTGGAGCCTTTACTCTTCCTGAGTCCCTGATAGGAGGCCACCCAATTAGCCCTTGGAGTCACTCTGGAAGTCTAGGGTTCAAGCGGAAGTGCAGGTCTCAACCAGCAGGTCATTCCTCTGAGGGTACAGGGCAGACTTCAGGCAGCAAAACAGTCCTTTTGTAGCAGTACAGCTGTCTCCTGAAGTACATAGCAGGCCACAGACAGCAGGGCTGGCCTCTGAAAGCTGTTCTGCAGGTCCAGAAGTGAACTGGAGAGTGGTATGAGAGTCCTTTATTTATACATGATCCCCACTTTGAAGTGGAAGAAACTTCTTGAGTTCCCCCTCTACAGAAGTGTCTGGCATTTCCTGCCTCCTTTGCCTGGTCCCAAGATGTATTGAGTCCCAAGAGCCCAATCTGAAGCTATTTTGTGTGTCCTGAGGCAGAGTCTTTGAAGTGCAGTTGGGGCTGTTCGCAGCTCTGCCTTCATCCTGCCACAGGGGTCAACAGTACCTAGTACCTCTATTTTGTGGCTGTTTGGGAGGACTACATAAAGACCAACTGCCACTCACATGTAGTCATCTTAGCCAGGAACAGGCTGCTGGCACCAAATGGATAGGGCAAGAAAATGCCAATATTTTCACAATTGTGACTTAAAATCCAACTTTGTAATTAAAGACCATTTTTAATTACAAATCCTTAGACGCAAAACATTTCGGGCCAGATTCACAAAGGTAATCTTAAACCAAAAATCTAAGTTTAGACCAAAAGTTTTGGTTCAACTTTAGAATTTTGGTCTAAACTTAGACTTTTGGTCTACTTTTACCTATGTGAATTGGGCCCGACATTTCTACCTGACCCCAAACACAGGTTATCATTTATTAAACGTTGTAAGGTAACTCAATGTTATCCTATGGGAGAGGAAGGCCTCACAGTAGTTAAAAATGAATTTGTGAGTTTTTCACTAGAGGATATATAAAATTTAATATACATGTCCAACTTTTTAAATACAATACTTTCTGCTATGCGGGCTGTTTAGGGCCTACCTTGGGGTGGCTTATGTGTACTAAAAAGGCAGTTTTGGTTCTGGCAAGGGGTTTATTTTGTCAGGTATAATTGACAGTTTCATACTGATTAAGGCTGTAATGGAAGGCCCTAGACATATTTTTGAGGGGGACTTAAGTGTGTGGCTCAATAAATGCTGCAGGCCCATTAGTAAAATGTAATTTAATTTTCCAACCCTGGGTATATGGTATACCAATTTATTAGGGACTTATAAGTGAATTAAGAATACCTATCCTGTCTAATACAGTTGTGTCACTTTTTAGGGAGTGCACACAAGCACTTTAACACTGGTTAATAGGTAAAGGGCACTGAGTCCTAAGGCCAACTGTTAGACTTGGCCCTCTCTGCAGGGTTACCCTCAACCATTTTCCTTTGCCTTCCACTTTTAAGCTGAATTCATTTTACCTGCTTTTGTGAATCTGTGCACTTTACTGCTGCCCACCAGTGCTAACATGTGTGTACTCACTTTTTAAAGCATGGTAACATTGGCTTATCCTCAATTGGCAAGTTTAATTTTCTTGTAAGTCACAAGTAAAGCTGTTCTACATGTACCCAGAGCCTGTAAATTCAGTGCTACTAGTGGGCCTGCAGCACTGGCTGTGCCACCCCCTAAGTAGCCTTTAAACATGTCTCCATCATGCCATCACAGCCTGTGTGTGCAATTTTGATCTGCCATTGTGACCTGGCAAAATAAACCTTATGCCCAGCCCACAACTTATTCATATAGGTCATTACAGGGGTAGATCCTGGATACCCCAGAGGGCAAAGTGCAATATATTTAAAACATTGGACATACATTTTACATGCCCTGGTAGTGAAAAACTCCTAAATGCATTTTTCACTAATGCAAGTGTTGCCCAATTACATTTAGCAAGCTCTAATTTCCAAATTGGACCACGTAACCAGTTCATGCTTGGTGTCTTTGGAATTATAATTAAAAATTCTCTCTTGCAATAAAGTACATTTTTAAATTACAATTTAAAAAATGACACCGTTAGGAAGTTTGTATTTTCCTGTCTTAATTTATGGCCTCATTACGAGTCTGTTGGTCCATGGACCGGCAGACTTGTGGTGGCGCTTTGACCGCCGCCGACAGGGGCAGTCCAACCACCACATCATGACCATGGTGAAGCCGGCACGGTCCAACCGCCGGCACCGCCAGGTTGCTGCCAGCCGATGGCCTGATTACGGGTCCCCTTTCCACCAACCTTTGCATGGCGTTCCCACCGCCATGCAAAGGCTGGCAGAAAGGGGCTTTTAGGGGCCTCATGCATCTGTTGCACCTGATGCACCACAACATTGCTGTGGCTCTATTACAAGCCAGCGTAAATATTGTGGTGTGTTTCCTGCTGGGCCAGCAGGCGGAATCGCTGTTTCCACCCGACGGCCCAGCAGGAGACTCGTAATAGGTACCGTGGAGGGACGGCTGCATATGCGGTCATCCGCATGCAGGATTTTAGCCAAAGTCAAAATGAGGGCCTTAGTGACCTTAGGCTGTCTCTTGGCCATATGACTGGGTGTTTCTGACAGTTAGGCTTTGTGTATTCCTCCTAGACAGCCACTCACAATTGAGAGCTAAGGTGTGCATGGATGGGTCATCACTGGCAGGATGGCAGGGCGGCGCTATGCACAGCCTTACTTACACTAGACAAGGCTGTCTCCTGAATCCACACAAACGGCTGCACACCCCCTGTAGTTAATAATCTGAAGGCATTATGAGGAGCACAGGATGTCTGGGGACCTCAAAGGTAACCTCTAGAAGCTTCCCCCACCTTCCAGTAGAAGGCCACAGGGTAAACATATTGGGCCTCATTCACCACCTCTTCAGTAAATGTCTGGACCTGCCAGGAAGAAGGACCACTGTGCTGCTAAAAGGACTGCCACTGTGATGGACTGCTGATGTGAACAAACTGTTGCCCTACTGTGCTGCCTGCTGCATTCTTGTCTGGGCGAAACAGACTGGACCTGCATCTGTTGAACCCAGGACCTCAGCATAACTTCAAGGGCTAGTTGGCTGTACTTCTGACTAGAGCCTCAGGGAACAGAAGGCGCCAGCAATCTTGAACCCAGTGCATGGACTCTGTCATCTGTGAGTTCTACCCTGCCAAGTGGTGCCACCTCTGGACCATCGGAGGTGGGTCTGGAAGTGTTCAGCCAGCCCATTTGTGGATCCAGCAAACCTGACACATCTCCCCCTGCTCCATGGTGCAATCACAAACATAGTTGATGCATCGCCTCTGCTGCAAAGGTTCTCCTGACACAAAGGACTCTGCATAGTCTCTTCATCCGCATTGGAACGGCTGCCTGTGCAAAGCTTTCCTGAAGCATTCTCTCATATCTCTAGTCATCAGCATATTCAACAGTTATGCAGGTTCATGCATCACAGCCTTGCAACTCCTCAGAACCAATACATTGTCTCCACTGCACGATGAATCCTCAACACCAGACTTGACATCACAAGCCTTTGTCGACAAGATCCTCGATAATGATGCATGACTTCACATTGCACATTCACCCCTCCTCAGAACTGACCCATTGCCTCAGCTGTGCAACACATCCTTTGTGTTTAAGCCCACAATGCTCTGAAAACCAGAATTTAAGGGACTCTAGTTCAGGAGGCCTAACTGGGTTCCTCTTGCCAGCCCACACTCCATTTCAGTTGATGTGAACTTGTGACTTTGTCCTATCCGGCACAACCAGATAGCCACGGTTAGTGCTTTATGCTTTTTGGCATTGCTTTCACTGAAATCTTTAACATTTCATATCTCTTGTACTACTGATTGGATTTTTGTAGTTTTCATCTTGTTTTACTCATTGAAATTTACTTAAAAAAATTCTAATGGTGTGGGAAGCTTTTGTGGTGTTGTGGCTTAAACGGTGCTACTGTTCGAAGTGTTGCACAAATACTTTACACATTGTCTCTGAGTTAAGCCTGACTGCTCTGTACCAACCTACCCCAGAGGTTGAGGACAGGGTAATTTAGGGTTCACTTAAGACTTCACTCTGACAAAGACTGTGGTTCCTGCCTGAGTAGGGTTTACCTCCCTCAACCAGCAACACAATTTCTTACTATAACAAAAATGAATTCAGCATTGTGGCTAGAATCCCATTTGCTCAGCACTAGGATAGCCTCTTGGATGATTGTGCACTTTACAAATAACACATAAACTGCTTTGAAAACCTGTGATTTGATTCATCTGTCTTCTGGCAAGTCTGTTGCTCCTGTGGTGTATCTCTGTTTGCTTAGATGATCCAGCTTACAGTAGTAGGAGACGTTATTTAATAATAAAATTCTAGAGCCCTGTCCACTGGTTGAAAGTGTGTGTGTGCCATCAATTCCTTTGATATCATGGATAATTAATTCCTTGGCCTTGACAAATGAGGATGTTACTACTCCACATTCCTGACTAAAGAGTTTCTGGATGTAGGTGGATATGTACAGGCAAGCAGCCAATGATCACTTCTTTGCTGCTTATTACTGAATATGCTGGTCTTATACACAAAGGGCCTCATTCTGACCCTGGCGGACGGCGGAGTCCGTCCGCCAGGGTACCGCCGCTGAATGACCGCACCGCGGTCAAAAGACCCCGGCGGCCATTCAGACATTTCCTCTGGGCCGGCGGGCGCTCTCCAAAAGAGCGCCCGCCGACCCAGAGGAAATGCCCCTGCAACGAGGACACCGGCTCAGAATTGAGCCGGCGTAGTTGCAGGGGTGCGACGGGTGCAGTTGCACCCGTCGCGTATTTCAGTATCTGCTTAGCAGACACTGAAATACTTTTCGGGGCCCTCTTACGGGGGCCCCTGCCGTGCCCATGCCATTGGCATGGGCACGGCAGGGGCCCCCAGGGGCCCCGCGGCACCCCCTACCGCCATCCTGTTCCTGGCGGGCGAACCGCCAGGAACAGGATGGCTGTAGGGGGTGTCAGAATCCCCCATGGCGGCGCAGCAAGCTGCGCCGCCATGGGGGATTCTAAGGGCAGCGGTAAACCGGCGGGAGACCGCCGGTTTGCCTCTTCAGACCGCGGCCGAACCGCCGCGGTCAGAATGCCCTGCGGGGCACCGCCGGCCTGTCGGCGGTGCTCCCGCCGACCCTGGCCCCCAAAGTCACTTGCATGTGTAAGATCAACTTACAGGCAAGGGCAAGTTATTCACAAAAGGAGAACTTGCACTCACAAGTAAATGTATCCTTGTCAAATATTACTCCATAATGCTTTAATATTCCATTAATGTAAATTGCGCTTCATGGGTGGGGGGTAGGTCATCTAAGATAGAGATGCCCTGGAAAGTTAGTAAATACCCACAACCCTTGGCAAGAATGACTAAGGGGCAGATTTACAAGAAAATGGCACATCGGTCCCAATGCACCACTTTTCTTGCGTCCCCCTACCGTTACCTAACAACACCATGGTTGTGCTGTATATATAATACGGCGCCCATGGCAGTCGTTAGCACAATAGTGTCAAAATTGTTGATGCTTTTGTGGCACTTTGCTGCACTGATGTAAAAATAGTTGACGCTAGTGCAGCAAAGCACGGGGAGGTACAAAGGTTAATATGAGTGCATCATTTTTAACGACTGCTCTGTCAGGCATTAAAAATGATTAAACAAATGGTGCAGTGAAATGTAAATTCCACTACGGCAATTATTTTGGGCTTCCCTGTGTTGGAACGCCCCCCTTACATACATTATGCATTTATGCCTGACGCAGGCATAATGTGGCGCAATGGTTTACAAAGTGACACAATGCATGCATGCTTTGTAAATATGGCGCAGGAGAAACATCTCCTTAACGCCACCTTAGCATTAAAAAAATTATGCCAGCATAGCGGAAGGTGGCGCAAGGGGCTTGTGAATCTGCTCCTAAATTCCTTTTTTTCAGAAATGGCAGGTCAGAGGGAAAACCCTAAAAATTATGTAGGCAAAGGAGCTTCTCCACAGTAATATATTTTTCCCTTGGGAAAAAAATAGAACATAAAAGAAAGCAGTGCCAATGTATAAATTCAATCTAATTTCAATATGCACATTTAAACACTTTGTACAATTGTGCAATCACAAACATCTTCGCGGGTGAACAAATAAAAATGCAAAACGTTTTTTGAAGAACGCTTGTAAGTATGTGACTTTCACGTTTTCCAGGAACACTTGTGAATATTTTTGTGATTTTTCGAAAATGTTAAAACCGCACCTATGCGAAGATGAAATACTGAAGGTGCAATTTAATACCATCCTACAGTGAATGGAGACATCAGTTTCAGATGAACCTAGAGTTCTACTTGTCTTTATGGACTATGTGACCAGTACTTTTATACAGCCTTCGATCACCCATTTTCCTTTAAACTTTAAATGTGACTGTGTTTAATGTTGTAATACATTTTAGAAGGCAGTGTAATAAATCACCCACAACAGCAAAGAAAAGAAATGTACATAAAAACATATTTCCTGCATATGTTCCAACAGCTATTCCCATTTCAACTATGAATGGCTGCAACATATTATTAAAATCTCTAAAATTGACACAAATCCAAGGGCAATTACTTTAATTCCTTTAAATGTTAACATGCTCTTTAATCTCAATTTGTGCTCTTGGAATTCATTGTGGATCAAAAATAAAATGGATGAGTCATCCTTCTGAGTTGGCAAATTTTCTGTCTTATAAAATGTTGCCAATTCGTGTGCTGTACGTTTTCCCCATGTGTGCCAAGGCTGAGTATTTTATGTGTCTGACTTGCATGAGACAAACTAACAGCAGCGTGAAAAGTGAGATAAAAAGATACAAAAGCCCACTGAGCGGTTATGTGCAATCATTGTGTTGAATAGAAATGCTTTTAAGAAGTGTAGGGTCCTTGATATTTTTTTACTTCCCAAGGCTTATCATTGTAACTACTGTGGATGAGCACTTGTACGTAAACTAGTTAAGGTTTTAGTGACATACGGACGTGATTAACATAAAAACTGGTAAATGCGGATTATTAGGAAAACAGTATTTCTATGAACAGCTGTGGATTTAGATTTTTTGGCAATTTGCAAACATGAGCAGTATTACAACTGAAAGAGTTGCAGGTTTCCAGATTTACACCTCTGGCAATGTCATGTGACATTTATGGACACAACTGTTTCCTTAGTGCTGATATGTACAAACAGTACACATACTCACTGTAGAAAGGCAGTGGTGCTGTGTAATTGTAACTTGTTTCCTTTTTGTATATTTTGTGAATGGGCAAATATGTTTTCCTGCATAAAACTCCAGTCTCTCCCTCTTGCGTGGAATTACTGTTGAATAGTTTTACATAGTTTTTAGCACAGTTGTGAAGTAGCAAATGCATGTATGACTGCTAGGTTTAGGTCTGGTAAGACAGTGCAACTGTCATCTGACCATTAAACTTACACATTTGCTTCCACACAAACACATATCTATTTCCATGCAATGAACTAGTAAATCCTTCACCTTACCATAAAACACCCCTTTAAAGCCAAGCTTCTTAGTATTGCCTGGCTTGTTTTTCATAAAGGGTCTAGAATAGGAGCGAAAACCCCAAAATTCACCTTATAAGAGAGATTACATGTTTGACTAAGCATTGCATGTATTAAAGCATGTTAATTAAGATAAACGTCTTGAATCTGGTTTATATTCTTTTAACACCTCTGGTGCCCAGAACGTAACAGTTACATCCTTGTTTTCACCGCTCGAGTGTCGAGGATGTAACTGTTACGTCCTGCTATGGGCCCTAGCGCTCCCCAGATGGCCAAGCACCCCCACCCCCTGGTCAGGGATGGAAGGGGAACCACTTCCCCTTCCACCCCCGCCCACTCCCAACCCCCTCCATGACATCTAACAGCGTCAGCGCCCAATCACCCACTGACCTCATCAGAGGCTGCCCCCACTGCGCTGGAAGCTGAGCTTCCAGTGTGGATTGGAGGAGAAATCCTTTAACATTTCTCCTCTGATCACGTGGAGGATGCTAGAGAGGCATCACAGGAAAGGAAAGACCTTTCCTTTACTTTGATGTCTGTCTCAGCATTCTTGCTGCCCGATGGCAATGCGATCGGACAGCAGAAATGGCCACTATGCACCAGGGAGTTTTTTTTGTTTATGTAATAAGGGGAGCGGCGCCTTGGGCAAGGGCCACTCCCCAGGGAGGAAAACAGTTTTATGGCCATTTCTAGCCCCTGGGGGCAGATTGGACTTTTCTAATTAGGTCGATCAAACCGCTATACACCAGGGATTATTTATTTTTTTCTTTTATGCTTTTTAGATATGGTGAGCGACCCCTTAGGGAAGGGTCACTCCCCTAGGGGCAAAATTAACTTTAGGCAATTTCTGCCCCCTTTGGGGCAGATCGGCCCATTTTTCTTAGGCCAATCTCCCCTCAAAGGGGGCAGAAACCACTAGACACCAGGGTTTTTTTTTTTTTCGTCAATTTCACACAAGGAGAGTGACCCCTTAGGCAAGGATCGCTCCCCCGGGGGTGGGGGGAGGAATTTGTTTTAGGCCATTTCTGCCCCCCTTAGGGGCATACCAGTCTATTTGTATTCGGCCTATCTACCCCCAAGGGGCAGAATCCACTAGGCACCAGGTATTTTCTTTTTTTGCACAAATGTCATGCAAGAGGAGTGACCCCTTAGGCAAGGGTTGCTTCCCTGGGGGTGGGGGAATTTATTTTAGGCCACTTCTTAAGGGCAGATCAGCCTATTTTTATTTGGCCGATCTGCCCCCAAGGGGCAGAAAACACTAGGCACCAGGGAATTTTTGCGCTAATTTCTTGCAAGTGGAGCGACCCCTTGGGCAAGGGTCTCTCCCCTGGGGGTGGCAAATTTATTTGAGCCATTTATGCCCCCTTGGGGGCAGATTGGCCTATTCTATTAGGTCGATCTGGCCCCGGAGGGCAGAAACCACTTAGGCACCGGGGATTGGTGTGTGTGTGTGTATGTGTGTTTTGTTTGGGGGGGGGCAGCCCCTTGGGCAAGGGTCCCTCCCCTTAGGGGCACATTACTTTTGGCCATATCTGGCCCCTTTGGGGGCAGATTGGCCTGTTTTTGGAAGGCCCATCTGCCCTCAAGTGGAGCAGAAAACCCACCTGGCACCAGGGAAGATTTTTTTTTTTTTTAAAAGAGGGTGGGGGTATGGCCACACCGCCACCCCAAATAAATGGGGCCAAAGTTGGTCTTCCCACCGGTGGGTAGATGGGGCAATTACCCATGATCCACTCCCTGGGGAGGCAGAAATCCTACTAGATGCCAGGGAATAAAAAAAATATATATAGTGGGTGGTGGCTACCAACCAGTATGGGCATGGTTATGCCCCCACCCCAACTGAATGGGGTAACAGTCTTTCAGATCTTTCCAGCACACTAAAACATCTTATCCCATAGCAAGCAAGAGGCCATTTGAATATTTTGGGTTTTGGTTTTACATTTGGGCCAAGAGAGCTTGTCTAACTCTCAAAATCATCCCACTTGGAATAGTGAGGGCTGCACTTTTTGGACTTTGGGACACCGCCATATAGAAAAATCCACAAGACATAGACACATCTGAGAACTAAACATCTCGGTGAGTCCAGGGTGGTGTGCTTCACATGCACCCCGCACCATTTTCTTTCCCACAATGCCCTGCAAACCTACAAATTTGCTGGAAATCACACATTTTTCACACATTTTTGTGATGGAACCTTCCGGAATCTGCAAGAATCCACAAAATTCCTACCACCTAGCATTGTCGCATCTATACCAATAAAAAATCTGCCCCACTTGTCAGCCTAAACAATTACCTTTTTGGACCTGCTTTGGTTCCCCTTCATTCTATACATGTTTTTGGCTCTTTCCTGACACAGGCACTTGGCCAACCTACACAAGTAAAGTATCTTTTTTATCAGGAGACTGAGGGAAATTTGGGTGGTAGGAAATGTGTGCCGGTGCGGTGATCCCACACAGAAATGTGGGAAAAAATTCATTTTTTAGCTAAATTTGAGGTTTGCTGGGGATTCTGGGTAAGAAAACACTAGGGGATCCACGCCAGTCACACCACCCTGGATTTCCTTGGGTGTCTAGTTTTCAGAAATGTTTGGGTTTGTAAGGTTTTCCTAGATGGCTGCTGAGCCCAGGACAAAAAACACAGGTCCACCACACCGCAAAACAGGTTGTTTGTATTTGATAATTTTGATGTGTCTACATAATGTTTTAGGGCATTTCCTGTCACGGGAACTAGGTCTACCCACAAGTGAGGTACCATTTTTATCAGGAGACCTGGGGAAACACTGGGTAGAAGGAAACTTGTGGCTTCTCTCCGATTCCAGATTTTTCTGTCACCGAAATGTGAGGAAAAAGTGTTTTTCTTTTGCTTAATTCTGAGGTTTGCAAAGCATTCTGGGTAACAGAACCTGATGAGAGCCCCACAAGTCACCCCATCTTGTATTTCCCTGGGTGTCTAGTTTTATAAAATGCACAGGTTTGGTAGGTTTCCCTAGGTGCCTTCTGAGCTAGAGGCCAAAATCTACAGCTCGGCACTTTGCCAAAAACAGCTCTGTTTTCTTTGGGAAAATGTGATGTGTCTAAGTTATGCTTTAGCGCATTTCCTGTCGCAGGCACTAGGCCTACCCACACAACTGAGGTACCATCTTTATTGGGAGACTTGGGGAATGATGGGTGGAAGGAAATGTGTGGCTCCTCTCAGATTCCAGAACTTTCTGTCACCCAAATGTGAGGAAAAAGTGTTTTTTTGCCAAATGTTGAGGTTTGCTAAAGATTCTGGGTAACAGAACCTGGTGAGAGCACCACAAGGTACCCCATCCTGGGTTCACCTAGGTGTCTAGTTTTTCTGAATTGTCCAGGTTTGCTAGGTTTTCTTGTGTGCTGGATGAGCTAGAGGCCAAAATCCACAGCGAGGCACTTTGCAAAAAACAGCTCTGTTTTCTTTGGGAAAATGTGATGTGTTCACGTTGTGTTTTGGGGCATTTCCTGTCACGGGCACAAGGCCTACTCACACAAGTGAGGTATAATTTTTATCGGTAGACTTGGGGGAACGCTGGGTGGAAGGAAATATGTGGCTCCTCTCAGATTCCAAAACTTTCTGTCACCAAAATGTGAGGAAAAAGGTGGGTTTTTTTGCCAAATGTTGTGGTTTGCAAAGGATTCTTGGTAGGATAACCTGGAGAAATCCACACAAGTCACCCCATCCTAGATTACCCAAGGTGTCTAGTTTTAAAAAATGCATGGATTTGGCAGGTTTCCCTAGGTCCCGGCTGAGCTAGAGGCCAAACGCCACAGCTAGGTGCTTTGCAAAAAACACGTCATATTTCAATGAAAAAAGGTGATGTGTCCTTGTTGCATTTCCTGTCACAAGCACTTGGCCTACCCACACAAGTGAGGTACCATTTTTATTGGGAGAGTTGGGGGAAAACAGGATAGAAGAACAAGTGTTATTGCCCCTTGTCTTTCTCTACATTTTTTCCTTCCAAATGTAAGACAGAGTGTCAAAAAGACGTCTATTTGTGAAATGCACTGTAATTCACATGCTGATATGGGGACGTGCAAAATAACCACTGCTTCTCAACACCTTAGCTTGGGCCCATTTTGGAAATACAAAGGTTTTCTTGATACCTATTTTTCACTCTTTATATTTCAGCAAATAAATTGCTGTATACCCGGTATACAATGAAAATCCATTTCAAGTCGCAGTTCATTTATTGGCTCTGTGTACCTAGGATTCTTGATGAACCTACAAGCCCTATATATCCCCTCAACCGAAAGAGTCCAGCAGACATAACAGTATCTTGCTTTCAGAAATCTGACATCGCAGGAAACAGTTACAGAGTAAAACGTGGAGAAAAATGTTTTTTTACGTCAATTTCTATATTTTTTTATTTCAGTTGTTATTTTCTGTAGGAAATCCTCATAGGATCTACACAAATGACATCTTGGTGAATTCAGAATTTTGTCTTCTTTTCAGAAAAGTTTAGCTTTCTGGGATCCAGCATTGGTTTCACACCCATTTCTGTCACTAATTGGAAGGTGTCTAAAAGCACAAACAATGGTAAAAAAGGGATGTGTCCCAGTAAAATGCCTCAATTGTTATGAAAAATGTGGTATTCTGGTTCAAGTTTGCCTGTTCCTGAAAGCTGGGAATATGGTGATTTTAGCACAGCAAATTCTTTGTTGATGTCATTTTCAGGGAAAAAAACCACAAGCCTTCTTCTGCAGCCCTTTTTCCCATTTTGTTTTTTTTTAAACGTTTCGCTGTATTTTGGCTAATTTCTTGGCCTCCTTCAGGGTAACCCACAAACACTGGGTACCTCTAGAATCTCTAGGATGTTGGAAAAAAGTACGCAAATGTGGCATGGGTAGCCTATGTGGACAAAAAGATCGGAGGGCCTAAGCGAACTGCCCCAAATAGCCAAAAAAAAAGGCCTGGCACTTGAGGGGGAAAAGGCCTGGCAACGAAGAAGTTAATAGAGCTGAACGCTGTTAATCGATCTTAATGTTTCTCAAATATTTGAATAATATTCTTTGTCTACAGGGAGTGCAGAATTATTAGGCAAGTTGTATTTTTGAGGATTAATTTTATTATTGAACAACAACCATGTTCTCAATGAACCCAAAAAACTCATTAATATCAAAGATGAATATTTTTGGAAGTAGTTTTTAGTTTGTTTTTAGTTTTAGCTATGTTAGGGGGATATCTGTGTGTGCAGGTGACTATCACTGTGCATAATTATTAGGCAACTTAACAAAAAAAAATATATACCCATTTCAATTATTTATTATTACCAGTGAAACCAATATAACATCTCAACATTCACAAATATACATTTCTGACATTCAAAAACAAAACAAAAACAAATCAGTGACCAATATAGCCACCTTTCTTTGCAAGGACACTCAAAAGCCTGCCATCCATGGATTCTGTCAGTGTTTTGATCTGTTCACCATCAACATTGCGTGCAGCAGCAACCACAGCCTCCCAGACACTGTTCAGAGAGGTGTACTGTTTTCCCTCCTTGTAAATCTCACATTTGATGATGGACCACAGGTTCTCAATGGGGTTCAGATCAGGTGAACAAGGAGGCCATGTCATTAGATTTCCTTCTTTTATACCCTTTCTTGCCAGCCACGCTGTGGAGTACTTGGACACGTGTGATGGAGCATTGTCCTGCATGAAAATCATGTTTTTCTTGAAGGATGCAGACTTCTTCCTGTACCACTGCTTGAAGAAGGTGTCTTCCAGGAACTGGCAGTAGGACTGGGAGTTGAGCTTGACTCCATCCTCAACCCGAAAAGGCCCCACAAGCTCATCTTTGATGATACCAGCCCAAACCAGTACTCCACCTCCACCTTGCTGGCGTCTGAGTCGGACTGGAGCTCTCTGCCCTTTACCAATCCAGCCACGGGCCCATCCATCTGGCCCATCAAGACTCACTCTCATTTCATCAGTCCATAAAACCTTAGAAAAATCAGTCTTGAGATATTTCTTGGCCCAGTCTTGACGTTTCAGCTTGTGTGTCTTGTTCAGTGGTGGTCGTCTTTCAGCCTTTCTTACCTTGGCCATGTCTCTGAGTATTGCACACCTTGTGCTTTTGGGCACTCCAGTGATGTTGCAGCTCTGAAATATGGCCAAACTGGTGGCAAGTGGCATCGTGGCAGCTGCACGCTTGACTTTTCTCAGTTCATGGGCAGTTATTTTGCGCCTTGGTTTTTCCACACGCTTCTTGCGACCCTGTTGACTATTTTGAATGAAACGCTTGATTGATCGATGATCACGCTTCAGAAGCTTTGCAATTTTAAGAGTGCTGCATCCCTCTGCAAGATATCTCACTATTTTTGACTTTTCTGAGCCTGTCAAGTCCTTCTTTTGACCCATTTTGCCAAAGGAAAGGAAGTTGCCTAATAATTATGCACACCTGATATAGGGTGTTGATGTCATTAGACCACACCTTTCTCATTACAGAGATGCACATCACCTAATATGCTTAATTGGTAGTAGGCTTTCGAGCCTATACAGCTTGGAGTAAGACAACATGCATAAAGAGGATGATGTGGTCAAAATACTAATTTGCCTAATAATTCTGCACTCCCTGTATAACTATGTGCAAATTTCAAATCACAAAATGAATAAGACTTGCTGTTAAAAAAACTCCATCAAAGAAGCTGTGTGAAAATCCTGGAGTCCCAACTCTTCATTGTCAAAGTTGGTCCAGTAAGTATTGACAAATTCAGACATTACTGACTGTCTTTCTGTTGTTAACTCAGGACCTGAAGAAAGGTACTATTGGGATCAAGAACCTCATTGTGAAACAAGATACTTTTATTGCCGATCAAATCTATAGCTTTAGACTGAGTTAGCTTACCAGCAAACCGAGAGACTGCATCTCACTTTCCATTGAGAAAGGCAGCCTTGTTTCTCTTTTTTGAAATCTACTGAGTGCAGAGTGTAACATTACATAGTAACCAAGCATAAGAATTTCAATTTAAGGATGTCAACACCTGCTTACATGGTGGGTATACCTAAGTATAGAATGGCTATATTTAACAAATGAGTATGTACGTCCCAATAAAGTGTACTCATGCAGCTAAGAAGAACTTGGTCATAAAATGGCCGGACATGGACAAATGGCGATTGTGCTTTAGATATGAGACTATGGCCCTCATTACAACCCTGGCGGTCAAAGACCGCCAGGACTGTTTTGGAGTTTGTACCGCCAACAGGCTGGCGGTACAAACTCGGGCATTATGACCACGGCGGAAGCACCGCGGTCGTACCCCCGGGACCGGCGGTTTCCTGCCACTTTTGTCCCAGTGGTTGTAATCACCCAGGGCAGCAGATTACGAGTCCCCCTCCTGCCAGCCTTTTGATGGCGGTATGAACCGCCATGAAAAGGCTGGCGGAAAGGGGAGTCGCGGGGCCCTCTACCATGGGCCCATGGAGCTTTTCACTGTCTGCATAGCAGACAGTGAAAAGCGCGACGGGTGAATCTGCAACCGTCACACCGTCGCCGGCTCCCGTGTTGCAGCCGAGATCTCGGCTGGGCCGGCGTGGGTAAACCAGGTTTCCGCCTGCCCGACCAGTGGGGATCTCCAAATAGACCCCATGGGAGTTTGGCCGCATTGGCGGCTGCCCGGCGGTTTCAACTTGGCTGGCGGCGCTTGCCGCCCGCCAATGTTGAAATGAGGGCCTATATCTAGTCAAAGGTCAGCAAGAACCCAGACATTGATTACAGCTCTTTTGCATATCATAGCCTCAAAGTGGCATATTTTGGATAAACCTTGGCATGACAAGGATGCATCCTCTCCAAATGATGCCTGCATCCATAGCAAATGGTGGTGCACCATTTTCATATGATGAGTACACTCTTGCACATTATGGCTGCATCTTAGTTAACAAATCATAGCAATTTATCAAATTTAATGGCACATTTTACTAATTTTATGTTTTGCATGACATTTTGGGATATGCGTTAATTAGAATAATTTAATTTCCTGTATTGCCAAAGAGTCAAAGGATATGTGATATCACTTACCCAATGATATTGGAATGAAAAATCATGTGATATTTCTTTTTGAAGTGTCAATAATAAATATGTTGTTTCTTTGGAGATCATTTTATTTTGAGAATCATGAGCACTTAAAAACGTTCCTCAATCAAATGGTGAGCCAGGCATGTGACTGTGTCATCCATCCAATTAATGAAAATTGTCAGAATTACGTACACAAACATGACATCCAAGAGAAAACCTTACTGAGACATTAAGGGCGTGATTTGTACTTATTTAGTGCCGCATTTGCGTCATTTTTTATCGTAAAAGCGGGATAAACGTTCAAAATGAAATTATATTTTGTAAGTTTGTGCCGCTTGCGCTGCTTTTGAGTCAAAAAATGTTGCAAATGCGGCGCAAAAAAAAGTATAAATCAGGCCCTAAATCTTTACCTGTGCGAGTCTCTATCACAATGCCAGATTCGATGAATGACTCACTGAGATGCAAGTGTCACACAAAATTGTGTCCAAAACTCAATCCAGTGACATAAATAAATATTATGAAGACAATTCCCAGGTTCTTTGATGGGATGATGTGCCATCTATCCTCACCAGTTTCACTAGGGCGACAACGACGACTTGAAAGCCAACTTGTAAATATTACAAAATCGGACCTGAAACAAAGCTAAAGATGCTCCAGTTTGGCTGGATGTATAATGCTGACGTATCATATCTGATGTTATATTTACCTTTAGAGACTTTAGAGGTGGAACTGTTTACAATGTGTATAAATCCGGAGATGTCTCATCTGCTCCACAGACAGGTGGAATTGTGCACTGTGTCTTTATGTTTTACAAACAAAAAATAATAAAAATCGGTTGTTAAAAAGAGATATTCAGACGTTTCTCATCTGTGTTAGCTATAGTAAAGCTCTAACCAGTTTCATTTGGTTTCTTCGTGCCTTAAGACTGCGTATATGCAATTACCTTATCTTTTTTTAACACTGACCCAGATTAAGCAAAAAAATAGGGATTTATCCAGACAAGCTAGCGAAGTGCAGAATGCCTACCGAGTGGCACCAACAACTAAAATACTGTACATATAACACATATTCTGCATATAACTGGAAACTAACTATCTGCTAATCAGCACATAAAGAAATATAACCAAATTAAGTCCAGTGCTCAGGTAAGTGAATTGCAAAATATATCACAAGTTCCACTAAAAGATTTGTTTTCCTTAAACCTACATAATTTAATGTGATTTCACCTAGAAAACGAGACTTCAGCGTTCCAAGAAATCAGTTTGTTTTGATAGAGAAAAAGAACACATGTAAGGACACAAATGCCACACAGAAATACGTTGTATATGAGAAACAAAACTGAAAGCTTAGAGAAAACATGCCGTCTGGACCTGAGGTCTTAAGGTGTTCATGGGCACAATTTACACAAATCAGACTGCGTAGTTTGCTGTACACCTGTGAATCGTAGGAGGCCAGATGTACATTATGGTACTAGGGAAGTAAATATTCCATATGAAAAACTATTATCTAATCCTGCGAGAACAGCACCAGAAAGGATGCCTGTTGCTCAACAGGTATAATGAGATGCTCATGGCGAAGAAGTTGTTGTTATGAGTGGGAGTCCTGATGGTGTAGTGTGTGCTCATAACTAGAAATGTCTGAAATTTCGGTGATTTGATTTGATGCAATTCATGTAACTATGCCAAGTTCTGAAAAAAAAATGCAAAATTACATTAAATGCACAACCAAAATTTAGCGCAATATATTTGACCTATTTTTTAGTCCATTTGGATGCAAGGATGCATTTCACAGGAACCCCGCCATCCCAACCCCATACCCCTCACCCCAAAAACAGAAACACACACAAAAGCAGCCAACAACAGCTGCTTGCTTCCCGGTTATTCACATTGCTCCCGTGCTACAATTTTGCAAAAGGCATAATTGCGACAATTGGAAAGTAATGACGCAAATTGAAGGAATTTCAAATGACACGTATAATGCGGAATTCATGAAAATGGGCAAGAGTAACAGGAATTTTGCTCTGCTGTCTTAGCATCGCATAAGGAAGAAAGGAGAAATCACTGTTCCTAAAAAGCGTCAAAGCAGCCTACTTCCAGAGATGCCACTTGAGGTAATTTTGCACTTATATAAAAAAAACGAACTTGTAAGTGTGTTGCTTAAATATGTTAGCTTAACTGTCATCTTCTTTCTATGACAGCTGCGCTGTGCCCATGGAGCTGATGTACGATGTATCTGTCTTTGTCTTAACTTTTTCATAATTCCGCAAGCCAGCAATTGATTAATTCTGCACCCCAGTCCATAATTTCTATAAGAAAAATAATATCCACTCTCATTTTGTTAATTTTTAAAGGAATGTTCTAGGTTTTACAGGTGTGATTCCATCAAGATGACTTCAGGCACTGCACTCTTTTGTTATACATATACCTTCAAGGTGTTCCTTAGAACACTGTGTGTAGGAAGGGGGCAAAGACATGCTGCAGGGAACATCAGCCCACTCTGAGTCACCTGGAACGGAACTCCATACAGTAATTTTCCAAACTCATAATTACAGCTTTAATGTTTATGAATTGTTTAAACTTTCATTGCTTGGCGTGGGCTCCGACAATTAAAGGCAGAAGGGAGGAAGCAGGGACAGACGCACCAATTTGATCATACTAGGCAGACAAGAGATGCAGTGACAACACAACTTACTATAGGGAGCATGCAGATTGGGAAGTAGCAGAACAACAGAAAATTGAGGTCGGAGAAGTGTAGAGGGGCAGCAAGGCAACCATGCAGGACAGGTGAGACAGGCTGTGGCAGCAAATGGACCATGAGGCATAGGAGGGACATGTAGTGGCAGCACAACGGACCATGGAGGGCAAAACGAGTGGGGTAGGGGCATAGATTTGCACAATTGCATCTAGGAAAATCTATCACACCTGCACATATCTGACAACTAGACACCCAGGAGTGTCGAGGTTGGTTAGACTTTCATGGGTCTTATTAGGTTTCTTTTTAGCCAGAAGCCCTTGCAAACCTCAAACTTTGGTACATCTTCCTTAAATTTCTGTGACTGGACGTTCTGGAATCTTCAGGAAGCCACACATTTCCTACCACTTATAATTTCTTCAAGTCTCCCAAAAAAATGATACCTCACTTGTGTGGCTGGGGCTTGTACCTGCAACAGGAAAAGGCCCAAAACACAATATGGACATATCACATTTTTCCACCCAAATATCTACTCTTTTCTGCAATGTTGGTGGCTGTAGAATTCGGGCCCTAGCTCAACTGGCACCCAAGGAAACCTACATGACCTGCACATTTCCAAAAACTAGACCCCCTAGGGGTTTTTGATGGTGGTGAGACTTGTGTGTCTCTCACCATTTTATTTTTACCCAGAAGTCCTTGCAAAACTCAAACCTTTTCCAAAAATTCACATTTTTCTCATATTTCTGTGACAGAATGTTCCGGAATCTTCAGTAAGCCATAACTTTCCTACCACCCATCCTTCCCTTAAATCTCCTAATAAAGTTAGCAACTTAACTGTGTGGGTGGGCCTAGTGCCTACAACAAGAAAGAACCCAAAACACAATGTGGAGACATTAAGATTTCTAGTCAAAAAATGATCTGATTTAGCAATGGTGTAGCTGTAATATTTAGGGATAGGTTCAGCGGCCACCAGGGGAAACCTATCAAACAGAGGCGTTTTCGAAAATTCAGACTCTGGGGAGCTAAGGGTGGCATGCCTCATGTGAATCCCACAATTGTTTCTGAGCCACAATTCCCTGCAAACCTCAAATGTAACCTAAAATCTCACATTTTCCCTGAATTGGGCAAGAAATCTACACAGGATCTGTGCAAGGCACACCACCCCAGACTCCCTCAGACGTCTAGGTTTCAGAAATGTCTGGGTTTGGTAGGTTTTCCAAGGTTGTCTCTCATCCAGGGCCCAAATACCATATCTAGCCCTTTGGCGATCTCTCTATATTTCATTTTGGGGCCTTTTGTGTTCCAGATGTTAGTGTCAGCTGCACACAAGAGTCGCATTCGTATTGAGACAAGTGAGGGGACACGTGGTAAAACATTTTGGATTCCCAACATATTCTGAAACTTTCGTTTACAGCACAGAACTGTGAATGCATGATTTTAGGCAAACTTTGTGGTTTGCAGGGCATTGTCGGTAAGAAAATATTGTGAGATTCATGCAAGGCATACTACTCTTATGTTCCCTGGGCATCTAGTTTCCAAAATAGCTGAGTTTAGTTGGTTTCTCTGGATGGAAGAACACACTCCCACGGGTCCCAAATGGTGCAACCTTTGAAGACTGCACGTAAAATGACATATGGATTTAATCCCACCATGTCACTCCATATGACAAAAATACACTCAAAAGAATAAACATTTCCTCTTGCTTGGCTTGGCACTATGGCACTAAGCTCTACACGGTCAGAAGGACTGGTTTTTGGGTTGGTGGATAGGCCTAAGACCAGGGTGGTCCAAACACACATCATACTTTTTTTACATTAATAAATTATATCAATGGGGTCTAGTAGGCATTCTGCCCCTCATGGGGCAGATTCAGGTGAACACTTCCACCTAATCCCTAGGGCAAGCAAGAAGGCTAATGGGGCTCAGGACTTGAGAGAGCAAAGGCCCATGACATTGAACCACTCCCCTCAGAAAAACATAGAAAATTAACACATGGTGTCCAGATGGCTTTCTGCTCCTCTAAGACGGCAGATTAATTGTTAACACCCCCACCTACTCCCCAGGGACAGAAAGACGAATGGGGCCCAAGGCAGGGGGAAGCACAGGTCCATGCCACTGGGGCCGCTCCACCTTCAAGAATAATACTGAAAAGTAATCCTTGGTGTCTAGTGGCTCTCACCCCCTCCCCGGGATGCAGACTGGGGGATGAACACACCCTTCTACCCCCAACCCCTAATGGGGTCCAAGGTAAAAGGAGCACAGGTCCATGCCATTGAGGCAGAGCCACTCTCACATAAAATACAGAAAATTAATCCCTGATGTTTAGAGGACTTTCTAGGCTGAACACCCAATATAAATCCTAGGACGTAGAAAGATTTACATAGCTTGGGCAGTGAGGAGCATAGACCCGTGCCCAGGGATGCTGCTTCTCTTCCAAAAATAATCAAAATATCCCTGGTGTCTAGTGGATTCTCTGACCCTTTGGGGGTGAACAGCCTCATCCAGGGGAAAAAAGATTAATAGGGCTCAGGGGGGGTCACCCCAGGCCCCAGAGGGTGCTCCCCCTAAGAAAACACCAACCAAAAATCCCTAGTGTCTAGTAGGTTTTCTGCCACCTCAAGGGAGCAGATTGGAGGTGAACAGAAAAACAAATAGTACACAGAGCAGAAAGGTGAACAGGTTCATCTCCAGGTGGGCCAGGCCCCCTTTAAAAAGTACTATACCATAAAAAATAACCCTGGAGTCTAATGGGCTTTCTAGCCCCTGGGGGCAATCATTTCTCATGGTCTCTAGAGGGTGGTTTCATACTGTGGGATTACCCTCTGTCGGTGTCCCCCAATAAAGGGAAAGATATCATTGGAAACGGGAGATTCTTGATTCAAATTGGTGATCGGGAGGCTGAGATTTGCCCTTGAGCACTGGTTCAGTGAAAGTGAAATAAGACTATTTGGCCATTTCTTCCATACCTCCTATTCTGCATTTGCCCAGAAGGCAGAAATATAGATTAGAACAGAAGTTTCCTTCACAGCTGTGGAGATCAAGATTCACATACAGGGGAGATATGTTCTGCTCCATGTTATGCTAGATGTCACTGCTGTAGAACTAGGGAGTGCATACACTTCTAAGCAAAACACAAACGCTGTGGGATAGCGTTACTGGATGGACGGAATGCGGAACCAATCATACATTCACCCCCAGTCACAGATCTGGGTTTAATCCATCCATTATTTTGCTCACCATACCACCCCAGTTTGAACCCAGCCATATGCAAATCAGTCTTGACCCTGTTCCTCATGGGAACAGTCCAGCCCGAACTGCCAGGCCAGGTTCTCCCTGGACCGGAAACAAGCATCCTGGGACCGGTTTCGGGGTTTCACCCCTCATCAGCCAGGCTAGCATGAATCTAGTGGCACAGTGAGCCCGGGACCCACGTCTGGGCATACCCGGCGCACTTAGGGCGGCAAAAGCAAAGCAAAACACAAACGCTGTGGGATAGCGTAACTGGATGGACGGAATGCGGAACCAATCAAACATTCACCCCCAGTCACAGATCTGGGTTTAATCCATCCATTATTTTGCTCACCATGCCACCCCAGTTTGAACCCAGCCATTTGAAAATCAGTCTTGACCCTGTTCCTCATGGGAACAGTCCAGCCCGAACTGCCAGGCCAGGTTCTCCCTGGACCGGAAACAAGCATCGTGGGATCGGTTTCGGGGTTTCACCCCTCATCAGCCAGGCTAGCTTGAATCCAGTGGCACAGTGAGTGCATACACTTCTAACCTGGAACAGGAGGTCTTCCTAACACACTTAACCACAGTCCTTGCAGACGGGGTTCATTACCCTTAGATTCTGGGAGGTGACTTCAATGTGGTATTAGACACAAATCTGCATGGATCCCACACCCACCTTCTCAATAAGGCTTCAGCATGTCAAGCCAAAGCTTTAAAACACTGGTCTGGTGCCTCGCTGATGTTTGGCATCTCCATAATTCCTGTATGCAAGAATACTCATTTTATTCCCCCACACACCTACTCCGCACAAAAATAGACAAATCTTATGTATGCCCCTGCTTCACTCCAATGTTACTCATGCAACGTACTTTGGGAAAACCCTTACAGACCATAATCCACTGGAAGTCACGTTCTCATGGGGTAGTGTTCTGGCTCCGGTCCCCACATGGTGCATGTTAGCCCAGTTATTGGACGATACCATCCATAGGGACACATTAGCTACTGCAATTGACAATTATTTCCATGAAAACACCAACACCAAATTTTTGGTGTTCACAGAATGGGAGGTGTTTAAAGTAATAATCCAAGGGACATCCATAGGTACAGCTGTGCGAGCCCATATGACGGTTCATAGTGACCTTAACCATATAGAGAGAGCCTAGGTCCACTAGAAAGGGAAGCAATAGATAATCAGCTAAATGCACACAACCTGAAGGAAGGTAGGGCTGAATATGCAGAGTTAGCAGAACATTTACAAGTCATTGATTAAAGGGCCCATTTACAAAGGACTCACACAGAGGCAGACAAATTGGGTGTGCTGCTCACCCTTTTGATCCAGCCATTGCTCTCACCCTCTCCAATTCCCATGCTCACTACATTACAAAACATGCCAGCCAATACCCAGCTAGATATCATTTGGTATTTCATGATTTTTACTCAGCACTGTATGTGACCCCTTCTCCCTGCAGGTGGCCTCCACGGCACTATCTGTTTTTTTGGACCACTTGACTCTTCCCAAGGTTACGATCACAGAACGCGACCTGCAGGGAGCCCTTTCACCACTAAGATGATTCTGGACGCAATCAAAGAATTAGCTTAGAACAAATCACCTGGCTTAGATGGCCTCCCTACTGAGTTTTATACAACATTTGCTGCTCCTTTGACTCCACAACTAGAAAGCCTCTACAATGATCCTCTTGCCGAAGACCGACTACCCCTTACCACAGCACATGCACCGGTCACCTCTTTATTGAAACCTAACAAGCAATCAACTGATATGTCCCCTTATAGGCCCCTTTCCCAACTCAACACTAAATATAAAGTTCTCAGTAAGGTGTTAGGCAGTCATCTACTCCCTCTACTTCCCAAACTCCTTCATAATGATCAGTGCAGCTTTGTTCCCTACTGCAATACTTCGCTCAATATACACCATCTTTATCAGATCATGGATGATGTATTAGGGAGATTCTGATGGGCAGGCAGTCTCTCCCTAGACTTAAAACATATTTTTGACACAATAACATGGGACTTCATGTTTGTTGCCCTTGAACGTTTCAACGTCCACCCTGCCTATATCGGCTGAGTGCAATTACTATTTACATCCCCCACTGGCCAAGCACGTACAGGCCAATTTATCTCAAAAGAATATAAAATACACAGCGGCACAAGACATGGCTACCCACTGTCTCCCCTTTTATTTGTTCTAGCCCTGAATCCCTTGGCACAATATATAAGACAGGATGCTAAGGACCGGGCTATTCCGATAGGTCCCACAAACCAGGCCATATCTTACATATATAATACAATAATATATATATATCCAAATAATATTATATTAAAGATCTCCTTGTGGACCTCACAGAAGTGGCCCTGCAGTTCACTACATTTGAAGCACTATTTGGACTGCAGATCAATATTGCTAAATCCTATGCATTCTCCTTCGAAGACTCCTATGCAGTTGTAGGACCTTCTTTGCCCTTTGGTGACATGGTTATTCAGATGTCACGCCAAAAATTCCGTTATTTAGTCATCCATATTTACCACAAAAGATCTGATGTACTGGAAGGTAACCTCCTGAAAACTGTTACAAGCTTCAGATCACACATGGTTTTTTGGACCACAATGCCCCTTAAAGTGGTGGGCCGATTGGCCCTTGCCAAAATTGTTATGTTACCACACTTACTCCACCATTTTATCAACATCCTGGTGGCTGTCGTCCCATACAAATCTTTAAGTTACTGAGTACTCTTTTAATGTACATAATATGGGCAGAGAGATGCCGTGGGGTCAGCCTATCTAAACTACAACTGCCACCAGATAAGGGAGGGATGACTTTAAAACATATTGTATAGAGGGCTGGGAGGGATGACTTTAAGTCATATTGTGTAGGGGGGCAACTAAAATGGCTACCAGGCAGTAAACTCTAAGAAATAGGCTACACAAATGCCATGCTTAAATGTGGCAAACTATACAGTCTGCTGTGCCTGGCCTCCACATTGCCAGCAGACAGCCCCCTACGATTAGAGACTGCCCTTGCATATTGGAGGTTTGCTTTATAATATACCAACCTTCAGATATCATATGCCCTCAACACATTGATGGGGGAGCGCCTCACCACATCAAGGATACTCAAGGCCAACAGACTACAACCTTGGTTGCAAGGAGTGGTGACCACAGTTGGGGACCTCTTTACAAAGGGCACACTATTAAGCCAATCAGATTTTGTGCATACCCAGGGTCTGTCAGACACACTATTCCTAACTCACGCTAGTATAATTTGCTATGCGCATTAACACTGGCCACCAGATGACTCTTAACCTGCCACACATGAATTGCTACAAGCACTACACACTATGGGTCATGGCCAACACTTATTCCGGTAGTTGTACAGAGGCATCCGTGCACATCTGCTGACATCCCTGGCTCTGCTGAGGGTTAATTGGGAGGCCTGCTTATATATGTTTGCCTTTGAACGACGCCACTTTCTTACCCCTGACCAACCATTCTTTTCCAACATTAGACTGTGGCGTCGGTATATAGACGACATTCTAGTGATTTGGAAGGGTAATGTAGACCAAGCAATAGCTTTCACACTGTGGGTCAACACTTTGGACACCTATCTTCATTTCAGTTCTACCATCTCTGATAGAGAGGTATCCTTCCTTGACCTACGAATTACACTCAGAGATGGGTACCTCCACTCCTCTGTGTTCCAAAAACCCACTGATAGGAATAGCCTTTTACTTTACAGCAGCCACCAACCCAAGGCATTGCGAGATAACTTACCTTTTGGCAATTCCTTAGGATACGATGTAACTGCTCAGACAAGAGTGCCTTCCACACCCAAGCAAATATGTTGTGTCGTAAACTTTGCGAACGCAACTATCCAGCAATGAATATCAGGCAAGCAAAGAAGAGAGCCAGCAACATCCCTAGGGAAACATTGCTGACCAACAACACTCGCACACAACAATCCAGGCTGACTTGTGTGACCACATTCACCCCTCAGAGTAACCAAATTAAAGGTATTGTTCGTAGGCTTTGGCCCATCCTCACAAGTGCAGGTGAAACACTAGAATGCCTATTATTTGCCTTTAAGAGAACCCATAACATCAGAGACCTAGTAGTCCACATGAGACCTACAACACACCGACACTTTGACAACACAGGTCCTAGTCAATGGCTGAAAGTTAAGGGACACTACCCTTGTGGTGGATGTAATGTCTGCCCTATGACTAATAGTACTCAAGAGGTGGACCTAGGCGAACCCAAGACATGGCAATTGAGATCTCATACCAATTGTCGCACAAAGGACTGTATTTATATGATCACATGTCCGTGCAATCTGAAGTACATAGGTATGACGACCAGAATGGTGAAAATTCAAATCAATGAACACCGCAGCACCATCAGATGCAAGAGGTCCTCCACGAAACTGACCAATCATTACATTGAGAAACAACATACTCCTGATGATATTAGTTGGGTTGTTCTAGAGACCATTAGAGATAACAAAGACTGTACAACTAGACTTTTTTTAAAGGAACAACGGTTGGTCTTCAGGTTAAAGACCCATATATCTGGACTTAATTACGATATTCAGTGGACTAGTTTTATTCACTGAGAACTATGTCCATGTGCTTTTACTACCTTGCCCCTTCTTTACATCGTTCTGGTATTTTTTCACAGCACGGGAATCTCATCCTGTTCTAATATGCTGATTTTCTAACGTGGGTCCAACTTGATTCCAATGATTAATGTTGGGATCTTCCCCCCTTTTCTACTGTATAGTAATTTTGGCATCCTTTATGTAGACCCTCTTTAAAGATGGCCGACACAGTCTGTTGTCCTTCCTTTATTTCATTTTCTTTGAGTCCTCTCTCCATTTCTGACCCCTCTCCTTTTTAATTGCTTCCTAATTGGTTGCTCCCCATAGTTCTGGGGACTAACAGCAGGCGTAGGTGGTCCAGAATTATCGGCTCCACTGAAAGTAAGTGCCCTCTCGGGAGCCCGTAAACCTTATCTGATCAGATCTCCTCCTGACGCGGGTTTCGTTATTTTTACCCGCGCTTATGTTGAAACGAGCCGCTTTTTCCTTCTGCGGCTCGTCTCTGTATCTGCCCGCGTTTTCACGCGGGGCTGAAGCAGGGACACTATGGTGTCTCTGCTATTAATAGATGTACGAACTGAGACGCGCTAGGAATTCCGCACGCTCAATCGGCTCGTATTGGCTCGTTGAACGAGCTGAGACGCGCCGGGAATCCCGCGCGCTCACTCGGCTTGTATTGATTTGCTATGTTCACCTCTTTGGCTTCTTGTAGCAATTCACGGTAATAGTTTGCGCTAGTAGTCTCACGCGCATACCGTGTTTTTGAGGTGATTAATGTTAACATGTCTCCTTTTTCACTTCAAACATATCAGTGATATCTTTGCCCAGTGCGGCATAATTATTTCCACCTTAGCCTTGATATTTCTCTCCCCTGGAGCACGCAGTATACACCATAGTGAATATCCTTGATGACACTTTGTGCATACTTGTAAGTATAGAGTTTAACACTGCTACATGTAGACTACTTCTCTCTCACTTGATTATTGTGCCATCAGTATCCGCCAGCTCCCCTATTCTTCTGCACTTAGCTTTATCTAGCTATGTCATGACAGGAGGACTTTTAACTGTTATTTTAATTAGGAGTTTTGTTGTTGATAACTCACCTTGCCTGTTATGGTCCTTATACATTTTCTACACAATTTAACTAATGTATCATTTAAGGTTTTGTTCTTTGTGTATATATTTAGACCACAGTGGATTTTTCAAGCCTGATGTTTCCCCCGATGAGGCCCTACCTTTAATATTTGGAGGGTAAACATTGTGGAACCTTCGCCAAGTTGGCCTTTTTTTATTTATTACTGTTGTACCTTTGTCACATGGCACCTTTGGGATTCCTCACAAGTGTATGGGGTAATATCTCAGGATTTTGCAGACACATCACTGTTGACAACAATGAAATGCTTTGATGTTGGTTTCTTTCTTTCCTATTTTTTCTAGGTTTTTGATCTCCCTATTATGGGATTCCTAATTGTTTAAAGGATTAGGTACGTACTAAGGTCCTGACGAATCGCATAAGATCATTTATTGACTAAAAAACAGCGAGAAACATGTTGACCTACGAGACAGAGTAACACAGGGGATCTTGTGTTTACTTTTTTCTTTACTACTCTCTATTACGAGATCTAGTAACTTTACTAAAAATTGCTTTCATATGGGGAGAGTAGACATTATTTTACTATATCCCTATTTATTGTTTTTAATCATGTCAGAGGTATCTACATTAGAATAAATTAATAACTTGTTACCTCTAGTCATTTTTAACCATCCTTATACCAATCCTTAATTATCTTTTGACTGGTTGTGCATTATTTTCAAAAAGATCTCCAGCAAAGAGCCCCCGTGTGGGGCCCGTCAGGCATTGCAGCGCCGGCCTGACGAGGAGCATAGCCCTATGATGAAGCATGTCACCGGAGGGTGAGTGAGGGCTCTTGCTTCGAATACTTTGGTCTCCATTGATTGCAGAACCACTAATTTTGAAAGTAACCTTCTTGAGTTTTTGGAACCGTGTGTACATGGATTTATTAATTGGGAGGAAGACCTGACTCGAAGTTTGCAGGATAAGGAATGGGACTTTTGAATAGAATGCCCCCAGAAAACTGAAGAAACTCTCACTTTCAATTCATACAATTTTATGTATCACACAGTGCCTATCTTCCACCCACATAAATTGCACAAATTGTCTTTCTCAGTCCCTTCAACATGGCCAGGCTGTCATGTGCTGAATGCCAAATTACTGCACATATTGTGGAACTGCCCTTTATTGACCTCAGACTGGACACAGATCACAATGGCCCTATCAGAACTCACAAACCACAACCAATGGGGTTCATGGGAGCCATTTATACTATGCTTATTTTCCAGACCTCAAAACACAAGATTAACGCTGTGTTTTGTTGACTTGGCACTGATACTGGTGAAGTGACTCACAAAGAGTCACTGGAAGTCCCTAGTTGTGCCCGTGGACTCCCTGTGGTGGAAGGAAGTGGAAAAATTGATGCTGGCAGAGAGTAGTGCTCTATACCTGGAAGAATACCGAGGACTGTGAAAGAAACCCATTGCACTGGAATGGGATTCTCTGCTGGAGTTCCTTAAAGCCCTACACTCTACAGTCACTTAGGCCGACACATATAGCCACCGTTATGAATGAGAACAATATTGGAGAACACGTATGTCCCTATGCCCTTCACTGAGATGTCCTCACTCTATTACACCAAGACTATATAGGGATCTAATTTGTACACAGTAACTGATGTTACATCTGGCTGCAGCCTGCGCTTCACTGATTGCATCTGTGCTACACAGCAATGTTAGGTTCCGGTCTTTGACAAGATTGTTACTTGCACTCACGATATTCAGTTGGATCGGGGTGGGAGAGGTTTGACTCGTTTAAATTAGATCTTAGTTCGAATCTGTTGTTCAAAAACGCTGTCTTGTAAGAAGTGCTGTCAAATGATACCTGATTAGATGCACCAACAGGTTTTCATCTATAGAGACAAATGTTGTTCTACATTATTTATACCCTGTGATGGATAATGCACATGTATTGTTGGATGTAGATGTACATTCATTTACAAAATGCAATAAAGATTGTTTTAAAAAAAATATATGTATAACTTTTACATTCAGTGAAATTACATTAGCGCGCCGCACGTCATAATCGTCATTTCAACAAAAGTAAAAAAATAAATCAAGTGCTGCTGGGAAAGAAAACCAAACCTGCATTGAGATTTGGCAGTCAAAATTCAGGCGAAATTTCCCCCTGAAAACATTGGTTTTGGTGTTCCCACACCTGCAAAAACTGGTGGCAGGAACACAAGCCCACTCAGTCAAATAGAATGGAACTCCATACCGTAATTCCACCTGACTCGTGATTATGGCTTCAATGTTTATAAATTGTTGAAACTCTCATGTCTTGGCTGTACAAGGATGCAAGACTGTTGACATCCCAGAAAGTCATCTAGCACTACAAATTACTTTACCAACATTATTGATAACATATACTTGTCTCACACAATAAGTCTGCTAATAGCATTATATTAGGAAAATAGAAAACATGTGCAAGGTCATAGAAGATATGACTGAATTATCTCCACAACCCTTTTTACAAGCACCCTGCCTCCCTTCAAATTCATGTATTTTGAAAAAATCCTGAACAGGACAAATGAGATCAATACTTCCAATACCTAGCAGAACCATGCAAACATCCTGCAATACAAAACTCCTGAATATACCTTTTCTTCATGGTTAGATTTTCAAAACTAAGGGATATGTGGCCAAGATGGTGACAGAACTAACATCTTACTCCTGAGCTTCACACAGCCCTTTGAACCTTTCAAACATCCAGCAAAATAGCCTGACCTGAGCAGCCCTTGAAATTGTTCTGAGAAGGAAAGACATTCCAGGTGCAATTTTGACCCTGATCAGGTTCCGGGTTGTGGCATGGAGATATTGAGCCATTCCATGCTGTGGAATGGTTGGCCCTGGCATGCTGCTGCTGGAAGCATGATGCACCTCCAGGGAGGTGGCCAAAAGAGGCTGTTGAGAGCATGGCCCAAGCCAAGTGACTACACCCCCTAAGAACAAGGCAGTCCATGCTTGCAAATGTCCAGAGAGGAGGTAGTCTCCCTGCTCTGCATGATCCTTGGAGCAGTGAGCCTGGCTGTGCAGACTTAATAGGAGGAGAGAGTAGTGTCTGGGGCAGTTGGCCGAAGCAAATTATTCCTGCTGTAATTCCTGTGCCTTGGGCCTGCTGTAGTGTTGACCCCTTGAGGGGAAGTGGCCCTTCTTGAGCACCAGTGACTGCCAGATGGAGCCCTGTGATTTGCTGGAGTAGCAGACCAGCTGTCCTGGAGGGTGGTTGCAGTGTGGGGCCAGCATGGGGATTTATATCCAGTGAGAAATTGCCTCTCCCTTGGGGTGCAGGGAGTCGGGGGAGCCCCCCCCACCGAGAAATTGGAGCTTGTTAAGAGTAATTTTTTTCTGTGGCAACCCATACAACTCCTACACCAGAGAGACATTTTCACATTCCTCAAGTCACCTTGCATCCTGCAGTCTGGCCTCATCACACTAGTAGCACATCGTGAAAGTTTCCCCCTGTTGCAAAAAAATGCCTTTGTCCATGGGTAGATCTCACACACACCACAGGGGCTGCTGAGAGCCTCAGGGGAGACTGGGTGGGGCCAGTAAGAGCCCCTAGACTGCAACAGCAGTGAGAGATGTTCCTCAGAATGACTGCACAGGAGGTGCTTTTGATAAAACTGAAGAAAGATATGACTTTGCTAACTCCATACCTGGATTTTCCTGCAATGTATTGACCACCTGCCATTTAGACCCACAGTGGCATCCTCCACCAACATACTTTCTGTTGGACTTTTTTGCTTATGCAGGGTCATCCCCAATCTTTTTGCCTCCTGCCTCCTATTTTTTCTGACCTGTTGCTGTTGGCTTTTGAACTCTGGGCACTTTACCACTGCTAACTAGTGCTAAAGTGCATATGCTCTCTGTGCACATTGTATTGTTGATTGGTTTATCCATGAATGGCATATTTGATTTACTAGTAAGTCCCTAGTAAAGTGCACTAGAGGTGCCAGGGCCTGTGAATCAAATGCTACTAGTGGGCCTGCAGCACTGGTTGTGCCACCCACATAAGTAGCTCTTTAATCATGTCTCAGACCTGCCACTGCAGTGTCTGTGTGTGCAGTTTAAACTGTAAATTCGAATTGGCAAGTGTACCCACTTGCCAGGCCTAAACCTTCCCTTTTCTTACATGTCAGACACCCCTAAGGTAGGCCCTAGGTAGCCCCAAGGGCAGGGTGCAGTGTATGGTTAAGGTGGGACATGTGGAAATGTGTTTTATATGTCCTGCCAGTGAAATATTGCTAAATTCGTTTTTCACTGTTGCAAGGCCAGTCCCTCTCATAGGTTAACATGGGGGATACCTTTAAATCTGATTAAAGTGTAGATTCCCTTTGAGAGCGGATGGACATTGGAGTTTGGGGTCTCTGAGCTCACAATTTAAAAATACATCTTTTGGTAAAGTTGGTTTTAAGATTGTGTGTTTGAAAATACCACTTTTAGAAAGTGAGCATGTTCTTGCTTATACCATTTCTGTGACTCTGCCTGTTTGTGGATTCCCTGTCTGGGTAAGTTTGACAGTTGGGCTGGTTGCACCTCACACTAGACAGTGACACAAAGGGAGCTGGGGTGTAGTCTGCATTTCCTGATGAGCCATCTGTGCTAGGAGGGAGGGGAGGAGTGGTCACTTACACCTGAAAGGGCTGTGCCTGTCCTCACACAATGTAGTCTCCGACCCCCTGGGGAGTGTGTGGGGCCTGACCTGGGCAAGGCAGGATTTCACATTCAAAAGAGACTTTAATTTGAAGTAGGCCTACTTCAAAGGAGAAACTGGGTATAAGAAGGGCACCCAAAACCACAGACTTTAGATCACTTCTGGACATCAAGAGGAACCTCTGCCTGGAGAAGAGCTGAAGAGCTGAGGAGAAGTGCTGCCTGCCTGTGACTGTGCTTTGTGGAGCTATTCTGCAGTTGCTGCTTCTGCCAGAATAAGAGGGCAAAGACTGGACTTTGTGTGCCTTTCATCTTGTGAAGAAATCTCCAAGGGCTTGATTTAGAGCTTGCTTTCTGTTGTTTGAAGTCTCAGGGACAGCAAAGACTTCTCTCGGTCAGCACCTGGAGTCTCTGGAGAGACTCCTGCTCTGACAAGTGGTCAGTCCCTCGGCCCTTGAAAGGAAAGCTTGAGGAAATCCAAGGAAATCGACTTTGGCCGACTTCGGACCGCCGCCGCTGTTGAATCCGGTGACGCCGCCTGCAACCGACTCCGTGATCTTTGCTGGAACGCGACGAGCTTTGAAGGCACGACGCCGCTGCGGCCCTGCTGAAGTCTGTGACTCCGTGGAAATAGCCGCACCACATTGTGACCGACACCGCTCGAAGGGCGCGCATTCAATGTTTTGCACAGATGCCGCGATCCCCGACTTCGCGCATCGGCTTGTTTTCACTCTTCACCAAAGGTACTGTACTTGGGGGTCTACGCAACTCCGTGTCCGGCACCGCTGGTGTCGGCTTGTTGGGAGCGACTCCGTCATGATACGGTATCTCATCGAAGCATTTTGTGTTTCTAAGTGCTATTTTTGAGTTTAATCTTTAACAATTCATAACTTGACTTGTGTATGTCGGATTATTGTTGTTTTAGTTTTGTTTTGTTTAGATAAATATTCCCTATTTTTCTAAACTGGTGTTGTGTCATTTTGTAGTGTTTTCATTAAGTTACTGTGTGTGTTGGTGCAAATACTTAACACCTAGCACTCTGAAGTTAAGCCTACTGCTCCTCCAACCTACCAAGTGGGTAAGCAGGGGTTAGCTGAGGGTGATTCTCTTTTACCCTGACTAGAGTGAGGGTCCTTGCTTGAATAGGGGGTAACCTGACTGTCAACCAAAGACCCCATTTCTAACACTTTTACTCTAACACACAGTCCATGTTGAGTGTTGAGAGGTGGTGCACACAGTATTTCTGCCTAGAGTCCAGATGATCAATGCATTAGATCCAAGTGCAGAAGCTTGAGAACCCACCACGCACTATGGTCAAACACAAAAGGGTAAAACTTGTAGGGTCAAAAAGTAAATTGGAAGCAATGACTAAACCCGCTGTGGTGGTGGGTCCAACACTGGCAAATTTGACCAAATATCAAGTTAATCTTGACTCCAAGACTGCACTGGAAATGAAGCTTGCGACGGTGGCATTTGATGTTGGCCTACTGTGTGTTGACCATAGAAAGATGGTGAACAGAGTGCATAATACTGAACCGGCTATCACTGAGAAGCACCCAACAGTCAAAGAACTACAGTCTCAAGTAGTATGCCTGAGGGAGGAAGTCAGGGACCTAAAGTTCAAAGCTGAAGACGCAGAAGGGTGTTATAACATTAGGCTGACTGGACTACCTCAATTAATCGAGGGCCCCAACATAGATCCTTTCCTTAAGAAATGTTTATTAGATGCAATATTTTCATGAAAACCCTCACACTCCTTTTCCATTGAAATCTGCACAGAGTGCCAGTGTGCCTGCCTCCACCAGACGCTACACCTAGACCAGAAGTTGCCCACCTTTTCAATTATTCAGACCTCACTCTACAGCTCACTAGACCAATGGGGATATGGAAGTCTGATGGAAGATAAGTCATCCTCTTCCCAAACTACACGATGGAATTGCAGAGCACCACCTATGTAGGGGGTCAAAAAATATTAGAACGTTGTGTCTGAAATATGTAACACATCCAAACCGAGGATTATTGCAGATGGTGAGAGTCTCTTTTCCACAACACCACATGAGAAAAGACCAAAGGAGTGGAGGTACAACATGAGGACACTGCATCACCAAGTGCACCTGGATGGGCTTGATTACCTAAAGCCAAAGGTACATATCAAGTATTAGAAAATCCAACACTTATGAAAGGTTGTTTTTTTCAAATCTAAAACCCTTTTAAAGTACAGATTTTTACTCCATTTAAGTGTGTAAAATGTATTAAACCGTAAAGCAGTCAGCAGCTTTTTGCAGTATCACGACTTATAGTGCTACTGTTTTTGCCGCTTGGTCCGTAAGATAAGAAACGTATTCCGTTTTTTAAACCAACATCTATTTGTGACTCTATGCGCTTTGTCTGTGTTACACATCACTAACCGTTCTCATACTCATCGTTAGTCTATCTTCCATCCGGTAACTTGTAAAATGCGACCGAGTGCATTGCTTCAAATCCAAATGTCTTCGAGGCGCTCCAATCTACTATTACGTGTATTTTGTTTTTCTCACGCAGGTCTTGTTTCCTCTTACATGTTCTGTGTTCTACTCACAAAGATGTTTAAAAACAGATGTTATTTATTGCAAATAGGCATATTCATTTTTTAACTGTAGGAACACACAAATGTCCAAAGAAATATGAACAATGTTCTGCTGCTTCTCGAATGCATCAAAGGGAAACTGTGACGTTTTATAAGGAAATAATTTTCTATGAGAAATATGATATGAAGTACAATAATTGGCCAGTTTTAGACTGTACATTTAATCAGTTACACAAGAAATGTAGGTTCTATTGATTGCCCTACAGAAGTGACCTAAAATGTAGCCCTATATAAATATTACTGTTAATGTGCGCAAGCATTGCAAACGGGCATCATGGAAGGTTTAAAAGGGGATAATATTTCAATGTGCCTAAAAGTTCAACATCCAGCAATTAAGACGATTTATAGGCGAGCCTGTCCCTCAAGCTTTAATAATGTCCATGTAAATAGAAACCAGCTAATGTAACAGTGAAAGGAGACTTTTTAAATATAAATATAATAACTCAGGGGCCGTGTTTAATAGGAGAAAATAACATCAGCTGCAAAAAAGAAACGTCTTCGTGATTAAAGACATTTAGTTTGAATACATTCTTAATCGTGTCCGAGGTGAGCGCTGAAGCAAGCGTACTGCAGTCAATTTGTGCTTCTTAAAAATAATTCATCTTCCATGTTAATCGCGCTGAGCGGCCTCGTTAAGCTTCACTCGGTCAGCGAAGCCACCGCTTCTGTAGTTGTCACTGTCGTGCTGACCTTCGGGTTACGAGGTGAAAGTAAGTACTGAGCATGCGCTGTAACCTCACGAGAAAATCTGGTTTCTCCAGCCGCAACATAGCTTGGCATTAAGAGCGATGGCGTTTTAAGATCAATGCAACAGATTTATCAAAGGAATGAACTGCAATGTATGCGTGTCTGATCTGAATGCATCACCTTTCCCATGAATTTTCGGTGGCAAGTTCAAAATTGCTAAAAACGCAGACAGGACTGGAATAAATCGTGTCGTGTGCATGTTTTTTTTAAAGCAATATGTATTCATCTAGGCGAATAATGCAGGCCAGCTTTAACTTTTCTTGGCTATAGTGACGTGTGTCATGATGTTCGAAACTTTGGTTTGCCTTAACTCTGGGTCACCAATTCCGGACTGCCAAATTTAGTAGCGGTCAATATTTAATACTGCATGGCGCCAGATCAGGTCAAATTTGCAAAAACGTTTTGAAGCTACGATCTAGTGCAAGATAAAGTTTTTTGCACTGATTGAGTGCTACAAATATCCATGCAAAATTGAAAGACCAAATGAATACAAATTAAGGTATTCGGGCGTGCGGTGCTTGTTGAACAGATTATCACATTGCATTGTATTTGCATTTATATAGCGAATGCTAACCCTGATGAGACATTGAAACTCTTTGCGGTGAGTATCACTTTACTCCGGAACACAATGTAAGCAGTTTGTTTAGTAATTTTTGCTTACTGTTGGTTGTTGGGGTTGTCTTTTGCTCTCAACGAAATCGTTCTGTGCATTTTCTCCAGTTTGTTATGGTAGATTACATTTCTAGGATTTAGGGGTGAACTTTAGTGGAGGTAATAGGCATGCTAGACGGGTTAAAGTATTGTTAGATTGCAGTTATATGGTTTCAAAGAAGAAGAGGTTCTGATCTATGAAATCAGCTGTGGGTAATTTGCTGAGATACTCAGGGGCGGCTCCTCCACGATGGCGGAGGAGCGTCGCCCCACTGGCTAAGAGCTAGAAGCAGAGAAATAAAATTATATTTTAATATCGTTTTATTTTTCTGCTGCTGGGTCAGCCAGCAGGTGCAGGGAGGGGTGGGGCTAGGCCATGGAAAGTGGGAGGCGGGATGAGTAATTGTGTGCACTAAGTGTACATGTGTGTTTGGACGGCCTAAGACGATCATCCAAACACACATGCGCACTTAGGTTTCTCCAGCCCGGATGTGAACACGCTGGACTGGAGAAACTGGACAGGCCTCAGGGTTGTGTCTGAGCAGCAGTCACTGCCTCAAAAACCAATCCTGGCACTGCTTACATGCTATGTTTAGCATGTAAGCAGTGCCAGAATTGCTAGGGAGCCTCTTCTAGTGTCCCAGACACCAGCAAATGCTGGGACAGCAGAACAGGAAAGGAGGACGAGCGAGGTGGCATGAGAGGACGGCAACCGTGATGATCAGTACGTTTTTCTTAACATTTAATTTATCCCCCCTGTCCCTGTAATTTCCCCGCCCCTTCCCTTGATATCTGCGGCAATCACTGCTGGAGATACTAAATCAGAGAATAGGGCAGACAGTCATGCAACTTAGAGTAAGCTGTACTCAGGGAGACAAGACATGCGATGTATGGGATGTAAGGAGAGGGTTGTTCAACAAAAAGAAAGGTGAGGGAAAAAGAGTGTAGTCTTAAGTCAAGGTTATTTTTCATGCAGGGTTTTAGGAATAAAACAGAATAAGTTTTTCTGAATTGGCTTGCAATCTAAGGATGTAAAACAGTAGAAGAAAACACTATTTGTTTCATGTGAGATAGTGTATTATATTGTACAGCGTCTACTACTAATAGGTGGAGGGGCTATAAGTGTCATGTAATTCTTCAGGAGGCTTGTGATACCTATCATACAAGTGAACCCTTGGAAAACCCATTTGCACCCCAACCCTCTGTGCCTGAAAAAATCGGCTGGGGGATGCTTCTTCTTCAGCAACGAGGCCTCAGAAGTCACAAGATGAAGAGGTGCTCCACAACACTGATGTTTATCTGGACAGATCCGGACAAAGCTTTTTCTCCGTCAATTTTCATCTTTCATGGTAATGCTAATGCATGCAAGGTTTCTCTCTTATCCCTCTCTGATCTGCCTCACTGAGGGTGATACATATGTCACTACTATTGATTTCATTTATACAGCGCATATTACAATATCCTGAGATTTACTACAATTACAAAACCAAGGCGTTTTTTCTTTTAAAACATGCTGGGAGCTATAGAAGATCCTAGGTTAAGTAGAAATTACGGCCTGAAAAGAGACACAGCTTTTGTCTCTGAACTTTAGTCGAACAGAGACAGAGAAAAGTATCTTGGAAGAAATGGAGATTGTGCACAATATTATATAAGAGGTACGAGAGCTGGATAAGAAAGCCAGAGTCAGCAGCTGCCATCATTTGAAAGCAGGGCAAGCAATATTAAATAGCATATGATATTTAACTGGAATCACTGAAGTGATCTTCCTGCCTGAGACATGAGGTCATACTTGCATAGGTCTACCCCTAGCTGAATAACCACATTCTGAGTCAGATGTACCTATAAAAGAAAGGAGCAGATAATCCAGTGAACAATACTTAGCTGCAATCAAGGTTTGGGTTTCTAGAACTGTACCACAGTACTCTTGAGAGGGGGACAGCACATGGTATCAGTCTGCAAAGGTATAAAAGGCAGTTTTTGACCACAGAACTTAGCTTGCGTGACAAGAAAAATGTTAGAGTCCAGCAAGCTACAGGTGCTTTTTCTTCTCTGAAGGTGGAAGAAGAATAATAAATAGAGGAAGTGAGATAACATTTCTAAGAGTTACAATGTTATAGCTAACAAACAGTGGCAGTCATTATGAACTTGGCGACCACCACCATATAATGTTCATGGTGAGACTGCCACAGGTGGAAATCTAATACCGCCGGGCCATCGCCACCAAGCAGCCTGGTGATGGCAGAGTCCCTTATCCGACAGGGCAGCGCTGCAAGCAGCGCTGCCCGCAGGATAATTAACCTGTTTTCCCCCAGCCTTTCCCTGGCGGTTTAGCCCGCCAGGGAAAGGCTGGTGGAATGGGTTCAGGGGCCCCGTGCACAGCCCCAGTGATATGCGTGACGGGTGCTGCTGCACCAGCAGCACTGCTACATTGCTGCTGGTTCCATGTGGAGCCAGTGGCAATGTACAGGCCCTGCTTTCCGCTGGGCCGGCTGGCGGAAACAGTGTTTTTGCCTGCCGGCACAGCAGATGTTGTTTATTTGGCCGGCGGGGTCTTCAACATGCTGGCAGACGTTTTTTCAGTGGGATTTCCCACCAAGTTCGTAATGAGGGCCAGCATGTTTTTATGGTAAATGATCAAAAGGGGTATCCCTCTCTGTTAGAAATGGGGTTTTTGGTTGGCAGTCAGGTTACCCTCTGTCCAAGCAAGAACCCTCACTCAAGTCAGGGTAAGTCACACACAATCCAAAATTAGCCTGTGCCCACCCTCTGGTAGCTTAGCACGAGCAGTCAGGCTTAACTTAGAAGGCAATGTGTAAAGTATTTGTGCAATAAATCATACAATACCACCATATAGCACCACAAAAATACACCACACAGTTTTTCGAAAAATATATAATATTTATCAGGATAATTGTAGGTCAAAACGAATGAAGCTGCAATGTGAATTTGTAAAGATATCACTGAAAATTGATATAAAGGCCCTCATTCTGACCTTGGCGGGCGGCGGAGGCCGCCCGCCAAAGTCCCGCCGTCAGGTTACCGTTCCGCGGTCGAAAGACCGCGGCGGTAATTCTGACTTTCCCGCTGGGCTGGCGGGCGGTCGCCTTCAGACCGCCCGCCAGCCCAGCGGGAAAGAGGCTTCCACGATGAAGCCGGCTCGGAATCGAGCCGGCGGAGTGGAAGCTGTGCGACGGGTGCAGTTGCACCCGTCGCGTATTTCACTGTCTGCGCAGCAGACAGTGAAATACATGTAGGGGCCCTCTTACGGGGGCCCCTGCAATGCCCATGCCAGTGGCATTGGCACTGCAGGGGCCCCCAGGGGCCCCGCGACCCCCCCTACCGCCATCCGGATCCCGGCGGTCGGACCGCCGGGATCTGGATGGCGGTAGGGGGGGTCGGAATCCCCGCGGCGGTGCAGCAAGCTGCGCCGCCGTGGAGGATTCAATGGGGCGGCGGTACACTGGCGGGAGCCCGCCAGTGGTGCCGGTCCGACCGCGGCTTTACCGCCGCGGTCGGAATCACCATTGGAGCACCGCCGGCCTGTCGGCGGTGCTCCCGCGGTCCTCCGCCCTGGCGGTCTTTGACCGCCAGGGTCAGAATGAGGGCCAAAGTGTCTTAAGTCTTTAAAAAGCAAAAAAGTCTCTTTCAAGCACAAAGTACCTTGTTTGGAGTGGAAAATCTCCACAAAGGGCCACAGAAGAAGAGATACGTGGAAAAATAGTGTGTGCGTCGATTTCTCCCCAGCACACATAGACTTGCGTCGTTATTTTTCAAGCGGGGAAGTCATGCGTCGGTTTCCGGCGCGCGGACAGTCTCTTTCTATGGGTCGCGGGGATTACCAGATGTCCCGGGTCAGTGCGTGGATTCTCCTGCTTGTTTTCCGACTGCCCGTCATTCCGCGGGGCTGTGCGTCGAAGTTTCGCTGTCACGGCATGCATCGTGCCGATTTCTCCTCTGGAAGTCGGGCGGCGTTGTCCTTGCGAAGCCGTTCGTCAAAGTTCAGGTCGTCCTGAAGGCGTTGCGTCGGTCAGCATCGGTGTGCGGCGTTTTTCTCGCCACGGAACAAGCTGTGCGTCGAAAAGTTCGGCGCACTAAGCGGACAAGTGAAAAATAGAAGTCTTTTTGGTCCTGAGACTTCAGGGAACAGGAGGCAAGCTCTATCCAAGCCCTTGGAGAGCACTTTCACAGCCAAACAAGAGTTCAGCAAGGCAGCAGGCCAACAGCAAGGCAGCAGTCCTTTGTAGAAAGCAGACAGGTGAGTCCTTTGAGCAGCCAGGCAGTTCTTCTTGGCAGGATGTAGTTTCTGGTTCAGGTTTCTTCTCCAGCAAGTGTCTGATGAGGTGGGGCAGAGGCCATGTTTTATAACCCAAATGTGCCTTTGGAAGTGGGGGAGACTTAAAAGAGTGGCTAAGAAGTGCAGCAGGTCCCCTTTCAGTTCAATCCTGTCTGCCATGGTCCCAGTAGGGGGTGTGGCAGTCCTTTGTGTGAGAGCAGGCCCTCCACCCTCCCAGCCCAGGAAGACCCATTCAAAATGCAGATGTATGCGAGTGAGGCTGAGTACCCTGTGTTTGGGGGGTGTCTGAGTGAATGCACAAGGAGCTGTCAACCAAGCCCAGCCAGACGTGGATTGTAAGGCCCAGAAAGATTTAAGTGCAAAGAAATGCTCACTTTCTAAAAGTGGCATTTCTAGAATAGTAATATTAAATCCGACTTCACCAGTCAGCAGGATTTTGTATTACCATTCTGGCCATACTAAATATGACCTTCCTGCTCCTTTCAGATCAGCAGCTGCCACTTCAACAATGTATGAGGGCAGCACCAATGTTAGCCTATGAAGGGAGCAGGCCTCACAGTAGTGTAAAAACGAATTTAGGAGTTTTACACTACCAGGACATATAACTACACAGGTACATGTCCTGCCTTTTACCCACACAGCACCCTGCTCTAGGGGTTACCTAGGGCACACATTAGGGGTGACTTATATGTAGAAAAAGGGGAGTTCTAGGCTTGGCAAGTACTTTTAAATGCCAAGTCGAAGTGGCAGTGAAACTGCACACACAGGCCTTGCAATGGCAGGCCTGAGACAAGGTTAAGGGGGCTACTTAAGTGGGTGGCACAACCAGTGCTGCGGGCCCACTAGTAGCATTTAATCTACAGGCCGTAGGCACATATAGTGCACATTACTAGGGACTTATAAGTAAATTAACTAGTCCAATCAGGTATGATCCAAAGTAACCATGTTTAAAAAGGGAGAGAGCATATGCACTTTAGCACTGGTTAGCAGTGGTAAAGTGCGCAGAGTCTAAAAGCCAGCAAAACAGGGTCCAAAAAGTGGAGGGAGGCAGGCAAAAAGTTAGGGGTGACCACCCTAAGGCATGTCAGGTCTAACATGTGTCCCCCCCAGCTGAAAGAGGGGAGAGCTACCCGACCTCCTGGGAGCTCTCATCGCTAAGGAGGAAGTATCTGGAGAGACCATCAGCACTCGTGTGGTCAACCCCTGGGCGATGCTGCACCGTAAAATCCACCCCCTGTAGGGAAATGGACCATCTCAAGAGTTTTGAATTCTCACCCCTCATCTGCATGAGCCATCTGAGGGGCCTGTGGTCTGTCTGAACCCGGAAGTGAGTCCCAAACAGGTAGGGTCTTAGCTTCTTCAGTGCCCAGACCACAGCAAATGCTTCTCTCTCGATAGCACTCCACCTTTGTTTCCGTGGTAATAGTCTTCTGCTAATAAAGACTACTGGTTGGTCTGAGCCCTCCTCATTCAGCTGTGCTAGAACAGCCCCTACGCCATGCTCTGAAGCGTCTGTCTGCACAATAAATTCCTGGGAGTAGTCAGGGGCCTTGAGCACGGGGGCCGTGCACATGGCTTCCTTCAGAGAATCAAAGGCTTTCTGACAGGCCTCTGTCCAATTCACCAACCTAGGTTGTTTCTTGGAAGTGAGTTCTGTCAAGGGGGACACAATGGTACCATAGCCCTTGATGAACCTGCGGTAGTATCCAGTGGGGCTCAAAAAGGCTCTCACCTCAGTCTGTGTTCTAAGTGGTTGCCGGGCCTTGATAGTTTCAATCTTGGCCTGGAGTGGCTGCACCCTGCCACCACCTACTAGGTGTCTATGTACATCACGGAACCCTGCCCAATCTGGCACTTACTAGCCTTGATAGTCAGGCCTGCCTGTTGCAGAGCCTGAAGCACCTCCTTGAGGTGGAGCAGGTGTTCCTCCCAGCTGGAACTGTAGACAGCTATGTCGTCCAGGTAAGCTGCACAGAAGGCATCTTTACCAGCTAGGTCCCCGTTAACCAACCGTTGGCAGGTAGTGGGGGCATTTTTCAGCCCAAATGGCATCACCCGGAATTGGTAATGGCCATCAGGGGTGGACAAAGTGGATCTTTCTTTAGCCCCCTCAGTCAGGCCAATCTGCCAGTACCCGGAAGTAAGATCGAACGTATTCAGGAACTTGGCAGCGCCTAGCCTGTCAACGAGCTCATCAGCTCGGGGGATGGGGTGAGCATCAGTCCGGGTGACTGAATTGAGACCCCGGTAGTCCACACAGAACCGGAGTCCCGGCTTCGCACCTGGGACAGTAGCCTTGGGAACCAATACCACAGGGCTGGCCCAGGGACTACTGCATTTCTCAACAACCCCCAAAGTCAACATCTTGGAGACCTCCTCCTGGATGCTGGCCTTCACCTTATCTGACAACCTGTAAATTTTGTTCTTTACAGGGGGACTGTCACCTGTGTCAATGTCATGCACACAGAGGTGGGTTAGTCCAGGAGTAAGGGAGAACAGGAGGGAGAACTGCTCTAACACCTCATAGCAGTCCCCTCTCTGGGTTGGAGTCAGGGAGTCAGAGAGAATGACACCCCCTACTGACCCATCCCCTTCTTTGACAACGAGGAGGTCGGGGAGAGGTTCACTCTCCTCTTCCATGCCCTCATCTGTGACTAGGAGCATACTGACCTCAGACCTCTCAAAGTGAGGTTTGAGCCGGTTGTGATGGAGGACCCTTAGGGGGTGCCTAGGGGTCTTAAGGTCCACTAGGTAAGTGGCTTCCCCTTTACACTCCTTGATCTCAAAGGGGCCAGTCCAGCGGTCCTGGAGAGCCCTGGGCTCTACTGGCTCCATCACCCAAACTTTGTCCCCAGGTGAGAACTGGACTAGAGTGGCCTGCTGATCATACCACTCATTCATCACCTCTTGACTGGCCTCGAGGTTACTCTGGGCCTGCTTCCAGAAGCGTTGGGTTTGTTTGAGGAGGGCCAGCATGTAGCTGACCACATCCTGGGGAGGGGCCTGGGGAGCTTTCTTCCAGCCCTCCTTAACAATGCTTAGGGGTCCCCTGACAGGGTGACCATAGAGAAGCTCAAAGGGGCTGAACCCCACCCCTTTCTGGGGCACCTCTCTATAAGCAAACAACAGGCAGGGTAAGAGGACGTCCCACTTACGCCTCATGGCCTCAGTCAGGCCACCAATCATGCCTTTCAGGGTCTGGTTGAATCTCTCAACAAGCCCATTGGTTTGAGGATGATAAGGGGTGGTAAACCGGTAGGTCACCCCACACTCATCCCAGAGGGTCTTCATGTATGCAGACATGAAGTTTGTGCCCCTGTCAGACACGACCTCCTTAGGGAATCCCACACGGATAAATATTCCCAACAGGGCTCTGGTCACCACCTGTGCAGTCACTGTTCTCAGAGGTATTGCCTCTGGATAGCAGGTGGCATGGTCTACCAAAACCAGGATAAACCTGTTGCCCAAGGCAGTTTTGGGGTCTAAGGGACCAACAATGTCGATGCCCACCCTTTCAAAGGGGGTGCCAACGTCTGGGAGTGGGAGCAGGGGAGCTTTAAGTCGTTTCCCTGCCTTCCCACTAGCCTGGCAGGTGGGGCAAGCTCTGCAGAAGTTATCTGAGGCTTTCCTCATTCTGGGCCAATGAAAGTGGGTGTCAAGCCTGTCAAAGGTCTTGTCTTGGCCCAGTAGTCCTGCCAGGGGAATGTCGTGAGCCAGGCCTAGTAGGAATTTCCGGTAACACTGGGGGAACCACCAGCACACGGTGTGCCCCAGGACCTGGAATCCTATGCTCACTGTAAAGGAGATCATTCTCCCAGTAAATATGGTGAGCACCAGAGGTGTCACCTGTTGCATGGTCGGTGGCCTGCTTCCTCAGACCCTCAAGGGTGGGGCATTCTTTCTGCGCCTTGTAGAATGCTTCCCTGGTTGGCCCCCCTTCTACTTGCCAGCCAGCAAGTTCAGGTAGGTTACCCAGGGCAGCTATGTCCTCCCCGGTTGGCTCAGGGGCCTCCTCCTCCTCAGGGGCCTCGTCTACCACCGTGGGAACATTGGAGGCGGGTTTCCCTTTTCCCTTTTGGCAGCTGTCTGGGCCATCTTTCCAGGCTCCAGACGCCCTTGACTCCCTTCCCGGGCAGCCATGGACAGTGTGGTCATGCAGACCCACTCAAGTAACCCTAACATCTCCAGGTGATATCTGAGCTCTACTTCTTTCCAAGCAGTATGCTCAAGATCATTGCCTAACAGACAGTCTACAGGCATGGCAGGACTCACAGCTACTTTCAGAGTACCAGAGACCCCCCCCCCACTCAAAGGGAACCAGAGCAACCGGTAGGTGACTCTCACGATTGTCAGCGACTATGACCTGGTGGAATGTATTAGGGACTATCTGCTCTGTTGACACCTACTGACTCCGGATAGTAGTCATACTGGCTCCTGTGTCAAGCAGAGCCTCCACCTTCTGCCCATTAATGGTGACCCACTGCCTGTACTTGGAAGTATTTCGGGGCATGTGGGCTTTGGGCACCATTTCTCTTTCTCCCAAGGACACTAGGGGAATCTCTACCTGCTCCCCAAAGCTATCTGGGTCCATCTCCCCCCCAAGCGCTACACTAGTCAACCCAGGTGTCTGTCAGGTAGTAGGCGGTGCCCTCTTGGACCACTGGGGGTTGCCTTTATAGTGACCATACTGGTAACACTGCATGCATTTGGGGTTGGATTTCCCTGACCTATCATATGTCCCTGGCTTTTTTCCAAATCTGGAAAAGGAATGGTTGCCACCCCCTCCCTGGGAACTCTTTTGGGGGCCTTTTGAGAGTTCCTTATCTGTAAGTTTATCTCCCCCCTCTTTCTTCTGTTGGGAACCCTGACCACCTCTGTGGGTGTCCCCCCCAGGTACCTTTCTGGACACTCTGGTGCTAACCCAGTGGTCCGCCTCCTCAGCAAGCTTCCGGGGATCAGTCAGCGTACTATCTACCAAGTGCTGGCGCAACTCTGTATAGGTAACATTAAGTATATGCTCTCTCAGAATCAAGTCATATAGCCCTTTATAATTATCTACTTTGTTGCCCCGCACCCATCCATTCAGTGCCTTACTGGAAAAGTCAAAGAAATCTGCCCATGTTTTTGTGGTTTGTTTGGTGCTGTCCCTGAACCTCTGACGGTATCCCTCAGGGGTCAGTCCAAACCTGGCAAGTAAAGTGGCTTTCTGAAGTGGGTATGTGTTTTGATCAGGTTGATCCAATGTGAGAAGTGTGTCCCTCCCCAATGGCGGCACATAACCCTACACAGCTACCCCCCATTGCCCTTCAGGAACCTCATGAGCCCTTAGTGCAACTTCATAAGCAGCTAACCATTTATCTATGTCATCTCCCACCACAAAACTGGGCACCACATTTTTGGGTATACAAACCTTCTTTTCTCCAGCAGGTCCTGTCTGTATGCTGCCACCATTATTGCTGGATTCAGACTGTCTCGCCTTGATCTCCAGCTCTTTGAGACTCAGTTCATGAGCCAACAATAGTTTCTTTTCAGCCAAAGCTCTTTCAGCTTCCACCTGTTTGGCAGCTCTTTCAGCTTCAGCTTGTTTGGCTGCCCTTTTAGCTTCTCTTTCAGCTTCAATCTGTTTGGCTGCTCTTTCAGCCTCAGCTTGCTTGGCTTCTCTCTCTGCCCTTCTTTCCTCCTGTTGAGCCTCAATTTTCAGTTTTGCCATTTGCAATTGGAACTCCCTTTCCTCTCTCCTTTCCTCTGCGGTCAGGCTTTGCACAGAGACACTGCTCCCTGGTCTGGAAGGGGGCACAATTGCAGTGGTAACATCATCCACAGATAGCAACAAATCGTCTGAGGGGCCCTTTTCTGGCTCCTCTGCCTCATCATCCTCTTCTACATGGGCTTCTGCCCACGCCCTCAGCGCCACTTGAAAGTCCTCCTTTTTGGAGGCCCCTTGGGTGGGTACCCTCATTGCCCTGCAGAACTCTCTTAGCTCTTTGACCGTGTATGTATCCAACAGGACTAGGTCAAAGTCTCCTAATTGAAACCCAGTCAGAGACATGTTGAGTGAGGATTTAGTTTTTGAAAATTGTCAGGAAAAAAACGATTTTGCAAAAAAGAGATAAAAATCAAGTTGACCTTCAACTGTGGGTAGGTAGTGAAATACTTAGCTACTGTATGTCACTGCACAAATACAAGTCCTATCCTCACCGCTGATCACCAATGTTAGAAATTGGGTTTTTGGTTGGCAGTCAGGTTACCCTCTGTCCAAGCAAGAACTCTCTCTCCAGTCAGGCTAAGTCACACACAATCCAAAATTAGCCTGTGCCCACCCTCTGGTAGCTTGGCATGAGCAGTCAAGCTTAACTTAGAAGGCAATGTGTAAAGTATTTGTGCAATAAATCAAACAATAACACCATATAGCACCACAAAAATACACCACACAGTGTTTGGAAAAATATAGAATATTTATCTGGATAATTGTAGGTCAAAACGAATAAAGTTGCAATGTGAGTTTGTAAAGATATCACTGAAAAGTGATATAAAGGCCCTCATAGGATATAATGGACTCGTAATACGGTAGGTGGTATATCCGCCACTTTTGGGACGGTTTAACACCGTCCTCCAAAGTTAGAATCAGGCCCAAAGTCTCTTTCAAGCACAAAGTACCTGGTTTGGAGTGGAAAATCTACGCAAAGGGCCGCAGAAGAAGAGATACTTGGAAAAATAGTGTGTGCGTCAATTTCTCCCCAGCACACATGGACTTGCGTCGTTATTTTTCATGCGGGGAAGTTGTGCGTCTTTTTCCGGTGCGCGGACAGTCTATTTCTATGGGTCCCGGGGATTACCAGATGTCCCGGGTCTGTGCGTGGATTCTCCTGCTTGTTTTCCGGCTGCGTGTCGTTCCACGGGGCTGTGCGTCAAAGTTTCGCTCTCACGGCAGGCGTCGCGTCGATTTCTCCTCTGGAAGTCGGGCGGCGTTGTCCTTGCGAAGCCGTGCGTCGAAGTTCCGGTCGTCCCGAAGGCGTCGCATCGATCAGCGTCGGTGTGCAGCATTTTTCTCCCAGCGGAACAAGCTGTGCGTCGAAAATTTCGGCGCACGAAGTGTCCAAGTGAAAAAGAGAAGTCTTTTTGGTCCTGAGACTTCAGGGAACAGGAGGCAAGCTCTATCCAAGCCCTTGGAGAGCACTTTCACAGCCAGACAAGAGTTCAGCAAGGCAGCAGGCCAACAGCAAGGCAGCAGTCCTTTGTAGAAAGCAGACAGGTGAGTCGTTTGAGCAGCCAGGCAGTTCTTCTTGGCAGGATGTAGTTTCTGGTTCAGGTTCCTTCTCCAGCAAGTGTCTGATGAGGCAGGGCAGAGGCCCTGTTTTATACCCAACTGTGCCTTTGGAAGTGGGGGAGACTTCAAAGAGTGGCTAAGAAGTGCACCAGCTCCCCTTTCAGTTCAATCCTGTCTGCCATGGTCCCAGTAGGGGGTGTGGCAGTCCTTTGTGTGAGAGCAGGCCCTCCACCCTCCCAGCCCAGGAAGACCCATTCAAAATGCAGATGTATGCAAGTGAGGCTGAGTACCCTGTGTTTGGGGGGTGTCTGAGTGAATGCACAAGAAGCTGTCAACCAAGCCCAGCCAGACGTGGATTGTAAGGCCCAGAAAGATTTAAGTGCAAAGAAATGCTCACTTTCTAAAAGTGGCATTTCTAGAATAGTAATATTAAATCCGACTTCACCAGTCAGCAGGATTTTGCATTATCATTCTGGCCATACTAAATATGACCTTCCTGCTCCTTTCAGATCAGCAGCTGCCACTTCAACAATGTATGAGGGCAGCCCCAATGTTAGCCTATGAAGGGAGCAGGCCTCACAGTAGTGTAAAAACGAATTTAGGAGTTTTACACTACCAGGACATATAACTACACAGGTACATGTCCTGCCTTTTACCCACACAGCACCCTGCTCTAGGTGTTACCTAGGGCACACATTAGGGGTGACTTATATGTAGAAAAAGGGGAGTTCTAGGCTTGGCAAGTACTTTTAAATGCCTAGTCGAAGTGGCAGAGGAACTGCACACACAGGCCTTGCAATGGCAGGCCTGAGATAAGGTTAAGGGGGCTACTTAAGTGGGTGGCACAACCAGTGCTGCAGGCCCACTAGTAGCATTTAATCTTCAGGCCCTAGGCACATATAGTGCACATTACTAGGGACTTATAAGTAAATTAAATAGTCCAATCAGGTATGATCCAAAGTTACCATGTTTAAAAAGGGAGAGAGCATATGCGCTTTAGCACTGGTTAGCAGTGGTAAAGAGTGCAGAGTCTAAAAGCCAGCAAAACAGGGTCCAAAAAGTGGAGGGAGGCAGGCAAAAAGTTAGGGGTGACCACCCTAAGGCATTTCAGGTCTAACACTCTCCATCTCAGACCTCCTCCTTGAGCACACATAAATGGAAAATTAGCATGACTAGCAATCTCATTAGAACAGATGGAGAGCACATTTGACTCCAAGTTAAAACAATACACAAACAACGATTCAGCTACCTTCTGCAAAATTTTCAGGGTACTATCATATATGTTTGGCCATCAATAAACTGAATGATGTAAGGCTTACATTAAGGAAGTGAAAAGGAGAAGTATTTTGTATTTGCAAGGAGGGAAATTATGAGTAAGGAATATAGAACTATTCACCAGTCCTTGCATTTTATCACTCTCATGTTATGAGGTCAGGGACCTCAAATTTATGTGACTTGAGTTATTCTTATACGATTTGTTCAGACCAGAGACTTCATGATCACTTGCAGAGAACTTGTGGAAGGAAAACTGTGGAAGTCTTGGTACCCTGGGATAGCAACACCACAGTGCTGTAGTCAGAGTTTTTCTCTTGGGTGCAGTGTTTCTTTATAACATTTCATATTGCTGTTTAATGGGTCTCTGCCGACTGGGAGGTTTGTCAATCTCATGATTTAGAATTGTGACTATATAAATGAGACAAGAACTCAATCAGGTTTTAAGCCCTTTCATGAAGGCTAGATGTCCAGGCCAGCAATGATACGCATGTGTGAGGAGTTTAGTGTCATGTACTGAGACAAGCCCCCAGGTAGGGTTTATGGAAGTACAGCACACCAAGGCCTTCATTACATATCCTCCACATATTTTGGTTCCCCAAATTTACTGTTACCAGGGTAACAGGAACACGTGGGACCTGAATGCCCCTTTGGAAATGAAAAAATAATTAAGGAATCAGTAAATCTGAGTCTGAATGCATAGACAGTACCTCATTATCACTTGGTTTTCACACAGAGCTTTAAGCTGCTTTCTGCAGGATTGCGGTAGCTAGTGTGGTCATTTTTGGAACACCAAATCCTTCTCCTCACTCATGTGAAAATTTGAGCACTCGGATCAATCACATTCCATTTCCTTACCTGCTGGTATTAGGAATGCAGAAACATAGCATCCTAAATTTATTTATGTTTGTTGAACAAGTAAAGGGCACTATAAGACCGGAAACGAATGTGATTTATGCCTATTCATTTAAGTAAATGCAGTTGCTTAAGCGGCTGTGAAAAAGGGCAGTGTTTATGATATCCTGTATTCATAGGCAATAAAGTGTATCAGCGCTGTGTGAAAGGAAATGCATGTTTCGTCTCTCAAAGGGCTCACCAACCAATTTTACAAATATCAACAAAATATCAATGGATGATTTAGGACACTGGATTTGTACATCAGATACGATTGTCGTGTGAAACAGGAGATTAGTCTGAACTTCTATGATAGAAAATAGTGCACACAATCATCCAAATAACAAGTCTTACTTGAAAAGTGAATTCAATACTAATTTTGAAGAAATGCACAGTAAAGACCATAATATTTTTTTCGGAACTAGTACAGTGGATGCTAAAATAAATACAGAGCATATTTACGAGTCATCTTGCAAAATAATGAAGGGACCCGCGGAGAGTGAGACGCAGTCTAGTCTCTCCGCGGGTGGTTTCGGGACGGGGAAGTGGCGCGCAAGGCGCCCGATAGGGTAGAAGGTAAGTGGGGGCGGGGATTAGGATAGGTTATAAGGGGGGTGGAGGGTGGGGTCGGCCCTTTTTCGCGCCGACTTAGGTGAGGGAAGGAGGTTAATTTTAGTGACCACCCACCCACCCAGCTTAGGAAGACAGGGGGAGGAAGGGTTTTAGTTAGGCAGGTTAGTCAGGGCAGGTAGGGGGGGTTAACAGTCATTTAGGACAGGTGAGTTGAGAAAAGGTAGCAGGAGATGGGGGAGGGTGGAGAGCCAGGTGCGGGCTTGTCCACCCTTCCAGGGGGAAAACAAGGAGGTGAAGCATCAGAGTGGGGAGGGGTAGGCTACAGGCAAGGAAGGCATGGGCGGAATAGGGGAGCATATACAGCAGGAAAATTGAAGGGAGACATTTGAGGAGAAAATGAAGGCAAGGGAGTTGTAAAAGTTAAAGTCTGCTTTAAAAGATATACAGTTAAATGTTTTGAAGTATTGTTGTGTTTTAAATCCTGTTCTAATAAAATGACCTTTTACACCAACAAGAGCGTCACGTATGTATGTCCTGAGATATGAAGTAGCCAAACCTTAGCACCCAATTTAAACAAGCATTTGCAATGCAATGGGTCTCGTGTTTGCTCGAGTTACAGCTATTAGCGTTGTAAACTACTAACTTAAGCTTTTCTTGCCACATAAGTTGAAAATGAAAAGTAAAACAGTTTCACATATCTAACTTTTCTTGCCATATAAACTGAAAAGTAAAAGTTTCACATGGGTGAGCCAAAGCAGACACACAAAGAGAAAAAATCTTGAAATACAAAAATATTACAACAAAAATATCTAAGACAAAAAATATTGACATTTTCTGCTTACTATATAAAATACAAAAATATTGGCTACAAAATTATAGTAGCTAAAAATAAGTACGTTGTATGAATAAAAACGATTAAGTATTATAATCACTTTATAAAATATATTTTTAACTTTCACATATATTCAATTTAAAGATATTTAATGCAGAATATTTAAAGATAAACAAATTACTTAAAAGTAATATACAAATATGTAACTTTAAAGTAAATGTAGACAAAATACCAAAATTAGTAAAAATAAATAAAATATTGATATTAATATAATAATAGTTGAAAATATACAAAGTAACTTTTTTTTTAAACAAACTATAAAAATGTATTTCATACTATTTAATTATTAAATCATTGTGATAAACATTCTTTACCATTTCTAAAATTGAGCCAACAATAAAACATAATTTTTAAATAAACAAGATAAAATCAAATTAAAACATATTTAAAAACTAAATTACACAACATATCTGAAACAAAAAACAATTGATCCATTCAAATAAAAATAATTAAACATATTCACAAATACTAGTATAAATAGAAGACTAATAATAGTGATAAAATATATACAAAGTGAATACAATGGGATAGTATTTACAATTATTACTTCAATCTAATTAACATTAAATAATACATATACAAATGTTTCATCCCCATGCAAATAAAAACTAAAAACAAAACATCCATTAAAGAAAATTAATTTTACTGATGCCTCTCCAGCCTAAGCAACAGTAGTAACAGTACTGGACTTTAGAATGGTCAAATTTACTCTTCCATTAAAACATAATCAACATTAAGGAAAGTGTTGGACTTTGGGGGCATTGGATTTACTATTCCTGCTTCAACCTGAGCAACAGTAGGGACAGTGCTAGACTTTGGAGAGGCCAGATTTACTATTCTCAGCCCAACCCGAGCAATAGCAAGGATAGTATCGATCTTTGGAGGGATGATGCTTACAATTCCCATCCAATCTGACCAGCGGTAGAAAAAGATAGGACTTTATAAAAACCACCATTCTGATATACAATTCTAAGTAATAGAACTCACAATTAAAATTATATAAAATCCAATCGAAAAAAACACAAGAAAAAAACAAAAAAATGATTACCACTAAAATCATATTACACACAAAGGGCCTCATTATGAGTTTTGCAGCCCGGTGACCGCCATGTTGGCAATGGCGATCTGACTGCTACGGTCTGTTGGAGAGGACCATCGTATTACAAGTTTGACAGTCATAGAAACAGATGACCGTCAGTGGTCCGCTGGCACCGCCAGGCAGCACAAACCTCCACAGTGCAGAGGAAGCATAAACAGACCGGTGTAGACAGTGCTTCTGTCGGACCCATTACAAGGTTACACAATGCCAAAGTGACTGTGGCGGTCCAACTACCAGCATAAGCTGTCGCAAATGGACAATAGAAAGGGAGACACTCATCTGCAGGAAGCCTCATGCACCTGGGCCTCCATGGAGCCATTCACAAACATCATACTGGTGCTGCTCGTCGAGAGACCACAAAATCAATGTCAACAAGGACACAAACAACCGTAAGTACACACACCTATCTGTATCGTCAACCTTTAAAAACAGCTTGTAGCCCCAGCAAACACATGATAGGGGTACACCACAGGCAGCAGGTACACATCTTATACAATACACATTATCTGACATACAGCAACATGGACATGTACACACAAACAATACGCACACTTTGGTCAACACACTCACACCGGCCCAGAAACACTACACAAAGACACATGGCCATGCAGCCCAGGAACAGGGACACTGAAGGCTACACAAAATTGTCACATGAAGCAACAACAACACACCTACAGCACATATACAATTACAGCTCACACAACCACATTCCACACTGGCCAGGGACTGCCCACACATACACTTACATACCTATCGATGTGGCTTGCAACCCAAACAAGGCCACCAGTAAACAGCTTTGCAATGGACACACACATCACCCACATAACAACACAATGGAAGCGCAATGGCATTCATAAAGCACAGAGACGCAAATGCACAAAAACAACATAATAGCCAAATAAGCACAATTTGGATGTGGCCATCTGGGACATACAAGGAAGGAGACTGCACTGGGATGCATAGGACCCTCAGACATCTCTACAGGAAATGGAGTATATTCCCTTCGCTGCCAGGCCTTTGACCCCTCCTGTGCCAGGCCTTTTTTTGCCTATTTGGGGCAGTTTGCGCTTAGGCACTCATAACTTTTGGTCCACATAAGCTAACCAAGCCAAATTTGCGTCCTTATTTCCCAACATCCTAGGGATTCTAGAGGTACCCAGACTTTGTGGGTTCCCCTGAAGGAGGCCAAGATATTAGCCAAAATACATTGAAATTTTCGTTTTTTTCAAAAAACTTGGAAAAAGTGGCTGCAGAAGAAGGCCTGTGGATTTCCCCCTGAAAATTGCATCAACAAAGGGTTTACGGTGCTAAACTCAGCAGCTTCCCAGCTTTCAGGAACAGGCAGACTTGAATCAGAAAACCCAAGTTTTCAACACAATTTTGGCATTTTACTGGGACATACCCCATTTTTGCAATTTCTTGTGCTTTCAGCCTCCTTCCAGTCAGTGACAGAAATGGGCATGAAACCAATGCTGGATCCCAGAAACCTAAACATTTCCGAAAAGTAGACAAAATTCTGAATTTAGCAAGGTGTCACTTGTGTAGATCCTACAAGGGTTTCCTACAGAAAATAACAACTGAAGAAGAAAAATATTGAAATTGAGGTGAAAAAAACATCAATTTTTCTCTTCATTTTACTCTATAACTTTTCCCTGCAATATCAGATTATCAAAAGCAATATACTGTTACGTCTGCTGGACTCCTCTGGTTGCGAGGATATATAGGGCTTGTAGGTTCATCAAGAACCCGAGGAACCCAGAGCCAATAAATGAGCTGCACCCTGCAGTGCATTTTCATTCTATACCGGGTATACAGCAATTCATTTGCTGAAATATAAAGAGTAAAAAATTGCTATCAAGAAAACCTTTGTATTTCCAAAAAGGGCACAAGATAAGGTGTTGAGGAGCAGTGGTTATTTGCACATCTCTGAATTCCGGGGTGACCATACTAGCATGTGAATTACAGGGCATTTCTCAAATAGATGTCTTTTTTACACACTGTAAAACTGCGACAGGAAACGCCCCAAAGCGCAACGTGGACGCATCCAATTTTTTTTACAGAAAAGAGAGGTGTTTTTTGAAAAGTGCCTACCTGTAGATTTTGGCCTCTAGCTCAGCCGGCACCTAGGGAAACCTACCAAACCTGTGCATTTCTGAAAACTAGAGACCTAGGGGAATCCAAGATGGGGTGACTTGTGGGGCTCGGACCAGGTTCTGTTTCCCAGAATCCTTTGAAAACCTCAAAATTTGGCTAAAAAAACACATGTTTCTCACATTTCTGTGGCAGAAAGTTCTGGAATCTGAGAGGAGCCACAAATTTCCTTCCACCCAGCGTTTCCCCAAGTCTCCCGATAAAAATGATACCTCACTTGTGTGGGAAGGCCTAGCGCCCGCGTCAGGAAAGGCCCCAAAGCGCAACATGGACACATCCAATTTTTTGAAAGAAAACAGAGGTGTTTTTTGCAAAGTGCCTACCTGTAGATTTTGGCCTCTAGCTCAGCCGGCACCTGGGGAAACCTACCAAACCTGTGCATTTCTGAAAACTAGAGACCTAGGGGAATCCAAGATGGGGTGACTTGTGGGGCTCGGACCAGGTTCTGTTAGCCCAGAATCCTTTGCAAACCTCAAAATTTGGCTAAAAAAACCATGTTCCTCACATTTCTGTGGCAGAAAGTTCTGGAATCTGAGAGGCGCCACAAATTTCCTTCCACCCAGCGTTCCCCCAAGTCCCCCGATAAAAATGATACCTCACTTGTGTAGGCCTGTAGGCCTAGCGCCCGTGACAGGAAACGCCCCAAAGCACAACGTGTACACATCCAATTTTTTGAAAGAAAACAGAGGTGATTTTTGCGAAGTGCCTACCTGTAGATTTTGGCCTCTAGCTCAACCGGCACCTAGGGAAACCTACCAAACCTGTGCATTTCTGAAAACTAGAGACCTAGGGGAATCCAAGATGGGGTGACTTGTGGGGCTCAGACGAGGTTCAGTTACCGAGAATCCTTTGCAAACCGCAAAATGTGGCTAAAAAAACACATGTTCCTCACATTTCTGTGGCAGAAAGTTCTGGAATCTGAGAGGAGCCACAAATTTTCTTACACCCAGCGTTCCCCCAAGTCTCCCGATAAAAATAATACCTCACTTGTGTGGGTAGGCCTAGCGCCTGCGACAGGAAACGCCCCAAAGCGCAACGTGGACGCATCCAATTTTTTTTACAGAAAACAGAGGTGTTTTTTGAAAAGTGTCTACCTGTAGATTTTGGCCTCTAGCTCAGCCGGCACCTAGGGAAACCTACCAAACCTGTGCATTTCTGAAAACTAGAGACCTAGGGGAATCCAAGATGGAGTCACTTGTGGGGCTCGGGCAGGTTCTGTTACCCAGAATTTTTTGCCAACCTCAAAATTTGGCTAAAAAAACACATGTTCCTCACATTTCTGTGGCAGAAAGTTCTGGAATCTGAGAGGAGCCACAAATTTCCTTCCACCCAGCGTTCCCCCAAGTCTCCTGATACAAATGATACCTCACTTGTGTGGGTAGGCCTAGCGCCCGCGACAGGAAACGACCCAAAGCGCAACGTGGACACATCCAATTTTTTGAAAGAAAACAGAGGTGTTTTTTGAAAAGTGCCTACCTGTAGATTTTGGCCTCTAGCTCAGCCGGCACCTAGGGAAACCTACCAAACCTGTGCATTTCTGAAAACTAGAGACCTAGGGGAATCCAAGATGGGGTTACTTGTGGGGCTCGGACCAGGTTCTGTTTCCCAGAATCCTTTGCAAACCTCAAAATTTGACTAAAAAAACACATGTTCCTCACATTTCTGTGGCAGAAAGTTTTGGAATCTGAGAGGAGCCACAAATTTCCTTCCACCCAGCGTTCCCCCACGTCCCCCGATAAAAATGATACCTCACTTGTGTGGGTAGGCCTAGCGCCCGTGACAGGAAACGCCCCAAAGCACAACGTGTACACATCCAATTTTTTTAAAGAAAACAGAGGTGATTTTCGCGAAGTGCCTACCTGTAGATTTTGGCTTCTAGCTCAGCCGGCACCTAGGGAAACCTACCAAACCTGTGCATTTCTGAAAACTAGAGACCTAGGGGAATCCAAGATGGGGTGACTTGTGGGGCTCAGACCAGGTTCTGTTACCCAGAATCCTTTGCAAACCACAAAATTTGGCTAAAAAAACACATGTTCCTCACATTTCTGTGGCAGAAAGTTCTGGAATCTGAGAGGAGCCACAAATTTTCTTACACCCAGCGTTCCCCCAAGTCTCCCGATAAAAATGATACCTCACTTGTGTGGGTAGGCCTAGCGCCCGCGACAGGAAACGCCCCAAAGCGCAACGTGGACGCATCCAATTTTTTTTACAGAAAACAGAGGTGTTTTTTGAAAAGTGCCTACCTGTAGATTTTGGCCTCTAGCTCAGCCGGCACCTAGGGAAACCTACCAAACCTGTGCATTTCTGAAAACTAGAGACCTAGGGGAATCCAAGATGGGGTGACTTGTGGGGCTCAGACCAGGTTCTGTTACCCAGAATCCTTTGCAAACCGCAAAATTTGGCTAAAAAAACACATGTTCCTCACATTTCTGTGGCAGAAAGTTCTGGAATCTGAGAGGAGCCACAAATTTCCTTCCACCCAGCGTTCCCCCAAGTCCCCCGATAAAAATGATACCTCACTTGTGTAGGTAGGCCTAGCGCCCGTGACAGGAAACGCCCCAAAGCACAACGTGTACACATCCAATTTTTTGAAAGAAATCAGAGGTGATTTTTTGCGAAATGCCTACCTGTAGATTTTGGCCTCTAGCTCAGCCGGCACCTAGGGAAACCTACCAAACCTGTGCATTTCTGAAAACTAGAGACCTAGGGGAATCCAAGATGGGGTGACTTGTGGGGCTCAGACCAGGTTCTGTTACCCAGAATCCTTTGCAAACCGCAAAATTTGGCTAAAAAAAACATGTTCCTCACATTTCTGTGGCAGAAAGTTCTGGAATCTGAGAGGAGCCACAAATTTGCTTCCATCCAGCGTTCCCCCAAGTCTCCCGATAAAAATAATACCTCACTTGTGTGGGTAGGCCTAGCGCCCGCAACAGGAAACGCCCCAAAGCGCAACGTGGACACATCCAATTTTTTGAAAGAAATCAGAGGTGATTTTTTGCGAAATGCCTACCTGTAGATTTTGGCCTCTAGCTCAGCCGGCACCTAGGGAAACCTACCAAACCTGTGCAGTTCTGAAAACTAGAGACCTAGGGGAATCCAAGATGGGGTGACTTGTGGGGCTCAGACCAGGTTCTGTTACCCAGAATCCTTTGCAAACCGCAAAATTTGGCTAAAAAAACACATGTTCCTCACATTTCTGTGGCAGAAAGTTCTGGAATCTGAGAGGAGCCACAAATTGTCTTACACCCAGCGTTCCCCCAAGTCTCCCGATAAAAATGATACCTCACTTGTGTGGGTAGGCCTAGCGCCCGCGACAGGAAACGCCCCAAAGCGCAACGTGGACGCATCCAATTTTTTTTACAGAAAACAGAGGTGTTTTTTGAAAAGTGCCTACCTGTAGATTTTGGCCTCTAGCTCAGCCGGCATCTAGGGAAACCTACCAAACCTGTGCATTTCTGAAAACTAGAGACCTAGGGGAATCCAAGATGGGGTGACTTGTGGGGCTCGGACCAGGTTCTGTTACCCAGAATTTTTTGCAAACCTCAAAATTTTGTTAAAAAAACACATGTTCCTCACATTTCTGTGGCAGAAAGTTCTGGAATCTGAGAGGAGCCACAAATTTCCTTCCACCCAGCGTTCCCCCAAGTCTCCTGATACAAATGATACCTCACTTGTGTGGGTAGGCCTAGCGCTCGCGACAGGAAACGCCCCAAAGCGCAACGTGGACACATCCAATTTTTTTAAAGAAAACAGAGGTGATTTTTTGCCAAATGCCTACCTGTAGATTTTGGCCTCTAGCTCAGCCGGAACCTAGGGAAACCTACCAAACCTATACATTTCTGAAAACTAGAGACCTAGGGGAATCCAAGACGGGGTGACTTGTGGGGCTCGGACCAGGTTCTGTTACCCAGAATACTTTGCAAACCTCAAAATTTGGCTAAAAAAACACATGTTCCTCACATTTCTGTGGCAGAAAGTTCTGGAATCTGAGAGGAGCCACAAATTTGCTTCCACCCAGCGTTCCCCCAAGTCTCCCGATAAAAATAATACCTCACTTGTGTGGGTAGGCCTAGCGCCCGCGACAGGAAACGCCCCAAAGCGCAACGTTGACACAACCAATTTTTTGAAAGAAAACAGAGGTGATTTTTTGCGAAATGCCTACCTGTAGATTTTGGCCTCTAGCTCAGCCGGAACCTAGGGAAACCTACCAAACCTGTGCATTTCTGAAAACTAGAGACCTAGGGGAATCCAAGATGGGGTGACTTGTGGGGCTCAGACCAGGTTCTGTTACCCAGAATCCTTTGCAAACCGCAAAATTTGGCTAAAAAAACACATGTTCCTCACATTTCTGTGGCAGAAAGTTCTGGAATCTGAGAGGAGCCACAAATTTCCTTCCACCCAGCGTTCCCCCAAGTCCCCCGATAAAAATGATACCTCACTTGTGTGGGTAGGCCTAGCGCCCGTGACAGGACACGCCCCAAAGCACAACGTGTACACATCCAATTTTTTTAAAGAAAACAGAGGTGATTTTTGCGAAGTGCCTACCTGTAGATTTTGGCCTCTAGCTCAGCCGGCACCTAGGGAAACCTACCAAACCTGTGCATTTCTGAAAACTAGAGACCTAGGGGAATCCAAGATGGGGTGACTTGTGGGGCTCGGACCAGGTTCTGTTACCCAGAATCCTTTGCAAACCTCAAAATTTGGCTAAAAAACCACATGTTCCTCACATTTCTGTGGCAGAAAGTCCTGGAATCTGAGAGGAGCCACAAATTTCCTTCCACCCAGCGTTCCCCCAAGTCCCCCGATAAAAATTATACCTCACTTGTGTGGGTAGGCCTAGCGCCCGTGACAGGAAACGCCCCAAAGCACAACGTGTACACATCCAATTTTTTTAAAGAAAACAGAGGTGATTTTTGCGAAGTGCCTACCTGTAGATTTTGGCTTCTAGCTCAGCCGGCACCTAGGGAAACCTACCAAACCTGTGCATTTCTGAAAACTAGAGACCTAGGGGAATCCAAGATGGGGTGACTTGTGGGGCTCAGACCAGGTTCTGTTACCCAGAATCCTTTGCAAACCGCAAAATTTGGCTAAAAAAACACATGTTCCTCACATTTCTGTGGCAGAAAGTTCTGGAATCTGAGAGGAGCCACAAATTTTCTTACACCCAGCATTCCCCCAAGTCTCCCGATAAAAATGATACATCACTTGTGTGGGAGGCCTAGCGCCCGCGACAGGAAACGCCCCATAGCGCAACGTGGACGCATCCAATTTTTTTTACAGAAAAGAGAGGTGTTTTTTGAAAAGTGCCTACCTGTAGATTTTGGCCTCTAGCTCAGCCGGCACCTAGGGAATCCTACCAAACCTGTGCATTTCTGAAAACTAGAGACCTAGGGGAATCCAAGATGGGGTGACTTGTGGGGCTCGGACCAGGTTCTGTTAGCCCAGAATCCTTTGCAAACCTCAAAATTTGGCTAAAAAAACCATGTTCCTCACATTTCTGTGGCAGAAAGTTCTGGAATCTGAGAGGTGCACAAATTTCCTTCCACCCAGCGTTCCCCCAAGTCCCCCGATAAAAATGATACCTCACTTGTGTGGGTAGGCCTAGCGCCCGTGACAGGAAACGCCCCAAAGCACAACGTGTACACATCCAATTTTTTGAAAGAAAACAGATGTGATTTTTGCGAAGTGCCTACCTGTAGATTTTGGCCTCTAGCTCAGCCGGCACCTAGGGAAACCTACCAAACCTGTGCATTTCTGAAAACTAGAGACCTAGGCGAATCCAAGATGGAGTGACTTGTGGGGCTCAGACCAGGTTCTGTTACCCAGAATCCTTTGCAAACCGCAAAATGTGGCTAAAAAAACACATGTTCCTCACATTTCTGTGGCAGAAAGTTCTGGAATCTGAGAGGAGCCACAAATTTTCTTACACCCAGCGTTCCCCCAAGTCTCCCGATAAAAATAATACCTCACTTGTGTGGGTAGGCCTAGCGCCTGCGACAGGAAACGCCCCAAAGCGCAACGTGGACGCATCCAATTTTTTTTACAGAAAACAGAGGTGTTTTTTGAAAAGTGTCTACCTGTAGATTTTGGCCTCTAGCTCAGCCGGCACCTAGGGAAACCTAAAAAAACCTGTGCATTTCTGAAAACTAGAGACCTAGGGGAATCCAAGATGGAGTGACTTGTGGGGCTCAGGCAGGTTCTGTTACCCAGAATTTTTTGCAAACCTCAAAATTTGGCTAAAAAAACACATGTTCCTCACATTTCTGTGGCAGAAAGTTCTGGAATCTGAGAGGAGCCACAAATTTCCTTCCACCGAGCGTTCCCCCAAGTCTCCTGATACAAATGATACCTCACTTGTTTGGGTAGGCCTAGCGCCCGCGACAGGAAACGACCCAAAGCGCAACGTGGACACATCCAATTTTTTGAAAGAAAACAGAGGTGATTTTTTGCGAAATGCCTACCTGTAGATTTTGGCCTCTAGCTCAGCCGGCACCTAGGGAAACCTACCAAACCTGTGCATTTCTGAAAACTAGAGACCTAGGGGAATCCAAGATGGGGTGACTTGTGGGGCTCAGACCAGGTTCTGTTACCCAGAATCCTTTGCAAACCGCAAAATTTGGCTAAAAAAACACATGTTCCTCACATTTCTGTGGCAGAAAGTTCTGGAAATCTGAGAGGAGCCACAAATTTTCTTACACCCAGCGTTCCCCCAAGTCTCCTGATAAAAATGATACCTCACTTGTGTGGGTAGGCCTAGCGCCCGCGACAGGAAACGCCCCAAAGCGCAACGTGGACGCATCCAATTTTTTTTACAGAAAACAGAGGTGTTTTTTGAAAAGTGCCTACCTGTAGATTTTGGCCTCTAGCTCAGCCGGCACCTAGGGAAACCTACCAAACCTGTGCATTTCTGAAAACTAGAGACCTAGGGGAATCCAAGATGGAGTGGCTTGTGGGGCTCGGACCAGGTTCTGTTACCCAGAATTTTTTGCAAACCTCAAAATTTTGCTAAAAAAACACATGTTCCTCACATTTCTGTGGCAGAAAGTTCTGGAATCTGAGAGGAGCCACAAATTTCCTTCCACCCAGCGTTCCCCCAAGTCTCCTGATACAAATGATACCTCACTTGTGTGGGTAGGCCTAGCGCCCGCGACAGGAAACGCCCCAAAGCGCAACGTGGACACATCCAATTTTTTGAAAGAAATCAGAGGTGATTTTTTGCGAAATGCCTACCTGTAGATTTTGGCCTCTAGCTCAGCCGGCACATAGGGAAACCTACCAAACCTGTGCATTTCTGAAAACTAGAGACCTAGGGGAATCCAAGATGGGGTGACTTGTGGGGCTCGGACCAGGTTCTGTTTCCCAGAATCCTTTGCATACCTCAAAATTTGACTAAAAAAACACATGTTCCTCACATTTCTGTGGCAGAAAGTTCTGGAATCTGAGAGGAGCCACAAATTTCCTTCCACCCAGCGTTGCCCCAAGTCCCCCGATAAAAATGATACCTCACTTGTGTGGGTAGGCCTAGCGCCCGTGACAGGAAACGCCCCAAAGCACAACGTGTACACATCCAATTTTTTTAAAGAAATCAGAGGTGATTTTTTGCGAAATGCCTACCTGTAGATTTTGGCCTCTAGCTCAGCCGGCACCTAGGGAAACCTACCAAACCTGTGCATTTCTGAAAACTAGAGACCTAGGGGAATCCAAGATGGGGTGACTTGTGGGGCTCAGACCAGGTTCTGTTACCCAGAATCCTTTGCAAACCGCAAAATTTGGCTAAAAAAACACATGTTCCTCACATTTCTGTGGCAGAAAGTTCTGGAATCTGAGAGGAGCCACAAATTTGCTTCCATCCAGCGTTCCCCCAAGTCTCCCGATAAAAATAATACCTCACTTGTGTGGGTAGGCCTAGCGCCCGCAACAGGAAACGCCCCAAAGCGCAACGTGGACACATCCAATTTTTTGAAAGAAATCAGAGGTGATTTTTTGCAAAATGCCTACCTGTAGATTTTGGCCTCTAGCTCAGCCGGAACCTAGGGAAACCTACCAAACCTGTGCATTTCTGAAAACTAGAGACCTAGGGGAATCCAAGATGGGGTGACTTGTGGGGCTCAGACCAGGTTCTGTTACCCAGAATCCTTTGCAAACCGCAAAATTTGGCTAAAAAAACACATGTTCCTCACATTTCTGTGGCAGAAAGTTCTGGAATCTGAGAGGAGCCACAAATTTTCTTACACCCAGCGTTCCCCCAAGTCTCCCGATAAAAATGATACCTCACTTGTGTGGGTAGGCCTAGCGCCCGCGACAGGAAACGCCCCAAAGCGCAACGTGGACGCATCCAATTTTTTTTACAGAAAACAGAGGTGTTTTTTGAAAGTGCCTACCTGTAGATTTTGGCCTCTAGCTCAGCCGGCACCTAGGGAAACCTACCAAACCTGTGCATTTCTGAAAACTAGAGACCTAGGGGAATCCAAGATGGAGTGGCTTGTGGGGCTCGGACCAGGTTCTGTTACCCAGAATTTTTTGCAAACCTCAAAATTTTGCTAAAAAAACACATGTTCCTCACATTTCTGTGGCAGAAAGTTCTGGAATCTGAGAGGAGCCACAAATTTCCTTCCACCCAGCGTTCCCCCAAGTCTCCTGATACAAATGATACCTCACTTGTGTGGGTAGGCCTAGCGCCCGCGACAGGAAACGCCCCAAAGCGCAACGTGGACACATCCAATTTTTTTAAAGAAAACAGAGGTGATTTTTTGCGAAATGCCTACCTGTAGATTTCGGCTTCTAGCTGAGCCGGAACCTAGGGAAACCTACCAAACCTATACATTTCTGAAAACTAGAGACCTAGGGGAATCCAAGACGGGGTGACTTGTGGGGCTCGGACCAGGTTCTGTTACCCAGAATACTTTGCAAACCTCAAAATTTGGCTAAAAAAACACATGTTCCTCACATTTCTGTGGCAGAAAGTTCTGGAATCTGAGAGGAGCCACAAATTTGCTTCCACCCAGCGTTCCCCCAAGTCTCCCGATAAAAATAATACCTCACTTGTGTGGGTAGGCCTAGCGCCCGCGACAGGAAACGCCCCAAAGCGCAACGTTGAAACATCCAATTTTTTGAAAGAAAACAGAGGTGATTTTTTGCGAAATGCCTACCTGTAGATTTTGGCCTCTAGCTCAGCCGGCACCTAGGGAAACCTACCAAACCTGTGCATTTCTGAAAACTAGAGACCTAGGGGAATCCAAGATGGAGTGACTTGTGGGGCTCGGACCAGGTTCTGTTACCCAGAACTTTTTGCAAACCTCAAAATTTGGCTAAAAAAACACATGTTCCTCACATTTCTGTTGCAGAAAGTTCTGGAATCTGAGAGGAGCCACAAATTTCCTTCCACCCAGCGTTCCCCCAAGTCTCCCGATACAAATGATACCTCACTTGTGTGGGTAGGCCTAGCGCCCGCGACAGGAAACGCCCCAAAGCGCAACGTTGAAACATCCAATTTTTTGAAAGAAAACAGAGGTGATTTTTTGCGAAATGCCTACCTGTAGATTTTGGCCTCTAGCTCAGCCGGCACCTAGGGAAACCTACCAAACCTGTGCATTTCTGAAAACTAGAGACCTAGGGGAATCCAAGATGGGGTGACTTGTGGGGCTCAGACCAGGTTCTGTTACCCAGAATCCTTTGCAAACCGCAAAATTTGGCTAAAAAAACACATGTTCCTCACATTTCTGTGGCAGAAAGTTCTGGAATCTGAGAGGAGCCACAAATTTCCTTCCACCCAGCGTTCCCCCAAGTCCCCCGATAAAAATGATACCTCACTTGTGTGGGTAGGCCTAGCGCCCGTGACAGGACACGCCCCAAAGCACAACGTGTACACATCCAATTTTTTGAAAGAAAACAGAGGTGATTTTTGCGAAGTGCCTACCTGTAGATTTTGGCCTCTAGCTCAGCCGGCACCTAGGGAAACCTACCAAACCTGTGCATTTCTGAAAGCTAGAGATCTAGGGGAATCCAAGATGGGGTGACTTGTGGGGCTCGGACCAGGTTCTGTTACCCAGAATCCTTTGCAAACCTCAAAATTTGGCTAAAAAAACACATGTTCCTCACATTTCTGTGGCAGAAAGTCCTGGAATCTGAGAGGAGCCACAAATTTCCTTCCACCCAGCGTTCCCCCAAGTCCCCCGATAAAAATTATACCTCACTTGTGTGGGTAGGCCTAGCGCCCGTGACAGGAAACGCCCCAAAGCACAACGTGTACACATCCAATTTTTTTAAAGAAAACAGAGGTGATTTTTGCGAAGTGCATACCTGTAGATTTTGGCTTCTAGCTCAGCCGGCACCTAGGGAAACCTACCAAACCTGTGCATTTCTGAAAACTAGAGACCTAGGGGAATGCAAGATGGGGTGACTTGTGGGGCTCAGACCAGGTTCTGTTACCCAGAATCCTTTGCAAACCGCAAAATTTGGCTAAAAAAACACATGTTCCTCACATTTCTGTGGCAGAAAGTTCTGGAATCTGAGAGGAGCCACAAATTTTCTTACACCCAGCGTTCCCCCAAGTCTCCCGATAAAAATGATACCTCACTTGTGTGGGAGGCCTAGCGCCCGCGACAGGAAACGCCCCAAAGCGCAACGTGGACGCATCCAATTTTTTTTACAGAAAAGAGAGGTGTTTTTTGAAAAGTGCCTACCTGTAGATTTTGGCCTCTAGCTCAGCCGGCACCTAGGGAAACCTACCAAACCTGTGCATTTCTGAAAAGTAGAGACCTAGGGGAATCCAAGATGGAGTGACTTGTGGGGCTCGGACCAGGTTCTGTTACCCAGAATTTTTTGCAAACATCAAAATTTGGCTAAAAAAACACATGTTCCTCACATTTCTGTGGCAGAAAGTTCTGGAATTTGAGAGGAGCCACAAATTTCCTTCCACCCAGCGTTCCCCCAAGTCTCCTGATACAAATGATACCTCACTTGTGTGGGTAGGCCTAGCGCCCGCGACAGGAAACGCCCCAAAGCGCAACGTGGACACATCCAATTTTTTTAAAGAAAACAGAGGTGATTTTTTGCGAAATGCCTACCTGTAGATTTTGGCCTCTAGCTCAGCCGGAACCTAGGGAAACCTACCAAACCTGTGCATTTCTGAAAACTAGAGACCTAGGGGAATCCAAGATGGGGTGACTTGTGGGGCTCCGACCAGGTTCTGTTACCCAGAATCCTTTGCAAACCTCAGAATTTGGCTAAAAAAACACATGTTCCTCACATTTCTGTTGCAGAAAGTTCTGGAATCTGAGAGGAGCCACAAATTTCCTTCCACCCAGCGTTCCCCCAAGTCTCCCGATACAAATGATACCTCACTTGTGTGGGTAGGCCTAGCGCCCGCGACAGGAAACGCCCCAAAGCGCAACGTTGAAACATCCAATTTTTTGAAAGAAAACAGAGGTGATTTTTTGCGAAATGCCTACCTGTAGATTTTGGCCTCTAGCTCAGCCGGCACCTAGGGAAACCTACCAAACCTGTGCATTTCTGAAAACTAGAGACCTAGGGGAATCCAAGATGGGGTGACTTGTGGGGCTCAGACCAGGTTCTGTTACCCAGAATCCTTTGCAAACCGCAAAATTTGGCTAAAAAAACACATGTTCCTCACATTTCTGTGGCAGAAAGTTCTGGAATCTGAGAGGAGCCACAAATTTCCTTCCACCCAGCGTTCCCCAAAGTCTCCCGATACAAATGATACCTCACTTGTGTGGGTAGGCCTAGCGCCCGCGACAGGAAACGCCCCAAAGCACAACGTGTACACATCCAATTTTTTGAAAGAAAACAGAGGTGATTTTTGCGAAGTGCCTACCTGTAGATTTTGGCCTCTAGCTCAGCCGGCACCTAGGGAAACCTACCAAACCTGTGCATTTCTGAAAGCTAGAGATCTAGGGGAATCCAAGATGGGGTGACTTGTGGGGCTCGGACCAGGTTCTGTTACCCAGAATCCTTTGCAAACCTCAAAATTTGGCTAAAAAAACACATGTTCCTCACATTTCTGTGGCAGAAAGTCCTGGAATCTGAGAGGAGCCACAAATTTCCTTCCACCCAGCGTTCCCCCAAGTCCCCCGATAAAAATTATACCTCACTTGTGTGGGTAGGCCTAGCGCCCGTGACAGGAAACGCCCCAAAGCACAACGTGTACACATCCAATTTTTTTAAAGAAAACAGAGGTGATTTTTGCGAAGTGCATACCTGTAGATTTTGGCTTCTAGATCAGCCGGCACCTAGGGAAACCTACCAAACCTGTGCATTTCTGAAAACTAGAGACCTAGGGGAATGCAAGATGGGGTGACTTGTGGGGCTCAGACCAGGTTCTGTTACCCAGAATCCTTTGCAAACCGCAAAATTTGGCTAAAAAAACACATGTTCCTCACATTTCTGTGGCAGAAAGTTCTGGAATCTGAGAGGAGCCACAAATTTTCTTACACCCAGCGTTCCCCCAAGTCTCCCGATAAAAATGATACCTCACTTGTGTGGGAGGCCTAGCGCCCGCGACAGGAAACGCCCCAAAGCGCAACGTGGACGCATCCAATTTTTTTTACAGAAAAGAGAGGTGTTTTTTGAAAAGTGCCTACCTGTAGATTTTGGCCTCTAGCTCAGCCGGCACCTAGGGAAACCTACCAAACCTGTGCATTTCTGAAAAGTAGAGACCTAGGGGAATCCAAGATGGAGTGACTTGTGGGGCTCGGACCAGGTTCTGTTACCCAGAATTTTTTGCAAACATCAAAATTTGGCTAAAAAAACACATGTTCCTCACATTTCTGTGGCAGAAAGTTCTGGAATTTGAGAGGAGCCACAAATTTCCTTCCACCCAGCGTTCCCCCAAGTCTCCTGATACAAATGATACCTCACTTGTGTGGGTAGGCCTAGCGCCCGCGACAGGAAACGCCCCAAAGCGCAACGTGGACACATCCAATTTTTTTAAAGAAAACAGAGGTGATTTTTTGCGAAATGCCTACCTGTAGATTTTGGCCTCTAGCTCAGCCGGAACCTAGGGAAACCTACCAAACCTGTGCATTTCTGAAAACTAGAGACCTAGGGGAATCCAAGATGGGGTGACTTGTGGGGCTCCGACCAGGTTCTGTTACCCAGAATCCTTTGCAAACCTCAGAATTTGGCTAAAAAAACACATGTTCCTCACATTTCTGTTGCAGAAAGTTCTGGAATCTGAGAGGAGCCACAAATTTCCTTCCACCCAGCGTTCCCCCAAGTCTCCCGATAAAAATGATACCTCACTTGTGTGGGTAGGCCTAGCGCCCGCGACAGGAAACGCCCCAAAGCGCAACGTGGACACATCCAATTTTTTTAAAGAAAACAGAGGTGATTTTTTGCAAAATGCCTACCTGTAGATTTTGGCCTCTAGCTCAGCCGGCACCTAGGGAAACCTACCAAACCTGTGCATTTCTGAAAACAAGAGACCTAGGGGAATCCAAGATGGGGTGACTTGTGGGGCTCGGACCAGGTTCTGTTACCCAGAATACTTTGCAAACCTCAAAATTTGGCTAAAAAAACACATGTTTCTCACATTTCTGTGGCAGAAAGTTCTGGAATCTGAGAGGAGCCACAAATTTGCTTCCACCCAGCGTTCCCCCAAGTCTCCCGATACAAATAATACCTCACTTGTGTGGGTAGGCCTAGCGCCCACGACAGGAAACGCCCCAAAGCGCAACGTGGACACATCCAATTTTTTGAAAGAAAACAGAGGTGATTTTTTGCGAAATGCCTACCTGTAGATTTTGGCCTCTAGCTCAGCCGGCACCTAGGGAAACCTACCAAACCTGTGCATTTCTGAAAACTAGAGACCTAGGGGAATGCAAGATGGGGTGACTTGTGGGGCTCAGACCAGGTTCTGTTACCCAGAATCCTTTGCAAACCGCAAAATTTGGCTAAAAAAACACATGTTCCTCACATTTCTGTGGCAGAAAGTTCTGGAATCTGAGAGGAGCCACAAATTTTCTTACACCCAGCGTTCCCCCAAGTCTCCCGATAAAAATGATACCTCACTTGTGTGGGAGGCCTAGCGCCCGCGACAGGAAACGCCCCAAAGCGCAACGTGGACGCATCCAATTTTTTTTACAGAAAAGAGAGGTGTTTTTTGAAAAGTGCCTACCTGTAGATTTTGGCCTCTAGCTCAGCCGGCACCTAGGGAAACCTACCAAACCTGTGCATTTCTGAAAAGTAGAGACCTAGGGGAATCCAAGATGGAGTGACTTGTGGGGCTCGGACCAGGTTCTGTTACCCAGAATTTTTTGCAAACATCAAAATTTGGCTCAAAAAACACATGTTCCTCACATTTCTGTGGCAGAAAGTTCTGGAATTTGAGAGGAGCCACAAATTTCCTTCCACCCAGCGTTCCCCCAAGTCTCCTGATACAAATGATACCTCACTTGTGTGGGTAGGCCTAGCGCCCGCGACAGGAAACGCCCCAAAGCGCAACGTGGACACATCCAATTTTTTTAAAGAAAACAGAGGTGATTTTTTGCGAAATGCCTACCTGTAGATTTTGGCCTCTATCTCAGCCGGAACCTAGGGAAACCTACCAAACCTGTGCATTTCTGAAAACTAGAGACCTAGGGGAATCCAAGATGGGGTGACTTGTGGGGCTCCGACCAGGTTCTGTTACCCAGAATACTTTGCAAACCTCAAAATTTGGCTAAAAAAACACATGTTCCTCACATTTCTGTGGCAGAAAGTTCTGGAATTTGAGAGGAGCCACAAATTTCCTTCCACCCAGCGTTCCCCCAAGTCTCCTGATACAAATGATACCTCACTTGTGTGGGTAGGCCTAGCGCCCGCGACAGGAAACGCCCCAAAGCGCAACGTGGACACATCCAATTTTTTTAAAGAAAACAGAGGTGATTTTTTGCGAAATGCCTACCTGTAGATTTTGGCCTCTAGCTCAGCCGGAACCTAGGGAAACCTACCAAACCTGTGCATTTCTGAAAACTAGAGACCTAGGGGAATCCAAGATGGGGTGACTTGTGGGGCTCCGACCAGGTTCTGTTACCCAGAATACTTTGCAAACCTCAAAATTTGGCTAAAAAAACACATGTTCCTCACATTTCTGTGGCAGAAAGTTCTGGAATCTGAGAGGAGCCACAAATTTGCTTCCACCCAGCGTTCCCCCAAGTCCCCCGATAAAAAGGATACCTCACTTGTGTGGGTAGGCCTAGCGCCCGCGACTGGAAACGCCCCAAAGCGCAACGTTGACACATCCAATTTTTTGAAAGAAAACAGAGGTGATTTTTTGCGAAATGCCTACCTGTAGATTTTGGCCTCTAGCTCAGCCGGCACCTAGGGAAACCTACCAAACCTGTGCATTTCTGAAAACTAGAGACCTAGGGGAATCCAAGATGGGGTGACTTGTGGGGCTCGGACCAGGTTCTGTTTCCCAGAATCCTTTGCAAACCTCAAAATTTGACTAAAAAAACACATGTTCCTCACATTTCTGTGGCAGAAAGTTCTGGAATCTGAGAGGAGCCACAAATTTCCTTCCACCCAGCGTTCCCCCAAGTCTCCCGATAAAAATGGTACCTCACTTGTGTGGGTATGCCTAGCGCCCGCGACAGGAAAGGCCCCAAAGCGCAACGTGAACACATCCAATTTTTTGAAAGAAAACAGAGGTGTTTTTTGCGAAGTGCCTACCTGTAGATTTTGGCCTCTAGCTCAGCCGGCACCTAGGGAAACCTACCAAACCTGTGCATTTCTGAAAACTAGAGACCTAGGGGAATCCAAGATGGGGTGACTTGTGGGGCTCGGACCAGGTTCTGTTAGCCCAGAATCCTTTGCAAACCTCAAAATGTGTCTAAAAAAAACATGTTCCTCACATTTCTGTGGCAGAACGTTCTGGAATCTGAGAGGAGCCACAAATTTCCTTCCACCCAGCGTTCCCCCAAGACCCCCAATAAAAATGATTCCTCACTTGTGTGGGTAGGCCTAGCGCCCGTGACAGGAAACGCCCCAAAGCATAACGTGTACACATCCAATTTTTTGAAAGAAAACAGAGGTGATTTTTGCGAAGTGCCTACCTGTAGATTTTGGCCTCTAGCTCAGCCGGCACCTAGGGAAACCTACCAAACCAGTGCATTTCTGAAAAGTAGAGACCTAGGGGAATCCAAGATGGAGTGACTTGTGGGGCTCGGACCAGGTTCTGTTACCCAGAATTTTTTGCAAACCTCAGAATTTGGCTAAAAAAACACATGTTCCTCACATTTCTGTTGCAGAAAGTTCTGGAATCTGAGAGGAGCCACAAATTTCCTTCCACCCAGCGTTCCCCCAAGTCTCCCGATAAAAATGATACCTCACTTGTGTGGGTAGGCCTAGCGCCCGCGACAGGAAACGCCCCAAAGCGCAACGTGGACACATCCAATTTTTTTAAAGAAAACAGAGGTGATTTTTTGCAAAATGCCTACCTGTAGATTTTGGCCTCTAGCTCAGCCGGCACCTAGGGAAACCTACCAAACCTGTGCATTTCTGAAAACAAGAGACCTAGGGGAATCCAAGATGGGGTGACTTGTGGGGCTCGGACCAGGTTCTGTTACCCAGAATACTTTGCAAACCTCAAAATTTGGCTAAAAAAACACATGTTTCTCACATTTCTGTGGCAGAAAGTTCTGGAATCTGAGAGGAGCCACAAATTTGCTTCCACCCAGCGTTCCCCCAAGTCTCCCGATACAAATAATACCTCACTTGTGTGGGTAGGCCTAGCGCCCACGACAGGAAATGCCCCAAAGCGCAACGTGGACACATCCAATTTTTTTTAAGAAAACAGAGGTGTTTTTTGAAAAGTGCCTACCTGTAGATTTTGGCCTCTAGCTCAGCCGGCACCTAGGGAAACCTACCAAACCTGTGCATTTCTGAAAACTAGAGACCTAGGGGAATCCAAGATGGAGTGACTTGTGGGGCTCGGACCAGGTTCTGTTACCCAGAACTTTTTGCAAACCTCAAAATTTGGCAAAAAAAACACATGTTCCTCACATTTCTGTTGCAGAAAGTTCTGGAATCTGAGAGGAGCCACAAATTTCCTTCCACCCAGCGTTCCCCCAAGTCTCCCGATACAAATGATACCTCACTTGTGTGGGTAGGCCTAGCGCCCACAACAGGAAACGCCCCAAAGCGCAACGTGGACACATCCAATTTTTTGAAAGAAAACAGAGGTGATTTTTGCGAAGTGACTACCTGGAGATTTTGGCCTCTAGCTCAGCCGGCACCTAGGGAAACCTACCAAACCTGTGCATCTATGAAAACTAGAGACCATGGGGAATCCAAGATGGAGTGACTTGTGGGGCTCCGACCAGGTTCTGTTTCCCAGAATCCTTTGCAAACCTCAAAATTTGACTAAAAAAAACACATGTTCCTCACATTTCTGTGGCAGAAAGTTCTGGAATCTGAGAGGAGCCACAAATTTCCTTCCACCCAGCGTTCCCCCAAGTCCCCCGATAAAAATGATACCTCACTTGTGTGGGTAGGCCTAGCGCCCGTGACAGGACACGCCCCAAAGCACAACGTGTACACATCTAATTTTTTGAAAGAAAACAGAGGTGATTTTTTGCGAAATGCCTACCTGTAGATTTTGGCCTCTAGCTCAGCCGGCACCTAGGGAAACAAACCAAACCTGTGCATTTCTGAAAACTAGAGACCTAGGGGAATCCAAGATGGGGTGACTTGTGAGGCTCGGACCAGGTTCTGTTTCCCAGAATCCTTTGCAAACCTCAAAATTTGACTAAAAAAACACATGTTCCTCACATTTCTGTGGCAGAAAGTTCTGGAATCTGAGAGGAGCCACATATTTCCTTACACCCAGCGTTCCCCCAAGTCTCCCGATAAAAATGATACCTCACTTGTGTGGGTAGGCCTAGCGGCCGCGACAGGAAACGCCCCAAAGCGCAACGTGGACACATCCAATTTTTTTAAAGAAAACAGAGGTGATTTTTTGCGAAATGCCTACCTGTAGATTTTGGCCTCTAGCTCAGCCGGCACCTAGGGAAACCTACCAAACCTGTGCATTTCTGAAAACTAGAGACCTAGGGGAATCCAAGATGGGGTGACTTGTGGGGCTCGGACCAGGTTCTGTTACCCAGAATACTTTGCAAACCTCAAAATTTGGCTAAAAAAACACATGTTCCTCACGTTTCTGTGGCAGAAAGTTCTGGAATCTGAGAGGAGCCACAAATTTGCTTCCACCCAGCGTTCCCCCAAGTCTCCCGATACAAATAATACCTCACTTGAGTGGGTAGGCCTAGCGCCCGCGACAGGAAACGCCCCAAAGCGCAACGTGGACACTTCCAATTTTTTGAAAGAAAACAGAGGTGATTTTTTGCGAAATGCCTACCTGTAGATTTTGGCCTCTAGCTCAGCCGGCACCTAGGGAAACAAACCAAACCTGTGCATTTCTGAAAACTAGAGACCTAGGGGAATCCAAGATGGGGTGACTTGTGGGGCTCGGACCAGGTTCTGTTTCCCAGAATCCTTTGCAAACCTCAAAATTTGACTAAAAAAACACATGTTCCTCACATTTCTGTGGCAGAAAGTTCTGGAATCTGAGAGGAGCCACAAATTTCCTTCCACCCAGCGTTCCCCCAAGTCTCCCGATAAAAATGATACCTCACTTGTGTGGGTATGCCTAGCGCCCGCGACAGGAAATGCCCCAAAGCGCAACGTGGACACATCCAATTTTTTGAAAGAAAACACAGGTGTTTTTTGCAAAGTGCCTACCTGTAGATTTTGGCCTCTAGCTCAGCCGGAACCTAGGGAAACCTACCAAACCTGTGCATTTCTGAAAACAAGAGACCTAGGTGAATCCAAGATGGGGTGACTTGTGGGGCTCAGACCAGGTTCTGTTAGCCCAGAATCCTTTGCAAACCTCAAAATGTGGATAAAAAAACATGTTCCTCACATTTCTGTGGCAGAAAGTTCTGGAATCTGAGAGGAGCCACAAATTTCCTTCCACCCAGCGTTCCCCCAAGACCCCCAATAATCATGATACCTCACTTGTGTGGGTAGGCCTAGCGCCCGTGACAGGAAACGCCCCAAAGCATAACGTGTACACATCCAATTTTTTGAAAGAAAACAGAGGTGATTTTTGCGAAGTGCCTACCTGTAGATTTTGGCCTCTAGCTCAGCCGGCACCTAGGGAAACCTACCAAACCTGTGCATTTCTGAAAACTAGAGACCTAGGGGAATCCAAGATGGGGTGACTTGTGGGGCTCGGACAAGGTTCTGTTTCCCAGAATCCTTTGCAAACCTCAAAATTTGACTCAAAAAACTCATGTTCCTCACATTTCTGTGGCAGAAAGTTCTGGAATCTGAGAGGAGCCACAAATTTGCTTCCACCCAGCGTTCCCCCAAGTCTCCCGATAAAAATGATACCTCACTTGTGTGGGTAGGCCTAGCGCCTGCGACAGGAAACGCCCCAAAGCGCAACGTGGACACATCCAATTTTTTTAAAGAAAACAGAGGTGTTTTTTGAAAAGTGCCTACCTGTAGATTTTGGCCTCTAGCTCAGCCGGCACCTAGGGAAACCTACCAAACCTGTGCATTTCTGCAAACTAGAGACCTAGGGGAATCCAAGATGGGGTGACTTGTGGGGCTCGGACCAGGTTCTGTTACCCAGAATTTTTTGCAAACCTCAAAATTTGGCTAAAAAAACACATGTTCCTCACATTTCTGTTGCAGAAAGTTCTGGAATCTGAGAGGAGCCACAAATTTCCTTCCACCCAGCGTTCCCCCAAGGCTCCCGATACAAATGATACCTCACTTGTGTGGGTAGGCCTAGCGCCCACGACAGGAAACGCCCCAAAGCGCAACGTGGACACATCCAATTTTTTGAAAGAAAACAGAGGTGATTTTTGCGAAGTGACCACCTGGAGATTTTGGCCTCTAGCTCAGCCGGCACCTAGGGAAACCTACCAAACCTGTGCATCTATGAAAACTAGAGACCATGGGGAATCCAAGATGGAGTGACTTGTGGGGCTCCGACCAGGTTCTGTTTCCCAGAATCCTTTGCAAACCTCAAAATTTGAATAAAAAAACACATGTTCCTCACATTTCTGTGGCAGAAAGTTCTGGAATCTGAGAGGAGCTACAAATTTCCTTCCACCCAGCGTTCCCCCAAGTCCCCCGATAAAAATGATACCTCACTTGTGTGGGTAGGCCTAGCGCCCGTGACAGGACACGCCCCAAAGCACAACGTGTACACATCCAATTTTTTTAAAGAAAACAGAGGTGATTTTTTGCGAAATGCCTACCTGTAGATTTAGGCCTCTAGCTCAGCCGGCACCTAGGGAAACAAACCAAACCTGTGCATTTCTGAAAACTAGAGACCTAGGGGAATCCAAGATGGGGTGACTTGTGGGGCTCGGACCAGGTTCTGTTTCCCAGAATCCTTTGCAAACCTCAAAATTTGACTAAAAAAACACATGTTCCTCACATTTCTGTGGCAGAAAGTTCTGGAATCTGAGAGGAGCCACAAATTTCCTTCCACCCAGCGTTCCCCCAAGTCTCCCGATAAAAATGATACCTCACTTGTGTGGGTAGGCCTAGCGCCCGCGACAGGAAACGCCCCAAAGCGCAACGTGGACGCATCCAATTTTTTTAAAGAAAACAGAGGTGATTTTTTGCGAAATGCCTACCTGTAGATTTTGGCCTCTAGCTCAGCCGGCACCTAGGGAAACCTACCAAACCTGTGCATTTCTGAAAACTAGAGAACTAGGGGAATCCAAGATGGGGTGACTTGTGGGGCTCGGACCAGGTTCTGTTACCCAGAATACTTTGCAAACCTCAAAATTTGGCTAAAAAAACACATGTTCCTCACATTTCTGTGGCAGAAAGTTCTGGATTCTGAGAGGAGCCACAAATTTGCTTCCACCCAGCGTTCCCCCAAGTCTCCCGATACAAATAATACCTCACTTGTGTGGGTAGGCCTAGCGCCCGCGACAGGAAACGCCCCAAAGCGCAACGTGGACACATCCAATTTTTTGAAAGAAAACAGAGGTGATTTTTTGCGAAATGCCTACCTGTAGATTTTGGCCTCTAGCTCAGCTGGCACCTAGGGAAACAAACCAAACCTGTGCATTTCTGAAAACTAGAGACCTAGGGGAATCCAAGATGGGGTGACTTGTGGGGCTCGGACCAGGTTCTGTTTCCCAGAATCCTTTGCAAACCTCAAAATTTGACTAAAAAAACACATGTTCCTCATATTTCTGTGGCAGAAAGTTCTGGAATCTGAGAGGAGCCACAAATTTCCTTCCACCCAGCGTTCCCCCAAGTCTCCCGATAAAAATGATACCTCACTTGTGTGGGTATGCCTAGCGCCCGCGACAGGAAAGTCCCCAAAGCGCAACGTGGACACATCCAATTTTTTGAAAGAAAACACAGGTGTTTTTTGCAAAGTGCCTACCTGTAGATTTTGGCCTCTAGCTCAGCCGGAACCTAGGGAAACCTACCAAACCTGTGCATTTCTGAAAACTAGAGACCTAGGTGAATCCAAGATGGGGTGACTTGTGGGGCTCAGACCAGGTTCTGTTAGCCCAGAATCCTTTGCAAACCTCAAAATGTGGCTAAAAAAAACATGTTCCTCACATTTCTGTGGCAGAAAGTTCTGGAATCTGAGAGGAGCCACAAATTTCCTTCCACCCAGCGTTCCCCCAAGTCCCCCGATAAAAATGATACCTCACTTGTGTGGGTAGGCCTAGCGCCCGTGACAGGACACGCCCCAAAGCACAACGTGTACACATCCAATTTTTTGAAAGAAAACAGAGGTGATTTTTGCGAAGTGCCTACCTGTAGATTTTGGCCTCTAGCTCAGCCGGCACATAGGGAAACCTACCAAACCTGTGCATTTCTGAAAACTAGAGACCTAGGGGAATCCAAGATGGGGTGACTTGTGGGGCTCGGACCAGGTTCTGTTACCCAGAATCCTTTGCAAACCTCAAAATTTGGCTAAAAAAACACATGTTCCTCACATTTCTGTGGCAGAAAGTCCTGGAATCTGAGAGGAGCCACAAATTTCCTTCCACCCAGAGTTCCCCCAAGTCTCCCGATAAAAATGATACCTCACTTGTGTGGGTATGCCTAGCGCCCGTGACAGGAAAGGCCCCGAAGCGCAACGTGGACACATCCAATTTTTTGAAAGAAAACACAGGTGTTTTTTGCAAAGTGCCTACCTGTAGATTTTGGCCTCTAGCTCAGCCGGAACCTAGGGAAACCTACCAAACCTGTGCATTTCTGAAAACTAGAGACCTAGGTGAATCCAAGATGGGGTGACTTGTGGGGCTCAGACCAGGTTCTGTTAGCCCAGAATCCTTTGCAAACCTCAAAATGTGGCTAAAAAAAACATGTTCCTCACATTTCTGTGGCAGAAAGTTCTGGAATCTGAGAGGAGCCACAAATTTCCTTCCACCCAGCGTTCCCCCAAGTCTCCCGATACAAATGATACCTCACTTGTGTGGGTAGGCCTAGCGCCCGCGACATGAAACGCCCCAAAGCGCAACGTGGACGCATCCAATTTTTTTAAAGAAAACAGAGGTGATTTTTTGCGAAATGCCTACCTGTAGATTTTGGCCTCTAGCTCAGCCGGCACCTAGGGAAACCTACCAAACCTGTGCATTTCTGAAAACTAGAGAACTAGGGGAATCCAAGATGGGGTGACTTGTGGGGCTCGGACCAGGTTCTGTTACCCAGAATACTTTGCAAACCTCAAAATTTGGCTAAAAAAACACATGTTCCTCACATTTCTGTGGCAGAAAGTTCTGGATTCTGAGAGGAGCCACAAATTTGCTTCCACCCAGCGTTCCCCCAAGTCTCCCGATACAAATAATACCTCACTTGTGTGGGTAGGCCTAGCGCCCGCGACAGGAAACGCCCCAAAGCGCAACGTGGACACATCCAATTTTTTGAAAGAAAACAGAGGTGATTTTTTGCGAAATGCCTACCTGTAGATTTTGGCCTCTAGCTCAGCTGGCACCTAGGGAAACAAACCAAACCTGTGCATTTCTGAAAACTAGAGACCTAGGGGAATCCAAGATGGGGTGACTTGTGGGGCTCGGACCAGGTTCTGTTTCCCAGAATCCTTTGCAAACCTCAAAATTTGACTAAAAAAACACATGTTCCTCATATTTCTGTGGCAGAAAGTTCTGGAATCTGAGAGGAGCCACAAATTTCCTTCCACCCAGCGTTCCCCCAAGTCTCCCGATAAAAATGATACCTCACTTGTGTGGGTATGCCTAGCGCCCGCGACAGGAAAGTCCCCAAAGCGCAACGTGGACACATCCAATTTTTTGAAAGAAAACACAGGTGTTTTTTGCAAAGTGCCTACCTGTAGATTTTGGCCTCTAGCTCAGCCGGAACCTAGGGAAACCTACCAAACCTGTGCATTTCTGAAAACTAGAGACCTAGGTGAATCCAAGATGGGGTGACTTGTGGGGCTCAGACCAGGTTCTGTTAGCCCAGAATCCTTTGCAAACCTCAAAATGTGGCTAAAAAAAACATGTTCCTCACATTTCTGTGGCAGAAAGTTCTGGAATCTGAGAGGAGCCACAAATTTCCTTCCACCCAGCGTTCCCCCAAGTCCCCCGATAAAAATGATACCTCACTTGTGTGGGTAGGCCTAGCGCCCGTGACAGGACACGCCCCAAAGCACAACGTGTACACATCCAATTTTTTGAAAGAAAACAGAGGTGATTTTTGCGAAGTGCCTACCTGTAGATTTTGGCCTCTAGCTCAGCCGGCACATAGGGAAACCTACCAAACCTGTGCATTTCTGAAAACTAGAGACCTAGGGGAATCCAAGATGGGGTGACTTGTGGGGCTCGGACCAGGTTCTGTTACCCAGAATCCTTTGCAAACCTCAAAATTTGGCTAAAAAAACACATGTTCCTCACATTTCTGTGGCAGAAAGTCCTGGAATCTGAGAGGAGCCACAAATTTCCTTCCACCCAGAGTTCCCCCAAGTCTCCCGATAAAAATGATACCTCACTTGTGTGGGTATGCCTAGCGCCCGTGACAGGAAAGGCCCCGAAGCGCAACGTGGACACATCCAATTTTTTGAAAGAAAACACAGGTGTTTTTTGCAAAGTGCCTACCTGTAGATTTTGGCCTCTAGCTCAGCCGGAACCTAGGGAAACCTACCAAACCTGTGCATTTCTGAAAACTAGAGACCTAGGTGAATCCAAGATGGGGTGACTTGTGGGGCTCAGACCAGGTTCTGTTAGCCCAGAATCCTTTGCAAACCTCAAAATGTGGCTAAAAAAAACATGTTCCTCACATTTCTGTGGCAGAAAGTTCTGGAATCTGAGAGGAGCCACAAATTTCCTTCCACCCAGCGTTCCCCCAAGTCCCCCGATAAAAATGATACCTCACTTGTGTGGGTAGGCCTAGCGCCCGTGACAGGACACGCCCCAAAGCACAACGTGTACACATCCAATTTTTTGAAAGAAAACAGAGGTGATTTTTGCGAAGTGCCTACCTGTAGATTTTGGCCTCTAGCTCAGCCGGCGCCTAGGGAAACCTACCAAACCTGTGCATTTCTGAAAACTAGAGACCTAGGGGAATCCAAGATGGGGTGACTTGTGGGGCTCGGACCAGGTTCTGTTACCCAGAATCCTTTGCAAACCTCAAAATTTGGCTAAAAAAACACATGTTCCTCACATTTCTGTGGCAGAAAGTCCTGGAATCTGAGAGGAGCCACAAATTTCCTTCCACCCAGAGTTCCCCCAAGTTTCCCGATAAAAATGATACCTCACTTGTGTGGGTATGCCTAGCGCCCGTGACAGGAAAGGCCCCGAAGCGCAACGTGGACACATCCAATTTTTTGAAAGAAAACACAGGTGTTTTTTGCAAAGTGCCTACCTGTAGATTTTGGCCTCTAGCTCAGCCGGAACCTAGGGAAACCTACCAAACCTGTGCATTTCTGAAAACTAGAGACCTAGGTGAATCCAAGATGGGGTGACTTGTGGGGCTCAGACCAGGTTCTGTTAGCCCAGAATCCTTTGCAAACCTCAAAATGTGGCTAAAAAAAACATGTTCCTCACATATCTGTGGCAGAAAGTTCTGGAATCTGAGAGGAGCCACAAATTTCCTTCCACCCAGCGTTCCCCCAAGACCCCCAATAAAAATGATACCTCACTTGTGTGGGTAGGCCTAGCGCCCGTGACAGGAAACGCCCCAAAGCATAACGTGTACACATCCAATTTTTTGAAAGAAAACAGAGGTGATTTTTGCGAAGTGCCTACCTGTAGATTTTGGCCTCTAGCTCAGCCGGCACCTAGGGAAACCTACCAAACCTGTGCATTTCCGAAAACTAGAGACCTAGGGGAATCCAAGATGGAGTGACTTGTGGGGCTCGGACAAGGTTCTGTTACCCAGAATTTTTTGCAAACCTCAAAATTTGGCTAAAAAAACACATGTTCCTCACATTTCTGTTGCAGAAAGTTCTGGAATCTGAGAGGAGCCACAAATTTCCTTCCACCCAGCGTTCCCCCAAGTCTCCCGATAAAAATGATACCTCACTTGTGTGGGTAGGCCTAGCGCCCGCGACAGGAAACGCCCCAAAGCGCAACGTGGACACATCCAATTTTTTTAAAGAAAACAGAGGTGATTTTTTGCGAAATGCCTACCTGTAGATTTTGGCCTCTAGCTCAGCCGGCACCTAGGGAACCCTACCAAACCTGTGCATTTCTGAAAACAAGAGACCTAGGGGAATCCAAGATGGGGTGACTTGTGGGGCTCGGACCAGGTTCTGTTACCCAGAATACTTTGCAAACCTCAAAATTTGGCTAAAAAAACACATGTTTCTCACATTTCTGTGGCAGAAAGTTCTGGAATCTGAGAGGAGCCACAAATTTGCTTCCACCCAGCGTTCCCCCAAGTCTCCCGATACAAATAATACCTCACTTGTGTGGGTAGGCCTAGCGCCCGCGACAGGAAACGCCCCAAAGCGCAACGTGGACACATCCAATTTTTTGAAAGAAAACAGAGGTGATTTTTTGCGAAATGCCTACCTGTAGATTTTGGCCTCTAGCTCAGCCGGCACCTAGGGAAACCTACCAAACCTGTGCATTTCTGAAAACTAGAGACCTAGGGGAATCCAAGATGGGGTGACTTGTGGGGCTCGGACAAGGTTCTGTTTCCCAGAATCCTTTGCAAACCTCAAAATTTGACTAAAAAAACTCATGTTCCTCACATTTCTGTGGCAGAAAGTTCTGGAATCTGAGAGGAGCCACAAATTTGCTTCCACCCAGCGTTCCCCCAAGTCTCCCGATAAAAATGATACCTCACTTGTGTGGGTAGGCCTAGCGCCTGCGACAGGAAACGCCCCAAAGCGCAACGTGGACACATCCAATTTTTTGAAAGAAAACAGAGGTGATTTTTGCGAAGTGACCACCTGGAGATTTTGGCCTCTAGCTCAGCCGGCACCTAGGGAAACAAACCAAACCTGTGCATTTCTGAAAACTAGAGACCTAGGGGAATCCAAGATGGGGTGACTTGTGGGGCTCGGACCAGGTTCTGTTTCCCAGAATCCTTTGCAAACCTCAGAATTTGACTAAAAAAACACATGTTCCTCATATTTCTGTGGCAGAAAGTTCTGGAATCTGAGAGGAGCCACAAATTTCCTTCCACCCAGCGTTCCCCCAAGTCTCCCGATAAAAATTATACCTCACTTGTGTGGGTATGCCTAGCGCCCGCGACAGGAAAGGCCCCAAAGCGCAACGTGGACACATCCAATTTTTTGAAAGAAAACACAGGTGTTTTTTGCAAAGTGCCTACCTGTAGATTTTGGCCTCTAGCTCAGCCGGAACCTAGGGAAACCTACCAAACCTGTGCATTTCTGAAAACTAGAGACCTAGGTGAATCCAAGATGGGGTGACTTGTGGGGCTCAGACCAGGTTCTGTTAGCCCAGAATCCTTTGCAAACCTCAAAATGTGGCTAAAAAAAACATGTTCCTCACATTTCTGTGGCAGAAAGTTCTGGAATCTGAGAGGAGCCACAAATTTCCTTCCACCCAGCGTTCCCCCAAGTCCCCCGATAAAAATGATACCTCACTTGTGTGGGTAGGCCTAGCGCCCGTGACAGGACACGCCCCAAAGCACAACGTGTACACATCCAATTTTTTGAAAGAAAACAGAGGTGATTTTTGCGAAGTGCCTACCTGTAGATTTTGGCCTCTAGCTCAGCCGGCACCTAGGGAAACCTACCAAACCTGTGCATTTCTGAAAACTAGAGACCTAGGGGAATCCAAGATGGGGTGACTTGTGGGGCTCGGACCAGGTTCTGTTACCCAGAATCCTTTGCAAACCTCAAAATTTGGCTAAAAAAACACATGTTCCTCACATTTCTGTGGCAGAAAGTCCTGGAATCTGAGAGGAGCCACAAATTTCCTTCCACCCAGAGTTCCCCCAAGTCTCCCGATAAAAATGATACCTCACTTGTGTGGGTATGCCTAGCGTCCGTGACAGGAAAGGCCCCGAAGCGCAACGTGGACACATCCAATTTTTTGAAAGAAAACACAGGTGTTTTTTGCAAAGTGCCTACCTGTAGATTTTGGCCTCTAGCTCAGCCGGCACCTAGGGAAACCTACCAAACCTGTGCATTTCTGAAAACTAGAGACCTAGGGGAATCCAAGATGGGGTGACTTGTGGGGCTCGGACCAGGTTCTGTTACCCAGAATCCTTTGCAAACCTCAAAATTTGGCTAAAAAAACACATGTTCCTCACATTTCTGTGGCAGAAAGTCCTGGAATCTGAGAGGAGCCACAAATTTCCTTCCACCCAGAGTTCCCCCAAGTCTCCCGATAAAAATGATACCTCACTTGTGTGGGTATGCCTAGCGCCCGTGACAGGAAAGGCCCCGAAGCGCAACGTGGACACATCCAATTTTTTGAAAGAAAACACAGGTGTTTTTTGCAAAGTGCCTACCTGTAGATTTTGGCCTCTAGCTCAGCCGGAACCTAGGGAAACCTACCAAACCTGTGCATTTCTGAAAACTAGAGACCTAGGTGAATCCAAGATGGGGTGACTTGTGGGGCTCAGACCAGGTTCTGTTAGCCCAGAATCCTTTGCAAACCTCAAAATGTGGCTAAAAAAAACATGTTCCTCACATTTCTGTGGCAGAAAGTTCTGGAATCTGAGAGGAGCCACAAATTTCCTTCCACCCAGCGTTCCCCCAAGTCCCCCGATAAAAAGGATACCTCACTTGTGTGGGTAGGCCTAGCGCCCGTGACAGGACACGCCCCAAAGCACAACGTGTACACATCCAATTTTTTGAAAGAAAACAGAGGTGATTTTTGCGAAGTGCCTACCTGTAGATTTTGGCCTCTAGCTCAGCCGGCACCTAGGGAAACCTACCAAACCTGTGTATTTCTGAAAACTAGAGACCTAGGGGAATCCAAGATGGGGTGACTTGTGGGGCTCGGACCAGGTTCTGTTACCCAGAATCCTTTGCAAACCTCAAAATTTGGCAAAAAAAAACACATGTTCCTCACATTTCTGTGGCAGAAAGTCCTGGAATCTGAGAGGAGCCACAAATTTCCTTCCACCCAGAGTTCCCCCAAGTCTCCCGATAAAAATGATACCTCACTTGTGTGGGTATGCTTAGCGCCCGTGACAGGAAAGGCCCCGAAGCGCAACGTGGACACATCCAATTTTTTGAAAGAAAACACAGGTGTTTTTTGCAAAGTGCCTACCTGTAGATTTTGGCCTCTAGCTCAGCCGGAACCTAGGGAAACCTACCAAACCTGTGCATTTCTGAAAACTAGAGACCTAGGTGAATCCAAGATGGGGTGACTTGTGGGGCTCAGACCAGGTTCTGTTAGCCCAGAATCCTTTGCAAACCTCAAAATGTGGCTAAAAAAAACATGTTCCTCACATTTCTGTGGCAGAAAGTTCTGGAATCTGAGAGGAGCCACAAATTTCCTTCCACCCAGCGTTCCCCCAAGTCCCCCGATAAAAATGATACCTCACTTGTTCTGGGTAGGCCTAGCGCCCGTGACGGGAAACGCCCCAAAGCACCACGTGTACACATCCAATTTTTTGAAAGAAAACAGAGGTGATTTTTGCGAAGTGCCTACCTGTAGATTTTGGCCTCTAGCTCAGCCGGCACCTAGGGAAACCTACCAAACCTGTGCATTTCTGAAAACTAGAGACCTAGGGGAATCCAAGATGGGGTGACTTGTGGGGCTCGGACCAGGTTCTGTTACCCAGAATCCTTTGCAAACCTCAAAATTTGGCTAAAAAAACACATGTTCCTCACATTTCTGTGGCAGAAAGTTCTGGAATCTGAGAGGAGCCACAAATTTTCTTCCACCCAGCGTTCCCCCAAGTCTCCCGATAAAAATGATACCTCACTTGTGTGGGTAGGCCTAGCGCCCGCGACAGGAAACGCCCCAAAGCGCAACGTGGACACATCCAATTTTTTTAAAGAAAACAGAGGTGATTTTTTGCGAAATGCCTACCTGTAGATTTTGGCCTCTAGCTCAGCCGGCACCTAGGGAAACCTACCAAACCTGTGCATTTCTGAAAACTAGAGACCTAGGGGAATCCAAGATGGGGTGACTTGTGGGGCTCGGACCAGGTTCTGTTACCCAGAATACTTTGCAAACCTCAAAATTTGGCTAAAAAAACACATGTTCCTCACATTTCTGTGGCAGAAAGTTCTGGAATCTGAGAGGAGCCACAAATTTGCTTCCACCCAGCGTTCCCCCAAGTCTCCCGATACAAATAATACCTCACTTGTGTGGGTAGGCCTAGCGCCCGCGATAGGAAACGCCCCAAAGCGCAACGTGGACACATCCAATTTTTTTAAAGAAAACAGAGGTGTTTTTTGCAAAGTGCCTACCTGTAGATTTTGGCCTCTAGCTCAGCCGGCACCTAGGGAAACCTACCAAACCTGTGCATTTCTGAAAACTAGAGACCTAGGGGAATCCAAGATGGATTGACTTGTGGGGCTCGGACCAGGTTCTGTTACCCAGAATCCTTTGCAAACCTCAAAATTTGGCTAAAAAAAACACATGTTCCTCACATTTCTGTGGCACAAAGTTCTGGAATCTGAGAGGAGCCACAAATTTCCTTCCACCCAGCGTTCCCCCAAGTCTCCCGATACAAATGATACCTCACTTGTGTGGGTAGGCCAAGCGCCCATGACAGGAAACGCCCCAAAGCGCAACGTGGACACATCCAATTTTTTTAAAGAAAACAGAGGTGATTTTTGAGAAGTGCCTACCTGTAGATTTTGGCCTCTAGCTCAGCCGGCACCTAGGGAAACCTACCAAACCTGTGCATTTCTGAAAACTAGAGACCTAGGGGAATCCAAGATGGGGTGACTTGTGGGGCTCGGACCAGGTTCTGTTAGCCCAGAATCCTTTGCAAACCTCAAAATGTGGCTAAAAAAAACATGTTCCTCACATTTCTGTGGCAGAAAGTTCTGGAATCTGAGAGGAGCCACAAATTTCCTTCCACCCAGCGTTCCCCCAAGTCTCCCGATAAAAATGATACCTCACTTGTGAGGGTAGGCCTAGCGCCCGCGACAGGAAACGCCCCAAAGCGCAACGTGGACACCTCCAATTTTTTTAAAGAAAACAGAGGTGATTTTTTGCGAAATGCCTACCTGTAGATTTTGGCCTCTAGCTCAGCCGGCACCTAGGGAAACCTACCAAACCTGTGCATTTCTGAAAACTAGAGACCTAGGGGAATCCAAGATGGGGTGACTTGTGGGGCTCGGACCAGGTTCTGTTACCCAGAATACTTTGCAAACCTCAAAATTTGGCTAAAAAAACACATGTTCCTCACATTTCTGTGGCAGAAAGTTCTGGAATCTGAGAGGAGCCACAAATTTGCTTCCACCCAGCGTTCTCCCAAGTCTCCCGATACAAATAATACCTCACTTGTGTGGGTAGGCCTAGCGCCCGCGACAGGAAACGCCCCAAAGCGCAACGTGGACACATCCAATTTTTTGAAAGAAAACAGAGGTGATTTTTTGCGAAATGCCTACCTGTAGATTTTGGCCTCTAGCTCAGCCGGCACCTAGGGAAACAAACCAAACCTGTGCATTTCTGAAAACTAGAGACCTAGGGGAATCCAAGATGGGGTGACTTGTGGGGCTCGGACCAGGTTCTGTTTCCCAGAATCCTTTGCAAACCTCAAAATTTGACTAAAAAAACACATGTTCCTCATATTTCTGTGGCAGAAAGTTCTGGAATCTGAGAGGAGCCACAAATTTCCTTCCACCCAGCGTTCCCCCAAGTCTCCCGATAAAAATTATACCTCACTTGTGTGGGTATGCCTAGCGCCCGCGACAGGAAAGGCCCCAAAGCGCAACGTGGACACATCCAATTTTTTGAAAGAAAACACAGGTGTTTTTTGCAAAGTGCCTACCTGTAGATTTTGGCCTCTAGCTCAGCCGGAACCTAGGGAAACCTACCAAACCTGTGCATTTCTGAAAACTAGAGACCTAGGTGAATCCAAGATGGGGTGACTTGTGGGGCTCAGACCAGGTTCTGTTAGCCCAGAATCCTTTGCAAACCTCAAAATGTGGCTAAAAAAAACATGTTCCTCACATTTCTGTGGCAGAAAGTTCTGGAATCTGAGAGGAGCCACAAATTTCCTTCCACCCAGCGTTCCCCCAAGTCCCCCGATAAAAATGATACCTCACTTGTGTGGGTAGGCCTAGCGCCCGTGACAGGACACGCCCCAAAGCACAACGTGTACACATCCAATTTTTTGAAAGAAAACAGAGGTGATTTTTGCGAAGTGCCTACCTGTAGATTTTGGCCTCTAGCTCAGCCGGCACCTAGGGAAACCTTCCAAACCTGTGCATTTCTGAAAACTAGAGACCTAGGGGAATCCAAGATGGGGTGACTTGTGGGGCTCGGACCAGGTTCTGTTACCCAGAATCCTTTGCAAACCTCAAAATTTGGCTAAAAAAACACATGTTCCTCACATTTCTGTGGCAGAAAGTCCTGGAATCTGAGAGGAGCCACAAATTTCCTTCCACCCAGAGTTCCCCCAAGTCTCCCGATAAAAATGATACCTCACTTGTGTGGGTATGCCTAGCGCCCGTGACAGGAAAGGCCCCGAAGCGCAACGTGGACACATCCAATTTTTTGAAAGAAAACACAGGTGTTTTTTGCAAAGTGCCTACCTGTAGATTTTGGCCTCTAGCTCAGCCGGCACCTAGGGAAACCTACCAAACCTGTGCATTTCTGAAAACTAGAGACCTAGGGGAATCCAAGATGGGGTGACTTGTGGGGCTCGGACCAGGTTCTGTTACCCAGAATCCTTTGCAAACCTCAAAATTTGGCTAAAAAAACACATGTTCCTCACATTTCTGTGGCAGAAAGTCCTGGAATCTGAGAGGAGCCACAAATTTCCTTCCACCCAGAGTTCCCCCAAGTCTCCCGATAAAAATAATACCTCACTTGTGTGGGTATGCCTAGCGCCCGTGACAGGAAAGGCCCCGAAGCGCAACGTGGACACATCCAATTTTTTGAAAGAAAACACAGGTGTTTTTTGCAAAGTGCCTACCTGTAGATTTTGGCCTCTAGCTCAGCCGGAACCTAGGGAAACCTACCAAACCTGTGCATTTCTGAAAACTAGAGACCTATGTGAATCCAAGATGGGGTGACTTGTGGGGCTCAGACCAGGTTCTGTTAGCCCAGAATCCTTTGCAAACCTCAAAATGTGGCTAAAAAAAACATGTTCCTCACATTTCTGTGCCAGAAAGTTCTGGAATCTGAGAGGAGCCACAAATTTCCTTCCACCCAGCGTTCCCCCAAGTCCCCCGATAAAAAGGATACCTCACTTGTGTGGGTAGGCCTAGCGCCCGTGACAGGACACGCCCCAAAGCACAACGTGTACACATCCAATTTTTTTAAAGAAAACAGAGGTGATTTTTGCGAAGTGCCTACCTGTAGATTTTGGCCTCTAGCTCAGCCGGCACCTAGGGAAACCTACCAAACCTGTGCATTTCTGAAAGCTAGAGATCTAGGGGAATCCAAGATGGGGTGACTTGTGGGGCTCGGACCAGGTTCTGTTACCCAGAATCCTTTGCAAACCTCAAAATTTGGCTAAAAAAACACATGTTCCTCACATTTCTGTGGCAGAAAGTCCTGGAATCTGAGAGGAGCCACAAATTTCCTTCCACCCAGCGTTCCCCCAAGTCCCCCGATAAAAATTATACCTCACTTGTGTGGGTAGGCCTAGCGCCCGTGACAGGAAACGCCCCAAAGCACAACGTGTACACATCCAATTTTTTTAAAGAAAACAGAGGTGATTTTTGCGAAGTGCATACCTGTAGATTTTGGCTTCTAGCTCAGCCGGCACCTAGGGAAACCTACCAAACCTGTGCATTTCTGAAAACTAGAGACCTAGGGGAATGCAAGATGGGGTGACTTGTGGGGCTCAGACCAGGTTCTGTTACCCAGAATCCTTTGCAAACCGCAAAATTTGGCTAAAAAAACACATGTTCCTCACATTTCTGTGGCAGAAAGTTCTGGAATCTGAGAGGAGCCACAAATTTTCTTACACCCAGCGTTCCCCCAAGTCTCCCGATAAAAATGATACCTCACTTGTGTGGGAGGCCTAGCGCCCGCGACAGGAAACGCCCCAAAGCGCAACGTGGACGCATCCAATTTTTTTTACAGAAAAGAGAGGTGTTTTTTGAAAAGTGCCTACCTGTAGATTTTGGCCTCTAGCTCAGCCGGCACCTAGGGAAACCTACCAAACCTGTGCATTTCTGAAAAGTAGAGACCTAGGGGAATCCAAGATGGAGTGACTTGTGGGGCTCGGACCAGGTTCTGTTACCCAGAATTTTTTGCAAACATCAAAATTTGGCTCAAAAAACACATGTTCCTCACATTTCTGTGGCAGAAAGTTCTGGAATTTGAGAGGAGCCACAAATTTCCTTCCACCCAGCGTTCCCCCAAGTCTCCCGATAAAAATGATACCTCACTTGTGAGGGTAGGCCTAGCGCCCGCGACAGGAAACGCCCCAAAGCGCAACGTGGACACATCCAATTTTTTTAAAGAAAACAGAGGTGATTTTTTGCGAAATGCCTACCTGTAGATTTTGGCCTCTATCTCAGCCGGAACCTAGGGAAACCTACCAAACCTGTGCATTTCTGAAAACTAGAGACCTAGGGGAATCCAAGATGGGGTGACTTGTGGGGCTCCGACCAGGTTCTGTTACCCAGAATACTTTGCAAACCTCAAAATTTGGCTAAAAAAACACATGTTCCTCACATTTCTGTGGCAGAAAGTTCTGGAATTTGAGAGGAGCCACAAATTTCCTTCCACCCAGCGTTCCCCCAAGTCTCCTGATACAAATGATACCTCACTTGTGTGGGTAGGCCTAGCGCCCGCGACAGGAAACGCCCCAAAGCGCAACGTGGACACATCCAATTTTTTTAAAGAAAACAGAGGTGATTTTTTGCGAAATGCCTACCTGTAGATTTTGGCCTCTACCTCAGCCGGAACCTAGGGAAACCTACCAAACCTGTGCATTTCTGAAAACTAGAGACCTAGGGGAATCCAAGATGGGGTGACTTGTGGGGCTCCGACCAGGTTCTGTTACCCAGAATACTTTGCAAACCTCAAAATTTGGCTAAAAAAACACATGTTCCTCACATTTCTGTGGCAGAAAGTTCTGGAATCTGAGAGGAGCCACAAATTTGCTTCCACCCAGCGTTCCCCCAAGTCCCCCGATAAAAAGGATACCTCACTTGTGTGGGTAGGCCTAGCGCCCGCGACTGGAAACGCCCCAAAGCGCAACGTTGACACATCCAATTTTTTGAAAGAAAACAGAGGTGATTTTTTGCGAAATGCCTACCTGTAGATTTTGGCCTCTAGCTCAGCCGGCACCTAGGGAAACCTACCAAACCTGTGCATTTCTGAAAACTAGAGACCTAGGGGAATCCAAGATGGGGTGACTTGTGGGGCTCGGACCAGGTTCTGTTTCCCAGAATCCTTTGCAAACCTCAAAATTTGACTAAAAAAACACATGTTCCTCACATTTCTGTGGCAGAAAGTTCTGGAATCTGAGAGGAGCCACAAATTTCCTTCCACCCAGCGTTCCCCCAAGTCTCCCGATAAAAATGGTACCTCACTTGTGTGGGTATGCCTAGCGCCCGCGACAGGAAAGGCCCCAAAGCGCAACGTGAACACATCCAATTTTTTGAAAGAAAACAGAGGTGTTTTTTGCGAAGTGCCTACCTGTAGATTTTGGCCTCTAGCTCAGCCGGCACCTAGGGAAACCTACCAAACCTGTGCATTTCTGAAAACTAGAGACCTAGGGGAATCCAAGATGGGGTGACTTGTGGGGCTCGGACCAGGTTCTGTTAGCCCAGAATCCTTTGCAAACCTCAAAATGTGTCTAAAAAAAACATGTTCCTCACATTTCTGTGGCAGAACGTTCTGGAATCTGAGAGGAGCCACAAATTTCCTTCCACCCAGCGTTCCCCCAAGACCCCCAATAAAAATGATACCTCACTTGTGTGGGTAGGCCTAGCGCCCGTGACAGGAAACGCCCCAAAGCATAACGTGTACACATCCAATTTTTTGAAAGAAAACAGAGGTGATTTTTGCGAAGTGCCTACCTGTAGATTTTGGCCTCTAGCTCAGCCGGCACCTAGGGAAACCTACCAAACCAGTGCATTTCTGAAAAGTAGAGACCTAGGGGAATCCAAGATGGAGTGACTTGTGGGGCTCGGACCAGGTTCTGTTACCCAGAATTTTTTGCAAACCTCAGAATTTGGCTAAAAAAACACATGTTCCTCACATTTCTGTTGCAGAAAGTTCTGGAATCTGAGAGGAGCCACAAATTTCCTTCCACCCAGCGTTCCCCCAAGTCTCCCGATAAAAATGATACCTCACTTGTGTGGGTAGGCCTAGCGCCCGCGACAGGAAACGCCCCAAAGCGCAACGTGGACACATCCAATTTTTTTAAAGAAAACAGAGGTGATTTTTTGCAAAATGCCTACCTGTAGATTTTGGCCTCTAGCTCAGCCGGCACCTAGGGAAACCTACCAAACCTGTGCATTTCTGAAAACAAGAGACCTAGGGGAATCCAAGATGGGGTGACTTGTGGGGCTCGGACCAGGTTCTGTTACCCAGAATACTTTGCAAACCTCAAAATTTGGCTAAAAAAACACATGTTTCTCACATTTCTGTGGCAGAAAGTTCTGGAATCTGAGAGGAGCCACAAATTTGCTTCCACCCAGCGTTCCCCCAAGTCTCCCGATACAAATAATACCTCACTTGTGTGGGTAGGCCTAGCGCCCACGACAGGAAATGCCCCAAAGCGCAACGTGGACACATCCAATTTTTTTAAAGAAAACAGACGTGTTTTTTGAAAAGTGCCTACCTGTAGATTTTGGCCTCTAGCTCAGCCGGCACCTAGGGAAACCTACCAAACCTGTGCATTTCTGAAAACTAGAGACCTAGGGGAATCCAAGATGGAGTGACTTGTGGGGCTCGGACCAGGTTCTGTTACCCAGAACTTTTTGCAAACCTCAAAATTTGGCTAAAAAAACACATGTTCCTCACATTTCTGTTGCAGAAAGTTCTGGAATCTGAGAGGAGCCACAAATTTCCTTCCACCCAGCGTTCCCCCAAGTCTCCCGATACAAATGATACCTCACTTGTGTGGGTAGGCCTAGCGCCCACAACAGGAAACGCCCCAAAGCGCAACGTGGACACATCCAATTTTTTGAAAGAAAACAGAGGTGATTTTTGCGAAGTGACTACCTGGAGATTTTGGCCTCTAGCTCAGCCGGCACCTAGGGAAACCTACCAAACCTGTGCATCTATGAAAACTAGAGACCATGGGGAATCCAAGATGGAGTGACTTGTGGGGCTCCGACCAGGTTCTGTTTCCCAGAATCCTTTGCAAACCTCAAAATTTGACTAAAAAAACACATGTTCCTCACATTTCTGTGGCAGAAAGTTCTGGAATCTGAGAGGAGCCACAAATTTCCTTCCACCCAGCGTTCCCCCAAGTCCCCCGATAAAAATGATACCTCACTTGTGTGGGTAGGCCTAGCGCCCGTGACAGGACACGCCCCAAAGCACAACGTGTACACATCTAATTTTTTGAAAGAAAACAGAGGTGATTTTTTGCGAAATGCCTACCTGTAGATTTTGGCCTCTAGCTCAGCCGGCACCTAGGGAAACAAACCAAACCTGTGCATTTCTGAAAACTAGAGACCTAGGGGAATCCAAGATGGGGTGACTTGTGAGGCTCGGACCAGGTTCTGTTTCCCAGAATCCTTTGCAAACCTCAAAATTTGACTAAAAAAACACATGTTCCTCACATTTCTGTGGCAGAAAGTTCTGGAATCTGAGAGGAGCCACATATTTCCTTACACCCAGCGTTCCCCCAAGTCTCCCGATAAAAATGATACCTCACTTGTGTGGGTAGGCCTAGCGGCCGCGACAGGAAACGCCCCAAAGCGCAACGTGGACACATCCAATTTTTTTAAAGAAAACAGAGGTGATTTTTTGCGAAATGCCTACCTGTAGATTTTGGCCTCTAGCTCAGCCGGCACCTAGGGAAACCTACCAAACCTGTGCATTTCTGAAAACTAGAGACCTAGGGGAATCCAAGATGGGGTGACTTGTGGGGCTCGGACCAGGTTCTGTTACCCAGAATACTTTGCAAACCTCAAAATTTGGCTAAAAAAACACATGTTCCTCACATTTCTGTGGCAGAAAGTTCTGGAATCTGAGAGGAGCCACAAATTTGCTTCCACCCAGCGTTCCCCCAAGTCTCCCGATACAAATAATACCTCACTTGAGTGGGTAGGCCTAGCGCCCGCGACAGGAAACGCCCCAAAGCGCAACGTGGACACATCCAATTTTTTGAAGGAAAACAGAGGTGATTTTTTGCGAAATGCCTACCTGTAGATTTTGGCCTCTAGCTCAGCCGGCACTTAGGGAAACAAACCAAACCTGTGCATTTCTGAAAACTAGAGACCTAGGGGAATCCAAGATGGGGTGACTTGTGGGGCTCGGACCAGGTTCTGTTTCCGAGAATCCTTTGCAAACCTCAAAATTTGACTAAAAAAACACATGTTCCTCACATTTCTGTGGCAGAAAGTTCTGGAATCTGAGAGGAGCCACAAATTTCCTTCCACCCAGCGTTCCCCCAAGTCTCCCGATAAAAATGATACCTCACTTGTGTGGGTATGCCTAGCGCCCGCGACAGGAAAGGCCCCAAAGCGCAACGTGGACACATCCAATTTTTTGAAAGAAAACACAGGTGTTTTTTGCAAAGTGCCTACCTGTAGATTTTGGCCTCTAGCTCAGCCGGAACCTAGGGAAACCTACCAAACCTGTGCATTTCTGAAAACAAGAGACCTAGGTGAATCCAAGATGGGGTGACTTGTGGGGCTCAGACCAGGTTCTGTTAGCCCAGAATCCTTTGCAAACCTCAAAATGTGGATAAAAAAACATGTTCCTCACATTTCTGTGGCAGAAAGTTCTGGAATCTGAGAGGAGCCACAAATTTCCTTCCACCCAGCGTTCCCCCAAGACCCCCAATAATCATGATACCTCACTTGTGTGGGTAGGCCTAGCGCCCGTGACAGGAAACGCCCCAAAGCATAACGTGTACACATCCAATTTTTTGAAAGAAAACAGAGGTGATTTTTGCGAAGTGCCTACCTGTAGATTTTGGCCTCTAGCTCAGCCGGCACCTAGGGAAACCTACCAAACCTGTGCATTTCTGAAAACTAGAGACCTAGGGGAATCCAAGATGGGGTGACTTGTGGGGCTCGGACAAGGTTCTGTTTCCCAGAATCCTTTGCAAACCTCAAAATTTGACTCAAAAAACTCATGTTCCTCACATTTCTGTGGCAGAAAGTTCTGGAATCTGAGAGGAGCCACAAATTTGCTTCCACCCAGCGTTCCCCCAAGTCTCCCGATAAAAATGATACCTCACTTGTGTGGGTAGGCCTAGCGCCTGCGACAGGAAACGCCCCAAAGCGCAACGTGGACACATCCAATTTTTTTAAAGAAAACAGAGGTGTTTTTTGAAAAGTGCCTACCTGTAGATTTTGGCCTCTAGCTCAGCCGGCACCTAGGGAAACCTACCAAACCTGTGCATTTCTGCAAACTAGAGACCTAGGGGAATCCAAGATGGGGTGACTTGTGGGGCTCGGACCAGGTTCTGTTACCCAGAATTTTTTGCAAACCTCAAAATTTGGCTAAAAAAACACATGTTCCTCACATTTCTGTTGCAGAAAGTTCTGGAATCTGAGAGGAGCCACAAATTTCCTTCCACCCAGCGTTCCCCCAAGTCTCCCGATACAAATGATACCTCACTTGTGTGGGTAGGCCTAGCGCCCACGACAGGAAACGCCCCAAAGCGCAACGTGGACACATCCAATTTTTTGAAAGAAAACAGAGGTGATTTTTGCGAAGTGACCACCTGGAGATTTTGGCCTCTAGCTCAGCCGGCACCTAGGGAAACCTACCAAACCTGTGCATCTATGAAAACTAGAGACCATGGGGAATCCAAGATGGAGTGACTTGTGGGGCTCCGACCAGGTTCTGTTACCCAGAATACTTTGCAAACCTCAAAATTTGGCTAAAAAAACACATGTTTCTCACATTTCTGTGGCAGAAAGTTCTGGAATCTGAGAGGAGCCACAAATTTGCTTCCACCCAGCGTTCCCCCAAGTCTCCCGATACAAATAATACCTCACTTGTGTGGGTAGGCCTAGCGCCCGCGACAGGAAACGCCCCAAAGCGCAACGTGGACACATCCAATTTTTTGAAAGAAAACAGAGGTGATTTTTTGCGAAATGCCTACCTGTAGATTTTGGCCTCTAGCTCAGCCGGCACCTAGGGAAACCTACCAAACCTGTGCATTTCTGAAAACTAGAGACCTAGGGGAATCCAAGATGGGGTGACTTGTGGGGCTCGGACAAGGTTCTGTTTCCCAGAATCCTTTGCAAACCTCAAAATTTGACTAAAAAAACTCATGTTCCTCACATTTCTGTGGCAGAAAGTTCTGGAATCTGAGAGGAGCCACAAATTTGCTTCCACCCAGCGTTCCCCCAAGTCTCCCGATAAAAATGATACCTCACTTGTGTGGGTAGGCCTAGCGCCTGCGACAGGAAACGCCCCAAAGCGCAACGTGGACACATCCAATTTTTTTAAAGAAAACAGAGGTGTTTTTTGAAAAGTGCCTACCTGTAGATTTTGGCCTCTAGCTCAGCCGGCACCTAGGGAAACCTACCAAACCTGTGCATTTCTGCAAATTAGAGACCTAGGGGAATCCAAGATGGGGTGACTTGTGGGGCTCGGACCAGGTTCTGTTATCCAGAATTTTTTGCAAACCTCAAAATTTGGCTAAAAAAACACATGTTCCTCACATTTCTGTTGCAGAAAGTTCTGGAATCTGAGAGGAGCCACAAATTTCCTTCCACCCAGCGTTCCCCCAAGTCTCCCGATACAAATGATACCTCACTTGTGTGGGTAGGCCTAGCGCCCACGACAGGAAACGCCCCAAAGCGCAACGTGGACAAATCCAATTTTTTGAAAGAAAACAGAGGTGATTTTTGCGAAGTGACCACCTAGAGATTTTGGCCTCTAGCTCAGCCGGCACCTAGGGAAACCTACCAAACCTGTGCATCTATGAAAACTAGAGACCATGGGGAATCCAAGATGGAGTGACTTGTGGGGCTCCGACCAGGTTCTGTTTCCCAGAATCCTTTGCAAACCTCAAAATTTGACTAAAAAAACACATGTTCCTCACATTTCTGTGGCAGAAAGTTCTGGAATCTGAGAGGAGCCACAAATTTCCTTCCACCCAGCGTTCCCCCAAGTCCCCCGATAAAAATGATACCTCACTTGTGTGGGTAGGCCTAGCGCCCGTGACAGGACACGCCCCAAAGCACAACGTGTACACATCCAATTTTTTGAAAGAAAACAGAGGTGATTTTTTGCGAAATGCCTACCTGTAGATTTAGGCCTCTAGCTCAGCCGGCACCTAGGGAAACAAACCAAACCTGTGCATTTCTGAAAACTAGAGACCTAGGGGAATCCAAGATGGGGTGACTTGTGGGGCTCGGACCAGGTTCTGTTTCCCAGAATCCTTTGCAAACCTCAAAATTTGACTAAAAAAACACATGTTCCTCACATTTCTGTGGCAGAAAGTTCTGGAATCTGAGAGGAGCCACAAATTTCCTTCCACCCAGCGTTCCCCCAAGTCTCTCGATAAAAATAATACCTCACTTGTGTGGGTAGGCCTAGCGCCCGCGACAGGAAACGCCCCAAAGCGCAACGTGGACACATCCAATTTTTTTAAAGAAAACAGAGGTGATTTTTTGCGAAATGCCTACCTGTAGATTTTGGCCTCTAGCTCAGCCGGCACCTAGGGAAACGTACCAAACCTATGCATTTCTGAAAACTAGAGACCTAGGGGAATCCAAGATGGGGTGACTTGTGGGGCTCGGACCAGGTTCTGTTACCCAGAATACTTTGCAAACCTCAAAATTTGGCTAAAAAAACACATGTTCCTCACATTTCTGTGGCAGAAAGTTCTGGATTCTGAGAGGAGCCACAAATTTGCTTCCACCCAGCGTTCCCCCAAGTCTCCCGATACAAATAATACCTCACTTGTGTGGGTAGGCCTAGCGCCCGCGACAGGAAACGCCCCAAAGCGCAACGTGGACACATCCAATTTTTTGAAAGAAAACAGAGGTGATTTTTTGCGAAATGCCTACCTGTAGATTTTGGCCTCTAGCTCAGCCGGCACCTAGGGAAACAAACCAAACCTGTGCATTTCTGAAAACTAGAGACCTAGGGGAATCCAAGATGGGGTGACTTGTGGGGCTCGGACCAGGTTCTGTTTCCCAGAATCCTTTGCAAACCTCAAAATTTGACTAAAAAAACACATGTTCCTCATATTTCTGTGGCAGAAAGTTCTGGAATCTGAGAGGAGCCACAAATTTCCTTCCACCCAGCGTTCCCCCAAGTCTCCCGATAAAAATTATACCTCACTTGTGTGGGTATGCCTAGCGCCCGCGACAGGAAAGGCCCCAAAGCGCAACGTGGACACATCCAATTTTTTGAAAGAAAACACAGGTGTTTTTTGCAAAGTGCCTACCTGTAGATTTTGGCCTCTAGCTCAGCCGGAACCTAGGGAAACCTACCAAACCTGTGCATTTCTGAAAACTAGAGACCTAGGTGAATCCAAGATGGGGTGACTTGTGGGGCTCAGACCAGGTTCTGTTAGCCCAGAATCCTTTGCAAACCTCAAAATGTGGCTAAAAAAAACATGTTCCTCACATTTCTGTGGCAGAAAGTTCTGGAATCTGAGAGGAGCCACAAATTTCCTTCCACCCAGCGTTCCCCCAAGTCCCCCGATAAAAATGATACCTCACTTGTGTGGGTAGGCCTAGCGCCCGTGACAGGACACGCCCCAAAGCACAACGTGTACACATCCAATTTTTTGAAAGAAAACAGAGGTGATTTTTGCGAAGTGCCTACCTGTAGATTTTGGCCTCTAGCTCAGCCGGCACCTAGGGAAACCTACCAAACCTGTGCATTTCTGAAAACTAGAGACCTAGGGGAATCCAAGATGGGGTGACTTGTGGGGCTCGGACCAGGTTCTGTTACCCAGAATCCTTTGCAAACCTCAAAATTTAGCTAAAAAAACACATGTTCCTCACATTTCTGTGGCAGAAAGTCCTGGAATCTGAGAGGAGCCACAAATTTCCTTCCACCCAGAGTTCCCCCAAGTCTCCCGATAAAAATGATACCTCACTTGTGTGGGTATGCCTAGCGTCCGTGACAGGAAAGGCCCCGAAGCGCAACGTGGAAACATCCAATTTTTTGAAAGAAAACACAGGTGTTTTTTGCAAAGTGCCTACCTGTAGATTTTGGCCTCTAGCTCAGCCGGCACCTAGGGAAACCTACCAAACCTGTGCATTTCTGAAAACTAGAGACCTAGGGGAATCCAAGATGGGGTGACTTGTGGGGCTCGGACCAGGTTCTGTTACCCAGAATCCTTTGCAAACCTCAAAATTTGGCTAAAAAAACACATGTTCCTCACATTTCTGTGGCAGAAAGTCCTGGAATCTGAGAGGAGCCACAAATTTCCTTCCACCCAGAGTTCCCCCAAGTCTCCCGATAAAAATGATACCTCACTTGTGTGGGTATGCCTAGCGCCCGTGACAGGAAAGGCCCCGAAGCGCAACGTGGACACATCCAATTTTTTGAAAGAAAACACAGGTGTTTTTTGCAAAGTGCCTACCTGTAGATTTTGGCCTCTAGCTCAGCCGGAACCTAGGGAAACCTACCAAACCTGTGCATTTCTGAAAACTAGAGACCTAGGTGAATCCAAGATGGGGTGACTTGTGGGGCTCAGACCAGGTTCTGTTAGCCCAGAATCCTTTGCAAACCTCAAAATGTGGCTAAAAAAAACATGTTCCTCACATTTCTGTGGCAGAAAGTTCTGGAATCTGAGAGGAGCCACAAATTTCCTTCCACCCAGCGTTCCCCCAAGTCCCCCGATAAAAAGGATACCTCACTTGTGTGGGTAGGCCTAGCGCCCGTGACAGGACACGCCCCAAAGCACAACGTGTACACATCCAATTTTTTGAAAGAAAACAGAGGTGATTTTTGCGAAGTGCCTACCTGTAGATTTTGGCCTCTAGCTCAGCCGGCACCTAGGGAAACCTACCAAACCTGTGTATTTCTGAAAACTAGAGACCTAGGGGAATCCAAGATGGGGTGACTTGTGGGGCTCGGACCAGGTTCTGTTACCCAGAATCCTTTGCAAACCTCAAAATTTGGCAAAAAAAAACACATGTTCCTCACATTTCTGTGGCAGAAAGTCCTGGAATCTGAGAGGAGCCACAAATTTCCTTCCACCCAGAGTCCCCCAAGTCTCCCGATAAAAATGATACCTCACTTGTGTGGGTATGCTTAGCGCCCGTGACAGGAAAGGCCCTGAAGCGCAAAGTGGACACATCCAATTTTTTTAAAGAAAACACAGGTGTTTTTTGCAAAGTGCCTACCTGTAGATTTTGGCCTCTAGCTCAGCCGGAACCTAGGGAAACCTACCAAACCTGTGCATTTCTGAAAACTAGAGACCTAGGTGAATCCAAGATGGGGTGACTTGTGGGGCTCAGACCAGGTTCTGTTAGCCCAGAATCCTTTGCAAACCTCAAAATGTGGCTAAAAAAAACATGTTCCTCACATTTCTGTGGCAGAAAGTTCTGGAATCTGAGAGGAGCCACAAATTTCCTTCCACCCAGCGTTCCCCCAAGTCCCCCGATAAAAATGATACCTCACTTGTTCTGGGTAGGCCTAGCGCCCGTGACGGGAAACGCCCCAAAGCACCACGTGTACACATCCAATTTTTTGAAAGAAAACAGAGGTGATTTTTGCGAAGTGCCTACCTGTAGATTTTGGCCTCTAGCTCAGCCGGCACCTAGGGAAACCTACCAAACCTGTGCATTTCTGAAAACTAGAGACCTAGGGGAATCCAAGATGGGGTGACTTGTGGGGCTCGGACCAGGTTCTGTTACCCAGAATCCTTTGCAAACCTCAAAATTTGGCTAAAAAAACACATGTTCCTCACATTTCTGTGGCAGAAAGTTCTGGAATCTGAGAGGAGCCACAAATTTTCTTCCACCCAGCGTTCCCCCAAGTCTCCCGATAAAAATGATACCTCACTTGTGTGGGTAGGCCTAGCGCCCGCGACAGGAAACGCCCCAAAGCGCAACGTGGACACATCCAATTTTTTTAAAGAAAACAGAGGTGATTTTTTGCGAAATGCCTACCTGTAGATTTTGGCCTCTAGCTCAGCCGGCACCTAGGGAAACCAACCAAACCTGTGCATTTCTGAAAACTAGAGACCTAGGGGAATCCAAGATGGGGTGACTTGTGGGGCTCGGACCAGGTTCTGTTACCCAGAATACTTTGCAAACCTCAAAATTTGGCTAAAAAAACACATGTTCCTCACATTTCTGTGGCAGAAAGTTCTGGAATCTGAGAGGAGCCACAAATTTGCTTCCACCCAGCGTTCCCCCAAGTCTCCCGATACAAATAATACCTCACTTGTGTGGGTAGGCCTAGCGCCCGCGATAGGAAACGCCCCAAAGCGCAACGTGGACACATCCAATTTTTTTAAAGAAAACAGAGGTGTTTTTTGCAAAGTGCCTACCTGTAGATTTTGGCCTCTAGCTCAGCCGGCACCTAGGGAAACCTACCAAACCTGTGCATTTCTGAAAACTAGAGACCTAGGGGAATCCAAGATGGATTGACTTGTGGGGCTCGGACCAGGTTCTGTTACCCAGAATCCTTTGCAAACCTCAAAATTTGGCTAAAAAAACACATGTTCCTCACATTTCTGTGGCACAAAGTTCTGGAATCTGAGAGGAGCCACAAATTTCCTTCCACCCAGCGTTCCCCCAAGTCTCCCGATACAAATGATACCTCACTTGTGTGGGTAGGCCAAGCGCCCATGACAGGAAACGCCCCAAAGCGCAACGTGGACACATCCAATTTTTTGAAAGAAAACAGAGGTGATTTTTGAGAAGTGCCTACCTGTAGATTTTGGCCTCTAGCTCAGCCGGCACCTAGGGAAACCTACCAAACCTGTGCATTTCTGAAAACTAGAGACCTAGGGGAATCCAAGATGGGGTGACTTGTGGGGCTCGGACCAGGTTCTGTTAGCCCAGAATCCTTTGCAAACCTCAAAATGTGGCTAAAAAAAACATGTTCCTCACATTTCTGTGGCAGAAAGTTCTGGAATCTGAGAGGAGCCACAAATTTCCTTCCACCCAGCGTTCCCCCAAGTCTCCAGATAAAAATGATACCTCACTTGTGAGGGTAGGCCTAGCGCCCGCGACAGGAAACGCCCCAAAGCGCAACGTGGACACATCCAATTTTTTTAAAGAAAACAGAGGTGATTTTTTGCGAAATGCCTACCTGTAGATTTTGGCCTCTAGCTCAGCCGGCACCTAGGGAAACCTACCAAACCTGTGCATTTCTGAAAACTAGAGACCTAGGGGAATCCAAGATGGGGTGACTTGTGTGGCTCGGACCAGGTTCTGTTACCCAGAATACTTTGCAAACCTCAAAATTTGGCTAAAAAAACACATGTTCCTCACATTTCTGTGGCAGAAAGTTCTGGAATCTGAGAGGAGCCACAAATTTGCTTCCACCCAGCGTTCCCCCAAGTCTCCCGATACAAATAATACCTCACTTGTGTGGGTAGGCCTAGCGCCCGCGACAGGAAACGCCCCAAAGCGCAACGTGGACACATCCAATTTTTTGAAAGAAAACAGAGGTGATTTTTTGCGAAATGCCTACCTGTAGATTTTGGCCTCTAGCTCAGCCGGCACCTAGGGAAACAAACCAAACCTGTGCATTTCTGAAAACTAGAGACCTAGGGGAGTCCAAGATGGGGTGACTTGTGGGGCTCGGACCAGGTTCTGTTTCCCAGAATCCTTTGCAAACCTCAAAATTTGACTAAAAAAACACATGTTCCTCATATTTCTGTGGCAGAAAGTTCTGGAATCTGAGAGGAGCCACAAATTTCCTTCCACCCAGCGTTCCCCCAAGTCTCCCGATAAAAATTATACCTCACTTGTGTGGGTATGCCTAGCGCCCGCGACAGGAAAGGCCCCAAAGCGCAACGTGGACACATCCAATTTTTTGAAAGAAAACACACGTGTTTTTTGCAAAGTGCCTACCTGTAGATTTTGGCCTCTAGCTCAGCCGGAACCTAGGGAAACCTACCAAACCTGTGCATTTCTGAAAACTAGAGACCTAGGTGAATCCAAGATGGGGTGACTTGTGGGGCTCAGACCAGGTTCTGTTAGCCCAGAATCCTTTGCAAACCTCAAAATGTGGCTAAAAAAAACATGTTCCTCACATTTCTGTGGCAGAAAGTTCTGGAATCTGAGAGGAGCCACAAATTTCCTTCCACCCAGCGTTCCCCCAAGTCCCCCGATAAAAATGATACCTCACTTGTGTGGGTAGGCCTAGCGCCCGTGACAGGACACGCCCCAAAGCACAACGTGTACACATCCAATTTTTTGAAAGAAAACAGAGGTGATTTTTGCGAAGTGCCTACCTGTAGATTTTGGCCTCTAGCTCAGCCGGCACCTAGGGAAACCTTCCAAACCTGTGCATTTCTGAAAACTAGAGACCTAGGGGAATCCAAGATGGGGTGACTTGTGGGGCTCGGACCAGGTTCTGTTACCCAGAATCCTTTGCAAACCTCAAAATTTGGCTATATAAACACATGTTCCTCACATTTCTGTGGCAGAAAGTCCTGGAATCTGAGAGGAGCCACAAATTTCCTTCCACCCAGAGTTCCCCCAAGTCTCCCGATAAAAATGATACCTCACTTGTGTGGGTATGCCTAGCGCCCGTGACAGGAAAGGCCCCAAAGCGCAACGTGGACACATCCAATTTTTTGAAAGAAAACACAGGTGTTTTTTGCAAAGTGCCTACCTGTAGATTTTGGCCTCTAGCTCAGCCGGCACCTAGGGAAACCTACCAAACCTGTGCATTTCTGAAAACTAGAGACCTAGGGGAATCCAAGATGGGGTGACTTGTGGGGCTCGGACCAGGTTCTGTTACCCAGAATCCTTTGCAAACCTCAAAATTTGGCTAAAAAAACACATGTTCCTCACATTTCTGTGGCAGAAAGTCCTGGAATCTGAGAGGAGCCACAAATTTCCTTCCACCCAGAGTTCCCCCAAGTCTCCCGATAAAAATGATACCTCACTTGTGTGGGTATGCCTAGCGCCCGTGACAGGAAAGGCCCCGAAGCGCAACGTGGACACATCCAATTTTTTGAAAGAAAACACAGGTGTTTTTTGCAAAGTGCCTACCTGTAGATTTTGGCCTCTAGCTCAGCCGGAACCTAGGGAAACCTACCAAACCTGTGCATTTCTGAAAACTAGAGACCTAGGTGAATCCAAGATGGGGTGACTTGTGGGGCTCAGACCAGGTTCTGTTAGCCCAGAATCCTTTGCAAACCTCAAAATGTGGCTAAAAAAAACATGTTCCTCACATTTCTGTGCCAGAAAGTTCTGGAATCTGAGAGGAGCCACAAATTTCCTTCCACCCAGCGTTCCCCCAAGTCCCCCGATAAAAAGGATACCTCACTTGTGTGGGTAGGCCTAGCGCCCGTGACAGGACACGCCCCAAAGCACAACGTGTACACATCCAATTTTTTGAAAGAAAACAGAGGTGATTTTTGCGAAGTGCCTACCTGTAGATTTTGGCCTCTAGCTCAGCCGGCACCTAGGGAAACCTACCAAACCTGTGCATTTCTGAAAACTAGAGACCTAGGGGAATCCAAGATGGGGTGACTTGTGGGGCTCGGACCAGGTTCTGTTACCCAGAATCCTTTGCAAACCTCTAAATTTGGCTAAAAAAACACATGTTCCTCACATTTCTGTGGCAGAAAGTCCTGGAATCTGAGAGGAGCCACAAATTTCCTTCCACCCAGAGTTCCCCCAAGTCTCCCGATAAAAATGATACCTCACTTGTGTGGGTATGCTTAGCGCCCGTGACAGGAAAGGCCCCGAAGCGCAACGTGGACACATCCAATTTTTTGAAAGAAAACACAGGTGTTTTTTGCAAAGTGCCTACCTGTAGATTTTGGCCTCTAGCTCAGCCGGAACCTAGGGAAACCTACCAAACCTGTGCATTTCTGAAAACTAGAGACCTAGGTGAATCCAAGATGGGGTGACTTGTGGGGCTCAGACCAGGTTCTGTTAGCCCAGAATCCTTTGCAAACCTCAAAATGTGGCTAAAAAAAACATGTTCCTCACATTTCTGTGGCAGAAAGTTCTGGAATCTGAGAGGAGCCACAAATTTCCTTCCACCCAGCGTTCCCCCAAGTCCCCCGATAAAAATGATACCTCACTTGTTCTGGGTAGGCCTAGCGCCCGTGACGGGAAACGCCCCAAAGCACCACGTGTACACATCCAATTTTTTTAAAGAAAACAGAGGTGATTTTTGCGAAGTGCCTACCTGTAGATTTTGGCCTCTAGCTCAGCCGGCACCTAGGGAAACCTACCAAACCTGTGCATTTCTGAAAACTAGAGACCTAGGGGAATCCAAGATGGGGTGACTTGTGGGGCTCGGACCAGGTTCTGTTACCCAGAATCCTTTGCAAACCTCAAAATTTGGCTAAAAAAACACATGTTCCTCACATTTCTGTGGCAGAAAGTTCTGGAATCTGAGAGGAGCCACAAATTTTCTTCCACCCAGCGTTCCCCCAAGTCTCCCGATAAAAATGATACCTCACTTGTGTGGGTAGGCCTAGCACCCGCGACAGGAAACGCCCCAAAGCGCAACGTGGACACATCCAATTTTTTTAAAGAAAACAGAGGTGATTTTTTGCGAAATGCCTACCTGTAGATTTTGGCCTCTAGCTCAGCCGGCACCTAGGGAAACCTACCAAACCTGTGCATTTCTGAAAACTAGAGACCTAGGGGAATCCAAGATGGGGTGACTTGTGGGGCTCGGACCAGGTTCTGTTACCCAGAATACTTTGCAAACCTCAAAATTTGGCTAAAAAAACACATGTTCCTCACATTTCTGTGGCAGAAAGTTCTGGAATCTGAGAGGAGCCACAAATTTGCTTCCACCCAGCGTTCCCCCAAGTCTCCCGATACAAATAATACCTCACTTGTGTGGGTAGGCCTAGCGCCCGCGATAGGAAACGCCCCAAAGCGCAACGTGGACACATCCAATTTTTTTAAAGAAAACAGAGGTGTTTTTTGCAAAGTGCCTACCTGTAGATTTTGGCCTCTAGCTCAGCCGGCACCTAGGGAAACCTACCAAACCTGTGCATTTCTGAAAACTAGAGACCTAGGGGAATCCAAGATGGATTGACTTGTGGGGCTCGGACCAGGTTCTGTTACCCAGAATCCTTTGCAAACCTCAAAATTTGGCTAAAAAAACACATGTTCCTCACATTTCTGTGGCACAAAGTTCTGGAATCTTAGAGGAGCCACAAATTTCCTTCCACCCAGCGTTCCCCCAAGTCTCCCGATACAAATGATACCTCACTTGTGTGGGTAGGCCAAGCGCCCATGACAGGAAACGCCCCAAAGCCCAACGTGGACACATCCAATTTTTTGAAAGAAAACAGAGGTGATTTTTGCGAAGTGCCTACCTGTAGATTTTGGCCTCTAGCTCAGCCGGCACCTAGGGAAACCTACCAAACCTGTGCATTTCTGAAAACTAGAGACCTAGGGGAATCCAAGATGGGGTGACTTGTGGGGCTCGGACCAGGTTCTGTTAGCCCAGAATACTTTGCAAACCTCAAAATGTGGCTAAAAAAAACATGTTCCTCACATTTCTGTGGCAGAAAGTTCTGGAATCTGAGAGGAGCCACAAATTTGCTTCCACCCAGCGTTCCCCCAAGTCTCCCGATACAAATAATACCTCACTTGTGTGGGTAGGCCTAGCGCCCGCGACAGGAAACGCCCCAAAGCGCAACGTGGACACATCCAATTTTTTGAAAGAAAACAGATGTGATTTTTTGCGAAATGCCTACCTGTAGATTTTGGCCTCTAGCTCAGCCGGCACCTAGGGAAACAAACCAAACCTGTGCATTTCTGAAAACTAGAGACCAGGGGAATCCAAGATGGGGTGACTTGTGGGGCTCGGACCAGGTTCTGTTTCCCAGAATCCTTTGCAAACCTCAAAATTTGACTAAAAAAACACATGTTCCTCATATTTCTGTGGCAGAAAGTTCTGGAATCTGAGAGGAGCCACAAATTTCCTTCCACCCAGCGTTCCCCCAAGTCTCCCGATAAAAATTATACCTCACTTGTGTGGGTATGCCTAGCGCCCGCGACAGGAAAGGCCCCAAAGCGCAACGTGGACACATCCAATTTTTTGAAAGAAAACACAGGTGTTTTTTGCAAAGTGCCTACCTGTAGATTTTGGCCTCTAGCTCAGCCGGAACCTAGGGAAACCTACCAAACCTGTGCATTTCTGAAAACTAGAGACCTAGGTGAATCCAAGATGGGGTGACTTGTGGGGCTCAGACCAGGTTCTGTTAGCCCAGAATCCTTTGCAAACCTCAAAATGTGGCTAAAAAAAACATGTTCCTCACATTTCTGTGGCAGAAAGTTCTGGAATCTGAGAGGAGCCACAAATTTCCTTCCACCCAGCGTTCCCCCAAGTCCCCCGATAAAAATGATACCTCACTTGTGTGGGTAGGCCTAGCGCCCGTGACAGGACACGCCCCAAAGCACAACGTGTACACATCCAATTTTTTGAAAGAAAACAGAGGTGATTTTTGCGAAGTGCCTACCTGTAGATTTTGGCCTCTAGCTCAGCCGGCACCTAGGGAAACCTACCAAACCTGTGCATTTCTGAAAACTAGAGACCTAGGGGAATCCAAGATGGGGTGACTTGTGGGGCTCGGACCAGGTTCTGTTACCCAGAATCCTTTGCAAACCTCAAAATTTGGCTAAAAAAACACATGTTCCTCACATTTCTGTGGCAGAAAGTCCTGGAATCTGAGAGGAGCCACAAATTTCCTTCCACCCAGAGTTCCCCCAAGTCTCCCGATAAAAATGATACCTCACTTGTGTGGGTATGCCTAGCACCCGTGACAGGAAAGGCCCCAAAGCGCAACGTGGACACATCCAATTTTTTGAAAGAAAACACAGGTGTTTTTTGCAAAGTGCCTACCTGTAGATTTTGGCCTCTAGCTCAGCCGGCACCTAGGGAAACCTACCAAACCTGTGCATTTCTGAAAACTAGAGACCTAGGGGAATCCAAGATGGGGTGACTTGTGGGGCTCGGACCAGGTTCTGTTACCCAGAATCCTTTGCAAACCTCAAAATTTGGCTAAAAAAACACATGTTCCTCACATTTCTGTGGCAGAAAGTCCTGGAATCTGAGAGGAGCCACAAATTTCCTTCCACCCAGAGTTCCCCCAAGTCTCCCGATAAAAATGATACCTCACTTGTGTGGGTATGCCTAGCGCCCGTGACAGGAAAGGCCCCGAAGCGCAACGTGGACACATCCAATTTTTTGAAAGAAAACACAGGTGTTTTTTGCAAAGTGCCTACCTGTAGATTTTGGCCTCTAGCTCAGCCGGAACCTAGGGAAACCTACCAAACCTGTGCATTTCTGAAAACTAGAGACCTAGGTGAATCCAAGATGGGGTGACTTGTGGGGCTCAGACCAGGTTCTGTTAGCCCAGAATCCTTTGCAAACCTCAAAATGTGGCTAAAAAATACATGTTCCTCACATTTCTGTGGCAGAAAGTTCTGGAATCTGAGAGGAGCCACAAATTTCCTTCCACCCAGCGTTCCCCCAAGTCCCCCGATAAAAAGGATACCTCACTTGTGTGGGTAGGCCTAGCGCCCGTGACAGGACACGCCCCAAAGCACAACGTGTACACATCCAATTTTTTGAAAGAAAACAGAGGTGATTTTTGCGAAGTGCCTACCTGTAGATTTTGGCCTCTAGCTCAGCCGGCACCTAGGGAAACCTACCAAACCTGTGCATTTCTGAAAACTAGAGACCTAGGGGAATCCAAGATGGGGTGACTTGTGGGGCTCGGACCAGGTTCTGTTACCCAGAATCCTTTGCAAACCTCAAAATTTGGCTAAAAAAACACATGTTCCTCACATTTCTGTGGCAGAAAGTCCTGGAATCTGAGAGGAGCCACAAATTTCCTTCCACCCAGAGTTCCCCCAAGTCTCCCGATAAAAATGATACCTCACTTGTGTGGGTATGCCTAGCGCCCGTGACAGGAAAGGCCCCGAAGCGCAACGTGGACACATCCAATTTTTTAAAAGAAAACACAGGTGTTTTTTGCAAAGTGCCTACCTGTAGATTTTGGCCTCTAGCTCAGCCGGAACCTAGGGAAACCTACCAAACCTGTGCATTTCTGAAAACTAGAGACCTAGGTGAATCCAAGATGGGGTGACTTGTGGGGCTCAGACCAGGTTCTGTTAGCCCAGAATCCTTTGCAAACCTCAAAATGTGGCTAAAAAAAACATGTTCCTCACATTTCTGTGGCAGAAAGTTCTGGAATCTGAGAGGAGCCACAAATTTCCTTCCACCCAGCGTTCCCCCAAGTCCCCCGATAAAAATGATACCTCACTTGTTCTGGGTAGGCCTAGCGCCCGTGACGGGAAACGCCCCAAAGCACAACGTGTACACATCCAATTTTTTGAAAGAAAACAGAGGTGATTTTTGCGAAGTGCCTACCTGTAGATTTTGGCCTCTAGCTCAGCCGGCACCTAGGGAAACCTACCAAACCTGTGCATTTCTGAAAACTAGAGACCTAGGGGAATCCAAGATGGGGTGACTTGTGGGGCTCGGACCAGGTTCTGTTACCCAGAATCCTTTGCAAACCTCAAAATTTGGCTAAAAAAACACATGTTCCTCACATTTCTGTGGCAGAAAGTTCTGGAATCTGAGAGGAGCCACAAATTTTCTTCCACCCAGCGTTCCCCCAAGTCTCCCGATAAAAATGATACCTCACTTGTGTGGGTAGGCCTAGCGCCCGCGACAGGAAACGCCCCAAAGCGCAACGTGGACACATCCAATTTTTTTAAAGAAAACAGAGGTGATTTTTTGCGAAATGCCTACCTGTAGATTTTGGCCTCAGGCTCAGCCGGCACCTAGGGAAACCTACCAAACCTGTGCATTTCTGAAAACTAGAGACCTAGGGGAATCCAAGATGGGGTGACTTGTGGGGCTCGGACCAGGTTCTGTTACCCAGAATACTTTGCAAACCTCAAAATTTGGCTAAAAAAACACATGTTCCTCACATTTCTGTGGCAGAAAGTTCTGGAATCTGAGAGGAGCCACAAATTTGCTTCCACCCAGCGTTCCCCCAAGTCTCCCGATACAAATAATACCTCACTTGTGTGGGTAGGCCTAGCGCCCGCGACAGGAAACGCCCCAAAGCGCAACGTGGACACATCCAATTTTTTGAAAGAAAACAGAGGTGATTTTTTGCGAAATGCCTACCTGTAGATTTTGGCCTCTAGCTCAGCCGGCACCTAGGGAAACAAACCAAACCTGTGCATTTCTGAAAACTAGAGACCTAGGGGAATCCAAGATGGGGTGACTTGTGGGGCTCAGACCAGGTTCTGTTTCCCAGAATCCTTTGCAAACCTCAAAATTTGACTAAAAAAACACATGTTCCTCATATTTCTGTGGCAGAAAGTTCTGGAATCTGAGAGGAGCCACAAATTTCCTTCCACCCAGCGTTCCCCCAAGTCTCCCGATAAAAATTATACCTCACTTGTGTGGGTATGCCTAGCGCCCGCGACAGGAAAGGCCCCAAAGCGCAACGTGGACACATCCAATTTTTTGAAAGAAAACACAGGTGTTTTTTGCAAAGTGCCTACCTGTAGATTTTGGCCTCTAGCTCAGCCGGAACCTAGGGAAACCTACCAAACCTGTGCATTTCTGAAAACTAGAGACCTAGGTGAATCCAAGATGGGGTGACTTGTGGGGCTCAGACCAGGTTCTGTTAGCCCAGAATCCTTTGCAAACCTCAAAATGTGGCTAAAAAAAACATGTTCCTCACATTTCTGTGGCAGAAAGTTCTGGAATCTGAGAGGAGCCACAAATTTCCTTCCACCCAGCGTTCCCCCAAGTCCCCGATAAAAATGATACCTCACTTGTGTGGGTAGGCCTAGCGCCCGTGACAGGACACGCCCCAAAGCACAACGTGTACACATCCAATTTTTTGAAAGAAAACAGAGGTGATTTTTGCGAAGTGCCTACCTGTAGATTTTGGCCTCTAGCTCAGCCGGCACCTAGGGAAACCTACCAAACCTGTGCATTTCTGAAAACTAGAGACCTAGGGGAATCCAAGATGGGGTGACTTGTGGGGCTCGGACCAGGTTCTGTTACCCAGAATCCTTTGCAAACCTCAAAATTTGGCTAAAAAAACACATGTTCCTCACATTTCTGTGGCAGAAAGTCCTGGAATCTGAGAGGAGCCACAAATTTCCTTCCACCCAGAGTTCCCCCAAGTCTCCCGATAAAAATGATACCTCACTTGTGTGGGTATGCCTAGCGCCCGTGACAGGAAAGGCCCCAAAGCGCAACGTGGACACATCCAATTTTTTGAAAGAAAACACAGGTGTTTTTTGCAAAGTGCCTACCTGTAGATTTTGGCCTCTAGCTCAGCCGGCACCTAGGGAAACCTACCAAACCTGTGCATTTCTGAAAACTAGAGACCTAGGGGAATCCAAGATGGGGTGACTTGTGGGGCTCGGACCAGGTTCTGTTACCCAGAATCCTTTGCAAACCTCAAAATTTGGCTAAAAAAACACATGTTCCTCACATTTCTGTGGCAGAAAGTCCTGGAATCTGAGAGGAGCCACAAATTTCCTTCCACCCAGAGTTCCCCCAAGTCTCCCGATAAAAATGATACCTCACTTGTGTGGGTATGCCTAGCGCCCGTGACAGGAAAGGCCCCGAAGCGCAACGTGGACACATCCAATTTTTTGAAAGAAAACACAGGTGTTTTTTGCAAAGTGCCTACCTGTAGATTTTGGCCTCTAGCTCAGCCGGAACCTAGGGAAACCTACCAAACCTGTGCATTTCTGAAAACTAGAGACCTAGGTGAATCCAGGATGGGGTGACTTGTGGGGCTCAGACCAGGTTCTGTTAGCCCAGAATCCTTTGCAAACCTCAAAATGTGGCTAAAAAAAACATGTTCCTCACATTTCTGTGGCAGAAAGTTCTGGAATCTGAGAGGAGCCACAAATTTCCTTCCACCCAGCGTTCCCCCAAGTCCCCCGATAAAAAGGATACCTCACTTGTGTGGGTAGGCCTAGCGCCCGTGACAGGACACGCCCCAAAGCACAACGTGTACACATCCAATTTTTTGAAAGAAAACAGAGGTGATTTTTGCGAAGTGCCTACCTGTAGATTTTGGCCTCTAGCTCAGCCGGCACCTAGGGAAACCTACCAAACCTGTGCATTTCTGAAAACTAGAGACCTAGGGGAATCCAAGATGGGGTGACTTGTGGGGCTCGGACCAGGTTCTGTTACCCAGAATCCTTTGCAAACCTCAAAATTTGGCTAAAAAAACACATGTTCCTCACATTTCTGTGGCAGAAAGTCCTGGAATCTGAGAGGAGCCACAAATTTCCTTCCACCCAGAGTTCCCCCAAGTCTCCCGATAAAAATGATACCTCACTTGTGTGGGTATGCCTAGCGCCCGTGACAGGAAAGGCCCCGAAGCGCAACGTGGACACATCCAATTTTTTAAAAGAAAACACAGGTGTTTTTTGCAAAGTGCCTACCTGTAGATTTTGGCCTCTAGCTCAGCCGGAACCTAGGGAAACCTACCAAACCTGTGCATTTCTGAAAACTAGAGACCTAGGTGAATCCAAGATGGGGTGACTTGTGGGGCTCAGACCAGGTTCTGTTAGCCCAGAATCCTTTGCAAACCTCAAAATGTGGCTAAAAAAAACATGTTCCTCACATTTCTGTGGCAGAAAGTTCTGGAATCTGAGAGGAGCCACAAATTTCCTTCCACCCAGCGTTCCCCCAAGTCCCCCGATAAAAATGATACCTCACTTGTTCTGGGTAGGCCTAGCGCCCGTGACGGGAAACGCCCCAAAGCACCACGTGTACACATCCAATTTTTTGAAAGAAAACAGAGGTGATTTTTGCGAAGTGACTACCTGTAGATTTTGGCCTCTAGCTCAGCCGGCACCTAGGGAAACCTACCAAACCTGTGCATTTCTGAAAACTAGAGACCTAGGGGAATCCAAGATGGGGTGACTTGTGGGGCTCGGACCAGGTTCTGTTACCCAGAATCCTTTGCAAACCTCAAAATTTGGCTAAAAAAACACATGTTCCTCACATTTCTGTGGCAGAAAGTTCTGGAATCTGAGAGGAGCCACAAATTTTCTTCCACCCAGCGTTCCCCCAAGTCTCCCGATAAAAATGATACCTCACTTGTGTGGGTAGGCCTAGCGCCCGCGACAGGAAACGCCCCAAAGCGCAACGTGGACACATCCAATTTTTTTAAAGAAAACAGAGGTGATTTTTTGCGAAATGCCTACCTGTAGATTTTGTCCTCTAGCTCAGCCGGCACCTAGGGAAACCTACCAAACCTGTGCATTTCTGAAAACTAGAGACCTAGGGGAATCCAAGATGGGGTGACTTGTGGGGCTCGGACCAGGTTCTGTTACCCAGAATACTTTGCAAACCTCAAAATTTGGCTAAAAAAACACATGTTCCTCACATTTCTGTGGCAGAAAGTTCTGGAATCTGAGAGGAGCCACAAATTTGCTTCCACCCAGCGTTCCCCCAAGTCTCCCGATACAAATAATACCTCACTTGTGTGGGTAGGCCTAGCGCCCGCGATAGGAAACGCCCCAAAGCGCAACGTGGACACATCCAATTTTTTTAAAGAAAACAGAGGTGTTTTTTGCAAAGTGCCTACCTGTAGATTTTGGCCTCTATCTCAGCCGGCACCTAGGGAAACCTACCAAACCTGTGCATTTCTGAAAACTAGAGACCTAGGGGAATCCAAGATGGATTGACTTGTGGGGCTCGGACCAGGTTCTGTTACCCAGAATCCTTTGCAAACCTCAAAATTTGGCTAAAAAAACACATGTTCCTCACATTTCTGTGGCACAAAGTTCTGGAATCTGAGAGGAGCCACAAATTTCCTTCCACCCAGCGTTCCCCCAAGTCTCCCGATACAAATGATACCTCACTTGTGTGGGTAGGCCAAGCGCCCATGACAGGAAACGCCCCAAAGCGCAACGTGGACACATCCAATTTTTTGAAAGAAAACAGAGGTGATTTTTGCGAAGTGCCTACCTGTAGATTTTGGCCTCTAGCTCAGCCGGCACCTAGGGAAACCTACCAAACCTGTGCATTTCTGAAAACTAGAGACCTAGGGGAATCCAAGATGGGGTGACTTGTGGGGCTCGGACCAGGTTCTGTTAGCCCAGAATCCTTTGCAAACCTCAAAATGTGGCTAAAAAAAACATGTTCCTCACATTTCTGTGGCAGAAAGTTCTGGAATCTGAGAGGAGCCACAAATTTCCTTCCACCCAGCGTTCCCCCAAGTCTCCCGATAAAAATGATACCTCACTTGTGAGGGTAGGCCTAGCGCCCGCGACAGGAAACGCCCCAAAGCGCAACGTGGACACATCCAATTTTTTTAAAGAAAACAGAGGTGATTTTTTGCGAAATGCCTACCTGTAGATTTTGGCCTCTAGCTCAGCCGGCACCTAGGGAAACCTACCAAACCTGTGCATTTCTGAAAACTAGAGACCTAGGGGAATCCAAGATGGGGTGACTTGTGGGGCTCGGACCAGGTTCTGTTACCCAGAATACTTTGCAAACCTCAAAATTTGGCTAAAAAAACACATGTTCCTCACATTTCTGTGGCAGAAAGTTCTGGAATCTGAGAGGAGCCACAAATTTACTTCCACCCAGCGTTCCCCCAAGTCTCCCGATACAAATAATACCTCACTTGTGTGGGTAGGCCTAGCGCCGGCGACAGGAAACGCCCCAAAGCGCAACGTGGACACATCCAATTTTTTGAAAGAAAACAGAGGTGATTTTTTTGCGAAATGCCTACCTGTAGATTTTGGCCTCTAGCTCAGCCGGCACCTAGGGAAACAAACCAAACCTGTGCATTTCTGAAAACTAGAGACCTAGGGGAATCCAAGATGGGGTGACTTGTGGGGCTCGGACCAGGTTCTGTTTCCCAGAATCCTTTGCAAACCTCAAAATTTGACAAAAAAAAACATGTTCCTCACATTTCTGTGGCAGAAAGTTCTGGAATCTGAGAGGAGCCACAAATTTGCTTCCACCCAGCGTTCCCCCAAGTCTCCCGATACAAATAATACCTCACTTGTGTGGGTAGGCCTAGCGCCCGCGATAGGAAACGCCCCAAAGCGCAACGTGGACACATCCAATTTTTTTAAAGAAAACAGAGGTGTTTTTTGCAAAGTGCCTACCTGTAGATTTTGGCCTCTAGCTCAGCCGGCACCTAGGGAAACCTACCAAACCTGTGCATTTCTGAAAACTAGAGACCTAGGGGAATCCAAGATGGGGTGACTTGTGGGGCTCGGACCAGGTTCTGTTACCCAGAATCCTTTGCAAACCTCAAAATTTGGCTAAAAAAACACATGTTCCTCACATTTCTGTGGCAGAAAGTCCTGGAATCTGAGAGGAGCCACAAATTTCCTTCCACCCAGAGTTCCCCCAAGTCTCCCGATAAAAATGATACCTCACTTGTGTGGGTATGCCTAGCGCCCGTGACAGGAAAGGCCCCGAAGCGCAACGTGGACACATCCAATTTTTTTTAAAGAAAACACAGGTGTTTTTTGCGAAGTGCCTACCTGTAGATTTTGGCCTCTAGCTCAGCCGGCACCTAGGGAAACCTACCAAACCTGTGCATTTCTGAAAACTAGAGACCTAGGTGAATCCAAGATGGGGTGACTTGTGGGGCTCGGACCATGTTCTGTTAGCCCAGAATCCATTGCAAACCTCAAAATTTGGCTAAAAAAAACATGTTCCTCACATTTCTGTGGCAGAAAGTTCTGGAATCTGAGAGGAGCCACAAATTTCCTTCCACCCAGCGTTCCCCCAAGTCCCCCGATAAAAATGATACCTCACTTGTTCTGGGTAGGCCTAGCGCCCGTGACGGGAAACGCCCCAAAGCACAACGTGTACACATCCAATTTTTTGAAAGAAAACAGAGGTGATTTTTGCGAAGTGCCTACCTGTAGATTTTGGCCTCTAGCTCAGCCGGCACCTAGGGAAACCTACCAAACCTGTGCATTTCTGAAAACTAGAGACCTAGGGGAATCCAAGATGGGGTGACTTGTGGGGCTCGGACCAGGTTCTGTTACCCAGAATCCTTTGCAAACCTCAAAATTTGGCTAAAAAAACACATGTTCCTCACATTTCCGTGGCAGAAAGTTCTGGAATCTGAGAGGAGCCACAAATTTTCTTCCACCCAGCGTTCCCCCAAGTCTCCCGATAAAAATTATACCTCACTTGTGTGGGTAGGCCTAGCGCCCGCGACAGGAAACGCCCCAAAGCGCAACGTGGACACATCCAATTTTTTTAATGAAAACAGAGGTGATTTTTTGCGAAATGCCTACCTGTAGATTTTGGCCTCTAGCTCAGCCGGCACCTAGGGAAACCTACCAAACCTGTGCATTTCTGAAAACTAGAGACCTAGGGGAATCCAAGATGGGGTGACTTGTGGGGCTCGGACCAGGTTCTGTTACCCAGAATACTTTGCAAACCTCAAAATTTGGCTAAAAAAACACATGTTCCTCACATTTCTGTGGCAGAAAGTTCTGGAATCTGAGAGGAGCCACAAATTTGCTTCCACCCAGCGTTCCCCCAAGTCTCCCGATACAAATAATACCTCACTTGTGTGGGTAGGCCTAGCGCCCGCGATAGGAAACGCCCCAAAGCGCAACGTGGACACATCCAATTTTTTTAAAGAAAACAGAGGTGTTTTTTGCAAAGTGCCTACCTGTAGATTTTGGCCTCTAGCTCAGCCGGCACCTAGGGAAACCTACCACACCTGTGCATTTCTGAAAACTAGAGACCTAGGTGAATCCAAGATGGGGTGACTTGTGGGGCTCGGACCAGGTTCTGTTAGCCCAGAATCCTTTGCAAACCTCAAAATGTGTCTAAAAAAACATGTTCCTCACATTTCTGTGGCAGAACGTTCTGGAATCTGAGAGGAGCCACAAATTTCCTTCCACCCAGCGTTCCCCCAAGACCCCCAATAAAAATTATACCTCACTTGTGTGGGTAGGCCTAGCGCCCGTGACAGGAAACGCCCCAAAGCATAACGTGTACACATCCAATTTTTTGAAAGAAAACAGAGGTGATTTTTCCGAAGTGCCTACCTGTAGATTTTGGCCTTTAGCTCAGCCGGCACCTAGGGAAACCTACCAAACCTGTGCATTTCTGAAAACTAGAGACCTAGGGGAATCCAAGATGGAGTGACTTGTGGGGCTCGGACCAGGTTCTGTTACCCAGAATTTTTTGCAAACCTCAAAATTTGGCTAAAAAAACACATGTTCCTCACATTTCTGTTGCAGAAAGTTCTGGAATCTGAGAGGAGCCACAAATTTCCTTCCACCCAGCGTTCCCCCAAGTCTCCCGATAAAAATGATACCTCACTTGTGTGGGTAGGCCTAGCGCCCGCGACAGGAAACGCCCCAAAGCGCAACGTGGACACATCCAATTTTTTTTAAGAAAACAGAGGTGATTTTTTGCGAAATGCCTACCTGTAGATTTTGGCCTCTAGCTCAGCCGGCACCTAGGGAAACGTACCAAACCTGTGCATTTCTGAAAACAAGAGACCTAGGGGAATCCAAGATGGGGTGACTTGTGGGGCTCGGACCAGGTTCTGTTACCCAGAATACTTTGCAAACCTCAAAATTTGGCTAAAAAAACACATGTTTCTCACATTTCTGTGGCAGAAAGTTCTGGAATCTGAGAGGAGCCACAAATTTGCTTACACCCAGCGTTCCCCCAAGTCTCCCGATAAAAATGATACCTCACTTGTGTGGGTAGGCCTAGCGCCTGCGACAGGAAATGCCCCAAAGCGCAACGTGGACACATCCAATTTTTTTAAAGAAAACAGAGGTGTTTTTTGAAAAGTGCCTACCTGTAGATTTTGGCCTCTAGCTCAGCCGGCACCTAGGGAAACCTACCAAACCTGTGCATTTCTGAAAACTAGAGACCTAGGGGAATCCAAGATGGGGTGACTTGTGGGGCTCGGACCAGGTTCTGTTACCCAGAATCCTTTGCAAACCTCAAAATTTGGCTAAAAAACACATGTTCCTCACATTTCTGTGGCAGAAAGTCCTGGAATCTGAGAGGAGCCACAAATTTCCTTCCACCCAGAGTTCCCCCAAGTCTCCCGATAAAAATGATACCTCACTTGTGTGGGTATGCCTAGCGCCCGTGACAGGAAAGGCCCCAAAGCGCAACGTGGACACATCCAATTTTTTGAAAGAAAACACAGGTGTTTTTTGCAAAGTGCCTACCTGTAGATTTTGGCCTCTAGCTCAGCCGGCACCTAGGGAAACCTACCAAACCTGTGCATTTCTGAAAACTAGAGACCTAGGGGAATCCAAGATGGGGTGACTTGTGGGGCTCGGACCAGGTTCTGTTACCCAGAATCCTTTGCAAACCTCAAAATTTGGCTAAAAAAACACATGTTCCTCACATTTCTGTGGCAGAAAGTCCTGGAATCTGAGAGGAGCCACAAATTTCCTTCCACCCAGAGTTCCCCCAAGTCTCCCGATAAAAATGATACCTCACTTGTGTGGGTATGCCTAGCGCCCGTGACAGGAAAGGCCCCGAAGCGCAACGTGGACACATCCATTTTTTTGAAAGAAAACACAGGTGTTTTTTGCAAAGTGCCTACCTGTAGATTTTGGCCTCTAGCTCAGCCGGAACCTAGGGAAACCTACCAAACCTGTGCATTTCTGAAAACTAGAGACCTAGGTGAATCCAAGATGGGGTGACTTGTGGGGCTCAGACCAGGTTCTGTTAGCCCAGAATCCTTTGCAAACCTCAAAATGTGGCTAAAAAAAACATGTTCCTCACATTTCTGTGGCAGAAAGTTCTGGAATCTGAGAGGAGCCACAAATTTCCTTCCACCCAGCGTTCCCCCAAGTCCCCCGATAAAAAGGATACCTCACTTGTGTGGGTAGGCCTAGCGCCCGTGACAGGACACGCCCCAAAGCACAACGTGTACACATCCAATTTTTTGAAAGAAAACAGAGGTGATTTTTGCGAAGTGCCTACCTGTAGATTTTGGCCTCTAGCTCAGCCGGCACCTAGGGAAACCTACCAAACCTGTGCATTTCTGAAAACTAGAGACCTAGGGGAATCCAAGATGGGGTGACTTGTGGGGCTCGGACCAGGTTCTGTTACCCAGAATCCTTTGCAAACCTCAAAATTTGGCTAAAAAAACACATGTTCCTCACATTTCTGTGGCAGAAAGTCCTGGAATCTGAGAGGAGCCACAAATTTCCTTCCACCCAGAGTTCCCCCAAGTCTCCCGATAAAAATGATACCTCACTTGTGTGGGTATGCCTAGCGCCCGTGACAGGAAAGGCCCCGAAGCGCAACGTGGACACATCCAATTTTTTAAAAGAAAACACAGGTGTTTTTTGCAAAGTGCCTACCTGTAGATTTTGGCCTCTAGCTCAGCCGGAACCTAGGGAAACCTACCAAACCTGTGCATTTCTGAAAACTAGAGACCTAGGTGAATCCAAGATGGGGTGACTTGTGGGGCTCGGACCAGGTTCTGTTACCCAGAATACTTTGCAAACCTCAAAATTTGGCTAAAAAAACACATGTTCCTCACATTTCTGTGGCAGAAAGTTCTGGAATCTGAGAGGAGCCACAAATTTACTTCCACCCAGCGTTCCCCCAAGTCTCCCGATACAAATAATACCTCACTTGTGTGGGTAGGCCTAGCGCCCGCGACAGGAAACGCCCCAAAGCGCAACGTGGACACATCCAATTTTTTGAAAGAAAACAGAGGTGATTTTTTTGCGAAATGCCTACCTGTAGATTTTGGCCTCTAGCTCAGCCGGCACCTAGGGAAACAAACCAAACCTGTGCATTTCTGAAAACTAGAGACCTAGGGGAATCCAAGATGGGGTGACTTGTGGGGCTCGGACCAGGTTCTGTTTCCCAGAATCCTTTGCAAACCTCAAAATTTGACTAAAAAAAACATGTTCCTCACATTTCTGTGGCAGAAAGTTCTGGAATCTGAGAGGAGCCACAAATTTCCTTCCACCCAGCGTTCCCCCAAGTCCCCCGATAAAAATTATACCTCACTTGTGTGGGTAGGCCTAGCGCCCGCGATAGGAAACGCCCCAAAGCGCAACGTGGACACATCCAATTTTTTTAAAGAAAACAGAGGTGTTTTTTGCAAAGTGCCTACCTGTAGATTTTGGCCTCTAGCTCAGCCGGCACCTAGGGAAACCTACCAAACCTGTGCATTTCTGAAAACTAGAGACCTAGGGGAATCCAAGATGGGGTGACTTGTGGGGCTCGGACCAGGTTCTGTTACCCAGAATCCTTTGCAAACCTCAAAATTTGGCTAAAAAAACACATGTTCCTCACATTTCTGTGGCAGAAAGTCCTGGAATCTGAGAGGAGCCACAAATTTCCTTCCACCCAGAGTTCCCCCAAGTCTCCCGATAAAAATGATACCTCACTTGTGTGGGTATGCCTAGCGCCCGTGACAGGAAAGGCCCCGAAGCGCAACGTGGACACATCCAATTTTTTTTAAAGAAAACACAGGTGTTTTTTGCGAAGTGCCTACCTGTAGATTTTGGCCTCTAGCTCAGCCGGCACCTAGGGAAACCTACCAAACCTGTGCATTTCTGAAAACTAGAGACCTAGGTGAATCCAAGATGGGGTGACTTGTGGGGCTCGGACCAGGTTCTGTTAGCCCAGAATCCATTGCAAACCTCAAAATTTGGCTAAAAAAAACATGTTCCTCACATTTCTGTGGCAGAAAGTTCTGGAATCTGAGAGGAGCCACAAATTTCCTTCCACCCAGCGTTCCCCCAAGTCCCCCGATAAAAATGATACCTCACTTGTTCTGGGTAGGCCTAGCGCCCGTGACGGGAAACGCCCCAAAGCACAACGTGTACACATCCAATTTTTTGAAAGAAAACAGAGGTGATTTTTGCGAAGTGCCTACCTGTAGATTTTGGCCTCTAGCTCAGCCGGCACCTAGGGAAACCTACCAAACCTGTGCATTTCTGAAAACTAGAGACCTAGGGGAATCCAAGATGGGGTGACTTGTGGGGCTCGGACCAGGTTCTGTTACCCAGAATCCTTTGCAAACCTCAAAATTTGGCTAAAAAAACACATGTTCCTCACATTTCCGTGGCAGAAAGTTCTGGAATCTGAGAGGAGCCACAAATTTTCTTCCACCCAGCGTTCCCCCAAGTCTCCCGATAAAAATGATACCTCACTTGTGTGGGTAGGCCTAGCGCCCGCGACAGGAAACGCCCCAAAGCGCAACGTGGACACATCCAATTTTTTTAATGAAAACAGAGGTGATTTTTTGCGAAATGCCTACCTGTAGATTTTGGCCTCTAGCTCAGCCGGCACCTAGGGAAACCTACCAAACCTGTGCATTTCTGAAAACTAGAGACCTAGGGGAATCCAAGATGGGGTGACTTGTGGGGCTCGGACCAGGTTCTGTTACCCAGAATACTTTGCAAACCTCAAAATTTGGCTAAAAAAACACATGTTCCTCACATTTCTGTGGCAGAAAGTTCTGGAATCTGAGAGGAGCCACAAATTTGCTTCCACCCAGCGTTCCCCCAAGTCTCCCGATACAAATAATACCTCACTTGTGTGGGTAGGCCTAGCGCCCGCGATAGGAAACGCCCCAAAGCGCAACGTGGACACATCCAATTTTTTTAAAGAAAACAGAGGTGTTTTTTGCAAAGTGCCTACCTGTAGATTTTGGCCTCTAGCTCAGCCGGCACCTAGGGAAACCTACCACACCTGTGCATTTCTGAAAACTAGAGACCTAGGTGAATCCAAGATGGGGTGACTTGTGGGGCTCGGACCAGGTTCTGTTAGCCCAGAATCCTTTGCAAACCTCAAAATGTGTCTAAAAAAACATGTTCCTCACATTTCTGTGGCAGAACGTTCTGGAATCTGAGAGGAGCCACAAATTTCCTTCCACCCAGCGTTCCCCCAAGACCCCCAATAAAAATTATACCTCACTTGTGTGGGTAGGCCTAGCGCCCGTGACAGGAAACGCCCCAAAGCATAACGTGTACACATCCAATTTTTTGAAAGAAAACAGAGGTGATTTTTCCGAAGTGCCTACCTGTAGATTTTGGCCTTTAGCTCAGCCGGCACCTAGGGAAACCTACCAAACCTGTGCATTTCTGAAAACTAGAGACCTAGGGGAATCCAAGATGGAGTGACTTGTGGGGCTCGGACCTGGTTCTGTTACCCAGAATTTTTTGCAAACCTCAAAATTTGGCTAAAAAAACACATGTTCCTCACATTTCTGTTGCAGAAAGTTCTGGAATCTGAGAGGAGCCACAAATTTCCTTCCACCCAGCGTTCCCCCAAGTCCCCCGATAAAAATGATACCTCACTTGTGTGGGTAGGCCTAGCGCCCGTGACAGGACACGCCCCAAAGCGCAACGTGGACACATCCAATTTTTTGAAAGAAAACAGAGGTGATTTTTGCGAAGTGACTACCTGGAGATTTTGGCCTCTAGCTCAGCCGGCACCTAGGGAAACCTACCAAACCTGTGCATCTATGAAAACTAGAGACCATGGGGAATCCAAGATGGAGTGACTTGTGGGGCTCCGACCAGGTTCTGTTTCCCAGAATCCTTTGCAAACCTCAAAATTTGACTAAAAAAACACATGTTCCTCACATTTCTGTGGCAGAAAGTTCTGGAATCTGAGAGGAGCCACAAATTTCCTTCCACCCAGCGTTCCCCCAAGTCCCCCGATAAAAATGATACCTCACTTGTGTGGGTAGGCCTAGCGCCCATGACAGGACACGCCCCAAAGCACAACGTGTACACATCCAATTTTTTGAAAGAAAACAGAGGTGATTTTTTGCGAAATGCCTACCTGTAGGTTTTGGCCTCTAGCTCAGCCGGCACCTAGGGAAACAAACCAAACCTGTGCATTTCTGAAAACTAGAGACCTAGGGGAATCCAAGATGGGGTGACTTGTGGGGCTCGGACCAGGTTCTGTTTCCCAGAATCCTTTGCAAACCTCAAAATTTGACTAAAAAAACACATGTTCCTCACATTTCTGTGGCAGAAAGTTCTGGAATCTGAGAGGAGCCACAAATTTCCTTCCACCCAGCGTTCCCCCAAGTCTCCTGATAAAAATGATACCTCACTTGTGTGGGTATGCCTAGCGCCCGCGACAGGAAAGGCCCCAAAGCGCAACATGGACACATCCAATTTTTTGAAAGAAAACACAGGTGTTTTTTGCAAAGTGCCTACCTGTAGATTTTGGCCTCTAGCTCAGCCGGAACCTAGGGAAACCTACCAAACCTGTGCATTTCTGAAAACTAGAGACCTAGGTGAATCCAAGATGGGGTGACTTGTGGGGCTCAGACCAGGTTCTGTTAGCCCAGAATCCTTTGCAAACCTCAAAATGTGGCTAAAAAAAACATGTTCCTCACATTTCTGTGGCAGAAAGTTCTGGAATCTGAGAGGAGCCACAAATTTCCTTCCACCCAGCGTTCCCCCAAGTCCCCCGATAAAAATGATACCTCACTTGTGTGGGTAGGCCTAGCGCCCGTGACAGGACACGCCCCAAAGCACAACGTGTACACATCCAATTTTTTGAAAGAAAACAGAGGTGATTTTTGCGAAGTGCCTATCTGTAGATTTTGGCCTCTAGCTTAGCCGGCACCTAGGGAAACATACCAAACCTGTGCATTTCTGAAAACTAGAGACCTAGGGGAATCCAAGATGGGGTGACTTGTGGGGCTCGGACCAGGTTCTGTTACCCAGAATCCTTTGCAAACCTCAAAATTTGGCTAAAAAAACACATGTTCCTCACATTTCTGTGGCAGAAAGTCCTGGAATCTGAGAGGAGCCACAAATTTCCTTCCACCCAGAGTTCCCCCAAGTCTCCCGATAAAAATGATACCTCACTTGTGTGGGTATGCCTAGCGCCCGTGACAGGAAAGGCCCCGAAGCGCAACGTGGACACATCCAATTTTTTGAAAGAAAACACAGGTGTTTTTTGCGAAGTGCCTACCTGTAGATTTTGGCCTCTAGCTCAGCCGGCACCTAGGGAAACCTACCAAACCTGTGCATTTCTTAAAACTAGAGACCTAGGTGAATCCAAGATGGGGTGACTTGTGGGTCTCGGACCAGGTTCTGTTAGCCCAGAATCCTTTGCAAACCTCAAAATGTGGCTAAAAAAAACATGTTCCTCACATTTCTGTGGCAGAAAGTTCTGGAATCTGAGAGGAGCCACAAATTTCCTTCCACCCAGCGTTCCCCCAAGTCCCCCGATAAAAATGATACCTCACTTGTGTGGGTAGGCCTAGCGCCCATGACAGGACACGCCCCAAAGCACAACGTGTACACATCCAATTTTTTGAAAGAAAACAGAGGTGATTTTTTGCGAAATGCCTACCTGTAGATTTTGGCCTCTAGCTCAGCCGGCACCTAGGGAAACAAACCAAACCTGTGCATTTCTGAAAACTAGAGACCTAGGGGAATCCAAGATGGGGTGACTTGTGGGGCTCGGACCAGGTTCTGTTTCCCAGAATCCTTTGCAAACCTCAAAATTTGACTAAAAAAACACATGTTCCTCACATTTCTGTGGCAGAAAGTTCTGGAATCTGAGAGGAGCCACAAATTTCCTTCCACCCAGCGTTCCCCCAAGTCTCCTGATAAAAATGATACCTCACTTGTGTGGGTATGCCTAGCGCCCGCGACAGGAAAGGCCCCAAAGCGCAACATGGACACATCCAATTTTTTGAAAGAAAACACAGGTGTTTTTTGCAAAGTGCCTACCTGTAGATTTTGGCCTCTAGCTCAGCCGGAACCTAGGGAAACCTAGCAAACCTGTGCATTTCTGAAAACTAGAGACCTAGGTGAATCCAAGATGGGGTGACTTGTGGGGCTCAGACCAGGTTCTGTTAGCCCAGAATCCTTTGCAAACCTCAAAATGTGGCTAAAAAAAACATGTTCCTCACATTTCTGTGGCAGAAAGTTCTGGAATCTGAGAGGAGCCACAAATTTCCTTCCACCCAGCGTTCCCCCAAGTCCCCCGATAAAAATGATACCTCACTTGTGTGGGTAGGCCTAGCGCCCGTGACAGGACACGCCCCAAAGCACAACGTGGACACATCCAATTTTTTGAAAGAAAACAGAGGTGATTTTTGCGAAGTGCCTACCTGTAGATTTTGGCCTCTAGCTCAGCCGGAACCTAGGGAAACCTACCAAACCTGTGCATTTCTGAAAACTAGAGACATAGGGGTATCCAAGATGGGGTGACTTGTGGGTCTCGGACCAGGTTCTGTTAGCCCAGAATCCTTTGCAAACCTCAAAATGTGGCTAAAAAAACACATGTTCCTCACATTTCTGTGGCAGAAAGTTCTGGAATCTGAGAGGAGCCACAAATGTCCTTCCACCCAGCGTTCCCCCAAGTCTCCCGATACAAATGATACCTCACTTGTGTGGGTAGGCCTAACGCCCACGACAGGAAACGCCCCAAAGCGCAACGTGGACACATCCAATTTTTTGAAAGAAAACAGAGGTGATTTTTGAGAAGTGCCTACCTGTAGATTTTGGCCTCTAGCTCAGCCAGCACCTAGGGAAACCTACCAAACCTGTGCATTTCTGAAAACCAGTGACCTAGGGGAATCCAAGATGGGGTGACTTGTGGGGCTCGGACCAGGTTCTGTTACCCAGAATCCTTTGCAAACCTCAAAATGTGGCTAAAAAAACACATGTTCCTCACATTTCTGTGGCAGAAAGGTCTGGAATCTGGGAAGAGCCACAAATTTTCTTCCACCCAGCGTTCCCCCAAGTCTCCCGATAAAAATGATACCTCACTTGTGTGGGTAGGCCTAGCGCCCGCAACAGGAAACGCCCCAAAGCGCAACGTGGACACATCCAATTTTTTTAAAGAAAACAGTGCCTACCTGTGGATTTTGGCCTGTAGCTTAGCCGGCACCTCGGCAAACCTACCAACCCTGTGCATTTTTGAAAACTAGAGACCTAGGGGAATCCAAGATGGGGTGACTTGTGGGGCTCAGACCAGGTTCTGTTACCCAGAATCCTTTGCAAAGTTCAAAATTTGGCTAAAAAACACCCTTTCCTCTCATTTCGGTGACAGAAAGTTCTGGAATCTGAGAGGAGCCACAAATTTCCTTCCACCCAGCGTTCCTCCAAGTCTCCCGATAAAAATGATACCTCACTTGTGTGGGTAGGCATAGCGCCCGTGACAGGAAACGCCCCAAAGCACAACGTGGAGACATCCAATTTTTTGAATGAAAACAGATGTGATTTTTGCGAAGTGCCTACCTGGAGATTTTGGCCTCTAGCTCAGCCGGCACCTAGGGAAACCTACCAAACCTGTGCATTTCTGAAAACTAGAGACCTAGGGGAATCCAAGATGGGGTGACTTGTGGGGCTCGGACCAGGTTCTGTTACCCAGAATCCTTTGCAATTCTTAAAATTTGGCTAAAAAAACACATGTTCCTCACATTTCTGTGGCAGAAAGTTCTGGAATCTGAGAGGAGCCTCAAATTTCCTTCCACCCAGCGTTTCCCCAAGTCTCCCGATAAAAATGATACCTCACTTGTGTGGGTAGGCCTAGCGCCCGCAACATGAAACGCCCCAAAGCGCAACGTGGACACATCCAATTTTTTGAAAGAAAACAGAGGTGATTTTTTGCGAAGTGCCTACCTGTAGATTTTGGCCTCTAGCTCAGCCGGCACCTAGGGAAACCTACCAAACCTGTGCATTTCTGAAAACTGGAGACCTACGGGAATCCAAGATGGGGTGACTTGTGGGGCTCGGACCAGGTTCTGTTACCCAGAATCCTTTGCAAACCTCAAAATTTGGCTAAAAAAACACATGTTCCTCACATTTCTGTGGCAGAAAGTTCTGCAATCTGAGAGGAGCCACAAATTTCCTTCCACCCAGCGTTCCCCCAAGTCTCCCGATACAAATGATACCTCACTTGTGTGGGTAGGCCTAGCGCCCACGACAGGAAACGCCCCAAAGCGCACCGTGGACACATCCAATTTTTTGAAAGAAAACAGAGGTGATTTTTGCGAAGTGCCTACCTGTAGATTTTGGCCTCTAGCTCAGCCGGCACCTAGGGAAACCTACCAAACCTGTGCATTTCTGAAAACTAGAGACCTAGGGGAATCCAAGATGGGGTGACTTGTGGAGCTCGGACCAGGTTCTGTTACCCAGAATCCTTTGCAAACCTCAAAATTTGGCAAAAAAAACACATGTTCCTCACATTTCTGTGGCAGAAAGTTCTGGAATCTTAGAGGAGCCACAAATTTCCTTCCACCCAGCGTTCCCCCAAGTCTCCCGATACAAATGATACCTCACTTGTGTGGGTAGGCCTAGCGCCCACGACAGGAAACGCCCCAAAGCGCAACGTGGACACATCCAATTTTTTTAAAGAAAACAGAGGTGATTTTTGCGAAGTGCCTACCTGTAGATTTTGGCCTCTAGCTCAGCCGGCACCTAGGGAAACCTACCAAACCTGTGCATTTCTGAAAACTAGAGACCTAGGGGAATCCAAGATGGGGTGACTTGTGGGGCTCGGACCAGGTTCTGTTACCCAGAATCCTTTGCAAACCTCAAAATTTGGCTAAAAAAACACATGTTCCTCACATTTCTGTGGCAGAAAGTTCTGGAATCTGAGAGGAGCTACAAATTTCCTTCCACCCAGCGTTCCCCCAAGTCTCCCGATACAAATGATACCTCACTTGTGTGGGTAGGCCTAGCGCCCGCGACAGGAAACGCCCCAAAGCGCAACGTGGACACATCCAATTTTTTTAAAGAAAACAGAGGTGTTTTTTGCAAAGTGCCTACCTGTAGATTTTGGCCTCTAGCTCAGCCGGCACCTAGGGAAACCTACCAAACCTGTGCATTTCTGAAGACTAGCTACCTAGGGGAATCCAAGATGGGGTGACTTGTGGGGCTCGGACCAGGTTCTGTTACCCAGAATCCTTTGCAAACCTTAAAATTTGGCTAAAAAAACACATGTTCCTCACATTTTTGTGGCAGAAAGTTCTGGAATCTGAGAGGAGCCACAAATTTCCTTCCACCCAGCGTTCCCCCAATTCTCCCGATACAAATGATACCTCACTTGTGTGGGTAGGCCTAACGCCCACGACAGCAAACGCCCCAAAGCGCAACGTGGACACATCCAATTTTTTGAAAGAAAACAGAGGTGATTTTTGCGAAGTGCCTACCTGTAGATTTTGGCCTCTAGCTCAGCCGTCACCTAGGGAAACCTACCAAACCTGTGCATTTCTGATAACTAGAGACCTAGGGGAATCCAAGATGGGGTGACTTGTGGGGCTCGGACCAGGTTCTGTTACCCAGAATCCTTTGCAAACCTCAAAATTTGGCTAAAAAAACACATGTTCTTCACATTTTTGTGGCAGAAAGTTCTGGAATCTGAGAGGAGCCACAAATTTCCTTCCACCCAGCGTTCCCCCAAGTCTCCCGATACAAATGATACCTCACTTGTGTGGGTAGGCCTAGCGCCCGCGACAGGAAACGCCCCAAAGCGCAACGTGGACACATCCAATTTTATTTAAAGAAAACAGAGGTGTTTTTTGCAAAGTGCCTACCTGTAGATTTTGGCCTCTAGCTCAGCCGGCACCTAGGGAAACCTACCAAACCTGTGCATTTCTGAAAACTAGAGACCTAGGGGAATCCAAGATGGAGTGACTTGTGGGGCTCGGACCAGGTTCTGTTACCCAGAATCCTTTGCAAACCTCAAAATTTGGCTAAAAAAACACATGTTCCTCACATTTCTGTGGCAGAAAGTTCTGGAATCTGAGAGGAGCCACTAATTTCCTTCCACCCAGCGTTTCCCCAAGTCTCCCGATAAAAATGATACCTCACTTGTGTGGGTAGGCCTAGCGCCCGCGACAGGAAACGCCCCAAAGCGCAACGTGGACACATCCAATTTTTTTAAAGAAAACAGAGGTGTTTTTTGCAAAGTGCCTACCTGTAGATTTTGGCCTCTAGCTCAGCCGGCACCTAGGGAAACCTACCAAACCTGTGCATTTCTGAAAACTAGAGACCTAGGAGAATCCAAGATGGGGTGACTTGTGGGGCTCGGACCAGGTTCTGTTACCCAGAATCCTTTGCAAACCTTAAAATTTGGCTAAAAAAACACATGTTCCTCACATTTCTGTGGCAGAAAGGTCTGGAATCTGGGAGGAGCCACACATTTTCTTCCACCCAGCGTTCCCCAAAGTCTCCCGATAAAAATGATACCTCACTTGTGTGGGTAGGCCTAGCGCCCGCGACAGGAAACGCCCCAAAGCGCAAAGTGGACACATCCAATTTTTTTAAAGAAAACAGAGGTGTTTTTTGCAAAGTGCCTACCTGTAGATTTTGGCCTCTAGCTCAGCCGGCACCTAGGGAAACCTACCAAACCTGTGCATTTCTGAAAACTAGCTACCTAGGGGAATCCAAGATGGGGTGACTTGTGGGGCTCGGACCAGGTTCTGTTACCCAGAATCCTTTGCAAACCTTAAAATTTGGCTAAAAAAACACATGTTCCTCACATTTTTGTGGCAGAAAGTTCTGGAATCTGAGAGGAGCCACAAATTTCCTTCCACCCAGCGTTCCCCCAAGTCTCCCGATACAAATGATACCTCACTTGTGTGGGTAGGCCTAACGCCCACGACAGGAAACGCCCCAAAGCGCAACGTGGACACATCCAATTTTATTTAAAGAAAACAGAGGTGTTTTTTGCAAAGTGCCTACCTGTAGATTTTGGCCTCTAGCTCAGCCGGCACCTAGGGAAACCTACCAAACCTGTGCATTTCTGAAAACTAGAGACCTAGGGGAATCCAAGATGGAGTGACTTGTGGGGCTCGGACCAGGTTCTGTTACCCAGAATCCTTTGCAAACCTCAAAATTTGGCTAAAAAAAACACATGTTCCTCACATTTCTGTGGCAGAAAGTTCTGGAATCTGAGAGGAGCCACTAATTTCTTTCCACCCAGCGTTTCCCCAAGTCTCCCGATAAAAATGATACCTCACTTGTGTGGGTAGGCCTAGCGCCCGCGACAGGAAACACCCCAAAGCACAACGTGGACACATCCAATTTTTTTAAAGAAAACAGAGGTGTTTTTTGCGAAGTGCCTACCTGTAGGTTTTGGCCTCTAGCTCAGCCGGCACCTAGGGAAACCTACCAAACCTGTGCATTTCTGAAAACCAGAGACCTAGGGGAATCCAAGATGGGGTGACTTGTGGGGCTCGGACCAGGTTCTGTTACCCAGAATCCTTTGCAAACCTTAAAATTTGGCTAAAAAAACACATGTTCCTCACATTTTTGTGGCAGAAAGTTCTGGAATCTGAGAGGAGCCACAAATTTCCTTCCACCCAGCGTTCCCCCAAGTCTCCCGATACAAATGATACCTCACTTGTGTGGGTAGGCCTAGCGCCCGCGACAGGAAACGCCCCAAAGCGCAACGTGGACACATCCAATTTTATTTAAAGAAAACAGAGGTGTTTTTTGCAAAGTGCCTACCTGTAGATTTTGGCCTCTAGCTCAGCCGGCACCTAGGGAAACCTACCAAACCTGTGCATTTCTGAAAACTAGAGACCTAGGGGAATCCAAGATGGAGTGACTTGTGGGGCTCGGACCAGGTTCTGTTACCCAGAATCCTTTGCAAACCTCAAAATTTGGCTAAAAAAACACATGTTCCTCACATTTCTGTGGCAGAAAGTTCTGGAATCTGAGAGGAGCCACTAATTTCCTTCCACCCAGCGTTTCCCCAAGTCTCCCGATAAAAATGATACCTCACTTGTGTGGATAGGCCTAGCGCCCGCGACAGGAAACGTCCCAAAGCGCAACGTGGACACATCCAATTTTTTTAAAGAAAACAGAGGTGTTTTTTGCAAAGTGCCTACCTGTAGATTTTGGCCTCTAGCTCAGCCGGCACCTAGGGAAACCTACCAAACCTGTGCATTTCTGAAAACTAGAAACCTAGGGGAATCCAAGATTTGGTGACTTTTGGGGCTCGGACCAGGTTCTGTTACCCAGAATCCTTTGCAAACCTCAAAATTTGGCTAAAAAAACACATGTTCCTCATATTTCTGTGGCAGAAAGGTCTGGAATCTGAGAGGAGCCACAAATTTTCTTCCACCCAGCGTTCCCCCAAGTCTCCCGATAAAAATGATACCTCACTTGTGTGGGTAGGCCTAGCGCCCGCGACAGGAAACGCCCCAAAGCGCAACGTGGACACATCCAATTTTTTGAAAGAAAACAGAGGTGTTTTTTGCGAAGTGCCTACCTGTAGATTTTGGCCTCTAGCTCAGCCGGCACCTAGGAAAACCTACCAAACCTGTGCATTTCTGAAAACTAGAGACCTAGGAGAATCCAAGATGGGGTGACTTGTGGGGCTCGGACCAGGTTCTGTTACCCAGAATCCTTTGCAAACCTCAAAATGTGGCTAAAAAACCACATGTTCCTCACATTTCTGTGGCAGAAAGGTCTGGAATCTGGGAGGAGCCACAAATTTTCTTCCACCCAGCGTTCCCCCAAGTCTCCCGATAAAAATGATACCTCACTTGTGTGGGTAGGCCTAGCGCCCGCAACAGGAAACGCCCCAAAGCGCAACGTGGACACATCCCATTTTTTGAAAGAAAACAGTGCCTACCTGTGGATTTTGGCCTGTAGCTTAGCCGGCACCTCGGCAAACCTACCAACCCTGTGCATTTTTGAAAACTAGAGACCTAGGGGAATCCAAGATGGGGTGACTTGTGGGGCTCAGACCAGGTTCTGTTACCCAGAATCCTTTGCAAAGTTCAAAATTTGGCTAAAAAAACACCCTTTCCTCTCATTTCGGTGACAGAAAGTTCTGGAATCTGAGAGGAGCCACAAATTTCCTTCCACCCAGCGTTCCCCCAAGTCTCCCGATAAAAATGATACCTCACTTGTGTGGGTAGGCATAGCGCCCGTGACAGGAAACGCCCCAAAGCACAACGTGGAGACATCCAATTTTTTTAATGAAAACAGATGTGATTTTTGCGAAGTGCCTACCTGGAGATTTTGGCCTCTAGCTCAGCCGGCACCTAGGGAAACCTACCAAACCTGTGCATTTCTGAAAACTAGAGACCTAGGGGAATCCAAGATGGGGTGACTTGTGGGGCTTGGACCAGGTTCTGTTACCCAGAATCCTTTGCAAACCTCAAAATTTGGCTAAAAAAACACATGTTCCTCACATTTCTGTGGCAGAAAGTTCTGGAATCTGAGAGGAGCCACAAATTTTCTTCCACCCAGCGTTCCCCCAAGTCCCCCGATAAAAATGATACCTCACTTGTGTGGGTAGGCCTAGCGCCCGTGACAGGAAACGCCCCAAAGCGCAACGCGGACACATCCAATTTTTTGAAAGAAAACAGAGGTGATTTTTTGCGAAGTGCCTACCTGTAGATTTTGGCCTCTAGCTCAGCCGGCACCTAGGGAAACCTACCAAACCTGTGCATTTCTGAAAACTGGAGACCTAGGGGAATCCAAGATGGGGTGACTTGTGGGGCTCGGACCAGGTTCTGTTACCCAGAATCCTTTGCAAACCTCAAAATTTGGCTAAAAAAACACATGTTCCTCACATTTCTGTGGCAGAAAGTTCTGGAATCTGAGAGGAGCCACAAATTTCCTTCCACCCAGCGTTCCCCCAAGTCTCCCGATACAAATGATACCTCACTTGTGTGGGTAGGCCTAGCGCCCACGACAGGAAACGCCCCAAAGCGCACCGTGGACACATCCAATTTTTTGAAAGAAAACAGAGGTGATTTTTGCGAAGTGCCTACCTGTAGATATTGGCCTCTAGCTCAGCCGGCACCTAGGGAAACCTACAAAACCTGTGCATTTCTGAAAACTAGAGACCTAGGGGAATCCAAGATGGGGTGACTTGTGGGGCTCGGACCAGGTTCTGTTACCCAGAATCCTTTGCAAACCTCAAAATTTGGCTAAAAAAACACATGTTCCTCACATTTCTGTGGCAGAAAGTTCTGGAATCTGAGAGGAGACACAAATTTCCTTCCACCCAGCGTTCCCCCAAGTCTCCCGATACAAATGATACCTCACTTGTGTGGGTAGGCCTAGCGCCCGCGACAGGAAACACCCCAAAGCGCAACGTGGACACATCCAATTTTTTTAAAGAAAACAGAGGTGTTTTTTGCAAAGTGCCTACCTGTAGATTTTGGCCTCTAGCTCAGCCGGCACCTAGGGAAACCTACCAAACCTGTGCATTTCTGAAAACTAGCGACCTAGGGGAATCCAAGATGGAGTGACTTGTGGGGCTCGGACCAGGTTCTGTTACCCAGAATCCTTTGCAAACCTTAAAATTTGGCTAAAAAAACACATGTTCCTCACATTTCTGTGGCAGAAAGTTCTGGAATCTGAGAGGAGCCACTAATTTCCTTCCACCCAGCGTTTCCCCAAGTCTCCCGATAAAAATGATACCTCACTTGTGTGGGTAGGCCTAGAGCCCGCGACAGGAAACGCCCCAAAGCGCAACGTGGACACATCCAATTTTTTTAAAGAAAACAGAGGTGTTTTTTGCAAAGTGCCTACTTGTAGATTTTGGTCTCTAGCTCAGCCGGCACCTAGGGAAACCTACCAAACCTGTGCATTTCTGAAAACTAGAAACCTAGGGGAATCCAAGATTTGGTGACTTTTGGGGCTCGGACCAGGTTCTGTTACCCAGAATCCTTTGCAAACCTCAAAATTTGGCTAAAAAAACACATGTTCCTCATATTTCTGTGGCAGAAAGGTCTGGAATCTGAGAGGAGCCACAAATTGCCTTCCACCCAGCGTTCCCCCAAGTCTCCCGATAAAAATGATACCTCACTTGTGTGGGTAGGCCTAGCGCCCGCGACAGGAAATGCCCCAAAGCGCAACGTGGACACATCCAATTTTTTTAAAGAAAACAGAGGTGATTTTTGCGAAGTGCCTACCTGTAGATTTTGGCCTCTAGCTCAGCCGGCACCTAGGGAAACCTACCAAACCTGTGCATTTCTGAAAACTAGAGATCTAGGGGAATCCAAGATGGGGTGACTTGTGGGGCTCGGACCAGGTTCTGTTAGCCCAGGATCCTTTGCAAACCTCAAAATGTGGCTAAAAAAAACATGTTCCTCACATATCTGTGGCAGAAAGTTCTGAAATCTGAGAGGAGCCACAAATTTCCTTCCACCCAGCGTTCCCCCAAGTCCCCCGATAAAAATGATACCTCACTTGTGTGGGTAGGCTTAGCGCCCGCGACAGGAAACGCCCCAAAGCGCAACGTGGACACATCCAATTTTATTTAAAGAAAACAGAGGTGTTTTTTGCAAAGTGCCTACCTGTAGATTTTGGCCTCTAGCTCAGCCCGCACCTAGGGAAACCTACCAAACCTGTGCATTTCTGAAAACTAGAGATCTAGGGGAATCCAAGATGGGGTGACTTGTGGGGCTCGGACCAGGTTCTGTTACCCAGAATCCTTTGCAAACCTCAAAATGTGGCTAAAAAAACACATGTTCCTCACATTTCTGTGGCAGAAAGTTCTGGAATCTGAGAGGAGCCACAAATGTCCTTCCACCCAGCGTTCCCCCAAGTCTCCCGATACAAATGATACCTCACTTGTGTGGGTAGGCCTAACGCCCACGACAGGAAACGCCCCAAACCGCAACGTGGACACATCCAATTTTTTGAAAGAAAACAGAGGTGATTTTTGCGAAGTGCCTACCTGTAGATTTTGGCCTCTAGCTCAGCCGGCACCTAGGGAAACCTACCAAACCTGTGCATTTCTGAAAACCAGTGACCTAGGGGAATCCAAGATGGGGAGACTTGTGGGGCTCGGACCAGGTTCTGTTACCCAGAATCCTTTGGAAACCTCAAAATTTGGCTAAAAAAAAACATGTTCCTCACATTTCTGTGGCAGAAAGTTCTGGAATCTGAGAGGAGCCACAAATTTCGTTCCACCCAGCATTCCCCCAAGTCTCCCGATACAAATGATACCTCACTTGTGTGGGTAGGCCTAGCGCCCGCGACAGGAAACACCCCAAAGCGCAACGTGGACACATCCAATTTTATTTAAAGAAAACAGAGGTGTTTTTTGCAAAGTGCCTACCTGTAGATTTTGGCCTCTAGCTCAGCCGGCACCTAGGGAAACCTACCAAACCTGTGCATTTCTGAAAACTAGAGACCTAGGGGAATCCAAGATGGAGTGACTTGTGGGGCTCGGACCAGGTTCTGTTATCCAGAATAATTTGAAAACCTCAAAATTTGGCTAAAAAAACACATGTTCCTCACATTTCTGTGGCAGAAAGTTCTGGAATCTGAGAGGAGCCACAAATTTCCTTCCACCCAGCGTTCCCCCAAGTCTCCCGATACAAATGATACCTCACTTGTGTGGGTAGGCCTAGCGCCCACGACAGGAAACGCCCCAAAGCGCAACGTGGACACATCCAATTTTTTGAAAGAAAACAGAGGTGATTTTTGCGAAGTGCCTACCTGTAGATTTTGGCCTCTAGCTCAGCCGTCACCTAGGGAAACCTACCAAACCTGTGCATTTCTGAAAACTAGAGACCTAGGGGAATCCAAGATGGGGTGACTTGTGGGGCTCGGACCAGGTTCTGTTACCCAGAATCCTTTGCAAACCTCAAAATTTGGCTAAAAAAACACATGTTCCTCACATTTCTGTGGCAGAAAGTTCTGGAATCTGAGAGGAGCTACAAATTTCCTTCCACCCAGCGTTCCCCCAAGTCTCCCGATACAAATGATACCTCACTTGTGTGGGTAGGCCTAGCGCCCGCGACAGGAAACGCCCCAAAGCGCAACGTGGACACATCCAATTTTTTTAAAGAAAACAGAGGTGTTTTTTGCAAAGTGCCTACCTGTAGATTTTGGCCTCTAGCTCAGCCGGCACCTAGGGAAACCTACCAAACCTGTGCATTTCTGAAGACTAGCTACCTAGGGGAATCCAAGATGGGGTGACTTGTGGGGCTCGGACCAGGTTCTGTTACCCAGAATCCTTTGCAAACCTTAAAATTTGGCTAAAAAAACACATGTTCCTCACATTTTTGTGGCAGAAAGTTCTGGAATCTGAGAGGAGCCACAAATTTCCTTCCACCCAGCGTTCCCCCAAGTCTCCCGATACAAATGATACCTCACTTGTGTGGGTAGGCCTAACGCCCACGACAGCAAACGCCCCAAAGCGCAACGTGGACACATCCAATTTTTTTAAAGAAAACAGAGGTGATTTTTGCGAAGTGCCTACCTGTAGATTTTGGCCTCTAGCTCAGCCGGCACCTAGGGAAACCTACCAAACCTGTGCATTTCTGAAAACCAGAGACCTAGGGGAATCCAAGATGGGGTGACTTGTGGGGCTCGGACCAGGTTCTGTTACCCAGAATCCTTTGCAAACCTCAAAATTTGGCTAAAAAAACACATGTTCTTCACATTTTTGTGGCAGAAAGTTCTGGAATCTGAGAGGAGCCACAAATTTCCTTCCACCCAGCGTTCCCCCAAGTCTCCCGATACAAATGATACCTCACTTGTGTGGGTAGGCCTAGCGCCCGCGACAGGAAACGCCCCAAAGCGCAACGTGGACACATCCAATTTTATTTAAAGAAAACAGAGGTGTTTTTTGCAAAGTGCCTACCTGTAGATTTTGGCCTCTAGCTCAGCCGGCACCTAGGGAAACCTACCAAACCTGTGCATTTCTGAAAACTAGAGACCTAGGGGAATCCAAGATGGAGTGACTTGTGGGGCTCGGACCAGGTTCTGTTACCCAGAATCCTTTGCAAACCTCAAAATTTGGCTAAAAAAACACATGTTCCTCACATTTCTGTGGCAGAAAGTTCTGGAATCTGAGAGGAGCCACTAATTTCCTTCCACCCAGCGTTTCCCCAAGTCTCCCGATAAAAATGATACCTCACTTGTGTGGGTAGGCCTAGCGCCCGCGACAGGAAACGCCCCAAAGCGCAACGTGGACACATCCAATTTTTTTAAAGAAAACAGAGGTGTTTTTTGCAAAGTGCCTACCTGTAGATTTTGGCCTCTAGCTCAGCCGGCACCTAGGGAAACCTACCAAACCTGTGCATTTCTGAAAACTAGAGACCTAGGAGAATCCAAGATGGGGTGACTTGTGGGGCTCGGACCAGGTTCTGTTACCCAGAATCCTTTGCAAACCTTAAAATTTGGCTAAAAAAACACATGTTCCTCACATTTCTGTGGCAGAAAGGTCTGGAATCTGGGAGGAGCCACACATTTTCTTCCACCCAGCGTTCCCCAAAGTCTCCCGATAAAAATGATACCTCACTTGTGTGGGTAGGCCTAGCGCCCGCGACAGGAAACGCCCCAAAGCGCAAAGTGGACACATCCAATTTTTTTAAAGAAAACAGAGGTGTTTTTTGCAAAGTGCCTACCTGTAGATTTTGGCCTCTAGCTCAGCCGGCACCTAGGGAAACCTACCAAACCTGTGCATTTCTGAAAACTAGCTACCTAGGGGAATCCAAGATGGGGTGACTTGTGGGGCTCGGACCAGGTTCTGTTACCCAGAATCCTTTGCAAACCTTAAAATTTGGCTAAAAAAACACATGTTCCTCACAATTTTGTGGCAGAAAGTTCTGGAATCTGAGAGGAGCCACAAATTTCCTTCCACCCAGCGTTCCCCCAAGTCTCCCGATACAAATGATGCCTCACTTGTGTGGGTAGGCCTAACGCCCACGACAGGAAACGCCCCAAAGCGCAACGTGGACACATCCAATTTTATTTAAAGAAAACAGAGGTGTTTTTTGCAAAGTGCCTACCTGTAGATTTTGGCCTCTAGCTCAGCCGGCACCTAGGGAAACCTACCAAACCTGTGCATTTCTGAAAACTAGAGACCTAGGGGAATCCAAGATGGAGTGACTTGTGGGGCTCGGACCAGGTTCTGTTACCCAGAATCCTTTGCAAACCTCAAAATTTGGCTAAAAAAAACACATGTTCCTCACATTTCTGTGGCAGAAAGTTCTGGAATCTGAGAGGAGCCACTAATTTCTTTCCACCCAGCGTTTCCCCAAGTCTCCCGATAAAAATGATACCTCACTTGTGTGGGTAGGCCTAGCGCCCGCGACAGGAAACGCCCCAAAGCACAACGTGGACACATCCAATTTTTTTAAAGAAAACAGAGGTGTTTTTTGCGAAGTGCCTACCTGTAGGTTTTGGCCTCTAGCTCAGCCGGCACCTAGGGAAACCTACCAAACCTGTGCATTTCTGAAAACCAGAGACCTAGGGGAATCCAAGATGGGGTGACTTGTGGGGCTCGGACCAGGTTCTGTTACCCAGAATCCTTTGCAAACCTTAAAATTTGGCTAAAAAAACACATGTTCCTCACATTTTTGTGGCAGAAAGTTCTGGAATCTGAGAGGAGCCACAAATTTCCTTCCACCCAGCGTTCCCCCAAGTCTCCCGATACAAATGATACCTCACTTGTGTGGGTAGGCCTAGCGCCCGCGACAGGAAACGCCCCAAAGCGCAACGTGGACACATCCAATTTTATTTAAAGAAAACAGAGGTGTTTTTTGCAAAGTGCCTACCTGTAGATTTTGGCCTCTAGCTCAGCCGGCACCTAGGGAAACCTACCAAACCTGTGCATTTCTGAAAACTAGAGACCTAGGGGAATCCAAGATGGAGTGACTTGTGGGGCTCGGACCAGGTTCTGTTACCCAGAATCCTTTGCAAACCTCAAAATTTGGCTAAAAAAACACATGTTCCTCACATTTCTGTGGCAGAAAGTTCTGGAATCTGAGAGGAGCCACTAATTTCCTTCCACCCAGCGTTTCCCCAAGTCTCCCGATAAAAATGATACCTCACTTGTGTGGATAGGCCTAGCGCCCGCGACAGGAAACGTCCCAAAGCGCAACGTGGACACATCCAATTTTTTTAAAGAAAACAGAGGTGTTTTTTGCAAAGTGCCTACCTGTAGATTTTGGCCTCTAGCTCAGCCGGCACCTAGGGAAACCTACCAAACCTGTGCATTTCTGAAAACTAGAAACCTAGGGGAATCCAAGATTTGGTGACTTTTGGGGCTCGGACCAGGTTCTGTTACCCAGAATCCTTTGCAAACCTCAAAATTTGGCTAAAAAAACACATGTTCCTCATATTTCTGTGGCAGAAAGGTCTGGAATCTGAGAGGAGCCACAAATTTTCTTCCACCCAGCGTTCCCCCAAGTCTCCCGATAAAAATGATACCTCACTTGTGTGGGTAGGCCTAGCGCCCGCGACAGGAAACGCCCCAAAGCGCAACGTGGACACATCCAATTTTTTGAAAGAAAACAGAGGTGTTTTTTGCGAAGTGCCTACCTGTAGATTTTGGCCTCTAGCTCAGCCGGCACCTAGGAAAACCTACCAAACCTGTGCATTTCTGAAAACTAGAGACCTAGGAGAATCCAAGATGGGGTGACTTGTGGGGCTCGGACCAGGTTCTGTTACCCAGAATCCTTTGCAAACCTCAAAATGTGGCTAAAAAACCACATGTTCCTCACATTTCTGTGGCAGAAAGGTCTGGAATCTGGGAGGAGCCACAAATTTTCTTCCACCCAGCGTTCCCCCAAGTCTCCCGATAAAAATGATACCTCACTTGTGTGGGTAGGCCTAGCGCCCGCAACAGGAAACGCCCCAAAGCGCAACGTGGACACATCCCATTTTTTGAAAGAAAACAGTGCCTACCTGTGGATTTTGGCCTGTAGCTTAGCCGGCACCTCGGCAAACCTACCAACCCTGTGCATTTTTGAAAACTAGAGACCTAGGGGAATCCAAGATGGGGTGACTTGTGGGGCTCAGACCAGGTTCTGTTACCCAGAATCCTTTGCAAAGTTCAAAATTTGGCTAAAAAAACACCCTTTCCTCTCATTTTGGTGACAGAAAGTTCTGGAATCTGAGAGGAGCCACAAATTTCCTTCCACCCAGCGTTCCCCCAAGTCTCCCGATAAAAATGATACCTCACTTGTGTGGGTAGGCATAGCGCCCGTGACAGGAAACGCCCCAAAGCACAACGTGGAGACATCCAATTTTTTTAATGAAAACAGATGTGATTTTTGCGAAGTGCCTACCTGTAGATTTTGGCCTCTAGCTCAGCCGGCACCTAGGGAAACCTACCAAACCTGTGCATTTCTGAAAACTAGAAACCTAGGGGAATCCAAGATGGAGTGACTTGTGGGGCTCGGACCAGGTTCTGTTACCCAGAATCCTTTGCAAACCTCAAAATTTGGCTAAAAAAACACATGTTCCTCACATTTCTGTGGCAGAAAGTTCTGGAATCTGAGAGGAGCCACAAATTTCCTTCCACCCAGCGTTCCCCCAAGTCTCCCGATACAAATGATACCTCACTTGTGTGGGTAGGCCTAGCGCCCACGACAGGAAACGCCCCAAAGCGCACCGTGGACACATCCAATTTTTTGAAAGAAAACAGAGGTGATTTTTGCGAAGTGCCTACCTGTAGATATTGGCCTCTAGCTCAGCCGGCACCTAGGGAAACCTACCAAACCTGTGCATTTCTGAAAACTAGAGACCTAGGGGAATCCAAGATGGGGTGACTTGTGGGGCTCGGACCAGGTTCTGTTACCCAGAATCCTTTGCAAACCTTAAAATTTGGCTAAAAAAACACATGTTCCTCACATTTCTGTGGCAGAAAGTTCTGGAATCTGAGAGGAGCCACAAATTTCCTTCCACCCAGCCTTCCCCCAAGTCTCCCGATAAAAATGATACCTCACTTGTGTGGGTAGGCCTAGCGCCCGCGACAGGAAACGCCCCAAAGCACAACGTGGACACATCCAATTTTTTTAAAGAAAACAGAGGTGTTTTTTGCGAAGTGCCTACCTGTAGGTTTTGGCCTCTAGCTCAGCCGGCACCTAGGGAAACCTACCAAACCTGTGCATTTCTGAAAACCAGAGACCTAGGGGAATCCAAGATGGGGTGACTTGTGGGGCTCGGACCAGGTTCTGTTACCCAGAATCCTTTGCAAACCTTAAAATTTGGCTAAAAAAACACATGTTCCTCACATTTTTGTGGCAGAAAGTTCTGGAATCTGAGAGGAGCCACAAATTTCCTTCCACCCAGCGTTCCCCCAAGTCTCCCGATACAAATGATACCTCACTTGTGTGGGTAGGCCTAGCGCCCGCGACAGGAAACGCCCCAAAGCGCAACGTGGACACATCCAATTTTATTTAAAGAAAACAGAGGTGTTTTTTGCAAAGTGCCTACCTGTAGATTTTGGCCTCTAGCTCAGCCGGCACCTAGGGAAACCTACCAAACCTGTGCATTTCTGAATACTAGAGACCTAGGGGAATCCAAGATTTGGTGACTTTTGGGGCTCGGACCAGGTTCTGTTACCCAGAATCCTTTGCAAACCTCAAAATTTGGCTAAAAAAACACATGTTCCTCATATTTCTGTGGCAGAAAGGTCTGGAATCTGAGAGGAGCCACAAATTTTCTTCCACCCAGCGTTCCCCCAAGTCTCCCGATAAAAATGATACCTCACTTGTGTGGGTAGGCCTAGCACCCGCGACAGGAAACGCCCCAAAGCGCAACGTGGACACATCCAATTTTTTGAAAGAAAACAGAGGTGTTTTTTGCGAAGTGCCTACCTGTAGATTTTGGCCTCTAGCTCAGCCGGCACCTAGGAAAACCTACCAAACCTGTGCATTTCTGAAAACTAGAGACCTAGGAGAATCCAAGATGGGGTGACTTGTGGGGCTCGGACCAGGTTCTGATACCCAGAATCCTTTGCAAACCTCAAAATGTGGCTAAAAAACCACATGTTCCTCACATTTCTGTGGCAGAAAGGTCTGGAATCTGGGAGGAGCCACAAATTTTCTTCCACCCAGCGTTCCCCCAAGTCTCCCGATAAAAATGATACCTCACTTGTGTGGGTAGGCCTAGCGCCCGCAACAGGAAACGCCCCAAAGCGCAACGTGGACACATCCCATTTTTTGAAAGAAAACAGTGCCTACCTGTGGATTTTGGCCTGTAGCTTAGCCGGCACCTCGGCAAACCTACCAACCCTGTGCATTTTTGAAAACTAGAGACCTAGGGGAATCCAAGATGGGGTGACTTGTGGGGCTCAGACCAGGTTCTGTTACCCAGAATCCTTTGCAAAGTTAAAAATTTGGCTAAAAAAACACCCTTTCCTCTCATTTCGGTGACAGAAAGTTCTGGAATCTGAGAGGAGCCACAAATTTCCTTCCACCCAGCGTTCCCCCAAGTCTCCCGATAAAAATGATACCTCACTTGTGTGGGTAGGCATAGCGCCCGTGACAGGAAACGCCCCAAAGCACAACGTGGAGACATCCAATTTTTTTAATGAAAACAGATGTGATTTTTGCGAAGTGCCTACCTGGAGATTTTGGCCTCTAGCTCAGCCGGCACCTAGGGAAACCTACCAAACCTGTGCATTTCTGAAAACTGGAGACCTAGGGGAATCCAAGATGGGGTGACTTGTGGGGCTCGAACCAGGTTCTGTTACCCAGAATCCTTTGCAAACCTCAAAATTTGGCTAAAAAAACACATGTTCCTCACATTTCTGTGGCAGAAAGTTCTGGAATCTGAGAGGAGCCACAAATTTCCTTCCACCCAGCGTTCCCCCAAGTCTCCCGATACAAATGATACCTCACTTGTGTGGGTAGGCCTAGCGCCCACGACAGGAAACGCCCCAAAGCGCACCGTGGACACATCCAATTTTTTGAAACAAAACAGAGGTGATTTTTGCGAAGTGCCTACCTGTAGATATTGGCCTCTAGCTCAGCCGGCACCTAGGGAAACCTACGAAACCTGTGCATTTCTGAAAACTAGAGACCTAGGGGAATCCAAGATGGGGTGACTTGTGGGGCTCGGACCAGGTTCTGTTACCCAGAATCCTTTGCAAACCTCAAAATTTGGCTAAAAAAACACATGTTCCTCACATTTCTGTGGCAGAAAGTTCTGGAATCTGAGAGGAGACACAAATTTCCTTCCACCCAGCGTTCCCCCAAGTCTCCCGATACAAATGATACCTCACTTGTGTGGGTAGGCCTAGCGCCCGCGACAGGAAACGCCCCAAAGCGCAACGTGGACACATCCAATTTTTTTAAAGAAAACAGAGGTGTTTTTTGCAAAGTGCCTACCTGTAGATTTTGGCCTCTAGCTCAGCCGGCACCTAGGGAAACCTACCAAACCTGTGCATTTCTGAAAACTAGCGACCTAGGGGAATCCAAGATGGAGTGACTTGTGGGGCTCGGACCAGGTTCTGTTACCCAGAATCCTTTGCAAACCTTAAAATTTGGCTAAAAAAACACATGTTCCTCACATTTCTGTGGCAGAAAGTTCTGGAATCTGAGAGGAGCCACTAATTTCCTTCCACCCAGCGTTTCCCCAAGTCTCCCGATAAAAATGATACCTCACTTGTGTGGGTAGGCCTAGAGCCCGCGACAGGAAACGCCCCAAAGCGCAACGTGGACACATCCAATTTTTTTAAAGAAAACAGAGGTGTTTTTTGCAAAGTGCCTACTTGTAGATTTTGGTCTCTAGCTCAGCCGGCACCTAGGGAAACCTACCAAACCTGTGCATTTCTGAAAACTAGAAACCTAGGGGAATCCAAGATTTGGTGACTTTTGGGGCTCGGACCAGGTTCTGTTACCCAGAATCCTTTGCAAACCTCAAAATTTGGCTAAAAAAACACATGTTCCTCATATTTCTGTGGCAGAAAGGTCTGGAATCTGAGAGAAGCCACAAATTTCCTTCCACCCAGCGTTCCCCCAAGTCTCCCGATAAAAATGATACCTCACTTGTGTGGGTAGGCCTAGCGCCCGCGACAGGAAACGCCCCAAAGCGCAACGTGGACACATCCAATTTTTTGAAAGAAAACAGAGGTGTTTTTTGCGAAGTGCCTACCTGTAGATTTTGGCCTCTAGCTCAGCCGGCACCTAGGAAAACCTACCAAACCTGTGCATTTCTGAAAACTAGAGACCTAGGAGAATCCAAGATGGGGTGACTTGTGGGGCTCGGACCAGGTTCTGTTACCCAGAATCCTTTGCAAACCTCAAAATGTGGCTAAAAAAACACATGTTCCTCACATTTCTGTGGCAGAAAGGTCTGGAATCTGGGAAGAGCCACAAATTTTCTTCCACCCAGCGTTCCCCCAAGTCTCCCGATAAAAATGATACCTCACTTGTGTGGGTAGGCCTAGCGCCCGCAACAGGAAACGCCCCAAAGCGCAACGTGGACACATCCCATTTTTTGAAAGAAAACAGTGCCTACCTGTGGATTTTGGCCTGTAGCTTAGCCGGCACCTCGGCAAACCTACCAACCCTGTGCATTTTTGAAAACTAGAGACCTAGGGGAATCCAAGATGGGGTGACTTGTGGGGCTCAGACCAGGTTCTGTTACCCAGAATCCTTTGCAAAGTTCAAAATTTGGCTAAAAAAACACCCTTTCCTCTCATTTTGGTGACAGAAAGTTCTGGAATCTGAGAGGAGCCACAAATTTCCTTCCACCCAGCGTTCCCCCAAGTCTCCCGATAAAAATGATACCTCACTTGTGTGGGTAGGCATAGCGCCCGTGACAGGAAACGCCCCAAAGCACAACATGGAGACATCCAATTTTTTGAATGAAAACAGATGTGATTTTTGCGAAGTGCCTACCTGGAGATTTTGGCCTCTAGCTCAGCCGGCACCTAGGGAAACCTACCAAACCTGTGCATTTCTGAAAACTAGAGACCTAGGGGAATCCAAGATGGGGTGACTTGTGGGGCTCGGACCAGGTTCTGTTACCCAGAATCCTTTGCAAACCTCAAAATTTGGCTAAAAAAACACATGTTCCTCACATTTCTGTGGCAGAAAGTTCTGGAATCTGAGAGGAGCCACAAATTTTCTTCCACCCAGCGTTCCCCCAAGTCCCCCGATAAAAATGATACCTCACTTGTGTGGGTAGGCCTAGCGCCCGTGACAGGAAACACCCCAAAGCACAACGTGGAGACATCCAATTTTTTGAATGAAAACAGAGGTGATTTTTGCGAAGTGCCTACCTGTAGATTTTGGCCTCTAGCTCAGCCGGCACCTAGGGAAACCTACCAAACCTGTGCATTTCTGAAAACTAGAGACCTAGGGGAATCCAAGATGGGGTGACTTGTGGGGCTCGGACCAGGTTCTGTTACCCAGAATCCTTTGCAAACCTTAAAATTTGGCTAAAAAAACACATGTTCCTCACATTTCTGTGGCAGAAAGTTCTGGAATCTGAGAGGAGCCACAAATTTCCTTCCACCCAGCGTTTCCCCAAGTCTCCCGATAAAAATGATACCTCACTTGTGTGGGTAGGCCTAGCGCCCGCAACAGGAAACGCCCCAAAGCGCAACGTGGACACATCCAATTTTTTGAAAGAAAACAGAGGTGATTTTTTGCGAAGTGCCTACCTGTAGATTTTGGCCTCTAGCTCAGCCGGCACCTAGGGAAACCTACCAAACCTGTGCATTTCTGAAAACTGGAGACCTACGGGAATCCAAGATGGGGTGACTTGTGGGGCTCGGACCAGGTTCTGTTACCCAGAATCCTTTGCAAACCTCAAAATTTGGCTAAAAAAACACATGTTCCTCACATTTCTGTGGCAGAAAGTTCTGGAATCTGAGAGGAGACACAAATTTCCTTCCACCCAGCGTTCCCCCAAGTCTCCCGATACAAATGATACCTCACTTGTGTGGGTAGGCCTAGCGCCCGCGACAGGAAACGCCCCAAAGCGCAACGTGGAAACATCCAATTTTTTTAAAGAAAACAGAGGTGTTTTTTGCAAAGTGCCTACCTGTAGATTTTGGCCTCTAGCTCAGCCGGCACCTAGGGAAACCTACCAAACCTGTGCATTTCTGAAAACTAGCGACCTAGGGGAATCCAAGATGGAGTGACTTGTGGGGCTCGGACCAGGTTCTGTTACCCAGAATCCTTTGCAAACCTCAAAATCTGGCTAAAAAAACACATGTTCCTCACATTTCTGTGGCAGAAAGTTCTGGAATCTTAGAGGAGCCACAAATTTCCTTCCACCCAGCGTTCCCCCAAGTCTCCCGATACAAATGATACCTCACTTGTGTGGGTAGGCCTAGCGCCCACGACAGGAAACGCCCCAAAGCACAACGTGGACACATCCAATTTTTTTAAAGAAAACAGAGGTGATTTTTGCGAAGTGCCTACCTGTAGATTTTGGCCTCTAGCTCAGCCGGCACCTAGGGAAACCTACCAAACCTGTGCATTTCTGAAAACTAGAGACCTACGGGAATCCAAGATGGGGTGACTTGTGGGGCTCGGACCAGGTTCTGTTACCCAGAATCCTTTGCAAACCTCAAAATTTGGCTAAAAAAACACATGTTCCTCACATTTCTGTGGCAGAAAGTTCTGGAATCTGAGAGGAGACACAAATTTCCTTCCACCCAGCGTTCCCCCAAGTCTCCCGATACAAATGATACCTCACTTGTGTGGGTAGGCCTAGCGCCCGCGACAGGAAACGCCCCAAAGCGCAACGTGGACACATCCAATTTTTTTAAAGAAAACAGAGGTGTTTTTTGCAAAGTGCCTACCTGTAGATTTTGGCCTCTAGCTCAGCCGGCACCTAGGGAAACCTACCAAACCTGTGCATTTCTGAAAACTAGCGACCTAGGGGAATCCAAGATGGAGTGACTTGTGGGGCTCGGACCAGGTTCTGTTACCCAGAATCCTTTGCAAACCTCAAAATCTGGCTAAAAAAACACATGTTCCTCACATTTCTGTGGCAGAAAGTTCTGGAATCTTAGAGGAGCCACAAATTTCCTTCCACCCAGCGTTCCCCCAAGTCTCCCGATACAAATGATACCTCACTTGTGTGGGTAGGCCTAGCGCCCACGACAGGAAACGCCCCAAAGCACAACGTGGACACATCCAATTTTTTTAAAGAAAACAGAGGTGATTTTTGCGAAGTGCCTACCTGTAGATTTTGGCCTCTAGCTCAGCCGGCACCTAGGGAAACCTACCAAACCTGTGCATTTCTGAAAACTAGAGACCTAGGGGAATCCAAGAGGGGGTGACTTGTGGGGCTCGGACCAGGTTCTGTTAGCCCAGGATCCTTTGCAAACCTCAAAATGTGGCTAAAAAAACATGTTCCTCACATATCTGTGGCAGAAAGTTCTGGAATCTGAGAGGAGCCACAAATTTCCTTCCACCCAGCGTTCCCCCAAGTCCCCCGATAAAAATGATACCTCACTTGTGTGGGTAGGCCTAGCGCCCGCGACAGGAAACGCCCCAAAGCGCAACGTGGACACATCCAATTTTATTTAAAGAAAACAGAGGTGTTTTTTGCAAAGTGCCTACCTGTAGATTTTGGCCTCTAGCTCAGCCGGAACCTAGGGAAACCTACCAAACCTGTGCATTTCTGAAAACTAGAGACCTAGGGGAATCCAAGATGGGGTGACTTGTGGGGCTCGGACCAGGTTCTGTTACCCAGAATCCTTTGCAAACCTCAAAATGTGGCTAAAAAAACACATGTTCCTCACATTTCTGTGGCAGAAAGTTCTGGAATCTGAGAGGAGCCACAAATGTCCTTCCACCCAGCGTTCCACCAAGTCTCCCGATACAAATGATACCTCACTTGTGTGGGCAGGCCTAACGCCCACGACAGGAAACGCCCCAAAGCGCAACGTGGACACATCCAATTTTTTTAAAGAAAACAGAGGTGATTTTTGCGAAGTGCCTACCTGTAGATTTTGGCCTCTAGCTCAGCCGGCACCTAGGGAAACCTACCAAACCTGTGCATTTCTGAAAACCAGTGACCTAGGGGAATCCAAGATGGGGTGACTTGTGGGGCTCGGACCAGGTTCTGTTACCCAGAATCCTTTGCAAACCTCAAAATGTGGCTAAAAAAACACATGTTCCTCACATTTCTGTGGCAGAAAGTTCTGGAATCTGAGAGGAGCCACAAATGTCCTTCCACCCAGCGTTCCCCCAAGTCTCCCGATACAAATGATACCTCACTTGTGTGGGTAGGCCTAGCGCCCGCGAGATGAAACACCCCAAAGCGCAACGTGGACACATCCAATTTTATTTAAAGAACACAGAGGTGTTTTTTGCAAAGTGCCTACCTGTAGATTTTGGCCTCTAGCTCAGCCGGCACCTAGGGAAACCTACCAAACCTGTGCATTTCTGAAAACTAGAGACCTAGGGGAATCCAAGATGGAGTGACTTGTGGGGCTCGGACCAGGTTCTGTTACCCAGAATAATTTGCAAACCTCAAAATTTGGCTAAAAAAACACATGTTCCTCACATTTCTGTGGCAGAAAGTTCTGGAATCTGAGAGGAGCCACAAATTTCCTTCCACCCAGCGTTCCCCCAACTCTCCCGATACAAATGATACCTCACTTGTGTGGGTAGGCCTAGCGCCCACGACAGGAAACGCCCCAAAGCGCAACGTGGACACATCCAATTTTTTTAAAGAAAACAGACGTGATTTTTGCGAAGTGCCTACCTGTAGATTTTGGCCTCTAGCTCAGCCGGCACCTAGGGAAACCTACCAAACCTGTGCATTTCTGAAAACTAGAGACCTAGGGGAATCCAAGATGGGGTGACTTGTGGGGCTCGGACCAGGTTCTGTTACCCAGAATCCTTTGCAAACCTCAAAATTTGGCTAAAAAAACACATGTTCCTCACATTTCTGTGGCAGAAAGTTCTGGAATCTGAGAGGAGCTACAAATTTCCTTCCACCCAGCGTTCCCCCAAGTCTCCCGATACAAATGATACCTCACTTGTGTGGGTAGGCCAAGCGCCCGCGACAGGAAACGCCCCAAAGCGCAACGTGGACACATCCAATTTTTTTAAAGAAAACAGAGGTGTTTTTTGCAAAGTGCCTACCTGTAGATTTTGGCCTCTAGCTCAGCCGGCACCTAGGGAAACCTACCAAACCTGTGCATTTCTGAAAACTAGAGACCTAGGGGAATCCAAGATGGAGTGACTTGTGGGGCTCGGACCAGGTTCTGTTACCCAGAATAATTTGCAAACCTCAAAATTTGGCTAAAAAAACACATGTTCCTCACATTTCTGTGGCAGAAAGTTCTGGAATCTGAGAGGAGCCACAAATTTCCTTCCACCCAGCGTTCCCCCAAGTCTCCCGATACAAATGATACCTCACTTGTGTGGGTAGGCCTAGCGCCCACGACAGGAAACGCCCCAAAGCGCAACGTGGACACATCCAATTTTTTGAAAGAAAACAGACGTGATTTTTGCGAAGTGCCTACCTGTAGATTTTGGCCTCTAGCTCAGCCGGCACCTAGGGAAACCTACCAAACCTGTGCATTTCTGAAAACTATAGACCTAGGGGAATCCGAGATGGGGTGACTTGTGGGGCTCGGACCAGGTTCTGTTACCCAGAATCCTTTGCAAACCTCAAAATTTGGCTAAAAAAACACATGTTCCTCACATCTCTGTGGCAGAAAGTTCTGGAATCTGAGAGGAGCTACAAATTTCCTTCCACCCAGCGTTCCCCCAAGTCTCCCGATACAAATGATACCTCACTTGTGTGGGTAGGCCAAGCGCCCGCGACAGGAAACGCCCCAAAGCGCAACGTGGACACATCCAATTTTTTTAAAGAAAACAGAGGTGTTTTTTGCAAAGTGCCTACCTGTAGATTTTGGCCTCTAGCTCAGCCGGCACCTAGGGAAACCTACCAAACCTGTGCATTTCTGAAAACTAGCTACCTAGGGGAATCCAAGATGGGGTGACTTGTGGGGCTCGGACCAGGTTCTGTTACCCAGAATCCTTTGCAAACCTCAAAATGTGGCTAAAAAAACACATGTTCCTCAAATTTCTGTGGCAGAAAGTTCTGGAATCTGAGAGGAGCCACAAATTTCCTTCCACCCAGCGTTTCCCCAAGTCTCCCGATAAAAATGATACCTCACTTGTGTGGGTAGGCCTAGCGCCCGCAAAAGGAAACGCCCCAAAGCGCAACGTGGACACATCTAATTTTTTGAAAGAAAACAGAGGTGATTTTTGCGAAGTGCCTACCTGTAGATTTTGGCCTCTAGCTCAGCCGGCACCTAGGGAAACCTACCAAACCTGTGCATTTCTGAAAACTAGAGACCTAGGGGAATCCAAGATGGGGTGACTTGTGGGGCTCGGACCAGGTTCTGTTACCCAGAATCCTTTGCAAACCTCAAAATGTGGCAAAAAAAACACATGTTCCTCACATTTCTGTGGCAGAAAGTTCTGGAATCTGAGAGGAGACACAAATTTCCTTCCACCCAGCGTTCCCCCAAGTCTCCCGATACAAATGATACCTCACTTGTGTGGGTAGGCCTAGCGCCCGCGACATGAAACACCCCAAAGCGCAACGTGGACACATCCAATTTTATTTAAAGAAAACACAGGTGTTTTTTGCAAAGTGCCTACCTGTAGATTTTGGCCTCTAGCTCAGCCGGCACCTAGGGAAACCTACCAAACCTGTGCATTTCTGAAAACTAGAGACCTAGGGGAATTCAAGATGGAGTGACTTGTGGGGCTCGGACCAGGTTCTGTTACCCAGAATAATTTGCAAACCTCAAAATTTGGCTAAAAAAACACATGTTCCTCACATTTCTGTGGCAGAAAGTTCTGGAATCTGAGAGGAGCCACAAATTTCCTTCCACCCAGCGTTCCCCCAAGTCTCCCGATACAAATGATACCTCACTTGTGTGGGTAGGCCTAGCGCCCACGACAGGAAGCGCCCCAAAGCGCAACGTGGACACATCCAATTTTTTGAAAGAAAACAGAGGTGATTTTTGCGAAGTGCCTACCTGTAGATTTTGGCCTCTAGCTCAGCCGGCACCTAGGGAAACCTACCATACCTGTGCATTTCTGAAAACTAGAGACCTAGGGGAATCCAAGATAGGGTGACTTGTGGGGCTCGGACCAGGTTCTGTTACCCAGAATCATTTGCAAACCTCAAAATTTGGCTAAAAAAACACATGTTCCTCACATTTCTGTGGCAGAAAGTTCTGGAATCTGAGAGGAGCTACAAATTTCCTTCCACCCAGCGTTCCCCCAAGTCTCCCGATACAAATGATACCTCACTTGTGTGGGTAGGCCTAGCGCCCGCGACAGGAAACGCCCCAAAGCGCAACGTGGACACATCCAATTTTTTTAAAGAAAACAGAGGTGTTTTTTGCAAAGTGCCTACCTGTAGATTTTGGCCTCTAGCTCAGCCGGCACCTAGGGAAACCTACCAAACCTGTGCATTTCTGAAAACTAGCTACCTAGGGGAATCCAAGATGGGGTGACTTGTGGGGCTCGGACCAGGTTCTGTTACCCAGAATCCTTTGCAAACCTTAAAATTTGGCTAAAAAAACACATGTTCATCACATTTTTGTGGCAGAAAGTTCTGGAATCTGAGAGGAGCCACAAATTTCCTTCCACCCAGCGTTCCCCCAAGTCTCCCGATACAAATGATACCTCACTTGTGTGGGTAGGCCTAACGCCCACGACAGGAAACGCCCCAAAGCGCAACGTGGACACATCCAATTTTTTTAAAGAAAACAGAGGTGATTTTTGCGAAGTGCCTACCTGTAGATTTTGGCCTCTAGCTCAGCTGGCACCTAGGGAAACCTACCAAACCTGTGAATTTCTGAAAACCAGAGACCTAGGGGAATCCAAGATGGTGTGACTTGTGGGGCTCGGACCAGGTTCTGTTACCCAGAATCCTTTGCAAACCTTAAAATTTGGCTAAAAAAACACATGTTCCTCACATTTTTGTGGCAGAAAGTTCTGGAATCTGAGAGGAGCCACAAATTTCCTTCCACCCAGCGTTCCCCCAAGTCTCCCGATACAAATGATACCTCACTTGTGTGGGTAGGCCTAGCGCCCGCAAAAGGAAACGCCCCAAAGCGCAACGTGGACACATCCAATTTTATTTAAAGAAAACAGAGGTGTTTTTTACAAAGTGCCTACCTGTAGATTTTGGCCTCTAGCACAGCCGGCACCTAGGGAAACCTACCAAACCTGTGCATTTCTTAAAACTAGAGACCTAGGGGAATCCAAGATGGAGTGACTTGTGGGGCTCGGACCAGGTTCTGTTACCCAGAATAATTTGCAAACCTCAAAATCTGGCTAAAAAAACACATGTTCCTCACATTTCTGTGGCAGAAAGTTCTGGAATCTGAGAGGAGCCACTAATTTCCTTCCACCCAGCGTTTCCCCAAGTCTCCCGATAAAAATGATACCTCACTTGTGTGGGTAGGCCTAGCGCCCGCGTCAGGAAACGCCCCAAAGCGCAACGTGGACACATCCAATTTTTTTAAAGAAAACAGAGGTGTTTTTTGCAAAGTGCCTACCTGTAGATTTTGGCCTCTAGCTCAGCCGGCACCTAGGGAAACCTACCAAACCTGTGCATTTCTGAAAACTAGAAACCTAGGGGAATCCAAGATTTGGTGACTTTTGGGGCTCGGACCAGGTTCTGTTACCCAGAATCCTTTGCAAACCTCAAAATTTGGCTAAAAAAACACATGTTCCTCATATTTCTGTGGCAGAAAGGTCTGGAATCTGAGAGGAGCCACAAATTTCCTTCCACCCAGCGTTCCCCCAAGTCTCCCGATAAAAATGATACCTCACTTGTGTGGGTAGGCCTAGCGCCCGCGACAGGAAACGCCCCAAAGCGCAACGTGGACACATCCAATTTTTTTAAAGAAAACAGAGGTGTTTTTTGCGAAGTGCCTACCTGTAGATTTTGGCCTCTAGTTCAGCCGGCACCTAGGAAAACCTACCAAACCTGTGCATTTCTGAAAACTAGAGACCTAGGAGAATCCAAGATGGGGTGACTTGTGGGGCTCGGACCAGGTTCTGTTACCCAGAATCCTTTGCAAACCTCAAAATGTGGCTAAAAAAACACATGTTCCTCACATTTCTGTGGCAGAAAGGTCTGGAATCTGGGAGGAGCCACAAATTTTCTTCCACCCAGCGTTCCCCCAAGTCTCCCGATAAAAATGATACCTCACTTGTGTGGGTAGGCCTAGCGCCCGCAACAGGAAACGCCCCAAAGCGCAACGTGGACACTTCCCATTTTTTTGAAAGAAAACAGTGCCTACCTGTGGATTTTGGCCTGTAGCTTAGCCGGCACCTCGGCAAACCTACCAAACCTGTGCATTTTTGAAAACTAGAGACCTAGGGGAATCCAAGATGGGGTGACTTGTGGGGCTCAGACCAGGTTCTGTTACCCAGAATCCTTTGCAAAGTTCAAAATTTGGCTAAAAAAACACCCTTTCCTCTCATTTCGGTGACAGAAAGTTCTGGAATCTGAGATGAGCCACAAATTTCCTTCCACCCAGCGTTCCCCCAAGTCTCCCGATAAAAATGATACCTCACTTGTGTGGGTAGGCATAGCGCCCGTGACAGGAAACGCCCCAAAGCACAACGTGGAGACATCCAATTTTTTGAATGAAAACAGATGTGATTTTTGCGAAGTGCCTACCTGGAGATTTTGGCCTCTAGCTCAGCCGGCACCTAGGGAAACCTACCAAACCTGTGCATTTCTGAAAACTAGAGACCTAGGGGAATCCAAAATGGGGTGACTTGTGGGGCTCGGACCAGGTTCTGTTACCCAGAATCCTTTGCAAACCTCAAAATTTGGCTAAAAAAACACATGTTCCTCACATTTCTGTGGCAGAAAGTTCTGGAATCTGAGAGGAGCCACAAATTTTCTTCCACCCAGCGTTCCCCCAAGTCCCCCGATAAAAATGATACCTCACTTGTGTGGGTAGGCCTAGCGCCCGCAACAGGAAACGCCCCAAAGCGCAACGTGGACACATCCAATTTTTTGAAAGAAAACAGAGGTGATTTTTTGCGAAGTGCCTACCTGTAGATTTTGGCCTCTAGCTCAGCTGGCACCTAGGGAAACCTACCAAACCTGTGCATTTCTGAAAACTGGAGACCTAGGGGAATCCAAGATGGGGTGACTTGTGGGGCTCGGACCAGGTTCTGTTACCCAGAATCCTTTGCAAACCTCAAAATTTGGCTAAAAAATCACATGTTCCTCACATTTCTGTGGCAGAAAGTTCTGGAATCTGAGAGGAGCCACAAATTTCCTTCCACCCAGCGTTCCCCCAAGTCTCCCGATACAAATGATACCTCACTTGTGTGGGTAGGCCTAGCGCCCACGATAGGAAACGCCCCAAAGTGCACCGTGGACACATCCAATTTTTTGAAAGAAAACAGAGGTGATTTTTGCGAAGTGCCTACCTGTAGATTTTGGCCTCTAGCTCAGCCGGCACCTAGGGAAACCTACCAAACCTGTGCATTTCTGAAAACTAGAGACCTAGGGGAATCCAAGATGGGGTGACTTGTGGGGCTCGGACCAGGTTCTGTTACCCAGAATCCTTTGCAAACCTCAAAATTTGGCTAAAAAAACACATGTTCCTCACATTTCTGTGGCAGAAAGTTCTGAAATCTGAGAGGAGACACAAATTTCCTTCCACCCAGCGTTCCCCCAAGTCTCCCGATACAAATGATACCTCACTTGTGTGGGTAGGCCTAGCGCCCACAACAGGAAATGCCCCAAAGCGCAACGTGGACACATCCAATTTTTTTAAAGAAAACCGAGGTGATTTTTGCGAAGTGCCTACCTGTAGATTTTGGCCTCTAGCTCAGCTGGCACCTAGGGAAACCTACCAAACCTGTGCATTTCTGAAAACTAGAGACCTAGGGGAATCCAAGATGGGGTGACTTGTGGGGCTCGGACCAGGTTCTGTTAGCCCAGGATCCTTTGCAAACCTCAAGATGTGGCTAAAAAAAACATGTTCCTCACATATCTGTGGCAGAAAGTTCTGGAATCTGAGAGGAGCCACAAATTTCCTTCCACCCAGCGTTCCCCCAAGTCCCCCGATAAAAATTATACCTCACTTGTGTGGGTAGGCCTAGCGCCCGCGACAGGAAACGCCCCAAAGCGCAACGTGGACACATCCAATTTTATTTAAAGAAAACAGAGGTGTTTTTTGCAAAGTGCCTACCTGTAGATTTTGGCCTCTAGCTCAACCGGCACCTAGGGAAACCTACCAAACCTGTGCAATTCTGAAAACTAGAGACCTAGGGGAATCAAATATGGGGTGACTTGTGGGGCTCGGACCAGGTTCTGTTACCCAGAATCCTTTGCAAACCTCAAAATGTGGCTAAAAAAACACATGTTCCTCAAATTTCTGTGGCAGAAAGTTCTGGAATCTGAGAGGAGCCACAAATTTCCTTCCACCCAGCGTTTCCCCAAGTCTCCCGATAAAAATGATACCTCACTTGTGTGGGTAGGCCTAGCGCCCGCAAAAGGAAACGCCCCAAAGCGCAACGTGGACACATCTAATTTTTTGAAAGAAAACAGAGGTGATTTTTGCAAAGTGCCTACCTGTAGATTTTGGCCTCTAGCTCAGCCGGCACCTAGGGAAACCTACCAAACCTGTGCATTTCTGAAAACTAGAGACCTAGGGGAATCCAAGATGGGGTGACTTGTGGGGCTCGGACCAGGTTCTGTTACCCAGAATCCTTTGCAAACCTCAAAATGTGGCAAAAAAAACACATGTTCCTCACATTTCTGTGGCAGAAAGTTCTGGAATCTGAGAGGAGACACAAATTTCCTTCCACCCAGCGTTCCCCCAAGTCTCCCGATACAAATGATACCTCACTTGTGTGGGTAGGCCTAGCGCCCGCGACATGAAACACCCCAAAGCGCAACGTGGACACATCCAATTTTATTTAAAGAAAACACAGGTGTTTTTTGCAAAGTGCCTACCTGTAGATTTTGGCCTCTAGCTCAGCCGGCACCTAGGGAAACCTACCAAACCTGTGCATTTCTGAAAACTAGAGACCTAGGGGAATTCAAGATGGAGTGACTTGTGGGGCTCGGACCAGGTTCTGTTACCCAGAATAATTTGCAAACCTCAAAATTTGGCTAAAAAAACACATGTTCCTCACATTTCTGTGGCAGAAAGTTCTGGAATCTGAGAGGAGCCACAAATTTCCTTCCACCCAGCGTTCCCCCAAGTCTCCCGATACAAATGATACCTCACTTGTGTGGGTAGGCCTAGCGCCCACGACAGGAAGCGCCCCAAAGCGCAACGTGGACACATCCAATTTTTTTAAAGAAAACAGAGGTGATTTTTGCGAAGTGCTTACCTGTAGATTTTGGCCTCTAGCTCAGCCGGCACCTAGGGAAACCTACCAAACCTGTGCATTTCTGAAAACTAGAGACCTAGGGGAATCCAAGATAGGGTGACTTGTGGGGCTCGGACCAGGTTCTGTTACCCAGAATCATTTGCAAACCTCAAAATTTGGCTAAAAAAACACATGTTCCTCACATTTCTGTGGCAGAAAGTTCTGGAATCTGAGAGGAGCTACAAATTTCCTTCCACCCAGCGTTCCCCCAAGTCTCCCGATACAAATGATACCTCACTTGTGTGGGTAGGCCTAGCGCCCGCGACAGGAAACGCCCCAAAGCGCAACGTGGACACATCCAATTTTTTTAAAGAAAACAGAGGTGGTTTTTGCAAAGAGCCTACCTGTAGATTTTGGCCTCTAGCTCAGCCGGCACCTAGGGAAACCTACCAAACCTGTGCATTTCTGAAAACTAGCTACCTAGGGGAATCCAAGATGGGGTGACTTGTGGGGCTCGGACCAGGTTCTGTTACCCAGAATCCTTTGCAAACCTTAAAATTTGGCTAAAAAAACACATGTTCCTCACATTTTTGTGGCAGAAAGTTCTGGAATCTGAGAGGAGCCACAAATTTCCTTCCACCCAGCGTTCCCCCAAGTCTCCCGATACAAATGATACCTCACTTGTGTGGGTAGGCCTAACGCCCACGAGAGGAAACGCCCCAAAGCGCAACGTGGACACATCCAATTTTTTTAAAGAAAACAGAGTTGATTTTTGCGAAGTGCCTACCTGTAGATTTTGGCCTCTAGCTCAGCTGGCACCTAGGGAAACCTACCAAACCTGTGAATTTCTGAAAACCAGAGACCTAGGGGAATCCAAGATGGGGTGACTTGTGGGGCTCGGACCAGGTTCTGTTACCCAGAATCCTTTGCAAACCTTAAAATTTGGCTAAAAAAACACATGTTCCTCACATTTTTGTGGCAGAAAGTTCTGGAATCTGAGAGGAGCCACAAATTTCCTTCCACCCAGCGTTCCCCCAAGTCTCCCAATACAAATGATACCTCACTTGTGTGGGTAGGCCTAGCGCCCGCGACAGGAAACGCCCCAAAGCGCAACGTGGACACATCCAATTTTATTTAAAGAAAACAGAGGTGTTTTTTACAAAGTGCCTACCTGTAGATTTTGGCCTCTAGCACAGCCGGCACCTAGGGAAACCTACCAAACCTGTGCATTTCTTAAAACTAGAGACCTAGGGGAATCCAAGATGGAGTGACTTGTGGGGCTCGGACCAGGTTCTGTTACCCAGAATAATTTGCAAACCTCAAAATCTGGCTAAAAAAACACATGTTCCTCACATTTCTGTGGCAGAAAGTTCTGGAATCTGAGAGGAGCCACTAATTTCCTTCCACCCAGCGTTTCCCCAAGTCTCCCGATAAAAATGATACCTCACTTGTGTGGGTAGGCCTAGCGCCCGCGTCAGGAAACGCCCCAAAGTGCAACGTGGACACATCCAATTTTTTTAAAGAAAACAGAGGTGTTTTTTGCAAAGTGCCTACCTGTAGATTTTGGCCTCTAGCTCAGCCGGCACCTAGGGAAACCTACCAAACCTGTGCATTTCTGAAAACTAGAAACCTAGGGGAATCCAAGATTTGGTGACTTTTGGGGCTCGGACCAGGTTCTGTTACCCAGAATCCTTTGCAAACCTCAAAATTTGGCTAAAAAAACACATGTTCCTCATATTTCTGTGGCAGAAAGGTCTGGAATCTGAGAGGAGCCACAAATTTCCTTCCACCCAGCGTTCCCCCAAGTCTCCCGATAAAAATGATACCTCACTTGTGTGGGTAGGCCTAGCGCCCGCGACAGGAAACGCCCCAAAGCGCAACGTGGACACATCCAATTTTTTTAAAGAAAACAGAGGTGTTTTTTGCGAAGTGCCTACCTGTAGATTTTGGCCTCTAGTTCAGCCGGCACCTAGGAAAACCTACCAAACCTGTGCATTTCTGAAAACTAGAGACCTAGGAGAATCCAAGATGGGGTGACTTGTGGGGCTCGGACCAGGTTCTGTTACCCAGAATCCTTTGCAAACCTCAAAATGTGGCTAAAAAAACACATGTTCCTCACATTTCTGTGGCAGAAAGGTCTGGAATCTGGGAGGAGCCACAAATTTTCTTCCACCCAGCGTTCCCCCAAGTCTCCCGATAAAAATGATACCTCACTTGTGTGGGTAGGCCTAGCGCCCGCAACAGGAAACGCCCCAAAGCGCAACGTGGACACTTCCCATTTTTTTGAAAGAAAACAGTGCCTACCTGTGGATTTTGGCCTGTAGCTTAGCCGGCACCTCGGCAAACCTACCAAACCTGTGCATTTTTGAAAACTAGAGACCTAGGGGAATCCAAGATGGGGTGACTTGTGGGGCTCAGACCAGGTTCTGTTACCCAGAATCCTTTGCAAAGTTCAAAATTTGGCTAAAAAAACACCCTTTCCTCTCATTTCGGTGACAGAAAGTTCTGGAATCTGAGATGAGCCACAAATTTCCTTCCACCCAGCGTTCCCCCAAGTCTCCCGATAAAAATGATACCTCACTTGTGTGGGTAGGCATAGCGCCCGTGACAGGAAACGCCCCAAAGCACAACGTGGAGACATCCAATTTTTTGAATGAAAACAGATGTGATTTTTGCGAAGTGCCTACCTGGAGATTTTGGCCTCTAGCTCAGCCGGCACCTAGGGAAACCTACCAAACCTGTGCATTTCTGAAAACTAGAGACCTAGGGGAATCCAAAATGGGGTGACTTGTGGGGCTCGGACCAGGTTCTGTTACCCAGAATCCTTTGCAAACCTCAAAATTTGGCTAAAAAAACACATGTTCCTCACATTTCTGTGGCAGAAAGTTCTGGAATCTGAGAGGAGCCACAAATTTTCTTCCACCCAGCGTTCCCCCAAGTCCCCCGATAAAAATGATACCTCACTTGTGTGGGTAGGCCTAGCGCCCGCAACAGGAAACGCCCCAAAGCGCAACGTGGACACATCCAATTTTTTGAAAGAAAACAGAGGTGATTTTTTGCGAAGTGCCTACCTGTAGATTTTGGCCTCTAGCTCAGCCGGCACCTAGGGAAACCTACCAAACCTGTGCATTTCTGAAAACTGGAGACCTAGGGGAATCCAAGATGGGGTGACTTGTGGGGCTCGGACCAGGTTCTGTTACCCAGAATCCTTTGCAAACCTCAAAATTTGGCTAAAAAATCACATGTTCCTCACATTTCTGTGGCAGAAAGTTCTGGAATCTGAGAGGAGCCACAAATTTCCTTCCACCCAGCGTTCCCCCAAGTCTCCCGATACAAATGATACCTCACTTGTGTGGGTAGGCCTAGCGCCCACGACAGGAAACGCCCCAAAGCGCACCGTGGACACATCCAATTTTTTGAAAGAAAACAGAGGTGATTTTTGCGAAGTGCCTACCTGTAGATTTTGGCCTCTAGCTCAGCCGGCACCTAGGGAAACCTACCAAACCTGTGCATTTCTGAAAACTAGAGACCTAGGGGAATCCAAGATGGGGTGACTTGTGGGGCTCGGACCAGGTTCTGTTACCCAGAATCCTTTGCAAACCTCAAAATTTGGCTAAAAAAACACATGTTCCTCACATTTCTGTGGCAGAAAGTTCTGGAATCTGAGAGGAGACACAAATTTCCTTCCACCCAGCGTTCCCCCAAGTCTCCCGATACAAATGATACCTCACTTGTGTGGGTAGGCCTAGCGCCCACGACAGGAAATGCCCCAAAGCGCAACGTGGACACATCCAATTTTTTTAAAGAAAACAGAGGTGATTTTTGCGAAGTGCCTACCTGTAGATTTTGGCCTCTAGCTCAGCCGGCACCTAGGGAAACCTACCAAACCTGTGCATTTCTGAAAACTAGAGACCTAGGGGAATCCAAGATGGGGTGACTTGTGGGGCTCGGACCAGGTTCTGTTAGCCCAGGATCCTTTGAAAACCTCAAAATGTGGCTAAAAAAAACATGTTCCTCACATATCTGTGGCAGAAAGTTCTGGAATCTGAGAGGAGCCACAAATTTCCTTCCACCCAGCGTTCCCCCAAGTCCCCCGATAAAAATTATACCTCACTTGTGTGGGTAGGCCTAGCGCCCGCGACAGGAAACGCCCCAAAGCGCAACGTGGACACATCCAATTTTATTTAAAGAAAACAGAGGTGTTTTTTGCAAAGTGTCTACCTGTAGATTTTGGCCTCTAGCTCAACCGGCACCTAGGGAAACCTACCAAACCTGTGCATTTCTGAAAACTAGAGACCTAGGGGAATCAAAGATGGGGTGACTTGTGGGGCTCGGACCAGGTTCTGTTACCCAGAATCCTTTGCAAACCTCAAAATGTGGCTAAAAAAACACATGTTCCTCACATTTCTGTGGCAGAAAGTTCTGGAATCTGAGAGGAGCCACAAATTTCCTTCCACCCAGCGTTTCCCCAAGTCTCCCGATAAAAATGATACCTCACTTGTGTGGGTAGGCCTAGCGCCCGCAACAGGAAACGCCCCAAAGCGCAACGTGGACACGTCTAATTTTTGAAAGAAAACAGAGGTGATTTTTGCGAAGTGCCTACCTGTAGATTTTGGCCTCTAGCTCAGCCGGCACCTAGGGAAACCTACCAAACCTGTGCATTTCTGAAAACTAGAGACCTAGGGGAATCCAAGATGGGGTGACTTGTGGGGCTCGGACCAGGTTCTGTTACCCAGAATCCTTTGCAAACCTCAAAATGTGGCAAAAAAAACACATGTTCCTCACATTTCTGTGGCAGAAAGTTCTGGAATCTGAGAGGAGACACAAATTTCCTTCCACCCAGCGTTCCCCCAAGTCTCCCGATACAAATGATACCTCACTTGTGTGGGTAGGCCTAGCGCCCGCGACATGAAACACCCCAAAGCGCAACGTGGACACATCCAATTTTATTTAAAGAAAACACAGGTGTTTTTTGCAAAGTGCCTACCTGTAGATTTTGGCCTCTAGCTCAGCCGGCACCTAGGGACACCTACCAAACCTGTGCATTTCTGAAAACTAGAGACCTAGGGGAATCCAAGATGGAGTGACTTGTGGGGCTCGGACCAGGTTCTGTTACCCAGAATAATTTGCAAACCTCAAAATTTGGCTAAAAAAACACATGTTCCTCACATTTCTGTGGCAGAAAGTTCTGGAATCTGAGAGGAGCCACAAATTTCCTTCCACCCAGCGTTCCCCCAAGTCTCCCGATACAAATGATACCTCACTTGTGTGGGTAGGCCTAGCGCCCACGACAGGAAGCGCCCCAAAGCGCAACGTGGACACATCCAATTTTTTGAAAGAAAACAGAGGTGATTTTTGCGAAGTGCCTACCTGTAGATTTTGGCCTCTAGCTCAGCCGGCACCTAGGGAAACCTACCAAACCTGTGCATTTCTGAAAACTAGAGACCTGGGGGAATCCAAGATGGGGTGACTTGTGGGGCTCGGACCAGGTTCTGTTACCCAGAATCCTTTGCAAACCTTAAAATTTGGCTAAAAAAACACATGTTCCTCACATTTCTGTGGCAGAAAGTTCTGGAATCTGAGAGGAGCCACAAATTTCCTTCCACCCAGCGTTTCCCCAAGTCTCCCGATAAAAATGATACCTCACTTGTGTGGGTAGGCCTAGCGCACGCAACAGGAAACGCCCCAAAGCGCAACGTGGACACATCCAATTTTTTGAAAGAAAACAGAGGTGATTTTTTGCGAAGTGCCTACCTGTAGATTTTGGCCTCTAGCTCAGCCGGCACCTAGGGAAACCTACCAAACCTGTGCATTTCTGAAAACTAGAGACCTACGGGAATCCAAGATGGGGTGACTTGTGGGGCTCGAACCAGGTTCTGTTACCCAGAATCCTTTGCAAACCTCAAATTTTGGCTAAAAAAACACATGTTCCTCACATTTCTGTGGCATAAAGTTCTGGAATCTGAGAGGAGCCACAAATTTCCTTCCACCCAGCGTTCCCCCAAGTCTCCCGATACAAATGATACCTCACTTGTGTGGGTAGGCCTAGCGCCCACGACAGGAAACGCCCCAAAGCGCACCGTTGACACATCCAATTTTTTGAAAGAAAACAGAGGTGATTTTTGCGAAGTGCCTACCTGTAGATTTTGGCCTCTAGCTCAGCCGGCACCTAGGGCAACCTACCAAACCTGTGCATTTCTGAAAACTAGAGACCTAGGGGAATCCAAGATGGGGTGACTTGTTGGGCTCGGACCAGGTTCTGTTACCCAGAATCCTTTGCAAACCTCAAAATTTGGCTAAAAAAACACATGTTCCTCACATTTCTGTGGCAGAAAGTTCTGGAATCTGAGAGGAGACACAAATTTCCTTCCACCCAGCGTTCCCCCAAGTCTCCCGATACAAATGATACCTCACTTGTGTGGGTAGGCCTAGCGCCCGCGACAGGAAACGCCCCAAAGCGCAACGTGGACACATCCAATTTTTTAAAAGAAAACAGAGGTGTTTTTTGCAAAGTGCCTACCTGTAGATTTTGGCCTCTAGCTCAGCCGGCACCTAGGGAAACCTACCAAACCTGTGCATTTCTGAAAACTAGCGACCTAGGGGAATCCAAGATGGAGTGACTTGTGGGGCTCGGACCAGGTTCTGTTACCCAGAATCCTTTGCAAACCTCAAAATTTGGCTAAAAAAACACATGTTCCTCACATTTCTGTGGCAGAAAGTTCTGGAATCTTAGAGGAGCCACAAATTTCCTTCCACCCAGCGTTCCCCCAAGTCTCCCGATACAAATTATACCTCACTTGTGTGGGTAGGCCTAGCGCCCACGACAGGAAACGCCCCAAAGCGCAACGTGGACACATCCAATTTTTTTAAAGAAAACAGAGGTGATTTTTGCGAAGTGCCTACCTGTAGATTTTGGCCTCTAGCTCAGCCGGCACCTAGGGAAACCTACCAAACCTGTGCATTTCTGAAAACTAGAGAACTACGGGAATCCAAGATGGGGTGACTTGTGGGGCTCGGACCAGGTTCTGTTACCCAGAATCTTTTGCAAACCTCAAAATTTGGCTAAAAAAACACATGTTCCTCACATTTCTGTGGCAGAAAGTTCTGGAATCTGAGAGGAGCCACAAATTTCCTTCCACCCAGCGTTCCCCCAAGTCTCCCGATACAAATGATACCTCACTTGTGTGGGTAGGCCTAGCGCCCACGACAGGAAACGCCCCAAAGCGCAACGTGGACACATCCAATTTTTTGAAAGAAAACAGAGGTGATTTTAGCGAAGTGCCTACCTGTAGATTTTGGCTTCTAGCTCAGCCGGCACCTAGGGAAACCTACCAAACCTGTGCATTTCTGAAAACTAGAGACCTAGGGGAATCCAAGATGGGGTGACTTGTGGGGCACGGACCAGGTTCTGTTACCCAGAATCCTTTGCAAACCTCAAAATTTGGCTAAAAAAACACATGTTCCTCACATTTCTGTGGCAGAAAGTTCTGGAATCTGAGAGGAGACACAAATTTCCTTCCACCCAGCGTTTCCCCAAGTCTCCCGATAAAAATGATACCTCACTTGTGTGGGTAGGCCTAGCGCACGCAACAGGAAACGCCCCAAAGCGCAACGTGGACACATCCAATTTTTTGAAAGAAAACAGAGGTGATTTTTTGCGAAGTGCCTACCTGTAGATTTTGGCCTCTAGCTCAGCCGGCACCTAGGGAAACCTACCAAACCTGTGCATTTCTGAAAACTAGAGACCTACGGGAATCCAAGATGGGGTGACTTGTGGGGCTCGGACCAGGTTCTGTTAGCCCAGGATCCTTTGAAAACCTCAAAATGTGGCTAAAAAAAACATGTTCCTCACATATCTGTGGCAGAAAGTTCTGGAATCTGAGAGGAGCCACAAATTTCCTTCCACCCAGCGTTCCCCCAAGTCTCCCGATACAAATGATACCTCACTTGTGTGGGTAGGCCTAGCGCCCACGACAGGAAATGCCCCAAAGCGCAACGTGGACACATCCAATTTTTTTAAAGAAAACAGAGGTGATTTTTGCGAAGTGCCTACCTGTAGATTTTGGCCTCTAGCTCAGCCGGCACCTAGGGAAACCTACCAAACCTGTGCATTTCTGAAAACTAGAGACCTAGGGGAATCCAAGATGGGGTGACTTGTGGGGCTCGGACCAGGTTCTGTTAGCCCAGGATCCTTTGAAAACCTCAAAATGTGGCTAAAAAAAACATGTTCCTCACATATCTGTGGCAGAAAGTTCTGGAATCTGAGAGGAGCCACAAATTTCCTTCCACCCAGCGTTCCCCCAAGTCCCCCGATAAAAATTATACCTCACTTGTGTGGGTAGGCCTAGCGCCCGCGACAGGAAACGCCCCAAAGCGCAACGTGGACACATCCAATTTTATTTAAAGAAAACAGAGGTGTTTTTTGCAAAGTGTCTACCTGTAGATTTTGGCCTCTAGCTCAACCGGCACCTAGGGAAACCTACCAAACCTGTGCATTTCTGAAAACTAGAGACCTAGGGGAATCAAAGATGGGGTGACTTGTGGGGCTCGGACCAGGTTCTGTTACCCAGAATCCTTTGCAAACCTCAAAATGTGGCTAAAAAAACACATGTTCCTCACATTTCTGTGGCAGAAAGTTCTGGAATCTGAGAGGAGCCACAAATTTCCTTCCACCCAGCGTTTCCCCAAGTCTCCCGATAAAAATGATACCTCACTTGTGTGGGTAGGCCTAGCGCCCGCAACAGGAAACGCCCCAAAGCGCAACGTGGACACGTCTAATTTTTGAAAGAAAACAGAGGTGATTTTTGCGAAGTGCCTACCTGTAGATTTTGGCCTCTAGCTCAGCCGGCACCTAGGGAAACCTACCAAACCTGTGCATTTCTGAAAACTAGAGACCTAGGGGAATCCAAGATGGGGTGACTTGTGGGGCTCGGACCAGGTTCTGTTACCCAGAATCCTTTGCAAACCTCAAAATGTGGCAAAAAAAACACATGTTCCTCACATTTCTGTGGCAGAAAGTTCTGGAATCTGAGAGGAGACACAAATTTCCTTCCACCCAGCGTTCCCCCAAGTCTCCCGATACAAATGATACCTCACTTGTGTGGGTAGGCCTAGCGCCCGCGACATGAAACACCCCAAAGCGCAACGTGGACACATCCAATTTTATTTAAAGAAAACACAGGTGTTTTTTGCAAAGTGCCTACCTGTAGATTTTGGCCTCTAGCTCAGCCGGCACCTAGGGACACCTACCAAACCTGTGCATTTCTGAAAACTAGAGACCTAGGGGAATCCAAGATGGAGTGACTTGTGGGGCTCGGACCAGGTTCTGTTACCCAGAATAATTTGCAAACCTCAAAATTTGGCTAAAAAAACACATGTTCCTCACATTTCTGTGGCAGAAAGTTCTGGAATCTGAGAGGAGCCACAAATTTCCTTCCACCCAGCGTTCCCCCAAGTCTCCCGATACAAATGATACCTCACTTGTGTGGGTAGGCCTAGCGCCCACGACAGGAAGCGCCCCAAAGCGCAACGTGGACACATCCAATTTTTTGAAAGAAAACAGAGGTGATTTTTGCGAAGTGCCTACCTGTAGATTTTGGCCTCTAGCTCAGCCGGCACCTAGGGAAACCTACCAAACCTGTGCATTTCTGAAAACTAGAGACCTGGGGGAATCCAAGATGGGGTGACTTGTGGGGCTCGGACCAGGTTCTGTTACCCAGAATCCTTTGCAAACCTTAAAATTTGGCTAAAAAAACACATGTTCCTCACATTTCTGTGGCAGAAAGTTCTGGAATCTGAGAGGAGCCACAAATTTCCTTCCACCCAGCGTTTCCCCAAGTCTCCCGATAAAAATGATACCTCACTTGTGTGGGTAGGCCTAGCGCACGCAACAGGAAACGCCCCAAAGCGCAACGTGGACACATCCAATTTTTTGAAAGAAAACAGAGGTGATTTTTTGCGAAGTGCCTACCTGTAGATTTTGGCCTCTAGCTCAGCCGGCACCTAGGGAAACCTACCAAACCTGTGCATTTCTGAAAACTAGAGACCTACGGGAATCCAAGATGGGGTGACTTGTGGGGCTCGAACCAGGTTCTGTTACCCAGAATCCTTTGCAAACCTCAAATTTTGGCTAAAAAAACACATGTTCCTCACATTTCTGTGGCATAAAGTTCTGGAATCTGAGAGGAGCCACAAATTTCCTTCCACCCAGCGTTCCCCCAAGTCTCCCGATACAAATGATACCTCACTTGTGTGGGTAGGCCTAGCGCCCACGACAGGAAACGCCCCAAAGCGCACCGTTGACACATCCAATTTTTTGAAAGAAAACATAGGTGATTTTTGCGAAGTGCCTACCTGTAGATTTTGGCCTCTAGCTCAGCCGGCACCTAGGGCAACCTACCAAACCTGTGCATTTCTGAAAACTAGAGACCTAGGGGAATCCAAGATGGGGTGACTTGTTGGGCTCGGACCAGGTTCTGTTACCCAGAATCCTTTGCAAACCTCAAAATTTGGCTAAAAAAACACATGTTCCTCACATTTCTGTGGCAGAAAGTTCTGGAATCTGAGAGGAGACACAAATTTCCTTCCACCCAGCGTTCCCCCAAGTCTCCCGATACAAATGATACCTCACTTGTGTGGGTAGGCCTAGCGCCCGCGACAGGAAACGCCCCAAAGCGCAACGTGGACACATCCAATTTTTTAAAAGAAAACAGAGGTGTTTTTTGCAAAGTGCCTACCTGTAGATTTTGGCCTCTAGCTCAGCCGGCACCTAGGGAAACCTACCAAACCTGTGCATTTCTGAAAACTAGCGACCTAGGGGAATCCAAGATGGAGTGACTTGTGGGGCTCGGACCAGGTTCTGTTACCCAGAATCCTTTGCAAACCTCAAAATTTGGCTAAAAAAACACATGTTCCTCACATTTCTGTGGCAGAAAGTTCTGGAATCTTAGAGGAGCCACAAATTTCCTTCCACCCAGCGTTCCCCCAAGTCTCCCGATACAAATTATACCTCACTTGTGTGGGTAGGCCTAGCGCCCACGACAGGAAACGCCCCAAAGCGCAACGTGGACACATCCAATTTTTTTAAAGAAAACAGAGGTGATTTTTGCGAAGTGCCTACCTGTAGATTTTGGCCTCTAGCTCAGCCGGCACCTAGGGAAACCTACCAAACCTGTGCATTTCTGAAAACTAGAGACCTACGGGAATCCAAGATGGGGTGACTTGTGGGGCTCGGACCAGGTTCTGTTACCCAGAATCTTTTGCAAACCTCAAAATTTGGCTAAAAAAACACATGTTCCTCACATTTCTGTGGCAGAAAGTTCTGGAATCTGAGAGGAGCCACAAATTTCCTTCCACCCAGCGTTCCCCCAAGTCTCCCGATACAAATGATACCTCACTTGTGTGGGTAGGCCTAGCGCCCACGACAGGAAACGCCCCAAAGCGCAACGTGGACACATCCAATTTTTTGAAAGAAAACAGAGGTGATTTTAGCGAAGTGCCTACCTGTAGATTTTGGCTTCTAGCTCAGCCGGCACCTAGGGAAACCTACCAAACCTGTGCATTTCTGAAAACTAGAGACCTAGGGGAATCCAAGATGGGGTGACTTGTGGGGCACGGACCAGGTTCTGTTACCCAGAATCCTTTGCAAACCTCAAAATTTGGCTAAAAAAACACATGTTCCTCACATTTCTGTGGCAGAAAGTTCTGGAATCTGAGAGGAGACACAAATTTCCTTCCACCCAGCGTTCCCCCAAGTCTCCCGATACAAATGATACCTCACTTGTGTGGGTAGGCCTAGCGCCCGCGACAGGAAACGCCCCAAAGCGCAACGTGGACACATCCAATTTTTTTAAAGAAAACAGAGGTGTTTTTTGCAAAGTGCCTACCTGTAGATTTTGGCCTCTAGCTCAGCCGGCACCTAGGGAAACCTACCAAACCTGTGCATTTCTGAAAACTAGCGACCTAGGGGAATCCAAGATGGAGTGATTTGTGGGGCTCGGACCAGGTTCTGTTACCCAGAATCCTTTGCAAACCTCAAAATTTGGCTAAAAAAACACATGTTCCTCACATTTCTGTGGCAGAAAGTTCTGGAATCTTAGAGGAGCCACAAATTTCCTTCCACCCAGCGTTCCCCCAAGTCTCCCGATACAAATGATACCTCACTTGTGTGGGTAGGCCTAGCGCCCACGACAGGAAACGCCCCAAAGCGCAACGTGGACACATCCAATTTTTTTAAAGAAAACAGAGGTGATTTTTGCGAAGTGCCTACCTGTAGATTTTGGCCTCTAGCTCAGCCGGCACCTAGGGAAACCTACCAAACCTGTGCATTTCTAAAAACTAGAGACCTAGGGGAATCCAAGATGGGGTGACTTGTGGGGCTCGGACCAGGTTCTGTTAGCCCAGGATCCTTTGCAAACCTCAAAATGTGGCTAAAAAAAACATGTTCCTCACATATCTGTGGCAGAAAGTTCTGGAATCTGAGAGGAGCCACAAATTTCCTTCCACCCAGCGTTCCCCCAAGTCCCCCGATAAAAATTATACCTCACTTGTGTGGGTAGGCCTAGCGCCCGCGACAGGATACGCCCCAAAGCGCAACGTGGACACATCCAATTTTATTTAAAGAAAACAGAGGTGTTTTTTGCAAAGTGCCTACCTGTAGATTGAGGCCTCTAGCTCAGCTGGCACCTAGGGAAACCTACCAAACCTGTGCATTTCTGAAAACTAGAGACCTAGGGGAATCCAAGATGGGGTGACTTGTGGGGCTCGGACCAGGTTCTGTTACCCAGAATCCTTTGCAAACCTCAAAATGTGGCTAAAAAAACACATGTTCCTCACATTTCTGTGGCAGAAAGTTCTGGAATCTGAGAGGAGCCACAAATTTCCTTCCACCCAGCGTTTCCCCAAGTATCCCGATAAAAATGATACCTCACTTGTGTGGGTAGGCCTAGCGCCCGCAACAGGAAACGCCCCAAAGCGCAACGTGGACACATCCAATTTTTTGAAAGAAAACAGAGGTGATTTTTTGCGAAGTGCCTACCTGTAGATTTTGGCCTCTAGCTCAGCCGGCACCTAGGGAAACCTACCAAACCTGTGCATTTCTGAAAACTGGAGACCTAGGGGAATCCAAGATGGGGTGACTTGTGGGGCTCGGACCAGGTTCTGTTACCCAGAATCCTTTGCAAACCTCAAAATTTGGCTAAAAAAACACATGTTCCTCACATTTCTGTGGCAGAAAGTTCTGGAATCTGAGAGGAGCCACAAATGTTCTTCCACCCAGCGTTCCCCCAAGTCTCCCGATAAAAATGATACCTCACTTGTGTGGGTAGGCCTAATGCGCACGACAGGAAACGCCCCAAAGCGCAACGTGGACACATCCAATTTTTTGAAAGAAAACAGAGGTGATTTTTGCGAAGTGCCTACCTGTAGATTTTGGCCTCTAGCTCAGCCGGCACCTAGGGAAACCTACCAAACCTGTGCATTTCTGAAAACTAGAGACCTAGGGGAATCCAAGATAGGGTGACTTGTGGGGCTCGGACCAGGTTCTGTTACCCAGAATCATTTGCAAACCTCAAAATTTGGCTAAAAAAACACATGTTCCTCACATTTCTGTGGCAGAAAGTTCTGGAATCTGAGAGGAGCTACAAATTTCCTTCCACCCAGCGTTCCCCCAAGTCTCCCGATACAAATGATACCTCACTTGTGTGGGTAGGCCTAGCGCCCGCGACAGGAAACGCCCCAAAGCGCAACGTGGACACATCCAATTTTTTTAAAGAAAACAGAGGTGTTTTTTGCAAAGTGCCTACCTGTAGATTTTGGCCTCTAGCTCAGCCGGCACCTAGGGAAACCTACCAAACCTGTGCATTTCTGAAAACTAGCTACCTAGGGGAATCCAAGATGGGGTGACTTGTGGGGCTCGGACCAGGTTCTGTTACCCAGAATCCTTTGCAAACCTTAAAATTTGGCTAAAAAAACACATGTTCCTCACATTTTTGTGGCAGAAAGTTCTGGAATCTGAGAGGAGCCACAAATTTCCTTCCACCCAGCGTTCCCCCAAGTCTCCCGATACAAATGATACCTCACTTGTGTGGGTAGGCCTAACGCCCACGAGAGGAAACGCCCCAAAGCGCAACGTGGACACATCCAATTTTTTTAAAGAAAACAGAGGTGATTTTTGCGAAGTGCCTACCTGTAGATTTTGGCCTCTAGCTCAGCTGGCACCTAGGGAAACCTACCAAACCTGTGAATTTCTGAAAACCAGAGACCTAGGGGAATCCAAGATGGGGTGACTTGTGGGGCTCGGACCAGGTTCTGTTACCCAGAATCCTTTGCAAACCTTAAAATTTGGCTAAAAAAACACATGTTCCTCACATTTTTGTGGCAGAAAGTTCTGGAATCTGAGAGGAGCCACAAATTTCCTTCCACCCAGCGTTCCCCCAAGTCTCCCAATACAAATGATACCTCACTTGTGTGGGTAGGCCTAGCGCCCGCGACAGGAAACGCCCCAAAGCGCAACGTGGACACATCCAATTTTATTTAAAGAAAACAGAGGTGTTTTTTACAAAGTGCCTACCTGTAGATTTTGGCCTCTAGCACAGCCGGCACCTAGGGAAACCTACCAAACCTGTGCATTTCTTAAAACTAGAGACCTAGGGGAATCCAAGATGGAGTGACTTGTGGGGCTCGGACCAGGTTCTGTTACCCAGAATAATTTGCAAACCTCAAAATCTGGCTAAAAAAACACATGTTCCTCACATTTCTGTGGCAGAAAGTTCTGGAATCTGAGAGGAGCCACTAATTTCCTTCCACCCAGCGTTTCCCCAAGTCTCCCGATAAAAATGATACCTCACTTGTGTGGGTAGGCCTAGCGCCCGCGTCAGGAAACGCCCCAAAGTGCAACGTGGACACATCCAATTTTTTTAAAGAAAACAGAGGTGTTTTTTGCAAAGTGCCTACCTGTAGATTTTGGCCTCTAGCTCAGCCGGCACCTAGGGAAACCTACCAAACCTGTGCATTTCAGAAAACTAGAAACCTAGGGGAATCCAAGATTTGGTGACTTTTGGGGCTCGGACCAGGTTCTGTTACCCAGAATCCTTTGCAAACCTCAAAATTTGGCTAAAAAAACACATGTTCCTCATATTTCTGTGGCAGAAAGGTCTGGAATCTGAGAGGAGCCACAAATTTCCTTCCACCCAGCGTTCCCCCAAGTCTCCCGATAAAAATGATACCTCACTTGTGTGGGTAGGCCTAGCGCCCGCGACAGGAAACGCCCCAAAGCGCAACGTGGACACATCCAATTTTTTTAAAGAAAACAGAGGTGTTTTTTGCGAAGTGCCTACCTGTAGATTTTGGCCTCTAGTTCAGCCGGCACCTAGGAAAACCTACCAAACCTGTGCATTTCTGAAAACTAGAGACCTAGGAGAATCCAAGATGGGGTGACTTGTGGGGCTCGGACCAGGTTCTGTTACCCAGAATCCTTTGCAAACCTCAAAATGTGGCTAAAAAAACACATGTTCCTCACATTTCTGTGGCAGAAAGGTCTGGAATCTGGGAGGAGCCACAAATTTTCTTCCACCCAGCGTTCCCCCAAGTCTCCCGATAAAAATGATACCTCACTTGTGTGGGTAGGCCTAGCGCCCGCAACAGGAAACGCCCCAAAGCGCAACGTGGACACTTCCCATTTTTTTGAAAGAAAACAGTGCCTACCTGTGGATTTTGGCCTGTAGCTTAGCCGGCACCTCGGCAAACCTACCAAACCTGTGCATTTTTGAAAACTAGAGACCTAGGGGAATCCAAGATGGGGTGACTTGTGGGGCTCAGACCAGGTTCTGTTACCCAGAATCCTTTGCAAAGTTCAAAATTTGGCTAAAAAAACACCCTTTCCTCTCATTTCGGTGACAGAAAGTTCTGGAATCTGAGATGAGCCACAAATTTCCTTCCACCCAGCGTTCCCCCAAGTCTCCCGATAAAAATGATACCTCACTTGTGTGGGTAGGCATAGCGCCCGTGACAGGAAACACCCCAAAGCACAACGTGGAGACATCCAATTTTTTGAATGAAAACAGATGTGATTTTTGCGAAGTGCCTACCTGGAGATTTTGGCCTCTAGCTCAGCCGGCACCTAGGGAAACCTACCAAACCTGTGCATTTCTGAAAACTAGAGACCTAGGGGAATCCAAAATGGGGTGACTTGTGGGGCTCGGACCAGGTTCTGTTACCCAGAATCCTTTGCAAACCTCAAAATTTGGCTAAAAAAACACATGTTCCTCACATTTCTGTGGCAGAAAGTTCTGGAATCTGAGAGGAGCCACAAATTTTCTTCCACCCAGCGTTCCCCCAAGTCCCCCGATAAAAATGATACCTCACTTGTGTGGGTAGGCCTAGCGCCCGCAACAGGAAACGCCCCAAAGCGCAACGTGGACACATCCAATTTTTTGAAAGAAAACAGAGGTGATTTTTTGCGAAGTGCCTACCTGTAGATTTTGGCCTCTAGCTCAGCCGGCACCTAGGGAAACCTACCAAACCTGTGCATTTCTGAAAACTGGAGACCTAGGGGAATCCAAGATGGGGTGACTTGTGGGGCTCGGACCAGGTTCTGTTACCCAGAATCCTTTGCAAACCTCAAAATTTGGCTAAAAAATCACATGTTCCTCACATTTCTGTGGCAGAAAGTTCTGGAATCTGAGAGGAGCCACAAATTTCCTTCCACCCAGCGTTCCCCCAAGTCTCCCGATACAAATGATACCTCACTTGTGTGGGTAGGCCTAGCGCCCACGACAGGAAACGCCCCAAAGCGCACCGTGGACACATCCAATTTTTTGAAAGAAAACAGAGGTGATTTTTGCGAAGTGCCTACCTGTAGATTTTGGCCTCTAGCTCAGCCGGCACCTAGGGAAACCTACCAAACCTGTGCATTTCTGAAAACTAGAGACCTAGGGGAATCCAAGATGGGGTGACTTGTGGGGCTCGGACCAGGTTCTGTTACCCAGAATCCTTTGCAAACCTCAAAATTTGGCTAAAAAAACACATGTTCCTCACATTTCTGTGGCAGAAAGTTCTGGAATCTGAGAGGAGACACAAATTTCCTTCCACCCAGCGTTCCCCCAAGTCTCCCGATACAAATGATACCTCACTTGTGTGGGTAGGCCTAGCGCCCACGACAGGAAATGCCCCAAAGCGCAACGTGGACACATCCAATTTTTTTAAAGAAAACAGAGGTGATTTTTGCGAAGTGCCTACCTGTAGATTTTGGCCTCTAGCTCAGCCGGCACCTAGGGAAACCTACCAAACCTGTGCATTTCTGAAAACTAGAGACCTAGGGGAATCCAAGATGGGGTGACTTGTGGGGCTCGGACCAGGTTCTGTTAGCCCAGGATCCTTTGCAAACCTCAAAATGTGGCTAAAAAAAACATGTTCCTCACATATCTGTGGCAGAAAGTTCTGGAATCTGAGAGGAGCCACAAATTTCCTTCCACCCAGCGTTCCCCCAAGTCCCCCGATAAAAATTATACCTCACTTGTGTGGGTAGGCCTAGCGCCCGCGACAGGAAACGCCCCAAAGCGCAACGTGGACACATCCAATTTTATTTAAAGAAAACAGAGGTGTTTTTTGCAAAGTGTCTACCTGTAGATTTTGGCCTCTAGCTCAACCGGCACCTAGGGAAACCTACCAAACCTGTGCATTTCTGAAAACTAGAGACATAGGGGAATCAAAGATGGGGTGACTTGTGGGGCTCGGACCAGGTTCTGTTACCCAGAATCCTTTGCAAACCTCAAAATGTGGCTAAAAAAACACATGTTCCTCACATTTCTGTGGCAGAAAGTTCTGGAATCTGAGAGGAGCCACAAATTTCCTTCCACCCAGCGTTTCCCCAAGTCTCCCGATAAAAATGATACCTCACTTGTGTGGGTAGGCCTAGCGCCCGCAACAGGAAACGCCCCAAAGCGCAACGTGGACACGTCTAATTTTTTGAAAGAAAACAGAGGTGATTTTTGCGAAGTGCCTACCTGTAGATTTTGGCCTCTAGCTCTGCCGGCACCTAGGGAAACCTACCAAACCTGTGCATTTCTGAAAACTAGAGACCTAGGGGAATCCAAGATGGGGTGACTTGTGGGGCTCGGACCAGGTTCTGTTACCCAGAATCCTTTGCAAACCTCAAAATGTGGCAAAAAAAACACATGTTCCTCACATTTCTGTGGCAGAAAGTTCTGGAATCTGAGAGGAGACACAAATTTCCTTCCACCCAGCGTTCCCCCAAGTCTCCCGATACAAATGATACCTCACTTGTGTGGGTAGGCCTAGCGCCCGCGACATGAAACACCCCAAAGCGCAACGTGGACACATCCAATTTTATTTAAAGAAAACACAGGTGTTTTTTGCAAAGTGCCTACCTGTAGATTTTGGCCTCTAGCTCAGCCGGCACCTAGGGACACCTACCAAACCTGTGCATTTCTGAAAACTAGAGACCTAGGGGAATCCAAGATGGAGTGACTTGTGGGGCTCGGACCAGGTTCTGTTACCCAGAATAATTTGCAAACCTCAAAATTTGGCTAAAAAAACACATGTTCCTCACATTTCTGTGGCAGAAAGTTCTGGAATCTGAGAGGAGCCACAAATTTCCTTCCACCCAGCGTTCCCCCAAGTCTCCCGATACAAATGATACCTCACTTGTGTGGGTAGGCCTAGCGCCCACGACAGGAAGTGCCCCAAAGCGCAACGTGGACACATCCAATTTTTTGAAAGAAAACAGAGGTGATTTTTGCGAAGTGCCTACCTGTAGATTTTGGCCTCTAGCTCAGCCGGCACCTAGGGAAACCTACCAAACCTGTGCATTTCTGAAAACTAGAGACCTGGGGGAATCCAAGATGGGGTGACTTGTGGGGCTCGGACCAGGTTCTGTTACCCAGAATCCTTTGCAAACCTTAAAATTTGGCTAAAAAAACACATGTTCCTCACATTTCTGTGGCAGAAAGTTCTGGAATCTGAGAGGAGCCACAAATTTCCTTCCACCCAGCGTTTCCCCAAGTCTCCCGATAAAAATGATACCTCACTTGTGTGGGTAGGCCTAGCGCCCGCAACAGGAAACGCCCCAAAGCGCAACGTGGACACATCCAATTTTTTGAAAGAAAACAGAGGTGATTTTTTGCGAAGTGCCTACCTGTAGATTTTGGCCTCTAGCTCAGCCGGCACCTAGGGAAACCTACCAAACCTGTGCATTTCTGAAAACTAGAGACCTACGGGAATCCAAGATGGGGTGACTTGTGGGGCTCGAACCAGGTTCTGTTACCCAGAATCCTTTGCAAACCTCAAATTTTGGCTAAAAAAACACATGTTCCTCACATTTCTGTGGCATAAAGTTCTGGAATCTGAGAGGAGCCACAAATTTCCTTCCACCCAGCGTTCCCCCAAGTCTCCCGATACAAATGATACCTCACTTGTGTGGGTAGGCCTAGCGCCCACGACAGGAAACGCCCCAAAGCGCACCGTGGACACATCCAATTTTTTGAAAGAAAACAGAGGTGATTTTTGCGAAGTGCCTACCTGTAGATTTTGGCCTCTAGCTCAGCCGGCACCTAGGGCAACCTACCAAACCTGTGCATTTCTGAAAACTAGAGACCTAGGGGAATCCAAGATGGGGTGACTTGTTGGGCTCGGACCAGGTTCTGTTACCCAGAATCCTTTGCAAACCTCAAAATTTGGCTAAAAAAACACATGTTCCTCACATTTCTGTGGCAGAAAGTTCTGGAATCTGAGAGGAGACACAAATTTCCTTCCACCCAGCGTTCCCCCAAGTCTCCCGATACAAATGATACCTCACTTGTGTGGGTAGGCCTAGCGCCCGCGACAGGAAACGCCCCAAAGCGCAACGTGGACACATCCAATTTTTTAAAAGAAAACAGAGGTGTTTTTTGCAAAGTGCCTACCTGTAGATTTTGGCCTCTAGCTCAGCCGGCACCTAGGGAAACCTACCAAACCTGTGCATTTCTGAAAACTAGCGACCTAGGGGAATCCAAGATGGAGTGACTTGTGGGGCTCGGACCAGGTTCTGTTACCCAGAATCCTTTGCAAACCTCAAAATTTGGCTAAAAAAACACATGTTCCTCACATTTCTGTGGCAGAAAGTTCTGGAATCTTAGAGGAGCCACAAATTTCCTTCCACCCAGCGTTCCCCCAAGTCTCCCGATACAAATTATACCTCACTTGTGTGGGTAGGCCTAGCGCCCACGACAGGAAACGCCCCAAAGCGCAACGTGGACACATCCAATTTTTTTAAAGAAAACAGAGGTGATTTTTGCGAAGTGCCTACCTGTAGATTTTGGCCTCTAGCTCAGCCGGCACCTAGGGAAACCTACCAAACCTGTGCATTTCTGAAAACTAGAGACCTACGGGAATCCAAGATGGGGTGACTTGTGGGGCTCGGACCAGGTTCTGTTACCCAGAATCTTTTGCAAACCTCAAAATTTGGCTAAAAAAACACATGTTCCTCACATTTCTGTGGCAGAAAGTTCTGGAATCTGAGAGGAGCCACAAATTTCCTTCCACCCAGCGTTCCCCCAAGTCTCCCGATACAAATGATACCTCACTTGTGTGGGTAGGCCTAGCGCCCACGACAGGAAACGCCCCAAAGCGCAACGTGGACACATCCAATTTTTTGAAAGAAAACAGAGGTGATTTTTGCGAAGTGCCTACCTGTAGATTTTGGCTTCTAGCTCAGCCGGCACCTAGGGAAACCTACCAAACCTGTGCATTTCTGAAAACTAGAGACCTAGGGGAATCCAAGATGGGGTGACTTGTGGGGCACGGACCAGGTTCTGTTACCCAGAATCCTTTGCAAACCTCAAAATTTGGCTAAAAAAACACATGTTCCTCACATTTCTGTGGCAGAAAGTTCTGGAATCTGAGAGGAGACACAAATTTCCTTCCACCCAGCGTTCCCCCAAGTCTCCCGATACAAATGATACCTCACTTGTGTGGGTAGGCCTAGCGCCCGCGACAGGAAACGCCCCAAAGCGCAACGTGGACACATCCAATTTTTTTAAAGAAAACAGAGGTGTTTTTGCAAAGTGCCTACCTGTAGATTTTGGCCTCTAGCTCAGCCGGCACCTAGGGAAACCTACCAAACCTGTGCATTTCTGAAAACTAGCGACCTAGGGGAATCCAAGATGGAGTGATTTGTGGGGCTCGGACCAGGTTCTGTTACCCAGAATCCTTTGCAAACCTCAAAATTTGGCTAAAAAAACACATGTTCCTCACATTTCTGTGGCAGAAAGTTCTGGAATCTTAGAGGAGCCACAAATTTCCTTCCACCCAGCGTTCCCCCAAGTCTCCCGATACAAATGATACCTCACTTGTGTGGGTAGGCCTAGCGCCCACGACAGGAAACGCCCCAAAGCGCAACGTGGACACATCCAATTTTTTTAAAGAAAACAGAGGTGATTTTTGCGAAGTGCCTACCTGTAGATTTTGGCCTCTAGCTCAGCCGGCACCTAGGGAAACCTACCAAACCTGTGCATTTCTAAAAACTAGAGACCTAGGGGAATCCAAGATGGGGTGACTTGTGGGGCTCGGACCAGGTTCTGTTAGCCCAGGATCCTTTGCAAACCTCAAAATGTGGCTAAAAAAAACATGTTCCTCACATATCTGTGGCAGAAAGTTCTGGAATCTGAGAGGAGCCACAAATTTCCTTCCACCCAGCGTTCCCCCAAGTCCCCCGATAAAAATTATACCTCACTTGTGTGGGTAGGCCTAGCGCCCGCGACAGGATACGCCCCAAAGCGCAACGTGGACACATCCAATTTTATTTAAAGAAAACAGAGGTGTTTTTTGCAAAGTGCCTACCTGTAGATTGAGGCCTCTAGCTCAGCTGGCACCTAGGGAAACCTACCAAACCTGTGCATTTCTGAAAACTAGAGACCTAGGGGAATCCAAGATGGGGTGACTTGTGGGGCTCGGACCAGGTTCTGTTACCCAGAATCCTTTGCAAACCTCAAAATGTGGCTAAAAAAACACATGTTCCTCACATTTCTGTGGCAGAAAGTTCTGGAATCTGAGAGGAGCCACAAATTTCCTTCCACCCAGCGTTTCCCCAAGTCTCCCGATAAAAATGATACGTCACTTGTGTGGGTAGGCCTAGCGCCCGCAACAGGAAACGCCCCAAAGCGCAACGTGGACACATCCAATTTTTTGAAAGAAAACAGAGGTGATTTTTTGCGAAGTGCCTACCTGTAGATTTTGGCCTCTAGCTCAGCCGGCACCTAGGGAAACCTACCAAACCTGTGCATTTCTGAAAACTGGAGACCTAGGGGAATCCAAGATGGGGTGACTTGTGGGGCTCGGACCAGGTTCTGTTACCCAGAATCCTTTGCAAACCTCAAAATTTGGCTAAAAAAACACATGTTCCTCACATTTCTGTGGCAGAAAGTTCTGGAATCTGAGAGGAGCCACAAATGTTCTTCCACCCAGCGTTCCCCCAAGTCTCCAGATAAAAATGATACCTCACTTGTGTGGGTAGGCCTAATGCGCACGACAGGAAACGCCCCAAAGCGCAACGTGGACACATCCAATTTTTTGAAAGAAAACAGAGGTGATTTTTGCGAAGTGCCTACCTGTAGATTTTGGCCTCTAGCTCAGCCGGCACCTAGGGAAACCTACCAAACCTGTGCATTTCTGAAAACCAGTGACCTAGGGGAATTCAAGATGGGGTGACTTGTGGGGCTCGGACCAGGTTCTGTTACCCAGAATCCTTTGCAAACCTCAAAATGTGGCAAAAAAAACACATGTTCCTCACATTTCTGTGGCAGAAAGTTCTGGAATCTGAGAGGAGACACAAATTTCCTTCCACCCAGCGTTCCCCCAAGTCTCCCGATACAAATGATACCTCACTTGTGTGGGTAGGCCTAGCGCCCGCGACATGAAACACCCCAAAGCGCAACGTGGACACATCCAATTTTATTTAAAGAAAACACAGGTGTTTTTTGCAAAGTGCCTACCTGTAGATTTTGGCCTCTAGCTCAGCCGGCACCTAGGGACACCTACCAAACCTGTGCATTTCTGAAAACTAGAGACCTAGGGGAATCCAAGATGGAGTGACTTGTGGGGCTCGGACCAGGTTCTGTTACCCAGAATAATTTGCAAACCTCAAAATTTGGCTAAAAAAACACATGTTCCTCACATTTCTGTGGCAGAAAGTTCTGGAATCTGAGAGGAGCCACAAATTTCCTTCCACCCAGCGTTCCCCCAAGTCTCCCGATACAAATGATACCTCACTTGTGTGGGTAGGCCTAGCGCCCACGACAGGAAGCGCCCCAAAGCGCAACGTGGACACATCCAATTTTTTGAAAGAAAACAGAGGTGATTTTTGCGAAGTGCCTACCTGTAGATTTTGGCCTCTAGCTCAGCCGGCACCTAGGGAAACCTACCAAACCTGTGCATTTCTGAAAACTAGAGACCTGGGGGAATCCAAGATGGGGTGACTTGTGGGGCTCGGACCAGGTTCTGTTACCCAGAATCCTTTGCAAACCTTAAAATTTGGCTAAAAAAACACATGTTCCTCACATTTCTGTGGCAGAAAGTTCTGGAATCTGAGAGGAGCCACAAATTTCCTTCCACCCAGCGTTTCCCCAAGTCTCCCGATAAAAATGATACCTCACTTGTGTGGGTAGGCCTAGCGCCCGCAACAGGAAACGCCCCAAAGCGCAACGTGGACACATCCAATTTTTTGAAAGAAAACAGAGGTGATTTTTTGCGAAGTGCCTACCTGTAGATTTTGGCCTCTAGCTCAGCCGGCACCTAGGGAAACCTACCAAACCTGTGCATTTCTGAAAACTAGAGACCTACGGGAATCCAAGATGGGGTGACTTGTGGGGCTCGAACCAGGTTCTGTTACCCAGAATCCTTTGCAAACCTCAAATTTTGGCTAAAAAAACACATGTTCCTCACATTTCTGTGGCATAAAGTTCTGGAATCTGAGAGGAGCCACAAATTTCCTTCCACCCAGCGTTCCCCCAAGTCTCCCGATACAAATGATACCTCACTTGTGTGGGTAGGCCTAGCGCCCACGACAGGAAACGCCCCAAAGCGCACCGTGGACACATCCAATTTTTTGAAAGAAAACAGAGGTGATTTTTGCGAAGTGCCTACCTGTAGATTTTGGCCTCTAGCTCAGCCGGCACCTAGGGCAACCTACCAAACCTGTGCATTTCTGAAAACTAGAGACCTAGGGGAATCCAAGATGGGGTGACTTGTTGGGCTCGGACCAGGTTCTGTTACCCAGAATCCTTTGCAAACCTCAAAATTTGGCTAAAAAAACACATGTTCCTCACATTTCTGTGGCAGAAAGTTCTGGAATCTGAGAGGAGACACAAATTTCCTTCCACCCAGCGTTCCCCCAAGTCTCCCGATACAAATGATACCTCACTTGTGTGGGTAGGCCTAGCGCCCGCGACAGGAAACGCCCCAAAGCGCAACGTGGACACATCCAATTTTTTAAAAGAAAACAGAGGTGTTTTTTGCAAAGTGCCTACCTGTAGATTTTGGCCTCTAGCTCAGCCGGCACCTAGGGAAACCTACCAAACCTGTGCATTTCTGAAAACTAGCGACCTAGGGGAATCCAAGATGGAGTGACTTGTGGGGCTCGGACCAGGTTCTGTTACCCAGAATCCTTTGCAAACCTCAAAATTTGGCTAAAAAAACACATGTTCCTCACATTTCTGTGGCAGAAAGTTCTGGAATCTTAGAGGAGCCACAAATTTCCTTCCACCCAGCGTTCCCCCAAGTCTCCCGATACAAATTATACCTCACTTGTGTGGGTAGGCCTAGCGCCCACGACAGGAAACGCCCCAAAGCGCAACGTGGACACATCCAATTTTTTTAAAGAAAACAGAGGTGATTTTTGCGAAGTGCCTACCTGTAGATTTTGGCCTCTAGCTCAGCCGGCACCTAGGGAAACCTACCAAACCTGTGCATTTCTGAAAACTAGAGACCTACGGGAATCCAAGATGGGGTGACTTGTGGGGCTCGGACCAGGTTCTGTTACCCAGAATCTTTTGCAAACCTCAAAATTTGGCTAAAAAAACACATGTTCCTCACATTTCTGTGGCAGAAAGTTCTGGAATCTGAGAGGAGCCACAAATTTCCTTCCACCCAGCGTTCCCCCAAGTCTCCCGATACAAATGATACCTCACTTGTGTGGGTAGGCCTAGCGCCCACGACAGGAAACGCCCCAAAGCGCAACGTGGACACATCCAATTTTTTGAAAGAAAACAGAGGTGATTTTTGCGAAGTGCCTACCTGTAGATTTTGGCTTCTAGCTCAGCCGGCACCTAGGGAAACCTACCAAACCTGTGCATTTCTGAAAACTAGAGACCTAGGGGAATCCAAGATGGGGTGACTTGTGGGGCACGGACCAGGTTCTGTTACCCAGAATCCTTTGCAAACCTCAAAATTTGGCAAAAAAAACACATGTTCCTCACATTTCTGTGGCAGAAAGTTCTGGAATCTGAGAGGAGACACAAATTTCCTTCCACCCAGCGTTCCCCCAAGTCTCCCGATACAAATGATACCTCACTTGTGTGGGTAGGCCTAGCGCCCGCGACAGGAAACGCCCCAAAGCGCAACGTGGACACATCCAATTTTTTTAAAGAAAACAGAGGTGTTTTTTGCAAAGTGCCTACCTGTAGATTTTGGCCTCTAGCTCAGCCGGCACCTAGGGAAACCTACCAAACCTGTGCATTTCTGAAAACTAGCGACCTAGGGGAATCCAAGATGGAGTGATTTGTGGGGCTCGGACCAGGTTCTGTTACCCAGAATCCTTTGCAAACCTCAAAATTTGGCTAAAAAAACACATGTTCCTCACATTTCTGTGGCAGAAAGTTCTGGAATCTTAGAGGAGCCACAAATTTCCTTCCACCCAGCGTTCCCCCAAGTCTCCCGATACAAATGATACCTCACTTGTGTGGGTAGGCCTAGCGCCCACGACAGGAAACGCCCCAAAGCGCAACGTGGACACATCCAATTTTTTTAAAGAAAACAGAGGTGATTTTTGCGAAGTGCCTACCTGTAGATTTTGGCCTCTAGCTCAGCCGGCACCTAGGGAAACCTACCAAACCTGTGCATTTCTAAAAACTAGAGACCTAGGGGAATCCAAGATGGGGTGACTTGTGGGGCTCGGACCAGGTTCTGTTAGCCCAGGATCCTTTGCAAACCTCAAAATGTGGCTAAAAAAAACATGTTCCTCACATATCTGTGGCAGAAAGTTCTGGAATCTGAGAGGAGCCACAAATTTCCTTCCACCCAGCGTTCCCCCAAGTCCCCCGATAAAAATTATACCTCACTTGTGTGGGTAGGCCTAGCGCCCGCGACAGGATACGCCCCAAAGCGCAACGTGGACACATCCAATTTTATTTAAAGAAAACAGAGGTGTTTTTTGCAAAGTGCCTACCTGTAGATTGAGGCCTCTAGCTCAGCTGGCACCTAGGGAAACCTACCAAACCTGTGCATTTCTGAAAACTAGAGACCTAGGGGAATCCAAGATGGGGTGACTTGTGGGGCTCGGACCAGGTTCTGTTACCCAGAATCCTTTGCAAACCTCAAAATGTAGCTAAAAAAACACATGTTCCTCACATTTCTGTGGCAGAAAGTTCTGGAATCTGAGAGGAGCCACAAATTTCCTTCCACCCAGCGTTTCCCCAAGTCTCCCGATAAAAATGATACCTCACTTGTGTGGGTAGGCCTAGCGCCCGCAACAGGAAACGCCCCAAAGCGCAACGTGGACACATCCAATTTTTTGAAAGAAAACAGAGGTGATTTTTTGCGAAGTGCCTACCTGTAGATTTTGGCCTCTAGCTCAGCCGGCACCTAGGGAAACCTACCAAACCTGTGCATTTCTGAAAACTGGAGACCTAGGGGAATCCAAGATGGGGTGACTTGTGGGGCTCGGACCAGGTTCTGTTACCCAGAATCCTTTGCAAACCTCAAAATTTGGCTAAAAAAACACATGTTCCTCACATTTCTGTGGCAGAAAGTTCTGGAATCTGAGAGGAGCCACAAATGTTCTTCCACCCAGCGTTCCCCCAAGTCTCCCGATAAAAATGATACCTCACTTGTGTGGGTAGGCCTAATGCGCACGACAGGAAACGCCCCAAAGCGCAACGTGGACACATCCAATTTTTTGAAAGAAAACAGAGGTGATTTTTGCGAAGTGCCTACCTGTAGATTTTGGCCTCTAGCTCAGCCGGCACCTAGGGAAACCTACCAAACCTGTGCATTTCTGAAAACCAGTGACCTAGGGGAATTCAAGATGGGGTGACTTGTGGGGCTCGGACCAGGTTCTGTTACCCAGAATCCTTTGGAAACCTCAAAATTTGGCTAAAAAAACACATGTTCCTCACATTTCTGTGGCAGAAAGTTCTGGAATCTGAGCGGAGCCACAAATTTCCTTCCACCCAGCGTTCCCCCAAGTCTCCCGATACAAATGATACCTCACTTGTGTGGGTAGGCCTAGCGCCCGCGACAGGAAACGCCCCAAAGCGCAACGTGGACACATCCAATTTTATTTAAAGAAAACAGAGGTGTTTTTTGCAAAGTGCCTACCTGTAGATTTTGGCCTCTAGCTCAGCCGGCACCTAGGGAAACCTACCAAACCTGTGCATTTCTGAAAACTAGAGACCTAGGGGAATCCAAGATGGAGTAACTTGTGGGGCTCGGACCAGGTTCTGTTACCCAGAATCCTTTGCAAACCTCAAAATTTGGCTAAAAAAACACATGTTCCTCACATTTCTGTGGCGGAAAGTTATGGAATCTGAGAGGAGCCACAAATTTCCTTCCACCCAGCGTTTCCCCAAGTCTCCCGATAAAAATGATACCTCACTTGTGTGGGTAGGCCTAGCGCCCGCAACAGGAAACGCCCCAAAGCGCAACGTGGACACATCCAATTTTTTGAAAGAAAACAGAGGTGATTTTTTGCGAAGTGCCTACCTGTAGATTTTGGCCTCTAGCTCAGCCGGCACCTAGGGAAACCTACCAAACCTGTGCATTTCTGAAAACTGGAGACCTAGGGGAATCCAAGATGGGGTGACTTGTGGGGCTCGGACCAGGTTCTGTTACCCAGAATCCTTTGCAAACCTCAAAATTTGGCTAAAAAAAACACATGTTCCTCACATTTCTGTGGCAGAAAGTTCTGGAATCTGAGAGGAGCCACAAATTTTCTTCCACCCAGAGTTCCCCCAAGTCTCCCGATAAAAATGATACCTCACTTGTGTGGGTAGGCCTAGCGCCCGCGACAGGAAACGCCCCAAAGCGCAACGTGGACACATCCAATTTTTTGAAAGAAAACAGAGGTGTTTTTTGCAAAGTGCCTACCTGTAGATTTTGGCCTCTAGCTCAGCCGGCACCTAGGGAAACCTACCAAACCTGTGCATTTCTGAAAACTAGAGACCTAGGGGAATCCAAGATGGAGTGACTTGTGGGGCTCAGACCAGTTTCTGTTACCCAGAATCCTTTGCAAACCTTAAAATTTGGCTAAAAAAACACATGTTCCTCATTTTTGTGGCAGAAAGTTCTGGAATCTGAGAGGAGCCACAAATTTCCTTCCACCCAGCGTTCCCCCAAGTCTCCCGATACAAATGATACCTCACTTGTGTGGGTAGGCCTAATGCGCACGACAGGAAACGCCCCAAAGCGCAACGTGGACACATCCAATTTTTTGAAAGAAAACAGAGGTGATTTTTGCGAAGTGCCTACCTGTAGATTTTGGCCTCTAGCTCAGCCGGCACCTAGGGAAACCTACCAAACCTGTGCATTTCTGAAAACCAGTGACCTAGGGGAATCCAAGATGGGGTGACTTGTGGGGCTCGGACCAGGTTCTGTGACCCAGAATCCTTTGGAAACCTCAACATTTGGCTAAAAAAACACATGTTCCTCACATTTCTGTGGCAGAAAGTTCTGGAATCTGAGAGGAGCCACAAATTTCCTTCCACCCAGCGTTCCCCCAAGTCTCCCGATACAAATGATACCTCACTTGTGTGGGTAGGCCTAGCGCCCGCGACAGGAAACGCCCCAAAGCGCAACGTGGACACATCCAATTTTATTTAAAGAAAACAGAGGTGTTTTTTGCAAAGTGCCTACCTGTAGATTTTGGCCTCTAGCTCAGCCGGCACCTAGGGAAACCTACCAAACCTGTGCATTTCTGAAAACTAGAGACCTAGGGGAATCCAAGATGGAGTAACTTGTGGGGTTCGGACCAGGTTCTGTTACCCAGAATCCTTTGCAAACCTCAAAATTTGGCTAAAAAAACACATGTTCCTCACATTTCTGTGGCAGAAAGTTCTGGAATCTGAGAGGAGCCACTAATTTCCTTCCACCCAGCGTTTCCCCAAGTCTCCCGATAAAAATGATACCTCACTTGTGTGGGTAGGCCTAGCGTCCGCGACAGGAAACGCCCCAAAGCGCAACGTGGACACATCCAATTTTTTTAAAGAAAACAGAGGTGTTTTTTGCAAAGTGCCTACCTGTAGATTTTGGCCTCTAGCTCAGCCGGCACCTAGGGAAACCTACCAAACCTGTGCATTTCTGAAAACTAGAGACCTAGGGGAATCCAAGATGGGGTGACTTGTGGGGCTCGGACCAGGTTCTGTTACCCAGAATCCTTTGCAAACCTCAAAATGTGGCTAAAAAAACACATGTTCCTCACATTTCTGTGGCAGAAAGGTCTGGAATCTGAGAGGAGCCACAAATTTCCTTCCACCCAGCGTTCCCCCAAGTCTCCCGATAAAAATGATATCTCACTTGTGTGGGTAGGCCTAGCGCCCGCGACAGGAAACGCCCCAAAGCGCAACGTGGACACATCCAATTTTTTTAAAGAAAACAGAGGTGTTTTTTGCGAAGGGCCTACCTGTAGATTTTGGCCTCTAGCTCAGCCGGCACCTAGGAAAACCTACCAATCCTGTGCATTTCTGAAAACTAGAGACCTAGGGGAATCCAAGATGGGGTGACTTGTGGGGCTCGGACCAGGTTCTGTTACCCAGAATCCTTTGCAAACCTCAAAATTTGGCTAAAAAAACACATGTTACTCACATTTCTGTGGCAGAAAGGTCTGGAATCTGGGAGGAGCCACAAATTGTCTTCCACCCAGCGTTCCCCCAAGTCTCCCGATAAAAATGATACCTCACTTGTGTGGGTAGGCCTAGCGCCCGCGACAGGAAACGCCCCAAAGCGCAACGTGGACACATGCCATTTTTTTAAAGAAAACAGTGCCTACCTGTGGATTTTGGCCTGTAGCTTAGCCGGCACCTAGGCAAACCTACCAACCCTGTGCATTTTTGAAAACTAGAGACCTAGGGGAATCCAAGATGGGGTGACTTGTGGGGCTCGGACCAGGTTCTATTACCCAGAATCCTTTGCAAAGCTCAAAATGTGGCTAAAAAAACACCCTTTCCTCTCATTTCGGTGACAGAAAGTTCTGGAATCTGAGAGGAGCCACAAATTTCCTTCCACCCAGCGTTCCCCCAAGTCTCCCGATAAAAATGATACCTCACTTGTGTGGGTGGGCCAGGTGCCTGCAACAGAATAAGGCCCAAAACTTGAAGAGATAGAAGGGATAGCACAGCGAGTTTATAAGGGCATATTCTTTTATACATCTTTAGACGGACTCTGCTTTGGGGACCCACATAAGTGAGGTGTCATTTTACTTGGGAGACTGAGGGGAAAACTGGAGAGTAGGAATTTTGTGCTGGAGCGGTGATCCTACTGAGAAAAGTCAGGAAAATATGCTTTTTTATGCAAATTTTGAGGTTTACAGAGGAGTCTGGGTAAGAAAATGTTGGGGGAGCCACGCAAGCCACACCTCCTTGGACTCCTTGTGGTGTCTAGTTTTAAAAAATCTCTGGGTTTTGTAGGTTTCCCTAGATGAAGGCTGCACCCAGGACCAAAAACGTAGGTGGGCCCTCCCCCCCAAACACAGGTATTTTTTTAATATATCATTTTGATGTGTGCACATACGTCCGTGATGTGCCAAACACTAAAATTGTGAAAAGAAACACACTTAGGTTATGTGAAGAAGACCCCTCACCCACCAACCAAGTTGGTGGCATGCTTCATCGTCGGGGTCCCACCGAGGCACCTAGCGTGTCACAGGTGTGCTGCAACGCCTGATTACAGCGGAGAAGGTTTTTTCATTTTTACCACACATACTGGTTGGATTTGGCACGATGGTGAGTGATGGTTCAGTGGATCAAATTTTATTAACAAGAGATTTCACAAAAATGAAATGCACTGCTAATAACTGAAAGGCAAAAAACTGAACCAATGACTCACAGCTCGTGAGCTGTAAAGCCGCGACAAGGCACCAACCGCTTTACAGTCCATTCACACACCTTTCATACATGACACGCACAAGACCATTCACACCGCCAGCCACGGGCCCAGCACATTACAACACTCACATCGACAGACCGCGCCACTCAAGGGCCCATCACTTACATACGCCCACATGCCTGATACAAGAATCACACCAGCTGATGGGAGTGTGGACTGCCGTTTGGCTGGCACCGCCAGCCAAGCGCCACCCCACGCACACCGCAAGCCAAGCGCCACCCCAAGCACACCGCCAGCCAAGCGCCACCCCACGCACACCGTCAGCCAAGCACCACCCCACGCACACCGCCAGCCAAGCGCCACCCCAAGCACACCACCAGCCAAGCGCCACCCCACGCACACCGCCAGCCAAGTGCCACCCAACGCACACCGCCAGCCAAGCGCCACCCCACGCACACCGCCATCACTTTTTTTTGTTTATAAACAACAAAGAAACCACTAATGATAAAATAAACACAAAAATACAAACACAAAAGCTCTAACTAAATACATGACAGAGATGCCAACCGTGAAACATATGAAAATATAAAACAGACAGCTTACGCTCACGGTATTTCCCAGAATTTTTTTTTTGTATGGTAACTTCTATAACAGCCGGGCACACACAGCCCAGGCTTTGAAGGGCATTCAGGGCAGTACATCCGGCTCTCCCTCCGGATTAATCTCCGGGCACATACTCTACATTTCTTTGTGGGCAAGTCTTTTTTGGGAGTGGGAGGAATGTGATCTGGAAAGTGCCGATCTTTCAATCTAGCCACATCCTCCACCACTTCTACTCTAGGAACTCTTGCCGGTTCCACCACAATAAGGCTTTCTATCACTGACTCCTGAAATTTAACAAATGTCATCCTTGACTCAGGTGAACAATCCTTGTATACAATAAAGGCATTAAAAGTTGTCAAATGAAATAAATGTAGGGCCAACTTTTTATACCTCACATAAGACTTACGAAGAGCAGTGTAAGGTTCCAACCTCTGATCTACTCTATCAACACCACCTATGTGCCTATTGTAGTCCAAAATGCACGCAGGTTTGCGCACTTCCGCAACCTGACCCCAAACAGCCACAGGGGAAGTACTCTCATCATGGATGGTCGATAGCATGTACACATCCCTCCTGTCTGAAAATTTCAGAGCTAGCAGCTCATTATTCCGCAAGGCACTGCACTGTCCCCTCTCAAGTTTTTTACAGACAAGCTCCCTTGGATAGCCTTTCCGGTTAGAACGGATTGTGCCACAAGCAACAGTGTCCACCCTAAACAACTCCTTGAACAACTGCACTCCAGTGTAGAAATTATCTACGTACAAATGGTGACCTTTGTTAAACAGCCGTCTAGCAAGTTCCCACACAATTTTTTCGCTAACTCCAAAAGTGGCCGGACAACCAGGAGGGTCAATACTGGAATCCCTACCAGTGTAGACCCAGAAATGATACACATATCCTGTACTGCTTTCTGATAGCAGATATAATTTAATCCCATACCGTGCCCTCTTACTAGGAATGTACTGCTTAAAAACTAAACGCCCCTTGAAAAGGACCAAAGACTCGTCCACACTTATCTCTTTGCCTGGAACATAGACCTCTGAAAACCGATCCACAAAATGATCAAGGACAGGCCTAATCTTAAAAAGACGGTCACAATCAGGGTGATCTCGTGACAAGGCTAAAGCATTGTCTACAAAATGCAGCATACGAAGAAGAAGCAAATACCGACTACGTGTCATAGTTGCAGGAAATATAGCAGTTGCCATCAAGGGACTAGTAGACCAATAAGAAGCCAGTGACGGCTTCCTGATAAACCCCATCAAAAAAGACAAACCTAAAAACCTTTTCATCTCTTCCAGATATGTGGGAACCCACTAAGTAGCTCTAGACTGAGGCTTAAGTCTGGCAGCGTTGTCCCGCAAATATTGCTCTGCATACACATTTGTCTGCTCCACAATCTCTTCCAAAAATACATTGTCCATAAACAAGTGAAAGAAATGGACAGGCAAAAAGTTTTCCGTATTAACTCTACACCCTGGGAGACCAGTAAATGCAGGTAACTGTGGCTGCTCCATGTTTGGGGCAATCCAGGTGTCAGGTCTTCTAATGGGAAACCCTTCAGCCCCAGGCTGCTGCACTCTTGGCACATCAATGTCCTCCTCTAACACAGGCCCTTCATCTGTATTGAGAGTAGCTTCCTCATCAGAAGAATACTCTCGAATAGAAAACTCACTTCCAGAATCTCCTGCTTCCTCCTCTGCCTCAGATGCAGAGTCAGTGTCGTCATCATGGTCTGAAGACGACTCAAAGAGCATGCGAACAACCTGCTGAGCGATCACTTTGCGGCTAGCCATGATCCTAACAACAAATGGATTGCCAACAACAACTAGCACTAAAATAAGTAATAAACAAAGTGTAGCTTTATCACAAAGAGTTATGTACTACAAAAAACTATACCACTCACTTGCCTGAAAAAGCTACTCACCAAACAACTACTCTGCACAGACACAGCAATCACCAATGATATCCCACTAAAAAGAAAAAAGAAAAAAGCAAATTAGACATATGACAACACAAACATCACTGTGCTCAAATCTAAGGACAATGTCAAACACACAATACTGCATTTAGTACACCACCTACAAACATGTCATTCATGCATGTCAACAATACTCCTTTGGAGTAAATTGCTTTCACTTACCTAAAACATGCAACTATGCAAACCGCAGGACAACTACTGCCAAAACCGCAAAGATCCACAGCAAAGGAAGCAAAAGCGTTGAACTAGAAGAAAAAGAAGAAATAAATTGTTATAATCACAAATACAAATACTTTGCCAGTTGACAAACACCCCACCACCAAGAACTTAGAAGTTGTCCCTGGTACCTAAGTGGATCCTGCCTCCCTCGGGGGTAGATGGGCGTAAACAAATAGGCCAATCTGCCCCCAAGGGGGGCAGACATGGGCAACACCTCTGTGCCCCCTTTAGGGGGTGACCCTTCCCAAAGGGGCCACCCCCAGCACAACACAAAACAAAAACAAAAAATCCCTGCTGTATTGGTGGTTTCTGCCCTCCTTGGGGGCAGATGGGCCTACAAAAATAGGGGCAGAGATGGGCAATACGAACTTTCCCCACTTTAGGGGGGCGACTGTTGCCCAAGGGGTGCCCCCAAACACACACCACACACACACACACCACACAATCCCTGGCGCCCAGTGTGCTTCCACCCCCGGGGGCCAGATCGTCCAACAAATGGCTGGTCTGCCATTGGGGGGGCCCAAACAGAAAAAAAAAAAATAGCCCCCCAGGGGAGCGACCCTTGCCCAAGGGGTTGCCCTCAAAATAAACAATAAAAACTAAATCCCTGGTGTCTAGTGGATTTCGCCCCCACCCCTTGGGGGCAGATCAGCCCAAAAATTGGCAATCTGCCCCCGGGGGGGGGGGCGAAATACAAAAAAAATAGCCCCCCAGTGGGACGACCCTTGCCCAAGGGGTCTCCCCCAAAATACACACCCAAAATAAAATCCCTGGTGTCTAGTGGTTTTCGCCCCCCCTCCGGGCCAGATCCGCCGAAACATCGGCAGATCTGCAACCAGGGGGGGTGAAATACTAAAAAAAATTGCCCCCCAGGGGGGCGACCCTTGCCCAAGGGGTCGCCCCCAAAAGAAACCTCATAGAAAAAATCCCTGGGATCTAGTGGAGATTCCTGCTCCACGATCACGGGCCCTGCCCGCGATCGTGGAGCAGGAATCTTGTGAAAACAGGCACAGGGGGAAAGGAAAAACCCTTTCTTTTCACCGTGTCTGTTTTCCCCCCCACCCACCGAAAACAGAAAGGACTCACCTTTTGGGTCCTTTCCTCCTCGCACGCTGGAAGCAAATGGCTTCCAGCGCGCCCGGCAACACTAGATGACGCCGGCGCTGACGTCATCGGATTGCCGGGGGGGGTCGGGGGTGGAAGGGGAAGGTCTTCCCCTTCCATCCCCGCCTTGGGGGGGAGGTGGGTGCATGGGGGGGGTGCGCTAGCGCTCCCCCAAGTTCCTCTGTGCCTTGGACGAGGTGACCTTGTCCAAGGCACAGGGGAACTGTAGCCTTGGACGAGGTCACCTCGTCCAAGGCACAAAAGCGGATATGAGTCTCAGGGAGAACAATACTAAAAACCAATTGTCAGGCACATCTAAACAATCGGGAAGGGAAAGTCAACAAAGAACATACAACTCTCACTGCATGGGACATAACTCCACAAGATCCATTTGCAAGAGACACACACCTAAATTGACAAATGCACAAGCAAATGCAAACACAGCTAGCATAGTCCAACATACTCCATGTCTGCACATACAAAACTCAAGATGACACACAGCTCAAGAATACATAAGCCAGATCAGGGGGACAAGTCTCACACCATACATGCTCACAACGGATATCACAATAAGAAATACTTACCATACCTAACAGTGCACAATGCCATGACACCACCATTGCAATCACACACACATACAAATAGTTAAAACATATACCCGTCTCCTGTGGGACGACAGCACTGCACACAAACTCACATACTGCTAACAACAGCAACTGGAGCAGCAAGCAGGCTCAAACACACAACTGAAGGCACACAACCAAAGTCACTCAGGGACAACAGAAAGCTAAAAAATGAATTGCAAGACAAAGTTGTACCCAAAACTAAACAACTGTTGGGTTTATTCATGATAAAGATTAATTTTGTACATAGGCCATTGGCCAGTCCATGACAAATGGCAATAACAGCACACTGTTGTGCCCCAACTTGACTCCTGACTGCCCTGTAACCTCCACAGGAAGGGGCATCAAAGGGGCCAAGCAGGCACCCCAGGGATTATCTGGGGGTGGAGGGGATGGGGGATGTGATTTGGGAGGGAGTGGTGGTCTTCCACTTGGGAGGGTGGGCTTCTCCTTAGTCGAGGTGGGCTTTTTTGGGGGGATAGGAAAGGATACTTGCAGGGGAGCAGTGGAGGCCTTGGAGGTGGAAGAGACAGACTGGGAGATGGGTGGGGTCCTTCTGGATGTGGTTTGGGGAACACAGGTAAGGCACTGTCAGAAATGGGGTCTCTGGTTGGCAGTGAGTTTGCACTCTGTCCAAGCAGAGAACCTCACTCTAGTCAGGGTAAAGGAGAATGACACCGGGTTAATCCACACCCAACCCCTTGATAGCTTGGCACGAGCAGAAGGGCTTAACCCCAGAAGCAAAGTATAAAGTATTTGTACTAACGCACACAGGAATACAGTGAAAACACTACAAAATGGACACCACACCAGTTTAGAAAAATAGATAATATTTATCTAAATCAAACAAGACCAAAACAACAAAAATCCAACACACACAAGTGAAGATCTGCATTTTAAAATGAATAAAAGTCTTAATCCTTAGAAAAAAGTGAGAACATTGTTGTTACACAAAGTACCTGGTTTGCGTAAAAAATAAAGCCGCACAGGTGAGCGTGTCAAAAAACGCCAGCGATTTCGTCATTTTCTCACTCGCAAGCGAAACTGTGCATTATCCCTTCTCCAGTCAGGTCAGCGTACATAGTTCTCTCTCTTCCACAAGAGAGAGATGCGTTGATTCCCAGATGGGCACCTCGGGTCCAGGCGGGCTTTGCGTTGATTTTTTATACTCAGCGATGTTGCATTAAAATCCGGTTGCACGGTGTCAGGAAACCGTGCTGCTTGGGGTTTGCATCGTTATCAGCAGCCGTTAGTGGGTGTTGTTCCTCATTTTTCCATCCACGATGCGTTAATCTTCCAAACATGATGCAGACTAAGCATCAATTTCAGCTGCAAGGCTGGCGGTGTGTTGTTTATCAGCCACGTTGTGGATGATGTGTCAAAAATGTCCCCACACAGCAGTCTTTGTGTGGATTTCAGTCCTTCTCCACCAGCTTCACCTTTCAAGGCCCCAGAGAAAGGTTAGGGCATCACTTGGCAGAGCAGGAGTCTCAGCAGAGAGTCCAGGCACTGGCAGAGAGAAGTCTTTGATGTCCCTGAGACTTCAACAACAGGAGGCAAGCTCAGTTCAAGCCTTTGGAGATTCTTCACCAGTGGGAAGTCATACAAAAGTCAATCTTTTTCCTCTCTCAGGTGGAAGCAGCTACTGCACGACAACCCAGCACAGCACAGTCAAGGGCAAAGGGGGAGTACTCCTCTTCCAGCTCACCTAGTCTTCTCCCTGGCAAAGGATCCTTTTGGTTCCAGAAGTAATCTGATTTCCAGGGTTTTGGGGTCCAATACTTATACCCCTTTCTGCCTTTGAAGTAGGCATACTTCAACGGAAAGTCTCTGTTGTTCACAAGATCCTGCCTTGCCCAGGCCAGGCCCCAGACACACACCAGGGGGTTTGAGACTGCATTGTGAGAGGGCAGGCACAGCCCATTCAGATGTAAGTGACCATCCCTCCCTCCACTCTAGCACAGATGGCTCATCAGGATATGGAGGCTAAACCCCAGCTCCCTTTGTTGCACTATCTAGAGGGAATTCACAAACAGTCCAGCAGTCAAACTGAGCCAGACAGGTGATCCAAACAGGCAGTCACAGAATGATTTAAGCAAGAAAATTCCTACTTTCTAAAAGTGTAATATTCAAACTAACTATCTAAAAAACAGCTTCACTAAAAGATGCATTTTTAAATTGTGAGTTTAGATACCCTAAACTCCACATTTCTATCTGCTATCAAAGAGAATCTATACTTTAAAGTTATTTAAAGGAAGCCCCCATGTTAACCTATGAGAGAGCTAGGCCTTGCAACAGTGAAGACTGAAATTAGCAGTATTTTGCTGTTAGGACATGTACAACACATCAGTACATGTCCCACGTTTAACATACATTGCACCCTGCCCAAGGGGCTACTTAGGGTCTACTGTAGGGGTGCCTTACATGTATAAAAAGTGAAGGTTTAGGCCTGGCAAGTGGGTACACTTGCAAGTTGAATTGAAGTTTAAAACTGCACACCCAGACACTGCAGTGGCAGATCTGAGCCATGTTTACAGGGCTACTTGTCTGTCGCACAGCCAGTGCTGCATACCCACTAGTAGCATTTGATTTAACCCCTTCTCTGCCAGGCCTTTTCCCCCTCCTGTGCCAGGCCTTTTTTTGCCTGTTTGGGGCAGTTCGCGCTTAGGCCCTCATAACTTTTTGTCCACATAAGCTAACCAAGCCAAATTTGCGTCCTTTTTTTCCAACATCCTAGGGATTCTAGAGGTACCCAGACTTTGTGGGTTCCCTTGAAGGAGGCCAAGAAATTGGCCAAACTACAGTGAAAATTTCGTTTTCTTCAAAAGAATTGGAAAAAGTGGCTGCAGAAGAAGGCTTGTGGTTTTTCCCCTGAAAATGGCATCAACAAAGGGTTTGCGGTGCTAAACTCAGCAGCTTCCCAGCATTCAGGAACAGGCAGACTTGAATCAGAAAACCCAATTTTTCAACACAATTTTGGCATTTTACTGGGACATACCCCATTTTTGCATTTTTTTGTACTTTCAGCCTCCTTCCAGTCAGTGACAGAAATGGGCATGAAACCAATGCTGGATCCCAGAAACCTAAACATTTCTGAAAAGTAGACAAGATTCTGAATTCAGCAAGGGGTCATTTGTGTAGATCCTACAAGGGTTTCCTACAGAAAATAACAACTGAAAAAGAAAAATATTGAAATTGAGGTGAAAAAAACATAAATGTTTCTCTACGTTTTACTCTGTAACTTTTCCCTGCAATGTCAGATTATCGAAAGCAATATACCGTTACGTCTGCTGGACTCCTCTGGTTGCGGGGATATATAGGGCTTGTAGGTTCATCAAGAACCCAAGGAACCCAGAGCCAATAAATGAGCTGCACCCTGACGTGCGTTTTCATTCTATACCGGGTATACAGCAATTCATTTGCTGAAATATAAAGAGTAAAAAATTGCTATCAAGAAAACCTTTGTATTTCCAAAAAGGGCACAAGATAAGGTGTTGAGGAGAAGTGGTTATTTGCACATATCTGAATTCCGGGGTGACCAAACTAGCATGTGAATTACAGGGCATTTCTCAAATAGATGTCTTTTTTACACACTCTCCTATATTTGGAAGGAAAAAATGTAGAGAAAGACAAGGGGCAATAACACTTGTTTTGCTAATCTATGTTCCCCCAAGTCTCCCGATAAAAAAGATACCTCACTTGTGTGGGTAGGCCTAGCGCCCGCGACAGAAAACGTCCCAAAGCTCAACGTGGACACATCCAAATTTTTGGAAGAAAACAGAGGTGTTTTTTGTGAAGTGCCTACCTTTAGATTTTGGCCTCTAGCTCAGCCGGCACCTAGGGAAACCTACCAAACCTGTGCATTTCTGAAAACTAGAGACCTAGGGGAATCCAATATGGGGTGACTTGCGGGGCTCGGACCAGGTTCTGTTACCCAGAATCCTTTGCAAACCTCAACATTTGGCTAAAAAACACATGTTACTCACATTTCTGTGGCAAAAAGTTCTGGAATCTGAGAGGAGCCACAAATTTCCTTCCACCCAGCATTTCCCCAAGTATCCCGATAAAAATGATACCTGACTTGTGTGGGTATGACTAGCGCCCACGAAAGGAAAGGGCCCAAAACACAACGTGGACACATCACATTTTTTTATAAAAAGCAGTGCCTACCTGTGGATTTTGGCCTGTAGCTCAGCCGGCACCTGAGGAAACCTAGCAAACCAGTGCATTTTTGAAAACTAGAAACCCAGGGGAATCCAAGATGGGGTGACTTGCGGGGCTCTGACCAGGTTATGTTACCCAGAATCCTTTGCAAACATCAAAATTTGGCCCAAAAAACACTTTTTCCTCTCATTTCGGTGACAGAAAGTTCTGGAATCTGAGAGGAGCCACAAATTTCCTTCCACCCAGCGTTCCCCTAAGTCTCTCGATAAAAATGGTACCTCACTTCTGTGGGTAGGCCTAGCGCCCACAAAAGGAAATGGCCCAAAACACAACGTGGACACAATATATTTTTTCACAGAAAACAGAGGTGTTTTTTGCAAGGTGCCTACCTGTGGTGTTTGGCCTGTAGCTCAGACCTAAAATCAGCCAATCTGCCCCCAGGGGGGGCAGAAATGGCCTAAAATAAATTTCTCTCCCCCCAACCTCCACCCCCCCCGGGAGCGACCCTTGCCTACGGGGTCGCTCCCCCTGCGTGACATTGGCGCCAAAAAACAAATCCCCGGTGCCTAGTGGTTTCTGCCCCCTTGGGGGCAGATTGACCTAAAATCAACCAATCTGCCCCCATGGGGGGCAGAAATGGCCTAAATACAATTTGTCCCCCAGGGGAGCGACTCTTGCCTGATGGGTCGCTCCCCATCTCTACAAAAACAAACAAAGGAAAAAAAAAAATAATAATAATAATTTCCCCTGGTGCCTATAGGTTTCTGCCCCCCCGGGGGCAGATCGGCCTAACAATAGGCCGTTGGGGGCAGAAATGGCCTAAAATAAATTTGCCCCCCCCAGGGAGCGACCCTTGCCTAAGGGGTCGCTCCCCTTGCGTGAAATTCACGCAAAGAAAAAGATCCCTGGTGTCTAGTGGTTTCTGCCCCCCCTTGGGGGCAGATTGGCCTCATCAAAATAGGCCAATCTGCCCCCAAGGGGGGCAGAAATGGCCTAAATATAATTTTCCCCCAAGGGGAGCGACCCTTGCCTAAGGGGTCGCTCCCCACCTAAAAAAAAAAAATGAAACATAAAAAAAATTAAAAAAAAAAAAAAATGGTCCCTGGTGCCTAGAGGTTTCTGCCCCGAGAGGGGGCAGAAAAGGCCTTCCTGAAAAAATGCCCCCCATGGGAGCGACCCTTGCCCAAGGGGTCGCTCCCTTATTTGAAGATTAGTAAAAAAAAAAAAAATCCCTGGTGTCTAGTGGGGTTTCAAAAGCCGGATTGCGAGCAATCCGGCTTTTTTAACCCTCGGAGAGACTTCAAAGGGAAGGAATTACTTTTCCTTCCCTTTGAAGCCCCTCCGGGCCTCCCAAGTGATTGAAAGAGAAATGCTTTTGCATTTCTTTTTCAATCGCGCTGGAAGCTACGAGGGAGGCCCCTGTGACTAATCAGCGCGCGCGCGCTGACGTCACAGGGGGGGTGGGGGGGTCGGGGGTGGAAGGGGAAGGTCTTCCCCTTCCATCCCCGACATGGGGGGGAGGGGGGGTGCACGGGGGCGCGCTAGCGCGCCCCCAAGTACCCCTGTGCCATGGACGAGATGATCTCGTCCAAGGCACAGGGGAACTGTAGCCTTGGACGAGATCATCTCGTCCAAGGCACAGAAGTGGTTAAAGGCCCTGGGCACCTCTCATGCACTTTACTAGGGACTTACTAGCTAATCAAACATGGTAATCATGGAAAGCCAATTACATATATACAGGGAACATTTACATTGTCCAGAGCAAAAAAAACAGCAAAAACAGAGTCCAGCACACACAAACAACCTGGGAAGCAGAGACAAAAAGTTAGTGTCGACCACACCAAGGATGCCAAGTCTAAACAGCCACTGCCACACAGGAAGAGTTTTTTGGAAACACAGGGATGCTCATCAGACGGGGATGGGATTTGGAGGTTGAGGGAGTGGTTGTAGGCTGTATAGGTATGGATGACTTGGGTGCATGCTTATGCGAGGTAAGCTTGTGTGTGGAGGGTGTCTATTGGGTGGGTGAGTGAGGGCATTTACGTGTCTTGGGTTTGGGAGATGGAGGTGCTGTGGGATGCTGTGGTATCTGTTGAGGTGGTGACTGTAGGTATGGTGGATGTGGTGGATGTAGGTGTGTCAGTAGTTATGGTGTCTATGGGTGTGGTACTTGTGGTGAATGTCTGAGGTTCTGCTTTGGTGTGTCTGTGGGTAGAATGGGTGTGGTGGCTGTGTCAGTGACTGTTGTGGTGGTTTATGTAGGTAGGTTTGATGTTGAGAGTCGGTGTCAGGCCAAGTTGTGAGTGTTGCTGTGTGTGGATGTTCTTTTTGTGCATGCAGGTGTGTCTTGTGTTGCTTTAGTTTGTGTGTGCTACCTTTGTCTGGTGAGGTGGATGCATGAGGAGCTGTTTGTGTGTTTTGGGGTAGGTAGGTAAAGGGGGGATTTGGATTGGGAAGCAGGAGGTGGAGGGGAGATGGAAGGTGTCAATGTGGAGACCAGAGCCTGAAAATATCCCTTTAGGCCAGACTTTGCACCATGAATGCCTTCCAGGAATATATTAGTCTGTTGTAGATGACTTGCCAATCCCTGTATGACGGTCACAATAACAGTCTGACCCACAGAGATCATTCTCAGGGGGTCAATAGCCTCCTCACTGAAGGCAACAGGGATAACAGGGGCTGGGGCAGTGGTGCCTGTGGCAAAGTAGACACCCACCCTCTTGGCTGAGTGGGCACAGCCAACTGAGTGGGGAGCAACAGGGAGGACGGTGATAGAATGGAGGTGGCAGACAAGGATGGTGCTGGGGGGTCCATGATGAGTCTGCCACCACTAGGGAGTTGCCACTGAAGGAGGAATCTGATGATGAAGATCCCATTTCCCTCGTATCATTCCCCTCGCCCTCCAGGCCACTGGGTTGCTCTGTTTTGGTAGAATCTTGACCAGAGGTCCTGTGACCAGATGCTTCCCCACTCAGCTGTGCCACATCTCCTTCACTTGCCTGTGCTGATGCTGCAAAAAGAATGAAAAATATGGTCATAACAAATACATGATAACACGTCGATCACAACTCTGACCGACAAACAAAACCATCATGTCAAGTAGGCTCCATGAAAATATTTCATCTAATTGGCACTTTCAGGTGCCGTACCATGTGCATGCATGTTATCCAGACTTACAAAGTTACCCACAGGCTAATCGGGATCACAGACAACTATAAGTGCATGGCTGAAGTCTTGCAACCATTCAACAACTAGGTGATCTCACCATCCTCACAGCTGTGCCTCATGCAGAAGACCTCAGTTCACTTGTAGCCAACAATACAATCAGAAGGAAAAGTAACTTCCCATTTTTCACACACAAGTTTATGCACACATCTAATTTGCACATACATGAGGTACCAACATTTTGAGGTGATGCCAATGAAACCCAGCTATTGCAGATACAAAAGTGAAACATCCTGGGGTAGTTGACATGGAAATACCAATTTCAAAATGGACTCGTTCAACAATCTACAGCTCAAAAAGTGACACCTGTGCCAATAGATTAAAAGGAGGTAGTATCACTGTCACTCTGATAGGCTTCACATGGGTCATTGAAAGGAACAACATTAATGTCAGGTCCAACATGTTGGTGAGACATATCGCCAGAATACACTCAACAATGAATCAGTTAGCCGAAAGATAGTCACCACTAATGTCTGACAGTCATTACAAGACCACCATTTGAGTGTGTCTGTAGTATACATCTGTACCTTGCATGTTGGAGACTAACAGAACTTTCAGAGAAAAACAGAAGGACCCCAACCTGTTGTCCAATGAGAAGCAACATCACTATTCACATCTTAGACATGCCAACCCTTGTACCAGTCTGTGGATGAATGCCTGAACCCATACACATGTGATGTCAACATCACTGCAAGTCACGTCATGGTACATGACAATAATCAGGGAACAATACTCAATCATTCGACGTGTATTGCACCTCAAGGGAATAGTCAAACACAGAGTGGTTCAGCAATCTGGGCTTAAATGTCATGTCATGTCCCTCATTGCTATTGCAAACAATAAACAATGCTGACACACTCCTGTCTGTTGCACTACATGAAAGGAATCAGCATTGTAAATGTGCTATTCCACTAACCCGTTTTCCACGCAAATATATGTGAGTGAATATAGACATCATCTCATCAACATGGGTAGAAGATGCAGGATAGGGATGTTTCCTGAGGAGAAAAAGACACATGCTGGTATGTAGGCACAGAAATGTTGGCTACAGTCATGGGACATAATTCCACTCAACGGGCATTCCCCACTTACCAAGAAAAAGCAGTTTGCTACAGCTGCAAACCGTTAGCCATGTAGGCCATGTCACATCTATGCTGGGTACAAGCACATCACAGACTGCAGCGAGGCAACAGCACACATCATACACTGAAGATAACTTGCTTCTTGGTGGGAGATGTCTACATACACATATGCCCAGACACATAGCAGAGGACAGTGATCCATAACCCACTCATCTTTTGTCTGTGACTTTCAGAGGAAGTGATCTGTGGATCAGAAATTACACACACTACAACACCAACAAGTACGTGAAAAATCACTGTACACAGCCAGTTCTGGTCACTGCAGAGAAAGTTGTTTAAGGATTCTCCCCAGGTGTGTAAATGATTTCTGGTTCAGAAGGAAAGGTAGACCAGTGTGATACACATGACATGTCGACACAGACAATCTCCCATCTACTGTGTGACACATGGCTCATCCCTAGTTTTCAGGAGGAGCACTCAGTACCCCACTCAATCACATGACACAGGGACAGGCAGAAATTTTTCTGTCTACTCACCCCCTTGTGGCTATTGTGCTGCCCTCAAATGCCCATCTATCTCTGGGTAGGCAACCACCAGAATTCAGGCCATCAGTGGGGTCATTGTTTAACGGGCACCGGGCCAAAGTTGGGAGGACAGCTCGAGCTGGGCATCCGTGATCTTCCAGGTCTAGTATCTCAGGTCCTCCAACTTCTTGGCGAAGGCTCTCCAAATCCCTTTCTTCTGCTTGGCATTGACCTGCGTGGGTGCAAAAGAGAAGACAAGAAATTATGTCCACAAGTCCCATCAGAGATGGCTGAGTCACACACGTCAGTGCACAAAGCTATGAACATTCACTTTTTTAGGCCAAACTTCCTAAATATGTCACATACCAGCCACTGAGTACAGGCACATGACTACAAACACTTCAAAATCTGCAGAACTATCCACCACCCTGCTCAGACACTCCACTGACTAGGTAGGTCAACTGACATCATGTGGTACATGCTCTAGTAATCTGACTGAGAGCTGATGAACCATGGGACACATCCCACCTCTGTGGCTTCTGAATGGTACACTCCTTAGGCATGAAGGCATTAAAACACTCACACTCTGGGAGGCTACTACCAGACTACAACTCACACATTACACCTGGGTGATGATGAAGGGTCTGGCATGGTGGATATAGGAGATGTCCAACCTCTCCATGAGTGGACATGTGGACTGACAAATGCATACTCATGCCAGCTAACGGGGTGGTGTTCTGTATTATGTACATGTGCCACAAAAAATGCTTCTGGGGATATGTATCCATCCTTCAGAGATGGCATCCAACCAACAAAGGCATGTGTTGTCCATCATCTGCTATGTTAGCAAACCAATGAGTCACATATTATGGGTTCCCAGGATTCATCACACTGTCTGCACCGTGGGACAAACTTGACCAGTGTGATGGTGTCAACAGGGCTGTGGGTGTAAGCGACCTCTCATGGGTCAGAGACACACATTGACAATGATGCCAAGTGCATATAATACACAGATCATTGTCTGCCTACTAAAACCATTTTTATACTCATCAGGGAAAGAACCTCAATAAGCTCAATTTATTAACAGAGCCTAAATTGGTTCACATGACAGGAAATACTTGGATACAGGGAGTGGGCACCGAGTCACAATTGCATAGTCATAAAGACTCTACAGCACCCTAGACTTGGACCCATACTAGGAGATATATTTTACAGGGCCCGGTCACTGCAAGGTGAGCAAACAGAACCAACATGGTGCTCCATTCCCTTCACTTCCATGCATGACATTACATCATGTAGCCAACAGCATATTGACATGTGGTGTGTATGGGGTAAACTGAAGGGCAGAGTGAGTCATGGAATGCCTTCAGAATAACAGTTTAATAAGGCCAGATGGGTTTGAAACCTCAGAGGCAACATATGCATAGCTCACTTGACACACACCTGACCTGATACATACAACATGCATACACAGCATATGCTGTCATGCAGATGCATATGGTCTCACATTGACAACATCCATGTGTCAAGTGGTGTATGAGGATGGCTGTGATGACACCTCACTTGGTGTTGTGCATACAACATAAAGTACAACTGGGTACACTCAAAACAGACACACACACACCAAAGTCTAAGGACCCAACATCTAGCCCTGAACACAGTTACATGAACATTGACTCTCCCATTGATGCCATACAGACTAAACTTCCGTGGCCTTGACATTTCATTATGGGCACAATCTAGCCTGTGAGGAGGGAAAATATGGTGAAATATATTGATAAGAAGTGGACATGAGGTACCTGGTCCTCTGGTGCACCATAGAATGTTCATACAGGAGTAGGTCCTCCTCCATGAGCTTCTCCATATGCTCTGGGGAGAAGGCAGGTCAGTTAAGTAAGTAGGTCAGGCAGCTGGCATTTTAGAGGCATGAAATGCTTTTTATGGCTAATTAAAATGCCTCACAACTATGAAAATGTTGTTAACACCAATGATAAGTGACTGTCCTGTCTTGTAAGGTGGGTACTCGAGTTAGACACCTATTTTGTACATTGCCTGACACATGTGGCAGCTACTTGCTTTGTGACAAAGATGACCCCCTTCCCCCCTTCGCCCCTGGTAATTCAAGTTTTGGGACATCAAGTCACAGTCCGGGTAGAAAGTATTATGCACAAAATCTTGCTGTCCAGATAGATGATGGGTACACATTTGTGGCAAAGCAAGGGGGAAACGTTGATTTTGTGCCATTGACAGTAGTGATGTGTAGTGTGTATCATGTCCTGTATCATGTCCTCAACTTATGACATGCCTTGTCACAGTTTTTCATTGACATGCTTAATGTATGTTGCAAGGGACAAATGGAGTGATAGCTAAAATCATTAAATGTCCTACACAGGTACCCAGGGAGGGGAAGGATCTGACATCCTCCTGTCTACTCTCCATTTCTAGACCTTCAGGCCATGGAAGAAAGACACATTATCCAAGTCTATTGTCTAAATCTGCAAGCAATCATGGATCTCTGTTATCAGTTGGAGCCATATCTGATGCCTGTCATTCGTCATCATTATAGAATACCACCCATTACACAAGTCATGGCAGTGTTGCACTTCCTGTCCAAAGGGTCCTTCCAAAATACAGTGGCTCTATCTGCTGGGATGTCCCAGCCTATGTCCAGTCTATTATTGAAGAATGTAGTCTCAGCAATGTTGAAAAACCTTGACAGCTACATCCGGTTTCCTCAACATGAGCATTTTATCCATGCGAAGGCTAAATCTTATGGTTTAGCAACACAAAAGGATGATGGACGGAGTGCTGAACAATGCAAACACTCAAACCCAGTCACAGATCTGGGTTTAATCCATCATTCTTTTGCTTGCCATGCCACCCCAGTTTGGACCCAGCCATATACGGATCAGTCTTGACCCTGTTCCTCATGGGAACAGTCCAGCCCAAAACAGCCAAGCCAGGTCCTCCCAGGACCGGAAACAAGCATCCTGGGTCCAGTTTCAGGATATCACCCTTCATCAGTCAGGCTAGCTTGAATCCAGTGGCACAGTGAGCACAAGACCCACGTCTGGGCATACCCTTCCCACTTAGGGCAACTTTAGCAACACAAAAGGATGATGGACGGAGTGCATCATCCTTTTGTGTTATTAAAGTTGCCCTAAGTGGGAAGGGTGTGCCAAGATGTGAGTCCCGTGCTCACTGTACCACTGGATGCAAGCTAGCCTGGCTGATGAGCGGTGATACCCTGAAACCGGTCCTAGGATGCTTGTTTCCGGTCCAGGGAGAAGCTGGCTTGGCAGTTCGAGCTGGACTGTTCTCATGAGGAACAGGGTCCAAACCGATCTGCATATGGCTGGGTCCAAACTGGGGTGGCATGGTGCACAAAACAACGATGGATTAAACCCAGATCTGTGACTGATGATGAGTGTTTGCATTGTTCAGCACTCCGAACATCATCCTTTTGAGTTGCTATAGTTGCCCTAAGTGGGAAGGGTATGCCCAGGTGTGGCTCCCGTGCTCACTGTGCCACTGGATTCAAGCAAGCCTGACTGTTGAAGGGTGATAACTTGAACCCGGTTCCAGGATGCTTGTTTCTGGTCCAGGGAGGACCTGGCTTGGCAGTCCAGGCTAGACTGTTCTCATGAGGAACAGTGTCAAGACTGATCTGCATATGGCTGGGTCCAAACTAGGATGGCATGGTGAGGAAATGAATGATGGATTAACCCCAGATCTATGACTGGGGTGAGTGTTTGCATTGTTCAGCACTCCGTCCATCATCCTTTTGTGTTACTAAAGTTGCCTTAAGTGGGAAGGGTATGCCCAGATGTGGGTCCTGGGCTCACTGTGCCACTGGATTCAAGCTAGCCTGGCTGATGAAGGGTGATACACTGAAACTGGTCCCAGGATCTTTGTTCAGGTCCAGGGAGAACCTGGCCTGGCAGTTCTCGCTGGACTGTTCCCATGAGGAACAGGGTCAAGACTGATCTGCATATGGCTGGGTCCAAACTGGGGTGGCATGTTGCGCAAAAAGAACAATGGATTAAACCCAGATCTGTGACTGGGGGTGAGTGTTTGCATTGTTCAGCACTCCATCTATCATCCTTTTGTGTTGCTAAAGTTGCCCTAATTGGGAAGGGTATGCCCAGATGGGGGTCCGAGCTCACTGTACCAGTGGATTCAAGCTAGTCTGGCTGATGAAGGGTGATACCCTGAAACCCTCCCAGGATGCTTGTTTCTGGTCCGGGAAGGACCTGGCTTGGTAGTTCGGGCTGGACTGTTCCCATGACGAACAGGGTCAAGACTGATTTGCATATGGCTGGGTCCAAACTGGGGTGGCATGGTGCACAAAAGAACGACGGATTAAACCCAGATCTGTAACTGGTGGTGAGTGTTTGCATTGTTCAGCACTCGTCCATCATCCTTTTGTGTTTTGCTAAAGTTGCCCTAATTGGGATGGGTATGCCCAGACGTGGGTCCTGTGCTCACTGTACCACTGGATTCAAGCTAGTCTGGCTGATGAAGGGTGATACCCTGAAACCGGTCCCAGGATGCTTGTTTCTGGTCCAGGGAGGACCTGGCTTGATAGTTCGGGCTGGACTATTCCCATGAGGAACAGGGTCAAGACTGATTTGCATATGGCTGGGTCCAAAGTGTGGTGGCATGGTGAGCAAAAGAACAATGGATTAAACCCAGATCTGTGACTGGGGGTGAGTGTTTGCATTGTTCAGCACTCTGTCCATCATTCTTTTGTGTTACTAAAGTTGCCCTAAGTGGGAAGAGTATGCCCAGATGTGAGTTCTGTGCTCACTGTGCCACGGGATTCAAGCTAGGCTGGCTGATGAAGGGTGATACGTTAAAACCAGTCCCAGGATGCTTGTTTCTGGTCCAGGAAAGACCTGGCCTGGCAGTTCTGGCTGGACTGTTCCCATGAGGATCAGGGTGAAGACTGATCTGCATATGGCTGGGTCCAAACTGGGGTGCATGGTGAGCAAAAGAACGATGGATTAAACCCAGATCTGTGACTGGGGGTGAGTGTTTGCATTGTTCAGCACTCCGTCCATCATCCTTTTGTATTGCGAAGGTTACCCTAAGTGGGAAGGTTATGCCCAGGTGGGGGTCACGTGCTCACTGTGCCACTGGATTCAAGCTAGCCTGGCTGATGAAGGGTGATACCCTGAAACCGGTCCCAGGATGCTTGTTTTCAGTCCAGGGAGGACGTGGCTTGGCAGTTGGGGCTGGACTCTTCCCACGAAGAACAGGGTCAAGACCGATTTGCATATGGCTGGGTCCAAACTGGGGAGGCATGGTGAGCAAAATAACACTAGATTAAACCCAGATCTATGAGTGGGGGTAAGTGTTTGCATTGTACAGCACTCTGTCCATCATCCTTTTGTATTGCATGAGTTTTATGGTTTGACACACATCCTTCATGTTGTGGATGCCATTGATGGTACACATGTTGCCTTGGTTCCATCACATGGAAATTAACAAGTCTATCGTAACAGGAAGATCTTCCATGCCATCAATGTCCAAGTTGTTTGTTTGGCAGACCTCTACATTTCACAGAGCAGTGCCTGTTATCTAAGTTCAGTCCGTGATGCCTTCATCATGGGGAACACCGCATTACCACAGCTGATGTCACAACTGTACCCAGAGAGGGCCTGGCTGGTTGATAAGTCACATATGTCCTTTTTCTTTGTATGAAATCTCTGCAGCAAAACTCATAGTTGCACATATGTCCCATTCCATTACAGGGGACTCTGCATACCCAAACCGTCCATGGTTGTTGACACGGGTGAGGAGCCCACCTATTGTAGGGCAGGAGTGGCTTGCTGCGGTTTTTAGGGGCAGGGAATCACGAGTGGGGTGGATGGGGGAATTCATAAAAAAAAACACTTACCTGCATTGCCACAGCAGCAGCCGCCGCCACCACCGCCATGCCGCTTCTCTGCTGCAGCATCAGGCTCCGCAGCCAAGATGAATGTTGCTGTCATGCTGCTGGCAGTATGACAGCAGCATTTGGATTTCCCAGAGACCCAACCCAAGGCGCTCTCAGATAGACCGGAGCCTGTGCCTGCTCTCTCCAGCCCATCAACACAGTACCGGGCTGGAGAGAGCACAGTGCGCATGTGTGTTTGGCCGGCCCGAGACGGCCAGCCAAACATACATGAGCACTGAGGGGGAGTGCTGAGAACTCCCCCTCCATTCCCCCCATACCCCGTGGCCCCACCCCTTTAATAGCAAAACAATAATAAACATAGTTTATTATCGATTGGTAGTAAAAGGTTTGCAGCTGCTGCTGCTGGCGGGGGGCAACACTTCTCCACCATGGTGGGTGAGCCGTGTCTGCTCTAGGGGAAGTCCACTTCAACAAAGCCCATGGAAGAACACCGCGTGTTATGGGTTTTTGGGCTCCTGAAAGCCAGATTTCGCTGTCTGGATAAGACAGATGGTGCCCTCCTCGACTCACCTGAAAAAGTGTATAAGATCATTGTGGCCTGCTGCATGCTCCACAACATTGCCCAGAGGAGAGATATCTGCTAAATTCCCGATGAGGGGTAGCTTGCAGTATCACTGGGTCAGACTCCTGAAATGCCAAGTGAGGATGACAGTAATGAAGAGGAAGGTGAAGACTTGATTACTGTGACTTTACGGTGAACTGTAGGGGGGCGGATATGTTGTGTAGGTTATTTGTTTCCTATTGACAATTGATGTGAAGCTAGGCAGTATGCTGGCAAGGTTTACTTGCTAATTCAGACTTGAAAATGTTACAACCTTGATGATCTGCTTTGTTTCTGTCAGTCTCCTTGCAATGTGATTAGGTCTACTAAAATTTGTAATGCAGTATGGGTCATATGTGTGATGTTTCATGCCTAGACTCCTTGGTTTGTGTGTTATCCAGGTCTCTTCACCATGCCATCCTCATGTGGGCATTTAGGAGTTGTGACATTGGCAGGTTGCTGTTCTGAGATATGAAGTGGACATGGATTGATCCAGGTAATGGTAATGTTGGTTACAGATATGGGGTGTATGCGTCCTGTGCTAAAGCAGCTTGGACAGTGGGTGGATGGAATTCTGAATAGCACAATACACTTGTTTTATGTGGTGAGTTGGTCCAATTGTCTCATGTGTGTGATCATTTGCCCTTGAATCATGTCATCCAGTGCATTCCATGCATTCTCCCTTCACATTGTGTTGACAATGATCCTGTATGAACTTTGTGTAGCTGTCAATGTGTTTCCTCAATGCAGGCAACAGTGTATGTGCCACAATACTGACATAGGGTTGTGTCATGCCACCAGATGCTTGATGATTGTAGTGGGATGGACCTATGATCAGGGACTGTTGTACTGTCCTCTGTGCCATGACGCATGTTAAAGTTGGCAGACACGGTTTTGGTATGTGGTAAGGCTCTAGCTAGTGACAAGATACACTAATTTGTTAGCCTATTCTATGGAACAAGGCCTGACATAGTTCTTTCTTCTGTGGTCTAGGGAACTGTATCTTTGTGATATCTAGCCTGACTCAAGATGATTCTGCCATTCCTGGCTATGGCATTCTAATAGCCTATGTACTATGTGTCATTGTGTTGCTAATTATTCTCCGCATGACACTACCTGAGACATATTCATCCTTCCATTACCATCTAATGTCTTCCTCATGTGCATCACTTAAGTTTACAATTCAACTGTTCCAAATGTAGAAAAAATGGTACTAGGCAGTGTTTTAGTGATAGGTGTGATTTTTACATATGTACAGTATATAAAAGTGAAGTGAAGGGATCAGTCATTAAAATCAAGTTAGTAGATGCCACATCATTTGCAGTCCAAAGTCCAGTGTCCTACTATCCTAGGAAAATGAAAAGTGGTTAAAAAACAGCCAACAGAGTGAATCTGTGGCACACAAAGGAGTGACATCAGGAAGAGGTCACTTGTTGGCAGTGGTAGATGTCTTATCTTCCACACCTCCTGGAGCATTTGGGTGGATGTCTCTATTTGCTGGGGGTGGGGCGTAATCCGCTGCTACAGAAGCAGGGGTGTCTGAGGCAGGTTCTTCCCCTGATAAGTCCACCCTTCCACTGGAGGCCACAGATGTTGAAGAGGCAGGTATTTCTTGGCCAAAGGAAAGGGTGTGGTATTGCTCCCAATCCCTGATCAGGGTACTACTGATTTCACTGAACACCCCTGTTGGGGAAACCAGGATATTGTTGGTGGCCTCCCATTTTTCCAGAGCCTCACGATGAGAGTCCCTCTGCAGCTGCTTCATCTTCCTGAGTTTGGCAAGTACCTGGCCCAACTTACCATGGGATTTTTGGTAGGCTCCCAAGACTTGGCAATGCTGTCCTGCCAGGGCCATCTCCAGCAGCCTAATGCCGTAGGTCCACACCATCTCCCCACACACCCTACCACCACATGCCTGTGCCTTTGGCACAGCTTACCCCCTACCATGAATCCAGGACCCTCATTGCCGGAGGTGTTTTGCTGTGTTAGAAATGGGGTTTTTGGTTGGCAGTCAGGTTACCCTCTGTCCAAGCAAAAACCCTCACTCTAGTCAGGGTAAGTCACAGACAATCCAAATTATCCTGTGCCCACCCTCTGGTAGCTTGGCACGAGCAGTCAGGCTTAACTTAGAAGGTAATGTGTAAAGTATTTGTGCAATAAATCATACAATAACACAATATAGCACCACAAAAATACACCACACAGTGTTTAGAAAAATATAGAATATTTATCTGGATATTTGTAGATCAACACAATCAAAGATGCAATAAGAATTTGTAGTAATATCACTGAAAAGTGATATAAAGTGTCTTAAGTCTTTAAAACGCAAACAAAGTCTCTTTCAAGCACAAAGTACCTGGTTTGGAGTGGAAAATCTCCGCAGAGGGCCTCGGAAGAGGAGATGCGTGAAAAAATCGTGTGTGCGTCGGTTACTACCCTTCACACACGGACTTGCGTCGTTATTTTTCACGCGGGGAGACGTGCGTCGTACTATGGGAGGAAAAATGGTGTGTGCATCGGTTGTGCCCCTTCACACACGGACTTGCATCGTTATTTTTCACTCGGGGAAGACGTGCGTCGTTTTCCGGCACGCGGACCATCTCCTTCTATGGATCGCGGGATTACCAGATGTCCCAGGGTCTGTGCGTGGATTCCTCGGCTTGTTATCCGGCTGCGCGTCGTCCCGGGAGGCTGTGCGTGGAATTTTCTTTCCCACGGCAGGCGTTGCGTCGATTTCCTCTCTGGAAGTCTGCCGGCGTTGTCCATGCGAGGCCGTGCGTCAAAGTTACGGTTGCATCGCAGGCGTCGCGTCAAGCGGCGTCTTTCTGGATCGGCGTACAACAATTTTTGCACCGCGGAGCAAGCTGTGCGTTGAAATTGGACGAGGAGTCCAAATGAAAAAGAGAAGTCTTTTTGGTCCTGAGACTTCAGGGAACAGGAGGCAAGCTCTATCCAAGCCATTGAAGAGCACTTTTGCAGCCAGACAAGAGTTCAGCAAGGCAGCAGGCCAACAGCAAGGCTGCAGTCCTTTGTAGAAAGCAGACAGGTGAGTCCTTTGAGCAGCCAGGCAGTTCTTCTTGGCACAATGCAGGTTCTGGTTCAGGTTTCTTCTCCAGCAACTGTCTGAGGAGGTAGGGCAGTGGCCCTGTTTTATACTAAATTGTGCCTTTGAAGTGGGGGTGACTTCAAAGAATGTCTAAGAAGTGCACCAGGTCCCCTTTCAGTTCAACCCTGTCTGCCAGGGTCCCAGTAGGGGGTGTGGCAGCCCTTTGTGTGAGGGCAGGTCCTCCACCCTCCCAGCCCAGGAAGACCCATTCAAAATGCAGATGTATGCAAGTGAGGCTGAGTACCCTGTGTTTGGGGTGTGTCTGGGTGAATGCACAAGGAGCTGTCAACTAAACATAGCCAGACGTGGATTGTAAGGCACAGAAAGATTTAAGTGCAAAGAAATGCTCACTTTCTAAAAGTGGCATTTCTAGAATAGTAATATTAAATCCAACTTCACCAGTCAGCAGGATTTTGTATTACCATTATGGCCATACTAAATATGACCTTCCTGCTCCTTTCAGATCAGCAGCTGCCACTTCAACAATGTATGAGGGCAGCCCCAATGTTAGCAGGCCTCACAGTAGGGTAAAAACGAATTTAGGAGTTTTACACTACCAGAAAATATAAACTACACCGGTACATGTCCTGCCTTTTACCCACACAGCACCCTGCTCTAGGGGTTGCCTAGGGCACACATTAGGGGTGACTTATTTGTAGAAAAAGGGGAGTTTTAGGCTTGGCAAGTACTTTTAAATGCCAAGTCGAATTGGCAGTGAAACTGCACACACAGGCCTTGCAATAGCAGGCCTGAGACAAGGTTAAGGGGCTACTGAAGTGGGTGGCACAACCAGTGCTGCAGGCCCACTAGTAGCATTTAATCTACAGGCCCTAGGCACATATAGTGCACTCTACTAGGGACTTACAAGTAAATTAAATAGCCAATCATGGATAAACCAATCAATAGTACAATTTACACAGAGAGCATATGAACTTTAGCACTGGTTAGCAGTGGTAAAGTGCTCAGAGTTCAAAAGCCAACAACAACAGGTCAGAAAAAAAAGGAGGAAGGAGGCAAAAAGTTTGGGGATGACCCTGTCAAAAAGCCAGGTCCAACGCTCAGGATCCTGGACTGGGGGGAAATACATGGTTGTCACAATCCTCGGGACACAGGTTTGGGGGCAACTGGCTGCATAAGATGTTGAAGCAATGGGGCTGGGAGGAGTCAGTGTGGTCACGGTGAAGCTCACTGTTGTCATCTGACCAGGTTGCCTGAATAGGCTAAAACCATTCTCAATTTTCCGACGTCCAGGAGTGGTATCCACACAGAGGGCTTCATCCATGGGGTAGTTGCAGTCTCTTCAGTGGACTCATTATTTGCAGTAGCAACCAGACCTGTTAATGTGAGAGATACAATGGTGGAGGTTGTAGTGTAATATCTACCTCAAATAGTAAACAGTGGCATTTGGCTAAGGTCATGTACAAATTGTATTTGCAGATGTCCCTTATGTGACAGGTACACATGCTATTAGTTGGATTGACCTGACATTTGGATAACATACCAATTCTATTTCACTCAACTAGCTTTTGACTGTCTGAGTTTATAGGCACTTGGTTGGATGGTCAGAGACTCATTATTTGCCAGCAGTATAGGTTAAACTGTGGCTGGGCAGGATGTGGTTTAGTTCATTTTACGACCTACTTGACTATTAGGCAGGAAGAGCCAGAACCATGTTGTATATATGAGAGTTGTCATCATGTGGTCAGTGCATTGTGAATGTGTTTGCTGCCTATACCATTCATATAATACATCTTAGGGCCTTTCATCTGTCTCACAGTTCCTTTGCCACACAGGTTGAGCTGTCCTTCCTGTTCATAATATTTTAATTGTGGCATAGCTGCGAAAGATGGGTCTAGCTGTTTTGCCACATCACAGTGTGTACCATGATATGTATCTTGGTCCCTCCCAGGTGGGTAAACTTCATTTGTGAGTTCACAAACAGATGCACAATGTCATATCGAAATTGTCCTGGTAATAGGGGTTGCAGGGACTGACTCTCCTCAGATCTACAATCATGTTACTCCAGTTACTACACACAGTCTGCAGATGTTATCCTCCTAGGTGATTATAATTCAAAGGATGAGTAGAGGGAGAAGGGCCATTGGAGCAGAGGACACTGTAGTGGCTGAGTAGAGTGAGAGTAGCTGTGCCTCCTTGCCTTAGCATTCCTGTCAGTGCCTGTCCAACCCACACAGTACACAGATATCATTGTCTCAGGTGAGTACAGTTCAAAGGCTGAGTAGAGGGAGAAGGGTCATTGTAACAGAGGACACTTGTTGGCTGAGTGGAGTGAGAGTAGCAGTGCCTTCTTGCCTTAGCATTCCTGTCAGTGCTTATCCTACCCACACAGTATACAGATGTCATCCTCTCAGGTGAGTACAGTTCAAAGGCTGAGTAATGGGAGAAAGGTCATCGGAGCAAAGGACACTGTGGTGACTGAGTGGGGTGAAAGTAGAAGTGCCTCATTGCTTCAGCATTCCTGTCAGTGCCTGTACTACCCACAAAGTATATAGATGTCACCCTCTCCGGTGTAAAAATTTCATTGTGGAGGTGACAATCAAGGTAATTTCAAGTAGGATACACTGTTCAAGTTTTTGTACTGGGGAAACAGTGCCTGCTGGGAATTGTGGTGCTGTCAATCCTTGTACTACCTACACCATACAGAGATGTTGTTGCTCCAGGTGAGTCTAACTCACATGTTAGAGGTCAGACAGGGGTCTCTGGACAGGTGGACACTGGGCTGTTCAGTGAGTTGACAGTGACATTTGCAAATGGTGATCAGTGAGCATGCATGCAAATACATTTTGGTGATATTTTATTGTTGTGACTTACCTGACTCTACTCCCTCAGGTATATCTGTCAAGCACTCAGGATGCAGGATGGCCAAGACCTTCTCCTCCCAGGATGTAAGCTGTAAGGGAGGAAGTGGGGGCCCACTGCCGGTCTTCTGGACATGAAGCTGGTGCCTGGATGCCATAGAACGGACCTTCCCCCTGAGGTCGTTCCACCTCTTCCTGATGTTTTCCCTTGTGCACGGGTGGGGACTACAGCATTGACTCTGTTGACTATCCTTTGCCACATTCCCATTTTCCTGGTAAAAGTAGTATGCTGAACCTGGGCTTCAAATAAATGTGGCTCTGCTCTTATGACTTCATCCACCATGATGTTTAACTCCTCTTCAGTGAAACAGGGATTTTTTTCTGAGGTGGCATGATGGGGAATACAAAATAAGTGGGGGGAAATGAACAGGTGATGATGAATTAATGGGTTTGGGAAGTGCAAATTGATGTGACTGGAAATAGGAGTGTGTTGAGGATGTGGGATGTGTGCTTAGGGAAAGTTGGGGGAGTGCCTAATCTATGGTTTGGTGATTTTGTTTATGTGTTCTGGATTGGTTGTTTGGTGGTTTAGATGCAAATGATTGTGGCTTGTGTAAGGATGTGTTTTATAGCATGTTCTGTGTGTGTCGAGTGTGGCAATGTGTGTCAGCTGTGTTGTTTTCAATTCCATCCAATGTGGTATTGTGTATTACTTTGTGACTGTGAACCGCCGTGGTTCAGACCGCCATTGGCGGACACCCATGGGTGACTGAGACTTTGTGCTTGTTATAGGTTCAGTGATTGGTTGACAGGGTGTTGGTGCTGGTTGTTGGACTGCCTATTTCCTGCCGTCCAAAGTACTGGTGATGTCATATGTTTGGCTGACTTTTGTCGGTCCAGCCTGTATGACTGGTAATATGATAGTCTGTATGACCACCAATATGACAGTCTTATGGTGGCCGCCACACTGGCAGTCTGGCAATCTGACTGCCAAACTCACAATCAGGCCCCAAACCTTATATATGTAAATATTCTAAATTAATTATAGTAAAAATTTAACATTTAATTCCAAACCTCAAAACTGATAAAATAAATCATATATAACTTTGCAAATTGTAAAAAAAAGCTTATGACAAAAGAATTCAACTTAATTAAAAATATAAATAAGACTAAAATGTCTTAACAAATTTATAGAAGATATATACCTCTACATAAACTATTTAAACACATACCTCACAAAATTAGTAAATGATTTTATAAATTATTATGTATTAAGTACATTTTAAATTGATTAAAATATATAATAATATACACTACCAGCCCTACTTCCATGCAAACACAAAACACCATAATATTAATAATAAATATGTTATTGTTGTCAGAACCCAGATTCCGACAAATGACAATATCATTTTTGCAATGCTATTATAGAATAACAATATTTTTAGATTGTATTAAGTTCAAACACTGACCTGGATAGGTAGGACTAACTCAGAATTCCCATAAACCCAACATTGAAAGCAAACTTGCTCACACAGACACTGTGCTATATTGACACGAATTTCTATGGGGTACATTCTATTTATTTGTGCAAATACACAGAATTTTTTATTCTTTTAAACAGAAATGGGAATTTGCTTAAGTAAAATTACATGTTGTATTACATTCCAGTGGAACTGCATTACATACCGTCATGAATGAGGGCCTGAATTTCAAGATAGGCTTTATTCTGTGATTTCAGGCCTGATTACAACTGTGGCAGTCAAACTACCAAGCCGCCAAGGCCGTGGTCTCAAAAAGACGGCCTAGTCGACGGTCTCTTGCGCGCCATATTACAATGTTACCGATCACTCAGCAGCGGTGTATTTAACGTCAGTGGCCCGGCAGGGGGCACGGTCAGCAATCCAAGGTATAATTTACATTTCTTTCAATGCAAGTGTGTACATTTTGACCAGAAGGTACACATATGCATAACACCAGTGTTAAAGTACACTGTGCATGTAACCTTCTATTGCTGGTGACTGGGCCATACATGCTCAGTCCAGTAAATGGCAGGAAAATGCAATGTACTTACCTGTATTTGTTTCTATTTTTTTCAGGGGTACAGATGCTGCCGTGAAGGAGGGGCCCTGGACGAAGGGGCCAACATTGGAGACTGAAGGGGGATCTAGCATCTCGCTTTCTTCGATTCCACCATCTCAAAGCAGGCACTCTCTCCTGCCACTGTTGGCTCAGCAGAACATCATAATGTGCACGGTGTTACCCTTGCCTATACCGCCCTGTGATTACCGTTTTTCCCCAGCTGTCTTCAAGGCAGTCAGGGGATGGCTGCCCATGTTGGTGGTACTCCGGCGGTCCATAGTCCAGCACACTGCCAACATCACAAAACAGCAGTTGGAGTGAAAGAAGGCAGAGATCAGAGTGCAGCCGCCGCCATGGCAGTCCCCAGACCACCAAACTTGTAATCCGACCCTTAGTTCTTGTTATACAAGCTTAGATCCATAAAGCAGCAAAGCACCTCACAGCATAGATTTTTGACACAAATAAAGTATCTGAAACGTGACCTGTCTATATATTGTTTTTATATCTGTGTTCCGTTGACATCAGATCATAGAAACCAGCATGTGATTATGGGGGGAGCATCGAAAAGTAATTAAAACAGTACACTGGTCATTTATTTTTCTACCTGTTATTATGCAATAACAAATATGTACAATGTGTGGCACAGAAAGATAAAGGCCCTGATTACAACCTTGGCATTTGGTGTTAAAGTGGCAGTAATACCCCCAACAGGCAGGAGGTAATTACTGCCAAATTATGACCATGGCGGTGTTATCTACATAGACAGCCAATGTACCACCCCGACCCCCAGGGCGGAAACAACAGCCACCACGGTAGTAGCTGCCTACAGCCAGGCGGAAGTCAAAGTTCCGCCCACCATACTAAGACATATGATTCCTCCACCTTTTCAGGGGCGGTACCAATGATATCAAAAGCCTGATGGAAACACTACACAGCAGTGAAAGAACTCCCCATTGGAGACACAGGGAACAACCGTGTCGCCATGGAGCCTGAGCTGCTTGTCTTCCCCATGATTTTCTTTGTGCTGCTCCACCACAAACACCAACGCCAGCGAAGACGACGACGGTGAGTACAGACGCCTAGCACACAAGAGGGGAGGGAAGAAAAAGAGAGTGACATACACACACACCCCAACACCATACACACATTCAGCTGCATTACCAAAACATTTGTACCCCGTACCTCGGATGAATAATGCAAGGACAAAACGATTTTGAGAAAGTGAATGTAATGAGGGAAACACATCAAGCTCAATAAGTGAGACAAGACAAGAGATATGTACATATGTACACAAAAAGGGACACAGCCCAGTGCACAATGTACGTAGTCCACATGGCCACAGGCCAAAGTCCAAGGCCAAACATCGCACCTGCCTCAACATGGAAAGAACACTGCAGGGGCATATGTTGGTCAATAGGTAGGCACCTCAAGGGGACAGGGGATGGGGGGTATCTCATCCGGGAGATGGAACAACACCACTGGTGCTGGAGGGGGCAACATGCCCTGTGCTTGGTCCTGGGGAGTGCAAGGCCGCAGTCTCTCGAGTGGATGTCTTCCCCACTGGTTCTGGAGGGGGCAACATGCCCTGTGCTTGGTCCTGAGGAGTGCAAGACCACATCTCTGGAGTGGGTGTCTTCCCCGCTGGTTCTGGAGGGGGCTACATGCCCTGTGCTTGGTCCTGGGGAGTACAAGGCCACAGTCTCTCAAGTGGCTGACTTGCCCACTTGCTCTGGAGGGGGCAACATGCCCTGTGCTTGGTCCTGTGGAGTGCAAAGCCACAGCCTCTCAAGTGGCTGACTTGCCCACTTGCTCTGGAGGGGGCAACATGCCCTGTGATTGGTCCTGGGGAGTGCAAGGCCACAGACTCTCGAGTGGGTGACTTTCCCACTGGTTCTGGAAGGTGCATCGTGCACTGTGCTCTTGATCCTGGGGATTGTTGATTAGATGGGTGACTTACCCACTGATTCTTGAGGGGGCATTGTGCCATGTGTTCTTGATCCTGGCGACTCTGGGGTAGGTGGGTGTTTTACCCACTGGTTCTGGAGGGGGCATTGTGCCCTGTGCTCTTGATCTTGGTGAGTCTAGGATAGGTGGGTGTAGGAAGGTAGCCTCTTTCTAGCCTTGTTACCACCACTTTTGGCCTGTTTGTGAGTATATGTCAGGGTGTTTTTACTGTCTCACTGGGATCCTGCTAGCCAGAACCCAAGTGCTCAAAGTGGAAACCCTATTTGTCAGTGAGATGTATATGTCTCACTGGGACCCTGCTAGTCAGGACCACAGTGCTCATAGTTTGTGGCCTGAATGTGTTCCCTGTGTGCTGCCTAACTGTGTCACTGAGGCTCTGCTAACCAGAACCTCAGTGCTTATGCTGTCTCTGTCTGTAAAATTGTCACAGCAGGCTAGTGACCATTTTACCAATTTTCATTGGCACACTGGAACACCCTTATAATTCCTTAGTAGACGGTAACTAGGTACCCAGGGTATTGGGGTTCCAGGAGATCCCTATGGGCTGCAGCATTTCTTTTGCCACCCATAGGAAGCTCAGACAATTCTTACACAGGACTGCCACTGCAGCCTGAGTGAAATAACGTCCACGTTATTTCACAGCCATTTTACACTGCTCTTAAGCAACTTATAAGTCACCTATATGTCTAACCCTCACCTAGTGAAGGTTAGGTGCAGAGTTACTAAGTGTGAGGGCACCCTGGCACTAGCCAAGGTGCCCCCACATTGTTCAGGGCAATTTTCCCTGACTTTGTGAGTGCGGGGACACCATTATACGCGTGCACTACATATAGGTCAATACCTATATGTAGCTTCACAATGATAACTCTGAATATGGCCATGTAACATGTTTAAGATCATGAAATTGTCCCCCCGTGCCAATTCTGGTATTGGGCTGCTAATCCCATGCATCCCAGGGGCTCCAGCATGGACCCAGAGTCCTGCCAATCTAGCTCTCTGGGGTTTTCACTGCAGCTACGCTGCTGCCAACCCTCAGACAGGTTTCTGCCCTCCTGGGGTCTGGGCAGCCCAGTCCCAGGAAGGCAGAACAAAAAATGTCTTGAAGGGCACAGATGGTGCCCTCCTTGCATACGCCAGTCAACACCAGTTCAGGGATCCCCCAACCCCTGTTCTGGCATGAAACTGGACAAAGGAAAGGGGAGTGACAACTCACCTGTCCATCACCACCACAGGGGTGGTGCCCAGAGCTCCTCCAGAGTTTCCCAGACCTCTGCTATCTTGAATGCAGAGGTGTGAGGGCACAATGGAGGCCTCTGAGTGGCCAGTGCCAGCAGGTGACGTCAGAGACCCCTCCTGATAGGTGCTTACCTGGTTAGGTGGCAAATCCTCCTCTGAGGGCTATTTATGGTCTCTCTTGTGGGTTTCTCTTCGGATAATGAATGCAAGAGCTCAACAGAGTTCTTGTGCATCTCTCTCTTCAACTTCTGCCGAGGATCGACCGCTGACTGCTCCAGGACGCCTGCAAAGCCGCAACAAAGTAGCAAGACAACTACCAGCAACATTGCAGCACCTAATCCTGCCAGCTTTCTTGACTGTTTCCTGGTGGTATATGCTCTGAGGGCTGTCTGACTTCACCCTGCACTGGAAGCCAAGAAGAATTCTCCAGTGTGTCGACGGATTGTTCCCCGTGCTAACACAGGCACCAAACTTCTGCTTCACCGGTCCTCTAGGTCCCTTCTCATCTCAACGAGCATGGTCCCTGGAACACAAGAGCTGGATTCAAGTGACCCCGACAGTCCAGTGGTCCTTCTGTCCAAATTTGGTGGAGGTAAGTCCTTGCCTCCCCACGCCAGACAGTAATCCTGTGTACTGCATGAACTGCAGCTGCTAGGGCTTCTGTGCACTTTTGCAAGGAATCCTTCATGCACAGCATAGCCCAGGTCCCCAGCACTCCGTCCTGCATTGCTCAACTTGCTGAGTTGACCACCGACTTCGTGGGACCCTCCTTTGAAGTGTTGAGACAACCGTCATGCTCAGATTTCTTGAACACCTGTTCAAGTACTTCTGCGGGTGCTGCCTGCTTCTGCATGAGCTCTCTGTGCTGCTGAGCGCCCCCTCTGTCTCCTCCTCCAAGGGGCGACCTCCTGGTCCTTCCTGGGCCCAGGCAGCACCCATTTTCTTCAACTGCGACCTTTGCAGCTAGCAAGGCTTGTTTGCATGGTAACAACTCTGCATCCTCCAGCACGCCGTGGGACATCTTCTGTGCAAAGGAGAAGTTCCTGGCGTCTTCCGTTGTTGCCGAATCTTCAGCTTCTTCCACCCGGAGGCATCCATTTTGCACCTTCATCCAGTGTTTAGTTAGCTCCTGCCCCTGGACACTTTTGTGACTCTTGGGGGGTTATTCTAACTTTGGAGGAGTGTTAATCCGTCCCAAAAGTGACGGTAAAGTGACGGATATACCACCAGCCGTATTACGAGTTCCATACGATATTATGGACTCGTAATACGGCTGGTGGTAAATCCGTCACTTTTCCGTCACTTTTGGGACGGATTAACACCTCCTCCAAAGTTAGAATAACCCCCTTGGACTTGGTCCCCTTCCATTACAGGTCCTCAGGTCCAGGAATCCACCTTCAGTGCTTTGCAGTCAGTTGTTGTCTTTGCAGAATCTCCTATCACGGCTTTAGTGAGTTTCTGGGGAAGTAGGGTAACTTTACTCCTACTTTTCATGGTCTTGGGGGTGGGGTATCTTGGACACTCTTAGTGTTTTCTTACACTCCCAGTGACCCCCTACACACTACACTATGCCTGGGGTCCCTAAGTGGTTTGCTTTCCGCTTTCTTAGTATATGGTTTATGTTGCCCCTAGGCCTATTGCATCCTATTGTATTCTACAGTGTTTGCACTACTTTTCTAACTGTTTACTTACCTGATTTTGATTTGTGTGTATATTTTGTGTGTTTTACTTACCTCCTAAGGGAGTATATCCTCTGCGATACTTTTGGCACATTGTCACTAAAATAAAGTACCTTTATTTTAGTAACTCTGAGTATTGTGATTCCTATGATATAGTGCTATATGATATAAGTGGTATAGTAGGAGCTTTGCATGTCACCTAGTTCAGCCTAAGCTGCTCTGCTATAGCTACCTCTATCAGCCTAAGCTGCTAGAACACTACTAATCTACTAATAAGGGATAACTGGACCTGGGAAAAGGTGTAAGTACTATCAGGTACCCACTATAAGCCAGGCCAGCCTCTTACAGTGGGTGTCTTACCCATTGGTTCTGGAGGGGGCATTGTGACCGGTGCTCTTGATCGTGGGGAGTCTAAGGTCACAGTCTCTCAGGTGGGTGTCATACCCACTGGATTTGCAGGGGACAGGCCACACAGAAGCCCATGGAGGCAGGATTACATACTATTCGCCGGCGGTGACGGCTACTCAGTGGTGGTGCTGCTGCTGGTGGGCGGAGGCTCCTGCCCATCCCCTGCAACCTCAGAGAGCTGCTCACTGTAGGTGGTGGTGGTGCTGCTGGTGGGGGGAGGCTCCTGCCCATCCCCTGCTACCTTGGACGGATGCACAACCATGGTTGGTGGTGGGGGCTTCATCACAGTTCCTGCCCCAGATCCCTTGGTCTTCCTGCCTGCTGGTGCAGGCTCCTTTCCCTTCTTGGCAGCAGCTTGGTCAGGCTCCTTTCCCTTCTGGTAGCAGCTTGGGAAGGCACCTTCACCCTGAGGACATGTGCCCTGGATCCATTTCCAGCATGAGTGGGTGTGGTGACGACTGGGACCGTGGACTGGGTGGTTGAGGTGCTTGGCTGGGATCTTCTCACCCTGGTCAGACATGCAGGACAGGGGAGGGGTAGGGTAAGAGGTCAGTGGTGGATAGGAACAGTTTTTTAGGGACAGTGGTGCAGGAGGAGGAAGAAGGTTTGGGAGTAGAGGAAGAGGGAGTGGTTGTTGGAGTTGTCAGTCTGCAGATTTTGGGTGCATGCGCATGGGCTGGATGCTGTTGTGAGGTGGATGGCTATTGGGTGTTTGAGTGCTTGCGTTTGTGTACCTTAGGAGGGGGGACAGACACAGTGGGAGAGGACACAGGGGATGTGTGCGTGGCTGTTCTGGAGGTGTCTGCCAGTGAGGTGTATGTTCTGGTTGGTGTGGTGGTGATGCTGGTAGTGGATGATGATATGGTGCATGCATGTGTGAGTGTGGACGAAACTGGGAGGGAGGTGGAGGAGGAGGTGGATGGGGAGACAGTGGAAATAGTGGATGTTGGTATGTCTGCATCTGGATGGTGTTTGTGTGAGTACCTGTGGGATGAAGTGTGGTGCTTGAGTTTGTCTGTACCACTCTTGTGTGTTTTCTTGTGTGCATGCGCGTCTGCCTATGTGCTTGGGATGGGTCTGGGTTGAGGAGAATGGGACTGGGAAGTGGAAGTTGGAGGGAAGAGGGTAGAAACAGGGACAATGGCTGCCAACAGAGAGGAGGCCAGAGCCTGGATCTATCTCTGTTGTGCCGCCAATCCTGTGTGATTGCTTTCCAGGAATGTATTAGTCTGTTGCATCTGGGCTGCTAGCCCCTGGATGGCATTCCAAATGGTTGTCTGCCCTACAAAGATGGATCTCAGGAGGTCAATAGCCTCCTCACTCAGGGCAGCGGGGCTAACTGGGGCAGGGCCCGAGGTGCCTGTGGCAAAGGATATGCCAACCCTCCTGGGGGTGCGGGCACGGGCAACTCGATAAGGGGCTCCTGGGAGGGCAGCGCTGGTACATGAGGCAGCTGTACCTGTAGCTGGTGTGGTCACAGAGGTGTCCACCACCACCAGGGAGCTTCCACTGGAGGAGGTATCTGTGTCAGAACTGTCCCCTCCAGTCTCCTCCATGGTGCTCCCCTCGCCCTCCATCCCACTGGTGCCCTCAGCATCAGTGGACTCAGCATCCTAGGTCCTGTGGGATGCAGCTCCCTCCGTCGCCAGTGCCTCGGTTCCTCCACCAGATTATGCTAACGCACCGAAGGACAGGATGACAAAACAATAAGGAGGGGAAGAGACAAAGGATGCACTTGGTCAATGGCTGTACCAACACTACCGTTGGCGTACACAGCACCCTCACACACAGGGAACAGGCCTACACAATATGCCATAGCACTACCTGAGAAAAGGATAGCATCCAAGGCATGGGGAGGGGCACACACCGCCAAAGGCAGCACACCTGGGACCCACACAGCCCTGACCAGTAGTGGATGCTTACAAGCTAGGTAGCAGGATTATCCCCTTCTGAACCCTAGCCACCAGGGGACCTACATGGAAATGTCAGGCCTGGCCTAGGGGCACCCACTGACACACATCCTCCACCCGGATACCAGCCTACCATGCGTAAGTTGTAATGATGGGCACTGTACTCACCCCCTTGTAGCTGCTGTGATTCTCTTAAGCACCCATCCAGCTCAAGATAGGCCACTGCCAGTATGCTGGCCTTCGGGGGGGGTCAGGGTTCGACGGGCACCCCTTCCACGTTGGGAGGCCATCCCCAGCTGGGCCTCCATCGTCTTCTGTGCCCAGGGTCGCAGGTCCTCCAACAATGTCTGTCTCGTGACAATATTTTGTAGTCGTAAAGGGTTGTGGGTAATGTGAGTGTGTGTTTTATAGTGCTGTGGGTGAGTGGGTGTGGTGTGTGTATGGTTGTCAGGTGTGTGTTTTTAGTATTGGCCAATGTTGTGTTGTTTTGTATGTGTGTGTATTTTGAGTGCTGCGGTATGTATCACCAATGGTTTACTGCCATTGAATGTCTGCTGTGGTGATTCATGGGTCATAATGTGGTGGGTGTGGTTCTGTTGGCATAACGGTGTGGGTTTTGATACCGCCAGTTTATCTCTGACCTTTGGTGTGGCAGATTTGTGTCTGTGGCAGAATAGTGACAGAGTGGTGTATGTGTGTCATAATAAGATGAATAGCTAGCCGGCGCAGTGGTGGAAAGTTGGCGGCAGTCAGCATGACGGCAAGTGGGATTTACCACCAATGTCATAATGAGGGCCAAAGTGGCATGCCCAGAGTCACACTACTTTTTTAGATTGATACCTAATTTAAATTCAGAACGCAGGACTTTTGTTAGAAAGCCATCCAATGAAGCTGCAAGACCACATGGTTACAATACTTTGGTTGATTAAAAGTCTCCATGATTAAATATAAAGCAGGAAGTGCTTTATAAGGTACTAATGAGGTCATCTAAAGTTTAACCACTGGTAATCTTTCAACTTTAGCTTGTCCACCACACATAGTGGTCAGTCACTGTATGTCAGAATGACCGTCCCATTTAGGGCAATTATTCCAACATCAGTTTTCTTCTGTTTGGGGCTGCTAGAGAAAGCTTGACAGCGGTGAACAATAAACAGCAGAAATGATCCCCCATGCACTTGGGGAAAAATCGCAGCACATCAGGGCACTTGATATTTTGTTTTTTAAGAATAAATTCTGTCTTTGAAATTTTGATATTGAAAAAGAAAATGTTTCCTAGTGTGCACATAACACAAGGAGCCTGTCAGGCAAATGATCAGTGCCTTTGCACGCCCTGATGCAGTGCCAGCTCACTGAAAGCCCAGAGTTCAGGCAGCAGGGATCTCTAAATCTGGGGGGTTGGTCATCTGCCAGGCAAAATCAGCTTCTGCTGGCCTCATGACTCACTCACAGGACTCTGAATGATGCCCTAAATTTGACATAAACCTATAATGCTGATTCCAACACCTTCCAACATGTGATTCCAGCTGTTGTACACAAGGGTAGATTATGTCCTTGTGAATCTGCACTTCTTCAAGCGGACTGTTGTAGAATGATTTTTTATACCTGAATGACAGATACAGGTAACGCCCTGAAATGTTCATTGCTTACAGGTCCTCTTATGAATATCAGCTGTCAAAGTACTAGTGCTTACATTGGGATTGACTACATTGTGAGCACTGCATCAGATGTATTTTACCTCACAGATTATAATTGTAGGTGTCCAACATACACACACACACACACACACACACACACACACATCTATCTCGTTTGGTCAAGGTGGTGCAAAGCAAAAAGGGGGTCTTAAAAGGGGCTTCAAATCAATGCATTTCCCATAGATGTTTGTATTTTGCATAGCACAAAACCCGTCAGTTGTATTGTTATGAAATTTGTCAGTATTAGATATTAGGGGGCACAGATGATCCTGTGGCGTACTGCAGGTATTTAGAGTAAGTAAATGTCAAGTCATAAAGTACGTCATCAACATAGTAATATCTTGTAGCATAATACTACTAAAAGCAGCAAGGAAGCCCAAAACATAAACTAGACTGCGCATGAAAAGTTTCAAATTTACTACCTGCGTAACTGAAAGGCCCATTTATGTTCACATGCTAATGAAAACCTATAAACAAATAAGTAACAAATAAAATACATCTTAATTTACATAAGTTATCTTTGCATGCTGTATCGCTCACAAAATTAGAGTTGGCCAACAAGCCAAACAAAAAACATGTTTCTTATGCACCCCTCTCCAACAAATTGAAAAATTGCCTTAGTAGTGAGCCGCATAAACTACTATTTGGAGGTCATAATAATTGGCCACTATGAAAAAAAAAAAATATCTCAATTTTGATAACAATAACAATGATTGACTTTTATTCACTTTGGCCTTCATATGTAGCACATACCATCTAAAAGTAGCAAGGATTCCCAAAGAATTAACTGGACTGCCTACGAAAATTTCAGATTTACTACATGAACAACTGAAAGACCAACTTATTGTCACATACTAATGAAAACCTATAAACAAATACATGGTGAATCAAATCCTAATCTACATAATATTTTGTTGCATGCTCCCTGTCTTGCAAAATAAAACTATGTCCTACAAACCAAACAAACAACATCCTCCTTATGTACCCCAGTTCAACAAAATGGAAAAGTGACCTAACATTGAGCTACCCAAACTACTATATGGATGGCATGATAATTGGTCATTAGGAAAAACAATAATAATCTTAATGTTTATAACAACAATGATTGGCTTTAATTTACTTTGGAATTCACATACAGCACACTCCTACTAAAAGTAGCAGGGAATCTAAAAAAATAAGCTAGAGTGCTTATATAAAGTTTAAGAATTACTACACGAACAACTAAAAGACACATTTTTGGACAAATGATTATGTAATCTAATAAATAAATACATAAAAAATATATTAGATAAAAAGAAAGGGGCAGATTACAAGTTTGACGGTCCCAACGTGGGACCGCCAATCTCACAGGGAGGGCGCCACAGCCATGGCGGTGGTGTCCCCCCACCCTATTAGTGAATTTCCTTGAAATAGAGGGGAACAGTGCTACGAACTAGCACCCTGCTCCCTTATGGGAGCAGAGTGCTATCTTGTAGCACAGAGGGGACTGACCAGCACCCTCGGAATGCTCACTGTCTGCAAAGCAGACAGCGCACACTCTGATAGTCCTGGGCAGCGGGGTCCAGCACTGACCATGCCCTCACCATAGGCAATACAGACCCCCCCGTGTCTCCCAGCACTTGTTCTCTGCCAGCCTTTTCATGGTGGGGAAACTTCCATGAAAAGGCTGGCGGAGAACAAGGTTGTAATCAGCAGGGTGGCACTGAGTTCAGCACTGCCCTGGGTGATTACAACCAGGACCACAGTCAGCCTCTCACGATCTTGAAAGCTGGTGCAGACAGCGGTCTGTTGGTGGGTCTGCCCACTAAACTCGTAACAGTAAGTCTAGCGATCTTGAGACAGCCAGACTCATAATCAGGCCCTAAATCTGATTGCCATTATGTAATACTAGTGAGTATTCCCAAATATAGGAATTCCTCAGATGTTACCTCCCTAATACCTTTCCAACTATTTGATGAATTACCACAAAACTTTCTAGCCCTATCCCATTTTCTACATTTTGAAATAATGTATGTGTGAATCGTTAAGGGGTGCAAAGATGAAAAGGGGTTCCAAAACGCATTTTTCCACCAATGCATTTCCATGGACTATTATATTTAATGTAGAGCGAAAATTACACAATTGATTTACATTAAATTTGTCAGGATTATACATTATGGTGCAGCAACAATGCTTTTTGGATACTGCAGCTAACTGGGGTAAGTACTTTTAAGTTATAAGGCACTTAAACTTAGTTAGGTCTGTCACCATAGTACTTTCCTGGAATTTCGCTAAAATTTTGAAACGAGCACAATACATGGCCACAAACTTATTTAAACATTTATAAAAAAAATATATAACTGAATTTCCCTACCTATTACCACTTTAATAAAGAGGTAATAGGTAGAAACCTACTACTTACCTATATCTAAGGGCCTAACACTGAACACAGCCAAACTGTAGTAAAACAAAATGGCTGCCAGACCACTTTATGTTATTACACTGTATTCAACTCTAGTCTGCACCTATTCAGTGTACACCACTTCACTGTATGTCGCTGCACTAGACGCTACTCCAGCATGTGCTAATCCGCTCTATGCCATTCCAATGTATGCCACTCCAGTCTCTGCTATTCCACTGTGTGTTACTCCACTGTATGTTACTGTACTCTACGCGACTCCAGTGTTGTTCAGTGTATATGATTGCAGTAAACCCCACTCTATTCTGCGCTATTCCATTTCACACCACTCCACTGTACACCACTGCACTTTATGTTATTACACTCTACTTCATTAGAGTGTACTCCACTCATGTCTACACCACTTCGTTATACACCACTATACTGTATGCTGCTCCACTATATGCTATTCCAGTCTACGTCACTCTACTGTACACCACTCTGCTCTATGCTAATTTACAACCCTAAGCCACTCCAGTGAACCCAACTCTACTCTGTGCCACTCCATTCTATGCTTCTCCATTGGACGCCACTCCACTCTTCTCTATTGTATTATATGCTATTCCACTCTACACTATTCTACTCTATGCCACTACACTGTATTTCACTCTACCCTATTCCATTATATGCTGTTACACTATTTGCAACTTAATTCTTTGCCCCTCTACTCTATGGTATTCCACTGTACCACACTCCGCTGTACACCACTCCACTATATGCTATTTCACTCAACCCCACCCACAATACATCACTCCCATCTAATCCACTTCACTGTATGCCACTCCACTATCTGCTACTACACTACACTCTATTACATTTAATACCACTCCACTATTTGCTACTGCACTATACACTATTACACTCTATGCCACTCCACTCTACACCACTCCAGTGCACCTTTTTCCACTCTATATAACTTTGCACTACAAAATAAATCTACACTCCTCTCTGCTAGACTCTACTCCACTTTATCCCCAAACACTCAACTGTCTAAATTTGTGTCAACATCAGGGCAGTGTGCACTCTACAGGCGACAAAAATGCAAAAACCCAGTCTTTATGCAAGAGCATAATTCATGCATTGTGTTTATATGCAGTTTGTTAACCTTTTGCATTGCAGAGTTTTACCTTGAAACCACTATTAATGATGTTTGCAAATAATGTTAATTTGCAAGGTATTGCTGCAGGCTTACAGAGTGTATCAGGGTGTGGTCCCTTTCTAGGACCTTCTAGAAGCCTTCCCTGCAGCATGACTGGGTGTGGTTTGTGGGTTGGGCCAGACTCTATATAAGGGAGCCCAGCCCCACGTGCTCACTATTCAGAGTTCCTGGTGCAGAGCAGCAGCATTTTCCTGAGCTCCTGTTCCGGAAGCCTGCCTTGACATTCCAGGCCCGCCCCACATTCTCTTGGTGATCCTTGAGCAGGGTGGTAAGACAGAGTTTGGGTTGGGCCCCCGACCCCGTTCTAATAGACTCTTGAGTTTTGGGGCCTACTCGTGAAACTTTCAGAGTACGCAAATTATTGCTCTGATGCAAATCTTGGTGTTCAGATCGGCAAAGGCTTGCGCGATCATTTCATGGCATTTGCATATTCTTGTTTGAATCGGCAGTGTGCGTGATTCATTTTCCGCAGTTAAACCTTGATGTTCAGATCGCTGACAGAGTGCGCGCTCATTTCATGGCATTTGCATATACTTTTTGGAATCGGCAGTGTGCACAATTCATTTCTCGCATTTAAACCTTTGTGTTCAGGTTGCTGACAGAGTGTGCAATCATTTCATGGCATTTGCATAATCTTGTTTGAATCGGCAGTGTGCGCAATTTATTTTTCGTAGTTAAACCTTGATGTTCAGATCGCTGACAGAGTGTGCGGTCATTTCATGGCATTTGCATATACTTGTTTGAATCGGTAGTGTGTGCGATTCATTTTCCGCAGTTAAACCTTGATGTTCAGATCGCTGACAGAGTGTGCGGTCATTTCATGGCATTTGCATATACTTGTTGGAATCGGCAGTGTGCGCAATTCATTTCCCGCATTTAAACCTTGGTGTTCAGATCGCTGACAGAGTGCGCAATCCTTTCATGACATTTGCATATAGTTGTTGAAATCGGCAGTGTGCGCGATTCATTGCCCGCATTTAAACCTTGATGTTCAGATCACTAACAGAGTGTGCGATCATTTCATGGCATTTGCATATCCTTGGAATCGGCAGTGTGCGCAATTCATTTCCCGCATTTAAACCTTAATGTTTAGATCGCTAACAGTGTGCGCGATCATTTCATGGCAATTAAAACGTTGGTGTAGTGTTTTCTGAAGTGCACACATTTATCCAGGGCCTTTTGGATTTTCTGCAAAGATGCTAAATTCTAGATGTTACATTCTTTGTGCATATTTTATCGTTTTCCAAGGAATGTTTCAGATTGCTTTTTGTCCTCATGTAAAGATGCAATGTTTGTTCTGAAACAGTATTCTAGAAGGTTCTTGTATTTCTAGACTGTATGTGATATTTCATGAAAAGCTCATATGAAACACTGCATCAATCATTCTTGTTTTGTTCCAGGTACTCAGAGTTCTTTGAGGTCTAGTTAAAGTCACTTCTTAGATTACCCATGGTTATAGTGAGACAATGCTTAGAACTATAGTCTAGTGAAAGTCAATGTGATTATATTATGAAATTGTGTTGTTTAACCTTTTGCTTCCAACAGGTCTCCTTCCAAGCTGTTCCCTCCCTAATCCCCTTTTCCCCACTTGGACTCTCTAAGGCTCTGTGATTTTCTATCAGAGTTTTGGAGCTGTCTTGTGATCGACATGTTGGGAACGTGCACAGGCCTGAGGATCTGCTCTCCATGACAATTTGCACACAACTGTATGCCCGAACACTCTATTGTACAACACTCTACACCTCTGTACTCCAGTTTACAAAAATGTAGGACACAGCACTCCTCTCTACTGTATGAAATACCACACCAATTTATAACAGTTTCCTTAACTCTACTCTATGTCACTGGAATGTATGCCACCACACTCTATGCTAATCCACAGTACCCTACTCCACTCTATGACACTCCACTGTACACTATTCCACTATACATTATTCCACTCTTTGCCACTCCATTCTTCTACACTCCACCTTACAGTGTTCCACTGTAAGGTATTCCACTGTATGCTACTTATGTAAGAAAACAGGTGTATTATATGACAAGGTTGTGGCTTTGTCATGTAGTACACACACATTTTACTTCTTGGTCCAGTCTGAGTTATTTTCTCAACCCTCAGCTCATCCCTTTGTTGGCTATGGCACAGAGCAGCAAGTCTTAGCAAAGAATAAGGGGCTGATTACGAACTTGTGGCATTGCCACCAAGATCACCAATAGGGTGGGGGTGAGGCTGCCATCAAGGCGGCAGCCTCACCGCCATCATATTATGATGTTTCCACCGTGCTGACTGATGGACACATTGTATTACAATGTTTCCGCTGGTCAGCCCAGTGGAAACAGTGTGGCAGCTTTGGCCCAGCTCCTCAAGGGAGCTGAGGCCAATGCCATTGCACACAAACACCCTCAGAATGCACACTGTCTACACATTCTGAGGTGCTGGCAAAGCGTCCCCTGCACTGCCCAGGACATGGTCAGGGAGAGTGCAGGACCCCCCTGTGGCCCCCAGCACTGGCTTTCAGACACTGTTGGAAACCACAGTGGAAAGGCTGGTGGAAAATGGAGTTGTGATTAGCACAGCTAATGGCTTACCAAGTGGTTGACCACAATTCTGACCACCCTGATCCCAACAGAGGTGGCAGTCTCTATGAGGTCTGACTGCCAGGATCATAATCTGGTGTCCGACTGCCAGGAGTGTGCTGGTCTGACCACCGCTGCAAGTTTAGTTGTCCTCAGACCGCCAAACTCGTAATCGGACCCTAAATGTATAAAGCATTTACGAACACCAAATAAAGAAAAAAGAAAGTCACCAAACAAGAAAGAGACACAACAACAATTTATAACAATAGATATTTTTATAGCCTTTGATGACTAAAATCCACGAGAAGGTTCCAGAGATATGAATTTTTAAAGCATTCAAAAACTTTAACATCAAGCGTGAACAAGCATTGGCAAGTCAAAGCTTTGCAAACTTTTGAAAACAATTGTAAAAGTTTGATACTCTGAGGTTTGCAACTCTAACCCAAGTTGGGTGACAAAATCTAACAGGACAGAGGTGTAGGAGTCTCTTTGAAGTGAGTTCCAAACTTTACAGGACAACCACGATTGACTTTTATTGAGTGGTCCTGGTGCTGAGGGATGAAGACTTAAGGATGCTCAGTGGATGCTGTGCTATCCATGGGGGTGACAAATAGTCATGTCCTCAATCCACAGGTGAGGGGGCAACTCTGGCCACAGATCTCGGGGTCGCACAAAGTCCTCTATGCAGGGGTCAAAGGGCTGCTTTTGTTCTTGCAACACAGTGGTTCTGGTGCAAACTTTGGAGGGGACTAGTGACCCTTAGGGCGGATGAATCCAGTCCCAACCAACACCCACTGGTCCAATAGACATGGGTGTAACTTTTTGCTATTCCCAAATTGTCTGTGGAAGTGCCCAACATCCGGTGACGGCAAAACAGCTGAGGTCGTTCCCAGGATGCTGTTTGGGCTCTTCCAGCATTAATGTCCCCAGTGTTTTTCTGACCTTTGCTAGCCAACTGACCCTTGGAGTTTCTGCTTTGGATTAGGGCTGGGAATCAACTTTTCCCTGAGCCAGGCATGCATAACAGGGTCTAAACTCCACTAGCCCAAAATGCAACAGGTGTAGTCACTCCAGCATTGCAATCTCTCTTTGTGCACTTCCAATGGGTGCAGAGTGGTCTTCTTCTCATTCTTGGTCCAACTCCAGTGAGCACTGAAGTCTTGGGCACCAGGGGCGCCCATTATATACCAGTAAGGTGCCCTGAGGGGACAATGCAGTCACTAGCCAATAGGCTAGTAGGTCCCCTCCTACCTGGTGACACAGTTCTGGTGATGTGTGGCATCTAGTTATCCCAGAGTGCACCTTGCACGCCAAAACCAACATGGCTGACGTCTTCATTGAGTGTGAGGACCTAGGTAGCCCACTCCTGGGGGTGTGGTTGCCATGGGCAGCACAACCATGGAAATCTAGTTCTAAAACTGGTTTTCTCTTCTTTGGTCCTGACTCTACCCAATCTATGGGAAACAAAAGGCTTCCTGTGTGGGAGTGGTGTCACAGGGACCCTTCAAAAGGTGGCATCACCCTTTGATAATTGCATTTAGAGCCAACACCGTTGGCAACTCATCCAGTGGGTGAGTGTCACACCTCCAGTGTGGCAATATCCTTTGTTCTCAGCCTGAAAATGTTTACATGTCTCCCCAGCCAGACAGAAGCCACTAGACTAGCTTGGTCAAAGTCTGCCCACTTACACAAAAGTGGCCAGCATGAAAGTGGACATAAATATCAACTGCACCATTGGGTTGCATTTGATGTCCCCTTTAATTTATACATTGCAGGACAGGGTTAGGTTGCCTCTGTCAGCGGGTAGACGCATTGGAGTGCCAACCGTTAACTCTCCAATTACCTTATACAGCTACTTAACCATCCTCAGCAAGCACTGCCACTTTAGGGCTCTTCTGCATAGACATATCATAGATGTACATCTACATTAACAATACACAGCTCCTTGCCACAGGGATCCAAAGGCCTGCATTAGAGGACTCCTACATATAAAGATAACAGCCTAGTGGACTTTGACATTAGTGGCAAAGTGGTGTGTGCAGTGCATGAACAGCCTCTTCAGTCTGTGGCAGCTGAAAGCTGTGGTTTACCTTTGACACACAGAGTGGCACATCCATTGCTGCAGTGATTGTGTGAACATCTAGCCTTAAAAGTCTTTGGCACCTGGGTACCATATACTAGGGACGTATAATTAAGTCAGCACATGTCCATTGGAGTTATCCAATTCAACATAACACTTTAGAAAGGGAAAGACCATTGGCACTGATGGTTGGACAGTGAACTCTCAAAGTCATAAACCAGCAACTAGTAGTCCAGAAATGGGGAAAAAAGTTGTGGGATCCCTGCAAAAAGTCTGTTTTCATACAACTCCACTTTGCAGTAATCCAAATCACTCTACTACAGTGTATCCCACCCCACTCGACGCTGCTCCATCATATGGCACTCTCATCCACTCTGTATGACTCCTCTCTATAAAAGTCTACCACATTGCATGGCACTCTATGACATTCCACCCCACCCTATCCCCATACAGTCCACCGTCCCCAGATATCTCTACTCTACTGTACACAAGACCTTACCTCCCTCTATGCTACTATACAACAGTCCACTCTACGCAGCTCCATGGTATTACACACTACTGTATTCTATGCAACTCCACTCTACAACACTCTACTACACTGTATGCCACTCCTCAACCTTTTTCTCCTGTCTATACCCCTTCACTCTACTGTACAACACTGTACTATACTGTATGCCATTGTACAACACTCTACACCACTCTGCTCTACAATACTGTAGTCCACAATAGAACACTATACGCAACTCTGGGTATGCCACTGCACCCCACTTTACCCCCCCTCTAATCTGACAGAGTACTCCACTCTACTCCACTACTCCACTCTATACCACTCCACTCTACGCCACTCATGCCATTGTACTCTGTAACACTGTATACCAATCCACTGTACCACATGCTATAACATTGTACTGTACTGTACTGTACATCCCTCCACTCTACAAACATCAACTGGACTGTATACCACTCTACTCTAACGTAGTCTGCATCACTTTCCAACACTGTACAACACCCCACTTCACTCTACTGTACACTTTATGACAGTTTACTCAACTGTATGCTATGCCAATCCACTCTACCCCACTCCACGTCACTATAGTCTATGAAATGCCACACCATTTTATAACACTTTACTCCGCTCTACACTTCCCCAGTGGAGTATATTGCACTCATCTGTTCTCCACTCATTTACACTTTATCCCACTCCATGACACTGTATTGTACTCCCTCGACTCCACTCCATTGTCCGACATTCTAATGCACTGGATGAAACTCCACTCTACAACACTGTACCACACTCTATGCCACACTATGACACTCTGCTCCTCTTTATGCCCGTCCACTCTACGCCACTGTACTACACTGTATGACACTCATCGAATGGCCACTCAACTTCTCTCCATGATACGCCACTCCACTATATGACATGGCACTCAACTCTACAACACTCTCCTCGACTGTACTCCATTTGACAATACTCCACTCTATGATATTCTACTTCACCCTCCTCCACTCTAAAACACTCTACTCCACTGTATGACAGTGCGCAGCTGTCTATTCTTCAACAAAAATATTGACACATCGCCTACTGGATTGACGCAATGCCTGTGACTTCATCCTGCATGCCCAGGATTTCCATGCATCGTGCCTGGGCATCAAAAGTTCCCACATCGCAGTGAGGAACCAAGACTGCATGCTGGAATTCAATGCAAAGACCCTTGAAGCATGGAAAGAAATTACGCATTGTCTGTGCTGCGTTGGAAAATCCAACACACACCTTATTTTTCCATGCATCTCCTCCTCTGCGGTCTCTGTGATTGATAACTTTGACACTAACCAGGTGACTTACCCTGACTTGGATTGTGGTCTGCATTTTGGACAATGGGGTATACCTCTGCTAACTAGAGTTCCCATCTTGAACATTGATGATCAGTGGAGAGGATAGGACTTCTGTTTGTGCAGTGACATACAATAGCTACGTGTACACTACCTACCCACAGTTAAAGGTCAATTTGATAGTTTCTCTTTTTGCTGCAATTTCTTCCTGCTTGATATTTTCATCTAATCCTAAACAACATGTCTCCGGCTGGGTCTCAATGAGGAGCTGGAAAATTTGACCTAGCTAAGCTGGCAACATACTCTGTCAGCCAGCTGAAAGGGGATGGGAGTACCTATCCGGGGTGCCTCCAGGAAGGAGGAGTACCAAAAGGCACTGAGGGCCTGGGCAGAAGGAAATTCACAAGAGGATGTTGAGGTGGAGTCAGAAGATGGCTCTCAATAGGATTTGCCAACATCAGTGGGGGATGTCATCCCTGGATCAATGCCCCCTGCTAAAGTAGGGAGCAGTTTCTCAAGCCACGGCCTTACCACAGAGGAAAGGAAGGAGGATAGAGAGTTTCAACTGCAGTTGGCAAGATTAAACATGGAGGCAGAGGAGAGGAGAGCAGAAAGAGAGGCTGAGAGAGACTTGGCAGAAAAGAAACTCTTCTTGGCTCATGAACTGAGTCTGGAGGAGCTAGAGCTCAAGTCTAATCAGTCTGAGTCCAGCAGTGATGGTGGCAGCATACATACAGGACCTGCTGGAAACAAAAAGGTTCATATACCCAAAGATGTGGTGCTAAGTTATGTGGTGGGAGATGACATTGACAAGTGGTTTGCTGCATATGAAGTTGCACTGAGGGCTCATTGGATTCCTGAAGAGCAATGGGGGGCAGGCCTGTGGAAACACGTGCCAGTACATGGGAGGAACACACTTCTTACACTAGAGGCTGGGAACCTGAACAAGTATGCCCCTTTAAAAGCCACCTTGATTGCCAAGTTTGTGCTGACCCCTGAAACGTATCTCCAGAAATTCAGCATCAGCACCAAACTCTCCAACCAAACTTGGGTAAACCTTTATGATTCTTCCAACAAGGCACTGAATGGATGGGTGCGGGGCAGTAAAGTAAATGCTTGTGTGGGGTTGTATAATTTGATCCTGAGAGAGCATATACTCAGTGTTTGCTTTACAGAGTTGTCCCAGCACTTGATTGACAGTAAGCTGACTGATCCTAGGCAGCTTGCTGTGGAGGCGGACCTCTGGGCTAGCACCAGAGTGTCCAAAATGGTATCTGGCGGGACACCCACAAAGGTGGTCAGGGTTCCCACCAGAAGAAAGAGGGGGGGAACTTTAAAATAAGGAGTTCTCACGAGGCCCCCAAAATAATTCCAAAGGGGATAGTGGTAACCAGTCCCAACCTGATTCTGTAAAGAAACCATGATTCTTTGACCATAAGAAAGGGCGGTTTGTACCCCAATGTACAGAGTGCACTAAGTATGGTCACTCTAAGGGTGACTCCAAGTGTTCCAAGAGGGCCTCGGCCCCCACTGGAGGGCAGAAACCTGAGCTGGCTAGTGTAGCACTCTGGGATAAGGTAGTCCCAGATAGCCTTGGGGAGCGGACAGAGGTCACCCTAGAGAAGAAATCATGCCAAAAGCCCACATGCCTGCTAATACCTCCAAGTATAGGCAGTGGGTCACCATTAATGGGCAGAGGGTGGAGGCTCTGCATGACACAGGAGCCATCATGACTACAGTCAGTGGTCCGCTGGTGTCAACAGAGCAGGTCATCCCCATTACATTCCACCAGGTCATAGTCGCTGACAAATGCGAGAGCCACCTACCTGTAGCTCTGGTTCCCTTTGAGTATGGGGGAGGTCACTGGTTCTCTGAAAGTAGCTGTGACTCCTGCCATGCCTGTAGATTGTCTGTTAGGCAACAACCTTAAGCACACTACCTGGAAAGAGGTAGCGCTCAGGTCTCAACTGGAGATGTTAGGTTTGCCTAAGTGGGTCTGCATGACCACAAGGTCCATGGCTGCCCGGGAAGAGAGTCAAGGGCATCTGGTGCCTGGATCAATGACCCAGAAAGCTGCCAAGGAGGGGGGCAAGGGGCGTGGGAAACAGATCCCATAAGTTTCCAGGGTGGTTGATGGCATCCCTGAAGAGAAGGCCCCTGAGCCAACTGAGGAGGACATGCTGCCCTGGGTAACCTGCCTGAGTTTGCTGGCAAGTTGAGGGTGGGCCAACCACAGAGGAATTCTGTAAGGCGTACAAGGAGTGCCCCACTCTTGAGGGTCTGAGGCAACAGGCCTCAGCCCAAGCAGCAGGTGAAACCTCTGGCGATCACTATATATATAGGGAGAATGATCTCCTCTACAGTGAGTCTAAGGTGCTGGAGGCAGGGGCAGCACCTCTGCTGGTGGTCCACCAGTGATACCGGGCCTTCTTACTGGGTCTGGCTCACGACATCTCCCGGCAGGGCATTTAGAGCCTGGCTTGTCACCCACTTTTATTGGCCCCAAATGTGGATAGGCTCAGATGCATTCTGTAGGTCCTGTCCAACATGCCAGGCTAGTGGTAAGACAGGGAAAAGGCTCAAGGCTCCCCTGGTCCCACTTCCTGTCATTGGCACCCCCTTTGAAAGGGTGGGCAGTGACATCATTGGTCCCTTAGACCCAAAAACTACCTTAGGCAACAGGTTTATCCTGGTTTCGGTGGACCATGCCACCTGCTACCCAAGGGCAATCCCTAAGAGGACAGTGACTGCACCGGTGGTGACCAGAACTCTGATGGGGATATTTACCCGTGTGTGGTTCCCAAGGAGATTGTGTCTGACAGAGGCACAAACCTCATGTCAGCCTACATGAAGTCCATGTGGGATGCGTGTGGGGTGAACTACCGGTTAAACCAGCCCTTACCATCCTCAATCCAGTGGTCTTGTAAAGATATTCAACAAGACCTTGAAAGGCATGATCACAGGCCTCCCTGAGGCCATGAGGAGTACGTGGGATGTCTTCTTGCTATGCTTTTCCCTTTGCTTATAGAGAGTTGCCCCGAATTGGGTGGGGTTCAGCCATTTAAACTTCGTTTTGGGTACACCGTCAGGGGACCCATAAGCGTAGTAAAAGAGGGGTTGGAGAAAGCTCCCAGGAAACCACCCAGGATGTGGTCAGTTACATGCTGGCCCTCCACAACCAGATACAACACTTCTGGAAAAAGGCCAAGAGCAACTTTGAGACCAGTCAAGAGGTTATGAAACAATGGTATGACCAGAAGGCCACCCTGGTAGTTTCAACCTCGGGACAAAGGTGGTGATGGAGACAGTAGAGCCTAAGCACTCCAGGACCACTTGACTGGCCCATTTGAAACCAAGGAGCAGAAGGGGGAGGCCACTGACTTAGTGGACCTCAAGAACCCTAGAAACCACCTAAGGGTGCTCCATCAGAATCTACTGAAGCCTTATTTTGAGAGGTCTGAAGTTAACATGCTTCTGGTAACAGATGAGGATATGGAAGAGGAGAGTGAACCTCTTCCGAAACCTCCTCCACTTGTGTTTCCATGACATCGACACCGGAGACAGTCCCCCTTTAAAGAACAAAATTTATCAGACAAGGTGAGGGCTAGCATCAAGGAGGAAGTTGCCAAGATGCTGGCTCTTGGGGTGACTGAGAAGTCCAGCAGTCCATGGTCCAGCCCTGTGGTGTAATTTAACAAGGCTGCCCCTCCCGGTGCCAAGCCAGAAATAGGTTCTGCGTGGACTACCAGGGTCTCAACTCTGTCACGAAGACAGACGCTGTCCCCATCCTCCAAGCTGATGAGATCATAGACAGACTAGGCGCTGCCAAGTTCCTCAGTACTTTTGATCTCACATCAGGGTACTGGCAGATCACCTTGACTGAGGGGGCTAAAGAGAGGTCCACTTTTTCTACTCCTGGGGGACATTACCAGTTCAGAGTAATGCCCCTTGGGTTGAAAAATGCCCCCGCTTCCTTCCAACGGTTGGTTAATGGGGTCCTAGCTGGGAAGGAGGCAGTTATCCCTTATGAGTGTATTGTAGACAGTGTCTAGGAGCCAGGCTCTCTAGAGGTAGCTGTGGATGAGCAGCCAAGGCTTATCTAGACATGGGAAGCTCATGCAATACCACTGTGGTCACACAATCCTCTCATACATGAAAAAAACACTCAGTGTTACAAAAATAACGGTACTTTATTTTGGTGACACAAATACCAAATATACCATAAAGACTATACTCCCTTAGGAGGTAAGTAATAAACACATTATATACACTAGCATGCAGAAATAGGCATAAAACCAGTTAGAAAACAGTGCAATTAGTGAAAATCACAATAGTTAGAAATGGGCCTAGGGAAATCACAAACCACATACTAAGAAAGTGGAATGCAAAAGTCAATCTCCTACCAAGGCAAGTGCAGTGTGTATAGGGAAGGTGGGGGTACTAAAAAGCCCAAAGATAAGTACCAGAACCTACCCCAGTGACCAGTAAAGCTTCCTAGAAGACACACAGAAATGAGAAGAAGAAGTATGCAAAACCCAGGAGAGACTGCAAGACACCAACAGTGGATTCCTGGACAAGAAGACCTGTGGAAGAAGGGGACCAAGTTCAAGAAGCACAGAAGAGTCCAGCTGCTGATCGGGATGAAGGTGTAAAATCTGAACTACATGTGAAGAAGAAAAGTCAGCACTACACCCAAGAAGACGAAGTCGGGTTCCTGGAGAGTGCAAGTGATATCCCACGCCGGATGGAGGATTGCAGTTGGGTTTGCATCATCAGAGTCTGCCAACAATCCTTGGCACACGCAAAGTTCACGGTTAGTGGAAAATTGCGCTATTCAACGTCAGGCTGGGCTGGTGACAGCTTCCTTGTGCGTATCACCCAGACAAACAGGATGCTCAGTCATACCTGCACTCATCTGCATGCTGAATGGGGCTTCCTGGGCTGGAAGGGTGGAGGGGCCTGACACTTAGGCCCATATTTATACTTTTTGACGCAAATCAACGCTAGGGCAGATTTGCGTCAAAATGTTTACCGCCGGCTAACGCCATTCCATCGCGCCAGCCGGGCACCTTATTTATGGAATGGCGCTGCGACCTGGTTAGCGTCAAAATAAATTATGGTAACCGGGCAGCAAAGGCGAAGGAAAGACTGGGGTTGTGCGCCAAAGAATGGTGCAAGTCAGGTTAGAGTCAAAAATATTGGCTCTAACCTGACTTGCCCCATTTTTTGACGCACAACCCCCATGGAAATGGCTCCTGTCTTAGCAAAGACAGGAGTCATGCCCCCCTGCCCAATGGCCATGCCCAGGGGACTTCTGTACCCTGGGCATGGCCACTGGGCACAGTGGCATGTAGGGGGGGTGGTAAGTTAGGCCCCCATGCCACTTAAAAATATATATATATCTACTTACCTGCACTTACCTGCACTCACCATGGATGGATCCCCCATTAATGGGTGTCCTCCAGGGGTGGGCGAGGGTGGCAGGTGGTGTCCCTGGGTGCAGGGAAGGGCACCTGTGGACTATTTCCATGGTCTCCCACCATGAAAATGAGCCCACAGGTCCCTTAATGCCTGCTCTGACCCAGGCATTAAAAAACAGTGCAAATCCAGCTGGGCGCCATGTTTTAAGGCCGCATCCTCCTGTGCGTCATTTTGATGCCGGAGGATAAATAAAGCGCACATGACTTAGAGTCATTTTTTGCACGGGAACGCCTACCTTGCATGTCATTAGCGCAAGGTAGGTTTTCACGTACAAAACATGACTCATACTCCATATCTTTGGCGCTAGACGGGTCTAGCGCCAAAGTATAAATATGGAGTTAAGTTTGCGCTGAACTTGCGGCAAAAAAAATTACGCAAATCCAGCGCAAACAGAGTATAAATATAGGTCTTACATTTCAAAGACCAGTGGCCAGCCCTCACACAATGGACTGCCAAACCCACCTACTGGGACCCTGGCAGACAAACCTGTACTGAAAGGGGACTTTGTACATTTCAAAACCACTCTTTGAAGTCTCCTCACTTCATAAGCATTTTTTCATATATAAACTGGTTCTCTGACCCCACCAAATCAAACAATTCTGGACCTGAATCTGCACCCTGCCAAGAGGAACTGCCTGGCTGCCCAAAGGACTAACTTGGACTGCTTTGCCGAGAAAGCCTGCAGCCCTGCTGTTGCCCTGCTGCCTTGATGGCCTCTGACTTTGCTGAGAAGTGCTCTCCAAGGGCTTGGATTGAGCTTGCCTCCTGTTTTTGAAGTCTCTGGGCCAAAAAGACTTCGGCCCTCATTCTGACCCTGGCGGTTCTCTACCGCCAGGGCCAACGGGGGCGGGAGCACCGCCGACAGGCTGGCGGTGCTCCCTTGGTCATTCTGACCGCGGCGCTTTGGCCGCGGTCAGAACGGGAAAACCGGCGGTCTCCCGCCGGTTTTCCACTGACCTTAGAATCCTCCAAGGCGGCGCAGCTCGCTGCGCCGCCGAGGGGATTCTGACCCCCCCTACCGCCATCCTGTTCATGGAGGGAAAGCTGCCATGAACAGGATGGCGGTAGGGGGGGTCGCGGGGCCCCTGGGGGCCCCTGCCGTGCCCATGCCCATGGCATGGGCACGGCAGGGGCCCCCGTAAGAGGGCCCCGCAAAGTATTTCAGTGTCTGCCTTGCAGACACTGAAATACGCGACGGGTGCCACTGCACCCGTCGCACCTTCCCACTCCGCCGGCTCGATTACGAGCCGGCATCCTCGTGGGAAGGGAGTTTTTCCCTGGGCTGGCGGGCGGTCTTTTGGAGACCGCCCGCCAGCCCAGGGAAAAACTCATAATACCCTCCGCGGTCTTCAGACCGCGGAGCGGTATAATGGAGGGCGGGATCCTGGCTGGCGGCCTCCGCCGCCCGCCAGGGTCATAATGAGGCCCTTCATCTCTTCAGGAATAGCCTTGTGTGCTGAAAATGCATGCACAGCCTGCAGGAAACGATGCACAGCCTGTCTTGGGACAAGAAAATTGCTGCACAACTGAACCGTAACGATGTAGCCCAACTTCCTGAGTGAAGATCGACGCAGCACCTGCATTGCAACCGGAAATTCGACGCACAGCCCTACCGGATCGATGAACAGTCGAGCCAGAATGATGCAGCCTGACTTCCTGAGGGAAGAACCGATGCAGCCCCTGCCATGTGACAGAAAATTCAATGCATCGCCTACCGGATCGACGCAACACCTGCAACTTAATGCTGCACGCCCAGAATTTCCACGCATCATCCGCGGGTGTCAAAAGATCCCCGCACCGCAATGAGGAGCCAAGACTGCTCACCTGAAAGCAACGCATAGCCCTTGCAGCGTGGAAAGAACAATGCATCATCTGTGGTGCGTCAGAAAATCCAACGCACACCTTATTTTTTCAGGTATCTCCTCCTCTGCACTCTCTGTGCATGATAATTTTGATGAAAACCAGACACTTTGTGCAAACAAAAGACAACTGTTGAATTTTAAGATCTAAGACTCTTTTTAATCTAGCAAAAGTGATAGTTCAACTTGTGCTTATTGAATCTTTATTGTTTTTTACCTTCATTTAACTAGATAAATATTGTATATTCGTCTAAACTTATGTGGTGTATTTTTGCGATGTTTTCACTGTGTTAGTGCATGGTTTATTGCACAAATACTTTGCACATTGCCTTCAAAGTTAAGCCTGACTGTTCAGTGCCAAGCTACCAGAGGGTGGGCATAGGACAATGTGGATTGTGTGTGTCTTACCCTGACTAGGATTGTGGTCCCTATTTGGATAAGGGTGGATAACTCTGCCAACTAGAGGCCCATTTCAAACACTTCCTATATATTTGGGAATGGGCTACAGGTTGGGCCCAACATGGGCTGCTTTAACCTGTCCAATGAGCTCATTTTGGGGGCATCTTTAATGTATCATATCTGTTAGTCCCCCTGTGACCTCAGCAGCACTATGGAGGCTGTGGCAATATGCTTCTTTGGACCGTAACTGCCATTATTTGGGGTTGTAACGTTGTCTTGTAGTCCTTTGTTTATTGTTTGAATGCTCTCACCTTCCTTGCTTTATTCAAGATAAGTATGGTCTTTTTGTGAGGACCTGGCTACCCCCCTCGCTTTCTCCTGTGGAAGCGGAACTGTTCATAGGGGAGACATGTCCACAGCTCTGATCCTATGGCATTTGTTACATTTATTTGGTCTACGGCAAATGATCGGGTCACCATTTTAATGTATCTAATTTTGCGTGAAGACCTAAGCTTCAGAACATGCATGTTCCCACATGTATTACATCTTAACATATGACTATGAATTTTGTACCTAGGTATCCACCATCAGAAGAAAAATTACAATCATACACTTTATATGCTCTTCTTAAATGCAAGATTTTTGACATGTAACAATACATTTCACTATTCTAATATGGCAGCGATTTATATTTTTCACTTTTTGTCTGTTGTCTATGTTTATTGTGAGTATATCACATGGTGAATATTGTGCACAGGTCATGTGATCAAGGCTGCGGAGTCTGCCGAAATGCGTAATTTTCAAAGTAAATCCCTGTTGTTACTTCCTAACTGAGTTTGCGTATTTTCTTGATTGTGTATATATATATATATATATATATATATATATATATATATATATATATATATATATATGTATATATATATATATATATATATATATATACATTGTACATATATATATGTATATATATTTCACACATATGTGTATATTGTACCTATATATTAATATATATATATTTCAGACATATGTATATATATTTTCACATACATGTATATGTATTTGCAATATATATATTTATTTATGTGATATCCTTTTACATTTTTCATGTTTCGAAACAAAATATTTGTAATTAATTATATTTTATTGTTTACACATTAAGATAATATTAATATAATTGTAATTAATTAATAATTGTAATTAAATTTACATTTCATTGTATATTGCACCTATGCATGAGTCCTTAAATCACAAAAGCCATACCCCTAGGCACTATCCATCCCTGAACCCTTTAAACTTCTTATTACCCCTATATAATACCCATCACTGAGCCCTAAAAACACTTTACTACCCCTTTACAGTAATCCTGAGCCCTAAAAACTCCTTATTGCCCCCATATATTATCCATCTCAAAATACAAAACAAATCTAGTTGCCCCTATACACTATCCATATCTAACCCCTAAAATGTCCATGCTACCCCTATACAGCACCCATCCCCAAACCTAAACAAAAAATGTTTACTTCTTTTTATATTTAATAAAATGAAAATAAGAACCCATATGTTGTTCTAGTTTTTAAAAATGTGTATGGCGTCCAGGCAAATTAAAGTATTCTTAAATGTGAATGCTATGTTGCTCACTTTTAAGTCTAAGCCTGAAACCTCTCTGCCTGCTGTAATGTAACAAATCCACTCTTTCTTGAAATTCACCAGATTTAAGATAAACTGAGGGAAATGTGGAACATTGACTATGACATGTAATACTACCATGGCCTGCCTGGGTGAACATGAGGTACGATGGATATGCAGGGGCTCAAGTACCTAAATGTACATATCACTAGGGGCTAAGAGTGGATAATGGACCATAATTATGACTAAAATAAAAAAGGACTTTGTGCCTTTGGGGCGGGGGAGATAGGGCGGCCAAATACTTAAAATGACTACAGCACCCAGCTATAACTACATGCGGAGAATGCTGATGCTACAGCTGTGTGAGTCATTCATTACTCAAATCTATTCAAACATTAAATTCTATATCTGGAATAGAACAGATTCCAGATTGAACCAATGAATCTTGATTGGAGGTACTGCATCTTGGGGCCTTAGGGCCTGATTACGAGGCTGGCGGTCCAAGACCACCAACCTTGTGGTAAGGGTCGGACTGCCACAACTGTGGCGGTCCTACCACCTCATTGCATCCCTGGCGGGTGGACCAGCCTTAAGACCACTGTCCCCACCAGGACTGGGTTTTACTCAGCGGGGGGCGCCGCTGAACTCAGTGCCGCCTGGCTGATTACAACTCAGCTTTCTGACAGCCTTTCCATGGAAGTGATTGCACATGGAAAGGCTGTCAGAAAGCCAGTGGTGAGGGCCTCAGCGGGGCCCCTGCACTGCCCATGCCTGTGGCGTGGGCAGTGCAGGGGCTTCCCTGCCCAGCACCATTGGAATGCGCACTGTCTGCTTGGCAGACAGTGCTCATTCAGAGTGTGCTGCAGTGCTATGATATTGGCCTTGGATCCCTTAAGGAAGCCAAGACCAATATCGTAGCATTGTTCCCACCGGGCAACCTGGCAGAAACTGCATACTACAGTGTTCCTGCTGGTCAGCCCGATGAGAACATTGTAATAAGCTCAGTGGGATGTCACTGACATGGCAGTGGTGTCCTCCTAGTGAGTTTGACAGTCCCGCAGTAGGACCGCCAAACTCATAATGAGGCCCTTTGTCTCCAGCTACGATTACATACCATTTAGCACAACATTTATCACAACCATCTTGCTATCTGCCACCCACGTGAGAATCTTTGTTATGGGTAGTCATTGAGTGGAACATACTTGATTGCCTCGGGTGCCCATTTCGATATCTGTACATAACACCCTGCCATCAACCTGTGATAACGCTAAGCTCAGATCTATGTCTTCTATGTAGAAATGAATTCCCAGATAGCTAAAGATATACTTGTTGACTCACCAATCAGCACTCTCATGGCACCATGCAAGATGCAGGTCGGTGAGAAACTGAGTAATTGAGTACTGTGGTTAAAGAAGGGTATTCTCTTCACTATTTGCTTGAGGATGAAACACCTGAAACATTACAAGACTTGTGCTCAAAGTTTAATTTAGATCAGTCCTGTCATTGGCAATATCATTAGCTTTGGCTTTGGCTTTGTCTGTGGACTGGCTATAGTTTAACCATGACCTTGTTACAAATACCAACCAATGTACAATATTTTTCAAGACGGGATTTGTTGTAAGACCTACTGTCTGGTATCTATTGCACTGTTATCACATAACTGCACTCTAAACCGGCTATGTGTGCCTGTAGACTAAACTGGCAGTGTGTGCAGGGTAGAGACTACACGCACCTAATGAGTAACCCTGTTTGGGGCAACTTTCTCACAAACCTCTAAAACAACTCCCGATGATATCGCACATACACAACTCCCTGGTCCGTAATCTCCGACTACACTAGCCTGGCCACAGATATGAGTTCCAGATGCCCTCTGCACACATACAAGTGACATGTCTAATGTCTTTTGTGTTCTGTTTTTCTGTACTGATATGTTGTTACCACATCGAAATTTCCAATAAAAACGGTTTAAAAACAATGGAAAATATACACCTAATTGACTGTGGATGCATGGACGTCATTTAGGCTCGCCAGTGGTCACAGCTGTCATTTTTTTAATCACACTGATAGTAAATAATAATAATAATATTGTTCACTATTAGTGCAATAAAAATGTAGTACAATTAGCTGGAATATGACCTTCCATGGCAGCTGAGTTAAGTAAAAAAAAATGTTTAATGTATGTTGCGTGCGTACTTGCTTGCGAGGGTGTGTTTTTATGTAGAGAGTGTGTAAACGTGAATGTGTGTGCATGTGTAAGTGTGTGTGAGTGAAAGGTGAGGTCAAAGGGGTGTGATGTCATTTCCGCTAGGCCTGATATTTCGGTTAATTGAGGGCCATGTGTGCCCAGAAATTCTGCGGATGCTTTCAGATGATAATTAGACACAGTTTGGACAATTCCACATGCGAACATTGTGCATATTCTTCACATCGTTTTACAGTGAAAAAGCAAATGAACGATGCCTGAGCCACTCAGGAAAGAGCATCGGGGCTTCTGGTAATAGGGGAGATTTTGATTTGAAATTTCTGAGGTGTACCGGACTATTCTTGTAGCATGAGAACATTACACAAGTTATTCTTTGTATTCTGGGTACATTTTCCAAAAACATTTAATTTTAATACCATTTTGAAGGAAATGTTAACATGAGCTAAAATAGGTATCTGGTAGGTGTTCCTATGCAGAGTAGGGTGAAAACGAAACGTTTTAGCTCACCATATGTAATGAAAAATGTAATTGGTAAAAAAACCTTTTAATAGAATGAATTGGCCTGTTTTAGTCCATTTGCATTCTCTTGCCAGACCTGCACTTTCTGAAAGTTTTCTTTAGTACTTTGAAATCTCTTGGGTCATATAAGTACTTTAGTAAAACGTATTCAGTTCCAGTACTTTAAAAGGAACACACAGTGCTGAATGGTCCTGGCACTGGCTGCTACTACGGGAAATTGGCGGATTGGGAACCAAAGTCGCAGCCCATTTTGACAAGAGGCTGTAGTGCATTGCTTTTAGGCTCAAATAAAAATTGTGGCTCTAATAGAGCATGATAGTCTGAGTCTTAGCTCTAACGTGGTGGCCAAAATAAATATTTCGACAAAGCCAATTTAATAGAAGAAACATCGTTAATTTGAACAATCAAACAACGGTAAAATGAGTATCACTGTGAATACAAATTACAAATCACCTTCAAACATCTAATCAACTCAAACCTCTGAAACCCTCCTACCCTACCACCATCGCCCTTGTCGTACCTAATAATTAGGGCTGGGCAATTTTGCAAAGTTTGACCGAAATGTCATGTAGTTATGTAAAATGACAGAACATTTTGTGAAACGCGCTTCCAAAACCTTGGATAAAAAATTGAACAGAAGAGCATACTACACATTGACGCCAGGAGACTAATTTGAGGATTAAGGGCCAGATTTGATGGAAAATGATGGTGCACTGTGATGTGTCAAATTTGGCAGCGTCGTGCACCGCCATTTTCAAAATGCAGGGATGTGCTGTATTTACTAGAATACAACACACCCCTGTGCTTCCCCCTGCACCGGCGCTAAATTTGCTGCAGTGTGGCAACGCAGCCACTCTTGCACCGTAGTGCAAGAATGGCTGCTTTGATGGGGAGATTGTTTTTGTGCAGGAAGGAATGCCTTCCTGCACAAAAACAATCCTAAATGGTGATTTGCTCTTTCTGTGTGTGCTGCAACACACATAGAAAGAGCAAAAACGAGGAGAAATGAAAGCATTTCTCCTCGTTGTGCCACTCTGATGCCTCCCCTGGGGTGGCGTTAGAATTTGGCGCTGCCTCAGGTTTACGAAAACTCGTAAATCTGAGGTAGCATCAAAATACAATGGGTGTTGTTGTGCACACCCACGCCAACACCCATTGCACGCCACTTCCACCCAAAGAGCTGCGAGTGAAGGGGCCATATTCACAAGGTGGGGTTAAACCACTATATATGTGAATTATAGCATAGCGCCACCGGAGCATCATGAAAAGTGACGCTCCGGTGGCACTAGGGACTCTTAAATATGCCCCAAGGTCCCATATTTAATGAATAATAACAGAGTCCAACGCTGCACCAAAATTGGCAGCGCTGTGATATGTCATTTTCAAAATGCATTGATGCACCATATTTAATTGAATATGGCGTACCCCTGTGTTGTCCCCTGCGCTGGCACTAAATTGAGCTGCCTAGCGCCAACGCAGGACTCCTTGCACCATTGTGCAAGGATGTCTGCGTTGAGAGGGTTGAATGTTTATGAATGGGAAGGTGTCCTTTCCTGCACATAAAAAATCACTAATGGTGATTCAGCAGAATGCAACACACATAGAGAAAGCAAAAAACAAAGAGAAATAAAAGTATTCCTCCCCGTTGCACCTTGCTAATGCCACCCCTGTGGTGGCATTAGATTTTGGCGCTTCCTCAGGTTTACGAAAAGCTTGAAAATCTGAGGCAGCTTCAAAATGCAATGGGTGTTGCTGTGGCACGCCTACAGCAACACAAATTGCACGCCCCTTCCATGCAAAGGGCTGCCTTATTTAAAAGGTGGCATTAAACCACAGAAAGTGAATTAACACCACCTTGTAAATACGGCACAGGGCATAGCACCACCGGTGCATCATGAAAAGTGATACTCCGGTGGTGCTAGGGGCTCATAAATATATCCCTTAATGTCTCCAGTGAGACATATTCTGGTCACACCGGTTACTTGCCAGCAAAAATTCAGTGAATTTACATATACTTTGTAGGTGAAAAAATGACTTGGGCATAGTCACAATCTTTCATAACACTACGTATATTCTCTTAACATACCACACTTTTTTTTACACTTGACTGATCTGGCATACCTTTACGGTCGTAACACGCACATAGAGGCTCATCACATTCTGCACTTAGATCCCTATTGCTTTAGATCACATCTCAAGCTGTCTTAAGAAAACTACCCCACCCTATTCACATGCTATACTTTTCATCAAATTACATTCTCTCATCACACACACAAGCTTTATACTCAAATCTTATACTCCCACCACCAGACATCCCCTGCGGTGAAACCAGTGTTTAACTTGTAAAGGAATGTGTCAGGGTCCAAACCTTTGCACAGATGCCCCCGACTAGCTGTACAGATTGTAGGGGTGCTGAATAGTATTGTGTCTCATGCCTCCATAATCCACCATGAGACACTCCATGCTCCTTTATCTCACTCTTGCAGGTGTTTTGCATCTCTTCCTTCTCTATTTGTCACTGTTTTTTCTGTCTGTATCTTACTGCGTCTTTCAGTTTTTTTGCATTGCTCTCTCTCTTGCTTTAGATCAAAATCTGTTAAGGAGAAATACGGGAGGGCCTCCAAAAATGAGTGTCGATGAGCTCCGCTTGTAGCTACTGACACAAGATATGCACTGATTGAAACCTTTCACTCCAGCCACACAGCACCACTAATCCTGTCATCAAATCTCACACACTGCTCACATGCACACTTTTAAATCCCACACTCTTATCTAAATCTATTCGGCCAGTTCAGTAATTCAGGGCAACACCGCCTCACTGCCAGTATGTGGAGAGCCTAACCTTCACACCAAACAAAACTGGCAACATCCTTGCCCGGAAGCCCAACATGAAGGCCTGAAAATAAGACTGTAAAACTGAAGGCCACCAAGGAATCTGACCAAACCATAAGTCTTAAGAAAAAGACGCCAGTGTGCAGGATACAATGTTCTCAGAAGCAAACAACAGTTTCAAATTAGGGGCACAAAAATACAGTTAGCAAGGGTAACCCACACCAGCAAACTGTAGTAGGTCGACCCATTGCAAGACTTTCAAACATCAAAGAATGTCAAGCGGCAAAAGAAAGAGGAGGACAAAATCCTATATAATAATGCAATATAATAGAAAAACGCATGAAGGGAGCAATGACTTGAACAAAACATTGCACTGTTTATAGATAAGTTCCGGCACAACAATGGGAATACAAAATATAAATGTGTACAGCTGCAATGTGCAAAATTAAATGCCTCACTACAACATACACTGATGCCACCATTATGCAAGCTTTGCAGGGTGAAAATCCTTCATGAGAATCTTCAATTCCTCAGCAGGGTTAGTAAGAACTATATAAATGCAAAAGCAATACAACTTTCTCATACATGTTTCTCTTGTGAAGAGCATAGGAATATTTATCAGTTATGAGGCCAAATATTTAGGGAAACTCACAACAAAAATGTCTTCATAAGTTCTTTCAAGTCTTTTTCACAACCCAAATAAATTTCTTTGTGCAGGTGTTATGGGTAATAATGATGCACAAAGAAATATTTACATGGATTATGGGCCTCACAGCGGCGGTACGGACTGCTGCTGCTGTAGCGGTCCAACCGCCATATTAAGACCCTGGCGGTCAGACTGCAAGGGTTCTGCCGTTGCCCCTGGGATCGATGATTCCAACGGGTTGGTGGTGGATGTCTGAATTACCATCATGAAAAGGCTGGCAGAGAACAGGTGCGGGGACACCTGGGGGACCCTGCACTGCCTATGCACTTGGGCAGTGCAGGAGTCGCCCTGACCAGCACCATCGCAATGTTCACTGTCTGCAGTGAACATTGTGAAGGTGCTAGTGCACCCTGCAAGCAACAGCATTTTGATTTCGAGTCGGAGACAATGCTGCCGCCAATTTACCTCTAGACTGGCGGGTGGAAACCTCAGTTTGTGCCCGTCATCCAAGCGGGAAACTCTAAATAGGTCCGACATAGTGGTCGCCACTTTGGTGGCACCCATCTTGTAGGGAGTTTGGCAGATGGGCTATGTTTCTATGGATACACAAATCATTTGTATTAACGTTCTTCACTCCGCAGGTGGAGTGATTATATTTGACTAAAATCAGTGCTTTAGCTATGTAAACAAAGAAAGAAGAAGGTTCCTAAATAAGAGAAATACAAAGCATGTGTTGTCACGGACAATAGGTCTGGCTTATAAGTGACAGTAGCTCAATGGGTCAATTAATGGATGTATGAGGATGAGTGACAGAGTACTTTGATGAACAGTGATTGAGTGCAAGGAAGCAGCCACTGATCCATCCAATGATTCTTTTTTTCATTTGCCATTTACTATATGATGTACACACATGCACACACAAACACACACACACACAGACACAGACACACACACCAATTAACAATGAAGAGGTTCCCTCCATACTACTAGGTCAAGTGCTCCCTGAATGAAAGCACCAGTCTCCCCAAAAATTGTTCAGCCCAGTTACCCTGTATCGGTCAGGTTCAGCATGAAGCCAGCAAGATTGAAAGATATATGGCAAGGCAAGTGCTTGTCTTCAAAGGGGCAAATGCCTATGGGGTCTGCATCCTCCCCTTTGATTTAGTCCAGCACTGGCTATCATTCAGTTATAGAAAAAAAAGAAAACTAATGTACCCAGAGACTCTAGTTATAACCAATTCAAGTAGTTCTATCCATAACGTTTTCTATCTCTCTATGAGTGAGACTCTAATGCAGGCTTTTGGTGAGCTCACACGCTTCACCTGCAAAACTCTGCGCTATATTATTGCTGGGCTCATGCCTCTATGGAACTTGGCATGTGTTTTCTTCCTTCTCCAGCTACAGTGAACTTAGTACAGTCTGAGGAGGAGTCCGAGCAGGAAAAAGCACAGAGGTGGAAGAGAAGATAGATGAGGGGGAAAAGAGAGTGGACAAGGAGAAAAATAGGAGGAGAGATAATAAAAAGCTGCAAGAGAAAAGGGGGAGGGCAGGAAGAGAGAAAAAAGGCAAATAATAACATAAGGAAAAGAAGAGAGATAAAACAGATCTCTTTACCAATACATTTAAGCAGATGCAGGTGATTGATGCGTCTACCATGTGTATCTTCAGGATAAAAAGTAAATAATGTTGTATTCCTACAGAATGTTGTTTGAATTGAAAAACAGGACTGGATGAAATGCTTTCCATCTTTTCCATAACCACAGATACCTATGCACTCATTTGACAAAGGAGTTGGTGCTTTAACAGTGAAAGTGCTTGGTAGCTTCCAGCTAGAGATGTGAATTGCACCAAGATTACTATCTGCTTGCATGCTCTGATAGAAGAAAAGTATGTCAGACTAATGAAGCAAAGACAAGGACCTTTAGCAGCACCATTGGTTATTGTGTGTTGGAATGGAGTGGGGTCTGCAATAGAAGGAAGGAGAGATGAAATATCTGGAGCAGCTGCATGAAAACAACTTCTTTTTATTTGGAATCACCAGCTCAAGTTGTAACTGCAAAAAATGTACACATCTATGAAATGCCACTGCCTGGTACCAATAACTTAATGGACAACCCAGTCTGCCAGTGCTTTAAGGGCCAAACTAGTCAATGCCTGAAGGGGCTGACCTAGACCCTCCATGCCTATGCATGTTGAATAGCTCATGTTGTGTTGACACAGTGTTTGGCACACACAATAGAAGCTACTTGTAAACATATCTTAAAAAGTAATCTTTTTTCATTTGTTTAGTAAAAGGGTATCCAATAAATAATTATCTGGTATGCTATTCAGGTCCTCTAAGAGTAGTTGCATAATACTGTTAATTGTATGTCCTTTAGTTTTAAACTAACAGAAGACATTGCTTGATTTATATAGGGAATCGTGATGGGCACAAATGGTGCATCATAAACATATACTTGATATTTTTGAATGAGCAGAGGAGCTGCAGCATAATTGAGTGAGTGCTCTTCAGGTATAATCATTAAATGATCTCTGCCACTAGTTGTATGGACCTTTGTTCACCAACAAAGATGGATGAGGGGCAATCATCTACATAACAATACATCATTAAAGACTTTTAGTTCAGTCAATTAAGAGAACTGGTGTGAGTTATTGGAATTTATTTTCAATTCTATTAGTCTTTCATCTGTATATTCATTTGATTCAATCTTTAGATTTTAGCATTGGAATTTAATATAATCCATCAATCAATATTTGATTATAAAACAGATCAAACTGTCCATTAAAATCACATTTAATAAAGTAATAATACAGCAAGTATGTTCCATAAAGACAAATTCCGTATTCTTAATAATTTAAAAAAATGAAAGAAACAGATGTAAGTTCAGAAACCCAATAAAGAGCTCTGATGAGAGAGAAATCTATGCAGACGCATAAAGCTTTGCATTATAAGCTGGGAAATATTTTCAGCTCAAACATCTCAACAGTCAATTTAAATAAATCTATGAAAGACTGTCTTTCAGGAACAGAAGGCATCAGAAACTTAAAGGCAAAAGTCCAGTCAGAGAGTCGGGGAAGGAAATCTCGCCCTACTCTAGGAATTCATACTAATGTACACACAAAAACTCTAGATTGCAATATCATTTTCTTCCATAGTCTTCATCCTGCATAGAATATTAGGTAACTGCTGGGAATAAGCAAGTACCACCTTTTCTCAAAGGGACACAATAGGATTTCAAACTTTTGAAACTTGAAAAGTTACATTATTGATGTTTTGTGGTCCAGACAAATATTTCCAAAAAATCATCCTTCCGGTTGCCTTGTGTTCTCCTAGAGAGAACTCACTATATGTTGCCTAATGTTTAACAAATGCTTCTTCGCAAGTTAACAGAAGGCTTCTGGAAAATACAGCCCTTGAGATAAAAACTAATATAAATAGTGCACAAACAACTATTCAATGTCAAAAACAGGCCTTTCAATGTTATTGCATTATTTTTCACTTGGCATGGCATTAACAGTTAGGCTAACTTAAATCAGCACATGTGTTCATTTGCAGGCGTATAACATATAAGTATGATTACCCACTACAAGTAATTTTCCATTTAGCATTTAGCATGTGATTTATTTAACCATAAACGTTGCACATTACTAGTGAAACATTTTGTTAGTGAGTAAAATTTGGGCCAACTTGTAGTGACTAATGTATCTTACACTGGCCTAGCCTAGGGCCTCATTATGAGTGCGGTAGTCATAAGATTGCCATACTCGCGGTGGTGGTCCGACTGCTGCAATCTTGGTGGTCCAACAACCAGATAATGATCCTGGCGGTTGGAGCACCAGGAGACCGCCACCACCGACAGGATCATAGATCCCGACAGGTTGGTTGTGGTACAAGTCCTTGTTAAGAATGACGGTGCCGATGTTGGCACCGCTATGCTGATAATGACTTGCCTTTCCACCATCTTTTCATGGTGGGGTCACCACCATAAAAAGGCAGTGGAAAGGCAGGAGTGGCACCACAGGGGGGGCCCTGCACTGCCGTGACCGTGCTGTGAGCAGTGCAGGGGTCCCTCTGTCAGCACACTCAGAATGCATATTCTGAGTGTGCTGCCAGCACATACATTGCAACTACATTGGTTTTAGTTCTCCCTGAGAGACAATGTGGCTGCACTGTGTACTCCGGCCTGCCTGGTGGGGAGTTCATAATATGGCAGTGGGGAGGCCACCGGCTTGGTGGGCGCCTCCCCAGTGTCGTCTTGCCGGTTCAGTGGTAGGACCGCCAAATTCATAATAAGGCCCTAAGTTTGAAATACTTTATTTACCACAAAGTTTGGCTGATAATGATTTTGTCTTGTATTAGCGTCTTCTTTTTATTGGATATTTAATTCATTTTGAAAGTAATTTTTGTTTAATTGTACTGAGTAAGGTGTATGTTTTGTTGCAATCACTCTTACCTGTGGGTTGCATGTATATGGAAACACCTACAAAAATCTGCACTGAGTTTAGAATATTCTACAAACAGCCAATTTGCATTTAAAAATAAAAATAAAAAGATAGCACTAGCCTAAGTCTCTGTTATAGAGGTAGCCAACCACTACCATTTACTAACAAAAAAACGTTTTTACAAACATAATGAAGACCTCATTATGAGACTGGCAGTCCTAAATCCACCAGCCTTGTGGTAGCGGTCAGACTGCCTCACTCCAGGTGGTCGGACTGCCAAATTAGAAGCTTGGTGGGCGGACCCACCTAAAGATCACTGTCCAAGCCAGGAACATGGTTCCCGGCGTGGTGACAGCAGTCGAGGTTGTAAATAGCTAGGGCTGCGCTATCTTTTTCATGGGACCCCGCCATGAATAGGCTGGCAGAAAGCTAGTGCCAGGGGCCATATGGGCCCCCCTGCATTGCCTATGCATGGCATTGCAGGGGCCCTCCTGCCCAGCACCACTGGAATGCACATTTGAAGCATGCCTAAGTGCTAGCATATCAGCCTTGACTCCCTTAAAGAAACTGAGACTAACATCCTAGCACTGTTTTCGCCGGTCAGCTCAGCTGGAACACGTATTTAATGTTCCTGCTGGTCAGAAAAGCAGAAACCTTGTAATATGCTGAGGGGACGTCACTGCCATGGCATTAGTGTCTTCCAAGTGGCTTTGGCGGTCCCGTGGTGGACCACCAAAGTCATAATGAGGCCCTTTGTCCCATAATGGACTATTTTGAAGACATTTACGTTGGTAGACTGCATCGTTCCGCACACAGATATCAACCCCAATTCCAAATACCACGGTGAAATGTCTATGACAGCACCTTGGTAAAGGGACCCAAAACAACCAACACAGTGAAAGGATGACACAAAGCCTTCCAATCCACACTAGCAGAACCTAGCCTATACTCTAAAAATTTATAGAAGCATTATAAAAAGAGCAAAGCAACCAAGAACTATGACTGGAACAATCTGTTAACCAAAGTGGCCCTGAACTTAGCAAACACACCAAAATAGTGTACAAGATGTTACAATTTAAAGTCAAACTCTTCATACGTAACAAAGGAGTAGGGGCCAGATGTAGCAACCAGATTGCGACTCGCAAACGGCAAAAATTGCCGTTTGCGAGTCGCAACCCGGAGTATGCTATGCGGAAATGCATTTTGCGAGTCGGGACCGAGTCGCTCTGACTCGCAAATTGCAAGTCGGAATTTGCAAAGTACCTACATCTGGCCCTAGATTACTTAGAAATCAGAGCAAAAAATATATTATAAAACAAATAGAAACCTACCAAAGCCTTAAAACACTTTGACAAATTCTAAACTAACGCCCAAACCTTTTTGATTAAAAATAATAAACATGTTATTTTGTTACATCAGTCAAAAAATGAATTCAAGTGGCAATGTTAATGAATACTGACATAATAAAATTACATATAAATTATTTAACATCACCAACCATGGGAGTTAGAAACAGACACAATCCATCATATAAAATAATACATAAACCAAACAATTTCACTTAACAATCACATAATCTTTCCACAACCAGTGTATTATCACATTTTTTAATAAAAAGAAAGAAAATAAATAAAACTTACTGTTTTGTAACCTGCAGATCTTTCTCTGTCTCCACATTATAATAGAACTCCACCAAAAATGGTCGAAAGTTTGTCCATAAAGACAAAACAAAATGCAAAAATAAAGCAATTCCAATAGAAATCCATCAAAGCAATCCAAAGTATCTAAGAATCATATATAAACATGCAATAGTGTTTGACAAAGAAATGCTCCAGGAACCCCCAAAAAAGGAAATCAAGGTAAAAAGCAGTGGTTTACTATAAACCAAAAGTGATTTCCTTAAAATAAAAATGTAAACTTCCAGTGCCCATAAGACACACTTGCAATAAAACAAACCACCTGAAAAACACATCACAAAGCCAAAATGACAAACTAGTGAAAAACAGTGACACTAATACATGCAAATATACAAAACATCCACAACCAACACTATGGGGGTCATTCTGACCCTGGCGGTCATGGACCGCCAGGGCCAACGACCGCGGGAGCACCGCCAACAGGCTGGCGGTGCTCCCATGGGCATTCTGACAGAAACGGAAAACCGGCGGTGTCCCGCCGGTTTTCCGCTGCCCTGGGGAATCCTCCATGGCGGCGCTGCAGGCAGCGCCGCCGTGGGGATTCCGACCCCCTTACCGCCAGCCTGGTTCTGGCGGTTTTGACTGCCAGAACCTGGCTGGCAGTAACGGGTGTCGTGGGGCCCCTGGGGCCCCTGCAGTGCCCATGCATGGGCACTGCAGGGGCCCCCTAACAGGGCCCCACTAAGATTTTCAGTGTCTGCATAGCAGACACTGAAAATCGCGACGGGTGCAACTGCACCCGTCGCACCCTTCCCACTCCGCCGGCTCCATTCGGAGCCGGCTTCCTCGTGGGAAGGGGTTTCCCGCTGGGCGGGCGGGCGGCCTTCTGGCGGTCACCCGCCCGCCCAGCGGGAAACTCAGAATACCCGCGGCGGTCTTTTGACCGCGCATCGGTATTCTGGAGGTTCCAGCCAGGCCGGCGGCTTCCGCCGCCAGCCGGGGTCAGAGTGACCCCCTATAACTAACTTGTAAACCTCCATCCTAGACTCCCCCTCCCCTCAAAACCCTTAACAAATCCTATCTTTTCCAACCAACATCAGCACCTGACAGTGACCTGGTTCTGGGAAAATTGACTAAAAATAACTCAGTTATGTTACAAAATACAAGTTAGCGTGAAAACATGGCTGCTAAATGACACCAAATAAAACTATCTACCCATAGAAATGGCAATTTACATTTTTTTTAATAAATGTAAACAAAAAATGTAAACAATGATTAGAAATGAAAAACATTTTTAAAATGCTGTGATACAATGTAAAACAATGTACAGTATAAATTAAATAATAATATAAAATGTATACATTTGTTTATCATATACAAAAAATTGTGTGTCAGAATAATATTGAAAACAATGTACATAAAAAAATTAAGACACGTTATACGTCTGTTAAATAATGGGAAATACAAGTTGAACTTATACAATATACTATAGTATTGACATAAAGTGTACAGTTTTCTATCAATAAAAATAAAGTTATATATACTGAACCTTAAGTACGTGTTTAGTTTTAACTTGAAGTATATATAATTAAAATGTAACATTATACAATAAAAAGACTTTTGAAACATAAACAAAATTAGCAAAATGTGTCTCATGTCTTTATTATACAAAGAAATATAATTAATAATATTATTGATTGTAGATGTGCAACAAACTTTTTATTATGTTTCTAATCACCAACAATGCTACTAAAATAACTCAAACTATTTATGATATATACAAATAAAGGTAAAAAAGTATTTCAGAATACAAATCTAAACTTAAATAATCACACTCTAACATAAATCATTCATGACATTCACTATTCCCACTCCAATCTAACCATTTTAAGTGAATGGGAAGGACACTAAAGGAATGCCATTTACTATTCCCACCCAATCTAAATCAATTTGAGGAAGGTATTGGACACTAAAGGAGTAGCATTTACTTGTCCAACTTTAATGTAAACTATTTTTAGGACAGCATTAGTCATTAAAGGGGTGACATTTACTATTACTGCTTCAATGTAACCAATTTGCGGAAGGTGTTAGATACAGGGGTGACATTCACTATTGCTCACTCCAATGTAAACCAATTTAAGGAAAGTGTTAGCCACTAAAGGGGTGACATTTATTATTCCCACTCCAATCTAAAGCAATTTGCGGAAGAAGTCAGACTTTAAAAGGATACCATTTACTATCCCCATTCCAATCTTAGTGCCTCATTATGAGTTTGGTGTATCTATCACAGGAGCATCAAACTCGTGGTGAGGACACCACCACCAAGCCTGTTATAATATTCCCACCAGGCTGACCCACAGGAACATTGTGGTATGGGATTCCTGCGAGGCTGCCTAGCTGGAACAGTGTTAGGATATTGGTCTTGGCTACCTCAAGGGAGCCGGGACCCATACCGTAGTACACAGTACCCTTGGGAGGTGCACTGTCTGCAAAACAGACCGTGCACATTCCAGCAGTGCTGGACAGGGAGGGGGCCTGCACTGTTTTCCCCCCAGTCTTTCCATGGCAGGGTCCCCACCATGGAAAGGCAGCGGAAAGCTGAGTTGTAATCAGCCAGGCGGTGCTGATTTCAGCACCCCCATGACTGAGTCAACTCAAGCTGCCATCACCACATCGGGAATTATGTTCCTGGTGGGGATGGCAGTCTTTAGGCAGGTTGTAATGAGCTAGTTGGACCGCCTGGAGTGGGGCATTCCGACTGTCACCCACAGTGTGGTGGTCTTCAGACCGCAACACTCATAATGAGGCCCTTAATTTGGGAAAGGCGTTAGCATTAAAGGGTTAACATTTACAATTCCCACCCCAATGGAAACCAATTTGGGGAAGGTGTTGAACACTAAAGGGGTGACATTTACCATTTCCTCTCCAATCTAAACCAATTTAAGGAAGGTGTTGGGCACTAAAGGGGTAACATTTACTAATCCAAATCCAATTTAAATTATATTAGGGAATGTGCTAGACACTAAAGGGATTACATTTATTTTTCCCACTCCAAGCTAAGCACATTTCGAGAAGGTGTTGGACATGGAAAGGGTAATTTTTTTTATTCCAACTCTAATCTAAACCACAAAGGGGGAAGAAGGTGGACACCAAAGAGTAAAATGTACAACATCCACTTCAAAATATAACATTTTACCAAGATAATGCAAATTAAACTTTAAAAATGCACAACCAATATTTCATATTCACACATAAGTTATTTCTACAAATATTTTTTTACAAATCTCTAAAACATTAGCCAAAGCTACAAACCTATATATTTAGATTTGAATATTAAATTATAAAAAATATTTGCTAATAGGAATTATTATATTTTTTCAAAATATGAACCACCATTCATAAAGTTAAACCATAAAATTACAAATGAAAACATAATAAAAATTAACAATTGTAAAAGAAAACATATTTAAATGCAGTTTATAATTAAAAAACATATATATATATATATATATATATATATATATATATATATATATATATATATATTTCAGATAACGTTACCCTTTTTAGGAAACTTTTATTACAATATTTAAAATTTAACATACAAATATTTCAAAGTATTTAAGGTTTTTTACAATTTTACACTATTTATTGAAAAAAAAAAGTTCAACACCATTATTATCTTTTCAATAATTAAATAAAATTAAAATGTATAAAAAATATTAAACTAACAATATACATTAAACATTCTAAATTATTAACTTGCATATCTTTAAAACTATTACTTTGTATTCAATTTTAAAATATATTTTTTTTTAAATCTCCCCACCACTATCCCCTAAAAACCCAATATGTTGCTACTAAAAAAATATATGTATATACATATTACAACTAAAAATGCACATTTCAGCAATTTCATAACTAAAAATGTATATTACTAAAACAGAAATAAACAATAAACATATACATCAAATAAACTACAATAAATTAAATACTTATCAACATAAACAATATTGCATGCATATTTTTGACATCAAGATTTATTACAACAATATTAAAAACAATCCAAAAAATAATATTTTTACCATCAATGTTCCTGTTGACGATATCTTTGAAATCCCAATACTCTTGACACAACATTTTTTATTTTTATTTTTATATATTTTGCCCAAATACTCATGTAAGAGAAAATCTTTCCACTTTAATCTGGAATGCAAGTGCAGTACTTCTTTGTCTTAGTTACTTTAAAGACACTGCCTTATTTTCCAAACATATATCTGCTGCAAGCCTATTCTGTACCACAATTGCTCTAATTGCTAACATTGCAATGTTTATTAATTTGACAATTTGACAATTTTCACACCATTCAGAACCACATCCCATTGAAGGAATAATAACCCTTAAAATATCCACAACTACCTGACCAAAACGTCTTTTCATTCTTTCCAAACTATGTTCTTCTTTTAACTCTACATGATAAACTCTAGGGAAAACTAAAGCCAAATTACATATACCTACCCAATTCTTCAGTAGTTCAAAATAGGCCATCTTTCCACAAACATAAAAAACACCAAAAATGATAGGCTCTTCTCCAGTTAAACACTCTCCACTAACTTCATATGTTTTACCACATACACTTTCACCAACAAATTCTACTCTCTCTCTCTCTTTATAGAACTATGCCTCATCATACCCAGCTCATTTTTTTTGTTAGTCCATCTTCAACCCTGGATGTATCCTGACAACCCAAATTCTTCTTCCTCCTTAATTTAATCTAAAGCACCCTTTTGCTCTTCTAATTTGTTCACCACATTTATACACCTTTCATAATATCCATTAACAAAGTTAAGCTCTTCACTGCTCAGTTAGTATCAGTTCTGTTTTCTACATCCTTTCTCAGATACTAAATTCCCTTATCAGTCTTACTACTGAATAAATTCTCCAGTGTCACATTAAAATAAATCTAATATGGATAAACTCCTTATAAAATAAAGATGGCAATATAAACATTACAGTACAATGAATAAGAAAGCTCTACTTGAATAAAGGTGGCTCCTCCATCAGCTGATGTAGGAAGAAAAGTACATATATATAACAACTACTAACCTTCATAATTTCAATATTTCCTTTAATTGTATTAGTATGCACATTATCTCTAATACCAATAACTATGGGCCTCATTTTGAGTTTGGCGGACAGGAAAGCCCATCTGCCAAGCTCCCGACAGGGTGGCCACTGCAGTAGTGGCGACAACCTTGCTGGACCTATTAGGTGTTTCCTGCTAGGGTGACAGGCAGCAATAGCAGCCTAGCAGGAAACAGGCAGCAGCATTGTCTTTGGCTCGTAATCGAGCCAGTGGAAATGCTGTTGCCTGCAGGGTGCACCAGCACCCTTGCAATGCTTACTGTCTGCACAACAGACAGTGAACATTGCGAGAGGGCTGGGCCAGGGGACCCCTGCACTGCCCATACCAAGTACATAGGCAGTGAAGCCCACCATCATTCTTGCACCTGTTCTCCGTCAGCCTTTTCATGGCGGTAAAGCCACCATGAAAAGGCAGACAGAGAACGAGGTTGTAATCAGCAAGGTGGCTCTGCATGCAGGGCTGCACTGGCTGATTGCGATCTCTGCCACTGCCAGTCCATCAGAATCATGGATCCCAGTGGTGCTGGTGGTACTGTAGTGGCACCCTGGTGGTCTAACTGCCAGGATCTTAATGTGGTGGTCAGACTGCCACAGCTGCAGCACACCTGACTGCCACAGCGAGGCTGGCGGTCTCAAGACCGCCAGCATTGTAATGAGGCCCCTAAATGTTTGTTATGTGAAGGTATTATTTGTTTAGTTTCTTAATCATCCACCGTAATTACAGTCTTACTAGCTATATGTTGTGAAACATTTCCAGAAGAGTCAGTAAGCATAGCAACAGGCAAATATCAATATTAACAGCAGCTTCCCTACAATTTACACTACTTGCTATTTACCATCTTCATATTGAAAATCAAAAAACAAAAATGGTTGTGGGGAAAACAAATATTTTCTTCTTCTGTCTATAATGAACAAATAGTATTCACCTCTCAGTTCTTATAAAAGAAAAAGAACAATTCAAAATGAAAGTCAAGTTCATCAAAACATTAACAGTCTCTATATGTTACTCTTTGAGCAAAATTCTCATCAATGTTGTAATTTTCATAAAACTTCAGTGTTTCAAAGTCTCTTTTTCACCCTCAAGGTGACTCTTCTGATCCTCTTTAAAAGGTATTATGTCACTTATTCACTTGAAAATATTCATCGCTCATCATTATCAACACTGCAGCTAGATACACCATCTATGGTTTTTCTAGTTCACATTGCTTTCTTTTGCAAGTTATTTTCCAGGGTGTCTCTTCAGCAACAGCCTTTTTGTCTCTTTATTTCTCAAGACCTTGGTTTGAACTTAAAGTTCCACTTAACTCAGGTTCTTTCAAGTTAACCTTACCCGCAATTTTCTATTCCACATGGGGTCTTTTCAACTCTGATTTTTAACTTTAACTTGTCACTGTGACACTGTCACTGATCTTCTTGTTGCCATTTATGCTTTGTGTTTTTGCATTGCAAAAGGTCTTCACACTGATCACTTTGTTACTGGACTTTAGGGGTTTCAAGCTCTTCATCTGAACTGTCGCTCACTTAAAACTATTCTCTATGGATTTTTGTTTGATCTTTACCAGTTACAGAACAATCTCCACCCGCCATCCCCCGATACATGGTGCAAACCTGAAGTTGAATGTGACCTTGTTCAGCAGACTGTGCACTTGATTCATCTGTTCTTGCATCATCCATTGATTAAGCCAATCTCAATTTGTTCGAGTGAGATGCATAGATCCATTGCAGCATTCTGGCACACTTGACTACACTGTTGGCGGTCAGGATCACTTGATATGGACAATTCCAATGTTCATCCAGGTAACCTTTGCAGACAAGCTCGTGAATAAACACATAGGTCCTGATAACGAGTTTGGTACTCAGACTGCCACAATGCGATGCTCATGGTCCCAAACAGACTGATGCGCCAGTGGAACCCGGACTGTTGCATTATGATTCATATATGCAGGACCGCTTTCCACCAAGCAAAAAAGGCAGACCGATAGCGGTGAAGGAGGTTAAATCTAGACGTTCTAACCTCCAACGCTGTCAGCACCATGGCCAACCATTGAGCCTAATACAAGCACACAGTTGCCTTGGCGATCTCCTCGCAGTGGTCAGTCAATGGAGGCCAACCATCGTGGCTCATGTCCAGCAAAGTAACAGAAAAATGCCCATTGAATGAATTCAAAAACAACACAGCTGACACACATTGGGCATGTGGACACACCTGCAAAGGACACTATAAAACACACCCCACCACAGACCACAATCCTTTGCATTTCCACTGCAGCAAAGCAAGACAGACAACACATAGGCGGTCATTCCTACCTTGACAGGCGGCGGTCGCCGCCCGCCTGGCGGGAACCGCCAGAAGACCGTACCGCGGTCAAAAGACCGCGGCGGTCATTCTGTCTTTCCCGCTGGGCTGGCGGGTGACCGCCAAAAGGCCGCCCGCCCACCCAGCGGGAAAGCACCAGCAACGAGGAAGCCGGCTCCGAATGGAGCCGGCGGAGTTGCTGGTGTGCGACGGGTGCAGTTGTACCCGTCACGATTTTCAGTGTCTGCTGAAAATCAATGTGGGGCCCTGTTAGGGGGCCCATGCAGTGCCCATGCCAGTGGCATGGGCACTGCAGGGGCCCCCAGGGTCCCCACGACACCCGTTCCCGCCAGCCAGGTTCTGGCGGTGAAAACCGCCAGAACCAGGCTGGCGGGAAGGGGGTCGGAATCCCCATGGCGGCGCTGCTTGCAGCGCCGCCGTGGAGGATTCACAGGGGTAGCGGGAAGCCGGCGGGAAACCGGCGGCTTCCCTTTTCTGACCGCGGCTTTACCGCCGCGGTCAGAATAGCCCCAGAAGCACCGCCAGCCTGTTGGCAGTGCTTCCTCCGTCCCCTACCCTGGCGGTCTCGGACCGCCAGGGTAGGAATGACCCCCATAATGTCTTTCCTTTTTTTTAACATAAAGCAGACCTTTTTTCCCATCCCACTTTACACCTTTCACACACATCTTCCAATGTTTTTCCCCCAATTTCACTTGTCTTGTTTAATTAGTCACTGTCACCCCTTTAAATGTCATTCATGTCACAGCCCAAAAACCCACCATTTTCAGGGGATGAGTTGAGAATCATAGTGAATGAAATCATTAGAATAGAGACATAATTATTTGAAGTCCAGCCCACTCCTTTCAGTATGAAAACGAAAATGTCGGACAGGATAGTTAATAGAGTGAATGCTGTAGGCATCACCCAGTGCACAGAGGAGGACATTAGGAAGAGGTGAAATGACCTCAGGGGCAAGGTCTGTTCCCTGGTCTGCCAGTACCCCATTTAGGCTATTTTCCTGGGAGGAGATGATGTTGGCTATCCTGCATCCTGAGGGCTTGACAGAAATACCTGGAGTCTAGTAGGTCACAACACAAAAAAAGGTTACAAAAATACGTCATGCATGCTCACAGCTCAGCTTTTGCTCCTGTCATGTTTATGTACGTCACCAACATTCAATACCCTGAGTATCTGAGATTTAACAAAGTCAAAGTGCATAATTGGATCCAACATCAAAGCTACCAAGGCCAGTCACATGCCATATGTCCAAATGGTCCCTGTACATCTCACAATACCAGAAACACATTCCAGGATTCATGGTATGTCCCAAAATCTAATTGTATGCTATAACTAAATGCATCCTGCATACAGGTATGTAATACCAAACATTTGTCAAGTGTTGGGGAGTAGAGAGAGTGATCTGACTGTAATTCCCAGGAGGCCCTGTTTTTCTAACTCAACACACCAGCCCAGTGTCGACTTGGCCCAATACATCTGTTAGTGAACCCCCACGTGCGGTGTACTTACCTGGGAGGACACCATTTGCATAGTGTGTATATTAGAGGGAGTGACTGGACTGCAACCCCCAGAAGGCCCTGTTTCAGTAGCTCCAAACACCAGTCCAGTGTTCACTTGTTGGAATACTCCTGTTTGTGAACTTTCAATTGAAGTGTACTCATCTGAGAGGATCCCATTTTGATAGTATGTGTAGTAGAGGGAGTAACTGGACTGCAACTCCCAGGAGGCCTGTTTATCTAACTCCAAACACAAGCCTAGTGTTCACTTTTTCAAATACCTTTATTTGATAACTCTCAATTGATGTTTACTCACCTTGCAGTGACCAAGGTACAGATCATGCTCAACTCTGAGATGTGTCTGTCTACCTAGCTCCATCTTGACTTGCTAACCCAAGATAAAACTATTGAGGACAGGAATGAGACCTTACCCAGTGTGTACCACAAGCATTCCTAAGGCCAAAAGCTGCATCACCATAATGGTATTGGCAGCAGACACACTGACACAGCACTGTCCACATGATGACTCCAGTCGCATATACAACAAAGTTCTGGGTTTGCCTGCATGCCACTCAACTAGGCCTCCAAATGGCCAAAGCCATATGTTGCCTCTTCACTGTGTTTTCTTCACTGGTGATAAGATCAATCAATCAATCAGTAATTTGTTAAGCGTGCTACTCACCTGGAAGGGTCTCAAGGCACTGGGGGGGGGGGTGCTACTTCTCAAAGAGCCAGGTCTTGAGGCACTTCCTGAAGGTCAGGAGGTCCTGGGTCAGACGTAGGTTGATGGGGAGGGAGTTCCAGGTTTTGGCGGCAAGGTAGGAGAAGGATCTGCCGCTGGTTGTGATCCGGTGGATGCGGGGCGGTCGTGAGGGCGAGGTTGGCAGAGCGGAGCTGGCGTGTCGGGATGTGGAAGTTGAGACGCTTGTTGAGGTAGGCAGGTCCGGCTTCGTGGAGAGCCTTGTGAGCGTGGATCAGGAGTTTGAAGTTGATTCTTTTTTTGACGGGGAGCCAGTGGAGGTCTCTGAGGTGGGCTGAGATGTGTTCTATGTGAGGGAGGTTGAGGAAGAGGTGTGCTGAGCCGTTCTGGATGTGCTGAAGTTTCCTTTGTAGCTTGGCCGTTGTTCCCGCATAGAGAGCGTTGCCGTAGTCCAGTCTGCTGCTAACGAGGGCGTGGGTGACCGTTCTTTTGGTTTCAACGGGAATCCATCTGAAGGTCTTGTGAGGCATGTGAAGGGTGTTAAAGCATGAGGATGTGATGGCGTTGACTTTCTGGGTCATAGAGAGCGATGGGTCCAGTATGAAGCCGAGGTTTCGTGCGAGGGTGGTGGGTGTTGGGGCAGATCCCAGAGTGGCAGTCCAACAGGAGTCATCCCATGCTGATCTGTTGGAGCCGAAGAGGATGATCTCAGTCTTTTCCGAGTTCAGTTTGAGGAGGCTTGCCTCCATCCAGTTGGCAATGGCGTAAAGTCCGGTGTGGAGGTTGGTCTTGGAGGTTGCGGGGTCCTTCGTGAGAGTGAGGATGAGCTACCTGTCGTCTGTGTAAGAGAGGATGTTAAGGCCGTGGGATCGGATGATGTTGGCGAGCTGTGCCATGTAGACATTGAAGAGGGTGGGGCTGAGTGCGGATCCCTGGGGGACTATGCGACTAGCCGAAGTCAACGCCCTACTAAAGAAACCTACGGCTGACCCGAGCGACCTGAAAAACGTCCGCCCCCTCTCTCTCCTGCCCTTCCCCGCCAAGGTAATAGAGAAGACCGTCAACAAACAGCTGACCACCTTCCTGGAAAACAACAACCTGCTTGACCCTTCAGAAACCGGATTCCGAACCAACCACAGCACTGAAACCGCCCTCATCTCAGTCACAGACGACATCAGAACCCTGATGGACAACGGTGAAACAGTCGCCCTCATCCTCCTCGACCTCTCGGCTGCCTTCGACACCGTCTGTCACCGCACCCTAATCACCCACCTCCACTCCACCGGGATCCAAGGCCAGGCCCTGGACTGGATCGCCTCCTTCCTCTCAAACCGTTCCCAAAGAGTTTACCTCCCACCGTTTCGCTCAGACCCCACTGAGATCATCTGCGGCGTACCTCAAGGCTCATCGCTCAGCCTGACACTCTTCAATGTCTAAATGAGCCCCCTCGCCGACATCGTACGCAAGCACAACATCATCATCACCTCCTACGCCGACGACACCCAACTTATACTCTCCCTCACCAAGGACCCCGCCAGCGCCAAGACCAACCTACAAGAGGGCATGAAGGACGTCGCAGATTGGATGAGACTCAGCCGCCTAAAGCTGAACTCTGACAAAATGGAAGTCCTCATCCTTGGCAACACCCCATCCGCTTGGGACGACTCCTGGTGGCCCACGGCCCTCGGCACCGCACCGACCCCCGCAGACCACGCCCGCAACCTTGGCTTCATCTTGGACCCTCTTCTCACCATGACCAAGCAAGTCAACGCTGTGTCGTCCGCCTGCTTCCTCCGCATGCTCCGCAAGATCTTCCGCTGGATCCCCGCCGACACTAGAAAAACCGTGACCCATGCCCTCGTCACGAGCCGCCTGGACTACGGCAACACCCTCTACGCTGGGACCACCGCCAAACTCCAAAAACACCTGCAACGTATTCAAAATGCCTCGGCCCGCCTCATCCTTGACGTACCCCGCAACAGCCACATCTCCGCACACCTGAGACACCTGCATTGGCTCCCAGTCAGCAAAAGAATCACCTTCCGACTTCTCACCCACGCACACAAAGCCCTCCACAACAAGGGACCGAAATACCTCAACCGTCGCCTCAGCTTCTACGCCCCCACCCGTCTCCTCCGTTCCTCTGGCCTCGCGCTCGCTGCCGTCCCTCGCTTCCGCCGCTCCACGGCGGGTGGGAGGTCCTTCTCCTTCCTGGCAGCCAAGACCTGGAACTCCCTCCCCACTAACCTCAGGACCACCCAGGACCACTCCGCATTCCGGAGACTCCTAAAAACCTGGCTTTTCGAGCAGCAGTAACCCCCCTCCTTTCCCCTAGCGCCTTGAGACCCACACGGGTGAGTTGCGCGCTTTATAAATGTTAATGATTTGATTTGATTTATGCACATGGTCTTGGTGGCTTTTGACAGGAACGGGGGAAGGTGGACTCTTTGGGTTCTGCCAGAGAGGAAGGATGTGAGCCAATCCAGTGCTCTGTGGCAGATTCCGGCATCATGGAGACATATGCGAAGGGTGTGGTGACAGATGGTGTCGAAGGCTGTGGAAAGGTCAGGGAGGATGAGGGTAACAGTTTCACCTTTGTCGAGCCTACTCCTGATGTCGTTGGTGCAAGCGATAAGGGCGGTCTCGGTGCTGTGGTTCTGCAGAAGCCGGACTGGGAGATGTGGAGTAGACTGTTGTCCTCCAAGAAGCGAGATAGTTGGTTGTTGACTATTTTCTCCATGACCTTCACATGGAAGGGGAGTAGAGAGATGGACCAGTAGTTTTTGAGGTTTTCGGGGTCGTCTTTGGGTGTTTTGAGCAGGGCGTTGACTTTGGCGTATTTTCAGCTCTCCGGGAAGATGGTGGTCTCAAAGGAGCTGTTGATGATGGTCCGGAGCTGGGGAGCGATGATTTGGCTGGCTTTATTGAAGACGTAGTGAGGGCAGGGGTCGACGGGTGAACCGGAGTGGATGGTGCTCATGGTCTTGGTGGTTTCCTCGTCATTGGTGGGGGTCCAGGCACTCAGGATGTTGGTGTGGATGGGTGCACTTTGGCAGTGGTGGTGGTGGGGGACGACGGTGTGAAGCTGCTATGGATGTCTGTGATCTTCCGTTGAAAAAAGGTGGCGAGGACGTCGCAGAGGTCTTGCAAGTGGGGGGGTCAGCAGAGCAGGACTTGGGGTTGGTGAGTTGCTTGATGATGCTGAAGAGCTCCTTGCTGTTGTGTGCGCTGTTGTCAATTCATTCTTTTCAGAAAGATCTTTTGGTGGTCCAGATGAGCTGGTGATGTTTGCGGATGGCAGATTTGAGGGCGGCGTGGTTGCTTTCTGTTTCTTCTTGTTGCAAGATCTTCTTGGCTTTTTGGCATTCCCGTTTGAAGACCTAAAGGTTTGCAGTGAACCAGGAAGCTTTTTTGTTGATGCGCGTGTTGGTGGATTTCCTGAGTGGAGCGAGGGTGTTGGCGCAGTCATCGAGCCCTTGCTTGAGGGCGGCGGTGTTGGGGTCGCTGGTGTTGGGTGGTGGGACGTGGGCTAGTTTGGAGATCAGTTTGTCCTTGGAGATCTTGTTCCACTTACAGTGAGGGATTTGATGCTGTTGGTGGTGGGCGGTGGGTTTCAGGAAGGAAAAATGGACACAGCGGTGGTCGGTCCAGTGGAGTTCGGTGGTGTGGGTGAAGGTGATGTGGCTGGTGGTGGAAAAGATGGCATCGAGTATGTGGCTGGCTGAGTGGGTGGGCGTGGTGACAAGTTGCTTGAGGCCGAGGTTGGCGAGGTTGTCCAGTAGGGCTGAGGAGTTGATGTCGCCGGTGTTCTCCAGGTGAAAATTTAGGTCACCGAGGAGCATGTAGTCCATGGAGGCGAGGGCGTGGGTGCTGATTGTGTCCACGATGGCGTCGCAGAATTGTGGGCGGGGGCCCGCGGGTCTGTACATGAGGGTCCCTCTCAGGGTGGTGTTGGCATTGACATATATCTGGAAGTGCAGGAGTTCAGCGGTATCTAGGGCGTCGCAGGTGTCAGTTGAAATCCTGATGGAGCTCCTGTGGATTATGGCGATTCCTCCTCCTGGTTTGTTGGTGTGGTCTCTTCGGGTGATTTTGTAGCCCTCAGGGATGGCTATGGTGATGCCGGGTTCCGAAGAGGGGTTCATCCAGTTCTCAGGGAGGAAGGCGATGTCTGGGGAGGTTGATGTGAGCAGGTCCCAGAGTTCGACAGCGTGTTCATGGACAGAGCAGGTGTTGAGGAAGATGCAACTGAGGTGGTTGAGGTGGGTGGCGTTGTTGTGGTGCTTAGTGGCTTGAGCGCAGGTGAAGTTGAAAGTCCGGTATGAGAAGGGTCCATGGGTGTACCTGGGGGAGGTCTGAACGCAGGCGGTGGGGCGGCCAGGGTTGAGCGAATGGAGTTCTTTGGTGGTGTAGCAGTGTCTGGTGGTGTGGGGGGTGCCTTGGACAGTGGGACTGGTGCTAGACACGGTCCAGGCACTGACGGGCACAGACGTGCTTGCCTGTGGTACGCCAGCGGTGCGCCCGCTGCGTGCGGCTGCGCAGCAGCTGCCACTAAGAAGGGGAGGTGGGAGGGAGGAGCAGCTGGGAGGAAGGGAGCAATAGAAAATGGGGGAGGAGCAGCTGGGAGGCAGGGAGCAATAGAGGGGGGCAGGGCCGCAGGGGACGCATTGGCTGGGACGGGAGGAAGGCAAAAACCGGCTAAAAGCTAGGAAATTAAAAAAAGGCAATAAAACAGAATCAAAACAGGAAAGGCACAAGACAGAGTCGGAAAAAACAGCAAAAGGCACAGAAGGAGGTAAAAACTGCACAAAAACACAGAGACAACTTACAGGACACACACACAATATTTACGGCAACCATTACACACCATGGATGAGGCACAGGCGGTTGTCTGAGGGTGGTGGAGGGCCTGGAACTCGTGACAGCAGCGAGGGTGGGGGCACAGAGGCAGGCTGGTGGAACTGGTCAGCGTGTCGAGTGATGCCTGGCCTTAAGACATCATGTCATTTTCAGGCCATCTTCCAAAGTGCATATGATCTGCACATCTCATCAGCTACTTGAGTCAAATCAGTTTGGCATTCTTCACACATGTAATGTAAAATCACCTAATTCTTTGCACATTTGAATTACCTACAACTGAACTTTGTGCATGGTCTCTGCTTACTGTTACACAAAACCTTTGGAGATATATGTCACTATTCAACCAGTAACAATGTATGTCGTTCATCAACAGGTGGATCTGTCACTGGGCACATGGAGGCCACAGAACAGACTACCACTACCCCCCTGGATGAAGCCCTCAGTGACGGCAACACTCCATGTCTTGTGGATGTGGAGGAAGGTTCTGGCACATCTGGGCAACCTGGTCAGATGGCAACAGTGAGTCTCACTGTGCATACAAGATTACCTCCCAGCTCTGTTTCTTCTACATCACAGGAAATAATTTCCCCTCCAACCTTTGTACCCAGCACAGCTTCCAACATCTTGTGACCCTCCAGTCCTGGATCCTGAGTTGCAGCTCAACACTGAGGTTCCAGGACCCAGTTGGAGAGGTCACACTGTGCCAAAGACACAGGCTCATAGGGGTACAGTGTATGGGAGAAACATGCATAGGGACATGCATGAACAGGAGGCCCACAATTCCAATATTGCCTCCCTAAGAATGAAGTAGAAGGATATACATACAGCTATGAGCAGGGCTTTTCATAAACAATCCTCTTCTTTCTTTGGCTCACCAACAGCAGGCCCACCAACATTGGTACCAGCAACAGGAAGGGAGGCCCTTCCAGAGGGACAACCAACTACAGTTACACCTGCCTTGGTAGCAACTGATCCCCCTGCCAGTGGGGACATCCAGCAAAAGAATCTAGGAGGTGCGGATGGCAAGACACGCACCACTCCAAGCAATAACCCTCATCTTTAAGATCCTTTTTTGTGTGTTACACATTCATTCTGTTAACCACCTTCCATTTCCAATGTTAGAAGTACTTTGGACTTTGGAATTCCAGTGTTGTGTCATCTACTTTAATGATTGTATTCACCATGACTGATACATTCACATTTATTTTTGTTGTTGTTTCATGTTACATGTATAGCTTCACAATGAAATCACCCATCACTCATTGCCTGCTGATTTTGGTTTCATATTTAGCCATGTAGATATGTCAGACCACGTGAGGTGAACCATACGATGATAATCCAAGGTACTTGTTCAAGATGGGATATGTTGCATGTACAGAGCTTCCAGCTCAGGATGACAACCATCCAACACAAACACATCCATACAAGTAACTGGTCAAACTAAAAAATTTATTACAGTGTTCCGCACATAGACTGTCAATATGTCTGAACTATTGGAAATCATAAATGATTGACTCATACTGAGCAAATGAACATATCAACAGGTACAGGCCTCCAGACCACAGAAGGAGGAATTTGCCAGATTTGGCCCTCATTACAACATTGGCGGTATATTCCGTCTACCGCTGCGGCGACGGCCGCCAAAAGACCGTCGCCACGGCTACCAGCTATCTGCCAAATTATGACCGTAGCTGGAACTCCGTCAGAAGGATGGCGGAAATCTGTCTGCGTCCATGGTGGCGGATGGCTGTAAGGTGGCACTGCTGCCAGCGGCACGCCAGTAGACCGCTGCAGACCGCATCATGACACATGATACAGCCTGGTGGTGTTCTGCTGGTGGACGCTACTGCTGGCAGCAGCGCCCGGTCTCTTCCCGTCTCCTGCCAGAGGACCCCCTCACAAAAGGTAAGTCAGGGTGCTCCGACAGGGGAAGGGGTGGAGGGATGTTGTGTGTGTGTGTGTGTGTGTGTGTATGTCTGTGCGTGTGTGTATGTGGGTGTGAGATGCGTGTTGTCCGTGTGTGCCTGTATAGATGTGTGAGTGCATGTATGTTGTGGTGTGTGCATGTGTGTGTGCATGCATGTATGTAAGTGTGTGTGCATGTGTGTGTGAATGGATGTGTGCATGCGTGGATGATTGTGGGTATGAGTGTGTATATGCGTGTGTTAGATGGTGCGTGAAGGTGCATGTATGTCGTGGGGGGGTCTGGAGTGGGAGGGAGGTGGGGGTGGAAGTACACCAGGGGAGGAGGAGGGGGGCGGGGTAGACCCCTATCAGTGACAGGGAAAGAATTTCCTGTCACTGATAGTGTCTACCGCCATGGTTTTCGTGGCGGTAAGGAAGCCATGAAAACCATAGCGGTAGGCAGGGTAATAATCCCGCAGGCAGGCTAGTGACGACCAACTGGCTGCAGTCTCCAGCCCGGCGGTCGTTACTGCTGTGGCGGACGGTGTGGTACATTGGTGGTTGGCATGTCATATTATGGGGAAAAGTCCCGCCAGCTTGTTGGCAGTACTTTTCTCCATTTTACCGCCGTATGCCAGGGATGTAATGAGGGCCATTGTCTTGTAGAATAGGCGAACATTGACGTGGTTGATGTCACCAGCATAAGCCTTATCACATACCACACTTAAGTAATCCAACAACACATAATCCAAGATTCAGACAGGTGGCTGTACAACAGTTTCTGATCACAGGGTCATTATAATCCAATGCTCATGCATCTGGTGGCATGACACAAACATATGTCAGTGTTTTGGTACAGGTATTGTGTCCTACAATGATGAAACACATGTACAGCTATATATAGGTCATACAAAAAGAGTGTTTAGCCAATGTGAATGAAAACTGACTTGGTTGTGACCTAAGACTACATATGTTTTGGTCACATCATGACACACATGATGCATCAGGCCCACCACAGGACACAAAAGCCCAAGGGGCACTTCTGAACTTCCACCCAAACACTGTGCAAGCTGCCTTGGTGCAGATCTCCTACACCCAAACTATGTGACCCACATTACCTGGAACAATCCATGTCCACTTTGTATGTCAGAACAGCGTCACGTACCTGCCAATGTCACAACTTTAAAATGCCCACATGAAAATGTCATAGTGAAAGTACCTATACAAAGGACTATAGGCTTGAAACCATACATATGACACGAGTCACATAGCAAGCATCTGGATAAGAAAGTGCATTGTTTTATATCTGTCACAAACAAAGCAACATCATCAAGATGGGGATATGCCAAAAGTGATCTCATCAATCAGTGTTTGGTTGATTTTTGCAGAGTATCAGCTCCCTAACCATTTAAAAAACACTCCACTCCACACATTCTCACAACTACAGTTCATTGTATAGTCACAGTCATGACATTGCATGACATACTTACAATCATTAGAAGTAGCTGTGGATGAGACCTACTCGCAAGTCAGCCCACTTCCGTTCACCATTTTCAGTTGCCATTTCAGGATTCTCCACTGGTGGCACTGCAGGCTCCCCCTCCACTGGGATGTACGGTAAATTCCTCTGCAGGGCAATATCGTGGAGCATGCAGCATGCCACAGTGACCTGACGCACTTTTCTGGGTAAGTAGAGGATGGCTCCACCAGTCCTGTCCAGACATTGAAATCTGCCCAAAAGCCAACTCCCCTACCCGCCATGTTCTTCCATGGGCCTCATTAAAGCGGAGTTCCCTGGTGTAGTTGGATTCCTCAGTGGCATCAATAACTAAGGATGGTTTGAATATGCTGAGTCTTCTGTTGAGGAATAGGACATAAGTGCAACTATGAGCCACTCACTTCTTGATTGTAGCACCTGACATTGCTCAAGCACTATCAGGACAGACTCGACTTACCAACCAGCCATGGTCTGAAGGTCTGGCAAAGACAGGAGACAGGAGGTTGTCATATCCTCCCTCTCCCACGGTAACAATGTATGAAAATACATAAGTTGGAACATTAGTCACTGTGTCCACAGCAACATACATGATGCATGCTAACAATATCAAGTGTCAAAGCATTTCTGACTGGTAATACATTACATCCAGTACACATCACAGCTGGCAACAACACTAGGGTCATGTGTTCACAACATGGATTTGAGCGTCACCCAACTGTCTGCTAGTCAATTGCCTCTCAGAATGTGACAGTCTTTTTCAACAGCCAATAATACTGTCAGAGGTGGTGATGGACCACCAACTGCTGTCATATGCGATCTTTGCCCTGCAACACACTACACTGGTGATTCTCTTGTTGGACCTACAGAACAAGACAGATTGAGGATGTTTGTGATGCTCCTAAACATATATTGTTGTACTGAAGCATTTAATAGTTTCATATACAGTATTTCAAGATGCCAAAATGGCAGGTTCCTGAACTCTTCCACTGGACATCAGGAACCACTTGCATCCTCCGGCAGAAGTCTTCAAGGCAGTGGGTGGTATCAGCCGTGGCAGACACAGCTATAGGCTAACGTTGTTGTCTCTGGTAGTCAGGGCCCAATCGCTGTGTCCATCAGCGACATACCTGTATGCCGTGTTGTGCTAAATCAGTTACTTTACTCCTGATACTGCTGCCAGCAACACCTTCACCACTTCAGCTGCTGTGTGCCACCTCTGGGACCAACCATGCCACATCCAGCAGGTGAAAGGGCCCCTGCCTTCTCTCCAGAGAAGCTGGAGAGGTTCATGACTGAGGTCCTTCCTCTGTATGGTCAGCTACATGGCTCACCAGAGGAGCAGGTAAGTACCTCATAGGAACAATTGACTCTGTTCAACATCATCCTTTACTTTCTCACAGGCTACAATGTGCCCCTGTGTGCCAGTTAGACATCATGTGTGCCTGTTGTTGCAGTTTGTGTGGCATCAATGGGATGTACATGGTGCAGGTATTGGAGACCAGTACCATTGTTGTGTTCATTTACATTGTTTTGTGTGATTTTTTGGGGCCCTGGATACTCCTTGTGTTGGATGCACATAACTAGGCAAGAAAGCTACTAGCATACAATTACATTTCTTTGTTTATGATGGTTGTAAATGTTAGACAACATGTATGTGCATGCAGCATGAGCTGTGTATGCATCTTATCTAAGTCATTTGAGGATCTTGTAAGCAATGTTTTTTGTACCACAAATCTTTCACCCTACATCTGGCTTTGCCAAATTGTTGTCTTGAAAGCAAATCTTGACTCACTGTTCCCTTCAGGTTGCCACTAAAGCTGAAAGCCACATTGCTGATGACCATGTGAATACTCTCATGCATGGAAGTTATGGAAATGTGTGTGTCGTGTAGATTCTGTATGCTCAGCCTGAGGAGACAAGTGCCTGTCAGATGTATCTCTCAGTATGGGACATAGTCCATGCTGTAGGTGAGTCACTGTGGCTATGCAACTGTGACACTGTGCCCACTCCCTGTAGACCAGTAGATCCTGTCATGGGGCTAATATGAGGCTCTAGTGTGAACACATGCATTAACTGCCTTTGTCCATTGACTAGATTAGGAATGGGTACTGGGGTAAATCCCAGAACTAGTCCATATGTGCATTTTGCATCATTGTCAATGTGTCTTTGACTCATGAAATGTCCCTTACTTCCACAGGTCTGTTGTCACCTTCACCTAAGTCATATTTGTCCTGTGCAAATGTATTGCACAACTGACAGACCCACATGCGCAGCCAGTGTGTAGATTCCTGGGGGGCCATGACATGTGACTCAGTAGCTTGGTTGTATAGCAGAAATTGTACAAAGCATACGTTTTTATGTTGGATGCCATCTCTGTAGATTAGAGAAAACTGTGGCCAAAGGTGCGTTCTGTAGTACAGGTACATACCACAGAAACCCACCCTTAAATGGCATCAGTCTGCATTTGGTAGGCCACATGCCCACACATGCACAGGGTAGACACTTTCCATACACACCGTGCCAGCCCTTTCATTGTCACTCAAGTCTTAAGGTGAAACCAGTACTATGGTAGTTGCCTGTACGGAGTGTACACATTGAGAAAGTGTTCCATGGTGTAAATGTGTTTGTCCAGTCAGGCTTAAGGAGTTTACCCTACAGAAGCCATTTTGGTGTATAGTGTTTCATTGCAGCTCACATCACAGTACATGTTGCTGGAGCATGGGCTACTTGATGTAGTAGACTTGCTTAGTCATTGTAGTCCATGAGCAGGGTATTGGGTTTGCCTGCAGTTGACTCCAAAAGTGTGTAGTCATGTCCCTGTACTTATCGGCATGCATGCTTTAAACTCGTGGTGTATTGACAAATTGCCCATTTTGTGCTTGGCATTTCTGACATGTGTGTGACACAACCATTTGTGCAAAAACATGTTTGAAATCATTTGATTTGTCTCTTGTATCCATACAGGTCAAAGCCCATCAGAAGAAAGGGATTTGGAGATCCATCGCCTGGAAGGTATGGACCATGGGAGTCCAAAGCCGGAAGAGCACCCACTGCCAAGAGAGGTGGGTGGACCTGAAACTCTAGGCCCAGAGGATCGCAGACGTAGAGCTAGGGCTGTCCTCCCAATGTGGGCACAGCGCACTTCAGAGCATGATCCGACCAATGTCCTGCTTTTTGGTGGTGGCCTACCTGGAGCTTGATGGGTGTTTGAGAGGAGCACAGCAGCCACAAGGTGGGTGAGTACAAGATATTTTTCTGCTTGTGACATAGCCAAGTTGATGTGCTAGGTTATGACATCTCCCCCTGATGATTGGGGATGGGCCATGTGTGTCTCACATGATGAGTAATTGTTTGTGTAAGTATAGAATAAGGTGCACACTGATGAACCTTGCCTATTAGCTCAGGGACCTAGAACACAACTAAGTACACTCCACAATAAAATTGTTCTCCAGGTACACCACATGGCTGTGTAGATTGATCAATCAAGTATTGTTTGTTGGTGCAGTAGGTCTAAATTCTACGCAACAGACCACTACTCCTCAGTGTTGCAGCCAAAGAAAAAGAGGTGATGGATCACTGTTCATGTGTCTGGTCAAGTAAGTAAATTGGCATCTGCCCCCTAGAGGCCACTTGTATTCAGTTTGGGACAAGTGCTGGTGCCTCACTACTGACTGTCATGTGAATGTGGCCATCATACTTGTGACAGAGCATATATTGTTATTTGGGTACAGATCAATACTTTCCCTTGGTTAGTAGGGAATGACCATTGACATGATTTATGTGCCATCACTCCTTGTGCTTACATGTTAGCATGTGTCTGTCTTTTGACAAAACGTGTACACTGATGTTACATGCATGGTCTACCTGTGCTCATTAGATCATTTTTGTATTCCCTCCCATATTTGTGCATGCCAACCTGTGTTTGGAATTGGACATTTGTCATGGCGACACAGACAGGAGTGTGTCACCATTGATTGTTGGCTCACACATACCCTCACCCGTCCATTGACATGTACAAGCACAGTAGCAATAAGGGACATGGCAGGCAGGACTACAGCTTTTACACACAATGTTCATTACTATGCCATTGATCTGGCACCGTGTAGCAAATTGCTCTGCACATGTGAAATGGGGATGGTTCATTACCTGACCGTTGACCTACATCATGGAGTGACTTATAGTTATGTGGGAGTCATATGTGGTTGGGTACAACCAATCATCCATGGGCATCTGGGTTTGCAGGACCAATATAGAGACAGTGATGTAGCTTCCCATTGGGCAACATGTTGAGGGCCTTCTACAAGTACTTGAGAATCCCTGGGCCTCTTCAACATACAAAGGATTAATGGCTTCTACTGATGCAATCCGTGTGTAAGGGGCTGAAAGGAGTGTCATAGAGTAGAGGTGATTCACAGGGGCTAACTGATTCATCATGTTGTGGATTTTAGAGACATATCTCCCTGACAATTTGCACATTTGTCTACAGTGTGCATTTCAATACCACATGTATAGTATATCTGAGCAACATTAGAATTACCTCCATGACTCCATTAGGACAATTTACACATGGTGAAGTGTGCATTGTCGATATGTTCCCAGTGTGACATGAATATTTCTATGTCACCTTTTTCAGGCTACTGTGCTGCTCTCAGCAACATGGCAGGATTCTGGAGCATAATTTCTTATTGTTGTGTTATTATGCAATAAATGCCTGCATGACCTTGTGTGGGATCTGTGTGAATTAACTTGGCATTGGCCTACTAGTGTATGACAACAAGTAACTGAGTTTTGTTCCATGAGGCAAAGCAGTGAAAGTGATGAGGTCTCCTACTTCTTCAATGGTTACTGTGTTGCACAACTTCACCCATACAAGTGGAGTTGCCAGAGGTTCTATGGACAACTATTTACAATTCATGTGGCAGGCATGCATATGGTGTGGTACATGTAGGAGCCGCTTTGATGTAGTTTGTTGCTGGGGCCTACTTGATGTCATGGTTATGTTTTCTAATCACACCTGTTGTTCAAGTGTGATCAGGAACATGTGGTGATTCTTTTGCTCTTTCTATTGGCAGCATTACCCCAGGTAAGTGCAGGAGGTGGGGGAGAACCTGGCCACGGTACCTCCAGTCATGACACCACCTACACGGAGGGAGCCATTGGCCTGGAGGGTGGGATGAGTACCATGGAGGACATAGGATCAACATGATCATCTTTAGATTTTACCTCCAGTGGCCATTCCTTATTGGTGGCAGACCAATCAAGCACCACCTAACACACCCACACGCAGGCACTAAACAGTCGCCCACAGACACTACACCAGCCACCATTTCAACAGACACTCCCACCACCCTCACCAACCCACACACCACAGTCACCATACCCACAGACTAAACTACAAGAGTCAGTGACACATCCCCACACCCACTTACACCAAGACTACAGCTCACAACCCACAGAACCACACACCTCACGCACCATATACCAGACACCACCACAGCACCACACCACCAACAGACACATCCACCACATCAACCATACCCCCTAAGACCACTCCAGCACACACAGACACATCCACAACATCTATCATACCCACAGACACCACCCCAACAGACACACACATCCATCACTCTCACATCACCCAGCACTTCCATCTCCCAACCCAAGACACACAAATGCCCACACTCAAACAAGCAACAGGCACCACCCAAACACAAGCATTTCTCACACAGTCACACACCCAAGGCATCAACACCCATAGACCAGACCACTACACCCTCAAACTTCAAATCCCCAACCCGTTCTGATGCCCGTACCTGTTTTCACAAGGAGAGTTTCCTTTTTTCGCTTACCCTTTCCTCGTTCCCTCACCTCCTCCCAAACCCAAGAGGTCCCCACACATGTCCCAACCCCTCCACATCAAGTCGTCCCCTGCCACACCTGTCCCCCCGCAAGCACTAATACCCCTCCACCCCAAAAGAAGAAAACCACCCCTCTGAAGAAAAACCCTCCTCCCAAACCGAAACCCACCCATCTGAAATCTGACCCCACCTCAACGAAGCATGATCCCTGAGGTGCGGACCTGTCCACTTGATGCACCTTCCTGTGGAGGTTCCCTGGCAGTGACTGAAGTCAAGGTTAGGCACAATACTGTGCATGGACACATATGGACTGGCCAATGGCCTTTGACCTACATCATTTGGAGTTAATAAACCCAAGTTGTTGTTTTGTTAGATACACATTTGTCCTGCCATTACCTTTCTTCCTGTTTGTTGTTTCTGAGTAACTTGTGTTGTATGCCTACAGATATGTGTGTTTCACCCTGAGTGCCGATCCATTTGCTGTTGTTTGCATGTTCTCACTTTGTGGGTGGTGCTGGTGTCACCCAAGACAAGGGTAGATGTACACTTTATGGATACGGGTGTTAATCCAATTGGGGTGTCATTGTATTGTGTTATGTTTGCTGTGGTGAGTATGTCATCTTATGTTGGCCAATGTCAGCATGTATGGTGTTAGAATTGTCCACCTGAAAAGGATTGTACATTCGTGTCATGTGCGGACTCTAGAGTTTTGTTTGTCCAAATATAGAGGGTGTTCAATTGTGCTACCTTCCTTTACATTTGACTGACCATGTTTCTATTTTGAAGTGTGTACCTTGCAGCTACTTCATCTAGATGTATGGCCCATGCTGTTGCTGTTTTATTTGCTTTTTTGACTTGCACTTACACATTATGCAGATAGACATGTTACTTGGTTGTACTGTTGTATGTCCCTGAGATACATGAAGGGCCAGTTCCTGTGCAAATAGTGTTTTAGGGCATATGCGAAGAGAAATGTTTCCCAAGGCAGCATTCTTCCAGGAGTGCTCCTGATGCCCCCATCCATATCGTGGCGGTATTTGTATTGTGAGCTTTGGCTATTTGTCTCACAAAATATTGTGCATTCTATTAGCCTTCCATTGTGTTGCAATATGGGTGATGTGTGGGTTCAATACAAGGATGTTTAATGGGAGGGGTATTTGCGTTCCATGACACAGCCATAAATATGTGTCTTCCATCGGACGACAGTCAATGGCATGTGAGCAATGTGAGAATGCCAGTTGAATTGGTAGATGTGGTATTGCTGTGATGTTGCTATTGTGTGACACTGTGTTCTGTACATTTTACTGTCCCTGTGCCAAAGATGAGTAGATGTGTGTTACTGTGGAGTGTGGTGGTGCACCGTCAGTGACCTACCCAAAGGGGGCATTATTTACCTGTGAATGTGTCAATATTTGTGAATGACTCTGACTCGGGACACAATGTCAAGTGTACATTGTGCCCGTAGCCTAAACCCAAATCCATTTGGATGACAGTGCAATGATCTGTTGCTGAACTTCATGACACAGGAAGCTGTGTGTTCTTACTATCGGTTGTGACCTCAGCAGTGTGGATGTTGGGCTCCATTTATGAGCAGTATGAGCGACAGGACATGTGTGGTGGGCTCTATGACAGCACAGGACATGTAACGCTGCCTGTAGGTAAGTTGCTTCAGTTATGTTCTCCATTTCAGCCTGCTGGGGCATGGTGGTTGGACCACCTTGGTCACGTTTGTAGTAGGAAACATCATAATATGTCTGCGGAAATACTGACTCTGTCGGACTGTTTGTACTACCTCACAACTGCTGGGGTCTCCGCTGCCTGGCAGTGCTAGCGTGGATCGCGCAGTCTTTCCTCTATGGGGCCATGCATTGTAATATGGTGGTCCAACAACCAAGCCGACGGCGGTCAGACTGCCGCCGCCACCATGACAGTCTACAAAAAAACAAACTAATAATCAGGCCCATAATCACCTCAGAACATGACATGGTGTATCTTCATGGTCTTTTGTGGCTGCAGTCACCTGTTAAGTGACAGATTTCATAATTAGCTGGTGCACCGCTGAACAGCAACAAGAATCCAATTGTCATTCAAGTGAACCATTATAATTAGGGTTTATTCCAATGCTTCTCAATAATTGATTAATTCACACAGAGCCAGAATGATTCCAAACTTTGAGTGCTAAAGAAATGCCCATCCAGGCCTTATTTTGTAACATGTTAGAATTCACATCTCATTCTTGACTTCTTTTATACTACAGTTACCCCAGACGAAGGGATCTCTGCCTGAAATGCATTGTGTGAATATCTATATGTTTTCCCAGAACGAGATGTGAATTCTAACATGATAATTCATTGTACTTCCCTGCAGGCATTATGTTTATCGATGCACCACTGTTGATAATGAAGGGTATCGAACAACCATTTATTTTCAATGTAACTTTTGACAATGTTTCTATGATTTTGTTGCTTTGGCATGTCAACTTTTTTTGACTGATATTTTTCTTCACATGCAGCTAATCCAACATGTGCACATTTCTCTGAGGTAAACATCAAAATGGCACAATAATTTTCTGCACTTCCACTAGATATTGAAGCAGAAGAACTGTTTGACGATGATTTAGATGATGGCTTTGTCTAGTGTCAATTTGCCTCAAGTGATGTCACTGCTTGGCCTTGTGGGCGTGCATCACGCACTGCTTATGGCATGTTCTGGCAGCCCTTCTACCTTTGTGCCATGATGCACTTTCTTTTTCGCTCACTTTACACACTGTAACAAAATGGTTCTCTTTTCCACAGCCTCTACATATCTGTTCGATGGCAGAACATTTACCTTCATGTGGAAATAAAAATCTACATCTAAAACATAACTTCTTTTTAAGTGTAGACATCACTTTGTGTCTGTCAGACTTTTATTTTGACTTACTTGTCTCACTCATGACTGATTCACGTTTGGCACCTTCGAACCTCTATGTTAGCAGCTTGTCTTTCTGCACGCTCTTCAGCTCAGGCAACCATTTACAATAACTCCAGGCTAAGGGGCTTATTTACATCCCCTAGCACCACCATTGCATAATTTTGTTTGAAGCAGCGGTGTCACTAATCAGTCCGCTACAGTGCACAACATTTACAAACTGGTGCAATGGGACCATTGCGTCAGTTTATAAAACCTTGTGCCACATTATACCTGCACCAGGTATAATGTATGCAAGGCAGGTATTCCCCTATTAAAAGCCCTGCAGAACTGGTGCAGAAAAATGTACAAGATTTTACTGCATTGTTCCGCACCTTCACTGCGTCAATTTTTTAACCTTTGTCTCAGAACAGGCTTTTAAGTGATGCTGGACTTTTTAACATTGGGTGCTTGGACCATGGCAAACTCTCAGGGAGAGTACAGTGTTTCTTCGGGTTACTTATCCCTTCTCTTGTTGCCAGTTGTAGCATCCTCCTCAGCTTGCTTACCCTTCAATGACTACATCATTCACGGAGCTGTAAAATTACTATGCTCCTGCATATGCCTGTGAACTCAAAATTCTAAACTAAGCTTTTATTACATTTCACTGTGATAATTATGTCACATTCCTATGGAGTCCTTTCGGAGCCAAAAGGGTTTGGTTATAAAACTCACATAATGGAATGGAATGTATGTTGGGCGTAGAATGTAGAGTTTTGGGTTTGAATATGAGTACCATGAATAAGCCTGTTCCTCAGGAATGAAACAGCTGCAGAATTAGATAACCTTGAGAAAACAGGAGAACTTAAAATGGTTGAATTTACTGATTGCTTCACTCTCCTGGTCATAGGAAGTAGGGTCAATGGCTGAGTGAGATGGTCTATTGATATGAGGGAACTAAATAGAAATATACTTGTTGATAAGCTGCAGTCACGTAAAATCATCAAATGTTTATCTAAAACCAAAGCTGTTAAATGGTTTTCCACTATTAATTTAACTTTTGCTTACCATCAGATATCACTTCACTCTGATAGTAGGAGGTTGACCACATTTATAATGTGCTTTGAGTATTGTCCATTTTTTTGCATACCATTTGGTCTGACATCTGCTGCTGTATTCTCGAGTTTAATGTATCGGCATTTTAGTAATTTTCAAGGTGTTTTATTTTGGATTTTATAATTGTTTTTGATTAACACATAGCAGAACACAACAAGTGGTAGAGAACGTTTTTGATTGTCTTCAGTGATAAGGGTTGTTGCATTGATTCTCATTATCCTCATAAGTCAATTGGATTTGGGAGGCAGAATCGCATAGATTGTGGGGTGTTAAGTACAATTCCACACCATGTGATGCCTGTCTGCCTAATCCGGATTTTCCGGCTAACTAGCAGCGCCTCATCTCTGCCCAAGAGCAAGGATGATTGTGGCAACCAGGCACATGAGAAGAAAGACTTCTCAGGGGAATCGTGATTGATCAGATCTCTTCCCTTTCTCTCAGTTACATTAGTCTCACACAGGCAAAGACAAACGGAGGCAGAATGTAGTTCAATAAGGGTTTATTGAAGTAACTGCATCTTAGATAAAATGGCATGTATTGCAACAACTAGGATGATAAAACACAATAGAAGCAAGATTGTGACAAGAAGAGTGAAACATAAAAACATTCCCACCGTACTGTCATTAGGAGTGATATATATATTTGCTACCTAAGCTATGTTAGAGCACAGCATGATGAGCCTAATCCGCCCTTCAGGTTTCCCCCTTGGAAGACATCATCCCCCATACTTGAGCAAGGAAGCCTGTAGTCTAGAGAGACACCGTCTCATATAGGCTAGGGATTCGGTAGTCTAAGCAAGCAGCTCTTGCGAAGGCAATCAGCATGTGGTCATGGTCATCTGGCTGGAATCTCCCTCTAACCTGTATGGTACATAGTAGTGTTTTTATGATAAAACAGTTGACCTTCTAAGAATGGGTCCCCACCTAGGAATGTGTATGTTTCTGTGAATGTTGGAGACACAGCATACCACTTTTGCCAGCAACCCTATCTGACTGTAGCCTTGAGGAAAGCACAAAGTGAAAAAAAATGTCCTGCTAAGAATGTAATGCATTCCTAGTTGAAAGAACAACTAAATAGAGAAAAATAAAACATTATCACAAATGTAGCTAAGGCTAGAAAAATAAAGCAATGCTGAATAAAATGTAACTGGACTACAGTGCACAATGGCACGCCTAGTTTACTAAATTAATGTGTCTAAAATATGGCTATAATTGCTATACAACAGGGTCTAACTGAAGAATTTTCCAAATGCAAATATACAATTAATTCTGTGGCCTATCTAGGTCATGAAGCAAGTGAACATAGCATTCTACCAAAAAATAATTAATTGAGCCTAAAAAAGATACACTTGTTCTTAGTTCCGAAGAAAAACTGAGATCTTTCCTGGGTCTGTCAGAAATGTATTCTAAATTTGTTTGTGATTTTTCAAGCATACATATGAAATTAGACGATTGCTTTACCCCTTCTGTGCCTTGGAAGAGGTGATCTTGTCCAAGGCACCGGTTCCCGGGTGCCTTGGACGAGATCAACTCGTCCTGCACCCGGGAAACGGGGGGAGAGCTAGCGCTCCTCCCATGGGCCCCCCACCCACACCCACCGGCCGTGGATGGAAGGGGAATCCATTCCCCTTCCTCCCCCGACCCCCCCACCCCCCTGTCACGTCAGCGCGCATTGCGCGCTGACAATCACAGAGGCCTCCTCCATTGCGCTGGAAGCTGAGCTTCAAGCACGATCGGAAGAGAAATGCAAGGCATTTCTCTTCCGATCACGTGGAGGAGGCCGGAGAGGCTTCAAAGGGAAGGAAATTAATTTCCTTCCCTTTGAAGTCTCTCTCAGCGCTTCAAAAGCCAGATTGTAAAGCAATCCGGCTTTTGAAACGCCCACTAGACACCAGTGATTTATTTTCAAATAGGAAATTGGCATAAGGGAGCGACCCCTTGGGCAAGGGTCGCTCCCAGGGGGGGCATTTTTTTTGAAGGCCTTCTCTGCCCCCCCGGGGGCAGAAACCTCTAGGCACCAGGGATCATTTTTCTTTTTTGTTTTGTTTTTGTTTTATTTTTGTTTTTAGAGGTGGGGAGCGACCCCTTAGGCAAGGGTCGCTCCCCTAGGGGGCTAATTACATTTAGGCCACTTCTGCCCCCCATGGGGCAGATTGGCCTATTTTTATGAGGCCAATCTGCCCCCAAGGGGAACAGAAACCACTAGACACCAGGTAGTTTTTTTTTTCTTTGCAAATTTCACGCAAGGAGAGCGACCCCTTAGGCAAGGGTTGTTCCCCTGGGGGGCAAATTTATGTTAGGCCATTTCTGCCCCACTGGGGGGGCAGATCAGCCTATTTTAATTAGACCGATCTGCCCCAAAGGGGGGCAGAAACCACTAGGCACCAGGGATTTTGTTGTTGTTCTTGTTGTTTTACACATGGTGAGCGACCCCTTAGGCAAGGGTCGCTCCCCTGGAGGGGCAAATTGTATTTAGGCTATTTCTGCCGCCTTCTGGGAAGATCGGCCGATTTTACACCACTAGGCACCGGGGATCTTTTTTTTTGCTCCAATGTCACGCAAGGGGAGTGACCCCGTAGGCAAGGGTTGCTCCCGGGGGGGTGTGGGTGGGGGGGGGATTCAAATTTATTTTAGGCCATTTCTGCTCCCTCTGGGGGCAGATCGGCCTATTGTTATTAGACTGATCTGCCTACAGGGGGGGCAGAAACCTCTAGGCGGCAGGGATTTTTTTTTTTTTGTTTGTTTGTTTTTTTAGAGATGGGGAGCGACGCCATTAGGCAAGGGTCGCTCCCCTGGGGGGCAAATTGTATTTAGACCATTTCTGCCCCCATTGGCCGATTTTAGGTCAATCTGCCCCCAAGAGGGGCAGAAACAACTAGGCACCGGGGATTTTTTTTTTCCGCCAATGTCACACAAGGGGAGCGACCCCGTAGGCAAGGGTTGCTCCCGGGGGAGGTTGGGGGGGCAAATTTATTTTAGGCCATTTCTGCCCCCCCGGGGGCAGAAACCTCAAGGCGCCAGGGCTAAAAAAAAAAATTTTTTTTTTATTGGTTTGTTTGTTTTTTTAGAGATGGGGAGCATATTGTATTTAGACCATTTCTGCCCCCCTTGGGGGCAGATCGGCCGATTTTAGGTCAATCTGCCCCCAAGGGAAACAACTAGGCACCAGGGATTTTTTCTTGCGCCAATGTCACGCAAGGGGAGCGACCCCATAGGCAAGGGTCTCTCCCGGAGGGGCTTGGGGGTGTGGGGGGACAAATTTATTTCAGGCCATTTCTGTATTGTTATTAGGCTGATCTGCCTCCAGGGGGGGCAGAAACCTCTAGGCGCCAGGGATAAAAAAAAAATTGTTGTTTTTTTAGAGATTGATTAGCGACCCATTAGGCAAGGGTCGCTCCCCGGTGGGCAAATTGTATTTAGACCATTTCTGCCCCCAATCGGCCAATTTTTGTTAGGCCAATCTGCCCCCATGGAGGCAGAAACCACTTAGGCACCAGGGATTGGTGTGTGTGTACGTGTGTGTTTTCTTTAGGGAGGCAGCCCCTTGGGTAAGGGTCGCTCCCCATGGGAGCACATTACTGGTGGCTATATCTGCCCCTCTATTTTTGGAAGGCCCATCTGCCCCAAGGGGGGGCAGGAAGCCCACCAGAGGCCAGGGAAGTTTTTTTCCAAAAATAAGAGGTTGGGGTTATGGCCCTACCCCCACCCCAAATAAACGGGGCCAAAATTGTTCTGCCCACTAGTAGACATATGTGGCAATTACCCCTGATCCACACCGCGGGGGGCAGAAAGTCTGCTAGATGCCAGGGAATTTTAAAAAAACAAAAAATATTAGGGTGGTGGCTACCAACCAGTATGGGCCTGGTTACGCCCCCACCTCAACTGAAGGGGGTAACAGTCTTTCAGCTCTCCCCTGCACTCTAAAACATCTTATCCCACAGCAAGCAAGAAGGCATTTGATTATTTTGGGTTTTAGTTTTACATTTGGGCCATGAGAACTTGGCTTACTCGCAAAAGCCTCCCATTCGGAATGGTGAGGGCTGCACTTTATGGACTTTGGGACACTGCCTAGACACATCTGAAAACTAAACATCTGGGTGATTCCAGACTGGTGTGTTTCACATGCACCCGCACCATTTGTATAGCCAAAATCCGCTGCAAACCTCCAACTTTGCTGGAAATCACACATTTTCCAACGTTTTTGTGATGGAACCTTCCGGAATCGGCAGAAATCCAGAAAATTCCTACCACCCAGCATTGTCACATCTATACCGATAAAAATTCTGCTGCACTTGTCAGCCTAAAAATGTTTTTTGCAAACTTCCCTTTTGGACCCCTTTTGCTCTCCCTCAATATCGACATGTTTTTGGCTCTTCCCTTTCACAAGCACTAGACCCACCTATACAAATGAGGTATAATTTTTACCGGGAGACTGAGGGGTACATTGGGTGGCATGAAATGTGTCCCAGTGCGGTGATCCCACACAGAAATGTGGGACAAATGGGATTTTTTAGCTAAATTTTAGGTTTGCTGAGGATTCTGGGTAAGAAAACATTGGGGGATCCACGCAAGTCACACCTTACTGGACGCCCTCGGGTGTCTAGTTTTCAGAAATGTCTGGGTTTGGTAGATTTCCCTAGAGGCTGTTGAGCCCAGGACCAAAAACGCAGGCGCCCCCCTGCAAAAACAGGTAGTTTTGTATTTGATAATTTTGATGTGTCCACATTGTGTTTTGAGCAATTTCCTGTCGTGGGCGCTAGGCCTACCCACACAAGTGAGGTACCATTCTTATCGGGAGACTTGCGGGAACGCTGGGTGGAAGGAAATTTGTGGCTCCTCTCTGATTCCAGAACTTTCTGTCACCGAAATGAGAAAAAAAAGTGTTTTTTTGGCCAAATTGTGAGGTTTGCAAAGGATTCTGGGTAACAGAACTTGGCCAGAGCCCCACAAGTCACCCATCTTGGATTCCCCTAGGTGTCTAGTTTTCAAAAATGTGCTGGTTTGCTAGGTTTCCCTAGGTGCCGCCTGAGCTAGAGGCCAAAATCCACAGGTAGGCACTTTGTAAAAAACACCTCTGTTTTCTGTGAAAAAATGTGATGTGTCCACATTGTGTTTTGGGGCATTTCCTGTCGCGGGCGCTAGGCCTACCCACACAAGTGAGGTATCATTTTTATCGGGAGACTTGGGGGAAAGCTGGGTGGAAGGAAATTTGTGGCTCCTCTCAGATTCCAGAACTTTCTGTCACCGAAATGAGTGGAAAATGTGTTTTTTTTAGCCAAATTCTGAGGTTTGCAAAGGATTCTGGGTAACAGAACCTGGTCAGAGCCCCATAAGTCACCCCATCTTGGATTCCTCTAGGTATCTAGTTTTCAAAAATGCACAGGTTTGGTAGGTTTCTCTAGGTGCCGGCTGAGCTAGAGGCCAAAATCTACAGGTAGGCACTTTGGAAGAAACACCTCTGTTTTCTGTCAAAAAATGGGATGTGTCCAGGTTGTGTTTTGGGGCATTTCCTGTCGCAGGCGCTAGGCCTACCCACACAAGTGAGGTATAATTTTTATCGGGAGACTTGGGGGAACACTGGGTAGAAGGAAATTTGTGGCTCCTCTCAGATTCCAGAATTTTCTGTCACCGAAATGTGAGGAAACGTGTTTTTTTGGCCAAATTGTGAAGTTTGCAAAGGATTCTGGGTAACAGAACCTGGTCAGAGCCCCACAAGTCACCCCATCTTGGATCCCCTAGGTCTCTAGTTTTCAAAAATGCACAGGTTCGGTAGGTTTCTCTAGGTGCCGGCTGAGCTAGAGGGCAAAATCTACAGGTAGGCACTTTGCAAAAAACACCTCTGTTTTCTGTCAAAAAATGGGATGTGGCCACGTTGTGTTTTGGGGCATTTCCTGTCGCGGGCGCTAGACCTACCCACACAACTGAGGTATCCTTTTTATGGGGAGACTTGGGGAAGGGGGCAGAAATGGTCTAAATACAATTTGCCCCTGTAAGGAAATGCCTCCTTGGCATGGTTACCCCCTGACTTTTTGCCTTTGCTGATGCCAAGTTATGATATGAAAGTGTGCTGAGGCCTGCTAACCAGGCCCCAGCACCAGTGTTCTTTCCCTAACCTGTACTTTTGTTTCCACAATTGGCACACCCTGGCATCCAGGTAAGTCCCTTGTAACTGGTACTCCTGGTACCAAGGGCCCTGATGCCAGGGAAGGTCTCTAAGGGCTGCAGCATATCTTATGCCACCCTGGGAACCCCTCACTCAGCACAGACACACTGCTTGCCAGCTTGTGTGTGCTGGTGGGGATAAAATGACTAACTCGACATGGCACTCCCCTCAGGGTGCCATGCCAACATCACGCTGCCTATAGGTATAGATAAGTCACCCCTCTAGCAGGCCTTGCAGCCCTAAGGCAGGGTGCACTATACCATAGGTGAGGGCATATGTGCATGAGCACTATGCCCCTACAGTGTCTAAGCAACATCTTAGACATTGTAAGTGCAGGGTAGCCATAAGAGTATATGGTCTGGGAGTCTGTCAAGCACGAACTCCACAGCACCATAAGGGCTACACTGAAAACTGTGAAGTTTGGTATCAAACTTCTCAGCACAATAAATGCACACTGATGCCAGTGTACATTTTATTGTAACATTCACCCCAGAGGGCACCTTAGAGGTGCCCCCTGATACCTTAACCGACTACCAGTGTGGGCTGACTAGTTTTAGCAGCCTGCCACACACCAGACCTGTTGCTGGCCATATGGGGAGAGTGCCTTTGTCACTCTGTGGCTAGTAACAAAGCCTGTACTGGGTGGAGGTGCTTCTCACCTCCCCCTGCAGGAACTGTAACACCTGGCGGAGAGCCTCAAAGGCTCGCCCCCTTTCTTACAGCACCCCAGGGCACTCCAACTAGTGGAGTTGCCTGCCCCCTTCGGCTCCGGCCCCACTTTTGGCGGCAAGGCCGGAGGAGATAATGAGAAAAACAAGGAGGAGTCCCTGGCCAGTCAGGACAGCCCCTAAGGTATCCTGAGCTGAGGTGACTCTGAGTTTTAGAAATCCTCCATCTTGCAGATGGAGGATTCCCCCAATAGGGATAGGAATGTGCCCCCATCCCCTCAGGGAGGAGGCACAAAGAGGGTGTAGCCACCCTCAGGGCTAGTAGCCATTGGCTACTAACCCCCCAGACCTAAACACACCCCTAAATCGAGTATTTAGGGGCTCCCAGAACACAGCAAGATAGATTCCTGCAACCTAAGACGAAGGACTACTGAGCTGAAAAACCTGCAGAGAAGACGGAGACACCAACTGCTTTGACCCCAGCTCTACCGGCCTATCTCCCCACTTCTAAAGACACTGCTCCAGCGATGCGTTCCACAGGGTCCAGCGATCTCTGAAGCCTCAGAGGACTGCCCTGCATCTAGAAGGACCAATAACTCCTGAGGACAGCGGCTCTGCTCCACAAAGACTGCAACTTTGCAACAAAGAAGCAACTTTGAAACAACACACTTTTCCCGCCGGAAGCGTGAGACTTTGCACTCTGCACCCGATGCCCCCGGCTCGACTTGTGGAGAACCAACACTACAGGGAAGACTCCCCGGCGACTGCGAGCCCGTGAGTAGCCAGAGTTGACCCCCTTGAGCCCCCACAGCGACACCTGCAGAGGGAATCCCGAGGCTCCCCCTGACCGCCACTGCCTGCTTCAAAGACCCGACGCCTGGTAAGGACACTGCATCCGCGGCCCCCAGGACCTGAAGGATCCGACCTCCAGTGCAGGAGCGACCCCCAGGTGGCCCTCTCCCTTGCCCAGGTGGTGGCTACCCTGAGGAGCCACCCCCCCCCCTTGCCTGCCTGCATCGCTGAAGAGACCCCTTGGTCTCCCAGTAGATTACATTGCGAAACCGACGCCAGTTTGCACACTGCACCCAGCCGCCCCGTGCCGCTGAGGGTGTACTTTTTGTGCTGACTTGTGTCCCCCCCGGTGCCCTACAAACCCCCCCTAGTTCTTGAACCTGTGGTTCTTAAAATAAGCTAAGAAAATATATTTTTCTATACAAAAACCTATTGGCCTGGAATTGTCTTTGAGTGTGTGTTCCTCATTTATTGCCTGGGTGTGTACAACAAATGCTTAACACTACCCTCTGATAAGCCTACTGCTCGACCACACTACCACAAAATAGAGCATTAGAATTATCTCTTTTTGCCACTATCTTACCTCTAAGTGCATGCTATTTCTTACTGTGAAATAGTACATACAGAGCCAACTTCCTACTGCCCCCCAGGGGAGCAACCCTTGCCTAATGGGTCGCTCCCCATCTCTAAAAAACAAACATACAAAAAATAAAACCAAAAAACAAATTTGGCCTGGCGCCTAGAGGTTTCTATCCCCCCTCACCCGGGGGCAGATTGGCCTAATAATAGGCCGATCTGCCCCCGGGGGGCCGAAATGGCCTAAAATAAATTTGCCCCCCCCCCCCCCCGGAGCGACCCTTGCCTACGGGGTTGCTCCCCCTGCGTGACGTTGGCGCCCAAAAAAAATCCACGGTGCCTAGTGGTTTCTGCCCCCTTGGGATCAGATTGACCTAAAATCGGCCGATCTGCCCCCAAGGGGGCAGAAATGGTGTAAATACAATTTGCAGAAAAGGCCTTCCCAAAAAATGCCCCCCATTGGGAGCGACCCATGCCCAAGGGGTCGCTCCCTTATGTCAATTTCAACAACAACAAAAAAATCCCTGCTGTCTAGTGGGGTTTCAAAAGCTAGATTGCAAGCAATCTGGCTTTTGAAACGCTCTTAGAGACTTCAAAGGGAAGGAAATAGATTTCCTTCCCTTTGAAGCCTCTCTGGGCCTCCCTCATGTGATCGCAAGAGAAATGCTTTGCAATTCTCTTTCGATCGTGCTGGTAGCTGAGCTTCCAGCGCGATGGGAGGAGGCCCTCTGTGATTGTCAGCGCGCGATGCGCGCTGACGTCAAAGGGGGGTGGAAGGGGAAGGGCTTCCCCTTCCATCCCTGACTTGGGGGGGTGGGTGGGGAGCACAGGGTGTAGGTTCGAGGTCACCTCGTCCAAGGCACCCGAGAGGTTAAAAATGTACGTTTGTAAATAGCAGAGCAGGTGTGGGTCGAAGATCTGATTAGAACAAAAAATAATTATGTTTTAAATGTTCTAAAAAAAGAACACATGTTAACTTATTTTGCAAAATTGAGTGATGGGGCAGTATTGAATTTCAGAACATTTGCTGTATGCAATAGGTTATTGAATTGGAAGGGTGATTTTAAAACTGAAAATAATTATTCTCCAAAATAGTTGTGGCATGATGATTGCAGAAAGCATGGCTGTGCAGAGAGTGCTTCTACAAGAGAAGAAGTGTATTTTGATCATATTTTTAATTCTGGGAAAAACAACAATTGAAGAAGTGCAAGTAAAAGTGATTCTGGGGTACATTGCGATGAAGAGAGTGCAAGTCAAAGTTATGTAAGTCAGTGTCAACTGACCTCAAGCTCATGTAGTATAATTACCTTGCTGGGAAGTCTTAAGAAATAGATTGTGAGAATTTTTAATGTTTAACTCTTTTACTGTTGTCACTATTATTTATAATAATGTTCCCTTATATTAAAAACAAATATTGCACATAGTTTTATATTCCTATATTTCAGAATATGCATTGAGGGGGAGAAGGAATGCATTGTGTTGCCTAATCTGAGTTACCCCTTACTATTCTAGTCATTGTATTTTTTTTTCAATCTGTTTATTGCTTTTAATTACCTAAAAAAGTCAAATATGCATCCAGATACGATTGAGTACACACTCATTGTGTCTTCCAAATCGGTATACACTTACATATCCATGTACACTTGTGGCAATAGAAAATGCAACATATGCAATCAACTAGATTAATAATAGAGAACATGAAAAAAAAGAAGAAGAAGGAAAAAAAGAAATAAAATAAAAGGAAAGAATTGCTCAGGGGTATAAACGCTCCGAGGTAAGGAGGCCCCCCCTTGGCAGGAGGAGGTATACCGTGCCTGCCATGCAGAAGTTCGAGCGTGAAAGATGGAGAGACATAGAGAGAAAGAGCAGGAGAACAATAAAATAAAATAAAAATATATATAATGAAAAGGAAAAAGAAAAAAAGAAAACACATGCGGGGCATAGAGTGATCGTCATGGTTAATCAGGTTGTATGGATCACATTGCATGTGATATCTTTACTGGTACCCCGTGAGGTGTCTGTTTTCTACATCTCATCAATGATGGATTAGATGTGCCTGCGCCTGATTCCCCACTATGTCCCCCGTACTTCATACAGTTCTCACTTGTCTTCCTCAGTTTGGGTTTTCACGCAATGCTATGCCTCCTGAGATATGTGTCCGGCGCTCCTGCCTGAGCGCACCCCTCAACAAACCCCATCATTGTATTATTTGTAATGTTCGATCTTTGTAGTAGAAAAGTATTTGAAGGAGAAAGGATGTAATGATTTGTGTTGCCTAATCTGAGTTACCACTTATTATTGTAAAACTTCTATTATTCCTAATGTTTAGTCTTTGTATTAGACACTTAGGCCCTCATTATGACATTGGCGTTAAGTGTCGCTTACCACCATGCTGACTGCCGCCAACATACCACGCTGCGGTGGTATACCACTACCCGTATTATGACCTACACATAGAAATCCACCACTATACAGACACACACACACGTCCGCCAGACCAAAGGTCAGTGATAAACTGGTGGTACCAAAACCCACACCGTTACGCCAACAGAAATGCACCCACAGCATCATGACCCACGAATCACTTCGGCGTTAATTCAACCGCAGTAAACCATTGGCGGTACAGACCGCCATGCTCAAAATACACAGAGTCGTGGACAGGGTCAACTCCGAGGGACAGCACCCAAGAACGAGGGATGACATCAGGAAGAGGTGGAACGACCTACGGGGGAAGGTACATTCTGTTGTTGCAAGACACAAGATATCAGTACAGAGGACTGGTGGTGGGCCACCACCTCCTCCCCCATGACTAACAACATGGGAGGAGCAAGTCTTGGCAATCATGCATCCTGAGGGCCTGGCAGGAGTAGCAGGAGGACTGGACTCCGGTAAGTCAAATTTCTATTACTATCCCCCCCCCCACCTGCATGCCATCACAAACCCCCACCCCTTCCCTCAATCCCATCACTTCACCACCTCACACCTACTCCACCATCACAACCCACTCATCCCAACATCAAGCCCTGCATGTAACACCAATGAATGGACACCCATCACAGCCCGACATGGACACCCATCACCACAGCATGCACACTAGTGGCAATCACTTAGCCAACCAAATTACAGCTCACACAAGCCAAAGCTGCCTTGGTAATAACAATCATAGAGGGAAACATACCCATGCACAAGATGTCACACGCAGTAACAATAAAACTGCATTTACATACCCACAGGAACCCCACACAACGTCACTGGAGAGGAGGTGCCAGCAACATCCAGTCCACCCCCAGAAGAGGCCCACAGTGATGACATCAGCTCTGCATGCCAGGATCAGGATGACCAACCTGGCCCATCAGGGACCTCTGGACAGTCGGTGACCGAGCCACAGTCCCATACCACCACAAGGCCTCCCCACCCAGACAGCACCACCACAGCACCCACCCAGCGGGCCCATCCCTCTGTCCCCAGGACACGTCAATCAGCAGTGTGTCCACCACTACAGGGACTCCAAGCAACCCCACAAACACAGGACGATCAGGGACCTGGGGTCAGTGGCAGTGGGCACACGGTTCAGGGGACAGAGGCACAGGACAACAGGGAAGCTGGGAGGACTGCTGTGCAATAGGGGGAGGACAGGCCCAGGGGCCCGATTCTCCACGAGGCACTCACCAACATCCTGGGAGCATACCACCATTCCCAGGAGACCATGGGCCAGATACTGGCCAAGTTGCAGGAGACCCAGCAGCTGCAAGAGGGATGGTACCTGGGGATGAGAGACGACCTGAGGGACATACACACAACACTGGTCACCATTGCAGGGGTGCTGGCAGACAAGGCCAACACCATGAGGGAGGCAGTGGCACACCAATGGACTCCTGACACTAGCCACACAGAACAACAGCCCTCCACTTGCGCCGACGCTAGTGGACAGGAGGCTCGGCACAGGAACAACAGGCCACCAGAACCCCACCCCCTGCAGAAGGAGAACCACCACGCAAAAGGTCCCTGTGATCCAGGCAGAAGCCAGAGCACATTGTCAAGACCCCCGCCAGGAATTAGGACTCCCCTGATTGTCACGCTTGTGTCCCACTCTGTCACCCTATCCACCTTGAACTGCCATTGCTCCACTTCCTACGCCCCCTTGGACAATGCACCTGTGATACCAATAGACTGGACTCTATCCTGGACATTTCTTCACCATCAACCCAGCCCATTGCAATACCCCCTACACATATTATCACAGAAATAAATACCCTTGGAACAAATACAAGTATGGAGTCAATTGATTGAAATATATTTTACTTAAACAGGCTGTAAACATTGCAATTCAAATGTACAGTTATATTTACATAGGTATGACCTGTAGTGGGCAGCAGTAAACACACCAGGAGCCAGACTGGGGCCCAGATATCTGAAAATAGAGATGCCAAAGGGTACAGTAAGTAGCCATAGAAATAGGGAAACCAGGCTGCCATGTACAATGTCCAACACAAAACTGCAATGGAAGGTGAAGTTACAGTGTCTTACCTGTGTGTCACTGGAAGTACTGTTGGATTATTGTAGTTCTGTTGTTCATATCCTCTTCCTCTGCCTCCTCTTCGTCACTGTCCACAGGCTCCATGCTGCCATACGACCGTCCCCAGGCCCATCCTCCTGCAGAAAAGGCACCTGGCATCTGAAGGCCAGGTTGTATAACATGCAACATGCAACGATGATCTGGCACACCTTCTTGGGTGAGTAGTACAGGGATCCACCTGTCCGATGGAGGCACCTGAATCTGGCCTCCAGGAGGCCAAGGGTGCACTCAATGGTCCTCCTTGTTTGCCCATATGCCTCATTGTAATGTTCCTCTGTCCTTGTCCTGGCATTCCTCACTGGGGCCAGTAGCCATGAGAGGTTGGGGTAACCAGAGTCACCTGTAAATATCGAGGGATACCTGTTAGCCACACACTCACCCTTAGGGCCAACCCCACACCCATCTACCTACATCAACTGGGTGGGGACCATGAACTCACCCATTAGCCACACCTGGTGCCTCTGGAGTTGAGCCATCACATATTGGATGCTGCTATTCCTCAAGATAAAGGCATCATGCACAGAGCCAGGATACTTTGCATTGACTTTGGAGATGTACTGGTCCAAAACACCATCTGCACATTCAGTGAGTAAAAGCTTTTTCGATTTCTGAACACCTGTTCATTTCCTCGAGGGGGAACTAAGGCAATATGTGTACCATCAATGGCACCAATGATGTTGGGGATATGTCCCAGTGCATAAAAGTCAGCCTTCACTGTGGCCAAATCCTCCACCTGAGGGAATACGATATAGCTGCACATGTGTTTCTGCAGGGCAGACAACACTTTGGTCAGCACGTTTGAGAACATAGGTTGTGACATCCCTGATGCCATGGCCACTGCCGCCTGGAAGGAACCACTAGCAAAGAAATGGAGCACTGACAGGACCTGCACTAGAGGGGGGATACCTGTGGGGTGGCGGATAGCTGAAATCAGGTCTGGCTTCAATTGGGCACACAGCTCTTGGATTGTGGCCCTATCAGGTCTTTAGGTTAGGATAATGTGCCTGTCCTCCATTGTAGCCAGGTCCACCAGGGGTCTGCACACAGGGGTGTCCATCTCCAATTTATCCTCAGTGGTGGAACTCTCGGTTGAAAAACAATGAGCAGAAGGTCAATATTCTAACATATACTCAGATTAATATACCATTTTTGTTTTACAGAAACAGTATGTGAACTTGTAAGTCAGTTGATGTGCTTATGTCTGATGTGACACAGTTAGGTGCCATGCCCTGTGCCCCCCTGAAATGGCAGCTGCCTGACCTGTGAGGAGGGACAAGTGGAAATGAGGTAATTCCGCTGGCGTTGTGCGCCGTTGCGGTCGGCGGTCAACAACCGCTGTGCAACACCGCATTGGTTATCATTGGGGTCTACGGGTTCCAGGAGCCAATGGCGATGTACACCAGCAGTGACGGTATGCACCGTCGCAGACGTGACCGACATTTTCTATCTGTTCACTCACTTGCTACCTGACCTTCAACAGGGGAGGACCTACACTGCAAGTGCTGCTGTGACCTGTGTCTGGAAGCGACCATGGCTCGAGTGTCTGGGGAAAGGGACCCTGCCTTCACTGAGGAGGAGTTGGAGAGACTGGTGGATGGGGTCCTACCCCAGTACCCTTGATTTTATGATCCTCTAGACCAACAGGTGAGTACATTGAGCATGATGCGTGGGGCATGAATGTATGGAGTGCTGTGTGTGTAAGCCTCGTGAGGGGGGGGCTGAGGGGTCCTGGGCAGAGCGCTGCATGTATGGTGGTCAATGTCTGTGCGTAAGGGGATGGGAGGGATATGGTGGGCCATGAGTATGACAGTCCGGACGGTATGACTAATCCCTTTTCTGCTGTATATTTTTTTGGCAGGTCAGCGCCCATCAGAAAAAGGGTATTTGGCGTGTCATCACCAAGGAGGTGCGGACCCTAGGGGTCTTTGACAGGCGGAGCACCCACTGCCACAAACAGTGGGAGGACCTGCACCGCTGGGCAAGGAAGACGGCAGAGGCCCAGCTGGGGTTGGCCCCCCAACGAGGAAGGGGTCCCCGTCGCACCCTGACCCCGCTGATGTTCCGCATCCTGACGGTGGCCTAACTGGAGTTGGATGGGTGTGTGAAGGCATCACAGCAGCCACAAAGGGGTGAGTACAGATTCAGAATCTTGACTTTGCATGCGTTAAGGTGTTACCTGGGTGCGGGTTGTGGGCTGTGCGAACATGGCAAGGTAGGTTCCATGATGGCAAAGCTCATATGCACTCCAACCACAATAATGATGGTGGGCATCTACTACTAGGTAGGGTCCTGTGGGTTTCAGCTGTGCAGCTAATGGCGTTGGGCATTGTGCCCCATGGGCTGGTGATTAGCATTGTAATTGGTAGTGCATGGCCTTGTGCATAGGGCTGTTCCCTGTGAGTTGTGTATGCAAACGGTAGTGTTGTTGCTGGCATTGACCAAGTGTATCCCTTGTCTCTCCCCCCTTTTGTTTTGTCACCCTTTTCTTGTTTGCATTAGCATCATCTGGCGGAGGAGCAGAGGCACCAGAGACGGAGGAAGCTGCATCCCACATGGGCCTGGAGGCCGAATCCACCCACGGTGAGGGCACCAGTGGGACAGAGGGCGAGGGGAGCACCACAAAGGAGACAGGAGGGGACAGTACCAACTGTGACTCCTCCTCTGATGGAAGCTCCCTGGCAGTGGCGGACACCTCTGTGGCCCCCCCAACTACAGGTACACCTGCCACCCCCCCCGTACCAGCACTGCCCTCCCAGCAGCCCCTCAGCGTGTTTCCCGTGCCCGCTCACTCAGGACGGTGGGCATCTACTTCACCCCAGGCACCCCATGCCCTGCCGCAGTTAGCCCTGCTGCCCTCAGTGAGGAGGTTATTGACCTCCTGAGATCCCTCTCTGTTGGGCAGTCAGCCATACTGAATGCCATCCAGGGTCTAACAGGGCATTTGCAACAAACAAATGCATACCTGGAGGGCATTCACTCTGGCGTGGCGGCCCGACAGAGATCATTCCAGGCTCTGGCCAACTCACCGATGGCAGCCATTGTCCCTGTCTCCAGCCTCCCCCTCCAACTTCCTCTACCCAGTCCTAATCTCCTCAACCCCAGCCTATCCCAAGCACACCTTCAGACATGCATTCACCCAAATCAACACACAGAAGTGGCTCAGGCAAACACAAGCACTACACTTCATCCCACAGGCACTCACACAAGCACCATCCAGATGCAGACACAGCAACATCCACTGCCTCCACTGTGTCCCCCTCCTCCTCATCGTCCACCTCCCTCCCAGTAGTGCCCCAATGGCAGGCAGGGGCACACAACACCAGCAATGGCACTTCAGCCATCCGAAGCTGCAGGGGAAGGGCTGGAGCCTCCCCCCACCACTGACAGCACCACCAACTGCACCGTGGCCCACACCGCCACCTGCACCGTGGCCAGCAGCACCACTGCCAGCAGCAGCAGCCCCAGTGGGCAGCCGTCCGAGACTGCAGGGGAAGGGCTGAACGATCCCCCCACCACTGACAATTCCTCCACCTGCACTGTGGCCAGCACCGCCACCTGCACCGCAGCCAGCACCACCACCTGCACTGCAGCCAGCACTGCCACCTGCACTGTGGCCAGCAGCACCACTGCCAGCAGCAGCAGCCCCAGTGGGCAGCTGTCCGAGGCTGCAGGGGAAGTGCTGGAGCCTTCCCCCACCACTGACAGCACCGCCACCTGCACCTGCACCGCGACCAGCACCGCCACCTGCACCACAGCCAGCACCGCCACCTGCACAGTGGCAAGCAGCACCACTGCCAGCAGCAGCAGCCCCAGTGGGCAGACGAAACATCCTGAACAACTAGGTCTAAACCACTACTTGCCTGAACCACTACTGCTAAACAACTGAAACGTTTCTACAACTAAGTACTGAACAACTACTGTCTAAACAACAATTGTGCCTGAATAACAATTGCCTGAACAACTAATTTGAAGGTAAGGTTTTCTTTTTGGTTTTTATGGTTTATTAGTTGTTTAGAATATATATATATATATATATATATATATATATATATATATATATATATATATATATATATTAGTTGTTCAGGCAATTTTCACTCCCCAGAACCAAGAAGTGGGCAAACCACCCACTTGAGTGTCTGTGGCTTTGCACTCCCCAGAACCAAACAGTGGGCAAACCACCCACTTGAGAGACCGTGACTTTGCACTCCCCAGGACCAAGCAGTGGGCATGGAGCCCCCTCCAGGCCAGTGGCATTGTACCATCTTCTGGCGGAGGTTCCCCCCCATTCCCCGTCCCCCTGAGGTGCCTGTATTTTTTCGACCTGATGCCCCAGCAGTGTTCTCTCCGTATTGAGGCAGGAGTCAAGTGTGGCCTTAGCCTATGTGTTATGGCCCCGTGGGCCACGGACATTTTGGAGTGGGCATTGTCTCTCCTTTAGTATATATTGCACATACTGTTTATTGATTTAAGGACGTATTTATCTGAAACTGTACTATTACACTTATTTTAATCCATTCCTTTTGTCCTTGCGTTATTCCTGAGGGTTATAGTGTGTATATGTAATGTTGTTGCATCTGTTTGTGTGCATGGTGTTGGGGGTGAGGGTGGGGGTGGGGGTGTTGTGTGTTTCGTGTGTGTGTGTCACTCTATTTTTCCTCCCCCCTTCCTCCCCTGTGTGCTAGGTGCAGTACTCACTGTGGTTGTCTTCGCTGGCGTTCGTGTTCCTGGTGTATGAGGAGGTACACCAGCATTGGAAAAATAAGCAGCTCGGGATTCCATGGCCTTGTGGTTCTTCCTTGAGTGTCGAGAGGTGAAAGGTTTCCCTTCAAAGTACTGTTTCCGCCGTGTTTTTGATGACATTGGTACCGCTCTGGAAAAGATGGCGGATAGGCCTGTTGTAATGCTGTGGGCAGTACAATGTCTTCTGCCTGGGCGTTGGCGGTTACCACCGTGGTGTTTGTTGCCACCGCCGTGGTGGTCAGAGTGTTAAAGTGGCTGTCTGTGTTGCCGGTTTCCACCATGGGCATGATTCAATTTTTTTTACCTCCGGCCTGTTGGCGGTATTACCGCCGCTTTATCACCGACTGCCAGGGTTGTAATGAGGGCCTTAATTTGAAGAAGAAAGGATGTATGTGTTACCTAGTAAGTATGCTTATTCCTTAGAATGTGATAATTTCTTAGTTTATGACAGATTGTTAGAGGTAAACTTTCCATCTTTAGCAGTTGTTGTCTGGCTATTAATCAATGCAAATCCAACAGGAGTTACTTAATAAATTTGCAACTTTCTTTCCATAGTTGTTTCCGCCTTTACAGCCTCTGGACTGGTGCATTATTACCTCAATTGTAGTTTATTGGTGAACAGAGGATGTTTCCTTGTGCCTTTTAAATGGTTCTGCTAGTTGTCCACTGTTTGTGCTACAAAATGTATGCATGAGCTACATTATACTGCATTGTGTAGGCTTGGTAAATTCCAGTTTGTGTGATCATGATACTTAGCATTGTTCACGCCTCGTTATGTCCACCCTTCATGCATTATCTGTTTATTGGTGTAAAGGAATGTACGTAATTTCTCGCAGAGCTAGACTGATTTTTGACACTGATGTGCAATTGATCTGATATTTAGTTGACTCACTTATTTACACTGGTAGAAGTCCGTTCTTCACACTGTCAGTAGCCCTGGACCCAAATCTGGAATGAAGGGGGTAAAGAGTGATCTTTTTATGTTTTTTTTCATTGAATCTGGTGAAAATTAGTAGGATGTTAGACTATTTTAGGGCCTGCGAGTCAAGAATATTTGGAGGAGGAGAAGAACTGGAAATGTCTCCAGAAAAGTCACCGTCACCTCTTACTGGTCTCGGGGGAAGTCCTAAAGTCATATGATGCAGCACCCCGTCACATTCAGTGGACGGCATCTAAAATCTTACAGCTCACACACCTCTACAGTGGTCGGTGCCAGGGACTGGTTACGCTTGTGGTTATTCCCACACCTATGATCTAGTGTTCCTTTCTTTGAAACGGACAGCACGAATGTTGTTTTAAGTCATGATTACAGTGGGCTCGAGAACATGGCCGACTGGGACAGAGTGAACTGTGAGTCACACAGGAAGAAGTCAGTCTGTGGTTTTCCGACCGAAGCCGAACTGAAATTGAAGTCATTGAAATGAAGGAAACGTATACATAGTCGGTAGGCCAGTTCTTTAAACTTAGAATATGAACCCTTTTCTCAGTAACTACTGGGATCACTGGGACTAATAAGGTAAATGTAAAATAATATCGGGTTGTAAAATATTGTCTGGTTTAATTGTGTACCATGTATGAATTCAAACAAGCAGGTAATAAAACCTATCAATTGAAACAGTTGAACTGTAGCAATGTGAGTTAATCAAGATCGGAAGGCACAACTGGTTACTCCTTAAACAAAAATAATATTTGAACTGACTTATTGCTGTACAACCAAGATGCTCATTCAGGATATTAAGTTAATTTGTTACGTAATAACCAGAGATGGTAACTATGGTACCACTGGGCATTGCAGACTGGTTTATCCATACTAGACAAACATAAGGAATCAGACAGGAAAATTATCTGGTTGTGGGGTGACCAGTTTTCTTTCCTCCTTAAGGCATTTTAACATTTTAGGAAACTTCTAAAAGCCTCGTGATTATTATTACACAGTTCCTCCTAATTTCTGGACAAGTTCTTGATGTCTCTGGCTGGCAGTTGGTTCTGCAGGTGATTCCCGAAGATTCTGGACACGTTTATAATATGTCAGGAATGATGACAGATAGCATTAATATCAGATTTACAATTCAGGCATAGTTTAGGGAAAACGACTACATCATGGACTTACACTTTGCATGGGCGAAATACCGTGCAGTAAAATCATTGCTACAGCAATAGAGGGAGTTTCTTCCACCAATAACCAGTGAGGTGGCACAAATTCAGAGAACAGAGACACGATCTGCACACCACTTACAATAGTGCATAAGTACAAAGAAGGGTGTTAACTGATTATCACAATTTTTTCTCATTTTCACTGGCCTCTGCATGAGCCCTAAGCAGACAGCATTTTAAAATACGTAATCAAAACTTAGTATATAACATATACATAGGGACTACTGTGACTGTGTTTTGCTTAAAGACTTCTCCCACATTTCTCATCAATGTCATCGTTAAAGTTTCTCTTAATCATCTACGACAAAAAGCCATAAAACAATTTAAGAAAGAATATTGACGGGAATATGGTTCACTGCTAGTGATGTGTTCCAGCTCCTTTTGATCTTGCCTGAAAATTCTTCAAAGAAATGCATAACCTGATATTTTCAGGCAGGATCACTAGTGGTCTAACAGCTAGACCTGACGACTATGGCACAGAGGGAGTAATCTCTTCAACATTAAAGGCCTGATTTAAAGTTTGGCAGACGGGTTACTCTGCCACAAATGCCACAGATATCCCATCCACCATATTACGATTTCCACCGGATAAAATGGAATCGTAATATGATATCCATCATGTTTGTGACGGATTAACTCCATCCCTTGAACTTTAAATCAGGCCCTAAATGATTCTGGGCTAATCACTTAAGCTCCCTGTGTCTAAACAAAAGTGAAATGTATTTGTGTAATTCGCCACATGATGTACATGATCTTATAGATAATATCCCAACTCTCTGAAGTGCGCAGTGCTCCATTGCTTCCCAGCTAGGTTTGCGCTATATAAATACCAATGCATACATACATATATAGCCTTAAGCCAGCTGGTATGCACTGCTTTCCAAGGCCCATGAGTAAACTAATACTCTTAGCCACTGGCAAAATCCCTATACCAATGTCTAGAGAAATGGCCGAGTCACCTCCCTGCTTCGGACCCACTGCAAGGCAACCAGGTGTCTCTGCTTCATTCTCAGTGGTTTGCGGAAGTTCTGCAGGTGATGGTGGGGACCACCTGCTCTCTGGTAAAAAAAAAACCCTTTCTGCTAGCAATCCCTTTGATGGCCTTCCGAGCCATGATCTGGATTTAGGTTCTGCAGCCGTTATTGTAATGGTACTAGTAGCCTGAATTCAAGCTGGGTCCAAGTCGGGGCCCAAGACTATGGGTAGGTTGAAGATGCCTGTCTTCCACTTGTGGGCTGGGGTGCCACGCTTTTCTGGCAATTTCCAAATGTATGTGAAGACCTCAGACCTGGATGGCATCACCTTCCTGCCCTCATGCAGATGTCCAGCTCAGTGTGTTCCCTGTCCCTGTCATAGCTTTGACACTAGGCTATTTTGATTTTACCTCTGTATGAGAGGGGGGCCCAGATATACATAATCAGTGCCTCTCATGCTCCCATACTGTGTGCAGGGACTTCACTGTAACTGATGATATCCTACTATGTTCAGAGGTATGCAGGGCTTTGGACACCGTGACCAGTGACAAAATCTCTGTTGCAAAACTCAAGACAGATATCCCAATGGCTCAAGCAGCAATTGGTGGAGAGGCTGCGCTATATCAATTGTCTACAATTTTATGTAGAGAATGATAAGTCCTGACTAAGAAGCATCAGGCTTACGTCACTAACAGAGCTGGCAAATTGTGCCAGCCCCAAATTTGTCCTCAATGACTGATTCTCCAATATGGTGGCCCTTAAAAGACTCTTCAATTTTTTCTCAGTGAGATGGCCGCATAATGTGCATATACCCATAGCTCCATCTGCAACGTAGCATTGCATAAATGCGCAATTACACGCAGCCAAGATCAACTTCAGATGGTGTGACAGATGGAGGTCCTGAGATTTTATGGTACTCGTGTGACAATCTTTCCTTGGCTAGGTCCAGCCTATGCAGTAGCAACAAAGGTCATGTATTCTGCAATCCAAATACTTGCTAATATTTCTGTTCAAACTAGGGGGGTGTGAAATTTACGTATTTTGTTTTCACACAATTTTGTGAAATTAAGGCAGATTTATACGTAATTATGCACAATGCAAATCCATGATTTTGTGCTATGTTTCAGCATAAAATGTGTCCTCCCTTTAGTTTTTCGGCGCAAGCATACATTTAAATGAACGCACTGTTAACCACAGCCACTCAACAGAAACAGCCACAATTTATGTGTTCACTATAAATTTTTTACCACAAAGCGTGCATTTGCTGCAAATTTTTACCACATATGGTGCGTAATTACGTGAATTATGTCAGCATAATTTAAGTTTTGCCCCGGTGTAATCCAAACTCAAGTTGAATTACATTTTTTCCTAATATTCTATACTGCCTTTGCGCATGGGGACACCAAGAACTGCCCAGCTGACTAAAGGAAATGAAAAAGGGTTAAAATGATCACCGAGGGGGAGCTTATGGATCAGACTCACGCACCTGCTGTTAACAGTGGGTAGGATACTTACTCTGTAAAGTTGACCAAAGGCACAAGTACAGATGTACTCAGTCAATCAGTCAAACACATGACTGCAGATGCTCTTGCATGAGGTAAGTTGTTGTGTTGATTAATGGTGCGAATTGAACAAGGGGTAGAAAGTCAATGACCCTGTCCAGCGCTCTAACTGGAGAAGGATGTATATACTTCCTCTACCGATCTAGGTTTGTCTCTTTTGCTCATATGAAATAAGCCGATTAGGAGGACGTGAACAGAAACATCCTCAAAGCATTTTTTCTTTTGTTCGCTTCAGTTCAAGCCTTCTCCATGGCTCTCCAAAGTGCGCAAAAGGATCTATGTATGCTGTTGATTTTAATGAGGAATACTAGAAAGGGTTGGCATGCTTTTTGTGCGCTGCTTGTTAACTTTCGTAAATGGGTGGGATAGTTATTTATACTCCTATGGCCATCACTATGTCCTTTTCCCTCTTGGTGTGTGGGACCTTCTAATCACTAAGCAGGTGCATATAAATTCCTTGCAAGTACTTGTTTAGTAGGTGGCACCGGTGAGATAGTGGCTCATTGCCCTTTTGTAAGGTCATCACAGGAGGAACTGTACAAGACTTTTAAGATTCTCCTTTGCCTCCAAGTGTTCAGACATGGAAGAATGGCAGCCATAATTAAATTTTTCAGGTTGTCACATTTAGCCCCCTTGTCTGTGAAGACCTGATTGTCCTGAAGCCTTGCAAAGGGTACTCTTTTTTACATGGAATGTTAAAGGCATGGTTGGACCTTTTGAGAGAAAAGTCACTTGTTCATCATTTCAGCAGCTAGAATGGAGAAATGTTCTTACCTATGCCTGCCCTCAGCAACCAGCAACAAGGTAAACCTGAACTTTAGGGGATGAATTGCATACATGTTACCACATGTTACCGTGCAGAAAGGAAGAAAAACAAATCACACTATCCTATGACCAAATTGCATGCAAGGTTCAATGGGTTCCTGAGCATACTGACTCTTTGTGTTTGGCAGCTTGTACTAAATAGCTGAGGAAAACTCTATCTGATCACTTCCTTCTTTCACAGATGTTCCATTGACATAAACCTCTCAATTTTATTCTGATGGGGCATGTGCGAACTGCTATGCATTACATGGGTTATAGGTGACCCATGAGATATCATACATATCGTATTTATAGGAGACTGAACTCTTGACAGGAAATGTCTGTGCAGGGTGGAAAGGCATTGAAAGGAGATGTTGTCGAAGATCTTTATCACCCCACTTGTGACACCTGCAATGAGTAACTCAAGAATTTTCCTGCACTTCAGGACAGTGTCCTGGGCCTCAAGGCTGGCTGGCTCTCGGATCTTGCACTTGAAACAAAGCTTGTAGCCGGCAGAGAGTCAGACATGCCCTTTTGATTGTATGTGTAAAGTTGTTTATATATACCACTCTTTCACAGCGAGATAGCATATGTTGGGGGACAAGAAGAGGAAACACCTTGCAAACCATTTACATATTGAAACTGCTATCAAAAAAGTAATAGTTTTGATGGCACAGGAGATGGTCCTATTTCACTCCCAGAAGGAAATTCACGGGAGTTTGTTGTTTAGTCCTCACTACTATATTCCCAGTTAATACCCTGTCCCAGTCTGAGGAATTTCTTACAGTTGCTAGCCTTCCATGGTCATCTTTAGAACAATGGAAAGTGATGGAGGAATTCATCTCAGCGCTAGAATGTAGGGCTTCTGTCATGTTACTGGGCAGAGGCAAGAACCCAAACTAATATAACTCCCAGAATAAATCTACCGTTATGGGACTTTTAATGGCAATCATTTTATTTTTATACAAGCAGGCTCACCTAACTGAGAGTGTTACCCTACCCATAAGAAAGGTAATTGTTCTGGTGGACACTAAGGGCCTGATTATGAGTGTGGGGGTCTATAGACTACCCCACTCACGGTGGCAATCTAGATTGCCGCCACTGTGGCGCTCCGACCTCCACATTACAACCCTGGTGGGTGAACTGGAAACTGCCAGCTCCACCAGGATCTCGGATTGTGGTGGTCTGGAGGATGGTGGCTGTCCTAATACACCAGGGCACCACTGCAAGCAGAGCTGCCCTGGGGTATTAGGACCCCTTTCTCCACCAGCAGTTTCATGACAGTAGCACTGCCATGAAAAGGCTGGTGGAGAATGGGTGTAGGGGTCCCATGCGCCAAACTCAAAATAGGGCCTTAAGTCACATAAGACCTCTAGATTGGTCATTATACTACCCTCAGTTGGTGTTACTATATGCTCCTTCTGAAGCATTTGGCTTCTAAAATATAGAATGTTTTTATAGATCTAGTATACCCTGAGGAAAACAGGTTTTCTTGTAACATGACACTCCATCACATTTAGACTCCTCTTCTACTTTCTTGCTGAAATGGCCCATTCTCTCTGGTTGTGCGCCTTCCTACAAACGTGTGTTATAGTCTCATGGTGGAGACTATTTGTATGTGGCTCTGTGAGTTATTAACTTTGGACCAGAATTAAAACTCTGGTTAATGTGTCATCCTTATTCAGATGAAGGTGTGCCTCTCTGCGTATAGTTAATGTCTCATACCATAGGGAATCCCATTTCCCCTGACCAATCCACACTACACTCAGACCTTCAAACCCCAACATTTTAGCATGTTAAATTTGTGACAGATTGGCCCAAATGCTGGTATATTCCATGAGTAGTCCAAATAAATAGTAATCACCAGAGGCAACGACCTCCATGATGAAGACAAAGCCACTGGACACAAACCCACAAACTTTTTCAAGCATGTAGCACATGCTCCACGTCATACTTTTTCATGGTTTCATTATTTGTTTTGTCCCATTTCAGAATTACTAAGCACAAATTAAGCATGTCATGCCAATTCATGAGTTTAGTACAAATTCATAAATGTTTACAAAGAGTGGATAGTTATTTGTGAACAAATTAAACTGAATACACGGCATACCCCTGAAAAGGTGCTCATGCGGTATAGCTTTGTAATCAATGTTAGCAACTTTAGGGGTTTCTGAACAATTTGACCTGTAGTTTGTGTACACAACATGTTGTATAGGTGAAAACATGTTTGACATTGTTAATAATGTATGGCAGGGTGTTAATTAAAATTACAATAGCATGGTCTAGCGTACTATCATTATTATACTATTATTACCAGGCAGTGATCAAAATTACTCAAGACTTTACATAATTTAATATTGATTATGATCATATGAACCCTATATTTTCTTAAAGGTGCATGAGCCCAGAAAGAGGACACTGTGCGACTAACATACATTTCTATTTGACCTACCATTAACCAAGCAAATCCACGTTCTCGCTATTGTCCTGCTAGAAGGGAGATTCTGTGGAATAGTCATGTACAAATGATTAGGAAGTATAAGTTAACTCACATTTTCACTAAAACCATGAAAGACTGTCCCGAATGTAAAAACTGTGCCATAAGTAAACACATAAATAGATACATGACCTTGTTTACTAATTTAGTTACCACTGTATATAAAAGACTGATAATGGAGTTTTTGTTTTTATGATCTACAGTGACACAGTTATAATAGTCCTCTGATATGTTAGGAACCCCAAAGAGAAGTTAATGACATCAAGAAAGCACCTCCCCAATCTGGCTTCATGTTTCTAACAACTGTTGAAGGCAAACACCTGATTTATTCATTTGCTGTCCTATAATTGGTAATTGTACTTTTTGAGTGCATATACTTTAAACTTCATGGCTCTGTCAGAAAATGCAATACTCCAGGACAATGACAGAAACTACAGTGGGGTGAGAGACTGGCAGGACCAACATCATCTTCAAATCTTTATTCTGCTTTTCTTTTTAAAACCATATAGATAAAAAGCAATAAATTATCCATGAAAACTATAGAATGCAGTTCATTATAAAACTCATAATAAAATCAAAGTTAAAATAAAAAATAATAACATTATCCTAAATTATCAATACGTTTCTATCATTGACAACACCAATAAAAAGCAAGTCATGGCAGAACACATATGTAAGTTTGAAACCACTTTAAATAAAAAAAATATAAGCTGGTTTGGACTGTGCATATTTAAACTTTTTTCAATCAAAGATAGCAGACAAAGTTTTTGAATGCATGGAAAATATTTTCAAAACAACGTATAAAACATCGTTGAGTGGGGCAGAAATGAAACCAAAACAGCTGGAGCTCCGCCTTTAGGAAAAATCCGAAGAAAGTTCCTAGTGCTTATCCTAAATGGTGTTCGCAAAAACCTCTGCTTCTCATGATGCACCACATTGAGGTAGGGCTCAATGGAGGGAACAGATTTAAGAAAGGCATCCGATCTCACTAAGGAATTTGACAGTTCACTCTCCTCTCTCAATGTGCGTCCATGATGGAGAAAACAGGTTTAATCCAAGACACACCCTGTTTGGTAAGTAAAGAGGGGTTTAAAATCTGGTTTGGTCGGCCAACCCTTAAAAACACTTTTAGTATAATTAAGCCAGAGTATCTACACTAGGGGTTTGTGGTAAACTCCACTACGCCAGTGTAGTTTGTAGAGTCTTACGACTCTGTGCTTTGCTTGGAGTGCAGAGTTCAGCAAAAACTCAAACAATTGCCGCATGGCAGAGTTTACCTGTGATCACCCCTAGTTACACGCAGAACAGAGGAAGAAGGTGTGGAGCCTTGCTGTCACCAGCAGGGGGAGCAGATGTGAACTGCAGTCCTGGCAGCTCCAGTCCATCCCTGCCCTGGGATGCTCCACCTTCCAGTGCTCCTCGGCCAGGCATGTCCATCCTAGGCAGAAGGAAGAGGAAGGAAGAGGAGAAGCCAGTTTCCAGCTTAGCCCAAACTCCTGCATGTACAGTGGCCACTCTGCAACCTGGGTTCCGCTCAGTGTCAGCATTACTCTGCTGTGATACTACAGATCAGGACAGCACAGCAGTACTCAGTGCCAGGTCAATCTGTCACTTCAGGAGAGTTCTCTTTTTTATTGTACTTATATAGCGAAGGTTATCACATGTTATTTAGGGCAGGTGCTAGGGGACGTATTGAGGCGAGTTATGACTTGTGGAATCAGATAGGAGTGGCAACATGAGCATACACAATTGAGCACTCCAAAAAATAATTAATGGTTTAAGATGTTTTACCTTTACTTTACAGTTAATGCATGCTGGCATGCAATCCTTAGCACAGAACCGAGTTTTGGTTACAGTGTTTGATATCGCCCCCGGGGAACTAGGCTTCATCACCATTACTCTGGTATGATTGAGTTCAACTTCTGAATATGTGTCAACATGCTGCTGGTATTTAAATCACTGGCTCATCCTTAAAATATTATTAGCCTGAAGAGATGCATGTTAATGAACCACTGCCGTGCTTGGAAATTGTACTTGTGACTAAAATCACACAGCATTGCTGAAGGTTACGCTGACTGTATGCTAACCTGTAATCTTTATTCAGCTGTGGTCTTGAGATAATTAATCAATGTGGAAATTAGTATAATTTGTCTTCAAAGCATGAAGTGGCACTGCATCTCATCAAACATTCATACCTGAACTTAAATTAGCATTCGGAGGATGATTTGCAGCATCTGGTTTGTGTTAATGGGTTTCTATGTTCCCGCATAATGTATATTGTCATCACTATTGCGGATAAACACCTCAGGGGATGCATAACAAAAGCATAATGCACTCATGATAGTACTGAGATTGAAATTGCATATACAGCGCTTCCTGTTCCTGATGGGGCGTTGAAGTGGTGGTAGCTGAAAATTAGTAGTAATTTCATCGGTTATTATCTGCTTCTTGATTTCATACAGCCTTAAATTAGACCTACCCAGATTCCCTGCTTTTGGGAAGTAGGGGTGGGCTGAAATCCCGGAATCTCACAGAGTTTTTATTTAACTCTGCAGAATTCCACAATGAGTTCTGCTCACCCGTAATCTTCACAGCTTCAACCAGATCTAGACAATCTTTTATCACTGATGTATTTAAGGTTGTTCTCTGGCTTTCTTGAATTAGAATTCCAGAGCAATGAAGGCTGGAGTTTAGAAACATCCTTCATATATTCCTTGCTGAGTTCTGTCCTGTTGGTGGAGAAGTCCCAACGTAAAGTACATAGAAAAGTAAATAAAAAAATGATCCTCTGTAATCTGGGTTTTGGGTCACTTTGCCGCTCTTCTCTGTGGTAATAAGCCGGAGAACCTACCGCTATATATTCTCACACTGTGTTGTTTAACGAAAAACAGCACACTTACTCATAAGCACTACCAATTATTTATTACAAACTGACATAGTTAGGGTGCCCATGAAACCCCCCAAGCGTTTCACTCTGGCTTGGCCTTGTTCATGAGATGATCAGCGGAGGTCCTTTTGCTTATTTTATTGGAAAGTTTGTGATAACATCATGTACTGTGCACATGCTCTTGTTCATGGAAAATGTAGTCTTTACCATTGTAAGTGCAAAATGTGAGAAGTTCTCAGTCTGTGCTTAGAAATTTCAATACCTAACTGCTTGCAGGGTATCCAATTCATTTATTAAGATGTCAATTTGTCACATATGACATATTTCAATCTTGTTTGGCAATGCAGATTTGTTTGTTCATTCTTAATGTTTATTGACATCACACTGGTATTGTTAGATCTGTAGTCTTGGCGGTTATTGTGATCTCTTCATAATGTGCTGGTAGCTTTTTTATAGAAATGGTTTTTGATTACTTAAAGGAACTTTTCTATTAATTGGATGCATACATCAGATCATTTGTGGTTTGTGGGTCTTATCCAGATTTTAATGTCCACTAAATTTAACCCTGCCTCACTAATGTTAGTTAAAATAGTACCACCTATGGCATAAACACTTCTTCATGTGTTTTCTTGTCCATTCTGCACTCAAGTTGTTTTTTATATTCGTTTTTCTTTTCTTTTAATTGTTATCCTCTCCATGTTTTGAATTTCATGTTACTCTTCGTCTTGCCCTCTATTTGGTTTACTATGGTTGGCTTGGCTTTGCTCTCTTATATTCCAGGGATATTTTTTTCTTTTTTGTTGCCAATTTATTTACTGAATGTTTTAAGGAGTCCTTGTTTGCCTCACTTTTTGTTCATTAAATATGTGTGTGCACCTTAAAGTTGCTAAAAATCAATAGATTGCCTGCTGATTGTTCCTTACTCACATCTTGCTGTTAAATCTCAATTCCTTTCTATTTGTCAATTGTGTTATTACTGGGAATTTCTCGGATGATCATCAAGATGTCCACTATAGCTTTTTAAGGCAGCTTCACATATAATTATTCATCCTTGTTGATTCTTCTTGAAATCCTGATTCATATCTCAACTATGCATCTTGATCCCTATTGGCAGAGTTTTCATTCCCAATCTTCCCCTCTTTCAGACTTTGGAATATGATCTATTGCATAATATTTTAGGGCTTCCCAGTTGCTGTTGTGCAGATCCTTCATCTGTTTCACTGTAGTGTAACTCCTGTCTTTGTTTGTTAATGCACACATGTGCTTCAAGATATGAATTTTCAGAGATCATGTTGTGCTGTCTATATATTTGAGATCACCCTGGCAAATCAAGTCATGTATTAAACATCTACTTTTACACATTATATGGTGTTTGATCATGGATTTTTGCCCTGTGCCAGTCAGGATTCCTTTGACAGTAGTAATTTAACTCATAATTTGGCTTTAATCCCTGTTTCAGAGGTTGGAGACATGTAAGTCTAAATTTAAGTAACTTTGCTCTCAAAGAGTGGATAACCAAAAGTCACAAAGTTACTCAAACATGTAAGTGTAAGTTACTCAGAAGCGTAAATTACCTTTGTGAATAGCCCAGTCAGTGTCTACTTTCTTCAGGGCTTTTTTGTAACTAAGTTTCAATGCAAAAACCGTTACGACAAAAGGTTGCAATGGGTTGCCATACAAGCTGCATCAATCAATGAATGTCAATTAACAGAAGCAGGCAACAACCTTTGTTAGAGCTGTCAGGCTTAGAGTTGTCTTACCCCAAACATTTTGCCTGCTTGCCTCCAATTTTCCTGAATTTGTTTTGTTTGTGCCAGGGACTTTACAACCTCTAACCACGGCTAAAGTGTATGTGATCTTTCCTTAAAACATAGTTTGATTAGCATATACCAAATTGGCACACTTAATTTGCATATAAGTCCCTGGTAAATTGAAATACATGTGCCCCAGGCCCATAAATTAAATGCTACTAGTGCGGGTGAAGCACTGATTGTGCTACCCACTTAAATAACCCTGTAAACTTGTCTCAGGCCAGCCATTGCAAATCCTCTGTGTGTAGTATAAACTGCCATGTCAACCTGGCAAAATAACCCTTTTGCCAGGCCCAGACCTTCCTTTTTAAAACATATTAGTCACCCCTAATGTAGACACTAGGCAGCCCCAAGGGCAGGGTGCACTATATTTAAAAAAGTTGAATATAAAGTTTTAAGTTTTATGTGTCCTGGTAGTGAAGAAATCTTTGTTTTTTACTACTTCAAGGCCTATCTCTTGCATAGGTTAAAAATAGAGTTACCTTATTACATTTGATAAGAGTAATTCACAATCTGGATGAGATAAGCTTTTTGAGTTTGGTATCTCTAAAATCCCAATTTAATATTAGTATGGTGAAGTTGGAATTTAAATTGCAATTCTTAAAATGCCACTTTTAGAAAGTTGGCATTTTCTTGCTTAAGCCATTTGGCGCCTCCTGTCAGTCTCAGATCACATGTCTGGGTTGGGTGACAGCTGGACTTTGTATATTCCCCCTGCACATCCACACACAATCGGAGCTTAGGTGTGTCTTAATGGGAAATCGTGGCAGGATGGGAGGGATGATCAGGATACAGTCTTGCACTTACCCCTTCATAGGCTCATCTCCTGTCCCCACACACAGGCCTGCATACCCCTTGTAGTGAGTCTGGAGCCAGGACAGTAAGGGAGGACCCCTGCGCACTTCAAATACCATCCTTTGAAGTCTCCACCACTTTAATGGCCCAACTGGGTATATGTACTGGACCTCTAACACCACCAACTCAGTACACTTGTGAACCTGTGGATACCTGCCAGGAATAAGGACTGCTGTGCTGCTACAAAGACTACCACTCTGCTGGGCTGCTGCTCTGATGTGATGACATGCTGTCTGCTGCCCTCCTTGCTTGTGTGAGAAGGACTGTACCAAAGACTTGGGGATGTAAAAGACTTCTAACCAACCTGCTGCTGCAAGCGGACTCTGTAAGCTGTGAGACTACCATGCCAAGTAGCACCACCCTAATCAGAAATTAATCACAATACAGTCATTAGAACACAGCTGCATGCTGGTCCCAAACTATAGGAATTTGATTTACCATAATAATTTCTTCATACGTTTGACAACCTCCTCCTACCTGAGAGTCAACCCAATGAACAACCTTTTTTTTAGTTGGGCAACATTTTCTGCAAACTTAGAACCCAAGAGAGGTACATCAATTAAAAGTAGGAAAAAGCACTTGATTCTGGGGGAATCTTTGAAGAGGTTGTGGATTTAACAAGGTTTGGGCAGCAATGCAGTGACTAAACAATCGACAAGTTGATGTTTGGAATTCGACTTGATAGACATTGGATCAATAGCCATAACTTCACAGTGAAACTTAGTCCCTGGCAAAGGCATAATAGGATTTAAATTACAATCTGTAGGGGCACTCTCATGGTCAGACCCTGTGATGATAAAGGTAGCATTATAAGTTATGTAACAGGGCATAATTCCAAGAGGAGTTGGTGACTGATGTAAGATAGGAGCAGTACCACATGTAGTAGAATAGATAGGGGTCTTGAAACGAGGTGATAGCTGGGACATAGAGTTGTCAAAAGCTGTGATAATTGTACCTGCTCAAACAAGCCCCATAATCGGGGACTCTAAGTGATCCATTGAGATATGAGGTGTAGTTTGTGCTTGGGTGGTCTTAAATTTGTTCACAGCTCTGGTCCCAATGTTAACTGATGAGGTCTGCGATCCACCTTTGAGGGAGTTCCCCAGATTATCAGCTTTCTGATCCTTAGCTGGGGGGATAATTTAGTATGTCAAGTATGGAATCTTTGTTCACATCAGCTTTTTTATAGTCAAAGATTGAAATGAAATGCAAAGATTACAGTCTCATCTGTCAGTATTCTCACCATGAATAGATATGTGATATTATTAATAATTATTAATAATTCTAGTCCTTGTTCAAAAGTAGAGATCTCCACGTTTAGCATTCCCACTTCATTAGTTAGAAAATCTACTATGGAAGAGGACTGTGAATGCTTCTTTCCCTCAGATATTGCTGCTAAGGGTTTCCTTTTTTCCCATATTCCAAAAAATAGAATGAAAACCCTGGTGGCCAAGGCAAAGAATGGCCTTCCTGGCCCAGCCTGTGTTGGCTGCTAAAATGGGCCCGTCTAGACCTGGTCTTCACCTAGGCACAGCTCAAGCAAGCCCCACTGAGTTAGCTTGTGAAGCATGCTATTTAATGCTAGACAGGGTTCTCCATCTCCTTCTTCCCCTGTATCCTAATGAAGCTTGGAAGGTGTGGTCATTCCCTCCCAGGTAGGAATAAGGTAGCAGACAGTCCTGGATCCTGTGCCATGGGTCTCTTGAAGTGCACTATGAAGCACCAGACAGGGTCCCCTACTTCTCTCCCCTGAAGAACCTTGAGAGGTGTAGTTCTTCCCTCCCAGGTAGGAAGACACCAGCAGACAGTCATGGATTCTCAGGACAAGCATCGCTAAATGTTATTATTAGTAGCATGCTGAAGCTCAGAAGATGTGTATTGATCTGGTAAACTATAAGATAGGAAGTTCCCCAGCTTTGCAGCAACTATTGAAATACCCTATCTCTAGAAGAGACCATTCTTGTTTTGGGAACTTAAAACAAAAGGTAGTTAGAAGAATGCAGGGAGCAACAAGGGTGCCAAGAAGAAAGTTTGCTTATTAATAAGGCAGGTTGATTGCAATTCATCACCTTGTGGGCAATATTTCATGGTCGGAAGATAATTGTGGAATGTATGGCCAACCACTTTTGGGACCTCAAGACAGACGTAATATGGGCCCATATCAGGATTGCAGCATTGATTTGTGCCCCTGCATTCTAGACACATTGGATATGGTGAGAGGGTCTTTCAAAGTATTCAGATGTATTGAGTTTGCAAAATCCAATCTTGATTAAATAAGAATGTGCACATTGTTCACAGCATTAGTGTATAAAGTTCTGGCAAAATATGATACTATTCTTTTCAAGGTGTGAGCTGGGTAAAACATTTACTGGCTACTTTTGAAGCATGAAGGCCCATTTGGATTCAATAGGGACATCAAGTTCCTATTTAACTTAAACAGGGACAGGTGAGTAGTCCAATGTATGCAGCCAGAAGGTGTGTTCCCACTCTGATGGAAGTGCGTAGTCCAGAGTCAACATAAAGGACTGCATACAGGAAGTTTGCTTTCATGTCTGGGCATTGGTGAAGTGAACTGGTGGGATCATATGAGATGGTCCAAAGGCAGCTGAGAGCCATCCACCAACGTGTAGAAGCAGATCCATGCTAAATGAAGTAAAGAAGCAGGGGGCCATATATAAAGATTGAACAGGAATGGAAAATGATAGACCTGATCCCCTTGGGACACAATACCTCAAAATTCATTCTTTGGATGAGAAGAGGACTACTGCTATGCACTTAGCTCTAATAGAAAAAAATGTAGATAAAAGGGATAATGCTACTCCCTGAGTTAAAGTGGACAAAAATTATTTGATCCATTTAAGAACAATAACAAAAAAGCCAAAAATGTTAAAGGTTTCAAGCCCAATCTCATAGCGGGAAGAGCTACTGAGAGGTCCTCTCACAGGGTGCCCATACAGAAGTTCAAAAGGCCTAAAGCAAACCCCCATTCTGCAGTACTTCACGGTAGGCAAACAAAAGACTTGGCATAAGGATGTCCCACTTCCACCCTAGGGGCTCTGGTAGGCCCATAATCATGCACTTTAGAGTCCTGTTGAATTTTTCAACAAGCCTATTGGTTTGTGGGTGGTAAAGAGTGGAGAACTTGTAGGTTATCCATAGGCGTGGGCAGAGTTGCCCAGTGTGGCCAAAAAACTCTGCCATGCAATGCGGAGTCCTTCAAGTGGCGAAGTGTGTTAGGCCGCACTGTGTGCGCTGGTTTTTAGCTCTGGGTGTTTGTCCCACGGTGGAACGACTCCCTGTGCAGCACAAGAGGACGCTGCTTCTTTTCTGCCACCCGAGTAGGTTTTCCACTCGAGCTGCAACTTCCTCAACATGAATGGAAGGTTTCTCAACGTGACTGGTGGTGACCATCCGTGTCCGCTCGCATTGAGAAATCTCACTGGGAGGTGGTCTTGAGTAAGATTTTTGTGCTTGAGTGAGGAAAAAACGCAACTCCACTATATGGAGTTTTTTGGAACGCTGCACTCTATGCGGAGCTTGGAGCGGAACAAACTCTGTAAACGCTCAGAGTGGAGTGGAATTCATTCCCTACCCCTAATAATCCCACACTCCTTCCATATAGCCTTCATATACCCTGACATGAAGTTGTTACCCCATCAGATACCATCTTCTTGGGAAAAACCACACCTGTAAAGATCTCCATCAGTTCCCTGACCTAAGCAGGTGAAGTCACAGTCCTTAGAGGGATAGGATCCAGGTACCAGGTGGCATGGTCTACCTAGATCAGAACAAATCTGGCTGTCTTGGAGTCCACAGGTCCAATTATGTTCATGCCAATGACAAGAAAAGGTATCAGTGGGCCTTGCACTTCCCTCATGTCTTGCCTGGCATGTAGGAGAGGAAGTGCAGTATGCATCAGAGCCCTTCCTCATTTGAGGTCAGTAAAGGTGGTGACAAGCCTATCAAAGGACTTGTCCTGCCCCAAAGACCTGCCAGGAAAACATCATGAGCCAACCCCAGTAGAAGTCGGAAAGCCCTGTAGCATTGGGGGACCACAAACACACAGGTTGCACAAGGCTCAGGAGCCTTAGGCTCACTATACAGGAGACCTTTTTCCCAGCAAATCAGGTATGTGCCAGAGACGTCACCAGCTGCCTGGGTCTCAGCCTGCTGCTGCATATCCCAAGAGTAGGGCACTTACTTTGTACCTTGCTGAAATCCTTTCTGGTGGGACCTCCTTCCTGCAGCCAGCCATTTGGACAGCTCAGACAAGTTCCCCAGTTTGGCCACATACTCCCCAGTAGGTTCTGGGGAATCCCCTTGAGGGTCAGCCTCCTCCCGTACTGTGGGAGTTTCAGGAGCGGGTTTCCCATACCTCTTGCCCTGCCTCTTTTTAGCAGGTCCCTTGGCCTTTCTTTCAGGCTCCTGGTCCTTCTGACTACTCTCTTGGGCTACCATGGACCATGTGATTGGGCACACCCACTCAGACAACCCTAAAATCCCCAAGTAGGAGCTGAGCTCCACTTCCTTTCAGGCATTATGCTCCAGGTCATTGCCAAGCAGACAATCCACAGGCATGGACAGACTCACAGCTACAGTCAAGGAACTCGAGACCCCTCCATTCAAAGGGAACTGGAGCCACTGTGTCGAAGTAAGCCTCAGCAAGGCCTACTAGTGCAAGGGGTTCACCCTTCTCTGCACAAAGTACTCAGACCATACAGGAAGAAGTTGGCACAGAAACTGAAATAAAAGACAAAGTTTATTAAACTTCATGAGGTGGTACCACAGTTCAAACAGCACCCTTCGGTAATGTTTGAAGTAGCACACTGAACTAAGAGAGCATGGTCCTTTTATACCCACGCAGGGGCTAAAAGAAGGTGGTACAATTATAGAAGCAAGACTTATATACATATAAGGTTATATGGAAATGCACAGTCGACAGGTAGGAGGGGCTAACAGTTTTCAAGGACTAGTAGACACATTGCTTTCGGTTACTAATTACTAACAGCTGCAGACCTTACTGGGCATGGGCATGTGCAAAGTGGGAGATGCTAAATATAACTTGTCACTAGACAGATTTTCAAGAGTAGTTAACAGGAAGGTAGGACAGAGCACATGGCAAGCACATGGCAGCATGTGGCAGAGAAAATGGCTGCCATGAATACAAAATGGATTCCGCGAAATGTTCACAATAGTTGCCAAAAACAAAATATCTTCTGATAATGCTTAATCTAATCGCTACTAAATTACAACAGGCGACCCAAGCTGAAGACATTGGTCTTTCTGGGATAATCTGAATATTCATCTTGTATATTTATGCTCATCATATCAGCTATTACCTTATCTAACATGTGTTGTGTTTTAATTTCTGTAATATCTCTTTTGGTAGGCATACAAGCAGTAATACACATGGAGCAGAACATTGGACCACACTGAATACAGATACAGCATGTGAAAAATATTGCAATCGTTACACACAGGATAGTCAGTAGTTTCCAGCCCCAGGCGGAAACAAGAGCCCAAAACCACCCAGAAAAAGCACTATTCTCTGTGTGAATTTCTGCAGCAATTTTATGCAATTTAGATATTGCATCATATACTGAAGGTGAGTGATCTGGAATGAAAACGCAGCAACTACTACCGATGATGCGACATGCACCACCTCGATCAGCTAATATCATCTCTAGTACCATATGATTTTGGAGCGCTACAATCCTCGCAATTTGGAGCTACTCAGTAATATTCCCAAGTGCCAGAGCTGCCTGATTGGTAACAGCTTCCACAACCCTAGTCAATTGTCTCACTTTCCTACTGTTTAACGCAGCACCCACAAACGAGAACAACCCTAAATTAAAATCAACATATTGTTGCAGGCTAGAGTCCGTTTGGTCTACCTCGTTTGTACTTATTGTCCTTTTATATCTATTTTTAAGGATGTCATTGAACAGTTTAAAATCTCGGTGATATGATGCAGGTGCCAAAAACACAGGGGGTAATAGAAAAGATCCATAACACACACATGACCACCCAACAGGTAGTTGATAATATCCATAGTTACCACAAGCAAAATATGTATTATGTGAAGCTGTAAAACTACTATTATTGACACCCTCAATAGTTAAAATCAAGGTACAATCGCTTGTTCCCACTGGAATTCGTCCAATGCTACGTATACATAAATCTGCTTTAGTTTTTGTAACAGAAATCACAAATTGTTCTTTCTTGTCAGTCTCTTATATTTGTGAAGACATATGGTATTGAAACATTGTCCGGTTGATACTCTTCCCATTCCCATTTAGTTCCTTTGGCTTGGGGATACCCATCTTTGTCTTGGTAGCATACTTTATTAAGGTGAAAAAGAAGTCCGCCCTCTGTACATTTTCCAGATGCAAACAAAAGAGTATACCAAGCTTGACAAGAACCATTGTGTGAAAAAGGAAGAGGAATAATAGGTGTTCCTCCTTTCTTTTGATGTGCAGGTATCATTCCACATACCCAACAGTTAGTAGTATTTGTAGCATTATTAGTATGATGCAACATCTGAATGAAAGTATTATTGAAGTATGATTGACGTGCTTCTGCTCATGATAGGGAAGTGTAAAGTAATAGTGATCCTCTGGTACTGGAGTAGTGGCAACAAAAAACTTACGAGCAGGAGCCTTCTTTTCAACAAACCAGGTGATTATTGCCATAACCACCAAAACAACAACAAACCCCATAGTACTAATGATCACTTTGTTATTCATTTTAGCAACACTGATAACCGACCCTTCCAGAAATTTATTAAAAACAATCGTTAGAGCTCTTATCCCTGGGCAGGCGCTGATTTCTTCACCACGGGCCAAGACGGGTGTCACTACTCTAATGCATGGCGGATTCCCCACCTCTTGCCACATTGGCTCTCTGTTTCACTAACCCAGGGCGGTAGCTCAACCAGTTTTCTCCAGCACCACAGATTCTTTCCTCGGTCTCAAATTATATCACAATACTCCAGAAATCGTATGGTCCGGGAAGAACTCTGGTAGCACGGCCTTTCTCCGTAGTCAAGATCTCTCGATGATCGGTCAGCACAGCAGGTTCCACCAAGGTAGGTAGCACTCTCTTGCAGTGAGTACTATGGACCCAATTCTTTTGGTTCGTCACTCGAACTGCTGTCCTTGTAGCAAGGAGCACCTGCTCTGGGCCTCGCCACCTTGGTTCCAAGCTGCTTGATCTTTCAAAGGACTTAATCATCCAGGTCAGAGTTCATGGCCTTCACCTGTAGATCTGTCAGGAAGTGCTTCTCGAACCTGTTGATGAATAGAAACCAAATTGTTGGTTAACTGTGCCAAATAATCATTCATCAGGACACAAGGTACATCATATCCAAAATTTGGCTTAGGAACTCCCCAAATGTTCATTGGCCTTCCAAATACTCTTTCATAGGGGTAAGGCCTGTTCAAGAGTGTGGTACAGACCTAATAGACAATAATGCCAACGGTAATGCATCCGGCCAAGTTAAAGATGTGGAAGCCTGTATCTTCGCTAACTTCAGCTTCAAAGTAGCATTATACCTTTCCACCAACTCTGCTGATTGTGGGTGGAAAACCGCATGGAACTTCTGTTTGATCCCTAATCCTTTCAGGACATTCTTAATAACTTACCCAACAAAATGAAGTCTGTTATCGTTCCATAAAATTCTGCAAACACCAAACCTAGGGAAAAATTCTTTCAAAAGCACCTTCGCTGTGGTAATGGCAGTATTATCCTTTATGGGTACGCCTCTATCCGTTTACTAAAGGCACATACCACCACCAAGCCATACTTTAAATTGCTGCAGCGTGCAAGCTCAATATTATTCATTTGTAGAACTTCGAAAGGTGCAATTGGTGTAGCAAACCGTCCTCCAGGAGTTCATGTCCCTTTTCCAAGATTGTATTGTAAACAGATCAAGCAAGACTGTACTACTCTCTTAGCTGAACTGGAAATTTCTGGATGCTCCCAAACTTGCGTAAGCAACTTCGTTATTGTTGAAGCTCCAACATGTGCCAGCCCATGTGCCATCTGAACCATCGGTTGTACAAAAGATATAGGCAATTTCCATTTATCCATTTGCTTATTCTACCAACAGCCCTCATCATCCAATTCTCCTTCTTCAGACCATTTCTCACGCTCTTTCACGGAAGCAGATTTCTGTATATCTAATATGTCTTGTCTAGCATTATGCCAACGCTCAGCTTGTGACTTCACTACATACAAAGAAGTAGTACTTCGCTGCATTGCAGTCTCACGTGCTATGCGGTCCGCAAGGGCATTACCTTGCCCTATCTTATCGGTCACTCTCTTGTGTGCACTCCATTTCACAATAGCTATTTTCTTTGGATATGTCAATGCAGTCAAGAGGTTATGCACTAATTCTCCGTGCATTATCTGCATCCCGTGGGATGTGAGAAAACCTCTCTCTTTCCAAAGCAAACCAAAATCATGAGCCACTCCAAAAGCATAGCGGCTGTCTGTATAAATGTTAACACATAAGTCAGTACTAAGCTCACATGCTCATGTCAAAGCTACTAGTTCAGCTGCTTGAGCGGACTTCTGTGGTATACAAGCTGTCTCCACTACCATGTGTTTTGTGGTGATTGCATATGCAGCTAGCTGAGATCGTACCGTCTGGCAACATCAAACAAGACCCATCAACCCACAATTCCCCGTCTACATCTGGAAGGGGTGTATCTTGCAAATCAATACGACCCTTTGTCTATTCTTCGGCAAGGAATATACAATCATGTGTTTCTTTTGACTGAGGCTGAGTCACCGGATATGGCAACAAAGTGGCTGGATTTAGTGTTGCACATCTCTTCAGTGTAATGTGAGGAGCCAGCAATGTCAATTCTTATCCTGTCAGGCGAGCTCTAGTTAAATGTTGTGTATTTGTTTGATTTAATAGAGCACCAACCGCATGGGGTACTAACACCAACAGCTTATGGGACAAAACTATCCCTTCACTCTGACGTATTGACACAGCTGTTGCCACAACTGAACAAAAACACCCAGGCAATGCTCGAGCGACAGGATCAAGTACTGCTGAAAAATATGCACAGGGATGCTGCTTATCGCCATGTGTCTGTACTAAAACTGACAATGCACATCCATCTTTCTCATGTACGTAAAGTGCAAAAGGCTTCATGTAATCTGGAGTACCTAACCCTGTTGCTGAACAGAGGGCTTGTCATAGCTGCCGGAAAGCAGTCCCACATTCATCTGTCCATGGGAGGGGCATTGGAGTATCTTTAGTCAAAAGTGCTAGCAATGGTTTGACAATGTGTGAAAACCCTAATATCCATTGCCTACAAAAAGAAGTAAGACCAAGGAATGCACAAACATCTTTCTGAGTAGAGGCTGTTGTGTCTAAAATTGCTTGAATACGATCTGATGTAAGTGCACGGCCCTCCTTAGACAAAAGGTGACCTAAATAGGTTACCTTTGGTCTACAATATTGCAATTTCTTTCATGAAACGTTATGATGGTGTGAAGCAAGAAAAGAAAGTAAGGACAAAGTGCACTTTTCACATTGCTCAAGGGTATCAGCTACCAACAAAATATCATCGACATATTGTATGAGAGCCACACCTTCAGGCAAAACAAAAGAATCAAGTTGTCGTTTTAACGTTTGACTATAAATACTGGGACTCTCAGTATAGCCTTGAGGAACTCTGCAAAATCTATATGATTGTTTATTCAGAGTAAAACCAAACAAATATCAGCTGTCAGGATGAAAAGGAATCAAAAAGAAAGCATTCTTCAAGTCTATCACAGAGAACGTAGTTGCTGTCGGGGGAACCAAAGTAACAAGTGTTGTGATGTCAGATACCACAGGATATTGTGGTACCACAATCTTATTCACTTCTCGTAAATCAATAATGAATCAGTAAATCCTAGTACCAGTATCCTTTTTCAGAATAGGAAGAATTGGACTGCTACAAACATTATACGGAACTTTCTCAACTCTCAACAACTCCAACTGCAAAAAGATCATGCACAATTTGTGTGAGTGCTTCTTCGCCCTCTTGTGAAATTTTGTATTGAGGCAAACGTGGCAATACAGCTCCCTCCTTGACACTAATATGTACCGGTGGAATAATCATTTGCCCCACATCAGTATCTGAAGTAGCCCACAAAGTACTAGGAAGTGGAGCTAATGCAATATCCTCTTTAACAAGACAAACTCTTTCCATCACAGGATGATTATCATTCAAAATAACATGCACCCCTTCAGGAGAGCATCGTATTGTAGCCCTGAAATACTTGAGCATATCAAGACCCACAATATTGTCTGGTGTATTTAGAGAAAGCAAAAACAGACATGGAGCAGTAAATTTATCAACATGGAATGCAAGTGGTTGTGACAATGGGCTAGGGGAAGGTGTTCCATCGAAACCTATTGATGTAATGGTTAAGCCCTTGGAACAGGGGAGCCCTTGGAACCAATTGTTTAGACAAGGCGAAACGAGTAGCTCCTGTATCAACCAGAAACTAATCAGTAGAACCCAAAACATGTGCTGTAATATAGGGACCCCTCTCATCTACTGGAACTTCAACTGATTCCTTACCCTATCCTAGGCAATCCTATGCATAAGCAGAATCTTGGAAATCAGGCTGCACATAGTTAGACATCTGGTATTGGTTACGTCTATCAAAAGTGTTAAACCCATCCTGCCCTCGTACATTAGCATCAACCTTAGCATGATCATTCGTGCTTCTTCTAGGCCCTGAATATCCTGAGCGATTTCTCAATTGTCCACGACCACGTGAACACTGCTGAACACGTGGTGCTGGACAATCGGCAGCCCAATGCCCAAATTTCATACATTATGCACACTGATCAACAGACAAATTTGAACGAGTGTAAGATGAACCATAAGATCCACGTCCACCTCTATCACTACCTCTAAAAGGCGGACCATAAGCTTGAGCCAACATAACCTTTGTCTTTAATTCTTTAATCATTTCATCCTCGTTACCTTTTGCTTCTAACTCCTGACGTTCATAATACTGAGCCATAGTCAAAAGAGAAACTGGAGAAGAGGTAGTCCATGAACTTTCACTAGCTTTTAGATGACTAGCTATTCCTGGTAACAGATTTGCGACATATTTATCGACAAACAAATGTCTTCCCATATCATCTGACAATAACTGGCCGCTAAAATCATGAAATGCTTCTTCAAAGCGTGTAAAGAAATCAGAGACCGATTCATCTGCCTTTTGCTTACAAGACGCTAAAACAGTCCAATCTATCTTTTTAGGGGGAATACTCGTTTTTAACTTAACTAATATGGCTGTGGGAAGATCTAGAATCAACTGATACAGCTTTTTTGCAGGTTCCCTATCCCTGTCCATCTGTTCTTATTCTTTCCATGACGCCCCAAAAACTACACGATCATAGACTTTACGAACAGTTCTCCACATATCTCGCGGTAATATCGATCCGAAAAATAAATCAATGTCAGCCAAAGTCATAGTACAAGAACTAATTGCTCCCTCAACTTCCTCATAAAAGGTGGCTGGATTTTTCCGCGGGTCAGGTAATGCTGTTTTAAGTGCCATTACATCTGCCCTATTCCAAGGAGTATACACCCAATTATAAATAAAATAACCCTTAGCATCAACAGAAGTTTTATCATCACTTGTACCCGATCCTTTAGGAGGAACATACAAAGGCGCGGCCTCCCGCATTGGTTTTGCGTGAACTATCATAGTCTTATCTGTTCCGAAGATGGGAGCTTGCACCCCGCCGGTCTGAGATGTCCGTGCAACTACGTCCATGGCCCATCTCTTCTCTTGCAAATAGACTGCCACAACACATAATTTCACCAAACGCCTGATTGCATCAGCCACCTGGGAGAAAACGAAAAGACCATCACGCATTTGCTTATGGTCTGCTGCTACATCTTGGGGCTCTAACTCATCAGAATATTTCCGAAATAGTTCAATAACTTCTGTGCCAAATGCCTCAGTAAAATATAGCTGCTCCTTTTCCGTCCACCCTTTCATGTTGTCTAAAAGTTCAGAAGCAAAGACAACACTACAAATTGTTTTACAAGCAATAGATCTAAGCTCAGTCGCACGGTCAGCAGGCAACATAGAGCAACTGTCTTGTATCTTCTGTTGCTCCGAACCGGAGACCTCAGCTAACTCTTGAGGGGCAGAAGGAACGCCATACGGAGGTGGAGGGCGATCTAGTAACAAAAAATCATTGTGCGGTTTATTAAGGATAGGATAGAGAGGTTGCCGAACAGTGTATTGGTCAGTTACCTGTAATTTACGTTCTTTCTCTTCTATCTCCTGTCAGTCATTTATTTCTTTATTTCTCATTTCCAATTCTTTCACACATACATTCTTCCGCTGCTCTTTCTCAAGCAAGGCTTGCTCACGCTTCACTCATCCAGGCACTTCTTTCTCCCACATTCGTACACAGTCAAACATATCTTGCCCAGACCTTCGCTCACACATACATTGTTCCACATACTCAATCTTTCGCAAATCAAATGACCCATGCATAGGTCAACGTAACTCAGGATCCGCACGAGTGTATTTATTCCATAATGTGCTTTACATTATAGAAGAAAGACCATGTTTAACATTCATATCTCTATTGGGCGTCCCCTCTGGGGGTGCCAGTTCCGATTCTTCCAGTCTCAAATTGATACCATTACAAAAGCAACACATCCTACAAAGTGTGCTAAAAACAGGCATGCCAAAAAATTGTGCAGAATATGCAGTATTATAATCAAAATAGCACTTAAGGTGGCGTTCAAATAAAAATTAAATTGGAGAAAATTCTCCTCATTACCGGCCTATATAAATTGCAATTTATATATCAATTCAAAGGACACAAATTGACTAGTCACCCAAAACAAGAGAGCCACAGTAAGTGGTGAAACAAAGGCATCCAAACCCACTGCAAGTGCTGTAAAACGGCTCTTACCAATCACAGGGCGTCCAGGTTCCAACTGCCAAGTTCTAAAATTGACCAAATGGTCACTGCACGACAAATGAACAAAAAGGATCTCAGTCGAGGACCGGCGCCACCTGGATGGTCAAATCAGAAAGAAGGGAAAAACGCCACGGTTGCCAAGACACGGGTCTCCTCAGGCATTGATCGTCTGCAGCGAGATCCCAATCCTTCGTGGCGAGCAACCCGTTGGGCGTCCGAGTCGCCGATGAGTCCCTGTTCGGGCGCCAATTTGTCGAAGTAAGTCTCAGCAAGGCCTACCAGTGCAAGGGGTTCACCCTTCTCTGCAAAAAGTCCTCAGACCATATAGGAAGAAGTTGGCACAGAAACTGAAATAAAAGACAAAGTTTATTAAACCTCATGAGGTGGTACCACAGTTCAAACAGCGCCCTTCGGTAATGTTTGAAGTAGCACACTTAACTAAGAGAGCATGGTCCCTTTATACCCACGCAGGGGCTAAAAGAAGGTGGTACAATTATAGAAGCAAGACTTATATACATAAAAGGTCATATGGAAATGCACAGTCGACAGGTAGGAGGGGCTAACAGTTTTCAAGGACTAGTAGACATATTACTGTTGGTTACTAACTACTAACAGCTGCAGAACTTACTGGGCATGTGCAAAGTGTGCAAAGTGGGAGATGCTAAATATAACTTGTCACCAGACAGATTTTCAAGAGTAGTTAACAGGAAGGTAGGACAGAGCACATGGTCAGCACATGGCAGCCTGTGGCAGAGAAAATGGCTGCCATGAATACAAAATGGATTCCACGAAATGTTCACAATAGTTGCTAAATACAAGATGTCTTCTGCTAATGCTTAATCTAATTGCTACTAAATTACAACAACTGGGTAGTGGTTCTCATAGTTGTCAGTGGCAACAATTTGGTGGGACACTTTAGGTACTACCTGCTCTCCTTAGGAAGCTCTCTGGTGTCAGTGAGCTTGCTGCCAACAAGGTGTTGGTGCAGATCTGGAAAGCAAAGACAGAACATGTGCCCCTGTGCATTCAAGTTATACAGCCCTTGATGATCTTTTAGTTCACTGTCCTTCACCCAACCATCCAGTGTCTTGCAGGAGTCAACTAAATCTACTCAGGTCTATTGGAATAGCTTCTGACTGTCCCTGAACATCTACCTGTACTTCTCTGAGGTCAAACAAAACGTCCCGATCATAGCTGCTTTAATGGTGGGTATCTTATCCTATCACCCGCATATAGGGCTATTAGGGTGCCTCTCCCCTTACTAGGGATTTTTCCCACAGACTTGCGCCCAATTAACCTCAGGGATCTTGTGCATCTACAATGTAATCTCATAGGCCTCAAACGATCTATCTTGTCATCTCCCAGCACAAAGTCAGGCACCAGATCCTCGGGTATGTGGACCTCTTGTCTCCAGGGGGAACTGGAATAACGCTGCTACAGTCACTGCTGGGCTATGCCTGCTTGGCCTCAATGTCCTTTTCCTTCAGGCTCAGCTCTTAAGCCAACATTGCTTTATTCTCCTTGCTGGCCAGTCTCTTGGCCTCATTCTCCAGCTCCAGCCTGGCAAGCTCTAGCTTGAGCCTCCTTTCCTCCACCCGGACCTTAGTTCTTCTGGCCTCAAGCCTCTGGAAAAAATTCTGCTCCCTGCGCTGGGAGCCATTACCAGTTCAGAGGCCTAGTACTTCACCCCAACTGCAGGAGGGACCACAGAGTTGGTATCCAAGTCTTCTCCTTCACTGTCCAGTTCATCCTTTAGCCAGCGACCGATGGACTTCTGTCCAGGCTCTTAGTATCTTTTGTAACTATGCACCCTGCCCAAGCAGGAACCACAGTCTTAGTCAGGGTTCATCACAAACATGCCCTAAATGAACCTGTGCTCAACCCCTGGTGGCTTGGCACTGAGCAGCCAGATTTAACTCAAGAGGAAAGGTGTTAAGTATTTGTGCAATACTTCAAACAGTAAAACAATTAAAATGCCACACAAAACGTTACCACACCTGGTTAGAAAAATAGAAAAGAACATGAGAAGAAAATGACAAAAATCCGATATGTAGAGTTTGAGATACGACTGTTTAAAGAATAATCTGAGGTGTAGTGCTTAAAAGCATAAATTACCAACCAGGGCTATCTGGTCATGCTAGACCAGGTCACATCTGAAAATTCTGATCAACTACGATGGAACATGGGTCCAGGATACATGGACCAGCGTTGGCCCCCTGAAAATAGTACCTTGGTTCAGAGTTGCATCAACATCAAGAACAAGATGTGAGGAGCAAAGGAGGTGATGCATTGGCATTGATCCCACTGATGTAGGCACTGCATCAGCTCCAAACCATACAACATTGAAGATGAGTCAGGAATGAACCAATGCATCACACAATCAGCATGCAGTGGTCTTGATCTTCTCAGCAGTTGTGATGCGCCAGTATCAATGCAGTCTCTTGGATCCTCACAGCAGTGGCAATGCATTGGCATTGATAGAGATGCACCAGTTCCAATGGGCGCACAGCGTTGATGCACAGGTCAAACAGTTGCAGCACTTTATACTCACTTACAAGGACCAGTACTGGATTTGGCACAGGGCAAGACTTGTAGGAAGCAAAGTCCATGTGCTGTTGCAAGGTAAAGAGAATTCTTTGATATCTATGAGATACCAGAAGAAAAGGAGGCACACCAGCAGACCCTTTGAGTCACTTTGGTTCTGGGTTGCAAAGATTGCAGTCCTTTTTACCACTAGACAAGGAAAGCAGCATGTCAGCACAGCAGAGCTGCAGTCTAGCAGAGTGAGAGTCCTTTTAGCAGCACAACAGTCCTTCTTCGTCACAGAGGATCCACACTTCCAGAAATGCACTGAGTTGATGGATATTACCTTTATGAAATGTAATAAGGTAATCCCAATGTTATTCTATGGGAGAGATAGGCCTTGCAGTAGTAAAAAATGAATTTAAGAGTTTTTCAATACTAGGACATATACATCTGAAACATACATGTCCTGCTTTCTAAACATGCCGCACCCTGCCCCTGGGATGTTTAGGGCCTATGTTAGGGGTGACTTATGTGTTTTAAGAGGGAAGATTTGGGCCTGGCAAGTGGATTAACCTGCCAGGTTGACATGGCAGTTCAAAACTGCACATACAGGTTCTACAATGGCAAGCCTGAGTCATGTTTGAAGGCTACTAAGGATTTATAATTAAATTAAATATGCCTATTGTGGATAAGTCAATGTTAACATGTTTTAAGCAGAGAGCAAATGCACTTTATCATTGTTTAGCAGTGGCAAAGAGCTGAGAGTGCTAAAGCCAGCATAAACAAAATCAGCAAAACTAGAGGTCTGAAGGCAAAACAGTTAGGGGAAACCATGCCAAGGATGTCAGGTCTAGCAGTTACCATGAAGAGGGTGGGAATATGCTACAAACATATTTGTAACTATCTACAAACATGTGTACATTTGTGGGTGAATTCCATCCCCGAAATCCTATTCCTCTAACCATGGATCAGATTTAGGGGTTGATTTAAACCTCTCCTTGTGGCTCTTTTCTGCTGTAGGTTGATGGATTAAATAACTCTGTCACCCTGATGGATTTGCCACCCACTGAATTTAGAAATGACTGCCAAGCTGATGGCCATTTTTAAAGCATTGGCAGGAATCGTCATCACATCAGTTCCTGTCGAGGATTTTCAGTTTGGTCAAATGCTCTGCCAACTTGACGAAGCATTGCACAAAAAGGGTTTATTTTTTATTTTTAAAAAGAAAATCCTGAAGTGGGATTTTCTTTTTCAAAATAAAAAAATATAATTCTCCTTTGGGAAGGAAGGCGCTTTTTTGTTTTTTACTGTTCTTTTCCACGAGGGAGTGTGTGGCACTGACAGGCAGTAAAACAATGCTGTATGGCGACTCATCGTAAGGGAGTGAATGGACAAATAGCCAGTTCTCTAGTGGCCTTTGCTCCATTGGACCATCTGAGAAGTTTGGCGATGGTGGTGACGGAGTAGTCACCGCCGTAGCCAAACCCATGGTCTGCGCACATATAAATAGGGTGGACGACTGTGTTGTCAAAAAGGGAACTCCATCACCGCTGCAACGGAGTTCCCTCTCTGTCAACATATAAATCGGCCTGTAGGTCACACACACACAAGTATTTGTGAGTAAATCCTTTACAAGTGTATATACACATATTTAGAATCTCAGATGTAGCTTTAAATCTATATGTTGACACCTACACCCAGCTTAGGTACACAGATGTCGTCAAGAATTGGACACTGTATGTTAACTTACCTCTCACGGTATCAATGGGGTCAATTGACTTCCGGAACTTCATGAAGAAGTCCTACTTGAGTTTGCAATATTATATAGTTATTTTAAAAAAATTCACAGAACTATTCACAGAAAATCTTAATAAATAGTATTGTCTTACTCCAGACTTTGACATGTAGTAGCTAGCTGTCATATAAATAAGCAGAACCTAAGACACCATTTTCCCTCTGTAGCTTCACAAATCTAGCCTAGATCCATTCAAGAGTCCCTTCCCATCTAATTTCTCCAACAATGCAGCAAAGAACCAAAAACACAGGGTTCTTAAAGAATTCCCTGAAGCTCAGATCGACAAAATCTTGCAGTAGACGTAAAGAATGCATGAACACTGATCTCATTATCGGTTCTAAAAGCCAAACTTTTTCAACAGAGCTCTTCAAAACTTCCCTGTGTGTTTTTTTGCCTTTCTAAAATCCCTTATAGACAGAAATTGCTGCTACCTCCTAAACCTTCATTCCTTAATTTCAGTCACAGGTGAACGTCTATATCTATATAAATATAAGAATAATAATGCAAGGCTTTTACTGTAACTGTTTAGCTTTTTACCTTTGCTTTTACACTGTACCAAATACATGGAAGGTCTTGAAATTAACATCTAGTCCTGCATCCCACCTAGACCCACAAAACATGTAAACATCATCCACCATTAGCACAAACATTGCTGACTCCTGGAATTCCTTGTTCCTCGAAAGGTCCTGACTCTCTCTTTAGTTCGCAGATTAACTCTCAAATGCAAGCCTATTGTACAACATTGACAGCACTCAACCCACAGTTATTACTACCGTGTCACAAGTGCACCTCCAGAATTTAAAGTCAGTACAATTTCTCCTATCCTGTCTTTTCTTTCAGCTTTACTACCAAAGTAGGAATCAGCAGCACCTTTATTCTCCCTAAATTTTGAATTATTCTGACTACTCTAGAGTCAGAACAAACCCCATTTTACTCCTCCTGCCCGCTAATATCCTTTCCAAACCTTTTGATAAATGTGCAATATGATCAGACAGATCACAAACTAGACCATAATAACTGAATACTTAAGCCAAGGAGGTTTCTGAAGTTCAGAATGCACAAACACAGCCTCTCCAGCTCCTTAAATGATTGCTGCTACCCTAAAGCAGCTTTGTAAGAGTCGTCCATTATTCTGTAGCTCCTTAGGCAAGGATACACAACTAGGCTTCACTCGGTGTGATCTCTGTGAAGCTAGATTCAGTGAGGGCTTCACCTTGGGGCTCAGCAGGCCCTCCCCCAATATGTGGATGTCAGTAGTGATGATCATTTTAATGTCAGTCTTGATGACATAGAAAATGCCAAATTAAGAAATACGTGTAACAAATGTGTAGGAGAGTAGTGAGTCAGATCTTGATGGTTTAGAAACTGTGGAGACAACATTAGTGGCTGCTCCTTTCTGTTTCAGCCACTGTAGCAGCAGACTTCATGGCTGCTTTACTGTAATTGAACTGGCAGTGTGGATGTTTCCCTAATAGTTGCATTATCAGTGTGACTGCCAAAATCTTTTTCATGCTCCGAATAGGGAAAAGGGAGGAAATCGAGACAAAAGATGAATAACCAAATGGTTTGTCACCCTCTAAACATGTCATACTTAACGTGCCACAAAGAATTGAAAATACACTATTCCAGAGATGGACTAAATTAGTCAATTTTGAGGCTGTAAACAAGGGCGCATAAATTAGAAAGTTGCGTAAAACAACAAGAAATTAAATCACAGGAACTGACTCGGAGATGGATGACATTAAATACCTGAAAATCAGTCTCATATCCAAGCAAAGAGTGCTGGTGAATCATACAGAAAAGTTTGAGATCTCTGTGATGGGAATCTATTGATCATTGTATTTCCAGGCAAAGAATTATAGATTGTTAGGGTTTTCTAAAAACCTGGTGGAGGACACAGTGGTACATAGCAGGAAGCACTCTGGAATTTTTTTAATATGACATAATTAGACCTGAATATGTTCAGTTCCCATGTTAGTGGGTAGAGGTCATGATTGTTATTAAGCTCAGGGACAAACTGTCAAGAAAGTGAATTATGGCTAGGGTGAGAAAGAAGGGGAATGTATGATGAAAACATTTATGGCATTCTAATATTGCCAGTTTTTAGTGTTGCTACAGAGAAGAGGAGGTAGGAGCTGTAGTGGGCAAAGAAGAACATTTTGTCTCTCAGAACCATGGCTGGATTCTCATTCTCTGCAAATCTGAAGGTTATTTACTCACATACAGTTCATATTCTAGGATGCAGAGCAGGGTAAATCCCTGTTAAGGGATTAGCAAAATTGTGTCGTTCAACCTAACACTGAGGGGGAGAGTGAATGATTGGCTGGATGACTTGGACCCTTAGCTCTATCCCTCTGTTGCCTGTATCTGATGTTAGAGTGATGTGTGAATTATGTTTCATTAGTTAATGGGTCCAGGGCAGATACTGCCCTTGAGAGATTGCTGAGTGTTCTTGGTTAGGCGACCGCTGGTATGTGTTTAGTGAATGGAGTAAAGCTTGTACATATGATTGCACATGACGTCGCACAAAAATTGAACTCTAAAGCTATAATTCTTGATATTGAGTGCCATAAGTGGTTTTGAATGAAATAGAAAAGATCTCTTTTGTAGGTCTCTTGCTAACCTAAAATGTTAGTATAGATATATTTGTAACAAAAATAGTAGTCAGTGTGTAGCCATCTTTCTTATAATTCAGTTTGAAAGTGAAGAAGTGGTTTCTTAGTCCAATCTCTTATTACTTCACAAAATGCTTGTCAACAACTTGCTTGCAAAGTCTAAATATACAATGAACCTCTTGTTTGTCGATTTAGACAGGGTTTTACAGTAAAGGGTTTTGTAACTCATGTTCGTGAGAAGTTGAAAAGTTACCTTTTCATGCCATTCTTGTAACTGCTTAAGAAATGGCACATGCTCAAAGGATAGAATATAATCTATTAATGGCTTGTACACAGCATATCCCACACCAGCATGATCTCGCCCCTCTGCATTTGTCAAACGCAATCAAGGAAAAGAGTATTAACGTAGTGTTTCTAGCGTTCTTCTCGATTTTTAATTTATGCACAATGTTCTTTGTCCAGTTGATGTTGCCTACAATACTTATCCATCCAACAGTACCTATGCATTTGTCAACTGAAACTATTTCTGTTGGACTCCTCCATTTATGATTGTGGTGGCCACTGTCTCCCTTGGGTACAATTTGAAATTCACAAAAATAGAAGTAATAGTTATGTAATAATATAATAGCATGTGCAACTGCTGTTTTTTTTCCCAATAAGATTGGTGGGTGTGTGCACTCAGAGTATTAAAAGTGGATCAGCTGTTTGAATATATAAATTCAGGCCCTAATCAATGTAAGACGTTTTGCATATACATGAGATGATCTACCCTGTCCTCACACTATCTTATTATGCTAACCTCATCTTACATCCTTCACATCCAAGAGAATTCTTGAACTTGTCTAAGTACCCTAAAAGGAGCTGAAATACTTGTGTAGTTTGAAAAGCCATTCTTCCTACCTGAGATAAAGCTAAATGTTAACATATGCTGCATTCCAGAATTTAAAAATCTCAGGTTTTGTAAGATAACCATTTACCGTTTTCAAATCCTCCAATGGGACCATGCAGATTCTTCAGAGCAAGCCCAGGTAGTCACACCTATCAGATCAAACGGAGCAAAACCACTTTCATAATATTTTCTCTCAATATTCATTTGACATCAAATTCAAAACTCCTAAGTAGGTGAGGAATACATAATGTGGGTAGAAATTCCTGTTTATGGCCACATTAGCCTAACACCCTGTAGTATGTTCTGAAAATGTATTAGCCATAATTATAATATGTTCTTTAGTTGTATACATGTTGTAGTTTGTAAATTACAGTTCACATAGTAATAGTTGGTATAGTCCGTCTTCCCCTCCACCTGAGAGCATCTTTGTCTCTTCTGGACCAAGAGTTCCATGGAGATGACAGTGGGAGTGGAGAGAAGATAAGACCTGCTGTGGATGGAGTTTCATACCTTGAGAATGTATCAATAAAACAGAAATGGATGTAAATCACCTGCTGTGGATATCGTGAATAATAAGGAGTTAATTCACTTTTGGCGACGACTGGTACTTCGGACCTACTTCAAGTTAGTAAGAAACTTCAACACAAATTTGTTTTCTAAAACTGAAGGTACTCTGTTTTATGCTTCTTTGCGTTTTTTTTTTCTCTCACATAATATTTTCAAAGGAAACCACACCGTTTCCAGCTTTTATTCAAAATTGCCTTTACTTTAATGAACACGAGCACTGGAACGTGCTCTAATCTTCGATAAACAACCGCATTAAGCAGCGCTGTCGCGTACTTGGAAACATTAACACGCGACCACTGGAATGTGCTCTAATCATTAATAACAAGAGCACGGAGCAGCGCTGCCGTATCTAAGCAACGCTCTCGCGTGCTTAGCAACAGCAGTAGAATAAACAAGCACACGGAGCAGAGATTACGGCATCTGAGCAATGCTTCTGCATGCTTAGCAACAGGCCCAGTGTTTCTCTGCATTTCTCACTGCTAAGCTTCCCTGTAGTTAACAAATGACGCGACGTTTCACGCATACTTTCCTTCAAAGCACATCATTACTTGGTTCCCTGTACATTGTCCGTTTTTCACACTGATGTGCACAGTACACCAAGCAACGCCCTCGCAACAGCAACAACACTTCTAAACAACGTTTCTGCATGCTTAGCAACTGGCCCAGGGTTTCCCTGTGGTTAACAACTGAGTAAACATACTTTACTTGAAAGCTCTTCATTATTTTGTTCCCTGCACACCGTTCGCCTTTAACACTGATGTGCACAGTATACATCTTGTCAACAAAATTTCAACAAAATGCAGAATATCACACCTCCTCCGTTCTTTCTATCATTACCTATAGCCACCTATTGTATGGAACAAATGGAAGAAGGTTTTCCTTACTTACATTAGAGTGTGTGGGAGTAATTTATCTGCAGACAGAAAGGCGTCACTTCTTCAACATTGTTTAGGAGCCGAAGGACAGGAAATTTTTGAAACTTTACCTTCAATTGAATCACCGGAAGGAGATACTTCTTTAAATGAATTTGAAATAATTTTGCTAAAACTTGCTAGACCCTATTTGCCTCAAGTATCTGTAATACTTCAAAAGTATTACTTTGGAAAACGCAAGCAAAGTGACTCAGAGACCATGGAAGATTTTGTGACAAATTTACGTCAGCTAGCCAGCCAATGCAAATTTGTTACCTGTGTGGAAGAGCGCATCCATGACCAGTTTATGCTCGAATCCAAAAACGATAAGATCAGAGAAGCACTGTGGTCGAAAAGTGAACCAACGTTGGATGAAGTATTGCTCATTACAAAACAAATTGAGCATTCAGAGTTCTACATTGAGGACTTACGGAAATCTAAGCATAAAACTAAAACTGTTCAAGTGGTGGCTGCAAAAGCTGAATTTAAGACTGGTACCGTTGTAAAATCTAAACTGTTGTGTTTCAGGTGCAATTCGTCTTCACATTTGGCTAACAGTAAGGATTGTCCTGCAATTAGTGTTATTTGCAATAAGTGGGGGAAGAAAGGGCATTTTGCAAAATGTTGCAAATCTCTTGGGAAAGTGAAATCTAAGGTAAATGAAATTGTGTGTGATAGTGACGATGACAAAGATCATGATTTCATTCTTCAGGTGATTAATGACGTAAATTGCATAAGCCATATTCGATGTGAATATCCGTCCGATACTGTGGAGGTTGAAGGTATCAATATTTCCATGATGATGGACTCTGGAGCTAAGCTAACTTTGGTTTCTCAATCTGACTATATCAAATATTTGCGTGGTAAGATAACTCTGCTTGAACCTGATGTTACACCATATAGTTATGGTGGGAAACCAATTGAATTGAAGGGATTCTTTTATGCATCTATCATTTTCAAGGGTAATAAGATTGACAGTAAAGTATATGTCCCTGTGGTAGGAGATACCATCCTAAATTGGCCGCACCAAAAGCTGTTAGGCATAATTTTAAATCCCAATGCTGAACCACAAGTACAAGTGCAGAAAGTCAACAAGTTTGGAGATGAGCTGGTGAGGGAATTTTGTGTTTTTAGCAACAAAATAGGTTGTATCAAAGGTTACAAACATCGGATAATATTGAAGGAGAATGTGTCACCAATAGCATGCAAGGTTAGGAACATTCCTTTAAGCTTAAGGGATAAAGTCAAGGATGATCTTCAGAGACTGTTGTCTGAAGGGATAATTGCAGAGGTTGAAGCTTCTCCATGGATTGCACCCATTGTTGTTGCCACGAAGGGATCAGGAGACATCAGGCTCTGTGTGGATTTGCGCAATTTGAATAAAGAAGTAGTTGAAGATAAGTTTCCCTTGCCCAATATTGCTGAGATGGTCGGGTCATTGGGCAATGCTAAATATTTCACCACTTTAGACCTCAGTTCCGCTTACCACCAAGTGCCATTGTGTGAAGAATCTAAATTGTTGACTTCATTCATCACACCATTTGGCATTTATAAATTCAACCACATGCCTTTTGGTCTTTGCTCTGCTGCCTTTGTCTTCCAGAGGCTCATGAATTAGATTTTGGGAGGTATGATGTGCGTTAAGTTTTTTCAGGATGATGTTCTCATCTTCACTGACAGTCTTGAGCAACATATCCAGTGTGTCAGGGAAGTTTTGAAGGTTTTCCGACTGAAAGGCATCACTTTTAAGGGTGTTAAATGCAAGTTTTTTAAATCTGAAATTACGTATTTAGGCCATGTCATTTCAGGTGATGGAGTAAAACCTAAAGGAGATTTAGTGAAGTCTATTGTTGATTTTTCTGCTCCTGTGAAGAAAGAGGAAGTACAGGTATTTTTAGGCATGGCTGAGTTTTATTCTAAGTTTGTGCCTAATTTTGCGAAGAGATGTTCGTCAATCAGGAATTTGCTCAGGAAAGGTGTAGAGTTTGACTGGTCTACAAAATGCCAAGAAGAATTTGATGACCTAAAAAGGCCTTGTCCTCTGCCCAGTTTTCTCAGTAGTTTTCAACCGGGTTTGTCTTGCTATATTGCTACTGATGCTTCAGAAAAGGGGCTAAGATGTGTGTTGAAACAGCGGAAAAATGGTGAGATTAATAATATTGCCTTTGCATCCAGAAGTTTACGTGGGGCAGAGTGTAAGTACTCAACTATTGAAAAGGAAGCTTTGGCTATATATTGGGCAGTTAAAAAATGTAAGCAATTTCTGTGGGGAAATTTTTTCAAAGTACAGACCAATCATAAACCTTTCGCGAGAGGTTTTCGAGAAGAAGGGTCAAGACAACATTTCCTTTTGGATATGCAAATGGGTAGTAGGACTTCAAGACTTTCATTTTGTGGTGAAGTATTTGCCGGGGTGTGTGAACAAGACTGCGGACTGTCTGTCTAGACTGACGAGAAAGAGTTGCAATGAAGATGAAAATGAAACTTCCTGGTGGGTTGATGACGATGTTAATGTTTGCGCTGTTACGGATGGTTGCATTTCTGAGGAAGAATGGCTTCAGGAGATAGAGAACGATGGGGAAATGTGTGAGATCAAAAGGCTTCTTAGTACTGGTATTTCTCCTAGCAATGGTGAGAATATTGGGTTGCAATTTAAGAAAGTCTGGAATTAAATGTCTGCACGAAGAGGGGTGATAATGAGAGGAAGTAAGTTAATACCTCCCTCGTGTTTACGAAATTGTCTAATGGATCTTGCTCATGGAGGACATCATGGTATTTGCAAGACTAAAGAGAGGATGAGAAGTGTATATTGGTGGCCTGGCATGGATTTAACAATAGAGAGGATGATTCGTGATTGTGTAGAGTGTAAGTTTGCGGACAAATCCATGAAACTTAGGACCCAACCTATGATATTAAAGGAAGTTCCCAAGGAAGTGTGGGAAGAGGTCTCTGTAGACAACATGGGTCCTATCAGCTCAGGAAGTTCTCCTTAATATGTTCTGGTTGTCATGGATGTATTGTCGCGTTGGCCTGAAGTATTAATTACCTCAGAAATCACATCCTTGACTGTAGTGAATTTTTTGTCGGAAATATTTGGGAGGGAAGGAAATACTAAATGTATATTGACTGACAATGGAGTTCAATTCACCTCTAAGTTGATGTGTGAATTTCTAGCATCTAGAGGAATTGTTAAAAAAAAATTTGCCTTATACCATCCAGAGTCCAATGGCATGGTAGAACGGTTCAACAGGACTCTGAAAGAAACCATCCAATTGGCTAAGCAGATTGGTAAAGGGTGGGAAAAAATGATAAAAGATTGTGTTGAGGAATATAGATTTACTCCTCACACAAGCACAAATAAATCCCCTTTTGTTATGTTCAGAAAGAGAGTTCCACACACTAAGATGAGTCCTCTGTGGGCCAAACTTTATGTAAAAGAACACTTTGACTATGGCTAGTGTAAGAAGTCTGCACTAAAGAAAGAATTGGATTGCCAAAATAAGAGGAAAAAACCTATGGCACAAGGAAATCTGTGAAGGAGTTGCATATAAGTGTGGGTGACAATGTCAAGATTAAATTACCAGGAAAATATAGGGCAGGTCAATCTCATTACAGTAAAGTTTTTAATGTGGTCAAAGTCTTTAAGGGGGCAATAAAAAATGGAACCTAAATAGAGTTGTAAAAATTGGGTGATTCTATCTATCTCATTTTGTTTTTGTTCATGTTTGTTTAGTGGGAAGGGAAGGTGGTGTAGTATGTTCTGAAAATGTGTTAGCTATAATTATAATATGTTCTTTAGTTGTATATATGTTGTAGTTTGTAAATTACAGTTCGCATAGTAATAGTTGGTATAGTCCGTCTTCCCCTCCAACTGAGAGCATCTTTGTCTCTTCTGGACCGAAAGTTCCATGGAGATGACAGTTGGAGTGGAGAGAAGATAGGACCTGCTGTGGATGGAGTTTCTTACCTTGAGAATGTATCAATAAATCAGAAATGGATGTAAATCACCTGCTGTGGATATCGTGAATGATAAGGAGTTACTTCACACCCCTCCCTAGATTAGCTCATCACAGGGGCATCTGTAATTTTGTGGGTTTTAAAACGCCCTTGATGATAATAGGATTTAGGGAATAAAATGTGGGTGATTGGCATTTGTGCACTGATCTCTGCCTGATTTTGCTGGTATTTCTCTGGAAGATGTTGGTTGCTTTCAGCAGGTGTGTTGTCAAATTGAAATATCTGGTCTCATAATTCCAAAAAAGTCGGTAACTTCTGTTATTATCCACCTTATTATCACTGCACCACAAGGAGTGTGATCTGGAATCCTTGTCTACGCTACCTTACCCATTTTACTTTCTTTTTTAGTTTCAACTGGGGTGGGCGTAACTGGCATAATTTTCTCCGATGTACTTACTGCAAAATTGTTTGTAATTTTGCGCAATTACAAGAGGCATAGTCCAGCATTTAGTGCTATTTTTAGTGCAAAATTCACCCTCACATCCAAAATGGGCCCAAGGATGTATTTTGTGCTAAGAAAATAGAACTAAAAGCTAGAGGGCATGGACACCAGGAGGCAGAATCCTTGTCTACGCTACCTTACCCATTTTACTTCCTTTTTTAGTTTCAACTGGGGTGGGCGTAACTGGCATAATTTTCTCTGATGTACTTACTGCAAAATTGTTTGTAATTTTGCGCAATTACAAGTGGCATAGTCCAACATTTAGTGCTATTTTTTAGTGCAAATTCACCCTCACATCCAAAATGGGCCCAAGGATGTATTTTGTGCTAAGAAAATAGAACTAAAAGCTAGAGGGCATGGACACCAGGAGGCAGAATCCGCTCACTCTCTTTTAATTCGTTGTTCCCATGCTCCTGCTGAATGATTGTTTGCCCCAAATCGGTGTTGTTTACTCAATCTGACAAAATCACATACTTTCAGTAATTTTGTACCACAATAGTAATGCGTAATTACTGAAATTACTCAGATTATTTTGGCATAATTAAAATGTTACCTCGGCCTCGATTCAATTCCAAAGTATTTTGAAAATAACATAGGTCACATGAACTTAACAACTTTTGTTTAAAAAATATTGGACTATTGGTCGAAATGACAACATCTCCATGAATTTTGAGGTATACAAGTATAAGACATGCTTTGCTTATATTGGCCTTCAGCAGACAGGTAAATTGTAAAAAGAAAGGAAAAAAGGCAAGTCATATGCTATTTGCCCACTTCCATGACGCTTAGGTACACAAGCTCCCGCTTTTACTAGTACAAATTCGACTGCACTAGTGTAGGTTACCAAATCATTTTTGTGAGTGGTTGTCTTACTCCAGACTTCCATGTGATTTAGTCATGAATGTCCCAAAGAAATACTAACTTTATTATGGAAAACAATCATAAATAAGAATTTGCATAGCTTTTTTTCCATGAGCCGCATGTATTGCTTCTTGCAAGTCACACATTCGTCATAGCTGAAGAGAAAAATTGGTCTGTGAATAAGGAGTTCCATCCCACTCAAGGCTCTGGGCCTGTATGGGCCACACAAGTAAGGATAGAAACATCTTGACAACTTAATACTAACCCAAAAGATAAAGCATGGCCCTTGCATGTTCCTTGCTTTACTGATCTGACTGAGAAGCAATAATAAAATCCTAGATTCCCTATATGCATATCTAATCATCCCTTTTAGTTAGGGTACCATTGCACCTAACAAGGAGTAATTAAATAATTGAAAAATAGAAGAAAAAAAAACCTTTGTAAAGTGCTCCTGCTGGAGTCCACCACATCGTTTAAAATTTGGGGTGGTGGGGAACGATGATGAAGCATGCCAAGTTTGCTAACTCTGTAGGTCATTCCTTAGTCCTTTTTAGGAGAAATCACACAACAAACTCAAATGTCGACCACCAATGACGAATACACTTAGATAACTTCCAAGGGCCAGATACTATTGTGCTATGATAGAGAGGGCATATTCTAGCCCCCCTTAAAAGTCTGCACTTCTCTCCTTTGAGTTATTCACCTTGAAATCGTCATTCGGTTTTCTGCTAGTTATCTCTGATGTCATCAGTAAAGGGACAGATCATGAGCAAAGTGGCAGAGAACATAAACATTTTACTATGGCGATATTCATTTATTTATGTGCTGCCACAAGCCGCGTTTTGATACAAATATATTTTCAATATTGGTTGGCATGCATTTACATAAATAGCAGAACATTTCAATACAGCATTTTAATAACTCTACTATCAAAATTTTAACTGTGCAGCACCTGCCACTGAATAACATCAAGTGAAAAATTGGTATTGGATTTATTGATGTTTTGCGATGATATTTTAGGTGCTTAAAATAAGTTTTCGAAATGTATTCTGACGTGTATGGGTGTTTATACAAACACATTATTCCGCTATTACTCACGTGTAGCTGTTGCTGAAACGTTTTCTTATACAACCTAGGAAGGATGGGAGGCTGAACAAACACGTGGGGTTTTGAACCTGCGAACTGCAGGTTTACACAGATGTTACAGACTTACACCTGAAACAGCAGAGCCACAGTGTCCCTCTGGAAACATAAAGTAAAATGCTTGAGCTAAAAAAAAAAATCTCATGAAACAGTTTTATTTCCCGAACAACCAGCCATAATAAATACCATCTAACAGCCAGCAGCAGACTGAAAATGTGCGCATCTGTATTTTATGTGGGTTTTTTCAATGGCTCGGTTGTGACATCACCATAATTCTATCTTTCAGTGGGAGAGTGACAGCTCTGCTCTCCTTGCCCTTGCTGTAGTAAAGCGGAGAGCCAACACATCATGTAAGATCATCGAGATGGAGCTGTTTTTCTACTGTGTGTATGTTGGTGGCCACCCAGACTTCAGCTCCGTTTTGGCCGCATTCCTTCTGATGAGTTTTCCACACCCCCATCAGCGGGTTGGCAGTTAAACGAGCTACATCTCTTTCTCCCGCACTTCACTCCTTGCATTTTTCCCCTTTCCATCGCGCGTGTTTTTTCTGCATTACCCTGATTCCTGAAAGAGTCAAACATCTGATACCGGGGTCATACTGGAGGAAATGGAAATCCCAGCAGAAGCCATCCCAAGGCCCCCTGCGCAGCGCTCACTTATCAGAGACGGAGCACGTCATTTTTTTCTTGCCACAAAAGCCCCTTTTAAATTGACTGTAAAGAGTGCGCGTCGAGGCCTCAAGTACCTGTAAACATCCAGGCTGTAATTCGCAGCCGTTCTTTTACAGTGTAGGAGTGGGTGTTACTTTGGTCTCCTCTCCACGCCACCCTGGCCAACATTAAAAGGTGTCAACGTTTTTACAAATTGATTCAGTGGAATAGCAAAAATGCCTAATGCCCTCGCGCAAGAAAGGGAAATTCCCTTATTCCTAGTTCGGTGCTAAAATACTGCCATATTTGGAGTGCATTGGGCCCCTATCCGCCTGATCCTGACTCCAGGGTATCCCTTGCTCTATTAATAGCTATGTTTCTGAAATGACCACTACGACCTAGAGTCACTAGTGCGTTGCACCAGGTTTGGGTCACAAGTGTTGCAAGTGGGCACAAGGAGTTGGATTGGAATTTACTTTGTAACACATAAAACATTTTACACTGGAACGTAGTCCTAAATTAGGGCAAAGTAGCGTTATGGACTACGTTGCGCTACTTTGTGTCAAGGGAGAACACTGTGGGTGGTAAATGGACCTTCTCACACAATCACCCATGGTTTTTGATGCAAATCCTCTAGCTATTAAAAAATGGAAAAATTAAATTTTGCACCAAATGTAAACCTGCACAAAGCAGATGTAACGTTAAAGTTTCCTTTCTCCAACTGCTTCCCGCTCTGCATATGTGTGTTCCTGCCCAGCACACATACAAACTTGGAAACGTTTTAAACTATGCCGAAGTATAGTATATTGCATTGGAAAGGTACTTTTCCAGTACAACACCTTTTATGAGACATCATGCATACACGCTTTGCATTATGGCACAAAGCGTGTGCATAGCACAAGGTAGTCTAAAGTGTACAAAGGCTGAAATGAACAACATTTCTCACAGTCGAATGCAATGTTATGCATATTTATTTAACGTTTTGATAAGGTTACTTAATTCCTATCAGTGTCAGTGTACTCTGCAGGGAATAGTAAATCGATGAGACAAGGCGCCAAAAGTCCATGTGATGCAAAAAAAATCTGCAAAGGTTGCAGCTTTGAAATTAGAGATGGATTAGAGAAGATCAGAAAGGGAAAAGTGGGGGGAGAAGCGAGTAGGAATGTGTAAAGATCAGTCATTCACAGGAGTGATGAGTAAATAGAAATGAAGCATCTAAAATATAGCTGTGAGGCCTTTGTCGTTTGGAGGAGAGATCGAAAACTGTTAACCGTTCAGGTGTATGTTAAAAAGTTGCAGTTTGAGTTTTTGTAATAAATGTCTTGACATCTAGACATCTTCTTGAAGAAAGTTCCACAATGATGGGACAGCCCAGAGAATTACTTTGAAGCGGCAGAGTTGGTTTTGAATGTCTTTGTTTCAAGTCAGAAGGTCTCTTTGTTCCTGAGAATGTTGCCTCTTGAAGAGGTACATAGGGAGGATCTGGGTAGGATTGGCCTATAAGGCAACCAGGCTGTGCCAGAAAGGTGGTTGGACAGGTCAGTGTGTGGGCCGTTTTGGCTGTTTTCGAGGCCTTTGATGGACTAGTGGGACTGATGTCTCTGATATTACTAAATGCATTGCAAGTCTCTTGTACCTGGCAAACACCTATACAACACGTATTTTCAAGTTCACAACTGCCCTGATTTGTGGACGTGGACCACCTTGTTAGCTGTTTGACTCGCTATTGAGGGGACACTTTTATTTTGATGCCCAGACCTATTTTCTGTCCCAGTCTAATCCTGTTCAGGACTGAGGGGAGTGCAGGCCACAAAGCCAGCAGGGTGTCCTGTGGTGTATAAATGTCTCAGATGATCTCTTGATTCTTACCCACTTTAAGTGATGAATAAAATGTTTCCCATTTGTCTTTAGCTTTGGCTTGCCTCATAATAGATTTTGAAAGGAAGAGAAAAACGTTTGCAATGATGTTACCATAAATGATAAAATGATCTCTTGTGTGGATTTAAACCCCCGGTAGCTCCACATTGAGTCCAAACACCACAATGTTGTTGCAGCACTCCACTGTGAAGACACATTTGAGGTGGTGATCCACTAATAAGAGTGCAGCGCATGCTCCATGCTCTGCATCCTGAAACGATTCTTCACCATCCCACATCTCTTGGCAGCATTGCTGGTGGTGTTAAACTTGCTTGGCTAAGGTAGAGGATAATCACAATAACAATAATCGAAAAATATTAATACAATTTCTAACTATTAAATACATTTAATTGACTACTGAACAAAGATAAGTGAAAGGAAAGGTATTAGCATTAGTTTTAGGGGATGGTAACAAATTGTAAGTAACTTATTTTGAAGCAAGTAGGGATAGAGTTAGCGTTCCCTTATTTAATTAAATGTAGGTTTACAGTTGCGGATAAATGGAATATATTTACATGTAATTTGTTATTTTTTTCCACTTAAATTAATAAAAGCATACTCCAAATGTTGAGAAAGAGTGTTAAAGTTAATGAAAAGCAAACTAAGTTACATTGTAGATAATTAAAATAAATTCAATATAAATAATTTATTATTTACTATATATACTATGTTTACAGTTAGGTGAGTAGTACTACTACGAAGAGACCTACTGTGACAAGCCAACATTATCAATTAAAATGAATAAATAAACAGGATTATGAGAAATGATAACCCTACTTTTTTACTAAAATCTAATTACAAAATGTAAATTAATTTTAGGAATGAGGTTAAGCGTATATGACCTTCGAGAAATGAACAAATCGAATACATTTTAGCAAGGTTAAGGGTAAACTAAAAACAAACGTGCTGGAGCAGGAAATAGAAAACCAGGAAAAATGGCGAGGTAGTGTTAAGAGAGGAAATATAAGTAAGAAAACTGGACATATCCTCAAATAAGCACAGTAAAGTTAAACGTTTCTTTCATCCATCCAGCATGAAACTGGAAGTCTGACCAATCAATGAGAGTGCAGCTCACATTCAATCCTCTTGCTGGAAGGAATCTTCTCTTCCCTTGTTCCAGGATACTATGGGTAGCAGACTGATGCCAAGAGAGTGAGACAGTGGTCAAAGTTCAAATATCACTCAATTCATTACATGTATTACAAATAACAATTTCACCATGCAATCATGAAGTAGAAATTTGCCTGCCCATCACAGCTTGAAAGACATCTAGGAGGATCATAGCTCTGTGAGATGTTTCTAAACACTAAGGGGTAAATTTAAGAAAAGTGTCTCTGCACCTAGTGCAGGGCCACTTTCCCTGCACCCCTTAGTGGCCCCCGCCGTCACCATGTGTGCGTCATATTTAAAATACTGCGCAGCATGGCACAGGATAGGGGGTAATAGCATAATTTTTTTCACGCTATTGATGTACTCTGCAGGAGTAGTGCCAAAATGTTGGCGCTACTCCAGCAGAGTACATAGGGGCCCATTATAAATAATGATATGCCCCTTTTAACGCCTGCTCTGAGCAGGCGTTAAAAGTGCAGAAAAGTGCAGAAAAAAATGGTGCAAGAAAATCTCTTAGATTTCCTTGCATCATTTATTTCAGCCCCCCAAACTGGGGAATGCCCCCCTTGCACACATTATGCCTGGCACAGGCATAATGTGGTGCAAGGGTTTACAAAGTGCTGCAACTTTGTAAAGATGGCGTGGGGAAAATGCCACTTTAGCGCCACCTCAGCGTAAACAAAATGATGCTTTGGCAGTGCTAAGGTGGCACTAGGGGCTCTTAAATCTGCCCCTAAATTGTGCAGAGTGAGTTGCACCTGTGAGTGCCATTAGTCATCATTATTGTCCCCACTCATAATTATAGTGTCTTCTGTGCACCATAAGTGCAAAAAGCAGCACCTAATTCTTTGCAGCACACTACGTGTCAGTGCTTGTCACTGTGTCATTGTGCTGAAATGATAGGGTTCTTTCTTCACAGAACCCCAGCTATGCTCATAGTGTTCGCTTGTGCATGTTGACCTGTGCCACTTCCAAGTGCTAGATCTGTACCAAAGATCTGTCTGCATGCCACTGTAGAATAGGAAGCATGGGCTACATCATTTTAATATCCAGTTGGTACCTCCATGGAAAAGGGGGTAGTAGTGCCCACAGACACACAAATCAGCAACAATGCCCACTTCAACTGAAGTATATGTCATGAGCCGCTTCTAGGCTCTGTATTTGTACTGACAAGGTATCACTTGGCGAATAGCACTCTGTAAATAGATATAGAGCCTGCAATCTGATCCACTTTGGCAGATTGTGACTGCTGTATCAGACTGCTAATATTCACCCACAACTTCAATATATGTTGTTACTGACCACATCCTAAAAGTGGAGGCAATTAACCTACCTACCCCTCTCCCAAATTCCGTTACATATCTGTAGTGATTGCAGTCTGAGATCAGAAGGGCCTGGACTCTGAACTGTCAAAACAAGTGTGTACTTAGAAGCAAACACTGCCTACTTTCAGTTTGTTAGAACAAGTAAATCATAATTTACCTTTTTATGGTTGGGAACAGGTCCTGAAGTCCACTGCATAGCAAGGTGCCTTCATTGCCCTGATTGTTCTTATAGAGTGACAAGTTAGGTTTGCTTTCTTTTTCAAATGTCTTTCTCAGGCTGCTCTCCAGACACACCCATTATGAAGAGTGATGCTTCTCATCAGGTAGCACATGGGTGGGCTGCATGCACAAGAACTGCCAACATGGGTACGAGGTGTGAGTTCTATGCATCTGGTTGTCTTCAACCTTCCTGAAGCAGCAATTAGGGATATACAAATGGGCAGGCCAGCCCTATACAGCTAGGAGCATCCAAATCTTGGTCAACTCTCCCACACTCAGTCCTGACCATCAACCAAAAGGCAGTGCTCAGGAAAAATGAATCAGCAGCATCCCACTTTGCTTTTCTAATTATTGCTGGGCAATAATCTCTAAAAATATATCAATTTCAGCATTTGCAGAATCACCTTTTGATGTTTGCATTATGTATCCTGTATAATCTCTGATATTGCTATCACCATGTGGTTCTTGCCGCCTTAGACAACAGCCTAAAGCTCTATTATTTTCCTATACATGTCTCCAGCTATTTTTTACGCTTCCAACTCCTGAGAGGATCAGCTGTTCATGCAGAAGTTGTGGTCTAACATTAGCCTAGCAGAAAACAGGTTTCATCTAATTCTAGTGCTGATCAAACATGTATTAATATAATACTCTCTTACATGCAAATCTTTTTTGTACATTTTTGGATCCTCAGTTTGCATGCTATCTCAAAAAGGTTCTTCTATTTTTGCGAATTATCATCTATTGTCCTAATACCCTTCATGAGGAATTGATCTTGGATTAAAATCTCTGATTGCGGACTCTTTTTTCTTTTTAATGACCCTTCCCTTTCCATCCTCTTCCTGCCTATTATCTTTGAGCACAGTATACTCTAAGTCACATGCATGTTTGCTTCTATCTCTATTATCATTTTTCTTTAAATTGCCCATTCCTCAGTAAATCATCAGAACCTCTCCTTCTTTGAAACCAAGACCTTTGCAACCCAATAATAACGGATTACCTCTAGCCCATCTATTAACCCAACCAACCACCTGCAAGGACTCACGTTTACATTCACATGCCACTAGTTATAACACCGAACTCATTTTAACAAAGATACTGGTGCGCATGAATGGAATAGTTTCCTTGAGTGCAAAAGAATAATCCCAGTAACCAACGATAACCAATTACTTCTGAATTACCCACTAATCTTTGTTCGAGAGCAGCATGCTGCCTAATGTAAAGAGCTTCAACACCTCGTTAGGGATATTACGCACTATAAAAATGCAATTACAATAAAATTACAACACAAAGCAAAGTGCAGAATGGAAATGTTAGACAATAAGCCCACGTATTCCAAAAGTTCCAATTGATACTAAAAAGCCATATATTCCACCTATTGTATTCGATTATGGCATGACTCTAAAATCAATGGTGTATAGAATTGCATTTGATACTTTCCGTCTTGTGTACTATAATTCAAGTTGCTTAGAGGCCTCGATTTTTAACACCAGAAAACTCTCTGTTTATATAAGCTGTACTTCATTTCGAGCATGTGATTAGTGTACCATTTCCTTTTTTCCTATATCGCATTATACTTCTTAGTGACTCACTGTGGAATGCAACAGAATTGCATGAACTAAAATAATATTAAATTACGAACTGGGCGCGAAGGACATGATGCAACACTTTTAAAAATCCACTGCAAAAATTAAGCAATGGGCTTGATTGAAAGGTTCACTTGACCCTGGGAACACAGCGTTCAACACACTATTGACAAATAAAAAGTGTGTAATAATTTTGAGGTCAGTTGTATCAATACTACTAGAGTTTGTTGGGATAGTATGATTGTTAAACGGAGTAACGAGAAAGAGGGGCAAGTGCGCAAAATAGTGCATTTTTTGTCCATACTATAAGCAAACCCTATGACATTATTTTACACTCGTCTTTTTTAAAATGGTAAAATAAAAAAACAGATGTATATATGTGTGCCTCTGTGTATTTTTTGTCTGTGTGTGTATTTTATCATATTTTCAGAGTGACCTCTTGTTAAAATTAAAAAGATTTGGGGTGCTATGACATACAGAGTCCAGAGGGCATGTGCACCTTTTTCTTCACACCGGGACACTGGTATTACAGAAGAAGCTATAGACGCTTGTGAGACCCCCTTCTGTAATACAGATAGCGCCGGAGTCCACATGGCGCTGTTGCTATCATACGTGTCCATTTCTTCAATTGAATATCAGTGTTGCCTCTTGTTAAGGATTCTGGTGCAGAGATAAAGATACAGCCAGAAGGTGCACTGACTGCATCTCAAAGAGATGGTGAGGGCTCCCTCTGAAATTGGGGCAAGGGTGTTCTAAGGATCCCCAGGCTTCCCCCACAGGCAGATGCAGTCACTGACCACACCCATCTGCAGGGGGAACTCTGTCCAGGCTGGGTGCCCTCTGCATTGTGAAAGAAAGATTGACTTCTTCGAAATACTGCTCTACCTTTCCCTAATGTGCTGCCCTACATGGCTGTCCTGAAGGCAGAGTGTTGTATGTAATATTTATGTTTGTACCTAGTGCATCTCACTAAAAGTGTATTATGCCGTGCAGATGGCGAGAGTGCCTCCTAAGTACAATGTGCCCCCTTGGACTGCATCATGGAAAGGTGTGCATATAGGCTTATATTCTAAAGGCTTTTGTGCTTTTCTGCTTCCCACCGTTTTAATAATTCCACATAATCTAAAATCATCTATTATGATTTGGAGGGTTTCATATGTGCTGCATATTTAAATTGTGCATGTGTGCAAAATGAATTTGTGCTCATGCTAATGTAGAAATGTGACAGCACAACATTTCATTTGTACTAGCACTATTCCACATTAGTGATAGAGCTAATGCAAGTTTCCAAACACTAATGCATTTCATGCAATTTAAATACCTGCTACGGATAAATACAAATCAACACAACGTATATTTGACGTGTGTTTATAGTGCAAAAGATGCAGCTAAGACATGCACATCTTTCCACGACAAGGCCCCTTTTACTTCCAATGTGCATCAGCTATGCAAGAAGAAGTAGCTTAGCATCTAAAGTACAAGTAGAGATTGACACTCTGTGGAAAAAATACTCCAACAAGACACTGGTATGATAGAAAGAGAAGCCAGACGAGAATGAGACAAGGATTGCAGAGAAACAGAGGGATGAAAGAGTCACCACAAGGATATAGATGTAAGCATTTTACACTGCGAGATGTCAAGAGAGACATGAAGGTGAAAGAGAACTGAGTTTCAAATGACTGGAAAAGAGACTTCAAAGAAACAAAGGTGAGAAGCAGAATAGGAGTCACAGAGTTTAGAAAGTGAGAGATCAAAGAGAAGAGCGAAAAGAGACCGAGACATAGAGGTGAAGAAAAATTCAGAAGTGACAGAAACAAAGTTCTCATAAACACAAATTGTACATGTGTGTGGGGTGAGAGTGAGAGAGAGAGGGAAGGGAGAAAGAAAAACATAGACCTTTTATCTGGTTATTTTATTGTAAATACCTAGATAATGAAAAGTGGATCTAATCGTGGCCAGCTAATGGAAATATGTTATTTGAGGGTCCGTTTGCTGTTCACACACGTTACATTGCATGTACGCAGTGAGTCTATACAATTTGACAAACAGGAGAAATGACAACTGAATATCTGGGAATGAATGGACCAGATATCAGGAGAGAGTAGCAGTATGTCCTCAATACTGCTTACAAAAATACTGCCCCTTAGAAATTAATAATAACAATGTTAGATCCAGTGAGACGATATTTTTGTAAATGTTAATTGGGGCTCAATATTTCTGACAGACAACATATTTTCTAAAGTATTTTCTGATATACAGCCAACCATACAAATGATTTTTTTTATATTTGACAATTTACTTATACTAGATGGTCAAGGTGCGGTATCCCATTTATAGCTTCTGCAAAACACCAAAAGACTATGGGGTGTGTGACGAGACGGCAGTGAAATAAAGCAGGTATGAAAGCATAAGCAAATGACATCCCTCAATGAAAATAGCTTTGCTCTAGACTCATAATGTGGTCAAAATGCTTGATTCACAGCTGTCTTTGTAGTATGAGTAGTATGTGATTTGTAAAATGCTGTATTAAAATGTTATAAAAACAAAATGGAACCAATTCATAGATATTTATGAGTATGTGAAGTGATAGTCCTAGGGCCATACCATGATGCTTTTTTCTGTGTTGCACCATAGCGGAAGGGGCTCTGTGCACATCTTCTTTTTGGTGTCTTGAGCACATACGTTAAATCAAAATATTCTCAAGTTAATGCATGTTTTGCTGACAGAAAATGGCATCCTGATATGGCCTACTGTATTATTGCGTGTGCGTTTAATAGGCTTTGTGAATTGGGCCCAAAACATCTAAAACTGAAGTGTTCATAAATGTTCATATAATATTAATGCAAATAGAAAATACTTTGCCTTCTTTGCACTTTTAATAGGACTTGAATATTTTGGGAGGCTGCACCCTGTACTTCTTGTGTACTCACGAGTGCCTCTGTGAATTGTGATATTTTTTAAAAGTAATTGTAAAATAACTTGCATTGTCTATTTATTTGAAAGAAAATGTAGAGTAGGAAAAATATCTTGGATACATCTAAGCTGATTTTGAAGAAGATTGATTTGCCCTTTTTTGAGCTATTGCTGTTCTCCCCGCTTTTACATTGTGGAGTTGTTCCATATTCTGGATGGGGTGGCGCGTGAGGAATGTTTCAAACATTCATTTTTCAAGAAGTGCATTGAAAATGTGTCTGCTCCACCTAAATGTATCCGGGCCTTTAACAGAGCCTGAGGAAAAAATCAATCACACATTTCGCTGAGGAAAGGGCACCACGTTGAAAGAAAAAAGATAAGTAAAATATGCTTCCTTGATTTCCTTCAACTATGTCCTTTGACACTTCCACCTGGAAGCCGTCGCTGTGATGTAATTTTTTATCACCTTATGTCAAGGATGGTACGTCATATCGGGCATCACACTCCATAAATACTAGATTAGCGCAATTTAAAATGCGGATCTTTCATAAAATTTGTAACGCCACTTTCCTTTCTCATTACTGGTAATAAATATCACATTCATATTGGTGGTTCTACTTGGGAGGTTAATGTCATGTTTTTTATGTAGAATAAATAAATTAAGTATGTATCCAAACAGAAATTGGTCACTCCTGCTGTGAAACACATCCAATGAAGAAGGCCGGTGAGCATCAACAGTTAGTTGCTTCTGTAAAGTAACTTTAAGATGGCCTGCATGCTGTTCATAAAATTCAGTTTAACTCGTACAATGCTGATAAATGTGTGAATGCAAGTTTAATATTAAGATTGTGGGGTTTAAAAATATAATATAATAAAATACAACATGATATAATATAATATAATACAATATCATTTAATTTCAGTTAATTATTGAAACGTTCTTCTTCTTTAAACCACAGATACAATCAAATAAAATAGAACCTTCAATAATTCTGAATAACAGTGAACATTGAACTGAAATTCTCCTAAACCATTAAAGAAACTACCTACGAAGGAGGCAGTTAAAGATTTATTTCTATTTTGACAAGTGGTCAGCAGAAATTGTCTGTCTGGAAATTTAGAGTTTCTTCTCTGTCTTTGACCAAGCACTGAAATCTGGACAACAACCAGCTGACTAATCAATCATTCAGCTTCTACGCACAGCTCCTTATAATAGAAGGGAACGTTTCCAGCTGCCTCTCAGATTTAATTTTCTCGAGTAAAATGAGAAAAAACAAATCTTTAACTAGACGTCACAGTGAGTAAATGTGTAGCCAGGAGGTGGATCAGGAGCCTGCTGAGCATATAACGAACCGAAATCTACCGGTCTAGTTGCACTGGGAATGGTAGAAAATGCTCAGAAATGTTTTTTCTTTACCTGACATCATCAACAAAATGGCCCGTTGCTGGACTATTATGAGGTCAAGAAGCACATGCTTTGCTCAATGACTCCAAAATATTATTGGTAGCCACCATAACAAACAAGTATGCTTCATGCCACAAGAAGTGAAGGTGTAGTACAACCTTTCATTCCATGTTGAGCTGCATGTTAAGCATGGTTTCATTAAATGGCTGCCATTGGCTGTGTGCGTCCATGTAATGTAATGTAATGAAAATGGCATGTTATAGATTGCACAGCTTGCTCCTGAGGGAGCGTCCCCGCGCTAAAAAACAGGACTGCCAAGAAGCAAAAAGGGCAAAAGTAAGCCACAGGCTAGGCATTACACAGGTGGGTCTATAAGCATTTCTTAAAGACCTTTTCTGAGGGTGCAAGATGAAGGCTAGAGAGAAGTGAGTTCCATTGCTTTGTCATCAAAAGGGAGATGGATCTTCCACACGCTAGCCCTGTGAACCCTTGGAATGTGTAGGAGCCTCTGGGAATTAGACCCGAGGGATCTGGTCTGGCTCTAGGCCTTGAGTCTGCATCTCAAATACTGTTGTCCCTAGTTCTCTAATGCCCTATAGGCGAGCGTTAGCGCTTTGAATTTCACTCAACTGCTTATAGGAAGCCAGTGCATCTGGTGGAGATGCACACATTAAAGAACCAGGACCTTAAGAAAGAGGCAAGCTGTGACATTTTGGATGATTTGGAACCGGTACAGAAGGAAATCAGGAAAACCCAAGCAAAAAAAAATAAGAATAGTCTAATTTGGCGATAACTACAGCATGGACGGTCGTCTTCCGGCAACTCACCGGAACCAGATGTAGCATCCTTCTAAGGGTCATCAGCTGGCATCTACAGCTTTGATCTGGAGTTCAAATGACAGAGCTGAGTCAAATTTGACACTCAAATTTCTGACACAGGCAGAGGGCCTCAATGGCCACCAGATGAGCGAGTCAGGGATCGTACTGGTGCTGAAAAAGAGGATTTCAGACTTATCAGAATTAGGTCTAAGGTAGCTTTTGCTCATGCAGTCTCCGACTGCCTTAAGGCCTTCCTTAAAGGTCATAAGGGTGCCAGGAGCCTTGTCCTGGAAGGAGAGCATCAGCTGTGTGTCGGCGGCATATGAAATTACCTTCAGACCACAAGATTCAACCAGCTTAGCCAGGGATTTCAATTAGATATTAAAAAAGCGTGGGACTCACGGCAAGGCCCTGAAACACCTCATTTTTCAGAGGGATGGGGTCAGAGACAAAGGGAGAGAGAAACACTATTCTCTAGATAAGATTTGATCCAGGTGAGCACATTCCCTTGGATTACAATTTTTCAAAGTCTGTTTAGCAGGATGTAGTGCGAGAGAGTGTCAAAGTCTAGAAGGACGACCATAGCTGATGTAACAACTTTCATTTTTTTATTTAATGTTCTAAGGTTTGGAAAAGTATAACTTTTCTCTAATGCCAGTAATTTTGCATAAATTGCACAAACACTTGCATCCATTGGACATGAGAAAGGAGTCTTTTAGACCACTCAGTCAATGCAAATATCTCTTTTGCAATGATTTACATACTATTGCAGGAGACTCGTGAGGTGGTGCCACAGTTTAGACATACACAGAGGCGGTGTGTCTATCCATTTCTAGAAAAGGAGAAACGTAATACTGAAATAAGCATGATTGGCTTGATTTGATATGGATAATCTTAGGAAGAAGAACTTACAAGCAGCAGGCTACAAATAGAGGTTGAAGTCTCACAGGTTTTCTGTGCTAGACTGCTTTTCATTGTAGTAAATATGTGGCATCACCTGCTGCAGCAGACATTTTGCTCATTTTCATTCCTGTGTTAAAATTGGTTTGACATCTATGCTTTGAAGACATGCTTCAAATAGGACTTTCTGAACTTTGATGATAAGGTGTCGTCATTACTGAAACAGTCTGCATGTGTTCACAGGCTGTTGACAAGACAGTTATTTGGATGCAGAACTGCAATTATGTTTACTGCACGACCTAAAAGAAGAATGGCATTAACTTACAGGCTAACGTGATTTGTAAGTAAGTTTCCATGATATGTGTGACAAGAAAAAACTGTACTTCATAGGGGACCTGTTTATACAAATGGGCAAATGACGGTTTTCCATACTAGAATTATTTCAGAACTATTTTAGTAACCTTATTGAATTGGTTAGTTGCCTAACAGTCAGAAACGTTCAATAAGCCAACAAGAAATGCTGCGTGGGGTAAATAGGCGAGAGAATAAATAAAATACCTGAAATGCAAGATCAGGGCGGATGCTGTCAAGATCAATACGACTCTATTCGACATCCCTATTAAGCACAGTTCCCTCTTACATTATGGGAGCCACACGCCAATTGCGTTAAATGATAATTTATAATTTGAACAATTTGTGAGACTGTATAAGTGGTGAAAGATATTGAAGATGGTGTTGACTTTGGGAGTATAGTATGTTCGTTATGAAAAAACACTTCAATATTTTTGACAATGTTTACTGATAGAGAGGGTGCCATTTAGTCATGCTAGGTGAAAGGAAGTGTTATAACGTCTATATGTCTCATAAGCATTACATCCATCTTTGAGCTTTTGTGGCGCAGCTGATTTTGATGAATTCTGAATTTGACACGGAAAGTCACCCAAATGTTAATGATCCCAAAAGTCCTTCTCCAGCTTGAGGGAGACCTGGGTGTAAATTGTCTAACTACGAAAGCAAATTTTACATGCATCAAGTTTACTGTCCAATTGAAAAATAATCTGAGAGCGGTAATACGGATTGTTCTCCATGAGTGAAGTTTGGATAAGTAAGAAGACTGGTTGAATGAACAGCATGGCTGCACAGCAGGAACCTGAGTCATGCAAGTGCTATCTCTCTTAAAACAGGTGTCATCCATTGTTGGAAATGGCCCTTCTGCAGGGTTATCCCCAGACTTTTTGCCTTCCTCCTTCTCTTTTTCTGACCTCATTTTTGCTGGTTTCTAGACTCTGCGTACTTTACCACTGCTAACCAGTGCTAAACTACATATGCTCTCTCCCTTTAAACATGGTAACATTGGATCATACCCAATTTGACTATTTAATTTACCTATAAGTCCCTAGTAAGGTCCACTGTATGTGCCTAGGGCCTGTAGATTAAATGCTACTATTGGGCCTGCAGCACTGGTTGTGCCACCCACTTAAGTAGCCACTTCCCCTTGTCTCAGGCCTGCCATTGCAAGGCCTGTGTGTGCAGTTTCACTGCCACTTCGACTTGGCATTTAAAAGTACTTGCCAAGCCTAAAACTCCCCTTTTTCTACACGCAAGTCACCCCTAATGTGTGCCCTAGGTAAGCCCAAGAGCAGGGTACTGTGTGGGTAAAAGGCAGGACATGTACCTATGTAGTTTATATGTCCTGGTAGTGTAAAACTCCTAAATTCGTTTTTACACTACTGTGAGTCCTGCTCCCTTCATAGGCTAACATTGGGGCTGCCCTCATACATTGTTGAGGTGGCAGCTGCTGATCTGAAAGGAGCAGGAAGGTCATATTTAGTATGGCCAGAATGGTAATACAAAATCCAGCTGACTGGTGAAGTCGGATTTAATATTACTAGTCTAGAAATGCCACTTTTATAAAGTGAGCATTTCTTTGCTCTTAAATCTTTCTGTTCCTTACAATCCACGTCTGGCTAGGTTTAGTTGACAGCTCCTTGTGCATTCACTCAGACACACCCCAAACACAGGGTACTCAGCCTCACTTGCATACATCTGCATTTTGAATGGGTCTTCCTGGGCTGGGAGGGTGGAGGGCCTGCCCTCACACAAAGGACTGCCACACCCCCTACTGGGACCCTGGCAGACAGCATTGAACTGAAAGGGGACCTGGTGCACTTCTTAGCCACTCTTTGAAGTCTCCCCCACTTCAAAGGCACATTTGGGTATGAAACAGGGCCTCTGCCCTACCACCTCAGACACTTGCTGGAGAAGAAACCTGAACCAGAAACTACATCCTGCCAAGAAGAGCTGCCTGGCTGCTCAAAGGACTCACCTGTCTGCTTTCTACAAAGGACTGCTGCCTTGCTGTTGGCCTGCTGCCTTGCTGAACTCTTGTCTGGCTGTAAAAGTGCTCTCCAAGGCTTGGATAGAGCTTGCCTCCTGTTCCCTGAAGTCTCAGGACCAAAAAGACTTCTCTTTTTAATTTGGACTCTTCGTGCGCCAAAAATTTCGACGCACAGCTTGCTCCGTGGCGAGAAAATCGCTGCACACCAACGCTGATCGTCGCAACGCCTTTGGGGTGACCGGAACTTCGACGCACGGACTCGCAAGTACAACGCCGCCTGACTTCCAGAGGGGAAATCGACGCAACGCCTGCCGTGAGAACGAAAATTCCACGCACAGCCTCCCGGAACGACGCGCAGCCGTAAAACAAGCCGAAGAATCCACGCACAGACCCCGGGACATCTGGTAATCCCACGAACCACAGAAAGAGACTGTCCGCGACCCAGAAAATGACACACGACTTCCCCATGTGAAAAATAACAACGCTAGTCTGTGTGTGCAGGGGAGAAATCGACGCACACACCATTTTTCCACGTATCTCTTCTTCTGCGGCCCTTTGCGGAGAGTTTCCACTGTAAACCAGGTACTTTGTGCTTAAAAGAGACTTTGTTTGCTTTTTAAAGACTCAAGACACTTAATATCACTTTTCAGTGATATCTCTACAATTTCATATTGCATCTTTGTTCGTTTTGACCTACAATTATCCAGATAAATATTCTATATTTTTCCAACCACTATGTGGTGTATTTTTGTGGTGCTATATGGTCTTCTTGTTTGATTTATTGCACAAATACTTTACACATTGCCTTCTAAGTTAAGCCTGACTGCTCGTGTCAATCTACCAGAGGGTGGGCACAGGATCATTTGGAATTGTGTGTGACTTACCCTGACTAGAGTGAGGGTTCTTGCTTGGACAGAGGGTAACCTGACTGCCAACCAAAAACCCCATTTCTAACATTGGTGATCAGCGGTGAGGATAGGACTTGTATTTGTGCAGTGACATACAGTAGCTCAGTATTTCATTACCTACCCACAGCTGAAGGTCAACGTGATTTTTATCTCTTTTGGAAATTCGTTTTTTTCCTGACAATTTTCTAAATCTAAATCCTCACTCAACATGTCTCTGGCTGGGTCTCAAGCAGGAGATTTGGACCTAGCCCTGTTGGAGACATATACTGTCAAACAGCTAAGAGGGTTCTGCAAGGTGATGAGAGTACCCACCCAAGGGGCCTCCATAAAGGAGGACTTTCAAGTGGCGCTGAGGGCCTGGGCAGAAGCCCATTAAGAGGAGGATGATGAGGAAGAGGAGCCAGAAAATGGCCCCTCAGAGGATTTATTGCCATCAGTGGGTAATGTTACCACTGCAATTGTGCCCCCTTCCAGACCAGGGAGCAGTGTCTCTGAGCAAAGCCTGACCGCAGAGGAAAGGAGAGAGGAAAGAGAGTTCCAATTGCAAATGGCAAAACTGAAAATTGAGGCCCAACAGGAGGAAAGGAGGGCAGAGAGAGAAGCCAAACAAGCTGAGGCTGAAAGAGCAGTCAAACAGGTGGCAGCTGAGAGAGCTTAGGCTGAAAAGAAACTATTGTTGGCTTATGAACTGAGTCTCAAGGAGCTGGAGATCAAGGTGAGACAGTCTGAATCCAGCAGTAATGATGGCAGCCTACTGACAGGACCTGCTGGAGAAAAGAAGGTTCGTATACCGAAAAATGTGGAGCCCAGTTTTGTGGTGGGAGATGACATAGATAAATGGTTAGCTGCTTATGAAGTTGCACTAAGGGCTCATGAGGTTCCTGAAGGGCAATGGGGTACAGCTATGTGGGGTTATGTGCCACCTTTGGGGAGGGACACACTTCTCACATTAGACATAAAGGATCACAACACATACCCACTTCAGAAAGCCATTTTACTTGCCAAGTATGGGCTTACCCCTGAGGGATACCGTAAGAGGTTCAGGGACAGCATCAAACAATCCACACAAACATGGGTAGATTTCTTTGACTTTTCCAGTAAGGCACTGAATGGATGGGTGCGGGGCAGCAAAGTAGATGATTACAAGGGTTATATGACTTGATTTTGAGAGAGCATATACTCAGTATTTCTTTTACAGAGTTGCGCCAGCACTTGGTAGATAGTAAGCTGACTGATCCCAGGAAGCTTGCTGAGGAGGCGGACCTCTGGACTAGTACTGGGGTGTCCAAAAAGGTATCTGGGAGTGACCCCGAAAAGGGTGGTTCCGGTTCCTCCCGACAGAGTGAGGGGGAGGTTAGAGATGACCCAGACAAGTCCCAGAGTGCGGGGGGAGGAAAGGGTTCCCATGCCCCATCTGAAAAACAGGGTGGTGGTTCTGGTGGGCAGTGGCCCAAAGCATCCCATTCCCAACCCTGCTGCTTTGAGTGTTCCCAGATAGGACACAGGAAGGGGGACTCTGTCTGTCCAAAGAACTCACCCAGTATTGGGACCTCTACAGGGGTGGTCCATGTGGCCTTAGGGAAAAGTAGTCCCCAGGGCAAGGTCGTAGACCATGCCTTCATCTCCTTTAGTTGGGAGGTGGACTCAGAGGGTAAACTGGTGATCCCTGAGGGTGGGAGTCGTCACTTCCACCAGGTGGGAGTGAATGGGGTCCCAGTCACCGCTCTGAGAGACACATGGGCTAGTCTTACCATGATTGTGGAGAGACTAGTGTCACCAGAGCAGTACACCGGACAGGTGTGTAGAGTGACTCCAGCCATTGGGGAAGATTTCTTCCGCCCCTAGGCCCGGGTGTCCCTAGAATGGGGTGGGGAGGTGACCCAGCGGCAGGTCATAGTTAGTCCCCAGCTGCCCATTGACTGCATTCTGGGGAATGAGGTTCCCCTAGTGTCAAGAGAGCTGAGAGGGTTGACCCCTAAGGGTGCCCTGACAGTTCCGATGTCTGGCAGTACCACTCCCCAGAGGAGGGTATGTGAGCCCAGATGTGGAGGCACGGTGATGAAGGACTCACCCTTGTCCTCTGTTCAGCCACAGGATACAGACCCTGGGCTGAGTGACCGGTATCAGGGATCCACCCCTGAACTGGTGAGAATGGAGAAAGGGTGCAAGACCCCTGGGGCTACTGCCCCCCATTCTGGGATGCTTCAGGAGACCCTTGGGAGCTCCCTACAAGCCCTCCAGCTGGAGAAGAAGCTCATCCAACGCCCCCCTCAGGGTCTCCACTTAGCAGTGGCTGGCCTGGGGCCTGGCTCATGACACTGACAGCTGTCAGTGGCATCTGTTGGTTTCTGTCCTTGTGGGCAGGGTTTTTCCTGGGTTGGTGACAGAAGTCAGGCCCAAGGAATGGAATGGGCCACATCACCTTGTTGGCCATGGTGGTACTGTCTGCATACTGGGATGCATCTGTAAGCAAATTAAAGTTAGGAGCTTTACAGATGGGGTCCTCAGGTGATGAGAAGGGTTCCCCATGGGCCAGATCAGTGGCCCCAGAGAGTATAGACAAAGAATCCTCACTGAGTTCAGAAAGGCATAGAACTGGCAAGTGCCCCTGCAGTAGTGAGCCATTGCCCATGTTCTATCGCCTTAAGCAGGGAAGTCCATCAGAGTGTTGCTTAGTCTACCCTGGCTTTAGGCTGGAAGGGGGATATGTTGGAAATGGCCCTTCTGCAGGGTTATCCCCAGACTTTTTGCCTTCCTCCTTCTCTTTTTCTGACCTCATTTTTGCTGGTTTCTAGACTCTGCGCACTTTACCACTGCTAACCAGTGTTAAAGTGCATATGCTCTCTCCCTTTAAACATGGTAACATTGGATCATACCCAATTGGACTATTTAATTTACCTATAAGTCCCTAGTAAGGTGCACTGTATGTGCCTAGGGCCTGTAGATTAAATGCTACTAGTGGGCCTGCAGCACTGGTTGTGCCACCCACTTAAGTAGCCACTTCCCCTTGTCTCAGGCCTGCCATTGCAAGGCCTGTGTGTGCAGTTTCACTGCCACTTCGACTTGGCATTTAAAAGTACTTGCCAAGCCTAAAACTCCCCTTCTTCTACACATAAGTCACCCCTAATGTGTGCCCTAGGTAACCCCTAGAGCAGGGTGCTGTGTTGTTAAAGGGCAGGACATGTACCTATGTAGTTTATATGTCCTGGTAGTGTAAAACTCCTAAATTCGTTTTTACACTACTGTGAGGCCTGCTCCCTTCATAGGCTAACATTGGGGCTGCCCTCATACATTGTTGAGGTGGCAGCTGCTGATCTGAAAGGAGCAGGAATGTCATATTTAGTATGGCCAGAATGGTAATACAAAATACAGCTGACTGGTGAAGTCGGATTTAATATTACTAGTCTAGAAATGCCTCTTTTAGAAAGTGAGCATTTCTTTGCACTTAAATCTTTCTGTGCCTTACAATCCACGTCTGGCTAGGTTTAGTTGACAGCTCCTTGTGCATTCACTCAGACACACCCCAAACACAGGGTACTCAGCCTCACTTGCATACATCTGCATTTTGAATGGGTCTTCCTGGGCTGGGAGGGTGGAGGGCATGCCCTCACACAAAGGACTGCCACACCCCCTACTGGCACCCTGGCAGACAGGATTGAACTGAAAGGGGACCTGGTGCACTTCTTAGCCACTCTTTGAAGTCTCCCTCACTTCAAAGGCACATTTGGGTATAAAACAGGGCCTCTGCCCTACCACCTCAGACACTTGCTGGAGAAGAAACCTGAACCAGAAACTACATCCTGCCAAGAAGAGCTGCCTGGCTGCTCAAAGGACTCACCTGTCTGCTTTCTACAAAGGACTGCTGCCTTGCTGTTGGCCTGCTGCCTTGCTGAACTCTTGTCTGGCTGTAAAAGTGCTCTCCAAGGGCTTGGATAGAGCTTGCCTCCTGTTCCCTGAAGTCTCAGAACCAAAAAGACTTCTCTTTTTCATTTGGACTCTTCGTGCGCCAACAATTTCGATGCACAGCTTGCTCCGCGGCGAGAAAATCGCAGCACACCGACGCTGATCGACGCAACGCCTTTGGGGTGACCGGAACTTCGATGCACGGCCTCGCAAGGACAACGCCGCCTGACTTCCAGAGGGGAAATCGACGCGACGCCTACCGTGAGAATGAAAATTCCACGCACAGCCTCCCGGAACGAAGTGCAGCCGGAAAACAAGCCGAAGAATCCACGCACAGACCCCGGGACATCTGGCAATCCCACGAACCACAGAAAGAGACTGTCCGTGCACCGGAAAACGCACGACTTCCCAGCATGAAAAATAACGACGCAAGTCCGTGTGTGCAGGGGAGAAATCGATGCACACACCATTTTTCCGCGTATCTCTTCTTCTTTGCGGAGATTTTCCACTGTAAACCAGGTACTTTGTGCTTGAAAGAGACTTTGTTTGCTTTTTAAAGACTTAAGACACTTAGGGGGTTGTTCCGACCTTGGCGGGCGGCGCACTCACGCGGCCCCCATTCTGACATTCCTGCTGGGCCGGCGGGAATGAGGCCGCAACACAGGAGCCGGCTCCGAATGGAGCCGGCGGTGTTGCGGCCGTGCGACGGGTGCAGTTGCACCCGTCGCGCTTTTCACTGTCTGCTAGGCAGACAGTGAAAAGCTGGCCGGGGCCCTGTTAGGGGGCCCCTGGACACCCCTTACCGCCAGCCTCTTCCTGGCGGTGAAAACCGCCAGAAAGAGGCTGGTGGTAAGGGGGTCATAATCCCCAGGGCAGCGCTGCCCTGGCGGATTATCGCCGCCGGGGGAGAAATGGCGGAAAACCGCCGGCCCCGGCGGTCCGACCGCGGCTTTACCGCCGCGGTCAGATTGGGAAAAAAAGCACCGCCAGCCTGTTGGCGGTGCTTTGGTCGTTTTTTCCCTGGCGGTCGTCAGAATGACCCCCTTAATATCACTTTTCAGTGATATCTCTACAATTTCACATTGCGTCTTCGTTCGTTTTGACCTACAATTATCCATATAAATATTCTATATTTTTCCAAACACTGTGTGGTGTATTTTTGTGGTGCTATATGGTGTTATTGTATGATTTATTGCACAAATACTTTACACATTGCCTTCTAAGTTAAGCCTGACTGCTCGTGCCAAGCTACCAGAGGGTGGGCACAGGATAATTTTGGATTGTGTGTGACTTACCCTGACTAGAGTGAGGGTTCTTGCTTGGACAGAGGGTAACCTGACTGCCAACCAAAAACTCAATTTCTAACATCCATAAAACATGATGACTTTTGGTTCTGAAAGCCCTGAGTATATCAAAGAGGTTAAATGTGTGTATGCCAAGATTGCTGCAGGCAAAACATTTGTTTTAGGTCTGATTAGAGATGGATTACTCCCTTCCAGAGCTAACGTCAACACAATACATAGAAAGGATCGTCGACTGTCAGCCATTTTCTTGATGGCAGTGTCTTTCATATTTACTACAAGGGTATGAGCGGTTATACATTTTGCAGCCAGAGATGGTTGGTAGCACATTACTGTAACATTTCACAGTTCAAGAGCAGAACAGCTTGCTGTATCCCGGAGTTCATAAAGAAAATGGCTTTGGGTCAACCCTCTTCACCAATTAATTCCTTTATAGTATTTTCCTTCAGCCATTTGCTAATCATTTTGTATGAAACAGTACTCTAAAATACATTCCTAGTGGACACCCATGCTTTATTTGTCCCACACTACAACTAGTATGAAGGAAGAGTAATAGAGATTTGGACTGTAGGAGTGCTAAATACTCATTAATGGTCAGTTCCAACAAGCACTAACAGTGCCAACACATCTGTCTTCCTGAAGTGAATGTGCAGACCTTCCAACAAAATACAGATTTGTCACACATAAAAATACAACACGATCTATCTCACATGCACAGAGGCAGGATGAATATATGTACTGGACAGGCAGCACACACAGTTTCACATACATACACCTAAAATAAATTTTTTATGCACAATCTGTGCTATTGATGTATTCATGCTGCCAGTGTGCCCAGGGAGGCTCAAGGTTGTGCCTAGGAAAAAACTAAAAATGGAGTGCTGAGGGAGTGTGCTCCTATACAATGTTGTGTTTAACATAAGGAGTTTACTAAGCTCACGGTCAGCACCCTACTTCCTGACTGTTTTTGCACCAACATTGACTTCAGGAGCATCATGGTCAGCATTCCCAAACCTGAAAAATCCTGCCCTACACTTTTCTTGAAGATTTCTAATGAGATTGAAAGGTAGATAAATAAGTTGTTGAGAAATATCTGAACAGTATTTATACTACAAAAATAGGAAAAATTAGGGATTGCACAATTTATGTGTGACAATGCCCCCCTTGCTTGAACAGTTTTTAAACGTGGAATAATGATAAAAAGACTAGCGAGACCAGAATGCCTAAGAAGGCTTATGGGTGTGCCTCATGCAGTGTTTTCAAGTTTTATCATGGAACCTTTTTGGCTCCAAACGGACTTCGTGGCAGTGTAGCGTAATCACTAGAATAAAATGTACTGAAAGCTTCCTTTAGAACGTTAGAATTCACAGATGCATGCAGAAGAATGAAGATGTGTGATTTACAGCTCCGTGTTTGACATAGTTATTGGCAGATACCCCTGCTGAGGCGGATGCTACTGGCAGTGAGATAGGGGGTAAGTAACCCGAAGAAAGACAGTACTCTCCAAGAGAGTTTGCCGTGGTCTAAGCAAACTGCCTGTGTGTGCCACGTGTGCCTTCATCAAAGTGCTGAGTAGACTATTGGTGTATGTAGAGTCAAAGTGCAACTACATCCAGTGTGAAGCATTTGAAGATAAAGAAAGCTTCATTGAGAAGTTTATGCATCATTGGGCAAGAAGCTATGACCAAGACTATACTAAAACGTACTGCACTGCCACCCAAAATAAAGTCATAAATTTTACGGAGCATTAATGCTTAAGGTAGATACAACTAGGTTTACAAAGTGCAGTCAAAGATAATTGTAACTCACCAAAGAAAGTTGCCAACAGAAGCACTGGCTGAAAAAACAAGTAAAAAGGAAGCATACATTTGTTGCACTTACCAGATCCTTGAAAAGTGGAGCATGACAACCTCAGCACCGGGTGGGAAGATCCAAGAAGAAGCACTGGGGATGTGCTGACTGAGCTGTCCAATATCTGTAGTGGCAGACCACCAAAGCTGCCAGGTGGTGACTCAGAATAACTCCATAGATCTCCACAAGTGACAGGCACTAATCGAAACCAAGAAGAAGGTCAAAACCCAAAAGAGTGTTCTGGATGTCCCAGAGGCAGATCCATTTCCTGTCCTCAGTGATGATGCAGATTCTAATACACAGCCAGCAGCATCCAAAAAAGCTCCACCCACAAAGCCAGCCACTCCCATGAGCATTTACAATGCTGTTGCCTCCCTGAAACCACCACTACCTTTTGATACTGCCCAAAAGCAAAATAATGGTGAAAGATGGACTGCTTGGATAAAGACATTTGTGGGTTTCATTGATGCATTTAAATAACCTGATAGCAGACCGGTTATCATGTATCTCAAAAACCTTGCTGATGATGGCATGAAAGAAGTTATAAAGAAAATGGCAAGAAATGACACAGAAGTCACTTACTGTCAGATTAAAGACTCTTTGAATCTCAATTTCAATCCAGTCTCAAGCATTGACTACAAACAATACATTTTCAGCCAAGAACGTCAAAGGGTTGGTGAAACCATTGATGAATTTGTAGAGAGCCTAGATGAACATCTAGTAGAAGCTATGTGACAATGAATGCTGAGGGAATATGGAGCGAGTGTTGATCACTGCCAGAGCTGAGGAGCAAGCTGAAAAACAAGCTGCTGACATAGAGACTGGAGATGCCCAGAGCGAATCAGTCATGAGTGAGAAAAGTGAGCCAAAGCAAAAGATTGAAGAACACAAAGTGATGTTTACATGTAAAAATAAGTTGATTTAGATGTGGATTTCATTTCAACATGAAGGTAAATGCTTCGCCATTTGACAAATATGTAAAGGCTGTAGGAAAGAGAACCTTTTTTAATGGTGTGTAAGATGAAGGAAAATGTAAGTGTGTCACGGGGCAAAGTCCAAAGGGTCACCAGAATACTCTAGAAGCATTGTTTGCTGCATGCTCATAAGGCCAAGCAGCAACATCAGTTCAGGCAAATTGACAACAAACAAAGTCGATTGCTCTCTAAATCATTGTCAAAAGTTCTTTCAGCTCAATATTGAGTGAAAGTGAAGAAAGTGATAGTGCCATGTCAATGTTCAGAGAAATGTACGCTTGTTGGACTGGTCGCATGTGAAAAAGAATGTCAGTCAAGGAAAGGTCAACATGCCAAAACAGAAAATCATGCAAACATTGTTTAAAGATTACTTTGAAAGTTAATAGTTGTTGAATACCTTTCATTATCAACAGTGGTGCATTGATAAACATAATGCCGCAAGAGAAATATAATGAATAACCTCCATTAACATGGCATATGCCATCGAAAACCAAAATATATACATGCGCTGCATTGATTACCATAAGGAGTTCAAGGTTCATTTATAGCAACAGTGAAACATAAGAAAACAAATGTACAAGCACTGTTCTGTGCGCTTCAAGGTACAGCGTCAAGTGCCTGCTTACTCAACTTCAATACAGCTGCTGATATGTGAGTAATCTCTGTGAATTACAACATGAATGCTCATCACAACATAATAAGTCAATTCTCTTTGTTGTTTCATGGTTAGGAAAGTTTAAGACTATGAAAGTAAAACTGCATATTAATGAAGAGATTCATCCTGTTGCACAGACTAGTTGCTTTACACTTACAAGAGGTTGTTGAAAAAGAAATTGAATAGTTACTTAAGCATGGCATTATTGATCATTCATCTGTTCCATATGAACATAAAGCACCAAAAGAGTACATCTTTGTGGCCAAACACCAGTTGACTTGTTGAGCCTTTTATGAGTAAGCTAAAGGAAGCAGTGCAATAAGCAACTCTTGAGAAGCTCATTTTGAAAACAATACTTAATGCTACTCTAAGAGCTTATTGTTCAGCACCTCACTCAACCACAGGCGAAAGCCCTGTGATTTTGACGTTCAGGAGAGCAATGACAGCCAAGTTACCAAGTTACCAGGTAACCAAGTTACTTCAATGGACCACCAAGAGAGGCAAAAATGAGAGCATGATTCATACTAAAGACCTTGTTAAGAAGCAGAAACTGAAAGCTTAGGTAGACAAAGGCAACATGCAGAACATCTCATTTAGAAGAGGAGCTTTGGTGATCGTCCAACAGCTGTGCAAAAGAAAATCTAATGCTCCATATGATGATGAACCTTTTCAAAAGGTGTATGCCAAGGGACACATGGCGATTGCCCTGCGCCCTGGGAAGTCTGTTACCAGAGACATTTCTCACTTTAGGCCTGTCATTCATCGGTCTTCAACTTGAAATGGAGAAAGAAAGACTGACCTTAAAAAAATCAATGACTGCTGCTACCTCCTCACCATCTTTAGCAATCTCTGACACTGAAGATGACAGCTTACAGTAACCAGATCAGGTTGTATGCTCAAAGTGCCAAGAAGATTGATCAATTGTACATACTTATGTGTTTGCCACCGATTTTGTGACAATTGTAATTTTTCTTTTAAAGATGGGGAGATGTAGTGTCTTCCAAGTTTTATGACAGGACTTTTTGACTTATTGGTTCCAGTTGGACTCCATTGCACTATGACGTAATCACTAGAATAGAATGTAATGAAAGCTTGGTTTACAATGTTGGAGTTCACATATGACTTCATGACTACGGTGTGCATCAAAATTGAATAAAGGATCAGGAAAGCCTGCAAGCTCAAACCTGAAAAGCTATAAACTACACTTTTCCTGAACGTTTCAAATAAGGATCAAATGTGCATATAAAAGTTGTCCAGAAATTTCCGGCCAGTATTTAATCTGCAAAGTGGAAAAAATAAGGATTGCACAATGCCTGTGTGGCACTCCCCCTTCTCTCACTTGAACAGTAGTGAGCTGTGGAATAATGCTAAGAATATTACAGAAACCAGAATGCCTTATGACGCTCACAGGTGTGCCTATTAATGGGCAAGTGCTGGAGTTATAAGGGACTGTGCTGCCATAAAACGGTGTGTGCCAGTTTGTATTGTATGTGAGTGTGTTCATGTTCTCTGTTATGAATACCTGCTTGTAGTGTTCTTGGTGCATATTTTAAGTACAGAAACAGACAATCACAATATCAACTTACTATCTACATTAGACACATACAAAATTATAAAAATGTTTAGTACCAAATATTTTTTTTATTTTGAGAACAATATCTATTCATGTGTGTGTGGGGGGGGGGGTATGTGTATATGTGTGTATCAGATGGAAGATTTTATAACTTATAATATACTCTTTTTGGAAACACAGAACACCACCAAAGAAAACATCAACATTACATCTAAATGAGTACTTTTTATATGGTGAAAATGCTTAAGAAAATGTTGGAAGGAAGAACCAGAATGCTGATCATATTCAAATTCAGAACAAACTAACAATTAGTAAAACACTGTAAGTGAAAGAAACCTCAAGCTATCATTTTCATGTAAACATACCCAAAGAAGAGTGAATCCTGTCATCCTGTCCCATTACAAAAGCAATTAATCTTGAAGAAAGTAAGCATAACCGTTATAATCCAACTGAAATGACTGTTGAAATTAAAATGTACAAGAAATGATAATATAATTGTAACCTAAACATATTTCTTATAGCCAGAAAAGAAGCATCAACAGATCACTTTCAGTAGAAACCAACGAAAAAAATAAAAAAGAGACAATCCTGAAAAATTGTATACCGAAAGGAGAAAGCAACTTGGAAACATCAGACCAAAATTATAAAAAACACTAATGTAAAAATAATCTGGCCAAAATTTTGAAACAAACATAACACACTAAATTGTACACTCTTTTAACTATTTCTAAATCACTAACAAATCACAATATGTTTATTGAACACACTCTCACTACCTCTCAATGAGAGATTCACTCTCAACCAAGCACAGGTAAAATTCATGTGATTTCCTTCATGTAAATTATTTGAAATTACCCCCAAATTGCAAAACATTATGCATAATTACAAGGAATGCCTATTCCAGCACTCTGTATCCAAAATGGATAAAAAAATGGATTTCACAGTTAGAAATAGTGGAAAAAACGCAATGTATGTGAGAGGACATTGGCCCTCATTATGAACTCGGCGGTAAACCCCTTTGTTGCTGGCGGTCTAAAAAAAGACCACCATCACGTTGAAGACCCCACCAGCCAAATAAACAACATTCTGCTGGGCTCGCGGGTGGAAACAATGTTTCTGCCAGCCGGCCCAGCGGAATGCAGAGCCTGTACATTGCCACTGGGTCTACATGGAGCCGGCGACAATGTAGCAGTGCGGCAGGTGCATCAGCACCCGTTGCGCATATCACTTCCCATAAATCGGGTAGTGACATGTGCGATGGGGATGTGTGCGGGGACCCCTGGGCACCCATTCCGCCAGCCTTTCCCTGGCAGTCTAGTCACCAGGGAAAGGCTGGGGGAAAAAAGTACATTATCCGGCAGCGTTGCTTGCAGCGCTGCCCTGTCGTATAAGAAACTCTGCCATTGCCAGGCTTCCTGTCGGTGGTAGCCTGGCGGTGGCAGACTTCTGCCTGATGCGGAGGTCTCGCCATGTGCATTATATGGCGGTCCGGACCGCCATCCCGGTGGCGGTAATTTCTGCAACCGCCGACATGGCGGTCCGGACCGCCATGTTCAAAATGAGGGCCATTGTGTTTAGGGTGTGCCTCTCCAGACTTAATCCTGTTCCTGAATGCTTGTTTCCCCATCCATCCAATTCATTACTGACAGTTTTCCTTCCCACCCGTCCAATGTGTTTCTACTTTTTTTCATTTTCTGCTCGGCCACTCTACCCCCTTTTTCTGCCTTTCTGTTTTTTTTTTTTTTTTTGTCACTCTCCACTCCCCAGTCATAGGAGAGTCAGGAAGTGGGTCTTACTCCCACCCCCATTGGAACCAAGCAGTTGTGACACACCACAACAGTTTTAATGAGGTAGTGGTGCACTTTTAATCTATGTTGTATGCCACCATCTCTTGACATAGGTATTAGGCTAAGCAATCAATAGAGCCTTGCAAAGAACACATTCCACCGAGAGTGAATCTGGCACATTATTTGTTACCACTCCAACACTATGGGAATCCAACGGCAGGTTACACACCACCAGACTGATATCATTGTACCACCCACTCAGCATTCAGGTTACAGGTAAATCATGTTTAACATTTTTTAAGTTTACTTTTGTTACTTCACAGAAGGCATTACATCTTGGTGACCTACCTATAACTTGGGGAGCACTGTGCACTGCTTATGACTTCACATATTACATAACTCATGACATGTTAAATAACATGTTTCATGACATTACTGGTAACACCTCAAAATATATCATTGATGATATCACTGATAACATCATCTAATTATGCTTTTCATACTGGAAGGTATTTAGTGAGCCGCACCTAGTCTCAATTTTCTATCACCTCTATAATGGAAATGGAAAGAACCTTTTGCAACACGGAGGACTTAAATCATATGTTTAAAAGCACCCACATTTAATAGAGACTGTGCTCTTTGTTACTGTTAACATAATGGCTCTGAAGACATTAATGCAATCTTAAATTTATTAAATTAAATATGTTTCAAAAGAGTGTTTGGTCAATATTTACCTTACTGAGTTGTAACTGTTAAATACCTAGGGGCATATTTACTATGGGCTTGTGTTGTTGCCCCTGTGCCACACAAGTCATTGCAAGGCACAATCAAGTCCTTAGATGGTATTTACTAAGCCATGAAAATCAACCTTGCATGGCTCTGAGTGCTTTAGTAAATCCAAAGTAAAGCAAGGCAGTGTATCTTTCTGCTTTGCATTCATTACCATGTGGCAGTTTTCTAAACTATCCCAGACTTGCTAAAGGTGATTTCTGCGGCATACATATAAAAGAGGGGAAAAAAAGTCAAAATATTGTTGTTGTGCAAGATGATGTCCCTTCCAGCACAAAAACAATCCTACTCGGAACTAAGGCACCCTTGCACCACACAGCTGTATACCTTAGGCTACACAAGTGCACCAGGATGGCTAATGCATTGTGATGTAGTGTTTTTTTAAAGAGGTGATCCTTTATCTCTTCCTTAAATTTGAACAGCGTTTAGGCAGTCCTGATAGACATAATGATGTTGTTTCAGATCCTGTGTGCATAGATGGAAAAGGCCTGCTGTCTTTCTCTTTCTTTACACATATTAGTATGCAGTCCGATGATGTAATGGCTGTGAGTATGAGTAAAACTATCAAAGATGGTGAGCTTGTCTGCAAGATAAGCAGAGGTGATGGTCATGATGACATGGTAAATGATTATGCTAGTTTTGAATATAGTGCAGTGTGACAAAGGGGAGCCGAAGGAGTTCCATCAAGATGGAGGTAATGTGATCATATTTCTTCAGACTGTGAATGGGATGTGCTGAAGTGTGTAGAATGCCCCTAAGAGGTGGCAGTTTGGAGTCTAGAAGGCAATGGAGCAGGCCCTTTTAACATCCAGATGCAAGAGTATGAGGATCTGAGCAGTTCTGAAGTCACAGTTTGGAAGAAACTGTTTGACTTTTTTCAGAAGAGAGAACTGGTACAAGGCAATCTTTGTGTTTTTTGGCAATGTGTTCCTTGAGCATGAGTTTGTTATCAAGGGTAAATTAAAGTCATATGGCATTGGGTGAAAGCTGGGGCTCAAAGGTGTCAAGGTTTATGTATTTAAGCCGGGCTTGTACTGTATCTTGTGTACTGTTCTTGACAGATAACTGGAATTCTGTCTTGGTTGGGCTAAGCTCAGGTAGGCCCTGGACATCCGAGTGTGGATGATGTGCAAGCTGTGATGGAGATGTTAAATGTCTGAAGCAGAGGAGACATTCAGGTACAGCCGTGTATTATCTGCATATTGGTGAATCTTGATGCTGTTATATGTAAGTGGAGCGACACATGAATCAAATAAAAGGTTGAAGATTACAGGGTATATTGTGGAAACCTGAGGGACTCTATATGTTATAGGAATATTATGTGACCTTCAGGTGCCCATGTGAACATATTTGTGTTGTTGGATATGTAAGAAGAAAACCAGTGAAGGATATCGCTGGTGAATGTCATTCAAGGGATGGTCTGAGGGAGCGATGGTCGACTGCATTGAAAGTACCTTAGAGGTCCAGCAATATCCAGCATCAGGAGTCATCTGCAATGTGCAAGGTAGCAATTTACATACTGTAGTGTGACCTGAAGGCAGACTGGTAGGCGTGTGCCAGATATAGTAAGATATCATCTTCATAAAAGAAGTTGAGTATGTCAGCTTAATCTGGGAGGGATAGCGCTTTGAAGGTTTATTATTGAATTATTGTATGAGAAAGGGTGGCTGTAACAGATGAAGCAAATATAAATTGAGTAACTATATTATTTATAAAAAAGAAAAAAATATAACAAAAAAGATAAATAAATACCAAATTTGACGATAACCAAGACCACAAATTTATAATATAATTACACAAAGAATATATAACAGAATTAGTCCCTTTGAAAAGCACACAAAATAAAAGAAACATAAGTTGAGATAACTAGCAAATAAATAGGTACTTATAAATAATATGCTGTAAAGAAATAAACATTTAAAAATTAAAAATAAATAACAATATGTTAAAATTTCAAAAGTAAAAAATATACACTATCCTAAATTAAAAATAATTAATATTTTAACATTAATTACATTTAAATGTTTAAACGATTATAAAAAGTTATTTTAATTACAAAGAAAAAACGTGTAATCAAATTATATATAGCAAAATAAATTATTACAGGTGTTAAAAATATCACAATAGTAAAAACATGTTAAAAAATGAGATACAATTTTTTTTATCTTGCCTAATTAAAAAACATAAAATTGAAAAAATTGTTTAAGAAATTTCCTGGAAATTAATTTGCTATGAAAGTATTGAAAAAAATAAAAATAAAATTGACACAAGAACAATTTTCAACATAAACCTTTAAAATGAAACAATGAATAATATCCAGCTCAGCATTAAAACCCAACATTCTGCTCATACAATTATTCTACCAAAATTTAAATATATTAAAACAAAACACACACAAAATACACAACAAACACAGAGATATTTTTATTCACAATTTTACAAATATTTTGGAAACCTATAATCTTACTGGTTAAATTATGTGTAGTGACTTGATTTACAAAAGGAGAATTAAGGATATGATGTAGTTCAATAAAGAATTAGGTTTACAAAAATCTGAATACAATGCATTCCCTTCAGGAGCCCCATTCATTCTAGAGCCTAGGGATAGTGGTGAAATGTGGGAGTCTAAGGGAGACCTCATCACCTTCTGCAGGGGGCGAGGGGGATCATTTCTCGTTACACCCCCGGAGTTTCTCTCTGCCTATTGGTAATGAAGTACCCTAATGCATGATTTGGAGGCTATGAACAGTCGAATATGTTACCATGTTCCTTTCTCAGAAATGAAAACAAATCCATCCTACTGTACAATCCTGTTACACAAATCTTTATCTTTGTTCAAGTATCAAACCGTTCAGAAACAAGATGTGTACACATTGGTCAGAATAAGCACCAAGATTCACAAATAAAGAAGCTGCAAAATATTTTTCAGGTGTCTCTAATGTAGCTTACAGTTTTATTTCACTTGAAAAGAATGCCAGTGGCAGAAAGTATTACTCATTTTATTAAAGTTATTATTGGCTGCAAAACAGAATACAGCATTTTTTCCTACAGACACATGAGTGTTTTCTTTTTAATACTTTGGTATGCTCTCTTTGGTATTTTAAGTTAGGTCTCGTGTTTTGGCTTACGCTTTAAGTTCTAGCTGTGCTGCCACAAGCTTGCTCATTTATAAAATGTAAAAAATATTTAATGAACTGTATTTCACTCAAGTAACAAATGGAGCCGAAAACAGGCAATTTCAAAGTGATACATTTAAACGCATTGGTTACAAAAGTTTAGTTTGAATTAATTGCACTGACTACATTGAAATCTGTAAGGTTTTCTCTCAAATGTTTTCGAGTGACATCACAAGAATGAGAACCAAGCTCTAGAGGTTTATATTCCCTGATTCAGTTTCACCGAATCTTACTCAATATGTCATCCCATTGACATGTAAAACACACGCAGATGGCATCGTGCCACTCTCCTACATCTTCCTCAAAGCCATCCTCTTCTTTCCCTACTTTAAATACGAGAAGCGGTGCCAAAGCCAATAAATGTAACTCTTTTATAAGTCAAGGTAATTCTTTAATCCATGGTGAATTTGTGTGTGGTTATGTGGATGGGTAAGCAGGTGAAAGTGATAACGAGTCTATGGTTTGGCGGATGAGTGAGTTCAAAGATGGGTGAATGAGTAAGTTACAGATGCCAATAACAAGTATAGGAAGAGTGAGTTCTTAGATGAATGAATGGGTGAAAAAATTAATGTACTGATGGTTGGCATGATGAATTGGTAATTGCATGAAGAGAATAATGGGTGAGTAAATGGATGGTTGCAGAACGTTAACACCAATTCTACATGGGGAGACCTCAGGTAGCTGAAGAAATAGTGAAATAAGAATTATATGCAAAGCATTAAACTAGGGATGTCCACTGTCATTTCACGAAAGCACAGAGAGTGTATTTATAAAGATTTCCGATATTTATAAAGTGGAAGCATTACACCAAGGGTGTACACTATTATTCCAAGAATACCTGCAAAACGTTATGAATCACTGCCATTATGTAAAGCATGTCTTACACAGGTATGGGTCCCAGACTTTACGTTAGGCAGTTATCCAGGACTGGTTCTGAGGACAAATACAATTATAGAAAATCCTCAAAATGTAAGACATTACCACAGAAAAAAAGTGGAAGATTACAAGGCTGAGCACTCTTCCTTACCTAAGGACCCCTAAATGAAAACCTTAGGAATAAGAATGACTAAGGGTAGGATAGCTAGTACAGTACCACAGGACTCTGTAAATAGCCCTAATAGCTTTCCTCTGACTTCTGAGAGTGGATAGAGACATGTCTATTTAAATTATAAAATTAGAGTATAATCACCGACCCAGTGAATTACCAATTTAATTTTATCTTATATGCGAAAGGTGGCACAATGAAGGTGTTATGCTTATCCTTGTGGACATTCTCATAGAGTCTTGAGTCTTGAATCATACATTTAACCTTATCTAAATGCCCAGACTCTTCAAACTCCTCCTCTCAACTGCCACACGTATAGGTACATTCCCTGCGGAGTAGTCAACTGGAGAGGAGCAGATGGAAGTGGGGATGGAGAGAATGGCAAAATACATAGCTGCGTGGTTGGTATCCGGTGAAGGAGAGCACTCCATGGGTTCCAAGGCCAAATGAGGGGCCACCATCACCATCACCCACTGTGTATGAAACGGTGGGCAAGTAACTTGAGAATTAAAGGGAATGGAGGCAACACAAAGAACACACCCTCTTGCCACAAGCATATCAAATATCCACCCCAAGCTCCCTTGAGCTGAAATCCAGAGCTAAATCACTGAAGCTGAGCTTTGTGAACATTTGCACTCAGATCTATCCTCAGCATGTTAAACCTGACACCATTTTGGGGAAACATCACAGGGATAAACTGCAATGAATGGAACAGACTATTCAGAGAATCTGTTAAATCTTTGCATATTCCTACTATTTGAATCATTGTCAAGGATAGAAATTCTCTTTTGCTACCCACCAATTTAACTGATGAGAAATCTGTTCACCTAGTCTCTCATGATGATTTACATAGGCCTTGGTTGTGGTGTTATCTGTCCTCAACAGAACTGCTGTGTTCTTAGTAGCAATCTTGGAGGACTGAAGAGCTTGAAGGACAGAACAAAGTTCCTTCCAGTTCCATTCTATTGTTCCACATACCTTAGCTGAAAGACATTCCAGTGTTGCCCTCCAACTGCAGCTCAAGGCTGTGGTGTTCAGAATCATTGGGGCTGGACAAAGAAGCACAAATTCTCTCTGGAAGGTGGAGAGCTTTCAAAGTGATACTTTAGCTATGTATGTATGACTATGGTGTTTCCATGCAAAAACCTAGAACCAGCCAAAAAGCAACTGAGTGTTGTACAGAGTGAAAGGCATGCAATTAGTCAATGATTGATAGAGAAAGCTGAGCTGTGGACATCTATTGCATAGCAATGTAGTGTTCTTTAACCCCTTAGCTGTCCTCCACCCCTCCATGCTGAGGCCTTTTTTTGGCTATTTGGAGTAGTTTGTGCTTCGGGCACCATAACATTTATTCCACATAAGGTTTACATGCCAAATTTGTGTCCCTTTTTTCCAACATCCTGTGGATCATAAAGGGACCCAGGTTTTGTGGATTCCCCTGCAGGGGATCCATATAAAAGGGAAAATATAGCAAAATGTTTATTTTTTTGAGAAAAATAAGGAACAACTGCTCCAGATAAAAGTGTCTGTTTTGTTTCTTAAAGATGGCATCAATGAACAATTTGCTTTACTACAATCACCATATTGCCAGATCTGATTCAAAAAAAAAAAATTGTGTACCAAAGTTTTAGCATTTATCTAAGAGATAGCACATTTTTCCAATTATTATGCCCTCAACCTACCTCCAGTTTGTGTTGGTAACCACATGATAGGAGAGCTTTAGATTTCTGAAAAGTAGAAAACATTTGAAATTAGGTAAAAGGGACATGTGTGTACATCCCTCAAGTGTTTCCCAAGGAAAATACCTTGAAATAAACAAATATTGACTTAAGAAAAAAATGCTGTTTGTGGTAACAGTTTCATCTGTAACTTTTTGTCACAATGGCAAATTTAAAAAAGCAATATACCATTTTGCACACTAGAACTTCTGGTTTGAGGGATATATAATGTTTGTGGGTTCTCCAAGAACCCAAAGTACCCAGAGCCAATAAATGAGATGCACTGTACAATTGTTTTTCATTGAGTACCAAGCACAGATCAATTCAGATAGTGAAATAGGTAGAGTGTGCAATGGGTATCAAGGAAACCTATGTATTTCTGAAATGGACACATTATATGGAATTTAGAAGCAGTGGTTATTAGTACACCTCTGGATTTGTGGGTACCCATACTAGAATAAGATTTAGAGAGTGGTTTTCAAAAATGTCTTCTTTTTTATTCACTGGGTTACATTTGAAAGGCTCAAATGCAGAAAAATCCAATTGGTAATAAAAATGTTCTACTATTCTATACTCCAACAAGACTTCTGATAAAAATGGTACCTTACTTTTGTGGGTATGCTTAGTGGGGCGTCAAGAAATGGCCTAAAACCCAAAATGGATGCATCACATTTTTCCGTTGAAAACCTACCCTTTGTTCTCAATGTGGTTAGATGTGGATTTTTGACTCTAGCTCAGCCTGCACCTAGGGAAACCTAGCAAATCTATACATTTTCCAAAATTAGACACCTGGTGGTATTCAAGGTGGGGTGACCTGCTCGTCTCTCACTAAAGGGCATATTTATACTATATTTGCTCCTTTTGTGCGTCTTTTTTTGACGCAAAAATGGTGTAAACCAAACTCCATATTTATATTTTGACGCTAGACCCATCTATAGTGAAATTTTTTGAGTTATCGCCATTTTTTGGAATGCGTGAACCCACCTTATGTCAATGAGATGCAAGGTAGGTGTTCCCATCCAGAAAATAACTCTAAACTCGTAGCACTAAATTTATCCCCCTGTGCAAAAATGGTGCACTGGTGGGAGGTGGTCAAAGATAATGCCACTAAGCCTGCTTAGCACCATTATTTAACACCTGGGTCAGACCAGGCATTACGGGACCTGTGGACCCTTTTCCATGTCTAAATGCCATGGAATGGCCCCACAGGTGCACACCCCAAGCCCCAGGAACACCCACACCCACACCAGAGGGACACCAGAGGGACACCAGAGGGACACCAGAGGATGGGGACCCCATCCCAGGTAAGTAGGGCAAGTATTGTTAAGTATCTATAAATAAAACTTTAAGTGGAAGTACAATATTTGTCAGGAGACATGGTGGCAGGAAATTCCAGTACTTTGAGTCACTTTGAGTCACAGAAATAGAAGGACAATATGTGTTTCTAGCCTATGTTTGAGGATTGGGAGGGCTTCTTGGGAAGAAAATCTTGTGGGATCCACGCAAGACACACAGCACTGAAGCCCCCCTGGTGTATTGTTTATGAAAATATGCCGTTGTTGATTATATTCTTTCCAGGAGTGTACATCTCTGGAAAGCTGGCAGACAAATGTTCCAAATGTTGCAATAGCAAAAACAAAGCTGGCAGACACATTTTCCAAATGTTGCAAAAGCAAAAACAATCTCTGCTTATGTATAGTGTGAAGGATGGGGGTTACCCAAACCGTGCACCTAGACCAGCAGGACTGCAACGTTGGGTTCTGCACTAACCTCATTTTGAGGGTAAGGACCAAAAATATCTTTAATTCCTCAAGCGAATATGAAGTCCATTGGTGTGTGCTAGAATGAGGCCCTGGAGTGCCTCCATGCTCCCTCAGAAACCTTTTGACACGCAAACTTGTTTGGTGAACAATTTAGTCAAGGAAGTCAACAGCCAAAAAGAGATGAACATAGTCAATATGCAAAACATTGCCTGTATCAACTTTACATCCAGTGTTGCCAGTGAAAGGTATAATTTGGGCCTGAGCTAAATTATGGGGTTTGCCAAGAGAGCACTCCATCTGTGCTAGACACCACACATGCCTGCTCTCTAAGTTTGTCTACCCTGCTATGATTGCCCCGATGTACAGACTGTGTGAGATTCAACTGTGTTCCACAAGCTGGTGGAATTCTGCCACGTCGCGCTGCTTACTCTGGTTTTTAGCACCAGGAGCTTCTTCTGTGCTGAAAAAAATAGCACGAATGCCACCACACAGACAGGCAGAGGTCACTGCTTCATTCTACCTCTTGAGTACATTTTTGCATCCACCCGCATTGAGAAATCTCTCTGGGAGGAGTTCTGGCACACAAAAATCATCCTAGGGGATGCAGATTCTTGCTTGGGCTCATCAACTTAGCATTGGTGAGCCATGTGTGAGAAGAAACTCCCCCAAACAGTGGTTGGTGGAATTGTGGAATTTTGCAGAACTGCGTGTTCTAAGAGGAGTGCAGAGTTGGTAAATATTTGTGAACTTCTCCACTGGAATGGAATTTTTCACCCACCCATACTCAGAGGCATCGGGTGGACCTTCGCTGAAGTCAATGGAATAATGCGGCACAAGAGCACCAATTTATGCATCAGGGTTGACTAAATTGTACAGCATGAAAAGCCAAATTATGAGGCATAATGCAGCACTTTTTGATGGGATGACATTGTTATTTTAGGATTTCAAACCATGGTAATACTGTCAGGGAGACTTTTCATCTCATTATTACCTGCTTATCAACCAACTGCAAAATAAGCAACATATTGCCACGTCCATTAGTATATACTGTATATGCCACATAAATTTACCATCCATTGCATTATCTGCAGATGGTAGACATGTGTCATATGCAGTATATACATATGGCCCACCGAATGGGGCAACCCATGCGCTGGGGGTCAACACCCTACCTACATTGCATATATATATATATATTTATATATATATATATATGTGCATATATATATATATATATATATATATATATATTTTTAAAACACCGCAAAGAAATAAACCACAACGCTCTCTCAAGTAGGTGCAAACACAATGTTTACTGCTTACATGATGCGTTTTGCCCATCAAGCAGGCTTGTTCACATATCAACACCATCTTAACAAACCCATTTAAACCATTGTGATAAAAGACATAAACAGAAGACTAACTACTTACATTTAATGTGGCAGGCATCTTTGAATGGGTTTTTCGGCCCGATATGTAGTTATCTCAACTATCCCACTTACTGATAGAATATTTTGATGCTACAAGAAATTAAATATAGAGACAATTATAATAATCATAACATAATCAACATTTTGGAACATTCATTTAAAAAAAATATTATTATCAAAAAGAAGCCATGATCTTATGAGTTAATCAGTCCACCTACTCTCATATTATGCTAATCATGATGGTAAAATGCATTACTAAAATAGCAGAAACATCTATGGAAATCAATAAATGCATAGTGTGAAACCTAATGTATCCGCAGAAAAGCCCATACCAGTCATTAGGGCACTATTTCAATAAAATTAAAATCTACGCAAAATGCTTCCTAATATATAGTACCTCATCCACAGTCATACATGATATTTCTTATATCTTTTCCAGAGTTGTTAGTAAATCAACTTATCTGACTGTTTACAAAAGCTTAATAAATACACGTGGACTTAGGGGAAATCAGGGTGGACAGGGGTCTAAATTTCCTTTTCGAGTCCATAGACTTTCATTTACCCTTTCTTCAACCTAGAAAAATATATAATCATATTAATTTATTGAAAAGTTTGTTAAAAATGTGACTGATAACACGACCATAGCTTGTAATAATCATACATATCAGGGCATCAAAACTAGTTAACTAAATTAAAAAATATAAACTACAATTAAAATTATTGATCAAACAAAGAACTCATTACTTATGGCGACACAGTGACCAAATAGATAATCCAGATGTTGAACAGTAATCTGCATGGAGATGTACTCCTAATTCTTCATCCTGATTGAGACATGTGGGGGTCTTAGTTTCAAAATCCAGTCTGGATTCCTGTTGTCTTAATTTTAATTCTCTGTTACCACCTCTTGGATTTTGAGGTATATGTTGGATAGCATAAAAAGACAGAGAATTACTTTTACCACCGTGCTTTTCATAAAAATGTCTCACTACAGGTTAATGGGGATCAACATTGTTCCATAACTCTCTTTTTGACCATCAGTGTGGTACTTACTGTATATCTCAGTTTGCATGAGCATTCCAAGATATATATCACATACATAGTACTACACGTCAACAATTGATTTATGACCCATTCCTCACTTTTAAGATTGTGTTGATATTTCTTGACTTTTTGTACCATCTTTCTGTTACAACATGCCTTGCAGCAACCACATTGAAAAAAGCCCTTTAATGAGAGGTCTCTTATACTATTGTATACAGTAATGTCATTGTGCATAACCATATCTATCAGATTGCGACTTCTTCTGTAAGTCACCTTGGGACTTAAATCCACCTTATCTCCAATCTGAGGATCGTTTTTTATTATCTTCCAATGTTTGCAGAGAATTCCTCTAATCTCACCTGCCTCATTATTGTAATTCATAATAGCACAACAATTGTCATGATTCTTATCCACTGTTACACCCTGTTTATCCCAAATGTAATTCCTGTTTATTTGTTTAATCTTCCTCTGGGCCTGATTAAGGACCCACAATGGAAAAGCCCTATCAATAAATCTGTTCATCATGATCTCTTCTTATTTTAGATAAATCTCCTCACTGCTACAGTTTCTTTTAGCTCTTAGCATTTCACCAAATGGAATACTCCACTTGAGGATATGTGAACAAGCCCGCTTGATGGGCGAAACGTGTCATGTAAGCAGTAAATGTTGTGTTTGCACCTACTTGAGAGAGCATCGTGGATTATTTCTTTGCTGTGTTTAGAATTGATTGCAAGGTCGCTCCTCTGGCTAAGACGTTCCACCCCCCATGGGTACCGGCCCCAAGAGGAGCATCTGATTGTTTGTGTATATATATATGTGTATATATATATTGACTGAAAAAAAACAACGGTTAAAGGGACATTATAGATAGGCTTACATTTTAAACATACAACGTATGAGCCAGATGCCCCAGCTGGCATGATGTCATTGTCTAAACCACAGAGGTAAAGTGACCATGTTGTCCAACACAGCATCCACCCATACATCCCATCATCTAAAGAAGTCCTGGTCCAGGGGTTGTTGTTGGGCCTACTGACACTCAGACAGGGCCTGGAGGGAAACCAAAAGGCAAATGTGACATACACAGATAATTGGACCATCTAAATGAGTATTTTCATTTTGAAGGGGATAGGTCTGTTGCTGAAGAGAGTTGGTGGAGTGACTTGTGGAAGTGGTCGAAGTGCATACTTGTATTTCTAAGTTTGGGAGAGGGGTGCTTTTATTGCAGGCTGCGTGGGTCGGGCAAGTTGGAAAAGGTGTGAGACAGGGGTAGGAAGTAGTGGTTTATTTATGGTTTCGGAGGGTTAGTTTGTTGGATGGAGTGGGTATCTCTTTTTTAAATAAATAAATACCTTTGTTGTTAAACATATGAGGTAAAATATGTGTTTTGACCACTGACTTCGTGTTGCACCACTTTGCACCTGGATTAGCTGTCCAGTGTTCACCAGTTGGAGACTACATTTTGTATTCAGTTTAGCTGCCTATTGACTTTATTGTAGCGTTAGACACTGCCATGTTAAATCTGTTCATATTTTTCCACATTGTAAATTGTGCTTCTTCTCATGCTTTTTCTCACCAATGGCTTTAGTTGATAAGGATGTACTCAGACGGCAGGGAACGGCCTTGTTTTGATTTAGCATCTTGGGACTGTGGCCAAATCCCAACGTGTTATTTTCAAAGTGGACCTAAGCTAGCCAGCATGTTTGAATTGCTAAATAAGGGTTTTTTTTCCAGAAAGCTCCTTCTGTCCTTTTTTAAGATATAAAAAAGACCCAGTGCGACAGCAAGAGTCAGAGTGGCCTCAATCAGGATTCTTGACGTTGGATGCCTGATATCTGTCCCGTGAGGGTGGTAATCTCTTTCTCGCAGTTCAATGGGGTCATCATCTTGCTGGCATGAGAAAGATGAAGGGCTTGGCAGGCCCTACTTGATGAACTCTTACTTCATTATTTGCTTTGCAATTATGATATACTATAAATACATATATTTGTTGTGTACATTGCAGTGGAGAACCATTTTGGTATATTTTCTTTTCATTTCTGTGACTATTTTTAAACGTGTGCTTTAAACATGCTAATCTCCTTTTAAGGAACCTTGTGGTAAATAATAATAAATGTCTTCTTTGAGCTACGAGGTGCATTCCAGAGATTTTTGTCCGCTCGGTCCTCAGTGAAAGCAAAACAACATGTCTTTTTTAAATATATTGCTATTATTATTATTTGATTTATTTACTGTTTGCAGTAGCATCCCTGTTAAAATCAGGAAGCTTTGCCTACCTACTAACCTGTTGACTGAAGCCAAGCCCTGAACCGGGCCCACCACAAAGAACATGTCTAATTCTCTATTTATTATCCTTTAAATGTTATTTTCAAATCTATGTTGCCCTTCTAGGCCACCCAAATGTGAGCTTGTAGCCCACCCTCCTGCAATCAGTGTTGGAAAACTGACCATGCCCATCCTATGCCCAATTTATGACTTAATGTCACTTGAGCATCCTCAATAGCTGTGTACTTCCCTACCTTTTGCCCTCACCACCAGGAAATACTTACAACCCATGGAATATTTGTAACATTACGCTTATGGACAACCTTCCTTCTAGTGCTTACCTGAACATAAATGCATATTGCCCTCTATCTCCCTAAAACATGTGAAAAGCAGTTGATGTATGAATTTTGCAAAGGAACTAAGTGTTGGTAGCTATAAGAGGCACAAACAGGGAAGACATCACAGGAAAGACAAGGTTATTCGTATTCTAAATGGAGCAGGTGAACAACCAAACAGATTCTCAATTGGAAAGCTGAAACTTTAGGAAAATACAGAGTGGGTGGAAATCCAAGACAGAGACCATCATAAATCAAGACAGTGTAGAGAATAATTTATTAAATGAACCCTAATGGAAGATGAAAAGAAAAACATCATTCATGACTGGAAAAAGTTACTTTGGCAGGTAAATTAGCCTTGGCCTACCATAAAGTATTGTTATAATCTATTTTCTGCAACATGATGTATCATTATGGTGAGGGAAAAAGGGATAGTGTGGGCAACTTTGCAATTTTGTTTAACCTCCTACCACAATGGTTTAGTGCTACTTTTACCCCATCCATCCTGTGAAGCATGATATTTGTTGATGGCGGAAATAGATTAGATCATAATTGAGCTCAAAATCAATAGATGGGTGGGGTCTGGGGTAAGACAAAGTTCAGACAAAAACGGCTTTCAGCAACTCCACAAACATAGCAAATCCATTATCAAAGAAAGATGGCAGCTAAGGTATAATATTCAACATAATTTAGGCGCCCATAGACTCCCAAGATAGTTAATTACCTCATTAATTACACAAGTATGCAGGATGAGGGCAGCAATCAAGTGTGATTATGTGCTATGAGTCAATAATAGCATATTAGTATTAGGTTGTGACATAGCTGGAAGAAGGGTAGAGTAGGTATCAGATGCTCCATTGCAAAATATCAAATCTTTATCCTTTGAGTAGCATTTGGGAGTGGTACCCTGCCTTACCACATCTCCACTCTTTTTATGATCATCAGGAGGGCCAGGGCTGTGAAGCATCTTATTGTGGTTGAGGGCTGTTACTACTTTGGGATATTCAACTAATTTAATTCAGCCATGTGTTGCATCATTTTGGCTAGTTCTTCAAATAACCATCTACAGTAAAGTCCCAACCCAAAGGTACCACCATGCCTGATATATAAACTTTGCCCTATCTTGCAAATATATAGGACACATGGCTGATGGGACAAATCCAAAGTCATGTTGTTTAGCTGGAGTGTGGCAGAAAAGACTGATGAATTTAGGGGCACATTTAAGAAAAATGGCACTGCACATAGCGCAGTGCCACTTTTCTGGTGCCCTTTTTACCACCACCATGTGTGCGCTGTATTTAAAACATGGTGCACCATGGCAGTTGTTAGGGGACTAGTGACAGAATTTTTTATGCTAGTCCTTCGCTTTCCAGGATTAGCATCAAACATTCTGACGCTAATCCCGCAAAGCACCCAGAGGCCCATTGTAAGCAATGGAAGCCTCCTCTCAATGTTTGCTATGAGCAGGCATTAAAAATGCTGAAAAAATGGTGCAAGGAAATCTCTTCGATTTCCTTGCACCATTATTTTGCCCCCCCCCTTAAGGGGGGATTTCCCCTTTGCATAATTTATGCCTGGTGCAGGCATAATGTAACACAAAGGGTTACAAAGTGGAGCAAGGAGGCACTATGGGCTTTTAAATATTCCCCTTAGTGTGCAGCAGTCTTTACTTGCTGTTCATGGACACTGTTTCTATTTGTGTACATAACACAACTGCAGTCATTGCCTCTGTTTAGTCCTAGGTCAATCTCCCACAGATGTCTAACATTTCTAATTGTCGACCAAGTCAGGCCACACATTACCTTGTAGACTATGGAAATTATGTGCTTGGGATGTAAACTGCCAACCATCATGATTATTGTACATAATTTGTGAGGCTGCTCTGGAAATGCTGGTAAACATGTTTTCAGAGTGCAACAGATTCCATAATATACAAGAATAACTGGAAGTTTTGCTGCGCCTTCTTCCCTTAAAATATTCCACATCTCAACATATGCCTTCCACAAAAGGATATATTATGGGAAAAGAAGGATTTGCCAACTCTTGTTATGCCTTAGGTTCAAAGGGTATTGCAAGCCATGGATACTCCACTATTGGAATACAAAGGGAAGTGAGGCAGTGCTAGACAATGTCCATGCACCATTCAGAGTCAAGATCTATTGTGGACTACATCAGATCTACTCTCTTCCTGGACTATCGACTAAGAGCAGTTTGGCAATCTTCAGTGGACACAGAGCTTCTGCCTCCATTCCACCTGCAAAGTGGGAGAGCAAAGGCCACAAAATTAGAAATGTGCAAACTGTACATGAGCAGTATGGCAATATAGTTAACAGTTTAGTGCAGACCAGCTTCACATGAAAAGTAAAGTATATGCAGCTCAATCTAGACTTCTTGGCAAAGCACACAAGCTTTATTATGATATATTTCAATGAGTGAAACAATATCTGTGTTCCATAACCGCTATATGAGCAGCGAATGAAAGCAGGATTTTAATTCAGTGATTCAACCTGTGTGACCTCTGTTTCAAGACCACTCCTTCTTTGTACCTAAAGACTTCCACCACAGCACAGTTCACTTTAATATCAAAGTACCTCATCAAATCCTCTGTTCACTGCAGTGGAAAATCCAGTGCACAATGCATCATAAAGTCTGTTAATGAAATCAATGACTTCTCTCACATTATGTTTAGACCTGATATATAGCTGAAGGCAATGATTTCATGCAGCATAGCGGAAACACTAATGTCATTAATAAACAGAAGTCTGTCATCCACATACAAAGATATTGTTATTGTTCACCTAGCAAGCTATATTCCCCTATGTCAATGGTGATTCCATGCTGAGCATACAAGCATGTCTATCTAGGAAAGTAGCCTCTTTCTAGCAAGGTTACCCCCACTTTTGGTCTATTTGTCAGTGCGTTTGACTGTGTCTACTTGTTTGTCAGTGCATCTGACTGTGTCTACTGGGATCCTGCTAATCAGGACCCCAGTAGTTATGTTTGTTCACTTAAATTATGGTTATAGGATACCGGTAATCCAGTATTCTACCCACAATTGGCATATTGGTGCCCCCTTATAAGTCCCTAGTATATGGTACTCAGGTACCTAGGGCATTGGGGTTCAAGGGGATCCCTATGGGCTGCAGCATTTCTTTTGCCACCCATAGGGAGCCCATGCAAAGGCTTCTACAGGACTTCCATTGCAGCCTGTGTGAAATGATGCATGCACCCTTTCACTGCCATTTACACTGCACCAGGTCACTTATAAGTCACCCATATGTCAGGCCTTCCAAGGCTGGGTGCAGGGTGCCTGTCCGTGAGGCCACCCCTACACTTGCAGAGGTTCCCCCACAATGTCCAGGACCATTTTACCGGACTTCGTGAGTGCAGGGATGCCATTTTATGTGTGGACTGGACATAGGTCACCATCTATGTACAGCTTCACAATGGTAACTCCGAATATGGCCATGTCTGGTAATAAACATGTTGGAATCATACCCAAGGCTTTTGCAAGCATTGGTTGTATGATTCCATGCAGTCTGGGGACTCCTTAGAGGACCCCCAGTACTGCCATTACAGCCTTCTGAGGTTTTCCAGGCAGCCCCAGCTCCTGCCACCTCACAGACAGGTTTCTGTTCTCCAGTTGCTTGAGCAGCTCAAGCCCAGGGAGGCAGAACAATGGATTTCCTTTGGGAGAGGGATGTTACACACTTTCCCCTTGGAAATAGGTGTTCCAGGCATGGGAGGGGTAGCTCCCAGAGCATCTGGAAATACCTTGAAGGGCACAGATGGTGCCCTCCTTGCATAATCCAGTCTACACTGGTTCAGGGACCCCAAGTACCTGCTCTGGTGCAAAACTGGGCAAAGGAAAGGAGAGTGACCACTCCCCTTTTCATCACCACCCCAAGGGTGGTGCTCAGAGCTCCTCCAGAGGGTCCCTGGGTTATGCCATCTTGGATTCCAAGGTGGTAGGGAACTCTGTGAGCATCTGAGTGGCTAGTGCCGGCAGGTGACGTCAGAGCCATCCCCTGATAGGTGCTCACCTGTGTAGCTGACCAATCCCCCTTTCAGGGCTATTTAGGGTCTCTCTCTTGGGTGGTTCTTCAGACTCATATTGCAAGACTCCAGCAGGAATCCTCTGCATCCTTCCCTTCACCTTCTTACCGAAGAAACGGCATCTGGACCCTGTATCTGGAACTCTACAACTGCAACAAAGAAACAAAGATGACTTCTGCAACATTGTATCTTCAGCTCCTGCCAGCAACTGCAACTGTTTCCCAGCCATGCATCCTTAGAGGACAGCCAGTCTTCAGCCTGCACCTGAAGAATTAAGGAATATCCCTTGAAGTGAAAGAGTCACTTCCCTCCGTCAGCAGGCAACCCTCTGAGGTGACGACCGGTGGCTTGGGTCACCTCTCCTGACGAACTACGTGGATCCAGCATCATAGGAGGTGTACTGAAGTGGTTCCAACAGTCCTGACGTCCAACTGTCCAACTTTGGTGGAGATAAACGTTTGCCACCCCACGCAAGACAGTACCCACATGCACCGCATGTTTTGCAGTTGCCAAGGCTTGTTGGAATCTTTCCACAAACTTCTTCATACACCATGCAGCTCCAGCCCCAGGCACTCTTTCCTGTGATGCACAGCCTCCTGCGTGGTTCTCTGGCGGCGTGGGATCCCTTTGTGTAGTGCTGGGTGGGCCTCCTTTTGCACCTTCTTTGTGCCCATGCTGTGGAACTCCTGCATGTGCTGCCTGGTCTTCTGATGGTTCTCTGAGTTGCTGAGAGCCCCCTCTGTCTCCCCCTCTTGGGTAGAGTCCACCAGGTCCCTTTTGGTCCCGGGCACCGCCATTTTCCACCAACCACGAGCTTTGCGTATGCCAAGGCTTGTTGGTGGAATCCAGTGAAGCGAACCAGACTGCAATCATCCATCTGGCGTGGGACATCATCTGTGCCAAGCAGGAACCCATATCCATCTTCTTGGGTGCAGTACTGACTGTTGTTCTTCACTGCTGGTTCTTCTTTTGCACCTATATCCGGGTTAGCAGGGGCTCCTGTTCTCCCTGGACTCTTCAGTGCTACTTGGTCTTGGTCCCCTTCTTCCACAGGTCATCAGGTCCAGGAATCCATTGTTGGTGTCTTGCAGTCTCTTCTGGTACTTGCACAATCTTCTTTCTCTTGTTCTAGTGTGTTCTAGGAATGGTACTGTGATTTACTCCTGCTTTCCTGGGTTCTACTACTTACCTTTGGTGTTTTCTAATACTCCCAGTTTTCTAATACTCCCAGTGTCCCTCTACACACTACACTACACTTGCCTAGGTGGTAAACCGACTTTCGCATTCCACTTTCTTAGTATATGGTTTGTGTTCCCCCTAGGCCCATTTCTAACTATGGTGATTTTCACAAATTGCACTCTTTTCTGACTGTTTTGTACAGCTATTTCTGCATACAACTGTATATAATTTGTGTATTACTTACCTCATAAGGGAGTATAGTCTCTATGGTAATTTTGGCATTTGTGTCACCAAAATAAAGTATCTTTATTTTTGTAACACTGAATATTTTCTTTCTGAGTACAGTGGTATTGCATGAACTTTGCATGTCTCCTAGTTAGGCCTTGGCTGTTCATCCACACTGCTCCTAGAGAGCCTGGCTTCTAGACACTGTCTAAATTTCAATAATAAGGGATAACTGGACCTGGTGTAAGGTGTAAGTACCTTAGGTACCCACTACAAACCAGGCCAGCCTCCTACAGTGTATCATTAATCTTGACTCTGGCAACAGGACTAGAATAAAGTAAGGATGTTCAGTAGTGAATGAGGTAGACCTATTCTCCTGAGCACAGTCAGTATGTAGTCCCCTTACAGAAAGTCACCTGTTTGTCCCTATCCAAAAATACAGCAGTGGCTTTAATCTCTTGATGAGACCAGACTACAGACACAAAAAGGTTTATAGGTTGTACATTGTCAAGTGACCAGAAATGAATCTCACCTGAGCATGAAGTGTAAGTCCTGGCATATATATAGGACCAGGTGGTTGGCTATGATTTTATCCAAAATATAGTTTCTGTGGTTAGCAGTAATAAGGGCCTGTTGGACGCAGAGGAGGTTTCTGGTTTTCCTGTTTGCAATACAGTGTCAATTATAGTTTCTCTGATGGGTGGAGGTAGACGACAACATCTGTGTGACTGCTTGAACACCACAAGAATATGCCGAATTAGGGCATCCATGCACTTTATATTGAAGTCTATTATTGGCCATCCACCCCACGCACATACCTGTTTGGCATGTCCTTAATAACTCTCTTTATTTCATCAACCAAAGTTGGTTGCATAGAGTTAACCTGTTGGAGTCTTCCAGTCAAGCAGGAGTCATCCTGTAAAAGTATTCTGCTACTTTAGCTTCTGAGTGCTGTCTTAGCAAGTCTGTATGCTGCTTATTTTATTCTCTGAAAGAGGTGATAATGCTAGGGGTGCCGTGAGACAAGCAGATTCAATAGCAGTAACATCAAAAGCAGTTTACAACAATTACAACAGTGTAGCCAACACACTCCATGTTGGTCACACCTCCATTAATTCTGGATGGAACATACTTGGCCAGGAATGTAACATTTCAGTCTGCCATCTCCCTCAAGAGCCCTGCTTAGAGTGGAGTTTGTTAAGGAACCTATCATTTCTAGAGCCGCCCCCGACTTCTTAGGCAGCACACTGCTTCCCCGCTCCTGCTGCGATAGCACACAGGTATAGGTGACTCTGCCTTAGTCCCCAATCACCATATCGCGCCTGCTCTCAGTGCACTGCATTTTCTGGTTTGTGCCACTTTTATTTTTATTGGTAATCTGCTACTTGTACCGTATTTATTATTTGTTTCTGCTGCGCTTACTTTCATTGGTAGTCTTCTGCTTGTAATTTGTTTTCTTTATTTTTGGCACCATTGTGTTTAGAGTCTTCTACATTATGGGGCTGTTCTCTGTTGTTTCTACTGCCCCGCTCCCACTGTATTTCCTACCCCCTGCCCTCCCGCTTCCCACCTCCTGCCAGCCACGTTCACCCCCCAGAAGTAATTATGGAGGCCACAGCAGAGATGTGTAGTGGACGCACTGCCAGTGAGCCAAAGGCGGGCCAAAGACAAGCCCGCCTGCACCCATCCAAGCCTAGACCACACCCAGCCCCAGAAACCCTGGTCCTTCCAACCTGCATATCTACACCACCAAGGACCCCGAGCCCTGAATCCCGGATGGATTGACAACAACCATTGCTGCCCCACATTTCCACGTATCACCAGAGGGCTGTTCTCCTGCCGGCACTGCCTCTTCACCTTTTGCACTAAATCAACAAACTCCACCAGAGACACTGCATACTTACCTCATCCACCATGCCAACCAATTCCACTATCCCACAACTCCAGTGCACTCTATTCAACACACAGTCCCTTGGGAAACACACCACCGAGAACCAGGACATTATCTTATCCCTCACCCTGGATGTCGTATTCCTTACAGAGACATGGCTCAACCCTGCCACCATGCTGAACATCACCTTTGCCACTTCTGAAGGCTACAAGATAACACACCAGGCCGAAGAAAGAAACATGGTGGTGGAACTGCCATCATCTACAAGGACATCATGTGCTGCACAACCTCCCTAAACAAACCGACCCAGATAATGGTGCAACTCAACTTCCAACTCCACACACATGGAAAAAAACGAGCATCGAGTCACCCTCACAAACAGGCCACCAGGGCCATGCCCCATCTTCTCCAGTGCCATCCTAGACTTCATTGCACAGATCGCCATAGACTCTGAGAATTATATCTTCTGATTATATCTCAACTTCCACCTCAACGATCCCAGGGACACCATCATAACCAATGTCCTGTAAAACATGAACAACATCGGCCTCAAGTAACTGGTCACCATTGCAGGACACATGATTGACCTCTTTTTCATGTCCAGCGACAGGGTCAAGTACAACTACGTCATGCAGCTCACCTGAACTGACCACTAGAGCATCCACTCACCACCTCAGGACCCACTGGCACATTGCCCCCTAACTCCATGCACAGACACTGGAAAAAGCCTCAAATAATCACTGAAATAATGATCTCATCTCCCACCACCAAAACCCAACACCTGACCCTGATAAGGCTGCAAAGATTTTTTTCTAGGCGATATCAGGTTGCGCCAACACAATCACCACCACCAAGCCAGCCAAGCCCACAGGATCTACCAGAAGTGCCAGCCAGTTCACTGCAGAACTGAAGTCCACCAAATGCAAATGCCGACAACTCAAAAGGAAGCGGTGAGCCAGCAAAGATATAGGAGACTTCACCACCTTCAAGACAGCACACAACCACTACCATCACCTACTGAAAGAATCAGAAAAGAATACGCTCACAGACCACATAGAAGCCAGCACAAACCGCAATAAGGAGCTTTTTGCCATTGTGAAGGAGTTCTCTAACCCCACAGCCACTGAGAACAACATCAAACCCTTCCAAGATTTGTGTGAGAACCTGACAGACTTCTTCCATGACAAGATCATCTACAAAAACTTCAAACCCCAACCCCGTTACTGGCACCAACAGCCTGCTCCTACCACAAACACAGAACCTGAACATCTGCTCACCTACTGGGACCCTCTCACAACCCAAACCACAATTGCCATCATGAATTCTGTGCACTCCAGAGCACACACAGACCCTGCACCCATCTTATCTTAATCCGTGGAAGAAAGACAATTAGCGACAAGCTCAAAAAAGTCCTGAGCACCCCCATCACCCCGGGCTCCTTCCCTGAGGAATGAAAACATGCTGAAATAAGTTCCCTCTTTAAAAAAACGTTCTGCTGACCCAGCAGAATCTAAAAAACTACAGACTCATCTCCCTGCTCCCCTTTCCAGTGAGGATTCTCGAGAAGACAATCAACGAGCAACTTACCAAACACCTAGAACACAACAACCTCCTGGACTCCTATCAATCCAGTTTCTGAGACAGCCACAGCACAGAGACAGCCCTGATCGCAGCCACTCCTGACATTAGGACCTTCCTGGACCACAGTGAAATGGTAACCCTCATACTTCTGGACCTACCTGCCACCTTTGATACCATTGTACAACAAGTCTTGATCAACACAGTCCACCACACCAGAATCCAGGGACACACCCTCAAATGGATCACCTCAAACCTCACTGAAGAACCCAGAGAATCTGTCCCCCACGACTCACCTTAGAAGATCATCTGCAAGGATCGTCTCAGCTCCACCATCTTCAACATGTACATCACCCCCCTGACCAACATCGTCAGATCATGCGGATTCAACTTCATTTCCTATGCTGATGACACCCATCTCACCCTCTTGCCCTAAGAAGACCCCTCCCCCACCAGATCCAATTACCACAGTTGTATGATTAACATCCCCGACTGGATGAAAGCCTCAAGCTGAACATGGACAAGACAGAAATCCTTATCTCTGGAAATGACACCTCACCATTGAACAATATATGGTGGCCTATGGACCTCAGCCCAGCCCCACCCAGACAGACCACGCCAGAAACCTCTGCATCATCTTGGACAGAAAGCTATGGCGCAACAGATAAAAACAGCCTCATCCATCTGCACCCACACCCTATGCATGCTACACAATATCTTTAGGTGTCTCCCATTTTACATCAGAAAGACCTACGCACAGGCCCTCATCACCAGCATGTTGGACTACAGTAACACCGTCTATGTAGGGATCCCTGCATGCCTCCTGAGGAGAATACAGACAATACAAAACACAGCCACAAGCCCCATCCTCAACAACCCCAGACGGACCCACATCACATGCTACCTTAAGAAGCTACACTGGCTCCCAATCCTGAAGAGATGCCAGTGAAGATTTTGACACATGCATGCAAAGCCCTGAACAACATACATCAACAAGTGCCTGACTTTCCACCAACCTACCAGGCATCTATGATGGGCTCTTCCTTGCAGACACTCCCCGGATCCACTGAGCCAACAGCAGAGTGGCCAAAGACTGTAACAATGTCCCCCTGCACCTCAGGCTGTCCTCATCACTCCAGCAATTCAGGAAGGATCTCAAGACCTGGTTGTTCAAATTAACTAATCATCACGCAGCAGCAAGCAACTCTAGTGCCTTGAGACAACCAGGGGTGATTTGTCACTCTTTAGAAATGATTGGTTGATTGATTGATAGACTAGTACTCCAGTTCATGGATTTCCACTTTCGGTCGATCAGGCTACCACGGAACAGAATAATTATACCCAATTGTTTTGCTACAGATACATCTGGATATATGCCTTGAAGGTATCTCATAGTATCTAATTATCCCCCAGTGTGCCTAGATTTATGTGGAAGTACTCTGCGATTTCCACACCCACCTGAGCTTTAAAGACAGCATCAAAGTGGATCAATGATAGGAACAGCCAGTTACATACATGATATGCCCACACCGCCAACTCCATTTAGCATAATTAGAAAGAGTACATGAGCACACTTGTCACCCATGGACAGACAACACAAGTTACAAACAATAGTTGCTACAACAGTGCATGCAGTGGGAGGAGTGTTAGAAATGGGGTATTTGGTTGGCAGTCAGGTTACCTCCTGTCCAAGCAAGGACCCTCTAGTCAGGGCAAACACACCTGGTTAAACCCCACCCTTGGTACCTTGGAACGAGCAGGCAGACTTAACTCAGAAGCAATTTGTAGAGTATTTGTGCTAACACACACAGTAATAAAGTGAAAACACTGCAAAATTGACACCACACCAGATTAGAAAAAGAGGTAATATTTGACTAAATCAAACAAGACCAAAATGACAAAAATCCAACATAAACAAGTTAAAATATGAATTTTCAAAAGAAAAAGAGTCTTACTCCATAGAAAACAATGGAAACGATGATTTTGCACAAAGTACCTGGTTAGCGTAAAAAATAAAGACGCATGGGTGAGCGTGCATTGGAAAAGGCAGTGATGCGTTGATTTCTTCCTCGCAAGTGAGCCAGTGTGCGTTTCTTCTCTTGTCGGGTTCCCTCTCAAGAGAACAATGCGTCGATTTCCGGATGGGGAGCTTCGAATCCGTTTCGAGTTGGGATGACTTTGACACCCCAGGAACGATTTGAGGAAAATCCATATCAAGGTGTTAGAAAACCGCGCTGCATGGGTTTGCGTTGTTGGCAGTAGCTGCAAGCAGGTGTTGCAGGTCGTTCCTCCAGCCATGATGTGTCGATCTCCCAGCTACGATGCAGGTGGAGCATTTATTTCAGCTGCAAAGCCGGCAATGCGTCATTTATCAGCTCCATTGCAGATGATGGGTTGAAAATTTCCCTGCACGGCGTTCTGTGCGTGCATTTTCAGCTCTTGTTCTGCCTACTTCTCCTTTCAAGGGCCCAGGGACTGGATAGGGCACCACATGGCAGGGCAGGAGTCTCAGCAGAGAGTCCAGGTGCTGGCAGAGGAAGTCTTTGATGGCCCTGAGACTTCAAAACAGGAGGCAAGCTCAGTTCAAGCCCTTGGAGAATCTTCACAAGCAGGAATATACCACAAAGTCCAGTCTTTGTCCCCTTTCACAGGCAGATGCAGCAACTGCAGGATAGTCCAACAAAGCACAGGCAGAGGCAGCACTTTTCCTCAGCTCTCCGGCTCTTCTCCTTACAGAGGCTCCTCTTGAATCCAGAAGTGATCTAATTTTCAGAGGTTTTGGGTCCAATACTTATACCCCTTTCTGCCTTTGAAGTTGTCAAACTTCAAAGGGAAGCTTCTCTTGTTTGCAAGGTCCTGCCTTGCCCAGGTCAGGCCCCAGACACATACCAAGGGGTTTACAGACTGCATTATGAAGGGACAGGCACAGTCCATTCAGGTGTTAGTGACCACTCCTCCCTCCACTCTAGCACAGATGGCTCATCAGGATATGCAGGCTACACCCCAGCTCCTTTTGTCACACTGTCTAGAGGGGATTCACAAACAGCCCAGTTGTCAAACTGGCCCAGACAGGGAATTCACAAACAGAGAGAGTCACAGAATGGTTTAAGCAAGAAAATGCCTACTTTCAAAAAGTGTCATTTTCAGATTAACAATCTAAAAAAAAACGTCATTAAAAGATTTATTTTTTAATTGTGAGTTTAGAGACCCCAAACTCCACTTCTATCTGCTCTCAAAGGGAGTCTCAACTTTAAAGATATTTAAAGGGAGCCCCTATGTTAAGCTATGAGAGAGATAGGCCTTGCAACAGTGAAAACCAAATTTAGCAATATTTCACTATTATGAAATGTAAAACCACACAAGTACATGTCCTACCTCTAACATACACTGCACCCTGCCCATGGGGCAACCTAGGGCCTGCCGTAGGGGTGCCTTACATGTATAAAAAGGGAATGTTTAGGCCTGGCCAGTAGGTACACTTTCCAAGTCGAATTGGCAGTTTAAAACTGCACCTACAGACACTGCATTGGCAGGTCTGAGTCATGTTTACAGGGTTGCTCATGTGGGTGGCACAACCAGTGCTGCAGAGCCACTAGTAGCATTTGATTTACAGGCCCTGAGCACATCTAGTGCACTTTACTAGTGACTTACTAATAAATCAAATATGCCAATCATGGATAGCCAATTACACATACAGTTCACACAAGAGCACCTGCACTTTAGCACTGTATAACAGGAGTAAAGTGCCCAGAGTATCAAAAATAGCAGGAACAGAGTCCGGCACACATCAACAACTTGGGAAGCAGAGGCAAAAATGTTACAGGAGACCACACCATGGACGCCAAGTCTAACAAGGAGTAAAATGTGACTCCTTGACTGTTAATGCTTGCATTTCCAGGCATCAGTCAGGTTATTGTATTCAATTATAGCAAAGCTCTATCTAGCAGATTCAAGCAGTGCCCCACGTGCCATGCCAAATCTATCAATATGTATGTTTATGATAGTACTGACACTCCCTCCTCAGGTTGTAGTCAGAGGATCTAATCCCTTAGATGAAGAGTAGACATCAAAGTAAAATTGGGGACAGTCAATATTTTGGTCATTTACATTCATAAGATAGATATGTAGTAATTCCACCTGCACTATCAAGAATTTGCCCTGTGGCTCTTGGACCATCCTCTCTAGGCAGAGAGGGAGGCCCCTCATGACCCAGCTCACTAGTCCCCTTTCATGTATGCTACAGGAATTAAACATTTGGAAGCCACCCCTATTATTGGCTCTTGGACCATCCTTACTGTGCAGAGAAGGAAACCCCTCACAACCCAGGATCACTAGTCCACTTTCATATATGCTACAGGAATTAAACATGTGACAGCTGCCTGTATTAATCTTCTTGGCCCTTTCATTATTTGGAGTCAATTGTGTCCCCTGTACTTTTCAAGTAACTTAAGAATGCTCTAACTTTATGCATGTTAGTTAATACCCATACATTTCAATAGAATAGCCTAATCTTCTATTTATGGTATTTGTGAGACATGCTAATGAATAAGTGGAATCAGGTGTTCAGGCAATTTTGTAAGTGTACATGATTGTGCACGCATTACTGACAAATCTGCAGCTAGGTGCAGTTCCAAATGAAACCATTAAAAGACCCTCACTTCTCAACACTCTCACTGGCCTCCCAACTTAGCCGTTTTGAAACCAAAGTTATATCATTGGAAAAATTCCATCAAGGATGGCCAGTGCAGGGCATACTATGATCTAAGCTCAATTCTTTCCACAAATGGGTGGTAGTGGCTGCTCAGGCGATGTTGGATGAAGGCCTACAATAGCCTATGGTTCAACATATAAGTGAAAGACATGTTGCAGTTCAGTTGCTGGGCATGTCTATAAAGGTGTACCTGGTGGGGCACTTAGGCAGGAGGAAGTTGTGGGCATCCTGCTCGAAACCATCCACCCAGCAAGGAGCAACCACAACTGCAGGGCAGGCAGCAATGTCCGAGGACATCAAGACTCAAAGTCATCAAGGGCATCTACACAGTGCAGACTATTTTCAGCATTTTTCATTCCTTCCATATCCTCTGCTGTGTCCCCCATGGGCCAGTGCTTAATTTGTGCTTGTTGTTTCCGGTGCTGAGCACCGACACTTATTTTTGAGGACCAGCGCTTATTCTTCTGCCCCAGGCATTTGCTGTGAGCCAAAGACACATATGGGAAAGACGGAGGAAGAGAAAAACGAAAAAGCGTCACAATGGGAGAAAGCAGAAAGCTGCAAGACTGAGCTGAAGGGGCAGGAAGTGGCTTTAGGTGGATTGAAGAGGCCCAAGATGGCTTCAGGATTATGCTGCCACAGTATTCCGTGTTCCCAGATTTAATAACAGCAGCCGCGTGTGTAAGAGAAGGGCTTAGAGCACCAGCACGTTTTAATTTACAAATTAAGCACTGCCATAGGCCCTTCCATAAGGGTGTCTGGTTTCTCATTTTCATACTTAAGATAGGAGAGTGCCGACCGAGGACCACTAAAAATATCTGACTTTCAATCTTTAACAAATTTCATGCATGCCTTTTGAACAGACATAGCGAAATTGTGAAGAGTTGGAGGGGGTATCCTATGTGCTACAGATCCCACTTTCCCAAGACAAGTCTCAGAGCCACCTCCTGCTCTCCCTAATTTAGGAGATGGGTAATGATAGGTCATAAGGTGCCAGTGAGCTATAGGACTGTTCCACTACAAAATCTTATGAAAAACCTGCCCTGTCAAAGAGTTTGAAAAGAGGGGACTCAACAAAAGTTCTCTGCTTCCTTCCACAACCTCCAGTGTAAAAGTCTGGTTCAGCTGCACTCTGCCAGTCAACCAACCGAACTTCACCAGATCCTCCTCTCAGACAGTGGAAAACCTTCCTTCTCTGCCCAAACCACCTCCATCTGCATCCTGGATAAATTCCAAAACTGCCACCTGGCCACAAAATGACCGCTGCGAGTTAGCACCCCCACTAGGCCTACACCTTCAAGCCACATCTCAGTATAACAGTATTGCAGATTCACACTGAACATCCATCGAGCCAAAAAGTCCCCCAATGAAAATAAGATTCAATAGGGGAGCACTTCAGGAACAGATGCAGGTTAGTATTAGTCACCATGGCCAGACATGATATTTATATTGCAAGGATAATGAAAGGGGCCAAAGGTAGCATATTAGAATGCAGCTGAGAGAGCGTATCTTATATAATCTATATTAACATGAAACATTTATATATTAATGCATAACGATGCTACGTAGAAAACAATAATAATAGCGGTTTTGCTTAAACGTGCACTTGAATTGTGATTACGATGTGTGGCCACCAATGTATACGCAAACTAATAATGATGAGAAAATTGTTCATGTTATTACTAATCAAGTTTATATTAACATTTATAATATTGCATTTACATTGAAAATCTTATAGGTCTTAAGTTAGCGTGAGCTGTGGGTTTTTAGCTGCCCAGCTCTCATATTAAATGCATTTTTCTGTTTTTCCAGGGTGCTGACTCGCAAAGGGCCATGACCCTGTAAATGTTCTTTTTCTTCAACTTGGAAGAAGAATGTATCTATGTAATTCCGTTCTCAAGCGCATATTTGGTGCCTTAGCCTAAGTTTTGTATACAAATTGAATCAAATGTAGATTAATGTAATGTACAAGGGCATTTAGACCAATGGACAATGGATATGCTGACCCGAGACGACGTGCCAAGGTGTGAAGTAACACCGGACGTGCCACCTCCAAAGACGTCAATTGTGAAGACCAATCAAAGTGTTATGAATAATTGTGGGGTGACAATTGGGATTACCTAATGTTTAATTTGATAGGTTAAATATAGTGGGGTATAGTAAATGTCCAATAGAATTTTGGGGGAATGTACTACGAAAAAAGGGATAAAAAACCCTTGTCACAGAAGGGTCAGGGGAACTAGTTAGGGAATGCTATTGATTTTATTCAGAAACTCTGTCACTCTGTTTGGTGACTTTGAGACTTATTAAAACCATCCTCATCCATAGACTGCCCATTTTACACTTCTCCTTCTTATGAGGGAAATGTCCCCTGTGCCTTTAGTTGAGTTTAAACAGATGGCGTTTTGACTGATGTCCTGAAGACGAAGACTGATCCTGTGTGCTGACCTAATCCTTGGAGGGTAATTATGACAATGCAATTGTAATTTGTCTGTTTGCTTTTCCTTTCTAGGTACCAACTGCTCGTTTTGATAGAGACCATAGTCAGATGTTTTCCAAATTGGTGTTCTAAATTGTTTTGCATGAAGTCCAACATGCTAATGCTAATCAGTGGCTAGAACAGGAGTTCACTTAAGACTGACGCAAATAGACAAATGACTGACATTACACTATGGTGAAAAAACGAGTATATGACATCTACTGTATTCTGATCTATGTTTACGCCGTGCTATGTTCTCATGTTTGTGATTCTTGCATTAATGAAATCTTATCACAGCTGCCATATCGTGACTATGTTATTATGTTTCTTGGTATTGAGATTAACCCTTTTGCTTGTAGATTGTAACCAATAGGGAACAAAGTACATAAAATTCTACTAAAGGTGTGGTTATTCATGACTGAAAGGTCATGGTCGCGTTGTCTATCTGATTAATGTCTTTAACCAAAGTAAAGTGCATTGTTGTGATAAATATTGATGACATCATTGATGTATTGCTTGATATATTGATTAGCTATCTCGTCCTACGGTGTCTCTCCACTGGGTCACAAGATTCATTGGCCTAAAACGAGTCCTAATGTGGAACAAATTAACACAAAGGGATGCGTTAACAGTTCTGGTAGCAGAGCGACGGTTTTGGCCCTTGGGTGCCCTAGGACGGAGAATCATTGTTTAATTTGTTTTTCTGTGATAATGCAAATTGGAGATATGATGGGTTTCTAAGTTCACCATGACTTTCCCGGGATCTCGGAGCCTGCCTAAGTGATTTGGGAATGTTCTTGGTGTCATAATGTGTGTGTTATAGAGTTATTGCGCTTGCTTCGCTTATGCCTTTTGCAGGTGGTTGTGCAATTTGTGTGTATTTAGGTAAGGTAAAAGTTGTTTTAGTAGGAGTGGGCGTACTCCGCAGTATGAGAGCAGGGAAGTCGGCGTACTTTATATGAGTGTGGCACTTGGTGCTCAAAATTATCCACGTGGTTGGTTGTTTATGTACGGACCTGTCGTGGTCTAAGACTCCGGAGTATGTTGACAAGTGTAGGAGACTCTTGAGTTTATGTTGTAATCTGTGCGGTTTAATAGGTCAATCGGGCGTGGTTGACAAGTCAAGTTTGAGTCAAAATTGTATGTGTGAAACCTTCTATGGTGATTTGGCAAGTTCTAAAGTGCACTAGAATGAGCCATTGACAAGTCAAGAGTAGAATTTGCGGGTCGAATTCAGCTTGCGTGTGCGGGAGCTAATAAGCAGAATGTAGCGGCCGAGGCTTCAAGTGAAATCTCTGTAAAGTTCTGAAGCGAATGTGTTACCCTTCCTGTAGTAAACCGACAGATTTGTGATTGTCATTTAAGGTGCTCGCAATAATTTTTATTAGTTTGTGTGGATTCAGTGAGGAGCGGACGAGCCGCAAGACTTTGTCAGCTGCAGTGTGTGAGTGTGACGTCAGTGGTGCCGCGCTGAGATAGGTCAGTTGTCGAGAGGGGTCGCGCACAGAGTGTCCTGGGAACTAAGTCACTTTCTGATTAAAATACAATTAAGAAAAAAATCGCAAAATGAATTTTGTCAAAGCATTCAAGAGTGCTCTGAAAGGAGACGCATATATTATAGCAACTGATGGGGAGCCTACACCACCGAGGGTACTCCAGCTTACATGGTTTTGGAAGAGAAGGGTGTTGCGCCTTGTTTATGGATGAAACAGTGGCGCAAATTAACAGAGAAGGAGGGATGGTTAGCGTTCCCAGAGCATGGGACATTCAATCCGAAGGTGCTGGAGAACTTAAGGTGGATGTTAAGCACACAAAAACCACCTCAGAGGCCAGCTCAATATGAGGCTTTAGCGATTTGGGACTTGATGGCTCTTAAACATAGACAAGAAAGGTTTCAGAGAAGACTGAAAAGGGCAGAAAAATCTTATGCAGAGGCTAGATGGGATAACAAGAATAAAATGTGGAGACGGGGAATTGTAGACGGATTAAAATTGTTCCCAGCGATAGCACAGGGAGAAGAGACTCAGGGAAAGAAAGCCTCCTGTAAAACAGATAAAGACTCGAACAAATCTAAAGAGAATAAAAGACCTTGGGAAGAGGAAGATGATTCAGATGATGACACGAATTCATGGACAGATTATTACATGATCGCCCGCCACCCTATGCGGTGAGCGATAGCGCCCCAAGCACTAGCATGGATCCTGGGAACCAGACATAGGAGAAGGGAGTTGCTGATACGGGACAGACTAGTGAAACGGCTTTGATACCGAATGGTGTCAGTGTACCCACTGCACCAGACATACCAATACAGTTGCAACCTCCACCGCAGATACAGAGAATCTACCCAGCTGTACCAGTACTTGAGACTACTACAAATCTGATAGTGCCTCCGGACCCGATATATACAAAATCAAAGTTAGTGCAAATTGAGTCAACTCCAAAATTACTGCCCAGCAGCAACCACAACTGATACCAGAGTACAAGCCAGTAGCTGGTCCTCCATGAGTGCCTGAACCGGGTACTTTGGAACAGACCTATGGGGTTACTGCTCCACGGAGTCTGGGACCAGGTCAGACACTTGCCGCCATATCGTTACCAAATACTGTCGGTCCACCAGTGCCATTGTATGCTCAAAGCAAAACTGACATATGTGATCAGGGAGTGATGGCTCAAGATGTGATAAGAGGAGGGTCTATGGGAACTCCCCAGATAATGGCCCCGGGAGAACAAGCAGTTGAAAAGCCAAGGTCTTTAATAGACCTTAGCCCAGTGGGAGCACCCATAGAAGCAATGCGTCAAGCAGAGTTAGGGGTTTTGACTCCACAAACGATGAGCACGAACGCCTCACAGTCGCCAATCATACATGCAGGGAACATTTCACTGCAGGGTTTTACAGTGCAACAGCTAAACGAATGGTTGGAAAGGACTTATACTTCACAAAAGACTACAGTGACTACAGTCGAACCAGAAAAGAAAAGGCAGGATGAGTACCTAAATCTTGTAAGATTGGGAGCAGAAGCTGCTGAATTAGTGGAAGGTATGATGGGAGTAAATAGATTGGAGTCATACATAGAAGCAGAATTGAGATTCCTGTGCCCCAATTTTACCAAAGAAGTAGGCAAGGTGCAACAGAGATTAGCGAACCTGACAGATAAATACAATATTGATATTGAAAACACTAAACATTTGAAAAGAAGCTACAGATTCGATTTTGACTCCAAAGATTTTGAGCACATGAGGTCTGCGGGAATGAAGGCACATTTAAAAGAATTGTTACAAAGTGCGCAAATCTGGGGTGCACTGGAAAAATGGGAAGGCAGATGGGCAAAGAAAAGAGATAAGGGAAAGGGTGACAGTCCAGGGTACAATCAGGCCAAAACTTCACCCAATGCAGAATCGGTAAAAATATTACCCATGAGAGAAACAGCTGGTGGTGTCTTAGTTCATGTACCGTGGTCCAGAGGAGACATCCTATCCTGTACCAATGATTATCGCAGACTGAGGGAGAAACCGATCAAGTGGTATCAGCAGACAGACAGGTTTGTGAAACTTGCGAAGTGTCTCTGGGAAGACTTGAATACCTTGTTTGAGATCATTGTTCCGCCTGATTTGTGGCTCGAGTGCAAGAGAGGGGTAGATTGGCCGACGAAGGAGCCGGCAAGGGATAAGGTGACCGGAGCACCCTCTGAAGAGGTGATGAAGTACTATCATAAGGTGATTGAGTTTTTGAAACAAAATGTGTTGCCGAAGGTGACTGATTGGCAGAAGATTGACCAGACCTCACAAGAAGTTAAGGAATCAATACATGCTTACTATGAGAGATTGTTAAAGGCATTCAAACACTACAGTGGTACTGAGACTATCGAACCGAAGGACATGAACCATCTTGTGTTTAGATTCGTTGAAGGGCTGAGACCAGAAGTTAGCCAGTTGATTAAGAATCATTTGATTTGTTGGCAAGCGAAGCCGATTGATGAAGTGTTGCAGTATGCGAAATACTGTAGTGATGAGATTGAGCTGAAGCAGAAAAAGCTGAAAGAGAAAGTGATGGTGATGCAGATAAGGGCTGCACAGGCGGGAATACAGGGAAATGGAGTTCAACAGATGATACAGCAGCAACCGCAAATGAATGGTGTGTTTCAGGCGCAGCCGAGAGGTCGAGGTCGAGGGTTTGTGAATCGCGGTCCAGATCTGAATACCGTTGTGGTTCAAAATGACATACAAGGGGTGAAAAAGATGTCACCATGTCACGCGTGCGGGGGCGTGGGGCACTGGAAACGGGAGTGCCCGAATGTGGTACAGGATGGTGTTGTTCAGCAAAGCACTAATGTCGGTACATTGCAAAATGTAAGAGGCCCAAAATTGAGACATCAAAACCAGTACAACAGCAGGTTCCCATGGTACCTAGACAGTAAATGCAATTACCAATGGCTCCGATGGGACAGAACAGGTGATGCTTCCTCAACAGGTCACAGGACAGGTAATGAGTCAACATAATACAGTACAGCAATTCCCATTACGAAGTGAGAATGGCATGAATGGAGAGTGGTCAGATGCTAGCTCAGATAGCGAAGAGTGCAGACTTGCAGCATCTTTAGAGGTGGATCAGAGGGGTCCCTATGTGGAAGGAAAGGTGATGGGCTACAAAGTCTCGTTCCTGGTTGATACCGGAGCTACGCGCTCTACAGTCAGAAGTGCGGAGGTTCCAAAATTACCACTTTCGGGCGTACCATACGGGTAGTCGGAGTAGCAAACCAATATCTGACAAACCCGATTACAGATCCAGTACAGGTTGAGATCGGCAACTTCCAGGGGCTACATAGGTTTGTGGTCTGCGATTCAAGTCCAGTATCCCTATTGGGAAGGGACTTACTGTGCAAGACAAAATGTTCGATTACCTGTTCCAATTATGTAATCGAAGTACAGACAAATAGTGACGATGAAGGAGATGAAGGTCAGTTTTCAGAGGAAGAGACAGGAACAACAAATGAGGATTATATTTTAATTACCTTGTTCCCGATGCTTACCATGATTGATCTACCTGTCGAGTTACAGGTGACGGTGACAGAGAAAGTGTGGGATCTGACAGGAAAAGAAGTAGGGCTAATAAAAGGCGTGGAACCAGTCAAAGTACAGGTAAAGCCGAATGCGGTGTTTCCTCAGGTGCCACAATATCATATGGCACAAGATGTTCTTATTGAAGTGTCTCAGATAATTGCAGACTTTCTGAGACAGCGAGTCCTGAAAGAGGTCTTGAGCAGTCCATGTAACTCTCCCATAATGGGTTTAAAAAAGCCTTGTGGGAAAGTCCGAATTGTGCAGGATTTGAGAAAAATAAACGAGATTGTGGTGAAATGTTGCCCCATAGTGCCCAATCCAGCAGTAATCATGTTTCAGGTTCCATGTGATGCTGAGTGGTTCACCATTATAGACCTGTCACAAGCTTTCTTTTCGGTACCTCTTCATGAGGACAGTCAATTTTTGTTCAGCTTCAAATTCCTGGATAAGGTGTACAGTTGGTGCAGAATTCCTCAAGGGTTTTCTGAATCACTGTCCATTTCTAATCAGATATTGAAAAAGGATCTAGAATCCTTAATATTGCCTTTCAATTCGACTCTAGTGCAGTACATCGATGACTTGCTGATCGCATCAAAAACAAGGGACAACTGTAAATACGATACCATTGCCTTACGGAATCATTTGGGAAAGAATGGACACGAGGTGTCACCTAAGAAGCTGCAATACTGTCAAAAAGAGGTGAAATATCTAGGGCATCTTATCAGAAGAGGGTCTAGGAGTATATCAAAAGAAAGAATAACAGCCATATTGCAAATGAACCCTCCAACGACAAAAAGGGATGTCAGGATGTTTTTGGGAATGGTGGGCTACTGTCGCCAGTGGATACCCAATTTCTCGATCATCTCAAAACCTTTGATGAAACTGACAGGAAAAGCGATCAAGGATGAGCCATATACCATAGCTTTGTCCAAAGAAGAGCTTGAGTCATTTATGGAATTGAGGGAGTACATGTGCAGGGCACCAGCATTAGGTATGCCTGATTATACAAAGCCTTTTTTACTGTTTTGTCATGAACGTGATGCTTGTTCTTTGTCTGTCTTGACACAGGTCCATGGAGGTGCAAATCGCCCGGTAGCATATTTTTCAGCTACCTTGGACCCCGTCGCAGCAGCCTTACCGGGTTGCTTGCGCGCAGTTGCAGCAGTTGGTCAGAGCCTTACGCAGTGTGAAGGCATAGTCATGGGATATCCCCTAACAGTAATGGTTCCGCATTCAGTTGAAATTTTGTTGACTCGAACCAAAACTCAGCATATGACGAATGCTCGTCTTACTAAATATGAGACAATCATACTGGGGTCACTGAATGTTTCACTAAAACGATGTACTGTATTGAAGCCAGCAACTTTACTTCCTGATGAAAATACTGAAATTAACAATGAGGAAGAATTTGAACATGACTGTCTTGAGGTAACGGAATTGTGTACCAAACCACGATCAGATATTCAGGACACACAACTGAAAGAAAATGACTGTATCATGTTCGTTGATGGGTCCTGTTTGAGAGATTCTGTTGGAACATTGAGGGCTGGTTATGCTGTATATACCATAGCCGGTATCATTGAAGCCTCCTGGCTTGCGAGAGTGTTTTCCGCACAGGTGGCAGAATTAATTGCCCTTACTAAGGCATGCCACGCAGCTGTGAATCTGAGAGTCACTATTTATACTGACAGCAGATATGGATTTGGAATTGTACATGATTTCAGCCGACTATGGTCACAGAGAGGTTTCATGACCTCTTCTGGTTCTCCTGTGAAAAATGGTGAACAAATAAAGGATTTGTTACATGCAATTCAGTTACCTCTTGAAATTGCCGTGGCGAAATGCAATGCTCATGTTAAGTCACAAGACTTTGTGTCCATGGGAAACGGTTATGCAGATCAAGTCGCAAGGTTTTGTGCACTGAACTGTATATCGTTAAAGGAACAGTGGGAATTGTTACCGCAAAATGGAAATGACACATGTTTGAACCTTGCATTAAGGGTGGTTGATACCCTAGATGAGTTAAAAACATTACAAAGTCGTGCTAGCAAGGAAGAAAAACGTTCCTGGCAAAGAATGCAGTGTGTACAGAGGGCCGATGATTTGTGGGTCTCAGAAGAAAGGAAATTAGTCTTGCCAAACAGCCTTCTGTCTCAGTTTGCCAGGCTATACCATGGACAGGCTCACCTTGGGAGAGATGCGATGATCAGGTCATTTAAAATCGATTGGTTCAACCCAAAATTCAGACATGCTGCCGAGGTTATCTGTCACAGGTGCATCATCTGTCAACAGATGAATGCTGAAAAAGGAACTGTGGTAACTTTGAGCCACATTGGGAGAGCTGGTGGTCCGTTCAGTAAAATGAAAATGGATTTAATTGAAATGCCTGTTTGTGGAGGATTGAAGTATGTGTTGGTGATTGTGTGTGTTTTCAGTCACTGGATTGAAGCCTACCCCACATGTAGAAATGACAGTCTCACAGTTGCAAAGCTGCTACTTAGGGAGCTAATACCAAGGTTCGGGTTTCCGGTCTCTATAGAGTCAGATAGGGGCAGACACTTCGACAATGAGGTGATTAAGCTCTTGTGTGCCGCACTAGACATCGAACAAAAGCTACATTGTAGCTACCGCCCTGAAGCATCAGGTCTAGTAGAGCAAATGAATGGTACTCTGAAGTCGAGAATGGCAAAAATGTGCGCAGCTACCAATATAAAATGGCCAGATGCATTGCCCTTAGTGCTGATGTCAATGAGGAACACCCCTGACAAGAAAACAGGACTGTCCCCCCATGAGATCCTCATGGGAAGAGCTATGAGGTTGCCAGCAGTACCTGTGAATGCTCTAGTGAATATCACAGATGATATGGTGGTGGACTACTGCAAAGGTTTGGCTGATGTGATTCGCTCTTTCTCTCACCAGGTAGAAGCTAACACATTGCCACCGATTGGAGATCCAGGCCACACCCTACAAGCCAGTGATTGGGTGGTTGTCAAGAAGCAAGTGAGAAAGTTGTGTTTGGAGCCACGCTGGAAAGGGCCGTATCAAGGAATCTTGACAACAACCACTGCCGTGAAGTGTGCAGGAGTTCCAAATTGGATATATGCCAGTCACACAAAGAAGGTAACATGTCCTACTAATGAGGAACTTGAAGTTTCCGGCACAACAGTTCCAGGAAGAGAAGTCTCAGGGCCAGAAAACAGCCAAGAAGGAACTGAGACTGCAGGAGAGCCCACTAAGAACAGCCTCGTCCCTCAAACAGTGCATGAGTTCAAGAGAGGTGACAGAGTGCCTATCTCAGTAGAGGCGGCAGGAGAACTAAGTCAAGGAGGGGTTCTCCCAGAAGTAGATGGATACGGGTTAGAACTTGAACCCGTTACAGATCAAGAAGAAGAAGAAGGAGAAATAATAGAAAGAGATCAGAGTGTGCCAGCATCCCCTGAGCCAGCTGCAGGTCCATCAAGTGAAAACACCATATCACAAGAGGAGGGTGCTGTCCAACGTCCTGAAAAGATACATCAAAAGAAGACGCATAAGGGTGATAACTGGCCAGAGAAACCACTCTTAAGAATAAGAAACATACCAGATGAAACAATAATAGAGGAGACCGATACATCCCGAGTGGAAAACTTAAGCGAAGGAGAACAGCAAGGTGACCGAAGGCTGAAAAGAAAAAGAGTTGCAAACAGAAGATATACAGGTCCTGAATGGGAGTATGTTACAATCTCTGAATGGCAACATGAATTCCTAGCATTCTGTTTTGATCGAGAAGTACCAGGCCAATACTACGGTACCTGAACTAATTCAAAGGAAAGACCTGGTTAAAATCGAAAATTGAAAACTGAGAAAAGAGACCTATAAATTACCGAATGTGACATTAAGAACCGGATTCAACTTTGAGAAACATGATTATGACAAGCTGCTAATCTGATTTGACAAAGGGGTCCTGGAGCGAGTGAAAACGCTGTAAATACACGCAGAGAGCAAAAGTGAAAAGTTCTAAAATCATCCTCGAGTCATCTGTACAAGAAGGGGTTACCTACCATAGCCTTCCTTTATCCTACGGGATTAGCTGTAGTTTACTACTGACCAGATTCTATAATCAAGAGCATGTAGAATACTTTTACTCAAATTTAGATGTTGTGTTTTCTTTTGTGCCTGTGATTGAATTCCTGAACAAATTAGCTAAGGAACATGATATAAAGATAGTTAGAGGATTCTTTGAGCCGACGCTTACATTTGGAACTGCTTATGCACATCGCAATAATTTGACTTGCTTACTATCACCTGTAGAGAAAAGTTTTTTAGATCACACTGATGATAGACGCAAGGCATTGCAAGAGAGATTAGAAAAAGGATTAGAGAAACGCACATATGCAAATGATTATGCTTACACCGCGATCAAAACGCAAGGCAAACTAGCTATAGATGCATTACATGTAGGTAGACTTTGTATATATAGGACAAAATCTGAGCAGGACAATTTGTTTGTGGGAACGATTGAATGCAGACATGTGTTTTTGTTTCAGAGTAAGTGGACATTTATGCTGAATGGACAAGATCCAGAGATCCCTGGGATCTATTACATTTGTGGACTTAATGCTTATTACCGTCTCCCTAAGGGATGGTATGGGACATGTTATTTGGGAATAGTTTTCGCAAAGATTTACCAGATTGATGACTTAAAACAGATACCTAAAACATCTGAATTACAACATCCTAGGCAAAAACGAGAATGTGGCTGCTGTCATTGGTGATATATTTGGAGCTATACTCCTTTCAGTAGGGGTTATCTTGAATTCTATGAAGATTCAAAAGTTGTCTACTATTGTGGATAACATGCTGACGAATTTTACAGGGTCTATACTCCTGATGGATACTGAACTTGCTGCAGAAAGAGCTATGACTCTTCAAAATCCCCTTGCTTTTGATATTCTTTTAGCAAAGAGTGGAGGGGTCTGCAAGATGCTCAACGAGCGTCATTGTTGCTCGTTCATTCCGGACAATAGCAAAAAGATTAGAGGTATGCTTACTAACCTAACCAGAGATAGTGCAGATTTGAATGATTTGAAGGAACCTGGAGTTTGGGATAAAATTTGGAAAAGGAATTGCCAGAGTAGGGAGCTGGTTTACCAACATTTGGAATGGGGTACTTGTTAAAATATTAATGGGTCTGTTAATTGTTCTGGCCTGTCTATTAGGATTATGGGGGGCATGCAAAATCAATGACAAAATTAAGAGAAATTGGACCAAAAGAACAAGAAGAAATGAAGAAAGTGAAAGAGAGAAAATGTTCAATGAGATCTGGGAGTGTTCACATAAGGGACAAGGTGTTGAAATGCGCATTATGCGTAAAGTGAAAAACTAAAATGAAAGGTCAAAGGAAAGGTTTGTGTGATGACGAACGTCATCAGAGGAGGGACTGAGAGAGCGTAGCTTATATAACCTATATTAACATGAAACATTTCTATATTAATGCATAACGATGCTACATAGAAAACAATAATAATAGCGGTTTTGCTTAAACGTGCAAATGAATTGTGATTACGATGTGTGGCCACCAATGTATATGCAAACTAATAATGATGAGAAAATTGTTCATGTTATGATTAATCAAGTTTATATTAACATTTATGATATTGCATTTACATTGAAAATCTTATAGGACTTAAGTTAGCGTGAGCTGTGGGTTTTTAGCTTCCCAGCTCTCATATTAAATGTATTTTTCTGTTTTTCCAGTGTGCTGACTCGCAAAGGGCCATGACCCTGCAAATGTTCTTTTTCTTCAACTTGGAAGATGAATGTATCTATGTAATTCCGTTCTCAAGCGCATATTTGGTGCCTTAGCCTAAGTTTTGTATACAAATTGAAACAAATGTAGATTAATGTAATGTACAAGGACATTTAGACCAATGGACAATGGATCTGCTGACCCGAGACGACGTGCCAAGGAATGAAGTAACACCGGACGTGCCACCTCCAAAGACGTCAATTGTGAAGACCAATCAAAGTGTTATGAATAATTGTGGGGTGATAATTGGGATTACCTAATGTTTAATTTGATAGGTTAAAGATAGTGGGGTATAGTAAATGTCCAATAGAATTTTGGGGGAATGTACTACGAAAAAAGGGATAAAAAAACCCATGTCACAGAAGGGTCAGGGGAACTAGTTAGGGAATGCTATTGATTTTATCCAGAAACTCTGTCACTCTGTTTGGTGACTTTGAGACTTATTAAAACCATCCTCATCCATAGACTGCCCATTTTGCACTTCTCCTCCTTATGAGGGAAATGTCCCCTGTGCCTTTAGTTGAGTTTAAACTGATGGCGTTTTGACTGATGTCCTGAAGATGAAGACTGATCCTGTGTGCTGACCTAATCCTTGGAGGGTAATTATGACAATGCAATTGTAATTTGTCTGTTTGCTTTTCCTTTCTAGGTACCAACTGCTCGTTTTGATAGAGACCATAGTCAGAAGTTTTCCAAATTGGTGTTCTAAATTGTTTTGCATGAAGCCCAACATGCTAATGCTAATCAGTGGCTAGGACAGGAGTTCACTTAAGACTGACGCAAATAGACAAATGACTGACATTATACTATGCTGAACTAACGCGAATATGACATCTACTGTATTCTGATCTATGTTTACACCGTGCTATGTTCTGATGTTTGTGATTCTTGCATTAATGAAATCTTATCACAGCTGCCATATCATGACTATGTTATTATGTTTCTTGGTATTGAGATTAACCCTTTTGCTTGTAGATTGTAACCAATAGGGAATAAAGTACTTAACATTCTACTAAAGGTGTGGTTATTCATGACTGAAAGGTCATGGTCGCGTTGTCTATCTGATTAATGTCTTTAACCAAAGTAAAGTGCATTGTTGTGATAAATATTGATGACATCATTGATATATTGCTTGATATACTGATTAGCTATCTCGACCTACGGTGTCTTTCCACTGGGTCACAAGATTCATTGGCCTAAAACGAGTCCTAATGTGAAACAAATTAACATAAAGGGACGCGTTAACACAGACATGTTAGCACTCGAACGGCTCTGCTCCAGGGTAATTCCAATTATGCAGAGGTTATCTAAATTATATGGCATAACGGCAACATATGTAGCACATTCTCTGCCAGTATGTATTTCATCCAATTGAGTTAGAAACAACCTTTAGGTGTAATTTTCAAACTGACCTGTCGATTGTGATCTGCACCCTGAAGACAAATATTTTAAGCTAACTACTGCAAAAAATATATAATATAAAAAAATACAAAAAGGGTGCCATCTGTAGTATAATCCTATATTTCTATCTGGGGAATACTGTGAAATTCACAAGCCACTCAGCATTCGGCCTCATGGTTTATGATGTCACCATAGTCAATCTATGGCAATATTAAACCATATTACACAGTTACCAATTATGTTTCTCTTTCTCTAGCGGAGGAAAATCATTATGTCTGGAGAGTTATTTTTTCCAATAATGGAAACTGCATACTATAGTGGTGTGGGCTCTTTCACCCACAGCCTAAGATAGGTAATTAGTAAATATACAAACAAATATATATACAAATATAAACATAAACATCCATTTAAATAGAGAGAGAAAGATAGAGAGAGTCTTAATATTTGAATCTTTTCAAGCTATACTAAACTATGTATAGTGGGTGTTTATATTCTGCACTCAATATTTTTGCATGTTGATATTTTGCCACTCATTATTATGACTTACAGCCTAAAGCAGCGTTCGAGATTGTAGTATGACATTGTTTTCTTTTAAGTGGTGCAGCTGGTTTTGAAGGAACTTCAGAATTGGAGGGCGAGACAGGGTAGTTCAAGTAGTACTGGAGTGATGATGTCTAAAAAGCTGGATTGAAATTCAGCATAAATATCCATTTTTAGGCAGTTGCGCTATGACCACTGTCTATGAGAGTTGGTGAAACCTCAAGATTCAAAAGGGGTAGTCAGTCAGGCTGCAGAAACATTTTCCATCCCAGAGATACCTTTTGCAAGGTCAAATTCCCTGTGTGTATTGCCATGGTCAGTGCCTGTGTGTAGATGACCAGATAAACAGATGACAGATGAATTAAAACAGATACGGCAAAAACGAGAATCAGTGGCTGCTGTCATTGGTGATATATTTGGAGCTATAATCCCTTCAGTAGGGGTTATCTTGAATTCTATGAAGATTCAAAAGTTGTCTACTATTGTGGATAACATGCTGACGAATTTTACAGGGGCTATACTCCTGTTGGATACTGAACTTGCTGCAGAAAGAGCTATGACTCTTCAAAATCCCCTTGCTTTAGATATTCTTTTAGCAAAGAGTGGAGGGGTCTGCAAGATGCTCAACGAGCGTCATTGTTGCTCGTTCATTCCGGACAATAGCAAAAAGATTAGAGGTATGCTTACTAACCTAACCAGAGATAGTGCAGATTTGAATGATTTGAAGGAACCTGGAGTTTGGGAGAAATTTGGAAAAGGAATTACCAGAGTAGGGAGCTGGTTTACCAACATTTGGAATGGGGTACTTGTTAAAATATTAATGGGTCTGTTAATTGTTCTGGCCTGTCTATTAGGATTATGGGGGGCATGCAAAATCAATGACAAAATTAAGAGAAATTGGACCAAAAGAACAAGAAGAAATGAAGAAAGTGAAAGAGAGAAAATGCTCAATGAGATCTGGGAGAGTTCACATAAGGGACAAGGTGTTGAAATGCGCATTATGCGTAAAGTGAAAAACTAAAATGAAAGGTCAAAGGAAAGGTTTGTGTGATGACGAAAGTTATCAGAGGAGGGACTGAGAGAGCATAGCTTATATAATCTATATTAACATGAAACATTTATATATTAATGCATAACAATGCTACATAGAAAACAATAATAATAGCGGTTTTGTTTAAATGTGCACTTGAATTGTGATTGCGATGTGTGGCCACCAATGTATACGCAAACTAATAATGATGAGAAAATTGTTCATGTTATGATTAATCAAGTTTATATTAACATTTATGATATTGCATTTACATTGAAAATCTTATAGGCCTTAAGTTAGCGTGAGCTGTGGGTTTTTAGCTGCCCAGCTCTCATATTAAATGCCTTTTTCTGTTTTTCCAGTGAGCTGACTCGCAAAGGGCCATGACCCTGCAAATGTTCTTTTTCTTCAACTTGGAAGATGAATGTATCTATGTAATTCCGTTCTCAAGCGCATATTTGGTGCCTTAGCCTAAGTTTTGTATACAAATTGAAACAAATGTAGATTAATGTAATGTATAAGGACATTTAGACCAATGGACAATGGATCTGCGGACCCGAGAAGACGTGCCAAGGTATGAAGTAACACCGGACGAGCCACCTCCAAAGACGTCAATTGTGAAGACCAATCAAAGTGTTATGAATAATTGTGGGGTGACAATTGGGATTACCTAATGTTTAATTTGATAGGTTAAAGATAGTGGGGTATAGTAAATGTCCAATAGAATTTTGGGGGAATGTACTACGAAAAAAGGGATAAAAAACCCATGTCACAGAAGGGTCAGGGGAACTAGTTAGGGAATGCTATTGATTTTATCCAGAAACTCTGTCACTCTGTTTGGTGACTTTGGGACTTATTAAAACCATCCTCATTCATAAACTGCCCATTTTACACTTCTCCTCCTTATGAGGGAAATGTCCCCTGTGCCTTTAGTTGAGTTTAAACTGATGGCATTTTGACTGATGTCCTGAAGACGAAGACTGATCCTGTGTGCTGACCTAATCCTTGGATGGTAATTAGACAATGCAATTGTAATTTGTCTGTTTGCTTTTCCTTTCTAGGTACCAACTGCTCGTTTTGATAGAGACCACAGTCAGAAGTTTTCCAAATTGGTGTTCTAAATTGTTTTGCATGAAGCCCAACATGCTAATGCTAATCAGTGGCTAGGACAGGAGTTCACTTAAGACTGACGCAAATAGACAAATGACTGACATTACACTATGTTGAACTAACGCGTATATGACATCTACTGTATTCTGATCTATGTCTACGCCGTGCTATGTTCTGATGTTTGTTATTCTTGCATTAATGAAATCTTATCACAGCTGCCTTATCGTGACTATGTTATTATGTTTCTTGGTATTGAGATTAACCCTTTTGCTTGTAGATTGTAACCAATAGGGAATAAAGTACATAACATTCTACTAAAGGTGTGGTTATTCATGACTGAAAGGTCATGGTCGCGTCGTCTATCTGATTAATGTCTTTAACCAAAGTAAAGTGCATTGTTGTGATAAATATTGATGACATCATTGATATATTGCTTGATATATTGATTAGCTATCTCGTCCTACGGTGTCTCTCCACTGGGTCACAAGATTCATTGGCCTAAAACGAGTCCTAATGTGGAACAAATTAACATAAAGGGACGCGTTAACACAGCCATGTTAGCACTTGAACGGCTCTGCTCCAGGGTAATTCCAATTATGCAGAGGTTATCTAAACTATATGGCATAAAGGCAACATATGTAGCACATTCTCTGCCAGTATGCATTTCATCCAATTGAGTTAGGAACAACCTTTAGGTGTAATTTGCAAACTGACCTGTCGATTGTGATATGCACCCTGAAGACAAATATTATAATCTAACTACTGCAAAAAATATATAATATAAAAAAATACAAAAAGGGTGCCATCCGTAGTATAATCCTATATTTCTATCCGGGGAATACTGTGAAATTTACAAGCCACTCAGCATTCGGCCTCATGGTTTATGATGTGACCAAGGGCAATCTATGCAATATTAAACCATATTACACAGTTACCAATTATGTTTCTCTTTCTCTAGCGGAGGTGAATCATTATGTCTGGAGAGTTATTTTTTCCAATAATGGAAACTGCATACTATAGTAGTGTGGGCTCTTTCACCCACAGCCTATGATAGGTAATTAGTAAATATACAAAAAATATATATACAAATAAAAACATAAACATCCATTTAAGTAGAGAGAGAAAGATAGAGAGAGTCTTAATAATTGAATACTTTTCAAGCCATACTAAACTATGTATAGTGGGTGTTTATATTCTGCAATCAATATTTTAGCATGTTGATATTTTGCCACTCATTATTATGACTTGCAGCCTAAAGCAGAGTTCGAGATTGTAGTATGACATCGTTTTCTTTTAAGTGGTGCAGCTGGTTTTGAAGGAGATTCAGAATTGGAGGGCGAGACAGGGTAGTTCAAGTAGTGCTGGAGTGATGATGTCTAAAAAGCTGGATTGAAATTCAGCATAAATATCAATTTTTAGGCAGTTGCGCTATGACCACTGTCTATGAGAGTTGGTGAAACCTCAAGATTCAAAAGGGGTAGTCAGTCAGGCTGCAGAAACATTTTCCATCCCAGAGATACCTTTTGCAAGGTCACATTCCCTGTGTGTATTGCCATGGTCAGTGCCTGTGTGCAGATGACCAGATAAACAGATGACAGATGACTTAAAACAGATACCTAAAAAGTCTGAATTACAACATCCTAGGCAAAAACGAGAATCACTGGCTGCTGTCATTGGTGAAATATTTGGAGCTATAATCCCTTCAGTAGGGGTTATCTTGAATTCTATGAAGATTACAAATTTGTCTACTATTGTGGATAACATGCTGACAAATTTTACAGGGGCTATACTCCTGATGGATACTAAACTTGCTGCAGAATGAGCTATGATTCTTCAAAATCCCCTTGCTTTAGATATTCTTTTAGCAAAGTGTGGAGGGGTCTGCAAGATGCTCAACGAGCATCATTGTTGCTCGTTCATTCCGGACAATAGCAAAAAGATTAGAGGTATGCTTACTAACCTAACCAGAGATAGTGCAGATTTGAATGATTTGAAGGAACCTGGAGTTTGGGAGAAATTTGGAAAAGGAATTGCCAGAGTAGGGAGCTGGTTTACCAACATTTGGAATGGGGTACTTGTTAAAATATTAATGGGTCTGTTAATCGTTCTGTCTTGTCTATTAGGATTATGGGGGGCATGCAAAATCAATGACAAAATTAAGAGAAATTGGACCAGAAGAACAAGAAGAAATGAAGAAAGTGAAAGAGAGAAAATGTTCAATGAGATCTGGGAGAGTTCACATAAGGGACAAGGTGTTGAAATACGCATTATGTGTAAAGTGAAAAACTAAAATGAAAGGTCAAAGGAAAGGTTTGTGTGATCACGAACGTCATCACAGGAGGGACTGCGAGAGCGTAGCTTCTATGATCTATATTAACATGAAACATTTATATATTAATGCATAACGATGCTACATAGAAAACAATAATAATAGCGGTTTTGCTTAAACGTGCACTTGAATTGTGATTACGATGTGTGGACATCAATGTATACGCAAACTAATAATGATGAGAAAATTGTTCATGTCATGATTAATCAAGTTTATATTAACATTTATGATATTGCATTTACATTGAAAATCTTATAGGCCTTAAGTTAGCGTGAGCTGTGGGTTTTTAGCTGCCCAGCTCTCATATTAAATGCATTTTTCTGTTTTTCCAGTGTGCTGACTCGCAAAGGGCCATGACCCTGCAAATGTTCTTTTTCTTCAACTTGGAAGATGAATGTATCTATGTAATTCCGTTCTCAAGCGCATATTTGGTGCCTTAGCCTAAGTTTTGTATACAAATTGAAACAAATGTAGATTAATGTAATGTACAAGGACATTTAGACCAATGGACAATGGATCTGCTGACCCGAGACGACGTGCCAAGGTGTGAAGTAACACCGGACGTGCCACCTCCAAAGACGTCAATTGTGAAAACCAATCAAAGTGTTATGAATAATTGTGGGTGACAATTGTGATTACCTAATGTTTAATTTGATAGGTTAAAGATAGTGGGGTATAGTAAATGTCCAATAGAATTTTGGGGGAATGTACTACGAAAAAAGGGATAAAAAACCCATGTCACAGAAGGGTCAGGGGAACTAGTTAGGGAATGCTATTGATTTTATCCAGAAACTCTGTCACTCTGTTTGGTGACTTTGAGACTTATTAAAACCATCCTCATCCATAGACTGCCCATTTTACACTTCTCCTCCTTATGAGGGAAATGTCCCCTGTGCCTTTAGTTGAGTTTAAACTGATGGCGTTTTGACTGGTGTCCTGAAGACGAAGACTGATCCTGTGTGCTGACCTAATCCTTGGATGGTAATTATGACAATGCAATTGTAATTTGTCTGTTTGCTTTTCCTTTCTAGGTACCAACTGCTCGTTTTGATAAAGACCATAGTCAGATGTTTTCCAAATTGGTGTTCTAAATTGTTTTGCATGAAGCCCAACATGCTAATGCTAATCAGTGGCTAGGACAGAAGTTCACTTAAGACTGACGCAAATAGACAAATGACTGACATTACACTATGCTGAACTAACGCGTATATGACATCTACTGTATTCTGATCTATGTTTACGCTGTGCTATGTTTTGATGTTTGTGATTCTTGCATTAATGAAATCTTATCACAGCTGCCATGTCGTGACTATGTTATTATGTTTCTTGGTACTGAGATTAACCCTTTTGCTTGTAGATTGTAACCAATAGGGAATAAAGTACAGAAAATTCTACTAAAGGTGTGGTTATTCATGACTGAAAGGTCATGGTCGCGTCGTCTATCTGATTAATGTCTTTAACCAAAGTAAAGTGCATTGTTGTGATAAATATTGATGACATCATTGATATATTGCTTGATATATTGATTAGCTATCTCGTCCTACGGTGTCTCTCCACTGGGTCACAAGATTCATTGGCCTAAAACGAGTCCTAATGTGAAACAAATTAACATAAAGGGACGCGTTAACACAGACATGTTAGCACTCGAACGGCTCTGCTCCAGGGTAATTCCAATTATGCAGAGTTTATCTAAATTATATGGCATAACTGCAACATATGTAGCACATTCTCTGCCAGTATGTATTTTATCCAATTGAGTTAGAAACAACCTTTAGGTGTAATTTGCAAACTGACCTGTCGATTGTGATCTGCACCCTGAAGACAAACATTTTAAGCTAACTACTGCAAAAAATATATAATATAAAAAAATACAAAAAGGGTGCCATCTGTAGTATAATCCTATATTTCTATCCGGGGAATACTGTGAAATTTACAAGCCACTCAGCATTCGGCCTCATGGTTTATGATGTGACCATAGGCAATCTATGGCAATATTAAACCATATTACACAGTTACCAATTATGTTTCTCTTTCTCTAGCGGAGGTGAATCATTAAGTCTGGAGAGTTATTTTTTCCAATAATGGAAACTGCATACTATAGTGGTGTGGGCTCTTTCACCCACAGCCTAAGATAGGTAATTACTAAATATACATACAAATATATATACAAATATAAACATAAACATCCATTTAAATAGAGAGAGAAAGATAGAGTGAGTCTTAATAAGTGAATACTTTTCAAGCCATACTAAACTATGTATAGTGGGTGTTTATATTCTGCACTCAATATTTTTGCATGTTGATATTTTGCCACTCATTATTATGACTTACAGCCTAAAGCAGCGTTCGAGATTGTAGTATGACATCGTTTTCTTTTAAGTGGTGCAGCTGGTTTTGAAGGAGATTCAGAATTGGAGGGCGAGACAGGGTAGTTCAAGTAGTGCTGGAGTGATGATGTCTAAAAAGCTGGATTGAAATTCAGCATAAATATCCATTTTTAGGCAGTTGCGCTATGACCACTGTCTATGAGAGTTGGTGAAACCTCAAGATTCAAAAGGGGTAGTCAGTCAGGCTGCAGAAACATTTTCCATCCCAGAGATACCTTTTGCAAGGTCAAATTCCCTGTGTGTATTGCCATGGTCAGTGCCTGTGTGTAGATGACCAGATAAACCTTATAGACGAGTGCTGTACCCATGTGTATTCCCACAACACAATTCTGGAAACCAAAAACAGCACTTGAAGAACTGACAAGTGCACCTCTTTTGTTCAAGGGCATTAACCATGAGCATGCGTTCTGTTAATCACTAGAAACATTGTAAAAAGTTATGTTTATAATGACCATAAGAAGCATTATGGTAGGGAGACCAATGCATTATCACCCCTTCAAGGGAACAACAAAGTGGCAACACAAACTCTTGCTAAAAGTCAAAGACAGAAGATAAAGTGACAAGCTCATGCCTTGAGTTTGTTCTGCATGCACCCAGAGATTGTAAAAGGCTTTGTTCATAATGTTCATAAACATTCAAAACTCTCATAACACTTGTACAATTTATTCTACATGCCCCATGCCTCTGGACTTAATTTATACACAAGGGCCAAAAGGCACCTTTCCTGGATACAGCTATTTTACACAAAAACAAGAATGTAAAAGGTACTATGCAGAACAGCTCAAGAGTGGCCACCGCCATGAGAACACAAGCTAGGGAGAATGACAGAGGGTCTTCCATTAAAGGCCTGTAGGACGCTGGCCTGGCTTATAGTGGGTACCTGATGGTACTTACACCTTGTGCCAGGTCCAGCTATCCCTTTTTAGTAGATTGGTAGTGTTCTAGCAGCTTAGGCTAATTGAGGTAGCTATAGCAGAGCAGCTTAGGCTGAACTAGGAGACATGCAAAGCTCCTACTATACCACTTATATCATAGAGGTACTATATCTTAAGAAACACAATACTCAGAGTTACTAAAAATAAAGGCACTTTATTTTAGTGACAATGTGCCAAAAATATCTCAGAGGATATACTACCTTAGGAGGTAAGTAAAATACACAAAATATACACATAAAACAAAATCAGGTAAGTAAAACAGTTAGAAAATAGTACAAACACTGTAGAATGCAATAGGATGCAATAGGCTGGGGGCAACACAAACCATATACTATGAAAGTGGAATGCGAACCATGAATGGACCCCTAGGCTAGTGTAGTGTGTAGAGGGTCGCTGGGAGTGTAAGAAAACACTAAGGGTGTCCAAGATACCCCACCCCAAGACCCTGGAAAGTAGGAGTAAAGTACTACTATTTCCCCAGAAACACACTAGAGTCATGATAGAGGATTTTGCAAAGACCACAACAGACTGCAAAGCACTAAAGATGGATTCCTGGACATGAGGACCTTCAAAGGAAGGGGACCAAGTCCAAGAGTCGTGAAAGTGTCCAGTGGGAGCAGGAGCCCACTAAACCCCAGATGAAAGTGCAAAATGGCTGCCTCCAGATGGAAGAAGCTGAAGATTCTGCAACACCAAAAAGTGCTAGGAACTTCTCCTTTGTGCAGAAGATGTCCCACAGAGTGCTGGAGGACGCAGATATGTTTATTTGGCAAAAAACTACAAACAAGCCTTGCTATCTGCAAGAGCCGTGGTTAAAGAAAAAGGGTGCTGCCCAGGCCCAGAAAGGACCAGGATGTCGCCATTTGGGAGAGGAGACAGAAGGGGCCCTCAGCAACGTAGAGAGCCCATGCACAAGAAGGTAGCACCCACAGAAGACCTTGAACACGGATTCAAGAAGTCTGAACATGGCGGTCATCTCAGCAGTGCAAAAGAGGGTCCCACGAAGCCGGATGTCAACTCAGGGAGTTGAGCAATGCAGGACAGAGTCCTAGGACCTGGGCTTGGCTGCGCATGAAGATTCTATGGAAATGTGCGCAGCAGCCATAGCAGCTGCAGTTCACGCTCTGCATAGGATTACTGTCTGGAGAGGGGAGGAAAGGACTTACTTCCTCCAAATTTGGACAGTTGGACCACTGGACAGTCTGGGTCACTTGGGTCCACCACCTGTGTTCCAAGGGCCACGCTCGTCAGGATGAGAAGGGGTCCCAGAGTACTGGTGCCGCTGAAGTTTGGTGCCTGCTGAAGTAGGGGGAAGATTCTGTCGACCCACTGGAGATTTCTTTATGGCTTCCAGTGCAGGATGAAGGCAGGCATCCCCTAAGCATGCACCACCAGGAAACAGTCGAGAAAGCCGGCAGGACTAGGCGCTACAATGTCGCTGGTAGTCTTCTTGCTACTTTGTTGCAGTTTTGCAGGCATCCTGTAGCAGTCAGCGGTCGATCCTTGGCAGAAGTCAAAGAGAGAGGTGCAGAGGAACTCTGGTGAATTCTTGCAAGTCGTTATCCGAGGAAAAGCCCACAGGAGAGACCCTAAATAGCCCTCAGAGGAGGATTGGCCACCTAGACATGTAAGCACCTATCAGGAGGGGTCTCTGACATCACCTGCTGGCACTGGCTACTCAGAGGCCTCCAGAGTGCCCTCACACCTCTGGATCTAAGATGGCAGAGGTCTGGGAGACCTTGGAGGAGCTTTGTGATGGACAGGGGAGTAGTCACTCCTCTTTCCTTTGTCCAGTTTCATGCCAGAGCAGGGACTGGGGGTTCCCTGAACTGGTGTAGACTGGCTTATGCAAGGAGGGCACCATCTGTGCCCTTCAAAGCATTTCCAGAGGCTGGGAGAGGCTACCCCCCCAGCCTTTGACACCTATTTCCAAAGGGAGAGGATGTAACACTGTCTCTCAGAGGAAATACTTTGTTCTGCCTTCCTGGGGCTGGGCTGCCCAGACCCCAGGAGGGCAGAACCCTGTCTGTGGGGTGGCAGCAGCGGTAGCTGCAGAGAAAACCCCAGAGAGCTGGTTTGGCAGTACCCGGGGTCCATAGTGGAGCCCCCGGGATGCATGGGATTGGCACCCCAATACCAGATTTGGCATGGGGGGACAATTCCATGATCTTAGACATGTTACATGGCCATATTCGGAGTTACCATTGTGAAGCTACATATAGGTATTGACCTATATGTAGTGCAGGCGTGTAATGGCGTCTCCTCACTCACAAAGTCCAGGGTAGTGGCCCTGAAATATGTGGGGGCACCTTTGCTAGTGCAAGTGTGCCCTCACACTTGGTAACTTTGCACCTAACCTTCAGCAAGTGAAGGCTAGACATATAGGTGACTTATAAGTTACTTAAGTGCAGTGAAAAATGGCTGTGAAATAACGTGTGCATTATTTCACTCAGGCTGCAGTGGCAGTCCTGTGTAAGATTTGTCTGAGCTCCCTATGTGTGGCAAAAGAAATGCTGCAGCCCATAGGGATGTCCTGGAACCCCAATACCCTGGGTACCTAGGTACCATATACTATGGAATTATAAGTGTGTTCCAGTGTGCCAATTAGAATTGGTAAAAATGGTCACTAGCCTTACCTTGTCTCATCTATAATGTGCCCCTTTATCACCTCCTGCAGATCATCTTTTTTCAACAGTCAATTCAGCTTGTTTTAGGAGCAGGGCTGTTCTAGCTAATAAAGCAAGCTGTAGAAGATGCAATTGAACAAATAAAAGTAACAATGTTGCTTATATAGAAAAGATATCAGCAACTCAACGGGTGATAGCAGGGAGGTGGTGGTAACACTGGAGTGGGGAAAGAGAATGATGTGGGGAGGAGTCCAATGTATGAGCAGGAAGTGAGAGAGACTCAATGGTGAAATGAGTGGCAAGATAGGGTGTAAGAAGAGGCTTGGGTATGGAGAGACATGGAGTGGCAAAACAATGGGTTAGCAATAAGGAGCAGACACACAGGGAGGGAGCAACACATGCACTCCCATCGAGCAGCATTGGTTCATCTGTATAGGCTCCCACCTTTTTTACAACAAGGAGAGTTTGTGTCAGACTGAAGAAAGTTCAGCCTGACAGACACTCTTTTTGTTCAGATCCAGCTGCCAGGAGCTAGACATGCACTTAATGCGTAGACTCCTAGCTGCCTGAGCTGAACTCGGCCAGGCTAAGGATTTCACAGCCCTGTGGACGTGACCTCCTTAGCCTGACAAAAGTGCCACAAGGCCCTCACCCTCATGATGCGGGGAAGCATCACTGATTGCCTTGGACCTGGGCACTTAAGTTCTAAACCCTGAAGTGCCTAGGGCTGAGTGTTAATCAGTGGCACCTTGTCACAGATTGTGGTGGGGGCAGCAGTGTCACTGACCCTATCCTAGGGAAGGCAGCAGTCCCAATTCTCCAGGGAGTTCTGGGGCTTCCCTCTCAATTTGCAGTAAAGAGAACTTTTTTTTTATTTTTTATATTTGGTGCGTGCATGCCTGTGTATATGTATGAATGTATGTATGCATGCAAGTTTGTGTATATGAATGAGGGTTGTGAATGTGCATGTGTGAATGCATGGATGTGAGTGGCTCCCTGACCCTCTCCCTGCTAAAAGTACCACCACTGCCGCTGAATGTTAAGAACATATGCTAAAGGAAATATAGTTCAATATAGTCACCAGGGCAGGGTACCCAACCAAATCTTGAGAAAACAGAAATCCTCCTCTGAGTGGCACAAATATGAAAATAGGGGTGAAAATCCCAATAATCTGTATATGTCGTATAAAACTGCTGCTATCTTTGAAAAGAGCAAGCTGAGGTTTCGGGCTCCTTTGGACAAGAATAGTTGAAGGGAACAAGAGCATCTGGAGATTAGCATATGATGCTTCTGTCATCATTGCTTCTACCTTGGCTTTTGTATTATTTGGAGTGACTCCTTTCATTTTCAAGGCATTAAACTAATAGCACACTTGGGTGGTTGCAAGAAATTCCAGAGTTGTTTACTTCAAAAGGTAATTCGCTGTTCTAACATGGCTGTATGTGTTGACGCAGAGAAACCCTAGCTATATTTTAGTCACAAGAGACTAGATAGTGGATTTCACACACTAGGCCGATGAACCGAACCAAATCTGCTTTAAGAATAATGTCATTCGAAATACGTCATAGACATCACATATAACGTATGATAATCAATTCAACTTCAATAACCACAAACGTTTATTAAGAAGTGTTGGAAAATGGGTTATTGGTAGGGCAGGTAGGTACCTACACCTAGCAACAAGCCACTAACCTCCACATAGGTACAGTTAGGTCTCAGTAAATTAATCCCAGCTCTACCCTTGGTAGCTTGGCATCGAGCGTCAAGGCTTAACTTAGGAGACAAAGTGTAAAGCATTCAAATATCACAAAACAGTAATTAAATAAAACACAGGAAACAGTTTAAAAATCCAAAACCAATTTATAAAAATAGCTTATATTTTTATCTTTAAAATGACACAAAAACGATTAAAATCGGTTCAGGGGAACCGGAGATATGAATTTTTAAAGTATTATTATTTTCTAGCGCTTAGAAACAAAAAGCGCCAATCGGGTCATCTGGTTGCACCAAGACCGGGGCAAAGTCAAACTTTCAGGCCGACCGCGATGGAGCCCTGCTCGGCTACAAGTCGCGGGAGGCCTCGGTTAAAAAGTTACCTTCTGACTTAGGGGGTCATTCTGACCTCGGCGGTAAAAGGCGCCTACCGCCGGTCAGAAATCCTCCATAATCCCGCCGCGGTCGCGGAAACCCGCCACGGTCATTCTGACCCGCAGAAGGCAAACCTCCGAAAATCCGACCGCCACAACAGCCCGCCAGACCAGCGGTCGGCGGAAAGGTGGAGGTGACCAAACCTCCACCGTCACGCCAACAGAAATACGCCCATCCCATTACGACCCACGAATCCACGCGGCGGTCATTCAAACGCGGTATTCCATTGGCGGGACACACCGCCGCGGTCAGAATACACACAAACGAACAAAACTCAGCCACATTGGACGATTTGAATCCCACACACCTGATACACATACACACACCACTCCCACACACACAATACAATATAAAACACACACCCACATCACCCACAAACCCCTACGCTAAAAAATTCGTCAAGAAGGCAAGAGCGAGACACCAGCATCCAAAAAATAACAGCCACAGCCACTCAACACCATCACCCACACACTATCCACACACAAAACAACACACACCACCACACTCAACTCACTTAAATACACATACTCCACCCCACACATCATACACACCACCCCATGGCACCCCAAAGACAACCCCGCTTCACAGACGAAGAACTCAGGGTCATGGTGGAGGAAATCGTTCGGGTAGAGCCCCAGCTGTTCGGCACACAGATACAATACACCAGCATTGCCCGGAGGATGGAGCTATGGCAGAGGATTGTCGACAGGGTGAACGCAGTGGGACAGCACCCCAGAAATCGGGAAGACATCAGGAAGCGATGGAACGACCTACGGGGGAAGGTGCGTTCCATGGTATCCAGGCACAACATCGCCGTGCAGAAGACTGGCGGAGGACCCCCACCTCAACCCCCACAATTCACATCATGGGAGGAGGAAGTCTTGAACATCCTGCATCCTGACGGCCTCGCAGGAGTCGGCGGAGGAATGGATACTGGTAAGTTGAAGCTTCAATGCTGCTTCCCCCCCACCTGCATGCCAAATCAGACCCCAAACCTCACCCCCATCCTCGAACCCCACCCTCACCCCCACCCCCATCGTCACCCCCACCCTCACCCCCACCACCATCCTCACCCCCACCACCATCCTCACCCCCACCCCCAGCACACCTATTCCCCGCCAATGTCTCACCATCACAACCCACACATCCCAAAACCTAGGCCTGCATGCGTCCACTAAGCATGGACACCCATCACTAAAGCATGCCCAATGCATATACACATCCCCCCCACAAGCCACCCTCACCAAAGCCCCCACACACGAATGCCAGCACTTGGGGACACGAGAACCCACAGATACACCCATATGCCACACATTGAAACTATAACCATACCTCTATACCCCTGCAGGACCCGACCGTCAACACACCGCGGCAGAGGGGCCAGAATTCTCCACACCCCCCACCCAAGAGGCCGTCAGCGATGACAGCAGCTCTGTCGACCTGGACACCGATGACCAGCCCGGACCATCGGGGACCTCTGGACAGTCGGTTCCCCTCACACAGGCCCAGGCCACTACAGACCCAAACCCCTCTGGGAACACCAGCACAGCTCCCACCCAGCGGGCCCATGCCTCTGTCTCCAGGGCGCGTCAATCTGCGGTGTGTCTACCACTACAGGGCACCCAGGATAACCCACCACCCCAACAACAACAGGGACCTGGGGGCAGTGGTAGTGGGCACACCGGCCAGGGGGCAGAGGCCCAGGGAAACAGGGGAACTCGGAGGGCAGCTGTGCGACAGGGGGGGGAGGAGAGGCCCAGGGAACCCACTCTCCACGAGGTCCTCACCACCATCATGGGAGCATACAACCGCTCCCAGGAGACGATGGCGACGGTACTGGCCCGGTTCCAGGAGATCCAGGTGCTGCAGGAGGAACACTATCGGGGGTACAGGGAGGACATCAGAGCCATCAACACCACCCTGGTTACCATGGTAGGGCTGCTGCAGGACCTCGTCAACAACAGGGCGGACACTGAACAACACCCAAGGGCCCCTGCCACTAGCCTGGACCAAGAACAGCCAACCACCTCCGCCGGCGCTAGTGGACAGGAGGCCCCCGCACAGCAGCAGCCCACCAGACCCCCACCTCCTGCAGGAGAAGAACCACCCCGCAAGAGGGCCCTGAGATCTCGCAAGAAGACAGAGTAGGATGTCAAGACCCCCGCCAGCAATGGATACCACCTGATGTCATCCCACTGTCCCACATAGTCACCCTGTCCATCCTTGAACTGCCCATGCTCCATCTCTCCACAGGCCTCTGGACAATGCACCTGTGTGACTGTTACTCTGGACTCTGCCATGGACATTCCTTCACCATAGCCCCCACCCACTTGAAACCACCCATCCCATTTTGAGCACTTAAATAAACACCTATTTTGCACCAAAATATCTGGAGTCTGGCTGTGATTTCAATAGATTGTAATTGACATGACAGTGCAAATATGTCCTTGTACATGGTGAAGTCAACAAACAGCTGCCACAAAGCTGTAGTCCATGGGGAAACGAAGCACAGGACTCGTAGTGGGGACCCCAGATCTGGAATAGGGAGGGAAAAGCCAAAACTCAGTCATCATACACTGGGGCAAATAGACAGGCAGCAGAGATGCTGGAGAGTAGTTAACATTTACTAAATTATCTTTGAAATGTTACCTGTGTCCTATTGGAAGTACTGTTCAATGATTCTGTCCCTGTTGTCTGTTTCAGCCCCGTCGTCTTCCTCCTCGTCACTCTCCTCAGGTTCCACCGCTGCCACAACACCACCGTCTCGACCATCCTCCTGCAGGAAAGGCACCTGGCGGCGAAAAGCCAGGTTGTGAAGCATGCAGCAGGCCACGATGATGTGACACACCTTCTTAGGTGAGTACATTAGGGATCCACCTGTCATATGCAGGCACCAAAACCTGGCCTTTAGGAGGCCAAAGGTGCGTTCGATCACCCTCCTAGTACGCCCATGGGCCTCATTGTACCGTTCCTCTGCCCTGGTCCGGGGATTCCTTACTGGGGTCAGTAGCCACGACAGGTTGGGGTACCCAGAGTCCCCCACTAGCCATACACGGTGTCTCTGTAGCTGTTCCATCACGTAAGGGATGCTGCTATTCCTGAGGATGTAGGCGTCATGCACTGACCCTGGGAATTTGGCATTTACATGCGAGATGTACTGGTCAGCCAAACACACCACCTGGATGTTCATTGAATGGTAATTTTTTCTGTTCCTGTACACCTGCTCCCTGTCTCTTGGGGGAACCAAAGCCACATGGGTCCCATCAATGGCACCAATTACGTTGGGAATATGTCCAAGGGCGTAGAAATCACCCTTCACTGTAGCCAATTCGCCCACCTCAGGGAAAATGATGTAGTTCCTCACGGATTTCATCAGGGCAGACAACACTCTGGATAACACCTTCGAAAACATGGGCTGAGACATCCCAGAAGCAATTCCCACGGTTGTCTGAAATGACCCACTTGCCAAGAAATGGAGTACTGACATGACCTGCACCAGAGGGGGAATCCCTGTGGGTTGGCGGATGGGGGTCATCAGGTCGGGCTCCAGCTGGGCACACAGTTCATGGATAGTGGCACGGTTAAGACGGTAGGTCAGGATAATGTGGCGTTCTTCCATTGTCGACAGGTCCACCAGCGGTCGGTACACGGGAGGATTCATCCGTCTCCTCGCCCAACCCAGCGGACGGTGCCTAGGAAGGACAACATGGAGCACACAGTCAAGCAACCCACAGGTACGTACTCACAGCTAGCACAGTATACGATTCTCTATGCAGTGAATGGCGTGTCTGAGTGGCTATGCAAGGCCTAGGCCTGTGTGACGCAGTTGAAATTGAGCCATGTGGGCCCTGGAAATGGCGGCTGCCTGACCTGTGAAGTGTGACAATGGGATGTGAGGTCAATGCGCTGGCGTGGCACACCGCGGCGGGCGGCGGGCGAAGACCGCGGCGCGAAGCCGCATTGGTTAACATTGAAGCCTATGGGTTTCAGGAGCCAATGGCGAAGGGCGCCGGCGGTGGCGGGACGCACCGCCGCGGTACGCACCGCCGCAGACGTGACCGCCATTTTCTATCTACTTATCCACTTGCGACTTGAACTTTCACAGGAGAGGACCTATACTGCAAGTGTTGCTGTGACCTCGGTCTGGAAGGGACAATGGCTGCTGCGCCTGGGGAAAGGGCCCCTGCCTTCACTGGAGAGGAGTTGGAGAAACTTGTGGATGGGGTCCTCCCCCAGTATGCGCTACTCTATGGTCCTCCAGACCAACAAGTGAGTTTAATTCAATATGGATTTGGGGCCACTGGCTGGCTTGGGGGCCTGGCGGGGGGCCTGGCGGGGATGGGGGGCATGTTGGGCCTGGCGGGGGCATGGCGGGGGGCCTGGCGGGGATGGGGGGCATGTTGGGCATGGCGGGGGGCCTGGCGGGGATGGGGGGCATGTTGGGCCTGGCGGGGGGCATGGCGGGGGGCCTGGTGGGGATGGGGGGCATGTTGGGCATGGCGGGGGGCATGGCGGGGGGCCTGGCGGGGATGGGGGGCATGTTGGGCCTGGCGGGGGGCCTGGCGGGGATGGGGGGCATGTTGGGCCTGGCGGGGGGCATGGCGGGGGGCCTGGCGGGGATGGGGGGCATGTTGGGCCTGGCGGGGGGCATGGCGGGGATGGGGGGCATGTTGGGCCTGGCGGGGGGCATGGCGGGGGGCCTGGCGGGGATGGGGGGCATGTTGGGCATGGCGGGGGCATGGCGGGGGGCCTGGCGGGGATGGGGGGCATGTTGGGCCTGGCGGGGGGCATGGCGGGGATGGGGGGCATGTTGGGCCTGGCGGGGGGCATGGCGGGGGGCCTGGTGGGGATGGGGGGCATGTTGGGCCTGGCGGGGGGCATGGCGGGGGGCCTGGCGGGGATGGGGGGCATGTTGGGCCTGGCGGGGGGCCTGGCGGGGATGGGGGGCATGTTGGGCCTGGCGGGGGGCATGGCGGGGGGCCTGGCGGGGATGGGGGGCATGTTGGGCCTGGCGGGGGGCATGGCGGGGATGGGGGGCATGTTGGGCCTGGCGGGGGACATGGCGGGGGGCCTGGCGGGGATGGGGGGCATGTTGGGCCTGGCGGGGGGCCTGGCGGGGATGGGGGGCATGTTGGGCATGGCGGGGGGCATGGCGGGGGGCCTGGCGGGGATGGGGGGCGTTGGGCCACTGGAAAGGAAAATGCTGAGAAACTTGAACGTGGTATTTCTCCCTCCCTGTACGTGTCACATAGGTCCGTGCCCATGAGAAGATCGGGATTTGGCGTGCCATCGCCAAGGAAGTCCGGGCCCTGGGGGTCCACCATCGACGGGGCACCCACTGCCGCAAGAGGTGGGAGGACATCCGCCGCGGGACCAAGAAGACCGCCGAGTCTCTGCTGGGGATGGCCTCCCAACGTAGGCGGGGTGCCTGCCGTCAACTGAGCCCCCTGATGTTCCGGATCCTGGCGGTGGCCTACCCTGAATTGGATGGGCGCGTGAGGGCAGCACAGCAGACACAAGGGGGTGAGTACAAGCATTATCTACTCTGTTGTAGCGCAGTGGAGGTGTCTGGGTGGGGGAGGAGGGCTGGGGGTCCCCCTAGGCCAGGGCGATATCTGTAGGCTGGGCACCCCCGTAAGCCCCTGTGTCCCCAGCCACCACCCTCAGTAGTTTGTCAGTACAGCCATCCCTGGGCCGTGTCATCCATGGGTGCAGTTGTCAACTCTAGGCGTGTAGGGCATGTACCACGGAATGCGTAGCGTACCCCAAGTGCGCAACTTAGTTCAGGGGGCATCTGTGTCTGTCATGTCCGCTAACTGTACCGGAGATCCATGTACTCAATATCCCTTTATTTCTCTCTCCCCCCCCCTTTTTGTTTGTCTTTCTGTGCTTGTGTGCATCAGCATCATCAGGCGGAGGAGAAGTGGCATCGGGGCAGGAGGGAGCTGCATCTCACATGGCCCAGGAGGGCCATGCCACAGAGTCAGACTGGACCAGTGAGACGGAGGGCGAGGGGAGCTCCACGACGGAGACGACTGGACCCTGCAGCGACACGGACACGTCCTCGGAAGGGGGCTCCCTTGCGGGGGTGGCACCATCCGTGCCCCCCGCCATTACAGGTACAGCCGCCACCCAGCGCACCATCTCCGCCCTCCCAGCAGCCCCTCAGCGTTCGCCCCGTGCCCGCTCTGCCAGGAAGCCGGGCATCTCCTTCGCCCCAGGCACCTCAGGCCCTGCCCCTGTTACCCCCGCTGCCCTCAGTGAGGAGGTCATTGACCTCCTCCGAACGCTCATTGTTGGGCAGACTACCCTTTTGAATGCCATCCAGGGGGTGGAGAGGGAGGTTCATCGCAGCAATGCGTACCTGGAGGGTATTCATTCGGGTCAGGCTGCCCATCAGCGATCGTTCCAGGCTCTGGCCTCAGCACTGACGGCAGCCATTGTCCCTGTCTCCTGCCTGCCTCTACTAACTCCCTCCTCCCAGTCTCCTGTTCCTCTGCCTGTCCCACCCACACCATCAGACCAGCCTGCACACACCTCAACACCCAAGAGAAGCTCATCCAAACATAAGCACCACAGATCACGCAGACATTCACACACGCAACATTCCGATGCAGACATGCCAACAGTCACTACCACCTCTGTGACCCCCACCTCCTCGTCTCCCTCCTCCCTCCCTGTGACGTCTACACTCACACCTCCATTCACCTCACCATCAGCCAGTGTTTCCATCACCAGCACACCCTCCACTCCAGTCCGCACACGTGCAGTCACCACCCCCACTGCCATTTACACGTCCCCTGTGTCCTCTCCCACTGTGTCTGTCACCCCCTCTTCCACACCACACAAACGCAGCCACCCACCCACCCAACAGCCATCCACCTCACGACAGCCTATCCCTCCTGCACCTGCACCCAAAGACAGCAAACGTGACTCACCTACAACCACATCCTCTCCCTCCACTCCCATTCCCACTGTACCTACCACTCTCCATTGTCCCAAGAAGCTCTTCCTCGCCACTACTAACTTCTTTCCTGACCCTGAGCCCCCCCCTCCTTCTCGTCGGGGTAAGAAGAGCACCTCAGCCACCACCAGCCCTGCAGCCCCCTTGACAAGGGTGCAGGGGTATTGGAGCCCACCAGCCCGCATGTCTGGATCTTCGCCCAGCAGCAAGGGGACAGCCAGCCCACCCCCTGGGAAGAGGAGCAGAAGGCGGAAGGGTCGCCGCAGGAGCCCGCCTTCTACATCCCCCCCGGACACCACCCAGAGACAGTCACCAGCCACAGCTCCAAAGGGAGGAAAGGGCCACAGGCCCACGACTAAGGAGGGCAAGGGCAGCAAGTCGGAGAGGTCAGGCAGCAGGCCTGCTGCCCAGGAGGAGCCCACAACCCCCATAGCCGCTGCCCCGGGAGGAACCGGCACAGCTGCCCCGGGAGAGCCCACCACCCCCATAGCCGCTGCCCAGGGAGGACCCAGCCCAGCTGGCCAGGAGGGCCCCACCACCCACAGCCCAGGTGGGCAGTGAAGGAGCACCATCCCCGCTGCCCAGGAGGGCACCACCAGGCAATTAGCAGTTGGCCATAGACCGGCCGCCGTCTCAAGAACCGCTGAACTGGGCCCCGCCGTCTCAAGAACCGCTGAACTGGGCCCTTCAGGGCAAGAACCGCTGAACTGGGCCCCGCCGTCTCAAGAACCGCTGAACTGGGCCCTTCAAGGCAAGGAGCGCTGAACTGGGCCCCGCCGTCTCAAGAACCTCTGAACTGGGCCCTTCAGGGCAAGAACCGCTGAACTGGGCCCCGCCGTCTCAAGAACCGCTGAACTGGGCCCCGCCGTCTCACGCACCGCTCCGCTGGGCCCCGCCGTCTCAAGAACCGCTGAACTGGGCCCTTCAAGGCAAGGAGCGCTGAACTGGGCCCCGCCGTCTCAAGAACCGCTGAACTGGGCCCTTCAGGGCAAGAACCGCTGAACTGGGCCCCGCCGTCTCAAGAACCGCTGAACTGGGCCCTTCAAGGCAAGGAGCGCTGAACTGGGCCCCGCCGTCTCAAGAACCGCTGAACTGGGCCCTTCAGGGCAAGAACCGCTGAACTGGGCCCCGCCGTCTCAAGAACCGCTGAACTGGGCCCCGCCGTCTCAAGAACCGCTGAACTGGGCCCTTCAGGGCAAGAACCGCTGAACTGGGCCCCGCCGTCTCAAGAACCGCTGAACTGGGCCCTTCAAGGCAAGGAGTGCTGAACTGGGCCCCGCCGTCTCAAGAACCGCTGAACTGGGCCCTTCAGGGCAAGAACCGCTGAACTGGGCCCCGCCGTCTCAAGAACCGCTGAACTGGGCCCCGCCGTCTCACGCACCGCTCCGCTGGGCCCCGCCGTCTCAAGAACCGCTGAACTGGGCCCTTCAGGGCAAGAACCGCTGAACTGGGCCCTTCAAGGCAAGGAGCGCTGAACTGGGCCCCGCCGTCTCAAGCACCGCTCCGCTGGGCCCCGCCGTCTCACGCACCGCTCCGCTGGGCCCCGCCGTCTCAAGAACCGCTGAACTGGGCCCTTCAAGGCAAGGAGCGCTGAACTGGGCCCCGCCGTCTCAAGAACCGCTGAACTGGGCCCTTCAGGGCAAGAACCGCTGAACTGGGCCCTTCAAGGCAAGGAGCGCTGAACTGGGCCCCGCCGTCTCAAGCACCGCTCCGCTGGGCCCCGCCATCTCAAGAACCGCTGAACTGGGCCCTTCAAGGCAAGGAGCGCTGAACTGGGCCCCGCCGTCTCAAGAACCGCTGAACTGGGCCCTTCAGGGCAAGAACCGCTGAACTGGGCCCTTCAAGGCAAGGAGCGCTGAACTGGGCCCCGCCGTCTCAAGAACCGCTCCGCTGGGCCCTTCAGGGCAAGAACCGCTGAACTGGGCCCCGCCGTCTCAAGCACCGCTCCGCTGGGCCCCGCCGTCTCAAGAACCGCTGAACTGGGCCCTTCAAGGCAAGGAGCGCTGAACTGGGCCCCGCCGTCTCAAGAACCGCTGAACTGGGCCCTTCAGGGCAAGAACCGCTGAACTGGGCCCTTCAAGGCAAGGAGCGCTGAACTGGGCCCCGCCGTCTCAAGAACCGCTGAACTGGGCCCTTCAGGGCAAGAACCGCTGAACTGGGCCCTTCAAGGCAAGGAGCGCTGAACTGGGCCCCGCCGTCTCAAGAACCGCTGAACTGGGCCCTTCAGGGCAAGAACCGCTGAACTGGGCCCTTCAAGGCAAGGAGCGCTGAACTGGGCCCCGCCGTCTCAAGAATCGCTGAACTGGGCCATTCAGGGCAAGAACCGCTGAACTGGGCCCCGCCGTCTCAAGAACCGCTGAACTGGGCCCCGCCGTCTCACGCACCGCTCCGCTGGGCCCCGCCGTCTCAGAACCGCTGAACTGGGCCCTTCAAGGCAAGGAGCGCTGAACTGGGCCCCGCCGTCTCAAGAACCGCTGAACTGGGCCCTTCAGGGCAAGAACCGCTGAACTGGGCCCCGCCGTCTCAAGAACTGCTGAACTGGGCCCTTCAAGGCAAGGAGCGCTGAACTGGGCCCCGCCGTCTCAAGAACCGCTGAACTGGGCCCTTCAGGGCAAGAACCGCTGAACTGGGCCCCGCCGTCTCAAGAACCGCTGAACTGGGCCCCGCCGTCTCAAGAACTGCTGAACTGGGCCCTTCAGGGCAAGAACCGCTGAACTGGGCCCCGCCGTCTCAAGAACCGCTGAACTGGGCCCTTCAAGGCAAGGAGCGCTGAACTGGGCCCCGCCGTCTCAAGAACCGCTGAACTGGGCCCTTCAGGGCAAGAACCGCTGAACTGGGCCCCGCCGTCTCAAGAACCGCTGAACTGGGCCCCGCCGTCTCACGCACCGCTCCGCTGGGCCCCGCCGTCTCAAGAACCGCTGAACTGGGCCCTTCAGGGCAAGAACCGCTGAACTGGGCCCTTCAAGGCAAGGAGCGCTGAACTGGGCCCCGCCGTCTCAAGCACCGCTCCGCTGGGCCCCGCCGTCTCACGCACCGCTCCGCTGGGCCCCGCCGTCTCAAGAACCGCTGAACTGGGCCCTTCAAGGCAAGGAGTGCTGAACTGGGCCCCGCCGTCTCAAGAACCGCTGAACTGGGCCCTTCAGGGCAAGAACCGCTGAACTGGGCCCTTCAGGGCAAGAACCACTGAACTGGGCCCTTCAAGGCAAGGAGCGCTGAACTGGGCCCGCCGTCTCAAGCACCGCTCCGCTGGGCCCCGCCTTCTACTCCTGGTATATGAGCAGGAATAGGAGTGCGGGGATGACCTGCAACTCTGGCTCCATACTGCCGGAATCTCGCGTGGAGTGCGTAGAGGTGAGCGTTTTCCCGTTCGTAGTCTGTTTCCGCCGTGTTCTTATCGGCGGTGCTCCCGCCCCGGAAAAGGTGGCAGATTGGTGGGTCGTAATAGGGTGGGCGGTACATTGTCTGCCGCCGGGCTGTTGGCGGGAACCGCTGCGCTGTTTGTTTGTACCGCTGTGGCGGTCGGAGTGTTAAGTTGGCGGGCTGTGTTGGCGGTTCCCGCCAGGGTCAGAATTGCATATTTTAGACCGCCGGCCTGTTGGCGGCTTGGCCGCCGCTTTATCACCGACCGCCAGGGTCAGAATGAGGGCCTTAGTCTTTATTTTGAAGTTTTTCTTCACCGGGACGAACCTGCCAGTTGAATCCGACCTCCTGGAGCCCTTGTCCGGATACGCGAAGTCGGTTTCCTCGGTGGTGATTTTTACCTTCGGACTTAGTCGTTTTTTCGAGATGAAAATCCTTCGACCGCGGTAAACCTGGATCTTGATCCGACGTCCATGGAGCCCTTCTCGGATACGATGGCTGGGAGGTCCCGGTCAACTTTTTACGTTCGGACTTAGTCTCTTTTTTGGATGTTTTTCTTTACCGGGACGAACCACGAAGTCAGGCCGGGTCGCGGTTGAGGCAAGCCGGCTAGAATTTCCGCGTCGGGTCGGTCACTTTATGGAGCTTTTTTTCAAAAATTCTCCAATCTTTTCCAAACTTCTGGGGCTTCACCCAGATGTTCTTTTAAGGTTCTTTTGGGGTCCACAGCTCACCCCAAGGGTCCAGAAGTTCTGTGATGGTCCTTGGGGGTGCGGACTTCAACTCCCAGAATGCACCTGGCGCAAACTCCTTTTTGGCCACTGGGCAGTGGTCAGCTGGTCGCTTCTTTCAGGAGTTGGTGCAGGGGACTCTGGTTTAGCAATTTTTCACCTGTAGCAAACAGGGAGTCCCTCCTTGAACCAGTTGAAGCCAGGCAAAGTCCTTCTTGTGGTGAAGCCCAAGTGTGCAGCTGGTGCAGTCCTTCTGAGTGCAGGGTCCAGGTGCAGGCCAGGGGTCCAGCAGGGCAGTCCTTCTTCTTCTTTAGTTCCTTTCTTGTTGAATTCTGGAGGGGATCTGAGGTGTGGGTGCAGGTCTGCCAGTTTTATCCTTGCTCCTGGGTGAAAAGCAGGGGGGCCCTGGTTCTCCAATCAGGGACAGGGTCGTCCCCCTGTGATGACCACTTCCTGGGAAGTGTGGCAAAAATCCATCCCAGAAGGCAACAGTCTCTAAAAATCCAACATGGATGAATCTGATTTTTGGAGGTTACATCTGGCTGAGCCCACCCACTGGTGTGGCTAAAAATCATAAACACACCCCTCTCCTGCCCTCTCCTAATCTAATCAAGGGGGCACCTAGCTGTCTGGGGTTGCAGGATGTGGGGGTGTTGCTGGGTGCTGCAAAAGTCCTTCTCTGCCTTTGAAGACCAGTTTGGCAGCCCTCCCCCTTCCTGCCTCACCATCTGCTGAGGGGAGATTCTCTCCCCCAAGCACATTCCTTTGTGTGAAGTCTGGCCACTTCACACCTCATCAAGGTAGCCTGGCAGAAGCTGCTGCAGGCTGGCCAATCAGAGCACAGCAGCAAAAACAATGCAGAGCTGAAATTGGCAACTTTTTAGGTAAAGTCTAAACTTTTTACCTGAACTAGTTATACTAAATCCAACAACTGGAAGTTGTGGGATTTATTATAACAATCAATTTGATACCAAATTCTTGGTATGTAACATTTAAAAACGAATTTGGCTGTTTTTACCTCACCAGGGCTTATAAATCTATTTTTATAAAGTCCCTGCTTATAGTTACATGGCACCCAGCCCTAGGGGCACATAGGGCACACCTTAGGGCTGACTTATATGTAAAAATAAGGTAGTTTAAGACTTTGGAAGTACCTTTAATTCCAAAGTCGAATTTGCATATAACTTTAATTTCAAAGCAGCCAGCAAGGCAGGCTTGCTTTTAAAATGACACTGGGCACCTCAGCAATGCACCTAGGTGTGCACCACCTATGCTGTGGTCCCTAAACCTACATGCCCTACCATATACTAGGGACTTATAGGTAGGTTAACTTAGCCAATTATAATTAGCCTAATTTGCATATCCATTTTACACAGAGCACAGGCCCTGGGACTGGTTAGCAGTACCCAGGGCACCATCAGAGTCAGGAAAACACCAGCATAAAGTGGAAAATGGGGGCAAAAAGTTATGGGGCCTCTGCAATCAGCCCTAGTTTCTCACAAGAAGTTAATAATTTATTTCCCTATATTAATAACACTAAGGTCATTAAAATAATTCTCAAACACAAATGATACATATAGAGAAACAACAAAGGCTAATTTGAACCCCGGATATATCTAAGTTTAATCAATGTAAAAAGACAAATTATCTCAATAGTTATTACACAAAACCATAGCAACAAGATCTGAGCAAGAGAAATTGAATACATCTGATAATGATAAGAAAAAAATATCAATGGTTATTCATGGGCATCTGAATAACACCTCACTAACCACTAATTAGCATCAACATGTCGGGCTTCATGTAAACGTTTTAGTAATACAAATTTAGAAAACATCTAACTATGGTGCTATCAAAAATAATAAGCAGCATTAAATAAACATTTGCAGCTGGTACCTGAAAAACAAAAGACAAATAACAATTCACAGTTCATACATTTACCAAATCACTACAATAATCAGCAACAATGTCTACTTCATCAGTGGGACAGCCACATCAAGCAACCAACATCAGGACAGGAACAGGAATAAGGATAGGGGTGATCATTTAGAATTTGGACTATAAGATACACTAAACCATGTACGCATAAGTTCAGGATTGAACAGACATAAACTAATAAAGTACCAAAATGTCAATAGACTATCTGGAAAATATGAAATGTCAAAGTTACAGATCATTAAGTAATTATCTAGAACTCAGGATTCACAAAAATCCAAAGAAGAAATTGAACGAAAAATGGCCCCCGATCAATGGTGACTGATCATTAAATTAAACTTGTTAAATGAACATGAATGGATAAAGCATTAGAGGCAAAAGTTATGACCAATCAGAACATTAATAGATATACAAATTATACAATTAGTTTACTCTAAGCTCTTCCATTTGCTGTTATTTCATTGATGAAATCTAAACTCATACATTTGTATCCTGTGTTTCTTCTTCTCCAGTTCCATCTGTGGATCCTTTGTTTTCAAGAAGTCAGAGGAAAACAATTACAAAATATGTTGCCACACCATTTCTTTTCCCTTGAGGAAATACATACAAGTTAGAAACATAACTACAAACAATGAAGTCAGTCAGACTACGGAACACACTAGAAACAGTTGCATTGCACAGTGACCTTGCATCTGCTTCCACTTCAGCCCAGCAGAGGCCACTGAATAAACGTTTAATTCTGACATTTATTTCAGTTAAGAAACACACTCTCTTGTACAGATAAATTCATTTCATCAGCTTAAGTTAGCATGAACAAAATGTAGGCCTTACATAAGTTAGTCACAATACTCGTAAACACGATATTATTATTAGATTAATTCACACATTAATCTGTAAGTACAATTATGTAAAGATTAAACGTCATCAAGAAAATCTCAGCTCTCACATATGTGTAGGAAATATTGCTCACGGCCCATCTGATGACTCTTCATAGAAGAAAGGTCACTGTCCGGGACCAGCTTAATAGCCAGTCAGTGCCTTCACATCACGAGTTCCTAGAGGCAGTGGAGGGACAAAAAGAGAGATCATGGTTCTCAAAGAGAAATTTCCCAAAATGACTAATGACCTGCCAAACCCTAAGGAAAGAAAAAAATAGATTTCTAGCTATTGTGTACAAACCATAGTGACAAACAGACGCAAAGAACATTAAAGCCTCCAAAGAAAGGACCATGGCTTTAGGTGCAAAAAACAGGCGGTGGATGGAAGCACATAGGTATAACATCCCAACTCATAATTCTCCAACTGGAAGCAGTACCATACCCCGCCATATTGGCCTTGGAAAATGTGTATGTGATAACATTTTGTATGTGAAGCTGACACTTTTTTCCCCAAAGCAAATCACGATTATAGTGAACATTGTCATATCTCAAGGAGAAATGCAAAAAGCAAGAAATAAGAATGTTTCGTAGAAAAGAAGTGATAAGTGAAATATCACTTTTACCAATGGTCCGAAAGTTCCTTTTTCAGGGGTACTGCTACATCAAAAACATTGACTTTTCAAAAGTAGAGGTTGTGCTCATGGCTGCTGAGGTTGTGTGACCCGAGAACTTTAGAGGGAATAAATATCGCCGAATGGGATGCAACAGTGGACTTCTTAGTCAAAGGTTGTGGAGAGGGCAGTCTATGCAAGCTCCTCCTTTAGAAAAGCCATAAAGAAAGCGAACGCCACACAACACATGGCTTTAAGCGTTCAGTAAGCCTCCACTCACTGAATTTTAATGTACAGCAGAGACATGTTGATGCAACCCCGAATCCTCTAACCACACTTCCTTTTAACATACATACATAGCTGTTTACTTTTGCAGTTGTGTTTATCCAACTCTCTGGAATACGTTTTTGTTTTCTTTCACAAAATTCCAAATATGTTTCTACTGCTCATCCCATTCTTTTTTGTTCCAGATCGGCTTTTCTGGATCTGAAAATAAATATAAATGAAACCTGTTGAGAGTGTGCCTCCGTTTGGGACAACCTTTCTTTGTGGATATATATATATATATAACATTTGTATATTTTGTGGAAAAAAGTTATGAAGGTTTAAGCTCAAACTACCCCAAACATCTGAGAAAGGGCTCAGCATCAGGTGAGGGGGGGAAAGCTCTAGCAGTCAAGTTGTCAAGACCTGAGTTAAGCTATAAATACTTTTTCGTTTAACATTTTAAAACCTTAAAGTACTTCCCCCTTTCAACAACTGGCCTGGATTTATATACGCACCTGTCCTCTGAAACTGCTCTTGTTTACCTATTCACTCAAAATGGTGCATAACTCAGTCACCTTCTATGGCTGGACTGACTGCTCAGCTGTCACCTGATCTTATATCATCAACAGAAAAAGGGTTGTTAGATGCACTACTCAGAGAACAGCCTTGGCTCTGGCCAAATATTGGTTAACATGAGTGCAACATTAGATTCAGCAGAAGTTGTGTGCTCACTCCAGAAGAGTGTTTGTATTGAAGTTCATGTTCCTGAAGAGTTTCTCCTTACTTAACAAGAGGAAGCCTTACATAATGATATAATTCTATTTGCAACAGTTTCTTGCTGTAATGCCACATGAGCTAGCAGCAGCATGACCAACTGACATGGACAAGGCCTCACAATGCCATTTCCTTCCTGACAGCTTGATAACCCAATTTTATTATGACAGGATTATCTTCATCAAAGATGGCTGGACATCAATTTCAAGTGGCTATAGAGTATGTAATGGCATTCTATAATGGCATTCTATAATGAAGGACTTGTGTTCCATTCCATTTTGTGTGGACTTTGGACTGTTATAAGAAGTGTTGTATCCCTTTGTTATGTTTATACAAATGCAGTGCATTTGGGGGTGTGAAACGGCATTCCCTCGTTGTACTTGCACTATCCAAATGAAGATATTCATAAAAGCCAACTCAGGAGATATCCAATTCTGTGGCTATGTTCACCACCACCTTATTAGAAACTATCTGTAAAGCACCAGACATCAGGCTCCAGTACTCTGCCACAAAAAGCTTCTTCCTCTGAAGCACCAGACCAATGTACATTTTCTGTCTAGACCTGTGGGGTTGTCTCTTACCTCAGCAGCTGTTTCAAGCAACGGTGTTGGACTCCTTAACTGTGGTTGTACCCCAGAACATCATTGATAAAAATATCTTGTGCCCTAAATATTGTTACAAAATGCAATCCCAATGGGGTTCAGTATTGCACACAATAGGCTTTTCAACATATGTGAGTGAGACATAAAAAGGTTTGTATTCAGACCAGAGGACAGACTGTTGGACCAGAAGCTGCTGGTCAGAATTCAGACCTTTTATAGTGTGTCTGAAAAAAAAAATCCCAACCCAGCTAATTTAATTATTGAAAAGCTGTTTTTGAATATCATTGAAAGAGTTGATTCTGTGGGTCTTTAAAAATCAATGCATTGTAACCCCATTTCATTTTATTTTCAACATCGGGAGTGTTTGGATTTAAAATACTGTGACATCCATTTGATTGGCAGAGATGGTATAGTGTTGTTTTAATGGGAATTCTTTGATGGATTTTTCATTAGGTTATTTATTTCAGTGTAGTGCACACTATACATTTTTGTGGGAAGTATAAACCCTCTTCCTGCTTTTGCTGCACTCATTTAGAATTCTTACAAAATATAGACACCTGGTCCACGATGCACTGTGTTCTTAATGTCTTCCAATGTTCAGTAGGCCACATTGGAAAACTGAACATTGGCTGGCACTGGAACAGAGAAGATTCCATTCATGGTACAATTTTGATGCAATCTTCAACCCGTAATGGCCCTCATCTCCCCTTTCTGCTCTCTTAAGCAAAGTGATGGCATCTATCCTTTCATTAAACACACCAATATTAATATGGAATTTTTCATTATTCCTGTGCATAACACATTTCCCTCCTCCTTCTGCACAGGCAAACACCCTCCCTTTAATGCATTGATAGGTAGATCATTTGGGAACACGAACTTGTGTACTGGCTGTCATTATAAATGGCAGAGTCCCTTGGGAACCTCAACACCTTGGCTAGGGGGTCAGGATATTCCTACCCTGCCCCCTTTTCTTCTCTTCTGAAGGTCATGTGTGGCGCAGGGTTGGCTGCTTAATGGGATTTGACCGACCCCCCTCCCAGGTTAAATTGTGCATTTGAGCCCGGGAAGGCAGTCATCCTGAGGCCAGGGGGTCTAAACGCTCCCCTACTTATTTATTAATTTAGGCCCAGTGAGGTGGTGACCCACAGGGCTAATTAAAGCCTCAGGGGGGGTCTATCGGAGGGGGGTCAGCGTGGCTCCTGCCATAATGTTAATCAAGCCCTGGGGAGGTGATGGTCCATGGGCCTCATATGAGCCTTAGGAGGGGGGTCCCGTGCATCCCTCTTTTTATTATTAGCACATGCCCCAGGATCCATGCCATCTGGGAGCTAAATTGAGAACATGCACGAGAACTGCACTTGTTTTCATGGCAAATTTTCAGTGGATTTGCAGATCCTCCTTGACTTTTGCAAAAAGTTTTTAAAAAATGATAGGGGCTAGGGGTCATGGTATCCTACCCTGACCCCTTTACTTTTCTTATGTTTTTGTTGGTTTGAAGCCAAGTCCCAAAATGGGTGCCAACCCTTCCTGGTTGAAGTGTTGGCAGCCAAACAGATCTCAGCATGAGATCTCTTGGATCCACAGGGCTTCTGCATCTCTATATATATATATATATATTTTTCTTTTAATAGCTCTAAAACTACTGATGGGATTTGCACCATAACACAAAAAGCACGCTTTCTGGACCAATAGCTAGCTTTCTGCCAAATTTGGTGTAATTGTGTCCAGCGGGTCGGGTTGTAGTTGCATGTTTAAAATCCCTTTGGGAAAATGCATTTGGAAAATGCATTTTGGGACCTCCCTTTTTTCATGGCCCCCTTGACGGATCACCCCAAAACGTTTGAGACAGCAGCTGAACTGACTGTTGTATTAGCTTTTAAAATTTTGTGAAGATTTGTCAAAAAGCTTGAAAGGTATTGGCAAAACAAAAAAATGCTTTTCCTATGGAAACTAGGTCCTAACTATAACGACCTACGGGCGACTGGCAATAGGTAAATAAATAACAATAAACTCTATTTCTGCAGGAAGGATGCTTGCTGTATTAACAATCTAGAATTATCTCATGAAAAGGAACTTTGGCATGGACTTGAAGGTCAATTCTGACAAGCAAGTAGTCAAGGCAAGGAAATGGAATGATAGCACTAAATCAAAAAACAAAGGAATGAACTCATTGTATTTTCTAAGAATGCCACTTTATAAAATATGTTGTGAATACATTAAGATTTTTGGTAATACATACTTCAAATAAAGGACAGTTTCTCTGTCTGTCAAGGACCTATCCGCCTTAAAGACAATACCTTCTGTTCATTAAAGCACTAAACAAATGTTGGGAGGTTCCTTGATACAAAAAACCTCTAGCATGCAAGTCATGATGACACATAACAGGATTCATTACCAACTCTCCTACCTAGCCAGTCCCCAATTCAGGTATCCCTCTAATTATTTAAATCTGCAAACAAATTGAAATTGACCACTTGTCAACTATTTTGCAAGAAACCATAACATTTAAGCTGGTGCTAGAACCTTCTCCTGCAACCTACTTGATGAAATTCTTCTCTAAGCTTGCCACTGATAATACACGCTTAATCAACACTTCCTTTTCCAAAGGATTTGTTATCAGCGTAAACATGAAAATAATACCCCCACCTGGAAAAGATATGACAAACAAAGAAAACATGACCCAATTAAAACCTTTTTAAAAATCAGACAGGAAAGTCTGGGAGAGACTATTCAAACTGTGAAAAACCACATCCTGCATGGGTTACAACAAGTTATGGAGGGGACGCGCTCAGCTGCACCAGGGGGCCGAGGAAGGACACAGACTCTCCGTATCAAAGGGCAGGAGCCCTTTATATTTGAACAAGCGCTCCCGCCTCGCGGGATGCGCTCAGCTGCAGCAGGGGGCCGAGGAAGGACACAGACTCTCCGTATCAAAGAGCAGGAGCCCTTTATATTTGATCAAGCGCTCCCGCCTCGCGGGATGCGCTCAGCTGCACCAGGGGACCGAGGAAGGACACAGACTCTCCGAATCAAAGGGCAGGAGCCCTTTAAAATTGAACAAGCGCTCCCGCCTCGCGGGACGCGCTCAGCTGCACCAGGGGGCCGAGGAAGGACACAGACTCTCCGTATCAAAGGGCAGGAGCCCTTTATATTTGAACAAGCGCTCCCGCCTCGCGGGACGCGCTCAGCTGCACCAGGGGGCCGAGGAAGGACACAGACTCTCCGTATCAAAGGGCAGGAGCCCTTTAAATTTGAACAAGTGCTCCCGCCTCGTTGGACGCGCGCGGGCGCGCCCGGGCGAAGTACGGGCCAAGACGGGCCCGTCTACGCCCGTCTTCGACCGACTGAGGCCGGGCTGGGCCTTGTCCCTTTATTTCTTCACCCAGATCCCGGAGCCTGATTAAGTGTCTCAACCTTTATATCCCTTGGTTAATCTATTCACTTGAGCACCCATGGGGAAAAGGAAGGCTGTCGATTTGCCGGAATCCCGGCTTGAATGTAAAAAACAAAAAAAACGATTTAGTAAGCATGCTAGCAAGTCTAAAAGCGGTGGGCTCAAACCTTTTGAGGAGATTGACCATCTGTTTGAGGAGGTGGAGGCAATTCTAAACTGCACTGTAGGTACCAAGAAGGCCCCAGGATCCAGGACTTTTTTTATAAGAAGAATAAGGGCTCAGTACCAGAACCCAATTCCCCACCTAATGGAGTAAGGGTTTCATTCAATGCGCCCACTTCAACCCCACCTTCATTTTGCGAAACAAAGGATGTAACTAAGGACTGCACCCTCAAACAAAGTTTATTCCAAACAGAAGAGGGAACTAGTTTGCTTATTGCTCCCACTCCACTAAGTCCCGAGATTAAGGTGCTCCCAAACATCCCTTGCTACAACCGGTTTCAGCCACTATTCGAGGAGGTGCCTATATCTGGGACGCATGCCTCTCTGACAGAAGCTCCAGACTCCAGGATCCCCAATCCTCCATCCACTTTAATTATCGAATCCCCACTGGCCCAATCTTCCCTTGAACCTAATATGTCTCTCATTTTGCAGAGAGTAGACGAACTTAAAGGTATGGTACAGCAATTAACACAACTTGTTCAGGAAAGATCGGTAATTCTGTCTGGATGTAAGTGTTGCATGAATGAGGAAAGGGGGAGAGGCGGACCCACTAATTTTGACTGGAGCTCGCAACCAAAGAAAGTGCCTGGACCACAAGACAATCCTCACTCAAAGGAAGGGGAAGTCAGAATTGATACTGTAGATAAATCTACCTATGCTCAGCCGGGCAACATACAACTTCTTTCCGAGAAGGCCGCCATGACAAACTGTGCTGCCTCTATCTGTTGCCCCCGTTCTCCTTCAAGCTTGCAGGGATATGGAAGGCCCAAAGAACTGGGTGACCCCAGATATGTAGGGGGGGGTTCTCCATTGTTTCTAAGAGGGCCACTTGCATCTATCCATGAATCCATATACCCTCTTTCTCCCCAGGAAGCCCCCACCGCCTTCAGTTCGTCGATAAAAAAACAAAAATACAAACATGGGCCCAATACCTTCTTTTTAACCAATGTTCCCAGGTTGTCGCAAGGAGTGAAAGAGGATAATGAGTCTAGGATAAACAAAGCCATTTATTGGCTTCGGAACCAACGGGGCTGCTTATTGGTAGTACGTTCGGACATCTCAAATGCAAAATGGCTGAGCCCCCCGGAGTCTAACCACGACATCCTTTCTATCGAGTTCTATGACAACTCCCTGATCGATCATCTCACTGCTTTTGATATTCGTACTCACCCGTCCTGGCTCAAAGGGAAAAGGGGAAGTATCACCCTAGAGTTTGGGATAGCTGACACACTATAGGGCCAAACAAAAGTGCAAACGATCAATCACACCACTCCATGTGGGCATGTTGACACCATCTTGCCCAAGCCTGTATGACTGTCTATAAGCCAAGAAGTTCCTAGTGGGGATAGAATTGAGGAGCCACCCTTGAGTCCTATTATTGAGCCAACATCACAGGATGTCCCACAGTTAATTAGCATCACACCTGACGTTATTGGTGGACTATCATTTCTGTCATGGAACCTGGCTGGCATTGGGAGGAAACTGGATGACAAGGATTGGTGTTCATACATAAAAACCCAAGACATCTGCCTCTTTCAGGAAACCTGGGCTGAGGACATGATTACTATTGATGGGTTTCTTTCTTTTAATGTCCCTGCCCAACCGTCAGAAAAAGGGCCAGGCCGTGCTAAAAGGGGGCTGCTAATTCTCTTGAACAAAAGATTACAATGTGACTATAAGATCTTACAACTTGATTGTGTCGACTTGATGGGGTTGCAACTAACTTTTCATCAGAACTTTATTATCATCCTCATTAATGTTTACGCTCGGTCAGTTTCACGCAGTGTAGAATCTCAGACCCTCACCCAGCTTCTTGAGTTTTTAGACACCATTCAATCCTCATGTCATCTGATTATAGCTGGGGACGTAAACTGTACTTTTGAACCATCGACATTATTAAGTGGTTTAACAATGGAGGAAGTTCTTATATGGGGGATTGCGCAATTGAATTCTGACCGCTATTGTCCTCGTACCCGCACAGCAGTTCAACTGGCCACACTTTGCTTGAAACATGGCCTTAGGGCCTGCAACGGCCGCACGCCCTCAGACCTGGATATTGCTCCCACCTTCAAACGAGGCACTTGTAATAGTGTAATCGATTATTTTTTAGTCGATATAAGACTGTGGACGCAGCTTAGAGATATGAAGGTAGATCTTAGGAGCGAAAGTGACCATTACCCGCTGATATTGTCCATTTCTGGGGATGTATTTTGTCGTTATGCTAATAACCAAGTTACTATGGTTTCTACTCCTACTGTGAAGAACCTATCCACAAAGGTCAGATGGTCAAAGGTGGTGTCAAACCCTTATTTGCTGTATGCAATCTACTCTTCTTTTTTAGACAATTTGGCTCCCTACCAAGACCATGACCCCCAAGACATCCCTATTCTCCATATTCACGGAATTTTGGTTGGTAAACTTCAAGATATCTTCTATATGAAGTGTAGGGTAAGGTCGCAAGAAGGGACCCTGATAAATAACTCTTGGTTCCATGAAACATGCTCTAAGGCCTAGTCAGGGGTAAAGAATGTTATTAATAAAGGGTCCATAGGGGATATTCAGTTGGCCAGACGCATATACAAGGAGTCCATTCTACTAGCTAAAAAAACCTGGGAGGACACTATTTGGCAGGAACTGTTAAAAGCAACCGAATCTAACAACAATGGCTTATTTTGGGAACTTTTAGCCAAAAGAGAACAAGGGTGTAGAATTACCATTACAAATCGTATCCAGCCAGAAAGCTGGGTGGATCATTTTTCTTCCCTCTATGGTAAAACTGGCGCCCCAGAGGTTCCTACAAACCATGGCACGAGTGAAGAACCCGGCCTCCTCCAAGACACTGTACTTCCATCTGTTCAAATGAGAGGGGGCTGCCTAGATATCGAGGTCCCTATCCGTTTCTCCATAGAAGAAACATCTGAGGCAATTTGTTTGTTACAAATTGGGAAGGCTCCAGGACCCGATGGGATTCCAGGGGATCTATATAGATCGGAACTCTCCATATGGGCCTTGTACATTAATGCACTCTCCAATAAAATTTCCGATGGGGGGCAGATCCCTTCAACCTGGAAGGGTGCTGAGATCATACCCATCTATAAAAAGGGAAATGCCAATCTACCAGTAAACTATAGGCCGATCAGTTTTATAGACAATCTACAAAAGATCTTCGCCAAACAACTTCTTGGTAGACTAATGCAATGGGCTAAGGAATTCAAGGTATTATCCCCCCTCCAGGCAGGTTTTTGACCTAGAATTAGCACAGTGGACCAGGTCTTTAGGCTGGGTGTGTTGTATTGGAAACATACTGTTCTTGCTAACCAGCCACTATACGTTGCATTCGTTGACTTGAAATCTGCCTTCGACTTAGTCCCAACGGAGAAGTTGTGGGTGGTTTTATCCAGAATAGGGGTCCCCAGCAATTTAGTCTCCTTACTAAAACGTCTGCATGAGGAGACTTACGCGCAAGTTCGCTGGGGTAACCCAGGCGAACTGACGGACAAAATTCCTATAAACAGGGGTGTTCGCCAGGGATGTGTGTTGGCACCGCTCTTGTTCTCTTTCTTCATCAACGAAGTGGTGCAAGCTATGATGACCTGCCAGAGCGACGCCCCCACCTTAGGGACCCACAAAATCCCCATACTTCTCTTTGCTGATGATTCGCTTCTAATTTCAAAGACTCCTATGGGCTTGCAAATCCTCATTGACAGATTTAGTGCATTCTGCCAGGATTATGGATTAGAGCTAAATCCCAAGAAAACAAAGCTAATGGTGCTGTGCTCTGGGAAACGGAAGAAGTGCACCGTCTTTCTTGATGGTGATTCCCTGGACAAGGTCAGCTTCATTGATTACCTAGGAGTAAGGATAACTGATAATTTACATTGGGAAGAACAGATTAATAAAAGCACTGGTCTTCTCCAGCATAATGCAGCATCCATCTTGCGTTTCTATAGGAGCACCTCCACAAAAACGGTCTCCCCGGCTATTAAGATATACGCAGCTAAGGCACAGGGAGCCGCTGTGTATGATGCAGAAGTATGGGGCTTTTCTAACACCAACAGGCTCACCCTTGGGGAGAATAGTTTTGCTAGGGCCCTTTGTGCTTGTCCTCCCAGTACTCCACTAATCCCTCTGTTCCTGGACCTGGGTTTAAAACGGATTGCTGACCTGATAAATTTAAGACCTTTGATGTACTGGGTCAGGCTATGGACCGTCCCAGAACTAAACATAATTAAAGCCTCACTTCTAGACCTGTTAACATCTACTAATTCAGCTTCTATTCCGTGGGTCAAGCACGTATCCACTTGGTTCAAGACACTGGGGTTAGGGGACTACTGGGAGAACCCTCATAAACTCGAGAAAGCCCACCTTAAAGCATTGAAGCGTGTCTACTGGTCATATTTGAGGAACTATGTCATTACTCACAAATCATGCGGTCGTTTAACTAATTTATTCATTGACATCAAATGGTACCCAAGGTTTGAACCCTATCTAGACGCTATACCCGATATTCTAGGCAAAAGCTTATATGCTAGATTTCGCTTTATGACTTTACCATTGAAGACCATGGTGTGTAGATGGGATCCTAACGTGACCAATGATATTTGTCCTGTGTGTGGCACCAATTCTGAATCAGTGGTGCACTTTATGTTCTTTTTCCCTGCTTACATGGTTCCTAGGACCAAATGGATCCGTGACGTATGTCGAGAAATGGGAATTAGGGAATGTGCACTAGCACTGAGAAGTTTAAAAAGTGATTCCACCAAAATGTTAATAATCTCTGTCAGTAAATATTTACTATCAGCATGGCGCATAAGGAGCTTTTATATCAGTAAAAGATTATAGAAATTAGCTCCTTCTGTTCAGTAAGACAAGAAGATGTGATCATTTTTACATAGAATTATGATTTTAGGATAGATCTGTATTTTACTCTTTTAGGTGGTGCTACCATGTGGTAATATGTTTTGGGGATGGAATAGTATTTTATATTTTTTATACTTTTATATTTATTTATGGTAATATTGATTATGTATTGCTTTGATGATCACTGATCGAATAAAGCTTTGTTGACAGACTGACTGACAAGTTATGGTGAACAGAATCTGCACTTGATAGAAATAGGCAAGATTTCCTCTCTACCCTGGATAAAAAGAAAGCATGCAGTTTTATTTCTCCTTGATTTTTCTACGATGTTTAATGCTATGCTCCATAAGATTTGTTTGAAGATAATTAATAGGTGGTCTGGTATATTTGACACAACATCAAATTGGTGTTCTTTCTTCCTTCGTGACAAAAGCCATGGATTAGAGCAGTCAATACAAATTGTGACTTTGCTATGAACACCAGCATCCTTCATCTCACCACATCTGTTCAAACTTGGCATGCATCCCCTGGCACATCATTATCAGGTCTGATTGCAAACATAAACTGATGGTACCCATATTAAACTGAGATTGGACAGTGGTCACAGGATAGCCAGATCACAGACTCTGTTTGATTAAAACATATTTTCTCTGTCTGAATGGAACTAAAACAGACATGATGGAATTTGGAGTTTCAAGACTTGGCAAGCTTCCTCTGGAATGGCCTAAATGTCTGGGCACACTAATTTAACATTTCAAATAGTAAGAAATATGTAAATAAACTTTGTTTCAATTTTTCATTAATTTCACAGGTTGTTTTAAAAATGTGTTTTTTATATTATCATATTAAAAGTATACACAATAATTTGGTTATTAATAACAGATGCTGAGCATAATTAGATGCATTACATATAATATTTGAGCATTACACTGGTGCAGACAAATGGGAAATGAGCAGCGGTCCACTACAAAATCGACAGTCATAAATGTTGAAATTCTTCATAAATTATAACCATTACTTAATGGAAACATCTCATGTCCTTTGGAAAATAATTTGTTCTATGTGATTATTAAATACACTTAGGTCTGGGATAGGTCTATTATAGTAGCATCTCATGTCCTCGAAACAGCAGGTCCAGCACGTACATTCTGAAATTTTAAACCATCATTTTTCAAAAAATCATCAAAGAAAAATGTATTTGATTGTAGGACCTCAGATTTGAGAATTTTTTTTCCTAATTATGAGGCTGGCTGGCTGACCAGAAGCCTGACAGCCCCATGGAGAGGAGACCACAGTGGAGCTGGAGGTTAACCACCCTGGCCGATTACGAGGCTTCCACTGGGCTGACCGGCGGAAACCTCTGAACTCAGAGGATTCTGCTGGTCAGTCCAGTGGAAACCATGCTGCAGCCAATGAGGTTGCACAGAGGATGCTCCCAGCACTCTTGGAATTCTGAAGGGTGCTGGGCAGTGGGGGTCCTGCACTGCCCACAACCTTGTCGTGGCCCCCAGCAAAGGCTTTCTGCCAGCCTTTTCATGGTTATGTCCTCTCCATGAAAAGGCTGGTGGAAACTAGACTTATGATCAGCACAGCAGCGCTGAAATCAGCGGTGCTGTGGATGACAGTGACTGACTGACGCCATGCAGCGGGGCACCATGTTCCTGGCATTGGCAGTGGTCAAACCACCAGGGTCGTAATGTGGCGATCAGCCCACCTGGAGTGCGGCGGTCTGACTGCCACCGATTTGCTGGTTTAAGACTTCCAACTTTGTAATGAGGCTCTTGGTCTGTATTCACAAACCTTTGAATAATTTTTGTTATCAAACTATACAGAAAGGGAAGGGTCTTGTTTATCATCATAAAGAGAATATCCTCTTCATAAGCTGAAGACTTCATCTTAATATATCCACACTGAAAGCCTGTAACAGCACTCCAAAGACAGTATGAACAACAATGGACATCTTAGTCCAGTTCCCCTTTTAGAGGATAAAATCCAGATTGTGTACTGAAACTACATGATAACCATTTACTAAGGAGAACTAATTTAGCAATTTAGAGCCACAATGATGTCATTCAAATTCTTTATTCAGAGACCCTACTCACGGTGGTCAAATATCAGTTTCAGCATCTCATGTGCATGCTGCAAAGTTGAACAGAAGAGGGACTCTAATGAGCCACCCTGGATTTTTTTTCGCAGTTTACACAATTATTTGCCTTACTAAACACTGCCCAAGGAATAGAGGTCCATGTCATCATTAGTGACCCTTTAAATGGAGAAAACAAATCAGTGTCTTGAGATTGTGACTGGCTGCTGTAGTGTATAGTTCATCAAAGTATTTACAATAACCAATTTCAAGATGAGCAATCCTGTCTCCACGAACAACATAAACGATAACAATTTATTGAAGTGCATGCTTTTTTAACCTCTAAGTAATTAACTAAAATATTCCCCATCTTATTATGAACCCCATCGCTTTCAGTTTTGGCTTTATAAAGGAAATCAGATGCACTTTTATTAATAAACTTTTAAAACTTCAACCTAGTTTTAAATAATTTTCCAAGTGAAATGCGATTCAGAAGAAACATTCCTATGCTCTAATAATTTCTTTTTGGTAAATATATAAAAAAGCCATTTCCTATGAACACTTGGTCCTAATTATAACTCCACAGTGGCAATCCTTACACCATAAGAATATTTCTTTTGAATAAAGAGGGGGTCCCAATACGCATTTTCCCCATGCAATTTTTCATAAAAAAATTAGACACTGCTACATCCAAAATGGCTGAATAGAACGATGCCAAAGCTGGCAGAATGCTACATCTTGATCCAGAAATTGGTCTTGTTGTGGTTTTGTGTAAATCTGTTCAGAAGTATTTGACAAATTAAGGTTCAAAATCAAATAACGTCATCGACGATCTGTGCATCGGATAAACCTAAAGATAAAATCACACCAGTACCACTGCATCAACAAAGATGTAACAGGAGCCATTTTAGGACTCAGAGACCCAGCCCCCTGTCCTTAAAAAATATTTTTAAAAAGTTATTAGGATGCTCTGGACACCCCTTCGCCTGGGACCGCATCACATTAAAGGGGAGAGTAACACAACCCCCATCCCTGTGCCATTTGAGTGCCCAGGGACACCACCCACTGGCAGATTTAGTTTTCATGGGGCATGCATCCCCCCATTCCAAACATTCTATTGGCTTGGGTATGCCATCCACTGTGGCCGAATACAATTTTGTCGGCCTACTACAACTCAGGTAGGAAGTCTGCATGCCCCTTCCCCAAAAATAAAAATATACATCAGCCCTAGAGATAGTGTCTCCAGGGAACTTCAGAAGGTGTGGGGAGGGAACCCTTATTCTCCCTCCCAATTAAAAGGATTTTGGTCCCGAGGGGATGGGTTCTGAGTTCCTGAAAAGGCTTTGCCAGGCACATTGTTGTCATCAATAATAATATGTCAGATATTGCAGTGATTTTATCAATGATGTTATAGACTATGGGGGTGATTCTAACCCTGGCGGTCGGTGTTAAAGCGGCGGCCAACTCGCCAACAGGCTGGCGGTAAAAAATATGGAATTCTGACCCTGGCGGGAACCGCCAACACAGACAGCCACTTTAACACTCCGACCGCCACGGCGGTACAAACAAACAGCGCGGCGGTCACCGCCAACAGCCAGGCGGCAGACAATGTACCGCCCACACTATCACAACTCACCAATCCGCCACCTTTTCCGGGGCGGGAGCACCGCCGATAAAAACACGGCGGAAACAGACTACGAACGGGAAAACGCTCACCACTACGCACTCCAGGAGGAAGGAGGACAGCATGGAACACCAATTAAACATCCTACCTGCTATCGTCTACCTTCTCATCTACCACGAGTACGAAGTCCGGCACAGACGACAACGGTGAGTACTGCACCTACGACACACGGGAGGGGGGAGGACGAAAGGTTACGGGCACACACATATGCGACCCCCCCCCCAACTATGTACACACCAATGCAGAGCAACAAGTCACAGTGACACCACCCAAACACCCCAGAAAAATGCTAGGACATAATCAAATTTGGAATAAATATTTATGTACCAAAAAGCTCCTGAAAATTATCGTACAACCATGAAAGATATGCACAAGAAAACAAATGACATACACATCAGTGTATAACTGAAGTAACAAGTCCTGCACATCCTACGAATTCATCATGTCCGTGGGCCAAAGTTTTGAGAAACAAGGGCAAAGCCCACACAGGAGACCTGAGTCCTTTGGAGAGAACACTGCAGGGGCATCAGATGTAAAAACTACAGGCACCTCAGGGGGAAGGGAAGGGGGGGGCACCACAGCCACATGAGTCCACGACGCCAGATCCACGAGGAGCCACCATGCCCACTGTACCATCCTGGGGAGTGCAAAGCCACAGTCTCTCAATGTCTCTACAGTGGGTGGGCTGCCCACTGGACCATCCTGGGGAGTGCAAAGCCACAGTCTCTCAATGTCACTACAGTGGGTGGGCTGCCCACTGTACCATCCTGGGGAGTGCAAAGCCACAGTCTCTCAATGTCTCTACAGTGGGTGGGCTGCCCACTGTACCATCCTGGGGAGTGCAAAGCCACAGTCTCTCAATGTCTCTACAGTGGGTGGGCTGCCCACTGTACCATCCTGGGGAGTGCAAAGCCACAGTCTCTCAATTTCTCTACAGTGGGTGGGCTGCCCACTGTACCATCCTGGGGAGTGCAAAGCCACAGTCCATCAGGTGGATGACAGTCTCCACTGGTCAAGGAGGAGGCATGGTGGGCACAGTGAACCATAAACAGTGATTGAGACGGCGGTGCCCAGCGGAGCGGTGCTTGAGAGGAAGGGCCCAGCGGAGCGGTGCTTGAGAAGAAGGGCCCAGTGGAGCGGTGCTTGAGATGAAGGGCCCAGCGGAGAGGTGGAGAGTCAGCGGGGCCCAGCGGAGCGGTCCTTGAGACGGCAGGGCCCAGCGGAGCGGTGCTTGAGAGGAAGGGCCCAGCGGAGAGGTGGAGAGACAGCGGGGCCCAGCGGAGCGGTCCTTGAGACGGCAGGGCCCAGCGGAGCGGTGCTTGAGAGGAAGGGCCCAGCGGAGAGGTGGAGAGACAGCGGGGCCCAGCGGAGCGGTGCTTGAGAGGAAGGGCCCAGCGGAGCGGTCCTTGAGACGGCGGGGCCCAGCGGAGCGGTGCTTGAGAAGAAGGGCCCAGCGGAGCGGTGCTTGAGACGGTGGGGCCCAGCGGAGCGGTGCTTGAGATGAAGGGCCCAGCGGAGCGGTGCTTGAGAGGAAGGGCCCAGCGGAGAGGTGGAGAGACAGCGGGGCCCAGCGGAGCGGTGCTTGAGAGGAAGGGCCCAGCGGAGCGGTGCTTGAGAGGAAGGGCCCAGCGGAGCGGTCTTGAGACGGCGGGGCCCAGCGGAGCGGTGCTTGAGAAGAAGGGCCCAGCAGAGCGGTGCTTGAGACGGCGGGCCCTCTTCAGCGGTGCCTATCTTCACGGCGGGGCCCTGTTCAGCGGTGCTCTTCTGCACCGCAGGCCCTGTTCAGCGGTGCTCTTCTGCACCGCGGGCCCTGTTCAGCGGTGCCTATCTTCACGGCGGGCCCTGTTCAGCGGTGCTCTTCTCCACGGCGGGCCCTGTTCAGCGGTGCTCTTCTCCACGGCGGGCCCTGTTCAGCGGTGCTCTTCTCCACGGCGGGCCCTGTTCAGCGGTGCTCTTCTCCACGGCGGGCCCTGTTCAGCGGTGCTCTTCTGCACTGCGGGCCCTCTTCAGCGGTACTCTTCTCCACGGCGGGGCCCTGTTCAGCGGTGCTCTTCTCCACGGCGGGCCCTGTTCAGCGGTGCTCTTCTCCACGGCGGGCCCTGTTCAGCGGTGCCTATCTCCACGGCGGGCCCTGTTCAGCGGTGCTCTTCTCCACGACGGGCCCTGTTCAGCGGTGCTCTTCTCCACGGCGGGCCCTGTTCAGCGGTGCTCTTCTGCACCGCGGGCCCTGTTCAGCGGTGCTCTTCTCCACGGCGGGCCCTGTTCAGCGGTGCTCTTCTCCACGGCGGGCCCTGTTCAGCGGTGCTCTTCTCCATGGCGGGCCCTGTTCAGTAGTGCTCTTCTGCACCGCGGGCCCTGTTCAGCGGTGCCTATCTTGACGGTGGGGCCCTGTTCAGCGGTGCTCTTCTGCACCGCGGGCCCTGTTCAGCGGTGCTCTTCTGCACCGCGGGCCCTGTTCAGCGGTGCCTATCTTCACGGCGGGGCCCTGTTCAGCGGTGCTCTTCTCCACGGCGGGCCCTGTTCAGCGGTGCTCTTCTCCACGGCGGGCCCTGTTCAGCGGTGCTCTTCTGCACCGCGGGCCCTGTTCAGCGGTACTCTTCTCCACGGCGGGGCCCTGTTCAGCGGTGCTCTTCTCCACGGCGGGCCCTGTTCAGCGGTGCTCTTCTGCACCGCGGGCCCTGTTCAGCGGTGCTCTTCTGCACCGCGGGCCCTGTTCAGCGGTGCTCTTCTGCCCCGCGGGCCCTGTTCAGCGGTGCTCATCCAGCAGGTCAAGGGAGCCAGACCTGGCCTGGACTCCCTGCTCAGTCGTCCTCGGACCGTGACGTTTCTGGACCCTTCGGGGACGGCCTCCTGGCCTCCTTAGTGTCCTCCTTCCCAGCTGGGATGTGACATGTGGGGTCCACCTTCTCCGCGCTCCTGCTGCCCTTCCGCTCCTTTGATGGGGCTCTCGGGCCCTTGCCTCCCCTAGATGGTGTGGGTGGTGAAGTGGCCGCACATTGCTCCTTGGGGGCAGCCCTGTCGGTCCTCGCACGGCGGCCCTTGTTTTTGCGGGTCCTCTTGCCGGGGGGGGGGCTGGACGTGTCCTTGCTGCTGATCGATGTGTCACTGCTGGCAAAGGGTGGGCTCCAGAACCCATGCACAACAGTGACACCCGAAGCTGGGCTGGTGGTGGCTGCGGTGCCCTTGGGACTCTTTGAAGATGGAGGGGGGAGCTCATCGGGGGGAAAGAGGTCAAGGTTAGCCATGAAAAGTTTTTTAGGGCCAAGGTAAAGGGTAGGAGAAGTGGAGATGGAAGTGGAGGTAGAGGAGGTGGTTGTAGGAGAGTCAGGTGTGCTGTCATTGGGTGAAGGTGCTGGTGCTGTAGGCTGTCGTGAGGTGGTTGGCTGTTGGGTGGGTGGCTGCCTGCGTTTGTGTGTCTTGGAAGAGGGGGTGACAGACACAGTGGGAGAGGACACAGGGGACGTGTCAATGGCAGTGCGGGTGGTGACTGCACGAGTGTGGACTGTACTGGAGGGTGAGGTGGTGATGGAAGCACTGGCTGATGTTGGGGTGCATACAGGGGTGAGTGTAGACGTCACAGGGAGGGAGGAGGGAGACGAGGAGGAGGGGGACACAGGGGTGGCAGTGGCTGTTGGCATGTCTGCATCTGGGTGTTGCTTGGGTGAGTGTTTGTGGGATCTGTGGTGCTTGTGTTTGGATGAGCTGCTCTTGGGTGTTGAGGTGTCTGCAGGCTGGTCTGATGGTGTGGATGGGATAGGCTGAGGAACAGGACACAGAGAAAGGCTGGAGGCAGTAAGAAGAGGGAGGCTGGAAACAGGGACAATGGCTGCCGTCAGTGCTGAGGCCAGAGCAGTGAACGCTCGTTGATGGACAGCCTGACCCGAATGAATGCCCTCCAGGTACGCATTGCTCTGTTGCACCTCCCTTTGCACACCCTGGATGGCATTCAAAAGGGTCGTCTGCCCAACAATGAGCGTCCTTACCAGGTAAATGAGCTCCGCACTGAGGGCAGCAGGGGCAACAGGGGCAGGGGCTGAGGTGCCTGGGGCGAAGGAGACGCGCGCCTTCCTGGGCGAACGGGCACGGAGCGAAGACTGAGGGGCTGCTGGGAGGGCGGGGCTGGTGCGCTGGGTGGCAGCTGTGCCTGTAGAGGCGGGGGGCACGGATGTTGCCGCCACCGCTAGGGAGCTCCCATCCGAGGACGTGTCGCTGTCGCTGCTCTCACCAGCGGTCCCCGTCGTGGTGCTCCCCTCGCCCTCCGGATCACTGGTGCCCTCGGTGTCTGTTCCTGGGCCCACCGGGGCCTTGTGTCCTGCAGCTCCCTCGTGCTCCGATGCCAAATCTCCTCCGCCTGATGATGCTAATGCACACATGCACAAGAAGATGAAGAGAAAGGGTGGGGGGAGAAAAAAGAAGACCAGGTTGAGTGCATGCAATGTCAACACCGTTGGCGGAGAGGACAGACACAGGAGCCTAATGCACTAAGCCGCGCATTCGGGGTACACTACTCAGTACTACTGACTAGGACAACAGGCCAAGAGACGTCAAACGCGCACATGGGAGATGCTGGACCTTCAATGGCTGTACTTGTCACCCTACAGAGGTGGGGGCCGGGGGCACAGGGCCATGCCTAAGGGAGAGGACTACAATACAGAAAGCGCCCTGGCCTAATGTCACCCACAGCCCTCCTCCCCCACCCAGACGCCTCCACTGCGCAGAAAGATAGGAGAATGTGCTGATACTCACCCCCTTGTGTCTGCTTTGATGTCTTAAAGCGCCCATCCAATTCTGGGTAGGCCACCACCAGGATCCGGGACATCAGGGGGGTCATGGTGCGACTGGCATCCCTCCTAGGTTGGGAGGCCATCCCCAGCAGTGTTTCTGTGTTCTTCCTTGTTCCGCGGCGGATGTCCTCCCACCTCTTGCGGCAGTGGGTGCCCCGTCTGTTGTGGACCCCCAAGTTCCGGACTTCGTTGGCGATGGCACGCCAAATCTCGATCTTCTGATGGGCGCTGACCTATTTGACATGTACAGGGTGGAAAGGAGGAAATCATCAATGACCTGCATGTTAGATGTGATTGGCCCCCCCCACCAACTTTGCCATATGGCACATGCTCTCATCTGTCGGGCGTTGCACTCCTCATTCGCCCCCCACCCCACCAACTTACATCCACCCCAATCCACACAGGCATAGCCCATTCCATGTGCACCCGCTGTACTCACTTGTTGGTCTGGAGGACCGTAGAGTACCGCATACTGGGGGAGGACCCCATCCACGAGCTTCTCCAACTCTTCAGACGTGAAGGCAGGGGCCCTTTCCCCAGTCGCAGCAGCCATTGTATCTTCCAGACCGAGGTCACAGCAGCACTTGCAGTATAGGTCCTCTCCTGTGGATGATTAGGTCTCGAGTGATTAATCAGATAGAAAATGGCGGTCACGCCCGCGGCGGTGCGTACCGCGGCGGTGCGTACCGCGAACACCGGCGCACATCGTCATTGGCTCCTGAAACCCATAGGCTTCAATGTTAACCAATGCGGCTTTGCGCTGCGGTCTTCGACCGCCTACCGCCACGGTGTGCCCCGCCAGCGCATTGACCTCACATCCCATTGTCCCACTTCACAGGTCAGGCAGCCGCCATTTCAAGGGCCTACATGGCTTAATTTTGACTGCGACACACAGGCCTAGGCCTTGCATTGCCACACATACACGCCTTTCAACCCATTGCCATTCTTTAACTGTGCAAGCTGTCTGTACGTACCTGTGGTTTGGCTGACTCTGTGCTCCATGTTGTCCTTCCTAGGCACCGTCCGCTGGGACTTGCGATGAGAAGGAGGAATCCTCGCGTGTACCGACCGCTGGTGGACCTGTCGACAATGGAAGAACGCCATATAATACTTCGATACAGACTTGACCGTGCCACTATCCATGAACTGTGTGCCCAGCTGAGCCAGCCCTGATGTCCCCCATCCGCCAACCCACAGGGATTCCCCCTGTGGTGCAGGTTTTGTCAGTCCTCCATTTTTTGGCAAGTGGGTCATTCCAGACCACAGTGGCCATGTCATCTGGAATGTCTCAGCCTATGTTGTCAAAGATTTTGAGCAGAGTGTTGTCTGCCCTGATGAAACTCATGCGGAGCTACATCATTTTCCCAGAGGAGGGTGACTTGCCTACAGTGAAGGGTGATTTCTATGCCCTTGGACATATCCCCAACATCATTGGTGCCATTGATGGGACCCATGTGGCTTTGGTACCCCCAAAAGACGATGAGCAGGTGTACCGAAACAGAAAAAGTTATCATTCGATGAATGTCCAGGTGGTCTGTTTGGCTGACCAGTACATCTCCCATGTAAATGCCAAGTTCCCAGGGTCAGTGCATGATGCATATGTGATGCGAAATAGCAGCATCCCCTATGTGATGGAGCAGCTACAGAGACAACGTGTGTGGCTAATAGGTGACTCTGGTTACCCCAACCTGCCTTGGCTACTGACCCCAGTAAGGAATCCCCGGACCAGGGCAGAGGAACGGTACAATGAGGCCCATGGGCGAACTAGGAGGATCATCGAAAGGACCTTTGGCCTCCTGAAGGCCAGGTTTAGGTGCCTGCATATGACTGGGGGATCCCTGATGTACTCATCAAAGAAGGTGTGCCACATCATCGTGGCCTGCTGTATGCTTCACAATCTGGCATTGCGACGTCAGGTTCCTTTCCTGCAGGAGGATGGTGCAGATGGTGGTGTTGAAGCAGCTGTGGAGCCTGCGGAGAGTGAAGAGGAGGAAGACTCAGAGGACGACACAGACAACAGGGACAGAGTAATATAACAGTATTTCCAGTAGCACACAGGTAATAATCACCCATGCCATTTTACATTTCCTGAAAGCCTCCTGCATCTCAACTTTGTCGGTTTCCCCCCAGACCTATGAACATGATGTTTGATTTTCCCTTCCCTTTTCTGTGCTGTATGAGCCACTGCGTGACCTCGGCTTGGTTGGCCCATGGACTAATGCTAAGTTACCTCGGTATGTGTAATTCACAATGTTAACAATACGTAATTGATATGTAATGTGTCATACATTTGTAAATAAGACAGGCTGAGTCCTGATTGATTTCAGTGCAATGTGTGATTTATTATTAGTGCATAGATATTGGTACATGATAGTGAAACAGTGATGGGTGGGGGTGGAGTAATGTCCATGGCGGAGTCCAGTTCTCAGTCTCACAGGTGCATTGTCCATATGCCTGTGGCAGGATGGAGCAGGGGCAGTTCAAGGTTTGACAGGGTGGCAATGTGGAACAGTGGGAGGACTTCATGGGGTATGTGATGCTGGCGGGGGACTTGACATCCTACTCTGTCGTTTTTTTTGATCTCAGGCTCCTTTTGCGGGGCGGTTGTTGTTCAGCAGGAGGTGGGGTTCTGGTGGGCTGTCGTTGTGGTAGGGCCTCCTGTCCACTAGCACCGGCGGAGGTGGTAGGCTGTTCCTGTTCCTGGCTAGTGACAGGGGCCCTGTGTGATGCCACATGGTCCCGAAACGTGTCCTCTATGCGGTTCAGGGCCTGGACTATGCTCCCCATAGCGGTTGAGATGTTGCTGAGTTGGTCGCTGAACCCCATGTAGCGTTGCTCCTGCTGTGCCTGGATCTCCTGGAACCTGGCCAGTACCGTCGCCATCGTCTCTTGTGAGTGGTGGTAGGCAGCCATGATGGTGGTGAGGGCCTCTTGGAGAGTGGGTTCCCTGGGCCTCTCCTCCCCCCCCTGTCGCACAGCAGCCCTCCGAGTTGCCCTGTTTCCCTGGGCCTCTGTCCCCTGGACGGTGTGCCCACTCCCACTGCCCCCAGGTCCCTGTTGTTGTTGGGTTGGTGGGTTACCCTGGGGGCCCTGTAGTGGTAGACACACCGCTGCTTGACCTGTCCAAGAGACAGAGGCATGGGCCCGCTGGGTGGGAGCTGTGCTGTTGTTCCCAGAGGGGGTTGCGTCTGCAGTGGCCTGTGTCTGGGTGAGGGGAACCGACTGCCCAGAGGTCCCCGATGGTCCGGGCTGGTCGTCAGGTTCCAGGTCGACAGAGCTGCTGTCATCACTAGGGGCCTGTTCCGGGGGTGGGATGGACATTTCTGGTCCCTCCTGACCGGTGTGTTGTCGTTCGGGTCCTGCATGGGGTAAGAGGGTATGGTTATTGTTTCTGTGTGTGCATTAGCTTGCGTTTTATGGGTGCCCTTGTCCCCCAGTGCTGGCATTCCCTTGGGGGAGGTGTTGTGAGGGTGTTTTGTGGGGGGGGGGTGATGGGTATGTGCAGTGGTCATGCTTAGGTGATGGGTGTCCATAGTTTGGGGGTGGCATGCAGGGGTTGGTGTTGGGTGGGTTGTGCTGGGGAGACATTCTCAGGGAGGATGTGTGCTGGGGGTTGGGGGTGAGGGTGGGGGTTAGCATGCTGGGGGGGGGGGTGAAGTGGTTGGCCTTGTACTTACCAGAGTCCATTCCTCCGTGTACTCCAGCGAGGCCATCAGGATGCAGGATGTTGAGTACCTCTTGCTCCCATGTTGTGAATTCGGGTGGAGTGGGTGGGGGTCCCCCGCCAGTCTTCTGCACTGCGATGTTGTGTCGCGAGACCATCGAGCGCACCTTCCCCCGTAGGTCGTTCCATCATTTGCGGATGTCCTCTCGATTTCTGGGATGCTGTCCCACCGCGTTGACCCTGTCCACGATCCGCTGCCAGAGCACCGCCTTCCTTGCTATGGTGGTGTGCTGGACCTGTGAGCCGAAGAGCTGGGGTTCCACTCTTATGATCTCCTCCACCATGACCCGGAGTTCTTGGTCCGAAAAGCGTGGGTGCCTTTGTGGTGCCATGGGGTGGTGTGTATGAGGTGTGGGGTGGTGTATGTGATGATGTGTGTGTTGGTGTGTGGTGCTTTGTGCTTCTATGTGGTGTGTGTGATGTTGCGGTGTGCCTCTGTGTGTCTGGCTCTCTATTCTCTGATGTGTCTCTCTCTCTCCTTCGTCTCTGGTTTTTGTTGGTAGGGGTTTGTGGGTGATGTGGGTGTGTGTTTTATATGGTATTGAATGTGTGGGAGTGGTGTGTGTATGTGTTTCAGGTGTGTGCCTTTCAAATTGTCCAATGTGGTAGGGGTTTGTAAAGGTGTGTGTATTTTGAGCGCAGCGGTGTGTACCGCCAATGGAATACCGCGGTTGAATGACCGCCGCGTGGATTTGCGGGTCATAATGGGATGGGCGTATTTCTGTTGGCGTGGCGGTGGAGGTTTGGTCTTCTCCAGTTTACCGCTGGCTGCTGATGTGGCGGACTGCAGTGGAGGGCGGATTTTCGGAGGTTTTGCAGTTGTGGGTCAGAATGTCCGTGGTGGCTGAGCGCGGCCGTGGCGGTATTGTGGCGGCCTTCTGACCGGCGGTAAGCGGCTTTTACCGCCGAGGTCAGAATGACCCCCTCTGTGTGTCTGGCTCTCTATTCTCTGATGTGTCTCTCTCTCTCCTTCGTCTCTGGTTTTTGTTGGTAGGGGTTTGTGGGTGATATGGGTGTGTGTTTTATATGGTATTGGATGTGTGGGAGTGGTGTGTGTATGTGTTTCAGGTGTGTGCCTTTCAAATTGTCCAATGTGGTAGGGGTTTGTAAAGGTGTGTATATTTTGAGCGCGGCGGTGTGTACCGCCAATGGAATACCGCGGTTGAATGACCGCCGCGTGGATTTGCGGGTCATAATGGGATGGGCGTATTTCTGTTGGCGTGGCGGTGGAGGTATGGTCTTCTCCAGTTTACCGCTGGCCTCTGATGTGGCGGACTGCAGTGGAGGGCGGATTTTCGGAGGTTTTGCAGTTGTGGGTCAGAATGTCCATGGCGGCTGACCGCGGCCGCGGCGGTATTGTGGCGGCCTTCTGACCGGCGGTAAGCGGCTTTTACCGCCGAGGTCAGAATGACCCCCTATGTCATGAGTGATATGAGAGTTTAGGGTACAGGTTATAGTTAGTTACTTGGGTTAACTACAGTATAGCTGATGAATTTCATGTTTAAATTGGTATATTGACTGTCATTTACACCTCACTATAATGTCACATGAATTTTTCAGTAAATTTCTAGGTTGCTTTTTTTAACATTAAATAATATTTTATTACCCTAGCTAATGCCAACCCCTCATAAGGCCTACGTACAGCCACCTGCAGGCAATCAACCACCAGGCTACAAAATCTAATTTCTCCACAATTTGTTTCGTATTAAAGCATTGAACAATGAAACCGCACCAGTCTGACCAGTATAATACCAAATGTGGCATAAAGCTATGCCTGGGTCCAGAAAGTGAGTTTTTTGTGATTGTTGTAAATCTGTTCAACGTTTTTTGAGAAATGAAGGTTAAAACTGTATGTATAAATCATGCTGCAGAGGATCCATGGATCTGACAGACCCAAGGCTAATATCTGATTAGTGCCAACACATCAACAGAGCCATTTTAGGGCCAGGGACTCAAAACAGCAAAAAGAAAAGCCACATGAGGTGGTAGAGATGCCCCAAGGGGCCAAAAGCATGTTTTTTTAGGAGATCCGTGGATCAGCAAAAAAAAATAAGGTAGGGTCCACCTCTTTTTACTTTTCATCCCCCCATGTGTGCTCTCTCCTCTAAACATGGTCAATTTGAGTTATACCCAATTGTCTCTGGTAAAGTGGTTCTACATTTATCCAATGCCTGTAAATTAAATGCTACTAATGGGCCTGAAACACCGATTGGGACACCCACTTATGTATCACTTTAAACATGTCTCAGGTCTGCCATTGCAGCCTGTGTGTGCATTTTTTAAAGTGCCATGTTGACATGGCAAGATGAACCTTTAGCCATGCCTACATTTTCCCTTTGAATACATATGTCACACCTAGGGTAAGCCCTGAACAGCCCAGACGGCAGGGTGCAATACCTTTAAAAAGTAGGACATTAACTTTTAAGTCTAAAGTGTCCTGGTGATGAAAAACTCTTGAATTGTTTTTTCACTACTGCAAGGCCTAACTCTCTCTTAGGATAACATTGGAGTAACCTTAATACATTTAAAAAGCTGCAATTTTCAAAAGGGAACAGTTTCATGTTTGCTGTCATTGGAAATGTAATGAAAACTCCTCTCTTATGGTAAAATCAGATTTTAAATTAGAATCCCAAAAATGCACCTTTTCAAAAGTTGGCAATTTCCTGCCTTAGGCATATACTGCCTGTAGCCTGTCTCTGAATCACATGAATGGGTGCAGCTGAAAGTTGGGCTTTGTGTATTCCTCCTAGACAGGCACACACTTTAGAGAGCTTTGGTATGTCTGGATGGGCCATCATTGGCAGAATAGGAGGGCATAGCTGGACACAGCCCTACTTATACTTGACTACTCTGTGTCCTGGCACCATGCACAGGGCTGCATGCTACCTGTAGTTAGTCTGGAGCCAGGACAGGGAAGGCAGGATGTCTGAGGACTATAAAGGGAAACCTTGAGATTCTCCCCCACTCCAAAGGCACAACTGGAGATAAACACTGGACCTCAAACACCAACTATTCAGTACACTTCTGGAACTGTGGATACCATGCCAGGAAGAAGGACTGTTGTGCTGCTGAAGGACTGCCACTTTGCTGAACTGCACATTTAATGGTATATTTTAACTGACGTTTTCTCCCTACTCTAATTTTTCTTTAACTTTTTTTTTCTAATGCATAGAGAGATAATATTACCATAAATAACTCTAATTTCACTTTAACATTTATTTTTTTCAGTGAATTCTCTGATCCTTTGAAAAAGCCCCTAGGTCTGCCTTACTTAAAATTACACTCTTTATTTACATGACATAGGTAGCCATACGCAGTAGCGGGCTAGGCTTGTGCTGGGGTTTGGGTGCCCACAGAGTGTTAGGCATAGGGCCTCACCCTGCACCAACCCCCATGGCAAGCATGCCCAAAGGCCATGTGCAGCAGGGGTTGGGCACCCAACCCCATGCCATGCATGGAGATGGACATCTTTATGTTCAAAAAAGAAATAAATTCACTGAATAAACAAAGGTTAAAGTTATTCTATAGTTAAGAATTTTAGTAATATTTGCTTCATAATTTTAAAAAAACCTTCAAAATTCTTGAAAATAAGCAAGGCTTATGGGAACATTGTGGTTACATGAAAATCTAAGTCAAATAATACCATTTTATATTAGCAAAACCACTGAAGTTCACCAGTTATAGCTATCTCAAGTAACTATATCTCGTGACCTAAAATAACTATAACTGGCACCCACCATGCAGTGCCTCATATATTACATAACAGGACAAGTTTTAGGGAATTTTTGATAACATCAATGCAACATCTGTAATTACATTATTGATGACAACACTCTACATGGTGGGGGTGTGAGTTATTGTTACTTTAGGGCATGCTTTATAGTTACTTTTGTTCACTATAACTACAAAATTTTAGTGGCTATATTTATATCTTTATATATATCTATATATATATATATATCTATATATATATATATATATATATATATATATATATATATATATATAAATTCAATGACAAAACAAATGTTATAGTGTGATGTAGTATGGAAGTTAATTAGCAGTGCATGTCGAGGGGGCAAGTTATAGTTACTTCAGGCAATGAGTTATAGTTACTCGAGATAACTATAACTGGTTCATTTAAAATAGTATTTTTAACTTACATATTTCCTACCTATAATGTCCCTATATTATTTCAGTGAATTTCTATATTTATATACATTGAAGTTTGGCCTTGCCTTTTGCCCAAATCTGTGGGCACCCAACTCCCCTCTGAGCAGCACCTTTAGCCATACACAGCATAGGGGTGCCATTACCCATGGGTACCCAACCTTCATCGGAGCATCTATGACTATGTCAGGTTACAATATAAATGGTGTTTTTTTGAGTAAGACATACCAACTGAGTTTGTTTAAGGGCCAGAGCATGAACATATAAGTAGAGTGCCTATTGGCTCTATTGGCTTTATCAAGGGGTAACCACATCAACACAGTTAAAGTATACCTATTATCTTAGTCAAAGAGTCACTGTAATCAAATATATATTTTGTAAAGTCACACATTTCAATGTTTAATAACAGCAATTGTCTCAAAATATAAAATAAAATAAAGAATTTAAATAAAAAACATTAAGATGTCTTTGAGTGTTTTTTTAACCATTTTTTAATTCACAAAATGCAGCCATGGAATCAACCACAAGAGGTCCCCCACTCCAGATGAAGAGCATACAGCTCTAACTTGGAGTGCTCTAATCATTATGGTAAGCTTTCCTGGGGTCATGGATTCAGGAGAGGAGACAACCCCACTTTCTACCAGCCTTTTCATAGTGGGGACCATGCAATGAAAAGGCTGGTGGCAAGCCAATGCCGGGCCCCCCCACCCAACTCCATTGGAATGCGCACTGTTTGCCTTGCAGGCAGTGCACATTCTGAGGGTGCTGCAGGTTGTTGGAGTGCTAGGATATTGGCCTTGGCTCCCTTAAAAGAGCTGAGATCAATATCCTAGCACTGTTCCCATTGGTCAGCCCAGCGGGAGCGTGTATTGCAATGTGAACATTGTAATTCTCTCAGGTGGGACATCATGGGCAGGTCCTTATTCATTTTCTCCCTGCAGTCCCCCACCTTTAAAAGAATAGCATGTTGATCCTTTCTAGAGGCACCACCAACATCACAAAATATTAAATAAATGCTCTTGCAGGGCATTATGAGGTGCTCCCCAGCAGGAGCAGTGAATATGAAATGAGCTGCTACTCCACTCACATTTACTGCTATTTATTGTTTTTATTTTTTTGTTATGGGCAGGGGGTGCAGCTCCCTCCCTGAGCCGTTTTGAGGCCCGAGGGATCCAATACCCTGGGACAGATATCTTTTAAATTGGGAGATAGGCCTAAGGCCACCCTCCCAAGCCTTCTGAAGTTCCCTTGGGATGCATCCTTGGGGATGATGTATATTGTTTGGGGGAATGGGGTAAGCTTTGCCCCTCCCTGAGCCATAGTAGTGCTCCGTGGACCCCTTCCCCTGGGTCTGAAATTATTTTTGGGAGGGGGCATAGGCCTCACATACCTGAAGCTTGCAAGGACCCTAGGAACCCCATTCTCTGGGGACAAAATATTTTTGGGGAACAGGGGGGCTTTCTCCCAGCTGGAGTGTAGACAGTCTTGGTAACAGAATTTGGATCCCCAGGTAGTTCCCACAGAACCTACGTTCTGTAGTGACGCCAGTGGGGCAGCCTTAGATACCAGCTATAGAGGGGCAAACAAGGGACTGTTGGAGGGTTCAATCACCCCTAATGTCAGCATCTTGGAGACTTCCTCCTTGATATTCTCCCTTACCTTGTCTGACACCTGTTAAATCTAATTTCTTACAGATTGACTGTCTCTAGTATCTATGTCATGGAAGCACAGGTGTGTGAGTCCAAGGATGAAGGAGAACAAAGAGGAAAACTTAACCAGCAACTGGTGACAGTCACTCTGCTGTTCTGGGGTCAGAGTAGGGGAAAAGTTAAAACATACCATTGTATTCCTGGGCAGACAGGAGGTCAGGGAAAGTCTTGATCTCCTCTTCCACTTCCTCATCCGTCACCAGAAGCATGCTCATTTTGGACCTCTGAAAGTGTGGTTTGAGGTGGTTCACATGGAGTACCCTTAAGGGATTCCTATGGATCTTGACGTCCACCTAGTAGGTGGGCTTCCCCTTCTGCTCCATCACCTCATTTGAGACTGTCGAGTGAACCTGGAGACCTCTGGACTCAAAAAGCTCCATAACACACACCTTCTGGCCAGTTTGAAACTCTAACAGAGCAGCCTTCTGGTCATACCAGAGCTTCATAACCTCCTGACTGGCCTCACAATTACTATTTGCCCTTTTCCAGAAGTGATGTGTATGGTTGTGGAGGGCCAGCATGTTGCTGATCACATCCCGAGGAGGTTTTTGGGAGCTTGCACCTACCCCTTTCTTACAAGGCTAAGAGGGAGCCTATCGGGGTAGCCAGAGAGGTGTTCAAAGGTGCTAAACCCCAAACCCTTTTGTGGCACCTTCTTGTAAGCAAGGAAAAGGTATGGAAGGAGGATGTCCTACTTACGCCTCATGGGCTCAGGTAGGCCAATTAACATGCCCTTGAAGGGCTTGTTGAATCTCTCCACAAGACCAATTGTTTGGGGGTGATAGGATGTGAAGAACTTATAAGTTACCCACACTCATCCCACAAGGACTTCATTATGCTGACATGAAGTTGATGCCCCTGTCAGATACTACCTCTTTAAAGAACCCCACACAGGCAAAAATCCCTATCAGGGCCCTGGCCACTGCAGTTGCACTTACCTCAGAGGGATGACTTCTAGGTAGCGAGTGGTGTTGTCCACCAAGACCAGTATGAAACTTTGCCTAAAGCTGTATTGGGTTCAAAGGTTCCAATGATGTTGATGCCTACCCTCTCAAAGGGAGTACCAGCAACAGGGCATGGGGTCAGGAGGGCCCTGAGCGTTTTCCCTTTATATTTGCCTGACAGGTGGGACAGGACCTACAGAATGCATCTGAGGCTGACTTCATCCTGGCCAATAGGAGTTGGCTACAAGTCTTGCAAAGGTTTTGTCTTGTCCTAGATGTCCCAAACCCAGTAGGAAGTTCCTGTAACACTGGGGGCCACCAGCACATAGGCTCACAATATAGGAGGTCATTCTCCCAATAAATCAAGTGATCTCCTGAGGTTTTACCTGCTGCTTGGGCCACAGTTTACAACTTCAAGCCTCTAGAGCGGGGCATTCCTTCTGCACTTTGCAGAATTCCTCGCAGGTGGGCCCATCCTAAACTTGCTAACTAGCAAGCTCAGAAAGTTCATCCAGGGCACCAAGGTCCTCCCCCTTTGGCTCAGGGGCATACTACTCTGGTGCTCCTCCAACCTAGACCAGGGGGATGTCAGGGGCTTGTTTCCCATACCCTTTGCCTCTCTCTTTTTTTGGCAGCTGTCTGGGCCATTGTTTTAGTTTCCAAACACCCTTGACTCCCTTCCCTGACAGCCATTGACCAGGTGTGACCTGAGCGATTCCTCTCTCCAGATAGTGTACTCCAGGTTGTTTCCCAACAGACAATATACATGCATGGCAGGGCTCACAGCTACTTTTAGAAAACCTGATAGCCCCCACTCAAAGCGCCACAGAGCCACTGGTAGATGACTTGTACAATTGTCAGTGACTATGACTTGTTGGAATATGTTAGTTAGGACCTGTCCTGAGGACACCAGCTGACGCTTCACAGTAGTCATGCTGGCTCCTGTGTCCCTCAGAGCCTCCAACTGATGCCCGTTGATGGTGACCCACTTCCTGTACTTAGAAGTATTGGCAGGCATATGGGCTTTTGGCATCATCTCCTTATCCCCAGGGAAACTAGGGTCTCCTCTAGCTGCTTAACAAAGCTAGCTGAGACCACTTCCTGCCCGACCACTACACTCGCCAATCCAGGTGTCTGCACACAGGTGGGCAGCTTTGCCCTCTTGAGACATATAGAGCTGCCTTGGATTGACCATACTTGTAGCACTCTGTGCATTGGGGTACAAACCTCCCTGTATGCCTATGAAAGAACCCTTTCTTTTTTAGGCTTAGACAAGGACTAGTTACTACTACTCCCTTAGAAATTACTTTGGGGGCCTGTTGAGTACTCCATATCTGAAGGTCTTCTCCCCTTCATTCTTCTGGTGGAACCCCTGAACACCCTTGTAGGAGTATTCCCTGATACATTTTTAGACACACTTATGTTAGTGCAGGGCCCAGCCCTCCTCAGAAAGCTTCTTGGGGTCAGTCAACTTGCCGTCAACTAGGTGTTGGCGCAGCTGTGGAAAGCATGTGCTGTTTCAGAATTATACTGTACAACCCATTGCCATCTTTAACTTTGGTGCACCATACCCAACCATCCAGTGCCTTGCTATAGTAGTCTACTAAATCCACCCAGGACTGGTGAGGGAGCTTATGACTGCCCATGAACCTTTATCAGTGCCTTTCAGGGGTCAACTCAAACTTAGCAATCAAGATGGCCTTCATAGGGGTGTACCTGGTTTGGTCCCCAACCTCTAAAGTAAGAAGGGTGTCCCACCGCACAGTAAGCATTTGTTTCTACAACACCCTCTGCCCAGTGATTTTCTGTGGTTTTGTGAACCCTCTGGGCTGTCTCATCAGCAATGTCAACTTCCACCACATAACTAGGCACCGTATGCTTGGGAATGCAGACCTTCTTGTGGATCCTTCAGACATTACAGGTATGCTGCCCCTAATGCTGTTGGAATCTGCCTGCCTGACTTTCAGTTTCATCTCCTTACGGCTCTTTCATGAGTGAAACATTCCAAAGCTAGTTTCTCCTCTATGGCCAGTTTCTTCTCTTCCATCCTGATCCTGGCCATTTCCAGCTTGAACTCTCTCTCCTCCTTCCTCTACACCAGCTCCTCTGGGGACAGTCTGAGGGAAGATACACTAATCCCTGCCCTGGCATGGAGCTCCAAATTAAAGGTGACGTCATCCCCTTCAGCAGGCTGTTGAACCTCATGAATTCTCCCCTTGGCTGTCTGTCTCCTCATCTCCATTAGTTGTTGTAGAAAGTGACTGTTGGTCTTCCGCCCAGGCCCTCAACTCCTTTTGCAAATCCACCTTCCTGATGATGCTCTTGGTTGGAACTCCATCTCTTCACAGAACTCTTTGAGCTGGGCCCCAGTGTAGGACTTCATGCTTGCCAGCTCAAACTCCATGCTTGAAGAGGTGGATTTGTGCACAACAGAGAGGGAAACATTTCTTTAAAAAAAATCAAAAATGCCAGTTAGGCAGAATTGATCTCAAATTGGTCTTCGACTATTTATATGGGGAGGTAGTGTAACACAAACTTTTTGTATGGCACGGCACAAACTAAAGTCCAATCCTTACTGCTGATCTACAGTGTAAGAAATGGGGTTGCTGGTTGAAGGAGGTTAAACCCTTTTCAAACAGCAACCAAATTTCTTCTCAGGGTGAGGTCACAAGCAAACCCTAAATTAACCTGTGTGTAACTTGGCACAGAGCAGTCATGCTTAACTCAGAGGCAATGTGTAAAATATTTGTGCAAAACTTCAAACAGTAAAAGTCTGAAAACACACCACAAGAGGAGCCAAGAACAAAATTAGTGAAATAGAGTGATGTTTTATAAATAAAACAAAATCAAAAAGACAAAAGTCAAATTAGTAGTAGAGGTATTGAATTTTAAAGTTTTGGGAGAATAGTGCCAAAACTAACTAAGTGGCAACTGTGGATATGTAGGTGCACCAGACTAGGACAAAGTCACAAGTTCAGGCCAACCACGATGTCACGTGGGCTGGCTTCATGGACCCAGTTTGGCCAGCTGAACAAAACTACCTTCAATCCTGATTGACAGAGCGTTGGGTGGATCCATGTTGAAGATGTTATGTGCAGCTGAAGCGATGCATCGTTTCCAAGATGAGGCGAGTCTCTGGTGCGAAGTCCTGTTGCATTGACTGGGACCTACGATGTGAAGTGCAGAGTCAGGGATGCATCGGTCAATTGGGGTGAAGTATAGGTTTCAAAGAGCTGTGAAACTGCAATGCGGAGTCTGGCATCATCGTCGAAGCTGCCATCATCGAGAGATGTGAGGGCTTGTGCCGAGGATGTGCTGCACAGTGGTGTTCTATAGGCAATGCAAGCAGCAGTGGCAAAGCCAATCTTTGTGACGGGTTCAATCCACGCAGCAGTGGAGATGTGTCAGTTCTGCTCAGGGGTTGCACTGGGCACCAGAAGAGATACATCAGTTCTGCTGTATCCACAGAGGCTGACAAAGTACCTTAAGCCAGATTGGGGTGATATTAATTAGCAGTGCAGACTCACAGATGGCTGAGTCGAGGTGCAGATGCAAGGTTGCTGGAAGCCTACTAGGCCCATGAGGCTTCAGATCAGAAGGCCAGCCAACTAGCCCTTGGAGTAACTCTGGGTTCTAGGTTCAGAAGATGCAGGTCCAGTTTGTTTCCTCCCAGGCAGATGGATAGCAGGTAGCAGGTCAGCACAGCAAAGCAGGAGTCCAGCAGGGTAACAGTCCTTCAGCAGCACAGCAGTCATTCTTCTAGTCAGGGTATCCACATGGCCAGAAGTGTACTGAAGAGTTGGTGTCTGAGGTCCAGTATCTATACCGAGTTGTGTCTTTGAAGTGGGAGAGAAGCTTTTAGAGGCTTCCCTATGAAGTTCCCAGGTGCACTGCCTGCCTTTTCCTATCCTGACTCCAGACTAACTACAGGGAGTATGTAGCCATTTGTGTGGAGGCATGACATAGTCTATTCAGGTATATGTGGGGCTTTGCCCAACTTATCCCCCCACTCTGCAATTGCTGGTCCATCCAGACACACATAGGCTCCCTATTGTGTGTGGCTGTCTAGGAGGAATACACAAAGTTCAACTGTCAGCTACACACAGTCTGTGACCAGAGACAGGTTACAGGCACTAAATGTTTAAGACCAACTTTCTAAAATGACATTTGCAGAATTGCATTTTAAAATCTAACTTCACCATAAGTTAGGATTTTAAATTGGCATTCCAGGGACACCAAATGAGAACTGGTTATCTCTTGCCATGTGGAAATTACACTTATAAGATGTACCAAGACAACTCCATTGTTAGCCTAAGGGATAGCAAAATCTTGCTGTACTGAAAAATCAATGTAACAGTTCTTCACTGCCACAAAAAACTTAAAGGAACATGTCCTACTTTTAAAATATATTGCACCCCACCCTCTGGGCTGTTCGGGGCCCACCTTAGCACTTTAGCACAGGTCAGCAGGTGTAAAGTGCACAGCGTCATAAGACCAGAAAAATGAGATCAGCCCTAAAAATGGAGGAGGAAGGCAAAAATGTCACTGGAAGACTACCCTAAGGCTGATAGGTCTAACAACAGGTGAATTACAATAGTTTTATTATTTTAAAACAGTATGTTTTAACTGAAGTTTTCACCAAGTTTAATGTTCCATATACATATATATATATATATATATATATATATATATATATATATATATATATATATATGCATAATTATATCTCACACCAGAAAGAATGCTGAAGCCCAGTTTCAGAACACCATGAGTTTTATTCCTCAAATCAGCAGGGGCAGAGCGCTCTTTACCTAACACGTTTCAGCTCTACAATGAGCCTTGATCACAGGTGCGTGGGTTTTGCACAATCTAATAACTGCTTGTTATATATCGAGGCTGCCATATGACTCATAGTTCCCAGTCATACATTCCCCAGAATGCACTGAAATTGGTCCACCGATCCCTTAACCCCTTCTGTGCCGGGGACGTAATGGTTACGTCTCGCGGCACAGTGCTCGTGTGCCGAGGACATAACAATTACAGGCAAGGCAGGGATGGAAGGGGAAGCCCTTCCCCTTCCACCCCTGACACCCCCCCCAACCCCCCACCCCTCCGTGAGGTCTGAGCACGATCGCACGCTGACCTCACAGAGGCCGCCTCCCATCGCAAAGCATTTCTCTTCCGATCATGTGATGGGGGCCCTGAGAGGCTTCAAAGGGAAGGAAAGGAATTTCCTTCCCTTTGAAGTCTCTCAGGGCATTTCAAAAGCCGGATCGTAAAGCGATCCGGCTTTTGAAATGCCCACTAGACACCAGGGATTTGTTTATGAAATGGAAATTGGCATGAGGGGAGTGACCCCTTGGGCAAGGGTCGCTCCCCAGGGTGGCATTTTTTTCAAGGCCTTTTCTGCCCCCCCGGGGGCAGATCGGCCTATTATTAGGCCAATCTGCCCCCGGGGGGGCAGAAACCTCTAGGCACCAGGGGTAATTATTTTTTTTTTTTTTTAGAGATGGGGAGCGACCCCTTAGGCAAGGGTCGCTCCCCTGGGGGGCAAATTGTATTTAGACCATTTCTGCCCCACGTGGGGGCAGATTGGGCGATTTTTGTTAGGTCAATATGCCCCCAAGGGTGGCAGAAACCACTAGGTACCGGGGATCTTTTTTATGCGCCAATTTCACACAAGCGGAGCGACCCCTTAGGCAAGGGTCGCTCCCGGGGGGCAAATTTATTTTAGGCCTATTGTTGTTAGGCTGATCTGCCCCCGGGGGGGCAGAAACCTCTAGGCCCCAGGGATCACTTTTTTTTTTTTTTTTTGGACCTTTGCTGATTTTTGCTCGGTCAATCTGCCCCCCAGGGGGGCAGAAACAACTAGGCACCGGGGATCTTTTTTTGCACCAATTTAATGTAAGGGGAGCGACCCCTTAGGCAAGGGTCGATCCCCGGGGAGGGGGCAAATTTATTTTTGGCCATTTCTGCCCCCCTGGGGGCAGATCGGCCTATTGGTATTAGGCCGATCTGCCCCCGGTGGGGGTCTAGGCGCCAGGGAAATTTCTTTTTAGTTTTTTTTGTTTTGTTTTGTTTTTTAGAGGTGGGGAGCGACCCCTTAGGCAAGGGTCGCTCCCCTGGGGTGCAAATTGTATTTAGACCATTTCTGTCCCCCTTGTGGGCAGATCGGGTGATTTTTGTTAGGCCAATCTGCCCCCAAGGGTGGCAGAAACCACTTAGGCACCAGGGATTGGTGTGTGTGTATGCGTGTGTTTTCTTTAGGGGGCAGCCCCTTGGGTAAGGGTCGCTCCCCATGGGGGCACATTACTGTTGGCCATATCTGCCCCCCTTGGGGGCAGATGGGCCTATTTTTGGAAGGCCCATCTGCCCCCAAGTGGGGGGCAGAAAGCCCACCAGAGACCAGGGAAGTTTTTTTTTCCAAAATAAGAGGGTGTGGGTATGGCCATACCCCCACCACAAATAAATGGGGCCAGAGTTGTTCTGCCCACCAGTGGGCAGATGGGGCAATTACCCCTGTTCCACACCCGGTAGGGGGGGCAGAAAGTCTATTAGATGCCAGGGAATTTGAAAAAAACAAAAAATATTGGGGTGGTGGCTACCAACCAGTATGGGCCTGGTTATGCCCCTACCCCAACTGAAGGGAGTAACAGTCTTTCAGCTCTCCCCGCACTCTAAAACATCTTATCCCACAGCAAGCAAGAAGACATTTGATTATTTTGGGTTTTGGTTTTCAATTTGGCCCATGAGAGCTTGGCTAACTCTCAAAATCGTCCCACTTGGAATGGTAAGGGCTGCACTTTATGGACTTTGGGACGCTGCCATGTAGAAAAATCCACAAGACCTAGACACATCTGTAACTAAACATCTGGGTGATTCCAGGGTGGGGTGTTTCACATGCACCCCACACCATTGTCGTACCCACAATGCTCTGCAAACCTCCAACTTGGCTGGAAATCACAAATTTTTCCCACGTTTTTGTGATGAAACCTTCCGGAATCTGCAGGAATCCACAAAATTCCTACCACCCAGCATTGTCTCATCTATACTGATAAAAATTCTGCTGCAGTTGTCAGCCTAAAAATGTTTTTTTGCAAACTGCCCTTTTGGACCCCCTTTGGTTCCCCCTCAATACCGAAATGTTTTTAGCTTTTCCCTTTCACAAGCACTTGGCCCACCTACACAAATGAGGTACCATTTTTACCGGGAGACTGAGGGGAAAGTTGAGTGGTATGAAATTTGTCCCAGTGCGGTGATCCCAAACAGAAATGTTGGAAATTTTTTATTTTTTTACTAAATTTGAGGTTTGCGGAGGATTCTGGGAAAGAAAACATTGGGGGATCCACGCAAGTCACACCTCCCTTGACTCCCTCGGGTGTCTAGTTTTCAGAAATGTCTGGGTTTGGTAGGTTTCCCTAGATGGCTGCTGAGCCCAGGACCAAAAACGCAGGTGCCCCCGCAAAAACAGGTAGTTTTGTTTTTGATAATTTTGTCCAGATAGTGTTTTGGGGCATTTTCTTTTGCGGTCAGTAGGCCTACCCACATGAGTGAGGTACCATTTTTATCGGGAGACTTGGGGAAACGCTGGGTGGGAGGAAATTCGTGGCTCCTCTCTGATTCCAGAATTTTCTGTCACCGAAATGAAAGGAAAAAGTGTTTTTGGGCCAAATCTTGAGGTTTGCAAAGGATTCTAGGTGACAGAACCTGGTCAAAGCCCCACAATTCACCCCATCTTGGATTCCCCTAGGTGTCTAGTTTTCAAAAATGCACTGGTTTGCTAGGTTTCCCCAGGTGCAGGCAGAGCTAGAGGCCAAAATCCACAGGTAGGCACTTTGTAATAAACACCTCTGTTTTCTGTGGAAAAATTTAATGTGTCCACATTGTGTTTTGGGCCATTTCCTTTTGCGGGCGCTAGGCCTACCCACGCAAGTGAGGTACCATTTTTATCGGGAGATATAGGGGAACACAGTATAGCAAAACAAGTGTTATTGCCCCTTGTCTTTCTCCACATTGGTTCCTTCCAAATGTAAGACAGTGTGTAAAAAAGACTTCTATTTGAGAAATGCCCTGTAATTCACATGCTAGTATGGGCACCCTGAAATTCAGAGATGTGCAAATAACCACTGCTTCTCAACACCTTATCTTGGGGCAATTTTGGAAATACTAAGGTTTTCTTGATACCTATTTTTCACTTTTTATATTTCAGCAAATGAATTGCTGTATACCCGGTATAGAATGAAAACCCATTGCAAGGTGCAGCTCATTTATTGGCTCTGGGTACATAGGGTTCTTGATGAACCTACAAGTCCTATATATACCCACAACCAGAAGAGTCCAGCAGACGTAACAGTATATTGCTTTCAAAAATGTGACATCGCAGGAAAAAGTTACAGAGTTAAACGTGAGACAAATTGCTGTTTTTTTACCTCAATTTCAATATTTTTTTTATTTCAGCTGTTATTTTCTGTAGGAAACCCTTGTAGGATCTACACAAATGACCCCTTGCTGAATTCAGAATTTTGTCTACGTTTAGATGTCTGGGATCCAGCATTGGTTTCTCACCCATTTCGGCCACTAACTGGAAGGAGGCTGAAAGCACAAAAAATAATAAAAATGGGGTAGGTCCCAGTAAAATGTCAAAATTGTGTTGAAAAATGGGGTTTTCTATTCTAGTTTTCAAGTCTGCCTGTTCCTGAAAGCTGGGAAGATGGTGATCTTGCCACCGCATACCCTTTGTTGATGCCATTTTCAGCCTTCTGCAGCCCTTTTTTCCCATTTATTTGGAAAAAACGAAATTTTCGCTGTATTTTGGCTAATTTCTTGGTCTCTTTCAGGGGAACCCACAAAGTCTGGGTACCTCTAGAATCCTTAGGATGTTGGAAGAAAAGGATGCAAATTTGGCGTGGGTAGCTTATGTGAACAAAAAGTTATGAGGGCCTAAGCAAGAACTGCCCCAAATAGCCAAAAAAAGGCTCGGCACAGGAGGGGAAAAGGACTGGCAGCGAAGGGGTTAAACTACAGTGAAAGTTCTAAACTCAGCAGAAATTGTGTTTAAACACCGAAGTTGTTGTTTTCAATTCATTTACACAGTGCATTCTTGAATAGTTTTCTCAGATCTAATGACAGCATCTAATTAAAAAACAGCTTCAAACAGTAAGTTCATGAGAGGTCGTAACAATCCCTGATTTTATCATCCGAGAACCTTTGGTGCATTAGACGACTCATGTGCCACACCAGTACAAACATAATTTATGGAACGCCAGGGGTCCAAAGAAGTCAAGAAGGTTATCCTTCCTGTATCCCTCACATCACCTTCACATTAAGAAATACCAGGATAAATCATTTGCTTGCATGAAAGGAAGTGGGTCATGCTCCAAAATTCAATTCAAGCAACAGCCTCAGAGCTGGGAGCGCCCTACCCTGCAGGGAGGCTTCAATCAATCATTAGATCTGAGAAAACTATCCAAGAATGTAATGCGTAAATGAATTTAAAACAACTAAAGTTTTTTAAGCAATTTCTGCTGGATTTAGAACTTTCACTTTAGTCTCAGGAGCGGCTCTCCCTCTGCTCCTGTGAGAGACACTTCCTTGTTTTTCGAGCATGGCCACATGCCTCCTTTGTTTTTAAATGTCTTGTTGTTGGGAGTGTCCTACTTGATGGGGCATACTTGCGGAACCCACTGCCACACTGGCTCCCTAGCAAGCAAGCTTTCTCCTGTGGTGGGGCAGTAGTCTGCAGCATGCTTCTCCTCTGTCCACTCCTCCACACAGGGTCTTTTTTGTAGTGGCCCCCGCTCGCTCCCAGACATGGAGACAGGGAGCGGTTGCAGGCCCACAATGCTGGGGAGACAGCAGCAGCGCTCCTATTAAATACTCGAATGTTGGAGGCCCGGATATGGGTTCCTAGGCCCCTGTCCGCCTCTCTAGGTAGCATGACAGGGCTCTCGCCTTCTCTGCCGGTGTCATAGCCCCAAAATGGTGTCCCTGTCCCCTGTGCTCCTTCCCAGGCTCCATGTCTTGGCTTGGCATGGGCCCAGAGATGGACATAAATGGGCCGGAGGTTGGGATCTCTTGTGAGGGGGACCATTGCATTCCCCCTACCAGAGTTTAATAACAATCAACGAGCCCTTGCATCAACCCAAGCCCCTGGTCCACTTGGGGGATAGCTCCTCACTGGGCGTCAGAACCCTGCTTGATTGATCTTTTCAGGGGGGGGTCAAAAATTACCAAACTTAAAGCATCCGTAACGCAGGCCCTGTTAGGTTAACTTGGATGAACCTGGGCCCAATTTACTCCTGGTGGTGAGCACTAGCCACCAGGAGCAGTTTCAGCAACTAAAAGTTGGTCTACCTTTGCAGGGAGTTGGTTTCACTTGCTCCAGCTTTCCTCCTTTTCTTGAAGTCTGGGCAGAAATATTTTTCTTGCTGATGCCTCTCTTCATCAGGCTACCTGTGCACATTTACTGGGCTACACATGACAAAAGGCCCTATTTTGAGTTTGGCGAACGGGAAAGCCTGACCGACAGGGTAGCCGCTGCCGTAGTGGTGACCTCCCCGCCTGACCTATTAGGTGTTTCCTGCTAGGCTGACGGGCAGAAACCGTGGTCTCTGTCCGTCAGCCTAGTGGGAAACAGGTGGCAGCATTGTCTCCGGCTCGAAATCAAGCCGGTGCCAATGCTGTCCCCTGCATTGTGCACCAGCACCGTCGAACTTTTCACTGTATTGCAAGGGTGCTGGTCAGGGAGACCCCTCCACTGCCCATGCCAGGTACATGGGCAGTGCAGTGCGCCATGAAAAGACTGGTGAAGAACGAAGCCATAATCCACAGGGCAGCACTGCATGCAGCGCTTCCTTGGTGGATTACGACCTCTGCCCACCGTCAACCGATCGGGATCACCGATCCCGTCGGAGAAAGCGGAGCCCTGGCAGTCTGACCACTAGGGTCTTTATGTGGCAGTCGGAGTGCCACAGCAGCGGTGGTCCTGACTGCCACCACAAAGCTGGCGGTCCTCGTAATGAGGCTCAATATCTCTCATGTGCAGTCCACAAATGTGTGCTTCACTGTCAGGGCTGAGAACTCCAAAAATAAAAAGATAGGGCAGACTTTGGAAAGAAGCTTGGGAGACTGGTATTGATGCTCTTCTGTTGAAGAAGGCCATGACTGATCCTTCCATCTAAACTACTAGACTGTTTCTCTACTGCAATTTCTAGCAAAAATTGCTGGAAGTGCAGTTAATATCCAATTCTCAGAATTTCTTGAAGATAATCATATTCTTGGCCCTCGCTAAGCAGGCTTTCACACGATTTGCAACACAGAAACTGTTTTGGCCATAGCAACCAATGACCTCAGACTTATTCTGGATGATGTTGCAACCTCTGCCTACATTTTATTAGACTTCAACAGTGTCCCACTCTAGCTTAAAAAGAGACTTGAGCCAACAAACATCCAAGAAGTCACCCTTTAGTGGCCTGATTTTAAGTTTGACCGATGGTACTCTTTTATGGTGGCAAGCACAATTTATCCATAGTCCTATTGGACTACAGTCTTTCAAGATTAGGCATGATCAATGGCCCAGCGGTCATCTATGTGCCTTGAAGGGCATTGGGTAAACACATCAGGGCAACCCAGTCTTCCCATAGGAAATGAGTAAACAAAACGTACATAAATTGTATGTGTCTGTAATTGTATCAATACGAAATTTAAATATATGTACAATTGTCTGTTGCCTATGATGTATTATATAATTATATTTCACTAAATATACCAGTACACATATCTAAATATAAGCACAAGAGTGTGACTTTTGATTTAAGTTTATTTTATATTGAAATATTTTAACATAGTGGCATTTTTGTGGTTTGGATCTTAATGACTGGCCTCAAAAAAACAACAAAAAAAAGAATACATATATTTTCATAAAAACATTCCTTCATGCGTGTTCTGCTATACATAATGAAATGAATGGCAGTTCCTTTCAAGGTACCAAAAGTTTGGTGTATGGCCACCATTGGTTTTGATGGCCATCCACCAAATGTTTATTATTTTTTGTTTTTTTTCAGAAACACTGTCAAAATTAGAGCTTGTTTTAAAAAAACAAAATACTATTGACTACAACACCCTAGGGGTATTGCCCTTGAGTGTGTGGGTCATTATTGGTTTTTTTCTGTTCCTTGCTGCCAGAATTCTCCTAGTGTTGACAGACAGAAAAAAAGGACATTACACCATCCACTCTAAATAGGGCAGGTGGTGTAATATCCTTCCTCTGATGGCCCCTACTTCATATAGCCATCAGCAAAAGCTTTCTGTCAAAGAAACCAATGGGGGCTCAGCCAACAGAAACCTGAAGGTTCACTCATCTTTAAATAAAGCTGGTAGACCAAGATTTTGGCGGACAGGGTACTTTTGTGAAGAAGTGCCCTGCCTGGCAAACTACAAATCAGGCCCTAACTTCCCTTCTCATCAACAGATAGCAAGCTGTGCCACTGCTCCTTTTTACCTCTAGGTTTAAAATTACAGCCTGAGGAGCGCTTTAAACCAACTCTATTTAATGTCTATGTAGTTCCATTAGCTACCTTGATTTGAAGTTTCAGGATCAATTTTACTCCTACATGGATTACACACATTAAAATGTCTGCTTGAAATCTTCTACACCGTATAACCACATTAATACATTTTTGTGCACCAGCACTACACACACCATCGTGCAATTTGGGAATCATACTTGGTGACCAGTTTAATTTAACGAACAGATTGAGGGACAGATTGATAAACTGTTGAACACATATTTCTTTATTTCGCGTACCTTCCATAATATTTTGCATCTTATCCAGACTGTAGTTCTGTGTTTACTTAGAATTGACTTCTGTAATTGTTGTTACATTAGCGTTTCTGACTACCTCTTGGCATGGTTAGAATGCTTTCAAAGCACGGATGTCCATTCTATCTTAAGCGTTTGGTAAAGATCCCATATTTCAACTCATCTTGCTTCATTACACTGCCTACCGGTTAGCAAAAAATAATTTTTAAAATGCTCAGTCCTTGTTAATAAGACATTCACCCTTAATGTGCTTACTATGTGCATACCCATTTCACACGCTACATCTCCTCGTGGTCCCTTCATTCTTGTTAAGCAAATTTGGTCATGATTCATGAATCTTTAGGGTTCGCAGAGGGGTTTGTGCCTTCTACACAGTGAACGAGAAGGGATTTAATTCCCATCTTTCTACATTGTGAGCTACTGATGAAAATGCATCTATTTGACAACTTTAATCTTCTCTCTCCTGATCCATCATTGGGGTAATTGTTTGTTTAACTAAAACCCAAATCAAATCAAGAAATGTACACACAACCATTCCAAAGTAATGTGCCACAATTTTCCATGTATTTTTGTGCATTACATTCTAGACAGTTTTGTTTCTACCCTTAATATTTGAAAGGCGAGTAGACAGGCATTGGATGATGAATGTCCCCTCACTCCTTGTTACCCTTTTTTAGGTCAAAGCCTACCACAGTGCAGCTGTCTGGGTGCAAAAAGACTTCTTGTGGACATTCTGGAAGCTTTCCTGGGAATGCATTCCATCCACTACTTTCAACTGGCTTTGTGGTTTGTAAGTCACATTTTCTGTCTTTCTACTCACTGGCTTTTTTGTGTTAGGCTGTCTAGCATGTCTTCATCCATCCTGTAGAGCAAAGCTTATTCACCATCTCTCCTTGTATCCTTCCATTAGTCCTCACTTTCTGCAAACAGGCCTTTAAATTGTGTTCTTATCTTGTCACATTTGCTGTGCATTCAAAGGCAGAAGTCAAATGTCAGACTCTGTCTTCCAAGGGAGCTTTTCTTTCTCTGACTTCACAGTGAGAGGATATATGTGACTATCGTGCCAGTTACTGGGAAAGAAAAAGATTTTTTCTAGCACCACGAGAATTTAAATGTCTGTAATGAACTGTCCATATATTTCAGAATTTATCATAATTAGGAAAGCACAAAGAAGCACTTTTTTGTCATTTGGATTTGTGGTGGAAACAAATATTTTGTTACAATCAAAACAAATCAGTACATTAGGTGATGCCATTTCCATACATTATCATTTATACACTATACAGTTTTATCAGCAAAACTGTATGTGCAAATGTAATGGTCATTTCAATCAAAGACGTGTTGTCTGTAATTACAGTGTGCTACCACAACAAGCATACTCCACACTAAGCCACTGCACTCAACACCACTCCATTCTACAACACTCTATCACACTCTACGCCCCTCTACTTTATGCCCTCTGCTCCAAGCTACTCCACTCTATTCCACTCTACAACATTCTACTCCACTCTATGAAACTCTACTGCATGACACCACACTCCACTCTACCACACTCCACACCAGTGTACTCCACTGCACTCTAGGTTACACTATGACATTTTACTCTTTGGCACTCCATGACATGACACTCCACTCTATGCAACTCCTCTTTATACCACTTCACTCTACACCACTCTACTCCACTCTATTCCACTCTATGACACTTTACTCCGGTCTGCACGCTACAACTCTACAACCCTCAACTCTATGTGACTTCATCCGATGACACGCTACTCCTATCTATGACACTCTACTCCATTTTATGACACTCTAGTTCACTCTGCCACCCTTTGCCACTCCACTGTATGCAACATTACTCTAGGCCACCCTACTCCACTCTACACCACTCCACTGTATGCCACTCCACTCTACACCACTCCAAACCATTCTATGACGCTACTACACTCTATTCCACTGCAGTTTATGGCTCTATTCTATTCTGTCAGTCCAAGACACTGTATTCTATGTCACTCTATGGCACTCCACTCTACAATACTCCACTCAATGACACCATATTCCACTATTGGCACCTCTGGTCTATGCCTCTCCACTGTACATTCCTCGACTGTTCACCCCTCCACGACACTCCACTCCATGACACTCCACATCATGACACTCCACAACACTCCACTCCTCTGTACAACACTTTACTCCACTCTACTCTACTCTTTGCCTCTCCAAACCATTCTCATTTATGCCATTAAATGTATTCATGTTGAACAGCACCAATGCTGGTGCACAACATGGCTAAAACACACTAGCAAAGCCAATAGCTCTTGCATAGGTGAGACCTAATGGATTTGCCAATGCTTGTTTCATTTCAACTCCATATTTGCTACTGACCTGGAACATGCAGTCATTTGGAGTCATAAGGCTTTTGCCCTTTTCACACATTAGGGGCCTCATTTACCAGAATCTGACGCATTGGTTCCAACGCGTCGGTTTTCTTGCGCAGCCCTATGACTCTCTAACAACTCTATGGATGCAATGTATTTACAATACAGAGCTCCATGGTGCACGTTTTCACAGATGTGTCAGAAATTATGATGCATCTGTGGAGCTAAACTCACGCATTGATGGACTAGCATTAAAAAAATGATGCTCCTCCAGCAATGCCAGGAGGCCCCAATTGAGAAAAGCCCAGCATCAATTTCACACCTGCTCTGAGCAGGCAGTAAAATTCTGGAACAGTGAAGTCGCAGATTGATGCATTGAAATGATACAAATTTCAGTTCTGCATAGCTTTTCCTATTGGAACACCACCCCTGCATACATTATGCCTGGCGCACAGAAAGTGATGCAAGGGTTTACAAGCTGATGCATTAGGCCCAATGCATCTGTTTGTAAATCTGAAGCAGTGAAAAGCACTGCTAGCACCATCACTGAGTAAAAAAATGATGATGCAATAGTGGTGCAAAGTCCTTGTAAATGAGGCCCTGGACATGTATTACACAATGATTCAATACCCATTTTGGCAAAGATGGCAAAAAGGGGACCAAAAATGGAAGGTAGAGAAATGAGTCATATTAGGGTTGCAGAGTTTCAACTGGTCATACAAATCTCAATTCCAGGCAGGGTAATCAATGCAAGCAGTGTGAGAACCAAACCTCCAAGCATTATTCACTATAATGAGATGTTATAAAGGCTCTTACTTTAGAGTGTTAATTTGGATTTTACTAACTTTTCGTTTGCTACTCCAACTTTTGTTTTTAAGGACTGTGAAGTATTCTCTACCATTCTGATTTGCCAAGTTTTCTAAACCATATGTGTGTTTTAAGTCTCAAATTTGTGAACATGTAATAGTTTGAGATGTCATAAAAAATACAGGAGTAAAGCTAGAGGACTAGATTTACATTATTTTAATTGACTCCCTAGTGTTGCATCCCTTTGTGAGTGGTGTATTCATTATCTGGTATAAGGTCCGGATTTGCTACTGCAAGTCTGTAAGTCTATCGAAGCATGAGCAGGTAAAGCTCCCCCTTACTCAATGGTATCTTCTCCACTCTCCTTGCCTCAGTTGTACTGCTTCATATGCGCAACAGTAAGTGCCTCATTATGAGTGTGGCAGGCCGAGGTCCACCAGGGCCTGCCATCACTGACAGGAACATCGTTCCCGACAGGCTGACGAAGATCTGATTTATTGTACTCAGCCATGCTAATTATAATGCAGGTTTGTGCCAGCCTTTTCATGGTGGTCAAACCACCATGGAAAGGTTGGCAAAAAGCCAGTGCCGGGGCTTACAGGGACCCTGCATTGCCCATTTCCATGGCATGGGCAGTGCAGGGCCCCCCCTCGCTGGTGTGCTACAGTGTTAGTCTCAGCTTCCTTAAGGGAGCCAAGACAAATACCATAGCACTGTTCTCGTCAGTCAGCCGGCAGGAATGGCATAATACAAAGTTCCTGATGGTCAGCCCGGTGGGAACATTGTAATATGCTAGGGGGAGATGCCATCTCCATGGTGGTGGTATCCTCCCCCGGGTTTGGCGGTCAGCTCCTCCGACAACCAAACTCACAATGAAACCCTAAGCATTTCTATGGTAAACCTTCCACTTCAAGGCAGTATAAGGCAAAAAGCCTTTACCACGAAGTCGTAACCACAACATATATTTCCCTCGAAGTCTTTACAACACATGCTACATTACCAAATATGCCATTACAATGAATATGCCTTTACAACACATGCCATTACCACACATTTTATATGTAAGTATATAGGTAAGCATGTTGGTAAGTATTTTGGAATAGTTTTTATTTTTTTTAGACAGTTGGTGTAATCTTTAAATAACAAAAACATTAATTAGGTGTATGGCTAGGTTAAAGTTATCAATACAGAAGTATTTGTTTAAATATTAGGTATTATGGGTCTGATTACACCTTGGTGGTCTGACTGCCACATCCCGATGCTGGCGGTCCGACCACCAGAACACCGCCGTCAATGCCAGGATCAGAGATCCCGACAGGTTGGCGGTGGTAAAAGTCGTGGTCAGCAACAGCAGTGCCCAGTTCATCACTGCCGTGCTGATTACGATTTACCTTTCCGCTAACCTTTTCATGGCTGGGTCCCCGCCATGAAAAGGCTGGAGGAAAGGCAGAGTTGTTGTGGACATTGCAGGGGCCCCCTCTCAGCACTCTTGGAACGCGCACCGTTTGCTATGGCAGACAGTGCACATTCGGAGGGTGATGGGGGCACCATCTGTGTGAGCCAAGGCCAATGCCACCACACTGTTTCCACCAGCTAGCCAGGCAGAAACATCATAATACGGTGGTCCAACCGCCCAACTCCTAATGAGGCCCTATGTTTTTAATACATTTTAAAAGGTGATAGTTAAAAACATACTAATGGGTTTATTCAACTAAAAATTTGGCACTGGATGCAAGTGATAGTGGGGTGTAGGGTGGGGAAGTCCATTAATACTCAGGTATTTAAAAAAATATCTAGGAATTAAGTTTACAATTATTTATTTACTATTAATTTTTATTGAAATGTGATAAGTAATTTGTGACACTAAATTTTAGGAACGGAATGGAAGGGATATAGGGGTTTTGGGTGGGAATGTGTATTAAAACTAAGGTATTTTTTTTAAATCCCTTGGTATGCATTTATATGATAAATTAACTTGTATTAATATTTATTAAAATGTGCTAAGTAATTTTTAGGCACAGGATATAGGGTATAGGGCAGGAAAGTGTATTGGTACTCAGGTATTTATTTAAATGCATGGGTATTATTTTTGATAAGTTTTATTATTACTATTAATATTTATTAAAATTTTCTAAGTAAATGATAACATTACATATTAGGCATGTGATGGAAGGGAAAGAGAGTTTTAGGGTGGAGAAGTGTATTAATACTCAGGTATTTCAAATAAAAACTTGAGTAGTTTTTTTGCAACAATTTGATTACTACTAATATTTATTAATATCAACTAATGTGTTGCACTATCTTTTAGGCACAGGAGGCAAGTGTTATAGGGGAAAAGTGAGGGAACGTGTATTAATACTCAGGTATTCTATTTAAATACCTGGGTGTTCATTTTTATAATTTTCAAAATTACTATAAATATTTATTTATATTTGTTAAGTAAGTGGTAAAATTAGATTTTAGGCATAGGATGCACTGGTTTGAGGAGTTTGGGGTGTGGAAGTGTAATAATACACAGGTATTTAAAAAATAATTGATTATTATTTTTTACAATAATTTAATTAATGGTAGTATTGATTATTATCAACTAACTAATGTGTAACACTAACTTTTAGGCATGGGATGCAAGGGATAGAGCGTTATAGGGTAGAGAAGGGTATTAATACTCAGATATTTCAAATAAATATTTGAGTATTCTTTTTTGCAACAATGTAATTAATACTAAGATTTATTCATATCAACTTATGTATAGCACTAACTTTTAGGCACAGGATGCACACAATATAGGGGTATAGTGTGGGGAAGTGTATTGATACTCAGGTATTTAAAAAATACTTGAGTATTTTTTTACAATAATTTAATTAAAAGCACTATTGATTATTATCTACTAACTGATGTGTAACACTAACTTTTAGGCACGGAATGCAAGCCATATAGGGATATAGATTGGGGAAGTGTATTAATAAGGAGGAATTTCATTAAAAACATTGGTTTTAATTTTACCAATAATTTAATTTGTAATAATATTTATTAAGAAGTGGTGAGTAATTTATAACACTAACTTTTAGGCACAGGATCCAAGGAATATAGTGGTATAAGGTGGGGCAGTTTATTAATATGCAGGTATTTATTTAAATTCCTGAGTATTATTTTTTTTAAATATCTAAAATTCTAATAGTATGAATTGAAAAAGAAAGTTAATTTAAAACACTTATTTTTAGATACAGGGTACAAGGGATATTTGGGTATAGGGTGGGGAGGTGTATTAATACTCAAGTAGTTATTTTAATCCATGAATATTAATAATGTATTTTCCTTAAATAATGCAACATATATTTAATAACATATTTCTAGATTGAATCCTACTGCAAAAATGTTTTAAATTATTATAAATGTTTTAAACCATTATATGTAAAATACTTTTTGCATTTATACATTATTTAGTAAACAAGATGCAAGACAGTTTTTATTAAAATATGTATTATAATACTTTATAAAATTTTGGAAAAATATATTAAATAAGTAAAGAAATATAGGCCCTCATTCTGACCCTGGCGGTGTTGCACCGCCAGGGCCAACGGGGGCGGGAGCACCGCCGACAGGCCGGCGGTGCTCCCTTGGGCATTCCGACGGCGGCGGTAACACCGCGGTCGGACCGGGAAAACTGGCGGTCTCCCGCCAGTTTCCCGCTGCCCAAACGAATCCTCCAAGGCGGCGCAGCATGCTGCGCCGCCTTGGGGATTCTGACACCCCCTACCGCCATCCTGTTCCTGGTGGTTCGCCCGCCAGGAACAGGATGGCGGTAGGGGGTGTCGCGGGGCCCCTGGGGGCCCCTGCAGTGCCCATGCCAATGGCATGGGCACTGCAGGGGCCCCCGTAAGAGGGCCCCAAAAAGTATTTCACTGTCTGCTTAGCAGACAGTGAAATACGCGACGGGTGCAACTGCACCCGTCGCACCTTCCCACTCCGCCGGCTCGATTCCGAGCCGGCGTCATCGTGGGAAGGGATTTTTCCCCTGGGCTGGCGGGCGGCCTTTTGGCGGCCGCCCGCCAGCCCAGGGGAAAAGTCAAAATACCCGCTGCGGTCTTGCGACCGCGGTATGGTATTTTGACGGCGGGACTTTGGCGGGCGGCCTCCGCCGCCCGCCAAGGTCCGAATGAGGGCCATAGTATTTTATTAAAAATAAAACAATAAATAAAATATAGCTTTGACAATGTTTAAATAATTTTGTAAGGCATTTTCCAATGCTTTCCCATTCATTTCAGCAGGAGAGATTGTCCTTTTTTTGTTTTTACTTTCATCCATGAATTAAGCAGTTGTGTCTCTGTCTCTACAGTCGATTGAGCTTTGCGGTGGAGATCGGAAGCAAGGAAGAGTTGCGGTCAGGTAAGAACAATTTTATTTACAATTCAAATGTATTGTTTTTGGCAAACTATATTGCAAGCATTGGGGGGGTATTAATATCAAGCAGAATGTTGTTTATTTTTATGTTTTTAACACATTTTCATTCCTACACAGGTTGCTATACTATGTCCGCAACGGGATTGGTTAATTTTTTTTTAATATGCACTTAAAAATGTAATTATATACATTAACAAGTACTTTTTCAAGTGACTTTGAAAAAGAATAAGCATTTTGCAATTTTTTTGATGGGTTTTTAGAGTTTCAAAAGACATTATGCAGTTGGTGGCAAGAGGCCAGAGCACGTGTTCAGAGTTTATTATGGAGTTTTTTGTACATTTGGATTTAAAAAAATAAAATAAAAGTAAACTATTTTGGATTTTATAAATGATGGAATATTTCTTTTTTATACTTAGGAAGACCAGGTTTCTTTTATTACAGGTTTGGACATTTGCATTGGAATTCGGCACAGGAATGGATAATTTTAGGAACAGTCTTTTGGAATGGGATATTGAATGATCCTTTTTTCAAACAAGGGATGGTTTTATTTTTAAAAAGGAATTTGTTTTTTCACTGCACACAGTTTTTGGGTTTTGGACTTTGTGCCCGATTACAAGTTTGGCGGTCAGACTACCAGTGTGCCGCAGCAGCAGTCCCAAGTACACCACCAAGTTGGTGGTCTTCTTCACACCCAATTATGATACATGCAGCCCAAAGTGCATACCTCAACGGTGAACTGCTGCCTGCCAGCGAAGCCACAGACTACTATATTGGCCATCTGGACTCGGTTGCCATCAGTGCAGCGTGTTCCCACTGACCAGATTATGAAAACACAGTGGTACTGGCAGACCCCTTGTGGCCACCCCTAACGGTGGTCAACTGCCCCGGTACACGCTCAGCTTTGCACCAGAGCAGTGGTCATTGCATGGAAACAAATACAACATACTTGATGATCAACTACAAAGTAGAAACATCTGAACATCACACTATAAAATACACCTCATTCCAGACCATGATCCATTGCCTCTCATCTGCATCACAGTCATTCTGACAGCACATTTTGTTGAGAGAAGGAAGGCCTTTTTTTCCAATCCCGTCACTATTGCTGCTCACCACACACGTTGCCAGCACTCTTTTGTATCACCCCTTTGTGAAGATGTTTCACTTTTTTTGTTGCACTATCACTCTATCTTGGGGACATGTCACAGCCCAAAAACCCATGTTTTTCTGAGGCAGATTTGACAGTCATGGTGGGTGAAATCATAAGAGTAGAGCCACAATTATATGGAGCCCAGATCCAAGATAAAACGTCTGTCAGAAAAGGGAAATGTGGTCCAGTATAGTAGACAGAGTGAATGCAGTAAGGACAACCTTGCTTACACAGGAGTAAATTAGGAATAGGTGGGATGACCTGAGGGGGAAGGTGCATTCCCCGGCCTCTAAGCAACACCTGCAGACCAGTAGGACTGATGGTCGGCCTCCCAGCAACCCTATCATATGGTTACACTGGGAGGAGAAGATCTTGGCCATCCGTCATTCTGAACGCTTGGCAGGAATACATGGGGGAGTCAACTCTGAAACGTTATAGCTCACTAAATGTCACCCATTGTCAATGTCCTGTCTGCCCCCAATCCAGCTTCTGCAAATTTGTTAACCACCTAATTATCCAACATGCAAACTACAAAGTATCAGAGAGAGAACTTGTCTTATCATTGCCAAAATGTGTTGTTGCAGATGGGATCACCTGTATCAATTACCATCAAAAGCCACTTGTTGTAACCAAGTCTGTAAATGTAAAAGTAGTCCCACAAAACAATCACAATTTTGGAGCTATTACATGTGTCAATTTCTAACTAGAAGGGCCATCCCAAATGCAGTTTGTGAACAGGAATGTTACAGTGACCATTTTGTAAGTGTTGGCAAGTATATATTGAAATGACTACAAGTACCATGAGGCCTTGTTTTAGCAACTTGAAACATGTGTGTGGGGCAAAGTTTGGCTAAGCATTAAGTCAACTCAGTACCCCACTAATTACTGCTTAGCCATTGTCACAGCACTGGCCACATGATAAGTAATGTGAAATATGCAAGCAAGTTGTGCTCTAGTCTGTATGGTACACAGCTAGGCCTTGTTGTTCTGGTCCCCCCATTTGAAACAAATGATGGAAGGACTGACATCATAGCAAGTGTGTGGGCCAAAGTTTGGCTAGGTATGAAGTCAACTCAGTTCTTTACTAATTACATGTGAACCATTGTCACAGCACCTGACACATGGTTGGTGAGTTATGTGAAATGTGTAACCAAGTTGTGCTGTTGCCTGTATGATACACAGCTATGTCTTTCAAATTGTCAGATAGAAATGTTAAATCTCCATTGTTTTGGCAAGAATGTTGGGGAGATGTCATGTGCAGACATCAATATAAAAGAAAAACACCTCCGGATAGCCAAAGAGCTGCATGAATCAAGTATATGAATCCTATGTCTACAAATGTCTTCACAACAAGTTTAAGACCAATGGAATATATCACAACAGTAATCTCTACCTTTTTTCTGCTACTAGGTTTGTACTCACTATGTCACAAAAGACCAGGATGTAACCAACCCACTTCCAACAATAGCATTTCTCTCTAACTCACAACAGGTCTATCGGACGGAACAGCTGGCCCACTCATGCAGACAGAGAAGACACCCGTACCAGCCTTGGACCCAGCCTTCAAGGATGACAACATTCCTGGTGATCTAGATGCGGAAGACGGTCATGGCCCATCTGGTCAACCTGGGCAGGCTTGAACTGTGAGTGTCACTCTGCCCACAACAAACACCTCCCATACCATCTTCAACAACTCAGTTAACATCATCCACTACAATCTGTGCACCATTTGGTGTGGCCCCTGTGCTGGATCCTAGTGTGACAATCTCCACCCAAGTCACAGAGGAGCCAGGAATCAGTGGGAGTGGGCACCCGGGGCACAGGCTCAGGGTGGGAGGAGTCGTGTGAGGGCCGACACGGTGAGGCCACTGGGGACCCACACGCCAAGGACACCATCGGCCAAGTCTTGGGAGCCTATCAGGAGTACCAAAACGTGATGGGACAGGTTTTCACCTCACTCAGGGAGATGAAGCAGCTACAGAAGGACATACACCAGCTGATGGAGGCCCACAAGTCTAACATGGGCTCCCTAATAGGAGTGCTGATGGACATCCATACACATGTGTGCAGATCTTTCTCAGTTCCCTCAACCTCTGCATGTGGTCCAACTCAATCAGGATCATCTACATCTCCATGAGTCACAGGAAGAGAGGTGCTGCCAGAGGAGGACACACCATCAGACACCCCTGTCCCTGCAGCTGTGGATCCCCACTGCACTGGCAAGCTGAGTCATTCCAGAAAATTACCAGAAGGTGAGGATGGCAATACCTCCACCACCAAGAGACCTCACACCTAATTTCATCCAGAGTGTGTTATATATGCACCCTGTTACACATTCACCCTGTGGACTATATCTGGACATTTCTGGCAACAGCAGTATTTTGGACTATGGACTCTAAATATTGTGGCAAATACAGCTATGATTGCCACCCACCATGACTGACTTTTTCACTTTTCTTTTTTGTTATACCCAATGTTTCAGATATCCTGTTCATGAAAATAAAAAATAAAAAACATAGCATTGGGCTCATTTCCTGCTATTTTTTGTCACACATTTAATATTGTATTCATGTACTGCCACATTAAGTTGACAATGGTATAAATATGTTCTTGTGTAAGCTTGGGTATGTTGGATATATCCAAGGCTTGGCTCAGGAGCACAACTATGTCTCACTCAAACATACTTTAATGTGCAAACCTAAATACCAGCTTAAGTGCATTGCAGCAACAATAGTCAGACCCCATGTCAGCCACATAGCAAACCAGGCAAGACACTCATGTTCTGCACCGGTGGCCATGATTTATTGTGCAGTCATCTTAAACATAGAAGGAAGGTACACATCTGACCATTTCATTTTGAATAGGCAGACCTAAAGTGGTGTCTGTCGCCAGCTGGAGCCATTTCACCTAGTCCACAAAGGGATTTCTTCATAAATGACACCAATAGACATACATATGGCAGTATCACATTGCCTGATCACAGGACCATTCCAATCAACATTCCCAGAATCTTGTGGAATGTCAACAACAAGTCTCAGTGTCGTGCTATAAGCACCTTTCCCTACAATGATGAAACACATCAAGAGCTACAAACATATTACACACAATGAAGATATTGCCAATATTGCGGGACAATAGCATGTTTGGGTTCAAACACAACATCTTGTTGTACTACATGTTGAAACACACATTGCATTGCAACCACCACATGACAAGAAACAAGTTTAATGGTTTACAACTTACCTCCAAAATATCACTGTGTAAACTGTCCTGCTCTAGGATTTGTACATCCAAGGTCGGTTTCTGTCATACCACAGAACTGCCATTGTCCACATTGTACATCAAAACAACACCAAATACCCACACATATGTCACAACATTGAAATGTCAAAATGATGATGCCATGATGAAGGTACAAGAAACAGAATAGAATGAAAAATTAACTGACAACCCACAGAGGTAAGACATTGCAGAGAGGCAAATCCTAGTGAATACAGTCCATTACAATTTGAACGAGCAAAACAAAGCAACACAGAACTATTTACCATCTGTCATTCCTTTTTTAACAAACACCTTCAACCAGGATTAACATAAGCTAGCCCTCCAAGATATTTCCCCTCAACATACTTCTTCCATCATCACTACAACAGTAGTTGGTAGTTGGCACAATCCAAGTCATGGCATGTTGACAAAATACTTACACTCATGAGAAGAATTTGCTGATGAGTTCTTGACGCGTCAGCTCCTTCCTCCTCACCACTATAATCATCATTTGGCATCCCATGATTTCCACCCAGTGGCACTTCAGGCTCTCGGTCTTCTGTGATATAAGGAATGTTCTGTCGCAGGGCTATGTTGTGGATCATATACAGGTCACTGTGATCTGACAGCCTCACCACGTGAGGAGAAAAGGGCTCCTCCAGGAATGTCCACACAGAGGAATCTGCCCTTCAGGAGCCCAAAAGCCACTCCACTGGCCGACTCGCACTTCCATAGGCCTCATTGAAGTGGACTGGCATAAGTTACACAGTTCTTGTTTAGACTACCTCACATCACTCACACAAAATTAGCTCACATCATACTTACCAATAAGCAAGGCCCTCTTCAGTTGGACTTGTGGCATCAGTTGTGGTATGGTGCTGTTCCACATGACAAAGGAGTCATGGGCAGATACAGGGAAGCAGGAACAGACATTGAAAATGTACAGATCAGCCAAGCAGACAACTTGGACGTTGACAGAATAGAAGTTCTTCCTGCTGCTCTAAACTTGTTTCCTGTTATTTGGTAGTACTAAGGCCACTTGGGTGTCTTTAATGGCTCCCCAAACATGTTGTATCCTTGCAACTCCATAGAATCCAGCCTTCACATTAGCTAAATCCTCATGCCTGGAGAACTGATTGTCACGTCATTGCTGAAAGCACATCTCTTTGCACATCACAGAACATTGATTGTGACATACCACCATAGATTTCCTTGGTGTATTTAAAGGAACCTGTTGCCAGGAAATGCAATACTGCCATCACTTTCACAATTGGTGTTACACATGTGAGATTGGTGGTTTTAGGCAGGAGATCAGGCTCCAACTCACGACATATGTCCAGTATAGTTAGCCTATTCAATCAAAATTTACGGATTATGTCCCTTTCTTCCATGTGTGTAGGTCTGGGATTGGACGCTACACAGGAGGCTGTCAACTTCTCACTCTCACATGGTACCTATGTGTGAATTGGAAACAGTATATGAAGGTTGGTCACAGTGTCCACAGAAACATCTGTGAATAGTGAGGGAAACATCATGTGACAGTACATAACACTTTCAGATTTTCAAGAAACATTTTCTCTTAAATTGAATATTGTGCTATATCCATTAACAATCTCCAATGTTGCCCTGGCATGTCATTTGCCCATTGATGGCCAGAATGTACAACACTGATGTTTATTTTAAAAAATCATATGTTTCATATAATTCGAAATGGGGAAGATACCATCAAATTCGGTGTACAGTGCACAGTGCTAATCAAGCCAACAAGCACACTAATGCACCAGACACATGAAAGATTGAATTCAAATCCTTGTCAAAAGTAATTTACAGGATTACAGATGTAACCCCTCATTTGTAGTGGTGGTGACACAGATAACAGTCTCCACCACAGCATTATCAACTGCTAAAGTGGCAGCTACCTGACCTTGAATATTGGACTTTGTGCATCAGATGTCACCCGCGAATTTCGACCATGCAGTAGGCTGATGAGTGCACAATGTACACAGTCACAGGCTAACATTGTTGATTGTGGCATATTCAGGCCAATGGCTACGTCCACATACGCTGATGACTGCATACGTCGCAAACATGTATGCCGTGGTTTTGAAAAAAGCTCACTTCAAATCAAATCAAATCAAGCTTTATTCGGTCAATTAACCATCAAAGCATCACATACATTAAAGGAAAAATTTAAACTCATTTTATAATCTGTACAATAATTAAATAATTTTATAAAAAAAACACATAAATAAATACATACATGTGATATCAAAGTATTCATCTAAAATCCTGCCTGGGCACGCTTCATGGGTCCTTGATTAAAATGGTGATCACGTATATGCCATGCTGCCACTAAAAACTTGCTGACTGCTAAAATTAATTAATTTGATCTATGGCTTTTTTAAAACCCTTATTGCTATACTGCAATTTTCCAGCCCCATTTCCCTACAGGTTTTTCGAATCCATTTTGACTGTGGAAAAAATATGTTGGGCAAAAAAACATAAAATGCATAAAATGTTCAACTGTTTCCGGGGCACCGCCACAGGCCGGACATATATCTGAAGTAGTGATTGGCCCCCAGTTGCAAGTTAAAGACAACATTGGTAAGGACCCAAAACGGAATCTAGCACATAAACCTTTGCCCTGTAAATCTAGTATAATATCTAAATAGGATTCATACTGCGGAAACCACTTAAAATCAATAAAAAGATTAGATAATCGACCATGAGTTTTACAACAAATATAATTGTTCCATACATTGGACCAGTAAGCTGATTTCAAAGCAGTTTTATGGGATTTCACTAATTTTTGGGGATTCTCCCAATAATCTCCGAACCCCAAGATACAAAACCAATTGGACACATATTTAATCCAAGGAATAATAGCTGCATTTGGTCTCTTTAGCAGGTCAAGCAATGATGCTTTGTATAAATCCAATTCAGGGTGGTCCAAATCCTTATCCAATATAATAGAGGTCATAGGGAAATTAAATCAGCTACTTGGTTTAGCCCCAAATCAAGAAACATTGGGATCAGTGGTGTACTTCGGGGGCACACTATCAAAGCCCTCGCAAAATTGTTTTCTCCCACAGTTATATTTGTACATACATAGCTTTATTGGTTACTTTCAACCCTAAAAGCAAAACAACCACCGGTAGAAAGATAAAAGATAAGTAAAAATTAAGTTAAAAAGGTAATAAGAGGAATAAAAAAGAACATCCTTTACGGCCTTAAAACACATAAAAACCAAACACCTAATCTCCTACTGACTGTCATTTAAATCAATCATGGGGTATTGTTCCAGTCTAGGTGTGTGGTTAAAATTTGATGACTAAAACATTCCATTGTCAGTTTTTCATGTTGTCCTTATTTGGAAGTAAGTTCCGCATCAGCAACTTTCCCCAAGTGATTAATACGTACATGCCAGGCAGCTGTAATGTACTTACTAACCGCACAGGGCAAGGGGGGGGAACTTTCCCTCATCAGAATTCTTAAGGCAACAATACAATGTCTTACCCCCATATTTCTACACACTGGCCGTAACCACTTTCGACGCGCAATCAAATAGGCAGGACATAAAAACATAAAATGTACAATGGATTCTGGATTATGGGTACAGCTCGGACATAAATCAGATCTTGTAGTTGCACTCCACTTACTGCCATATGATTTGAGAGGCAGACAACCATATCTGAACTGGATATATAAACTCTTACTTAATGGGTCAAGAATTATATCCATAAAAGATTCAAAAGACGGATACCATTTAAAATCAAAAAATTGTGAGGTCAATCTGCCGTGAGTAAGGCACAGCAGATAGTTTTCCCTGACGTAAGTCCAGTATACAGTTTTCAAATTATTCTTCTGCTCCTTCCTTATACTTTCTGGATGACTCCATAGCTCACTAAGACCCAATTTGTGAAACCATTTAGAGATGTGATTAAACCAGGGAATGGTGAGTACATTAGGTCTATCCAAGATGTCTTGGATAGACTCCTTGTATGTAGATAACTCAGGGGTGGACCAAACACGGACCCAAAAAAGCAGAGGTCGTAGGGCAACTACATCTGTGATGCGTGGAAGGTCAAGGTCCCAGAACAATGGCAGCAGTGGGGTACTGCGAGGGCAGGCCAAAGTAGACCTCACGAAATTGTTTTCCCCCACTGCAAGCCTGCCAGTGTTTGAGGACCCCCAAATTTCTGCCCCATAGACTGCTGCACTTTGTGCCTTTGCTCTATAAATTTTAATAATTGGAGTAATCACTCTCTCAGAAGTAGACTTATGAAAACGAAGAATGGCTCCAGATGACTGTACCAGGCGAGCCAAACTTTTGTCGATTTGGGCCCCCCAATGCAGATTGTTGCTGATTCTCACCCCCAAGTAATCTATAGAGTTTACCAAACCTAGGGGCGTTCCATTGTAAAATATTGAATATCTCTTAGTGGGGCCACAACCCAAAGTCATGAGTTTAGTTTTGCTATGGTTAAGTTCCAGACCGTAGTCACCGCAAAACGAACTGAACTTGTCCATGAGTACCTGGAGGCCCATAGGGGTTCTGGAGATCAAGAGAGAATCATCGGCAAATAACAAAATTGGAATTTTATGGTGATTCAAAGATGGGGCATCATTTTGACAATTGGACACGACTTGCACCACCTCATTGATGAACAGTGTAAATAGCGTTGGGGCAAGAACGCAACCCTGGCGCACTCCTCTCTTGATGTCTATTTTGTCTGTGAGTTCCCCCTGATTGCCCCATCTTACTTGTGCAAATGTTTTTTCATGTAATCTTTGGATTAAATGCACTAAATTCCCTGGGATACCAATTTTGTACAATACTTCCCACAGTTTCTCTCTTGGGACAAGATCAAATGCAGATCTTAAGTCTACGAAAGCCACATAGAGTTTTTGCTTAGATAAGGTGACATACTTCCAGAACAGTAATGACAGCCTGAAAACTTGGTCCATAGTATTAGTTTTGGGCCGAAACCCAGCCTGTAAAGGAGATAAAATTTGCTGGTCTTGAATCCAGTCAGTAAGCCTCACTAAGACTTGTCTCCTGGCACTGCTGCTATCAAGCCCTCCTCCATTTTAGCTGCTGTTTGTGACCTCTGGGAGCTATCATGCCCATCCAAGCAGGTGAGAGGGCCTGTGCCTTCTCATCAGAGGAGCTAGAGATGGTGGCAACTAAGGTCCTCTCCCTGTATGGCCAGCTCTATGGCTTACCAGAGGAACAGGTAACTCTCCCACATGCATATGTCACTCAGTTTTAATACCTAATGTTCCTTGCCACAGGTAACATTGTGCTTCTGTGGCCAAATGTTTACTCTGTCTGGGATGGGGCAGCACTATACATTGTGTACTGAACATCATCACTTTGGTATATGGAGAATGGAAAGCCCTATATTAAATTGGTGGATATGTACCCATATACGCATGTGTAGCTGTCCTGGGATTAATTTGGCCTTCAGAGCATGGTAACTTTGCAAACACATGCCTGTCCCTTTCTGCGTGAGCTGTGAATGTATCCTGGAATAACCTCTTGAGAATGAGGCTAGGTAGTTTCAAGTTGCCACCTATCACTCACTGTAGTTCATATCTCCAAAAATATGTTGACTGTGAACTAACAATAGCTCACTGACACCTTCAGAGTAGCCACACAGCCAGCCTTGAGCACACATATGGAATTTGAAATCCTTAAACATGAGGTTCCCTTTGGACTAGTATGCTCTGCCAGCAGTTAACAAGGCATGAGATTGAGTTGTGCTCATTCATTACTGTGGACCAGGCTGGGACCGGAGTTGTATGGCACTACAACTGAGGCCAAGAGTATTGTTCCTGTATACCTCTGAATCCTGGATGAGCACTGAAAGATTTGATCACACATTATTATTCAGGTTGGGGTTTACAGGAAATACATTTGGAATGTTGACTGAGGTAATCCCTTTGACCTGATGTCTCATTATATTGTACCACATTGACAATGTGTCACATTTCATGCATGTTGACAGGCCCCTTACACCTACAGGTATGGAGTCCAATCACCAGAAGCAATGATTTACCAAAACAGGTCTAGTGCACATGCTACACAGTTTCAGTGCAGGTATTTTTTGTGTCACAAGTGATTTAGAGTATGCATCAACAACTTGTTAACATCCATCCACAGCAAAGAAAAGTATGGAATGTGGATACATACCATACACACTCCATCAGATGTAGTATGACATTATGTTTACTTGTCCACATTTCCACACCTCAGCAGTAAGGAAGACGTCACTGGTTATGATGTGAGAGCCATCATGAGTGTCCGTGACTTAAGATATTGTCTGTACTATGCTTCCAAGCTGTATGGACCATATGCATCAAGTCAATGGACCTGGCTGCAAAGGTGTCTGTACAATAAAGCACAAATATTGCTGTTATTAAACTCAGAATAGTGTGCCATTTTTCTTTGTGGTCAGCAGCAGAGTATATGTATATATGACAGTAGGGAGTTGGCTTAGTCAGTGTAGAACATGACCAGGTATGAGGTTGGGCAACAAATGACACCACAAGTAATCTACATGTCTTGCTAGTGCTCAACTTGTGGAAAGCAAACTTGTTAAATGTTCATTGTTGATTTTGACTTGTATTATTTGTAGATAAATAGTTAAAAAATTGCATAGACATACATTTTTCTCATCTTTTGTGTCCATACAGGTTAGCGCCCATCAGAAGCGGACAATATCAAAAGCCATGTCTAGGAAGGTGTGAACCCTGGGGACCTATCATCAGCATAGCATCCACTGAAGGAAGCAGTGCGAGGACCTGAGGCGCTGGTCCCGGAAGATCACAGAGGTCCAGCTGGGGAAGTCCTCCCAATGCTTGTGTGGTGCATAAGGGCAGCTGTCCTCCCTAATGGCCTGCATTCTGGCTACAAGAGCTGGATGGGAAACTGAGGGCCCAGCAGCAGCATTAAGGGTGTGAGTACTGGCCAGAGATACCAAAAACCTTGCAGGTGTGCCATGTCCAATGCACAGGAGGAGGTATGGATTGTTTAGGTCTTGTAGTATGTGCATAATCATGTTCTTTGCCTAATGTTTTTATGACAAAGAGGCCAGCAGAGTCCAATCCACTGCATGCTGTCTGTTTTGAGCAGAACACAGCTGAGTAAAACCATGATAACCTCATGTTGTTTGATTTTCTGGAAGAGGGTTGTACCAAACAGCCCACTTGTCTTCATTGTGTCAGGAAGGATGCTCGCTCAGTACTGTGTAAGATGTTCTGGGACCTATATTACATGTGCCATAGCATACAGTGCACTTTACCTCCAGTAACTGGCATGTACTTCCCATTAATAAGTAGAGTTTCCAGTAACATAAGTATGCAGACATCACTAGTGTCATCAGCAGTAGTAGGTACATGTTGCCCAGTGTACCTTTCTCTGGAGTTGTTTCATCTACAATACTGTTTAAGGTACATTCATTGACTGGTGACCTGCAGCATGGAATAATATGTTGCAATGTAAGTTTATATGTGAATGCCTGCACTCATTTTTATAGGGCCATTAGTGTTTCATATCCCAAATGGTGCAGTGTTGTGCCATCCCATCAAAACTGATGTGTGTCCACCTCTTCCTGTCATTGCCATTCACTGACATACACCAAACTTCAAAGGTGTAAGGGCTTCTTGGAATGTAAGCTGAGAATGGTGTTGTCACCAGTTCCTAGCCTAACTGGTGGAGTTCCTGGTGTCATATGAATTAGTATTATGTGTGCATTTGTACTACGTATCTCCCAATGTCTAGGCCATGATTCTCTCCAGCCCACTTTTCAATGCTATATGTGATAGGTAGTAGAGCTACCTCAGTACAGCTTTCATTGTAATACCTTGAAACAGGTCATATGGAGACATATCACCAGAAAAATTTAATCAATGAGAACTGTGCATTTGCAGGTGACACGATCCCTGCAACAGCACTTATTGCATTTACCTTGCTAAATGACTTGTTCATCATGACATGATGATGTTTGTCCAGGAAAATGAGCATTAGGGGGACTGTAAGGATGTCCAGTTGCTAGGCATCATATATTGTGCCATCGGTTCAGCAGTGTATGCTACAAGGACCAAAGTATACAAGGTGGGCAACTGTCTGACTACATTGATAATGAGGGAGTGTTCATAAGCAAAAATGTGGTATAGGTTTGGGGGGTTGTGACATCAACGTGACCAACTATATTCTGGTAATCCAGCATGAATCCACGTGCCCCTGCTAGTGTTGAGTGACATATAGTAAGCCAAACAGGTGCAGCAGTCTGTGCCCTTCTGTAATATTTTGTGCTTGAATCTGATGGGAAGGTGTGTTTACGCAGATGCAATCAACCCTTCTTAATGTGTCATTTCAGGTACATCCAGGGCAAGCGAAGGAGACAGTGCCAATGTTGTTGGAGACATTTCAGGCCACAGTGGTTCCGGCTATGAGTCAGAGGATAGCAAGGGACCCCGTGGCTGCGAGGGTGCGGGGAGTACCACAGAGGACGGTAGCTCAAATTTGTCATCTTCTGAGTCTTTCTCCAGTAAAAACCCTCTTGAGTGGTGGCAGACACCACAGGAACTGTACCATCTTCATCCCTGTCTGCTACCACCAATTCTATCAGCACCCTCCCTGTAGCTCCCCATCCAGTTGGCCAGGCCCGCTTTCCTAGGAGAGGACCCATTTCCTTTGTTCTAGGCACCTCAGGATCTGCCCTTGCCCCTCCCATTGTACAGAGTGAGGGGGCTATTGACCTCCTGAGGTCCATCTCTATAGGTCAGACTGCCATTCTGAATGCCATCCAGGGGGGCAAGGCAGCCATCTCCAACAGATGGTGGCCTACCTCAAAAGCATCCATAGTTCTATGTCTGGCCTACAGCGATCACTCAAGGCTATGGCCTCCTCCCTATAAGCAGCCTTCCATCCTCCGCCTAGTGGCCCTTTCCCCACTGCTTTCCCATACCAGTACATTATTCTCCTGCCTGTCCAAAGCACACACACACACACACACACATTTCCACTCACACACCCATACAGACCCAAGCAGCACATCCACATATAGGTAGAAACAGAAGAAAAAAAAAACAGCCATGCATCCATATGCACTGAAACTGCACACACCACCACCAGCACCACAGACTTTATCAAATGCATTACATTCACACACACCACATACAAAATAACATCCACTTACACACACCACTCTCCATCACCCCCATACACAGCACATCAAACACTATGCACACATGCACACAATATACACTCATCACCACATTCAGTATTGGCAACACTACACCCACATGCACCCCCTCAGTCACATCTATTTATACACCACACACAACCACAACCACAGTCACCACCACAGCAACATACACCACACCCACTCCCACCACTTCCACATCAGCAAGCATCACTGACACCACATTCAGCTCATACATATCCAAAAAACTCAGACACACACAAGCAAGCACCCAACACACTGCACCTTTAGTTGACATACCCATACTTGCAGCACATTCACCAGACATTCCAGCACCTGTACCAACAACACTCTCAGGCACATCACAGTCACTCCCTCTCCCTCCAAAACCACACCCTTTCCCAAACCCACTTCTAAGTGATCTGTGGAGGAACCAGCTACAAATAAGGATCCCACTTCTCACATACCCAAGACCACCTCTCCTACCTCCCAACCCACCTCTAGTATCCCCGCATCCACCCCTTCCATGTCCCCAGCTAACCCTTCCAAGACACTTTCCACCCCTTCCACTTCCCAGACCCCCTCCTAAGCATTGATCCATCTCTTCCTCTTCCAAACCCACCACTTTCTATGCTATGACCGACCCCCCCTCCAAGCACCCCCACCCAAATAATGCCCCAGAGGTGCCTGCCCTGCCCAATGGATGCCCATTTGAGAGGAGATTATCTGGCAATGTCTGCAGACACTTTGGACCTTGTTATACTTTTCCCTAGCTACTTCTGTGAACATCCTAATGTGTGAATATTGTTAAAGTGACACACTCTCATTGGGTCAACACATTATGGCAGGTTATGCTCCTCATATGTTTATGGTGTACTTTGTTATGTATATGCACAAATTGTGATGACGTGTTAGGGGTGGACTTTTCTGGGCTGACATTCATCATGGTGGTGAGAACTTGCCCCACCTAATTTCTATGTTTTGTGACATTGGCTTGTGGGACTGCAGGTGTGTTATTTTCCCCTTTAATGGTGATCAATGTGACCAGGTTTGTAAATTAGTTTTGACCAGTGCAAGACTTACATATGTTAAGGGGTACTGTGACATGAATATATATGTGTGATGTATCCAAATTGGCCCTGACATTGTTTTGTGTGGTATTTCAAGTGGTAAATTGTTAAAGTAGTTGCTTACATTGTCACCCTCATTTGGCTTGCACGTCTCCCTGTGATGTATGTTGGACTTGTGTTGACTGTGTGCAAGTTAGTCATTTATTTCTCCACACCTGTTGGGTGGTTGGCTGTCATGGCTTTTTGTCTTCTTTTTGTGATTTGTGTCCATTGTTTTGTGTGTAGTTTATACCTACTTTAGTTGTATATGAGGAATGCAGTTACTGATATGTTTGTTCAAATATCTTGCACTTCCACATTGCACACATATTCATGGCACTTGCTGATGCTATTGTATGTCCTGGCTATACCTTGAGCCTGGGGGCCTATCAACAGATACGTTTAGGGGCATGGGCAAAGTGGACTGTGGCCCAGGGATCCAGACTTTCATGGGGCCCCTGATTATAACAAGTCTGTTCTGGAGGGGTTTTTTCCATGATGGGCTTGCATTAATTCTTAGGGATTTTGTTTAGAATAGCATTTTCCAAATGTGATTGTATGATGTGCCTGGTGTGTGAGGGTATAATGCAGTACTATTGCACTGAAAGTGTGTTTGGTTTTAATGTTACATCCTTACTTGGGTTTGTTATCTATCAATACCTGTGTGAAGTTTGAAGGTGTCACAATGATTCTTTGCTGTGATTTTAGTGTGGACCTGCTGTTGTGTTAGTGTATTGTGGAAACACATCACTAACCTTGTACACATTTTAATATTGGAGGTGTGTCCCTGTGCTGTGTCAGTGAGCTGGCCAAAGAGGCCATCAGAGAGGTAACGTAGGTGCAAACAACATTGACTGTTGCCGACAGGGACAGACAAATCATTTTTGTCCCAGGGCCACCCTGGACTTTATATTGCACCTGTCTGAGCAACTGTGAACTGGAACACAAACATAACAGGGTGAGATGAGGACTTACCGTTGGTTGCATCAACAACATTGCAGTTTTTGGCAGTCATCAAGCAGCAGGAAGTGTACTGTCGGCTCCATGACATCAGGGTATGTGTGCGGAAGAGTGAAGGTGAGTTTCTGCCTTTTATTCCACCATTTCTGCCAGCCCAGGTGTGGTGTTTTGGCCGCCACAGTCATGTAGGAGGCAACGTGCATTGTGACTGGACCGGTTGTGGAACTGGCGGTCTGCCCTCAGACATATGTATTGGCCTCGACTGCCATTGTCACGGGCTGTATTTCCATGTGGTGATGGTGGTGCTACGGTGGTCCTTCCTATGTATACCTGCTTAACTCATAACTGAGCCGGCAGACTGACAATTTGGTGGTCAGGGAGAACCACGCCATTTCCACATGGGTGACTTTACCTCCAAACTCGTAATCAGCCCCTATATTTTAAGTTGGATTCCCATCTGGATATTTGGAATGTCAAAGACTCTTGATGACAGGTGGAACTAAAACGTCACCAAGAGTTTTAAAAACAGGCAAGTAATGGGACAGGGTGATAGAGTATGTTAGTAGTGTAAGATATAGGCACTGTTTTCTAGGTTGTCTGATGCACCCATCAAAGAAAAATCTTTGATCTTACCCAATAGTCTTTCAGACATTTCTTTGCTTTTTAGAGATACTCGGAGGTTCAGACTACCTGCAAAATATTGTGCCATTCTCATTTTTTGCAAACTTTGCTCTTTCTTCAGAATTTCCAATAAATGATATAGATTTGGGTGGAGGTCGCGTAGCCCCAACATGCTTAGATGGTCAATCCATATGTCCTCAATACAATTCAGGGCCTGATTACGAGTTTGGTGGTCCTACCACCAGACCACCAAGGCAGCGGTCCCAAAAAGACCGCTGAGTTGATGGTCTATCGCCCACCGTATCACAATGTTACCACTGGCCCAGCAGTGGTGTACTTGATGGCGGTGGGGGATGCGGTCAGCAATACAAGATATATTTTTACATTTTTGTTGATGCAGGTCTGTACGTTTTGACCAAAAGTTACACATATGCATAACACATGTGTAAAAATACTTTGTGCTTGTACCATTCCATTGTTGGAGACTGGGCCATAAAGCCCAGTCCAGTCAAAAGCAGAAAATGCTAATTGTACTTACCTGTAATTTTTTCTTTTTTTTAGGGGTGAAGTTTCTGCAGTGAAGGGGGGCCCTGGATGAAAGGGCCCACATTGGAGACTGAAGGGAAAAGAAGGAAATGGGGGCGCTAATACCCCATTTCCTTCAATTCTGCCATCTCAAAAGTAGGCAGTCTCTCCCGCCACAGTCGGATCAGCGGAACAGAACATCATAACATGCATGGTGGAACCCTTGCTTATACCGCCCTGTTACAGCTGCTTTTCCCCAGCTGCTGTCAAGGTAGTAGGTGGATGGCTGGTGGTGTCGGCGAGACTCCAACGTTCTCTAGTTCAGCAAGCCGTCAAAATTGTAATACGGCAGTTAGATCGCCAACTCAGCAGCACTTGGACCGCCCCCATGGTAGTCCCCGGACTGCCAAACTCATAATCAGGCCGTTAGTAAGGGTGCCAATAATTCCTTGTTTTGTGTAAAATAGTCAGATTCAGTAATGTTGTGTAGAATTCGTGTACACACTCAAGCGGTATAAAGCATAAGACTCTAAGTTTTCATAATTCAAATTGCATTTTACTTTCTGACATGAAATCCTCATGTAAGCATGTTTTTGAGTCTGCATTTTGATATGCTTCATATTCTGACAGAGTGTGTATTTATTTTTAATAATAGAAAATTAATGTTTTTTTTTTATTTTATCACATACTATGACAGCCATGACAGCTATTTTAGTTTTGGTCAGGCTGTACTGTTATTGTGAAAAGACAGAGAGGACTACTGTGGAAACGGGAAAGTTTTAAGTGCATTTGTTAAAGGTATATATGTATTGTATGTTTATTTCTATAATGTTTAGTGTTCAATTGTTTTTTGGCAAGTAATACAGCACTGATGTATTTTTATTAAATATAAGCATTTAAAAAAATAATGAAAAATGTAGTTAATCCTTTTATTACAAATTTTTAGTGCTGAGATACAGTTACATGTCTACAGGAAAAATGTGTTGCAATGGTATGCATGTGTTGGACCAGGCTCTTTCTGCTGGGTTATCACCAAACATTTTGTCTTCTTTCTCCTATTTTTTTCCTGACATGTTTTTGCTTGCTTTAGGATTTGGGGCACTTTACCACTGCTGACCGGTGCTAAATTGCAAGTGTTGTATGTCTAAATTGTATAGGTGATTGGTTTATCCATGATTGGCATATTTGATTGACTAGTAAGTCCCTAGTATATTGCACCATGTGTGCAGAGGACCTGTGAATCAAATGCTACTAGTGGACCTGCAGCACTGATTGTGCCACCCACATGAGTAGCCTTGTAACATGTTTCAGATCTGCCACTGCAGTGTCTGTGTGGGTAGTTTTAAACTGCCATTTGGACCTGGCAAGTGCACTTACTTGGCAAGCCCAAACCTTCCCTTTTACTTCACGTAAGTCACCTCTAAGGTAGGCCCAAGGTAGCTCCATGGACAGGGGGTGGTGTATTTAAAAGGAAGGACATGTATTGCTGTACCTGATAGTGAAATGCTACTAAATTCGATTTTTACTATTGCAAGACCTAGCTCTCCTACAGAATAACATAGGGATTTCCTTGAAATTTTAAGTGTAATTTCACATTGGGAGCAGATAGAGGTATGGAGTTTGGGGTCTCTGGATATACAATTTAAAAATTCCTCTTTTCATGAAGCTGTTTTTTTAATTGTAGGTTTGAAAATGCCACTTTTATAAAGTAGGCATTTTGTTCTTTAACCATTTCTGTGCCTCTGCCTCTCTGTGGAATACACGTCTGGGTCAGGATGACAGTTGGGCTGTTTGTGAATCCATCCACACAAAGGGAGCTGAGGTGTTCCCAGCATTTCCTGATGGGTCTTCCTGAGCTAGAGTGGTGAGAAGAGCTGACACTTGCACCTGAATAGGGCTGTGCCGCCTGTCCTCACACAAAGAAGTGTCCATTCCCTGGAGTGAGTCTGGTGCCAGGGCAGGGAAAGGCAGGGTCTTGTGTACTACAAAGCCTTCTCTTTGAAGTTTTCCTACTTCAAAGACAGAAATGGGTATAAGTACCGGACCTCTAACATCACATATTTAGAACACTTCTGGAAGGAGGACATTTTGCCATGAAGAAAAGCTGGATGCTGTAGGAGGGACTGCCACTATGCCTGTTGCTTTGCTGTGCTGGCCTCCGGCTTCCTGCTTCTGTCCTGGAAGTGAAATGACTGGACTTTGCTTCCTACATCCTGCTTTCCAATGTTCTCCAAGAGCTTGAACTCAGCTTGCTTCCTGTTATGAAGTCAAAGACTTCACCTACCAGTGCCTGGGATCTCTTGCTGAGAGTCCTGACTTGGCAAGCGGTGCCAAATTCAGTTCCTGGGCCCTTGGAAGTGAGCTCTGGTGTAACTAAAAAGAAACTAAGATCATTGACTCCAGAGCAACTTCATAACCAGTGCCACTCTTTGTCTCTGTGCCATCGCAGCACCTCCGAAGTCCTGCCACAGTGTGAATCCCGAGTGCCATGTCACTGACGTCCATGACACCAGACTCCAATGCAGCACCTGTGGCCCAATGGTGTGATTACAACACCACAAAGTTGACGCCTCGCATCGTGACTTGCTGGATTCACCGACTGCACTGGGTCATAAGGAACCAATGCCTCACCACTGATGCTGCATAATCTCCACTCAACCGTAAGGAACTGACGCCTCAACTACCCTGCCTAGCAGTACAGAACTGGTGCCTCACCTCCTCGGTAGCAATAAATAAACAACGCCACACCGACTTCAGCGACGCCACACCTCCCCAACTCCGTGCAACACCTTTGTGTCCTAGTTTTCCAAAGTACTGTATCTAGGGTTTGTGCGACTCCATTACCGGCCCGCACTCCCTTGCAAGTGGCGTCAGGCTGTTGGGAATGACTCCGTCAAGACTTCACAATAGCCCCAGTTGGAGCTACTGTGTTACTGAGTGCTTTACTAAGAATTAATCTTTGAAATTTCATATCTTGTATATGTTGGATTTTTGTCGTGTTGGTCTTGTTTTATTCAGATAAATATTGGCTATTTTTCTAAACTGGTGTGGAGTACTTTTTTGTTGTTTTCACTGTGTTACCGTTTGTGTGTGTGTACAAATACTTTACACATTGCCTCTGAGATAAGCCTGACTGTTTGAGCCAAGCTACCATGGGGGTGAGCAGGGGTTATCTTAGCTGTGTGACTCCCTTACAATGACCAGAGTGAGGGTCCCTACTTGGACAGAGTGCAAACCACTGCCAATTAGAGGCGTCGGCCCGTATTTATATTTTTTTAGCGCCGCATTTGGGCTGCTTTTTAATGCAAAAGCGGTGCAAACCTACAAAATAAAATTGTATTTTGAAAGTTTGTGCCCCTTTTGCGTCAAAAAATCACGAGAATGTGGTGCTTAAAAAGTATAAATATGGCGTTCATTTCTAACAGCGTGGTAAAGGAATGCATGTTAAAGGTATGCATGGTAATGGTAGTTGTAATGCAAGCCTATGAGTATGCCTGGTAATTGTATTAGTGGTCAAGATATGCGTGGTTGAGGTATATTCGTGGTTAGACAGAGTTCTTAAGATGTGCGTGATAATGACATTTGTTGTTCCGTCATACAACCGCCTCAATTTAGTTTAATGTAGACTGTGAAGATGAAGTATGTACTTAGAGTATGGAAAAGGGCTAATTAAGATATAGACAAAATGACCTAATTCACATCTGTTCTGCATCTCATCACCTCACACAAACAATGACAAAGGAGCACTTTTGGCCACCTAGACGAGATTGTTTTGTGAGGAATCCAAAATTCATGACATTTCCTACAAATCCACTACATATGCAAAGAACATTAATACGTTTCTCAACGAATGATGAATTTGTGCAAGACCGTGATCAAACCGTCACATTTGTAAAAAAAAAAAAAACTGTGTTATATCTGCGAATAGCTGCCATATTTTATTTTGTTGGTGGGGAACCTATGGCAAGCTTTTAGTTTCCGACGAGGACATAAAAACAACTATAACTTCCTACTTTTAGTTTTTAGCAAAACCACACAGTGTGTCTATAGACCTGAGTACATAGCTAACCCCTTTGTCAATAGAAGGCACCATTCCAACTCTACACTCCTGGCATTCTATCAAAATGACTCTATATTATTTGAACTCCCCCAGGCTTTCAAAGTAAAACCCTGCGCATTTATAGTACATATTAGTAGGACTTATTCCATGGACTCGCAATAAATCTTCATAACCACATTTGGCTGTGGTAGAAGAAATATATCATCTGTGAAGCGCAATAAACCGCTGCACATACAGAAAGGTGTCTTCATACCTATTTAAATAAAATGTCCTGATGTCTTACCGAATGTCCATTGAAAAAGCGTGATACAATGACAAATGTAATAAACTTAGAAATGTTGATGGAGTAAATTTGAATACCCTACCCATGCTAGCGTTTGAAAACACAACAAAACTGAGCACACATCTTCGAGACAGTGTAAACGAATTGTTTTTTGCAGTCAAGCACAAGGACACAGTCTTCCTTCCTCTTTGTACCCTTGAGAACGCAAAGATAATGTATGAGGAAGAGAATGGAAACACATGTTTTGGGAATGTATGAATTCTAGTGACCATATTTCACAATTTCTAAAGAAATTGCAGATTTGAAGGCACTGAAGTATTTCGGTAAAATATGACATTATTTTAATGTAAGGTGTCAAAGATTATGTTTACTGCTGAAAATACCTCATTTCCTTCAGTGAGAAGTTAAAAAAAAAGATTCCCGGCAGGAGTAAATGCATTAAATGCATGAGGACCAGGGACAAGATTGATTTGCACAGGGCTGGGTCCAAACTGAGGATTAAACCCAGTCACAGATCTGGGTTTAATCCATCAATTCTTTTGCTCACCATGCCACCCCAGTTTGGACCCTGCCATATGTAAATTAGTCTTGACCCTGTTCCCCATGGGAACACTTAAGCCCGAACTGCCAGGCCAGGACCTCCCTGGACCGTAAACAAGCATCCTGGGACCGGTTTCAGGATATCACCGTTCATCAGCCAAGCTAGCTTGAACCCAGTGGCACAGTGAGCCCGGGACCCACATCTGGGCATACCCGGCACACTTATGACGACAAAAGCAAACAAACATAAATGATGGATGGAATGCAGAACCAATCAAACATCCACCCCTATTCACAGATCTATGTTTAATCTATCAATTCTTTTGCTCACCATGCCACCCCAGTTTGGACCCAGCCATATGCAAATCAGTCTATTTTGGACATCTCTTTTTACTGAGACTGAAAAGGGTCACAATTGGAGCCTCATTATCAGTGGACCATTATTTGGAAAGGTAATAGCACACCCAGAAAATACTGATAGAGCCCATTGTGTCATTTAATCGGTTCGATATTTCCCCCACTTTGAAGCACCTTGTAATGTGGAAACATGCCATAACTCTATATTTTCCCCTGTTTTAATCTGTGAAACACACAATATTGCATATTTTACTCCGCACAACTTCAACTAGACGTGACGAAATGTGTGCAGAGAAAAAGCGCAAATACACGCAAGAACATCTTATAATTTCTGATATTCAAGAAAATCGACATGTTCAGGCAGTGTGAGGAACTTATTCTCACTTGTGAAATAAAGTTCCACTGAGAACCATAAGAACTGACAGGTTTATGAGTGGTTCAATCAGTTCTGGCTACTCTGTCTGAACCTTGTTGTCTGCTTTCTCAAGTTCACCTATTCAGCAAATTTGGAAAACATTTGAAGCCCAATTTTTCTCCATAAAACGGCGGGTTTCACTTATTACGTTCTGAAAATAGATTCACCCACCATTATTTGTAATACCATTCCTGCGTTCAATTGAGGTTTACTGACACTCTTTGAATGAGTGTTTTCAAAGAGAATCTATGCTTGGGGCTACTTGAACAAACCAGTTTAAATGAAAAATGATGTGCGTATAGTATGTCCAATTGTTTTTTCGGCAACTTTGAAGCTATATGAACAAAGTGATAGGTTCGTAGAGTAACAAATGTTAGTTCAGTAATCGTATTATTGAACTATAGAGATAATCCTTCATCATAATGTTCTAACTAGTGGTGCCGTTGACGTCGAGGTGGATTAGGGTAGCCCAAAATGTGCAAACTGGATTGTTCCTTTTCAGTATTTCGCAGAGCAAAATGTTCTTTCAGACCACATGATTAAAACATCCATCTGAGGGACAGTGAGTAGCACTCACAAATGAAAAGAAATGGCTGCTTGAAATACAATAGGTTATTTTCTGAAGCTCTGTTGATTCATTTAGCCCCTAAAAGTGAAGTCACTGCGATGGATATTGAAGAATGCAGCAGACAGTGCCTAAGAAACATGATCATCTGTGTGTGTCAAAATGCAGTCCCCTACCACTGCTTATGCTTTAGATGGGGTATGTGGTCCATGGGTTAGTAGTCACCCGCCAATCTCATCTGTTGATCCTAACAAAGACTGACTGGCATTACTTTGAGATGTATACCTGAATAACAGCCAATAAAAACAAAACTGCCCATAGTGCATTGTCAAACCCAAGAACCATCTAATACCATAAAAATACATACCAAAGTATACATTTCGACTATCATGCCAGCTGTGTTTTGTTAAGACAACTTCTTTTTTGATTACTTTTCCTAGAGGTGAGTTTTGTCTCCCCATTCTATACCACTCCTGTCTGTCTATATGTTAATAGATCATTCCTCTCAAATCAATGTCAGCAATTAAAACCAAACCTCTTCTCCAGTATTTCGCAGGTGGCCCGCAGCATACAACAAGGCTCTTCTCTTTTACATGCATTTTAACATTTTAATTCCTGATTGACTGCCTTTTAAACAATGTACATCATCTGCATCATTGTCTATTAACCCATTTCCACAGTAGGATTCTGAAAGATCAGGAAAGTGTTTGCCCCACCATAAACTTACTCTCTCACAAGTAACAATGGCATTCCATAACTACCACATCATGAATGCAGTTAAACCTGAGGTGTTCTTCTTCTCGGCCTCGGAGATCCCATGACCCCTTCCCTTTAAATGGTTCTAGGCTTTGAGTTTGCCCGCAACACCAACAATTTGTCAGAATTTCTAGATCATCTTTGAGTCTGAATCATAACTTTTAACGCATGAAAAGAAAATGATCAAGAATAAGTTCTTCTACCTTTGTCATCTCCATTGAATCCTTAACCACCCCGTACTCATGATTTAATCTGCCTTGACTTCCCAAAGGCTCTCTCACACATTGGCTATTGCAGCATAGTGAATGAGGGCTTTCCTATAAAATCACCCCTTGTTTCTCGGCCTGAGAAGATCTTAAAAATGTACACCGGTCATAAAATTCTTATGTTTATGTGAAATAAAGGGATGAAATTAACTAGTTTCACTAGAAATCTTGTTATGATATTTAATACTTATAAATCGCTAACATAAGCATAGAACAGAGACAAAATGAAAGGAAACTCATGGCACTTGAGAATCTAAATGATGTTTCATAATGCAAACATATAGCTGCCATGAAGTTTTCGGAGGCACAGTGCATTGCTTAATAAATGATAAATAATATAAATGGAATGCATTGAACAACCAAGAGCCAGTGAAAAGGTCTAAGAATAGGGATAACATGTTCGCATCTTCCGGTCCCAGTCAGACTTCTGGCAGCAGCATTTTGTAGCCGTTGTGAATTTTTTTCATTTTTTGTTCTGGAACCTGAAATTTGAATTGCCGTAATTAAGGCAGGAGTAAATCAAAGAGTAGAACTAAGGAAATATGGTGCTCTTTATAAATAAAAAGAAACAGCTTTTTTGGATTTACCAAGGCATGTGCTAGTAACTTTTGAGACTTATCCTTCAAGCGTCAGGTAATCATCCAAAAATAATTGTCTAGTTTGCAGGTAGTATTAGAAGGGACTAAAGAAGAACAGATAGTATCAGACCGGTGGATTCCATTTATTCAAATTGTTTCTGGTGATAAAGAGCCCTTACCAAGAGGTTAACGAAATATTTCTGAGGAACTATGACTGATTTAATTAATTCCTTTTTGGGGTTAACCCTGAAGATTAAGTAGTAGCTCTCAATGTAGATATAGGCCCTCATTACAACCCTGGCGGTAAATGCCACCTACCATATGTGCTGACGGCCACCAGCATACCGTGACTGCGGCGGTATTCCGCTACAGGTATTATGACCCACAAAGAGAAATCCACCACTATACAGACACCCACACAAGTCTGCCACCCCAAAGGTCAGTGATAAACTGGCAGTAGCAAAACCCACACCGTTACGCCAACAGGAATAGGCCAACAGTATCAGGACCCACGAATCACCACAATGGTCTTTCAACCGCAGTAAACCATTGGCGGTACAAACCGCTGGGCTCAAAATACACACACAATCACAAAACTACACCACATTGGACAATTCAAAATACACACACCTGACACACATACACACACCACACCCACACACCCAATCCATTATTAAACACACACCCACATTACCCACAACCGTTACAACGAAAAAAAAGATAGTAAACAGAGAGAGACACAAGACATGAGCACCCACTCAATCTGAGCGACAGAAAACTATCACCCATACACCATCCTCGCACCTCACACCACACACCCCAACACATCACCCCACACACCCTCACACATACCACTCACACCACATCTATGGCACCCCAAAGACACCCCAGGTTTTCAGAGGAGGAGCTAAGGGTCATGGTGGAGGAAATCATTTGAGTAGAGCCACAGCTATTCGGATCACAGGTGCAGCAGATGTCCATTGCTAGGAAGATGGAGCTATGGCAGAGAATGCTGGACAGAGTCAACGCCGTGGGGCAGCATCCCAGAACAAGGGATGTCATCAGGAAGAGGTGGAACGACCTACGGGGGAAGGTGCGTTCCGTGGTCTCAAGACACCACCTGGCGGTTCAGCGGACTGACGGCGGACCCCCACCTCCTCCCCCACAACTAACAACATGGGAGGAGCAAGTCTTGGCGATTCTGCATCCTGAGGGCCTGGAAGGAGTGGCAGGAGGACTGAAATCTGGTAAGTCAAATCTTAACTACTTTCCCCCACCCTACCTGCATTCCAATACATAGCCCCACCCGTGACCTCACCCCATCACTCCACTGCCTCACATATACCCCACCATCACAACCCACCCATACCAATACCAAGCCCTGCATGCCACAACAATCCATGGATCACCATTACAGATCTGCATGGACACCCATCACCAGAGCATGCCCATTAGAGAGAATCACCTAGCCCACAAAACACCACACACACAAGGCAAAGCTGACAGGGCAATCACAACCATACAGGGAAATACACCCATGCACAAGATGGCACACGCAGATGCAGTAGCACTGCATTTGCATTCCCACAGGACCCCTACTCAACGTCACTGGAGAGGAGTTGCCAGCAACATCCAGTGCCCCCCAGAAGAGGCCCACAGTGGTGACAGCGGCTCTGCACACCTGGATCACTATGACCAACCTGCCCCATCAGGGACCTCTGGACAGTCGGTTACCCTGCCACAGTCCCAACCCACCACAGAGCCTCCCCCCTCAGGAAACACAACCACAGCAACCACCCAGCGGGCCAATGCCACTGTCCCCAGGACACGTCAATCAGCAGTGTGTCCACCACTACAGGCGCCCCAGGCAATCCTACAAACCCAGGACAATCAGGGACCTGGGGTCAGTGGCAGTGGGCACACGGTGCAGGCACAGGACAACAGGGAAGCTGGGAGGACTGCTGTGCGACAGGGGGAGGACAGGCCCAGAGAACCCACTCTCCAGGATGCACTCACCAACATCCTGGGAGCATACCACCATTCCCAGGAGACATTGGACCAGATACTGGCCAAGTTGCAGGAGACCCAGCGGCTCCAGGAGGGACAGTACCTGGGGATCAGGGAGGACCTCAAACACATCTTCACCATCCTGGTCACCATTGCAGGGGTGCTGGTTGACATGACCAACACCATGAGGGAAGCACTGGCACACCAACGGGCCCCTGACACTCGCCACACCGAAGAACAGCCCTCCACCTCCATCAGCGCTAGGGGGCAGGAGGCCCCGCCACATGAACAACAGGCCACCAGCACCCCACCCCCTGCAGACGGAGAACCCCCCACAAATGGTCCTTGCGATCCAGGCGGAAGCCAGAGAACATTGCCAAGACCCCCGCCAGGAAATAAGACTCTCCTGATTGTCAGCCTTGTGTCCCACTCTGTTACCCTGTCCACCTTGAACTGCCATTACTCGCCTTCCTATTCCCCATTGGGCAATGCACCTGTGATACCAAGAGACTGGATTCTAACTGGACATTCCTCCACCATCAACCCAGTCCAATGCACATCCCCTTCTACTTATGAGCACTTAAATAAACATGCATGGAACAAGTGCAAATCTGGAGTCTGTCAAATGATTCAAATATGTATTAGTACAACATTATGAAAACATAGCAAGTCATATGTACAGTTATATTTACACTGGAATGACCTTTAATGGGCAGCAGTAAACATACCAGGAGCCAGAGTGGGCCACAGAGATCTGAAAATAGAGATGCCAAAGGGTACAGTAAGTGGCCATAGAAATAGGGAAATCAGGCTGCCATGTACAATGTCCAACAGAAAACTGAAAATTTGAGTCAAGTTACAGTGTCTTACCTGTGTGTCACTGGAAGTACTGCTGTATAATATTATTTCTGTTGTCCACATCTTCTTACTCTGCCTCCTCTTCCTCACTGCCCACAGGCTCCACCGCTGCCACAAGACCATCTCCAGGCTCATCCTCCTGCAGAAAAGGCACCTGGCGTCTCAAGGCCAGGTTGTGCAACATGCAACGATGATCTGGCACACCTTCTTGGGTGAGTAGTACAGGGATCCACATGTCAGATGGAGGCACTGGAACCTGTCCTTCAGGAGGCCAAAGGTTCTTTCAATTATCCTCCTTATTCGCCCATGTGCCTCATTGTAACGTTCCTCTGCCCTTGTCCTGGCATTCCTCACTGGGGCCAGTAGCCATGAGAGGTTGGGGTAACCAGAATCACCTGAAAACATCGAGGGACAGCTTTTAGACACACACTAACCCTTAGGGACATTCGCCTTACCCAGACACCAACTTATACTGGGTGGGGACCTTGGGTTCACCTATTAGCCACACCCAGTGCCTCTGGAGTTGGCATATCACATATGGGATGCTGCTATTCGTCAAGATAAATGCGTCATGCACAGAGCCAGGATAATTGTCATTCACATGGGAGATGTACTGGTCTGCCAAACACACCATCTGCACATTCATAGAGTGATGGTTTTTTTCTATTCCTGAACACTTGTTCATTTCTCTGGGGGGGTGAAGGGGGGGGGGGACAAATGCTACATGTGTACCATCAGTGGCACCAATGATGTTGGGGATATGTCCCAGGGCATAAAAGTCAGCTTTCACTGTGGCCAAATCCTCCACGTGTGGGAATACAATGTAGCTGCGCATGTGTTTCAACACGTTGGAGAACATTGGCTGAGACATCCCTGATGCTATGGCCACTGTTGTTTGGAAGGAACCACTTGCCAAGAAATGGAGCACAGACAGGACCTGCACTAGAAGGGGGATACCTGTGGGCTGGTGGATAGCTGACATCAGGTGTGGCTCCAACTGGGCACAAAGTTCTTGGATTGTGGCCTGATCAAGTCTTTATGTTAGGATAATGTGTCTGTCCTCCATTGTTGTAAGGTCCACCAGGGGTCTGTACACTGGAGGATGTCTCCATCTCATATTCATCCTCAGCGGTTGAAGCCTATGGAGGAAAACGGTGAGCAGAGGGTCATATTCACACATCATTTGAAATAATGATGCATCTTTTCCTTTACAGAACCAGTATGAGAATCCGAGAGTCAGTCGCTGTGCCAATGTCTGCTGTGATGCAGTTAGGTGCCATGGCCTGTGCCCCTCTGAAATGGTGGCTGCCTAACCTGTGAGAAGGGACAAGTGGAAATGAGGTAATTCCGCTGGCGTTGTGTGCCATTGCGGTAGGCGGTCGATGACCGCCGCGCAACTTAGCATTGGTTAACATTGGGCCCTATAGGTTCCAGGAGCCAATGGTGATGTACGCTAGCGGTGACGGTACACACCGCTGCGGACGTGACCGCCATTTTCTATCTATTCACTCACTTGCTACCTGACCTTCAACAGGAGAGGACCTACACTGCAAGTGCTGCTGTGACCTGTGTCTGGAAGCGACAATGGCTCATGTGTCTGAGGAAAGGGCCCCTGCCTTCACTGCGGAGGAGTTGGAGAGACTGGTGGATGGGGTCCTACCCCAGTACACGTTACTCTACGGTCCTCCAGACAAACAGGTGAGTACACTGTGTGCATGATGCGTGGGCCATGAATGTATGGAGTGCTGTGTTTCCAAGCCACATGTAGGGGGGGCTGAGGCATCCTGGGCAGAGTGCTGCATGTATGGTAGTTAATGTATGTGCGTCAGGGGATGGGAGGGATATGGTGGGCCATGAGTGTGACGGTCCGGACGGTTAACTAATTCCCTTTTCCGCTGCCTTTTTCCTGCAGGTCAGCACCCATCAGAAAAAGGGTACTTGGCGTGCCATCGCCAAGGATGTGTGGTGGACCCTGGGGGTCTTTGACAGGCAGAGCACCCACTGCCTCAAACGGTGGGAGGACCTGTGCCGGTGGGCAAGAAAGACGGCGGAGGCCCAGCTGGGGCTGGCCTCCCAATGAGGAAGGGGTGCCCGTCGTACCCTGACCCCCTGATGTTCCACATCCTGGCGGTGGCCTATCTGGAGTTGGATGGGCACTTGAGGGCATCACAGCAGCCACAAGGGGGTGAGTACAAATTCAGATTCATTATTTTGCACCCGTTAAGGGTTGACCTGGGTGGGGATGTGGCCTGTGGGTGCCCCTAGGCCAGGGTGAACATGGCAGGGAAAGTCCCTTGTTGGGTGGGCTCTGAAGCACTCCAACCCCAATAGTGTTAGTGGGCATCTACTACTGGTCAGGGCCCTGTTTGTTTGAGGTGTGCAGCTGATGGCGTTAGGCACTGTACCCCATGGGCTGGTGACTAGCATTGTAACTGGTAGTGCATGGAATAGTGCATAGAGCTGTTCCCTGTGAGTTGTGTACACCAACGGTAGTGAAGTTGCTGGAATTGACCAAGTGTATCCTCTGTCTCCCCCCCTTTTTGTTTTGTCACCCTGTCCTTGTGTGCATTAGCATCATCTGGTGGAAGAGCAGAGGCACCGGCGATGGAGGGAGCTGCATCCAACATGGGCCTGGAGGCCGAATCAACCGACAGTGAGGGCACCAGTGGGACTGAGGGCAAGGGGAGCACCACGGCGGGGACACTACAGACAGCGACTCCTCCTCAGATGGAAGCTCCCAGGCAGTGGCTGACACCTCTGTGCCCACCCCAACAACAGGTACAGCCACCACCCCCCCTACCAGCACCGCCCTCCCATCAGCCCCTCAGCTTGTTTCCTTTGCCCAGTCACCCAGGAGGATGGCCATCTCCTTCGCCCCAGGCACCTCAGGCCCTGCCCCAGTCAGCCCTGCTGCCCTCAGTGAGGAGGCTATTAACCTCCTGAGAGCCCTCACTGTTGGGCAGTCAACCATTCTGAATGCCATCCAGGGTGTCGACAGGCATTTGCAACAAACAAATGCATACTTGGAGGGCATTCACTCGAGTGTGGCGGCCCAACAGAGAGCATTTCAGGCTCTGACCTCCGCACTGATGGCAGCCATTGTCCCTGTCTCTAGCCTCCCCCTCCAACTTCCTCTACCCAGACCCAATCCCCTCATCCCCAGCCTATCCCAAGCACACCTTCCGACCAGCATTCACCAAATCAACACACAGAAGTGGCTCAGGCCAACACAAGCACCACACTTCATCTCACAGGCACTCACACAAGCACCATCCACATGCAGACACAACAAACATCCACTGCCTCCACTGTGTCCCCCTCATTCTCGTCGTCCACCTCCCTCCCAGTAGCGTCTCCACTCACACCTGCATGCACTACATCCTCATCCACTACCACCATCACAAGCACGCCCATCACTACACACCCCTCACTGGCAGTCACCATCCCCACATCCATGCACACGTCCCCTGTGTCCTCTCCCACTGTGTCTGTGACCCCTCCTCCCATAGTACACAAACGCAAGCACCCACCCACCCAACAGTCATCCACCTCACAACAGCATCCAGCCCATGCACCTGCACCCAAAATCAGCAGACAGACACCTCCTACAACCACTCCCTCTTCTTCCACTCCCAAACCTTCACCCTCTTCCAGCCCCAGTGTCCCTAAGAAGCTTTTCCTGGAAAATATTGACCTCTTCCCTACCTCTCCACCCGTCGTTCCTCTCAGGCAAGGGTTGCCAAAACCCAGCCCAGCACCTCAGCCACCAAGTCCACGTCTGCTATGGTTCCTGCAGCTGTCAGAGGCTCAAAGGGGACACCCGTCAGCCCAGCCAGTGTTCCACCAACCCCTGCCAAGGCCAAAACCATTCCGCTACCTGGCAAGGTGAAGAAGTGGACAGCATCCAGCAAGGGGAAGGAGCCACAACCACCCAGCAAGCCACCTCAAAGATTCCAGCTACCAGACCCAAGGTGACAAAACCATCTGCCAAGGTGAGGAAGGGGCACAAAACATCAGGCAAGGCTCTTCAGCTGACCCAGGATGCAGGTGAAGGCCTGGTGGCTACCAGCACAACCGCCAGCACCGCCACCTGCACCTCGGGCAGCACCGCCACCAGCACCGCCGCTAGCACCGCCACCAGCACCGCCACCAGCACCGCCGCTAGCACCACCGCAAGCACTGCCACCTGCACCGCCGCAAGCACCACTACTGTCAGTAGCAGCAGCCCCAGTGGGCAGCTGTCCGAGGCTGCAGGAGAAGGAATGGAGCCTCCCCCTACCACTGGCAGCACCGGCACCTGCACCGCGGCCATCACCACCACCTGCACTGCTGCTAGCACTGCCACAGGCACCGCCGCAAGCACCGCCACCTGCACCGCTGACAGTAGCAGCACTACCAGCAGCCCCAGTGGGCAGCCGTCCGAGGCTGCAGGAGAAGGGATGCAGCCTCCCCCCACCACTGGCATCACAGGCACCTGCACCGCGGCCAGTACTGCCACCTACACTGCTGCTAGCACCGCCACATGCACCGCCGCAAGCACTGCCACCTGCACCGCTGACAGTAGCAGCACTACCAGCAGCCCCAGTGGGCAGCCGTCCAACGCCTCAGGAGAGGGACTGGAGCCTCCCTCCACCACTGGCAGCACCCCCACCAGCACCGGCACTACCACCAGTTTGCAACCGTAGCCGCCGCCGGATGGACTCTAGCCCTGCCTCCATGGACTATCATGCATCCTGGTCCCCGCAAATCTCGTGCCTCAGACACCCAGGTGAGGGACTGTGAACTGCCACACCCCAAGTGTTGCATCACTGGGCGCAAAGCCCGCCTCCAGAACCAGTGGAGAAATGCATTCACTCACCCTATCCTTGGAAGGATGAAGCACACTGGGCTTAAATCCCCCTCCAGAACCAGTGGAGATATGCATCCACTCAGCCCCTCCTTGGCAGGATGAAGCACACTGGGCACAAAGCCCCCTCCAGAACAAGTGGAGATATGCATCCACTAGAGAGACTGTGGCTTTCCACTCCCCAGGACCAAGCAGTGGGCAACCCACCCACTTGAGAGACTTGAGAGACCGTGGATTTACACTCCCCAGGACCAAGCAGTGGGCAAACCACCAACTTGAGAGACTTGAGAGACTGTGGCTTTGCACTCCCCAGGACATTGCTGTGGGCATGGATCCCCTAGGAGGAGCAGTGGCATTGTTCCATCTTCCGCCTGAGGTGCCCCCCATCCCTCTTCCCCCTGAGGTGCCTGTATGTTTTCGACCTGATGCCCCTGCAGTGTTCTCTCCGTATTGAGGCAGGAGTCAAGTGTGGGCTTGGCTCATGAGTTTTGGCCCAGTGGCCCACAGACATTTTGAGTGGACAATGTACCGCCTTATGTACATATTGTATATTTTTGTAAATACTGTTTATCAAGTTATTACGTATATCTGACTATTTCTAATATATCACTAATTTTACTCAATTCCTTTTGTCCTTGTGGTCTTCCAGAGGGTTACGGGGTGTAAATGTAATGTTGATGCATGTGTTTGTGTGTATGGTGTTGTGGGTGAGGGTGGGGCTGAGGGTGTTGCGAGTTGTGTGGGTAGGTCACTCTCTTTTTCCTCCCCCCTCCCCTGAGTGCTAGGTCCAGTACTCACCGTGCTCGTCGGCCCTGCCGTTTGTACTTCTGGTAGATGAGAAGATACACCAGCATGGGCAGGACGTGCAGCTCGGGCTCCATGGCGTCCTGGTTCTTCGTTGAGTGTCGAGAGGTTAGTGGTTTCCCTTCTGTGTACTGTTTCTGCCGTGCTTTTGATGGCGTTGGTACCGCCCAGGAAAAGCTGGTGGATGGGCAAGTTGTAATGGGGTGGACGGTAAATTGACTTCTGCCTGTCTGTTGGCGGTTACCGCCGCCGTGTTTGTTGCTACCGCCGTGGTGGTCGGAATGTTAAAGTGGCTGTCTGTGTTGGTGGTTTCCGCTGTGGTCGTGATTCCTTTTTATTTACCGCCAGCCTGTTGCCGGTATTACTGCTGCTTTAACACCAACCGCCAGGGTTGTAATGAGGGCCATAATGTTTGACACTCAAGGAGTGCAGTACTCAAAGGCAGCATCAATACATTGAATAAGAATAGGTAAAGCACTGAGCCACAGGGCTCATTTGCAGCCAATCTTCTTTATTTCAAATCTAAATTGGAGTAGTGTGACAATTTGCTCACTCTCTGTAAAAAACAACTTAATCCATTTAAGCATGGTGGCTCCTAAACCCATTTCATTTAGTCTGGTAAGAAGAATGGTATGATCATTGCAATTAAGGGCCACTAAAATGATCCAAAGAACAAGGACACATACACCTTTGTCATCCATAAGGGGTATGTAAACTTTACCACACATCTGTTACCACACAGCAACTTTAACACACATGCTTTACCATACAGGTAAGCCCCACACTTCACCTTTTAAGTACTTTTCAATAAAGGACTTAGCCCCACAGGTAAGTTATTACTTTAAAAAAAAAATAAACAACATGATATCATTATATATGTGTGTGTGTATACAGGTGTTCGCGTGTGCATGAAACATTTTAAATTAAAAAAGATACAACCAGTGATGTTGTCAATGATGTCACTGAACATAGCATAAGTGATGTAATATGTGAAGTAATAAGCAGTGCTTGGCGGGAGCACATATTATAGTTACTTCAGTTGAATACACCTGGTAAATTCCAGAGGTTTTTAAAGTTTTAAAGATAGGATCATCAGACCTAACAATCACGTAATTTAAATCTCAGTTTTTTTCAATGAATTTCTATGTTTTTTAACGTAAAGTAACAATATAAAAGAGGGGTGTGGCCAAGATGGCGGCCGCGGCGGTCGCTTAGAACAAAGCTCCGCTACAGCCTCGGTTAAACATCCTGTTCGGCGCTCCCGGGAGAGTTATCAGCACGTTACCCGATCAGCGGAACAGTCCTGGAGGCGGTGGGTGTGAGTGGAAGCGGGGCGGATCGTTAGACGTGATCCTGCGGGCCTCCGACGTGCGAGAGGCCGTGTCTGACATTGAAGCTCGGTGTTCGCGTGCCCGGGAGGCGTGGGTGGGCGGCGTCCTGAACGACATTGGGACCGAACCTGCTGTGCTTTGGGGAGTGCGTTGAGTGGTGCTTCTCCACGAACTAGAGGCACTGCGCTTCATGTGTGAGGGTGCTTCGAGGCACGAGCCAACACCAGCGAGTATAGACACATGGCTTAATTGCCTACAAGGAGGCCCTTCCCCCTTGAGTTACATCTACAGGACACCCAGTATAATGGTTGAAAGCTGAACCCCACCACCCCAACGAATAGCTGCAAAAATATTCAAACGTGGAAGTGGCAGAAGGGCAGCAGCGGTTAACAGTGTTGTGTACTGGATGATCTGAGCAGTACAACAAAACATAGCAACTGGCCTGTCTGGCTCCATCCTGTCTTTGCTCCTGCGACTACTCATTATTGACTTTCAAGGCGGCAGTTCCTGGTGATCACATTGTCCTTCCTGAAGTGATTGCAGCTGCCCCAAATTAATTAACGCACCATTGACTGGGCTCTGCGCTGCTCGCTGATAGTGGATTCCTGCCGCAGCACGGAATGTAATAAACGCGCGGAATACACAACTGCACATACTGTATAGTGGTGCGGATCCGAGCAGAAAACATGGAGGGGAAATCTAAGTTATCCAGAACCCAAGACTGCCCTGTCCCCGTGACTCCTTCTGCGCCAGACGGCGCCTAGTTTACAGTCCCTAGAAACTACACTACAATCTCACTCGGGCCAATTCGACAAAATCTTGCAGGCGATCAAGGACACTAAATCATCACTAGAGAACAGAATAGACACAGTATCTCAGGATCTGAATCTGCTCAGAGTGGATCATCGTAATCTGAGAGAGTTGGAACGGTTGAGACTGCGCTGGGTGCCATGGACCCCCTGGTTTTAGAAAGCCAGAAGCAAATTCAACGCTTGGACTCTGAGGTAAAAGCTCTTTGGAGACGAGCGGAGGAACCAGAGGGCAGGTCGCGTCGTAATAATGTCCACTTCCTGGGATTTCCTGAGAGGACGGAGGGACAGGGCGCGGAGCTGTTCCTGGAGCAGTGGCTGATCAAAGAGGTGCTGAACGGTGCCCCATCAAAGTTTTTTTCAGTGGAAAGAGCACCCAGAGTTCGGGGGAGGCAGCCGGCTCCGGGACTGCCGCCTAGACCGCTGATTGCCCTCTTCCTCAATTATAGGGACCGAGACGCAATACTTCAATATTTTTGCAGTAAAGGCCCGGTCTGCTATGAAGGGACTTCTATAACTGCCTACCCGGACTTTACGCAAGAAGTGCAGTGCCAACGTTACTCCTACATGAAAATATAACAACTTCTCAGTGAACACAACATTAAATATGCCTTGATGTTTCCTGCTAAACTTAGGGTGATTGCGGATGACCGAACTCACGTCTTCACCACTCCGGCTGATGCCTGGACATGGATGCATGCCAAGGGTATAGCCCAGACACAAGAAGAAGTAGGAGACGGCGGTGAGTGGCTAGCAGCGCCGGCACACAAGAGTCTCAGGAAACTTTCGAAAGCGCAACCGACGGGAACACAAGCGGCTGCCGAGAGGGCAAGGGTGTTGAAGGAAGCATCTTTACACATAAATACCTCTTTCGGAGCATTGCAAGCCACCCTGAGTGAACACACGGACTAGGAATCCGGGGGCTCTGACTCGACCATTATGGAAGTGCTAAAAGGCCCGGCGATCACACCTAGATCTGCGGATGAGCTGTGATATCCGCAAGACCTCTTCCTTGGTTCTGGTCCGGTACCTTAAAGACATGGGACCTACTAATTTTGGAACTGTACTGCTTTTGAACGTAGACAACAGCCTGATATCCTTTATTACCTGTAACATATTGATATGGTCCTGTATGATGATGTGGCTGTGACCCTTGGGAGCGCCAATATGTTTATTTTTATTCCTTTTTTTGCTTATAGGATGGGGGCCCCTTATAAGGGCTTCAATCAATAAGTACCATGGCCCCCCAGTTGGTATCCATATGGATACAGCTTTCTGACACAAGCAGTGTGCAGTGTTTTTGGTTGATATGGATGGTGGTTAGAGAATTGCAATCCAGCCACTGTTCTTGGGGGTTTAAAGGGGAGTTGGGCGGGTGGGCGGGACTATGTTTGGTTTGTTTAACTGGATCGAGATGCATATTCTCACAGCTGCTGGTTAGTTGCTATTTTCAGAAAGGTAGATACACAACTCTAAAAGGGGCTGAGACCCGTAGTATATCAAATGTAAAAATATTATACATTATGATATGGTTCACAAAGTACCTCGCATCATGCATGAGTATAACATAATTACATGGAATGTGCGAGGTATGGCCACGCAGGGTAAGAGACACCGTATACATGCCTATCTTAAGCGTCAGAGAATACATTTTGCTATTTTACAGGAAACACACATACTGACAGCTGATCTACAGACACTAAGGCAGCGTTGGTAGGGACAGATTTTAGGCACGTCATTCTCGGCTTATGTGAGAGATGTACTAGTGTGGATAGCACCAGGGGTGGCATATGTTCAACACGCACATAAGATAGAAGAGGGGGCAGATATGTAGTGTCAGAAGGGCAGCCTGATGGCAAACAATTCACGATGATAGGGATTTATGCCCCTGACAGCACCCTGCCTGACTTCCTCCATAGAATGACCCCGGTGCTGCTGATGGACCCTACTGCACCTGTCGTCTGGGGTGGGGTTTTCAATGGCATTCCAGACGTACTGCTGGATCATTCGACATCATCCACACCGGGGGCAGTGCATAGCCGTGGCTCTAGCTCACTGGCTATCTGGGCAGGAGAAATGGGATTACATGATATATGGCGTGTCTGTCACCCGACACATAGGGAATATTCGTTTTACTCTACAGCACACAAGGTACATACTAGAATAGACATCCTGTGGGGGACCCCAGCTATATGTTCTCTAGTTAAAGACTCTGGCTATTTAGCCAAGACACTTTCCAACCATTCCCCGTTGATGGTGTCATTGCGGTGGGGAAGAGGGCGTCCCGTGGTCCCTGCCTGGCGATTACAGGGGGAGGCGTTACTAGATCAACTCTTTTAGGACAAATTTAATACATTAATAAAGCAATACTGGGAATTGAACAAGGGCTCTACGGGATCGAGAGAAAATGAATGGGATGCGCACAAAGTTGTCGTGAGGGGTCACTGCCTATCGGCTTCTTGGGGAGTGCGTTGTACGCTTCACGCAGAGGTCGTTAGGCTGGAGGGAGAATTGAGAATATTGGAGGTCGCTGTAGCTCAAGACAAGACACCATTTACAACACTTCGGGCTCAGTGGGTGATATATGAGGAGGCGGACCAACATCTCCGACAGCATGTTTATAATTACCACCTTATGCGATTACAAACGGAGGGGGATAGATTGGGGAGATTACTTGCATGGCTTCTTAGGGAGGACCGTCAGCAGACTCCTTTAGGAGCCATATGCTCAAGCGATGGAACCTTGACTACCACGCAAGAAGCGATTAATAAAGTGTTTAAAGAATACTATACAAGATTATACGGTGGGCATACGACATGTGACCCTCAGCAACTTAGGACCTTCCTCGGGGAGCATCTCTGGCTCGGTCGTCAACACCAGATAGGTTAGCTTTGGAGACACCCCTTAGAAAGGCGGAATTGGAGGTAGCCATGGTTCAAATATCCCGTAATGAGGCATTAGGAACGGACGGCTTACCAATAGAGTACTATATTACTTACGCATAGCACTTGAAAAGCCATTTGCTAGCAGTGTTTGAAGAAGCCTGGACTTGTAGATTGCTTCCGCCGTCGCAGAGGGAAGCTTTGATAGTGGTCCTTCCTAAGCAAGGCCAGGACCCCACGGACGTGAGGTCGTATAGGCCGCTCTCTTTACTTAATCTGGACTGCAAAATTCTGGGTAAAGTGTTGGCAAACAGACTCGCCCCCCTAGTACACACCCTAATCCACGAAGACCAGAATGGCTTTATCCCTAAACGTAACACATTTCTGAATATACGCAGACTGCTTAGTATTATCGGTGATACTCCGTCTGAGGCACATGATAATGTGGCAATGTCACTGGACATCGAGAAGGCATTCAAAACTCTTAGCTGGGACTTTCTGTGTGTTACTATGCGGGATATGGGGTTTGGCACAGGTTTTATATGCTGGGTACAGACCTTATATGCTGAACCAATGGCCAGAGTGAAAGCGGGAGGCTTCATATCGGATAGCTCCCCCATCGGTAGGGGAACCAGACAGGGCTGCCCCCTGTCGCCCTTGTTATTCGCCGTAGCGATGGTGCCGCTGGCGACAAGGTTACGCACGCTGGAGAGGCAATGGGGGTATGCAGAATGGGAACATATCATATTGTCTCGCTCTATGAGGACGACGCACTGATCTATTTGGATAAGGGGGGGTGAGACGATGCCTTCGGTGATGTCCCTGCTAGATATTTATGTGAGATGTCAGGGCTGAGGGTCAACTGGGATAAATCTTGCTTGTTTCCTCTGACTGTTCTGCCCGTGGGTGTGAGGGAAAATATTCCTGTGGTACGTCTGAAGTGGTGCTTAGACACATTCAAATACTTGGGAGTCCACATATATCATAAATCTGGGCAGGGTGGCAGTGGCGAATATGCTAGTGCTCCCTCAATTTCTTTACTACTTTGCAGCATTGCCTATAGTAGTGCCCAAGAGTTTCTTTGGCGAACTGAAGAAAATGCTTGTGGGACTTATATGGGGGAATGGCAGGGCACATGTCGCATTGGCCACCCTCCAACGCCCATTAAGTGAGGGAGGACTGGGGGCCCCCAATCTTGAACATTATTTTGCCGCTGCACAATTGCAATAGGTCTTGAATTGGATACACAGGCCCGAATCGGCGGAGGCTTTGTGGGTAAATGCGCAGCTACATGGTGTGCCGGTGTACACATGGCTAATGAAGGGTCTGGTTGAGGGCATCACTGGCAATCCCTTAATGACAGCTGCTCATGCCTGCTGGAGACGTTATATTCTCGAAGGATGCACGGGCCCCCATATTCGCTCCTCATGCCTTTGGGGCAGATGCCGGGGAGCGTTAATTTGAACAGAGCGTACTCTGCGGCCACATGGGCGGAGGCAGGAATACTAACTGTGGGTGATTGCTTTGAAGACGGCGCTCTGATGACATTTGAGGCCATAAAGGACCTTACGTCGGTGAGTTCAGGTCAATTTCTATCATACTACTCTATATGCCACTCAATAAATAAATTGTGGGCATGGTCGACCGAGAACCGGATGTCTCCCCCACACTACACCACATGCTATTGTATGATGGTCATACCAAAGTGATCACAAACCTCTACAAAGCCTTGAATAGGGCTTCCGAAAATGGGTTGGAGAACGCAAGAGGGCGGTGGAACGCCGTTCTCCCAATCCCGTTATCTCCTGAGGAGCGGTCCCTTGCTCTTGATCAGGCCTGGCGGGTGTCGCGGAACCCCAGATTTTGCTACACCCAATTCAATTTCATACATCAGACGTACCTCTCGCCGTCCCGCTTAAAGCCCATGTTCCCTGCGTCTAATCCATTGTGCCCCCGTTGTGGCTCCCTGACAGCCCACTTTTATCATATGGTATGGGAGTGCAGACCCCTAGGGGAGGCCTGGCGTGAGGTGGTGGCAGATATATCCGATATTACAGAATATACGTTTTTGCCAGAACCAAGATCTTGTTTATTGGGTGTTAGAACCAGAAACAAACAACATATATACATCCACAGATTTGCAGATTTAGCACTCATAATGTACATGAAAACATATGCTTGGGTTGCATGATATGTTAGTGTACTACAGTTCATTAATATATGGATATTGGAGAAGGGGCATTTAACCCCACCCCAAAGGAAAAGATTGTAAATGTACCTGCAGTCATTTTGAGTTTAAAAATTTGTAAAGCTCATAGCTACCCTGAGGCATCCCAGCGCTAAGGTACGTGCAAAGTCCCGGGAGGAAAGGAACGAGAGGATTACGTCAGAGGGTTGCCAGCAAAGAGAATAGTTTTTAATTTCTTCCTGAATAGGAGCTTGAACGCCTCGTGTTGAAGCTGAAGAGGGAGGGAATTCCATAGTCGAGCGGCTCTCACAGTGAAGGAATTCCCTCCCCAAGATTTCTTAGTTCGCGCTATAGATACTTGACGGGAGGAGGATGAAAGCAAAAGACTGGGCGGAGTGTAGATGGAAAAGGAATGCTGGAGAAAAACGGGGCCTCTATCATGTAGGGCTCTATGGACCAGACATAGGGGGTCATTCTGACCCTGGCGGTCACCGACCGCCAGGGCCAATGACCGCGGAAGCACCGCCAACAGGCTGGCGGTGCTTCCTGGGCCATTCTGACCGCAGCGGTAAAGCCGCGGTCAGAAAAAGGGAACCAGCGGTTTCCCGCCGGTTTACCCCTGGCCCAGGGAATCCTCCATGGCGGCGCTGCTTGCAGCGCCGCCATGGGGATTCCGACCCCCTCCCGCCATCCAAAATCGCCAGGAACAGGATGGCAGGAACGGGTGTCGTGGGGCCCCTGGGGTCCCTGCACTGCCCATGCCACTGGCATGGGCAGTGCAAGGGCCCCCTAACAGGGCCCCACAAAGATTTTCAGTGTCTGCTTTGCAGACACTGAAAATCGCCACGGGTGCAACTGCACCCATCGCACCCCTGCAAATCCGCCGGCTCCATTCGGAGCAGGCTTCCTCTTTGCAGGGGCTTTCCCGCTGGGCCGGCGGGCGATCTTTTGGAGATCGCCCGCCGGCCCAGTGGGAAAGTCAGAATGACCGCCGCAGTCATTTGACCGCAGTGTGGTCTTTTGGCGGTCTCCGCCCGGCGGGCGGCGCCTGCCGCCCGCTGGGGTCGGAATGACCCCCATAATGCTTTAAATTGGATACGTTGTTTTATGGGCAGCCAATGAAGCTTTACAAGCGCCAGCTTAGCAGAGAGCTTCCTAGATAGATTAGTGAGCAGTCTAGCTGCGGCATTCTGCACCACTTGAAGTTTCTTTATGACATAGTCTGGAGAGCTAAGGAACAGGGAATTACCATAGTCAAGGCGGGACAGAATCAGCGCCTGAACAAGGATCCTTTTTGCCCTAGGTGGAAGAAGAATCAAAATCTTCCTGAGGGATCTCAGAAGGCCAAAACACATAGATGAAAGTTTTTTGGACTGGGTTTCCATGGTAAGTTGGGGCTCGAGCCAGAAGCCAAGGCTCTTGATATGAGTCTTTGGAGAAGGAAGGTTGTCGAAAGCCTCTGAATAAGAAGTTAAAGGAAATGCAGGGGGACCGTTACCTAAAATCATAACTTCGGATTTCCCATCATTAAATTTCAGTTTAGATGAGTTCATCCAATTAGGAATATCTGCAAGACAGCCCGAGAGACTAGAAGAGGGGGACTGCTTAATGCTGGAAAGAGATACATCTAACTGAGTGTCATCAGCATAGGTAACCACAGATAGGTTATATGGGGAAATAACCTTAGCCAAAGAGAATAGGTAAACATTAAATAGCGTTGGACTCAGAGAAGAACACTGTGGAACTCCACAGGTTAAAGGATAAATATCAGACAAGAAACAGCGGTGTGAGACTTGAAAATATCTTTCTGTAAGAAAAGAAAAGAGCCATGACAAAGCAGTACCTCCTATCCCCATTTTGGAGAGTCTGTGGGAAAGAAGGTTATGGTCAACAGTATCAAATGCTGTGCTAAGATCAAGTAATATAATAGCGGCATGGCCACCTTGATCCAGGAGAAGCCTAGCAGATTCAGTAACTGCTAAAAGAGCAGACTCAGTACTATGCTGAGCTCTAAAACCCATCTGAGAAGGATCCAAAAGTTTCTGATTTTCCAGGTAATTTGTCAGCTGAAGGTTAACATGTTTTTCCAGGACTTTAGATAGAATGGGGAGAAGAGCAATTGGCCTACAGTTATCTAACAAGACGGGGTCCAAATTAGGTTTCTTGAATAGGGGTTTAATGATAGCCCGTTTAAGCGATAAAGGCAAAAAGCCTGGAGATAAGGAGTGATTTAAGATTTTTGTCAACGGAGGAACAATAATATCTGTAGCTAGTAGCAGAATGGAAGAAGGGGCCGGATCAAGAGGGGACCCAGACTCAATATCACAAATAAAATTGGTAACCAAGGTATCAGAAAAGGGTTGAAAGTGCTTAGAGTAGTATCTGGGAGGGCTATCTTGGTTGACAGAAGGTCCATGGGTTTTGGCAGAACAGGCAAAGAAAATGGGGAGTAGATTTTAATAATTTGATCCTGAAAGTAAGTGGCAAATGAATTGCTCTGTTTAATGGAAGCTTCTATAGGGGAGTCACTTTGAGGGGCCAACGTTAATTCCTTAAAGATCTGGAAAATCGCTTTATACGAATTGTAGGATTCTTCTATTTTCATGCTATAGTATGTCGTCTGGGCTGTTTTAATATTCTGATGATAAAATCTGATGGCTTGCCTGTAGGCTACTTTAGAGGAAAGACTATAGTCCTTTCTCCAAATTCTTTCAAGCTTTTTGCAGTCTTTTTTGAGTTGTGACAGACAAGGTGAAAACCCTGGGTTAGATTTATGGGTAGACCTTTTTAATCTAGTCTTAATGGGTAGGACAGCATCTAGAGAAGTAGAGATCCAGTTGTTGAATGAATCGACAGTGGTCAGAGAAGCGTGAGGAAAGGTGTCAAGCGCTTCCTGCCAATCTTTGGGGGCTAACTTGGACCAAGGACGTCCGGATGTTTTGGTCTTAGTAAAAGGTCTTGTGAAGTGGATTATTGTAGGATGGAAATCCTAGCACTCAGATCCAGATTTCTTTTATTTCATTTTATTTCATTTCATTTGGTTTGTTATTATGTTATTAGGATATTATTTAACGGTTGTTATCCTGCTGTTTTGATGCTTGTGTTTATTGTTGAATATTTGTGCCGAAAACAATAAAAAATATATTAAAAAATGTAACAATATAAAAATGTGTTATTTTAAGGAAGGGAGACCTACTTGTTTTCTCCAAGGGTCAGAATAACAAAACATAAAAGACTAAATTATTGGCTTAAGCTCAGTACATCAAAATACACAAAGCATACCTATAGGCTCTGTCTGGAAATCACCACAATAATGTATCAATGACTATAATGCAAGATATTTCCATGCACATACATAAAAGGTATATGTATCAAAATATTTTAAATAAAGTAATTTTATTCCAAATAACCAAAAACATGTTTTGAAGTTTTTACACTCTTCAGCTCATAAAATGTAGTCTTAGGCCAATCACAAAGGGTCCCCACACTCCAGCTGAAGAGAATACAGCTTCAGCTCAGAGTGTTTTAAAAACATTGTAAGCTCTCCTGGGGTCATGCATTCAGTGACCCTGGATACCTGCTGATTTTTTTCTCAAGTGTTCCTAGGGTGCTTCTGCACTCACTGCAGCCCCACAACATTTTGAAAAATGCTTTCAGGTGCTCCTGCCCTTTCTATGGGCACCATGAGAATCTATAAATATATATATAAATAACCCTTGCAAGGCATAATGGGGTGTTCCCTGTCTGGCGAAGTGAATATTAAATGTGTGACTGCTTCGCTTTCTTCATGGTCCTGTCACAGTTTTTAAAAAATATATATTATTTTTTGGGTGCCCCAGTCCCACCCTAGGTGAGCAGATTCTGAGTGTCGGTGGTGATGTACAGTGCTATATATAAGTGAGCGGCACTCTGCCTAAATCTTGGGAAGTATCCAGAAGTAGCCAGAGTTCCCTGCTCTTTTTTGCATAACTTATGTGACATTCTAAGCCTGAAAGGACATTGTTTTGACTGGTTGCGCCCTTGTGTCTGGATAAAGCTTTACCTCTCTGATGAGCTCTAATAAAAGTTAAACATTCAGGTCAAGGGTTGCTTTTATGCATTCAGTGTTAGTTTGAATGGTATCCAAAGCTGTAATACCATGTCTGGAATGGTAAAAGTCTTGTTAGAAATTGGGTCTCCAGTTGGCAGAGGCATGCTCCCTGTCCAAGTAGGGACACAATCCTAGTCAGAGCAAATCAGATACACACCCTAAATTAACCTGTGCTTACCCTCTGGTAGCTTGGCACAGATCAGTCAGGCTTAACTTGAGAGGCAATGTGTAAAGTATTTTTGCAAAACCTAATTACAGTAACTCAGTGAAAGACACCACAAAAACAGAATATTTGAGTAAAATAAGACCAAAATTACAAACATCCAAAAAGTAGAATTCGAGATATGAATTTCTAAAGATTAAGGTGGTCATTACAACCCTGGCGGACGGTGTTAAAGCGGTGGTAAAACCGCCAATAGGCCGGCGGTAACATTTTTGGAATTACGACCGTGGCGGAAACCGCCAACAAAGACAGCCACTTTAACACTCCAACCGCCACGGCGGTACAAACAAACAGCTCAGTGGACAACGCCAACAGACAGGCGGAGGACAATGTACCGCCCACACTATTATGACAGGCCAATCTGCCACCTTTTCCGGGGCGGATTCACCACGGATAAAAACACGGCGGAAACAGGAATTTCGAAGGAAAAACGCTCACCTCTACACACTCCACGAGGAACGACGACACCATGGAGCCGGAACTCCATATACTCCCTGCGATAGTCTTCCTGCTCCTGTATCAGGAGCACCAACGCCGGCGGCGAAGACCACGGTGAGTACTGTACCTACGATACAAGGGAGGGGGAGGCAAAAAACAGGGACACACACACGCATCACGCAACACCCACACCCACTAAAACACACGCACTAATGCATATTAAAACATCACAGTAACACCCCCCAGCCTCCCCGGAAGAATGCAAAGACAAAAGGAAATGAGTGTAACCATTGTAATATATCAAAAATCAGTAAGCAAATATATACATCTATACAATATTAACAAAATATACACCAAGATTAGTAGTCCAGGTATTGCACCATGTATAGTCCGTGGACCACTGGGCCCAAAATGCATGGGCGAGGCCCACACACGATACAAGATCAAAACAGAGAGAACACTGCAGGGGCATCAGATAGAAATACAACAGGCACCTCAGGGGGAAGGGAAGGGGGGGGCACCTCAGCCGGATGAGTGCACGACGCCAGATCCACGAGGGGGCTCCATGCCCACTGTTCAATCCTGGGGAGTGCAAAGCTACAGTCTCTCAAGTCTCTACAGTGGGTGGTTTCCCCACTGTTCAATCCTGGGGAGTGCAAAGCCACAGTCTCTCAAGTCTCTACAGTGGGTGGTTTGCCCACTGTTCAATCCTGGGGAGTACCAAGCCACAGTCTCTCAAGTCTCTACAGTGGGTGGGTTGCCCACTGTTCAATCCTGGGGAATGCAAAGCCACAGTCTCTCAAGTCTCTACAGTGGGTGTGTTGCCCACTGCCATATCCTGGGGAGTGCAAAGCCACAGTCACTCAAGTGGATGCCTGTCTCCACTGGTTCTGGAGGGGGACTGGTGCCCAGAGTGCTTCATCCTGGCAAGGACAGAGTTAGTGGATGTCTTTCTCCACTAGTTTTGGAGGGGGACTGGTGCCCAGAGTGCTTCATCCTGGCAAGGACAGAGGTAGTGGATGTCTTTCTCCACTGGTTCTGCAGGGCGACTGGTGCCCAGAGTGCTTCATCCTGGCAAGGACAGAGGTAGTGGATGCATGTCTCCACTGGTTCAGGAGGGGGACTGGTGCCCAGAGTGCTTCATCCTGGCAAGGACAGAGGTAGTGGATGCATGTCTCCACTGGTTCTGGAGGGGGACTAGTGCCCAGAGTGCATCACTTACCCCGTGACGGTCCCTGTTGCGTCAGTGCCCCTGGCGCTCATGGGCTAGCGGTGCTTGAGTTGGCAGTGCTTGCCCTGTTCAGCGGTGCTTGCCCTGTTCAGCGGTGCTTGACTTGGCGGTCCTTGCCCTGTTCAGCGGTCCTTGCCCTGTTCAGCGGTGCTTCACTTGGCGGTCCTTGCCCTGTTCAGCAGTGCTTGCCCTGTTCAGCGGTGCTTGACTTGGCGGTCCTTGCCCTGTTCAGCGGTGCTTGCCCTGTGCAGCGGTGCTTGAGTTGGCGGTGATTGCCCTGTTCAGCGGTGCTTGCCCTGTTCAGCGGTGCTTGACTTGGCGGTCCTTGCCGTGTTCAGCGGTGCTTGCCCTGTTCAGCGGTGCTTGACTTGGCGGTCCTTGCCCTGTTCAGCGGTGCTTGCCCTGTGCAGCGGTGCTTGAGTTGGCGGTGCTTGCCCTGTTCAGCGGTCCTTGCCCTGTTCAGCGCTGCTTGACTTGGCGGTCCTTGCCCTGTGCAGCGGTGCTTGAGTTGGCGGTGCTTGCCCTGTTCAGCGGTGCTTGCCCTGTTCAGCGGTGCTTGACTTGGCGGTCCTTGCCCTGTTCAGCGGTCCTTGCCCTGTGCAGCGGTGCTTGCCCTGTGCAGCGGTGCTTGAGTTCGCGGTGCTTGCCCTGTTCAGCGGTGCTTGCCCTGTTCAGCGGTGCTTGACTTGGCGGTCCTTGCCCTGTTCAGCGGTCCTTGCCCTGTGCAGCGGTGCTTGCCCTGTTCAGCGGTGCTTGACTTGGCGGTCCTTGCCCTGTTCAGCGGTGCTTGCCCTGTTCAGCGGTGCTTGACTTGGCGGTCCTTGCCCTGTTCAGCGGTGCTTGCCCTGTTCAGCGGTGCTTGACTTGGCGGTCCTTGCCCTGTTCAGCGGTGCTTGCCCTGTGCAGCGGTGCTTGAGTTGGCGGTGCTTGCCCTGTTCAGCGGTGCTTGACTTGGCGGTCCTTACCCTGTTCAGCGGTGCTTGCCCTGTGCAGCGGTGCTTGAGTTGGCGGTCCTTGCCCTGTTCAGCGGTGCTTGCCCTGTTTAGCGGTGCTTGACTTGGCGGTCCTTGCCCTGTTCAGCGGTCCTTGCCCTGTGCAGCGGTGCTTGCCCTGTGCAGCGGTGCTTGAGTTGGCGGTGCTTGCCCTGTTCAGCGGTGCTTGACCTGTTCAGCGGTGTTTGACTTGGTGGTCCTTGCCCTGTTCAGCGGTCCTTGCCCTGTGCAGCGGTGCTTGCCCTGTTCAGCGGTGCTTGACTTGGCGGTCCTTGCCCTGTTCAGCGGTGCTTGCCCTGTTCAGCGGTGCTTGACTTGGCGGTCCTTGCCCTGTTCAGCGGTGCTTGCCCTGTGTAGCGGTGCTTGACTTGGCGGACCTTGCCCTGTTCAGCGGTCCTTGCCCTGTGCAGCGGTGCTTGCCCTGTTCAGCGGTGCTTGCCCTGTGCAGCGGTGCTTGACTTGGCGGTCCTTGCCCTGTTCAGCGGTGCTTGCCCTGTGCAGCGGTGCTTGAGTTGGCGGTCCTTGCCCTGTTCAGCGGGGTTGGCCTGTGTAGCGGGGCTTGACTTGACGGTCCTTGCCCTGTTCAGCGGTGCTTGCCCTGTGCAGCGGTGCTTGACTTGGCGGTCCTTTCCCTGTTCATCGGTGCTTGCCCTGTTCAGCGGTGCTTGACTTTGCGGTCCTTGCCCTGTTCAGCAGTCCTTGCCCTGTTCAGCGCTGCTTGCCCTGTTCAGCGGTGCTTGACTTGGCGGTCCTTGCCCTGTTCAGCGGTCCTTGCCCTGTGCAGCGGTGCTTGAGTTGCCCGTCCTTCATTGCCCAGCTGGGCTGTGGCTGGCGGGGTCCTCCTGGGCAGCTGGGCTGTGGCTGGCGGGGCCCTCCTGGGCAGCTGGGCTGTGGCTGGTGGGGCCCTCCTGGGCAGCTGGGCTGTGGCTGGCGGGGTCCTCCTGGGCAGCGACGATGGGGCTGGCGGTGTCCTCCTGGGCAGCGACGATGGGGCTGGCGGGGTCCTCCTGGGCAGCGACGATGGGGCTGGCGGCGGCCTCCTGGGCAGCGACAATGGGGCTGGTGGCGGCCTTCTGGGCAGCGGGGATGGGGCTGTCGGCGGCCTCCTGGCCAGCGGGGATGATGCGGTCTTCTCCGCCGTGCTGCTCCTCCCAAACTTGCCGGGTTTCTTCTGGCCCTTCACCACCTGGGGAGGAGTCACAGCTGAGTCCACACTCCCACCGGGACCCCTGGGAGCGGCTTGGGTGGCTGGAGTCTTCCCCCTCTCCCGCTGTGCACTGGCCAACTTCTGGTGCTTCACAGGGGGTGGACTGGCTGTGCTGTGGCTCCGTGCCACACTGGCTGTCCTGGTGGCCGGTGCACTCCACATACCTGTGACAACAGGCACCACTGGTCCCGGAGATTTTGTGGCTGAGGTGCTAGTTCGGGACCTATGAGTTGGACACGGGGTGGTGGGAAATAGGTTAAGGCTGGACAGGAAAAGGTTTTGGGGAGACACTGGGATGGGTAGCTGGAGGGGGTTTGGGAGTGGATGAAGAGGGTGTGGTTGTAGGTGGTGTAAGTTTTGTGGCTTTGGGTGTAGGTGCATGCGCTGGAGGCTGTTGTGAGGTGGATGTATGTTGGGTGGGTGTGTGCCTGCGTTTGTGTATCTTGGGAGGGGGCGTCACAGACACACTGGGAGAGGACACAAGGGATGCGTGAATGGTAGTGGGGGTGGTGACTGCACGTGAGCGGGGTGTGGTGGTGGGTGTGCTGGTGCGGGACGTAATGGTTGTAGAGGTAGTGCATGCAGGTGTGAGTGTAGACGAGACTGGGAGGGAGGAGGGAGACGACGAGGAGGGGGACACAGTGGAGGCAGTGGATGTTGGTGTGTCTGTATGTGTGTGATGCTTGCATGAGTGCCTGTGGGATGTGTGGTGCTTATGTTTGCCTGAGCTTCCCTTGTATGGTGAGGTGTGTGCAGGCTGGTGTGATGGTGTGCTTGGGAGAGGCAGAGGTACAGGGGATTGGGTCTGGGCAGAGGGAGTTGGAGGGGGGAGGCTAGACACAGGGACAATGGCTGCCATCAGTGCTGAGGCCAGAGTTTGGAAGGTTCAGTGAAGGGCCGCCTGACCAGAATGAATGCCCTCCAGGAATGCATTGGTTTGTTGCAACTCCCTTTCTACACCCTGGATGGCATTCAAAATGGTAGACTGCCCAACAGTGAGTGACCTGAGGAGGTCAATAGCCTCCTCACTGAGGGCAGCAGAGGTGACAGGGGCAGGTGCTGAGGTGCCTGGGGTGAAGGAGATGCCCACCCTCCTGGGTGAGCGGGCACGGGGTGAAGGCAGAGGGGCTGCTGGGAGGGTGGTGCTGGTAGGGGGGGTGGCGGCTGTACCTGTAGAAGTGGGGGGCACAGATGTTGACACCACCACAAGGGAGCTCCCATCGGAGGACGAGTCCATGTCGCTGGTTTCAGCTCCTGTCCCCGCCGTGGTGCTCCCCTCGCCCTCCGTCCCACTGGTGTATTCAGAGTCCGTTGTGTGGCCCTCCATGGCCATGTGGGATGCAGCTCCCTCGTGCTCAGGTGCCACTGCTCCTCCGCCTGATGATGCTGATGCACACAAGAACAGGGAGACTGCAAAAAAGGGGGGGAACAGAAGAAAGACATGTTGAGTGCATGGTTTACCACTACCATTGGCGGACATGACAGACACAGAAGCCCCCTGCACTACGTCGCGCTGTTGGGCTCTACAGTGCAATTCCTGGGAAATGGCCTACAAGGCTATGGACGACATATGCACACATAGATGACACAGGTGCATGAATAGCTGTACTTGGCACTCTACAGAGGTGGGGTGGGGGGCCACAGGGCCATGCCTTCCGAAGGGGCCTAGCCTACGGAACTCACCCTGGCCTATGGAAACCCACAGCCCTCCTCCCCCACCCAGATCCCTCCACTGCGCGCAAAGTCAGCAGAATGAGAGTGTACTCACCCCCTTGTGTCTGCTGTGATGCCCTCAAGTGCCCATCCAACTCCGGGTAGACCACTGTCAGGATCCGGAACATCAGGGGGTTCATGGTTCGATGGGCACCCCTCCCACGTTGGGAGGCCATCCCCAGCTGAGCCTCCGCCGTGTTTTTGCTCCAGCGGCAAATGTCCTCCCATCTTTTACTGCAGTGGGTGCTCCGTCTGTGGTGGACCCCCAGGGTCGGGACGTCCTTGGCAATGGCACGCCAAATATCCTTCTTCTGGTGGGCGCTGACCTACATGAAATGTACAGGGGAAGAAGAGAAGTCATTACCAACTGCGCCGTCAAAGGTAGTGGCCCCCATCCCTACCCCTGCCATGTGGCACATGCACCCACCGTCTTTCATGCACGCATATTTCTGCCCCCTTCCTTCTTACAACCAGCCCTCTCCACACAGGCATTGCCCATACAACATGCTCTCTGTGTACTTACCTGTTGGTCTGGAGGACCGTAGAGTAGCGTATACTGGGGGAGGACCCCATCCACGAGCTTCTCCAACTCCTCCGATGTGAAGGCAGGGGCCCTTTCCCTAGACGCACAAGCCATTTTCTCTTCCAGACCGAGGTCACAGCAGCACATGCAGTGTAGGTCCTCTCCTGTCGAAGATCAGGTATCGTGTGATTCAACAGATAGAAAGTGGTGGTCACATCCGCGGCGGTCACGTCCGCGGCGGTGCGTACCGTCACCGGCGGCGTACATCGTCATTGGCTCCTGGGACCCATAGGGTCCAATGTTAACCAATGCAGCATTGCGCCGCTGTCTTCGACCGCCTACCGCGACGGTGTACAACGCCAGCGCAGTTACCTCACATCCCATTGTCCCACTTTACAGGTCAGGCAGCCACCATTTCAGGGGCCAACATGGCCTAATTACCAAATGCGTCACACATACCTAGGCCTAGTCTCAACACACATACAGGCCACGTTTTGTGTATGAATGGTGTTCTGTGTAGACTGTGGGTACATACCTCTGAGTTGTTCAACTCTGTGGTCGATGTTGTCCTTCATAGGCACCGTCCGCTGGGACATGTGAGGAGATGGCGGAATACTCCGGTGTACCAACCGCTGGTGGACCTGTCGACAATGGAGGAAAGGAATTTGATAATCACCTACAGGTTTGACCGTGCCACAATCCAGGAACTGTGTACCCAGTCGGAGCCAGACCTGATGTCAGCAATCCGCCATCCCACAGGAATCCCCCCTCAAGTGCAGGTGCTATCAGTGCTCCATTTCCTTGCAAGTGGGTCTTTTCAAACAACTGTGGCCATGGCATCAGGGATGTCCCAGCCTATGTTTTCCAATGTATTGTCCAGAGTGTTGTCTGTGCTGCTGAAACACATGCAGAGCTACATCGTTTTCCCTCAGGTGGAGGATTTGCCTACAGTGAAAGGTGACTTCAATGCCCTGGCACATATTCCCAACATCATAGGTGCCATTGATGGGACCAATGTGGCTTTGGTCCCCCCCCCACAGGAGTGAACAGGTGTACAGGAACCGGAAGAGTTATTATTCCATGAATGTACAGATGGTATGTTTGGCAGACCAGTACATCTCCCATGTGAATGCCATGTTCCCAGGCTCAGTGCATGACGCCTACGTCATGCGGAATAGCAGCATCCCTTATGTGATGGGTCAACTACAGAGGCACCGTGTGTGGCTATTAGGTGACTCTGGTTACCCCAACCTGTCATGGCTACTGACCCCAGTGAGGAATCCCAGGACAAGGGCAGAGGAACGCTACAATGAGGCCCATGGGCGAACTAGGAGGGTGATCGAACGGACCTTCGGCCTCCTGAAGGCCAGGTTCAGGTGCCTCCATATGACAGGTGGATCCCTATTCTACTCACCAAAGAAGGTGTGCCAGATCATCGTGGCCTGCTGTATGCTTCACAACTTTGCGACGACAGGTGCCTTTTCTGCAGGAGGATGGTCCAGATGGTGGTGATGTGGCAGCTGTGGAGCCTGTGGACAGTGAAGAGGAGGAAGCAGAGGAAGAAGACATGCAGAACAGGGACTCTTCCAGCAATATTTCCAGTGAAACACAGGTGAGAATACATCCCTGCCTACTACATGTACTTTTACACTTCTACCTCTATCCTGTCTGTCGATTTCACCCAGTGTATGGTCACTGAGTTGTCACATTCCCTTACGGTTTCACAGGTGTGGGTCCCAACGTGTGTCATCTGCTTAGATTCCTCATGGACTAGAGCTGTGTGACATAGGTATGTTGACATTACTATTTCATGAACATTTTGTCACTGTAATTGCAAATACACTATTTCGAAATCACAGACAGAGTCCAGATCTTTTGGTGCTTTAGGTGTGTTTATTTAAATACAAAATATTGGAGGGGGAAGTTAAATGGTGAGGGGTGTTGGCGGAGGAGTGTCCATGACAGAGTCCAGTTTATTAGTCTCACATGTGCATTGCCCATATGGGCATCGGAAGTGGAGCTGGGGCAGTTTCAATATGGGCAGGGTGACAAAGTGGGACAGTGGGATGACAATCAGGGTGGTCTCATTTCTTGGCGGGGGTCTTGGCATCGTGCTCTTTCTTGTTCCTGGATCTCAGGGACCGTTTGCGGGGTGGTTCTCCATCTGCAGGGGGTGGGGTGCTGGTGTGGTGGTCCTGTGGCGGTGCCTCCTGTCCACTAGCGCCGGCGGAGGTGGTGGGCAGTTCATCGTCCATGCTAGTGTCAGGGGCCCCTTGTACTGCCACAGTGTCCCTTCTGGTGTTCAGTACTTCCTTCAGCACCCCTACGATGGTGCCCAGGGCGGAGCTGATGGTTCTGAGTTCCTCCCTGAAGCCCAAATACTGTTCCTCCTGCATGCGCTGGGTCTCCTGAAACTTGGCCACTACCGTTGCCATCGTCTCCTGGGAGTGGTGATATGCTCCCATGATGGAAGAGAGGGCCTCGTGGAGAGTGGGTTCCCTTGGCCTGTCCGCCCCCTGTCACACAGCAGCCCTCCCAGTTCCCCTGTGTTCATGGGCCTCTGTCCCCTGGACTGTGTGCCCACTGCCACTACCCCCAGGTCCCTGTTGTTGTTGGGGTGGTGGGTTATCCTGGGTTCCCTGTAGTGGTGGACACACAGCTGATTGACGTGTCCTGGGGACGGAAGTATGGGCCCGCTGGGTGGGTGCTGTGCTGGTGTTTCCAGAGGGGGGAAGGTCTGTGCTGGCCTGTGCCTGTGTGAGGGGAACCGAGGCCCACGATGGTCCAGGCTGGTCATCTAGATCCAGGTGGACAGAGCTGCTGTCATCACTGTGGGCCTCTTCTGTGGGTGGAGTGGAGATGTCTGGACCCTCCTGTTTGGTGACGTTGGGTAGTGGTCCTGCAGGGGTGTAAAGGCATGATTATTGCATCTGTGTGTGTCATGGTGTGCAATGGGTGGGTGACCGTGTACCCCAGTGCTGACATTCCTGTGTGGGGGCTTGTGTGATGATGGTTTAGGGGGGTGTATGGGTATGTGCAGTGGGCATGCTTTAGTGATGGGTGTCCATGCGTTGGTGTTGCATGCAGGGCTTGGTGTTGGGATGTGTGGTTTGTGATATTGGTACATTTGTGAGGAGTTGGAGTGATAGGGGTGGGGGCGAGGGTGGGGGTATGTGATAGCATGCAGGTAGGGTGGGGGATATGGTAGTTAAAGGTTTGACTTACCAGAGTCCATTCCTCCACCAACTCCTGCGAGGCCCTCAGGATGCAGAATCGCCAAGACCTGCTCCTCCTATGTTGTCAGTTGTGGGGGAGGAGGTGGGGGTCCGCCGCCAGTCCGCTGTACCGCCTGTTGGTGTCTTGAGTCCACGGAATGCACCTTCCCTCGTAGGTCGTTCCACCTCTTCCTGATCTCCTCCCGATTTCTTGGGTGTTGTCCCACTGCGTTGACCCTGTCGACTATTCTTCGCCATAGCTCCATCTTCCTTGCAATTGAGGTGTGCTGCACCTGTGCTCCAAATAGCTGTGGCTCTACCCGGACTATTTCCTCCACCATGACCCAGAGCTCCTCCTCCGAGAACCTGGGGTGTCTTTGCCGTGCCATGGGGGGGTGTAGGTGAATGTGTGGGGTGGAGTGTGTGGTGATAAGTGTGGTGATATGTAGTGGTGTGTTGTGTGAGGTGCGTGGAAGTTGTGTGGGTGATGGTGTTGTGTGCCTGTGGATGCTAGTTTGTGGATGGTGGTGTCTCTCTCTGGCCTTCGGTCGTGAATTGTGGTCGTAGGGGTTTGTGGGTGATGTGGGTGTGTGTTTTATATTGTATTGGGTGTGTGGGAGTGGTGTGTGTATGTGTATCAGGTGTGTGTATTTTGAATTGTCCAATGTGGCTGTGTTTTGTAAGAGTGTGTGTATTTTGAGCGCAGCGGTGTGTACCGCCAATGGAATACCGCGGTTGGGAGACCGCTGCGTGGGTTTGTGTGTCATGATAGTGTGGGCGTATTTCTGTTGGCGTGACGGTGTCGTTTTTGTTTTTGCCAGTTTATCACTGACCTTTGGTGTGGCGGACTTGTGTGGGTGTCTGAATTTTGTCAGATTCCGAGATGTGGGTCATAATAGCTGTGGCGGAATTCTGCGGCCGCGGCGGTGTGTTGGCGGTCTTCTGGACGGCGGTAAGCGACTTTTACCGCCAATGTTGTAATGATCCCCTAAATGTGAAAACAGTGCTTAGAAGTCATTAGCAGTCAAAAGGTTACTTGAGGTTGCGAGGAACTGGTGCAAATCCAAAATCCAAGCAAACCGAAATGGAGCATAGGCCGGCTACAGAACCCACGTAGGGATCAGCTGAAATGCATTGGGAATTTCCACACAGCAGGAATACTGCATTGCCGAAGGGCTCCACTGAAGTGAAGTTGATGTATTGTTGTCGAACCATGCAAAGCGTCATTGTGTGGCTGTGCAGGCTGTGGATCTGCTGTTATCGAGCAGCCTCTGTGTCAGTGTGAAAGTGTGATGTACCGATTTGTCTCACACATTCGAGGTGATGCATCGTTTTTTCCAGAAATCAGCTGCAGAACCAACTTCTGAGGCCCAGCACTGGAGTGGGGTTCTTCAGGCAAGGGTAGGACTCACAGATGGCAGAGTCCAGCAGCACCAGGAGAGTTTCAGAAAGTCTTTGGTGTCCCTCAGATTGCAGGAGAACAGGGTACAAGCCAACAAGCCCTTGGAGAATCTTGGCTTAAAGGATGGAGAGAACAAGTCTAATTCTTCTCACTGTAGGCAAGAAGTAGCAGGCAGCAGGCCAACACAGCAAATCAAGTAGCAAAGTGGCAGTCCCTCCTACAGAACACCACACAGCAAGCAGTATGCCAGCACAACAGTGCATTTGCAGAGTGGAAGTGCCTCCTGGCAGCTTAGCAATCGTTCTTCCAGGCGGAATGTGCTTGGTTCCAGTATATTTATGATTTGGTGGGGTTTTGGGTCCATTGCTTATACCTAAATCTGCCTTTGAAGTGGGGGTGACTTCAAAAGAGGCCTTCAAAGGTCACAAGGTTCCTGTGCTTTCTTCCCTGGCCCCAGACACTCTACACAGGGTATGCAGCCCTTTGTGTGGGGAGAGGCACAGCCCCATTCAGGTATAGGTGAGGTAATAGTAAGCTCCACCCCACCATCAAGCCAGTTAATGTCCCATTAAGGCCCAGGAAGTCACACCTGAGCTTCCATTATGTGCGACTGTCTAGAGGGAATGCACAAAGCCCAGCTGTCACCATCCCCAAACGAGTAGGCACAGAATGGTTAAAGTAAGAAAATGCCAACTTTCTAAAAGTGACATTTTCAGACTTACAATTTAAAATCTGACTTCACAATAAATTGTGATTTTAAATTGTGAGTCCAGAGACACCAAACTCCAAATTTCTATCTTTTCCCAATTGAAAGTTACAATTAAAAGCTGCTTCAAGGTTGCCCCAATGTTAACCTATGGGAGAGACAGACTTTGCAGTAGTGAAAAATAAATGTAATTTTTTTTTCACTACCAGGACATGTTAAACTTAAAATTAGATTTTCAATTATTTAAATACACTGCACCCTGCCCTTGAGGCTTACTAGGGCCTACCTTATGAGTGTCTTATATGTAGTAGAAAGGATAGTTTGTGCCTGGTAAGTCGGTACCCTTACCAGGTTGAATTGGCAGTTTAAAACTGCACACACAGGCTCTGTAGTGGCAGTCCTAAGTCATGTTTGAAAGGTTGCTGTAATGGGTGGTACAATCACTGCTGTATGCCCGCTAGTAGCATTTAATTGACCAGCCCTGGGCGCACATAGTACACTTTCACTGTGTTTTCCTCTGCCGCTGCTGCCCCTGCTGCCCTTCCCACTCCCTCCTTGCGAAGCGCTTCTCGCCCTCCCACCTCCCAGCTGACCGGACCCTCACCTCCCTCTCCCATCTTAATAGAAGCTGCTGTGCACTGAGAGGGTGACTCTTCTGACCTCCTGGTCAGCGTCTATTCAGCCTTCTCTGTGCAGCTCCACCTGTTTGCTGCTGCTGCTACCTCTGAACTGAGAGCCTGCCTGACTCTCAGTTTGAGGCGGACCTCTACCCGCAAGCTCCCACCCGCACCTATTCCCTGGTGGCCTAGTGGCCATCTGCAAGTAAATATCTTGCTGTCTCTCTTTTCTTCTGCTTTTTACTCCTGCTTTTTCTTTCATTTTTTTTCTTTTTTTCTTGTATCCTACTCTCTCCTTTCACTCTCCCTGCGTCTTCCATGGCCACTGTTGCCCCTGTGGCCCTCCAACCTACCGAGCATTTTCCTGTCCTTCCACCTCCCAGCTTACCAGACCCCCAGCCTCCGTCTACTTCTTAATAATTCCCACCGTGCACTGAGAGGGCGACTCATCCTACCTCCTGGTCAGCATCTGTTCACCATCTTCTGAGCACCTCCTCCTGTTTGCTGCTGTTGCTAACTCTGCTGTGAGCAAACTGAGAGCCTGCCTGACTCTCAGTTCGAGGCCCACCTCCACCCGGTGGCTCCTGCCTGCACCTCATCCCTGGTGGAATAGTGGCCATCTGCATGTGAGTATCTTGCTGTCTCTCTTTACGTCTTCTTTTTATTTCTGCTTATTTTTCTGTCATTTTTATTTCATTTTTATTTTATTTTCTTCTTGACACTTTCTTTCTCCTTTCAATCTCCCTGTGTTTTCCCACACTGCTGCTGTCCCTGCCGTCCTTCCTCCCGAAGTGCTTTTCGACCCTCCCACCTCCCAGCTGACCGGACCTCTGCCTACCTCCCCTTCCTAATGGCGGCTGCTGTGCACTGAGAGGGCGACTCCTCTGACCTCATAGTTAGTGTCTGTTTTCCCTGCTCTGTGCAGTGCCACCTGTTTGCTGCTGCCACTGTTGTGAGCGAACTGAGATCCTGCCTGACTCTCAGTTCGAGGCCCACCTCCATTCGTAGGTTCCTGCGTGCACCTCATCCCAGGCAGCATAGTGGCCATCTGTATGTATCTTGCTGTCTCTCTTCACTTCTGCTTTTCACTTCTGCTTATTTTTCTGTCATTTTGATTTCATTTGTCTTTCATTTCTTTCTTGTCTCTTACTCTCCTTTCACTCTCCCCATGTTTTCCCAAGCCTCTGCTGCCCCTGCGGCTCCACCCCCTCCCAACCTGCGAAGCACTCTCCCGCCCTCCTGCCTCCCAGCTGACTGGACCCCCAACCTCCCTCCCCTTATTAATGGTGGCCGCTCCGCAATGAGAGGGGGACTTCTTTGACCTCCTGGTCAGCATCTGTTCGTCCTCTGTGCAGCTCCACCTGTTTATTGCTGCTACTGCCTCTCCTGCGAGAGAACTGAGAGCCTGCCTGACTCTCAGTTTGATGCCCACCTTCACCCGCAGCCTCCCACCTGTGCACGATCCCTGGTGGCCTAGTGGTCATATGCATGTAAGTATCTTGCTGTCTCTCTTTACTTCTGCTTATTTTTCTGTCATTTTTATTTCAATTATTTTATTTCTTTCTTGTCTCTTTCTCTCTCCTTTAACTCTCCCTGTGTCACTGCTGCTCCTGTGGCCCACCCCCTGCCTCCTTACCAAGTGCTTTCCTGCCCCTCTGCTTCCCAGCTGACCTGACCCCCTGCCTCCCTCTACTTCTTAATGGCAGCTGCTGCACACTGAGAGGGCCACTCATCTGACCTCCTGGTCAGCATCTGTTTGCCCTCCTCTGTGCAGCTCCACCTGTTTGCTGCTATTGCTGCCTCTGCTGCGAGCAAACTGACAGCTTGTTTGACTCTCAGTTCGAGGCCCACCTCCACCCGCAGGCTCCCGCCTGCACCTCATCCCTGGTGGCATAGTAGCCATCTGCATGTAAGGATCTTCTGTCTCTCTTTACTTCTGCTTTAACTTTTTTTTGGTCATTTTTATTTAATTTTTCTTTTCTTTCTTTCTTGTCTCTTTCTTTCTCCTTTCATTCTCCCTGCATTTTCCCATGCTGCTGCTGCACCTATGGTCCTGTCCCCCTCCCGCCTCCCAGCTGACTGGACCTCCATCTCCCTCCCCATTTCAATGGAGGCCGCTGCGAGCAGTGGGTGTACCGCTGATGCACCAAAGGTGCACCAAAGGTTAGCTCATCTGGGTCCGTCTGCACCTGGACCACAACTAGTGCCACAATCCTTGGCTATCCGACTTTCTATCACTACAACACGAAGACCCTCCACACGATGAACATGGGACAATTCACCTCCTTCCATCTTGCATCACCCAGAGACACCCATGGACTGTTCTCCTGTCTCCATTGCCACTTCCATCGCACCCTTACCCTACGCCAAACACCTGACCCACCCACCACGGAACCATCTAACACCAACCCGGAGTGTCTCAGCTGCATCCTCCTCAACAATCGCTCCCTCCACAAACACGCCATAGAACTCTGGGACCTACTTAACTCCACCCACCTGGACATTGCCTTACTCACTTAAACTTCGACAAACCTAACATCTGCACCAGACATCGCCATCACCATCCCCAGTGACTACAAACTGCTCCGCAAAGACCGGCCTTCTCGACCAGGTGGCGACCTGGCCATTGTACACAAATCCTCCCTCCACTCGACAACCAACGCAGAAGAACACTCCCCTCTCATGGAGCACCTCCATTTCCAGACACACGCCATACCCAAGTCAACCTTACGTGGCACCCTCATCTACAGGCCACCCGGCCTCAGTCCAGACTTCAGCGACTCCTTCATCGCAATCATTTCTCCTCACTCTTTCGCCTCCTCAACCTACTTCCTCCTTGATGACCTCAGCTACCACATTGAAAGCAGAGACAACACCAACACCACTTCCCTGTTCGACAACCTTGCCACAATAGGACTGAAGCAACTTGTCATCTTGCCAACACACATTGCAGGACACACGCTCAATGCCATTTTTTCCACCAGCAACAACATTACCATCGACAACACCTCCACACTTCACTGGACTGACCACCACTGCATCTATTTCACCATCACCATCACCTTACTGACCATCCACCTCCACCCACTCAGAGCCCCAAGCAGCAAATGGAACCGGATCACAAAGGAACAGTTCTCCAAAACCCTCAGCAAGTCTCCCCCACCCCTCACCACAGACGCTAAAATCTTGTCACTGAACTTCCACCAATGGATCTCAGAAGACACCAACACCCTGGCAACTCTCTGTAAGACCTCAGCCAAACACCATTGCAAAAAGGGCCAGCTGGTTCTCCCCCGCACTCCAGGACTCCAAGCGCACCTGTAGTAGGCTAGAGAAAAGATGGAGGAACATCAAGTCCCCGAAAGACTTAGAGGCTTTCAAAGCGGCCACTAAATCCCACCATCACCTCATCAGAATCACAGAAAAGCCTCCCTGCAGGACCGTGTCAGTGCCACCACTCAAAACACCAAAGAACTTTTCACAGTGGTCAAAGAATTTACCAACCCCCAATCAGAAGCAGCAAGCATTCCTCCATTTCAAGACCTCTGCGACAGGGTAGCCAACTTCTTCCACCGGAAAACTAAAGACATATACGACAACTTTGGTTCCCAAGACCCTCCAAGCCCTCCAACACCCCACCAGATCCTTCCCATTGAACCACCACAGACCCTACACCACTGGGCCACCCTCATTACAGACGAGATCTGCACCATCATGAGCAGCATCCACTCTGGACCCCTACGGACCCCTGTTCTCACCACATTTTCAACAAGGCCAAAACATCCATCACACCCGAGCTCCAACACACCCTCAACTGTTCCATCTAGACAGCCACCTTCCAAGAGGACTGGAAGCGCGCTGAGATCCACCCACTCTTGAAGAAACCCACAGCCGACCCCCTGGACCTCAAGAATTACAGCCCCATCTCTCTACTGCCTTTCCCAGGCAAGGTCATCAAAAAGACCATCAATGCTCAGCTCCATAAGCCCATTGAGGACAACAACATCCTGGACACCTCCCAATCAGGCTTCAGGACCAATCACAGCATTGAGGCTGCCCTCCTCACTATCACAGATGACATCCGCTCACTCCTTGACTGCGGCGATGCAGCAGCCCTCATCCTTCTGGACCTATCGGCTGCCTTCAACATGGTCTCACACCTCACCCTTCGCTCCAGGCTCCATGCAGCCGGCATCCACGGAAAGTCCCTACAATGGATACGCTCCTTCCTGTCTGTCCGAACTCCTGCCTTACCTGTCAGAACCTATGGAGATCAGCTGCAGAGTTCCACAGCATTCCCAAAGGAATTCCACCAAACTGTAACTTATGCCCTGGTTACCATCAGACGTGACTATGGTAACGTCCTCTATGCCGGTTCTACCAACAAGAACCTCAAAAAATTGCAGCACATCCAAAACGCCTCCACCAGACGCATCCTGGACATTCCTCGCCATGAACATATCTCCAATCACCTAAGAGACCTCCAGTGGCTCCCTATTGAGAAGAGAATTAACTTCAAGCTCCTTGTCCGCACTTACCAGGCCCTCTGCAACCTAGGACCCACTTAACTCAACTACCACATCACCTTCTATTCCCCCACCAGATCTTTCCACTCCGCTCAACAAGCACTAGCCACTGTATCCTGCATACGAAAGACCTCGGCTGGTTGGATATCCTTCGTCTACCTCACGGCAAACAGCTGGAACACCCTGCCCCTGCACCTCAGGCAGTCAGCATTGCTACCCCAATTCAGGAAGGACCTTAAAATATCGTTCTTCAACTAAAGCTCACTGGACAACCAATCTTAGCACCTTGAGACCCTTATGGGTGTGTAATTGTGCTTTGTAACCCATGATTTGATTTGATTTAACTTTACTAGGCGTGTACAAGTAAATTAAATATGCCAGTTGGGGATAAGTCAATGCTACCATGTTTTAGTGTACAGAGCATCTGCATTTTAGCACTGGTCAGCTATGGTAAAGTGCCCAGAATCCTACAACCAACAGAAACAAGGTCAGAAAATGAGGAGGAGTAAGACGGAAAGTATGGGGATGACCTTGCAGAAAAGGCCATTTCCAACAAGCCTCATCATTTTTTAGTTTGGCATGAACTTGCTTATTCAGTGCTCAAAGGCTATATAAATGGCAAGAAACCATGGGGGTCATTACGAGTTTGGCAGTTCCATGATGGACATGTTGGTGGTGGCGGTTGTACCGCCAACAGGCTGCCGGAGAAGACCGCCAAATTATGACCATGGCGGTCTTCACGACAGAATACAGCCAAATCACTGCTGGCACCACCAATGCAGTCAGGGAACACTTTTGAAGGGGTTAACTTCTTGGCAGGGGAGAGCATGGGTAGTAGCAGGGGGGGCAGGGGAGGACTTGGAGGTGATAGGGCTGGACATAAGGAGGAAAAGTAATCTCTTGGGGGTCACATGGGGTGGGAGAGGAGTAGAGAAAAGGCATGCCTGTGGTGGGTCTTGTGGTGCTTGTTCTTGTCTGTAGAACCCTTCGTCATTGACTTGGAAGCATGCATGTCTGTCTGTGTGCTCTGGCTGGGACAAGAAAGAGGGGTGTGGAATTGGGAATAGGAAGATGGAGGGGTGACGGAAGACAAAGGGTGACTGGCTGTCATCAGTGTGGAAGCCAGAACCTGAAAGGATCTCTTTAGGCCTCGCAGTGCACTGTTAAATCCCTTAAGGAACACTTTGGTCTGTTGTACTAGATTTGCAAGTCCCTGGGTGGCATTCACAATGGTCGACTGACCCACAGAGATGGACCTTCAGGAGGTCAATAGCCTCCTCACTGAGGGCAGCATGGATAACTGGGGCAGGGGCAGTGGTGCCTGCGGTGAAGTAGACGCCCACCCTTCTGGGTGAGCGGGCACGGACAACTGGGTGGAGAGCTACAGGTAGGGCGGTAGTTGGGGGATGGCAGACAAGGATGGTGCTGGGGTGGTCTCAGATGGGTCAGCAACCGCCAGGGAGTGTCCACAGAAGGAGAATTCCAAAGATGATGATGAGAAAGATACGGTCTCCCCTGTGGCACTCCCCTCACCCTCCGGGCCACTGGGTCCCTCGCTGTCAGTTGTCGCAGCACTCCGCTCACCTATGAACTGTCTCCTTCACCTGCCAATGTTGATGCACACAAATAGAGGGAGAGGGTAGGAGAGACAGAGAGGGAGAGTAAGGGTTGTTACACTCCTTACATACACACATGTAAACATGCACAACTGTAGGAAAACATCTCCAGACTAGGCTATCTCTGTTGGCATTACACATATCCTACATCATGTCACAACATGTTTCAACTATCCACCCCTTTATATCATCCCTCACACCCACATCTGTTTCCAAGTAAGTTAGCGCAACTGGAGAAAACCAATTGAACACCTGCAAAGCCATGTCAGCATGCTACTCAAGCCCTGGCAGAAGTTAGTATATCAAGCATATTCCAGATCATATCTCTCCATACTCCTATCACCTATTGGACGAGCAGGTGACTGATCCCAACACATCATGCATGTCCTGAAACAACATCTGACCTGTCCATTTCAATTAGTAATATCCCTTGGTATTGAAGACTACCTTATTCACAGACCACATAGCACCTGCCATACATATCATTTGGCTGGCTGACCCCCTAGACATATACGGCAACATAGGTACCTGAACAGATTAAGCCAGAACAAGTGAGACTCCCATACAGGTGAGAACTGATGTGTAGAATGTCTAGAGTACAGGCATGGCATGGCATTCACTCATTCACAGAGGAATATCTGCAGACACAAAACACAGATATACCACATCACTGCATAAATGCATATGCAGTTAAAATGGCCTACATATCACACATGATGCATCCATAGGCAATCACTGAGTTCAGTGTCACAACAACTACACTTCAGGCAGCTGCAATTGACATCATAGGCTACCTACCATTCCACCTGACATGCAGTTACAGTTCCAGGACTTGACAACATGAGTAAACCAACATCACTCACACTATACCTGACTCGTGATTACCTGTACCTAACTCCAGACTACAGAAGTTCCACACCGAAATTATATGTACACAAAATGTGCACATGGTTATACATGACCGCAAGTTCATATACAACATTTCCCATTACAACAAATTCCTGCTTAAGGAATAGTGGTACAGCAAAACCATTACATCTTCATCACATACGTGATGCAATACCTAATCCTTACTAGACTGGACACATCAGCTTGGCCAAGGGTAGCAAAGATTGTCCCACTTCATATGTTGTGCCCCCAACTAACCATTGAGACATGATGTAGGCAGCATATTGCCAAGGTTGCTAAGGAATTGGTAAGGCATTGCCATACATAGTAATGACATAGCATTTTGTAAAAGGCTAGCTCTGCTAAGGCACTTACCTCCTCTAGAACCAACCCATTGGGACAGAGAAGAAATGCCCAAATGTCAATCACATGGAAACACATGATGTGTCTAAATACACAAATCAGACTCCCAAAGTAGAATGTCCCTTTGTTGCAACCTTCACAAACTCCATAGAATGGAGATTAAAGGACAATGGGGGTACAACAACAAACACAGATATATACTGTCCTACACAGGCCATATCTATGGTGTAAATGAGATGGCAGCCTTGCATGGAGGCTATACCTGTACCAGTACATGTTCTGTTTGGACCCTGTACCAAATGAGTCACCCAGTCGATACAGTAGGTGATCAGCATAGATGGGAGAGGTCAGACACCTTAGAGCCATTCATGCTCATATGCAGATGTAGGAAAGTACCATCTTGCCTGGCATGTTACCCCCAATTTTACTGTATATATGTTTGTTTTTGCCTATGTGTCACTGGGATCCTGCTAGCCAGGACCCCAGTGCTCATACAGTATGCCCTGTATGTGTTCCCTGTGTGGTGCCTAACTGTATCACTGAGGCTCTGCTAACCAGAACCTCAGTGTTTATGCTCTCTCTGCTTTTAACATTGTCACTGCAGGCTAGTGACTAATTTTACCAATTCAGATTGCCACACTGGAACACTCTTATAATTCCCTTGTATATGGTACCTAGGTACCCAGGGTACTGGGGCTCCAGGAGATCCCTATGGGCTGCAGCATTTCTTTTGCCACCAATAGGGAGCTCAAACAATTCTTACACAGGTCTGCCACTGCAGCCTGAGTGAAATAACATCTACGTTATTTCACAGCCATTTTACACTGCACTTAAGTAACTTATAAGTCACCTATATGTCTAACCCTCACTTGGTGAAGGTTAGGTGCAAAGTTACTTAGTGTGTGGGCACCCTGGCACTAGCCAAGGTGCCCCCACATTGTTCAGGGCAAATTCCCCAGACTTTGTGAGTGCGGGGACACCATTACACGCGTGCACTACATATATGTCAATACCTATATGTAGCGTCACCATGGGACCTCCGAACATGGCCATGTAACATGTCTAGGATCATGGAATTGTCACCCTAATACCATTCTGGCATTGGAGGGACAATTCCATGCATCCCCGGGTCTCCAGCATAGGGCCCGGGTACTGCCAAACTAACTTTCCGGGGTCCCCTCTGCAGCTACTGCTCCTACCAACCCCTCAGACAGGTTTCTGCCCCCCTGGGGCCTGGGCAGCCCAGTCCCAGGAAGGCAGAACAAAGGATTTTCGCTGAGAGAGGGTGTTACATCCTCTCCCTTTGAAAATAGGTGTGAAGGGCCTGGGAGGAGTAGCCTCTCCTGGCCTCTGGAAATGCTTTGAAGGGCACAGATGGTGCCCTCCTTGCATAAGCCAGTCTACACCGGTTCAGGGATCCCCCCAGCCCTGCTCTGGCGTGAAACTGGACAAAGGAAAGGGGAGTGACCGCTCCCCTGACCAGCACCTCCCAGGGGAGGTGCCCAGAGCTCCTCCAGTGTGTCCCAGACCTCTGCCATCTTGGATGCAGAGGTGTGAGGGCACAATGGACATCTCTGAGTGGCCAGTGCCAGCAGGGGATGTCAGAGACCCCTCCTGATAGGTGTTTACCTTTCTCTCCAGCCAGTCCTCCTCTGTGGGCTATTTAGGGTCTCTCCTATGGGTATCTCATCAGATAACGAATGCAAGAGCTCACCAGAGTTCCTCTGCACTTTCCTCTTTGACTTCTGCCAAGGATCGACCCCTGACTGCTCCAGGACGCCTGCAAAACCGCAACAAAGTAGCAAGAAGACTACCAGCAACATTGTAGTGCCTCATCCTGCCAGCTTTCTCGACTGTTTCCTGGTGGTGCATGCTCTGAGGGCTGTCTGCCTTCACCCTGTACTGGAAGCCAAGAAGAAATCTCCCGTGGGTCGACGGAATCTTCCGCCTGCTAACGCAGGCACCAAACTTCTGCATCACCGGTCCTCTGGGTCCCCTCTCACCCTGACAAGCGTGGTCCCTGGAACACAGGAGCTGGGTCCAAGTGTCTTCGACAGTCCAGTGGCCCTTCTGTCCAAATTTGGTGGAGGTAAGTCCTTGTCTCCCCACGCCAGACAGTAATCCTGTGTACTGTGTGAACTGCAGCTGCTCGGGCTTCTGTGCACTTTTGCAAGACTTCCTTTGTGCACAGCCAGGTCCCCAGCACTCCGTCCTGCATTGGCCAACTCGCTGAGTTGGACTCTGACGTCGTTGGTCCCTCTTTTGTTGCTCTGAGTTGACTGTTGTCCTCAGATCTTCTAAGTGCCTTTTCAGGTGCTTCTGCGGGTGCTGCCTGCTTCTGCATGGGCTCTCTGTGTTGCTGAGCGCCCCCTCTGTCTCCTCCTCCAAGGGGCGACCTCCTGGTCCTTCCTGGGCCCTGGCAGCACCCAAAACCTTGAACCGCGACTCTTGCAGCTAACAAGGCTTGTTTGTGGTCTTTCTGCGTGGAAACAACTCTGCATCCCCCAGCACGTCGTGAGACATCTTCTGACCAAAGGGGAAGTTCCTGGCCCCTTCTGTTGTTGCAGAATCTTTGGGTTTTTTCCACCCACAGGCAGCCCTTTTGCACCTTCATCCGGGGTTTAGTGGGCTCCTGCCCCACCTGGACACTTGATTGACTCTTGGACTTGGTCCCCTTCCTTTACAGGTCCTCAGGTCCAGGAATCCGTCTTCAGTGTTTTGCAGTCAGTTGTTGTCCTTGCAGAATCCCCTATCTCGACTTTACTGTCTTTCTGGGGTAGTAGGGTAACTTTAATCCTAATTTTCAGGGTCTTGGGGTGGGGTTTCTTGGACACCCTTAGTGTTTTCTTACGCTCCCAGTGACCCTCTACACACTACACTAGGCCTGGGGTCCATTCGTGGTTCGCATTCCACTTTTGGAGTATATGGTTTGTGTTGCCCCTAGGCCTATTTCTCCCTATTGCATCCCTATTGCATTCTATTGTGTTCTACAGTGCTTGCACTACTTTTCTAACTGTTACTTACCTGATTTTGGTTTGTGTGTGTATAAGTTGTGTATATTACTTACCTCGTAAGGGAGTATATCCTCTGAGATACTTTGGCATATTGTCACTAAAATAAAGTACCTTTATTTTTAGTAACTCTGAGTATTGTGTTTTCTTGTGATATAGTGCTATATGACATAAGTGGTATAGTAGGAGCTTTGCTTGTCTCCTAGTTCAGCCTAAGCTGCTCTGCTATGGCTACCTCTATCAGCCTAAGCTGCTAGAACACCTCTATTCTACTAATAAGGGATAACTGGACCTGGAATAAGGTGTAAGTACCACAAGGTACCCACTATAAGCCAGGCCAGCCTCCTACAGCAGATGGATGGACCAGGTTTGAATGAATGGGTAAAGTGAAACACCAGCTCACATCCATATGAATGGCAGGTTGGGGCAACACATGTGGCATTGGCATTTGAGCATCTCCACATGCAGTCAGAATGATGTCTTGACAAAGGAGTCCAAACTTATACATAGCTAACCATGATGCCATATCGATATTTCATACACTGGTTAGGTGGTACCAACTGATTACCACTAGTCTACAAACATTCGTCACCTACTATATTGTCACAGAAGCTACAGTGAGATAGCAAACACCATACAACCAGAGTCAAATACCAGGAAACAGTCAGTACCTACCCCCTTGTGGCTGCTGTGCTGCCCTCAAACACCCATACATCGCAAGGTAGGTCACCACCAAAATGCGGGCCATTAGAGGGGTCAGGGTCCAATGAGTACCCCTCCCTCATTGGGAGGGCCTCCCCAGCTGGGCTTCTGTGGTTTTCTGGGCCTAGCTTCTCAGGTCTTCCCATGTCTTTGGTCAGTCGGTACTCCATCAACTGTGGATCCTCAGGGTCTGCACTCGCTTGGTGATGGCACAACATATCCCCTTCTTCTGATGGGTGTTCACCTGCATGGATGACACATAAAAAAGGAGAAAGTTATGTACACATGCCCCATACCATCAGGAGTTGACACTATCCAACTCTAACAACAAGTCAGCAAACATGCCCAGCCTCTCAGCACACACTCCTGTACTCTATGCCACATGCCTACATTTACTACATCTACAGTTCACATGGCTGACTCAGCATTACACACAACACAAATCACACATGGCTGGGGTATTGGACTCACCTGTTCCTCCGGTACCCCATATAGCTGTTCATACAGGGGTAGGACCTCCTCCACCAGCTTCTCCAGCTCTTCCTGAGTGAAAGCAGGGGCCCTATCACCTGCAGCATGTGGCATGATGGCTCCCAGAACCAGTACACAGCAACGCATGTAGTGGAGATCTTGCTAGCACCAATGGCAGGAGTCAAGTGAACACAGCTGCAGAAAATGGCGGTCACGGCCGACACGTACAGGACCGTCACCACCGGCAGTTATCTCCATTAGCCCTAGTCTGCCACAGGCAGCAATGTTAACCTATGAAAAGTTGCATGGTGGTTGCGACTGCCCACCGTGATGATGACTTCTGCAAGTGGACTTAGGTCACTTCCAACTGTCCAGAACAGAAGGTCAGGTAAATGTACTCAATGCATGTGCTTAAATAAGTGCGTCAGACACCTAATCATACCAATATCTGTGTCACCCAATGTTGTGACTTCATGTTTGTGCTACATAATGGGCCAACCAAGAGAATATGACATGTTGAGCCTGAATATATGTGGATAGTTGTGCGTGGCTACTCTGAGGTACATAGGCATTGGATAATTATAGGTTGATTTAATAACACTAATGTGTGATCAGTGCAGGACTGCACAGTCACCTACACATTTTCTTATACATATGTGTCATATGTCCTATCCTACTTACATTTCAGCCAATGTGCTGCAATGACGGTGTATGATCTGCATTTCTATGGTCTGTAATGCTTATGTCAGCACTGCTACGCATCCCCTACAAATGTACGGTGTCTGCTACTATACCATGTGCTGCTGACGTGTGCCTACTGCATGACTTATTGTCCATACTCTCCTCTCAACATAGATATCCTGCCATGAGGGAAGGGAGACAACCACCAGTGTACGGTCCACTGGTAGACCTGGGACCCATGGAGAACAGGCATGTTATCCAGACATATCGTCTGAATCACCAGAGCATCATGGAACTATGTAGATAGTTGGAGCCAGATCTGATGCCTGGCAATTGCAATCCCTATTGCATACCTCTCATTGTTCAGGTGTTGTCAGTGCTACACTTTCTTGCCACTGGATCCTTTCAGAATACAGTGGGCTTGACAGCAGGGATGTCTCAACCCATGTTCAGTCTGGTGTTTAGGGATGTACTGTGTACTTTCTTGCAACACCTGGACTGCTACATGAGGTTTTCCCAAAGAGCGGATATGGCCCACGTGAAGGCAGGCTTTTATCAGATTGGACAGGTTCCTCATGTGGTATGGGCCATTGGTGGCACCCATGTATCCCTGGTCCCTCCCCATGACAATAAACAGATGTATAGGAACAGGAAAAACTACCACCCTATCAACATGCAGGTGGTGTGTCTGGCAGACCAGTACATCTCCCAAGTGACAGCCACATTTCCTGGATCAGTGCATAGCTCCTGCATTATGCAGAACAGCAATGTCCCACACATGATGGTATGACTACACACAGAGATGGTTTGGCTGGTTGGTAAGTATGCATTGTAATGTGTTTGTATGCAATGTGACCGCGCTGAACCTTCAGTTTAAATTGTTCTACCATTGTGGTCACATGTGACTTTGGCTATCCAAACCTTCCTTGGCTGTTGACACCTGTGAGGTACCCAGGCACGTCAGGGGAACACCGTTTCAGTGAGGCCCATGGGAGGACAAGGCATGTAATCAAATGAACTTTCAGGATCCTGAAAGCAAGATTCAGGTGCCCTCCTCTACTCACCTCGCAAGGTTTGCCAAATCATTATTGCCTGCTGCATGCTCCACAATCTAGCCCTGAGGCGTTGGATACAATTGTTAGCTGATGACGGTGAGGCAGCTGTACCTGTGGCTGCACATGGTGATATGGAAAGTGATGAAGAGCCAAAGGAAGAAGGAACAACTGAATGTAGGACTGAGCTCATCACTCAGTACTTCCAGTGACATACAGGCATGTGAGGTGGGCCTTCTCAAGTCTTGTCTGTGCGCAATCAGAAGTGGATAGCTGACAATACACCTCCTGACCTTTGGCATATGTGATGGTGTAATGATGTCCAATGCCTGTGTGTGAGTTGTGGAAGCAAACATATTAAATATAAGGTATACAGAATTAGTGGTTCACCTCTAACATATGTTGTAGCAACTGATTCCAACATTCACTTCTCTCATGGACTGACCAGTTTTGAGCTGGATTTCCTGCATTCTCCTATTACCATCTCCTCCCACCCTCTGGATGTGGATTTTATCTATGGGTCTGCTACCTAAGGCTTGAGATATATAGTGACAGTAGTCAATGGTGATTGAGTACAGTTCTAAGTGGTGTACATGACAGCCTGTTAAATGGATCTTTTGAAGGGCCTGAGCCTGGTGCTGTATAGGTCCAATATGGATGCCCATGAATTGGAGTTATACTACAATAGGCATGCCGTCGATTACCTGTATATGTGCTTACTGTGTCATCATGCCTTCCATCCTGATAGTACTCTCTGTTTTGCTCTAATTGCAGATGGCTCAACAGACTACTGTATACCCTGGTGTTACAGTGGAGTTCAACCTCACTCTCTGACATGACAGTGTCATGTGTGCCCTGCTGAGGGAGCCACTGTCTGATGGCCATTACACTGCCAGTTTGAATCAGGGGGCATTACCAGACCACAGTTGGGTAAAATGACTATTGTTGTTGTATCAGGAAACACACACATACAGTAGCTGTGATTTATTGTGCATTTAAGTTTTGTGACAAGTGAAATAAATGTGAACAACATAACAAACAGGTGATGAGTGGAGTCAGGGTAGATGGATTGATCTGAGTAGCTCCTACAACATTTGGTCACACAGGTCTAGTGTTCTTGTACCATGGGAAAATGGAGTACAGTCTCAGAACAGTGAACAGGGTATATCAGTGGAACACAAGGGTGACAAAGCAGGAGAAGTTCACTTCCTGGCAGTGGGCTTGGTCTTGGCATCTGCTCCAGACAGATGTCTGGAAGGACTTCCACATTTGGATGGGGGGGTCTTCAGGTACAGAGGGAGGGTTGTCTGAGGCTTGGGGTTCCCCTGGAAGGGCTTCCATTCCACTAGCTGCTGCTGATATAGAGGGGGCAGATGTCACACTACTAGTGGAAGGGGCCTGATGGTGGGTTTCTAATCCACGCACAGTGCTGGTCATATCCCTCAGCACACCTGCTATGGAGGCCTATGGTGGCATTGTGTGCCTGCCACTGTTGCATGACCTCCTGGTGGTATTCACTCTGCAGCCTTTGATTTTCCCTCAACATGGTGATGATCTGTCCCACCCTGTCCTGGGAAGTTTGGTATGCTCCCAGGACTTGGGAGATGGTATCCTAGTCAGTGGAGTCCGTTGGGTGCTTCATCCTCTGGCCCAAAGCATCCCTCCCACACCCCCTGGCCCAGGAGCCTGTGTCCCTGCATTGTTTGCCCGCTTCCAGTGTTAGCAGGACCATCATTGTCTGGGGTGTGAAGGTCCGAATCAGGTCCCTGTATTGTGGGGCACACAAAAGATTGAACAATCCTTGGGACACAGGTTTGGGGGCACTTGCTTGGCTATGTGGTCGGAGCTACAGTGGTGGGGGGATTGATGTGCGCAGGGTAAGGCTGGGAGTTGTCGACAGGATAGGTGTCCCAGATGGGCCAGGTAGGTCATCAATGTCCAGACATACAAGCGTGCTGTCCTCACTGGGGCCTTCATTGTGAGGAGGGCTGGCAGTGTCTGGTATCCTCTCCATAGTGGCAATTGCAGGGTTACCTGTGGATGGAGTGAGACACAGGGTGCAGTTAAGAAAGTGTGTTTGGTTCCCTCTTTGTGAGATGCAGGCAGTGGCTTTCCATGATTCCCTGCAATGACAATGACAGGTGCTGCACAGCATAGCTTGGTAGTGCATACAAGGCTGTGACAGGAATACCATCCTCAAGTTGGATGCTGTCATCAATGACTTGTATAAATGGCACTGTTGATGGGTTCTGTTACTATCTGATTCTTGTCATAACTATTTAACTCTGCTACCTCGTGAGTAGTCAGGCTTGGTAGTTGTCACATAATATGGCTGCATATTGCACCATGATGTCCCATTAGGAACACAGTATGTGGGTATGCAAGGGTAATATTCCTGTCTCTGGATCTTGTACATGTGCATGGAGTCTGACATCTTACTTTCCAACCCATGGTCAGACCATTACAGGCTTGGGGATATGGATCAGTGTCCATTTGGAATTGTCACTGAGCTGTAGCTCTGTTTTACCTTGCTTGCCATTGGGGTGTGCCATTGCATTGCTGTCATTGCCATGTACTGGTCCTCAGTCGTATATTACAGTTGGTGTAGCTAGTACAGGTAGTACAATAGTCATGCATGCTTGAAATGTGACGTGAATTGCACATTGCAGGTTTTCGCTCTTATAGGTTGGTGCATTGTGGGAGCTGTAGTGATAGGATTAGCCAGTGGGATCCAAGCCCTTGCCAAGGGCTGCGTGGGCAGTACGGCTGTGTGGGGTGGTGGCATGCAGGAGAAGGGCATTGGGTGATTGTCAGGTAGGTGTAGTGGGACATTCAGTGAATTAGGGGGCATTCGGGTGGTGAGGAAGCATGCAGGACACAACATTTGTGTGACACTGATGATGTGGATACCTACCAGACTCCAGTCCCCCAGGTATTCCTGTCAGGCCCTCAGGATACAGTATATCCAAGACTTTTGCCTCCCAAGATGTGAACTGTGGGAGAGGAGATGGGGGCCCACTGCCAGTCTTCCCCACGGCTATCTGGTGTCTTGATGCCATGGAACGCACCTTCCCCCGAAGGTCATTCCATCTCCCACTGAGTTGACCTTGTCGACTATTCTTTGCCATAACTCCATTTTCCTGGCAATTGATGTTTGCTGGACCTGTGCTCCAAACAGTTGTGTCTCCACCCTGACAATTTCATCCACCAAGACCATCAACTCATCGTCGGTGAATTGTGGGTGCTTTTGTGGGGACATGGTTGTGATTGTGTTGAAGGTGTGGGGGGCTTTGTGTATGAAAGGGTGCAGTGTTAGGTGATTGATGAGGTGAGGTGGTGTGTTGTGAGGGATGGACGATTGTCACGGAATGTGTGTGCTCATTATTTGTGTATTGTGTTCGTTTAGCTGGTGTGTGATGTGTGTGTGCCTATAGTGTTAAGGTGCTCTGTCTGTGTATGTGCCTGCTTTCTGTTTCTCAGTTTTGCTGTTTTGTTGCAAAGGATTGTGGGTTGTTTTGGGGGGTGTTATGTAGTGGTATGTGTAGGTGTGTCGGTGTGTGTCAGGAGTAGGTTATTCAAACTGTCCAATGTAGTGTTTGCTTCTGACCGTGACGGCTCACACCGCCAGTGTTTTTCCACCATGAAAGAACTGCTGTGATGATTTTTGGGTCCTAATCTGGTGGGCGGATTTGTATCGGGCCGACGGTGATGGTGATGGATCCGCCTCTTTCTCGCCCTCCAGTGTCCTGGTGATTTCGGAATTATGGCTGTTTTTTGGCAGTCTTCACGGTGTGGATCGTAATACGGCAGTCAGGTGACCCCTAACATGGCGGTCTTTTGGTGGCTGCCACAACTGTGGTTTTGCCAAAAGACCACCAAACTCGGAATGAGGCCATATGTCAGTTTCTAGCGGGATGGTACTTTGGTAATCCTATATTTAAAAAACAGACATTTGAGGTGAGCAGTTTTGGAGTGTCGGTGGGAATGTGCAGTGCTCCATATAAAGGAGATGCTCCCCACCTAAAATTTGGTAAGTACCCAAAATTCCCTGCTCTTTTTTACATATTTTAAGAGGCATTGGAAAAAAACAAAGGTTAAAGTGACGTTATACCTAGGTAAAAATGTCAATCATAATGTCACGTTTTAAACACAAAAACCTGAAATTCAACAGTTATAGTTTGCTGCGCTGTGACTTATGTCCCTGCCATGCCCTGCTTATGACCTCACGTCACATATGATGATACGAAAATATGTACATTTTGTATTTAACCCTTTAGAAAGGGTCCTTTGGGGACCATCCCACAAGGGCTATGGGGTAGCTAATGTAGTTAGTGATTTGACAACACTGTGTATGGAGGTGTGACAGTTATAGTAAATTTAGGGTGGGTGTAAGTGATAACTTTAAGATAGAACTCTAAAGTTATAACTATAACCCTGGAATTTTTAAGGTCTGTGTAGTTTAACTTGGTTAAAAAGAAACAATAAAGTATGTTTTCCTAACCATAACTAGTCCTACATTTTTTTTTTAAGTGTCTTTACCCATATAATTTTCTTTATTATGGTATTCATTTTTAGTTTGTTTTTAGTACTGAGGTACTTCTGTGGTAGGTTAAAGTTCATTATGAATGTTAGCATCATCTGTGTTATCATTTTGCTTTCACTTGCACTTTCCTGAAAGCACCACTGAACTTCTGTGTATTTTTGATTAAACCACATTTTATTGGCTTAGAACTCTGTCAATTGTAGGAAACAATTGTTATCCCCATTTCAATTGAGAGCTTCAAAGTTGAGAGTTGTGCTCTGCATAAGAGTGACAATCTTCTGTTCAGAAGGCATCTTGTATGTTTTGCAAAATGGCAATGGCACAACAAGAAGATACTCTCGTGCTGCAGAGGAGGAAGAAAGTGTGGATCAGAGGATGCAAGAGGAGGAACAAGTTGGAACGGAGGAACAAAAAAGGACTCCTTTGTATGGTAACTTTTTACGTTGTCACCTAGAGAAAAAAAGTTTATGTCAATCTTGTTACATATACCTTATGTAGCAAAGTTATTTCCTGCGGAGACATTAAGCAATACTCCTTTGGTACCATGGGAATGAGACAACACAGACAATTTGTTCCACAAGGGTGGCATGCGTGGAAATGAGCTGTCAAAAGGAGATAGAAGAAGCTGCAGCAAGTGCATCGGCAGCAACCACTTCTTTGGCTACTGCAACACCTTCAATTTATTCTGCATCATTAGGACCTCCACCATCACCATTGCATCTGTCCCTCAAGTAGCACCTTCTTCTACTTTTCCTCCATCTGCCCTTTCACCAACACCCACTGCATCTGTCCTTCCACCAGTATCTGCTCCTGGTACTGTGGTTCCAACCCATCTTTTGAGGCAGAACCATAAAACTGTAGAGCAATATTGCAGTACAGTGACATACTGTACCTCTGTCATACTATCATTGTTGTGGGATAGAGAATATGACCATTCATCTGGAGCTTGTCATGGCTCACCAGTGTCCTCTTCAACAGCTTTAGTTTTTTACATTTGTTGACCTCCTGTTTGCAGTTGAGGCTATTTTTGGTTGGTCATGTTGACATTGTAAAAAAAATAAAAACCTTCTAAAAAAAAAAAAAGAAAGAGGAAAAAAGTAATTTTCAGAACTAACCACATATCTCAAATGATAAAGTGCTTCTAACAATATTAACCATGTTTTTTAGGTATCAGACATATTGCATTGTCATTCATATAGAGATAAATGGTAAGAGTGAGGTAAGATAAAAAATGTGCCTTATGGTGTTTTCATAGTAGATGGAAAGTTAATGAGAGTACCACAATGAAACGTTACTTGCCTTTATTGTTGCAGGAATTTCTTCTAGGGTCTTCGCTAACTGGAAGTGACGGTGGTCAGATGCTTACATAATTTCTTGAAGGAGGCATCTGCATACTGTAGCCTGGATGCTCTGGATTGGTGAGCCTCTGGTTTCTCTGTGTGGACGGTTGCACTGGGAAGCATGACACAGAGACTCAGGCCCATATTTATACTTTTTTAGCGCCGCATTTTGACGCAAAATTGGCGCAAACTCACAAAATACAATTGTATTTTGTAAGTTTGCGCCGCTTTTGTGTAAAAAAGTGACGCAAATGAGGCGCTAAAAAAGTATAAATAAGGGCCTCAGTTCGCATGTGCTTGCGGCTTACTCTTGGTTTTCCCACTGTGCTGTCACCAAATTGTCCTTCTTTCCTTTCGGTGGCTTGCTTCACAAGATCGATGCAGTCTGTCAATGGCCTAAGTCTTCTCCTGTGTGCCTTTCAGGGATGGCCACTCTTGATCATCCCTCCTGAGCTTGGTGAGTCATCAGATTTCCCAGTTTGAACTGGCAAGTCACAATTCTTTCTCTTCCTGATCCATCAGCATACACGTTCTTCGCATTTGTGCTGCTGAGACCTTGCAGTGCTTGACTCTCATCTCCTTCTTCAGGAAGCAGCAGTGAGCATCTTCTTTGGGACCAGCCAACAGGTCCTCTTCAGTGGTTGACTGTCTTTGTAGTCCAGGCTTGAGCCTCATGTGTTAGGCTCTGGATTTGTGATTGTCATGGTAGTTGCAGATCCAATTCTCCTCATTTTTGTTGTTTCTGTGTGGCTGGCGCCTATCCTGCGTTATTGCATCGCTTTTATGCAGTTGCTGTTTTCAATTTAGCACTGTAAAGTTGACATCTTTCTCTTTTCAGTAGTAACCTTTGCCACAGTTTAGTGCGTGAATGTGATGTGTGATCATCTCTGATAGGCACTGACACCTTGTGTCTTGAACAGCTAGTTCCAGGGTCGCATATTTGGGAACAAGGTATCTCTTTTTTGCTTTATAAGGAGACAAATTCATTTTAGCCAGACAAAACAAACAAGCTGATCTATGTCTCTCTCACTGTGTAATAAAAATGCTACTTTATTATATAAACATCGTTTGTGCTATTATTCAGTGAGAGGAGCACTTCCATGCTAGGAAGATCATGAAACTCTACATGCTGTGACTTAGATGCAGCTCTGCTGACTCCAACCTCCATCCTGCTAAGGACAATAACCTATTATGACTTCCAGACACCCAATAATAAGTTAATGGTTTTAGGCCTTCTCAACTAATCTGGCAGAGGGTACTCCCACTATGCTGTCTTTAGTATGGCATTAGATACCAATAGGAGTACGCAACGTTAGCATCAGCAACAATTGCCATGATTGAACTGTTTATCCTATTCACCATGTTAACAACGCTTATTACCTCAGTATGTCTCATCTTGGTAATTATCACAGTACCTGGCTTTTATACAAGAATATGATCATTTCAATAAATATTTTGAAAATGCTTTTCGTCTCTTTCTTGTGTTTAACTTCGGCATGTAGGAGTAACTAACAAAAAGGTCAGACCTGTTTCCACAGATTTCTTGGGGATCAGAGTGTCATGTTCAAGGTTGCTAGCAACATCTTGCCCTGTTCTGTATGGAGCAATGGATGTGGTACTATGAGCTAGCTGAGATACAACAACACTCACTGATCGTATATGTGGAATTAAGCTCTTGTTGCTCTAATACATAGTCCTGCTATACTTGTTGGAAATTTATAACAGTGCTGTGTATTCCCTCTTCTGGGAATATGTTGGAGCTCCTACTCCATGGTATCCCCTTTTCCAGGGCCTTCTTCCATGTATGTAGTATCTCTTCATTATGAGTGCTAGTGAGATCTACAAGGGAGCTCCCAGACTGGTCAAAAGGGACTAGTGAGCTCAACCTCATGCTCTGTCTTTCTATTTCATGAATCACTTTTCTTGTTAGGTAGTGACCACAGTGCATCTCTCCTTGCATGTGGTGGTGTGCCTGCCCTCACATTGTTTTAAATAATGTTTTATTAAGATTTTCTGTAAGTGGCATAGTGCATCCATAGAGGCATAGGAATGCATCATTACTTTGATCGTACACCAACAAGACAGCAGCTTTATCAACAGCAGACTATTAATATATCGAATTAGTCATAGGTTATCACCTTTGAGTTGTAACAAGCAATGAATAGCCATTAAAATCAGACTTAATGAACTGTAGCCACACATATTAAACTCAACAAATCCCTTAGCTCTCCCCTCCTTCCTGTGCAAAGTCCAGGAAGTGGTACTATAATGTGCGCTATACAGATCCACTGTCAAAGGTTACTGTGTCCTCGAGTGCAGGTTGAGGGTCTCGTCATCCTTCCCCCATTAGATCCCTCCCTGCTGCCAGGGGGGTCACAACCTGCTGCCTTTTCAGGTTGGCAAGCATAGCAAACCAGGCATGCAGATCATCGTGCAGCTTGTCATCTCTCCGAACATGCTTCTCACACACTCATCCTGGTGCTATTCCATATAAGCAGGTGGTATCCAGCTCATCAATTTCATAATATTACGTGCTTCACTGATAGAAAGCCGAAGAGGATAAACTTTCTGCTGAGTTGTTTGTTTTGAGGAGATGTCAGGAGTCCAAACCGCACCTGCCTAATCTCCATCTGAACTGCTCATCCGGAGGCATGGTTGAGAGCCCGCAATGTTTCCTGCCAATAAATTTATATTGATGGGTATGTCCATACAATGTGCAGAAACTCTGCAATTACACTCCCACAGCATTGGCAAGTGTCAGATCGGGTGTTAGAGTTTTGGAGTAAGATATGTTTGATGCATATATTTGTATTAGAGCAGCTTAAGACAGACATTGAAGCTGATCGTACAAGTTTCTTCATGGATTTTTATCCACTCATGGTACATCCTCTCATTTAGTCTGACCATGTAGTGGGGGTGTTGGGAGATTATCCTGTTGTGCTCAGATCAGTTGGCGTCTTTGGCCTTATTAGGTAATGTCATTAAAGTGGTGGAGCTCAGGGGTTTGTCGGAGAAGGTGGGCCACAAGTCATGTGAGGCAGTTGAGATCTTAACATATAGTAAGTATTGCCCTGTTCCGAGTGAATAGGAATCCATAGCATACTTTTGCATAATAAAGTGGCCTCCTGGATACAGGTCTCCCATTGCGATGCATTCCCCTCTCTCCATCTTCGCACTGACATAGAATCAGCAATAGATCGGAATGGATGTATAGTCCACAACGGCATATCTGAGGTGTGGGGCGTGCGTCAAACCACTTTTCAGAGCAGTTGTTCCCTGATATTTGCCACCAGTTGGGTAATATGGGGCATATGCAGCAAGACGTAGCATCTGCACATTAATAGGACAGGCAGAGAGACCCTGCCGTGAGTATCCTTTAGTAACTGTTTCCCCCAATTATCCTGCTTCCCTCACATTCCTGAAAGTTGTTGCAGTGGGAGGGAACCAGTCTTTTTATCTCCCTGTGGTGCCAGCAGGTGACCACAAAGGGATGCACGGTGTGTAGCAGCCCTAGTACAACCTTTCACTTGTGCCTGCGATTGCTGTATGCTGCCACCGGGGGCTCATAGTTCTCTCAACAATCCTGTCAGAGCCGCAGTGCCTAGATGCTTCAACCCAATTTATGAAAAGGGAGGCAGAGGAAGGGCCGTGTGTGGCAGGGTTTTGCCGCAGGGCCTAGCTTGCATCCAACCCCTATAACTACTCAACCCTGTGCAACGCACAGCCAAAGGCCAATGCACTGTTAGGGTTGGCTGCAAGGCTGGGCCTGGGGCCAGGCCCTGTGCCAAACCTCCTATCGGCATCCATCCACTATGAAAATTGAACCCACACCACTCACAGTCAAAGGACGTGAGAGGTGCAGTATTTGGAGCTTCACGGGGCAAAATTAAATATATGTATATTTAGGAGGGCCGCATGCCCCCCTGGCACCACCACCTCCCCAGGACAACATTAAATCAATATATGGGGAGAGCACATGGACACCCCCCGGGACCACCACCTCCCTGGTGCAACATAATAACAATTGTTAATGGGGGCCACGTGGACCTCTCCCCGGGGACCACCACCTTCCAGGGGCTATATTAAATTATTATAAGGGGGGAACGTGTAGACCCCCCCCATTGGGGAACGGGGACCACGACCTCCCCCAGGCCTCAAGATTATAGTAAAGCAGGGGGCCTTGCAGACCCCCAAGGACCACCATCTTCATGTAAGATTAAGAAAAAGCAGGGGGACCGTGCAGACCCCCCCTAAGCGCCTGGGACCACCACCTCCCCAGGGCTACAAGAATAAAGTAAAGTGTGGGAGCCGTGTGGACCCTCACCTCCCTAGGGCTATATTAAAAAAGATGTAGAGTGGCTGCACAGACCCCCCTGGGACCTGGGGGCCATCACCTCCCTGGTGCTACATTAAATAAATATAAGGGGGTGCCTCATGGACCCCCCTTTCGCCCCGAGGACCACCACCTCCCCGGAACAAATAAATATTTTAAAATGGGAGGGGGGCTTGGTGGCCACCCTCCCTAGGCTGATTTCAGCCCCAGGGACCCCATTATCCCAGGGCTCGGCTACATGTTCATGGGTGCCCTGGCCCCACCCAGGGCACTCAGTAAATACTCACAGGGACCACGGGGGAGCCTCAAGTCCCCCACAATCCCACCGGCTCTCATCTTCTGCAGGAGCTGGCACAGGGAGCTGATGCAAATAGCAGCTTCCTGCATGCCCGGACCATCATTTCATCTCTCTCCGTGCCCGCATGACAGCAGGCAGGAAATGAGATGAAATCTCCACTTTTAGCAAGCGGGAGCATTTTTAAAGCTGCCACTTGCTGAAAAAGGAGTGTTTCCTTTTGCTTGGTGGGAGCTGTCACAGCTCCCCCAAAGCATAAGCTAACAGCTTCCTACTGAGGGTAGACACCTCAGGTGGAAACATGAGCAGGCCCTGGGTAGTGGCAGTCCGCAGGGCCGTATAGGGCTCCAGGAGGGAGGCAGCAAGCTCCCCTCCTGTATTTAAATTAAAGGTATTGGCCAGGTGGGTCAGTGGGGCTCCCACATTTTTTTCCTATTGTAGCCCAGGGAAGGTGGTGGTTTCTGAGGCATGGGGGAGTCTGCGTGCCCCCACAAAATTTGTTTTAACCCTAGGGAGGTGGTCATCCTTGGGGGTCCGTACACCCCCGTATGTCTAAAATTGTTGCCATGGGGAACTGGTGGTCCTAAGGTCCAGGAGGAACACCGCGCACCCCTGCTTTATTTTGTCATTTTAGCCCCAGGGAGGTGGTAGTTCCTGGTGGGTCCGCATGGCCTCCCAGCATTTGTTTTAGCCCAGGTGAGGTGGTGGTCCCCAGGGCCCAGGGGAATCCACACACCCCCAGTGTTCTATTGTTGCCCCGGGGAGAAGATGGTCCCTTGGTCATGGGGTGCCCCCCACCGCACCACATAAAATTCAGCTGCACAGAGCTGGTGTTCCCCGGGGCTTCAATAATCCCTAGGAGGGCTTATTAATTATAGAAATACAGATTATTATTATTAATATTATTATTATAGATTTATTTATACAGCATGTGGAGACATAGAGAAAAAGGTTGAGGCAGACTGTATGATTAAGTACCTCTTAATCATTGAATATATCAACCACCTAGGTAGACTGGAAATGTACTGTACAATTGGATAGCATTTCTTATGATGTTATCGGTGTGCTGTCAAAAGCCGAATGCATATTATATGTAGTAGGTAGATGGACAGTCAATATTCTGTCAGGCACATCTGTGACAAGGTAATAACGTACGTGGTCTTTGACTGGTCATCCGTGGAAAATCTCTTTAGCAGGGGATGAGCTGTCACTAAGGTTTGCTCTGCGGATAGTTACATTGATCTGTAGAGAGAGCACACCTATGTAGGATGCAATGCAAATAGTACGTAATCTATAAAATGCTTTCACCTAGTGTTAAGACTATAGAAAAATACAATGTGAACATAAATTACCAAGAGAGCTGTAGCCTGTTGTGAAAATTATAAAGCATGTCAAGAAACTTTAAGGAGTAGCAAACTGGCTATTTCAAATACTTGAAATTGACAGGTGAGATATGGTATCCACAACTGGAAGTAATAGGCTGGGAGACTGTCAGTTCAAAAATAATGCCTAAGGAAAAAGAAAAAGTGGAGGTGTATAATATCACAGTATTATATGCATAGTACGAACACGCATGCTGTGCATTTCAATACAGAAATGACTATCACTTGAGTGACTAGCAGGTTCAGGATATAAAACTAGAATATTTTTTAGGGAAGTAGCGAGAGAGAGGTTTCAAGGTCCTCATCAACTCAGCATTGACCCAGTGTCTGCACTGTATACCATAACACGTTTTCCCACATTTAAAACATCAGGTGAGTTTCTCTCCCTCTTGTGCGTGAGAGTGCCCTCCATTTAATGTGTGTGGCCAATGCTGGACAGGAGAACTGTACACAATGTATACTTAACAACTTCTAGTGCAAACTAAAAGTAACACTTCTAAGAGAATTTAACCTTACAGGTCAAAGAGTACACATGGAATTTCTTACGTTTCTCTAACGTTTCACTCTTTCATCTAATTTCACTACAATAAAAGCATCAAATCACTGACACAATAGCATGTTAAAGGATACAAGGAGCAGGACGATCACAAATATATTATACTTATCAATGTTGAACCTGGCCAATGTTGCACCTGTGTTTGTTGGCCTTAGATCTCTGTGGTCTTTGCCACTGCTAACCAGTGCTAAAGTGCTTGTTCTCTCTACTTCAAACATGGTAAAATTGGCACATTTACTTTACTTGTGGGGGCATGGAAAGTTATTTAAGTTGTATAAAATGTCCGCATCTCTTAAGATGCTAAATTTGGGGACCTTATTCATGAGCAGGGAAATAAGAAGCTGCATCTCAAACTTCAATATACTTCAACATTAATCACATTTTTATTCTTAGGAGTCAATGATGAGAGTTGTATTTAAATTTTGAAAATATTATTAATCATTAGTTCTCAAAGAGTTTTCTTTATTATTATCATCCAAGCATATGTTACAGAACATAGCATAAGGTGTGTCCCATAAATTTGATCCCTATTCCAAATTTCAAATACAGGAAAAATTAGATCAAACATCCCTTAAGCAGTTTTCTAATAATGAGCAGTCAAGGCTCAGCAACCAAGGTTCACCTTAGTCAACGAGTATAAAATATAAAAGAGCAAACATGTAATATATGTCTAAGAGTCTGTCTAGCCACTAAAGCTACCCACGCTCATAAAGAAGAAAAGTAGCAGTCTCTAAGGCAGGAGAGATAGAGAATAGTGTGGGGCTTCACAAATCTGTGTGAAGCACATCTGTTCCTCTCTGAAGGGCATCTAAATCAATGGTACATCCAAATAAAAGGAGTGTGACTGCTCTCTCCCTGTGATAAGTTTTATACATAGCATATTGATACAAAAGTTTAACAATTCTTCAGATAATATGCAGGAACATCCAATCAGAAAGCGAAAACATTGTGAGACAGGAAAGTTTTCTGTGAAGATGATAAGTTCTAACAAAGAGTTCTCTAAGCACCCAATACATTTTTAGAAGTTTCAACTACAGCGAAAATGTCACTACTGTCCAGCTGTCTGGGTTTCTGAAAGAAAGAACATTTATGCAAATTATGGGTATGCTCACATTCAGTCATCTCCCTTTTCACACAACTTCACACTAGAAGCCTATACATAAAGAGACAAATTTTATAATTAGTTTAGCAAGTTTTGAGATTCCAAAGCCAGTCAAGAAGTAAATAATGAATTTTTGTTAGCATAGAAAGTTTGCAACATAAGAAGTAATGCAAAAGTCATAAAAGACATACTTCTGCTGAGCAAAAGCAGTTTGGAATTTGTTACTGTTAGCAAGTAGAGCAAATCAAGCAAATGCAGGTTATGCAGAGTTTAGAAAGTAAAATGCATGTTTAAAATGCGGCACTTAGTTAGGCCTACAATTCACTCATATGGGTTATTTTATTTAAATGGATTTTAATTTTTATTAAAATCTCTAGCACTTGTAAGTTCCTAGTAAATGGTTATGCATGTGCCCAGGGCCTGGACATTAAATGCTACTAGTGGGCATGCAGCACTCATTGTGCTGACCACTGAAGTAGCTTTTTAAGAAATGTCTCAGGCCTGCCACTGAAGCCTGTAGTAAAGTTTTAACTTGCTATTTCGAAGTGGCAGTATAAACCACTTGCCAGACCTTAATCTTTTTAAAACATTTGAGACACCCGTTAGGCAGGCTCTAAAGGTGTGTAGGGCAAGTTGCATTGTATTTGAAAAGTAGCACATGTGGGTTTATGCTTCACGTGTCCTAGCAGTGAAAAAATTCAAAAGTTGCTTTCACTGTTGTAGGGCCTGTCTCTCCCATTGACTAACACTGGGTTATCCTATTACATTTAATAAGAGCAAACATGGTTGGGAGCAGGTAGAGATATGCTGTTCAGACTCAAATTAATTATCATTTTAAATCATCTTTAATTTTAAAGTCGGATTTTAAGTCCCACTTTTGAAAATGCCACTTTTAAAAAGTTGGTTTGTTCTTATCCTAGACATTTGTTCCTTTTAACAGTGTCATGTGTCACATGCCTGTGAATGATCTGCTGGGATGTGTGCATTCCTTCCTTCCAGTGATACAAAAGGGGGTTTTCTGTAGACAGGATGGGCCATCCTGCCAGAATGGTTGGGGGCGGAGGTGTACCCAGCCCGCTTACATTTCAGAGGGCTTTCCCTCCTGCACACACAAATGAACATGGCACTAGTCTTGTGTCACTCCAGATTTCTTGCAGCGTTGACAGAAGGTAAGGTCTTTACCAAACCTTATGTGGCTGTAGTATAGGGAATCCCCTCTCTTCAAATGAAGGGTTCCAGTTATGGATATTGGCCCTCCATAGCCAGTTTTCAGTACAATCCCTGCTGCTTGACCTTAGGATAGATGAAGAAATATTATAGCATGGAATTCTATATTATTTACTGTGCCACCGAGTAAAAGTAGCCTCCCATACAGACCACAATGTGCAGCCACAAGCTCATAGCAATATGTAGACAACACATTTGTTTCTACAGTTCAAGAGTCATTTAACATGAAACATTTTCCATTTGTACCTTGTATAGATTCACATTTATGAGGCCGGTATTCTTTTTGTGTAGCATAGAGAGACTGCCCAGTCATTTATCTCAAAATGTTTAAGTTCTACAAACAGACATACTCAAATCAGTTGAGGTTTTACTCTTGAACTCTGCATAAGCTAAAGCAGGTGCGAATGGGGCCCATTCACAAAAATAATTTTAGATTATGCAAAGTAAGGCTACTTTACTTCGTTGCAAATGCACTTCATGGTCCTCTGGCCAGAGATCTCTGTCTGCATCTCCAGTGCTTAATTTGTAAATGACAATGCGCCGGTGCCCAAAGCCCTCCTCTGAAGCACACGGCTGCTGTATTTAAATGTGCGAGCACGGTATACTGAAGCAGCATAATCCTGAAGCCATCTCTGGCCTATTCAATCCATTTGAAGCCACTCCCTACCCCTTCAGCTCACTCCTGCAGCTTTCTACTTTCTCACATTGTGACACTTTTTCATTATTGTCTTCCTCCGACTTTCCCAAATGTATCTTTTGCTCAGAGTAAACGCTTGAGGCAGAAGACCAAGCGCCGGGAACAACAAGCACAAATTAAGCACTGTGCATCTTTCCTATCTTTTCGGTACCTATATCTCCATCCCAGTGGCAGAGATCTTTGCATACATAAGTGTAGTATTTAGTAGTAAAGGTGAGAGGGGAGGTAGTGGGAACATGGGGAACTATTACTACAAAATGGGAGTGATAGAGGGAAATTGAGGAAGTGGTTTTGGGAGGAACATGCTAATACCAAAAACAGACCCATATAAAAGGAGGGCAATTCTTTTGTTAAAGTGCACATTTAAATCTGCTTCAGTGGTACTAATGACAAAACAGGATCACATTTAGTCCAACATGTCTTTGAAGTAAGTCAAGTACCACATATGGCCAACACATTTCCATGGAAATCAGTGGAGGGAAGCAATAACACTAATAACACTAACACATAGGGAAATATATAGAACATACTAAATCATCTTTTAAATATATATATATTTATTTAAATTATTTGTCTTTACTGATGTTATCTTAAATAAAAAATAAATGTTTTATAATAAATAATAACATTCTAACAAACAATATTGTAAAAGATAGCATTCAAAAATAAAAAAGTCACAAATAAAATAACACATAAATTGCATCCAAAACTGTGACACATTCTGCACAAATGATATTGTTCAGAGTAGGGGCGGGTACATTAACATTTAACTTAATTTAATGTAATTGAAGAATAATAAAAAATGAAAAAAATAATTAGGTTAAGATGAAGTAATATGTTATGCTTTTAGTACAGACATGTTTTGCTGAAGTAGTTGCAGGTGAATAGAAGTTAAGGAAAGACGTTTTAATATTTGTTGAAAAAATTTTTATTACGTTTCTTACAGTTCCTTTTTACTTTCTAGGGGCAAATCATGGCTGTTGTGACAGAGAGCTCTACAAACAATTGGAAAATTGCTAATAGGAGCTTTTCAATCACATATTCAGTCTTAGAAGTTTCCACCCCCTCATTTGATAGGGTGGGTTTTGCATATTTGTTATTTGTGGAAGGTTGTAGTGTTGGAGTTCTAGAAGGATGGAGATTGGTGACAGTTGCAAAACGTTTCCGTCCCAGTCAGCAGCTAATAAACTTACCTCTACACTTACTTTGAAGATGCCTTCTCTTTATTTCACTAGTGACGAGGAAAAAACCCTGATGGAGAGAGCCACCTCAAGACCTGCAGAGAATCCTGTGGTATTTTCTGTTGGTGATGATGAGCATGTCATTTTTTTCTGCTGGGAGAAGCGGGTGCTGCACTTTCTCAGGTCAATATCTTGCAGCTACCTTATTTTGAGATTTTAGCTTTGAGGTGCTTCCATGACCTTTTCCTTTTTTAATAAGAAAATTCAGGAAATATTCCCTGAGTTGGACACATGGCAGCACTTCCCCCGCACTCACATACAGAGCTATGAAGCGCTTCCTCTACACCCACGTATAGAGCAGTGAAGGGGAGCCGGTAAACGCACGTCGTTGAGGTCTTACGCACGCTTGGGATCTCGTAAGCACCGTTTTTCGTTTCTTAGCAATGAGACGCTCTGGCCACAGGGGGTATTGATGCTAAGGCCAGGCCTGACAATAAAAAGATTACAGGTGAAAGCTGTAATTAATATTTTGTTTAAAGCTCTAGCTATCCAGTGTTGTGTTGTTTTCAGGAACCCACTTTATTCTTTTCAGTTTCACTTTATTTTGCTGCGGTTTGATATTGTTTTTTTCAAACGTTTTTGGCAACTATAGTTTTTTTGCAAACTCCTGGGGAACCAAATGTACCTTGGGAGGCCTGGAAAGAGGGTTTTGAAGCCTATGTTCAAGCCACGGGTAATGATATTTCATAGCATCTAGGAAATTAGCTATGTTAAAAGCATTGTCTGGGAGCAGAAGGAAGGAAAGTGTTGAATTGTCTTCCATCTCTTGGGAATGAAAAAGAGGATGAGGATATTGACGAATATGAGTCAGCAGTGCAAACGTTGAATGTGAACTCTGGAAAAAAGAAAATTGAGGTTGAGAAAAGATTTTAAAAGAAGTCAGTTTCAGGTGAGTCATTTGAAAGCTATCTGTCTGGTCTGAGGTCACACATTGCCACTTGCAACTACAAGGGTTTTCCAGATGAAATGCTGAAGGATCAATTGTTCTTGAAAGTCAACAACAAAAATGTAAAAGAGAAACTACTAAATACAGAAGAATCAACACTTCAAAAAGCTACTGATATGATGAATCAGGCTGAAATTACAGATAAATGTCTAAAGAAGTTGTTGTCGAGAGACAAGATAGAGGTGGTTCAAAAGTACATACAAAAGTCAAAAAGTAGAAGATGGCATTTGACCCACACCATGGGGACAAAAGGATAGTACAAATCTATAGGTGAGGGGGCAAAAGGTCATGTGGCAACTGATAAATCATGTTCTGCCATTGGACAAATATGTATGAGGAGGAAGACCAAGGGTCATTTAGCTAGAATTTATTGGAGAAGAATGGTTGGTGAAATAAAAACATTTTTTGAGTGTAGTGGTCATTCAGGGAACTGAAGAAGAGTACTAGAATGTGATTCTACAAATGCAACAAGTTGGAAAGGTTATTGAATACAATCCTTGTGTACCATTAAAATTGACAGAGTGAGTGTGAAAGTGATGGCGGATTCTGGAGCCAGATATGCTCTCTCAGGGGAAAAATATTTGAGCAAATTTACAAATCATGTGCTTAAGGTGCCATATGTAAGGCTGGTGGCATATGGTAATAAGCCCTTTGAGTTGTTGGGTTTTATTGAAGCTCATTTAGAGTTTCAACAAGTCATGGTGGCTTCCAAAGTTTATTTTGCCAATGAAGTGATGATTCTAATGGGAAGGCCCCAACAAAGAGATTTGCAGATGAAGTTCGACCCTTACCACCTAGATCAAGCTTGGGGAGCAAAACAATGTATGTGTAAAGTGAAGATTAGTGTGTTGTACATGGAAGAATATCCTGCAGCGTTCAGTGACAAACTTGAAACACTCAAAGTGATCATGCACAAAATTATATTGACGGGGGGATTGACTCCTAAGGCTCATTAGCCACATAATGTAGCGTCCGTACTGCCAACAGGCTGGCGGTACGGAGGCCCTTATTACGACCGCGGCGGTAGCGCCGCGGTCGCACCGCCGAGGCCGGCGGTTTCCCGCCGTTTTAGGCCAGGCGGTTTCCCGACGTTTTAGCCCCTGCGGTGATAATGATAATGACATCCCTACCGCCAGACTGTTTCTGGCGGTTTGCACCGCCAGGAAGAGGCTGGCGGTAAGGGGTGTCCTGGGGCCCCTGGGGGCCCCTGCACTGCGCATGCTGCTGGCATGGGCAGTGCAGGGGCCCCCTAACAGGGCCCCGGCCAGCTTTTCACTGTCTGCATAGCAGACAGTGAAAAGCGCGACAGGTGCAACTGCACCCGTCGCACAGCCACAACTTCGCCGGCTCCATTAGGAGCTGGCTCCTATGTTGCGGCCTCATCCCTGCCGGGCCAGCGGGGATGTCGTGATGACGGCTGCGGGAGTGCGGCCGCATTGGCGGCCGCACGGCGGTTACCGCTTGGCGGGCAGCGGTAGCCGCCCGCCAATGACGTAATGACCCCCATAGTGTCCCATTCATCATGAGAGAGCCACTGTGTCAGGAATTGCAGAGACTGTGTATTGAAGGTATAATTGGAGAAATAGAGGGTTGGCTCCAGGGGTGATTAGCAAGAAGGGAAATTGTGAATTGTGACTCTATGTCGACCTGCAGAATTTGAATGTGATAATCTGAGTAGACAGATATCCCCTGCCCAATATAGATGAGATGTTGACCACCATCAAGGGGGTGACGGTGTTTTCCTCTTTAGATCTGTCATCAGCATGCCACCAGATTGCCTTGCATCATGATTCTCGTCCGTTGACCTCTTTTGTCACACCACAGGGAGCATACAGGTACAAGAGGAAGCCATTGCACCTCTTGCTCGAAAACACACCACACATGATGTATTTTCTAGATGATATCCTTGTGTTTGGTGAGAATGTGACAGAACATGATTAATGCTGAGAACTATACTAGAAATTCTAGAAAAAATGGTTTGGCAATCAAGAAAGAGAAATGTAAGTTAAGAGTGGATGGTATAGAGTGTTTGGGACCTTGGATTGGGAAGAATGGAATTTCCCTGAAAATGAGACTGATTTCAGCCATAGTAAAATGTCCCTTCTCCTCAATGTAAAGGCAAGTTGAGGTACTTTTTAGTCCTGGCAGAATAGTATTCTAGATTTGTTCCCATGTTTGCGTACAAGACCAAATACATGCGTAAACTGATGATGAAGAATGAAAAGTTTATTTGGTGTCACAAATGTGAAAGTGAGTTCAAAGAACTGAAAGGAAGCATTGCATCTGCACTGTTGCTTAAGTATTTTGACATTAAAGGTGCCACAATAATCAACATTGATGGCAGTTTGGTGGGGTTGGATGCTGTGTTAGGGCATAGAAGGAATGGCAAAGAAGTTACCATTGCTTATGCATCCAGTTCATTGAGCGATGCTGAGAGAAATTACTCCACCATTGAGAGAGTGGCGTTGGTAATTTGGTGGGTTGTGAACCATTTCAGGAGGAATGTGTTGGGGAGCTGAGTTCACCATTCGGACTGATCATTATCTTTTGGTGGATGTTTTTTCAGCCAGAAGAGGAAGGGAGATAAGCTGCTAGAATAGCACTTTGGATGATGAGTATGTTGGAATACTACTATTGTAATGAGTGTGCTCCTGGGAAGAGAAATGTCTTGCCCAACTGTTTGTCCCGATTGCCAGTTTAAGAATTCAAGCAAGAAGTGCAAGCAGGATGAGTCAGTTGTTGCAAATGTGAAAGTGATCACAGAAGGCATGCTTTCCAATGAGGAATGGATAGGGGCAACAATGAATGATTCTGTATTCCAAGGAGTAGAGGAGTATCTTTGTGAAGGGCAGCCAGTTAAAGGAAAAACTTATGAAGAGTGCTTCTACCAAGTGAGTGAGGAATTATCAGTGATAGGTTATTTACTGGTGCAAGGTGAATTGCTGGTAGTACCGGAAGAGTTGAGCTAATGCATGGTACAATTTGCACATGAGAAACACATAGGTATGAGTGCCACCCAAAGACATATCAGAGCAGAGTGCTGGTGGTCTGGGTTGATCCACAAGTGGAGAGGAAAGCGTGCCTTGTGCTTGGACAAACATGTTGCAGAAGACAGTGACATACCCTCCTGTGGTTACTGACAAATCTGACGGTCGATTGAAAACATTTCAATTGGTGTCACAGATCAATTGCATGTTTTGGGTAACTGCCCCAAGTATGCCATAGTAGTGCTGGACTATTTTTCACTGTGGCCTAAGATTAAATTTGCAAGACAGGTCACCTCTGAAATTGTGCTTGTGTTTGAAGAAATTGTTTGCTAGAGGGGATGCACTTGAGATCATTGTTTCAGATAATTGCATCTAATTTGTTTCAGAACTCATGAGACTTTTTTTTATGGTGTTAGAGGCAGACCACATGTGTTCATCAGTATACTACTCCTATAGCAATAGTTTCAATGAGAGGTGGGACAGGATGGTAAAAGAAGGTTTGCAGCTGGCATTGAGTGGTGGAGAAGATTGGAGAATCAATCAATCAATCAAATTATTTGTTGAGCCCGCTACTCACCCGGAAGTGTCTCTAGGCACGGGGGGGGTGCTACTGCTCAAAGAACCAGGTCTTAAGGTGCTCCTTGAAGGTCAGGAGGTATTGGGACTTACGTAGGTTGGTGGGGAGGGAGTTCCAGATTTTGGCTGTGAGGTGGGAAAAGGATCTGCTGCCGGTTGTGATACGGTGGATGCGAGGGACTGTTACGATCTTGAGGTTGGTGGAGCGGAGTTGGCGTGTCGGGATGTGGAAGTTGAGTCGATCGTTGAGGTAGGCCGGTCCGGTGTCATTGAGAGCTTTGTGAGCGTGGATTAGGATTTTGAAGATGATCCTTTTGTCGATGGGAAACGCCCTGAACGCCGACTCCGTAACAACGAAGTCATGGACAACGAAAGCGGAACAACGCTTTCATTAACCACGACTTTGTTGTTTTGTGCCTTAACCATGCATGTGCTGAAGAACGCACATGCGTGGTCAAGGCACAGAACAAGGGAGTCGGCTGAGGAGGACGACGTGATGAGTCAGGTAAATGGGGTGGGGGGTTGTGGTTTTAATTTTAGGGGCAGGGGTGGGTGGTCGGGGTATTTTTAGTTTTAGGGGCAGGGTTGGGGGGGGTCAGGGTTTTAGTTTTAGGGGTGGGGGTGGGGGTTTGGGGGTTTTAGTTTTAGGGGCAGAGGTGGGGGGTCGGGGTATTTTTGGTTTTAAGGGTGGGGTCAGGGTTTTAGTTTTAGGGGTGGGGTGGGGGTTGGGGTTTTTGTTTTAGGGGCGGGGGTTGGGGTATTTTTTGTTTTAGGGGTGGGTTGCGAGGTTGGGGTTTTAGCTTTAGTGGCGGGGGTTAGGGTTTTAGCTTTAGGGGAGGGTGCGTCGGGGTGGTTTAGGTTTAGGGGCGGGGAGGGGTATTTTTAGATTTAGGGACGAGGGTGTGGGCTCGGAGTATTTTTTCATTTTAGGGGTGTGGGGTCGGGCGGTTTAGGTTTGGGGGAGGAGTATTTTTAGTTTTAGGGGTGGGGTGGGGGGTCGGGTATTTTTCAGTATTTGGGGGTGGGGGGTCGGGTGGTTTAGGTTTTTAGGGGTGGGGTGGGGGATTGGGGTGGTTTAGGTTTTAGGGGTGGGGGTTGGTGAATTCCATCCATGAGGAAATTTAAACACAGACGTGGGTGTGAAAGTGTCTTTGTGAATTTGCCTTCTGTTTATAATCTACCCTTGTTTCAAAGTCTCCCTGAGATAACAAGCCAAAAGGTAAATCCTGATAGTTTTGCAAGATTTTCTCCTCCTGCTACAACTTATAGATACTAAAAATGTAGACATATTCTTAGAGTCAGCCTTTTTTCTAGCCTTTTGCAGTAACCCGTTGAACTAGCTCCTGACTTTGAACCTAATGCTCATTCCATCACCTTCCTTCATATAGCCATCTGCCTTAGTTCATATTTGCTTTGCAGGTATAAATTCCCTATAAGGGATGCATTCATAGTACTATATGCATTGCAGCTATCAGCTTGGGAGACTGAATTGGATGCTGTATTTTTATAATCTGTTTAATGATTTTGAGTTTTCTACGTACATTACAGAGACCACTTAAGTTTTAACAGCGTTTAGCGAATATGTGGAGAATTACGTGTGTTATAGTGAATGGTAATATGTACGGAAATTATGGACATTGCAATTAGGCGTGTAGAATACACAGTCACTATGGGCCAGATGTAGGAACACAGCAAATTGCGACTTGCAATTTGTGAGTCCGAGCGACTCGTAAATTGCAACTTGCAATTTGCAATGCAGAAAGGTGTCTCAGACACCTTATGCAACTCGCAATGGGGTTGCAAAGACCCACCTCATTAATATTTATGAGGTGGGTCGCAGTTTGCTACCCCATTGCGAGAATGGGCACTCACGGGGATGGTGGCCTGCTGGAGACAGCAGACCTCCATGTCCGTGACTGCTTTTTAATAAAGCAGGTTTTTTTTTCTATCTGCAGCCCGTTTTCCTTAAAGGAAAACGAGCTGCACTTAGAAAAAAAAAAAAAAAACTTTTGTTTCGGTATTTTTCAGAGCAGGCAGTGGTCCATAGGACCACTGCCTGCTCTGAAAAATAGTTTTTGTGATCATTCACAAAGGGGAAGGGGTCCCATGTGGACCCCTTCCCGTTTGCGAATACGTTACCATCCACTTCAAGTGGATGGTAACTGCGAGTTCATTTGCGACCGGAACTTGCATGGCGTTGCGAGTCGCAAATAGGAAGGGAACACCCCTTCCTATTTCCGAGTCGGAAACGCATTTTGCGAGTCGGATCCGACTCGCAAAATGCATTTCTGCATCGCGGAGAGGCTTTTGCGCCTCACAAACGGCAAAACCCTTGCTACATCTGGCCCCTATATGGTTCATTGCAGAAAGGATGGGCACTATAAACCCTTTCAAAGTGTATGTCACGTAGTCCAGCACAGAGTTGCTTTGTAATCAATAAGTAGCCATAACGTGGATTCACAAGATTAATATTGTTGAAAATGGGTAAGAGGTTGTCTCTGTCGCTACAGATAGTTATAACAACATGTTCAATTTATATGGAGCTGTGCATGTAAGCAACACAAGAAAAACAGTCTTACAACAAATCATGTAACAGAAAGTCCTCCTCCCTCTCTCCTATTTTGAGTCCCGCAATCGCAATAGATAAACTCATCTCTCAGCCAACTGATATTTAATGACAGAAGCTATAAGGAACGTGCATCTGGGAGGGGTCGGGTGTATAGCAGGGCTGGTCAGCCCATCAACTGTGATGGGTAGAATTTGTTTGTGTTACCCTAAATGGGTTCTGCGTTACTAACAATATCATGTGCAGTGGCAGACTGAAGCTCAGTTAGAATAATGTCCCGATAGGTGCAGATGGGGTATGTTCGCAGCCCAGGTTGTTCTCCCTATGGAGGGCAGTGCTCTCCGCCTGTGCTCAGTTAAGCATCAAGTGTATCCAGGCTTCAAGGGTGAGGGCTGCAAGAAACACGGCGTTTGGACACTAATAAGCCCAGATCCAGGAATTACAAGGAGACCCTGTATTTCTTGTGTCTGCAATGAAGGCCTAGGATGCATATCATCCTTTTATGTAATTTGGGGTGCTCAGTGCATGCAGATAGGTAGTACGTGCCACTTGAACAGTAGTTGTGTAGCAGCAAGCAAGTCCATAACATATGCAGTAGATCGGCAGCTACTAGGTTACAGAGGGGGCAGGCAGCATCGCCCTGTTGTAATAATGATTGATGTGGGCAGGAGTCAGATGTGCCCTATGTATAATGTAGAGCTGTATAAGATTAAAACGGACATTGTATAATAAGATGTCAGGATACCATCTCGGTATAAATCCTAAAGTGTGTAGGCCAGGGGCATGCCATACGGTCTGTTAATCTGACTTAATAAATCTGCTGCTTTTGGGCATTCCAAGTAGTGCCAATGCTGGTACATAGGGGGTTGTGGTTCTTGTGAGAAGAAGATACCTGCAGTAGCAGGGGAAGGCTACCCTCAGTAACAGTGAGTCAGACAGTTGTACTTGGGTGCAAAGATGAAATCATTGCAGGGTAGCAGATAGGGTCCTGATGGGTAAGGTCGTGGCCATGTCCATCAGGTGTAAACCTGTGAAGGGTTTGGCTATCCACTGGAGTTGAGCCACAAGATAGTATTGCTCAAAGTGTGGAACAGCAAGACTGCTTTAGTTGTGGGCCGACATAGTTTGGCAAAAGCTGCCCTACATTTGGATATGTGCCAGATAAACTCATGCATCTGGCTGTCCAATGAGCAAAAAATGCAGCAGGGATGTGGAGTGTGAGAGTAGCAAAATAATATAAAACATGGGGCACAATTACCATTTTTAGGAGTGCCACCAGTCCCGTAACTGAAAGTGGTAATGTGCACCAAAAGGACACCTGGGACATTAGGGACGTGACAGCGTGGGTAATGTTACCATTTAAACGTTCTGCTTGTAAATGGTATATATGTACCCCAAGATATCGAAATGTCTGAGGTTGCCAGTCTATTTGTGCACAATTTAAAAAAAACTGTGGGTTGGGGTCCTTGTCTGCATTCGGAATAGGCATGATTTTCCCCAGTTGAACTTGAACCCTAAGAGGGATGCAAAGTGTTCAAGGGTTGAGTCTATCGTAGCTGGGATGTCGTCTGCGTATGATGAGATTAAATGTGTTCCCTCACCCAAGGGTATGCCCAAGTGTCCACCTCCATTATGCATGGCTATCGCCAGTGGCTCTATAACCAGTGAAAAGAGAAAGGGAAGCAGTGGACAGCCCAGTCATGTACCCCTGTCTATGACTATTGAATCAGAGATTAGGGGGCCCATTATGACCTTGATCAATGGACGAGCATACAATAGGCTCAGGTAGTGGTGACCAATGCCGTAGCGAAGGCGTTGTGTTAAAGAGGTAGTCCCATTCTAAGGAGTCAAAGGCCTTTTCTAAATCTAGGACCATGCATCCTGCATTGGGCCAGGCCTGTCGCAAGTAAGTCATGACTCGGAAGAAACCGCGGAGGTTCAGTGAAGTGTTGCAGGTGGGAACAAACCTGTTTTGGTCCTGAACTAAGGTCAGGGCAATAGAAGCCAGTCGATCTGCAAGGATTTTGGCTAATACCTTGTAATCGGTGTTAAGCAGGGCTAGTGGTCGATTTGAGCCTAATTATGTGGGGTCATTGGGCGGATTAGAAAGGGAGATAAGTGCTGCTCCCCTTTGGGCATCAGAAAGGCTACCAGTGGAGAGGACATTTTTAATACACTGTCAGTAGGAGGGGGTGAGGAGGGGCACGTACGTTTTGGAAAATTCCATGGGCAGTCGATCTGGACCTGGGTTATCCCTGTTGCCAGTGCCCTTATTGCATCTTGTATTTCCCTCAGTGTAAAGGGACTATTTAGTTCAGATTTGTGGTCTGGGGTGATGCACAGCAGCACAATTGTGGAGAAGAAAGAGTCAAAATCTGTAAGGCTGGGTTAGTCACGGATTGGTATACGTTTGTATAATATTGTCTGAGTTTGTCATGTATGACATGTTGAGTGTAGAGGAGTGTCCCCAGTGGAGTTGGGTGTCGTTATGGGGTGTCGAGTCTCATCTTGTCTGATGCAGCCTTTCCAATTATGCAGTATGCTTGTGTCGTGCATCTGCTAACTGAGAAATAGTGCTGGGGTCATATAGTACTCAAGTTTCATGATCTAATAGCGCATTTTCAATGGTAGAGATGTATCTATTGAGTGTGCGTTGCATATTCCACTCTGTCCCCAAACAGTGCCCTCACGTTGTCACCTTGAAAGTGTCCTGTTCTATTAAGTTCGATGAGGCTGTGTCAGCATCATGGTCAAAATAATCACAATGGCTGAACTAAGTGGTATATGGTCGCCATGAGGGAATAGGGGAATGGGGGTGGGAGTGCGTCTTCCCAAGCAAGGTGCACATGCTGAGGATTGTAATCGAAGTATGTACAGCCTAAATAATCTGTGTGTAATACAGCAGGTAGTATTGAAAGCTGTGTCTCAATGAAAAAAGCTCTAATTTGTTACTAAAATACGTAAATAGTGACTCACAGATTTTTATTCATTATACTAATGTTTTTAACCAGTGAATCCTCTGATCCACTTCTCACAATTAGGTAGTTCTGCAGGGCTGTGATTGACAAATGTGACAGAAGTACGGTACACATCAAGTATTGTCTTTTAGTTGTGATGTCTTTGGCACAGGATTTTAGAGCATTATGTTGAGGTGTTATAATGAGTTATATCTTAATAATTCAAAAATGTGTACAATGAAGAGAACAGCTTTAAGAAATAATGGTATATAGTTTGCAATGGTTTTTAAAGAAAAGTCTTCCTCTTTGTTGCCATATGCAGTCGAACTGAACACACCACGATAGAAGCAAAGCTGTTGCAGCATCCAAGATTCTTTTTGCTAAATTTGGATCATCCACAGAGGGGGTGGTTTAATATTTTATTGTCCGTTTCCCACATACGAAGTGCATAACATATCCCGAAGATTCCAAATTAATTTGCCTTCTGACATCAACACTGCCTATAAAATTAAAGGGTGAGAGGTAATTCGAGTTTTAGAAATATTCCAAGTGGAAAATAGCTAAAGAAACAATAAACGCAGCATGACTCTATTTTTCATCTGACTCACTGAAAAAACTACTCATGGATTTGCCTTGGGAACTGGCAGCAAATGCAGCCAATACATTTGCCATGGAATGTTCAGATGTAATTGTGTCTGACAATTGTTTGCAGATAAATCACAGCAAATATTAGGTCTTTCACTTACACACAATTTTAACAATCTTATCCAGTGAACCTTCAAACAGGCTTTTAAAATTGTGTTCTTCTACTTTCCAAGGTAGCGTTTTATAATTTCATCAATTGAAAATCATTTTGGCCCAGATTTTAGAGGGCCTAGCGCCTTCTTGCCCCACATTAGCTTCATTTTATTACGCCAATGTGGCCCAACGAGGCCAAAATCACCATGTCAGATTTAGAAGGGGGAGCAATGAATGCATTGTGCCACTTTCTTGTGCCACATTATGCCTGCGCCAGGAATGATGTATGCAAGGGTGCTGTTACCGTGTTGGGGGGGCAAAAAAATAACGCTTGCTCAGAGCAGGTGTTAAAAGGGGGCACACCATCGGTTACAATAGGCCCCTATGTACAGTTCAAGTTTAGCACCAAAATTTGGGCGCTAACCCTGAGCGGTACATCAATAGCGTCAAAAATTCTGATGCTATTGCTCCCCCCCTGTGCAGGCATTGTGGCGGTGGGGGTGGAGGGGTGCTAAGGGCTGTAGGGAAAATGGCGCTGCACTGGGTGCAGTGACAATTTTTTTTTAATCTGGCCTATTGATTTTCCTTTTGTCATTAAACATGAAAGAAACCAACCCTAACATTACTGTGTTTCTAGAACGTGTTGAACAAGATGGAAGTTGACTTGCATGCAGCAATCCTCACTTACAACTGGAATGAAAAGAACAAGAAACAAGCAATTGCAATGCCAATCATTTTTACTGTTGTATATTGAAAAGGTATTTGCAATCTTGAGTAACACAAGGAATCAAGGTCGGACAGGTATCTAAGACAATTAGACAGTGCCCTAGGGGCTGGACTGTTAAATCAGTGTGTGGGTCGATTTTTGAGGCTGAACAGGATCCAGGGGGTGAAATGCTGGGTCTCAGCATAAAATAGTACAGGGATGATTAGTAGGGCAGTGACTAGGGAGCAGCATAGTGTCCACAGAGGAAGAGGGCAGTGCATGTTCATCAGGACATTATCTAATGGAATTACGTTTCGTCTGTTTCTAAGTGTCAGTTTTTTGACACCTCCATTTTTTTTCGAATGAGGATCATACGATTCTGCCCCGGCTGGAAAAAACAGTCCTTTCCATCCCATATTCTGCCTCACTGAACCCCCTCCCCACTCACAGGCTCATGCAAGTGTTAAAGGCATGTGGTAAAATCCCATGGAATGAAGAACTCCTTGTGGTTTTGCTATAGGAAAAATCTTCCCCAAATAGTTATTCCCCTTGCCATGGGCTTCAACTTGTAATTGCATGGCAATTAGGCAAGTTAGTGCATGGTAACTGTAAAATTGCATGTGATTTTTGTGTGGTCCCAGTACTGTGCAAGTCTAAGTCTCTCAAATGTGGTAAGCACTGCATGACTTGGGTCACGATGCAGGACCTGGTGGGAATATTGTAGCGTCCAATGATGAGCAAAAGAGAGTCAAGCAGGGAGAAGCTCGGGTTCCATAAAGAAGAATGGAAGGTCCCAGGGATTAAGAATGGCACAGTCTGAAGGGTACTGGCAACAGAGAGCTTAATGGGTTAGAAGGGTTTGAGGAGAAGTGAAGTATTGCGGTGGTAACCTGAAGTGCAGAATTGAGACCAGCAGAAGTGTGCCGGGGACCAGTTAAAGATCTAGATGAAGCAACAGGTAGTCTTTGTGGGGCAGGGCAGGGGGAACGAGGAAGGCTCCACGAGCATAGTAAAAGTACAGAGTATAGGAAGAGAAGTGACACAAATCTCGAAGTAGGAGCAGAACAGGGTTTAGGCAGGACAATAAATGGAGGACCCATTGGCAGGGACAGAATCACGCGTCCAGGAAGAGAGAAGCAGTGCAGTTTCAGGAGAGAATCAGTGAAGTGTCCAGGGCAGTGCATTATTAGGTCCAGAAGGAGAGCCAGTACATGGCCCAGTGGGGAAAAAGAGCAGTGCAAAGTCTGAGGGAATCCTGCAGGATGTCGTAGGAGCTCAGGGTCTATGGAAGCACAATCTCAGGGGTGCTTGGTCGCCGGTGGCGGAGCAATGGAGGGTAGAGCATTGAGGGGAACAGTGCAGGAACGGTGGGGCAGGAATAATGCAAGGTTCAGGAGAGCACAGTACATCTTAGTGAAGAATATGTTTTGCATGCAACAACATTGCAATGCTTCCTTACTCACAGAATAGGTACAACAAGGCAGCAACATTGCAAGCTCCCTTTTTTTTTGTCACAATCGGCACCGCAGAGCAGGAGTGCAGCGGTTCCTTCCACTAGCACAAATGTCATTCAAAATGATGGTGGGGAAAGGAATTGGGTCCTGTGAGGGTATGGACTTGACGAACACTAGGGGGGCTATTGCCTGACTGGCTATACCAAATCTTGAAGGGTCACTTTTTTCACGCATTCACATTGGTCCTTTTTGTATAATTGGAAGTAAACAGTCTTCTAAAGCTACATTGTACTTAACACCATCAATGCTGCTGCACTGTTGGGTCCATGCAATGCATTGGAAGCATGTCTTTGCAGTGTAGGGATATGTGATGAAAAGTAAGAAATTGTGTGATGAATTCCCCTGGTTTCCTCTCTGAAAGGGCCATTTCATGAAGGGTACTCTTCAATAGCCCCCTATAACAATGACAAAATGCCATTACACTAAAACGTAAAAAGAGTTTTATTGTCAGTGCAGAAGAACAAAAACATATGTGGTAGAAGAGAAAATCCAATTAGCACACAGTTCCAGCAGAAGCATAACCAAGTGCCTTTGAACATCTATAGCACATCATACTTGAAGGAAAATTGCAGAATGGTAAAATGAAACTTAAAATTGAAAACAGTATCCAAAGAGGAGCTTCCTAGTGGAATTCCCAATCCATAAAAACTTCAGTGAGAGCTGCCTGAATGATGGGTTACTCTACCACAATGCATCATGTTCTATGCCACTTGTAATAGGGGGGATAGGATATCCGTCACGTTGTGAGTAACCCAAACTCTAAATCAGGACATTAATGTTTAAGTCTTGGAGACCACAAAAACAATCATGGGCTTCATTTGCTCATTCAAAAGAATAGTTTATCAGCAAAATTGGTAGCATTTTACAACGGGCCCTTTACAATAGACCCTGTGACACCATTAAATTGACCACCTATATGTAAAATATTAATTTAATGTGTATCTTTTTGGTCCATTGCATCAATAAACACATGGCATAAATGTTTACATAACATGTACTATGTGTATAGTATATCCCTTCGGTTTTGCAACATTTGAGGAGTTGAGCCACTCATGTAAGCATTTTCCAGTTTGAAGTGCTGGGTAGGAACCTGGGGTCAATGCAGGCACAGCCCCGGTTCTTGGGCATGCATGTAGCATGTAATCATTATAACCCTAAATCCCTGTTGTAACTTTCAAATGTAAAACCCAAGGGTATCAGTCACCAACATGTCAACTTCTATGGTGGTCTATGATGGGATCTCTTCCTGGCTAATTTCAGAACATATTCACCACCATAACAGAGTCACCCCTTCTCCTTAGACAATACTGTGTTTTCCACTTTACACCTTTATGTAAATGTTTATGCCAATTCTACACTCCTGGAGCCGTTCATGATTTCTAGTTCATCAATAGCAATGGTTTAGCCAGTCAATAAACTATCCTTATGATTTCTCCCGTTTAGGCCTAGCGAGCATGGATCTCTTTTTAGCAAGTGAATGTGTCCGTCCATTTCAGTTTTGGTAACATTACTATTACTCAATGAGCGTGAAACCCCTAACATTAGCACAAAATCCACTCCATTCTTCCCACGTGGAGGGCATGTCTTTGGGGCATTTGGGTACATATTACCTATCATTCTAGGAGTCCGCCATGGCAGATGCATGTAATCATATAGCAACAATTTAAATCTCGCATTTTAGTGGAATCTATGGGGTTCCATTCTATGTCTCAGAGTACTTTGTCCAGATCTCTCATCCACGGCCCCTCAGTGCCTCCAGGTTGTATGTGGACAATTTCATAATGTGGAGAATAGTACAGTTATCAATGCCTTTCCGCCTCTAATTATCAATAATAACTAGAGTACTTTATGGCCAGGTGTCTACATTGTGTCACACTGACCAAACGATGGCGTCGTAGGGCAAAAACTGTCACACTTATACATTATACTTATGACACCTATCTAAGAAGGTCCTCATGTTGTTATTCACCTGTTGCTATTTTTAAGCAGGTTTCCTGATTTCAGTATCCTGCATCTCCTCTACGCCATCATCTCTTGTGTTAGCTACTTCATTCAGCTTGATCATGGACCACAATGGCAGCGTGGGTGCATAGGCTATCACTGGTATTGCTTTATGGAATGAACAGCAAAGAAACCCCGAAGGAAACTGCCAACCTAAATATAGAATCACTTAGAAGCTCATCACTGTCCTTTGCAAGGTGGATAGCAGATCACAGGGATACTCTTGTTCACCGTAGAGGTGAAGTGGAATGCAGTCCATGATATCACACCTCTACCCTAAGTGGGAAGAATAGCGTCCTTCTGTATGGTCAATGACGGCCAAGAAGTTCTGTAGGCCTTAAACATCAGCATTTGAGAAAGCCTGGCAACTTACTCTAGCATCACGGAGGCATGAAGTACGCACTAAAAGTGACCCAGCAAAACATTTGGTCCATAATGGTATGATATGTATCCCTCTATACCTAAACTGACAAAATGGGTGACAGATTGTGCTCTGTTAATTGCAATACAGGAACAAATTCAATCTGCACATAGTGTACAAAAGTGTTGCTAGTTCCAAACTGTAAAGTGTACAAACACATGATGGATGAAATGCTTGAATTAATCTCAGCCACTGATAATCACTCAGAACCACAACCAAGTCCATTGTTATTTGGCACACTGTGCTAGCTCATTTTGGACCCACCCATATGCAATTGAATCTCGACCTTGCTCCTGTAGATGCAGTCCAGCCCAAACAGCCAGGCCAGGTCCTCCCTCCCTGAACTAGAACACAAGCAATCAAAGACTGGTTTCAACCTTGTGAGGACTCATCAGTCGCATAAAGTTTGGTGCCAGTGGCACACTGATGTGTTGGGATCAACACTCACTAAGTCAGCAGCTATTACCAAACTCTTCTTCTTACAAAATGTTGGACCGATTATCTTTACCACTGCATGTTTAAAAAAGTGTTAGACTTCTTAGCTGTACAGTGATCTTTCCCCAAGCATTTTGTCTTTACTCCTGCATTTTTGCTGATCTTGTTTTTGTTGACCTTGGCACTCTGTGCACTTTCTACCACCGACTAGTGCTAAAGTGGGTGTGCTCACTCTCCAAACCATGGTAACATTGGCTATGTCCAGTTGGCACATTTTATCTACTTGTAAGTCCCTAGCAAGGGGTACTACCTGTACCCATCGCCTGTAAATTAAATGCTACCAATGGGCCTGCTGCACACTTGAGTAACCTTTTAACTAGGCTGGGACGGAGCTTACAATGTTGCGCTATGCATGACTCTGCAAAGTGGCAAAACAATTCTGCCTCGCTACGTAGAGTTCTGCAAGCAAGCAGAGTTTTCCATGGCGCTCGTTCATGTTGTGTTTTATGTCAAACACAGTATGGAGCACATCCTTGTGTTCAAAATAGTGCGCTAACGGCACCACGCAGTTTGAATGGGCACGGCCATCTTGTTTTCTTACTCAGTTCATGGTGTGGGCCTTTTTGAACCCCTTCCTAATCTTTTCAATCCTCTGCCCTCCTAATTAATCTACCCCTCAATTTTATTTACTCTATTAGTGTGTGGTTCTGTGTCTGTGTATTTTACGTTTTTTTCATTTTTTCGTGTTTTTGTGACTTTTTGTATTTTTGTATATTTTTCACTTTACTTCTTTATTTCTTCCTCCTTCCTTCTCCTTTTTCTTTTGCTTACCCCACCCAGCACCAATGCAGAGCAGGAAGGTGACCAGGGGAGCCATGGCACCAGCCCCCCCCAGACAGCCAGCAGAAGCAACAGCCTACCTTATTAACAGTGGCACCTCCAAGAGGTAAAGCCATGGTCGATCTTTTGTGAGATGGTGGTGACAGCATTGTTTTTTTACATGCAGTGCCCCCTCCTTTCCATGCTGGTAAAAGGTGGCAGGCCTGACTGTGTGTAGCCCTGCGGGAGTGTCGACTGCATTGGGGGAGGGTGCACAGGTGTGTGCGGCGCACTAGCCAGGTCTAGTGCACCACCCAGCAGCTGATGCACCGCTGGGCCGATATCCTCGACAGGGAGCAGGACCTGCTTGACCTGCTAGAAATCCAGATTCTGGGGCTCAGTGAGTATTAATGATATTATTTGTTGTGTTTGTGTTCTTTCCCGAATAGTATGAAGCTCAAACTCAGAGGTAAGTAAGGTTTAGTTTGTGTTAAGAATATTTTTATGTGATCCAGTCTGAGCCAAACATGTGCTTGGGGCTACCTAATCGTACTCGTTGGCACTCATTTCGGCTAACTATTTAAGAAGCCATTGCAATGAAGACTCCTCTGTCCTCCTTTCACCATAGTGAATTAGTGGGAACAGTAAGTTAGCATTCTGTGTGACTTTCTTTATTAAACTCATAGAGTCCTAAGTGATTTCACAGTGATGTGTAGTACTAGTATGCATCTATGCATTGCAAAAAAGGGAGCCTGTGTTGGTCCATCAAGGGGGTTGAGAAATGGGAATAGAATCAGTGATCATTCACTGCAATGCTTTAGTTTCAAATTTTGTTTTTGTTAAGGAAATTTGGAATAGGGATTTTAGGATCAGTATAGCCAACTCAGTGTTAATTGATACGAGTACCATAAGTGATGTGATTTAGATAAGTACGCTACAGTGTTTGCCTGTTATAAGAATTTTGAGGAGATTAACTGTGCTACTAATCTATTTTTTAAATCTTTTTTATTTCTTACATCAGCACCCAAGGCCAAGAAGAGGGGCAGTGCCGTGGCTTGTTCAGGGAGAGCCCGAGAAGAGGTGCCGAACACCAGCACCACTGTTGAGGGCTCTGCTCTCCCCAGTAAGTCCTATTATTTATTATTAGTATTTCCCTAACTTTAACCTCTTCCCACTATTTTACTATTTTTAATTTTGCCTTGTTTATTTTTTATACTGTCTCCTTTTTTCCAACTCCTGTTACAAGTTTTGTTTAATTCCTGTTATCCCTGCATTATCTTTTTTTCATTATTTCATGTTTTTATTGATAGCTGACCTTTTCCGGTCTGTGCTAGTCTGTAGCTTTCTTCTGCTTTGTTGGTAATCTTTCCCTCTCCAGTGTATATTTTGAGGTACTGTAGGACTAAGAATAGAGTTTTGGTAATCTACTGTCTACTGTGACGATTGCAGGCCCAAGTAAGCTAGTATTATAAATAATATTCACCATGTATGTTTGTTGAGACGGCTTTCTTGTTCTTGCTTGTGCTCCAACAATTAATGAGAGATTGTCCAAAGTCATGGACCACCCTCCTCCCCAATCCCCAATGTTGTGCCGTGTAATTAATTTCTACAGCACACCAGTAGTTCCAATGACAATGCAGCATGGTTGGAAAGTATAAGGTCCCATTGTATTTGCCAACCAACACAATATGTCTTTCATTGACCATTATTATTCCACCCCTTTATTGCACTTCAATGATTCAGAGTCATCATCATCATAGGCTGTAGCTCTGCCCCTCCATTACAAAAAGTTTTTGGTTTGCTTGACTACCTACCTTTTCTAACATTGTGAACCAACAAAATTCCCAGAGTGATATTTTTGATAGAAGATACTGTGGTGCTAACCAAACTGTAGTGATGTATGGCAGTTGTATTTTTTTATTACAATAAGTTAAATGGAGGTATATCTGGTATCTAAAAAATGTATAATGTTATTTTCTAGCCACACAGAGTGCCACCGGCTCAAGAACCACTCCAGGAGGAGATTCTGTTGGAGGGGGAGAAGTGGCGGCTGAGACAGGCAGTGGTAAGTCACATTACTTGCTTAGTGACAATTACTATCATACTTAACTACCTACAAAGGTATTGTCATGACACGTGATCGTGAACCCCCAGCTTTACCAGCTACGGCAGTGATTGAGTTATGGCCACTGCTACAACTCAGCGAATGCTCACATAATGTACACTAAAAATGATGGCTTGATGGAAACGGAAAATAATGACGTGTTAAAAGGAAGGATAGGTAAAATGAGTGAAAGGCAAGGATGCTTGGGTGGAAGAAAGGATGTGTGGGTGAGTATTGGGTCAATGAATGTATGAGTGACAGGATGATTGAAAGAAAGGGGGATACTGAATGGATTTGAAATTTTGTAAAAGACTGGATGAGAGAAAGTAAAGTTTAAAATCTGGTGGCTATGGATGAATTTAGTAGGAAGAATGAAAGGATGATTGAATAATTGCTTGTATGAATAAACAAGGGAGCTCTTATGGAGTGGGGCATGCAACTCACCTTCTTTCCTTACTTATTTTTTTCGTTATCAAAGCTATTGTTATAATTGTGTGGTATTTTAATTTTTGTTCTAATCCCTTGGCTCACTATATTTGTTAAGTGAGGCAGGTATGTGTCCCACCCATCACCATTCATCCACCCCCACCCTGCCAACGGCATTTTGCTACCCATGACCAAAGAAGTGCTATATGGTTCAATTTATGACTGCAGTGTTGGCTGTGCAATGTGCGTCTGCTACATTAATGCCGCCTTTTCAAAGTTTTCAATGCTTTGCAAATCGAACCCACAACCTTTGTTTCCCTTTGCCCACTCAGTCACCTCTTAGTACTTCACTCCTTTGGTCTTTCCTAAGTACTTCCATATCAGCCTACCAAAAAAATAGAAAAATCCATTCTTGGCATGTGCCACATTTTTATGGGCATGTAAAGTGGTTCCAAAATATGTTTTATGGTTTCCCTTAATAGATTTGTTTTACACCTGTTCAGATTTTTCCCTTCAGACTTTCGTCTATTACAGTGACAAATCGATGGTCAGTGACACCACTCTATTCTATAAAAAAAGCTCTACCTACCCGCCTAATCCCTTTACCCTACCCTGCAGTAAAGTGGCACGTTTCCTTTCCTTAGTGCCCAGTGAATGAATTTGTTGGCAATAATTTGTGGTGGTGGGTGAGGCCAGTGAGTAAAGTAGGACTAAGTGCCCAATTTTATTTCAGGTTTGGCATAAGGGATACTGTGTGTTGAGTATGCCAAATATAATCTCTATAGTCCGTTTCTTTCCTTGTAGTTCAGTTCATCATTTTCCCCAGCACCTACTTACAACAGACAGGATAATAATTTCCCCATTTTATAGGTGATGTGTGATATGTAGTACCTTATTTATTATTTATCTGCCTCTTTGGAGTCATGGTGGAAATTGAAAGGCATTTGGAGAAGAGCAGGGTCATTGCAATTAAAGATAAATTACTATGAACTACAACTGCTCTACGGGCAGACAATTGCAAAGAATCTGAAGTGCTGCTAGCATGTAACTTGTACTCCACATTACATAATGCCTTACTCATAAATGAAAGGTAATTTATTTTTAGTTTTCCACTCAAAGTGTCTGTTTAGTTATTAGAAAAGTCTATAAAAGAAAAAAAATCAAATCATTGTTTTTTCTTAATCTCAGGTATTTAGCCTTAATTCTTCCATCCAGTCAGTGCTTTTTAATTGAGGCATGTGTGGGTAAAATTGGCCCAGTGGCTCTCCTAATAATAATCATATATAATTCCAATGTCTCCAGCAATGTACTGCTACTGCGCCACCCACTACTTAATTTTTAACAAGTGTTTGCATTAAGCATTGTTTGCAATGTGTCTTTTTTCTATTTGTTTTTCTCAATATAGCTACTCCTGCTGGTTCACAAGCACCACCCACCAGGAAGGAGCTAGCAGCCCATCTGAGACAGCAGAGGTTGTAAACCATCCAGGCAAAATACTGGCAGCTGGTGGTCCTGGAAGATGAAGAGGTGAAAACAGCTGCCTCTGACTCAGGCCCCAGTTCAGCACCCCAGGCCAGCCTCCAGCCTCCTGGCCATTATATCACCTGCACCGCCACCAGCTGTTAGGGTCCCTGACTAGAACTAGTGCTGCCCCCTACTGCTGTGACAGGGCATTGCTAAAGTACATCCTGCAGCAGATAGACAGTATAGAGAGCTGGCTCAGTTCAATAGAACAAAGCTTGGACCAGCTCTGGACCCAAATAGACAATGTCCTCTTCTGATCCCTTTTGTGAGAGGGAATTGTTGTTGGTGGAGAGGGTGGGAAGGAAGTTGGGATTGTTTTTTTTCACTTTCATTGGGCTTTTAAGGATGAGGTAATTTGTTTGGGGAGAGGATTGGCCGGTTGTGGGTGGAAAGGGATTTTCTATTTGTAAAAAATAAAGGGGAATTATGTATTTTACTTCATTTTTGCCTAAAATGTTTATTTTGGTGCTTTCGTTTGCACTGCTGTCTTGTAGTGTACCCTGTTTTTTAAATCTAAAAAAAAGTGTACACTTCCCTCTGTAACTACATTGACCTACAGGATGATTACCATTGCCTATTTTGTCTACAAAAACCTAGACACACACAAACAACATCTTCTTCAGTAGAAGTGAATTACTAACTAAAAAAGTTCACTTCAATCCATAGATCTTCTCCTACCTGAACAGATGAAGTGATGGCTGATACGTCAGTCTTCTTAATACACCTCTTTCCCAAGGTGTCATCTTATCATTAGGGGTGGTAGTAGTAGTAGTAGTAGCAGGTGAGCGCACTAGCAGAGCAAACACAAGGTGCCACTCCCACCAATGCAAAGTCCAACTGCAGGATTAATCAAAGGATTACCCATCATTGTCAACTAGATTGAAAGAAAGCAGACAGTTAGTGGTTCACATATTATATCAAAACGTTAGGTAGACTGAGACCAGACAACCACAATGACACTATTTGACAGACAACAACGAAGACCTGATATGATAATAAAAACTAGCATATCAACTTCTTCTGGCAACTGGGAGCTAGCATTTAATGAAAACTAAACTTCGGAAATGAATCCTCAAGTCAGGAGAAGTGGGCTCAGAGTCAGGAGTGGCTGGACAAGGTTAAGCATTTACGCAACACAATGCCTTAATGATGATATTGATAGGGCTGGTGTAGAATATTGCTCAGGTAATAGAAGGTCATGCAGCAAGTTGGTGCCGCTTTCACCAGATCCGCTCCAGCAAGTGTGTGATCTATTTATGATATAAAATTAAGTCACACCTCAGTAAATAACACAGCCCGGGGAAATAGGGTTAGGGGATCAATGAATAGAAGGAAACGGGGATTTGGGAAAAGTGAGTCAAAGGCAAACACTACACAAAAATAAACCACAACAATATTCTTCGGGGCTCTAAGCAGCACACCATCATCTATCTGTTATAGAAAGAAATGATAAAGGGATAAGTATGACACAGTTCAGTTAAAGGCATTTCAAACAGTCCTTCTGCCCCAAAGAAAGCCAGGATAGTATATATAGCTAAATGTTATGTCTTCTAGGTTTGAAAAATACAAATTATGGAAGATTGAAGTTAACCCACTCAGTTCTAAAAATTATGATTGTTAAAAGGAAAATTATACTGTTTTGCCAAATTGGGTGGTGCATAGCCATTCTTATTGGAATGTCTGTCACTCTTGGGTGCCTGGCTAAACCTTTCCGGTAGGTAAGCTGAAGTGTTGAGCTTTCCCTAAGTTTTGTTCATGCAGGAGAGGATTAGGAGAAGGTCTGCATATTGAAAACACAGTAGCTGTATTATAGAGTAAAGGAGAAGGACAAAAGGAAGCAAGGAAAGCTTAATGATGAGTCAGGAGTGTACCAAGAATACTCAGAGGCAGAACAAGAACATAAAGAGGAGTTTCAAAATGCAGCAAACACACATGCAGCAGCATTTCCCACATCAACTCACTTCTCTCCAGTCCACGGAGCTGAGTGTGCACTAGGCCTCAGAGTCTTCACCATCATCATGGTTTCTTGTTGAAGTATTTTAGCTGTCGAGGTAGTCCTGCCTTGAGTCTGTCCATCCTCCTCCTCCTGATTCTTAGTACCTCTGTCCCAGTCCCAAACCATGCGATGTAGACCCGTGTAATGTACTGCTGTTGAAAACAATAGAGAAACAGAATTGGAGTATTTTGAGTAGATTTGTGTTTGATAACTAAAGTGGCTGGTCTAGTACATCATCAATCATCACTCACAATCTCTGAATATATCACTGCTATCACCACTAATTGGTGAAATAGTTAGTAGTTACCTCTTCCCATCAAAACACAGTGGTTGATTCAAAAGATTATTTTCTCCTTGATGATAGCAACACATTGGAATTTGACATTGGCACTGACAGACATTTAATCAATTATCTTTTGGGGCAGCCTTGCTAGGTGATATTTAAAAAAAAGAGAGGCAATGGCATGTGAGCAAGGCAGGCATTGTCTACAATTTCCTGAAGAGAATGTGGGGGCTTCTTTACTGCACACAGACCTATTTCTAATTAGGCCATATACGTGACTACAAATGGTGGGGCAGCATAAATCCAACACAACTATAATGTTCCACTAGCTATTTTCTTGCAAAGAAAGAAAGAAAAAAGAAGTTCAAAGAAAAATAATGAAAAGGTTCTAAGGTGCACTAGCATACTCAGTCTGTGAAGTAGAATTCATCTTCAAACTCAATTGGTTCACCCAGAAGTTGGTCAGCAAACACACTTGATTCAGACCGATCATCCTCTTTATCCTCCTGTGGTATTTCGGGAACGTTGTAATCAGGTGGTATAAAATGCTGGTTCATTTTAATCATGGTAAATCTCTCCACGTTTTGAGGAGAGAGACGAGTCATTCTCACTGTAACAACTGTACCAGCTGCACTAAGCACACACTCAGCAGATACACTGGCAACAGGACAAGCCAGATACTTTATTGCCACCATGCTGAGCTGTGGCCATTGGTGTATCTTCCCATGCCAATACATCAACAGGTTTTGATCAACAAACACCTCTTTTGGGTCATCCAGATACTTCTGGTGCATCCTCTGAAGTGTCATTGATGCTGTCATTTGTTTGACCTCTTTTGCCTGTGTCTCAGGCCTGGACTTTAGACCTGCCACTTGAAATCAAGCCAATGCAGAGGTCCAATTCTTCTGATGTTGTTGGCGGTGTTCTTGTTGCTGGTGTTGGCTGCTGTCAGACAAGACTGCCCTTTTTGGAAGTTGAAGGTTGCTCTCCAGAACTGCAGAGTGGGACTCTAAGTTCCAAGCGTTCTCCTTTCAGTTCTCTGGCTTGCTCAACAATCCACCTCTTGTATTTTGAAAAATCCCTTTCAGAAAAATGAATGAAAATTGAAAGATTTTTTTTGTACCATGGATCAAGTAGGATGGCACAATCTTTGGATGAGATAAAGCCATTTTGCAGCTCTGCATTACAAATCAAGTGACAGCTTGGACCGTCAAACAAGGCATGTGCTTCTGAGTTTTCATTCACACCTCTGAGTGTGAACCTTTCAGACACCTTCTTTAGCTGCTCCTGTAGCAGATGCAACAATGGAATAGCTTGGCCCATCGTACGGTCCTCCTTGCTAACTTCCCATGCGAAAACCTCAAAAGGAAGCAGCATCTGAGTCAGGCATTTAACTAGGCCCCATTTGTCCACATCCATGGTTATAGCTTTTGGAGACCTCTGGGACGCAGCCATTCAGACACCTTGCTATTAATTTAGTCCAAAATGTTTGCAGCTGTATGTGATTTCTCCATGGCGAACATGACTACTGTTGAATACCGACAAATGCTTTAAAAAATGTCTTCAGGGTCAAGAACTGTAGCTAGCTTTTGCTTTACCCCTGCAAAAGAGATGCACATGTAATCAGTAGTCTCATCCACAGGTCAACCATCCTCATGTCTGTTGTCAGGTGGATAGTGTGGACAACACTTTGCTGCAAAGCTTGTCCAACCAATTGAAGCACATCGTGATGCAGCACTGGAACAGCAACTGTGGCAAAATAGGTCCCACTTGGAACCTTCCTTTTTATGCAGATGGCTTCCACAAATTCTAAGAACCTCACTCCTTCCACAGAAGAGAAGGGAGGAAGTCCAGGGCTAACATTTTTGTCAGCTTTCCATTGTACAAATGTGCCATTTGGTGGTTGTGTTCATAGGGCCCCTCCTGCCTAAACATACACGTAATAGTAGCATGGATTTTCTTCTTTTCTAGGGCCACAGACACTGGCAACTTTTGAGAAGTAGGTGGTAATAGACTCAATGTGTGTCATGGTGAAGTTGCCACATGCTGTGATGTCTCCAACTGACTCTGAGTCTTCCTGTGCCATTGTGAGGTTTCTGGGGTGGGTGATTCTGGAGCATTGCTGGGGACAGAGCTGCTTTGCGTGAGGATGTCACCCTCTTCTTCCTCAATTTACACTGTGATTTGACCAGTTCATAGCAGATGTCTCCTGGCTCTTCACACCTTCGCCACCACAACCACATTCAGCAATTTTTTTAAGGTGCTCCTCCCACCGGATTACATGATGTATTTTGATATAGGTCGTCTGGCCTCCAGTACCATAATGTGAACCAGGCTTACCTCGATGAACACTTGCATGGCAAATGGGGCATGTTGCAATTTTCAACTCCTGTTTGCTATTCATAAAAGTCCTAAATTGGGGAGAAGTACTTTTTTACTGGGCTACTGCCAATGCCTGAAGTAGAACTGGAAATAGGTAGGTGTGTCAATTGCCTCTCTGTCGTTCATACTTCTACTGAGGTAGAGGTTGGTGCAGGTCTCAGCTGCAGCCTTAAAAATATGGGAACTGACGATATTACCCATGCCACATTCCTCTGAGCAGATTGGATAGTAATGTTGGACTTCTTTGTGCTAGCTTACACAATGACTGGCTTGTCATCATTATCATCCTCCTCATTATCATCCTATTTCATTATTCTAAGGCTTTCTGGAATGTTTCTTTTCCCTTCCCTCTCCTGGTATCTCCTGGACTCTGCCGGGGCCCACTCAATGTCCTCGTCATCGTCATCAGAAGTAGTGCTCGGAGAAGATGGTGGAGTAATACCCTTCCTTTTTTTTGCTGGAGATCTGGGAGCCATTGATTCTAAAAGAGAAGGGTCTTGCTCGGCAGGAAGCTCGACCCTCTGTTCTGCTCCAACTTCGGGAAGATATACTATTGCTGGCTGCAGCTGCTATCCACTTTGCTCTGTTTCCTGAAATGATTGGGTAATACATTGAAAAAGGGACTGTGAGAAAACAGGGCTGATTGCAGAGGCCCCATAACTTTTTGCCCCCATTTTCCTCTTTTTGCTGGTGTTTTCCTGACTTTGATGGTGCCCTGGGTACTGCTAACCAATCCCAGGGCCTGTGCTCTGTGTAAAATGGATATGCAAATTAGGCTAATTATAATTGGCTAAGTTAACCTACCTATAAGTCCCTAGTATATGGTAGGGCATGTAGGTTTAGGGACCACAGCATAGGTGGTGCACACCTAGGTGCACTGCTGAGGTGCCCAGTGTCATTTTAAAAGCAAGCCTGCCTTGCTGGCTGCTTTTAAATTAAAGTTATATGCAAATTCGACTTTGGAATTAAAGGTACTTCCAAAGTCTTAAACTACCTTATTTTTACATATAAGTCACCCCTAAGGTGTGCCCTATGTGCCCCTAGGGCTGGGTGCCATGTAACTATAAGCAGGGACTTTATAAAAATAGATTTATAAGCCCTGGTGAGGTAAAAACAGCCAAATTCGTTTTTCCCTCATTGAAGTAAATGGCCTTCATAGGCTAGAATGGGCAGACTTTATTTTAAATTTTAAAGTCTCCTTAAATGTTACATACCAAGAATTTGGTATCAAATTAATTGTTGTAATAAATCCCACAACTTCCAGTTGTTGGATTTAATATAACTTGTTCAGGTAAAAAGTTTAGACTTTACCTAAAAAGTTGCCAATTTCAGCTCTGCATTGTTTTTGCTGCTGTGCTCTGATTGGCCAGCCTGCAGCAGCTTCTGCCAGGCTGCCTTGATGAGGTGTGAAGTGGCCAGGCTTCACACAAAGGAATGTGCTAGGGGGAGAGAATCTCCCCTCAGCAGATGGTGAGGCAGGAAGGGGGAGGGCTGCCAAACTGGTCTTCAAAGGCAGAGAAGGACATTTGCAGCACCCAGCAACACCCCCACATCCTGCAACCCCAGACAGCTAGGTGCCCCCTTGATTAGATTAGGAGAGGGCAGGAGAGGGGTGTGTTTATGATTTTTAGCCACACCAGTGGGAGGGCTCAGCCAGATGTAACCTCCAAAAATCAGATTCATCCATGTTGGATTTTTAGAGACTGTTGCCTTCTGGGATGGATTTTTGCCACACTTCCCAGGAAGTGGTCATCACAGGGGGACGACCATGTCCCTGATTGGAGAACCAGGGTCCCCCTGCTTTTCACCCAGGAGCAAGGATAAAACTGGCAGACCTGCACCCACGCCTCAGATCCCCACCAAATTTCAAGAAGAAAGAACTTAAGGAGAAGAAGGACTGCCCTGCTGGACCCCTGGCCTGCACCTGGAACCTGCACTCAGAAGGACTGCACCAGCTGCACACTTGGGCTTCACCACAAGAAGGACTTTGCCTGGCTTCAACTGGTTCAAGGAGGGACTCCCTGTTTGCTACAGGTGAAAAATTGCTAACCAGAGTCCCCTGCACCAACTCCTGAAGAAAGCGACCAGCTGACCACTGTCCAGTGGCCAAAAAGGAGTTTGCGCCAGGTGCATTCTGGGAGTTGAAGTCCGCACCCCCCAAGGACCATCACAGAACTTCTGGACCCTTGGGGTGAGCTGTGGACCCCAAAAGAACCTTAAAAGAACACCTGGGTGAAGACCCAGAAGTTTGGAAAAGATTTGAGAATTTTTGGAAAAAAGCTCCAGAGAGGGACCGACCCGCCGCAGAAATTCTAGCCGGCTTGCCTCAACCGTGACCCGGCCTGACTTTGTGGTTCGTCCCGTTAAAGAAAAACATCCAAAAAAGAGACTAAGTCCGAACGTAAAAAGTTGACCGGGACCTCCCAGCCATCGTATCCGAGAAGGGCTCCATGGACGTCGGATCAAGATCCAGCTTTACCCCGGTCGAAGGATTTTCATCTCGAAAAAACGACTAAGTCCGAAGGTAAAAGTCTCCACCGAGGAAACCCACATCGCGTATCCGGACAAGGGCTCCAGGAGGTCGGATTCAACTGGCAGGTTCGTCCCGGTGAAGAAAAACTTCAAAATAAAGACTAAGTCAGAAGGTAACTTTTTAACCGAGGCCTCCCGCGACCTGTAGCCGAGCAGGGCTCCATCGCGGTCGGCCTGAAAGTTTGACTTTGCCCCGGTCGAGGTGCAACCAGATGACCCGATTGGCGCTTTTTGTTTATAAGCGCTAGAAAAGTAATAATTCTTTAAAAATTCATATCTCCGGTTCCCCTGAACCGATTTTAATCGTTTTTGTGTCATTTTAAAGATAAAAATATAAACTATTTTTATAAATTGGTTTTGGATTTTTAAACTGTTTCCTGTGTTTTATTTAATTACTGTTTTGTGATATTTGAATGCTTTACACTTTGTCTCCTAAGTTAAGCCTTGACGCTCGTTGCCAAGCTACCAAGGGTTGAGCTGGGATTAATTTACTGAGACCTAACTGTACCTATGTGGAGGTTAGTGGCTTGTTGCTAGGTGTAGGTACCTACCTGCCCTACCAATAACCCATTTTCCAACATAATTGGAAGCAGCGACGGGATCCTGTACTTGTGTTCAATATCACGTTACAGTTTTAGGTAAAACAAATTAAAAATCCTTTAAATTGTCCTAGTGCAAAAATTGTTTTTAATTTTTAATTTGGATTAATTTCAATTATTGAATTTTTGTAATTTTTCTAAATTCTTGTTTCCAATTTTTGCAAAGAGTTTTTGTTGACACAAAACTAGGGAACCATGGAGCTTGATCTGGCTAGCCTACCCACACTGACAGTAGTCCAGCTTAGGGGGTTGTGTATTGAAAGAGGGTTGCCTGCAACCACTGATCTCAGGAAGCAAATCCTGATCACATCCCTGACAGCATGGGCTGAGGCCCAAGAGGTAGAGTCAGAAGAAGCTCCAGAGGAGGGAGAAAGAAGGGAGGATGCAAGCTCTAACCACTCAGGGGAGGGAAGGCATCTGACCCTAAGTGAGGACGAGGAAGAACGGTCCTCAGTAAATACAGTCACTAGGGGCAGATCCAAAGCTAGTGGTGGGAAGGGGGTCCTTTCAGGAGGAGAGAACCCATCCATCAGAGAAAGAGAGCTGGAGGCCCAGCTAGCATACATAGCTTTGGAAGCAGAGAAGCTGGCCCTAGAAAAGAAAAAGTGGGCATACAAAGAGAAAAGAGATGGAAGCAGCGATAAAGAAGCTGAGGTGTCCATGGGTGGGGGAGTTTGCCCCAGATTACCCAAGGGGGTAGTTCCTGCTTATGTAGAGGGGGATGACATAGATAAGTGGCTGGGGGCCTTTGAGAGGGCACTCCAAATGAGAAGGGTTAGGCCTCAATACTGGGGTTCCCTTTTGTGGGAGTTGGTCCCCAACTCAGGGAGGGATAGGCTTCTGACCTTAAGGGGGGAGGAGGCAGATTCATACCCTAGTATGAAGAGGTGCTTAGCCAAGAAGTTTGGTCTGACCCAGAGCAATATAGAATGAAGTTCAGGGACACCCAGAAGGTCAGTACCCAGTCTTGGGTTGACTTTGTGGACATTTCACTAAAGGCACTAGAGGGCTGGATTATTGGCAACAAAGTAAATACTTATGAGGGGTTATACAATCTGATCATGAGAGAGCACATCTTGACCAATTGTATCCAAGAAAGGTTACGCCAGCATCTAGTGGACTCTAAGCAGACCAACCCTAGAGAGCTAGGGGAGGCAGCTGATGAGTGGTTGAGAACCAGGGTGGTTGTCAAGTCCCAGGGGGGAGACTCGAAGAAGGGGGGGACAAGTCCCCAAAAACCTAAGGAGGGAGGTGGTAAGCCCACCACAGAGACTCCCTCTGTACCCCAGAACCCTAAGAAGGAGGAGAGTAAATCCCACTCCCACTCTGACAAGCAGAGACAGGGAGACCCAGGGTTAAAAAAACTCTTGGACAGTAGGGCTTGCTTTGACTGTCAGCAGACAGGTCACTTCACAGGAGATGCAGCCTGTCCAAAGAAGGTGGTTAGCACTGGGCTGTCCAGTGTAGCCATAGAGGAGGATTCCTCAGATGATGAAGTCCTCCTAGCATTGTGCTGGGAGACAGGACCAGATGGTAAGCTGGTGATCCCTGAGGGTGGGAGTAGGCACTTCCACCACATTCAAGTGAATGGGATCCCTACCACTGGCCTGAGAGACACCTGTGCCAGTCACACTATAGTGAGTGACCGGTTAGTGACCCCAGACATGTATGTCCCAGGAAAGACAAAGAAAGTCAGGACAGCCACAGGGGAGGTCACCTCCAAACCTGTAGCCATAGTGCCCCTAGAGAGGGAGGGTATCCTTGACTGGATTAGGGTGGTAGTCAGTGCTGACCTTCCCTTAGATTGTATCCTGGGCAATGACCTCCCAGAGGTGAGTCTGGTCCCAGATGGGGTGGTCGCCCAGGGCGCCCCCCCAACCCAAAGTCCTGGGGAGTCAGTCCCTACAGTTAGGAGACAGGGGTCCCCAAGAAAAGGAAAGAAGAAAAGGAAGGGTAGGCCACTCTTAAAGAGAGTTCCAGGGAGCCAAGGGCCTTCTGCCCCAGTATGGGGGGAGCCCAGAGTTGGCACTGGTGAGGCCTCCCCTGACCCCAAGGAAGTCCTGAGTAGTCAGGCAGCTGTCCAGATGCAGGGTGTTGCCCCTGCACTGACAGAAGGGAGAGTGGAAGGAGGGTGTCTGCCACAGGAGGTGGTAGCCCCCCACTCTAGACAGCAAGAGGGGTGCCAGGACCCAAAAGTTGCCCCTAAAGCAGCTCAGCCACCTGTCAGTGGAGAGCTTAGGTTGTGGTTCTGGGTACTGACAGCTGTCAGTAGCCTCTGCTGGGTGCTAGCCTTCCTGGCAGCACTGTACTTGGCCTGGGAGGCAGACCCCAGGGCCAATAGCAAAGTAGGCCCCCTGACCCTGTTGGTCATGGTGGGGTTCCTCAAGTGTTGGGTGACCTCTTTGGGTAAGCTAGGTGTTGCCCTAGCAAAGTTAGGAGTAGGGGAGGTGGGCACCTCACTACCCAAGTTGGCAGAGAGAGAGGAGGAAGACCCCCCTAGAGGAAAGTTTCAGTTTGAGTTGGGTCCTTTTACTGTTGGGATGGCTTCACTACCCATAGGGAGTGACCCTGACAGGAGGATATAAGGCAGAGTAGGCCCTGCAAAGAGACAGCCAGTTTTCTTCACTGTCTTCCTCGCCTAACAAGCCAGGAAGACTCTCCCAGGGTTGGGCTGAGTCTCCTGGGCGTGTGGGCTGGGGGGGGGGGGGGTTGTGTGAGAAAACAGGGCTGATTGCAGAGGCCCCATAACTTTTTGCCCCCATTTTCCTCTTTTTGCTGGTGTTTTCCTGACTTTGATGGTGCCCTGGGTACTGCTAACCAGTCCCAGGGCCTGTGCTCTGTGTAAAATGGATATGCAAATTAGGCTAATTATAATTGGCTAAGTTAACCTACCTATAAGTCCCTAGTATATGGTAGGGCATGTAGGTTTAGGGACCACAGCATAGGTGGTGCACACCTAGGTGCACTGCTGAGGTGCCCAGTGTCATTTTAAAAGCAAGCCTGCCTTGCTGGCTGCTTTTAAATTAAAGTTATATGCAAATTCGACTTTGGAATTAAAGGTACTTCCAAAGTCTTAAACTACCTTATTTTTACATATAAGTCACCCCTAAGGTGTGCCCTATGTGCCCCTAGGGCTGGGTGCCATGTAACTATAAGCAGGGACTTTATAAAAATAGATTTATAAGCCCTGGTGAGGTAAAAACAGCCAAATTCGTTTTTCCCTCATTGAAGTAAATGGCCTTCATAGGCTAGAATGGGCAGACTTTATTTTAAATTTTAAAGTCTCCTTAAATGTTACATACCAAGAATTTGGTATCAAATTAATTGTTGTAATAAATCCCACAACTTCCAGTTGTTGGATTTAATATAACTTGTTCAGGTAAAAAGTTTAGACTTTACCTAAAAAGTTGCCAATTTCAGCTCTGCATTGTTTTTGCTGCTGTGCTCTGATTGGCCAGCCTGCAGCAGCTTCTGCCAGGCTGCCTTGATGAGGTGTGAAGTGGCCAGGCTTCACACAAAGGAATGTGCTTGGGGGAGAGAATCTCCCCTCAGCAGATGGTGAGGCAGGAAGGGGGAGGGCTGCCAAACTGGTCTTCAAAGGCAGAGAAGGACATTTGCAGCACCCAGCAACACCCCCACATCCTGCAACCCCAGACAGCTAGGTGCCCCCTTGATTAGATTAGGAGAGGGCAGGAGAGGGGTGTGTTTATGATTTTTAGCCACACCAGTGGGTGGGCTCAGCCAGATGTAACCTCCAAAAATCAGATTCATCCATGTTGGATTTTTAGAGACTGTTGCCTTCTGGGATGGATTTTTGCCACACTTCCCAGGAAGTGGTCATCACAGGGGGACGACCCTGTCCCTGATTGGAGAACCAGGGCCCCCCTTCTTTTCACCCAGGAGCAAGGATAAAACTGGCAGACCTGCACCCACGCCTCAGATCCTCACCAAATTTCAAGAAGAAAGAACTTAAGGAGAAGAAGGACTGCCCTGCTGGACCCCTGGCCTGCACCTGGAACCTGCACTCAGAAGGACTGCACCAGCTGCACACTTGGGCTTCACCACAAGAAGGACTTTGCCTGGCTTCAACTGGTTCAAGGAGGGACTCCCTGTTTGCTACAGGTGAAAAATTGCTAACCAGAGTCCCCTGCACCAACTCCTGAAGAAAGCGACCAGCTGACCACTGTCCAGTGGCCAAAAAGGAGTTTGCGCCAGGTGCATTCTGGGAGTTGAAGTCTGCACCCCCCAAGGACCATCACAGAACTTCTGGACCCTTGGGGTGAGCTGTGGACCCCAAAAGAACCTTAAAAGAACATCTGGGTGAAGCCCCAGAAGTTTGGAAAAGATTTGAGAATTTTTGGAAAAAAGCTCCAGAGAGGGACCGACCCGCCGCGGAAATTCTAGCCGGCTTGCCTCAACCGCGACCCGGCCTGACTTCGTGGTTCGTCCCGGTAAAGAAAAACATCCAAAAAAGAGACTAAGGGGGTTATTCTAACTTTGGAGGAGGTGTTAATCCGTCCCAAAAGTGACGGAAAAGTGACGGATTTACCACCAGCCGTATTACGAGTCCATTATATCCTATGGAACTCGTAATACGGCTGGTGGTATATCCGTCACTTTACCGTCACTTTTGGGACAGATTAACACTCCTCCAAAGTTAGAATAACCCCCTAAGTCCGAACGTAAAAAGTTGACCGGGACCTCCCAGCCATCGTATCCGAGAAGGGCTCCATGGACGTCGGATCAAGATCCAGGTTTACCCCGGTCGAAGGATTTTCATCTCGAAAAAACGACTAAGTCCGAAGGTAAAAGTCTCCACCGAGGAAACCCACATCGCGTATCCGGACAAGGGCTCCAGGAGGTCGGATTCAACTGGCAGGTTCGTCCCGGTGAAGAAAAACTTCAAAATAAAGACTAAGTCAGAAGGTAACTTTTTAACCGAGGCCTCCCGCGACCTGTAGCCGAGCAGGGCTCCATCGCGGTCGGCCTGAAAGTTTGACTTTGCCCCGGTCGAGGTGCAACCAGATAACCCGATTGGCGCTTTTTGTTTCTAAGCGCTAGAAAAGTAATAATTCTTTAAAAATTCATATCTCCGGTTCCCCTGAACCGATTTTAATCGTTTTTGTGTCATTTTAAAGATACAAATATAAACTATTTTTATAAATTGGTTTTGGATTTTTAAACTGTTTCCTGTGTTTTATTTAATTACTGTTTTGTGATATTTGAATGCTTTACACTTTGTCTCCTAAGTTAAGCCTTGACGCTCGTTGCCAAGCTACCAAGGGTTGAGCTGGGATTAATTTACTGAGACCTAACTGTACCTATGTGGAGGTTAGTGGCTTGTTGCTAGGTGTAGGTACCTACCTGCCCTACCAATAACCCATTTTCCAACAGGGACAAATCCAATTTAAAGTCACTGCTCGTCGGCGTTGCCATGATTGCAGTGGCTGCCTCACTGACAGACATGGTTTTTAGCTTAGGTTGGGGGGGTTCTGTTGATGCGGGAGTGCTGCTTCCAGGTACCTCCCCGGAGGCCGGTATGGCAGGCACACATCTTTCAAAAAAGGTTGCAGTTGGCACACCACTGGTGGAAAGCTGCTTCTTCTAACTGACCACTTTCTTGGAAAAAACTTTTTTTGGGGCCATCTTAAACCTCTCAGTTGGAAGTGGCACTAAACTGCACAAGCAGAAGAGATTGGAGGACTGAAAGAATTGTACAGGCCTTCTGTTTGGCAGTATTGTGGGTGAGGTGATGTCTATTCTCTTTTGCATCTGAAAGCAACCAAGCAAGAAAAACATGTATTTATAGAAACATGGCATTGTTGCAGGTTGCAATAGTACAGACAAAAGCAATATTAGTGTGGCTGGTTACTTATGTAATAAATACCTGTTTAATCCACACTATTTAATTTCATTTCAAACCAGACAACATGTAGCAATAGCTCTTTGTTTTATCTCCATCTGTTTTAAAGGAGACACCTTTGATAGTCAGAGAGAGGTGCATTGGTATAAGGAATAATCCTTTAAAAACCCATGATGGTAAGGGTGTCCAGGAGGAAATGGAACTATTATACACTTAAAGAAACCGAATGCTGTAGTGCGGCTGTGCGCCTATGGTGGATGGATGGATTGATGGATCAAGGCAAAATGATGAATTAAATGATTTGAAAGAATAAAAAATTTGATAAATTGAAAACAAAAATTTTACAAAATAAAAATAATAAACAGAAATTACATTAAAAAATATTAAGATTAAAAATACAAAATAAAATAAAACATTGAAATAAATAAAAAAATAAAAATAAATAGAAAATTAAAATGAAATCTTTTAATTAAAAATTACATTAAAAAATTAAAATATCAACTTAAATTAAACAAATGATCAATAATTGCCAATGTTTGTATGGGAGGACAAGAAGAAAAAATGAGGTGCTAAATAAAAAATGCAAAAAAAGAAAGGAAATAATATAAGGAATGCTGTCAGCCACATGGTCAAACAATAACAAAAAGGAGGAAGGAGGCATGGGGAATAAATAAAGAACATATGCAAACCTATGGCAAAGGCACACTGGCTATATGCACAAAATGGGCACCATCCACATGGTCAAACAAAAACAAGGAGTAAGGAGGCATGGGGAACAAAGAACACATGCAAGCCTTTGGCAAATGAACCCTGGCTGCATGCACAAAATGGCTGCCATTCACATGGTCAAACAATACCAACAAGGAGTAAGTGGAAAAAAGTACACATGCAAGCCTATGGCAAAGAAACACTGGCTGGATGCACAAAATGTCCACCAGCCACATGGTCAAACAACAAGAACAAGGAGCAAGGAGGCATGGTGAATAAATAAGGAACATATGCAAGCCTAAGGCAAAGGCACACTAGCTGGATGCACATAACGGCCACCAGTCACATGGTCAAACAACGACAAGGAGCAAGGAAGCATGTGGAGCAAAGAACACATGCAAGCCTTTGACAAAAAGACACTGGTTGGATGCACAAAATGGCTGCCATTCACATGGTCAAACAATGCCAACAAGGAGCAAGTGGAACAAAGTACATGTGCAAGCCTATGGCAAAGACACACTGGCTGGATGCACAAAATGGCCACCAGCCACATGGTCAACCAACAAGGAGCAAGGAGGCCTGGGGAACAAAAAACGTGTGCAAGCTTATGGCAAAAAGACACTGGCTGGATGTACAAAATGGCTGTCAGCCACACGCTCAAGCAACAACAAAAAGGAGCAAGCAGGCATGAGGAATAAATAAAGAACTCATGCAAACCCATGGCAAAGGCACACTGGCTAGATACACAAAATGGCCACCAGCCACATGGTCAAACAACAAGAAGAAGCAAGGATGCATTGGGAACAGTGAACACAAGCAACCCTGTGGCAAAGGGACACTGGCTTCATGCACATAATGGCTGCTATTCACATGATCAAACAATAACAACAAGGAGCAAGTAGAACAAAGAACACATGCAAGCCTATGGCAAAAAGACACTGGCTGGATGCACAAAATGTTCACCAACCACATGGTCAAACAACAACAACAAGGAGCAAGGAGGCATGGGGAATAAATAAGGAACATGTTCAAGCCTATGGCAAAGGCATACTAGCTGGATGCACCAAATGGCCACCAGTCACATGGTCAAACAACAACCACAAGGAAGAAGGAGGTATGAGGAACAAAGAACAAATGCAAGCCTATGGCCAAAAGACACTGGCTGGATGCACAAAATGGCTGCCAGTGATGTGGTCAAACAACAACAGCAAGGAGGCATGGGGAACAAAAAACACATGCAAACCTATAGCAATGGAACCCTGGCTGCATGCACAAAGTGGCTACCAGCCACATTGTAAAACAACAACATCAAGGAGCAAGGAGAACAAAGAACACATGCAAGGCAAAGACACAGTAGCTGGATGCTCAAAATGGCTGTCAGCCGCATGGTCAAACAACAACTGCAAGCAAGGAGGCATAAAGATAGACTTCACAAAATGGCCCCTAGCCACAAGTCATGGAGAACAAATAGAAATGGTGGATGATGACAAACTCATACATACACACACACACACAGGCACACACACACACACACACACACACATACACAGACTGCCATAAGGAGGCATGGTGGTAACACTGAAGAAGAGACTAGCATTAATTTAGCAATGAGAAACATGAAAATGAACTGAGCTATAAGAATTTCACAACAACACACATCCTCCTATGTCATCAAATGTTACCCCAATATATACACCTTTTGCAAAAAAAATGAAATGTAAACAATAGCCAACATTTTTAATTTAATCCAATACAATCCCTACCCTAAATTAAGTTTTAAAAACATGCACCACTGAAACATTAATTTCATGCACTGATGATTACTAGTACTGGGCTTACTGGCTAGATGGACCTTTGGAAATCTAGGCCACAGAGTAAAATAATATTGCAAATGTTACAAACATGTACAAAAGGTACTGAGCTGTGCAACAATTTTCCTTTAAAAAAGATGAAAAATCAATGAAATACACAATAATAACTAGGCCCATAGTTAAACTCCAGGCCACCACCACTATAAAATCAGAAAATCAAATTAAAGTACAAAGAAATACTGGTGCATGCCCAGCAAACAAACAACACCCTAATACAATAGTTTTTTAACTTACTTGTGTGATTTCACAAAAACAAAGTCCTAAAATCCAAAGGTATATCCAGGTGAAAAAGAGAGTGATCTTTCCACATAGAAATCCAAGTGAAATGTGACCAGGAGATGGACAAAACACTAGAAGGAGCCTGCTGGAAAGGAACAGGACCAGGAAGATGGAATCTCTGGGGCATTCCTCCTGTTTGAGAAAAAAAAAAAAGGCTTCTCACCCTAAAAAAACTTAAAGTGTCCATTAAGACAATCAAATCAACTTGTTTTGACTAGTTTTAGATGCATGTTGAGTAGCAAATCTACTCCAGGTGCATTTGCGCTCACTTGCTGCACTTCTTGCACACACAGCAGCAAGCAGCACAATATCTTGCATGCACTAGTGACCCAAGAGTATTGTGGCATTCGCCGGCGAGTGCCAAAACCAAATCTCGCACAAATGAACAAACTCCGTGTGACATTCTATCTGCTAGTTTAAGTTATTATTTATAGTACTTTTCTCTGTATATCATTTTCTGTATGTTGTTTCTTGCATATTATAGTGTGTAGTTGGTATGTTCTGCCACCCCCTTGCTCCAGCTCTAGCATTATCTGGAATGCTCCTAGGGGTTTTATTCTGTTGGAGCTGGATGAGCTGTGTGCAGGTGTGGCTGGAGTTTCCTGCTACTTCTTTCCTTGGAAGAATAAAAGAAGATTTTTCTAAATTTGGATCTTCAGGTCTCTTCTTTCCATCAACTTAAATACTACACTCCGCTCTATGCCAGAAAGCATAGCGCAAAGTATTTGTATTTGTATTTGTATTTGTATTTTGTATTTGTAAACTTCAGTCCTACCGTGGCATCGAAGCGGTAAGCAGCAACCAGTGAAAAAAAGACAGAGAACTCGAAATAGGGGACAGGAAGCAACTAGAGAAATAGCAAGAGTTACTGTGGAAAGAGCCATGTTTTCAGCTGCCTCCTAAATGCCATAAAAGTATGTTCCTTCCTAATAGATGAAGGAAGAGTGTTCCAGCATTTGGCTGCTGCCACCATAAAAGCTTTGTCACCCCATCTGGCCATACAGCTACGAGGGACAGAAATCAAATGGAGTCCTGTTGACCTTGCAGCTGGCCAGGCACATACCATCATAAGGAGGAACAAAGATATTCAGACCCTATCGAGCGAAGAGCCTTGTGTGCTTGACAGAGAGTCTTACAAGCGATGCGCTTCCTGACTGATAACCAATGTAATTGCTTCAGACTGACGCTGGCCAAAGCTGACCAAGGGAGATCTAATATCAGGCAGGGGCGGGGTGGAGTTCTGAATCAGCTGCAATTTGTCTAGTGAGTCTTTGTCAATGTTTAGCATCAGGGTATTACAGTAATCCAATTTGGAGATCACCAAGGCAAAGGTCACAGTAATTCTAAGCTCCTTCTGTAGAAAAGGGAACATTTTCATCAAAGTTTTGAGAATTCAAAAGCATACTTTTGTGGTGGAATTGACTTGGGAATTGAAGGACAAAGAGTTGTCGAATATAATCCCCATACTTCTGGTAGAGGCAATGGGGACAGGCAGGTTGCCACAAGATGTCAGCCACCAACGTGAACTCCACAGATCCCTACAAGAACCAAAAAGAAGGATCTCTGTTTTTTCGCCATTCATTTTGAGCCAGTTGAAGCCCATCCAATTATTCATCTCACTCATGAAGGGATAGAATCTGCCTGCTGCTTCCTCCCAGTCCATATGGATGGGAATAATCAACTGATGTCATCCACATAGGAGCTGGCTAGAAAGCCAAATGACCGGATAAGTCTGGGTAATGGGGAAACATAAAGATTAAACAAAGTAGGACTGAGGTAAGAGCTGTGGGACTCCACACGGTAATTGCTATGGGGGAGCTCTGAAATCACCACAGCTTATTATGGTAGATCTGTCACCAAAGAAGGATTTCAAAATACTAAGAGATTTTCCTATGACACCTGCTTGGTGGACGTGTTGTGCCATTAAATAAGGCGCAATGGTATCAAAATTAGCTGATAAATTCAATAGCACTAGAATAGCTCCATCCCCATTATCAACTAGTCTACAAATAGCATTCGAAGTGGTGATGAGGGCAGATTCAGTATTATGGGCTTTCCTAAAGCCGTGCTGGTAGTGATCCAAGCAGCCTGAGTCTTGTAAAAATTGGGCTAATTTGGTATTGGGTTGCTTTTCAAAACTTTTAGCCTGGAATGGAAACAGGACTATGGGCTGAAGATTTTTAAGGTCGTTCACCACTCCACCAGGTTTCTTTTTCAAAGAAACAACAATTGCTTCCTTCCATGAAGGGGGAAATTCTCCAATACTCAGAGTCTCCTGATACACATGCACAAGTGCCAATGACACCAACTCTGGAGCAGCGTGCAATACGTAATGAGGGCAGGGATCAAAGGGAGAGCCTGACTGAATACTCATCAGAAGCTCTTTAATCCTCTCCATCTGTAGAGGCTGGAAATTGGGAAGAATAGGAGCATCACTGCTGACTGAACGATATAAGTGCTCATAGGGGTCAGGCACCCCCAAACATTTACCAAAACTATCTTGAATTTGAGTAACTTTGTTTTCAAAGAAATTGGTGACCTTATTACAAAATTCTTAAGAGTTTTCCAGTTCTGGGGGGACAGCTGGACCCGTAAGAGAGCATACCACTCTAAATAGTTCTCTACGGACGTTCTTAGCTTCCTTAATTTTACGTGCATAGAACTTGGTTTTGGCTTTATTTATCGCTTCTTAAGAGAGCAGATCTAAGCTTCTTTTTTTTCTTCAGATTAGGACTTTAATTTCTACCTATGTTCCTGTTGACCTTGTATTCTTTGTAGGCTCTTAAGGACTTTACAGTACCAGGGAGAGTCAGCATTTTTTCTCGACCAGGCGATGAGGTCTCCTTTAAGGGTCTAGATGGCCAATAGCCATTTTGACCCCAAAGTTAAATCTATCAACAGCCGACAAAGGAAGTTCTTTAGCTGTTTCCCAGCCTAGGGTCAGTGCCGGACTAAATTCCTGTTCTTTTATTCTAGTTCAGTGTCTGATGGGCATTAGGGGGGTGGAAGGGAGGGATGGGGACAAAAGCTTTGTCAGCCTGAAAGTAAGAAGATGGTGGTCAGTCCATTCTAGGGCTCTATTATCCAAAAGAGCACAAATATCATATTGAGAAAATATCCCATTCAATGGATGGCCAGCCTGGTGAGTGGGTGACGTCACCTTGAGTTTCCAATCAAGATTCGCCATTAGCTTTAGGAAATCACTCATGTGGGGGTCCTGAGTTTCCTCAAGATGAATATTAAAATCTCCCAAAACAATGCACTTAGGGGCATATTTATACTCCGTTTGCGCCGGATTTGCGTCGTTTTTTTTTACGCAAATTCGACACAAAACGAACTCCATATTTATACTCTAGCGTTAGACGCGTCTAGCGCCAAAGTTCATGGAGTTTGCGTCATTTTTTAGCGTGGACACCTACTTTGCGTTAATGATATGCAAGGTAGGCGTTCGCGTCTAAAAAATGACTCCGAGGCATGTGCACCGTATTTACACTCCCGGGCAAAAATGACACCTGGGAGTGGGCGGGTCAAAAAAATGACATCCAGCCGCTTTTGCGTCGTTTTTTAGCGCCTGGTCAGGGCAGGCGTTAAGGGACCTGTGGGCTCAGAAGGAGCCCAGAGGTGCCCTCCCATGCCCCCAGGGACACCCCCTGTCACCCTTGCCCACCCCAGGAGGACGCCCAGGGATGGAGGGACCCATCCCAGGGAACTTAAGGTAAGTTCAGGTAAGTAATTTTTTTTATTTTTTTTTGTGGCATAAGGGGGCCTGATTTGTGCCCCCCTACATGCCACTATGCCCAATGACCATGCCCAGTGGACATAAGTCCCCTGGGCATGGCCATTGGGCAAGGGGGCATGACTCCTGTCTTTGCTAAGACAGGAGTCATTTTAATGGAGGTTGGGAATAAAAAAAAATGGCGCAAATCGGGTTGAGGTGAAAATTTTGCCTCAGCCTGACTTGCCCCATTTTTTGACGCCCAAGCTTCATATTCCCCTATGCCGGCGCTGCCTGGTGTACGTCATTTTTTTTTACGCACACCAGGCAGCTCCGCCGGCTAACGCCGGCTAACGTCATTGAATAAATACGGCGCCCGCATGGCGCTTCAGAATGGCGTTAGATTTTTTGACGCACAACTGCGTTGGCGCAGTTGTGCGTCGAAAAGTATAAATATGGCCCTTAGAGGCCATAGTGAAGGGCTCTGTCACAGCAGGCCAATGCTGAAAGAAAATGTGTTTTGGTCCTGGAGGCTGATAAATCAGCAAGCCCTCAAAGAGCACAATATTTTTCAGACAAAACTTAAAGTAGACTCCCTCTAAGGTTTCTGGTGAAACATTTATGGCTTCCCTGTGACAACAATATATTGACTTAAAAAAATAATAGCTAAACCACCTCCCCTACCAGTAGTTCTATCAAATCTGAAGAAAGTGTAGCCGGGTGGGGAAGCTGCTATAAAATCGGGGCCCGAATCTTCTTTGGCCCTGGTTTCAGTGATAAATAAACATTCTAGGTTTTGGTGGGTGATCGTGTCTTCCCTTTCGGTCTTATGCTTGACCCGGGAGTGCGCATTAATCAGGGCACATGCCAGGAATTTTGTGCCAGCGTCATCTTTCCCATCGCAGGTCCTTAACCGATCATGTTGAGGAGTGTAAATATGATCAGAGTGGGGCATCATTCCTGGTGCCCAATTACAGTTATCACAAATCCACCAGTCTAGTTTATCAGGGGCAGCCTGAGCATGTCCCTTACACTTCTGCCTTTCAGCTAGAGTATAAAGTGCTTGTAAAGAATGAGTTAAACAGGTAGCATTTTTCTTGAGACGGGCTTGTCTTAGGCCTGCCTTTGGTACTCCATTGGCACGCCCGCTGGTCACGCCCGCTGCTCGGCTGCGTCGTCCTCGGTATAAATACCGAGGGCCCAATCATCCTGTAAACACAGGTCAGCAGCTAGCCTGCGGAACTGAATTACCCCCAAGATGGCCGCCACCAAATAACAGGAGGGGAGGGCTCTAACAGGGCCAATCCCCTTCAAAAAAAGACCTTAGCATCTGGAACAGGCCCATGCTGAGTGTCTGGTGAAAAATAAATAAATCACCCCCAGAGAACACACTCTAAAAGGAATAATAACAGACAAAAAGGAAGGAGCCCTTTCGCCAGAAAAACGAATGTTGAAGCACAATAAAAAGATTGACAGTAAAAAGATAGGCAATTCTAAAAAAAAAGTAAAAAGAGAAAGGCAGAGATAAAAATAAAGTAATTCGGGCACACTCACAGGTTGTTGCCGCTGCGCGGCTGCTTCGCCTCTGTATAAATACAGAGGAGCCAATCATCCTGTAAACACTGGTCAACAGCAAGCCTGCTGCCCTGAATTAACCCCAAGATGGCCGTCGCCAAAGAACAGGAGGGGAGGGCTCTAACAGGCCAAATCCCCTTCCAAAAAAGGCCTTAGCATCTGGAACAGGCACACGCTGAGTGCCTGGTAAAAAATAAATTAATTGCTCCCAGAGAACACACGCTAAAAGGAATAACAACAGACAAAAAGGAAGGAGCCCTTTCATCAGAAGACGGATGTCGAAGCACAATAAAAAGATTGGTAGTAAAAAGATTTGCAATTCTAAAAAAACAGTTAAAAGAGAAAGGCACAGGTAAAAATAAACTAATTTGAGCACACACATAGGTTGTTTCCCGAATTCCGAAAACTCCGTCGGCTGAGCAGAGTTCTGCACCCGGACCTACTTCAAGCATGTCTCAGGCCTGCCATCACAGCCTGTGTGTACAGTTTTAAACTGTCATTTTGATCTGCAAAATAAACCTTTTGCCAGGCCTAAATCTTCCTTTTTAATACATACAAGTCAGAACTAGGTTAGACCCTAAACAGCTCATAGGCCAGCATGCAGCTTATTTAAAAGGTGGACATGTACTTTTGATATTTATATGTCCTGGCAGTAAGAAGATCTTAAATTAATTTTTCACTACTGTAAGTCCTGGCTATCACATAATATAACATTGGGTTACTTTATTACATTTAGTAAGTGATATTGTTCAATTGGGAACAGGTGGGAATGTTGAAGTTGGTATCTAATGAGCTGTAATTTAAAACCCTCTTTAATGTAAAGTCTTGAGTTTAAGTCACAATTGTAAAAAATGGCACTTCTAAAAAGTTGGCATTTTATTGTCCCAAATATTTGGTGCCTGCAACTTATATCCTGGGTTACATGACTATATTTAGGTGGCAGTTGGTCTTTATGTATTGCTCCCAGACTGTGAGACAAAGATTAGATAGTTTTTTCCAGGGTGGGCCATCTCTCTCAGGATGAGTGGAGGGAGCTGTCACCTTACACATCACAAAGACTCAGGGACAGCCCGTCCGCTATGGTGGAGGAGAACCGCTCCACTGCTAAAAAGCAGAAGAAAAGGGTTGCAAGGCAAGCACCGATGTGGCGGGAGCAGCGGAGTTGAGGTGGAAGGTAAGTGTATTTTTTTTTAGTATTGCTGTCCCATACCCCACAAACTCCACACGCTGCCCTACCAGCCCTGCTGGCAGCAGCCACCCCTTCAAAGACTATACCACAGCAAAGGGTTTCTCACTAGACTTTTGTCATCCCAGACAAGATGCTTCCAGGACAGGGAGGGAAGAAGCTTCAGTGACCTCAGGGGTAGAAGGCTCTAAAAACCTTTCCTACTTCAAAGCTGGCACCAAGTATAAATATTGGACCTTTGACCCAACTGTTCAGTACACATCTGGGCCTGTGGAAGACCTAGAAGAAGGACTGTTGTGGTGCTATGCTGCAGGAAAGACTGGTACTCTGCTTCTGTACTGACCTGTTGCCTGAGTGAGAAAGATTGGATCTGCATTTTGTACCACTGGAGTGATTCCAAGTGCTAGCTGGGTGCCCTCCTGATCAGAGCCTCAGGGACATAAAAGGCTCCAACCATCTTGAGACATGTACCAGGATTCTGCCTGCGATGAGTCAAGCCTCCCAAGTGCTCGTAACCCCACATCAGAGCCACTGCTGTGCAAAGCATCCCAATGCTGGGACTCACATAGGAGGCCTCACCTCATCAAAACCAGTGCTCTGTGACACATCTCCAACACAGGACATTGTATCGCAGATACAATACATAATATAGTTTTCGATCCAGCATGAGACCTTTTTTGTAATGTGTTACACTCTTAGCAAGCCATTATCTCAATCTGCTTCACTTTAGTCCTGTTGCATATGCCATTACAAAATTTGAGAACTTTATATATTGCTGTCTTAGAATATTTGACTTCTTCAAAGTAGTAGCTATATTTTATGTTGTGTGTTTGCATCTTTTTACTATTCATATATTGGTATTTTTTATTTTGGTTCAGATTACTATATTTCACTTTTGTAGCTAATATTTTGTGTGCCTGAAAGACCAGTTGGCCGAAATAATTTATAAACTTTTTCACAACTTGCTGCAGGAATATTAAGCATCTCATCTATTTCACTGGAAGTCCATTATACAAGGGTTTGGTGGAATCGTTATTCAAAAAGCAAAGATAATTTAAAAACTCATCAAATCCAAGTGAACCCTACAAGGGCAATTCATCTGAGTTAATTATAGTTCTTTACTCGATATGGCCACATGGTTTATTCTACTTGTTAAACGCATGTTGTTCAACAAGGAGCTGTGAGAGAGAAGATTGTGATAGAGAAGATTGGATGATCTGGATTAGAAGGATGTAGAAAGGTAACAATGTACAAATTGTACAGATAAAAACTGAACTCCCACTGTCCCTTGGTACTACAAAAGTAACTTTACCTAAATGTAAATTTACTCAAGAGCAGGGCTCTGTCCCAATTTTCAAATAATTATTATATGAGCAAAAATGAGTAAATAAATCATAGGCCTTCATTACCACTTCAGCATGCGCCAGAAGACTGCCAATGCTGGCAGTCTTCCGACCGCTACATTACGAATACTGAAGGATTTCCGCCAAAATTTGGGTGGAAATCTAGCAGAAGTTGTGCTGGCGGTTGGAGGCACAGAGGTGGTTCCACTGCTGTTACCACACTGAAAGGACTCCGCCCTCCGTATTACGAGCAGTCATATCATGTGGCGGTGTCCTGATGGTGGGGCGCTGCTGGCAGTGGATGCGCCGGGTCCCATTCACTGGCGGATGACCTCCTTGCTGAACAAGGTAAGTCGATCATCCGACAGGGGAGCGGGTGGGAGGTTGAGGGGTATTTTGTGTGCGTCTGTTAGTGGGTGTATGTCTGCATGTGTGAATGTAAGTGTGTATGTGTGTGTGTATGCATGTGTGAATGCATGAGTGAATGTTGAAGTGAGTGCATGTTGGTATGTTTGTGTGAAAGCGTGTCTGTTGGTGCGAGTGAATGAGTGTATGTATGCGTGTGGGTGAATGCATGTATGTAAGTGTTGGTGTATGTGGGGTGTGTGTGCATGTATGCGGGGAGGGTGGTGCTGTCATGTAAGGGGATCATGTAATTCAAGGGGGGTTGGGGAGTCGTCTGCCAGAGGTAGGAAAGGAATTTTCTGTCGCTGGCAGCCTTTCCGGGAGTATTTTCATGGCGGTGCTACTGCTGCAGAAACCCTGGTGGAAAGGTGATTCATAATACCACCAGTGGCCTTCAGAGGACTGCCGGGCCCAGAGATTCTGTCCTCCGGCCTGGCTGTCCTACCGCCCTGGCGGTACCAGCGGAGATGTGGCGATTTGGCAGAGGCCAAATTGCCACACTCGTAATTGGTGGTCTTCATCGCCGGCCTATCAGAGGTGAGACCGCCACCACCGCCCTGGAGATCTTCAGACTTCCAGGGTCATAATGAGGGCCATATTCTTGACTACCTCTATTTATTGGACCATGCCTGCGATATGACTGCAGTGTGTTGTACAAGACAGTTGTACTTGTACTGCATCAAAAATGTGAACTTAAAAAAAAGTAAAATGTGAAACATTAGTGCCATTTGTTTATGCTAATGTGGCATTAGGAGGCTAAATACAGCATGCCATATTTACAAAGTGACACAATACATGCATTGAGCCACTTTGTAACCATTTGCCCTACATTATGCCTGCACCAGGTATAATATATGCAAAGGGGGCATTCCCCAGTTATCCAACAAAATCTAAAAGTCATCCATGACCAGCACACTTACTTCGTTATAGAGCCCTCTTTGGCTTGGAACTAGATGGAGAACCACCAAGGTGGAGGTGCACACTTCTCTGTGGAAAATTGATCTTCTGCCCTGCCCTAAATGACGACGAGGCAGTTGGCATAGAAACAGAACCTGGGGAGCAATAGTACACCCTCGCAAAGTAGCTGAGGATCGAACTTCAGTTTGCCATAGCAGCAGCGTTAGCAATATACCAGGCCTTGCCTCCCCCAGATTCTAATTCAAGCTCTGCCATCAGTGAGGACAGAGGCGCCTCCAGCACCTCCATGCAGGATTATTTCCCGGCCAACCGGTTACCAGACAAATGGTTGATGATCTCATCTAACAGCCTCTCAACCCAGCTGTACTGACAATTACAGGGACTGCTTGACCCTGTGGAAAACCACCCTGGTCAACCTGCTATCTATGTAGTATGGCACAACCATGCATTTTCTCAATAAGAGATGGCTGTGGTTCTCTCATGCATTGGATCATCATCGCCCAGCTCCACAGCCCATGACAAATGAATTGTCCTTCCGGACTGATAATTGTATGGACTCCTTCCCGCTGCTAGACGACTCCCTCACTCCTTATCATGGTTACTGTTACCAGGTTTCTGACACTTAACGTCAGGGCATGCACTCAGCAATCCATTGTTACTCCTTGTATTCCTACATCAAATGACAAAATACACATATCAGTTTCCTTCAGGAAACACACTTCACTAGCAACAAGCTCATGCAGCTCAATAAACACTGGAGGGGTATGATTCACAGCACATCATATTCTGCATATGCATGAAGCCCCTTACTTTAGATTCACCCAGGTACACCTTTCCAGACCCTATGTCTTCACAGAAGGCTATGTGGATGGTGATCAAATAATTCTGGGCTGTATTTACGTCCTAAACTCAGAACAATCCACCTTTTGTCCAATGGGTGGGTATTCCCTGGGAGTTGGGGGGAGACTATAATAGTGTCATCGATCTTCACCTCAATTGATTCCACCCACCCCTCCCTCAAACCCACATGCATCAACTCTCACTGCAGTTCTCCTATTGGATCCAACACAGGTCCTTATCAGATGCCTCGGGAGCACACACCCCACACCTCTGTTAATACTCACACTATTAAGTTTCCCCATGATTTATATGTCCACCAGGACTCTTTTCTATGTTCCACAGCTATACTACTGTGACTAACACATTCTGACTAGCTAGGCCGAGTCATCTCAAACCATGCCGCTCATATCATGGACATGGACTGGAGTGCAACCCTACCTCCAGTCCCTACATGGTGGCTGCCCAAGACGTTCTGGATGACCCAATCTTCCACAACACTCAACTTACCCATTTCAGTCAGTTTTTCACTGAAAACCATGCCGCGGCCTCCTTGCAAACTATTGAGTGGGACTCCTTTAAAGTAGTCACCAGGGGCATCTGCATCCAAAACTTAGAAGGCATCCATTAAGAATTGGATAGGGACCTCAAGGACACTGAGAAGACACTAGCAGACATCAACCGTCAGGCTTCTCCCGGTATTGATGCGCACCAGGCACTGGTGGCCGCCAAAGTGAGTCACGCTGCTCTCATAGAATGCCTTTATTGCTATAATTTTGCAACATATGGAGCCTGGATACATGTCACAGGGACAAAACTGGTTGTTTACTGGCATAGCTAGCCCACCAGGAGACCAACAGCACCCCTATAACTGAAATAGCCCCAGACACAGGACCTACTCTACGCTCTCAACAAATCATAATGCAAGCCTTCCACAACTACTACTTAGCACTATGTAAGGTGCTCCCTGCTTCACTTCCCAGTGTAATTGAGGGATTGCTAACCTCCCTACCACTTCCTACCATCAGCTCCATAAAGTGAGAGGAACTCGACTTAATCATAGTAGTTGAGGTGAAAAAAGTAATCCCTGCGCTGAAATAAAATACGAGGAATGGCGGTCCTCCCTTTAGAGTATTACGACTGCTTCTCTTCTCATCTTGCCCCAAATTGGCAGATGTACAATGAGGCGTTCACCACTGGAGTGCTTCCGACATCCCTATCGGAATCTCTCCTTATTTCCCTCCTGAAACCGGACAGAGATACAACCCACCCGTCCTCTTACCGACCTATTGCCATTCTGGGTGCAGATTACAAAAAAATGTGTAGAACACTTGCTGACCGTTACCTCCAGTTGCTTCCTACTATTGTACATCCCAATCAAAATGGGTTTGTCCTGGACCACAGCATGTCAAATAACATCAGGAAACTATTCCACAAAATGGATCAAGCATTGCTTCAATACCCAAGGCAGTGTGCCTGATACTAGATTGAGAGAAAGCTTTAGATATGTTGCCTTGGGACTACCTCTTTGAGATGTTGAGACTGATTGGCCATGATAGGTGACTCCTCAATTATGAAAAGCTTGTCACGACTCAAACTCGTGCCCTGGATGTGGTATTACTCACCAATCTCATGAAAATTCCTTCCCCTGTGATGCCTCTCCATTTCGAGTACTCCATGGCTCACCCCTCCCAGAAATCCTGAACCATTGACCCATCTGTTCTCACGTCCATTCAGGATAGTCATGTTTCCATGGTGGACCTCTGAAATGTACGATCATGCACTTTGGGTTCCGTTGCACTTGTTATTGTGGAAATTACTGTTTGCACCTGCTACCTGCTAGGCCTTACATCCATTGTATGAAACTTGTGATCTTCCTCAGGATCATTGGAATATTCCACGCTCCCACGTGGGACATGTGTTATTCTGGAATACTTTTGCTTCCTGTGTAAATACTCCTTCTGAACCTGCATAAGGTCTTGACCTCATAACTATCCTGTGTAAGCAATGGCTTTGCATTCATCTCCTGAGTTACCCGGATCTTCCTGCATTCCAGCCCTGCACAAGCCTCATCCCTGCACTCATCTTCTGAGTCGTACAGAACTCCCAGCACTCTAGTTTTCCAAACCTTCCATGATTACATGAGCCTGACTTAGGACATGCTTCAAGTGTTTCCCTACATTAGCTATGATTATGCCTCTTCTTGAGCTTTTTACACTGAGCCGCCTGCCGTCTTCAAACTCTTGTAAAAGTATTAGACAAGTCTACGTACTTCTCCTAGAGGTTAGTGAGCACTAATCCATAGGTTAGCAAATATTCAAAACTGTAACCTTTGAAGGCATGAGCACGTTTTTTTTGGATATTAGACATTATTTGAGTACTCACCCCCTTGAGGTTCAGAGCTCTGGACTCTTTCATTGCAGTGCTATGAACTCTATTCTACCGGAACAGAAAGTTTGCCTCTGTGTGTCTTGACAAGTTGTATCTTGTATTTTGGGAAGTACTGCTAGAGTTCAAAGTTGTATTCGAGTTTTGAATCTGAATTCTGTATGTTCCGGAGTACCAGAAAATCTCCATTTTATTCTTGAAAATGGTTTCTGCTCTCTCATGCAATAATTATGATGAAATCTTCAAGCGTACTATTAGTGTAAATCATTGATAGATCATTTTGAATTGGAAATCAATGGGTAACTTTGCCTCCTGTTGTTTTATTGTATCACACCAGCATTGAGGATACAAGATCCATGGAGTTCTGATCCTACTAGTAGTGTATGAGATAGCTGAGCAGTTTCTTCTATGATGCAAGATCATCTTTTCTTATCCGATCCGCCTTTCCCCTCTAGGGGCAGTTTTTGGAACAGACAGTTGTTACTTGTTTCATCAAGCTTCCACAGCTCTGATTGGAGATCCAGAATCGTCTCTGTGGTTGGAACCAGGTGAGTGTGTGGCACCGCTTCTGCCTCTCGCATTCGAATTGGCTGCCTAACCTTAGACCCTTTCCCAGTGAGTCACAGAACGCCTCAGGGCTGCCTCTTCTCCCCAGTATTCTGCACCTTTGTCATGAAGCCATTGGCTTACCACCTTCAGTCAGAGGGAGTACATTGGGGCATCCCCCTAGATGATACTACTCATCCAGTGTTGCTATATGCCAATGATTTGCTACTCTGCCTTTGGGACATCACAGTGAGCACCAAGACAATATCCTCAACCTTCTGGGATTTCAAGGTGGCAGCTGGCCTGCAAGTAAACTGGGTGAAATCGTATGCCTTCCCCTTGCGGCATGATGCACCCCCCCAGATCCGCCACCTAGTCGCAGTACAGTTGGCATGAGTGGAAGTTGCAGTTTGGTACCTATGCATCTGCTTATACCACTCACAAGATGATTTATTGAAGTTTAACATGTGTTGAGCCTTCACATCCCTCATATCTCAAACCCGATTTTGGCAGCACCTGTTGCTTGCCCTTTCAGGCAAAATTGCCCTCTTAAAAATGATTGTCCTACCCCCAGACAATTCTTCAAGGAGTTAGTTTTAAAGCTTTGAGATCTGTTCTGGATGGAAAACACTGGTGGGTATCTCCTAACAAACTTTAGCTACCTGTGGCCTCGGAGCACCATCCTTCGAGATATATTACCTTGAAGCACAACTCCAAGGGGTATCCCGCTGGTTGGTGGGTAAAATTTATTTAAAACCAGTACCGGGAATGACCCATTTCCCCCTGATGATCTTCTTCAGCTATTACAACCCACAGCCAAAATGCACTGCTCCTTACACATCTGGGTTACCCAGAAGTGCTTTGTCAGGATCTTTAAATTTACGTATCACGTGCAACCCTATGGTTCTACTATCCCCCTCTAGGGGCTACCAAGATTTCCAGGGTCCTTCACATCTCACCACCTCTCATGGCACACTCAGTCTATGGAGATTGTGGGCAACATCTTTCAAAGCAATCACTTGCTTACATTTGACCAGCTGCGCCAAGACTATGAAATTCCGCAAGGCCAGTTCCTGCTTTATAAACATAATTTAGCTATGTTCCGGGCTCTGTGGTGCACAGTAGAAGAACAGGTGGAACAGCCAGAAGAGGAACACAGCAACCAGGTAAGTGGGGTAGGGGTAGGTGGGGGTATTTTTAAGGACAGGGTGGGGTAGGTTTTAGAGTTCAGGGCAGGGGTGATGGGTTTGGGGTAGTTTTTAGGACAGGGTGGGGAAGGTTTTAGGGTTCAAGGCAGGGGGCCAGAGTAGGTTTTAGGGTTCAGGGCAGGGGGACGGAGTAGTATTTAGGACAGGGTAGGGTGTGTTTTAGGGTTCAGGGTGGGTCAGGGGTCAGGGTAGTTTTTAGGAGAGGGTGGGATAGTTTTTAAGACAGGGTGGTCTAGGTTTTAGGTTTTAGGGTGGGGGTCGGGTAGTTTTTAGGACAGGGTGGCATAGTTTTTAGGACATTGCAGGTTTTAGGGTCTAGGGTAGGGACAGAGCGGGGTAGTTTTAAGGACAGGGCAAAGTGGGCTTTAGGATTTAGGGCAGAGGTGGGGGTCACTTTAGTTTTTAAGACAGGGTAGGTTTTAGGGTTCACGGCCGGGATTGGGGTCGGGGTTGTTTTTAGGGCAGGTTAGATTTTGGGGTTTAGGGCGGGAGCAGGGGGTTAGGGTAGTTTTTAGGACAGAGTGTGGGAGTTTTTTAGGAAAGTGTAGGTTTTAAGGGTTAGGGCGGGGTGGGGGTCGGGGTAATTTTTTGGGCAGAATGGGTAGGTTTTAGGACAGTGCAGGGTAGGTTTTAGGGTTCAGGGTGAGGTGGGGTTGGGTAGGTTTTAGGACAGGGCAGGATAGTTTTAGGGTTTAGGGCGGTGTGGAGGTCGGGTAGTTTTTAGGACAGGGCAGGGTAGGTTTTAGGGTTCAAGGCGAGGATGGGGTAGTTTTAAGGACAGGGTGTGGGTGTTTCTAGAACAGGGTAGGTTTTAGGATTTAGAGCAGGGATTTGGGGTTGTTTTTAGGACAGGACAGGGTGGGTTTTAGGGTTTATTGCGGGAGCAGTGGGTCAGTGTAGTTTTAAGGACAGGGTGAGGGAGTTTTTATGAAAGTGTAGGTCTTACGGGTAAGGGCAGGGTGGGGGATGGGGTTGTTTTTAGGACAGAACGGGGTAGGTTTTCGGACAGTGCAGGGTAGCTTTTAGTGTTTAGGTTGGGGCAAGTTAGTTTTTAGGACAGGGCAGGGTAGGATTTAGGGTTTAGGGCTGGGGCGGGGGGTTGAGTAGTTTTTAGGACAGGGCAGGGTAGGTTTTAGGGTTCAGGGTGAGGTGGGGTTGGGTAGGTTTTAGGACAGGGCAGGATAGGTTTTAGGGTTTAGGGCGGTGTGGAGGTCGGGTAGTTTTTAGGACAGGGCAGGATAGGTTTTAAGGTTCAGGGCGGGCGGGGACGGGCAGTTTTAAGGACAGGGTGGGGGAGTTTCTAGAACAGGGTAGGTTTTAGGATTTAGAGCAGGGATTTGGGGTTGTTTTTAGGACAGGGCAGGGTAGGTTTTAGGGTTCAGGGCAGGGGTCGGGATAGTTGTTAGGACAGGTTGGACAAGTTTTTAGGACAGTGTAGGTTTTAGGGTTAAGAGGGGGTGGGGGTCACAGTAGTTTTTAGGAAAGGGCGGGGTAGGTTTTAAGGTTCAGGGCAGGACGTTGAGGTCGTTTTTACAACAGGGTGGGGTCATTTTTGGAACAGGGTACGTTTTAGTGTTTAGTTCGGGTAGATTTTAGGATAGAGTGGGGTAGGTTTTAGGACAGTGCAGGGTAGCTTTTAGGATTTATGGTGGGACAGGGGGTCAGGGTAGTTTTTGGGATAGGGTGGGGTAGGTTTTAGGTTTCAGGACGGGGTGGAGTAGCTTTGAGGACAGGGTAGGGTAGTTTTTACAACAGGATAGGGATTAGGGCAGGGACAGGGGTTGTGGTAGTTTTTAGGACAGGGAGCAGTAGGTGTTAGGACAGGGCCTGGTAGCTTTTATCATTTAGGTTGGGGGCGGGGTTGGGGTCGTTTTTAAGACATGACAGGGTAGGTTTTAGGGAGAGGGTTCGGGGTAGTTTTTAGGACAGGGTGAGGTCGTTTTTAGGACAGGGTAGGTTTTAGGGTTTAGGGCGAGGGCAAGGGAGTCAGGGGGGTTGTATCACACAACCACACATGGAGTTACCAAATATACCTTTACTAAGCATGTTTTTACAATGAACTTCATTGTAAAGGAATGTGTGTTAAAGGCATGCATGGTTAAGACGCAGTCATTGTTCCGACCTTGTTGTTAAGCCATGCGTGGTTCTGCCATGTGTGGTTCTGTCATACAACCCACGTCTTAAAGATTAAGCCATATCTTCTTCACAGCACACTTTACATGCCCCAAAGGCCAGTCCCAAACAGTTGACCTTCAACATATGCTATGGTCGTGCCCCAGCATAGCCCACTTTTGGCAAACCATACATGATGCCCTAGCAACTATAACTGAGCTCTCTACACTGAACACTTGGGAAGCAACTGCCCTGGGAATTTATAAGCAGGGGAAGAACTGTTAAGGCGTCCCTTTATAATAATTTATCACACATCGGGACTCGTTTTAGGCCAATTAATCTTTTGACCCAGTTGAGAGACACCTTAGGACGAGATAGCTAATCAATATGTCAATCAATACGTCAATAATGTCATCAATATTTATCACAACAATACATTTCACTTTAGTCAAAGTCATTAACAAAATTCAAAACACTACCATGACCTTGCAGTCATGAATAACCACACAAGTTTAGTAGAATTTTATGAGTTTTATTCCCTATTAGTTACAATTCTAAAAGCAGATGTGTTAATCTCAAAACCAAGAAACATAATAGCATAGTCACGATATGGCAACTTTGATAAGAGTTCATTAAGGCGAGAATCACAAACATCAAAACATAACACGGCGTAAACATAGATCAATTTAGCAGAGTGTCAATAACGTGTCAGTTCAACAAAGCATAGATTCAGTTGTTTGTCTATTTGCGTCGATTTAGTGAACACCTGTCCTAACCACTAATTAGCATTGGCATGTTGGGCTTCATGCAAAACAATTTAGAACACCAATTTGGAAAACATCTAACTATGGTCTCTGTCAAAAGTAAGCAGTTGGTACCTAGAAAGGAAAAGCAAACAGACAAATTACAATTTCATTGTCATAGTTATCCTCCAAGGTTTTGGTCAGCACTCAGGTTCAGTCCTCGTCCTCAAGACATCAGTCAAATCGCCATCAGTCAGAACTCAGCTCCGGGGCAAAAAGGGGCACTTCCTTCATAAGGAGGTAAAGTGTAAAATGGGCAATCTAAGAAAAGGATGGTTTAAGTAAAACCAAAGCAAATCACCAAACAGAGTGACAACGTTTCTGGATACAATCAATAGCATTCTCCACCTAATTCTAAATGGCTCCCCGTGTCATGGGTTTTTATCCCTTTTTCGTCTTACATTCCCCTAAAATTTTATTGGTCATTGGTTATACCCCACTATCTTTACCCAATTAGAAAACGGATTATGTCATTAATCTTTCACCCCATATTATTTTACAAGCTTTTTATTGGTCCACATGATCGTCGTCTTCAGAGGTAGCACGTCCGGTATGATTTCATCCTTCTGTAATTCTTTGCACATCTTTTGGTCAGTAGTTCCATTGTCTTCACCGGTTTGAACGACCTTGTACATTACATTAATATACACTGTTTCATTTTGTCTAATATTTTCTACAAGCAATGTGGATTTCATGGGAACGGATCTACTATGGTTACATTCAGCTTCTAGTTTGAAGAAAAACAAGGGGTCATGTCCTTTTGCGAGTCAGCACACTGCAGGATAGGAAAAATACATTTAATATGAGAGCCAGGCATCTAAGTTTCGGCTCATGCTAACTTAAGGCCTACAAGGATTTCAGCACAAATTCAATAACGCAATCATTGATAATTAGTATAAAACTTATTCTTTATATCGATTCATAACATTAGTCATTTTTATTAGTCCACGTATACATTGACGGCCACTCCCAGTGGTCACATTTCAAGTGCATGTTTAAGCAAAAATTAATTACTACAGTTTCTATGAGGCATTATCACACATGAATTCATAAAAATTTAATGTTAATATAGATTATATAAGCTACGCTCTGTCAGTCCCTCCTCTGATGATGTTCGTCATCACACAAACCTTTCCCTTTCGACCTTTCACCATTAGTTTTTCACCTTGCGCATAATGCGCATTTCAACATCTTGTCCCTTGTGTGAACTTTCCCAAATTTCATTAATCATTTTCTCCCTTTCACTTTCCTCGTTTCTCTTGTTTCTCTTTGTCCAATTTCTTTAAATTTTGTCATTAATTTTGCATGCTCCCGTTAAACCTAATAAACACACCAGAACAATTAATAGACCTCCTAGTATTTTTGCAAGAACCCCATTCCAAATGTTGCTAAACCAGCTCCCTACTCTGGCAATTCCTTTTCCCACTTTCTCCCACACTCCAGGTTCCTTCAAATCCTTCAAATCTGCACTATCTCTAGTTAGGTTAGTAAGCATACCTCTAATATTTTTACTATTGTCCGGTATAAACGAGCAACAATGAAGCTCGTTGAGCATCTTGCAGACTCCGCCGCTCTTTGCTAAAAGAACGTCTAAAGCAAGCCGATTTTGAAGAGTCATAGCTCTCTCCGCAACAAGTTCATTATCCATCAGGAGTATAGCCCCTGTAAAATTTGTCAGCATGTTATCCACAATAGTAGACAACTTTCGGATCTTTATGGAGTTTAGACTAACCCCTACTGAAGGAATTATGGCTCCAAATATGTCACCAACGACAGCAGCCGCTGTCTCTCGTTTTTGTCTAGCATGTTATAATTCAGACGCTTTAGGTATTTGCTTGAAGTCATCAATCTGGTAAATCTTTGGGAAAACTATCCCCAAATAACATGTCCCATACCATCCCTTAGGGAGACGGTAATAAGCATTAAGTCCACAGATATAATAGATCCCAGGGATCGCTGGGTCCTGTCCATTTAACATGAATGTCCATTTACTCTGAAACAAAAACACATGCCTGCATTCACTCGTTCCCACAAATAAAGTGTCATGATCAGATTTTGGCCTATATATAGAGAGCCTTCCTACATGTAATGCATCTATAGCTAATTTGCCTTGTGTCTTTATTGCAGTGTAAGCATAATCATTTGCATATGTGCGTTTCTCTAGCCTCTTTTCTAGTCTCTCTTTCAATGCTTTGCTTCTATCATCAGTGTGATCTAAGAAGCTTTTCTCTACAGGTGTTAATAAGCAAGTCAGATTGTTGTGGTGTGCATAAGATGTCCCAAATGTAAGTGTTGGTTCAAAGAAGCCTCTAACTATTTTTATAACATGCTCCTTAGCTAATTTGTTCAGAAACTCAATCGCTGGCACAAAAGAAAACACCACATCCAAATTTGAATAGAAATATTGCACATGCTCCTGATTATAGAATCTTGTTAGTAGCAAACTACAGCTTATTCCATATGTTAACGGCAAGCTATGATAAGTGACCCCTTCTTGCACTGATGAAGGAATCTTTGTGCACACATAACAATTTCTTGCATCCATGGTTTCAACATACTCATTCAGCAAGCTATAGAAGACGTTAGTAGAGAGTTCTCCTTTTGACTTAGTTCCCTCATGCAAGCATTTTGTATCTTGCTCAAACGTTTCCCACGGTGTTAGTGTTGTAGTCTCAGGTTTTGAAGCATTGTTAGTTGCTTTCTTATCCAACCACGGCATTCCCACAATCACACCTACAATTATTATTGCACACACAATACCTAATGCAACGCTTAACCAACCACATACCTAACCCTTCTTGCTACTACCTCTATTATGAGCGATGGTCTGTAAAGAATCAGATAGTACAACAAAGCAAAACAAACAATCAACTTGAGGATGACTAAAAGCTCTCTCTTTTTTTTTTTTTCTTCTTCTTGATGCAAAGTCTCTCTCTCTCTGCGTGTATTTACAGCGTTTCACTCACTCCAGAACCCTTTTGTCCATCAGGTTAGCAGCTTGTCATAATCGGGTTTCAAAGTCAATTCAGGTTATCAGTGTCACATCCGGTAATTTATAAGTCTCGTTCTCAGCTTTTCAGCATTCGATTCCAATTTCTATTTTAACACAGTCTTTTTCTCTGATTGATTTCAGGTACCATAGTATTGACCTGGTACTTCTCGATCAAAACAGAACGCTAAGAATTCTTGTTGCCATTCAGATGTCGTTGCATATGCCCATTCAGGACCTGCGTACCTTTTATTTGCGGTTCTTTTTCTTTTCAACCTGCGTTCACTTTGCAATTCTCCTTCACTTAGATCCTCTACTCGGGTTGTATTGATTTCTTCTGCTATTGTTTCACCTGGTACGACCTTTTCTTTTGCAGCCTGCTTCTCTGGCCAGTTATCACCTTTATGCGTCTTCTTCCTGCTTGTCCTTTCAGGACGCTGAACAACACCCTTCTCTTGTGCTATGGTGTTTTCTCTTGACGGACCTGCAACTGTCTCAGGGGATGCCGGTGTGCTTTGACCTCTCTCTACTATTTCCCCTTCTTCTTCTTCTGGGTCTGTAACAGGTTCCAGCTCTAACCCGTACCCGTCTACTTCTGTGAGAACCTCTCCTTGATTTAGTACTCCTGCTGCCTCTACTGAGATAGGCTCATTGTCACCTCTCTCGAACTTGTTTACTGTTTGAGGGACTAGGCTGTTCTCAGTGGGCTCTCCTGTAGTCTCAGTTCCCCCTTGGCTATTTTCTGGCCCTGAGACTTCCTTCTCTGGAATTGCTGAGTCAGAAACTTCAAGTTCCTCATCAGTTGGACATGTTACCTTCTTTGTGTGACTGGCATGTATCCAGTTTGGAACGCCTGCACATTTCACAGCAGTGGTTGTTGTCAGTATTACTTGACATGGCCCCTTCCAGCGCGGCTCCAAACACGACTTTCTCACGTGTTTCTTGACAACCACCCAGTCACCGGTTTGCAGGGTATGACCTGGATCACTGATTGGTGGCAATGTGTTGGCTTCCACCTGGTGGGAAAAAGAGCAAACCACATCAGCCAAACCTTTGCAGTAGTCCAACACCACATCATCCGTGATATTCACAAGAGCATTTGCAGGTACTGTGGGCAGCCTCATAGCTCTGCCCATGAGGATCTCATGGGGTGATAGTTCTGTCTTCTTATCAGGGGTGTTTCTCATCGACATCAGCACTAAGGGCAATGCATCAGGCCATTTCATATTGGTAGCTGCGCACATATTTGCCATTCTCGACATCAAGGTACCATTCATCTGTTCTACTAGTCCTGTTGCTTCAGGGTGGTAGCTACAATGCAGCTTCTGTTTAATGTCTAATGCAGCACACAAGAGCTTAATCACCTCATTATCGAAGTGTCTGCCCCTATCTGATTCTAAAGAGACCAGAAAACCGAACCTGGGTATTAGTTCTCTAAGCAACAACTTTGCAACTGTGAGACTGTCATTTCTACGTGTGGGGTAAGCTTAAATCCAGTGGCTGAAAACACACACAATCACCAACACGTACCTCAATCCTCCACAAACAGGCATGTCAATGAAATCCATTTGCATCTTGCTAAATGGACCGCAGGCTCTCCCTATGTGGCTCAAAGTTACCAAAGTCCCTTTTCCTGTATTCATCTGTTGACAGATGATACACCTGTGACAAGTAACCTCTGCGGCTTGTCTGAATTTCGGGTTAAACCAGTCAATTTTGAATAACCTGATCATTGCATCTCTCCCAAGATGTGCCTGTCCATGATAAAGCCTTGCAAATTGTGACAGAAGACTGTTTGGCAAAACCAGCTTCCCCTCCTCTGAGACCCACAAGTCGTCAGCCCTCTGTACACATTGCATTCTCTGCCAGGAGCGTTTTTCCTCTCTGCTAGCACGACCCTGTAGTGATTTTAACTCATCTAGTGTATCAACCACCCTTAATGCAAAGTTCAAGCATGTTTCATTTTCAGTTTGCGGTAACAATTCCCACTGATCCTTGAACGATATACAGTTCAATGCGCAAAACCTTGCGACTTGATCTGCATAGCCGTTTTCCATTGACTCAAAGGCGGTCATTCTGACCGCGGTGGGCGGCGGTTGCCGCCCGCCATGCGGTTACCGCCGAATGACCACCCCGCGGTCAAAAGACCGCAGCGGCCATTCCAACTTTCCCGCTGGGCCGGCAGGCGACCGCCAAAAGGCCACCCGCCGGCCCAGCGGGAAAGCCCCTGCAACGAGGAAGCCGGCTCCGAATGGAGCCGGCGGAGTTGCAGGGGTGCGACGGGTGCAGTGGCACCCGTCGCGATTTTCACTGTCTGCTAAGCAGACAGTGAAAATCTGTATGGGGCCCTGTGAGGGGGCCCCACGACACCCGTTCCCGCCATCCTGGTTCTGGCGGTGACAACCGCCAGAAACAGGCTGGCGGGAAGGGGGTCGGAATCCCCGTGGCGGTGCTGCAAGCAGCGCCGCCATGGAGGATTCCCTGGGCCAGGGGAAAACCGGCGGAAAACCGCTGGTTCCCCTTTTCTGACCGCGGCTTTACCGCCGCGGTCAGAATAGCCCAGGAAGCACCGCCAGCCTGTTGGCGGTGCTTCCGCTGCCCTCCGCCCTGGCGGTCATGGACCGCCAGGGTCGGAATGACCCCCAAAGTCTTGTGATTTAACATGAGCATTGCATTTCACCACGGCAATTTCAGGAGGTAACTGAATTGCCTGTAACAACTCTTTAATCTGTTTGCCATTTTTAACTTGAGAACCAGAAGAGGTAATGAAACCCCTCTGTGACCACAATTGGCCAAAATCATGTACAATTCCAAATCCGTAAATGCTGTCAGTATAGATAGTGACTTTCAGGTTTTCAGCTGCGTGGCATGCTTTAGTAAGGGCAATTAATTCTGCCACTTGTGTGGAATACACTCTCTCGAGCCAGGAAGCTTCAATAATACCAGCGATTGTACACACAGCATAACCGGGTCTCAGTATTCCGACTGAGTCTCTCAAACAGGATCCATCAACAAACATAATGCAGTCATTTTCTTTTAACTGCGTATCTTGAATGTCAGGTCGGGGTTTGGTGCATAGTTCTGTTACCTCAAGACAATCATGCTCCACTTCCTCTTCATTATTAATCTCAGTTCTTTCAACAGTAAGTGTAGTTGCCGGGTTCAATACAGTACATCTTTTTAAGGAGACATTTGGTGACCCCAAAATAATTGTCTCATATCGGGTAAGTCGGGCATTTGTCATGTGCTGGGTTTTAAGTCGAGTCAACAGAATTTCAACTGAATGTGGAACCATTACTGTTAAGGGATGTCCCATCACTATGCCTTCACACTGCGTGAGGCTTTGACCAACTGCTGCAACTGTGCGCAAACAACCCGGTAAGGCTGCTGCGACTGGGTCCAAGGCAGCTGAAAAATACGCTACAGGACGGTTTGCACCTCCATGGACCTGTGTCAAGACAGACAAAGAACAAGCATCACGTTTATGACAAAACAGTAGAAAAGGCTTTGTGTTATCAGGCATACCTAAAGCTGGTGCTCTGTACATGCACTCCCTCAATTCCATGAATGACTCAAGCTCTTCCTTGGACAGAGTTATGGTATACGGGTCATACTTAGTTTCCTTGCCTGTCAGTTTTATCAATGGTTTAGAAATAATTGAAAAGTTGAGTATCCACTGCCGACAGTAGCCCACCATTCCCAAAAACATCCTGACATCTCTCTTCGTTGTCGGGGGGTTCATCTGCAGAATAGCTGTCACCCTTTCCTTTGATATTCTCCTGGACCCTCTCTCAATCAAGTGTCCTAAGTATTTCACCTCTTTTTGACAATACTGCAACTTCTTTGGAGACACTTTGGGGGTGATTCTGATTCTGGCGGGCGGCAGAGGCCGCCCGCCAGAATTCCGCCCCCATTATACCGCTCCGCGGTCAGAAGACCGCGGAGGGTATTATGAGTTTTTCCCTGGGCTGGCGGGCGGTCTCCAAAAGACCGCCCGCCAGCCCAGGGAAAAACTCCCTTCCCACGAGGATGCCGGCTCGTAATCGAGCTGGCGGAGTGGGAAGGTGCGACGGGTGCAGTGGCACCCGTCGCGTATTTCAGTGTCTGCAAGGCAGACACTGAAATACTTTGCGGGGCCCTCTTACGGGGCCCCTGCCGTGCCCATGCCATTGGCATGGGCACGGCAGGGGCCCCCAGGGGCCCCGCGACCCCCCCCTACCGCCATCCTGTTCATGGCGGCTTTCCCGCCATGAACAGGATGGCGGTAGGGGGGGTCAGAATCCTCATGGCGGCGGAGCGCGCTCAGCCGCCATGAAGGATTCCCCCGAGCAGCGGTAAGTCGGCGGGAGCCCGCCGACTTGCTGCTTCTGACCGCGGCTGAACCGCCGAGGTCAGAATGCTCGTGGGAGCACCGCCAGCCTGTTGGCGGTGCTCCCGTGGTCAGTGGCCCTGGCGGCCACCGGCCGCCAGGGTCAGAATGACCCCCTTTATGTCCGTTCTTTCCCAAATGGTTCAGTAAGGCAATGGTGTCATACCTGCAGTCATCTTTTGTTCTGGACGCAATCAGTAAGTCATCAATGTATTGCACCAGAGTCGAACTGAAAGGCAGTTCTAATGACTCCAAATCCTTCTTCAATATCTGATTGAAGATGAACGGTGACTCAGAAAACCCTTGAGGAATTCTGCACCAACTGTACACCTTGTCCAGGAATTTGAAACTGAAGAGAAATTGGCTGTCCTCATGAAGAGGCACCGAAAAGAAGGCTTGTGACAAGTCTACAACGGTGAACCATTCTGCATCACACGGAACCTGAAACATAATCACTGCTGGGTTCGGCACTATAGGGCAACATTTTACCACAATCTTGTTTATTTTCCTCAAGTCCTGCACAATTCGAACCTTCCCACAAGGCTTTTTCAAACCCATTATTGGTGAATTACATGGGCTGCTCAATACCTCTTTCAGAACTCCTTGCTTTACAAAATCCGCAATTATTTGCGACACCTGGATAAGGACATCTTGTGCCATGTGGTACTGTGGCACCTGGGGAAACACTGCATTTGGCTTCACTTGTACTTTAACTGGTTCTACTCCTTTTATCAGCCCCACTTCTTTTCCTGTCAAGTCCCACACTTTCTCTGTCACTGTTCCCTGTAACTCAGCTGGTAAGTCAGTCACTGTAAGCATCGGGAATAAGGTTATCAAAGGGTAATCTTCATTTGCGGTCTCCGTCTCTAATTCTGAGAACTGACGTCATCCCCTTTATCTTCACTGTTTGTCTGCACCTCAATTCCATCGTTGGAACAGGTAATCGAACATTTCGTTTTGCACAGTAAGTCTCTTCCCAGTAGGGACACGGGACTCAAATCGCAGACTACAAACTTATGCAGTCCCTGAAAGTTGCCAATCTCAACTTGTACCGGATCTGTGATCGGATTTGTCAAATATTGGTTTGCTACTCCTACCACTCTTATGGTACGCTCTGAAAGTGGCAATTTCGGAACCTCTGCACTTCTGACTGTAGAGCGTGTAGCTCCTGTGTCAACCAAGAATGAAACCTTGTGACCCATTACCTTTCCCTCTACATAGGGTCCCCTCTGATATACTTCTAGGGACGCTGCAAGCCTGCACTCCTCACTATCTGAACTGTCATCCGACCATTCATCATTCATTCCATCTTCACCACGCAATGGGAATTGCTGTACTGTATTATTTTGGCTCACTACTTGACCTGTGACCTGCTGAGGAAGCATCACCTGTTGCTGTCCCATTGGAGCTAATGGTAATTGCATTTGCTGTCTAGGTACCATGGGAACCTGCTGTTGTACCTGCTGCATTTGTGCTGGTTGAACACGCAGCATCTGCATTTGCTGCATGGGCTGTAGCCCCTGCATCTGAACCATGTTATTTTGGAAGTTCTGATTTTGACCTCTCATTTTTGGACTTCTCTCATTTTGAAATGTACCGACATCAGTGCTTTGTTGAACAACACCATCATGCACCGCATTTGGACATTCCCGCTTCCAAAGCCCCACGCCCCCGCACGCGTGACATGGTGACATCTTTTTCATCCCTTGTACGTCATTTTGAACCACAACAGTATTTAAGTCTGGACCGCGATTCACAAAACCTCGGCCTCTAGGTTGCGCCTGAAACACGCCATTCCCTTGCGGTTGTTGCTGTACCATCTGCTGGATTCCATTCCCTTGCATACCAGCCTGCACTGCCCTCATCTGCATCACCATCACTTTCTCCTTCAATTTTCTCTGCTTCAGCTCAATCTCGTCACTGCAGTATTTTGCATATTGTAATACCTCATCAATCGGTTTAGCTTGCCAACATATCAAATGATTCTTAATCATCTGGCTAACCTCTGGTCTCAGCCCTTCAACAAATCTAAACATAAGATGGTTCATGTCTTTTGGCTCAACAGTCTCAGTGCCACTGTAATGTTTGAACGCTTTCAATAACCTCTCATAGTAAGCATGGATTGATTCTTTAACCTCCTGTGAGGTCCGGTCGATTTTCTGCCAATCTGTCACCTTCGGCAACACCTTTTGCTTCAAAAACTCAATCACTTTATGATAATACTTCATCACCTCCTCAGATGGTGCTCCGGTCGCCTTATCCCTTGCCGGCTCCTGTGTCGGCCAGTCTACACCTCTCTTGCACTCTAGCCATAAGTCGGGTGGGACAATAATCTCAAACAAGGTATTCAAATCTTCCCAGAGACATTTCGCAAGTTTCACAAACCTATCTGTTTGCTGATACCACTCTATCGGTTTCTCTCTCAACCTGGGATAATCGTTTGTAAATGACAAAATATCTCCTCTAGACCATGGTACATGAACTAGAACCCCTGCAGCTGTTTCTCTCATTGGTAGTATCTTTACTGTCCCAGTGTCTGGTGAGGTTTTAGTCGGACTTGATCCCGGACTGTCGCCTTTCTCCTTATCTCTTTTCTTTGCCCATCTGCCTTCCCACTTTTCTAAGGCTCCCCAGATCTGAGCACTTTGCAGTATTTCTTTAAGATGCACCCTTATTCCAGCCAACCTCATGTGATCAAAATCTTTAGAGTCCAAATCTAGTCTGTAACTTCTTTTCAAATGTTTAGCATTCTCAATGTCAATATTGTATTTGTCTGTTAGGTTCGCCAACCTCTGATGTACCTTGCCCACTTCTTTAGTAATCTTGGGGCACAGATACCTTAACTCTGCTTCTGTGTATGATTCTAATCTGTTTACCTCTATTGTCCCTTCCACTAATTCAGCAGCTTCCACACCCAGCCTTACAAAGTTCAGGTACTCATATTTTTCTATCCTTTCAGGCTTCTCTGTAGTTACTGCAGTCTTTTGTGAAGCGTACGTTTTTTCTAACCACTCATTCAATTGTTGCACCGTAAAATCGATTAGTGAAATATTCCCTGCATGCATCATTGGCGACTGTGAAGCATTCGTACTCATTGTCTGTGGGGTTAGTACACCTAGCCCTGCCTGTCTCATTGCCTCCAAAGGAGTTTCAACCAGGTTAAGGTCTAACAAAGACCTTGGTCTTTCGACTGATTGCTCTCCCGGGGCCATTAACTGGGGAGTTCCTATGGACCCTATTCTTATTGCATCTTGGTTCATTACTCCCTGGTCACAGATACCAGGCTTACCTTGCGCATACAATGGTACCGGTGGACCGACAATAATTGGTAAAGATATAGCAGCTGGTGTCTGACCTGGTCCCAAACCCAGCGGAGCAGTAACTCCCAGAGCTTGACTCACTGAGGCTGGGGTAGGTACTAATGGAGGTCCTGCTGCTGAGCTATACCCTGGTATCAGCTGTTGCTGTGGCTGGGGCAGCAATTGTGGAGTTGGCTCAATCTGCACTAACCTTGATTTTGTATAAATCGGGTCAGGCGGCACTATCAGATTTGTAGTAGTCTCTAGTACTGGGACGTCTGGATAGAGTCTCTGTATCTGCGGTGGAGGTTGCAACTGTATCTGCATGTCTGGCGCAGTGGGTACACTGACACCATTCTGCAACAAACCCGTATCACTAGTCTGTACTGTATCGGTAACTCCCTTCTCCTGCGTCTGGTTCCCAGGACCCGCATTGGTGCTCGGGACATTGTCATCTACTGCATAAGGTGGCGGGCGATCATGCAATAACTGATTAAGAAACTCTTCTTTGTCTGAGTCATCTTCCTCTATCCAAGACCTCCTATTCTCTTTAGGCTTATTAGAGTCCTTGTCTGGCTTACAGGTGGCTTTCTTCCCCTGCGTCTCGTCTCCCTGTGCTATTGCTGGAAACAATTTGAGTCCGTCAACTATTCCCCATCTCCACATTTTGCTCTCAGTGTCCCATCTAGTCTCAGCTAAAGTCTTTTCTGCCCTTTTCATTCTCCTCTCGAATTTCTGTTGTCTCTGTTTAATAGCCATTAAATCCCAGACTGCTAATGCCTTGTACTGAGCTGGCCTTGGAGGTGGCTTTTGTACACTTAACATCCACCTCAAATTCTCTAGAATTCTCGTATTGAACGTTCTGTGCTCCGGAAACGCCAAACATCCCTCCTTCTCTGTCAGTTTGCACCACTGTTTCATCCATAAGCAAGGCGCGACACCCTTTTCCTCCATTACTATATAGGCTGGATTACCCTAAGGCGGTGTAGGCTCCCCTTCACTCGCCATAATTGTTGCATCTCCTTTCAGAGCGCTCCTAAAAGCTTTGATAAAATTCATTTTTGCGTCTTTTCTTTTGTTTGTATTTAATCAGAAAGTGACTTTAATTCCCAGGACACTCTTCACCCACCTTTCTCAACCTATTGCCTCTCACGGACAGCAGCCAATCCGTGCGCGACCCCTCTTGGCAACTGACCTATCTCAGCGCGGCACCACTGACGTCACACTCACACACTGCAGCTGACAAAGTCTTGCGGCTCGTCCGCCCCTCACTAGATTCACACCAAACTAATGCAAAATTACTGTGAGCACCTTTAACAACAACAACAACAACTCAAATTTGCCGGTTTACTATAGGAAGGGTACCACATTCGCTTCAGAACTTTACATAGATTTCACTTGAAGCCTCGGCCGCTACTCTCTCCTTCTCAGTTCCCGCACCCGCAAGCAGAATTCGACCCGCAAATCCTACTCTCGACTTGTCAATGGTTTGTCCTAGTGCACTTTAGAACATGCCAAATCTCCATCGAAAGTTTCAAACACACAATTGACTCAAACTTGAATTGTCAATCACGCCCGATTGACCTAATTAAACCGCACAAATTACAACATAAGCCCAAGTGTCTCCTACACTTGTCAATATACTCCGGAGTCTTAGACCACGACGGGTCCGTACATTAACAACCAACCACGTGGATAATTTTGAGCACAAAGCGCCACACTCATTTGAAGGACGCTGACTTCCCTACTCTCATACTGCAGAGTACGCCCACTCCTACTAAAACAACATTACCTGGCCTAGATACACACAAACTTCACAACCCACCTGCAAAATGCATAAGCTGAGCAAGCGCAAATCCTACACCACACATGCTAAAATGCCGAGAACATCCCCAACTCACTTAGGCAGGCTCCGAGATCCCGGGAAAGTCATGGTGAATTTAGAAACGCATCATACCTCCAATTTGCATTATCTCAGAAAAACAATTTAAACAATAATTCTCTGTCCTAGGGCCCCAAAGGGCCAAACCGTCGCTCTGCTACCAGAACTGTTAACTCGTCCCTTTATAATAATTTATCACACATCCGGACTCGTTTTAGGCCAATGAATCTTTTGACCCAGTTGAGGGACACCTTAGGACGAGATAGCTAATCAATATGTCAATCAATACGTCAATAATGTCATCAATATTTATCACAACAATGCATTTCACTTTAGTCAAAGTCATTAACCAAATTCAATACACTACCATGACCTTGCAGTCATGAATAACCACACCAGTTTAGTAGAATTTTATGAGTTTTATTTCCTATTAGTTACAACTCTAAAAGCAGATGTGTTAATCTCAAAACCAAGAAACATAATAGTATAGTCACGATATGGCAACTTTGATAAGATTTCATTAAGGCGAGAATCACAAACATCAAAACATAACACGGCGTAAACATAGATCAATTTAGCAGAGTGTCAATAACGCGTCAGTTCAACAAAGAATAGATTCAGTCGTTTGTCTATTTGCGTCAATTTAGTAAACACCTGTCCTAACCACTAATTAGCATTGGCATGTTGGGCTTCATGCAAAACAATTTAGAACACCAATTTGGAAAACATCTAACTATGGTCTCTGTCAAAAGTATGCAGTTGGTACCTAGAAAGGAAAAGCAAACAGACAAATTACAATTTCATTGTCATAGTTACCCTCCAAGGTTTAGGTCAACACTCAGGTTCAGTCCTCGTCCTCAGGACATCAGTCAAATCGCCATCAGTCAGAATTCAGCTCCGGGGCAAAAAGGGGCACTTCCCTCATAAGGAGGTAAAGTGTAAAATGGGCAATCTAAGAAAAGGATGGTTTAAGTAAAACCAAAGTAAGTCACCAAACAGAGTGACAAAGTTTCTGGATAAAATCAATAGCATTCCCTACCTAATTCTAAATGGCTCCCCGTGTCATGGGTTTTTATCCCTTTTTCGTTGTACATTCCCCTTAAATGTTATTGGTCTTTGGTTATACCCCACTATCTTTACCCAATTAGAAAATGGATTATGTCATTAATCTTTCACCCCATATTATTTTACAAGCTTTTTATTGGTCCACATGATCGTCGTCTTCAGAGGTAGCACGTCCGGTGTGATTTCATCCTTCTGTAATTCTTTGCACATCTTTTGGTCAGTAGCTCCATTGTCTTCACCGGTGTGCATTACATTAATCTACACTGTTTCATTTTGTCTAATATTTTCTACAAGCAATGTGGATTTCATGGGAACGGATCTACTATGGTTACATTCAGCTTCTAGTTTGAAGAAAAACAAGGGGTCATGTCCTTTTGCGAGTCAGCACACTGCAGGATAGGAAAAATACATTTAATATGAGAGCCAGGCAGCTAAGTTTCGGCTCATGCTAACTTAAGGCCTACAAGGATTTCAGCACAAATTCTATAACGCAATCATTATTAATTTGTATAAAACTTATTCTTTATATCAATTCATAACATTAGTCATTTTTATTAGTCCACGTATACATTGGCGGCAACTCCCCGTGGTCACAATTCAAGTGCATGTTTAAGCAAAAATTCATTACTACAGTTTCTATGCGGCATTATCACACATTTATTCATAAACATTTCATGTTAATATAGATTATATAAGCTACGCTCTCTCAGAACCACTCTCGCTCTTCTACTGACTGAGTGACTGACCCTGAACTGGAGAGCTCTACAACCCCCAATGAACTCGCAATGGCACAGATTGCTCTTACACTGGAGGGATGCAGAGACTACCACCCTATACTGAGAGGAAACCCAGCATCTCTGTAAAAGACCCATATCAGCAGCCTCGGACACCATACTCACCCAGTTTCAAGAAATAACTCCCACATAAGCTTCCCCTCTTAAATTATTTTAACCGTTGTCCTCCACAAGACCTGCTGCTCCCTCCTACTCACCCAATTTATGCTGTGAGTTCCTTCTCTCTGATCCCCCCCGAGAGGAGGAGGAAGTAGCTACCCCAGATACCACAGTTTCGATGCCTTATCAGGGATAGTAAGTGCTATATAAATACACAGTTTCCGGAGACCTCCCGCCCACACATATTTCCTCAGAGTCCCTTCATTTAACTATCACTTGTGCCACCACCCAATTACCCACTTTGCAACTTCCCTCATCCCTCTCCTCTTTCCTCCCTTGTTGTTAAGAGATCCACTTAAATCACCATTCAGCACAGGGTCCTAGGGAGAAGTTGAACCTGGCTTTCATAAACAAAAGTGGACTTCCCGAGAGGGGTACCCCTGTGAAAGAAAACCATACCATTGCGACACGTATTTTTGAACGTTCAATCTATTGCAATGCATAAACTGGAATTGTTGTCTCTATGAATAGTCCTAATGATGCAAAAACTGCTTTTTATAGTTGTTCATCTTCCCTCTTCTCTTTGCTATGCCAACAAATATTGTTCAAATGGTATAAAAACCTCAATAAAAAGAGTTTAAAAAAAATAAACCTGAAACAAATGTACTTTGGTCATGTGCTCTCTGTAAAAATGTACTTGGTTCCTGTAAGCTATTCAAGACTGGACTAGAACTTTAGTTGAGCAGTTATACATTCTAAAACCCTATATTTTAGTTATCGCTTCATGCACGTTATTTTAACATACTAGGCCTGCCGCTGTGCACTTAACCTCCATATATTTTATCCGGCTTTGCTGTATTATTGTTACAGTAGCTATGTTTATGGTCTGGTTTTATTTTCTCTCTATCTGACTGTTTTTGCCTAGGCTGGCACTCTGTTCTCAAACAAGACATTCTTGCTCACTCTGTGCTTCTTCTAAGGCTGCAGTAAGATAGGTTGCTGGTGAACGTGGTATAAGTTTAGTCTTTGACATTCATAGAAAATACACATCCTTACGTAGGGACATTTTCTTAGAACTCCAGCTGTTTTATTATAAAAACACTTCCCTGTCCCTTACACGTTAGAGGGAGATTCCAGCCAGAGAACCACGACTGTATGCTGATTGCTGATTGCCGAATGCTTTGCTACAGCTCTATTGCAGACTTCAGGCCTTTGCTCAGCTATGGGGGATAATATCTTCCCAAGGGAACCTGAAGAGCAGAATTAGAGCTTAACATGCTGTGCTCTATCATAGCCTAGGTAGGAATTAGGCTGTTGACTCTAGAGACAATATGATAGCATTATGTTTATGTTTTACTATCCTTGCCACAATTTTAATCATGTCATGCTGTATCATCCTGGTTATTGCAGTCCACGCTTTGCTATCTAAGATGCAGTCGCTTTATTAAAGCATTATTGAAATATATACTGCCTCTGTTTGTCATTGTGTATGTGAGACTAATATAACTGAGAGAAACAGATACGATCTGAGTGACCACAGCTTCCCTGAGAAACGAGTTATGTCATGCGCTCGGCTGCCCAATCATCCCTGCCTGGGGTAGAGATGAAGCACTGCTTGTTAGCTGGAGCAGAACCCGAATTGGAGCAACAGGTGTCACCTGTAGTGGGTTGGACTCAGTCTCCCACACCAAAGGTGTTTCTGCCACTCAAAATCCAGTAGTCTCATTGGGATAATGAGAGCCTACGCAACAAGATAACGATGTTACATAACATTCACGTCACATTTTGCTTTGTTTACAAGCATACTCATTTCCCTTAAAGGTGTGCCTTGAAACGTTCATAACAAGCAACGATGTACTATAACAAAGCAAGAACCTGTTCAGATCGTTGAAAAACAGGTCACACGGCAACCGATGTTTGGTTCTTGAATTTATTTAGTAACATCACAGGACATGAAGATATGAAAGCTCCCTCGCCCACCTCCAGCTCTCCCACCCATCTCCAACATCTCACCACCATCTCTCCCTTGAGCAAATCCACAGCATTCTCAATCTTGGTATTCTCGGCATGCGACGCATACCGAGAATTTCACCAGTACTACAGAACCATATAGCTTTTCAACTTCCATGTTTCAAGAATTATAGCTATGTCAGCTTTCATGGATTTAACTTTCGTTAATGTAATTATTAAACCTATTTACAGCTCTTGAAATTGCCTTAAACCCTATTACTACTACACACTAATGTTAGGTTGTTCAGCCACATGCAATTCTTCAGTCTTTTTGTGACCAAACTAACTATTTGCCCCTATACAAATGGCACTGGTATAGTGGTGTATTTACCACTATTTAGAGTCACCTGTCAATGTCATGAGCAGCGCTCGTGCTACATATGGCCAAGGTGCAAATGAAAATATGAGATCCCTAGGGTACTGTTTGCAGTAGAGATTTATGGTCCACTAAAAAATTATTTTTGTACACAACTGTAGAAGGGTAACACAAGGAGCATGTGTGGCATAAATTACCACTTACCCCATCATTTGCTCCGGGTTTCACTTTGACTTAGCAGCTGCTGCAAAGCCAGGTCACCTGATGCTTATTGATTAGGGTTTGTGCCAAATCCAAAGTGTGGTTCCACTTCTCTGTCCATGAAAAGCTATTTTGTATATATTACCTTGACCATTTACTGTGCAAACTGGCTTTGACATTAATCAGAGGTCAACTTTCCCTGCTAAAGCGCTTTACCACTGGGAAGTTGATCAGCAGATCTGTTTGTGCCACTTTACTCTGCTTTATGCTGCTGTTTATCACATGTGCACCTTTGTAACCCTTTGGTAAATCTGGTCCTATATGTTTATCACACTCGTAGTTATGTATTCGTGTAACCTCCACGTCAATATATCATTGCAAAATCCAGAACTTTAAGCACATGGCAAAAGTTCTACTATCTGATGTTCTCACACTTTTCCCAATAAAAACAGCACTCCATACTTTTTAGGTATTATTTTCAGTCGTTAGCTGTCTCTTCTTGAAGACCCGTTGTCTAAAATGCAATGCATAGCTTTGGGCTTTCGGCCAGCTTCTGGCTAATGTTTGGATGTCTTTCTTGTCTATCTCATGTGGATGCTTCTGATTCAATGGCTTTTCACTGTGTTCTTGGGCCAAACCTGAAACACAGCTTTTCTTACCATAATTTTGATTGGCTGAGTTAAATCCATCCACTGCTAATAACAAGAAGCTATTTTACCTTTCTGTTTCTGCATCATTTTACCCACTCTCTTCTCCACCTTCATCTCTCTGCTTTTGCACTTCATGCATGTGCAGAGCTTTCCTTGCGCTCTCTATTCATGTGTCTCCACCAACCGACCCCAGAGTCTTTATTCCTGCTTACCTCTCCCCCACTACTGCACCTCCACCCCTGTCCTCTTCACAGTGCTCCAACAGAAAGCTCCCATTCTACTTTCTGGCCCCATTTTATGTTTTATCATTTTATTTTGTGTTACTTGTTTTTGCGAGGCCCAGCAGTGGAACACTACTACTGGACCACTAATTTAATGTGATTTGCACGCATCTTGCACATACTTTATCTTTTGCATTTTACATTTTAAAATATGCAAATATTATTTGAACTGTAAAAATATATTGAAATAGTATAGAATAATACTTCTAAGATGACACACACTGGCTGCTGTCGTGCAATGATTTTCGGTATAGTTTGATGTTCAATACGGCCACCCATGTATGCAAAAACGTGTGCATGTGTCCTCAGTGGCTGATTGGGCTCACAGTCATATTTATTTGAGTGTAAAACCCTAAACCTTAAGCGATGTGAAGTTTAAAAGCTTGGTGGTGATTGGAAGGGGCTTACTCAAGGGGCATAGCTAATGGCAATCGACATGGCCACACTTTAAACCGCTCCTGATTTCCTGCCCATGATCTGCTTTCATCCTGCCTCATAAGAGCTCCTCTCCAGAGTGCCCAAACAGCTCCCCTAACTGAGCGAGACACAGTGAGAAGAAGGGAGACCTAGAATGCCTTGATTGCACTAAGGCTGAGCGCTGAGATCTGCACAGCCACTCTGGAGTCACCTCCTCTAAGAGCTCCTGGAGGTCCACACTGGATGGCACCAGCCTTGGTGGGGTGGGACACAGAGTGCCCCCAAGTCATCCAGCAGAGACTAACACAGCCTCACGTACCTCAAGGGAGATTTCGAGACCGTGCTGGACTGCAACTCTGTGGCCTAGTGATGCAGCCTATCAGCAAGATTGTAGATGCCTTCCACTTAACCCAGCCACAGAGAGATACCGTGCCTAGCACACTTGGGAGCATCCTGCAGTCAATGGGCAGAAACCCTGCCAGCGAGAGGATCTTGCAGGCACTCCAAAGGGTGTTGCAGAGATCTGAGGGACTGGACTGCCAGGGAACCCTATTCCTCCCCATGAGGACTCTCCACAGGCTGCCTAGGACCCACCACAAGCCCAGGCTATGAAAAGGAGCAATGCAAGATCTGCTGTTCAAAGACACCTACACTCTCACAGCAATAAGCCCCCACTCGGCCCACTAAGGACAGCTTAACTTGGATTCAGATGGCCATCATGATGACTGATGAACACTGCCCTTGGGGAAGACCAGCCTGTCGAGGATCTAGACCTGAAAACACATGTTGGATACACAGAGGGGGAGGGACTTCCTTGGTGTGCCCACACCTTGGCCTACACAGATCACTGAGCACTACCTCATCAAATGATGGATCACGGGGGCCATAAGAGCTTAATATCACCCTGCTGCACGGGAAAGGGTTCCTTGCACATGACAGGAGGATGGCTTAGCATACTGAGATGAGTGTCGAGCATGGAGCTGCCCTGGCCTCCTCGGACCTCCCTTGATCTGGGCTCGCCATTAAAAACATCAGAGGAGACAACAAACCAAGGAAACCGTCCCACAATGTTGGCCACAGCAGAGACAAACAAATCAGCTAGAGACAGCTCTGTGTATACCTTTCATAACACCTGTGGTACACATGAGATTACTGCAGACCATGAGTCAAACTCGTTTGACAAAGGAGGGGCCTTGGATTCCTCCACAAAGAGAACAAGAAACTGTCAGACAAGACCAAACACTGTGATCTTGCCCTCGCAGAGACGAGCCTCGAGCTTATCACTTTACAACACCCGATGAAGGCACTGATGTGCGGGGTTGACACATTGGACAAGAAAGCTGAAAATGCAGAAGGCCGCAACAGACAAAACTATATTAGGAGTGCAGGCCTACAAGAGTTTACTGAAAGAACGGATATGGTAGCTTCCTTGGAAAACTAGCTTTCTACGATTGTAGTGCCCCAAGGGTTGCTTAATTTCTTTGCCCTGGAACATGCCCAGAGGATGCCCGTCCGATGCCCTCTGTGGACAGCCCTGTCTGACCTATGGGGTCGGCCTGTTTCACTACCAAGACTGGGACCTAATACTAAGACCATTGCTTAATTTGTAAATAAAGAGGTGCCAGTACTCAAAGCCCTTCTCTTAAACACGCGGCTGCTGTAATTAAATCTGCCAGCACTGAATACAGAGGCAGCATAATCCTGAAGCCATCTCGGGCCTCTTCAATACATTTACGGCCACACCTGCCCCTTCAGCTCATCCTGCAACTTTCTACTTTCTCCCTTTATGAGGCTTTTTAGTTTTTACTTCTTCCGTCTTTCCCATATGTGTATTTTGCTCGCAGCAAATGCTTGAGGCATAAGAATAAGCCCCAGCCTTCACAAATAAGTGCCGGTGCTCAGCACCGGAAACAACAAGCACAAATTAAGCACTGACTAAGACAAGCCAGCAGATGTGTGCATCTACAGGTGAACAACTCCCGAGTGGCCATCTTCCCGGATTACAAATTAGTAGTGCAATGTAAACGAGCGTCCTTCCTGGGGGGGAAAAGAGGACTCGGAGATGTTGGAGTAAAATACATGTTGCTGTTTGCAGATTGGAAACAATGTTTGACACACTATTTTGTGACAATCCTGAGGCCATGTAGGACTGGTTGGAGGAGCATCAGGAAGGCATGGGCACTGTGTGCCGAACCCTGCTGCAACCTCCCAAGAAATGATGGCAGCGATGGCAAACTAAGATGGGCCCCTCAAAACAACAAGCAGGACAGAAACGGACAGTATTGGTGGAGACAGCCAATGTCTTCCACTTTCTGGCAGTGCAGGACCAGAGCGTGCACTTCTCTGAAGCCTGGAAGAGCGAAAGGGATTCAGACGCACTGTTGGAGAGGGACATGGAGCCCTGAAGCTGACTCCAAGAACGGTGGATGACCTCCGAGGAGTGACCAGGCAAACTGAGCTCTGGCCCCTACTGGACATCTGCTTTCCAGCTGAGCTGGTATTTCTGAAACACACAGCGGGACCCTGGGTGAAGAGATACCCTGGGACACTTCTAATTCATCTGGGCCACAGGTGGGGGAAACTCTGCTCATCCAGCGGCATACCACACTCTCACTCCTCTCACACTTGAGCTTGAGATGGAAGCATTAATGACATTTCATGTACTGATTACTTTTAATGTGTGTCTCAATGGGTGTTGGAGCGCAGCTGGAGAGTACATAATAAAGACCAAAGGCATTACTCCTTTTATTCACCTGCCCATGACCTACAGGTCTGACTAGAAAAAACTACTATGCCTTAACCGACTTACAGGGCGAGGTAATAAATACAGACTGTCTCTGCCTCACCTTATCTGTTCATGGCTCATTGCTAATAACCCTGAGACCTAGATTTTGAAATGTACTACTTTGCCGCCCAACTGCAGTGGCTGGATAGATTGTTCAATGGACTTGCCACAACAGAACTGAGACCAGTAGGAAGGGAACCGAAGGAGGGCACCCTGGCAGCCATACTGATGGGAACTAAACTGTGCAACCCAAACTGCTGACCTTGGTAAGCATAGCCCTTTGCTACTGGAGATGGGCGCACCAAAGGACGGCCTTAAGGCTGATGTATGCACCGACAATACCATTGGTGAGCCTTCCAACAGAGGGTTGGTTACCTGATGGTCTGGTGCATGCAGGACTGGATGGCTGCAGGACTGCTCACTGTAGGCGACATTTGCTCTTGATTAAAGGAAACGGACTCCCGGATTCACAGTTCCTGTTGTCTGTGGCACAGGTAAAGGTGCTGGAGATGCTGTGGAAGAGTGCTCAAAAGGAACCCCAGACACACAAAACCATACAGATAATGTTAAATTTCGGGAACGGCATAGGCTCCTATCCTGGCTCGATAAATTGCTTAAGAGGATGGAACCCGCACCACTAACGAAGTCGAGGTCATACTGGGTGGGTTGATTGGCCATGAGCTGAACGATAAAGGGTAGATAAATGGGCTGGCCCACTCTTGCAAGACATCTAGGAACTAGTGATTCCGGTACACACAGCTTAATTACCTGCACCCTACCTACCTCACACTACACAGACTGAATGTCATAGCATTGAGGACAGACAGACAAACACTGACCTCACTGCAGCACTGAAGATGCTGACTTCATTCATATGATGTTGACATTCCACACAATCACTGCTGTCTGGCAAGGGACCATGGCAGATCTAGAAAAGACAGCTGGTGGAGGGTATATGATGTTGATTGAGAACTATTTATAGGGCCTACACCCTGTTCACAATAGTAAAAAGTACAAAAAAGGCTTGCAGGCTTGTTGGCATTGGCCTGCTGAACCATAGCGATCCACTGAAGGGACCACCCCTCTGTGGATGGACAGCAGAGGTTAGCAAACAAGCAAGAGCAGAGGGCACTGTCCCCCAACTCAAAGAGAGTCACAGACTCCAGTGATGCTCCTTCGCTGACAGGTGGAACGGCATGACAGATACCCTTGGGTGCACCATAGCATCACGTTGAAGAAGGGCACTCACATACACAACTCGCAAGAGCACCATTGCACCAATACAAATGTCAAATGTCAAAGGTTGTCACATGATTAATTGCATAGAAGGAGCTGGATGCTGACACAGAGACAGCCATCATATAGGTGTCAGTGGAGATACACAATAGTGCCAGAACACTTGTGAAATACGCAATTGCTCAGAAGGGTACAAGCTATCAGCCGCGGCATGTCCTTCAGGCTGAGCAAAGGTCAGCCTGACAGACACTCTTCATCTTCAGGTCAGACAGCCAGGAGCAAGACATGTGCAATTTGCACAAACTCCTAGCTGCCTGAGCTGAACTTGCTGGGCTGAAGAGGTGACAGCTCTTATGGGCGTGAACTCCCCGGCTCAGCAAAGGTGCCTTGAGGCCCTATCCCTTTGTGACAAGGGGAAGCGTCACCCATTGACTCAGACCTTGGCGCTTCAGGTTTAAGCCCTGAAGCGCCCAGGGTGAGTGTCAATCAGTGACACCTCGTCACAGAGTGGGGTGGGGTCAGAAGTCTCACTGACCCCATCCCACTCTGTGACGAAGTTGGGACTGCTGCCTTCCCTCATTGGCTGACAGTGGCCAGCAGTCCCAACCCTCCTGAGACCTCAGAGGCTGAAGGTAAGTGTGTGTGTGTGTTTTTAAATGAATGTTTGGTGCGTTCGTGTATGTTTGAATGTTGATGAGTGTTGTGAATGGATGTGCATGCGTGTGTGAATAAATGAGTGTGAGTGTGCTTCCTGCCCACCCCCCTCCCTCCTAAAATTATGGGCCACCGCTGCAAGCTATACTTATTGTTAAAGGTTTTCATTTTATTTTCCTATACTATAACACATGACATTGTCACCACTACTACCATATGATCTACGATGTCCAAGAAACCTGTTTCAATATGCACGGCGACCTGCTAACCACTGACTTGGATAATGTATGTATACTGAACAGCCACCAAGACTAATCTATGTTCATATTTAACAAATGTGTATGATTATATGTAAAAAGGAATACAAATATCAATAAAAACTATTGGAAGGATGGTCACTGAAGAAACCAGAAACCACCTAAGACCATACTCAAACTTCAGTGAGCATTATTTGCTTGAGACAGCCCTATTCACCCTTTCTTATGCTACAGTTTCCCTGTATTACAGTTTTTTATGGCTTTTGTAAAATCCAGAAGACTGAAGACTTTTAGAAGAGAGAGAGTGAGTGAGTGAGTGAGTGAGTCAGCTAGTTAGTTAGCCAGTAAGTCAGTCAGTGAAATATTGTATCCTTGTCTTTTGGGAAAAAGTTAATTTTGGAAAGAAGCATGATGGCTGCAGCATTTTTTAGTCAGACTGAGTGGGTGAATGCATGAGTGCATGACACACGTCTTTGAAGAGACATTGAAGAAGGAAGGATGAAGCACATGGTGGTGCGGACTCCCTTCACATAAGAGAAATTCCAGCAAAGCAGATGACGATCTCTACATAGAGCAAGTGATTTTTTACCAGGGGAAAGGAGGACCTTTGCTCCGCTGACTTGACAACACAGCAGGCCACCTGCCAAGATGTAAATAAGGCCCATAGACTTTTTTTACAAGGTCGATTTCCTTCAGTGGGACAAGGCAAGAAGCTGAGCCTGGTGAGACCCTCTGAAAGTCAGATACACTGTGGGTGAGGTGGCACAAAACAGCTGGTGTTGTTCTCAAAAGCTCTGAAAATTGGATTTCACAACTGCCAAGATCACTTTGACACTGGGTGTTGGATATGTTGCGTTACCCTAGTCAAAAGCTTTACCTTGTGACTTCAAAACGTTTTTGGTTCTCACAATAATTAAGTAGGGCAAAGCAAGAATCTATATCCAAGCAGGGCTCCACAGACAAGAAACCTTCACTTTCATTGTGGTGCAAAGAAACTTAGGATATGACGAGCCTACTTTTCTTGTCTGAAAAGTGTGCACCAGCCCTGGCGAAGCCTCATTCCTTTGTCCTGATCTACAGCTAAAAAAAGTGACTAAGGTTTACTTTTCTCTAACAGCTGAGAAAGTTAATTGTAACGCCTACAGCCCCCATGTACTCAAATCACTTTTGTAGGCCCCTGGTCTTTCTCCATCCAAATTTGCTCCAGCAGGTTCCTATCCATAATGGTCAGGGGTTCCTCTGCTTTTTGTGCTTCTGTAGTAGGTAACAGGAGGCCAATTATTTATCTTTTGTAGAGCAGAGCCACTAGGTGCCAGCAGACTTTGAGTCTTCTTCCTGTTTATGTTTGGAATGTTTCATTTCGCGGTCCAGAAATGTTTTGGAGTGGTGATGGTGAGTTGCCAGCCATACCTGGTGCAATAGCAGTGTTTGGAGATTCCCTACAACCAGTCCTAGCTACTTTATGGTAGTATTCTCTTTTCTATTCTCAGCATTACCTTTCTTAGGTTGCTGGAGATCTCCCCAGGATCCCTACATGAAAATGTTCTTAGCCTTCTTCTTCATGCAGGAACCTTTGTGTTAGAAATAGAGTCTTTAGTTGGCAGTCAGTTTACACTCTGTCCAGGTAGAGACCCTCACTCTACTCAGGGTAAGGGAATCACACACCTAAGATAACTCCTGCTCATCCCCGTGGTAGCTTAGCACAAGCAGTCAGGCTTATCTCAGAGGGTATGTGTAAACTATTTGCACAAACACATACAGTAAGACAGTGAACACACCACAAAAGGAATCCACACCAGTTTAGAAAAAGACCCAATATTTATCTAAATCAAACATGACCAAAGCGACAAAAAATACAACATACACAAGAAAAGATACCACATTGTTAAGTTAAAAAAGAATCTTAAACCATAGGAATCAAGGGATGTGTCAATTTCGTACTCGGGAGTGAGGCCCTGTGTCGATTCTCTCCCAGCTGGGTAAGCAATGCATCGATTCTTTCCTCGCAGGGAATGGATTCATTGATTTCTGGACAGACAGCCTCAGATCCGTGCGGTGATGTTGAACTTTTTGCTCCCTGGGACGATACATTGAACATCCAGATGCAGGGTAATGTTGAAGCCATGCTGCACTGGCGATGTGTCAATTTCTGCAGCTGCGAGGCAGGTGCTGCATCAATTTAACAGCTGTGAGGCGGGTGATATGTTGACTTTATAGCCGTGATGCAGTTTTTCCCGCTGCTCGGCTTCAGTGCATGCATTTTCACTCAGGCATTACCAGCTTCTCCTTCCAAGGGCCTGGGGACTGGATGTGGCACCACTTGGAAAGTCAGGGGTCCCAGCAAAAGAGCCCAGATGTTGGCAGGTGAAGTCTTTGATGTCCTTGAGACTTCTTAACAGGAGGCAGGCTCAGTCCGAGCCCTTTGAGAAACTTCACAAGCAGAATACCGAGCAAAGACCAGTCTTTGTCTTCTCTAAGGAAGAAGCAGCATCTGCAGGCCAACCCAGCAACCCGGCAAAGCACACACAGCAAAGGAGCAGTACTCCTCCTCACAGCTCTTCAGCTCTTCTTCTTGGCAGAGGTTCCTCTTGCTCCAGAAGTGTTCTAAAAGTCCGGGGTTTTGGGTCCACTACTCATATTCATGTATGCCTTTAAAATAGGCAAACCTCAAAGGTCTCTGTAGTGCACAAGACATTGCCTCTTCTTTGCCCTGCCCCAGCCACACTTTGGGAGATTGGAGACTGTATTGTGAGGGTTCAGGCCCAGCCCTTTGAAGTGCAGGAGTCAGCTCCACCCTCCCACTCTAGTCCAGGAAGACCCATCAGGATGTGCAAGACACACCTCAGCTTCCTTTGTGTTACTGTCTAGAGTAAATGCACAAACTGACCAACTGTCAGCCTGTCCCACACTTGGATTCAGCAGCCAAGCAGAGGCACAGAATGGTTACACAAGAAAATACCCACTTTTTAAAAGTGGCATTTTTAAACTCACAATCTAAAAACCAACTTTATCAAAGATCTATTTTTAAATTGCGAGCTCTGAGACCCCAAACTTTATATCTCTATCTGCTACCCCTGGGAAAAAAGTGTTAACCTGTTAACCTATGGGGGAGATAGGCTTTGCAATAGTGAAAACCGAATTTGGCAGTATTTCACTACCAGGACATGCCAAACCCACCAGTACATGCCTTACCTTCTAAATACACTGCACCCTGTCCATGGGGCTGCCTTTGACCTACCTTAGGGATGACTTGTATATAGTGAAAAGGAAGTTTTAGGCCTGGCAAGTGGGTACACTCGACAGGTCTACATGACAGTTTAAAACTGCACACACAGACACTGCAATGGCAAGTCTGAGACATGTTTACTGGGGTACTCATGTGGGTGGCACAATTAGTGCTGCAGGCCCACTAGTAGCATTTGATTTACAGGCCCTCTGCACACATGGTGCACTATATTAGGGACTAACTAGTAAATCAAATATGCCAATCATGGGTAACAATCATAGTCACACTTTAGAGAGAGAGCACTGGCACTTCAGCACTGCTCAGCAGTGGTAAAGTGCCCAGACTTCCCAAACCAGCAAAAACAAAATCCATCACAGAATCAAAAATACAGGAAGCTGAGGCAAAACGTCAGAGGAAACTCCACCAAGGATGCCAGGTCTAACACGTTACCCAACCTGTGGATCCCCAAGGAGATCAGGTTTTCTCCCTCATGTCAGTACCAGTACTGCTTTTGACTCATTCTGGGGATGCAAATAGACAGTCTAGTTTAGCACTGGGAATCAATATCTGCAGTTTATGGCATCCCCATTTGGCATCCCCACACCATAAGAAGCATTGTGAAAGAAACCTCTTTCTGTTCCCAGCTGGTCTTGCTACCCGCCTAGATGAATAATCTTAGCTTAATGTTCATCGTTGACACCACCCCATCTGTCTTGCTACCAGGGGCCAAGTTCTTGTCTTCGGGAAGAAGGGTACTTAACAAGTTAACAAGACTGACTCGGCATGTCAGCTTTTTTACAGAGGCATTAGGAAGATATTTTTAAGAAAATGTGCCCTCATTTTAGTTTTCTGAAGCTCAAACTATAATTTCCATACGAAAAGCCAGGGAAAAAGCTGTTTATCTCAAAAATGGTTCATCAAACCTCAGCAGGGGATCAGCATGTTTTATTTGGTGAAGCCATCGTAAAATTCAGTACAATTACTACAATTAGTGTGGCACCACAAAAATGTGATTTATGTTGTCACTATCATCTGGTATCACCTTTTTTATGTGCTCCCTATTGTGGCCTCCAGAAACCACATTCACTCCAATGGCATAGTTATGCTATGTGTAACCATCCACCTATTTGCATTATACTAATAACACAGTATCTCACAAACAATTTTGTGAATTTCACCTCCAATATTAAGGGCCTGATTTACAACAGCAGCATTATCCAAACCATTATCCAAAGGGGAGGGCACTCCTAGGTAGTTACGAAACAGGGCGGAGTGATGATAGTACCTCAGTTAATAACTGCTCGGGAAAGCCCTTCACATTATCTAGCATTTCTTAAATAGTGTACTAGATTGCAAACTAAAAGATGGTATGTGTTTAATTCATAATTGTCCTTTAAAATACTAAAAAAATTGGCCACTGTTCTATACCCCCAGAACTTTGGATCTTAATTTAACTTAGATTATCTCAACATGCTTTTCCTCTTGTAGGCAATCCAACTTCTTCCCCTCGATCCCCAAGGCACTGTGGCTTGATACTTCTCCTTTTCCCCTTTGCACCTAGGTACTCTTTCTTACTCTGATCACCTTCTCTTCACACCTCTCAATCAATCAATCAATCAGGCATTGTTTATAAAGCACAGCTACTCACCCGTAATGGTCTCAAGGCTCTGGGGAAGGGGGAGTTGCGTAGCTACCATCAGTGATGTGGTTCTCCAAAAAGCCATGTCTTCAGCTCCTTCATGAAGTTGAGGACAGAGGTAGTTTGTCTGAAGTGAAGCAGGAGGGTGTTCTAGGCAGTGGCTGCCATGTGAGAGAAAGAGCGTCCCCCTGTTCTTGATTTCCTGATGCGGGTGAGCTGGGCTGATCGGAGGCTCCTGTGGTATAGGTGGAAATTTAGTCAGCTGTTCAGGTAGGCTGGTCCGGTGTCATGGAGAGCTTTGTGGATGTAGATGAGGATCTTGAAGGTGATTCTTTTTTCTATTGCAAGCCAGTGAAGTGTTCGCAGGTCCTGTGAGATGTGGCAGTGTCAGGGCAGGTTGAGGACCAGTCTTGTGGCAGCGTTCTTGATGTTCTGTAGTCTGCGAGTGAGCTTCTTGTTGATCCCGACGTAGAGCACGTTGCCGTATTCCAGTCTGCTGGTGATAAGGGCGTGTGTGACAGTCTTTCTGTGCTCCAGGGTGATTTATTTGAAGGTCTCGCATGTGAGACAGAGGGAGTGGAAGCAGGTGGATGTGGCTGAGCTGATTTCGTGGTCCATGTTGAGTTTGGCATCCAGGATGATCCCGAGGATTTGGGCTTGGTTCGTGGGGGTGGGCGGGTTTCCGAGTGTGGGTGGCCACCATGAGTCATTCTGTGTGTCAGGTTGTGGGGCCATGATCAGAACTTCTGTCTTGTTTGCGTTGAGTTGGAGGCAGCTGTTTTTCATCCAGTTGGCTATTGCTCCCATGCCTTCACGGAAGTTGTGTCTGGCTGCATTGGGATCGGGAGAAGATGAGTTAGAAGTCAGCATAGAAGACAATTTTGATTCCGTAGCTCCTTACAATGGCTTTGAGTGGAGTCATGTAGATGTTGAACAGAGTAGGGCTGAGGGAGGATCCCTGGGGGACTCCACAGGTGGTAGGTGTGGGGACCGAGATGAAGGGGGCGAGTCTCACTCGTTGGGTTCTGCTGGAGAGGAAGGAGTGGATCCAGTCGAGGGCCTTGTCTCTGATGCCGACTTTGTGGAGTCTGCATATCAGAGTGTGTTGGGAGGCTGTGTCGAAGTTCGCCGATATGTCTAGCAGGATAAGTACTTCCGTCTCTCCCTTGTCCAGCAGGGAGCGGATGTCGACGGTTGCGGACAGGAGGTCTGTTTCGGAGCTGTGTTTTTTTCTGAATCCGGATTGGGAGCCGTCGAGGATGTTGTGGACTTCCATGAAAGTGGCGAGTTGTCTGTTGTTGGCTTTCTAGATGACTTTCGCTGGGAATGGGAGCAGGGAGACGGGCCTGAAGTTTTTGAGGTCGGTGGGGTCTACCGAGGGTTTTTTGAGGAGGGGATTGATCTCGGAGTGTTTCCAGTCATCAGGTAAGGAGGCGTCGGCTAGGGAGCAGTTCATGGTGAAGCGGAGCTTCGGGGCGATGATGTCAGCGGCTCTGTTGAAGATGTGGCGGGGGCATGGGTCCTCTCCCACTTCCTCCTCTACTCACCCACAGGCACATCAAGTTAATACTCCTGTCAATCACAGGCACCTCCACCCTAACCCCCTCTCCTACCCTGGGGTGTTTCCTTTTGCCCTCCCTTTAGCTTGGTGTATCTAGCAGCTGTTGGCAGTGTGTGAGAGAGAGGAGCTTCAGCTAGGGTGGCAAGTTTAAAAAAAAATGTTGATGTGTTTTAGAAATGACCATTCAGTGCATAATGTAACCTCCCAGATCTTAGCCTTAACAGCTTTTGCTGGATGATAACCAGTGGAAAAGTGCCTGTGCTCCCCCTTTCAACATGATGAAATCGGTGTGCCTCTAAATGACATTGTTAACTTACATATAACTATCTTGTATGTGGGTACATGTATCCAGGGCCTGTAAGTTAAATGTCACCAGTGGGCTGTAGCTCTCATTGTGCAGCCACCTGCAGTGACAGAGCAAACATGAATGCAGGCCTACTGAGTGTGACCCCTTGTGACAGGGAAAAACCCTCCTTTTAAGTATTCATGGGTCTCCCATGTATAAGCCTTCTTACCCATAAGGCAAGGTGCATAGCACTTATGAGTAGGACATATAAAAGTTTAATGTTAAACCTGTCCTTACATTCAAAAGGCCAGAAAGGCTATTTTTCCTGTGGCATGCTTTGGTTGGCAGTTCCAAAGGAAAGAATGGGATACCACATTATATTTAATTTTGTTAACTCTTTATACATTTATTGAAGTCAAAATTGCTTTTGTAACCATAATGTTTGTGAAAGGGCTAATTAAGGCCTATTTCTTTTCTGCCATGTAGGTGCTTTAATCTCTAGGTTTCTGAAGATGTCATACTTGGGACCTAACCGACACATCTTTTCTTGAAGGGGAGCATTCAGAAGATGTCCAATCCTCAAATCCTGTGGTTCCTTAGCCATTTTTAGAGATGGAAGAACTGCTGTGATTCTGAGTTCAAACCCCAAGCCAGCTCTGCTATCAGACACCCCCTGATCTGGCAGGTTCATCCATTGGAGGAAATCAAATCATATTTGTGGTCACCCTTCACTTTTTAGGGTAGGGCTGCCTTTGTCAAATTTCACAGCCTTGGTCCTCCATGTGAGGCATGGCAGTCCTGGGCAGTAAAAAAAACAATGACCGCCACACATATAAATAAATCTTTCTTTGCTTGAGTGCCATTGATTTGTTTTCTTTTTCCAAAATAGACTTTCACCTTGATTGTCCAGTTAAGAAAAACAAAAAATAATTCCAAGGGTATTAAAAATATACACTCAACATTCCTCTCTGTCTTCAGTGTGTCTGATGCACTGGTAGAGTCACTGAAGGGTCAAAGTTCCCTCCTAGAACTGTAAGAATGTTGGGCAGCCCTCCACCAGGAAGTGAAATTCAGGAAGTGAAGTACAAGGGCGTCTTCTTACCAGCTCACCTGGGTCTAAATGACCCTGAAAGTTTCCTTTTGGGAAACATTTGATTTTTCATATTATTCTACTTATGTCTGGCATACTAGCATGTATTAATAATGGTTTATTAACATATGTTTATTATTTTTTAATGCTTCTGGAAGAGCTTAGTTTTTTTGCTCCGAGGCTTTGCTTTGGAAAAAGTTTGGACACACAAGAGGATCTTTGTCAGTGTGGATCTCTTCAATTCCTTTAATTACTATTGGATTTATTACTTCCACCAAAAGGTGTTTACAAAATTGGATATAAATATTAGAAAATAAATGAAATTGCATGAGACAAAAAGGCTAGCAGCAAGAGCTCTAAAAGAGGGAGCAGTTTTAAGGAGAAAATGGAAAGCTTCTCAATTGGAGGCAGATTGGCATTTGCCTCATTTGTGCATGTTTTTGTTGATATCCTAATTATGAATCCTTTGTTGATCTAGATGGTTGGCATTGTTTGTTTGTTTCTCCTCTTTTTAATCTTGTGAGGTAAATGTTTACCTTTAGTTCCTATTGTTGGCTTTCATTGTGGATTTCAAGGGTGGCCTTGTTTGTGGGGGCATCAATTCATCTTATATGTAATAGTTATCATCGTGAGATGACCTCATTTGGGTCTTGACAGAGGTGTGTGTTCCTCTTCTCCTTGAACTTCTTAGGCAAACTCCTGTATTTCAGGAGAAGTAGCTTAGAATCTTATATCTCTCATTTGGTTGCATGCTTAACAAACTTCCCTGCTGGTCTCTGTAAATGGGATTTTCATTCGCCATTTGCTTAGTTTGAGGAGGAAAAACATCAACTAAAATGGTGATGAGTCGGTGGTGGACATGTTTTGAAAGCTTGAAACCTTCGTGCTGTTTGCTTGCCCTGGTATTAAAAGCACTTTTCATTTTACCATTATTCTGTCCAATCTGCCCAAGCATTCATCTTGTAAGTAGCAAAAAGGAGGGACTCAGGCTGGATACTAGCAGAGACATAACATTATTTATTTCTTTAACTAGCCAACATTCCCCTGTGGTAGGTCCACTCTGCCTACAAAGAACATTGAACACATTGCTCTTTTAATACTTTTTGTGTTCTTACCAGTATTGTGTAAATCTAAGGCAGCACTTTATCATGTGAGCAGTGATAAAGAGTTACTTAGTATATTCAGACTACATACTGTGGGCAGTGGAGTTCTGGTCCTCGGTCTGTGAACTAGTTGACAAACTATGTTGGCACACTTGCCTGTCCCATAGAAATATCACTGCATGCAAAGAACTTTGAAATAGTTGTTGTCCTTTTAAAAGTATTCTGTGAACTCTGCACTATCACTATAACCTTTGAGCATTTATAAGAGGGAGGAGGGTGTCAGACTGTAGTGTAGCAAAAGCAGACTGTGGGCAGTTAGACTAGAGTGAGACTAGACTAGAGTGAGACTAGACTTGGGTGCCTGAATCAGCTCACAAGCTCACAATCTCCTACTGCATGCACAATTACCCTGCCTACAAAGAGCACCACTCACACAGAACTTTGACTAGCATATTTTTATTAACTGTATTCTGTGAACTCTAACATGTTATTGTGTGAGTTGTCATAAGGATGAGCTCAGACAAAATAGCAGCAGCGGCTGGTGGGGGGTCAGGCACAGAGGACAGACGGCCTAGTGTTCTGAATCTAGGTGTTGGAATCAAATGAAACTCTTCTACATTATGTTGGGCCATTATATCTATAAAAAGTGTTGTTGGGTTGTGGAGCTTATTAAGGGCCTTGATGAGCTGGATGTGGTCAGAACTTCATGGGAAAATATAAGCCAAACTAGTATAATCTTGTATCGGCAATATGCCTACATAATCTACTTTGTACTATTTTAGATTGTAATAGATGGTGTAATCCTCAAAAGTATATTCTAACGAAATTTAAGGAAGAGATGAGAATTTTACAAGTTATTCTGAAGTGGCAAGTCAGGTAATGAGAATGGATGCTGGTTTGTTACAAAACAACATTAAAGATTGAATTACTCCTACCATAGAGGTGACAACCATATATCTTGCCTCTATATGTCATCAGAGTTTGGATCCAGAATACACCAAGGCAATATTTCATTTATGCTAGCATTCTATAGTACAATCTATAGGATTTTACATTATGTTTGTTATGCACAGTGCCTGAGATTACACCATTACACATGTCTTGTAACTGAGATTTTGGTTGTGTAAAAATCCTATTGCAGGATCATGGAAACAATGTTAAAGAACAGAATGAGAGCTGCTGTTGTTCACTTAAAGTGTGATTTTGCACTATTGTTTAGCATGGAATGACTACTCACATCCATAAAATAGTAGAAAATCCTGCTATGTTACATAAGAATGCATTCATTTGCATCATTATTTGGGCATTTTGTGTAATTTAACAAAGGAAATTCCACCAAGGCCTACAGTTAGGCAACAGATACACTGTATAAGGAATGAGATAACACTTGAAATGTAGCATCCTCACCCATACATGAATGACATCGCATAGTCTCAAAAATGGGTTGCACTTTTGACAATCAAGTAAAAATGTATCAACAGCAAAGAAAGGTAATCAAAGTCAGGGATACATTTTAAGATTAAAAAAGGCAACGTTTTGACCACTTCCTGCTCTGAAAAAACATTATTGTGAGCATTCACAAAGGGGAAGGGGTCCCATGGGGACCCCTTCCCGTTTGCGAATGAGTTAACATCCACTTGAAGTGGATGGTAACTGCGGGTTGATTTGCGACCGCTTTCGCAGTCACAAATCAACCCTACATCGCGGTGCGACTCGCAAATAGGTAGGGAACGCCCCTTCCTATTTGCGAGTCTGAAACACATTTTGCGAGTCTTTACCGACTCGCAATATGTGTTTCAGCATTGCGTGAGGGCACTAGCACCTCGCAAACGGCGTTTTTTGCTGTTTGCGAGGCGCTAATGCCTTCCTACATCTGGCCCTTAGATTCTAGATTCAGAAAGCAAAATGTTTGTCAAATATTTACTTGTGTGCTTACTTTATGGGATATTTTTCATAGGATTGTCTATAGAAAACATATTGGCTGTAGATCAGACCATGGCACTTACATTAAATTAACTGACTTAAGGCCTTATTATGAGTTGGGCAGTTGAACCATAACAACTCCAATGCCATAACTCCAATACAGCAGGACACACCCCCATTGTGGTACAACGTTTCCTCTGGTCAGCCAGTTGGAATCAGTGCAGTGGCATTGGCCTTGGCTCCCTTAGGGAGCCAAGTCCAGAGCCATCCCACACATTAACCTCAGAATGCACACTGTCTGCAGTAGCAGACAGTGTGCATTCCAAGGGTGCTGGTACAGGGGGCCCTTCACTGCCGACCACATGGTCATGGGCAGTGCAGGGGCCCCCCTGTGGCACCCAGCACTGGCTTTCCACAAGCCTTTTCATGGCAGGGACCCTGCCATAAAAAGGCTGGCAGAAAGCAAAGTCAAGATCAGCAGTGCTCTGAACTGCCATGGCTGTCCATGAATTTGACCACCGTCAACCCATCGGGATCCATAAGCCCAGTGGAGGCAGTGGTCTCCTGGTGGTCCAATTGCCAGGATCATAATCCAGTGGTCGGACCACCAGGATTGTGATTGTCCAACCCCACCGCGAGTTTGGTGGTCCTTTGGGCCACCAAACTCGCAATTAGGCCCTTAGATCTTTTGGCAACCAAGACAAGATTCTTGATTATTGTTTTGTAGTTGAAAGCAGTGCTTGTGATATAATCAATTTTCTTCTCTTGTTGGATAGACTCCTAGCAATTGACTCTAATTAGCTCTTCCTACACTAAGGATCTGATAAACATGCATAGATGAGAATATACTTGAGTCAAGATGGTAAGTTTTCAAAGAAGGTAAATATAAAAACACAAATGTGAATATGTTTGCTTGTGTAAATGATCTTTACCTGGTTAGAACAACACCCTATGGGCCTACAATATCCACGATAAGCTTTGGGTGACACTAACAAACAGCTAACCTAATAAAGGCAAAACAATTCATTTTTAGGGGTTCAGAAAACATTGTGATGTCCAGATAATTAAGGGACATATAATCAAAATTAAGAATATGGTATTTTTTAACTTGTAAAAAAAACAAATGTTTATAATATTATTTTCCTTAATATTGTTGTAAGTAATGTGTTTTTGCTTCATTTATCAAGTTAATTTTTAGATTTTTTATTTAATATGTTTTGCTATTTTAAGCGTTTATTATATAGTTTTGGAGTTATTATTTTTATGTTATTAGTCATAATTCATTAAACATTGCATATAAAGCTTAGGGCCTCATTATGAGTCTGGTGGTCCGTGGGCATCCATGGTGGCATCAGCGGGCTCACCACCGTTAGGTTGGCACTCGGACTGCCATATTATGATTCATGTGGGCCTATGGAGCAAAGACTGTCATGGTCCCGCCGGTACCACCAGGCAGCACAGACTGCTGCCGTCACGAGGCTACACAAACAGGCCGCCGGAGCTAGTGATTCTGCCAGACACATTATGAGGTTGCACGCTGCCAATGTGACCATACCAGTCTAACCACCACATCGCAGCAAGCAGAAATTGGAGTATAAAGGGAGACACTTAACGAGCCCATAACACATGTCCTGCCACTGCTGATGATACTCGAAGGTGCTCAAAATCAATGCCGCCGTGGGTGAACACAGGCGACTGTAAGTACACACACCTACCTATGTAATTATGCTCAACAATAGATCGTTGCACCGTCAGCCACATTATATGGGGCTCACGCTACATGTACCGATTACACTGCTCATAGTGTCCCGGGTCCGAATCATACACAAGGAAGGACACATTCACAGTCACAAAACACTCCCTTTGGGCAGATCACTCACACTGCATTGCAACAATATACAAAAACACACGTTTACTCATCTCAGGCATAGGGACAGTGAAGTGTACACAACACTGTGTCACACAACACCAACAACACAGCTACATCAGCTCTACAAATACAACTCCCACACTCACATTGCACACATGCCATGGACTGTTGCCACATTCAACACATATATGTTTGGCTGTGGCATGGAACAGAAACAACACTCCCATTAAACAGCCCTGCAACGGACACACACATATCACCCACATTGCAACACAATTGAAGGACAATGGGATGCACAACAGACAGAGAGACAAATATCGCAAGCTCACAATGCAAACAATACCTGAACAATAGGTATTGGGGCATCAGGAGCACTCAGGGAATGAGGCTGCACTGGGACACATATCACTTTGCACATCTCCCTTAAACGACATTTACACAGGAACTGGTCCTACATGTATCTCTGGGACAAACGATATTGGAGCCAAATGACATGCCTACCTGCACAATGTGGAAGTGAAAGTCAACAAAGCACATACAACTCCAACTGCATGAAATATACATCTACATGAACTAGCTGCAAAGTACACTCAGCTAAATAGATATATGCACACTCAAATGCAAACAAAGGAAGCACACCTGAACACCCTCCATGTATACACAAACAAAACTCAAGCTGCCACACATTTGATGAATCTATAATCCATATCAGGGAGACAAGTGTAACACCATAAATGCTCACATTAGACAACAAGAAATATAATAATTACCATACCAAATAGAACACAATTCTATGACACCACAATTATATTTACACCAACATATCCGTACAGTCAACATATTCCCTTGTCTTGGGAGGGCACTATAACTGCCCAAAAAGTGAGATACTGCAAACAACAGCAAGTGGATCAGCAAGCAGGCTGAAGCACACACAACTGTAGGAAGACAATACAGGTTTTTCAGGAACAACATTAAGGTAGAAAAGGAATTGCAGGACAAATGTACACCCAAAAAACAACAGTTTGGATTGATTTCCAAACTAATTTGAAAAGTCCAAGGCCATTGGCCAGTCCATATGGCACTGTCCAGGAACAGCATTGTACTCTCATTTGAATCCTAACTGCAAGGGAACCTCCACAGGAAGGGGCATTAAGTAGGCAGGCAGGCAGGCATCTCAGGGATCATCCTTGGGGTAGCAGATTTGGAATGGGTGGGTTTCGGTTTAGGAAAGGTGGACTGTTTCTTAAGGTGGGTGGGCTTCTTGTTGAGGGGAGGGGTATGGGTGCTTGCAGGGACCAGGTCTGACAGGGGAAGACTTGGAGGTGGAAGGGATGGGTTGCAAGGTGGGACCAGGCCTCTTGAGTTTGGGACAGGGTGGAGGGAACAGGGGAAAGTGCAAGCTCCAACAAAAAAGCAGACTTAGGAACACAGGGGTGGTCATCAGAAGGGGTGGGGTTTTGGAGGTCGAGAGAGTGGTTGTCTGCTGTGTCGGTGTGGATGTCTTGGGTGTGTGCATGTGGGAGGTATGCTTGTGTTTGTGTGGTGTCTGTTGTGTGTGTGAGTATGGGCATTTGTTTGTCTTGAGGGGATAAGAAGTGGCGGCACTGGGTGATGTGAGAGTGGTGGATGTGTGTGTGTCTGTTAGGGTGGTATCTGAAGGTATGCTTGTAGTGGTGGATTTCTGTGTGTCTGTTGGGGTGGGTTTTGTGTTTATGCTGGATGTGGTAGTTATATGTGTATCTGTTGGGGTCATGTCTGCAGTTATGGTGGGTGTGGTGGATGTTTGTGTCTATTATGGTGGCATCTGCGGGTATGGTGGGTGTGCAAATGACTGTTGTGGTGGTACCTGTGAGTATGCTTGATGTCATGTGAGGTACGGTGAGGGCGGCGGGGGTGTCTGGGGAAGTGGTGACTGATGTTTGCGTGAGTGTCTTTTGAGTGCTCGTGTGCTGTGTGTTTTGTGGTATTTGTGTCTATGTGTGCTGCTCTTGTATGTTGAGGTGAGTACATGCGAATCAGTCTGTGTGCTTTGGATAGGTAGAGGAATGGGGGATTTGGATTGGGAAGAGGGAGTGGAGGGGGCAGAAGGTCAGGGCTGATTGGCTGCTGTCAGTGTGGAGGACGGAGCCTGAAAAGATTTCTGTAGGCCAGACATTTCACCATGAATGCCTTCCAGGAAGGCATTTGTCTGCAGCAGTTGGCTTGCCAATCCCTGGAAGGCATACACAATAGCTGTCTGGCCCACAGAGATACTCCTCAGGAGGACAATAGCTTCCTCATTGAGGGCAGCAGGGGAAACAGGGACTGGAGCAGAGGTGCATGCGGCAAAAGAGATGCCCACCCTCTTGTTTGAGTGGGCACAACCATCTGTCATAAGGACATGCTACGACAGGTGATGGTATCTGTCAGTCAATAATCAATGGTGACACATTCCTTCATGTGGCAAAACATGAAATGTACCCCCAACACAGGTTGGCATGCACATATATGCGAGGGAATACAGAAATCATCCCATCAACACAAGTAGACCACGCATGAAACAGCAGCTTACAAATGTTTTGCTAAAGAGAAAGGGACATCTGCTACTGACATGTAGGTTCAAGGAATGTGGGCAACAGTGATGGCACATAAATAATGTTAATGGACATGCCCCACTTACCAAGGGAAAGTATTGATCTGTAGCTGCACCCAAAGAACAATGTATGCTCTGTCACATGTCTGATGGCAAACGTCATATTACAGACAGAAGTGAGGCACCAGCAGCCATCATACGCTGAAGACAACTAGCCTCTGGGTGGCGGATACAAAAATACTAATTTCACCAGATACATAACTGAGGACAGTGATCCATCACTTCCTTACCTTTGGCCTGGAACACTGAGGTGTAGTGGTCTGGTGCATAGAATTTACACCCACCACAACAACAAACAGTACTTGATAGATTAATGTACACATCCGTATGTATGTGGATTGTACACAGTTGTGTCCTAGGTCCCTGGACCAATATGAAAGGCACATCAGTATACAACAGATGACATGTCTACACAAAAAAAATCACTCATCTGCTGTGTTATGCATGGCTCATCCCTAATGGTCAGGGGGAGATGTCAGACCCTAACACATGGACTAGGCAATGTGACAGGCAGGAATATGCCCTCTACTCACCCCCTTGTGGCTGTAGTGATGTCCTCAAATGCCCATTAAGGTCTGGGTAGGCCACCACCAGAATGGAGGGTCATGATCAGACAGGCACCCAGCCCACATTGGGAGAATATCCCCAGCTGGACCTCCACAATCTTCTGGGACCAGCGTCTCAGGTCCTTCCACATCTTCCGACAGTGGGTGATAGCCGGCTGTGGACTCCGAGAGTCCACACCTTCTTGGCAATGGCACTCCTTTTTCTGATGTGCATTGATCTGCATGGACACAAAAGACAAATCAAGGGATTACAATGACATGTTTTGTCACAAATGGTTGAGTCACATACATGTCAGACACACCAAGCTAGAACTTTCCTATTTGCTAACACTCCCTAGATGTGAAACATACACGCCTACGTACAGGGACCTTAATACAGACACATATATTTGCATCTGCAGACTAATCAACTACCCTGCTCAGGGCCTACAATGAGTAAGCAAGTTTACTGACATCAGGTAGCCCATGATCTAGCAACCAGTACTGTAATTTGAGCCACTATAAAACACTACACACCTAAATGGCTTCTGAACGGTAAACTCCTTAGGCACAAATGGACCCATACATTCACACTTTGTGAGAATGGCTCACTGCATACAGTGTCTACAGGCAACTGCCAGAGTACAAACTTCACCATTACACATGGGTAACAATCAAGGGACAGACATGGTGGGTACAGGCGGATTCTTCCTTGTTCATGTGTGGACATGTGGAATAACAAATACAGACTCATGCCACTTCAGGGGGTGGGTTCTCTGGTATGTACCTGCATCACAGAACACTCCTTTGGACATGTGTCTTTCCTGCAGAGATGGCGTACAACAAAGAAAGGCATGCATTGTAAAGTTTCTATTATTTGACCAAGCTACTGAGTCCCATATTATGACTTCCCAGGAATCAATACACTGTCTGCACTTTGGGACTGTCATTTGTTCAATACGCCTGTACAAGACAAATATGACCTGTGCGAAGGTGACAACAGAGCAGTGTGAGTAAGGGATGTGTAATGAATCTAAGACACACATTGACAATAGTCATAAATGCACATGTGGACTCTATCAATGATTTACCGCTGTTCCCATTCCTAAACTAGTCTAAAGGAAGGAGGCATTCAGGGCAGGTTTTGCGACCTAAAGCATCATATTGGCCCAATGCCAGGAACCGCTGGAGTACAGGGAGTGGGCACAGTACCACAGTTGCATAGCAACAGTGACTCTCCCACAGCCTAGACTAGGTCCCACACTGGGAGATACATTTGAAAGGTCCTGGTCTCTGCAGGCCTATCATAAGACTCATCCATGACACTCCATTCCCATCACTTCCCTGCATGACAGTACATCATATGGCCAACAGGAATTTGGCATGTGGTGTGTGTGGCAACCAGACGGTCAGAGTGAGTCAGGATATGCCTTCCACACAACAGTTTAGAAAGCCAGATGTGGTTTGAAAGATCTGTGGTACTGTACACATTGCTCATATGATTCTCAAATGAATCATACAATATGCATACACAGCTCATACTGTCATGTACATACATGTTGTCTGACATTTACAATAATCATGAGGAAACAAATGACAGTTGGTGGTACGAATGTCTCCTTACCTAGTTATGTGCATCCAACACAAGGAGGGTCTAGGACCCCATAACCCTCACACAACACAATGTAACTCAACTTAACATATGGCACTGGCATCAATACCTGCACATTGCCCTTCCCATTGATGCTACACAGTCTGCAACAACAGGCACACAAGATGTCTAACTGGCACACATGGGCACATTCTAGCCTGTGAGGAGGAAAAGGATGGTGAGGTACAGAGAACATTGAGCACCTGAGGTACGTATCTGCTCCCCTGGTGATCCAGAGACCTGTCCATACAGGGGTAAGACTCATTAACTAGCCTCTCCAGCTCTTCTGGAGTGAAAGCAGGGGCCCTTTTACCTGCTGGATGTGGCATGATTGTTCCCAGAGGAGGAACACAGCAGCTCAGGTTGTGGAGGTGTTGCTGGCAGCAGTGTCAGGAGTCAAGTGGGTAAATCTGCAGAACATAGTGGTCACATCCGCCACATATGCAGTCATTACCACCAGTGGCCATAGCCATTGGGCCACAACCACCAATGGCAATGTTAGCCTATGGCTGTGTTGCTGTGTTTTTGCAACCGCCTGCCGCCATGACGACTTCAACCAGTGATCGCAGGTGGTTCCTAATGTCCACTGGAGTAGGTCAGGAATCTGCCATTTTTGCGGACTGAAATGCTGTATTGGGCTTTATAAACTGCATCACACCTACAAAAAAGTTTTTTGTATCTCACAAACATCCTTATCCTGTCTTGTCATGTAGGTCCTAATACTCAACCACCATTGTAGTATGTGGCAGGGCACAGATGGTATTTAACAATGGGGCACAGTCCACCGACGGTCATTTTGGCGGTCGGGGTATACAGTGACAGTTCAAGTGGCAATTGTGTTGCACGTCTTTGATTTTGGTCTAATTCCATGTTGTGGTCCCATGTGTTGAAAACAATGGGGGTCACATGTGAACCTTTTGTTATTTGCAGCTGTGATGTGTACTTGATGCCATGTCTATCCAGTCAGAAGTGCTTTGTGATATGATATAATTGACATGCATCATGTATGTTGCTGTGGGCACACTGACTAATGTTAGAATTCATGTCTTCTCATACATAGGTACCCTGGGAGAGGGAGGATGGATGTGAAAACCTCTTGTCAACTGTCCACTGCCAGACCTTCAGACCATGGTCGGTTGGTAAGTCACATCTGTACTGATTGTGTGTGGCAATGTCTGGTGCTGCAGTCATGAACTGTGTGACTTGTTGCACATATTTTGTATTCTGTACGGAGACTCCACATATCCGAACCTTCCATGGTTGTTGCCACTAAGGAATCCAACTACGCCAGGTGAAGTCTTCTTTAATGAGGCCCATGGAACAACACACTGGTTAGTGAAGTGGGCTTTTGGGCTCCTAAAGGCCAGATTTAGGTGTCTGAACAGGATTGGTGGAGCTCTCCTCTACTCACCCAGGAAAGTGTGTCAGATCACTGAGGCATGCTGCATGCTCCACGACATCGCCCTACTGAGGAATACCCCACGCATCCCAGAGGAAGGGGAGCCTGCAGTGCCACCGGGTGAGAATCCTGAAATCCACAGTAAGGATGACAGTGGTGAAGAGGAAAGAGCTGACTTGTGGGAAAATCTTATCAACAGCTACTTTTCATGAGTTTATGTCATGTGATGTCATGACTTTAACTGTACAATGAATTGTAGATGGGAGAATGTGTGGAGTTGAGTGTTTTAGAAACAACTAGCAAGCTGAGACTCTGCAACATTCAGCCAAAGGCTGCTTGAGGATTTAGCCTTTGACCACCTTGATTGTGTTGCTTTGTTTGTGTCAGTTTCCTTGCAATATAATTACATTTCCAGATGCTTGCTATGTGATCTGTATAACAAGTATGTTTTCAAGCCTATACTCCTTGTTTTGTCTTTGTACAGGTATCTTCACCATGACATCGTCATATGGGCATTTCAGAGTTGTGACATTGTCAGGTATCTGATGCTGTTCTGACATACAAAGTGGGCATGGAGTGTTCCAGGTAATGTAGGTAACATATTTGGGATGTGTGAAACCTGTGCAAAGACAGCTTGCACTGTGTTTGGGTGGAAGGTCAGCAGTGAACATTGCCCTTGTTATGTGTGCTCTGTTGGGCCGATTGCATCATGTGTGTCAAAGTGAGGACATCAAATATGTAGTCATAGATTGCGGCCACATAATTTTTCCTTCACATTCGTTAAATACTCTTCTTGTATGACCTGTAGGTAGCTGTAGATGTGTTTAATCATTGCAGGCCACAGTGCATGTGCCACAACACTGACATATGTTTGTGCCATTTCACTAGATGCATGGCTATAGGATTATGAAGGGTTTGTGATCAGGGACTGTTGTACTACTATTTGTCTGTATCCTGAATTATGTGATGTTGGATTAGTTTTGTGTGCTATGTGATAAGGCTCAAGCTGGTGACATCATCCACTTTCATGTTAGCCTATTCTACAGCACAATGTCTGACAAATCCTTTCCTCCTGTGGTCTGGGTGGGCTGTACCTTGGAATAAGCATTTTGACTCAGTATGAGTCACACATTCTTGTTTCAAAAAGTCCAGACGTATGGACAGCCTATGTGCTGTATACTGGACTAAAATGTTTGGTGTGACCAGACACTTGTATGTATGTGTTTCTGTGTAATGGTTGTAATCCTGAGTAGGGCACTGTGTACCTGTAACATTTCACTCCTTGCACAAGTAAGTTATGTCTGCATCATATGGTTCATAGGGTCTTACATCACTACAAAACAAAATGTTGAAATTAAGCAAGCAGACAAAGAGTTTGTGATGGGTGAATGTATTACAATGCTGATGCAGAAAATACAATTTTGGCAGAAAAGAAGAAATAATTGAAGGTGCCAGTCATGGTGAATGAAATCATTGGAGTACATGCCACACCATTGGGAGTCCAAAGTCCAGAGTACTCCTCCCATTGCAATTGATAGGCGGTTGAGGTTCAGTCAACAGAGTGAATATGTGGCACACAGAGAAGTTCCTTTAGGAAGAGATCACTTGCTGCCAGTTGTGGGTGTCTTGCCATCTGAATCTCCTGGATTCTTTGCTGTTCATCCTTGCTTGCATGGGGGATCTGTTGCTACAGAGGGAGGGGTGTTTGGGGCAGGTTCTTCCACTGACAGGGCCTCCCTTCCAGTGGCTGGCACTCATGTAGTTGTGTCTGGTGTTAATGAGCCATTGGATGGGGAAGATTGGTTTTGAAAAGCCCTGCTCAGGACTGTATGTATGTCTCTCTTCATCCCTGTTAGGGAAGCCATGTTGGTATTGTGGACTGCCATCTCTTCTCATGTGTCTCTATGCATGTCACTCTCCAGCTGCTTGATTTCCCTGAGTTCTGTTAAGACCTCACCCATCACGCCTGGGGACTTCTGATAGACCCCCAAGATGTTGCTGATGGTGTCCTGGCCAGGAGCAGCCTAAGTGGCCTTAACCTGCTGGCCCACTGCATCGTCCCACACATTCTACCACCACAGCCCTGTGACCTTGCCACAGAGTGCCCTCTCCCACTCCTTCCTGGAACCTCATTGTCTGAAGTGTTGCCTCAACTTAGGATCCAGGACTGGGGGGGACACAAAATGGAAGACACTGTGCTCGGTGCACAGGTTGGGAAGCAAATGGTTGCCTGTGATGTTGAGGCAACCACACTGAAGGTGTTAATGTGGCCACAATGAGACTCACTGTTGGTGTCTGACCAGCTTGCCCAGATGGGCGAGAACCGTCCTCCACGTCCAGACGTCCAGGAGTGTCTTTTTCACTGAGGACTTCATCCAATGGGGTAGTGGCAGTCTCTTCTGTGGCCTCTGTGTGCCCAATGGCAGCTCAACATGTTGATGCGAAAGATAAAATGTTACTGGTTGTATTGTGACATCCACCTCTAACAGTTTAGTGTTACATTAAACATAGACCTTGTGCAAAGTTAATTTGTAGTTAAACCTATTGTGGCAGGTAACCATGGTATTGGTTGCATTGACATGATGTTTGTGAAACAGGCCAATTGCATTTCAGTCTGGCAGTTGCTGAAATGTGCACATCATTGGCACTTGGGAAGATGGCCTGAGAATGCAATCTTGCCACTAGTTCTGGCAAAACAGTGGCTAGGCAAGATATGTCTTTGGCCATTTTGAAGCCTGGTTGATTGTGATGCAGGATGACCCAGGTGTTTGTTGTATATGTGGCTGGAGTCATCATGCAGTCAGTGCAGTTTGAATGTTTCTGCTGCCACTGCCATTCTGGTTATGCATCTTGAGGCCTTTGTGATCATTGTTTTGCACAGTAAGTAAGCTGTCCTTCCTGTCCTCAAGAGTTTCATCTTGGGTTAGTCAGTCAAGAGGGAGCTAGGTAGCCAGGTGTCACGACTCACGTGCTGCTGGCGCCTGGAAAGCGCAGATCTAGTGGCATAGGTCTTGAGGGTTCGGCTTTGGCCCAGAAAAGGGCGACTCTTTCTAGTAGCCACGGTGCTGCAGGCAGTGGAAACGCCAAGAACAGACCGTGCCCTTTAGAATTAGTGCCAGAGGGAAAAACCCCAATAAAGGGGAAAAAACCTCCAAAAAATGGATTCCTGAAACGAAAACAAAACCAGGAATCAAACAGGAACAAAATGCAGGTAAATGCAAAATTGAAAAGATTCAGAACCGAAGGCTAAGAATCAGGAGCGAAGACACAATCTGAGCAGAAAGTGATGCAGCGCAAGGAAAGGGAGAAAACAGAGCCCTTATATACCAAGAAACAGGAAGTGACCAACAGGAAGTAAAAAGACACCATTTTAGATAGGGAAAAAGTACATAGGATAGAATAGAACAGGAACCATAGAAAATAGGGACCAAGGAATGCTGGGAAGAAAAAGGTAACATGGGAAGGGGGAAAGACATAAAGAAAGGACAGAAAATGCCTCTAAAAAGTAAAGAAGAAAAAGAAGAAGAAGAAAGAAAAAGAAACAGGTAAGGAGGGGTCAGGGGAGAACAGGGACACAACAGAAGGCAGAGCGAGGCCCAAAATAATATCTGGGGCCTCGCGCTGTACAAAGAAGACTCGGGGCGCGCAACAGTAGGTCCCCCCCCCGAAGGTCTAGGTTTGAAGGGAAACAAACTATGAAAACGAGAAATCAAAAGAGGGGCGTGAACAGAAGAAGCATCTTCCCAAGAGCATTCACTAAGAGGATAACCCTTCCAGTGAATCAAATACTGAAGACGCCGGTGAAAAAGGCGAGAGTCACAAATTTCTTGAACCTCATATTCAGGGACATCATTCACCAACACAGGAGGAGGACAAGGAAACTGACGAGAGAAAGGATCAGGGACATAAGGTTTGAGTTGGGATACATGAAAGACCGGATGAATTTTCCAAGTATGAGGCAAGCGAAGACGAACAGTGACAGGATTGAGCAACTGAAGAATACGAAAAGGCCCATAATAGCGAGGCGTGAACTTATTCAGAGAAAGGCGAGAGGGCAAGAATTTGGAAGAAAGCCAGACTTTATCCTGAGGGTGATAATCAGGAGTGGGTCCACGTTTCTTATCAGCGATCTTCTTCATATATCTCTTAGTGTGCAATAAATTAGATCTAATTAGCTTATGGAGTTGCAGGAGACGTTTGGAAAAAGATGTAATGGCAGGCAGAGGAGAGGTAGATTGAGGAGCAGTAGGAAAAGAGGTCGGATGATAGCCATAGGAACAGAAAAAGGGAGTGACCTTGGAGGCACTATGGACAGAATTGTTGTAGGAATATTCAGCAATAGGAAGATAAGTGTTCCAGTTGCTTTGGGTGGAATTACAAAAACAACGAAGGTATTGTTCTAGTCCTTGATTCAAACGCTCAGTTTGTCCATTGGTCTGAGGATGGAAACCGGATGATAGTGCTATATTGATATTCAGTGTCTTGCAAAAATGTTTCCAAAACCGGGAAATATACTGGGGACCCCTGTCAGACACAATGGTATGTGGAAGTCCATGGAGACGGAAAATATGGTCGATAAATATCTGGCTCAATTCTTGGGATGTTGGTAATTTCTTTAGAGCAGTAAAGTGGGCCATCTTAGTGAAAGAATCAACAGTGACCATGATAACCTGGTTTCCAGCTGATGGCGGAAGTGAACACATAAAGTCAGTGGAAATAGTATGCCATGGCGTTGGTGGAACTGGCAAAGGCTGTAGTAATCCTGCAGGTCTGCTACGGGGAATCTTGACTTGGGCACATATGGGACAAGCCTGAACATATCTTTCGACATCTGATTTCCAGGTAGGCCACCAGAAAGATCGCGAAAGAAGTTCTTGTGTGGCCTTAATACCTCTATGTCCAGCAACCGGTGAATCATGGCACATCTGTAATGCTTTGTCTCGCACTCTGTTAGTAGGGAGGAATAACAGCTTCTGATGAAAAAAGAATCCTTCTTTCTTGCATAAAAAGGTTCTTAATTTCTCTATTTCGCTATTAGAGAGGCTGGAATACTCCAGTTGTACCTCATCCAGAAAAGATTGAGCAACTCCAATGATCTTACTAGGCTCCAGTAGAAACTGAGATGGGGAAGGAGTACAATCTGGATAGCGTCGAGACAGAGCATCAGCCAGAATGTTTTGAGATCCAGGAATATAGGTGATGTAAAAGTCATACTGACTAAAGAAAAAGGCCCAACGCGCCTGGCGACTATTTTGGCATACAAAATTACGTAGACATTGCAGATTACGGTGATCTGTTCTCGCCTCGAAAGGCTCCTTGGATCCCATCAGAAACTGTCTCCATTCGATGCAGGCTGTCTTCAGAGCTAACAACTCTCTTTCTAGTACAGAGTAATGTTGTTCAGCTGAAGAGAGAATATGGGACAAATAGAAAACAGGATGTTCAAGACCATCATCTTCTTGAAGTTGAAGCAAGACTGCTCCAATAGCTTTTTCGGAAGCATCGGTAACTACAATAAACTGTTTATTGGTATCTGGATGTCTCAAAATGGGAGCTTGAGTGAATGCCTTCTTTAATTCTTGAAAAGCTGTTTCAGCCGCCTTGGTCCAGACAAACCCCTGTTTTAGATTTTCCTTCTTTAAGGTATGGGTTATATGGCTGGTCTGTTTAGCAAAGTCTTGAATGAACTGTCGGTAAAAATTTGCTAATCCTAGGAAACATTGTGTTTCTTTGATAGAAGAGGGAGAAGGCCACTCTAGAATTGCTTGTACCTTTTCTAAGTCCATAGCTATGCCGGTGGAACTTAAATGATAACCCAGATATTTGACTTCCGTCTTATCGAACTCACACTTTTCGGGTTTACAGAATAGTTGATGTGCTCGGAGTCTGTGAAGGACTTGTTTCACATGAGAAGAATGGAGTTCGGGGTGTCTGGAAAAAATAAGGATGTCGTCCAAGTAGATTACGAGTGTCTGGTTCAAGAGATCGGAAAATATTGAGTCCATAAACCTTTGAAATATAGCAGGAGCGTTCGTAAGACCAAAGGGCATGACTTTATATTCAAAATGACCGAACGGTGTCCTGAATGCTGTTTTCCACTCGTCTCCTTCTTTTATACGTAAAAGGTGGTAAGCTCCCCGAAGATCCAACTTGGTAAAACGTTGAGCCCCTCTGACTGCCTCTAAAATATCCTTAATGAGGGGCAAAGGATAACGATCCTTTATAGTTATCTTGTTTAGGCCTCGAAAGTCTATGCAAGGACGAAGATCTTTGGTCTTCTTAGGTACAAAAAAGAGAGGAGCCCCTGCTGGAGAAGATGATGGAACAATGAGACCACCCTGTACATTTTCCTCCAGATACTCCTTAAGAACTTCCTTTTCAGGTTCCGTGAGAGAATACATCCTCCCAAAGGGAACGACTGTTCCAGGTTCCAAAGGAATAGCACAATCGTACTCTCGATGTGGAGGTAATACAGGTCTGGATGGTTTTTGAAACACGTCTTGGAACTCTAAATAATGTTCAGGAACCCCTTGGACAGTGTTGATGGAATACTCCGTAGTACTCTTCATAGGTGTTAATCTGTTTGGTGACCAATATTTATCGGAAGCAAAGCAATTTTCTTGACAAAACTGTGAGGATAAAGAAATTGTCCGGGTTACCCAGTTCACATATGGGTTATGTCTAGTAAACCATGGAATTCCGAGAATAATGGTATGGTTGGGAGATGAAATGAGATCAAAAGAGAGGTGTTCTTGATGATTACCAAACTGTAAATTTAACATCAAGGTCGTAAGATCGACTGGACCTGAGGATATTAAAGAACCATCCACGGTGTGTACTTGTTCAGGAATGTCTTTGGGTTGAGTGGGAATTTGCAGATTAGTGGCCCATGTCTTATCCATGTATATACCACTAGCACCACAATCCAATAATGCCATAGTTCTTTCTTGGCGGCCATCAGGTAGTTGTAATATGACTGGTAACACGAACAAGTAAGTTGTATTGTCGTTGAATGAGCTGATAGAAGGTATAGCCGATGATCCCATCCCCTCCCTTCTTACAGAGGACGGGAGGTGGCGTTTCCCAAGGGTCTAGGTGGACGTACAGGACATGCACGAAGCATGTGACCAGCAGAACCACAGTAGAGGCACAATCCCTTCTTCCGTCTGTCTTCCTTCTCACTAGCAGAGAGTGGCCCTCGAGCAGTATCCACTTGCATGGGTTCCCCTTCTATATCTTTAGCAGGAGGACGAGATTCCTCAGGATGAGGTGGATACATCCGTGAAGAGCTTGGCTGAGACGCTCCTCTACTCCTTCTCTTCTCCATTCGTCGTTCTTGAAGACGATACTCGATGGAAAGTGCTTGATCCATGAGGCCACGAAGATCTTCAACTCTGGTGGAATGTACTAATTCATCCTTAATTTCTTCCTTAAGTCCTCTGCGAAACAAAGTTACCAGGGTACGCTCCACCCAAGTGGTCTCTGCCGCTAATTGACGGAAACGTGTAATATATCGGAGGACATCCTGGGATCCTTGCTGGATATCACATAATGCTTCCTCTGCCGAGGCTTCCAATCCTGGGCGACTAAACATTTGTTTGAAGCGGGTCACGAAGGCAGAATAGTCCGACAATACTGGATCGTTGGATGACACCATCGGAACCCATGCAAGTGGGCACTAATAAGATATCCCACCTTTGTCCTGTCATGAGAGAATTGGCTAGGTCTGAAGGCGAAGTAAACCGTTAATGCATCCAGGAATTCACGCAGTTTAGTTGGTTCACCAGAGAAGCGAGGCGTTGAGGCGGAGATAGTCGGAACATCGCCACTGCGGAGGGCCAAAGCCTGTCGTAAGACCGCATTCTCGTTGCGCAATTGTTGCAATTCCTGAGCTTGTTGTTGAATAGTAGTCAAAAAAGATGAATCAGGATCTGCAGCCGCCGCCACTGTGTCATTCATAGTATCAGAAGATGTCGGAATGGTTTGGCGCTGCATTCTGTCACGACTCACGTGCTGCTGGCGCCTGGAAACCGCAGATCTAGTGGCGTAGGTCTTGAGGGTTCGGCTTTGGCCCAGAAAAGGGCGACTCTTTCTAGTAGCCACGGTGCTGCAGGCAGTGGAAACGCCAAGAACAGACCGTGCCCTTTAGAATTAGTGCCAGAGGGAAAAACCCCAATAAAGGGGAAAAAACCTCCAAAAAATGGATTCCTGAAACGAAAACAAAACCAGGAATCAAACAGGAACAAAATGCAGGTAAATGCAAAATTGAAAAGATTCAGAACCGAAGGCTAAGAATCAGGAGCGAAGACACAATCTGAGCAGAAAGTGATGCAGCGCAAGGAAAGGGAGAAAACAGAGCCCTTATATACCAAGAAACAGGAAGTGACCAACAGGAAGTAAAAAGACACCATTTTAGATAGGGAAAAAGTACATAGGATAGAATAGAACAGGAACCATAGAAAATAGGGACCAAGGAATGCTGGGAAGAAAAAGGTAACATGGGAAGGGGGAAAGACATAAAGAAAGGACAGAAAATGCCTCGAAAAAGTAAAGAAGAAAAAGAAGAAGAAGAAAGAAAAAGAAACAGGTAAGGAGGGGTCAGGGGAGAACAGGGACACAACAGAAGGCAGAGCGAGGCCCAAAATAATATCTGGGGCCTCGCGCTGTACAAAGAAGACTCGGGGCGCGCCGCGTCCTGAGAACGCGCTGCGCGGCGCGAGCCGAATGCTCGGCTCGCGCCGCACCACGCGGCGCAACAGCCAGGCACATTTCAGAGTTGAGAATGACTTGTATCTTGGTCAATCCCAGGTGAGTAAACTCCATTTGAGAGTTCACAAATAAATGGATTTGGGCATTTGTCTGGTGTTTGTAGTGATAGAAACAGTGCCTGCTGGGAGTTGCAGTCATATCAGTCCCTGTACTGCACACTCTATTCAGATGTTATCACCCCAGGTGAGTACACTTCATGTGTGAGTTCCCATACAGGAGTCTTTGGAGAATAGGACACTGGACTGGTGAGTGAAGTAACAGTGACAGAGCCTCCTGGCCTTAACAGTCATGTCACTCCCTCTACTTCATACACCTGATAAATGTCACCCCCAAGGGAGTACACTTCTTTGGAGAGTTGACCAACAGATGTATTAGGGCATGTGACCACTGGTCTGGTGTTTGTAGTGACAGAAACAGTGCCTGCTGGGAACTACAGTCATGCCACTCCCTGTAATACACGCATTATACAGATGTTATCCCCCAGGTGAGTATAGTTCAACCAGGGGAGTATAGTTCAACCAGGAGTTTTGGGGAAGAGGGCACTAGGCTGGTGAGTGAAGTAACAGTGACAAAGTCTTGTGGCCTTAGCAGTCATGTCACTCCCTCAACTACACACACTGTACAAATGGTATCCTCCCATCTGACTTAACTTACATTGAGAGTTGCCTAACAGGGGTCTTTTAACAAATGAACACGGTTCTGGTGTTTGAAGTCAGAGAAACAGTAACTCCTGTAAGGTGTAGTCAGGTTACTCCATCAGGTTCACACACTTTTCCAATGTTATTTCCCCAGGTGAGTAAACTTAATTTGGGAGTTGCCACACAAGGGTCTGGGGACAAGGGAACATTGGGATGGCATTCGGGGCTATATGAACAGTGCCTTTTGTGCGTTGCAGTCATGTAACTCCCTGTACTACACACACTATACAAATATTATCATCCCAGGTGAGTACACTTCAATTGTGAGTTTCCAAAAAAGAAAAGGGTATTTTGATTAATGAACACTGGGCTGGTGGTTGGAGTGACAGTAACAGGGCCCCCTGAGAGCTGCAGTCATGTACCTCCCTGTACTACACACAAGATACAAATGGTATCCCCCCAGGTGAGTATACCTAATTTGTGAGTTGACAAATAGGGGTATATGGCCAAGTGACCACTGTGCTGGTGTTTCAAGTTACAGATACAGGGCCTGCTGGGAGTGTAAGTCATGTCACTCCCTCTTGTATACACACTATACAAATGGTATCCCCCTAGGTGAATATACTTAATTTGAGAGTTACCAAACAATGGTATTTGGACAAGAGAACACTGGGCTGGTGGTTGGATATACAGACACAGGGCTTTCTTTGCCTTAGTAGTCATGTCTATCCCTCCACTTCTTACATTTGGCAAATTGTAGGCTCCCAGGTGAGTAAACCTACATTGAAAGTTGCCAAACTGAGGTTGTTAGACAAGTAAACACTGTTCCGGTGTTTGGAGTTGCTGAAACAGTGCCTCCTGTAAGTTGCAGTCAGGTCACTCTCCCTACTATACACACTTGACCAATGTTCTCCCCCCAGGGGAGCACACTTCAATTGAGAGTTCAATAAGAGATGTATTGTAGTATGTGACCACTGTGCTAGTGTTTGTAGTTACAGGACTTGTGCATGCTGGAAGTTGTAGTCAAGTCAGTGCCTGTATTAATCACACTTGACAAATGTTATCTCCCCAGATGCGAACAATTAAATTGATAGTTAACAAATAGGGGTATTTGGACAAGTGACCACTGGTCTGGTATTTGGAGTTATGGAAACAATGCCTGCAGGGAGTTGGAGTCATGTCAGTACCTGTACTACACACCTTTTTCTCCAGGAAAAGAGATATAATGGAGCACTGGAAGGGCACAGACGGTCTACTCCCTAATGTCCTCTTTTGCTTTGTGCACAGGGGTGTGCCTACAGCATTCCCTCTCTGAACTATCCTGTCCCACATTTCCATTTTCTACTGAGAGGACTGTGCTGGACTTGTGCTCCATACAATTGTGTCTCTTCTCTTATGACTTCATCCACCATGACTCTTAACTCGTCTTCAGAAAAACTGGGATTTATTTAATGTGACATGGAGGAACAAAAATAAAAAATGTGACAGTGACTTACTAAACTGGGGAAGTGCAATATAGTGTGAATGGACAAAAGTGTCTGCAGGGTGTTCATTGGAATGGTAAAAAAAAGGGAGCCTAATCTATGTACTCTACAAAAAATGATGCTCTGGCTTTTGATGTCTTGCAGTGTAAATGCAAAGAATTGTGGTCTGTGAAGGGATGTGTTTTATAGTGCCTTTGCAGGTGTGCCAGTGTGGCAATGTCTGTCAGCTGTGTTGTTTTCAAATGTATCCAGTGTGCTGTTGTGTACTACTTTGCTAACCATGCACCACCGTGGTTCATACTGCCATTGGCTGACCTCCATGGGGATCTGCCATGCCACTGTGTGCTTGTAATAGAGTCAGTAGTTGGTCTCTGTGCTGTCATCGATCTAGGTCGGACTGACTATTTCCAGGCCAATGTGCCGGTGGGGGTCTGCTTTTTTTCGGTTGGCAGTCTGAGGTCCTACTTGTATAACTCGTAATATGGTGGTCTGAAAGGCCACCAACATGGTGGTCTTTTTAGGACCACCAACATGGCGGTCTGGTGGTCTGACTGCAAAACTCATAATGAGGCCCTTAATGAGGCACATAAAATAAATCTGACACTCTACTTAAGAATATTTTTATTAAACATATTTACATATTCAAGAAGCATTAAGGAATTTTTAATAAACTTATTAAAAAGTAAAACATTCTAAAACATCGTTTCACATATGTTTTAATAGTTGTAGGAAAATTGTGTACATTTCAAAAGCATTATATACCATTTATTTGATAGCAGCTCACAGAAAAAAGCTTAATAACATAATTAGATAGCATAGATAAAAAATACTATAAAAAATATTTGGTTATTGATTAAACAATTTTTGTAATATTTGTTAGACCTGGCATCCTTGGCGTGGTCTCCCCTAACTTTTTGCCTCTGTTTCCCAGGTTGTGGATGTGTGCTGGACTCTGTTTTTGCTGTTTTTGTTACTCTGGGCACTTTACCACTGCTATCCAGTGCTAAAGTGAAGTGCTCCTATGTAAAATGTAGGTGTAATTGCCTTTCCATGATTGGCATATTTGATTTACTGGTAAGTCCCTAGCACAGTGCACTAGAGGTGCCCAGGGCCTGTACATCAAATGCTACTAGTGGGTCTGCTGCACTGGTTGTGCCACCCACATTAGTAGCCCTGTAAACATGGCTCAGACCTGCCACTGCAGTGTTTGTGAGTTAAGTTTTAAACTGCCAATTTGACTTGGCAAGTATACCCGCTTGCCAGGCCTAAATCTTCTCTTTTAAACATATAAGGCACCCCTAAGGTAGTCCCTAGGTAGCCCCATGGGCAGGGTGCAGTGTATGTTAACCGCTACGGTGCCCTGGACGAGGTGATCTCGTCCAAGGCACTGGTTCCTGGGTGCCTTGGACGAGATCACCTCGTCCTGCACCTGGGAACTGTGGGGAGCGCTAGCGCTCCCTCCATGGGCTTCCCACCCACCCCCCCGGTCGTGGATGGAAGGGGAATCCCTTCCCCTTCCACCCCCAAACCCCCCTGTACCGTCAGCGCGCATCGCGCGCTGATATTCACAGAAGGGACTCCTCCAAAGCATTTCTCTTCCGATCACGTGGAGGAGGCCCGGAGAGGCTTCAAAGGGAAGGAAATGTATTTCCTCCCCTTTGAAGTCTCTCTGAGCGTTTCAAAAGCCGAATTGCTTTGCAATCCGGCTTTTGAAACGCCCACTAGACACCAGGGATTTTTTTTTGTTTGAAATTGACATAAGGGAGCAACCCCTTGGGCAAGGGTCGCTCCCAGGGGGGGCATTTTTTTTTAAGGCCTTTTCTGCTAGATCGGACTATTATTAGGCCGATCTGCCCCAGGGGGGGCAGAAACCTCTAGGCACCAGAGATCTTTTTTTTTGTTTGTTTTTTTGTTTTTTTGTGTTTGTTTTTGAGGTGGGGAGCGTCCCCTTAGGCAAGGGTCGCTCCCCTGGGGGGCAAATTATATTTAGACCAAGGGGGACAGAAACCACTAGACACCAGGGAGTTTTGTCTTTTTTTTTATGTGAATTTCACGCAAGGGGAGCGACCCCTTAGGCAAGGGTCGCTCCCGGGGGCGAGTTGGGGGTGGGGAGGCAAATTTATTTTAGGCCATTTCTGCCCCCCCTGGGGGCAGATCGGCCTATTGTTTTTAGGCCGATCTGCCCCGGGGGGGGCAGAAACCTCTAGGCGCCAGGGCAATTTTGTTTTGTGTGTTTCTTTTTTGTTTGTTTGTTTGTTTTTTTAGTGATGGTGAGCGACCCATCAGGCAAGGGTCGCTCCCCTGGGGGGGCAGAAACCTCTAGGCGCCAGGGCAATTTTTTTGTGTGTGTTTTATTTTTATTTTTATTTTTTTGAGATGGGGAGCGACCCATTAGGCAAGGGTCGCTCCCCTGGGGGGAAAATTGTATTTAGAACTTGGGGGCAGATCGGCCGATTTTAGGTCAATCTGCCCCCAAGGGGGCAGAAACCACTAGGCACCGGGGATTTTTTCTTTTGCGCCAATGTCACGCAAGGGGAGTGACCCCGTAGGCAACGGTCGCTCCGGGGGGGGGGAATTTATTTTAGGCCATTTCTGTGAAAAAATGTGATATCCACGTTGTGTTTTGGGCCATTTCCTTTCGTGGGCGCTAGGCCTACCCACACAAGTGAGGTACCATTTTTATCGGGAGACTTGGGGAAACGCTGGGTGGAAGGAAATTTGTGGCTCCTCTCAGATTCCAGAACTTTCTGTCACCGAAATGAGAGGAAAAAGTGTTTTGTTTGGCCAAATTTTGATGTTTGCAAAGGATTCTGGGTAACAGAACCTGGTCAGAGCCCCACAGGTCACACCATCTTAGATTCCCCTAGGTTTCTAGTTTTTAAAAATGCACTGGTTTGCTAGGTTTCCCCAGGTGGCGGCTGAGCTAGAGGCCAAAATCCACAGGTAGGCACTTTTTCTGTGAAAAAATGTGATGTGTCCACATTGTGTTTTGGAGCATTTCCTTTCGTGGGCGCTAGGCCTACCCACCCAAGTGAGGTACCATTTTCATCAGGAGACTTGGGGAAACGCTGGGTGGAAGGAAATTTGTGGCTCCTCTCAGATTTCAGAACTTTCTGTCACCTAAATGTGAGGAAAATGTGTTTTTTTAGCCAAATTTTGAGGTTTGCAAAGGATTCTGGGTAACAGAACCTGGTCAGAGCCCCACAAGTCACCCCATCTTGGATTCCCCTAGGTCTCTAGTTTTCAGAAATGCACAGGTTAGAGGCCAAAATCTACAGGTAGGCACTTTGCAAAAAACACCTCTGTTTGCTGTCAAAAATTGTGATGTGTCCTCGTTGTGTTTTGGGGCATTTCCTGTCGCGGGCGCTAGGCCTACCCACACAAGTGAGGTATCATTTTATCGGGAGACTCGGGAGAACATAGAATAGCAAAACAAATGTTATTGCCCCTTGTCTTTCTCTACATTTTTTCCTTCCACATATAAGAGAGTGTGTAAAAAAGACGTTTATTTGAGAAATGCCCTGTAATTCACATGCTAGTATGGGCACCCCGGAATTCAGAGAAGTGCAAATAACCACTGCTCCTCAATACCTTATCTTGTGCCCATTTTGGAAATACTAAGGTTTTCTTAATAGCTATTTTTCACTCTTTATATTTCAGCAAATGAATTGCTGTATACCCGCATAGAATGAAAAACCACTGCAGGGTGCAGCTCATGTATTGGCTCTGGGTACCTAGGGTTCTTGATGAACCTACAAGCCCTATATACTCCCGCAACCAGAAGAGTCCAGCAGATGTAACGGTATATTGTTTTCAAAAATCTGACATTGCAGGAAAAAGTTACAGAGAAAAACGTAGAGAAAAATTGCTGTTTTTTTTTCACCTCAATTTCAATATTTATTTTTTTCAGTTGTTATTTTCTGTAGGAAACCCTTGTAGGATCTACACAAATGACCCCTTGCTGAATTCACAATTTTATCTACTTTTTAGAAATGTTTAGGTTTCTGGGATCCAGCATTGGTTTCACACCCATTTCTGTCACTGACTGGAAGGAGGCTGAAAGCACAAAAAATCATAAAAATGGTGTATGTCCCAGTAAAATGCCAAATTTGTGTTGAAAATTTGGGTTTTCTAATCATGTCTGCCTGCTCCTGAAAGCTGGGAAGCTGGTGATTTTAGCACCGCAAACCCTTTGTTGATGCCATTTTCAGGGGAAAAACCACAAGCCTTCTTCTGCAGCCCCTTTTTCCCTTTTTTTTAAAAAGAAAACTACATTTTCATGTATTTTGGCTAATTTCTTGGCCTCCTTCAGGAGAACCCACAAAGTCTGGGTACCTCTAGAATCCCTAGGATGTTGGGAAAAAAGGACGCAAATTTGGCTTGGCTAGCTTATGTGGACAAAATGTTATGAGGGCCTAAGCGCGAACTGCCCCAAATAGCCAAAAAAAAGCCTGGCACAGGAGGGGGAAAAGGCCTGGCAGCGAAGGGGTTAAAGGTGGGATATGTACTTATGTGTTTTACATGTCCTGATAGTGAAATACTGCTAAATTTGGTTTAAACTGTTGCAAGGCCTATTTCTCTCACAGGTTAACATGGGGGCTGCCTTTAATTATGATTAAAGCACAGATTCCCTTTGGGAGCAGACAGACGTGGAGTTTGGGGTCTCTGAACTCACAATTTAAAAATACATCTTTTAGTGAAGTTGGTTTTTCGATTGTGTGTTTGAAAATGCCACTTTTAGAAAGAAGGCATTTTCTTGCTTAAACTATTCTGTGGCTCTGCTTGCTTGTTGATTCCCTGTCTGGGTCAGTTTGACAGTTGGGCTGTTTGCACCTCTCCTCTAGACAGTGATACAAAGGGTGCTGGGGTGTAGCCTGCATATCCTGAGGGGCCATTTGGGCTGAGGGTCGGGGAGGAGTGGCCACTTACACCTGAAAGGGCTGTGCCTGCCCTCACTCAATGCAGTCTCCAACCCCCTAGTATGTGTCTGGGGCTCAGCCTGGGCAAGGCAGGATATTGAAAACAACAGAGACTTTCCTTTGAAGTAGGCCTACTTCAAAGGCAGAAATGGGTATAAGAGGAGCACCCAAAACCCCTGAAAATCAGATTACTTCTGGAATCAAGAGGATCCTCTGCCAAGGAGAAGAGATGCAAAGAGCTGAGGAAAAGTGCTGCCCTGCCTGTGACTTAGCTTTGTGGAGCTATCCTGCAGATGAGGCTTCCACCTGTGAAAGGGGACAAAGACTGGACTTTGTTGTGCATTCTTGCTTGTGAAGAATCTCCATGGCCTTGAACTTAACTTGCCTCCTGTTGTTGAAGTCTCAGGCCCATCAAAGACTTCTCCTGCCAGCACCTGGACTCTCTTCTGAGATTCCTTCCCTGCCAAGTGGTGCCCTATCCAGTTCCTCAGCTCTTGAAAGGTGAAGCTGGCAGATAAAGACTGAAATTTTCAATGTACTTTCTGTGACGCAGCTGATAAACGAAGCACCGCCAGCCTCGCAGCTGAAACCAACTAACCACCTGCATCCCGGCTGGAGGATCAACGCAATGCAGCTGGAGAAACAACTCTCAACACCCGCTAACAGAGACTGATGACGCAAACCCCACGAGGTGTGGTTTTGTGATACCGTGCAAATAGATTTTTGACGCATCATCGCTGGGCACAGAAAAAACAATGCAACGCCGGCCCAGACCCGAGGTGCCTGTCCGGATCTACGCATCACTCTCTTGCGGGAGAGAACAAATGATGCACGCTGACCAGACTGGAGGAGGAATGACACACGGTTTTGCTTGCAACTGAGAAGTCGATGCATTGCTGGCCTTTTTCAATGCACACTCGCCTGTGTGGCTTTCTTTTGACGCTACCCAGGTACTTTTGTGAAATAACAGCATTCTCACTGTTTGCTAAGGATTAAGGACCTCATTACGACCCTGGTGGTCGGTGATAAAGTGGCGGTAATACGACCAACAGGCTGGCGGTAGCTATCGCCAAATTATGACCATGGCAGAAAGATCTCCGATAGACAGCTAATGTACCACACCAACCGCCAGGGCGGAAACAACAGCCACCACAGCGGTAGCAGCCTACAGCCAGGCGGAAGTCAATGTTCCGCCCACCATATTATGACATGCCAAACCGCCATTTTTTCCAGGGCGGTACCAATGACATCAAAAGCCTGGCGGAAACTGAGCTCAGAAGGGTAAGGACTCACCATTGGAGACTCAGGGAAGAACCACGCTGCCATTGAACCTGAACTGCATGTCTTCCCGATGATCTTCTATGTTCCGCTCCACCACAAACACCTACGCTGGTGAAGACGATGACGGTGAGTACTGCTGCCTAGCACACTATGGAGTGGGGGAGGAAAAAGAAAGTAAGGCACACACACAAAACACACACCCCGCACACACAAACACACCATACTCAAAACCAGATAAATTATGAAAATAAATGTACCCGATCACAGGGGACACAGCCCAGTCCACAATGTTCGTAGGCCACATGGCCGCAGGCCAAAGTCCAAGGCCACACATGTCACCTGCTTCAACACGGAGAGAACACTGCAGGGACATCAGTTGGTAAATAGGCAGACACCTCAGGGGATGGGGGACAGGGGGCACCTCAGCTGAGAGATGTAACAACACCACTGGTTCTGGAGGGGGCTCATGCCCTGTGCTTGATCCTGGGGAGTGATGGGCCACAGTCTCTCAGGTGGGTGTCATACCCACGGGTTCTGGAGGGGTCAACATGCCCTGTGCTTGATCCTGGGGAGTGATGGGCCACAGTCTCTCAGGTGGGTGGCATACCCACTGGTTCTGGAGAGGGAAACATGCCCTGTGCTTGATCCTGGGGAGTGATGGGCCACAGTCTCTCAGGTGGGTGTCATACCCACGGGTTCTGGAGGAGTCAACATGCCCTGTGCTTGATCCTGGGGAGTGCAAGGCCACAGCCTCTCAGGTGGGTGTCAAACCCACTGTCTTTGGAGGGGGCAGGCCGCACAGCAGCCCATGGAGGCAGGATTACATACCGTCCGCCAGTGGTGATGGCTGTACAGTGGTGGTGCTGCTGGTGGAGGGAGGCTCCTGCCCATCCCCTGCAACCTCGGACAGCTGCACAGTGGTGATACTTGCTGGTGGGGGGAGGTTCCTGCCCATCCCCTGCAACTTTGGGTGGCTGCACAGTGGTGGTGCTGCTGGTGGGGGGAGGCTCCTGCCCATCCCCTGCAACCTCAGAGGGCTGCACAGTGGTGGTGCTGCTGGTGGGGGGAGGCTCCTGCCCATCCCCTGCAACCTCGGACAGCTGCACAGTGGTGATACCGCTGGTGGGGGGAGGCTCCTGCCCATCCCCTGAAACTTTGGGTGGCTGCACAGTGGTTGTGCTGCTGGTGGGGGGAGGCTCCTGCCCATCCCCTGTAACCTCGGAGGGCTGCACAGTAGTGGTGCTGCTGGTGGGGGGAGGCTCATGTCCATCCCCTACAACCTCCGACGGCTGCACAACCATGGTTGGTGATTGGGGCTCCGTCACAGATCCTGGCCCAGGCCCTTTGGACTTCCAGCGGGCTGGTGCAGGCTCCCGGTCTTCCTGGCTTCTGGGGCAGGCTCCCTTCCCTACTTGCCTGCTGGCGCAGGCTCCTTGGTCTTCCTGCCTGCTGGTGGAGGCTCCTTTCCCTTTAGGCTGCCTGGTGGAGGCTCCTTCACCTTCAGGTCATGTGGCCTGGATCCCTTTCCACCACAAGTGGGTGTGATGACGACTGGGCCCGTGGACTGTGTAGCTGAGGTGCTTGGCTGGGTTATTCCTGCCCTGCCCATATGTGCAGGAGGGGGGTTGAGGGGTAGGGAAGAGGACAATGGTGGATAAGAACAGTTTTTTTGGGACATTGGGGCGGGAAGAGGGAGAAGGAACGGGAGTGGAGTATCAGTGAGTGGTTGTTGGAGGTATCTGTTTGCTGCTTATGGGTGCAGGTGCATGGGCTCTATGCTGTTGTAAGGTAGATGGCTGTTGGGTGTCTGAGTGCTTGCGTTTGTGTACTTTAGGAGGGGGACAGACACAGTGGGAGAGGTCCCAGGGGACGTGTGCATGGATGTTGTGGAGGTGTCTGCCAGTGAGGTGTGTGTTCTGCTTGGTGTGGTGATGCTGGCAGTCGATGATGATGCCGTTCATGCAGGAGTGAGTGTGGACGTAACTGGGCGGGAGGTGGTGGAGGAGGAGAAGGGGAGACAGTGGAAATAGTGGATGTTGTTGTGTCTGCAACTGGAGAGTGTTTGTGTGAGTGCCTGTGGGATGAGTTGTGTGGTGCTTGTGTTTGCTTGTGACACTCTTGGGTGTTGTCTTGTGTGCATTCTCGTCTGCCTGTGTGCTTGGGATGGGTTGGGGTTGAGGAGAATGGGACTGGGCAGTAGAAGTTGGAGGGGGAGGGTAGAAACAGGGACAATGGTTGCCATCAGAGAGGAGGCTAGAGCCTGAATCGATCTCTGTTGGGCCGCCAAGCCATTGTTAATGCCCTCCAGGAATGCATTAGATTGTTGCATCTGGGCTGCCAGCCCCTGGATGGCATTCACAATGGTTGACTGCCCTACAGAGATGGATCTCAGGAGTTCAATAGCCTCCTCACTCAGGGCAGCAGGGCAGATTGAGGCAGGGCCTGAGATGCCTGGGGCGAAGGAGATGCCCACCTTCATGGGTGAGCGGACACGGGCAACTCGCTGAGGGGTTGCTTGGAGGCCAGTGCTGGTATGGGGTGCCGGATGTACCTGTAGCTGGGGTGGTCACAGGAGTGTCTGCCACTACCAAGGAGCTTCCATTGGAGGAGGTATTCAGGTCAGAACTGTCCCATCCAGTCTCTGCTGTGGTGCTCCCCTCGCCCTCCGTCCCACTGGTGTCCTCACCGTCGGTGGACTCTGCCTCCAGGATCCTGTGAAGCGCAGCTCCCTCCGTTGCCAGTGCCTCTGCTCCTCTGCCAGATGATGCTAATGCACATAAGGACAGGATGACAAAACAAAAACAGGGGGAAGAGACAAAGGATACACTTGGTCAATGGCTGCACCAACGCCACCGTTGGCATATACAGCACCCTCACACAAAGGGAACAGGTCTACACAGTATGCCATTGCACTACCAGAGAATTAGTTAGCGTCTAAGGCATGGGGAGGGGCACACACCACCAAATGCAGCACACTTGGGACCCACGCAACCCTGACCAGTAGTGGATGCCTACGAGCTAGGTTGCAAGATCTTCCCTTCTGAACCCTAGCAACCAGGGGACCAATGCTGCAATGTCAGCCTAGCCTGGGTCACCCCCTGACACACATCCCCACCCGGATACCACCCTGCCATGCGTAAGTTGTAATGATGGGCACTGTACTCACCCTCTTGGCTGCCCTCAAGCGCCCATCCAGCTCTGGATCGGCCACCGCCAGGATGCGGGCCATCAGGGGGATCAGGATTCGACCGGCACCCCTTCCTCGTTGTGAGGCCATCCCCAGCTGGGCCTCCGCCGTCTTCCGAGTCCAACGTCTCAGGTCCTCCCACTGTTTCTGACAGTGGGTGCTACGCCTGCCATAGACACCCAGGGTCCGCACGTACTTGGTGATGGCACGCCATATACCCTTCTTTTGATGGGTGCTGACCTGCAGAAGCAATGCACAAAGGAAAATAGATTTAAAGAAACAGTCCTGCCTCTTAAACATATGGCCCCTTACCTGTTTCCATCACCATTTACACACATATGGCCCAGCACACAACCTGTACACTGCCCAGAGGACATCCACCCACCCCGCTTAAATGAGGCCTTCACACACACCACTGCGTGCATTCATGCCACTTGCATCGTGCCCACAGTGTACTCACCTGTTGGTCTGGAGACCCATACAGCAGTCCGTACTGGGGTAGGACCCCATCCACCAGTCTCTCCAACTCCTCCGAAGTGAAGGCTGGGACCCTTTCCCCAGTCACACTGGCCATGGTAGGTTCCAGACACAGGTCACAGCAGCACATGCAGTGTAGGTCCTCTCCTGTGGAAGATCAGTTAGCAAGTGAGGAATCAGATATAAAATGTCAGTCACGTCCGCGGCGGTGCATACCATCACCACCGGCGTAGATCACCATTGGCCACTGTAACCCATAGGGCCCAAAGTTAACCAATGAGGAGTTGCACAAATGTTCCCAACCGCCTCCCGCAACGGCACACAACATCAGCGGAATTACCTCACTTCCACCTCTCCCTCCTCACAGGACTGGTGGACGCCATTTCAGAGGGGTGCAGGCCCTGAAAAAATGCTGCATCACTGGTGATAATGCACAAATCACACTGACCCATTACAAGTTTACAGGATGCAAAATGCTGTTGTAGCTCCATTGTTCAGTTTGTGACTGGCTCCTCACTCTTGTGTCCCTTAGATTCCTACCACTGCGGATGAATAGGAGATGGGTGGACTTGGCAACACTGGAGGACAGGCACATTATCCTCACCTATAGACTTGACAGGGCCACAATCACAGAGCTGTGTGCCCAATGGAGCTTAACCTGATATCTGATATCCGTCACCCCACTGGGATCCCCCCTCTTGTGCAAGTGCTATCAGTGCTCCATTTCGTGGCAACTGGTTCTTTCCAAGTGACAGTGGACTTGGAAGCAGGAATGTTACAGTCAATGTTCTCAATAGTGCTCACAAGAGTGTTGTCTGCCCTGATAAAACACATGTGCAGCTAAATTGTTCTTCACCAGGTTGAAGATTTGGCCAAGATTTGGTGAAGGCGGAGTTCTATGCAATGGGACATATCCCCAACATAATTGGGGTGATTGATGGAACACATATTGCATTTGTGTCCCCCCCACCAGAATGAACAGGTATTCAGAAATCGGAAGAGTTTACACTCTACGAATGCACAGACAGTGTGCTTTACGGAGCAGTACATCTCCCACGTCAATGCTAAGTATCCTGGGTCAGTGCATGATGCATTTGTCCTGAGGAATAGCAGCATCCAAAATGTGATGGGCCAACTACAGAGGCACAAGGTGTGGCTAATAGGAGAGCCCTGGTTCCCACCCAGTATATGTTGGTGTATGGGTATGGTGTGGGCCATATGGGATAGTGTGTGGCTAAATGTTGTCCCTCAATATTTCAGGTGACTCTGGTTACCCCAACTTATCATGGCTGTTGGCCCCTGTGAGGAATGCCAGGACGAAGGCAGAAGAATGAGGCCCCTGGGTGAACCAGAAAGATAATTGAAAGGACCTTTGGCCTCCTGAAGCCCAGGTTTTGGTGCCTCCATCTGACAGGTGGATCCCTGTGCTACTCACCCAAGAAGGTCGGCCAGATAGTGGTGGCATGCTGCATTTTGCATAACCTGGCCCTTAGGTGACATGTCCCATTCCTGCAGGGGGAGGAGGCGGGAGATGCCCATGTGCCAGCAGTGGACCCTGTGGACAGTGAGTATGATAAGGCAGAGGATGAGGACAACAGAACATCTGTGATCAGACAATACTTTCAATGACACACAGGATAGGACAGTGTTACTTCACATTTCGATGACACTTGTTTGAATTTCTGTGGCACTGGCATGCTGATATTTCCCACTTCTATGCCCACTTACTGTTCCCTCTGGCATTTTATTTTGCAGATGTTGGTGACCTCACATATACTCCTGGAGTAATCGCTGCAGCCAGCTACAGGTCATAAATCTATGCTCATTTTCTGTACAGTTGATTTGCAGTGTTTGCACTTGTTTCAATTAATACATATTTGATACACATGACATACGCCAAACTTTTTTTTTTCAAGGGTGTTTATTGAAGTGCTAAAATATAGAGGGGCAAGTGTAATGGGATGGGGTGATGATGGAGGAAAGTCCAGGGTATTGTTCCAGTCTGTAGCACAGGTGCATTGTCCAAGGGGACATAGGAAGGGGAGCAATGGCAGTTCAAAGTGGACAGGGTGACTGTGTGGGACACAAGGGGGACAACCAGGAGAGTCTCATTTCCTGGTGGGTGTATTGGCAAGTGTCTCTAGCTTCTGTCTGGACTGCAGGGAACATTTGTGGGATGGTTCTCCTTCTGCAGGGGAAGTGGTGCTGGTGGCCTGTCATTCCCGTGGAGAGGCCTCCTGGCCACTAGCGATAGCAGAGGTGGAAGGCTGTTCATGTGTTTGACTTGTGGCAGGGGCCCGCTGTTGTGAGATTGCCTCCCTATTAATATTGGCCATGTCTGCCAGCACCCCTGCTATGGAGATCAGGGCATTGTTGATGGCCTGAAAGTCCTCCCTGATCCCCTGATACTGTCCCTCCTGTAGCCGCCTGTTCTCCTCCACATTGTCCAGGATCTGGCCGATCATGTCCTGGGAATGTTGATAGGCTCCCAGGATCTCTGCAAGTGCCTCCTGGAGAGTTGATTCCATGGACTTGTCCTCCCTGGGCGCACAGCACTCCTCCCCATTTCCCTGTTGGCATGTGCCTCTGTCGTTTGAACTGTGTGCCCACTGACCCCAAGTCCCTGATTGTCGTGGGTATGAGGTATGGCCCTGGGTCCCTGTAGAGGTGGACACACTGCTGATAGGTCATCTAGATCCTGAAGTCCAGAGTTGCTGTCATCACTGTGGGCCTCTTCGGTTGGGGAACTGGATGTTGCTGGTACCTCCTCTCCGCTGACATTAGCTGGGGTATCTGTGGGGATGTTAATGATGTGTTATGGTTTCTGTGTCTGACATATTGTGCATCCGTGGCTTCCACTCTTTTGTTGAATTTGCCATGGCAACTTTCACTTGCGTACTTTGGTGTATGGTGGGATGATTAGTTCTCTATAGTGTGCATGCTTTAGTGATGAGTGCCCATGCAGGGCTGTTAGTGGTGTCCATGCATTGGTAGAGCATGCAGGGCTTGGCATTGGGATGAGTGAGATGTGATGGTGGGGTGTGTGGGATGGAGTGCAGTGATGGGAGTGAGGATGAAGGTATGTGATGACATGCACGTAGGGGGTAGTAGTAGTAGTAGTAGAGAGTTGACTTACCAGAGTCCAGTCCTCCTCCTACTTCGGCCAGGCCCTCAGGATGCAGGATTGCCAAGACTTGCTCTTCCCATGCTGTTAGTTGTGTGGGAGTAGGTGGGGGTCCACCGCCAGTCCTCTGTACAGCGAGCTGGTGTCTTGTTGCAATGGAATGTACCTTCCCCCGTGAGTCGATCCACCCCTTCCTGATGTCATCCCTAGCTCTAGCCATAGCTCCATCTTCCTAGCTATCGATATCTGCTGCACCTGTGCTCCAAATAACCGTGGGTTTACTCTGATAATTTCCTACACCATGACCCTCAGCTCCTCCTCTGTGAAACAGGGTTTTCTTTGGGGTGCCATGGGTGTTGTATGAGGTGTGCAGGTGAGGATGTGTTGGGTAATGTGTTGGGGTGTGTGATGTGGGGTGCGTGAGTTGTGTATTGGTGTGAATAGTGTGTGGCTCTAGTTGTGTCAGTGGTCTTGGTGTCAATCTCCTGCCAGTAATTGCTGTTTGTAAAGGGTTGTGGGTAATGTGGGTGAAGCATGATATCTAACAAGATGTGTGAGGGCTCTTGCTTCTATTCATAGAAGTGCCTGTTGCTATTTCTTTTTTAGAACACTGTACTCTTGTTTGTTAGCAGTAGCAGTGTGTCATCGAAGGGTCTGACTCCTGAAGAGTTGCAGGACAGGCAGGCAGAGAGGGCTCACCAGTTGGAGTTGGAGAAAATGAGGATGGCTATAGAAGAGAAAAAGTTATTGTTGGCTCATGAGCTCTGCTTGGGGGAGCTGGATCAGAGGAGCCAATCTAGTAGGGATGGTGGCAGCAATAACACAGCGCAGCCTGAAAGGAGGGTGCACATTCCTAAGGACCTTGTGAAGGATTACAAGAGGGAGAGTGACAAACTTTTGTTGTTTAAGGGGTATGAGTCTGCTCTCCATGTGAATCTGGTCCCTGAAGCTCATTGAGGGACGGGTCTGTGGAAGCACTTTGAGGTAGAGGGAAGGGATACTCTGACATCCTTCGGGGATCCCCAGGGACTCACTTACCCTATCATGAAGGAAGTCCTGATCACTAGGTATGGTCTCAACCCTGAGCAGTATAAGGACAAGTTTAGGTCCTATACGCAGAAGGAATACCAAATATGGTTGGGGTGTGTTGATTCTTTTTGCAGGTCAGTATATGGTTCGATGAAAGGCAGTAAGGTGACAACGTATGAGGGGCTTTACAATTTAATAGCTTGGAAGCACTTGTACAGTTTATGTTTTCCAGAGCTGCGCCAGTACCTAATTGACAGCAAGCTGACTGACCCAGGAAGCTTGTGCAGGAAGCGGACCACTGGGAGAGCACCAGGGTCCATAAGAGGTATGGGGGAGACCATGCCAAGGGTGGGCAGGATCACTCTAAGAAGAAAGGTGGGGGTAAGGGTAAACGTGGAGTTCTCTAAAGGGCCCCAACCTATTTCCCAGGGTAAGGACTCCCAGCCCCCCAGTGAAAGAAGCCATGGTTCTCCAAAGTGAAACCTGTGGAAGGGGTCCCCCATGTAAGTGTTATGCATGTGACCAGCTGGGTCATATGAGGGGGGACCCCAAATTCCCCAAGAGTACGCCAGGACCCACTGGTGCGCAGTCCCAGGGTTTGGCTAGTGTAGCCCATGGGGAGGAGTTGGTTCCAGGTGGGTGGGAGCCAGCTGAGATGACCCTTGTCTCACTAGGGGACAGTGTGATTGTCCAGAGAACCCTAGTGCCTGAAAACATTAAAAACGACAGGCAGTGGGTGACCATAAATGGACAGAGGGTGGAGGCTCTGAGAGACACAGGAGCCAGTGTGACTACAGTGAGGAGTCACCTGGTGTCTGACGATCAGATAGATCCCCCGGTACTTCACCAAATAGTTGCAGTGGACAACTCAGAGCGCCTATGCAGAGTGGTGTAGGTTCCCTTTGAATGTGGGAGTCTCATGTTCCTTGAAGGTAGCTGTGAGTCCAACCATGCCTGTGGATGGTTTGCTTGGCAATGACATGGAAAATTCCCCTTGGAAGGAGGTAGAACACAGGTCACACTTGGAGATGTTAGATCTGTCTGGGTGGGTATGCGTATCCACCAGGTCAATGGTAGCCCATCAGGGTGGTCAAGAGCCCCTGGAGACTGAAACAGTGGCCCATGGGACTGCCAAAAAGAGGAAGGGCAGGGGGCGCAGGAAACTGGCCTCAGAAGTTCCCACGGTCTGGGAGGAGAAGGAGTCTGAGGGTGACGCCTAGAGCCTACAGGGGAAGAGGTGGCTGAACTGGGTGAGGTCCCTGAGCTGTCACAGTGGCAGCAGGAAGGGGGAACCCACAAGGGAGGCATTCTGTGAGGTGCCGAAGACATGCCCTACTCTAGGGGGTTTGCGGCAGCAGGCTACAGACCAGGTGGCTAGCAGAGAGCCAGGATCTCACCTGATCTATTGGGAGGACGGCCTCCTGTAGAGTAAGCCTAAGGTTGCTGAGCCTGGGTCAGCCTGTGTGCTGGTGGTACCCCAGTGCTTCAGAGCCTTCCTACAGGCTCTGGCTCATGATGTGCCATTAACTGGACATTTGTGGTAGGGCAATACCTTTAAAAGGCTTGTTACCCACTTTAACTGGCCCCTGATGTGCAGGCATTCAGATGCTCATTGCAGGTCTTGCCAGACTTGTCAGGCAAGTGGCAAGAGTGGTGGGAAATGTAAGGCTCCCCTACAACCTTTTCCAAGTGTCGAGGGGGGCAGGAGCCCACTAAACCCCGGATGAAGGTGCAAAAGGGCTGCCTCTGGGTGGAAGAAGCTGAAGATTCTGCAACAAAGGAAGGTGCCAGGAACTTCTCCTTTGGTCAGATGATGTCCCACGGCGTTCTGGAGGATACAGAGTTGTTTCCACGCAGAAAGACCACAAACAAGCCTTGCTAGCTGCAAGAGTCACAGTTCAAGATAATGGGTGCTGCCCGGGCCCAGGAAGGACCAGGAGGTCGCCCCTTGCAGGAGGAGACAGAAGGGGCGCACAGCAACAGAGAGAGCCCAGGCAAAAGCAGGCAGCACCCACAGAAGCACTTGAACAGGCATTCAAGAAATCTGAGCATGGCAGTCGTCTCAACACAACAAAAGAGGGTCCCACGAAGTCGGTGGTCAACTCAGCGAGTCGAGCAATGCAGGACGGAGTGCTGAGGACCTGGGCTGTGCTGTGCATGAAGGAATCCTTTCAAAAGTGCACAGAAGCCCTAGCAGCTGCAGATCCCATAGTATACAGGATTACTGTCTGGCGTGGGGAGGCAAGGACTTACTTCCACCAAATTTGGACAGAAGGACCACTGGACTGTCGGGGTCACTTGGATCCAGCTCCTGTGTTCCAGGGACCAGGCTAGTCAAGATGAGAGGGGACCCAGAGGACAGGTCATGCAGAAGTTTGGTGCCTGCGTTAGCAGGGGGAAGATTCCATAGACCCACAGGAGATTTCTTCTTGGTTTACAGTGCAGGGTGAAGGCAGACAGCCCTCAGAGCATGCACCACCAGGAAACAGTTGAGAAAGCCGGCAGGATTAGCCACTACAATGTTGCTGGTTGTCATCTTGCTACTTTGTTGCGGTTTTGCAGGCGTCCTGGAGCAGTCAACGGTCGACCCTTGGCAGAAGTTGAAGAGAGCGATGCAGAGGAACTCTGGTGAGCTCTTGCATTCGTTATTTGAGGAGAAACCCACAGCAGAGACCCTAAATAGCCCTCAGAGGAGGATTGGCCACCTAACCAGGTAAGCACCTATCAGGAGGGGTCTCTGACGTCACCTGCTGGTACTGGCCACTCAGAGGCCTCCACTATTCCCTCACGCCTCTGCATTCAAGGTGGCAGAGGTCTGGGACACACTGGAGGAGCTCTGGGCAGGGGTGGTGATAGAAAGGGGAGTGGTCACTCCCCGTTCCTTTGTCCAGTTTCACGCCAGAGCAGGGGCTGGGGGATCCCTGAACCGGTGTAGACTGGCTTATGCAAGTAGGGCACCATCTGTGCCCTTCAAAGCATTTCCTGAGGCTGGGAGAAGCTACTCCTTCCCAGCCCTTAACACCTTTTTCCTAAGGGAGAGGGTGTAACACCCTCTCTCAGAGGAAATCCATTGTTCTGCCTTCCTGGGACTGGGCTGCCCAGACCCCAGGAGGGCAGAAACCTGTCTGAGGGTTGGCAGCAGAGGTAGCTGCAGAGAAAACACCAGAGAGCTAGTTTGGCAGCACCCGGGGTCCATGCTGGAGCCCCGGGGATGCATGGGATTGGCATCCCAATACCAGATTTGGCATGGGGGGTCAATTCCATGGTCTCAGACATGTTACATGGCCATATTCGGAGTTACCATTGTGAAGCTACCTATAGGTATTGTCCTATATGTAGTGCAAGCATGTAATGGTGTCCCCGCACTCACAAGGTCTGGGGAAATTGCCCTGAACAATGTGTGGGCACCTTGGCTAGTGCCAGGGTGCCCTCACACTTAGTAACTTTACACCTAACCTTCACTAAGTGAGAGTTAGACATATAGGTGACTTATAAGTTACTTACATGCAGTGAAAAATGGCTGTGAAATAACGTGGACGTTATTTCACTCAGGCTGCAGTGGCAGTCCTGTGTATGAATTGTCTGAGCTCCCTATGGGTGGCAAAAGAAATGCTGGAGCCCATAGGGATCTCCTGGAACCCCATTACCCTGGGGACCTAGGTACCATGTACTAGGGAATTATAAGTGTGTTTCAGTGTGCCAATCAGAATTGGTGAAAATTGTCACTAGGCTGCAGTGACAACTTTAAAAGCTGAGAGAGCCTAAACACTGAGGTTCTGGTTAGCAGAGCCTCAGTGATACAGTTAGGCACCACACAGGGAACACATATAGGCCACAAACTATGAGCACCGGGGTCCTGGATAGCAGGATCCCAGTGACACAGGCAAAAAACAAACTGACACACTAGTAAAAATGGGGGTAACATGCCAGGCAAGATGGTACTTTCCTACACTGTGGCAGGAGTGTGGGATAACGTACAAGTTCACCACTCCGTACAACCCCCAAAGCAATGGTCTGGTTGAGAGATTCAACCGCACCTTAAAAGGCATGATCATGGGCCTGTCCGAGCCCTTGAGGCAGAAGTGGGACATCCTCTTGGCATGTCATTTGTTCGCTCCAGGGAGGTGCCTCAAAAAGGGGTTGGATTTAGTCTTTTGAATTACTGTATGGCCACCCTGTAAGGGGACCTTTGGTCTGGTGAAGGAGTGCTTAGAGAAATCCTCCAGTAAACCTCCCCAGGATGTATTTACCTACTTGCTGCCCCTCTGAAACCAGAATGCTCACTTCAGAGCTGTTGCCCAAGAGAATCTGGAAGCAAGCCAGGCAGACATCAAATGGTGGCATGACCAGAATACCACTCTGGTTGAGTTTCAGCCTGGGCAAAAAGTGTGGGTGATGGCGCCAGTGGAGCCTAGGGCACTCCAAGACAAGTGGACTGGGCCATTTGGTGGAGCGCAAGAGTGAGGTTACCTACCTGGTGGACTTGAAGCTCCAGGAGACCCTTAAGGGTCCTGCATGTGAACTGTCTAAATCCACACTTTTAGCATACTGAATTGTCCATGCTCCTAGCAAGAGATGATGGTGTGGAGGAAGAGAGTGAGCCTCTTCCTGACCTCCTGTCTGCTGTCTGCTGGAGAAAAAGATGGGTCAGTGGAGGGAGTGAACCTCTCCCCCTCCATGACCTCAGAAAACCAGAGGGACTGTCGCCCGGTAATGGGTCAGTTTGCCTCCCTGTTCTCCATGATCCTAGGGGTCACACACTTGTACACATGATGTAGGCACTGGGGACAGTCCACCCATTAAACAGAAGGTTTACAGGGTGACTAATAAGGTCAGGTCTAGCAACAAAGATGAGGTGTCTCAGATGTTAGCCCTAGGAGTGATTGGGTTTTCTAGCAGTCTTTGCACCAGCCCTCTGGTCTTAGTCCCAAAGGCTGCTGCTCCTGGTGCCACCCCAGAACTCCAGTTCTGTGTGGACTACCGGGGTCTCAATGCAGTCACTAAAACTGACTTGCACCCAATCTCCCAAGTTGATGAGCTCAAGAGATCGGTTGGGAGCGGCCCAATACCTTAGCAAATTTGATTTGACGTCTGGGTATTGGCAGATTACTCTCACTGAGGGGGCAAAGGAGAGGAAAGTATTTTCGACCCCAGATGGACACTTTCAGTTTAAGGTGATGCCATTTGGGATGAAAAATGCCCCTGCCAATTCCAGAGATTGGTCAACCAGGGGTTGACTGGGCTTGACTACTCCTGCGCTGCATACCTGGATCACATTCCAGTGTTCAGTACCACTTGGGAAGAACGTTTGCAGCACCTCTGCAAAGTGTTGGAGGCCCTGCAAAAGGCAGGCCTCACTTTTAAGGCAAGCAAGTGCCAAATAGGGCAGAGTTCAGTGGTGAATTTGGGACACCAGTGGGAAGTGGCCAGGTGGAACCCCCACAGCCAAAGATTGATATGATTCTGGCTTGGGAGCCTCCTAAGACCCAGACTGAGGTGAGAACCTTTTTGGGCCTCACTGGATATTACAGGAGGTTTGTCAAGGGATATGGCACCATTGTTGCCCCCTTGAATGAGTTGACTCCCAAGAGGAAACCAAAGAAGGTGATCTGGAGCGAGACTCGCCAGACATCTTTTGATGCCCCGAAGGCTGCCATGTGCACAGCACCTGTGCTGAAGGCACCTGACTACTCCAAGGGGTTTGTTGTGCAAACAGACACCTCAGAGCATGGTATAAGAGCAGTACTCTCACAGCTTAATGAGAAGGGCCTAGATCAACCTGTAGCCTTCATTAGCAGAAGGTTACTTCCCTGGGAACGTAGGTGGAATGCCATAGAGCGTGAAGCTTTTGCTGTGGTCTGGGCACTGAAGAAGCTAAGACCCTACTTGTTTGTGACTCTCTTCCGGGTACAGACCGACCACAGGCCCCTCAGATGGTTAATGCAGATAAGGGGTTGGAATGCAAAGCTGTTGAGGTGGTCCATTTCCCTACAGGGGATGGACTTTATGGTGGAACACCAACCTGGCACAGAACATGCCAATGTTGATGGTCTGTCAAGATTCTTTCACCTTAGTGATGAGAACTCCCATGAGGTTGGGTAGTTTCTCCCCACTTTTAGCTGGGGGGACACGTGTTAGACTTGGCATCCTTGGCGTGGTCTCCCCTAACTTTTTGCCTCTTTTACCCAGGTTGTTGATGTGTGCTGGACTCTGTTTTTGCTGTTTTTGTTACTCTGGGCACTTTACCACTGCTATCCAGTGCTAAAGTGCAAGTGCTCCTATGTAAAATGTAGGTGTAATTGGCTTTCCATGATTGGCATATTTGATTTACTGGTAGGTCCCTAGTACAGTGCACTGACGTGCCAAATGTTACTAATGGACCTGCAGCACTGGTTGTGCCACCCACATTAGTAGCCCTGTAAACATGGCTCAGACCCTGTCTGTGAATGCAGTTTTAATCTGCCAATATGACTTGGCAAGTATACCCACTTGCCAGGCCTAAACCTTCTCTTTTTATACATGTGAGGCACCCCTAGGGTAGGCCCGAGGTAGCCCCATGGGCAGGGTGCAGTGTATGTTAATGGTGGGACATGTACTTATGTGTTTTACATGTCCTGACAGTGAAATATTGCCAAATTCGCTTTTCACTGTTGCAAGGTCTATCTCTCTCATAGGTTATCATGGGGGCTGCCTTTAAATATGATTCAAGCACAAATCAAATTTCCTTTGGGAGCAGATAGACATGTGGAGTTTGGGATCTCTGAACTCACAATTTAAAAATACATATTTTAGTGAAGTTGGTTTTTAGATTGTGTGTTTGAAAATGCCACTTTTAGAAATTAGGCATTTTCTTGCTTAAACCATTCTGTGGCTCGGCTTGTTTGTGGATTCTATGTCTGTCTCAGTTTGACAGTTGGGCTATTTGCACCTCTCCTCTAGACAGTGACACAAAGGGAGCTGGGGTGTAGCCTGCATATCCTGATGGGCCATCTAGGCTGAGGGTTGGGGAGGAGTGGTCACTTACACCTGAAAGGGCTGTACCTACCCTCACACAATGCAGTCTCCAACCCGCTGGTGTGTGCCTGGGGCCTGGCCCGGGCAAGGCAGTATCTTGAAAACAACAGAGACTATCCTTTGAAGTAGGCCTACTTCAAAGGCACAAAGGGGTAAAAAAAGAGCAACCAAAACCCCTGAAAATCATATCACTTCTGGAATCAAGAGGAATCTCTGCCAAGGAGAAGAGCTGAAGAGCTGAGGAGAAGTGCTGCCCTGCCTGTGCTTTGTGGAGCTATCCTGCAGTTGCTGCTTCCGCCTGTATAAAGGGTCAAAGACTGCACTTTGTTGTGCATTCCTGTTTGTGAAGAATCTCCATGGGCTTGAACAGAGCTTGCCTCCTGTTGTTGAAGTCTCAGGGCCATCAAAGACTTCCCCTGCCAGCACCTGAACTCTCTGCTGAGACTTCCAAGTGGTGCCCTCTCCAGTTCCTGGGCCTTTGAAAGGTGAAGCAGATGGACTAAGACTGAAAATCCACGCACAGACCTCCATGCAGGGACATTTTTGACTATCTTTCTGTGACGTGGCTGAGAAGCGACGTGACGCTGACTTCGTGGCTGAAATCAACCCTCCTCCTGCATCCCGGCTGGAAGATCGGCGCAACGTGGCTGGAGAAATTATGCTAAAAAAGGCTGATAATGACACAAATCCACGCAGCGCAGTTTTGTGATAACGTGCAACTGGATTTTCACTACAACATTGCTGGGCGCAGAAAAACAATGCAAATACTGCCCAGACCTTAGGTGCCTGTCCAGATTGATGCATCGCACACTTGTGGGAGAACACAAATGACGCGCGCGACCCGACTGGAGAAGAAACGATGCACAGTCTTGCTTACGAGTGAGATATCGTTACATCGCTGGCCTTTTTTGATGCACACTTGCCCGTCAGGCTTTATTTTGATGCTACCCAGGTACTTCCGTGAAATAACAATATTCTCACTGTTTTCTAAGGATTAAGGGGGTGATTCCTCCCCGCCAAGCGGGAACTGCCAGAAGACCGTACCGCGGTCAAAAGTCCGCGGTGGTCATTCTGGCTTTCCCGCTGGGCGGGCTGGCGACTGCCAAAAGGCCGCCCGCCCGCCCAGCGGGAAAGCCACAGCAACGATGAAGCCAGCTCCGAATGGAGCCGGCGGAGTTGCTTTTGTGCGACGGGTGCAGTTGCACCCGTCGCGATTTCCAGTGTCGGCTATGCAGACACTGGAAATCAATGTGGGGCCCTGTTAGGGGGCCCCTGCAGTGCCCATGCCATTGGCATGGGCACTCCAGGGGCCCCCAGGGGCCCCACGACACCCGTTCCCGCCAGCCTGGTTCTGGCGGTCAAAACCGCCAGAACCAGGCTGGCGGGAAGGGGGTCAGAATCCCCATGGCGGCGCTGCCTGCAGCGCCACCATGGAGGATTCTGCAGCCCAGGGGAAAACCGGCGGGAAACCACCGGTTTCCCTTTTCTGACCGCGGCTTTACCGCCGTGGTCAGAATGGGCCTGGATGCACCGCCAGCCTGTTGGCGGTGCATCCGCAGTCCCCTACCCTGGCGGTCTCGGACTGCCAGGGTAGGAATGACCCCCTAAGACTCTTAGGGGGTCATTACAACATTGGCGGTATAAGGTGCTTACCGCCGTGCAGAAGACTGCCAAAACACCGCCAAGGCCGCGGTAAACCGCCACAGCAATTATGACACACATCTTGGAATTCAGACACCCACACAATACCGCCACACCAAAGGTCAGCGATAAACATGCGGAAACAAATCCTCCACCTCCACGCCAACAGAAACACGCCCATGCTATTACGACCCACGAATCCACGCGGCGGTCTTTCAACCGCGGTATTCCATTGGCGGTACACACCGCCGCGCTCAAAATACACACACAGCTCCAAAACACCGCCACATTGGACAATTCAAAATACACACACCTGATACACATACAAACAACACTCCCACACACCCAACACAATATAAAACACACACCCACATCACCCACGAACCCCTACGAACAAAAATTCTGAAAGAAGGCCAGAGAGACAGAACTGATTAGACAATCCCACCACACAGAGGCACACAACACCATCACCCACACAACATCCACGCACAAATCACCACATACCACTACACTCACCACACTCATCAACACATACACCACCCCACACATCACACACAACACCCCATGGCACGCCAAAGACACCCCCGCTTCTCCGAGGAGGAGCTCAGGGTCATGGTGGAGGAAATCATCCGGGTAGAGCCACAGCTATTTGGCTCACAGGTACAACACACATCAATAGCCAGGAAGATGGAGCTATGGCAAAGAATAGTCGACAGGGTCAACGCTGTGGGACAGCACCCAAGAAATAGGGAGGACATCAGGAAGAGGTGGAACGACCTATGGGGGAAGGTGCGTTTAACGGTATCCAGGCACCACATCGCGGTACAGCGGACTGGCGGCGGACCACCACCTCCTCCCCCTCAACTAACAACATGGGAGGAGCAAGTCTTGTCCATCTTGCATCCTGAGGGCCTCGGAGGAGTCGTTGAAGGAAGAGACACTGGTAAGTCAAATCTTAACTATCATAACCCCCACCCTACCTGCATGATATCACACACCCCCACCCTCACACCCTCCCCATCACCCCAAATCCTCACCTATCTACCCATTACACCAACCACCCATCCCAAACCCAAGCCCTGCATGACATAACTAAGCATCGACACCCATCACCAAAGCATGCCCACTGCACAGACCCAGAACACCCCCCAACCATCAGCACACAAGCCCCCACACAGGTATGCCTGCACTGGTGTTCACGCACACCCAACCATTGCACACCATGAACCACACACATGCAATAATCATGTACTTATACCCCCGCAGGAACCCGAAGGAACGTCACCACACCAGAGGGTCCAGACAACACCACTCCACCCCCAGAAGAGGCCCACAGTGACGACAGCAGCTCTGCCCCACTGGATCTTGATGACCAGCCCGGACCATCGTGGGCCTCAGGACAGTCGGTTCCCCTTGCCCAGCCGCAGCCCAACACCGAGCTTCCACCCTCTGGTAACACCAGCACAGCACCCACCCAGCGGGCCCAAACCTCCCTACCCAGGACAGGTCAATCAGCGGTGTGTCCACCACTACAGGGCACCCAGGCTAATCCACCACCCCAACAATAACAGGGACCTGGGGGCAGTGGTAGTGGGCACACGGTCCAGGGGACGGAGGCACAGGAACATAGGGGAACTGGGAGGGCTGCTGTGCGACAGAGGGAGGACAGGCCAAGGGATCCCACTCTCCACGAGGCCCTCTCCTCCATCATAGGAGCATACCACCACTCCCAGGAGATGATGGCCACGGTCCTGGACAAGTTGCAGGAGACCCTGCGTCTGCAGGAGGAACAATATTTGGGGTTCAGGGAGGAGCTCAGGACCATCGGCTCCGCCCTGGGCACCATCGTAGGTGTGCTGACGGACATTCAAAAGACCTTGAGGGACACCGTGGCACTCCAAGGGGCCCCTGACACTAGCATGGACGATGAACTGCCCACCACCTCCGCCGGCGCTAGTGGACAGGACGCCCCGCCACAGGACCACCACACCAGCAGCCCACCCCCTGCAGACGGACAACCACCACGCAAGCGGGCCCTGAGATCCAGGAACAGGACAGAGCAAGATGGCAAGATCCCTGATAGTCCTCCCACTGTCCCACTTTGTTACCCTGCCCAAATCGGAACTGCCCCAGCTCCACTTCCAATGCCCTGATCTGCAATGTACCTGTGAGACTAATAGACTGGACTCTGCCATGGACATTCCTCCACCATCACCCATCACCATTTTACAACCCCCCTTCATTTTTGTGCACTTAAATAAACACCTTTCAAACACAAAAAGATATTGAGTTAGTCAATGATTTGTAAATCTGTATAATCAATTACAGTTGCATAATGGGTTACCCATTGGAAGGCTAACATACCTATGTCACACATCACAAGCCCTTCAAGGATGCAAACAGTTGACACATAGGTAACCACATTTGTGGAACTGAAATGGAAGGGGACAACTCAGTTAACAAATAGTGAGTGAATTTGAGGTACAGGATAGAGGTAGATGTGTGAAAGTGAATGTAATGGTAAAATAGAAAATGTGCTCACCTGTGTGTCACTGGAAATATTGCTGTATGACTGACTCCCTGTTGTCGTTTTCATCTTCCTCAGCTTCATCCTCTTCACTGTCCACAGGCTCCACAGGCTCCACAGCTGCTACAACACCATCATCTGGATCATCCTCCTGCAGAAAAGGCACCTGGCGTCACAAAGCCTAGTTATGGAGCATGGAGCAGGCGATGATGATGTCGCACACCTTCTTCGGTGAGTAGAATAGGGATCCACCTGTCATATGGAGGCACCTGAACCTGGCCTTAAGAAGGCCGAAGGTGCGTTCGATAACCCTCCTAGTCGGCCCATGGGCCCCATTGTACCGTTCCTCTGCCCTGGCCTGGGATTCCTCACTGGGGTCAATAGCCAGGAAAGGTTGGGGTAACCAGAGTCCCCCAATAGCCATACACGGTGCCTCTGGAGTCCACCCATCATATCAGGGATGCTGCTATTGCGCAGGATGTATGCGTCATGCACTGAGCCAGGGAACATAGCATTTACCTGGGAGATGTACTGGTCTGCCAAACACACCATCTGGACATTGATCGAATGATAACTCTTCCGGTTCCTGTACACCTGTTCACTACTGCGGGGGGTCCCATCAATAGCACCTATGACGTTGGGGATATGTCCAAGGGCATAGAAGTCACCTTTCACTGTAGGCAAATCCTCCACCTCAGGGAAAATGATGTATCTCCTTACGTGTTTCAGCAGGGCAGACAACACTCTGGACAAGACGTTGGAAAACATAGGCTGTGACATCCCTGATGCCATGGCCACTGTTGTTTGAAATGACCCACTTGCAAGGAAATGGAGCACTGACAGCACCTGCACGTCAGGGGGATTCCAGTCGGATGGCGGATTGGTGACATCAGCTCTGGCTCCAACTGGGTACACAGTTCCTGGATTGTGGCACGGTCAAACCGGTAGGTCACGATTAAATGTCGCTCCTCCATTGTCAACAGGTCCACCAGCGGTCGGTACACCGGCGGTTTCTGCCATCTTCTCATATGTCCCAGCTGACGGTGCTTACGAAGGACAACAGCGAGGAAAAAGTCAGTATTCTTCTAGGTATGTACCCACAGTCACACACAAGACTACCCCAGACAATAAACCCTTCCTGTATGTGTGTTGAGTGTAGGCCTCAGTATGTGTGACTAAGTTGCAAATGAATCCATGTGGGCCCCTGAAATGGCGGCTGCCTGACCTCTAAACTGGGACAATGGGATTGTGGGGTAACAGCGCTGGCGTTGCTAACCGTGGCTAACCGTGGCAGTAGGCGGTCGTAGAGCGCGGCGCAATGCTGCATTGGTTAACATTGGACCCTATGGGTCCCAGGAGCCAATGAACAGGTGAGCCGGCGGTGATGATGCAGCCCGCCGCGGACGTCACCGCTGCGGACGTCACCCCCATTTTCTATCTCTTCATTCACTAGATACCTGACCTTCGACAGGAGAGGACCTACACTGCTAGTGCTGCTGTGACCTCGGTCTGGAAGCGACGATGGCTGCTGCGCAGGGGAAAGGGCCTCTGCCTTCACATCGGAGGAGTTGGAGAAACTTGTGGATGGGGTCCTCCCCCAGTACACGCTACTCTACGGTCCTCCAGACCAACAGGTTAGTAAACAGGGAGCACGTTGTAGGGACTAGGCCTGGGTGGAGAGGGCTGGCTGGAAGAGGGAAGGGGGCAGAAGTCATACTACAGTAAAGCCTGGGAATAAATGGGCCACATGGTCAGAGTATGGAGGGGGACACACACATTGATGGTGCAATTGGTAATGACTGTTCCTCTTCCCTTGTGCATGTCATGTAGGTCAGCGCCCACCAGAAGACGGAAATTTGGCATGCCATCGCCAAGGACGTCCGGACCCTGGGGGCCCACCAGAGACGGGGCACCCACTGCCGGAAGAGATGGGAGGACATTCGCCGCTGCAGCAAGAAGACGGCGGAGGCTCAGCTGGGGATGGCCTCCCAATGTGGGAGGGGTGCCCGTCGTAACATGACCCCCCTGATGTTCCGGATCCTGGCAGTGGCCTATCCGGAGTTGGATGGGCGCTTAAGGACATCACAGCAGACACAAGGGGGTGAGTACAAACTCATTCTGGGGACTTTGCGTGCAGTGGAGGGGTCTGGGTGGGGGAGGTGGGCTGTGGGTGTCCGTAGGCCAGGGCGAGTTAGTTAGGCCAGGCCCCTCCGTTATGTAGGCCATGTGGCACTCTACCCCACCTCAGCAAACTAGCAAGTTGAGGTATAGTTGCCCCTGTGGCATCCATGTGCGCTGCTTTCCAGCATTGCCATGTAGCCCATATCCATGAAATTGCATGTGCATAGGGCAGCTGCGTCTGTCTTGTCCGCCAACGGTAGCAGTATGCCATGTACTAAAACTCTCTTTCTTCTGTCTCCCCCCTTTCCCTGCTCTCCCTGTCCGTTTGTAAATCAGCATCAACAGGCGGAGGTACAGTGGCACCGGAGCACGAGGGAGCTGCATCCCACATGGCCATGGAGGGCCACACCACAGACTCTGAATGCACCAGTGGGACGGAGGGCAAGGGGAGCTTCACGTCGGCCACCGGATCACCAACCAGCGACACAGACTCGTCCGCCGATGTGAGGTCCCCTGTGGTGGCGGCACCATCTGTGCGCACCACTTCTACAGGTACAGCCGCCAACCCCCCTACCAGCACCGCCCTCCCAGCAGCCCCTCAGTGTTCGCCCCGTGCCCGCTCACCCAGGAGGGTGGGCATCACCTTCGCCTCTGGCACCTCAGGCCCTGCCCCAGTCACCCCTGCTGCCCTCAGTGAGGAGGCCATTGACCTCCTCAGGTCACTCACTGTTGGGCAGTCTACCATTGTGAATGCCATCCAGGGTGTAGAAAGGGAGTTGCAACACAGTAATGCATTCCTGGAGGGCATTCATTCTGGTCAGGCTGCCCTTCAGCGAACCCTGCAATCTCTGGCCTCAGCACTGATGGCAGCAATTGTCCCTGTGTCCAGCCTCCCCCCTCCAACTTCCTCCACCCAGACCCAATGCCCTGTATCCCAGCCCATCCCAAGCACACCTACAGACCAGCATGCAGACAAGTCAACACACCCAAGTAGCTCAGGCAAACATAGGCACCACACACACCACAAGCACTCACACAAGCATCACACCCATACAGACACAGCAACATCCACTGTCTCCACTGTGTCCCCCTCCTACTCTTCTCCCTCCTCCCTCCCAGTCTCGTCTACACACACACCTGCATGCACCACATCTACAGGCACTAGGACTCGCACCAGGACACCCAGCACCACACGCCGCTCACCTGCACTCACCACCCCCACTGCCATTTACACGTCCCCTGTGTCCTCTCCCAGTGTGTCTGTGACGCCCCCTCCCAAAGTACCCAAACGCCGGCAATCACTCACCCAACATCCATACACCTCACGACAGCCTCCAGTACCTGCACCTGCACCCAAAACAGCTAAAGTGACACCTCCTACAACCACCTCCTTTTCCTCCACTCCCAGACCCCCTCCCAGTTTTCATCAGAAACTGTCCCTCTGTCAAATTGACCTTTTTGCCCCCACACCCCCCCCCCTCCAATTCATCAGTCCTGTCGTAGCGCCTCAGCCAAAAAGCCTCCAGGACCAGTGGTGGCTGTTCAAGGTTTTTGGAGTGCACCGTCCACCAGGGCAGGCAGTAGGACACGGAGCCAAGGCACAGGCAGCCCACCCCCTGTAAAGGCTCCGAAATTGGAGAGTGGACGACGGGACCCTGTCAAGACTCCTGGTGGGACAACAAGTGAAATGTGATCGAAGGCGATTGGTTAGTCAGCTGTAACTCCTAAAAAGGTGGGGAAAGTCCAGAGGAAGTCTGCCAAGCCTGTTGTGAGTGTCACGGCGGAGAAGTGCGCCATCATTTCCGGCGGTTCAGACACAACCGCCAGCACCGTCGTCACTGGTCCAGAGACCACCGCCAGAGTCACAGCCCAGGAGGGCTCAAGTATCGTCACTGGTCCAGAGACCACCGCCGGAGTCACAGCCCAGGCGGGGCCAGGATGCCACAGCACTGCTGGTCAATGATGGAATGTCATGCCACACACCAATGTCCAGTGTGGAAAGCGTCATGCCACACACCAATGTCCAGTGTGGAAATCATCATGCCACACACCAATGTCCGTATCAGAACTGCCATGTCAAAGCACCACTGAACAGTCCTGAAACGCCATGTCATGGCACCGCTGAAGAGGGCAAAGACCGCCATGTCATGGCACCGCTGAAGAGGGCAAAGACCGCCATGTCATGGCACCGTTGAAGAGGTCAAATACCGCCATGTCAAAGCACCGCAGAACAGTCCTGAAACGCCATGTCATGGCACCGCTGAAGAGGGCAAAGACTGCCATGTCAAAGCACCGCTGAAGAGGGCAAAGACCGCTATGTCAAAGCACCGCTGAAGAGGGCAAAGACCACCATGTCATGGCACCGCTGAAGAGGTCAAACACCGCCATGTCAAAGCACCGCAGAACAGTACTGAAACGCCATGTCATGGCACCGCTGAAGAGGGCAAAGACCGCCATGTCAAAGCACCGCAGAAGAGGGCAAAGACCGCCATGTCATGGCACCGCTGAAGAGGTCAAAGACCGCCATGTCAAAGCACTGCAGAACAGTCCTGAAACGCCATGTCATGGCACCGCTGAAGAGGGCAAAGACTGCCATGTGAAAGCACCGCTGAAGAGGGCAAAGACCGCCATGTCATGGCACCGCTGAAGAGGTCAAAGACCGCCATGTCATGGCACCGCTGAAGAGGTCAAAGACCGCCATGTCAAAGCACCGCAGAACAGTCCTGAAACGCCATGTCATGGCACCGCTGAAGAGGGCAAAGACCGCCATGTCAAAGCACCGCTGAAGAGGGCAAAGACCGCCATGTCAAAGCACCGCTGAAGAGGGCAAAGACCGCCATGTCATGGCACCGCTGAAGAGGTCAAAGACCGCCATGTCAAAGCACCGCAGAACAGTCCTGAAACGCCATGTCATGGCACCGCTGAAGAGGGCAAAGACCGCCATGTCAAAGCACCGCTGAAGAGGGCAAAGACCGCCATGTCAAAGCACCGCTGAAGAGGGCAATGCACCGTGTAGGAATGAATGGCCCACCACATCAGGCATCCTTATCCCATGTGCAGCTGGGACAGTGACAGGACACTACCATTCACGGGGAGACTCATCCAGTCTGGGCACCAGTCACCCCCCAGTATCAGTATGGACCTGTATCAACTTGAGAGACTGTGGCTTTGCACTCCCCAGGATGTAACAGTGGGCAAACCACCCACTGTAGAGACTTGAGAGACTGTGGCTTTGCACTCCCCAGGATGTGACAGTGGGCAATCCACCCACTGTATGGACTAGAGAGACTGTGGCTTTGCACTCCCCAGGATGTGACAGTGGGCAATCCACCCACTGTAAGGACTAGAGAGACTGTGGCTTTGCACTCCCCAGGATGGTACAGTGGGCAAACCACCCACTGTAGAGACTTGAGAGACTGTGGCTTTGCAATCCCCAGGATGTAACAGTGGGCAAACCACCCACTGTAGAGACTTGAGAGACTGTGGCTTTGCACTCCCCAGGATGTGACAGTGGGCAATTCACCCACTGTATGGACTAGAGAGACTGTGGCTTTGCACTTCCCAGGATGTGACAGTGGGCAATCCACCCACTGTATGGACTAGAGAGACTGTGGCTTTGCACTCCCCAGGATGGTACAGTGGGCAAACCACCCACTGTAGAGACTTGAGAGACTGTGGCTTTGCACTCCCCAGGATGTGACAGTGGGCAGTCCACCCACTGTATGGACTAGAGAGACTGTGGCTTTGCACTCCCCAGGATGTGACAGTGGGCAATCCACCCACTGTATGGACTAGAGAGACTGTGGCTTTGCACTCCCCAGGATGGTACAGTGGGCAAACCACCCACTGTAGAGACTTGAGAGACTGTGGCTTTGCACTCCCCAGGATGTAACAGTGGGCAAACCACCCACTGTAGAGACTTGAGAGACTGTGGCTTTGCACTCCCCAGGATGTGACAGTGGGCAATCCACCCACTGTATGGACTAGAGAGACTGTGGCTTTGCACTCCCCAGGATGTGACAGTGGGCAATCCACCCACTGTATGGACTAGAGAGACTGTGGCTTTGCACTCCCCAGGATACATCAATTGGTATAGAGCCCCGTCGTGGATCTGGCTTTGCGTTTATGTGGCTGAGGTGCCCCCCCTTCCCTTCCCCCTGAGGTGCCTGTAGTGTTTCTATCTGATGCCCCGGCAGTGTTCTCTCCGATTTTGGTCAGGTATCTATTGTGGGCCTCGCCCATGCATTTTTGGACAGTTTGTGCACGGACATTATTGTGTACATATCTGCACTACTTCTCGGATTGTATATATGTAAATAAGAGTGATTTTAGTATACATATATTTGTTTATATTTGTATGACATGTATATTGGCACATTACAAAGTTTGACCGAATTTCGCATTGTCTTTGTATTCTTCCGGGGGAATTGTGGGTTCTTACTGTGATGTTTGTGACTGCATTGGTGTGTGTGTTGTAATATGCGAGGGTGGGGGTGTTTGGTGGGTGTCCCCCTAACTTTTGCCTCCCCCCGTGTCGTAGGTCCTGTACTCACCGGTATCTTCTGCGCCTACGTCGCTGTTGGTCGTGAAGGAGCAGAAAGACAAGGGCAGGTAGTATATGGATTTCGGGGTCCATGGAGTCGTCGTTCCTCGTGGGATGTGTAGAAGGTGAGCGTTTTCCCATAGCAAAAGCTGTTTCCGCCGTGTTTTTATCCACGGTGAATCCGCCCCGGAAAAGGTGGCGGATTGGCCTGTTGTGAAACTGCGGGCGGTACATTGTCTCCCGCCTGTCTGTTGGCGGTGACCGCTGCGCTGCTTGTCTTTACCGCCATAGCGGGCGAAGTGTTAAAGTGGCTGTCTTTGTTGGCGGTTTCCTCCAGGGTCATAATTCCCTTTTTTTGTCCGTCTGGCTGTTTGCGGTATTACCGCATCTTTAACATCGTCCGCCAGGGTTGCAACGACCCCCTTATTCTTTAAAAATTCATAACTTGGCTTGTATATGTTCGATTTTTGTCGTTCTGCTCTTATTTTGTTTAGATAAATATTTTCCTATTTTTCTAAACCTGTGATGTGTCATTTTTTTGTGTTTTCACTGAGTTACTGTGTGTGTTGGTACAAATAATGTACACATTGCTTCTGAAGTTAAACCTGCCTGCTCGTGCCAAGCTACCAAGTGGGCGAGCGAGGGTTAACCAAGGATGATTCTCCTTTACCCTGACTAGAGTGAGGGTCCTTGCTTGGACAGGGGGTAACCTGACTTCCAACCAAAGACCCCATTCCTAACAATATTGTTATGTTTTTACACTTCAGCATAATTTTGTAAAATGATCATTCATTATAAAGAAAATTAATTTTAATAAGATGTTTCTTTTTTTAATTTCACCACCATTTTTTTACAGCTAAATGTATTTTCTAAACGTTTTTCATATTCACTATCCAGAAGTAGTCAGATTAGATAGCAGTTGTGAGATGTGGCTTTGTGCTTCAGTTAGGGGTATTTCTATTACATTTAATAATTGCTAGTAGTCGGTCGGTGGCTCAGAAGTAAGGTTAGTGATAGATTATTTAGTTTAAATGGTTTGGTTGGTTGGATTGAGGAAGTTTCTATAATGAGTTCAGTACGTGCATTAAAGTCTGATTTCTTTTTTAAATTACTCCTTCCTAGAATGACTACTGTACTTGTGCTAACTAGGATATTAAAGGATATTGAAGCTTGTAGAGAGCAAAAGTAGTTGAGAGGGCTGACACAGGGAGCCAATGAAACCAGATTCCCAGAAAATGTGTTGCTTTGGAGGCAAAAAGGAATGCTGAAATTAGCTTGCCACCTGGAGCAAAATGAGCCCAGGATCAAGAAAATGTGCCCAAAGGGGCGTGGGTTATGCACCTGTAAAAACATGGATCTTTGACCCCTCCAAGTAAATGAAGCGCATGGGGATCTGCCCTATTTTTGTAAATTACCTCAATGGTCGGCCAGTGTCTAGGGGTTGGTGCGACTTTATTTACTTATTTGGTGGGGAGAGGGCATAACTGTGCTTCCTCCCCAAAGGCTCATTCAGCCCAAGGGACAACACCACTCCCCCAGGACTGATGCAGAAGAAATTAAAAGCAAGGCCCCATCCCCAGAACCAGAGATGTAGGAAGACTAAAGCAAAAGGCATCAGCTACTTACCTGCTTCGGGGACCGCAACCCCCAGGCAGAAATCGCTCATGGGATTGTGTGTTCCAGCCATGAAGGGACACTCCTGTCTAAGACCAGTTGTGCTCCCAGTGACAACAACCAAGTCAATTTTGACTTTCATGTGCTGTACTCATAATGTACGAGTCAGCAGGAAGCTGGTGAGGCAGCTGAGAGTGGGCACCCTTTTCTGCCTCGATGATGGACCCCAGATGGGACTGTGACACCACATAAAGATAAGAAATTCAGAGAAAGATGCACAGCATCAGGCCACATTGAAAAAGAAAGAGACAGATGCCACCTATACATTCATTGTTCTTGTCTGCAAGCACTCCATAATGGCATGTGAGGGTTTGATTTTTGGAATGATATCTTTCTTTTGGTGTCCCAAGGATAAGTAGGGGAACCATCAATACTTATGCAATATACTATAGGGTGCAGCAGGAGATGAAGCAGCTCCTCGAAGACTCATTTAAAAATACAAACCCTAAATCTCTTGGGGCCTGACAGATATGTCCCCAGGAGCAGTGTTCTTCATTTTCAATGCACTCCCTGTATTGATTCTTTTGCCCTTTAGCTTCGAGGTTGAGGGCCCTCCTGTGTTTGGTCCCTGAGCAGTGTAAAAGAAAGACTCTGACACTGGTTATTTTGATATGAAATGCTTTATTGATAATGGATATTGTTGAACTTTGCAGTGGTTATTGTTATCATATATGCTATTAGACCTGTCCCTTTCCAGAGTCACCCCAGATTTCTGCCTTCCTTTGTTGAACCCATTTTTGTTTGCTTTTATGACTATGTGCACTTTACAAAGTACCAGAGGGACAGGGAGATTTCTAATTGGTCTAGTGCACATCCTTCCAGAGTTAACTCCAAATGAATAAGGTACACTGCTCCACAGGGAAGAACCACAGGTTAAAAGGGCAGTCTAAGAGTAGAAGACAGGGGCCTCACACAGTAGTGTCATGCTTCCTCATAGGGCCTGCTCCTCATCGGGAAGGTGCTGCAATGTCTGACAGGGCCCTTGAGGGGACTCTTTGCCAGAGATCTTTTTGAGTGTATGTCTTGGCTGAGCATAGGGGTGATTCAGACCTACGAGGAGAAATGGGAAGCTGGAGTGGGTGGATTAAAATTGGCTCTGGACACTACGAACTGTATGTTTATTTTAAGTGTTGGGTCTAGGTCAAGGTTAAAAACACAGGGAGTGGGAGAGAAGATAAAGTTCCTCCACTCTGCCAAAAAAAAGTAGGGACAAGGAAAAATGAACCTTTGTGCCTAGAAAATAGTCGACATGTTTCACACCTGTTGTCCAAGCGGATAGGTTGGCGTTTCTTCAGGACCAAAACACAAAAAAACTCCTATGCTTCACTAAAGTAACTAAAAAATGAGAGGTATGTGAAAGGAAAACAAGTTACATTAATAGCTGCGCAAAAAAACCTAAATAGGTATGGACCTAGGTGAAGAAGAGTTGAGAAATGTATGCAGTTACATATCATAAAATGAGTGTCCAAATAATGCAAAGACAATCTGTGAAAACATGCATGCATGCTATGAGTCACGGCATCAACCTGACTCGTTGTGAACATGCCAATTCCATTTGTAATTCATCATGAAAGGCTGAGCACAATAAGCTAGGTTTCTAACCGTCCTATATTAGGGGATGGACCCCTTGGGAAAATGTGAGCCGAGAGACTACCGTGGCCCTGAAATACACAAAAACTAAAACATGAAAAAATAATGTTATGTGGCAAAATTGCTACACATGTCAAGTCACACGGGGAGTATATGGTTACCTCCCTATATATGAAGCGCAAACTGCTGTATTAAAGAGAAAAACACACTGGGTGCATAGATGGGATAAATAATCTCTAGTGTCAACATGCGGTATCTGAAACTCATATTCAAAAACCCACAGGTGACGACGGTATCCGAGTGCATGATATACATATGTAAAGTATCATGTGGGCTGCCATCCACACTGGAGACCCTATAACGTGGACAAATGGTATGGTAGGGGTGAGACACCATGAGGTAGGGGAGATTTGGGTAGAGAACTAAATGGAAGGGCCTTTAGCCTAGGAGAGCTCGTTTCGCATACTCAATGGCATGTAGAAGACAGCGGGTGGTGCTGCAAGCATGGACCACCCTAGGTGTAAATAAAGAATAAATGGGAAGCTCACAAATTGGTGGATTCTCATGAAAAAAATGATAAAGAATGTAGTATTGAATAGCAATAAGAAGATTTACCATACTCACATACCAGAGTATACCCGGTAATCACACACCCAGAAATGTAGGGTCATGAACATCGCCGAGAGTTGATCAAAATGTAACATGTACAGACAAGCTAAACTGGGGGCAAAGCTATTTCCCATAGATGTCCAGCGTATTTGTGGTAAAGTTGATCCTCAAACAGGAAGAAACTTTCAGTGAGAGCGAAGGAAGCACACTGCATGATGGAATGAATAGGGGTAGGGGAAGACTAACTGCTGGCTGTAAGCATATCTTCAACAACCCTGAGTCCAGATTCTTGAGGTATATTAGTGTACAGGACTTCAACATCAAGACTGATCAGAGCATTCACATGTTCAGTCGCACTGATAGAACTGATGAGGTTGAGAACATCTTTGGTATCTTTCATGAATGTAGGAGTCTACCTCACTATGAGTTGAAGGAAATGATCACAGAAGATGGAGAGGGGTTCAAGGATAGAGCTCATCTCTGAGACAATGGGTCGGCCTGGGGGTGGCATAATGCTCTTGTGAATTTTATGGAGGCAGTAGAAGTATGGTATACGTGGATGCTGGGTATCCAAGAATTCAGCCTTTCATGGGTTATCCATGGGTTAGTCTCTTCATTCCATTTGTGGCACATAGCAGAATTCAGCCAGTGTAGCAAAGTGAACTATGTCTCTCACTCCACTATGGATTGAAGGTGCCATTAAAGAGCACGCACTCTGATGGGACATGGTTACAAGTCCCTTTTTGGTTTTTATCACATGGGGACTTCCCTACACACTTTGCTTTGGCTCTGCCAAGCCTTGGCTATGGATATGGAATAATATCAAGTCCCCTTTCTACTTTTAACAATGGGTGGTTCTCCTTTTCCCTCCCATGATCTCCCAGCACCATTGTTACTTTTTGATAGGCTACTGCCTCTGCGACCTTTACTTATACCTGGCGGCTCACCTAACCCTTCAGGTTTGCGGTCCCTGAGTAGGTCTCGGCACAGGGATATCAGCAGGCAATTGTAAGTAGAATAATTTCTTCCTTACCTGAAACTTTACTTTGCCTGGTCAGCAGGACCAGGCCTGCTGGGCTATTGTGCCCAAGTGTAAGTCTTGTTTACCTCCTTCCCAATCCCGACTAATAAGCGGGATCTCGTTTTCAAGGTCCCCTTTTATGACATTCTGAGCCTCATTATTTGGTTACTTTATGATTATGGACATGCCACCCATGACCAACTCTCGGAGATGTCTGTGACCCCGGCATTTCTGGGTGTGTGATTACCGGGTATACTCCGGTATGTGAGTATTCAAAGCTACGTTCTTTATGGTTTTTTTTCATGAGAATCCACCGATTTGTGAGCTTCCCATTTATTCTTTATTTCCACCTATGGTGATCCATGCTTGCAGCACCACCTGCTGTCTTGTACATGCCATTTACTATGCAAAATGAGCTCTCCTAGACTAAAGGACCTTCCTTTGAGTTATCCACCCCAATCTCCCTTACCTTATGGTGTGTCACCCCTACCATGCCATCTATCCACCAGATAGGGGCTCCTGTGTACACTGCATGTTGACACTAGAGATTATTTATCCCGTTGATGCACCCACTGTGTTTTTTTCTTTAACCCTTTTGCTGCCAGGCCTTCTCCCCCTCAGGTGCCAGGCCTTTTTTTTTTGCTATTTGGGGCAGTTCTCATTTAGGGCCTCACAACTTTTTGTCCACATAAGCTACCCATGCAAAACTTGTGTCCTTTTTTTCAATATCCTAGGGATTCTAGTGGTACCCAGAGTTTGTGGGTTCCCTGAGAAGGAGACCAGAAAATTAGAAAAAATACAGCGAAAAATTCATTTTGAAAAGAAAATGGGAAAAAAGGCTGCAGAAGAAGGGTTGTGGTTGTTTCCCTGAAAATGACATCAACAAAGAGTTTAAGGTGCTAAAATCACCATCTTCCCAGCTTTCAGGAACAGGCAGACTTTAATCAGAAAACCACATTTTTCAACACAATTTTGGCATTGTATTGGGACATACCCCTTTTTTACTATTTTTTGTGCTTTTAGCCTCATTCCAGTTACTGCCAGAAATGGCTGTGAAACCAATGCTGGGACCTGGAAAGCTAAACATTTCTGGAAAGTAGACACAATTCTGAATTCAGGAAGGGGTCATTTGTGTAGATCCTACAAGGTTTTCCTATAGAAAATAACAGCTGAAATATAAATAAATATTGAAATTGAGGTAAAAAAACAGCCATTTTTCTCCTCATTTTTCTCTGTAACTTTTTCCTGCGATGTTAGATTTTTGAAAGCAATATACTGTTACGTCTGTTGGACTCTTCTATTTGTGGGGATATATAGGGGTTGTAGGTTCATCAAGAACCCTAGATACCCAGGGCCAATAAATGAGCTGCATCTTGCAATGGGTTTTCATTCTATACCGGGTATGCAGCAATTCATTTGGTGAAATATAAAGAGTGAAAAATAGGTATCAAGAAAACCTTTGTATTTCCAAAATGGGCACAGGATAAGGTATTGAGAAGTATTGGTTATTTGCACATCTCTGACTTTTGGCATCCCCATACTAGCATGTGAATTACAGGGCATTTCTCCAATAGATGTCTTTTTTGTACACTGTCTTACATTTGGAAGGAAAAATTGTATAGAAAGACAAGGGGCAATAACACTTGTTCTTCTCTGCTGTGTTCCCCCAAGTCTCCCGATAAAAATGGTACCTCCCTTGCGTGGGTAGGCCTAATTCCCACGACAGGAAATGCAACATGGACACATCACATTTTTACATTGAAAACTGACGTGTTTTTTGCAAAGTGCCTAGCTTTGGATTTTGATCTCTAGGTCAGCCGGCATCTAGGAAAACCTACCAAACCTATGCATTTTTGAAAACTAGACACCTAGGGGAATCTGGCATAGGGTGACTTGTGGGGCTCTCACCAGGTTCTGTTACCTAGAATCCTTTGCAAATCTCAAAATATGGCCAAAATAACACTTTTTCCTCACATTTAGGTAACAGAAAGTTCTGGAATCTGAGAGGAGTCACAAACTTCCTTCCACCCAGTGTTCCCCCCAAGTCTCCCAATAAAAATGGTACCTCACTTGTGTGGATAGGCCTAGTGCCCGCGAGAGGAAATGCCCCAAAACACAACGTGGACACACCACATTTTCCCAAAGAAAACAGAGCTGTTTTTTCCAAAGTGCCTAGCTGTGGATTTTGCCTCTAGCTCAGCCGGCACCTAGGGAAACCTACCGAACCTGTGCATTTTTTAAAACTAGACACCCAGGGGAATCCAGGACGGGGTGACTTGTGGGGCTCTACCAGGTTCTGTTACCCAGAATCCGTTGCAAACCTCAAAATTGGGGCAAAAAAAACATCTTTTCCTCACATTTCAGTGACGGTAAGTTCTGGATTCTGTGAGGAGCCACACATTTCCTTCTACCCAGCTTTCCCCCAACTATGCCGATAAAAATGGTACCTTATTTGTGTGGGTAGGCCTAGTGGCCGTGAAACGAAATACTCTAAAACACTATCTGGACACATCAAAATTATCAAATATAAAACTACCTGTTTTTGTGGGGGGGGTGGGCCTGTGTTTTTGGTCCTGGGCTTAGCAGCCATCTAGGGAACCCCACCAAACCCAGACATTTCTGAAAACTAGACATCTGACGGAGTCCAGGTAGGTGTGACTTGCGTGCATCCCACAGTGTTTTTTTACCCAGAAACCTCAGCAAACCACAAATTTAGCTAAAAATCAAATTTTTCCCACATTTCTGTGTGGGATCACTACACTGGGGCACATTTCCTACCACTGAACGTTCCCCTCAGTCTCTTGGTAAAAACGATACCTCACTTGTGTAGGTGGGCCAAGTGCCTGTGACAGGGAACAGCCAAAAACATGTCAAAATTGAAGGGGAACCAAAGTGGGTCCAAAAGGGCAGTTTGAAAAAAAACATTTTTAGGCTGACAAGTGGGGCAGAATTTTTATTGGTATAGATGAGACAATACTGGGTGGTAGGAATGTTGTGGATTACTGCAGATTCCGGATGATTCCATCATAAAAATGTGGGAAATTTTTTTGATTTCCAGCAAAGTTGGAGGTCTGCAGGGCATTGTGGGTAAGAAAATGGTGCAGGGTACATGTGAAGCATACCACCCTGGACTCACCCAGATGTTTAGTTTTCAGACAGTCTAGGTCTTGTGGATTTTTCTACATGGCAGCGTCCCAAAGTCCAAAACGTGCAGCCCTCACCATTCCAAGTAGGACGATTTTGATAGTTATCCAACCTCTCATGGCCCAAATGTAAAACCATAACCCAAAATAATCAAATGTCCTCTTGCTTGTTATGGGTTAAGATGTTTTAGTGTGTGGGGGGGAAGAACTGAAAGACTGTTACCCACCCTGCAAAAAAATAAAAACCCATGGTGTCTAGTAGTTTCTGCCCCCCTTGGGGGCATATTGGCCTATTAAAAATAGGCCGATCTGCCCCCAAATGGGGCAGAAATGGCCTAAAAAAAGTCCCCCCTAGGGGAACGACGCTTGCCTAAGGGGTCGCTCCTCACTTCTAAAAAAAAAAAATTGGTCCCTGCTACCCAGAGGTTTCTGCCCCCCCGGGAACAATTCGGCCTAATTACAGTAGGGCAGAAATGGCCAAAAACAAATTTGCCATCCCCCAGGGGAGTGACCCTTGCCTAAGGGGTTGCTCCCCTCACGTGAAACTGACTTAAAAAAATGATCCCTGGTGTCTAGTGATTTCTGCCCCCAAATAGGCTGGTCTGCCCCCAAGGAGCAGAAATCACCTGAAGACAATTTCCCCCTGGGGAGCAACCCTTGCCTAAGGGGTCGCTCTCCATATATAAAAAAAATAAAATTAAAAAAAAAAAAAAAGATCCCTGGTGTCTAGGGATTTCTGCCAGGGTGGGCAGAAATGCCCTTAGAATAAATTGTCCTCCTGGGGAGCGGCCCTTGCCCAATGGGACGCTCCCCTCATTCACAAATACAAAAAAAAAAAAACCTGTGTCGAGTGGGCATTTCTGCTGCCCGATTGCATTGTGATCAGGCAGCAGAAATGCTGAGAGAGACATGAAAGGAAAGGAAAGGCCTTTCCTTTGCTTTCATGTCTCCCTCGCCTCCTCCAAGTGATCGGAGGAGAAATGCCTTTGCATTTCTCCTCCGATCCACACTGGAAGCTGAGCTTCCAGCGCAGTGGGGGAAGCCTCCAATGATGCCAGCACACGACCGCGTGGTGACGTCATCAGATGCCACTGGGGAGTCGGGGTGGGTGGAAGGGGAAATGATTCCCCTTACATCCCTGCCCAGGGGAAGAGGGTTCTTGGCCATAGGGGGGAGCGCTAGTCCTCGGCACGGAGCGCCATGGGCAAAACCAGCTCGTCCTGTGCACCCAAGTGGTTTATAAAGCATTTTATGCTTCATATATAGGGAGGTAACCACATATTCCCCATGTGACTTGTCATGTGTAACAATTTTGCAAACAGAACATTATTTTTTCACCTTTTAGTTTTTGTGTATTTCAGGGCCATGATAGTCCCACGGCTCACATTTTCCCAAGGGGCACATCCCCTAATATAGGAGGGTATGAAACCTAGCTTATTGTGCTCAGCCTTTCATGGTGATTTACACATGGAATTGGCGTCTTCACGACGAGTCAGGTTGATGCCGTGACTCATAGCATGCGTGGATGTTTTCACAGAGTGTCTGCACTATTTGGATTCTGACTTTTTGATACATAACTGTATATATTTCACCCCTCTTCTTCCCGCAGGTCCAAACCTATTTAGGTTTTTTTGCGCAGCTATTTATGTAAGTTGTTTTCCTTTCACATACTTCACATTTTTGAGTTACTTTAGTGAAACTTAGGAGTTTTTTTTGTGTTTTGGCCCTAAAGAAACGCCAACCTATCCTCTTGGACAACATAGGCGTGAAACATGTCGACCATTTTCTAGGGACAAGGGATTCATTTTTCCTTGTCCCTACTTCTTTTTTGGCAGAGTGGAGGAACTTCATCTCCTCTCCCCCGTGTTTTTAACCTTGACCTAGACCCCAAACGTAAAATAAACATACAGTTGGTAGGGTCCAGAGCCAATTTTAATCCACCCCCCCCAGCTTCCCATTTCTCCTCGTAGGTCTGAATCCTATGTTCAGCCACGGCATACATTCAAAAAGATCTCTGGCAAAGAACCCCCCGAGGGGCCTGTCTGACATTGCAACGCCAGCCCTATGATGAAGCATGACAGCCGTTGGGTGTGTGAGGGCCCTGTCTATGTGCACTTTACCCATGCTAACCAGTCTTAAAGTACTTGTGCTCTCCCTTCTAAGCACGGTAAAATTGGCACACACCTGATTTGTGCATTGAATTTATTTTTAGGTCCCTAGTATATGGTGTTATGTACATCCAGAATGAAATGCTACAAGTGGACTTCAGTGCTCATTGTGCCACCCACTAAATTAGCCCAGTACAACAGGTTTCAGGTCTGTCACAACTTTAAACTGCTATTTTCATCTGGCAAAATAAACCTTTTGCTAGGGCTAAGCTGTCTTTTTAATAATTATGTCACCAATAAGGTAGGCTCTAAAGGCTCATAGAGCAGGATGCATGGTATTTAATAAGTAGCGTATGTGTGCTTATGTTTTACATGCCCTGACTGTAAAAAACTCCTAATGTTGTTTTCTTAACTGTAGCAAGGCTGTCCCTCCCGCAGATTAACACTTATTACACTTAGGGCCTCATTACGACCCTGGCGGATGGTGGTAAGCTGGCGGTAACACCGCCAACAGGCTGGCAGTGTTCCACCAGCTAATATGACAGTGGTGCAATAGCCACGGGCATACCACCAGCCCCTCCACTTTACTGCCAGGCTTGCGCGTGGCACCCATAATCCCCAGGGCAGCGGTGTAAGCACCGCTGCCCTGGGGATAATGAGTTCTCAACCGCCAGCCTGGCCACAGCGGTAAACACCACCATGGAAAAGTTGGCAGTAAGGAGGACTTGGGGTACCCCTGGGGGCCCCTGCACTGCCCAGGCTCTTGGCATGGGCAGTGCAGGGGCCCCCAGGCACAGCCGTATCACGCATTTCACTGCCCGAATTTCGGGCAGTGAAATGCGCGACGGGTGCTACTGCACCCGCTGCATATCAGTATTGCTGCTGGCTCTATTATGAGCCAACAGCAATTTTGATGTGACTTTTCTTTTGGGCCAGCCGAAAAGTCCAAATAGGGAGCCAGAAATACTACCAGCACTGGTGGTATACTGGCACCCGCAGCTTCGGCGGTCTTCTGGGAAGACCACTGAAGTTGTAATGAGGGCCTTAATAAGTAATAACTTAAGTTTGGGAACACATAAAGAAATACTTCTACTTATTTGAATTTGAATTTAAAGTTAGGGGTGGGCAGTCAACTTTGCTACGCTCTTGGAGTTTGTGGAGTTTTTCCCACTCCTTGCTCCACTTAGAGGACAGAGTTTCAAAATACTCTTTGTAGTGGAGTGCAGTTTGTTTCCTCACTCGCGCTCATCAACGGTGAGTTGGCGAGCACAAGCAAGGAAAATCTTACTCAAGACCACCTCCCGGCGAGATTTGTCAATGCGAGCAGTTGCAGATGGTTGCGACTGCTCGTGTTGAGAAACCTTGCGTTCGCATTGAGGTAGATGACGCTCGAGTAGAAAATCAACTTGAGCGGCACAAAATAAACAGAGCCCTCTTGCGCTGCACAGGGAGCCGTTTGCGCTGATTTTTCTGAGGGGGACAAACACATGGTGCTGAAACTCAGCACAAACGGCACAACCTAACGCACTCAGCTGCTTTGGGCACTTCGTGGAGCTCCGCGTAACCCAAATCTGCAAACTCCGCCCAGGCCTTTTTAAAATCCTCTTTATTGGTCGTCAGATTTTAATTTTCTATTCTGAAAGTTGGCCTTTTTCCTGCGTAAACAAAATGGGACTTTCTATCAGTACCCATGGTCATGTGACTGTATTAGCTCTCCTCTGGTGTAATGTGTATCCCTTCCAAAAAGAGAACAAAAGGACCATTGGTGTGAGGCAAGGTGTTCATCTCCTAAGCAGGATGACCTTTGGGGTTGTACTCAGCCCTTTCCGAGGTTCAAATGTTAGCCTGAGGGCTGTGCCTATTCCCTTCCTAACTTCTGAAACTGCATGTTCTGTCACTGGAAAATGCAGCTGACATCTGGGCCTACCTAGCCTTTGTTACTCTACAAAATGTGAAGCCAAATGCAAGGGAAGGAACAGAACTGACCAGAACTAGTTTGGAGGGAGACAAAGAGGGACCCTCACACACAGACTGTACTGGGCATAAAAATGGCACCCTCAGAACTTCTTGTTAGAACACTCTTGGACCTGTGGAAGATTCAGAAGAACTGTGATGCTGTTAGAATATGGTAGCCGGACCTGTGTGGCTTGCACTCAGTACCACCAGAAGTGACTCCAAGGCCAGTAGGCTACAGAAACACAACATGCTTCCTAAGGCCTTTCCTGCAAATGCACAGCTGACCAGCACCAACTGGATTTGCCAGAGTCTTGCTGTTTGCCTCTGCTGGAGTGAGTCCTGATTCCCAAGAGGGGTCCCACCAGGTACTGGACACTTGTCTGGCATCAAAGTGTACTCTTCCTTCTTCAAGCTGAAATAAAGGTGAAAATCTGGAAGTTTAACTCTTAAACTGTGAGCAGGCTCTTCATGTCAGCAACAATTGCCTGATTTCTTCCACCCTAAAGTTCCAATGGCAACTTGCTCCTCTGTTTCCATTTTCTGCCAATGTGAAGCTCCAGCGACAACCAGCTCCTCGCACCAGCAATGATCTCTTTGCAGTTCCTGCCAACACAAAGCTCTGGCTGGAGCTCCTCGCATGGACGTGGACTTTGAGAAATTAAGCTCTTCACTGGGATGAACTGGTCCCTGTATCTGAACTGCACTCAATCACTGTCGGCCTCAACTTGTGACTTTGATCCGCTCCAGTGTGAACAGATAATAGCGATTGGCTCTTTGTGTTTTTTTCCATTATTTTCACCTGAAACTTCAAAAATTCAAAGTCATTCAAACTTCAAAGAATTCAAGAGTTCCATACTTGCTCCTGAGATTTGCCTGGCCTCTTAGGCTTCTCAGGGTGGGGGAGGCGACAGGCCCATGAGACAGACAACCTACTTTCACTCTCTCTCCCGCCACCTCAGGAGTGATATCCTAAAAGGTGCCTAGCAAGCCAGGACATTCAGGAAGGAAACACCACCACCTCAAAGGGGATACACTGTCTGTGTCACGCAGAGGCCTACCTGGTACAGGTCTCCTGTCTTCTGTTTCTTTGACAACACATGCAGAATCTCCAGGTCTGATGTGTCCTCACCAAGCTCAGTCATGTGGTATTCTTCTCTCAGAGCTGGTAAAACCTGATACACTGGTCCTCCCACTGTAGATTGACTCCACCGCCTATCCCTTGCTCTCCATCTGGGCCTTTATACACTCTGTTTGTGAGTAGTACTCACATAATCCAGAGCTTTCTCTAAGCACACCCACGTCTTCCATCACTGGTGGTAATTTATTTTCCAGGATGCAGTAAATGAACATCTGTGGACTGACACCTTCATCTGTGGAACTCCCCCACCCAATTACAGGGACACAAGGACCATAAGGTAGAAAGATTCCCACCCATGTGCCTAGGTTACTCTATATACCTATCCTGGCATTTACTGATCTGGGGAAACCAGCCTTTCCACCACAATGGTCTGGTTAACACAGATATCTCTCAGAGCAGTAAGAGGTACTCATTCTCTGTGATCTTGTGCAAGTGATGACATCTCTGTGTTGCTGCCACCACCTTCATTGGACTATTTGACTTGTCTAGGTTTCAAGTCTAGTTACTTCTGATTCACTTCATGAGTTAGCAAAGCATTTTTCTCAGTGAGGATATCCTTTCTTCCTCTAGTGCCAGCTTTCTTCTGCCTGAAGCTGTTTAGCTGTTGTTTTTCCTTTGCTCACTCAGGTAATAAATACAATCCATGTCTGGGTGAACTACAAAGGTCACTAAATAAACCTGTGGTTCACTGTCTGTTTATGAGGCAGGCCTACTGGCATTGACAAAGGTTCACCTCATTATTAAATTGGTAATCACATGCTAGGAGACTGCCTTTGGTCTAAATAAATCAATAACCATGTCAAAATGCATTTGTATGAATTGGGTTATTAGGTGAGGGAGGAGAACTCTACTCATGTAATAAACACAGTCCTTGTCAGAGTGAAACTTAAAAGTCAATAAATAAACCTCTCCTGAACCCTCTGGTAATTTGACACTCAGAGGCAATGCATAATGTATTTATGCAGCCCTCAAACAGGGATAAAGTGAAAACAAAACAAACAAAAAATCCCAAACCGATTTAGAAATATAAAAACAAACACAATTTCACTCCATGCCACAATTCTACTCCACTCCACACAATTTCACTCCACGTCATTTCACTCAGTTCCACTCTACTTAACATGATTCCACTCCACACCACACAATTCCACTTCAGTGCACGCCACACAATTCCATGCCACATTAGTCCACACCACAAAATTCCACTTCACGCCACACAGTTCTACTTTATTATACACAATTCCATTCAGCTTCATGCCACACAAGTCCACTTCCCTCTACTCCATGCCACACAATTTCACTCTACTCTACTCCATCCCACACAAATTCACTCCACACCACTCCACTCCCACGCTGCACAATTACACTCCACACCACACAGTTCCATTCCAAGCCATGCGGATCCACTCCACTCTATACCACATTGTCATAGGACTCCTACCATGGAGTTAAGACTGCTAAGTTTAGTGTGCGTGACTGACTCCCACACCAACTGGAAGCTGTCAACCTGACTTCTTTTGCCAGATAGGAGCGCCTCACCTAAATCTAGAAAGTAAAGGTGATTTGTGGCAGCCTAGAACTCTGACACTCTGATTCCACAGGGAAGTTGTGGTGGAACAGATCATACACCTTTCTCTCAGTTACACAAAGTCTCATACATGCGAAGGCAGACACAGAGATGCTGGGTGAGTTTCAATGCATCTATTGATTAAATAAAGCCTCCCTACCCTGTATTTGCCAATCTTTTGTTCCCCAAACACTCTTTAAATCCTATACTGCTAGGCCTCCCCGCCAAGTGTTGAGCCCTTTTCTGGCTATTTGGGGTAGTTTATGCTTAAGCCACCATAACTTTTTGGTCACGGAGGGTATTCATAACAAATTTGCATCCTTTTTTTCCATCATACGGGGGATTCTAAAAGTACTCAAAGTTTGTGGATTATCCTGGAGGGGACCTAGAAATTAGCCTAACTACAGATAGATTTTGGTTTTTTTTTGGAAAAAAAGAGAAAAAGGTGCTGCAGAATAAAGTGTCTGTATTGGTCCCTTCAAATGGCATAGATAAAGGGCTTTCAGTGCTAAAATCACCATCTTCTCAGCTTTCAAGAACAGGCAGACTTGAATCAGAAAACCAAAATTTTGGCATTTTACTGGGAGTTAGCCCATTTTCCTATTTTTTGTGCTTTCAACCTCCGCCCAGTTAGAGGTAGAAATGTATGTGAAACCAGTGGTGGATCCTGGAAAACTATACATTTCTGAAAAGTAGACAAAACTCTGAATTCAGTAATGGATCATTTGTGTAGATTGTTCAAGGTTTTCCTACAGAAAGTAACAGTTGAAATAATAAAATATTGAAATTGAGTTGACTAACATAGCCATTTGTATCCACATTTGCATCTTAAACTTCTTATAACAATAGCAAATTTATATGCGCATAGGTTCACCAAGAACACCAGGGATCCAGAGCCAATAACTTAGCTGAACCTTGCAATGTTTTTTCATTGTGTACAGGGTTTACAGAAATTAATTTGGTAAAATATAAAGAATGAAAAATAGGTATCAAGGAAAACTATATTTCTGAAATGGGCACAAAAAATGAAGTTTAAAAGCAGTGGTTATTTGCACATCTCTGAATTTGTGGGTACCTATATTAGCATGTGAATTAGAGGGAATTTCTCAAAAGGACTTCTTTCTTAGACACTGTCTTACATTTGTAAGGTGCACATGCAGAGAAAAACAATTGGTAATAACACTTGTTCTACTATTCTGTGTTTCCTTAAGTCTACTCGTAAAAATGGTACCTCACTTGTATGAGTACGCCTTTTGCCCGAAACAGGAAACAGCCTAATACACAACTTGGACACATCACATTTTTCCACTGAAAACTGACCTCTTTTTACCTATGTGCCTAACTGTGGATTTTGGGCTTTAGCTCAGCCGGCACCTAGGGAAACCTAGCAAACCTAAACATTTTTTTAAACTAAATACCATGGGAAATCCAGCATAGTGTGATTTGTGTGTCTCTCACCAAAACGCAACGTGGACACATCACATTTCCCATCTAAAAGTGACCCTTTTTTGCTATATTCCTAGCTCTGGATTTTGGGACCTAGCTCAGCGACATCTAGGAAAACATAGTAAACCTGTACATTTTTTAAAACTAGAAAACCTGGGAAATCCAGAATGGGGTGGCATGTGAGGCTCTCACCGGGTTCTGTTACTTCTGTAATGAAAAGTTCAGGAATCTGAGGGAGCCACAAACTTCCTTCCACCCAGCATTCCTCCATGTCTCCCAATAAAAATGGTACCTCACTTGCATGGGTAGGCCTAGTGCCCGTGACAGGAAACAGCCCAAAACACAACATGGACACATTAATTTTTTTTTTCCAAAACTGGCCCTTTTTTGCTATGTGCTTAGATGTAGATTTTGGGCCCTAGCTCAGTCGACACCGAGGGAAACCTAGCAAACATGTACATTTTTTAAACTTGACTTCCTGGGGAATTCACAATGGGGTGACATGTGTGGCTCTCACTAGATTCTGTTACCCAGAATGCCGAGCAAACCTCAAAATGTATCTCAAAAATACATTTACCTCACATTTCTGTGTTGGAAAGTTCTGGAATCAGAAGGGAGCCACAAACTTCCTTCCACCCACCATTCCACTAGTCTCCCGATAAAAATGCTACCTCTCTTGTTGGCCCGGGCAGACAACTCCGCTCTGCTTGTGGAGTTTGCGGAATTCGGGCACTTTGCACTACGGAGAGTGGTACGGAGTTCTTAAATTCTGCACTAAGGTGCAGAGCAAAGTTTGTTATCAGTTGAAAGATTGGCTTTTGACATTCCCTTGCGAGCACCATGATTCTCCCGGGCTGCTAGTGAGCACGCACAAGATTTTGTGTTTGCTTGCACTGCTTTCGGCCATGTCAGAGGCCAAAACTGCAGCTCGCGAGAACAAACTTATTTCTGTAGTAGATTTTCGACTCCAGATGCCACTAAATCTACTCAAAAAGAGATTTTTGACCAGAAATGTAGTCAAAATGGATTTTTGACTAGATTTTCTTCTCCAATGGACCCTACAATTTGTTTTTCAGTTTGAGAAGCCTTTTTTGTTTTTCAAACAGGAAGGAAGTGGGTCAGAGACTCCAACTTCCTGCTCTGGCACAGCAGGCTCCTCCCAGTGCTTTGTCCATCTCCTTTTCACTCTTCACTTAGATTTTGAGGTGGAGGGATCACTCTCTTTGCCTCCTGAATATACCTTTGGATTTAAGGACTTTGCTTTTGTTGACTCACACCATTAAGTTAAAAAACTATTGTATAAGGGTGTTGTTTATTTGCTTGGGCATGAACCAGTATTTCTTTGTACTTCAATTAGATTTTTAAATGTTATAGTGGTGGGTGGCCTGAAGTTTTAGTTTAGGCCTCGTTATTATTTATTTTGCATTTCATTGATTTTTCGCTTTGATAAAGGAAAATTGCTACACAGCTCAGTACCTTTTCTACATGTTTGTAACATTTGCAATATTATTTTAGTATGTGGCCTAGATTTCCAATGGGCCATCTAGCCAGTAGGAGCCAGCACTACTAGTCATTAGTGTATAAAATACATGTTTCAGTGGTATATGTTTTTACAACTTTATTTAAGGCAGAGATGGCATTGAATTATTTAAAAATGTTGGATATTTTTTGCATTTCATAATTCTTTTGCAAAAAAGTGTATATGCTCTGGGGTAATATTTGATGATATAGAAGGATGTATGTTTTTGTGAAATTTTTATAGCTCAGTTTATTTTAATGTTTTGCATTGCTAAATCAATGTTGGTCACTTTTCTTCAGTGTTACCTCCACCATGCCTCCTTATGCACAGTATGTGTATATGTGTGTTTGTCATCATCCACCAAATCTCTTTGTTCTCCATGCGTGTTGTCAGGGGCCATTTTCTGTCCATAGGCTTGCATATGTTCTTTGTTCTACATGCCTCCTTGTTCACAGTTGTTGTTTGACCATGTGGCTGGTGGCCATTTTGTCCATCCAGATAGTGTCCCTTTGCCATAGGCTTGCCTGAGTTCTTTGTTTTCCTTGCTCCTTGTTGTTGTTTGATTATGTGTTTGGCAGCCATTTTGTGCATGCAGCCAGTCATAGGCTTGAATGCGTTATTTGTTCCCTATGCCTCTTTGCTCCTTGTTATTATGGTTTAACCATGTGGCTGGTGGCCATTTTGTTCATTCAGCAAGCATCCCTTTGCCATAGGCTTCCTTGTGTTCTTTTTTCCCCATGCCTCCTTGCTCCTTGTTTTTGTTTGACCGTGTGGTTGGTGACCATCTAGTCCAACCAGCCAGTGTCCCTTTGGCATAGGTTTGCCTACGTTCTTTGTTCCCAATGCCTCCTTGTTCATAGTTGTTGTCTGACTATGTGGCTGATGGCAATTTTGTTCATCTAGCCAGTGTGCCTTTACCATAGGCTTCCATGCATTCTTTGTTTGCCATGCCTCCTTGTTCCTTGTTGTTGTTGTTATTAGACCATGTGGCTGGCTGTCAGAAATTTTGTGCATGTAGCCAGTGTCCCTTGCCATAGGCTTTCATGTGTCCTTTGTCTACCATGCCTCCTTGTTGTTGTTTGTTGAGTGACCATGCGGATGGCCGGCTGGCAGCCATTTTGTCCATCCAGCCAGTGTCCCTTGCCAGGGGCTTGCATGTGTTCTTCATTTGCCATGCCTCCTTGCACCTTGCTGTTGTTTGATCGCGTGGCTGGCAGCCATTTTGTCCATCCAGCCAGTGTCCCTTTACCATAGGCTTGCATGTGTCCTTTGTTTGCCATTCCTCCTTGTTTCTTGTTGTTTGACTATGTGACTGGCTGGCTGTCATTTTGTGGATGCAGTCAGTGTCTCTTGTCATAGGCTTCCATGTGTTCTTTTTTCCTACATGCCTCCTTTGTTGTTATTTTCTGGCCATGTGGCTGGCCGGCATTTTGTCCATCTAACCAGTGTCCCTTTACCGTAGGCTTGCGTGTGTTCTTTGTTTGCCATGCCTCCTTGCTCCTTGTTGTTGCTGTTTGACCATGTGGCTGGCTGGCAGCCATTTTGTGCATGTGCCTTCGCCATAGGTTTGCATGTGTCCTTTGTTTGCCCTGCCTCCTTGCTCCTTGTTGTTGTTTGACCATGTGGCTAGATAGCGTAATTTTGTGCATGCAACCAGTGTGTATTTCCTATAGGCTTGCATACAAACATTGTTAATTATTGATCATTTGTTTTTTTCAGTTGTTATTTTTATTTTTTATTTCTTCCATTTTTTTTTAAATGTACATTATAATTTTTATTTTTTATTTTTAATTTTAATTTTAATATTTTAGTTTTAATATTTTCTTTTAAAAATATTTTTATAATGTTTTATCTTCTTAATCTTTTAGTTTAATTTTTAATTTTGATTCTTAATTTACATTTTTAAAATTTCTTCTGTATTTTAATTTTTATATTGAATATGTTTTACCTTTTTTAATTGTATTTTTTATTTTTACTTAATTCTGCATTTTACCTTAACTCATCTATCCACATCCAACCGTTCCTCCATTCATCCATCCATCCATCCATCCATCCATCATTCCTTCCTTCCATCCATCCATTAAAGACACACAGTTGCACTACAGCATTTGGTTTCTTTGGATGTAATTTCATTTACTCCAGGAAACCCTAGCTGCGAAGTACTGCAGACAAATCATCAGCTTAATTCATTTTGTTAATGATTATTCCATTTCCCCTGGACCACCTTGCAGCTATAAGTTTTTTAAAGGATAATTCAATTTACCCATGCACCTCTCTCTGACTACCCCAGGTTTCTCCTTTAAAACAGATGGAAATCAAGCAAAGAGCTAGATATGCATGTTGCGCTGTCTGATTTAAAATGTTATTTTTTTAATGGTGTGGTTTGACTTTACAGTGTTTGATTAAGTTGGTATTTATTACATAAGTAACCAACCAAACTAAGATTGCATTTGTCTGTACTCTTTCAACCTGCAACAATGCCATGTTTCACTAACTACATGATTTTCTTGCTTGGTTGTTTTCAGGTGCACAAGAGAAGAGACCACACATCACCCGCAGTACTGTCAAAGAGAAGGCCTTACAGTAACTTGGTCCTCCAAACTCTTTCGCCTGTGCATCTTAGTGCCACTGCCAACCTAGAGCTTAAGATGGCCCCAGAGAAAGTTGCTCCCAAGAAAGTGGCCAGTGAGAAGAAGCAGCTTTCCGCAAGTGGCGTGCCAACTGCAACCTTTTTCGTGAGACATGTGCCTGCTGCACCGGCCCCTGGAAAGGAACCTGGGAGCAGCACTCTTACAACAACAGCACCACCCCAACCTAAGCGCAAGACCATGTCTATCAGCGAGGCAGCCACTGCAATCATGGCAACGCTGACAAGCAGTGACGTTGAATTTGATTTGTCCCTGTGGCAAAGTAATATCCAATCATTTCAGGAAACTGAGCTAAGTGGACAGCAGCCACAGCAAGCTATTGTAGATCTTTCCAAAGTTGAAGCAGAACAAGAGGTTGAGCTTTGTGCCAAGCAAGAACCTCCTCTTTTAGAATCAATGGCCCCCAGATCTTGAGTAAGTAAAAGCAAGGGTACTACTCCACCATCTTGGGACTTGGAGTGGACCCCAGTAGAGTCCAGGAGATGCCAGGAGAAATAAAAAGTTCCAAAAAGCTTTAGAATCATGGCAAGGGATGATGATAACGAGAATGATGACAAGAAGCCAGTCATCGTAGAAGTTGACACAGAGGAGTCTGGCATTGCTATCCAACCTGCTCTGAGGGATGTGGCACAGGCAGCAGCTCCCATATTTGTAAAGCCCCAGCGGAGACCTGCACCAACCTGTACCACAATAGAAGTATGCACTGCCGAGAGGCAATGAACACACCCACCTCTTTTAATTCTTCTTCAGGCATTTGCAGTTGCCCAATAAGAAAGTAATCCTCCCCAATTTGGGGCTTTTTTACAATTAGCAAACAGGAAGAGAACATTGCCATATGCTCCAATTGCCACACAAGTGTTCGTAGAGGTAGGCCTGGTTCACATTATGGTACAGGAGGTCAGATGACTCATATGAAAAAACAACATGCGATCTAGTGGGAGGAGCACCTTAAAAAAATGTCTGAATGTGGTTGCAGTGGTGAAGGTGAGGAAAACCAGGAAACATCAGCTACAACTGCTCAAATCACATTGGAAGGAGAGTAAGAAGAGAATGACATCATCACACAAAGCAGCCTTGTCCCCAGCAGTGCGGCAGAATCATCTACCTTTGCAACCTCTCAATGGCACAGGAAGACTAAGAGTCAGATGGAAACACGATGGCATAAGGTGACTGTACCACAACACACATTGGGTCTACCACCACGTATATATCTCAAACCTTGCCTGCGTCAGTGGCTCTAAAATACAATTATGGGAATGTTTAGGCAGGACGGGCCCTACGACTGCAACCACCCAATGGTGCATTTATACAACTGGAAGCTGATAAAATGTTAGTGCAGGATCTCCTCTCCTTTTCTTTTCTGGAAGGAGTGGGATCCATAGAGTTTGTGGCAGCCATCTGCTTGAAATAGAAGGTTCCAAGTCGGACCTATTTTGCCGGAGTTGCTGTTCCAGTGCTGCATTACTATGTGCTGCAATTAGTTGGACAAGCTTTGCAGCAAAGTGTTGTCCACACTATCCACCTGCTGACATGTGGACCAGTTGTCAGGTGACTGATTACATGCATCACTGCACACTGGATCTCTTTTGTGGGGGCAAATCAAAAGCTATCTACAGGGCTTGGCCCTAAATACATTTTTAGGAGCATTCAGCAGCAAGCAACAGTAGCCATGTTCACCATGGAGAAATCACACACAGCTCCAAACATCTTGGAGGTATTGAATAGCAAGGTGTCTGAATAGCTGCAACCCAGAGGTCTTCAAATTAGATTTGTTGCCATAGACAATGGCAGTCGCATAGTCAAGGACATGGCGGACGGTGGCTATTTTGGAGTCCTGTGTTTGCTGTATTGCATCAACCTTCTTGTACATGGCGTTCTTAAAAAAGAAGACATAGTCAACAACATACTGACCACCTGCAGATGCTTCTGCCCTCATTTCAGCCATTCTTTTAAAGCCCGGAAACAGTTGGTGATTATTCAGTGTGGTAATAGAGTACGAGTTGTAGCCCTGATACAGGAGTCGCTAACACATTGGAATTTAGCCTGTTATATGTTGCAACGTCTGTTTGAGCAGAACAAACAGATCAATGACTATGTCATTCATAGAGGAGTGGATTCAATTGGGAAAGCTGTGACCACGGATGTGGACAAATGGGGCCTCACACAGATGCTGCTCCCTTTTTAGGCTTTCACGTGGGAAGTTAGCAAAAAGAACATAACACTGAGCCAAGCTATCTCATTATTGCATCTGCTACAGGAACAGCTAACGAAGGTGTCTGAAAGGTTCTTATTTGGGGGTGCGAATGAAAATTCAGAAGGGCATGCCTTGATTAAGAGCCTAAACTATTGCTTGACTTGTAATGCAAGGTTACACAATTAAATTATCTCCCCCAAAGAGTACACCTGTGCCACCCTAGTTGATCCACGCTACAAAACAATTCTTTCCACTTTCATTCCTTTTTCAGAAGGGGATGTTTCACAAAACATGAAGTGAGTTGTTGAGCAAGCAGGAGAACTAGAAGAATGACTGGAACTTGCAGTCACACTCTGCAGTTCTGGGGTGCTGCCTTCAACTTCCAGAGAGGGTAGTCTTGTCTCACAGCAGCCAACCCTACCAACAAGAAAACTGGCGACAACAGCAACATAAGAATCAGACCCAACCTCTGCATTGGCTTGGTTTCAAGTGGCAAGTCTTAAGTCCAATGCAGAGTCAACGGCAAAAGCGGTCCATTAAGTGGCAGCACTGATGACCATTCATAGGATGTTCCAGGAGTATCTGGATGACCCGGAAGAGGTGTATGTGGATCAAAACCCATTGGTGTTTTGGTATGAGAAGATGTGCCAATGGCCAAAGATAAGCAGGCTGGCAATAAAGTTTCTTATTTCTCCTGTAGCCAGTGTGTCAGCTGAATGTGTGTTCAGTATAGCTGGTACAGTTGTTACAGTGAGAAGGACCAGTCTCTCACCTCAAAATGTGACGAGATTAACCATTATCAATATGAACCAGCATTTTATATCACCGGATTACACCATTCCTGAAACATCACAGGAGGAGGAAGAGGATGATTGGTCAGAATCACGTGTGTTGGCCTACCAACTTCTGGGTGAACCATCAGAGTTTGAGGACAAACTCTATTCTACTTCCTAGAATGAGTTTCTGGTTGAACTTCTTTTTTTCATTCTTTCTTTGTCAAAAAAATGCTAGCGGAAAATTATGTTTGTGTTGGATTTCTGCTCCCTCACGATTTTCTAGTCACATTTAAGCCTGAATTGGAGTTGGGCCATTGTGCAGTGAAGAAACCCCCACATACCCTTCAGGACATTTGAGATAATGCCTGACTCCCTCATATGCCACTGCCTATCCTATGTTTTTACATCACCTCGCAGGACGGCCCTAGAGGATCATTGATTAAAAGACTACCAGTGCCAATGCCAAATTCCAATGTTTTGATATCATCAAAGAGGAGATTTTTTGTTTAACCACTGTGCTTGGATTGGAAAAGGTAACAACTAAGGAACTATTGCACCAATGAGTGGTGCTATATTGAGTGATTTTGAATTTGTGAGTGATGACTGATGTATGTGGTGGCTGACAGTGAGGGGGGATTCCACAAATTTGTAAACTTGTTTCTAGTTATTTGCAATGTTTGTGAGCTGATGGGTGATCATTTTTCCTTTCAAACTTAGTGAAATTTCCCTGCAGGTCCCACTCCTTTTTTCTGGTACTCTGGACAGACCAGCCACTTTAGTTACCAAACACAAATCTACAGAAAATACTCCAGTCCTGTTTCTCTATTTGTTCCTCAACAGCAGTGGACTTCACAGGTCTACTTCACAGGTGTGGGACTGGGACGAAGTTACTCAGAATCTGGAGGAGAAGAATGGAAGTACTGAGGGTGGGACTACCTCAGCAGCTAGAAGGAGAAGGTTATCAACTGCAAAGAGAAACCATGATGATGGCGAAGACTCTGAGGCCTAGTACTCACCCAGCTCTGTGAACTAGAGCGATGTGTGTTGGTTTGGAAATGCTGCTGAGTATTTTCTGTTTTGCTGGCTGAAGCGTGAAACTCCTCTCTTATGTTCTTGCTCTGCTTCTGAGTCTTCAAGGTACACTCCTTACTCCTCATGAAGCTTACCTTGCTTTCTTTTGTCCTTCTCCTTTACATTACAATACAACTACTGTTTTTTAGTATGCAGGCCTTCTCGTTGTCCTCTCCTGCAAAGAAAACTCAAGATTCCAGATTACCTACCGGACAGGCACCCAAGAGTGATGGATGTTCCAAGAAGAATGGAGATGCATTGCCCAATTTGGTAATACACTATCATTTTCCTTTTAACAATCATACTTTTTAGAACTGGGTGGGTTAAATTTAATCTTCTATAATTTGCATATTTCAAAACTAGAAGGCATAACATTTAGTATATACTATCTGGGGTCACTCTGGGGCAGAAGGACCATTTGCAATGTATTTAACTGAACAATGTCATAAGTATCCCTTTGTTTCCTTCCACAACAGATTGATGATGGTGTGCAGCTCAACGTCCCAATGAATACTGTTGTGGTTTCTTTTGTGTAGTGTTTGTCTTTGTCACACCTTTCCCCAAATCTCCTTTCCCATCCATTCATCAAGCCCCTAACCCTCTTTCCCCGGGTTGTGTGATTTATTGAGGAGTGACTTAATTTTACAACATAAATGAATCACACACTTACTGGGGCGGATGTGGTGAAAGCAACACCAAGTCACTGCATGCCCTTTTAACCTTCCATTGCCTGAGCAATATTCCACACCAGCCCCATCAACATCATCATTCATACCTGTGTGTATTCACTAAAAAGTCAACCTGGTCCAACTACTCTTAAGTCTGATCCTATTTCTCCTGACTCCATGATTTCATTTCTTAAGTTTAGTTTTATTGCTCCCTAACATTGTTCAGAAGGAATTGATATTGCTAGATTGTATTATCAATAAGCTCTTCTTTGTTGTGTGTTTAATGGTGATGTTGTGGTAGTCTGGTCTCAGTCTTCCTAAAGTTATGGTACATGACCCATTAACTCTCTGTTTTCTTTCAATTTAGTTGACAGTGATGGATAACCCTTTGATTAATCCTGCAGTTGAAGTTCACATAGGTAGGAGAGGCACTTTCTGTCTTCCATGTTAGTTTGCTAGCCTGATACTAGTATTACTTACCAACCCCTTAAGATGCCACCTTAGGAAAAACCCTGCAGCAAGAAGACTCCCTTACTTCGTCTATTCAGGTTAGAGAATAACTATGGATTGAAGTGAACGTGTTTAGTTAGTAATTAACTCCTACTTAAGAAGATATCTGTGTGTAGTAGGTTTTTGTAGGCAAAAGAGGCAATGGCAATCATCCCCTATTGGTCAATATATAGTTGCAGAGAGCAAATGAGCAAGGGCACAAGTAAATGACATACACTTTGTTAAGCAGATTAAAAAGCAGACTACACTAAAAGACAACAGTGTAAACTAAAACATCAAAACAATGATTTGAGGTGCAAATGAAGTAAAGCAAATATCCCCTTTAATTATTTACAGATAGAAAACCCTCCCTCTCCACCCACAATAGTCAGACCTCTCTACACGAACAAATAATAACCTTGTCCCCTGAAAGTCTAATGAAAAGTACAAAGTCCAGCTCCCTCCCAACCCTCTCCACCCACAAAAAGTCCCTCTCAGCGAAAAAACATTTTTTTAAAAAGGGCTTAGAAGAGGGCACTGTCAGTATGGGTCCAGAGCTGGTCCAGGCTCTCCTGAATGCTAGCGAGCCTTCTCTCAATGCGGTCTATGTGCTGCAGGATGCGGTTCAGTGATGCCCAGTTGTTGCGGGGTGGTGCAGCATCAGGTGCAGTCAAGAACCGTGGCTGCTGGCAGTGATGTCAGCGATGTACTGGTTGGAAGGCTGTGGGGTGGTGTTCTGCTCTTCTGGGTCCTGGGTCCAAGGCAGCTGTTTTGGCCTCTTCCTCCTCCAGGACCCACCTGTATTCAGCCTGTTTCAGCTGTTCCCCAGCTTCTGCTGCTGCAGATAGGCCACTATCTCATGCCTAGTTGGTGGTGGTCATCGAGCAGGAGTAGCTATATCGAGAAAAAGAAGAAAAAAAGACAAATTGTAAACAATGCTCTAAACAAACATTTCTTCAAAAGTAGGTAGTGGGTGGCACAGTAGCACTACATTGCTGGTCCCCTAAGGACATTGGAATTTGATGTGATTATGATTAAAAGATTCACAGGGACAATTTTATTTGCTTACGTACACATGCCTCACTTAAAAAGCACTGACTGTCGGTAGAAAAGGATTAAGGGCAGATTAACACCAGATTTTTTTAAAACAGTGATTTTCTTTTCTTTTAAAGGCTTCCCTAGTAACTAAGTAGACACATTTAGTGGAAAAATAAAAATGAATTACCTCTCATTTATGGTGACTAAGGCATTATGTACTATGGAGTACAGGTAGTTGTGCCAAATTAATGGAGGCATGCTAGCCAGTGCTTCAAGTACTTTGTTACAGTCTGCAGCTAGGGCAATTCCAAAGGTCCTGCTCTTCCCCTAATGCCTTTCACTTAGTTTCTACCCTGACTCCAAAGAGGCAAATGAATAAATAAGATACATCATAAATGTCATGTATAAAATGTGCATATATTTATCCTGTCTGTCGTAAGTAGACAGTGGGGAAAACAATACACTGCACTACAGGGAAAGGAATGGGCTAGATAGTTGTATTTGGCACGTTCGTCATAAAGAAACGTTACACCAAAATTGAAATCAAATCGGGCACTTAGTAGTCCCACTTTACTTATTGGCCTGACACACCATTACAAATTCTTTCCAACAAATTCATTTGCAGATCAGTAAGAAAAGGAAATTTGACTTACTCTACTGCAGAGTAAGGCTGAGGGATTAGGCAGGTAGGTAGAGCTTTTGCTATAGAAGAATAGGGGGATGTCACTGATCATTGATTTATCATGTGCCTAAGCTTTGGCTTATTCAGTCACTGTATAAAAAAGTCTAAATGGAAAATATGACTAGGCATAAAATAAATCTGTTATGGGAATACTGCACTGCACTTCTTTAGTCCTGGGTGGCGAAATGCTGTGGGCAGGGAGAGGGTTGATGAATGATGATGGGATACATATCTGTCTCATTTAACAAACACAGTGAGTCAAGGGATTAGAACACAAATTAAAACACTCCCCGCTTTTAAGCTTAGCTTTGATAACCATAAATGACAAAACACAAAATAAGCAAAGTAGGTGAGCAGCATTCCCCTTCTACAGAAGATCTCCCTTCTTTATTCATCCCAGCAATTTTTCAATAATCCTTTCATTCTTTCTACTATATTCACCCATAGCCACCCACAGCCACCAAGATTTAAGCTTTTTTTCTCTCTTCCAGTCTTTCACCCTAATTCACAATCCTTTATTCATCCATTTAGTACACAATATCCAACCTTTCTTTCAATCATCCTTTCACCCATCCATCTATTTACCCAATACTGACCCATGCATCCTTTTAAAACCGTCCACGCATCCTTTCCTTTCACTCTTTTCACCCATCCTTTCTTTTAACCTTCCATTCTTCCAGGTTTCCATCAAACCATAATTTTTCGCTTACATAATGTGTTCTTTTGCTGAGTTCAGACAGAGGAGGCCATAAGTAACCCAACCTCTGCTTTAATGTGGGGGGGGTCACAAATCCAGTCATAACAATGCCCTTGTAGCTAGTGAGTAATAGTAATTGTCAATAAGCAAGCAATGTGATTTACCATCACTCATCCCTGCCACTGTGTCTCCCCCTGCTCATCTGCAGTGGAACTTGAGCCACCATCACTGGTTGCACTGTTCGATGTGGCTAGGTACAACTCCCCTTCTTAATTCTTTTAATCAAACAAATGCAACTGTAATACATTGTTACAATTCGGTTAGCACATCAGTATCTCCTATCAAAAATATCACTCTATGCATTTTTTTTTAATGTTAGAAAAGCCAGGTAGTCAAGCCAAACAAAATCTTTGCGTAATGGAGGTGCAGAGCTATAGCCTATGATGATGATGTCTCAGAATCATTGGAGCACAATGAAGGGGTGGAATACAAAATAGTCAACGAAAGACAGAAAAAAAACAGATAATGCAGGGTAAAAGGAATTAAACAAAACTTGTATAGGGAAGTTGGAAAATAGGGAGACAGTGTACAAATGTAAACAAGGCAACATTAAAAGTAGTATAAAAGTGGGGAGAGGTAAAAGCTGTGGAAATACTAATATTAATAAATAATAGGACTTACTGAAATAAGCAGAGCCATCAGCATCAGCACTGGTGGTCGGCCCCTCCCCAGCTCCTGACGAACCCACCTGTGAAGTGCCTCTCTTCTTGACCTTGGGTGCGGATGGAAGAAATAAAAAAAGATAAAAAAAATACAATAGTGGCTCCACAAAAATATTATATAACAGGCAAATGCATTAACATTGTACTTAAATCACATCACCTATGGTACTAGTATTATCTACTGTGTTTGAGTTGGCTATACACCTAAAATCCCTATTCCAAGTTTCCTTAAAAAAACTACTTTTGGAACTAGGGCATTATACTGAATGATCGTTGATTCTATTCTCACTTCTCAACCTCCTTGATGGACCAACTCGGTCTCCCTTTTTTGCAATGCATATATGCATACTTGCATCACTGTGAAATTGCTTGGGGCTGTACGAGCTACATAAAGTCATAGAGAATCCTAACTCACTGATATTGCTAATTCACTATGGAGACAGGAGGACAGAGGAGTCTGCATTGCAATAGCTTCTTAAATAATCAGCCTAAGAGAGTGCCTATGAGTACGATGATGTAGCACCTGCCTACCTCTAACTGGATCACATAATAAATAGTATTATTAACGTAAACTAAATGTAGCTTACCTCTGAGTGCAAGCCAAGTGTTATTTGGAAAAAAACGTAAGCATTGTAGAACACAAACACAATAGTATAATACTCACCAAGCCCTGGAATATTGACGCCTAGAAGGTTGAACAGGTCCTGCTCGCAGTCAATTATATCCACCCAGTGGTCCGTCAGCTGTTGGGTGGTGCTCTGAACCTGGGTGGTGGCCCTGACACACCAGTGCACCCTCGCCCACTGCAGCCGGTGCTCCTGCAGGCGGTAAGCACTGCCAGGCCTGCCGCCTGCTGTCAGCACCTGCTGTCAGCAGAGTGGGGAGGTGATGTTGCACATATAAAACCAATGCTGCCACCTCCTCCTCAGTAAAGATTGGGGCTCTCAACATGTTCTGTTACACAGAATCCCTTTCAAACCTCAAAATGGGTCTAAAAAAAAAATTTTCCTCACACTGCTGTGGTGGAAAGTTTTGGAATCTGAGGGGAGTTGCAAATTCTCTACCATCCAGTGTATCCCCAGGTCTCCACATAAAAATGCTACCTCACTTGTGTGGGTGGCCCAAGTGCCTGCAACAGGGAAGGGCCTAAAACGCATTGTGGGCACATCAAAACTATCACAAAACAACAGGTTTTTGCAAGGGGGCATCTGCATTTTTGGTCCTGGGCTCTGCAGCTATCGAGGGAAACCTACCAAACCCAGACATTTCTGAAATTGAGACAGTGGGGGAATCCAGGGAGATTTGACTTGCATGGATCCCCTGATGTTTTCTTACCCAGAATCCCCTCCCGGGTGTTTAGTTTTCAGAAGTGTCTGGGTCTGCTAGGTTTTTTCATTTGACAGCGTATCCAAGTCCAAAAAGTGCAGCTGCTCACCATTGCAGGTGTGGCGATATTGGGCGTTAGCCAAGCTCTCCTGGCCCATATGTAGAATGAAAACAAAACAGTCAAATGTCCTCTTGCTTGCCACTGGGATGCAATGCAGAGGGGGTAGAAAGATGGTTGCCTCCTTCAGTTGAGGTGGGGCCATAACGGTGCCCTTGGTGGTCAGCAGTCACCACCTTCATTTAAAAAAAAAAAAATCCCTGCCATCTAGTGGGCTGCCTGCCCACCCGGGGGGTAATCATGTGTAATTACCTCCACCTACCCCCTGGGGGGCGGGGGCAGAAAGACTGTGTCCAAATTTATTTGGTGTAGGGTCATTGCCTTGACCATGGTGGGCAGCCCCACTTCTCTTTTATGTTAAAAAATATTCCCTAGCATCTAGTGGGCTTTCTACCCCTATGAAGGAAAAATCAGGGTAATTACCCTAGCTGCCCCCGGGATGGCAAAAATACTTTGGTCCCCTTTTATTTGGGGTGGGGGCATGACCATGGTGGGGAGCCCCACTCTTCCTCTAAAAATAATCCCAGATGTCTAGTGGGTTTTCTGCCCCCCCATGGGGTAGGTTGGGGGCTATAATCTGATATGCCCCCAGGAGGAGTGGAAAGATTTTGATCTCCATTTTTATGGGGTGGGGGCATGGACATACCCAGGGTGGGCAGCCCGCACCTCTCCTTTATATAAACAAATACTAGTTTACTAGTGGCCATTCTGCTCCCCTGGGAGTGATTGGGGTAATAAGCCCATCCCCCAGGGGAGCAGAAAGTCTGGCACCGCTATAGTTTTCTAAAAAAAAAAAAAAAATCCTTATGTCTATTTGGCTTTCTGCTGCCTGAGGGCAGCAGATCTGAGTAATTATCTTATCTGACCCCCAGTGGGGTGCAAGGACTTTGGTCCCCATTTTTATGGGGTGGGGGTATGGCCTTGCCCATGGTGGGCAGTCCCCATTACTCTTTTGTTAGCTAAACAATCCCTAGTGTCTAGTGGGTTTTCTGCCCCCCGTAGGGGGCAGATTGGGGGTCCAACAGGGGGAGGGGCAACAAAAACTGTTTCTATTTTTTAATGGGGCAGGTGGGGGCATTGGCATGCCCATTTTTGTCAGCTCCCACCTCTTTATATATAAAAAAAAACTGGGTCTTATGGGCTATTGCCCCATCTGCCCCCCGGATGTAGGAAAGACTGATTATGCCACAAAAATAAGGGGGGAGAAAAAGCCCTTGTCTCAGGGGGCGCTCCCCCTCCCTGATGTCTAGTAAATGGATTCCTGCTTGGGGATCACCCTCCCTGGGCAATCCCCAAGCAGGGGTCCACTATGGAGGGATACCATTGTAAAGAGGAGATTCTCCCCTTTCCATGATACCTCTTCCATCTGCCTCCATGCTCAGGGGCCTGAAATAGCCCCTGAGCACCACGGCAGTGAAAGTAAAATGACGTTAGTGCATCAAATGCACGATCATCATTTCACTAAAAACCCAGAACAGCCTTGGGAGCTGGGGAAGCTCTCCCCCAGCTCCAGAAGGTATTTTGGTAAAAAAAGAAATCCCTCTGGTGCTGTGTGCCTGGATGGCCAGGAGCTGTCAGACACACAAGATCACTGATACGTCTGACAGCTTCTGGCCATTCGACACATTGAAGGGTTTTGGTCAATTCATTCCTTCCAATACACTTAGGTGGTAATTATGACATTGGTGGTGACTGTTAAAGTGGCGGTAATACTGCCAACAGGCTGGTCGTAATTACCACCAAATTATGACCATGGCGGTGATACCTCCCATAGACAGCCAATGTACCACACAAACTGCCAGGCCGTTAACACCACTGACCATGGTGGTAGCCATCAACAGCCAGGAGGAAGACAAGGTACCATCCACCATATTATGACACAGCAAACCACCAGGATTTCCGGAGCAGTACCAACGCCATCAAAAGCCTGACGGAAACATAACACAGAAAACAAAAGACTCACCCACAAGTATACAAAGGACTCCGCTGCCACCATGGAACCGGACTTTAAGTCTTCCCAATTCCCATCTGCGCCATGGCCCTTCTGGAACACCAAAGCTGACAAAGACGACGACTGTGAGTACAGCCACCTAGCACATAAGGGAGGGAGGGAGGAAAAGGAGAGTGACACACACACACATGCACAACACACACTATTCACACACACACCATACACCTGACCTGGACAAAGATGTTTCTTTGGACTTTCCCTCCTTGTCATCTTCATCTTTGGGAATTATGGCCAACTAACAATAATTTGTATCTACTAACAAGAAAGGTTTTGACAAATATAAAACTCATAACAAAAATAGATGATTTCTTCCACAAGAATGCTAAACATTTTTTCTTTGGACATTCAAACTTATGAGGAATTTCATGTCTATTTTTGTATGTTATGATTATTTATTGTCTGGTCCAGTCTGTATTTTATTTGCGATGATTGAGATTGTGTGATTTTGCATGTATTTTATCTGCATTTTTCAGTCACAGGTGATATAGGAGTTTTGTGTATTATAAAAAATATTTTTTCCTACTATTATATCAACCAATATATTGGGTGTTAAATAAAATAAGATACCTTTGTTATCCAGTTTCGTGTGTTATAGATTTGATTTAGATTTTTTTTTCCTTTTGGCTTAGTGTAATTCGTTGTTCTTTGTTTTGGATTCTGCTATGTTTGGAATCCTGGTTTGAAGATGGGTTTTGCTTTTGTCAAGTGAGGTTTTAGACAGAAAATGGCAGTCACGTCTGCGGCAGTGTACACAGTCACCGCTGCCGGTGATCCCCATTGGACACTGTACTCCATAGAGCCTCATTTTAGCCAATGAGGAATAGCACAGCGGTGCAAGACCGCCTTCCACCATGACGCCCAGCAAAAGCAAGGTTACCTCACTTCCACCTGTCCATATTTACAGGACAAGCAGTCGCCATTTTATGGTGGTGGACAACATTCAGAAATTAGAAACTGTGTCATTGCTGTAAATTGCACATATCTTACCATTCACAAGGTACGATTCCATAAATGCTCTATGTACACAGAGGTGGTGGTTTCATTGTTCAATTTTTGACACTCTACTCACTCTTGTGTCCCGTACAAACCTACCACTGCAGAAGAATAGGAGGAGGAGACAAGACCCAGTGTACAGACCCCTTGTGAACTTGGCTACACTGGAGGGCAGGCACATAATGCTCACCTATAGACTGAACAGGGCCACAATCACAGAGCTGTGTGCACAATTGGAGCCTGATCTGATATCAGCTATTCGTCATTCCACTGGGATCCCCCTTTTGTGCAAGTTCTATCAGTGCTCCATTTCCTGGCAACTGGTTCTTTCCAAGTAACAGTGGGCTTGGCAGCAGAAATGTCACAGCCAGTGTTCTCAATAGTGCTGGCAAGGGTTTTGTCTGCCTTGGTCAAACACTAGTGCAGCTACATAGCTTTCCCCCAAGTGGAAGATTTGGCCACTGTGAAAGCAGGATTCCATGCAATGAGACATATAACAAATATTATTGGGGCGATTGACGGAACACATATTGTGTTTGTCCCACCCTCGGCACAATGAACAGGTGTTCAGGAATCAGAAGAGTTTCCACTCACTCAATGTGCAAATGGTGTGCCTAGCAGACCAGTACACCTCTCACGTCACTGCCAAGTATCCTTGGTCGGTGTATGATGCCTAATTCCTGAGGAATAGCAGTATCCTAAATGTGATGGCACAACTACAGGGGCACAGGGTGTGGCTAATAGGTGAGCCAGAGTCCCCACCCAATGTATGTCAGTGTGTGCCTTCAAGAGTTATCCCCCATACCATTGTGTAAGTCTTATGTTTGTCCCGCAATACTTGCAGGTGACTCTGGCTACCCAAACCTATTGTGGGTCCTGACCCCTGTGAGGAATGCCAGACAGGGGCTGAAAATCGGCATAGTGATGTACATGGGTGAACCAGATGAATCATAGAATGTACCTTCGGCCTCCTGAAGGTCATGTTCAGATGCCTCCATCTGACAGGCAATTTTCTGCTACTCCCCTGAGAAGGAATGCCAGATAGCTGTAGCATGCTGCATGTTGCACATCCTGGCCCTCAGATGACATGTGCCTTATCTGAAGGAGGAGGAGATCGGAAATGCCCCTGTGGTGGCAGTGGAACCTGAGGACAGTGAGGATGAGGAGGCAGAGGATGAGGATGTGGACAACAGTACACCAGTTATACATCAGTACTTCCAATGACACACAGGTGAGTCAGTGGAACTGACCATTCCCCTGATTATTTATGTTATCAGTGTGGCTGTAGCAAGATGGCATTCACTTCCTTTTCATCTCAACTGACTGTCCCCTATGCCTTCTCATTTTGTAGATGTTGGTGTTGTAACATCTGTGTACTAATGTGATGGCTACAGACAACTACGGGTCATTATTTGTATGCTATCACATTGTTCAGGTTATTTTCACAAGATGTAACTGTTACTATAATTGCACATTTTCATCACATAAAACACTATCACTCAAGTTGTGTTCAAAGGTGTTTATAGTAGTGAAATTTATTGATGGAATAGTGCAATTGAATTGGGTGATGGTAACGGTAAGTACAGGGTATTGGTCCAGTCTGTTTGTAGCACAGGTCCAGTGTCCAAGGGGCCATAGGAAGGAGAGCATAGGCAGTTCAAAGTGGACAAGGTGACAGAGTGGGACATAAGGAGAACATTCAGGAGGGTCTCATTTCCTGGCGGTGGTCTTGGTCTTGGCAAGAGTCTCTGGCATCTGTCTGGGTCGCAGGGCCCCCTTGCAGTGTCGTTCACCTTCTGCAGGGGGAGGGGTGCTGGTGACATGTGGGTCGTGTGGAAGGACCTCCTGTCCACTAGCTGCAGCAGATGTGTTAATCTGTTCAGTTGACTGGTTAGTGGAAGGGGCCCTCTGCTTTGCTGTATATTCCCTCATGATGTTGACCAGCCAGCATCCCGGCTATGGTTACCATGGTGGTGCTGAGGGCCTGCAAATCTTTCCTGATCTCCTGATGTTGTACCTCCTACAGCTGCTGCGTCTTCTGCATGATGTCAGGAATCTGGCCCATCTTGTCCTGGGATTGTTGGTAGGTCCCCAGGGCATTAGTGAGTGCCTCCAGGTGAGTTGGTTCCCTGAGCCTGTCCTCCCCCTGGTGCACAGCTGTCCTCAGTGTGTCCCTGTGCCTGTGTCCCCTGAACAGTGTGCCCAATGCCACTGACCCAGGACCCTGATTGTCTTGGCCGTGAGGTGTGGACTGGGGTCCCTGCATAAGTGGGCACACTGCTGAATGACGTATCCTGGGGACAGAGGTGTGGGGACTTTGGGTGGGTGCTGTGGTGTTGGATACTGAGGGGGATGGCTCTGTGGTGGAGACTGGGAGTGGGCTGGGGTGTCATACTGACCAGTGGTCCCTGATGGGCCAGGTAGTTCATCCAGATGTCCAGAGTTACTATCATCAGTGGGGGCATTTTCTGATGGGCGACTGGATAGCTGTGGCACCTCCTCACTGCTGGGATTGGCTGGGGCACCTGCGGGGATATAAGTGATGTATTATGCATCATGTCTGTGACATAGTCTAAATCCTTAGCTTTCCCTATATCGTTGCTGTTGCCCTCCCCACTTTGTTTGTGTATGGTGATGGATTGTGGAATTGTTAGTTCTCCATACTGTGCATGCATAGGTGGTGGGTGTACCTGCAGGGCTGGGTGGGCTCTACATGTAGTGGGTATGGCAAGCAGGGCTTGGCATTGGGGTTAGTCATATGTTTAGGTGCACTGTGTGGGATGGAGTGGAGTGTTGGGAATCAGGGTGAGGGGGTGAGATGGCATACAGGTATGGGGGGTGATAAGTCAGCAGTGTCCAGTCCTCCGGCTACTCCAGTGAGCCCTCAGGATTGCCAAGACTTGTTCCTCTCATGCTGTCAGCTGTGGGGGAGGAGGTGAGGGTTCATGCCAGTCCTCCGGATGGCGAGATGATGCCCTACTGCCATGGAACGTACCTTCCCCCGTAGGTCATTCCACCTCTTCCTGATGTTGTCCCTTGTTCTGGATGCTGTCCCACAGCGATCACCCGGTCCACAGTTCTCCACTATGGCTCAGTCTTCCTTGCTATGGATATTTGCTGTACCTGTGCTCCAAAGAGCTGTGGCTATAACCTGACTATTTCCTCCACCATGACTCACAACTCCTCATCAGTGAAACGGGGGTGCCTTTGTGGGGACATGGGTGTTGTGTGTGTGTGTTGTGCAGTGGGTGTTGAATGATGTGATGGGGTGTGGGGTGCATGACGGATGGCTGGGTGTTAATGATGTGTGTAGTTGTGTCTGTGATTAGCGTGTCTGTCTCTTGGCTATTTTTTGCATTTGTAAATGGTTGTAGGTTGTATGGGTATGTGTTTTATAGTGCTATAGGTGGGTGGGTATGGTGTGTGTATTAGTGTCAGGTGTGTGTTTTTGGTATTGGCCAATGTTGTGTTGCATTGTTTTTGGGCGGCCATTCTGACCGCGCCGGTGTGTACACCGATGGTTTACCACCATTGAATGTCCGCCGTGGTGATTCATGGGACATAATGTGGAGGGCGTGGTTTTGTTGGCGTGACAGTGTGGGTGTTTTATCCCGAAACTTTACCACTTAGCTTTGATCTGGCGGATATGTGTTTGTGACAGTATTCTGTTGGATTAGTGTGTGTGTGTCATAATTTGGCGACGGATGTTCGCCTCTGCGACGTTATGTTGGCAGCCGTCACTGTGGCGGTAAGCAGCATTTACCGTCAATGTCATAATGAGGGCCATAGCCTTCTATAGCCAAATGGGAAACAAAGGAATCCGAGTAAATCAATTTGGTGTATGTTAATAATATTTTCCTTGCTTTTGAAGGTGATAATAGGGCCCAGCATCTAACATTATGCCCAGTAAAATACAAAAACTTTTTAACATATGTTTTAGAACTCCCTACTGGTGGAGTTAGCCAATATGACCACTGTGTATAATTGTAAACTTTTCTTAGGGTACTATCTTGGTGTAGAAAATGATGTCCATAATGGTGATAACAGAACATTTCTCCATAATTTGCAGTGTTCATGTACACATCTTCACTTTCAAATACAGTGTCATATTCAAGCTCAGAAAGCCTATAATCAACTTATTTTATACCACAGTCATCAGAAACAACTGTTGGTGTAATAATATCATTCATCGATACTTAAAAACAGTAAGATAATAACCATGTATCAGCAGGAAGAAAACAATGACAAAACCAATCCAAAGAAGAAAGTAAAGCAGGGTCAAGTAGAATCCATAGATAATACTGTGGATGAGCCAAATAATTATGTTTAAGCCTCATGTAGAGTGTACATGCTTTTGACACAGCTACTATAGGTGATCCTGAAGAATTTGAAGAAAAGTCGTCAATGTTGGCAAAATAATCAAAAGCAGCCTGTGCAAAAACTGGAGCCAGTGCCTCTGAAAGGGAACTGGCAGATGTATTCATTGGTGGTTTCTAATAAACATTTCCAGCTGTTTGTATTGCATTCAAAGCGTGCAAATTTAAATTCTGGACATTTCTCGTGGATGAAGTGGTGACAGAAATCAATAAAAGTTCCTTCTCTGCTCTCCTCAAGCATGGGGATACTTTCAGCATTGTTAAGTGCTTCAAAAGGTAACTCCTGAATAGTACTGAGACGGGTACAGGAAGTACCCAGTAGTCCTTGTTGTCTACTGTGCAGGATCCGCCACATGATGTAATTTAACATTGTCAATTGTAACAAAACGGTTTTCTTTAGAATCAGGCAGCGGTGGTAGAATGACAGTTCTGGTATTGTGTATTCTCAGGACTGAAATCTGTGCATTGTAGGATGGGCCAAACTCCTTCACAGGTACATTTTCATGAACTAGATCCTCACTTTTAGGAATCCAGCCTGTGGTTGGTGGCAAATCTCTCATTCCCAAGGTGCTGATGAATTTTGATCACAGAACTGTTGTGTTTCCTGCAATACAGTGACAAGTTCATTTATACGCAAGGGGGGAGGGTGCACACTGTCTTTCATCCCAGCACAGTCCACCCCATTGCATCCTAGTAGATGCAGTATGATTATTTCAAAGATGTAGTTTTTCACCAAAGTTGGTGCAGGTAGTGCTGTTATCTCTAGACACGGAAGAAGCAGAGAACAGAGAATAGTCATCTGGGGTTACTGGTATGCTGGTATGCTGCCCCAGTCTTCACAGGTCACAGTACCACCTCACAGGCACACAGGTGCATCCCAGGTGAGCTTGTCAGCTCATTGGCTCAAGGGAGACTTTTAAACGCAAGTGGGGAGGGAGCACACTGTTTCTCATCTCAGCGCAGCCCACCCCCATTGCATCCTTGTAAGCGCAGTACACTGACTTCAAAGTTGCAGTAGTTTTTCACTAAAGTTGGTGCATGTTCATTTATGTTAAAAGGTGTTTCTGCCACCACCACGCCAGGGCTATCAAGATCTGGGACTTATGTAGATATCCCAATCAAGAATTCATAGGGGGTATGTGCTCCCAAAGACCTTCTGGGCAGATTAATTAGCGCTCTCTAGACTCCATACAGGTGAAGTAATTAACTATGACCTGAACCTAATGCTCTAGCTGCTAAGGATTGCTATAAGTCTCTGTTCTTCCGCTCCACATTTGAATTTCCCACGAGATGATAGGAAGATGAGAAATGCACTTTAATACTCATTGTTGCGATGGTGTCCCTAAATGCTCCAGACACCTGGCCTGTTACCATGGGCATTGCCCCATCCCGAGTCTCCTTGTGGGCTAACATGACAGTGTTATTTTTATCACTGTCCTCCTAGTAAGTTTATTGGTCATGTCCTACTTTTATGGAAGCAGTGCTTTCTGAATTATTTTACTGCTCATTGTCAGTCCGTAATAATGTAGCTTCTCTTCCATGTTCAGTGCCCTCAGACTGTTTTTCATTTTAGTCTTGATGATGATCCTAGTATTGCTAAAAGGATTGAAATGTCGTTGACTTTGACACCCTGACTCTATGTGAATGGGCTATGTTGTGTCTTTGTTAAATTGTGACTTATCAGATTTTTATTTTTGTCACAAATTTGCCTGAGTCTGTTCTTGTTGAACATGTTTTCCCACTTACATTTCGTTGTGTAATTTAATTGCTAGTAAAATATACCTTGTGTTGAGTGGACTGTGCATATGGGTATGATTGTTCTCCCTTATGCATATATATTTTTTTAATTTCCTATCTAGTGACCATTGTTTGTTTAGTAAACCCCTGGTCCCTTGTCACCCATGGGTTTCCCTTGTTGTTTATAACAACAACTGAATGCCCTTGAGGCAAAGGCAGGGCCCTGGTCTGAATGGAATGTCAACTGCATATGTCCTGATGACTTGTAAATCTTTAATAACAGATCGAGGGGGTCATTCCGACCCCGGCGGGGGGCGGGCGGAGACCGCCAAAAGACCGCACCGCGGTCAAATGACCGCGGCGGTCATTCTGACTTTCCCGCTGGGCCGGCGAGCGATCTCCAAAAGATCGCCCGCCGGCCCAGCGGGAAAGCCCCTGCAAAGAGGAAGCCGGCTCCGAATGGAGCCGGCGGATTTGCAGGGGTGCGACGGGTGCAGTGGCACCCGTCGCGATTTTCAGTGTCGGCAAAGCAGACACTGAAAATCTTTGTGGGGCCCTGTTAGGGGGCCCCTGCACTGGCGGTGCAGGGGCCCCCAGGGGCCCAACGACACCCGTTCCCGCCATCCTGTTCCTGGAGGTAAAAACCGCCAGGAACAGGATGGCGGGAAGGGGGTCGGAATCCCCATGGCGGCGCTGCAAGCAGCGCCGGCATGGAGGATTCCCTGGGCCAGGGGTAAACCGTCGGGAAACCGCTGGTTCCCCTTTTCTGACCGCGGCTTTACCGCCGCGGTCAGAATGGCCCAGGAAGCACCGCCAGCCTGTTGGCGGTGCTTCCGTGGTCATTGGCCCTGGCGGTCGGTGACCGCCAGGGTCAGAATGACCCCCGAGTGCCAGCCGATCATTCTAGCCACACCCATAGATATCTGGAGCATGAATCAACAGCAACTATTATATATTTGTATGCACCATCTGGTTGTAAGGAACCACAATGGTCCAGGTACACACATTGCAATGGTCTGTTTGAAACTAAGAGGGGTATCTGTGGTGGGAGTTTGATGGTGGATCCTTTAGTTTGCTGGTAAATGTCATAACTAAGGACATGCTGCTTGGTCTGTTTGTATAGCCTAGGCTACCAATAGCATTTCTGCAGAAGTGAGAGGGTAGCCGCTACACCAGCATGGGTAGAAGTGATCCCTTCATGCACTGCTTTCATGAGATCTAATCTCTGGTCTTGGTTGGGGATCACACAATCACCTACCCAAGGAATTGTTACAGAGGCAATGTTTTGGGAGCCTACGTGGTAGGAATATTTAGCAGGATATACTTTTAGTAATGGCTTGCCATTAACCGAAGCTTTCACAGTAACCAACTTTTCATAATTCAGTCCAGCATGAGAATGAGTTATCACAGCAACAAAAGATGTAGCTACTGCAGATTTGGCTGCTTCATCAGCCAAAGTGTTTCCTACAACGTGTATTCCAACACTCTGATGATCCAATGTATGTACTACATAAGCTCGCGACAGCTTGAATTTGAGATCTGCCACCTTCCCACACATTAATTTGTGTTTTATGGTGCTTCCTCTGGAGTCTCTGAACCCATTAAGGTGTCAGTAGTGTAAAGATTCATTAAATGATTGGAAACAGAAATACAAATGACACACAATCAAAGTAGAAAGTTCTGGATCTGTGAGTTCCAGTGCCAAAAATAGAGCCTTAAGCTTTGCAAGTTTGTGCTGTGCAGTCCCCTAGGCTCTGTGTGTATGTTTGTTGAGGGTAGAATTCACCACCCCTCATTACTCCATAGGCAGCTGTGCAAGCCTTGGAGTACTGATGTTTGCTTCCTACAGCTGGTTGAGCTAAACCATTGGTGCAAATGATGATTTGGTATTGTTAAAGAGGGAAAGTGCTGGTAGACATGATGTATTTAAGTTCATACTGAAGGGGGTCAGGAGTTTTGGATCAAAAACATAATCATCATCAGTGGCACTCAGGGAGCTAGCCCATTGAATCCAACATGAATGTAATGCTTTTGCATTTGGAACGCTTGCTTTGGTGACAGCCTCGTGGACTGGTATTGGGGTAATGACAATAATCAGTTTCCCTTGGGCTAGTGGTCTCTCCTTGATGACAGCCATTTGGACAGCAGTCAGTATCTTTTATGTTGGTGCAAAATGCTGTTCAGCATTGGAGTACAAGTGTGATGTGTATGCTATTGGTACAATGTCCCATTCATTGAATGTGACATAGGTGAACCAGATGGCACCAGGAATTACCCAGATTACCAAATTTGTTTTATTGTCACATGTGTGCAAGTGCTTTGCTTCAGGCACGTCTGTCTGTAATGCTCTGAGAATTTGCATGTGTTTGGGTGTCCAATGTTTGCTTGAGAAGTCTAGACAGATTAAATCATAAAGTGGTGTGCATATTCTGGAATGTAAGATCTGTCAATATTGAAGAAGCCCAACAATGCCTATGGTTTCTGGATGATTGTATGTGGTGGTTGTAATTGCGCACATTTCTCAATGAGTTGTGCTACCAGGCTCTTTCCCTCATTTGATAGCTCGTATCCTTAGAATAGGACACTTAGAAAAGCTATTTTTGTTTTCCTGAAATTGAATTTATAGCCCTGTGTAGCAAATCCCAAAATAATGTGATGAACCCTGCCTACATGTGTGTTGAGATCATCATATGTGAAATAGGTTTCATTAACCTACGACAACACCTCAGGATCGATATCATCAGATATTGATGTCACATGGGTAGAGAACAATCATGGATTTTTCTTATAATCTTGAGGGAGCCTATAAAATCTTCCTTGAGAGACGACGCTAAGAAGGCGCTTTAGTCCCTGCTTTCATGTGCTATAGTTGGCAGAAAAAACATTGGAAATATCCAAGGTTCTTTTGAGTTTTCTGCGCACTATGTTGTAGATAAGTGTAGTACTATATGAATTTTGTATTGCAAATGTGTGTCTGTGACTTTTTAAGTGTCTGTAATATAAACCTATCCTGTATGCATGGTCTGCCTTAGCTATGGGAAAAAAAGGTTATTCCTAACAGAGACGCAGGGTTCAATTACTCCCTGGTACTCAAGTTGTGAGAGAATTTACCTCACTGGAGCTTTAGCCTCTTGTTGAATGTGATAGTGAGGTTGGATATGTGGAAAGGATCTTATTGGAATAACATGGCAGAAGAATCCCTGTTCCACCCCACATGGTTGCGGTAAAGATTATGGGCTTGCGCCAATGCACAATCTGTGTCATGAGCTTCTTTTACTGTGCCTGGAACAAAGACTGAGAAAGAAGGCAAAATGACATATTCCCCCTGTGGGAGCATACAGACAAATTCAGGTGTCCAATCTTTTACTGCCAATAGTATGTTGTAACTCACTGTTAATTTTCCCCAGAAGATCACTTTAATGATGTGCTTAATGTCCCCCTCAATTTAAAATTTTAATTTGTAAACAGTATAGGGTGGAAAGACGTGCCTGTCTGCAGTTTCGAATTCAATGAAGTCATTAGTTGATATCACATCTAGAAGTTCCAGAATATTCTGGTGAACTGCTGTTACCTCCACTGCACTGTCTAGCGGAGTCACTGCCCACAACCTGTTCTTCAATAATGTTCTCAATATGTGTGTCAGCTGAAAGTGCCACAACCTTTTACTTATTGAACTGAGATTTTTATGGGGAAGTTTCTCTTCCTTTTTAATCAAAATCACTGAAGAGTATTGTGACACCGTTCACATACACATTTTGGTGATCTGACCACCCCCTCTCTCACTGTGTTTGTTGAGTGAATCCTGAAAGGATCAAAATGAGTGCATATCAGTATATTGATATCTGTCAGAAGTTTCCCCAGGTTGTAACATTTTTCTGAGGTTTCTGAATTGCTTTTGTTTGTCCTTGTTATTTTTCTGTTTATCACAGCTTTTTCTAGAACCCTCTTGTGCTTGTTTGGTATTATCCTTACTGGATTTACCCTGTAATTGTGGTTTATCTGGTCTGCTCTCAGGCTATCCCGACCTATACTAGTAAAAGTCTTGATGATAATCTTAGGCAGCTCATGATCTTGTTCCTGTTGAGGAATGTCCCTGAGCCGCTGGCATGCCGCCAATACTACTGCTTTCCCCTTTAGATTACTTAATATAATTGAGGACACTGTGCCTATTAATTGCAGCCCAAATTCTAGGGCTGGGACTGTCCCATATTCATCTTGAACTTGTTTTAACACTTTTGGAAGATTTGCAAGTGTTGGTGAACCATGTGCGGCAGTGTAAATTTCAGCAAATGCTGCACCACAAATGGCACAGTTATCTACTCAGGGAACCATCCCAAAGAGCAAGCACATTGTGATGATTCTGATTTTATCTTGGGGTCTGTTAGAAATGGGGTATTTGGCTGGCAGTCAGGTTACCCCCTGTCCAAACAAGGACCCTCACTCTAGTCAGGGTAAGTCACACAGAATCCAAATTATTTTGTGCCCACCCTCTGGTAGCTTGGCACTGAGAAGTCAGGCATAACTTAGAAGGCAATGTGTAAAGTATACGTGAAATAAATCATGCAATAACACATTATAACACTACAAAAAATACACCACACAGTGTTTAGAAAAATATAGAATACTTATCTGATTGAATGCAGGTCAAAACGATCAAGAGTTGTTAAGTACACGTTGAAATATCACTTTAGAGAATGATAAAACGAGTCTTTAGTCTTTAAAAAGCAACAAGGGGGTCATTCTGACCTCAGCGGTAAAAGGCCCTTACCGCCGGTCAGAAGACCGCCATAACACCGCCGCGGCCGCGGTTAACCGCCACAGTCATTCTGACCCACAACGGCCAAACCTCCAAAATTCCGTCCTCCACTGCAGGCCGCCACATAAGCGGGCAGCGATAAACTGGAGATGACCAAACCTCCACCGTCACGCCAACAGAAATACGCCCATGCCATTACGACCCACAAATCCACACGGCGGTCATTCAAACGCGGTATTCCATTGGCGGTACACACCGCCGCGGTCAGAATACACACACATCACCAAAACACAGCCACATTGGACAATTTGAAATACACACACCTGATACACATACACACACCACTCCCACACAATCAACCAACTATAAAACACACACCCACATCACCCACAAACCCCTGCGACCATAATTACTGAGAGAAGGAGAGAGAGACACAGCAGACAATCCAAACCAAGACACACTGAGGCACACTACACCATCACACACACCACATAGTAGCACAAAGCACCACTCACCAACATACTTATCATCACATACACCACCCCACACCACACCCACACCACCCCATGGCACCCCAAAGGCACCCACGCTTTTCGGACCAAGAACTCCGGGTCATGGTGGAGGAAATCCTAAGAGTGGAACCCCAGCTCTTCGGCTCGCAGGTGCAGCACACCAGTATAGCTAGGAAGGCGGAGCTATGGCAGCGGATCGTGGACAGGGTCAACGCGGTGGGACAGCATCCCAGGAATAGGGAGGACATACGCAAAAGATGGAACGGCCTACGGGGGAAGGTCCGATCGATGGTCTCCAGGCACAACATCGCGGTCCAGAAGACTGGCGGCGGACCCCCACCCACCCCTCCCGAATTCACATCGTGGGAGCAAGACGTCTTGAACATCCTGCATCCTCAGGGCCTCGCTGGAGTAGCCGGAGGAATGGACTCTGGTAAGTCCAATCTCAACTACTATATCCCCCCCACCCCACCAGCATGCCAACCCACACCCCCACCCTCACCCCCAACCCCCCAGCACACATCCTCCCTGACAATGTCTCACCAGCACAACCCACCCATCCCAACACCAACTCCTGCATGCCAACACAAATCATGGGCACCCATCACCTAAGCATGACCACTGCACTAACCCCCCCCCCCCTAACTACCCTCACAACACCTCCCTCAAGGGAATGCCTGCACTGGGGTACAAGGGCACCCATAACACGCACGCTCTTGCACACACAGAAACAATAACCAAACTCTCTTACCCCATGCAGGACCCGAACGACAACACACCAGCCAGGAGGGTCCAGAAGTGTCCATCCCACCACTGGAACAGGCCCACACTGAGGATAGCAGCTCTGTCGACAGTGAACCTGATGACCAGCCCGGACCATCGGGGACCTCTGGGCAGTCGGTTCTCCTCAGGCAGCCACAGGCCACACCAGACCCGACCCCCTCTGCCAACACCAGCACAGCTCCCACCCAGCGGGCCCATGCCTCTGTCTCTAGGACAGCTCAATCAGCGGTGTGTCCGCCACTACAGGGCACCCAGGCTAACCCAACACCCCAACAACAACAGGGACCTGGGGGCAGTGGTAGCGGGCACACCGTCCAGGGGACAGAGGCCGGGGGAAACCGGGCAGCTCGGAGGGCTGCTGTGCGACAGGGGGGGGAGGAGAGGCCCAGGGAACCCACTCTCCAAGAGGCCCTCCCCACCATCATGGGGGCATACCACCACTCCCAAGAAACGATGGCGACGGTACTGGCCAGGTTCACTGAGATCCAGGCACAGCAGGAAGAACGCTACATGGGGTTCAGGGAGGAGCTGAGAATCATCGGGACCGCAATGGGGACCATCGTCCTGGCCCTCCACAGGATAGAGGACGCGTTGCGGGACCATGGTGCACCACACAGGGCCCCTGTCACTAGGCCGGACCAGGAACAGCCTACCACCTCCGCCGACGCTAGTGGACAGGAGGTCCCAACACCTCGACAGCCCCCCAGAACCCCACCTCCTGCTGAAGAACAACCACCCCGTAAGAGGAGCCTGAGACCAAAAAAAAAGACAGAGTAGGATGTCAAGACCCCCGCCAGCAGGACATACCCCCTCAAGTCTTCCCACTGTCCCACATTGCCACCCTGTCCAACCATGAACTGCCTATGCTCCATCCTTCCACAGGCAAAAGAACAATGCACCTGTGAGACTGAGAACTGGACTCTGCCATGGATATTCCTCCACCCCCACCCATCACCCTTAGAATCACATGTACCGATATCTAGCACTGTAAATAAATCACATTTTGCACACAAATCTGTTTTGAGTCATGCTGTATTATTAACAAATGTATTACATATTACTGTTCAATTTCTGTTCTGTCAATTAGTCATGACAACATACCAATGTCAATACGCTGTATTTCATGTGCGAACCAAGCAGAAGTCAGGTACTGAGTCAGACAGCACTGAGAAGGGAAGGGAAAGGCAAAAATTAATGAAAAACATCTGTGGGGAACTACAGAAAGTACAGATGCAGGAGGCTATAAGCAATTGTGAAATGGCGTGGGTGATTCTTACCTGGGTGTTACTGGAAATACTGTTGTATCACTCTGTCCCTATTGTCTGTGTCGTCCTCAGAGTCTTCCTCCTCTTCACTCTCCACAGGCTCCACGGCTTCTACAACACCACCATCTGGACCATCCTCCTGCAGGAAAGGCACCTGGCGTCGCAAAGCCAGCTTGTGGAGCATACAGCACGCCACGATGATATGGCACACCTTCTTTGGTGAGTACATTAGGGATCCACCTGTCATATGCAGGCACCTAAACCTGGCCTTCAGGAGCCCAAAGGTTCGCTCAATCACCCTCCTAGTACGCCCATGGGCCTCATTGTACCGTTCCTCTGCCCTGGTCCTGGGATTCCTCACTGGGGTCAATAGCCACGGCAGGTTGGGGTAACCAGAGTCACCTATTAGCCACACACGCTATCTCTGTAGCTGTTCCATCACATAGGGAATGCTGCTATTTCGCATAACATACGCGTCATGCACTGACCCTGGGAACTTGGCATTTACATGGGAGATGTACTGGTCAGCCAAACAGACCACCTGGATATTCATTGAATGGTAATTCTTCCTGTTCCTGTACACCTGTTCATCGTCATTTGGGGGGACTAAAGCCACATGGGTCCCATGAATTGCACCAATGATGTTGGGGATGTGTCCAAGGGCATAGAAATCAGCTTTCACTGTAGGCAAATCACCCTCCTCTGGGAAAATGATGTAGCTCCGCATGAGTTTCATCAGGGCAGACAACACTCTGGATAAGATCTTGGAAAACATAGGAGACATCCCAGATGACATGGCCACTGTTGTCTGGAATGAGCCAGTTGCAAAGAAATGGAGGACTGACAGAACCTGCACCAGAGGGGGAATTCCTGTGGGTTGGCGGATGGGGGACATCAGGGCTGGCTCCAGCTGGGCACACAGTTCATGGATGGAGGCACGGTCAAGTCGGTATCGTAGTATTATATGGCGTTCTTCCATTGTCGACAGGTCCACCAGCGGCCGGTACACGCGAGGATTCCTCCTTCTCATCGCTAGTCCCAGCGGACGGTGCCTAGGAAGGAGAATATGGAGTACAGAGTCAATCCACTCACAGGTACGTACAACACAGCTTGCACAGTACAGGTAAATTTATGGTTTGATATGTTTGTATGTGTGCCATTGCAAGGCCTAGGCCTGTGTGACGCATTAGAAATTAAGCCATGTGGGCCCTTGAAATGGCCGATGCCTGACCTGTGAAGTGGGACAATGGGATGTGAGGTCACTGCGCTGGCGGGGCACACCGTGGCGGTCGAAGACCGCTGTGCGAAGACGCATTGGTTAACATTGAAGCCTATGGGTTTCAGGAGCCAATGACGATGTGCGCCGGCGGTCGCGGTACGCACCGCCGCGGTTCGCACCGCCGCGGGCGTGACCGCCATTTTCTATCAGCTCAATCATTCAAGACCTGATCATCCACAGGAGAGGACCTATACTGCAAGTGCTGCTGTGAACTCGGTCTGGAAGTGACAATGGCTGCTGCTACTGGTGAAAGGGCCCCCGCCTTCAGTTCAGAAGGGTTGGAGAAGCTCGTGGACGGGGTCCTCCCCCAGTATGCGCAACTCTACGGTCCTCCAGACCAACAGGTGAGTACACTCAGTGCACATTGAATGGGTTATGCCTGTGTGGAGGGGGGGGATGTAAGTTGGTGGGGTGTGGAGGGAATGGGGAGTGCAACGCACGACAGATGAGAGAATGGGAACCATGACAAGGTTGGGGAGGGGGGGGGCATGTACTCCAAACATGCAGATATGTGACGGTTTCTCTTTCCCACCCTGTACATGTCAAACAGGTGAGCGCCCACCAGAAAATCGATATTTGGCGTGCCATTGCCGAGGAAGTCCGGAACTTGGGGGTCCACAACAGACGGGGCACCCACTGCCGCAAGAGGTGGGAGGACATCCGCCGCGGAACGTGGAAGACCGCAGAAACACTGCTGGGGATGGCCTCCCGACCTAGGAGGGGTGCCAGTCGCACCATGACCCCCCTGATGTCCCGGATCCTGGCGGTGGCCTACCCTAATTTGGATGGGCGCTTGAGGACAGCACAGCAGACACAAGGGGGTGAGTAGCCGCACATTCTCCCATCTGTATGCGCATTGGAGGCGTCTGGGGGGGGAGGAGGGCTGTGGGTGACATTAGGCCCGGGCGCTCTCTGTAGTGTAGTCCGCTCCCTTAGGCATGGCCCTGTGCCCCCGCCCCCCACCTCTGTAGGGTGCCAAGTGCAGCTACCCATGCTCCAGCATCACCCATGTGCGCGTGCGTTGTCCCTAGACCTGTTTGCCTAGTCAGAAGTACTGAGTAGTGTACCCCAAGTTCACGACTTAGTGCACGAGGCACCTGTGTCTGTCCTCTCCGCAAAGGGTATTGCTAAGGCATGCACTCAACTTTGTTTAATTTCTCCCCCCACCCTAAATCTTTGTCTTCTTGTGTTTTAGCATCATCAGGCGGAGGAGATTTGGCGTCGGAGCAGGAGGGAGCTGCAGGTCACCAGGCCCCGGTGGGCACTGACACAGACACCGAGGGCACCAGTGATCCGGAGGGCGAGGGGAGCACCACAACGGGGGCCGGTGGAGACACCAGCGACACGGACACGTCCTCGTTTGGGAGCTCCCTAGCGGGGGCGGCACCATCTGTGCCCCCCGCAACAACAGGTACAGCCGCCACCCAGCGCACCAGCACCGCCCTCCCAGCAGCCCCTCAGTCTTCGCTCCGTGGCCGCTCGGCCAGGAAGGCGCGCGTCTCCTTCGCCCCAGGCACCTGAGCCCCTGCCTCTGTTACCCCTGCTGCCCTCAGTGCGGAGCTCATTGACCTGGTGAGGACGCTCATTGTTGGGCAGACTACCCTTCTGAATGCCATCCAGGGGGTGGAAAGGGAGGTGCATCGGAGCAATGCCTACCTGGAGGGCATTCATTCGGGTCAGGCTGCCCATCAACGAGCGTTCACTGCTCTGGCCTCAGCACTGACGGCAGCCATTGTCCCTGTCTCCAGTCTCCCTCTTCTATCTGCCTCCACCCTTTCTCTGTCTCCTGTACCTCAACCTATCCCATCCACACCATCAGACCAGCCTGCACACACCTCAACACCCAAGGCCAGCTCATCCAAACATAAGCACCACAGAAAACACAAGCATTCACACAAGCAACACACAGATGCAGACATATCAACAGTCACTACCACCTCTGTGTCCCTGTCCTCCTCGTCTCCCTCCTCCCTCCCTGTGACGTCTACACTCACACCTGCATGCACCCCAACATCAGCCAGTTCTTCCACCACCAGCAAACCCTCCACTACAGTCCGCACACCTGCAGTCACCACCCCCACTGGCATTTACACGTCCCCTGTGTCCTCTCCCACTGTGTCTGTCACCCCCTCTTCCAAGACACATAAACGCAGGCAGACACCCAAACAACAGCCAACCACCTCACCACAGCCTACGTCCCAGTCACCTGCACCCAAGGATAGCACACCTGGCTCTCATACAACCACATCCTCTTCCTCCACTTCTCTCACCACTACTCCTACCCCTTACCTTGGTCCCAAGAAAAATTACCTCTCCAGTTTTGACCTCTTTCCCTCCCCCGACCCACCCCCTCCAACTGGGAAAAGTCCCAAGGGCACCTCAGCCACCACCAGCCCAACTACTACAGTGCAAGTGGTGCATGGCATGTGGAGTCCACCCTTTGGCGGCAGTAACACTTCGGTGAGCAGCAAGGGGACAGCCAGCCCCCCCCCAGGCAAGAGGACCCGGAAATTGAAGGGCCGCCGTGAGCGGACAGAGACGGCTGCCCCCAAGGAGGTGACACTGGCCACTTCACCGGCCACAGCAGCCAGGGGAGGCAAGGGCCCGAGAGCCCCATCTAAGGAGCGGAAGGACAGCAGGGCGGAGAGGACAACCACCAGGAGCGCGGAGCAGGAGGGCCCCACAAGCCCCATCCCGGCTGCAAGGGACGACACCAAAGGGCCCAGGACTCACTCCCCGAAGGGGCCTGACACGGCACGGTCGGAGGGCGACTGAGCAGGGTGTCCAGGCCAGGTATGACTCCCTTGACATACTGCAAGAGCACCGCTGAAGAGGGCCCCGCCGTGAAGACAGGTACCGCTGAAGAGGGCCCCGCCGTGAAGACAGGTACCGCTGAAGAGGGCCCCGCCGTGAAGACAGTTACCGCTGAAGAGGGCCCCGCCGTGAAGACAGGTAACGCTGAAGAGGGCCCGCCGTGAAGACAGGTACCGCTGAAGAGGGCCCCGCCGTGAAGACAGGTACCGCTGAACAGGGCCCCGCCGTGAAGACAGGTACCGCTGAACAGGGCCCCGCCGTGAAGACAGGTACCGCTGAACAGGGCCCCGCCGTGCAGAAGAGCACCGCTGAACAGGGCCCCGCCGTGCAGAAGAGCACCGCTGAACAGGGCCCCGCCGTGAAGACAGGTACCGCTGAACAGGGCCCCGCCGTGAAGACAGGTACCGCTGAACAGGGCCCCGCCGTGCAGAAGAGCACCGCTGAACAGGGCCCTGCCGTGCAGAAGAGCACCGCTGAACAGGGCCCCGCCGTGAAGACAGGTACCGCTGAACAGGGCCCCGCCATGCAGAAGAGAACCGCTGAACAGGGCCCCGCCGTGCAGAAGAGCACCGCTGAACAGGGCCCCGCCGTGAAGACAGGTACCGCTGAAGAGGGCCCCGCCGTGAAGACAGGTACCGCTGAAGAGGGCCCCGCCGTGAAGACAGGTACCGCTGAACAGGGCCCCGCCGTGAAGACAGGTACCGCTGAACAGGGCCCCGCCGTGAAGACAGGTACCGCTGAACAGGGCCCCGCCGTGCAGAAGAGCACCGCTGAACAGGGCCCCGCCGTGCAGAAGAGCACCGCTGAACAGGGCCCCGCCGTGAAGACAGGTACCGCTGAACAGGGCCCCGCCGTGAAGACAGGTACCGCTGAACAGGGCCCCGCCGTGCAGAAGAGCACCGCTGAACAGGGCCCCGCCGTGCAGAAGAGCACCGCTGAACAGGGCCCCGCCGTGAAGACAGGTACCGCTGAACAGGGCCCCGCCGTGCAGAAGAGCACCGCTGAACAGGGCCCCGCCGTGCAGAAGAGCACCGCTGAACAGGGCCCCGCCGTGAAGACAGGTACCGCTGAACAGGGCCCCGCCGTGAAGACAGGTACCGCTGAACAGGGCCCCGCCGTGCAGAAGAGCACCGCTGAACAGGGCCCCGCCGTGCAGAAGAGCACCGCTGAACAGGGCCCCGCCGTGAAGACAGGTACCGCTGAACAGGGCCCCGCCGTGCAGAAGAGCACCGCTGAACAGGGCCCCGCCGTGCAGAAGAGCACCGCTGAACAGGGCCCCGCCGTGAAGACAGGTACCGCTGAACAGGGCCCCGCCGTGCAGAAGAGCACCGCTGAACAGGGCCCCGCCGTGCAGAAGAGCACCGCTGAACAGGGCCCCGCCGTGAAGACAGGTACCGCTGAACAGGGCCCCGCCGTGCAGAAGAGCACCGCTGAACAGGGCCCCGCCGTGCAGAAGAGCACCGCTGAACAGGGCCCCGCCGTGAAGACAGGTACCGCTGAACAGGGCCCCGCCGTGAAGACAGGTACCGCTGAAGAGGGCCCCGCCGTGAAGACAGGTACCACTGAAGAGGGCCCCGCCGTGAAGACAGGTACCGCTGAAGAGGGCCCCGCCGTGAAGACAGGTACCGCTGAAGAGGGCCCCGCCGTGAAGACAGGTACCGCTGAACAGGGCCCCGCCGTGCAGAAGAGCACCGCTGAACAGGGCCCCGCCGTGCAGAAGAGCATGGCTGAACAGGGCCCCGCCGTGAAGACAGGTACCGCTGAAGAGGGCCCCGCCGTGAAGACAGGTACCGCTGAAGAGGGCCCCGCCGTGAAGACAGGTACCGCTGAACAGGGCCCCGCCGTGAAGACAGGTACCGCTGAACAGGGCCCCGCCGTGCAGAAGAGCACCGCTGAACAGGGCCCCGCCGTGCAGAAGAGCACCGCTGAACAGGGCCCCGCCGTGAAGACAGGTACCGCTGAACAGGGCCCCGCCGTGCAGAAGAGCACCGCTGAACAGGGCCCCGCCGTGCAGAAGAGCACCGCTGAACAGGGCCCCGCCGTGAAGACAGGTACCGCTGAACAGGGCCCCGCCGTGCAGAAGAGCACCGCTGAACAGGGCCCCGCCGTGAAGACAGATACCGCTGAAGAGGGCCCCGCCGTGAAGACAGGTACCGCTGAAGAGGGCCCGCCGTGAAGACAGGTACCGCTGAACAGGGCCCCGCCGTGAAGACAGGTACCGCTGAACAGGGCCCCGCCGTGAAGACAGGTACCGCTGAACAGGGCCCCGCCGTGAAGACAGGTACCGCTGAACAGGGCCCCGCCGTGAAGACAGGTACCGCTGAACAGGGCCCCGCCGTGCAGAAGAGCACCGCTGAACAGGGCCCCGCCGTGCAGAAGAGCACCGCTGAACAGGGCCCCGCCGTGCAGAAGAGCACCGCTGAACAGGGCCCCGCCGTGAAGACAGGTACCGCTGAAGAGGGCCCCGCCGTGAAGACAGGTACCGCTGAAGAGGGCCCCGCCGTGAAGACAGGTACCGCTGAACAGGGCCCCGCCGTGAAGACAGGTACCGCTGAAGAGGGCCCCGCCGTGAAGACAGGTACCGCTGAAGAGGGCCCCGCCGTGAAGACAGGTACCGCTGAAGAGGGCCCCGCCGTGAAGACAGGTACCGCTGAAGAGGGCCCCGCCGTGAAGACAGGTACCGCTGAAGAGGGCCCCGCCGTGAAGACAGGTACCGCTGAAGAGGGCCCCGCCGTGAAGACAGGTACCGCTGAACAGGGCCCCGCCGTGCAGAAGAGCACCGCTGAACAGGGCCCCGCCGTGCAGAAGAGCACCGCTGAACAGGGCCCCGCCGTGAAGACAGGTACCGCTGAAGAGGGCCCCGCCGTGAAGACAGGTACCGCTGAAGAGGGCCCCGCCGTGAAGACAGGTACCGCTGAACAGGGCCCCGCCGTGCAGAAGAGCACCGCTGAACAGGGCCCCGCCGTGCAGAAGAGCACCGCTGAACAGGGCCCCGCCGTGAAGACAGGTACCGCTGAACAGGGCCCCGCCGTGCAGAAGAGCACCGCTGAACAGGGCCCCGCCGTGCAGAAGAGCACCGCTGAACAGGGCCCCGCCGTGAAGACAGGTACCGCTGAACAGGGCCCCGCCGTGCAGAAGAGAACCGCTGAACAGGGCCCCGCCGTGAAGACAGATACCGCTGAAGAGGGCCCCGCCGTGAAGACAGGTACCGCTGAAGAGGGCCCGCCGTGAAGACAGGTACCGCTGAACAGGGCCCCGCCGTGAAGACAGGTACCGCTGAACAGGGCCCCGCCGTGAAGACAGGTACCGCTGAACAGGGCCCCGCCGTGAAGACAGGTACCGCTGAACAGGGCCCCGCCGTGAAGACAGGTACCGCTGAACAGGGCCCCGCCGTGCAGAAGAGCACCGCTGAACAGGGCCCCGCCGTGCAGAAGAGCACCGCTGAACAGGGCCCCGCCGTGCAGAAGAGCACCGCTGAACAGGGCCCCGCCGTGAAGACAGGTACCGCTGAAGAGGGCCCCGCCGTGAAGACAGGTACCGCTGAAGAGGGCCCCGCCGTGAAGACAGGTACCGCTGAACAGGGCCCCGCCGTGAAGACAGGTACCGCTGAACAGGGCCCCGCCGTGAAGACAGGTACCGCTGAACAGGGCCCCGCCGTGCAGAAGAGCACCGCTGAACAGGGCCCCGCCGTGCAGAAGAGCACCGCTGAACAGGGCCCCGCCGTGCAGAAGAGCACCGCTGAACAGGGCCCCGCCGTGCAGAAGAGCACCGCTGAACAGGGCCCCGCCGTGAAGACAGGTACCGCTGAAGAGGGCCCCGCCGTGAAGACAGGTACCGCTGAAGAGGGCCCCGCCGTGAAGACAGGTACCGCTGAACAGGGCCCCGCCGTGAAGACAGGTACCGCTGAACAGGGCCCCGCCGTGCAGAAGAGCACCGCTGAACAGGGCCCCGCCGTGCAGAAGAGCACCGCTGAACAGGGCCCCGCCGTGAAGACAGGTACCGCTGAACAGTGCCCCGCCGTGAAGACAGGTACCGCTGAACAGGGCCCGGCCGTGCAGAAGAGCACCGCTGAACAGGGCCCCGCCGTGCAGAAGAGCACCGCTGAACAGGGCCCCGCCGTGAAGACAGGTACCGCTGAACAGGGCCCCGCCGTGCAGAAGAGCACCGCTGAACAGGGCCCCGCCGTGCAGAAGAGCACCGCTGAACAGGGCCCCGCCGTGAAGACAGGTACCGCTGAACAGGGCCCCGCCGTGCAGAAGAGCACCGCTGAACAGGGCCCCGCCGTGCAGAAGAGCACCGCTGAACAGGGCCCCGCCGTGAAGACAGGTACCGCTGAACAGGGCCCCGCCGTGCAGAAGAGCACCGCTGAACAGGGCCCCACCGTGCAGAAGAGCACCGCTGAACAGGGCCCCGCCGTGAAGACAGGTACCGCTGAAGAGGGCCCCGCCGTGAAGACAGGTACCGCTGAAGAGGGCCCCGCCGTGAAGACAGGTACCGCTGAAGAGGGCCCCGCCGTGAAGACAGGTACCGCTGAAGAGGGCCCTGCCGTGAAGACAGGTACCGCTGAACAGGGCCCCGCCGTGAAGACAGGTACCGCTGAACAGGGCCCCGCCGTGAAGACAGGTACCGCTGAACAGGGCCCCGCCGTGAAGACAGGTACGGCTGAACAGGGCCCCGCCGTGAAGACAGGTACCGCTGAACAGTGCCCTGCCAGGCAGAAGAGCACCGCTGAACAGGGCCCCGCCGTGCAGAAGAGCACCACTGAACAGGGCCCCGCCGTGAAGACAGGTACCGCTGAACAGGGCCCCGCCGTCTCAAGCACCGCTCCGCTGGGCCCCGCCGTCTCAAGCACCGCTCCGCTGGGCCCTTCCTGTCAAGCACCGCTCCGCTGGGCCCTTCCTGTCAAGCACCGCTCCGCTGGTCCCCGCCGTCTCAAGCACCGCTCCGCTGGGCCCCGCCGTCTCAAGCACCGCTCCTCTGGGCCCTTCCTGTCAAGCACCGCTCCGCTGGGCCCCGCCGTCTCAAGCACCGCTCCGCTGGGCCCCGCTGTCTCAAGCACCGCTCCGCTGGGCCCTTCCTGTCAAGCACCGCTCCGCTGGGCCCTTCCTGTCAAGCACCGCTCCGCTGGGCCCCGCCGTCTCAAGCACCGCTCCGCTGGGCCCTTCCTGTCAAGCACCGATCCGCTGGGCCCTTCCTGTCAAGCACCGCTCCGCTGGGCCCTTCCTGTCAAGCACCGCTCCGCTGGGCCCCGCCGTCTCAAGCACCGCTCCGCTGGGCCCCGCCGTCTCAAGCACCGCTCCGCTGGGCCCTTCCTGTCAAGCACCGCTCCGCTGGGCCCTTCCTGTCAAGCACCGCTCCGCTGGGCCCCGCCGTCTCAAGCACCGCTCCGCTGGGCCCTTCCTGTCAAGCACCGCTCCGCTGGGCCCTTCCTGTCAAGCACCGCTCCGCTGGGCCCTTCCTGTCAAGCACCGCTCCGCTGGGCCCCGCCGTCTCAAGCACCGCTCCGCTGGGCCCCGCCGTCTCAAGCACCGCTCCGCTGGGCCCTTCCTGTCAAGCACCGCTCCGCTGGGCCCCGCCGTCTCAAGCACCGTTCCGCTGGGCCCTGCCGTCTCAAGCACCGCTCCGCTCGGCCCTTCCTGTCAAGCACCGCTCCGCTGGACATCGCCATGTCATGCACCGCTGCGCTGGGTCCCGCCGTCTCAGGCACTGTTTATGGTTCACTGTGCCCACCATGCCTCCTCCTTGACCAGTGGACTCTGTAATCCACCTGAGAGACTGTGGCTTTGCACTCCCCAGGATGGTACAGTGGGCAACCCACCCACTGTAGAGACATTGAGAGACTGTGGCTTTGCACTCCCTAGGATGGTACAGTGGGCAACCCACCCACTGCAGAGACTTGAGAGACTGTGGCTTTGCACTCCCCAGGATGGTACAGTGGGCAACCCACCCACTGTAGAGACATTGAGAGACTGTGGCTTTGCACTCCCCAGGATGGTCCAGTGGGCAACCCACCCACTGCAGAGACTTGAGAGACTGTGGCGTTGCACTCCCCAGGATGGTACAGTGGGCATGGTGGCTCCTCGTGGATCTGGCGTCGTGGACTCATGTGGCTGTGGTGGCCCCCCCATCCCTTCCCCCTGAGGTGCCTGTAGTTTTGACATCGGATGCCCCTGCAGTGTTCTCTCCAAAGGACTCAGGTCTCGTGTGTGGGCTTTGCCCTTGTTTCGCAGAACCTTGGCCCACGTACATGTTAGATTCGTAGGATGTGCAGGACTTGTTACTTCAGTGATACACTGATGTGTATATCTTTTTGGTTTTCGTAAATATTTTTCACGGTTGCTCAATTATTTCCAGGTGCTTTTTTTGTACATGAAAATTTATTCAAAATTTGGTTGTGTCATTGTATTTTTAAAGGGTCTTTGTGTGGTGTCACTGTGACTTCCTGCTCTGCATTGGTGTGTACATATTGGGGGGGTGGGGGGGTCGCATATGTGTATGCCCGTAACCTTTCTTCCTCCCCCCTCCCTTGTGTCGTAGGTGCAGTACTCACCGTTGACGTCTGCGCCGGAGTTCGTACTCGTGGTAGATGAGCAGGTAGACGAGAGCAGGTATGATGTTCAATTCGGGTTCCATGCTGTCCGGATTCCGCGTGGAGTGTCTCGAGGTGAGCGTTTTCCATTGGAAATGTCTGTTTCCGCCATGTTTTTATCGGCGGTGCTCCCGCCCCGGAAAAGGTGGCGGATTGGTGGGTCGTGATAGGGTGGGCGGTACATTGTCTGCCGCCTGGCTGTTGGCGGTGACCGCCGCGCTGTTTGTTTGTTCCGCCGTGGCGGTCGGAGTGTTAATGCGGCGGTCTGTGTTGGCGGTTCTCGCCAGGGTCAGAATTGCATTTTTTTGACCGCCGGCCTGTTGGCGGGTTGGCCGCCGCTTTATCACCGACCGCCAGGGTCAGAATGACCCCCCAAGTGTCTCTTGCAATCACAAAGTACCTGGTTTGTGTTGCAATTATCCATAAGGGGCCACAGAGGAGGAGATGCATGGAAAACAGGGAGGTGTGCCTCTATTTCTCCGGGCGCACACAGACAATGCGTCAATATTTTTCACAGAGTCAGGGCCTTGCATCGATTTCTGGCATAAAGACTCGGATTCTGTTTGGGCTGCGGGGTATTTGGATGCCCCAGGGATGATGGGAATAAATCCTGGGCGTACAGGATGAAGTCACAGGAGCTGCGTCGATCCGGTGGGCAATGTGGGGAAATTTCTGTTGCACGGCAGGCACTGCATCGATTCTTCTCGCAGGAAGTCATGCTGTGTCGTTCCGGCTCGGCTAAGTGTCGATCCAGTGGGCCGTGCCTCAAAGTTACAGTCACAATACTGGCGCTGCGTCGATCTCCTCCCAGGAAGCCAGGCTGCGTTGTGCCGGTCTGACGTGCAGTGATTTTCTCACCGCGATGCAGGCTGTGCGTTGTTTCTGGCAGGCTGTGCATCAAATTTTCACCGCACAAGGAGTTCTTTGCAGGATGAAGTCTTTTTGGCCCTGAGAATTCAAGGAACAGGAGGCAAGCTCTATCCAAGCCCCTGGAGAGCACTTCTCATCAGAGCCAGAGGGCGGCAAGGCAGCAGGTTAACAGCAGGGCAGCAGTCCTTTGTAGAAAAGCAGTCAGGTGAGTCCTTTGGGCAGCCAGGCAGTTCCTCTTGGCAGGTTGCAGGTTCTGGTTAAGAGTTTCTTCACCAGAAGTGACTGAGTTGGTAGGGTCAGAGTCCCTGTTTAAATACCCAAATGTGTCTTTGAAGTGGGAGGAGACTTCAAAGAGTGGCTTAGAAGTGCACAAAGTCCCTTTTCAGTTCCATCCTGTCTGCCACGGTCTCAGTAGGGGGTGTGGCAGTCCATTGTGTGAGGGCAGGCTACTGTCCTTTGACATGTGTCAGGCCCTCCACCCTCCCAGCTCAGGAAGACCCATTCAGTATTCAGATGTGTGCAGGTGTGACTGAGCGTCATGTGTTTTAGGTTGTCTGAGTAGAATGCACAAGTGACTTGTCAACTAACCCAGCCAGATGTGGATTGTAAGGCACAGAAGGATTTTAAATGCAGAGAAATGCTCACTTTCTAAAAGCAGCATTTCTTGAACAGTAATACTAAATCCAACTTCTCCAGTCAGCAGGATTTTGTGTTACAATTCTGGCCATACTAAATATAACCTGGTCACTCCTTTCAGATCAGGACCTACCACTCAAACAGTATATGAGGATATCCCCAATGTTAGCCTATGAAAGGAACAGGTCTCACGGTAGTGGAAAACAAATTCAGGAGTTTTACACTACCAGGACATATAAACTACACAGGTACATGTCCTGCCCTTTACCTACATAGCACCCTGCCCTATGGGTTACCTAGGGCACGGCTTAGGGTTGACTTAAATGCAGAAAAAGGTGAGTTTAAAGCTTGGCAAGTACTTTAAATGCCAAGTTGAAGTGGCAGTGAAACTGCACATACAGGCCTTGCAATGGCAGGCTTGAGGCATGGTTAAGAAGCTACTTATGTGGGTGGCACAATAAGTGCTGCAGGTTAACTAGTAGCATTTAATCTACAGACCCTGGGCACATATAGTGCACTTTACTGCGGACTTACAAGTAGATTAAATAAGCAAATTGGGTATGAGCCAATTTCACCATGTTTTAAGGGAAAGAACATATGCACTTTAGTATGGTTTGCAGTGGTAAAGTTTGCAGAGTTCTAAAACCAGTAAAAACAGTGTCCAAAAAGTGGAGGGAGGCAGGCAAATAGTTAAGGGTGACCACCCTAAGGCTGTCAGGTCTAATGGGGAAACACTGCTTCCAGCGCGTTTATTTTTTGTGCTCACTAAAACTGAACTTCTTCACGTTTGGTGGGTACCTTACCCATTATTGAGTGCACAGTTGCCAGATTTATTGCGGTTGTAGCCCAATGTGATGCTGAGGAGCAGCCCTCATTAGAGTGGCATTTAAAGACCTCATTACAAATTGTATTTAGCGTCTATAGAAATCTACTAATAATAATAGTAAAACTTTATTTGATTTTTCAGGAAAATTACAAAAGTATACACAATAAAAACTGTACCGGCAAGAAAAAATAAAAAGAGATAAAGTCTATAATACATTCACTACATTTTCTGACAGGCAAGTTAAAACAATAACAAATGTCTAACCATGAAAATCTATAAAGACATCATAAAAATCACACCAGTCCCAACTTTAAACACTGTATAAAGTTCAATGCACATGCATGATCTCGAATAAAAAGTGGATCATGAAAAACAGGTAGTGGGAGACTTTAACAATTGCAGAAACAGAAAAGCTGGCCTCACTTGGCTGAAATTCAAAGGCAAAAAGAAACAGACAAATATATTTATGGCAAAGACTGTTAAATCTTGGGCATGTCATGACAATGTGAAAGGTATCAGGACTAGAAACATCATCACAAGGAAACAGCTGTAAGTCCAAAACATTAGACCAAGCCCCTTTAGGCAACAACATTTGGTAAAACAGATTGAATCTAAAATAGGTTAATGGACATTGAATGTCTCCAATGTCAAAAAGGGTTCAAACCGAGGGTCAGTTTTAACCTTAACAAAATTATGCTCAGCACTCTTGTGAAGTACCACTGACTCTTGCTCCACTACCTCCCTGGGGAGAAACCCTATTTTATCCAACAAATATCCCCCCTCACAATGCGCTCTGGTTCAGCATAACGCTCAGGGTGACCCAGAGAGGTTAAGGTTTGTCTAATATATGAGAGCCATGGAATGTGTGACATACAATCCAAAGTCAAACAGTCTTGCATGAGAAGTGTGTTAAGATTCAGGTCCTCCTTTAACCAAATGCACACCCAAAGAAGCAACAGACCTAACATAATAAGGCAAGAAATATACTCCAGGCTATCTTCCTCATGAACAACCCTAGAAGGTGTACTCAGGGGAATTCTGAGGAGCCCTTTCAAACTGAAATTTCCAATAACCTGTAATTGGGAGGATTGTATAAAAAATCAAATGTTGCACCCATAACAAGACACCATAATACACTTTGCTCTAAATATTTTAAGCATGGTTTTCACCTGTGTGTATCCTATGCACCTACAGAAAACACTAACCCACTAATTCCTGCTACATGTCTACTAAAATATTATATAGGCAGCGTAAATCCGCTACTGGCATATTTGGAACATTGGGATGTGTTGTATATGTGGCTAATTCTGGCCATGTAGGTCCTTCATTACTTAGGGGACCTAATCTAATATTTTTTACACCACATGGTAGTGCGCCTTCAAAACAATTATGGTGTTCTTGGGAAGAAGGTGGTATTTCTAAATATGCATATGTTCTGATTGTGGAGTTGCATTTGACATTGTGTAATTGTGAAAATAGTGTGTATTTCCATCTGCTGCTGGAAGGGTGACTCAGAAATAGAAAATTCCTGTTCTGTATACATTGTGTGCCTTGACTACAAACAAATCATCCCCACCCTCATCTGTGAGTCCATGAGCTGATAGATGTTGTGTGAGAGATTGTCTCATATTTACTGGAATTGCTACCTTTTGAGCATCAGCCATATTTTACAATGGTAAGTTCAAAGATAGAAACACCAATTTAGGGATTCCTCTGAAGGCTCAAGCTTGAACAACCTACAGCCTAAAATAGGTACTACCTATGTAACTGAGGAGGATATTTCCCTTTATAACATGGATGTCTCTGGATAAGCTAATTAGGGTTCTTTTAACATGCAAGAGATAGAGATACTCAGGAGATCCATTAAATTAGCACCAGACCAAATGTTGGTGATGCCGTGTTGTAGGATGCCTACCATGGGCATTAGACTAATAAGTTTAGGGGGGCAGCACCATCGCCTGTGGGTGACTAAGTCAGTCCCTCACTGAAAGCTGTCAGCCTGACTTTGGTGGCTAGCTAGCAGCACCCCACCCAAACCTAGAAAGTCAAGGTGATTTGTGGCAGCCTAGAACCATGACACTCTGACTTTTCAGGGAAGTTGTGGTGGAACAGATCATAACCTTTTCTCTCAGTTGCACAAAGTGTCATACATGTAAAGGCAGACAAAGAGATGCAGGATGAGTTTCAATGCATTTATTGAAGAAACTGCATTCTATGATAAAAGGCACGAGCTATGATTATTAGGAGGATAAAACATAATATAATGATGACTCTGACTATTAGAGTGAAACATATAAACAGTCCCAACATCCTGACATAAACATGAGTCTAAGTATTCCTACCTACACCCTAGCATCTAACATGAGAACACAGCAGTGTTAGCCCTCTTGCCCATCTTGGTCTTATGGAAGAAGCCCCCGACCCCATACCTGAAAACCTGAAACTAAGGAAAGGGTCTGCTGTTATTTGGCTGGCAGTCCTCCCAATTGGCATTGGCTGTTGAGGCACTGCTGCACAAAATAAGACTCTACCTTTCTCCAGGCTGTGTGGGGTTTATCTAACAAAATTTGATTTGTTCCAGGAACAGGCCTCATGTGATAGAATGTCTATGGTTAGAAAGTTGACTCTGTAACTCTTAAATTGGCAATGCCCGGTACATTATTGTGTATAAATATGACAGCCTTGAGCAAAGTGAAAGGTGTGTAAGGGACAGAAACATGTAGAATATAAACAAATATGTGTTCTATGAAAAGCAGCTGCTAAAACATAAAACAACAAGCTTAAAGAGAGCTGTATTGAAATATAATTAAATTAATAATAGCAAATAAAATATGTTTGTTTCTTAGAGGCACAGACTATGGGCCTAAAAATGAACATATGGGAGCCTAATCTAGTTGCTAAAAGGGACCCACAACAACATAATTCCATTCTTCAGCACACAATTCAACCTCGCACTATTTAATTCCACTCTATGCCACACAGTTCCACTCCACACAATTCCACTCCACTGAGCGCCACACAATACCACTCCCTTCCACACAATACTACTCTACTCCATGCCACAAAATGCTCCTCCACTCCAGTCCAAGCCACTAAATCAGAGCCAGACAATGACACGCCATTCCATTCTACTCCACACAATGCCACTCCACTGTACTCCATGCCACACAGTATCACTCCACACTACTCAATGCCACTCCGCTCAGTGCCACTCCACTCAATACCAATCCACTCCACTCAGTGCCACTTCCCCTTCACTTCATGTGACTCATTGGCACTCTACTCCACTTCATGTCACACAATGCCAGTCCACTCACTGCCAATCCTCTCCACTCCAAGCCACACAATGTCAGATCACTTCACACAATGCCACTCCACTCAATGTCAATCCACTCACTGCCACTCCACTCCACTCAATGTCACTTCACTCCACTTCCTACCACACAATGCCACTCTACATCATACAATGCCGCTCCACTCCACTCAATACACTATACTCCATGCCACACAATGCTATACCACTCCACACCACACAATGTCACTCCACACAATGCCACTCCACTTCACATACTGCCACTTCACTCCAATCTATTCAATGTCACGCCTCTCCACTCAATTGTAATTGTATTTATATAGCACCCTGATGATGCATTGAAGCACTTTGCAGCATGCATTCCACTCCACTCAGTGCCACCCCGTTTCAAGCAACACAATGCCACAATGCCACAATGCCAGTCCACTCTACTCAATGCCACTCCAGTTCATTCCAGACAATGCCTCTCCACTCCATGCCATAAAATGCCAATTTAGTCCGCACCACACAGTCATTCTACTCCACTCTATACCACACAGTCACTCCACTCCATGCCTCACAGTGCCACTCCATTTCATGCCTCATTGTGCCACTCCACTCCACACAAAGCAACTCCACATCATGCCACACAGTTTCACTTCACCCCACACCGTTCCACTCTACTCCACTCCACTCTACACCACACAGCTCAACTTCACTCCACACAATTCCACTCCACTCCATGCCACACAATGCCACTCCACTCCTCGCCACATAATGTCACTAAACTCCACTACCCACAGTGCCACTCCACTCCATACCACATAATGTCACTCCACTCCATGGCACACAGTGCCAATCCTTCAAATGCCAAGCAAAGCCTCTCCATGCCACACAGTATCACGTAATTCTACTCCAAACAACTCCACTACACTCCCCGCCACACAATGCCACTCAATTCCTCACAATGCCACTCAATGCCACATCATACCACTCCACTGCACACCACACCTGCCACTTCACTTGACTCCAAAAAAGCATATATATCTCATATAGGCAAGACCTATTGGCTTTGCCAGTGCTTGTTATGTGTTCCTCACAACTTTGTTCTGACTCGGAATAACAAAAGAGCTTAACTGTTCCCTGTTTCTGAAATTACAATAGGATGAAACTCTCAAACAGTTGTCTGGGAATAGCTGTCATTGCCAATAAAGTGAAACTGTCATTCAACAAAAGCAATCGTCTCTGGTCCGTGTGCATGCCTGTGACAAGAAAAGTCATCAACTTACATTTTTCAGCACATCAGACTTATTACAATGTATAGTCTGTCAGCTTGGTGGATTCTATGTCTTAATTCTAAACCTATTTGAGGAGCTGTAGGAAGTTGGCTCTGTATGCACTATTTCAAAGTAAGGAATAGTATGCACAGAGTCCAAGGGTTCCCCTTAGAGGTAAGATAGTGGCAAAAAGAGATAATACTAATGCTCTATTTTGTGGTAGTGTGGTCGAGCAGTAGGCTTATCAAAGGAGCAGTGTTAAGCATTTGTTGTACACACACAAGCAATAAATGAGGAACACACACTCAAAGACAATTCCAGGCCAATAGGTTTTTGTATAGAAAAATATATTTTCTTAGTTTATTTTAAGAACCACAGGTTCAAATTTTACATGTAATACTTCAAATGAAAGGTATTGCAGGTAGGTACTTTAGGCACTTTGAATTAGCAAAATAGCATATACAGTTTTCACATAAATCACATATAGCTATTTTAAAACTAGACACTGCAATTTTCAACAGTTCCTGGGGGAGGTAAGTGTTTGTTAGTTTTTGCAGGTAAGTAAACCACCTACGGGGTTACACTTTGGGTCCAAGGTAGCCCACCGTTGGGGGTTCAGAGCAACCCCAAGGTTACCACACCAGCAGCTCAGGGCCGGTCAGGTGCAGAGGTCAAAGTGGTGCCCAAAATGCATAGGCTTCAATGGAGAAGGGGGTGCCCCAGTTCCAGTCTGCCAGCAGGTAAGTACCCGCGTCTTCGGAGGGCAGACCAGGGGGGTTTTGTAGGGCACCGGGGGGGACACAAGTTAGCACAGAAAGTACATCCTCAGCAGCACGGGGGCGGCCGGGTGCAGTGTGCAAACAAGGGTCGGGTTAGCAATAGAAATCAATGGGAGACCAAGGGGTCTCTTCAGCGATGCAGGCAGGCAAGGGGGGGGGGCTCCTCGGGGTAGCCACCACCTGGGCAAGGGAGAGGGCCTCCTGGGGGTCACTCCTGCACTGGAGTTCTGATCTTTCAGGTCCTGGGGGCTGCGGGTGCAGAGTCTTTACCAGGCGTCGGGATCTGGGAAGCAGGCAGTCGCGGTCAGGGGGAGCCTCGGGATTCCCTCTGCAGGCGTCGCTGTGGGGGGTCAGGGGGGGCAACTCTGGCAACTCACGGTCTCGCAGTCGCCAGGCAGTCCTCCCTGAAGTGTTGTTTCTCCACAAGTCGAGCCGGGGGCGTGGGTGCAGAGTAGCAAGTCTCACGCTTCCGGCGGGAAACGCAGTTGTTTTAAAGTTGCTCCTTTGAAACAAAGTTGCAGTCTTGGGTGAACTGGGCCGCTGTCCTCGGGCGTTTCTTGGTCCTTCTAGAGCAGGGCAGTCCTCTGAGGATTCAGAGGTCGCTGGTCCCTGGGAAAAGCGTCGCTGGAGCAGTGTCTTTAGAAGTGGGGAGACAGGCCGGTAGAGCTGGGGCCAAAGCAGTTGGTGTCTCCGTCTTCTCTGCAGGGTTTTTCAGCTTAGCAGTCCTCTTCTTCTTAGGTTGCAGGAATCTGAGTTCCTAGGTTCTGGGGAGCCGTTCAATACTAAATTTAAGGGCGTGTTTAGGTCTGGGGGTTAGTAGCCAATGGCTACTAACCCTGAGCGTGGGTACACCCTCTTTGTGCCTCCTCCCAAGGGGAGGGGGTCACATTCCTATCCCTATTGGGGGAATCCTCCATCTGCAAGATGGAGGATTTCTAAAAGTCAGAGTCACCTCAGCTCAGGACACCTTAGGGGCTGTCCTGACTGGCCAGTGACTCCTCCTTGGTATTCTCATTATCTCCTCCGGCCTTGCCGCCAAAAGTGGGCCCGTGGCCGGAGGGGGCGGGCAACTCCACTAGCTGGAGTGCCCTGTGGTGTTGTAACAAAGGGGGTGAGCCTTTGAGGCTCACCGCCAGGTGTTACAGTTCCTGCAGGGGGAGGTGTGAAGCACCTCCACCCAGAATAGGCTTTGTTACTAGCCACAGAGTGACAAAGGCACTCTCCCCATGTGGCCAGCAACATGTCTCGAGTGTGGCAGGCTGCTAAACCAGTCAGCCTACATGGGTAGTTGGTTAAGGTTTCAGGGGGCACCTCTAAGGTGCCCTCTGGGGTGTATGTTACAATAAAATGTACACTGGCATCAGTGTGCATTTATTGTGCTGAGAAGTTTGATACCAAACTTCACAGTTTTCAGTGTAGCCATTATGGTGCTGTGGAGTTAGTGCATGACAGACTCCCAGACCATATACTCTTATGGCTACCCTGCACTTACAATGTCTAAGGTTTTGCTTAGACACTGTAGGGGCACAGTGCTCATGCACTGGTGCCCTCACCTATGGTATAGTGCACCCTGCCTTAGGGCTGTAAGGCCTGCTAGAGGGGTGACTTATCTATACTGCATAGGCAGTGTGAGGTTGACATGGCACCCTGAGGGGAGTGCCATGTCGACTTACTCGTTTTGTTCTCACCAGCACACACAAGCTGGCAAGCAGGGTGTCTGTGCTGAGTGAGGGGTCTCTAGGGTGGCATAAGATATGCTGCAGCCCTTAGAGACCTTCCCTGGCATCAGGGCCCTTGGTACCAGGGGTACCAGTTACAAGGGACTTATCTGAATGCCAGGGTGTGCCAATTGTGAAAACAAAAGTACAGGTTAGGGAAAGAACACTGGTGCTGGGGCCTGGTTAGCAGGCCTCAGCACACTTTCAAATCAAAACTTAGCATCAGCAAAGGCAAAAAGTCAGGGGGTAACCATGCCAAGGAGGCATTTCCTTACACAAACCACCCCCCCCTAACGAAAGAGGATGAGACTAACCTTTCCCAAGAGAGTCTTCTTTTTCTAAGTGAAAGAACCTGGAAAGGCCATCTGCATTGGCATGGGCAGTCCCTGGTATGTGTTCCACTATAAGGTCCATTCCCTGTAGGGAGATGGACCACCTCAACAGTTTTGGATTTTCACCTTTCATTTGCATCAGCCATCTGAGAGGTCTGTGGTCAGTTTGAACTACAAAGTGAGTACCAAAGAGGTATGGTGTCAGCTTCTTCAGGGACCAAACCACAGCAAAGGCCTCCCTCTCAATGGCACTCCAACGCTGCTCCCTGGGGAGTAAACTCCTGCTAATGAAAGCAACAGGCTGGTCAAGGCCATCATCATTTGTTTGGGACAAAACTGCCCCTATCCCATGTTCAGAGGCATCTGTCTGCACAATGAACTGCTTGGAGTAATCTGGAGCTTTTAGAACTGGTGCTGTGCACATTGCTTGTTTCAGGGTGTCAAAGGCCTGTTGGCATTCTACAGTCCAGTTTACTTTCTTGGGCATTTTCTTGGAGGTACGTTCTGTGAGGGCTGTCACTATGGATCCATATCCCTTCACAAACCTCCTGTAGTACCCAGTCAAACCAAGGAATGCCTTGACTTGAGTCTGGGTTTTTGGAGCTGGCCAGTCCAGAATAGTCTGGATCTTAGGCTGGAGTGGCTGAACTTGGCCTCCACCTACAAGGTGACCCAAGTAAACCACAGTTCCCTGCCCTATCTGGCATTTGGATGCCTTGATAGAGAGGCCTGCTGATTGCAGAGCCTTCAAAACCTTCTTCAGGTGGACCAGGTGATCCTGCCAGCTGGAGCTAAAGACAGCAATATCGTCAAGATAAGCTGCACTAAAGGACTCCAAACCAGCAAGGACTTGATTCACCAACCTTTGGAAGGTGGCAGGGGCATTCTTTAAACCAAAGGGCATAACAGTAAACTGATAATGCCCATCAGGTGTGGAGAATGCTGTCTTTTCTTTGGCTCCTGGTGCCATTTTGATTTGCCAGTACCCTGCAGTTAAGTCAAAGGTACTTAAGAATTTGGCAGCACCTAATTTATCAATCAGTTCATCATCCCTTGGAATGGGATGGGCATCTGTCTTGGTGACAGAATTAAGTCCTCTGTAGTCCACACAGAACCTCATCTCTCTCTTTCCATCTTTGGTGTGAGGTTTGGGGACTAAGACCACTGGGCTAGCCCAGGGGCTGTCAGAGTGCTTAATGACTCCCAATTCCAGCATCTTGTGGACTTCCACTTTGATGCTTTCCTTAACTTGGTCAGACTGTCTGAAAAGTTTGTTTTTGACAGGCATGCTGTCCCCTGTATCCACATCATGGGTACACAGGTGAGTCTGACCAGGGGTTAGGGAAAAGAGCTCAGCAAACTGTTGCAGGACCTTCCTACAGTCAGATTGCTGTTGGCCAGAGAGGGTGTCTGAGTAGATCACTCCATCAACTGAGCCATCTTTAGGGTTTGTGGAGAGGAGATCAGGGAGAGGCTCACTCTCAGCTTCCTGGTCCTCATCTGTTACCATCAACAGATTCACATCAGCCCTGTCATGGAAGAGCTTAAGGCGGTTCACATGGATCACCCTCTTGGGGCTCCTGCTAGTGCCTAGGTCCACCAGGTAGGTGACCTGACTCTTCTTTTCTAGCACTGGGTAAGGGCCACTCCATTTGTCCTGAAGTGCCCTGGGAGCCACAGGCTCCAGAACCCAGACTTTCTGCCCTGGCTGAAATTCAACCATTGCAGCCTTTTGGTCATACCAAAACTTCTGGAGCTGTTGGCTGGCCTCAAGGTTTTTACTTGCCTTTTCCATGTACTCTGCCATCCTTGAACGTAGGCCAAGTACATAGTCCACTATATCTTGCTTAGGCTCAAGAAGAGGTCTCTCCCAACCTTCTTTCACAAGAGCTAGTGGTCCCCTTACAGGGTGGCCAAACAGAAGTTCAAAGGGTGAGAACCCTACTCCCTTCTGAGGCATCTCTCTGAAAGCGAAAAGCAGACATGGCAAGAGGACATCCCATCTCCTTTTGAGTTTTTCAGGGAGCCCCATGATCGTGCATTTTAATGTCTTGTTGAATCTCTCAACAAGGCCATTAGTTTGTGGATGGTAGGGTGTAGTGAATTTATAAGTCACTCCACACTCATTCCACATGTGTTTCAGGTATGCTGACATGAAGTTGGTACCTCTGTCAGACACCACCTCCTTAGGAAAACCCACTCTGGTAAAAATACCAATGAGGGCCTTGGCTACTGCAGGGGCAGTAGTCGACCTAAGGGGAATAGCTTCAGGGTATCTAGTAGCATGATCCACTACTACTAGTATGTACATGTTCCCTGAGGCTGTGGGAGGTTCAAGTGGACCCACTATGTCCACACCCACTCTTTCAAAGGGGACCCCCACCACTGGAAGTGGAATGAGGGGGGCCTTTGGGTGTCCACCTGTCTTACCACTGGCTTGACAGGTGGTACAGGAGACACAAAACTCCTTGACCTTCTGGGACATGTTGGGCCAATAGAAGTGGTTGACTAGTCTCTCCTACGTCTTGGTTTGTCCCAAATGCCCAGCAAGAGGAATATCATGGGCTAAGGTCAGTATGAACTCCCTAAACTCCTGAGGCATTTCCACTCTCCTAGTGGCACCAGGTTTGGGATCTCTTGCCTCAGTGTAAAGGAGTCCTTCTTCCCAATAGACCCTATGTGTTCCAGTTTTCTTACCATTGGACTCTTCAGCAGCTTGCTGCCTAAGGCCTTCAAGAGAGGGACAGGTTTCTCGCCCCTTACACAACTGCTCCCTTGAGGGTCCCCCTTGGCCTAAGAGCTCAACCTGATAAGGTTCTAACTCCATAGGCTCAGTTCCCTCAGAGGGCAGAACTTCTTCCTGAGAAGAGAGGTTCTCTTTTTGTTGTTGTGTTGCAGCTGGTTTCCCAGTTGTCTTTCCTTTTCTCTTGGTAGGCTAGGCCCTTTTTCCAGGCTCCATCTCTACTTTTTCACCCTGAGCCTTGCACTGTGCCCTTGTCTTGACACACACCAGTTCAGGGATACCCAGCATGGCTGCATGGGTTTTTAATTCTACCTCAGCCCATGCTGAGGACTCCAGGTCATTTCCAAGCAAACAGTCTACTGGGATATTTGAGGAGACCACCACCTGTTTCAGGCCATTGACCCCTCCCCACTCTAAAGTTACCATAGCCATGGGATGTACTTTAGTCTGATTGTCAGCGTTTGGTGACTGGATAAGTTTGTCCAGCCAGGTATAGACCAGGGGAAACCATTTTCTCTGTCACCATGGTGACACTGGCACCTGTATCCCTCAGGCCTTCTACACTTGTCCCATTAATTAAGAGCTGCTGCCTGTATTTTTGCATGTTAGGAGGCCAGGCAGCCAGTGTGGCTAAATCCACCCCACCCTCAGAGACTAATGTAGCTTCAGTGTGACACCTGATTTGCTCTGTGCACACTGTTGATCCCACTTGGAGACTGGCCATTCCAGTGTTAGCTGGAGTGGAGTTAGAAGTGGTACTTTTCTTGGGACAGGCCTTGTCTCCAGTTTGGTGTCCATGCTGATTGCAGCTACGACACCAGGCCTTTTTGAGATCAAAGTTTTTACCCTTGTACCCAAAATTGGTTTTTGAAGAGGCTCTGGGCGCACCCTCCTGTGCAGGATTTTGGGGGCCTGAAGAAGACACTTTACTATTTTTACCTTTGGATGTCTCAACACTCTTCCCCTGGGGAGGCTTTGTGACCCCTTTCTTTTCGTCACCCCCTGTGGAAGTCTTGGTCACCCTAGTCTTGACCCAATGGTCCGCCTTCTTTCCCAATTCTTGGGGAGAAATTGGTCCTAGGTCTACCAGATGCTGATGCAGTTTATCATTTGAACAATTACTTAATAGGTGTTCTTTCACAAATAAATTGTACAGCCCATCATAATCATTTACACCACTGCCTTGAATCCAACCATCCAGTGTTTTCACTGAGTAGTCCACAAAATCAACCCAGGTCTGGCTCGGGGATTTTTGAGCCCCCCTGAACCTAATTCTATACTCCTCAGTGGAGAATCCAAAGCCCTCAATCAGGGTACCCTTCATGAGGTCATAGGATTCTGCATCTTTTCCAGAGAGTGTGAGGAGTCTATCCCTACACTTTCCAGTGAACATTTCCCAAAGGAGAGCATCCCAGTGAGATCTGTTTACTTTTCTGGTTGCACAAGCCCTCTCAAAAGCTGTGAACCATTTGGTGATGTCATCACCATCTTCATATTTAGTTACAATCCCTTTTGGGATTTTCAACATGTCAGGAGAATCTCTGACCCTATTTATGTTGCTGCCACCATGGATGTGACCAAAACCTATCTTTTGTCTTTCCCTTTCTATGGCTAGGAGCTGTCTCTCCAAAGCCAATCTTTTGGCCATCCTGGCTAACAGGAGGTCATCTTCACTGAGGCTCTCCTCAGTGATAACAGAGGTGCTGTGCTCTCCTGTGAGGGAAGCAGCATCTCTGACTATTATGGTTGGAGTCAGGGATTGAGGGTCCCTGATCTCCCTAATTAGGACTGGAAGGGGGGAATTCTCCTCCAAGTCACTATCTTCCCCCTCTGTGAGGTCATCCTCAGAGGGGTTGGCTTTTTCAAACTCTGCCAGCAGCTCCTGGAGCTGTTGTTTGGAGGGTCTTAAGCCAACTGGGATTTTCTTTATTTTGCAGAGAGACCTTAGCTCCCTCATCTTAAGATGGAGGTGAGGTGTGAGGTTGAGTTCCCTCACATTCTCTTCTGCACCAGACATTATGTTTCTAAAAGTTGGAATACTTTTTAAGAATCTAAAACTATTTCTAGAACTTAATTCAAACTTTCACAAAACTTTTAAACTCTAAAAGAAATGCTAACAGGGACTAACACAAGGCCCTAGCAGGACTTTTAAAAATTTAGAAAAATAGCTCAAATTGCAAAAATCAGTTTCTAATGACAATTTTTGGAATTTGTCGTGTGATCAGGTATTGGCTGAGTAGTCCAGCAAATGCAAAGTCTTGTACCCCACCGCTGATCCACCAATGTAGGAAGTTGGCTCTGTATGCACTATTTCAAAGTAAGGAATAGTATGCACAGAGTCCAACGGTTCCCCTTAGAGGTAAGATAGTGGCAAAAAGAGATAATACTAATGCTCTATTTTGTGGTAGTGTGGTCGAGCAGTAGGCTTATCAAAGGAGTAGTGTTAAGCATTTGTTGTACACACACAAGCAATAAATGAGGAACACACACTCAAAGATAATTCCAGGCCAATAGGTTTTTGTATAGAAAAATATCTTTTCTTAGTTTATTTTAAGAACCACAGGTTCAAATTTTACATGTAATACTTCAAATGAAAGGTATTGCAGGTAGGTACTTTAGGAACTTTGAATTAGCAAAATAGCATATACAGTTTTCACATAAATCACATATAGATATTTTAAAACTAGACACTGCAATTTTCAACAGTTCCTGGGGGAGGTAAGTGTTTGTTAGTTTTTGCAGGTAAGTAAACCACCTACGGGGTTCAAGTTTGGGTCCAAGGTAGCCCACCGTTGGGGGTTCAGAGAAACCTCAAGGTTAGCACACCAGCAGCTCAGGGCCGGTCAGGTGCAGAGGTCAAAGTGGTGCCCAAAACGCATAGGCTTCAATGGAGAAGCGGGTGCCCCGGTTCCAGTCTGCCAGCAGGTAAGTACCCGCGTCTTCGGAGGGCAGACCAGGGGGGTTTTGTAGGGCACCGGGGGGACACAAGTTAGCACAGAAAGTACATCCTCAGCAGCACGGGGGCGGCCGGGTGCAGTGTGCAAACAAGCGTCGGGTTAGCAATAGAAATCAATGGGAGACCAAGGGGTCTCTTCAGCGATGCAGGCAGGCAAGGGGGGGGCTCCTCGGGGTAGCCACCACCTGGGCAAGGGAGAGGGCCTTCTGGGGGTCACTCCTGCACTGGAGTTCTGATCTTTCAGGTCCTGGGGGCTGCGGGTGCAGAGTCTTTACCAGGCGTCGGGATCTGGGAAGCAGGCAGTCGCGGTCAGGGGGAGCCTCGGGATTCCCTCTGCAGGCGTTGCTGTGGGGGGTCAGGGGGGGGCAACTCTGGCAACTCACGGTCTCGCAGTCGCCAGGCAGTCCTCCCTGAAGTGTTGTTTCTCCACAAGTCGAGCCGGGGGCGTCGGGTGCAGAGTAGCAAGTCTCACGCTTCCGGCGGGAAACGCAGTTGTTTTAAAGTTGCTCCTTTGAAACAAAGTTGCAGTCTTGGGTGAACTGGGCCGCTGTCCTCGGGAGTTTCTTGGTCCTTCTAGAGCAGGGCAGTCCTCTGAGGATTCAGAGGTCGCTGGTCCCTGGGAAAAGCGTCGCTGGAGCAGTGTCTTTAGAAGTGGGGAGACAGGCCGGTAGAGCTGGGGCCAAAGCAGTTGGTGTCTCCGTCTTCTCTGCATGGTTTTTCAGCTTAGCAGTCCTCTTCTTCTTAGGTTGCAGGAATCTGAGTTCCTAGGTTCTGGGGAGCCCTTAAATACTAAATTTAAGGGCGTGTTTAGGTCTGGGGGTTAGTAGCCAATGGCTACTAGCCCTGAGGGTGGGTACACCCTCTTTGTGCCTCCTCCCAAGGGGAGGGGGTCACATTCCTATCCCTATTGGGGGAATCCTCCATCTGCAAGATCGAGGATTTCTAAAAGTCAGAGTCACCTCAGCTCAGGACACCTTAGGGGCTGTCCTGACTGGCCAGTGACTCCTCCTTGGTATTCTCATTATCTCCTCCGGCCTTGCCGCCAAAAGTGGGCCCGTGGCCGGAGGGGGCGGGCAACTCCACTAGCTGGAGTGCCCTGTGGTGTTGTAACAAAGGGGGTGAGCCTTTGAGGCTCACCGCCAGGTGTTACAGTTCCTGCAGGGGGAGGTGTGAAGCACCTCCACCCAGTACAGGCTTTGTTACTAGCCACAGAATGACAAAGGCACTCTCCCCATGTGGCCAGCAACATGTCTCGAGTGTGGCAGGCTGCTAAAACCAGTCAGCCTACATGGGTAGTTGGTTAAGGTTTCAGGGGGCACCTCTAAGGTGCCCTCTGGGGTGTATGTTACAATAAAATGTACACTGGCATCAGTGTGCATTTATTGTGCTGAGAAGTTTGATACCAAACTTCACAGTTTTCAGTGTAGCCATTATGGTGCTGTGGAGTTAGTGCATGACAGACTCCCAGACCATATACTCTTATGGCTACCCTGCACTTACAATGTCTAAGGTTTTGCTTAGACACTGTAGGGGCACAGTGCTCATGCACTGGTGCCCTCACCTATGGTATAGTGCACCCTGCCTTAGGGCTGTAAGGCCTGCTAGAGGGGTGACTTATCTATACTGCATAGGCAGTGTGAGGTTGGCATGGCACCCTGAGGGGAGTGCCATGTCGACTTACTCGTTTTGTTCTCACCAGCACACACAAGCTGGCAAGCAGGGTGTCTGTGCTGAGTGAGGGGTCTCTAGGGTGGCATAAGATATGCTGCAGCCCTTAGAGACCTTCCCTGGCATCAGGGCCCTTGGTACCAGGGGTACCAGTTACAAGGGACTTATCTGAATGCCAGGGTGTGCCAATTGTGAAAACAAAAGTACAGGTTAGGGAAAGAACACTGGTGCTGGGGCCTGGTTAGCAGGCCTCAGCACACTTTCAAATCAAAACTTAGCATCAGCAAAGGCAAAAAGTCAGGGGGTAACCATGCCAAGGAGGCATTTCCTTACACAAACCACCCCCCCCAAACGAAAGAGGATGAGACTAACCTTTCCCAAGAGAGTCTTCATTTTCTAAGTGAAAGAACCTGGAAAGGCCATCTGCATTGGCATGGGCAGTCCCTGGTATGTGTTCCACTATAAGGTCCATTCCCTGTAGGGAGATGGACCACCTCAACAGTTTTGGATTTTCACCTTTCATTTGCATCAGCCATCTGAGAGGTCTGTGGTCAGTTTGAACTACAAAGTGAGTACCAAAGAGGTATGGTGTCAGCTTCTTCAGGGACCAAACCACAGCAAAGGCCTCCCTCTCAATGGCACTCCAACGCTGCTCCCTGGGGAGTAAACTCCTGCTAATGAAAGCAACAGGCTGGTCAAGGCCATCATCATTTGTTTGGGACAAAACTGCCCCTATCCCATGTTCAGAGGCATCTGTCTGCACAATGAACTGCTTGGTGTAATCTGGAGCTTTTAGAACTGGTGCTGTGCACATTGCTTGTTTCAGGGTGTCAAAGGCCTGTTGGCATTCTACAGTCCAGTTTACTTTCTTGGGCATTTTCTTGGAGGTACGTAATGTGAGGGCTGTCACTATGGATCCATATCCCTTCACAAACCTCCTGTAGTACCCAGTCAAACCAAGGAATGCCTTGACTTGAGTCTGGGTTTTTGGAGCTGGCCAGTCCAGAATAGTCTGGATCTTAGGCTGGAGTGGCTGAACTTGGCCTCCACCTACAAGGTGACCCAAGTAAACCACAGTTCCCTGCCCTATCTGGCATTTGGATGCCTTGATAGAGAGGCCTGCTGATTGCAGAGCCTTCAAACCCTTCTTCAGGTGGACCAGGTGATCCTACCAGCTGGAGCTAAAGACAGCAATATCGTCAAGATAAGCTGCACTAAAGGACTCCAAACCAGCAAGGACTTGATTCACCAACCTTTGGAAGGTGGCAGGGGCATTCTTTAAACCAAAGGGCATAACAGTAAACTGATAATGCCCATCAGGTGTGGAGAATGCTGTCTTTTCTTTGGCTCCTGGTGCCATTTTGATTTGCCAGTACCCTGCAGTTAAGTCAAAGGTACTTAAGAATTTGGCAGCACCTAATTTATCAATCAGTTCATCATCCCTTGGAATGGGATGGGCATCTGTCTTGGTGACAGAATTAAGTCCTCTGTAGTCCACACAGAACCTCATCTCTCTCTTTCCATCTTTGGTGTGAGGTTTGGGGACTAAGACCACTGGGCTAGCCCAGGGGCTGTCAGAGTGCTTAATGACTCCCAATTCCAGCATCTTGTGGACTTCCACTTTGATGCTTTCCTTAACTTGGTCAGACTGTCTGAAAAGTTTGTTTTTGACAGGCATGCTGTCCCCTGTATCCGCATCATGGGTACACAGGTGTGTCTGACCAGGGGTTAGGGAAAAGAGCTCAGCAAACTGTTGCAGGACCTTCCTACAGTCAGATTGCTGTTGGCCAGAGAGGGTGTCTGAGTAGATCACTCCATCAACTGAGCCATCTTTAGGGTTTGTGGAGAGGAGATCAGGGAGAGGCTCACTCTCAGCTTCCTGGTCCTCATCTGTTACCATCAACAGATTCACATCAGCCCTGTCATGGAAGAGCTTAAGGCGGTTCACATGGATCACCCTCTTGGGGCTCCTGCTAGTGCCTAGGTCCACCAGGTAGGTGACCTGACTCTTCTTTTCTAGCACTGGGTAAGGGCCACTCCATTTGTCCTGAAGTGCCCTGGGAGCCACAGGCTCCAGAACCCAGACTTTCTGCCCTGGCTGAAATTCAACCATTGCAGCCTTTTGGTCATACCAAAACTTCTGGAGCTGTTGGCTGGCCTCAAGGTTTTTACTTGCCTTTTCCATGTACTCTGCCATCCTTGAACGTAGGCCAAGTACATAGTCCACTATATCTTGCTTAGGCTCAAGAAGAGGTCTCTCCCAACCTTCTTTCACAAGAGCTAGTGGTCCCCTTACAGGGTGGCCTAACAGAAGTTCAAAGGGTGAGAACCCTACTCCCTTCTGAGGCATCTCTCTGAAAGCGAAAAGCAGACATGGCAAGAGGACATCCCATCTCCTTTTGAGTTTTTCAGGGAGCCCCATGATCGTGCATTTTAATGTCTTGTTGAATCTCTCAACAAGGCCATTAGTTTGTGGATGGTAGGGTGTAGTGAATTTATAAGTCACTCCACACTCATTCCACATGTGTTTCAGGTATGCTGACATGAAGTTGGTACCTCTGTCAGACACCACCTCCTTAGGAAAACCCACTCTGGTAAAAATACCAATGAGGGCCTTGGCTACTGCAGGGGCAGTAGTCGACCTAAGGGGAATAGCTTCAGGGTATCTAGTAGCATGATCCACTACTACTAGTATGTACAGGTTCCCTGAGGCTGTGGGAGGTTCAAGTGGACCCACTATGTCCACACCCACTCTTTCAAAGGGGACCCCCACCACTGGAAGTGGAATGAGGGGGGCCTTTGGGTGTCCACCTGTCTTACCACTGGCTTGACAGGTGGTACAGGAGACACAAAACTCCTTGACCTTCTGGGACATGTTGGGCCAATAGAAGTGGTTGACTAGTCTCTCCTACGTCTTGGTTTGTCCCAAATGCCCAGCAAGAGGATTATCATGGGCTAAGGTCAGTATGAACTCCCTAAACTCCTGAGGCATTTCCACTCTCCTAGTGGCACCAGGTTTGGGATCTCTTGCCTCAGTGTAAAGGAGTCCTTCTTCCCAATAGACCCTATGTGTTCCAGTTTTCTTACCATTGGACTCTTCAGCAGCTTGCTGCCTAAGGCCTTCAAGAGAGGGACAGGTTTCTCGCCCCTTACACAACTGCTCCCTTGAGGGTCCCCCTTGGCCTAAGAGCTCAACCTGATAAGGTTCTAACTCCATAGGCTCAGTTCCCTCAGAGGGCAGAACTTCTTCCTGAGAAGAGAGGTTCTCTTTTTGTTGTTGTGTTGCAGCTGGTTTCCCAGTTGTCTTTCCTTTTCTCATGGTAGGCTAGGCCCTTTTTCCAGGCTCCATCTCTACTTTTTCACCCTGAGCCTTGCACTGTGCCCTTGTCTTGACACACACCAGTTCAGGGATACCCAGCATGGCTGCATGGGTTTTTAATTCTACCTCAGCCCATGCTGAGGACTCCAGGTCATTTCCAAGCAAACAGTCTACTGGGATATTTGAGGAGACGAACACCTGTTTCAGGCCATTGACCCCTCCCCACTCTAAAGTTACCATAGCCATGGGATGTACTTTAGTCTGATTGTCAGCGTTTGGTGACTGGATAAGTTTGTCCAGCCAGGTATTGACCAGGGGAAACCATTTTCTCTGTCACCATGGTGACACTGGCACCTGTATCCCTCAGGCCTTCTACACTTGTCCCATTAATTAAGAGCTGCTGCCTGTATTTTTGCATGTTAGGAGGCCAGGCAGCCAGTGTGGCTAAATCCACCCCACCCTCAGAGACTAATGTAGCTTCAGTGTGACACCTGATTTGCTCTGTGCACACTGTTGATCCCACTTGGAGACTGGCCATTCCAGTGTTAGCTGGAATGGAGTTAGAAGTGGTACTTTTCTTGGGACAGGCCTTGTCTCCAGTTTGGTGTCCATGCTGGTTGCAGCTACGACACCAGGCCTTTTTGAGATCAAAGTTTTTACCCTTGTACCCAAAATTGGTTTTTGAAGAGGCTCTGGGCGCACCCTCCTGTGCAGGATTTTGGGGGCCTGAAGAAGACACTTTACTATTTTTACCTTTGGATGTCTCAACACTCTTCCCCTGGGGAGGCTTTGTGACCCCTTTCTTTTGGTCACCCCCTGTGGAAGTCTTGGTCACCCTAGTCTTGACCCAATGGTCCGCCTTCTTTCCCAATTCTTGGGGAGAAATTGGTCCTAGGTCTACCAGATGCTGATGCAGTTTATCATTTGAACAATTACTTAATAGGTGTTCTTTCACAAATAAATTGTACAGCCCATCATAATCATTTACACCACTGCCTTGAATCCAACCATCCAGTGTTTTCACTGAGTAGTCCACAAAATCAACCCAGGTCTGGCTCGGGGATTTTTGAGCCCTCCTGAACCTAATTCTATACTCCTCAGTGGAGAATCCAAAGCCCTCAATCAGGGTACCCTTCATGAGGTCATAGGATTCTGCATCTTTTCCAGAGAGTGTGAGGAGTCTATCCCTACACTTTCCAGTGAACATTTCCCAAAGGAGAGCATCCCAGTGAGATCTGTTTACTTTTCTGGTTGCACAAGCCCTCTCAAAAGCTGTGAACCATTTGGTGATGTCATCACCATCTTCATATTTAGTTACAATCCCTTTTGGGATTTTCAACATGTCAGGAGAATCTCTGACCCTATTTATGTTGCTGCCACCATGGATGTGACCAAAACCTATCTTTTGTCTTTCCCTTTCTATGGCTAGGAGCTGTCTCTCCAAAGCCAATCTTTTGGCCATCCTGGCTAACAGGAGGTCATCTTCACTGAGGCTCTCCTCAGTGATAACAGAGGTGCTGTGCTCTCCTGTGAGGGAAGCAGCATCTCTGACTATTATGGTTGGAGTCAGGGATTGAGGGTCCCTGATCTCCCTAATTAGGACTGGAAGGGGGGAATTCTCCTCCAAGTCACTATCTTCCCCCTCTGTGAGGTCATCCTCAGAGGGGTTGGCTTTTTCAAACTCTGCCAGCAGCTCCTGGAGCTGTTGTTTGGAGGGTCTTAAGCCAACTGGGATTTTCTTTATTTTGCAGAGAGACCTTAGCTCCCTCATCTTAAGATGGAGGTGAGGTGTGAGGTCGAGTTCCCTCACATTCTCTTCTGCACCAGACATTATGTTTCTAAAAGTTGGAATACTTTTTAAGAATCTAAAACTATTTCTAGAACTTAATTCAAACTTTCACAAAACTTTTAAACTCTAAAAGAAATGCTAACAGGGACTAACACAAGGCCCTAGCAGGACTTTTAAAAATTTAGAAAAATAGCTCAAATTGCAAAAATCAGTTTCTAATGACAATTTTTGGAATTTGTCGTGTGATCAGGTATTGGCTGAGTAGTCCAGCAAATGCAAAGTCTTGTACCCCACCGCTGATCCACCAATGTAGGAAGTTGGCTCTGTATGCACTATTTCAAAGTAAGGAATAGTATGCACAGAGTCCAACGGTTCCCCTTAGAGGTAAGATAGTGGCAAAAAGAGATAATACTAATGCTCTATTTTGTGGTAGTGTGGTCGAGCAGTAGGCTTATCAAAGGAGTAGTGTTAAGCATTTGTTGTACACACACAAGCAATAAATGAGGAACACACACTCAAAGACAATTCCAGGCCAATAGGTTTTTGTATAGAAAAATATCTTTTCTTAGTTTATTTTAAGAACCACAGGTTCAAATTTTACATGTAATACTTCAAATGAAAGGTATTGCAGGTAGGTACTTTAGGAACTTTGAATTAGCAAAATAGCATATACAGTTTTCACATAAATCACATATAGATATTTTAAAACTAGACACTGCAATTTTCAACAGTTCCTGGGGGAGGTAAGTGTTTGTTAGTTTTTGCAGGTAAGTAAACCACCTACGGGGTTCAAGTTTGGGTCCAAGGTAGCCCACCGTTGGGGATTCAGAGAAACCCCAAGGTTAGCACACCAGCAGCTCAGGGCCGGTCAGGTGCAGAGGTCAAAGTGGTGCCCAAAACGCATAGGCTTCAATGGAGAAGGGGGTGCCCCGGTTCCAGTCTGCCAGCAGGTAAGTACCCGCGTCTTCGGAGGGCAGACCAGGGGGATTTTGTAGGGCACCGGGGGGACACAAGTTAGCACAGAAAGTACATCCTCAGCAGCACGGGGGCGGCCGGGTGCAGTGTGCAAACAAGCGTCGGGTTAGCAATAGAAATCAATGGGAGACCAAGGGGTCTCTTCAGCGATGCAGGCAGGCAAGGGGGGGGGGGCTCCTCGGGGTAGCCACCACCTGGGCAAGGGAGAGGGCCTCCTGGGGGTCACTCCTGCACTGGAGTTCCGATCTTTCAGGTCCTGGGGGCTGCGGGTGCAGAGTCTTTACCAGGCGTCGGGATCTGGGAAGCAGGCAGTCGCGGTCAAGGGGAGCCTCGGGATTCCCTCTGCAGGCGTTGCTGTGGGGGGTCAGGGGGGGCAACTCTGGCAACTCACGGTCTCGCAGTCGCCAGGGAGTCCTCCCTGAAGTGTTGTTTCTCCACAAGTCGAGCCGGGGGGCGTCGGGTGCAGAGTAGCAAGTCTCACGCTTCCGGCGGGAAACGCAGTTGTTTTAAAGTTGCTCCTTTGAAACAAAGTTGCAGTCTTGGGTGAACTGGGCCGCTGTCCTCGGGAGTTTCTTGGTCCTTCTAGAGCAGGGCAGTCCTCTGAGGATTCAGAGGTCGCTGGTCCCTGGGGAAAGCGTCGCTGGAGCAGTGTCTTTAGAAGTGGGGAGACAGGCCGGTAGAGCTGGGGCCAAAGCAGTTGGTGTCTCCGTCTTCTCTGCAGGGTTTTTCAGCTTAGCAGTCCTCTTCTTCTTAGGTTGCAGGAATCTGAGTTCCTAGGTTCTGGGGAGCCCTTAAATACTAAATTTAAGGGCGTGTTTAGGTCTGGGGGTTAGTAGCCAATGGCTACTAGCCCTGAGGGTGGGTACACCCTCTTTGTGCCTCCTCCCAAGGGGAGGGGGTCACATTCCTATCCCTATTGGGGGAATCCTCCATCTGCAAGATGGAGGATTTCTAAAAGTCAGAGTCACCTCAGCTCAGGACACCTTAGGGGCTGTCCTGACTGGCCAGTGACTCCTCCTTGGTATTCTCATTATCTCCTCCGGCCTTGCCGCCAAAAGTGGGCCCGTGGCCGGAGGGGGCGGGCAACTCCACTAGCTGGAGTGCCCTGTGGTGTTGTAACAAAGGGGGTGAGCCTTTGAGGCTCACCGCCAGGTGTTACAGTTCCTGCAGGGGGAGGTGTGAAGCACCTCCACCCAGTACAGGCCTTGTTACTAGCCACAGAGTGACAAAGGCACTCTCCCCATGTGGCCAGCAACATGTCTCGAGTGTGGCAGGCTGCTAAAACCAGTCAGCCTACATGGGTAGTTGGTTAAGGTTTCAGGGGGCACCTCTAAGGTGCCCTCTGGGGTGTATGTTACAATAAAATGTACACTGGCATCAGTGTGCATTTATTGTGCTGAGAAGTTTGATACCAAACTTCACAGTTTTCAGTGTAGCCATTATGGTGCTGTGGAGTTCGTGCATGACAGACTCCCAGACCATATACTATTATGGCTACCCTGCACTTACAATGTCTAAGGTTTTGCTTAGACACTATAGGGGCACAGTGCTCATGCACTGGTGCCCTCACCTATGGTATAGTGCACCCTGCCTTAGGGCTGTAAGGCCTGCTAGAGGGGTGACTTATCTATACTGCATAGGCAGTGTGAGGTTGGCATGGCACCCTGAGGGGAGTGCCATGTCGACTTGCTCGTTTTGTTCTCACCAGCACACACAAGCTGGCAAGCAGGGTGTCTGTGCTGAGTGAGGGGTCTCCAGGGTGGCATAAGATATGCTGCAGCCCTTAGAGACCTTCCCTGGCATCAGGGCCCTTGGTACCAGGGGTACCAGTTACAAGGGACTTATCTGAATGCCAGGGTGTGCCAATTGTGAAAACAAAAGTACAGGTTAGGGAAAGAACACTGGTGCTGGGGCCTGGTTAGCAGGCCTCAGCACACTTTCAAATCAAAACTTAGCATCAGCAAAGGCAAAAAGTCAGGGAGTAACCATGCCAAGAAGGCATTTCCTTACACAAACCACCCCCCCCCAAACGAAAGAGGATGAGACTAACCTTTCCCAAGAGAGTCTTCATTTTCTAAGTGGAAGAACCTGGAAAGGCCATCTGCATTGGCATGGGCAGTCCCTGGTCTGTGTTCCACTATAAAGTCCATTCCCTGTAGGGAGATGGACCACCTCAACAGTTTCGGATTTTCACCTTTCATTTGCATCAGCCATCTGAGAGGTCTGTGGTCAGTTTGAACTACAAAGTGAGTACCAAAGAGGTATGGTGTCAGCTTCTTCAGGGACCAAACCACAGCAAAGGCCTCCCTCTCAATGGCACTCCAACGCTGCTCCCTGGGGAGTAAACTCCTGCTAATGAAAGCAACAGGCTGGTCAAGGCCATCATCATTTGTTTGGGGCAAAACTGCCCCTATCCCATGTTCAGAGGCATCTGTCTGCACAATGAACTGCTTGGAGTAATCTGGAGCTTTTAGAACTGGTGCTGTGCACATTTCTTGTTTCAGGGTGTCAAAGGCCTGTTGGCATTCTACAGTCCAGTTTACTTTCTTGGACATTTTCTTGGAGGTACGTAATGTGAGGGCTGTCACTATGGATCCATATCCCTTCACAAACCTCCTGTAGTACCCAGTCAAACCAAGGAATGCCTTGACTTGAGTCTGGGTTTTTGGAGCTGGCCAGTCCAGAATAGTCTGGATCTTAGGCTGGAGTGGCTGAACTTGGCCTCCACCTACAAGGTGACCCAAGTAAACCACAGTTCCCTGCCCTATCTGGCATTTGGATGCCTTGATAGAGAGGCCTGCTGATTGCAGAGCCTTCAAAACCTTCTTCAGGTGGACCAGGTGATCCTGCCAGCTGGAGCTAAAGACAGCAATATCGTCAAGATAAGCTGCACTAAAGGACTCCAAACCAGCAAGGACTTGATTCACCAACCTTTGGAAGGTGGCAGGGGCATTCTTTAAACCAAAGGGCATAACAGTAAACTGATAATGCCCATCAGGTGTGGAGAATGCTGTCTTTTCTTTGGCTCCTGGTGCCATTTTGATTTGCCAGTACCCTGCAGTTAAGTCAAAGGTACTTAAGAATTTGGCAGCACCTAATTTATCAATCAGTTCATCATCCCTTGGAATGGGATGGGCATCTGTCTTGGTGACAGAATTAAGTCCTCTGTAGTCCACACAGAACCTCATCTCTCTCTTTCCATCTTTGGTGTGAGGTTTGGGGACTAAGACCACTGGGCCCAGGGGCTGTCAGAGTGCTTAATGACTCCCAATTCCAGCATCTTGTGGACTTCCACTTTGATGCTTTCCTTAACTTGGTCAGACTGTCTGAAAAGTTTGTTTTTGACAGGCATGCTGTCCCCTGTATCCACATCATGGGTACACAGGTGTGTCTGACCAGGGGTTAGGGAAAAGAGCTCAGCAAACTGTTGCAGGACCTTCCTACAGTCAGATTGCTGTTGGCCAGAGAGGGTGTCTGAGTAGATCACTCCATCAACTGAGCCATCTTTAGGGTTTGTGGAGAGGAGATCAGGGAGAGGCTCACTCTCAGCTTCCGGGTCCTCATCTGTTACCATCAACAGATTCACATCAGCCCTGTCATGGAAGAGCTTAAGGCGGTTCACATGGATCACCCTCTTGGGGCTCCTGCTAGTGCCTAGGTCCACCAGGTAGGTGACCTGACTCTTCTTTTCTAGCACTGGGTAAGGGCCACTCCATTTGTCCTGAAGTGCCGTGGGAGCCACAGGCTCCAGAACCCAGACTTTCTGCCCTGGCTGAAATTCAACCATTGCAGCCTTTTGGTCATACCAAAACTTCTGGAGCTGTTGGCTGGCCTCAAGGTTTTTACTTGCCTTTTCCATGTACTCTGCCATCCTTGAACGTAGGCCAAGTACATAGTCCACTATATCTTGCTTAGGCTCAAGAAGAGGTCTCTCCCAACCTTCTTTCACAAGAGCTAGTGGTCCCCTTACAGGGTGGCCAAACAGAAGTTCAAAGGGTGAGAACCCTACTCCCTTCTGAGGCATCTCTCTGAAAGCGAAAAGCAGACATGGCAAGAGGACATCCCATCTCCTTTTGAGTTTTTCAGGGAGCCCCATGATCATGCATTTTAATGTATTGTTGAATCTCTCAACAAGGCCATTAGTTTGTGGATGGTAGGGTGTAGTGAATTTATAAGTCACTCCACACTCATTCCACATGTGTTTCAGGTATGCTGACATGAAGTTGGTACCTCTGTCAGACACCACCTCCTTAGGAAAACCCACTCTGGTAAAAATACCAATGAGGGCCTTGGCTACTGCAGGGGCAGTAGTCGACCTAAGGGGAATAGCTTCAGGGTGTCTAGTAGCATGATCCACTACTACTAGTATGTACATGTTCCCTGAGGCTGTGGGAGGTTCAAGTGGACCCACTATGTCCACACCCACTCTTTCAAAGGGGACCCCCACCACTGGAAGTGGAATGAGGGGGGCCTTTGGGTGTCCACCTGTCTTACCACTGGCTTGACAGGTGGTACAGGAGACACAAAACTCCTTGACCTTCTGGGACATGTTGGGCCAATAGAAGTGGTTGACTAGTCTCTCCTACGTCTTGGTTTGTCCCAAATGCCCAGCAAGAGGAATATCATGGGCTAAGGTCAGTATGAACTCCCTAAACTCCTGAGGCATTTCCACTCTCCTAGTGGCACCAGGTTTGGGATCTCTTGCCTCAGTGTAAAGAAGTCCTTCTTCCCAATAGACCCTATGTGTTCCAGTTTTCTTACCATTGGACTCTTCAGCAGCTTGCTGCCTAAGGCCTTCAAGAGAGGGACAGGTTTCTCGCCCCTTACACAACTGCTCCCTTGAGGGTCCCCCTTGGCCTAAGAGCTCAACCTGATAAGGTTCTAACTCCATAGGCTCAGTTCCCTCAGAGGGCAGAACTTCTTCCTGAGAAGAGAGGTTCTCTTTTTGTTGTTGTGTTGCAGCTGGTTTCCCAGTTGTCTTTCCTTTTCTCTTGGTAGGCTAGGCCCTATTTCCAGGCTCCAGCTCTACTTTTTCACCCTGAGCCTTGCACTGTGCCCTTGTCTTGACACACACCAGTTCAGGGATACCCAGCATGGCTGCATGGGTTTTTAATTCTACCTCAGCTCATGTTGATGACTCCAGGCCATTTCCAAGCAAACAGTCTACTGGGATATTTGAGGAGACCACCACCTGTTTCAGGCCATTGACCCCTCCCCACTCTAAAGTTACCATAGCCATGGGATGTACTTTAGTCTGATTGTCAGCGTTTGGTGACTGGATAAGTTTGTCCAGCCAGGTATTGACCAGGGGAAACCAGTTTCTCTGTCACCATGGTGACACTGGCACCTGTATCCCTCAGGCCTTCTACACTTGTCCCATTAATTAAGAGCTGCTGCCTGTATTTTTGCATGTTAGGAGGCCAGGGAGCCAGTGTGGCTAAATCCACCCCACCCTCAGAGACTAATGTAGCTTCAGTGTGACACCTGATTTGATCTGTGCACACTGTTGATCCCACTTGGAGACTGGCCATTCCAGTGTTAACTGGAGTGGAGTTAGAAGTGGTACTTTTCTTGGGACAGGCCTTGTTTCCAGTTTGGTGTCCAGGCTGATTACAGCTACGACACCAGGCCTTTTTGAGATCAAAGTTTTTACCCTTGTACCCAAAATTGGTTTTTGAAGAGGCTCTGGGCGCACCCTCCTGTGCAGGTTTTTGGGGGCCTGAAGAAGACACTTTACTATTTTTACCTTTGGATGTCTCAACACTCTTCCCCTGGGGAGGCTTTGGGACCCCTTTCTTTTGGTCACCCCCTGTGGAAGTCTTGGTCACCCTAGTCTTAACCCAATGGTCCGCCTTCTTGCCCAATTCTTGGGGAGAAATTGGTCCTAGGTCTACCAGATGCTGATGCAGTTTATCATTTGAACAATTACTTAATAGGTGTTCTTTCACAAATAAATTGTACAGCCCATCATAATCATTTACACCACTGCCTTGAATCCAACCATCCAGTGTTTTCACTGAGTAGTCCACAAAATCAACCCAGGTCTGGCTCTGGGATTTTTGAGCCCCCCTGAACCTAATTCTATACTCCTCAGTGGAGAATCCAAAGCCCTCAATCAGGGTACCCTTCATGAGGTCATAGGATTCTGCATCTTTTCCAGAGAGTGTGAGGAGTCTATCCCTACACTTTCCAGTGAACATTTCCCAAAGGAGAGCATCCCAGTGAGATCTGTTTACTTTTCTGGTTGCACAAGCCCTCTCAAAAGCTGTGAACCATTTGGTGATGTCATCACCATCTTCATATTTAGTTACAATCCCTTTTGGGATTTCCAACATGTCAGGAGAATCTCTGACCCTATTTATGTTGCTGCCACCATGGATGGGACCAAAACCTATCTCTTGTCTTTCCCTTTCTATGGCTAGGAGCTGTCTCTCCAAAGCCAATCTTTTGGCCATCCTGGCTAACAGGAGGTCATCTTCACTGAGGCTCTCCTCAGTGATAACAGAGGTGCTGTGCCCTCCTGTGAGGGAAGCAGCATCTCTGACTATTATGGTTGGAGTCAGGGATTGAGGGTCCCTGATCTCCCTAATTAGGACTGGAAGGGGGGAATTCTCCTCCAAGTCACTATCTTCCCCCTCTGTGAGGTCATCCTCAGAGGGGTTGGCTTTTTCAAACTCTGCCAGCAGCTCCTGGAGCTGTTGTTTGGAGGGTCTTAAGCCAACTGGGATTTTCTTTATTTTGCAGAGAGACCTTAGCTCCCTCATCTTAAGATGGAGGTGAGGTGTGAGGTCGAGTTCCCTCACATTCTCTTCTGCACCAGACATTATGTTTCTAAAAGTTGGAATACTTTTTAAGAATCTAAAACTATTTCTAGAACTTAATTCAAACTTTCACAAAACTTTTAAACTCTAAAAGAAATGCTAACAGGGACTAACACAAGGCCCTAGCAGGACTTTTAAAAATGTAGAAAAATAGCTCAAATTGCAAAAATCAGTTTCTAATGACAATTTTTGGAATTTGTCGTGTGATCAGGTATTGGCTGAGTAGTCCAGCAAATGCAAAGTCTTGTACCCCACCGCTGATCCACCAATGTAGGAAGTTGGCTCTGTATGCACTATTTCAAAGTAAGGAATAGTATGCACAGAGTCCAACGGTTCCCCTTAGAGGTAAGATAGTGGCAAAAAGAGATAATACTAATGCTCTATTTTGTGGTAGTGTGGTCGAGCAGAAGGCTTATCAAAGGAGTAGTGTTAAGCATTTGTTGTACACACACAAGCAATAAATGAGGAACACACACTCAAAGACAATTCCAGGCCAATAGGTTTTTGTATAGAAAAATATCTTTTCTTAGTTTATTTTAAGAACCACAGGTTCAAATTTTACATGTAATACTTCAAATGAAAGGTATTGCAGGTAGGTACTTTAGGAACTTTGAATTAGCAAAATAGCATATACAGTTTTCACATAAATCACATATAGATATTTTAAAACTAGACAGTGCAATTTTCAACAGTTCCTGGGGGAGGGAAGTGTTTGTTAGTTTTTGCAGGTAAGTAAACCACCTACGGGGTTCAAGTTTGGATCCAAGGTAGCCCACCGTTGGGGGTTCAGAGCAACCCCAAGGTTAGCACACCAGCAGCTTAGGGCCAGTCAGGTGCAGAGGTCAAAGTGGTGCCCAAAACGCATAGGCTTCAATGGAGAAGGGGGTGCCCCGGTTCCAGTCTGCCAGCAGGTAAGTACCCGCGTCTTCGGAGGGCAGACCAGGGGGGTTTTGTAGGGCACCGGGGGGACACAAGTTAGCACAGAAAGTACATCCTCAGCAGCACGGGGGCGGCCGGGTGCTGTGTGCAAACAAGCGTCGGGTTAGCAATAGAAATCAATGGGAGACCAAGGGGTCTCTTCAGCGATGCAGGCAGGCAAGGGGGGGGCTCCTCGGGGTAGCCACCACCTGGGCAAGGGAGAGGGCCTCCTGGGGGTCACTCCTGCACTGGAGTTCCGATCTTTCAGGTCCTGGGGGCTGCGGGTGCAGAGTCTTTACCAGTCGTCGGGATCTGGGAAGCAGGCAGTCGCGGTCAGGGGGAGCCTCGGGATTCCCTCTGCAGGCGTCGCTGTGGGGGCTCAGGGGGGGCAACTCTGTCTACTCACGGTCTTGCAGTCGCCGGGGAGTCCTCCCTGAAGTGTTGTTTCTCCACAAGTCAAGCCTGGGGTGTTGGGTGCAGAGTAGCAAGTCTCACGCTTCCGGCGGGAAACGCAGTTGTTTTAAAGTTGCTCCTTTGAAACAAAGTTGCAGTCTTGGGTGAACAGGGCCACTGTCCTCGGGAGTTTCTTGGTCCTTCTAGAGCAGGGCAGTCCTCTGAGGATTCAGAGGTCGCTGGTCCCTGGGGAAAGCGTCGCTGGAGCAGTGTCTTTAGAAGTGGGGAGACAGGCTTGTAGAGCTGGGGCCAAAGCAGTTGGTGTCTCCGTCTTCTCTGCAGGGTTTTTCAGCTTAGCAGTCCTCTTCTTCTTAGGTTGCAGGAATCTGAGTTCCTAGGTTCTGGGGAGCCCTTAAATACTAAATTTAAGGGTGTGTTTAGGTCTGGGGGGTTAGTAGCCAATGGCTACTAGCCCTGAGGGTGGGTACACCCTCTTTGTGCCTCCTCCCAAGGGGAGGGGGTCACATTCCTATCCCTATTGGGGGAATCCTCCATCTGCAAGATGGAGGATTTCTAAAAGTCAGAGTCACCTCAGCTCAGGACACCTTAGGGGCTGTCCTGACTGGCCAGTGACTCCTCCTTGTTATTCTCATTATCTCCTCCGGCCTTGCCGCCAAAAGTGGGGCCGTGGCCGGAGGGGGCGGGCAACTCCACTAGCTGGAGTGCCCTGTGGTGTTGTAACAAAGGGGGTGAGCCTTTGAGGCTCACCGCCAGGTGTTACAGTTCCTGCAGGGGGAGGTGTGAAGCACCTCCACCCAGTACAGGCTTTGTTACTAGCCACAGAGTGACAAAGGCACTCTCCCCATGTGGCCAGCAACATGTCTCGAGTGTGGCAGGCTGCTAAAACCAGTCAGCCTAAACGGGTATTTGGTTAAGGTTTCAGGGGGCACCTCTAAGGTGCCCTCTGGGGTGTATGTTACAATAAAATGTACACTGGCATCAGTGTGCATTTATTGTGCTGAGAAGTTTGATACCAAACTTCACAGTTTTCAGTGTAGCCATTATGGTGCTGTGGAGTTAGTGCATGACAGACTCCCAGACCATATACTCTTATGGCTACCCTGCACTTACAATGTCTAAGGTTTTGCTTAGACACTGTAGGGGCACAGTGCTCATGCACTGGTGCCCTCACCTATGGTATAGTGCACCCTGCCTTAGGGCTGTAAGGCCTGCTAGAGGGGTGACTTATCTATACTGCATAGACAGTGTGAGGTTGGCATGGCACCCTGAGGGGAGTGCCATGTCGACTTACTCGTTTTGTTCTCACCAGCACACACAAGCTGGCAAGCAGGGTGTCTGTGCTGAGTGAGGGGTCTCCAGGATGGCATAAGATATGCTGCAGCACTTAGAGACCTTCCCTGGCATCAGGGCCCTTGGTACCAGGGGTACCAGTTACAAGGGACTTATCTGAATGCCAGGGTGTGCCAATTGTGAAAACAAAAGTACAGGTTAGGGAAAGAACACTGGTGCTGGGGCCTGGTTAGCAGGCCTCAGCACACTTTCAAATCAAAACTTAGCATCAGCAAAGGCAAAAAGTCAGGGGGTAACCATGCCAAGGAGGCATTTCCTTACAGGAGCAAAAGGTGTTTCTGGGTGGCGTGAGTGCTTACATTTGCAAGTTATTTCCTACTCTGTAAAAGAATGTAAAACTACTCCAGTAAAAAAATAACTGTAAGTGTCTTTTGAAGATGTGAGATAAAATGATGAACTCTAATATTTGGTAGTGATGTAAAGGAATGACTTTCTACACGAAGAGAACTTTTTCCTACGTTTTGAAAAAAAAATAGAAAAAGTTGGACTTGTGTACTTTTCTACGTCGCTAATTCCATTGGTGCATTCATGAGAGACTGAGTGCACGATGTCCGTGACTAATGCGATTGAGTTTTACAATTTCCCAAAATGCACCAATCTATGCAAATCATAAGCACTGTCTTCGACCCATCGGCAAGAGTTAATCTAAAAAGAGAATATTTAAGCACGCCTTAGTTTTCTTCTACTGTAACACCAGTGTCTGAAAACGAGTTCGCTTGCAACACGTCAATACCACATTCAAAGAGCAGCCCCAGATAACATGTAGTTCAATGCCACAAAAGTTGCACGGATTCCAAGGTCTATTTCTCCATTTGGTCTATACTTAGGCATGCTAGCCCGCCACAATATGTAAAAGACATTTCTGTGCAAATACATCGATTTTGGTCTGGAAGTCTATCAGTTCTACACATGCCTTTTTTAAGTGTGGCAGCCCTTGCTTCAGCCAGAAAGAAATATTATGAAACGTATTTGTGCAGCTGGACCAGTACATCTCTTCAGTTTTAATAGCTCGCCTCCATGCTGTATCATAAAGTCATGTATTTGGTTTGCACAGTATTGTTCGCCCCCCAGCTATAGCATGTTGAATGTTCTTTCAGCATATTTTTCCAGGCCTGAAACCCTGCTTTTTTTAGGCCTACCAAAAGGATTTTCAGTTACATCACTTGCACAAATATGTTGTTGTTAACACTGAAAAACCTCTTTGCTTCCATTTGTATATTTTATTTGGCTAAAAATGTGCTCATGTCCAATACATCACATGTCCTTTGGTGATACTATTTAAGCGAGAAATTCCAAAACTCACAAACACCGAGGAGCCAAGTGTTCCAAAAGCTGTGCTCGTATACTAAACATGCAATATATCTCATGCTTTTCCAAACATAAATAGATTTCTCTCTGATATTTTTGATAAATTTGACCCAAGATTTCCATTTGGAGTTATTGGAGTTCCTACTGTTTTTCTGTGTGTTGGTGGGCCAAGCCCTAATCACCCTAAGCTCCCAAGGAGGCAATAAATTACCCCGAAGAGATGGCGCTTTGTGCTCCTCCTGCTGCAGAAGAGGGCGAACTCGCAGCAGCGTATTTTGACAGGCATGAATTTAATTCATTGTTTTGTGACAGATGGGGAAAGTGCATATGCCCTTACTACTGATTTATGGTCATTCGGGTCTGGAGGGCTCTATAATTTGCAGCTAATGTGAAAACAGATGGATAGACAGACACCAACGTACAGGCTGACCTGTATATTCTCACCACTGCTTGCAAATGGCCTCCATATGCTTGCAAGGCGGTTTCAGCGAGGTCTTCATTAGCACAGCGTCCACCCTGCCTCAAACGGCAGCGGGGTTTTCTGCTCAAGAAAGTCGGATTTTACAAACGTGTAGGTCACATTTCGCCTTCCGCGTCCATACCTCAAGTCCTAAATAGCTGTTCTGGTTACAATTAGCAGCCAGGCCCAAGTAATGGCAAAGCAAACACAACCGGCAAATTATTTCCGATTGGGGCCCGTGTTTTGTCATAGCTGATTAGCTTTTAAGCAAGAGAGGTCGGGATGTTTGTTTTACCTCTTGTGTCATGTTTTCTTTTACGCATAGGTCAATTAATTATGCGTTTAGTATTTTTAAATCTACCGGATAACGTTAGTGTTTAAGAGATGATTACGCTTCTGTGAATGCTAAATGTAGTTGCGTTAAGCAAATTTAGAAAAAAACGTCTTCGTAAAATAATCTTTTTTACTAATCTGTAGATTGTTGGGATACATTGGTATGCACATTAAAAAGTTTTTTTGGGAGTTTAGTTTTGTGTGTGCCTACATCATTTTTTTTAAGTAAGCAGAGATTAAACCGGAATGACTCCGTTTTAAAACTGTGTGATAGTTTGTGCTTTTAGGGTTTATGTAAACGTAAATAAAGATTTGATTTATGACTTATTTATGACTACGCTGCACTTCTGGGAACACTCGGAAGTTCTTTACCATATTTACTGCTTTCTATATGGTACTTTGAATACTTACCTGGTCAGAATTAAACAGTTTTATTATTGCCTTATGTATTAGTTAATATAATACGTTTTTGCAAAATAATGCAAATATCCCCCTGTTGATTTTAAATCAGAAAAAAACTTTCAGGCAAATATAACAAAACAGTGCAAAATGAACGTGTGATTTAAAAAAAATATATATTCGTGAACTGACATATTGGGCAAACTCTCAGACTGTGGTTAATATTTGGGAAGTTTGTGTACATTTTACCACATTGCATAGATTTAATTTGACTATAGGGATCTGAAAAACATTAAGAGAACTATATCTGAATCATGAATCCCAAGAAAGGTACTACCAAAATGGGGTTCTTCTTTGCAAAGCGGATACACAAGCTACGCTTAAAGTAACTGCGGCTTCTGAAAACTTGTACTGTATAAGGGAACTTTGCCATCAGCATGGTTTTATTTTAAGGACTCCCGAGGTGTCCTGTCATCACCAAATAGTGTAGTTCATACAAACTGTGATACTTTCATTCAATATTAATTCTAGGGTCGCAGGTGTTGGATTGCATAACTGATAAGGTGGTGCTAATTTACACCTAGGTGGCATTGAACACTATATGACAAACTGTGATGTTTGCTGTTTTGCGTCACTTCTTTTTGTGGTGGGCCAATTCTTCTTTGGGGCAGCAACAATCGATGTTTGTATTCAGCTGAAATTACATATCGCCTTAAAAGGGAATGGATGAAAATAAGCACACCCTTGTAATGCAAAATATTACCATAACACCAATTAGCGTTTTATCGGCACTAAGTATCATTTTACTTCTCAAATTATCCGACAATACCACAGCCATGCTAGCATTGCTCTCTCATGTCCTTGTTTTTAATGTCTGTTTCTGACATTGCAACTTGTTGCTGTAGTGCCCAGTTACACTTGTCTCTAAAAGTATTCTTTCCCTGCAATATTTATGCATTTTTGTAACTATAGAATTGCAAAGACCCTCATGTATATTGCCCATCCTCTAACTGTGGTGCATAAGTCGAGTCTGATAATAACTTGTTCGCTATTTACAAAGTAGCCTGTCCTAATAACTAATGGCCTGCTTGGTTTTAAATGTGTCCCTGTATTGTAGGTGAATTTCATTTTTTCCTATATTAAACTGTTGTCTCTAGCATCAGTATTTCATATGTTAAACATGATTCCCCCTCTTTTTTGATCACTGCGACATACACATTTCTATGTGCCTCTCATGTATTTTTGTAGTTCCTTATTTGATGCGTATTTAGCTCTATTTAAATCTTCTCTCAACACAACCTTAATGTAATTCCCAGCCCTCAATAGTTAGATCATGGTGCCCCCAGCTAGCACTTGCTTGTTTTATATGCCTGTCTCTGACCCATCGCCAACGGCCTACAACATAGTGGATCAAAAGATGGTGCTTAGTATTGTGAACAACTGTTGTTTAGCAAGGCATTAGAATATTAGCCTATTTAGCCACACTTCCCTCATGTCCCAAGCAGTGAATTCTCTGAATCTCTCATTTCCCTTTGCCCTGCCCTTGAAATTCATTTTCAGGACACCGTTCAGAAAGGCATCTTTGTATTCTTCGAATCATGGATATAGTTCAATGATAGGTAAATTGGGATCTCACTAAATGATGGTCTTTGCAAGCATGGTGTAACTGGTATTTAGTTGCTAGATGGTGGTTGTTTGTTGTAAATGGCACTCTCTACAGGGTCACTTCCAAAATGTATGCACAATACCCTCCACTTTTTGACAAGTTTGTTTTCGTTGGCCTTAGGGCTCCATGCACCTTAACCCTGCTTACAGTGCTAAAGGGCTCTCACCCTAAAACATGGTCAAATTGGTTTTAGATTCAATTGACATATTTAATTTACTTGTAAGTCCCTTGTAGAGTGGTATACAATATACTCAGGGCCTGCAAATTAAATGCTACCAGCGGGCCTGCAGCACCTATTGTACCACCCACTAAAGTAGCCCTCTAAAACATGACTTAGGCCTGCCAATATAGTCTGAATGCAGTATCACTCTGCCATCCCGACTTGGCATTTAAAACCCCTTGCTAAGCCTTTAACTCCCCTTTTATTACTTATAAGTCACCCATAAGGTAGTCCCTAGGTAGCCCATGGGGCAGGGTACCATGTAACTAAAAAGTGGGACATGTACTTTAAAGTTCTGCGTGTCCTGGTAGTGAAAAACTCACAAATTCATTTTTCACTACTGTGAGGCCTACCCCTTCCATAGGATATCTTTTGGGATTACTCATTACATTTAATAAGATGTAATTCCTAGATTAGAGGAGGTAGTTATTTACGTTTGGTACCTATGGAATTAGAACAATAAACTGTCTTTGAAGGTAAGGTCGAATTTATCATTACAATTTTTCAAAATGTCACTTTAAGAAAGTTGGCATTTTCCTGCTCTTAGCCCATTGTGCCTGCAGCCTGTCTTGGGTCACATGAGTGGGTGCAGCTGACATTTAGACTTTGTGAATTCCTCTCAGACAGTCACATAATAGTGAGATTACGTGTGCCCCAATGGACCAATAACTGGCTTGATGTGGAAGGGGGCTAAGCACAGCCCCACTTGCACCTGAATAGGTTATGTCCTGTCTCCTCACAGTAGACACAACAACCCTATATTGCCAGTGCAGGTAGCTTGGAACCAGGGTAGGGGAGTCCAAGAAATTCAAACAACCTTTTCAGAACGTTTTCCTGCATACTAGGAGCAGGGTACCATGGTATCAACATAGGACTCTCAGACTCACTCTCCAGTTCACTAATTGACCCATCGTCTGTCAGATGAGTGCCTGCTTCAATGACCTGCTATGCACTCTGCACTCTGCCAGACTGCTGTTATATTTGGAAGGACTGCTTTGGTGCTTGGAGCCTCAGAGGCCAGCCCTGCTGTTGAGCTCTACTTCTACACCTGCACCCAGGACTACCAGAAGTGACTCCAAGGCCTAGTTTGCTGGCCTTTTCAGAGCCACAGGGAAATAACAGAGACCCACAATCTTGAACCCGCACCTGTACACAGTCTTAGGGAGTCCTGAACCCCTAAGAGATCTCCGTACACTCCTGGTCCTTTGATTGTGGTGCTAAAGGTGAACAGATGTCCGTGGTTGGTGCTTTTATCTTTCAGGCACTATTTTGAACCTTCAACGTTAAAAATTCATAACTCCGATAATAATGATTAGATTTTGTTTTTTTTAAATTAAAATTCACTCTAGTTTTCTAAATTGGTTTGGGCTTTTTCTTGTGTTGTTTTAACTTTATTACTGTTTGTGTGCTGCATAAATACTTCACGCATTGCCTCTAAATTAAGCCTGACTGCTTTTGTGCCAAGCTATTCTGGGTTAAGCACAGATTAATATAGTGACATGTTGTGGTTCACCCTGCAAATGATTGTGGCTGTTGCTTGACCATGACCCACACCCCAATCATGAAACAGCCCTATTTCTCAAAGTGGTAAGGGAAGAAGGTTGAACATTACCCAGTCAATCTAATTTGAAGTGAAGGCCACCCCTTAATCATACCTGGCTGCTTGGAGGATGGTTCTAAACATGTGTTACAGCAAAAAGGAGATCTTTTGCAGTGGGAAGCAATTTTCATGAAGCCTTTGTTGGTCATTTTATTTTTGAATGCTCAATACTGGATGCAATTTCATTAATGTGACTATGAATGGGCCATGACTGTTAATTTGCATGATCTTTTCTTCTGATGGAGATGTGGTCCTATGACTTAGCTGCTGACCTTACACCAACTAGGTTCAAATCCCAATTTTGGCACTTATTAAAAATAAATTGTGTGATTCTGGTCACATCGTTTTTTTCCCCTTGTGAATTAAGTTGTATATTTGTAATGTTAAATCCAACTGTTTAGATTTTCGGTTAGTGTTTCCTGAAGTTTGTGCTCCATCTCATCCCATCAAATTCCACGTTTCTGTAGCGCCATCTTCAGTGGACCACCTCACACCACATTGACCGATGGACAACACTTATTCTTTGAGTCGATTCTACTGCATTGAAACAATTCCATCTAAACGCTCGTCTGCTCTCTTGTTCATTTGAGCTCACTTTTCTTTAGAGAACATGCTCAGTGTAAGCATTGCTTTTGATGCCTCTTTTGATTTAAATTTATTTGTTAAGATTCATTTAGGTTGAGACTACATACTCTAGATTCGCACATAACAGGTGATATATATATAAAATGAAACAAATCTTCACAATTAGGATTTTTAGCATTGCAAGGTTGACCTACTGGTATTTTCCCCATTCTCAAAGCCAGTGATGGGCGCAAATAAAATTACTTATCTTGAATATCCATAAATCTAAATAACACATAGAGCTCTTTTCTCAAAGCTGGTTCTATAAGTAGGTGTTTCTCACACAACTATCAGAAACGTTGCTACATGAGTCCGAACTCATCTACTTTGATATTCATCTCCCGGTGTTGAAAATGTCACACTCAAGTCTGGACTAAGACACAATCGTTCACAGAAAACACTTTCTGAAGCCTGGGTATGTAATTGTGAATCACATCTTAGAAAGGAGGGAGTTTCAGCTGCTAAAGCTCATTGAATTAGGCACTTGGCTGATGAAAATGTTTCTTTTAAGAACTGACTGAAGCAGATACAAATCCAAATTTTGCTGTGTGATATAAATACCAAAAATATTTAAGGGCCAGTTGTATGTAGGTTGGGCTTTACAATTTCCTAATAGCGAATCTTAACTTTTCCCTATTAGGAAATCACAAGCTGGGATGTATAACAGTGTGTTTAGCACTGTTTGTGATTCCAAATGACCTACCTCATCAATATTCATGAGGTAGGTCGCAATTTGCGACTCAATTGGGAATAGCCGCACTCACAGGAATACTGGCCTGTTGGGGCAGCAAACCACCATGTTTTTGCCTGCTTTTTAAATAAAGCAGTTTTTTTCATAAATGCAGCCCATGTTCCTTAAGGGAAAATGGGATGCATTGCAAACAAAAGAATGAAAAGGTTTTTTTTCTTCATTTTTTCATAGTAGGCAGTGGTGTGTGGGACAACTACCTTCCATTCACAAAGGGGAATGGGTACCATCGGGACCCCTTTCCATTTGCAAATGGGTTACCAACAACTTGAAGTTAGTGGTAACTGCATGTATTTTGTGGCCGCATTCATGGTCAGAAAACCATCTTACATCCCCCTCCGACTCGCTATGAGGAAGGGAAGCCCTTGGCACATCTCTTCCTAATAGCAACTCGCAAACCTATTCTGCAAGTCGGTAACAGGTTACTGACTCGCAGAATAGCATTGTTACAAGGGGAAAATCCCAATGGGCCAGTTGCAACCAGGAAATGTCTTTCACACATCTGGCCCTAAAAGTATTAATTAGTTCAGGAAAATGATCATAGTTGTACTTATTTGAAATTGAGAATTACTCGACTTCTAAAGTTTGAGTCGTTAAATCAGCACTTGCTTTTTTATGTGCATTAAATATATTTTTAGAATTAAATAGGAAAGAAAACTACCTTTTTTCTTTCAGCTCAATTCATGAAGTGTGGTGAAACATTTTGTTAACTTAGTAAATGTTGATATGTTTCAAAAGATAAAAATTTGAAAAACTATGTAATTTTGGGCTTTGTCAGTAATAATTTACATAAAAGTTAATCTCCGACTACGGTAGTCTAATTGAGGAAATACTTTGAAAAGAATGCTCTATTTTGCAAGCGTACTTAAATTTAGTTTCTGCAAAAAAATACAATTTGCTTAGTTTTTCTCTTGCTGAATCAATTTGTGAAAAAATATTCTCCACCTTAATTACTGCTTGCAAAGTTTCTATCTTTCAATGTTAATGTACACATTTTTAATTCAGCTTTAGTATCATGAATTGACAGGGAGCAGGCAATGCACTTCGGTGTTCAAACACGGTAATGGTTTCTGCTGCGACAAATATGGTCTCTGCTAAAAGAGATAAAATCCCTGAATTTGTTGGCAACTCCACCAGATGAACAGAAACAAACATAATTATTTGGATATAATATGTAGGGTGACGGTAAGGTAATACAATATTTTTTTAAATATTGTTTCTGATGACCACGAAGCGTGTGAGGTGCAATAGGGGGTGAAGGCAGAAACTAGGCTTGCTTAGAGGGAGACATGTAAAAATTAGAACAATACAAAGTAGTTTATTAAAACACCAGCATTGTTTCTTCAACATAGGTTTAACTTAAAGTTGTCTTCATTTTGAATAATTTTACTAGGTTAATAATCTCGTATTGACAAATATTTGCAAATAATTGTTTTTAGCACTATTATATTGGCTTCATTAAATCCTGTGACATAGCATCCTAAAATTCTGAGGGAAATTAGAGGCGCAAAAATATATGAAATATAATAGGTAAAACAAACCGAGACTAAAGGACTTAAAACCGATATAATTAAGTGTTATCAATAGTATTATGAATCTTTCGCACTCTTGTTTTTCAAAATCCGAGAAAATTAAATAGCAAAAGTCTGTTCTAGCATCATTTTTGTAAGTGCTGCAGAATTAGGACACTGTGGACAAAACACCATAGTTGAACTGGCTGCCCCATACATTCTTTTTCATCAGCAAGAGTTCTGTTTGAGAAGAGCCTTCACTACTTTTCTAACCACTCACAATAACGCCTTTCAAAATAGAAATAAAACATTTGGATAGGTAAACGAAAAATACATACGTTATTAGTGACATAACCTCAAATGAAAAATGAAATAATTATTCAAATAACGGAATAGAATAAAATAAAACAAATATCTAGTTGATAAATACCACAATGACTCACACTGATAAGCATCACATGTAACATACCAACCCATTTCTGTAGACTCAACAATGATCTTAACATTAATGCTGGTAAAATTATTTTGTTTAATATTAACGTGCAGATCATAATTGTAAGAATTGGATGTAACGTCAATGAGCACAGCTGTGTGCAAATAAACAGGAATCCTTAACTAACATACACACGCCATTGCTACGCTATTTTTTCACAGTGGTTAATGAACTCTCACATCATTTTTCTCGGTTATGAAATTGCAAGGAGCATTATAGCACACTGAGCTTGATTGGAGTAGCATATGGTGGTATAAAGTGTTCACGGGCCAATTAAATGTATGACTTTGTGAGTTCCTTAGTATGAGTAAAGCAAGGTGCAAAATCCAAACTCTATTGTTTCTAATTAATCCCACCAATACTCTTTGACGTACAAGCATCACGTGAAGACGGTACTTGTTCCTATTTATTCTAATTTATTCTTTGGAAACATCGTATTTTGTCAGAAACATGCTGATCCCACTCAGTTCTCCTCAAGAGCCTCCATAAGGCAAGCATTTGCCTCTCAGTCGGTGGTAGTTCCAGCCTCTTGTCTCTCACTGGACCGAAGCCATATTTCTCCCCCTTTTCACGTGGACTCCATCAAGATCCTATGGGGCATCCCTCAGGGCTCTTCTCTTAACCCCACTTTTTTATATAGTGCTGCTAGCAGCCATTATCATATCCTTTGGCTTCAGCATGATTTCTTATGCGGTCAGCACATAGTTGATCTTCCTTTCTCAGGACACTCAAAATAACCCAAGCTAACTTTATGTATTGTATGACAATAGTAGCTGAATGGATGAGCTATATCTATCCAATCTGGGAAAGGCACACCTCTCTGATATAATTTGTGGTGGTCTGTTGATCTAGGGACTCCTCAGCAGTCTCAGACCACCAGGAAACCTAGATATCATTGTTGACAGTCGGTTTGCAATGAACAACTAGTGGACAGCGGACTCGGCCTGTGGTTTTGGCATCCGTAAGATGCTAAATAAATATTTGAGTGGTTGTCACAGGACTCAAGAAACACAGCACCTGATTTAGAGTTTGATGGGCAGGTACTCTGTCACAAACCTGACAGAAACGCCTTCAGCCTTATTAAAAGTGCATTATTTTCTAATGCATTTGTAAGAAGGTGGACAGGATATCTACCACATCTGTGACAGATTACCTGTCTGCCAAACTGTAAATCAGGCCCATGGTCACCGAAGCGCTTATTACTAGCAGCCTAGATTACATTAATGCCCTCCACCTGGGCATCTCAGAGCATCTCAGAGCATCTCATCAAGAGGCTGGAGGTGGTTCAGAATGCAGCCACAAGCCTAATACTAAATCTTCCTCATTGTTTTTCATTCTCAAATAATTTGTGATCCCTCCATTGGCTTGCCATCCACAAGTGTGCTCTTTTCAAACTTCAGTGTCACATTTACAAGAGTCTGGATAGCCACAAACCCCCCCACCTTAGTAATAGAGTTCACTTCTAGAATCCATCTGGACACCTGCAATCTTTCTCCCTTTTACTTGCACATTCATTCCTCACATCCACTGCATCAGAGCTGGAGGTCGCTGCTTTTCCTAGCTCACCCCAGCAGACTTGAACAAGCTTTCCTCATTTGTCCACTGTGTCATTCCTTTCTTGACTTCAGAAATAAATGAAAAATTGCGGTAGTCACGCCTTCCAGCAATGTGTTTCTTACTCTGCACAAGGATACCCCTTGGTGGGGACATGCGCATTAAAAACACTGTTAATATAACGTAACATCTTGAACTTCAAAAATGCATTTAAATCTTGGCTAGTTTTTGTATTTCCTTTGAGTAGGGGTGTGGGCATTATTTTATTTTGTAATTTACAAATTATCCGAATATCAAATGCTGTAAATGCTTCCCAGATTGATGCTTACAAGTGAATCTATCTTAGCATTACTGGTTAAAACCAACTGTTACAACAACTTTGAATTTAAATACAAATCAGTGAAAATTGTTTAGATACTCACACATATGTGTGCAGAGGGAGGGATTAGGGAGGTGATAACAGAGGTCGCACTGGCCAATAGTTAAGAATGACTCCAGTAGAGTTAGGGCATTGTGGACATATTTAAGAGTGGGGCAGTAATAGACAACTGCCAAAAATTGTTAGACGGAGTCTGTCCTCTCAACTCTCGATTACTCATCTCATTAAAAGACAATACAACCTCAATATTTCTGTTAGTGGAGCTTCAGCTTGCTGTGTCATTGTAAACGCACAATCTGCCGGCAAGTAGCCAGCTAAAAAGCTACTAGAAACGCCAACTGGGCAGCCTCTTTAATGGTAATAATGGCAAGTGTTTTTTGTATGGGACAACCCCATGACATTCTTGGGAAGGAAAAATATCTACAATGTATTTGAAGAAAATTCCAGCACTCCAGGGAGGGTTATTTTCCAATTTTCTAAAACACAACTTCACTTTCAAGGTTTGCTTTGGAAATTAAAATAGTACTGAATGATGTATCATGCTGCCATGGCATGGTAGGTTGACTATCTTACTTTATTGCTGAAATTATTCCCACAATATTGGAGTAATAACTTTTGACAAAGTTCCCAGCTTAAGAAGCATGAAACCTTAATAGTGAGGGACAGCCATGACTGTGCCACAGGAGGCGAAACTTCCCTTACTCCAGAGGTGCAGCAGCTCTTCCACAAAGATATACATTATTATCCTGGTCATTTTTATATCTTTTTTGGGTAGCGGGGCATTACTATTGTTTTAAATCATGCTGCCATCTCTTCCATAAATGATGTGGAAGTCAGTTACCACTAAACTCTTAACTGCCTCTAATGCTGTCCTAGTGGTACAAATTCTGAAATACCTCCATATTTCGGTCAGTCAGTGTAGGAGGCTGGCCTGGCTTGTAGTGGGTACCAAGGGGTACTTACACCTTGCACCAGGTCCAGGTATCCCTTATTAGTGTAGAGGGGTGTCTAGCAGCTTAGGCTGATAGAAAAGGTAGCTTAGCAGAGCAGCTTAGGCTGAACTAGGAGACGTGTGAAGCTCCTAATATACCACTGGTGTCATATGCACAATATCATAAGAAAACACAATACACAGATATACTAAAAATAAAGGTACTTTATTTTTATGACAATATGCCAAAAGTATCTCAGTGAGTACCCTCAGTATGAGGATAGCAAATATACACAAGATATATGTACACAATACCAAAAATATGCAGTAATAGCAATAGAAAGCAATGCAAGCAATGTACAGTCACAATAGATTGCAATGAGGGCACATAGGGATAGGGGCAACACAAACCATATACTCCAGAAGTGGAATGCGAACCACGAATGGACCCCAAACCTATGTGACCTTGTAGAGGGTCGCTGGGACTGTAAGAAAACAGTGAGGGTTAGAAAAATAGCCCACCCCAAGAACCTGAAAAGTGGGTGCAAAGTGCACCTAAGTTCCCCAGAGAGCACAGAAGTCGTGATAGGGGAATTCTGCAAGGAAGACCAACACCAGCAATGCAACAACGATGGATTTCCAGACGAGAGTACCTGTGGAACAAGGGGACCAAGTCCAAAAGTCACGATCAAGTCGGGAGTGGGCAGATGCCCAGGAAATGCCAGCTGTGGGTGCAGAGAAGCTGCTACCAGATGGTAGAAGCTGTGGATTCTGCAAGAACGAAGAGGACTAGGAACTTCCCCTTTGGAGGATGGATGTCCCACGTCATGAAGAAGCTTGCAGAGGCGTTTCCGTGCAGAACGCCTGCAAACAAGCCTTGCTAGCTGCAAGGGTCGCGGTTAGGGTTTTTGGATGCTGCTGTGGCCCAGGAGGGACCAGGATGTTGCCAATTGCATGAGGAGACAGAGGGGGCACCCAGCAGGATAAGGAGCCCACTCAGAAGCAAGCAGCACCCGCAGAAGTGCCGGAACAGGCACTACGAAGAAGAGTGAACCGGAGCTCACCCGAAGTCACAAAAGAAGGTCCCACGATGCCGGAGGACAACTCAGGAGGTCGTGCACTGCAGGTTAGAGTGTCGGGGACCCAGGCTTGGCTGTGCACAAAGGAAATCCTGGAAGAGTGCACAGGAGCCGGAGCAGCTGCAAATCACGCAGTACCCAGCAATGCAGTCTAGCGTGGGGAGGCAAGGACTTACCTCCACCAAACTTGGACTGAAGAGTCACTGGACTATGGGAGTCACTTGGACAGAGATGCTGAGTTCCAGGGACCACGCTTGTTGTGCTGAGAGGGGACCCAGAGGACCGGTGGTGCAGTCTTTTGGTGCCTGCGGTTGCAGGGGGAAGATTCCGTCGACCCACGGGAGATTTCTTCGGAGCTTCTAGTGCAGAGAGGAGGCAGACTACCCCCACAGCATGCACCACCAGGAAAACAGTCGAGAAGGCGGCCGGATCAGCGTTACAAGGTTGCAGTAGTCGTCTTTGCTACTTTGTTGCAGTTTTGCAGGCTTCCAGAGCAGTCAGCTGTCGATTCCTTGGCAGAAGGTGAAGAGAGAGATGCAGAGGAACTCTGATGAGCTCTTGCATTCATTATCTAAAGAATTCCCCAAAGCAGAGACCCTAAATAGCCAGAAAAGGAGGTTTGGCTACCTAGGAGAGAGGATAGGCTAGCAACACCTGAAGGAGCCTATCAGAAGTAGTCTCTGACGTCACCTGCTGGCACTGGCCACTCAGAGCAGTCCAGTGTGCCAGCAGCACCTCTGTTTCCAAGATGGCAGAGGTCTGGAGCACACTGGAGGAGCTCTGGGCACCTCCCAGGGGAGGTGCAGGTCAGGGGAGTGGTCACTCCCCTTTCCTTTGTCCAGTTTCGCGCCAGAGCAGGGCTGGGGAATCCCTGAACCGGTGTAGACTGGCTTATGCAGAAATGGGCACCATCTGTGCCCATGAAAGCATTTCCAGAGGCTGGGGGAGGCTACTCCTCCCCAGCCCTAACACCTTTTTCCAAAGGGAGAGTGTGTAACACCCTCTCTGTGAGGAAGTCCTTTGTTCTGCCTTCCTGGGCCAAGCCTGGCTGGACCCCAGGAGGGCAGAAACCTGTCTGAGGGGTTGGCAGGAGCAGCAGCTGCAGTGAAACCCCGGGAATGGTAGTTTGGCAGTACCCAGGTCTGTGCTAGAGACTCAGGGATCATGGAATTGTCTCCCCAATGCCAGAATGGCATTGGGGTGACAATTCCATGATCTTAGACATGTTACATGGCCATGTTCGGAGTTACCATTGTGACGCTATACATATGTCGTGACATATGTATAGTGCACGCGTGTAATGGTGTCCCCGCACTCACAAAGTCCAGGGAATTTGCCCTGAACAATGTGGGGGCACCTTGGCTAGGGCCAGGGTACCCACACACTAAGTAACTTAGCACCCAACCTTTACCAGGTACAGGTTAGACATATTGGTGACTTATAAGTTACTTAAGTGCAGTGATAAATGGCTGTGAAATAACGTGGACGTTATTTCACTCAGGCTGCAATGGCAGGTCTGTGTAAGAATTGTCAGAGCTCCCTATGGGTGGCAAAAGAAATGCTGCAGCCCATAGGGATCTCCTGGAACCCCAATACCCTGGGTACCTCAGTACCATATACTAGGGAATTATAAGGGTGCTCCAGTATGCCAATGTAAATTGGTGAAATTGGTCACTAGCCTGTTAGTGACAATTTGGAAAGAAATGAGAGAGTATAACCACTGAGGTTCTGGATAGCAGAGCCTCAGTGAGACAGTTAGTCATAACACAGGTAACACCTACAGGGCACACTCATGAGCACTGGGGCCCTGGCTGGCAGGGTCCCAGTGACACATATAACTAAAACAACATATATACAGTGAAATATGGGGGTAACATGCCAGGCAAGATGGTACTTTCCTACAGTCAGTGCACCTCTGTTTGCATGTGGGCGGTACAATGATGTAATAGCACACACTAGGTATTGAATCTACTATAACTCTGCCAGTCACTCAGAGACAGTGGCCCATTGTAAAATTTCCCAGGTCACTTAGATCCAAGTGCATTTCTAGGTGCAAGGATGGCCAGAATATAAGTACAGGCAGCGGTTGGTCTGGTTGATGTTCTCTTAAGTTCCAATAGGGCATCATAACGGTTGTGAAAAACAGTTTGGGTAAACTCCCTGACCTTGTTTGGTGCCATAGGGCCTGCAATGGCTACTCAGCCACATCTGTGATGGTTGGGTTCATTTGGCTAAGGTGTCCTGGTGTCTGTCCTAAAATGGGTTTGCAAAGTAGGTCAAGTACACCTCTAACATTCATGATGGAGGTAGAATAGTTCCACAGAGACTCAGAACTCAACAGACACAATAACATACTCTCCAGCCCAGTCCTTCCTTTGAAAAAAAGAGCATTACTTTAATAATGTCTTTGCCCACACCTCATTAGTATTTGGAAGACAAATCCCTTGGGTCGCAGTGGAGATGTCAGATTAGATACCACACAGTTCACCTTATGAGCTACTCTGGAGAAGGAGAGGGAGCCTATTCAGTGTGAGTTGGCACTGGAGAAACCCAAAACACGAGTCTGTTTCTTCCTGGTGGTGCACATACTGTAAACATGACAGAGCTTTTCCTCCTGCACAGCATGGTCTGTCCTCCTGCAAGGCCAGGCACTCTCCTTTTCTCTGTGAGCAAGCAGGCATGTGTACAGGTGCTAGGTAGACTCACAACTTCTCCAGCAAACTCCACAGACTTCAAGTGATGCTCCCTCCTCTCCGGGAGAGAGGCTGTCAGGCTGACATTAGCCTTGGATCACAACAGACTTTCAAGAATTTTGTGGTGTAGGCCCTTTCTTTGTGGCGACGCAATTGGAAGTGGAACAAAGTAGGGTGGTTTATATCCCACCTTTATAACCAAATTTCAGACATGGGATATTGATCCATTCTCTACACTCCTGGATCCGGATTGGAGTGATTCCCTTTCACATGTGATCTCTTGGCTGGAGTACTGACACAGCCTTTGTGCAAGGTGGTGGCTCTCATAGCAAGTAGTGATTATGCTGGTTCCAAGCAGGAGTACCCTAATCATAGGCACAGTTAAGTGTGAAGACTCTGCACCTGGCTGCCTTTATCTATCCTGAAATAGTTTTTAGGGAAAAGCAATAGGGCAGGCCTTGCTTAGCAAATTCTTTAACAAAAAGAGAGTAGATCCTTGTACAAACAGCAAGAGCTTGAATTATAAATGTATTATTGATATAAAAAGAAACTGAGACACTATGGGGGTCATTCCGAGTTTGGCGGGCGGCGGTTGCCGCCCGCCAAACTTCCCCCGTCGAAGACCGCGGGGGCCATTTCGACTTTCCCGCTAGGCCGGCGGGCGACCGCCAAAAGAGCGCCCGCCGGCCCAGCGGGAAAGGCCCTGCAACATTGAAGCCGGCTCCGAATGGAGCCGGCGGTGTTGCAGGGGTGCGACGGGTGCAGTTGCACTGTCTGCAAAGTGGTTTGTACTGGGACGTCATTTCACATTGTGCTTAATAAGGATGTTATGTTATTGAACCCTGATGCATGCTTATTTTTTAATCTTGTGGGTTGAGCATTACCATGAAGACGGCACTACGGGCCCAAAACGCACTGAGATAGCTTTTAATTCCTTGACAAATACATATTTAATGGATATAAAAGTGTAAAATTAAGCTGTGGACACTTTTTAGAGTCATTATGTATTCTTTTGTAAAACAAATAAAAACATTTTAAGGTTTTAATCTTTGAGTAGTATGCCCTTACATAAGGTGAAAGGATCACCAGGTGACACCAATATTATGTCAAGAATTGCCAGAATGAACAAAGAATGCCCAGGCCATGCCATTTAAGGGTGCTGATGGGTAATGGATTGGTACTTTTACGCCAGGGATAGCAAATACAATGCTAACAAATACTATACTATTTTGAAATACTAGCTTCCCTAATGGAGTTGTGAATCTCCAAGCATTTGTCACTTGGATTTGGTGCAAATTTAAAAACATAGGCAATTGTGGTTTGAATGTGCCTCTTAACAAACGTCATTGATGCATTTTTGGAGTTAGAGTAACTTTGTTAGTAAACTGAGGAGATTTATCATAAATATAGATGGAACAAAAAGGTTATTTTGGATCTCATTTCTGATTTAGATCCAGTGTTGTCTAGGGGCATACACATAGGCCCTCATTACAACCGTGATGGTTGTAATGAGGGCAAATGTGGCGGTAGTACCGCCAACAGGCTGGCGGTACAACAGCCTGCATTATGACTGTGGCGGTCTTGCCACGGTCATACCGCCGGGACCGCCAGGCTTCTGCCATGGCGGTCCCGGCTGTTGTAATCCACCAGGGCAAGCAGCGTTGCCCTCTGGATTACGAGTCCCCATCTGCCAGCCGTTCCATGGCGGTAAATACTGCCCCCATGCACACCCCCATCGTGCAATCCACTGCCCCAATTACGGGAGCCAGGTGCAATGTTATGGACGTACTCCCTGCAGGGCGGACGGGCGGAAACTCTGTTTCCATCCGTCGGCCCAGCAGGGATGTCAAATTATGGCCGGCGGATTTCAGGCCGCATTTGCAGCCTGCTGGCGGTACAAATTGGCGGGCGGCCTCAGCCGCCCGCCAATGTTGCAATGAGGGCCATAGTGTGTTTATCCCCACACTTGTCTTTGCTGCCTTAACTTTTTAGCGTGAGGCAGCTATCTGGGTGTAGTAGCCACAGCAGAAGGTGCTTCCTAAAGCTCACTTTAATTGTTTTTTCATAATTTTCTTGATGAGTGCTTCTTCACATAAATAGACATATTGCATTTCCAAACAATCCCAACAAATTGCAGCAAGCAAAATTAAATGTTAAACATATTATAGGGTATATAAATGGTACACGTTTTAATCTGTCCACCAAGTGCCTCTGAATATTTATATAGGAATTGAAATAGCTCAGCACTCTTTAATCATACAATGGTATGCAACACTGGCTGTTTAATAACAGACTTTGTAGCTAAACTTCCTGGGTCTACGCACAATTTCACCATAAAACTGTATTTCCATAGGAGATTACTTTGTTTTAGGTATTTACTTTGATTCAGAAATTATTAAAGTAAATCTATACTTGTACTGATTTTAACTGTAACATTATGATTGCAGTATTTCGCTGTAACAAATTGACTTATTTGGGGTGTGAGCCGTGGCCAAGCAGCAACTACAATCCTTGCCAGGATAAGGCACACGCAAACCCCAAATTAACCAGTGCTCAACCCCCTGGTAGTTTGGCACAGAGCAGTCAGGCTTAACCTAGAGGCATTGTGCAAAGTATTTGTGCCGCACTTTAAACAGTAATACAATGAAAACACCACACAAAAGATCCCACACTATGTTAGAAAGTAGAGCAATTACTAATTGAAACAAAACCAACATGATAAAAATCCAATCAGTAGAACCAGAGCTATGAACTTTTAAATAATAAAGTAAAATACAGCCTAAAAGCCTAAAAGCACATTGTGCAAATTGCATGATGTAATGCAGGTTGAATACAGTGCTAGACCAGTCATGCAGAAGATTTACCTTCTCAAGTTTTGTGTCATAGTCCTGTTCATGTTGGAGAGGGTAGTGAGGAGTAAGGGGAGCACCCGAGGCAGTTGTCGGTGTGGCACAAAGAGCAGGCTGGGTGTCATGGACAGGCAGGTGGGAGCATTACATTGGAGGTCCCTCCGAGGCTGTTGCTGCTGCTGTGTGAAGAGACAGGCTGGCGGCAGTTTGGGCTGGATTAGGGTGCAGGTGGCACAGTCTTGGGGCAAACGGGCCCATTCGTAGTCAAGAAGAGCCCAAAACTAGATTTAAGAGATTGTGATGTACACCAGGGGTCCAGGACCTGAGAGGCAATACTTAGGGGACCAGAAACTGCTCTAGCTGGGTCTAGGCACAGTATGGGGAGCCTTTAATGTTCCTGAGGCTCAGATCAGGAGCCCAACAAACTAGCTCTTGGATTCACTCTGGGGTCCTGGGTTCAAGATGAAGTTGTAGGTCCAATTCTTCTTTCCCAGGCAAGAGAGCAACAGGTCAGCACAGCAGGGCAGAAGTCCCATTAGAGCAGAAGTCCAGTAGAGTGGCAGAGTAATCACAAGTCCAGAAGTTTTTTTTAACTCTGATGACCCAGGCCTACCCTTAATGGTGGTGCCACATTGTGTCCTTATTTTTCCAACATCCTAGGATTCTAAAGGTGCCCATGTTTTGTGGATTTTATTGGGGGGAACTGAGAAAATAGGCAAATATTGTAAAATGTTCAGTTTTCTGAGTAACATAGGGAAAACGTGCTGCAGATAAAAGTGTTTTTTTTTTCTCCTAAAATGGCATCCATGATCAGTTTGCTGTATTAAAGTCACCATCTTCCCATCTTTCAGGAACATGCCTAATGTTGTGCCACAGTTCTGTAATTTTTTTAAGCGATAGCATATTTGTCATATTTTTTGTGCTCTCATCCTCCTCCCAGTGTGTGGTGAAAACCAGTGCATGATCCAGAAATGCTAAAGACATTTGAAAAGAAGACAAAATTCCAAATTTGACAACGGATCATATGTGTAAATCCTTCAAGTTTTTCCCAAGGAGAATATCTGTTGGAATAAGGGCATTTGTCACAAAATCTTCATCTGTAGCATTTTGTCACAATGGCCAAATGATAAAAGCAATATACCACTATACTGGCTAGACCATTTTGGTGGTAAGGATATATAGGGTTTGTAGGTTCTCCAAGAACCCAAAGTCCCCAGAGCAAACAACTGAGCTGCACCACACAAAAGCTTTTCATTGAGTACCAAGTATAGACCAACTCGTGTAGCAAAATAGGCTGAGTGAAAAAATGTTTATCAAGGAAACTCATGTATTTCTGAAATGGACATCATTTCTGGTTATTTCTGCATCTCTGAACTTATGGGTACCCGTACTAGCATATGATTTGTGGAGTAATTTTATACTGGCTTATATTTGAAAAGCACAAATGCTGTGGAATCCAATTGGTAATAACAAATATTCTACAATTCTATGCTCCTATAAGTCGCCTGATAAAAATGGTATCTCACTTTTTTGGGTAGGCCTAGCACCTGCGACAAGAAACTGCCAAAAATGCAACATAGATGCAGCACATTTTTCTACCAAAAACTGACACGGACACACAAGTAGGGTAGAGTTTTTATTGATACAGGTAGAGCAATGCTGGGTGGTAGGAATTTTGTGAATTTCTGCATTTTCCGGAGGTTTCTACCACAGAAATGTAATGAAAATGTATGATTTCAGCCAAAAGTTTGAGGTGTGCCGGGCATTGTGGGTAAGAAAATGGGATAGGGTACATGTGAAGCACATCATCCTGGACTACCTAGTTTTTAGAAGTGTCTGAGTCTGGTCAGTTTTTCCAGGTGGCAGCCTACTCAAGCCCAAAAACTACAGCCATTCCCCTTCGTAAGTGGGACAGTATTGGGAGTTAGCAAAACTCTCCTGGCTCATATGTAAAATCAACACTCAAAAGAGTCAAATATCCTCTTGCTTGCTATTCGGATGAGGTGCTTTAGGATGTATGCTGTAGGCTGTAGGCTGTTGGCTGTAGGAGGAGCAAGCATAACCATGTCCATGGTGGTAGGCAGCCCACGTCCCACCCCACCCCACTTTATTAAAAATCCCTGGCATCTAGTGGGCTGTCTGTGCCCCTTGTGGGGTGGATCAAAGGTAATTACCCCTATCTGCCCCCAAGGAGGGCAGAACAACTTTATTACCATTTTTGGGGGTTGGGAGCATGGCCATGCCCTAACCTCTCTTTAAAAAAAAAAAATCTGCTTTGGGGTCTACTGGGATTTTGCACCTCTGGGGGCATATAAGGGAAATAAACCCCATCTGCCCATCAGGGGCATGTGCCCATTGTTTTGTGGGGGGAGGGGAGCTTTGTCACATCTATTCTGGACACCCCCCACTCCTACACTAACAAGACAATAGTCCCTCTGGTGTCTAGTGGGCTTTCTGCCCCCTCTGTGGGGCAGATCAGAATAATACACACCATCTGCTTCCTGAGGGAGGCAGAAAGACAATGCCCAATTTTTGGGGAAGAGGTTGGGGCATTGCCATGCCCATTCTGAGCAGCCCTCATCCCTACATTAACAAATCCAATAGTCCAGATGGGGGTAATAACCCCATCTGCCCCCCTGGGGGAGCATAAAGACTGTGCCCATTTTTTGGGGAGAGGTTGGGGCACCACCATGTCCATTATGGGCAGCCCCCACTAATGAAAAAGTAGTCCCTGGTGTCTAGTAGGTTTTCAGTCCCCCCTGGGAGTCTGATCAGGGGTAATAATCCCCATCTGCTCTCGGTGGGGGTGCAGAAAACTGTGTTCATTTTTTGAGAGGGGATGCAGGCTTTGCTGTGCCCATTCAGGGCAGTCCTCAACAAAAGAATTAGACCCTGATGCCTAGTCAGTGGCCTTTCTGACCTGCAGGGGGCTGCAGATCAGGAGCTATTGTCCCCATCTGCCCCAGGGGTAGCTAAAATACTGCATTTTTCCTCAAAAAATTAAGGGGGAGCAAAAGCCCTTGCCCAAGGGGCCACTCTCCCCTCCCTGGTGTCTATGGGTGATATCCCTGTGTGGGGATTGACCTCTTGTGGTAATCCCCGAGCAGGGATCCACTCCGGATGAGTACTATTGGAAAGGGGAGAGTCTTTGCTTTCAAATGATACCCCTACAGTCTGCCTCAGTGCTTGAGGGGGCTGAGATAGCCCCATGAGCACTGAGGCAGTGAAAGTGAAATGAGCCAATCAGCTTCTTACATTTTCGTTATCAGAAAACTAAAAACCTTGTTTCCAGATCCCAACGTTGTTTTATTGCAGCAGGAAATCCTTTTAGTGCCCGTACCAGAGGGATTTCCTGTGTCATGTGCGGGGACAGCTGGGAGCTGTTTGACACTCACAAGCACCACAGCGTCGGACGGCGTCCAACTCACAGAGCTGGTTAATGTTCATTAGTTTGCAATGTATTTTTATTGTTATTTACTGTTGTCAATGACATTGGGCCAGTCAGTGGCCAGTGATTAATGGCTTCATTATGGTATGCCAGTTATCGATACCCATTACAGTTTTTAACCGTTATATAAATTTACACACTCTGCAGTACAAATAGCTAGATCATACATGAAAAGATAAATTATCTGGCCGGGTCTAAGAGAGGTCTGAGAAGGCGTTAAAAGTGCTGAAAAAAATGGTGCTAGGAAATCTCTTAGATTTCTTTGTGCCATTTTTTTCCTCCCTAAAAGGGGAACGCCCCCTTGCATACATTATGCCTGGCGCAGGTATAAAGTGGCGCAAGGGTTTACAAAGTGGCGCAATGCTTGTAAATATGTTATGTGTAAAAAGCCACTTTAGCGCCGCCTTAAGGTAAAAAGAATTACGCTATGGTGGCACTATGGTGACACTAGGATTCTTAAATCAGACCCCTGGTCAGGTAGAGTAGTTCTCTTCTTGCTATCTGCCCAATAGGGCAGCAAAGTTTGATTTTGTTACGTTGAGGCAATTATTCTTTTAACAGCAGTGCTTTAGCCTTTAAACCTTTCAGACAACACCGGAAAATACAAGTGTAAAACTTACTTTAAAAATAAAGTTGCAATTCTAATAGTGTGGTGATGCATAAATAGAAGCGAGGGGAAAAGTAAATGAATTAAGGTAAACATGGGAACATACAGCGCATTTGCGTTGAATGCTGAATGCGGGCATTCCTTTTGCTCTAAGACTATTGTATGTGAACTGAGTGGCCAGTTCTTGTCTCAGAGTTGTATCGCAAGAGAACCTAGGGCCAGGTGTAGGAAAGAAGCAAATTTTGACTTGCAATTTGCGAGTCCGTGCTATTAGCAAATTGCAAGTCGCAATTTGCTATGCAGAAAGGTGTCTCAGACACCTTCTGCAACTCGCAATGGGTCGCAAAGACCCACCTCATTAATAATAATGAGGTGGGTCGCAGTTTGCAACCCCATTGCGAGTATGGGCACTCACGGGGATGGTGGCCTGCTGGAGACAGCAGACCACCATGTCTGTGACTGCTTTTTAATAAAGCAGTTTTTTTTTTCCATCTGCAGCCCGTTTTCCTTAAAGGAAAGCGAGCTGCACTTGGAAAAAAAATACAGAAAACTTTAGTTTCGGTTTTTTTCAGAGCAGGCAGTGGTCCATTGTACCACTGCCTGCTCTGAAAAAATAATTTTGTTTCCATTCACAAAGGGGAAGCGGTCCCATGGGGACCCCTTCCCGTTTGCAACTGGGTTACAATCCACTTCATGGGGACCCCTTCCCATTTGCGACTGGGTTACCATCCACTTCAAGTGGATGGTAACTGCGATTTCATTTGCGACCGCAAAATGAAATTGCATAGCGTTGCAAGTCGCAAATAGGAAGGGAACACCCCTTCCTATTTGCGAGTTCGAAATGCATTTTGCGAGTCGGATCCGACTCGCAAAATGCATTTCTGCATCGCGGAGAGGCTTTTGCACCTCGCAAATGGCATTTTTCGCCGTTTGCGAGGCGCAAATCCTTTCCTACATCTGGCCCTTAGTGTTCTCGGGGCTACATTTAGATTCAGTTGTAAATGTGATTTTTTTACAACACTTTCGAAATGCTGGATTTTACAGCCATTGTTTACTGCCGATTTAAGCTTGTAGAAAGGTAATTTGTTTTAAATTCATTTTCTATTGCATTCCTAGATTTTAATACTTTTCAATCTTTCACACTCATTTACGTTTGTGATTCCTGTTACAATGGAGATAAGGACGGATTCAGATCCTATGATTTTTCAATTATCTATTTGTTACCAATTTGTAACTACAACATTTAAATGTGTAATGTGAGAATTACATGTTTGTTAACTAAAGATCTGACGGTGGCCGAGTATAATGGTGGGAATTCTGTTTTTGTCCTCCTTATTCGAAGAACAAAAATCAGAGTTCTACTAAGTAATGTTGGTGCAGAAAAAGCAAAAGGAGAGATAGGAAACAGAAAATCTACGGATTATTCCTTAACCTATTTCAAATGCCTTGGTTCAGACTTTGGCAGTGTATCCCCTGGATGAACACGCAATTTTTAGAACAGTGTTTGGCAGTGTATCATGTGGATGAGCAGCCATTTCAGGCAAGCTGCTGGGCGGTCAGTGTAAACTAGACTTGTGAAGAAACATCCAGACAGCTGTGACTCCACTGGAAAATTCTCTGTTAGTACTTTATTTATGTGTAACTAGATATTTCCAAAGAATACTTGCAACAGAGGCAGAAATAACCCAGTCTATATTCGCTCAGATAGTGAATGAAATCATGGATGCAGTGTTGGCCATTTTAGACCACTTGATTACTCACCGACGTTCTAGAACATATTGCCTACAACATGCCCAGTACCCCAAAAGAAGTGGAAAACTTTTCAGTTGCAAAAAATGACCTACTCATTGTATATACAAGTGTTTGCAATTCTTTATGTTCAGCAGTGCTCTGTTATGTAAGTTAGCATACATTAGTACAATAGGAAATATATAGAATTGTATTACATACTTCCAAATAAAATAAAAAAAAAGTGTTTTGAACTAGAGAAGCATAAATATAATCATACCTACAATAAACAGTCAATGTACTCAACAGGAATATGATAGTGTACTATAAAATAAAGGCCTGTTTATTCGTTTTTAGTAAAGAAATAAAAGAGAAAAGAGAAGAAGAGGAGTCAAAAAAATCAACAAAAAAAAATCACATATTTATAGTAGAGCAACCATTAATTTTAAATAGGCAATCAAGGTGGTTCTAAAACAGTATTGGCAGTGGTATGAAAGGTCTTTTGTAGTAAAAGAAAATAAGTGAGAGGGAGCAAGAGCTTGTCTCTTTTGATTAGCAGTTGAGTAGTGTTAGCATTTGCAGGATCCATTCTGTGGTTATAACAAATCAAATCCCATCAGTTTGAAGTGTACTAGAAATAAGTAGGTCAACAAATTTACCACACATAGGGGGTTATTACAACTTTGGAGGAGGTGTTAATCCGTCCCAAAAGTGACGGTAAAGTGACGGATATACCACCAGCCGTATTACAAGTTCCATAGGATATAATGGACTTGTAATACGGCTGGTGGTATATCCGTCACTTTACCGTGACTTTTGGGACGGATTAACACCTCCTCCAAAGTTGCAATAACCCCCATAGTCTGGGACTGCCGTATTGAAGAAGTACTACCCAAACAAATATGTCAAATACTCAAAGGTATGTTGGTAGACAAAATCTGATTAATTTTATCCCAAACTTGTACCCAAAAGATTTTAACTAAAAGGCATTCAAAAAACATGTGCATATAATGAAGGTTTTCTTGAGAACATGACCAACATTTGTTGTCTGCACTAAGTTTAAATTTATAAAGATAAATAGGAGTATGCTACAGTCTGTTATAAAAAATAAAATAATATTTGGGCTGTAGATGCAGAGTGGGATGTTGTGTGGAGTTCTGACCATATTTTTTCCATGTTTATAGAGGAAGCTGTTGATTGAAGTCTTGTCCCATGCAAATTCCATTTTAGACTCGGGTCTCACAGTGTAGGTACTAATAGGAGATTTGTATATAGAGACGCTTGGACTGGTGATCAAAAGTTATCAGCTTGGGAGAAGGTTTCTGTAGGGGGAGTAAATGTGAAGATAGCGATAACATTTTATTGAGAATATTTTGGAGATACTGGTATTGCACAGCATAATGAGAGGAACTGTGAAATTTGTGTTCAATATCTTGAAAGTCAAGTAGACCATTTGCTGACATTAAATGATCTAAGGTTATGATACCTTTATGTATCTATTCTTTCCAGGCAAGGACTCTATTAGTTCATTTGAAATCTTTATTGTACCGTATAGGATTTGTTTGAGATTCTCCTGTGAGGAATGAGCAGCAATAAGTAGTGGCATCGCAATAGAGATGGAGTGAGTGATTTTTGGAGAAAGGAGGGATTTTGGGGGTTTTGAAAGTCAAATTGCAACCTTGAAAGTAAATGGTGTGATTTGCGAGTGTTCTAATTGACTCCAGATGGTGGTTTTGTCCTGGAAGGTGGAAGAAAAGGACATCAGTATTTGTTTCAAGACAAAAGCAGAGTGATAACGTTTTAGACATGGAAAACTGACACCTCCATTATCTCTAGATTCCTGTAATTTAGTTAATGATATACAAGATTTACGTTTATTCCATAAAAATGTCCTAAATATTGCATTGATAGTTTTGAAAGAACAGAGGAAAGTTTAAACAGGAGCACAGACAAATAAAAATTTAGAATGGGCAACATCATCAATTTAATTGAGGCCAATCTTCCTCACCAAATTAAATATAGAAGGTACCATCCATCGGACAACTTAGAAATTTTTGACTTAACATTTTAGAAATTGATTTGAATAGTGTCATTAATAGAATTAGAGTATTGCATACCCAGGCATTTAATATGCTTAGAGTTCCAAATAAAGCCTGTATCTTTAAACATGTTGGATAAACAATAAGCATTTAATGGAAAATCCTCTGATTTGTCTACATTAAGTTTATACCCTGAGACATTGGAATATTCCTGCAACAAGTGAAAACAATCAGGGATAATTTTGTGAGGGGTAAGATATAAAAATCTAAATATCATCTGCATATGCTATGAATTTAATTTCCAAATCATTATGCTTAAATCCATAAAAGTTAGGTGATCTGGTATTTTCTCTAAAAAAGGCTCAAGGGCTAATATAAATAAAGGAGGTGATAGCGAACATCCCTGTCTAGCACCTCTATATAAGAGGAAGTATTGGGATTGCTTACCATTAAATAAAATAGATGTAGATGGTGAGGAGTATAAAAGTCTAATAAGTTTAAGAATATGAGGGCTTCCAAACATGAAATCCGAACAGACTCGATTGAAGGCTTTTTCGGCATCTAAAGTTATAGCAGCTATAGGTTCCTTTAGTCTCAGAAGCAAGATGGATAATGTCAAGAAAAGTCCCGGAATTATCCAATATGGATTGTCCCTTGATGAAACCTGACTGATGTATATATATTAAGTCTGGGATTAACTTATTAATATGTAACGTGATGACTTTTGGAAAGATTTTACAATCAGTATATATAAGGGATATAGGCCTGTAATTACTGCATTTCGATAAATCGTTATCTTTTTTAGGAATTAAGCATAACATAGCTTCAGAAAAAGTACCTTTTGTTTGATTTTGTATTATGAAAAACTGAATAAGTGATAATAGCTTTGGAACTAGAATAGATGCAAATTTTGAATACACCTCAATTGAGAAGCCATAGGGGCCAGGGGCGTTATCATTTAGAAGTTTGGTGATGATGTTCTTTATTTCTGCCTCAAATAACTCAGAGTCTAATGGAGACAAATCTATTTCGTGTATCTTTGACTGAGGAATAGATTGGAAGAACGTATCAATGTCATTCATACTAGGAGTGCTTTCAGAAGAATACAATGTGGTTTAGTAGTCAGTAAAGCATTCCAGGACTTTTGAGTTATTAGTGTGTCTGTTTCCATGTTTGTTTGTAATAACAGTAATTTTAGATTTCTGTTTCTTAATCTTTAAAGAATTTGCGAATAATTTACCCGCTTTATTTTTCCCCCCATAAAATTTGGAATTAATTTTAAGTAGAGTACCACATGCACTTTCCCAAGACTGATTATTAGATTTTAATTTAGCCTCAATCAACTTAGATGAAATATCTGATTTGTTAGAGGAGAAATATTTGTGTTCAAGATGTTTGATTTCTGTGAGCAGTTGAGAGGAGGCTTTAAGTTTTGCTTTCTTTTTAGTTGCAATGTAATCTATAATAAAACCTCTAGCGCAGGGTTCTGCAAAGTTGGTCCTGGAGAGCCGGGCCCATGCCAGATTTTTAGCATATCCACATTTTGAAAAATTTAGATTTCTGAAACATCTTTTTTCTAAATGTGGATATGCTAAATACCTGACATGGACCCGGCTCTTCAGGACCGACCCTGCTCTAGTGGAAGCTTTAAAAGCATCCCATATAAAATTCACCTGAGTATCAGAGGATAGATTATTAATAAAAAGTTCTTTTAAAAACACTGTAAACTGTGCAATCAATAACTTGTCTTGCAAACAAGAGATATTAAATCTCCAGCGATTGGAAGAGGGGGAATTACTTGGGAAGTTTAATTCAATGATAACTGGAACATGATCAGATAAAAGAATAGACCCAATGTCCGAATGTGAAATTTGAAATTTGCGTAACATATATATAATCTATTCTAGAGTGTAAGTGATGAACAGGAGAATTAAATGTACATTTTAATATGTCTTGATGAGCAATTCTCCATACACCATTAAGTCCTCTAGAGGAAATTGCTTGGTGGAATGCTTTTTGCATTTTATTAGGGGTATAACAGGTTTGAGAATGACGATCAACTAATGGATCCGATGTTGGTTACAATCACCTCCTACCTCATATTTATCTGATTTGCAAAATAGTAATAAAGAAGAAAAATTGACCCAACCAGTGGGTCCATAAACATTACATGTGGAAAATAGCGTACCATTAATCTTAACTGTCAATCAAATCCATCTGCCTGCATCATTTTTAACCTCCTTTATAACCTATAACTGTAAGGATTTATGAAACAAAATTATTATCCAATTCTTGTTATGATCTGCAAAGGAACCAAATACATGACCTACCCACTTTCTATTCAAACTTTTAGATGTGTTTCTTGTACAAGAGCAAACTGACAATTTAATTTACCAAGATGTTTGAGAATTCTTTGTTCCTTAATTATGTAAACCCATGATGTCCCATGAGATAACACGGAGACTGGTCATTTGTGAAATAATGGTAAACAATTAGACAACAAAACCATAAGTAAACCTAAAGTGCAGACAACATATGAATCGTAGAATAAGATGGAATGAAAAGTTATGACATATATCTGTGTGTGGTTGCTTGTTGATACCAGTATTGCATTATAAGATGAAAAAAGAAGTGAAAGAAGAGAGAGAGATAGAAGGAAAAAAAGAAAAGAGAACAGAGAAAAAGGAATAGGGAGGGAGCAATAGCACCCCAACAATAGAGGAAGAAGAAGATGACAAAAAGCCAAAGAGCTTTAGTCATAATTGACTTGAAAAGAAAATATAAAATTTGCAAGGGAGAAAGGGTGAAGCAAGAAAATTAGAGGCCAATCAACAACGATGCCCCCAAGGATTTTAAATACTAAGTAACATAATGGAGGAGAAAGATTAACACAGAGTTTTGTACTTTACAATGTTAACAACTGATGATAAGACTTACCAACAAGGGAAATATCAATGTGATGTTGAGATATACAAGAACATGTACATATTAGGAGAAGGGAAATTCTCAACTTGACAATTCAGCATTTTTAACACCTGTGAATGAAAAAATAAAAAAGTTGAGTCCCACTTTAAATAATCAAGTCTTACTGACGTTCCATAGTCTCTCCTTTATGATTGTATATATAAATTGCGTCAAATGTGATGGACTTTCAAAAGTAGATGTTCTGTCTTTCTAGGTAACCTTAAAGAAACAAGGGTGAATAAGGCCAAATCAAGCATTCATTGATCTGAAGGCAGGTCGAAGATCCAGACACTCTTTTCTTCTATCAGCTGTCACCCTGGACACATTTTGAGTGAAGAAAATCTTTTGACCAGACCATAACATTTTTTTATGTTGTTTGGTGGCTATTAAAACTGTCAATAGATCTGAGCATTGTACAAAAAGGGCAATGATTCCTCTTGGTTTAGATGAAGAAGATGGTTGAGATGATCCAATACGGTGAGCTCGCTGAATGTTAAGGACCATGGTATTCTGCAGACCAACAATCTTTGGAATATGAGTTTGCAAAAATGTTATCATATCTTGGCCTTCAGTTCCTTCCAGAATGCAATAAATGTGAAGGTTATTTTACTGATTACGGTTTTCTAAGTCTTCTGTCAGTTTTTTAAGTATTATGATTTCTTTAGCCATATTGTCGACCTTGACAGTAGTATCTTGTACATCACTAATCCTCAGTTACACCTCAGTAAGTCAAGAGTCCAAACTTGGCCACTTCTCTTCAATTTGTTGTAATGCTAAATTTGTCTCCATAACAAAAGTATTTATTCAATTTAGATCAACCATAATATCCTCCAATGTAAGAGGTAATGGAGACTTAGTGGGGGAAGATGGATGCTTTTTAACTCTTTTTTACCCCTGGAATCCTTATGACCATTAGGATTGGAAACAGGGGATATAGAGACTTTTGAAGTATGTGGAACATCCATAATGACGATATTGTGAATATATTAATACAGTAGTATGATTGATGCTCCTGTTCTTCAGAGCCAAGAAGATAAGTATATATATAAATATATATATATATATATATATATATATATATATATATATATATATATATGTATAAATAAAGAAATATCTATCCATATATATATATATATGTGTGTGTGTAAGATATATATATATATATATATATATATACATAGATATATGTATATACATATATAAATGCAAGTTGATAAGTGAATCAGAATGCCCAAAATTAACTGTATAAAAGGCAACAGGAAATGACTATGACATTTTATATTTATTTAGAATAGTAGCAGTAGAATAGAAATGAAAAAAAAAGTAAAGGTATTTTTTCAAAATTTGCAGCCGTAATCCTGAGGGAAAGAGAGCAGCAGGTTGAAGGAGTTAAAAAACAGAGTTAAAAATGTATAAAGCTCACCATACTGCTCCTCATTAGATCACACACCATTTCCAGGAGAATATAAATCATTAGCTGTCAAAAATCTGCTCCTCCGTGGCAAAGTCTTATCGGCGACTCAGGAGCAATGCTATCGAGCGGCCATCTTGTTTTGATCTACTCGTGATCTCCAGTGTTTGCAATTCTGACCTAAACATTGTGCAATGCTTTGCACATAACAGTGGAACTACTTATGATGTTAAAATAATGTACAACAGCAGAATTCCAGATGTAATGAGGATCCTGCAACATTACCAATCATAGCTAGTAATGCTAGTATGATTGAATGAAGTTTGTTCTTGTGACACATTTTGTTGTCATGTTTTTAGGTGACAGGGTCTGCCCAATGCATATCAGGGTTAATGAACCAATACTACATCCCCAAACTGAAAGTGATGATAGCTACAACAGTTTCCACATTAAGGCGGTCATTATCGACAAGGCGGTAAAGACCGCCGACCGCCGTAGCGGTGGTGAAAAGAATCCCGCCGGCGGCGGCAAATGGAAACCCGCCATATAATGAACAAAAAACCCAACCCGCCAAACATTCCCACACCACCACTCCCCGCCAGGACCCTGTTGGCGGGAATCACAGCCCAACCCACCCAGCCACCGCCAAGCACACCCACATCCCGCCCTCCAAATAAAGATGCACAAATCACTTTGGCGGACAGTGGAGGCCGGACGACCATTGGCGGCTGCGACCGCCACGGGCGGCAAGTGGGCCCAACAGCAACCACTGCACACATTGGATAGGCTTAGCACCCACACACCTGACACACATCCAGAACACCATAAAACACCCCCAGACACACCCCACAATCCCTTGCAAGGAAACCAGGACTAGAAGATGGAGAGCACCAGAGCCAGACAGAGAATGCCAGCAGACAAGACACGCATAGCGACCCACACAGGAGCACCCAAACACCGTCCCCAGTCCCCACGCCATCCACTACCCTCACCATGTCCCCCCCAAAAATCCACACTTCACCGAAAGGGAACTGAGGACCATGGTGGACGAGATCCTAAAAGTGGAGCCACAAATATTCGGCTCCGAGGTGCAGCACACACCCATCGCCCAGAAAATGGAGCTGTGGCAGACCATCAACAACAGGGTGAATGCAGAGGGACACCATCCACGACCCAGGGATGACATCCGCAAGAGATGGAACAACCTGCGGGGGAAGGTCCGGGCCATGGCATCCAGGCACCACATCGCAGTGCAGATGACTGGGGGAGGGCTGCCACCAACACCACCTGACTACACCGACTGGGAGGAGAAGGTACTCGCCATCCTGCACCCAGAGGGACTCACTGGACTCACTGGAGGAATGGACTCAGGTAAGTCGTCTACATTTACCCCTTATACACCATACCTGTAATACATGCACCATCCCACCCCACCCACACCCACCTAGACCCACACCCCTCCCAGCCATTACCCACCACATCCACCACCCTGCATCACCCACAGCTCACTACCAGGCCCACATCACTCCCACTGTGCACCCACCGCTGCACATTCCCACAATGGAAAAATAACCCCCACCACAATGTAACGCCACCACTGCCACTAGATGCTATGTCCACCTCACAAAGGCACCCCTGAAGGCCACTGAAAGGCACACCAGCACTAAATTGCACAGTACTGCCCACCTCAAACCCTCTTGCATATGTAACAAACACTTCTATGTCCCCCAACAGGCACCACTACCTATGCAACGCTAATGGTGGGGACAAGGAGTACCACAGCATTCCAGGGAGACAGAGGCACATCACAGAACACTGGTGAGGGATCTCTGGACACTGATGAGCAGGCAGGCTCCTCACATAGCCCTGAATGCTCACCATGCAGCAGCCCCACCCAGGAAAACACTGTCACCCCTAACACCAAGTCAAGACCAGGAGGCCAGGGGAGGCGTGCCCACACCAGTGGACCCAGGGCACAAACAGGTGTACCACAGCAACAGAGGCCACAGTCTCTCACCCCCAGCATGCAGGAAGACGACAGCCCCACTACTAGTGGCACGTCCAGACCTGCGCAGGGGACACAGGCACAGGGGGCCAGGGCAAGGTCAAGTGCCCCAGTGTGTCAGGTGGTAGGGCACCGGATAGATGCAGCAGCCCAGGACATCATTGCAGAAGTATTGGGGGCATACCAACATACCCAAGACAGGTTGGCACAGATTGTAACCACCCTGGAGCAAAGTCAGAGGATACAGGTGGAACACCACCAACAGACCATGGAGCAGTGGAACGAACACAATGCCACAATGGCCACCATTGCTGGAGCACTGCTGCAGTTGGTCAACAAACCCTCACACACCCACACAGGACAAGAGGCCATCACAACAGCCCTGGACAAACAGCAACAGTTGTCCCAAGCAGCTGAAGCAGCACAGGAAAAACCCTCCCAGGAATCATAAGGGCCGACCATGTCACCCCAAGTAGCTTCACAGCAGGTGTCCAAACGTAGTCTCAGGCCAAAATATGGCACTGGAAACCCAGCAAAGAAGAAGCCCCCTACCAACAATTGACACTGCTGCTGCTGCCAAGCAACCAACCCATCCATTCACAAACTGCACTTAGCTGAGGGCTAAATGATGTACTGAACTACAAATAGGACCCACCTATGAAATCAAACAGGCCTGCCACCAAGTCGGTTTTGAGGACAGCCAACCATAACGACTTCCATCACTGTACATAGCACATTTCACTGTGTTCCTCCAATAAACAACATTTCTCACCTGTAACATAGTCCCCTGTCTTCAATGTTGAACAAAGTGGAGTAATGATGCAAAAGGCAGGGATAAACTTTATTGTCAAATTGTGCATGCTGCTGGTACAGTGTGTTTCTAAATAGTCAAGAAGGGAATGCTTATGTTGTCTGTCTGTACCATGCTGAAGAGGTCCATGACTCGCATATCATGCCAATTCCCCTTAGTTGACATGGCACACTTACAGTATCAGTCACTAACCACATATACAGGCTGAAGTCCCAGACAGTTATTGGAAGTAGAGTTGTATCAGTTGGTTTCTGGAATTTATATCTTCCCCTTCCTCATCCTCACTATCACTCTCCTCACCACTCTGAGGTAACACATCAGGACCTATATCACCCTCCACCTCCAAAAGGGGGACTGAATGTCTCACTGCCATGTTGTGCAGCATGCAGCAGGCCACCACTATCCTACACAACTTATCAGGCCCATAGGCCAGGGAACCCCCAGAGATATGTAGGCACTGAAATCTAGCCTTCAGGAGACCTATAGTACGCTCTATCACCCTCCTAGTACGTCCATGGGCCTCATTGTATTTCCTCTCTGCATCCGTGCTGGGATTCCTCACTGGTGTCAGGAGCCAACACAAGTTTTGATAGCCAGAATCACCTTGAGAAATGGTCAACACAGAGTCGTCATTGGAATGTCCTTAGTCTGACAGGCTGTTTTTCAGCAATGTGTCAGTTAGTGACAGGCACACTTACCTATGATCCACCCTCTGTCCTTTTGGAGTTGTTCCATCTTTTGTGGCACACTACTGTTACTCAAAACAAATGAATCATGGACTGAACCCGGAAACATGGCATTCACATGGGATATGTACTGGTCTGCTGTACATACCAATTGGATGTTCATGGAGTGAAAGTTCTTTGTGTTTCTGTACACCTGTTCATTAACTCTTGGGGGGATGATGGGTATGTGGGTTCCATCGATGGCACCAATAACATGGGGGATGTTTGCAAAGGCATAGAAGTCTGACTTGATGGCAGGAAGCTCAGCACTTTGGGGGAATTGCACATAGGATTGCAGATGTTCTACAAATGCATTTAGAAATCTTGTAAGTACCTGGCTGAACATTGGCTGTGAGAAACCAGCACCCATGCCCACTGTCACTTGAAATGAGCCTGTGTCCAGGAAATGGATTGCAGAGAGCACCTGCACCTCATTTGGAATGGCATGCTGATTACGATTTCCATGAGTCAGTGCAGGATCCAGTAATGCACATAGGTCCTGAATAGTTGCAGGTGTGAGTCTGTAAGTGATAATGATCTGATGCTCCACCATGGTCCCCATATCCACAAGTGGTCTGTACACAGAATGTGCCCTTCCTCGCCACAAGGGTCTGTACCTGTGAGGGGTAAGAACAATGAGTCATGTGCACACATACACAGGCATATTTGCTAAACACATTCACTGCATTCTTCATAGTAGTGTCTGTACAATAACTGCAACCTGACAGATGTACATTGACATCACTAAGATGGAATGGAGTAAATCATGTGTGATAATATACTCTATGGATAGAGACATATGTGCTTCATATGGCTAGTAGGCCCAGCATTGTGACTAAATTGAATTTGAAGATGCGTGGGTGATGGCAAAATGTCTGCCCACTGTAGTTCTGCCCCTTCGTTGTGGAAGTGACCTAAGACCGCTAGCAGTTGACGTCACAACGTTCGGCGGTGTTTACCGCTGTTCACACCCTCATTGGATAACATGGATGTCTATGGGGAATCTTGGCGTATCATGATCGCTGCCAGCGGTGACAGTGCATTCGGCCGCGGAACTTACGCGTGTTCGTCATCGTGTGCTCACTTGACTCCCTGATCTTGTGCGGACAAGTACTCCTCTCCGTGTACTGCTGTGGCCTGCTTCTGGCTATGGATGTTCCACATGGTGCAGGGGAAAGGGCCCCGGCCTTCACCCAGGAAGAACTGGAGAAACTGGTGGAAGGGGTACTTCCCCTGTACATCAGACTCTACGGCCGGCCAGAGGTACAGGTGAGTCCGGGTTTGGGGGGCACTGTGTGTGCAATGGATGAAGTGGATTGCTCTGATGTGCGTTCCTGTGAGCCAGGATGGGGCTTGGTGCATGGAATGCTGCGTGCCATTGTCCAGCATGTCTGGGAGTACTGTCTATCCTATGTCTAACAATCAGCCAGCTATTGCCATCGTGCAGGTGCCTAACCTCTGTGTTTCTTCACTGTGTCTCCCTACTAGGTCAGCACCCACCAGAAGAGGGCATATTGGCATGCCATCGCCAAGGAGGTGTGGACCCTGGGGTTCTACAACCGGTGGAGCACCCACTGTCGTAAGAGGTGGGAGGACCTGCGCCGCTGGGCGCAGAAGATCAGTGAGGCCCCGATAGAAAATGTCCTCTCAACGTGGTAGGGGTGCCCGTCGGGCACTGACCCCCTTAATGCGAAGGATCCTGGTGGTGGCGTACTCAGACCTGGATGGGGGTGAGTACTCACAGCCTATACTTCAGCCCGGAAGGATGAGTGTGTGTGTGATAGGGCTCATGGGGTTTAGAGCAGGGTTTTGACTGGTGTCCAGCTACTGTCTGCTCCCAAAAGGGTGTAGGGGTATCCCTGTCAGGTTTCACCTACCTCAGCTTCAATGCAATGACAGGATATGGGTGTAGGGCAGTATACTGCTCAGTAGTCAGGGCCATGGTCATGGGCCTAGTGCACGGTGCTGCCTGTTGGGTGTGTCTGCTGGGTAGGTGTATGTCTGGCAATTGTGTATCTGCATTCAGCTACTTACAAGTGTCTCTCCTGTTTTGTCTTCCCATCCCTGTTCTCTTTTGTGTGTCTGGTACAGCATCAACATCAGGTGAGGGAGCTGAGGCACCGGCTAGTGCGGGGATAGCGGCCCACGGATCCTCAGAGGCAGAGACAACGGTCGCCAAGGGGACCAGTGGGTGGGAGGGCGAGGGGACTTCCACGGGGGAGGCTACTGCCATTGGTGTTAGTGACTCTGAAACCTCCTTCGATGGGGGTTCTCCGGTGGTGGCAGACAGTAGTGGACAAATTACGACCGTGAGATCTTCCGTCACCACCCATACCATCAGTGCCCTCCCTTCTGCTCCCGACCGAGTTGGCCGAGCCCGCCCACCCAGAAAGGTGGGAGTCTCCTTGCCCCAGGCACCTCCTCCCCTGCTGCAGTCAGCCCTGCTGCCCTCAAAGAGGAGGCTATTGCCCTCCTGAGAACCATCTCTGTAGGGCAGACAGCCATCGTCTATGCCATCCAGGGGCTAGCATCAGAGGTGCAGCAGACTAATGCCTATCTAGATGACATTCACAGTGCTGTGTCTGCCCTACAGAGATCTTTTCAGGCTCTGGCTTCCTCTTGGACGGCAGCCAGTTTCCCTGGCCATTCTGTCCCCCCTCCAACCTCCTCTACCCCTTCCAGCACCCAACTCCCTTCACACGTCCAAGGCACACATTCAGACATGCAGTCAAGCACTTCAACACACAAAAAAACACGCTTCCAAACACAAGCACCGCACCTCCCACTACAAGCATTCACACAGCCAACATACACCTGCACACACAACATCCACTTCCCCCAGTGTGCCCGCCTCTTCCGCCTCCATGTCTGTCCCCTCTACATGCACACCCTCATGCACTTCACTGTCACTCACTGTTACTGCTCCTCTTCCTGCAGTCCCCACAATAGCAGACAGCCATACATGCACCCCATACACCACACCTGCACACTCCACCTCCACTGTAGTTGACACATGCACTCACCCGACTTGCAGACACCCACCCAACATACATCCACACTAGATGTCTGTCTTCTCCCACTGTGTCCACCCCCGTCCCCCCACCTCCCTAAACACTCACATGCTGCAAGACACCCTCCCATCAGACATCCACCACACCACAGCATACTGAGCAGTCAACGGCACCCACTATACGCACACCTACATCCCATACATCAACTCCCTCTGCCTCCACTCCCATGCCGTCATCCACACCCACCCCAATTGCTCCCAAGAAACTTTTCCTCTCCCGTGTAGAGCTGTTCGAACCCACTGGCCCACCCCGTCTTGTCCTGAAACGTGCCCACCTCCTTGCCCTTTCAGCTCCTTTCACATCGCAGCCCACCCCGGTCCAGCCTTCCCATTCCAGTGCCCCTTCTCCACTTAAGAAGAAGGCCCGCTCTGAGCCTAAGGCATCCAGCTCCGCCCGTGCCAAACAGCCCCCACCCCCTTCTAAGGAGAAGCCCACCCCCCTCCAACCTCCTCACACAAGTCAAAGTCCCATCCCCGTCATAAACCCCCCCATCCCCTGCCCCCATTCCGTGAGGTGCCTGGATCCCCCTATGGTGCCCTGTTGAGTGGAGTACCCAGCCCTTGTGGGAGTCAGGTGTGGCCAGTTGTGGCCAAGGAAAATTGACTTTTTATGGACTGGTCATTGGCCCTGTTTTCATTATTTCGCTCAGTGAGCTTCATAATAAAGTTTCTGTGTAGACTGTGTTTGGGCTGCACGCAGTTCCACCCTCGTGTTTGTTTAAATAACTTATGGCTGTGGTGCTATTGTATGTCCTATGGCCAAGTTGCAGTGGCCTTCGGTCGGGTACGTCCCTCTTGGTGTGGGGTGTCTGACTATTGTTGCTGGGTAGAGTTGGGTGGGCTTTGCGGGGTGGGTGGAGTGGGTGGGTATGTAACTTTGCCCTTACCTCCCTCGTTTTGTAGGTTGCGGTACTTACCGTTGTCATCTTCGTCGGCGGTCTCTGTCCATGGCTGCCGCTGCACGTTTTGTTGAGCTCTGGTGAGTGTTTCCTTCTATTTGTTTCATTTCCGCCTGGCTTTGTGTGGCGGTGGTTCCCGCCCCGGAACTGGCGGCGGAATGGTGGTTCATAATTTGATCGGCGGGTTGGGCCTTTCCGACAGCCTGTGGGCCTCTGCCGCCATCAGCGGAAATTCTTTCCTGGCGGTGGGTGGTGTGCGAGATGCGTGAGTTTCGTTTGGTTCATTATTTGGTGGTCTGGACCGCTCCTCTGTTGTCGGTTTCTGCCGCCACCGCCGGCGGAGCGGAACGGACCGCCATGTTCATAATGAGGGCCTAAGTCATGCAATGAATGAATGAACCAATGAAGGAAACAGAGAACAGCGTACGTTGCTACTCCAACAGGGTGAGTTGGACCTAATGAAAATGTGGGAGCTGAGAGAGAGAGAGAAAAAAAAGTTAGCTGTCAGAAAAAAGACACTTTTTAAAAGACTTACAGAAGGTAAAGTGTTTGAAAAGAAAACTAATGTCCTTTGGTAGGGAATTTCAATGCTGCCCAGAACCAAGAGAGATGGTAAAAGAAGTGGCTGCCCATCCAAGCACAAGAGATATTAGGAATATGCCTAATATCAGCAGAAGCGGAAAGATCACTCTGGTTGGCTGGAAGGAACCGCTTTTGAAGATAAGATAGATACTGTTAGGGAAATTACTGTCAGAAATTGGATTATTCGTTTTGAAGGGGATGAACACTACCAATGTAATAAACACAGTTTGAGGAGGTAAAAAAACTGTTTTGAGAGAATCTCTCTCTGACTGTGGCACAAGCAGCAGACAACCAAAACCACTCTATAAAGAGTGATTAACTGTTTAAACCTCGGCGCAGGTATTCACAAGTGCACACGAGGGACCTCTACTCTGGGTCAAGAGCCAGTGCTTTTGGTTGTTGACACACCCATGGTCAGAGGGTGATACCTCTGTGCACCCTTTAAAGAATTTGAAAGGCAATTACTGGTCTTAATTGCGACGGATAAAAGAAGTGAACTGTCCATTTTTTATTTGAGGTACAAGCAGCAGTCAATCGCCAGAAAATGACTTATAAAGTTCAAGCAGTGCCCATAATTTTAAGAGCACACCATGATAATATTCCCAAACTTATTTAGAAAAGTAGAGTAAAATGTAATGAGCAAAAAAATTCAAAGATCATTAAAATAGTTTAGGTGAACAGGCGATGTAAAGTTTTCACGTTTTGAAGAAAGGTTACCTAGATAAATCAGAGCACCACTGAAGACATTTACTGTTGACAAGCACTTATGTACGATTTCAGTCTGACCAGGATAAAGCTAAGTTCAGATATATCAAGCAGATCATGCCTGTCACAGTTTTTACCTTCAAACTCAATCACTGAAATGAAAGTCAAAATCGTCCACCAGAACAATTTCCAAGGCTATGGACATCAATAGTCTCTTGAGCTCGTCCTGGTCATTGGTGAGCTTCTGCTGAAGCCATTGGTTTTGTCACCAACATCTCTCAGGGGGATTTTATGACTACCAAGGGCAATTATGGCCTCATTATAGGTTTGGAGGTCAGACCGCCAGACCGCCCCATTGCAAGTTATACAGGTAGGATCGCTGACCAAGCAGCAGAGGCACATGGGCCTGGAAATAGGAGGTCTGACCTCCAGCGCCAACAGAACAGCGACCAACCAATAACCTTATTACAAGCACACAGTGCTGTGGGGGACCCCATGACGGTCAGCCAATGGCAATCCGGAATCACGGTGGTCCACGGTCAGTAAAGTAATACACAACTGCACATTAAATAAATTTGAAAACAACACAGCTGACACACGTTGCTACACTGGACACACCTGCAAAGGGCACAATAAAACACACCGCTTCACAGACCACAATTCTTTGCATTTATAGTGCCAGGCAACAAAGCCTAAGCACCTTTTTTTCATAGCATACATAGATTAGGCACCCCTTTTTTCACCATCCCATTGAACACCCAGCACACACTTTTGTCCTTTCATACCATATTGCACTTCCCCTGTTTAGTAAGTCACTGTCACTCATTTAGTTTTGTTCCACCAACTCACATTCAAAAAATCCCAATTTTTCAGAAGATGAGTTACAAGTCATGGTGGATGAAATCATAAGAGTAGAGCCATAAGTGTTTGGAGCACAAATCTAGCACACTCCTCTGACTAGGAAGATCAAAATGTGGTAGAGGATAATTGACAGAGTGAATGCTATAGGCACCGCCCTGCTCACAAGGGAGGACATTAGGAATAGGTGGAATGACTTCAGGGGCAAGGTGTATTCCCTGACCTCTAGGCACCAGCTGCAGCCCAAGAAGACTGGCGGTGGCCCTCCCAGTGTTCCATTATATCTCTTCCCTTGTGAGAAGAAGGTCTTGGCCATCCTGCATTCTGAGGGCTTGACAGGAATACCTGGGGGAGTGGAATCTGGTAAGCCAATGCAAAAAAAGTCATCAAAATTCAATGTCATGCATTTCCACAGCTCCCCTTTGCCACTTTTACTCACTCCACTCACCAACCCAGTGTTCACCTGTCCAAAGACCCCTATTTGGCAACTCACAATTGAAGTGTACTCACTTGGTGAGAAGATATTTGTATAGTATGTGTAGTACAGGGACTGACATGATTGCAACTACCAGCAGACACTGTTTCCATAACTCCAAACACAAGACCAGTGGTCACTTGTCCAAATAGCCCTGTTTGTTACCTAGCAATGTAAGGGTACATACCTGGGGATGTAACATTTGTCAAGTGTGTGTAGTACAGGCTCTGACATGACTGCAACTCCCAGCAGGAACTATTATTGTAACTGCAAACACTAGAACAGTGATAACATGCTACAAAACATCTGTTAGTGAATTCTCAATTGAAGTGGACTCACCTGGGTGGAGAACATTGGTCATGTGTGTTTAGTAGAGAGAGTGACTTGACTGCAACTCACAGGAGGCACTTGGTCTCAGACTCCAAACACCAGAACAGTGTTTACTTATCAAAAACCTCTGTTTGGCAACTCACAATGTAAGTTTACTTGGCTGTGCCCTGTATCTTTAACTCCAGACACCTGCACGTGGTCACTTGTCCACATACCCCTCTTTGTAAAATGACAAATGAAGTATACTCACCTGGGGGATACCATTTGTCAAGTGTGTGTAGTACAGGGAGTTACCTGACTGCAACTCCAAGAGGCACTGTTACTGTCACCCCAACCATCAGTCCAGCGTTCACCTCTCAAAGCACGTTTCTTTGAGAACTCACAACTGAAGTGTACTCACCTGGGGGGATAACATTTGTATGGTGTGTGTAGTACAAGGAGTTACATGACTACCACCTACTGGAGGCACCGTTAGTGTCACTCCAACTACAAGTCCAATATTCACTTCTCACAATACCCTTCTTTGTGAACTCACAAGTGAAGTGTACTCACCGGGAGGGATACTATTTTTATAGTGAGTGTAATATAGGGAGCTATAAGATACATGACTGCAACTTACAGGAGGCACTGTTTCTCTGACTTCAAACACCAGAACAGTTTCATTCATCAAAAGACCCCTGTTTGGCAACTCCCAATGTAAGTTAACTCAGCTGGGAGGATACCATTTGTGTAGTGTCTGTAGTAGAGGGACTGACATGACTGCTAAGGCCTGGAGACTCTGTCACTATTACTACACTCACCACCAGGCCAGTATCTTCTTCTCCAAACATCCTGCTTGGTAACTCACTCATGAAGTATACTCACCTTGGGGGATAATATTTGTATAGTGTATAGTACAAGGACTACTGACTTGACTACAACTCCCAGCAGGCCCTGTTTCTGTTACTATAAACACCAACACAATGGTCACATGCCCCCATGCACCTGTTTGTCAACTCTTAAAAGAAGTGTACTCACCTGTGGAGTGACATTTATCAAGTGTATGAAGGTAGAGGGAGTGACATGACTGCTAAGGCCAAGAGGCTCTGTTTCTCTAACTCCAAACACAAGCCCAGTGTTTACGTTCCTAAATACCAATGTCTGTTAACTATCAATTGAGGTTTACTCACCTGGGAGGATACTATTTATATGGTAGTTGGAAGCAGAAGGAGTATCTAGAATACAAAGCCGAATAGGCCCTGTTTCTCTAACTCTAACCACAAAACCATTGTTCATTTGTCCAAATCCATCTATTTGTGAACTCTCAAATGAAGTTTACTCACCTGGGAGGATAACATTTGTCAAGTGTGTGTAGTATGGAGATGACTGCAACTCCCAGGAGGCACTGTTTCTATAACTCCAAACACCAGACCCATGGTCCCTCTTCCAATTACCCTTGGTTGCTAACTCTCAATTGAAGTTTACTTACCTAAGAGTGACCAAGATACAGGTCATGCTCAATTTAGAGATGTGTCTGGCTACCTAGCTCCATCTTGACCTGCGAACCCAAGATGAGATTCTTGAGAACAGAAAGGACACCTTACACAGTGTGCAAAACAATTACTCCAAAGGCTTCAAGATGCATAACCCGAATGGTATTGGTAGCAGACACATTCACACTGCACTGACCACATTATGACTCCAGTTACATATACCACAAAGTCCTGGGTCTGCCTGCATCTCAATCAACAAGGCCTCAAAATGTTCAAAGCCATATCTTGCCTAGCCACTGTGTTGTCTGCACTGGGGACAATATGGCATTCTCAGCCCATCCTCCCAAGCGCTAATGATCTGCACACTTCAGCAACTGCTTGACGGACATGGAATTCACATGGTTCACAAATATCATCTCAGTACAACCAATACCATGGATACTTGCCACAATAGGATTAACTGCAAATTAACTTTGCTTAATGTAACACCAAACTGTTGGAGGTAGATGTCACAATACAACCAGTAGCATTGTATCCTTCAAATCACGAGGTTGAGCTGCCACTGGGCACATAGAGGCCACAGAAAAAAAAACAAAAAACTGTCCCTACCTCCCTGGACGAAGCCCTCAGTGAAGAAGACACTCCTGGATGTCTGGATGTGGAGGACAGCTCTGACCCATTGGGGAAACCTGGTCAGACACCAACAGTGAGTCTCTCTTTGCCCACATTAACACCTCCTAGCCCGATTTCCTCAACATCACAGGCAACCATTCGCCCCCCCAACCTGTGTACTGAGCACAGTGGCTAGCACCTTGTGCCCCCCATTCCTGGATCCTGAGTTACAGCACAACACTTCAGACAATGAGGTTCCAGGAACCAGTGGGAGATGACACTCTGTGGCAAGGGTACAGAGTAGTGGGGTAGGGTGTGTGGGAGGGATTCTGTGGGCCAGCGGGGTGAGGCCACTGGGGCTGCTTCTGGCCAAGGCACCATTAGCACGTCTTAGGGTTCTAGCAGGAGTCCCAAGGCGTGATGGGCCAGGTCTTGACTGAACTAATGGAAATCAAATAGCTACACAGGGACACGCATAGGGACTTGCGGGAACAGATGGAGGCCCACAATACCAACATGGCCTCTCTAACTGTGGTGATGGGGGACATACACAGAGTCCTGAACAAGGCATTCTCAAACCAATCTTCCTCTTCCTTTGGCTCATCAACACCAGGCACATCTAAATCAGGGCAAGCCACTGGAAGGGAGGCCCTGCCAGAGGAGGAACCCACTCCAGACATCCCTGCCTCTATATTAGCAGATCCACCCTCCCATGCAAGCAGGGATGTCCAGCAAAGAATCCAGGAAGTGACGTGGACAAGGTATCCACCACTGCCAGCAAGTGACTTCTTCCTAAAGGACCTCCTTTGTGTCCCACATATTCACCCTGTTGACTGATCCTCAACCACCTTCAGGTTCCAATGGGAGGAATACTCTGAATTTTGGACTCCAAATGGTGTGGCATCTACTCCAATGATTTCATTCACCATGGCTGACAGCTTTACTTTACTTTTTTGTTCTCTTCTGTCAAAATGTAATTTTTTGCAAACTCATCACCTGCTTGCCAAATGTCATCATTTTGCTATGTAGAGATGTCCGATCATCTGAACCTTATGATGAAGACACAGGCTATTTGTGCAAGGAGGAATATGTTACAAGTACACAGTGTCCTGCTCAGGATTACAACCAGTACATATAAACACATTTATTCAAGTGTCTGGTCACACCAAACATTTTGTTTCAGTGTCCAGCACATTGGCTGTCCCTATGTCTGGACATTTTGGAACATGAATGTGTGACTCATACTGAGTCAAAGTATATATTCCAAGGTACAGCCCCTCCCCCCCAAGGCCACAGAAGGAAGGGATTTGAAGATATTTTCCTGTAAAATATGCAAACATTGAAGTGGTTGATGTCACCAGCTTGTGTCTTACCACATATCATACAAAAGTAATCCAACATCACATAATCCAAGATATAGACAAAAGGCAGCACAACAGTCCCTGACCACAGGTTCATCAAAATGCACTTTCCATGCATCTGGTGGTATTATACAAAGATATGTCAGTGTTGTGGCACAGGCACTGTGGCCTGCAATGATGAAATACATCTACAGCTATGTACTGGTCCTGCAAAAAGAGTGTTTAGCCAATGTGGAGAAAACATGACTTGGTCACAATCTATGACTACATATTTCATGCCCACACAATGACACACACGATGCATTCGGCCCACCACAGCACACAAAACAAGTCCATTGTGCACTTCTGACCTTCCAACCAAAAGCTGCGCAAGCTGTCTTGGCACAGGTCTCATACACCGAAAGTCTGTTATCTACAAAACCTGGAACTACCCATGTCCACTTTGTATGTCAGAACAGCATTATATACCTGCCAATGTCACAGCTCTGAAATGCCCACATAAGGATATCATGGTGAATGTACCTGTACAAAAATAAAACAAGGAGTATAGGCTTGAAAACTTACCTATTACACAAATCACAAAGCAATAATCTGGAAATGTAATTACAGTACAAGGAAGCTGACACAAACAAAGCAGCATCATAAATGAGGGGATATGTCAAAAGCTAACTCTTCAAGCAGCCTTTGGCTGAATATTGCAGAGTATCAGCTCCCTGGTTGTTTCTAAAACACTCAACTCCACGCATTCTCAAACTTACAGTTCATTGTACAACCACAGTCATGACATCACATGCCCCCTTGACACTCATGAAAAGTAGCTGTTGATGAGATCTTCCCACAAGTCAGCTGCTTCTTCTTCACCACTGTCAGACTCACTTTGCATCGCAGGATTCTCACCCGTTGGAACTGCAAGCTCCTCCTCCTCTGGGATGTACGGAATATTCCTCTGGAGGTTGATGTTGTGGAGCATGCAGCATGCCACGTGATCTGACATATTTTCCCAGGTGAGTTGAGGAGGGCTTTATCAGTCTGGTCAAGACACCTAAATCTGGTCTTCAGGAGCCAAAAAGCACATTCCACTATGCGTTGTGTCCTTCCATGGGCCTCATTGAAGCAGACTTCCCCAGGTGTAGTTGGATTTCTCAGTGACATCAGCAACCTAGGATGGTTTGGATATGCTGAGCCTTCTATCAAGGCAAGGGACAGGAGTGCAACAACGAGTCACTCACTTCATAAATATAGCATCTCACATTGCACACACACAAACAGGACAGACGTGAGTTATCAACACGCCAGGGCTTCTATTTTCACAGTTGTGACATCAGCTTGGGGCTGTTGCTGTTTCGCCTTATGATGGAATCCTGGGCGGAACCCGGATAACGGGTACGCACATGTGAGCTGTAGAGATCTGCTAAACAGACAACTGTCACAGTGATGAGATGGAAGTTCTTTCTATTGCAATAGGCTTGTTCAGTGGCCTGTGGTGGCAACAAGACAGCATGTGTGCAATCAATAGCCCCATCACATGTGGGATGCAGCCAAAACCATTGAAGTCAGCTTTCATATTTGCTAACTCCCCACGCCAGGGAACCCTGATGTAGCTGCCAATGTGTTTCAACGTTGCGGAGAGGAAATCCTCCATCAGACTAAACACAGGTTGAGACGTACCATCAGATAGGGCCACTGTATGTTGGAAGGACCCTGTGGTTAGGAAGTGTAATACTGTCATGGCTCCTACAATGGGTGGTATGCTGTTTGGATAACTGGTAGTTGGCATCAGATCTGTCTCCAACTGACGGCATAAGTCCACTATTGCTTGCCTATCTAGGCAGAAGTACATGAGGATATGGCATCCTTCCATGGTCCGAAGGTCTGGCAGTGGACCGTAGATGGGTGGTTGTTGCATACTCCCTCTACCAGGGTACCTATGTGTGACAAGACATGAGTTGTGACATTGGTCAGTGTGTTCACAGCAACATACTTGATGTATACCAATTATATCATGTGACAAAGCATTTCTGACTGAATAGACATGGTACTCAGTACACATCACACCTGCCAACTATGCATGATATTCAACACATGTGGCCACAAAATGGATGTGGGCCAAAATCAAAGATGTGCAACACAATTGCCCCTCAAATGGTGACTGTATATCCTCACCACCAAAATGACCCCCAGTGGTGGTGGACTGTGCCCCACTGTTAAATCCCATCTGTGCCCTGCAGCATACTTGAATGGTGGTTGAGTAGTAGGACCTACAAGACAAGACAGGATAAGGATGTATGTGAGGTAGAAACACATTTTTTGTAGGTGTGATACAGTTTATAAAGCCCAATATAGTATTTTAGACCACCAAAATGACAAATGCCTGACCTACTCCACTGGACATTAGGAAATGCCCGCGATCGCTGGTGGAAGTTGTCATGGTGGTAGGTGGTTGCAACTGCGGCGGACACACCCTTTGGCTTATGTTGCTGCAGTTGTGGTTGCAGACCAATGGCTGTGTCCGCTTGTGGTGATGCCTACGTATGGGGCAGGCGTGACCGCCATGTGAAGATTTGCTTACTTGACTCCTGACACTGCTTCCAGCAACACCTCTACGAACTAAGCTGCTGTGTGCTGCATCTGGGAGCAAAAATGCCACGTCCAGCAGATGATAGGTCACCTGTCTTCTCTCCAGAGTAACTGTATAGGCTTGTGACTGAGGTCCTGCCACTGTATGGGTAGCTCTATGGCTCACCAGAGGAACAGGTAAGTACCTTATGTGCACAATGTTTCTGTGTAATTCACCATCCTTTTTCTCCTCACTGGCTAGAATGTGCCCCTGTGTGCTCGTTAGACTTCTCGTGTGCCTGTTCTCCCAGTCCGTGTAGCATCAATGGGATGGACAATGTACAGGTATTGGTGGCCAGTGTCATATGCTAGGTTCAGTCACATTGTGTTGTGTGAGATTTTTGGAGTCCTAGATCATCCTTGCGTTGGATGCACATAACTAGGAAAGGAGAAATCACTGCCATCCACAGACTTCTCTTTCCTCATGATTGTTGTAAATGCCAAACAATGTGTATGACAGCGTGAGCTGTGTATACATGTTGTATGAGTCATTGAGAATCATGTGAGCAATGTGTATAGTGCAATGATGGAGCAGACCCTGGAGCCTGAGGCCGTACTTGGAATGGGAGAAGTGGACAGTTCTGCACCAGGGACATCCAAAAGTGAGAACCATGAGATACGCATTCACACCTACAAATGCAGTATACTCACTCTCCCAATACACAGCAGCAGGAACCACCAGACTAGCTCCATTCCAGTCTGGCAACCTCTAGAATAGTGCATTATGGGCAATGTAGTACAGTAGTCAGCATATAGGCAAATGTTTATTATGAGGCATACTTGTGACGGAACTGGTGGCAGACAGACAGTACACAAGGCTTAGGGAGCGCCACACAGTGCCACGATTTGACCGCATGGCTGCTTCAATTGGGCGTCTTGCAATAAACACAACTGGCCTGTCTAGATGGACAGTGAGTTTACAGGTGGAACTTGGCCACTTTGCGGGTGATGTGGCATGTGGACTTGGCCACATCAGCCACGCAGTGGACTTGATGGAAGCCAGGCAGGTGGCAAGGGGCACAGGTGAGACACCTCAGGACAGTGAGGAGGGATCCACAATAAGTAGTGTGTCTGCCATTGAGTCCCGTGTGCTAAGGAGTGCAAGTGCACGACAGGGGTCAGCTGAGCCATGCTGGGCGCACAAGGAGGAGGGTGTGAGCCATCAGACAGCATGACTCATGAGGCACATGATGTTAATGTGTCCTCATTACATTAGGACATGTACAGACTTTAATGGACAGCACTTTTCTTTCACCATTTGGTTTACAAATAAAAAGGTTTTGTTTGTTCCTCTACACAATTGGGCTCTGTTTGTCTGACATCAGTGAGTATCTGCCAAAGTATTGGGTTGCAATGTGGTTCAGTCTCTGTCTGCCTTGATTTGCAATGTTTCTATCCCCAGGCTGTCGGTGTGGTAGCTCTTGCTCCTCATCCTCCGAATCTGTGTCTTCGGGGTGAGATGTAGCCCACGTCTGGTGGCAATGTTGTGTAGGATTGCACATGCAGCAACGATCTTGAATGCTGTTTCTGGGGCATACTGGAGCGCAAATCCACTTTTGTGGAGGCATCTGAATCTTGCCTTTAACAATCCAAAGGTCCTCTCAATGACAGTTCTGGTCTGCCGATGGGCACTATTATATCGCCTCTCGTTCTCATTGCCAGGTGTTAGGTACAGGGTAAGTATCCATGGTCTTAGAGAATATGCACTGTCACCTGTTTGACAAAAATAAGCAATGTTAGCAGGGCATGGATGGTTTCCACGGTGACCTGTATGTATGGCTTCAGGGTGTATTCAGCAATACCTAATAGATATCCGTCTCCAAACTCCCCACGTTCTAGGCATTGATGTATCCCACTGTGCCTGAATATGTATGAGTCATGTGTACTCCCTGGAAATTTGGCTACAATGTCAGTGATGACATTATGGGCGTCGCATACCACCTGGATATTTAGGGAGTGGGTACATTTCCTATTGCGGAACACTTATTCCAGATTAGCAGGAGGGCAAATTTGTATATGTGTCCCATCCACACACCCTATTACATGCGGTAAGCTGGCAATTCTCTAGAAGTCCAACTTGGTGCTGTTAATTTCTGCCTCATTCCTGGGTAGGTATATGTATCTGGACATGTGTGCGAGTATGGCATCTAGAAAACATCTGAGGAATTGTGAGAGTGCACTTTGGGATATCCCACCTGCCACTGCAATCACCCACTGATATCTACCTGAGGCCAAGAGGTGCAGTGAGCATAGCACTTGCACATGTGTAGGGATGGCGCTGCCGCGCATTGTCTGTCGTTGAAGCTGCGGATTGAGTAGTTCAATTAATTCTAATATTGCTGCATTGCTCAGCCTATATTTGTCATAAATCTCCTCCTCAGTTTGTTGGAATAGTGTCTGCCTGGTTCGGTATATCCTCTCCTGTCTCTGCGTCCTCCTCCTACTCTGCTGGGCGGCGTGGACTCTCCTCCTCCATGCTATCACATACAGTTCAGCCATTTTGAGTAACCCAGATGCCTTCTGGGTCTCCTTTTATACTTTGGTTCTGGTTACCACCTACTCTGAATCAGTGGTAATCTGGATGTGCAAAATGGGCTTTTTGCAACTAGTCGCAATTTGCAACTGCCCTTTTCATATGATTTGCGACTCGCAAATTGCGACTTCCTCTTTGCGGGTCGTAAAATCAGGTCGCATATTTTGCAAGTCGGTAATGGATCACATCGCTATTTGCACTTCGGAAATTGTATTTTTGCATCCCATTTCAGATTTTGCGAGATCGTAAATTGCGAATCGGGCCATTTGCGACTCGCAAAACTTTGCTACATCTGGCCCCCGGTTAGAACTGTGGGATAGTCACTGAGGCTATGCAACTGTGGTACTGTGCCCCACTCCTTATACCCCAGGAGATCCTGGCATGTGGTCAATATGATGTTCTTGTGGCAAAATCTACCCTGAATGCCTAATTCCTTTTGTAAGATTAGGAATTGATACAGAGGTAAATCATTCATCTAGTTCATATGTGCATTTTGCATCATTCTCAATGTGTGTCTTAGACTCATGACAGGTCCCTTACTACCACAGCTCTGTTGTCACTTTCACACAGGCCATATTTGTCCTGTGAAGGCTTATTATATAAATGACAGTCCCACAGTGCAGGCAGTGTTTTGATTCCTTGGAGGCCATGCCATATTACTACGTAGCTTGGACACATAGCAGAAACTGTATAATGCATGTTTTTGTATGTTGTATGCCATCTCTGTAGGAAAGACACATATGTCTAAAGGAGTGTTCTGTGGTACAAGTACATACCACAGAACCCGTCCCCTGAAGTGGCATGAGTCAGCATTTGTTATTCCACATGTTCACACAAGGACAAGCAAGACACTTTCTGTAAGCACCGTGCCAGCTCCTAGATTGTTACTCATGCGTAAAGGTGAAGTGTGTACTCTAGCAGTTGCCTCTAGGTACTGTATGCAGTGAGTCATTCTCACAGAGTGTGAATGTGTTGGTCCATTCAGGACTAAGGAGTTTACTTTTCAGAAGCCACAGGGGTGTGTGTAGTGTTTCATTGTGGCTCACTTCACAGTGCAGGTTGCTAGAGTGTGGGCTACCTGATGTCAGTAAGCTTGCTTAGTCATTGTAGGCCATGAGCAGGGTAGTGGGTTAGTCTGCAGATGCAAATACATATATCTGTAGTCATGGCCCTATACTTATTGGCTTGTGTGTTTCACACATGTGGTGTTGGTAAATACAAAAGGTCTAGCTTGGTGTTTCTGACATGTATGTGACTGAACCATCTGTGACATAATTGTGATTGTGATCAATTGACTTGTCTTTTGCATCCATGCTGGTCAACACCCATCAGAAAAAGGAGCTACGAGAGCCATCGCAAAGAAGGTGAAGACCCTGGTGGTCCACAGCCGGCAGAGTGCCCACAGTCAGAAAAGGTTGGAGGACATGGGAAACTTGGCCACAAGATCGCTGAAGTCCAGCTGGAGATGTCTTCCCAACGTTGGCCGGTGCCTATCAGACCATGACCCCCTCTAATGTCCCGCATTCTAAGGATGGCCTACCCAGACTTTGATGGGCATTTGAAGACAGCATAGCAGCCACAAGGGGGTGAGTACAGGGCATATTCCTGTCTTTCACATTGCCAGGTGAATGTGTTAGGTTCAGACAGCTCCCACTGATGATTAGGCATTAGCCATGTGTAACACAGTAGATGAGTGACTGTTTGTGTAGCCATGTCATGTGTTGATACTGATCTGCCTTGCCTATTGGCCATGGGACCTAGGACACAAGTGTGTAGAAACTACAAACAATTTGCTCTCTGGGACCAGCATATGGCTGTGTACATTGATCAATCAAGTACTGTTTGTTGTAGTGGGCATAAACTCTATGCAACAGACCACTACCCCTTAGTGTTACAGGCCAAAGCTAAGGAAGTGATGGATCACTGTCCTCAGCCACGTGTCAGGTGAAATAGGCATTTTGGTATCTGCCACCCACAGGCTATTTTTTTCAGCATATGATGGGAGCTGGTATCTCACTACGACTGTAATTTGAAGATGGCAATCATACATATGACAGAGCATACAAGGTTTTGGAGTGCAGCTACAGTGCAATACTTTCCCTTGGTAAGAGGGAAATACCTAAATTGAAATGATTAATGTGCCATCACTGTTGCAAACATTCCTTGTGCCTTTATGTCAGCATGTGTCCTTTCTCTTTAGATACACATTTGTAAGCAGCTGTTTCATGCCTGGTCTACCTCTGCTGATGAGATAATTTCTATATTCCCTCACATATATGTGCATGCCAAACTGTGCGTGGAATAAGACATTTACAATACGGGTGCATTTCATGTTGTGCCACAGACAGCAGTACATCACCATTGATTACTGGCTGACACATACCCCCACCCATCATAGAATGTCATTCAGCATGTACTACTGCAGTAGCAATAAGGGACATGACAGGTAGGCCTAGAATTCTTAGCCACAATGTGCATTTCCATGCCATTGATGTAGAAGCATGTAGCAAAGTGCTTTGCACATGTTAACGCGTCCCTTTATGTCAATCTATACACAATAGGACTCGTTTTTAGGCCGATTAATCTTTTGACCCAGTGGTGAGACACCGTAGAACGAGATAACTGATCAATATATCAAGCAATATGTCAATGATGTTATCAACATATATCACCACAATATACTTTACTTTAGACATTGATTAAACTGTCGACGCAACCATGACCTTTCAGTCATGAATAACCTCACCTTTATTTGAAGTTTTTTGAATTTTATTCCCTATTGATTACAATCTAATAATAAGAGTATCAATCTCAAAACCAAGAAGCAAAAGAGCATAGTCATGATATGGCAACTGTGGTGAGATTTTGATAATGCAAAGATCACAAACATAAAACACCAATGTGAGATATACACAGATCAGAGTGCATAGAACATCATATACGTCTTAGTTCAGCATGGCCCAATGTCAGTCACGTCTATTTGCGTCAGTCAAAGTGATTACCTAACCTAACCACTAATTAGCATCAGCATGTTGGGCTTCATGCAAAATAATTTTGAACACCAATTTGGAAAACATCTAGCTAAGGTCTCTATTCAAAAATACAGCAGTTGGTACCTAGAAAGGAAAAGCAGATAGACAAATTACGATAGCAATTGTCATAATTACCCTTCTCGGAATGAATCAACATACAGGATCAGTCTTCGTCTTCAGGACATCAGTTAGATCGCAGTCAATCTGCTTCGTCATAAGGAGGAAAAGTGTAATTGGGCAGTCTATAGATGAGGATGGTTTTAAGTCTCAAATCATCAAACAGAGTGACAGAGTTTCTGGATGCAATCAATATCATTCCCTACCTAGTCCCCGAGTCTTCTGTGTAATGGGTTTTTATCCCTTTTTCGCAATACCTTCCCCCAAAATTCTATTGGATAATCGTTATACCCCACTATCTTTAGCCTATCAAATTATACATTAGGTAATACAATTGTCACCCCACGATAATTTATAACACTTTGATTGGTCTTCATAATTGACGTTTTTCGTAGGTGGCACATCCGGGGTTACTTCATTCTCTGGCACGTTCTTCAGGTGAAAAGTTCTCTTTTCCATGGTCGATTGTCCTTGAAAGTTTCCATATTTGTTGCAAAACGTATAAAACTTATACTAAATCAGCTAGCATGCGGATGAGAACGGAGCATGACTTGCAACATAAAACAAAGAAAAGAACACATACTGGGTCATGGCCTTTTGCGAGTCAGCACACTGAAGAAACAGAAAAATATGCTTTAATATGAGAGCTACACGACTAAGTTTTCGGCTCACGCTAACTTAAGACTTGTGGATTCTAATAAACATAATTTTCATAGGTGTTAACATATTCAATTAATCATAATGCAAGCAATTATTTCTTATAGTCGACATTAGTATATGTGTACAATAGCAACTTCAAACATATAATTGCGTTAAGAATACATCCAAGCGAATAATATTTTGTAATCGTTTTGTATGCAGCATTGTTATATATAAGCATTTCACATCTAATATATGTAATATTTAAACTACGCTCTCTCAGTCCCTCCTCTGATGACGCTCGTCATCACACAAATTTCTCTTTGATCTAATTTTTCACCTTGCGCATAATACGCATTTCAACATCTTGCCCTTTATGTGAGCTTTCCCATATCTCATTGAACATTTTCTCTCTTTCACTCTCTTCATTTCTTCTGGTTCTTTTAGTCCAATTTCTTTTTATTTTGTCATTAATTTTACATGCCCCCCATAATCCTAATAGACAAACCAAAACAATTAGTAAACCCATCAGAGTTTTTGCAAGTACTCCATTCAAATGTTGGTAAACCAGCTTCCAACTCGGGCAATTCCCTTTCCAAATTTCTCCCAAACACTAAGTTCTTTCAAATCCTTCAAATCTGTACTATCTCTAGTAATGTTAGTAAGCATGCTTCTAATTTTCTTACTGTTATCCGGGATAAATGAGCAACAAAGACGCTCATTAAGCATCTTGCAGACCCCTTCACTCTTAGCTAAAAGAATGTCTAAAGCAAGCCGATTTTGAAGAGTCATAGCTCTTTCTGCAGCAAGTTCAGTATCCATCAGGAGTATAGCCCCTGTAAAATTTGTCAACATGTTATCCACTATAGTAGACAACTTTTGAATCTTCATAGAATTCAATATAACCCCTACTGATGGGATTATGGCTCCAAATATATCACCAATGACAGCCAACACTGATTCTCGTTTTTGTCTAGGATGTTGTAATTCAGACGTCTTAGGTATTCGTTTTAAGTCATCAATTTGGTATATCTTTGGGAATACTATCCCCAAATAACATGTTCCTTACCATCCCTTAGGGAGACGGTAATAAGCATTTAGGCCACAGATGTGATAGATTCCAGGAATAGCTGGATCTTGTCCATTCAGCATAAAGGTCCACTTACTCTGAAACAAAAACACATGTCTGCATTCACTCGTTCCCACAAACAAATTATCCTGATCAGATTTTGGCCTATATATACAAAGTCTACATACGTGTAATGCATCTATAGCTAATTTGCCTTGCGTCTTGATTGCAGTGTAAGCATAATCATTTGCATAGGTACGTTTCTCTAATCCTTTTTCTAATCTTTCTTTCAGTGCTTTGCGTCTATCATCTGTGTGATCTAAGAAGCTTTTCTCTACAGGCTATAATAAGCAAGTCAAATTATTGCGGAGTGCATAGGCAGTTCCAAATGTAAGTGTTGGCTCAAAGAATCCTCTAACTATTTTTATATCGTGCTCTTTAGCTAATTTATTTAAGAATTCAATCACAGGCACAAAAGAAAACACAACATCCAGATTTGAATAAAAGTACTGCACATGCTCTTGATTATAGAATCTTGTTAGTAGCAAGCTGCAACTAATTCCATAAGTAAGAGGGAGGCTATGATAAGTAACCCCCTCCTGCACAGATGAAGGAATTTTGGTACATACATAACAATCCTTCGCATCTATAGTTTCCACATACTCGTTTAGTAAGCGATAGAAGACATTAGTAGAGAGTTCCCCTTTTGCATTAGTTCCCTTATGCATGTGTCTTGCGTCTTGCTCAAATCTCTCCCACGGTGTTAGTGTGGTAGTTTCAGTTTTTGAAGTAGCGTTAATAGTTTCTTTCTCTATCCATGGCATTCCTACAATCACTCCCACAATTATTACTGCACACACAACACCTACTATGAGACCTAACCAACCGCACACCTTACTTCCCTTGCTACTATTTCTATTGTAAGCCATGTTTATATAGAATCAGAATAGTAGATCAACAATCAACTTGAGGAAAAAAAAAATATTTTTTCTGTATATTACAGCGTCTTCACTCACTTCAGGACCTCTTTTGTCAATTCAGGTTAGCAGCTTGTCGTAATCAGGTTTCTTTAAAAAAAAGTCAAATCAGGTTTTAGTGTCACTTCCAGTAGTTTTCTAGTGTCTCTCTCTTTTCAGTTTTCACAAATTCAAATTTAGCCAAGTTTTCCTTTGAACTCTTTCAGGTACCGTAATATTGGCCTGGTACTTCTCGATCAAAACAGAATGCTAGGAATTCTTGTTGCCATTCAGAGGTTGTAGCGTATGCCGATTCAGGACCTGTATATCTTCTATTTGCGATTATTTTTCTTTTTAACCTTAATTCACCTTGTTGTTCTCCTTCACTCAGATCATCTGCTTGAGAAGTATCACTCTCTTCTATTATTGTGTCATTTGATATCTCCTTTATTTTAAGGAGTTGCTTGTCTGGCCAATTGTCGCCTCTATGTGTCTTTTCTCGACGTTTTCCTTCAGGACGTTGGACAGCACCCTCCTCTGGTGATATGGTGTTTTCTCTTGATGGACCTGCAACTGGTTCTGGAGATTCTGACACGTTTTGTCTTCTCTCTACAATTTCTCCTTCTCTTTCTTCTTCTGGTTCTAAGTTGGGTTCGGGCCCTAACCCGTATCCGTCTACTTCTGGGAGAACCTCTCCTTGACTTAGTTCTCCTGCTGACTCTACTGAGATAGGCACTCTGTCACCTCTCTCGAGCTCATTGACTGTTTGAGGGCAAGGCTGTTCCCAGTGGGCCCTCCAGTAGTCTCAGTTCCTTCTTGACTGTTCTCTGACCCTGAGACCTCTCCCTCCAAAGTTGCTGTGCCGGAAACTTCAAGTTCCTCTTCAACAGGACACGTTACCTTTTTCGTGTGACTGGCATGTATCCAGTTGGGAACCCCGGCACACTTTACAGCGGTAGTAGTCGTTAATATTACTTGATATGGTCCTTTCCAACGTGGTTCTAGACACAATTTTCTCACGTGCTTCTTGACAACCACCCAATCACCTGCTTGTAGAGAGTGGCCTGGATCGCCAATCGGCGGCAACGTGTTAGCTTCCACCTAGTGAGAAAAAGAGCGAATCACGTCAGCCAGACCTTTGCAGTAAACCAACACCATATCATCTGTAATATTCACTAGTGCATTTGCAGGTACTGCTGGCAATCTCATAGCTCTGCCCATGAGGATTTCATGGGGGAACAATCCCGTTTTCTTGTCTGGGGTGTTTCTCATCGACATCAACACTAGAGGTAAGGCATCTGGCCACTTCATATTAGTTGCTGCGCACATTTTTGCCATCCTTGATTTCAAAGTACCATTCATCTGCTCTACTAGTCCTGATGCTTCAGGGCGATAGCTACAATGCAGCTTTTGTTCAATGTTGAGTGCTGCACACAGGAGTTTAATCACCTCATTGTTGAAGTGTCTACCCCTATCTGATTCTATAGCAACCGGAAACCCGAATCTTGGTATCAGTTCCCTAAGAAGTAGCTTTGCAACTGTAAGGCTGTCATTTCTACGTGTGGGATATGCCTCAATCCAATGACTGAAAACACACACAATCACCAACACGTACTTCAATCCTCCACAAACAGGCATTTCAATAAAATCCATTTGCATTTTGTTGAACGGACCTCTAGCTCTCCCAATATGACTCAATGTTACCACAGTTCCTTTTCCGGCGTTCATCTGTTGACAGATGACGCACCTGTGGCAAGTGATTTCCGCGGCATGTCTGAATTTTGGGTTAAACCAATCAATTTTAAAGGATCTGATCATGGCATCTCTTCCCAAATGTGCCTGCCCATGATAGAGCTGGGCAAACTGTGACAAAAGGCTATTTGGCAAGACTAATTTTCCCTTGTCTGAAACTCATAGATCATAAGCTCTTTGTACACATTGCATTATTTGCCAAGAGCGTTTTTCTTCTTTGCTCGCACGACTTTGTAATGTTTTTAGTTCATCTAATGTGTCAACCACCCGCAATGCTAGATTTAAACATGTGTCATTCTCAGTTTGTGGTAACAATTCCCATTGCTCCTTGAACGATATACAGTTCAATGCACAAAATCTTGCGACTTGATCTGCATAGCCGTTGCCCATAGACACAAAATCTTGTGATCTGATGTGAGCACTGCATTTCACCACGGCAATTTCGAGAGGTAACTGAATCGTGTGTAACAAATCTCTTATTTGTTCACCATTCTTTACAGGAGAACCAGAGGAGGTCATAAAACCTCTCTGTGACCAGAGTTGGCCAAAATCATGCACAATTCCGAATCCGTATCTGCTGTCAGTATAGATAGTGACTTTCAAATTTACAGCTGCGTGGCATGCTTTTGTAAGAGCAATCAATTCTGCCACTTGCGCAGAAAACACTTTTTCGAGTCAGGAGGCTTCGACAATGCCAGTTATAGTACATACTGCATAACCAGCTCTCAGTGTTCCTGCAGAATCTCTTAGACAGGACCCATCGACAAACATAATGCAGTCATTTTCTTTCAATTGAGTGTCCTGAATATCTGGACGAGGCTTGATGCACAACTCAGTCACTTCAAGACAATCATGTTCAAATTCTTCGCCATCTTTAATTTCTGTATTTTCATTTGGAAGCAAAGTTGCCGGGTTCAGTACAGTGCATCTTCTAAGAGTGACATTAGGCGACCCCAGTAATGAGTTTTCTGGGTGACACCTTATGCCCATTCTTTCTCAGATGATTTAGTAATGCAATGGTATTGTATTTGCAAATGTCTCTTGTTTTGGACGCAATTAGCAAATCATCAATGTACTGCACAAGAGTTGAATTAAAAGGCAGCACAAGCGGTTCCAAATCCTTTTTCAATATCTGATTGAAGATAGATGGTGATTCAGAAAACCCTTGAGGAATTCTGCACCAACTGTACACCTTGTCTAGGAATTTGAAACTGAACAAAAATTGACTGTCATAATGAAGAGGTATTGAAAAGAAGGCTTGTGATAGGTCTACTACAGTAAACCATTCAGCATCACAGGGAACCTGGAACATTATTACTGCTGGGTTAGGTACCACAGGGCAACATTTTATCACAATTTCATTTATTTTTCTCAGATCCTGCACAATTCGAACTTTTCCACAGGGCTTCTTTAATCCCATTATGGGAGAGTTACATGGACTGCTCAAAACCTCTTTTAGGACTCCTTGTCTGAGAAAGTCTGCAATTATTTGTGACACTTCAATTAAAACATCTTGGGTCATGTGGTATTGTGGCACTTGTGGGAACACTGCATTCGGTTTTATCTGAACTTTGACTGGTTCTACTCCCTTTATCAATCCTACTTCTTTCCCGGTCAAATCCCACACTTTCTCTGTTACCGTTCCTTGCAGTTCAACAGGCAAATCAATCAAAGTATGCATTGGGAATAGAGTAATCAAAGGGTAATCTTCATTTGTCCCTGTTTCTTCCTCTAAAAATTGACTTTCGTCTCCCTCATCGTCACTATTTGTCTGCACCTCAATTACGTCATTGGAACAGGTAATTGAACACTTTGGTGGTCATTATGACCCTGGCGGTATTATAACTGCAGGGCCAAAACGACAGGAGCACCGCCAACAGCCTGGCGGTGCCTCCTGGCCTATTTTGACCCCCTTTGTCTTGCACAGTAAGTCCCTTCCCAGTAGGGATACCGGACTTGAGTCACATACTACAAACCTATGTAGTCCCTGGAAATTTCCAATCTCAACCTGTAGTGGATCTGTAATCGGGTTAGTCAGATACTGATTTGCTACTCCAACCACTCGTGTGGTACGCCCTGACAATGGTAATCTCTGAACTTCTGCACTCCTGACTGTAGAGTGTGTGGCTCCTGTGTCAACCAGAAATGAAACCTTATAGCCCATCACCTTCCCCTCGACGTATGGGCCTCTCTGATCCACCTCTAGGGATGCTGCAAGCCTGCACTCTTCACTATCTGAACTATCATCTGACCAATCCTCATTCATCCCATTTTCACCTCGTAGTGGGAACTGTTGTACAGTGTTGTTTTGATTTGTTACCTGGCCTGTGACCTGCTGAGGAAGCATCACCTGTTGCTGTCCCATCGGAGCCATTGGTAATTGCATTTGCTGTCTAGGCACCATAGGAATCTTCTGTTGTACTGGTTGCATTTGTATTGACTGGAAACATGGCATTTGCATCTGCTGCATGGGCTGTACCCCTTGCATTTGTACCAAATTATTCTGAGAATTCGGGTTTTGATGTCTCATTTTCGGAGCTCGTGAATTTTGTAAGGTACCAACATTAGTACTTTGCTGAACTGCACCATCCTGCATCATATTCGGACACTCCCGCTTCCAGTGCCCCACACCCCGGCACGCGTGACATGGTGACATATTTTTCGCTCCTTGAACATCATTTTGAATAACAACATTATTCATGTCCAAACCACGGTTCACAAACCCTCGACTTCGGTTGGGACTGAAACACACCATTCATTTGCGGTTGGAGCTGTATCATCTGTTGAACTCCATTTCCCTGTATTCCAGCCTGTGCAGCTCTTATCCGCATCACCATCATCTTTTCCTTCAACTTTTTCTGCTTCAACTCAATCTCATCAATTCAGTACTTTGCATACTGCAACACCTCATCAATCGGTTTAGCTTGCCAACAAATCAAATAATTCTTAATCATTTGGCTAACCTCTGGTGTCAATCCTTCGACGAATCTAAACACAAGGTGGTTCATGTCTTTCGGTTCAATAGTCTCAGTACCACTGTAATGCTTAAATGCTTTCAACAATCTCTCATAATAAGCATGTATTGACTCCTTAACCTCTTGGGAAGTCCGGTCGATTTTCTGCCAGTCGGTTACCTTCGGCGACACCTTTTGTTTCAAAAACTCAATCACTTTATGATAATACTTCATCACCTCTTCAGAAGGTGCTCCAGTCACCTTATCTCTCGCCGGCTCCTTCGTCGGCCAATCTACCCCTCTCTTGCACTCGAGCCACAAATCAGGCAGAACAATAATCTCAAACAAAGTATTCAAGTCCTCCCAGAGACACTTTGCAAGTTTCACAAACCTGTCCGTTTGTTGATACCACTCGATCGCTTTCTCTCTCAATCTGGGATAATCATTAGTAAAGGATAGAATATCTCCTCTAGTCCATGGCACATGTACTAAAACACCACCAGCTGTCTCTCTCATAGGTAATATTTTTACCGATTCCAAATCAGGTGAGGTTCTAGCTTGATTAGATCCTGGGCTATCACCCTTTCCCTTATCTCTTTCCTTTGCCCATCGGCCTTCCCATTTTTCCAATGCACCCCAAATTAGTGCACTCTGCAACAGTTCTCTCAGATGTGCTTTCATGCCTGCAGATCTCATATGTTCAAAATCTTTTGAGTCAAAATCTAGTCTGTAACTCCTTTTCAAATGCTTAGTGTTTCTGATATCGATATTGTATTTGTCTGCTAAGTTTGCTGATCTCTGATGTACTTTTCCTACTTCCTTGTGAATCTTGGGACACAAGTATCTCAATTCTGCCTCTGTGAAGGACTCCAGTCTATTTACTCCCATTGTCCCTTCTACCAACTCGGCAGCTTCCGCCCCTAATCGTACAAAGTTCAGGTATTCATCTTGCTTTTCTTTCTCAGATTCAACTGTAGTCACTGCAGTCTTCTGTGAAGTATAAGTTTTTTCTAACCATTCATCTAACTGGTGAACTGTAAAACCCTGCAGTGAAATGTTCCCTGCATGTATCATTGGAGAATGTGAGGTATTCGTACTCATGGTTTGCGGAGTTAGAACTCCCAACCCTGCTTGACGCATTGCTTCGAGAGGTGCCCCCACTGGACTAAGGTCCATTAAGGGTCTCAGTGGTTCATTTACTTGCTCTCCAGGGGCCATAATCTGTGGAGTTCCCATAAACCCTCTTCTTATCGCCTCCTGAGTCATCACTCCCTGGTCACACACCCCTGCTTTACCTTGTGCATATAATGGCACTGGGGGACCAACAGTAATGGGTAACGATATTGCGGCAGGTGTCTGACCTGGACCCAGACCTCTTGGAGCCTCAACACCATAGGTCTGTTCCAATTTACCCGGAACAGGTACTAACAGTGGTCCTGCTACAGGGTTATACCCTGGTATCAGCTGTGGTGGTGGTTGAGACATTAATTTCGGAGTCGATTCAATCTGTATTATCTTTGGCTTTGTATATATCGGGTCTGACGGCACAATCAAATTCGTAGTAGTCTCAAGTACTGGAACATCAGGGTAGATTCTCTTTATCTGCGGTGGAGGCTGTAACTGTATCGGCATGTCTGGTGCAGTAGGTACACTGACACCATTCTGTATCAAAGCTGTATCGCTAGTCTGTACCGTATCAGTAACTCTCTTTTCCTGCGTGTGGTTCCCAGGGTCTAAGCTAGTACTTGGAGCACTGTCGCTCACCGCATATGGTGGCGGACGATCATGTAACAATCTATCCATAAATTCCTCATCGTCTGAATCATCTTCCCAGGATCTTTTATTCTCTTTAGATTTGCCTGAGTCTTTGTCGGTTTTACAGGAGGCTTTCTTTCCCTGCGTTTCTTCGCCTTGCGTTATTGCTGGGAATAACTTCAACCCGTCTACAATTCCCCGTCTCCACATTTTGCTCTCATTATCCCACCTAGCCTCTGCATATGATTTTTCTGCCCTTCTCAGTATTCTCTGAAACCTTTCTTGTCCATGTTTTAGAGCCATCAAGTCCCAAATCGCCAAAGCCTCATATTGTGCCGGTCTTGGAGGTGATTTCTGCGTACTTAACATCCACCTCAAATTTTCGAGCACCTTTGGGTTAAACATCCCATGTTCTGGGAAAGCTAGACACCCCTCCTTCTCTGTTAATTTGCGCCACGGTTTCATCCATAAACAAGGTGCAACACCTTTCTCTTCCATAACTGTATAAGCTGGAGTACCCTCAGGTGGTGTAGGTTCCCCATCGGTTGCAACAATATATACATCTCCCTTTAGAGCGCTCTTGAATGCTTTGACAAAATTCATTTTTGTAATTCTCTTATTTCGTATTTAATCAAAAATGGCTTAGTTCCCAGGACACTCTTCACCCGCCTTTCTCAACCTATTGCCTCTCACGGACGGCAGACAATCCATGCGCAACCCCTCTCGACATCTGACCTATCTCAGCGCGGCACCACTGACGTCACACTCACACGCACTGCAGCTGACAAAGTCTTGCTGCTTGTCCGCTCCTCACTAAACCCCTATAACTCACACAAACTAATGCAAATTATTGCGAGCACCTTAAAATGACAACACAAATGTGTTGGTTTACTACAGGAAGGGTAACATATTCGCTTCAGAACTTTACAGAGATTTCACTTGAAGCCTCAGCCGCTACTCTCTCCTTATCAGTTCCCGCATACGCAAGCAGAATTCGACCCGCAAATTCTACTCTCGACTTGTCAATGACTCCTTCTAGTGCACTTTAGAATTTGTCAAATCTCCATTGAAGGTTTCATACACACATTATAGCTCAAACTCGACTTGTCAACCACGCCCGATTGACCTATTAAACCGCACAGATTACAACATAAACCACATTTATCTTCATACTCCGGAGTCTTAGACCTCAACAGGTCCGAACATAACAACCAACCACGTGGATAATTTTGAGCATCAAGCGCTACATTCACATGAAGTACGCCGACTTCCCTACTCTCATACTGTGGAGTACGCCCACTCCTACTAAATAACACTAAATTTGGACTAAATACACAAAAAATGTCATAATCACCTGCAAAATGACTAAGCTTAGGCAAGCGCAAAGACCCTAACCACACACTCTATGGCGCCGAGAACATTCCCAACTCATTTAGGCAGGCTCCGAGATCCAGGGAAAGCCATGGTGAACTTAGAAACCCATCATACCTCCGAATTGCATTATCACAGAAAAACAAATTAAACAATGGATCTCCGTCCTAGGGCCCCCAAGGGCCTAACCGTCGCTCTGCTACCAAAACTGCTAATGCGTCCCTTTATGTCAATCTATACACAATAGGACTTTTTAGGCAGATGAATCTTTTGACCCAGTGGTGAGACACCGTAGAACTAGGTAACTGATCAATATATGAAGCAATATGTCAATGATGTTATCAACATATATCACCACAATATACTTTACTTTAGACATTAAATAAACTGTCGACGCAACCATGACCTTTTAGTCATGAATAACGACACCTTTATTTGAAGTTTTGTGAATTTTATTCCCTATTGATTACAATCTAATAATAAGAGTATCAATCTCAAAACAAAAAAGCAAAAGAGCATAGTCACGATATGGCAACTGTGGTGTGATTTTGATAATGCAAAGATCACAAACTTAAAACGCCAATGTGAGATATACACAGATCAGAGTGCATAGAACATCATATACGTCTTAGTTCAGCATGGCACAATGTCAGTCACATCTATTTGCATCAGTCAAAGTGATTACCTAACCTAACCACTGATTAGCATCATCATGTTGGGCTTCATGCAAAATAATTTTGAACACCAATTTGGAAAACATCTAGCTAAGGTCTCTATCCAAAAATACAGCAGTTGGTACCTAGAAAGGAAAAGCAGATAGACAAATTACGATAGCAATTGTCATAATTACCCTCCTCGGAATGAGTCAGCATACAGGATCAGTCTTCGTCTTCAGGACATCAGTTAGATCGCAGTCAATCTGCTTCGTCTAAGGGACGGGGGACACTTCCCTCATAAGGAGGAAAAGTGTAATGGGGCAGTCTATAAATGAGGATGGTTTTAAGTCTCAAATCATCAAACAGAGTGACAGAGTTTCTGGATGCAATCGATATAATTCCCTACCTAGTCCCCGAGTCTTCTGTGTCATGGGTTTTTATCCCTTTTTCGCAATACCTTCCCCCAAAATTCTATTGGATAATCGTTATACCCCACTATCTTTAGCCTATCAAATTATACATTAGGTAATACAATTGTCACCCCACGATAATTTATAACACTTTGATTGGTCTTCATAATTGACGTTTTTCGTAGGTGGCACATTCGGGGTTACTTCATTCTCTGGCACGTTCTTCAAGTGAAAAGTTCTCTTTTCCATGGTCGATTGTCCTTGAAAGTTTCCATATTTGTTGCAAAACGTATAAAACTTATACTAAATCAGCTAGCATGCGGATGAGAACGGAGCATGACTTGCAACATAAAACAAAGAAAAGAACACATACTGGGTCATGACCTTTTGCGAGTCAGCACACTGAAGAAACAGAAAAATATGCTTTAATATGAGAGCTACACGACTAAGTTTTCGGCTCACGCTAACTTAAGACTTATGGATTCTAATAAACATAATTTTCATAGGTGTTAACATATTCAATTAATCATAATGCAAGCAATTATTTCTTATAGTCGACATTAGTATCTGTGTACAATAGCAACTTCACACTTATAATTGCGTTAAGAATACTTCCAAGTGAATAATATTTTGTAATCGTTTTGTATGCAGCATTGTTAGATATAAGCATTTCACATCTAATATATGTAATATTTAAACTATGCTCTCTCACACATGTGAAATGAGGAAGGTTTGTAACCTGACTCTTGGCATGCATCATGGAGTGACGTGCAGTTATGTTGAAATCACATGTGTTTGGGTACAAGCATTAATCCTCAGACATTTGAGCTTGCATGACTAAAATGGAGACAATGTTGTAGCTTCCAATTGGGCAACATGTTGAGGGCCTTCAACTAGTACTTGCAAATCTCTAGGCCTCTCTAATATCCAAGGAACTAATGGCATCTAAAGATGCACTCAGCATATGTCATTGTAAGGGGTGCCAGACGTTAGTGGTGATTTCCCTGGTGCTTCCTGATTCATTGTGTTGTGGAGTTTAGAGAAATATCTTCCTGACATATTGCACATGATGTCTACAGTGTCCATTTCCATGCCAAATGTGTGTTCTATCTAAGCAACATTAGTACTACCTCCATGACTCCCTTGGGACAAATATCTGTTGGTGAAGTGTGCATTGTGAAATTGCTTCCAGTGTGACATGAATAGTTCTGTGTCACCTTCTCCAGGCTATTGTACTGTTAACAGCAACATGGCAGGAATTTAGAGCATTGTTTCTAATTGTTGGGTCGTTATGTTTGTTCAAATAGATGTGTGCATTACCTTCTGTGGTATCCATGAGAATGGACTTGGCATTGGCACATTATTGTATGACAACAGGTAACTGAGGTATGCTCCATGGGGCAACACATTGAGGGTGATTAGGTGTCCTACTGTGATTGTACAACTTCAGCCATGAATTGTAGTTGTCTGAGATCCTAAATTTCCTGTGGGCAACTGTTGACAGTTCAGCTGGCATGCATTCATATGATATGGTACATGTATGGGCCACATGGATGGAGTGTGTTGCCGGGGTCTACTTGACATCATGGTAATGTTTTCTAAAAACAGCTGTTGTTTAATGTGATCATGGACATGTGATGACCCTATTTCTCTTTGCATTTGCAGCATTGGCACAGGGAAGTGAAGGAGACAGGGCATAGCCAAGTGGGAAGCATCTGGCCACAGAACCTTTGGTCACAACACCACTGACACAGAGTGACCCAGTTGTCTGGAGGGTGAGGGAAGTGCCACATGGGAGACCGGATCTACATCCTCCGCATCATTGGATTCTTCTTCCAGTGGCCACTTAGTGGTGGCAGACCCGTCAGAACATAACCCTGTACCATCTGTGTCCACCATCCTCAGTTCTATCATCACCCTCCCTGCTGCTCCCCACCCAGTTGGCCATACCTGCTCACCCAGGAAGGTGGCCGTCTCCTTTGCCACAGGCACCTATGCCCCAGCCCCTATTGCCCCTGCTGCCCTCAGTGAGGAGGTAATTGACCTCCTAATTGATCTCTCTGGGTCAGACAGCCACTGTGAATGCCATCCAGGGATTGGCAAGCCTACTACAGCAGACAAATACATTTCTGGGAGGCATTCATAGTGCAGTGTCTGACCTACAGAGATTTTTTCAGGCTCTGGCCTCCACATTGATGGCAGTCAGTCACCTCCACCTTCCGTCCCCCCACCACCTCCACCTCCCTCTTCCCAGTCCAAGTCCCCCATTCCCCTACCTACTTCAAGCACACAGGCCAAAACACATTCACCCACCTCAACACACAAGAGCAGCACCCATAAACACAAACACCACAAAACACACCGGCACACAAACACTCACAAGACACCCACACAAACAACATCAGTCACTACTTCCCCAGACACCCCCACCACCCCACCATACTACACACAACATCACGCATATCCACAGGAACCACCACAACAGTCAGTGACACACCTACCATACCCACCATACCCACCATACCCACCGATCCCACACCAACCGATACACAGATATCCACCACATCCACCATACCTGCAGTCACCACCCCAACAGACACACATATATGCACCACTACCAGCATACACACAGATACCACTCCAAAAGACACACACATCCACCACTCCCACATCCCCTAACGCCTCCACCTCCCAGCCCCCAAGACACGCAAATGCCCACACTCACAGTGTACCCCTAACTCAGCCTTACTGCTCATAAGGCAGTGTGTGTGGTATTTAAAAGTATGACATGTAAGAGTTTATTGTTAAACATGTCCTTACATGAAAAGGCCCTAAAGATGTTTTCACAGGAGCAAGGTTGTCTATTTAATAAGAATTCATTGGATTCAATAGTCAATTTAATAGACTTTTCTCTGGCTTGGAAACAATCACAACTTTCTTTCTTAGATTTTTAAAAATAATTATTACAAGCCCAATTCACTAGTGATGTTGGATTTGTAGTACATATTTTGGAAAACGTACTTTTAGAATGTTACCTTTCCCCTGACTACAACCTGAGGAGGCCAATTTGCATTAGATCCCACTGTCACCCGGCACCTGAATAGCCCCATTTATGAAGTGTGGAATTGCTCCCAGAGCTGTGCCAAGCACCTTGTGTCTGGGGAGGCATTCTGTTCCCCTGGCAGGATGGCCATCTGGCAGGCTGTGTCCAGGAACTTGATTAACTTCAAGGAGATCTATCCTGTCACAGGCAAATCTTAGATGACATAAGGGCAGGGTCCTACTTTGTTCTGTAAGCCAGGCAACTAATACCACAATTAATTATGCTTGCCAGATTGATCTAGAACATTGCATAGATCATGTGTCAAAATATCCAGACCCCCTGCCTGTTCTCCACCAATGGCAGCTGGTTACAAAGCTGACACATCTGTGACACAGCACTGTTCCAAGCTAACAGGAAGGAAGCAGGTCGCAAACAGTGTGAACAGTGCGTGTTTCAAAGTGCCTCGTACAGTCTACGGACTGCTGAAACCCACTCTGTGAAATATGCCAGCCTGGCATCCACACTTTCTATCATATTTGGTGCTGTGCAAGATGCTCGCACTGACAGTCTGGAAATTCTTGTCGTTGAGGGTGGCAGTCTGGAAATTCTTGTCGTTGGAGGTGGCTTTGCTTCCAATGTGGCCTCAGACTCTGCTAGATCGCATACCTAACAGCAGGGCAATGTTCTTGCCTCCATTGCTCTGCTCCCAGGGTTAGTCATTCAGTGCTGGTAAGTGGTTGTGAGGACACTTGGTTTTAGGGGGCATTCTCCAAGAGCCTGCCTTTGCGTGTACAAATGAGCAATAGTGACACGGAAGTTGGCAAAAGAAGATCCATTCCGTTGCTCTATCTACCAGTTCTGCTGCAGTAAAAGCGTAGTTTTTGATAAAACTGTTGGACGCAGGTAGTGTAAGTAGTTTTGTTTTGGCAAAATAATGACTCTGGCTCATGTGAGAAAATCGTTCATTAGCAAAATTGGTATGCAACTGTTTGCACTTGGCGTTCTGTCTTTTTTTAATCAACTAATACCTAATCCTCCACTTGGTGGACAGAAGCATCTTAGATAAAATGTGAGTACCCAGGGACACCTGCATTAGATTTTCACTTTGCACCAATATATGGACATATAAACGTGATATCTGTGACTGCATTATGATGACTGAATGAGGTTTACGGCTTTTGCAATTGCATTAAGGCGGGGATGGCACTAAACAATTGCACCACTTAAAAGGGCATGTCAGGGGTCCTTTGATTAAAGTGAAAGAGCAGTCGGCTATGATGGAAAATGATGTGCAGATCCTTCAGTCTCTATCTAAATTGTTTTGAAATGGTTTATCACTGGGTATTGGAGGGATGGCATTATATTATTTTGAAAAATAATGACCACTAGCACAGTTGGAGGAATTATGCCTTAAATACGTGCTTTTTACGCATCACATCTGCCTAAACTGTGCTTCTTGGTTGATTATTATCCCAAGGTGCAATGTTTTCGAGTGACTTCAGTTCTTTGTGCGCGCAAGATACTTTTGCACCCATATTTGTACATGTGCGCTGTGCCATGAGATATATCTACGCAAGCTCTGGGAGAAGCCTGCACTACAGGTGAGGATGTACAAAGATTATAGAGTGTAAAGGTGCCACAACGTTGCAGAAAGGGAGGTGTGATGCGGTGCCTTGTTGGCTGGTGTTATTTAGTGTGCTGTTTAATCTGTGCTCGTGTTTAATACTGTATTCGTAAAGGCTCAACATGGTATTTTCTTCATATTTCTGGCAGGTGCCTCAATTGTTATTGTAGGGTTGTGCACAGTGGCATAGCTGTCAATGGAGCAGTGGGTGCATTGGAACAATGTTTTTTATGATTTTCACTACTCATCATAAGAATAGGGTGCCCATTTTCCATGATTCTATTAGGACCCATGACACTCTTGCTGCAACATTAGTAGCACATTCTGTATTCAGTTGATTTCTCTCTGTCTTAAGCGCCACAGTGACTGGGTTGAATTGGGGAGATTTAATATTCATAGCTCCCTTATCTTTTGATTCTGTAGCAAATATGATTGCATGTAAGGGTATGTTAAACTCAGTAGGTGTTGCAGCCTCTTTAAGAGTTGTAGTGGTGCTCATTGAGCACAACAGGACACCGAATATTTGACCTGCTGGAATGTACATTTCTTCGCTCCGCACATCTTGGGATAATTGAATGTACAGCTCACAAAATGTGTGCAAAAATATTACGTTCTGTTTCTTTATATATATATATATATATATATATATATATATATATATATATATATATATATATATGTATATATATAAATACGTAGCCCACTTGGTTAACTTTTTCAACTCCTAGTTCTTAGACATCCAATTTCTTCTAGGATTCTTTCATCATCATCATTATCAAAATCTTTTTGGGATATAAAAATATCCACAAAAGAAACATAAATAAAAACAAAGGAACAAGTCACCAAAACCATATATAGGTTCAAGATAGTAAAATTCAAACGTATTGATCACAGAGCAGAAACAGTTAAAATCATCCATCCTAAACTTCTTATATTTAAACAGTATAATAACTTTAGCAGTATAAACAGATACACACTACATTCCCACATTACCAAGCAATCTAATAGATTTAGAAACGTCTTTATGATAAAAAGTTTTTTCCCAAAAACATTGGTCACAATAGGTATTTTTTCAAATCCATATAAAAATTACAAAAGGAAAAGAACAAAGGGCATTGTTAACTAAATAGACTTGCCGTCACAAAGATAACTGGGTAACTTTTGGGAATAAAAGTCAATTTCAGGGAGAGCAATCATAAAGTGCAAAAATGTCCATTCATATAAGATAAACCCTTTATAGAGTATTTGATGCTAAAATAAGATAACTCTGTACATTTGGTTGCGCATGGCCTAAGTCATACGTTGCCACTGATAACTTAAAATGCATTCTGTCCTCCCTTTCTGGCATCTTTTCCCCCCCTGAGAGTCATGAATAATAATCTTAATTCAATCAAATAAATAAATCATAAAAGAATCAGGTCACACAAAATTTAAAATCATATAAAATATTAAAAACACTTTCAAATCCTCCCCTACATACAATTCATACAATCACATATCAAACAAAATACAGACATATAAAATATTAAAAACGCTAAAGGTCCTCCCCTACAAAAACTCATCTAATCTATTTTAGAACAACATCTTCTTGCACTAGGCCACCGTCACTTTCAGAAAATGACCCAAGGAGCAGCTTACCTCATGCTCATTTAACTGGCAGAGAAGAAGCAAGGCAGCCCTACAATTAGTAAAGCTATATTTTCGTAACAGTGTTACCAGGTACAATTTTCCTAGGGGTGCATAGTAGCAAAAGAACACAAAATGTAACAGTTTGTGGGGAGTACTCATTACAGGGGCAACTGCAGATAGTGCTGGGGGAGAACTGTCTTTGGGGAAAAGACAACAGTCAATGAAGGGACCCTAATCTGAAACGGGTTAAGAGCAATCGCTCATACACATAATGTACAAACAATAGGTAAGGGGCCGGACACATTTGTACCATAATTTTTTTTTTAACAGTTACCTTACCCACTTCATTTAATTCTGAAGCTACCCGTCTTATCTGAAGGAAGCGGTCACATATCCACATTTTATCTTTTTTTTGAGATCAAATGCGGATTTTCAAACAAATGTGGGCAACCCACTTCAGTCAGAGTTCCTTTGATATATTTCAGCCATGGGATTGAACAAGCAGGATCACTATGAAGGCAATCCTGAATGATCAGCTAGTTGAGAATGGCTTCTTTACTGAGCCAGATTGCACACCACAGCTCCAGCGGGCAACGCTAATTCTATGTTGTAAGTATTCAAGACCCAGTTCCTGGTGAACAGAAAAATGAGGTGTAGAGGGCGGGACACCCAACAACCGGCAAGAGAATCGATTTTCCTCTACCTGAACATTCCCAACATCTTTATACCCCCACAGACCCATACCATAGGTCACAGCCGGCAAACATTTTCTCTTATAAACCTCTAATATGGGAACACCCTATATTGGCTGCCAGAGAGTAGGTAATCCCCACTGTACGCACTGTGCGCAAAACCCTGTTTTTTAAGCTGGAACGTCAACTACATGCTTCATTGAATTCTAGCCCCAGATATAAGAAGGAACTTACTTTTGTTAAGGTATGTTCTCCTATCTGCATAGAGCGTGTCTTAGTATTTTTAGGGCCAAAAACCATTACAAAGGACTTGAACAGGTGGTTTCAAAGTCTAAATTTTTCATGAACTCAACAAAGCTAAACTGCATCATCCGCACATCAGCTCCTGTGGAAACCAGGGTTTTCTCTAGGTCATTAATGTATAAAAGAAATAAAATAGGGGCAAGAACACATCCCTGGTGTACACCCCGACGTACACCAAAATGAGAGGTGGCCTCGCCATTAGGCCCATACCTTATTTTGTCCTCTGTCCCTGGTGAAGGAGTCTCAAAAGATCTACTTGGCCATCATCAAGACCCATGTTTAAAAGAATTGCCCAGAGCTTTTCTCTATTAACACAGTCTAATGTGCTCGACAAGTCTATAAACCCCAAGTGAATGGCCCCACCTTTCATTCATTTCTTCTTGGCCTTAAGAAGGTAAAGGTTCAGGCACTGATCAATGGTGCCCAAACCTTTCCTGAATCCATATTGGGCACAAGTTAAAAAAAAATTCTCCTGCACCCAAGAGATCAGACATTCCAAAATCACTCAGCCCAATAATTTTGAGGAGGAATCAAGCATCAAAATTGTCCAGTAACACCTAGGATTTAGAATTTTGCCTTTTTTGAAAATTGGAACCCCACCGGAAGTTTGCCATGATATAGGAGGTCCAACCCTGCACACAATATTAAAAATCTTGGTTAACACAGGTGCCCAGAACTGTGGGTATTTCATAAAAAGGTCCATTAGGATTCCATCCAGACAAGGGGCCTTGTTTGGGAGGCTATCACAGATCACCTTTAAAACCTCACTCTCTAAAAAGGTGGAGCCAGAATTCAGGGACAAAATTGTCTGCACAGATTGACCCCTTTCCTCGTTTGCCACATAGATACCTGTAAAATGGTCACTTTAGGGGTGATATGCGATGTAATAGCTTCCGGCAATTTGCTATCTTAGAGGCCAACTCAAACTACCCACCAAAATGCCTTGGAATCCTTCTTTTTAGAGGCTTCTATTATATTTTCCCACTCCTCAACCTTGACTTCAGCCTTCCGCTGTTTTACGGCCTAGGCATATAACTTTCTACAAGCAATAACAGTGGCTTTATCTCTAGGGTTTTGGCTAAGCGCCTGACACAGGGAGGCTTTGGTTACTGCACATGATCTATCAAACCTCAGGCAACCAGACAAATGGGCATTTTTAATTGGTGTACTCATGAGATCCCTAATAAAAGCCTTGAACTCAGCAAAGCCTGTTAGACAACTGGCAGGGTCCCCACTGCTTACTTGGCATAATATTTGCAGTGATGAGAGCGGAGGTTTGCACCTGGTCCATAATAGACGCCAGATTTGCTGCGCGCCAAACCACCCGTCTACCATTTTCCTTTGTCCTTAGTTTTTGCCTGGAACCAAGACCTCTCTGCTTTTTCTGGGAAGGCACTTTAAGTTGTAACACCAGGGGGTTGTGGTCACTGACAATTGATGGCATCCCTTCTATCCCATGGGTCAGGAGTCAAAGATTCTGAGAGACAAATATGTAGTCAAATGTAGAGCCACAGACCTGGGCAATAAAAGTTGGTACCACTGCAATGTCTGGGCAGGATTTTAGACTAACCAAGTCATGCGCCAGAAGGATGGCATATAGGTGCTGTCGCTTCGAGTTCAACCCGTTTGATCCACTTCACTACTAACGGGTTGGAAAGGGAAATCTACTGAGGTGGGCATATCTCTCAGTTTGTCATTGAAGTCCCCTGCCAAAAGTACATTAAAGGGCCCGCCATTCGCCTGAGCCCTATCGGCCAGACAACTAATGGCTAGAGAGAGGGCATGAAAGGAAGAATTATTAGTAGATACAAAATCATTGTTGTAGTAATTCACCAAATAAATTCTTAACTTGCCACCCCAAAGTACTTCAAAAGCTTGAATTCCATCTAAGTCTGTTGTTATACGTAACAATTTGAGAAACAGTATTTACAAAAATATACATTATGTACATAAGGCCGTGCATTTTCCATGCAAAATGTCTGTGGGCCACTGTGCCAAAAATCATGGGCCAAGCCCACACTTGACTCCTGCCTCAATACGGAGAGAACACTGCAGAGGCATCAGGTCGTAAACACACAGGCACCTCAGGGGGACGGGGAAGGGAGGGGCACCTCAGCCGGAAGATGGAATAACGCCACAGCTCCTCAAGGGGGCTCCATGCCCACAGTGATGTCTTGGGGAGTGAAAAGCCACAGTCTCTCAAGTCACTCTAGTGGGTGGTTTGCCCACTGCTTGGTCCTGGGGAGTGCAAAGCCACAGTCTCTCAAGTGGGTGCTTTGCCCACTGCTTGGTCCTGGGGAGTGCAAAGCCACAGTCTCACAAGTGTCTCTAGTGGGTGGTTTGCCCACTGCTTGGTCCTGGGGAGTCCAAAGCCACAGTCTCTCAAGTGGGTGCTTTGCCCACTGCTTGGTCCTGGGGAGTGCAAAGCCACAGTCTCTCAAGTCTCTCTAGGGGGTGGTTTACCCACTGCTTGGTCCTGGGGAGTGCAAAGCCACAGTCTCTCAAGTCTCTCAAGTGGGTGTTTTGCCCACTGCTTGGCCCTGGGGACTGCAAAGCCACAGTCTCTCTAATGGATGCCTTCTCCACTGGTCTGGATGGGGCCTTGTGCCCAATGTGCTTCATCCTGCCAAGGATTGGGTGAGTGGATGCATATCTCTACTGGTTCTGGAGGGGACATTGTGCCCAGTGTGCTTCATCCTGCCAAGGATTGGGTGAGTGGATGCATTTCTCCAGTGGTTCTGGAGGGGGCATTGTGCCCAGTGCAGAAACATTTGGGGTGTGGCAGTTCCCATCCCCTCACCTGGGTGATTGAGGCACATGATTTTCACGGAACAGGTGGCATGATAGTCCTTGGAGGCAGGCTGGACTTTATCCTGCGGCGGCTAAGGCTGCAAACTAGTGGTAGTGCTGGTGCTGGTGGCGGTGCTTGGGGCGGGGTCTGTGGTGGTTCTGGCGGCGGTGCATATGGCGGTGCTGGCTGTGGTGCAGGTGCCGTTGCTGCCAGTGGTGGAGGGAGGCTCCAGCCCTTCTCCTGTAGCCTCGGATGGCTGCCCACTGAGGCTGCTGCTGTTGTCAGTAGTGGTGCTAGCGGCGGTGCAGGTGGTGCAGGTGCAGGTGGCAGTGCTTGCGGCAGGGCTGCTGACGATGCTGGCCACTGTGCAGGTGGCAGGGCTGGCGGTTCTGCTAGTAGCCACCAGGCACTCACCTGCGGCCTCCAACGGCTGAAGTGCCTTGCCTGGTGTTTTCTGCCCTTTCCTCACCTTGGCAGATGATGGTGTGACTTTGGCTCTGGCAGCTGGAGTTTTCAGGAGGCCTTGCTGGGTGGTTCATGCTCCTTGCCCTTTCTGCATGCTGTCCCCCTCTTCACCTTGGCAGGTGGCGGAATGCTTCTGTCCTTCTCAGAGGTTGGTGGCACACTGGCTGGGATGATGGGTGCCCCCTTTGAGCCTCTGTGAGTTGCAGGTACTACAGCGGACGGCAACTTGGTGGCTGAGGTGCTGGCCTGTGTTCTGGACACCCTGGCTTGAGGGGAAGGACGGGGGGAGGGGGAGGGAAGAGGTCAATGTTTGCCAGCAAAAGCTTCTTAGACACATTGGGGTGGGAAGAGGAAGAGGGTTTGGGAGTGGAGGAAGAGGGAGTGGTTGTAGGAGGTGTCTGTCTGCTGAGTTTGGATGCAGGTGCATGGGCTGGATGCTGTTGTGAGATGGATGGCTGTTGGGTGGATGGGTGCTTGTGTTTGTGTACTCTGGGAGGAGGGGTCACAGACACACTGGGAGAGGACACAGGGGACGTGTGCATGGTTGTGGGGGTGGTGACTGCTCGTGACGTGTGTGTTCTAATGGGCGTGCTGGTGATGAAGGTAGTGGATGAGGATGTAGTGCATTCAGGTGTGAGTGGAGACACTACTGGGAGGGAGGTGGATGAAGAGGAGGAGGGGTACACAGTGGAGGCAGTGGATGCTGGTGCGTCTGCATGGGTATGGTGCTTGTGTGAGTGCCTGTGATATGAAGTGTGGTGCTTGTGTTTGCCTGAACCTCTTTTGTGTGTTGACTTGGGTGAATGCTGGTCTGAAGGTGTGCTTGGGATAGGCTGGGGTTGAGGGGATTGGGACTGGGTAGAGGAAGTTGGAGGGGGTGGCTAGAGACAGGGACAATGGCTACCATCAATGCGGAGGCCAGAGCCTGAAATGCTCTCTTTTGGGCCGCATGCCAGAGTGAATGCCCTCCAGGTATACATTTGTTTGTTACAAATGCCTCTCGACACCCTGGATGGCATTCAGAATGGTTGACTTTCCAACAGTAAGGGATCTCAGGAGGTCAATAGCCTCTTCACTGAGGGCAGCAGGGCTGACTGGGGCAGGGCCTGAGGTGCCTGGGGCGAAGGGGATGCCCACCCTCCTGGGTGAGCGGGCACGAGAAACATGCTGAGGGGCTGCTGGGAGGGCGGTGCTGGTAGGGGGGGATGTACCTGTCGTTCGGGTGGGCACAGAGGTGTCTGCCACCACCAGGGAGCTTCCATCGGAGGAGGAGTCCCTGTCTGTGGTCTCCCCTCCTGTCCCCATCGTGGTGCTCCCTTCGCCCTCCGTCCCACTGGTGCCCTCACCGTCAGTGGATTCAGCCTCCAGGCCCATGTGGGATGCAGCTCCCTCCGTTGCCGGTGCCTCTGCTCCTCCGACAGATGATGCTAATGCACACAAGGACAGGGTGACAAAACTAAAAGGGGGGGAGGGACAGAGGATACACTTGGTCAATGCCAGCAACAACACCACTGTTGACGTACACAACAATCAGGGAGCAGCCCTATGCACTGGGACATGCACTACCAGTTACTAAGATAGTCACCAGCCCATGGAGTACAATGCCTATCAGCATTAGCTGCACACCTGAAACCCTCAGGACCCTGCCCAGTAGTAGATGTCTACTAACACTATTGGGGTAGGAGTGCTTCAGAGCCTGCCCGACAAGGGACATACCCTGCCATCTTCGACCTGGCCTAGGGCCACCCACAGCCCACATCCCCCACCCAGGTAACTCTTAATATGCGCAAAGTCTGGATTCAGAATCTGTACTCACCCTGTGTAGCTGCTGTGATGCCCTCAAGCGCCCATCCAACTCTGGATAGGCCACCGCCAGGATACGGAATATCAGGGGGGTCAGGGTGCGATGGGCACCCCTTCCTCATTGGGAGGCCACCCCAGCTGGGCCTCCGCCATCTTCTTTGCCCAGCGGAGCAGGTCCTCCCACCTTTTGCAGCAGTGGGTGCTCCGTCTGTCAAAGACCCCCAGGGTCCGCACCTCCTTGGCGATGGCACGCCAAATACCCCTTTTTCTGATGGGTGCTGACCTGCATGGAAAAGACTGTCAGACTCATGGTCCACCAGATCCCTCCCATCCCCTGACGCACATACATTGACCACCTTACATGCTGCACTCTGGCCAGGATGCCTTTGCCCCCCCAACATGTGGCTTACACACATAGCACTCCATACATTCATGGCCCACGCATCATGCTCACAGTGTACTCACCTGTTTGTCTGGAGGACCGTAGAGTAACATGTACTGGGGTAGGACCCCATCCACCAGTTTCTCCAACTCCTCCACAGTGAAGGCAGGGGCCCTTACCCCAGACACATGAGCCACTGTCGCTTCCAGACACAGGTCACAGCAGCACTTGCAGTGTAGGTCCTCTCCTGTTGAAGGTCAGGTAGCATGTGAATGAACAGAGAGAAAATGGTGGTGACGTCCGCGGCGGTGCGTACTGTCACCACTGGCGTACATCACCATTGGCTCCTGGAACCCATAGGGCCCAGTACTAACCAATGCGAAGTTGTGCAGCGGTCATCGACCACCTACCGCGACGGCGCACAACGCCAGCGGAATTACCTCATTTCCACTTGTCCCTCCTCACAGGTCAGGCAGCCGCCATTTCAGGGGGGCACAGGCCATGGCACCTTACTGCATCACAACACACATTGTCACAGAAACTGATTGTGGGAATCACATATTGGTTCTGTAAAGGAAGAAATTCATCATTAGTCCAATAGATGTGTGACTATGACCCTCTGCTCACTGTTTTCTTCCATAGGCTTCAACTGCTGAGGCTGAATATGGGATGGTGGCATCCTCCAGTACAAAGACCCCTGGTGGACCTTGCAACAGTGGAGGACAGACACATTATCATCACCTACAGACTTGATCGTGCCACAATCCAAGAACTGTGTGCCCAATTGGAGCTAGACCCGATGTCCGCTATCCACCAGCCCACAGGTATCCCCCCTCTAGTGCAGGTCCTGTCAGTGCTCCATTTACTGGCAAGTGGTACCTTCCAAACAACAGTGGCCATGGCATCAGAGATGTCTCAGCCAATGTTCTCCAACGTGTTGACCAGAGTGTTGTCTGCCCTGCTGAAACACATGCGCAGCTACATCGTATTCCCCCAGGTGGAGGATTTGGCCACAGTGAAAGCTGACTTTTATGCACTAGGACATATCCCCAACATCATTGATGTCATTGATGGTACACATGTGGCATTTGTTTCCCCCCCAGAGAAATGAACAAGTGTTCAGGAATAGAAAAAGCTATCACTCTATGAATGTGCAGATGGTGTGTTTGGCAGACCAGTACATCTCCTATGTGAATGCCAATTACCCTGGCTCTGTGCATGACGCCTTTATCTTGAGGAATAGCAGCATCCCATATGTGATGGACCAACTCCAGAGGCACTGGGTGTGGCTAATAGGTGAGCCCAAGGTTCCCACACAGTATAACTTGGTGTCTGGGTATGGGGTTGTCCCTAAGGGGTAGTAGGTGTCTAACAGTTGTCCCTCAATATTTGCAGGTGACGCTGGTTACCCCAACCTCTCATGGCTACTGACCCCAGTGAGGAATGCCAGGACAAGGGCAGAGGAACGTTACAATGAGGCGCATGGGCGTACAAGGAGGATTATTGAAAGGACCTTTAGCCTCCTGAAGGCCAGGTTCCGGTGCCTCCATCTGACAGGTGGATTCCTGTACTACTTACCCAAGAAGGTATGCCAGATCATCGTTTCATGTTGCATGTTGCACAACCTGGCTTTGAGATGCCAGGTGCCTTTTCTAGAGGAGGATGAGCCTGGAGATGGGTGTGTGGCAGCGGTGGAGCCTGTGGACAGTGACGAAGAGGAGGCAGGGGAAGAAGATGTTGACAAAAGAAGCAACATGATACAGCATTACCTCCAGTGATACACAGGTAAGACACTGTAACTTAACTTAACTTATCAGTTATCTGTTCTATAGCCACTTACTGTACCCTTTGGCATCTCTATTTTCAGATCTCTGTGGCCCACTCTGGCTCCTGCTCTCTGTACTGCTGCACACCAAAGGTCATTTCAAAGTATATTTGACTGTACATTTGACTTGCAATGCTTTGATTATGTTGAACTAATACATATTTGAATCATTTGACAGACTCCAGATTTATATTTGTTCCAAGGGTGTTTATTTACGTGCTCATAAGTAGAGGGGGATGTTCAGTGGGCTGGGCTGATGGTGGAGGAAAGTCCATGGTAGAGTCCAGTCTCTTGGTATCACAGGTGCATTGTCCAATGGGGCATAGGAAGGGGAGCAATGGCAGTTCATGGTCGACAGGGTGACAGACTGGGACAGAAGGGTGACAATCAGGAGAGTCCTATTTCCTGGCGGGGGTCTTGGCAATGTTCTCTGGCTTCTGCCTGGATCGCAGGGACCGTTTGCGGGGTGGTTCTCCTTCTGCAGGGGGTGAGGTGCTGGTGGCCTGTTGTTCCTGTGGCAGGGCGTCTTGTCCACTAGCACCGGTGGAGGTGGAAGGCTGTTCATCGGTTTGGTTAGGGTCAGGGCCCCGTTGGTGTGCCACTGCCTCCCTCATGGTGTTGGCCACGTCACCCAGCACCCTTGCAATGGTGACCAGGATGGTGTAGATGAGTTTGAGGTCCTCCCTGATCCCCAGGTACTGTACCTCCTGCAGCTGCTGGGTCTCCTGCAATTTGACCAGTATCTGGCCCATCGTCTCCTGGGAATGGTGGTATGCTCCCAGGATGTTGGAGAGTGCCTCCTGGAGAGTGGGTTCCCTGGGCCTGTCCTCCCCTGTCGCACAGCAGTCCTCCGAGCTTCCCTGTTGTCCTGTGCCTCTGTCCCCTGAACCGTGTGCCCACTACCACTGACCCAAGGTCCCTGATCGTCCTGGGTTTCTGGGGTTGCCTGGGGTCCCTGTAGTGGTGAACACACTGCTGATTGACGTGTCCTGGAGACAGTGGCATGGGCCCGCTGGGTGGGTGCTGTGCTAGTGTTTCCTGAGGGGTTAGGCTCTGTGGTGGGTTGGGACTGTAGCAGGGGAACCAACTGTCCAGAGGTCCCTGATGGGCCGGGATTGTCATCCTGATCCAGGCATGCAGAGCTGCTGTCGTCACTGTAGGCCTCTTCCGGGGGGGGGGGGGGAACTGGATGTAGCTGGTGCCTCCTCTCCGGTGACGTTGAGTAGGGGTCCTGTGGGGATGCAAATGCAGTGTTAGTGTATCTGCTTGTGCCATCTTGTGCATGAGTGTGTTTCCCTGTACGGTTGTGATTTCCCTGTCAGCTTTGGCTTGTGTGCATGGTGATTTTTTGGGCTTGGTAAGTCTCTCTACTGGGCATGATGTGGTGATGGGTGTCCATGCAGGTCTGTGATGGAGGTCCATGCATTGGTGTTACATGCAGGGCTTGGTATTGGGGTGGGTGGGTTGTGATAGTGGGGTAAGTGTGAGGTGGTGGAGTGATGGGGTGAGGGTAGGGGTAGGAATTTGTGATGGCATGCAGGTAGAGTGGGGGATATAGTAGTAAAGATTTGACTTACAAGAGTCCAGCCCTCCTGCTACTCCTGCGAGGCCCTCAGGATGCATTATTGCCAAGACTTGCTACTCCCATGTTGTTAGTTGTGGGGGAGGAGGTGGGGGTCCACCGCCAGTCCTCTGTACGGCTACCTGGTGTCTTGCAACTACGGAACGCACCCTCCCCCATAGGTCGTTCCATCTCTTCCTGATGTCATCCCTAGTTCTTGGGTGCTGTCACACGGCGTTGACCCTGTCCACGATCCTCCGCCGTAGCTCCATCTTCCTTGCAATGGACGTCTGCTGCACCTGTGATCCGAATAGCTATGGCTCTACCCGGATGATTTCCTCCACCATGACCCTTAGCTCCTCCTCTGAAAACCTGGGGTGTCTTTGGGGTGCCATGGATGTGGTGTGAGTGATATGTGTTAGGATGTGTGGGGTGATGTGTAGGGTGATGTGTTGGAGTGTGTTGTATGAGGTGCGCGGATGGTGTATGGGTGATGGTGTTCTGTGGCTCAGATTGAGTGGGTGCTCCTGGCTTGTGTCTCTCTCTGTTGACAATCTTTTTTTTCGGTGAAAGGGTTGTGGGTAATGTGGGTGGGTGTTTTATAGTGGTGTGGGTGTGGTGTGTGTATGTGTGTCAGGTGTATGTATTTTGAATTGTCCAATTTGGTGTCGTTTTATTATTGTGTGTATTTTGAGCGCGGCGGTGTGTACCGCCAATGGTTTACTGTGTTTAAAAGACTGCCGCAGTGATTCGTGGGTCCTGATACTGTGGGCGCATTCCTGGTGGTGTAACGGTGTGGGTTTTGCTATCGCTATTTTATCACTGACATTTGGTCTGGTGGACTTGTGTGTGTGTCTGTATAGTGGCGGATTTCTCAGTGTGGGTCATACTGCCCGGAGCGGATTACCACCGCGGTCACGGTATGTTGGCGGCCATCAGCACGGAGGTAGGCGGCATTTACAGCCATGGTTGTAATGATGGCCTATGTCTCTTCTCCACCAGTTTCCCCTCCTCCATAGCTCTACTATACTCAATTTGGGGTATGGGTGGTTGTCGATCCACCTCTTCCAATTCTCTCAAGACTGAGTAGCTGTTGCTAAGTGGAAGATGACTTGGGGGGGAATGGCTCACTCAACTCCATGAGGGGGCTTGATGGAATGTCTGGGTGTTCTCAATGTTCTGAGCATCTTTCATTTTTTCACACATAATTATTTCTTGACATAAGTTGTCTCTTTAGTGATGGAGGATGTCTGGACAGAGTAAGCAGGAATATCAGAAATAAGTTTGTCATTGATAATCGCATCAAACAAACATGACTCGAACACAACAGTTTTACAGACGTGTGTGTGTGTGTGTACACACATTACTTTGTATCACAATAAAAAAACTAGCTCAAACAAAATTAGAAGACTACCACTTTATTTATATTTGTGAATACATTTCACCACTTGTGATTATTATAGGTATATATGATGTTAAAAATCAAAAGTAAATGTATAAAAATACACTTATAGTGGCTGTCATATTTCTTTACTCCAACGCTGGGCAGAGTTCTTGCTTTCCATTGGTGCTACGTCTTATCTATGCACCAGTATTTTATACTACCTTGATTTAGATTGGTGGAGGGTGAGGGGAGAAACTTCTACTGTAGTCCCCGGTAGATAAAGTTTTAATTATCGTGCAGTGTAAATCAGGCTTAATTTGAAAAAAAAACAAGTCATCCTTTCTACAATACCAAAATCAATTTATAAGTTAATATGTACTTGAAAATGTGTCTTCGCTGAATCTGCCTCTGGGCAAGAGGCTGTAGAGGTGCGATACTGGTGGCTACCCTTAAGCTTGTGGAGAAATATTCACCAATTAGAATTATTTTAGACTATCTGTGATAGTTTGACAATCATCTTTCTGGTTACGCAAAGTAAATTACTGTTAGGTAGTTGTTTCTCATTGTTTCTTAACTCAAACAACCTACGAACGTTTATGTGCTGCAGCATGAACGTTTGTTATATAGAAGAGTGTGTATTGGACCTGATATCCTAGGCATGGTTTTCCACTGCAAACCAGTGCTAAAGTGCTTGTGCTCTCTCCCTTCAACATCATGAAATTGACCTACACCCAACTGGCTCATTTAATGTACTTGCAAGCTTCTAGTAGAATGGTAGTGGAGGTACCTATGGCCTGTAAATTAAAACTTACTAGTGGGCATGCAGCACTTATTGTGCCACCCACTTAAGTAGCCTTTTAAAACTTGTATCAGGCCTGCCATTGCAGCCTATGTATGCAGTTTTAAATTGCTATTTCAACTTGGCAGAATAAACCTTTTTTTCCCAGGCATAAATCATCCTTTTTGATACATATAAGCCTCCCCTAGGGTAAGACCTTAACAGCTCAAAGGAAATGATGCAGTGTATTTAAAGGTTTGGACATGTACTTTTAAGTTTTACATTTCCTGAAAGTGAAAATTGCATAAATTAGTTCTTCACTACTGCAAAGCCTGCCACTCTGATAAGATAACATTGGGTTAACATTTAATAGTGATAACATTCAACTGGGAGCAGAGTGGAATGTTGAATTTGGTGTCTAAAGATATGTAATTTGTAGTACTCTTTAATGGTCAGGTCAGATTTGAAAGCTGAAAATTCCACTTTTAGGTTTCGTCTGCACAGCGCTTGCATTGTGCTTGAGAAATCTATTGTATTTAATATAAATCTTAAAAGGGGCTTGCATCCACCCCTCCTTTTTTTGATTTTCATTGGATTCTTGTGCTTGCCACTTACTATTCCTCTGTTTCTATTGGCTGTTGCGCTATTTTCTTGCATTTTTCAATGCTTGTTTACTCTTAACAGTTTCCCACATTGCTGTAAATCATGGGCAAAATGCGTATGGGAGCTGATTTGGTCCTGACTATGGATGCCTTGCCTCACTCTGTTGCATGGCTGCCACGATTTCAGGTGGCTTACATGTGGCATTTCCATGATTTCACTGCACATATGGGCGACATTCAACAGCCAAATGTGTGACATTTAAAAGTAACACTTATTCATTAAAAAAAAAAAAACGGTTAAGTCTATGGCCCCTTTTGGCAAATAAGAAGCTTTAAAAAACTTGAAATGCTGCAAAACCCCTCTTAATATTAATCCCGTAGGCAAAAGCTAATTCATTTTCAATGCTTGTAAAAAGTTGATATTTTCTTGTCCCAAACATTTGGTGCCTACAGCCTGAATCCTGGGTGTTAGAAATTCGGTCTCTCGTGCTTAGAAGACTATAGAGGTAGAAAGGTTACTTGAGGTCAAAGGGAACCAATACAAATCCAAAGTTCAGGCCAACTGTGATGGAAAGGAGGCCGGCTAAAGAACCCACAGAGGCTCCGCTGAACAGTACCTTTGTTGGAGCAATGCGTTGATGGCAGGTAGACGATGTGTCCTTATTTCTGCTGAACTCGAGCAATGCATCCTCACTAGGCTTCCTGGAAGAAACTGCTATGTGTTGTTGTCATCAGGTAGCCGCTGTGTCATTGACGGGGATACGAAGCAGAGGTTTTTCTTCTGCACTCTAAGCGATGCATCCCTTGATCCAAGTTGTAGCTGCAGAACCCACTTCTGAGGCCCTGAACTGGAGGGGGTGACTCAGGCAAGGGTAGGACTCACAGATGGCAGAGTCTAGCAGCATGAGGAGAGCTGCATGCAGTCTTTGATGTTCCTGAGACTGTAGAAGAACTGGGGACAAGCCAGCAAGCCTTTAGAAACACTTGAGTGCAAGAATGTAGAGAAAAAGTCTGGTTCTTCTCACAGCAAGATAGAAGCAGCAGGCCAACACAGCAAAAGCAAGTAGCAAAGTGACAGTCCCTCCTACAGCAGAGCAAACAGTAGGCCAACTCAGTAATACAGTTGCAGAGTGGCAGTCCCTACTGGAAGCACATCAGGTCTTCTTCTTGGCAGAGTGTCTAGTTTCAGTAGAGAATCGGTGAGGTTTGGGGTTTAACTATTTATATTTTATGTCCTGGTTCTGTAAGATGGAAAAAACTTCCAGGTCCTCCTTTGAAATCCTCAAGAACCCTGTCCTGCCCTCCCCTTTCTCCAGACACTCTGCAGGAGGTTATGAAGCCCTTTGTGTGAGGAGAAGCACAGCCCTTTCCAGGAGTAAATATCAGCTCTTCTTACCCATCTAGCCCAGGAAGAACATCTGCCTGGTGATTGGCCATCAGTATGCAATTGTCACACCCAAGCTCCCTTTGTGTGTGACTATCAAGGGGGAATGCACATAGCCCAGCTGTCAACACCAGATGTGTAGTCAGAGACAGGCAGAGGCCCAAAATGTTTAAAGTAAAAACACACCAACTTTCTAAAAGTGGCATTTTCATACTTACAATTTAAAATCCGACTTCACCATAAGTTGTGATTTTAAATTCGGAGTTCAAGGACACCAAAGTCCATATTTCTATATTTTCCCATTTGAACATTACACTTAAAAGATGTTAAGCCAATGCTATTCTATGGGGGAGATAGACCTTGCAATAGTGAAAAATGAATTTAAGAGTTTTTCTCTATCTTGACATGTTAAACTAAAAAATGCATATCCAACTTTTCAAACACATTGCACCTTGTAACTTGGGGCTGACTAGGGCCTACCTTAGAGGTGACTTACATGTAATAAAAAGGAAGGTTTTGGCCTCGCCAGTGGGTACACCTGCCCAGTTGAAATGGCCGCTTAACTGTATACATAAGCTCGGCAGAGGCAGGCCTGAGACTTGTTTGAGAGGCTACTGTTGTAAGTGACACAATCAGTGCCTCAGGCTCACTAGTAGCATTTAGTTTACAGGCCCTGGATTATAGTGCACTCTACTGGGGACTTACAGGTAAATTAAATGTGCTAGCTGTGGAGAAGCCAATGTTACCATGTTTTAGAGTACCGAGCTCCTGCACTTTAGCACTTGCCAGCAGTGGTAAAGTGCTCAGAATCCTAAAAACCAGCAAAAATAAGTCAGAAAAACGGGTGGAGAAAGGCAAAACAAATTGGGATGACCCTGCTAAAGGGTCATCTCCAACACTGAGACACATAACTAGGTATAGCTGGTAGTTGTTTTTTGTTTTTTGCTCCCAGAGAGTGAGTCAAAGCGGGTACGGGTGTTGGTAGGATGTGCCATTTCTGACTTGATGAGGGGAGAGCTGCCCCCTAACTCACTTGAACATCACAAAGATGCTACCTGGGCAGACTCAAAAGTTTTGACACTAGTTTTTGTGACCCAAGGCAAGCTAGGCCCATGGCAGGAAAGCAGGAAATTTCAGAGACCTCTAGGACCTCCAGAACCTACTCCTGCTTCAAAGTAGGCACCACAAATAAATAGTGGAAACTCTGGCCCAATTCTTCAGTTCACTTCTGGGCCTGTGGAAGGTTCAGAAGGACCCCTGTGTGCTTTGCAAGAAGGACTACCATTCTGTTGCCCTGCTACTCTGCTGCCTGAGTAAGAAGGACTGGACTGGCATCTTGGTCCGATGACCACCTGAGTGACTCAAAGGGCTAGTTGGCTGGCCTCCTGATCAGAGCCTTAAGGACTGAGAAGGCTCCAACCATCTTGAAGCCAGTAGAATTCCCAATTCCCACCTAAATAGAATAAGAATGAGGGCCTGATTTAGGTCTTGGCAGAGGGGAATACTCTGTCACAAACATGAAGGATATCCTATCTGCCTTATTACGATCCCATGATATCCTATGGAGATCGTAATAGAGCAGACAGAATATCTATCACATTTGTGACTGGATATTCCCTCCTCCAAGACCTAAATCAGGCCCTACGTTCCTTGACAAAAACTCCTCAGGGAAGTGCATGCCTAAGTGCTCTGAGAGTCATCAGTTTGGGCACTTCAAGGGTGATACTAAGGGCCAGATTTATAGTTTTTTACGAAAAACTGTGCAAACGCAGTTTTGTGTCAAAGGTTTTAGCTTTGGCTAGCGTGATTTCTTAACGCCACCTGTGCTTCATATTTATAGTTTGGTGCAGGGTGGCGCTAAGAACAGGCTAGAGTTTTCCTGACGCTAACCATTGCGCCTTGTTGTAAGGCAAAATGACGTTAACGCAGGAAAAATGACTCTAATCCAGTTTGCGACATGGAAAATCTTTGCAAAACGGAAATGCACCATATTTAACCACAATAGCGTCAAAAAGAGACACAAACACAGCAAACAGTGCTAAGGAGCCCCAAAATGGATCCCAGAAGCCAGGAAAGACCCCAGGGAGACCCCAATCAACCAGGAACCAGCCAGGAGGACACAGACAAGACCCAGGGGAGAGACAAGAAGAAGAGGAAGTGTTGCTTCAGTGCAGAGGAACATAAAATCCTGGTCAGAGAGGTGATGGAGCACCGGCATCAACTATACATCACCTCTAAATTGCTAATTGGAAGGAGAGAGGCAATTTGGCAACAAATTGTGGACAAGATCAACAGTGTGGCAGAGGTCAGCGAGTGTAAGAAACACTGGCATGACTGCAAGTGCAGGACAAAGGAGAAAATGGCAAGGAACAGGAAGGCAGCACTGCAGACCGGAGGTAGGAGTCTAGCCCCTCAAGAGGACCCGGACGAGATGGAGGAGAGGGTTGTAGCCGTCATCCTGGAGGGAATCACCACAGGAATCACAGGAAAGGACAGCGCAGACTACCAGGAAACAACACGTATGCAGGAAAGGTTACATGGGGAACAAAAATGCCTAAATGTCAGGAGCAAGAAGGGGGAGGTGCATACCTACTACACAATGCATGTCAGCCTTGAAAATCAGGCAGTGGAAAGGACAAAGGAGCACGACATGGGTGCATGAGCTGTGCAGGGGCATTCAGGGGCACAGCACAACACCAACAACCTTTGCATGGGGGTACACCGCCATGCCAAGGCTGCCGGAAATGCTGAAGCAGAACAGGAGGGTAAAGTAGAACGTAAAACTGGGCTGCTGTCAAAGGACAGCTGGTATTGTCAGAATGTAATCTAGAAGCCAATGCCCAGTCTCAGGCCATTGGCTCAAGCGGCATTTACCATTGACAACACTTGCCACTACTACCTGTGCTGTGTGTGTGCTGGTCAATTAGGAAAGGGCAGTTAGGTGCCCATGGCACAAACACACTCAAAATACGGGATCAGTATGACTACGTGATCAATCCCCATCAATCCCTATTCAAGTGCAACTCCTGTCAACTGCTCTTGTCCATAGACTCAATAAACATCAGGCACTGTCACATATATTATGAAGTACACAGCAGTAATCTCATACCCATGCTACCCATTCCATCCCATCATTGATAGGAACAATACATGGGAACCAAGATTACAATGTACCACCAATAGGAAGTCAGTGACGTCACATTACAACTGCCACAACACAGACACACTAATTGTACAATACCTCATTGCAGAGGAAGATGGCTCTCCTGTGGATTTTTATGTCCTGGACTACCCTGATGACATGGATGACCAGCTGACAACCGTCAGCCAGGAAACCCTCCAAGATGTCCTGGGAACCTTCCAGACACCACCTCCAGTCAAAAGGAGAAGCACACATCTAGCATCCATCCCAGAGGACCCACCCACCACCCCAATAGTAAGACCTGCCAGCTCAAACACAGTTGAGGACTCCGATGACACTGGGACCACCTTTGAGAGAACAGCTGTGGGAGTACAGTGGGAGCTGACCAAGGAGGTATGGGTGGGGATGCAAACTATGGCAGCCAGCCTTGAGAGGATGTGCATGATGACATCCGCAGAACAGTCAGCAGCCACACAAGTCACACAATTACTACTGCAAGGAATCCAACAGTGTATGAGGGACCTTACCACTGCTGTGAGGGAGTTGCCACAACACCTGCTCTCCCAATCATGTAGCTGCATGCATAACAACAAGCTGGACTCCCTCAGGGCAGACATGGCTGCCTACCACAGAGATGTTGTTGCTATACTCAATAATCAGCAGCTCCTCCTTGCTGCAGTTATGGCATATCTAGTTCCACAGACGGCAGCTGCCGGAAATTTGGAGTCCACTTCTCCAACCACTGAAGTGTGTGTTGCCCCCTCAAACCCACCACCATCAAGGGAAGAGGAGACAACACACACATCAGAGGATGAAGATGTGAAACAGATCATCTTCACCTGTCGGAGTACCCGGTAGCACCATCCCATGCCATATGAGCACAGATTTTCCTTAGTCCTGTGCTTAAAAGCATGCCAGTATTGCTACAGTTGGTGACATGAGCTCTTCACCGACACACTGTTAACCTTACCACTATGGTCTGCAATTGTCTCTCACTGCCCAATTGGCACTTCATGTTCCTCTGCACTGAATGACACTTCATCTCAGCATGTCCAATGACATGTTCCTTAACCTTGCACTTGTGTTGCTTCACAATAAAAATGCTTTACACTAATGGGATCACAAACCTGGGCTATGTAAATATTGCTCTACAGCACTTTGCAAAGACCTGGATCCCTAAGCATATGACACATGCCATAAAGGAGTACCTAAAACTTTAATAACTATGTACAAAAGAGAACTTAAAACTATGTCACACACCTATACTAACCTAATCTATCCTAACTATACATTACCCACAGCCCTAACTACCCTATGCTAAGCTTACTTATCACATTTAACAACACACTTTAAACATTTGCACCCCCACCCTCCTTATATGACGGGACACATGTAGGACATCATATATTAACCTAAACAGATACTAACTAATACTAAACAAATATATATATATTTTTTAAAAATTTTTTTTATTAGAATACACAAAAGCCACAACATTAACCCCCACCCACCTACCCACAAACTAACATGTAATAATATGAACCCCCCTCCTACTTATCCTATCTAAACTACTACCCTACTCTAACCTATCACTAAACCCCCTAAACCCACTAAAAAACTAGATAAGGAAAGAGGAGGGAGGGGACGGAATTAGGGGTGAGGTAAGGCAGGAGTTCAGAGGTTTTCCCTCTTCAGAGTTTTCTCTATGGATTTTAGCCTACGGCTATTTTTGTCCACATCCCGCTGGAGAGTCTCAAGCTTTTTGATGACTTTCCGCATGCCCCTCTGGAGCTGTGAATTGGTGGCCATGTCCAAAGCAGCTGATGTGGTGGTCTGTGTACCAGACGTACTTGCTCCTGCAGGTGTTGTGGTTGGTGGTGCTGGAATGGAAGGTGCAGCAGATGTGGTGGGTGTTGGTCCCAAGGTTGAGGGTGCAGCAGGTGGGGCTGATGATCTGGTGGCAGCTGTGCTACTGGTTGCAGTTGTGGTGGTGGCTCCACTTGCTGTGGCGAATGCCAGTCAACCTTGGCTGAAAGCCCACCATTCTCCTGTGGCTCTCTCTCTCTAATAGTGTCTTGCCATCCTCTGGAACCCAGACTCAACATCCAAGATGTGCCTGTACCTCACTGCCAGCCTCTGGAAATCCCTGATCTCTGTGGCATTCATGTTGGCAGCTGTAAAAATGAGACAGGCAACCATCAGCGTCATCATTGTGTGATGCATGTACACATGATAATCTAACACTCTCCCTCAAATTGCACATGCAGTCCAAATCACAGTACAGATGATATATTGTCCTGAGGAATGACATGGCAACGCTGCCTGACCATCAAGTATTTAACAGCACAGCAAAGCACAACAAGAGGTGTACCATACAAAGTGATCTGTGCATTGATATAGTGCAATGTGTCACAATGCAAATGCAGCAAGTACTTAACATGGGCCAGGCCGACTAATCCTTATCATCTGAGTCAACTTTTAGGCACCAAAGACCAGTGATTTGTATATGTAATTGGCAGGATGGTCTGCCGTTGCTAATCATAAGGGACCAGTGTTGTTTGGGACACATGCATGCTTGAATGAGATGTCTGTTATCTACACTGTGACCATCACATCTACCTACATATATGTTCTTCCCCTACTCCTTTGCCTCAGGGGGGATGGGCATGCAATACATCATCACAACTGTGAAGACAACCACAAATCCATGTCCACCTGTACATGGATTTAGTGAGTGGAACACATGTGAGGAGGGCTGCCACCTAGGAATGAGGTATCCATTGGTCAATCACATCTACATTCATGTTTCTGTTTGTGGACAACCATCTACACCTGATCTTCCAACACATTTCCAAAATCATCCACATTGATGATAGCACATGTCTGGCCTTGACCTGCATGCACACCTATTACATACCACATAAGTGTCACGTTAATGGAGTACAACATATGGGGCTAGATGCTGGGGGACAGTTACCCATACAGTCCTACATGTACATTAAAATACAGGGATGCACAATTTTGTATGGAAAACTGATTCATCACTGTCCTGTGAAAATGAGGGCATGACTTGTTGACAATATTCTGACACTAGAGCACTTCCAAATCAAATGTGGGCCTACATGTGGCTACTAATCACCTTGCTCACATGTTGCTGCCTATTGCACAGCACAAGACTCCCAAGATATGACTCTCTCCCTGTGAACGTCTAACCCTTTCATGGAACCTCCAGTCAAGTAATATATCAGATCACGTGCCAGCTCATCATATCTTGCAATGAGTGCAACACACAAGAGTCACTCACACAACAGCTGCAATCACTACACAGGACCGACATTTTCACACTTACTGGATACGTCTGGGTCCTCATATCGAGCCACTTCCCCAGTGGTATAGGGGGCCGGTCCACCTGTAAGACATCAAAGGGAAATATAGGCTCAATGTCTGATCACTGTACAAACGTGTGGAGAATATATCACAGTGTGTAACATTTTATATGAGTGAGCTGCTGATCCTGCATGTAGACACTCGAACAGACATAACACTGCAAATTCGCATTGACACTGACATTCCAGTGAGTGATAGACACACATATGCACACATGCACTGGGCCTAACAATCATGTGGTGCTAAACCTGACTACAAAGATTTGTGTCTAATCCATTTCAGATGGTACTCAATGTCATGCTTTGTAATTCGGTGACAATTTCAATGGCATTTCCCTGTTACTCAGGTATTGTGGCTTGTGCATCAAGGGCCAATGATTAACTGTGTGATGGACATGTGGGTCAATTTTCAGTCAGCAATTATCGTGCATTCAGTGGTCCATAACAGATGTGGCACAGTTGTATGTAGGTAACAAATGCCCCATTGGCAGTGTCCCCTAAGCCGTATATGCCCCCTTTACCAACATGATGGCAGGGATCATGTGGGTTTAATGATGACAAGGTAGCGCTAAACATGGATATCCCACTTTGCTGTCCCAAAACAGTGAAATATGGTATTCTGACAGTGTCTTAGCTGACTATCATTGACAGAATGCATGGGCACAAATGTTGTCATTGCACCTGAAAGGTGTTACTCAGGGCCACATGTACCAAGATCAGGTTTTGTGAGTCACACATTGCGAGACTTAGCAACTAGCAATTAGCAAGTAGGATGATCTGAGGTAGAACACTGTCATTGACACTGTTTGCAATTCACAAATAGGGTAGCAAATGACCTACCTCATGAATATTGAAGAGGTAGGTCGCATTTTGCAATACCCTTGGGAAAGGCGGCACTCACAGGGATGCTGGCCTGCTGGGCTCAGCAGACCACATGTCTGTGACTGCTTTTAAGTAGTGATGTAAATATTCATTTAATTGCAGCCTTATTTCAGAAGGGGTAAACAGAAAGTATTTCCAAAACCGATGTTATGACTGCAAGAATGTTTTGGAAGCAGTCAGTGGTCCGTGGAGCAACTTCCTGCTCAGATAAAGCTTTTTGGGCATGCATTCCACAAAGGAGAAGGGATCCCATGGAGACCTCTCCCCTTTTGCAAATGGATGGTATTTGCAATTGTTTAGTGCCAGCATTTGTGCTCAAGAAAAAATCAATTGGTTAACTGCGACTCGATAATAGGATAGGAATGCCCCTTCCTAAATGCCAATAGTTTTGTGACTGGGCAATGTGATAGCAGAATGGCCAAATTGGGAGTGTGCATTTGAATTAATATTTTTCAGTAGGTTGTTTGTGAAAATTATAAATAGCTTGGTACATGTGGCCCTAAGTAATAGTCGGACATGACTCAACAAGGCTCAGGACTGCATTGTTAACATGTATAAACATGTGTAATACATCTCAGTACTGGTACACTAACAGTTTGTTCTACTTGCATTCAACATGGCCACAAACATTGCATGCAGCACGTCAAGACATCTGCTACTGTCACTCAGGAGCATTCTACTGTACATATTTGTCAATATGATACTCACCAACACAGAAACCGATCACCACACCCAGGTGGTCCAGCAGGTCCTGTTCTTGGGCCACCAGGACAGCCCATCGATGCTTCAGCTGGTGCTCATTCCTTGATGTGTTGAAAACACGTTTGAGGTGTTAGTAAACTTTGGACCAATGCAGCCGCTTTGCCTCCATGTGATGCCCCTGTATCACACGGCCCCCCAACTCCAGCATCATCGGCACACCAGAAAATGGCACACCAGCCACACAAAGGCCCCAAGCTCCTCCTCACCCATGCAGGTCAGCCTTGCCCTACCCAACACGGTAGTGCACAATAATTTAAAGAAAAAAGAGGAAAAGGAAGGAAAATAAATATGAAAAAAGGAAACTTACAACCCAAAACACAAACCCCAACTAACCCAACTAATCTAACCCCCAAACAGACACCCGACAGTACAAATACAATCCAAAAAGCACTAAACTACACAAAAACACTTAAACAGGTACAATATACCAATAGAATACACAAAAAGACAAAAGATAGACACCACAAGATACAATATATGCAATCTAAAAATGAGCAACACCAAGACACAGCCACACAGTCAAGAAAAAGCACAGACTGTAAAGTGAAAGTGAAATTACACCCACAATACAGTGTCTGTAAACATGATTTCCAATTACATCACTTCCTGTCCCCTTTGCGTCCCGTTTTCTGTCTTGCGTGTATTTTCTTTTTACACATACATAGTTTGCATGAATATATTCGACGCATAGCCTACATGTGTGGCAAAATACCACGCATTACCCGGAAACTCCTATTTTAATGGATATCTGCAAGCTTGGGGCCCGTGTATGTTTACTTAGCGTTTGTTTTGTTTTTCGATGCATTTGCGTCAACATTTCTGACTCAAACTGTGTTTGTGTGATTTTTATTTATTTAATATGCATGCAGCCTGTATCAAGATGAAGATAGGATGGTATGGCCTGCAGTGTGTGGTATAGAGGTTGGCCACATGTGGTAGAGCATGCAACTGCGGCCCACATTTATATTATCTTTGCGCAGCATTTTCTTCATTTTCTGACGCAAAGCAGCGCAAAGTTACAAAATACTATTTTATTTTGTAAGTTTGACCTGATTTTGCATCAATAAATGACGCCAATGCTGTGCTACAAAAGTATAAATCATGGCCTGTGTGTTACAACAAGATGTGTGCTTCTGATGGAATGGTATGCAATACAATTGATGTAATGCTCATGTATGAATGTGTTACAAATGGGTATCTACATCAGATGGCAATCAATGATGAACAGCAGTCATGATATGTGTTTGTAATATGTGTTGACTCATTTGATGTGTGTAGTTTGACTTTGAGGACATTACATTTCCCACCACAAACAAAACACAGAGATGATTGGGGATGGCTGATGAGGGCTATGTTGAATATGTTACCCCTCACGTCATTAATTGTGTGAACTACCCATATGTCGGCCATTTGTACGTTTTGTAGGTACAGTGTTTGTGACACTGTGCCTTAATTCCACTTAAAATTGTTATGTAAACGTCAGTTGAAAATTACCTATGTTACTGATGTTGCTGTGGTGGACCTAAAGCCCTGGTGTTCACAAATTTTCAGATGCGCGTTACACAGAAGTGTCCTGTTCAAGTTTGTCAGTAATGGGCTCCATGGTGTTACGGTTTTGTGGAGGTCTAGTCCGGAGTCTGTTGGGGCAACTCGAGTTCACAGAGTATCTTGCAAGGAAGAATTGTCCCAAAGCAGAAGAGCAGCAAAAGGCATACAAGGGGATAGGGCAGCTATAGTAAGGCAGATAATACAGAAGAGTAAATACAGAGCAACCATAGTGTGGACAAATATGGAATGGGTCAGTAATTGAGAAAACACGCAGGGCTTATCACTAAGATTGTACACAGGGTAGGGCTCAGAACCTCCCACAGCAAAAGGGAACGTCAGTGCCTCTGTGCAGATAAATCTCACAGCTAGTCACCACGCAAGCCCCATAGAAAGGTGGCAACAGAAGTGAATCTGTGTCTGGACCCTTAGGGCACAAACAAGGATTGTCCTTAGATACACGAGACTAGCCCTTGTTTGTCGGGCTGGAGACACAGAACAAATCCTGGACTACAGCCACACCACAGTGTCACTGTTAGGCACCAATAACTACATACAACACTAGACAAGGGATGGGGGCTTTATTAGCCTCCTGGAGACCAGGTGCCAGAACAAATTCAAAGTTAAACACTTCTATACAGGTGAGGACTGATGGTACACTTACCAGACACGATACCCCAAGAGAAAACAGAAGGCAAGGGAACCAACTAGGAGGCAAATCCAGGCACAGGGAACAGGCTCTGGTTGACGCAATGACTGGAACAGGTAACAGAAAGCAGGCTTTGGCAGAAACAAACATGAACAAGGCTGAGAAACAGGGAGCAGAGTCTGACTGCAACAAGCAGGAACAGCACTGTGTAAACAGTGTGCAGGTTCATGCATAATCAGGACTGTAACACAATCCAACAAGGGTTCTGGTACACAAACAAATTGTACTCCAATGCACAAAGAAGAGCTTCAGGGAATGGCAGCTTCTAAGTTGTTCCAGGCAGCAGCATGACCCGGGCAGAGTCACATGGCTGGGCTGCACGACAGAGCTCACAAGTGTGTACAGCTTCAGTCTCTCACAAGTCCTGGAGGAGAGAATCCAGTATAAAGGGACAACCAAACTTTTCCCATAGGAAGCAATGGACAGAATTACAAGTCTTACCGACTACCAGGCAGTGCATTATGGAACCTGAAGTCCAAGCAGGTTAATGTAGTTCTTCTATAGCATGCCATATGGAAAATGGAAGCAAACAGGAGTCAGAATGGGAGTCTGGGTGAGTGTTAATGATGATTCCCAGGGTACAGATATTCCATTTACAGTGCCCCGTGTAGATGGGAGGCAGAGACTTAACACATGGCAGTGGCAGAACTTATTACCAGGGATGGACTGCGCAGGGCATGTGTTGTGACTATGGCTTGTCATGCCTGGGACACTCAAGCTATCAGTTTTCAGAAATGATGCACCTCTTGTCACACAAGCTCATTTCAGAGATAGCAAATGTCACACTTACTAATGTCAGGGGTCTGTTCATACATTCCTGTTATCACTGATATTTCACATTCAACGCCTCATGTATGATTGGAGATGTCATAGTTGTGTGTCATGTGTGTCATGTGCTACAGTAGACCATGTTGGCTACATGGATGTGTGTCATATGCTGCGGTCCTATGATTTCGTCCTTCATATGTGAAATTCAAAAGATGTTTTTTTTTATATATGTGTGATGTACAATCATACGCATCACATGTGATTTTGCATCAGAAGTAGTCAGATTTGACTTTGTGACATGCTCCCTGGGGTAACACTCACATTCCTAAAGAACATGTGATGGAGAAATAAGTACTGTTAGAAATGTGGTCTTTGGTTGGCAGTCAGGTTACCCCCTGTCCAAGCAAGGGCCCTCACTCTAGTCAGGGTAAAGGAGAATCACCCTCAGCTAACCCCCGATCACCCCCTTGGTAGCTTGACACGAGTAGGCAGGCTTAACTTCAGAGTTCTAGGTGTAAAGTATTTGTACCAACACACAAAGTAACTTAATGAAAACACTACATAATTACACAACACAGGTTTAGAAAAATAGAACATATTTATCCAAACAAAACAAGACTAAAACGACAAAAATCCAACATACACAAGTCAAGTTATTAATTTTAAAAGCAAACTAGTCAAATCCTTTTGTAAACAGGTAAAATACTGTTAGCGTTGAAAGGTCCCTGGGTAGTGTCAAAATAACATGCAAGGGCGAGTGTGCATCTAAAAAGGTAAGCGCTGTTTCGATTTGACACTATGACATACCAGCCTCCATTAGTGAAGTAGCACGTTGTTTCTCAGCCGCAAGTGTCGATCTTCCAGCCATGCTGCAAGCGATGCGTCGATTTCAGCTGCGGAGCCGGCGGGGCATCACTTCTTCAGCCGCGTCTCGGAGGTTGTGTCGGAAATTTCCCCGCACGGTGGTCTGTGCGTGGATTTTCAATCTTGGTCTGCCAGCTTCACCTGTCAAGGCCCCAGGGACTGGATAGGACCCCACTTGGAAGGGCGGAAGTCTCAGCATAGAGCCCAGGTGCTGGCAGGGGTAGTCTTTGATGGCCCTGAGACTTCAACAACAGGAGGCAAGCTCAGGACAAGCCCTTGGAGATTTCTTCGTCTTTGTCCCCTTTCACCAGGCAGAAGCAGTAACTGGAGGATAGCTCCATGAAGCACAGTCACAGGCAGGGCAACACTTCTCTTCAGCTCTTCAGATCTTCTCCAGGCAGAGGTTCTTCTTGGTGTCCAGAAGTGATCTAAAGTTGGTGGGTTTGGGTGCCCTTCCTATACCCATTTTGGCCTTTGAAGTAGGCTTACTTCAAAGGAAAGTCTCTCTTGTTTGTGAAATCCTGCCTTGCTCAGGCCAGGCCCCAGACACTCACCAGGGGGTTGGAGACTGCATTGTGTGAGCACAGGCACATCCCTTTCAGGTGTGAGTGACCACTTCTCCCCTCCCTTCTTGCACAGATGGCTCATCAGGATATGCAGGCTACACCCCAGCTCCCTTTGTGTCATTGTCTAGAGAGAGGTGCAAACCGCCCAACTGTCAAACTGACCCAGACAGGGAATCCACACACAGGCAGAGTCACAGAATGGTTTAAGATAGAAAATGCTCACTTTCTAAAAGTGGCATTTTGAACACACAATCTTAAAACCAAATTTACTAAAAGATGTATTTTAAAATTGTGAGCTCAGAGACCCCACGTCTCTATCCGCTCCAAAAGGGAATCTGCGCTTTAATCATATTTAAAGGCAGCCCTCATGTTAACCTATGAGAGGAATAGGCCTTGCAACAGTGAAAAACGAATTTGGTGGTATTTCACTGCTAGAACACATAAGACATATTAGTACATGTCCTACCTTAAACATACACTGCACCCTGCCCATGGGGTTACCTAGGACCTACCTTAGGGGTGTCTTAAATGTAAGAAAAGAGAAGGTTTAGGCCTGGCAAGTGGGTACACTTGCCAATTCAAATTGGGGGGTTAAAACTGCACACACAGACACTGCAGTTGCAGGTCTGAGACATGATTACAGGGCTACTCATGTAGGTGGCACAACCAGTGCTGCAGGCCAACTAGTAGCATTTGATTTACAGGCCCTGGGCACCTTGAGTGCACTGTACTAGGGACTTGCCAGTAAATCAAATATGCAAATCATGGAAATCCAATCAACAATACAATTTACACAGAGAGCATATGCACTTTAGCACTGGTTAGCAGTGGGAAAGTGTTCAGAGTTCAAAAGCCAACAACAACAGGTCAGAAAAAAATAGGAGGCAGGAGGCAAAAAGATTGAGGATGACCCTGCATAAGGAAAGAAGTCCAACAAGTACCCAGAGCAGGATTGCGTGATAAAGTGAGGTGTTTAATTACATATCCTAACAAGGTGTTTTGAGTGACTACTGGTGAAAAATGTTTTTAACAATATGCTGTCTGCGGCGCATTCCTGCAGCTGTGTTTGGATGTTCCCCCTCATTGTTCCCCCTCATTTTCCCTGGCACCATCCTCCTCCTCCTCAGGCAGTTCTTGCTCGGGTTCATATAAGGGGATGTTCCTCCTAACACAAATGTTGTGCGGGGTGGCACAAGTCAATATGATCTTGCAGACCCAATTCTGGGGCATATAGGAGGCTGCCTCCGGTGATGTCCAGGCACCTGAATCTGGACTTCAGGATGCCAAAGGTCCATTCCATCTCCGATGTGCCTCTTTATAGGCCCGCTCTGCTGCTGTGCTTGGGTTGGGGAATGGGGTCATGATCCATGTCTGGCATGGCATAACCCTCATCAGCTGAAAAAGAAAATAGGAGTAAGTATTTTGTTAGCGCTGGCACCAGGAATGTCATGTAGCATGGCAGTTGATGTCTTGTGTTGTCTATGACTCATATGTGTTTGTGGCATTGTGTGAGATCCTGGGCTTCTGTGAGCTTTTTTCTGCATTGGGCTGTTTGACTTGACAACTTGTGTTTGCCTCATTAACCTGGTATCTATGATTTTGTTTCCAGACTGCTGGTCAGTATGTATTTACCATGCATTGTGTAGTGAGCAACATGTTTTAGTGTGCTTTCACTGGAGGGGACATGATACTTTCACACGCACAATAGATTCAGATGTGGTGGTAACATGGTTGCACTACATGGCCTGGACATCCCACCCACTTAGACATATGTCATTGCAGATGAAATCCAAAAGTGAGGCCCTTTGTTTAGGCTTGGTGACAATGCAAAACACATCTCCCTAAGTTGGCAGCACTGATGTGTTCAGTATTGACAATGCACAATTGTCCCATGTGTGACTTGGTTCTATGCAGACCATTGTAGTTCCCTCTGCCAGTGGCTCATGTGCAACCGTGTACCTACACTACCCAACTTGCTCCAGGTAACCTGGCTAACTTCCTTGTGGAGGTGGATGTATCTGTGCAGGAAAGGCCATCTCCCTGTACATCTGTTATCTTAATGGACAATTGGCTCTTTCAGTGTGTGCAGCAGTGTGCAGTTTGCATTAGCGGCACATAAATATGTGTTCATAGCACATTCCACTTCCTTATTGCTACCTGCCAACGGCACCCCAGGAGTGATGTATGATGTTGGGACTGCCTTAGTATTTCCATGTCACCTACATGTGAGTCAGCATCACCATGCTATGTGTCTCATGGTGTTTAACCTGCAGCAACACACATTGCACACCCCTTCCACAGTACATATTGCTTGGGAGGGTGTGGGATTGACTATGTGCCTAATGTAATGGTAAACTGTTCATCGTCCAAGTTGTATTTCTAGTGCAGGCCATGTCATTGTCACTTTGTGCTTTAACATTGGTCCCTTGTGGCTCTAGAGTGGCATGTATTGTTATTTGCAGCCGTCATTTGTTCATAGGTGTGTATCCCATTGTGTCAGGGTGTACAACATAACTACCTGTGTCACACCTCAGTGTCTTCCTGCCCACGTGTCAACATAGTGGTGTATGTATTGTGTGTCCTACGCGGTTGCAGTGCTGTGTGTATATTGCTAGGTTTATGGACTTACCAACCAGAAGCCCATTGCCATATCGTCCGTTCTGGAAGTGCTGATGTGATGGTGCTGTGGCGAAAGATGAAGGAATCATGTACACTCGCAGGATACTTGGCCAAGATGTTGCTAAACAATCCCTGGTGGTCAACTATGGCCTGCACATTTATTGAGTGGGTGGGCTTTCTGTTCCGCTATAGATGCTCTGTTACAGCAGGTGGTACAATCCGGACATGGGTACAGTCAATTTCAGCAAGGACATGCTGGAAGCCATGCATTTGGTAAAACCCCTGTTTGATCTCCTGCTGATTCTGCTGGGTGTTGGGGAAGCTGATGTGGCAGGGTGTGAGGGAGATGATGGCATCTAGGACCTTGGGAAGGAAGGAGGAGAATGAGAGCTGTGATACCTCAGCGACCAGGGCACCTGTTGTTTGGAAGGAGCCACTTGCCAACATGTGCAGGACAGCTAGCAGCTTGGTCACCGGTGGTATAATGTGTGGTGTCTGCAGGCTGACTGTTATATGTGGCTCAATTTGGCGCATCAGCTGCTCAATCGCTTGCCAGTTGAGTCTATACCTCTGGATGATATCCTGTTCCCTGAGTCCCTGGAGGGTTGTCCTCTTCCTGAAAACCCTCTCCTGCCTTCTGCGTTGCCTTGGGAGCCACGTTGGGGTGGTGGTGGCTGCTGCTGTTGGTCCTGTGCTATGCATTGGTCTGGCATGCTGCATCAGTAGCACCTCCATGTTGTCCTTATTGAGCAATGATGTTGCTTGTGTGGGTTACCCTTAATTAGTGGTGTGTTTGTCTCATTTTAACACCTGCCCTGACACCAGGCATTAAAATTTGATGCAAATCAGGCTTTGCGTCATTTTTCGGGTCTGCTTCCCACCTGTGCGTCATTTTTGCCCAGGTGGATAAATATGGCGCTAGTGTGTTTGAGTAATTTTTTGGATGGGAACGCCTACCTTGCATCTCATTGACGCAAAGCATTTTCACACATCCTTAAAATGATGCCAACTCCATATTTTTGACGCTAGACATTGCTAGCGTCAAAATATAAATATGGAGTTAAGTTTGTGCCAGAATTGCATAAAAACAAAATGAGGCTAATCCGCCGCAAACAGAGTATAAAACTGGGCCTAGGTGTCCCAAGCAGGCATAGCAGCCCACTGGTGGGCAGACACCACAGCTGGCTTCCGTACGGCTCGGGTAGGAGACTTCCCTAGTTAGAATGATGGATAGTGCAAAGGTTATCCTAGTATCCCTGAGTGAAGTTGAGATGGTACCAAAGTGCACTATGCCTAGCAGCAGTAAAATGTACAGGCAGTGGGTCACCACCAGTTTGCAGAGGATAGAAGCTCTGATACATACAAGAGCCACTATGACAACCGTCTATTGTCAGCTGGTGTCCTTAGAGTGGGTGGTCCCTAATATAGGCCAGTAGGTTGTAGTAGCTGACAGCCATGACAGCCACTACTCAGTGACCATGGATCCCTTTAAAGGGAGAGGGACACAGGTTCCTTGATGGGAGCTGTGAGTCCATCCATGTCTGTGGATTGTCTGCTCAGTAAAGACCTGGAGAACATCATCTGGAAAGAGGTGGAGCTTCAGTCCCACTGGGAGATGTTGATGTTGCCTGAATAGGGAGACTGTACACTGGACCATCAACCTCCCTGTCCCTTCTCTTTAATGTTGATGCCTGAATAGGTGTGCCTGACCATATGGTCCATGATCGGTCAAGAGGATAGGCAGGAGGACCTGGTGCTGTAAAAATGGCCCAGGTACCTGCCAAAAGGAGAAAGGGAAAGCAGTGCAGGAAAGCCTCTCCTGAATCTTCCATGATCCAGGAGGAGACTGAGCCGGAGGATGGCGCCCCAAAACTACATAGGAGGATATTGCCACCATGGGGTCCTACCTGAACTGCCCAGTTGGCAAACAGAAGGAGGTCCCATCAGGGATGAGTTCTGCTGGCTGCAGAAGGTGGAGCCTACTGTGGAGGGCCTGCAATGGCAGGCAGAGACCCAGGCAGCTGGTAACACCTCTGGAGATCACCTGATTTACTGGGAGAATGGTCTTGTGTTCAGTGAGCCTAAGGTACCTGAGCCTGGTGCAACCCATGTGTTGGTGGTCCCCAGTGCTACATGACTGTGCTACTGGAGCTGCCTCATGATGCTCCCCTGGCAAGTCATATAGGTTAGGACAAGACTGTTAGCAGGCTTCTCACCCTTTTTTATTGGCCTCATAGGAAGGTGGCCTCAGGTGCGTTCTGCAGGTCATGTCCCACCTGCTAGGCCAGTGGGAAGTCAGGAGGGAAGTCCAAGACTCCCCTGGTTCCACTTCCAGTCATTGGCCTCCCAAGTGAACATTTGGGGACCAAATTGTTCGATCTCTGGACCCCAAGAGAGCCCTGGGTAACAGATTTACCTGGTCTTGGTGGATCATACTACCTGGAGGCTATAGCTCTGAGGACTTTGACTATTCCCGTAGTGGCCAAAGCACTGATGGTGGTATTTACCTGTGTGGCGTTCCCCAAAGAGACATTAACTGACCATGATACCAACTTCATGTCAGTGTACATGAAGTCCATGTAGGACAAGTGCGGGGTAACATACAAGCTCTTTAAACCCTAATATCCCCAAACCAATGAGGTTGTTGAGACATTGGCATATAAGAGCCCTTGAGGAAGAAATGGGATGTCCTCTTGCTATGCCTGCTGTTTACATACAGGGAGGTACTGGAAAAGGGGGTTGAATTGCGCCTCTTTGAACTTCTGTATGGGCATCTGTCAGAGGGTCTCTCAGACTGAGGAATGAGGGGTGAGAACAAGCTCATAAAAAAGCCCTTTAGCATGTGATCTCATACATGCTGGACCTATGCACCCAGATGAAGTGTTTCTGAAAGAAGGCAAAAGGGACTCTGGAAGCCAGCCAGGAATTTTTTAAAAGAAGGCCACTCTGGTTGTTTTTCAACCTGGCCAGAAAGTGTCAGTGATGGAGCCTGTGAAGCCCAAGTCCCTACAAGACTTATGGCCTGGGCATTATGAGGTGAAGCAGTACAAGAGGGATATCAACTACTTGGTGGACCTGAAGACTCCTAGGAACCCTTTAAGGTCCTGCATGTCAATTGCCTCAAGCACCACTTTGAGAGACCTGAGGTTACCATGCTCCTGGTTACAGATGGTGGAGTGGATGAGGAGAGTCAACCTCTCTCTGACCTTCTTTCTTCCAAGGAGCAGGACATATCAGTTGAGGTTGTCAACCTCTTCCCCTGCACTGACCTTAGAGCAACAAAAGGGTTGTCACCAAGTTTTGGGGCAGTTCATCTCTCTCTTCTCCCCAACTCCAGGGCTCACTATGTGGCTCACTACATGGTGTGCCCATGATATTGAAACTGGGAGAGTGTACCTGTGAAGAATAAGATCTAAATACTGGAGTTAAGTGTAATTGAACCCTCAAACAGCCCTTTTCCAGCATAGTGGTGCTGGTTCCTACAGCTGCCCCTTGAGATAGCACTGTGGATTACCTGGGACTCAATTTAGTCACTAAACTGATGCTCATTCCACCCCTCAAGCTGATGAGGTTATTTATAAGTTAGTGGCTTTCTAGTTTCTAAGCACATTTGATCTGAGATCTGCATACTAGCAGATCACCTCAAGTGAAGGTACCAAAGAGAGGCCTGCATCCTCTATCCCAAAAGGCCACTTCCAGTTCTGCTTCATGCCCTTCAGGTTGAAGAACGTGCCTGCCACCTTCCAGAGGCTGATCAATCAAGTCCTTGCTTTATTTGAGAACTTCAGTGCCACCCACCTACAAGACATTGGGGTCTAGAGTTCCAGCTGGGAGGACTACGTTTGCCCACCTTGAGGAGGCGCTTCAGGCTCTGCAGAGTGCAGACCTGACTACTGAGGCCAGTAAGAGCCAGCTAGGGCAGGGTTCTGTGGTTTACTTAGGTCAACAACTGGAGGAGACAAGGTGCATCCCCTCGAGGCCAAGATTCAAACAAATCTGTCTTGGGAAACCCCTCTTAGATTTGGTGTCCTTGGTGTGGTTTCTCCTGTCTTTTTGCCTCTGCTTCCTCTATTTTTGACTGTGTGCTGGACTTTATTTTTGCTGTTTTTGGTACTCTGGGCTCTTTACCACTGCTGACCATGCAAAAGTGCAAATGTCCCCTGTGTAAGTTGTGATTATGATTGGTTATCCCTGATTGGCATACTTGATTTACTAGTAAGTCCCTAGTAAAGTGTACTAGAGGTGCCCATGGCCTGTAAGTCAAAAGCTTGTGGGCCTGCAGCACTACAAAGACCTTCTTTTGAGGTTTCACTACTTCAAAGGCAGAAATTAGTATTGAACTGCTGACCCCCCCCCCCCCAATTTTAGAACGCTTCTGGATCAGGAGGAACTTCTGCCAAGGAGAAGAGATGAAGAGCTGTGAGGAACAGTGCTGCACCTAGCTGTGCGCGCTTTGCTGGGCTGGCCTGCAGTTGCTGCTTCTGCCTGAGAGAGGACAAAGACTGGACTTTGGTGTGTATCCTGCTTGTGAAGTTTCTACAAGGGCTTGGACTGAGCTTGCCTCCTCTTAAGAAGTCTCACGGACATCAAAAGCTTCATCTGCCAGCAGCTGGCCTTTCTTGCTGAGACCTCCTGATGTGCCAAGTGGTGCCACCTCAAGTCCCTGGCCCCTTGGAAGGAGAAGCTGGCAGAACCAGATTGAAAATCAATGCACTGGAACCGAAAAATAAATGTTGCGCCTGCACGCGGATGAAAAATTGACGCGTTCCGGTGAAATCGACGCAGTGCCAGCTCACCGTAGATTCATCACAGTTGTGCATTCAGATTTTCCAGGTATCGTCATCGTCCCTGGGTATCAAAATCTTCAACACCACCACATGGACTCGAGGCTGCTTGCCTGGAAACAGACACATTCCTTCCCTGTGAGGAAAGAATCACTGCGTCGCTTACCCGGCAGAGAAGGTATCAACGCAGGGAAATGCCCTTAAGGCCTACTCCGGAACAACGAAGTCCTGGTTAACAAAAGCGGAACAACGCTTTCCTTAACCACAACTTTGTTGTTTTGTGCCTTAACCACACATGTGCTGAACAACGCACATGCGTGGTTAAGGCACAAACAAGGGAGTCAGTTGAGGAGGATGACGCGACGAGGTGACGACTCAGGTAATTGGGGCGTGGTGGGGGGGTCGGTTATTTTCTGTATTAGGGGGGGGGCAGGGGTGGGGGGTCGGGGTTTTAGGTTTAGGTCCGGGGTGGTGGGTCGGGGTATTTTCTGTTTTAGGGGCGGGATGGGGGGTTGGGGTTTTAGGTTTAGGGCCGGGGGTGGGGGGTCGGGGTATTTTCTGTTTTAGGGGCGGAGGCAGGGGTGGGGGGTTGGGGTTTTAGGTTTAGGGCCGGGGTAGGGGTATTTTCTGTTTTAGGGGTGGGGGTGGGGGGTCGGGGTTTTAGGTTTAGGGCCAGGGGTGGGGGGTCGGGGTGTTTTCTGTTTTAGGGGCGGGGTGGGGGGTTGGAGTTTTAGGTTTAGGGCCGGGTGTGGGGGGTCGGGTATTTTCTGTTTTAGGGGCGACGGGCGTTGGGTGGGGTGGGGGGTCGCGATAATTTTTTTAGGGGTGGGGGTGGGGGGGTCAGGGGGGACGCATGCAGGAACAATGGATGCCTATCACTAATGCCTTTACCAGGAATGCCTTTACAACAAAAAATCTTTGTTAAGGCATTCGTGGTAAAGGCATTAGTGGTAACAACGAGGTCATTGTTCCGACCTCGTTGTTCAGGCATTCGTTGTTCCAGGAGGAGTCGTTCCGACATACATTCATCGACGCATGACCTCACTCACGAGTAAGGAATAGACGCATCGTTAACTTTTCCGATGCACGCTCGCCTGTGTGGTTTTATTTTATTTTTGATGAATACCAGGTGCTTTGTGCTAAAACAATGCATCCATTACATCTTATGGATTAAGACACTTTATGTAATTTAAAAATTCATATCTTTGCTTTTCTATGTTGTATTTTTTATTTTGGTCTTGTTTGATTTAGATAAATATTGGCTATTATTCTAAACTGGTGTGGAGTCATTTTAAGGTATTTTCACTGTGTTTCTCTACGTGTTTGTGCAAATAATCTACACATTGCCTCTGAGATAAGCCAGACTGCTTGTGCCAAGCTACCAAGGGGGTGAGCAGGGGCTATCTGAGCTGTGTATCCCCTTTAACCTGACTAGATTAGTGAGCTTCCATACTTGGAAAGGGTGCAAATTGACTGTCAACTAGAGACCCAGTTTCTACCATCCCCAAGACCCAGACAGAGTTGAGGGCCTTCCTGGACCTCACAAGGTACTACAGAAGGTATGTCAAGAGTATGGTTCTATTGTCCCCTTACAGAGAAGCAACCCAGACAGGCCCCTCCTCAAGGCCCCTGATTTTGCCCAGGAGTTCATCATGCAGACAGGTGCCTTAGGCTATGGAATAGGAGTCATGCTGTTACAACTAAACAAAAAGGGCCTTGGTCAACCAGTAGCCTTCATCAGCAGGAGGTTACTTCCCAAGGAACAGAGGTGGAGTGCAATAGAAAGGGAAGGATTGGCAGTGGTCTGGGCACTGAAGATGTTGAGTCCATGACTGTTTGGAGATCACTTCAGGGTTCAGACAAATCACACGATCCTTACATAACTAATGCAGATAAAGGTGAGAATCCCAAACTGTTGAGGTGGTCCATCTCCCTACAGGTAATGGAGTTTATGGTTAAGCATCAGCCTGGAACTTACCACACCAATGCTGATGGTTTCTCCAAGTTTTTTTGACTCAGCGAGGAGAACTCTGATGAGGGTGGTTAGTTCTCTTTGCTTTCAGCTGGGGATGGACAGATTTTTGACTTCACATCCTAAGGGCCAGATTTACAAGAAACTGGCACAGGGTGGTGCTGTGCCAAAATTACTAGTGCTGCAACATTTTTGAAATGCAGGGATGCCCCGTATTTACAAGAAAATGGCACACCCATGCAATTTACCCCTGCACTGGCGCTAAATTGAGCAGCCTGCAACAACGCAGGTATCCTTGCACCGTAGTGCAAGTGTGTCTGGGTTGAGGGGTGTTAGTATTTATGTGCAGGAAGGTGCCCCTTCCTGCACATAAACCATCATCCTAGGCATTCTGCAGCACACATAGAAAAAGCAAAAAATGAGGAGGAATGAAAGTATTCCTCCTAGTTCCTCCATGCTAATGCCACCCGTGGGGTTGCGTAATTTTTTGGTGCTGTCTCAGATTTATGAATAGTTGGAAATTTGGGGCAGCATCAAAAGCAATGGGTTATGCAGTGGAACGTGTAATGATGAGGAGACGGAAAGTGAGGTAAACATCTCCTTCTTTATTAATTTCCTCACCAGAATGCCCCAACCGTCGTTCTCCCCCTCTCCCTCCCCCCAACATTCCAAAACCCCCCCACGTGCAGCGTTAGCCGTGCGCACAGACACAGGTAGGCTGAGGGAAGTAATAAAAAGACACGACACACAGGGAAAATTACATCACCACTGTACTTATATGGAACATTACATCTTTTCCCTTTTATCAACGCTTAATTCAGTACGTAATCTTTGAATCTGACAGGTGGTACAATAGCTCTTTTGGTCGTTACAGTGCCCTTTGGACTGGTTACAACTGTAGTTGAAGACATGTTGGAAGGGTTGCTTTTTGCAGCATTTTCATGGCTTGTTCTACACTGTTCACCGTGGTTCGCAGGTTGGCTGTATTCAGGCAAACTATTATGAGCAACTTCATGGTCCCTGACTGGTTCTGGTAACTTAACGCTGACTACATTCGATCCATTCCACCATTGACCATTATCCAACAAGACAGCTGTGCCCTTAGTTTTAACCACACGCCTTGCCTCACTGTATTTGCTCATATTAACTCCTTTCTTCCGATATCTCACTCTCACCAAATCACCAGCACTCACATTCATTTCCTTGACTGCATTTCTAGAATTATAGTTGCTACGCATGCGTTTTTGACGTTGGTCAACTAGCTTCCTCATCTCAATCTCCTTTTCCTTTAAGCTCTTTTACTCCCATTTCTTCCATGCCACTGACCAGTACGGCTGCAATTGTGTGATGGCCACTCTACCCCTGAGCAACTCAAAGGGTGTTCTGCCTGTGGTGTTGTGTGGAGTGGTGCGATACGACCATAGTCTAGTTCTAAGAGCTGCTTCAATAGGAATGTGAGACCTTAATGCCATTTGAATAGTTTCTTTGACTAAACGATTGGCCCGCTCAACCTGCCCATTACTTTGGGGGTGGTATAAGGATGACCGTATATGTTCTATATTATTTACTTTCAGGAACTTGGCCATTTCTTGTGACAGGAATTGCACTCCGTTGTCTGAAACCAGCTGACGTGGAAAGCCCTCCTTACAAAACACCTCCTTCAGGAATGTCGTCACCTCAGACGTGGTGGGTTGTGACACAAACTTTACATCAATCCATTTACTAAAGTAGTCAATAATAACAATGGCATAACGCATGTTTAGGGGAAGAACATTCATTGGCCCAATAAAATCGATTCCGATTTTTATCCACGGGCCTTCAGGTAACTCAACAGATAACATTGAACAATGGTGAGGAGACATGGTTTTGTCCGCTTTAGCACATACGGAGCATTGGCTGACAAATATGTCAACGTCACGATCCATGGCTGGCCACCAATATCTTTCCCTAAGTTTTTGTTTAGTTCCTGTCATTCCTACATGACCTTCATGTGCTAGGGCCACCAACCTCCCTCTCAATGACATTGGTGCAATAAGGGTTTCACCTCTGAGGAAGACCTCATCAACAATGGTAATGTCATTTTTAATTTTCCAATATGGTTGCAATGTTTCATTCAATCGCTTTTCACGCGGCCAGCCTTCCATTATGTACTTTTTCATTTCTGTAAATACATTGTCATTTCTAGTGGCCTCCTCCCATTCTTGTTTTGTAATAGCACTATGGGGCTCTTCACTATTAAACAAACATGCAACCAGAACATCATCATCATACTCGTTTTCTTCACAATCAGTTTCACTAATACATGGTGCACGTGACAAGTAGTCAGCAGTAACATTCGCTTTGCCACTAATATGCTCTGTTCTGAATTGGTACTCTTGTAATTTACACACAAGCTTTGCTATTCTTGGAGTAGGTTTACTCGAACCTTTTCCATCTAGGATGCTAACTAATGGTTTGTGATCAGTACGCAAAATGAACTCTTTTCCCCAAAGAAAACTTTTAAACTTTGTAACAGCCCAGACACAAGCTAATAGCTCACGTTCAATTACTGAATATTTTTACTCAGCTCCTCTCAGTTTTCGTGAAGCAAAAGCAATACTTTTTTCCTCTTTAGCCACTCTCTGGCTTAGCACCGCCCCCAGTCCAACCTGACTAGCATCAGTGGTTACTATGCTCTGTAGTTTTTCACTGAAAGACTGCAAGGAAGGTGCTAGCTGAAGTTCTTTTTTTATGTTTTTCATGCTTTCTTCACACGTCTCATCCCATATGAATTCTGCATCCTTCTTTGTTAGCTTCCGAAGTGGTTCCACTTTTGTAGCATAATTCTTTATGAATTTAGAGTGAAATTCACACATTCCTAAAAATGATGCAAGTTCTTCCTTGTTACTTGGGGTTGCTGAGTTTGAAATTGCAGATATTAGGGCTGGCTTTGGTCGAACACCTTGTTCATCAATTAGGTGCCCAAGGTACTCTACTGTTCCTTTGAAAAATTTACATTTGTCTTTTTGTAGCGTTAGACCACTGTCTTGAATTCTCTGTAAAACTTTTTTTTAAATAGACAGGTGTTCTTCCTCTGTTTTACTGTAGACTAGTATGTCATCCTGAAATGACCTTGCCCTTCCATATCTGAAAAAAAGTTGATTCATTACTCGCTGGAAGACCGCAGATGCTGAACACAGCCCGAAAGGTAATCTACAGAATTGGTAAGCTCCTTCAGGAGTGATGAACACTGTATAACTCTTTGAACCTTCCTCCAACTGAACTTGATGATAAGCTGCACTGAAGACCAGAGTAGTGAAGAACTTTGCTTGATCCAAAGTCATCACCATCTCATTTATCAGAGGCAATGGTTGACAGTCAGCTACCACGTGACTGTTGAGTTGGCGAAGGTCAATGCATAAACGGATTGGGCCATTCCTTTTCTTAGCCAAGACCACGGGCGACAACCACTCAGACGCATTGATGGGTTCTATTATTCCCTCATCACACCAATTCTTTAGAATAGCCTTGACCTCAGAGCGGGCAGACAAAGGTATGTTTCTTACACGTTGTTTCACGGGTTGCACGCCTTCCTTCAGAATTATTTTATGTTTGAAATTCTTTAGGCATCCCAGTTTTCCACTGAATACTTCTTTGTATTCCTCAAGAATGTTTTACAAACTGTCTTATTGAATACTGAACACGTAGGGCGGTTGACATGGGTTGATCAACATCCTCAGGCTCTGTTGCTCCAACCAACCAAGAATGTTGACATTGTAGTCAACCACGAACACCTTTGAGGATGTACTTTTGTCCTTGAACTTCAGATCAGCATTAAATACTCCTTCTTGCTTTATTTTGTGACCTCCATAGGCTCCTGGAATAACCTTACTAACCTGTAGCGGTGCTTTACATCCTAAGGTCTCATAAGTGTTCTTTGACAAGATGGTAATTCTGGATCCAGTATCAACTAGCATTTCCACACTCTCTCCATTTACATGGATGTTGCATTTTGGTTGATTATGTAAGTCTTCCTTACTGATGATGGCCACAAGCAACACTAAGTTCTCCATCATTTCATTGTCATCTGAGTCCTCGTCTGTTTTATATTCTTCCACCTTGAAGACTTTCTTCACATGAGAAGACTTGCAAACTTTAAGGAAGTGTCCAACCTTTCCACATCCTTTGCAAGTTTTGCCGATGGCAGGACATCCTCTGCTGGATGCTAAATGGGTACTGGATCCGCAGCGATAACATGTCATCTTGTTGCTGCTTGAATTTGAACTGCTTTTTTTATTGCTTTTCCTTACTTGACTTGTAGATGATTCACTTTCCTTGCGGATCAGATTGACATCTGCTGAATGGTTATCAGGTTTGCGCAACAATTTTATTCCCTTTGCAGATCTTTCCATACTTTTAATGGTTGATACCACCTTCTCCAGGCTGGGGTTGCGATGGCACAACAGTTTTTCTTGCGCTTTAATACAAGTGGTGCGCATAACTACCTGATCGCGAATCATCTCATCCATGTCTCTGAATGAGCATGTTGTAGCTAACATCCTAAAGGTTGCGACATATGACTCAATTGACTCTCCTGGAGCTTGGTAACGGTAATATAAATTATATCTTTCCATAATAACGCTCATAGTTGTATCAAAGTAGTTTTTCATTCTTGCCTTGGCTTCAGTAAACACATCCCATTCTTGATCTTCCTCCTTCTCTTTCTCAACAGGAGCTATGTGATCAAACAACCTTCTTCCTTCTACCCCCAGACAGTTATACATCATGGCTTGTTTTCTGGCTGGATCATACTTGGTTCATCAATAGCCTCCAAATGTTTTTCAAAACATTTGATCCATTGTGTCCAGCTTTCTGCCGGGGGTCCTGGAACATCTAAAAAGGTACTTGGCATTGCCACTGCATTCATTATGCCAGCCATTATAATATTAATTTTCTGGGGTTTTATTTATAATTTATAGATAATGATCTATCAAATTGTTTAACTCCTCAAGTTTCGATTGTGCAATGCCTTCGTTTAACTATAAATATAACTTTTTAGGATCTGGCTCCCTCCTGTAGCAGTTTCAGGTATAGCACATTAGTTAATTCAGGGCATGTAAAGGGTTAATCACTCACAGTTCAGCTCACAAAGTTTTCTCAGAAGCCAGAATATCACGGTCAAGAGGTCATAACTTGCTGGCAAGAATTCAGATGCCTAAGTGGATAAGAACTGACACCTCGTTGAATGGATTTTGCTACTAGATCCCGTTCCTCATCGCCAACATTTCCTTGTGTAATGATGAGGAGACGGAAAGTGAGGTAAACATCTCCTTCTTTATTAATTTCCTCACCAGAATGCCCCAACCGTCGTTCTCCTCCTCTCCCTCCCCCCAACATTCCAAAACCCCCCCGCGCGCAGCGTCAACCGTGCGCACAGACACATGAGGGAAGGCTGAGGGAAGTAATAAAAAGACACGACACACGGGGAAAATTACATCACCACTGTACTTATATGGAACATTACAAACGCCCACTGCAACACCAATTGCTCTCCTCTCTGATGCAGAAAACTGGGGCCCATATTTACAAGGAGATGTAAAGCCACAAAAAGTGGCATTAAATCTCCTTGTAAATATAGAGAAGTGGTTAGAGCCACCGGAGCATCAGAAAAACGAATTCTCCGGTGGCACCAGGGCCTTTTAAATCTGGCCCTTAGTGTGGTTTTTCCCTAACCTTTTGTCTTCCATCCACTTGCTTTTGCTGACTTTGCTTTTGCTGGTTTTAGGACTCTGTGTACTTTACCACTGCTAACCAGTGCTAAAGTGTTTGGGCTTTCTCCCTTAAGCACAGTGAAATTGCCTAACTGTAGTAATTACAATTGGATTTATTTTGAATTTGAGCTCACCACAGTCCTTGGTATTGCAGCATGAAAAGTAACAATTTATCTTTGAAGATGGTTTTGAACAATTACAACACAAAACATGGTCCCCTGACTCTGTTTCATTGATAAATATACATTGTAACTATGATGTGCATTTTTCTACTTGTTTCAAAGACAGCTGATGCAAAATTATAAGATCTATGGGGTATTTTGTTTCTAAACATTGTCCTGAGGATGGACTTGCATATTAATTATACAAGAGACCGAAATGTCAATGTCTATCCGCTATGTGCTTCTTTGAAACTAGTTTGGCGTCTGTCAATATACAAATAAATTTATTATCAGCGGATTACACCTCAGTCGAACTATCTTCTTGAGCAGACCAACCGTATTTTTGCCCCTGTTTATGGGTTCAATGGGTAATTTTTGGGTCCTTAGTCTGTTTGATGCTTGAAGGTGTGTAACCCCTCATTTCTGTTTGTGAAAAGACACCTTCCTGCTCTAAAAAAATTGTTAGAGGGTTTTTCCTCTTTTTAGGTGTGCTGCAGAACATGTGCACCTAGAAAGAGGAAACAGCCATGAAAAATAAAGATATTGCTTTGTGTTGTGCCTCTCCTAGGAAGGCGTACAATTCTGATGCATTTTCAGGTCTAACACTGTTGGTAAATTTTACAATACTTCAGAATACATGGGTAGATGCATGGCATATCCATGCTCCACCCATGTAAACCCTTCCCAGAGCACTGTAATGCAAGGAAGTGACTTGCACTGTCTTGCGTTTCACCAGATTTACCAAGCAATGCGGGGTACCTCTTGGCAAACCTCATTCTAGTGTCACTGTATGTCACACTGAGTGACCCTTAATCTATTTTTTAGTTGATAAAATCCAATAGTAAATAGTTTTATAGATAGAAATGGGTATGTAAAGGCACTGGTAAACAGTGAAAGACTAATGAACTTGAGCATCAAAAAGGTACTAAATACAAAATCTAATATATATATATATATATATATATACACATATATATATATATATATATACATTTGTAGTGCTATCAGAATTTTGAAGAATAAAAGGATATAAGAGGAGAGAAAAAGAGGCAAGAGATTAGGGAAAAGAAAGTGAAACATCACAGTAAAATCAATATAAACAGTATAATTATAATACAGTCTAATTATAGTACATAAAGCAGCCTACTAATTCTGTAAAAAAAAGTGACGCCAATTTGAATGTGGTATTGGTAACTGAAGAGATGACAGTTTGTCTAGGTAGGGAGGCGTGGCATCAATAACAAGTCTCTTTTAACCATCAGATGTGTAGTATTGGCCTTAGCTCTATCAATTCTATGGTAAAGATAAAGCATGTTCCATGATCTGACAAACTCTATTTTGTTAGTATCCTTCCAATTAGATGTTAAGATTTGTAATACAATAGCAATAGATAAGTCAACAAATCTTCCAACCATAGCATGAGAATGCCATGTGGATGATGAGTTGCCTAAAATGTGTATATTATCAAAAAGTATGTTATAGACAAGATGTCATTATTTTTTATCCCACACTTGTAACCAAAATGCTCTTACATGAGGTCATTCAAAAAAGCATATGAGGAAATTCACTATTGTCCTGAAGACAAGACCAGCACTTGGTGTGAGGAGAAAGTAAAGGTAGAATATGAGGTTTGAATGTTGGAATGTAAGAGTGGGGGTGAGAAAAAAAGTTGGAGGAGAATTGCCTTTAGGTGTTCGTATTGGGCAACATAATGTGAAAAAATTCAAAATTTTATATCCAGTCTTTCCAAGACACAATTCTTTTTATTTAGTTTGATATAGGTACTGTACCAAATAAGGGCATACTCAAGATTTTCTAGAGGAGAGCTGGAACAAGTGAGTAGGGGTATAGCCAAGGAAACAAAGTGAGTGAATTTCGGTGAGAAAAGTGACTTAGGAGGTTGTGAAATGGAAACCATGTCTCAAATTCAAACGTTTGTATCCAGTCTTTCAAAAACACAACTATTTTCATTTAATTTGATGTATTTATTGTACCAAATCGGGGTATAGTAAAGATTTTTTAGGGGAGAGTTGGAACAAGTGAGTATGGGTGTAGTCAAGGAAACAAAGTGAGTGAATATCAGTGAGAAAAGTGACTTAGGAGGTTGTGAAATGTAAACCATGTCTCACATTGAACAAGATGTGATTAGGAGTGTTCCAATTGGTGCCAAGTAGCAAGTTTATAATGGGGGTGATGAGAGAGGAAAAACCAGATCTGTTTAAGGGTAGAGGCAGAGAGATAGTTCCTAAGTTTCAGAAAGTTAATCCCTCCATTGCCTTTACTTTGTTATAATGTGTCTAGAGAAATGTGTGTGTTCTGCTCATTCCACAAAAAACATATCAGTGAACTATTAAGAGATTTATAGAACTTATGTGGGAGTGTAACAGGATACATAGATAAATAGAAATTAATGATTGACAGTGTCATGAAAAAATAGGGCAGACCATCGGTCAGCCATAGTTGATATTTTTTATTTTACCTCATTGAGATTAATCATAATATTATCTTGCATGAAACTGGAAAATAAAATGCCTAATCATTTTATACTTGTATAATTCCAAGTAAAACCTGATTCTTTAAACATTTCATGAAAACAATATTTATTTAGTAGTAGAACTTCTGATTTGTCTATTTTGACTTTTTATTCCGAAACAATGTAATATTATTTTAATAGATGGCAAAATTCAGAAATGGTATGTTGAGGATCTTAGACAAAACCAACATATTGACACTCTTCATGACTTTGGCGGTCTTTTCCAAAGACCGCCGAGGCCGTGGGTGCCACAATACCACCTGTGCTGGTGGTCCTAAGACCACCCCAATACTAACCAAATCGTGCGGAATTCCAAGAGCAGTCATGCTGACAGTCAGCGTATGGAGAAGCAGGACTGCCAACAGTACCGCCTTGCCGGAAAGAGACCGCATACCATATTACAACCCGTAATACGGTGTGGCGGTGTCCAGATGGCGAGTTGCTGCCGGTGGTGGATGCACCAGGACCCATCCCCTCCCGGATGACCTCTTCGACAAATGAGGTAAGTGAATCGTCCGGCAGGGGAGGGGGGGTGTGTGTGTGAGTGCATGTGTGAATGTCATGAATGCTGGGGCAGGAGGGAGTATTTGTGGGTCCATGTCTGTGTGTGTGAGTGATTGTGTGTGGACGGGGAGGGGGGTGAGTGGATGGGGGAGAGAGGGTGAGTCCATGTATGCAGTGCAGGTATGTATGTGAATGTATGTGTGCACATGGGAAAGGGAAGTGACTGCGTGCGTTAATTTGGTGTTTGTGTTAGCTTGTCAGTGTGAATGGGTGTGTATGACGCATTTGTGTGGGTGAGTAGGGGTGTGTTTGTTTATGTGTAGAAGTGTGTTAGTGCATGTGTGCAGGTATGTGGACGTGTGTGCGAGTGTATCCTGGCGACAGGAATGCTTATTACTGTTGCCAGGGTGCAAGACCACTACCTTTTTCTAGCAGTGTGAACACCAGAAAAATGCTGGTGGTCTCCCGCCTCAATATACCGCTAGTGGTACCACACCATCTGCCATGCTGTAGGTGCTCACTTCTGTTAGGAAGGGAATGTTTTCTTCATGATGAAAAGTTGTGATCCCCTCCTTTGAGTAGATGACCTGAAGTACCTTGTATCCTGATTTCTGATTTTGGCTCCTGTTAATCACTTATAGTGGATACATTCTCTTAAATGTGCACAGAAGGCTAGACCTGTCCCTTGACATGAGTGAGTTCCTGGATCTGTCCTGTGACCTCTAGGGGCACACCAACAGTGTCCTCAATTTACTGATGGTGGACTATTGTCCCTGCAATGGGCTATATCACAGCACAGTGATGGTGGCAGCCTAACATGTTTTGTGCACTCAAAGACCAGATCTTTTTTCTGTGTCACTAGAGAAGAAGCATACAGTCTAATCATGCAAAGTTTCAATTTCTTGTTCTACCCCCAGATCCTAGTGCTGACATCTCAAGTGTATGTTGTAGTTGTGTGTGCATTTGCCCTGTGTAAGACCTTCATTGTGTTTAAGAGAGTGAGAGTAATGGAGTCCTGTGAGTTCCTTTTTGGAAGTCGTTGGGCTTTTCCTTTGCACAAGATGAAGGGGATTTTGTTTTCCTAGATAGTGAAAGTTTATTGCTGATATTCCTGAAGCTACAAGGATAAGATCTATACACTGAAGTAGGGACGAAGGAGACAACGCACCTTTGGAAAATGCCTTTGGTCTTTTGTTGAAAGGGGCTGCTAATTAGCCTTCTTATAGCACTGCATTTGGCAGATAATCACTTTGAAAGAAGAACATCCTCAAAATGGTTCTGAAAGTGTAGACAGAGGATCCACAAATCATGTTTGCTTTGACGGTTTAAAAGTGGAAGCCATGGCCCACTTGTTTCAGTTCTAAGTTCTCCTTCACTAAGGAAGTCCAAATGAGTTCTCTGCAGAGTGTTCAGATGACTGTTGTGCACTCAAAGCTGGTATGCTTCTGACAGCTGGGTGAATTGGTGAAGGGACATTCCCTGAAATCTTGATTGCCAGCAGGTGCTGTTCCTCTGTCCTCAAGTGTCTAGATGGCCAACCTTCCTGTTGATCGAAGGAAGGAGCCTAACAACTCTGTAGGAGGTGTGGCTCTACGGAGAGGCAGAAGCAGCTTGACTTTTGCTGTATGGGTCTGCTAGAAGAAGGAAGATTGTGCTTAGTTGTGGTATTCGCTACATGTGATTCTACACGCAGAATCACATGCAGATGAGCAGAATTCAGAGCACAATGAGTGACGGTTGGAATTTAAAAGGAAACAAGATGATGAGGCTGTCCATGGATGAGGTGTAACAAATACATTTATGCTATTTATCCTGCTAATAACTGGTGTCATAATATAATTTGTTATGAACTTTACATTGGCGATGAGTGATGTAGAGAGATACACCGCAACATGGCTGAGAGTTTCAGTTGACTGTGCTCATCATTGGAGTGTGGTGACGAACAGTACTTACGGAGGAAGAGGAACCAATGCAGAGTTGAGAGGAGCACAGTTGAGTGGGCTGAGAGGAGCGGAGGACATCGAACGTCAGAAGCAAATCGAGGATTGACCAAAGGTGGAGACGCCAACGTCATTGAAGGCCTGCTTCAGCGTGCATCGAGGATTGGCCAAAAGTGGAGATGCCGATGCCATCAGAGGCCTTCTTTGTTGTGTTCGGCGTTTGACACTGAATTGCATTTGAGTGTCAGGGCTCCGCCTTTAGGAGTTCGCTGAGAGAATGAAGTGTGGGGCCCACTACCTTTAAAGATTATGCAGAAGCAGCGTTGCAGTGGCTATTTTGGGTGCGACATTTCACAGGCAGCCTTTCAGTGTTCTTTTTGTGTGTGGCATTTCACAAGAAAGGATGCTGAGCATGATTTAGATGAAAAGTGTGGTGATTATTTATGTACCACGTATTGTAACTAGATAAACCCTATATTAAACTCTGTGTTACTCGGTGTGAGGCACACCAGATCATGTCATCACACTTACTTGTATTGAACTATTGCCTGTAATAAAAATCAGTGACAGGAACATCTCAAAGGAGTACAAGTTGTAGTGATGAGAACACACTGTCTAGTAGAAAAATGGTGACAGGCCCACCAGAGCCTGTCATCATATTTCAAGGAAAATACTTCATTGTTTATGTTTATGGGTGAGATTTTCTTTTTTCTTTTTTTTTTTTTAGTTTTTAGAGGTATCAGTTTAGTGGGTAAGTTAGCTGATTTGCACTGAGACAAAGGTGTGACATAGGATACAAGTAATATTTAATGGTTATTTAACAGAGGGAAGACATTTTATTTAGTCAAGATGCAAAATGTTACACCACTCCCATTTCTTTTAAGTAGCCCAGGTGAACCTGTATATCTATGGAAGAAGATGTTTAATCACTAAACAAGAGTATGAGGTCCCACTCTAAGTGCAGAGAGGAAACATGCTTTATTAATGCATTACTTGGGAGGTAAAGGACAAGAGATTTTGGAAAATCTACCAGATTTGAATGTTAAAGAAGAAAGAAATGTAAATGAATTTGAAATTTGTTTATTGAAAATGGATAGACATTATTTACCAAGAGTGATTATGATAATGGAAAGCTATTAAATCTGGAAAGAGGAAACAAGGAAAGGATGAGTCTATGGAAGAGTACATAACAAGTTTAAGAATCAATTTGTTTTAAAATATTCTAGTGATAAGAATAGAGAATAATTGTGTTTGAAGGATGAGCCACCTTTCGAAGAAGTGATTATGGTGGCAAAGAGAGTTGAGCATTTGGTGAAGTGTGTTACAGACTTAGGTTTTATGAGAGATAAAAAAAACTAATTAGCACAGAGAAAGTTGAGGAAGTAATCTATGAGATGAAGTGCAAGGAAGTGATAAAGGAAAAAGAGAGGCATGTACATGCAATATTTAAAGGAAAATGTTTCAGATGTGGGAACAGTGGTCATAAGGCAAATGCAAGCATTTGTCCTGCTTTGGATGTGGTATGCAATGGATGTGGAAAAAAAGGACTTTTTGGCAGGTGTTGTCATAATAGGAGAAAAAAATAATATTACAAAAGAAGTCAAAGAAGTGTCTCAAGAAGTAGTGTTCCAGGTTAAAATGTCTTTGGACAAGAATGAACATCCCAGTGAGAATGCCATAGTGGATGGGGTGAGAGTGTTAATGTGTAGCATTTGACCACTATTTCAAAGCAGTGTTTTGAAAGAATATTTGTGAAGGGAAAAAATTACATCTAATGGATGTGAACCCTGGAGGGTATTTCAAACAAAGGGAACAACCTACTAAGTTGGTCACATCAAAGATTGTTGTGTGTTGTGCTTAATTCTAATGCTCAGCCTCAGGTACAGATTTAAGAAGTAAAAACAAAATGTGATGGATTTTGTGTTGAAATTCCCAGAGGTATTTTCTGAATCTCTAGGTTGTCTTAAAAAATACAAACATAGTATTAAATGAGATGCAGTTCCAGTGGTCACTAAAGTTAGAAGAATTCCCTTGGCAATGCAAGAATTGGTGAAGGCATAACATAGGAAACTAGAGGCATCATGGGCAATAGAAGAAGTAGAAGCAACTGAACGGTTAGCCCCCATAGTGGTGGCAAAGAAGAGAAATGGAGAGATTAGGTTATGTGTGGACCTCAGAGCATTAAGAGAAGTAGTGGTTGACAGGTTCCCTCTTCCCAACATTGAAGAGATAGTGTTGACGTTGGGAGGAGCGAAGCTGTTAACTACACTGGATTTGGCATCTGCATAACATCAGGTGGAGTAGGATGATAAGCCACAGGATCTTACACTATTTATAACACCTTTTAGATAATTTCAATTTAAGAGGATGCCGTTCGGTTTTGTGTCAGCTGCACCAGTGTTTCAACACATAATGAATAAAGTATTAAAAAACATGGAAGGAGTAAAGTGCTACCAGGATGATGTGTTGATATTTGGTAATACAGTAGAAGAAGATGATAGTCATGTTTGTAAGGTATTAGAGAGGTTGGAAAAGGCTGGTCTTACTCTGAAGAACAAGAATTGTCAGTTTGGCATGACTGAGGTTGGATACTTAGGGCATCTGATTTGGGTAGAAGGTGTGAAACCTAAGCAAGAATTAGTTGATACTATAAGACATTTTGTGACACCACAGTCAAAGGAGGAGTTAAGCTCATTTCTTAGAATGGTCGAGTATTACATAAATAAATTAGCAGAGAAATCAGTGATTTTGAGGGAGTTGTTGAAGAAAGGTAAAGAGTTTTTGTGGAATGAGTTGTGTGAAGCAGAATTTTGAGGAATAAAAGAAGAGTTAAAAGAGGCACCGTGTTCACAGGAGTTTGTCCCTGGTAGGGAGAAATACATCATTACTTATGTAAGCTCCAAAGGTTTCGGAGCTGTGATGACACAAGACAATAATGGAAAGAAAGGATTAATTGCATGTGCATCTAAAATGTTCAGTGTGGCAGAAAAAAAATATTCAGTAATAGAAAAGGAGACATAGACCATTTTCTGGACCCTCAGAAAATGTAAGAATTTTATTTGGGGAACAAATTTTGTGGTATTGTCAGATCACGAGCCACTAGTGGAAATATTTAAGAAAAAGGGTCTGGGCAGTATCTCTGCAAGAATACAAAAAAGGATAATTGTATTACAGGAGTTTAAGTTCAGAGTGGAATATCTACCTGGCATACTAAGTGTTAGTGCAGACTGTCTTTCAAGGTTAGTTAATGTGAACCAAACCACGGAGGAACAAAATATGGAACAAGATGTAGAAGAAGATGTTTGTGAAATCGATTAAGAGGTTAATGAGATTACTCTTGGGGCTATAACGGAGGAAGAATGATAAATTAATTATATAAAGATGAGGTGTTGGTGAAAGTCATGGAAGCAAAGAATCATGGGCAATTTCACAAACTAGAAAAAGTGTGGAATTCAATTAAGGAGGAACTAGTGATTGACAGAACTTTGTTGTTAAGAGGAACTAGATTAATTCCACCATCCAGTTTGAGAGATAGGGTAATAAAACGGGCTTATGTGGGTCATCTAGTAATTGTTAAAACAAAAGCAAATTTGAAAGCCAGTTTTTGGTGGCCAGGAATGGATGTAGAGGTTGAGCGGGTGGTCAGAGTGTGTATGGAATGCACTTGTAGTGATAAACTTGTCAGGCGCCCATGGTCTGCAGGAAACTACCAAGCAAGCCATGGGATGAAGTATCCATAGATATTGTGGGTCCTTTGCAAGGTGAACAGTCCACACCTTACCTTATTGTATCAATGGATTTGTATTCAAGGTGGATGGAGGTTAAAAGTGTAAGAGATATTTCATCATTGAGTGTAAAGAAATTTAAGGAGGACAATTTCAGGAGAGAAAGTTGTCCCAAGAGCATATTGTCCGATGGAAGGTTGTGCATAGTGATCTGAATTACTAGGGGAGTGTGGGCACAGTCTTTCCAGCTGGAAGACCTGGTCTGCATTTGTGGACAAGGTATGTCCCCAAGGTGGATTGTGCTGCTACAACCAACAATTGTGTTTAAAGCAGATTGTGCCGCCAACAAGACGTTGTGCCCAAGGAAAGAGCATGCTGCTACCACCAAGATCTGTGCCAGAGGCAAATTGTGCTCTGCAACCAAGAACTCAACCTAAATTGAACCCTGCTATTGCAACCAAACACCCTGCCTCAGCTGCTCATGAGGTACTCTGACCACTGACTCTTGGTGGCCCATCTGCTGCACCTCGTCCAATGACCAGCAGAGGGTCCTCTGACCACTGCAGCCCTCTGCTTGTTAAAAAGTCTGTGCCTGCCTGCTAGGGTGTCAGATGCTAGTTTCCACAGTTGCCAGGCTTTGGACTTCATTTAGATTGTGACCGTGTTGTCCAGTTGTCGTGTCTCCTCTCATAAGTGGTATTGCCGAGAGGTGCTTGCTTGTAGGTCCCCCTGATAACAGCCAGGAAAGGACTTTGATGTCTGTATTCTGGTGATTCTGGTGAGACTGTGCAGAATGGGGAATTGTTGATTAACTGAACTCTAGGTACTGGACTAAAGAGTAATCTACAAATGAGATTTGGCACATGCCCAAGAGAAACTAATCCTCAAGGGGAGACTAGAATTACAAAAGCGGGAACAACCAGGAGAAGGGGCGAGATGGGACAGAATCCATGGTACAGTAGCCCAGTGCACTCTGTTATGTGTGCCTGATAACTGTTCTGTGGAATATTGCATTATTCCTTAATTTCCTAAATATGCATGCAAACACATGAAGACAGAGTAAATTCATATAGCTTCATTTTAATGTCCTTGCAATACACTTTCCACTTTCCTCCCTTTTTTATCTTTACGGCTGTTTCTTTTATATTCTTTCTTGTACGGCATTCCGATGCATCTCCGTTAAACAACAGAAGCAAACATAAAATTGATTAAAATTAAATATATTTTCTAGGTATTCTCAATACTAAGAAACTCAAATGGATTTAGAAATTATGCGCAAAAATGTGTTTACCAGTTTCAAGCGCCATTTAATACAAACGACAAGCATCACAAAACACAAAACACTCTCTGGAAAAGTATGTAGTTTTTCATCATTTACTTTTGGCACACGCAGAATATATTCATCAACGTTCTAAAACCCTCTATGATATGAAAAGGTATCAATATCAATGTTCTGAGAAACATATGTTTGTACAGTACTGGCAGTAGTACATGTGCTATCATCACGTATTCTATTTGAAGAAAATATTAAAATCGTCATAGTATTTTTGAAAGTTCAAACTGAATTGAATGCAGTTCTAAAGTGATTTTTTGAAGCTGTCTTAGTTTTGTTCGTTTATTAGAAAATAACATAGAAATATACATCTGCTGAAGTGTTTCTATCTCACATCTTTTGGTACAGTATTACGATTTTTTCTAGATGTTGGATGCAGATCATGAAAAGAAAGTATTTCATATTAAATAAAGTGATGCTGACTGCTCGTGACAGAGTTTGTTTTCACTATTATAAGGAGGCTAGACTGCAAACAATTATATGTTGCCAAACCATTACTTCAAAGAGAAAACAGGAACACATTTCAAAAACACCTCTAAAGTAAAGGTTTCAGTAAGAACAATGATATATTTTGATTTCCGTGTTTTTATAAAGTTTTATCGATAACTTTAAGGGCAATACAAAACATATTCCTTTTCGAGAAAACGATCAATCAAAGCTGCACCCCGCATCACCTCTGTTTGCATAAGGTATTTTAAATGTAATACTCATGGATAATTAGACCAAAAAAAGGGGAAGCAGCTGGTACAACTTGCCTTCCCTTTAAAACAGTGGCCCTTTGATTGGTAACTCTGGTGCCGATCATGTGAACCTCTACTTCTACATAGCTAAATATGATCGAGGCCTGTCTTTGTGTCCCCTCCCTTTCTTGCAACAAAGTAACCAATACTAGGTCACCATGCCAAGTACAGATGAGCCCTTCCCTGGTACAATATTCAAAATTCAGTTCTGTCACCTCACTAACTCTTCTCTTATTACATCTGGCATCGGCTACAGAAAAGAGAAAAAACATCCGCAGGCATACTCAGGACTGCCTTCTCCAGGTTTAGTGTCAATGTGAGCTATCCTTTGAACGACCATCGAAAAACCAGAACTCAACAGCCCGTTGAATTCATACACACAACAGGCAATGTCCAGGCATTCCACTGTCAAACTTTGAATGGCTGAACAAAACCTTGTGGAAGCACAGATTAGATGATGTTGCAATGATTACACTGACAGGAAAACCCTGGCAGTAAGGGCCAGTGAACACTGCTAAATGCTGTCCTCGCCATGAGAGAGGACTCCCATGGCTAGGGGAGCTATTTCATTTCTATTTTCAAGAAGAAAATCCTGCTTTAGGATTTTCTTTTTGAAAACAAAGAGGCCAGTTTGGTGCAGGGCACCTTCATGTTGGCAAGCTTGGTGGTCATTTTGAAAACTATGGGGTAGATTTATGAAAAGTGGGTCTGCACCTAGTACAGCACCACTTTTTTAATCCCCTTAGCACCCCCCCCCAATGCCACAACGTGTGCACAGTATTTAAAATTGGTGCACCATGGCGGTAGTCAAGGGTACTAGCATCATATTTTTTTCACGCTAGTCTGGAGCCTTGCAGGATTAGAATCAAAGATTTTGACACTAATCCTGCAAAGCATCTAGAGCAGGCATTAAAGATGCCGATTAAAATGACGCAAATAAATCTCTTAGATTTCTTTGTGCCATTTTTTTGCCCCCCCAGTGCCATAATGCCCTCCTCACGTACATTATGCCTGGTGCAGGCATAATGTGGCACAAGGGGTTACAAAGTGGCTCAATACAAGCATTGTGCCACTTTGTAAATATGGTGCGTTTTTGGCCTTCCAACGCCACATTAACATAAAAGTAATGATACTAATGTGGTTTTGAAATGGCGCTAGGCCCTCTTAAATCTGGGCATGAGTACTCTTGGCCTGGTGGATGCTTAGCCCTCTACCAGGCCAACGGACATTACTCCATCCACCAAAATATAAATCGGGCCCAAATTCCCTTTACTGGTTTGCTCTTGAAGGTGTAAGCCATGCAGAGGCAGTTAGGTCTGTTGAACCACAACAACGTGCGTATAGATGCTATTTATTGGCAGTAGTTTGTACTCTGTCCAAGCAGGGACACTCATTCTAGTAAGGGTAAGGGAGATACACAACTCAGATAATCCCTGCTCACCCCCTTGGTAGCTTGGCACAAGCAGTCAGGCTTATCTAAGAGCCAATGTGTAAAGTATTTGCACAAAACACACACAGTGACACAGGGAAAACACCACAAAAGAACTCCACACCAGTTTAGAAAAATAGCCAATATTTATCTAAATTAAACAAGATCAAAACATCCAAAATTCCACATGTACAAGCAAAGATATGAATATTTAAAATAAAAAGAGTCTTAATCCATAAAATCAATGGATGCGTTATTTTAACACAAAGTACCTGGTATGCATCAAAATAGAGCCGCAAGTGAGACAGTGGCTCAGAAAAGCAAGCAATGCTTCTATTCCTTACTCGCAAGTGAGGCAATGCGTCGATTCTTTACTCGCACCAGAGGCCGTGCATCGATTCTTTTCTCTCAAGGGAGGCCATGCATCGATTCCGGGTACGCAGCCTCAGGTCTGTGCGGGCATGTTGAAAAGGTTGACGTCCAGGATCAGTGCGTGGATACTTTGGACACACTGTGCGAAGTGTCAGCAGTGAGACCAGACACTGGACCATTTCTCGAGCTGCAAGGCAGGCGATGTGTTGAATTTTCAGCCACCAAATGGGCTGTGGGTCAATTGTTTTGATGTGCACACAGCTGTGCATGGAATTTCCACCACAGGTTACTAGCTCCTACTTATGAGAGCCCAGGGACTGGATTTGGCACCACTTAGCAAGTCAGGACTCTGGGCCAAAAAAGCCTGGGCACTGGCAGATGAAGTCTTTGAAGTCTCTGAGACTTCAGAAGAGGGGGCAAGCTCAGTCCAAGCCCTTGGAGAAACTTTGCAAGCAGGATTTCAGAAAGTCCAGTTCTTTCCCTCTTCAGGCAGAAGCACCAGCAGCAAGCCAGCACAGCAAGGCAACAGGCAGAGTGGCAGGTACTTCTCAAGCATTAAGCTCTTCTCCTTGGCAGAGGTTCCTCTTGATCCAGAAGTAATCTAAAAACCTGAGGTTTTGCGTCCACTACTTATACTAATATTTGTCTTTGAAGTAGGCAAACCTCAAAGGAAAGTCTCTGTTGTTCACAAGATACTGCCTGGCCAATGTCTGACCCCAGACACACTCCAGGGGGTTGAAGTCTGCATTGTGTTAGGACAGGCGCAGGAAATGCAGGACACTCCCCAGCTCACTTTGTGTCACTTTCTAGTGGAAATTTACAAACAGCCCAACTGTCAGTGTGACCCAGATGTGGATTACACAGGCAGGCAGAGGCACAGAATGGTTAAGCAAAAAAATGGCCGATTTCTAAAAGTGGTATTTTCAAACAGACAATCTAAAAACCAACTTTACCAGAATATGTATTTTTAAATTGTGAGTTCAGAGACCCCAAACTCCACATTTCTATCTGTTCCCAATAGGAAACTGCTCTTAAAAGATATTTAAATTTCAAATGTTAATCTATGAGAGAGAAAGGCCTTGCAATAGTGAAAAACAAATTTGGCAGCATTTCACTATCAGGACATGTAAAACACATCAGTACATGTCCCACCTTTTACATATCCTGCACACTGCCCATGGAGCTACTTAGGCCTGTCTTAGGGGTGACTTACATATAGTGAAAAGTAAGGTTTAGGCCTGGCAAGTGGGTAGACTTGCAAGTTCGAATTGGCAGTGCACAACTGCATACACAGCCACAGCCCTGGGCACCACTGGTGCAATTTACTAGGGACTTACTAGTAAATCAAATATGTCAATCATTGATAACCAATCACCAATAAAACTTAGATGGAGAGCACTTGCACTTTAGCACTGGTTAGCAGTAGTACAGGGAAACCACGCCAAGAACTGCCAGGTCTAACCATGTCCAAAAAAATCTAATCCCTAATCTATTTTATTTCTAAATCATAAAAAAGTACATTGGATTGGGTAGTACTTAAAACGTTTTCTCATGTGACAGTAATAAAGGTACAGCAACAGAGAATTGTCTGAGTCAGAGAGTATCAAGGAATAAAATATAAAAAAGTTAAAAGTAACAAGTGTATGAGAGTCAAGGCAAAATTAGAGAGAAACGCTACAGCAAGCAGGTAACAATTGGCTTATGGTACAGCATCTGCGTGTGCCTTTGCCATGTCCAGTTTTCTCTATAGTGTGCATCTGTAGTGGTTGAACCTGTTCTTACCCTGAGACATATTTATACAGAATACAATGCTATGTTCACTTAATTTCACAGATACAATATTTTCTCAGCCTATCAAAAGACAAAGGCTCTTTGAGACTGGAACAGTTTCTGTTGAGATGGCAGCTCTAACAAAGAGTATTCTAAACACAAAATGCATTTACCAGACTTTTAACTATACTGCAACATTAAGTGATGTTCGCATACATCTGTGTCTCTGGAAGAAAGAACAATCATGTATGTTTTAGGAATGAGCTATTCTGTCTTTTCCCTCCCTCACACGTTTTCACACTGAAAGCTTATTAAGAAAGAAACAAGTGTTTAAATGTATTAAGCAAATTAGAAATTCCAATGCAGGTCAAGTGGTTAAAAATAAAATAAAATATGATTTTCTTTATTAGGATAGGAAGCTTGCATTATGAAAAGTTATGCGAACAGTCGCAAAAGAAACATTTCAGCTGAGCCATAGCAGATCAGAATTTGCAAGCATTAGCAAGTTAACCAAGTGCAGGTTGAGCAGAGTTTAGAAAGAAAGAACATCACATTTAATATGCAGAATGTATTTAGGCCTCTAATCCACTTGTATGGATTATTGTTTTATTGAATATTTCCTTTTATTAAAATCTCTAGCAAATTCCCCCATCTGATGGTATGAAGCCATCGTAAAAATACCATTCATAAATGTATGTTAAAATTTGGTTTAATCTTTTTCTATATCTTTCCTTTTCCTTTTCAAATGTTCCCTTTTCTTTCGATTTCTTATATTATTCATTTACTCCTCATTCAATCCTAAAGTTTTCCTCATTCTTTTGTTAAAGTCTCTATTTCTTGTCTTTATCAATAGCATTTTACTGCTTTATATATTGCTCATGTAGAAAGAAAACAAGCAATCACTATTAAAACAGGAACTTAAAAATAGTTTTAAGGGTTCCTCCTACTACTGCCTTAAACCAGTTATATACTGAAATCCCTTTTGTTAAACTACACACTATGCTAGTAGTTTCTAAAAGTTCAAGTTCAAGCTTTAAATCAGAAATATTTTTTGCATAGTTTTCTTTATTCCTACTCTCATCAGGAATGTCTAATGCAGAGTGATTTTGCAGTGTAATATATCTAATTGCTACAAGCTCCATGTTTTCTACTAATAAAGTTACAGAAGTACTTGTTGCTAATCTATCTACTACTCTTGAAAGCTTTCTAATTTTCCTAATGCTACTCGATCAGCTGGTATAATAGCTACAAATTTATTTCTCACTAATTGTGTTCCTTCAAATACACTAAGACCCTCATTATGAGTTTGGTGGTCATGAGACCGCCAAACTTGTTGCAGCAGTCTAACCGCTGCAGACCAGATAGTAAAGTTTAAGGCATTACGAGTTATGGGGTTTGACCAAAGCCAAACTGCCACAACGCCGCCTGCCTCGTCGGTCGGACCGCCGTGGCTGGGAGTGAGCTCCTCTGGGCCAGCAGCAGGCCTAAGGCCACCGGCTGTTCGATGAGGCAGCAAATTGCCAGGTTTTATGTGGCTGTCACCCTGCCACGATAACCCTGGCTGTAACACACACCCCTGGGGATTCCTGTCACTGGCACATGCAGCCCCATGCCTCCACACACATGCAAACAACCCCCCAACAGCACATATACATACTAACAAATCCACCCGCTCTCACACTGCCATACATACACCCCCAATCACCCATACACACCCCCTGCAATCATTCACACACCTACCCTCCTCCGCAATCATCAACACCTCCACCCTGTACATTCACATACTCCCGCCTCCACATACGCATACATGCACACATCCCCCCTCGTCCACACACTAACACACACACCCCTCAGCCGCACACTTGCACACAGACACCCCCATTCATCTTCACACTTGCACACATGCACCCCCACTCACTCGCACACTTGCACACATGCACCCCCATTTGCATGCATCCCAATACACACACCTACTTACTTGCAACCCGACAAGCCCTCCACAGATACCCACCCCAACCAGACACATAAATCCAGTGACCCCAACTATCTCACTCACAAACAGGCAGTCACACCCCCCCATTCACACACATACACACACTCAGACCCCTCTGCATACAAACAGACAGGCACTCACACCCCAACACCTCCCTCCCCTCTGCTTCCATTCGGACACACACTCCCTCGACGCACTCATACATACACACATGCACTCATGCACACCCATTCTGCTACACATACACGCACACACATGCACCCAACACACCCTTTCGGACAGTCCACTTACCGGTTTCGGTGAGGTGGTCATCCAGGAAGGGATGGGTCCTGGCGTCGGACACCGCCAGAACCACACTGCCATACAGGACACCGCTGCACTGTATTACGCATCGTAATACGATGGGTGGAGTCCTGTTGAAGTGGCTGTGTTGGCAGTGGAATCACCTCTCTTTCTCCATCGGCCAGGCTCCCAGGGTCAGATTTCCACCCGTAAATGGGCAGAAATCTACAGCACCTCCTGATATGGTGGCCTTCGGACCACCAACACTGGCGGTCTGTTGGCGTCAGCGGACTCAGTGGTCTTGCAAAAAGCCCACCAAAGTTGTAATAAGGGCCTGTGTGTGTATCTGTGTGCAGGTATCAATATTAAAGCATCGTCACTCCATATATGATACATTTTTGGTAAAAGAAGAGCTAAATATCAAATACCCTTCCTATGAGCAGGCAATTTAAAGTAAGCATTCTCCCCATAGATACAGTTAATTACAGGTGTTGTTGGATCATCTTCTTGTTATGTCTGCCATGATCCTCCTGATAATTTGAACACAATTGCTATTTCCCACTGTTGTTTTCTTCCACTAATTCTTCTTTTAAACACACACCTCTCTCCTTTGTGCTTCTTATCTAATTTTAATCTAGGAATAGACATTTTCCTTCTAAACTCATCTTCTTTTCTCTCTACATTCTTTTGAACATATTCCTGTTTATATGCTTTCTTTGAAAATTTCTCATTCTATTCTTTTACATTAAGACAAAAGCTTTCTCTAAAGTATTCATTAAGAATGTCCGATTTTTCTCAAGAGCCTTAACAGAGTTAGCGGGAAGAAATTGTCGAAAGTAGTGCCATGCAGTCTCCATCCCTCTAACCTGAGGGTGCAAATTTATATTTTTCATTAGTTAAACTTTTGAAAGAACCATATTAAAGTTTGAATAAAAGCATTCAAAATGTATTTGTCTATATACTAAACTAAGAAATATACCACATGAAAGAGCATAGGAAAATGGAATATGGTGATATGAAACATGTTCATCAGATGAGGATGGCATGTGTGCACAAACATAGTTAATCCTTACATCAATAGCTTTAGTCTATTCTTGAATTATTCTAGAATAAGAATTTGTTGCTTTCATGTCATCTTCATTTATTTTAGGGTAGATGTTGTACTAATATATTCTATCACACATTTCTTTGTTTCTGGAGTCAACTGTATAACTAACACTGGTGCTACTACTAAAACCGTGAGTTTAAGTACAATCCATAAGGATACTTTGCATCGTTTTCTGTTAGCAGTACACTTTTTCTCTAAAATTAGTTCTTCTACAAAACTTTTGATGTAACAGCAAGTTATTGACTTTTCTTGTTAAAGTTGAGCTATCAATATCTTCTTTCTTCAGGTTAGTTTTCTTTAAATTAGTTTTCTAGCAAAATTTGTATAGGCTTCTTTCACCCTACTCCATATTCTTTCAAAGTGGTATCACTACTCTTCTACTGCTCCCTTGGACCTGGGTAATTTTCTTATCTTCTTTTAGTATTTTGTTCATCTTTTATTTCATAATTCAGTTATAATATTTGATTTGTTTTTGCTTGTGTTCTCTTTTTAAGCCTCAATACTTCTTTGTAAACAAATTGTTCTCTCTTTGTTTACTTTAAGGGGGTTCAGGCAGTTCTTTATTCCAATTTAAAAATATCTGAAAGTGGAATGTTCAAAACTTGACTGCCATAGTATGTTCTTTTAGGTGCTAAAAATCTTCAACAAGGTATTCTGGATCTTCTAGTTGACTGTTGTTTTTCTTTGTCACTTCTCCCACTTGTTTCTGCTTCTTCTCTGATTATCGGTGGTATGGACTCAACTGACAAACTTTCTATTGGGTTTGGCCACCTAGCATTATGGGGATAATTTCTTGTCTTTGTTCCAGAGTTCACTCCTGGATCTTCAGGACCAACTTGTTCCTCTGATGTTGATCCAGAGGATATTTCTTCAACCTGATCCTTGTTTCTTCTTTGGCAACAAGAGCTCTGATGTCACTTTGTAAGATATTCAGCAGTTGGGCTTTTTACCTGTCAGAGTTTTTCAATCCATTTCTTCTCCCTGTCTCTTATCATAAATTTTCCTTCTCTGAATCTGAGTTTGTACAACTTGTGGCGGTATATTTACCAGGGTACTTCACTGTGGATCATAGATTTCTATTTATTGCATAAGGATCTCTTGTTCTCTAGCTATGTGAAGCATTCACCCAGTTTGGAATTCCACAGCACACTTAACAGCTGTGTTTGAGATCAGAATATCCTGGTAGGGACCTTTTTAATGTGGCTCTAGACAGGACATTCTCACGTGTTTCTTGACAAAGCCCATTCTCCAGGACTAAGGTTGTGGGATTGCTCTTTGTGTGCATTCTCAGTGACGTCATCCTGTTGAGAGACAGAAGGCACCACATCATCCAATACCTTACAGTAATCGAGTACCATTACATCTGTTATGTTTACAAGTGGCTTTTCTAGAACTGCAGTAAGTCTCATTGCTCTGCCCATGAATATTTTGTGGAGCAGTAAACCAGTTATTCTGTCAAGTGTACTTCGTAGACTCATTAACACCAAAGGCAAAGCATCAGGCCAAGTGATTCAGTAGTACAATTGTTGCATTTTCGCAAGTTTTTTTTGTGTCTGATGCTATAGGCAGGTCATCTATATACTGCACCAGGACTGATTTAAAGAGCATTATCAGTGATTCCATATTCTTTTTCAAGGTGTAGTTGAAAATGGAAGGATTTGCAGTATAGCCTTGTGGGATGCAATACCATGATAATACTATCTCTTAAAACATGGAGGAACAATTATATTGACTATCCTTGTGTACTGGATTTTTTTTTTGCGCCGATGTCACGCAAGGGGAGCAACCCGGTAGGCAAGGGTCGCTCCCCAGGGGGGTTGGGGGGGGGGCAAATTTATTTTAGGCTTTTTCTGCCCCCCCCGGGGGCAGATCGGCCTATTGTTATTAGGAACCTCTAGGCGCCAGGGCAATTTTTTTTTTGTGTTTGTTTTTTAGAGATGGGGAGCGACCCATTAGACAAGGGTCGCTCCCCTGGGGGACAAATTGTATTTAGACCATATCCGGATTTTAGGTCAATCTGCCCTCAAGGGGGAAAGAAACAACTAGGCACCGGGGATCTTTTTTTTTGCGCCAATGTCACGCAGGTGGAGCGACCCCATAGGCAAGGGTCGCTCCCCAGGGGTTGTGGGGGCAAATCTATTTTAGACCTTTTCTGCTCCCCCTGGGGCTGGCTGAGCTAGAGGCCAAAATCCACAGTTAGGCACTTTGCAAAACACACCTCTGTTTTCTGTGAAAAAATTTGATGTGTCCACGTTGTGTTTTGGGCCATTTCCTTTCATGGGTGCTAGGGCTACCCACACGAGTGAGGTACCATTTTTATCGGGAGACTTGGGGAAACGCTGGGTGGAAGGAAATTTGTGGCTCCTGTCAGATTCCCGAACTTTCTGTCACCGAAATGAGAGGAAAAAGTATTTTTTGGACCAAATTTTGAGGTTTGCAAAGGATTCTGGGTAACACAACCTGGTCAGAGCCCCACAAGTCACCCCATCTTGAATTCCCCTAGGTTTTTAGTTTTCAAAAATGCGCTGGTTTGGTAGGTTTCCCAGGTGCCGGCTGAGCTAGAGGCCAAAATCCACAGGTAGGCACTGTTTTCTGTGAAAAATGTGATGTGTCCACGTTGTGTTTTGGGCAATTTCCTTTCGTGGGCGCTAGGCCTACCCACACAAGTAAGGTACCATTTATATCAGGAGTCTCAGGGGAACGCTGGGTGGAATTTGTGGCTCCTCTCAGATTCCAGAACTTTCTGGAACCGAAATGAGAGGGAAAAAGTATTTGTTTGGTCAAATTCTGTGGTTTGCAAAGGATTCTGGGTAACAGAACCTGCTCAGAGCCCCACAAGTCACCCCATCTTGAATTCCCGTAGGTGTCTATTTTTCATAAATGCACCGGTTTGCTAGGTTTCCCCAGGTGCCGGCTGAGCTAGAGGCCAAAATCCACAGGTAGGCACTTTGTAAAAAACACCTCTGTTTTCTCTGAAAAAATGTGAATGTGTTCACGTTGGGTTTTGGGCCATTTCCTTTCATGGGCGCTAGGCCTACCCACACAAGTGAGGTATCATTTTTATCGTGTGCCTTGGGGGATTGCTAGGTGGAAGGAAATTTGTGGCTCCTCTCAGATTCCAGAACTTTCTGTCACCGAAATGAGAGGAAAAAGTATTTTTTTTCGTCAAATTCTGAGGTTTGCAAAGGATTCTGGGTAATAGAACCTGGTCAGAGCCCCACAAGTCACCCAATCTTGGATTCCCCTAGGAGTCTAGTTTTCCAAAATGCAATGGTTTGCTAGGTTTCCCCAGGTGCCGGCTGAGCTAGAGGACAAAATCCACAGGTAGGCACTTTGTAAAAAACACCTCTGTTTTCTGTGAAAAAATGTGATGTGTCCACTTTGTGATTTGGGCCATTTCCTTTCGTGGGCGCTAGGCCAACCCACACAAGTGAGGTACCATTTTTATCGGGAGACTCGGGGGAACTCTGGGTGGAAGGAAATTTGTGGCACCTCTCAGATTCCAGAACTTTCTGTCACCGAAATGAGAGGGAAAAGTGTTTTTTGGTCAAATTTTGTTTCCAAAGGATTCTGGGTAACAGAACCTGGATAGAGCCCCACAAGTCACCCCATCTTGGATTCCCCTAGGTGTCTAGTTTTAAAAAATGCGCTGGTTTGCTGGGTTTCCCCAGGTGCCGGCTGAGCTAGTGGCCAAAATCCACAGGTGGGCACTTTGTAAAAAAACCCTCTGTTATCTGTGAAAAAATGTGATGTTTCCACGTTGTGTTTTGGGCCATTTCCTTTTGTGGGCGCTAGGCCTACCCACACAAGTGAGGTACCATTTTTATCGGGAGACTTGGGGGAACGCTGGGTGGAAGGAAATTTGTGGCTCCTCTCAGATTCCAGAACTTTCTGTCACCGAAATGAGAGGAAAAAGTGTTTTTTTGGTCAAATTTTAAGGTTTGCAAAGGATTCTGGGTGACAGAACCTGGTCAGATCCCCACAAGTCACCCCATCTTGGATTCCCCTAGGTGTCTAGTTTTCAAAAATGCGCTGGTTTGCTAGGTTTCCCCAGGTGCCGGCTGAGCTAGAGTCCAAAATCAACAGGTAGGCACTTTGTAAAAAACACCTCTGTTTTCTGTGAAAAAATGTGATGTGTCCACTTTGTGTTTTGGGCCATTTAATTTCATGGGCGCTAGGCCTACCCACACAAGTGAGGTACCATTGTTATCGGGAGACTTGGGGGAACGCTGGGTGGAAGGACATTTGTGGCTCCTCTCAGATTCCAGAACTTTCTGTCACCAAAATGAGAGGAAAAAGTGTTTTTTTGGTCAAATTTTGAGGTTTGCAATGGATTCTGGGTTACAGAACCTGGTCAGAGCCCCACAAGTCACGCCATCTTGGATTCCCCTAGGTGACTAATTTTAACAAATGTACTGGTTTGCTAAGTTTCCCCAGGTGCTGGCTCAGCTAGAAGCCAAAATCCACATGTAGGCACTTTGTAAAAAAACAGCTCTGTTTTCTGTGAAAAAATGTGATGTGTCCACGTTGTGTTTTGGGCCATTTTCTTTTGTGGGAGCTAGACCTACCCACACAAGTGAGGTACCATTTTTATCGTGAGCCTTGGGGGGATCGCTGGGTGGAAGGAAATGTGTGGCTCCTCTCAGATTCCAGAACTTTCTGTCACCGAAATGAGAGGAAAAAGTATTTTTGGGGTCAAATTCTGAGGTTTGCAAAGGATTCTGGGTAATAGAACCTGGTCAGAGCCCCACAAGTCATCCAATCTTGGATTGCCCTAGGTGTCTAGTTTTCAAAAATGCAATGGTTTGCTAGGTTTCACCAGGTGCCGGCTGAGCTAGAGGCCAAAATCCACAGGTAGGCACTTTGTAAAAAACACCTTTGTTTTCTGTGAAAAAATGTGATGTGTTCACGTTGTGTTTTGGGCCATTTCCTTTCTTGGACGCTAGGCCTACCCACACAAGTGAGGTACCATTTGTATCGTGAGACTTGGGGGATTGCTGGGTGGAAGGAAATTTGTGGCTCCTCCCAGATTCCAGAACTTTCTGTCACCAAAATGAGAGGAAAAAGTGTTTTTTTGGTCAAATTTTGAGGTTTGCAAAGGATTCTGGGTAACAGAACCTGGTCAGAGCCCCACAAGTCACCCCATCTTGGATTCCCCTAGGTGTCTAATTTTAACAAATGCACTGATTTGCTAGGTTTCCCCAGGTGCTGGCTCAGCTAGAAGCCAAAATCCACGGGTAGGCACTTTGTAAAAAACACCTCTGTTTTCTGTGAAAAAATGTGATGTGTCCACGTTGTGTTTTGGGCCATTTTCTTTTGTGGGAGCTAGACCTACCCACACAAGTGAGGTACCATTTTTATCGTGAGCCTTGGGGGATTGCTGGGTGGAAGGAAATGTGTGGCTCCTCTCAGATTCCAGAACTTTCTGTCACCAAAATGAGAGGAAAAAGTGTTTTTTTGGTCAATTTTTGAAGTTTGCAAAGGATTCTGGGTAATAGAACCTGGTCAGAGCCCCACAAGTCACCCCATCTTGGATTCCCCTAGGTGTCTAATTTTAACAAATGCACTGGTTTGCTAGGTTTCCCCAGGTGCTGGCTCAGCTAAAAGCCAAAATCCACGGGTAGGCACTTTGTAAAAAACACCTCTGTTTTCTGTGAAAAAATGTGATGTGTCCACGTTGTGTTTTGGGCCATTTTCTTTTGTGGGAGCTAGACCTACCCACACAAGTGAGGTACCATTTTTATCGTGAGCCTTGGGGGATCGCTGGGTGGAAGGAAATTTGTGGCTCCTCTCAGATTCCAGAACTTTATGTCACCGAAATGAGAGGAAAAAGTATTTGTTTCGTCAAATTCTGAGGTTTGCAAAGGATTCTGGGTAATAGAACCTGGTCAGAGCCCCACAAGTCACCCAATCTTGGATTCCCCTAGGAGTCTAGTTTTCAAAAATGCAATGGTTTGCTAGGTTTCCCCAGGTGCCGGCTGAGCTAGAGGACAAAATCCACAGGTAGGCACTTTGTAAAAAACATCTCTGTTTTCTGTGAAAAAATTTGATGTGTCCACTTTGTGATTTGGGCCACTTCCTTTCGTGGGCGCTAGGCCAACCCACACAAGTGAGGTACCATTTTTATTGGGAGACTTGGGGGAACGCTGGGTGGAAGGAAATTTGTGGCTCCTCTCAGATTCCAGAACTTTCTGTCACCAAAATGAGAGGAAAAAGTGTTTTTTTGGTCAAATTTTGAGGTTTGCAAAGGATTCTGGGTAACAGAACCTGGTCAGGGCCCCACAAGTCACCCCATCTTGGATTCCGCAAGGTGTCTAATTTTAACAAATTCACTGGTTTGCTAGGTTTCCCCAGGTGCTGGCTTAGCTAGAAGCCAAAATCCACAGGTAGGCACTTTGTTAAAAACACCTCTGTTTTCTGTGAAAAAATATGATGTGTCCACGTTGTGTTTTGGGCAATTTTCTTTTGTGGGAGCTAGACCTACCCACACAAGTGAGGTACCATTTTTATTGTGAGCCTTGGGGGATCGCTGGGTGGAAGGAAATTTGTGGCTCCTCTCAGATTCCAGAACTTTCTGTCACCGAAATGAGAAGAAAAAGTATTTTTTTCGTCAAATTCTGAGGTTTGCAAAGGATTCTGGGTAATAGAACCTGGTCAGAGCCCCACAAGTCACCCAATCTTTGATTCCCCTAGGAGTCTAGTTTTCAAAAATGCAATGGTTTGCTAGGTTTCCTCAGGTGCCGGCTGAGCTAGAGGACAAAATCCACAGGGAGGCACTTTGTAAAAAACACCTCTGTTTTCTGTGAAAAAATGTGATGTGTCCACTTTGTGATTTGGGCCATTTCCTTTCGTGAGTGCTAGGCCAACCCGCACAAGTGAGGTACCATTTTTATCGGGAGACGTGGGGGATCGCAGGGTGTAAGGAAATTTGTGGCTCCTCTCAGATTCCAGAACTTTCTGTCACCGAAATGAGAGGAAAAAGTGTTTTTTTAGTCACATTTTGAGGTTTGCAAAGGATTCTGGGTAACAGAACCTGGTCAGAGCCCCACAAGTCACCCCATCTTGGATTCCCCTAGGTGTCTAGTTTTAACAAATGCTCTGGTTTGCTAGGTTTCCCCAGGTGCTGGCTCAGCTAGAGGCCAAAATCCACAGGTAGGCACTTTGTAAAAAACACCTCTGTTTTCTGTGAAAAAATGTGATGTGTCCACGTTACATTTTGGGCCATTTCCTTTCATGGGCGCTAGGCCTACCCACACAAGTGAGGTACCATTTTTATCGGGAGACTTGGGGCAACGCTGGGTGGAAGGAAATTTGTGGCTCCTCTCAGATTCCAGAACTTTCTGTCACCGAAATGAGAGGAAAAGGTGTTTTTTTGGTCACATTTTGAGGTTTGCAAAGGATTCTGGGTAACAGAACCTGGTCAGATCCCCACAAGTCACCCCATCTTGGATTCCCCTAGGTGTCTAGTTTTAAAAAATGCGCTGGTTTGCTAGGTTTCCCCAGGTGCCGGCTGAGCTAGAGGCCAAAATCCACAGGTAGGCACTGTTTTCTGTGAAAAAATGTGATGTGTCCACGTTGTGTTTTGGGCCATTTCCTTTTGTGGGCGCTAGGCCTACCCACTCAAGTAAGGTACCACTTTTATCAGGAGACTTTGGGGAACGCTGGGTGGAAGGAAATTTGTTGCTCCTCTCAGATTACAGAACTTTCTGTCACCGAAATGAGAGGAAAAAGTATTTTTTGGTCATATTTTGAGGTTTGCAAAGGATTCTGGGTAACAGAACCTGGTCAGAGCCCCACAAGTCACCCCATCTTGAATTCCCTTAGGTTTCTAGTTTTCAAAAATGCACTGGTTTGCTAGGTTTCCCCAGGTGCCGGCTGAGCTAGAGGTCAAAATCCACAGGTAGGCACTTTGTACAAAACACCTCTGTTTTCTGTGAAAAATTGTGATGTATCCACGTTGTGTTTTGGGCCATTTCCTTTCTTGGGCGCTAGGCCTACCCACACAAGTGAGGTACCACTTTTATCGTGAGACTTGGGGGATCGCTGGGTGGAAGGAAATTTGTGGCTCCTCTCAGATTCCAGAACTTTCTGTCACCGAAATGAGAGGAAAAAGTGTTTTTTTAGTCACATTTTGAGGTTTGCAAAGTATTCTGGGTAACAGAACCTGGTCAGAGCCCCACAAATCACCCCATCTTGGATTCCCCTAGGTGTCTAGTTTTAACAAATGCTCTGGTTTGCTAGGTTTCCCTAGGTGCTGGCTCAGCTAGAGGCCAAAATCCACAGGTAGGCACTTTGTACAAAACACCTCTGTTTTCTGTGAAAAAATGTGATGTGTCCACGTTACATTTTGGGCCATTTCCTTTCATGGGCGCTAGGCCTACCCACACAAGTGAGGTACCATTTTTATCGGGAGACTTGAGGCAACGCTGGATGGAAGGAAATTTGTGGCTCCTCTCAGATTCCAGAACTTTCTGTCACCGAAATGAGAGGAAAAGGTGTTTTTTTGGTCACATTTTGAGGTTTGCAAAGGATTCTGGGTAACAGAACCTGGTCAGATCTCCACAAGTCACCCCATCTTGGATTCCCATAGGTGTCTAGTTTTCAAAAATGTGCTGGTTTGCTAGGTTTCCCCAGGTGCTGGCTGAGCTAGAGGTCAAAATCCATAGGTAGGCATTTTGTAAAAAACACCTCTGTTTTCTGTGAAAAAATGTGATGTGTTCACATTGTGTTATGGGCCATTTCCTTTCTTGGGCGCTAGGCCTACCCACACAAGTGAGGTACCATTTTTATCGAGAGACTTGGGGGAGCTCTGGGTGGAAGGACATTTGTGGCTCCTCTCAGATTCCAGAAATTTTTGTCACCGAAATGACAGGAAAATGTGTTTTTGGTCAAATTTTGAGGTTTGCAAAGGATTCTGGATAACAGAACCTGGTTAGAGCCCCACAAGTCACCCCATCTTGGATTCCCCTAGGTGTCTAGTTTTAAAAAATGCGCTGGTTTGCTAGGTTTCCCCAGGAGCCGGCTGAGCTAATGGCCAAAATCCACAGGTGGGCACTTTGTAAAAAAACCTCGTTTTTCTGTGAAAAAATGTGATGTTTCCACGTTGTGTTTTGGGCCATTTCCTTTCGTGGGCGCTAGGCCTACCCACACAAGTGAGGTACCATTTTTATCGGGAGACTTGGGGGAACGCTGGGTGGAGGGAAATTTGTGGCTCCTCTCAGATTCCAGAACTTTCTGTCACCGAAATGAGAGAAAAAAGTGTTTTTTTTGGTCACATTTTGAGGTTTGCAAAGGATTCTGGGTAACAGAACCTGGTTAGAGCCCCACAAGTCACCCCATCTTGGATTCCCCTAGGTGTCTAGTTTTAAAAAATGCGCTGGTTTGCTAGGTTTCCCCAGGAGCCGGCTGAGCTAATGGCCAAAATCCACAGGTGGGCACTTTGTAAAAAAACCTCGTTTTTCTGTGAAAAAATGTGATGTTTCCACGTTGTGTTTTGGGCCATTTCCTTTCGTGGGCGCTAGGCCTACCCACACAAGTGAGGTACCATTTTTATCGGGAGACTTGGGGGAACGCTGGGTGGAGGGAAATTTGTGGCTCCTCTCAGATTCCAGAACTTTCTGTCACCGAAATGAGAGAAAAAAGTGTTTTTTTTGGTCACATTTTGAGGTTTGCAAAGGATTCTGGGTAACAGAACCTGGTTAGAGCCCCACAAGTCACCCAATCCTGGATTCCCCTAGGTGTCTAGTTTTAAAAAATACTCTGGTTTGCTAGGTTTCCCCAGGTGCCGGCTGAGCTAGATGCCAAAATCATCAGGTAGGCACTGTTTTCTGGGAAAAAATTTGATTGGTCCACGTTGTGTTTTGGGCCATTTCCTTTCGTGGGCGCTAGGCCTATCCACACAAGTAAGGTACCATTTTAATCGGGAGTCTTAGGGGAACGCTGGGTGGAAGAAAATTTGTGGCTCCTCTCAGATTCCAGAACTTTCTGTAACCGAAATGAGAGGAAAAAGTATTTGTTTAGTCAAATTCTGAGGTTTGCAAAGGATTCTGGATAACAGAACCTGGTCAGAGCCCCACAAGTCAGCCCATCATGAATTGCCCTAGGTGTCTAGTTTTAAAAAATGCAATGGTTTGCTAGGTTTCACCAGGTGACTGCTGAGCTAGAGGCCAAAATCCACAGGTAGGCACTTTGCAAAAAACACCTCTGTTTTCTGTGAAAAAATGTGATATGTTCACGTTGTGTTTTGGGCCATTTCCTTTCTTGGGCGCTAGGCCTACCCACACAAGTGAGGTACCATTTTTATCGAGAGACTTGGGGGAACGCTGGGTGGAAGGACATTTGTGGCTCCTCTCAGATTCCAGAAATTTCTGTCCCCGAAATGACAGGAAAATGTGTTTTTTGGTCACATTTTGAGGTTTGCGAAGGATTCTGGGTAACAGAACGTGGTCAGATCCCCACAAGACACCCCATCTTGGATTCCCCTAGGTGTCTAGTTTTCAAAAATGCACTGGTTTGCTAGGTTTCCCCAGGTGCCGGCTGAGCTAGAGGCCAAAATCCACAGGTAGGCACTTTGTACAAAACACCTCTGTTTTCTGTGAAAAATTGTGATGTGTCCACGTTGTGTTTTGGGCCATTTCCTTTCTTGGGCGCTAGGCCTACCCACACAAGTGAGGTACCACTTTTATCGGGAGACTTGGGGGATCGCTGGGTGGAAGGAAATTTGTGGCTCCTCTCAGATTCCAGAACTTTCTGTCACCGAAATGAGAGGAAAAAGTGTTTTTTTAGTCACATTTTGAGGTTTGCAAAGGATTCTGGGTAAGAGAACCTGGTCAGAGCCCCACAAGTCACCCCATCTTGGATTCCCCTAGGTGTCTAGTTTTAACAAATGCTCTGGTTTGCTAGGTTTCCCCAGGTGCTGGCTCAGCTAGAGGCCAAAATCCACAGGTAGCCACTTTGTAAAAAACACCTCTGTTTTCTGTGAAAAAATGTGATGTGTCCACGTTACATTTTGGACCATTTCCTTTCATGGGCGCTACGCCTACCCACACAAGTGAGGTACTATTTTTATCGGGAGACTTGGGGGAACATTGGGTGGAAGGAAATTTGTGGCTCCTCTCAGATTCCAGAACTTTCTCTCACTGAAATGAGAGGAAAAGGTGTTTGTTTGGTCACATTTTGAGGTTTGCAAAGGATTCTGGGTAACAGAACGTGGTCAGATCCCCACAAGTCACCCCATCTTGGATTCCCATAGGTGTCTAGTTTTCACAAATGTGCTGGTTTGCTAGGTTTCCCCAGGTGCTGGCTGAGCTAGAGGTCAAAATCCACAGGTAGGCACTTTGTAAAAAACACCTCTGTTTTCTGTGAAAAAATGTGATGTGTTCACATTGTGTTATGGGCCATTTCCTTTCTTGGGCGCTAGGCCTACCCACACAAGTGAGGTACCATTTTTATCGAGAGACTTGGGGGAGCGCTGGGTGGAAGGACATTTGTGGCTCCTCTCAGATTCCAGAAATTTCTGTCACCGAAATGACAGGAAAATGTGTTTTTGGTCAAATTTTGAGGTTTGTAAAGGATTCTGGATAACAGAACCTGCTTAGAGCCCCACAAGTCACCCCATCTTGGATTCCCCTAGGTGTCTAGTTTTAAAAAATGCGCTGGTTTGCTAGGTTTCCCCAGGTGCCGGCTGAGCTAGTGGCCAAAATCCACAGGTGGGCACTTTGTAAAAAAACCTCGGTTTTCTGTGAAAAAATGTGATGTTTCCACGTTGTGTTTTGGGCCATTTCCTTTCGTGGGCGCTAGGCCTACCCACACAAGTGAGGTACCATTTTTATCGGGAGACTTGGGGAATGCTGGGTGGAAGGACATTTGTGGCTCCTCTCAGATTCCAGAACTTTCTGTCACCGAAATGAGAGAAAAAAGTGTTTTTTTTGGTCACATTTTGAGGTTTGCAAAGGATTCTGGGTAACAGAACCTGGTTAGAGCCCCACAAGTCACCCAATCCTGGATTCCCCTAGGTGTCTAGTTTTAAAAAATGCGCTGGTTTGCTAGGTTTCCCCAGGTGCCGGCTGAGCTAGAGGCCAAAATCCACAGGTAGGCACTGTTTTCTGGGAAAAAATGTGATGGGTCCACGTTGTGTTTTGGGCTATTTCCATTTGTGGGCCCTAGGCCTACCCACATAAGTAAGGTACCATTTTAATCGGGAGTCTTAGGGGAACGCTGGGTGGAAGAAAATTTGTGGCTCCTCTCAGATTCCAGAACTTTCTGTAACCGAAATGAGAGGAAAAAGTATTTGTTTAGTCAAATTCTGAGGTTTGCAAAGGATTCTGGATAACAGAACCTGGTCAGATCCCCACAAGTCACCCCATCTTGGATTCCCCTAGGTGTCTAGTTTTAAAAAATGCGCTGGTTTGCTAGGTTTCCCCAGGTGCCGGCTGAGCTAGAGGCCAAAATCCACAGGTAGGCACTGTTTTCTGTGAAAAAATGTGATGTGTCCACGTTGTGTTTTGGGCCATTTCCTTTTGTGGGCGCTAGGCCTACCCACACAAGTAAGGTACCACTTTTATCAGGAGACTTTGGGGAACGCTGGGTGGAAGGAAATTTGTTGCTCCTCTCAGATTACAGAACTTTCTGTCACCGAAATGAGAGGAAAAAGTATTTTTGGGTCAAATTTTGAGGTTTGCAAAGGATTCTGGGTAACAGAACCTGGTCAGAGCCCCACAAGTCACCCCATCTTAAATTTCCCCAAGGTTTCTAGTTTTCAAAAATGCACTGGTTTGCTAGGTTTCCCCAGGTGCCGGCTGAGCTAGAGGTCAAAATCTACAGGTAGGCACTTTATACAAAACACCTTTGTTTTCTGTGAAAAATTGTGATGTGTCCACGTTGTGTTTTGGGCCATTTTCTTTTGTGGGAGCTAGACCTACCCACACAAGTGAGGTACCATTTTTATCGTGAGCCTTGGGGGGATCGCTGGGTGGAAGGAAATGTGTGGCTCCTCTCAGATTCCAGAACTTTCTGTCACCGAAATGAGAGGAAAAAGTATTTTTGGGGTCAAATTCTGAGGTTTGCAAAGGATTCTGGGTAATAGAACCTGGTCAGAGCCCCACAAGTCATCCCATCTTGGATTGCCCTAGGTGTCTAGTTTTCAAAAATGCAATGGTTTGCTAGGTTCCACCAGGTGCCGGCTGAGCTAGAGGCCAAAATCCACAGGTAGGCACTTTGTAAAAAACACCTTTGTTTTCTGTGAAAAAATGTGATGTGTTCACGTTGTGTTTTGGGCCATTTCCTTTCTTGGACGCTAGGCCTACCCACACAAGTGAGGTACCATTTGTATCGTGAGACTTGGGGGATTGCTGGGTGGAAGGAAATTTGTGGCTCCTCTCAGATTCCAGAACTTTCTGTCACCAAAATGAGAGGAAAAAGTGTTTTTTTGGTCAAATTTTGAGGTTTGCAAAGGATTCTGGGCAACAGAACCTAGTCAGAGCCCCACAAGTCACCCCATCTTGGATTCCCCTAGGTGTCTAATTTTAACAAATGCGCTGGTTTGCTAGGTTTCCCCAGGTGCCGGCTGAGCTAGAGGCCAAAATCCACAGGTAGGCACGGTTTTCTGTGAAAAAATGTGATGTGTCCACGTTGTGTTTTGGGCCATTTCCTTTTGTGGGCGCTAGGCCTACCCACACAAGTAAGGTACCACTTTTATCAGGAGACTTTGGGGAACGCTGGGTGGAAGGAAATTTGTTGCTCCTCTCAGATTACAGAACTTTCTGTCACCGAAATGAGAGGAAAAAGTATTTTTTGGTCAAATTTTGAGGTTTGCAAAGGATTCTGGGTAACAGAACCTGGTCAGAGCCCCACAAGTCACCCCATCTTAAATTTCCCCTAGGTTTCTAGTTTTCAAAAATGCACTGCTTTGCTAGGTTTCCCCAGGTGCCGGCTGAGCTAGAGGTCAAAATCTACAGGTAGGCACTTTATACAAAACACCTCTGTTTTCTGTGAAAAATTGTGATGTGTCCACGTTGTGTTTTGGGCCATTTTCTTTTGTGGGAGCTAGACCTACCCACACAAGTGAGGTACCATTTTTATCGTGAGCCTTGGGGGATTGCTGGGTGGAAGGAAATGTGTGGCTCCTCTCAGATTCCAGAACTTTCTGTCACCAAAATGAGAGGAAAAAGTGTTTTTTTGGTCAATTTACTGAGGTTTGCAAAGGATTCTGGGTAATAGAACCTGGTCAGAGCCCCACAAGTCACCCCATCTTGGATTCCCCTAGGTGTCTAATTTTAACAAATGCACTGGTTTGCTAGGTTTCCCCAGGTGCTGGCTCAGCTAAAAGCCAAAATCCACGGGTAGGCACTTTGTAAAAAACACCTCTGTTTTCTGTGAAAAAATGTGATGTGTCCACGTTGTGTTTTGGGCCATTTTCTTTTGTGGGAGCTAGACCTACCCACACAAGTGAGGTACCATTTTTATTGTGAGCCTTGGGGGATCGCTGGGTGGAAGGAAATTTGTGGCTCCTCTCAGATTCCACAACTTTATGTCACCGAAATGAGAGGAAAAAGTATTTGTTTCGTCAAATTCTGAGGTTTGCAAAGGATTCTGGGTAATAGAACCTGGTCAGAGCCCCACAAGTCACCCAATCTTGGATTCCCCTAGGAGTCTAGTTTTCAAAAATGCAATGGTTTGCTAGGTTTCCCCAGGTGCCGGCTGAGCTAGAGGACAAAATCCACAGGTAGGCACTTTGTAAAAAACATCTCTGTTTTCTGTGAAAAAATGTGATGTGTCCACTTTGTGATTTGGGCCACTTCCTTTCGTGGGCGCTAGGCCAACCCACACAAGTGAGGTACCATTTTTATCGGGAGACTTGGGGGAACGCTGGGTGGAAGGAAATTTGTGGCTCCTCTCAGATTCCAGAACTTTCTGTCACCAAAATGAGAGGAAAAAGTGTTTTTTTGGTCAAATTTTGAGGTTTGCAAAGGATTCTGGGTAACAGAACCTGGTCAGGGCCCCACAAGTCACCCCATCTTGGATTCCCCTAGGTGTCTAATTTTAACAAATTCACTGGTTTGCTAGGTTTCCCCAGGTGCTGGCTTAGCTAGAAGCCACAATCCACAGGTAGGCACTTTGTTAAAAACACCTCTGTTTTCTGTGAAAAAATATGATGTGTCCACGTTGTGTTTTGGGCAATTTTCTTTTGTGGGAGCTAGACCTACCCACACAAGTGAGGTACCATTTTTATTGTGAGCCTTGGGGGATCGCTGGGTGGAAGGAAATTTGTGGCTCCTCTCAGATTCCAGAACTTTCTGTCACCGAAATGAGAAGAAAAAGTATTTTTTTCGTCAAATTCTGAGGTTTGCAAAGGATTCTGGGTAATAGAACCTGGTGAGAGCCCCACAAGTCACGCAATCTTTGATTCCCCTAGGAGTCTAGTTTTCAAAAATGCAATGGTTTGCTAGGTTTCCCCAGGTGCCGGCTGAGCTAGAGGACAAAATCCACAGGGAGGCACTTTGTAAAAAACACCTCTGTTTTCTGTGAAAAAATGTGATGTGTCCACTTTGTGATTTGGGCCATTTCCTTTCGTGAGTGCTAGGCCAACCCGCACAAGTGAGGTACCATTTTTATCGGGAGACTTGGGGGATCGCTGGGTGTAAGGAAATTTGTGGCTCCTCTCAGATTCCAGAACTTTATCTCGCCGAAATGAGAGGAAAAAGTGTTTTGTTGGTCAAATTTTGAGGTTTGCAAAGGATTCTGGGTAACAGAACCTGGTTAGAGCCCCACAAGCCACCCCATCTTGGATTCCCCTAGGTGTCTAGTTTTAAAAAATGCGCTGGTTTGCTAGGTTTCCCGAGGTGCCGGCTGATCTAGTGGCCAAAATCCACAGGTGGGCACTTTGCAAAAAAACCTCTGTTTTCTGTGATAAAATGTGATGTGTCCACGTTGTGTTTTGGGCCATTTCCTTTCTTGGGCGCTAGGCCTACCCACACAAGTGAGGTAGCATTTTTATCGTGAGACTTGTGGGAACGCTGGGTGGAAGGAAATTTGTGGCTCCTCTCAGATTCCAGAACTTTCTGTCACCGAAATGAGAGGAAAAAGTGTTTTTTTGGTCACATTTTGAGGTTTGCAAAGGATTCTGGGTAACAGAACCTGGTCAGATCCCCACAAGTCACCCCATCTTGAATTCCCCTAGGTTTCTAGTTTTCAAAAATGCGCTGGTTTGCTAGGTTTCCCCAGGTGCCGGCTGAGCTAGAGGCCAAAATCCACAGGTAGGCACTTTGTACAAAACACCTCTGTTTTCTGTGAAAACTTATGATGTGTCCACGTTGTGTTTTGGGCCATTTAGTTTCTTGGGCGCTAGGCCTACCCACACAAGTGAGGTACCACTTTTATCGGGAGACTTGGGGGATCGCTGGGTGGAAGGAAATTTGTGGCTCCTCTCAGATTCCAGAACTTTCTGTCACCGAAATGAGAGGAAAAAGTGTTTTTTTAGTCACATTTTGAGGTTTGCAAAGGATTCTGGGTAACAGAACCTGGTCAGAGCCCCACAAGTCACCCCATCTTGGATTCCCCTAGGTGTCTAGTTTTAACAAATGCTCTGGTTTGCTAGGTTTCCCCAGGTGCTGGCTCAGCTAGAGGCCAAAATCCACAGGTAGCCACTTTGTAAAAAACACCTCTGTTTTCTGTGAAAAAATGTGATGTGTCCACGTTACATTTTGGGCCATTTCCTTTCATGGGCGCTAGGCCTACCCACACAAGTGAGGTAGCATTTTTATCGTGAGACTTGGGGGAACGCTGGGTGGAAGGAAATTTGTGGCTCCTCTCAGATTCCAGAACTTTCTGTCACCGAAATGAGAGGAAAAAGTGTTTTTTTGGTCACATTTTGAGGTTTGCAAAGGATTCTCGGTAACAGAACCTGGTCAGATCCCAACAAGTCACCCCATCTTGGATTCCCCTAGGTGTCTAGTTTTAAAAAATGCGCTGGTTTGCTAGGTTTCCCCAGGTGCCGGCTGAGCTAGAGGCCAAAATCCACAGGTAGGCACTGTTTTCTGTGAAAAAATGTGATGTGTCCACGTTGTGTTTTGGGCCATTTCCTTTTGTGGGCGCTAGGCCTACCCACAGAAGTAAGGTACCACTTTTATCAGGAGACTTTGGGGAACGCTGGGTGGAAGGAAATTTGTTGATCCTCTCAGATTACAGAACTTTCTTTCACCGAAATGAGAGGAAAAAGTATTTTTTGGTCAAATTTTGAGGTTTGCAAAGGATTCTGGGTAACAGAACCTGGTCAGAGCCCCACAAGTCACCCCATCTTGAATTCCCCTAGGTTTCTAGTTTTCAAAAATGCACTTGTTTGCTAGGTTTCCCCAGGTGCCGGCTGAGCGAGAGGCCAAAATCCACAGGTAGGCACTTTGTACAAAACACCTCTGTTTTCTGTGAAAACTTGTGATGTGTCCACGTTGTGTTTTGGGCCATTTAGTTTCTTGGGCGCTAGGCCTACCCACACAAGTGAGGTACCACTTTTATCGGGAGACTTGGGGGATCGCTGGGTGGAAGGAAATTTGTGGCTCCTCTCAGATTCCAGAACTTTCTGTCACCGAAATGAGAGGAAAAAGTGTTTTTTTGGTCACATTTTGAGGTTTGCAAAGGATTCTCGGTAACAGAACCTGGTCAGATCCCCAAAAGTCACCCCATCTTGGATTCCCCTAGGTGTCTAGTTTTCAAAAATGCGCTGGTTTGCTAGGTTTCCCCAGGTGCCGGCTGAGCTAGAGGCCAAAATCCACAGGTAGGCACTGTTTTCTGTGAAAAAATGTGATGTGTCCACGTTGTGTTTTGGGCCATTTCCTTTTGTAGGCGCTAGGCCTACCCACAGAAGTAAGGTACCACTTTTATCAGGAGACTTTGGGGAACGCTGGGTGGAAGGAAATTTGTTGATCCTCTCAGATTACAGAACTTTCTTTCACCGAAATGAGAGGAAAAAGTATTTTTTGGTCAAATTTGGAGGTTTGCAAAGGATTCTGGGTAACAGAACCTGGTCAGAGCCCCACAAGTCACCCCATCTTGAATTCCCCTAGGTTTCTAGTTTTCAAAAATTGCACTGGTTTGCTAGGTTTCCCCAGGTGCCGGCTGAGCTAGAGGCCAAAATCCACAGGTAGGCACTTTGTACAAAACACCTCTGTTTTCTGTGAAAACTTGTGATGTGTCCACGTTGTGTTTTGGGCCATTTAGTTTCTTGGGCGCTAGGCCTACCCACACAAGTGAGGTACCACTTTTATCGGGAGACTTGGGGGATCGCTGGGTGGAAGGAAATTTGTGGCTCCTCTCAGATTCCAGAACTTTCTGTCACCAAAATGAGAGGAAAAAGTGTTTTTTTAGTCACATTTTGAGGTTTGCAAAGGATTCTGGGTACCAGAACCTGGTCAGAGCCCCACAAGTCACCCCATCTTGGATTCCCCTAGGTGTCTAGTTTTAACAAATGCTCTGGTTTGCTAGGTTTCCCCAGGTGCTGGCTCAGCTAGAGGCCAAAATCCACAGGTAGGCACTTTGTAAAAAACACCTCTGTTTTCTGTGAAAAAATGTGATGTGTCCACGTTACATTTTGGGCCATTTCCTTTCATGGGCGCTAGGCCTACCCACACAAGTGAGGTACCATTTTTATCGGGAGACTTGGGGCAACGCTGGGTGGAAGGAAATTTGTGGCTCCTCTCAGATTCCAGAACTTTCTGTCACCGAAATGAGAGGAAAAGGTGTTTTTTTGGTCACATTTTGAGGTTTGCAAAGGATTCTGGGTAACAGAACCTGGTCAGATCCCCACAAGTCACCCCATCTTGGATTCCCCTAGGTGTCTAGTTTTAAAAAATGTGCTGGTTTGCTAGGTTTCCCCAGGTGCTGGCTGAGCTAGAGGTCAAAATCCACAGGTAGGCACTTTGTAAAAAACACCTCTGTTTTCTGTGAAAAAATGTGATGTGTTCACATTGTGTTATGGGCCATTTCCTTTCTTGGGCGCTAGGCCTACCCACACAAGTGAGGTACCATTTTTATCGAGAGACTTGGGGGAGCGCTGGGTGGAAGGACATTTGTGGCTCCTCTCAGATTCCAGAAATTTCTGTCACCGAAATGACAGGAAAATGTGTTTTTGGTCAAATTTTGAGGTTTGTAAAGGATTCTGGATAACAGAACCTGGTTAGAGCCCCACAAGTCACCCCATCTTGGATTCCCCTAGGTGTCTAGTTTTAAAAAATGCGCTGGTTTGCTAGGTTTCCCCAGGTGCCGGCTGAGCTAGTGGCCAAAATCCACAGGTGGGCACTTTGTAAAAAAACCTCGGTTTTCTGTGAAAAAATGTGATGTTTCCACGTTGTGTTTTGGGCCATTTCCTTTTGTGGGCGCTAGGCCTACCCACACAAGTGAGGTACCATTTTTATCTGGAGACTTGGGGAACGCTGGGTGGAAGGACATTTGTGGCTCCTCTCAGATTCCAGAACTTTCTGTCACCGAAATGAGAGAAAAAAGTGTTTTTTTTGGTCACATTTTGAGGTTTGCAAAGGATTCTGGGTAACAGAACCTGGTTAGAGCCCCACAAGTCACCCAATCCTGGATTCCCCTAGGTGTCTAGTTTTAAAAAATGCGCTGGTTTGCTAGGTTTCCCCAGGTGCCGGCTGAGCTAGAGGCCAAAATCCACAGGTAGGCACTGTTTTCTGGGAAAAAATGTGATGGGTCCACGTTGTGTTTTGGGCTATTTCCTTTCGTGGGCCCTAGGCCTACCCACATAAGTAAGGTACCATTTTAATCGGGAGTCTTAGGGGAACGCTGGGTGGAAGAAAATTTGTGGCTCCTCTCAGATTCCAGAACTTTCTGTAACCGAAATGAGAGGAAAAAGTATTTGTTTAGTCAAATTCTGAGGTTTGCAAAGGATTCTGGATAACAGAACCTGGTCAGATCCCCACAAGTCACCCCATCTTGGATTCCCCTAGGTGTCTAGTTTTCAAAAATGCGCTGGTTTGCTAGGTTTCCCCAGGTGCCGGCTGAGCTAGAGGCCAAAATCCACAGGTAGGCACTGTTTTCTGTGAAAAAATGTGATGTGTCCACGTTGTGTTTTGGGCCATTTCCTTTTGTGGGCGCTAGGCCTACCCACACAAAAAAGGTGCTACTTTTATCAGGAGACTTTGGGGAACGCTGGGTGGAAGGAAATTTGTTGCTCCTCTCAGATTACAGAACTTTCTGTCACCGAAATGAGAGGAAAAAGTATTTTTTGGTCAAATTTTGAGGTTTGCAAAGGATTCTGGGTAACAGAACCTGGTCAGAGCCCCACAAGTCACCCCATCTTAAATTTCCCCTAGGTTTCTAGTTTTCAAAAATGCACTGGTTTGCTAGGTTTCCCCAGGTGCCGGCTGAGCTAGAGGTCAAAATCTACAGGTAGGCACTTTATACAAAACACCTCTGTTTTCTGTGAAAAATTGTGATGTGTCCACGTTGTGTTTTGGGCCATTTTCTTTTGTGGGAGCTAGACCTACCCACACAAGTGAGGTACCATTTTTATCGTGAGCCTTGGGGGATTGCTGGGTGGAAGGAAATGTGTGGCTCCTCTCAGATTCCAGAACTTTCTGTCACCGAAATGAGAGGAAAAAGTATTTTTGGGGTCAAATTCTGAGGTTTGCAAAGGATTCTGGGTAATAGAACCTGGTCAGAGCCCCACAAGTCATCCCATCTTGGATTGCCCTAGGTGTCTAGTTTTCAAAAATGCAATGGTTTGCTAGGTTTCACCAGGTGCCGGCTGAGCTAGAGGCCAAAATCCACAGGTAGGCACTTTGTAAAAAACACCTTTGTTTTCTGTGAAAAAATGTGATGTGTTCACGTTGTGTTTTGGGCCATTTCCTTTCTTGGACGCTAGGCCTACCCACACAAGTGAGGTACCATTTGTATCGTGAGACTTGGGGGATTGCTGGGTGGAAGGAAATTTGTGGCTCCTCTCAGATTCCAGAACTTTCTGTCACCAAAATGAGAGGAAAAAGTGTTTTTTTGGTCAAATTTTGAGGTTTGCAAAGGATTCTGGGTAACAGAACCTGGTCAGAGCCCCACAAGTCACCCCATCTTGGATTCCCCTATGTGTCTAATTTTAACAAATGCACTGGTTTGCTAGGTTTCCCCAGGTGCTGGCTCAGCTAGAAGCCAAAATCCACGGGTAGGCACTTTGTAAAAAACACCTCTGTTTTCTGTGAAAAAATGTGATGTGTCCACGTTGTGTTTTGGGCTATTTTCTTTTGTGGGAGCTAGACCTACCCACACAAGTGAGGTACCATTTTTATCGTGAGCCTTGGGGGATTGCTGGGTGGAAGGAAATGTGTGGCTCCTCTCAGATTCCACAACTTTCTGTCACCAAAATGAGAGGAAAAAGTGTTTTTTTGGTCAATTTTTGAGGTTTGCAAAGGATTCTGGGTAATAGAACATGGTCAGAGCCCCACAAGTCACCCCATCTTGGCTTCCCCTAGGTGTCTGATTTTAACAAATGCACTGGTTTGCTAGGTTTCCCCAGGTGCTGGCTCAGCTAAAAGCCAAAATCCACGGGTAGGCACTTTGTAAAAAACACCTCTGTTTTCTGTGAAAAAATGTGATGTGTCCACGTTGTGTTTTGGGCCATTTTCTTTTGTGGGAGCTAGACCTACCCACACAAGTGAGGTACCATTTTTATCGTGAGCCTTGGGGGATCGCTGGGTGGAAGGAAATTTGTGGCTCCTCTCAGATTCCAGAACTTTATGTCACCGAAATGAGAGGAAAAAGTATTTGTTTCGTCAAATTCTGAGGTTTGCAAAGGATTCTGGGTAATAGAACCTGGTCAGAGCCCCACAAGTCACCCAATCTTGGATTCCCCTAGGAGTCTAGTTTTCAAAAATGCAATGGTTTGCTAGGTTTCCCCAGGTGCCGGCTGAGCTAGAGGACAAAATCCACAGGTAGGCACTTTGTAAAAAACATCTCTGTTTTCTGTGAAAAAATGTGATGTGTCCACTTTGTGATTTGGGCCACTTCCTTTCGTGGGCGCTAGGCCAACCCACACAAGTGAGGTACCATTTTTATCGGGAGACTTGGGGGAACGCTGGGTGGAAGGAAATTTGTGGCTCCTCTCAGATTCCAGAACTTTCTGTCACCAAAATGAGAGGAAAAAGTGTTTTTTTGGTCAAATTTTGAGGTATGCAAAGGATTCTGGGTAACAGAACCTGGTCAGGGCCCCACAAGTCACCCCATCTTGGATTCCCCTAGGTGTCTAATTTTAACAAATTCACTGGTTTGCTAGGTTTCCCCAGGTGCTGGCTTAGCTAGAAGCCAAAATCCACAGGTAGGCACTTTGTTAAAAACACCTCTGTTTTCTGTGAAAAAATATGATGTGTCCACGTTGTGTTTTGGGCAATTTTCTTTTGTGGGAGCTAGACCTACCCACACAAGTGAGGTACCATTTTTATTGTGAGCCTTGGGGGATCGCTGGGTGGAAGGAAATTTGTGGCTCCTCTCAGATTCCAGAACTTTCTGTCACCGAAATGAGAAGAAAAAGTATTTTTTTCGTCAAATTCTGAGGTTTGCAAAGGATTCTGGGTAATAGAACCTGGTCAGAGCCCCACAAGTCACCCAATCTTTGATTCCCCTAGGAGTCTAGTTTTCAAAAATGCAATGGTTTGCTAGGTTTCCCCAGGTGCCGGCTGATCTAGTGGCCAAAATCCACAGGTGGGCACTTTGTAAAAAAACCTCTGTTTTCTGTGATAAAATGTGATGTGTCCACGTTGTGTTTTGGGCCATTTCCTTTCTTGGGCGCTAGGCCTACCCCCACAAGTGAGGTAGCATTTTTATCGTGAGACTTGTGGGAACGCTGGGTGGAAGGAAATTTGTGGCTCCTCTCAGATTCCAGAACTTTCTGTCACCGAAATGAGAGGAAAAAGTGTTTTTTTGGTCACATTTTGAGGTTTGCAAAGGATTCTGGGTAACAGAACCTGGTCAGATCCCCACAAGTCACCCCATCTTGAATTCCCCTAGGTTTCTAGTTTTCAAAAATGCGCTGGTTTGCTAGGTTTCCCCAGGTTCTGGCTTAGCTAGAAGCCAAAATCCACAGGGAGGCACTTTGTAAAAAACACCTCTGTTTTCTGTGAAAAAATGTGATGTGTCCACTTTGTGATTTGGGCCATTTCCTTTCGTGAGTGCTAGGCCAACCCGCACAAGTGAGGTACCATTTTTATCGGGAGACTTGGGGGATCGCTGGGTGTAAGGAAATTTGTGGCTCCTCTCAGATTCCAGAACTTTCTCTCACCGAAATGAGAGGAAAAAGTTTTGTTGGTCAAATTTTGAGGTTTGCAAAGGATTCTGGGTAACAGAACCTGGTTAGAGCCCCACAAGCCACCCCATCTTGGATTCCCCTAGGTGTCTAGTTTTAAAAAATGCGCTGGTTTGCTAGGTTTCCCCAGGTGCCGGCTGATCTAGTGGCCAAAATCCACAGGTGGATTGTAAAAAAACCTCTGTTTTCTGTGATAAAATGTGATGTGTCCACGTTGTGTTTTGGGCCATTTCATTTCTTGGGCGCTAGGCCTACCCACACAAGTGAGGTAGCATTTTTATCGTGAGACTTGTGGGAACGCTGGGTGGAAGGAAATTTGTGGCTCCTCTCAGATTCCAGAACTTTCTGTCACCAAAATGAGAGGAAAAAGTGTTTTTTTGGTCACATTTTGAGGTTTCCAAAGGATTCTGGGTAACAGAACCCGGTCAGATCCCCACAAGTCACCCCATCTTGAATTCCCCTAGGTTTCTAGTTTTCAAAAATGCGCTGGTTTGCTAGGTTTCCCCAGGTGCCGGCTGAGCTAGAGGCCAAAATCCACAGGTAGGCACTTTGTAAAAAACACCTCTGTTTTCTGTGAAAACTTATGATGTGTCCACGTTGTGTTTTGGACCATTTAGTTTCTTGGGCGCTAGGCCTACCCACACAAGTGAGGTACCACTTTTATCGGGAGACTTGGGGGATCGCTGGGTGGAAGGAAATTTGTGGCTCCTCTCAGATTCCAGAACTTTCTGTCACCGAAATGAGAGGAAAAAGTGTTTTTTTAGTCACATTTTGAGGTTTGCAAAGGATTCTGGGTAACAGAACCTGGTCAGAGCCCCACAAGTCACCCCATCTTGGATTCCCCTAGGTGTCTAGTTTTAACAAATGCTCTGGTTTGCTAGGTTTCCCCAGGTGCTTGCTCAGCTAGAGGCCAAAATCCACAGGTAGGCACTTTGTAAAAAACACCTCTGTTTTCTGTGAAAAAATGTGATGTGTCCACGTTACATTTTGGGCCATTTCCTTTCATGGGCGCTAGGCCTACCCACACAAGTGAGGTACCATTTTTATCGGGAGACTTGGGGCAACGCTGGGTGGAAGGAAATTTGTGGCTCTTCTCAGATTCCAGAACTTTCTGTCACCGAAATGAGAGGAAAAGGTGTTTTTTTGGTCACATTTTGAGGTTTGCAAAGGATTCTGGGTAACAGAACCTGGTCAGATCCCCACAAGTCACCCCATCTTGGATTCCCCTAGGTGTCTTGTTTTAAAAAATGCGCTGGTTTGCTAGGTTTCCCCAGGTGCCGGCTGAGCTAGAGGCCAAAATCCACAGGTAGGCACTGTTTTCTGTGAAAAAATGTGATGTGTCCACGTTGTGTTTTGGGCCATTTCCTTTTGTGGGCGCTAGGCCTACCCACACAAGTAAGGTACCACTTTTATCAGGAGACTTTGGGGAACGCTGGGTGGAAGGAAATTTGTTGCTCCTCTCAGATTACAGAACTTTCTGTCACCGAAATGAGAGGAAAAAGTATTTTTTGGTCATATTTTGAGGTTTGCAAAGGATTCTGGGTAACAGAACCTGGTCAGAGCCCCACAAGTCACCCCATCTTGAATTCCCATAGGTTTCTAGTTTTCAAAAATGCACGGGTTTGCTAGGTTTCCCCAGGTGCCGGCTGAGCTAGAGGTCAAAATCCACAGGTAGGCACTTTGTACAAAACACCTCTGTTTTCTGTGAAAAATTGTGATGTGTCCACGTTGTGTTTTGGGCCATTTCCTTTCTTGGGCGCTAGGCCTACCCACACAAGTGAGGTACCACTTTTATCGTGAGACTTGGGGGATCGCTGGGTGGAAGGAAATTTGTGGCTCCTCTCAGATTCCAGAACTTTCTGTCACCGAAATGAGAGGAAAAAGTGTTTTTTTAGTCACATTTTGAGGTTTGCAAAGTATTCTGGGTAACAGAACCTGGTCAGAGCCCCACAAATCACCCCATCTTGGATTCCCCTAGGTGTCTAGTTTTAACAAATGCTCTGGTTTGCTAGGTTTCCCCAGGTGCTGGCTCAGCTAGAGGCCAAAATCCACAGGTAGGCACTTTGTACAAAACACCTCTGTTTTCTGTGAAAAAATGTGATGTGTCCACGTTACATTTTGGGCCATTTCCTTTCATGGGCGCTAGGCCTACCCACACAAGTGAGGTACCATTTTTATCGGGAGACTTGGGGCAACGCTGGGTGGAAGGAAATTTGTGGCTCCTCTCAGATTCCAGAACTTTCTGTCACCGAAATGAGAGGAAAGGGTGTTTTTTTGGTCACATTTTGAGGTTTGCAAAGGATTCTGGGTAACAGAACCTGGTCAGATCTCCACAAGTCACCCCATCTTGGATTCCCATAGGTGTCTAGTTTTCAAAAATGTGCTGGTTTGCTAGGTTTCCCCAGGTGCTGGCTGAGCTAGAGGTCAAAATCCATAGGTAGGCATTTTGTAAAAAACACCTCTGTTTTCTGTGAAAAAATGTGATGTGTTCACATTGTGTTAATGGCCATTTCCTTTCTTGGGCGCTAGGCCTACCCACACAAGTGAGGTACCATTTTTATCGAGAGACTTGGGGGAGCGCTGGGTGGAAGGACATTTGTGGCTCCTCTCAGATTCCAGAAATTTCTGTCACCGAAATGACAGGTAAATGTGTTTTTGGACAAATTTTGAGGTTTGCAAAGGATTCTGGATAACAGAACCTGGTTAGAGCCCCACAAATCACCCCATCTTGGATTCCCCTAGGTGTCTAGTTTTAAAAAATGCGCTGGTTTGCTAGGTTTCCCCAGGTGCCGGCTGAGCTAATGGCCAAAATCCACAGGTGGGCACTTTGTAAAAAAACCTTGTTTTTCTGTGAAAAAATGTGATGTTTCCACGTTGTGTTTTGGGCCATTTCCTTTCGTGGGCGCTAGGCCTACCCACACAAGTGAGGTACCATTTTTATCGGGAGACTTGGGGGAACGCTGGGTGGAAGGAAATTTGTGGCTCCTCTCAGATTCCAGAACTTTCTGTCACCGAAATGAGAGAAAAAAGTGTTTTTTTTGGTCACATTTTGAGGTTTGCAAAGGATTCTGGGTAACAGAACCTGGTTAGAGCCCTACAAGTCACCCAATCCTGGATTCCCCTAGGTGTCTAGTTTTAAAAAATGCGCTGGTTTGCTAGGTTTCCCCAGGTGCCGGCTGAGCTAGATGCCAAAATCCACAGGTAGGCACTGTTTTCTGGGAAAAAATTTGATTGGTCCACGTTGTGTTTTGGGCCATTTCCTTTCGTGGGCGCTAGGCCTATCCACACAAGTAAGGTACCATTTTAATCGGGAGTCTTAGGGGAACGCTGGGTGGAAGAAAATTTGTGGCTCCTCTCAGATTCCAGAACTTTCTGTAACCGAAATGAGAGGAAAAAGTATTTGTTTAGTCAAATTCTGAGGTTTGCAAAGGATTCTGGATAACAGAACCTGGTCAGAGCCCCACAAGTCAGCCCATCATGAATTGCCCTAGGTGTCTAGTTTTAAAAAATGCAATGGTTTGCTAGGTTTCACCAGGTGACTGCTGAGCTAGAGGCCAAAATCCACAGGTAGGCACTTTGCAAAAAACACCTCTGTTTTCTGTGAAAAAATGTGATATGTTCACGTTGTGTTTTGGGCCATTTCCTTTCTTGGGCGCTAGGCCTACCCACACAAGTGAGGTACCATTTTTATCGAGAGACTTGGGGGAACGCTGGGTGGAAGGACATTTGTGGCTCCTCTCAGATTCCAGAAATTTCTGTCCCCGAAATGACAGGAAAATTTGTTTTTTGGTCACATTTTGAGGTTTGCGAAGGATTCTGGGTAACAGAACGTGGTCAGATCCCCACAAGACACCCCATCTTGGATTCCCCTAGGTGTCTAGTTTTCAAAAATGCACTGGTTTGCTAGGTTTCCCCAGGTGCCGGCTGAGCTAGAGGCCAAAATCCACAGGTAGGCACTTTGTACAAAACACCTCTGTTTTCTGTGAAAAATTGTGATGTGTCCACGTTGTGTTTTGGGCCATTTCCTTTCTTGGGCGCTAGGCCTACCCACACAAGTGAGGTACCACTTTTATCGGGAGACTTGGGGGATCGCTGGGTGGAAGGAAATTTGTGGCTCCTCTCAGATTCCAGAACTTTCTGTCACCGAAATGAGAGGAAAAAGTGTTTTTTTAGTCACATTTTGAGGTTTGCAAAGGATTCTGGGTAACAGAACCTGGTCAGAGCCCCACAAGTCACCCCATCTTGGATTCCCCTAGGTGTCTAGTTTTAACAAATGCTCTGGTTTGCTAGGTTTTCCCAGGTGCTGGCTCAGCTAGAGGCCAAAATCCACAGGTAGCCACTTTGTAAAAAACACCTCTGTTTTCTGTGAAAAAATGTGATGTGTCCACGTTACATTTTGGGCCATTTCCTTTCATGGGCGCTACGCCTACCCACACAAGTGAGGTACTATTTTTATCGGGAGACTTGGGGGAACATTGGGTGGAAGGAAATTTGTGGCTCCTCTCAGATTCCAGAACTTTCTGTCACCGAAATGAGAGGAAAAGGTGTTTGTTTGGTCACATTTTGAGGTTTGCAAAGGATTCTGGGTAACAGAACCTGGTCAGATCCCCACAAGTCACCCCATCTTGGATTCCCATAGGTGTCTAGTTTTCAAAAATGTGCTGGTTTGCTAGGTTTCCCCAGGTGCTGGCTGAGCTAGAGGTCAAAATCCACAGGTAGGCACTTTGTAAAAAACACCTCTGTTTTCTGTGAAAAAATGTGATGTGTTCACATTGTGTTATGGGCCATTTCCTTTCTTGGGCGCTAGGCCTACCCAAACAAGTGAGGTACCATTTTTATCGAGAGACTTGGGGGAGCGCTGGGTGGAAGGACATTTGTGGCTCCTCTCAGATTCCAGAAATTTCTGTCACCGAAATGACAGGAAAATGTGTTTTTGGTCAAATTTTGAGGTTTGTAAAGGATTCTGGATAACAGAACCTGGTTAGAGCCCCACAAGTCACCCCATCTTGGATTCCCCTAGGTGTCTAGTTTTAAAAAATGCGCTGGTTTGCTAGGTTTCCCCAGGTGCCGACTGAGCTAGTGGCCAAAATCCACAGGTGGGCACTTTGTAAAAAAACGTCGGTTTTCTGTGAAAAAATGTGATGTTTCCACGTTGTGTTTTGGGCCATTTACTTTCGTGGGCGCTAGGCCTACCCACACAAGTGAGGTACCATTTTTATCGGGAGACTTGGGGAACGCTGGGTGGAAGGACATTTGTGGCTCCTCTCAGATTCCAGAACTTTCTGTCACCGAAATGAGAGAAAAAAGTGTTTTTTTTTGGTCACATTTTGAGGTTTGCAAAGGATTCTGGGTAACAGAACCTGGTTAGAGCCCCACAAGTCACCCAATCCTGGATTCCCCTAGGTGTCTAGTTTAAAAAAATGCGCTGGTTTGCTAGGTTTCCCCAGGTGCCGGCTGAGCTAGAGGCCAAAATCCACAGGTAGGCACTGTTTTCTGGGAAAAAATGTGATGGGTCCACGTTGTGTTTTGGGCTATTTCCTTTCGTGGGCCCTAGGCCTACCCACATAAGTAAGGTACCATTTTAATCGGGAGTCTTAGGGGAACGCTGGGTGGAAGAAAATTTGTGGCTCCTCTCAGATTCCAGAACTTTCTGTAACCGAAATGAGAGGAAAAAGTATTTGTTTAGTCAAATTCTGAGGTTTGCAAAGGATTCTGGATAACAGAACCTGGTCAGATCCCCACAAGTCACCCCATCTTGGATTCCCCTCGGTGTCTAGTTTTCAAAAATGCGCTGGTTTGCTAGGTTTCCGCAGGTGCCGGCTGAGCTAGAGGCCAAAATCCACAGGTAGGCACTGTTTTCTGTGAAAAAATGTGATGTGTCCACGTTGTGTTTTGGGCCATTTCCTTTTGTGGGCGCTAGGCCTACCCACACAAGTAAGGTACTACTTTTATCAGGAGACTTTGGGGAACGCTGGGTGGAAGGAAATTTGTTGCTCCTCTCAGATTACAGAACTTTCTGTCACCGAAATGAGAGGAAAAAGTATTTTTTGGTCAAATTTTGAGGTTTGCAAAGGATTCTGGGTAACAGAACCTGGTCAGAGCCCCACAAGTCACCCCATCTTAAATTTCCCCTAGGTTTCTAGTTTTCAAAAATGCACTGGTTTGCTAGGTTTCCCCAGGTGCCGGCTGAGCTAGAGGTCAAAATCTACAGGTAGGCACTTTATACAAAACACCTCTGTTTTCTGTGAAAAATTGTGATGTGTCCACGTTGTGTTTTGGGCCATTTCCTTTCTTGGGCGCTAGGCCTACCCACACAAGTGAGGTACAACTTTTATCGGGAGACTTGGGGGATCACTGGGTGGAAGGAAATTTGTGGCTCCTCTCAGATTCCAGAACTTTCTGTCACCGCAATGAGAGGAATAAGTGTTTTTTTAGTCACATTTTGAGGTTTGCAAAGTATTCTGGGTAACAGAACCTGGTCAGAGCCCCACAAATCACCCCATCTTGGATTCCCCTAGGTGTCTAGTTTTAACAAATGCTCTGGTTTGCTAGGTTTCCCCGGGTGTTGGCTCAGCTAGAGGCCAAAATCCACAGGTAGGCACTTTGTAAAAAACACCTCTGTTTTCTGTGAAAAAATGTGATGTGTCCACGTTACATTTTGGGCCATTTCCTTTCATGGGCGCTAGGCCTACCCACACAAGTGAGGTACTATTTTTATCGGGAGACTTGGGGGAACGCTGGGTGGAAGGAAATTTGTGGCTCCTCTCAGATTCCAGAACTTTCTGTCACCGAAATGAGAGGAAAAGGTGTTTTTTTGGTCACATTTTGAGGTTTGCAAAGGATTCTGGGTAACAGAACCTGGTCATATCTCCACAAGTCACCCCCTCTTGGATTCCCATAGGTGTCTAGTTTTCAAAAATGTGCTGGTTTGCTAGGTTTCCCCAGGTGCTGGCTGAGCTAGAGGTCAAAATCCACAGGTAGGCATTTTGTAAAAAACACCTCTGTTTTTTGTGAAAAAATGTGATGTGTCCACGTTACATTTTGGGCCATTTCCTTTCATGGGCGCTAGGCCTACCCACACAAGTGAGGTACTATTTTTATCGGGAGACTTGGGGGAACGCTGGGTGGAAGGAAATTTGTGGCTCCTCTCAGATTCCAGAACTTTCTGTCACCGAAATGAGAGGAAAAGGTGTTTTTTTGGTCACATTTTGAGGTTTGCAAAGGATTCTGGGTAACAGAACCTGGTCAGATCCCCACAAGTCACCCCATCTTGGATTCCCATAGGTGTCTAGTTTTCAAAAATGTGCTGGTTTGCTAGGTTTCCCCAGGTGCTGGCTGAGCTAGAGGTCAAAATCCACTGGTAGGCATTTTGTAAAAAACACCTCTGTTTTCTGTGAAAAAATGTGATGTGTTCACATTGTGTTATGGGCCATTTCCTTTCTTGGGCGCTAGGCCTACCCACACAAGTGAGGTACCATTTTTATCGAGAGACTTGGGGGAGCGCTGGGTGGAAGGACATTTGTGGCTCCTCTCAGATTCCAGAAATTTCTGTCACCGAAATGACAGGAAAATGTGTTTTTGGTCAAATTTTGAGGTTTGCAAAGGATTCTGGATAACAGAACCTGGTTAGACCCCCACAAGTCACCCCATCTTGGATTCCCCTAGGTGTCTAGTTTTAAAAAATGCGCTGGTTTGCTAGGTTTCCCCAGGTGCCGGCTGAGCTAGTGGCCAAAATCCACAGGTGGGCCCTTTGTAAAAAAACCTCGGTTTTCTGTGAAAAAATGTGATGTTTCCACGTTGTGTTTTGGGCCATTTCCTTTCGTGGGCGCTAGGCCTACCCACACAAGTGAGGTACCATTTTTATCGGGAGACTTGGGGGAACGCTGGGTGGAGGGAAATTTGTGGCTCCTCTCAGATTCCAGAACTTTCTGTCACCGAAATGAGAGAAAAAAGTGTTTGTTTTGGTCACATTTTGAGGTTTGCAAAGGATTCTGGGTAGCTAAACCTGGTTAGAGCCCCACAAGTCACCCAATCCTGGATTCCCCTAGGTGTCTAGTTTTAAAAAATGCGCTGGTTTGCTAGGTTTCCCCAGGTGCCGGCTGAGCTAGATGCCAAAATCCACAGGTAGGCACTGTTTTCAGGGAAAAAATTTGATGGGTCCACGTTGTGTTTTGGGCCATTTCCTTTCGTGGGCGATAGGCCTACCCACACAAGTAAGGTACCATTTTAATCGGGAGTCTTAGGGGAACGCTGGGTGGAAGAACCTTTGTGGCTCCTCTCAGATTCCAGAACTTTCTGTAACCGAAATGAGAGGAAAAAGTATTTGTTTAGTCAAATTCTGAGGTTTGCAAAGGATTCTGGATAACAGAACCTGGTCAGAGCCCCACAAGTCACCCCATCATGAATTCCCCTAGGTGTCTAGTTTTAAAAAATGCACTGGTTTGCTAGGTTTCCTCAGGTGCCGGCTGAGCTAGAGGCCAAAATCCACAGGTAGGCACTTTGTAAAAAACACCTCTGTTTTCTGAGAAAAAATGTGGTGTGTCCACGTTGTGTTTTGGGCCATTTCCTTTGTGGGCGCTAGGCCTACCCACACAAGTGAGGTACCATTTTTATCGGGAGACTTGGGGGAACTCTGGGTGGAAGGACATTTGTGGCTCCTCTCAGATTCCAGAACATTCTGTCACCAAAATGAGAGGAAAATGTGTTTTTTTGGTCTAATTTTGAGGTTTGCAAAGGATTCTGGGTAACAGAACCTGGTCAGAGCCCCACAAGTCACCCCATCGTGGATTGCCCTAGGTGTCTAGTTTTCAAAAATGCAATGGTTTGCTAGGTTTCACCAGGTGACTGCTGAGCTAGAGGCCAAAATCCACAGGTAGGCACTTTGCAAAAAAGACCTCTGTTTTCTTTGAAAAAATGTGATATGTTCACGTTGTGTTTTGGGCCATTTCCTTTCTTGGGCGCTAGGCCTACCCACACAAGTGAGGTACCATTTTTATCGAGAGACTTGGGGGAACGCTGGGTGGAAGGACATTTGTGGCTCCTCTCAGATTCCAGAAATTTCTGTCCCCGAAATGACAGGAAAATGTGTTTTTTGGTCACATTTTGAGGTTTGCAAAGGATTCTGGGTAACAGAACCTGGTCAGATCCCCACAAGACACCCCATCTTGGATTCCCCTAGGTGTCTAGTTTTCAAAAATGCACTGGTTTGCTAGGTTTCCCCAGGTGCCGGCTGAGCTAGAGGCCAAAATCCACAGGTAGGCACTTTGTACAAAACACCTCTGTTTTCTGTGAAAAATTGTGATGTGTCCCCATTGTGTTTTGGGCCATTTCCTTTCTTGGGCGCTAGGCCTACCCACACAAGTGAGGTACCACTTTTATCGGGAGACTTGGGGGATTGCTGGGTGGAAGGAAATTTGTGGCTCCTCTCAGATTCCAGAACTTTCTGTCACCGAAATGAGAGGAAAAAGTGTTTTTTTAGTCACATTTTGAGGTTTGCAAAGGATTCTGGGTAACAGAACCTGGTCAGAGTCCAACAAGTCACCCCATCTTGGATTCCCCTAGGTGTCTAGTTTTAACAAATGCTCTGGTTTGCTAGGTTTCCCCAGGTGCTGGCTCAGCTAGAGGCCAAAATCCACAGGTAGCCACTTTGTAAAAAACACCTCTGTTTTCTGTGAAAAAATGTGATGTGTCCACGTTACATTTTGGGCCATTTCCTTTCATGGGCGCTAGGCCTACCCACACAAGTGAGGTACTATTTTTATCGGGAGACTTGGGGGAACGCTGGGTGGAAGGAAATTTGTGGCTCCTCTCAGATTCCAGAACTTTCTGTCACCGAAATGAGAGGAAAAGGTGTTTTTTTGGTCACATTTTGAGGTTTGCAAAGGATTCTGGGTAACAGAACCTGGTCAGATCCCCACAAGTCACCCCATCTTGGATTCCCATAGGTGTCTAGTTTTCAAAAATGTGCTGATTTGCTAGGTTTCCCCAGGTGCTGGCTGAGCTAGAGGTCAAAATCCACAGGTAGGCACTTTGTAAAAAACACCTCTGTTTTCTGTGAAAAAATATGATGTGTTCACATTGTGTTATGGGCCATTTCCTTTCTTGGACGCTAGGCCTACCCACACAAGTGAGGTACCATTTTTATCGAGAGACTTGGGGGAACGCTGGGTGGAAGGACATTTGTGGCTCCTCTCAGATTCCAGAAATTTCTGAACCCGAAATGACAGGAAAATGTGTTTTTTGGTCACATTATGAGGTTTGCAAAGGATTCTGGGTAACAGAACCTGGTTAGAGCCCCACAAGTCACCCAATCCTGGATTCCCCTAGGTGTCTAGTTTTAAAAAATGCGCTGGTTTGCTAGGTTTCCCCAGGTGCCGGCTGAGCTAGATGCCAAAATCCACAGGTAGGCACTGTTTTCTGGGAAAAAATGTGATGGGTCCACGTTGTGTTTTGGGCCATTTCCTTTTTGTGGGCGCTAGGCCTACCCACACAAGTAAGGTACCATTTTAACCGGGAGTCTTAGGGGAACGCTGGGTGGAAGAAAATTTGTGGCTCCTCTCAGATTCCAGAACTTTCTGTAACCGAAATGAGAGGAAAAAGTATTTGTTTAGTCAAATTCTGAGGTTTGCAAAGTATTCTGGGTAACAGAACCTGGTCAGAGCCCCACAATTCACCCCATATTGGATTCCCCAAGGTGTCTAGTTTTAACAAATGCTCTGGTTTGATAGGTTTCCCCAGGTGCTGGCTCAGCTAGAGGCCAAAATCCACAGGTAGGCACTTTGTAAAAAACACCTCTGTTTTCTGTGAAAAAATGTGATGTGTCCACGTTACATTTTTGGGCCATTTCCTTTCATGGGCGCTAGGCCTACCCACACAAGTGAGGTACTATTTTTATCGGGAGACTTGGGGGAACGCTGGGTGGAAGGACATTTGTGGCTCCTCTCAGATTCCAGAACTTTCTGTCACCGAAATGAGAGGAAAAGGTGTTTTTTTGGTCACATTTTGAGGTTTGCAAAGGATTCTGGGTAACAGAACCTGGTCAGATCTCCACAAGTCACCCCATCTTGGATTCCCATAGGTGTCTAGTTTTAAAAAATGTGCTGGTTTGCTAGGTTTCCCCAGGTGCTGGCTGAGCTAGAGGTTAAAATCCACAGGTAGGCATTTTGTAAAAAACACCTCTGTTTTCTGTGAAAAAATGTGATGTGTTCACATTGTGTTATGGGCCATTTCCTTTCTTGGGCGCTAGGCCTACCCACACAAGTGATGTACCATTTTTATTGAGAGACTTGGGGGAGCGCTGGGTGGAAGGACATTTGTGGCTCCTCTCAGATTCCAGAACTTTCTGTCACCGAAATGAGAGAAAAAAGTGTTTTTTTTGGTCACATTTTGAGGTTTGCAAAGGATTCTGGGTAACAGAACCTGGTTAGAGCCCCACATGTCTCCCAATCCTGGATTCCCCTAGGTGTCTAGTTTTAAAAAATGCGCTGGTTTGCTAGGTTTCCCCAGGTGCCGGCTGAGCTAGATGCCAAAATCCACAGGTAGGCACTGTTTTCTGGGAAAAAATGTGATGGGTCCACGTTGTGTTTTGGGCCATTTCCTTTCGTGGGCGCTAGGCCTACCCACACAAGTAAGGTACCATTTTAATCGGGAGTCTTAGGGGAACGCTGGGTGGAAGAAAATGTGTGGCTCCTCTCAGATTCCAGAACTTTCTGTAACCGAAATGAGAGGAAAAAGTATTTGTTTAGTCAAATTCTGAGGTTTGCAAAGGATTCTGGGTAACAGAACCTGGTCAGAGCCCCACAAGTCACCCCATCATGAATTCCCCTAGGTGTCTAGTTTTCAAAAATGCACTGGTTTGCTAGGTTTCCTCAGGTGCCGGCTGAGCTAGAGGCCAAAATCCACAGGTAGGCACTTTGTAAAAAACACCTCTGTTTTCTGTGAAAAAATGTGATGTGTCCACGTTGTGATTTGGGCCATATCCTTTGTGGGCGCTAGGCCTACCCACACAAGTGAGGTACCATTTTTATCGGGAGACTTGGGGGAACGCTGGGTGGAGGGAAATTTGTGGCTCCTCTCAGATTCCAGAACTTTCTGTCACCGAAATGAGAGAAAAAAGTGGTTTTTTTGTTCACATTTTGAGGTTTGTAAAGGATTCTGGATAACAGAACCTGGTTAGAGCCCCACAAGTCACCCCATCTTGGATTCCCCTAGGTGTCTAGTTTTAAAAAATGCACTGGTTTGCAGGGTTTCCCCAGGTGCCGGCTGAGCTAGTGGCCAAAATCCACAGGTGGGCACTTTGTAAAAAAAATCTCGGTTTTCTGTTAAAAATGTGATGTTTCCACGTTGTGTTTTGGGGCATTTCCTTTCGTGGGCGCTAGGCCTACCCACACAAGTGAGGTACCATTTTTATCGGGAGACTTGGGGGAACGCTGGGTGGAGGGAAATTTGTGGCTCCTCTCAGATTCCAGAACTTTCTGTCACCGAAATGAGAGAAAAAAGTGATTTTTTTGTTCACATTTTGAGGTTTGCAAAGGATTCTGGGTAACAGAACCTGGTTAGAGCCCCAAAAGTCACCCAATCCTGGATTCCCCTAGGTGTCTAGTTTTAAAAAATGCGCTGGTTTGCTAGGTTTCCCCAGGTGCCGGCTGAGCTAGAGGCCAAAATCCACAGGTAGGCACTGTTTTCTGGGAAAAAATGTGATGGGTCCACGTTGTGTTTTGGGCCATTTCCTTTCGTGGGCGCTAGGCCTACCCACACAAGTAAGGTACCATTTTAATCGGGAGTCTTAGGGGAACGCTGGGTGGAAGAAAATTTGTGGCTCCTCTCAGATTCCAGAACTTTCTGTAACCGAAATTAGAGGAAAAAGTATTTGTTTAGTCAAATTCTGAGGTTTGCAAACGATTCTGGATAACAGAACCTGGTCAGAGCCCCACAAGTCACCCCATCTTGAATTCCCCTTGGTGTCTAGTTTTCAAAAATGCACTGGTTTGCTAGGTTTCCTCAGGTGCCGGCTGAGCTAGAGGCCAAAATCCACAGGTAGGCACTTTTGCAAAAAACACCTCTGTTTTCTGTGAAAAAATGTGATATGTTCACGTTGTGTTTTGGGCCATTTCCTTTCTTGGGCGCTAGGCCTACCCACACAAGTGAGGTACCATTTTTATCGAGAGACTTGGGGGAACGATGGGTGGAAGGACATCTGTGGCTCCTCTCAGATACCAGAAATTTCTGTCCCCGAAATGACAGGAAAATGTGTTTTTTGGTCACATTTTGAGGTTTGCAAAGGATTCTGGGTAACAGAACCTGGTCAGATCCCCACAAGTCACCCAATCTTGGATTCCCCTAGGTGTCTAGTTTTCAAAAATGCACTGGTTTGCAGGGTTTCCCCAGGTGCCGGCTGAGCTAGAGGCCAAAATCCACAGGTAGGCACTTTGTAAAAAACACCTCTGTTTTCTGTGAAAAAATGTGATGTGTCCACGTTGTGTTTTGGGCCATTTCCTTTCGTGGGCGCTAGGCCTACCCACACAAGTGAGGTACCATTTTTATCAGGAGAGTTGGGGGAATGCTGGGTGGAAGGAAATTTGTGGCTCCTCTCAGGTTCCAGAACTTTCTGTCACCGAAATGAGAGAAAAAAGTGTTTTTTTGGTCACATTTTGAGGTTTGCAAAGGATTCTGGGTGACAGAACCTGGTTAGAGCCCCACAAGTCACCCAATCCTGGATTCCCCTAGGTGTCTAGTTTTAAAAAATGTGCTGGTTTGCTAGGTTTCCCCAGGTGCCGGCTGAGCTAGAGGCCAAAATCCAGAGGTAGGCACTGTTTTCTGGGAAAAAATGTGATGGGTCCATGTTGTGTTTTGGGCCATTTCCTTTCGTGGGCGCTAGGCCTACCCACACAAGTAAGGTACCATTTTTATCGGGAGTCTTAGGGGAACTCTGGGTGGAAGAAAATTTGTGGCTCCTCTCAGATTCCAGAACTTTCTGTAACCGAAATGAGAGGAAAAAGTATTTGTTTAGTCAAATTCTGAGGTTTGCAAAGGATTCTGGATAACAGAACCTGGTCAGAGCCCCACAAGTCACCCCATCTTGAATTCCCCTAGGTGTCTAGTTATCAAAAATGCACTGGTTTGCTAGGTTTCCTCAGGTGCTGGCTGAGCTAGAGGCCAAAATCCACAGGTAGGCACTTTGAAAAAAACACCTCTGTTTTCTGTGAAAATATGTGATGTGTTCACGTTGTGTTTTGGGCCATTTCCTTTCATGGGCGCTAGGCCTACCCACAAAAGTGAGGTACCATTGTTATCAGGAGACTTGGGGGAACGCTGGGTGGAAGGACATTTGTGGCTCCTCTCAGATTCCAGAACTTTCTGTCACCAAAATGAGAGGAAAAAGTGTTTTTTTGGTCAAATTTTGAGGTTTGCAAAGGATTCTGGGTAACAGAACCTGGTCAGAGCCCCACAAGTCACCCCATCTTGGATTCCCCTCGGTGTCTAATTTTAACAAATGCACTGGTTTGCTAGGTTTCCCCAGGTGCTGGCTCAGCTAGAAGCCAAAATCCACGGGTAGGCCCTTTGTAAAAAACACCTCTGTTTTCTGTGAAAATATTTGATGTGTCCACGTTGTGTTTTGGGCCATTTTCTTTTGTGGGAGCTAGACCTACCCACACAAGTGAGGTACCATTTTTATCGTGAGCCTTGGGGGATTGCTGGGTGGAAGGAAATGTGTGGCTCCTCTCAGATTCCAGAACTTTCTGTCACCAAAATGAGAGGAAAAAGTATTTGTTTAGTCAAATTCTGAGGTTTGCAAAGGATTCTGGATAAGAGAACCTGGTCAGAGCCCCACAAGTCACCCCATCTTGAATTCCCCTAGGTGTCTAGTTTTCAAAAATGCACTGGTTTGCTAGGTTTCCTCAGGTGCCGGCTGAGCTAGAGGCCAAAATCCACAGGTAGGCACTTTGCAAAAAACACCTCTGTTTTCTGTGAAAAAATGTGATATGTTCACGTTGTGTTTTGGGCCATTTCCTTTCTTGGGCTCTAGGCCTACCCACACAAGTGAGGTACCATTTTTATCGAGAGACTTGGGGGAACGCTGGGTGGAAGGACATTTGTGGCTCCTCTCAGATACCAGAAATTTCTGTCCCCGAAATGACAGGAAAATGTGTTTTTTGGTCACATTTTGAGGTTTGCAAAGGATTCTGGGTAACAGAACCTGGTCAGATCCCCACAAGTCACCCAATCGTGGATTCCCCTAGGTGTCTAGTTTTCAAAAATGCACTGGTTTGCAGGGTTTCCCCAGGTGCCGGCTGAGCTAGAGGCCAAAATCCACAGGTAGGCACTTTGTAAAAAACACCTCTGTTTTCTGTGAAAAAATGTGATGTGTCCACGTTGTGTTTTGGGCCATTTCCTTTCGTGGGCGCTAGGCCTACCCACACAAGTGAGGTACCATTTTTATCAGGAGAGTTGGGGGAATGCTGGGTGGAAGGAAATTTGTGGCTCCTCTCAGGTTCCAGAACTTTCTGTCACCGAAATGAGAGAAAAAAGTGTTTTTTTGGTCACATTTTGAGGTTTGCAAAGGATTCTGGGTAACAGAACCTGGTTAGAGCCCCACAAGTCACCCAATCCTGGATTCCCCTAGGTGTCTAGTTTTAAAAAATGCGCTGGTTTGCTAGGTTTCCCCAGGTGCCGGCTGAGCTAGAGGCCAAAATCCAGAGGTAGGCACTGTTTTCTGGGAAAAAATGTGATGGGATCAATGTTGTGTTTTGGGCCATTTCCTTTGTGGGCGCTAGGCCTACCCACACAAGTGAGGTACCATTTTTATCGGGAGACTTGGGGGAACGCTGGGTGGAGGGAAATTTGTGGCTCCTCTCAGATTCCAGAACTTTCTGTCACAGAAATGAGAGAAAAAAGTGGTTTTTTTGTTCACATTTTGAGGTTTGTAAAGGATTCTGGATAACAGAACCTGGTTAGAGCCCCACAAGTCACCCCATCTTGGATTCCCCTAGGTGTCTAGTTTTAAAAAATGCGCTGGTTTGCTAAGTTTCCCCAGGTGCCGGCTGAGCTAGTGGCCAAAATCCACAGGTGGGCACTTTGTAAAAAAAACCTCGGTTTTCTGTTAAAAATGTGATGTTTCCACGTTGTGTTTTGGGCCATTTCCTTTCGTGGGCGCTAGGCCTACCCACACAAGTGAGGTACCATTTTTATCGGGAGACTTGGGGGAACGCTGGGTGGAGGGAAATTTGTGGCTCCTCTCAGATTCCAGAACTTTCTGTCACCGAAATGAGAGAAAAAAGTGGTTTTTTTGTTCACATTTTGAGGTTTGCAAAGGATTCTGGGTAACAGAACCTGGTTAGAGTCCCAAAAGTCACCCAATCCAAGATTCCCCTAGGTGTCTAGTTTTAAAAAATGCGCTGGTTTGCTAGGTTTCCCCAGGTGCCGGCTGAGCTAGAGGCCAAAATCCACAGGTAGGCACTGTTTTCTGGGAAAAAATGTGATGGGTCCACGTTGTGTTTTGGGCCATTTCCTTTCGTGGGCGCTAGGCCTACCCACACAAGTAAGGTACCATTTTAATCGGGAGTCTTAGGGGAACGCTGGGTGGAAGAAAATTTGTGGCTCCTCTCAGATTCCAGAACTTTCTGTAACCGAAATTAGAGGAAAAAGTATTTGTTTAGTCAAATTCTGAGGTTTGCAAACGATTCTGGATAACAGAACCTGGTCAGAGCCCCACAAGTCACCCCATCTTGAATTCCCCTTGGTGTCTAGTTTTCAAAAATGCACTGGTTTGCTAGGTTTCCTCAGGTGCCGGCTGAGCTAGAGGCCAAAATCCACAGGTAGGCACTTTGCAAAAAACACCTCTGTTTTCTGTGAAAAAATGTGATATGTTCACGTTGTGTTTTGGGCCATTTCCTTTCTTGGGCGCTAGGCCTACCCACACAAGTGAGGTACCATTTTTATCGAGAGACTTGGGGGAACGATGGGTGGAAGGACATTTGTGGCTCCTCTCAGATACCAGAAATTTCTGTCCCCGAAATGACAGGAAAATGTGTTTTTTGGTCACATTTTGAGGTTTGCAAAGGATTCTGGGTAACAGAACCTGGTCAGATCCCCACAAGTCACCCAATCTTGGATTCCCCTAGGTGTCTAGTTTTCAAAAATGCACTGGTTTGCAGGGTTTCCCCAGGTGCCGGCTGAGCTAGAGGCCAAAATCCACAGGTAGGCACTTTGTAAAAAACACCTCTGTTTTCTGTGAAAAAATGTGATGTGTCCACGTTGTGTTTTGGGCCATTTCCTTTCGTGGGCGCTAGGCCTACCCACACAAGTGAGGTACCATTTTTATCAGGAGAGTTGGGGGAATGCTGGGTGGAAGGAAATTTGTGGCTCCTCTCAGGTTCCAGAACTTTCTGTCACCGAAATGAGAGAAAAAAGTGTTTTTTTGGTCACATTTTGAGGTTTGCAAAGGATTCTGGGTGACAGAACCTGGTTAGAGCCCCACAAGTCACCCAATCCTGGATTCCCCTAGGTGTCTAGTTTTAAAAAATGCGCTGGTTTGCTAGGTTTCCCCAGGTGCCGGCTGAGCTAGAGGCCAAAATCCAGAGGTAGGCACTGTTTTCTGGGAAAAAATGTGATGGGTCCATGTTGTGTTTTGGGCCATTTCCTTTCGTGGGCGCTAGGCCTACCCACACAAGTAAGGTACCATTTTTATCGGGAGTCTTAGGGGAACGCTGGGTGGAGGGAAATTTGTGGCTCCTCTCAGATTCCAGAACTTTCTGTCACCGAAATGAGAGAAAAAAGTGGTTTTTTTGTTCACATTTTGAGGTTTGTAAAGGATTCTGGATAACAGAACCTGGTTAGAGCCCCACAAGTCACCCCATCTTGGATTCCCCTAGGTGTCTAGTTTTAAAAAATGCGCTGGTTTGCTAAGTTTCCCCAGGTGCCGGCTGAGCTAGTGGCCAAAATCCACAGGTGGGCACTTTGTAAAAAAAACCTCGGTTTTCTGTTAAAAATGTGATGTTTCCACGTTGTGTTTTGGGCCATTTCCTTTCGTGGGCGCTAGGCCTACCCACACAAGTGAGGTACCATTTTTATCGGGAGACTTGGGGGAACGCTGGGTGGAGGGAAATTTGTGGCTCCTCTCAGATTCCAGAACTTTCTGTCACCGAAATGAGAGAAAAAAGTGGTTTTTTTGTTCACATTTTGAGGTTTGCAAAGGATTCTGGGTAACAGAACCTGGTTAGAGTCCCAAAAGTCACCCAATCCTGGATTCCCCTAGGTGTCTAGTTTTAAAAAATGCGCTGGTTTGCTAGGTTTCCCCAGGTGCCGGCTGAGCTAGAGGCCAAAATCCACAGGTAGGCACTGTTTTCTGGGAAAAAATGTGATGGGTCCACGTTGTGTTTTGGGCCATTTCCTTTCGTGTGCGCTAGGCCTACCCACACAAGTAAGGTACCATTTTAATCGGGAGTCTTAGGGGAACGCTGGGTGGAAGAAAATTTGTGGCTCCTCTCAGATTCCAGAACTTTCTGTAACCGAAATTAGAGGAAAAAGTATTTGTTTAGTCAAATTCTGAGGTTTGCAAACGATTCTGGATAACAGAACCTGGTCAGAGCCCCACAAGTCACCCCATCTTGAATTCCCCTTGGTGTCTAGTTTTCAAAAATGCACTGGTTTGCTAGGTTTCCTCAGGTGCCGGCTGAGCTAGAGGCCAAAATCCACAGGTAGGCACTTTGCAAAAAACACCTCTGTTTTCTGTGAAAAAATGTGATATGTTCACGTTGTGTTTTGGGCCATTTCCTTTCTTGGGCGCTAGGCCTACCCACACAAGTGAGGTACCATTTTTATCGAGAGACTTGGGGGAACGATGGGTGGAAGGACATTTGTGGCTCCTCTCAGATACCAGAAATTTCTGTCCCCGAAATGACAGGAAAATGTGTTTTTTGGTCACATTTTGAGGTTTGCAAAGGATTCTGGGTAACAGAACCTGGTCAGATCCCCACAAGTCACCCAATCTTGGATTCCCCTAGGTGTCTAGTTTTCAAAAATGCACTGGTTTGCAGGGTTTCCCCAGGTGCCGGCTGAGCTAGAGGCCAAAATCCACAGGTAGGCACTTTGTAAAAAACACCTCTGTTTTCTGTGAAAAAATGTGATGTGTCCACGTTGTGTTTTGGGCCATTTCCTTTCGTGGGCGCTAGGCCTACCCACACAAGTGAGGTACCATTTTTATCAGGAGAGTTGGGGGAATGCTGGGTGGAAGGAAATTTGTGGCTCCTCTCAGGTTCCAGAACTTTCTGTCACCGAAATGAGAGAAAAAAGTGTTTTTTTGGTCACATTTTGAGGTTTGCAAAGGATTCTGGGTGACAGAACCTGGTTAGAGCCCCACAAGTCACCCAATCCTGGATTCCCCTAGGTGTCTAGTTTTAAAAAATGCGCTGGTTTGCTAGGTTTCCCCAGGTGCCGGCTGAGCTAGAGGCCAAAATCCAGAGGTAGGCACTGTTTTCTGGGAAAAAATGTGATGGGTCCATGTTGTGTTTTGGGCCATTTCCTTTCGTGGGCGCTAGGCCTACCCACACAAGTAAGGTACCATTTTTATCGGGAGTCTTAGGGGAACGCTGGGTGGAAGAAAATTTGTGGCTCCTCTCAGATTCCAGAACTTTCTGTAACCGAAATGAGAGGAAAAAGTATTTGTTTAGTCAAATTCTGAGGTTTGCAAAGGATTCTGGATAACAGAACCTGGTCAGAGCCCCACAAGTCACCCCATCTTGAATTCCCCTAGGTGTCTAGTTATCAAAAATGCACTGGTTTGCTAGGTTTCCTCAGGTGCTGGCTGAGCTAGAGGCCAAAATCCACAGGTAGGCACTTTGAAAAAAACACCTCTGTTTTCTGTGAAAATATGTGATGTGTTCACGTTGTGTTTTGGGCCATTTCCTTTCATGGGCGCTAGGCCTACCCACAAAAGTGAGGTACCATTGTTATCAGGAGACTTGGGGGAACGCTGGGTGGAAGGACATTTGTGGCTCCTCTCAGATTCCAGAACTTTCTGTCACCAAAATGAGAGGAAAAAGTGTTTTTTTGGTCAAATTTTGAGGTTTGCAAAGGATTCTGGGTAACAGAACCTGGTCAGAGCCCCACAAGTCACCCCATCTTGGATTCCCCTAGGTGTCTAATTTTAACAAATGCACTGGTTTGCTAGGTTTCCCCAGGTGCTGGCTCAGCTAGAAGCCAAAATCCACGGGTAGGCCCTTTGTAAAAAACACCTCTGTTTTCTGTGAAAAAATGTGATGTGTCCACGTTGTGTTTTGGGCCATTTTCTTTTGTGGGAGCTAGACCTACCCACACAAGTGAGGTACCATTTTTATCGTGAGCCTTGGGGGATTGCTGGGTGGAAGGAAATGTGTGGCTCCTCTCAGATTCCAGAACTTTCTGTCACCAAAATGAGAGGAAAAAGTATTTGTTTAGTCAAATTCTGAGGTTTGCAAAGGATTCTGGATAAGAGAACCTGGTCAGAGCCCCACAAGTCACCCCATCTTGAATTCCCCTAGGTGTCTAGTTTTCAAAAATGCACTGGTTTGCTAGGTTTCCTCAGGTGCCGGCTGAGCTAGAGGCCAAAATCCACAGGTAGGCACTTTGCAAAAAACACCTCTGTTTTCTGTGAAAAAATGTGATATGTTCACGTTGTGTTTTGGGCCATTTCCTTTCTTGGGCTCTAGGCCTACCCACACAAGTGAGGTACCATTTTTATCGAGAGACTTGGGGGAACGCTGGGTGGAAGGACATTTGTGGCTCCTCTCAGATACCAGAAATTTCTGTCCCCGAAATGACAGGAAAATGTGTTTTTTGGTCACATTTTGAGGTTTGCAAAGGATTCTGGGTAACAGAACCTGGTCAGATCCCCACAAGTCACCCAATCGTGGATTCCCCTAGGTGTCTAGTTTTCAAAAATGCACTGGTTTGCAGGGTTTCCCCAGGTGCCGGCTGAGCTAGAGGCCAAAATCCACAGGTAGGCACTTTGTAAAAAACACCTCTGTTTTCTGTGAAAAAATGTGATGTGTCCACGTTGTGTTTTGGGCCATTTCCTTTTGTGGGCGCTAGGCCTACCCACACAAGTGAGGTACCATTTTTATCAGGAGAGTTGGGGGAATGCTGGGTGGAAGGAAATTTGTGGCTCCTCTCAGGTTCCAGAACTTTCTGTCACCGAAATGAGAGAAAAAAGTGTTTTTTTGGTCACATTTTGAGGTTTGCAAAGGATTCTGGGTAACAGAACCTGGTTAGAGCCCCACAAGTCACCCAATCCTGGATTCCCCTAGGTGTCTAGTTTTAAAAAATGCGCTGGTTTGCTAGGTTTCCCCAGGTGCCGGCTGAGCTAGAGGCCAAAATCCAGAGGTAGGCACTGTTTTCTGGGAAAAAATGTGATGGGATCAATGTTGTGTTTTGGGCCATTTCCTTTCGTGGGCGCTAGGCTTACCCACACAAGTAAGGTACCATTTTTATCGGGAGTCTTAGGGGAACGCTGGGTGGAAGAAAATTTGTGGCTCCTCTCAGATTCCAGAACTTTCTGTAACCGAAATGAGAGGAAAAAGTGTTTTTTTAGTCACATTTTGAGGTTTGCAAAGTATTCTGGGTAACAGAACCTGGTCAGAGCCCCACAAATCACCCCATCTTGGATTCCCCTAGGTGTCTAGTTTTAACAAATGCTCTGGTTTGCTAGGTTTCCCAGGTGCTTGCTCAGCTAGAGGCCAAAATCCACAGGTAGGCACTTTGTAAAAAACACCTCTGTTTTCTGTGAAAAAATGTGATATGTTTACATTGTGTTATGGGCCATTTCCTTTCGTGGGCGCTAGGCCTACCCACACAAGTGAGGTACCATTTTTATCGAGAGACTTGGGGGAACGCTGGGTGGAAGGACATTTGTGGCTCCTCTCAGATTCCAGAAATTTCTGTCACCGAAATGACAGGAAAATGTGTTTTTTGGTCAAATTTTGAGGTTTGCAAAGGATTCTGGGTAACAGAACCTGGTCAGATCCCCACAAGACACCCCATCTTGGATTCCCCTAGGTGTCTAGTTTTCAAAAATGTGCTGGTTTGCTAGGTTTCCCCAGGTGCCAGCTGAGCCAGTGGCCAAAATCCACAGGTAGGCACTTTGTAAAAAACACCTCTGTTTTCTGTGAAAAAATGTGATGTGTCCACGTTGTGTTTTGGGCCAATTTCCTTTCTTGGGCGCTAGGCCTACCCACACAAGTGAGGTACCACTTTTATCGGGAGACTTGGGGGATCGCTGGGTGGAAGGAAATTTGTGGCTCCTCTCAGATTGCAGAACTTTCTGTCACCGAAATGAGAGGAAAAAGTGTTTTTTTAGTCACATTTTGAGATTTGCAAAGGATTCTGGGTAAAGGAACCTGGTCAGAGCCCCACAAGTCACCCCATCTTAGATTCCCCTAGGTGTCTAGTTTTAACAAATGCTCTGATTTGCAAGGTTTCCCCATGTGCTGGCTCAGCTAGAGGCCAAAATCCACAGGTAGCCACTTTGTAAAAAAACACCTCTGTTTTCTGTGAAAAAATTTGATGTGTCCACGTTACATTTTGAGCCATTTCCATTCATGTGCGCTAGGCCTACCCACACAAGTGAGGTACTATTTTTATCGGGAGACGTGGGGGAACGCTGGGTGGAAGGAAATTTGTGGCTCCTCTCAGATTCCAGAACTTTCTGTCACTGAAATGAGAGGAAAAGGTGTTTTTTTGGTCACATTTTGAGGTTTGCAAAGGATTCTGGGTAACAGAACCTGGTCAGATCCCCACAAGTCACCCCATCTTGGATTCCCATAGGTGTCTAGTTTTCAAAAATGTGCTGGTTTGCTAGGTTTCCCCAGGTGCTGGCTGAGCTAGAGGTCAAAATCCACAGGTAGGCACTTTGTAAAAAACACCTCTGTTTTCTGTGAAAAAATGAGATGTGTTCACATTGTGTTATGGGCCATTTCCTTTCTTGGGCGCTAGGCCTACCCACACAAGTGAGGTACCATTTTTATCGAGAGACTTGGGGGAACGCTTGGTGGAAGGACATTTGTGGCTCCTCTCAGATTCCAGAAATTTCTGTCACCGAAATGACAGGAAAATGTGTTTTTGGTCAAATTTTGAGGTTTGCAAAGGATTGTGGGTAACAGAACCTGGTCAGATCCCCACAAGACACCCCATCTTGGATTCCCCTAGGCGTCTAGTTTTAAAAAATGCGCTGGTTTGCTAGGTTTCCCCAGGTGCCAGCTGAGCCAGTGGCCAAAATCCACAGGTAGGAACTTTGTAAAAAAACCTCTGTTTTCCGTGAAAAAATGTGATGTGTTCACGTTGTGTTTTGGGCCATTTCCTTTCTTGGGCGCTAGGCCTACCCACACAAATGAGGTACCATTTTTATCGGGAGAGTTGGGGGAATGGTGGGTGGGAGGAAATTTGTGGCTCCTCTCAGGTTCCAGAACTTTCTGTCACCGAAATGAGAGGAAAAAGTGTTTTTTTGGTCACATTTTGAGGTTTGCAAAGAATTCTGGGTAACAGAACCTGGTTAGAGCCCCACAAGTCACCCAATCTTGGATTCCCCTAGGTGTCTAGTTTTCAAAAATGCGCTGGTTTGCTAGGCTTCCCCAGGTGCCGGCTGAGCTAGAGGCCAAAATCCACAGGTAGGCACTTTGAACAAAACACCTCTGTTTTCTGTGAAAAAATGTGATGTGTCCACGTTGTGTTTTGGGCCATTTCCTTTCTTGGGCGCTAGGCCTACCCACACAAGTGAGGTACCATTTTTATCGGGAGACTTGGGGGATCGCTGGGTGGAAGGAAATTTGTGGCTCCTCTCAGATTCCAGAACTTTCTGTCACCGAAATGAGAGGAAAAAGTGTTTTTTTAGTCACATTTTGAGGTTTGCAAAGGATTCTGGGTAACAGAACCTGGTCAGAGCCCCACAAGTCACCCCATCTTGGATTCCCCTAGGTGTCTAGTTTTAACAAATGCTCTGGTTTGCAAGGTTTCCCTAGGTGCTGGCTGAGCTAGAGGTCAAAATCCACAGGTAGACACTTTGTAAAAAAACACCTCTGTTTTCTGTGAAAAAATGTGATGTGTCCACGTTACATTTTTGGCCATTTCCTTTCATGGGCGCTAGGCCTACCCACACAAGTGAGGTACTATTTTTATCGGGAGACTTGGGGGAACGCTGGGTGGAAGGAAATTTGTGGCTCCTCTCAGATTCCAGAACTTTCTGTCACCGAAATGAGAGGAAAAGGTGTTTTTTGGTCACATTTTGAGGTTTGCAAAGCATTCTGGATAACAGAACCTGGTCAGATCCCCACAAGTCACCCCATCTTGGATTCCCATAGGTGTCTATTTTTCAAAAATTTGCTGATTTGCTAGGTTTCCCCAGGTGCTGGCTGTGCTAGAGGTCAAAATCCACAGGTAGGCACTTTGTAAAAAACACCTCTGTTTTCTGTGAAAAAATGTGATGTGTTCACATTGTGTTATGGGCCATTTCCTTTCGTGGGCGCTAGGCCTACCCACACAAGTGAGGTACCATTTTTATCGAGAGACTTGAGGGAACGCTGGGTGGAAGGACATTTGTGGCTCCTCTCAGATTCCAGAAATTTCTGTCACCGAAATGACAGGAAAATGTTTTTTTTGGTCAAATTTTGAGGTTTGCAAAGGATTCTGGGTAACAGAACCTGGTCAGATCCCCACAAGACACCCCATCTTGGATTCCCCTAGGTGTCTAGTTTTCAAAAATGCGCTGGTTTGCTAGGTTTCCCCAGGTGCCAGTTGAGCCAGTGGCCAAAATCCACAGGTAGCCACTTTGTAAAAAAACCTCTGTTTTCCGTGAAAAAATGTGATGTGTCCACGTTGTGTTTTGGGCCATTTCCTTTCGTGGGCGCTAGGCCTACCCACACAAGTGAGGTACCATTTTTATCGGGAGAGTTGGGGGAATGCTTGGTGGAAGGAAATTTGTGGCTCCTCTCAGGTTTCAGAACTTTCTGTCACCAAAATGAGAGGAAAAAGTGGTTTTTTGGTCACATTTTTAGGTTTGCAAAGGATTCTGGGTAACAGAACCTGGTTAGAGCCCCACAAGTCACCGAATCTTGGATTCCCCTAGGTGTCTAGTTTTCAAAAATGCACTGGTTTGCAGGGTTTCCCCAGGTGCCGGCTGAGCTAGAGGCCAAAATCCACAGGTAGGCACTTTGTAAAAAACACCTCTGTTTTCTGTGAAAAAATGTGATGTGTCCACGTTGTGTTTTGGGCCATTTCCTTTCTTGGGCGCTAGGCCTACCCACACAAGTGAGGTACCACTTTTATCGGGAGACTTGGGGGATCGCTGGGTGGAAGGAAATTTGTGGCTCCTCTCAGATTGCAGAACTTTCTGTCACCGAAATGAGAGGAAAAAGTGGGTTTTTTTGTCAAATTTTGAGGTTTGCAAACTATTCTGGGTAACAGAACCTGGTCAGAGCCCCACAAGTCACCCCATCTTGAATTCCCCTAGGTGTCTAGTTTTAACAAATGCTCTGGTTTGCTAGGTTTCTCCAGATGCTGGCTCAGCTTGAGGCCAAAATCCACAGGTAGGCACTTTGTACAAAACACCTCTGTTTTCTGTGGAAAAATGTGATGTGTCCACTTTGTATTTTGGGCCATTTCCTTTCATGGGCGCTTGGCCTACCCACACAAGTGAGGTACCATTTTTATCGGGAGATTTGGGTGAACACTGGATGGAAGGACATTTGTGGCTCCTCTCAGATTCCAGAACTTTCGGTCACCAAAATGAGAGGAAAAAGTGTTTTTTTGTTCAAATTTTGAGGTTTGCAAAAGATTCTGGGTAACAGAACCTGGTCAGATCCCCACAAGTCACCCCATCTTGGATTCCCATAGGTGTCTAGTTTTCAAAAATGCGCTGGTTTGCTAGGTTTCCCCAGGTGCCGGCTGAGCTAGAGGCCAAAATCCACAGGTAGGCACTTTGTAAAAAACACCTCTGTTTTCTGTGAAAAAATGTGATGTGATGTGTCCACGTTGTATTTTGGGCCATTTCCTTTCATGGGCGCTTGGCCTACCCACACAAGTGAGGTACCATTTTTATCGGGAGAGTTGGGTGAACGCTGGATGGAAGGAAATTTGTGGCTCCTCTCAGATTCCAGAACTTTCTGTCACCGAAATGAGAGGAAAATGTGTTTTTTGGTCAAATTTTGAGGTTTGCAAAGGATTCTGGGTAACAGAACCTGGTCAGATCCCCACAAGACACCCCATCTTGGATTCCCCTAGGTGTCTAGTTTTCAAAAATGCGCTGGTTTGCTAGGTTTCCCCAGGTGCCAGTTGAGCCAGTGGCCAAAATCCACAGGTAGCCACTTTGTAAAAAAACCTCTGTTTTCCGTGAAAAAATGTGATGTGTCCACGTTGTGTTTTGGGCCATTTCCTTTCGTGGGCGCTAGGCCTACCCACACAAGTGAGGTACCATTTTTATCGGGAGAGTTGGGGGAATGCTTGGTGGAAGGAAATTTGTGGCTCCTCTCAGGTTTCAGAACTTTCTGTCACCAAAATGAGAGGAAAAAGTGGTTTTTTGGTCACATTTTTAGGTTTGCAAAGGATTCTGGGTAACAGAACCTGGTTAGAGCCCCACAAGTCACCGAATCTTGGATTCCCCTAGGTGTCTAGTTTTCAAAAATGCACTGGTTTGCAGGGTTTCCCCAGGTGCCGGCTGAGCTAGAGGCCAAAATCCACAGGTAGGCACTTTGTAAAAAACACCTCTGTTTTCTGTGAAAAAATGTGATGTGTCCACGTTGTGTTTTGGGCCATTTCCTTTCTTGGGCGCTAGGCCTACCCACACAAGTGAGGTACCACTTTTATCGGGAGACTTGGGGGATCGCTGGGTGGAAGGAAATTTGTGGCTCCTCTCAGATTGCAGAACTTTCTGTCACCGAAATGAGAGGAAAAAGTGTTTTTTTTTGTCAAATTTTGAGGTTTGCAAACTATTCTGGGTAACAGAACCTGGTCAGAGCCCCACAAGTCACCCCATCTTGAATTCCCCTAGGTGTCTAGTTTTAACAAATGCTCTGGTTTGCTAGGTTTCTCCAGATGCTGGCTCAGCTTGAGGCCAAAATCCACAGGTAGGCACTTTGTACAAAACACCTCTGTTTTCTGTGGAAAAATGTGATGTGTCCACTTTGTATTTTGGGCCATTTCCTTTCATGGGCGCTTGGCCTACCCACACAAGTGAGGTACCATTTTTATCGGGAGATTTGGGTGAACACTGGATGGAAGGACATTTGTGGCTCCTCTCAGATTCCAGAACTTTCGGTCACCAAAATGAGAGGAAAAAGTGTTTTTTTGTTCAAATTTTGAGGTTTGCAAAAGATTCTGGGTAACAGAACCTGGTCAGATCCCCACAAGTCACCCCATCTTGGATTCCCATAGGTGTCTAGTTTTCAAAAATGCGCTGGTTTGCTAGGTTTCCCCAGGTGCCGGCTGAGCTAGAGGCCAAAATCCACAGGTAGGCACTTTGTAAAAAACACCTCTGTTTTCTGTGAAAAAATGTGATGTGATGTGTCCACGTTGTATTTTGGGCCATTTCCTTTCATGGGCGCTTGGCCTACCCACACAAGTGAGGTACCATTTTTATCGGGAGAGTTGGGTGAACGCTGGATGGAAGGAAATTTGTGGCTCCTCTCAGATTCCAGAACTTTCTGTCACCGAAATGAGAGGAAAATGTGTTTTTTGGTCAAATTTTGAGGTTTGCAAAGGATTCTGGGTAACAGAACCTGGTCAGATCCCCACAAGACACCCCATCTTGGATTCCCCTAGGTGTCTAGTTTTCAACAATGCGCTGGTTTGCTAGGTTTCCCCAGGTGCCGGCTGAGCTAATGGCCAAAATCCACAGGTAGGCACTTTGTAAAAAACACCTCTGTTTTCTGTGAAAAAATGTGATGTGTCCACGGTGTGTTTTGGGCCATTTCCTTTTGTGGGCGCTAGGCCTACCCACCAAAGTGTGGTACCATTTTTATCGGGAGACTTGGGGGAACGCTGGGTGGAAGGAAATTTGTGGCTCCTCTCAGACTCCAGAACTTTCTGTCACTGAAATGAGAGGAGAAAGTGTTTTTTTGTTCAAATTTTGAGGTTTGCAAAGGATTCTGGGTAACATAACTTGGTCAGATCCCCACAAGACACCCCATCTTGGATTCCCCTAGGTGTCTAGTTTAAAAAAATGCACTGGTTTGGTAGGTTTCCCCAGGTGCCGACTGAGCTAGAGGGCAAAATCCACAGGTAGGCACTTTGCAAAAAACACCTCTGTTTTCTGTGAAAAATGTTATGTGTCCACGTTGTGTTTTGAGCCATTTCCTTTTGTGGGCGCTAAGCCTACCCACACAAGTGAGGTACCATTTTTATCTGGCGACTTGGGGGAACACAGAATAGTAAAACAAATGTTATTGCCCCTTGTCTTTCTCTACATTTTTTCCTTCCAAATGTAAGGCAGTGTGTAAAAAAGACGTCTATGTGAGAAATGCCCTGTAATTCACATGCTAGTGTGGGCACCCCGGAATTCAGAGATGTGCAAATAACCACTGCTTCTCAACACCTTATCTTGTGGCCATTTTGGAAATACAAAGGTTTTCTTGATACCTATTTTTCACTTTTTGTATTTCAGCAAAAGAATTGCTGTATACCAGGTAAAGAATAAAAACCCATTGCAAGGTGCAGCTCATTTATTGGCTCTGTGTACCTAGAGTTCTTGATGAACCTACAAGCCCCATATATCCCTGCAACCAGAATAGTCCCGCTGACGTAACGGTATATTGCTTTAAAAAATCTGACATTGCAGGAAAAAGTTACAGAGTAAAATGTGGAGAAAAATGGCTGTTTTTTTACCTCAATTTCAATATATTTTTAATTCAGCTGTTATTTTCTGTAGGAAAAACTTGTAGGATCTACACAAATGACCCCTTGCCGACAGAATTGTGTCTACTTTTCAGAAATGTTTAGCTTTCTGGGATCCAGCATTGGTTTCTCACCCATTTTGGTCACTAACTGGAAGGACGCTGAAAGCCGAAAAAATAGAAAAATGGGGTATGTCCCAGTGAAATGTCAAAATTGTATTGAAAAATTGGGTTTTCCAGTTCAAGTCTGCCTGTTCCTGAAAGCTGTGAAGATGGTGATCTTGCCACCGCAAACCCTTTGTTGGTGCCATTTTCAGGGAAAAAACCACAAGCTGCCTTCTGCAGCCCTTTTTTCCCATTAGTTTGAAAAAAACATCAATCGCATGGGCAGAGTTTTAAATCCTTTGGGCGATATAACTTAGGTGGATAAGCCACCAAGAAGTGACCCAGCCCCAAGCAAAACCTTATCAAATAAAATCTATAATGGTGTGGAACAACTAACAGATAGAATGCAATCTTTGGCATAGTGCATAGGGGAAGATAGGCTGCCACCATAACTTCCCCAGCTTGTTCCTCCATTTATCAGCCATCATTTTTTTATAAAATACATTTTTAACCACTATAACGTCCTGTTTGGTTATAGACATAGGGTTAAGAAATAGATTTATTCTGATAAGACTGCCCAGGCTATCTTTCACATGCATAACCCACATGCACCTCTGTACTTCATCCAGTCTTAAGCAGTCCGTGAGCAATAACTGGGTATGGCCTGCTTTGGGCCTAGTCTAAACAGACATTCAAAGGGATGAAGGGGCCAACTTAATCAAATCCTCATTAAATGAAAGTCCAACTTCTTTGTGTGGAATAATGGGAGGTACACTGGAAGAAAGTGAGAGTAAACTTCTCAAGAATGTATTTTCACTGATTTGCCATGCAGGTGCACCCATATAACGCCACACCCCATGACCCTATCTCGCAATTGATGTCGGCCTTGCCTTATAGATGATAGTAATATGCTTTAACGGAGCACAGCCAAGGTTTGTATTAAATTTGCGCAGAGCTACAACTGCCTGGTTGTATTGCATGTTCTTAATCTCTCTGAGATGGTTCCATTTACCCTCATTATCATAGGGAATCCCAAGTATGTGAATGTATTCACACAATTCTGATGGGAGCCTGAAATATGGAACTGGGACACTCTACTTTCTGGGAGGCCACAAACCACAATGTATGATTTTGTTTGGTTAGTAGTTAAACCTAGTGCAGCCATAAACTCAACAAATGTTTTTTAAATTTTTAAGGCCCTGCCCAGTACTGGCCATTAGGACACAATCATCAGCACACATTAGGACCGGTTGAGGTCTACCAGCAATCTTAAGGGGATCTGCTTTTTCATCTATCAGGGCTTCCTGAAGGCCATTTGTGTAAAATGTGAACAAAACGGGGCTATGAAACATCCTTGTTTTACCCCTTTGCTGACCTTAAACAAGCTAGTACATTCTTCCTGTTGTCCAAATTTAACCTTAGCTTCCACGTTACTGTGAAGTTGGGCCAGCAGAGATTCTATTTTTGGGTTTTCCCCTTTGTTAATCAGCATTGCCCATAATTTGCTTCTCACAACATTATCAAACACCGCAGAGAGGTCCATATATGCCCAATATAAACACCCTTGTTTATCCCTAACATACTTTTCTCTAAGCAAATGAAGATTCAGACATTGGTCAACTGTCCCCAATGCCTTCTGGAAAGCATACTGGGACTTTAAAATAATATTTTTATCAAAAGCCCATGCTTCTAGGTGGTCCAACAGGACCCTCCCAAAGACAAAGAGTCATTTTCTTCAGATTCGCAACATCAATCGGATCAATTGGAGCACTTCTACCTCTCCCCTGAGAAATTACCATTCCTACTCAAATGCCTTGCATTCCTGCTTAAAACATTTGTTTACATTCCATTCGAGCTATTCACATTCTAAACTGCACCACCATATCCCACAAATTGCTAATTCTGAAACTCTCCTTTTGCCAACTTCGTCTGTGCAAACATAAACATCTCCTTAAGTTTCCGCCATTTCATCCCTTGCTCATCACTACAATATTACGCATATTTCAAAATCTCATTCAAAGACTTCATCTGCCAGCAACTCTCATTCTGTTGTACATGCTGACTAATCTCAGGTCTCAGACCAAGCACAAACTGTGAATTGAAAAATCTGTTGGTTCAAAGTGTGCCTCACCTGTAAGCTGCTAAAATGCTTTTATCAGTCACTCATAATAATCATGTACAGACGCGTTAATGTTCTGCTGAACTTGTTTTACTCTCAAATAATGCTAATCCTTAGGTACAACTCTGCCTTTCAAGAATGTTATTGCCCCATTACCCTTAGTCATTCCAAGAGTTGAAGGCGCATTTTTGTAAGGATCTCTTGCCAGTTCTGTATTTGGCCATTGAAAAGCAATCTTACATTTTGTCCACAAATCACTCTGAAACACAGTATCAAAGAACATATTCAAATCAATTCACAACACCATTGAAATTTTTACAAATACCTCAACTTCTGTATACCATTGAATAGGACTTCCCCTCAGCTTTGGAAAATTATTTGTAAATGATGCAATGTCTCCTCTACTTAAAGCCACATGCACATAACCTCCACCCAGTATTTCTCTTAGGGGATAGGCAGTAGTTTATCCATCTTTTGGGGAATTTTCAGTTTGTTTTCTTTTCCCCTCAGCCTCCTTCCCCTGTTTCTTTTTCTTTTCATGTTTTGTGACCATTTGTTTTCCCATTTAGTATATTTACTCCATCAGCATATGCATTCAGTAATATTCAGTAATATGTAATCGCATTCCTGAAGAACAAATATTTTCAATTGATTCATCATCCAAATTTACTGTAAAGATTTTCTACGATGGGCTGCTCTTTGAGACAACAATGTATATTTTCTGTACTCATTATGTTAATTTGTCATGTACAGTTGCAGCTCTTTTAATTTCTTTGCACAAATAAATAAATTATTTTTCTTGATAATGATTCATATAATCAAGATCTAAACATTTTTTAATTATTTCATCAATTCAATTTTTAATCCTGGAACATGTATTGGTCTCTCTTTTCCTGAAGCTGGATTAGTATTTGGACTTGAACTAGTACTTAGTCTTTCTGCATCCCCTATTTTCACCCACTTTCTGGCAGACTTTTCCAACCAAGAAGGGAAATGTCCTATCTTCTAATGGATTACTTCCACCTGACACTGTTTGTGCTGTGAAGACAAATTGTTTTCCTTCTCCTAATTCTTGCATAGTTTGTGAGGGTGTCCAAACCACAATCTGAGAATTTTGCGATGTTAGGATAAACCCATTTACTGGAGTACATCCAGTAGCTTCTCAAACTATTGTAGCTGGTGTGCAAACAACTTGTGCAGGCACTGATTGGTTGAAACCAGTTCAGTCATTTGTGCTAGAGTTGTAATCACAGAAACTGTAGCATCCATGAGTATTACAGCCTGAACAGATCCCATTTGTGCTGAAACACTTGTGATCGATAGCTGAGTTACAGGCTGTGTAATAGAAGACTGTGTTAATACTGGTTGTACAACTACTGGCTGTATCATTTGCGTTGGACTAGTAACCTGTGAAATAACGGGATTTACAGGAGCTGTTGCTATTGTCACTGTATTAGGTAACCGAGCTCCATCAATTAGTATGAGACCTAATTATGGTTGCAGATATGTAGCTAAGAGTTCATCTAATATATTGTCACCCAAATCAGTATCACTAGGAGATTTTGCTTCATATTTTGTTTTACTGTCCCCTCTAATCTTTTTCCTTTTAGGCTCTTCTTAATTTTTTACTTTTGTATTCTTTTCATTAGTACGTACAGGGTATAATCTAGCACATTCTGTTATACTTTTTCTCCATCTCTAAGTTTGGTCATCCCAAATTGCATCTGCATAATTTCTCATTGCCCGCTTAGATTGTCTTTAGGAGCTCTCCCTCTCTTTATTTTGAGCTACTTTCTTCCAAGTACTAAGTGCTTCGAACTGTGTAGGTCTAGGAGGTGGCTTCATTTCACTGAGGTTTTCTCATAATTAGTCAATAATCCTGAAATTAAATGTGCTGTATCTAGGAAAGCGCAATGCATCTTCCTTTTCAGTGATCTTGCACCATTAATGAAGCCAAACGGTTACATATAATCCTTCATCAATCATCATATTATGTGCAGGCGTACCTTCAGGTGGTGAATCCTCACCCTCCCTTATGGAAATCATCACATCCTTGATTATTACTTTCCTAAGAGCTTTGAAAAGTTACTTGACTTTGATTCTTTTACAACAGATCAAAAATCAAAATTACAGCACCTCGACTTGTTTTGAAACTGTTCAGTATACTTCAAACCTCAGAGCCCTCTTCTTAAATCAGCATGCAGTTCAGCTATCCAATCAGCTAATCTCATTGCGACTTTTGACATAATTCAACTAATGACAATGGAGTGTTACACCAACCGACCAATACTAGTGTATCACAATATGACACAACAACTTGCTCCTTGCAGTGGCTCACCGCCCTTTACAATTTATTCAGAAAAAATAAAAACTTAAATTCTAATACCTAACCAACATAAATAACATCAGTCTTTGTCAGCTTCTGAAGAAAACAATAATATAATCATCAATCAGAATTTAGGCTTTTAAACTTTGCACCTTTTCAATCAGTTAGAGGTTTTCACCTATACCAATGAAATCTCGACCAGTGGGAGATCACCTAATCAGTGCAGTGTCACCTTTGCTCATTTGCTTCCACTAGCACTGATCAATATTAGTACAATCACAACAATATATTATGGCCCTCATTCTGACCTTGGCGGTCTTATCGCAAGACCGCCGAGTTACCGCCGCGGTAAAGACCGCCGACCGCGGCGGTATGCCGCTGCGCGTATTCCGACCGCTGGGAGCGTTCCGCCGGAATACCGCCAGCAGCCACACTGGCGGTCGGCGGGAAAGTGGAGACTGGTCAACCTCCACCGCCACGCCAGCAGAACACCGCCCCCAGAATTACGACCCACATTTCTGTGTGGCGGTCTTCTGTTGGCGGTCTTCTGTTGGCGTTCACGTCCCTATGGCTCCCGTCGCCTCCCGGAGGACCAACGCACAAGGTAAGTTGATCGTCCGTGAGGGGAGGGGGTGGGGGGGTGTTGTGTGATGTGTGCGTGCATGGGGGTGTGCGTGTGAGTGTGTAGAGGGGGTGTGTGAGTGCGTGCATGCGGGCGGGGAGTGCTGCTGTGCCTATGGGCAATGTGTGTAGTTCGGCGGGTGCGCATGTCGGCATGTATGTGTGCGGGTATGTGTCCCCGTTGTGTATGTGTGTGTGTAGGGGGTGTGTATATGTGCATGTTGGGGGTGTGTGCATGTCGGGGTGCGTGTATGTGCATGTCGGGGTGGGGGTGGGGAGGGGGTTCGTACCACCTCTGGGGGGTGGCAGGGGGGTGGAGGGTGTGGGGGGAGGACTCGGGGGGGCAGTGGGGAGTGGGGGAGACCCCTATCAGTGCCAGGGAAGGAATTCCCTGGCCCCGATAGTGCCTACCGCCATGGTTCGCATGGCGGTTCCCGAACGCCAGAAACCGCGGCGGTAAGCAGGGTCATGATACCGTTGGCGGTCTTGGGTCGACCGCCGGACCGGAGTACGCAGACTCCAGCCCGTCGGTCATGACCGCCGTGGCTGTCGGAGTGGGGAAGTGGCGGTCGGTCGCGGCGGTGACCGCCACGGTCAGAATGCCATTTTTAATACCGCCGGTCTGTTCGCGGTCCGACCGCCGCCTCTCCGCCGACCGCCAAGGTCAGAATGAGGGCCTATGTCCCTATCTAATTGTGTGGTCTTGATGTCTCATGACTTACAATTCAGCTAGCAGACAAGAATAACAAATATCTATATCTTATGCATCTGCCCTGGGATCATGGACTACTTCTTAATCTTTCATTTTCTTTGACAGAAGCACATATTGCATTAACAATGCATTTCAAAACATCAAAAAGCTATTTTCACTGCAACTCAAAAACGCATAATCCACATTAATCATCACAATTTCAGAGCATCACTGTGTTGATTCAACTGCAATAAGCAATCGCTTCAGAAACTGCATTCCATCAGTCTTTGAAATCAGGTTCTGGGCAATTGTACTCTTGTCTAAATTTTGGTCCTTTTTTACTGTTGCAGCCTTTATACCTTGTCATCTAACCCATAGTTTCGCAACCAACCTTTAGGGAGTGCGGAGCATCCTAAATATCATCAACAATTTTAAACTTCACAGCTCCTGGGTAACGTAAATGTGGATCATTGACATGAGTGAGGAAGTAAGAAACTGCAATCCTAAACATGAATTTACCTTTATGTCTTCTAAAATCTATATTCTGAAAACAATGAGAATTGTGGTTAGTTTTTAAAATTGTATTTATCATTGGTTTTCAGATATTTTGTTGTTTATTAAATCATGTGCACATTACAAAACATAGCATACCTTGTGTCCCTTAAATCTAATCCCTAAACTATTTATTTATAAATCAGAAAAAGCATATTGAATTGAGTAACTCCTAAATACGTTTCTCAAATGGCAACAATAGAGGCTCAGCAACAGAGAATTATTTGAGTCAAAGAGTATCAAGAAATAAAATACAAAATAGAAAAAAGGAACGAGTGTCTAAGAGTCTAGGTATCCTCTAAGGCTGGTCAGTTGTGAAGTGAGAAGGATGCCAGCCAAGGCTTATATATATAGAGAGAGAGCCACTAGCAGATAAGAATTGGCATATGGCATAGCGAATGCATGTGCTTCTGCTGTGTAGAGTCTTCTCTATAGTGTGGATGTCTGCAGCCTGTAAACCTGGTCTTTCCCTGGACATTTGTATACAGAATATAATGATGCATATGTTTAAACAATTTCACAGATAAACATTTTCTCAGGAAGACAAAGGCTCTTTAAGACAGGAACAGTTTCTGTTGAGATGGCAACTTCTAACAAAGAGTATTCTAACCACAAGCTATGTTTACCAGACTTTAAACTATACTGCAACATTAAGTGATGTTCCCATGCATATGAGCTCCTGAAAGGAAGAACAAAGATGTAGGTGTTTGGCATGAGCTCATTCTACTTTTTTTCTATTCTCACGTCTTCACATTGAAACCTTATTCACAAAGAAACAAGTCTTGACGTTTATTAAGCAAATTAGAAATTCAAATGCAGGTCAAGTGGTTGAAAAAAAGAAAATATAATTTTCTATATTAACATAGGAAGTTGGCATCATGAGAAGTTATGCAAACAGTCACAAAAGAAACATTTCAGCTGAGCTACAGCAGTTTGAAATTGTCAAGCATTCGCAAGTAAACCAAGTGCAGGTCATGCAGAGTTTTGAAAAAAAGAAAATTACATTTAGTATGCATGTTTATTTAGGCCTATAACACATTTGAATGGGTTATTGTTTATTGCATCTTTTATTTTTATTAAAATCTCAAGCAAGATGTAATAATTTTGTAAAAAGAAATTGAAGCAGGATCATTTGAAAGACGGATTATTTATTTTTGTTTTAAAAACTTTTTTTGTTATTGTCATTACTGTTATTTTTTTTTTTATATATATTTCTTCCCTTTTTATTTCGGTTCCTCAGATTATCCTGTGCTGTTGAACACATTTAGGGCCAGATGTATGAAATTGTTTGCACTCGCAAACGGTGCGAATCGGAAAAATCGGCCGTTTGCGAGTGCAAAAAAGAAATCAGAAATCACAAAAATTGCGATTTTTTGCGTTGTGACCTGGTTTTGCGAGTCGCAACTTGCGATTCGCTATTTCCAGTAGGAAATTGCGAGGCACAAATTGCGACTCGCAAAATCCAAGTCACAAAGAGATGCATCAAAAAATCGCAAATAGCGATTTTTCGCAGAATGACATTTTGCACATGCAAAATACCATTAACTGAAACCAGGTGGTAACCTGGTGCAAAATTTAAAAATGCATTTAAAATGCATTTTTAAATTGTACATGTAAAGCACACATGCCTTTTTGGCATGTGTGTACCTTGCATGTCCCACCCAAAAAAATTTGGGTGCAGCAGAGGGGGCCTTAGCCCCCCAGTTCACTGGGGTTTTGCATTTCCAAAATTGCGATTTCTGGTTCAGAAATCGCAATTTTGGAAATGCAAATAATTCGCAGATATGGGCCAACAGTCCCATAGCTGCGATTGGGGCCGGTATCGCAATTTGCAATTCGGTAATAGCATTTGCGTTTTTAAAAAAATCGCTATTACCGAATCGCAAATGTGATACATGGCACTTTGCGAGTCGGAAATAGCGATTTCTTAAAACTCACTATTTCCGAATCGCAAAGGGCCATGATGATACATCTGGCCCTTAGAATAGTGACACTAATAATTGGCAAATATTATGTTGAAGGTATGTAATTGTGGAATCCTTTTCACTGTGAAACTCACTTTAGGGTAACACAGTTTATTGAAAAACGTACGTTTTTAAGTGCTACTTTTTCATAGTGTTGCGTTAATGTATATATAGGTATTTAAATAGTGAATTATATGTGTCTTCAAATATTTTCCTTTTAATTTACATGCATGAAGAAGCCCTCTATGGTGAACAGCGAAACGTGTTGGCTATATTATATATTAATTGCTCATTAATTGAATGAGTGAATAAAGTTCAAGGTAATGTGAATTTTCGATAAAATAATATTTTTCAGGCCTAGGAAAAAAATTTATTACACCGGAGTAAATTGAGTAATTTCATTAATTTAGCATTACTCTTGTGATGCAAAATTACCAGAATTATGCAATTATGCCTTCCGAGTAATTAAGAGAAATTTGGGGTACACATTTTATTGCAGGAAAATAGGAACAACAAACTTAAGGGCATAATTAAGAGCCCCTAGTGCTATTCCAGCACCACATTAGCATCATTTATTTTATGCTAATGTGGCGTGAGAGGACCAAAAATGCTGCACCATTATTACAAAGTGGGTCAATGCATGCATTGTGCCATTTTGTAACCCTTTGCGCTACATTATGCATGTGCCAGGCATAATGTATGCAAAGGGGCCATTCCTGCAATAGGGGGTCCAAAACAATGGCTCAAGGAAATCTAAGAGATTTTCTTGCACCATTGTTTTCAGTACCTTTAATGCCCACTCAGAGCAGGTATTAAAAGGAGGCTTCCATTGGTTACAAAGGGCCTCTGGGTGCTTTGCAGGATTAGCGTCAGAATTATTTACGCTAATCCTGCAAAGCGTTGGACTAGCATACATAATTCTGACGCTAGTCCCCTAACCACCGCCATGGTGCACTGCATTTTAACCCCTTCGCTGCCAGGCCTTTTCCCCCTCCTGTGCCAGGCCTTTTTTTGCCTATTTGGGGCAGTTCGTGCTTAGGCCCTCATAACTTTTTGTCCGCATAAGCTAACCAAGCCAAATTTGCGTCCTTTTTTTCCAACATCCTTGGGATTCTAGAGGTACCCAGACTTTGTGGGTTCCCCTGAAGGAGGCCAAGAAATTGGCCAAAATACAGGGAAAATTTTGTTTTTTTCAAACAAATTGGAAAAAGTGGCTGCAGAAGAAGGCTTGTGGTTTTTCCCCTGAAAATGGCATCAACAAAGGGTTTGTGGTGCTAAACTCAGCAGCTTCCCAGCTTTCAGGAACAGGCAGACTTGAATCAGAAAACCCAATTTTTCAACACAATTTTGGCATTTTACTGGGACACACCCCATTTTTGCAATTTTTTGTGCTTTCAGCCTCCTTCCAGTCAGTGACAGAAATGGGCATGAAACCAATGCTGGATCCCAGAAACCTAAACATTTCTGAAAAGTAGACAAAATTCTAAATTCAGCAAGGGGTCATTTGTGTAGATCCTACAAGGGTTTCCTACAGAAAATAACAACTGAAAAAGAAAAATATTGAAATTGAGGTGAAAAAAACATAAATATTTCTCTACGTTTTACTCTGTAACTTTTCCCTGCAATGTCAGATTATCGAAAGCAATATACCGTTACGTCTGCTGGACTCCTCTGGTTGCGGGGATATATAGGGCTTGTAGGTTCATCAAGAACCCTAGGTACCCAGAGCCAATAAATGAGCTGCACCCTGCAGTGTGTTTTCATTCTATACCGGGTATACAGCAATTCATTTGCTGAAATATAAAGAGTAAAAAATTGCTATCAAGAAAACCTTTGTATTTCCAAAAAGGGCACAAGATAAGGTGTTGAGGAGCAGTGGTTATTTGCACATCTCTGAATTCCGGGGTGACCATACTAGCATGTGAATTACAGGGCATTTCTCAAATAGATGTCTTTTTTACACTCTCTCCTATATTTGGAAGGAAAAAATGTAGAGAAAGACAAGGGGCAATAACACTTGTTTTGCTAATCTATGTTCCCCCAAGTCTCCCGATAAAAATGATACCTCACTTGTGTGGGTAGGCCTAGCACCCGCGACAGGAGACGCCCCAAAGCACAACGTGGACACATCCACATTTTTGGAAGAAAACAGAGGTGTTTTTTGCGAAGTGCCTACCTGTAGATTTTGGCCTCTAGCTCAGCCAGCACCTAGGGAAACCTACCAAACCTGTGCATTTCTGAAAACTAGAGACCTAGGGGAATCTAAGGAGGGGTGACTTGTGGGGCTCGGACCAGGTTCTGTTACCCAGAATCCTTCGCAAACCTCAAAATTTGGATAAAAAAACACATGTTCCTCACATTTCTGTGGCAGAAAGTTCTGGAATCTGAGAGGAGCCACAAATTTCCTTCCACCCAGCGTTTCCCCAAGTCTCCCGATAAAAATGATACCTCACTTGTGTGGGTACGCCTAGCGCCCGAGACAGGCAACGCCCCAAAGCGCAACGTGGACACATCCACATTTTTGGAAGAAAACAGAGGTGTTTTTTGCGAAGTGCCTACCTGTAGATTTTGGCCTCTAGCTCAGCCGGCACCTAGGGAAAACTACCAAACCTGTGCATTTCTGAAAACTAGAGTCCTAGGGGAATCCACGATGGGGTGACTTGCGGGGCTCGGACCAGGTTCTGTTACCCAGAATCCTTTGCAAACCTCAAAATTTGGCTAAAAAAACACATGTTCCTCACATTTCTGTGGCACAAAGTTCTGGAATCTGAGAGGAGCCACAAATTTCCTTCCACCCAGCGTTTCCCCAAGTCTCCCGATAAAAATGATACCTCACTTGTGTGGGTACGCCTAGCGCCCGAGACAGGCAACGCCCCAAAGCGCAACGTGGACACATCCACATTTTTGGAAGAAAACAGAGGTGTTTTTTGCGAAGTGCCTACCTGTAGATTTTGGCCTCTAGCTCAGCAGGCACGTAGGGAAACCTACCAAACCTGTGCATTTCTGAAAACTAGAGACCTAGGGGAATCTAAGGAGGGGTGACTTGCGGGGCTCGGACCAGGTTCTGTTACCCAGAATCCTTTGCAAACCTCAAAATTTGGCTAAAAAAACACATGTTCCTCACATTTCTGTGGCAGAAAGTTCTGGAATCTGAGATGAGACAAGAATTTCCTTCCACCCAGCGTTCCCCCAAGTCTTCCGATAAAAATGATACCTCACTTGTGTGGGTAGGCCTAGCGCCCGCGACAGAAGACGCCCCAAAGCGCAACGTGGACACATCCACATTTTTGGAAGAAAACAGAGGTGTTTTTTGCGAAGTGCCTACCTGTAGATTTTGGCCTCTAGCTCAGCCGGCACCTAGGGAAACCTACCAAACCTGTGAATTTCTGAAAACTAGAGACCTAGGGGAATCTAAGGAGGGGTGACTTGTGGGGCTCGGACCAGGTTCTGTTACCCAGAATCCTTCGCAAACCTCAAAATTTGGATAAAAAAACACATGTTCCTCACATTTCTGTGGCAGAAAGTTCTGGAATCTGAGAGGAGCCACAAATTTCCTTCCACCCAGCGTTTCCCCAAGTCTCCCGATAAAAATGATACCTCACTTGTGTGGGTACGCCTAGCGCCCGAGACAGGCAACGCCCCAAAGCGCAACGTGGACACATCCACATTTTTGGAAGAAAACAGAGGTGTTTTTTGCGAAGTGCCTACCTGTAGATTTTGGCCTCTAGCTCAGCCGGCACCTAGGGAAAACTACCAAACCTGTGCATTTCTGAAAACTAGAGTCCTAGGGGAATCCACGATGGGGTGACTTGCGGGGCTCGGACCAGGTTCTGTTACCCAGAATCCTTTGCAAACCTCAAAATTTGGCTAAAAAAACACATGTTCCTCACATTTCTGTGGCACAAAGTTCTGGAATCTGAGAGGAGCCACAAATTTCCTTCCACCCAGCGTTTCCCCAAGTCTCCCGATAAAAATGATACCTCACTTGTGTGGGTACGCCTAGCGCCCGAGACAGGCAACGCCCCAAAGCGCAACGTGGACACATCCACATTTTTGGAAGAAAACAGAGGTGTTTTTTGCGAAGTGCCTACCTGTAGATTTTGGCCTCTAGCTCAGCAGGCACGTAGGGAAACCTACCAAACCTGTGCATTTCTGAAAACTAGAGACCTAGGGGAATCTAAGGAGGGGTGACTTGCGGGGCTCGGACCAGGTTCTGTTACCCAGAATCCTTTGCAAACCTCAAAATTTGGCTAAAAAAACACATGTTCCTCACATTTCTGTGGCAGAAAGTTCTGGAATCTGAGATGAGACAAGAATTTCCTTCCACCCAGCGTTCCCCCAAGTCTTCCGATAAAAATGATACCTCACTTGTGTGGGTAGGCCTAGCGCCCGCGACAGAAGACGCCCCAAAGCGCAACGTGGACACATCCACATTTTTGGAAGAAAACAGAGGTGTTTTTTGCGAAGTGCCTACCTGTAGATTTTGGCCTCTAGCTCAGCCGGCACCTAGGGAAACCTACCAAACCTGTGCATTTCTGAAAACTAGAGACCTAGGGGAATCTAAGGAGGGGTGACTTGCGGGGCTCGGACCAGGTTCTGTTACCCAGAATCCTTTGCAAACCTCAAAATTTGGCTAAAAAAACACATGTTCCTCACATTTCTGTGGCAGAAAGTTCTGGAATCTGGGAGGAGATACAAATTTCCTTCCACCCAGCGTTCCCCCAAGTCTCCCGATAAAAATGATACCTCACTTGTGTGGGTACGCCTAGCGCCCGCGACAGGAAACGCCCCAAAGCGCAACGTGGACACATCCAAATTTTTGGAAGAAAACAGAGGTGTTTTTTGCGAAGTGCCTACCTGTAGATTTTGGCCTCTAGCTCAGCCGGCACCTAGGGAAACCTACCAAACCTGTGCATTTCTGAAAACTAGAGACCTAGGGGAATCCAAGATGGGGTGACTTGCGGGGCTCGGACCAGGTTCTGTTACCCAGAATCCTTTGCAAACCTCAAAATGTGGCTAAAAAAACACATGTTCCTCACATTTCTGTGGCAGAAAGTTCTGGAATCTGAGAGGAGCCACAAATTTCCTTCCACCCAGCGTTCCCCCAAGTCTCCCGATAAAAATGATACCTCACTTGTGTGGGTAGGCCTAGCGCCCGCGACAGGAAACGCCCCAAAGCGCAACGTGGACACATCCAAATTTTTGGAAGAAAACAGAGGTGTTTTTTGCGAAGTGCCTACCTGTAGATTTTGGCCTCTAGCTCAGCCGGCACCTAGGGAAACCTACCAAACCTGTGCATTTCTGAAAACTAGAGACCTAGGGGAATCCAATATGGGGTGACTTGCGGGGCTCGGACCAGGTTCTGTTACCCAGAATCCTTTGCAAACCTCAAAATTTGGCTAAAAAAACACATGTTCCTCACATTTCTGTGGCAGAAAGTTCTGGAATCTGAGAGGAGCCACAAATTTTCTTCCACCCAGCGTTCCCCCAAGTCTCCCGATAAAAATGATACCTCACTTGTGTGCGTAGGCCTAGCGCCCGCGACAGGAAACGCCCCAAAGCGCAACGTGGACACATCCAAATGTTTGGAAGAAAACAGAGGTGTTTTTTGCGAAGTGCCTACCTGTAGATTTTGGCCTCTAGCTCAGCAGGCACCTAGGGAAACCTACCAAACCTGTGCATTTCTGAAAACTAGAGACCTAGTGGAATCTAAGTAGGGGTGACTTGCGGGGCTCGGACCAGGTTCTGTTACCCAGAATCCTTTGCAAACCCCAAAATTTGGCTAAAACAACACATGTTCCTCACATTTCTGTGGCAGAAAGTTCTGGAATCTGAGAGGAGCCACAAATTTCCTTCCACCCAGCGTTCCCCCAAGTCTCCTGATAAAAATGATACCTCACTTGTGTGGGTAGGCCTAGCGCACGCGACAGGAAACGGCCCCAAAACGCAACGTGGACACATCACATTTTTTCATATAAAACAGTGCCTACCTGTGGATTTTGGCCTCTAGCTCAGCTGGCACCTAGGGAAACCTACCAATCCTGTGCATTGTTGAAAACTAGAGACCTAGGGGAATCCAAGATGGGGTGACTTGTGGGGCTCTGACCAGGTTCTGTTACCCAGAATCCTTTGCAAACCTCAAAATGTGGCTAAAGAAACACGTTTTCCTCACATTTCGGTGACAGAAAGTTCTGGAATCTGAGAGGAGCCACAAATTTCCTTCCACCCAGCATTCCCCCAAGTCTCCCGGTAAAAATTATACCTTACTTGTGTGGGTGGGCCAGGTGTCTGCAACAGAATAAGGCCCAGAACTTGTAGAGATAGAGGGGATAGCACAGGGAGTTTATAAGGACATATTCTTTTATACATCTTTAGACTGACTCTGCTTTGGGGACCCACATAAGTGAGGTGTCATTTTACTTGGGAGACTGAGGGGAACACTGGGGAGTAGGAATTTTGTGCTGGAGTGGTGATCGTACAAACAAAACTCAGGAAAATATGCTTTTTTATGCAAATTTTGCGGTTTGCAGAGGCGTCTGGGTAAGAAAATGTTGGGGGATCCACGCAAGCTACATCTCCCTGCAATGGAGATGTCTGGGTTTGGTAGGTTTCCCTAGATGAAGGCCGCACCCAGGACCAAAAAAACAGGTGGCCCCTCCCCCCCCAAACACAGGTAGTTTTGTAATATATCATTTTGATGTGTCCACATACGTCTGTGATGTGCCAAGCACTAAAATTGTGAAAAGAAACGGACTTAGGTTATGTGAAAAAGACCCCTCACCCATCAACCAAGTTGGTGGCATGCTTCATCATCGGGGTCCCACCTGAGACACCTAGCGTGTCTCAAGTGTGCTGCGACGCCTGATTACAGCGGAGCAGGTTTTGTCATTTGTGCCACACATACTGGTTGGATTTGGCACGAGGGTGAGTGATGGTTCAGTAGATCAAATTTTATTAACAAGAGATTTCACAAAAGTGAAATGCACTGGTAATAACTGAAAGGCCAAAAAACTGAACCAATGACTCACAGCTCGTGAGCTGTAAAGCCACGACAAGGCACCAACCGCTTTACAGTCCATTCACACACCTTTCATACATGACATGCACTAGACCATTCACGCCGCCAGCCACGGGCCCAGCACATTACAAGACTCGCATCCACAGACAGCGCCAGTCAAGGGCCCATCACTTTCATACGCCCACATGCCTGATACAGCAATCACACCAGCTGATGAGTGTGTGGACTGGCGTTTTGGCTGGCACTGCCAGCCAAGCGCCACCCCACCCACACCACCAGCCAAGCGCCACCCCACCCACACCGCCAGCCCAGCGCCACCCCACCCACACCGCCAGCCAAGCGCCAACCCACACACACCGCCAGCCAAGCGCCACCCCACCCACACCACCAGCCAAGCGCCACCCCACCCACACCGCCAGCCCAGTGCCACCCCACCCATACCGCCAGCCAAGCGCCACCCCACACACATCGCCAGCCAAGCGCCACCCCACCCACACCGCCAGCCAAGCGCCACCCCACGCACACCGCCAGCCAAGCGCCACCCTACACATGCCATCCCCTTTTTTTGTTTTTAAACAACAAAGAAACCACTAATCATAAATTAGTACAAAACTACAAACACAAAAGCTCTAACTGAATACATGACTAATGCCAACCGGGAAACCGAACATATAAAAATATAAAACACCAGTTTACGCTCACGGAATTTCCCAATAATTCTTCTGTGTGTGGTAGTTCCTGAAACAGCCACCCACACACAGCCCAGGCTTTGAAGGACAATCAGGGCAGTACATCCTAGTCTCCTTCCTGATACCTCTTCGAGCACAGACTCTACATCTCTTAGCAGGAAAGTTTTTTTTGGCCGTGGGAGGAATGTGCTCAGCAAGTGACAATCTTTCAATCTAGCCACATCCTCCACCACTGCTTCTCTAGGAACTCTTGCCTGTTCCAGCACAACAAGGCTAGCTATGATAGACTCCTGAAATTTCACAAATGTCATCCTTGACTCTGGAGAACTATCCTTGAACACAACAAAAGCATTAAAAGTTGCCAAGTGGAACAAGTGAACCGCTAATTTCTTATACCACACATAAGACTTACGAGCAGAAGTGTAAGGTTCTAACCTCTGATCTACTCTATCAACACCACCCATGTGCTTATTGTAGTCTAAGATGCACACAGGTTTGCGCACTTCGGCAACCTGACCCCAAACAGCCACAGGTGAAGTACTCTCATCATGGATGGTGCTTAGCATGTATACATCCCTCTTGTCTACAAATTTCAGAGCTAGCAGCTCATCATTCCGCAAGGCACTGCACTGTCCCTTCTCAAGTTTTTTACAGACAAGCTCTTTTGGATAGCCTTTCTGATTAGAGCGGATTGTGCCACAAGCAACAGTGTCCACTCTGAACAACTCCTTGAACAACCGAACTCCAGTGTAGAAGTTATCTACATATAAATGGTGACCTTTGTTAAACAGTCGTCTACCAAGTTCCCACACAATTTTCTCACTAACTCCAAAAGTGGGAGGACAACCAGGGGGGTCAATATTGGAATCCCTACCAGTGTAGACCCGGAAATTATAAACATATCCTGTACTACTTTCTGACAGCATATACAATTTAATTCCATACCATGCCCTCTTGCTAGGAATGTACTGCCTAAAAACCAAACGACCCTTGAACAGGACCAAAGACTCATCTACAGATATTTCTTTCCCTGGAACATAGATCTCTGAAAACCGATCTACCAAATGATCAAGGACAGGTCTAATCTTAAAAAGACGGTCAGAATCAGGATGATCTCGTGGGAAGGCTAAAGCATTATCTACAAAATGCAACATCCGAAGAAGAAGCTCATACTGGCTACGACTCATAATGGCAGGAAATATAGCAGTTGCCATCAAGGGGCTAGTAGACCAATATGAAGACAGCGATGGCTTCCTTATCAGCCCCATCAAAAAAGTTAAACCCAAGAACTTTTTCAACTCTTCCAGATTTGTGGGAATCCCCCGGCTAGCTCTAGAGTGTGGCCTAAGTCTGGCAGCGTTGTCCCTCAAAAACTGCTCTGCATACAAATTAGTCTGCTCAACAATCTCTTCCAAAAATATATCGTCCATAAACAACTCAAAAAAGTTGACGGGCAAAAAGTTTTCCGTATTAACTCGACACCCTGGAAAACTAGTAAACGCAGGCAACTGTGGCTGCTCCATGTTTGGTGCAACCCATGTGTCAGGTCTTCCAATGGGAAGCCTTTCAGCCGCTGGCTCCTGCACCATTGGCACATCACTGTCCTCCTCTAAAACAAGCCCTTCATCAGCACTGAGAGTGGCTTCATCATCAGATGATTCATCTCTGACAGAAAATTCACTTCCAGAATCCTGCACTTCCTCCTCTGCCTCAGATGCAGAGTCAGTCTCATATTCATGGTCAGAAGATGACTCAAAAAGCACACTAACAACCTGCTGAGCAGTCATCCTACGGCTAGCCATGATCCTTCCTACAAAAATTAACTGGACAAATACACCACCAACAACCAGCACTGTGTAAGATAAGTAACAAAGTATAGGTTTATCACTAAGAGTTATAAACTCAAAAACTATACTGCTCACTTGCCTGAAAAAGCTTGACTCACCAGCAACTACTCTGCACAGCCACAGCAATCACCAACGATATCCCACTAAAAAGAGAAAAAAAAAGCAAATTAGACATAAGACAACACAATAATCATTGTGCATAAATCTAAGGACAATTTCACACACAATCCTGCATTCAGTACACCACCTACAAACATGTCATTCATGCATTGCAACAATACTCACTTGGAGTAAATTTATTTACTTACCTAAAACATGCAACTACGCAAACCGCAGGACAACTACTGCCAAAACTGCAACAAGCCACAGCAAAGTCAGCAAAAGCTTTGAACTAGAACAAAAAGGAGAAAAACTGTTATTATCATAAAAGCAAATACTTCGCCAGTTGACAAACTCTCCGCCACTAACCATTTTTTAATTTTCCCTTGTGTCTAGTGTTCTCTGCTTGGGGGAAGATGGGCCTAAAAATAATAGGCCAATCTACCCCCAAGGGGAGAGGGCAGAAATCGCCCAGATTACATTGCACCCTTTGGGGGGGGGGGCGACCCTTGCCCAAGGGGCCACACCCCCACACAAAGCACACACACACACACACACATATAGTATCCCTGGCGCTATGGGGATTCTGCCCCCCTTGGGGACAGAAAGGCCTACAAAATAGGCATATCTGCCCCCAAGGGGGGCAGAACTGCCCAATAATACATATGGGCCCCTGGGGCCAACCCTTGCCCAAGGGGCCGCCCCCCAACACAAATAAAAAAAAAACAACAATAAAATCCCTGGTGTCTAGTGGCTTTCTGCCCCCCTTGGGGACAGATTGGCCTAAAAATAAGGCCAATCTGCCCCCCAGGGGGGCAGAAACGACAATAAATACATTGCCCCCCCCAGGGGGAGCGACCCTTGCCCAAGGGGCCAACCCCCAACACAAAGCACACATACAAAACATAATATTTCTGGCGCTATTGGGATTCTGCCCCCCTTGGGGGCAGAAAGGCCTAAATAAAATAGGCCGATCTGTCCCCAAGGGGGGCAGAACTGCCCAAAAATACATGTGGGCCCCTGGGGGCGACCCTTGCCCAAGGGGCCGCCCCCCAACACAAAAAATAAAAATCAACAGTAAAATCCCTGGTGTCTAGTGGCTTTTTGCCCCCCTTGGGGGCAGATCGACCTAAAAATAGGGCCAATCTGCCCCCAGGGGGGACAGAAACGACGCAAAATACATTTGCCCCCAAAGGGGAGCGACCCTTGCCCAAGGGGTCGCTCCCCCACGCACTAAAAAATCACACACACACACATACACAAATCCCTGGTGTCTAGTGGGCATTCCTGCTGCCCGATCGCATCGCGATCGGGCAGCAGGAATGCTCAAAGAGACATCGAGGGAAAGGAAAACCCTTTCCTTTCCCTCGATGCCTCTTTCAGAGCACCCCCACCCTGCACGAAGGTAAAAAACTCACCTTCTCCCTTAGACGCGCTGGAAGCAAATTGCTTCCAGCGCGTCTTTCCCCCTTTCCATGAAATCAGCGCGCGATCGCACGCTGACGTCATGGGGGGGGTGCGGGGGTGGGGGTGAAAGGGGAAGGGAATCCCCTTTCAGCCCTGGCCTGGGGGGGTTGGGGGGTGGCCCTCGGGGGAAGCGCTTGCGCTTCCCCCGACTGCCAGTCCCAGGGCATAATGGTTACGTCCATGGCGCCACACGGGCGCTGCCATGGACGTAACCATTACGTCCGTGGCGGGGAAGGGGTTAAATACGGCACACACATGGTGGTGTTAGGGGGGCACTAAGTGACACAAGGAAAGTGGTGTTGCACTGTGTGCAGCACCATTTTTCTTAAATATGCCCCTTAGAGAGCAGAAGCACCTGCTGATTGCTGCTGTTTGTATTGGTGCATTTAGCACTATTGTCTTAGCGCAAAATGTATCCTCTGGTCCATTGTGGACAAAAAGGGACACAAAAGATGCATGGATTACCCTCCTCACAAAGTAACTACACATAATTAAATGTAATGTTCTGATAATTATGCATAACTATACTAGAGTCAGTTACACAACTACTTTTCCACAAATAATTTTATTATGGAAGAACTTGATTGGAGTGTATAATTAGCTGTTAGTGTCTATCTGTGGTAAATTTCAAGGCTGTGGACAACTGGCCCTTGAAGGTGGGCACAAACCAGAGTGGAAGGTGAACTCTTTGGATGGGAAGTGGATAAGACAGTAAGTTGTGCGATTATAGTCTACTATGATGGATGGAATGTTTGAATTCATGTCAGCCACTGGCAGTCAATCAGGACCACATTCCAGACCATAATTTTTCACCTTCTGTGCTATTCTAGAGAGCCACACACCTTATGCAAATCAGTCCTAATCCAGTTCCAATAAAATGAGTGCAGACTGAACAGCCAGGCCAATTCCTCGCCAGATGAGAACACAAGCAATCCCAGTATAGTTTTGACCTACTCAGATCTTGTCAGTTAGGTGTAGTGTGTCGCAGTGAGCACAGGTCTCACATCTGTGCTTACCCATTACATTTAGGGCATCTCCTGAAAAAAGACAACCAGGTGATGGAAAGTATGTTTGAAGTACTCCACACCATCATTTTTCACTCATTATCAGATTTGAGACAGAGAGGAGCCTCATGCAAAACAGCCTTGGTCCTGTTCCAATAAGAACAGACTAGCCCAAAATGCCAGGTGAGGTCCCTTCAAGAGGGGATCACAGGAAGCCTCAGATCGATTTGAACTAGTTAAGTCTTATCAGTGAGGTATTGCTTTAGTCCTAGGGAACAGAGAGCACGGGACCCATTCTGGACATAATCATCATCTTTAGGGCACCTGCAGAAAATCAACAAAATTATTAAATTAATTAAACTCAGCAACTAGCAAACGCCCAGGACCACGTTTCAAACCAAAAGTGTTGTTTTAGATGGAGATCTGCCTTACGCAAAACAGTAATGGTCCTGTTTCAATAAGAAGGAATACTTGAACTAATCTCATTCATTGTGAGTTGAGATGCAGAATATATGAGAGACTATAAAAGCATACCGGTTTAAGAAGGCCCGTAAAAAATAGCACAGTCAGTGTGCTACATTGTCAACCTGGAAAAATAACTAACCTTCATTTTGGCTAACCCATTTTTTGCCCACTTTTTAATCATAAAGTGAGCTTCAGTGCAAACTTAAAATTGGCTGGTATGGCAACAGCTTCAGCAGTTTGAGAGATATATTACGCAGAGATAGGCCAGGGGGCAAAGAAGATAATCTATGCATTCAAGGTGCATTGCTGCTAACATTTTAGAGGATTTCACAAGAAAAATGTGGTTATGTGGGTAGAGATACTGAAAATATTGAAAACTCATGGCTAGAACGAGCAGAGGTGTGAAGCTAGTTCACAGTGTCCAACGCGGGCTGGTGAACAGTAAGAAAACAGATTACAAATTAATTAAGGGGATTTACAACAAAAAAAAAAAAGAGAACCTAATGAAAATTAGATTCTCTGTAAAATGCCCAGCGAGCAATCCAGTGAAAGCTTTGCACATTGTGACGCATTAAACAATTGACACTGTGATGTTATTTTACCGCAGTGCACACAATTGTTCAGCAATTGCAGTCCAATAATGTCCAGCCTTGCCTTTTCTGTGCAACTCTCTGTTGCGCCACATCTACACAGCAGCACATAAACAGTTGGACCACAGTTCAAGTTGCCTAGCGATAGACTGAAGACAGGTTCCAGAACTTTCTAGATGATACTATAATGTGAAGTGAAAGCACATTAGATAAACTTCATGCCTTGACGTTGCCGATAAGCATGCCTGCTCACTGAGTGAACACAAGCCTCCTCAAGTAAAATACTGTTCAACTTTACAAATCTCTTGAAATACATGGGGGCTGGAGGGGAGCAGAGGGCTTGCCCTGTCTCCCCCCCGGGCTTATCGGGCGTCAGTGGTACAGTCCACACCCCGAGTTTTAGTTATTGGCTTAGGGGCCGGATGGGGCGGGGAGTCAAGCACGGGGATAAAAGAAAGGGGCAGGGTGTGGGCGGCCTCTTTGGCCATTGTCACACCTAGTAGGTGTGTTGTCTTCGTGTTCCAAGGGTAGGACTTTGTTGGTTGAGGCGTTTCTTAGGCTTTTTGAGGCGTTTCTTGTACCTTTTGGGAGGAGCTGTGAATTGTAGTCTTTTGTTTAGGTATAAGTTCAGGTGTATTATGGAGCCAAATAAGGTGGTGCAGGCTCTTAAGAACTTGCAGGGTGAGTGCAGGGAAAACCTCATAAAGGAGGGAGTACTTGAGGAGGCTTAGGTTGGTTTGAGGAGGCTGAAAAGGCTTTCCTCGTGAGGTGTGACGGGCGCGGTGATCGCGTGCTCATCGCCTCAGAAAAAGTTTAGAAAATTGAAAACTAAGAGCGCTGAGGGCTGCAAGGTGACGCGCTCACCTGAGTTGGTGCAAGATGTTTTGCCACAAGCATCTGCGTCGTGGGAGCAGGTTGTAGTGCGGCATCGGGATGCCGGGCGTTGTTCCAGGCGTTCTGGCGTTTCCTTAGCCAGGAGGGTGGCTGCAGGAGGGAGAAGGGTGGGCCCTCTTTGTGCGGTGGCGGTTGCGAGCCGTAAGGGGGCACGGGGTGTTTCTGAGCATGCGCGGGCATCAGCGCACATCATGCAGTTGTCAAAGCAAGCCCAATCGCCACGTAAAAGCGGCGCTGAGTGTCCTTTGGCCATTTTAGACGAAGGGACGTTGGAAGGCACTTTTACAATGGCGGCGGCCTCGGAGAAGGCATTTCATATTGAAGGGAGATTAGAGGAAAGGATTTTAGATACAACAGTCAAGATGGCCGCGCACAGGGATTGTATTGAGGAAGTGATTATTATATCGGATGAGGAGACGGAGAGGCAATATAGCCACAGAGTGGAGAGAAAGGAGGAGAATCTTCAATCTGCTGGGCTGCCTGGTGAAATGGCGAACAGGAGTGTACGCAGGATGCCTAGTTTGGATGGTTCGTTGTGTCATGAGGTGCGAGCTGAGAGCTTTGGGTCCCAATCTGTTTTTAAGGTGGGTGAGCAGGCGGAGTTCGGAGATAAGGCTGGGGTGGTTTTTAGGGGTATAATTTGTGGGGAGACAAGTGGGGATGGCTCCATAGGTAGGGCTCAAGTTTTGATGGATTTTTGGACTCAGGTTTAGATGAGGTTAATTCTGGGTGTGACGCTCCTCGGTTTTCGGGTGGACAGAGTGAGGTGATGGTGCATCTGGAGGCTTGCCGGTAAAGGTCAGGGCACCTTTAGGACACCGACGTGAAGGGAGGGTAAAATCCGGAGCGGTTTACCCAACAGCGAGGGAGTTGGTTGTGTCTGGATCACTGGGTCACGGTGCAGACTCAGTTTTTGATGAGCAGTCTTCCACTAGCCAGGGCGCTAGTGCAAGGTTTGAAAGCCCGGATAAAGAGTGGCTGGACTACGAGGAAGATGTGGAAGAGCAAGTTATTCCAGCACAGAAGAGCGTTGTCAGGGAGACAACCCACTCTGTCCCAAAGGTGGTCCGGGGCGATTGCTTTGGGAATCATCATCGGGACGTGGCGGTTGCCAATTTGCCCAGAGGTGCGTTTGGGTTGGGTTCAGTGAGTTTTGGTGTTGAAAGGCAGAATGTTGGGGTTGGTACCTGTGTGAATTTGGGGGGGTGCTTGGGGGGATAGTATCACAGAAAGGTGGGGTAGATGTATCGATTCAAGTGCATTCGGATTCTGAAACTGGGGCAGGTAAGTCGGAGGTGGGGTTGGATACGGCTTCTGGTGTGGTGCCTAAGGATGATGAGGCTATTGAGGTACAGGATTCTTCCAAGAGCATAGGGGTTGTAAACTCAGGGGGTACGTCTAAAGGTAAGAAGTTGCCTTACATGGGAGTGGCGATGCCTTTGGGGGCACATCTCACTCAAAGTCTAAAGGAGAAGATTGGAGGGGTAAGTTTGTGGATGTATTTAAATTGTTGCATAGGGAAGTTCAGGCAAAAGATGGGTCAAAAGAAGAGGAATGGGAGTTAGCGAGACGACCTATGGTGCCTACGAATATTGAGAACTGGACGTCAGCCTTTTTGATTTATGCTAGTGTCTACTGCGAGCGTCATTCAGATTCTTGTGTGGCTTTGTTTAAGTATATGGATGTGGTGCGTCGGGCACAGATGGATTATGGTGGTTTTTGGTTGGTTTCGTTACGACGAAGAATTTCGTGCATGGAAGGCCATGGATCCAACTAAGGTTTGGGGTGAAATAGACAATGAACTTTGGATGCAATGGTTACAGATGGCCAGGTATGCGCCTACTACGCATACGGCTAGTGGGTTGCCTGTGCAGTACAAGCCCTTTCAGGGGCGTCCCACCCATTTTGGGGTGGGGTTCGGACAGCGAGGTCAGATCCAGGGTAATGGGTCTTGCTGGTCATTCAACAGTGGATTCTGTAACAGACAGCCATGCAGGTTTAGGCATGATTGTTCCCATTCCGGTGGCAGGCACCCGGCATATCAATGTTTTGGAGGGATCAAATGGGGCTGGTAAGGTCAAGAGTCAAGAGGTGGGGAGAGGGGTATGGGTCAGATGCAACATGTTGCTGGAAAAGGGCCCTACACCTATTAAATGGGAGGTAATTTCACATTGGTTACAGTTTTATCCTCAGGTTGAGGAAGCAAAGATTTTGCTTTATGGTTTTATGGATGGTTTTCGGTTGGGCTAACAATTTGAAGTCAGAAAGAGTTTTCCCGGAGGTGGTCAGGTCTAAATTGAACAAGGAGTTGGATTTAGGGAGAATTGTAGGCCCCTTTTCGGAGTGGCCTTTGCCTAATTTGACGATTTCACCCCTTGGGGTAGTACCTAAGAAGCAGGCTGGCGAATTCCGTTTGATCCATCACTTGTCTTGGCCGGCGGGTTTTTCGGTTAATGATTTCATTGCGGTTGAGGATACAGTGGTGCATTATGCTTCAGTGGATGAAGCTATTTCGTTGGTGAGGAGGTGTGGTCAAGGTGCGGAAATGGCTAAATCCGACATTCAGTCGGCTTTTTGATTATTGCCCGTGCACCCAGAGGATTTTTCTCTGTTAGGAATCCAATTTGAAGGCGCGATATATGCGGATCGGATGCTGCAGATGTGTTGTTCGGTGTCTTGTTCATTATTTGAGATGTTTACTACCTTTTTGTAGTGGTGTTTTCAGTCTCAAAAGGGTGCAAGGTTGGTGACGCATTACTTAGATGATTTCTTCTTTGTCAGAAAGGCGGATTCAGGTGCATGTGGCAGGTCCCTGTCTGAGTTTGAGAAGTTGATGTCTGTATTTGGTGTTGCGCTGGTGAAGGAGAAGACAGAAGGTCCATCGACATGTCTTAATTTTTTAGGCATTGAGCTTGACTCGGAGAGGATGGAGGTGACTTTACTTCAGGACAAGGTGCAACAGTTAATTTCCATGTTGGAGGAGGCTGTCAAGAAAACCAAGTTGGAATTGCGGCAGGCTCAGGCTTTACTTGGCCACTTGGATTTTGCTTGTAAAGTTGTGAGAGTGGGAAGAGCTTTCTGTAGGAGGCTCGGTTTTGCGATGCGGGGTGCGATTTTGCTGCATCACCATATTCGGCTCAAGGCACACATCCGAGAGGATCTGAAAATGTGGATTGGTTTTCTACAAGAGTTTAACGGTGTTTCGATGTTGGTTGAGGATTCTGAGTGGTTTTGGCAGATTCAGATATTTTCTGACGTGCCTGGAGCTAATGGTTTTGGGCTATTTTTGGATGGGCACTGGGCGGCAGAAGCTTGGCCAGCTGGTTGGGAAAAAGCGAACCACAGTATTGCATTTCTAGAATTCTTTCCATTGGTGGTTGCCCTGGTTGTTTGGGGCCCATATTTGGCTAACCGGAATGTGGTGTTTAACGTGGACAATCAGACTGTAGTGTCTTTGGTTAACTCGCAAAAAGCTAAGGATGTGAGAGTGCTGAAGTTATTGCAAATTTTTCCGTTGCATTGTTTGAAGGTCAATGTTATGTTTAAGGCGAGGTGACATGGGTTGGGGGCAGTGATGTCATTTCTAGAAGAAGGGATGAGGCAGTTCGCTTTATTATGCACCTCCTTGATACAGGGTTGTCTGCGGTTACAATACCGGGTAAGTTGTCAGGGATTTCATTTTATGGTAAGTATTTTTGGGGTTATGATCCAGTTGAAGGTGAAATTTAGAGGAGTATTTTGGTGGGCTGGGCAAGGTCAGGGAGTGCGAGATGGGATAGAAGGTGCCCGATTATATCACAGCTTTTACTGGCCATTCTGCAGGTTCTAGAGGAGGTTTGTTTTTCGGACTGGGAAATTAGATTGTTCTCATTATGTATGGCTTGGCTATTCCATGGGGCATTTCGTGTTTCTGAGCTGCTGGGGTTGAGAGGGAAGGAAGGCTTATCGCGTTCGGATGTACAGGTAAGAGGTGGGGACATTGTCATATTGTTGGGTAAATCTAAGGTGGATCAGTTGGGCAGGGGCCAGGAGGTCATTTTAAAGCGAATGGGTTCACTGGACTGTCCTGTCGGGCTTTGGAGGGTTTTTGTGGGTATTTTGCCGGAATCTGCCAGGTTGGTTGATATTTTTGCATCAGGATGGCTCTTATTTAACAGCATCACAAGTCCCGGCTGTATTGAAGATGTCTATTAGGAGGTTGGGTTTAGATCTGAGTTGTTATGGGACGCATTCCTTTAGAATCAGTGCTGCGACAGAGGCAAGAAGGTTGGGGAGAAGCGATTAGGTAATTCAGGATCTGGGTAGGTGGAGATCACAGTGTTTTCAGCGCTATGTTAGGCTGTTTAAATAGTTTGGTTTTTTTTGTTGGTTTTCTTAGATGTGCATATTTGCTGTCTTTTATCCTGTTTTTTCCATTTTCTTTCCCCCTCCCTTCCTTCCTTCCCCGCTCTTTCTCCTCTTTTGCTTTCAGGTTTTCACTTGGGACGGCGGTGCAAGCTCTGTTTGTCAATATCTAACATCTGTTTCTTTATAGGTTGCGTCGGGGGCCAGGATGGAGCATGTGCTGTTTGGATTGTCAGGCATTCCTTTGTTCGCTGGGCCGCAAAACAGGCAGCTACGAGGCATTTTGGTTGCCAATTGTGTTTGGATGGGACAAGGATTAAAGTTAGCTGGGTGGGGCGAATTATTATACGTTCTTTCTAAGAGGCTGCGACAAGGGGTTTGCCCTGACTTATTGATTATTCATTTAGGGGAAAATGACTTGGTTGCGCTCTCAGGTATTGGTTTATTGAAGACAATGAAAATGGATTTGGTAAGGATTAAGGAGCGGTGGGCGAGTACTCACATTGTTTGGACTAGTTTAGTGCCCAGAAGGGTCTGGAAGTGTGCTAATTCTTTTAAGGGTATAGAGAAACAGCGTAGGAAGGTGAATAGGGAGATGAACATTTTTTGTAGGATGCATGGTTTTTCAGTTTTAAGTCATGACAATATTATTGGCTCTGAGGTGGAATTATTCCGGCAGGACGGTGTTCATTTATCATTTATGGGCAATGAACATTATTTGTTGGAGTTGCGCTTGGTTATTGCAGATTTGTTTTTCAGCATTAGCTCCATACAGAGGAGTTTCACTGTTTCATTTCATGATGTTGTCTGTTTGGAGTACTAGTCATCCTTCCACATTGTACTGACATAGTAATCTATGAGGAACTATTTTACATCTGAAAACTACGCTCATCAGCACATTTAATCTCACATTAAATTCTTTATATTTTATAGGCTTCATTAATAGAAAGGAATCCACATTGGCATCTTTTCTCCCTGGATTGGCACAGTCAATAAAACTGGTTTTAATTGGATAAACAGCATTTCAGCATACTATACACTTAAACATAACATAAGTGTAGAGTGGAGTTGTGTAGAGTGGAGTGGCATAGAATGGAGTGATGCCAGTCTTCGCTGTTCTCTTCTCCCTCCTCGCACTCACTTGCACTACTTCCTGCATAGCGCTTCAATGCCATCGCCGGAATGCGCTCTACAAATACAGATATAGAGCTGAGTGGTATAGACTGTAGTGGAGTGGCATGGAGTGTAGTGGCATAGGCTGGTGTAGTGTAGGGCAGCATAAAGTTGATTAGTATAGAATGAAGTGGCATACAGTGGAGTGGTGTAGAGTGGAGTGGCACACATTAGAATGGGATAGAGGGGTGGATTACAGTGGTGTGGAGTAGAGTGGCATGGAGTAGAGCAGGTGACATAGAGGAGAATGACAAACAGAGGCGTAGACTGGAGTGGTGTTATGTAGAATGGAGTAGAGTGGAGTGGCACAAAGTAGAGTGGTGTAGAGTAGAGTGATGTAGAGTGGAGTGGCATAGAGTGGTGTATAATAGAGTGACAAGGAGTAAAGTGGCATTGAGTGGGGTTGAGTGGAGTAGAGTTGCATGCAGTGTTGCAGAGTAGAATTGCATGGTGTACAGTAGAGTGGCATAAAGTGGAGTAGAGTACAGTAGTGTAGAGAGCCATGATTGGCATTGTGTGGAGTGGAATGATGTAGAGTAGAGTGACATACAATGAAGTGTTGTGGGTTGGAGTAATGTTTAGTAGAGTAGAGTAGAGTGGAAGAAGGTAAAATAGGGGAGAGTGCCATAGATTGGTGTAGACTAGAGCGGCCTGGCATGTAGTGGATTGGCGTAGAGTGTAGTGGCATGGAGTACAGTGACATAGAGTAGGGTAGCATAGACTTGATTGGTGTGGAGTAGAGTGGTGTGGAATAGAGTGGAGTAGAGTGGAGTGGCATAGAGTAGAGTGTCATAGGGTGGAGTGGCATAGAGTAGAGTTGAGTGGTTGAGAATAGATTGCATTAGAGTAGAGTAGATGGGCAAAGAGTAGAGTTGGTCAGAGTGGAGTGGCATACAGTAGAGTGGAGAAGAGTGGAGTGGTATAGAGTTGAGTGATGTAGAGTAGAGTGAGGTACAGTGGAATGAAGTGGAGGAGAGTGGACAAAGTGGCATAGAGTAAAGTGGCATACAATGGAGTGGAATACATTGGAGTGTCGTACAGTGGAGTGGCATAGAGTAGAGTGGCATGGATTAGAATGCAATGGAGTTGCATAATGTGAGTTGGCATGGTGTGTCATAGAGTGGAATGCTGTAGAGTGGAGTGAAGTAGAGCTGAGTGGATTGGATTGGAGTGGAGTGGCATGGAGTGTATTGGCATAGACTGGTGTAGAGTAAAGTGGCATACAATGGAGTGGCATACAGTGGAGTGGCGTAGAGTGGAGTGGCAGAGAGTGGCTTATAGTAGATTGCCATAGAGTAGAGTGGCATAGAAAGGGGTAGAGTAGAGTTCGATGGAGTAGAGTGGCATGGAGTAGAGTAGGGTGGCATAGAGTAGTGTAATGAAGAGTGGAGTGGTGTAGAGTAGAGTGACATAGAGTAGAGGGGAGTGGCATAGAGTGCCATAGAATAGGGTGGGATAGAGTGGAATAGAAAAGGCATAGAGTAGATTGACATAGAGTACAGTGACACAGAGAATAGTGGCATTGCAGAGAGTGGCATAGAGTAGAGTGACATAAAGTGGGATGGCATAAAGTGCACCAAGGTAGAGTATAGTGACTTTGAAAGCTGCAGAGTAGTGTTGTGTTGTAGAGTAGAGTGACTTAGAGTGGGCAGAGTAGATTATAAAGGTATAGAGTATGGTGGTTTAGAGTGCCATGAGTGGCGTTATGTGGAGTAGAGTGGCATAGAGTGGGGTAGAGCAGAGTGTCGTAGTGTAGAGTGGGATAAATTAGAGTGGAATGGCATGGAGTGACATAGAGTAAAGTGGAGTGGCGTAGAGTAGAGTGGCATAGAGTAGAGTGGTATAAAGTGGCATACAGTAGAGTGCCATAGTGTGGGGTGGAGTAGAGTGCATGGAGTGGAGTGGTGTGGAGCAGAGAGGAGTAAGTGAAGTGGAGTGGGTTGAAGTGATGTAGAGTAGAGTGGAGTGATGTAAAGTGGGTTGATGTAGAGTGTCAGAGAGTAGAGTGGTGTGGAGTGGAGTTAAATGGCCTAGAGTAGGGTTGCCACAGAGTGGCATGGTGTGGAGTTAAGTGGTTTGGAGTAGGGTAAACTGCCATAGAGTGGCGTAGAGTAGAGTGGAGTGGCATACAGTGATGTAGAGTAGAGTGGCATGCAACAGATTGTCATAGAGAGGAGTGACATAGAGTAGGGGGTTCATTGAGTTGAATAGAGTGGAGTTTCATAGAGTTGAATGGTGTAGAGTAGAGTGAAGTGGCGCAGAGTGGCATAAAGGAGAGTAGAGTGAGGTACAGTAGAATAGACTGGAGTGGTGTAGAGCAGAGTGGCATAGAGTCGAGTGCATAAACTAGAGTGGCATAGATTAAAGTGGTGGTGAGTAGAGTGGCAGAAAGTGCAGTGGGGTAGAGTGCATGGAGGAAAGTAGTGTGGATCAGAGTGGAGAAAAGTGGCATAGTGTAGCATGGAATGGCAGGGAGTGACATAGAGTAGAGTAGTGTAAATTAATGTAAAGTGGAGTGGCATAGAGTAGAGTAGTGTAGTGTAAAGTGGCATAGAGTGGAGTGAAATGGCATAAAGTAGAGTGGTGTAGAGTAGAGTGGCATAGAGTAAAGTGGCATAGAGTGCCATAGAGTGCCATTGTGTGGAGTGGAGTGGCATAAAGTAGAGTCACATAGAGTAGAGTGGAGTGGCATAGAGTAGATTGGCATAGAGTGGCATAGAGTGAGGTGCAGTGGATTAGACTTGTAAGGAGTAGAGTGGCAAAGAGTAGAGTGATGTGGAGTGGTATATAGTGGTGAGGAGTGGTGTAGACTAGACTGGACTGGAACTGAGCAGCATAGAGTAGAGTGGCATTGTGTGGAGTGGATTGGCATAGAGTGGAGTAGCATAGAGTAGCATAGAGTAGAGTGGAGTGGCACAGAGTAGAGTCAAGTGATGTAGAGTAGAGTGGTGTAGAGTGGAATGGTGTAGAGTGGTGTAGGGAAGAGTGGCATGCAATAGAGTGATATAGAGTGAAGTGGCATAGAGTGGAATGTCATAGAGTTATATGGAGTGGAGTAGCATAGAGTGGTATTGTGTAAAGTAGTATGGAGTGGTACAGAGTAGCATAAAGTAGAATGGAGTGAGGTATAGTAGAGTAGAATAGAGTGACACAGAGTGGAGTGGCATAGAGTTGAGTGGTGTAGGTTTGAGTGATGTTGAGTAGAGTGGCATAGAGTGGGGTGGAGTATAGTGCATGCAGGAGAGTTATGTGGAGGAAAGTGGAGTAGTTTTACATAGGAGTGAAATGGAATGGAATGGTATGGAGTGGCATAGAGTAGAGTGGTGTAAAGTTGAGTGGCATGAAGTAGAGTGGCATATCATGGAGTGGAATGGCATAAAGTAGAGTGGCATAGAATAGTGTGGCATAGAGTGACGTAGAATGGAGTGGCATAGAGTACTGTAGCGTGTCATTGTGTGGGGTGAATGGGCTACATACAAAAACAAATGCTTCATTAAAAACCAGTCACAGACATGGTGGTCTGCTTATCACCATCCCTGTGATGGCTGCGATTCCTATTGGGTCCCAAATTGCAACCTACCCCAGTAATATGCATGAGGTAGGTCTATTTGCGACCCATTAAGAATTGCTAACGAAAGTCACAAGAGTTTATTACATTAGGAATACCGATTTTCTAATTGTGATTCGTAACGGTATTCTTAATATTAGTACATATGGCCCAAAGCAACATAAATAAGAACCTGTATGCCTGTATCAAAAGTAGGAAAGCACATTGCACATTCAGAAATTATAAAGAAAACCTTATAAAATAAAAAAGTGCATTGCAAATAGACAAGGCAAAACACATATCCTGAAATGAAGGGAGGTCTATGAAAGATAAGCAGTTAAAAGCTAACAAATGAGAGTGACAGTGAACACAACTCATGGTATGCTGTGGACAGATGGGAAGCCCACTGAATTGCAAAAAAATATGTTGTGCAGCACATCATACATAGGGGAGACCTAAATAGGCTTGGTCAGTGTGTGGGCAAAATGATGTACAAAAATACTCACAGCAGATGTACTAGTATACAGGCTATCTGACCAGATGTCATTTTCTGCATAAAAATATGTTTGGTTGGAAGAAGGAGCATTCCCCAAGAAAGATAGGTCCAGATGTACAAAGCCGATGGGCTGTATGCAAAAGGAAAAAAATGCTTTTTACAATGTGCCAAAGGCAAAATGCGACTCAGTAACTTGTTAGCGAATCACATGTTGCTCTTGCGAATGAGGATGTTTAGGGCTTCCCTTCCTAATACCGAATGGCACTGGTATGTACGAATGTTATGCGACTGGAATGCAGTCACAAATCATTAATATTTTACCAACTCCTTAGAGAAGGCGGTAACCAATTTGCAAATGAGAAAGGGACCCCACAGGACTCCTCCCTCTTTTTGAATGTGGTTGAAAACATTTTTTAGAGCAGGCAGAGGTCCCATGGACCACTGCCTGGTCCTAATTAATGAAAAGAAAACTTTATATATTTTTTTGTAAGTGATTCTGTTTTCATTTAGGTAAAACAGGCAACATTACAAAAAATTGCTTTATTGAAAAGGCAATCGTTGGAGTGCAAACATTATCATTAGAAATGTAATCAGTAAAATATAGTGTGAAATAACATATAGTAAAAGGTTGTTTGACAATTGTGTCTTCAATCAATCAATTAAAGAAATTTATAGAGCGTGCTATTCACCCATGAGGGTCTCAAGGCGCTAGTGGGGGGGTGATCACTGTTCGAAGAGCCATGTCTTGAGGCCCTTCATGAAGAGCAGGAGGTCCTGGGTCTTGCGGAGGTTGGTGGGGAGGGAGTTCCAGCCCTTGGGGGCGAGATAGGAGAAGGATCTGCCTCCTGTGGTGGAGTGTTTGATGCGGGGGACTGTGGCAAGTGAGAGGTCGGCGGAACGGATGTGGCGTGTGGGAGTGTGGAAGTTCACTCTTTCGTTGAGGTAGGTTGGGCTGGTGTTGTAGAGGGATCTGTGTGCGTGAATGAGGATCTTGAAGGTGATCCTTTTGTCTATGGGGAGCCAGTGAAGGGCTTTGAGGTGTGGTGAGATGTGATCATGGCAGGAGAGGTCCAGGATGAGGCATGCTGCTGTGTTCTGGATTCGCTGTAGTTTGCGATTGAGTTTGAATGTGGTGCCGGCACACAGGGCGTTCCCGTAGTCTAGCCTGCTGCTGATGAGTGCGTGGGTGACGGTCTTTCTGGTCTCTGTGGAAATCCATTTGAAGGGTTTTTTCAGTGTGCGGAGTGTGTTGAAACAGGAAGAGGTGACGGCGTTGATTTGGTGGGCCATGGAGAGGGAGGGGTCCAGGATGATGCCGAGGCTGCGTGCGTGGTCTGCGGGGGTGGGTGCGGGGCCCAAGTGGTGGGCCACCAGGAGGCGTCCCATATGTTTTTGTGGGGGCCAAAAATGATTATCTCGGTTTTGTTGGAGTTGAGCTTGAGGTGGTTAGCTGTCATCCAAGCGGCGGTGTCAAGGAGTGCAGCATGGAGGTTGGTTTTGGCGATGGTGGGGTTGAGGGTGAGGGAGAAGATGAGTTGTGTGTCATCTGCGTAGGAGAGGATGGTGATTCCGTGTGGTTGGACAACGGTGGCTAGTGGGATCATGTAAATGTTGAAGAGTGTGGGGCTGAGGGAGGATCCTTGTGGGACTCCGCAGGTGATTTTGGTGGCAGTGGATTGGAAGGGTGGGAGGTGGACTTTTTTGGGTTCTATGAGGAAGGAGGTGAGCCAGTCTAGGGCTTTGTGTCGAATCCCAGAGTTGTGGAGGCGTGTGCGGAGTGTGTGTTGCAGACAGTGTCCAAGGCGGCGGAGAGGTCAGGAGTATGAGTGCGACGGTCTCACCCTTATCGACTCTGGTTCTGATGTTGTCAGTGCATTCGATGAGGGCAGTTTTCATGCTGTGTTCTTGCGGAAGCCAGATTTGGAGGGGTCGAGTGTGTGGTTTTCCTCGAGGAAGTGGGATAGCCGGGAGTTCACTAGTTTCTCCGTGACCTTGGCGGGGAAAGGGAGGAGAGAGATGGGGCGGTAGTTGGAGAGGTCGTCTGGGTCAGCTTTGGGCTTTTTTAGGAGAGCGGTGACTTCCGTGTGCTTCCAGGGGTCTGGGAAGATGGCAGTTTAGAATGAGCTGTTGATTATGGCTCGAAGTTTGGGGGCAATAGCTGGGCTGGCTTTGTTGTATATCCGATGGGGGCAGTGGTCAGAGGGAGAGTGGATGGAGTTCATTGTTTTTTCAGTTTCTTCGTCGGTGGTGGGGGCCCAGGTGGTGAGTAGGCTGGGGGGGTGTGTGGTGGATCTGTGTTGGGCAGGTGGGGGGGGGGGGTGGTATGAATCTGTTGTATATGTCCTGGATTTTGCGGTGGAAGAGGTTTGAGAGGGAGTTGCAGAGGGTTTGTGTGTGCGTGGGGTCTAGGTTGCTGGCTTTGGGTTTGGAGAGCTCTTTCATGATGGTAAAGAGTTCTTTGCTGTTTTGGGAGTTGTTGTCAATGCGTTCCTTGTAGTGTGCTCTTTTGGTGGTGCGTATGAGTTGGTGGTGGTTGCGCATGGAGGTTTTGAGGGCGGAGAAGTTTGTGGTGGAGGGTTCTTGTCACCAGGTTTTCTCCGCTTTGCGGCATTTGCGTTTGGACTCTTGGAGTTCAGTGGTGGACCATGGGGCGTTCTTGAAGTTGCGGGTGGTAATGTTTTTTCTGAGGGGAGCAAGAGAGTCTGCGCAGGTAGTGATCCATTTGTTGAGGTTATGTGCAGCAGTGTTGGGGTCGTTGGTGTTGGGGTGGGGTTCTGTGCCAGTAGGGAGTTCAGGTGTTCTGTGGGGATTTTGTCCCACATGCGGTAGGGGGTGGTGGGTTGGTGGTGGTGTGTGGGGGGTTTGGTGTAGGAGAAGTGGATGCAGTGGTGGTCTGTCCAGTGGAGTTCGGTGGTGTGGGTGTAGGTTATGTGTTGGCTTGAGGTGAAAATTGCATCAAGTGTGTGTCCAGCCGAGTGGGTGGGCGCTTTGACCAGTTGTTTGAGTCTAAGGCTGGTGAGGTTGTCTAGCAGGGAGGAGGAGTTGTGGTCGTGGGGGTTCTCCAGGTGAAAGTTGAAATCGCCAAGGAGGATGTAGTCTGTGGAGCTGAGGGTGTGAGGGCTGATGGTGTCAGCGATGGTGTCACAGAAGGGGGGGGTGGTCCTGGGGGTCTGTATACGAGTGTGCCTCTGAGGGTGGTGTTGTTGTTGATGTGGATTAGGAAGTGCATTTGTTCTGCGTTGTTGAGGGTGTCAAGGGTTATGGTGGTGACCTTGATGGTGTCTTTGTGCAGGATGGCGATGCCACCTCCTGGTTTGTTAAGGCGGTCTTTTCATTGGAGTTTGTAGCCCTCAGGGATGGCCATAGCTATGTCGGGCTCGGATGAGAGGTTTGTCTAGGTTTCTGTGAGGAAGACAATGTCAGGTGAATGTGATGTGATGAGGTCCCAGAGTTCTATGGCATGTTTGTGTAGGGAGCGGGTGTTTAGTAGCAGGCAGTTGGGGCAGTTGCAGGGGGTGTGGTTGTTGTGTTGGGTGATGTTGTTGGTGACGGTGCTTGTGGTGTTGGCGTGGGTTGTGTTCAGGTTGTGTTTTTTTTTTGGTGGGTGTGGGGGCTGTGCGGGAGGTTGTTACGGGGAGGCTGTTGTGTTTGGTGTTGGAGGCTCTGGGGTCGGTGTGGGGCGTGTGGGTGTTGCGGGTGTGAGAGGTTAAGCAGGAGAATAGGCAGGTGCGGCGGGTGAAGGGGCCCTGTGTGTGTGTGTGGGGCTGGTTTGGATGCAGGTAGGGAGCGGTCCGGGGTTGAGGGAGTGGAGGGTGTGAGGGGGTAGTGTTGTCTGGGGGGGTCTTGGCTGGGGGGATCAGAGGGACTGACTCTGGGCGCGGTCAAGGCGCGGACGGGCGAAGACGAGGAGGGCGGGGCCACAGAGTCGCAGCGGCTGGGAGAGGCAGAGGATGGGGAGCGCACAAGGGGTAAAAAGGCACACAGTACGGAACTAAAGCAGAAAAAACACGGCACTAAAAAATAAGGCACAATAAAAAGAATGGAAACTTTTTAGAGTAGGGCAGAATACAACGAAGGAAAAACAGTCAAGGAGGGGAGGGAAAAGCGAATGGGGGCGCGAGGGGGGTGGGGCCGCAGGGACGCAGCGGCGGGGAGAGGCAGAGGCCGGGGAGTGCACAAGGGGTAAAAAAGGCACACAGTACAGAGTTTAAAGCAGAAAAAACACAGCACAAAAAAGTAAGGCACAATAAAAAGAATGGAAAACTTTTTAGAGCAGGGCAGAATACGACGAAGGAAAAACAGTCAGAGAGGGGAGGGGAAAGCGAATGGGGGTGTGAGGGGGGCGGGGCCGCAGGGACGCAGCGGCGGGGAGAGGAAGAGGCCAGGGAGCGCACAAGGGGTAAAAAAGGCACACAGTTCAGAGTTTAAAGCAGAAAAAACACGGCACTAAAAAATAAGGCACAATAAAAAGAAGGGAAAACTTTTTAGTGCAGGGCAGAACACAACGAAGGAAAACAGTCAGGGAGGGGAGGGGAAACGAATAGGGGCGTGAGGGGGGTGGGGCCGCAGGGACGCAGCGGCGGGGAGATGCAGAGGCCGGGGAGTGCACAAGGGGTAAAAAAGACACACAGTACGGAGTTTAAAGCAGAAAAAAAAGGCACTAAAAAATAAGGGACAATAAAAAGAATGGAAAACTTTTTAGAGCAGGGCAGAATACAACGAAGGGAAAACCGTCAGGGAGGGAAGGGGAAGCGAATGGGGGCGCGAGGGGGGCGGGCCGCAGGGACAAAGCGGGGGGGAGAGGCAGAGGCCGGGGAGCGCACAAGGGGTAAAAAAGGAACACAGTAGGGAGGTTAAAGCAGAAAAAATACTGCACTAAAAAAGAAGGCACAATAAAAAGAATGGAAAACTTTTTAGAGCAGGGCAGAATACAACGAAGGAAAAACAAGGAGGGGAGGGGAAAGCGAATGGGGCTGTGAGGTGGGCGGGGCCGCAGGGACGCAGCGGTGGGGAGAGGAAGAGGCCGGGGAGCGCACAAGGGGTAAAAAAGGCACACAGTTCAGAGTTTAAAGCAGAAAAAACACAGCACTAAAAAATAAGGCACAATAAAAAGAAGGGAAAACTTTTTAGAGCAGGGCAGAATACAACGAAGGAAAACAGTTAGGGAGGGGAGGGGAAACGAATGATTGGGCGCAAGGGGGGTGGGGCCACAGGGACGCAGCGGTGGGGAGAGGCAGAGGCCGGGGAGAGCACAAGGGGTAAAAAAGGCACACAGTACGGAGTTTAAAGCAGAAAAAACACGGCACTAAAAAATAAGGCACAATAAAAAGAATGGAAAACTTTTTAGAGCAGGGCAGAATACAATGAAGGAAAAACAGTCAGGGAGGGGAGGGGAAGAGAATGGGGGCACGAGGGGGGCGGGCCGCAGGGACGCAGCGGCGGGGAGAGGCAGAGGCCGGGGAGCGCACAAGGGGTAAAAAAGGAACACAGTAGGGAGGTTAAAGCAGAAAAAATACTGCACTAAAAAAGAAGGCACAATAAAAAGAATGGAAAACTTTTTAGAGCAGGGCAGAATACAACGAAGGAAAAACAGGGAGGGGAGGGGAAAGCGAATGGGGGCACAAGGGGTGCGGGGCGCAGGGACACAGCAGCGGGGAAAGGCAGAAACCGGGGAGCGCACAAGGGGTAAAAAAGGCACACCGTACAGAGTTTAAAGCAGAAAAGACAGGGCACTAAAAAATAAGGCACAGTAAAAAGAATGGAAAACTTTTTAGAGCAGGGCAGAATACAATAAATACAATAAATAAATAAATAAATAAATAAATAAAACATGTGTAGCTGTCATAGTGGACACCATAAACAACATCCATAAATATGAAAATAACTTCAATGAAAATGTATTTTGTTTATTCATAATTAAATGTACTGAAAAATAAATAGTAGTATGTACTAAAGGGATTAATAGTTTAAATATTATGAAATGTTGAATCTTTATTTTTTAGCATTGGTTTTAAAAGGCCTCATGTTTTAGTAATTATCCAGAGGCAATGTTTTACAAATGTTTACACTGCAAATAATGTGTCTCTAAGTATCCTGTGAGACTTGCTCACTGTGGAGAAATTATGTTCTTCTGTTGTAAAACGTGCCTGTCATCCTGGGATGAGATAATGTGTACCCCGGAACAATAGTCTTCAGTGCTCATGTATAACCAGCAACAATTGTATTTTACTGCGGAATCTGGTGACTGTAGTTAGAGAAAGAGAGCCAATTCTGAATGCAGAAAATGAAGAAAAGATACTCCTGAAAGTGGAATAATTGCAATTGGCTCTGATCTAAACCACCTCATAGTCAGACCAAAAGAAACCTAGCTAGTTGCTTTCCAGAGATTTAATATAGCAAAACTGAGTGGATGTAAATTCAGATTTTCCTTTTACTCTGCTAGTGAAATTATGTCATCCTGTTTCTTCGCTCTTTGCTTATTTTTCTGTCAGTTCAGATGCATTAAGGCCAAATATTACTTAACTGTTCCCTATTATGCCATTGCCCAGTGAAGAAGATCAGAAGATGCTCCTCTGATGAAGACATTGCTGCTTGCTAATCCATTTAGAAGAGGAATAATCATATGTACATTTGTGTTTCTTGCAGATTTTTATGTTTTCTCCTTTTAGAAAACCTAACCTCTATTTTTGGTTAGTGCCATAGTCAGATGTTTTCCAAGTTAGTTTTTGTCTTCTTTTCTTTTTGCATGAAGCCCAAACATGCATATTGAATGAAAGTAATAGTTAAGGATGCTAAATTCTAAATTTGACTGTTTCATATAATTTGATTGTAAACAATTCATCTGCGATAGCTAAATATGTTCTGTTTCCATCATTCATCTGTTATTTTTGTTATTCTGTGGTTCTTCGATGTTTAATGATAAATAATATAGATTAAGATTCTTTAGTAGATTTGGTCAGCCTGTGTAATTCTTGTATTTTTATCATTTGGTCTTGCATTTGATTCATGTGTTCATAGTATTGTTAATTTAAAGGGCAATACATGTTTGAACTGTATTAACCTGGTGTGGTGATTCATGGTCACATAGGTCATGGTGCATAAAAAATTACTGACTCCAAATTAAAAGTGAAGTTTATTGATTTGATATAGTTAATGTTGATTGCTAGGAAGTTATTACACTCCTATCTGAGTCCAAAGATATGTGTCGACCTCTATGGGTAATTGATGGTTACCCTATATGTGTCACCTTATAAATAAATTATCAAATGAAATATAAGGCGGAACACGCCCACACAATCACACACACAGTTGTCTGCTGAGCTCAGCAGGCCACCATCCCTGCGATTGTAGCCACTCACAGTGGGTCGCAAATTGAGACCTGCTTTATAAATATTGGTGAGGCAGGTCCATTTATGACCCACTGCAAATCGCTAACTGTGTCAAACACATTGTTGTACATCGCAGTTTGCATTTTCCTCATAGCGAATCGCTGGAATTCGCTACTAGAAAATTGCAAACATGCAGTTTCGAACATCTGGCCCGTAGTTATTGAAAATGTCAACATTTTGCCTTCAACAAACTACATCAAAAGAGGAAATTTCTTTCTGTTATTGGAAAGCAATTTAGAACAGTCACAGTTTAGCCTGTGTGTTGTTAACATGTTTACTCCTCAGCTCTGACCTGTTACCAGACAACAACTTGCCCGACTGTTCTTCCAAGAAAGACTGAGATCTTGTGCAATTCCTTTTCAACTCTTTTAAATTCTCGAGGCAGACTAAAATAATGATATGCTAGCCTCTCCAGATCTAAGGCAGGAACTGAGACCTGTTGACATATATATTCTTTACATACTTATATTTTTTATCTTGATTTGCATTTTCAATGACAAAGAGTGGGACGACTCCACCACTCTTTCCCATTCTGTGGGAAATACGTCAGTTCCTATACAGTGTGACTCCTGACTCTTCCTCTCTAAAGCTGGATATTTAAAGGTGTTTTTTTCCATTTGTAATTCTTGCATAAATATCATGTCACAGTCTTTTGTCTGCACTGGGTTGCAGATCGGCCTGTTTAACCACACCGATGGCTTACAGCAGTGCCTGAACTAGACTTAACACAGCATGAATCCAGAATTATGTTTTCTCATTTCTTTTCTAAAAATACAGAAACCGTTCCTTTTTGTTTTAAAGCGCAAAGAGTGTAAACTGTTCTCAGTTAAATTTTGGTTTTTGGAGACTGTATAAAAGACTAGTTATTGTATCCTTGTTCCAATTCAGTATAGGTCACACATTTATTCCTATTCAAGAATAAATGCTTTCTAATTGTGCAAGGGAGCGTTGCTCTGTACGAGTGTCCGAGTTCATATATAAATTGTGCTTGCCGAAGTCAAAAAACTAATTTGAGTCAATCGAGTAAACTGATGGACAACATAATTCACGTCCATTTCAGGCAAAGATAAAAAACAACCAAAGTCCTGGTAAAGACGGTACCTATCCATCCACTTATACGTCCATCATAATACATTACCCAAAAACAAGATCATACACCACTGGATAAAAGTGGACATTGATGCACAAAAATGAGTACATCTGCCAGAAAGCAACCTACAACATGTTTTCAGAAAACAGTGATCTCGATAATTAACATGAACAGGTAAATGTTTTAACACCATTTTAATGCAATGTCAAAAAACAAGCCCTCACAATCATGCAACGGTATGAAACAAAATAAAAGTGGAATGGTCTTTCCTAAACACAGTTGTGCTCCTTTCTACCCAAGCCAATGGACGAGCGAGGGAAATATTTTTTGTCCAAGAAGTCATCTAAAGTCAGGAACTTTGCCATTGAGAAACCAGTTGACGCTTCTCCACTTTCGCCAAACTGTACTGTACTTCACCCCCGGCTGCACATGTAGGGGAGCTTTCCAGCCTGCAAATAGCCCACTATTCAATTTGGAAATGTAAGAGGCACAAGAGAGGAGGAAGGGAAGGCGGGGACCAGGATATAAGTGGAAACTGCAAGATTCTCTAGACATGGAGATAGTGTGCGTGTAGAAGGAACATCAATCAAAGATGGATTTCCAGGTAGACAAGTAGAGGAGGGCTCATAAACCAGAAGTGATGTACAGAGGATATTTTAGGGTTGGGTGCTCCAACATGAGAATTCTGCTGAATGGTAGCATTCAACCCAAGTCAAAAAGTAAGATCTTCCTGAAGTAATTCTGAAGTCATCCAAAGACTTCACCTGGCGTATTCCTGTAATTAGCTGGTGAAATCATCCCAAACCATCTTGAACAGTGCCTATAGGGTGAAATATTTTAATGAGATGATTACATCATCATCACAAAAACTACTTCAGGATGTTTTTTTGATTACTTCCTTTGAAAATATGTGATTCTCTTTTACTATTTCAGGGTTACTCCATAACAACAAAGGGATGTCAGCAGATTACTTCATGATGAGTCCATAACGACTAGAGGATGGGAGCAGACTACTTCACGATGACTCTATGACAACAAAGGGATGAAAGATTACTTAATGTTGACACCATGACAACTCAGGGATGGAAGCAGATTATTTCATGGTGACTCACTGAAAAATATAGGGTGGAAGCGGATAACTTCTCCATGACTTCATGACTACTTGAGGATGTGATTTTATTACTTCACCATGACTTGATGACTAATTCAGGAGATGTTTGTATTATTTCAAAGTGACTTCATCACTACTGCTAGATGTATTTTACTACTTCACTATGACTCTGCGAGCACACCTGAATGGGTGTTTACTACTCCAGCATAATCCCATGATGATTGTTTCAACATCATTTTTTGTGTTTAATAGATCTCTATCCCACAGTCTCTCCAGTAGACATTAATTGCACTGGAGTCTATAGTTAATCAAAAACATAGAGGCCCTCAATAGAAGTATGTCAGACATCTGCCTGACATAATATTGTGGTAGCACTACAGTTGTAATAACTAGTACTACAACTGTCTGTGAATACTGTATATTTTGAATTAAATAGGGGATAATATAGCAAAATAAAATATTCATAAATAATTTCCAATTTAAAAAGATTCACAACAGCTTTCAGTGATGTACAATACCATCTTCTTTCTCTAAATTGAAATTATCATGTTGATTGGACAGAAATCTACTTATCGCATATCGAAAATTATTTTGTCCACTTAGCACAATGTATAATTGAGGGCCAAAGATAACTACCACCATCGCTTTAGTCCACTTATTTCACAATTCTTGACCAGGCCTTCTATTAGTTCTTGCTGGCTGTGTTTGAATAGTGAGAGGTAAATATCACAGTTGTGATAGAGCAGCTTTGTGAGAAGTTATGGCTAAGAGGGTGTTGAAGAGTATCAAGCGTGGACTTTATATGAGTTCTGAGTGGCGTGAGTGAGTGGTATACTCAATGAAGTAGGGTGGCAGCTGTGAATGTTTTTCTGAATGTTTTATGGTGGCTAATTGTGAGTCTATGGGTCTGCACATTTATAGTGTTTTCTGGGTGGTTATTACAGTGAGATATGTGAAAATCAGTCAGTGGGTTTGTGAGTGACAAGTGCGAGTGGAGTAAAGTAAACAGAATAACAGTGAGACTGAGGGATTTGAGTGTCTGTGGGTTAATAGTTGAATTAGAATGATGTGAATCTCTGAGTTGTTATTGGCAAGTTTTGTCATCAGTAGGTGTCAGGGACTGGTGTGAATAGGCAGTACTGAGTGGTTATGAGTGGTGTTCAAAGTAACTGTGCCATGTAGCGAGTGAGTGATATGAATGTTTGAAGATAAGAAGTGTGAGCAGCGGAGGAAAATTGTGGCCTTGCCAGTGGACGTTTGGTCTAAATAGTGTTAGGTTGTTATCTTGAATTAAATGTGTGAATAAGTAGTATCAATGTTTGTCAGTGAGCAGAGGGGGGGCAAGTAGCATTGTGAGTATCTTTTGGCGAATGCTGGGAAGAGTCGTTTATGTGGCTTATTAAGTCATGCTGCGAGTGGCACTATATTGGCATGATTGCCAAAGCAAGCATTTCTCTGAAGTGGCTGTAGGAGAATGGGTACTGTACCTGAGTGTGGGTGTGCAATGTGGAAGATAGATTGTGGAGCTGTGAGTAGTGGCAGTGTTATATGAATGGCTGTTAGTACAGCATGCATTTAGGAGTGTTCTAAATCACAATTGGCAAATGGTATAATTCTTGCTGTGAATCTTTGTGTAAAATTTATTTTTAGGTGCAAATGGATGTTGACGTAGGCAGCTGTATAGTGAGATGGTATTTATGTGGAAAGTCTATGTGGACAGCAGGTGCTGAGTGAATAAGGAAATATTAATGTATAACTTGTGGAAAATAGAGAGTGGAAGAGAAGGTGTGTAAGTGCCTAATAACACATTGAATATGCAGAGTCTTGAATCCTGTTTGTGGATGGTGTAACAGTACAGTACTGAGCAGAACAGTAAGAATATGGCATGTGAAATGTTTTGTGGAGAACAAATTTAGATAGGAGATGTGAAGAGCAAACTTTAAGATCAGGTCTAAAGCAGGGGCTAGCAACTGGACTGCAGGTTCAAGGTAACAATGGACAGAGGTTTTGGAGGATATAAATGAGCAGAGGTGGAGTACCAATGGATGGTTAGCAGAAATGAGAAACTCATATCAAGGTAGAAGAATGTATGCAGAGGATAGATTTAAAGGATAGAAAGTATACACAGAGGGTACTTAGGTTGATGGCTAACATATGGACCATGTTAGCAGATGGTGTCATGGGGAGAGTGGTATTCATGGTGAGGACAGGATGTAGACCCTGAAAAGAAAGTGAAAAGGGATGAGAGTCTGTGAGTAGGGTACTTCACAGATATTCGGCCTCATTACAACAAGTTGTAACCTCCGTTCGCCCACCAATGCGGTCGCACTCCTGTGGTTCCCATTATAACATCCCCGCTGGGCCGGGGGGGATGTGGGCCGCAACATGGGAGCCGGCTCCAAATGGAGCCGGCGGTGTTGCAGCCGTGCGACGGGTGCAGTTGCACCCATCGCACATTTCACTGTCTGCACAGCTGTGTGGGGCTGTGCCAGGGGGCCCGCAACTCCCCTTTCCGCCAGCCTTTCCATGGAGGTTTCTATCGCCATGGAAAGGCAGGAAGGGGACTCATAATCCTCTGGGCAGCGCTGCCCTGGCAGATTACAACCGCTAGGACCACTGTGACGGAAAACCGCCGGTCCCGGCGGTGCGACCGCAGTGACTTCCGCCATGGTTAAAATACGCAAGATTGCACCGCCAGCCTAATGTAATGAGGGCCATTGAGTGTGGAAAGGGGATGTTGTGTGCGGAAAGCAAAAGCAATGTGCAAAGAGTGGGCCGAGAATACGTCAAGAGGATATGTACAGAGTGTAAGAGGATGTGAAAGTTGGAGAGTGGATGCAGAGGGCTTAGATTGGATGTGTGTGGTGAACAACAGACATAGACTGTGGTTATATAGGGTGGACAATTGATGTTGACTAGCAGTGCAAGAGCATAGAAGAAAACATGTGGTAGATGGAGATGGAACATGGAAAATAAAGGGTGAATGTGGAGTGCAAATGTACAGATTATAGCATGAGTGATGAGGGCAGATGTGTGGAAGTGCCTGATGGAAAGTGGATAAACGGGTTGAAATCTGATGTGCAGTGTGTAATACACGGGTGCGTTGAGCAGATATGAACAGTGGCATCAGAACATTGAGGGAAGAAGCAGGCTGTGAAATGCAAATGTACTAAATGGAAAATGGATGTAGATTCAATGCACAGTCAATGTAGAGAGAAGGATTTGAGCCATAATCCTTGGATATAGAGTCTGGAGGGTGCAGTTGTAGGGTGGAGAGACTATAAGTAGGATGACGAGGGGAGTATTGGGTGTTGATGGAGGAGATAGCACGTGATAGGTGGAAAGAAAACAAGGAGGGTAGAAAACATATTTGGAGAGAGGGGAGCACAATGGAGATTGGTGAGTGTATGTGCGGGTTGGATGGTGGATGCAGACAGAATATGAGCAGAAGACTGAGCACATGGCCAGAATATGCAGCACAAAGACCAGTTGGAAGGACACATGCTTTTGGGAAAGAGGGAGTGAACTGGGGCAAAATGGAATACACATGAGCAGGGTGGAATGTGCATGGTGGATGTTTGAGAGCAAATGTACCCAGTAGAGACCAGATATTAAATGTGAAGAGCAGATACAGAGGGTGAAGAGCAGAGAACAGAATGAGAACAGATGTGGAGCTTGATTGTGCCCGGAGATGAGTGCATGTGGCAGGAGAAGTGTTTATGTCAAGGGTGAAGAGCCAATGTGGAGGGAAGGACGTAGATGGCCAAAAAGCATATGTAGTTCTCTGACAGAAGATAGGATTCTGACAGTCAGTCCTAACTATTTTCTCACAGTCCTCCACCCTCTTCAGCTGCACTTCATCTTTACCTTACTATACAATTACCTTAGAGCCCGAGGTTTAACATGGCAGAACCTTTCTGCCATCAGGCAGACTTTTATTTAGCTCCTTAGCTATACTATTGATATAAATTATCACCAACTTGATAACATTCAAACTGGTTCGTCTCCTCCCCACTGTGACGGGGGGCTAGCTGTCTAGAAGTGTCCTGAGAATGAATATGAGAGGTCCTCCTTGCCATCTTCAAGTTAAAAGATGTAGTGCTAACGTTGTCCTTTGATTTGTACCTGTGCCTGTCTGTTCCAAGATAGCTAACCCTGATACATTTCCGAGCTCTGTGGCAAGCCATTTTCTTCTGAGCCATATTCACTGACTCACCAAGCCAATGATGTGTATTTCAGTTCTGGGGATGTGATGAGTGGCAAAATGGATTTTGAACCATTTGTGTCTCACCCAGAATAAAGTACATATCTAAAAAGTTGTTTTTCTGCTTTATCTGACAATAGTCTGATTTCACTGTTTATTATTATTGTGAAAATCAAGCAAAAAGTGACTTCAGAGGACTGGGTCTTAATATCTCTATATTTTAGCACTGGGCACTCACAGGTTTATTTTGATAATGGAGTCTGACAAAAAGCTGCAACATATCATAAACAAAAACTCAATCTATTAAATTATGATTTAAGCCAAAGTGGCGCAGTCTGGTGCTGCACCAAAAATAGAAGAACCACGCTGCATCACTTTTGAAATACCGGAATGCTCCGTATTTACAGAAATACGGCAGAGCCCTACATTTCCTCCTGTGCCAGGGATAAATTAAGCTGCCTGCACCAATGCAGGCATCCTTGCACCATATTGCGAGGGTGTCTGCGATGAGGGGATAGATTGTTTATGTGCAAGAAGTAGTCCCTTCCTGCACATAAACAATCTGTTATGGCGATTTGTCACTTCTATGTGTGCTGCAAAATGCAGCACACATAGAAGTACCAAAGCGAAATTTCGGAATGATTGTTTATGTGCAGGAAGGAACGCCTTCCTGCACGTAAACAATAATCCTTGACATTTTGCCATCCTCGCTTTGCCATGCTAATGCCACCATTGGAGTGGCGTTAGTCTTTGGCTCTGCCTCAGGTTCACAACAACTCGTAATTTTGAGGCAGTGGCAAAAACAATGGATGTTGGGGTGAAACACCCGCCGCAACACCAATTGCATGCCCCTCAGATGCAGAAAACTGCATCAGAGGGGCCCATATTTACAAGGAGGCATAACACCACAAAAAGTGGTGTTACACTTCCTTGTAAATATGGAGCAGTGGTTAGCGCTAGCAGAGTGTCCTGAAAAGTGATGCTTTGGTGGAGCTAGGGGCTGTTAAATCTGCCCCACATTGGGGATGAGAAAATCATTAGATTTCACAAATTACAGATTTTAACTCGGCATACACAAATAGTAAAGCTGAAGGCAATCCATCAAGATATGAATGCACGTGTATTTGCAGTTCATAAGGCATAAACAATTATCTTCCTTAGTCATAATCTGAGTCACCACAGCTGGAATTGAGAACACTGAATTTAAGCAAATACTTTGAACACTCTGTCGCGAGCTCTTGGTCTCACAGGTCTTCTATGTAAGGAAGACCTCTTCATCCCCCAAAGACTATAATGCAAGAGCTATATAAAGTTTCCTCAATAGGTACTCCATACACTTCTTTTAGAGATCAGCAAGGCTTAGCTTTATAATACCTCATTGCTTTATACTACCACGATCACTAGGACGTCTATTATATATATTTATATGTCTTAGATTTGATCTTTCACTCTTTTGAATCACATTCCATCATAGGAAAGAGGTTTTAAAATGATTTATAGAAGTCAAGGAATATAGAAATATTATCAGACCAGATGCTGCAATGTCAGACCATGATAATAGCTAAAGCTCAAATATAACTGTCTGAATCTCAATCTCAATCTTTATTCTTTATTCAGTCATCCCCTGATCATAAGAAAAGCATAGCAAAATGACACTTACTAAATTACAATATATAGTTACAATTGTTATTACATACAAAAAATAATAGAACAGGTATAGGTTAAAGCAAATTAAAAAGAAATCATGAAATAATTGCAGACCGTATGTGCATGGCACGGTGATTAAAAGTTGCAATGAAAAGATATAACCTAATTTTTGTCTTTGAATGTAAAAAATCCATGGCAGCCCTGCATTGCCTAGAATTAGCCTGTTTTAAGAAAGTTAACATAAACATTTTTCTCAGTGATGAATAAAACTTACAAAACAGAATAATATTTAACGTGCTTTGTGCAGAATATCCAGTGCATGGGCAGACAGATAGATCAGCAATATACGTGCCCTGCAAGTGCACTGTGTTTATTCTTAATCTGGTTAAAAGAAACATGTGGTATCTGTTGTTGATCCAAGTTAGAAAAGGCTCAATACCAAGAGATTACAGATTTAGGCGTGGGCAAGGACACTCATCATGCCAGCACTTTTGTGCTTCCTCTTTTCCATACATTTAGCTAAAACTTAACTGCCTAAATCAATTACGTCTATGACGTTATTCATAAGTCATATCCAAAAATATTTCAAAATCAAATTGTTTTGGGGTATTAAAAAATGTATCTTGATATAGCTCTGGCCAAAATTGCATCTTTAATTTTAAAATCTGCAACATTGACAGTTGTGCAGGAGATTTCATCTTGGCATTATTACTAATAGCAGCACAATATGTGTGTATTACTTTCATATCTTCTTCAGAGTCAAGCAGAACATATTCCTTAATCAGCTTATCAATCACATTAGTCACTTCGCTGTTGTCTTCTTCACTTTCTGGATTTTCATTGAAATGAAGATTCAGCCTCATAGATCGAATCTCTAAGTTCTTGCATGTAGCCTTGAAGATTTCCGTTTCCTTTTCATATTTCTGTATAGAGACCTGCTGTAAAATTTCTGAATCATCAAGATCAGAGACCTGTTGCTTCAGAACTTCCACAAGTTCTACAAACAGACCAATTTCTGCCCCAAACCATATAATTAATTTGTGATGGTAATATCTGACTAGTGATACAACTACTTCATTTCCGACAGGTTTTACAGAATTCTTTCAAGCGTATGTATAATTGGTGGGTTTCAACAGCTCGCTCCACAATTTTGAGCCTTATGTTCCGCAGCTGCAGTGTGTCAGCAATCAAAAATAATGATACATTTTGGAATGTAAGGTAGCACAACATTTACCACTGGAATAAAGCATTAAGAACGGATATGTGAACAGATTACTGTAATGTCATGTTGTTTTGGGGTGTGACCATAAGGCAGCATTTACAGGCGCATAACATACCACCATTTTTTGAAAGAGGGGAGAAGTGCCTGTGGTGGGGAGATAGATGAGACAAAGGATTAAACGGATCTTGATAGAGGGGCTAGGGTGCAGGGTCTGGTTAAGCAGGAAAAAAGGTACACAGAGGCCCTCATTACGACCCTGGCGGTAATTTGGGGAAAGTTACTGCCAACAGGCTGGCAGTACCTTTTCCCAAATTATCAATCAATCAATCAAATTTTTTTTATAGAGTGCGCTACTCACCCGTGAGGGTCTCAAGACGCTGGGAGGGGAGGGATCAAAAGGGGTGGGTGGCAGGGAGGGTCACTGTTCAAACAGCCATGTCTTAAGGTTCTTTCTGAAGAACAGGAGGTCTTTGGTTTTGCGAATTTGGTGAGGAGGGAGTTCCAGGTTTTGGGGGCGAGGTAGGAGAAGGACCTGCCTCCTGTGGTGGTGCATTGGATGCGGGGGACTGTGGCTAGGGCGAGGTCGGATGATCGGAGGTTGCGTGTGGGAGTATGGAATTCTGACATTGGCGGTTTGGCTCAACTGTCAATGTACCACTCCGTCTGCCAGGGTCGTAATGGCCGCTGGGCTTGAGACTTTGGTCTCCAGCCAGGCAGCTGTCACAATCCCACCCTCGTGATGATGACCCCGCCTACCGCCATGGTTTTTGTAGCATGCGTACCACCACGAAAACCATGGCGGCAGGCACTATCAGTGCCAGGGAATTCCTCCCCTGACACTGATAGGGGTCCCCCCTCCCGCTCCCCAAAGTTCTCCCCCACCCTCCCCCTCCCTCTCCTGCACATTTAAACACCCACATGCGCACACATATACACACATACACACACGCATACCCATATCCACCCACGCATGCACAAATACATACCCACACACCGCAATACACAGCAACATACTTTGTTGCACACATGCATTCACAACACACAACGTACATGTATATTCACATTCTGTCATTCACACACTCATTCAACGTGACTCACACCCGCATGCACGCATACAAAAACAGACACACACCCCCACACACACAACACCCCCGCCCCCCTCTCCTGTCAGAGAACCTGACTTACCTGCTTGCAGGGGTCCTCGGGCTGGAGACGGGACTCAGCGCTGCTATCAGCAGCGTCCACCAGCAAAACACCGCCAGGCCATATCATTGCTCATGATAGAGTAGGCGGTGTTTTGCTGGCGTGGCGCTGCTGCTGACAGCAGGCTACCTTACCGCCATCCGCCGCCATGACCGTTGACGGAATTCCGCCAGCATTCTGGCGGAATTCTGTCGACAGTCATAATGGGCGTGGGCGGCTGGTAGCCACGGCGACGGTATGTTGGTGGCTGTTGCTGTGGCGGTAGGCAGCAGTTACCACTAAAGTTAAAATGAGGGCCAAAGTCTTTTCCCCTTTACACAATGCACATTACGAGATAGTTTGCACTCTCATTTTGTTTTTTCACTTTATTTATTAGACCCAGGTAACATTTTCAATATTCCAGACGAATCTACCTTAATTTTGACAATTTCATTTCACTCTTGTTATGTAAAGTTCACAAAATTATGCTAATATGTCATATCATGTAATTAAAAAACTACAGCAAACTCACCATTTGTGGTAAAGCTTGATTGCCAACAAAGAGAACAACAAAACTTGAGCAGCATTTGTTTGTGATGCATTTATTATTTTTTAACTCCAAAAGTATTCTTGCATCAAAATTGAATGCAAGTAACCATTTCACACTAATATGCAGTGCAAAATACCAGTTTCACTTTTTGTGTATATATGTGTGATTTGCAAAACTCTTCTGAAATTGTGCTTAATTACATAAAAACAAGTTATATGAATTTTGCAATCCCCTAATTTTTGTGTTCGGTGATGCCAGCCACAATTTATTTTTCAAAAACTTTAGATTTAAAAATACACTACTGTTTAGCTGGTAAAGATAGTTGCTGGTTATGGGTTAATTGCGTTGTTTTGATTGAGCAACCACCCTGGCAAATATTTATGCAACTTTAGAATTTAATTCTTCTCATTGTATGATTTTTTTTTGTCGATAATGCACTGAAGTGGAAAATAATCTGGGGATGAGATTTTAGTCATATACAGAACCCAACTGTAGATATTTCAACTTCAATGAGAAAATAAAAGTAAATATGCTTCATTTCTATCTGAAGGATTTAAAATTTATGGAACAGTACCTTCTCTGAAAAAGCAGAACACAGAACTATTTTCCATAAACATGTACAGTGGACAATTAGATTGGTTTTCATTTCTTCTTCATTTAATTTTAAGCAGCAATATTTTGTACTCCAACGGCTTTTCTGATCAGTTAGCAATAGAGCTACAGATGTATGGTTCTCAGAAATAACATTCTCTGAGGAGATGGTTTTTGATAAATGGTTTACTGGAAGCTATACAAATCCAACATTTTGTCACAGAGTTTTTGCCAGTAACATAGTGACTGCTAATTGTTCTGTAGTTTAGGATTAGTTTAAAGTGGCTATGAGTTCCCAACTATAAGTCAGACTGAGAAATTCAGTTACATCACCCTTTCCCTAAATTTATTTATTGCTGATTCTGGAACAGCGAAAAAAGCTCTCAAAGAGCACTATTATAAGGAAGTTTCCATGTGTGAGAAAACAGGGCTGATTGCAGAGGCCCCATAACTTTTTGCCCCCATTTTCCTCTTTTTGCTGGTGTTTTCCTGACTTTGATGGTGCCCTGGGTACTTCTAACCAGTCCCAGGGCCTGTGCTCTGTCTAAAATGGATATGCAAATTAGGCTAATTATAATTGGCTAAGTTAACCTACCTATAAGTCCCTAGTATATGGTAGGGCATGTAGGTTTAGGGACCACAGCATAGGTGGTGCACACCTAGGTGCACTGCTGAGGTGCCCAGTGTCATTTTAAAAGCAAGCCTGCCTTGCTGGCTGCTTTTAAATTAAAGTTATATGCAAATTCGACTTTGGAATTAAAAGTACTTCTAAAGTCTTAAACTACCTTATTTTTACATATAAGTCACCCCTAAGGTGTGCCCTATGTGCCCCTAGGGCTGGGTGCCATGTAACTATAAGCAGGGACTTTATAAAAATAGATTTATAAGCCCTGGTGAGGTAAAAACAGCCAAATTCATTTTTCCCTCATTGAAGTAAATGGCCTTCATAGGCTAGAATGGGCAGACTTTATTTTAAATTTTAAAGTCTCCTTAAATGTTACATACCAAGAATTTGGTATCAAATTAATTGTTGTAATAAATCCCACAACTTCCAGTTGTTGGATTTAATATAACTTGTTCAGGTCAAAAGTTTAGACTTTACCTAAAAAGTTGCCAATTTCAGCTCTGCATTGTTTTTGCTGCTGTGCTCTGATTGGCCAGCCTGCAGCAGCTTCTGCCAGGCTGCCTTAATGAGGTGTGAAGTGGCCTGGCTTCACACAAAGGAATGTGCTTGGGGGAGAGAATCTCCCCTCAGCAGATGGTGAGGCAGGAAGGGGGAGGGCTGCCAAGCTGGTCTTCAAAGGCAGAGAAGGACATTTGCAGCACCCAGCAACACCCCCACATCCTGCAACCCCAGACAATTAGGTGCCCCCTTGATTAGATTAGGAGAGGGCAGGAGAGGGGTGTGTTTATGATTTTTAGCCACACCAGTGGGTGGGCTCAGCCAGATGTAACCTCCAAAAATCAGATTCATCCATGTTGGATTTTTAGAGACTGTTGCCTTCTGGGATGGATTTTTGCCACACTTCCCAGGAAGTGGTCATCACAGGGGGACGACCCTGTCCCTGATTGGAGAACCAGGGCCCCCCTGCTTTTCACCCAGGAGCAAGGATAAAACTGGCAGACCTGCACCCACACCTCAGATCCCTACCAGATTTCAACAAGAAAAGAACTAAAGGAGAAGAAGGACTGCCCTGTTGGACCCCTGGCCTGCACCTGGAACCTGCACTCAGAAGGACTGCACCAGCTGCACACTTGGGCTTCACCACAAGAAGGACTTTGCCTGGCTTCAACTGGTTCAAGGAGGGACTCCCTGTTTGCTACAGGTGAAAAAGTGCTAACCAGAGTCCCCTGCACCAACTCCTGAAGAAAGCGACCAGCTGACCACTGTCCAGTGGCCAAAAAGGAGTTTGCGCCAGGTGCATTCTGGGAGTTGAAGTCTGCAACCCCCAAGGACCATCACAGAACTTCTGGACCCTTGGGGTGAGCTGTGGACCCCAAAAGAACCTTAAAAGAACATCTGGGTGAAGCCCCAGAAGTTTGGAAAAGATTTGAGAATTTTTGGAAAAAGCTCCAGAGAGGGACCGACCCGCCGCGGAAATTCTAGTCGGCTTGCCTCAACCGCGACCCGGTCTGACTTCGTGGTTCGTCCCGGTCAAGAAAAACATCCAAAAAAGAGACTAAGGGGGTCATTCTGACCTTGGCGGACGGCGGAGGCCGTCCGCCAAGGTACTGCCGTCAGAACACCGCACCGCGGTCGAAAGACCGCGGCGGTGATTCTGACATTTGCCCTGTGCTGGCGGGCGGCCGCCAAAAGACCGCCCGCCAGCACAGGGCAAATCAACCTTCCCACCAGGATGCCGGCTCAGAATTGAGCCGGCGGAGTGGGAAGGTGCGACGGGTGCAGTTGCACCCGTCGCGTATTTCAGTGTCTGCTGGGCAGACACTGAAATACTTTTTGGGGCCCTCTTACGGGGGCCCCTGCCGTGCCCATGCCATTGGCATGGGCACGGCAGGGGCCCCCAGGGGCCCCGCGGCACCCCCTACCGCCATCCTGTTCATGGCGGGAGAGCCGCCATGAACAGGATGGCGGTAGGGGGTGTCAGAATCCCCATGGCGGCGGAGCGCGCTCCGCCGCCATGGAGGATTCTGACGGGCAGCGGAAAGTCGGCGGTACACCGCCGACTTTCCGTTTCTGGCCGCGGCTGAACCGCCGCGGTCAGAATGCCCAGCGGTGCACCGCCAGCCTGTTGGCGGTGCTACCGCCGACCTCCGCCATGGCGGTAATTACCGCCATGGTCAGAATGACCCCCTAAGTCCGAAGGTAAAAAGTTGACCGGGACCTCCCAGCCATCGTATCCGAGAAGGGCTCCATGGACGTCGGATCAAGATCCAGGTTTACCCCGGTCGAAGGATTTTCATCTTGAAAAAACGACTAAGTCCGAAGGTAAAAGTCTCCACCGAGGAAACCCACATCGCGTATCCGGACAAGGGCTCCAGCAGGTCGGATTCAACTGGCAGGTTCGTCCCGGTGAAGAAAAACTTCAAAATAAAGACTAAGTCAGAAGGTAACTTTTTTACCGAGGCCTCCCGCGACTTGTAGCCGAGCAGGGCTCCATCGCGGTCGGCCTGAAAGTTTGACTTTGCCCCGGTCGAGGTGCAACCAGATGACCCGATTGGCGCTTTTTGTTTCTAAGCGCTAGAAAAGTAATAATTCTTTAAAAATTCATATCTCCGGTTCCCCTGAACCGCTTTTAATCGTTTTTGTGTCATTTTAAAGATAAAAATATAAACTATTTTTATAAATTGGTTTTGGATTTTTAAACTGTTTCCTGTGTTTTATTTAATTACTGTTTTGTGATATTTGAATGCTTTACACTTTGTCTCCTAAGTTAAGCCTTGACGCTCGTTGCCAAGCTACCAAGGGTTGAGCTGGGATTAATTTACTGAGACCTAACTGTACCTAGGTGGAGGTTAGTGGCTTGTTGCTAGGTGTAGGTACCTACCTGCCCTACCAATAACCCATTTTCCAACACCATGAATGAGAAAAACATCTGCAGGGATGGTATGATAAGGGAAAAAATTCAGGCAACAAGAGAGAAAAATCAGCACAACATGATTAGATCAATTAGGTTTCTGCTTACGAAGACTAAGGTAGAAGACTTTAATCTCAAAAGTAAAAATGTGTTTGATCATTTAAATGACATCTATAATCTTCCACAAGTAATTGACACTGAATATATGCAATCCTTCCTCACGTCTCTACCTATCCCTACTATGTCTTCTGAATTAGTACAGCAATAACTTTCCTTTCATTCTGATAGACTTGATTCATGCCATTACAACTTTGAAAACAAGCAAAACACAGAATCCTACATGACCTTTAAGGAGAGTCCAAGTTTTGTTTTGTTCAATGGGCTACTTTTACTTGGCAAATACATTTTTCCTTCCTTTGAAGCTGGCATTATAGTCAGTTTTCTAAAACAGGATAGAGATTGTGAGGATACTAATGCTTAACCGTTATTTTAGATTACAACATTTTAGCCAAACATGCTGCAAGTAAGCTACATATAGTAGCCAGTACACACAAATATAATGATATGTAAAAATATAGATGATCAAAACCTGACAAAAATATGAAGATTGCACGCCATGTAGTGCAGCTTTGTATTGTTGGTTTAAACAACAATGAGTTTTGGCTTTAAGGGACTTTGCCAAGTGAAATGCCCCATACCCTTTCAAAATAATAAACAAATCAATTTAGTACAAACAATAAACAGACTTCATCTTCACGCAGCAAGAAAGTATAATAAATTATATTTGTGCTATGCCCCAAACGGGCTATATGAACAGATGTGTTTATAGCCTTTTTGCAATGACGTATTGTTGCAACTTATTGGATCTATTTATCATGTCATATACTTTGATATGATTACTGTCATGAATTGGGACTTTGGTTATTTATTATTTAGTATGATTCAGTGTTGTGGGAAGACATAGAGGGTCATTATGAGTATGGCGGTCTGTTGTGAAGACTGCCGCTGTGGAAGCCGCAAAAAGACCAACATGTTGGCAGTAATCTGACCACCGTGTTAAGAGTTACACTGTGAAGTCTGCCAAAAAACAGCCAATGTCACGAAACTGCCAGGACACTGGAGGACGGAAATGAGACGGTTCTACCACCAGCACTGCCAACCCAACAAAAATCCTCCCATTCTTCCATGGTGGAAAACCTCTGGTGGGGTGAACCGCAGCAGTTTAAACTCACATCACACAGAACACAACATTACATTGGATAGTTTGAATGCCCCACACCTGACACACATCAACATACTCAACACACCTACACACTACACTATAAAACACACCTCTACACAACCCACAATCCTTTGAAACCTGAATGCCACACACAGCCACATAGAAGAAATAACAATCCCACAGTTATAAACAAAATAATTTGGCACCTATACACATTTCACTATGCATACATCACATACCTGCACAACACACAATTTACTTTTACACACAACACACTAAAACCATCACCCAATCGTATTACAGCACCAACATCTCATCACTTATGTATTTCTCACCCTTATTCCTTTAAAACTACCTCACCATCTTTACCACCACTACCATGTCCCCATATAAACACCAATTTTTCATGGATGATGAATTGAGGGTCATAGTGGACGAAAGTGTCAGGGTAGAGCCACACCTGTTCAGAGCAAAGCTCCAACAAGCATCAATAGCCAGGGAAATGGAGTTGTGGCAAAGAATAGTCAACAGGGTCAATGCTTTATGCACCTATCTATGCACAAGGCAGAACATCAGGAAGAGGTAGAACGACCTCCGGGGAAAGGTGTGTTCCATGGCATCCAGGCACAAGTTGGCGGTCCTCAAGACTGGATGTGGGCCCCCACCTCCTCCCTCTACTCTCACATATTGGGTGGAGAAGGTCTTGGACATACTGCATCCTGAGGGCCTGACAGGACTACCTGGGGGAATGGAGTATGGTAAGTCCCCACAACATTCATGTCACACAATTGTATTCTCTTGCAGGCTCCCTCACCACCTTATCCCACCTTAATTAACAAAGCACCCACCACCCTTCAGTCTAAATGTGTTAATACCGCTCACTTGCATGCCACTTGTCCACTAAATTCATCTGGCACCACAGCCCTTGAGAATGGCATGTGAAGTACTGGGAACTGATAGCACTACAACTCCCAGAAGGCAATATCCCACCATAATGAAAACCTGAGCAGTGCACCAAAAGTGAGTTGTCATGCATGTGACACTAACTACCAATCTAACCCATCTTGAATGTCCAACTGGAAAACAGCTTATGGCAATAACATCAATCCCAAGGCCTACTCAAACCATCATTACATTCAAAACACAGCTACTGCTGAGTGACCCATCAAACTGCCCTTAGAACAAATACACCTAAGATAAAAATATACTCACCTGGGCAGGAAACCTAGATGCTAAAGTAGATGCACATGCAGTACATCCAGATACAGGTCAATGTATATTTCTTACTTCCATACTGTGTCCCCACTTTGAAACTATTGTGCAATGTCCAGCTTTTAATGTGTGCCATGTATCATGCCAGACACTTTCACTAGGCAACAAAACTGAAAGCCCAATAGTAAGACAACATGAGATGGTATTAGCATTCTAATGACTGCCAACATAGTTTAACACCTTTAAGCATGATGTATGACGTATAAATTACAGAGTATCATGTTGTACTAAGTACATTTTTGCAGCAGCTGTCATTGTCATTTCTGGGAATCATGTCAAGGCACTGTGTGCATCTCACACAACATCACCAATACTCTAAATGACCCATCACTTACTGCAACTCTGTGTTCCACTTCTCCCACAGGTAAGCTTGCCATTGCCACCATGGAAAGCATACCAGAGACTGCCACTACCCCTCTGGATGAAGGCCCCAATGAGGACAACATCCCCGTATGTGTGGATACTTAGCACGAAGCTGGCTTATCCAGGGACACCTGGACTGTCAACAACTGTCAGCCTCACCCTGCCCACAGCTACTCCTCCCAGCCCTGTTGCTTCAACATCACAGGCAACCATTAATACCCAAACCTGTGTCCCAAGGACTGTTTTATCCATTGTGTACCCCCCTCCAGTACAGGTACCTCAGTCTCACCTTGTCACCTCTGACAATGATGGTCCTCCCACCACTGGGAGTGGGCACACCAGGACAGGAGCACAGGAACGTGGGGGTAGGGTGCATGGGAGGGATGTCGTGGGCCAGAGGATGAGGGCTCCAAGAGACAATACTGACCAGGAAACCATCGCCCAAGTCTTCGGAGCCTACCATAATTCCCAGGCTTGATGGGCAGGTAGTCACCATGATGAGGGAAATACAAAAGCTACAGAGGGACAACCACCAGGAAGCCATGCAGCAATGGCAGGCACAAAATGCCATCTTGGCTTCCATCGCTGGAGTGCTGAGGGACATTAATACTACCCTGAGTAGATCTGCCACACAACATCAGGCCTCTTCCGCTAATAATGACTCTTCAGGCCCTTCCACATATGCAGTTGCTAGTGGAATGGAGGCCCTGCCAGTGGAAGGACATGCTCAGACACCCCACCCTCTGTACCAGAGGAACACCCACGCAAACATGGATGTCAACCCAGACATCGAGAAGGAGCAGATGCCAAGACCAAACCCACTGCTAGGAAGTAAACCTCTCCTGACTGGTTCCCCTTGTGTGCCACAGATATACCCTGTTGACTGTTCTGAAACCTAATTCAATTTTCCTGTGTTGTAAGGACACAGGATCAGTGTTACTTAATGGTGTAGCAGATACCCCGATGATTTCGGCCACCATGACAGAACACATCACCTTGACTTTGTATATTTTTGGTTACTATTTACACATATTGTTTTGCACTCCCAAATAAAAAACATTTTAACACAGGTCCTGTGTAAGTGTCATTCATCTATCATGTACAACTGTCATCTATGCCAACTGTGGTATCAATATGTCCCTCGGTATTGGACAAGCTTTGTTATGGACATCATACGTGTACTCTATCACCAGGAGACTCATTACATTGGGTTTGTAACATAGAAGCAACTACAGCTGCATCCTACATCTCCACACATTTATTCCTAGCTTTGCAAACAGCAGATAGAATAGTACTGCTAGTGATTTTTGATTGTCAGCGTAGGTGTCATACTACTAAGACAAAGGGTAGAGAAGTTAGGGACATGTCAGTCTTTCTACCAGCCAGGAGGCATACTGATTGGTCCTTTGTAACTCATTATCACTTACCAATAACTTAGCTTTTGAATAATCATACCCTATTATACAGACCGAGATTAGTACTGATGTCCCCAGTCCAGGGACCTTTCACTTACGTTACTCACATACCTGTAGGCTTGCCACTCCCATACGTCAGTCCAGAGATATGCACATGCACATTGGTCTGCAAAGAGGGAACACACTGATAGCTATGTTACAGGTAGGTCACATACAATAGAAACCATTATTATGATAGAGGCTCTGGGTAAACATTTTCACATGTGTCAGACACATATGGACACATACATGACACCATTTGAACACCTCTAGTACCAAACAGGTCTTCTTGGTGGGAAAACACACCTCAACCCCAGTGTCCTGACAGTCTGGCTATATTAGATACACTCCACATACTCATGCCAATCAGTACCTGGTTTCATCCTTGTCCACTTCTTATGCCTGTCTGCAATTCCCATCTGCCTCTGACACTGTTTGTGACTTGCCAATGATGAAGAACCTAACAGAAACTCAGGAAACCTGTGATTGACAGAGATGAGGGATAGGACATAGTTCTAAACATAGATCATTTCTGACAAGTTATTTTCACAAGTGTGACTTTGCATGTGCAGTAGCAAATCAGGACACTGTATACGATTCTGTTCTGTACACAATGCCAAATTACAAACTGCATGAACAACTGACTCCTTGGCATTAGAGCCTCCTACAACCTCATGGATGATGCTATATAGGAGGTGACATGCCAGCCATCAATTATAGATTACAAAATGTAATCTCACTATCAAGAAGACATCACATACCTTGAGTCAGTTGATGTACTAATTGATTAGATCTGCCCTGGAGTCTCCAGCATCATCTTCATCTGGATCATCATCACTTGGCAAATCTGCATTTACACCCACCGGTTCTGCTGCCTCCCCTCATCTGGTATTAATGGTATCTGACATCTCAGGGTAAGGTTGTGGAGCATGCAGTTGGCAACAATTATTTGACATACCTTGTTGGGTGAGTAGTGGAGGGCTCCTCCAGATATATCCAAGCAGCTAAATCTTGCCTTTAGGAGCCCAAAAGTACGCTCAACTACACGCCTTGTCCTTCTGTGGGCCTCATTGTAGCAGACATCCACTGGCACTGTTGGGTACCTCACTGGCGTCAACAACCAAGGATGGTTTGGATCGCCTGAGTCCCCTGTAAGGAATAGGTATAGCAACACAAACATACATCTCAGACATGCACATTTGTGATAGCAAGAGAGAAGCTTAGTAAATACTCATGGCAAATGTGACTTACGACAAGCCAGGCCCTCTCTGTGCATAGAGTTGTGTCATTAGCAGTGGGATATTGCTGTTGTGCATGATGATGGATTCATGACCTGATCCTGGATACTTCTCACAGACTTGTGAAACATATTGATCTGCCACTTGGACGTTGATGGAGTGATAGTGTTTCCTGTTCCTGTAAACCTGTTCATTGGCCCTGGGGGGAACCAAGGCAACATGGGTGCCACCTATGGGTACAACCACATGTAGAATGTGTCCCATTGCATAAAACTCTGCCTTCACATAGAGCAAATCCGCACGTTTGGGAAACCTGATGTAGCTGTCCAGGTGTTTCAAGCACACAGTATATCCTTCAAAACTAGACTGAACATTGGCTGAGACATCCCTGCAGGTAGAGCCATGGTATTCTGAAAGGATCCAGTGGCCAGGAAGTGTAGCACTGATATGACTTGAACAATGGGAGGTGTGCTATTGGGATTTCAAAAGTCAGGCATCAGATATGGCTACAACTGATCGCAAAGGTCCATGTTTGTCTGCCTATTCAGGCGATAGGTCTGTATAACATGGCATAACTCCATGGTGTGCAGGTCTACTAGTGGTCGGTACACTGAAGGTAGTCCTCCACCCTTCATGCCAGGGTAACTATGTGGAAAAACAAATTGATTGCCAATGACTATGACAATGTACACATAATGAATATGTTCATATACAAGTTAGACATATCTGCTGTTGATGTCAGAGACAATATATGACATCTGAAGTACAGCATCTTGCTATGCATCCTGTGATACTCCCTTTGCTTCAAATTCCCTAAATCCTCTTATGTGAAATACATGCATACGTATCTGTGACTGTCAGTGTTTGATAGTCCAACTTAGTCTACATGTGACACATACTTGTTGCACCTATGCTACATTACTGACTCCCATAGAATGTAGAGAATAGTTGTACATTTTCCACCATTGCCGCTGTCACACAGCTTTTACTACTCACATGCACAATTAGACTACTAAACATGAAGGCAGCACTCACTGATATTTCGCATTAAATAGGAAATCATTATTGACACAGGTTTCCATACTTTCAGATACATATAATTGCATCAAAATGGCAGCTGCCTGACCTGGACATTAGGAAGTGACCTCACCTCGCTGGCAGATGTCGTCATGGTGGTATGAGGTTACAACCACGGTGGATGTTGCCATTGGTACACATTGCTGCGTTTGGCGGACTTGGCCCAATGGCGATGTCTGCCAGTGGTGACGGTCCTGTATGTGGCGACCATAATCGCCATCTTCTGCAGTATTGCTCACTTGACTCCTGACACTGCTGCCAGCAAGACCTCCACTACCTGAGCTGCTGTGTACTGCTTCTCAAGCTTTCATGCCATGTCCTGCAGGTGAAAGGGCCCCGCCTTTAACCCAGAGGAGCTGGACAAGCTTGTTGAGGAGGTCTTACCCCTGTATGAACAGCTATAGGTGCACTAGAGGAGCAAGTAAGTCCAATGGCATACCACTGTGTGAAAGTTGGAGTGTTTGATGGTGTACATGAAATGTGAATTAGTGAAGGTTTCACATCTCATGTCTGGGTGTATGGAAATTTGTACATGTGCATAGGCAGAAAATACAGTAGTGTCACATGGCAGATGGTGTGTAATGTAACTTAATTCATACAGATCATAGATTGCACCATGAACAAAAATGATGTAGTGAGAAATGTTTCTGTAGACACTCCATGTTATGAACACTCATGTGTGCTGGTCATGTGTTTGAAGTCAATTCCAAGTAGTGATCATGCGTGTTGTATGGGACACTCCACTTCACAAATAGACTGCCTGCAGATGTTAATTTGTGAAGGTGTTTGAACTTAGTTGATTAGAATGTTTGCCTACTTACTGCGACTAAAGTGTTTTCACCACTTACGTTGGTATGGTGTATGTGAACATGACTTTCTCCTTTTGTCTATGTCATCAAAGCAGGTCAATGCCCATCAAAAGAAAGAAATTTGGCATGCCATCGCCAAGCATGTGCAGACCCTTGGGTCCACAGACTAGTGGAGCACCCACTGTAGGAAGTGATGGGCCTGGAAGACTGTGGAGGCCCAGCTGGGGATGTCCTCTCAATGAGGAAGGGGTGCCTATCGGACCATGACCACCCTAATGGCCCGCATTTTGGAGGTGGCCTACCCTGAGGTGGATGGGTTTTGAGGGCAGCACAGCAGCAACAAGGGGGTAAGTACTGATTACAAACATTTAAATCCCTGTGCCAGCTAAGTGTCTGATGTGAAAGCATCTTAACTGCAACATACAGATGTACAGTTGGTACCTTTTAGAAATGGGGTCTCTGGTTGGCAGTCAGTTTGCACTCTGTCCAAGCACGGACCCTCACTCTAGTAGGGGAAAAGGAGAAACACACCTGGTTAACCCCCACTCACCCCCTTGTTAGCTTGTCACAAGCAGAAAGGCTTAACCCAGAAGCAATGTGTAAAGTATCTGTACCAACACACACAGTAATACAGTGAAACACTACAAAAATGGACACCACACCAGTTTAGAAAAATAGGTAATATTTACCTAAATCAAACAAGACCAAAACAACAAAAATCCAACATACACAAGTCAAGATTTGAATTTTCAAAAGAACAACAGTCTTACTGTATAGAAAATGATGGAAACATGGCTGTTATACAAAGTACCTTGTTTGCGTTGAAAATAAAGCTGCATGTGTGTCAAAAAAGTCAGTGATAGGTCAATTTCTCAGACCGTGTGTCGTTTTCTTCACCCAGATGGGTAGGCGCTGTGTCATTTTTCTCTCCTGCAAGAGAGAGATGTGTCAATTTCTGGACCGGCACCTCGGATTCGCACAAGCTTCCATTGACTTTTGAAGCCCAGCGATGATGTGTATGAAATTCGGCCACAAGGTGATGGAAAACCCTGCTACATGAGGTGTGGATCATTAACAGCAGCCGCAAGCGGGTGTTGCATCGTTTCTCTAGCCACGATGCATCAATGTCCCAACCGCGATGCAGGTGGAGCATTGATTTTTGCCACAAAGCAGATGGCGTGTCGTTTTTTAGCCGCTTTGCAGGTGGTGCATTGAAAATTTCCCCATGGGCCATTCTGTGCATGGATTTAAGTACTTCTTCTGCCAACTTCACCTCTCAAGGGCCTAGGGACTGGATAGGACACCACTTGGCAGGGCAAGAGTCTCAGCAGAGAGTCCAGGTGCTGGCAGAGGAAGTCATTGATGGCCCTGAGACTTCAAAACAGGAGGCAAGCCAGTTCAAGCCCTTGGAGATTCTTCTCAAGCAAGAATGCACAACAAAGTCCAGTCTTTGTCCCCTTTCACAGACAGAAGCAGTAACTGCAGGATAGCCCAAGAAAGCACAGTCACAGGCAGGGGCAGTACATCTCCTCAGCTCTTTAGCTCTTCTCCTTGGCAGAGGTTACTCTTGATCCCCGAAGTAATCTAAAAGTATGGGGGTCGGGGTCCCTTTCTGCCTTGTGAGAGGGCAGGCACAGCCCATTCAGGTGTAAGTGACCACTCCTCCCTCCACTCTAGCTCAGATGGCCCATCAGGATAATCAGGCTAATCCCGAGCTCTCTTTGTCTCCCTGTCCAGAGGGGATTCACAAACAGCCCAACTCTCAGTCTGACCCAGACAGGGAATTCACAAACAGGCAGAGTCACAGATTGGTTTAAGCAAGAAAATGCCTACTTTCTAAAAGTGGCATTTTCAAACTGTCAATTTAAAAACTAACTTTACCAAAAGATGTATTTTTCAATTGTGAGTTCAGAGATACCAAACTCTACATTTCTATCTGCTCCCAAGGGGAATCTCACTTAAAAGTTATTTAAAGGCAGCCCCATGTTAACCTATGACAGAGATAGGCCTTGCAACAGTGAAAAACAAATTTGGCAAATTATTAACTGCTAGGACATGAAAAGCGTATCAGTACATGTCCCACCTTTACCATACACTGCACCCTGCTCATAGGGCTACCAAGGGCCTTCCTTAGGGGTGCCTTACATATGTAAAAAGGGACGGTTTGGGCCTGGTCGAATTGGAATTTAAAACTGCACATACAGACACTGCAGTGGCAGGTATGAGCCATGTTTATGTGGCTAATCAGGTAGGTGGCACAATCAGTGCTGCAGGCCCAGTAGTAGCATTTGATTTACAGGCCCTGGACCTCTAGTGCACTTTACTAGGGATTACTAGTAAATTAAACATGCCAATCATGGATAAACCAATCATACATGCATTTTACACAGGGAGCACTTGCACTTCAGCACTGGTCAGCAGTGGTAAAGTACCCAGAGTACGAAAAACAACAAAAACAGAGTCCAGTGCACAGTCAAAACCTGGAAAGCAGAGGCAAAAAAAGACAGAGGAGACCACGCTAAGGATGCCAGGTCTAACAGTACCATTGATACACAGGTGTAGACATGATATTGTGTATAGGAAAATATAACTCATCTATGTTAAGCCTATTGTATGACAGCATGTGGTGATGCACGTGTGACTGTGTCATACGTGTACCTCTACATTGCCGTACATATGTGTATCCTGCTCTGTCATCCTTCCCACCTACTGATCCATATCCCAGATATCATCTTTGTAAATTGTCCAGCTCTTTGGTCTCAGTCCATTCCAGTTCCTCTGGATCTAGTTCTATGTGCAACATAGGGTCTGGCAGATGAGAAACAGGCCAAATATTCTTGAGTTGTGAAATAGATGTCAACTTCATGTGAGGGTGTTATCTCATTCAGATAGTTCACATGGCATACTTGCTACATTTACTCAGATGTTTGAGGAGGTGTCCCCAGTGTTAAGTGTGGACTGTACTTTGGCAAATGTGATGTTTAATCAGGGTGGACATTCTACATGATGGAAAGCATGGTTGTAATGATACATTCCTAGAGTAAGACATATCATAGCCATGTGATTTCAGACTAGCTGTACCATGTATGTGATATTGAGAAGACAAGTGGCTAGTCTGCTATTCACTTAGCCAATTTAGTCTGCCCATCCTACATAGGGCAGGACATCTCCTATATAGGTACACCATTCAATGTATTTTGGCAATTTTTTTTATACATTGATACTTCCTGACATTTGTAAGATTTAAAATGTAGGTGTGGCATACTTACTTTTGCTATTCTGAATATGTTTTGATGTATTTTAGTATGGATAAGCTCATTTTACCATGACTACATAGTGTTGCTGGTGTGGTAGTTGACGATTACATGTTGGTGGAATGGTATATGTTGTCAGTCAAATTGCTGAACTCTAGGTGTATGTGTCAATCATGGTTAATGTTGATGTGGTTTATGTCAGTGTAACTGTACTCCAAAGATGTAAGGTGACTCATGTCTGAAGTGCTGATAGTGATGTTGGTCATTTGATCAGGTCATCTTGGGGTTGCTACTCCGCATGATTAGTAGAATTGCCTGTGGCCTCAGGCACACAACAGGTGTTCATCATATTGAAGTTGTTGACATGCTCCCTGTGACTGTCTGTGGGTGTATCCTGTGTGCTTTGTAGACCCCTATTGCTGTTCATGACTTTGTTTTCTATGCGAGAATGACAAAGATGAGTAAGTCCTGATTGTCTGTACAATCCTTTACAAAAACGCAGTTGATACATGTGTTGGAGAAATGGTTTGGGAGTGTATCATACTTCAAACTTGGATATGCCAAAATGCTGTAGATGCATCAGAGTCACTTGCCGTTGGGAATGTTTTAGACACAGTTACACTTTAGAGATGTCATAGCTAAGCAACATGCTGTGTGGAAATTGGATTGAGATGAGGTGACTTTCATTGAACATGATATCTGGCAATGGACTGAGCAAGTGCAGATTTGTAGTAGGTATGAATTTGATATAAAAAAAGAACCTTGATTTCCATTAATGGTTTGTTGTTTCACAGTGATGCTTTGTTTAGAGATATGTTTATTTATGTTGACAAATCATCTTGTTCAGGAAAAGTGTGTGTTTTAGCTGTACTGATAGGATGGTGATGTAATTGTCAGATAGTAGGGTCATGTTAGGTGTGAAATTGTTGTCATATAGGGTTGTGAGAAGCATGTTGTTGTGACAAAATCTTTCCTACCTGGGGGTGTTTTACACATAAATGTGATGCTATTGTTGTATATGGTGTAATGTATGAATATGTAAAGAATATGATGACCCTACCTCTCTGTTCCTCAGCATCAGCATCGGTAGGCAAAGGAGATGGGGCACAGCTGAGTGGGGAAGCTGCTGGCCACGGGACCTGGAGTGCTGATACCACCGACACCGAGGGACCCAGTGGCCCGGAGGGCGAGGTGTGTGCCACAGGGGAGACAGGATTCAATTTTTCATTATCAGACTCCTCCTCCGGTGGACACTCCTTGGTGGTGGCGGACCCATCTGGGACCACCGAGAACCATCTGGGTCTGCCACCCCTTGCTACCACCACCCTCCCCATAGCTCCCATCCAGTTGGCCATACCCGCTCACTCAAGAGGGTGGGCGTCTTCTTTGCCATAGGCACCTCTGCCCCTGCCCCTGTCAGGCCTGCTGCCCTCAGTGAGGAGGCTATTGACCTTCTGAGGTCCATCTCTGTAGGTCAGTCGACCATTGTGAATGACATCCAGTGACTCTCAACTCAAGTCCAACAGAGTAATAAGTTCCTGGAAAGCATTCACGGTGCACTGGCTGGCCTACAGAGATCCTTTCAGGCATCCCCCAGCAGCTCCACCCCCATCATCCCAAGACACATAAATACCCACACTCACCAACCTAACAGACACACACCACCCACAAACATACTTCACACAAACATGCACCCAAGACATCCGCAACAACACCTCAGACACCCACTCCGTCTCCCTCCACACCCAAACCCTTTTGCCATGACCGTCCCTATGTGTGTAAAAAATCTTTCCATTCTGAGTTTACGCTTTTCCCCACTCCTCTCCTACCCCTTGATACCCCTGAATGTTCAGTGCCCCTCCCCAAGTGCAGCCCTTCCACCTTCAAGACCTCCCCTGCCCCCCTTGTAAGTACACATGCCCCTCCCCCTAAGAAGTGTACCACTCATAAGAAAACCCAGCCCTCCCCAAAAACTAAGATGAAGTCAAGACCCCCTCCCAAACCAGATTCCAAAGACCCCCTCCAACTCCTAAACCCAACCCCTCCCATCCGTGAGCCCCTCCCCCCGAAACCCCATAGGTGCCTGCCTGCCCCCTTTATTGCCCCTACCTGCAGAGGTTACATGGCAGTCAGGAGTCAAGTTCGAGGCACAGATATGTGCACTGTGTGCATTGGCACTCTTCTTTATTGGCTGGCCTATGGCCTTTTTTTTTCTTACTAATTTTGTTCAGTAATAATTTGAGTCAATCTGTTGTTGGTTTCCTGCTTCCATCTTTGTTCTGCATTTATTTCCCTAGTATGGAGGTGTTCATGGCTGACATTAGTTGTATGTCTGCGTGTGTGTGTGTGTGTGTGTGCGCTGCTTGGACTACCTGTGTTGTTTATCCAGTATGTGAGGTTTTGTGCAGTGCTTTTGTCTGAAAGCGGTAGGGTGTGTGTTGTGTTGTGGACATTTGTGTGTTCAGGATTTTTTGAGGTCTTGTGATTGAGTGTTATTTGTGTTGAGATGTGTTGGTTGGTGTGTTATGTGGCTTTGTGTGCTTTGACTGTGTGCCTGTGCATGGTATATTAGATAAGATGTTCTGTATAAGTCGTTTGTTAAGTAGTGAGGTTGTGTATTTGTGTGTACATCTGCAAGTGTGTGTGTGGCTGTATGTAAGTGTGTATGTTTGTGTGCTGTTACGTGTGAGTGTCGCCTTCGCACCCTCTTCCCGAATGTATGTTGTGTGAGTGTACAAAAATGACAATATTCAACAGTACCAGGTAAGTGTGTGTGTACTTACTGTTGCTGTTGTTGTTGTCGATGCAGAGTTGTTGGGCAAGCAAGAGCAGCGGAAATATGTGTAATTCAGGTTCCATGGCAGCTCTGGACGAGTATGGCTTCCTGAAGGTGAGTGTCTCCTTTTATGCAGTTGGTTTCCACCTGCGTTTCCATGGTGCTGCAACTATGGCGGAAACCTTGGTGGTGTGTAACCTCGTAATCTCTCCGGCAGAAACATGGTCTCCGCCAGCCTACAAGTGCCTATTGACATCCGTGGTGGTCTGACCGCAGTGGTATTGCCGGCAGCGCTTTGGCTGTATTTTGTTGTGAATTCCGTCATGGTCATAATTTGGTGGTCTTCTCTGCCAGAACATTGGTGGTTCGACCGCCACCGCCAACATGGCGGTCCTGAGACAGCCAAACTCGAAATGAGGACTATAGTCTGTATACTATCTTTACTGAATTGGTTTGTATTTTATTTTCAGGGGTTATGTGGCATTTGGTTTGACAAAGGCTATAGAAGTTGAAATGCATTGTTGTTTGCACCAACAATAAACAAGTGTACTTGACGGAGTGCCATATTTGCAGTTTTGTCCTGTTTTAAACATTGTTGACAGCAGAACACCTGCTACTGGCAACTGTGACATGATGTGGAGGAGGTCACATTTGTGCTCAGTTGTTGGAAAGTCGGAAAAATGTATATGTGCACCAAAAAGTTCAACTAAATTTTTGTTTCTGAAAAGTGGTTTACAGAAAGTATATTAAAAAATAATGATAAATAAAATATACAAACTAAAGCATTGGTTTAAAAATGTGCACAATATGTAAAATATGTGAACAAATCTGAATAAATGTAAAAAATTAAACTTACCTTGCCAAATCAATGCCAAATCAATGTGTCATTTTTTAACATACATTTGATTTCTTAAATGTAATGTAAAATGTATTAATAAAAATAATGTATTTTTATTGGTATACATTGATTAGTCCAAGACAACTACAAATCACCAAATAAAAAGGCTACAATTTTAATTGAAAAAGAATACCTGCCACCACTCCAGTATAAAAAAAAAGAATTTGACTTTGGGGATGAAGGTTTATTATTCCAACTCCAATCTATGCCACATTGATAAAGTATTAAACTTTAAGAGGTGTTCATTTACTATTTCTTCTCCAGCATATGCTTCATAGGAATAGTATTCGACTTTGAGGGCAAAGAAGCATTATTCACACTCCAATATAAGCCACATTGGGAAAGTGTTAGACTTTAAGAGGTGTAATTTTATTACTATCAATTCCATACATGTCACAGTAAGGAAAGAGTTGGACTTTGAGGGAATAGAGTGTACTATTTCCACTCCGTTGTAAGCCACGTTGGGGAATGCGAGGAATTTTGAGGGGTGGATATTTATCATTCACACTCCAGATTAAGCCACACTGGGGAAAATGTTGGCTTTAACATATGTAGATTAACTATTCCCACTCCATTCTAAGCCACATAGAGAAAGTGCTAGTCTCTGAGAGGTGTAGAGTTGTAACGCACTTGATCACTGCAGGGAAGGAGTTTCATTAGGTATCACAGTTTTATTTGCAAGGGAGTGCACCATAGGTTGGCTGGTAGAGTGCATGCCATGACAGCCATTGCCACAGTATTGCAGGCCCTGTGCAAAAATGGTTGACTTTGACAATGTTGGGTTACCATTGGTCTTCCTCAAATAATTAACCAGGAAGACAGGTATCATGCTGTTTGGAAACACCACCCTCGAAGAAGTCCCTGTACCCCAAGTTAGACTACAGAGGAGTGCAGAAGAGAAATGTGAGATGGGAGAGAATGTACCAATTGCTACCAGTACCATATCTGTTTGGCAGGAAGAAAACTGCCTCTTTAGAACTACTTGTCCCCATGATAATTTTCCTTGAGTGTCCCCCTCATGGGAGCCCCATTCCACACTGAGAGGAGAGGCAGTTCTAGATTATGGTTACTTATGATTGGAGACAGCCAGAAAAACATGAGCCGAAAGATCTGCTGGCTGAGGGATACTTGGAGGATCTGGATATTGAATCCTGTGGCTCTGGACTGTGTCAACCAGTCGGCATTCTTGGGGGTTGACAAAAAGGACCAAAATGGTCCAGCACTGACTGATTATGATAAGCTGAAATCTAAGCATGGGGGTCAGATGTCAAAGTACAAAGTGTACTGGAAGAATTACTTTAACTATAGTGAGTCAACTGAACTCTTTTGGAAAATACCCCACCTTAGACCTACAGTTTACAACACCTAGCAATATGAGATGCTCAAACTGGATCCAATATAGCCCAGGTCACCACCCAGCTTGTCATACATGTCAGTTTTAGGAAAAAAGCAGATCGGAAGTCTTGAACTCCATTAGTTCTCCTCACTGTGAGTGAGGTACCCTTCCAATTGGTAGAATTTCACATTGTTCTTCCTTGAATCCCCTCAGCAGCAGTGATAGGCATTTTATCTTGGTGGCTGTTTATTAATCAACAAACCACCCAGAGGTTGTGGTCCTGAGTTCTATCACCAAATAATAAGTGGCTGTAGATCCAAAGAAAGTGTAATCTAGTGATGAATTCCCAGAGGAGGTAATTTCAGACCAGGGCTCTATATTCAGCAATTGACTCACAAATCACCCCAGCATCAGTTATCACCAAGAAAACAATGGGCTATGTGAAAGTTCAACTGGGTTCCTGAAGGGCAAATTGAGGGCCTCGTTGAAAAGCAGAAGAAGTATGTTCCCTACCTACTCTTCGTCTTTCACGAGATGCCACATGATTCTACTGGGTTCATTCCTTTTAGCTCCTGTATGTCTGTAGGATGAAGGGGTATCTCCAGAAGGTATCTTCAGTGATTTCACAGAGCCAGTGGGCTCAGTGAAAGGTCAAGTGGGATCGTGAAGCGCAAGTTGAGGGCCTTCATTGAAAAGCAGGGCAGGCAGTAGGAGAAACATTTCCCTACCTCCTCTGTGACTTTTGCAGGGTGCCACATGATTCTACTGGGTTAATCCCCTTTTAGCTCCTGTATGGCTGTATGATGAAGGGGTGTCTCCAGAGAATAATGGCTGACCGTGAGCTATGGTACCAAAGAAATCAGAATCAAAATATTCTCTAACTGAAACACAGTGTCCTACATATTACTTAAAAATGTCCATCCATTGGAGTTGATAATAGATAATCTAGATGCAATGTGGAAATAGTTTTGTGAAAAAAAAATAAGATACAATATTTATGTTAGGCAATATTTTTTGCTAACAATATTTTCACATACAGGCAACTGTTTAGATAAGCACCAAAGCAAGAATGAGGAGTTGTTACCTATGCCCTGTAAGATACTGTATGCACCTCAAAGATTTTGAGTCCACCAGAAGCAGGACTTTTGGTACAATCACAAGCATCCAGCTTCTATGAGGAGGGCAGGAGGTTTTGTGGCAGGATATGTAACAAGCTGGATTGGGCCAAACAAAGTGATAGAAAAAGTCAGAGACACCAATTGTGTGTTGGCATACTAGAATAAACACGGGCCTGCAAAGTGTATCATGTGAGCATGATAAAGCCCTGCCACAGATGACATGAGAGACCCTGTTTGACCATGATTAAGAAGTTCAGATGAGAAAGCTGACCAGAAGCATGACCTCCTGGAAATCCACTGACAGAGTTCCACCACTGAGTCTGCAAAGTTTCCAAGGATCCCACCAAACCCCTTTTGGAGCGAGTTGCAGCAGATGTTCCACATATTCAAAGACACCTTGTCTTGCCAGACTGACATAGTTAAGAGCATGGAGAAAAATGTTGACTCTAATGATGTCATATCAGTACGTTCCCGTCCTTACCAGGTTTCAGCTCCATTCCTGGTCGACATCAAGCAGGAGATAGAGGAGTTTTTGGCCAGTGGGTTATCATGAAGTTCAGCACTGGCTGGACAAGCCCAGTAGTTCTAGTTCCCAAGGCAGATGGGACAACCTGATTTCATACAGACTGAAGCAACTTACTAGAACCAATGCCTGTCCCATGTCCAAAGTTAATAAGATACTAGAGAATCTGCAACTAACCTAGATGATCTCTTTGATGAAGTTGAGGGAGTGGAAGGTTAAGGTCGGATTATATGAAGTCATTATAAAATGTGGAAGCTTTGTCAGTGCCCCACACCGGGAAAGAGGTTAGGACTTTCAAGGTAGTTACAAGCTTTGGTTGAGGGTTCCTACAAAATGTAACCTCCGTAGCAGCGCATCTAAAAGGGCTGCAGGAGAAGAACATGCTCCAGATGGTGAAGTGGAACTAGGCTTGTCAAAATAATGCTGGGGCTATCACAGGAGCTCTCTTTGAACTCCTACAATCACCAGCCCAATGCAAGGAGTACATTTATTGTTACCCAAACTTATGCTTCTGATATGGGTATTGAGGCAATCCTTAGCCAGAAGGGGAAGAGAGGTAGGACGAGCAAATTGTGTACCTGTCTTGTAAGCTACTGCCCAGGAAACAAACTTGGTCAGTGTGATAAACTGACTGAGATGATGGCCTTGAAGAAAGTGCCCCATTTTTGTGTGACAGCCTTTGTTGTCCAGACTGACATCACCCTACTGACATGGATAGAGTAACTATTCATGGGTGGGCAATTGTTTTGCAAGGGCAGACGTTTACTATAGATCACTGTCAGGGCATCAGGAATGCTAATGCTGAAGAGTCTGCCACATATACAATTTGGGGTGACTGGTCAGAGCTCAGGCTTATGGGGACCTGCCCTTCTTCACTCAATTCCAACTTAGGGAGGTTGCCCTTTCAGATTCTGTGTGTCTGGAGTTCTGTACTAAATGTACTTTACTCTCTGTTTGCTGCCTACTAGAAAATGTCTAGGTGCCTGATTTTAGAGTTTAGAGGACAGGATAAGCCATCACAAATGTGACTAATATCATGTGCACTGCATTACAAGTGTGAAGTATGCGAGGAGGACGGTAAGCGCAAATCACCTTTATTTTACATAAGTAAAATACAATCCCCTCGACAGTCTCCAAGCGCCCCCAATACCGCCGCTCCGTCCAACCGTCCTCTCAATCCCAACTCTTCCGGCATTTTCCTCGCGCCGCCGTCCAAACGCCTAGCAACCCCTTCACCATCGGGGTTCTAGTCGCGAGGCCGTGCGCGAGGGTACGCACGCAAATACAACATTGAGTTTTTTTTGTTTTACAAATAATAACAAACCTCCCCCTAAAACAAAAACAAAAGAACTAAGACATTAAACATTAACATTGATTCAGTTTGCAGAAAAGTCATGCAGTTTGCAGAGTTATAACCCGTTCCTTCAATGACACAGTTTCCAAGGTAACTTTCGTACTCTATCACTCCTGCGTAACACAAGACCCTCATCTCCACTCTTATTCATGTCCGATCTTAACACTAACTCTCGCCTGGTGACACCCTGAGGATCCCAGTTCCCCTTCAGTTTAACCACCTTGGATTTGTTCCACCACTTGTTGCCTTGCACCCTCACTGCATTGCCCAAAACACGTTCAACACAAACAGGTTCGGAAACTTTGGCTTTACCTTTCTTAACAAACGTTGGCAGTTTTATCACTACCCAATCACCTTCCACCAAAAATGACTCTTTAGCCCCTTTCTTATTGTCAAAATATCTCTTTGTGTAAACTGCTTGTTTTCCACATTGGCCTTGATAACATCAGCACGCTCTCCAACTAGCATTTGTTCAAAAAACGTAGACATCCACCCAGGTTTGATTTGGGTATTGGGCTTTCTCCTTTTCAAAGCTTCAAAAGGAGATATCCCAGTGGTAGAATGAGGAGTTGTTCTACAAAACCAAAGCATAGCCTGTACAGATGCCAACACATCACACCCATTCTTCAGAGCCCACCTGATACAGTCCCCCACCACACAGTTGAATCTCTCCACCAAACCGTTTGTTTGAGGTTGATAGAGGGAACATCTCAGGTGTTTGACTGAACCTTGGTTCAGAAATGCTTTAAACTCATCAGACACGAACTGAACACCATTGTCCGAAATAATTTCTTCTGGAAAGCCCTCATTCATAAACACTTCTCTTAAGAAGGTCACTAAAGATCTAGCATTAGGCTCCTGTACAAATTTGACATAAGGCCACTTCGAGAAATAATCCACTACTACATATGCATACCGTAGACTGGAATTAAGTAAGTGAAAGGGTCCCACCATATCCACCCCCAACTTCAGCCACGGACCTCCAGGACACGCAATAGGCATAAGGGGTGGTGTCGCAGTTTTCAGACTCTTGTCAGAATTAGAACATATAGCACAATTTTTTACCAAATGCTCAATTTCACTGTCCATACGTGGCCACCAAAAGTTGTCACGTATTCGTCTTTTGGTCATAGTGGTGCCCAAATGACCTTCATGCGCCTTCTTCACTATTAAACTCCTCAATTCCTCCGGAGGAATGAGTTTATCATTTCTCAAGAGAATGCCCTCCTCAATTGTAAGTTCATCTGAAATTTTCCAGAATGGCTGGCTCGCCAACGTCAAGTCTTTCTCATAAGGCCATCCTTCAGCAATGAACCTCATTACAGCACACAACTCATTGTCTCCAGCCAACTTTTCCTTCCACTCTGTCTCAGAGCAAACACAGACATGGTCAACCTCAACCGTTGCAATCATACAACATTCATCGTCCACCATCTCATCAGTCGTTGAGCTCAACTGCCTGGGTAATCTCGACAAATAGTCTGCTCTTATATTCCTTCCGCCAGGATTATGCATGACCTCAAAATCATATTGCATGAGCCTAGCTACTAATCTAGCAATTCTAGGTGTGCCTGTCTTATCATTTGTTCCTTTTAATATTGAAACCAAAGGCTTGTGATCTGTCTTTAATTCAAAATGCCTCCCCCACACATAGCTTCTGAATTTTTCAATGGCCCAGACACAGGCCAGCAACTCCTTTTCGATTACGGAGTAATGCACCTCTGGCGCCCTTAAAACTCTGGACGCGAAGCCAATGGTGTTTTCATCACTCCCAACAGTTTGAGTCAACACAGCCCCCAATCCAATATTGCTGGCATCAACTGTTATGCAACATTGAAACCTTTGGTCATACGGTTTTAACACTTTGGCTTGAGTTAAGTGGACTTTGATATCTTCAAACGCTCGTTCACACTCAGCACTCCACTCAAAACTGGTCTTATCCTTCAATAAATTTGACAAGACTCTAACCCGACTAGCATACTCCGGTATGAACCGGGAGTAAAACTCACACATGCCCAAAAACGCTTTCACCCCAGCTTTGTCAGAAGGCGGAGGTGCTGCCTTAATAGCATCAATCAAACCAGGTTTTGGGCTAACACCCTCCTGACTAATCACATGACCCAAATATTCCACAGAGGATTTCATGAATTGGCACTTTTCCCTTCTAAGAACAATGCCATGATCCTTGAATTTCTGCAACACCAGTCTGAGGATCTTGTTATGCGCCAGTAGATCAGGGGCGTTAATTAAAACATCGTCCTGAAACACCAGTACATTGGAAATACCGTTCAACAATGTGCACATGATCCTTTGAAACACTGAGGCTGCAGAAGCCAACCCAAAAGGCATGCGGCAAAACTGGAAAACACCAAAAGGCGATACAAATGCTGTCAAATACCTGGAATCGGGATCCAGCTCCACCTGATGATATGCGCAGGCCAAATCTAACTTCGTAAACACCTTTGCGCCTTTAATGGTAAACAACATTTCAGTTATATTAGGTAAGGGATGTGAGTCCACCCATATCTCTCTGTTGAGCGCTCTCAGGTCCACACAAATTCTCAACTCTCCATTCTTTTTCTTCACTACCACCAGTGGAGAAAGCCACAAGGAGGACTCGATGGGTTCTATAATCCCCTTGTTTTGTAAACTTTCTAATTCTCTTTCCAGATCTTCTCTCACACTGAAAGGCACAGACCTAATCTTATGCTTGACAGGGGCAGCATGCAATTTTACTTTTATCTTATGTTTAAAACCTTTCAGCTTTCCCAACTCTCCTGAAAAAACTTTGGGAAACTCGTTGAGTAGACCTTCAATCACATCTGTTTCTCTAATCACTGCAACCTGTTCTAATGTACCTGGTCGCAACACCATACCAAACAAACACTGATGGAACCAACCTAAAATGTTCAAACCTTTAGCCGCTACATAAACTTTCCCATGTATACGTCTCCCCCTAAACTCAAGTATATCCTCAAAAAAACCTTGAAGCTCAATCTTCCTCCCTTCATAAGACACTGGAGCCCTGTCTGGTGGCTCAAGAGCACGCTCTTTCCAATTCTGCTTGAAGAAGTCGAGAGTAATCATGGTGATCCTAGCCCCTGAGTCCACCAGCAAACGCAAGGACTTGTTTCCAACTCTAACACACACATACGGATCCACACAGTTATCGGGATCACCAGACTTAACCACTCCACTATCAACAACTAAAACCATATCCTGAACCTCTCCCATGAGGTGCTCAACTGCTTCTTCATTCTCATCCATCACTGTTACAACCGATTCACGTTTGCCACCTTGACACACTTTAGCAAAATGCCCAACCTTGCCACAATTCCTGCATTGGATATTCCATACAGGACAACTCTTAAACCCTTTTTGATGAGGCATATTTCCACATCTAAAGCAAAAAAAAATTGTTTAAAAAAAACATTAGAATAAGCAAACTTAATGTTCTTCTGTCCGCTTGTTTTAACTACTGGTTTTTTATCTTCTAGGTTGGTGACGGCGTTGACCCTGGTAGCTGCTGTCTGTTCAATTTCTCTGGACGACTTGATCGCAGATTCGATGCTCTTTGCAATTTTTATGGTTTCAGTCAATGTTGGATTGTCCAACGATAACAATTTCTGTCTGATAGACTTGTCTGTCCCTTGGCAAATAAATTGGTCTCTTATGAGTTGATCACCCAGCGCTTCAAACTGACATTCCGCAGCCAGAAGACGCAACGCCGAAATGTAAGTGTCAACATCTTCGCCAGAACGTTGTTCTCTCTTAAAAAACTTATGCCTGGCCACCACTAAGCTGGGAGGAGCATCAAACCTGACGCTCATTTTCTTCACAGCAATTTGGTACTCATCCATTTCACCATCGTCCAATTGTAAGTCCAGTAGGTACTTAAAAATAGCCCTCCCTTCGAAACCAATGGAATGCAGGAAAAGACACTTTTTGCGTTCAGGTCTGTACCGTGATGCCCCTATCGCCCCAAAATACGTCTCGAAGGCATCGTACCACTGCTTCCATACTATATGTGGTTCGCCAGGGCTCTCTAGAAATGGTGGTGGAGGGAGAACAGATTGCATGGTGGACCCAAAAACAAAATAAAAAACAAATATTCCTAGAAACAGGAACAGAAATTGTAACACCCTTTCTTGTAAACGTTTTTGTATGTTGAATATAAATAAATAATCCAACCAGCCTTTATTGCTTCCTAGCTAGTTGAATAATGACTAAATAACTCCTCAAATGCATTCTAAATGACCATTAAGCGTTTACGGAGAGTATAGGTGTTCCTTTCCTTTTTAAATTTTTAGCAAACTTGTTTCTGAATGTACAGTGGATGCGCTGCAGACCCAAATCCTTCTTCATCAAAGGTTCATCTTCAATTATGTAACCTCTCCACATCAAGATACAAAAAGGCCATTTCTATAGCTGGTTGGCGTAATACAGGAGGAAGAAACTCCTCCCACGGGTGGAGTAAGCCAGATCCAAAAAATAAGCCTGCTGTCTTCGTATAGATCCTCCACGATCGTGCTGGCACACGAATAAGGCGTTGGGGGCAAAGTTGAGAATAGCTGTTAAACAGCTGATGCGTGGGCCCGCTGTGCCTGGAGACCGAACCACCTCGTCGCCAAAATGAAGTATGCGAGGAGGACGGTAAGCGCAAATCACCTTTATTTTACATAAGTAAAATACAATCCACTCAACAGTCTCCAAGCACCCCCAATACCGCCGCTCCGTCCAACCGTCCAACCGTCCTCTCAATCCCAACTCTTCCGGCGTTTTCCTTACGCCGCCGTCCAAACGCCTAGCAACCCCTTCACCATCGGGGTTCTAGTCGCGAGGCCGTGAGCGAGGGTACGCACGCAAATACAACAAAGTGCTATAAAATATAATGCACTTTTAATACAGGGACAGGATATCCATCACATTTGTGATGGATATTCTGTCCTCAGAACTCTTAATCAGGCCCTATGTTTCTTCCTTGCTATGTGTGGCATGTGGAAAGGGCTAACAAAGGACTGTTGGTCTCCTTTAAGCTAAATAAAAGGTTTGGATAAATGAGAGGGACTCAGGATCTGTGTTGATAAGATGTTTATAGTTAGTTGGACCTGTTTTTTTGTCCTGTACCAGGTCTCCATTTTGGATCAGAAAAACCCCTCTCCACTGATGTAACAAAATTGTGGCCTGGCAAAAGACAGACGGATAGGAACTTTCTTTCTTTCTCAGTTGTAGGGAGCTGACCCTGTACCCAGGAATCCACTTTATCATTATCATGATCAGTACTTCCTGTCTTTCACAGTTGTAGGAGGTGACCCACCACACTGTCCCCTCTAGAGTAAGCATGCTAAATGGTACCTGATAGAGTTGGGTGCTCATCCTCTATGATCCCCACGTCTTAGCCCATCAACACTCCAGTCATACACCACGGTGTTTTGATGAGACAACTCCCTCAGAGAGGGATTAGTGCTGCAGGTAGGTGGAGTCCTCAAAGGTATACCTTGGTTTGTAAGGCAGGTAAATCTCTATTGGTCTCCCAGGATTTTATTGGAGAAAGTACAATGCTGTCTGTGCTCCTGCTCAGTATCAATCCCTAGCTGTATTGCATTCCCCATGTGCTCTGTGATGTAGGACTGCGTTATTAGAAGCTGCAAATCATGCCTATCCTTATATTCCCATGTATGAAACCTGATTTAGAATTCCCAATTATGTCTCCTGAAATACAGAGTATGTTTTTGGAGACCCGATCGTCTGCCCAATGGCTGCGTTTATTCCTTGTTGATTGACTTTTGCTTCTGGCACAGTTTAAAGAAAACTCTCGGTTGGAGGTTGGTTGTTCCATGATCTCAAGGAAGTGTTTTGTACTACAGGCATGCGTCGCTTTAGGCATCTGGGTCAAAAGTTAAGTTCTTTTGAACATCACTGTACATGGTCGGAAATATAAAGCTTTGATTTGCTTACGTGTCCTAACGATCATCAAATGTGTGGTGCAACATAACCAGTTATTCTGGCATTATCCTGTGACTGCAGCGGATATTACTTTAGGGTGTGCTCTGAACACAAACCATATGAAAACCTACACATATTTAGCACTGGCAAAATAAGTATATTCATATCGACATGTTCTGAAAACAAACCATATGAAAATCTGCACATATTTAGCACTGGTAAAATGACTGTAGTTTATTTATGTAAGAAATATAATACAATATTGGGCCAAATGTTTACAGTAAAAATGAAATCATCTCATAATGTTCCTTTATTCACTCATGCAATTTGAATCAGTCTTTAAAAAAGAGAACACTAAGCACTTTTGAGCCAGATGATGGAAATGACTCACTTCAGGGAGGTGGAGATAATTACCTACTTATCTTATGGTTGGCCACCCTCAAAGGAATCTGCATGGCCTCGTCTCTGTTCTCTTAGTGAGTGAAGGAAATTCTATGTATAGCCCGTACTGCAAAACTGAGTCATGTGTGTTCCGTTGTACTGCTTAGTCTGTTTAAAATATTATGTTTTCAAAGACGTGGAATTAAGAAGACTGAAGACCGAGGTCTTAAAAGGAGTTCAAACCGTTGCAGCTTGCCGTAAGTAGAATTAACTATAGGGAAATAAAATCAGAAGCCACTTGGCCACCTTTCTGGAAGAAAATGATTTGATCCAACGCCACCAAAGTTGCAACCTCAGAAACGTTTTTAAATTGTTTTTTGGGTGCTGGCTTACCTACGGAGACATCTGTTCAGTAGATTGAAATGCAGGCCACAAATACATAAAGATTTGCAAAGCAAATATAGAAATGATGCAGTTTATTGATGCTCAGTGAATTATGCTTGTCAATATTAATTTTGAAGTCTCTTGTCTTTTCTTTCCTCTCATATAAGGGAGATAGATTTACCAAAGAAATAGACCAGAACAGGGGATCTTAACCTATTGACTTCTGAAGACCACATCATTTAAATATTGCACGAATCCCTAGACCTCCAGAGCCCTAACTGGAAGCAGGGGACCAGAGACTAAGCAATTTTGATGATTTGAACCTCAAAACAATACACAAATATACAGACACAAACAGTCATCAAACAAATACAAAAAGCTGAACTAGTTTAGCTAATTCACAAATAAATATGATAAAATCAAAACTTAAATTTTTTATGGGAAGGCTGGAGAAATTCTAAATTCAAATGAAGCCACCCATCGTCCAACCTGTCTCCAGTTTGATGCACTTGCAATGGTCCCATGAATCAATCAGAGAATACCAACATAGGACCGGATTCACACTGGTAAACGTAGACTTTTACGTAAGTTTACGACTGTTTGCTATTCACAAAGGTATTTTACAAGTAGTATCTTTATGATTGAGGAGTCTCTGCACGTAAAAAAGGGCACTTCTAGCATTTTTTTTTCGCAGACTCCACAAAAACTTAAACTTACACAAAAGAGTATGTTTACCTTTGTGAATAAGGGCCTTAATATTTATGTCAAGGAATTTAGCCTCCATTTTCTTTTTTTTCACATTTACAGAACATTATAAAATGTTACATTTTGACTCTTCATATATAAACACTTAATTTGTTCATGTAATTTAATATTCTAAGCAATCATGGACCACCTGAGTACGCATTGTGGACCCATGGTGTCCACATACCACAGGCTAAGAACTTAGGACTAAAGGCATATTCTGCAGCACTGGAAAGTAAGTGGCAGGATGTCAATGTAGCCAGTTGTCTCAACGCTACTCTTGAGGATAGTTTAGAAACCACAGCCATTACTTTTGTGCCCTTCTGATGGCACTGCTGGAAAGCAGAAATGTTGTTTCATTAACAATGAAAATGTTGCCTGTCTAGTTATTAACCTAACCTAACCTACATTATTGGGCTTACAGATCATCATAAGAACAAATCACAATCTACACAAATAATTAAATAAGAAGTAAAACAGGATTTTGGAACATCTGCAATAGTTTCTAATACAATAAAGAAATCAAAACTATAACCTGAATGGCATTCATACCATTATGCTGCAGAAACAGCAGGCACAGTAAAGTGTGTTTCTTTTAAAGCAGCTTGCGGTAAACAAACAGTAGATGGATAAATGATTTGATACAACTTTTGGACAAGAGACATAATTGTTCTTAATGTAGGTTGTATGTAGGTTGTCTTCCCAGTTGTATATTCAATGTAAAATGCATCATTCGGATTTTATCTTCTGGTAGCAGATGATTTTATGGATCCAGCTTCCTCTACAGGTACCAACACTAAGCCCTACTCATGAGTATAAGTGCTATTGACTTTCTGAAATTTAACATAGGGTGAGGTATTTAACACATCTGATCGTATTGAATGCTATAAATAGCTCCCAACTCTTAATTCTGACCTGTGAGTAAACAGAGGTTTAGTCACAGGTCGGAAAACACCAACCCACTAGTAATCAGGCATAATGCATGACCAGATGCTTAACACAATAGGCATCACTATATATGCATCAATATAGTTTTTTTTTAACAATCTTGTTTTGTACCTACTGATTGACCGTTTCAGCAGTTATGTCCAATTCCATTGCCCAGTATAAAGATGCTAATTATTTTTAGGTGAAACTGAAGCCCACTGTTTGGTAACTGGGTTCACACGTTAAGCATGTCTGAGAAAGCAGTCTGCAGTGATGATTAAAGGATGTGAAGGTTCTCTCTACTGAGCTTGGGTAGCTGCTAATCTGTGAACTGGAAGTAATATTTTTTGGAACTTGAACTCATTAGCAAATTATTTAGTCATTCTACCTCTCTCTTTGGGCCTAATTCACAAGGAGACAATATGTACAGTAGCCCCAGCAAGATTACTTCATCTTTGGAGCAAATGTTTGAGGTTGAAGATTCACAAACAATCCCAGGAGGACTAATGAAATCTAAGCCATTTGTAGATATCTTGGTGTAACCCAATGCATAAAATTTGCACATGTGGGTTTTTCATCATGTGGAAAAGTGTAATTGTAATTATTGTGTTCTTACATATTTAACATTTTAGATGTGAGGCTGACATTATGGCTCATCTTGTAAATTCCTCTTAATCCTCAGACCTTCAGATCTGCTCGTTTGCGATGACTTACTGAAGTCTCAGTGGCCCATTTCTGGGCTGTTTATAGGAAGGGTCAGTCTGGAGACTGCTCAGACCTTCAAGAGTCCCGAGCAAGGTTATTTGAAGGGGCCTTCAATTTGGTTCTGATAAATACATAACTACAAATCTCTATTATTCACAAATTGAATGTCGAAAAAGGTAAAGGAATTATAATAATAATTACTAATACATTAGCAGAGGTCAATAATAAAAATGAAAGTGCATGGAAAATACCTAACATCTCACAAAAACAGTCAACTGAAGCCTGCATTATTTCTGCAGTTGTCTTCTGTATTGTCTGCTAAGAGAACAGCAATCTCATTTCTTTTGAGTCAAAGTTCTAATATATATACACTGACAGACGCCCCGTTGCTCCTCTAGGACAAAAGAGTACTGCCTGGCAAGTTTATAAGTGACAGCCAAGCTGGTGGCCATTTATAAAGAATTTGCAAAAACACTATCATTGTGGCTCTTGTCAATGCATTTCACTGTTTTATATAGGGCTCTGTCAGCATGATGGAGCCCTGCACCAAATAGTTTTTTTTTTTTTTAAAGAAAAAAGCCTTGCAATGGGATTTTTTAATACAATGCTCTGCTCACCATGTGAAAGGAGCATTTAGCAGTTTTCACTGCTCCTGCCAAGGTTTTCCTGGCGGTAAAGGTCAGTGGAAGCCTTCCTTTAATTCCACCCATCTAAATTAGGTGGGAGGAATTAGAGGTCTGCCTCTGATCGTCCTTACTCTATCGGGCTCTTGAAGGGCTTTAATCATGGCGAAGACAGAGTAATCCCCACAGTCATTTAGCCTATGGTCAGCCCGCAATAAATTTGGTGAACAGACCATTATCTTGACAGTATGTATACTCCATCGCCTTTGCGACCAACTATACACATTGCCAAGATATAAATCAGGCCCTAAGTGAATCAACTAAGTAACATATGTCCCTCAGTGTGTCCCCTGACTCAGCGATTCTCCTCTGTAGCTACAAACACAAATATGTGGTTTTCACTCTGTCAGTCTGGATTAAAGTTTCGGGTCAAGCATAATGAAATCATCACACACCTATAAACATTCACAGCAAAAACATATAGGACAATATCCATATTGTTCCACCCTTCCAAAGAAAGAAGTCAAAGATCCTAAAACACAAGTTTGGGTTTTTCTATAAATCTGCAGCAGAAATATTTTTCTTAGAAGACATATCCTTACCCTGCTCTCCCATTTATTTGAGGTCATTCCTCTCCTAGTCCCAACAGGAAAATCCATGTACTCCTACTGCTGACATAGAGGAAAATCACCTTCAATCCACAAGTTACAGCTAATGGGTGTTGCACTGCTCCCACAAAGGAGCCATTCTGCATATGCTCACTTCGTCAACACGTCTCCTGCATTTTTTAATGTGGAAGATCCACCATACTGTTGGTTTTTTTTACTAATAATTAAACTGTGTAATGCTAAAAATTCCACATATCCACCCATTTCTATGAATCTGGATATGTACAAAAGTGTCCTTGCAAATTGCTCTGTTTGCACACATAAGTGGAACTTCGATGTAGAGATACGTTTGTTAATTGGGGTCAGGTATGCAAATCTTCCTAGTGTTTGAAAACCAATGCGACTGGGGGACTTAGAGATTAACAGTGAATGACAGCTAAAGAATAACATTTTGAGATTATCTATTGTAAATGTTAGGCATCACAGTCGTCATCTTCAGGTAGAGGTGAGCTTTATATTGATGCTTCTAGTACTGTATAATAGGGTCACTCCTGCAATTTGTCTTTATATATTCCAGTACATATGACTCAGCCTATAGGATTTGTCTGGCGTCAAAATAATAAAAGATGGTAGTTAGATTTTTTTTAAATTATTTTTCGTTTTCGGAAGTAATTCCATAGTTTTCCCCATTCCACCGACAAACAAGGAGTCTCTTTATGAAAACACCTACTGCGAACGTCAGAGTAGCAAGTGTTTTTCATTGTAACACACATGAGTTACACCAACAAAATGTTCATAGGGTGAACTATTAATTTTACTTGTGTGTTATTGATGAGGTTTCTCTGCTTGCTAACCCGTATTCACAAAGAGGGTTCCAATTTAAAAGGCAGAACGAAATGGTAGCATAAAAATATTTGTAAAAAATGGAATTACTTTATATAGTATGTAAACGTATAGATTGTTATTTCTCCGGAAGCAAATATTTAACCCGTTACATATTCCTATGATGCAATTGTATTTAATTTAAAATCTGTATAACTATAGTCCATTAATTTTGATAACGAAAAAAGCATAACAGATTATGAAAAAAAATTTTATGCGGAAAAACTTTTTTAAGCAGCATGCCAGCATCCAATATTTTAGAACCTTACTGCGGTGAACTATCAAAGACACATTAGTTAGTTTAAAATACATCATTAGCGACCTAAGTCTTTTTTAAACTAAAAGGGTAGCATAACTGTGAACCATTTTATACCACGAAAAGTCCCGATAAAAGGAACTTTGTCGCCCAGAGTAGGAAGAGTGTCCAATAAATGGCTGCTTAACGGCACCTGCCTGTGTGCTCGTACTTCCAAGAATTAAATCCCATGATTAATGTTTCATCACTGGCCTTGCGGGGTGTTCTGTTCTTTATTTCCAGACAAAACAGTCGTCATGTGCCTGTTTTCGGATATTTGCAGCAGATGGCAGTGTTGCAGTGGCACTCTGTTTCAAGCCTGCCTGATTGGAGAGAGTACCTTTTGAAACGTGATGTGTGCATTTCAGTCTTGCTGTATCTTGGGTAAATGGAGAATCAGCAAAATAATTTGTGAAAATTAGTTACACACAACACAGTGCCTTGGTATGTCACCGTGGACTTCAAATTGCTAAATCTGGTCCTTAATAATTACAATATATGATATGTTAAATAGTCATGGTTTAATTATTAAGATCATTATAGTTTCCTTTTTATATCGGACTTGCAGTCACAATTTTGTTGTTTCCTTGGGGTGAATAAATAACGTGTAGTTATTACCGAAATTGTCAGGCATTAATTTTGCTCATTGCCATTGCATTCTTTATTCTACTAGTATCAGAAAAAAAGTAGTGTAGACAAAAATAAAAAACTTTGGAATTTTAAATTAAAGGTCTGGACAGCAGCATGATTGCATGCAAATCAAGCATTGTGCACCACAGTCTTTATTTACTGCATGTGGTGTACAACAAGCAGTTCTTGATATGTTCCATTGGTCCCAGTTGGTGGCCACCAGTTCACTTTTGAAAAGCAGGACTATATTCATCGGACTTTGAACCACAGCAAGAAAAAGAAAAGCAGAAAGGAGAAGGAAGAGGAAGGTAGGAAAGCAATAGCAAAAGGGAAAGCTGTGAAGAAATGAACCTGCAGGAATGAGATAAGGGAAGTGGAAGTGTATGGTGTTTGAAGAAAGAGGCATGAGGTGGAATCAAAGCTAGGCAGCCCTGGTATTCAGTAATACACAATTCTGTAGTGCTAGCAGTGGTTTCCTAGGAAGCGTTTGGCCCTTTGCAGTTTTTCTTTTTTCTTATGCTTTCTTTTATAAAAGCATCACTTGTGACAAGCAGATTAAAGCATTATTCGACGATCCATGAAAATCTGTAAAAGGCGACGATTCTTTGAATATGTCTTTATTTGTTTTAAAGAACAGGTAACTGAGTATTTATACTTAGGCATGATGAATTATTGTGAATTATTTTTAAGGAGTAGGCTTTACATGTATTCTTTCCTGTTCAGACCATGCACTTGCATTGGTTGTAAAAGCTATTATCAACAACTTATAAAATACTTATTTTTCCCCTTCTTTTTAGTGGCTTTCCAGCCAATTGTCATCTAAGTTATATAAAGATCCATACAATATCAATACCAGAGTAAATTTCTGCATAGCCAACAGTAACTCTAAAATTTATATATTTTTTTCATTATGGACACTTTCTTGTTGCATTTGTTTCTTCGTGGCTTTTGGAAATTAAAAAAATAGATATTAATCGTAAAAAAAAGACAATGAAGGTAAGCACCGATGAACACAAAAAGCACAGCCCATTAAACTTTTTTTTTCTCAAAACATTGTGTTCTAACACAGAAGCAAGCAAAATTTGGAAGGAGATAAATTAAAACATTTGGCCTCATCGAAAAGTGCTTTGTAACTAAGGGGCTGATTTAGAGTTTGGTAGAGGGGGGTTACTCCGTCACAAACATGATGAATATCCCGTCCGCCATTATGTCCTATGGAGATCGTAATACCGCGGACGGGAAATCTGTCACAAGCCAACCTCTAAATCAGGCCCTAGTTGTTGGTTACCACACAGGCAAAATGACAGAAACAGGACAAAACAAGATGAGAGCTCAGATTTTTTTTAAAACAACAGTGTGAAAACATGCAATTTAATTAAAATATTAAACACCAATTCTTAAACTCCCCTTACAACTGCTATTTTATCCACCAAAATAACAAATCATAGTTTTCTCATAACAAACAATAAACTAAAATAAGATGCAACCAGATGTTTTTTCTGACTGAACATTTGGATCGAGCATTTATAAAGAATTTTTTCTCTGGGTGATTTTGGGAATGGCGAATAACAATCTAGTTATTGTTACCTAATTTCAGAGCACAGGGAGGTGGATATCAACATATTCATTTGGACAAGTAGATATTTACCATTAGATAAACAATTTTTTATTAAAAATCCATGTTTCCATTTTATCCGGACCTCCATGTGCATTCACTGTAGGTATCTGATGATTTGTTAAGTATGGACAAATTTAGGAGCCCTTGGAATAGTTTACATTGTTTGTCAGTTTTAGCTGTCAACGTTAAAGGATATTCTCAAAGTCAGGTTTAGCAACACTTCATGTTCTATTGTCAGTGGACATGTCCATGTCCCCCAAAGAGTTGTTCTACAAAGCACAGGTTTCTTTCAATGGTTTGCATATTTTGGTTTTGTCGGCTCTGTAGCACAACTATAGGGAATGTTTTTAACAATAGGAAATTAAGGCTGTTATGGTTGTCTGGCCAAAGGACTTTCCGTGTCTTGTATCAGGTAAAAAAGAGTGCCTTGTACAATGTTTTTCATTGCTTCCCCTCCAGTGTGTTTAGTGGAAGGATGGCATAGCGATTACTTTTTTGCAGATTAATGCATCAGGCTATAGACATGAGAGGCATTGTCCCACTTGGGAGCCCCACATTATAGGCCTATCATTCCAGCAGAGGATCAAAGTACCAGTTTGCCAGGAAAAAAAAACATTAGTGCCCAAACAGACCCAAATGCTGTATAGTACAAGAAACATAAAAATAATAAAATACAATTCTTTCTGTATTCCTAAAGTATGTTACTTTATAAAGTGTTTATTATATTGTATTTTAATTTATGTAGCTCTTACCCCATTGTATTGTATTTTAATTTATGTAGCTCTTACCCCTGATGAGGCATTGAAACACTTTAGAGTGGACAGCTGTAGGAAAGTACCATCTTGCCTGGCATGTTACCCCCATATTTCACTGTATATATGTTGTTTTAGTGTATGTGTCACTGGGACCCTGCCAGCCAGGGCCCCAGTGCTCATAAGTGTGCCCTGTATGTGTTCCCTGTGTGATGACTAACTGTCTCACTGAGGCTCTGCTAACCAGAACCTCAGTGGTTATGCTCTCTCTGCTTTCCAAATTGTCACTAACAGGCTAGTGACCAATTTCACCAATTCACATTGGCATACTGGAACACCCTTATAATTCCATAGTATATGGTACTGAGGTACCCAGGGTATTGGGGTTCCAGGAGATCCCTATGGGCTGCAGCATTTCTTTTGCCACCCATAGGGAGCTCTGACAATTCTTACACAGGCCTGCCACTGCAGCCTGAGTGAAATAACGTCCATGTTATTTCACAGCCATTTACCACTGCACGTAAGTAACTTATAAGTCACCTATATGTCTAACCTTCACCTGGTGAAGGTTGGGTGCTAAGTTACTTAGTGTGTGGGCACCCTGGCACTAGCCAAGGTGCCCCCACATCGTTCAGGGCAAATTCCCTGGACTTTGTGAGTGCGGGGACACCATTACACACGTGCACTATACATAGGTCACTACCTATGTATAGCGTCACAATGGTAACTCCGAACATGGCCATCTAACATGTCAAAGATCATGGAATTGTCACCCCAATGCCATTCTGGCATTGGGGAGACAATTCCATGATCCCCCGAGTCTCTAGCACAGACCTGGGTACTGCCAAACTCCCTTTCCCGGGGTTTCACTGCAGCTGCTGCTGCTGCCAACCCCTCAGACAGGTTTCTGCCCTCCTGGGGTCCAGCCAGGCCTGGCCCAGGAAGGCAGAACAAAGGACTTCCTCAGAGAGAGGGTGTTACACCCTCTCCCTTTGGAAAAAGGTGTCAGGGCTGGGGAGGAGTAGCCTCCCCCAGCCTCTGGAAATGCTTTGATGGGCACAGACGGTGCCCATCTCTGCATAAGCCAGTCTACACCGGTTCAGGGATCCCCCAGCTCTGCTCTGGCGTGAAACTGGACAAAGGAAAGGGGAGTGACCACTCCCCTGACCTGCACCTTCCAGGGGAGGTGTCCAGAGCTCCTCCAGCGTGCCCCAGACCTCTGCCATCTTGGATTCAGAGGTGTGCTGGCACACTGGACTGCTCTGAGTGGCCAGGGCCAACAGGTGACGTCAGAGACTCTTTCTGATAGGCTCTTACCTGTGTTACTAGCCTATCCTCCTTCCTAGTTAGCCAAACCTCCTTTTCTGGCTATTTAGGGTCTCTGCTTTGGGGAATTCTTCAGATACCGAATGCAAGAGCTCATCAGAGTTCCTCTGCATCTCCCTCTTCACCTTCTGCCAAAGGATCGACCGCTGACTGCTTAGGATGCCTGCAAAACCGCAACAAAGTAGCAAAGACGACTACTGCAACCTTGTATCGCTCATCCTGCCGCCTTCTCGACTGTTTCCTGGTGGTGCATGCTCTGGGGGTAGCGTGCCTCCTTCTTGCACCAGGAGCTCTGAAGAAATCGGAATCTTCCCCCTGCAACCGCAGGCAACAAAAGACTGCATCACCGGTCCTCTGGGTCCCCTCTCAGCACGACGAGCGTGGTCCCTGGAACTCAGCAACTCTGTCCAAGTGACTCCCACAGTCCAGTGACTCTTCAGTCCAAGTTTGGTGGAGGTAAGTCCTTGCCTCCCCGCACTAGACTGCATTGCTGGGTACCGTGTGATTTGCAGCTGCTCCGGCTCCTGTGCACTGTTCCAGGATTTCCTTCGTGCACAGCCAAGCCTGGGTCCCCGACACTCTAACCTGCAGTGCACAACCTTCTGAGTTGTCCTCCGGTGTCGTGGGACTCCCTTTTCTGACTTCGGGTGGACTCCGTTTCACTCCTCTTCTAAGTGCCTGTTCCGGTACTTCTGCGGGTGCTGTCTGCCTCTGTGAGGGCTTCCTGACTTGCTGGGCGCCTCCTCTGTCTCCTCATCCAAGTGGCGACATCCTGGTCCCTCCTGGGCCACAGCAGCATCCAAAAACCCTAACCGCAACCCTTGCAGCTAGCAAGGCTTGTTTGCGGTCTTTCTGCATGGGGAACACTTCTGCAAGCTTCTTCACGATGTGGGACATCCATCCTCCAAAGTGGAAGTTCCTAGTCCTCTTCGTTCTTGCAGAAACCAAAGCTTCTTTCATCCGGTGGCAGCTTCTTTGCACCCTCAGCTGGCATTTCCTGGGCATCGGCCCACTCTCGACATTGTCGCGACTCTTGGACTTGGTCCCCTTGTTTCACAGGTACTCAGGTCCGGAAATCCACTGTTGTTGCTTTGCTGGTGTTGGTCTTCTTTGCAGAAACCCCCTATCACGACTTCTGTGCTCTCTGGGGGTTATAGGTGCACTTTACACCTACTTATCTGGGTCTTGGGGTGGGCTATTTTTCTAACCCTCACTGTTTTCATACAGTCCCAGCGACCCTCTACAAGCTCACATAGGTTTGGGGTCCATTCGTGGTTCGCATTCCACTTTTGGAGTATATGGTTTGTGTTGCCCCTATACCTATGTGCTCATATTGCAATCTATTGTAACTTAACACTGCTTGCATTACTTCCTTTTGCTATTACTGCATATTTTTGGTATTGTGTACATACATCTTGTGTATATTTGGCATCCTCATACTGAGGGTACTCACTGAGATACTTTTGGCATATTGTCATAAAAATAAAGTACCTTTATTTTTAGTATATATGTGTATTGTGTTTTCTTATGATATTGTGCAAATGACACCAGTGGTATAGTAGGAGCTTTGCATGTCTCCTAGTTCAGCCTAAGCTGCTCTGCTATAGCTACCTTCTATCAGCCTAAGCTGCTAGAAACACCTCTTCTACACTAATAAGGGATAACTGGACCTGGTACAGAGTGTAAGTACCCCTTGGTACCCACTACAAGCCAGGCCAGCCTCCTACAACAGCATACTGCTTCTGAACCCAAGCATAGCTGTTTGTAAGACCTGGCATCCTTGGTGTGGTTACCCGAAACTTTTTGCCCTCTGACATCCTGTTTTTCTGACTAATTTTTGCTGGCTTTGAGGATTCTGGGCACGTTACCACTGCTAACCAGTGTTAAAGTGCAGGTGACTGAACTCCAAGCATGGTAAAATTGGCTTTTGCACAATTTGCATGCTTCATTTACTTGTACGTCCCTACTAAATTGCACTATGTGTGACTGGGGCCTGTAAATTATGTGCTACTAGTGAGCCTGCAGCACTGATTGTGCCATCCACTACAGTAGTCTTTAAAACCTATCTCAGGCCTGCCACAGCAGACCCCACAGGTGCAGTTTTAAACAGCCATTTCGACCTGGAAAGTATATACACTTACCAGGCCCAAACCATCTTCTTTATTAGATATAAGTCATCCCTAAGGTAGGCCATGGTTTGCTCAAAGAGCAGGGTGCAGTGTATTTAAACGTTGGACATGTACTTTTATGTTTAACATGCCCAGATTGTAAAAAACCCTTAAATTAGTTTTTGACTGCTGCAAGGCCTATCTCTCCCACGGGTTAACATTGGGCTTGCCTTAAAAGATAATTTAAGTGTAATTTACAAATGGGAAGAGATAGAAATATGGAGTTTGGTGTTTCTGGACTCACAATCTAAAATCACACCTTTTGGTGAAGTCGGATTATAAATTGTACGTCTGAAAGTGCTACTTTTAGAAAGTTGGCATTTATCTACTTTAATCATTCTGTGCCTCTGCCTGTTTTGGAATACACGTCAAGGGTAGATAACAGATGGGCTTTGTGTGTGATATTTGCATCCTGATGGGTCATCACCTGGTTGAAGAGCCTTCTTGGGCTAGATGGGAGGGAGGAGCTGACAGCTACACCTGAATTGGGCTTTGCCTCTCCTCATACAGAAGGCTGCATACCCCCATGTAGAGTGTCTGGAGCCAGAGAAGGAAGGCAAAGGACCTTGTGATCTTCAAAGACCTATGTTGAAGTCCCAGCACATCAAAGACACATTTTGGTATCAGTACTAGACCCCAAACCCCACCAAATCAGTTTACTTTTAGGTCCTTATGAGACTCTGTCATGAAGAGGAGTTGTGCTGATGGGTGGGACTGCCACTTTGCTGCTTGCTCTGCTGTGTTGGCCTACTGCCTGCTGATTGCTGTGCTGATAGGAGGGGCTGCCACTTTGCAACTTGCTCTGCTGTTTTGTCCTGCTGCCTACTGTCCTTTGCAGTGAGAAGGACTACTCCTGCTCTTAAACCTCAAAGGACATCTCAAGTAACTCCAAAAGCCTGTTGGCTTGCCCCCTGTTGGAAATCTCAGGACCACCAAAGATATCAACTGTGCACCACTACTGTGGGACTCTGTGACCCATGAGTCTGGTAGCAATGTGTCTCAATGATGAACCGTCTGTCTCAATGCTCTGAGTGCGTGACACGTCCCCTCTGACCAGCATGCGTTGAGCTCCTCTTCATTCACCAAGTCAGCACGTTTCGAGCTCTTCTTCATTCACCAAAGTCAGCACGTGCTTAGCACTTCTTCTTTCACGAAAGTCAACGCGTGTCAAGTAATTCTTCATTCGCCAAAGTCAGAGCATGTTGAAGGATTCTTTAGCCACCAAAGGCATCATGTGTCAAGCGTTTCTTCGTTCACCAAAGTTAGTTTGTGTTGAGTGCTTCTTCATTTGCTAAGCCAGCCTGTGCAGCGCTTCTTTGTTTAACAAGCTCTGCATGTGCCAAGTGCTGCCCAACATTCTGCACCCCCGCACTTTGTCATGTCCGGCCACAGTGACTAAGGACATCTTCAGAAGGCCATCCAGACATCTATGAGGTACTGTGAGCAAGGGGAGCAGGCCGACTGCTCAGTCATCATGCATGCATACCCAACGAGACCCCAAGTCACAGTTCTGGGCCACCTGTTGTGTTTCTGTCCTGCATTGATTTCCAATCTCGAGGGGGCAGGGAAACCAAGATCCCCTGCAAACCATTCTGGTTGGGATACCGCATCAAAACTTTAATTGTGAGTGCTTTCTTAGTACTCCTCTAAAGAGAACTTACCATAACTCCATGAAGAGGAGCGCCCAGTATCTTTTGGAGCACTGTGAGTTTCAAAACTATAGTTGAACTGTGATAACCTATGCAAATGTAATTGGAATTTTGTCATTTGGCTCTACCTTTAATCAGCTAAATATTCCTCAGTTTCCTATTATTATTCATCGTTTATTTTGGGCAAAGTCTATACAAATCAGCATTAATGCTGCATATTATTAAAAGACATCATACACATCATTGAGTAAAAATCGATAATAGGTTAACCATAATATTAAAAGCAATGTACAGATTTAAAAAGGGTCAATCATGTTACATCAACAGGTCACATGGTACTCCTCACACAACTGCTTAAAGTGCTAAAGTGAAAGTCCTGCCACTTTCCTTTTCCTCCAAACTGCTTGAAGGTAGCAGCCAAGGCCTAGTGCTATGTAGGTACTACAGTCTGTCCTTAGGACACAATAAGCTTCTCTGTAATGTGTTGTGCCTAAGGAAAAGCACAATGTTCTAAGCCACGACCACATGTATCTATTGTAGGCAGGGCAAAAAAATAATAGATGTTCTACATCTTTAGTCTTGTAACTACATTTGTTTTCTCTTGAACCCTGGAGACAACTTCTGGTTCAGCTGAGTTAGAAGAGGCACTGTAACGAGTTGAGAAATAATCAACCCTCTGTTGCGGCTGCACAACATATTCAATGGAACTAGAGGTTCTTAAGTCACCATAAGCACAAATCTGCCAGAAGCATTTTTGATCTTTAGTTTTCATGCCGTCCATAAAGGCTAGCCAGTTGGAATCTATCCACTGCTTTATAATTTGCAAAGAAATTGCTTAATATGAGCGCGGTTACCCTGTCTAATGGCCTTGGTTTACAATCCTTTGGCTTTACAGCACTCACCCGAATACCAAGAGGGGGATGATAAACTGGCCTTTTATTCCCAGCAGCCATTTCCTTTGTGCAAAGTTCATATAGTACCTTAAACAGGTTGTTATGCAGCTTCTCCAATTTCTTATTGTTTGGATAGTTTTGAAATGGTCCCAGAGTGCAATAAAATGCAATGTATATTTGGGTTAAAGTGTTGACGCTAAGGCTTATCTTGTCCCATTTAATTACTGTCTTGTTGTTTGTAAGGTAAATAGATAATTTGTTGTTGAGGACTATTTTTCTAAATCAGTGTGGAGTCCTTTTGAAGCGTTGTCACAGTGTAACTGTAATTCAAGTGTTGCACAAATACCTTACACATTGCCTCTTAGGTGAAGCCTGACTTCTCTGTGCCAAGCTACCTCAGTGGGAGCACAGTTTTATTTAGGAAGTGTAACTGACTTACCCTCTGTAGGATTGTGGTCCCTACTTGGACAGGGTGCACACCTCTGCCAACTGGATACCCAGTTTCTAACACCGTTCATCTGTCTACTGGTTACTGTTGTTTATTGGGACTAGCAGCGAATCACTTTTTCACAAATGTCCTAATTTCTTCTAAATTTTGCCAACTTAAGCCTCTTCACATCAGCTGTCTCCAGTCCTAGCTGGCTTACTTTTTCATCTTTGGGCAGCATTTTGCAAGAACTGCAAAATTACCTGAAATACGCCCAACAGAACCTATTCTCCTGTCCATTACACAAGTAATATTTATGGGAAAGTAGATGGTTGCAAAAATAAATCACCCACCATTACCTGCAAGAAAAGTGACACAATGCAATGTAAACAAATATTTACACCAGGTCAATGAACCGTTGCCTGCTACAGTGTGCTGTACCTAACCCAAGGAAACATTAAAATCAACAATCAAAATCTAGTCACCTGGGAGTAGTGGACTGCATTTTACTGTGTGAGTTTAAAGGCGTTGTGCTAGCCACAGCAGACCTAAAGAGCTGATCCCAGCCCCAAATCTTGGATTTTTAAAGGAACATCGAACACATGTCTTGGAATGTTTTTTTGCTTCATCATGGTTGTAAAATACAATTTAATTGTAAAATATTTGATAGAGAAGCATCAGTCAGGTGTTGTTTTAGACTGTTCACCTTAATTTTAATACTTATATTACATTATTACAAAATATCAGTGTGAGACCTGACAGAATTAGGGTGGTTATCTCCCAACTTTTTGCCTGCCTTACTCCACTTTTCTGACACTTGTTTTGCTGGTTTTAGCACTCTGCACACTTTACCACTGCTGGCCAGTGCTAAAGTGCAAATGCTCTCTCCCCTCAACATGGTAACATTGGTTCCTACCCAAATGGCCTATTTAATTTACCTGTAAGTCCCTAGTAAAGTGCACTACCTATGCCCAGGGCCTGTAAATTAAATGCTACTAGTGGGCCTGCAGCACTGATTGTGCCATCCATGTAAGTAGCTCCTTAACCATGGCTCAGGCCTGTCTATTGCAAGACCTGTGTGTGCAGCTTCACTTCCACTTCGACTTGGCATTTAAAACTATATGCCAAGCCTTAAACTCCCATTTTTCTACATATACATCACCCCTAAGGTAGGCCCTAGGTAACCCATAGGGCAGGATGCTATGTAGGTAAAAGGCAGGACATGTACTTATGTGTTTTACATGCCTGGTAGTGAAAACCTCCTAAATTTGTTTTCCACTACTGTGAGGCCTGCTCTTTTCATAGACTAGCTTTAGAATTGCCCTCATATACTCTTAAATGGTAGATTCTGATCTGGAAGGAAGAGCCACGTCTTGTTTGGCATTGCCATACTGGTAATAGAAAATCCTGCATACTGGTGATGTTGCATTTAATATTACTATTTTAGAAATGCAACTTTTAGACAGTGGGCATTGCTCTGCACTTACTGCCATCTGTGCCTTACAGCCTGTCTCCAAACCACGTCTGGTCTGTGCTGGTTGACAGCTCCCCTTGTGCATTCTACCCCGACCACCATAAGCACAGGACACTCAGTCACATCTGCATCTATCTGCACACTGAATGGATCTTCCTGGGCAGGAATGGTGGAGGGGCTCACACTTACATTTCGAAGGCCAGTGGCCTGACCTCACACAAAGGACTGATAACCCCCCACAGGGATCCTGGCAGACAGGACTGGGCTGAAAGCGGAACTTGTGCACTTCAAAACCACTCTTTAAGGTTTCGCCCACTTCAAAGGCACTTTTGGCTATATGAATGGGTTCTCTGACCCCACCAAATCAGACACTTCTTTACCTACCCCTGCACCCTGTCAAAGGACCTGTCTGGCTGCCCAAAGGACTCATCTGGAATGCTTTCCTGAGAAAGACTGCTGCCCTGCTTGTTGCCCTGCTGCCCTGCTAGCCTCTGACTCTGTTGGAATGACTCTGCTTTCATCCTGGAATGCTCTCCAAGAGCTTGGATTGAGCTTGCCTCCTGTTTCTGAAATCTCAGGGCCAAGTCTTCACCTCTTGAAGAAACATCTTGTGCATCGAAAATCAATGCAACACCTGCAGAAATTGACGCAAAGCCTGCATCGCGGCTCAGAAATCACCACACCGACGACTGGAATGATGCAGCACTGACTTCCCGATGGAGAATTTGATGCAGCGCTTGCCTTGCGAAGGAAAATTTATTGCATTGCCTACCGGATCAATACAGCACTCTCTTCTTCTACCAGCACATCAAGGATTTTTAGCGCAGCATCCCCGGGGCATCAAAATACTCCTGCATCACAGCAAGGAACTAAGGGCCAGATGTAGGAACCAGTTTGCGACTCGCAAACGGCAAAAATTGCCGTTTGCGAGTCGCAAACCGGAGTTTCCTATGCAGAAATGCATTTTGCGAGTCGGGACCGACTCGCAAAATGCATTTCCGACTCGCAAATAGGAAGGGGTGTTCCCTTCCTATTTGAGACTCGCAGTGGTATGCAATTCCATTTACGACCGCGTATGCGGTCGCAAATGGAGTTGCAGTTACCATCCACTTGAAGTGGATGGTAACCCACTCGCAAATTGGAAGGGGTCCCCATGGGACCCCTTACCCTTTGTGAATGGACCCCAAAATATTTTTTCAGGGCAGGTAGTGGTCCAAGGGAACAAAAGGTTTCGGATTTTTTTTTTAAGTGCAACTCGTTTTCCTTAAAGGAAAACGGGCTACACTTGAAAAAAAAAAAACTGCTTTATTAGCAAGCAGTCACGGACATGGAGGTCTGCTGACTACAGCAGGCCTCCATGTCAGTGAGTGCCCATAGTCGCTATGGGGCTGCAATTTGCGACCCACCTCATTAATATTAATGAGGTGGGTCTTTGAGACACCGTTCTGCATAGCAAATTACGAGTTGCAATTTGCGAGTCGCTCGGACTCGCAAATTGCAAGTTGCAATTTGCTTTGTACCTACATCTGGCCCTAAGACTGCACGCGGGAAATATGACGCAAACCGTTGCAGTGTCGAAATAAGCAACTCATCGTCTGTGCTGCACCCTAAAATACACCAAAACACAATTTTTTCCCTGCATCTCCTCCTCTGCAGCTCTGTGTGTCATCATCCCAGGTACATTGTGTTGCAAAGAAATAACTATTGATTTCTAAAAATGTAGGCTCTTTTAAATATTTTAAAAGAGAAATTTCATCTTGTGTTTATTGGATCTTTGTCCTTTTGCCCTTATTTTATTCAGATAAATATTATCCATTTTTCTAAACCTGTGTGGTGTGTTTTTGTGGTGTCTCCAAAGTGTAACTGTATGATTTGTTGCAGAAATATTTTACACATTGCCTTCTAAGTTAAGCCTGACTGCTCAGTGCCAAGCTACCAGAGGGCGGGCACAGGATAATTTGGATTGTGTTGTGATTTACACTGATTAGGATTGTGGTCCCTATTTGGACAAGGGTGTATACCTCTGCCAACTATAGACCCTATTTCTAACAATCAGTAATTATAATTGAGTTGAAAACCTCTCATATAAGTGACAAATATTGCACTTCCATTGAGCATAGCTGATGTGACTAATTGGACAGTAAGATATTAAACTGTTAGCAAAGAGAGATCTAAATATCAAGGAAGGAATGCTATAAAGTACTAGATTTGTGAGCCCAAGCTTCTTATTCTAAATTGATCCTAAAAAACAGTTTATTACAAAGTGCAATAAAGGCATCAATGACCCACTGTTACGTGTGATTGGCCTTAATCTATTGCATATATTCATTTATTTAAAATGTCCCACTTTATGGTCAAATGACTGATGAGGACTGACACAAAGCCCAATCTATCTGAATTTTTAGCAGTAAAACATATTCTAGGCTAATCCAAAAAAAAGTTCAGCTCCCAAATGACAAATTTTGAATTAGATGTTCATATTCACTTGATTCCTTTCAGCAAATATAGTTAATTGAATACTGAACTTTATTCACACTGACAATGAACCTGTATGTCGGGATAAAATCCAAGACGTGGGATCGATGCACACATTTGTTTATCTAGTTCCATGTTTCACCTCTCTTGAATCAAGTCCCCTCGTCCCCAATCAATAGCAGTATTACACTCTTCCTATCTGAATATCTGATTTATGTCATGGCGATTTTTCCTGTGTATTTATTTTAAAAATATATTTAACCAAAAACCAGGATGCAATAGGTTGAATTTGTGCAAAATGGTAATTTCACAATGTAGAGACATCGTTACTATTAGAAGAGTACTATCTATCAGTAAAGTACTTATAAGATACAATCTTTTAGGCAGTCAACTCTGGTCTTGTCTTATTAATTTTTCTGTACTGTAATAAAAAAGTAGAATTCGACATTTGCACTATAGTAATAAAATTGTGAAAACGTGTTTATTAGTACAGTTGCTTTAAAATGTTCTAATGGGCCTCATTTATTCACACTACAATGGCATGTACATGCATTCCATGTTTCACTGCAAATGGGAAACACTATGGTGGTCATTCTGACCCTGGCGGTCTTTGACCGCCAGGGCGGAGGACCGCGGGAGCACCGCCGACAGGCCGGCGGTGCTCCAATGGGGATTCCGACCGTGGCGGTAAAGCCGCGGTCGGACCGGCACCACTGGCGGGGTCCCGCCAGTGTACCGCGGCCCCATTGAATCCTCCGCGGCGGCGCAGCTTGCTGCACCGCCGCGGGGATTCCGACCCCCCCTACCGCCATCCAGATCCCGGCGGTCGGACCGCCGAGATCCGGATGACGGTAGGGGGGGTCGCGGGGCCCCTGGGGGCCCCTGCAGTGCCCATGCCACTGGCATGGGCATTGCAGGGGCCCCCGTAAGAGGGCCCCTACATGTATTTCACTGTCTGCTGCGCAGACAGTGAAATACGCGACGGGTGCAACTGCACCCGTCGCACAGCTTCCACTCCGCCGGCTCGATTCCGAGCCGGCTTCATCGTGGAAGCCTCTTTCCCGCTGGGCTGGCTGGCGGTCTGAAGGCGACCGCCCGCCAGCCCAGCGGGAAAGTCAGAATTACCGCCGCGGTCTTTCGACCGCGGAACGGTAACCTGACGGCGGGACTTTGGCGGGCGGCCTCCGCCGCCCGCCAAGGTCAGAATGAGGGCCTATGTGCGGCATTATGAGAGGTGATCGGCTCCAGGAAAGTGCTGCGAGGTACTAAGTGGAGAGGAAAATTGGGGTAAAAAATAGCAAATTTGCCACACTAAAAATGTGACTGCACAAAAAATGTATTACACAGACACCATTTTGTATTAGGAAATAGACACCACTTCCCAAAAGTGTAATTTTGATAAAATTCACAATTGGTACTAAAGTACTATATTAGTATAAATACTATCAAGTGCTATAAAGTTCATGGTTTGGTGGAGGACCTAGTAAGATGCATGAACTGGTACCGCAGGGCAGGCCGAAGGTCACTCTGGCCCGACGGCCAGAAGCCACAGCACACGGCCACAGACAGTGCAGAATATATATATGACCCTTGAATTCAAAGCATCATAAACCACCTCAGAATTCACTGAAGAAACAGTCAAAGGTTATTTATGGTTAAATGAACAAAAACTCAAAAAAGCCACACTGCATCTCATAACACTGCCCCTCATGCTCACTACAGCACAGTGTTAATAGAAGAAAAAAAATAATGGCCTCTAAAAAATGTAAAACATGGGCAGAGTGAGCTATAATGTGTGTTGTGCATTGCATGCCACAACCAGAGACTTTCAGGGCTTGTAATGGTTCTACTTTAACTCACGTATAACTGCTGTGTTTTGCTTATGTTGTTACATATTTATAACACATGTATATACATGCCTGTATGCAACCACATCACACACACACATTTGCCTCCATGAACCTCAAAAAAAGCACTGCAGTTTCATTACAGGAAATGTGTCAAGAATTTTTTTAAGTGATAATGTGTTTACACCTGTATAATTACACTGTGGTCGCAACTGTGTCGTTGTAATTGGGTCTGAATTTTGATATGAAGAGTATTTTTCGTTTTGCTAATGACTTTGGCACCAATCTGATGCTTCTTCACAAATTTTCCCCAAAAAATGTTAATATAACTCAGCTCCTTCCTGGAAAGCTTTGGGATGATCCATCGAGCAGGAGCTGAAAAAACAAGAGTGCCTGTGTTTTTCCTATGTAAATTCCCATTGAAATTTTTGGATGTGTTACAGAAAAAACAGCTTGACAGAATTATACCAAATATTTCAGAAAGTTAGGTGTTTACACAGAAATGTTAATTTTGTGATTTGGTGTAAGTCCGTTCAGACTTTTTTTGAGAAATTAAGGTTCAAAATATTTTCTGTCTCCTTGTTTAATTTTTGCTATGGAATTTACATGTGGAGAAAACTCAGTCCCTACTTGATGGAGCACCCCAAAACTTTCCAACATGGAGTTGAGGTGGATAAAGTTGTTTTTTTAAAGTTCTGTGAAACTGTGCCATGGTATTGGCAAAAGAAGAACACTCTTTGCATGAAAACTCAGACGCATATAACACTACACAGTGGCTACTGCTACTGTGTCGTAGATACAGTCTACTAATGTGCTGTAATGTGGGACAGCTAAAATCTAGAACAGGTTAAAGTTAGAGTTCTAGTTGGGAGAATGGATCAATAGGAGGAGCTCTATGTTGTATGTATTGAATGTAATGGCATTTTCTGTATTTATTTGGAGTTTTTAGGCTTGAGAAAGTTCATGTTTTGACAGATTCAATAGATGACCAAATTGAGAAATAAAAAAAATGCAAAGTGTTACATGTTTTTAGTACAGTCTACTGCTCCAAATTATGAGTTGGCCAATTTTCTTAGCAGTGCTATGAAACAAAGTATTGTGGTCACATTTAAAATAGAATTATCTCCTATATTGTAAAGGACACATATCAATTAATAGATGATCTGAAGAAGCAGAAGCATAGTTGATACTCTAGTGCAAATTTTGCGTTGATAAGCAAGATGCAAATTTCGAGAATTATTAAATGAGGTTTTCATTGTGTTTGTCATTTTATGTAGGTTGATTGAATCCAATTTTTTGCTCTATTAAAGACTGTTAAAAGATGCACACTTGTAAACCATCTATAGCTCAGATATATTATACTCACTCACCCTGACTGGTATGAATTCTGTTAGCAAATAAGCTACAACGTTTGCACTTTTTGGAAGCATTGTATCCGCAAACATCTCATCTTAATCTTCCAACTTTGGGCCATGTTTCAGAAACTTAAAAATTGTTGGCTTCCTGGCATTACAGCTGCCTGTTACTGACAAATGTAGGGTCGAAACCATGAACAACATTGGTCACTTGTTCCAGTTTATACTAGTCTTTTGCCTATGTTGGTGTTTTTGTGGATTTAGCATTGCAGGTGTTTGCATCCTGAGTCTATTATGTAGTGCACTGAACCTTCTGCTCATATTTTAAATTAGTAATATGTATATATGACATTTTATTAAATGCTTTGAAAAAGTTAGTATTAAACTCCATAATGTTGAATTATATGGCAACCTCTCGGATGCCATCATCACATCCCTAAAAGTCTACTGCTGATCGAGGCATCCAAACTTCAAGCCTATTGAAGGGCTCCTCCTTTTGATAATCTACTAGAAACTTCAATTGTTGCTCTGTTCCCTGACTGTTGCTGCAGTGCCACGGAATCCTAGCTATTACTTACGCTGAATAGTGGATTCTGCGCTAGAGGACGATGGACCGAAGCAACATAGTTTTGAGGGAATGTCATCAATTAGTAATGTGAGCATCAACAATATTAATCAACACAATCCATGATATTAAACCTCACTCAATAACCACACCAGTTTATTAAGAAGAATTATACAATTTATTTCCCTGAATTAACTATGCTAATGTCACGAAAATAACCCTCAAACACAAATGATAAGAATATAGGGCTAATAACGGTTGACTAGAACGTCTTATATATCTCAATTTGATTAAGACAACCAAACAAATAAACTCCAAAAGAATCACACTTATTAATAACACCAAAAGTGGTAACAATGGCAAAGTACACATTAGTACAGCATTCAAAAGATGTAAAAATAAGTCATGAGCACTTCAAATTAATTCCCTCATTAACCACGAATTAGCATCAACACGTTGGGCTTCATGTGAAAAGAATTTAGTAACACAGATTTAGAAAAACTCTTTAACTCAGGTTAATATAAAATAAATAATAATATGCAGCATTCAGATCATAAGTTGCAGCTGGTACCTGGAAAGCAAAAGAGACACAAGTAACATTTACAATGACATATGTTACCAGTATCAATAGCAGTAGCAATAAGCAATTTACTTCAGCCAGGGGACACCATCAGTTATGTCTTCAGAAGAATTGAGCCTAACAATTGCTAAACCCACACTGCTAAGGGAACACTGAAATCTTTCTGCTCTCTGGTCATTTGCTCATCGTCTGCTTTATCTATCTCAAACTCTAACTCCTAACCCCCCTCGAGAGAATCCTACCCAGGTTGTTATACAAAATCCTAAAAGAGCTTATGATTGGTCAGTCTATGGGATGGTTATGCTTCAGCCAATCAACAACTAAATTGATAACCTAAATACAACAATTCTACATTAACTAGAACATTTTCTTCGTCAATATCTTTTCCTCTTCCATCTCGTCTGTAGCTCCATTGTTTCATCGCCTCCCAAAACGCCTGTTGTCAGGAAGAAACTTTTCATCCACTTCACCATAATTCAGCATTAAATTATGGAAAATAACAACAACCTTTAGTTAGAGTTTTGCTCAGTTAGGAAAAGAAAACGAACAGTGGCAACCATTTTCAAAAGTCACCCGTTTTACACGTTAATTCATTACACATTTTAGTTGCACGAAATCATTAATAAACATATTAGAAAATTCACACTCTCACAATCCCTCCTCTGATGACTATTTATGTCATCACATCAATCTGTAATAAACTCATTTATTATCATCAATTTCAAAATTTAGTCTAATTTATTTTCGCATTATTTTTCTTTCTCCTTTTATTTTCTCTATAGAATTTATGTATTTGAATTTCAAAATTTCTTCTATTCTTTTCCAATTTTCTTCTCTTAAAACATTTTTATAATTTTATCTGTTCCCCAAATTCCAATTAGACAAAGTTCAATTATTGACACCCATTTTGCCATTGTCAAAATAATATTTCTCCCCATATTGCTACACCAATTTCCTACAGCTATAATCCATTTGCCAGCTTTTTCCCAAACTGTAGTTTGTGTTAGTTCTTTTAAATCTTCTCTATTAGTATTGGTCACATTTTTTATCAGTTCTTTAAATTTATCAGAATTATCAGGTATAAATAAACAACAGTGACTTGAACCAAGTAATTTACAAACTCCTCCCTCTTTCGCTAAAAGTATATCGAACGCAAGATGATTCTGAAGTTCCACAGCTCTTGTAGCAGTCAATTCAATGTCTAAAAGACTGAGAACTCCAGAATATCTTGTCAAAATGTTATCTATTATTGTAGACAACTTCTGTATTTTGATTTAATTTAAGTCTACTCCCACTGAGGGAATTATAGCTCCAAAAATGTCTCCCACAATTCTAGAAATTGATTCTCGCTTGTGTCTTGTTTGAAATTTCATTGTTTCAGGAATCTTACTCAAGTCTTCCAACTGATAGATTTTCAGAAAGACTACTCTCATATAACATGTTCCAAACCATCCTCTAGGAAAATGGTAACATGCATTTCTTCCACACATATAATAAATCCCTGGTACTGGGGAGGCCTGTCCATTCATCATAAAATCCCACTAACTCCTGAACATAAAAACGTGTCTACACTCACTCTTTCCAACAAACACTCTATCCTTCTTACTCCAAGGTCTATATATACAAAGTCTTCCTGCATGCTGAGCATCTATTATTAGTTTACCTTGTTTAGTAATGTCAATATAAGCTTAATCTACTCCAGGTTTTCTACTTAGTATACCCTTATGTATCTTTGCCTTTATTTCTCTTATTCTATCTTCTGTGTTATTTAAGAATTTCTTTTCTACAGGTGTTAGTAAACAAGTTAAGTTATTTTGGTGAGCAAAAGCTGTTCCAAAAGTTAAAGTAGGTTCAAAGAAATCTCTCATAATAACTATGTTATTGTGTTTGGCTATTCGATTCCAATCACCTATGACAGGTACAAATGACAATACCATGTCAGAGGTTGAATAGAAATACTGAATATAGTCTTGATTATAGAAACGTGTTAGCAAAAGACTACAACTGATAGCGTAAGTCACAGGTAGACTATGATAAGTAGTTCCTTCTTCCACTGAAGTTGGAATCTGTGTGCATACATAACAATCTTTCGAGTCCCTCTCTTCAACATACTTATGCAATAGGCAATAGAGAACATTAGAAGAAAGCATTTGACATCTAATCTTATTTTATCTTTCGTTAGTGACTTATCAGTCAAATCTAAAGAACTATCAATTTTCGTAGTCTGGTTGGCTCCATCCATTTCATAAATAGACACTTCTACAAACAACAATAAACATATCAACACACTCACTACCGCCAATCCAATAATTAACACTTTACAACAACTAATCCTACTGTTTTGGTTATGTGACTTACTCACATTTTCTATATTTAAAAAAAAAAAAAACATTAAAAAAAACATTAACAAAATTCAAATATTCAAAACAAACACACTCAAAAATCCCTCCTAAAAAATGTATTTTTTCCCTTTTAATAATTCATTCACTCTTGGACAGTCTCCCTGTCAATTTCAGTATAGCAGCTTGTCAAATCCAGTTATCTCTTTGTCTATTCCAGTAAGTGTTGTTATTTGTCTCTTGAGTACGAACATTTAAGCACGACTTTTCATTTGATTTTCCCAAAGTCTTTTCTTCCAGTCTTCACATGCCAAAGCAAACATTTTCAATGTCTCTGTCAAAACAATAACTAAAAAATTCTTCCTGCCAATCATTTGTATTTAAAGACGCCCATTCGGGTCCAGCATATCTCTTGCTTGCAACTCTTTTCCTTTTCGGTCTTCTTCCACTTTCACTTTTGTCTCCACTAGTGTGTTCTCCTTCATTCAATTCTATTTCCTCTTGAATCAGTGGAACGAGATTAACCCTTCCTCTCTTTGAACATTTCGCTGGCCAATTGTCTCCTTTTAATGTCTTTTTTGTCAACAACCTTCTGAATATTGAGTCTTCACTTGCCTTTGGACCTTTTTCTTCTGACTTTCCTGTAACTGGTTCAGGAAGAGTATAATCCAATTGGACGGGACTACCCTCAATTCTTTTCCCAATGGGGTCTGTCCTTTCTTCAGTTTGGTATGTCAAACCACCTGCTTCTGAGGTCACCCTCCTCTGAGCAAATCTGTCTTCTGGTGATTCCTGTGATTCACCCTCGTCCGAGGACACCCTCCTCAGATCGAAATCAGTCTTATCCTTTTCTTCTTGGAATGATTCTTCAACTCCTTTTGCAGATTGCTCAACTTCTTCAGTATTCTGCTCTTTCTCACCTGTTATAGGAGTAGGCACATCTCTGTCATTTTCAACATTTTGCCCACCTTCCTTCTCTTTGTTTCCAATGGTTTCAACTGTGGATAATCTCAGCAGTTCCTCTTCTCTTTCTTTCAATTTTCTTTCTCTTTCTGTTGGATCATGCACTTTTCTCGTATGGCTTGCATGAACCCAACTCGGCAAACCAGCACACTTCACAGCTGTTGTTGTAGTGAGCACAATCTGATAAGGTCCCTTCCACCCTGGCTCCAGGCAAGACTATCTTATGTGCTTCCGTATAAGCAACCAGTCTCTAGCTCTGAAACTGTGGCCTTGACCTTCTGCTGGTTGTACTGTTGCGGCTTCCACCTGATGAGGCTTTTGCAGTAATCTAGCACCATATCATCTGTAATATTCACAAATGCATTTGCAGGTATTGCAGGCAATCTCATCGCTTTCCCCATCAAAAGCTCATGTGGATACAACCCAGTCTTCTTATCAGGAGTGCTTCTCATTGACATTAGCACAAGCGGTAAAGCATCTGGCCATTTTAAATTTGTCGATGCACACACTTTGACCAATCGTGATTTTAATGTTTCATTTATTTGCTCTACAAGACCTGAAGCTTTGGGGTGATAACTACAATGTAGTCTCTGCTGAATGTTTAATGCAGAAAAAAAGCAATTTTATCACTTCATTATTGAAGTGTGTTCCCCTATCTGATTCAATTGAAATCATAAAACCAAAATGTAGAATTAGTTCTTGTAAAAGCAATTTAGCTACTGTAAGACTGTCATTTCTCCTTGTTGGATGTGCCTCAGTCCAGTGACTGAAAATGCACACAATTACCAACATGTATTTCAAACCAGCACATGCAGGCATCTCAATGAAATCCATTTGCATTCTACTGAATAGTCCTCCAGCCATACCTATGTGTCCCATGTTGATAATTGTTCCTTTGCTAACCTTCATTTGTTGGCAAACCGTGCACCAATGGCAAACCAGCTCCACCACTTGTCTGAATTTCAGATTGTACCAGGACTGTTTAAAACTCCTGATCATTGCATCTCTCCCTATGTGCGTTTGACCATGAAAGTACCTAGCCATTTGTGTCAACAAACTGTTTGGCAAGACTACTTTCCCTTCTACTGCTACCCACATTTCATCTTCCCTTTGAATGCAACAATGGCTTATCCAATCCCTATGCTCCTCTTCTGGAACATTGTTCTGTATAACTTTCAACTCATCTAATGTCTCAACTATTTGCATAGTGAAGTTTGCATATATCTCATCATTTTCAGACATTAAATCCCAATTTCCTTTGAATGAAAACCCATTCAGAGCACAACATTTTGCAACCTGGTCTGCATAAACATTTCACAATGTTACATAATCCTGTCCTCTCTAATGTGCACTGCATTTGACCACGGCCATTTTCTCAGGCAGTTGTACAGCTTGTAACAAATCATGTATTATTTCTCCATTTCTCACAGGTGAACCAAAAGAAGTCAGTAACCCTCTTTGTGAACAGATTTGCCCAAAATTGTGTACAATACCAAATCCATACTGACTATCAGTATAGATCATTACTTTCATCTGGTCTGATAGTAGGCATGCTCTAGTAAGATCCACCAGTTCTGCGACTTGTACAGAAATTACTCCTTTAAGCCAAGATCTTCTAGTATGCCAGTAACTGTACACATCGCATATCCTGCTCTTAAGGCACCCCTGTTGTTTCTTAGGCAAGAACCATTGACAAAGAGGATTTGATCATTGTCTTCCAAACAAGTGTCTTTGATGTCATCTCTTGGTCTGGTACATAGTTCTGTCACTTCCAAGCAATCATGTTCAACATCTTCTATTCTATTAAGATCTTCCCCTTCATTTGGTAACAATGTTGCTGGATTAAGCACTGTGCATCGTTTGATCATTACATTTGGTGCTCCAAGAATCACTGTCTCATATCGTGTCAATCTTGCATTTGTTATGTGTTGTGTCTTTGACCTAGTCAATAGAATTTCTATCGAATGAGGTACCATCAATGTCAGAGGATAACCCATCACAATGTTTTCACTTTGCGTTATACTCTGCTCAACTGCTACAACTGCACATAAGCACCTGGGTAAAGCTGCTGCAATATTATCCAAAGTAGCTGAAAAATATGCTACTGGAATCCATGTGTTTGTGTCAAGACAGAAAAAGAACATCCATCTCTCTCATGACAAACAACAAGAAAGGTTTTATGTAATCAGGCATACCTGAGGCTGGTGCTTGACACAAACTCTCTCTCAGGTCAGTAAGTGTTCTCATGCATTCCTCATCCATCATTATGGGATCTGAAACATCCTTATGTGTCAATCTCTGCAGTGGTTTTGAAATAGCTGAAAAATTTGGAATCCACTGGTGACAATATCCTACCATTCCCAGAAACATCCTCAACTCTTTCTGCGAACTCAGTATTTTCATTTTCATTATTGCCGCTACTCTTTCTCTTGAAATTCTCCTTGACCCTTTCTCAATCAAATGTCCCAAATATTTCATCTCTTGCTGATAGTACTGCAAATTATCAGGAGATACTTTATGACCATTGTCTCCCAGAAAGTTCAACAATGCAATCATATCCTCCCTACAACAGTCCTTTGTCTTTGATGCAATCAACAAATAAATCATAAATGTACTGTACTAATGTCGATTGGTAAGGCATTACCAATTACTCCAGATTGTTCTTCAAAATTTGATTAAAAATTGATGGTGATTCTGAAAACCCTTGAGGAATTCTACACCAGCAGTAGACTCAGGTCAGGAACTTGAAACAAAAGAGATATCTACTATCCTCATGTAGAGGTACTGAAAAGAATGTTTGACACAAATCAATGACTGTGAACCATTCTGCATCACATGAAATCGGAAACATTATCACTGGTGGATTTGGCACAACTGGACAAATTGTTCAATCAAAGGTCTTATGCGTTCAATTGCCTCATTTGTCAATGGGTGTTGTGCAGTCTGTGGAAACACTACCTTCTCTTTCACTGTCACTTTTACCCCTTCAACTCCTTTAATCAAACTAATGTCTTTATCTGAGAAGTCCCAAACTTTTGATTTAACTCTTTCCTGCAAATTGGCCGGCAGATCTTTCCTTTCAAAAACTGGAAAGAAATTAAATAAGTCTTCCAAATTGTAATCTTCAATTGCCTGCTTATTTTCATCTGTCTGATCATCGACATTCAACAAAGCCAATTCACAAGTCATCGCACTTTTCCCAGTATCAACTGACAAATCTTTTTCTTCATCACTGTTTGTATCAATTTTAATCCCCCTCATTGAACACAAGATTGAACAATTTATTTTGCACAACAAGTCTCTTCCCAGCAATGAAACTGGACTGAAATCGCAAACAACCAAGCTATGGTAATCTCTAAAATTACTAATTTTCACAAGAACTGGTTCTGTAAGGGTGTTGACCAAATGTTTATTTGCAACTCCTTCTATCTGCACTGTCCTTTCTGAAACTGGTATGTCTGGAAATTCTACAGTTCTTACTGTCGAGCGTGTCACTCCTGTATCAACCAGAAAATTTACCTCATGACCTTGTACTTCACCTTTCACATAAGGACCCCTCTGATCCACTTCTAATGATGCGGCCATCATATACCCCTCATCTGAACTATCCAACAGCCATTCAGCTTTTATTTCATTCTCACTGTGTAAAGGAAACTGTTCAGCTGTTTTTACACTTTATTCTTACTCTGATTTGTGACCACTTGCAAAAGCTTTACTTGTTGCTGCTCTATCGGGCTCAGTATCATTTGAACCTGTCTCAGCATGTGCATTTGCTGTACAGGCACCATTTGCACCTGTGGCAGCATTTGTTGCATTTGTGGCATTGCTACCTGTTGTACCTGAGGTTGTGTATTCTGCATCTTTTCATTGGCTGTAAAGGCTGGAAACCTTGCATGTTATTCACATTGTTCTGGAAATTCTGAATTTGACCTCCCATTCTAGGTCCTCTCATGCTCTGATATGAATTGACACCATTTGTCTGTTGCACCATTTCTCCCTGACTTAACATTGGACACTGCCTTTTCCAATGTCCAATTAATCCGCAAATACGACAAGGTAACACCTTTCGCCTTTGCTGCTCATCTTGCATCAACACTGAACTCAAATCCACATTTCTATTGACTACCAGAATCATCATTCCACTTCGATCTCTGCCTCGACCTTTACTTGGAAAAAAACCATTTCCCTATGGCAGCTGTTGAAAATTTCCCTGAAATCATGTCTGAGCAGCCTTAATCTGCATCACCATCGCTTTCTCTTTCAGCTTTTTCTGCTTCAACTCAATTTCGTCACTACAGTATTTAGCATACTGCAAAACCTAGTCAATTGGCTTTGCTTGCCAGCAAATTAAGTGAGTCTTAATCATTTGACTCACTTCTTGTTTCAACCCTTCAACAAATCTGAATACCAAATGATTCATGTTCTCTTTCTCAATTGTTTCTACACCACTGAATTGTTTGAACGCCTTCAACAATCTTTTCATAATATGCATGAACTGATTCCTTTCCTTCCCGTGACGTTCTATCTATGCGTTGCTAATCAACATTTTTGGTGAAATTCTCATTTTCAGAAACTCAATGACCTTATAGTAATGTTTCATTACTTCAGAAGATGACGCACCTGTTTTTAAGTCCATTTGCGGTTGACTCGGCCAATCAACACTCCTCTTGCATTCAATCCACAAATCTGCTGGAACAACAATATCAAAAAGTGTATTCAAGTCTTCCCACAGACACTTTGAAAGTTTCACAAACCTATCTGTCTGCTGGTACCACTCCATCGGTTTCTCTCTCAGCCTTGGGTAATCATTTGTAAAACTTATAATATCACTCCTATTCCAAGGTACATGTATAACATTCCCTCCTGGTGTTTCTCTCATTGGCAGCATTTTCACTGATTCTCCTGTGTGTGTCACATCATCTTTCTTTGGTCTTTCTCTTTTCTGGTCCCATCTGCTTTCCCGTTTGTCTAATGCTCTCCAAACCTGTACTTTCTCAAGTAATTCTCTGAGATGTGTTCTCATCTCTGTAGATATCATGTGAATAAAATCTTCCAACCACGTTGTTATTTCTTGTGCAGACAAGCCCTTCAATGAAACCCCATTAGCTTGTAAATCTACATCTAGCTCTTGTCCTGAACTCTCACATTGTGTGGAACCATTGCTCTCTGTTCCTGATTATTACAGAATATAGTTCCCGAATTCTCAACTGGAGACAAATCTATGAAAGAACTAGTCTCATCAAACTTGGTCACTGTCTATTCTGCACATTTATTAATGAACTCACTCCACTATTATACATATGAGCATATAATGGAATTACCTGACCCATTGTAATAGGTACAGTAATTGCATCTGGATTGGTCAACAATCCAACCCTCTGCATCTGTCCTGCACCCATGCTCTGCATCTGTGGAATCTGTATTTGAACAGGCTCTCTTAAATGCATCCCTTGCTGACCTTGTGACAACACTAAATTAGTAGTTGTCCTCACAATCTGAGTCTCTGGTTGTATATCAGGAATGTTCCCTTCAAACTGTTGTCTGTTACTCATTGAGTCAATGAAACTACTCTGCATCTGAACCCTCTCATTGTCCAGAATACTCCTTGATGATTCTGAAGTTGATGGTGCAGTAGGAATTGTATTCCTAATTCCACTCTCATTCAATCTATTTTCGCTCCTCTGATCCACATTTGGTGGAGGATAGGTCTCTAAAATCTGAGAAATTATCTCATCTTCCCCATCTAATCATCGTTGTTAAACATGACTCGTTTCCAGTATTTCAAATTTTGTTCTTTAATTTCTGTTAAACCCTTTTTCTTTTTCTTTCCATCTTTTGTTTCTGTCTCATCCTCCTCTGTTCTTGCAGGAAACAATCTAATCCTGTGTAATATTTCTACTCTCCACCTTTTCTGCTCTTCATCCCATATAGCTTCGCTAGCATCTTTTCTACTCTTCTCATTTTCTTTTCAAATTTTAATGTCTGTTGCTGTTTTGTTACCAGCTCCCATATCGCTAAAGCTTCGTATTGGGCTGGCCTTGGTGAAGGTTTTAAACTGTACATCTTTGACCTCAAATTGTCCAAAATTCTCAAATTAAATGTACCATGTTCTGGAAAAGACAGACAACCTTCTTTCTTTGTCATTTTGACCCAATGTTTCAACCAAAGACATGCTCCTGCACCTCTCTCCTCAAACACAATATATGCTGGAGTATTTTCTGGCGGACAAACCTCTCCTTCGAGTAGTGGATTCTGTGCTAGAGGACGATGGATCGAAGCGACATAGGTTTGAGGGGATGTAATCAATGAGTAATATGAGCGTCAACAATAATCAACACAATCCATGATATTAAACCTCACTCAATAACCACACCAGTTTATTAAGAAGAGTTGTAAAATGTATTTCCCTCGATTAACAGTGATAAGCATATAGGATTAATAACGGTTGCTTAGAACGTCTTATATCTCAATTTGATTAAGACAACCAAACAAATAATCTCCAAAAGAATCACACTTATTAATAATACTATAACCCTTAATATGGCAAAGTATATATTAGTACAGCACTCAAAAAATGTCAAAATAAGTCATGAGCATTTCAAATTAATTCCCTCACTAACCACAAATTAGCATCAACATGTTGGGCTTCATGTGAAAAGAACTTGGTAACACAAATTTAAAAAAACTCTTTAACTCAGGTTAATATAAAAAAATATTAATATTTACAAGTAACATTTACAATGACATATGTTACCAGTACCAATAGCAGTAGCAACAAGCAACTTGCTTCAGCCAGGGGTCAGTTATGTCTTCAGAAGAATTGGGCCTAACAACAGCTAAACCCACACTGCTACGGGAACACTGAAATCTCTATGCTCTCTGGTCATTTGGTCATCGTCTGCTTCATCTAATTCCAACTTTAACTCTTAATCTCCCTCTAGAGAATCCTACGCAGGTTGTTATACTAAATCCTAAAATGCTCATGATTGGTCAGTCTATGGGGTGTTCACGCTTCAGTCACAAAAACGCAGGGGACAGGGAGATTATGAGGTCCAGTATACAGCCTCCATAGATACTTAAGTCATACAAAAAGAGTACACTGTAGGAAAACGTACAGGTTCAAAAAGAGGCACTTCTTTTATCAGAAGGAAGGGCCCTCACACACCCAATGGGTGTCATGCTTCATCAGAGGGCAGCTCCTCATTCGGCCAGCACTGCAATGCCTAACGGGTCCCACAAGGGGGCACTTTATTGGAGATCTTTCCAAATTGAAGGTGCGTGGCATGAAAAAGTAGAATTACATTAAAGTCTAGCTTCAAAAAGGAAAGCTGGAGAAAAAGAAAACTTAAAATTAGCTCTAGAGTCTCCAAACAACTAATTTAGTTGGAATAGAGACGCTAGGTCAATATTAAAAACAGGGGGGAGTGGGAATGGAATAAGGTTCCACCACTCAACAACCATTAACAGCCTAGACAGGGAAAATCTCCATAAGGCTGATGCACGGTCGACATGTTTCGCGCCCTGGGTGTCTATACAGATCAAGTGGTGCTTCCTCAGGACCAGAAAATATAACTCCTATGCTTTTAAGTACACACCTGAAGAGTTCAGGGGAACAAGCACGGAAGAATTACTTACAACAAAGGAAGAAGGGCTATCCTACGCTTCATCCAATCAACAAATAAATTGATAACCTAAATTCGACAATTCTACATTAACTAGAACATTTTTTTCATCAATATGTTTTCCTCGTCCGTCTCGTCTGTAGCTCAATTATTTCATCGCCTCCCAAAACGCCTAATCTCAGGAAAAAACTTTTACTGTATCACTTCACTCCATCCTCGAGGAAAGACTAAGTATTAGTAACATTCTCAAACAATAGAACATTTAATTATGCAATGCTCGGTTCAGACATGGCCTTGTAAGACATTATGCAACAACCCGCTAGGGGTAGCTGTGGACACATCTACTCAAACTTCAAATGCACTTTTATGTAAACATTGAATTATGGAAAATAACCACAGCATTTAGTTAGAGCTTTACTCAGTTAGGAACAGAAAACGAACAGTGGCAACCATTTTCAAAAGTCACCCGTTTTACACGCAAATTCATTACACATTTTAGTTGCACAAAATCATCAATAAACATATTAGAAAATTCAAACTCTCACACTGTCTACAGTGAAAAGAGCTACTCAGTTAATACCAGTTTGTTTTCCAGCCATATTGTTGTATTAAAGTGATTCTTTGGAAATGGGCAGTGAGCATAGGTGTTCATTTGTCATTCTGTTTTTTTGTGCAGTCCACCAATGCATGCTGTATCACCAGTTTGTATTTGATTTCATTAATAACCTTAAGCAGGTGAAATTAATATGTTTAGGTCTTCAACAACAAAGAAACAAGGTAAAATCACACAATTCAAACTCAAAATTAAATTGTTTCTCAATAACAATACAGTGGTAACTCAGGGGACCAAAACATTAGCATGTAAATGGTTTGTAAATGCTAAATAGTTATACACAGAGGAGTAATCTGATGTGACATAAGTATAAGATGACTCAGTGATTATCTCACACTGTGTAGATGGTTCACTGCTAGATAGATTTTTTGTATACATATATAACATTTTGGATCACTGAATGACTGCCAACACTGTGTTGATAAATGCAGGATTGCACTCCTCCTACCAAAACCTTGTAATCCTTTGTCAAGGATTTAAAAAATATATCATTCACAGTTCTATTGATTGCTAACCCTGGAAACCAGGTGCTATAAGAGAAACAGTTGCTGTCTGTAATGCAATGAAACAATAGCTCTGCAAAAATTAAAGCAAAGTGGGTTGTTTAAAGTAGATCGACTATTGCCTGTCCGTCAAAACCCAACAGATGTACCGTCCATACTACTCTTTGTCCCTGCACTTCAGTTTCACAGACTAGAGAACCACATGGATTTTGATAGTCTGGCTGGATTTACATGTTTGCCAAATGATCCCAAGTCATGTTGGGCGGAGCACATTGGGCAACAATTACCCAGAGATACAGCTAATAATATTCTTAAAAACGAAGGCTACCCAATGTCATACCTGAACCTGGGTAAATAACTATTTTAAAAAACGATGGTTTATACTAACCACTTTCAGATTAATACATATTTTGAAGGAATATGCAAGTTGTTGAATGAGTGACAACGACACTACAGTGACATTACCATTGTATTGCAATATTTCATAGACATTTGAATCTAATAAAAAACGTTGAAGGCAAAATACATTGACATTTTTTTTTTTTTTTTTTAAAGTCACGAGAGACACAATATTCAGTGAATGGGATAGTTGCCTCTCAATGTTTTTATTGAAGGAACTCTTTCCAAGGTTATTCAGCGCTGTTTTTCCACTTTAAATAACTGGACATTTTGACCCAAAAAGGCTTAATAGTCTACGGGCCATCATCTGCACTTATAATTTATTACAAAGCAAAGCTGCTTATTGGATATTCATATAATTGAGGAGCGTTATGGCACTTCATTGAGGGGTGTTATGGTGACTACTAGGAACAGAATGAGCCCAATAGTATCTCACCAGTATATCACCTGAAAACTCCACTCATAATGGAAGGAAATTCAAAGCAGGTGAATCACATCCCACAAGCGTGTCTTTACTCTGTGTTGTCTAATGTTGCTCTGTGTTTTTTGTGTTTACCCTTGTTACTTAAAATAATTGATGCTTTTATGGCATTTTTCGATGGCATATATGGGAATATAAGTTAATGTAATTACTTGCTGAGGTACCTTTGAGATGGAAATGGATTGTGGGCAAGCAAAAAGAGTACCAGACAGCTTAGCTTCAATTTTAAATAAATGTTTGTTTGCTTTCTTTAATGCTTGGAAAAATCAATTAACATCTTCAAAAGTGGATAAAACCCTCTGCACAAACACACAAGTTCAGTTACAGGATGGGCCAGGTTAGGTTGTTCTAATCCTAAAGATTCCTCCATTATTGGCATTATCAAAACCATTACATTTAACTTGAGATGTCACCTTAAATTAAAAGCAGCCATGAAATTAAGATCATTCACACAGTTGTTCATATTGAGTGACAATTTATTCTTACTATCTTGTGTGCCTATGTTAACTAAGTAATAGCTCGTTGCTAGTGGGTACAAGGAGTTACCATGCTCTTTTAAAACTGCATTAGCATCACAGGCGAGTCAGTCACTATCTCAAGTTCCTCTCAGACACAAAAAAACCCAGAGGTGTATTTCATTGTTTTTCCTTTATGCTTTTGCTCAATTAAGACTTGATCAAGAGCTGTGAATTTTAGTTCTTGCTCTCTACTCTTCTCCAGTTGACCACTGCCCCTCTCCTTGGGCCAGGGCCTGATTCAGGTGTCACTACCTCCTTTTGTTGTGGCACACATGAACCACTGGGAACTCTATGTTGTCATGACAATATTAATTTGGCAAAAGAAGTAGAAATTCCAGATGACATTGTATACTAAAAGTCTCTCAAGTGTAATATTGTTTAACAGAATTTACATAATGCAACAGAAATGTGCCCTATACAACAGTACTTAACAATGTTCGCAGTGATCGCTCCTCCACCAGCAACAGACTGACAAAAATGGAGGGTTCTGGCATAAAGCTAAGTTGGTACTATTAACCTATGCATCAGCTACACAGAGTTTAATACGGAGGGAAGAAGGACCATGAGGTGGGGGTTGGATGGCTTCCATCAGTCATGGTCTGCAAGTCTCTGTTGGCCTCCTCAGTGGCCCTTGTTTTCACTGTCTGTTGAAGAGCAGTCTAGCATGCAGTTAATTCTTACCTTTCAATCATGTTGAGGGCTATTAATAACCTAACGCTGTACATCTGCAAACAAAGTTTAATAGTGGCAGGAGGTGGGCATGAAGATAGAGGCATTCTGGTCTTAGTTAATAAGGGCTGGCAGTTTAGAATTACTACGCTTCCCTTCCTCATGCACAAGCAAAGTCTGTTTCTGTCACCTCAAAAAAGGAGATATTCTGCTCCTCTAGACCCCTCATTAGCCCCTGCCTCGCCAGCATTGGAAGTGAAGTGCACATTAAGTTAGCACGTCTTGTATGACAACTGAGGCTTCAGTTAGGAGAGAGGTAGATGCCCTTGTTAAATGAGCTGACTGCCCAATCAAATCACCCTGCTTCCCCCTTGAGTTCCTTGGTCTAATACACGTGATTTAACTATCCTCAGGGGTGAATCAACATTTATTGAACTAACTGTCCCCTAGAATTGGATTTTATGTTGGTTACTGCTCCTACTAGGCCTGAACCACAATAACAGTTCAGCTGAATAGCAAGCTCAAGAGGTTCAAATTCTGCATCATCAAAAATTCAATTGCTCATCTATAATCTAGACTTCTGACACTGCTGGCCATTCCCCTTCTTCTTCCACCTTAAAGAGGATAGCCATCTGAGTTCCAAGTGTCCACATAGAATGGACTTCTTGGGAACTTTGTCTACAATTTCAAAACAGGTTTCTAATTTTGAAATATATCTCACAGATTCTCGATCGATGCCTCTTAGCCAATTTCCTGAGTATGATCTACAAAATAACATGTTTATCAGGTCACTGACACCAACTGCAAAATCTGCAACTGTCCATCCCTCCTAATAGTCTCAAAGCATAAGGAGCACTGAAATAGATGAACAACCCCAAGTCAAAATACACTCTCCAAATAAAACGCTCCCATTCAAAAGTGATCTATTGGGAAAGCAATTTTGAGATTAAATATGAACCACTGACTAAAATACATATGTTTCAGTCAATAGTTAACCCTAAAGAAAATAATATTAATTCTAAACAAACATGATATCAGCCTTGCAAGAAGAAATCCAATGGAGTGCCCAACATTCTAATTTTCTAATAACCACTTGGTGTACATCTTCAAACACCAAGGGCAGCACCTCTAAGCCCCTCAGCTCCCAAGTCAGATTCTGTGAAACACAAAGAGGCACCTCCATTCACAAAAGAAACTCTGGCAAAAATGCAAAAATAACAATCATCCGTAGGCAAGTGAAATCTCAGATTTTCAAACAATCTTTGAATTATACTTCCTATTTATCACTGACATGGTTCAATCCAAAGACTCCTACCACATCTGCCACCATACTTCCAGCCTGGGAAGGGGCAGCACAGCACTTATTTACAGATACTATTGGAAATGCCCTTCCACCACCTCTCAAACATTCTCCTCCTTTAAAAACCTCTCAATGATTGTCAATTAAATACAACAACTGTTGCTACTTTCATATTTTATACCACCATTCTGGACTCAGTATGTCAGCCCTTGAAAAATACAACTCCTACAACATATTTCTTGGGGCGTTTGTAACATTCATGAAATAAACAGAAATGTACTGATCAACGTGTTAGAGGTAGGTGCACATTTCATGGCCTAACTGACCCTATCTCTCCACCCACCCATATAAAATGCAACTGTCTTGTCCTTATAATTCCTATACACAGTTTTATCTAACCCAACAAACCAGTTCAACTTGTTTGGCCTGGTCATATGCCTATAACATTTCCAACAACCCTAATGATGAATCAGAAATCTGTACAATCTAAACTTAAACAAATCTGGAGAGAACCTCCAAAGGACACTACTATTCAACAACACTCAGAAAATACCTCTTATTTATTTATCTACCAACTGATATCGAATTCTGATGACTATCACCAATCTAGCTCCTTGAATTCTAAAATGCAAAAGGAATAAAGTTCTTGCTCCCTGGTATTTTAAAGAGGTCAATTACATCAAAAGAACTTCCAGAGAATTACAAAAGATCTGGAGAAGAACAAAATTAATGATCTCACTAATAACCCTAACAAAATCAAAGTCTAGACACAAAGGCCTCATATTGTTGACCCACACAAACTACTTCAAGAAAAACAAATCAATTAAGTCATAAATTATCTTAAATTGCACTTCCACACCATCTAGCACTTTGATGCACTGCACAAACCCTATCAGCACAGCCACTATATCACCTATATATAAAAGCATAGACCTTAAACCAATGTCAATAATATTGTCAACATTGTACCCAGAAAAAAACCTAATTCATGGGGAGCACTTAATTAAACCAAAGAGCGCCTTTTTAATCAGCATTCCCGAAAGTCCCATTAGTTAATCGCGAGAAACTCAATCTACAAGAAATTTCAATAATTATCTATCTATCTATCTATCTATCTATCTATCTATCTATCTATCTATCTATCTATCTATCTATCTATCTATCTATTCACTAACTTAAACTTTGCGATTTTTACTCTGTGGTAAATACATTTCCACAAGGCTTGGGTGGGCACCAAAGGGGTGTCTGACCCCAGTGGAGTGCTGGAAGGCACTCCAAGACATGGAAAATTGTGATAACAAGTTTTTTAAAAGTCACATTCACCAAGGTAAAATCTAAAGTCACCTGCCACAATTGTATTTTTCTAAAACAGCCACCAAACGGAGCATATTAATTTGCTGAGATAGAGACAGAAGCCCCGGATAAAACAAAAATGAAAAGTCAAATGTATTTCAAATCTACTTATTTTTTTACTGCAGGACATTTCACTATTATACACATACACCCAAATCAAATGAAGTAGCCTGTAATGGAATGGAATGCTCACCAAATGAAAGAAACAGTCAATTAAAAAAAATTAACAATGAAAGTAAAATAATGAAAATAATCTGTACTAGATTTTCCCTGGAATCTGCTGAAAATAACAGCTTTGGAGCTGTCAGTATACAATACTGCCTGCTCACTGCCACTGTTGCTATTGACCCCTTAAGTGTGACATATATGCCTAGACATTGATTTTGTGCCCACTATGCAATAGGACTCAAGATAAAATCCAATCAGAGTGAATTCAGTCTGGGATTACTTGGTCCCTTCTGGACAAATGAAACCAATAAGAGCCTGCTTCACAAACTGCACCTTGAGGGACATTTGGTAGACAAAACATACTACAAAGTGCTGTTCACGAACTCCGTACAGAGATTACATGTACGTAATTACCTATACTTATGTGTGCAATGTTCTCCTCCCGACTGCTAAGTCTCTGCACACTAAATTATACATTTTTAGTAGTAGATATAGGTGGGACACAGGGGAGTGGTTAATGGATAGTGTTGGATGGTGATGATAGGGTTGCAATTGGAGGAGCTCAACTATTTCTAAAACTTTGGTGTATATACACCTGCATTTAAGAATGTCCTTATGATCAAGTGCTATGCCTCCACTTAATTTATCTTGTTTACTAAAATGGATGATTTTGTAACTATAAAGACCTAGAGAGTTAATGACTGATTGACATTGTACTTTTATCAATCAGTCATTGTAGAAAATGTCCAAATCATGGGAGAACTGAGACTGATATTTAGTTGAATGTATATCAAATAGAAATTCATGTTTAGACTAGAAGGCTTGTAGGTGCAAGCACATTTGATACCTCTCACATATTTATGTTGCCACATTTACAATATAAACCTTTAGGGCTTTGGTGGGGGTGGCAATTGGCTCAAATATAGAGGTAGGCTGGATGTAGAGTAATTGCTGAATTTACTTTGATATCAGAGAATCAACTTGAAAGAAAAATTGTTGCATGGTGAACTAAGGGATGTCCCACAAAGTTGAATGACTCTCATGACCCAACTTAAAATGGCTTCAAATCTGTTGATACCTGGGATTAGGGTGGTGACATATTGATGGAACAAGTCAGCTGAGATAATTGTGTACCAGTCCAGGTTGATATCAAAGCAAAAGAAGATTTGATCTGCTGTGGTAAGGGACCTATGGATAAGTACATTAAATATTGTGAGGAAAGAAGTACAGAGGATGGAAATCCATGAGGAAGGAGTGCAGTAAATATTATGGTAGGAGGGGTAAGAAGAAGGAGAGGACTAAACAAAGTAATAATGAAAATGAGACAATATTAATAAATAGAAATGTTAGTCAAGAAAGAAAAATGTTTAAGGGAAGAAGCGTTCCTTCAAGGGTAAGAGAGTGAGAGGCAGTAGAAATAGTATTGAAGGAGTAGTAGAAGTAAGAACTGGAGTAAGTAGGAGTAAACATTGAAACAAGTAGCAGGGCAAGAGTATGAGCATAACTCATTGTAAAGGATTGTAAGCTGAAACAGTCATCTTCTTAATTTTCTATGGCAAGGGAAACTCTACCCAGTAGCCATGGTACCATCTTGCAATTAATAGTACATGTAAAAAGTATCAAGTAACTCCTTAAGTGACTCAGTTAGAAATAAAAAACACAAAGAATAAAAACCTCTTTGGCAATCATGTACATATTGAGTGAAAATGAATATTAATGCTGAACACTGAAGAAGAAAGAACCAAGCAAGAATATCATGGCATAAATCCAGTAAAAGAAAAAATCTGGGCCAAAACTATGCAAGTGGTGAAAAACACAACAAAATATAAGCGAACAAAGTAGAAAAGCATCTATCACTGTATTTACTTCCTTTTCTATGACTCAAACAGGAAATTACATCAAAGGAGAAGAATCTAAGCCATCTACGATTAGGAACCTCGAATAGAACTTTCTGGCCAGACCACCATCTTGGAATGGCTATTTTACTATTTTTGTGCATGTCGTTTTCCTAAAATGAAAGCAGTCACTGCCTGAATGAAAGATAGTTGCCTCAAACTGAATTCAGGCAAAACAGAAGTCCTCATCCTCAGCTCCACACCCTCCACCTCGAACGAGTCCTGGTGGCCCACCATCCTCGGAAACGCCACTACCAACCATGCCCGCAAGAAAAAAGAAGTGAAGGCACACGTGAAAAAGACAAAATTAATGTAAAGTGTCCCATTAATATATTTCAAACCAAGTAATAGTTCATGAATATGATGCTTAATTGTTTTGCAGTCAAGCCCGAATCAAATCTCAAATCAAGATCTACTGTCCATATTCTATACAGTTCATTTCTTTACACTTAAGTCCAGATCCAAATCCAAATTGAAATCAGATGTCCAAATTCAGATTCTATTTTGGTCGTTGTAGTTCAAAGTTCCATATGATTTTTACTCCTTCATAGTTCAAAAGGTTTCAATTTGTTTGTAAAGAGATTCCATAGATTCAATCATATATTCATTTGTCGAAGTCCCAAAAAATTCTTTGTTTTACCCGTTCCTAATATTCTCTCCTTTCTTACTTGTACAAATGTCCATCAACACGTGTTTCATCCAGGGAGTACCCCTGGACTTCTTCAGGACCTCCCACCGTGTTATAGTTTAGAGTAATGTAACCTAAATCAAACTAGACAATACATTCCAAGTTAGAATATCGATACTACAATTTTCAATCAACAAACAAACAATAGTGGGAAATACACATCTCTCCTAGTCAAAAATAATGCAATGAAATATTCATCATTATATATCATTACATTCAAAATAATTTAATCTCAAAACATCAAACTTAATAAGTTCTATTAAATGTATTTAGAACAGCCTTCCTCTGTCCCTCACTGCAAACACTTCAATTATAAATTGTGTACAGCCTTCCTGGCTAAAGATTTGATTAACACACAAGAGTTAACATAATGCCAAAAGGATTTTATCTCTCCTTAATGATATCATCTACAACAAATCATATCCTTATATTATTCTATAGCGCGAATCAGTTATAATTTGAAATAATTAAAAATAATAAATGAAAATATGTACCTGTATGTATAAAATCCTACTCTCTTTATTTTATTTTACGACCCATTCGTATTATTTTCCTATTAGTATTCCACTCACCTCCTCTCCTGTAATAATCCCATACGTATATAGGTATCTGCAAATCGCCGCATATGAAATGGTATCTGTCACGATACAACATACCAGTTTGATTATGGCCCCATAGTATCATTGAAATCTCGGTTACCTTCTCAATCCCAAGCCTTTTCCCACCTCTATATACGCCGTGTGTCATCTCATTTCAGCGAGGGTGCTGAAATGCATGCCCGCAACCTCAGCGTCATCTTAGACTCATCGCTCTCAATGGACTGACAGGTGAGCGCAATCTCATCGGGTTGCTTCCACACCCTGCGCATACTTCAAAAAATCTATGAGTGGATCCTCACCGAAGCCAGAAGGACAGTAACCCAGGCCCTTGTCAGCAGCTGCCTCAACTATGGCAGTGCACTCTACGCTGGTACCACCGCCAAGACCCAGAAAGGACTACAATGCACCCAGAACGCCTATGCCCATCTCATAAAGAATGCTCCATGACACAACCACACCTGCACCCTTCTAAGAGACCTACACTGGATGCCTATCGACAAGAGAATCACCCTCAAGCTCCTGACCCACACCTACAAGGCCCTACAAGGCGCTGGACCAGCCTACCTCAACCACAGACTCTCCTTCTACACTCCCTAAAGATAACTCCGCTCCGCCGACCAGGCCCTCACCAATGTCCCCCGCATCCAGAAAACCACAGCCAGAGGAAGATCCTTGTCCCACATTACCGCCAAGACCTGGAACACCCTCCCCATCCACCTCAGGCAATCTCCAACCCTGTCTCAGTTCAGCCGCGCTTCACAAATCCCTGATTGATTGATATTGATTGATTGAAAATGTATGCTTTCAGTTTGGCACACATAGAATATTGAAATCCTTTGCCCAACGTTGAATAATCCAGTCTCATTTAAAAGCTCTATGAACAGAGATAATTCACTGCGATCTAGGTGGTGAGGACAACTAACCTCATCCTGAGTGCAGCATCCAGCAGCATACTGCCTGGTTGTGTGAGGAACACATCATCTTCTCCTGGTCTCTTGCAATTCTCTGGTAAGCTATTGGCACCATTTTTACAGTGTGCTTCCATTTTGACGTTCCAGGCTTATCAGGACAGTATTGAATAAAATGTAGTAATAACAAAGGAGCATGAACTGAATAAGCAGAACAAAGCTTGCTAAAGGATGATATTCGAGTCGATCAGAATTTGAAGACAACGTGAAGGCTTCACAAAATTACAAATTTCTTGAACGTCAAGTTCAGGTTTGTTTTACCATAACTAGCACAGGCTCAGACACATACTGATGTTATGCATCACAAGCATATGTTTCATTTGGAATGGGTGTAAGACAAAATGAATCTTCCAAGTGAAAGGCAAATTCAACAGAGGGAACAATATTCCTCTTGTAAATAGGCCAAATAAATTTAACTGTCAGTGTGCTGAAAAGAAAGAAAAAAATAAATAGCCAAATATTTTCTCCAGGACCTAAAGAAGAAGACCTTGATCTTGATGTATCAGCATATTCATTGATCTTGACCTTAGGAAAGCATACACTTTCATAATCAAGTTGTCTATGCTACTGTGACTGTTTCAAGTAATCAGTAGCTGTTGAAACCAAAGAGTCAATATAGGCAGAAGAAGAAAAAAGCCTTGGGTTACTGCCTTGATTAGAAAAGAAGGGTAAAACCTTGGCAGCATCATACGCTGCATTATTATGATAAAATGACACAATTAGCTAATATGAAGCCCACTTATGCTGAATTGTATTACAGTTGCACTGCAGGCATTGTTCCATACTTTTATTACTTTGCTATGCATGCCTTCTTGATTTGGTATAATAACCAGAAGAAAGAGCTTGTTCAGCTTCTAGTGCCTTTCACAGAGCTTTCCAAAATCTATTTAGTACCTCAATGTGAAATGATATTATGAAGTATTCCACAAAGAAGAGATACATCAGTCAGTACCATTGAGCCATTTCTTCAGCTATTGGTAACCTGGACAAAGGAGAAATGTGGGCCATATTTAAAAACGTGTTAATTGTACACATATTCACACAATGTCCTTCTGAAGGAAGATGATAGTCCATCATATAATCTGTAGATATTGTTTGCTAAGAGCCACTGGTAATGGCTGCAAATATCCAAAAAGCTTAGGATTTATTGATTTATGTTGGGCATAAATAAGACAGGTAATAACATAATTTTGAACATGAGAATGAACAGCTGACCATCAAAAAGATCACACAACTAAACTCAACATATTCTTACATCATCTACGACCAGAATCTTGACACATTCTTATCACAACCAATTGTAGTTCTTTGGTCAGCACAAAGATAGCTTGTTGACTGACACACAATTCATTCTGTTGAATTAAATGAGTCTTTACATGAATATCTTCTAAATTCTTTTGAATCTGCTTGTCTTTGAACCTTCTTAATTTTCTCTAAATAGACTGCAACATTTCAACCACACATTGACAACAAATTACAGGTTGTTCATAACTTAGTGAATGCTTAGGATAACTATGAGATAGATCACCTGCCAATATAGGCATTTAGAAAGCAAAATCATACTGTGAAAGAAAAATGGCCATCCGGCTTGGCAACTATTTCTGCATTGATCATTTTGCAAACAATGCACATTCTGACGATCAGTTGAAGTTCTCAAAGGTTTCCAAGGGCCCATCAAAATATGTCACCTTTCAGTCCAAGCCATATTCATGGCTAAAGTTTGATGGAGATCAAATTTTACTAATAAATTAGTGGCATTCAAGTTAGCATATGGTAAAATATTAATCTTCAGTTTAAAAGCCTAACAGAGAATTAACATGGAAATATAAAACGTGCACATTTGAATCATGGCAGACATTTGTGTCTGCTGTTTGTATTTAGTCATCACATTTAACATGAAGGTATTGTGCACTTATACATGAGTGAACTATTAATCAGAATTAACATGAACGTATTATTTCTTAAGAAGAAAGAATGTGGAAATGAAGTATATTATTATGTAAAGTAATCATACTTGTATTGATTGAATGGATTTCATTAATATGGATTACATTTGTGCAGATAAGTAAATGCACATTTGAATTGTTCTAAGATGGAATGAATAATATTTGCAATAAAAACAATTTGCTTTGCATATTTGATTTGAGTTGTGAGGTGCGCAATAGATTTTATAAAGGTATTAATTTTATTAATGTGCATTTAGGCTTTCTTAACTGAACTAGGCCTGATGTTGATTTTGCAGCAGTAGAGGAAAATTACATGTTTGTTCTGTTTCTTTTAACCTGAATTATTTTTTCTTTATTGCTAACCTTATGATGAATGTCCTATTGTATTGTAGGGGAAGAGCATGTTTTAAAGATTATAGTGCATTTGTTCTAGCTGTCGAACAAGACAGAAAATTAGTTCTTCTCATGTGAAAGAATATTAATAGCATGTTGTGTGTCATGAGAGAGGATCCTAATGTAACAAATGTTTTGAAAATGTAGTAGTTTGCAGAAAAGAGTGAAGTCAGGAGGATGACAATGCACTTTGGCCCTGATTACGATCTTGGCGGATGGGATACTCTGTCACAAACGTGACGGATATTTTGCCCCCCATTTTACAAGTTTCATGGATTTAATGGAACTTGTAACAGGGCGGACGGAATATCCGTCACCTTTGGGACAGAGAACGCCATCAACCAAGGTCATAATCAGGCCATTTGTCTGGGAAGATTCTGAAAAGGTGCAAACTTATTGGCACCATTGATGGTCATTGGATGATGATCTGATACACAGAGAATGTTCACCTGAAGAACCAATCACATGTATTTTTCATATTTTAATTAGTGAGGAACTTTGAGACCAGGGGCAGTTCCCTTAAGTCAGTCCACTCCTGCCTGTAGATGTCCAGAAGTCTGTTGTAGTATGTCCAGTTCGGTTACTAAGGCCCTCATTACAACCCTGGCGGTAAATCCCGCTTTCCACGGTGCAGAATTCCGCTGCAGGTATTATGACTCACAGCTTGGAATCTGCCACAATACAGACACCCACACAAGTCCCCCACACCAAAGGTCAGTGATAAACTGGCGATACCAAAACCCACACCGTCACGCCAACAGGAATACGCCCATACTATCACGACCCAAAAATCAACGCGGCGGTCTTTCAACCGCGGTAATCCATTGGCGGTACACACCGCCTCGCTCAAAATACATACACAGTTACAAAACACAACCACATTGGACAAATCAAAATACACATACCTGACACACATACACACACCACACCCACACACCCAATCCAATATAAAGCACACACCCACATCACCGACAAACCCTTACAACCAAAATTTTGAAAGAAGGCCAGAGAGAGAGATTAGCTAACGCAACACCAGCATCCACAGTCCCACAAGACCATCACTTGCACAAGATGGCAGACACAGATACTAAGATTATGCATTCACACCCCAACAGGACCCATACCCAACGTCACCGGACAGGAGGTGCCAGACATATCCAGTCCCCCCACAGAAGAGGCCCACAGTGACGACAGCAGCTCTGCTCGCCTGGATCAAGATGACCAGCCCGGCCCATCAGGGACCTCGGGACAGTCGGTTCCCCTGACACAGTCACAAACCACCACTGAACCTCCCCCCTCAGGAAACACCGCCACAGCACCCACCCAGCGGGCCCATCCCTCTGTCCCCAGGACACGTCAATCAGCAGTGTGTCCACCACTGCAGGGAACACAGGCAAACCCACTAACACAGGATGATCAGGTACCAGGGGGCAGTGGCATTGGGCACAGGGTTCAGGGGAGAGAGGCACAGGATAACAGGGAGGCTGGGAGGAGTGTTGTGCGACAGGGGGACGACAGGCCCAGGGAACCCACTCTCCACGAGGCACTCTCCAACATCATGGGAGCATACCACCACTCCCAGGAGACCATGGGCACGGTACTGCTCAAGTTTCAGGAGACCCAGCAGCTGCAGGAGGAACACTACCTGGGGATCAGGGAGGACCTGAAGTCCATCAACACCACCCTGGTCACCATTGCAGGGGTGCTGGCAGACCTTCTCAACACCAGGAGGGACACAGTGGCACACCAACGGGCCCCTGACACTAACCTGGAAAATGAACAGCCCTCCACCTCCACTGGCGCTAGTGGACAGAAGGCACTGCCACAGGACCAACAGGCCACCAGCACCCCACCCCCTGCAGAAGGAGAACCACCCCACAAACAGTCCCTGAGATCCAGGAACAAGACAGAGAACATTGCCAAGACCCCCACCAGGAAATAAGACCCCCCTGAAACCTACCCTTCTGTCCCACTTTGACATCCTGCCCACCTTAAACTGCCATTGCTCCACTTCCTATGCCCCATTGGACAATGCACCTGTGAAACAAATAGACTGGACTCTGCATTGGACAGTCCTCCACCATCACCCCAGCCCATTTCACACACCCCTCCACTTATTTGCACAGAAATAAACACACTTGAATCACAAAACAATCTGGAGTCTGTCTGTGCTTTCACTAATGTGTAATTGTAAAACCTCTGGAATATAGCAATGTCAATGTACTTGTTCACATACCAATGTAACACAGCTGTAGACCAGCAGTAAACATAGCAGAGGGCACAAAGTGGGACCCAGATCTGTGAAATGGAGAGGCAAAGAAAAAAGTCAGGGTCCATGCACTGAGTGAAAATGACAGACTTATGCTAGCTCCAACTATAGTATGAGATGTGGGGAGCAGTTACATCTTCTTACCTGTGTCTCACTGGAAGTATTGCATGATGATGTTGTTTCGGTTGTCAACATCTTCTTCTTCTGCCTCCTCTTCTTCACTGTCCACAGGCTCCACAGCTGCCACAAGACCTCCATCTGGACCATCCTCATGCAGAAAAGGCACCTGTCGTCGCAAAGTCAAGTTGTGAAGCATACAGCAGGCCACGATGATCTGGCACACCTTCTTTGGTGAGTAGAATAGGGAACTACCTGTCATATGGAGGCACAGGAACCTGGCCTTCAGGAGGCCAAATGTCCTCTCTATAACCCTCCTAGTTCGTCCATGAGCCTCATTGTAGCGTTCCTCTGCCCTTGTCCTGGGATTCCCCACTGGGGTCAGTAGCCATGACAGGTTGGGGTAACCAGAGTCACCTGCAAATTTCGAGGGACAACTGTTAGACAGACACTAATCCTTAGGGACAACCCCATACCCAGACACCTATGTCAACTGTGTTGAGACCTTGGGCTCACCAATTAGCCACACACGGTGCCTCAGGAGTTGCCCCATCACATAAGGGATGCTGCTATTCCTCAAAACGTAAGCGTCATGCACAGAGCCAGGATACTTGGCATTCACATGGGAGATGTACTGGTCTGCCAAACACACCATCTGCACATTCAGTAAATGGTAGCTTTTCCGGTTTCTATACACCTGTTCATTCCTGCGGGGGGGGACAAATGCCAAATGTGTACCATCAATGGGATCAATTATGTTGGGGATATGTCTCAGGGCATAAATGTCACCTTTCACTGTGGACAAATCCTCCACCTGAGGGAAAACGATGTAGCTGCGCATGTGTTTCAGCAGGGCAGATAACACTCTGGACAGCACGTTAGAGAACATTGACTGGGACATCTCTGATGCCATGGCCACTGTTGTTTGAAAAGACCCACTGGCCAGGAAATGGAGTACAGATAGAACCTGCACTAGAGGGGGGTTTCCTGTGGGATGGCGGATAGCTGACATCAGGTCTGGCTCCAACTGGGCACACAGTTCCAGGAGTGTTGCACGATCAAGTCTGTATGTGATAATGATGTGTCTCTCTTCCATTGTTGACAGGTCCACCAGGGGTCTGTACACTGGAGGATGCCGCTATCTCATCACCTGTCCCAGCAGATGTGCCCTATGGAGGAGAACAGCGAGCAGAGGGTCATCCAACATTTAGGTATCACAATGTGTGATTTGGAAAAACGTTGGAAAATTGCAATGTGCCTGTATCTGTCCATATTCCAGGCCTAAATAGGTGTGACGCAGTTTTTTTCCATGCCATGTGGCCCCCTGAAATGGTGGCTGCCTGACCTGTAAGGTGGGACAACGGGAAATGAGGTAACTGCGCTGGCATTGTACACCGTCGCGGTGGGCGGTCAAAGACCGCGGCGCAATTCAGCATTGGTTAACATTGGGCCATATGGGTCCCAGAGCCAATGACGCTGTACGACGGCGGTGACAGTACTCACAACCGCGGACGTGGCCGCCATTTTCTTACTGTTCCCTCACTTGATACCTGACCTTCAACAGGAGAGGACCTACACTGCTGTGACCTGTGTCTGGAAGCGATGATGGCTACAATGTCTTCACTTCGGAGGAGTTGGAAAAACTGGTGGATGGGGTCCTCCCCCAGTACACGCAACTGTACAGTTCTCAAGACAAACAGGTGAGTATACTGTGAGCATGGTGGATGGCACAGGAGTGTATGGAGTGTCGTGGATGGAAGAGGGTGGGGTGGGGGACAGGCCAGCATGTCAGGATTGTGTGTGTATGTATGTGTGGGTCAGGGTGGGAGGTGTTTGGCAATGCGTGAGATGAGATGTACGGGCTAGAAACATACATTTTTACTTCACTTTCCCTCTAGGTCAGCGCCCACCAGAAGAAGGGTATTTGGCATGCCATCTCCAAGGACGTCCGGACCCTGGGAGTCTACCATAGACGGAGCACCCACTGCCGTAAAAGATGGGAGGACCTGCGCCGCTGGAGCAAGAAGACGGCGGAGGCCCAGCTGGGGATGGCTTCCCAATGTGGAAGGGGTGGCACCGGAGCAGGAGGGAGCTGCAACCCACATGTCCCTGGAGGGTGAAGCAAGGGAGTCTGAAGTCACCAGTGGGACAGAGGGCGAGGGGAGCTCCAGTACGGGGACAGGAACATACAACAGCGACAGCGACCCCTCCTCTGATGGGAGCTCCCTTGCGATGGCGGGCACCTCTGTGCCCATCGCATCAACAGGTACAGCCGCCAACTCCCTACCAGCACCGCCCTCCCAGCAGCCCCTCAGCGTGTGTGCCGTGCCCGCTCACCCAGGAGGGTGGGCATCTCCTTCGTCCCAGGCACCTCAGGCCCTGCCCCAGTCAGCCCTGCTGCCCTCAGTGAGGAGGCTATGGACCTCCTGAGATCTCTCACTGTTGGGTAATCTACCATTTTGAATGCCATTCAGGGTGTTGAGAGGCATTTGCAACAAACAAATGCATATCTGGTAGGCATTCATTCTGGGCAGGCAGGCCCAACAGAGAGCATTTCAGGCGCTGGCCTCAGCACTGATGGCAGCCATTGTCCCTGTGTCCAGCCTCCCCCCTCCAACTTCCTCCACCCGACCCAATCCCCTGTACCTCAGCCTATCCCAAGCACACCATCAGACCAGCATGCACACTCATCAACACACAAGAGTGGACATGGCAAACATAAGCACCACACATCCCACAAGTACTCACACACCACCATCCCCATGCAGACACAGCAACATCCACTGCCTCCACTGTGTCCCCCTCCTCCACATCCTCCTCCTCCCTCTTTCATCTCCACTCACACCTGCATGCACTACATTCTCAGCCACTACCTCCATCACCAGCACGCCCAGCACCACACATCCCAGTGTGTCTAAGAAGCTTTTCCTTACTAACATTGACCTCTTCCCTACACCTCCCCCATCCTTCCCCTAGGGCCAGGCTTTCCTGGTCCCAGCCCCACACCTCAGCCGCCAAATCCCCAGGCACAGTGGTGCCAGCAACTGTGGGGTCATTGAGTGCGCCACCCATCAGGGCTGCCAGTGTGCCACCTAGCAAGGCCAAGGACATTCCGCCACCTGCCAAGGTGAAGAAGGTGCCCACATCCCAGAGGGAGAAGCCGCACCTACCAGCCACCAAGGGCTCCTCCAAAACAAAAGGGGACAGTGTCAAGACACCTGCGGCACCATCAAAGGTGGGGAAGGGACACAAGCCGAAGAGCAGGTCAAGACAGGGCACGTGGCTCCGACTGAGGGACTAGAATCCCCCCTTCTGTCAACCACTACACCAACCTGTACGGCGGTGGACACTGCCACCTGCACCGCCACCTGCACGTCTGCAGCCTCAGCAACAGTCTCCAGTGGGCACCCATCCGAGGCTGCAGGAGACGTCCTGCTGTGCCCCTCAACAGGTGCTGACACATCCACCACCGCCAGCACCTCCGCCACAGACACCGCCACAAGCACAGCCACCAGTCCCGCCACGTGCTCGGACAGTGGCACCAGAGCTGACATGGCTGCCATCCCCAGTGGGCAGCCGTCCGAGGCTGGAGGAGACTTCCATGAGGCATAACTCTCATCACTGTTTGCACCTGCAGGTGGAAGGCAAAGCCGCAGCAGGGTGGGGTATGTCTCTGCCTCTATGGCGTATCATGCTACCTGTTCCTAGGCAATCTCGTGGCACACACACCCATGTGAGGTAATGGGACCAGCCACACTGCATGTGGAGCACTCTGGGCACCAAGCCCCCTCCAGAACCAGTGGAGACTCTTATCCATTTCCTCTGTCCTTGGCAGGATGAAGTACTCTGGGCACCAAGCCCCCTGCAGAACCAGTGGAGACTGTTATCCACTTCCTCAGTCCTTGGCAGGATGGAGCACTCTGAGCACCAAGCCCCCTCCAGAACCAGTGGAGAATCACATCCACTACCTCTGTCCTTGGCAGGATGAAGCACTCTGGGCACCAAGCCCCCTCCAGAACCAGTGGAGAATCACATCCACTACCTTTGTCCTTGGCAGGATGAAGCACTCTGGGCACCAAGCCCCCTCCAGAACCAGTGGAGACTGTTATCCACTTCCTCAGTCCTTGGCAGGATGAAGCACTCTGGGCACCAAGTGCACCAAGCCCCCTCCAGAACCAGTGGAGACTGTTACCCACTTCCTCAGTCCTTGGCAGGATGAAGCACTCTGGGCACCAAGCCCCCTCCAGAACCAGTGGAGACTGTTATCCACTTGAGAGACTGTTGCTTTGCACTCCCCTGGATAAAGCAGTGGGCAAACCACCCACTGGAAAGACTTGAGAGACTGTGGCTTTGCACTCCCCAGGATAAAGCAGTGGGCAAACCACCCACTGGAAAGACTTGAGATACTGTGGCTTTGCACTCCCCAGGATACTGCAATAGGCAAGGAGCCCCCTTGTGCAGCAGTGGCGTTGTGCGTTCATCCGGCTGAGGTGCCCCCTCCCCTTCTCCCTGAGGTGCCTTTTTAATTTCAATCTGATGCCTCAGCAGTGTTCTCTCCGTTTCGAGTCAGGTATCTCGCCCATGCATTTTGGGACCACTGGTCCACGGACTATGATTGGTACACTATCCGGACTTGTGTTGTTGGTGTACATATTTGTATATACTGATTTTTTAACTTTCACTATCTGATTTTTCATGATTGCACTCGTTACAATCATTTAATTTTGTCCTTGCGTTCTTCCAGGGGGCGAGGGGGTGTATATGTAATGTTGCTGCATGTATTTGTGTGTATGGTGTTGTGGGTGAGGGTGGGGGTGGGGGTATTGCGTGTTTCGTGTGTGTGTCACTCTCTTTTCCCTCCCCCCCTGTGTTGTAGGTGCAGTACTCACCGTGGTCGTCAACGGCATCTCTCCTGCTCCTGATACAGCAGGAGGAAGACCAGTATGGGCAGGATGTGTAACTCGGGCTCCATGGCGTCCTGGTTCCTCTTTGGGTATCGAGAGGTGAGTGGTTTCCCTTCTGTTTACTGTTTCCGCCGTGCTTTTGATAGCGTTGGTTCCGCCCGGGAAAAGGTGGTGGATAGACGTGTTGAAATACAGTGGGTGGTACTTTGTCCTCCGCCTGTCTGTTGGCGGTTACCACCAGGGTGTTTGTTTCTACCGCCGTGGCGGTCGGAGTGTTAAAGTGGCTGTCTATGTTGGCAGTTTCTACCATGGTCGTGATTCCATTTTTTCCGCCGGCCTGTTGCCGGTATTACCGCTGCTTTAACACCGTCCGCCAGGGTTGTAATGAGGGCCTAAGTCTGCTGTCAAACTCTCTTCTTTAAGTTCCCTGATGAGTGCTCTCATTATAGTCTTAATTGCACCATCTGATTATGGTGTTCAGCACTAATAACTCCAACTAATTCTGAATTGCTGATTTACCCTATGTGCAGCCCGTGTTCTGCACCATTCTGACACTGCTGTCAACTGATGCCGGAAGAAGGTGAGAGTCACTGCTGGAGAATTATCCTATATGCTGCCCCATAAGGTGAGATATAACTTAATGTGGTTTCTTGTTTCCTTTTTCTGCTTAGTCATTTACACCAGCATATTTTTATAGTACGTTGCCCTAGTTAAGATGATTTTTAAAAATTATTTTTTTGTCTTTTTTTTGGTTTTGCCCGCATGTGTTAGCCCATTCCCACACATGTAAGTCTCAATACGTGGTTAGAAATAAGAATGGCCCAGCCCTGAACATTTACTTAAATTGTATTTTGTTAATGTGCTGATGTCACTATCTGTTGCTTTGAAATCTGAAATGAAGGTGCATATTGTTGTTTTGCTGATTTATGCCATTCTTTTGGAGTGCTTAACAGTATTGATGTGAAGTAAGTAAAATTTCTTTGGACGCTTTGGCCAGCCTATGGTTTTCCTGTATGTTAATAACTTAGGGGGTCATTCTGACCTTGGCGGTAAAAGGCCTATACCGCCGGTCAGAACTCCGCCATACTACCGCCGCGGCCGCGGTAAACCGCCACGGTCATTCTGACCACCAACTGTGAATCCGCCAAAAACCCGACATCCAAGGAAGGCCGCCTCATCAGCGGGCCGCAGAAAACTGGAGATGACCAAACCTCCACCGCCACGCCAACACAAACACGCCCATGCCATTCTGACCCACCAATCCACGCGGCGGTCTTTCAACCGCGGTATTCCATTGGCGGTACACACCGCCGCGCTCAAAATACACACACAGCTCCAAAACACTGCCACATTGGGCAATTTGAAATACACACACCTGATACACATACACACACCACTCCCACACATCCATACAACTATAAAACACACACCCACATCACCCACAAACCCCTACGACCGAAGATCAGAGACGAAGGAGAGAGAGACACATCACAGAATAGAGAGCTACATCACACAGAGGCACACTACACCATCACACACACCACATAGAAGCACAAAGCACCACACACCAACACACTCATCACCATATACACCACCCCACACCTCATCCACACCACCCCATGGCACCCCAAAGGCACCCACGCTTTTTGGACCAAGAACTCCTGGTCATGGTGGAGGAAATCATAAGAGTTGAACCCCAGCTCTTCGGCTCACAGGTGCAGCACACCACTAGGCGGAGCTATGGCAGCGGATCGTGGACAAGGTCAACGCGGTGGGACAGCATCCCAGAAATCGAGACGACATCCGGAAAAGCTGGAACGACTTAAGGGGAAAGGTGCGCTCGATGGTCTCGCGACACAACATCGCAGTGCAGAAGACTGGCGGGGGACCCCCACCCACTCCACCCGAATTCACAGCATGGGAGCAAGAGGTACTAAACATCCTGCATCCTGATGGCCTCGCTGGAGTACACAGAGGAATGGACTCTGGTAAGTACAATCTCAACTACTTCACCCCCCCCCAGCATGCTAACCCCCACCACCACCCTCACCCCCAACCCCCCATCACACATCCTCCCTGAGAATGTCTCACCAGCACAACCCACCCAACACCAACCCCTGCATGCCACCACAAACTATGGACACCCATCACCCAAGCATGACCACTGCACATACCCCCCCCCCAAAACACCCCCACAACACCTCCCCCAAGGGAATGGCAGCACTGGGGGACAAGGGCACCAATCAATGGCACGCAATAGCACACACAGAAACAATAACCATACTCTCTTACCCCATGCAGGACCCGAACGCCAACACACCGGCCAGGAGGGTCCAGAAATGTCCATCCCCCCGCCCCCCTGGAAGAGGCCCCCAGTGATGACAGCAGCTCTGTCGACCTGGAACCTGATGACCAGCCCGGACCATCGGGGACCTCTGGACAGTCGGTTCCCCACACACAGGCCACAGCAGACCCAACCCCCTCTGGGAACAACAGCACAGCTCCCACCCAGCAGGCCCCTGCCTCTGTCTCTAGGACAAGTCAATCAGCGGTGTGTCTGCCACTACAGGGCACCCAGGCTAACCCACCACCCCAACAACAACAGGGACCTGGGGGCAGTGGTAGTGGGCACACCGTCCAGGGGACAGAGGCCGGGGGAAACAGGGCAACTCGGAGGGCTGCTGTGCGACAGGGGGGGGGGAGGAGAGGCCCAGGGAACCCACTCTCCAAGAGGCCCTCACCACCATCATGGCAGCCTACCACCACTCCCAAGAGACGATGGCGACGGTACTGGCCAGGTTCCAGGAGATCCGGGCACAGCAGGAGGAACGCTACATGGGGTTCACCAATCAACTCACCAACATCTCTACCGCTATGGGGAGCATAGTCCAGGCCCTCCACCGGATAGAAGACACGTTGCGGGACCATGTGGCACCACACAGGGCCCCTGTCACTAGCCAGGAACAGCCTACCACCTCCGCCGGCGCTAGTGGACAGGAGGCCCCACCACAACGACAGGCCACCAGAACCCCACCTCCTGCTGAAGAACAACCACCCCGCAAGAGGAGCCTGAGATCAAGAAAATCGACAGAGTAGGATGTCAAGACCCCTGCCAGCATGAGACACCCCCTGAAGTCATCCCACTGTCCCACATTGCCACCCTGTCCAACCTTGAACTGCCCCTGCTCCATCCTTCCACAGGCATATGGACAATGCACCTGTGAGACTGAGAACTGGACTCTGCCATGGCCATTACTCCACCCCCACCCATCACCGTGTTAATATCATGTACTATTATCTAGCACAAAAAATAAATCACTCAATGCACTGAAATCAAACAGGAGTCAGGCTGTATTATTTACAAATGTATAACACATTACCGATCAATTATGTTCTGTTAACTTTGTGCTGAACACATACCGAGATCAATAAGCATTAGTCCATGGGCTAACCAAGCAGAAGTCACGCAGTGGGTCATACAGCACTGAAAAGGGAAGGGAAAATCAAACATCAGTTTAAAAGAACTGGGGGGTCATAGACAAAGTTGAGAAGCAGGAGGCTTTCAGGAAAAGTAAAATGGCGTGGGTGATTCTTACCTGTGTGTTACTGAAAATACTGTTGGATAACTCTGTCCCTGTTGTCTGTGTCGTCCTCTGAGTCTTCCTCCTCTTCACTCTCCGCAGGCTCCACAGCTGCTTCAACACCACCATCTGGACCATCCTCCTGCAGGAAAGGCACCTGACGTCGCAATGCCAGATTGTGAAGCATACAGCAGGCCACGATGATCTGGCACACCTTCTTTGGTGAGTACATCAGGGATCCCCCTGTCATATGCAGGCACCTAAATCTGGCCTTCAGGAGGCCAAAGGTCCTTTCTATGATCCTCCTAGTTCGCCCATGGGCCTCATTGTACCGTTCCTCAGCCCTGGTCCGGGGATTCCTCACTGGGGTCAATAGCCAAGGCAGGTTGGGGTAACCAGAGTCACCTATTAGCCACACACGTTGTCTCTGTAGCTGTTCCATCACATAAGGGATGCTGCTATTACACATCACATACGCGTCATGCACTGACCCAGGGAACATGGCATTCACATGGGAGATGTACTGGTCAGCCAAACAGACCACCTGGACGTTCATAGAATGGTAACTTTTCCTGTTTCTGCACACCTGCTCATCGTCTTTTGGGGGGACTAAGGCTACATGGGTCCCATCAATGGCACCAATTCCCAATGTTGGGAATATGTCCAAGGGCATAAAAATCACCCTTCACAGTGGCCAAATCAACCTCCTCAGGGAATATAATGTAACTCCGCATGTGTTTCGTCAGGGTAGACAACACTCTAGACAAAACTTTGGAAAACATAGGCTGAGACATTCCAGATGACATGGCCACTGTTGTCTGGAATGAGCCACTTGCAAGAAAATGGAGGACTGACAGAACCTGCACCAGAGGGGGAATTCCTGTGGGTTGGCGGATGGGGGACATCAGGGCTGGCTCCAGCTGGGAACACAGTTCATGGATAGTGGCACGGTCCAGTCGGTATCGTAGTATGATGTGACGTTCTTCCATTGTCGACAGGTCCACCAGCGGTCGGTACACGCGAGGATTCATCCTTCTCCTCGCAAGTCCCAGCGGACGGTGCCTAGGAATGACAACATGGAGCACAGAGTCAAGCCAATCACTGGTACATTCACCACAGCTTGCATAGCACACGGTTATCTATGTTTTGAAAGGCGTGTATGTGTGGCAATGCAAGGCCTAGGCCTGTGTGTCGCAGTAGAAATTATGCCATGTGGGCCCTTGAAATGGCGGCTGCCTGACCTGTGAAGTGGGACAATGGGATGTGAGGTCAATGCGCTGGCGGAGCCCACCGTGGCGGTAGGCGGTCGAAGACCGCTACACGGAGCCGCATTGGTTAACATTGAAGCCTATGGGTTTCAGGAGCCAATGACGAGGTGCGCCGGCGGTAGCGGTACGCACCGCCGCGGTACGCACCGCCGCGGGCGTGACCGCCATTTTCTATCTGCCTAATCACTCGAGACCTGATCATCCACAGGAGAGGACCTATACTGCAAGTGCTGCTGTGACCTCGGTCTGGAAGTGACAATGGCTGCTGCGACTCGGGAAAGGGCCCCTGCCTTCACGTCTGAAGAGTTGGAGAAGCTCGTGGATGGGGTCCTCCCCCAGTATGCGTTACTCTACGGTCCTCCAGACCAACAGGTAAGTACACCGGGTGCACATGGAATGGGCGATGCCTGTGTGGAGTGGGGTGGATGTACGTTGGTGGGGTGGGGGGCGAATGAGGAGTGCAACGCACGACAGATGAGAGCATGTGCCATATGGCAAGGTTGGGGAGGGGGGGCCAATCACATCTAACGTGCAGTTGATGAATGTTTCCTTCCCACCCTGTACATGTCACATAGGTCAGCGCCCATCAGAAAGTCGAGATTTGGCGTGCCATCGCCAAGGAAGTCCGGGCCCTGGGGGTCCACGTCAGACGGGGCACCCACTGCCGCAAGAGGTGGGAGGACATCCGCCGCGGAACCAGGAAGACCGCCGAGTCACTGCTGGGGATGGCCTCCCAACCTAGGAGGGGTGCCAGTCGTACCCTGACCCCCCTGATGTCCCGGATCCTGGCGGTGGCCTACCCTGATTTGGATGGGCGCTTGAGAGCATCACAGCAGACACAAGGGGGTGAGTATCAGCACATTCTGCTATCTTTCTACGCAGTGGAGGCGTCTGGGTGGGGGAGGAGGGTTGTGGGTGACATTAGGCCAGGGCGTTTTCTGTAGTGTAGTCCTCTCCCTTAGGCATGGCCCTGTGCTCCCGGCCCCCCACCTCTGTAGGGTGACAAGTACAGCTATTGATGGTCCAGCCTCACACATCTGCGTGTTTGTCGTCTCTTGACCTGTTATCTTAGTCAGAAGTACTGAGTAGTGTACCCCGAATGCGCGGCTTAGTGCATGAGGCTCCTGTGTCTGTCTTCTCCGCCAACGGTGTTGACATTGCATGCACTCAACCTGGTCTTCTTTTTTCTCCCCCCACCCTTCTTCTTCATCTTCTTGTGCATGTCTGCATTAGCATCATCAGGCGGAGGAGATTTGGCATCGGAGCACGAGGGGGCTGCAAGTCACAAGGCCCCGGTGGGCCCAGGAACAGACACCGAGGGCACCAGTGATCCGGAGGGCGAGGGGAGCACCACAACGGGGACCGGTGGTGAGAGCAGCGACACAGACACGTCCTCGGATGGGTGCTCCCTAGCGGTGGCGGAAACATCCGGGACCCCCGCCTCTACAGGTACAGCCGCCACCCAGCGCACCAGCCCCGCCCTCCCTGCAGCCCCTCAGCCTACGCTCCGTGCCCGCTCGCCCAGGAAGGCGGGCGTCTCCTTCGCCCCAGGCACCTCAGCCCCTGCCCCTGTCACCCCTGCTGCCCTCAGTGCGGAGCTCATTGACCTTGTGAGGACGCTCATTGTTGGGCAGACTACCCTTTTGAATGCCATTCAGGGGGTAGAAAGGGAGGTGCATCGGAGCAATGCCTACCTGGAGGGCATTCATTCGGGTCAGGCTGCCCATCAACGATCGTTCACTGCTCTGGCCTCAGCACTGACGGCAGCCATTGTCCCTGTTTCCAGCCTCCCTCTTCTGACTGCCTCCAGCCTGTCTCTGTCTCCTGTTCCTCAGCCTATCACATCCACACCATCTGACCAGCCTGCACACACCTCAACACCCAAGGGCAGCTCATCCAGACACAAGCACCACAGATCCCACAAACACTCACCCAAGCAACACCCAGATGCAGACATTCCTACAGTCACTGCCACCCCTGTGTCCCCCTCCTCCTCATCTCCCTCCTCCCTCCCTGTGACGTCTACACTCACACCTGCATGCACACCAACATCAGCCAGTGCTTCCATCACCACCACACCCTCCTGTACAGTCCGCACGCGTGCAGTCTCCACCCCCACTGCCATTTACACGTCCCGTGTGTCCTCTCCCACTGTGTCTGTCACCCCCTCTTCCAAGACACACAAACGCAGGCAGCCACCCACCCAACAGCCATCCACCTCACGACAGCCTACAGCACCAGCACCTTCACACAATGACAGCACACCTGACTCTCCTACAACCACATCCTCTTCCTCCACTCCCATCACCACTTCTCCTACCCTTTACCTTGGCCCTAAAAAACTTTTCCTGGCTAATCTTGACCTCTTTCCCTCCGATGACCTACCCCCTCCATCTGCAAAGAGTCCCAAGAGCACCACAGCCACCACCAGCCCAGCTTCGGGTGTCACTGTTGTGCATGGGTTCTGGAGCCCACCCTTTGCCAGCAGTGACACCTCAATCAGCAGCAAGGACACATCCAGCCCCCCCCCCCGGCAAGAGGACCAGGAAACACAAGGGCCGCCGTGCGAGGACTGACACGGCTGCCCCCAAGGAGCAAAGTTCGCCCACTTCACCAGCCACATCATCTAGGTTAGGCAAGGGCCCGAGAGCCCCATCTAAGGAGCGTAAGGGCAGCAGGGCGGAGAAGTCAGGCAGCAGGAGCGCGGAGCAGGTGGGCCCCACATGCCACATCCCAGCTGGAAAGTAGGACACCAAAGGGCCCAGGACTCCGTCCCCGAAGGGTCCAGAAGCATCACGGTCGGAGGGCGACTGAGCAGGGAGTCCAGGCCAGGTCTGGCTCCCTTGACCTACTGGATATGCACCGCTGAACAGGGCCCGCCGTGGAGAAGAGCACCGCTGAACAGGGCCCGCCGTGGAGAAGAGCACCGCTGAACAGGGCCCGCTGTGCAGAAGAGCACCGCTGAACAGGGCCCGCCGTGGAGAAGAGCACCGCTGAACAGGGCCCGCCGTGCAGAAGAGCACCGCTGAACAGGGCCCGCCGTGCAGAAGAGCACCGCTGAACAGGGCCCGCCGTGGAGAAGAGCACCGCTGAACAGGGCCCGCCGCGCAGAAGAGCACCGCTGAACAGGGCCCGCCGTGCAGAAGAGCACCGCTGAACAGGGCCCGCCGCGCAGAAGAGCACCGCTGAACAGGGCCCGCCCTGCAGAAGAGCACCGCTGAACAGGGCCCGCCGTGCAGAAGAGCACCGCTGAACAGGGCCCGCCGTGCAGAAGAGCACCGCTGAACAGGGCCCGCCGTGCAGAAGAGCACCGCTGAACAGGGCCCGCCGTGGAGAAGAGCACCGCTGAACAGGGCCCGCCGTGGAGAAGAGCACCGCTGAACAGGGCCCGCCGTGCAGAAGAGCACCGCTGAACAGGGCCCGCCGTGCAGAAGAGCACCGCTGAACAGGGCCCGCCGTGCAGAAGAGCACCGCTGAACAGGGCCCTGCCGTCTCAAGCACCGCTCCGCTGGGCCCTTCCTGTCAAGCACCGCTCCGCTGGGCCCCGCCGTCCAAGCACCGCTCCGCTGGGCCCCGCCGTCTCAAGCACCGCTCCGCTGGGCCCTGCCGTCTCAAGCACCGCTCCGCTGGGCCCTTCCTGTCAAGCACCGCTCCGCTGGGCCCCGCCGTCCAAGCACCGCTCCGCTGGGCCCCGCCGTCTCAAGCACCGCTCCGCTGGGCCCCGCCGTCTCAAGCACCGCTCCGCTGGTCCCTTCCTGTCAAGCACCGCTCCGCTGGGCCCCGCCGTCTCAAGCACCGCTCCGCTGGGCCCTTCATCTCAAGCACCGCTCCGCTGGGCCCCGCCGTCTCAAGCACCGCTCTGCTGGGCCCTTCATCTCAAGCACCGCTCTGCTGGGCCCCGCCGTCTCAAGCACCGCTCCGCTGGGCCCCGCCGTCTCAGCTGCTCCGCTGGGCCCTTCCTCTCAAGCACCACTCTGCTGGGCCCCGCCGTCTCAAGCACCGCTCCGCTGGGCCCCGCCGTCTCAAGCACCGCTCCGCTGGGCCCTTCATCTCAAGCACCGCTCCGCTGGGCCCTTCCTTCCAAGCACCGCTCCGCTGGGCCCTTCCTGTCAAGCACCGCTCCGCTGGGCCCTTCCTGTCAAGCACCGCTCCGCTGGGCCCTTCCTCTCAAGCACCGCTCCGCTGGGACCTTCCTGTCAAGCACCGCTCCGCTGGGCCCTTCCTCTCAAGCACCGCTCTGCTGGGCCCCGCCGTCTCAAGCACCGCTCCGCTGGGCCCCGCCGTCTCAAGCACCGCTCCGCTGGGCCCTTCATCTCAAGCACCGCTCCGCTGGGCCCTTCCTCTCAAGCACCGCTCCGCTGGGCCCTTCCTCTCAAGCACCACTCTGCTGGGCCCCGCCGTCTCAAGCACCGCTCCGCTGGGCCCCGCCGTCTCAAGCACCGCTCCGCTGGGCCCTTCATCTCAAGCACCGCTCCGCTGGGCCCTTCCTTCCAAGCACCGCTCCGCTGGGCCCTTCCTGTCAAGCACCGCTCCGCTGGGCCGTTCCTGTCAAGCACCGCTCCGCTGGGCCCTTCCTCTCAAGCACCGCTCCACTGGGCCCTTCCTGTCAAGCACCGCTCCGCTGGGCCCTTCCTCTCAAGCACCGCTCCGCTGGGCCCCGCCGTCTCAAGCACCGCTCCGCTGGGCCCTTCATCTCAAGCACCGCTCTGCTGGGCCCTTCCTTCCAGGCACCGCTCCGCTGGGCCCCGCCGTCTCAAGCACCGCTACGCTGGGCCCTTCATCTCAAGCACCGCTCCGCTGGGCCCTTCCTCTCAAGCACTGTTTATGGTTCACTGTGCCCACCATGCCTCCTCCTTGAGCAGTGGACACTGTCATCCACCAGATGGACTGTGGCTTTGCACTCCCCAGGATGGTGAAGTGGGCAACCCACCCACTGTAGAGACTTGAGAGACTGTGGCTTTGCACTCCCCAGGATGGTGAAGTGGGCAACCCACCCACTGTAGAGACTTGAGAGACTGTGGCTTTGCACTCCCCAGGATGGTGAAGTGGGCAACCCACCCACTGTAGAGACTTGAGAGACTGTGGCTTTGCACTCCCCAGGATGGTGAAGTGGGCAACCCACCCCAGAATACATCAATGGGCATGGTGGCCCCTTCGTGGATCTGGCGTCGTGGACTCATGTGGCTGTGGTGCCTCCCCCTTCCTTTCCCCCTGAGGTGCCTGTAATTTTTTCATCAGATGCCCCTGCAGTGTTCTCTCCAAAGGACTCAGGTCTCCTGTGTGGGCTTTGCCCTTGTGTCGCTACACTGTAGCCCACGGACTGTTCCATTTAACTTTCATGTACAGGACTAATTGCCTCGGTTCTCCATGGCAGTGTAAATATTATCATTTTGTTATGGATATTTTGCATAGTTGACCGCTCCATATCAGAGTCTATTTTTTATATAAACTTTTCGTCCCAATTTATTTCTGTCTTTGCATTCTTAAGGGGGGTTTGGGTGGTGTCACTGTGCATTGTTGCTCTGCATTAGTGTGTACATAGTTTGGGGGGGTGGGGGTCTCATATGTGTGTGCCGTAAGCTTCCCTCCTCCCCCCTCCCGTGTGTCGTAGGTGCAGTACTCACCGTTGTCGTCTGCGCCGGAGTTCGTACTCGTGGTAGATGAGAAGGTAGACGAGAGCAGGTAGGATGTTTAATTCGGGTTCCATGCTGTCCTCCTTCCTCGTGGAGTGTGTTTTGGTGCGCGTTTTACCGTTCGTAGTCTGTTTCCGCCGTGTTTTTATCGGCGGGGCTCCCGCCCCGGAAAAGGTGGCGGATTGGTGAGTTGTGATACTGTGGGCGGTACATTGTCTGCCGCCTGCCTGTTGGCGGTGTCCGCCACGCTGTTTGTCTGCACCGCCGCGGCGGTCAGAGTGTTAATGTGGCGGGCTGTGTTGGCGGTTCCCGCCAGGGTCAGAATTCCATTTTTTCGACCGCCGGCCTGTTGGCGGGTTGGCCGCCGCTTTATCACCGACCGCCAGGGTTAGAATCACCCCCTTAGTTTTGTGCACCATTTACATGACATTGATTTTTGGATTGTAAATAGTCCTGTGTGAAAAACTCTGCCCTGCAGGCAGAGTTAACAGAATTCGGCACTTCTGCGTTCTGTGGAGAACGGAGAATTACCAATGGACTCCGTACTCCACAATGTAGTGGAGTTTTTTTCAGTTTTTCCCCCATTGGCATGTGATTTCTGTCATTTCTCACGTGTGTGACGTGAACATTTTGGTCTCTTGCACGCATAAACAAGATTTCTTACCCACTTGTGAGAGTTAGCTCTGCACCGGCAACTTCCAGCACATCTTTCTTGCCGTAGGTGAGCGCGAGTGAGTGCGATTGACTACTGCTGTAACCTGGCGAAGCTGGAGCAGCTAAAATCTACAATTTTGTTTGAAAAATCTTCTCTAATCGACTGTTTGCATTGATAATGATGCACGAGGAGTACTTTTTTGTTATTATTTTTTTAGGAAGTGCGCCAAAGACTCCATCTTCTTGTTCCTGTCCAGCAGGCTCCTTCTTCTGCTTTGCCCATCTCCTGGTCATTTTCAGTTAGGTTTTGGCTGGAAACATCCCTTTTTTTGTTTCCTGTATATAACATATGGAGCATGGACCAGGATGTATCTATACTTTTATTTGATTTTTTACATTCATTGTAGTGGGTGGCCTGCATTTGGGGCCTAGTTACAGTTTTACTTGTAATTTTTGTTCTACAAAGGAAACATTTTGTACAATTCACTGCATTTTCTCCATGTTTTGTTTTGTAAATTTGCAATATTCATTACATTGAATGTTAATGTTAAGTGGCCGAGCCTTCTAATGGAATAGGCCTTCCAGCTCTAGGCCCAGTACTAGTCAAGGGTGCATGATGAAAAAACAACTGTTTATGATGACTGTGGAACTGAAATACGATGGATGGCAGTGGATTGAAGATAACAAAATGTTGTTTGGCGGTATTTCACATTTTTTTCTCCAATCAGTGCATGGTGGGGTTATAGTACTTGATACCTTTGTATGATGTGTGTTGTTGTTGTACAATGTTTAGCCCCTTTAATTTTAGTTTTTGGAATTATTAATACTGACAATGTTGTTTTTTCCTCCTATACCAATTCCTCCTTTGTTTTGCTAGTGCGTAAGAGAGTTTGTCATAGACCACCATTTGTCTTTGTTCCCCTGCCATGTGGCCAAGGGCCCATTTTGAATAGTCAAAATTATAGTGCTATGCATATATGTGTTTTTCATTTTCTACTCATCTTGCTTGTTGTTTGATGTGGCTGGTGGCCATTTTGTTTAGGCAGCCAGTAGTCCTACGTATGTTGTTCATTGTTGTGGTGGCCATGCCTCCTTGCTGGTTGTTTTTTCATCATGTGGCTGCTGGCCATTTTGTGTACGCAGCCAGTGTGCTTGTTCTTCTGTGCTGTAGTAGCCATGCCTCATTGCTGGTTGCTGTTTGACCATGTGGCTGGTGGCCATTTTGCGTAGGCAGCCAGTGTGCTTTTAGACCTTCATGTGTTCTTCTTTGTTGTGGTGGCCATGCCTCCTTGCTGGTTGTTGGTTGACCATGAGGCTGGTGACCATTTTGTGTGTTATTCAGGTCTAGTAGGTCAATGCTTATCACTAAATGTACTATATGAGCAGTTTTTAAAAAATAATTAATTATATACTTTTTTTTTGCATTTTTCACCTCCAACACACTTTGCCTCCCAAATCTCTGTAGTTTATCATGTTAGTCCCCTTCCCCTAATACATCATCAATCTATTTTTAAAAAATAAAATATTTTTTTTCTATTTCTTTTTCACAACCTAATTTTCTTTAAATTTACAATATCAGCCAAATAATAATAATAGTATTTCAATTTTTTAAAACTTTTTCTTACTTTTTTTTCTTTAATAAATTACAATTTTTTTCTTATTTCTTTTTTATTTTCCCCATTAGCGCCATAGGAATACAGTTGCACTACATTACATAACATTACATTATACAAGGATTATTATTCCATTTGTCACCAGCACCTCCCTGAGTGCCACATTCTAATTTGATGCAGACTGATAAAGCTAACAGTTACATTTTGTATGTTGTAGTTGTTGCGCTTTCATATCCTCCATGACTATACATGATACTAAAAGCTAATGATATTGTTTGTTCCTACTACCAAAGCAACTGCAACAATAATGCCACATTTCACTGATCCTTCTTGCAAGTTTTGATTCTATGTACATGAAGAGAAAGAGACATCATCCATAGTACTGCCAGACAGAAGGCCTGTGCACGACGTGATGAGTGACCACACTCACGACCACATGGACATCTCTTCAGCTTGAAAAGTTAAGTGCCACTGCCAACTGACAGCTTCAAGATGGCCCCAAAGAAAGCTGCTACCAAGAAAGTGGCTAGTGATAATGAGGAGCTTCCCACCACTGGTATGTCGTCCGAGACCTTTTTTGGGCATAGACGTGTGCCTGCCGCACCAGCCTCTGGGGAGCCAGCTGGGAGCACCACTCCTGCATCAGTGGCCCCATTCCAAACTAGGCCCAAGCCCATGTCTGGCACAGAGATAGCCTCTCTCATCACAGGAACACTGACGTTGAATTGAACTTATATCTTTCTAAAAGTAGTACCCAATCGTTGCTGAAAACTGAGGCCAGTGAACAACAACAGCCGCAGCCAGCAATAGCAGTTTCTCCAAAAGTAGGAGCACATCAGGATGTTGAGCTTCATGCAGAGGAAGCCGAAGAGGCCCCTCTTCCCCAAGATCCACTGTCTTCTAGATCTATGACATCTTCTTCCTCAAGCCCCCTTCTGATGATCAAGAGTCCACTTGGATGCCACCTCAGTCTGAGACATGCCAGGAGCGGGAAGGATTGAAAAGGAAGATTCCTGAAAGCCTTAGAGTTATTGATGAAGAAGAGGAGGATGACAAGTCTGACGATGAGCTAGTCATCCTGGATGTTAGCCAGCCCAGCCTCAGTGGAGTCAAACATTACCCCGTCTTCTCAACCTGCTCCGAGAGATGTGGCACTGATACCACCACCTCCACCAGCTCCCATATTTATGAGGCCCCGTGTGCGACCTATATCCACAGCCACCTCAGTAGAAGAAGGCACTGCAGAGAGACAAATGTCATCCAAACAACATCCACCTACCGCCACTTCTTCAGACATTGGCAGTAGCACCAGTGTTAGAAAGTTGACCTCCAAAGTTATGGACTTCTTACGGTTCATGAAAAGGAGCCAAACATTGTCATATGCTCCATTTACAGGGCAAGTGAAAGTCAGGGTAAGCTTGGTACAAACTATGGAACTAGAGGCCAAACAACCCATTTGAGAAAACACCACGCAATCCGCTGGGAGGCACACCTCAGCAGCCGAAAGGAAAGGCCTGCTAGTGGTGTTAATAAAGGTGTTGAGAGCAGGGAATCCAATCATGGTGGAAGGTGAAGGGGAAGAAGACATTTTTGTTACTCAAATCAGCCCTGTCCCCAGCAGTGCAGTGATATTGTCGCCCACATCAGCAACATCAGAATGGCACAGGGAGACTCAGAGTCAGGTCAAAACACCAAGGCAACAACCTACAGTGGCTGCCCCCTTGAGATGCACATTGAGCCTGCCACCACCTTTTAAGTTGCCTGCATTAGTGGCACCAGCAAAGAAAAAAATCCAGGCCACTATTAGAAGGAGCAGTGTGAACGTAACCACCCAGCGGCAATTTTGTAAAGCTGTCTAAAATGTTAGCGTTGGACCTCTTCCTTTTTTCTTTTGTGAAAGGAGTGGGTTTTCTAGAATTTGTGACGACTGTCTGTCCGAAATGGAAGGTTCCCAGCCAGACCTATTTCACCAGATTAGCTGTTTCAGCGCTACATCATGATGTGCTGGAATTGGTTGGACAAGCTTTGCAGCAGAGAGGTGTCCACACAATCCACCTGATGACAGAGATGTGGACCAGTTGTCAAGCCACTGATGACATGTGCATCACTGCACACTGGATCTCTTTTTGGGGGGTTAGAGACATTATAGGGGTCATTACAACATTGGCGGTAAATGCCGCTTACCGCCGTGCAGAAGACCGCCAACACACCGCCAAGGACGTGGAATTCTGCCACAGCTATTACAACCCACAGCTCGGAATCTGCCAAAATTTAGACACCCACACAAGTCCGCCTCACCAAAGGTCAGTGATAAACTGGCGATAACAAAACCTCCACCGTCACGCCAACAGGAATACACCCACACTATCAGGACCCATGAATCCACGCAGCGGTCTTTCAACCGCGGTATTCCATTGGCGGTACACACCACCGCGCTCAAAATACACACATATTTACAAAACACTACCACATTGGACAATTGCAAATACACACACCTGATACACATACACACACCACTCCCACACACCCAATACAATATAAAACACACACCCACATTACCCACAAACCCTTACGACCACAATTGAGACTGAAGGCCAGAGAGAGACACCACCATCTACAAACTAGCATCCACAGGCACTCAACACCATCACCCACACAACATCCACATACAAAACATCACACACCCCTAAACATCACCCCACACATCACAACACACACCACCCCACACATCACCCACACCACCCCATGGCACCGCAAAGACACCCCAGGTTCTCTGAGAAGGAGCTCAGGGTCATGGTGGAGGAAATCATCCGGGTAGAGCCACAGCTATTGGGATCACAGGTGCAGCACACCACCATAGCTAGGAAGATGGAGCTATGGCACAGAATTGTGGACAGGGTCAACGCAGTGGAACAGCACCCAAGAACACGGGATGACATCAGGAAAAGGTGGAAAGACCTACGGGGGAAGGTGTGTTCCGTGGTCTCAAGACACCACATCGCGGTTCAGAGGACTGGCGGCGGACCCCCACCTCCTCCCCCACAACTAACAACATGGGAGGAGCAGGTCTTGGCTATACTGCATCCTGAGGGCCTCGCAGGAGTAGCTGGAGAAATGGACTCTGGTAAGGCAAATCTTTCACTACTTCATTCCCCACGCTACCTGCATGCTATCACAATCCCCCACCCTCACCCCCATCACTCCAACTCCTCACATATGTCCCTCTAACCTAACCCACCGATCCCAACACCAAGCCCTGCATGCAACACCAAAGCATGGACACCCATCACCAATGCATGGCCACTGCACATACCCACTCACACCCCTAAACCTTTAGCACACAAGGTCCTACCCAAGAATGCAAGCACTGGGGTACAGGGTCACCCACCCATTGCACACCATGGCACACACAGATGCAATAATCATGCCTTTACACCCCTGCAGGACCCCTACCCAACGTCACCGGACAGGAGGTTCCAGACATGTCCACTCCCCCCACAGAACAGGCCCACAGTGATGACAGCAGCTCCGTCCAACTGGATCTAGATGACCAGCCCGGCCCATCTGGGACCTCGGGACATTCGGTTCCCCTCACACTGGCACAAGCCACAACAGAGCCTCCACCCTCTGGAAACACCAGAACAGCACCCACCCAGCGTGCCCATACCTCTGTCCCCAGGACACTTCAAGCAGTAGTGTGTCCACCACTACAGGGAACCCAGGCTAACCCACCACCCCAACAACACCAGGGCCCTGGGGGCAGTGACAGTGGGCAAACTGTTCAGGGGACAGAGGCCCAGGAACACAGGGGAACTGGGCGGGCTACTGTGCAACAGGGAGAGAACAGGCCCAGGGAACCCACTCTCCACGAGGCCCTCTCCAACATCATGGGAGCCTACCACCATTCCCAGGAGACGATGGCAACGGTACTGGGCAAGTTTCAGGAGACCCAGCGGCTGCAGGAGGAACAGTATTTGGAGTTCAGGAGGAAATCAAATCCATCCATTCCACCCTGGGCACCATTGTAGGGGTGCTGAAGGAACTTGTCAACACCAGGAGGGACACTGTGGCACAAGAAGGGGCCCCTGACACTAGCCTGGATGATGAACTGCCCACCACCTCCGCCGGTGCTAGTGGACAGGAGGCACCGCCACAGGACCACGACACCAGCACCCCACCCCCTGCAGATCGAGAACCACCCTGCAAACGGTCCCTGAGATCCAGGACAAAGACAAAGAACAATGGCAAGACCCCCACCAAGAAATGAGACCACCCTGATTGTCATCCTTTTGTCCCACTTTGTCACCCTGTCCATCCATCAACTGCACCCAGCTCCACTTCCTATGCCCCTTTGGACAATGCACCTGTGAGACTAATAGACTGGACTCTGCCATGGACATTCCTCCACCATCACCCCTGTCCATTTTACACCATCCTCCAATATTTAGCACTTAAATAAACACCCTTTAAGCACAAAACAATCTGGAGTCAGTCTGTGCTTTCGAAAATGTGTATTTGCAATAACTGGAAAACTGCTATATCCATTGCATTGTCAACATACCTATGTCACACAGCTCTAGTCCATGCGGCAACAAAGCAGATGTCACACAGTGGGACCCACATCTGTGAAATTGAAAGGGAAAGTGACAACTCAGGGTCCATACACTGGGTGAAAGTGACAGACAGATGAGAGGTAGAACAAGTGTATCAGATGTAGCAGGCAGTGATGTTTTCTTACCTGTGTCTCACTGGAAGTATTGATGAATCACTGTGTTTCTGTTGTCGATATCCTCTTCTTCTGCTTCCTCGTCTTCACTGTCCACGGGCTCCACAGCTGCCACAACACCTCCATCTGGACCATCCTCCTGCAGAAAAGGCACCTGTCGTCGCAAAGCCAAGTTGTGAAGCACAGAGCAGGCCACGATGATCTGGCACACCTTCTTTGGTGAGTAGAATAGGGAACCACCTGTCATATGGAGGCACCGGAACCTGGCCTTCAGGAGGCCGAAGGTCCTCTCTATAACCCTCCTAGTTCGTCCATGGGCCTCAGTGTAGCGTTCCTCTGCCCTTGTCCTGGGATTCCTCACTGGGGTCAGTAGCCATGACAGGTTGGGGTAAACAGAGTCACCTGCAAATGTTGAGGGACAACTGTTAGACACACACTAACTCTTAGGGACATCCCCAGACACCTAGTCACACTGTATAGGGTCCATGTCCTCACGTAATAGCCACACACGGTGCCTCTGGAGTTGCCCCATCACATAAGGGATGCTGCTATTCCTCAGAATGTAAGTGTCATGCACTGAGCCAGGAAACTTGGCATTCACATGGGAGATGTACTGGTCGGCCAAACACACCATCTGCACATTCATAGAATGGTAACTCTTCCGGTTTCTGTACATCTGTTCACTCCTGCGGGGGGTACCAAGGCCACATGTGTCCCATCAGTGCACCTATGATGTTGGGGATATGTCCCAGGGCATAGAAGTCACCTTTCACTATAGGCAAATCCTCCACCTGAGGGAAAACGATGTAGCTGCGCATGTGTTTCAGCAGGGCAGACAACACTCTGGACAACACGTTTGAGAACATAGGCTGCGACATCCCTGATGCTATGGCCACTGTTGTTTAAAAAGACCCACTTGCCAGGAACTGGAGTACTGACAGGACCTGCACTAGAGGGGGGATCCCTGTGGGATGGTGGATATCTGACATCAGGTCTGGCTCCAACTGGGCACACAGTTCCTGGATTGTGGCACGGTCCAGTCTGTAGGTGACAATTACATGTCGCTCCTCCATTGTCGACAGGTCCACCAGCGGTCTGTACACCAGAGGATGCCGCCATCTCCTCACCTGCCCCAGCGGACGTGCTCTATGGAGGATAACAGCGAGCAGAGAGTCAGCCAACACTGAGGTACGAAAACACAACTTTATTCCACAATTTTTTTAATCCGCTATGTGCCTGTATTAGTGTGTTATGCAAGGCCTAGATATGTGTGACGCATTTAAAATTAATGCCATGTGGCCCGATGAAATGGCGGCTGCCTGACCTGTAATGTGGGACAAGGGGATATGGGGTAACTGCGCTGGCATTGTACACCGTTGCGGTAGGCCGTCGAAGACTGCAGCCCAATCCTGCATTGGTTAACATTGGACCCTATGGGTCCCAGGAGCCAATGACGATGTACGCCGGCGGTGACGGTACGCACCGCCACGGACGTCACCGCCATTTTCTGTCTGTTCAGTCACTTGATACCTGATCTTCGACAGGAGAGGACCTGCAAGTGCTGCTGTGACCTCAGTCTGGAAGAGACAATGGCTCATGTGTCTGGGGAAAGGGCCCCTGCCTCACCACGGAGGAGTTGGAGAAACTAGTGGATGGGGTCCTCTCCCAGTCCACGCTACTCTACGGTCCTCCAGACAAACAGGTAAGTACTCTGTGAGCATGCCGAATGGGCAATGCCTGTGTGGAGTGGTGTGGATGGAAGATGTAGGGGGGATAATGAGGCGTGCATGAAACAACGGTGAGTGCATGTGCATCATGGCAAGGGTAGGGATGCGGGCCAATGACTGTGACGGTGCGGACGGTTATATCTTCTACTTTTCCTCTGTACTATTCCTGTAGGTCAGTGCCCTCCAGAAGAAGGATATTTGGCGTGCCATCGCCAAGGACGTCCGGACCCTGGGGGTCCACCACAGATGGAGCACCCACTGCCGGAAAAGATGGGAGGACGTTCGCCGCTGGAGCAAGAAAATGGCGGAGGCCCAGCTGGGGATGGCCTCCCAATGTGGGAGGGGTGCCCGTCACACCATGACCCCCCTGATGTTCCGGATCCTGGCGGTGGCCTATCCGGAGTCGGATGGGCACTTGAGTCATCACAGCAGCAACAAGGGGGTGAGTACACTCTCATTCAGCTGATTCAGCGCGCATTGGAAGTGTCTGGGTGGGGGAGGTGGACTGTGGGTTCCCCTAGGCCAGGGCTAGTTTAGTAGGCAAGGTCCCTTCGTAAGGCAGGCCATGTGGCACCCCACCTGTGTTCAGAGCCAACTACACCTAATCAGGCTCCTGTGACTTCCATGGGTGCAGCAATCGGGCATAGGCCTTGTACACCATGTCCCTGTGATTAATTAGGGAACTCAAAGTGCACAGTGTAGTGTAGGGGGCTTCTATGTCTGTAGTGTCCGCCAACGGTAGAATTATTGCATGCACTCAACATGTCTTTCTTCTGTCTTCCCTCCTCTTTTTGTGGTCTCCCTGTTCTTGTGTGCATTAGCATCATCAGGCGGAGGAGCAGTGGCATCGGAGCAGGAGGGAGCTGCATCCCACATGGCCCTGGAGGGCGAGACAACGGATTCTGAAGCCACCAGTGGGACGGAAGGCGAGGGGAGCTCCACGGCGGGGACAGGAGCTGAGACCAGCGACACGGACTCCTCCTCTGATGGGAGCTCCCTTGCGGTGGCGGGCCCCTCTGTGCCCACCGCATCTACAGGTACAGCCTCCACCCCCCCTACCAACACCGCCCTCCCAGCAGCCCCTCAGCGTGTGCCCCATGGCCGCTCACCCAGAAGGGTGGGCATCTCATTTGCCACAAGCACCTCTGCCCCTGCCCCTGTCAACCCTGCTGCCCTCAGTGAGGAGGCCATTAACCTCCTCAGGTCCCTCACTGTTGGGCAGTCTACCATTTTGAATGCCATCCAGGCTGTAGAGAGACAGTTGCAACAGACCAATGCATACCTGGAGGGCATTCATTCTTGTCAGGCAGCCCAACAGCGAGCTTTTCAGACTCTGGCCTCAGCACTGGAGGCAGCCATTGTCCCTGTGTCCAGCCTCCCCCCTCCAACTTCCTCAACCCAGAACCAAACACCTGTACCTCAGCCTATCCCAAGCACACCATCAGACCAGCATGCACCCACCTCAACACACAAGGGAAGCTCTGGCAAACATAAGCACCACACATCCCACAGGCACTCACAAAAGCATCATACCCATGCACACATAACAACATCCACTGCCTCCACTGTGTCCCCCTCCTCCTCATCTCCCTCCTTCCTCCCTGTCTCATCTCCACTCATACCTGCATGCACTACATCTTCAGCCCCTACGTCCATCACCAGCACACCCATCACCACACCCGCTCACTTGCACTCACCACCCCCACTACCATTCACACATCCCCTGTGTCCTCTCCCAGTGTGTCTGTGAGACCCCCTCCCAAGGGACACAAACGCAGCCACACACCCACCCAACAGCCATCCACCTCACGACAGCCTCCAACCCATGCACCTTCACCCAAAGTCAGCAAACGTACACCTCCTACAACCACTACCTCTTCCTCCACTCCTAAACCGCCTCCATCTACCCGTCCCAGTGTGTCCAAAAAACTTTTCTTGTCCAACCTTGACCTCTTCCCCTCACCTCCCCCACCTCTTCAGTCCGCTAGGGCCTGCCTTTCCAGGTCCCAACCCAGCACCTCAGCCACAACATCAGCGGGAACAGTGGTGGCAGCAGTAACCGGCTTCTGGAGTGCACCAAGCAGCAGGGCAAGGAGCCAGACCACGGACAGTCCCCCACCTCAGAAGCATAAAAAGTTGGCCACTGCCCAGCGGGAGAAAGGCAAAACATCTACCACCAAAGGCTCTCCCAGGAGTGCAGTTGGGAGTGGGAAGACAGCTGTGCCACCATCCAAGGTGGGGAAGGGGCACAGAAAGACAGGCAAGTCATCGAAAACCTGCACAGCGGACAAGAGCACCACCAGCACCTCTGCCAAGGACACCACCGCCACAAGCACCGCTTCACAGGACACCGCCGCAACCAGCACCGCTGCCAAGGACACCGACGCCACAAGCACCGCTGCTAAGGACACCGCCGCCACCAGCACCACTTCACAGGACACCGCCGCCACAAGCACCACTGCCAAGGACACCGCCGCCACCAGCACTGCTGCCAAGGATACCACCACCACCAGCACCGCAGGCCAATGACCGCTGACAGCTCCGACGCTACTGAGGCCGCCACAAGCAGGAAGAAGCGCTCTGGACACAAAGCCCCCTCCAGAACCAGTGGAGAATAGCATCCACTATCTCTGTCCTTGGCAGGATGAAGCACTCTGGGCAAAAATCCCCCTCCAGAACCAGTGGAGATTCACATCCACTACCCCTGTCCTTGGCAGGATGAAGCACTCTGGGAACAAAGCCCCCTACAAAACAAGTGGAGAAAGGCATCCACCACCTCTGTCCTTGGCAGGATGAAGCACTCCGGGCACAAAGCCCCCTCCAGAACCAGTGGAGAAAGGCATCCACTACCTCTGTCCTTGGCAGGATGAAGCACTCTGGGCAAAAAGCCCCCTCCAGAATCAGTGGAGAAAGGCATCCACTACCTCTGTCCTTGGCAGGATGAAGCACTCTGGGCACAAAGCCCCCTCCAGAACCAGTGGAGAAAGGCATCCACTACCTCAGTCCTTGGCAGGATGAAGCACTCTGGGCACAAAGCCCCCTCCAGAACCAGTGGAAACTGTTATCCACTAGAGAGACTGTGGTTTTGCACTCCCCAGGATAAAGCAGTGAGCAAACCACCCACCGGAGAGACTTGTGAGACTGTGGCTTTGCACTCCCCAGGATAAATCAGTGGGCAAACCACCCACTGGAGAGACTTGTGAGACTGTGGCTTTGCACTCCCCAGGATAAAGGAGTGGGCAAACCACCCACTGGAGAGACTTGTGAGACTGGGGCTTTGCACTCCCCAGGATACAGCAGTGGGCATGGAGCCCCCTCGTGGATCTGGCGTTGTGCACTCATCTGGCTGAGGTGCCCCCCCTTCCCTTCCCCCTGAGGTGCCTGTTGTATTTCTGTCTGATGCCCCTGCAGTTTTCTCTCCGTTTTGATCGGGTATCTTGTGTGGGCCTCGCCCATGCATTTTGGGCCCAGTGGTCCACTGACTTTTATGGTGCAATACCTTGGACCTGTATTCTTGGTGTATATTTTTGTTTATAGTGTATGTATATATTTTGAGTACTGGATTTTAATCGATTACAAACGTTCAAATAATTTCCTTTTGTCTTTGCATTCTTCCAGGGGAATTGGGGGGTATAACTGTAATGTATCATGATGTATTAGTGTGTGTGTTGTAGTGGGTGAGGGTGGGGGTGTTGCCTCCCTCCCCCTCCCCCGTGTCGTAGGTGCAGTACTCACCGTGGTCTTCGCCGCCGGTGTTCGTGCTGCTGGTACAGGAGCAGGAAGACAAAGGCAGGGAGTATCTGGAGTTCTGGTTCCATGGCATCCTGGTTCCTCGTGGGGTGTGTAGAGGTGAGCGTTTTCCCTTCCAAGTCCTGTTTCCACCGTGTTTTTGTTCACAGTAAATCCGCCCCGGAAAAGATGGCGGATCGGACTGTCGTAATACTGTGGGCGGTACATTGTGTTCCGCCAGTCTGTTGGCGGTTACCACCACAGTGTTTGTTTGCACCGCCGTGGTGGTCGGAGTGTTAAAGTGGCTGTCTATGTTGGCGGGTTCCGCCACAGTCGTGATTCCATTTTTTTTACTGCCGGCCTGTTGGTGGTTTTACCGCCGCTTTAAAACCGACCGCCAGGGTTGTAATGACCACCTATATCTGCAGGTATTGACACAGTGGAATTTTTTAATGGTGCTTGGAAGCATGCAACAGTAGCTATGTTAGTCATGGGTAAATCCCATACAGCTGCAAACATCTTGGATGACTTTACCAACAAGGTCTTTGAATGGCTGTGCCCCAGGTGGCTTAACTTTGGATTTGTATGCAAGGACAATGGCAGTAATATAGTCAAGGCCATGCCAGATGGTGGTTATTTCAGGGTCCTGCATTTGGTGCATTGCATAAACATCTTTGTACAGAACCTTGAGTCAGTAGCTTACTTTTCACATGCAGAAGAATCTGCACTCATTTTAGCCATTATTTTAAAGCCAGGAAGCTGTTGAGTGTTAGTCAGTGTGATAATAGAATGCCAGTTAAAGCCCTCATACAGGCGATGCCAACACTTTGGAATGCTACTTATTACAGGTTAGAACGCTTGTTTGAGCAAAGAGGGGATGCAACTGTGAAAGGCATGATCATTGAGATGGACCAATGAGGGTTGGTCAAATGCCAGACAGAGATGCTGCTTCCTTTTGAAATTTTCACACAGGAAGTCAGCAAGGAGGACTGTACCATGGGCCAAGCTAACCCAATGATGCATATCCTGCAGAACCAGCTAAAGGAGGTGTCTGAAACATATGCAGGTGTGGAAGAAAAAACAGATGTGCATGTGTTGGCAGAGAGCTTAATCCTTTGCTTATCTGTTAATACAAGGCTTCAAAGAGACATTGGGGGTCATTATGACCTGTGCGGTCGACGGTAAGATGGAGGAAAGCACTGCCAACAGGCTGGTGGTACTTTTCTCCGTATTATGACATTGGGATGCCAATGTACCACACTGACCGCCACGGTGGTAACGGCCGTCAGGCTGGAGACATCAATCTCCAGTCGGGTGGCTGCATTTGCCCGCCTGCAGGGTTATGACCCCACCTACCACCATGGTTTTCTTGGCTTCCTTACCACCACGAAAACCATGGCAGTAGGCACTATCAGTGATAGGGAATCCTTTCCCTGTCACTGACAGGGGTCTCCCCCACTCCCTCTCCCTCCACAGGTTCTCCCGCACCCCCTTCCTCTCAGGGCCCCCCTTCATACACGCCCCTCCCTTCACACACACATCCACACACCCATTCCCACATTCATCCATGCATGCTTATATCCATTCACACACACATCCACACACACTTACATTCATACACGCAGACACGCATTCACACAACTCAACATACACGCACTCACACCCCCAAACATGCACACACATACAACACGCAACACACCCCAGCATACACGCACGCACAGACATACACACAAACACCCACACACAACACCACCCCTCCCCTGACAGAGGACACACACTTACCTGTGTCCAGGGGGTCTTCTGTCAGGAGACGGGATGGGGCACTGCTGCCAGCAGCAGCATCCGCCAGCAGAATACTGCCTTCTGGTGAAAATGCGGCTGTGGTCATAATTTGGTAGATGGCTGGTTACCGCGGCTGTTGTCTTTTGGTGGCCATTGATGCAGCGGTAGGCGGTTTTTACCGCCAATGTTATAATGAGGGCCATTGTGTCTCCCAAACATTACATCTGAGCCACAAATCTTGACCCACGGTACAAACAATTACTGGCCACTTTCATTCCTTTTTCAGATAAGAATGTTTCAACCTACAAGACATGGATTGCTGAGTGAGCCAGAGACCTGGAAAAAGAACAACTGGAAATTAGAGGCCCACTCATGGGCAGAAGTTCTTGGGTGCAGCCTACAAACTTCCATAGAGCCTGTGGACAGTGCTGTTGGCTCACACCAGCCTAAATCAACACCAGAAACAACAACAGGAGCAGGAATAGCAGTCCCAAAATCTGCATTTGATTGGTTTCTAAAGGCAGGGCTTAAGTCTACTGCAGAGGCAAAGGCAAAAGAGCTTGAGCAAGGTGGAGCACCAACAACTATTGAGAGGATAGTCCAGGCCTACCTGGAAGACCCAATGGAGGTCTATCTGGATCAAAACCCATTGGTATATTGGTATGGGAAGAGGCACCAACGGACGTTGCTCAGCATGCTGGCAAAAAGTATCTAGCTTGCCCTGTAGCCAGTGTATCTGCTGAGCATCTGTTCAGTGCAGTAGGTGCTGTTGCGACAGTGAGAAGGACCGGTATCTCGCCGCAAAATGTAAGAGATCGACCATAATCAAAATGATTTAGCATTTTATACCACAAAATTACAGCATACCTGAAGTACAACAGAAGTTGAATAAGGGTGATGAGTGGTCGGATTCAGGTCTTGGTAGTGTGTTAGCTGCCCACCTTCTGGGTGACCCACCAAGAGTTTGAGGACGACCTTTACTTCCCTGACTAGACCTGAGGCACCATAGAAGTTTCTACTTTCTGAACTGCTTTGAGAAAAAAATATGTAGCTAGCGGGAGGAACCGTATTATTTTAAATTGTTTGTTTCTCTCTAAATGACTAATGAACCACAGCTGTTTTAGGCACATGTATGGCTCAACTGTAGTTTGACCAGTGTGCATTGAAGAAGCCTCCAAAACCCCCAAAATCATTTCAAGGATATTTTAGAAACAATGCCTGCCTCAATTCCATGCCTGTACTCTCTTTTGTCTCCTAGCAGGACTGCCCCATATATTTGATTTACAACTTACTGGCCAATGTGTGTTTCATTTCCCGAATCGAAGAGGATCAGTAATGTGCCAATATGCTTGATTGGAACAGGTAAGTAGTAATGCTATATGCCTCAATGATTGATATGAGAGATACTTGTTTCATTGTTGAGATGGTTTATGTGACTCATCGCTACTGGTGGCAGATAGTGAGAGTGGGTGTTTAATTTCTATTGTTTAGCTATATTACTACGCTGGCTTGTGTTTGTGTTGTGATCTATTTACAATGTTGGTGGCAACATAATAATGTGTGGCAATTTTTTTCTTGAAGGTGTTTTTTCCCTCCCCCTTTGACACTTAGCAAAATTTGTTTGCTGGCATTTTCATTTTTTTGTGTTGTATTTTTTTTATTATTAATTGCACCATATTACACAGTGTACAGAAAATATTCTATTATTCTATTCCATTCCTATTTCTAATCATATCTTCTCTTAGTGTAGGCGACAATCACAAATATACATTCTGTGATTCAGTATTAATATACATGTCTGCTTTCTTTAAACATTGCGTATGGGTATTTACATTTTTAAATCTCACTTATCTTTCTCTATGTCAGTTGCCATAGCCGTGACAGTGTTTGCATAACAATGCAAATACAAACAAAAGTTTGTTTGGCGTTCCATTATAACAATCTTGTAAAAGAAAAAGAAGAAAAACAAAAGGACAAGAATCCATTCTCTCCATGATGTTCTTGTTATATAGCTCTATTATAGTAGCAGTCGAACTCAATAGCAGACAGATGACCTAATTATCTTCTCCTCGAGCCTCTCAAAGATGTACTGCTAGTCATTGAGGAATAGAAGTCGCAAAGTTTTGCAATAAGAATGGGATACGGTTAGGGGTGGTAAGAGACCAATACGGATTCACTGAGAAGTATAAGGAAAGGCCATGGTTAGGATGGGGTGTAAGAATGAAAGGAGGAAGAGGAGGGTAGGAGGGGTCTAAAATATAAATCAGGAAAGGTATAAAAGAGAGAATAATAAAAGAAAACAGGGGAGGAAGAAAGAAAAACAGAAGAGAAGAAAAACCATACATATGAATTGTATTAATATCTATGATATCAAATAAATAAAAGAACAATAATAAAAAAATGGCAACAATAATAATAATAATAATAATAATCGTAATAATAATAATAGTAATAGTAATAGTGACTGGGGGAGTCGTGTAGATTCAAAAGCAAAATTATTGTAATAGTTGTGTCAGTATGAGGGAAATAGGGTCAAGTTACAGGGCATTGTGGGGCAAGAGGGTCTGGGGCTGTACGGCGAGATGGACAATGGTAATATGTCGCTAAGGATCGGGATGTGAACAGGGGTATGGGTTATAGCGAAAGGCCAATGGGTAATGGGGTTACCGTGAGTTATGTGGTAGCTTCCTATCGGGGAGCTCATCTGAGTTCTGGAAGAAAGGTGTGGCAAGTATGGGAGGGCGTGACTGCGTAGGCATGGTATCGGGAATGGCATGGTGTAAAGTTCTGTGAGGGGGATCTAATCCTAGTGTCCCGAGATGAAGGGTGACCAGGTCTGGAGAAACACCTCTGTTCTGTCCTGTAAACTATAAATAAGTCGTTCATGTATGGCTGCTTGGTACATTGCTACCAACCATTCATCATGGGAGGGAACGGTCGATGCACGCCAATGTCTAAGGACACATAGTTTGGCCGTTGCTAGTGCGGTGTGTAGAAGTCTACTTTGTGTTCGTGTAACCTTATAGAGTTCTCCAGTATCGTGTAACAATAGGAGAGATGGGGTGAGAAGTGGTGGAAGAGGTAGAACTTCCCGGAGGGTATTTCCTACTGACCGCCAAAAAGGTTGTATGGCCGTGCAATCGTGTAGGATGTGGAGTAAGTCACAGTGCGTGTGCAGGCATCTCCAGCAGTTTGCATGGGGGAGAAGTCTTGCCGTGTGTAATTTCTGTGGGGTCCAGTACCAGTCATGTAGGATCTTAAAGAGACAGAATTTTAGGCGAGCCTTGCGTGTTCTGCATTCTCTGGCTTCGATCAGATCAGCCCAGTCCTCTAGGTCATATTCAGTCTGTAGGGGCGTCTGCCATTTATTCTTGAGGGAGGTCAGGAGTGGGAGTGAGAAAAGATGACGATTCAGCAATGCCTGAAGTCCCGATACCGCTCCTTTCAGTTGCCCCCAAGTTTCCAGATAATTTAATACAGGAGAACGTGGGAGCTGTCGGGATGGGCACCTAGTCTTTGTATAAGACAATGTCGGAGTTGGAGGTAGCACCATGAGTGACATTAGGGGAGATTGAATTCCACCTGGAGATCCCTGAATGTTTCCCAGGTATCCCCTGATATAAGCTGGTCTACTCGCATGACACCTTGTTGGCACCAGTCCTTCCAGATAATAGTTTCCCCCCAATTTGGAACCCTTTGTTGCCCCATAGTGGGGCTCTGTCATGTAGGTGAGGGTCTTTTGTAAGGAATCGGTGTACCCGTTGCCAGGTTTTCCTCATGGCTCCTATCATGGGGTTAGTGGTTTGGGGGGCTTTTGGCCCGTATCGTATCTGGAGGCCATAGGGGGCTCCTGTAAGAGCTCGTTCTACGTCCACCCACAACAGTGGATTTCTTGCATTCAGGAGTAGGAGGAGCATTTGTGAAAGGTGTAGTGCGTGAGCATAATGTTCGACCAAGGGGAGGTTTAGTCTGCCGCACTCACGTCGGGCTAATAGGGTGGTTCTGGGTAGTCGCGGGCGCATGGATCCCCAGGCAAAGGCACGGATACAGCGGTCTATCTCTCGTAACACAGGTAAAGGAACCTGCAGAGGGATCATACCTAGGACAAATAGAAACCTTGGCAAGGTCACCATCCGCACCGCTTGTACCCTGCCCCACATGGAGAGGCCTAGTTGACCCCACTTCTCAAAATCCCGTTTCGTAGCACTGAGCAGTGGGTCTATATTGTCTGTGACTACGTTAACCAGCCCTGTGTTTATATCAATACCTAGGTATCTTAGTCGGGAGTGTTTCCATTTGATCGGTAATCCTTGTATGGATGTGCTAACTGTGACTGGGGAAAGTGGTAGGGCTTCACTTTTATCCCAATTGATTCGGTATCCTAATACGAGTTGGGTAAGTCGGTGAGGGTAAGTAGGATGTCGTCCGGGTATAGGTATATGTCAGAGTTTCCGCCTGGTAGCGAAATCCCTGATATAGGGTTGGAACTACGGATGACCGCTGCTAAGGGTTCCACCACAAGCAGAAGTAGGAGAGGGGACAACGGACATCCCTCACGTGTCCCTCTACGAATCAGAAAAGTGTCCGATAGAAACCCTCCACAGTTTACCTGGGCCATCGGGGAATCATATAATAGGGGCACTTTATTAATGAAACCGTCTCCTATCCCGAAACGTTTTAAGATTTCAAAGAGGTACCACCACTCTATTCAGTTGAATGCTTTCTCGGCATCCAACGAAAGGGCCAAGGCTTCCTCTCGTGTATCACAGGCTGTCCAGAGAGCATGAAAGAGTGTGCGGAGGTGATTCCTGGAGGAGCGGCCCGGTACAAAGCCTACTTGGGTGTGGTGAATTAGAGAGGGGATAACTTTTTTGAGACGGGTTGCCAATATTCCCACTCGTATTTTAATATCTCCATTCAAGAGGGAGATAGGACACTAGCTTCTGCTGAGAAGTGGGTCTTTTCCGGGTTTCAGCAAGACTGTGATGGTGGCTTTATTAGATAAAGGGTGTAGGGAACCCTCCTTCTCTGCCCCTTGGAACACCTCGTATTGGGCATCCACTGTATCGGTTCCCGTACATTTATAGAATTCAGATGTGAACCCATCTTCACCTGGTGCTTTGTGATATGATAGGTTGGCTATTGCCTGTTGTATCTCTACCTTACTAATGCCACCTTCTAAAAGTACTCTGCCCTCATCTGAGAGGCGGGGTATTTGTGTCCTCTGCAGGAAAGCGTCTAGGCGGGTAGTATCCTCAGATGTTTCTGAGGAGTACAGGGTTTGGTAGTACCGACCAAATTCCTCCGCAATCGCCTGGGGGTGCATGATGAGCATATTATCTTGGGTGCGCAGTGCCGATATGGCCAGTGCTGTTTCTCGTTGACATAGATGGGCAGCCAACAAGCGGCCTGCTTTCTCTCCGTGCTCGTAGTGTCGTCCCTTCAATCTTTGTAGGGCATATTCTGCCTGCGAGGTATAAAGGGAATTAAGCTCCATTTTGGCCTGTTCCAAGTAACGGCAGTTGGAGGGGGTTAGGTTGTCTTGTGTATATCTTTGTGGCCTGGGTTATTTTATCTTCTAGCTTGCGCTGCTGAGCCCTTCTATGAGCGTTGGAGATGGCTGCATCTCTCATTAGTTGCCCTGTAATAGTTGCTTTTGCCGCGGCCCAGAGAAGTTGCGGTGAGGTTACTGAGCCCCTGTTATCATTCAGGTATGTGGCAATATGAGTCTTGAGTTGTTCCTTCCCTTTTGGGGATCAGTATCTGGGGTTAGGGAGGTGCCAGGGTTTCCGGCCGGGTGTAATCATCCCGAGTTCAAGGGTTATTAATACCGGGGAATGGTCTGATAGTGCGGCCACCAGTATTTCTGCTGACCTAATCAATTGTATCATTCTGTGATTAAGTAAGAAATAGTCTAGCCGTGATTGAGTCCCGTGGGCCGAGGAGACAAAGGTATATTCCCTATTGGAGGGATGAGAGAGGCGCCAGCAGTCTATTAGGCCATGATCTGAGAGGATGTCTTTTAGTACGACTCTATCTGCGTTGTTGCCCGTATCAAGACCGCTTGATTGGTCTAGGATAGCATCTTGGACTATGTTCCAATCCCCCCCAAGAATCTATTGTGAGGCGCCTATCTGTGTTGGTAGGCGATTAAGAGAGAGGAAGAAGGAGCGCTTGGAGCCGATGGGGGCGTATATTGAGCCTACACAAATTGTGGAGGATCCTACCACTAGCTTGGCAAGGACGTATCGTCCCTCTGGGTCATGCCATGTCTTAATTAATCAGAATTGCAGTGAGCGACGCAGAAGTATTGCCACTCCACATCTCCTTCCTGTTCCCTGTGTACCTTCCAGTGTAGGTGGTGTTCCGCTGTATAATGCTTTTCCCACCCAGTCCCTGCTCAGCTTCTCTGATTCCGTCGGGGAGAGATGTGTTTCCTGTAGCAGGGCAATGTCGGCATGTTTGGAGCGGAGATAAGACAGTGTGTTTTGTCGTTTCATATAGTGGGTCATATCGTGCACATTCCAGGACAGGACTGTGAGTGGGGTCGTCGCTCCCATGGATGCCGGGTGTGTCATGGTTTACGGTGTATTGGATGTGTTAAGGTCCGTGAGATAGGTCCAAGAAGTGGGTGATTGCAAGCCTGAGAAGCGAGCAACAAAGGTTTCTGTTTAAATAGGTCTTGGATGGGGGTTGAAGAAGGGGGGTGGTGTAGAAATAATACTGAAAAGGGTCCCCTCAGTCACAAAGAGAGGAGTATTAAAGAAGAAAAGAGAAGGAAGATAGAAGGAGGTAGAATAAGGTGTTTAGAAAAGCGAACAGTGATTACTACGTGGATGTGAGCGGATATAGGGATGGGAAGGAAGCGGGTCTAGGAACCTCACTAAAACAAGGGAGTAAATAATAATAATAATTAAAAAATGAATAAAGGAAATAGGAAAAGGGAATTGGTTGAGGTGAGGTGAGTAAACTCTCACTACTACTTAAAGCCTTCTAACCTGCGGGTCTTAACCTGTAAGGCCCGTGCGCCGGTAAGGTATTGTATCTTTGGGACGTAATTAGGGAGCACATGCTTTGTTCATAGTTTCGTGAGACCCCCTGGGGGCCCCCCAATCGTGTGGGCGTGTAAGTGGGTGTATAAAAGTCTGAGGGGTCCGGTTATGGGCCCAGAGTAAACATTAGGGCCTAAAGGTGGGGGGTGGGCGGGGCGGCGAGTCACAGGACATCTTGTAATACATATCCTGTTCTTGCTAATTGTTAAGTTATTGTAGAGTGTAGAAATTTGCAGTATATTAAGATCTATTGTGCTGCGTTCTGTGTGATCGTCCGTGAATACGTTCCGTGGGGCAGTCCCGGAGCCGCCGCAAACAGGAGCGCACGGGTGCGGGTCGGTGGGACTGTGTTAATCTTATTACTCCCTTCAAAATTATTAATACGTGAGGGGGATTTGCTGTGATGTTTGACGGGTGCGCCTTCAGTGGTTCGCCTTCAGTAGAGTTAGGGGCGTGACGCTATCTGTTAAAATTGTCTGCAGGCTCTCCTAGTGGGTGGGGGTGTTGGGGCTCGCCTGGAAGGTGCTATTAGCACTGATGTGCGTGGACTGCTTGGGCTGAGGGTACTGAATGTTCTGCCAGTCCTCTCTTGGCATGGGGAGGGTGGGGCGGGGGGAGACAGTAGCTGGTAGTACAGTGACTTCCCCTATGAGTTGCCTGTCTGATAAATATATAGTATTCGAGACGATGCGGTGTGGGGGGTGCAATGTGTGTCTTCATGTATGTGTGAGCCCGCCTTGGGGGGGCACACAGATGGTTTGGTTATGGCTGTGTTGGGAACCCCCCCTGCCAGGGAGGTTGGGAATCATGTTGTGTGTTACCCAATGAGCCTGTTTCTATATTTTCCTTGTTTTTGTTTCTATGAGAAATCCCCCCTCTGCTCTCCCCCATCCTCTCCCTCCCCCCCCAGCCCTGCATCGGGATCCGGATTGACCTGACTACTGTGGTGGAGCTGGCAGTCAGTGAGTGTGACTTTTCCTATACATTACATTGCATTAAGCAGCATTTAGTGGGCGTGTTTCTGGCAGTTCCCCTCCCTCCTCCAATCAATCAGCAGATAGAGTAGGTGAGCACGTCACCTAGCTGTGGTATTAATGTTCAGCATGGTGGTCTTCTGGTGAGGGTTTCAAGGGGGAGCGGGATTTGTCTCTGCCCACATCTTGGGTGTTATCAATTACTTCTTGGAGAATGTGTTCACGGGCGTCTTGTGACTTTGGGGCCGGTCACCCATTCGGCCTCATTTTTGTGAGGAGGGGCGCTGAGGCCATGGAGATAGTGGGCTGAGAGCAGTCTCTCTTTGTGGCGATGTAGATTCCAGATGTCCGGGGGTGGTGTCCATAGATTGCGAGGTCACGTTGTTCAAGAAAGCGCTGAGGTTCTCGGGGTCAGTGAAGTCTCTGGATGTGCCGTGGTGTGTGATCCACATACGTGCCGGCTCAAAAAGGCCATACTTGATGTCCAGGGATCTTAGTTGTGGGCGGAGAGCAAGAAATGCCCTTCTTCTATCATTCGTTAACCTCAAGAAGTCTGCTGCCACTCTGATTTCATGTCCATCCACTGATACCGGTCTTCGCGTTTTGGCTGTAGAGATTACCTGGCGGGCTTGTTCATGACGCAGGAAACATGCAATGATAGGGCATGGTTTATTTGCAGACGCTTTGTGCGGGGGACCAATTCTGTGCACCCTCTGGAATTCTGGAGGCGGCGAAAACTCCATGCTGAAGTGGTCAGTCAGAAGCGAGCTAAGGAAAGCTTTGATATCGGATCCTTCTTTTTGTTCCGGAATACCGAAAAAGCGTACATTGTCTCTACGACTTCGGTCCTCTAGGTCAGTGAGTTTCGCTCTGAGTGACCTTAGTTCCTCTTCCTGATCTGGGATTGCCGCTACATGGTCTTCCACTGCCGATAGACGTTGGTCAAGGTTGGTTACTGTCTCTCTGAAGCCAGCTATGTCAGCGCAGATTGAGGAAGAGGCCAGAGTGAGATCTGTTATTTTTAGGTCCATTACCTCCAGGCGCCGTCCAACCGAGGCAATCTCTTGCAGAATGTGATCTGTGGCTTCAAGCGAGGGTTGGTCTACCAGGGGTGATACGTGTCCCTGTGGAGCCATTTGTGCCGCCATGGTGTTGGGTTGTGCAATGGCTTCTGAGAATAGCAATTGGCGAGAATGTTTTCCTGCGGTCTTGTCGCTGGGCATTGCTCTTGTTGAGTGGAGGTTAGATAGGAGAAACTTTTAAGAAGCACACGTAAGCTTGTATGAGTCTGTTCGGACCCACAGGTGGTTTCCTCGTCTGCCGAGGATGGATTAATCGTTGGGTTGTAGGGTCCGTGGGTAAGGTTCCCATTCGATTCTTTAGCCTGTTGGGACCTAAAAGGCCTCAGAACTTGGGCTATTGAAGACAACCGATAATACGCTCAGCTTCCGAGAGTGGTTGGGAAAGATATGGTCGTTGATAAAGGGTTAAAGAGGTATCAGCGGGTTCGGGTAAGTTGCAGCATGCACCAGTGGGGAGCTTCTCATCTATGCTTTGTCTTGGATGAGTCCTCTGTATCATTGCCCAGTACGGTGATCTCTTTAGGGGCAATTGAGGTAGAAGCCGGGTTGGTTCGGGGAGAGAGTTCTGTTCGGGGTCCTGCTCCCCTCTTTTCTTGTTCTGTCCTCCTCCCTCCTTCTTATTCCGACCTTCCTCTCCCCTCTTTTCTTCTTTGCCGTTTCTCATGTGTTTATCCCTTGTTCCTCTATTTCTCCCTCCATTTCTCTCCGTTGCCCTCTTGCTGTCCCCCCTTTCTTCCTTTCCCTTCTTCCCCGCTCTCCCTCTGGGTGTCACTGATGTGTTGAAGGTCTTTTTCTTGGCTCCTTCCTCCGTGTGATAGATCAAGGAATCAGGGGTCCTAGGGGATGTTCGCTCATAGTAGTGTTCTCTGGGCCAGTACTAAGGTAGGCCCCTGTCCCTCAGTCTTCCGCGTTTTACAAAGACAAACTGTAATTTGAGGCTGAGTGCGTGGTCATTGTAACAAGTAGAGCTGGGGGTTCGATTAGGGGAGCGGTGGGGGTGGAGGGAGGTGCGCATTATTTGTCACTGGAGGGTCTTCTTGCCGGGTATTACTGATTGGGAAATCTCACCCATTTGGCTCTCCGCTTCTGTGTGCCGTTACCAGGCCCCAGTAGACGTGATTAAGTCTCCCACCGCAGGTCGTATCCTTGTCTTAGCAGTGTTGTAGAGGCCGCTTCAAGCTTTGACGCCTCGTCGCTCCTCAGGTTTGTTGTTTGTTTTTATTTTTTTCCCCTTTTTTCTTCCCCCCCCCGTGGGATGAGGGGGTTCTGTGGTCCTTGTGGTATGGCGCCTCCTTGCCAATGCGCCGGTTCCCTGTCGCTCCACCGAAGTCGTTTCGGGCCTCGGCGTCTTAGCGTCTCACCGCTCCTGGGGCCCGCCCCCCCTCCATATCCGAGGGGGCAGCGCAGGGTCTGAACACCTGGAGAACGAGGAAAAAAGGGCTGCAGAAGAAGGCTTGTGTGTTTTTTCCTGACAATAGCATCAACAAAGGGTTTGCAGTTCTAAAATCACCAGCTTTCCAGCCTTCAGGAACAGGCAGACTTGAATCAGAAAACACAATTCTTCAATGCAATTTAGGCATTTTACTGGGACATACCCCATGTTTACTAATTTTTGTGCTTTCAGCCTCCTTCCAGTTAGTGACAGACATGGGTGTGAAACCAATGCTGGATCCCAGAAAGCTAAACTTTATTAAAAGTTGACAAAATTATGAATTTAGCAAGCGGTAATTTGTGTAAATCCTACAAGGTTTGCCTGCAGAAAATAACAGCTGACATAAAAAAATAATGAAATTGAGGTGAAAAAAATAGCAATTTTTCTCAACGTTTTACTCTGTAACGTTTTCCGGCAATGTCAGATTTTTTAAACCAATATACCAGGAGTATAAATAAGGCGCACAGGCCTTAAAGTAATTTTTTGGACGGGAATGCCTACCTTGCATGTCATTAACGCAAGGCGGTTTCCCGCATCCCAAAAATTCCGCACACTGAGTTTTTTTTACGTCTGCGGGGTCGGGCTTTATAGTTCAAATATGGGACAAGGTTTGCGCCGAATGTGTGTCAAAATTGTTGACGCACATTCGGTGCAAACAGAGTATAAATATGCCCCACTGTCTTACATTTGGAAGGAAAAAATGTCGAGAAAGACAAGGGGCAATAACACTTGTTTTGCTATTCTGTGTTCACCCAAGTCTCCCAAAAAAAATGGTAACTAACTTGCGTGGGTAGGCCTAATGCTTGCAACAGGAAACGCAACATGGACACATCACATTTTTACATTGAAATCTGACGTGTTTTTTGTAAAGTGCCTAGCTACAGATTTTGGCCTCTAGCTCAGCCGGCAGCTAGGGAAACCTACCAAACCTGTGCATTTTTTTAAACTAGACACCTAGGGGAATCCAGGCTGGGGTAACCTGTGGGGCTCTTATTAGGTTCTATTACCCAGATTCCTTTGCAAACCTCAACATTTGGCTGAAAAAACACTTTTTCCTCACATTTCGGTGACAGAAAGTTGTGGAATCTGAGAGGAGCCACAAATTTCCTTCCATCCAGCGTTCCCCCCAAGTATCCCGATAAAAATGGTACATCACTTGTGTGGGTAGTGCCCACTACAGGAAATGCCCCAAAACACAATATGGACACATCACATTTTCCCAAAGAAAACAGAGCTGTTTTTTGCAAAGTGCCAAGCTGTGGAGTTTGGCCTCTAGCTCAGCCGGCACCTAGGGAAACGTACCAAACCTGTGCATTTTTGAAAACTAGACACCAAAGGGAATCCATGAAGGGGTGACTTGTGGGGCTCTCACCAAAAAACACTTTTTCCTCATATTTCAGCGACAGAAAGCTCTGGAATCTGAGAGGAGCCAAAAATTCCTTCCACCCAGCGTTCTCCCAAGTCTCCCGATAAAATGGTATCTCACTTGTGCCCGTGAAAGGGAATGCCCCAAAACACTATGTGGATACATCAAAATTATCAAATACTAAACTATCTGTTTTTGCCGGGGGGCCTGCGTTTTTCGTGCTGGGCTCAGCAGGAAACCTACCAAAAACAAACATTTCTGAAAAGTAGACACCCATGGGAATCCAGCGATGTGTGACTTGTGTGGATCCCCTACTGTTTTCTTACCCAGAATCCTCAGCAAACCTCAAATTTAGCTAAAAAAATCAAAATTTTCCCACATTTCTGTGTGGGATCACTGCAGTGGGACAAATCTTCTACCACCCAATGTTCCCCTCAGTCTCCCGGTAAAAATGATACCTCACTTGTGTAGGGGGGCCAAGTGCCTGTGACAGGGAAGAGCCAAAAACATGTCGAAATTGAGGGGGAACAAAAGGGCAGTTTGAGAATAAAATATTTAGGCTGACAAGTGGGGCAGATTTTTTTATTGGTATAGATGAGACAATGCTGGGGGGTAGGAATTTTGTGGATTCCTGCAGGTTCCGGAAGGCTCTATCACAAAATTGTGGAAAAAATGTGTGATTTCCAGCAAAGTTGGAGGTTTGCAGGACATTGTGGGTAAGAAAATGATGTGGGATGCATGTGAAGCACACCACCCTGGACTCACCCAGATGTTTAGTTTTCAGATGTGTCTAGATCTTGTGGATTTTTCTACATGGCTGTGTCCCAAAGTCCAAAAAGTGCAGCCCTCACCGTTCCAAGTTGGACGAGAGAGTTAGCCAAGCTCTCATGCCCCAAATGTAAAACCAAAACCCAAAATAATCAAATGTCCTCTTGTTTGATGCGGGATAAGAACTTTTACTGTGCAGGGGCAGAACTGAAAGACTGTTACCTCCTTCAGTTGGGGTGGAGGCAAAACCATGCCCATACTGGTTGGTAGCCACAACCACACTATTTTTATTTTTATTCCCTTGCATCTAATAGACTTTCTGGCTTCCAGGTGGTGGATCAGGGGTAATTGCCCCATCTGCCCACTGGTGGGCTGAACAACTTTGGCCCCATTTATTTGGGGTGGGGGTATGGCCGTACCCCCACCTTCTTATTTTGAAAAAAAATCTTTCCTGATCTCTAGTGGGCTTTCTGCCCCCCTGGGGGGCAGATGGGCCTTCCAAAAATCAGCCAATCTGCCTCCAAGGGGGGCAGATATGGCCAACAGTAATGTGCCCCCCTGAGGAGCAACCCTTGCCCAAGGGGCTGCACCCCCAAACAAAACACACACATAGACACACACCAATCTCTGGTGCCCAAGTGGTTTCTGCCCCCCCTGGGGGCAGATTGGCCTAATAGAAATAGGCCGATCTGCCCCCAAGGGGGGCAGAAATGGCCTAGAAACAATTTGCCCCCCCCCCCGGGAAGCGACCCTTGCTCAAGGGGTCGCTCCCCTTATCAATATAAATAAAAAGAAAAATTCCCTGGTGTCTAGTGGCCTCTGCCCCCCCTGGGGGCAGATTGGCCTAATTAATATAGGCCGATCTGCCCCAAAGGGGGGGGGGGGCAGAAAAGGCCTAATAAAAAAATTGCCCCCCGGGGAGCGACCCTTGCCTAAGGGGTCCCTCCCCTTATCAATATAAATAAAAATAACTCACTGGTGTCTAGTGACTTCTGCCCCAATCGGCCTAATCAATATACGCCGATCTGCCCCCGGGTGGGCAGAAAAGGCCTAATAAAAAAATTACCCCCCCCCCCCCGGGGAGCGACTCTTGTCTAAGGGGTCGCTCCCCTTATCAATATATGTAAAAAATATTTAACAAATCCGTCGTGCCTAATGGCTTCTGCCCCCCCCGGGGGCAGGTCCGCCTAATTAATATGGGCCAATCTGCCCATGGGTGGGCAGGTATGGCCTTACAATAAATTGCCCCCCTTAAGGAGCGACCCTTGCCCAAGGGGCCGCTCCCCTTCTTTGTTTACCTAATGTAAACAAAGTCACTGGTGTCTAGTGGCCATTACTGCAGCACAATCACTATGTGATCATGCTGCAGGAATGCACAGAGAGACATGAAAAGGGAAGGAAAAGCTTTTCCTTCCCTTTTCAAACCTCTCTGCCTCTCCTGCCCCCCGTACCGAGGAGAAACTAATCAGTTTCTCCTCAGGTCATGCTGGAAGCAATGAGACCTCACCTTGGGTCAGGGGTGGAAGGGGAAGCGATTCCCCTTCTAGGCCTGCCCTGGGGGAACGCCAGCGCATTCCCGAGGGCCTATACCAGGACGTAGTGGTTACGTCTGTGGCGTCTCAGCGCCACGCTACCACACGTAACCACTACGTCCGTGGTGGGGAAGGGGTTAATCAGAATCTGGAGATGATGGAAGGAATCAGAGTGTGATTTGACAACTTAAACAACTGCCAGAAGAAGGAAATTATCAACTTCATGGAAATCAAGATGGATTATGTGAGGATGAGTCTAAGACGCTTACTCCAATCTGTGGACTGGTGGTGAGCGGTGCGTCAATTACTTGATTTAGGAAGTGCAATGCTGCTGTGTGTGTCTGCTGGCTGACTCAAACCTGAAATTATTGTGGTTGGGTGGTAGGCCTGTTGTAGGAAAATGGAAGAGACAGACGTGATGGATGATAATGTCACATTATGCACAAGCTCTAGGATAAATGTTATTTATGATGATCATGACAGTTACAAGTTTGATTATCCCAATACATGCTACCACTTGTCAGTGATTGTTGGTTGTTGTAAGTGCTCTGACTTAATTGATTGCACTTCAGTCATAAAATGAATGATCACAAAGGTCTTTGCTCTTGCTCTGTCACCTCTCAGTCTTCTTTCTACAGTACTCTTCATGAAGCTTACCTTCTACTTCAATCCTTCTTGATTCTACAATATCATGATAATAATTTCTGTTTTACAATCTGCAGGACTTCTCTTCTCCTGCACCATAACACTCATGCTTACCTTATTGGACTGCTTCAGGCAGGCACCCAAGAAAATTGACGGGCCAATCCAAGAAGATTGCAGATGCACCACCCAAATTGGCAAGACAGACTAATATCATTTTTCTTTCCATATTCTTTTTTTATTAGAAGCTTCACCCCAAGATTAATTACATGTACTATGTTGCAAATGTAGGTGACAGAGCATTTTAGATATATACAGCTTGGGTCTCCCTAGGGCCGACAGATTGTAAACTTTCTCTCTGTGTCATACATATCCATGTTTTTCTATTGCTCCCACAACAGGCTGCTGATCATCCTTTCCCAGATGAATAGTGTGTTTGTATAGTGTTTGTCTTTTTGTCACACCTTTCCCAAACACTCTTCCCCCGGGTTGTGTGATTTATTGAGCTGTTAATTAATAGTTTACACTATTGATTCATCACACACTTGATGGGGCAGATATGGTAGAAGTAATCTCAACTCAGTGTGAAGTTTAGCTACAAGGAGTGTGATCTCACTTCTGATGCCTTCACTGTTGGGCCCATATTTATACTTTTTTAGCGCCGCATTAACGCCGCTTTTTGATGCAAAATGGCGCAAATTTACAAAATACAATTGTATTTTGTAAGTTTACGCCATTTTTGCGTCAAAAAGCGGTGAACATGCGGCGCAAAAAAAGTATAAATAAGGGTTTTAGTGTGCTAGCATGCTTCTACTACCCCACCATGGTTCCTTGAGAAACCATGCAGCCCTCGCTTCATCCATTCCGGTAAGATAATTATTGAGCATTGTTGTACTTTTAGGCCCATATTTATACTTTTTTTGCGCCACATTTGTGTCATATCTTTTTACACAAAAGCGGTACAAACTCACAAAATGCAATTTTATTTTGTAAGTTTGCGCCGCTTTTGCATCAAAAAATGACGCAAATGCGGTGCTAAAAAATTAGAAATATGGGCCTTAGCTTAGGCAATATAATTGGCATTGGCAAGTCTATCCTCCTACTCCTATGGGTCCTATTTTGCAGAATGCACTGCAGAGACTAGAAGAGTATTAGGACAAGAATTTCCATACCTAACCACATAAATAATTGTTATACACTGTCAGCAGATTTGTAAAACATGCTGCGCTAAAAGTATTACACTATCAGCAGTTTCGAAAGCACGGTTTGAAAAACACACTGCGTAAAGGCTGCAGTGTGAAGTTAAACAACTGTAAATAACTATTTATTTTCCCTAATCTCTAACAAAATTATTTAAAAAAAAACCTTCCACCCACAACTGGCCCATCCCTATCCCCAAACAAATGTCCCTTTCCCCAACCAATGTTCCAGAAAAAAACCTGTCCATTTGTCCACGGTGAATTAAAAAAACAAAGTCCTGGAAAAACCCATTCCCACCCTCTCCACCAACAACGAGTCCCACCCACCAAAATAAAAGGTTAAAAACAGGGAAGAGGAGGGCACTTGACTAAAGGCAGACCAGGATTCTTCTGTGGAGCCCCTCCATTTGTGCTTGATGCGCCTCGATCAGCACCAGCCTCCAAAGGATGCGTAGTTGGAACACAGTGTCCTGGGGGGTGGCAGCAGGGATGATGTGATGGCAGACAGCTGCCCTGGTGCTGTGGCATAGGTGTTGCTGAGCTGGAGGCACTGGGGCCGGGCTGGGGCCCTTAGTACTGGCAGTGACTGCTGCCTCTTCCTCCTCAAGGACAACCAGCCACTGGTACTCGGCCTGTATGGCCTCCAGCTTCATCCGCCACATCCAGGCTGCTATTCTCTGCCGTGATGGTGGACCAGCCGGAATAGCTGTATCAAATAAGAAAAAAGAGAAATTTTAAACAATGTTCTGAGCAAAACACTTGTTTAAAATCATGTAGTGTAGTGGCACAATACCAGTACTGTGGAAACTGGCTAATTAATCAATTTTATTATTTCCCCAGGCCTGACTTCATCCTGTGATACTCAATGCTAAACAGGCCTGTAAAACATATGTAAAAGGTTGGATGACCTTTGCTAAATTAACCCTGAAAGACAGCTTGTAATGCAAGGCTTGCTTCAAAGAGACAACTCACGCAACATACAGTGCTTCATTCACCCAGCCACAGACAGACATCTGAATGTCCACATAGGTCTGAGGAAAGGTCATGAAGAAACTGGTTTGGTGATGCTTGGAAAATCACAACCGTCTGAGAAATGTGCAGGTCATGCTTGTGATCATCTTGTGGCACGCTGCCATCATGAAATGTTGTTCTACTGTGATTGGATAGATGCCTAATATATGTGGCACCATGCCTCACCTGATCAACATCACTGATTGGATGATGTATTTTCACATTTTTGTGGTCTTCATGCATAAAAGATTGTATTGAAGTTCTGCAATTCGGACTGCTTAGACTTGGCCTCTCAAGCCATCATTTCCCGTGCACGCATTAAATTGTCAGCCCGGAGCACCCTCTCCCAGCATTGCTGGAGATCCTGGAGGCCATACTCAAACCCTGGCCTGCGGCCTGCTGTCAAGGTGGAGGGGAGGTGACGCTAAACATAGTACATCAAGGCAGCCACCTCCACCTTGGTAAATATGAGGCCGGGCTGCACCCCTTTACGCCGCCGCCATCTGCAAGAAAGGTGGCTGGCCCTTGCAGTTGGGGGCCTGGCCATGATGCAGGGGGCTTGGGAAGGGGTAGAGAAAAGGAAGGATTAGGAAGAAGGAAGGGGGAAAAAATGAAAGAGTGAAAAAGTTGCAAAAAAGACAGAAATTAGGAGAAAAGTTAAAATATAAAAAGTGAAAGAGAAAAGGTAATATAATAAAAAGCAACTAGGGGAAAATAGGTTTTAAAAGTGGGGGATGGGAGAGATAGAGAGAGGATATAACTTTGCCTCAGCATGATAACAAGCAAAACAACCAAGATGGTCGTTTCCATACGAACAGCGTGGTGCCGTTCGCGTGAGAATTCCAATGAGAGGACGTACTTCGTGTTGCCAGTAACGTTCAATGTCATGGGAATGGGCGTGACAAACAAAACTTCCCACTAGCAGAACTCTGCGTAGCACGACAGAGATTTTTGCGCCTTCGCGGAGTTCCATGTAGCGTGGCTACACAAACTCCACCCATGCCTAATCATAATAAAGCTTTGAAACGTATTCAGATTAGAGTTTTCATTGGAGTCTAAATTATTCATGGTGTTTAAATTTGTTTATGGTTTAATGTCAATGATTTGTGATTGTATGAATCTAACTACTACATCCATCACCAAGTCAAAAAATCTGGTTGACCGCTGAAGGTGAGAATAGTGATGAAATCTAACCAGCGCGCCTGTAGTTTCTGAATCGGTAAAAGGACCTCCACGGGCGCGCAAACAAAATAAAGACAGGTTGAATAACACTTTCACCAAACAACACCTGAAGGTAGTTAAGACAAACAGACCATAGCTGGAAGGAGTTGATTCAAAGCCTCTTTCTGTGATTCTTTTAATTCATGACATGGGTTTTGTCAGAAAGCTACTGTTGCCTCCAAGACAGACTTAAAGATGGGCACCAAAAGAGAGTTTAGACCTGTGATTTGTTCTTTGCACACATTTGAGTTGAGTGTGAAGTTTACTCATTCTTTTGATATGAAAGCTTGTCCCTGTATTATCACTTCAGCTTCTGGGAATATTAGGAATACTTGTTAATAAAGAAGAGCAAAATTTGTTATTGCCACTCTGCATTCTTGCTACACATTTTGTAATGAAGATAAAACCTACTCCATCCATGCACAAATATCATTTGCATCTGGTGTTTGGGCCATGTTCATGGTCTGACAAACTTCATAGTCTACCAAGGATGTTCCGTCCTCAATATTACAAGTGCATTATAGTCAAATGCACTCTCAATATGTCATATGGAACATCAGTCATGTTTTGATAAAGTGCCCTGTCTGCAAACTCTTAATAAGGTCCAGTCGGCCTCTATAAAAGTGGCCTTTGTTGGCTGCAATAAATATCCCTCTCAATAAGATCTGACACTGCAATAATTATTTCCTATTATGCTTTTTTGTGGAGTAACATGCAGATTTGGGTACTTACTGCACCAAAATTTACAGTTACATGTCACTAAAACTAACAAGTATTGCAAAAGTACTGATGATAACACAATGTAATCAATTTGCAGCATCATCCCCAGCCAGTGTACCTACCAATGACTACGCCACACACAGAGCTGTAAATCACATAAATCACATTTAATCCTCTGTGTGTACCTGTGAACTCCAACATTCCAAACCAAGCTTTCACTTTTATAATGATTATGATGCACTGAGACAGAGTCTGTTTGAAGCCAGAAAGGTTCTGTCCTAAAACATGCAAGACACTAAACCCCCGTGTTAAATTAAAAGTTTTAATAAAAAATTACCACTAAAGAAAAGATGACAGCTTCCAGTAGCCAGATTGGGTTGTATGATCAAAGGGCCACAAAGATTGATAAAAGATATATATATATATATATATATATATATATATATATATATATATATATATATATATATGTATATATATATATTTTATATATATACATATATATATATATATTTTTTTGCGGAGGCTGCCCTGTCAGGGTCTGTGGCCCCTTAATGGAGCGTGTTGAACTAAGATTTATATTGAAGGGGCCCGACCCGCTTTCCTCGGTGAGAACCACGGCATTTATCCAAGACAGAAGGTCAAACTGAGGTGAGCAAGGGATGGGAGAGAGGTATTTTACCTCCCTTCTAGCTGTTTGGGACCTCCTTATAACGAGATGAATATGGGCAACAACTTTTAACAAGGACACCTTTCCAGTATACATTGTAACTTTGGTGCCTAAAACGCTATTTCATGCAGTACAACGATTCAGCACCAGAGTTTAAAAATATGGAATGATTCGCCTTGGGACATTGAGTTCGTGATTATCAGGTCACATGATCAGCAATTTAAAAAGCACTGGCTTCGTGATCATTTGCATTGTCTCACCTGTGATCAAGGCAGTTGGAGCCGAAATGCGTCAGGAAAAGGAGAGTTGTTGTTCACTCTGGAATAAAGTGTTTGGATGGATCCCAAACTGGTGCCTTAGCTACTTTTTGTTCTATGTCAAGATGGGATGCTTCGCCCTCATGCGGAGGCTGCCCTGTCAGGGTCTGTGGCCCCTTAATGGAGCGTGTTGAACTAAGATGTATATATATATATATATATATATATATATAGTCATATCTACAGTTGAAGGCATTCACAACAGTCAGTGTGATAGGTCAAATGACATCTTGGATAAGTGGAGCAATTCAGCAGCCAATGACACACCAAAACTAAGGGCCTGATTTAGAGTTTAGCAGAGGGGGTTATTCCATCACAAACATGATGGTTATGCCGTCCACTGTATTATGATCCAATAGTAGCCTATGGAGATCATAATAAGGTGGATGTGATATCCCTCACATGTGTGACAGAATAACCTGTCCACCAAACTCTACATCAGGCCCTAAGTCTCTTGTATGTAAAACAAGCCAACATGTGTAGAAAAGATTGTAATGCACCTCCAGCTTTCTTCAAGTTCCAACTGATGATAAGCTTTGTTCAAGTAGAGAAAATAACTTGACAACATTCAATTGTGTTATCATGTCAGCAATGTGGGGCCCTGGATGTCATTCTTGTTCAATTGCTTTGTTTACCTGACACATGCCAACTCATATGAGCACATCTCCTTCGCTGTCCTTTTTAGGCACAACTACGATGGGAGAAACCCATGGTGTTGGACAAGTGGAATGCTCAATAATGTCATGTTTAAGTAACAATTCAAGATCTTTTTCGACAGCCTCTTGTATATGAAAAGCAATTTGTCTATGTCTCTGAGCAGGTGGACGGACATCCTCATTAATATGCAGTTTTACTTTCACAGTCTTTAGACTTTCTGAAACCATGAACCAAAGAAGTGAATTGACTCAGTATTTCACAATGAGAATTCATGTAATTCACAGAAATCAGTCCCATATCAGAAGCCATGTTGAAACTGAGCAAACAGGCACTTGACACTGTACTTTGCAGCACAAGAATGGGCGCTTTCCCTTTGTTTTCTAATTCTGTTTTACTGTCACTACAAATTAATCTTGACGTTTTATGGGCATTGCTAAAGCCCAAGTATACACTTTGGTCTTCAACGGCATGAGCTGCAGTAATGGAGAAAGTACATGGTATTTCTCTTCAGGCATTATATTTATCGATGCACCAATGTCGACAATGAAAGATATTGAACATTCTTTTATTTTCAATGTAATCTTTGGACAGTCTTTGTGTGATTTGACTGCTGAGGCATGTCAACTTTTCTTTATCTGATATTTTTCTTCATATGTGACCAGTCCGACACGTGCACATTTTTCTAAGGTAAACATTGACATGGCACAATCACTTTCTTCACTTTTACTTATTTTTTAAAAATATTTTCTTGATGTTGATTTAGATGACAATCACTTTGTTTGATATCCATTTGCCTCAACTGATGTTGCTGCTTGGCCATGTGGCGTGCATCAAATTTGCTTCTGGAACATTCTTGTGGCCATTTTGTCTTCATGCGGTGATGCACTTACTTTTTCCTTCACTTTATACACCTTCACAAAATGGTTCTCTTTCCCACAGCCTTTACATATCTGTCCAATGTCAGGGCACTTTTCTTTGTGTGGAAACAAAAATCCACGTCACAAACACAACTTCTTTTTACATGTAGACATCACTTTGTGTCCTTCAGTCTTTTGCTCCGGATTACTTTTCACACTCATGACTGACTCACTCCAGGCTCCTCCAGTCTCCATGTCAGCAGCTTGTCTCTTAGCACGTTCCTCAACTATGACAGTCATTAACACTTGCTCCGGACAAAGAGTTTCTCTCAACATTAGTCCTTTGAATGAATCAGACAATCACCGATCAGTTACTCCAAGACGCATGGCTTCGTCATCGTTAAATTCATTGAACTTATAGTGATTGATGAGTGCATTAAGTCTTCCTACAAATTCACCGATTGTTTCACCAACTCTTTGATGTTCTTGACTGAAAACGTATCCTTCATCATCAACACTGGGAACTGGATTGATTTTGAGATTATTAGCATTTTTTTAAATATGACAGTACATTACTTCTTCATCAGTTATCAACATTTTCTTTATGACTTCTTTCACACTTTCAGCAAGCTTTTTGGGTTATTTGAAAATCTTCCTATTATCAGTCTTTTCAAGTGCATCAACGAAATCTTCAAATGTCTCTACCCAAGCAGTCCATCTATTGCCTATACTTTGCTTTGGGAGGTATCAAAAGGTGATGTTGTTTTCAGGAAAGCGTCAGCAATGTAGACCAGTGTGAAACTTACTGACATTGCGAGTAGCATGCTCCATGACCCTGTGGCATGTTTGTGCACACTTTCTTTAAAGTCTTTTGACGTGTGAGCCTCAGGATCGTCTTTAACATTAATTTGATCAGTATCTTCTTTATTAGCCGCCATCTTCAAATTTCATGAACCCACCCGTTGCCTTCAACTCTTTGTTCATTGAAGACCTAAAAAATTGTTCTGAACTCCATTCAGCAGCCTTGTGGTAGCTGCTTTGGGTATGGACAGTTCTGTAAGCACAACCCTGAGCACTTCTCCTTAAGCCACTTTGTCAAATGCTGTGGCACGATGAATCTCTTTAACAGGCTCAGTAAGTTATTTATTTTCTCCTTTCCACATCAGTTTGCATTTTCTGACACTCGATTGAACTCTGCAATGCAGCACTTCTATTCACTGCGTTAGTATTAGAATGATTATTTTTGTCTGCTCTTTGTAAACCTGGTGGTATCTCTTCAGTGTTAACGCTCCATACAATGTATAACTTTATTTTGTGTGGCAGCGCAGCACCTTTTAGTATGGTCTTGGTCATAGCTTCTTGACCAATGATGCATAGACTTCTGAGTGAAGCTTTCTTTCTGTTCAAATGCTTCATATCGGCTAGATTTGCACTTTGACTCCATGTAAGCCAAACATCGACTCAACACTTTGACAAAGGCCCGCATGGCATGCACAAGCAGTTTGCTTGGACCACGGAAAACTCTTCAGGGGAGCCCTTTAGTCTTCAGGTTACTTATTGTACCCTTGCCGTCAGTTGCAGTGTCCTCCCCAGCCTGGGTATCTGCAATTGACTACATCACACACAGAGCTATAACTCACATGTCTTCATTCCTGGTGAAGTCCGTAGTTACAACTGGCAAAACGTCACCATAACGCCTCACATAGAAATGTAAGCTCTGACAGTCAATGTCTTTTGATGACTCCTATATGTAAAGTTACAAGGATAGGTAAAGTATGTGTTTAAAGCTTTGGACAATTAATTGTTTTATCAGTACTGATATTCCATAGTCTTCCATCAAAACGCTTAAACATCAGGAACAGACTGAGCAGCTGTTTTTATGTGCTCGAATTTTCTGCAGGGCATACATTTAAAATAGATTTTCTGAATGAGTGTGGGCACTCGAGGCAGCACAGATCATAAACAATGATTTGCTTCTTTTTATTTTAGAGCTTTGCTTCCAAGCTTTGCTTTTGAAGTGTGTAAACAGGAGCTCAGCTCAGCTCGGACTTAGCACAGACATTTATTATCCCCCCCTTGTTTTTTTGCCTGAGATTTTCTTTTCCTAATCACTATTTCACAACACAGCAGCATCTCCATCCCGATTTGTGCCTAATTGTTCCTCCTGCTTAATGACACATCTTTGACTCGAGCACTGTTTTGTTCCATAATCAGTGTGTAAATACTTCTGCCTCTCAGAAGTCCAAAACATCTACGGTCCTAGCCCTTGATCCGGCATGGATGGAATATTAACATGATATTAGGTTTAAACAAGGATGCTTATTTTGTGCTGTTTGTTGCAGGTGGTGGACTTTGGCATTGATTTTTCAGGACCAGACATTATTTGTCATCATCAGACTTTGTCCCAAAGTGAAAGAAAAATGGCAGAAAATAAAATAAGAGAGAGGAAAGCAAAGACAGGAAAACAGTGACTAAGGGTGAAAGCACAGGTGAGAAAGAACCCGGAATGAAAAGATAAAAAAAGTCAGGAGATGTAAGTTGGTGCAAGAAAAAGAAAGAGTTGAAATGCAGACTTGACAGCCTTGGTATTCAACAACTACTACATTTAGCAGCTCTGATTGCCAGCTTAGAAAAAAAAAACTTGGGTCAAAACCACTCGACACTGCTGTGTGAACACTTAGCCAAGTATATGAACAAACATCAACTCTTATCAGGTGAGCATTGAACTTCAAGAGAACATAGAAGCCTAAAATCATACAACTCGAAGTCAGTGGCGCAACAAAGGCCACGCAACCCTGCATTGCTGGGGCCCTCTGACCTCCAGAGGGCCCCCTCATAACAGCACTTGGCCTGAATGAGTCTGGAGTGTGACCCCCGCGGTGTTCTTTGTAGGGGAACCCTCTCCAGTTTCGCTCTCCAGTTTCGTCATGCCGCTGCTCAAAGTTCTTTGCCTTAAAATTTCCTTTCCTCAGAAACACTTCTTCTTAGGTCCTATCGCCTGCGCTTAGAAATGTCTCCCTTTTTATATTAGAACCAGGCCCACCCATATGAAATTTAGGAAACACCTAACCACATTTTCATAGTTTCTACCTCAATTATTGCGAACACTGCTAACTTTTTTTGAGATTTTATGAACCTCACTTTTTCCTTGTTTCTTGAATGTTTCTTGAAACTTTCTGAGAACTATTAGTACCATTGCCATTATAACATTCTTCTCGATGTTATCTACTTGTGTAGGAAATGCACCATGTAAGTTCCTAGAAAAATGCCCTAATACTTGTTATGGTGCAGGTCATTTATATGAAAATGTTAAATTGTGTTATATTATGCGTATTTGTAAAGCCCACTGTTAGTCTGGAGGGCATCCAGGCACTCAGCAGATATGTGTGTGCCTAGCATTGCCTCTGGTATGTGGGTTAATTGAATAGCCATGTCTTCAGCTTCTGGGGGAATTCAAGAAGAGAGGAAGAGACTCTGATCTGGATTTGGAGGCCTTTGCACTCCTTAGGATTGACGTAAGATAATGTATGTCTTTCTGATGTGGTTCTGTATATGTATGGGATATATGTGAGTTGAAGTACTGCAAAGCAGAAGTGTCTGGGTGGTTGATGAAAGAAGATGCAACTGCCCAGGTAGGTGTGGCCTAAGTTTGGTAGTGCCTTGACTGTGTGCGAGGAGCTTGAAATGCGCATGTCGGTGTATTGGGAGCAAGGTGAGCTCTTTGAGGTTTGGTGAGATGTGAGTTCTGTGTAGGAGGTTGAGGATGAGTCTTGCTGCTGAGTTTTGGATGGTTTGTAGTCTTTTAGTGAGTTGCTTAGTGATCACGACGTAGAGTGTCCCATAGGCCAACTAGCTAGTGATGAGGGCATGGGTGGCGGTTTTTTATAGTGTTGCGTGCAAGCAATTTGAAAGTCTTCCTCAATATCTTCACAGTGGAGAAACAGGATGCAGTGACAGCATTGACTTGTGTGATCATGTTTAGTTTGCTGTTGATGATTATTCCAAGATTCTTGGCATGGGTGCTGGCTGTGAGTCTAAATTCAGCAGGCCATCAGTGGGGTTCGAAGGTGAGGTGTCCTTGTATCACTGCTTCTGTCTTGTCATTTTTATGCTTGGGAAGGTTGGCTGCTACCCAGTTAATGACTTTGGTCATGCGGGTGGTGAGCTTGTTCATTATGATGGGGGTTTTGCCTGAGAGGGAGACTATGATTTGCATGTCATTGGTTTCAAGAGAGGATGTTAATGCCATGTGCGCAGATGACATTGACCAGAGGGATCATGAATGGATTGAAGAGGTTGAGTTTTGAAATTGGAATGTTGCTTGAGTGGGATCTTAACCTTGCTCAGTCACAATTCCTGTAAAGGTGAACCACAAAAGTGACTTACTTAACCTCTGGTTAACCCTCTGGTAGCTTGCACAACAGCAGTCCGACATAAATTAGAGGCAATGTGTAAAGCACACACGCAATAATAATTGTGAAAACATAACACAAGAAAAATCCCACACCAATTTAGAAAAATAGAGTGAATGTTAATACATCATTTTACACCGAAATGTCAAAAATCCAATCAGTAGTACCAGTGTTATGAATTTTTAGAGTTTAAGGTAAAACTCCAAATGCAAGCATCTAGCCGTGCAATACCTGGTGTAAGTCAAAAAATTGGCCGACCGCAATGGACTACAAGTCAGAAAAAAAAGTGGATTAGGCTCCAGACTTAGAAGCATTTTCAGCAAAAATTCTCTGAGAATGTAGGAGTTCAGCGGGGTAAGGCTGCAGGCAGTGTTTGAGGAGGAGGTGTCATTGTCAGGAAGCTGCTTGATGAAGTCACGATGAAGATTTCTACATTCAGTCTTAGGGCCTGATTCATATATTGGTAGAAAGGGTAATCACAATGGTGATGTGGTGCCCCCCCCACCAATATATTGGTCCGCTCACCAAATTGAACTATGGGTGGACCATTAGATTGGCAATGGCAGAGACTACCCTGTTTCCACCGTGGCCAAACCAGGGAGGGCCGGCCAAGAAAAAACTAAGGCGGTCATTCCAACCTCGGCGGTAAAAGCCGCTTACCGCCAGTCAGAAGACCGCCATAACACCGCCGCGGTAAACCGCCACGGTCATTCTGACCTACAACAGGCAAACCACCAAAATTCCGACATCCACAAAAGTCCACCACACCAAAGGTCAGCGATAAACTGGCGATGACCAAACCTCCACCGTCACGCCAACAGAAATACGCCCATGCCATTACGACCCACGAATCCACGCGGCGGTCTTTCAACCGCGATATTCTATTGGCGGTACACACCGCCGCGGTCGAAATACACATACTCATACAAAACACAACCACATTGGACTATTCGAAATACACACACCTGATAAACATACACACACCACTCCCACACACCCAATACAATATAAAACACACACCCACATCACCCACAAACCCCTACGACCAGAAATTCAGAGAGAAGGCGAGAGAGAGACACCACAGTCAACTACCAAGCATCCACAGGCACACAATACCAATACCCACAGAACTTCCACGCACCTCACACAACACACCACTAAATAGCACCCCACCTATCACTACACACTCCACCCCACACATCATCCACATCACCCCATGGCACCTCAAAGACACCCCAGGTTCTCAGATGCTGAACTCAGGGTCAAGGTGGAGGAAATCGTACGAGTAGAGCCCCAGCTGTTCGGGACACAGGTGCAGAACACCACCATTGCCAGGAAGATGGAGCTATGGAGCAGAATAGTGGACAGGGTCAACGCTATGGGACAGCACCCGAGAAATAGGGACGACATCAGGAAGGGGTGGAACGACCTACGGGGGAAGGTGTGTTCCATGGTATCAAGGCACAACATCGCGGTACAGCGGACTGGCGGCGGACCCCCACCTCCTCCCCCAGATTTTACAACATGGGAGGAGCAAGTCTTGAACATCCTGCATCCTGAGGGCCTCGCAGGAGTCGGTGGAGGAATGGACTCTGGTAAGTCTCATCTTCACTACTTCATCCCCCCACCCCACCTGCATGCCAACTCATACCCCCACCCTCACCCTTACCCCCATCACAACTACCCTTTGCAAATGTCTCACCATCACAACCCACCCATCCCAACACGGCCCCAAAGCATGGACACCCATCACCAAGGCATGCCCAACGCATATACCCATCACCCCCCCCCCAAAAAATACCGTCACAACAGCCCCCTGTGAGAAACTGGGGCTGATTGCAGAGGCCCCATAACTTTTTGCCCCCATTTTCCACTTTATGCTGGTGTTTTCCTGACTCTGATGGTGCCCTGGGTACTGCTAACCAGTCCCAGGGCCTGTGCTCTGTGTAAAATGGATATGCAAATTAGGCTAATTATAATTGGCTAAGTTAACCTACCTATAAGTCCCTAGTATATGGTAGGGCATGTAGGTTTAGGGGCCACAGCATAGGTGGTGCACACCTAGGTGCATTGCTGAGGTGCCCAGTGTCATTTTAAAAGCAAGCCTGCCTTGCTGGCTGCTTTTAAATTAAAGTTATATGCAAATTCGACTTTGGAATTAAAGGTACTTCCAAAGTCTTAAACTACCTTATTTTTACATATAAGTCACCCCTAAGGTGTGCCCTATGTGCCCCTAGGGCTGGGTGCCATGTAACTATAAGCAGGGACTTTATAAAAGTAGATTTATAAGCCCTGGTGAGGTAAAAACAGCCAAATTCGTTTTTCCCTCATTGAAGTAAATGGCCTTCATAGGCTAGAATGGGCAGACTTTATTTAAAATTTTAAAGTCTCCTTAAATGTTACATACCAAGAATATGGTATCAAATTGATTGTTATAATAAATCCCACAACTTCCAGTTGTTGGATTTAATATAACTAGTGCAGGTAAAAAGTTTAGACTTTACCTAAAAAGTTGCCAATTTCAGCTCTGCATTGTTTTTGCTGCTGTGCTCTGATTGGCCAGCCTGCAGCAGCTTCTGCCAGGCTACTTTAATGAGGTGTGAAGTGGCCTGACTTCACACAAAGGAATGTGCTTGGGGGAGAGAATCTCCCCTCAGCAGATGGTGAGGCAGGAAGGGGGAGGGCTGCCAAACTGGTCTTCAAAGGCAGAGAAGGACATTTGCAGCACCCAGCAACACCCCCACATCCTGCAACCCCAGACAGCTAGGTGCCCCCTTGATTAGATTAGGAGAGGGCAGGAGAGGGGTGTGTTTATGATTTTTAGCCACACCAGTGGGTGGGCTCAGCCAGATCTCTCCTCCAAAAATCAGATTCATCCATTTTGGATTTTTAGAGACTGTTGCCTTCTGGGATGGATTTTTGCCACACTTCCCAGGAAGTGGTCATCACAGGGGGACGACCCTGTCCCTGATTGGAGAACCAGGGCCCCCCTGCTTTTCACCCAGGAGCAAGGATAAAACTGGCAGACCTGCACCCACGCCTCAGATCCCCACCAAATTTCAAGAAGAAAGAACTACAAGAAGAAGAAGGACTGCCCTGCTGGACCCCTGGCCTGCACCTGGACCCTGCACTCAGAAAGACTGCACCAGCTGCACACTTGGGCTTCACCACAAGAAGGACTTTGCCTGGCTTCCACTGGTTCAAGGAGGGACTCCCTGTTTGCTACAGGTGAAAAATTGCTAACCAGAGTCCCCTGCACCAACTCCTGAAAAAGTGACCAGCTGACCACTGTCCAGTGGCCAAAAAGGAGTTTGCGCCAGGTGCATTCTGGGAGTTGAAGTCCGCACCCCCAAGGACCATCACAGAACTTCTGGACCCTTGGGGTGAGCTGTGGACCCCAAAAGAACCTTAAAAGAACATCTGGGTGAAGCCCCAGAAGTTTGGAAAAGATTGGAGAATTTTTGAAAAAAAGCTCCATAAAGTGACCGACCCGACGCGGAAATTCTAGCCGGCTTGCCTCAACCGCGACCCGGCCTGACTTCGTGGTTCGTCCCGGTAAAGAAAAACATCCAAAAAAGAGACTAAGTCCGAACGTAAAAAGTTGACCGGGACCTTCCAGCCATCGTATCCGAGAAGGGCTCCACGGACGTCGGATCAAGATCCAGGTTTACCCCGGTCGAAGGATTTTCATCTCAAAAAAACGACTAAGTCCGAAGGTAAAAATCACCACCGAGGAAACCGACTTCGCGTATCCGGACAAGGGCTCCAGGAGGTCGGATCCAACTGGCAGGTTCGTCCCGGGGAAGAAAAACATCAAAAAAGAGACTAAGTCAGAAGGTAACTTTTTAACCGAGGCCTCCCGCGACTTGTAGCCGAGCAGGGCTCCATCGCGGTCGGCCTGAAAGTTTGACTTTGCCCCGGTCCTGGTGCAACCAGATGACCCGATTGGCGCTTTTTGTTTCTAAGCGCTAGAAAATAATAATACTTTAAAAATTCATATCTCCGGTTCCCCTGAACCGATTTTAATCGTTTTTGTGTCATTTTAAAGATAAAAATATAAGCTATTTTTATAAATTGGTTTTGGATTTTTAAACTGTTTCCTGTGTTTTATTTAATTACTGTTTTGTGATATTTGAATGCTTTACACTTTGTCTCCTAAGTTAAGCCTTGACGCTCGATGCCAAGCTACCACGGGTAGAGCTGGGATTAATTTACTGAGACCTAACTGTACTTTTGTGGAGGTTTGTGGCTTGTTGCTAGGTGTAGGTACCTACCTGCCCTACCAATAACCCATTTTCCAACATAATTGGAAGCAGCGACGGGATCCTGTACTTGTGTTCAATATCACGTTACAGTTTTAGATAAAACAAATTAAAAATCCTTTAAATTGTCCTAGTGCAAAAATTGTTTTTAATTTTTAATTTTAATTTTTTTTTAATTAATTTGGATTAATTTCAATTATTGAATTTTTGTAATTTTTCTAAATTCTTGTTACCAATTTTTGCAAAAAGTTTTTGTTAACACAAAACTAGGGAACCATGGAGCTTGATCTGGCTAGCCTACCCACACTGACAATAGTCCAGCTTAGGGGGTTGTGTATTGAGAGAGGGTTGCCTGCAACCACTGATCTCAGGAAGCAAATCCTGATTAAATCCCTGACAGCATGGGCTGAGGCCCAAGAGGTAGAGACAGAGGAAGCTCCAGAGGGGGAAGAAAAAGAGGAAGATGCTAACTCTAACCACTCAGGGGAGGGAAGGCATCAGACCCCAAGTGAGGAAGAGGAGGAACGGTCCTCACTGGATACAGTCAGTAGGGGCAGACCCAAAGCTAGTGGTAGGAAGAGGGTCCTTTCAGGAGGAGAGAACCCATCCATCAGGGAAAGAGAGCTGGAAGCCCAGCTAGCCTACATAGCTTTGGAAGCAGAGAAGCTGGCCCTAGAAAAGAAAAAGTGGGCATACAAAGAGAAAAGAGATGGAAGCAGCGATAAAGAAGCTGAGGTGTCCATGGGTGGGGGAGTTTGCCCCAGATTACCCAAGGGGGTGGTTCCTGCTTATGTAGAGGGGGATGACATAGATAAGTGGCTAGGGGCCTTTGAGAGGGCACTCCAAATGAGAAGGGTTAGGCCTCAATACTGGGGTTCCCTTTTGTGGGAGTTGGTCCCCAACTCAGGGAGGGATAGGCTTCTGACCTTAAGGGGGGAGGAGGCAGATTCATACCCTAGTATGAAGAGGTGCTTAGTCAAGAAGTTTGGTCTGACCCCAGAGCAATATAGAATGAAGTTCAGGGACACCCAGAAGGTCAGTACCCAGTCTTGGGTTGACTTTGTGGACACCTCACTAAAGGCACTAGAGGGCTGGATTATTGGCAACAAAGTAAATACTTATGAGGGGTTATACAATCTGATCATGAGAGAGCACATCTTGACCAATTGTATCCAAGAAAGGTTACGCCAGCATCTAGTGGACTCTAAGCAGACCAACCCTAGAGAGCTAGGGGAGGCAGCTGATGAGTGGTTGAGAACCAGGGTGGTTGTCAAGTCCCAGGGGGGAGACTCCAAGAAGGGGGGGACAGGTCCCCAAAAACCTAAAGAGGGAGGTGGTAAGCCCACCACAGAGACTCCCTCTGTACCCCAGAACCCTAAGAAGGAGGAGAGTAAATCCCACTCCCACTCTGACATGCAGAGACAGGGAGACCCAGGGTTAAAAAAACTCTTGGACAGTAGGGCTTGCTTTGACTGTCAGCAGACAGGTCACTTCAGAGGAGATGCAGCCTGTCCAAAGAAGGTGGTTAGCACTGGGCTGTCCAGTGTAGCCATAGAGGAGGATTCCTCAGATGATGAAGTCCTCCTAGCATTGTGCTGGGAGACAGGACCAGATGGTAAGCTGGTGATCCCTGAGGGTGGGAGTAGGCACTTCCACCACATTCAAGTGAATGGGATCCCTACCACTGGCCTGAGAGACACCGGTGCCAGTCACACTATAGTGAGTGACCGGTTAGTGACCCCAGACATGTATGTCCCAGGAAAGACAAAGAAAGTCAGGATAGCCACAGGGGAGGTCACCTCCAAACCTGTAGCCATAGTGCCCCTAGAGAGGGAGGGTATCCTTGACTGGATTAGGGTGGTAGTCAGTGCTGACCTCCCCCTAGATTGTATCCTGGGCAATGACCTCCCAGAGGTGAGTCTGGTCACAGATGGGGTGGTCGCCCAGGGCGCCCCCCCAAACCAAAGTCCTGGGGAGTCAGTCCCTACAGTTAGGAGACAGGGGTCCCCAAGAAAAGGAAAGAAGAAAAGGAAGGGTAGGCCACTCTTAAAGAGAGTTCCAGGGAGCCAAAGGCCTTCTGCCCCAGTAGGGGGGGAGCCCAGAGTTGGCACTGGTGAGGCCTCACCTGACCCCAAGGAAGTCCTGAGTAGTCAGGCAGCTGTCCAGATGCAAGGTGTTGCCCCTGCACTGACAGAAGGGAGAGTGGAAGGAGGGTGTCTGCCACAGGAGGTGGTAGCCCCCCACTCTAGACAACAAGAGGGGTGCCGGGACCCCAAAGATGCCCCTAAAGCAGCTCAGCCACCTGTCAGTGGAGAGCTTAGGGTGTGGTTCTGGGTACTGACAGCTGTCAGTAGCCTCTGCTGGGTGCTAGCCTTCCTGGCAGCACTGTACTTGGCCTGGGAGGCAGACCCCAAGGCCAATAGCAAAGTAGGCCCCCTGACCCTGTTGGTCATGGTGGGGTTGCTCAAGTGTTGGGTGACCTCTTTGGGTAAGCTAGGTGTTGCCCTAGCAAAGTTAGGAGTAGGGGAGGTGGGCACCTCACTACCCAAGTTGGCAGAGAGAGAGGAGGAAGACCCCCCTAGAGGGAAGTTTCAGTTTGAAATGGGTCCTTTCATTGTTGGGGTGGGTTCACTACCCAGAGGGAGAGACCCTGACAGGAGGATGTAAGGCAGAGTAGGCCCTGCAAAGGAACAGCCAGTTTTCTTCACTGTCTTCCTCGCCTAACAAGCCAGGAAGACTCTCCCAGGGTTGGGCTAAGTCTCCTGGGCGTGTGGGCTGGGGGGGGGGTTGTGTGAGAAACTGGGGCTGATTGCAGAGGCCCCATAACTTTTTGCCCCCATTTTCCACTTTATGCTGGTGTTTTCCTGACTCTGATGGTGCCCTGGGTACTGCTAACCAGTCCCAGGGCCTGTGCTCTGTGTAAAATGGATATGCAAATTAGGCTAATTATAATTGGCTAAGTTAACCTACCTATAAGTCCCTAGTATATGGTAGGGCATGTAGGTTTAGGGGCCACAGCATAGGTGGTGCACACCTAGGTGCATTGCTGAGGTGCCCAGTGTCATTTTAAAAGCAAGCCTGCCTTGCTGGCTGCTTTTAAATTAAAGTTATATGCAAATTCGACTTTGGAATTAAAGGTACTTCCAAAGTCTTAAACTACCTTATTTTTACATATAAGTCACCCCTAAGGTGTGCCCTATGTGCCCCTAGGGCTGGGTGCCATGTAACTATAAGCAGGGACTTTATAAAAGTAGATTTATAAGCCCTGGTGAGGTAAAAACAGCCAAATTTGTTTTTCCCTCATTGAAGTAAATGGCCTTCATAGGCTAGAATGGGCAGACTTTATTTAAAATTTTAAAGTCTCCTTAAATGTTACATACCAAGAATTTGGTATCAAATTGATTGTTATAATAAATCCCACAACTTCCAGTTGTTGGATTTAATATAACTAGTGCAGGTAAAAAGTTTAGACTTTACCTAAAAAGTTGCCAATTTCAGCTCTGCATTGTTTTTGCTGCTGTGCTCTGATTGGCCAGCCTGCAGCAGCTTCTGCCAGGCTACTTTAATGAGGTGTGAAGTGGCCTGACTTCACACAAAGGAATGTGCTTGGGGGAGAGAATCTCCCCTCAGCAGATGGTGAGGCAGGAAGGGGGAGGGCTGCCAAACTGGTCTTCAAAGGCAGAGAAGGACATTTGCAGCACCCAGCAACACCCCCACATCCTGCAACCCCAGACAGCTAGGTGCCCCCTTGATTAGATTAGGAGAGGGCAGGAGAGGGGTGTGTTTATGATTTTTAGCCACACCAGTGGGTGGGCTCAGCCAGATCTCTCCTCCAAAAATCAGATTCATCCATTTTGGATTTTTAGAGACTGTTGCCTTCTGGGATGGATTTTTGCCACACTTCCCAGGAAGTGGTCATCACAGGGGGACGACCCTGTCCCTGATTGGAGAACCAGGGCCCCCCTGCTTTTCACCCAGGAGCAAGGATAAAACTGGCAGACCTGCACCCACGCCTCAGATCCCCACCAAATTTCAAGAAGAAAGAACTACAAGAAGAAGAAGGACTGCCCTGCTGGACCCCTGGCCTGCACCTGGACCCTGCACTCAGAAAGACTGCACCAGCTGCACACTTGGGCTTCACCACAAGAAGGACTTTGCCTGGCTTCCACTGGTTCAAGGAGGGACTCCCTGTTTGCTACAGGTGAAAAATTGCTAACCAGAGTCCCCTGCACCAACTCCTGAAAAAGTGACCAGCTGACCACTGTCCAGTGGCCAAAAAGGAGTTTGCGCCAGGTGCATTCTGGGAGTTGAAGTCCGCACCCCCAAGGACCATCACAGAACTTCTGGACCCTTGGGGTGAGCTGTGGACCCCAAAAGAACCTTAAAAGAACATCTGGGTGAAGCCCCAGAAGTTTGGAAAAGATTGGAGAATTTTTGAAAAAAAGCTCCATAAAGTGACCGACCCGACGCGGAAATTCTAGCCGGCTTGCCTCAACCGCGACCCGGCCTGACTTCGTGGTTCGTCCCGGTAAAGAAAAACATCCAAAAAAGAGACTAAGTCCGAACGTAAAAAGTTGACCGGGACCTTCCAGCCATCGTATCCGAGAAGGGCTCCACGGACGTCGGATCAAGATCCAGGTTTACCCCGGTCGAAGGATTTTCATCTCGAAAAAACGACTAAGTCCGAAGGTAAAAATCACCACCGAGGAAACCGACTTCGCGTATCCGGACAAGGGCTCCAGGAGGTCGGATCCAACTGGCAGGTTCGTCCCGGGGAAGAAAAAAATCAAAAAAGAGACTAAGTCAGAAGGTAACTTTTTAACCGAGGCCTCCCGCGACTTGTAGCCGAGCAGGGCTCCATCGCGGTCGGCCTGAAAGTTTGACTTTGCCCCGGTCCTGGTGCAACCAGATGACCCGATTGGCGCTTTTTGTTTCTAAGCGCTAGAAAATAATAATACTTTAAAAATTCATATCTCCGGTTCCCCTGAACCGATTTTAATCGTTTTTGTGTCATTTTAAAGATAAAAATATAAGCTATTTTTATAAATTGGTTTTGGATTTTTAAACTGTTTCCTGTGTTTTATTTAATTACTGTTTTGTGATATTTGAATGCTTTACACTTTGTCTCCTAAGTTAAGCCTTGACGCTCGATGCCAAGCTACCAAGGGTAGAGCTGGGATTAATTTACTGAGACCTAACTGTACTTTTGTGGAGGTTTGTGGCTTGTTGCTAGGTGTAGGTACCTACCTGCCCTACCAATAACCCATTTTCCAACACCCCCACAAAGGAATGCCAGCACTGGGGTACACGGGCACCCACCCATTGCACGCCATTGGCACACACAGAAGCAATAACCATACTTTTATACCCCTGCAGGACCCGAACGCCAGGTCACCGCGCAGGAGGGTCCACAAATGTCCCCTCCACTCCCAGAAGAGGCCCACAGTGATGACAGCAGCTCTGTCTCCCTGGATCTAGATGACCAGCTCGGTCCATCGGGGACCTCGGGACAGTCGGTTCCCCTCAGACAGGCACAGGCCACAGCAGACCTTCCCCCCTCTGGGAACACCAGCACAGCACCCACCCAGCGGGCCCATACCTCTGTCCCCAGGACACGTCAATCAGCGGTGTGTCCACCACTACAGGGAACCCAGGCTAACCCACCACCCCAACAACAACAGGGACCTGGAGGCAGTGGTAGTGGGCACACGGTCCAGGGTACGGAGGCCCAAGGAAACAGGGGAACTGGGAGGGCAGCTGTGCGACAGGGGGGGGACAGGCCAAGGGAACCCACTCTCCACGAGGCCCTCTCCTCCATCATGGGAGCATACCACCGCTCCCAGGAGACGATGGCGACGGTCCTGGCCAGGTTTCAGGAAATCCAGCTTCTGCAGGAAGAACAATATATGGGGTTCAGGGAGGAACTGAGAAACATCAGTACCACCATGGGTACCATCGTAGTGGCCCTGAATGAGTTAATCTCCACATTGTGGACCACTGTGGCACCTCAAAGGGCCCCTGACACTAGCATGGACCAAGAACAGGCTACCACCTCCGCCGGTGCTAGTGGACAGGAGGCCCCGACAGAAGACCAACAGGCCACCAGAACCCCACCCCCTGCAGAAGGAGAACCACCCCGCAAGCGGGCCCTGAGATCCAGGAAGAAGACAGAGTAACATGTCAAGACCCCGCCAGCAAAGGATACCGCCCTGATTGTCATCCCACTGTCCCACATTGTCACCCTGTCCAACCTTAAACTGTCCCTGCTCCACTTCCCACAGGCATTTGGACAATGCACCTGTGAACCTGATAGTCTGGACTCTGCCATGGACAATCCTCCACCATCACCCCTCACCGATTTGCAACCACCCATCCAAATTAGAGCACTTGAATAAACACACTTATTGCACATAAACAATCTGGAGTCTGCCTGTGATTTTAACAAATGTATTAGACATAACAGTGCCAAAATGGTTATTCACATTGTGATGCCAACAAACAGCTGTAGTCCATGGGGTAACAAAGCAGATGTCACGCAGTGGGGCCCACAGTTCTGAAAACGGAAGGGAAAGTCACAACACAGTTACCATACACTGGGGGAAAAAGTCAGACAGTAGAGAGGTAGGAGTTTTTAAGTAAATGTAATATGCCGGTGTGTACTCTTACCTGTGTGTCACTGAAAATATTGCTCTATTACTGTGTTCCTGTTGTCTATGTCGTCCTCTCCGGCTTCCTCTTCTTCACTCTCCACAGGCTCCACAGCTGCTACAACACCACCATCTGGACCATCCTCCTGCAGAAAAGGCACCTGGCGGCGCAAAGCCAGGTTGTGAAGCATACAGCAGGCCACGATGATCTGGCACACCTTCTTTGGTGAGTACATTAGGGATCCACCTGCCATATGGAGGCACCTGAACCTGGCCTTCAGGAGGCCAAAGGTTCACTCAATCACCCTCCTAGTCGGCCCATGGGCCTCATTGTAGCGTTCCTCTGCCCTGGTCCTGGGATTCCTCACTGGGGTCAGTAGCCAGGACAGGTTGGGGTAACCAGAGTCCCCTAATAGCCACACCCGGTGCCTCTGGAGTTGACCCATCACAAACGGGATGCTGCTATTCCGCAGGATGTAGGCGTCATGCACTGACCCAGGGAACTTGGCATTAACATGGGAGATGTACTGGTCAGCCAAACACACCATCTGTACATTCATCGAATGATAACTTTTCCTGTTCCTGTACACCTGTTCACTCCTGCTGGGGGGTACCAAAGCCACATGTGTCCCATCAATGGCACCTATGATGTTGGGGATATGTCCAAGGGCATAGAAATCACCCTTCACTGTAGGCAAATCCCCCACCTCAGGGAAAATGATGTAGCTCCTCATGTGTTTCAGCAGGGCAGACAACACTCTGGACAACACCTTGGAAAACATAGGTTGAGGCATCCCTGATGATATGGCCACTGTTGTTTGAAATGACCCACTTGCTAAGAAATGGAGCACTGACAGCACCTGCACTAGAGGGGGGATCCCTGTGGGTTGGCGGATGGGTGACATCAGGTCTGCCTCCAGCTGGGCACACAGTTCCTGTATAGTGGCTCGGTCAAGCCTGTATGTCAGTATGACATGTCTTTCCTCCATTGTCGACAGGTCCACCAGCGGTCTGTACACGGGAAGATTCCTCCATCTCCTCGCATTTCCCAGTGGACGGTGCCAAGGAAGGACAACAGAGAGCACAGAGTCAATCAACCCACAGGTACGTTCCCACAGCCTGCACACAACACGATTCACTATGCATTGAATGGTTTGTATGAGTGTTGAGGAAAGGCCTAGGTATGTGTGACGCAGTAGAAATTAAGCCATGTGGGCCTTTGAAATGGCGGCAGCCTGATCTGTGAAGTGTGACAATGGGATGTGAGGTCAATGCGCTGGCGTGGCACACCGTGGCGGTAGGCGGTCGAAGACCGCGGCGCAAAGCCGCATTGGTTAACATAGAATCCTATGGGTTACACGAGCCAATGACGATGTGCGCCGGCGGTCGCGGTACGCACTGCCGCGGTACGCACCGCCGCGGGTGTGACCGCCATTTTCTATCTACTTAATTACTCGATACCTGATCTTCCACAGGAGAGGACCTACACTGCAAGTGCTGCTGTGACCTCGGTCTGGAATAGACAATGGCTGCTGCGACTGGGGAAAGGGCCCCTGCCTTCACTTCTGAAGAATTGGAGAAACTCGTGGATGGGGTCCTCCCCCAGTATGCGCTACTCTACGGTCCTCCAGACCAACAGGTAAATACACTGGGAGCATGCTTTGTGGGCAATGCCTGGGTTGAGTCGGGTGGATGAAAGATGGTGGGGAGGGGAGCGATTGAGGCATGCATCAGACGACAGATGAGAGCATGTGCCACATGGCAAGGGTGGGGATGGGGGGCCACTCACATCAAGCATGCAGAAGGTGATGATTTTTTTTCTCACCCTGTACATGTCACATAGGTCAGCGCCCACCAGAAAATCGCTATTTGGCCTGCCATCACCAAGGACGTCCGGACCCTGGGGGTCCACAACAGACGGGGCACCCACTGCCGGAAGAGGTGGGAGGACATCCGACGCGGGAGCAGGAAGACGGCGGAGGCTCTGCTGGGGATGGCCTCCCAACGTAGGCGGGGTGCCAGTCGTCAATTGACCCCCCTGATGTCCCGGATCCTGGCGGTGGCCTACCCCGATTTGGATGGGCGCGTGAGGACATCACAGCAGACACAAGGGGGTGAGTACACTCTCATTCTGGTGACTTTGCGCACAGTGGAGGTGTCTGGGTGGGGGAGGTGGGCTGTGGGTATCTCTAGGCCAGGGCGATTTCTGTAGGCTAGGCCCCTCCGTAAGGCATGGCCCTGTGCCCCCGCCCCCCACCTCTGTTGGGTGCCAAGTACTGCTATTCATGGCCCTGTGTCATCTATGTGCGCAGTCGTCATCCATAGGCTTGTAGGCCATGTCCCATGGATTGTGTAGTGGACCCCAAGTGCGCAGCGTAGAGCAGGGGGCTTCTGTGTCTGTCCTCTCCGCCAACGGTAGCGGTAATCTATGCACTCAACATGTCTTTATTTCTCCCCCCCCCTTTTTTGTGGTCTTCCTGTTCATGTGTGCATTAGCATCATCAGACGGAGGAGAAGTGGCATCGGAGCACGAGGGAGCTGCATCTCACATGGCCATGGCGGGCCATGCAACTGACTCGGATTCCACCAGTGAGACGGAGGGCGAGGGGAGCTTCACAGCGGGGGACTCGTGCTGATGTCAGTGGCAGCGACTCGTCCTCTGAAGGGAGCTCCCTTGTGGTGGCGGCAACATCCGTGCCCACCACAACAACAGGTACAGCCGCCACCCATCGCACCAGCTCTGCCCTCCCAGCAGACCCTCAGCCTTCGCCCGTGCCCGCTCACACAGGAAGGTGGGCATCTCCTTCGCCCCAGGCACCTCAGGCCCTGCCCCTGTCACCCCTGCTGCCCTCAGTGAGGAGGTCATTGACCTCCTGAGGACCATCATTGTTGGGCAGTCTACCCTTTTGAATGCCATCCAGGGTGTAGAAAGGGAGGTGCACCGGAGTAATGCATACCTGGAGGGCATTCATTCGGGTCAGGCGATTGTTCAACGCTCTGGCCTCAGCACTGACGGCAGCAATTGTCCCTGTCTCTAGCCTCCCCCCTCCAACTTCCTCCACCCAGACCCAATCCCCTGTACCTCTGCCTATCCCAGACACACCTACAGACCAGCCTGCACACACCTCAACACCCAAGGGAAGCTCATCCAGACATAAGCACCACACTTCACACAAGCATTCACACAAGCAACATCCACATGCAGACACACCAACACCCACTGCCTCCACTGTGTCCCCCTCCTCCTCGTCTCCCTCCTCCCTCCCTGTGACATCTCCACTCACAACATCTTCAGCCACTACGTCCATCACCAGCACACCCACCAGAACACTCCGCACACGTGCAGTCACCACCCCCACTACCATTTACATGTCCCCTTTGTCCTCTCCCAGTGTGTCTGTCACCCCCTCTTCCAAACCACACAAACGCAGGCAGCCACCCACCCAACAGCCATCCACCTCACGACAGCCTCCAGCCCAAGCACCTGCACCCAAAGACACCAGACTTCACACTCCTACAACCACATCCTCTTCCTCCACTCCCATATGCACTACACCTAGCCGTCCCTCTCTTTCCAAATTGATTTTCCTTTCCAAACTTGACCTCTTTCCAACAACTCCCCCACCCCGTCCATCGAATAAGACTGCAATCAGCACCTCATCCACCACCAAACCAGGACCTATCAGGACTGTTGTCCAAGGACTGTGGAGTCCCCCACCCTCAAGGGCAACTAGTTCTGGTAGGAGCCAAGGCACGGCCAGCCCACCCCAGGAAAAACACCCAAAGATCACCAGTGCCCGACGCGAGAGGCCAAGGACACCAGGGACCAAAATCCCTACCCTGGCTCCGCCTGGAAGTGGGGTGCCACCTGGCACACCGCCAAAGGTGGGAAAGGGCCACAGATGACCAGGGAAGGGTGGGAAGGGCAGCACGCCCGACAAGTCCGGCAGCAGGCCAGCTGCCCAGGAGGGCCCCACCAGCCCCATCTCAGCTGCCCAGGAGGGCCCCGCCAGCCACAGCCCAGCTGCCCAGGAGGGCCCCGCCAGCCACAGCCCAGCAGCCCAGGAGGGCCCGCCAGCCACGGCCCAGCTGCCCAGGAGGGCCCCGCCAGCCACAGCCCAGATGCCCAGGAGGGCCCCGCCAGCCACAGCCCAGCTGGGCAATGAAGGAGCGCCAGCCACAGCCCAGCTGGGCAATGAAGGAGCGCCAGCCACAGCCCAGCTGGGCAATGAAGGAGCACCAACTCAAGCACCGCTGAACAGGGCAAGGACCGCTGAACAGGGCAAGGACCGCCAAGGCAAGCACCGCTGAACTGGGCAAGCACCGCCAAGGCAAGCACCGCTGAACAGGGCAAGGACCGCTGAACAGGGCAAGGACCGCCAAGGCAAGCACCGCTGAACTGGGCAAGCACCGCCAAGGCAAGCACCGCTGATCAGGGCCCTTCATCTCAAGCACCGCTCCGCTGGGCCCTTCATCTCAAGCACCGCTGCACTGGGCCCTTCATCTCAAGCACCGCTCCACTGGGCACCGCCGTCTCAAGCACCGCTGCACTGGGCCCTTCATCTCAAGCACCGCTGCACTGGGCCCTTCATCTCAAGCACCGCTGAACTGGGCCCTTCATCTCAAGCACCGCTGCACTGGGCCCTTCATCTCAACAACCGCTCCGCTGGGCACCGCCGTCTCAAGCACTGCTGCACTGGGCCCTTCATCTCAAGCACCGCTGAACTGGGCCCTTCATCTCAAGCACCGCTCTGCTGGGCACCGCCGTCTCAAGCACCGCTGCACTGGGCCCTTCATCTCAAGCACCGGTGCACTGGGTCCTTCATCTCAAGCACCGCTCCGCTGGGCCCTTCATCTCAAGCACCGCTCCGCTGGGCACCGCCGTCTCAAGCACCGCTCCGCTGGGCACCGCCGCCTCAAGCACCGCTGCACTGGGCCCTTCATCTCAAGCACCGCTGCACTGGGCCCTTCATCTCAAGCACCGCTCCACTGGGCCCTTCATCTCAAGCACCGCTCCGCTGGGCACCGCCGTCTCAAGCACCGCTCCACTGGGCACAGCCGTCTCAAGCACCGCTGCACTGGGCCCTTCATCTCAAGCACTGCTGCACTGGGCCCTTCATCTCAAGCACCGCTCCGCTGGGCCCTTCATCTCAAGCACCGCTGAACTGGGCCCTTCATCTCAAGGAGCGCTCCGCTGGGCACCGGCATCTCAAGCACCGCTGAACTGGGCCCTTCATCTCAAGCACCGCTCCGCTGGGCCCTTCATCTCAAGCACTGCTGCACTGGGCCCTTCATCTCAAGCACCGCTCCGCTGGGCACTGCCGTCTCAAGCACCGCTGCACTGGGCCCTTCATCTCAAGCACCGCTGCACTGGGCCCTTCATCTCAAGCACCGCTGAACTAGGCCCTTCATCTCAAGCACCGCTGCACTGGGCCCTTCATCTCAAGCACCGCTCCGCTGGGCACCGCCGCCTCAAGCACCGCTGCACTGGGCCCTTCATCTCAAGCACCGCTGAACTGGGCCCTTCATCTCAAGCACCGCTCCGCTGGGCACCGCCGTCTCAAGCACCGCTGCACTGGGCCCTTCATCTCAAGCACCGCTGCACTGGGCCCTTCATCTCAAGCACCGCTCCGCTGGGCACCACCGTCTCAAGCACCGCTGCACTGGGCCCTTCATCTCAAGCACCGCTGCACTGGGCCCTTCATCTCAAGCACTGCTGCACTGGGCCCTTCATCTAAAGCACCGCTCCGCTGGGCCCTTCATCTCAAGCACCGCTCCGCTGGGCACCTCCATCTCAAGCACCGCTCCGCTGGGCACCGCCGTCTCAAGCACCGCTGCACTGGGCCCTTCATCTCAAGCACCGCTGCACTGGGCCCTTCATCTCAAGCACCGCTCCGCTGGGCCCTTCATCTTAAGCACCACTCCGCTGGGCACCGCCGTCTCAAGCACCGCTCCGCTGGGCACAGCTGTCTCAAGCACCGCTGCACTGGGCCCTTCATCTCAAGCACCGGTGCACTGGGCCCTTCATCTCAAGCACCGCTCCGCTGGGTCCTTCATCTCAAGCACCGCTGAACTGGGCCCTTCATCTCAAGCAGCGCTCCGCTGGGCACCGCCATCTCAAGCACCGCTGAACTGGGCCCTTCATCTCAAGCACCGCTCCGCTGGGCCCTTCATCTCAAGCACCGCTGCACTGGGCCCTTCATCTCAAGCACCGCTCCGCTGGGCACTGCCGTCTCAAGCACCGCTGCACTGGGCCCTTCATCTCAAGCACCGCTCCGCTGGGCCCTTCATCTCAAGCACCGCTCCGCTGGGCACCGCCGTCTCAAGCACCGCTCCGCTGGGCACCGCCGTCTCAAGCACCGCTGCACTGGGCCCTTCATCTCAAGCACCGCTGCGCTGGGCCCTTCATCTCAAGCACCGCTGCACTGGGCCCTTCATCTCAAGCACCACTGGCCCATTGGCGGAAGGGGCAGTGACTCATCTGTGTCGGGCAGGGCTGCACGAAGCACTCTGGGCACCAGTCCCCCTCCAGAACCAGTGGACACTGTCATCCACTTGAGAGACTGTGGCTTTGCACTCCCCAGGATGGTACAGTGGGCAAGCCACCCACTGTATGGACTTAAGAGACTGTGGCTTTGCACTCCCCAGGATGGTACAGTGGGCAAACCACCCACTGTAGAGACTTGAGAGACTGTGGCTTTGCACTCCCCAGGATGGTACAGTGGGCAAGCCACCCACTGTATGGACTTGAGAGACTGTGGCTTTGCACTCCCCAGGATGGTACAGTGGGCAAGCCACCCACTGTCTGGACTTGAGAGACTGTGGCTTTGCACTCCCCAGGATGGGACAGTGGCCATGGAGGCCCCTCGTGGATCTGGTGTCGTGTACTCATGTGGCTGAGGTGCCCCCCCTTCCCTTCCCCCTGAGGTGCCTGTAGTTTTTCTATCTGATGCCCCTGAAGTGTTCTCTCCGTTGGTGTCAGGTATCCTGTGTGGGCCTTGCCCATGTGATTTGGGCCCAGTGGTCCACGGACAATGACAGCTAAAATTATCGGACTTTTAATATGTATGTATATATTAGTTTTAAATGTGTGATATTTTTATATGCCGATAATACAATATATTCGACTGTTTATGATCATTTCATTTTGTCTTTGCATTCTTCCGTGGGGTTTGGGGGTTGTAACAGTGATGTATTGCTATGCATTGATGTGTGTGTTGTAGTGGGTGAGGGTGGTGGTGGGTGTGTAGCGTATGTGTGCCCGTAATATTTTCTCCTCCCCCCTCCCCTGTGTCGTAGGTGCAGTACTCACCGTAGTCTTCTGCGCCGGCGTTCATGCTCCTGGTAGAGGAGCAGGAAGACAATGGCTGGTAGGATGTGTAGTTCGGGTTCCATGCTGTCCAGATTCCTCGTGGGGTGTATGGAGGTGAGCGTTTTCCGTTTGAAATGTCTGTTTCCGCCGTGTTTTTATCGGCGGGGCTACCGCCCCAGAAAAGGTGGCGGATTGGTGGGTTGTGATAGGGTGGGCGGTACATTGTCTCCCGCCTGTCTGTTGGCGGTGACCGCCGCGCTGTTTGTTTGTCCCGCCGTGGCGGTCGGAGTGTTAAAGTGGCGGTCTCTGTTGGCGGTTTCCGCCAGGGTCAGAATTCCATTTTTTACACCGCAAGGCTGTTGGCGGGTTATCCGCCGCTTTAACACCGACCGCCAGGGTTGGAATGACCCCCTAAATGTCTGCCCACCCTATTTAGATGGGTTGACATGTAAACATGGTTTACTGTTTCTTACAGCCAAGTAAAACCTGGTGGTAAGGAACAGAAGAACCATTATTATACTCCCCCGCCATGGAAGTGCACTCCCATGGCAAGCTGAGCATTATATTTTTTCTTTATAATCATGTTTCAGGATTTTCTTTTTGCAAACAAAAAATAATTAATCTGTTGTACAGGGCTGCATCCTGCTGACACAGCCCTGTATCACAAAGCAATATACATTGCAATGCTTTTAAAAATGACCATTTGCTTGGTGGTTATTTAAAATTGGGGTAGGTGGCCTCTTCACCATGGAGACAGAATAATTTACTTTGTCCCCATGACAGAATGGTAGGACACCAGCCCTAATATAAATGAGGCCCTTCATCTCTTTTTTGGAAGTCCTAAACCTCCAGCGGTTTGAGGCTGTAGCCAACAAGATTTCCACAAGGTTAGATACCTCTTCAGTGCAGGACCACTGAACAGGATTTGCTCCTGCACAGATGAAAGTAGCGGGAGCTGTAGCAAAGTCAGGCCAACCTGCAATGCACCTTGGGCATATAGACGAGCAGATTGGTCCAGGTCTCCTCTTAGTTCTCAAAACAGTTTTTAGACAAAACATTTTAAAGTTCCAAGTTTTGGGATTTTGACTACCTGGGCACCTTTCACATAACCAAAAAAGGTCCAGGTCAGGATGGGTACCACTCTCTCAGGCTGGGTTCAGGTGTGGGTTAAAGATGTTTGGAACCTTTTCTGTCCCCGAGGCTCTGATCAGGAGACCAGCCAACTAATGTATGGAGTCACTCTTGTAGTCCAGGGTTCAAGGAGTGGAACAGTACTCAAGCAGCAGTGCATGCCTCTGAGGGATCAGGGCAAGTTTTAGACAGTGGAACAGTCCTTCCAGGTGCAGCAAATCAGTCCTCTTAAGTACACAGCAAGCCACAGCAGCAGGCATTCCTCGGAGTGTCCTTCCACAATTCCACAAAGTGAACTGAAGGGAAGATATGAGGGTACTATTTTTAAATATGGTGCCTTCTTTAAAGTAGGATATGTTCCTAGAGAATGTGCTTTGAAGTGCTTCAAATTATTGCCTCCCCTACCCTGGCTCCAAGCTGTAAGCATGAACAATGCAACTCCTTTGTGTGATTGCAAGGCACAGCCAATTCAGTTGCAAGTAGGGTTTTGCTCAGGTCCAGCCCTTGCTGCCAGTGATGGCCCATCCAGGCACACCTAATCCCTCTATTGTGGGTTTTGGACCTGGTATTTTTTGCACGCTTACCCCCAAATTGTATGCCTTCCTCCTCCTATTTTTTTGACCTTTTTTATGTTGTTTTTAGGACTCTGGGCGCTTTACCACTGCTAATCAGTGCTAATGTGCATGTTCTCTCTCCTCTATACAAGGTATGATTAGTTTACACCTGTTTGGCATATTTTATTTACTTATAAGTCCCTTGAAAGTGGTATACCATATACCCAGGGACTGTAAATTAAATGTTACTAGTGGGTCTGCAGCACTGAGTCTGCCAACCACAGAAGCAGCATTTCAAACCTGCCACTTTGACTTGGCATTTAAACCTGCTTGCCAAGCCTTAAATTTCCCTTTTACAACACATAGGTCACCCCGAAAGTAGGCCATGTATAGCGCTGTGACAGGGTGCTATGTAAGTAAAAGATCGGACATGTGCCTTTATGTGTGGCATGTCCTGGTAGTGACAAACAGCCTATTTCATTTTTCACTACTGTGAGGCTTGTTCCCCTCATAGGTTATCATTGGGAATTTCCTTCTACCCTTTTATGTGGTAATTCCTGATCAGAAAGAATAGCTTTGTCATGTTTGGTATGTTTAGAACAGTAATGATAAATCCTCCTTACTGGTGAAGTTGGATTTCACATTACGATTTTAGAAATGCCACTTTTAGAAAGTGGGCATCTCTGTGTGCTTTTAACTCTGTGTGCTTTGCAACCTGTCTCCAATAGACTTCTGGGTTAGGTGACAGTTGCACTTTGAAACATTTTTCTAGACTGCCACAAAATAGGAAGGGCTGGGTGTGACAGGGGCACATCTTTATTCATCTGCATACTAATAGTCCTCCTGAGAGGTGGTTCACACTTAAATGTCAATAGGTTGTTTACCACCCTGATACATAAGGCTGGTTTACCCCCTACTGATTGTCTGGATCCAGGACTGGGCTGAAAGGGATTGTTGTGCACTTCTGAAGGTTCCTTTGAAGTCACTCCTTCATCAAAGACATTTTTCGGGCATAAGTACTGGGATTATGACCCCTATGTGTTTAAACACTATGGCGGTCATTCTGACCGCGCCGCCCGCCATGCGGTTACCGCCGAATGACCGCCCCGCGGTCAAAAGACCGCGGCGGTCATTCCAACTTTCCCGCTGGGCCGGCGGGCGACTGCCAAAAGGCCGCCCGCCGGCCCAGCGGGAAAGCCCCTGCAACGAGGAAGCCGGCTCCGAATGGAGCCGGCGGAGTTGCAGGGGTGCGACGGGTGCAGTGGCACCCGTCGCGATTTTCACTGTCTGCCAAGCAGACAGTGAAAATCTGTATGGGGCCCTGTGAGGGGGCCCCTGCACTGCCCATGCCAGTGGCATGGGCAGTGCAGGGGCCCCCAGGGGCCCCATGACACCCGTTCCCGCCATCCTAGTTCTGGCGGTGACAGCCGCCAGAAACAGGCTGGCGGGAAGGGGGTCGGAATCCCCGTGGCGGTGCTGCAAGCAGCGCCGCCATGGCGGATTACCTGGGCCAGGGGAAAACCGGCGGGAAACCGCCGGTTCCCCTTTTCTGACCGCGGCTTTACCGCCGCTGTCAGAATAGCCCAGGAAGCACCGCCAGCCTGTTGGCGGTGCTTCCGCTGCCCTCCGCCATGGCGGTCATGGACCGCCAGGGTCGGAATGACCCCCTATGTTGGACTTGTAACCAGATGCATCTTGCTCTACAAACTGCACATTGCCAGAGGACTGCTGTGCTGCCAGGAGGAACCGCCATTTGGGCTACTTGCTTTGTTGTGCTGGCCTGCTGCCAATTGAGCTGCTGGAGGGAATGCCACTCTGCAATTGTACGTATGTGCTGGCCTGCCATCTGCAACCTGCTTGTGTGGCCCTAAGTGTTCTACAAGGGCTTGTTGGCTTGGCCCCTGTTGAATCTCAGGATCACAAAAGACTGAAACGCTGATGTCTATCCTGATATCGCAGTGCTGCATAGTAACCCCTGCCTGTCCCCCCATGTGTTTTAGGGAGTACCCCTGGAGGACTGGCATGTGCTTCAGGGACTGGAATGCCCTTCTCCAGAGTTGTGCTGTGCCGGCCATCGCAGCGGCTCTCAGCATGACACATTTGCTCGGCAACCAGAGATGGGCCAGGAATATGAGATCTGGTAGCCCGGCTCTGTCCCCGGTGCAGTATCATGTGAGACCAGCCCGATGAGGCTGGGATTTGGAGAGGTGAGCCATTCATGAGGCCCACGGGTATCCCTACAGGCATCTTTTGTGCCAGTTCAAAGGGCTCTCGTGGCCTAGAGAGGCCCTTTATTGTCACAAGGCCCTTACTGCCACATGCTGGACAGAAGGTATTGTGCCCTCCCCACTTGGTAACAGCATTGTGCTTTCATGGGCAGCTGCGTATGGCTACATTGAGCGGTTCTTCGACAGGGGCCCCTATGTGCCACTAGGAACTGCTGCTATATGCAGGAAAATGAAGGCTGCCATGTCTCCTCTGTCAATGATCATGCAGATTTCATCTCTGGAGTGATGAGTACTGATTCTGTACTGTGGTTGAGCATGAACCCGGCTTCATGATGTCAAGGAGCCATTGGTTGCTGAGGTGGTCAGTTAGGCTTCAGGGATTAACTTTGTTAAGGCCTTTGCCGGGTATGGTCAGAGAAAGATGAGTCTGTAGTTGGAGAGCATATCTGAGTCAGCAGGCTGTTTCTTGAGCAGGGACATGATGGTGGCATGTTTTCAAGTGTCCAGAAATGTGGCTGAGTCAATGGAGGCATTGAGGATGAGTGTTATTGCTTCGCTGATCAGTAGGAGACTTTTGGTAAAGGCTTGGTGAGGGCTAGGGTCAGACAGGTCAAATGGTCCTTGTGGTAGCATCAATTTCGACAGTGGTGATAGTGGGCCATGAGGTCAGGGTTTGTTCTCCTGCCATGATGGGATGCTAAGCAGCAAGGGTGCTGTGTTCCTGTTGAGGGATGAAGTTGCTATTTATAAAGGTAATTTTGTTACAGAAGAATTCCAAGAGATTTTTGCATAGGTCTTGTTGGGGGGGGAGATGCCAGAGGTATCAGAATGTGCAATTAAATCTTTAGGATTTCCTTGCTGCTGTTAGTGCCAGCATTGATCTGCAAGAACTGTGGGCTTGGTACTCCATATCTGCTGGTGGTAGGGTCTTAGGACTGATTTCAAGATGTCAGTATCTGTGGTGACTTGTTCTCCAATTGCACTCCTGTTGCTTGCTGTGGTATTATCAGCCTTAGTTCATCTGTGTACCAGCTGGCCTGTAGTGCGCTCTTGCTTTTGTACCTGAGGGGAACCAGTGTGTTAAGGCATGTGGTGATCCCTCTGTTAAGGTTCTTAATGGCTTTTGGCAACCTGATAGTGTGCTCAGGCCAGTGAGCATAAAGGGTTGTGATGCTTTTCTGGCTATGGCAGACTGTTTTGGTGGTGGTGGGTCTATGGTGGTATGGGATGGGTATGCTGAAACTGACTAGGGTGTGGTCAGTCCTGGCCATAGTTGCTTGCTTGTCAACTGCGATGTTTCTGATTGAGGAGACAATCAGGTCCAATAAGTGTCCAGCATGTGGGTGGGTTCGCTAACGTGCTGTGTGAAAAAAAGATGAAAGTGCTGGTGTTGATGATGAGGGGTCCTGAAAAATCCATAATGTAACTCATGAGGTCCCGGTGGCCCTTATGTGAGGGTTTAGCCCAGGGAGAAGTTGGCTGTGATGCATATCTTGCATGTGAGGTGTTCTTGTAGCTGGTGGGTGTGTCCCTATAGGTGGTGCAGCTGAAGGTATCTTTGGATATGAAGGCAGCTTCCCCTCTGGGACTGTGCTGACAGTCTTTCCTGAAGATCCTGTAGCTTTCAGAAGTGACTATAGTGATGTCTGGTGCAGAGGTTGGGTTTAGCCATGTGTCTAGAGCATGGTCGTGCAATAGGTCACATATCTCCATGGTGCATTTGGTGATTGAGGAGGTGTTGAGGAGCGTACATGCAAATGTGGCATTTAAATAATAAATAAACAAATGGTCAAGCAAACAAATAGAAAAATATATAAATAAATAACTTTTACCTTGTATAAACCACACAAGAAACTGAGTAAATCATTATTTTCTTGATTTTCTTGGAGGTGAATTGTGCAGGGGGTTATCGTTTGCAGACAATGAAGGTTTTAGGTATTTTTTCATTTATTTTTGGACCTTACACTATTACACTATTAGCATACTGCCTTCTTATAGGCAAAATACAGGCCAATGCTGTAATATTTATGAGCCAGCAGTACAGTAGTTACCAATCATTTCATTTTTAATGATTGGTTTATTCGAGACGGTAGGTGTGAAGGTATATCCTATGTCACACATTAAACTAAGGGTAAGCCCAATTACATTGTATTATTTAGTAGGGCATTCCAGGTCTTTTTCTGTACATTATGTTTATGATAAATTGCAGTAAATCATTGGCTTTAGTGAATTGATAAAGAGGTTTGTTCTTATAGTCATAGTGAGGCATGTCTTTCTCCACATAAATGGCTCGCTAGCCTCCTTCGATCCTTACACACAGCCAGACCCATGTCAAAGGAAGCTCTTGTACAGATCTCCAGCCCTTTGAACCATTATATAGCACACCTTCTCAAAAACAGAACAAAATGAGTACTTTGGAACCATCTGTCTACTCACCTTTTCTGTCAGCTACATACCTCAAAGGAACAGTCTCCTCCATTTCATGAGCACCTTGGTCTCCACCACCGTAAAGTCAGAGTGCATAAGGGTAGTAGTTCTTTATTCAAAAGACTCATCTCTCAAATAAATGGAGGCATGCTCCTCTACACACAGCTATCTCTGGGCAGTTGCCAAATCATTAGCACCTGCTCAGGGTGAACCAGTCAATCCTCTTGACAACACCCTGTCAAACTAGGGTGTGAGAGTACTCTGCCATCCACAGCTTCCCATGAGGTGTTGAAAGCGACCTGGAGAAGAATCAGGTCCAAGAAACAGAGGGTCAGAAAACAAGTGGCAACTACCCCATTGTAAAGATGTAAAGATCATCTTGGTTCAAACAGAGAATTTCGTGGTAGCCTATGATATTGTAAATTCCAATCGGTTTTGGTGAAAAAATTAAATGTGGTGTTAACAACTTAACGAAAGAATAAGGGGCCTTTGGCAGACAGAGGCTCAGTGATATGAAACCACTACGTAAACTTACATACTACTATTTTTTAATCGTTTAAACACTTTATTTTATTTTCTCCACGTGACAGAAACAGAATTAGACAGTATTCTCATGGGAAGACTATCAGCCAACCCAACTGGATAGGAAATCAATCTTAACAAGTATAGAATCAAGCTGAAGCCTAAATATGTATACACCAAAGAACTCATAGGAGTGAATCATATACATTTTGTGAGGCATGTGAGGATTGTGGAATTATAGGATCTTTCCCTTCTCCAAGAGTTATCTGTCATCTCTCACCACTCTTGCAGGCCGTCTTGTAGTTTTTGATCTATCCACAGCTTTTTTAAATGGCTTTCTTCAGCGAATAGCCACTCAGAAACGTCTCTGTAACACTGTTGCAAGGAAGGGCCCTATAGCTTTACCCAATGTATCATTGTCCTACGTTTGTCAGGCAGTACTGTTAAGGGTACACACATATAATGCATTTTGCCTTTTTTGTGTAACAGGTGTTATCCCAATATGCAGTCTAATAGAAAATATTCCAACTGCACCCTCGAAACCAGGGACAAAGCCTCCACCACCTTAAGCCTGTATTCACATGCCATTGGGTAAGCCCAGGTCATATATAGGAAGTCCACCCGGTTTTACAGCGGGGACATTCATCTGATTGCATTGAACATATCATACTAAGGGTGTGGTGTGAGATAGGCCCGAAGCAAGGTGTGAAACTGGATCAGGTGAAAGTGAGGGTTACTACAGACTGTCCTGTAATATTGCAACAGCCTAGTCCATTCAGAGTCTGTCAATGGGGCAGTCCAAACCGCTCCCACTTGGCTCAAATCGTCAGGGATCCCAGCACTTGGTTTTGCAGCATCGCCCTGTATAAGGCAGAAAGCAGCCAAAATGTGTGACCCATTTTGTAATTCATTTCACTGTGTACATCTTCCTTTGATCTGTGTTTGGAAGCAGAAAATTGGTTGAGAATTCTGAATACCGTCATATTTTTGAGTTATTGTTCAGCTTTTATCACTTACATGAGTTGTACAGGCGCCTTCCAACTTTAAGATAGATACTCTTAGAAGTAATTTAGAATTACATTAAAACTGTGCTTTGAACATAGATAAACAACTCATCTAGTGAGCGTTTTTTGCCATCAACTGGCAGTTTTTTAATTGAACAGACAACCGTATCACAAAAGTGCAGTCCTGTCAGACCTAAGGATATTCATTGTTACAAAAAATGACGCCTCAATGAAAAAAATAGTTCTTTGACACCCTTACCACTACAGCTTTACGGAAAAGTGCCATTTGGTTTTAGGCAATATTGATCCTAATAACGAACACAGGAACGAGGGTGTAATGGAGACCAGAGCTGGCTGCTTCGCTGAAGGACAAACTACTGAATATTAGGTAATAAAACAAAAGGCTCTTAAAAGGAATGTTTCATCTTAAACCGATTACACAGTCTTTCATGTTCTCCTGTGTTCTTCTGCATTGTTTTAATGACATATGTGAGAAAGTCTGAAGTGAATTTTAGACCAAAACATGTCACTAAATCTTTCCGTTTATGGTGCATCCTGTCTGTTTTATAATCGCGTGTAAATGGAAAGTGTTGTACCCCAGGCACTCATGTTACGCTCATCCTGTAAGCTAAATTGTTATGTCCCGCATTTGGAGTAAAATGCATTTTTGGCTCATCAACTATTTATTAGGCAAATACAGCCTGTGGACCAATTTGGCGTTAAGGTATAATTCATTCAATTGTGCCATTCGTAAAGCGCTCTCCTTTTAGTTGCGGAGGTCCAAAAGTGTTTTGGTTGTTCGAGAAAAAACCTACTCCGTTTGTTCTGTTAGATCGAAGAAAGGTGTTTGAAGAGATGTCTCTTTTCAGTACTGTTTTTTAGTATCATGCATGATGCCAAAGGAATGTGATTGGCTCTTATTAAAATAGCCAGGTGCTTTACATATGACTGTTCAGCAACTAGCGGAGTAGATCTTTGAAGAAAATGTTAAACAGCAGAGGAGCAATTAGGTATCCTGGTTTGACCCATTTTTTGTTGGAAATTTTCAAGAACTGTTTAGTGGAGTTGGCACATAGTTCCTTGATAAAATGGGCATATATCCTTGAGAACTTGATTTAAATTTTAAATTACTCATGTCGTAATCTATTTTTCCTGGTGTGCTGTGTCACGGATCATGTAAGGGTGCACTTTGCACATGCACACATTCACAAGGAACTTTTGTAGACGCAGAATAAAATGCTTGCTCATATACTGACTCGCATCATGCACTTGTGCACCTTTAGCACTCAGGAAAATGCATGGTGGTGAAGAAGGCCAGATTCCAATGGCTCTCTTAATGTTTGTGGATAGCTATGTAGAATAAATGTAGAATAAAAGTAGCCAGAGGCAACACAGAACTGTACAATGCCACAGGGTAAAGGGTACCCAAGTGAGTGCTGTAACCACACAGACGAGGAGACAGGTTGCTTAGTTTAAAGTGGGGAGGTGGCTCTTCTGAGGCACTGAAAGTGGTATTTTGAACTGAAGGAGGATTTGAGGAGTCCTGGTGGGTATGGAAAAATTATTCCAGGTCATTGGTGCCTAGATGGTTAAAGCCTGTTTTCTGATGGTTTTGTTTTACATAACAACATCTTTATTCTGATACTACCCTGGCTATAGGTGTGTCGTGAGTCACAATAGATGTCAGCTACATGGGCAGGGATGCCAATCATGGAGGCTTTGTAGATGTAGATGTTTCAATGGGCATTGAAGATGAGATAGGCAGATGAGAAGCCTATGGTGATCTATCATGGTAGAAGTAATTTAGATGAACTTCTTTAGACACTTTGTGAGGTGAATTTGAGTAACTTGGTCATGGGAAATAATTAGGTTTTGAATTCATCCAGATTCATGTCTTTGAGCCAAGGCTGGAATTGTTGGTGTTTGTTTTTTTCGGGAAAAAACAAGAATTCAGAGTTGGTGGGGTTGATTTTCAGGTTGGCACAGCACAGTCATACCACGATTAGATGTAGGCATTGCTTGCACTGCTAAGTGTAAATTCCTTAGAACATTTCCATATACATTTGTGTGTCATCTGTGTATTAGTCATCTATGTTGGTGGAGTTTAATGCTTTTGTGTGTGAGCATGGTTCTGAGGGGTTCCAAGCTCAGGTTGTAGATGACTCTGAACAAGATGGAGACCTTGAGTACTCCGCAGGTGTAGGGCAGTGTCTGTGATCTGGAGGTGCCAATGTGGCTGAAATGATGTTTGTTGGATAAATATTAGAACTCGTTGAGGGAGTTACTGGTGAATACCATTTGAGAGTTTAGGGTGAGGATGAGGGTTGGATGGTTGATAGTGCTGAAGTTGGCCATCAGTATCAGGAGGCAGTGACCATGGGAGCATCACCATTTTTTAAGTGTAATTTTGCATTTTCAATGCTGCAGTGTGATGTGGATTTATTTTGTATTCATGAAGGAGATGGTAATACGAATCTTTCCCTGGAGTAGGCTACCTGTCACTGAAGGTTTGATAGGTGAAGGCCAGTAGTTATGGAGATAATCGTGGTGCTCATTGGCTTCTTCAGGAGTTGGAAGATCAGGTCAGTCTTGAGGGCTTCTTGGAAGAGGCCTTCATTAAAGGAGATACTAATACTGATTCACAAGGGTGAAAGTGGCAGATTTAATGAGGGATGAGGCGAAGACATCATTTTCACAGGAGAGGGCTTAAAGTTAGTTGAGGATAGCAATTAGATGTAAAATGTCAGAAATATCCTGGAATCTGTTCTGTCTGCAATCCCCACTCCCCAGTGCATTGCAGTTAAAGGACAGAAATGTCTCCTACTTGTATTAGATACATCCTACTTCACTACTCTTAAGCAATTGAGTGTATATCTACATGTTGACTAGTAACTAATGAGTGAACAAGTAAATGGATGAATTGGAATGTGCTAACCATTTAAGGCCCAGTCATGTCAATAGAGCTCTCTCTCGAGAGAGATGTTATGAAGACAGAAGGATGGTGACACCTTCCTTACCATGCCTTCAGGAAGCCAATACATAACAGAGCAGAAGGTAAATGCTCCTGTTTGATTATGCCTAGATTAGGCATGGAGGGCCGTATCAATATGTGATCACAGCTTCTGCCTTTGCTCTCCCACAGCTCTTATGTTGAATATGGACCTGTGGAGCACAAAAACGTAAGCTGTATATTTGCCCATTTGTGAATTGTTCCCTATTTAACACAACAAAAAGGTATGTACAAAGGCAGTAAGTGTATGCCCGTTCTACAAGCCTTTGCTTTGTGCTATATACACATGTGGATAAAGCATACACTTAAAGGGAGAGAAGCATTTCCATATTTACAATTTTTCTTTTCATAAGTATTTCCCCCAAAATAAAAACAAATCTTTAACACCCTGGAAATCTAGCTCAGATCAGTGCATTTTTCTGAACTGCCTGCACCTCTTACACCCAGCTGTTACAATATTGAGTAGGTGCTCAAATATTTGTAATATAAAAGACAAGGTACCCCCGCCATGCATAACAAGGATATTGCAAGTCAATGAGGAGTTCCATAACCATATAGAGAAATGAGGTAGAAGGCTGAATTCCTCTATAAGGTTCTGGAACTCTGAGGTGACTTGCAATAGCCCTGTCATGCACACCAGGGGGTACGTCATTCCATATAATACATGGTCACACCATCACCTTTCCCACAAAACACTTAAAACCTCAATATAAACGAGCAAGCATGTTTGCAAACATAAAGAATAAAAATAAAAACCTCTAGTGCCAAATTAAACACATCAAAATCCTGTTAGATATTTTTTGCAAATATTACAAACAGTTCAATACAAGTCAGTTAAAAAAAAAAGCTGCAGTAGCTCAGAATATGTAGGAAGATTCTAGCTTTCCTCTATCCAAGGAGTGCACAAAATAAACATATTCTCCCTGCTTGTCAATGTAAGCTATTAAAATAGAGCAGAAGAAAGAAAAGCAATGTTCCCTTTGCTGCTTTAAACATCTACCTTAATTATGCTCCATGATCAGAGCTCAGCTGGTGGCAACAAGAATTGTGACATCACATCTCAATTGTAATAACCTTATAATATCTGAGTTTTAACAAAGGTACCTGCTGCATAGCAAGACACACTTCCAGTGCATGTTTGAATGGGCACCACAAACATCAAAAGTATGGCTGCACGCAATTCAGAACAAGTCTGAATGACATGGACCAGTTGGATTCCAGTTATTCTATGAGTGATACTCCAAAGTACTGCATCATGCTTCTACAAAACCTTTGGGCTGGTGGAAGTGCCATCATTTCTTTTTGTTGAGAATTTCATTGAGAATGAAAAACAGCAACAGCAGAACACCGCCAATTAATGGAAAAGTTATTTGGAATAGCCCAAAAATACTCAAAAGAATTTAACATATGGCTAAAGGTATTACTCCAAAGACAGATTGGAAGGTGCTGACAAAACCAGAAGCCACAGCTTTAAAAAAGTGTACAATCCCAGTGGTGTTAGATGCATTACAAAATGCAAAAAAATCACATCACAGAAATGTTTTGGAAAGTTGATATTTAAAAGGGAATGTATCTCTGCTGATGACCCTGCCACTTGTAGATCATAGGTCTCACAGGCAGATGTAAGCGCCACGTGTTTTTGAAACAAGAGAGCCTTCAGTCTGCTCAGCTTGTCAAAATGTACATTTGAAGTAGCTGGCTATATTCTGCTACTTTTATCTCTTGCTTGGGGGGAAAAAGTACATTTCCGCAACAAGTGACAATCTGGGAGACCGAAACCACATAAGCGATTCCGGCTTGCATACCATAGCAGCCTTCATCATTCAGCATCACATAACTCCCATTTGAGAGCACCTGTGATGCTGAGCGAATCAAATGGGCAGCAACACCCTTCAAATGACAAGTTAAGTTTGCTACTGAAGCATTACAAGCTCTGGCCAAGGATAGCAGTCTCACGTTAGCTGTCGCCAAGAAAGACCTCTTCCATGCCTTTGAAACATCAAGTAACATCTAAGTAAAGGGTAGCGCCCACTCCTCATGAATGTGACTATATCCTAGCTGCTCAAATCTGGCTAATGTAATGTGTTTCAAGCATGAGGTAATATGAAAAGTTGAAATTGCCTGATTAATAACCCCGTGTATTAACCAAACTGCAGGTGGTAGTTTATCCACAGTAAAAGGCAACTTTCCTACCTTTTTGATGTTAAGCGTGATGTAGGTTGCTTATTTCTTAGCCATTATCTGTTGCTTTCAGGTCAAATTGAACATTCAAACAGGTCCCTGGAGACGAGGTATTTCCAGGGAAGGCAGCCACTCTTCAGAACTTGTAATATCTGACCTAACTGCATAATGGACCTAAGTTGACTCTGTCCAGGATGTAAAAATGACATATCAATTTGAATTATGTCAATTGCAGATGACACAATGTTGTTTGGAGTGTATATCTAGCTAAACAATGATCTATACCACTATCTACAATGGCTAGAGCTTTCTGAAAATTTTCCTGATCTGTTTGCCTCAACCGGGCGAGGCTTCTTTTTGGGAAAACTTCCAAATTTCATTATATTTTACATATAAGAAGTGCTTTGTGTGTGGTTTTCTAGGACCTGACAAGAAGCCTTGTAAGTCTTTATTTTCTAGGAGACTAAGGTGCTCCTTAATGGCTGTTAGTATGGAATATTTAAACCATTGTTGACATAGTTTGTCAATGCAACTTGTGGTGATGATGCCAGAGTGTAGTGTGCTGACGTAACGAGGGTCAGGACGGCTCACTCTAAAACCCCCTATAAAGTCTATAAACATGCATGACACCCATTTGTGTCTAATGGCCACATTAACCACCTGTTGGGACCTGAAAGTGTTGAATTAAAGGTGCCATTCTGGACCCATGTGTTGAGCTGTTCTTCAGTGACAGTTAAAATCTTTTGCCATTTTCAAATTTAGCTGGTGCGCTGGTTCAATTCCTTCATTTTCCCAAGCCTAAGCAACTTGTTTATTGTACAGTTTAATTGAAAAATATAATGTGTACCGGAATGAGGCATGCTCTAACAAAAGCTTCCCTATCCTCTATTTACCAATGTCTAGTTCCCCACATACTTTCTTTAAGTCAATAAACTTCAGCCAATATTCATAGCCTTCTGCAGCCAAATGGGAACCAATGAAATCAGAAGAAATCTATTTTGCGTCAGTTAACAAAGTATTCCACAATTTTGATGGTGGGCAATTAAAACAATAAGACTCAGCATTTTTGTGATCATGCTCAATAAAAATATGAAAACTTTTCTACGTATGTTTAGTGGTAATTATAAACAATTCTCGGGGTGCTGGCTTGGGGCACAAAATAATGTCCATAATGATGGTAACAGATCATTTCCCCATAGTTCGCAGTTGTTTGATAAACATCTTCACTTTCATGCACAGTGTGATATTCAAGCTCAGAAAGCATAGAATCAACTGCTTTTACTTCTCAGTCATCAGAAATAACCTCTGCTATTAAACTTTGTATATGGAATTTGAATCATTTCTCCCAGCCAGAAGATATCGAAGGGTACTTTATTCCACAAATCCCATCTGGAATCAGAATAGCTGACATGTTCACTAGGGGCAAGTCTCTTCTCTTCGGACCTTATATGAGGACAGGTAAGGTTTTTAAAATCTCATCCGCCAGTTCGACAGCAGAGTGTTCAGGAAGATAATAACCATGTATCAGCAAAAAGAAAACAATGACAAAACCATTCCAAAGAAGGAAGGGAAGCAAAGTCAAAAGAATCCAGAGATAGTACCATGGACGTATTATATAGTTTTAAGCTGGCTGAAAAGTGCACGCTCATGATTCAGGTGAGGTAGAAGATGCTGAAGAATTTGAAAATGAGTTGTTGATGTCGAAAAAATAACCAGAAGCAGTGCATGCAAATACTGGAGCTGATGTAGTTGAAGGAAAACAGGCAGATGTTTCCCTTGATGGTTCATAGTAAACAATTCCATCCATTTGTGTTGAATTCCAATAGTTCGAATCTGAATTTTGGACATTTCTTGACACTGAAGTGGTGATAGAAACAAATGTAAGTTCATTTTCCACCTTCCCCAAGCTCGGCAAAGTGTCTTCATTGTTGTTTAGTGTAGAGGCGCATCCTGATTGGCAGTGAGAGAGGTACATAAACTACCCCAGAGGTCTCAGTTTCCACCGTGCAGAAGTGGCCACATGGTGTAGCTTGACATTGTCAATCAAAATGAAACTGTTTTCTTTAGAACCAGTCGTCGAGTGTGGTATAACAATTCCAGTACCGTGTATTTCCGGGACTGGAAACGGTGCTCTATATGATGGGCCAAATTTCTTTTTCACAGCAACTTTTTCTCGTACTAGATCCCCAGCATTTGGATTCCAGATGATTGATGCTTTTGGCAAATCCCTCACTGGCGGCATGTAAAAATGAGCTTTCATCACAGAACTGTTGTAAGTCCTGAAAGACAGTGGGATGTTCATTTATGTCAAAAGGTGTTTCTGACACCTCCAAGCCAAAGCCATCAAGATCTGGGACATAAATAGGCATGCTGAACAGAACCTCATATGGGGCAACCCCTCCCAAAGACCTCCTGTGCAAATTATTTAGTGCTCCCTGAATTCCATACAGGTGGTGAAGACAACTATGCCTGTACCTAATACTCTTGCTGTTAAGGATTGGTTTAATTCTCTATTTTTGTGCTCTACAATTGCATTTCCTTCAGGATGATAGGGAGATGAGAAATGCAGTTGAACACCCATTGATGCCACGGTGTCCCCGAATGCCCTCGAGTCAAAAGCAGGGTCCCGGTCTGAGTGGAATGCTGCAACAGCATACGCACCAATAAAGACTTGCAAATCTTTCATAACAGTTTGAGCTTCAGCCAATCATTGTGGCCACACCCATAGAGTTCTGGAGCATGAGTCAACAGTGACTGAGATGTATTTGTATGCACCATCAGATTTTAAGGGACAACAATGGTGCAGGTACACACATTGAAGTGGTTTGTTGAAAACCAAGAGAGGCGCCTGCGGTGGGAGTTTGATGATGGACCCTTTAATTTACTGACATATTTCACAGCAAAGGACATGCTGTTTGGTCTGTTTATGTAGACCTGGCCACCAATAGCATTTTCAAGTAATTAAGTAGTAGCTGCCACACCAGCATGGGCAGAAGCAGCCCCCTCATGTGCTGCTTTTATGAGATCTAGTCTCTGGTCTGAGTTGATTACCTACCCCTGGTATTGTTGTGAATGCATTTTAATGGCAGGAATGTTTGGCAGGATATGCCTTTGGTAAGGGCTTGCTGTTAGCCAAAGTCTTCACAGCAGCCAGTGTTTCATCATCCAGCCTTTTGAAAACGAATAATCGCAGCAAAACAGAAGTCATGGCTACTGCTGATTTGGCTGCATCATTGGCCAAATCGTTTCCTACAACGTGTACTCCGACATGTTGATGGCCCAATGAATGGACTACCTGGTCATTTGAAGGCTTGTCTTTAAGATCTACTCCCCTCACCCACAAAAACATGTGTTTGATGGTGTTATCTTTTGAATTTTGAAACCCATTTTGGCACCAATAATGCAGATTTTCAGTGAAGGACTGGAGACAGTAGTACAAATCACACACAATCAATGTAGAAAGTTCAGGATCCGTGTGTACCAGTGCCAAAATTAGAGCCTTAAGCTCTGCAAGTTTGTGCAGTGCAGTCCCCTACGGTCTGTGTGGAGGTATTTTGAGGGAGGAATTTTCCATCCCTCATTACCCCACTCACAGCTGTGCAAGTGGTGGAATATTGTTGTTTAGTACCCACGGTTGAGCTGAACCGTCAGTGTAAATTATTATTTGGTATTGATCAAGAGGCAAAATGTTTGAAGGCATTGGCTATTCAAGTTCATATTTCAGGAATTCTTGGGTCTGAAATTTTGGGTCAAAAACATAATCTACATCAGTAAATTTTGGGTTAAAAACATAATCTACATCAGTGGCCATCAGAGACCTTGCCCTTGGGATCCAACGTGGATGTAATGCTTTTGCGTTCACAACACTTGCTTTTGTAATAGCCTCTAGGTCTGGTATTGGGATCACAACAATAATTAATTTCCCCTGTGCCAGAGGTCCAGCAGTCACAATCTTTTCCTTGGGAGCAAAGCTCTGTTCTGAAGTGAAATACAAATGTGATTTGTATGCTATTGGACCGTTGTCACCTTCAATGAATGTTACATCGGTGAACTCAATGGCAGCAGTAATTACTCTGATGACCAAGTTTGTTTTAGACATGTGTTTTGCTTCAAGCACACTCAGTAGTAATGTTTTAAGAATGCATTTACGTTCAGTTGTCCAATGTTTGCCTGAAGAATCTGGACGTATTAAGTCATAAAGTGGTTTTATGATTTGTGCATAATCTGGAATATATGTTCTGCCAAAATTTAACAAGCCCAACACTGATTGTTGCTTTTTGATGGTATTAGGGGCTTGTAACCGTGCACACTTTTCTAGAAAGTGGGGTGCCAGACTCTTTCCTTCGTCAAATAACCCCTATCCCAAAAATAGGACACTGAGAAAGGCAATTTTAGTTTTCTTAAAAAGAAATTAAATTACATTTGTAGCCTAAATTGGCAGATCCCACAACAATGGGGTTCACCCGTTTTATGTGTGTCCTGAGGTCATCATATGTAAGGTAGATATCATCTACATAGGACAACGCCTCGGGTCAGTATCATGTAATGAAGATGTCACCTGTGCTGAGAACAGTCCTGGACTGTTCTTATATCCCAATGGGAGTCGGCAAAAGTTTCTTTGAGAACCAAGCGCACTGAAATCCCGACTTTCAGGCGCTAACTTTTGGCAGAAAAAAGCAGTGGAAATACCCAAGGTTATTTCGTATTTTTTGGCAACTAAATTGTTAATAAGTATTGTGATTTGTGCATTTTGTAGTGCAAATATGTGTGTGTGACTGTTAAGGTATCTGAAATCTAAGACTATTCCACATAAATGGTCCAACTTAGCTACGGAGAACAAAGAGTTTTTCATTGGTTATATGCAGAGTTCAGTTACACCCAGGTACTCAAGTTGTGAGAGTATTTCTCTCTCTGGTGCTTTAGCCTCATGTTTAATGGGGTTTTGTGGATGAACTTGTGGTGTCGATCTAATTGGTATTATATGGTGGGGGAACTTATATCCCACCCTTTGTGGTTGTGGTACAGCATAGGAGCCCGCTCCAATGCCCAATCTACAGCATAAGCTTCTTTTTCTGAATCTGGAACTAGGACCAAGAAAGATGGCACAATGGCATCTTCCCCTCATGGAAGATTACAGACAAATTCAGGTGGCCAGTCTTTTTCTGCCAGGAGGATATTATAACTGAGTGTTAATATTCCCCAAAATATAGCTTTAATTGTGCGCCCTATGTCTCCCTCAATTGCATTCTTGCTTTGTGAAGCTTGTCCCGGGTGGGGGAAGACGCACTTGTCTGCAGTTTGAACTTTTAAAAATTGTTAGTTGCTGTCACATCCAGAAACTCTTGAAGATTCTGGTGAAATACTCTCTCATTGCGTTTGTCCGGTGAGTCCTAGAGGGAACGAGATTGGTGTGTGTCAGTATACTGGTATCTATCTGGAGTTTTAAAATTTTCCCTATTCCTTAAATTGTAGCATTTCTCAAAGGTCTCCAATCAAGGAGATTCTCCTCTTTGTTTTGGACTGCCTTTATGTTGTTTTTGTTTATACCAGTGTTTTTTAAAACCCTCTGGTGCTTTCTTGGTAGATTCCTTATTGGATTTACCTTGTAGATGCAGTTTCCCTGATCCAGCTCCCAGAGTGTCCCAACCTATACTGGTATAAGTGTTGCCAATGATTGGTGTACTGCCAATGCTATTGTTTCCCCTTAAGATTACTTAATATTATTGCGGGTACCGTGGCAAAATTACCCATTGATTGCATCCCAGGTCCAGGGCCTGGGAAAACCCGTATTCGTCTTGAATCTGCTTTAACACTTCCGGAAGGTTTGCGTAGTGTTGGTGTACTGTGTGTGGTACTGTAGAGTGCATCAAAAACTGCACCCCATGTGGCACAGTTGTCCACTGAGGGAACCAACCCAAATGGCAAGTACACTGTCAGAATTGTATGTTTATCTTGGGATCCCGTATGGGGAAACACTGCTTCAAAAGGGCCTTTTATGTGCTAGCCAAAACAGAATCTCTGCATGTTTGATGGGTACCTTACCCATTATTCAATGCACAGTCACAGAATTAAATTCTCATTGTAGCCACATATGTTTGTGCTGAAGCAGCCCTTGCTGGGGTGGTGTTTAATGGCCGCATTAGGAATTGTATAAAGCATCTACATATTTCTACTAAATTAGTGTATAGGCGGCATATTTCCGCTACCGCCATTGTACCTTCATTAGGGTGTGGTGTATAAGTAGCCAATTCTGGCCATCTAGGACTGTCATTATTTGAAGTACCTATTCTAACATTTTGTGCAATGTGTGGTAGGGCACTATCAAGTAAATATTTGTGCTCTTGAAAGACAGTGGTATTTCTAAATATACATCTGGTCTGTATTGTGCAGGTGCATTTGCTATGGTGTAGTTAAGAAGTGTTTGATTGTTCCTATCTGCTGCTGGAAAGGTAACCAAAGAATAGGTCTCTATTTTGCATGAGCTTCCACAATGAATGTGACTTCCCCTACCTCATCTGTGAGGCCACCCTTGTTTTAATGTGTTGTGAGTGGGAGTCTCATGTTTGCTGCAATTGCTACCCATTAAGGGTCCACCATATTTAAAATAAATTGTCAGTTCAGAGAGAGAAATAAAAATTTGGGGAAAATCTCTCGGTAAGGTTCAGGACTGAACAACCTACAGCATCAAACAGGTACTACCTACCTAGCTGAGGAAGATATTCCCTAATACCATGGACATCCCCATATAAGGTAGTTAGGGTGCTTTTACAAGTAATGACACTTGAGAGATATGCAAAGTTTGTGCCTAACCAACATTGGTTGAGCCATGCAACTGTTGGATTTGGGTGGCATGGGGACGAGACTGTTGGATTTGGGCGGCAGCACCACCCCATGTGGAGACCTGAGTCAAACCCACACCATCTGATAGCGTTCGGCCTAACCCTTTGGGCTAGCAAGCAGCACTTACAAAAACACAAGAGTAAAGGTGTTTTGTGGCACTTAATGCATGACACTCTCATATTTCTCAGGGAAGTCATGGTGGAATAGATCTCACCCCTTTCTCTCAATTACAGCAGCCTCATACATGCATAAGACAAACAGAACCAGGACTTAGTTCAATATATTTTATTGAAGCAACTGCCGGGTTTTCGACAGGACTGCGACAACATGAAACACCATAAGATGGTTGACTGACTGCAATGTCCCCTCTGGCTTAGATTTGGCAGCATGTTGTTTTTTAATAAAACATGTTGCTGTTCTATGAACTGTCCTGACATGACAAAATGTCTTTTCTCTATAAGGTAGACATTGTACTCTCCGGAGCATCAATAATTGGTAAATAAGCATGCACAACCTTGGGCCAAGCACAAGGTGAAATTTCGTGCAAGAAAACTAATAACAAATTCTGCATGGAAGGGCAACTGATAAAAATAATAAAACCTTGCCACTAAAATGAGGTTTTTGCTAAAATAGTAAAATGAATAAAATGAAATGCAATTAGCTGAAAGGGCACAGGTCTCAGGCTCAGAGCAAAATTAAATGTGCCCATGTAAAGCACTAAAGGAATCCCACAACACCTCTTTACAGGAAACATAAGGTACAGGCTTAGACATCAAACTGAACTTTTACAATATTTATTATGTTTGAGGCCCAAGGCATTAAAAGGGGGCACACCATTGGTTACAACGGGCCCCTATGTACTGTTCAGAGTTAGCACTAAAAATGTGGTGCTAAATCTGAACAGTACATCAATTGCATCAAAAATGTTGATGCTATTGCCCCCTGCCGTGTGCCATAGTGTGCCGTATTTTGAATACGGCGCACACATGGTGGCAGTAGAGGGGGTGCTATGGGGCCAAAGAAAAGTGGCGATAACTGGGTGCAGTGCCACCTTTCTTAAATATGACCCTTAGTTCTGCAAAACCCAGTAGTGGATAACGTGCCTAGATGATACAGAGACGTTTATGATTACAATGAATCCAACCCCTTTCAAAGTTTTTTTTTTACATCAGTTCTTTGTTGGCATTTGTAGCTCAATGCACAAAAAATCAACACAGTATTCTGAGAAGAGGTTAGAGTAAGCATAGGGACATAAAGAGACTGCAGTTGTCTCAATGTCAGGAAACAAACAAGCAAACCCATGCTCTAAGGTCACATATAGAACCCCCCATAGTACAAAATACTTAACACCAGTCATCATCCGTGGTTTTCAACAAGGCTTTCAAAGCTTCTTTAGAACCAGGGTACTATTTACTAGACCCAGGATTAATTTCATTTATGCCAGCATAACTCATGTAATTTTTGTTGTTTCATGTTGCAATTGATAAGCCAAATGCCTGAGATTATGCCAGTTTGCCACATTACGAAATTGGGATTTCATTCAGGTAAAGATCTTCTTGCAAGAGCATAGAAAAAGGTGAACAAACCCTATGCAACTATCACACAAGAGTTTGTGCTAATTTTGCTAATGTAAACTGTGTTCTTGCTTCAAACCTGGATGTGAAGACGCAGTTTGGGTGAAACTAGATAGCGCATAAGGGTATATCTTCATTTCATATAATATTATAGAATTTCACAACATTTTGCGGAGCATTTCACATAATTTAGGCTAAGGAAAGGTCCCCACTTTCATTCAGGCTTACTCTTCACAGGCATCATGTTTGTCAGTTGTGGAACTCTTACTACAGAGGTCCCATCACCAGAGATGTGAGTAGGGAATCCATTGTTTATTCATTGTTTCTCCATAATGGCCTCTGTGAAGTCAGGCTATTATAGATTTTGCTACGACATCTATGTTTTGTGCTTTTCTTCCAAACACCTGAATTTGTTTTCTATCTTCTGATACATTTTCGTGATTTCTGTTGAATATTCTATAATCTATTTATTACAATTATAATTTGTTTTGCTCTTTTGGCCTTTATTATATTGTATTCCTGCTTGAAGTGTGCTTACGATGCACATCTCTTTAATTGTATGACACCAAAATATTATATCCAAAATACAATCAGAAATAGTGTGCCCAAAATATAACCTGAGAGAAATACTGTGTCCAGAACATAATTTACAAAAACATTACTCTGTTGGAGTTAATAATAGAAAATCTACACCCATTGAGAAGATATTTTTGTAAACAATAATTAAGACAAGATATTTATATCAGACAACATCTGTGCTAATGATATTCTCGCATACATTTCCTTGAATACATTTGAAGTGTAGACTTTGTGCTTACTTTATCTAAAAAGCTACCACAAGGTGAGCCTTAGGATACACATACAGAAAAATTGGCTCGGCCTGCCGGGATCCCTTCAACAGTTTGCACGGAAGCTCACTCTCAAAATCATAAAGTCTGCGCCTCTCTCTCTCCTCGAGTGAGCCAGATGTGTTGCTTACTTGTGTGATACTATGCTAGGTTAAATAATAGGCTTTTACTCCTGCTACTGAGGCACTCAGTCGTTTCTTAACAGTATCTTGATCGTTATTGTCGTTTATCCCAGATGTCCCATTTCCTGTAAATAATTGCACTACCTTAATAATTTTGAGTATTCATTTGTAGGTTAGGTGAGCAGGGGTATTGAGTTGGGGGCTCCTATGCAATAGGACATGGTGCTCCAAAACTAATTACACTAGTGTCCAACCAAAAGAATAACATGGAATAGGCCTTTATTTACCAACTCTAAATGCAAGTTATTTAACCAAATAACACAGAAAAAACAAACGTTGGTGGTCTGACCAGTCGGACCACCAGCAAAATCAGTTTCTCTCCACTGGAGGGACTGGCGATGCTGGCGTTCCTAATCTGCTAGGGCAGCGCTGCACGCAGCCCTGCTCTGGGGATTACGACTCTACTCTCTGCAATATTAGGAAAGGCGGTTGCATCTCCATGTAAAGTCTGGCAGAGACAGGGAGCTTGGGGCTCCCTGGGCCAGCCCTGTTGCGTTTTCCACTGTCTGTTTTGCTCGATGAGTGCTGTTGCATCCTACACATCGCAACATTGCCACTGGCTCAATTATGAGCCAGCATCAGTGTTGTGGGCTTTAATGGGGCTGTGGGAAGGCAGCTGCACTGGCAGCAACCTGACCACGGGAGTTTGGCAGATGGGCTTTTCCGTACGCCAAACTCATAATGACCCCTTATGTGTCCACATGCCCTCCCCCTCTGTCAGACACCTTGAGCAACTAGCCGAAATATGCGGGTTGAATTTAGTCAGGAAGGACGGTGTTCTATAAATCAGCCAGTTCATATAATATTGCATATGGTGGAGAATTACCCCTTTAATTAAGAGAAATTGAACAAATTGATTTTATTCCAAGTCTCTGGCAAAAACAGACGGCCCTCCTTTGACTGCCATTTCTCTTGATCATTTTCTGCCCGGACCTTCATGTTCTGGACTCAATCAACTCTTCGGCTAAATGAAGGCTCATCATTATTGTTCTGGGTCTAATTCTATGAAAAACTGCCTTAAATGTATAAACCACCATTAAATCAAAATGTTTGGATATCTAATAGGTTCAATTTCAAACTATCCTTTCCATGTATTGCTATTTAAACGAATCTGAAATGCGAGAATCGCCATTGCTCTCCCACATACAGACCGTTTTCACATCCATTAAGGGGAGATGACAATTGTGATATTCATTAAGCGAGTTACACCGCTAATGGTGGGCTTGTCATAATGCTTAAACAGTTGTTCTTTTTATTTTAGGGACCATTGTGACGCCTTATACCTATCCTTTCCTGGGTGATTTCATGAGGCGTAGGAAATCATCTATCTTATGTTCCTGTATGATTACATTTATAAAAAATGTCCATACACTTTGGAACTTCTTGGTACTTAAGGAATCTATGAGACTGATATGCAAATCTAGCCAAATAGTATTCTCTCATGTCAGGCAAGTAAAGACCCCCATGTTTTACAGATCTGTCTAAACTACCTACTGCTAGCATTGGTGCTTTATTGGCTCAGATAAAAGAAGAAAACATTGCTTCTAATTATTTACAAAATGTCATCTGAAGAGCACAAGGAAATGCAGAGAATAAAAAATTTCACAAAGGTAAAACTGAATACGGATCAGTGTATTGCATCCCATTAAAGATATTGGCAGATTAGTCCATATCAAAAGGAGTGACAATCTTGCTAAGCAGAGCTAAGCAGTTTAGTGCACATAAATCATCCATGTTTCATCATCCATGTTTCTGTGGTGCAGATTCCTAGATATCGCTTTGGTTTAGAGTTGACAAGAGGATGAATTTCTAAAGGTAAAGTGACTATTGTGCAGTTATATAAAATCATTTCTGGTTTTATCCTGTTAAACTTATAGTCTCCTAGAGACTGGAATTCTTGAAGTATATCAAAAGCCTTTTTCTGACTCTCCAAACTGGGTTTTAAAAACTTGGCAACATTATCATTGTACAGTTTGATTTTGGTCATTATGCTTATATGGGGTTGTATGCTCCTGTCTGCTCATATGGCTGTTGCAAGAGGTTCTAAAAGGAGAGCAAAAAGGTTGGGAGAGAGAGGATAGACCTGTCTTATTCCCCTATTGACCTTACAGGAGCCTATATCGATTTTGACTTTATAATTAGTTCCACTATTACACCTTTATACATTCTAAATAGGATCTGAATAAAACCAGTGTGGAAACCAAATTCCTCAAGAATAATAAGGAGACTCTGTTTTTGTTTTAAATAATCTAGGGCCTCAACCAGGAAGTTTGTATTGGAAGAAAGTTGTTGACCTGAGATAAATCTGCATTGATCATGGTTGACAATTGTTCCAACCATTTTACTTATGCTATTTGCAAGCAATTTCATCACTCTTATAGTGGACATTTAGAAGGCTAATCAATATTTTCTCTGCACTTACATTTCTTTTAAAAACTAACCACAGTTGCTGTATGAAATGATGGCAGGATTTTACTTCAGAAACAAATAAAAGATCCCTGTTGGGGAAGTGTCAGCCTTGACTTCCACGGTAAAATTCACCCACCTAAAAGATAGAGTACATACAAATTGATTAGATGAAAACATTTTCCTAAATTTATTTGTTAATTTCCTCTAATCATCAAAATGCACGTCTAAACCAAATTTGACTGGTATTGGTATTGTCCAAGATACAAATAGCATTCCTAAAAGAAGGTGCTCCTAAAAAGTGACAGCGCATTGCAAAGGTGAATTGGTGAAAAAGTGCATCCCTGAAAATAAGTACATATAAAACTGTGGCTGATAACTCATTCAGTATTACAAAAACAATACAGCCTCCATTGTTTGCATGTCTCAGCTTTTTTGAACAAAAGTCCACAGTAAATTATTATCGATGTTTTGACTCTAAAGGTAAACCAATTGCCAGCAGGTCATCATCAGGACCAAAGGAATACAATAGGAAGCACCTAAAAGAAAAGAAACATGAATCAAACACCATAATGCAGCCTAAGAGCTTGATAAAGTGATTTACACAGGTTGCACATGGCCCACCAGGAATATCACCACTGGGAACCAACACAAACTGAAGACTTAACCACAACAAGTTACGTGAATCAATTTCCTAAAAAAACTGATTAATGAAAACTGTCAGCATATGTGAACTTGAGTTGAATCTGCCACCTGTCCTGTGAGGGGTAAAACAAATGTGGAAGCCCACGTTTGAAAATGTCCTTCACTAATGTATACCTTAGGTTTAGTCTATAAAAAGCCATACATAGATGCCCCAAAAACACAAGCTGAAAACACAAGTCCATGTCATCACTTCTATAGCAAAAGAGGCTTGTCTCCAGTCCTTAAGTGTATTCAATCCTTCTCCCATTATACCACATTTATCCTTCCAAAACAACTCTCAGCTGCATAGGAGGGTGGTTTTGTCCCTACCTCTGGGTCACATCATAATCTTCTTGATGACTTGCTATTTGAGATCATCACTACTATGTTGAAACTTTTGATAATGTTCAACCAGGGGTGCACCTACAGTATCACATCTGATCCTAATCCTGTGCTGTAAAATACTGCATTTAACCTTCTGTGTTGTTGTGCAATGTACATTAGTGAGCACAGACACCAAATCACATCGATGACATCCTTAGTATTACAATTACTAAGAAAGTTTAATTTGAAGATTTCATCTCCAAGGTTGAAACAACTCATATTCACACTGAACTTGCAAGCTGAGCAGTGACAATACCCTAATAATGCCCTAATATTGCTGGAAGACCCCACAGTGAACAATGGAAGGTGTCATGGGCCTTGGTAAAACTGTCTTAACAAAAGTATCTTTCAGATTTCTCCCCCATTTAAAAAAACAAAAGAGGGAATTCATTTTTTGTTAGTTGGTTTTCCACTAGACTCTCTTCATGTGTCCTTTGAAGATATGCATTATTAGACATTTATTCTTGCTCATAAAAATAAATCTGCACTAGCTGTTTCACTTTCCTAACCTCCAATTTATTTGTGTGACCTTAAATCTTAAAACGTTTTCACTAGACTGGTTTAGCACAGATTCTCATCTAGCTCTCCACTTTGTGAGGCATCTTTTTTCCATAATGACCCTAGAAGTAATGCAAGTGCGGATGGTTGCTTTCAATCAATCAATCAGTCGATCATGTATTTCTAGTGTGCGCTACTTGCTCACAGGGTCTCAAGGTGATGAGAGGTATGTCCTCAGGGTTCAGTCAAAGAGCCAGGTCTTGAGATCCTTCCTGAATTGAGGTAGCGATGGCGACTGTCTGAGGTGGAGAGGTAAGGTGCTCCAACCTCTAGCTGTCAGGTAGGTGAAAGATCTTCCTCCAGCCAAGGACTTTTTTATGCAGGGTACATTGGCGAGCGAATGCTGGGAGGAGCAGAGAGATCTAGAAGGGAAGTACCAGCTGAGGCGTTGGTTGAGGTAGTCGTATTCGATGTTGTGGAGGGTTCTGTATGCATCTGTGAGGAGTTTGAAGTTGATACACTTCTCGACTGTGAGCTAGTGGAAATCTCTCAGGTGTCTTGTGATGTTTTTTCAGTGGGGGATGTTCAGGATGAGTCTGGTGTCGGCGTTCTAGATTTGTTGCAGCTTTCTCAGGTTTATCTTGGAGTTTCTGGCATAGAGGGCATTGCTGTAGTCAAGTCTTCTCATGATCAGAGCGTGTCACAGACCTTTGCAGTCAGTTGGTGTCCATCTGAAGATCTTCCATAGGAGTCGGAGGGTGTGGAAGCAGGTGGGTGCGACAGAGTTGACCTGTCCGATCATGGTGAGTGCTGAGACAAAAACGACATTGAGGTTTTGTGCGTGGGCTATTGGGGTGGGTGGGCTGCCGAGTGTTAAGGGACACCAAGAGTCATCCCAGGCAGAGGAGGAAAGTCCTAGGGTGAGGATCTCGGTCAGCTCAGCTTGAGGCAGCTCTCCTTCAACCAAGTGGTGACTGCTTCCATCCCATCTCTGAAATTCTTCTTGGCTGTTGAGGGGTCTTCAGTCAGGGAGATGATCAGCTGGGTGTCACCAGCATAGGAGACGATGTTCATACCATACGATTGGGGCAAGTGGGATCATGTAGATGTTGAACAGCATGGGGCTCAACGAGGATCCTTGGGGGACTCAACAGTTAATTCCTGTAAGTTCTAACAGGTGTGGCGGGAGCCTGATATTTTGTGTTCTGCCTGTCAGGAAGGAGTGTATCCATTGAAGGGCCTTGCTGCGTATGTCCGCTGTGTGGAGTCTGGTGCATAGGGTGCAGTGGGACACTGTATCGAAGGCAGCTGAAAGTTTAGTAGGATGAGGGCTGCTGTTTGGCCATGGTCAAGGAGGGAACGGATGTCATCTGTGGCCGTGAGCAGGGCGGTCTCGGTGCTGTGGTTGGTTCTGACTCCTGATTGGGAGATGTGCAGGGTGTTGTTGTCCTTGATGTTGTCCTTGATGTGTTGGTGGAGCCGAATGGTGATTGCTTTCTCTGCGATCTTGACAGGGAAGAGCAGCAGAGAAATGGGGCAATAGTTCTTGAGATATGTTGGGTCAGCTGTGGATTTCTTTAACAGTGATTGGATCTCAGCATGCTTCCCATCTTCCAGTCTTCCAGGAAGGTTGCTAACTCGAGAGAGCAGTTGATGGTCTTGCGAAGCTTGGGTGTGATCAAGGTGCTGGCCTTGTTGAAGATGTGGTGTGGGCAGGAGTTGGTGGGGGCTCCGGAGTGGATGCTACTCATGATGGAACAAATCTCGACCATCGTGAGGGGGTCCAGGCCTGCAGGAGCCGAGGGGGTTCGGTGGATCCTGGTTGGGGTATTGTTGGTGGGTTTGGAGAGTCTTGGGGTCCAAAGCTGTCATAAATGTCCTTGATTTTCCGATGAAAGAAGGTGGCTAGTCTCTCGCAGAGGTCCTGAGATGGGGGGATGTTAGTGGCCTTAGCTTGTGGTTTGGCAAATTCTTTAATGATGTTAAAGATTTCTTTTGTGTTGTGTGGGGGTGTTGATGCAGTCGTGCAGGGATGTTTCCTGGTGGATTTAATGAGGTCTGCCATTTGGTGTGTGGAGAAGGTGAGGTGGCAGTGGCGGCAGGACAAAAGGTCCATGGCTGTCCTTGGGGAAGCACGGTGGCAGGTGATCCGACATCCAGGGTTCCGTGCATGGAGGGTTGTGGTGTAATATCGGGAGATGGTGCGAAATCCAGGGTCTGTGGCACTGGGTGCGGTCCAAGCATGGATGGGCACAGACGGGCTTGCCTTTGGCATGCCATCAGCACGGCTGCACATCGGCCACCCTAAGAAGGGGAGGGAGGGCAGGAAACGCTATGAGGCGGAAAGTGCTATGAGGCGGGTGGTGTTACGAGGGTGGGGGGCTGTGGCAGGGAGCGGGGAAGCACGGGAAAGCGTGCAAACACCAAAAAAGCTGGAAAAGAGTAAAAAGAAAGAAAAGGCAAAAATACAGAAAAGGATGAAAAGAGAAAAATGCACACATACCTGACACAGACACAGATGGGCACTAGGCCACCAGAGATGAGGCGCAGGCAGGTGCCTGTAGGTGCAGGCAGGCCTCAAACACAGAGCCAGCAAGCTCTCTTAGGAGACAGCGGCAGCAGTGGCCATGCAGGAGGGAGCGACGGACACTGGCCAAAAGCATGATGGCAGGTGATCCAATGTTCAGTGTGTGGAGGGTTTGGGTGTCATATTGGGGGATGATGCGAGATCCAGGGTCTGAGGTGCTGGGCGCAGTCCAGGCACGGACAGGCACAGATGGGCTTGCCTTTGGCACACCATCGATGTGGCCATGCAGTGGCAAACCCATTATAAGGGGAGGGAGGGTTTTTAAACGCTACGAGGCGGGAAGTGCTATAAGGGTGATGGCCGCGGCAGGGAGAGGGGGAAGCACAAGACAGCGTGCAAACATCAAAAAAGTAGAAAAGGGAGAAAAAGGCAATAATCTAGAAAAGTATGAGAAGAGAAAAAGCCAGACAGGCCTGACACAGACACAGATGGCCACTAGGCCAGGGATGGGGTGCAGGCAGATGCCTGCGGGTGGAGGCAGGCCTCAATCACAGAACTAGTAGGCTCTGTTAGGAGACAGCAGCAGCAGCAGTGGCCACACAGGAGGGAGTGTCGGATGTTAACTAAAAGCTCTGAATGCTTCCCAGGCAATTTCCATACTAGCTGTGTTGGTGTTCAAATTATAATAATTAACAATATTGTTGTGAATACCTGGAATATCAAGCTTCACACTCCAGCTTCACTTTACTGAAGATCCATCGGCCAATTGTCCTGTTTAGTCTAATCCGTGCCACCACCATATCAACCAAAGAATGGTCAGCAACACATTTGAAATGTGGTTATAGCTGCTTAAGCTGAAATCAGATGAAGAGAGAAAGTAGTCTAGTCTTGCAGCCTACTTATACCATTTTTGTTGACGCTAATGCGGCCTAACGAGGCCAAAATCCTCGCACCTTATTTACAAAGTAGTGCAATGCATGTATTGCACCACTTTGTAACGCTTTGCACTACATTATGCCTGCACCAGGCATAATGTATGCAAAAGGGGTGTTTCCCCATTAGGGGGGCTGAATAAATGGTGCAAGGAAACCTAACACATTTCCTTGTGTCATATTTTACGGCCCTTTTAACACCTGCTCAGAGCAGGTGTTAAAAGGGAGCTTCCATTATTTATTATGGGCCTCTATGTACTCTGCAGGAGTAACACTAATATTTTGGCACTACTCCTGCAGAGTACATCATTAGCGTCAATAAAAATAATTGATGTGCTATTGACCCCTATCCTGCGCCACGGCACACATAGTGGCGGTATGGGGGCACTAAGGGACTCCAAATATGAAATCCCCGAAGGCTATCCTAGTGAAATTTAAAGACTATAGGATTAAAGAACAGATTCTGACAGATGCTATCAAGCATAAATAATTTCAAACTGCAGAAATATTAAATCTGTGTGTATTTTCGGATGTGCTTATAACAGCCGCCCCTCAAAGGATAGAATTCCTTGGGCTCTTGAGCCTGTTCATATCAGGTGGTGCCCAGGCATCATTGTTCCAATAGTCAAAATAGAAAATTCTCTATTAAGGAAAGTTTAAAATTTGCTCGGATGATTGAGAGGCACGTAAAGTGCTAGCAACTCTTCTGAACATGGCCAATACCCCCCATGAGGAGAACGAAGTTCACGCTAGATTGTTATACTATTTTAGGGTGCAGAGCAAGAGGACACTATCCCGCTGACATCATATGGTTGGAGGCTACTTACGCGCCTGATGGGGGATTTTAGGGGCACAACAGGCAGTCCTCTCCCTGGCAGGGGAGAGAATTTAATCAGGGAGAGTCTCCCAAGGGTGGGGTGGACACCAAGGGGGTTATGGGATATTGCAGTCCAAAAATAGGGTACCACATTAAGAATTTATTTAACATAAAAATAATTGAGTTTGACCAGTCACAAAGTCTTATTCAACAATTGTAAATTACCCAGTAAATCCAATTTTGACTGGAACACACTAAGGGCCTGATTTATACTTTTTTGTTGCCGCATTTGAATTATTGTTTTACGCAGGAGCGGCACAAACTTACAAAATTCAATTATATTTTGTAAGTCTGCAACGCTTTTGCGTCAAAAAATGACACAAATGCGGCACTAAAAAAGTATAAATCAGGCCCTAAGTACTAATAAACTAACCCAGTGACATGTGATCATTCATATCTAGATAGTTGTTTTTGAGTAACAGCTATATGTTTGTCATACAGTCCACAAATCCATCTTCACTAAAAATAGAGATTATGCAAAAGTAGAATAGTACAGCTTTTTTCACAGAGTTCAGCTTTAGCACAATTCTTCATTGGCCTTCTTCAGGATCAATGCTATTGTTTGTCATGTAAAAGCCAACCAAATCTCAATTCCTGTCAGCTGATTATTAAGCAGAAACAAAATAGCTAAGGCAACACACATCTCCACAAGTTAATTGTATTGAAAATCTTGCAAATATTCAAAAAGATTTGTCCTTTACTTAGATCAATTACCACCATTACAATTAATTCAACCCAAGAGTGATTTGTTCTGTTCCTGAGAAAACCGGAATGAGAAGTGTAACACAGATGACAAGAAGTAGACAGAAAAGTGCAATACTTTCTCAAATGTGCTGAGTACCAGGAATTCATTTTCTTCAAGAATTATTACAAAGTATATAATAATGTATGGTTCTGTTACAAGCTTCTTGGAACAATTCACATAAAGATGGGAGAGATAACATTTGCTTTGCCACTACACATCACGCTTACCTAAATACCAATGAGTAAAGGAAAATATAATTTATAAGTCACTATCCAATTTAACCATTTTTTTAAAAACAATCTTAATTAGTATTATCTTTGCCTACATATTAATTATTTAAACAACTAAGGGGGTCATTCTGACCCCCGCCGGCGGCGGAAGCCGCCCGCCTGGAGGGAACCGCCAGAAGACCGTACCGCGGTCAAAAGACCGCGGCCGTCATTCTGACTTTCCCGCTGGGCTGGCGGGCGACCGCCAAAAGGCCGCCCGCCCGCTCAGCGGAAAGCACCAGCAACGAGGACGCAGGCTCCGAATGGAGCCGGCGGAGTTGCTGGTGTGCGACGGGTGCAGTTGCACCCGTCGCGATTTTCAGTGTCTGCTAGGCAGACACTGAAAATCAATGTAGGGCCCGGTTATGGGGCCCCTGCAGTGCCCATGCCATTGGCATGGGCACTGCAGGGGCCCCCAGGGGCCCCACGTCACCCGTTCCCGCCAGAACCGTTTTCACCGCCAGAACCAGGCTGGCGGGAAGGGGGTCGGAATCCCCATGGCGGCGCTGCTTGCAGCGCCGCCATGGAGGATTCACAGGGGCAGGGGAAAACCGGCGGGAAACCGCCGGTTTCCCTTTTCTGACCGCGGCTTTACCGCCGCGGTCAGAATTGCCCTTGATGCACCACCAGCCTGTTGGCAGTGCATCCTCCAACCCCGGCCCTGGCGGTCCATGACCGCCAGGGTCGGAATGACCCCCTAAATGTTTTGGCAGAGGTGCTTGTGTCCTCTCATAAGCAAAAAGGGACCAGTGGGGAACCAGTCACATAGCAATATGTCTTCATGCATACCACACATAAACACAATAACGAAATATAGACTCAGAGGAGTGAAGGACTCCAATTATGAGCTTCTAAAGCAATTCTGCCTGGTGTGTTAAGTAGATCTTCTCTCAGGAGCATGAAAAGATGGTAGTGTGTATCACTATTAATCAGCTTTCACCAAGCACAGGCTTCTCTATAGCCTGGGGAGTGACAGTAGATTCCCTCCTCTAAAAGTAGGGATAAAGAGTGTGTTATGTGCTGAAAGGACACCCAAACTAAACATCATGTAGCAATAACATTGGGTTTGAAATGGTGAATCCAGGAGAAACAGAGGGTCAGTCAGAAAAGTTTATAAAAGAGAAGTATATGCACTATTTGGGCCTGATTCACAAAGGTAAACTTACTCTAAGTCTAAGATTTTGTGCTATTCAGAAAGGTATTTGATGAGTAGTATCTTTTCGACTACAGGGTACCTGCTTTCATGGCAGAGACTCCACACATAAAAAATAGGACACTCCTGTCTTTTTTTGTATGGATTCTTTGTCACGATAGCGGGAGCTATGCAGTCGTAAGGGTACTACTCATAAAATATGTTAGACCTGTCACTCTTAGGATGGTCTTCCTCCAAATGTTTACCTTATTCCCTCCTATTCATTTCTGATCTTGTTTTGTTGTCCTTAAGACTCATGACACTTCACCACTGTCAACCTGTGCCTGAAGTGCTTGTGCTCCCTTCTCTAAATGTGATAGAAATGGCTTATGCCCAATTAACATATTTAGTTTACTTGTAAGTCCCTAGTAAAGAGGCACCCCATGTTCCAATAACCTAAAAATTAAATGTTACTAGTGGGCCTACGGCAATGATTGTGCCATCCACTCAAGTTGCCTTGTAAAACATGTCTCAGGCCTGCGATTGCAGCCTGTTTGTGTAGTTTTAGCAGCCATTTCACCTGGCAAAATGAACTTTTGCCAGGCCTAAACCTTTATTTTTTATGCACACAGGTCACCCATAGGGAAGGCACTAAATAGCTCATAGGGCAGGGTGCATGGTATTTAAAAAGTTGGACATGTACTTTTAGGATTTACATGTCCTGATAGTGAAAAACTCTTACTTTTTCACTACTGCAAGGCCTACATCTCCCATAGGTTAATATTGTGTTCCCTTGTTACATTTAATAAGTAACATTCAATTGGGAGCAGTTAGACAATTTTAGTTTGGTGATTAAAATATCATAATTAAAAGCCTTTAATAGTAAATTCAGATATTAAGTCAAAATTTTGAAAATGCCACTTTTGTAAACTAGGCATTTTCTTGTCCTAATCATTAGGTGACTGAAGCCTGTCCCTGGGTCACACAACTAGGTGTAGCTGGCTGTTGGTCTTTGTGAATTGTTCTGAGATAGTGAGATAAAGGGGGACTTGGCTTTGTCAGCATTGACCAATCTGACTTAACTAGAGGGAGGAGCTGTCACCTACCACACTTACACATCACAAAGGATCTGCTTGAAGACACTCACAAAGAGATTTTCATTAGTCTTTTGTGTCTCCAGACATGCTGGGCCCAGGCCAGAGAGGAAGAGGATGCCTGATAGCTCAGGGATGTAGAAACCTCCAGCAACCTTCTCCTACTTCAAGGTGGGCACCAGGTATAAATATTGGACCCTCAGACCCAGCTCTTCAGTACACATCTGGACCTGTAGAAGACTGAGAAGGACTGCTTGCTGCTTTGCCAAAAAAAGGACTGCCACTCTACTGCCCTGCTGTGCTGCCTTGCTGACGTCCTCCCTGAGCGAGAGGGACTGGACCTACACCTTGAACCCAAGATCACCAGAGTGACTCCAAGGGCTATTTTGATGTCCTCCTGATTAGAGACTCAGGGACATAACAGCCTCAAAAAACCTTATACCCAGGACCTGGACTCTGTTCGCTACGAGTACTAACCTCTGTACTACCCTCTCAAGTGGTGCCACTCCAATCTTGGTCCTTTGGAGGTGGGCCTGAAGGCGCTATACCAGATCAGCTGTGCTTCCAGAAGACCCAATGCAGCACAAATCATCACCTCCCAGAAGTCCACATCAGAGCAGCAATGTGATGCATGTCCTTACAAAACTCTGCATCAGAAACATTGCGCAAGCACCCCTGATGCAGGACTTCCCATCACAGCCTACCATTTCCTCGGAACTGCCTCGCCGTAACTTGTCCTCTATGCAAATATTCGCATCGCAAGCCCCAGGTTGACAGTATACTCGATGACAATGCACGGTTCTGCACCGCAAACTTCTTAACTTTTTCACAATCAGCCAGTGTGCGACACATCTTTGATGTAGGACTTCACATCACAAGCTGCTTGTCGACAGCATCCTCAATGACAAAGCAGGTCTTCGGATCGCAGTGTTGCAGCTCCCTGGAACCAACGCTGCAAGGTGCATCTCCACACCTCGACCTCACATTGCCTCAACTGCATGATACATCCTCTATATGGGACCTTGCATTGCTCCACAACCAGAATTTAAAGTACAGCTGGCATAACTGGGTCCCTGCAGCCAATCCATGCTCCATTGAAGTCGACCTGAACTTGTAATTTTGTCCCGGTCTAGCATGACCAGAAAACCACAATTGGAGATGTGGACCTTTGGCCCTATTCACTTAAATTGTTGAAATTGCATATCTCGTTGTATATTCAGTGAATGTTTGTTGTTTTGGTCTAATATTATTTATTAAATTAAATTGTATTTTTCTAAATTGGAGTGTGGAATTGTTCTTCTGTCGTGTTTTCACTTTATCACTGTTTGAGGTGCTGCATAAATAATTTATGCACTGCTTGTAAGCTAAGTCTGACTGCATTGTGCCAAGCTACCAGGCGGTTGAGCAAAGGTTATGCTTGTGACGTCACCCTGACAAACAGTGTGATTGCTGCTTGAGTAAGGTTTCACCCCCTCGCCCCAACCAGTAGCACAATATCTTACAAAATACCATTGTGAGTAGGATAAAATCATAAACCTATGCAAAGGTGTAGGTGTACCTTGTGAATCAGACCTTTTATAGGCAAAGACATACATAAAAGGCTTTATTGTATGCATGTCCACCAAACTATCTACACTGTCTACAATTCAAAATTCAGCTCATGGCACTCCATGTTAGTCACAGGCATGCATCAAAAACATAACTTTCTTTAATGTAAAGTTACAAGGCGAGGTTTAGTGGGAGAAGCTATCTCTCATTTGGCAAACAATGAGATATGCTCCTAGAGTGAACATGTGACTATCTGGAGTCACAACTCTTTCATTTAAAGATATATTAACTCCATAATATGATATCCTGGTATAGAGGGTGCATATGACACCTAGGAGTTGCAAAGGTAGGGCAGACATGAGCCCCAACTTTATCTCTGAAGTGGTGCAAATTGCTTGAGGGAGGATACTCTAAATATACCATGGGCTATTTGAAATACTTCTAACTCTTTGAAGTTTGCAAACACTTCAGTTTTCTGCAGTAACGGACCCCTGTAAGAACTACATTTGGCTGATTTTGCCATACCAGTCCAGAAAAAGGAGGGTCAACCATGGCTCTCACCACTCTTGCAACATGTCATCTCAGTAAACTGCCCAAAACTGCTTGTCCAGTTACTGGACAACTATCAGCAAAACATGATGTTGCCATGGCAGAGCCATCCACTTCTTTACATGGAGAGACTTCAACACTTTTCTGATTCATCATTGTCCGCATCATCAAGGCAAGCATGCATTTGAGCTAATTTCATTTCCCTACATGCCAATGTTCACCAACAAGGTTCACTTCCCTTGATTGAAATGGGTTCACCCCTCAGAGAAGTCAGATTGCAATCTTCTTGGGCACTTACTATGATAGGGCTATGTCATGTGAAAAGTAGGTATGCATCTCTCAACATGAGTTCTCCTACATTTTGCAATGTGTGCAGATTCTGTGTCAATTGTGGGATGTGGATACTGTAATTGTTACCAATCAGTAAAAAGTGAATGAACATTTGATAAGAATGGTACACAGAGTGATGTAGGTAACACAACTGGAACAAAATAAATGCACTGGGGAAGGCATGTAAAATGTATGACATGCACAGGAGTGAGTAGAGAGTTGACCAGTCAATAAGAGCATGAAATATAACAAAATGTACAAGGGACAGAAGGCCAAAACAAAGAAGCACTCAAAAATCAATTACATCCAAAAGACTTCCCAGGTCTTACACACTACTAAGGTCTAGGAGTAGCATTTTCTCATAATTGCGCCTCGCCTCCCCACCTTCTATTATTTCCATCAATACTACATCCCTGGCTAGCTGGAAACATACAGATGACATTTGCCCTTACAAAATCTATGTGAAGGAACCTGAGGGTGTGGGCTTGAGTGTAGTTAAGTCTGAGGATGCTGTCAGGTAAGAGGTGAGGGAGAAACCAGCAGGGCCCATATATCCTCCCTGGGAGTCTCTAGGCATGTCACTTTTCTGTGCTGGTCAGCATGCTGACACTGAAGATGACCAATGGCCTTGATGAAGTCTGTGGCCTAAATGTCATTGACTCCAAGCTCACTAAGGTCTGAGGAGAAAGAAATGGATTATCAGTTGGGTGGATGGTAGCCAACCACTAGTGATCATTTCTTTATTCTTGATAGGTCCACTAAGGGATTCAGGGCCATATGTACGAACACATTTTCCCATCGACACAGAATGGGTAAAACCCTTTGCTACATCTGGCCCTCAGTCATTTGAACTTGAGCTCAACTCCTCCTAGCCATGGCACAGAGCAGACAGGCATTTAGAAGTACCATTTCAATTGAAAAGACAAAAATACAATACAATAACATTCCACTCCAATTAATTTTTTTTTTTTTTTTTTATGTTAATGAACACAATTACATAAAAATAACAACAATCAAATAAGAGGAACAGGAGATATGAGTTTTTAAAACTTTTAAATCAAAATAGTGCTGAAAAGCACAAAGACCAACTGTGGGTACCTGATCTTGCTTGACCGAGATAACGTAAAATGTTATGGCCAATCGTAATGGATCGCCAGTCAGATACATGTATCAGATTTGTCCCTGTGGCTTTGAAACATTTGTGGACGAATTATAGTTGTCAAGATTAGGAAACGTAGCAAGCTGCAGGCTGGATCAGAAGTTGGGCTCAACGATGGCAGATTGTTGAAGAGCAAGTTCCCAGTGCAGTTGCTGACAAATGTGCACAGTTCCAAACAGGCAAAATCCAAAGTCCATATCCAGGAAGGCCTCAAACTTGATCAAACGCTATTCGGTGTTGATCCCTCCAAAAAATTCTGCATCCAGACTCAGAAATGTTTCTGAAAGCCAGGTGATGAGGGCTACTGGTGATTCAACATCTGCTGCTTCAACAGTGACCGGAATTCTGGTAGTTCTCCAGACAGAAAGATCCCAGCTTTTGCAGTTGGGGCAAAAGGAGTACACTATAACACGGGCCAAGGACTTCCGAACCTCAGGAACTGCAATTTGGGGTAATTCCAAGAGAAGCCACCAACAGGGTCCTGGGCAGGTCCAGTTGGATCTGGTTAGCTATGGTCTTCCAGGAAAGTGTTCTTTTTGCAACTTTTGTCTCCCTGTCACTTGACAAGAGGTCAGACAACTGACTTGTGGAGTCTCCTTCTAAGCCCTGAGTACATGTGTGAGCAGGCCCAACCCTCAGGGCTCTCCCCACAGGTCTCAAAAGCTGATGTAGTCTGTTTCCTGTCTTTCATATGTCCAGTAATATTCTAAAGAGGGTGCAAGGGGGTGCCAAATTCATGCCTAGCATTAGCCAGTGGGAACCCCTAGCTCCTGCCTGACCAATGGGGAGAAGTTCCCTGGGGTAGCCCTAGCAACTTTTGTACCAGTTCCTTACTGCCTTATTACAATCAATCCTACAGTGACCCTCTCTACCTAAAACTAAGAGGGTAATTAATAATCTAAACAGCTCCTGGGTGACATTTGGAAGATCAGGCAAATAGGCTTCAATGGGCTTTTGGCATGATAAAGACAGATTTTTAAAAGTACCTTTTCTGAAATATGTGTTACAAATTCAACTTTGCCAATGAACTGGATTTGCAATACGTGTTTTAAAAAGTCCCAAAAATAACTTTTTTATTAGGTTCCTAGGCAGAGATAACTTCATTAACTTTAATAAGGTATCCCAATGCTTTCCTATGGAATAGTTAACCCTACCACAGTAAAAATAGCGTTTAGGGTATTGTCACTTTAAGGACGTTTAACATTACATTTTTACAGGTACAACTTATAAGTATCATGCACCCTACATTATGGGTATTTAAGGCCTGCTTAATATATAAAAGGATGGTTTATGCCTGTTGAAAGAGGCTATTTTGACAGTACGAATACGCCATTTAAACTCACACAGCCTAGTTACTAGTGGCCAGCCTGCACTCATTATTTGCACTGTCATGCCCTGCAGCCAACTAGTGACATTTACCCTCTTCCGTGCTGAGGACGGCTTGGAGCTGTCATCAGCTAAGGAGCATGTTTGCCAAGGACGGCTCTGACCCATCCTGGCATATTAGTCAGGAAATCCCCTGCTGTTTACAGCCATGGGAGCTGGGGAAGAGTTTCCCCAGCTGGCCAAGGCATATTTTTTCAGTGTAATGACACTCAGCACGCATAGCGCACTGAAGTCACTACATTGAAAGTGAAATAAGCCAATCATCTCATTTCACTTTCACTGCTTTGGTGCTCAGGGGCATATCTCAACCACCCAAGCAACAAAGTTCATGGGAGAGAAACTGTTGGAAACGGGAGAACCTTCCCATTCCAACTGTACCTTTTCCAAATGGATCCCTGCTTGGGGATTGCCATAAGGGGGCAATCCCCAAGCAGGGATCCATTCGACTAGACACCAGGATTTTCTTTTACTTTTTGGGAGTGGTTCCTTAAACAAGGGTCGCTCCTCATTATTTGAAATACATTATGGCTGTTTTCTACCCGCCCTGGGGGCAGATTGGCTATATTTTGGGTCTATCTGCCCGGGGCAGGCAGCAGAAAACCACTAGACGTCAGTGATTTTTAAAAATATATATTGGAGATTGGCCCCCTAGCAAGGGTCACTCTCCATTACTGGGGTATTATGTTAGCTGTTTTATTCCACCCCTGGGGGCAGATCAACCATATTTTTAGGCCAATCTGCCTCCAAGAGGGGCAGAAAACCACTAGACATCAGGGATTTTTATATAATACATGTTGGGGAGTGGCCCCTTGGGCAAGGGTTACTCCCCATTATGAGGGCCATTTTGCGCCCCACTGAGGGCAGATCGGCCATATTTGTACGTTGATCTGCTCCAAGGGGTGGGGGGGCAGAAAAACACTAGACATCAGAGATTACTTTTTTTATTTACAGTGATGAGGGCTGCCCAGCATGGGTATCACAATGCCCCACCCTTTCAACAAATAAAAAAGAGAAACAGTCTTTCTTCCCCCACCGAGGCACATGGGGGAAATATCCCTCATCTTCCCTCCCGTTGAGGTAGAAAGCCCTCTAGACACCAAGAACAACTTTTTGTTTTTTATTTGTAGAGGTAGGGGCTGCCCAGTATGGGCATGGCCATGTCCTTTCAAAAAAGGTAAACTGCCTTTCTGCATCCTGGAGGGCAGATGGGGGCAATTACTCCATCTGACCCCTTGGGGGGGGCATATAGCTCACTAAATACCAGGGATTACTTTTTTATTTGTAGGGGTGGGGCTGCACAGCATGGCAATGCCCTCACCACCTGAAAAAGGAAATGGTCTCTCTGTCCACCAGGGGGCAGATGGGGAAATAACCCCCACCTGCCCCCCCTCCGGGGGGCATATAACCCAGTTGACACCAGGAATTCCTTTTTGTTTTTTTATTTATAGGATTGGGGGCTGCCCAGCATGGGTATGGCCGTGCCCCTGCCCCCTCAAAAATGAGAAAACAGTCTTTCTGTCCCACAGGACAATTACCCCCAACTGCCCCACCCGGACTTTTTTAAATTTGTAGTTGTGGGGACTGTCCAACATGCCCCAATCTTCCCCCAAAAAGTGAAACAGTCTTTCTGCCCCCCCAGGAGGTAAATGGGGCAATTATCCCCATCTGTGCCTCCCCACCCCACTAGAGGGGCATAAAGTCCATTAGACACTAAATATTAACGTTTTGTTCTTTTATTTGTAGGAGTAGGGGATGCCCACCTCTTAAATGGGGAAACATTCTTTTTGCCCCCTGGGGGCAGATGGGGTACTATCCCCAATATGCCCCGCCTGGGGGTAGAAGACCCACTGTATGGCAGCAATATATAATTTCATTAACATATTGGGGTTGGTCTTTCCCAGCCTAACATCGTGCCCCACCCTCACCCATAAAACCTCAATAGTTTTTCTGCTCCCCTGTGGACTTAATTCTCTCATCCTAATGGCAAGCAAGAGGATATTTGATTCTTTTTGGATATTGTTTTTACAAATGGGCCAGGAGAGTTTGGATAACTCCCACTATCACCCCACTTGCAATAGCGAACAGCTGCACTATATTCAATTGGGTAGGCTGCCACCTGGAAAAACCTACCAGACCCAGACAGTTCTGAAAATTAGATATCCAGGGGACTCTAGGGCGGTGTGCTTTGCATGCATCCCACACCATTTTCCTGCCCATAATGCCCTGCAAATCTAAATGTTGACTAAAACACACATTTTCCCCACATTTCTGTGATGGAGACTTCCTGATTCTGCAGGAATCCACAACATTCCTACCACTCAGCATTGCCCCACTTCTGCCAGTGTGAATGCTGCACCATTTGACGGTTGGGCCTAGTGACAGGAACAGATCCAACTGAGGTCAACAGGAGACCCCATGCTAGGTTTCCCATTGTCCTTGCTTTAATCCATTCCTGTCACTGACACTAGGCCCAGCTGCACAAATGTCACAGCATTTTTATCAGCACAAGTGGGGCACCATGTTTATCAGAAGACTTAGGAGAATGCCAGGTGGAAAGAAGTTTGTGGTTCCCTGAATATTCCAAAACTTCCCATCACAGACATTTGAGGAAAATGTGGTTTTAGTCAATGTTAAAGGTTTGTAAGGGATTCTGGGTAAAACAACACAGTGAGAGGCATGCAAGTCACCCCCATCTTGGATTTAATTAGGTGCTTGGTTTCCAAAAATGTACAGGTTTGTTAGGTTCCCTTAGTGCCAGCTGAGCCAGGGCCCAAAAACCACAGCCACCCGCTTTGCAAAAACCGGGTCCGTTTTGCATGGAAAAATTTGTTAAATCCATGTTGCATTTTGGGCCATTTCCTGTCACAGCCACCAGGCCTACCCAAACCAGGGAAGTACCATTTTTATCAGAAGACTTATGGAAATGCTGGGTGGAAGGAAGTTTGTGGCTCCCCACAGATTCAAGAACTTTCTATCATCACAGAGATGTGAGAAAATGTGTTTTTTATAGTCAACTTTTGAGGTATGCAGGGAATTCTGGGTAGCACCACCTGGTGAGAGCCACAGAAGTCATCCCATCCTGGATTCCCCTACATGTCTAGTTTAAAAAAAGTACAGGTTTGCTAGTTTTCCCTAGGTGCCAGCTGAGCTAGGGCTCAAAATCCACAATTAGGCACATTGCACAAAACTGGTCATTTTTCATTGGAAAAATATGATGCGTCCATGTTGCGTTTTGGGCAATTTCCTGTTGTGGTCACTAGGCCTAGCCACACAAGTGAGATATCATTTGTATCCGAAGACTTAGGGGAACAGTGTTATTACCAATTGTATTTCTCTACATTTGCTCCTTCCAAATGGAAAACAATGTGTAAGAAAGAAATAATTTTGAGAAATACCCTCCAATTCACACGCCAGTATGGGTACCCACAAGTTCAGAGAAGAGATGTGTAAATAACCCCGCTTTCTAAACTCCATAGCTTGTGCCCAGTTAGAAAATACATAAGTTTCCTTGATACCTGTTTTTCACTATTTATATTTTACCATATTGTTAGAAACTGGGTTTTTGGTTGGCAGTCAGGTTACCCTCTGTCCAAGCAAGAACCCTCACTCTAGTCAGGGCAAGTCACACACAATCCAAATTATCCTGTGCCCACCCTCTGGTAGCTTGGCACGAGCAGTCAGGCTTAACTTAGAAGGCAATGTGTAAAGTATTTGTGCAATAAATCATACAATAACACAATATGGCACCACAAAAATACCCCACACAGTGTTTCGAAAAATATAGAATATTTATCTGGATATTTGTAGATCAACACAATAAAAGATGCAATACGAATTTGTAGAAATATCACTGAAAGGTGATATAAAGTGTATTAAGTCTTTGCAACTTGCAAACCGCCAAAAACCCGACATCCACAAAAGTCCGCCACACCAAAGGTCAGCGAAAAAATGGCGATGACCAAACCTCCACCATCACGCCAACAGAAATACGCCCATACCATTCCGAGCCACAAATCCACGCGGCGGTCTTTTAAACGCGGTATTCCATTGGCGGTACACACCGCCGCAGTCAAAATACACACACACATAGAAAACTCAGCCACATTGGTCATTTTGAAACACACACACCTGATACACATACTAACACCACTCCCACACACCCAACACAATATAAAACACACACCTACATCACCCACAAACCCCTACGACCCGAAATTATTGACGAAGGCTAGAGAGAGAGCACAGAATAGACAATCCCACAACACAGAGGCACACAACACCATCACCCACACAGAATCCACGCACGAAACACCACACACCACCACACGCACCACACTCATCACCACAAACGCCACCCCACACCTCATCCACACCACCCCATGGCACCCCAAAGACACCCCAGGTTCACTGACGCAGAACTCAGGGTCATGGTGGAGGAAATAGTCCATGTAGAGCCCCAGCTCTTCGGGGCACAGGTGCAGCACACCACAATTGCCAGGAAGATGGAGCTATGGCGAAGGATAGTGGACAGGGTCAACGCAGTGGGACAGCATCCACGCAATAGGGATGACATAAGGAAGCGCTGGAACGACCTACGGGGGAATGTGCGTTCCATGGTATCAAGGCACAACATTGCGGTGCAGAAGACTGGCGGCGGACCCCCACCTTCTCCCCCAGAATTTACAGCATGGGAGGAGGAAGTCTTGCACATCCTGCATCCTGAGGGCCTCGCAGGAGTAGGCGGAGGAATGGACTCTGGTAAGTCAAATCTTCACTACTGCTTCCCACCCCCACCCCACCTGCATGCCAAATCATACCCCCACCCTCACCCCCACCCCCATCACACCAACTCCTTGCAAATGGCTCACCATCACAACCCACCCATCCCAACACCAAGCCCTGCATGCGACCACAAAGCATGGACACCCATCACCAAAGCATGCCCACTGCACACACACATCACCCCCACAAGCCACCCTCACAAAAGCCCCCACAAGGGAATGCCTGCAATTGGGTACACGGACACCCACCCATCACACGAAATGCCACACACAGAAGTAATAACCATACCTTTATACCCCTGCAGGACCCGAACGCCACCACACCGCCACGGAGGGTACAGAGATGTCCATCCCACCCCCAGAAGAGGCCCCCAGCGATGACAGCAGTTCGGTCTCCCTGGACCCAGATGACCAGCCCGGCCCATCGGGGACCTCTGGACAGTCGGTTCCCCACAGACAGCCACAGGCTACACCAGACCCAACCCCCTCTGGGAACACCAGCACAGCTCCCACCCAGTGGGCCCATGCCTCTGTCTCCAGGACACGTCAATCAGCGGTGTGTCCACCACTACAGGGCACCCAGGTTGACCCACCACCCCAACAACAACAGGGACCTGGGGGCAGTGGTAGTGGGCACACCGTCCAGGAGACAGAGGCCCAGGAACACAGGGGAACTGGGAGGGCTGCTGTGCGACAGGGGGGGGACAGGCCCAGGGAACCGACTCTCCAAGAGGCCCTCTCCTCCATCATGGGAGCTTACCACCACTCCCAGGAGACGATGGCGACGGTACTGGCCAGGTTCCAGGAGATCCAGGCACTGCAGGAGGAACGGTACATGGGGTTCAGAGAGGAACTGAGGAACATCGGTTCCGCAATGGGGACCATCGTCGTGGCCCTTAACCAGATAGTCACCACATTGCGGGACCATGTGGCTCCCCAAAGGGCCCCTGTCACTAGCCCAGGCCAGGAACAGCCTACCACCTCTGCCGGCTCTAGTGGACAGGAGGCCCCCACACAACAACAGGCCACCAGAACCCCACCTCCTGCAGAAGAAGAACCACCCCACAAGCGGAACCTGAGATCTCACAAGAAGACAGAGTAGGATTGCAAGACCCCCGCCAGCATAAGATAACCCCTGATGTCATCCCACTGTCCCACATTGTCACCCTGTCCAACCTTTAACTGCCCCTGCTCCATCCTTCCACAGGCATATGGACAATGCACCTGTGCGACTGAGAACTGGACTCTGCCATGGACATTACTCCACCCCCACCCATCACCGTTTTACAATCATGTACCAATATGTAGCACTTAAAATAAATCACTTATTGCACTTAAAATAACAGGAGTCTGCTTGTATTCTTAACAAATGTATTAGACATAACGGTGCAATAATGTCCAGTTACTTTGTGATGACAACATACCAATTTCAATAAGCTTTAGTCCATGGGCAAACAAAGCAGAAGTCACGCAGTGGGTCATACAGCTCTGAAAAGGGAAGGGAAAGTCACTAATCAGTTATCAGGAACTGGAGGGAAACACAGACAGTGGAGACGCATGAGGCCTTAAGTAAATGTAAAATGGCGTGGGTGATTCTTACCTGTGTGCTACTGAACATATTGTTGTATGACTGTATCCCTGTTGTCCGTGTCGTCCCCATCGTCTTCCTCCTCTTCACTCTCCACATGTTCCACAGCTGCTACAACACCACTGTAAAGAAATGGCTCCCTGTTGCAGTTACCCCCCACTTTTTGCCTGATACTGATGCTGACTTGACTGAGAAGTGTGCTGGGACCCTGCTAACCAGGCCCCAGCACCAGTGTTCTTTCACCTAAAATGTACCATTGATCCCACAATTGGCACACCCTGGCATCCAGATAAGTCCCTTGTAACTGGTACCTCTGGTACCAAGGGCCCTGATGCCAGGGAAGGTCTCTAAGGGCTGCAGCATGCATTATGCCACCCTAGAGACCCCTCACTCAGCACAGCCACACTGCTTACAAGCCTGTGTGTACTAGTGAGAACAAAATTAGTAAGTCGACATGGCACTCCCCTCAGGGTGCCATGCCAGCCTCTCACTGCCTATGCAGTATAGATAAGACACCCCTCTAGCAGGCCTTACAGCCCTAAGGCAGGGTGCACTATACCATAGGTGAGGGTACCAGTGCATGAGCACTGTGCCCCTACAGTGTCTAAGCAAAACCTTAGACGTTGTAAGTGCAGGGTAGCCATAAGAGTATATGGTCTGGGAGTCTGTTTTACACGAACTCCACAGCACCATAATGGCTACACTGAAAACTGGGAAGTTTGGTATCAAACTTCTCAGCACAATAAATGCACACTGATGCCAGTGTACATTTGATTGTAAAATACACCACAGAGGGCACCTTAGAGGTGCCCCCTGAAACTTAACCAACTATCTGTGTAGGCTGACTAGTTCCAGCAGCCTGCCACACTAGAGACATGTTGCTGGCCCCATGGGGAGAGTGCCTTTGTCACTCTGAGGCCAGTAACAAAGCCTGCACTGGGTGGAGATGCTAACACCTCCCCCAGGTAGGAGCTGTGACACCTGGCGGTGAGCCTCAAAGGCTCACCCCTTTGTCACAGCCCAGCAGGGCACTCCAGCTTAGTGGAGTTGCCCGCCCCCTCCGGCCACGGCCCCCACTTTTGGCGGCAAGGCTGGAGGGAACAAAGAAAGCAACAAGGAGGAGTCACTGGCCAGTCAGGACAGCCCCTAAGGTGTCCTGAGCTGAAGTGACTCTAACTTTTAGAAATCCTCCATCTTGCAGATGGAGGATTCCCCCAATAGGGTTAGGATTGTGACCCCCTCCCCTTGGGAGGAGGCACAAAGAGGGTGTACCCACCCTCAGGGCTAGTAGCCATTGGCTACTAACCCCCCAGACCTAAACACGCCCTTAAATTTAGTATTTAAGGGCTACCCTGAACCCTAGAAAATTAGATTCCTGCAACAAGAAGAAGGACTGCCCAGCTGAAAAACCCCTGCAGCGGAAGACCAGAAGACGACAACTGCCTTGGCTCCAGAAACTCACCGGCCTGTCTCCTGCCTTCCAAAGATCCTGCTCCAGCGACGCCTTCCGAAGGGACCAGCGACCTCGACATCCTCTGAGGACTGCCCCTGCTTCGAAAAGACAAGAAACTCCCGAGGACAGCGGACCTGCTCCAAGAAAAGCTGCAACTTTGTTTCCAGCGGCTTTTAAAGAACCCTGCAAGCTCCCCGCAAGAAGCGTGAGACTTGCAACACTGCACCCGGCGACCCCGACTCGGCTGGTGGCGATCCAACACCTCAGGAGGGACCCCAGGACTACTCTGATACTGTGAGTACCAAAACCTGTCCCCCCTGAGCCCCCACAGCGCCGCCTGCAGAGGGAATCCCGAGGCTTCCCCTGACCGCGACTCTTTGAACCTAAAGTCCCGACGCCTGGGAGAGACCCTGCACCCGCAGCCCCCAGGACCTGAAGGACCGGACTTTCACTGGAGAAGTGACCCCCAGGAGTCCCTCTCCCTTGCCCAAGTGGAGGGTTCCCCGAGGAATCCCCCCCTTGCCTGCCTGCAGCGCTGAAGAGATCCCGAGATCTCTCATAGACTAACATTGAAAACCCGACGCTTGCTTCTACACTGCACCCGGCCGCCCCCGCGCTGCTGAGGGTGAAATTTCTGTGTGGACTTGTGTCCCCCCCGGTGCCCTACAAAACCCCCCTGGTCTGCCCTCCGAAGACGCGGGTACTTACCTGCAAGCAGACCGGAACCGGGGCACCCCCTTCTCTCCATTCTAGCCTATGTGTTTTGGGCACCACTTTGAACTCTGCACCTGACCGGCCCTGAGCTGCTGGTGTGGTGACTTTGGGGTTGCTCTGAACCCCCAACGGTGGGCTACCTTGGACCAAGAACTGAACCCTGTAAGTGTCCTACTTACCTGGTAAAACTAACAAAAACTTACCTCCCCCAGGAACTGTGAAAATTGCACTAAGTGTCCACTTTTGAAACAGCTATTTGTCAATAACTTGAAAAGTATACATGCAATTTTGATGATTTGAAGTTCCTAAAGTACTTACCTGCAATACCTTTCGAACAAGATATTACATGTTAAATTTGAACCTGTGGTTCTTAAAATAAACTAAGAAAAGATATTTTTCTATATAAAAACCTATTGGCTGGATTTGTCTCTGAGTGTGTGTACCTCATTTATTGTCTATGTGTATGTACAACAAATGCTTAACACTACTCCTTGGATAAGCCTACTGCTCGACCACACTACCACAAAATAGAGCATTAGTATTATCTATTTTTACCACTATTTTACCTCTAAGGGGAACCCTTGGACTCTGTGCATGCTATTCCTTACTTTGAAATAGCACATACAGAGCCAACTTCCTACATTGGTGGATCAGCGGTGGGGTACAAGACTTTGCATTTGCTGGACTACTCAGCCAATACCTGATCACACGACAAATTCCAAAATTGTCATTAGAAATTGATTTTTGCAATTTGAAAAGTTTTCTAAATTCTTAAAAGACCTGCTAGGGCCTTGTGTTAGATCCTGTTTAGCATTTCTTTTAGAGTTTAAAAGTTTGTTAAAAGTTTGAATTAGATTCTAGAACCAGTTTTAGTTTCTTAAAAAGTATTCCAACTTTTAGAAGCAAAATGTCTAGCACAGATGTGACTGTGGTGGAACTCGACACCACACCTTACCTCCATCTTAAGATGAGGGAGCTAAGGTCACTCTGTAAAATAAAGAAAATAACAATGGGCCCCAAACCTACCAAAATACAGCTCCAGGAGCTTTTGGCAGAGTTTGAAAAGGCCAACCCCTCTGAGGGTGGCAACTCAGAGGAAGAGGATAGTGACCAGGAGGAAAATTCCCCCCTACCAGTCCTATCTAGGGAGAACAGGGTCCCTCAAACCCTGACTCCAAAAATAATAGTCAGAGATGCTGGTTCCCTCACAGGAGAGACCAACACCTCTGAAATCACTGAGGATAACTCCAGTGAAGATGACCCCCTGTTAGCCAGGATGGTCAAAAGATTGGCTTTGGAAAAGCAGCTCCTAGCCATAGAAAGGGAAAGAAAAGAGATGGGCCTAGGTCCCATCGATGGTGGCAGCAACTTAAATAGGGTCAGAGATTCTCCTGACATCCTAAAAATCCCCAAAGGGATTGTAACAAAATATGAAGATGGTGATGACATCACCAAATGGTTCACAGCTTTTGAGAGGGCTTGTGTAACCAGAAAAGTAAACAGATCTCACTGGGGTGCTCTCCTTTGGGAAATGTTCACTGGAAAGTGTAGGGATAGACTCCTCACACTCTCTGGAAAAGATGCAGAATCTTATGACCTCATGAAGGGTACCCTGATTGAGGGCTTTGGATTCTCCACTGAGGAGTATAGAATTAGATTCAGGGGGGCTCAAAAATCCTCGAGCCAGACCTGGGTTGATTTTGTAGACTACTCAGTAAAAACACTAGATGGTTGGTTAACTGGAAATGAAGTGTGTGACTATGTTGGGCTTTATAATTTGTTTATGAAAGAGCACATTTTAAGTAACTGCTTCAATGAAAAGTTGCATCAGTATCTGGTAGATCTAGGTCCAATTTCTCCCCAAGAATTGGGAAAGAAGGCAGACCACTGGGTCAAGACTAGGGTAACCAAAACTTCCACTGGGGGTGACCAAAAGAAAGGGGTTACAAAAACTCCCCAGGAGAAAGTGGGTGACCCTAGAAACAAAGAAAAAGAGTCCTCTGTAGGCCCCCAAAAACCAGAACAGGTGGGTGGGCCCCAAGACACAACCCAAAACAAAGGTGGGTACCAGGGTAAGAACTGGGATGCCACTAAGGCATGGTGCCACAACTGTAAACAGTCTGGGCACCACACCAAGGACACTTCTTGTCCCAAAAACAAACCCCAGAACAAAATTCCAGGGGTAACCAGTGTAGCCATGGGAGATGACTCCTCAGATGAGGAGGTCTTCATAGCCTTCAACTGGAAACAGGGCCCAACAGGTGAGTTGGAGATTCCAGAGGGAAGTAGACACTTCCACCACCTACTGGTGAATGGAATCCCAACCACTGCCCTGAGAGACACTTGTGCCAGTCACACTATTGTGCATGACAGGCTGGTACTCTCAAACCAGTACATCCCAGGTGAGATGGCCAGAGTAAGAGTTAGCCCAGACAGGGTCACTAATAGGCCTGTGGCTCTTGTGCCCATAGAAGTGGGTGGAACTTTTAGCTGGAGAAGGGTGGTAGTCAGTACAGACCTCCCCCTTGATTGTCTCCTTGGAAATGACTACCCAGAGGTTAGTCAGAGCCTAAGAGAAGAACTGGTCCAGGGCCAGTCCTCTCCCAAGGATTCTGGAGTGCCTGCCTCTGCAGTAAATGCAAGTAGGCCCCAGAAGAAAAAGAAAAGGAAACAGAGTAGGAAAGGTGGACAACCTTTAGCCAAGGTTCCAGCAAGCCAAGGAGATTCTGCTCCAGTAGGGGAGAACTCCAAAAATGGCTCTGATAAAGTCCAACCTGACCCACAAGAAGTCCTGGCTAGTCAGGCAACTGTTAAGCCTGAGTGGGTGGCTCCTCAGCTAACAGAAGAAAGAGTGGAAGAAGGGTGTTTACTACAAGATGTGGTAACCCCCCACTCTAATACAGCAGACAGGCACCCTGAACCCAAAGAAGCCTGTAACTTAGCCCCTTCCCTTGTAGGTGAAGAGCTAAAGGTGTGGTTCTGGGCACTGACAGCTGTCAGTGGCCTCTGCTGGGTGTTAGCCTTTATGGCTGCACTATCCTTGGCATGGTGGTCTGACCCCATGCCAAATAACAAGTTAGGCCCCCTGACCCTGTTGGTCATGGTGGGGTTACTCCAGCTCTGGGTAACCTCTTTGGGTAAGCTAGGGGTGACCCTGGCTAAGATAAGATTAGCAGAGGTGGATACCTCTGATCTCAAAATAGAGAGAATGGGTAAAGACATAAAAAGCACAGACAAGAGGCAGTTCAGACTAGGTCCTATCACTGTGGAAGTGGGTCAGTTCCCCAGAGGGAATGACCTGAACAGGAGGATGTAAGGCAGAGTAGGCCCTGCAACAAACCAGCCATTTCCTCTACTCTTCCTCGCCTGACAGACTAGGAAGACTCTTCCAGCGTTGGCTGAGTCTCCTGGCCTGTGGGCTGGGGGGGGCTTGTGTAAAGAAATGGCTCCCTGTTGCAGTTACCCCCCACTTTTTGCCTGATACTGATGCTGACTTGACTGAGAAGTGTGCTGGGACCCTGCTAACCAGGCCCCAGCACCAGTGTTCTTTCACCTAAAATGTACCATTGATCCCACAATTGGCACACCCTGGCATCCAGATAAGTCCCTTGTAACTGGTACCTCTGGTACCAAGGGCCCTGATGCCAGGGAAGGTCTCTAAGGGCTGCAGCATGCATTATGCCACCCTAGAGACCCCTCACTCAGCACAGCCACACTGCTTACAAGCCTGTGTGTACTAGTGAGAACAAAATTAGTAAGTCGACATGGCACTCCCCTCAGGGTGCCATGCCAGCCTCTCACTGCCTATGCAGTATAGATAAGACACCCCTCTAGCAGGCCTTACAGCCCTAAGGCAGGGTGCACTATACCATAGGTGAGGGTACCAGTGCATGAGCACTGTGCCCCTACAGTGTCTAAGCAAAACCTTAGACGTTGTAAGTGCAGGGTAGCCATAAGAGTATATGGTCTGGGAGTCTGTTTTACACGAACTCCACAGCACCATAATGGCTACACTGAAAACTGGGAAGTTTGGTATCAAACTTCTCAGCACAATAAATGCACACTGATGCCAGTGTACATTTGATTGTAAAATACACCACAGAGGGCACCTTAGAGGTGCCCCCTGAAACTTAACCAACTATCTGTGTAGGCTGACTAGTTCCAGCAGCCTGCCACACTAGAGACATGTTGCTGGCCCCATGGGGAGAGTGCCTTTGTCACTCTGAGGCCAGTAACAAAGCCTGCACTGGGTGGAGATGCTAACACCTCCCCCAGGTAGGAGCTGTGACACCTGGCGGTGAGCCTCAAAGGCTCACCCCTTTGTCACAGCCCAGCAGGGCACTCCAGCTTAGTGGAGTTGCCCGCCCCCTCCGGCCACGGCCCCCACTTTTGGCGGCAAGGCTGGAGGGAACAAAGAAAGCAACAAGGAGGAGTCACTGGCCAGTCAGGACAGCCCCTAAGGTGTCCTGAGCTGAAGTGACTCTAACTTTTAGAAATCCTCCATCTTGCAGATGGAGGATTCCCCCAATAGGGTTAGGATTGTGACCCCCTCCCCTTGGGAGGAGGCACAAAGAGGGTGTACCCACCCTCAGGGCTAGTAGCCATTGGCTACTAACCCCCCAGACCTAAACACGCCCTTAAATTTAGTATTTAAGGGCTACCCTGAACCCTAGAAAATTAGATTCCTGCAACAAGAAGAAGGACTGCCCAGCTGAAAAACCCCTGCAGCGGAAGACCAGAAGACGACAACTGCCTTGGCTCCAGAAACTCACCGGCCTGTCTCCTGCCTTCCAAAGATCCTGCTCCAGCGACGCCTTCCGAAGGGACCAGCGACCTCGACATCCTCTGAGGACTGCCCCTGCTTCGAAAAGACAAGAAACTCCCGAGGACAGCGGACCTGCTCCAAGAAAAGCTGCAACTTTGTTTCCAGCGGCTTTTAAAGAACCCTGCAAGCTCCCCGCAAGAAGCGTGAGACTTGCAACACTGCACCCGGCGACCCCGACTCGGCTGGTGGCGATCCAACACCTCAGGAGGGACCCCAGGACTACTCTGATACTGTGAGTACCAAAACCTGTCCCCCCTGAGCCCCCACAGCGCCGCCTGCAGAGGGAATCCCGAGGCTTCCCCTGACCGCGACTCTTTGAACCTAAAGTCCCGACGCCTGGGAGAGACCCTGCACCCGCAGCCCCCAGGACCTGAAGGACCGGACTTTCACTGGAGAAGTGACCCCCAGGAGTCCCTCTCCCTTGCCCAAGTGGAGGGTTCCCCGAGGAATCCCCCCCTTGCCTGCCTGCAGCGCTGAAGAGATCCCGAGATCTCTCATAGACTAACATTGAAAACCCGACGCTTGCTTCTACACTGCACCCGGCCGCCCCCGCGCTGCTGAGGGTGAAATTTCTGTGTGGACTTGTGTCCCCCCCGGTGCCCTACAAAACCCCCCTGGTCTGCCCTCCGAAGACGCGGGTACTTACCTGCAAGCAGACCGGAACCGGGGCACCCCCTTCTCTCCATTCTAGCCTATGTGTTTTGGGCACCACTTTGAACTCTGCACCTGACCGGCCCTGAGCTGCTGGTGTGGTGACTTTGGGGTTGCTCTGAACCCCCAACGGTGGGCTACCTTGGACCAAGAACTGAACCCTGTAAGTGTCCTACTTACCTGGTAAAACTAACAAAAACTTACCTCCCCCAGGAACTGTGAAAATTGCACTAAGTGTCCACTTTTGAAACAGCTATTTGTCAATAACTTGAAAAGTATACATGCAATTTTGATGATTTGAAGTTCCTAAAGTACTTACCTGCAATACCTTTCGAACAAGATATTACATGTTAAATTTGAACCTGTGGTTCTTAAAATAAACTAAGAAAAGATATTTTTCTATATAAAAACCTATTGGCTGGATTTGTCTCTGAGTGTGTGTACCTCATTTATTGTCTATGTGTATGTACAACAAATGCTTAACACTACTCCTTGGATAAGCCTACTGCTCGACCACACTACCACAAAATAGAGCATTAGTATTATCTATTTTTACCACTATTTTACCTCTAAGGGGAACCCTTGGACTCTGTGCATGCTATTCCTTACTTTGAAATAGCACATACAGAGCCAACTTCCTACAACCACCATCTGGACCATCCTCCTGCAGAAAAGGCACCTGGCGTCGCAAAGCAAGATTGTGAAGCATAGAGCAGGCCACGATGATATGGCACACCTTCTTTGGTGAGTACATTAGGGATCCCCCTGCCATATGCAGGCACCTAAACCTGGCCTTCAGGACCCCGAAGGTCCTTTCTATGATCCTCCTAGTTCGCCCATGGGCCTCTTTGTACCGTTCCTCTGCCCTGGTTCGGGGATTCCTCACTGGGGTCAGTAGCCACGACAGGTTGGGGTAACCAGAGTCACCAATTAGCCACACAGTGTCTCTGTAGCTGTTCCATCACATAAGGGATGCTGCTATTTCGCATAACATACGCGTCATGCACTGACCCAGGGAACTTGGCATTTACATGGGAGATGTACTGGTCAGCCAAACAGACCACCTGGACATTCATCGAATGATAACTTCTTTTGTTTCTGTACACCTACTCACTTTCTTTGGGGGGAACCAAAGCCACATGGGTCCCATCAATGGCACCAATGATGTTGGGGATATGTCCAAGGGCATAGAAATCACCCTTCACTGTAGCCAAATCGCCCACCTCAGGGAAAATAATGTAGCTCCGCATGTATTTCATCAGGGCAGACAACACTCTGGACAATACCTTAGAAAACATAGGCTGAGACATCCCAGATGATATGGCCACTGTTGTCTGAAAAGACCCACTTGCCAAAAAATGGAGTACTGACAGAACCTGCACCAGAGGGGGAATCCCTGTGGGTTGGCGGATGGGGGACATCAGGTCTGGCTCCAGCTGGGCACATAGTTCATGTATAGTTGCTCTGTCAAGCCTGTATGTAAGTATGATATGTCGTTCTTCCATTGTCGACAGGTCCACCAGCGGTCGGTACACGGGAGGATTCATCCTTCTCCTCGCAAGTCCCAGCGGACGGTGCCTAGGAAGGACAACATGCAGCACAGAGTCAAGCAACCCACAGGTTCATTCACACAGCTTGCACAGTACACGAATCGCTATGCATTGAAAGGCTTGTATGAGTGGCAATGCAAGGCCTAGGACTGTGTGACGCAGTAGAAATTATGCCATGTGGGCCCTTGAAATGGCGGCTGCCTGACCTGTGAAGTGTGACAGTGGGATGTGAGGTCAATGCGCTGGCGTGGCACACCGTGGCGGTAGGCGGTCGAAGACCGCGGTGCTAAGCCACATTGGTTAACATTGCACCCTATGGGTTTCAGTAGCCAATGAGGATGGGAGCCTGCGGTCGTGGTACGCACCGCAGCGGTACGCACCACCGCGGGCGTGACCGCCATTTTCTATCTGATTAATCACTCGAGACCTGATCATCCACAGGAGAGGACCGATACTGCAAGTGCTGCTGTGACCTCGGTCTGGGAGATACAATGGCTGCTGCGACTGGGGAAAGGGCCCCTGCCTTCACTTCCGAAGAATTGGAGAAACTTGTTGATGGGGTCCTCCCCCAGTATGCGCTACTCTACGGTCCTCCAGACCAACAGGTTAGTACACCGGGTGCACGTTGAATGGGCTATGCCTGTGTTGAGTGGGGTGTATGTAAGATGGTGGGGAGGGGAGCGAATGAGGAGTGCAACGCACGAAAGATGAGAGCATGTGCCACATGGCAAGGTTGGGGAAGGGGGGGCCACTCACATTGACCAGGCAGAAAAGTGATGAGATTTCCTATACCACCCTGTACATGTCACATAGGTCAGCGCCCATCAGAAGATCGACATTTGGCGTGCCATCGCCAAGGACTTCCGGGCCCTGGGGGTCCACAACAGACAGGGCACCCACTGCCGAAAGAGGTGGGAAGACATCCACCGCGGGACCAGAAAGACCGCCGAGTCTCTGCTGGGGATGGCCTCCCAACGTAGGAGGGGTGCCAGCCGCCAATTGACCCCCCTGATGTCCCGGATCCTGGCGGTGGCCTATCCCGATTTGGATGGGTGCGTGAGGACATCACAGCAGACACAAGGGGGTGAGTATCAGCACATTCTGCTATCTTTGCGCGCAGTGAAGGTGTCTGGGTAGGGGAGGAGGGCTGTGGCTATCTCTAGGCCAGGGCGCATTCTGTAGGCTAGTCCCCTCCGTTAGGCATGTCCCTGTGCCCCCGCCCCCCACCTCTGTAGGGTGCCAAGTACAGCTATCCATGGTCCGGCCTCACCCATGTGTGCATTTGTCGTCCATAGACCTGTAGGCCTAGTCACAATAACTGAGTAGTGTACCCCGATTGCGCAGCCTAGTGCAGGGGGCTTCTGTGTATGTCCTCTCTGCGACAACGGTGTTGCCAATGCATGCACTCAACCTGTCTTCATTTCTCCCCCCCCCATTTTCATTGTCTTCCTGTTCATGTGTGCATTAGCATCATCAGGCGGAGGAGAAGTGGCATCGGCGCACGAGGGAGCTGCATCTCACATGGCCCCGGAGGGCCATGCAACAGACTCTGAGTACACCAGTGAGACGGAGGGCGAGTGGAGCTCCACAACGGGGACCCGTGGAGACGTCAGTGACACCGACACGTCCTCGGAAGGGAGCTCCCTTGCGGTGGCGGCAACATCCGTGCCCACTGCCACAACAGGTACAGCCGCCACCCAGCGCACCAGCCCCGCCCTCCCAGCAGCCCCTCAGCCTTCGCTCCGTGCCCGCTCGCCCAGGAAGGTGGGCATCTCCTTCGCCCCAGGCACCTCAGGCCCTGCCCCAGTTACCCCTGCTGCCCTCAGTGAGGAGGTCATTGACCTCCTCAGGACCATCATTGTTGGGCAGTCTACCCTTTTGAATGCCATCCAGGGTGTAGAAAGGGAGGTGCATCGGAGCAATGCATACCTGGAGGGCATTCATTCGGGTCAGGCTGCCCATCAGTGATCGTTCAACACTCTGGCCTCAGCACTGACGGCAGCCATTGTCCCTGTCTCCAGCATCCCTCTTCTGACTCCCTCCACCCAGTCCCAGTCTCCTGTTCCTCTGCCTATCCCATCCACACCATCCGACCAGCCTGCACACACCTCTACACCCAAGGGCAGCTCATCCAGACATAAGCACCACAGATCCCACAAGCATTCACCCAAGCAACATCCAGATGCAGACATGCCAACAGTCACTACCACCTCTGTGTCCCCCACCTCCTCATCTCCCTCCTCCCTCCCTGTGACGTCTCCACTCACACCTGCATGCACACCACCATCAGCCAGTACTTCCATCACCAGCACACCCTCCATTAAAGTCCGCACACGTGCAGTCACCACCCCAACTGCCATTTACACGTCCCCTGTGTCCCCTCCCAGTGTGTCTGTCACCCCCTCTTCCAAACCACACAAACGCAGGCAGCCACCCACCCAACAGCCATCCACCTCACGACAGCCTCCGTCACAAGCACCTGCACCCAAAGACAGCACACTTGACTCTCCTACAACCACATCCTCTTCTTCCCCTCCCATACCCACTACACCTACCCGTCCCTGTCCTTCCAAAGTGCTTTTCCTTTCCAACCTTGACCTCGTTCCAACCACTGACCCACCCCCTCCATCTGGTAAGAGTCAAAAAAGCACCTCAGCCACCACCAGCCCTGCATCTACTATGACCATAGTGCAGGGCTATTGGAGTCCACCAGCTCCTAGGGCAGGAACATCGGCCAGCAGCAAGGGGACAGCCGACCCACCCCCTGGGAAGAGGACAAAAAAAACTAAGGGCCGGCGCGACAAGCCTGAGACAGCTGCCACCAAGGACAGTAGCCTTGCCCCGTCACCTGCCACATCATCAAAGGGAGGCAAGGGCCACAGAGCTTCAGCGAAGGAGGGCAAGGGCAGCAGGGCGGAGAAGTCAGGCAGCAGGCGAGCTGCCCAGGAGGGCCCCACCAGCCCCATTCCGGCTGTGACGGACGACACCCACGGGCCCAGGACTCCATCACAGGAGGGGCCCGCGACAGCAAGGTCGGATGGCGACTGAGCGGGAAGTCTTGGCCAGGTCTGGCTCCCTAGAAACACAGGACAAGCACCGCTGAACAGGGCCCCGCCGTGACAAGAACCGCTGAACAGGGCCCCGCCGTGAGAAGCACCGCTGAACAGGGCCCCGCCGTGACAAGAACCGCTGAACAGGGCCCCGCCGTGAGAAGCACCGCTGAACAGGGCCCCGCCGTGACAAGAACCGCTGAACAGGGCCCCGCCGTGACAAGAACCGCTGAACAGGGCCCGCCGTGAGAAGCACCGCTGAACAGGGCCCCGCCGTGAGAAGCACCGCTGAACAGGGGCCCGCCGTGACAAGAACCGCTGAACAGGGCCCCGCCTTGAGAAGAACCACTGAACAGGGGCCCGCCGTGACAAGAACCGCTCCGCCCTTCATCTCGAGCACCGCTCCGCTGGGCCCTTCCTGTCAAGCACCGCTCCGCTGGGCCCTTCATCTCAAGCACCGCTCCGCTGGCCACCGCCGTCTCAAGCACCGCTCCGCTGGGCCCTTCATCTCAAGCACTGCTCCGCTGGGCCCTTCCTGTCATGCACCGCTCCGCTGGGCCCTTCATCTCAAGCACCGCTCCGCTGGGCCCTTCATCTCAAGCACCGCTCCGCTGGCCACTGCCGTCTCAAGCACCGCTCCGCTGGGCCCTTCATCTCAAGCACCGCTCCGCTGGGCCCTTCCTGTCACGCACCGCTCCGCTGGGCCCTTCATCTCAAGCACCGCTCCGCTGGCCACCGCCGTCTCAAGCACCGCTCCGGTGGGCCCTTCCTGTCAAGCACCGCTCCGCTGGGCCCTTCCTGTCAAGCACCGCTCCGCTGGGCCCTTCATCTCAAGCACCACTCCGCTGGCCACCGCCGTCTCAAGCACAGCTCCGCTGGGCCCTTCATCTCAAGCACCGCTCCGCTGGGCAACGCCGTCTCAAGCACCACTGGCCCATTGACAGTGCCGGTTCTGTGTCGAGCAGGGCTTCACGAAGCACTCTGGGCACCATGCCTCCTCCATTCACAGTGGAGTCGGTAATCCATCTGATGGACTGTGGCTTGGCACTTCCCAGGATGGAACAGTGGGCAAGCCACCCACTGTAGAGACTTGAGAGACTGTGGCTTTGCACTCCCCAGGATGGCACAGTGGGCAAGCCACCCACTGTAGAGACTTGTGAGACTGTGGCTTTGCACTCCCCAGGATGGGACAGTGGGCATGGAGGCCCCTCGTGGATCTGGCGTCGTGGACTCATGTGGCTGAGGTGCCCCCCCTTCCCTTCCCCCTGAGGTGCCTGTAGTTTTATCATCTGATGCCCCAGCAGTGTTCTCTCCAATGGTATCTGGTCTCCTGTGTGGGCTTTGGCCATGTGTTTGTGCACATTGGCCCACGGACTATGGAACTTTGACAGAATGGGCAGGACTTATTGCCTATGTATATAATTTTAACTATGTTCATTCCTTATTTTGTATCTTTCATATTGCATATTTCCCATAACTTCAATGGAGCTATATTATACATATATTTTATAGATCATTTTAATTGTGTCTTTGCATTATTCCGGTGGGTTTGGGGGGTGTCACTCTGACTTGTTGCTCTGCATTGGGGTGTAGGTAATTGGGGTGGGGGGGTGGGTGTATGGCGTATGTGTGTGCCTGTAAGCTTTCCTCCTCCCCCCTCCCCTGTGTCATAGGTGCAGTACTCACCGTTGTCGTCTGCGCCGGCGTTCGTACTCCTGGTAGATGAGCAGGTAGACAATAGCTGGTAGGATGTTTAATTCGGGTTCCATGCTGTCCTCCTTCCTCGTGGAGTGTGTAGAGGTGAGCGTTTTCCCGTTCGTAGTCTGTTTCTGCCGTGTTTTTATTGGCGGGGCTCCCGCCCCGGAAAAGGTGGCGGATTGGTGAGTTCTGATAGGGTGGGCGGTACATTGTCTGCCGCCTGCCTGTTGGCGGTGACCGCCGCACTGTTTGTCTGTCCCGCCGTGGCGGTCGGAGTGTTAAAGTGGCGGCCTGTGTTGGCGGTTCCCGCTAGGGTCAGAATTCCATTTTTTTTACCGCCTGCCTGTTGGCGGGTTGGCCGCCGCTTTATCACCGACCGCCAGGGTTGGAATGACCCAAAAGTCTCTTTCAAGCACAAAGTACCTGGTCTGGAGTGGAAAATCTCCGCAGAGGGCTGCAGAGGAGGAGATGCATGGAAAAATGGTGTGTGCGTCGGTTTCACCCTTTCACACACGGACTTGCGTCATTATTTTTCACGTGGGGAGACATGCGTCGTTCTGCGGGAAGAAAAATGGTGTGTGCGTCGGTTTCGCCCCTTCACACACGGACTTGCATCGTTATTTTTCACTCAAGGAAGACGTGTGTTGTTTTCCGGCACGCGGGCCGACTCCTTCTATGGTTCGCGGGATTACCAGATGTCCCAGGGTCTGTGCGTGGAATCCTAGACTTGTTAACCGGCTGCACGTATTTCCGGGGAGCTGTGCGTGGAATTTTCTTCCTCACGGCAGGCGTCGTGTCGATTTCCTCTCTGGAAGTCGGGCGGCGTTGTCCAGGCGAGGCCGTGCGTCGAAGTTCCGGTCGCACCGTAGGCGTCGCGTCGAGCGGCGTCTTTCCGGATCGGCGTGCGGTGAATTTCTCACCGCGGAACAAGTTGTGCATCTAATTTTTGGCCGCACACGGCGTCCAGTTAAAAGAAAGAAGTCTTTTTGGTCCTGAGACTTCAGAAAACAGGAGGCAAGCTCTATCCAAGCCCCTGGAGAGCACTTTTACAGCCAGAAAAGGGTTTAACAAGGCAGCAGGCCAACAGCAAGGCAGCAGTCCTTTGTAGAAAGCAGACAGGTGAGTCCTTTGAGCAGCCAGGCAGTTCTTCTTGGCAGGATGTAGGTTCTGGTTCAGGTTTCTTCTCCAGCAAGTGTCTGAGGTGGTAGGGCAGAGGCCCTGTTTTATACCTAAATGTGCCCTTGAAGTGGGGGAGACTTCAAAGAGTGGCTTAGAAGTGCACCAGGTCCCCCTTCAGTTCAATCCTGTGTGCTAGGGTCTCAGTAGGGGGTGTGGCAGTCCTTTGTGTCAGAACAGGCCCTCCACCCTCCCAGCCCAGGAAAAACACTTCAAAATGCAGATGTATGCAAGTGAGGCTGAGTACCATGTGTTTGGGGTGTGTCTGAGTGAATGCACAAGGAGCTGTCAACTAAACCCAGCCAGACGTGGATTGTAAGGCACAGAAAGATTTAAGTGCAAAGAAATGCTCACTTTCTAAAAGTGGCATTTCTAGAATAGTAATATTAAATCCAACTTCACCAGTCAGCAGGATTTTGTATTACCATTCTGGCCATACTAAATATGACCTTCCTGCTCCTTTCAGATCAGCAGCTACCACTTCAATAATGTATGAGGGCAGCCCCAGCGTTAGCCTATGAAGGGAGCAGGCCTCACAGTAGTGTAAAAACGAATTTAGGAGTTTTACACTACCAGGACATGTAAACTACACAAGTACATGTCCTGCCTTTTACACACACAGCACCCTGCTCTAGGGGTTACCTAGGGCACACATTAAAGGTGACATGTGTAGAAAAAGGGGAGTTTTAGGCTTGGCAAGTACTTTTAAATGCCAAGTCGCATTGGCAGCGAAACTGCACACACAGGCCTGGCAATGGCAGGCCTGGGACAAGGTAAGGGGGCTACTTGAGTGGGTGGCACAACCAGTGCTGCAGGCCCACTAGTAGCCTTCAATCTACAGGCCCTGGGCACATACAGTGCACATTATTAGGGACTTATAAGTAGATTAAGTAGTCCAATTGGGTATGATCCAAAGTTACCATGTTTAAAGAGAGAGAGCATATGCACTTTAGCACTGGTTAGCAGTGGTAAAGTGCGCAGAGTCTAAAAACCAGCAAAAACAGAGTCCAAAAAGTGGAGGGGGGCAGGCAAAACATTAGGGGTGACCACCCTAAGGCATGTCAGGTTTAACACATATGATTTGCTCTATACCCGGTACACAATGAAAAACCACTGCAGAGCGCATCTCAGTTATTGACTCTGGGTACCTCGAGTCCTTGGAAAACCCACAAACTCTATATATCCTCACAACCAGAAGCATCTAGCAGATGTGATGGTATATAGCTTTTGTAAATTGGCCATCATGATGGGAAGTTACAAATGAAAATAGTTGTCACACATGCCTGTTTTTCCTACTAATTTCCAATATTTTTTATGTCAATACTTAGGGGCTTATTTAAAAGCCCCTTGTACCACAGTTGTGTCATTGTTTGTGACACATCAGTGGTGCAGAGCTGTCCCCTACAATGGGGCCATTGCGCCAGTTTGTAAAGCCTGCTGCCACATCATACCTGAACCAGGTATAATTTATGCAAGGTATGCGTTCCCCAGTTAAAAGCCACTGGTGCAGAACTGGCGCAGTGACATCTACTGACATTAACTGCACCACTCTGTGCCTTCACAGCATCAATTTTTCAATGCCTTCTCAGAGCAGGCATTAAAGTGACGCTGGGCTTTTTAACATTGGACCCGCTTCGCATTGCTGGAATAGCGTAATTTTTTTTAAACTAGTCCAGCAATGCATCAGTTTAGAGCCACTGATGCATCAGAATGTCTGACACATCCTTGGAGACTTGCGCCATGGAGCGCTGTATCATAAATACAGAGCTCACATGGCATCATTAGGGGGTTCAGGGCTGACCCAAGAGGCTCTTAGTTTCTTTGGGTAGCAGAGTCCTGGTGCACAGAGTGAAAAAACACAGCAGCATCAGATAAAAAAATATGAGGGTGAACATGCAAAGCAGGCATTAGCCTACAAAATTCTTATTAGAAACTCACAATTATGGTAAAGCACCTGACTTCCCCCATAGTCTCAAAGAGCTGTGTTGTCATCTTTCTAGCTATCTTCCTTCAGCTGCAGATATTTCAGTGGCAGTTGCGCTTTCTCGCTTCGAATTGTGTCCAACATGTTTGGAACACTTATTAACTGGTCACAATGAGGTGTTAAGGTGTGAAGAATGTGTACAAAAAATGTCTAGCTTAAGTTGGCTTTTCGTTATACCAATGTATTTGGGAAACACATCTAAAGTGCAGATGTTATTCACGCCTAAGTGCTTTTGGCCCTCCATTTATTACCGTGGTCGAAACACTCCAAGTTTGTCTTCCGCGTCGCTTTTATGAAGATAGTCACTATCTCACAATGTCTGCGTAACTAGCACATCTGTCATTTTGCACACAAAAGAACACGTTTGCATAGACTTAGTGAATATGCTCGATAAATGTGTTCTTGTATCCCTTCCTACGTTCGTGGCAGCAAATCCAGCGCTTAATGCTGCCCAATCAGCGGTTGTAAATGAAACGAGCTGGAAAATGCTGACACGTTTTATGGTGAAAGTGGCTAAAAAATGTTGTAATACTGATTGAAACAATGTACAGATGTGCTTCTATAAAAGGCATTTATGGCATCAGATACGCACGTATTTTCAGAATCAGTAGACAACCATCTCGTGGCAGCAGCGAAACCAAAGCGGTAAGTAAGCCAAGTAAGCCTACTCAAGGGAGCTCGTGACACAGGGACGCCTGGATAATGCCTGCTCTAGTCTTTCCTTTATCCGTTGGCCCAACGTGCCTATCGTATTCTTTCCATGTTGCATGCAGTCAGATTAATAGCAGAACAGCGGAGCGTTAAATAATGTAATCCCTCCTCATACTTGCGCTCGAGCAAATACAAATTTAGCGGTGTATTACCGCAAAGGTTTCACTCTGCTAAGCATCACGAAAAATCGTTTTTGACAATGGAATTCTCTGAAAAGGCCTTCTGGGAGGGCCAAGTGCAGCACCATGGGTTTATTACTGCTGAATTCAATATCGTTTTAATAAGACAACTAGGTTTTTTATAGCCACCTCTATTTTCCTCCAGCATACAAAATAAAAAATCTATTTCGCGTCCACAATACAGGAATTAAGTCTCGCTAAATTCGATGATACGGAGAGGTTATTGGGTTCAAACAGCACTAGAGACGTCCATTACTTTAAAAGGAAACCAGTTACAGAATCAGCAATCAATCCAGTAGTGAATACAACTGGAGTGTGTTTATTTAAGTAAATGCAATACCAGAGACAGAAAGTTTGTTCTTATTGAGAACTCTTTTCTCAGCATAGTGAAAGGGAAAATTACATTTTTTATTTGAAAAGCTTTCAATTGAAACAGTGATATGCTTTATTTGTCGACGGCAATATAATGCTAAGGTCGTATTGTCAGGAAGCCATGAAAGCCCTGTTTCGGATACAGAGTTTTACTCAGCTAGTCAATTGATTCACAATTCCTGCCTCAACTATTGTTATTTGACTGCTTTTTCAGTTCATTATAAATCTGAAGACATAGCAGCCAATGTTCCTGGATTTATATTCCTGGTTGTATAATTTTTTTAACAATACTACATGTCGCGGAATGCAAAGAAAAAGCCTGAAATGATCACCTTGTTCTGCATTGATTTAGATAACTCGGCTGCACAGTAGACAAGGGGCATGGAGCAGATGGGGAAAATGGCTTAATTGTGCACCTGTGTGGTGGTTCTGTGGCATTCCATTTAATTAAAGCATGAAACAAAACAGTAAGGGGCAGATTTATGAAAAGTGGTGCTGCACCTAGTGCAGCGCCACTTTTCTTGCGCTCCTTAGCGCCACACTAAAGCCCCCATGTGTGCGCCATCTATAAAATATGGCACACCATGGTGGGAGTTAGGGATACTAGCGTCATCATTTTTTATGCTAGTCTGGCGCTTTGCAGGATTAGCATAAAAAATGTTGACGCTAATCCTTCAAAGCACCCAGAGGCCTTCTCCACATTGCTTTTCTTTTCCTGATAGAGGGCTGGGGCCTGCTGGGGCCCAGTGTTGAGTTTGAACAGCCGGCCCTCTCTCAGCTCTCTGACTGTGGCTGGGCTTCGATGACTGCCTGACACTTGGCTTGTGTCTCTGCTCTACTTCCTGCCCGGGGCAGACCGGGGCCTATCAAGGCTGCATTCTGCTGTCACATGGGGGGCCCAATCTTCTGCTGTCACTGGGCACCTGGTGGAGGCCCACAGCCGCTGCTGTTTGATGTTTAGCCCACTCGTCAGTGCTTTTCCTTGCCCTGGACCGGGCCGGAGCTCATCTGGGCCTCTCTCCGTGTGGCCTGCCAGGATGCCCCATGGCCCTACATCCTCCTCTTCAGCCTGGTTGTTGGCATCGTCCGAGGCCTGCCAGTGCATTCAGAGTTGGTAGCTGGAGACTGTCTGGGCCTTGTGCCACGGTCTAGCGGTCTGCCTCTCCTCCTTCCGTGGGACCTAGGATGCATGTGGTCTGGTCACCTGCTTCTCAGCTCCGCATATTTGCCACCCAATCTCCAGGGTGGATGGCCTGCACGAGCTGTGCACCAGGTCTCTTACTCTTTAGTTGCCTCAGTTGCTCATCCACTGCCCTACAGTGACGCTAGGTGACTCTTACTCTGCCTACATATTTACCTTGGTGTCAATACTAGGTGCAGTGTTTCTTCTGCTTTTGCAGGAAGGGTGCTCCTCACAATGGGCAAAACTGATCATAAGCAATCCAAGCTCGAATTAATCAAGCTACAGTCAAGAATGCATAATGACTCGTAAAAAGTGGGCTTGCACACGTCAGACAACACTGATATGATCACCATGTTCAAAGAGCTCAGGGAGGACTTATGCTCTATTGATGGAAAAATTTATTTGCTGATTGCACGCTCTGAATTTGAAGACTTTCAACAGGAGTCGGACCATGGACTGATGGAGTTGGCACAGGAGTTCATGCTTTAGATGGACAAAAATGAAGACCTTGAGTGCCCATCTCATCGTAACAATGTAAGAATTTTGGGTGTGCTCAAATCTGCTAGCGGATCCACAGCTGAGAGTTTTGATGAAACCCTCCTGGGTGCACTGTTAGGTTGCAGCTGCTTCTCAGAAGACTTTATTGTATAACAGGAGCATCGTGCACTCACTCCCTAACATAAACCTGAGCAAAGCTGTGGCCCATCATCTCCACTTACAAAATTACAGAACTCAACAGGGGCAATCTGAATATTTAATATGATGGCTATAAAATCATCCTTTACCTATACTTCACCCCTGCTGCACAGGAACCTTGTAGCTCTTTCCAGAAGGTTAAGAAGATCCTCTGATCACCTGGATTTCGGTACTCCATGCTCTTTCCAGCTGGGCTTCTCATCAAGTACAGAGGTAAAACCCACTGATCTCTCCTGCCCTACACTATTGAATGACATGGAGCACTGTGGTACCTCCACTCTCAATGACAATGACAAACTGCCTATTGCCTTGCATTGTCTTACCTTTCGCTGTTTCTTGTATGCAGTACATTGGCTCACACACCTTTTTCACAGTTGTTTATTCCCTCTGACAGCTGTGTTCTTATTGGATCTTATTTCTATAAACTTTGAGCATGCTGCTGCTGCCTGCTACGTCATATCCTCTGCAGTGCAGTGCTCTGGTGCAATCCCAAAGACTGGTTTCGTGCATTTTATGTGCAATATCGGCATGAGGATTATTGAGAACTCCATAAATGCATACCCTGCAGTATTGCTCGGGCAGTGCCACGCTCTCTAAGCACCCCTCTTCATCATCATTTGCCCTAAGGTTTTGTGCTTCCTTAACTAGGTTTTCCCTCTTTCCTTTGTTGCTCCTTTTTTCTTTTTTACCCCCTTTTGGTAAATATGTTTTGTATATTTGCTGCAGTTTGTGTCTGGCATGGGTGGGTGGATTTGATTGTTTCTTGTACCTAGCATGTTGTCCACATTTTTTGTGTTTATGCAGACACTCATATATGTTTATGCATGCACTCCTTTATATGCATGGTACACTTGTCCTTGAGAAATACAGTCCCTACTCTGCACAGCAGGTCTCCACCCATCGCACACCTTAATTCCTAGCTTCCTGACAAGGAATGTGCTGGGTATCAATAGGCACCACAAAGCTACGCAGGTGCAGGCATACCTGGATTGGCACAAAATTGATGTAGCTTTCCTTGAGGAGACTCGCTGTTCTCCTCTCAGCTCCAAAGAGTTTGCTTCTTATTGGGAGTGCATTGTTACTTCTACTATTCCACTTACTCCAGGGGCGTAGCCACTTTGATATAAAAGTCTGTCAATTTCTCAATGTCAGAACTGATCAAAGACTTGGAAGGCTGATAGGTTACAATCCGTGGCACACTTGAAGGGAATTGTGTGTTGGTAATCAACATTTATAGCCCTAATGTCGATGATCCCATGTTCTTTGACGAGGTTACGCAGTTATGTTCTGAATATCATGACTGGTAGACTGTGGCAGTGACTTCAATCTTACCTTCCCTATGGTTCTTGACAGACCATTGGATGCTGTCCGCTCATCTTTGTGAGTCAGCCTGGCTCCTGCCCAGATTATGCTGCTGCATGCCTTGAGAGATGGTAGGAGGGCACTTAATCCAACCAAAGCAGAATACACCTTCCATTCTCCTGTACATGACACTTCATCTCGCCTCAATGTGGTTGCTCTCTGCAGTGCGTATGTTTAGAGTGCATAGCTTTGAAATATTCTTCCTTGCACCTTATTGGATCACTCACCAGAAAAACTGTCCCTCTCTCAGTCCACCCCTGCTCCAGAGTTTTATGGCAGCTCCATGATAATGAGTTAAGGTATGCAGTCTTTCATCACAAAGTGCTACTGTCATTGCTTAGTACTTTGAATTTAACACTTTGGGAAGCTTTTAAGGCTTTCATTCAGGGCATCCATATTTCTAAGACAGCTACAGTCCTAAAGTCAATCCGCACCACCTCTTGCGGCTAGAGTCCCAGCTTAGAGCTTTGAAACTGACTATTTTGCAACTACTGAGAGAGACTTTACTGGTACAGCTATACACAGCACTTTCAGAATACCATGAGGAGGTGGAGTGGGAGGTTTTGTATTTGGGTCAGGCCTTTGGTGAGGGCTACAGTTCTGGAAGGACTCTTGCTTGGATTGTTGGCACTCATGAGTATCTCTGCCATTAAATGTACTGACAGCAGTTTCTCTACTGAACCCCTTTCCATATTCAGTGAGTTTCAGTCATACTATGCACATCTTTATGTGTGCAGGTCGGGCAGAGTTCATTCAGAAACATCATCATATCTTAATAGGATACTACTGGCATGGCTCAATGATGAGGCCAGGGAACTCCTGAACTCTCTTATAACACTTGCAGACAGCACAAGTGCTATCATCACTCTACCTTGTGGCATTCAGTGCCACTCTCACCCCAAGACTCCTAAGTAAGTTTAATGAGGCAATTACCAGAGGATCCCCCCACTTTGACTACAGAGGTCAATATTACAGTTCTTTTAAAACCTAATAAATACCCTACTGAGGTTACATTATACAGACCATTATTGTTGAATGCAGATAACAAGATCTTGGCCAAGATTCTGGCTCAAAGCCTCCAGCCTCTAATGCAATTCCTGGTACTGCCAGCTCAGTCTGGTTTTATCCTCCATTATGTCACCTCCTTCAATCCTTGCACATTCATAGCTGTTCTCCATTGGGTTGAATCAAAGCTCTCATCTAGTTGCTGTTATGCACGATGCTGAGAAGGCATTCAATTCTTTGGATTGGGGATTTATGCTTGAGGTCCTCCGCAGGCTCTGCATTAGTGAATACTTTCTGTTACCTATTAATCTTCTGTGTACTGCTCCAGGGCCGGAGTGTGTGTGAATGAATTATTATTCTACTGCATTTGACATGGGTAGAGGCACACATCAGGCGTGCCCTCTCTCACCTCTCATATTCACTTTAGCCATGGAGCCCCTGGCCTGCTATTTCCAGGAATTACACTCACACTGTGGGCTATGTCTAGGAAGTCACTCTCTAAGCTGTTCATTATATGTGGATGATTCTATGCTATATGTTCAGTACCCAGACTCACTCTCATCCTTCTGGAGGTTGTCCCCTTTGGTGGAGATTCCGGGTCACAAATCAACTGGTCAATGTCAGAGATTTTTCCCCTTATTAGGGTGATTGCCCAGCTCCTTTATTGAAGTATCCTATGAGCTGGAGCCTTACTGGTGTTCACTATCTTGGAATCTGTGCCTCCCATGATCATGATGATTTGATCCATATTAATTTTGGCTCCACCTTCGACAAACTGTCTGTCTCCAATGATCTTTGTATACAGTACCATTGTCACTACTGGGGAGAATTTTGTTGCTCAAGATGGTAGTGCTCCCTAAGTTTCTATATCTATTCGGTAATGTTCCTGTCCTTCTCCTAGTGCACCTTTTTGCTCAATTGAAACAGGCCCTGTCTTGTTTAATTTGGTGTGGTGGCCAGCCAAGATTTGATTGGAGATTCTTATATGTCTGCCACAGCGCAGCTGCGCTGCGTTGCCAGATTTCCACACTTACTACCTGGTGGCACATGTTCACTATTTAAAGTATGGGGTCATGGCCAAGACTACACCTACATATGTCAGACTGAAGTGGGCTATTGTCCAGATGCATTTGTTATTGGGTCACATTTGTGTGCCGCTGCACATTGTGCAACAGGATGTTGATGTTCTCACCACTACCAGCTGCACCCAGTGGGACATTGCCTATGATTTGCTACAATTACTCCCATACACTTTCTTCCTCCCTCTTGTGGATATTTCGATACTCCCTCCCATGTGCAAGAGGACCATGAAGAGTCTTCTTCATCAGAAAGTCTTATCTAACATGGGTGACATTCTTGTAGATAACGTATCCATTTCACAGCACGCCTTCTGCATCCGACCTGCCACATCCTGTCTTGTGGCATTTTGTTACCTGAGATTGCGATCTGCAATGCAGGCGGCTATTCCCACTGCCTGAGACAACTCTTCTCTTAGCTTACATTGAAAGGGGTGAATTGGTACACTGTATCTCATGTATACATACACTAACTATCTCCCTGCCAGCATGGATGTGCTCCCTGAAGCCAGGTGCCGATGGTAGTCCTTGTTGAGCAATCAGCTCCCTGATAAAACAGCTGATGGACAGAATACAGAACAAATCAAACATTCAACCCCCAGTCACAGATCTGGGTTTAATCTTTGTTTTGTTTTGTTTGGGCTAGACTGTTCCTATGGGGAGCAGGGTCAAGACTGATTAGCATACTCTAACAGTTCAAACTCGGGTGGTGTGTTGATCAAAAATACTATGGATTAAGTCTAGATTTGTGACTGGGGTGAATGTTTGATTTATTCAGCATTCTGTCTATCATTTGTTCTTATTGCTTTTGTTGCCCTAAGTGGGAAGGGTATGCCCAAAGGTGGGTCCCTTGATCACTGTGCCACTGGATTCAAGCTAGCTTGGCTAATGAGGGGTTATACCCCAAAACCAGTCCCAGGTTGCTTGTTTCCAGTCCAGGGAGGATCTGTCCTGGCAGTACAGTCTGGACTGTTCCAATGGGGAGCAGGGTATAGACTTATTTGCATATGGCTGGGTCCAACCTGGGGTGGTGCACTGAGGTAAAAAATTATGTTAAACCAAGATCTGTGACTGGGGGTAAATTTTTGATTTGTTTAGCATTCCGTCTATCATCTGTTCTTTTTGTCCTGATAAGACTTGGGCTTACTGCTGCTCCCAATATAAGAACACACCATTTGATTCTAAATATAAGTTGATACATTTTAAATTCTTGCATCAATTCTATTACATGCTGGCTGGAATCTCACATTTCAGTGACCCTGCCACTAGTAAATGATGCAAGTGTGGACTGCTAGGCGCAAACTTTATACACATGGCATGGCTCTGCCCTAGTCTCCCTTCATTCTGATGTAATATATTTCAAACTATGGTGGTCATTACAACCCTGGCGGACGGTGTTAAAGCGGCGGTAAGACCGGCAACAGGCCGGCGGTAAAAAAATTGGAATTACGACCGTGGCGGAAACTGCCAACAAAGACAGCCACTTTAACACTCCGACCGCCACGGCGGTACAAACAAACAGCTTGGCAGTCACCACCAAAAGACAGGCGGAGGACAAAGTACCGCCCACAGTATCACAACCTACCAATCCGCCACCTTTTCCGGGGAGAATTCACCGCGGACAAAAACACAGCGGAAAAAGGACTTCGAAGGGAAAACGCTCACCTCTACACACCCCACGAGGAACCAGGACACCATGGAACCAGAGCTGCAGATCCTGCCAGCTCTTATCTTCTTGCTCACAATGGAGGAAAGACATGTGATCATCACCTACAGGCTTGACCATGCCACAATCCAGGAACTGTGTGCCCAGCTGGAGCCAGACCTGATGTCAGGTATCCGCCATCCCACAGGAATCCCCCCTCAAGTGCAGGTGCTGTCAGTACTCCATTTCCTTGCAAGTGGGTCATTTCAAACAACAGTGGCCATAGCATCAGGGATGTCCCAGCCAATGTTTTCCAACGTGTTGTCTGCCCTGCTGATACACATGCGGAGCTACATCGTTTTCCCTCAGGTGGAGGATTTGCCCTGAGACATATCCCCAACATCATAGGTGCCACTGAGGGGACACATGTGGCATTAGTACCCCCACTCAGGAGTGAACAGGTTTACAGAAACCAGAAGAGCTACCATTCGATGAATGTGCAGATGGTGTATTTGGCAGACCAGTACATCTCCAATGTGAATGCCAAGTTTCTTGGTTCAGTGCACGACGCTTACATTTTGAGGAATAGCAGCATCCCTTATGTGATGGGGCAACTCCAGAGTCACTGTGTGTGGCTAATAGGTGAGGCCAAGGAACCAATACAGTGTGAAGAGGTGTCTGGGTATGGGGTTGTCCCCAAGGGTAAGTGTGTGTCTAACAGTTGTCCCTCGATATTTACAGGTGACACTGGTTACCCCAACCTGTCATGGCTACTGACCCCAGTGAGGAATCCCAGGACAAGGGCTGAGGAACGCTACAATGAGGCACATGGGCGAACTAGGAGGGTGATCGAAAGCACCTTCGGCCTCCTGAAGGCCAGATTCCGGTTCCACTATATGACAGGTGGTTCCCTATACTACTCACCAAAGAAGGTGTGCCAGATCATTGTGTCCTGCTGTATGCTGCACAACCTGGCTTTGCGACGGCAGGTGCCTTTTCTGCAGGAGGATGGGCCAGATGGTGGTCTTGTGGCAGCTGTGGAGCCTGTGGACAGTGAAGAAGAGGAGGCACAAGAAGAGGATATCGACAACCGAAACAACATAATCACGCAATACTTCCAGTGAGACACATGTAAGAAGATGTCACTGCCTCCCACATCTCATACTAATTTTGGAGCTAGCATAAGTCTGTCATTTTGACTCAGTGTGTGGACCCTGACTTGTCACTTTGCTTTTCCATTTCACAGATGTGGGACCCACTTTGTGCCCTCTGCTATTTTTCCTCCTGGCCTACAGCTGTGTTACATTGGTATGTGCACAAGTACATTGACATTGCTATATTCCATGGTTATTGCAATTACACATTTGTGAAAGCACAGACTGACTCCAGATTGTTTTGTGATTGAAGTGTATTCATTTCTGTGCTAATAAGTGGAGGGGGTTGTAAAATGGGCTGGGGTGATGGTGGGGGAATGTCCATGGCAGTGTCCAGTCTATTTATTTCACAGGTGCATTGTCCAAAGGGGCATAGGAAGTTGAGCAATGGCAGTTTAAGGATGGACAGGGTGACATAGTGGGACATAAGGGTGACATTCAGGGGGGTCTCATTTCCTGGCGGGGGTCTTGGCAGTGTTCTCTGTCTTGTTCCTGGATCTCAGGTACCATTTGCGGGGTGGTTCTCTATCTGCAGGGGGTGTGGTGCTGGTGTTGTGTTTCTGTGGCGGTGTTTCCTGTCTACTAGCGCCGGCGGAGGTGGAGGGCTGTTCATCGTCCAGGCTAGTGTCAGGGGCCCCTTGTTGTGCCACTGTGTCCCTCCTGGTGTTGACAAGGTCTTGCAGCACCCCTGCAATGGTGACCAGGGTGTTGTTAATGGACTTCAAGTCCTCCCTGATCCCAAGGTAGTGTTCCTCCTGCAGCCGCTGGGTCTCCTGAAACTTGGCCAGTTCTGTTGCCATCGTCTCCTGGGAATGAAGGTAAGCTCCCATGATGTTGGATAGTGACTCGTGGAGAGTGGGTTCCCTGGGCCTATCCTCCCCCTGTCGCACAGCAGTCCTCTCAGCTTCCCTGTTGTGCTGTGGCTCTGTCCCCTGAACCGTGTGCCCACTGCCCCCAGGTCCCTCATCGTCCTGTGTTAGTTGGGTTGCCTGAGTTCCCTGTAGTGGTGGACACACTGCTGATTGACGTGTCCTGGGAACAGAGGGATGGGCCTGCTGGGTGGGTGCTGTGCTGGTGTTTCCTGAGGCGGGTGGCTCTGTGGTGGCTTGGGGAAATGTCAGGGGAACCGACTGTACCGAGGTCCCTGATGGGCCGGGCTGGTCATCTTGATCCAGTTGTGCAGAGCTGCTGTCATCACTGTGGGTCTCTTCTGTGGGGGGACTGGATAGGTCTGGCACCTCCTGTCCGGTGACGTTGGGTAGGGGTCCTGTAGGGGTGTAAAAGCATAATTATTGCATCTGTGTGTGCCATCGTGTGCAATGGGTGTGTGACCCTCTACTCCAGTGCTTGCATTCTTGGCTTGGTCCTTGTGTGATAGTTGGTTTGGGGTCTTTGTGGGTATCTGTAGTGGACATGCTTTGGTGATGGGTGTCCATGCATTGGTGTTAAATGCAGGGCTTGTTTTTGGGATGTGGGGTTGTGTTGGTGGGGTATCTGTGGGTTGTTGGGGTGATGGGTGTGAGGATAAGGGTGGGGTATGTGATGGCATGCAGGTAGGGTGGGGGATAAAGTAGTAAAGATTTGCCTTACCAGAGTCCAGTCCTCCTGCTATTCCTGCGAAGCCCTCAGGATGCAGTAATGCCAAGACTTGCTCCTCCCATGTTGTTAGTTGTGGGGGAGGAGGTGGGAGTTCACCGCCAGTCCTCTGTACTGCAATTTGGTGTCTTGATACCACTGAACGCACCTTCCCCCGTAGGTCGTTCCACCTCTTCCTGATGTCATCCCTAGTTCTTGGATGCTGTCCCACTGCGTTGACCCTGTCGACAATTCTCCGCCATAGCTCCATCTTCCTTGCAATGGAGGTGTGCTGTAACTGTGCTCTGAATAGTTGTGGCTCTACCCGGACGATTCCTCCACCATGACCCTGAGCTCCTCCTCAGAGAACCTGGGGTGTTGTTGAGGTGCCATGATATGGTGTGGGTGATGTGTGAGGTGGTGTGTGTTGTGATGTGTGAGGGGATGTGTTGGTGTGTGTTGTTTGAGGTGTGTGGATGTTGTGTAAGTGGTGGTGTTGTGTGTCTGTGGATGCTGCTGTTGTTTAAGGTAGTGTATCTCTCTGGCCTTCTTTCAGATTTTTGGTTGTAAGGGTTTGTGGGTAATATGGGTATGTGTTTTATATTGGATTGGGTGTGTGGGTGTGGTGTGTGTATGTGTATCAGGTGTGTGTATTTCGAATTGTCCAATGTGGTGGTGTTTTGTAAGTGTGTGTGTATTTTGAGTGCAGCGGTGTGTCCGCCAATGGAATACCGCGGTTGAAAGACCGCCGCGTTGAGTCGTGGGTCGTGATAGTGTGGGCGTATTCTTGTTGGCGTGACGGTGTGGGTTTTGGTATCGCCAGTTTATCACTGACCTTTGGTGTGGCGGACTTGTGTGGGTGTCTGTATTGTGGCAGATTCCAAGCTGTGGCTCGTAATACCTGTAGCCGAATTCCGCAGCCGCAGTGGTATTTTGGCAGTCTTCTGCAAGGCGGTAAGCGTGATTTTCACAAGGTTGTAATGAGGGCCATAGTCACTTACACCTAGCTGAATGATTCTCATTTTATTTAATTAGGAAGGATTAAAGGCTGGATTAGATGAGTGATTTAAGAATTAGCTGCAATGAAATCTGCGCTGGTTGCATACCAATCTCAGAAGCAAATTCTTAGCAATCTGTCTTACACCTATACATGTTCCTTTTCCTTGAGTTATGCATAAAACATTTTAAATGATTTTGCAGAGTGCTTTGAACTAGTCACAATAGATTGTTTTGCTTTCTTTTGTCCACGGATGTATGTGTCATTACTAATGAGACCGTCGGATAAAAGAGCTATATAAATAACAGCTTATTATTTATACTGTAATAATAATAATAACAGTAATAATAACAATAATAATAAAAATAATAATAATTATTATTATAATTATTATAATAATAGTGATTATAATAATAATATTAAATACTCACTAATTGAGACTCTTGACTCACAAATTGTGAACGCCACAGAGATTGATGAGCTCACAAATCTAGAAACTGAACAAGAAGAATTGTAGCGGAAACCTGGATAAAAGCTTTTTTCACAACCATTGATTTACAACCCAAATAAAGGAAGTCAAGTCAAGAATCACAAGGAGAGTTTGCAAGGATAAAGATAAAGTTCAGTGACCAGGGTCAGGAGATCCCGGTGGAAGTGTGTGTGACTGAAGTTGCAATATTTTCTGCAAGGGCCTCTCTCAACATCCAAGAGGCTACCAAGGACAAATATTGAGGGATATATAGGGCCACATAAATGCTGTAGAAGTTTCCAACAAGTAATTGGAGAAAATCCTTAAACTTCAGTGTGACCTAAGGTCCAAGCCCCAGTGTGAACTGCTTCCTGCAATGAAGCCCAAACAATAGGACAGGAAGAATAGATACTTTTCAATCAGAGGAGGGAACTGGGGTAGCTACACTAGTCACGTCAGATCAAAGCAAAGAACATCAGCTGTGTTAATAACACATTTTTATTTGAAATGTGAAACCTTCCAAACTAGTCAGTAATGTATGCTAAATATAATTTGTACAGAAAGGCACTATAAAAGCAATTTGTTTGCATTTCATGACATAGCAGATGTTTGTCTCACACAGTGAAACATGGCTAACGTAGTGCCTGTAGATTGCGGATTGCCAAATCATAAATATGGCAGCAACACAGAAAGGAAAAGTGATCATTTATAGGGTGTACACATATTGCATCTGAACATTATTTGTCACATTTGACAACACTGAATTTGCTCACTTTTATGAGACCTTTAACATCAACATATCATATTTCACAAATCATAATGAGCTGATATTAAATATGCTGTGTACCTTAAAAGGGCCACTTATGCAGAGAAGCTAGCATATGTGGCCCTTTTAGCTAGCAGGAAGAAATACATGCGGCTGTATTAAGTGGTTCAGAAAATACTGCAGTAAAAGGGGAAGAAGCCACTTTGAGACTAAGAGAACTATTGCAAATATCTCCCAAGTTAAGTTACAGACCTACAACTACAATTATGCAGTCAACAACCACTCACTTAACAACAACAACACAAATATATGCACAGATGAAAAAACATCTGATCTTCGGCAGACAGAGCAGGACTTCTAGGCAAGTTCTCCATCAAATGTATTTGAGGTACCCATTGGCATGAACAGAGGTTGTTACAATGCAAACCAGCACCACACAAAAAATTAACATAAATGCATGCCAATGATTGCAAAACCCATTGACATACATACAGTGACATCGACCAAAACCATATACATCACAAGCACACATTGCATCAATCTTTACAATTTAATAATTCACATACACAGAATACAGACACACAGCTATAGACACACACACACCATCTATAATGGCTCCCTGAGAAATTTTAAGCCCCAAGGAGTCAACTCCTGGGGAAAAATGTTCAGAAAAACCTGTAAAAGGCCCTGGGGACGACATTCTCCAGGGCCACTAAGTACAATAAAAGGAAGAGGGCAGTGCAGCAGCTTCCTTGAGTCTACTATGGCTCTGTGGACCGCATCTCATGGGCTCGTGCACTTGCTGTGTCCCAGGGGAACCCACCTGAGGGACACAGCTGTTTGCCTGCCTGCACTGCCTGGTGAGAGCATTTTCAAATGTCCAGCAAAACAGGAGCAAATACAAAGTCTTCTGCAGCAGACTTGACATCTGTTTTCCTGTTCGCACTGATGCGGGAAGGGAAATTGATATTGCTCCCGCCTGGAGGGAGCGGCATAAACAGCTGCTCTCTACAGTGGGAGCCAGCATGCTTGGAGCTGGCTGTGGCTGTTGGGGCCCTGGGGCTCCCAATGCAGCCCACAATGTTTTGTGTGGTGTCCAAAGCACCCACTCATATGAAATGCAAGCCCCAGGGGATGGGCCTCTGGGGCCAGAATAGGATTGGGGATGGGGGGGCCATGCAACCCCCCCTCTTAGAAAAAGGCCATTGGGGATGGAGTCCCCAAGGCCTAATAAGCCTCAAGGAGACGGCCCACTCTGTCCCCTTCCCCTTTAGAAAACATAAGACCCTGGGGGATGGGGTCCCCAAGGCTGAATAAGGCATGGAGAGAAGGGCCACTTGGTCTCCTTCCTTTTTAAAAAGCATAATGTATGGGGTATAGGGTCCCCAGGGCCTAGTAGAACTTGGGGAGAAGGGCCACTTAGTCTCTGTCGCCTTTAAAAAACAAAAGAGGGTGGCCAAGATGGCGGCAGGCTAAGGTGGATTTTCTGGGCTCTTCACCGCCTGGGCCAACATCTGCAGTGATCAGAGGTATCTGGCCCCCCACTCTAAGCATCCCAGCTATACAATCAGCACTAGCTGCGACGACTGACAGGGGTGCTCTCAACGCTGCCAATAGGCTGGAACCCAGAGCTTGATCGGGTGTGCTGCTCTTGAGGAGATGAGGAAGCATGGTGGCCACCTGGGGAGAAGGGGAGTCATGAGCAACCTGAGCACAACGTGACCTGCCTCGGCTGCATCAGGGCTAACCCTCCACGATCGGACTGTCGGCCCGTGGATCCCTGGGCCTGCGATCTGGGACTGACTGGCTGTTGGGGCCTTCTGGCACAGGACACCTGACCCACAGTGCCTCGTGGGCCTACCTCGTCTTGTGGTGCCACAAGAAACTTTGGATCTGCCGACCCCAGTGCCACTGGGCAGTGCGGGCTGAGGTGGGTCTGATCTCCGGCCTACGGAACAGCCACCCCTACATTGCAGGTGATGATGTGAAAGTTTGGGCTGGGGCCATCTTCAGAGAGGGGAGATCAGCAAGCAAAAGCGCAGCATCATGGCGTCTCCCTGCCACCCCTGACCTTCGAGCATAGTGGCAGAACAGCCTGGGCCCCAGGGCACGTGGATTTTTGGTGCACTAGTGGATGGGATTCGGGGCAACCACCGGAGAGATCCCTATGGGCCTGAGGATACTCCCACCCCATCTGAGTCCTCCCTGCTGCTACACAGGTGCCTCTCCTGTGGGGGGTCTGACGGGGGTACATGGCGCTTTTTCTGGCACATGCTTTGCAGCACTACACTGGCCTTCAATGGCCAAGATCACAGGTAGTCCGATTGTTGCCTGAGCTCTCCCTAAATCATGAAGCATCTGATTTCTCTGTGTCTCCGCACTCCGCTCTGACCTTGCCAGTAGTGGCAGGGGGATTTGGTGACCAGTGATACTCCCCGCACGCAGGATTACATGGTAGCCTTCCTCCGCTGAATTTAAGTCCTCCCACAGAAACTTAGATCACTACTTAAGGTGACGGATTAGTGGGCCTACTCTGACCTTACAGTAGGTTGCTTGCAGGCAGGATTTGAATGGAGACCAAACCTGGGAGTCCCCTGCTACTTCTTAGACCATGGCCACCTAGAAACACAAAAAAGAGCAATCAGTCCGGGAGATGCTGACTAGATCCACATCAGCGCAACACAAACCCGCAGACAACACCCCCCCTGCCTTCTCTGCAGACCATCAACGAGTGGGGGTATCTGACGAAGAGCTTGCCCCAATCACATGGGGCTTTCTCACGTCCTTGTTTGACTCTCTACAGACGGATCTCCAGGACCTTAGGAAACACCTCTCCCAGGAAATGTGAGACCTTTGCTTAGACCTCACCTCGATCGGGGAACAGGTCTCTGGCCTGGAAGATAACAAGATAGCGAGAGATGAAGATGTTGAGCAGCTGCGTCAAGAAATCTTGCGTCTACAGAAAGAATAGGACCAACTGCGTATGCTGTCCGAGGATCTTGAAAACCGATCCCGTCGCCATAACATCTGTCTGGGGTGCTCCCACCCGAGCCGAAGGAGAGGACATTAGAAAATTCCCTAAGCCCTCTTCGGATCGATTCTAGGATGGGAGTACAATAGAGATATCCTGCTAGATTGTGTTCATATAGCCGGTTGCACACGTGGAGCTGGTTCGAGGCCTCCAGATTGTTTAGTATGGGTTCACCACTTTCTGACTAAAGAAGACATTCTTCAGCAGGAAAGAGGTAAACAACCTATCCAGTTCCGAGGCCATACGCTAAGCCTATTCCAAGACATATCCCTACTCACACTCCAATGGCACAGGGAGTTCAAGTCCATTACAGACCATCTACACTCTTGCAGTGTCTCATGTGGCTGGGGACATCGATTTAGGCTAATATTCCGCTGGGGGAGGCAGCTCCACAAAATTAAGACAGTTAAAGAGGTCCACAGGTCCTGGGTATGGCAGAGAACCCTTCAGGTTCTGAAGCCCGAGCCTCTGGGAAAACTTCTCCAAGGGAGCGGCCCAGCTGGTAAAGGGTGGGCAGACGATGAAAGCACAGTTCTCAAAGGAAATAGCTCAGGAGATACAAGCTGTTTTGGAAAGCATTGCTTCCGGCACTGTCAAACAGAAGCTGAGAGTAAGTGTACACATGGCGGCTATACCCTATCTATGTCTGTGGGGCTTTGGTTCTGTTATGCCACAATGGTGGGGCCTGAGGTGGCAGAGCCCTTGCAAAAATCGGGGTACACAAACTGACATTCCAAGGCCACGGTAGATGCCCTCCCTATTGACTTGCCCGATCAAGCGACTGTGTTATGTGTTTATTTATGCACATGTTGAGCTATTCTGTTATTTGTTACATTTCCCCCCTCTTCTATTCAGAGAACAAAGCTACGCCCCTCTTTGTACCATATCTCGCACAACACCTGGTATCACACACAGTACATCCCTCCTTATAGCATCCAGGTGGCACATGCATTTCCCACCCCACAGTACACCTGGCAATCAAATTTCTGAGCATCAACATTCAAGGCCTCAACAACCCCACTAAACGGTTGGCGATACTCTCCCTGCTTGAGAGACACATTTCTCTACTGCAGAAAACTCACCTCCTCTCTAAAGATGTCTATCGAATGTGCTCCAAATGGTTCCCTCAACAGCTCTGGTCCTCAGCACATAAGAAAAATGGGCGGTTGGCAATTCTGGTGTCTAGATGTTTCCCAGGGGAAATCCTACAAAGGGAGCCAAGATAAAGGGTAGATTCATTGCATATAGGGTGCAGATAGGCAACTTCCAATTCACAATTGCCTCAATTTATGCCCCTAACGTGAAATAGGTGGCATTTATCATGAAATCCCTAACCCTGACACTCACCACCCCTGACTCAGTGCTTCTTATAGGGGGCTAACTCAACCTAGTTATGTACAATGACCTGGACAGGTCGGGTCACCGACACAGCCAGACTTGCTCCTTTCCCCCCGCAGGGCTTCAGTGGCTTAAGGACTGCGGTTTGACAGACACATGGTGAGAAGCAAATCCAAATACTCGCAACTACACCTTTTATTCGGCGGTGACAAAAACGTATATCCATATCAACTATTTCTTAGCCTCCCCGGCTTTTCAAGCTTGCCTCAGAGATACTACGATAGAACCCAGATCCCTAGAACATCATGCCCCACTTTCACTGACAGCCCAATTCAATACCACTCTCTTCTGCTCTCCTAGCAGGAGATTTTGAGACTCCAGACACCCAGCTCAGTGGGGGGAATACGTTGGACCGTTAAAGACTATCTTAGTATTAACGATAATGAGCTCTCATCCCGCTCGTCTATTTGGGAAGCCCTCAAATTAGTGGTACGTAGAGAGGCAATCTCTAATCCTGCCATAGAGAACAAAGCTCAGGGAGCAATGAGGCTGCAACTAGACCAAAAGGTAGCAGGATGGGAGTGAATTCAGAAACGCACAGGGGGTGTTAGAGTATGGAGAGAATTAAAAAAAAACTTGCCTCCAGCTGAAGCATCTGGATCTAAACTGGGCTGAATACTCCATTGTAACATTAAAGCACAAATCTTAAAGTAGGGGGGCAACTGCAGTGGGTGCTTATTAGCCCATAAACTCCAGGCATGTGCCCAAGCCACTGCTATTAAAATGGTTTGGTCTCACCATACTGGTGAAGTATGAACAGATCCTCAAGCGGCTGCTACATTCTGTGAATTTTACCAAACTCTCTATGCGGCTGACACAGTTTAAACACAGATTCCTCTTCATACTTAGATGGGTGTGCCCTTACACCGCACCCCAAGCTGACACTGACACCCTTGACAAACTAATTCACATAGTTGAAGTTATCTCAGCTATCTTCTGACTGAAACCCTGGAAGTCACCAGGTCCGGATGGTTTCACTCCACTCTTCTACAAAACCTTTAGCTTAGAATTAGCCTTGCTTCTTATAAGACTAATTAACTCGCTCGCCAATACCGGCTTCCTTCCTGATAGTATGCTTGATGCGACTGATGTTTAATCCCAAAACAGGGCAAAGACCCTGAGGCATGTGGATCCTATCGGCCCATTTCGCTACTTAACATAGATACCAAATTGTTCACATGCGTCCTGGCATATTGCCTCCACCCTCTCAGGCCCGGGCTGGTAGATCCTGACCAAGCAGGCTTCATCCGGCATAGACAGTGCAGAGACAATGCAAAATGCCTCCTGCATCCTATTGATAAGACACAACGCTCGCAGGAGGAGGCGTTGCTGTTGTCCATCGATGATGAGAAAGCATTCGAAAGGGTCCACTGGCCTTACCTTTTTGAAGTTCTATCTCGCTTTGGCCCTAAACTAATGCGCTAAATAAAAAGCATTTATAGTGCGCCTAGGGCCTCTGTCCCAATGAATGGTAAATCCTCTCAGCCCTTTCTGATTAAGCAAGGGACGAGACAGGGATGCCCCCTCTCCCCATTCCTTTTCGCCCTCTATATGGAACCCCTAGTCCAATGCATACATATGAACCAAAACATAACTAGTATCAAATTCGGCTGTGACCACCACCTTATTAGTCTATATGCAGGCAACGTGATACTAGCCTTGTCCAACCCTTTGGTCTCATTGCCAGCCCTAGTTGCATCACTGCAAGATTTCGGGACTATTTCTGGATATGGAAAAATCCCAAATCCTGAACCTCACAGTCCTCCCCCCGCCCACAAAGCGGAACTCTGCTTCCGATTCTCCTTTCTTCGGTCTTCTTCCCATATCCCATACCTAGGCATCGAACTAGCTGGTTCTTCTTCATGAATTGCCCATAGAAATTATGCTGCCCTTTCTAAACTTGTGTTGGCAGATCTAGAGTCTTGGCACTAGCATAAACTGACATGGCTCGGTCGGGTAGCAGCAGTTAAAATGATGATCCTTCCTCGTATCTTTGAAATCTTTCAAACAATTCCCCTCCCACCTCCTGCTAAGGTACTATGTACACTACAGTCCGCAATCCTCAAATTCATCTGGGGTGGTAAACCCCCGCACTTGTCCAGGCAGATCCTTTTTCACCCTAAGAGAAATTGGGGACTAGCAGTCCCATGGCTCGTGAGATCCTTCCAGGCTGCTCAATTGTGTTTCATAATCGAATGGAGCCGCCCATACACTGAAAACTGAAAAATACTGATGCTTCATGGACCAGGCTGTTGGGGGCTCTGGAGAAAACACAGGGCTAAGGGACTATATTCTTCCCCCTTCACTAGCATGTCATTCTAGGTTTGGGACACAGTCGGCATTAAGGCTGGACTAACCTCTTTTCCATTGCGTATGACTCCATTATGCGCCAACCCAGACTTCACCCCTGGTATGAACCCAGATAGTTTCCGCAGATGGCACGCTGGAGGGTATAGGAACCTTATTCAATATGGACAACATCATCCCCTTTGACAGCCTAAAGGATAATACGGGCTAACTGAGGTGGACAGGTTAATGTACCTGCACGTCAGGCACTGGGTACTTCAGCCCTCGATTCGATCCCTCGCTGCAAGACCACTTACATCATCAGAGAAATTGCTAATGCTCAAGCATGATGACAAATCGCTGATGTCTGAGATTTATATGCACCTCATCACCAAGACACACTTGCCTAAAACATAGGGCAGTGTAGGTGGGAGACTGAGATAGAGAGAGAACTGTCATATACAGAGTGGGGAGACATTCACTATCGGGCCCACCGCATAGCACACAGTGCAGCGGGCACAGAGACAGCTTCCAAGATCACCTCCTATTAGTACCACACCCCAGCTCGAATCCACTTATGAAACCACACTAAACCGACCACTTGTTGGAGAGGCTGCGGTAACACAGGCACACTACTTCCTCAGTTGTGGCATTGCTCCAAGTTGCAACGATATTGGAGTTGCATCTTTGATGATATTGATAAGTTCTTCAAAACGGAGATACCTAGACTACCCTACCAATGTATACTGTTCTCTGTCTTCATAACCCACTAACATTCCTGCTTCATTCTATAAAAAGACGACAGATTGCTTTGGTTCTCGGAGAAGCCCATCAAAGCATATTGTCATTCTGGGGCACTGACAGAGTTCCCAATCATATGTCCTGGCTTCACAAACTCTGGTATTTGCTAGCAATGGAGAAGCTCTCACTCATGGTGGAACACCGGTCCACAGATTTTACTACTACATGGGTACCCTTCACACAAATTATTTTCCCCAAATTCAATGAACTCACAGGCCCACATATTTAAAAGTCTTACGTCCTCTACATTAGGACAACAGAACAGCACTCCCATCCCAAAGCCCCACTCTTCACTTTTGGGTGGCCAGGTGGACCCCACACCTACCTTGAGTAACACTTTGGGGATCAGACAGATGGGGTGGGATGGGGAAGGGTAAGGAGAGGGAGGGGGACTTGTTCTTGTTCGTGTTACTACTTTTATTCACACATTTCTTTTCATTGTTCAAATTGCGACTGATTATGCTGCCGACTCCCGGGTTATGGCATCAAAGCTGTGTTACTTGGTTCTCTAACTGCTACTACTCCTGCTGGCCCAAAGGCTTGTAGGCATACAGCTGTGTTTAAAAAAAAAAATAAAAAATAATAAATAGAATTGATCCATAAAAACATAAGGACCTGGGGAATAGGGTCCCCAGGGCCGAATGAGGCTTGGGGAGGATGGACATGTTGCCGACCTTCCTTAAAAAAAGCAAAAAGTCCTGGGAAATGGGCCCCCAGGGCGTAACAAGAGTAGGGGGGGGCTTTGTAGCCATCTCCTCTTTAAAATACGTAAGGATCTGTGGGATGATGTCCCCAGGGTCAAATGAGGATTGAGGAGAGGCCTCTCCCCCAGTAAAAAATATGATTACTTGGGGGATGGAGTTTCCTTGGCCTAAGACGGCTCAGGAAGACGGGCTACCTGTCCCATCTCTCCTTTGAAATAAAAGGCTCTGTGTCAATGAGGTCCACAGAGCCTAATAAGGCTTGGGATGTTGGGCAACACGGTCCTTTCCCCTTTAAAATGCACAAGGCCCAGGGCCTAATGAGACTCAAAGAGGTGGGCCACAGGCCTGCTCCCCTTTTTTTATTGGTATGGCCATGGAGGATGAAGTCCCTAGGGCTTCATGAGGCTTACGTATGGGGGGGGGTCGAGTGGTCCCGTCACATTTTTTATTATGTTTGGACCCAGGGGATAGAGTCCCCAGGGGCCGAACGCCAACTCTATGCTGGCAAAGACTGTGAATTAAATCAATGACGTCATTTGAAATGTCATCAGTGATGTCATAATGATGTCATAGAACATGTCATGAGTGATGTAATATTTGCGGGAGTGGAAGTTATAGTTAGCTCTGCTAACTATAACATGAATATATATATATAATGTTACAGGGACGTAATAGTTAGGCTCACATTTTAAATGTACAAAACCATAGAAATTCACCTGTTAGAGTTATTTCAAGTAACTATAACCCATGTCCTAAGGTAACTATGATTGCACCCCTGCCATGCACAGTTTTTTTATGACAATTTTTACAATAAATGTTACAGTGATGTTATCAATGATGTTATAAAAGATGTCATGTGTGCTGTAATATCTGGGGTAATTGGCAGTGCATGGCAAGGGCTCAAGTTATGGTCACCTTAGGGAACGAGTTATAGTTACTTTAAATAACACTAACTATAACAGCTGAATTTTTAAGGCTTTGTACATTTAAAAAACAAGCCTAACTATAACACCCCTGTAACTTTTGTTTTTTAAGTGAATTTCTATGTTTTTTTTAAATTCTATTTCCTAACTATAGCGGCCAACCACCTATTACCACCAAACCTTGCACCATGCACTGTCTTTGGCCATGCACAGCAGGGGTCCGTCATGGGGCCTCCCGTGCAGCCTGGCCTTGCAGCCAACCCCCTATAACCACACAGCCCCATACCACTTACAATGAGAAATGTTCTGACAAATAGAAAAAAAAAAATTTGACAAATAAATAGGGTAAGATTACCTCTATGTATGTAACTTAAATTCTTGAAGTTGAAAAGAATTTAAAGGTGAGAAATGACAACTGACGCACCTAGACTAAAACCCTCCACCTTCTATGTGAGAATCTACAACCTTAACCACTAGGCCACAGATGACTCCTTATTGTGGAGTGTCCAGACATGTCTATAACATTCAATCCATTGATAGTTATAGGAATAAAGAGGCAAACATTCTATTACAAGGAATGTTTAACATTCAAAACACAAGTGAATAAACAGACAAACTGCAGCAAGATATTGGGATTTGAACCTTCATCCTATTGAGTGACAGCCCAATAGCCTGTCTGCCAGAAGTGACTATGTTCAGCTGTGCATCAAAAGGTATTTATAACATGATAACCAAACATCTTACTAATGTGACGCTTTGAAGTTATTGTGTGGAGAGACAATTGGAATAACATTCTCTCTCTCTCTCTCTCTCTCTCTCTCTCTCTCTCTCTCTCTCTCTCTCTTCCTCTCTCTCTCTATCTCTCTCTCTCTCCCTTCTATACCATTGTGAAGTGGAAGACAGAGAGAGATGGAAGGTGACAGGACTGCTGGGGGAACTTCAAGGCCACCACGGCCCTAGTTGGCTCCCCATGTCCAGCCACCTACAAGCACCAATTCCTGTGCCATGGACAACCTTTGTCGGTCAACCCCTTTCAAGCTCCAAACCCTGCACCATGCATGGCCTTTGGCCATGCATGATGGGGGTTAGTGGCTAGGTCCTGCAGCTTACCCACTACAAATAAGCAACCCCACTCAATGCACGTCCTCTGGTCATGCACAGCAGAGGTTGACTTCCATGCCTGGCCTTTAAAAGGATCAAACACTGCACTATACACAGCCTTTACCAAACACAAGAAAATAGAAAGTGGGCTGTGTACAAATACCCTGACAAATTTGCCTTGATCCTGGGGTCCCACTGGGACTCCGACAGGGCCAACAAGTGATTGTTTTAATTTTTTGGCAAAATCTGCAGGTGATCCACAGATTGTGCTGAAAATTATTTTTAAAAATTGTGAAGTCTTCCAAGCTTCTCATTAATTTTGCACCAAAATGGACTGGGTCCCGGGGGCATGGCCATAATACCTCCCCTGGGCTACAGTTAATGAATATACAGGGGGAGCCGCATGGATCTTATCCTGGCCTGGGGACCATCACCTCCATATGGCTACCTAACTAATTGTTGAGGGGCCATGCGGACAATCCCCCGGCCTAGTGACCACCACCTCCGTTGGGCAAAAAATAAAAGAAGTTAGGGATCACGTGGACCCCCTTTCCATAGGAATAGATAATTTGTTTTTTAAAGGGGGCCACGTGGACCCTCTGGGAACCAGGGACCAACACCTCCCCAGGGCTATATTTAATAAATATAATGGGGGATCATGTGGACCCCATGGGCCCCAGGGACCACCACATTCACAGGGCTATCTTAAAAAAGTTGTTTGGGGGCCACATGGACCCCCTGGATCACTAGCTACTTGGGGCTATTTTGAATAAATATAAGGGGTGCATGGATGCCCACGTCCCGTGGAGTACCACCTCCCAGTGTCTACCTTTTAAAAATTGCAAGGGAGCCATATGGACTCTATAGGCCCTGGTGACCACCACCTCCCCGGGGCAATAACATAAAAATACAAAAGGGGGCTGTGCAGATCCACCTTGGCCCGGAGGACCCTCACCTCCAAGGGGTCATTGTTTGCCTTTAAAATGAGAGGGGCCATGCAGCCCTGCTTCCTAGGCTGATTTTGGTCCTGGGGATGCCATCCCCTGAGGCCCAGCCACATCCTCCTGGGTGCTTTGGCCCCACCCAGGGCACCTATTATTCTTTAATAGGGAACAAAGGGGGAGCCCGAAGGGTCCTGTGGTCTCAGCTGGCTCCTCACCTCCTGCGGAAGGCAGCATTACTCTCACAGGCAGGGAGCTGCTAAAAATGCAGCTCCCTGCATGCTGGAGCAACCTTTACATCATTTTCATCTCAGGACAGCCAGCAGGGAAAGAGATGAAAGCTTTGCTCCCAGAAAGTGGGAACAGTTTTAACACTCCCGCAAGTGGGAGTACTTTTAACACTCCCGCACACTCCCACTTGCTGGGAGTAGTTAAGTTTTCTTTTGCTTGGTCGGAGCTGCCATAGCTCCCGCCAAGCAAAATCAAACAGCTACCTCCCAAGGGTGGGCACCTCAGGAGGTAGCAGGAGATGGACCTGGGGGTGGAGGTCCCCAGGGCCATATATGGCTCGAGTAGGGGGAAGGTTTTTATCTGCATGGGCTGGCCCCAGGGAGATGGTGTTTCCCAGGCCTGTGTATGGTCCGGGGGGGGTACACATCCCACCTCCATGTTAGTGAAATTTATATGGCCCGGGGATATGGTGGTCCCTGGGGCCTGGAGGCTTTAGCATGTCCCCATCGAAAAATGTATATTATACAGCCCAGGTAAGATAGTAGTCCCCAGGGACTGGGGGAGCTCCACATATATATAAAACTGTATCCCCGGGGAGGTGGTGGTCCCCAGGGCCCAGGCGGGGTCAGTGTAGCCCCCTTTAAGAATTGTGATTTGTTGCCCCAGGGATGTGGTGGTCCCAACGGCCCCCCATTATTTACTGTTTATAGACCTGGGGAGGTTGTAGTCCCCAGGACTTCTGAAAGCCCTAGGAAGGTGACCCCATGTGACTCCCCTACTTTATATCAACACTGGCAAAATCCTCAGGACCTGGCCCACCCGTGGCAAAATGACATTCAAGTGAGGTAGACCACACTTTTTTCCAGTTTTCAGCAAAATTGATGGATCCACTTGCGGACTAAGCAGATAATTAAAAATAATACTTTTTAGCCTTCGCAAAGTCCCAGGGGAACCCTAGAAACAAGACAAGAGAATTAGGGTATATGTACCTTACCCCTTTTTGTTTTTTGTTTCTTTGGAACTCAGGTGAAGCCGAGTACCTAAATGGCTGCCAACACTTCCTTGTTGAAGTGTTGGCAGCCAATCAGATCTCAGCAGGAGATCTCCAGGATCCACGACTGTAGATATCTATATATATTTTCCCTTTAATAACTCAAAAACTACTGAACGGATTTAAACTAAATAAGAAAAATCATGATCTGCAGGCCAAAAGCTACCTTTCTTCCAAATTTGGTGTAATTCCATCCAGTGGCTCGGCATGTCTAAAGAGTCCTTGGGAATCAATATGGAAACCACACGTTTTTCTACCCACTTTTTCTCAGCCCCATCTTGACAGATTGCCCTGAAGCTTTTTATGTGCAACAAGACCTAACTTGCCACTTTTTCACCAAAATTTTGTGAAGATTCATTAAAGGGCGCCAAAGGTACAGCCAAGTAAAAAAACGCTTTTTCTAAGGAAACTAGGTCCTAACAATAACTACTGACTGGTGACCACCAGAAGGCAAAACAATACCCTTTCAGGCATAAAGTGATGCAAAAATTATGCAACAGAGAAGAGAGAACTCTAGGTAGTTCCCAGGTTTAGGTGGAGAGGAGCTCCAGTAAACAGTACCCAAGAACAACAGCAACACTAAATTTGCTCTCTAAATAGGCTTCCAAAATCACAGCACCATATTTACAAAGTGGCACAATGCATGCATTCTTCTTAAATCTGGGCTAAATGCTTGTGCTACTTATACAGCAAAGTCTTTAAGCATAGGATCAGCACAGTGCCATCCTTGCCAACCTGCAAATGACAAAAGTCTTTCATCATTTGAAGCACAGTATTACTGCTAAGTCAAAACAGTACCCTTTCAGACATAAGTGGTAATCGCCAGGGCTAATAGGACGGAAGCACCGCCAACAGGCTGGCGGTGCTTCCAGCCCTATTACGACCGCAGCGGAAGCGCTGCGGTCGCACCGCCGGGGCCGGCGGTTTCCCGCCGTTTTAGCCCCGGCGGTGATAATCCTCCAGGGCAGCGCTGCCCTGGGGATTATGACACCCCTACCGCCAGCCTGTTTCTGGCGGTTTGCACTGCCAGGAAGAAGCTGGCGGTAAGGGATGTCCTGGGGCCACTGGGGCATGGGCAGTGCAGGGGCCCCCTAACAGGGCCCCGGCCAGCTTTTCACTGTCTGCATAGCAGACAGTGAAAAGCGCGACGGGTGCAACTGCACCCGTCGCACGGCCGCAACACCGCCGGTTCCATTAGGAGCCGGCTCCTATGTTGTGGCCTCATCCCCGCTGGGCCGGACGGCGCAAACTTGGTTTGCGCCCGCCGGCCCAGCGGGAATGTCATAATGGGGGCCGCGCGAGTGCGGCCGCATTGGCGGCCGCACGGCGGTTACCGCCTGGCGGGCGGCGGTAGGCGCCCGCCAAGGTCGTAATGACCCCCATAGTGTTGCATACATTATGCAAAAGAGAATAAAGAACTCTAGGTAGTTCCCAAGTTTAGGTGGAGAGGAGCTCCAGTAGAGAACACCCTACCATACTAGGAACACTCTAAATCTGCTCACCTCAAATGTCTGTTTTTTTAACAAATCTTTAAGCGTAGGATAAGCACAGTGTCATCCACACTGAGCGTGAAAGGAACAAAGGTCCTGATTACGAGTTTGGCAGTCCAAGTCTGGTGGAGCGAACCGCCATGTTATGAGATTGGCGGCATAGGAACTAGGGGATTGGCAGTGGTCCACCGCCATGCAGCACAGATCGCTGCAGTCTCCTGGAGGCATAAACAGGCCAGCAGAGACCAGGTTTCTGCCGACCCATTATGAGGTTGAACTGCGCCAATGTGACTGCTCTTGACGTATCTTGAGGCAGAAACAAGCATTATAAAGGGAGACACTCACCTACACACTGCTATACACATCTGGAGCTGCCAGGGAGCCACACCTCAATGTCATGCCGCTGCTTGCAGAAAGAAAACAAAATCAACACTGACGTAGACGACAACAACCATATGTACAGACACCCAGCTGTCGTTGTTCTTATTTTTCATCTTGATCAAACTCGTACTGCTAGAAAACACATCCTCGGGTGTCGACTCCAAGGCCAGAACCCACACCTATCATTTATGACACACACACTACACACCAATTACACACATATATGCATGGCTACACAGCTCTCGATCAGGGAGACTGTAGGCCACACTACATACACACATACACACACACACACACCAACAACACAACTAATGCACATATAAAAAGCACAGTTGAAAAAAGGGGGAAGGGCAAGGCAACAAAGCAGACACAACTCACACTCCATGGGACACACCCCTTCAACAACCAGCTGCCAGGAACACACACCTAAATGGACACATGCACACTCAAATGCAAAGTAAACTACCACAACTCCACATACTCCAGGTTTGCACTGAAAAAAGTCAAGAACACACACACCACAAGTATACAATACCCATGTTAGGGGAACAAATCATACACCATACATGCCCACATCAGACAACAGAAAAATACTACTACATACAAAGCACAATGCCATCACACCAACATTCAATCTACATACACATACCCATCACACAACACAAACCCTACCCTTTGGGACAACAGCACTGCACACAAACTCACATACGGCAACAAACATGACATGGGGCAGCACACAGCACTAACACACACAATTACATGCACACAAATAACATCAGCCAGTAACAAAAGAATTCTAGAAAAGGAAATGCAGGACAAAGGTTTAAAGCAAACTCCAACAGGTTGGGTTTATTTCCCAAGTAAATAATTATTAACTAAACAAGTCCAATTCCATAGGTTAATCCATATATATAAGGGCCTAAAGGTACCATCCAGACCCCAAGACTCGACTCCTGACTGCCAAATAACCTTCACAGGTAGGGCCTTCAAGAAAGCAGTCAGGAACCTGAGGGGTCTTTGGGGGTGGGGTGGGGGAAGAGGAGGGAGTGGTTTGGGATTTGTGCGGGGTGGTTCTGGATTTGGGTTTCAGAGGTAGGGTTTTGTGTTAGGCCTTGGTAGGGGGAGGCATTCTTTGGGGGGTAGACTTCTTGGCAGGGGAGGGGCATGGGTGCCTTCATTGGGGGTAGAGGAGGACTTAGAGGTGAAACGGTTGGCCTTGGGGAGGATAACTAAACATTTGGGGGTGGTACGAAGAAGAGCCGACATAAGGTCAAGATCACAAAGGAACAATTTTGTAGACACAAGGGAAGGGTCATCAGAAAGGGGACAGGACTTGGAGGTTGAGGAAGTGGTTGTATGATGTGTCGGGGTTGCTGTCTTGGGTGCGTGTTTGTGAGAGGTGTGCTTGTGTGTGGTGGGTATATGTTGGGTGGGTGAGTGAGGGCATTTATGGGTCATGGGCTGAGGGAGGTAGAGGTGCTGGGTATACTGTGGTGGGTGGGAGGGCGTCTGTTGTAGTGGTGACTGCAGGTATAGTGGATGTGCTGCATGTAGGTGTCTCTGTGGTAGGGGTGTCTGCAAGTATGACAGTTGTGATGGCTTGATCTGTGACTGTTGGTGCAGTGTCTGCAGTTGTGCCAGAAGTCGTGTGTGTGTGATGCTGGGGGGTTGTCAGGGAAAGTTGTGACTGTTGATGTGTTTGCAGGTGGATGTTGTTTGTGTGCATGCCGGTGGTGCGTCTTATGGTGCTTGTGTTTGTGAGTGCTACCTGTGCCTGTTTAGGTGGATGCTTGCAAGTCAGTCTGTGTGCTTTGGGAAGGTTATTAGAGGGGGAAGTTAGACTGGGAAGAGGAAGGTTGGAGGGGTGACGGAAGACAAGGGGTGACTGCATGCCGTCAGTGTGGAGGCCAGCTCTGTGGGCCAGAGATTGTACCGTGAATTCCCTGCAGGAACGCATTGCTCTATTGGTTCTGGCTTGCCAGTCCCTGGGTGGTATTAATGATGACTGACCCACAGAGATAGATCTCAGAAGGTCAATAGCCTCCTCATTGAGGGCAGCAGAGCTAACAGGGGCTGGGGCAGAGGTGCCTGCAGCAAAGGAGACACCCGCATTCTTGGGTGAGTGGGCACATCCAATTGGATGGGGAGAAACAGGGAGGGCAGAGATAGAATGGGGCATGGTGGACAAAGATGGTACTGGGGTGGTCCCCGATGGGCCCACCACCACTAGGGTGTGGCCACTGGAGGAAGAATCTGTGGATGAAGATGTTGATCCAGTCTCCCCCGTGGCACTCCCTTCACCCTCCGGACCACTGGGTCTCTTGCTGTCAGTGGTCTTGTGACCTGGGGTTCCATGGCCAGATGCGGCCCCACTTAATGCGGCCCCTGTCTCCTTTACCTGCTGGTTATGACATCAACATGAAGACAGTGCAATTCCAAATCAAAGAGGCCAAAAATACCATCATGTAAACTTACCCCTGCATGAAGTGACAGCAAAGTGCCACCATCATGTGCCAATACTAAAACATGCATGCCATCTAGAATCCCAAAGGAAACACACTAGCAAAAGCTGGTGTCACATAACTACAGTGGCAGGGATGAAGTCTAGCCAGTACACCAACCACACCACTACTATGTAACCAAGCAACAGCAAACTTGTGCAACATCCATCACACTACATAGAACCAGTAGCCAAACTATGGATCCCTCTGTAAGGTACCCTAACAAATACACTGACACAAGCCTATACATACATTCAAGTTGCACTGATAAGATGTCTATTGGACAACTGATAATACTAAAGGAAGGCAATCAACAATGTGTAAATCATGCCGTGCCTGGATTAGGTGACATGAAAATATCCATTTCACTAGGGACACTACAAAATCTTACCAAAGTTAGTCAAGGCTGGTAATTACAAGGCCCACTCAGATGTGGCACACATCTGAAGTTTCAAAAAACTACATGGAAGTCAGGTCCCATAGCTCATGGAGAGATTTCTCCTGAATACACACCTGAATGGTCTAGTAAGGCCCAGGATAGGCCCCACAACTTTCCCCCACCCAGTTCCCTCTGTACTCCTCAGTGTGTCTGTAGTAGATAACTGTACAGTGCAGGAAGGAGGGTCACAGACCTTGTAATCACTATCAGGAGGACACCATATTGTTTTACTATTGTAAAAATGTTAGGAAGTGGATTATTGGTAAGGGTAGGTAAATACCTACACTTAGCAAAAGGCTACTAGGTCAAGTCAGGTCTCAATAAATTAATCCCATTTCTACCCTTGGTAGCTTGGCAACAAGCAGTTAGGCTCAACTTAGAAGACAGGTGTGTAAAGCATTTAAAAATCACAAAACATCAAAAAAGTAAAAAACAGTAAAAATCCTACTCCAATTTATTAAAATAGTTTAAAGTTATATCTTTAAAATGCACTAACATCATAAAAATCCAATAAAGGGAACCGGAGATATGAATTTTGAAAGAATACATATTTTCTAGCGCATGGAAACTAAAGGTGCCAATCTGGACATCTGGTCGCACTCGACCGGGGCAAAGTCAAAATTTGACTCCAACCGCGTTGGTGCCCTGCTTGGCTACAGTCAGCGGGAGGCCTAGGTCAATGTTTTGCCTTTGGACTAAGTATTTTTCTTGAAGATTTTCTTCACTGGGATGAAGTGGAAAATTGGATCTAACCTCCCTGGAAGCCCTTTTCAGATACACGTCACAGGAGACCTTGGTGAAGAATTCTACCTTCGGGATGAAAATCTTCATCAGGGCCGAAATTGAAATTGGATCTGACATTCCTCCTTGGATACGTTGTGTGGGAAGCCGCAGTCAACTTTTCACATTCAGACTTTGTCATTTTTTTAGAGCTGTTTCCCTCTGATGTTGTGCGGCCTTCCACAGCAAGCCAATTGCGAGTCGAAGTAATCAGATTGCCTTTCCTGGAGTCCCCCGTGAAATCCTTGAAGTCTGGGGCTCCAGAGCTTTTCAGCGGAATGAACCTGCAACTCAGGCAGGGTCACGTTTGATGTAATCCAGCTTAACTCACGACATTGGGTCGGTCCTTCTATGGAGCTTTTTTCCAAAAGTTCTCCAATCTTCTCCAACTTCTGGATCTTCTTCCAGAAGGTCTTTGAAGGTTCTTTAAGAGTCTACAACTCACCCAGAAGCTCTTAATTGCTTCTTGAGGGTGAGGACTCCAACTCCCAGAATGCACCTGGCTCAAATCCGAAAATGACCACTGAACAGTGGTCAGCTGGTTAGTTTCTTCAGGTTATGACGCAGGGAACTCTGGTCAGCTATTTTCGACCAGTAGCAAACAGGGAGTACCTTCTTGAACCAGTTGGAGACAGGCAAAGCCCTTTTTGTGGTGAAGCCCAAGTGTGCAGCTGGTGCAGTCCTTCAGAGTGAAGTATCCATGTGCAGGTCTGGGGTCCAGCAGGGCAGTCCTTCTTCTTCTTGTCTTGTTTCTTGTAGGGATCTGAAGTGGAGGTGCAGCTCTTCCAATTTTATCCTTGCTCCTGGATGCAAAGCAGGGGGGCCCCTGACCAATCACATGTAGGTCACCACCGTTTTGAGTGACCAGTTCCTGGGAAGTGTGGAACAAATTAATTCCAGGGAGCAACATTCCTCAAAAATCCAAAATGGCAGAAATTCAATCTCAGAGGTTAGCTCTGGCTAAACAAACCCACTGGTGTGGCTAGGTTTCCTTAACACACCCCTTTCCCGCCCTCTCCTAATCAAATCAGGGGGACATCCAGCTGTCTGGTTTTGCAGAAAATAGGGGAAGTTCACTTGCAGGACCAAATGTCCTTCCCTCCTTTAAAGTCCAGTTTGGCTGCTCTGCCTCTATCCTGTTTCACCATCAGAGGCAGTTCTCCTTCCCCAGGCACTTCTTTGTGTTCACCCAGGCTCCTTCACACCTCTTCAAGGCCGCCTGGTCAGGCTGCCATAGGCTGGCCAATCGGAGAAGGGCACTACAGAACTGAAACTGGTAACTTTCAGGTAGAGTTCTAAAACTCTTTCCCAGAGTTGGTCATATTAAATTCAACAATGGCAAGTTTTTGGATTTATTATAACAATAAGTTTGTGAACAAACTTGAAATACTTAGCTCCTTCTGTGACTGGGTTATTTAAAAATAAAGGTGGTCATTACAACCCTGGCGGACGGTGTTAAAGCTGCGGTAATACCGAAAACAGGCCGGTGGACAAAAAAAGGGAATTACGACCCTGGCGGAAACCGCCAACTAAGACAGCCACTTTAACACACCGCCCGCCACGGCAGTACAGACAAACAGCGCGGCGGTTACCACCAACAGACAGGTGGAAGACAATGTACCGCCCACACTATCACAACACACCAATCCGCCACCTTTTCCGGGGCGGATTCACCGTGGATAAAAACACGGCGGAAACAACTTGTGCTATGGGAAAACGCACACCTGAACACATCCCACGAGGAACGAGGACACCATGGAGCCTGAACTACAAATACTCCCTGCCCTTGCATTCCTGCTCATCTACGACCAACAGCGACGTAGGCGCAGAACATACCGGTGAGTACAGCACCTACGACACGGGGGAGGGAGAGGCAAAAGTTACGGGGACACCCACCAAACACCCCCACCCCCACCCTCGCATATTACAACATACACACCAATGCATTCACAAAAATCACAGTAACAACCCACAATCCCCCCGGAAGAATGCAAAGACAAAGCGAATAGCGGGCAAACTTTGTATTGTGCCAATATACTACTCATTAAAAAATATACGGATATATATATCACGAAATCTGTCAAAAATAAATGTACAATACAAGAAGTAGTGCAGATATGTAGACAACAATGTCCGTGCACCAACAGTCCAAAAATGCATGGGCGACGCCCACAATAGATACCTGACCAAAATCCGAGAGAACACTGCCGGGGCATCAGATAGAAACAATACAGGCACCTCAGAGGGAAGGGAAGAGGGGGCACCTCATCCAGATGAATGCGAAGCCAGATCCACGACGGGGCTCCATGCCCATTGATGTATCCTGGGGAGTGCAAAGCCACAGTCTCTCAAGTCACTTCGGTGGGTGGGTTGCCCACTGTACCATCCTGGGGAGTGCAAAGCCACAGTCTCTCAAGTCTCTACAGTGGGTGGCTTGCCCACTGTTACATCCTGGGGAGTGCAAAGCCACAGTCTCTCAAGTCTAACAAGTGGGTGGGTTGCCCACTGTTACATCCTGGGGAGTGCAAAGCCACAGTCTCTCAAGTCTCTACAGTGGGTGGGTTGCCCACTGTGCCATCCTGGGGAGTGCAAAGCCACAGTCTCTCAAGTCTCTACAGTGGATGGCTTGCCCACTGTTACATCCTGGGGAGTGCAAAGCCACAGTCTCTCAAGTCACTTCAGTGGGTGGGTTGCCCACTGTGCCATCCTGGGGAGTGCAAAGCCACAGTCTCTCAAGTCTCTACAGTGGGTGGGTTGCCCACTGTGCCATCCTGGGGAGTGCAAACATACATCTTCGCAAGTAGATGCAGTTCTCTACTGGTACTCGGTGGGACTGGTGCCCAGACTGGATGAGTCTCCCCGTGAAAGTACATGTCCTGTCACAGTCACAGCTGCACATGGGAGAACGATGCCTGATGTGCCGGACTATTCATACCCACACGGTCTTTGCCCTGTTCAGCGGTGCTTTGCCATGGCAGTCTTTGCCCTGTTCAGCGGTCTTCACCATGGCGGTCTTGTCCTTGTTCAGCGGTCTTCACCTTGGCGGTCTTGGCCTTGTTCAGCGGTCTTCACCATGGCAGTCTTGGCCTTGTTCAGCAGTGCTTTGCCATGGCTGGCTATGGACTGTTCAGCGGTGCTTTGCCATGGCGGTCTTTGCCCTGTTCAGCGGTCTTCACCATGGCAGTCTTTGCCCTGTTTAGCGGTCTTCACCATGGCAGTCTTGGCCTTGTTCAGCGGTGCTTTGTCATGGCTGGCTATGGACTGTTCAGCAGTGCCTTGCCATGGCGGTCTTTGCCCTGTTCAGCGGTCTTCACCATGGCAGTCTTGGCCTTGTTCAGCGGTGCTTTGCCATGGCTGGCTATGGACTGTTCAGCTGTGCTTTGCCATGGCAGTCTTTGCCCTGTTCAGCGGTCTTCACCATCGCAGTCTTGGCCTTGTTCAGCGGTGCTTTGCCATGGCTGGCTATGGACTGTTCAGCGGTGCTTTGCCATGGCGGTCTTTGCCCTGTTCAGCGGTCTTCACCATGGCAGTCTTGGCCTTGTTCAGCGGTGCTTTGCCATGGCTGGCTATGGACTGTTCAGCGGTGCTTTGCCATGGCGGTCTTTGCCTTGTTCAGCAGTCTTCACCATGGCAGTCTTTGCCCTGTTCCGCGGTCTTCACCATGGCGGTCTTGGCCTTGTTCAGCGGTGCTTTACCATGGCTGGTTATGGACTGTTCAGCGGTGCTTTGCCATGGAAGTCTTTGCCCTGTTCAGCGGTCTTCACCATGTCGGTCTTTGCCCTGTTCAGCGGTCTTCACCATGGCGGTCTTTGCCCTGTTCAGCGGTGCTTTGCCATGGCGGTTCTGGTACGGATATTGGTGTGTGGCATTACGATCTCCACAATGGACATTGGTGTGTGGCATGACGATCTCCACACTGGACATTGGTGTGTGGCATGGCGATCTCCAAACTGGACATTGGTGTGTGGCATGACGAACTCCAAACTGGACTTTGGTGTGTGGCTTGACGTTACCCTCATGGGCTGTGACTCCGGCGGTGGTGGTGGTCTCCTGACCAGTAACGATACTTGGGCCCTCTTGGGCTATGACTCTGGCGGTGGTCTCCTGACCAGTTACGATACTTGAGCCCTCCTGGGCTGTGACTCCGGCGGTGGCGGTGGTCTCCTGACCAGTAACGATACTTGGGCCCTCCTGGGCTATGACTCTGGCGGTGGTCTCTGGACCAGTAACAATACTTGGGCCCTCCTGGGCTGTGACTCCGGCGGTGGTCTCCTGACCAGTTACGATACTTGAGCCCTCCTGGGCTGTGACTCCGGCGGTGGCGGTGGTCTCCTGACCAGTAACGATACTTGGGCCCTCCTGGGCTATGACTCTGGCGGTGGTCTCTGGACCAGTAACGATACTTGGGCCCTCCTGGGCTGTGACTCCGGCGGTGGTCTCCTGACCAGTTATGATAATTGAGCCCTACTGGGCTGTGACTCCGGCGGTGGCGGTGGTCTCCTGACCAGTAACGATACTTGGGCCCTCCTGGGCTATGACTCTGGCGGTGGTCTCCTGACCAGTTACGATACTTGGGCCCTCCTGGGCTGTGACTCCGGCGGTTGCGGTGGTCTCCTGACCAGTAACGATACTTGGGCCCTCCTGGGCTATGACTCTGGCGGTGGTCTCTGGACCAGTAACGATACTTGGGCCCTCCTGGCCTGTGACTCTGGCGGTGGTCTCCTGACCAGTATTGATGGTGCTGGCAGTTGTGTCTGGACCGCCAGAAATGATGGCGCACTTCTCCGCTGTGACACTCACAACAGGTTGGGGAGACTTCCTCGGGACCTTCCCCACCTTCTTTTGAGTTACAGATGACTCACCAATTGCCTTCGATCCCATTTCACTGTTTGTCCCACCAGGAGTCTTGACACGGTCCCGTCGTCCACTCTCCAACTTCTGAGCCTTTACAGGGGGTAGGCTGACAGTGCCTTGGCTCCGGGTCCTACTGCCTGCCCTGGTGGACGGGGCACTCCAAAAACCTGGTACACGCACCACTGGTACTGGAGGCTTTTTGTCTGAGGCGCTACGGCGGGACTGATGAATTGGAGGGGGGGTGGGGGCAAAAAGGTCAATTTGACATAGGGACAGTTTCTGACGTACACTGGGATGGGTAGCTGGAGGGGCTCTGGGAGTGGAGGAAGAGGAGGTGGTTGTAGGAGGTGTCACTTTAGCTGTTTTGGGTGCAGGTGCAGGTACTGGAGGCTGTCGTGAGGTGGATGGATGTTGGGTGAGTGATTGCCGGCGTTTGTGTACTTTGGGAGGGGATGTCACAGACACACTGGGAGAGGACACAGGGGACGTGTAAATGCCAGTGGAGGTGGTGAGTGCAGGTGAGCGGCTTGTGGTGCTGGGTGTCCTGGTGCGAGTCCTAGTGCCTGTAGATGTGGTGCATGCAGGTGTGTGTGTAGACGAGACTGGGAGGGAGGAGGGAGAAGAGGAGGAGGGGGACACAGTGGAGACAGTGGATGTTGCTGTGTCTGTATGGGTCTGATGCTTGTGTGAGTGCCTGTGGTGTGTGTGGTGCCTATGTTTGCTTGAGCTACTTGTGTGTGTTGACTTGTGTGCATGCTGGTCTGTAGGTGTGCTTGGGATGGGCTGGGGTACAGGGGACTGGGTCTGGGTGGAGGAAGTTGGAGGGGGGAGGCTGGACACAGGGACAATGGCTGCCATCAGTGCTGAGACCAGAGATTGCAGGGTTCGCTGAAGGACAGCCTGACCAGAATGAATGCCTTCCAGGAATGCATTACCGTGTTTCAACTCTCGTTCTACACCCTGGATGGCATTCACAATGGTAGACTGCCCAACAGTGAGTGAGCTGAGGAGGTCAATGGCCTCCTCACTGAGGGCAGCAGGGGTGACTGGGGCAGGGCCTGAGGTGCCTGGGGCGAAGGTGATGCCCACCCTCCTGGGTGAGCGGGCACGGGGCGAACGCTGAGGGGCTGCTGGGAGGGCGGTGCTGGTAGGGGAGGTGGCGGCTGTACCTATAGAAGTGGGGCACACAGATGGCGCCGCCACCACAGGGGAGCTCACATCGGCGGACAAGTCTGTGTCACTGTTTGGTGATCCTGTGGCCGACGTGAAGCTCCCCTCGCCCTCTGTCCCACTGGTGAATTCAGAGTCTTTGATGTGGCCCTCCATGGCCATGTGGGATGCAGCTCCCTCGTGCTCCGGTGCCACTGTACCTCCGCCTGTTGATCTGATGTAGAGAAGGACAGGGAGAGCAGAAAAAGGGTGGAGACAGAAGAAAGAGAGTTTTAGTGCATGGCATACTGCTACCGTTTGCGGACAAGACAAACGCAGCAGCCCCCTGCATTACGCCGTGCTCCTGCCCTCTGCACATGCAATTTCTGGGATATGGCCTACATGGCAATGGCAGAAATCTGCCCACATGGATGGCAAAGGGGCAACTATACATCAATTTGCCTTTTTTTGGAGCTGGGGTAGAGTGCCACATGGCCTACATAACGGAGTGGCCTTGCCCACCTAACTCGCCCTGGCCTGGTGACACCCACACCCACCACCCCCACCCAGACAGCTCCACTGCACGCAAAGTCCATAGGATGAGGTTGTACTCACCCCCTTGTGTCTGCTGTGATGTTCTTAAGCGCCCATCCAACTCCGGGTAGGCCACCACCAGGATCCGGAACATCAAAGGGTCATGGTGCGACGGGCACCCCTCCCACGTTGGGAGGCCATCCCCAGCTGAGCCTCCGCCGTCTTCTTGCTGCAGCGGCGAATGTCCTCCCATCTCTTCCGGCAGTGGGTGCCCCATCTCTGGTGGGCCACCAGGGTCCGGACTTCCTTGGCCATGGCACGCCAAATGTCCCTCTTCTGGTGGGCGCTGACCTACATGACATGCACAAGGAAAGAGGAACAGTCATTACCTACAGCACCGTCGTTGTAATTGGCCCCCTCCCAACTCAATCCCTGTGGCCCATTCATCCCCATGCATGACTGTTCTATCATCCACCCAGCCCTCTCCACCCAGGCCTAGCCCATACAACGTGCTCCCTGTGTACTAACCTGTTGGTCTGGAGGACCGTAGAGTAGCGTATACTTGGGGAGGACCCCATCCACAAGTTTCTCCAACTCCTGTGCAGTGACGGCAGGGGCCCTTTCCCCAGGCGCAGCAGCCATCGTCGCTTCCAGACCGAGGTCACAGCAGCACTAGCAGTGTAGGTCCTCTCCTGTCGAAGGTCAGGTATCTAATGATTGAAGAGATAGAAAATGGTGGTGACGTCCGCGGCGGTGACGTCCGCGGCGGTGCGCATCATCACCGCCAGCGCACCTGTTCATTGGCTCCTGGGACCCATAGGGTCCAATGTTAACCAATGCAGCATTGCGCCGCGCTCTACGACCGCCTACTGCGACGGTGTCCAACGACAGCGCAGTTACCCCACAATTCCATTGTCCCAGTTTAGAGGTCAGGCAGCCGCCATTTCAGGGGCCCACATGACTTCAATTACTACTGCGTCACACATACCGAGGCCTACACTCAAAAGCTTTCCCGGATGGGTTAATTGTCTGGTGTAGTCTTGTGTGTGACTGTGGGTACATACCTGGAGGAATGCTGACAGTTTCTTCGCTGTTGTCCTTCTTAGGCACCGTCAGTTGGGACATATTGGAAGATGGCGGAATCCGCTGGTGTACCGACCGCTGGTGGACCTGTTGACAATGAAAGAGCGACATGTCATCGTGACCTACCAATTTGACAGTGCCACAATCCAGGAACTATGTACCCAGTTGGAGCCAGACCTGATGTCACCAATCCGCCATCCGACTGGAATCCCCCCTGACGTGCAGGTGCTGTCAGTGCTCCATTTCCTTGCAAGTGCGTCTTTTCAGACAACAGTGGCCATGGCATCAGGGATGTCCCAGCCTATGTTTTCCAACGTGTTGTCCAGAGTGTTGTCTGCCCTGCTGAAACACGTAAGGAGATACATCATTTTCCCTGAGGTGGCAGATTTGCCTACAGTGAAAGGTGACTTCTATGCCCTTGGACATATCCCCAACGTCATAGGTGCCATTGATGGGACCCATGTAGCTCTGGTCCCCCCCACCGCAGGAATGAACAGGTGTACAGGAACAGGAAGAGTTATCATTCCATGAATGTCCAGATGGTCTTTTTGGCAGACCAGTACATCTCGCAGGTAAATGCTATGTTCCCTGGCTCAGTGCATGACGCCTACATCCTGCGGAATAGAAGCATCCCTGATATGATGGGTGAACTCCAGAGGCACCGTGTATGGCTATTGGGGGACTCTGGTTACCCCAACCTGTCCTGGCTACTGACCCCAGTGAGGAATCCCAGGACCAGGGCAGAGGAACGCTACAATGAGGCCCATGGGCGGACTAGGAGGGTGATCGAGCGGACCTTCGGCCTCCTGAAGGCCAGGTTCAGGTGCCTCCATATGACAGGTGGGTCCCTATTCTACTCACCGAAGAAGGTGTGTGACATCATCATCGCCTGCTCCATGCTCCATAACTTGGCTTTGCGACGCCAGGTTCCTTTTCTGCAGGATGATGATCCAGATGACTTTGTTGCTGCAGCGGTTGAGCCTGTGGAGCCTGTGGACAGTGATGAGGATGAAGCTGATGAAGATGAAAACGACAACAGGGAGTCAGTCATTCAGCAATATTTTCAATGAGACACAGGTGAGTACAATTTCATGTTTCACATTATATTACATTTCACACGTCTACCTCTATCCTGTACCGACATTTCACTCCCTATTTGGTAACTGAGTTGTCCCCTTCCATTTCAGTTTCAGTAATGTGGTAACCTACGTGTCAACAGCTTGCACCCTTGAAAGGCTTGTGATGTGTGACATTGGTTTGTTGACCTTCCAATGGGTAACCTTTTTTAACACTGTAATTAACAATACAAAGTTCACAATCATTGACTGACTCCAATATTATTGAGGTTTCAAGGGTGTTTATTGAAGTGCATAAAAATGTAGGGCGTTGTGAAATGGGGAGAGGTCATGGTGGAAGAATGTCCATGGCAGAGTCCTGTCTATTAGTCTCACAAGTACATTGCACATCTGGCCATTGGAAGTGGAGCTGGGGCAGTTCCAATCTGGACAGGGTAACAAAGTGGGACAGTGGGGGGACAATCAGGGTGGTCTTATTTCCTGGCGGGGGTCTTGCCATCTTGCTCTGTCCTGTTCCTGGATCTCAGGGCCGCTTTCGTGGTGGTTGTCCGTCTGCAGGGGGTGGGGTGCTGGTGTGGTGGTCCTGTGGCGGGGCGTCCTGTCCACTAGCGCCGGCGAAGGTGGTGGGCATTTCATCGTCCTGGCTAGTGTCAGGGGCCCCTTGGAGTGCCACGGTGTCCCTCAAGGTCTTTTGAATGTCCGTCAGCACCGCTACGATGGTGCCCAGGGCGGAGGCGATGGTCCTGAGCTCCTCCCTGAACCCCAAATACTGCTCCTCCTGCAGACGCAGGGTCTCCTGCAACTTGTCCAGGACCGTTGCCATCGTCTCCTGGGAGTGGTGGTATGCTCCCATGATGGAGGATAGGGCCTCGTTGAGAGTAGGTTCCCTTGGCCTGTCCTCCCTGTGCCCACTACCACTGCCCCCAGGTCCCTGTTGTTGTTGGGGTGGTGGGTTAGCCTGGGTGCCCTGTAGTGGTGGACACACCGCTGATTGACCTGTCCTGGGTAGGGAGGTATGGGCCCGCTGGGTGGGTGCTGTGCTGGGGTTACCAGAGGGTGTAAGCTCGGTGTTGGGCTGTGGCTGGGCAAGGGGAACCGACTGTCCTGAGGCCCACGATGGTCCGGGCTGGTCATCAAGATCCAGTAGGGCAGAGCTGCTGTCGTCACTTTGGGCCTCTTCTGGGGGTGGAGTGGTGTTGTCTGGACCCTCTGGTGTGGTGACGTTCCTTCGGGTTCCTGCGGGGGTATAAGTACATGATTATTGCATGTGTGTATTTCATGGTGTGCAATGGTTGGGTGTGCGTGAACCCCAGTGCAGGCATTCCTGTGTGGGGGCTTGTGTGGTGATGGTTGGGGGGTGTTGTGGTTCTGTGCAGTGGGCATGCTTTAGTGATGGGTGTCCATGCTTAGTTGTGTCATGCAGGTCTTGGGGTTGGGATGGGTGGTTGGTGTTATGGGTAGATTAGTGAGGAGTAAGGGTGATAGGGGAGGGTGTGAGGGTTGGGGGGTTTGATAGCATGCAGGTAGGGTGGGGGATATGATAGTGAAGATTTAACTTACCAGTGTCCGTTCCTCCAACGACTCCTACGAGGCCCTCAGGATGCAAGATGAACAAGACTTGCTCCTCCCATGTTGTTAGTTGTGGGGGAGGAGGTGGGGGTCCGCCGCCAGTCTGCTGTACCGCGATGTGGTGCCTGGATCCCGTGGAACGCACCTTCCCCCGTAGTTCGTTCCACCTCTTCCTGATGTCCTCCCTATTTCTTGGGTGCTGTCCCACAGCGTTGACCCTGTCGACTATTCTTTGCCATAGCTCCATCTTCCTGGCTATGGATGTGTACTGTACCTGTGAGCCAAATAGCTGTGGCTCTACCCTGATGATTTCCTCGACCATGACCCTGAGCTCCTCCTCGGAGAAGCGGGGGTGTCTTTGGAGTGCCATGGGGTGGTGTGTGTGATGTGTGGGGTGGTGTATGTGTTGATGAGTGTGGTGAGTGTAGTGGTATGTGGTGTTTTGTGCGTGGATGTTGTGTGGGTGATGGTGTAGTGTGCCTCTGTGTGATGGTGTTATCTATTCTGTGCTGTCTCTCTCTGGCCTTCGTCTCTAATTTGTGGTCGTAGGGGTTTGTGGGTGATGTGGGTGTGTGTTTTATATTGTGTTGGATGTGTGGGAGTGGTGTGTGTATGTGTATCAGGTGTGTGTATTTGTAATTGTCCAATGTGGCGGTGTTTTGGAGCTGCGTGTGTATTTTGAGCGCAGCAGTGTGTACCGCCAATGGAATACCGCAGTTGAAAGACCGCCGCGTGGATTCGTGGGTCGTAATAGCATGGGCGTGTTTCTGTTGGCGTGGAGGTGGAGGATTTGTTTCCGCATATTTATCGCTGACCTTTGGTGTGGCGGACTTGTGTGGGTCTCTGAATTTCGTCGGAATCCGTGATGTGTGTCATAATAGCTGTGGCGGTCTCCCGCCGCCGCCGCGGTGTATTGGCGGTCTTCTGCACGGCGGTAAGCGGCTTTTACCGCCAATGTTGTAATGACCCCCAAAGTCTCCCCAGGTTAGCATATTTTATAAGGTCCCTGTTTATAGTTATACTGCACCCAACCTGGGGGCACCTAGGGCACACCTTAGGCATAACCCATATGTAAAAATAAGGTAGTTTAAGACTTTGGAAGTACTTTTAATTCCAAAGCTGAATTTGGGGTTAACTTTAAAGTAACACTGGGGACCTCAGCAGTGCACCTATGGCTCACTATCTACGTTGGGGTCCTTAAACCTACATCCCCTACCATATACTAGGGACTTATTGGTAGGTTGACAGAGCCAAGTATAAATAGCCTAATATGCATAATTATTTTAATCAGATCACATGTCCTGGGACTGGCTAGCAGTGCCCAGTGCACCGTCAGCGTTGAGTCAGGAAAACACCAGCATAGGTGACAAATGGGGTCAAAAGGTTAGGGGCTTCTGCAATCAGCCCAGTTATCTCACAATAAACAACATTACTAGCCGCATCATGGACATAATAAGCATGGCATTTGTCTGTGGGAAATCCCAGACCCAAAAGAGATGTCATGCTGACATCACTATAAGTCAATCTATGATGCACCCATACAGTCAGAGCACAATTCCAAAACAACACACAAGTTCTAGGGACCCACAAACATCATACCACATCAAGTGTACAAATCATTATCAAGTGAATCAATACCCTGCCCACAACTGTCATGTCCATAATTTCTACTGCTGTTACACATGACTAACAACATACTATGAGGCATGAATGTATCTGTTTGACTACACATGATAGTGATACAGTCCTGTCTGGCACATCACAGTGAAAGAACAACCATTGCAGATGTATCATGACTACAACAGGACCCCATGGAGACATATGTGAGGGAACTGGAATATCATATCATCTCCATGGCTACTACATGCCTGCATCTCATGCATAGATATGTAGTGTATTGCAAAAGGACCCTTTGAAGACACGTAGCCACAAGGCATGCTGGCTACCCTGATGATACATCACCCATGACAATGCTCCTTCCCCACTTACCAAGGGGAAGTTTCCTTGCTACAGCTGCCAAGACATTTGCCGTGTAAGGCATGCCACAGGTATGATGGTACACACATGCATCACAGACTTCTGTGAGGCCCACAAGAAACAATGGAGAAAAGCTGACCCTGGTTTGCAGATGTTACCTACTCATATCCCAAGACATATGAGAGAGGACAGTGGCCCACATCCTACTCACCTTTGCACTATGATAACTCTCTGGAGTGGTTCCTGTGTGCAAAGTTACGTTCATGAGGATTTTTGCAACACTGTGCTTGACACCTCACATTGGCATATGTGCTCACTGCTGGACATTTTCACTGGCGGTTCACCATAGTATATTCCTAGGTCCCATTGCCTAAAGGACGAGCACACCAGTTGGGAATACATGGGGTTTCTCCAAAAATAGGATGCCAGAAAATGTGACGCATGCCACATGCCACATGCCACATTGCCAGGGGGAGCGGTTTCTCCCTCACCCAATCACTTGGCAAATCGGCAAGCATGTCAGACATATATGTACTTACCCCCTTGTGGCTCCTGTGCTACCCCCAAATGCCCATCCAAGGCCGGATAGGCCATTGCCAAAATGCATGCCATTGGGGGATGGTCACCCTGTCCCCTTCTGCTGGATCTCTGTGGTATTCCTGGGCTAGCGTCTCAGGTCCTCCCACAACTCCTCACAGAGGACGCTCCACCAGCTGTAGAGCCCCAAGGTCCACACCTTCTTGGCAATTACTATCCATATTCCTTTTTTCTGATGGGTGTTGACCTGCATGGATGCATAAAAACAAGACATAATGGGGGTCATTCTGACCCTGGCGGCCGGTGACCGCCAGGGTCACCGACCACGGGAGCACCGCCAACAGGCTGGCGGTGCTCCCAAGGGCATTCTGACCGCGGCGGTTCAGCCGCGGTCAGAAAGGGTAAACCGGCGGTCTCCCGCCGGTTTACCGCTGCCCCATTGAATCCTCCATGGCGGCGGAGCGCGCTCCGCCGCCATGGGGATTCAGACACCCCCTACCGCCATCCTGTTCATGGTGGGAAACCCGCCATGAACAGGATGGCGGTAGGGGGTGCAGCGGGGCCCCTGGGGGCCCCTGCAGTGCCCATGCCAATGGCATGGGCACTGCAGGGGCCCGTAAGAGGGCCCCACAAAGTATTTCAGTGTCTGCTTTGCAGACACTGAAATACGCGACGGGTGCAACTGCACCCGTCGCACCCCTGCAACTACGCCGGCTCAATTCTGAGCCGGCGTCCACGTTGCAGGGGCATTTCCGCTGGGCCGGCGGGTGCTCTTTTGGAGAGCGCCCGCCGGCCCAGCGGAAATGTTTGAATGGCCGCCGCGGTCTTTTGACCGCGGTGCGGTCATTTGTCGGCGGTACCTTGGCGGACGGCCTCCGCCGTCCGCCAAGGTCTGAATGACCCCCTATATCATGTCCACAAGTCCAATGAAAAAATGGCAGCGTTACATACATGTCAGTGTCCCAAGCCTAGAACATCCTGTCTTAACCTTGCAGCCCACCTCAGGCACATAGCAGTCATTGTACACAGGAAAATGAGTGCAAACATTTCCCCATTGGGTGCAATAGACACCACACAGCTCAGGCCCTCCACTCACCAGTTGCCAACACTTTAACTTTAGTGAATTATGACATGATCAGCTGAAATTGATTAGGAGCCAGATGGAACACATCCCACAAAGTGGCAAGTTTTAGTTTCAGCTCACTGCTAATAATGCACAAAAAGAAACACAAGCTCCTATATATCACATGCTTAAAAGTCATGAGATGGAACAACAACCCTACTGAAAGACTCACTGTGCATTGAACACATTGAAGGGAGTGACAGGTGGAGCATACATAGAGGCAATCCTGCCTGTGTGTGTACATGCACTAAGACAGATGCTGTCACATGCTAGTTCAGGGGGTGGGGGTTTTCAGTGTCACTTCAACCAGTAGATATATACATTCACAAATGTGTGGACCCTGAAACTGTGACACTATAGGGAAATACCTGGCCCTGCATTGTACATGTCCAGCTTCATAAGCATAAACACAGAGTCCACCATCAGGGCATATTACCAAAAAGCACATCATTTGCAGATCTGCAATGTCCAAAATTGAAGGTACATCCACTGAACATAACAGAGCTGTAAGGTAGAGACAATAGGACTGTGTTCAAAGGTGCCATAAGGGCTATGTAGCACACGTTGCCAAAATATGAAATGAGCAGATTAGACACATATGATGAGTCTGTCCCCAATGCAGATCCCATTGACCTAAAAAGCTGTAGATAGGCAGAGAAGCATACCAGGACACATCTCAAGTTTTCCAGTGGGCAAACATAAACATGCACTACTCTCGGCAGGCAGAGCAGACAGACCTACAAATCATACTATCTTCTAATAATCACACGCAAAAGAGTTAATCACGTCATCCATTGCCATTTTACAATGCGTGCCTACACCAAGATCAGAGAGCTCTAGTGAGTCAATGCCTGGCTTCAGTGCAACAGTGCAAAATGGCCACCTGTGACAACAGACCTATGGTACTCAACCCACACACATGAGATGTTATCAATCCACCTTCTGCCATGCAACCACATGTAAATACACTTTATATACCTATTCTTGCATATTTTCAAAGGGGATGGCTGTCAGGGCAATTCATGTTCATCCAACGCAACGTGGGTTAGGGAACACTCCATTCGCATTCATAACATTTTCACACAACTTCAAACCTTTCACTTGGCATGGATACCTGCCCATTCAAAAAAGATCCATACACATTTACAGCACTAAATAGGTCTTTGCAGACACCAGCTGACTAACTGGGCTCGTACACAGACTAACGAAAGCTGAGATAGGTAGAGGTAGTTGGAAATTGTACACAAGGTTCACTTACATGCTCCTCAGGTGCACCATAGAGCTGCTCATACAGGGGTAGGACCTCCTCCACCAGCTTTTCCAGCTCTTCTAGTGAGAAGGCAGGGACCCTATCACCTGTTGAACACGGCATGATTGCTCCCAGAGGTGGTACACAGTAGCGCAGGTTGTGGAAGTCTTGCTGGCAGTAGTGTCAGGAGTCAAGTGAGGGACTCTGCAAAAAATGACGGTTACACCTCCCACATAGACGACCATCACAGATGGTGGACACTGCCATTGTCCCAAGAGCACCACAGACAGCAATATTAACCTATGACAGTGTCCACAGTGGTAGTACCGACTACCGCCATGACTACTTACACTGGCAGTCATGAGTGGTTCCTATTGTCCAGTGAAAAAGGTCTGGCATCCGCCATCTTAGAGGCATAGAAAGCAATTACAGAAAAAAATGTGATGTGTCAGTAACCAGATAAATGAAGTTCTAGGTGATTTTGAGTACTGGTCTAGTCAGGCCTTGTAAGTCTATTCTTTTGCCACCCATATTGATATGTAGTCATACAGATGTTACAACATGCTTGGTGGTACAGCCTCTACCCTCTCCCAAACATGTGTCCTATGATGTTGTCCTTTACATCACAGCGAGTTCAGGTAGTTTTCTAGCCATGAGCTTCCTGTCCATAAAGATGATTGCTATACATATGTTAACAATGAGGGCATTAATGTCCCAAGAAGTGCAAAGCTTAGGCCTGGTGTGTTTGCACAACATGTTTACAGTGACACACATGTATGTATCAAACATGTTAGATGTTAAATGTGTGGGATACATTGAGTGACTGCCTTGTTTCTTTTTTGTCCACATACCTGGGAAGAGATGGCTCAGGCAGCCTCCTGTTTACCGTCCATTGCTGACTTGCGGACTATGAAAGACAGATTAGTGATTCAGATCTGCTGCCTGGATAGGCAGATCTATGTCGTCATCTGGAGCCAGATCTGATGACAGCCATCCATTATCAAAATAGCATACCACCCATTGTACAAGCCATGTCAGTGTTGCACCTACTGGCTACAGAGTCCTTCCAAAATACAGTGGCCCTATCTGCTGGGATGTCTCAGCCTATGTTCAGTTTGGTATTGAAGGATGTCCTCTCAGCTCTGTTGAAACACCTGAACAGCTATATCCGATTTCCACAAAATGAGGATTTTGCTCATGTGAAAGGAGAATTTTATGGATTGATACACATCCCACATGTTGTTAGAGCCATTGATGGTACCCATGTAGCCTTGGTTCCACTGCTTGGCACTGAATAGGTCTATCAGAACAGGAACAACATCCATTCTATCAATGTCCAAATATTGTGTTTGGAGGACCTCTACATTTCCCAAAGCCTGTGCTCGGTACCCATGTTCAGTCCATAATGCCTTCGTCATGCAGAACAGCGCTATTACACAACTGATGATACAACTGTACCCAGAGAGGGCCTGGCTGGTTGGTAAGTCACATATGTCATGTGTGTATGTATGTATCATGTGTGCTGTTAGTGACACTTTGCTCTGCACTCATGGCTCCACACATGTCACCTTGCCTTACAGGGGATTCTGCGTACCCAAATCGTTCCTGGTTGTTGATACCAGTGGGAAGTCTGCTTCAACGAGGCACATTGGAGAACACGCCATGTCATGGAGCGGGCTTTTGGGCTCCTGAAGGTGAGATTCTGTAGCATTGACAAAACTGATGGAGCCCTCCTCTACTCACTGTCAAACATTTGTAAGATTATTGTGGTCTGCTTCATGTTCTACAACCTTGCCCTGAGGAGGAACATCCACACGTTCCTGATGAGGGTGAGCTGGCAGTCACACAAGTTTAGGATTCTGAAATGCCATGTGAGGATGACAGTGATGGGGATAAAAGTGGAGATATGTGGGCAGATCTCATCAATCTGTACTGCACCTGAGTGTAAGTTCCTGATGTTCTGGGATTACTCTCACTGAATGGGATACGGGACAGGTCGCGATATGTTGTGACAGATATGTATCTTACTGTGAAACAGGTCATTTTATGCAATGCATCATAGAGTCAAGTTTTCCTGGCTACATCACACTTGGAGATGTCCCTCTCTTGTGCAGTCACATAGCACTGCAAATGAAACTACAGATGATATCACTGACTTTTGTGTTCTGAATGCTTTTGCCAGCCTAAAATTCTTGTATGTGGATTTTACCTTCCAGGTCTCATCCCCATGCCATCCTCAAGTGAACATTTCAGAGTTGTGTCATTGGCAGGTGGAAGCTGACATGTGAATGGACAATGAAATTGATCCAGGTACTGTTTAATACCATTTTGGGTTATGTGGGCACCATGCCCAGGCTGCCTGCACAGTGGGAGGGGGGTTACCTGAGCTTTAGAATGAACCTGTTCAGCATGATATGTTTATCAAATTGCCTCATGTGTGAGGTCATGTGCCCTTGTGACATGTCATTGTGGCCAATCCTTGCATTCTCCTCTCACATTGTGTTGACATTGTTACTAAATGCCCTGTATGGAGCTGTTGATGTGTTTACATACAGCAGGCCAAAGTGGCTGTGCTTTTACACTGACATAGGTGTGTGATATGGCAGTGGATGCCTAACCATTGTAATGTGATTGGACTCTGACTAGGGACTGTTGTACTGTCCTCTTTCTGTGTCATGGGGTATGTAAAGTTGGATAGACATGGTCTTGGTATGGATAAGGCTCAAGCTGGGGACAATATATATCTATCTGTTTGACTATCATATAGTACAGGGTCTGACATTGTTCTTTTTTCTATGTTCAGGTGGGCAGTACTTTGGTATATCTACACAAGTGAATCAATGTTTGCTCATTCTTGGCTATTACAGTCCAGACATGTTTGGACCCTTTAGGCTGTACAGTGCAAGTAAATAATTTTTGGGTGACAGGCCACATTGTTTTTGTGTTGGTAGTGATACTCAACCTGAGCTAGCCTGTTATCTGTCCCCCCTTACATTGGCATTCTCACATGTGACTCTTTAGCATCACATGCTTTCACATTGTACATAAAAGATTCCCAAACAACACTATTGGACATAGAGGGAATGCCAATTGTGTTTATTTACAGGAGTTCTTAAGTAAAAGGTGCAAAGTTAGGAGAAATAAACAAACACAAACAGTGAAGGGAACAGTCATGGTGGATGTAATCATTAGAGTAGCTGTCACAACCTTTGAAGTCCATAGTCCAGAGTACAACTATATGGGGAAATAGAAAGTTTTTGTAGGACAGTCAACAGAGTCTATCTGTGGCACACACAGAATTTCAATTAGTAAGAGGTTACTTCCTGGCAGTGGTTGAGGTCTTGGAATCCACGCCTCCTGACTGATTGGGTGGAAGTCCCCTCTTACAGGGGGCTCTTCAGCTACAGAGGCAGGGGAGTCTGAGGTAGGTTTTTCCCCTGGCAGCCCCTCCCTTCCACTGGCTGCCCCAGGTGTTGAAGGGGCTGATGTTACGGGGCCAGTGGAAGGTGTGCCTTGTTGTCCCCTATCCCTGCTCAGAGCGATGTTGATGTTACTGAGCACCCCTGTTTCTGAGACCAAGGTGGCATTGTAAGCCTTCCAATGTTATAAATGTTCCTGGTGGTAATCCCTCTGCATCTGTTTCACCTCCCTGAGTTCAACAAGTAACTGGCCCATCAAGCCCTGGGACTGTTGGTATGTTACCAATACTTGGGTGATGATGTACTAGCCAGACCCATCCCCAGCAGGCTCATGCTGCTGGCTCACACCATCCCTCCCATGCATACTACCCACAAGTGCCTGTGCCCTTGGAACAGTTTGCCCCCTACCACTGGGTCAAGGTTCATTAAATGAGACTCATGCATCTGGACTGGTGGGCACACAATGGTTAATTCTGTCCTCAGGAAACAGGCTTGGGGGTGACTGGTTTCCTGGGATGTTGATGGAACAGGGTTGGGAGGAATTGATGTGTTCAGGGTGAGACTGACCTGTGTCATCTGACCAGGTTCCCCAGATGCAGCAGCACTATCCTCAACATCCACACATCCAGGAGTTGTGTCCTCACTGAGGGCTTCATCCAGGGGGGAGTGGCAGTCTCTGGAGGTATCTCCATGTTTCCAATTACAGATAGACCTGTTGAAGTGATGGACAGGATGTTACCAGTTGTATTGTGACATGTACATCCAACAGTTTACAGTGACATTAGTTTCATGGCAAATACACATTGACCTTGAATTTCTCCCTTTATGTGAGAGGCACACCTGCTAACAACTGTATGGACCTGACATTTGAGGTGATGAGGATTTCTATTTTGAATCACTTTGCTACAGGTTATGTGAGCATCTTGGTACTTGGATGACTGTTCATTGACTCCTATTATTCCAGAGATGCAGTGCAATCAGTGACTGGACATGATATGGCTTAGGTCATTTTGGGACCTAGTAGTCCGTCATGCTTGCAGACCCAGGACCATGTAATTGAACAAGTTACTTGTCAACAAGTGGTCAGTGCATTCTGTATTTGTATGCTGCCACATGAATTTAGATGAGGAATCTTGGAACCTTTGTTTGTCTGTCAGTGATGTTGCACAAAGGTTGGGCTGTCTTATTGTCCATACTATTTTCATCTTGGCTTATCTATTCAAGATGGATCTAGTTGGTTATGCACATCCCAGAGTGTAACATGATCTGTTAGTTGTTCCCTACCATGTAAGTAAACTTCATTAGTGATTTGACACACAGCAACACAATATCATTCGGGATTTTGGCCTGGTGATTAGAATTTCAAGTACTGGCCCTCCTGGGCTTTCAAGTACTGTTACACCAACTACTACATACAGCATTTATGAGTCATCCTCTCAGTTTCCAAATTTATTATTGTGAGTGGATGTGGGAGGATGTTAGTACATAGGCACATTGGGCCGAAATTTTGTTTTGGGTAGACAGTGCCTTCTGGCCTTCACATTGCTGTTTTGGCCTGTCCTTCCCCCACGATATACAGATGGGATCCTCTGGTGAGTACAGTTCAGTAGCTGATTGGACGGAGAAGGGTCATAGTAAGTGAGTACACATTTGTGGCTGAGTGGAGAGACATACCCAGTGTCTTCTGGCCTTAGCATTGCTGTTTTGGCCTGCCCTCCCCCACAGTCTACAAATGGGACCCTCTCAGATGAATACAGTTCAGTAGCTGAGTGGAGGCAGAGGGGTCATAGTAGGATATTACACATTTGTGGCTGAGTGGAGTGACATACCTAGTGTCTTCTGGCCTTAGCATTGCTGAGTTGCCCTGCCCTCCCTCCACAGCATACAGATGGGATCCTTTCAGGCGAGTACAGGTCAGTATCTGAGTGGAGGGAGAAGGGTCATAGTAGGTAAGTACACATTTGTGGCTGAGTGGAGTGACATACCCAGTGCCTTCTGGCCTTAGCATTGCTGCCTTGGCCTGTCCTCACCGTACTGTAAACAGATGGGATCCTCTCAGGTGAGTACAGTTCAGTAGCTGAGTGGAGGGAGAAGGGTCATAGTAGGTGAATAGACATTTGTGGCTGAATGGAGTGACATACCGAGAGCCTTCTGGCCTTAGTATTGCTGTCTTGGCCTATCCTCCCCCCACAGTATACAGATGGGATACTCTCAGGTGAGTACAGTTCTGTAGCTGAGTGGAGGGAGAAGGGTCATAGTAGTTCAGTACACATTTGTGGCTGAGTGGATTGACATACCCAGTGCTTTCTGTCCTCAGCATTGCTGTCTTGGCCTGTCCTCCCCACTCAGTATCAATTTAAATGCCCCTCAGGTTGGCACACTCCAATGTGGAGTTGTGACAGGCAGGAATTCTTCGAAAGGGTAATGTGTCCTGGCATTGGTGATAGTAGAACGGTGCCTGCTGGGAGTTGTAGTGTTGTCAGCCCATGAGGTACACCTGGTTTACTGGTATGTAATCCCCCCAGGTGGGTCACTGTTAGAAATGGGGTCTTTGGTTGGTGTCAGATTACCCCTCTGTCCAAACAAGGACCCTCACTCTAGTCAGGGTAAAGGAGAATCACACACAGTTAACCCCCGCTCACCCCTTTGGTAGCTTGACTCAAGCAGGTAGGCTTAACTTCAGAGTCTAGCTATAAAGTATTTGTACCACCACACACAGTAACTCAGTGAAAACATTACAAAATGACACAACACAGGTTCAGAAAAATAGGTAATATTTATCTAAACAAAACAAGACCAAAAAAAAAAAATCCACCATACACAAGTCAAGTTATGAATGAAAAAGCAAAAAGAGATCCTTAGAAAACAGTGCTAATTCTGTTAGTGTGAAAAAGTACCTGGGTTGTGTCAAAATAACACCGCATGAGTGAGTGTACATTGGAAAAGGCCAGCGATGCATCGATTTCTCACTCGCAAGCAGGACCATGCGTCTTTCCTCCTCCAGTCGGGTTGGCGTGTGCCGTTTTTCCTCTCTGCAGGAGAGTGATGCGTCAATCGGGACAAGCACCTCAGGTCCGAGCAGGCTTTGCGTCATTTTTCTGCGATCAGCAAGGTTTGCATCGAAAATCCTTCCGTCCGTATCAGAAAAATCATGCTATGTGGGTTGCGTCGTTATCAGCCTCCATCAGCGGGTGTTACATGTCGTTTCTCCAGCCACGTGTGTCGATCTTCCAGCCACAATGCAGGTGGAGCACAGATTTCAGCCGCAAAGCCGGCGGCGCGTCGTTTCTCAGCTGCGTCCCAGAAAGTGTGCCGAATTTTCCCCGCACGGCGGTCTCCACGTGGATTTTCAGTCTTGGTCTGCCAGCTTCACCTTTCAAGGCCCCAGGAACTGGATAGGGAACCACTTGGCAGGACAGGAGTCTCAGCAGAGAGTCCAGGTGCTGGCAGGGGAAGCCTTTGATAGCCCTGAGACTTCAACAACAGGAGGCAAGCTCAGAACAAGCCCTTGGAGATTTCTTTGCAAGCAGGAATGCACAACAAAGTCCAGTCTTTGTCCCCTTGCACAGGAAGAAGCAGCAGCTGCAGGATAGCTCCACGAAGCACAGTCACAGGCAGGGGCAGCACTTCTCCTCAGCTCTCGAGAAGTGATCTAATTTTTCAGGGGTTTGGGTGCTCTTCTTATACCCATTTTAGCCTCTGAAGAAGGCCTACTTCAAAGAAAAGTCTCTCTTGTTTGCATAGGCCAGGCCCTAGACACACACCAGGGGTTTGGAGACTGCATTGTGTAAGGGCAGACACAGCCCTTTCAGGTGTAAGTGACCACTCCTTCCCAACCTCCTAGCACAGATGGCTCATCAGGATATGTAGGCTACACCCCAGCTCCCTCTGTGTCACTGTCTAGTGAGAGGTGCAAACAGCCCAACTGTCAAACTAACCCAGACAGGGAATCCACAAACAGGCAGAGTCACAGAAGAGTTTAAGCAAGAAAATGCCTACTTTATAAAAGTAGCATTTTCAAACACACAATCTCAAAACTAACTTTGCTAAAAGATGTATTTTTAAATTGTGAGTTCAGAGACCCCAAACTCCACATGTCTATCTGCTTCCAAAGGGAATCTATGCTTTAATCATATTTAAATGTAGCCCCCATGTTAGCCAATGAGAGAGATAGGACTTGCGACAGTGAAAAACAAATTTGGCAGTATTTCACTGTCAGGACATATAAAACAAATTAGTATATGTCCTACTTTAAGCATACACTGCACCCTTCCCATGGGGCTACCTAGGGCCTACCGTAGGGGTGTCTTACATGTAAGAAAAGGGAAGGTTTAGGCCTGGCAAGTGGGTACACTTGCCAAGTCGAATTGGCAGTTTAAACTTGCACACACAGACACTGCAGTGGCAGGTCTGAGCCATGATTACAGGGGCTACTAATGTGGGTGGCACAACCAGTGCTGCAGGTCCTCTAGTAGCATTTGATTTACTGACCCTGGGCACCTCTAGTGCACTGTACTAGGGACTTACCAGTAAATCAAATATGCCAATCCTGGAAATCCAATTACACATACATTTTACTTAGGAGCACTTGCACTTTATCACTGGATAGCAGTGGTAAAGTGCCCAGAGTAACAAAAACAGAATCCAGCACACATCAACAACCTGGGAAACAGAGGTAAAAAACTAGGGGAGACCACACCAAGGATGCCAAGTCTAACAGTCACATTGAAATGTTGGGGGCCAGACAGGGGTCCATGGACAGTTGGTCTCTACGTTTTGAGTGGGGAGACATTGTAGGTGGGCAAAGGTGAGAAGTGGGCATGCATGGCAATACATATGGGGGGCACAATTTGTGTTTGTGACTAACCCAGCTCTACTCCCCCAGATATTCCTGTCAAGGCCTCAGGATGCAGGATGGCCAAGACCTTCTCCTCCCATGATGTAGAAGTTAGGGAGGAGGAGGTGGGGGCCCTCCGTCAGTCTTGTGTACCACCAGCTGGTACCTTGTGCCATGGAAAAGACCTTCCCCCTGAGGTTGTTCCACTTCTTTCTAATGCTGTCTTTTGTCCACTGATAGCTGCCTACAGAATTCACTCTGACGACTATTCTTTGCCACATTTTCATTTTCTGGGTGATAGTGGTCTGCTGGTCTTGGGTTACAAATATCTTTGGCTCTACTCTGATGATTTCATCCACCATGACCCTTACCCCATCATCTGTGAATTGTCTGTGTTTTTGTGGTGACTTGGTGGTGTATTACAGGTGATGGAATGGGAAAGAAAAGTGATAATGATTTTGTAGGTGTTGTGTGATAAATGGCTGGCATGCAGAGAAGTGTGTTATTTTACAAATATGTGTTTTGGGTGGTGCATTGCAGATCTGGGATTTGTGGCTTATGTGAGATGGAGTGGTGCCTATCCAATTGTTTTCTCTATTGTTGTTTTCTGCATTATGGAGGTAAAGGATTATGATATGTGAAGTGGTCTGTTTTACAGTGTGGTTGGTGGGTGTGTTGAGTGTGTGTATGTGTGTTAGCTGTGTTCTTTTCAAATCTATCCAATGTGGTGTATTGCATTACAGTGGGTAGCAGTGACCGCTGTGGTTCTCACCGCCATTGGAAGACGGCCATGGTGAGTTTCAAGTTGTAAATAGATTCAGTGGTTGATTGGTGGCCTGGTGGTTCCAGTGATTGGACTGCTTCTTTCCCACCCTCCAGGGTCCTGGCAGAGTCGGGATTTTGGCTGTCCTTTGGAGGACTTGACTGGGTAACTCCTAATACAGCAGTCTGTATGACCACCAACATGGCGGTCTTTTGGCAGCTGCCACTGAGGCGGCCTTGCCGTCAGACTGCCAAACTCGTAATCAACCCCAAAGTCTTTTGCCATTTATCCAACAAAGTGCTTAGGCATAGGATTAGCACAGTGCCATTCATGCTGAGCTGTAAAATGACAAAAGGCTTTCACCACTCCAGGCACAGTATTCCAGTTCTGAATTGGTAAAATACCATCCAAGCCAACCTGGAATGAGCAAAAGCAACCCCAGACATGTGTGTTGTGCTGGAATTGCCACTGTTTCTATATTTGCAGTAGTGACGTTCACTCATAAATTTAGATCCACGCCTTTTTTTAGGGGTTGGAGTCATGTAAGTCTACACTTTTGAGTAACTTTACATGCAGATTTTGTGACTGGCCAAAAACAGTAAAGTACTCAAAAGAGTAAGAGTAAATTACAAACGTAATATACAAGTGTGAGTTATCCTTGTGAATAGCCCCATAAGTTTTTACCTAAATCCAACCTCCTCCTTCATTTGTTCAAGCAGCATCACTGTCTTACTGAATATAATCTTATTTATCCTCTAATAAAAGAATACATTAAGTGGCACAAGAGAGAGGGATAAAAAGCAAAAATGTGAGAGAGGAGTACTAAAGAGAAAATGAGGCACAGGCATAGAGGGAGAAAAAGAATAAGAGAGGTGAAGAGAAATGGGTATAGAGATTGGGCCATGAGGAATGAGAGGGAGGAGAGAGCAACCGAAGAATAGAGAAGTCAAAATGGAGTGAGCTGAAGAAAATGCTAGAGGCATGGGGAGGCAGCAGGAAGAAGGAGACAGTGATGAGGGAGAAATAGTTAAAACAAAGGGAAAGAGACACAAAGATGGACCTAAAAGAGCGAATTAGGTGACAGCGTACACAAAGAATAGAAATATCAAAAGAAAGAATGGCATAGCAAGTGAGAGAGATGATTAGAGACAAATGTTCGATTCCAGTGTGGGAAAGTGGAAGTAGAATTTAAATAATGAGCTAAAGATGGAAGAGTAAAAGAAAAAGAAAGAAAAATAAATAAATAAGGAAAAAAGAAAAAGGCATCAGGAGGATGGGGATAATCAAGAAAGAGACTGTAATCAAAATATCATGCTGAAAAAAGGGAAAGAGTGTGAAGAGGGTTGCAGAAGACATATTGAGGTGCTTCAGTTCAGAGAACTGGATATCCAAGTTTGGTTAATCATTTATTCAGTAAAGTGTGAAATTGAGGCATGCCAGGATTGCAGCTTTTATCCAGACTTTGCTGGATTCATAAAGGGTGTAGACCACCGTGACCTTTCAGATGGTCTTTAAAGAAGTGAAATATGTTGGTGCCTTTTAGTGATGCACACTTACACCATATGCTTGGGAAGTGTCTAATTGTGAAGGGGAATGTTCTTATTCTGAGAAATATTGTCATTTGTTTTTAAACAGTTACACATTTGTTTAGTGAATTATTGAAAGACCCTCTTTATGCAGCTGACTTTAGAGTGGAAACAGGCATGGTGTTCACGCCTGTTTCATCTAGGCAGGATACTGCAACACCTAAAAGAGATAATTGGTGTTCTTTCAGCTGTGGGAAGGGGAACAACAGTCCTTTATGGAAAAATAGCACTCAACATTTGGGTGGATGACCCTGGAATATATCGGTAATACCACTGTCAGCCATGATGAGGCAGGTAATGAGTGAAGAGGGACAGCTGACTGGCATACACCTGAAGTAAACTACCTGGGTACATTGTAACTTGCTAAATATTTTATACAACAACACTTTTTATTTTGTGACTTGTGGATTTGTCTTTGCTAATTGCACACTAAGCATGAGCCTTCAAGCATTAACATGCAAATCCATGCACCACAACAAATAACGTGCTGTCAAGTTGGTAAGGTGCTAATTCCTACCCCTTTCCCCACGTCATCATTACACCTGCCAGGATGTATGAAAGGGGTGCATACATAAGGTAGGGGCTGTGGATCAAATGGTGTTTAAGTAATGTATGAACTGAACACTGTCACATCTGAGGGTGGTTGCTGCTTTGGCTACATGGTGCATGTGTGACAAGGGGGGACATCATTGGTAAATATGGACCTTCATTAACTGTACAAGGATTGTAACCAATGTTAAAGGCAGAGCCTGCACTGTGTATCCATGGGATTATGTCCTGGCACTGCCACTTGGTACAACCCTGAAACACAGTGGGCTGTACCTCACTTGTGGCACACACACATTTGCTTTGGCGTGCGCTATGGGTTGCCAGACAAATAAAGCAGCTATGGTTGCTGAATCACTATCCAAACATATACTCATTGTCATGATCAAAGAATTAAATGGGACATGTGAAAACTGATGTACGGGTGTATGTCCTAGGTAGAAAAGGGTTTGCTAGTACCAACAATGGTTGAAATGTGTCTGCATGATTACCTAGTATGCTCTGTATTACAACATCACACAGCACAAAGCAATGCTCACCACTCATTGTCACTTGCATGCCAGAACAAGAGCAAGGTAGTAACAGTTGGGCTCCAACATGGCAATCAGGTGTGGGATGTGCAACTATGTCCAGCAATGTCCATAAATGTCAGACACCCATCAAAAAAATAATGGGAGTTAAAGTAGCCATACATGTTGCATTCGGTTACTGAAAAGAGCAGCAAATAGATTATTCCACACATCATACAGTCATGGTAAGAGTTACCTAGGTTGTGGCATGCATGGATAAATGCATACCCATGTTTAACAGAGGATGTGGATGGAGATGTGATAGATACCCACAGATACTTGGAAATACAACATAGAAGGCCACCTGGAGGCAACACAAGTGCTGTGGCAGGTGTAATGACATGTGTGTGTGGCACTCATTACATCTCACTAATACCGGTGATGGGACAGTAACTATCATGTAGCCTGTAGAAGATATATACATCTACAATTTACTCAAGTAACATGTTGCACCCTGTCCATGTATGATCAGACAATGTTGCCGTAGAAGATGTGTACAAAGGGTTAGCAGCCTAAAGAATGGGAACAATGTAGGAGATAAAATATATCTTACAAGTAATGCAGTAAAACATGGAGAAGGAACACACATAGACCAATACTGACTGTGCGTGCAACACATCAATGTCTACATATGAACATCCAACATATGTACAGAGAGGGGGGCCAGGTCAGCACATGACCCAGTCATGTTTGCCACTACCATAACCTGGTAGTTGCCAATTGCATGCCAACATGACATGAGCCAGTGACAGATAACACCATCTGTCCCCTGGCACGTTCTTAAAATAGAAGTCACAACAGAGATACAACCCCTAACCAAGCTGCCCATGGAAATTACTAAGGACATCAAATGATGAGACATGTCCAACATGTACAAGGACCAAGTCCTCTGTACATGAGAGGGGAAGGCTAGCATTAAGTACTGCAGAAGAAAATGTGATATCTGGGTCCGTCTGATCACAATTGTGTATTTGTCTGTATTCAGGGGAGTGTGCATTGCTCTGCTGATTAGCATTCATGAAGAGGCTAGATACACGCTCAAAACACCTCAACCCCACTGTTTTGGCTACATAAACTTGTGACATTGTCAGGAGCCTGATGCATGTGCAAAGTGGCCTGAGTATTCTGGAACTCCATAAACCTGCCCCTTCACTTACAACCATGGGTTTGTGTTGTCATACAAACTCCTACCGTAGTGATGAAGAGTAGGCTGCCATCTATGCCAGACTGCAGCACTGCTACAGAGTGGTATGCCATGGTATGTGGGAGTCATAACAAACATGATGTGGATTAATCCGAGTGCCTAGTTGGTGGCATTCAGACATATACCACATATCTCAGCACACATGTACCACTTAAATGGTTCAGGCATGGTAATGTGTATAGAATTCTGAACAAAAGGCAACCGACCACAAATGTAAGGGCATATGTATCACAAGATCACTGGCTGAAATAAATGACCTTCATGTGTGTTCTGGCATACAGAAACATAGGTGGCACTGACATGACTAAACAGGCATTTGTCAAAGTCCCACATGTGTCCATGCAGGAAGAAACATATGTGAGGTTTCACATCCCATGAACACACCTCTGTGGTCATATGTTACTGAAATGACACTACACATATCTTTACACACACACACAGCATATAGCAACCACCAGTTACATTTGTGTACACACATCTCCTGCAACTAAGATGCATGGGGAACTATATGTCACACATGTAGCAGAGCATCATGAAGGCAAAACCAACAACACACCACAGAGTGGACACACATGTACAGACAAATTGCAGGGGGTAACATGATGTCAACCCAGTCCTAGTCCACTGCATCCTCAGAGTAAAATTTGATATGTATGCATTTGTATATCAGGCATAACAATGTACTACTACCACAAATAAGTGTTCAAACACATGTGTATACTCATAGTACACATGTGCTAACATGGAAGTGATGAAACAGAACACCCTGCCTGCATACATGGTACAGTGAGTCCACTTTCACTTCACAGTCTTATTGTCTGTGACTGTGAGGGTGTGTGGAGCTAGTGCTGTTGGTGATTCGGAGTAACTGGATTGTTTTTGTGCTACGTCCTATAGCTGTTGTGTATTTTTTGTCTTTTAATCAGTATTTTGTATTGTAATTGTTCTATATCTGTCACTGTACTGTGGAGTGTTTGTCTGGGGTAGGATAGTTTGTTAGGTAGTTTGGGTAGTGTTAGGGGATTTTTCCTGCTAACTGCATTTGCAGTGCATGTTGTCAGGGAAAGGGAGGATAGCCATGATGTTGGGCGATGAGCTAGGGGGCTTCATTTGGCTGGTGCAACATTACCTCTCCATGTTGCTAGTACTGGGTGGCCATGTAATTCAGGGCTACCCCACAGAGGCCAGGAAGCTGAGGTGGGGCAAGGTGCTCCACCACCTGACTAGAGTTTTTGGACAGTGACAATGAGGTAGATGTCTTCAACATCTGGGGCAGGCTCAAAGGCCATGGGTGTCACAATGGGATGGCCACTGCAACAACCATTGCGTGCCCCTCAGATGCAGTATACAGTATCATGCAATCCCATATGGTCATAGAGGTGGAAAGCTAACAAACACCTGCATGACAATGCCATACGTATATATATATGGTGCAGTGAAAAGCACCACATGAGTGTCTAGGGAAGTGATGGTTTGTAGGTGCCTGGGTCTCCATTATCTGAGACTATGTGTGATTGACTGATCATAGATGTTTGTCAGTTGCTCTGATCTACCACTAGGTTGCCTTGCTCACTCAGCCTAACATGTTGATAGTAAACAATGTCATCCATTAACTGGCGTGTAAAAATATCACTAAGCAATGTTTTCCATTCATGTCTTTCAGGCAGACCTCAACCCTACACTGTTGGTGAGGTTGCCAGATTTGAAGACCCTGAAGCAGCCAGTAAGTGTCATCTTGTACATCATGTGTGCCAATCCAGGGTTTGCTGTAAATCAGTCTGATGTGTGGAATGTTATGACTAATGGTTTTGCCTAACCAATAATAGGATTCATTGGAGTTAGGATGGTGACATCATCTCTGTTGGAATGTTGAGCATTGAGAATGGCTTGGTTGTATCACAAGGGGCAACGTGTGCTGGCATGGAATTGTGGGTATTAGGAAATGGAATGCCTGGCCACATATTAATTGATGTCTATAATGATAGCAATCAGAGCAGCTGTTTATATAAATAGCATTCCTGTTGACAACGACTTTATCACAGCAAGATTGACAGCACTGTGTGCCACACATAGCTTACACTTACTCACAACACGGTACAGATGCAGATTATGAATAGTGGTCTCTAGCGGGTTTATGTAGGAGACACTTGCACCACAGGTGTCTCTGTACCCTTCAGATATATATTGAGGCTGTAGTACTGCAAGGACTCATATTGTGCTGGACAACACTCAGTAGTGTACACAAATAGGAAACAACTCAGCTCCAGATTGTTGTGGGAAAAGTCTATGAATTTTCCCTATCCAGATCTCAGCAGAATTCCCAACATGGTCCTGCCACCATGATATTTGTGAGTGGTGTAGTTCATATCTCATGTGCATATGATGTTGTTGTGTAGCCATTTTAGTTATAGCTCCATGCACATTATTTAAACATACTAGGTCTGCCACTGTGCACTTTAAGCTAGATATATTTTATTCAGCTTTGCTTTATTATTGTTACAATAGCCACTTTTACAGTTATGTTTTATTTCTCTCTATCTAACTGTTTTTGCCCAGGCCAGCACTCTGTTCTCAAACAAGACATTCTTGCTCACTCTGTGCTTCTTCCAAGGCTGCAGTAAGATAGGTTGCTGGTGAAAGTGGTGTAAAGTTTTGTCGCTGACATTCATAGAAAACACACATTCTTACGTAGGAAAATTTTCTCAGAACATCAGCTGTTTTATTATAAAAACACTTCCCTGTCCCTTACATGTTAGAGGGAGATTACTGCCAGAGAACCACGACTGTATGCTGATTGCTGAACGCTTTGCTACAGCTGCTTATGCAGATCTCAGGCCCTTGCTCAGGTATGGGGGATGATGTCTTCCCAGGGGAACCTCAAGGGCAGAATTAGAGCTTAATATGCTGTGCTCTAATGTAGCTTAGCTAGGAATTAGTCTATTGTCTCTAGTGACAAAATGGTAGCGTTATTTCTATGCTTTACTCTCCTTGTCACAATTCTAATCTTGCCATGCTGTCTCATCCTGGTTATTGCAGCCTATGCTTGGCTATCTAAGATGCAGTCGCTTCATTAAAAGATTACTGAAACATATACTGTCTCTGATCGTCATTGTGTAAGTGAGACTAGTGTAACTGAGAGAAACGGATGAGACCTGAGTGACAATGGTTTCCCTGAGAAATCAATGATGTCATGCACTCGGCTGCCCAATCATTCCGCACTTGGGTGGAGATGAGGCACTGCTAGTTAGCCGGAGCAAAACCCCTATTGGAGCGACAGGTGTCACCTGTAGTGGGTCATTCTCAGTTTCCCACACCGCAGGCGATTCTGCCGCTTGAAATCCAGTAGTCTCATTAGAATAATGAGAGCCTACGCGACATGGCCTCGCCAACGTTTAGTCAGGCTTTAACTTTCGGGTCCTCTTGAGTATCTCTGTCTCACTATATACAAAGACACCTCAGTATTGTATGCCGAGACATCCATGGTATTGAGGATTTCCTTCTTAGCTAAATAGGGAACACCTATATGATGCTGGAGATTGATCTTGAACCTTAAAAGGAAAATCCCCATGTGCCTTCTCTGAACAAATTTACCATCTAATATGGCGAATCTGCAACAGGTAGCAATTGCAGTTAATATGAGACAACCCCTGACTGCACATTTACTGGCAAATGGCGTAATGGTCCACGGGGTCCAGTTACACTTGTTGTTGATGCAAATGCAGCTTATAGAACAGAACTCTTCTATTCTTGGGTCACATTTCCAGCAGTTGATGGGAATACAAACATTTTTCATCACTATACACTTGGAAACGTACCTGGACAATACATAGCATATGCATATTTAGATATACCTTTATCTTATCAAGAACATAATAACTGGATTGATGGTGCCCTACCCTACACGGTTGTACCAGTTAGATTATGTCCTCTAAGTAATGATGGTCCTACCTGGCCTTTATTGGCCACTTATACACCTCACCCTGCAGTAGCAAACTTAGCAGTAGCTGAAGTCTGTTGCTTATACACTGACCTGACGGATATATATAGACGATTATTACAGTTTGTAATGCAAACACTGAATACAAACCCAGCACGTACTGCTCCAACGCAACCACATGCAGTGATGCCAGGCATTAACTTTGCAACTATATATTCGATCATGGGTAAGGTACCCACCAAACGAGAAGAAACTCCGTTCTGGTTAGCTCAAAAAATAAATGCACTGTAAGCAGTATTTCCCCAAACGGGACCTCAGGATAAACATAGAATTCTAACTATGTGCTTGCCGTTTGGGATGGTCCCCACAGTAGATAATTGTAACACATGGGGCACGGTATTTGCCGCGCTCTATACTACCGCACACGGTACTCCAACACTTGCCAACTTGCCCGAAGTGTTGAAACAAATTCAAGATGAATATGGGGCTGCCCCGGCCCTAGACTTGGGGATGCAATTAATGGGCAATTCTGCCACAGTATCCTCAATTATTTTGAGTAACCTTAAATGGGAAGCAGTCACACTAGCAGGGCACATGCAGCTCTGGGATGTTCCTCAGCAGGATCAAGAACGCGAGCTGCCAGAGATTTTCACAGAGACCTATTCTAGCATTGGTCGAAATAGTCTATGGGCCAGACCAACTAAACCACAATTTCAGGGCAAATCTAATAAAGATTTTTCCAAGCAAGCTTCTGAGGGAAGCAAGAAACGCTGTGATAAAAAACAACAAACACCTAAGAAAGAAATGGGAGAATCTCCACGTACAGAGACCCCACAGAATAGATTTAATCTCAGAAATAGAGATAAAATAAAAATGCCTGATGGTTATCAATAACAGCCTCTAAGAAAAGGGTAAGAACTATCATTCCCTGCAGTGATAGGACTGTCCACTTGTGTAGATATACCCACTCAGTCACTCCACGCATGTATACTACCTTTTTGAACATATGTGTTTCGTGCATGAATGCATCCCCTTGACACGTGTGTAATTGGTTGGTTTTGCAGTGCTGTGTGCCACCAGTGTGCTAATTATTGGTTTTTCCCCCATAGGCCGCTTCAAGGTAACTCCTTGGGTAAGGTAGATCATTCATTTTCCATTTTTGCACTCTTTGATTTCCCCATAGAGTATTTTCCTCCAACGTGAGACGTAGGGATCCTAGGCCCTGACGAATGCCCCGAGACCTTCATTGGCTCACTCCTGAGGGCAGAAACATGTTGGCTAGTAATTAGTTAGGTGACCCTGTGAGTCCTTGCCCTCACAGAGGTGTCCCAACCCCCCTTTTTAACTACACCAGTCAGACACCACCATTAAATTTGTTGCTCTTCATAGGTGTCTGCTTAGGTGTTTTTAGTTTTTTTCAGTAGATTAGCTGGATCCCGATCTTTCCAGAAACAAGTTTATTTACGCACTCCCTCCTGTTCCTTTAACAGTGAGGTTGAGTCCGCCCAGGTGGCACTGTCCTACCTGGGTGGGTCTAGGTGGTCAAATGATGAAGCATGACACTATATAGTGTGTGAGACCACCTAGTCCGTAAAAGGAAATCCCTTTTTTTTTCCCACCCCCCGTTGTTCCTCTCCGAATATGCACTCGGCAATTTCCAACTGACATTCCACTTACTTTACCCTTCCAAATAGGAATACATACAACCCAGGGCTACGCTAATATCCGCGACGTCCTCTTTTAGAGAACCCCGTACTTTTCGTGTGTATTTTTTATCAATATACTGATACACGCCAATCTCGTTCCTTTCAGGACTCATCGGAAAAATGCAGTGAGAGAGGTAGGCGATCAGAGCGAAGAACAGAGTACATGAAACCAAGACAGGAATCACAATGCTCAACTGAGGTTTCTGTTAAAAAGGAAGAGAAGCATCCCCAACGAAAGCCCCAGTTTAAAAAGAAAAAGGTGGCAGCAGTTGCAGTTCGACATGCCACTCAAAAAGAGGGTCCTCTTGAAGAACAGGAGAGTGGGCACTAACGCTGCTAGACAGCGCAGCAGAGGTCACAATAGTTTGCCGGAGTCTTCTAGAGCATCTGGAGGTGAAAGCAACGGATGACTTTCTACAAACAGAAACTGCGGACATGCGTGTCCCCACAATGCCTGATAGGGTGTATAAAGTAATGCTACAGTTAGAAAAAGACATTGAACGCACAATAAACGCAATCTTTTGGGATTGCGTGATAAATATATATGATATCTTGTTGGCCGAACAAAATTGGCCACCTAAATTTGTTCGTACCTACCCATATGGGGAAGATGTTATTAAATCTTCTTTCTCGCCCCTTGTTCCGGAGGAACTCACTGAATCCTACACCATCGATTGGGTATTGGCACAGGCACCCACGTTATATCACAACCATGTAGGATGGGACAAAGATTCACCCTACCATTTAATTTCTATTACAAATCAACCCCAACCGCAACCTCAGTATCCAATAAAACATGATGCAATAGCACCCATTAGAGAGAACCTCACACAACTAGAGTACTAGGGCGTAATCGAACCCTGTGCCTCCCCAATGAATAATCCTTTATTCCCAGTAGCTAAACCGGACCATTCATACAGAATAGTCTTAAACTACAGACACCTAAACAGTCATACACACACATATGCTATACAAAACTCATATAGCACTGCACTGATGAACAATACAGTGCGCATAAAACACAAAACATGACTGGACATTTCCAATGGTTTCTTGTGCGGGAATAAAGTGCCTGAGAGTAGAGACTTAACAAGCTTCAGTGCACAAAGCTCCCAGAAAAAATTCTGTTGTTTACTCCAGGGGTACAAGAACAGTCCAGGACTGTTCGCAGCTCGTGTGACTGCAATTTTGCACGACATTGACCCTGAAGCATTGCACTATGTAGAGGATATCTATCTCACGGATGATGAATTGCTACAACATTTAAGATGGGTAGCCCGCATTGTTGTGGGATTTGCTGAATTTGGATACAAATTCAACTTAAAAAAAACAAAAATGGCTTCCTCAGCATCCTGTTTCTGGGATATGAGCTATTGAGTGAAGGAAAGAGCCTAGCGCCACAATTCTTAGAAAAATGCGCACAGTTACAACCTCCAAATATGATTGAAAAACTCCAGTCATTATTGGATTTCCTAAATTTTGGCAGAACTTGCATTCCAGATTATGCAACATGCATAAAACTTCATATGACTTAATACGTCCTGACTTTTCCAGTACATTTTGGGCAGTCGAACACACACGCATTCTCAGAGACCTGCAGAGAGACATGCTTGCAGCACAACATCTACACACAAGGGACAATAAGACACACTTGGTCATCAGAGTAATTGCTAGTGCCATTGGTTTCACCTATGTAACCTTAGATGAAGGTGAGACCGTCCCGATAGCATACAAATCACACTTGTACTAAGCAGCAGAACAACGCTTTGCTCCCACTGAGAAAATTCTCACTCCTGTTCAGATGGCTGTCATTAATGAAAGACCTCTAGCCTAGGGCCATCACATTATTGTTGTTTCTCCCATTCCAGCCCTTGAGGCTGTCACAAAATCTTGCGTTCCTAACACTGAAGCATTACATCCACGTTGGATACAGTGGGCCACGTCTTTGACAGCCACTGACGTAGACTACATTTTTGACCCAAAATTGCAAACTCAAGAATTTTTGCAATATGAACTAGAGTACCCAGTTCCAGCAAACACACTGCCTATTGATCAATATCAAAGAGTCATATACACAAATGGCTCAGCGCAACCTGCAATTGGCACAAAACATCAATACTCCGCTGCTTGCGCAGTCGTAAGTGGCTGTAGGAAGGTAGCTTCTTTCTAGCCTTGTTACCCCCACTTTTGGCCTGTTTGTGAGTATATGTCAGGGTGTTTTTACTGTCTCACTGGGATCCTGCAAGCCAGGGCCCCAGTGCTCATAGTGGAAACCTTATGTTGTCAGTGTGTTTGATATGTGTCACTGGGATCCTGCTAGCCAGGACCCCAGTGCTCATACGTTTGTGGCCTGTATGTGTTCCCTGTATGGTGCCTAACTGTAGCACTGAGGCTCTGCTAACCAGAACCTCAGTGTTTCTGCTCTCTCTGCTTTTAAAATTGTCACTGCAGGCTAGTGACTCATTTTACCAATTCTGATTGGCACACTGGAACACCCTTATAATTCCCTAGTATATGGTACCAAGGTACCCAGAGTATGGGTATTGGGGTTCCAGGAGATCCCTATGGGCTGCAGCATTTCTTTTGCCACCCATAGGGAGCTCAGACAATTCTTACACAAGACTGCCACTGCAGCCTGAGTGAAATAACGTCCACGTTATTTCACAGCCATTTTACACTGCACTTAAGTAACTTATAAGTCACCTATATGTCTGACCTTCACTTAGTGAAGGTTAGGTGCCAAGTTACTTAGTGTGAGGGCAACCTGGCACTAGCCAAGGTGCCCCCACATTGTTCAGGGCAATTTCCCCGGATTTTGTGAGTGCGGGGACACCATTACACGCGTGCACTACATATAGGTCAATACCTATATGTAGCTTTACCATGGTAACTCTGAACATGTCCATGTAGCATGTCTAGGATCATGGAATTGTCACCCCAATACCATTCTGGTATTGGGGTGACAATTCCATGCATCCCCGGGTCTCCAGCACAGGGCCCGGGTACTACCAAACTAACTTTCCGGGGTTTTCTCTGCAGCTACAACTGCTGCCAACCCTCAGACAGGTTTCTGCCCTCCCTGGGGCCTGGGCAGCCCAGTCCCAGGAAGGCAAAACAAAGGAATTCCTCAGAATTTCCTTTGGAAATAGGTGCGAAGGGCCTGAGAGGAGTAGCCTCTCCTGGCCTCTGGAAAAGCACTGAAGGGCACAGATGGTTCAGGGATCCCCCAGCCCTGCTCTGGGGTGAAACTGGACAAAGGAAAGGGGAGTGACCACTCCCCTGACCAGCGCCTCCCAGAGGAGGTGCCCAGAGCTCCTCCAGTGTGCCCCAGATCTCTGCCATCTTGGATGCAGAGGTGTGAGGGCACAATGAACACCTCTGAGTGGGCAGTGCCAGCAGGTGACGTCATAGACCCCTCCTGATAGGTGCTTACCTTTCTCTGTAGCCAATCCTCCTCTGAGGGCTATTTATGGTCTCTCCTGTGGTTATCTCACCAGATAACGAATACAAGAGCTCACCAGAGTTCCTCTGCACTTCCCTCTTCGACTTCTGCCAAGGATCGACCGCTGGCTGCTCCAGGACTCCTGCAAAACCGCAACAAAGTAGCAAGAAGACTACCAGCAACATTGTAGCGCCTCATCCTGCTGGCTTTCTTGACTGTTTCCTAGTGGTGCATGCTCTGAGGGCTGTCTGCCTTCACCCTGCACTGGAAGCCAAGAAGAAATCTCCAGTGGGTCGACGGAATCTTCCCCCTGCCAACGCATGCACCAAACTTCTGCATCACCGGTCCTCGGGGTCCCCTCTCATCTTGAAGAGCGTGTACGTAGAACACAGGAGCTGGATCCAAGTGTCCCCGACAGTCCCGTGGCCCTTCTGTCCAAATTTGGTGGAGGTAAGTCCTTGCCTCCCCACACCAAACAGTAATCCTGTGTACTGCGTGAACTGCAGCTACTAGGGCTTCTGTGCACTTTTGCAAGACTTCCCCGATGCACAGCCTAACCCAGGTCCCCAGCACTCAGTCCTGCATTGCCCAACTCGCTGAGTTGGACTCTGACTTCGTGGGACTCCCTTTTGTTGTGCTGAGTCGACCATCGTGCTCAGATCTTCTGAATGCCTGTTCAGGTACTTCTGGGGGTGCTGCCTGCTTCTGCATGGGCTCTCTGTGTTGCTGAGTGCCCCCTCTGTCTCCTCCTCCAAGGGGCGACCTCCTGGTCCTTCCTGGGCCCTGGCAGCACCCAAAACCTTCAACCGCAACTCTTGCAGCTAGCAGGGCTTGTTTGCTGTCTTTCTGCGTGGAAACAACTCTGCATCCTCCAGCATGCCGTGGGACATCTTCTGACCAAAGGAGAAGTTCCTGGCACCAGAATCTTTGGTTCTGCTTCTTCCACCCGGAGGCAGCCCTTTTGCACCTTCATCTGGGATTTAGTGGGCTCCAGCCCCCCCTGGACACATGCGTGACTCTTGGACTTGGTCCCCTTTGTTTACAGGTCCTCAGGTCCAGGAATCCGTCTTCAGTGCTTTGCAGTCAGTTGTTGCCTTTGCAGAATCCCCTATCTCGACTTTAGTGTCTTTCTGGGGTAGTAGGCTAACTTTACCCCTACTTTTCAGGGTCTTGGGGTGGGGTGTCTTGGACACCCTTGGTGTTTTCTTACACTCCCAATGACCCTCTACACACTGCACTATGCCTGGGGTCCATTCGTGGTTCGCATTCCACTTTTGGAGTATATGGTTTGTGTTGCCCCAGGTCTATTGTCTCCTGTTGCATTCTATTGTGTCCTACAGTGTTTGCACTACTTTTCAAACTGTTTATTTACCTGATGTTGGTTTGTGTGTATATTTTGTGTATATTACTTACCTCCTAAGGGAGTATATCCTCTGTGGTACTTTTGGCATATTGTCACTAAAACAAAGTACCTTTATTTTTAGTAACTCTGAGTATTGTGTTTTCTTATGATATAGTGCTAAGTGATATAAGTGGTATCGTAGGAGCTTTGCATGTCTCCTAGTTCAGCCTAAGATGCTCTGTTATAGCTACCTCTATCAGCCTAAGTTGCTAGAACACTTCTAATCTACTAATAAGGGATAACTAGACCTGGCACAAGGTGTAAGTACCACAAGGTACCTACTTTAAGCCAGGCCAGCCTCCTACAGTGGCTATATGGAGGATAACACATTTTGTCCCCAACATACATTCAAGCAAACCCTAGGGGATTGCACAGCACAACTAACAGACCTAAAACTCTGGTGACCGCACTGGAACATACGGATCCTGCACAGCTCACGCTGATTGTTTGTGATTCATACTATTGTGTTCAGACCTTCAATGAATACATACATTACTGGTGCGAGAATGGGTTCAGAGATTCTAAAGGCAATACCATTAAACACAAACTTCTGTGGGGGAAGTTAGTGGATTTGAAGGAAACGCTACCAAATGTCCATGTTGTATATACACTTAGACACATTGGAATACACATGGCTGGGAATACAGTGGCTGATGAAGGCGCAAAGTCAGCAGTAGCCACGGCCACTGTTGCTGCAGTAACCCGCTTAAGTGCGAAACTGGATTAAGACATATGGGCTGCTGTGAAAGCTACGGCGGATGGTACACCCTATCCAAAAGCATTTCCTCCTAAATATTCCTGCTGAATGGGAGGCTGCCTCAATGCTGAGGTTAAGATGCCTGGCAAAGGGGTTCAGGATATTTCCAACAAAGATGTAAGACCAAAGTTGATTAAAGCATCGCATGAGGGGGTAGCATCTGCTCATGCTGGTGTGGCGGCTACAATATCATTGCTACAAGCCTGTTATTGGTGGCCAGGCCTATACTAAGAGGCCAAGCACCTGCCAACAAATTAAAGTTTCCACTGCTAAGTGCCCACCACAGACACCCCTCCTAATTTCCAAAAAATCTTTACAATGTGTGTACTTGGACCATTACATTCACCTATCACCAGATAGTGCATACAAATACATTCTAGTCGCTGTTGACTCCTGCTCCAGATTTCAATGGGTGTGGCCACAATGCTCGGCTGACGCTCGGACTGTTATTAAAGATCTGCAAGTCTTTATCGGTACATATGCAGTTGAGTCTTTCTACTCGGACCAGGGCCCAGCTTTTGCCTGAAGGGCATTCAGGGACGGCATGGCTTCATGGGGAGTCCAACTCCAGTACTCGTCACTGTTTCATCCCGAGGGAAATTGTGTTGTGAAGTGATTAAACTGTGATTTAAAGCAATCCTTAACATCCAGAGTCCTAGGTACGGGTCGTAGTTGGCTTAATCACCTGTATGGAGTCCAGAGAGCACTTAACAATCTATCTGGAAGGTCCCTGGGGGGTCGTACTTCATATTAGTGCCTTTTCGGAACTCAAATGTATGTTCCAGATCTTGATGGTACTGGTGTAGAGGCGTCAGAAACACCTTTTAACATAAATGATTGTGTCACTGTCTTACAGAAATTACAACAGTTCTGTGTCAACAACTCTTCTGCCAGTGCTGCCTCCATAGGAATTAAGGATGTACCTGTTACGCCTACTTGCTGGATTCCTAGAGTGCGGGATATAGTACGTGAAATGGTTGCTATGAAAAAGGAATTTGATCCTTCTTATCGTACACCAGTCCCAGTCTTGGGAATACACAATACCAGAATTGTCATTCTACCACCATTGGCAGGTGCCAAAGAAAATCGTTTTGTCTCCATCGACAATGTCAAACTACACCATGTGGCCGATCCTGCACAGCTGACCAAAAGCAACAGCCTGTAGTTCCCGAATCTCTCTCTCCACTGGTCAAGACATTCCTCTACAAGTTGTAAGTAGCAACACTGACACCTCTCCAAGTTTGGGGAGGGTGGAAAATGATCTTGCATTAGTTCAACTGACATCAAATAATACAGAAATAAGTGATCGATTTGATACAACTTCAACACAGACGGATGGTGCCATTTATTCTGTGCCTCCGCGGGAAACACCAACTCCACCTTCAAACACAGCTCCAGTTTTTGCACAAACAGCTTCTGGATATTTTGCCGACATCAACGATGACGTCTCGGACTCACTTGCCTCTTCGACTCCTGAACTGTCAAAAACAAGTTAGCTGATTTATTGGCTTGAAAAAACTTATTTTATTCTTCCATGGAACTATCTGTGCCTTTAAACTTTCAATGAATGATATAATAATACCGGGAGTTGTTTTTGTTGATTGGGATGTGAAAACAGTTGATTCTATGATGCCTGAATTGCAGTATTATACTGTATTTGAAAACGAAGATGTTTATCAATCTAAGGAGAATTGTGGTGATATGTTTTGCTAAGAATTATTATGGGCACCATTTTATCCACAGAGCAAGCAGACCAAAGACTGTTTTTAATTACACGCAATGGGAACATTGTTCAACTCCCCTACAAGAGAGTTCTGAAACATAATCAGAAAAGTTTACATATTTTTCTGGCCACAATGTTAAAATGCTGAGTCTTATTATTTTAAAGTACCACTGACAGAAAATGTACGCATATTATTAACAAATACAAAATGTATCTATTCAGATTTCTTTGTTTCCCGGTTGACTATAGAGGGCTAAGAATACTGGCTGAAGTTGATTGACTTAAAAAGTGTGTGGGGAACTAGACATTGGCAAATACGGGGGAAGGAAGCTTTATTCAGAGCATGCCTGATACCAGTTCAAATGATATTTTTAAATGAAACTGTACAACAAACAAGTTGTTTAGGCTTAGCAAAGATTAGGGAATTAAACACGCCAAGTATACCTGCCCCTGCTAAATTTTATAAATGGCAAAAGTATATCAATGCAACTGAAGACCAGCTCAATGAATGGGTCCAGAATGGCACGTTTAATGTTTCACTGTCACGTCTGGGCGGATGGTTATTGTGGCCAATAGATACCAATGGTGTCATAAACATTTTATAAACTCCTAAGGGGGTTTTAGAACTAGTAGGCCGGACCCTCGCTATATATATTGTCCGAAAATGTGGGTATAGTAACAACATATAGGCCCTCATTACAAACCTGGCGGTAAATCCCGCTGACCGCCGCGCTGACGGCGGCCAATATACTGTGCCCGCAGCGGAAATACGCTACGGGTATTATGACCCACAGTTAGAAATCCTCCACTATACAGACACCCACACAAGTCCTACACACCAAAGGTCAGTGATAAACTGGCAGTACCAAAACCCACACCGTTCCGCTAACAGGAATACCCCCACACTATCACGATCCACGAATCAACGCAGCAGTCTTTAAACTGCGGTAATCCATTGGCGGTACACACCGCCACGCTCAAAATACACACACACTTACAAAACACAACCACATTGGACAATTCAAAATACACACACCTGACACATATACACACACCCCACCCACACACTCACACCACTATAAAACACACACCCAAATTACCCACAACCCCTTACAACGACATTTTTGGAAGAAGCGGTGAGACAGAAAAGCAAAGAAAACACCAGCATCCAGAGGCACAAAACACCATCACTCATACACCATCCACGCACCTCAAACAACACACCCCAACACATCACCCCACACATCACAACAACCATCACCTCACACATCACCCACACCACATCATGGCACCTCAAAGACACCCCAGGTTTTCTGAGGAGGAGCTCAGGGTCATGGTGGAGGAAATCATCGGGGTAGAGCCACAGCTATTCGGATCACAGGTGCAGCGGACGTCCATTGCTAGGAAGATGGAGCTATGGCAGAGAATTGTCGACAGGGTCAAAGCAATGGGACAGCATCCAAGAACACAGGATGACATCAGAAAGAGGTGGGACGACCTACGGGGGAAGGTACGTTCTGTGGTATCCATACACCAGGTAGCCGTACAGCGGACTGGCGGTGGACCCCCACCTCCTCCCCCACAACTAACAACATGGGAGGAGCAAGTCTGGGCAATCATGCATCCTTAGGGCCTCGCAGGAGTAGGAGGAGGACTGGACTCTGGTAAGTCATATCTTTACTACTATATCCCCCACCATACCTGCATGCCATCACAAACTCCTACCCCTTTCTTCACCCCATCACTCAACCACCTCACATATACCCCACTATCACAACCCACACATCCCAATACCAAGCCCTGCATGCAACACCACTGCATGGAAACCCATCACAGACCTGCATGGACGCCCATCACCACAGCATGTCCAAGGGAGAGACTCACCCAGGGCACACAATCACCACTCACACAAGGGCAAAGGCGATAATGCAAGTACAGTAGTAGAGGGAAACAAACCCATTGCACAAGATGGCACACACAGATACAATAACAATGCATTTACACCCCAACAGGACCCCTACCCAATGTCACTGGACAGGAGGTGCCAGCCATATCCAGTCCCCCAAAGAAGAGGCCCACAGTGACGAGAGCAGCTCTGCACTCCTGGATCAAGATTTCCAGCCTGGCCCATCAGGGACCTCTGGACAGTTGGTTCCCCTGCCACAGTACCAAACCACCACAGAGCCTCCCCCTCAGGAAACACCATCACAGCATCCACCCAGCGGGCCCATGCCACTGTCCCCAGGACACGTCAATCAGCAGTGTGTCCACCACTACAGGGAACCCAGGCAACCCCACAAACCCAGGATGATCAGGGACCTGGGGTCAGTGGCAGTGGGCACACGGTTCAGGGGACAGAGGCACAGGATAACCAGGAAACTGGGGGGACTGCTGTGCGACAAGGGGAGGACAGGCCCAGGGAACCCATTCGCCACGAGGCACTCTCCAACATCATGGGAGCATACCACCATTCCCAGGAGACCATGGGCACGGTACTGGACAAGTTTCAGGAGACCCAGCGGCTGCAGGAGGAACAGTTCCTGGGGATCAGTGAGGATTTGAAGTCCATAAGCACCACCCTGGTCACCATTGCAGGGGTGCTGGCAGATATGGCCAACACCATGAGGCAGACAGTGGCATACCACCGGTCCCCTGACACCAGCCTGAATGATGAACAGCCATCCACGTCCACCGGCGCTAGTGGACAGGATGTCCAGCCACAGGAACAACAGGCCACCAGCACCCCACCCCCTACAGATGGAGAACCACCCCACAAACTGTCCCTGTGATCCAGGCACAAGACAGAGAACATTGCCAAAACCCCGCCAGGAAATAAGACTCTCCTAATTGTCACCCTTCTGTCCCACTCTGTCACCATGTCCACCATGAACTGCCATTGCTCCTTTCCTATGCCCCATTGGACAATGCACCTGTGATTCAAAGAGACTGGACTCTACCATGGATATTCCTCAACCATCACCCCAGCCCATTCCACATTCCCCACTGCTTATTAGCACGTAAATAAACACCCTTGAATCACAAAACAATCTGGAGTCAGTCTGTACTTTCACCAATGTATTATTACAACCTCTCAGACAAATATCAATGTAAATGTTCATTTGCACATACCAAAGTATGACAGCTGTTGGGCAGCAGTAAACATAGCAGAAGGCAGAATGTGGTACCCTGATGTGTGAAAAGGAAGGCCAAAGTGAACTGTCAGGGTCCATACACAGAGGTTAAAAAGGCTGACTGATACAATGTCCTACAGTAGTCAGGTGTGAGATGAGCTGTGCCAGTCTCCTACCTGTGTCTCACTGGAAGTACTGTATGATGATGTTGTTTCAGTTGTCATTATCTTCTTCCTCTTCCTCCTCTTCCTCACTGTCCACAGGCTCAACACCTGCCACACGACCAACATCAGGGCCATTCTCCTGCACAAAAGGCACCTGGCGTCGCAATGCCAGGTTGTGCAACATGCAACATGCAACGATTATCTGGCACACCTTCTTCGGTGAGTAGTATAGGGAGCCACCTGTTTGATGGAGGCACCGGAATCTGGCCTTCAGGAGGCCGAAAGTCCGCTCAATAATCCTCCTAGTTCAACCATGTGCCTCATTGTAGCGGTCCTCTGCCCTTGTCCTGGCATTCCTCACTGGGGTCAGTAGCCATGAGAGGTTGGGGTAATCTGAGTCACCTGTAAATGTCAAGGGATAACTGTTAGATATACATCAATCCTTAGGGACTAACCCATACCCAGACACCTATTCATACTGTGTGGGGACCTTGGGCGCAACTATTAGCCACACACGGTGCCTCTGGAGTTGGCCCATCACATAAGGGATGCTGCTATTCCTCAAAATGTAAGCGTCATGCACAGAGCCAGGATACTTGGCATTCACATGAGAGATGTACTGGTTTGCCAAACACACTATCTGCACATTCATTGAATGATAGCTTTTTCGATTTCTGTACACCTGTTCATTCCTGGGGGGGCACACAAATGCCACATGTGTACCATCAATGGCACCAATTATGTTAGGAATATGTCCCAGGGCATAGAAGTCAGCTTTCACTGTGGGCCAATTCTCCACCTGGGGGAAAACGAAGTAGCTGTGCATGTGTTTCAGCAGGGCAGATAGCACTCTGGACAACACGTTAGAGAACATTGGCTGAGACATCCCTGATGCCATGGCCACTGTTGTTTGAAAGGAACCACTGGCCAGGAAATGGAGCACTGACAGGACCTGCACTAGAGGGGGGATATCTGTGGGATGGCGGATAGCTGACATCAGGTCTGGCTCCAATTGGGCACACAATTCTTGGATTGTGGCACGATCAAGTCTGTAGGTGATAATGATGTGTCTGTCTTCCATTGTCGACAGGTCCACCAGGGGTTTGTACACCGGAGGATGACGCCAACCCATCATCTGCCCCAGCGGATGTGCCCTATGGAGGAGAATGGTGATCAGAGGGTCATGTACCACATAGGTTGCACAGGTGTTTTTGTACTAATGAGAGTAAATCCATGTGTGGCGTTGTCTGTCCGTATTACTGCCCAAGTGTGCTGTGATGCAGTTAGGTGCCATGCCATGTGCCACCCTGAACTGGCGGCTGCCTGACCTGTAAGGAGGGACAAGGGGAAATGAGGTAACTGCGCTGGTGTTGTGCAGCATCCCGGTAGGTGGTCGAAGACCGAAGCGCAATTCAGCATTGGTTATCACTGGGCCCTTTGGGTTCCAGGAGCCAATGACGATGTACGCCAGCTGTGATGGTACGCACCGCTGTGGACGTGACCGCCATTTTATATCTGTTCACTCACTTCATACCTGACCTTCAACAGGAGAGGACCTACACTGCAAGTGCTGCTGTGACCTGAGTCTGGAAGCGACAATGGCTACAGTGTCTGGGGAAGGGCCCTGCCTTCACTTCGGAGGAGTTGGAGAGACTAGTGGATGGGGTCCTCCCCCAGTACATGCTACTCTACGGTCCTCCAGACAAACAGGTGAGTACACTGTGAGAATGATGCGTGGGACATGAATGTATGGAGTGGTGAGGATGGAAGAGGCATGTTGGGGGGGGCTGAGGCCTGCATGTGAGGATGGTAAGTGTATGTGTGTCAGGGCATGGGTGGGAACTGGTGGGCAATGAGTATGATGGGCCAGAAGGGAGAGTAATTTCCTTTCCTCCTTTACCTTTCCTCTAGGTCAGCGCCCACCAGAAGAAGGGTATTTGGCGTGCCATCGCCAAGGAAGTGCGGACCCTGGGAGTCTATCATAGACAAAGCACCCACTGCCACAAGAGATGGGAGGACCTGCACCGCTGGAGCAAGAAGACGGCAGAGGCCCAGCTGGGGATGGCCTCCCAACGTGGAAAGGGTGCCCGTCGCACCATGACCCCCTGATGTTCCGGATCCTGGAGGTGGCATATCCGGAGTTGGATGGGCGCTTGAGGGCATCACAGCAGCCACAAGGGGGTGAGTACAGTCTCATTCAGCTGACTCTGTGTGCTTTACGAGGTGTCTGGGTGGGGGATGTGGGCTGTGGGTTCCCCTAGGCCAGGGCGAACTTGCTAGGGTAGGTCCCTTGTTAGGCTGGCTCTGTGGCACTCCGACCCCAAAAGTGGTAGTGGCCATCTACAACTAGTCAGGCTCCTGTGGGTTCCAGGTGTGCAGCAAATGTGGTTAGGCACATTCCCCCATGGGCAGGTGATTTTCCTAAGAACGGTTAGTGCATGGCCTGGTGCATAGGGCTGCTCCCTGTGTGTTGTGTCCACCAACGATAGTGGTGTTGCTGGCATTGACCATGTGTCTCCTCTGTCTCCCCCCCCTTCTTGTTTTGTCACACTGTCCTTGTGTGCATTAGCATCATCTGGCGGAGGAGCAGTGGCACCAGAGCAGGAGGGAGCTGCAACGCACATGGCCCAGGAGGGTGAATGTATGGAGTCTGAAGGCACCAGTGGGACGAAATGCGAGGGGAGCTCCATGACGGGGACAGGAGGGGATGACAGCGACTCCTCCTCTGATGGGAACTCCCTTGCGGTGGTGGGCACCTCTGTGCTCACTGCAGAAACAGGTACAGCCGCCACCCCTCCCGCCACCACCGCCCTCCCAGCAGCCCCTCAGCGTGTTTCCTGTGCCCACTCACCCAGGAGGGTGGGCATCTCCTTCACCCCAGGCACCTCAGGCCCTGCCCCAGTCAGCCCTGCTGCCCTCAGTGAGGAGGCTATTGACCTCCTGAGATCCCTCACTGTTGGGCAGTCAACCATTTTGAATGCCATCCAGGGTGTTGAGAGGCATTTGCAGCAAACAAATGCATACCTGGAGGGCATTCATTCTGGCGTGGCAGCCCAACAGAGAGCATTTGAGGCTCTGGCCTCAGCAGTGATGGCAGCCATTGTCCCTGTGTCCAGCCTCCCCCCTCCAACTTCCAGTACCCAGACCCAATCCCCTCTACCTCAGCCTAGCCCAAGAACAGCCCTAGCCCAAGAACACCTACAGACCAGCATGCACACACATCAACATGCACAAATGGCTCAGGCAAACATAAGCACCACACATCCCACAGGCACTCACACAAGTACCATACCCATGCAGACACACCAACATCCACTGCCTCCACTGTGTCCCCCTCCTCCACGTCCTCCACCTTCCTCCCAGTCTCGTCTCCACTCACACCTGCATGCACTACATCCTCAGCCACTACCTCCATCACCAGCATGCCCATCACTACACACCACTCACGTGCAATCACCACCCCCACTACTATTCCTCCCAAAGTACACAAATGCCGGCACACACCCACTCAACAGCCATCCACCTCACAACAGCCTCCAACCCATGCACCTTCACCCAAACTCAGCAGACGTTCACCTCCTACAACCACCTCTTCCTCCACTCCCAAACCCCCTCAATCTTCCCATCCCAGTGTGTCAAAAAAACTTTTCCTGGCTAACATTGACCTCTTCCCTATACCTCCACCCCTTCCTTCCCCTAGGGGCAGGTTGTCTAGAGCCTAGACCAGCACCTCAGCCACCAAATCGTCATCCACTGTGATCCCTGCAAGTCCAGGAGGATCGAAGGGGACACCCATCAGGGCTGCCAGTGTGCCCTCTACTGAAGCCAAGGACCACCCTATTCCGCCACTTGCCAAGGTAAAGAAGGGGCCAGCATGCAGGAGAGAAAAGCCACACCACCCACCCAGCAAGGCCTCATCCAGAACCACAGAGGACAGTGCCAAGGTCCCAGCAGTGACTGCCAAGGTGGGGAAGGGAGACAAGAGCAAAGGAAAATCACCTCAGGGCAAGGAGCCTCCGGGTGAGGGACTGGTGACCCCCATTTCTCCAGACAGGACAGCAACCTCTACCACAAAACCGCCACCTGCCCCGCCACCTGCACTGCCACCTGCACCGCCACCTGCCCTGCCACTTGCACTGCCACCTGCACCGCCACCTGCACCGCCACCTGCACTGCCACCTGTACTGCCACCTGCATGGCAGCTGCCACAGTCACCAGCATCATCCCCAGTGGGCAGCCTTCCGAGGCTGCAGGAGATGGCCTGGTGTCTCCCTCCACTACTACAGACACCTGCACCACGGGCACCATCGGCAGCATCTCCGCCGCAGACACCGCCGCAGCCACCGCCACCTGCCCCATGACGTGCCCAGCCAGTGCCACTACAGCGGACATCAGCATCATCCCCAGTGGGCAGCCGTCCGAGGCTGCAGAAGACGTCCTGGACCCTGCACACACTACATGAGGCACCACCATCAGCACTGACACTACCAGCAGTTTGCAGCCTAAGTCGTCGCAAGGTGGAGTGTGGCTCTGCCTCCATGGAGGATCATGCTACCTGTTACCGGAAAATGTTGTGGCTCAGACACCCAGGTGAGGGAATGGGAACTGCCACACCCCTGGTGCTGCTACACTGGGCACCAAACCCCCTCCAGAACCAGTGGAGAAAAGCATCCACTAATCCAGTCCTTGGCAGGATGAAGCACTCTGGGCACCAAGCCCCCCCCAGAACCAGTGGAGAAAAGCATCCACTCACCTTATCCTTGGCAGGATGAAGCACTCTGGGCACCAAGCCCTCTCCGGAACCAGTGGAGAAAAGCATCCACTCACCTTATCCTTGACAGGATGAAGCACTCTGGGCACCAAACCCCCTCCAGAAACAGTGGAGAAAAGCATCCACTCACCCAGTCCTTGGCAGGATGAAGCACTCTGGGCACCAAGCTCCCTCCAGAACCAGTGGAGAAAAATATCCACTAACCCAGTCCTTGGCAGGATGAAGCACTCTGGGCAAAAAGCACCCTTGAGAACCAGTGGAGAAAATCATCCAGTAACACAGTCCTAGGCAGGATGAAGCACTCTGCGCACAAAGCCCCCTCCAGAGCATGTGGGCAAACCACCCACTTGAGAGACTTGAGAGACTGTGGCTTTGCACTCCCCAGGAGCAAGCAGTGGGCAGTGCACCCACTTGAGAGACTTGAGAGACTGTGGCTTTGCACTCCCCAGGACCAAGCAGTGGGCAGTGGACCCACTTGAGAGACTTAAGAGACTGTGGCTTTGCACTCCCCAGGACCAAGCAGTGGGCAGTGGACCCACTTGAGAGACTTAAGAGACTGTGGCTTTGCACTCCCCAGGACCAAGCAGTGGGCAGTGGACCCACTTGAGAGACTTGAGAGACTGTGGCTTTGCACTCCCCAGGACTAAGCAGTGGGAAAACCACCCACTTGAGAGACTTGAGAGACTGTGGCTTTGCACTCCCCAGGACCAAGCAATGGGCATGGAGCCCCCTCGAGGAGCAGTGGCGCTGTCCCATCATCCGGCTGAGGTAGCCCCCTCCCCTTCGCTCTGAGGTGCCTGTTTTTTTTTTCAACCTGATGCCCCTGCAGTGTTCTCTACGTTTTGAGGTAGGTGTCATGTGTGGGCTTCGCCCATGCTTTTTGGGACCAATGGTCCACGGACATTTATTGGGACAGTGTACGAACTTTTGTACTTGCTGTTAATATTTGTATATACTGATGATTTAGTTTTCTTGGCCTATCTGATTGTTCAATTATTATACTCGTTAGACTCATTTCATTTGGTCCTTGCGTTCTTCCAGGGGGTGACGGGGCGTATCTGTGTTGTGATTGGATATGTGTGTTGTTGTGGGTGGGGGTGTGGGTGTTGCGTGCATGTGTCACTCTCTTTTCCCTCCTCCCCTCCCCGGTGTGCTAGGTGCAGTACTCACCGTCGTCGTCGCCGCCGTCTTTGATGTTCCTGGTAGATGAGGAGGTAGACCAGCATCGGCAGGACATGTAACTTGGGCTCCATGGTGTCCTGGTTCCTCGTTGAGTGTCGAGAAGTGAGTGGTTTCCCTTCCAAAGACTGTTTCGGCCATGCTTTTGATGGCATTGGTACCGTCCCGGAAAAGCTGGCGGATTGGTACCTTGCAATAGTGTGGGCGGTACATTGTCCTCCGCCTGTCTGTTAGCGGTTACCGCTGCGGTGTTTGTTTCTACTGCTGTGGCGGTCGGAGTGTTAAAGTGGGTGTCTGTGTTGGCGGTTTCCGCCATGGTAGTGATTCCATTTTGGTTACCGACGGCCTGTTGGTGGTATTACCGCTGCTTTATCACCAACTGTCAGGGTTGTAATGAGGGCCATAGTGTAGGGAAACTATGCCAGCAATGGTTAAAGAGTTCCTCACTAGACATGGTTAGAGAACACCTCAGTCTCCTGTCTAATAACACTGAGTTACAGGACTTCCTGTTAGGCCCCAGAAAACAACGCAGAAAGCGCTTCTTATATGAAGTATATGATGAAATCTGGAAGCATTCACAACAAGAAGCTGCTGCCTGGTTAAGGCAATTAGACCAGGAAAATTTACAGAATGCATTAGCTGTTGTAGATAATGGGATTAATACTCTGTATGACTTCATATAGACCTTAAATAACATTGTCTCTTCTGCTATAGACATCATACAAACAGATATGTCTTCCTTACACCATGGACTGAGTCAACTAAGGTCCATGCAGTTGGGTTGGACACTTCAAACACTGCAGGGGGGTCGCGTTCCCCGGCAACATGTCAGCTCAAGGGAAATATTTTCTACATTTAATTTAACGTGACAACAACAACTAATGGCTAAGAAAGAAGCAACTTATGTCATGCTAAACATCAAAAAATTAGAAAAATTGCCTTTGATTGTGGCTGAAATACCATCTGCGGAGTGGTTAATACATGGTGTCATTATTCTGCCTATTTCCACACTTCAATTCACCTCCTGTTTAAAACAAATTCTGGTAGGCAGATATGAATAGCTGGGAGATAGTCACATCCATGAGGTGTGGGAGCTTTCCTTCTCATACAAATGTCTCAGTGGCATGAAAGAAGTCTTTCTTAGCTGTAGTGAATGTAAGACTTCTATCAGCCATTCTATGGTTTGGAAACAGCTGTCCTTGCATGGGGCGTGTAACACGTCTGCAGCAAACTTGGCTTGTTATCTGAAGGGAGTTCCAGTCACCTTGATTAGACCTATGTTCCAGGTGCTTTCAAACAGCAGCTATGTCCTCCTCAGTGGTGAAGACTGTTGTGGGATGTGAGGCGGAATAGTTTATGTTTTTTAGGTTTCTAAGATTGTTACATGCTGCAGTAATGTACTTTTCCTCCCACTAAAATAAAAGAGGTAGTGGACATTTGGCCTCATATTTCTACTTCTAATGTGAATTTTGACAAGTTTAGCACAGTCAAGGCTTTATTGTTTCAGAAACATGTGGCTCTCACATCTGCACATGAGACCTACATACTTCAGGTGGCAAGGTCGTCAGCAGAGATACAGTCGATTTTAAGTACCAACTTTCCGAGACACTTCGGTGAACTCGTGGCACGGATATTTAATGCATCCAGTACTACTGGACTTGCCAATTTTTTTAAGGCTGTTGGTTCTGGTTTTGTTCACACCTTCTCCTCCATATTCGGTTTAATACCATCGGCCATCCACTCAATATTCTCCAGTATTTTCGGGGGATTTCCAATTACTTTGGCTATAATAGTTGGCGTTTTGCTGTTGCTATTTTTTATGCGCAATGGCTGTCCCACCACAACAAGGAGGAATGAAATTGCTCCATCAGCGCAGGTGTGTCGTGAATGAATGATGCAGTATTTTGGAGCAACACTCCTGGAGCAATTGGAGTGTGAATGGTCTCTGTCATTTAGACTAGTTCTACCTTGTATGCAGCCCATGCTTCGGTGCCTCTGGTGCTTTTTTGATCAGGCACTAGAAGTTTGTCTTTCTACGCAGTGCTTGATTTCTTTGGACGCTGATCTGTTGATGTACTCGCTGAGGGCTCATTACCAGACATGCACGTTGAGGGTGCGTTTGCTACAGGAAGCTGCTTATGAGTTGCCCTTCCTGAAGGATGCGGCTCTTAACTTATTATTGGGCACACCACGGAATGCTGCTAAGGCTATGCAACACGACTGCTCCTTGGTCCTTCATGGCGATGATTTTCCAACTTTAACACCTGCAGAAGTGGAAGATTTCCTGTCCTCCATTGTCCCAAGATCGATTGGAATTATAAAAAATAACTCTGACTTTTTAAATTCAGTACTTTTTATGCTACATGTTTTCATTTTAAAATTGTCCTTTTATGAGCTCGTGTCCTTTTAACTTCTCCTTATTGACATTTTTTAGATATGCAACTTAGGTTGAGTTTTAGTAGCTTTTACGTATATTTAGGCTTTGAACCACCTTCAACTGACATGGGGAGGGTGTTGTGTAGCCATTTTAGTTATAGCTCCATGCACGTTATTTTAACATACTAGGCCTGCCGCTGTGCACTTTAATCTAGATATATTTTATTCAGCTTCGCTTTATTATTGTTACATTAGCCACTTTTACGTCTTGTTTTATTTCTCTCTATCTAACTGTTTTTGCCTAGGCTAGCACTCTGTTCTCAAACAATACATTCTTGCTCACTCTGTGCTTCTTCCAAGGCTGTAGAAAGATAGGTTGCCAGTGAACGTGGTGTAAAGTTTTGTCTCTGACATTCATAGAAAACACACATCATTACGTAGGGACTTTTTCTCAGAACATCAGCTGTTTTATTATAAAAACACTTCCCTGTCCCTTACAAGTTAGAGGGAGATTCCTGCCAGAGAACCACGACTGTATGCTGACCACTGAACGCTTCGCTACAGCTGCTTATGCAGACTTCAGGCCTTTGCACAGGTATGGGGGATGATATCTTCCCAGGGGAACCTGAAGGGCAGAATTAGAGCCTAATATGCTGTGCTTTATTATAGCTTAGGTAGGAATTAGTCTATTGACTTTAGTGACACTATGGTAGCGTTATTTCTATGCTTTACTCTCCTTGTCACAATTCTAATCTTGTCATGCTGTATCGTCCTGGTTATTGCAGCCCATGCTTTGCTATCTAAGATGCAGCTGCTTCATTAAAACATTATTGAAACATATACTGTCTCTGATCGTCATTGTGTATGTGAGACTAGTGTCACTGAGAGAAACGGATGAGACCTGAGTGACCATGGTTTCCCTGAGAAATCAATTATGTCATGCGCTCAGCTGCCCAATCGTTCCGCCCTTGGGTGGAGATGAGGCACTGCTAGTTAGCCGGAGCAAAACCCCAATTCGAGCCACAGGTGTCACCTGTAGTGGGTCATTCTCAGTCTCCCACACCGCAGGCGATTCTGTCGCTTGAAATCCAGTAGTCTCATTAGAATAATATGCCTACGTGACAATGTGACTGCTGAGTGCATGCCTGGTACTTTGATGATGTCTGACATGCATGTGCACCTGATGTTCAATATATAAGAATACTGTTGCAGCACACAGTGCCAAACTCACTGTGGGCCTAAGGGCAACCATACAGCCACCATGTGTGTGCCGTTTTACACATGTAGCACAACATGGCACAGGGTAGGGGGCATTAGTTCTGTAATGTGTAGACAACTTTGAAGTGCAGGTCATGCTTTGCCCAAACTTTCTGGGGACATTGCATTATTTGTACATGTGTATGAGTCCCCATCCGCTAGCCTGTCCATGGTGGTAAACACTGCCATAGAAAAGCTGGCCGAATAGGGGTACTTGGGGGGCCGCTCGTGGCCCCTGCACTGCCCATGCACTTGGTATGGGCAGTGCAGGGGTCCCCATGTACAGCCCCGTCATGCATTCTATTGCCCGAATCCCAGGCAGTGGAATGCACGACGGGTGCTGCTGCACCCGCTGCACTGCCACATTGTCGCCTGCTCCATTTGAGCCGGCTGCAATGTTAAGGCCCTGTTCCCTGCAAGGCTGGTGCGCGGAATCTAGCGGGGAAGCCATAATAGGGCCGGCGAGGTTCAGGCCACACAGGCAACCTGATGGCAGTATGGCATTGGTGGGCGGCCTCTATTATCAATGTGATAATGAGGGCCTATATTTCTGTCCAACCTTCACCCAATGCTGAATGTAATGCTTGATTCTCCTCATTTTTCAGCTGCCAATATTACGCCTGAGCAACAGCATGCATACCACAAAAGGGCTGAAAGGTACAGGCACATTTTGGAAGTGGATACCACAGGATTGAAAGGAGGTTCTACAAGGAAAAAGCCACTGGTGAATGGTGTGCGTTCGCACATGGGGGACCTCCAAAGCAGTTGCAGAAGAAGGAGGACAATTTGGGCAAAACATCAAGGGTGCAGGGGGCCTCTGCAGATCTGAGCCCCTCCACGTCAGCTGCACTTTTAAGAAGCCAGGCTTGGTTGGGTGGCGGGTCATGTTGGAGTAATTGTCTATAAAATAAAAAAAGACATAAATATATAAAAATAAAAAATATATATATTTTTTTATTTTAGCAATAGGTTAGGTTAGTACATGTGTAGTCATAGTTTATGTTGTCGTAATTGTATCTTGTCTCTTAAGGGGGCTGAGGGACAATGTTTAGAGTGTGATGTTACATGTGTAAGATAAGTTTAAAATAATTTAGATAGGTATAGTTGTAAGTTAAGTTAAGTTAGTTTAGGTTAGCTTAGTGTAGGGTCGTTTTTAGGATAGTAGTAGGTATGAGGTTATTATTATTTTACAATAAATCCTGTTTCAATAAGGGTAGTTTTTTTTTCAAAGTTGATTGAGTGTCTGGAGGTTCTAATGCCTGTACTGGCCAAGTTGGAAGAATGGGCTACAGCATGATTACTGTCTTGATTTACAAGGATTACCATGCACATCCCCCATGACCAAGAAGCTGTCAGATTGGCTGCTAAATAACATCAACTAGTCCATGGATTGTCCATCCATTGTTCCAGCCATTCACAATGTGTATGTATACGTTATCTTGGACAGGTAAGTATGGAACTTCAACTGTCACAGGTGGGGTCTTGCAGTTTCATTGTTGGCAAGTGTGGCACATCTGACAACAGGCAAAATTGGAACTGTATCCTGCAACACTGACAGGTGCCCATCACTGATAAGGTTAGCTTCTTCTGTACCACACAAATTAGTTGTATTGGTACTCCCATCTGGGTAAAATTCTGTTGACTTGGTTCTGAGCCATACATGTCGTATGTCAACTTCATAGGTTCTGTTCGATATTTGTATAGAATACTCATTGAGTTGGTTGTAGCCGACAACACCATCATTCACCTTTCTCATGTCAGGATCCTAGTGTTTGGCTTTGTGTCTGACAGTAATGCACTCATGTCATGATGTTCTGTACTCATTGACATGGATTCACACAATGCAACCATTTAGCTGAGTAGGTGGATAACAGTAAAAATAGAAATGCTATATGTATACATGGTGCTTTTTGTACAGGTGAAAGTGTATTTTCAATGCTATGCAATGTCCAGGTCACAGACCCCATGAGTGAACGTTAGCCATATGTAGCACAGTCAGAGTCCAGGGGTGAGGGGCATGTCATGAGACATGGTTAGGAGAAGTGTGCATTAGTGAGGAGGTAAAAAATTGCCACTGTGTAAGAATGGAGACAATGACTGTGCATAGCAAACAAGTCAACAGTGGTTGGGTGAAGAGAGCACATTTCCTACTGTCACAACACTGGCATGATCTTAACCCAGAACTAAGGAGATACTGTCCATGTGGCACAGACTGGTGCTACTGGGTGCTTTTCCTTATTAATTTTATTCCTTCCACAACTTCATCCTCTGATGTGTGTGGTACCTCCTGTCCCATAGCTTGTGTTGTTATAGAGGTAAAGGGGGCCACACACACATCAGGGCATAGAGATGTGAAGTCAAAGGTCCCAGCAGCTGCCATTTGTGGGAACACGAAAGGCATCACTGCAGCAAGAAGGAACTGCTGTTTTTACAACACAGCATCAACACCATGGTGGTAGGCAGCCATGTTTTCCCTTAGGGAGGCCACTTCCTGTTGTATGGATTCCAGGGTATTCTGCATAGCCCCCAGCCTGTTGTCAGTTATACTGCTGCCAGTTTGGAAGGGCAATTGTAGTCTCTGCCTTATGACAGAAGCTATGTCGACCTGGGACTGCTAGGCTCCATGTAGCGGGAGTGGGTGCCTCTAATGGCAGCTGAGTTGTCCTTCATTGGACTGAGGCACCTCTGCACTCCCTCTAGACTGTCTACCATGGTCTCCATCCCCACATGACCCTGCTTGGCCATCTCCCTCTGGACTTCTACCACTGACTTCTGAAAGGTGATCTCTGGGTCCTCAGAGTCCAGGGCTGTGTCAGTACTGGCTGGTGGTGTGTGCTAGTGGCTGGGTGGTTTATGTGGAGACCCCGCAACCCTGTATGTCCTCCTTACAACCGGAGGTGGTGTCTGGAGGGATCCTAGCACATCCTGGAGAGACTCTTCATTGATGGCTGGTAGCTGGTCATCCATCTCATCTGTAAAATCCAGGACAGGCAGCTCAGCAGGAGGTAAGCCATCATCCTCTGCAATGAGATAGTGTAAAGTCAATCTGAGATTGATGTGGCTGTTGAAATGGCACATCATATATTTGCTACTGGAGGCTCAATGACATGTTACTGACCCAAGGTTGCAGTTGTATATAATGTGTTGCATTGTGCATCACACATGCGTCAGGCTCACAAGGTATTTTGGGGCATATTTAGGCGCCCTGAGTGCTACCTGAGCGTCACTTTTTCTGATGCTCTGGTGGCGCAATGCTCTTTGCCATATTTACAAGTTGGCATTAAGTTACTTGTTGTCGCTTAATGACACCTTGAAAAGTAAATACGGCCCCTTCACACACAGCATCTTGCATGGAAGGTGCGTGCATTGGGTGTTGCTGTGGGCGTGCAACAGCAACACCCATTGCATTTTGACACTGCCTCAGATTTACAAGTTTTCGTAAAACGGAAGTAGTGCCAAAATCTTACGCCACCCCACTGGTGGCGTCAGCATGCCAAAACAAGGAGAAATGCTTCAATTTCTCCTTGTTGTTTGCTTTTTCTTAGTGTTCTGCATTCTGCAGCACACATAGGAAGAGCAAATTGCCTTTTAAGATTGTCGTTGTGCAGGAAGGTGTTCATTCCTGCACAAAAACAATCTCCCCCTCAATGCAGCCATCCTTGCACTATGGTGTAAGGGTGGCTGCATTGGCGCACAATGGCTAATTTGCCACTGGCGCAATGGGAAACACAGGAGAGCACTGTATTCTTAAAAATACAGCGCATCCCTCCGTTTTGAAAATGACGGTGCTTGATACAGCCAAATTTGGTTCAGCACCACGCATCGTCATTTTCTGTTAAATCTGGGCCTCCATCTTGTCAGATGATGAGATTGCAGCTACTTGTACAGCTGCACACATGATGTTCACAGACATTCTCCATGTGTTGTATGTGTTTTATTTTGTGGCCATTCTAAAATGGCACATATAGGGCCTGATTCTAACTTTGGAGGACGGTGTTAAACCGTCCCAAAAGTGGCGGATATACCACCTACCGTATTACGAGTCCATTATATCCTATGGAACTCGTAATACGGTAGGTGGTATATCCGCCACTTTTGGGACGGTTTAACACCGTCCTCCAAAGTTAGAATCAGGCCCATAGTTGTCTCTGAGTTGTTGTGGGTTCACCCTGTATGGGTTGTGTTCCACTGGCTACTAGCTTTAGTGCAGATTTGTACTCAAGTGTCACGGCTCAGGGCAGTAACAATATGTGTTTCACGACACTGCACCAGTTTAGAAACGCTGGCATGTGACATGTTTAATTGAATACAGTACAGTCCTGCAATTCACCCTGCACCTTGATGACGGGGTGCCTTCCTTGAGGGGATAATTTGTTTATGTGCAGGGAGGTGTCCCTTCCTGCACATGTGCAAGCTATTATTGCTAGGGTGGCATTTCAATATGTGTTGCAAGATGCAGCACACATGAGAAGGGAGATGCGACAAGGAGGAATGGAAGCATTTTGGCCACTGACACCACCCTGACCTCAACCCTGGGATGGTATTGACTTCAGTCCTAGTCTCTGATATCTAAGTTGTGTAGGTACAGGGGCTTTGACAATATGCAATGGTATTGTCGTGGCACAGCCACAGCCACACTATTTCCACGTCCCTTTCAAGCAATGTGCTGCATGTTTACATGGTGGAGTATAGCCAAAGTGAGTGGCCTATGTCCATGTTGTGCACATGTTGGCGTGCATAGCACAATCAAAGTGTCAGTACATGTGGCTTGGGTGTGGATGGCACGTGTTGACTCAGGGCCTATGTGTCCCAATGTAATCCTTTAGCATGCATTCAGTGTCTCCTATGTGCCTCCCCCTCCTGCCACTTGTGAGATTCTAGATATTCCGCCCTGCAACTTACTCTGCATTTGTGGTAGTTCTTGGTAGTCTGTGCTGTCCTGTCCTGCGATTCCAGTGACCTGCTCCTCAAGGATGACCGCTGCAACCATCTCCTCCAGCTCATCCGGGACCTCCTGTGATGCAGGACTTCCACCTCCAGTCCAACAAAGCCGACGACATCATCGCCCCGCACCTCCAGGCCGTCATCAACTCTTCTTTTTCTTCTGCTACCTTCCCCGAATGCTGGAAGCACGCCGAAGTCAACGCCCTACTAAAGAAACCTATGGCTGACCCGAGCGACCTGAAAAACTTCTGCCCCATCTCTCTCCTGCCTTCCCCCCCAAGGTAATAAAGAAGACCGTCAACAAACAGCTGACCACCTTCCTGGAAAACAACAACCTGCTCGACCCTTCACAAACCGGATTCCGAACCAACCACAGCACGGAAACCGCCCTCATCTCAGTCACAGACGATATCAGAACCCTGATGGACAACGGTGAAACAGTCGCCCTTATTCTCCTCGACCTTTCGGCTGCCTTCGACACCGTCTGTCACCGCACCCTAATCACCCGCCTCCGCTCCACTGGGATCCAAGGCCAGGCCCTGGACTGGATCGCCTCCTTCCTCTCAAACCGTTCCCAAAGAGTTTACCTCCCTCCGTTTCGCTCAGTACCCACCGGGATCATCTGCGCCGTACCCCAAGGCTCATCACTCAGCCCGACATTCTTCAATGTCTACATGAGCCCCCTCGCCAACATCGTACGCAAGCACGACATCATCATCACCTCCTACGCCGACGACACCCAACTTATACTCTCCCTCACTAAGGACCCCGCCAGTGCCAAGACCAACCTACAAGAGGGTATGAAGGACGTCGCAGATTGGATGAGGCTCAGCCGCCTAAAGCTGAACTCTGAAAAAACGGAAGTCCTCATCCTCGGCAACACCCCGTCCGCCTGGGACGAATCCTGGTGGCCCACGGCCCTCGGCACCGCACCGGCCCCCGCAGACCACGCCCGCAACCTCGGCTTCATCTTGGACCCTCTTCTCACCATGACCAAGCAAGTCAACGCTGTGTCCTCCGCCTGCTTCCTCACCCTCTGCATGCTCCGCAAGATCTTCCGCTGGATCCCCGCCGACACTAGAAAAACCGTGACCCACGCCCTCGTCACGAGCCGCCTGGACTACGGCAACGCCCTCTACGCTGGAACCACAGCCAAACTCCAAAATCGCCTGCAACGCATTCAAAACGCTTCGGCCCGCCTCATCCTCGACGTACCCCGCAACAGCCACATCTCCGCACACCTGAGACACCTGCATTGGCTCCCAGTCAGCAAAAGGATCACCTTTCGACTTCTCACCCACGCACACAAAGCCCTCCACGACAAGGGACCGGAATACCTCAACAGTCGCCTCAGCTTCTACGCCCCCACCCACCTCCTCCGTTCCTCTGGCCTCGCACTCGCTTCCGTCCCTCGTATCCGCCGCTCCACGGCGGGTGGGAGATCTTTCTCCTTCCTGGCGGCCAGGACCTGGAACTCCCGCCCCACCAGCCTCAGGACCACCCAGGACCACTCCGCTTTCCGGAGACTCCTAAAGACCTGGCTTTTCGAGCAGCAGTAACCCCCTCTTTCTCCTAGCGCCTTGAGACCCGCACGGGTGAGTAGCGCGCTTCATAAATGTTAATGATTTGATTTGATTTGATTTGAAGTGCTGCCTTTCGGTTCCTGGCCAGTTTCTCCTTAGTCCTGCACTTGCAATTGGGCCAGTGCTTATTGCACTCTTCACCTCTGCCACGCTGTTGACTTTCTCTACTATTTTCTACCATATTGCGTGTCTCCTTCCAACTGGCAATTTGGAGGTGACGAAGAGCTGGTGTTGGCGCTCTGTCACCTCTCTGACCAGGATGTCATGCTCCTCTTCACTAAAGCGACACTTGCACTTACTCTTCTCATTCTCCTGGGACTTTTCTGGACACTCCTGCCTGGTACTTGGGTGATTTCGGTCTCCCTGGGGTTTATCCTGGCCTGCAAAGTACATCTTGTCTTCAAATTGCAATTGTTCTTGCTTGTGCATTTTGTTTCAACGCTAATGCAGTAAAAAATGTTGCTATCCCGTTTTGTGACATATATATACGTGCTGCAAAACGTTTGAAGCATTAGCGTAATTTTTCCTTATGGCATGTCACAATGGTTTAACGGCATTTTATTTTTTTACGCTAACCATTCCTTAGCACAATCTTGTGTCTTTTCTTAAATATGAAACCATTGAACATTTGAAAAAAGCATTTGCAAAAGCCAATAGGTGGTAAGCTGGTGCAATTGGTATTTTTTCGCTGTTAGCATGCACTACAAAAATAAAAAGCAAAAAAAGGCATGCCACCTAAACATATTGCATGCACATACAATACCAATTTTAAATATAAAGAAAACCGTGCATGTAATTATGGTAGAAAATATTAATGCTGTCTTGCAGTTATAGAAATATTTTTTTTTACATTAATTACATATTGCAGGGCTTCAGCACTGGACAAGATGTTGTGGTTTGCTAAACTCCATCGATCTGCGATGTGCCACCTTTTAATTGTGCCACATTTTATGGTCATTGATTGTTCCTTTGCTGGCTTCATTATTTTCAAATGCCCAGGCTGGTGGGGGTTACGGTCCTTGTGGTGCTGATGTGGAGATACCTTATGTTTACTGTAGTTGCCACTTTTCCTGATGCGAGGCCATCATTTGGTTTGCCGTGTCTTGTTCTAATGACAGTTTCTCGCTTGCTTTACCATTTTTTGTGACGCTCTCCTCATGCTATATGCTTTATTTTTATACAGTAAGGACGGTATCTGGTCATTATTTTGAATTATTTACCTGCTTCCAATGTGAGAAATTGCGTGATGCCATGTCCTCAATTGAATCTAGGATAAACTTTTACTCAATTCCCAGGTGCCACTTATAACCTTTGTTCTTGTTCTTGATGCTCTCTTTAGCCTGTACTCTGCAGTGAGATTTATGTGCTATAACAGGAGGCATGTAAGAAGTGACTCACTTCATACTATTTTAACGAGGTTCTGAAGACACTTTGCTTCTCACACAATGCATATTTATGATGCTTACACCTTGCTTTTGCCTATTCTAAAAGGTACGCTATCCAAAACCTGCTCTTTTTATGCGTCATTTTTTTACCTCACAGCATCCTTATATTTTTGCTCTACAAGTACAATGATATTTTTGCATTCTTTGTACTTCTTATGGTCAGCACAACAGTGCTGAATAGTAAATCTATGCAAAGAAAAAGGCTAATGACACAATTATTGGTTCCAAAGCAGTTTATTCTGGTGCAAAACCCAATAAAGTTAAAAGTTATCCTCCTTCTCCTATTGCCACCTCCAACAATCTGATTCTGGATACAATATTAGATGAAGTGAGAGCCTTGCAACCATTTATGAGCACCATTAATGAGAAATTATAACACACAGAGGACAGATGGATCATTATGGACAAAAGGGCAGTTGAAATGGAGCAACATATCAGCAGTGTTCAAGATGATACTGCACAGAGCCTTATGCTTAGCTATGATATTTTGAAACTCAAGCTTCATGTAGAGGAACTGAAAAATAGAAACTGCACAGTAAAATTTTCATTTGTATGGTTTACTTGAGGTTTTTGAGGGTCCTAACCTTCTCGACATTTTTACAAAATGAATTCCTGAAGTTCTTGATCTATCATGCTCCCCTCCTACTATCTTACAACTTGGTCATTGACTGAAAAGGCCTAAATCCAACCTCTCAAGACCTAGGGGCATTATAATGGCTTTACTCAAGTTTACTGACTTTCCCTGTGCGTTAAGAGAGGATACGGCTAAAAAGAGATTTATTTGGGTTGTGTACAATTTATTTCTCTCACAGAATGCCTCTACTGTTACCTATTCCATACATAAAGAATTCATTTTTTATGAGACACCCAATACAACAACTTCACATCAGATGTAGAATACTTCATCACTCTCACAGACTTATTATATTTTGAACATTAGATTCTCATTACAAGGCTTCCCATCTGATGAAATTGGGATTTTTTTCACTTTACTAACCCAATTGAGGCCTCCATTATTAACAATTGGAGTGCCTTTTGAGCTTCTTCTAGGGCATTTACCGTTTTCTTCACAGCCAATAAGAAAATTACTTGAAATCATCAATATGACTTGTTCTTAAAGCAAAAACGCTCTGGAACATAATTACTTTACTTCTAAATCCTCTCATATGTTGCATGACTTTGATAAAGCCAAATCAGAATTAAATACATTTGCAAATATTGATAAAGTCACATTTTCTTGGTGCTAAAATAAAGCTATTTGTCAGTCATGGCGGTCTTAATCACAGGGCTTCCCTGGGGATTAAGACTTCATTCTCCACCAGCAATTTCATGGCAGCAGCACAGAGAATTGGTGTGGGGGCCCCAATTGCTCATGCACTTGGCATGGACAGTACATGCCCCCCTGGCCAGCACAGTCGCAATATTCACTGTCTGCTTTGCAGACAGTGAACATTGCAATGGGTGCCATTGCATCCTATGCACTACAGCACTGCTGCGGGCTCCATTGCAAGCCAGAGACAATGCTGTGGGCCATTTCCTGCTAGGCCAAAGGGTGGAAACTGAGGTTCCACCTGTTGACCCAGCAGGAAACTTGTAATGGGCCCAGTGGGGTGGCTGCCACAATGTCAGCGACCTACCCATCAGAATTTCTGCGGACAGGCTTTTCTGTCTGACAAAATCATACTAAGGCCCTATGTTTACAAGTTTTTTTTATAAATCCTGAGATGATAGTTCCCTTACCAAGTTCTCCTATTATTGGCATCAGAAATAAGTAAATTACTAAAATGACATATATCTATTTAATATATTTATAAAAAATTATACCTCTGTTATAGCCAAAAGTTCAGTTGAACTCTCATGGGAAGAAAATGTTAATGCTATAAGTCATGTTGTTCTTTGGGACAGATTGTGCTTAAAGATATTAGAACATCTAAAGCTGCAAATATTATTCAATATTTTTTTCCATTTATACAGAGACATATTTATTCCAGTTCATGCTAATAAGTTTGATCAATCTTTCTCTTCTACATGTTGGTCTTGTAACAATAAAACTGGCTCTATTATTCACCTTATTTAATCTGAAGTATGTTACATAATTTTAGATATCACTTTGGGCTCAGCATACATCTAGTAAAACACTTAATTTGCTGGATCTTCTTATTGCCCATAAATTAATATTATGAAGTTGGAAAATTGTCGGCTTTCACTTGGTGGAATCATGATTTACAATGTCTCTTCTCTTACTCTTCAGCAAACAATGAAATCTGATCTTTTCTGGCTACCATTTAAAAATGTTATTCCTTCAGAATCAACTGTTACTTTTACTACATCTTCTAGTTTATCATATTCTTCTTTTCTTCCTACTAATCTTTTTACTCCTGTTCATTTCTCTTTTCTTCATCTCTGTTCCCTTCCAAACCCCTCGCCCCCCAGTTACGCCTGATGTCCTCAGAGTGCAATTGCATGCTGACCTCATCAGAGGCTTCCCCCATCACACTGGAAGCTCAGCTGCCTGATGGAGGGGTGGGGCAGCACAGAGACATGAAAGGAAAGGCCTTTCCTTTTTTGCCTGTCTGAGCATTTCTGCAGCCCAATAGCGATCAGGCTGCAGAAATGCCCACTAGACACCAGGGATTTCTGTTTTTATTATGTAAACAATAAAGGGGAGTGACCCCTTTGGCAAGGGTCTCTCCCCTGCAGGGCAATTATTTATTAAGCCTTTTCTGCCCCTCTGGGGGCAGATCAGCCTATTATAATTAGGCCAATCTGCCCCCAGGGAGGGCAGAAACCTCTAGACACCATGAATAATTTTTACATGTGTGGAGAATCCCCTGGTGGGGCAAATAGCTTTTAGGCCATTTCTCCTCCCCCCTTGGGGGCAAATTGGCCTATTTGTATTAGGTCAATTTGCCCCCAAGAGGGCAGAAACCACTAGAAACCAGGGATTGTATTTTTTATGTCAATTACAAGCAAGGGGAGTGACCACTTAGGCAAGGATCGCTCCCCTGAGGGCAAACCTATTTTAGGCCATTTCTGCCGCCAATGGGGACAATTCGCAGAACAGCCTCCAAGTTGGGCAGAAATCACTAGGCACCAGGGATTAAAAAAAAATGTTTTTACTAATGGGAGTGACCCCTAAGGCAAGGGTCACTCCCCAAGGGGGGGCAGATCGGCCTATTTCTATTAGGCTGATCTGCCCCCAGGGGGACAGAAACCACTTAGGCACCAGGGATTGGTGTTTTGTTTCTTGGGCAGCCCCTTGGGCAAAGGTCACTCCCCATGGGGGCATATTACTGTTGGCCATTTCTGCCCACCCTTGGGGGCAGAATGGCCTATTTTTGGAAGGCCCATCTTCTCCCGGGGGGGGCAGAAAGCCCAGCAGAGACCAGGAAAGATTTTTTTTCAAAAAAAGAGGGTGGGAGTATGGCCATAACCCCACCCCAAATAAATGGGGACAAAGCTTTTCTGCCCACTGGTGGGCAGATGGGGCAATTACCCCGATCCACTCCTGGGGGGGGGAGAAAGCCTACTAGATGCCAGGGAATTTAAAAAAACAATAGTGGGGTGGTGACTACCAACCAGTATAAGCATGTTTAGTCCTCCACCCCAACTAATGGGGGTAACAGTCTTTCAGCTCTCCCCTAGAACACCTAAAGTTCTTATCCCAATGGCAAGCAAGAGGACATTTGATTATTTTTGTTTTTGTTTTTAAATTTGGGCCATGAGAGCTTGTTTAACTCTCAAAATCGTTCCACTTGGAATGGTAAGGGCTGCACTTTTTGGACTTAGGGAAGCTGTCATTTAGAAAAATCTACGAGACCTAGACACATCTGAAAACTAAACATCTGGGTGAGTGCAGGGTGGTGCGCTTCACATGCACCCGCACCATTTTCCTAAAGACAATGCCCTACAAATCTCCAACTTTGCTTGAAATCACACATTTGCGCATAATTTTTGTGATGGAACTTTCCTGAATCTGACAGAATCCACAAATTTCCTACCACCCAGCATTGTCGCATCTATACAGGTAAAAATTTTGCCCCACTTGTCAGCCTAAAAAATTTTTTTTTTCAAACTGCCCTTTTAGACCCATTTTGGTTCCCCACTCAATTTCGACATGATTTTGGCTTTTCCCTATCACCGGCACTTGGCCCTCCTACACAAGTGAAGTATCATTTTTATCAGGAGACTGAGGGAAACATTAGGTGGTGGGAAATCTGTGCCGGTGCAGTGATCACACATAGAAATAGGGGAAAAAATGTATTTATTATCTAAATTAGAGTTTTGCTGAGGATTCTGGGTGAGAAAACACTGGGGGATCCAAGCAACTCACACCGCACTGGACTCCCTCTAGTGTCTAGTTTTCAGAAATGTCTGGGTTTGGTAGGTTTCCCTAGATGGCTGCTGAGCCAAAAACACAGGCCCCCGCAAAATCAGGTAGTTTTGTATTTGATAATTTTGATGTGTCCACGTAGTGTTTTGGGGCATTTCCTGTCATGGGAACTAGGCCTACCCACACAAGCGAGGTACCATTTTTATCGGGAGACCTGGGGGAATGCTGGGTAGAAGGAAGTATGTGGCTCCCCTCAGACTCCAGAACTCTGCAGCACCAAAATATGAGGAGAAAGGGTTTTCTTGCCAAATTTTGAGGTTTGCTAAGGATTCTGGGTAACGGAACCTGGTGAGAGCCCCACTAGTTACCACATCCTAAGTTCCCCTAAGTGTCTAGTTTTCAGAAACGTACAGGTTTTCTAACTTTTTCTACCTGCCGGATGAGCTAGAGGCCAACATCCACAGCCAGGCACTTTGCAAAAAAACAGGTCATTTTTCTTTGGGAAAATGTGATGTGTCCATGTTGTGTTTTGGGGCATTTCCTGTCACACGCACTAGGTCTACCCACACAAGTAAGGTACCAGTTTTATCAGGAGACCTGTAGGAATGCTGGGTGGAAGGACATTTGTGACTCCTCTCAGATTCCAGAACTTTCTATTATCGAAATGTGAGGAAAATGTTTTTTTTTTTTTTTTACAAATGTTGAGGTTTGCCAAGGATTCTGGGTAACAGAACCTGGTGAGATCCCCACTAGTCACACCATTCTGAATATTATTAGGTGTCTAGTTTTAACAAATGTATAGGTTTGGTAGGTTTCCCTAGGTGCCTGCTGAGCTACAGGCCAAATATAAAAATGTGATGTGTCCATGTTGCATTTTCTGCCACGGGCATTAGGCCTACCCACACAAGTGAGGTCCCATTTTTATTGGGAGACTTGGGGTAAAGCAGAATAGCAGAACAAGTGTTATTGCCTCTTGTTTTTCTCTACATTTTTTGCTTCCAAATGTAAGACAGTGTGTAAAAAAGACGTCTATTTGAGAAATGCACTGTAGTTCACATGCTAGTATGGGGACTCCAGAATTCAGAGATGTGCAAAGAACCACTGCTTCTCAACACCTTATCTTGTGCCAAGTTTGGAAATACAAAGGTTTCCTTGATACCTATTTTTCACTCTTTATATTTCACCAAATGAATTGCTGTATATCCAGTATACAATGAAAACACTTTGCAAGGTGCAGCTCCTTCATTGGCTCTGGGTACCTAGGGTTCTTGATGAACCTACAAGCCCTATATATCCCCACAACCAGAAGAGTCCAGCATACATAACAGTATGTTGCTTTCAAGAATCTGCAATAGCTGGAAAAAGTTATAGAAGAAAACGTGGACAGAAATGGCTCTTTTTTACCTCAATTTCAAAATGTTTTTTTTTATTTTAGCTGTTACTTTCCGTAGGAAAACCTTGAAGGATCCACACAAATGACCCCGTGCTGAATTCAGAATTTTGTCTACTTTTTGACTGTCTGGGATCCAGCATTGGTTTTACAACCATTTCTGTCACTAACTAGAAGGAGGCTGAAAGCACAAAAAACAGTAAAAATGGGGTGTGTCCTAGTAAAATGCCAAAATTGTGTTAAAAATGTGGTTTTCTGATTCAAGTCTGCCTGTTCCTGAAAGCTGGGAAGACGTTGATTTTTGCAATGCAAACCCTTTGCTGATGCCATTTTCAGGGTAAAAACCACAAGCTTTCTTCAGCAGCCCTGTTTTCCCATTTCTTAAAAAAAACTATTGTTTTGCTGTATTTTGGCTAATTTCCTGATCTCCTCCTGGGGAACCCACAAACTCTGCGTACCTCTAGAATCCTTAGGAGATTGGAAAAAGGACGCAAATTTAGCGTGGGTGGCTTATGTGGACAAAAAGGTATGAGGGCCTAAGTGTGAACTGCCCCAAATAGCCAAAAAAGGCCTGGCACCTGAGGGGGAAAAGGACTGGCAACGAAGGGGTTACGTTTTAGTTCATTCTTTCTCAAACACATGTTAAACTAAAACCATTGCACATTACAAGAAAATGTGATTCATAATGGTAGAAAGAAATGGTGCTATTGGCTTAGAATGACTGTAATCTGAAGGGTTTGTTTACACATACATGGTTCACTAAAAGATAAAAAAAGAGGTAAAGACTGTAAAGAAAAGGCATTGCCAAAGTAAAATATTCGCCCGCTGCCTCAATTGTTTTGAGGCAAAAGGCACTTTAGATCAGGAAATATGTCATTACTCACAGTGCAAAGGAGCCACTGGCTTAAAGTGGAGTGATTCATTGCCTCATGCTGTATGCTGTGGTAGGTGGAAGAAAAATGTGCAGAGCATTAGAATGGAGCAATATATGAAAAGGGCTACCCCAAACCCCTTCTATGTACATAAGATATTGTTTCTTATTTAGTATTTTTCTGATTACATGAGGTCATCAAGACAGCTGAAGCTTAGAAAGATGTGAACATATTAATTTGGTTTTAATAACAGTATATGCTGTTATTTCCATAGCCTCCTTTATTATTATGCATGTTACCACCTTTTTATATGCAGCAGATTTCAGTGGTGCTTTGTAGTGCTGTTTAGTCTCAGCATGAGCCACAAGGCAGTACATGTGTCTGTTGCTTCGCCGAATTTTGCCTCACAGCCCAAGCCACTGATCTCTACTGTGGCTTCACATTCTGAAGTGTGAGGTCAGTTGGGTGCTGTCACTTGAGTGGAGAATAGGCTCAGATAGAGACACTGTTTGGTGATGACAATCCCAGGCATAGCTCCAGTCATAGCGTATTGAAGTGGAGCGCATCTGCAGCCCTTGACTCAGACTCCACCTTAAACAGTTCACTTTAGAATTTAGCTTTCTTGGGATGATGGACCCTAGTCCCCATCAGAGTTGAAGAGAACCACTAGGATTTCTTCATCCACTGCATCTGCATAACAGTCTCATGGCAGCACAGGAAAGGAGCTTCAAATTGACTGTCCGTTCTGTTGTTTTACTATAAAAACAAATAAACTTAAGAAGCAGGCTAAAATCCTGTCTGCGGTAAATGAATCTCAGATTTTTTGGAGAGATTGAGGGTAACTATTGACTGGTGGTGCATCTTAGCACCATCCATAGTTATGTTTGGCCTTCCACTTCTTTATACACTCATGCAGCCATTTTTTCTGTAAAAGACACTACAGTAGCTGTGTTGTGGGGACAGGGCGTCAAAGATGCAACATCAGCAAAAGGTACACATTGCAGCACAAGAGATGAAGGAAGCATAAGGAGGGGTGGGTAGGACGGGGCTGTGGGGGCAGACAAAGGGCCATTAACTGTATTGAAATATTCATTAATCTACAGTCCTTTGTTTGCAAGTCAAAAAATGAATGGCTCTATTACAGACAATGCATCTTTTAAAACAAGTAGGGGAACTCTTTGTTCCGACATGGTAGACAGATGAGCAATACCAAAATATAGTCATTTAGTCCTAACAGCCTCAATAACCAGCAAAAAATTAATCAAACTGTTGATTCATGGGTCTTGAACCACTTTCCGTCCATTGTACTACTTCAAGAACTATTGTAAAATGCCAATCAGATTAAATCCAAATTAAAAGAAAATGTTTTAAAGCTGCGCTAAATATTTTTTCTTTCACTTTTCTTAATGTTTTTCTTTCCTTCAACAGAGGCTGCCTATAGAGGCCTACCAGTGATAATCTCTTTATAAAATTAGAAATTAAAGCATTTTCTACTTGTTCTGATTCTAAAGACAATAAAGGCAGATGTGTTTGGCTTACCTGTCAGATCAAGGGAATTCTAAACAATATTGCTAGTATTTGCGGACTTACAGAAGATAAATCTTCAACCTTTTAGTGATGCATTTCTCTCATTAGAGCAACGAAAAGCTGATTTAATCATAGCGGGAGACTCAATTTTATGCAAGACAGAAAATTGAAACCCTTAAAATAAATAGGAAAAATCATAATCCCAAAGTAGTTGCAATTGTTTGAAACATAAAACCTGAAATTGGTGTAATATATCCTTGACAAAAAAAACTAAATCAGTAGAGTATACATGTATGTTAAATAGGTTTTACTCAGCCGCCAGGATAGATTACTTACTTCCTCATTTCTTCTACATTAGTGGTCATGATGGCCAGGCCAATCGAAAATGGATTTTCAGGCCCATTTTCCATGGAGCTAGAGCTTCTGGTCAGACATATTAAAAGTGGGTCAAAAGGCAGTTGAATAACCTAGTTTCAGAGACGAATATTTTTATGAAAGAATTATTTTAAATTAATTCAGCTACAGCCAAATTAGGAATAATTTAGGATGCCTTTAAAGGTATGATTATCAATAAAACCTTATAATCAATAAGGAAAATAAGAATACTTGGAATCAATTGCAGTGTAGGATAGTCAAAGCACAAAAACACCAAATTAGATCAGATAAAAAAACGGGAAGAGGCAAAAATTCCAAGTAATGTTACTACTAGAAAATTGAACAACTAAATACTGCACCTATAGGCCAGCATTGGTACCAGGAGAGGGAGCATCTAAAATGATATTAGCCTTATAATCTAGAGTGAAGTCAAACAGGAATAAAACTACAGCAATTGTAAATCCCATGATGATGATGTTAAATTGGCATCTGACCAAATAAGAATACAACATGTGTTTTGACACACTATAGGAAAATGCATACGGAGAATTTCAAGACTTAAAAGAAGTGTGCACTTGAGTACCTGTTACAAATCACTCTTCCACAGCTATTCAAATTCAATGCAGAGTACGTATCCAGGTGAAGAGAAAGAATAAATTATAGCCAAGTACCACACAGTAACGTATCACAAACCCCACTGTCACTACCCCCTCTTGTGCCCTCTGCAGTGTGGACTTTACACACCAGGCTCATGTAATCCTTCTTTTGTGGCACCCTTCTGTTTTGTGCAACTAATAGCCCCATTCCCAGAGCTCTTGAGCCATTGAACCTCCTGCATTGTTGCTGTTTGTTCTGTCTTGCACCTGCAGTTGAACAACCTGTTTCCTGTATCCGCCCAGGCCTGTTAAATTTTACCATGATGCTTTTGGGTTCCATTAAACTGTTAATTGTTTCCAACTACCACTTGCACCTGCCACCTGCAAGAAGTCATATCCGACTGTATAACGTGTTCTTCCTCAGGTTCCTTGGAAACTTCCAGTCTTCAACATGAGACATAAATACCCCATCCAAACCAGAATTGTGGCTTGGCCTCATTCCAGGCCAGAGCAAGCATCTTCCCTGCACTCTCGTCCTGAGTCACTTGGAAACTCCAGTGCTCTAGTCTTCCAGGCCTTTTTGATGAACCTGTGATCCTGAAGTCTGTGACACTTCCAGGGTATACATTCGTGGCTATGATTCCACCTCTTCTTGCTCTTCTTGCACCACAGCCTCCTGTCTTTTGTTCAGATTCCAGTTTAATACTAAGACAAAGCAAAAGTACGTTTTTTTACAGTATATCTTGGCGTGTTGTTTCCAGTATTGAAGCAGCTTCTTGTGCACAAACGTGCATTTAAGTTAAATTCAGAACCTTGTATTTTATTATCTTTTTGGGAGTGTCAGAAAACTCCAGTTTTTAAAAAAAAATTCTCCTGCTTTCTTACGAATATTTCTGATGAAACCTGTGGGTGTATATTAATTGAAAACAATTACTAAAATGCTATGAGCTCAGAATTGCTGGTAGACCATGCTTCTTGTTATTTCTAGTGCTCTGCATGTGCACCAACACTAACAAAGCCAAGGGAGTTCAGACCCTTCGAGGCAGTGTTGCAAGATAGATGGACAGGCCATTGAATCTATTCCATCTTTTCCTCTTTTATCCCATCCCACCTTCCCCTCGGAGACAGTGAATACAATTAGGTTATTGTTATCCTTTTTTCTTCTTTGCTGCCCCCCGCTGGGATTTGGGATCCAGCATTGTGTCTGTGGGAGGAACCAGGTGAGTTCATCACATAAAGCTTATGTGAGGATAGGATTTACTCAAAATTCAAAACACGTATCTCCATTTTTGTGCAGTTGGCAAACAGGTTAATGGCCGAAGCAGTGCCTCCATTATTTTTCTATAAATGGTAGATCATGAGCCTTTTTAAACCAGAGAAGAAACTTGAACACATGAACTTCCACAGGCTGATCACATTGTTAAATGCCGGTTTTTTAAATTAAATTGAAGGGTGCTTGCAAACAGCATCATCAGGATAGCATCATTATTAATACACCCAATCACAGCAGCTTTTCCCCGGTAGACAACATACTAATTCCATTTTTTAAATAGAGGCAATAGATATTTTTTCTAAGAATGTGGGTGTTGTAGCAACAATTATTCTGCTTGACACTAAAAATGCTTTGCATCTTAGAAAACATTATTTAATACATTGGAAATATTTAGATAGATATTCCAACTAAAAAGTTCAATTACAAGCCCATATAGAAATTCAGAAGCTATGTTCGGATTTAACACTCATTAAGCTGGCTCAATCTCATTTTCAAGATGTACAGGGCAGGGCTCTCCAATTTTGATACTTTCCACTTTATTTATCACACCACTGGCTAGCAGGAAACTCACAAATGACAGAATTCAACCCACTGAACTCCATCTTCCAATAATTTAACTTTATTCAGTAGATATTGTCTTGTATCTCTAGGCATGTCAAGAAACAAATTAATCCATATTGTAATTAGTGGTGAAAGTTTTTAACATAAGGGGGTATAAAATAATAATTTAAAAAATGAAATTCTTTACTTAATGAAGGTATATGTGGGCACACTTATCAGTCTTCAGAAGGAACCTCAGCATATTCATTAAAAAGAAATACGAAGATCTTTACTATTTTCAATTATGCTGAAGTAAGTGGAGTAATGTTGGTAATTCTGCATTCCTCTCTCTTTGATGTGGAATTATAGATAATTACAGAATTACTTCTTATAACGTAATTTGGGAGAAACAATCCTAGTGAGAGCACATTTAGAGAGAGTGAGCAGCTGCATGTGGTCGCTATTTGTGTTCTCCTGCATTTAGCACTATTTCCCCATGCAAAATGGATCATCATATTTTGCTCTAAGAAAATAGCGCTACCTGCTGGGAGCAAGTTGGGGAAAATCCTATCCCAAAATGCACATTTAGAAAGTGCGGGTGGTTGCTTGTGCCCCCTTAGGGCCAGATGTGTCAAAAGATTTTACAAACAGTGCAAATCTGTAAATTCCACCATTTGCGAATGCAAAATCGCCTTTCACGATGTATGAAAGGCATGCACAGTGCATTTTTAAGGAATCACTAAAATAGTGACTCCTAATAATTGCGAATAGATTTTGTGAATCGCAGACTGCGATTCACAATTATCGAATCGCAATACAATGTATAAAGCATTTGCAAATTGCGATCAGTCACAAAATTAGTTTTTGCCTGTGCAATTTTACCACGAATTGAAATCAGGTGGTAAACAGGTGCAACCTATATACAAAGGCCCAGAATGCATCAGCCCTTTTCAACAATGGCTGTACTCTCTATCATGGCGGGGAGGATGAGGATCCTGGCAGGTTTGAGGAGAGGGAGGAGGCGACAGGAGCGCATTTTTAGAGTGTGCATTACCCTATTTGATTAGATAGAGGAGATTTTTGACAAGAACAAGTTGAACTCTGCCATTATACTTGACTTAATAGCTGATTTACAAACCCGACTGCAGTGAAACACACACAGAAACAGTGCCATACCCACTCATGTGCAGGTATTATGCTCCCTACAACTCTTAGCCTCAGGAAGCTATCAAGGGGTCATAGCAGCAGCTGAAGGTGTATCACAAAGTGCACTTTCACACTTCTTTAATGCATTCCCAAATGCTATGTTGAGAAAACCACATCTGCAAATAAAATTCCCCAACACCCCACAGGATTTCCAAAAAATAAATTAGATTTCTATCAGGAAGCCCAATTTCCACTTATTGGCTGCATTGATGGGACACATGTGGCAATCTGTCCACCATCTACAACAGAGTATATAGGAATAGGAAAAGTACCCATTCAATGAACATCCAGGTCACATGCGATGCCTCCAACATAATAACTGATCTTATGGCCAGATACCCTGGTAGCACACATGATTCACACATCTTCAGGCACAGTGGAATACACACAAGACTACCTGCTGGGAAGTTTGGCGAAGTATACCTACTTGGTAATGTAACAGTCAACAATGTTGCATATATGTGATGTCACAGATACCAAAAACTCATATTGCACTCCTGTCATTCTATAAGACAGTGCATATGCAATGCAGTTCTACATCTTGACACCATAGCTCAATCCTGCCACGCCAAGTGAAGAGAGATACAATGTGGCACACAGGAGGACACAAAGCTGATTGAATGGACCTTCGACCGGCAGAGGAGAAGATTTGTTTCCGATGCCTGCATAAAAGTGGGGTCTCACTGCAATACAGTCCAGAGACCACCTGCAAGATTGTGGCCACATGTGCAATGTTGCACAGCATCGCAATTACAAGAGGCAAACCAGTCAAACCCACATAGACAGACTCCAATGAGGATGACGAACCCTTGCCACCCCTTCCCTTCAGCAGACAAAACCAGAGCACAGTGGGCAGGCAAAGATGTGCTGAGATTTTGCGCATCTATTTCTGATGTAAGTGATGACAGCACCACGTCTACTTTCATTTATTGCTGTAGGTTTTGCATTTATTGCCTTGACGTCAGGACATGTATGTGTGAATAGGTCATAGATAATCAAAAGACACAACCAGGTCCCAATTACAGTGTGATACTAATAACCTCATAATATCAATACATTGCTACATAATATGCAAGGCCCTGAACTTCTCAACATTACTTTTTACGTCCACACACTCCACTTGAATGCTCAGTAGGCTCAGTGGCACCTCTTGTTGTGGGTACAGAGACAGAACTGTGTCTGGAACTGTGATACCTAGAATCCTTCACAGGGGTTATGACACTGCTGAGGCTAGAGAGCTCCTCACCATCCCCACCAACCAGATCGCTGTTTGCAGCACTCTGGGCTGTTTCCATTGTCTTGCACCAATCCTCGTGTAACATCCTCACTGCAATGTGCCATTTCCACTTGCATGCCCACAGCATGTTGTGACAGCAAAGCAGTAGTGTTAGTGATCCAATTGACAGATCTGCTGAACCCATCCAACCTTCCCATCAATTTACTGAATTGCTATTTGGTACTCGCTATTTGCGATTGCGAATTTTGAGGAACCGCAAAAAATTCTGCACTGGTGTTGTTACATCGCATTTTGCGAAACCCAGTTAGTGATTCAGTAAAAATCGCTATTTGGTATTCGCAAATGCTAAACTTCATACATCTGACCCTAAATGTGTTCTTTTGCATTTAAAATGATATCTTAAAGCAAAAATGCCCACTTGCATCTAAAATGGATGTGAGGGGGCATTTTTTGCACTAAGATATAGCACTAATTGCAGAATTCTTCTTCTTGCATAATACCATGTAATCTTGTGGAATTCTTAGGTAATTCCATGTGATGACGCTACATGGAGTTACGCAACCCTAATCTTTACCATATTAATTACAAGCCAGCCCTTGAAAAGTTCTGGTTTCTGCACAGTAGATGGAATTTACTCCTGTTATCAATAATTGGATGAGTTTAATTATTATAAATATCTATCCTCCCCGTTTTTATCTTTTCATTTTCCAGTCTTTCAAAACCACTGTAGGCTTACTTTCATTTGATACAATAAGTGCCCTTGTCTAGCTTTAAATAGTATCAGTATCCCAAAAAAGAAGGGTGGTTTAGTTTTGCCCAATATTAGAGGATACTATGCTGCAGCTTTAATAGATAATTGCAGTTGATTATTGTTGGCCCAAATTATCCATGAATATGAAAATACCATATTAGGTAAAATGTTAACAAAAGCATTCCCTAATATTCCTTGCATATTACAAACTTACAAGTCTAAATTTATAAAGTCTCACACCAGAGTAATAGATTGTGAAGTTGGATTTGAGTTTCTGCCCCCATCTGTTATAATGGATTCAATAGGCCTGTGATCAGGAAATCGATTAGGGGAAATCCTATAAACATTTTTTATTGAAAGACTTTATGGTATAGTCATCTGGTATACATTCTTAAAGTAAACAATTTTTTTTACCACAATAGAAAAAAAGCATTATTAATTTGGTCAAAGACAGATGGATTAGCAGTGATGAAATATGTATGAGGACCGACCAATATTTTGACATTTCTCAGCAATCAGGGGCTCACAATTTTATTGTGCGCACTGCTACAGTAAGTGGATGCTGTACTTAATGCCGACTAGCAGAGATCCCAGCAGCGCAAGATGCCTGGACTGGGATCTGGAAGACGGGGTATATTTGTTTTAGAAGTGTCCTCATCTGAATCACTATTGAAGCAATATTCTTAGATTAATCAGCTTGAAATTGCAAATTGTTCTTATTCCAGATCCAGTAATAGCTCATCTAGGGTATCCTCCCACAAAGTGTGTTCTCACTAATATTTCATTTGTTTTACTTCAATGATAAATGCTATATCATTGGTTACCACTAACTGAAAGTCTTTTAGGGCCACCAAATATTATAAAAATAAATAGTAAAGGAGCTGACCGGTCACCAATATTGTACAAGGTAGCCTGGTAACATAGTCAGTCAAAAAAGACAGACACATAAAGAGTTCCATGACAGGAAGCACATAAAGAGCTGAGAAGCAGAGAGGTGCCCACCATGGAAAGACCACCGCAGCTCCCTGCTATTTAAATTGTGTACAACATTCAGGGGGTGTGGTAGGTGGGTTGAACTGGTTTAATACAGATAGAAGACAGGAGCTGGAGGCTGAAGCGTGATTCAACCTGGATGCCACTATTATTGTCCTCATTTGAACTCCTCCACAAATATGCGCCTAGGAATAAAAAAGACAATATAAGTAATAATAAAACACTAAAAACAAAAGAGTTTTACTCTTTCTTTTTGGTACTTCTTTGCTTTTGTCTTCACTTTTCTAAAACTCCTCACTGTCTCTCTTGAGTAACACAACCTTTTCTAGAATTCGATGCTCCTCTTTCTGCCCTGCAGATTTGTAAAGCCCCTCTTTATTTTATCAAATTCACTCTCATATAGGTGGCCCATTCCCTTTCTACTTTCCATGGCTCTTTCTGGCCCTTTTATTTGCCCTTTTTTTATTTTTTTTTATTTTTTTTTTATTGTCCTCATACACCTCAGAACTTCAATCACACCTCCAGACCACAGCCTTCTCAGTTTCCATAACAAAAGGCATGAAGGTGGACAATAAGCCCAAGGAAACCAATCTCACCCAGTCAGCCTTCCTGGGAGCGCCCCTTGTGGCTAGCACGGGTGAAAAAGTTATAATCATTAGACTTTGACCCTAACAATTGCCTTCCCTGGACGGCTCACCATGTTCTCTATGTCATAACATTATGGTTTAAGGGAATAGGAGGGGAGGGAAAATATGGGGGGCCCCACTCCAGAAGGGGAGCCCTTAGATTCTTCTTTTTCAATCTCTGCTCTGGGCCACTCACCTTTGTGTCTAATTTTGCTGCATATCTGGAAGAGCTTCAAGCCAACTCCTGTACGTAACCCATTTCAAGCAGATCTCCCTTCTTGCCAGAAGAACAGCATAAAACAGCAAGTTGCTCTTCTATTTAGTCCAACTCTTCAAATCTAGTGGTTTCCCGAAAATAATAATGGGGAGATTTACCACTATTTCCCTCTCCAGCATTATTTGTCCTTGATGGAGCAAATGTTTTTCATTTTACAAGCAAATAAGCATTCAAAGAGAAAGTCCAAATGGTTATGCCAATTAACAGATGTATAATAAATGCAATTTTTATAAAAGGTAATCATACTTAGACATTACAAATGTACAAGCAAAATAGGAATGTATTGATCTAGGTTGGGCTAACTACTGACACCATATAAACATTGATTCATACATTAGGAATGAAAGGACTGTTTTTCATACTGAACTGGTGTTTTGCACAAAATCTGTTCCTCTTCCACTCCAGATGCTGTATTTTCCAGAAGCCTTCTGTTAACTAGTAAATAGACATTTACTATGTATTAGACAACTTATTGTGAAGTTTTCCCTGGGAGGAGAGAAGATGGAAGGAAATATGACTATTGAACTGCAAGAAATGGATAATGTATCTTTTTCAGGATGTGATTATGTGGCTTACTGTGGAGACGTGCAAAACTAGTCAGTCTACCTGGTCCCAGGTTTTGCTGAAATCCAATTGGATGCCAAGTATGGGGAATGCAACAATTGTTGCAAGCTATATTTAGTAAATTTGTATTACTGTTTGTTCCTAGAGTGGGTTAGAGAGCTCATTCTTAGGATTAGCTCTCTTCAGAAGACACCCTCTTTGAGCCCTTCTCTTTTCCTGTGAAGTCTGCTGATTGATACCTGAGAATACATTCCAGCTTACAAAATTTTAACCAGCATCTTTAATGTATTACTAATTGATGAAATTCCCTCACAGAAATGCAAACAATTGTTTTCTCACATAGGTTACACATACAACAAGGAAACTCCGAGCAGCAAAAATGTTAACTGAACATGTGCTGAATGTTGTGCTAATGTATGTAATGGGAGTGCCACAACTAAAAATGACATTGTAATCAATGCTTAATCTAGATTAGGGAATTCCTTTATGGAACACACTTGCTGTGCTATCTCTATTTTATTTGTAATACCACTATCTTGGTGATTTAATTTGTTTTGAAATACTGACTAATGGATTATTTGAACCTGTAATAATGATCACTTTATTTTGAATCAAGGATAAAAGGAAATATATCATAAAGGAGTCTAATATGCAGTTGAGTCCTCTTGTCACAGCGAAGATGTTTACATAAACATTAAGGTCTTTGTCCAATATGAAGCCATGGCATTTAGAAGACTCCACAATTACAGGTTATAATTTAGTTTCAGATATTGAGTTCAGCAGTGTTTGAATCAAAGTCAAGGGGTTAGTCAGTATAGTAAGAGTACCTCTGTTTAATGCAAATGAATTTTTAATTGAAAGTAGGACATCAAATTTTGGAATGCTGATAAGAATTTGGCAAACTATTCCCATCTTTGCGAATTGCAGATATAGTTGATTATCCTCCACATAGAAGTGGTAGGAGATTCCGGTGTGGTTGAGAGTGAAATCCAGAGGCACAATATTAAGGTAAAGTAGAGTGGTAAGAGGGTCAAAACGTTGGGCACTCCTTGTTGTATTGTGATTGTGTTAGAAAGGTAGCTGGCAACATTGATGAGCTGACACTGAATGTTCATTTAAGAAGTGAACCCTGTGGGCCACACTACTACACTATGCACCAAGTTCTTTAAAGGGAGTTGCAAGTGTAGCAGCCTCTCCTCACAACATACATACACTATCCTGGTGGCATGGTTTAGCAGGGCTCCCTGGATACGGATTGGAGCTCCAAAGTGCATTGCCATTTCAGTCAGTTTCCCGCTGTGGAAGGTCTGAATCAACTTAAAGTGTACTGTACATCTTTTCTGCTTACAGCAGGCAGGAGGATTTTAATGTGAGACAAATTAAAAATCAGGTTTCTCCTGGGGCATGTCCATTGGAATCATGAAGTATTGGTGACCTTTACTGACAGTATTGAGGAAAGCTCAAACTTTGATTGGTACAATCCTGGAGGCGGAGCTCATTCATTCAGCCCAATCAAAAATTGCACTTTCTTTTTGAAGTTGTGTACTTCCTTCCCAATCTAATATAGCAGTGTTACTTCCTGATATACCGTTCACTCTCCCTGGCCCACTTCTGATATAAATAGTGCTCAATTTGGATGAACTGTGGATCCTGATGCATCTATTTCTTTTTTGCTGGTGTGATAGGCACCCCTGTTTCTATTTTATTCTCAGTCATTTTTATAGTTATTATCTTATTTTGCTAGGTTCCAGTTTCACAACTCCTTGTCAATGTTTCATTCCCTTTCTGTCTTACTGCTGCAGGTAGAAGGGTCGGTGTTTAGTAGGTTCGGGTTTTCACCCTCAGTTAGTAACAATACTACAATCACTACTAAGTCCAGTGAATTCTCAGTAAATTAATCCTTGCTCAACTCTTAGTAGTTTAGCAAATGAGCAGTCAGGCTTAAGTTAGGAGACAGGTATGTGAAACACATTTAATAAAACTATAATTGTAAATTAGTAAAAGACACTCTACAATAAAAACACAAGACCAATATAAAAAAATTGGGAATATATTTATCTTCGAAACAACACTAAAATGACAAAAAATAATGCTGGGAACTGGAGATATGAATTTTTTAAGATTAAATAAAAAATTATGCATCTTAGCAACAAAAAGCTTAAAATGCTACTCGCAGCTATCTGGTCGGCTGTGGAGTAGGCTTGGGCAGAGCTTGTGGAGTTTCATGCCACGAAATTCGACGGAGTTACCGAAAAACTCTGCCAAATTCTGCAGAGTTCCATGAGTGGGTGGAGTAGTTACTAAGCTTTGGCACACAAGGGGCCCAATTCACAAAGGTATACTTAAACATTTGGTCTAAACTTAGACCACACGTTTAAGTTTACGACTTTGGGAATTAACAAATGCCATTCATGAGTAGTGTCTTTATGACTGCACTCGGGCTGAAAGTTCTAAAATTGCTTTCCATTAATAGTTATATTAAATTCAACCTTGGCAAGTGTTTGGATTTAAGGTGACCAATAATTTGCTACTTTGAATGGTATTGCCAGCTAGCTCCAATATCAAACTTATTAAATCTATTAAAGTCTTCCACATGTTAGTTTTTAGGGCTAGCGGCACTACATGAGAGGAAACAACTTTGGCTTTTTTTCCGTACCCTGTATATAAAACATTTTATATTGTCTCTGTTTTTTATAACCATGCACCCTACCTTTGGAGCACTTAGGGCAGACCTCAGGTGGGATTTATAAGTAATAGAAAGGTAGTTTGTTTTGGAATTTTTGAATACTTTTAATTCCAAAGATGAATTTGGAAATAGTTTTATTTTAAAACAAGCCCACAAGGCAGGCCAGGCTTTAAAATGACACCAGACATCACAGCAGTACACACTTAAGTACCTTAAGTCCACTAGGGTTTCTAAACCTACATGCTTTACCATATACTAGCGATTTACAGGTAGATTGTCTTTGCCAATTATAATTACACCAATTACCATATACCTTTGGAGCATAGAGCACTGGCCCTGGGCCTGGCTAATAGGGGCATGGGCATGTTCAGAGTATGTAACCACCAGCATCAGTCAAAAATAGGGGTTATCAGGGCTAAAAGATTGACTTTCCTACACACCAGACCCCCAGATGAAAATATATGGGCCACTAACTTACATCCTGGTAGTCCTCATCATGTAAGTGGAAAAACCTAGAAAGTCCATCTGCAGTGGCATGGACAATTCAGGTCTGTGTTCAACTGTGAAGTCCAACCCATATAGGGAAATGGACCAAATCAACAACATTAGGTTCTTCCACCTAATCTGCATGAGCCATATGAGATGTCTGTAGTCAGTTTGAACACGAAAGTGAATACCAAACAGAGATGGTCTCTGCTTCTTCAGGGACCAGGCCACAGGAACGGCTTCCCTCTCAATGGCACTCCATCTTTCCTCTTTGGGGAGTAGTCACCTGGAAATAATAGCAGCTGGTTGATCCTGGCCTTCTTCATTTACTTGTGTCCCTTGCTGTGAAGCATCTATCTGGAGATCAAATTCCCTATTGTAACTAGGACCAGTGCAGAACACAGAGGGGGTCATTGTGACAGGCAGATGGAAAATCGCATCCGCCGCTGTCCCGACTGAGAGGTTGCTGCCAGTGCAGCAAACTTTTGGTGGGCCCCATCGCGAGTTTCCTGCTGGATCAGTGGGTAAAAACAGAGGCCCGTATTTATACTCCGTTTGCGCCGAATTAGCGTCGTTTTTTTCGACGCAAATTCGGCGCAAAACTAACGCCATATTTATACTTTGGCGTTAGACGCGTCTAGCGCCAAAGTATTGGCAAATAGCGTCATTTTTCTGCGTGAACGCCTTCCTTGCGTTAATGAGATGCAAGGAAGGCGTTCCCGTCTAAAAAAATGACGGCGACGCAAATGCGTCGTATTTATACTCCCGGGCAAAAATCACGCCCGGGAGGTGGCGGGTCAAAAAACCCCGCATTTGCGCCACTATTTAACGCCTGGGTCAGGGTAGGCGTTAAGGGGCCTGTGGGCTCAAAATGAGCCCACAGGTGCCCTCCCCTGCCCCCAGGGACCCCCCCTGCCACCCCTGCCCACCCCAGGAGGACACCCAAGGATGGAGGGACCCACCCCAGGGACATTGAGGTAAGTTCAGGTAAGTATAATTTTTTATATTTTTTAAAAAAAATTGGGTGGCATAGGGGGGCCTTATTTGTGCCCCCCTACATGCCACTATGCCCAATGACCATGCCCAGGGGACACAAGTCCCCTGGGCATGGCCATTGGGCAAGGGGGCATGACTCCTGTCTTTACTAAGACAGGAGTCATGAAATGGCGTCTGGGCGTCGTAAAAAAATGGCGCAAATCGGGTTGAGGCGATTCTTTTGCCTCAACCTGACTTGCCCCATTTTAAGACGCCCTAACGTCATTTTTTCCCAACGCCGGCGCTGCCTGGTCTACGTGGTTTTTTTCCACGCACACCAGGCAGCGCCGGTCTGCTTGCGCCGGCTAACGCCATTCCATAAATACGGCGCCCGCATGGCGCTTCAGAATGGCGTTAGACGGCGCTAAATTTTTTGACGCTAAACTGCGTTAGCGCAGTTTAGCGTCAAAAAGTATAAATATGGGCCAGAGTTGCCACCCGCTGGCCCAGTGGGAAACAGCCAACAGCATTGTCACCGGCTCATAATAGAGCCGGCGGCAATGCTGTAGTGTGTAGGGTGCATCAGCATCCGTCGCAATATTCACTGTCTGCAAAGAAGACAGTGAACATCGTTATGGGGGTGGCCAGGGAGGGCCCTGCACGGCTTATGCCAAGTACATGGGCAGTGCAGGAGCCCCACTGGGATCCCCTGCACCCCATCTCCTCCAGGCATTTCATGGCGGTGCTACTGCCATGAAACCGCCAGCAGAGAGAGGAGTTGTAATTCACAGGGCAGTGCTGCTTGCAGCCCTGCCCTGTTGGATTAGGACTGCCAGAACCATCAGTCCATCCTGTGGTGGTAAAGTGGCGGCGCTGGCGGTTGGACGGCGGCGCTACCACTGCAGTCATAATGTGGCTGTCAGACCGACAAATTAGTGGCGGTCCAACTGCCGCCGTGAACCTGCTGTGGTTTTCTAGACCACCAGGGTCGTAATGATGGCCATAGTCTCCTTCAGAGTGTCAAAGGCCTGCTCACACTCTGGGGTCCAAATTACCTTTTTGGGCTGTTTTTTTTAGGTAAGCTCTGTCAGGGGAGCCACAATGGTCCAATAGTTCCTTACAAACCTACTGTAATGTGCAGTCAGGGTAAGAAAGGCTGTGACCTGTGTCTGACTCTTAGGAGCTTCCTAATCCAGGATGGATTGGGTTTTAGATTAGAGAGGTTGTACATGGCCTTCATGTACAAGGTGGCCCAGGTACACCACTGAGCCTTGCCATTTGACATTTGCTTGCCTTGATAGTCAGGCCTGCCTGTTGCAAGGCCTGAAGTACTTCCCTCAGGTAGACCATGTGCTCCTCCCAGGGGGAACTGATTGCAGCTATATCACCCAGATAAGATGCACTGAAAGTTTCCAACTCAGACAGGACTATGTTCACCAGCCTTTAGAAGGTGACAAGGACATTCTTCAAGCCAAAGTGCATAACTATGTACTGGAGGTGGCCCTGTGGGGGGTAAAAGATTATGACCTCTACTGTGCTCATGGAGTTAGCATAATCTTCCAGTAACCTGGAGTCAAATCAAATGAACAAAGGTATTTGGCAGCCCCCAAACTTTCAATGAGCTTGTCAGCTCTACTAAAGGGATGAGCGGCACTCTTGGTGACTGCATTCACACCTCTGTAGTCCACACAAAGCCTCAAAACCTTCATTCCCTCCTGAGGGTTAGGCTTGGGCACCAGTATAACTAGACTAGCTCATGAGCTGTCAGGGGGCTTGATTACTCCCATCCTATCATCTTGGCTACCACGGTCCTAATGCTGACTTTGACCTTGTCAGACAAACTATATAACTTGTTTTTGATAGGTAGGCTGCCACCAGTGTCAGTGTCTTGGACACACCAAGTGGTGATTCCAGAAATCAGGAAGAACAGCTCAGCAAACTGCTCCAATGCGGGTCAGTAGTTTTTCTGCTGCTGGTCTGTCAACTTGGAAGATAGTACGACTTCCTTCACTGACTCAGCTTGTACATTGGTGGAGAGAAGGCCTGGCAGAGGCTCTCTGTCTTCCTCCCATCCTTCATTTGTGCCCCTTAGCATGGTCATGTCTGCCATGTCTTGGTGGGGTTTCAATCTGCTAACACAGGGTATCCGGTGGCAACTCCTGGGAGTGCCAATGTTCACCAAGTAGGTGATCTCACCTTTTTTCTCCAGAATGGGTTAAGACCCAGACCACTTGTCCTGGAGGGCCCTGGAAGCCACGGTCTCCAATACCCACATGAACTTTACAAGATAGGACTCAGGCATAGTAGCCTTCTGGCCATACCAGAGTTTACTAAGCTCTTGGGAGGACTCCAGGTTGCTCCTTGCTTTCTACACGTAGTCTGCCATGCAGGACCGCAGGCCTAGCACATAATCTAGCAGATCTTGTTTGGGCTCTTTGAGAGGCTTCTCCCAAGCTTCTCTAACCAAACTCAATGACCCTCTTACAGGATGCCAAACAGTGAGTAAGGGCTAAAACCAACCCCTTTTTGTGGCCCCTCTCTGTAAGCAAACAACAGACATGGTAGGAGAACATCCCATCTCCTTCTGAGCTTTTAAGATAAATCCATGATTATGCCCTTCAGTCTTCCACTGCAACATTAGTCTGGGTATGTTATGGGGTGGTAAACTTGTAGGTAACACAACATTCATCCCACATCACCTTCAGGTAGGTGCACATAGAATTAGTACCCCTATCTGAGACCACTGCCTTGTGAAAGCCCACTCTGGTTTAGGATGTCAAGTAGCACTCTGGTCACTGTGGGAGCAGTAACCATCTTGAGGGGAATTGCTTCTGGGTATCTGGTGTCATGGACCACTACCACCAAGATATATCTCTTCCCAGAGTAGATTGGTGTGTCTAGGGGACCAACAATGTCAATCTCCACTGTCTCAGATGGTGTTCCTACCACTGACAATGGTATCAAGGGAGCTTCCGGCTTGCCCCGTGTCTTGCCATTGGCTTGACAGGTGACAAGGAGATGTAAAACTACTTTACCTTGTCGGATGTAAGTGGCCAATAGAAGTGGTTGACCAGCCTGTTCCAGGTCTTGATCTGTCCCAAATGCCCAGCTAAGGGGATGTCAAGAGCCAATATGAGAAGTAGCTCTCTATACTTCTGGGGGACCACCACTGTCCTGGTTGCCCAGGCTTGGGGTCCCTGGCCTCAGTATAGAGGACTCCATCCTCCTAATAGACTTTGTTAACCACTGACATCACCCTTATCTAGCCTGGAGGCAATCTAATTTAGGTCCTCAAGACTGGGACAATGATACAGCTCCTCTTTGATGAGTCAACCGGCTTCCTGCAACTCTGTCAAGTTGGACAGATATTGCATGGGTGGAATCCCTCCTTCTGAGGCAAGGTTCTCCTCCTTAGGATTGAATTCCTCTCCGACCTCTTGAACTACTTAGACTGGCTCAACAGACCCTTAGTCCTTTCTCTTACTCTTGGAGGCTTGACCCATTGTTCCAGGATCCAAGTGTCCATTACCCCCCTAATATGCAGCCTCTGCCCTTGTCAAAGCACAAACCCACCCAGGGTGGTCCAGCAACTGAGCGTGGAGCTGCCTTTCCACCCTTGACCACTCAGAAGCTTCAATATGATTTCTCTGTAGACACTCCACAGGGAGGGCAAGAAACATAACTACTTATTTACTTATGGCCAGTCAAACCTCCCCATTCCAAGCTCACCACTGCCATGGGATCGAGCTTTGCTTTGTGCCTACATAAGTGACCTGGTGACATACAGGTAGGATCTGCTCGGGGGAAACCAGTTTGCCCAATACCATGGTTACCCTAGCTTCTTTATACTTTAGAGCATCAACCACAGTCCTGCTGATCTTAGGCTTTTGCCTATGCTTCTCTATGACTGGACAGAAGGCTGCCAGGGTTGCAACTTCAACCCCACCCATTGACACTAAGGTTACCTCTACATCTACCTCTACCTCTACATCTACATCTACATCTACATCTACCTCTACCTCTACATATAACTCTACCTCTACCTGTACCTGTACCTCTACCTTTACCTCTTTCTCTCCCTCTCCCTCTCCCTTTCCCACATCTCTGGAGCAACGTCCACCCCCTATACCTTCACTAGCAGTCTCCTTGGACTGACCACCAGTGGGGAACTTCTTTGTACACATTGCATCTCTCTTTTTGTGGCCCCCAGGCAGTCAAAACACAGTCCCACCTGTGTAGGGTCAAAATGTCTTCTCTCATACCTTTTCACCTTGGAAGTGGATTGGTCCTTGGAACTGCCTCCTTGGGCTGGTATTTGAGGACTCTTTTGATTTTTATCACGGTTACCTAGCTATATGGGAGGGGACCTATCCTCCTTTCTTCTGCTCACCTTCTTTTTTCATCTTGGTCACCATTGTGTGCACCCACTCATCAGTGGTTTCACCCAGTTCCCTGGAACTAGAATGCTTAGATTCAACTAGATACTGGTGTAACGTCTCTGTGGAGCAATTGGTCAATATGTGCCTTTTCATGAACATATTGTACAACCCCTCGTAGGTACCTACCTTGCTACCTTCTTTCCAGCACTTTAGTGCCTTGATAGACATGTCTACAAAGTCAAACTCGTATTGGGTACTAACTTTCTGGGTGTCCCTAAACTGCATCCTGTACTGCTCTGCTGTGCTTCACATGGTGATATTATTCAGCCCTATCTTCCTCTAAGGTCAAGAACATATCTCTCCCCGCTACTGTTATAAGTCTCCACAGGAGTGAAAGCTAGTATTGAGAAATCACCCTCCTCATTTTGAGGGCCCCATCAAATGCAGTCAGTCATTTATCTATGTCATCACCTTCTTAGTACTTAGGGACAATCCCCTTGGGTAGTCTTGGGTCAAACCCTCCAAACTTGGAAACTTATGTCTCTTCGTTGCAGCCACCAACTTCATGTGCACCACTCTTTGTGGTTTTCCTCTCCTCACATGCCCACTTCCTGGCCATTGCCAACTTCTCTGCTTCTAGGGCTATATAAGGCAGCTGTGCCTCAAGCTCTATTTCAATAAGGGACCTCTGGTAGACCCTTTTATGTCCCAAGATCTAGACTGGGCCCTGATTACTGTAAATGTGTAGAGGTGATCAGCTTCCTCATCTTTCAGGTCTAGCAGGTCTTCTCCCCCCTGTTCTTTTATCTTTGGAGCCTGGAGTGAAGATCCTCTAGCTTGCTCTCTGCCCTGGCTGTAAGGGTCTTTATCAGCACGGTCTTCCTCAAATTGGAAGGTGCAGATAATCCCCTGACTCTACACAGGCCCCTAAACCCTGCAACTTGGAGAGTAGGTAGGCTAACTAGATCACTTCTATGGTGTCCCTTAGATTTAAACCAAAATCTTTGCAAAAATTGAGGTCAGAGTAATTGAGAACAAAAACAAAAAAGAATCAATTAATATTAGTGCAAATAAAAAAAAAATTAAATAAGTTCTGCTCTAGGTCAATTTAGAGGATTTTTAATTGTCCAACATAGATACTAAATGGTGTTACTAAGCACAATTTCTGGACCCCACCGTTCCCACCAAATGTAAGAAATTGGGTTATTAGTAGGTGGGATTATACACTCTCAGCTAGTAATAATACCACAATCACTAATAGGTCTATTGAAGTCTCAGTGAAATAATCCTTCCTCAACCCACAGTAGTTTAGCAACCGAGCAATCAGCCTTAACTTGTGAGGCAGATATTTCTAATATTGTTAATGCCATCAAAACAGTAAATAAGTAAAATACACAACAGAGTAAAAATCTAACACCAATTTATAAAAATAGAGTATATTCTTATCTTCAAAACGACACCAAATGAAAATGATCCATTATTTAAGATTAAGAAAAAAATAGTGCATTCTAGCACCAAAATGTGCCACTAGTGGCTAGCTGGTCCAACTTGGCCCAGTCAGCTTTACAGTTCTAGGCTGACCCCGATGGAACACAGGTCAGAGGGGCCAAGGGCTAGGTCTCAGTCAAATGTTTACCTTCAGAATTAGGGCATGATTACGAGCTTGGCAGTCATGGCGGCGGCAGCAGTCTGACCACCGTATTATGATGCATGCAGTTCCATAGAAAAGAGATTGCCATGGTCCAGCCGATGCTACCAGGGTTCGCAGACCGCCGGGGTGGCGAGCTAGGCCAATGAGGCTATCGGAGTCAGTGTTTTCACTGGACAGAATATGGTGTTGCCTTCCGCCAATGTGGCTATGGCGGTTCAACCACTACGTCCCTGCTGACAGAAATGGAGACATTAAAGGAAGGAACTCACCTGCAGGTGTGTCACACATCCTGTGCTGCCATAGAGCTGATCTTACAAGTCCTTCTGCTACTGCTGCTCATAGATAGAGCACAAAAACCATACGGCCGTGGATGTAACCAATGGTAAGACAAAACACTTACCCATGTTCCAAAACTCAACAACAAATCAACATACCCCTATTCACCTGGTATGTGAGTTATGCTCTATGGACCAAGTGCACATTTTTGTGTCCTGGGTCAGAGTCGTTCACAGAGTACACAGGGCCATGGTCCCCCCTTTGGGCAGGTCACTGACACTGCACCAACACACTCCACAAAAACACACATCTGCTCATACCAGTTTCAGGAACAGTGAAGTGTATAGAACATTGTGTCACGTAACAGAAATACAACATCAACACCACACAAAATTAAACAGACACTCTCACATTGCTCACATGCCATGGTCTGTCGTGATATTGAAGGTACATATGTGTGGATGTGTCATTTAATCCCAACACACCTTCCATGAAGCATCCCTGTGATGGACCCACACATATCACCCATATTGCAACACAGTGGAAGGTCATTGGGATGCACAATATTTTGTGAGGCAAACATTCAAAGTTCACAATGTAAACAATATCTGCACAATAAAGATGGCAGCATCAGAGGCACTCCAAGAACTATGCTGTCCTGGGACACATTTCACTTTGCACATGCCCCTAAAACACTATTTGCACTGGAACTGGCCCTTCATGTATCTCGGGGACAACCAATAATAGAGACAAGTGACATGCCAATCTGCCAAATGTGGAAGTGCAAGTGAAGAAAGCCAATACAACAGTAATAGCATGGGCCACACATGTAGATTAATTAGCTGAGGGGTAGACACATGAAAATGGACATGTGCTAGGTCAAATGTATAGAAAGGTAGCACAATTGAACATTCTCCCATGTGTGGGCACACAAAACTCTAGCTTTCGCACATGAGACAAATGCCCAATCTACATCAGGGGAACTAACTTAACAGAATACATGTTGACATTGGCCAAGCCAGGATGAAATATTTACCATATGAAACAAAACACAATGCAATGACACCCCATTTGGATTACCACCCACATATCCATCTAGTAAATACAGTGAAAATCTACCCTTGTCCTGGGTGACACCAGCACTGCCCCCAAAGTCACATCTTGCCACCCACAGCAAATGGATCAGCAATCAGGGTAAATCACACACAACTGTAGGCATACAACAAAAATTGCTCAGGAACAACAAAAAGGTAGAAAAGTAATGGCAGGACAAATGTGTACCCCAAAAAACACCTTGGGTTTATTAACAAAATAATGATGAGGATCAAAGGCCATTGGCCATTCGATAGCAAAGTCCATGCACAGTACTGTGCATCAGCTTGACTTTGATCACTACCAAAGAACCTTAGCAGTAGGGGCATACAGATACCTCAGGGATCATTCTTTGGTGGGGTGGGGTGGGGTGGGGTGGGGTGGGGTCAGATTCGGGATGGTTGTGTTTGAGTTTAGGAGGGGTGAGCTTCACTTTTGGAGAGGTAGGCTTCTTTTAGGAGGGGTGGTCTTCTCTTTTGGGGGGTGGCCTTCTTCTTCAGGGTGGGAGGGCTGCTTTCAGGGGGATAGCTGTGACGGGCAGGGCTTGGATTTGGAAGGGATGGGTTTAGATATGGGTATGGTTCTTTTAGTTTTGAGAGGGGGTAGGGATCACAGGGATAAGGGCAAGGTCATAAAGAAAACTTTCCTTGGGGAAAACAGGTAGGTTCCTCAGAGGGGATTAGGGGTCAGGAGGTTGAGAAAGTGCTTGTATTGCCTGTGGGTGGTGTTGCTGCTGGTCTGTGAGTGCCTGATGAATGCTTGGGTTTGGTTAGTGTCTGTTGCATGTGTGACTGTGGATGTTTGCATTTCTTTATGATCTGTGAGGTGCTGGGAAATGTGAGAGTGGTGGCTTTGTTTGTGGGTGATGGGGTGGTATCTAGGGGCATGGTATGAATGGTGGCTGTGCCTGTGGGTTTTATGGTGGTATATATCGGGTATGGTGGGTTTCGGGACTGTGTCAGTGTGTATTGGGGTGGTATCTGTTGGTATGGTGGGAGTAGTGTGTGGGTCTGTGGGGATGGGGTGCTGTCTGTGGAAATGGTGGTTGTTGTGATGTGTGTGAGTGACTGTTGAGTGCTTGGGTGTGTGCAGAAGTGTCTCTGTGTTTGGGACAGGTAGGAGAATTCGGAAAACTGGATTGGAAAGAGGTAGGTGGAGGATTGTGGTGTGTGGATGAATGCCGTCACTGAGGGGGCCAGAGCCTGAAAAGATCTCTGTAGGCCAGATATGGCACTATGAATGCCTTTCAGGTACGCCACCATCTGCTGAAGCTGGCTTCCCTGTACCTGGAGGGCATTCAGAATGGCAGTCTGACCCACAGAGATACTTCTCAGGAGGTCAATAACCTCCTCATTCAGGGCAGCAGTGGCAGCAGGGGGTGAGGTGCCTGGCACAAAGGAGACACCCACCCTGTCAAAGTAAGCCTCAGCAAGGCCTACTAGTGCAAGGGGTTCGCCCTTCTCTGCACAAAGTCCTCAGACCATATAGGAAGAAATAGGCACAGAAACTGAAATAAGAGACAAAGTTTATTAAACCTCAAGAGGTGGTACTACAGTTCAAACAGCACCCTTCGGCAATGTTTGAAGTAGCACAGTGAACTAAGAGAGCATGGTCCTTTTATACCCACGCAGGGGCTAAAAAAGAAGGTGATATAATTATAGAAGCAAGACATATACACATAAGGTCATCTGGAAATGCACATTCAACAGGTAGGAGGGGCTAACAGTTTTCAAGGACTAGAAGACACATTACTGTCTGTTACTAATTACTAACAGCTGCAGATCTTACTGGGCATGTGCGAAAGTGGGAGATGCTAAATATAACTTGTCACTAGACAGATTTTCAAGAGTAGTTAACAGCAGGAAGGTAGGACAGAGCACATGGCGAGCACATGGCAGCATGTGGCAGAGATAATGTCTGCCATGAATACAAATGGATTCCGCAAAATGTTCACAATAATTGCTAAATACAAGATGTCTTCTGCTAATGCTTAATCTAATCCCTACTAAATTACAACAGACGACCCTTACAGCATTAGCTGAAGACATTTGTCTTTCTGGGACAATCTAAATATTCATCTTGTATATTTATGCTCATCATTTCAGCTATTTCCTTGTCTAACATGTGTTGTGCTTTCATTTCTGTAATATTTCTTTTTGTAGGCATACAAGCAGTAATACACATGGAGCAGAACATTGGACCACAGTGAATACAGATACATCATGTGAAAAATATTGCAATCATTACACACAGGATAGTCAGTAGTTTCCAGCCCCAGGCGGAAACAAGAGCCCAAAACCATCCAGAAAAAGTCCAAGTACCAGTCTCTGTGTGAATTTCTGCAGCAATTTTATGCAATTTAGATATTGTATCATATACTGAAGGTGAGTGATCTGGAATGAAAATGCAGCAACTACTACCGATGATGCGACATGCACCACCTCGATCAGCTAATATCACATCTAGTACCATACGATTTTGGAGCGCTACAATTCTCGCAATTTGGAGCTCCTCAGTAATATTCCCAAGTGCCATAGCTGCCTGATTGGTAACAGCTTCCACAACCCTAGTCAATCGTCTCACTTTCCTACTGTTTAACGCAGCACCAACAAAGGAGAACAACCCTAAATTAAAATCAACATATTGTTGCAGGCTAATTTCCATTTGGTCTACCTCATTTGTACTTATTGTCCTTTTACATCTATTTTTAATGATGTCATTGAACAGTTTAAAATCTCGGTGATATGATGCAAGGGCCAACAACATAGGGGGTAATAGAAAAGATACATAACACACACCTGACCACCCAACAGGTAGTTGGTAATATCCATAGTTACCACGGACAAAATATGTATTATGTGAAGCTGTAAAACTAATAGTATTTACCCCCTCAATAGTTAAAATCAAGGTACAATCGCTTATCCCCACTGGAATTCGCCCAATGCTACGTATACATAAATCTGCTTTAGTTTTTATAACAGAAATCAAAAATTGTTCTTTCTTGTCAGAGTCTCTTATATTTGTGAAGACATATGATATTGAAACATTGTCCGGTTGGTACTCTACCCATTCCCATTTAGTTCCTTTGGCTTGGGGATACCCATCTTTGTCTTGGTAGCATACTTTATTAAGGGGAAAAAGAAGTCCGCTCTCTGTACGTTTTCCAGATGCAAACAAAAGCGTATACCAAGCTTGACAAGAACCATTATGTGAAAAAGGAAGAGGAATGAAAGGTGTTCCTCCTTTCTTTTGATGCGCAGGTTCATTCCACATACCCAACAGTTAGTAGTATTTGTAGAATTATGAGTATGATGCAACATCTGAAAGAAAGTATTATTGAAGTACGATTGACGGTGCTTCTGCTCATGATAGGGAAGCGTAAAGTAATAGTGATCCTCTGGTACTAGAGTAGTGGCAACAAAAAACTCACGAGCAGGAGCCATCTTTTCAACAAACCAGGTAATTATTGCTATAACCACCAAAACAACAACAAACTCCATAGTACTAATGATCACTTTGTTATTCATTTTAGCAACAGTAATAATCGACCCTTCCAGAAATTTATTAAAAACAATCGTTGGAGCTCTTATCCCTGGGCAGCTGCTGATTTCTTCACCACGGGCCATGACGGCTGTCACTACTCTAATGCATGGCTGATCCCCCCCCTTGCCACATTGGCTCTCTGTTTCACTAACCCAGGGCGGTAGCTCAACCAGTTTTTTTCAGCACTACAGATTCTTTCCTTGGTCTCAAATTATATCGCGACACTGCTTGATCTTTCAAAGGACTTAATCATCACCTGGTCACCAGGTCGGAGTTCATTGCCTTCACCTGTAGATCTGTCAGGAAGTGCTTCTCAAACCTGTTGATGAATAGAAACCAAATTGTCGGTTAACTGTGCCAAATAATCATTCATCAGGACACATGGTCGATCATGGCTTAGGAACTCCCCAAATATTCATTGGCCTTCCAAATACTATTTCATAGGGGTAAGGCCTGTTCGAGAGTGTGGCACTGACCTAATAGACAATAATGCCAACGGTAATGCATCCGGCCAAGTTAAAGATGTGGAAGCCTGTATCTTCGCTAACTTCAGCTTCAAAGTAGCATTATATCTTTCCACCAACCCTGCTGATTGTGGGTGGAAAACCGCATGGAACTTCTGTTTGATCCCTAATCCTTTCAGGACATACTTAATAACTTCCCCAAAAAAATGAGGTCCGTTATCATTCCATAAAAGTCTGCAAACACCAAACCTAGGGAAAAATTATTTCAAAAGCACTTTTGCTGTGGTAATGGCAGTATTATCCTTTGTGGGGTACGCCTCTGTCCATTTACTGAAGGCACATACCACCACCAAGACATACTTTAAATTGTTGCTGTGTTCAAGCTGAATGTAATCCATTTGTAGAACTTCGAAAGGTGCAGTTGGTGTAGCAAGCCCTCCCGCAGGAGTTCGTGTCCCTTTTCCAGGATCGTATTGTGTTGTATTGTAAACAGATCAAACAAGACTGTACTACTCTTTTAGCTGTACTGGAAATTTCTGGATGCTCCCAAACTTTCATAAGCAACTTTGTTATTGTTGAAGCTCCAACATGTGCCAGACCATGTGCCATCTGAAACATAGGTTGTACAAAAGCTATAGGCAATTTCCATTTATCCATCTGCTTATTCCACCAACAGCCCTCATCATCCAATTGTCCTTCTTCAGACCATTGCTCACGTTCTTTCACAGAAGCAGATTTCTGTATATCTAATACATCTTGTCTAGCATTATGCCAATGTTCAGCTTGTGACTTCACTACATACATAGAAATAGTACTTTGCTGCATCGCAGTCTCACGTGCTACGCAGTCCGCAAGGACATTATCTTGCCCTATCTTATCGGTCACTTTCTTGTGTGCACTACATTTCACAATAGCTATTTTCTTTGGATATGTCAATGCAGTCAAGAGGTTATGCACTAATTCTCCGTGCATTATCTGCATCCCGTGGGATGTGAGAAAGCCTCTCTCCTTCCAAAGCAAACCAAAATCATGAGCCACTCCAAAAGTATAGCGGCTGTCTGTATAAATGTTCACACATAAGTCAGTACTAAGCTCACATGGTCCTGTCAAAGCTATTAGTTCAGCTGCTTGAGCTGACTTCTGTGGTATACAAGCTGTCTTCACTACCGTGTGTATTGTGGTGATTGCATATGCAGCTGAGGTCGTACCGTCTGGCAACTTCAAACAAGACCCATCAACCGACAATTCCCCGTCTACATCTGGAAGGGGCGTATCTTGCAAATCAATACGACCCTTTGTCTGTTCTTCGGTAAGGAATATACAATCATGTGTTTCTTGTGACTGAGGCTGAGTCACCGGATATGGCAACAAAGTGGCTGGATTTAGTGTTGCACATCTCTTCAGTGTAATGTGAGGAGCCAGCAATGTCAATTCACAACCTGTCAGGGAAGCTCTAGTTAAATGTTGCATCTTTGTTTGATTTAAAAGAGCATTAACCGCATTGGGTACTAACACCAACAGCTTATGTGACAAAACTATCCCTTCAATGTGACGTATTGACACAGCTGTTGCCGCAACTGAACGAAAAACACCCAGGCAACTCTCGAGCGACAGGATCAAGTGCTGCTGAAAACTATGCACAGGGACGCTGCTTATCGCCATGTGTCTGTACTAAAACTGACAATGCACATCCATATTTCTCATGTACGTAAAGTGCAAAAGGCTTCGTGTAATCTGGAGTACCTAACACTGGTGCTGAACAAAGGGCTTGTCGTAGCTGCCGGAAATCAGTCTCACATTCATCTGTCCATGGGAGGGGCATTGGAGTATCTTTAGTCAAAAGTGCTAGCAAAGGTTTGACAATGTGTGAAAACCCTAATATCCATTGCCTACAAAAAGAAGTAAGACCAAGGAATGCACGGACATCTTTCTGAGTAGAGGGTACTGGTGTGTCTAAAATTGCTTGAATACGATCTGATGTAAGTGCACGGCCCTCCTAAGACAAAAGGTGACCTAAATAGGTTACCTTTGGTCTACAATATTGCAATTTCTTTTGTGACACTTTATGATGGTGTGAAGCAAGAAAAGAAAGTAAAGACAAAGTGCACTTTTCACATTGCTCAGGGGTATCAGCTGCCAACAAAATATTATCGACATATTGTATGAGAGCCACAAGTTCAGGCAAAACAAAAGAATCAAGTTGTCGTTTTAACGCTTGACTATAAATACTAGGACTCTCAGTATAGCCTTGAGGAACTCTGCAAAATCTACATAATCGTTTATTCAAAGTAAAACCAAACAAATATCGGCTGTCAGGATGAATAGGGATCGAAAAGAAAGCATTCTTCAAGTCTATCACAGAGAACGTAGTTGCTGTCGGGGGAACCAAAGTAAGAAGTGTTGTGATGTCAGATACCACAGGATATTGTGGTACTACAATCTTATTCACTTCTCGTCAATCAATAATGAATCGGTAAATCCTAGTATCAGTATCCTTTTTCAGAATAGGAAGAATCGGACTGTTACAAACATTATACGGAACTTCCTCAACAACTCCAACTGTAATAAGATCATGCACAATTCGTATGAGTGCTTCTTTGCCCTCCTGTGAAATTTTGTATTGAGGCAATCGTGGCAATACAACTCCCTCCTTGACACTAATATGTACCGGTGGAATAATCATTTGCCCCACATCAGTATCTGAAGTAGCCCACAAAGTACTAGGGAGTGAAGCTAATGCAATATCCTCTTTAACAAGACAAACTCTTTCCATCACAGGATGATTATCATTCAAAATAACACGCACCCCTTCAGGAGAGCATCTTATTGTAGCCCTGAAATACTTGAGCATATCAAGACCCACAATATTGTCTGGTGTATATGGAGAAAGCAAAAATGGACATGGAGCAGTAAATGTATCAACATGGAATGCAAGTGGTTGTGACAATGGGCTAGGGGAAGGTGTTCCATCGAAACCTATTGATGTAATGGTTAAGCCAGACAGGGGAGACCTTGGAATCAATTGTTTAGACAAGGCGCTACGAGTAGCTCCTGTATCAACCAGAAACTGATCAGTAGAACCCAAACCATGTGCTGTAACACAGGGACCCCTCTGATCTACTGGAACTTCAACTGATTCCTTACCCCATCCTAGGCAATCCTATGCATAAGCAGAATCTTGGAAATCAGGCTGCATATGGTTAGATATCTGGTATTGGTTCTGTATATCAAAAGTGTTAAACCCATCCTGCCTTCGTACATTAACATCAAACCTAGCATGATCATTCGTGCTTCTTCTAGGCCCTGAATATCCTGAGCGATTTCTCATTTGTCCCCGACCACGTGAACACTGCTGAACACGTTGTGCTGGACAATCGGCAGCCCAATTCCCGAATTTCTTACAATACGCACACTGATCAGCTGACAAACTCGAACAAGTGTAAGAAGAACCATAAGATCCATGTCCACCTCTATCACTACCTCTAAAAGGCGGACCATAAGCTTGAGCCAACATAACCTTCGTCCTTAATTCTTTAATCTTTTTATCCTCGCTACCTTTTGCTTCTAATTCCTGACGTTCATAATACTGAGCCATAGTCAAAAGAGAAACCGGAGTAGAGGTAGTCCTTGAACTTTCACTAGCTTTTAGATGATTTGTTATTCCTGGTAAGAGATTTGCGACATATTTATCGACAAACAAATGTCTGCCCGTAACTGCCCGCTAAAATTATGAAATGCTTTGTCAAAGCGTGTAAAGAAATCAGAGACCGATTCATCTGCCTTTTGCTTACAAGACGCTAAAACAGTCCAATCTATCTTTTTAGGGGGAATAATCGTTTTTAACTTAACTAATATGGCTGTGGGAAGATCTAGAATCAACTGATATGGCTTTTTCGCAGGTTCCCTATCCCTGTCCATCTGTTCTAAATCTTTCCATGACGCTCCAAAAACTACACGATCATCAACTTTAAGAACAGTTCTCCACATATCTGGCGGTAATATCAATCCAAAAAATAAATCAATGTCAGCCAAAGTCATAGTACAAGAACTAATTGCTCTCTCAACTTCCTCATACTTTTCCGCGGGTCAGGTAATGCTGTTTTAAGTGCCATTACATCTGCCCTATTCCAAGGAGTATACACCAAATTATAAATAAAATAACCCTTAGCATCAACAGAAGTTTTATCATCACTTGTACCCGATCCTTTAGGAGGAACATACAAAGGCGCGGCCTCCCACATTGGTTTTGCATGAACTATCATAGTCTTATCTGTTCCGAAGATGGAAGCTTGCACCCCGTCGATCTGAGACATCCGTGCAACTATGTCCACGGCCCTTTTCTCCTCTCGCAAATGGACTGCCGCAACACATAATTTCACCAAACGCCTGATTGCATCAGCCACCTGGGAGAACACAAAAAGACCATCATGCATTTGCTTACGATCAGAGGCTACATCATCGGGCTCTAACTCATCAGAATGTTTCCGAAATAGTTCAATAACTTCTGTGCCAAATGCCTCAGTAAAATATAGCTGCTCCTTTTCCGTTCACCCTTTCATGTTGTCTAAAAGTTCAGAAGCAGAGATAAACACTACAAATTGTTTTACGAGCAATAGATCTAAGCTCAGACGCATGGTCAGCAGGCAACATAGAGCGACTGTCTCGTATCTTCTGTTGCTCCGAACCGGAGACCTCAGCTAACTCATGAGGGGCAGAAGGAATGACATACGGAGGTGGAGGGTGATCTAGTAACAAAAAAACATTGTGCGGTTTGTTAAGGATAGGATAGAGAGGTTGACGAACAGTGTATTTGCCAGCTACCAGTAATTTACGTTATTTCTCTTCTAGCTCCTTTAAATCGTTAATTTCTTTCTTTCTCATTTCCAATGCTTTCACATATACATTCTTCCGCTGCTCTTTCTCAAGCAAGGCTTGCTCATGCTTCATTCGTCCACGCACTTCTTTCTCCCACATTTGTACACAGTCAAACATATCTTGCCTAGACCTTTGCTTGCACATACATTGTTCCACATTCTCAATCTTTCGCAAATCAAATGACCCATACATAGGCCAACATAACTCAGGATCCGCACAAGTGTACTTATTCCATAATGTGCTATACATTATAGAAGAAAGACCATGTTTAACATACATATCTCTATTGGGTGTCCCCTCTGGGGGTGCCGGTTGCGATTCTCCAGTTTCAAATTGGTACCATTACAAAAGCAACACATCCTACGAAGTGCGCTAAAAACAGGCATGCCAAAAATAGTGCAGAATATGCAGTATTATAATCAAAGTTGCACTTAAGGTAACTCTAGTACGATGTGGCGTTCAAATCAAAATTAAATTGGAGAAAATTCTCCTCATTACCTGCCTACATAAATTGCAATTTATATATCAATTCAAAGGACACACATTGACTAGTCACCCAAAACACGAGAGCCACAGTAAGTGGTGCTAAACTTCATTACCAAACAAAGGCATCAAAACCCAAAGCAAGTGCCGTAAAACGTCTCTTACCAATCACAGGGCGCCCAGGTTCCAACTGCCAAGTTCTAAAATCGACCAAATGGTCACTGCACGACGAATGAACAAAAAGGATCTCAGTCGAGGACCGGCGCCACCTGGATGGTCAAATCAGAAAGAAGGGAAAAACACTGTGGTTGCCAAGACTCGGGTCTCCTCAGGCATTGATCGTCCGCAGCGAGATCCCAATCCTTCGTCGCGACCAATCCGTCGGGCGTCCGAGTCTCCGATGAGTCCCTGTTCGGGTGCCGATTTGTCAAAGTAAGCCTCAGCAAGGCCTACTAGTGCAAGGGGTTCGCCCTTCTCTGCACAAAGTCCTTAGACCATATAGGAAGAAGTTGGCACAAAAACTGAAATAAGAGACAAAGTTTATTAAACCTCAAGAGGTGGTACTACAGTTCAAACAGCACCCTTCGGCAATGTTTGAAGTAGCACACTGAACTAAGAGAGCATGGTCCTTTTATACCCATGCAGGGGCTAAAAAAGAAGGTGATACAATTATAAAAGCAAGACTTATATACATATAAGGTCATATGGAAATGCACAGTCAACAGGTAGGAGGGGCTAACAGTTTTCAAGGACTAGTAGACACATTACTGTCGGTTACTAATTACTAACAGCTGTAGATCTTACTGGGCATGTGCGAAAGGGGGAGATGCTAAATATAACTTGTCACTAGACAGATTTTCAAGAGTAGTTAACAGGAAGGTAGGACAGAGTACATGGCAGCATGTGGCAGAGATAATGGCTGCCATGAATACAAATGGATTCCGTGAAATGTTCACAATAGTTTCTAAATACAAGATGTCTTCTGCTAATGCTTAATCTAATCGGTACTAAATTACAACCCTCTTGGGTGGGTGACACAGCCAACTAGATGCGGAGCAACAGGGAGGGTGGATATCAATCAATCATATGTTTTAAAGTGCACTATTCACCCATAAGGTCTCAAGGTGCAGAGATCAACTCAAGAGCCAGGTCTTGAGTTCCTTCTTGAACTGAGGCAGCAATGGTGACTGTCTGAGATAAAGGGATAAGATGTTCCATCCTTTTCCTGTCAGGTATGTGAAAGATCTTCCTCCAGCCAATGACATCTTTATGAGGGGTACTTTGGCGAGTGACTGCTGTGACAAATGGAGAAGTCTGGAAGGGGAGTACCAGGTGATGAGGTGGTTCAGGATGCTGGGTCCACTGTCGTGGAGGGCTTTGTAGGCGTGCACGAAGAGCTTGAACTTGATCCTCTTCTTGACAGCAAGCCAGTGGAGGATTTTCAGGTGTTCTGTGATGTGCTCTTGACGGGGAATGTTTAGGACGAGTCTGGCAGCGGCATTCTGAATTTGTTGCAGCTTGCTCAGGTTCTTCTTGGAGGTTCGGGCATTGCTGTAGTCAAGTCGTGTGTCATGGTTTTCCGGCAGTCGGTTGGTATCCATCTGAAGATGTTTTGCAGGAGTCGGAGGGTGTGGAAGCAGTTGAAGGCTACTGAGTTGACCTGTGTGGTCATGGTGAGTGTTGAGATGAGGATGATGCTGAGGTTTTGTGCGTGGTCTGTGGGGTTGGGGGCCTGTTGAGTGTTGAGGGCCACCAGGAATCGTCCCAGGCTGAGAAGGAAGGTCCCATGATGAGGATCTCTGTTTTGTAGAGTTCAGCTTAAGACAGCCTTTCCTCATCCAGGTGGCGACTGCTTTCATTGATCCTTGGGGTACTCCACAGCTGATGTCTGTAGGTTCCAACAGGTGTAGCTGGAGTCTGACTTTCTGTGTTCTGCCTGTCAGGAAGGAGTCTATCCATCGTATGCCTACTGTGTGGAGGCTAGCGCATAGGGTGTGATGGGATACTGTATTGAAGGTGGCTGAGAGACAAATTAAGATGAGGGCTGCTGTATGTCCGCGATTAAGGAGGGAGCGGATGTTGTCTGTGGTGGCAAGCAGGGGAGTTTTGATGCTGTAGTTAGTTCAGAATCCTGATTGGAGACATCCAGGATGTTGTTGTCCTCAATGTGTTGACGTAGCTGAGTGTTGATTACTTTCTCTGCGACCGTAGCTGAGAAGGGCAGCAGCGAGATGGGGCAATAGTTCTTGAGATCCATCGGGCCGGCTGTGGGTTTCTTTAGGAGTAGTCGGATCTCTGCATGCCTCCAGTCTTCTTTCTCACTCTAGGGAGCAGTTGATGGTCTTTTCAGAGTTTGGGTGTGATCGAGGCACTGGCCTTGGTGAAGATGTAGTGGAGGCAGGGGTCATTAGGAGTTCCAAAGTGGATTCTACTCATGATTGAGCGGGTCTTGTTCGTCGTGAGGGGGAACAGGTGTGCAGGAGTCTTGAAGGTTTGGAGGGTCCAGGCAGAGGTGTATTTGGTGAGTTCAGCAGGTCATGGGGTCCGAAGCTGTCGTAGATGTCTTTGATCTTCTGATAGGAGATGGAGATGAAACTGGAAGTGTTGGACAAGGCTAGAACAGGAGCAGGCCCTTATCAGTCTGCAACCACTACGTAGTGGACTCTAGAGGAAGAACCTAAAGATGATGATGTGGATTCTGTTTGCTCCGTGGCACTCCCCTCACCTTCCAGGTCACTGAGTCCCTCTTTGTCAGTTGTCTCATAACCAAAGGTATCGTGGCCAGCTGCTTCCCCTCTTAGGTCGGCCTTGTTTACATGCAAAATTACATTAAATGACGAGTGAGGGTACGTGTGAGCCACCAATCAATGGTGACACACTTGTGTCTGGCACCTCATGAACTGTAGTCCCATCATATATGTCCAATTCGAAACACATGTTGGCACACATATGTGAGGGAATCAGACATCATCCCTTAAAGAGAGGTAGTCCATGCATGAAACAGCAGTGAAAATGATATAGCAAAAGTGAAAGGTACACATGCTAACATATAGGCTCAAGGAATGATGGCAACAGTGATGTCACCAAAATCATGTCACTGGACAATTACTACTTACCAGGGGAAACTATTGATCTGAGACTGCACCCAAAGGACAATGTATGCTCTATCACATGTGATGGCAACTTTCACATGACAGACATTATTTAGGTACCAGCACTCATCACACACTAAAGACAAGTGGCCAGTAGGGGACAGATGGCAGTAGAATTACTTGAACAGACACATGGATGAGTACAGTGATCTATTACTCCATGTTGTTTGGGCAGAGCCACTGAAGGCAAGTGCACTGTTGTGCATAAATGACACCCACAGCAACAAACAACATGACCTGATTGATCAATGTACTCAGCCTTGCGTTGGCCCTGGAGAGTTAATTGGTTATGAACTGTACTCTGTTGTGTCCAAAGTCAGTGAGCCAAGAGACAAGACACATCAGCATGCACCAACTACTATACCCACACAAACAGTTAGTCATCCTGTGTGTCACACATGGCTCATCTCCAGTCTTCAGGAGTAGATGGCAGACTACACATCAACTTGACGATGTAACAGGCAGGAATATGCCCAGGACTCACCCCCTTATAGCTGCTGTGCTCCCCTCAAATGCCCATCAAGCTCGGGGTAGGCCACCACCAGAATGCAGGCCATTTTGGGATGACAGCCCCAAATAGACCTCTGCGATCTTGAAGGCTCAGTATCGCAGATACCTCTTCTGACAGTGGGCACTCCACTGGCTATGGACTGTCAGAGACTGCACCTTTTGGGCGATGGCTCTCTGATTCCCTTTCTTCTGATGGACGTTGACCTGTATGGATGCAAGAGACAAATCAAAAGGTTACAAATTAATTATTTCAGCCAAATGGTTGTACCACACACATTTCAGATACACCAGTCACAAAAGTGTGTAATTATAAACACACCACAAGTGTAAATCACACATGTTGATAAGTACAGGGACATGACTACACACTTTAAGAATCATCTGCAGACTGACCCACTACCCTGTTCATTGTCTACACTGACTAAGCAAGCCTACTGAAATCAGGTAGTCCAGGCTCAAGCAACATGCACTGTGATGTGAGCCACAATGAGACACAACACACCTTTGTGGCCTTCTGAAGGATAAACTCTTTGCATACAACTGCCTTAGTACAGACTTCACCCTAACATCTAAGTGACAATGAAAGGGCTGCCATGGGTGGCACGGAAAGTCTCTTCCCTGTGCATGTATGGACATGCGGGCTACCCAATGTCAACTCATACCACTTCAGGGTGGGTTTGTGTCCTTTTACTTGTAGTACACACGTTTTACCATATGTTGCAATCCTACAGAGATGGCATCCAATATAATAGGGCATGTTTGGTCCGATTGGTTGCATGTAACCAAACTAATAAGTCACAAGTCATACCCTCCCTGGAATCAACCAACTATCTGAGCTGTTGGTCAATACACCTGTACTGGTCAAGTATGACATATGTAAATGTGACAACAGAGCTGTGTGAGTAAGGGCGCCATGTTGCGTAGGTTCTCATTATGCTAATGAGGCTACTGGATTTGGATGGCAGGATCGCATAGATTGTGGGATACTTAGTACAATTCCACACCATGTGACGGCTGTCGGCCTAATCCGGGTTTCCGGCTAACTAGCAGCGCCTCATCTCCACCCAAGAGCAGGGATGTTTGTGGCAACCAGGTGCATGACAAGAAAGACTCCTCAGGGGAATTGTGGTCAATCAGATCTCATCCCTTTCTCTCAGTTACATTGGTCTCACACAGGCAAAGACAACAGAGGCAGAATGTAGTATAATACGGGTTTATTAAAGTAACTGCATCTTAGATAAAATGGCATGTATTGCAATAACTAGGATGATAAAACACAATTAATGCAATAAGGTGACGAGGGAAGTGAAACACAAAAACAGCCCCAATTATTGTCACTAGGAGTGAGACATAGTTCTCCTACCTATGCTATGTTTGAGCACAGCATAATAAGCCTAATCCTCCCTTCAGGTTTTCCACTGAGAAAACATCATCCCTCAAATCTGCGTAAGGTAGCCTGTAGTCTAGAAAGACACTGTCCACATATAGGTCAGGGGTTTGGCCATCTAAGCAAGCAGCTGTAGCAAGGCAATCATCAATCAGCATGCAGTCGTGGTTATCTGGCTGGAATCTCTCTCTAAAGTGTATGGGACAAAGGAGTGTTTTTTATAATAAAACGGTTGACATTCTAAGAGATGGTCCCCACAAATGACTGTGTATGTTTCTGTGAATGTTGGAGACACAACATACTACTTTTACCAGCAACCTATCTGACTTTAGCCTTGAAGAAAACAAACAGTGAAATGAATGTCCCACTAAGAACACATTGCTTTCCTAGGCGAAAGAACAATTAGATAAAGAGAAATAAAACAACACCGCAAATGTGGCTATTGCTAGAAAAATAAAGCGATGCTGAATAAAATCGAACTGGGTTAAAGTGCACTACAGCAGGCTGAGTTTGCTAAAATAGCGTGTGTAAAATATGGCTAAAATAGCTATACAGCAAAGTCAATGACACACATTGACAGTGAGGCAAAAGGCACAAATGTACTAGGTCATTGACTTACCTCGGTACCCATCCCTAATGTAGCCAGTGGACAAAGGCCTTCAGGCCACGTCTTGCCACTGGAGACTCATTTTGGCCATACATCAGGATCTGCAGGTCTACAGGGAGTGGGCCTGGTGCCACAGTAGCATAGCCACAGTAACTCTACCCAAGCCTGGCCTGTATCTCATACTGGGAGATGCATATGACATGCCCGGAACTCTGCAGGCTAAACATACAGAACCTACATGACACTCTCATTTCCATCACTTCCATGCATGACAGTTCATCCTGTGCCCATCCTCTATGTGGGTTGTGGCTGGGCCACAGTGAATGTTATATGGTTCCCGTACAGCAGTTTGCCAAGGCCAGATGTGGGCTGAGTGCTCTGTGGCACTATATACATTGCTTAGAAGATACTCAAATGACTCAAACAGTATACATACACAGCTCCTGCTGTGATGCACATATATGTAATTTGACATTAACAACCATCATAGTCAAAGATATGTCACTGTATGACTGTAAAGTCTCCTTGTCTAGATATATGAATGCAACACAATGAGGATCTAGGTCTTATCACACATCACACAACACAATGTTAATGTGAAATACATAGAGTTCTTTTCTCCACTACCTAGTACCTACCAGTTCCTAGATTTGGTTGCTCTCCTTTTGATGGTGTGTGTATCTACTTTTTTTTTTGCAGGCCTGCCTTATCTGGTTAGACTAGCGAGAGAAGCGGACACAGGCTCTTGTCACTTCATGTACTTAGAAACAACACATACTTGACAGAGGCTCTAACCGCACCTGTTTGATTTTTCATGTGCTCTTCCTGCAGTTTGGTGAGATGTAGGGGGTCATTCTAAGTCTGGCGGGCGGCGGAGGCCGCCCGCCAGACTTCCCCCTCCGAAATACCGCTCCGCGGTCGAAAGACCGCGGAGGGTATTCTAAGTGTTTACCTGGGCTGGCGGGCGGTCGCCAAAAGACCGCCCGCCAGCCCAGGGAAAAACTCCCTTCCCACAAGGATGCCGGCTGTTGCACCCGTCGCGTATTTCACTGTCTGCCAAGCAGACAGTGAAATACTTGTAGGGGCCCTCTTACGGGGGCCCCTGCAGTGCCCATGCCAGTGGCATGGTCACTGCAGGGGCCCCCAGGGGCCCCGCGACCCCCCCTACCGCCATCCGGTTCCCGGCGGGCGGACCGCCGGGAACTGGATGGCGGTAGGGGGGGTCGGAATCCCCTCGGCGGCGCAGCTAGCTGCGCCGCCTTGGAGGATTCAATAGGGCAGCGGTACACTGGCGGGAGACCGCCAGTGTTGCCGGTCTGACCGCGGCTTTACCGCCGCGGTCAGAATGCCCTGCGGGGCACCGCCGGCCTGTCGGCGGTGCTCCCGCCGACCCTGGCCCCGGCGGTCTAAGACCGCCGGGGTCAGAATCACCCCCGTAATGTGTGACCCACACCTCTCGTATACACCTGTAGGAGTTTGGTCACCTTTGGTTGGGTTCCGGCACATATGAACCCCCTAGCATGTTTCACTGGTTTTGATACAGGCTTGTTCATTTGATGTCATTGTTGTTACGGTGCAATGGATACAAGAGAGGCTATGGCATTTAGGTTGATATGATACATCACCATGTGGGTCCAGGTTTCACCTTTCTGGCTCTGTTTGGCACCTGATATATTTTAAGCCACGAGGTGCTAATGTCCCTAAGTGCCATTGCAAGATTAGTAATTGATATTATGTACATGCATTGTTTGTTCAATAGGTACATCTTTGTTCCACGGTCCTGAGAAGGCTCACCTTTAATAGAGGCCGAAAACGCATCAACATTTTCTTTGGAGAAGTTGCTTGAAAATATTATGATATTTAAGTGAGACTGTGGAACACATTTCTTACAATGAAGTCATCAGAAGTACTCTACTGAGGTGCTCTCCGTTTCAACTACCTCCCACGTGGACTGATACATAGAAAAAAGATTACAGCCACACTAAGTTGAATTATAACGAAGATTTGAGCTTGACTAGAGCTAACAGAACTTTGTGTTAGAAGGTTTTTGTCTTTGTGGATTGTGGCAATTTTTGTTTTATATATTTTTTATAAATGAATTAAGCGTAAGATCACTATGTGATTTTGATGAATCATAATAAATAGTGATTAATTCATGCATTCAATGCTTTTAAAATGACATCATTATTTTCCCTACTATAAACTTTTTTCTGTGCATATTGTATTGATTTACCCAGGTATAGTGGGGTCACTAGGGTAAAACCCCTCTGCTTGATATACAAATCTAAGTTGTTGACAACCATGGGGGGTCATATTTGATGATTCTGTACTTGACAGCTGTGATGTGTACTGGGTGTAATGTATTTCCAGTCAGAAATGCTTTGTCACATGATCTTGGTGCTATACATCATCTATTTTGGGGTGGACACAGTGACTAATGCTCCAACTCATGTATTTTCACAAATAGGTACCTTGGGAGAGGGAGGAGGCAACAACCTCCAGTGTACCATCCATTGCCAGACCTTCAAACCATGGAAGAATGTCACATCATTAAACAGTATCACATGAATGAGCAAACAATGGTGGACTTTTGTCATGAGTTTGAGCCAGCTCAGATGCCTGAAAACACAAATCTAACATGCATACCACCCATTTTTCAACTCATGGCAGTATTACACTTCCTGGTCACAGGGTCCTTCCAATATACAATTGCCCTATTTGGAGGCATGTCCCAACGTATGTTCAGTGGTGTGTTAAGACATGTGCTATCAGCAAATGTGAAACACATTGACAGCTATATCAGGTTCCCCAGATGTGAGGATTTAGCCAATGTGATGGCTGACTTCTATGGTTCTGCTTGACTCCCACATGTCTAATGTAGGCCAGTGAACAAGTCTATCGCAACAGGAATCACTTCCATTCTATCAACATACAAGTGGTTGGCTTGTTGGATCTCCACATCTCAAACGTCTGTGCCTGGTTCTCTGATTCAGCCCATGATTCCTTTGTAATGCAGAACAGCACAATACCTCAGCTGATGTCACAACTGCAACCAGAGAGGGCCTGGCTGGTTGGTAAGTCACATCTGTCCAGATTTTATGTGTGCAATGTCAGGTGCTACAATCATGAAGTGAGTGACCCATTGTTGCACTTGTGTCTCATTCCAAAACAGGAGACTCAGTGTATCAAAACTTTACTTGGTTATTGACGCTGCTGAGGAATCCAACTATGCCAGGGGAATGAAGTCCATGGAAGAACACGCCGGGCAGTGGAGTGGGTTTTTGGTCTCCTGAAGACCAGCTTTTTCTGTCTGGGCAGGTCTGGGGGAGCACTCCTCTACTCACCTGATAAGGTGTCACATCACTGTAGCATGCAGCACGATCCATAACTTCGCCCTGCAGAGGAATTTCCCTTACATTCCAGAGGAGGTGGAGCCTGTGGTGCCACCTGATGACAATCCTGAAATGCCAAATGAAGATGATAGTGGTGAAGAGGAAGTAGCTGACTTGCAACAAGATCTCATAGACAGCTTCTCACAAGTGTATGTATGTCATGAGATGTCATGACTTTGACTTGACAATTAAGTATAGTTGTGATAATGTATGGAATCAATTCTTAGAAATAGGAAGCTGATGCTCAGGCAAAATCAGCCAAAGGGTGTTTGATGAGGTAGCTTTAGACACATCCACATCTTGATGATTTTGCTCTCTTTGTGTCAGATATATTGTAACGTAATTTGTTCTGCAGGTGCTTGCTATGTGACTTGTGTCCTATCAGGGGCAGCTCCTTCGCAATGGTGAATGAGCGTTGCTCCCCTGGCTAAGCCAGGAGCTGAAAGATAAAGCAATATTTCTTTATTGTTTTACCTTTCAGCTGCTTGTCCAGGCAGCAACATGTGAAGGGAGGGGCAGGCTGGGCCATGGGAGGTGGGAGGGAGGAGGAGGAGAAAGTGCACCTAAGTGCGCATGTGTGTTTGGCGGCTGTCTCTGGCCAGCCAAACACACAAGCGCACTTAGGTTTCTCCAGCGTTCTTGGTGTGTGTGTGTCTGTGTAACCAAACCCAAAGGTGTGGCTAAAAGCTAATCACACTCTCCTGCAATCCCATCTTCTAACATAATTAGGGGGGGCTCCCATCTGGCTGGGGATCAAGGAAGTGAGGACTGGCTTTAGTCATGTGACATATGTTCTCCTGCCTTTGAAGTTCTGCTTATCTCCACAGCCCCCTTCTTCTCTGTGGCCTGTCCAGGAAGCAAATCTACTCCCATTAAGTGGCTATATTGCTGTAGCCCCAGGCCTCTTCACACCTACCTCGAGAGCAGCTTGGCTCAGGGCGTTAAAGGATGGCCAATCATAAGAGGCTACCATAGGGCTGTTTTAGGTAACTTCAGGACATCAGGATAGTAAGTTCCAAAACTATTTTCCTGTAATAGTTATATTAAATCCAACCTTCACAAGTTGTTGGATTTCATGTGACCATTTTAAATTTAATAAAACCTAGCATTATGGTAGCTTATGAGGCTTGCAGCACTACAATTGAGAAAAACAACGTTGGCTGTTTTTCCTTACCAGGGCTTATCAAACAACTCTCATTATGCCCCTGCTTTTTTTAAAAACCAGGCACCCCAGGGGTAGCTAGGGCAGACCTCAGGGGTGACATACGTAATAAAAGATGGTTTTGAACTTTGGAAGTACTTTTAATTCTGAAGTCGAATTTGGACATAGTTTTATGCAAGGCGGGCCTGGCTTTAAAATGACACCATACACCACAGCAGTGAACACTTAAATGCATTAGGTCTACTGGGGACTCTAAACCTCCATGCCCTGCCGTATACTAGGGACTTACAGATAGGTTCTCTTTGGCAATTAGAATGACACCAATTACCATATACCTTTCGAGGATAGAAGATCAGCAATTACCAGCATCAGTCACAAAAATGGGGGTGATCAGAGCAAAAAGGATGCCTTTCCCACACTACCATATTGGTTTTCCTTGTCCTGCCATCTTCAGCTTTACCCCATTTATCCCATTAGCTTTTTCCTCCAACTCAAAATGATTTTTATTTTGTGTAAGACCTCTCCTATTATTAAGAAGTCTGAAACAGTGCCTTGAGTTAAGTATGCATTCATTAACTTTTACCAGAAGAGAGAGAGAAATGAAGTGTTGTAGGGATAGGCTTTGTCAAATGGGTGGAGTGTTTGTTTTAGCAATTGTTTTTACTTTCTTTTGAGGTGACTTTCCTTAAGGAGGTCCAGGTTGTCGTAGGTTTTTGTGAAGCAATGTTGAAGTCATGTGCTTCAAGAAGTGAGCAGAAAGACCTCTATCTTCTTCAACTTATCAATAAAAAAGTGGAAGAACTTCTCACAGCTTTCTTTGGTGGCATTGAGGCTTCTTGGTTGAAATACCAAAAGCTTGATTCTAGCTAGTCGCATGTGTGAGTTAAGATTATTCACTAAGAGGGACACTTGCACTTCAAACAGTATTGCCTCACACTGGGGGCCTGTTTGTTGCTATTAATAGTAAGTTTATGACTGCTGAAAATTTGCATTTGGGGCAGAGAAATCTCCACATAAAACAATAGCACAGGCCTATCTTTTTACATGCAAAACTCTCTACCCTGACTGCAGAGTCACCCCGGTTGTAAACTCTCTATTAATTTGTTGTTTGTGAATAGCAAAAAAATAGTAAACTTAGACAAAATTGTCAATTTAACTTTGTGAATAAGGCCCTTAAATTTTGATGTGACTAAGGCCCTCATTGCAACCGTGGCGGTCGGTGATAAAGTGGCGGTACTACCGTCAACAGGCTTGTGGTCACTACAGCCAAATTATGACCATGGCGGAAAGATCTCCGATAGACAGCCAATGTACCACACCGACCACAGGGCGGAAACAACAGCCACCACGGCAGTAGCCGCCTACAGCCTGGCGGAAGTCAATGTTCCACCCACCATATTAAGACACTGCAATCCACCACCTTTTCCGGGGCGGTACCAATGACATCAAAAGCCTGGTGGAAACTGAGCTCAGAAGGGAAAGGACTCACCATTGGAGACACATGGAACAACCACACCGCCATGGAGCCCGAACTGCATGTCTTCCCCATGATCTTCTATGTGCTGCTCCACCACAACTACCAACGCCTGCGAAGATGACGATGGTGAGTACAGCTGCCTAGAACACACAGGGGAGGGAGGGAGGAAAAAGAGAGTGACACACACACGCAACAGGCACCCCCCCAACACCATACACACAATCAGCTGCATTAATAAAACATTTTTACCCTGTAACTCGAATGAATAATGCAAGAACAAAACGATTTTGAAAAGTGAATGTAATGAGAGCAACACATCAAGAAAAACAAGTTAGGCAAGATAATAGATATACCATATATGTACAGAATTAGGGACACAGCCCAGTCCACAATGTTCGTAGGCCACATGGCCACAGGCCAAAGTTCAAGGCCACACATGTCACATGCCTCAACCCGGAGGGAACACTGCAGGGGCATCAGTTGGTAAACAGGCAGGCACCTCAGGGGGATGGGGGATGGGGGATGGGGGGCACCTCAGCTGGGAGATGGAGCAAGACCACTGGTTCTGGAGGGGGCAACATGCCCTGTGCTTGGTCCTGGGGAGTGCAAGGCCACAGTCTCTCGAGTGGGTGACTTGCCCACTTGCTCTTGAGGTGGCAACATGCCCTGTGCTTGGTCCTGGGGAGTGCAAGGCCACAGTCTCTCGAGTGGGTGACTTGCCCACTGGTTCTGGAGGGGGCATTGTGCCCTGTGCTCCTGATCCTGGGGAGTGTTGGCTATGTTGGTGTCTTACCCACTTGTTCTGCAGGGGGCATCGTGCCCTGTGCTCTTGATCCTGGTGAGTCTGGGGTAGGTGGGTGTCTTACCCACTGGTTCTGGAGGGGGCATCGTGCCCTGTGCTCTTGTTCCTGGCGAGTCGAGGGGTGGTGGGTTATCCTCACGTGGGTGTCATACCCACGAGATTTGCAGGGGGCAGGTCGCACATCAGCCCATGGAGGCAGGATTACATACTATCCGCCGGCGGTGAGGGCTGCTCAGTGGAGGTGGTGGTGCTGCTGGTGGGGGGAGGCTCCTGCCCATCCCCTGTAACCTCAGACAGCTGATCACTGGAGGTGGTGGTGCTGCTGGTGGGGGAGGCTCCTGCCCATCCCGTGCAACCTCGGACGGCTGCACAACCATGGTTGTTGGTGGGGGTTCTGCCCCAGGCCCCTTGCTCTTCCTGCCTGCTGATGCAGGCTCCTTGCTCTTCCTGGCAGCTGGGGCAGGCTCCTTTCCCTTCTTAGCAGCTGCTATATGGTCCTTTGTCTTCCTGCCGGCTGGGGTAGGCTCCTTTCCCTTCTTAGCAGCTGCCACAGGCTCCTTTGTCTTTCTGGCAGCTGGAGCAGGCTCCTCTCCCTTCTTGCTTGCTGGGGCAGGCTCCTTGCTCTTTCTGGCAGCTGGGGCAAGCTCCTTTCCCTTGAGGCTGCCTGGTGCAGGCTCCTTACCATCAGGACATGTGGCCTGGATCCTTTCCCACCACAAGTGGGTGTGGTGACGAATGGGCCCGTGGACTGGGTGGCTGAGGTGCTTGTCTGGGTTCTTCCTACCCTGCCCATATGTGCAGGACTGGGGGGGTAGGGGTAGGGAAGAGGTCAATGGTGGATACGAACAGTTTTTTAGGGACAATGGGGCGGATAGAGGGAGAAGGAATGGAAGTGGAGGAAGAGGGAGTGGTTGTTGGAGGTGTCTGTCTGCTGATTTTGGGTGCAGGTGCATAGGCTGTATGCTGTTGTGAGGTGGATGGCTGTTGGGTGTCTGAGTGCTTGGGTTTGTGTACCTTAGGAGGGGGGGACAGATACAGTGGGAGACGACACAAGGGACATGTGCATGGCTGTTTTGGAGGTGTCTGCCAGTGAGGTGTGTGCTCTGCTTGGTGTTGTGATGATGCTGGTAGTGGATGATGATGTAATGCATGCAGGTGTGAGTGTAGATGGAGTTAGGAGGGAGGTGGAGGAGGAGGAGTAGGGGAAACAGGGGAAATAGTGGATGTTGGTGTGTCTGCATTTGGATAGCGTTTGTGTGAGTGCCTGTGGGATGAAGTGTGGTGCTTGTGTTTGCCTGTACTACTCTTGTGTGTTGTCTTGTGTGTATGCTCGTCTGCCTGTGTGCTTGGGATGGGTTGGGGTTGAGGAGAATGGGACTGGGAAGAGGACGTTGGAGGGGGGAGGGTAGAAACAGGGACAATGGCTGCAATCAGAGAGGAGGCCAGAGCCTGGATCTTTCTCTGTTGGGCTGCCAAGCCAGTGTGAATGCCCTCCATGAATGCATTAGGTTGTTGCATCTGGGCTGCCAGCCCCTGGATGTCATTCACAATGTTTGACTGCCCTACAGAGATGGATCTCAGGAAGTCAATAGCCTCCTCACTCAGGGCAGCAGGGCTCACAGGCGCAGGGCCTGAGGTGCCTGAGGCAAAGGAGATGCCCACCCTCCTGGTTGAGCGAGCACAGGCAACTCGATGAGGGGCTGCTGGGAGGCAGTGCTGGTATGGGGAGTGTCGGCTGTACCTGTAGCTGGGGTGGTCACAGAGGTGTCCACCACCACCAGGGAGCTTCCATCGGAGGAGGTATCTGTGTTAGAAATGTCCTCTCCAATCTCCGCCGTGGTGCTCCCCTCGCCCTCCGTCCCAGTGGTGCACTCACTGTCGGTGGACTCTGCCTCATGGGTCCTGTGGGATGCTGCTCCCTCTGTTGCCGGTGCCTCTGCTCCTCTGCTAGGTGATGCTAATGCACATAGGGACCGGGTGACAAAACAATAAGGGGGAAGGCGACAAAGGATACACTTGGTCAATGGCTGCACCTACACCACCATTGGTGCACACAGCACCCTCACACATAGGGAACAGCCCTATGCAATATGCCATACCACTACCAGAGAAAGGTATGGGGAGGGGCACACACCGCCAAATGCAGCACACCTGGGACCCAGGCAGCCCTGACCAGTAGTGGATGCCTACGAGCTAGCTTGCAAGATTTTTCCTTCTGAACCCAAGCCACCAGGGGACCTACGCTGCAATGTTAGGCCTGGCCTAGGGGCACCAACTGACACACATCCCTCACCGAGATACCACCCTACCATGCATAAGTTTTAATGATGCGTACTGTACTCACCCCCTTGTGGCTGCTGTGATGGCCTCAAGCGCCCATCCAGCTCAAGATAGGCCACCGCCAGTTTGCGGGCCGTCAGGGGGGTCAGGGTTTAACGGGGACCCCTTCCTCATTGTGAGGCCATCCCCAGCTGGGCCTCTGCCATCTTCCGTGCCCAGCATCACAGGTCCTCCCACCATTTGCGACAGACTTTTGATGGGCGCTGACCTGCAGAGGGAATACACACAGCAAAATGGAATTAGTCAAGCAGTCCTGCCTGTTACACATATTGCCCACCATACCCCTTCACATCACCATTTTCACACACATGGCCCAGCACACAACCTATAGGGTGCCCAGAGGATACCACCCACCCATCTTACACGAGGCATTCACACACACCAGTCCATGCATTCATGCGACATGCATCGTGCCCACAGTGTACTCACCTGTTTATCTGGAGGCCCATACAGCAGTCCATACTGGGGTGGGACCCCATCCACAAGTCTCCCCAAATCCGCCAAAGTGAGGGCTGGGGCCCTTTCCTCAGTCACACGGGCCATGGTAGGTTCCAGACACAGTTCACAGGACACAGGACTACATGCACTGTAGGTCCTCTCTTGTTGAAGATCAGGTAGCAAATGAGGGAGAAGATAGAAAATGGTGGTCACGTCTTCAGCAGTGCATAGCGTCACCACCGGCATAGATCACCATTGTAACCCATAGGGCCCAATGTTAACCAATAAGAAGTTGCACATCAGTTCCCGACCGCCTCCCACCAAGGTGCACAACGTCAGCGGAATTACTTTACTCTCACCTGTCCCTCCACACAGGAGAGGCGGACACCCCATTTCGGGGGGGGGGCAGGCCCTGGAAAATTGCTACGTCACCGGTGAAATTAGGACATACTAGACAAATCACACTTACCCATTACAAGTTAACAGCATGAAAAGTTCTGTTGTATCTCCATTGTTCAGTTTGTGACCGGTTCCTCACTCTTTTGCCCCATAGATTCCTACCGCTGCAGCTGAATAGGAGATGGAGAAATACCCCAGTGTACAGACCCCTGGTGGACTTTGCAACAATGGAGGACAGGCACTTTATCCTTACCTATAGACTTGACAGGGCCACAATCACAGAGCTGTGTGCCCAATTAGAGCCTGACCTGATATCTGTTATCCGTCACCCCACTGGGATCCCCCCTCTTGTGCAAGTTCTATCAGTGCTCCATTTCCTAGCGACTGGTTCTTTCCAAGTGACAGTCGGCTTGGCAGCAGGAATGTCACAGCCAATGTTCTCAAAGGTGCTAACAAGAGTGTTGTCTGCCCACTACATTGTATTTCCCCAGGTTGAAGATGTGGCCACAGTGAAGGCTGAGTTCTATGCATATCCCCAACATAATTGGGGCGATTGATGGAACACATATTGCATTTGTCCTCCCACGTCAGAATGAACAGGTGTTTAGAAATCGGAAGAGTTTCCACTCTATGAATGTACAGATAGTGTGCTTGGTGGACCAGTACATCTCCCATGTCAATGCTAAGTATCCTGGGTCGGTGCATGATGCCTTTGTCCTGAGGAATAGCAGAATCCCAAATGTGATAGGCCAACTACAGAGGCACAGGGTGTGGCTAATAGGTGAGCTCTGGTTCCCACCCAGTATATGTTCGTGTATGGGTATGGTGTGGGCCATATGAGATAGTGTGTGGCTAAATGTTGCCCCTCAAAATTTGCAGGTGACTCTGGTTACCCCAACCTACTCATGGCTGCTGACCCCTGTGAGGAATGCCAGGACAAGGGCAGAAGAACGTTATAATGAGACCCATGGGAGAACCAGAAGGATAATAGAAGGGACCTTTGGCCTCCTGAAGGCCAATTTCCGGTGCCTCCCGCTAACAGGTAGATCCCTGTGCTACTCACCCAAGAAGGTCTGCCACATTGTCGTGGCATGCTGCATGGTGCACAACTTTTCCCTGAGACGCCATGTGCCGTTTCTGGAGGAGGAGGAGTCTGGAGATGCCCGTATGGCAGCAGTGGACCCTGTGGACAGTGAGGATGAGGAAGCAGAGGATGAGGATGAGGACAACAGAACATCAGTGATCACACAGACAGTGCTACTTCACATTTCAATGAATTTCTGTGGCAGTGGCATGCTGTTATTTCCAACTTTTATGCCCAATTACTGTACCCTCTTGCAATTTATTTTGCAGATGTTGGTGACCTCACATATGCTCCTTGTGTGATCACTGCAGCCAGCTACGGGTCATTAATCATTGCTCATTTTCTTTACAGTTGAATTGCAAAGTTTGTACCTGTTTAAATGAATACATACTTGACAAATTTGACATACTCCAAACTTCTTTTTTCCAAGGGTGTTTATTGAAGTGCTAAAATATTGAGGGGCAAGTGCAATGGGATGGGGTGATGATGGAGGAAAATCCAGGGTATTGTTCCAGTCTGTTTGTAGCACAGCTTCATTGTCCAAGGGGACATAGGAAAGGGAGCAATGGCAGTTCAAGGTGGACAGGGTGACAGAGTGGGACACAAGGGTGACAATCAGGAGAGTCTCATTTACTGGCGGGGGTCTTGGCAAGTGTCTGTGGCTTCTGTCTGGATCGCAGGGAATGTTTGCGCGGTGGTTCTCCTTCTTCAGGGGGAGTGGTGCTGGTGGCCTGTGAGTCTTGTGGCGGGGCCTCCTGGCCACTAGCGGCAGTGGAGGTGGAAGGCTGTTCAGATGTCTGGCTAATAGCAGGGGCCCGCTGTTGTGTGACTGACTCCCTCATAATATTGGCCATGTCTGCCAGCACCCCTGCTATGGAGATCAGGGTGTTGTTGATGGCCTGTAAGTCCTTCCTGATCCCCTGGTACTGTCCCTCCTGCAGCCGCCTGTTCTCCTGCACATTGTTAAGGATCTGGCCCATTCTGTCCTGGGAATGTTGATATGCTCCCAGGATCTCTGCAAGTACCTCCTGGAGAGTTGGTTCTCTGGGGTTGTGGTCCCCCTGGCGCACAGCAGTACTCCCAGTGTCCCTGGTGGCCTGTGCCTCTGTCCCCTGAACTCTATGCCCACTGCCACTGACCCCAGGTCCCTGATTGTCTGGGGGTGAGGTGTGCCCTGGGGTCCTTGTAGAGGTGGACACACTGCTGATTAACGTGTCCTGGGGACAGAGGTACGGGTACCCTGGGTGGGTGCTGTGGTGGTGTTTCCTAATGGGGGAGGCTCTGTGGTGGTGTGTGACTGGGCCTGGGTAACCGGCTGTCCAGAGGTCCCTGATGGGCCAGGTTGGTTATCCAGATCCTAAAGACCAGAGTTGCTGTCATCACTGTGGGCCTCTTCAGTTGGGGGACTGGATATTGCTGGCATCTCCTCTCCGCTGACATTGCCTGGGGTACCTGTGGGGATGTAAATGATGTGTTATGGTTTCTGTGTCTGACATATTGTGCATCCGTGGCTTGCCCGCTTTCGTGGGATTTGCCCAGGCAGCTTTCACTTGTGTACATTGGTGTATGGTGGGATAGTTAATTCTCTATAGTGTGCATGCTTTAGTGATGAGTGTCCATGCACGGCTGTGAGTGGTGTCCATGCATTGGAAGAACATGCAGGGCTTGCCATTGGGATGAATGAGATGTGATGGTGGGGTGTGTGGAAAGTGTTGGAGTGATGGATGTGAAGGTGAGGGTGGGGGTATGTGATGGCATGCAGGTAGGGGGTAGTAGTGGTAGAGAGTTGACTTACCAGAGTCCAGTCCTCCTCCTACTCTGGCCAGGCCCTCAGGATGCAGAATTGCCAAGACTTGCTCCTCCCATGCTATGAGTTGTGGGGGAGGAGGTAGGCATCCACCGCCAGTCCTCTGTACAGCGAGATGGTGTCTTGCTGCAATGGAACGCACCTTCCCCCGTAGGTGGTTCCACTTCTTCCTGATGTCATCCCTAGTTCTTGGGTGCTGTCCTACGGCATTGACCCTGTCCACGATTCTCCGCCATAGCTCCATCTTCCTAGCTATCGATATCTGCTGTACCTCTGCTACAAATAGATGTGGCTCTACCCTGATGATTTCCTCCACCATGACCCGTAGCTCCTCCTCTGTGAAGTGGGGGTGTCTTTGTGGTGCCATGGGTGTTGTGTGAGGTGTGTAGGTGAGGATGTGTTGGGTAGTGTGTTGGGGTGTGTGATGTGGGGTGCATGAGTGGTGTATAGGTGTGTAGAGTGTGTGGCTCTGGTTGTGTCTGTGGTCTTGATCTCTCTCTGCTGGCAATGGCTTGAAATGGTAGAGGGTTGTGGGTAATGTTGGTGTGCGTTTTATAGTGGGGAGAGAGCGTAGTTTAGTATTACATATTATAGACGTGAAATGCTTATGATTAACAATGCTGCATTAAATAAAATATTCATTGAAATATATTCATTAACGTAAAGGATTTTCATGTGTGTAAACTAATGTCAACTGTAAGAAATAATCGTTCATAGATTGCCTAAGCTGTGCACATTAAAACGCATAAGACTGCATTCGTTAGAGCCATATATCTTAAGTTAGCGTGAGTCGAGGAAAGCTGTGTAGCTCTCATATTAAAGCGTATTTTTCTGTCTCTTCAGTGTACTGACTTGCAAAAGACCATGACCCAGTGATTGTTCTTTTTCTTCACTAGTTTGCAACATCATCCAATTCTCCCATCTGCATGTTAGTAGCTTCTAGCATGACAGATATGTACTTCGAAACAATAATAGACACTTCCAAGGACGATAATGCGAGAAGAAGAGAACTTTTGACCCGATGTGTGCCAGATCGCTGAAGTAACCCCGGATGAGCCACCTACGAAAATACGTCAATTATGAAGACCAATTAGAAATTAGGAAATTATTACGAAATGACAAAATGCATTACTTACTGTATAATTTGATAGGTTACCAATGGTGGGGTGTATTGACTGACCAATAGAATTTTGGGGGAATGTATCACGAAAAAAGGGATAAAAACCCCTAACACAGGAGACAAACGGCATTAGGTAGGGAATGATATTGATTGCATCCCGAAACTCTGTCACTCTATTTGGTGATTTGAGACCTAGATAAAACCATCCTTGCCCATAGACTGCCCCATTATACTTTTCTCCTTATGAGGAAAGTGACCCTTGCCTTTAACTTAGATAGACTGACGGTGATTTAACTGATGTCCTGAAGACGAAGACTGATCCTGTATGCTGACCTATCTTGAGGAGGGTAATGATAAATGTTGCTAATGAAATCTACTTACTTGCCTTTCTTTCTAGGTACCAACTGCTGTGTGTTTTTGATTAGAGACCTTAGTTAGATGTTTTCCAAATTAATGTTCTAAATTGTTTTGCATGAAGTCCAACATGCTAATGCTAATTAGAGGTTAGATGAGACATTCATTCCGACTGACAAACTGACGTGACTGACGTGATGCTATGCTGAACTTGTATCTCTAGAAGATTCTATGTATTATGATCTGCTTATATTCAACTGATTGTCTATGCTTCTGATCTTTGCATTATTGAAAGTCTATCATGATTGTCATCTTGTGATTATGCTTATTTGCTTCTTGGTTTTGAGATTGACGCATTTGCTATTAGATTGTAATCAATAGGGAATAAAATTCACAAAACTCCATTACGGTGTGGTTATTCGTGACTGAACGGTCATGATTGCGCCGAAGGTTTATTAATGACTAAAGTAAGATATATTTTGGTGTTAACTGTTGACAATGTTATTGACATATTGATTGATATATTGATCAGTTATCTCGTCCTACGGTGTCTCACCACTGGGTCCAAAGATTCATCAGCCTAAAACGAGTCCTGATGTGTATAAATTAACATAGACGGACGCGTTAACAGTTCTGTGGGTGTGGTTTGTGTATTGGTGTCAGGTGTGTGTTGTTTGAATTGTCCAATGTGGTATTGTTTTGTTTGTGTGTGTCCATTTTGAGCGTGGCGGTATGTACCGCCAATGGTTTACTGCCCTTGAATGTCCGCCGTGGGCATTCATGGGTCATAATGTGATGTTGGCGTAACGGTGTGGATTTTGATACCGCCAGTTTATGTGTAGTGTATGTGTGTCATAATATGGTGAACGGATATCAACAGCGGCGGCGGTAATTTGGCGGCAGTCAGCGTGGTTGTAAGTGGGATTTATCACCAATGTCATAATGAGGGCCTAAATGTCCTACGTGTGATCGGGAGTAGTTCTTCCAGGGCAGAAATGACCTGAAAGTTTGAGAATACCTGCAAATATACTTGTTTGTGGTGTTTACAAATGTGTTCTTTAGTGATTCCGACCATGGATATTGTTGGAAGTTTACTCCTTTTAGGGAAAAGGGTATATGCCTTTCTATGTGGAACGCACATGGAAAGATGGTGAAGATGTAGTGAAAGACACTTCTCTCTATTATTTGTTTTCTCTTAAGGATAGTAAAAGAGTTACCATGTGCAATTATACTCGTACAAGACATTTTTAAACGCACATTTGCACATTATACTTACAATTAAACATGCCGAAATAGCTTATCAGGTGAGCAAAATAAAATGTACAAAAGGGCTGGGAACTGAAGTAGCACTTGGAAACCTTTTTGGATTAAAAAAACTGAGATTTAGCAATGAACAATCAGGTCTAAATTTATGATTTTTTAAATGAAATTAGAAGCACACTCACAGAAGGCATTTATAGATATAATCTTGGATAATAACCTTTTGACACATGACACCTTTACGATGAATCTTAATACCGCCGCACACTTGCTTAAACACAACTCTCATCAACAAGTTAACCTGACACTTTTTGTGATTTCGAATAAATTCTACAACAGCACAATAGTCGGAATTAGACCTTCACCGAGTAGGTTTTGTAAATCGCAAAGTGTGCTCTGCTTCTTTTTAATCAACATTTAAATGCATTGTAAGGACATTGGCTGAGTCGGACCAATCAGCGATCTATTTTTGAGAAGCTTGCTGCCTACCATGTTGTGGTGCTCCCGAGTTTCATGAAATAACGAACCTAATATATCCATGGGTACCCATAACTGCTTTTAGTTGTATCATTTCCTGTCTGCTTCAGCAATATTAATGATAATGACTTTGGAATAAATTGCTATGCAATGTAGGTCGACCTCTCAGCTCCTCATGGTCCTGATTTAAGTTGGGAACATTCTTGCTTTATATTTGCTACTTTAATTTCTACCAACTGAGCAAATAACACATTAAGCCTTCACATTGTTTCATGCGCAGCAGTTTTTGTGTCGTTTAGATGTAAAGGGGAAACGCTTTTCACGTTTTAAAAATACTATTAAAGAGAACATGTTCACTCACCTCGTGGCATAGAACTGCACGGTCTCCAAGTCATCAGGCGCTTACAGCTTTTTCACTGCTGTGCATACGTCTTGTATAATTTGTTTTTTATAATGATTTACTATTGTAATTCTTGACCTCATGTAACGATTTTTGGGCATATTTATTAATTTTGAACCCTCTGTAACTATCCATGATATAACCCATATTTCTTCTGTAAAGCGTTCTAGCGTCTTTGGGTTATGTCCGCGTTTTAGAAAAAATCATAAATAAATAAATAGCTTGAAGGCATACACAATTTAGACAATATCACGTTTGTGATACAAGTAGCATTAAATAGTCTTATACCTACAACTAGAAATTGTTGGTAACGAAAAAAATATGCTATATGTGCTCAAGTGGGTTTGTGTTTATTTTAACACAAACTACTAGTTTTACTAAATGGCTGCATTGCCAAGAATGAAAATTTGAAGTACTGCATTGCACGACTGGTAATGTGAGCTAAGAGTTGTGGTAAGACAAGACATTTGTACCTGAGGTACAGCCTAAGCGATAACAACCGCCAAAGAAAAAGCTAAGTAAAAGTATGGGAACTGTGATGCTGCATACATTGAAAGCTGGGTCAGTAATCATGGGGGTGGGGTCTAAGGTGTGGCTAAAAAAAACTAAAAAAACTAAAAACTTTCACCCTCAGGTAACTACACAAAAAATAAATTGCAGCTTAATTAAAAAATAAATACAAAAAAGTTACTTATTGGGAAATGCACTATCGTACATTATGAAACCTATATTAGTTGATGCACTGCAGAGGTCTGTGTGTAACCAGAGAGCCAAATAATTAAATCTTGGTTGATGCAGAGGAGAATAGTGACGGGTATTTGTTAGTGCTATGCAGTCACAGCCTTTGACAGACAGCACTGTGAATATGTAATGAATTATTTAAAATTTGCATTACACACTGTGTAAGATAGACTGGTACAAAATGTGCAAATGTTTTTGACAAAATGGTGCTTCTAAAATATAGATTTTATTAATACCCAAAGTGTACATAGTGCAATTGTTTTACATTACTGTCCCTTCAACACCTTTAGGTGTAGGAAGCACAATATAAAAATACAATTACATTTAAAAGCACACATTTTACAGCCCAGTTGTTAACTCTTTGCACTACCACGCAAAAATAAAAAAATCTTTGTCACCCCAAAGCTTTGAGTACCGGCTCCAAAGCATCCTTTTCATTTGCAGATTAACTTGTAGTTTATTTGCATTTCCTTTAGGCAAGTAGGGACCCTGGCAGGAAGATTTGCCTAGCTGTCTGGCCGGCTTTGGTTACACCACAAGGAGACACAGGAGACTCATTAAATGACACTTCAGCTGAGGCATTTATACTGCTGTAATTAACAATCTTTGTCTTTTTTACAAAAAGTAGGAGAACGGTGTACCATAAATCAAAAAAGTATGGGCACGTGATGCCCCTCCGATCCCACCCACTTTGACCACTGGTTGCTTCAAAATATCATGCAACGCTCTGCTTGCCCATTGTTTAGGCCTGGCTTCCCTTGGCACTAATTATGATGGATCTGGCTCCACGCGATCCAACGGCTTTTAGGGTTGGGCTTGTATTACGTTTTCAATGCAAAATATACTTTGCAAGCTTCCAGTATGAAATACATTTTTTGATGCTATTATTTATGCAACTTAGTGTTGTGTAGTGTTATTTTGCATAGCACAAACACTTTTGCAATATGTCATGGCAAATATTTCTATTTAGAGAAAAGTGGTAATACAAATCAAGAAATTATACCACTTGATTTCATAGGAAATATATATCTCTTTGGTTCAGCAACAAGCCAATGCTAATCCTGCACGTTTGAATGTAGAAATACATGAAAAAAATAGTTTTTGTGGTTTTACTGATCTGAAGTTAGATTTGTTATAACGTTATGTTGGGAAAGGAATGTCCCCTGCATGATAAACATTTGTGTTCTCCCCTCCTTAGTGCCTGACTGTAAATATCAGGTTTCCTGATTTTTTATTAGGCCCAGCCTCACACTGCTCTAGTGGATATGCGAAGGCTTAATCCTCCTCCTTAACATGAATAAAGACCTGTATCTGTGCTGGACCAGCAGAGATGCACCAAGCATACCCTCATTTGTTTGATAGTAGACTACTGTCTTTTTCCTGGGTTTAGCATGTAGAGCAGTGGTGGCAACATACCGTGTTTTTGTGAATCAGGAGTTGTGACCAGATCTTACCTGTGTCATTGGAGTGGAGGCATCTAGGCCCACTTATGTAATGTTTCACATCTATGAACTGACCTAGGTGCTAGCACTAACATCACTCTGTATGTTATGCATATGTGAGTAAAGTGAATGGTGCTTGCATTATGTGTATGAGTGAACCAGAGTAATGGAGGCCTTTGGGGACCATTTTGGAAGTCCTGGTGCTGTCCATGTGCACAAGGTGAAGGTGGCGTGCCAGTACCACAGGAGGTGGCCTGCTTCAGAAGAGCTGGGTTAAAATCAGTTACCCTATGACATAGTTTTTCTGAGGAGGAGGTGGCAGCACTTGTTTTTCTAAAGTGGTGCCACTGTCCACACATGTTGGCCGCAGAAAGCAGGCCTCAAAACGGCTACACCCTTTAGAAAATTGGAAAAAAAATAGGGACAAGTGCAGCTTAAGCTGCACCATCTCACTGAGGTTGCATGCACATGGTGGAAGGAATTGCACTGTTAATACTGAGATGATCAGCTGCAAGCAGACCTGCTAGACCTGCTTGTGTGTGAAGTGGTGGCAGAGCTGACATTTTTAATGTTATTTTCAATTTTATTAAATTTCTGGAGCCATTTTATAACAGTACATATATTCACTGAAGAAAACAAAGGATAAAGTAACGTTATAGTTAGGTGTGATAAAAATATCTATTTTAGTTTAAGAAAAAACCTTAGAAATTCACTGAAAAAACAAAGGTTAAGGTAACGTTATAGTTGAATATGTCAGTGACAACATTAATGTTTTAAACTAAAAAAATACAGAAATTCACCAGTTATAGTTAGAAGAGCTAACAATAACTTGCGCACCCGGAAATGCTCAGCTTATGAGCTCATGCATTACATCACTCATGACATGTTTTATGACATCATTTAAGACATCACTAAAGACATCTCAAATGACAGCCCCCCTCCATTTAAAGCTGAGTTATGTGCCTGGTGGATGGGGTACCCAGGGCCTTTTTAAGGCTCTGGGAGGGGCATGCAACCTCCATTCCCATAATAATTACAATCGGCCCTGGAGGATGGTATCCACTGGCTGAAAATGTCTCAAAGAGGAACAAATGCACACCCACTCTCCGTAATTAATACATTGGGCGCTGCGGGATGGGTTACCTAGTGGCAGTTGGCACTAGGTAGTTATAGGTAGGATTACGTTTCTATACAAAACATTTTTTTTTACTTGCCTATATCTTTGGTACCGCCTAACGAATCTTCAGGAAACTTTCCAAAACAATTTGCAGTTCTGTCAGCTGCTACCTGGAAAATTTTGGGGTGATCCATCAGGGGGAGGGGGAGCTGAAAAAAAAGAGGGGTCCCAAAACAAGTTTTCCCCATTAATTTTTTCATATGGATTTTGAACAGCCATAGCGCAAAAACTACTGGACGGAATTAAACCAAATTTGGCAGGAAGGTAGGTCCTGGTCCAGAAAGAGTGTTTCTTTGTTTTGGTGTCATTCCTTTCAGTTGTTTTTGAGAAATTAAGGGGAAAACATATTTGTATATCTAGGGACGCCAAGGATTCGCAAACCCTAATGATCTCGTGCCTGTGACCTGATTGGCTGAGAACACTTCAACAACAGAAGCTGTTGAAGTGTTGTTAGCCATCTTGGGACTCAGCTTCAGGTGAGTCCCAAAACAAAATGGGAAAAAAACTAAAGGGGCCAGGGTACAAATAACCTGACCCCTTAGCTCTGGTGGTGGGGTCCCAAAGGAACACCCCCTCCCCCCGGGATAAAAGGCATTTTTTTTTGTTAATTGTACTAGCGGAGATGCAGATGATCCGCAAATCCACTCGTAAAATCACAAAAAAACTAAACGTGGGCTACTGCGCTTCATTAGTCTAATGCTATCAGGTGGGCCAAGTCCCGGGGACTTTTAAAAAAAAAAAGCGAGGAGCTCCTGCCCCCCTCCCGCTGCTCCGGGGACCACCACCTCCCCAGGCATTATTGTAATATAGGAGGGGTCCCCCTGCCACCTCCAGCTGCTGTGAGGACCACCACCTACCCGGGGTGATCTTTTAAATAAAGCGGGAGGCCCTGTGGCCCCCTGCTCCCCTGGGACCACCACTTTCCCATGGCGATCTTGTAATTAAATTGAGGGGGCCTTGTGCCCCCCACTACCCTGGGGACTACCACATCCCACGGCAAGACTGTAGTTGGAACGGGATCCACATGGCCCCCACATCCCAGGGACCACCACTCTCCGGGGCAAATGTTTAAAAAAATTAAGAGGGTCCCTATGGGACCCCCATGCCCTGGGGACCAACATCTCCACGGGGCTAAGATCTAGTTGGAGGGGGACCGGGCTGCCCCCCTCGAGGAGCCTTTGATGGCCCTGGGGATCGTCACCCCACAGGGCTGGCTCCTGCTATGCCCACCCCCAAGACACAGCTGTTTGCTGTGGCTTGGCTGCAGTGCTGCAGCTGCAGCCAAGCCTCAGCAAACACTTTGGGTTTTGACAGCAGGACCTTTAAAGCAGGTCCAGCTGTCAAAGTCCAAAGTTTTATCTCTGTCCTCTGCATCGGTGCAGAGGACAGAGATGAAATGCTTCAGCAAGCAGGGAGCTGATGTCAAAGCACAAACCAGGAAGTGTTGGCAGCCAGCTTCAGCCGAGTCCCAGTAAAATAGAAAAAAGAAAAAAAAAGGGTCAAGTGTAGGAACACCCTGACCCCGTAGCTCTGGTCTCGGACCCGCCCAAACAAAAAAGCATTTTTTTAATTACTTTTTTTGCTTCAAATTTGTGATATTAGCAAATTTGCGGCAAAAAATGAAAAAAACTAGCACAGGCTCCTGCACTTGTTTTTTTATAGGCCCCTGGGTGGGCCAGGTCCCAGGGGCATTAACAATTTTGAGTGTGGGGGGGCCTCTGGACCACTACACAGCCCCCGGGGACCACCACCTCCCTTAGATGATTTTTACAATATAGACTACGGGCCCGTGACCCCCCACACTCACAGGTATCAGCACCTCCCCAGGGCAAACAATTAAAAAAATGATAAGGGGGTCTGTTTTGCGTCCACTTAGCACCAGGGACCAACACATCCCCAGGGCTATCTTAACGTTGGAGGGGGCCAAACTAGTGAAGCCAATAATAGCCTTGGGGATTGCCACCCCCTAGGGGTAGCTCCTACTGTGTCCTGGAGTGACCAGCTCTAAGCTGCAGTCAAGCCACAGCAAACATTCAGCTGTTTGACAGCGGTACCTGTAAAGCAGGTCCTGCTGTCAAAGAGCAGATCTTTCATCTTGGTTGATGATAGATTTGCTTCAGCAAGCAGGGAGCTGCTGTTAAAGCAGCTCCTTGCTTGTTGAAGCAATGGCACCCCAAGGAAAGCCTTAATGCTTCCTCAATGGTGCCAGAAAACCAATAAAGGGCATTTTGTTTAAAGAACAAAAAAAAAATCAAAATTTAAATAAATAAATATATAGGGAGCTAGCCCATGAAGGGCTAAATAAAATGAACCCAAAAAAAATAGGCAATAGCTTAGTGTGAAGGTCTGCGAATTTCCCTCTTTTTCTTTTAGTACAAATCTTTAAGGCTCATATTGAAATATATCAAAGTCTAAAAAACGAGTTCTCTCTCTCATTCTCTTTCTTTCTCTTGCACTCTCTCTCTCCTATGTCTTTTAATCTTTTACCCATCTCACAAACCCACTCAGACCCTCACGCACCCACTCACAGACCCATTAAGAAAGTTTTGCACAAACTCACACACTCACTCAGACTGTCACACACCCACTTACAGACCCACTGACACCCTCATGCACCCACTCATAGACTCACGCACATGCTGATGCACCCACTAAAACACTGATGTATGCACTCTAACTCCCAGATGCTCTGACAGCCACTCTCATCCCCAGATACACCCTCTCACACCAAGAGAGGCCACGGCCAACTTCCTCCGTGCACAGCATGTGGTTGGGTAGTTAGGGGGGTTGGCAGCAGGGACTTGCTGCAGGCCAGCCCTTGCGGGCAACCCCTACTGCGCACAGGCGAAGACTGTGAATGGTGCAAGGTTATACACTTAAAAATCCAAAGGTTACAGGGATGTTTTAGATATGTTCTGAATTTACTCGCACAAAACCATAGAAATTTAGCAGTTATGGATTGAACTGTTGAATGGAATTACACCAAACTTGGCAGGAAGCTACATCGTGGTGTGCAGATGGAGCATTCTTGTTACTTAGTGTAAATCCGTTCACTAGTATTGGAGTTATTAAAGAAAGAAAATGTAAATGTTTGTGGATCCTAAGCACAGATGTCATGGTGAGATCTGATTGGCTGCCAGCACTTCAACCAGGAGGTTATGGCAGCCACCTTGGGACCAATACATATGATAGCACCCAATGAACTGCATTGTAGTAAATGACAGGTTTTGAGGGTCACAAAAAGGAGAACTTATAAAGGGTGATAATGTGACGCTCCACTTTTTGTGGCTTAACACCACCTTGTAAATATGGCCCCTTCACACGCAGCCCTTTGCGTGGAAAGGGCGTGCAATGGGTGTTGCTGTGGGCTTGCCGCAGCAACACCCATTGCATTTTGACGCTGCCTCAGATTTACGAGTTTTCGTAAACCTGAGACAGTGCCAAAATCTAACACCACCCCAATCTCCCCTCAACGCAGCCATCCTTGCACTATGGTGTAAGAGTTGCTGCATTAGCGAACGGCAGCAAATTTAAACGCAGGTGAAGGGGGAAACACAGCAGTGCGCCATATTGTAGTATATATGACACATCCCTGCATTTTGAAAATGACGGCGCGCGACGCTGACAAATTTGGCGTTTTGGGATGTTTCATCAAACAGGGCCAAAGGTATTAGAAAACCAAAAAATGTTCTTCTATGGAAAAGCAGACCTAACTATAACTACCTAGAGGCCATTGCCACTAGGTAATATATGTTTTTACATACATATGTATTACCAACTGGCAGTCACCAGTAGGTAGTTATATGTAGGGCCTAGTTTCCATAAGAAAAGCATTTTTTGTTTTGAAAATAACTTTGGTGCCATTTCATGAATTTTCACGAAATGTTCAAAACTAGTACACCATTCACTTCAACTGCTGTCTTGAAAGTTTTGGTTGATTCGTCAAGCAGGACCAAGAAAAAGGCAGGGAGTCCCAAAACGTGTTTTCCCCATGCAATTTCCCATGTGGATTTCAGACTCGACCACAGCCCGAAACGCTGGATGGAATTATACCAAATTTGGCAGAAAGAGCCCTTTTTGTTATTTGGTGCAAAGCCATGGAGTAGTTTTGGAATCAGTAAAGGAAAAAAAGAATTTTATATCTAGGGACGTGGCTCCACCCCGGATCCACTGCGGTGGATCCGCAGATCCACGCCCCAAAGCCTTGATTGGCTGGCTGAAACATGAGAAAAAAGTTGTGGATGTGATTTTATCATTGCTGTGCGGAGGGGGAAAATAAAATTTAAAAGTGACATAAGGGCTCAGGATTGAGGTTTCCTGACCTACGACAGATGGAGAGGTCCCTGAGGGACCCCTGATAAGGTGCCTTAGGGGGTGAGCTGCACATGGGGTGGTTGGGTCTGCAGCCAACCCCCCACTGTGTAAAATAAACTGTAGAAATTGACAGAAAAAAAACCACGGTTACATGGACAGTATAGTTAGGAATTTGTTGTTAAAAAATCTTAGAAATTCACAAAAAAAAAAAAGGTTACAGGGATGTTATATTTAGGTTCAGAGTTTACACACACAAAACCATAGAAATTCAGCTGTTATAGTGGAAGTTATTTCAAGTAACTATTACCCGTGCCCTAAGGTAATTATAACTCGCACCTGTCATTGTCCGAAATCTTACCTATTTGCAATTTTGACACCTCCTTACTAGAGCACACTTCTTCTAACCATGTCTCATGACATGTCCCTCCCCCATGGACTCTAATTGTACAACAAATGGCTCAGGATCTCTAATGGGGTCTGTGAACTAGACATGGTATAGCATTGGAAAATACACTTACACCTGTAAATAAATCACCTTGTTCACATGTAACATTTCAACGTTTACTGTGATCCATCAACTCAGCTAAATGTATGCAATCTGTGACACTATGTCATTGAGAACAGAACATAATTACATGTGTGCATTATTGTCAGACACAAATCCACACACTAGGATCCTAACATGAAAAAGGTGAATGATGGTGTTGTGGGCTACTACCAACTTAGAGTCTTAAATGCATGTATTGCACAGATATCCATGGAAGTTGACATATGGCATGTATGGGTCTGAACCAAGTGGATGGTAATTTACCCAGATGAGAGCACCAGTACAACCAACATATGTGGTTCAGAAGAGGCACATCTAATCTGTGACCGGAAGCTGTCAGTGAGGCAGTATACAGACCCAAATATGGCTAATGTCTTATGTACCACACTTTCCAACAATAATACTGCCAGATCCCAGCAATGACAGTTGAAGTTCCATACTTACCTGTCCAAGATACCATATAAATACACAATGTCAATGGGTGGACCTGTGGATGACAAATGTTTAGACTAGCTGATGTCATTTAGCAGCCAATCTGACAGCTCCTTGGTCATAGGGGATGTGCATGGTCATCTGTGGAAATAAAGACAGAAAGCATAACCTAAGCCTTACCTCCTACTTGGCCAGTGCACACATAACAACACCCAGACACTCAATTAACGTGGGAAGATAATTGTCTAATACTAACAGGATGTATTAAAACATATTCAAAACATCATATCATAACCTATCCGATACACTTCCCTACAGTAAACTAACCTGAACTAACTTAACTAACACCTACACCAATCTATCCTATTCTAAACTAATTTTACACATGTAACGCCAAACGCTAAACATTGTCCCCATCCCCTCTTAAGTGACAAGACAAGAGTAGGACAACATAAACTAAGGCTACACATGTTACACAAACCACACCACAGCACACAATAACAACAGAATAATACAAGTATTCAAGCTCCGTAGTGCATAGTTGATGTTGGATAGAAGAGAATAGGCACGTCGGTGTTCACATCTTTTCTCAAAAGATAGTCTGTTTATTGGTAGGCGAAATACATTCAGTGAGAGAGAACATCATTCCAAAAATAGCCGACATGTTTTTCGTCACACTGGTGACTTTTTCAAGGCTAATGGACGAAGTGAAGTAATAAGATCAGAGTGAACTCTTTGGCCAGATCAAAGCACAACAAGGCGCCATGGTACTCGGCTGTTTATTAATACATGCCATTTGACTTATCAGGGTCCTCTACTCCGGTTACTGCATTTGTCGTGGTCTTTCTTCCAATAAGGTGTACATACCTTACACCTTAGCTACAGTCTCAGAGGCGATGAGTTACTATACTTTGTGGTCCACGTACTGATCTTATTACTTCACTTCGTCCATTAGCCTTGAAAAAGTCACCAGTGTGACGAAACAAGTGTCGGCTGTTTCTGGAACGATGTTCTCTCTCACTGAATGTATTTCGCCTACCAATAAACAGACTATCTTTTGAGAAAAGATGTGAACACCGACGCGCCTATTCTCTACTATCCAACATAAACTATGCACTACGGAGCTTGAATACTTGTATCATACTGTTGTTACTGTGTGCTGTGGTCTGGTTTGTGTATTATGTTTTGTGTATAGATGTACACATTGTTCATGCCTATGAGTAGTAAGGCATTTTGACCACTTGCACCACACTCTATGTTAAAAATTTCATAACTGTGTCTACTTCCCTAGGAGTGTGGCTATTTTCACCCTTACTACCCCATTAGTGTAGCTTCCAGGCCCTGTCAAGGCTACACATGTACTAACCTGAACTATGATCTAAAGAAATATATGTTTTTTTGTATGGTTTTTTATATTTTTTTAATTTGTTTTCCTAACATAACCCTCCACCCAACACCCCCAAAATATAAAATGTACATTCTTTTACAACTTTTTCAGTTTTTTGCTTGCAGTATTTTAGAAGTTTATAACTACAGGCATTGTCTCTCTCCAACTTATCCAGCTTTGTCATAATAGCTGCCATGTCCTGTCTCATGTCTGATTCTAATGTAGAGCTTGTGGCTGGAGAAGGTGGCTGTTGGGGTGCCTGGCTGTGGATTGGTGCTGTTGAAGTGCAGGGTGTAGGGCCAGCAAAGCCCCCCGGTCCCAAATCTCTTCACAGATGTGGCTTGACCAGTTGTGGGCTGTACCAGAGGTCCCCCATTTGAAAATGCATGCCATGCCCCAGTCGATTTCTTCCTCCTATGTCTTTCTCCATCCTTTGGTACCCGGCCTGTACTGCCATTATGTGCTGGTACCTTCAGCCCTCTTCCCAAAGGTGTGTTTTTCCGCTGGGGTCATATTGGCAACTGAAACATGAGGAGAACATGGCATTAAATACAGCATTGGGTAGAGGTAGAGCAGACATGCAATGTACAAAGCATCCTCAAATTACACTTTCTGTCACCACACATTCCCAACACTGACAAACTCCAAGTCGATACAAACTTCATACCAGCCATCTACAGTATCATGTACTTCACTGGGGTAAAGGCTGTCCATTGTTGACCATCAGGGCCCAGGGGTAAGTGGACTACTACATTCTTGCTCAACATTTGTGTCATCAGACTAGTGAGGATCAAGTGGGCCTACAATTCCAGAATACCTGTGCCATTGTCAATACATAATGCAATGTATGCAATCTAGCACTTTGACACCCCTGCTGCTACATCAAGCCTTGGCCAGGCACCATGGATGCAAGGTGGGGGTAATCTGATAGGGGGGCAGGAAACTTCCCTCTGCCAATTCTAAGGTTTGGCAAAGCATCATTCATGTGTCCCTGGATAAACACCTTCTCAGAGCACACGTTACAAGGGGGCACACCATGGCTCACAATGGGCACACGTGTACAGTTCAGGCTTGTCTACAGAATTGGTACCTATTGACCAATACCTGTGCTATGTTGTGCAAATTGGATAGTGCAGCACACACATGGTGGCTCTATGGGTGCCCTAAGGGTCACAGTGAGATTGGCAGTACACTGGGTGCAGCTACAGTATTCCTATATGTTGAACAACATGGTATGCCCCCTTTCAACGCCTCCTCTCAGCAGAAATTGAAAGTGGTGGAAAAATTGGCCCTAGAATATATAATTTTATTCCCTGCCCCATTTATTTTGCCCCTCTTACAGGGAAATGCCCCCCTCCCTTACATGATGTCTGGTGCAGCCATCAAGTTGTGTAAGGCTTAACAAAGTGGTGCTATGCTTGCATCGCACCACTTTGTTAATATGGCGCAGGAAAATGGCCCATCAGCCCTGGCTTAGCATCATTTGTGAATTTCACAATGGCAGCACTAGGGTGGTGCTCGGGGCTCTTAAATATGACCCACAACAACCTGTCCTGACCCTTGACAAAACATGCTGCACTCAACCTTATGTCTGCTTGTCATGCACATGCAAATAAGGATGTAGCTATGCAAATGGGGTACTTACCAACTGGTCCACCAAACTGTATCCCCAGGTGATCCAGTAGATTCTGCTCCAATGCTATCAGGTGAGCCCAACAATGCTTCAAGTGGTGGTCAGTGTGCACTACTTCAAATATTCTGTGCAGGTGGTGGAGCACCTTGCCCCACCGCAGCTTTCTTGCCTCTGTGAGGTATCCCTGGATTACGCGGCCACCAAAAATTAGCATCATTTGAAGGTAATGCTGCACCAACCAAATGATCGCTCCCAGTTCATCAGCTACCATCTTGGTTGTCCTACCTTTCTCTGACGTTATGCAGTATGTACAAACTGCAAATGAACCAACCCAAATAAAAAAAACAGTTAACTAACTACCTCGCCTAACCCCAGATACCCGAAAAACTATCCTACCCCTGGACAAACACCCCACAAAACAATAACAAATACCGGACAAAAACACTACAAAAGACTGAGGAAAAAGACAAAAAAAGCACACAACAGCACAGCACAAAACTCTCAAACAACAACAGTCCTCCACCAACACCAGCTCCGCACACCCTCACACAGTCACAGACAAAAAGACTGTGAAGTAAAAGTGAAAGTGACTGCACTGTACCATGTATGTAGCCAGTTTCATCACTCGGCCTGTGCGTCACGTTTTCTGATATGCATCACTTTTTTTAATGCATGATGATCATGCGTCGATTTTTCCCCATTGAGGCTGACAAGGCCTCAAGACTCGCAATAGATGCGCGGGGCCAGGTGTAAATTTATCCTTAGCAAAGTTAGTAGTATTAGAGTTTGCGTCAAATTTTTTTATGCATGATGGTCATGCGTGGTATTCCATTGAGCCTGACAAGGCCTGTGGACTTGAGATTGACGCGCAGGGGCCAGGCATTATATTTTTCGCCTTGCGGAGTCTTGAATATTGCCGTTAGCGTCAACAGTTTTGATGCATAACGGGAATGCATGGATTTTGTTGGAAAGGCTGACAGTGCAACTGATTCACATACCATGTCACAGGGGCTATGCATGTATGTAGAAAGTATGGTATGGCTACCTGTGTGTGCATATCTGTACAGATCTTAACAGTAACATCCTTATGTGTTACCATTGTGTTTGTATGTGTGTGTGATGCATGTGATGATTGATACCGTTTGCATATGTGCATGTGTTGCTAGACTTTGTACACATTCATGTTACCACATGTGTAGTAGGAGTGTACATGTGACATATATGTGGGTCTACCACATTGTAATGTCTGATTTCCAAATGACTACAAAATAGTATATATTATGGCCTATGTCCAATACATGGCAATGAATGTGATACCCACGACAAATCGTACTCTGAGGGCGCAGTGGACAATGGTTGGGTTGATTTCACGATACACCTGGCAATGTAAGTGCATGTGTGTCCACAATGAGGTGTGTTATTAGGTTCAGGCATCATGATGCTCTGCTACATGTGTGACATATAGTTCCCCATGCATCTATGATGCAGGAGATGGTGTACTCACGTGTCAATGAAGGTTGGTATGTGCTGTGTGGGTTGGAAGACATGTGTAGTGTTATATATGCAAAATTTACCACTGTGGTGTGTTCACAGAATAGGAAGGCTCACATATCTACCTTTCCTGCATGGACACATGTTGGACTTTGTTGAAGTCATATCAGTCCCATCTATGTTTCCGTATGTTTTAACACATGTGATGGTCATTTAAAAATGTCAATGATCATGTGATGCAAATGCATTTTCATTAGTGGAAAGTTGACTTTTGTGCAGACTCCAACACAATACCAGGCCTGTGCCATTTAAGTGGCACATGTGTGCTGAGATATCAGGCATATATGTGCATACGACAAACTAGGTACTTACAATCAACCATAATATGTTTGTTATGACTATAACATACAATGGCATACAACTGTGTAGCTGTGTTGCAGTCAGGCAATGATGGCAGCTTAGTTATCCTTTGTGCTGTGTGACTATTTATGCCAACACAGACACATGGGGCCTGATTCTAACTTTGGAGGACGGTGTTAAACCGTCCCAAAAGTGGCGGATATACCACCTACCGTATTACGAGTCCATTATATCCTATGGAACTCGTAATACGGTAGGTGGTATATCCGCCACTTTTGGGACGGTTTAACACCGTCCTCCAAAGTTAGAATCAGGCCCATGGTTGCATGTTTTGGCGCAGCTTTACAGTGCTTCACTCTGCTCAGTCCACTGTGCACATGTATCAGGCCCCTGACTGTGTCAAGTGTCAATAGAGCCTCAGCATTGGAATAGTGGGGTGTTGGGCGGGGATCTAGGCTCCTCATGATAGCTCTTCAGCAGAGCAATGCGCATTCCCCTGCAGTCTGACACATGTACATTTGTGATCAAATGGCCTGGAATTTTAATTTCCCTTTGGGGTACTTGATGTCAGGCATGCCCTATCAAGTACAGAGGACTGGCTATTTGTACGTGTAGGACATGTCTCATCATTTGGAATGATCTGACAGACATGGTAATACAATCATTGTGATTTCCATAGGCAGCTTGGTTAGGGCCTGTATCTCTAGTGTAACTTGTCATTTTTGTACGACACAGGGAATAGATGTTGTCATCTGCACTGCCTTCTGTCAGAATAGTATCCAATGGGCAAGTACAACATTGTTCGTGTAGCAAACATGAGTGGGTTATGTACTGATCTAACTATCATCTCTGTACATATGTTGGATGATCACATGGAGACAATGTTGTGTTGCACAGTCGGTATTGGTCTATGTGTGTGCCTTCGCCATCATTTATGGCAAATCTTGTTTGGAATAGATTAGTTCCTACATTGCTGACATTCTTTAGGTTGCTTAAACTTTGTACACACCTTCTACTGCAAAATTGTCCAGTCATACATGGACAGGATGCAACATGTGACTTGTGAAATTTGGAGTTGTACACATCTTCTACTACTGGCTACATGATAGTTTTCTGCCCATGTACAAGATTTGCTAGATTGCATGACTTCCACACACACATGATAGTACACTTGTGTAGTCTTCAAGTAACCTCCCCAGGTTTCTTTGGGATTCTCTCAGCTGCCCGTCCACACCCTTTGATGTACAGAGGTTTTCACTACATTCAGCATTCCACAACCTATGTCAGTATCACCATGAGTGTATCTTGTTAGTGAGTGAAATCATCTCAGTGATGTATTATTTTCTGCCACTTGCAACATCTCTGTCTCCTACACTGACATACCTTTTAGGATGGGTCTGTGACATGTTTTGCCATTGCTAGGCATACTTGCACATCTCACACCTGAGTGGCATGTTGGAGACTTAGGGGGTCATTACGACCCTGGCGGAAGGCAGAGAACCAGCGGTAAGACCGCCAACAGGCTGGCGGTCTTACCTTGTGGGATTATGACCATTGGGGTTACCGCCATTGTCATCCGTCAGTTCTCCGTTCCACCCGCCAGGGCGGAGACGACCGCCGGGCTGGAGACCTGGGTCTCCAGCCCGGCGGCTGTCACTATACCGCCAGCGGTATTTGGACCCGGCTTACCGCCGTGGATTTCCAGCGGTTTGAACTGCCATGAAATTCATGGCGGTAAGCACTATCAGTGCCAGGGAATTCCTTCCCTGGCACTGATAGGGGTCTCCCCCACCCCCCACCCCGACTCCCTGCCCTACACCCCCCACCACCCCTGCCACCCCCCAAAGGTGGCCCCCAAAGGTAGCAGGGCCCCCCTCCCCACCCCGACCCCCAACATCACATAACTCACACACACCCGACACGCATGCAGGCACCACCAACACACACACGCACACACCCCGACATACATGCCAACATCCACACACACAGGCAGACACGCACACCCACATTCACACATACACGCACACATCCATACAGACATACCCACAGACATACACGCACTCATTCCCAAACACGCATCACCCCCACAAGCATACACGCACTCACACACCCCCTCTACATACTCAGACCCCCATGCACGCACACAACACACAACACCCCCCACCCCCCTCCCCTAACGGACGATCGACTTACCTGGTCCGTCGATACTCCGGGAGGGGACGGGAGCCATGGGGGCAGCTCCGCCGCCACCACACCACCAACAGAACACCGCCACGGCGAATCACAGGATGTGATTCGCTGGGCGGTATTCTGTTGGCGTGGCGGTGGAGGTGGAGCAACCTCCACTTCCCCGCCTCCCGCCAGTATGGCTGTTGGCGGCTTTCCGTCCGTAAAAGGACGGAGAGCTGCCAACGGTCATAATAGGCCAAGCGGCAAACCGCCTGAACTGGCGGTCTTCCGCACGGCGGTCCCTCGGCGGTCTTTAAAAAAGACCGTCGAGGTCAAAATTACCCCCTTAGACATTTTAGGTAATTTTGTCAGTGTTGGTAACTTTCTCTTGGTCAGGCATGTGAGTGTCAATGAGAGGTGTGTTTTCATATGTGGTGTGTGATGGTATCACACAGACTATACTGGGTAGCCTTGATGACACATGTCAACCATTGTAGATAATTGCAAAACCTTTCCTACCTTGGCCATACACCCATACACCAGTCTTCACATGTATATCCTGATTAGCTGCATGCATGTGTCAAGACAGCAGATTTGTGCGACAAGTGTGTTAGAATGTACATAGGGAATAGGACAGACTCTGCCTACATTCCACCCAGACATTAATTTGGTGGTGCATTCTCCTATTTTATAGTTAAATCCTGGCTATGGGCCATATGTATGGAGAATAGATCAGCAACCATTGCTGCTTCACTTGTCTAGCAAACCTTAGTGCACTCCAGAGCCAACATGTCTGTGCTATATATGAGGTACAGCATATCATGTGGCAGGGTTGGGCCCAATGGTGGTGCCAGAATGTAACCCCATTGATATATGGTTCAGGCTTAGGATCAAACTTTGATCCCTAACCCTGAACAGACAAGGAAGGTCATTGATACCAATGGTCTTCCCCCCTTGTCAGACATGCTCAGTGCTGGCGTAGCAGCTATCCGTCTGAGATGTGACACAGTTCAGTACCTATTTTTCTAATGCACCATTTGGAAACAGCCCCTATCGTATGTACGCCCCCCTTGCATACATCTTTCCAGGCATGGGGATGATGTGGGGAAAAGGGGAGTTATTTGCTCAATGGACAACTAACACCACATATTTTTTGTGGTGCATGGATCTAGGTCTACGAGAGCCACATGGCCGTGAGTTATGTGACACTGATGTGTGGCATGGAGACACTATACTCGCTTACATCACAACCTATGTTTCAACCATCTTTGTTACTGTTATGTTTCCTTCCTGCTCTCTGAGGTATGAGCAATATTCTAATGGTATATGTAGTGGAGAATGAGTAGACCATGGACATTCAGGTGCCAAATGTTTTTTGGGTGATAATTACAAAGTGATATTACTTTTTCAGCGTCTAGGTGTGGAGGTTCTGTACAATTTGTTGTCTCCTGTGAACTACAGCAACAGTGTTTTGTTGTTCCACCTCCACCTGTGCTGCACCATTGTCATCCTCTCCTCATTGGGGATATCAACCAGTTCATCCCAGGGAATATTGGTCTGTATACATATGTTATGCAAGATTACACATACATGTATCATCTTGCATAGCAGCAGTGGTGCATACAACAGGTTTCCTCCTGTCAGGGCCAGGTACCTGTACCTTGACTTCAGGAGCCCAAGTGTCCTCTCCACCACATTTCTTGTCCTTCTGTGCCCTTCATTGTATGCTTGCTCTTCCAGCGTTGTCGGATTGCCAAAAGGAGTACTCGTCCATGGCTGTATGCGGTAACCTTGGTTGGCTGCAAAGGAATGAGAGAACATGTGTTGGTAATGCATATTTGTGGTTTTGTATATGGCATGGCTGCTATTAGTTTTAGTTTGCACTACACTCCAACTTGCTTTTGGTATTGTGTGTTCCTGTTTTGTAGTGTCGCTCAATTGGTTTGTGTTGATGGACATTACTATCATGGGTTGTGGAACAGGGACCTAATGATTATCAACTTACTCCAAACTGACTGTTCAACCATGCCAAATGTGTTGTGTTGTCCATATATATGAGGCTGTGTCCTATTGTTAGTGGGACCTACCACCTCCTTGCACCACAATAGTGTCATTTGTTTTGACACCATGGTAGACCTACAAATCCAAACTCAGTCCTTCAAGTTACCATGTGGCACTACTCATGCAGTGCAATACTTTGTGACCCTTTGTGGCAGATGATGGCTGTGCCAGCCATCATGTGTACAAGGGTGTGATTCACACAATTAGAGGAGTAGCACAATAGGTACAATGGAATCTTCAAGGTTCCTATATATGATCTCTCACAGACACTTTCAACACATGCAGAGTGCAGGCATTGGGAGGGAGAACACCATATTTGTGCATGGGTCCCTATGTACAGTGCATGAAAGGTCAGGAATGTTCTCAATACTCATGCAGAGTCCTACTATTGCATCCATTATCTCTTCAGTATTGCACCTACTGTGCCCCATGGTGGCCCATTACTTGGATACCGTGCACATATGGTGGTGTTATGGGATGCTAAGGGACGCATGCTTAGTGGCACTGGACTAGGTGCAGCACCACTTCTCATTTATCTGCCCCATGCTCTTTCATGGCTGGTGATGTTGTATTCCTATGTGTGAGGCTCAATGCAGCAGACAGGTGAAGATGTTCACTACAGGTATGTCAGGTATGTGTAGGTGATATGTAGTTGATCATGCCAGCACTTGTGTGGCATTTGATATTGGTGCCACCAGAGGCTTGTAAACCATGACAAATATGGGGCTGTGCCTATGTGTGACTTTCTTTACATTGACATGGCCTATGACGCTAACATAGCTGAGCTATTCAGTGTTATGTGTGTGGGATCAGTATTAAGTTGTGAACCAGTGGACACTTGTAGTGGTTTGGACCCAGCTTCTTCATGCAAAGGGGGCATAGCTCCACCTGTCCTTCACGTGGTGTGCCAATCAGATTGTGGCTTCATTACGTACATATGTGTGTATGAGTGTGTGTAATGTCCAATGACTGCGGTGTAGTGTGGCATGTGGCACATGTGTTGCTGTCTGTAGATTTGTTTTCCCCTACCCATGTGTGTTTAGTGCGGTGTATGTCTTGTTTATTCTACAAGGTTGGTGTGTTGTCTGTGTACTGGTTGGTATGGTAGCTTACCTACGAGTAGACCATTGCCATATTGCCCATCCTGGAATGCTCGTTGATGGTGGAATGCCAGGATATGTAGGCACCATGAACGCTGTCAGGATATTTGGCTATGATGTTTGTGAAGAGCCCACGGTGGTCCATAATTGCCTGCACATTCATGGAATGTGTGTGTTTGTGGTTCCTGTAGAGGTGTTCCATTGCAGCAGGTGGCACAGGTTGGACACAAGTGCAGTCCATTTCACCCAGCACATACGGGAACACAGCAATTTGGAAGAAACCTTGCTTGGTCTCTTGCTGCAGTTGCTGGGTGTTGGGGTAGCAGATGTGGTGGGGTGTGAGGTGGATGATTGCATCCTGAACCTTTTGTAGGATGGCCAAGAAGGATGGCTGGGAGATACCAGCCACTCGTGCACCTGTTGTCTGGATTGATCCTGATGCCGACATATGGAGGACTGCAAGGAGTTTGGTCATGGGTGGTATATTAGTTGGAATTTCCACCCTTGCAGTGATGTCTGGCACTATGTGGTACAGCAGGCGTATGATGGACTTGCGCTTCAGACAGTAGGTTCTGATGACATCTTGTTCCCTGAGCCCAAGGATGGTTGTGTGGTGTCGGAATAGCCTCTCACACCTTCTGTGCTGCCTTTGTGGCTGATGTGGTGGTGTTTGGGGTTGCTGTGGTGGTGATGAAGGGACCTGTTGTCATTGTTGTCAGCTGTAGCATGTGCCAAGCTGGAGCATTAACAGTTCCATGTTGTCCAGAAGGTGGCGAATGATTCTTCTGTGTGTTTTCCCTGAGTTGTGGTGTGTGGGCCTCATTTTACTCCCTGGCCGACCAGGTGTTAAAATTTGATGCAATTCAGGCTTTGCAACATTTTCTGAGACCGATTCCTTCCTGTGTGTCATTTTTGCATCGGACAGTAAATATGGCGGTAGAGTACTCGCGTCATTTTTTGGAAGGGAACACCTACCCCGCACATCATTGTTGCTAAACGACGCAAGGTGGGTTGGCGCTCCAAATAAATTACACAAACTCACATAGTTTGATGCTAGATCCGTCTACCATCAAAATATAAATATGGCAGAAGGTTTGCGCCGCTTTTGTGTAATGAAAAATTATGCAAAGGCGGCACAAACGTTTCATAAATATGGGCCTTTGTTTTCGTGAAATCACACAAGTAAGTTTAAAAACTATAGAATAAGGGTGTTATGTACTTGCTTGAACATTCACCAGTGTTTCTTTTTATTTTAATGTGATTTTAAAATTGTATGGTGGTTTGTGGCATGGAGTTTATCTATGAGCTTAATTATTATTTATTTTGTATTTCAATGATTTTTATTCTTTTGTGGAGGAAAGTTGTAACACTACTTAGAACCATTTCTACATGTTTGCAACATTTGAAATACTATATTACTATGTGGCCTAGATTTCCAAAGGGCCATCTAGCAATGGGCCCAGTACTAGTAGTCATCAGTGCATGAAATAAATGTTTCAGTGGTATATGTTTGAAAACTTCATTTAGGGCAGTAATGGCATTGGATTAAATAAAAAATGTTGGCTATTGTTTGCATTTCATTTTTTTTTTGCAAATATTGTATATGTTGTGGGGTAATGTTTGATGGCATAGAAGGATGTGTACTGTTGTTGTGACATTTTTATAGCTCAGTTAATCATCGTGTATTGCATTGCTGAATTATTGTTAGTGTTTTCTTCAGTGTTACCGCCATGTCTCCCTACAGCCAGCGTGTGCGTGTGTGTGCTTTTCATCACCCACCATTTGTCTTTGTTCTCCATGCGTGTGGCCAGGGGCCATTCTGTGTTCTCTATGTCCATAGGCTTTCATGGTTTCTTTGTTCTCTATGCCTCCTTGTTCACAGTTGTTGTTTGACCATGTGGCTGGTGGCCATTTTATGCATCCAGCCAGTGTGTCATTGCCATTGGCTTGCATGTGTCCTTTGTTGTCCTTGCTCTTTGTTGTTTGACTATGAGTAGACCATTGCCATATTGCCCATCCTGGAATGCTCGTTGATGGTGGAATGCCAGGATATGTAGGCACCATGAACGCTGTCAGGATATTTGGCTATGATGTTTGTGAAGAGCCCACGGTGGTCCATAATTGCCTGCACATTCATGGAATGTGTGTGTTTGTGGTTCCTGTAGAGGTGTTCCATTGCAGCAGGTGGCACAGGTTGGACACAAGTGCAGTCCATTGCACCCAGCACATACGGGAACACAGCAATTTGGAAGAAACCTTGCTTGGTCACTTGCTGCAGTTGCTGGGTGTTGGGGTAGCAGATGTGGTGGGGTGTGAGGTGGATGATTGCATCCTGAACCTTTTGTAGGATGGCCAAGAAGGATGGCTGGGAAATACCAGCCACTCGTGCACCTGTTGTCTGGATTGATCCTGATGCCGACATATGGAGGACTGCAAGGAGTTTGGTCATGGGTGGTATATTAGTTGGAATTTCCACCCTTGCAGTGATGTCTGGCACTATGTGGTACAGCAGGCGTATGATGGACTTGCGCTTCAGACAGTAGGTTCTGATGACATCTTGTTCCCTGAGCCCAAGGATGGTTGTGTGGTGTCGGAATAGCCTCTCACACCTTCTGTGCTGCCTTTGTGGCTGCTGTGGTGGTGTTTGGGGTTGCTGTGGTGGTGATGAAGGGACCTGTTGTCATTGTTGTCAGCTGTAGCATGTGCCAAGCTGGAGCATTAACAGTTCCATGTTGTCCAGAAGGTGGTGAATGATTCTTCTGTGTGTTTTCCCTGAGTTGTGGTGTGTGGGCCTCATTTTACTCCCTGGCCGACCAGGTGTTAAAATTTGATGCAATCAGGCTTTGCAACATTTTCTGAGACCAATTCCTTCCTGTGTGTCATTTTTGCATCGGACAGTAAATATGGCGGTAGAGTACTCGCGTCATTTTTTGGAAGGGAACACCTACCCCGCACATCATTGTTGCTAAACGACGCAAGGTGGGTTGGCGCTCCAAATAAATTACACAAACTCACATAGTTTGATGCTAGATCCGTCTACCATCAAAATATAAATATGGCAGAAGGTTTGCGCCGCTTTTGTGTAATGAACAATTATGCAAAGGCGGCACAAACGTTTCATAAATATGGGCCTTTGTTTTCGTGAAATCACACAAGTAAGTTTAAAAACTATAGAATAAGGGTGTTGTGTACTTGCTTGAACATTCACCAGTGTTTCTTTTTATTTTAATGTGATTTTAAAATTGTATGGTGGTTTGTGGCATGGAGTTTATCTATGAGCTTAATTATTATTTATTTTGTATTTCAATGATTTTTATTCTTTTGTGGAGGAAAGTTGTAACACTACTTAGAACCATTTCTACATGTTTGCAACATTTGAAATACTATATTACTATGAGGGCTAGATTTCCAAAGGGCCATCTAGCAATGGGCCCAGTACTAGTAGTCATCAGTGCATGAAATAAATGTTTCAGTGGTATATGTTTGAAAACTTCATTTAGGGCAGTAATGGCATTGGATTAAATAAAAAATGTTGGCTATTGTTTGCATTTCATTTTTTTTTTGCAAATATTGTATATGTTGTGGGGTAATGTTTGATGGCATAGAAGGATGTGTACTGTTGTTGTGACATTTTTATAGCTCAGTTAATCATCGTGTATTGCATTGCTGAATTATTGTTAGTGTTTTCTTCAGTGTTACCGCCATGTCTCCCTACAGCCAGCGTGTGCGTGTGTGTGCTTTTCATCACCCACCATTTGTCTTTGTTCTCCATGCGTGTGGCCAGGGGCCATTCTGTGTTCTCTATGTCCATAGGCTTTCATGGTTTCTTTGTTCTCTATGCCTCCTTGTTCACAGTTGTTGTTTGACCATGTGGCTGGTGGCCATTTTATGCATCCAGCCAGTGTGTCATTGCCATTGGCTTGCATGTGTCCTTTGTTGTCCTTGCTCTTTGTTGTTTGACTATGTGGCTGGCAATCATTGTATGCATCTAGCCAGTGTCCCTTTGCTATAGACCGGCATGCGTCCTTTGTTTGCCATGTCTCCTTGCTCCTTGTTGTTGTTTGACCATGTGGCAGGCAGCCATTTTATGCATCCAGCCAGTGTGTCTTTGCCATAGACTTGCATGTATTCTTTGTTCACCATGCCTCCTTGCTCCTTGTTGTGGTTGTTTAACCATGTGGCTGGATGCCATTTTGTGCATCCAGCCAGTGTCCCTTTGTCATAGGTTTGCATGTGTTCTTTGTTTGCCATGCCTTCTTGTTCCTTGATGGTGTTTGACCATGTGACTGGCAGTCATTTTGTGCATCCAGCCAGTTTGTCTTTACCGTAGGCGTGCATGTGTTCTTTGCTCTCCAGGGAGGAACCTGGGAGCAGCACACCCCCATCAACCACACCACTCCAACCTAAGATCAATACCATGACTGTCAGTGAGAAAGCCACTGCAATCATGGTGACGCAGATGAGCAGTGACGCTGAATTTGATTTGTCCCTTTTTGCAAAGTAGTACCCAATCATTTCAGGAACAGAGCAAAGTGGACATCAGCCACAGAAAGCAAAAGTAGATCTTCCTGAAGTTGAAGCAGAACAGGAGGTCGAGCTTCCTGCTGAGCAAGAACCTCCTCTTTTAGAATCAATGGCTCCTATATCTCTAGCAAGGAAAAGAAAGGATACTACTCCACCATCTTCAAGCACTATTTCTGATGATGATGATGGGGACATGGAGTGGACCCTGGCAGAGTCCGGGAGACCTCAAGAGAAGCAAGGAAAAGAAAAGTTCCAGACAGCCTTAGAAGCATGGAAGGGGATGATGGTGAATAGCATGATGACAACGAACCAGTCATTGTGGAAGCTGGCACAGAGGAGTCCAACATTAGTATCCAACCTGTTCCAAGGGATGTGGCACAGGCAGCACCTCCAGCTCCCATGTTTGTAAGCCCCAAGCAGAGACCTGCCCCAACCCCTACCTCAGTAGAAGTATGGACTGCAGAAAGGCAATTGAAACACTCACCTACCTCCAGTTCTTCCTCAGGCATTGACAGTGGCCCGGTAAGTAAGTACTTCTCCCCAGTTTGGGAATTATTTACAATTAGCACACAGGAGGAGAACATTGCAACATGCTCCACTTGCCACATGAGTGCTTGTGGAGGTAAGCCTGGTTCATATTATGGTACTGGAGGCCAGACGACCAATAAGAAAAAACGTCATGCAATCTGGTGGGATGTGGTTGTGGCAGTGAAGGTGAGAAGAGCTGGGAAACATCACCTATAACTGGTCAAATCACAGTGGAAAGTGAAGAAGAAAAGGGTGACATCCTCATGCAAAGCAGCCCTGTCCCCAGCAATGCACCACAATCACCCACCTCAGCGACCTCACAATGGCACAGGAAGACTCAGAGTCAGATGGAGACACCATGGCATACAGTGACTGCACTATGACGCACATTGAGTCTACCCCCACCTACATCTCAAAAGTCACCAGCATCAGTAGCCCCACAAAGGAAGAAAATCCAGGCTACTATTACAGACATGTTTAGGCAGAAGGGGTCCTATGACCGCAACCACCCAACGGCACCTTTGTACAATGGGAAGCTGGTCCTCCCCCTTTTTCCTTTGCGGAAGGAGTGGGATTCTTTGAGTTGGTGGCAGCCATCTGCCTGAAATAAAAAGTTCCAAGTCGGACCTATTTTGCCCGAGTTGCTCTTCCAGTACTGCATCACAATGTGCTGCAATTGGTTGAACAAGCTTTACAGCAAAGTGTTGTCCACACTATCCACCTGATTACAGACATGTGGACCAGTTGTCAGGCAACTGATTACATATGCATCACGTCACACTGGATCTCTTTTGCGGGGGTAAATCCAAAAGCTATCTATAAGCCTTGGCCCTGAAGAAATTTATATGAGCGTTTAGCTGCATGCAACAGTAGCCATGCTCGCCATGGAGAAATCACATACAGCTGCAAACATCTTGGTCAAATTTAATAGCAAGGTGTCTGGATGACGGCGGCCCAGATGTCTCCGAATTGGATTTGTTGCAATGGACAATGGCAGGAACAGAGTCAAGGCCATGGCAGAAAGTGGTTATTTCTGGGTCTTGTGTTTGATGCACAGCATCAACCTGGTTGTGCAAGACTGTCTAAAAAAATAAAATACATAATCAGCAACATAAGGACCACCTACAGCCATTCTTTTAAAGTCCGAAAGCAGTTTCAGATTATTCAGCGTGATAACAGAGTAAAGCCTTAATACAAGAGGTGTCAACATGTTGGAGCTCAATGTATTAAATGTTGCTGTGCCTGTTTGAGCAGTACAGAAAGTTCAATGATTATGTCATTTTAAGAGGTGGAGATGCAATTGGGTAATCTATGATCATTGATGCAGACAAATTGGGCCTATTCAAATGCCTGAAACAGATGTTGCTCCCTTCTGAGGTTTTCACGTGGGAAGTTAGAAAGGAGGAGAGTATGATGGGTCAAGCTATCCCGTTGTTGCATCTGCTACAGGGGCAGCTAAAGAAGGTGTCCGAAAGGTTCACACTGGAGGTGTGAAGGAAGACTCAGTAGCGCATGCCTTGGTTGAGAGCCTAAACGCTTGACTTGTAATGCAAGACTGCAAAATTACGGCAATACTTGATTCATGCTACAAAAGATTCTTCCCACTTTCATTCCTTTTTCTGAAGGGGATGTTTAAAATACAAGAGGTGGATTGTTGAGCAATTGAGAACTGGAAATAGAATGGCTGGAGCTTAGAGTCCCACTCTACAGTTCTGGGGTTTCACCTTCCACTCCCAGAGAGGGCTGTCTTGTCTCCCAGCTGCCAGTACCAGAAACAAGAACACTGGCAAAAAAAGTATCAGAAGAATTGGACCCATCCTCTGCATTGGCTTGGTTTCAAGTGGCAGGTCTTAAGCCTAGTGCAGAGGAAAAAGCAAAAGAGGTCAAGTAAGTGACAGGTCCATTGACACTTTAGAGGATGTTCCAGGAGTATCTGGATGACCTAAGAGAGGTGTATGTGAATCAAAACCTACTAGCATGTGAAGATGCATGGCCAGAGCTCAGCAGGCTGACAATAAAGGTTCTGGCTTGTCCTGTAGGTAGCGTGTCTGTTGAAAATGTGTTCAGCGCAACTGGCACTGTTGTTACAGTGAGAAGGACCAGTCTCGCACCTCAAAATGTGGAGAGATTAACCATGATCAAAATTAACCAACATTTTAAATGTGGAGAGATTAAGCATGATCAAAATGAACCACGTTTTATATCACCTGATTATACTGTTCCCAAAACACTACAGAAGAAGGAACAGGATGATTAGTCAGAATCAAGTGTGTTTGCTAACCAACTTCTGGGTGAACCACCTGAGTGTGAGGAGGAACTCTACTTTCCAGACTGAGTATGCCAGTGCCGCCATAGAACTCTTTCATTCTTTCTTGTTGACCTTCTTTCTTTCTTTGCAAAAAAATAACTAGTGGAACATTGTTTGTGTTAGATTTATGCTGCCCCACCATTTTTTAGTCACATAGATGGCCAGATTGGAGTTGGACTTGTGTCCTAGCAGGGCTGCACCAGAAGATCATTGATTAAAAGACTGCCAGTGCCAATGCCAAATTCCAATGTGTTGAGAACATCAAAGAGGAGATAATATTTCATATCTACCTCCGTGCTTGGATTGGTAGAGGTAACTACTAACTATTGCACCAATGAGTGGTGATATATTGAGTGATTGTGAGTGATGATTGATGATGTCTGTGGTGGCTGACACAGTTGCAGGAAGTACAACAAATTTTTAAACTTGATTTCGATGATTTGATATATGTGGGGGCTGATGGGTGAACTTTTTTTCCTGAAAGTGAATGGCCTTTCAAACTCAGCAAAATTTACTTGCAGGGTCCATTTTTTTTCTGGTTCCGCATAGATCAGACCAGTCATGTTAGTTACCAAACACAAATCTACACAAAATACTCCAATTCTGTTTCTCTATTCATTCCTCAACAGCAGTGCACTACACAGGTCTACTTTGCTCAGTTTGGGACTGGGACTGAGTACTCAGTTAGGAGGAGGAGGAGGATGGAAGGATTCAGGGTGGAACTACCTCAACAGGTAGAAGGAGAAAGTTATCAACTTTAAAGAGAAACCATGATGATGGTGAAGCCTCTGAGGACTGGTACTCACTCAGCTCTGTGGACTGGAGAGAGGTCCGTTGATTTGGAAACTGCTGCTAGTGTGTGTTTGCTGCATTGCGGACTCTAACATGAAACTCCTCTTCATGATCTTGCTCTTCCTCTGATGTTTCTCTGTACCCTCCTAACTCCTCATGAAGCTTACCATTCTCCCTTTTTTCCTTCTCCTTTACTCTATAATATGGTTACTGTTTTTCAGTACGCAGGCCTTCTCCTAGTCTTCTCCTGCATGATCGAAACTTGGAAAAAGCTCAATACTGCTGGTTACCTACCAGACAGGTTGAGCCAGGCACCCATGAGTGATGGACATTCAAAGAAGAATGAAGATACACTACCTAATTTGGCAATACAGTATAATTTTCCTTTTTTTAACAATCATATTTTTTAGAACTGGAGGGTTAACTTTGATCCTCTATAATTTGTATTTATCAAACCAAGAAGACATAATATTTAGATATATACTAATTTGGGTCTCCCTGGGGCTGAAGCACCATTTGCAATGCATTTAACTGAACTGTGTCATACTTATCATTTCATAATTTCCTTCCACAACAGATTGATGATGGTGTGCTACTCAGTGTCTCGATGAATACTGTCATTATTTCTTTTGTGTAGTGTTTGTCTTTGTCACACCTTTCTGCAACTCCCCTTTCTCATCCTTCCATTGAGCCCCTAACCATCTTCCCCCAGGCTATATGATTGTTTGAGGTGTGACAATTATATACCATAAATGGATCACACACTTGCTGGGATGTGTGTTTTGAAAGTGACATTAGCTCACTACATGACCATCTATTACCTGAGCACTATTCTACACCGGCCCCATCAACATCATCATTCAGGCCTTGTGTTTTATGTTGAGTAAAGGCTTATCCTTGTCCAGCCATTCCTGACTCTGAGTCCACCTCTCCTGACTCAAGGATTTAATTTTCTAAGTTTCATTTTCATTAAATACTAGCTCCCCGTTGCTCAGAATAAGTTGATATTGCTAGTTTTTATAATTGTATCAGGTCTTCTTTGTTGTGTTTTGAACACTGTCCTCATGGTATTCTGGTCTCAGTCTTTCTCAAATTATGATATTATATGTAGCCCATTAAATCTCTGTTTTCTTTCAATCTAGTTGACAGTGGTGGATAACCGTTTGATTAATCCTGCAGTTGGAGTTCGCATAGGTTGGAGTGCACCTTATGCCTTCCCTCTTAGCGCACTAGCCTGCTTCTTCTACTACCCTCCTTAAATTAAGATATGATGCCACCTTGGGAAAACCCTGCAGTGACAAGAATGAGGTATCAGCATTTGCTTCATCTATTCAGGTAAGAGAGGCACTATGTATTTAAATGACTTTGTTCAGTTAGTAATTGACTTCTACTGAAGAAGATGCTGTTTGCGTGTATCTAGCTTTTTGTAGCCAAAATAGGCTATGCAATCCTGGTGGATATGGTAGTCGGATGGCGGTCCAACCTCCAAAATTGTAATTTGCCATTTTGATCCCACACATTCCTCACTGTCATTGACAAATGCCAAAAGGGTAACATTTTAACTGGCATGGGTCCTTTATGGAAACCATGAAATATGAATCACTTGTACATAAATGTGGCACATGCGAAAAGGGAGTTTTCAATTTTTTTGTAGTGCCTTGGACACAACTTTGGAGGGATAAAAGGGCTGAAGAACTAGGAGGTGACAGATGTGGCACTAGGAGGAAAGGGAAACACACCTTTTAAGTTTGCAATGCATTGACAACTTTGTAAATGCTGCATTGACCGAAGAAGATGCACATTACACAGACAAAACTATTGTCCTGCAGAATTGAATCATGCTGCAGTTATGTCATAGTAGTATGGGTGACTAATGGGGAGGGAGGTATGATGATGGATGGGAGGATATATCAAGCTAACCTGTTTATCCCACAGAGACACAATGCTGACCCAAGTTGCTTGTTCCCAACTCCACCTAGACATTGTATAACCATGCACACCAAGTGAAGTAGGTGAACAGACACGTCCTTCTCCAGAAGAGCTCTTTTATTTCTTGATACAAGCAATTATACATTAATCTTTCCATTCATCCACTGCATTCACCCTTTGATACCTACCATTTAAGCTTTAAACTCTGGTGTTTATTCCTTCACCATTCCAATGCAGCCATACATATATCCACCTGTCCATCCATTCACTCATCTATCAGTATCCACCCTTTCAAACACCCTGCTTTCACCTATCCATCCATTTGCCCACACATCATTTGTTACCATTGTTCATTATCATCCACCCATTCCACACCAAAGCATCCTTTTACGCATCCACCCTTCACCCACTAAGGCATCCTTTCACCACTTCCGCCCCTTTCATCCAATCTTTCACCCACCCATGCATCTCCTAACACTCACCTTCACATCCTTTCCTTTCACCCACACATCATTTCACTCATATACCTTTTCACCCATTCTTTCTTTTAGCCATCCTTCCTTTGTTTGCTTTTCCATCAAGCCATCATTTGTAGCATCCGTTCATTGTGAGCTTTTGTCTGTTGATTTGCAGAGAGAAGAGGCCATTAAGAACTCAACCCCTGCTGTAACTGCTAAACCAGGGGCTTCACAAGCAACACCCTTGCAGTGAGTGTACTGGTAATTGTCAATGAGCAAGAGCAATATGACCTACCAACGTCCATCACTGCTGCAGCTGGTTCTCCCATTTGGACTGCTGCTGCGTCCGTTGCACTGGTGCTGCCTGGGGCTGCCACTGGCCCCTGCACTGATGATTGGTGGAACTGGAAAAAACATTATACTTTTTAGATTCCAACAAAATACAACAGCAATAGACCGCTGCATTTCTATCTTTTCTATCATTTACCTTAGCAATTTTGTCAGTTGTTATAAAAGCCAGGCAGACACTGAAGTCACTGAAGTGCAATAAAGGGGTGGAATACTTTGGTCACTCCAAGAGAACCTATGGTGAGCTTTTGTTTGGCAAATGCAATGGGCATGAGCAAGGCAAAGAAAACCTTCACAAACATGCGTAGAAAGGCTGACTAAGCAACAGTAGGGAAAGTAAAGACTTGGAAGTGGTTAGATTTACTATTCTGACACCCTTCTTAGCAACATTAGCTAAGGTGTTGTACTTCAAAAGAGTTAAATTTACTATTCCCACTTTGATGGAAGCAAAATCATGGAACGTGTTGTACTTAAACAGGTTTAGATGTATTATTCCTACTCCAATATACGCAAAATCATGGCAAATATTGGGGAAAGGGTTATATATATATATATTTATATATATATATATATACCCTTCAAAATCATAATAATTTTTTTAAGTCAATATCTAACATAAAATTATTTTAAAAAAATTGAAATGCAAAGTATAGAGAATAAAAATGAAATATAAAAATTGGCTATACAAAAGGTAAGTTATTAACTAAAGAAGAAAATGCATAAATTACAAAAAAATCAATTCCATTCCTACTATCCAAAAAAACACAAAAGTTTAAAAATATTAAATTAAAGTATGAATAAACATATAGCAACAAAATAAAATAAATAAATCAGAAGCAATAATAAATATATAATATATTTTTAAATTGTTATTTTAAATACACTTCAAAATAATTACAATACAAAAAATAGTTTATATAACAAATAATCATTGTAATAATTTACATAATTAATTACCCATTAAATATGTAATTGCCATAAATGATTCAAATAATATATTTTGATTAACTTCTCACCCTATTCACCTACAAACCCAACAACCAAATACTAAAATATAAATTAGTCCCTAAACAATAAAAAAATAAAATTTACATTACAATCACACATTGCAGCTAGGAAAATGAAATAAAAATGAATCAATTTAAAAATCCATACATAATTACCAATCAAACATTTAATTAACATAAAACAATTAATAAAAACAATCAGTTATAGTTAAGATAACTTCACGTCCTTCTCTCCAACAAGCCCTACATCCCACAACTCACTTATAAATTACTAATTGAATGAAAATAATTAAGTACTAACTAACTATACTAAATAATAAATATTAACATAATTAAAAAATATATTATACTACTATATTAAAGTACACAACATTTAGAAATACTTTTTTTACAATGATATTGTACACATATCTTTGAAGTGATTACATTTTTTACATAATATTCGTGTCACACAATACTTTTTATTCGATATTTACATAATCCACCTTTTGGCCAGGTGCTGTGTTGATGAATTCATCTATCACCATTGATTAATGTGTCTGCTGTTGTAAATCACATCTGCCATTGCAGTCCTCCATTGTGAGGACCTCTTCATCCCACTCTGGCTAGAGACAACCTTAAATATTACATGAATTCTCATTATCAACAATAACAAAAATGTCCGATGATGTACAATGGGGAAACCAATGACAGAGGACTGAAGGACTACCAACATTCCTTCCTCCACCACAATGGGTGGAAGTGCACCCATCAAAACCCTAAATATGCCACATAGTTGTCTGCCAGGTTAATAGATGGATATGTTCTGCCAGGGCAGAAGAATGACAGTCCATCCACCAAACTCTAGCCCTGGCCCGTAGTATTTATGGTTCTCCAACCTACTAATTTTAAAAAAATACAAATTTGAACAAGTAGCTATGTAAATAGCAGATGTATGGATCTCCCTAAGACCAGGTCCTGCACTTAATTCCCCCTGATAGTTTGCAGTGCATTGGCAGTAGGGCCTGTCCGAAAGGGGTGGCTGCTCATGGCTGGAGTTCAAGACATTTGAATTCAGTTTATCCTAAAAAAAACAAATGTTACTGAAAACAATCACATTTAAAGTGAAGTTATGGTTTAGTTTGGTCATAATATACTTAACAATATCACTAATTCACTATAAAAAGCACAAGTAATTAGAAATTATATTAAAAACAAAAATTTCAAAACTCCTGAAATGTGCCAGTTATGGTTAGGTACATAATTAATTCCGTAGCCATGCATGGCTCATAACGTCAGACATGAGATCACTCATGACATTTCAAATGACATATGTTATAGTACAAAAGGTAATTTTTCCAGTGAGGTCATTGGTAACATGACTCATGACATCAGCAGTAGCATCACTAATACCTTTGCTGTTGACATACCTAGAAACAATAATGGTGACATCACTGATGGTATTACTGATAACATTGCTAGTGACATCTTTAATGATGCCACTGTTGACATTAGTGATATTCTCCTTTTTATTGAGGCAGTTTTTCAAGTACTCATTTTGTTGCAGTAGGTGTTGAGAAACTAATGAATAGATACCTATTGGACCTGTGTATTGTTTTTCTGTACGGTAGTAGGTCTCTCCTTGTCTGGTAGTGGTTGTGTGGGCATTTGTGCATATATTGGTATTTTTGTGGATGTGGGGTCTTTAAACTAGGGGGTGGGACCTCCAAGAGGGGCCTCAAGTGATCCAGGGGAGGGTGTTGGGCTCCGGCCAAAAGAAGCATTATGCTGAAAACAGTCCTTTGTTTTAAGCAGAAAAAAATGAGCGGCAGTAAAACAGCCTGTACTGGGCCATAACTAACATGTAATGTCACTTATATCCTGGTTGGAAGAAGGTGTCAAACGAGAAGGGACTCCAAATATTTTTCAAAATCAACCCCATTTCTACCAACCCTGTTGCGGATACTTGTACAAGTTAGTAATGCCTGCTTGACTAGAACAGTATGTTTGGCAATCATGTATTTGATTGCATTTTTAAAACAGTAATAGAACTTAACTGCAATCTTTAAATGTCTAGACATACTTAAACATCATCAATTTGATAGGATAATTGTGAAAAATCCTAAGGGGGGCCTTGATGATTTGTTTTCCCACTGGAGGGTGCAGCATTAAAAGGTTTAAAGACCACTGATGTAGAATGAGGCAGATGTGTATGTACTCTTAGCTCCCTTTGGTCGTAGGCTAAGACCATGTCAAGCAGCCTCAGAATATGACTTTTAGCACATCGGAAGCCCAAACCCCTGCTCCTGGAGTCTACTATGCAGTTTTCAGTGGTCTGACATTTTGCAACCACTTGCCTTCCTTTCCTGGTTTTTACAAACATGTACATGCCTGCACATTTTTAAGATATCACGTCCAGCAGACTCTGGGTAAAGGACGTAGATTTCAATTTAGACATATGGCCAATTCTTTTTCCCTAGAACCTATGGACATGACATTCAACCAAGCTTAATACATTTGTATACAAGGGCATGTCCATAGGCCAAACTTAATATCTTGTCCTCTTTGTAAAAGACTCATATAACGTATGGATTACTGCTTAATGCCCTGTGTTCTGTCACCTTCTTAGTGAATTCACAGATGGACTGTCTAAAGGGCATGGCTAGATGTAGCATCTTTTGGCTCATGCCCATCGAGCCACAAGATTTGCACTCAGCTATGCTTCTCACCTGCCCTCAAAGCCTACTTGACAGAACGCTTTGCAATGCCAAGTAGATACCGTGTACAGATTTTCACTATTGGCAGAATCACACAGGCCAATACCCCCAGTCTTCTGTTATGCTTGTGAGTTCTTGGTGATAAATGCATGAACCAGCAACTCTCCTCATCCATTTCCACAGTCCCTAATTATTCATCTGTTCAAATACGTGCTGCAGATGTGTGTTTCTGCAAAGTATCCTTTTAACCGCACCCTGTAGACACTCACTCAGCTCCTGGAGCCCACAGGCATTTCATACTCTTAGAACAAATAATTAAGGGAAGGGCTGGGGAGAGCAGGAGAGGTCTCTCACTTCAGGGTTCCATGTGTTCCCGTGGCCTGCATCAGGGCAGTGAGTGCGGAAATGTTTGCTTGAATTTTCACTTCAAACCTATGGGTATTTTGTTTCATAAATCATGAGCTGGATCACTGGACGCAAGAATCGATTTAGTTTCATTAAAGGTTGAGTAAGTATATGATCCGGTACACAAAATTGTTGATGGAAATAAAAAAGCATTCAATAAAACGTGATTCTTCTCTAGGATTGCAGTTTGTGACTGGTTCACAAACCAAAATGCCAATATAATGTTTTAACATCTTGAATATCTTCCAAATTACTTACTTGGAATCGAGAATGGATGTTAGGTCAGCGGGCCCTTATTTCCTGACGTTGAGGTGGTTTTGCTTAGTACTATAGGTTGTGTATTTTGGGAGCTGCTTTATCCTTGTGCCAATGTCTCTAAGGAACTTTGAGTGGGAAGAACACATTTGTGCTTCCACTCCTATTACATTTGTTCCCATTAATATTCTTCACAGAGCTTTCAAAGATCAATCTAAGATGGGCAAAAAGCTTCATACTGTTTTGGACGTTGCATGCAGCTTTGCCAAACTTGATCCTATCCAAAGTTATTAAGGATCAAATATGCATTTTGATTAGGGATTAGTGTTTTCTCTCATCACCACAGAGCCACCTTTGCTAATAAACATAAAGCTGTGCAAACTAGATAGAGTCGGACAGACAGAAGCAGACATAGATGAGTAAGGCAGAGGAAGAAAGACACAGAGATGTAGAAAGAATAAGGGAAAAGTGGATGGATTAAAGGGTTAGAGATTTGTGGAGGGACGTGGGATAAATGGCCAGGTGGCTGGCTGGATCTATGTCATTTCATTTGAGTATGTTTCAGAGGATTGTATCTTCAGAGTCACTTTTAATTAATAACTGTTTTTCATTGATATGTGGGCTTACTTCAAAGACATCCTCTTCATTTTATGTCTCTGTTTTGTGTTCTTTCATGTCTACTATAAGTACCTGAAAGCCTCAACAGCCAATATTGCCAACTCGTACTCCAGCATTTGAAATGATCCCCAGTCCTACCCAGAATATAATCCTAACCATACCCAGACCTTTTTTGAAACCTTTGCCGAAAACCCTAACTGTATACTTAAACCTAGTCCTAAATGTCACTCTTCCATAACCACAATTCCTAGCTCAAACCTTACCTCGATATTGGATCTTACTTTAATGTTGATCTGACTCTGAATTGAACCTTGGTATTGGCAACTTCCCTATACCTGGTCATTAAGCCACACCTTAACCTTGATGTGATCAATGCCCTGAACATAGTCTAATCCTAACCTTGCTCTAAGCACTCAGCTTAACGTTTCCTCTTACACTTACACTAACCTCAATAATCATTAACTTTTGTCTTTAGCCTACTTAAGACTCAATCGTAAATCTATTCCTAATTCTTAATTTGAGAGAAGCCAAGCCCTCGCATTGACCCTTTCACTAAACCTATGCTTGATCCTAACCATTGCCCTAATTCTAAACTAGAGTCTGACCTTGTCATTATCCTTACTTTTGGTAATATCTTCATCTCATTATCCTGGGGTTTATGAAAAGCATTTGTCTCTCATTTTAGATTACAATTATATAGATTTTCCAAGAAATGTTTTCATATTCATAATTGTTCTTTGAAATGTACTGAGACTAAACGACATCAGTGGGTTAATATTCGGAATAATGGATAAATGGGGGTCTAGCATGTGAATGAACTATCGTTTTGCTCACCCGTGCAGATGAATATCCAGTTATCTTTCAAAACGTTTTTGTTTTTTTGCCCACACATATCTCCGTTTTAGAACATTAATAGAACATGTCCCTCTGGTGTATCGTTTTGATTTCCTTTCCCAAAGAACATATGTTCAATGTAAACAATCTCAGTCCGAGTATTGTTCTTGGAATCATATATAATTGAGGATAAATTGCCCAATGCTAAAAATATTTGAATATTAATCATATAGGACCATAAGTAGTAACTAATTTTCAGTAGCCATTAGAGGATGTATGAGACCTAGCAATTGTACATATATCAAGCAAGCAATGAGAAATAGCGGAACTCACTAATCAGGACCTAACTGCTTATCACGGTAATTCAAATCTTAAACGCATTACTGCATTTAATGGATTATTTTATTTTAATGACTGGTTTTAAGATTGACATGCGATAAATTAACTTTATGGTAAACGTTATATTTTGATTTGAAGAAACTGTTTTCCTTACAGTGTATATTCATGTTCCGGTTAGGGTTTGGAGTGCATTGAATTTGCCCAAAATCAAATCAAGACAAGTTTAGCTCACGTCTGGGTTGCAGTACATTTTGAAACATTTCAGTATCACCATGTGTTAAAGTGAATTCATTTTCAATTTGCTATTTAATGATTTAGCAATTTATAGTGCAGCTCTGACTAAAAATTAGTAGCTCATAATGGTGTAAAAGTAAAATGGTTAGTAATTATTTTTATATGCTCATTCTTTACTCTTTCAAATTTAACAGCAAACATTTTCACAATTCAAAAAGCAAACTGAAAAATATGATATGTTGTATAAATGCTTCTGGGAGTGGACGTGAGAGTGGAACAGTGAGTAGACTGTGATTGGAGCTGTCGAAAGAGATGTCAGTGGAACTGTGAGTAGAGCTGAGAGTGGATCTGTAATTGAAGCTCAGAGTACAAATATCAATGCACATGAGACTGTGACTGGAGTAGTTGAGCTTGAGCTGTAAGTAGCGTTAGGAGGAGAAATGTAAGTGGAATTGTGAATGAACGTGGCAGTTTAGCCATATGCGAGGATGTGAGAGAAGCAGTATGTGTGGCTGCGAACATTTACTGAGACTATTTGCATAGGTGTTTTGCAAATTATGGATTGTGGCACTAAGCATACCGTGGGCTTTTCGTTTTTTTTAGTTTTAATTTGTATTCATGTAGGGTTGGGAAGGTCCCCCATATGGCTTGTGTACCCTTACCAGGTTTCGGTAGATATTTGATTTTCATCTCAGCGCACATGACAATCAGAGGGGTGCACATAGGGCTCCCCGGGTAATGGAATGTGGCTCATAGTGAGGCTCTGTGGTGCGGAAGAGCACACCATGCGCACTCTCCTTTACCGAGCATGAGTACCATCAACTCACTGGGATGTCCAAGAATGACAGTGATGACAACAGTGCATTGTAGTAGAACGGCAAACCTTTTTATCTGCTATCCGTCATGGAAAATTGCATTCTGGCTGTCAATAAATTATTAATTTGGTCTGCCCGTCTCTTGAGACCTGGTCACTTTATCTATGGAGGACATGGATTATGCAGAGGTGTGTGTAACTTGGAGGTCTGGTAGAATGGCTGTGAAGAGTGTTTGTTACATGTGCATGTGTCCACACAGGAATCCATGTTGATGTCACCCAGTGGAGTAGTACCTAAGAGAAGGGTAACAGAGAGCCCTAAACAGCAACATGAAATGAAAGGCTTCTCTAAAGGTCTTCTGGGATCCTTGGTATTGGACTAAACTGAAGGGTCTGAAGGATAGGAGACGGAGGGTCCCTTTGCAAAGTAGTTGAAAATCATTTTGCCTTACTGATGCATTCTTTTCCGTAAGTGTTATTCATACCAGGTTAACTGGTAGTTACCTGGGGAAGCCACTCCTTCATTTGTGTCTTTACTTTGGGCCTTCCTAGACAGGAGCCTCCCAGCTCCAGCTCACCTTCCTACTGACACTGCAAGATAAAGACTATGGCCCTCATTCCAACCCTGGCGGTCTAAGACCGCCATGGCGGAGGGCAACGGAAGCACCGCCAACAGGCTGGCGGTGCTTCCAGGGCTATTCTGACCGCGGCGGTAAAGCTGCGGTCAGAAAAGGGGATCCGGCGTTTTCCCACCGGATTACCCCTGGCCCAGAGAATCCTCCATGGCGGCGCTGCTTGCAGCGCCGCCATGGGGATTCCAACCCCCTTCCCGCCAGCCTGTTTCTGGTGGCTTACACCGCCAGAACCAGAATGGCGGGAACGGGTGTCGTGGGGCCCCTGGGGGCCCCTGCACTGCCCATGCCACTGGCATGGGCAGTGCAGGGGCCCCCTAACAGGGCCCCATTAGGATTTTCACTGTCTGCTTTGCAGACAGTGAAAAACGCGATGGGTGCTACTGCACCCGTCGCACTCCTGCAACTCCGCCGGCTCCATTCGGAGCCGGCTTCATTGTTGCAGGGTCTTTCCCGCTAGGCCGGCGGGCGCCCTTTTGGCGGTCGCCCACCGGCCCAGCAGGAAAGTCGAAATGACCCCCGCGGTCTTTGGCCGCCCGCCAAAGTTGGAATGACCCCCTATGTTCTGATGTAGACCCTAGAGTGCTGTCTGCTGTCCATCAGGAGGTGACAGTCATTTCCTCTATCACCCTGGCCAGACTACAACCCAACAAATTATGAGATCATCACCAGCTTGGCGGTGTTTTCTATGACTTCAGAGGAGCCACCACCACAGCAGCACCTCTGAAGCCACTGAACGTTTGGTGCATAGCTGGCATCTTTAAGCTAGCCCAACAGCAAATGTTGATGTTTTTCATAACCAAACTTCCAAGACTACAATTTGTTTATTAAAAACAAAAAAACAAATGCCCCCCATGCCCTGAGAATATTCTTCCAGGATTTCGGAGGCATTTTATCATTTTTTTCAATTTGTGACCGCCAAGTAAAATTGTGACAAACAGGAAAGAAAAGGACATTAGACTACCTGCTCTAAACAGGGCTGGTGGTCTGATGCCCTTACTTTGATGGCCCCTACTTTGTTGGGCCTTTGAAGTTAATTTTTTGACAAAGGAGCCAGTGAGGGTGCCTCAGCTGGAAAACTGATAGTATGCTTAACTCAAAATAGAGCAAACAGATACTTTTTCATGTTTCTGATGGAGTACTCTATCAGTGAAACTCGAGTTTGGGCCCCAGTCTGAGAGGAATACATAAGGTAGTTCCAGAAACTGATCCCAAAGTATTACTTGTTAAATACATAAATTCTGTCTGAAAATAATTAGACGTATGGGGCAGAAATTGCCAGCCATGGTGCTACCTACACTTTCTCTATGAGAATGCAGGGTCCTACTCCAGTGAAAACCAAGAGACTTTTTTCAGCAAATGGGTTGTGGAATTTACTGCCCAATTGCCTTCACCAGGTTTGGGCTTGGAACCTGGAAATCCCTGCATCCTGGCAAGGAAAGAGTTCCTTTGGGCTTGTTTGAAAAGAAGGAACTGACTGACTGCTATGGAGGTGGGCAGAAGGTGCCCTTGCATGAGGAAGTCACTGCCTAGAAGAGAGGCACTGTCAAGCACTGCGGTACAAAGATCTGGAAGCTGCCTGATGCAGCCCGGTGAACGATCTGCATTGCTAAATCATATACTGAGATCTGGAAACCCTGGTGACCCACCACCTGCTCAGGAGCACCCATGACTAAGAGGTACTCATACAAACCACAGCTATACCTCCCTGGTTTCCTGCTACAGAAGTCAGAGTCCCTTTAAATACTCATCACTGAGAATTCATAACCACATTTGGCAGTCTTTCCTAAGAACTGAAGCAACAGGAGAGGTGTTGCACCAGGCTTGGGTCACCGTCGACAGTGGACACTTTGACTAGGACTCCTAATCTGTACTGCATGCTAGGCTGGGCTCTCCCTTTGTTTGGATACTGGGTATCTGTTTGGCCCTGAGGACGTTCCCCAATGAAAGCTGAACATGGCTTCTTAAACACCTTGCATCAAGTCAAGTGCTGTACTTGCACACCAGATGTGTACAACCGTAATATTGGCTGTGCCATGGCAGAGTCAACACAAACCCGCTCTATGACCCTGGCTGAGTAACCCACCACCAGGATCATAGTTACCCCACATCCTGCCAGCACTCACAGGCCAAGCCTGCTAATAGGATAACAAGAACATAAAGTTATTTTTCACAGTAACTTTCCACAAACTCTTGGGAAGGTTAGGTAGGATCTAGGGATATATTACAAGAAGTTTAACCTCCGGTTCCTCCACATGTGTTAATGTCCTTACCTACATTGGATAACCATATAATATCTGTGCTAGGATACCAGCCTAAGTTAATTGTCTGCTTTCAGGGATTATCATCTAAATAGGTCTCAGAGAATGATTTAAGCACACTTCAACTGGACCTTGCCTTGCACTTGAGCCCCTAGCTGTACCAGGTCCTCCAACCAGACATGGCCATTTTTAAGCCCAGCTCCAGTGCTGTCCTGAGGATCCTCTCCTTGACCTCCTCTCCCTCTTTTCAAGCTCTCTCTCTCTCTCTCTCTTTCCTGCTTTCTCTCTTATCTCTCCCTTTTCTCTGTCTCTTTACTCTTTGACTTTATTTGCCACTTTCCCTAGAATTGTGCATTCAATCTCTTGTGCTTTCATGCAGTCTTTTATAGTCATTCACTGGCACCTTTCTCCGCTCTTTCACTAATTCTGTCCCACTTTGTTGTGTTTTTGCATTCATTCTGCAGTGTTTATCAGTGTATACTCATTTATTCTGTGCAGCTTTACTGTCCACCTTCCATTCACTCTTCAGAGTTTTACTTTCCTTGCAGCTCTCTTTTAGTGCTTTCCTCACTCTTTTACGCTTGCTTTCCTCTTTGGTCTTTCCCTCATCCTCTGCCCTTTTGCTCTGTTTTTGATTTTTTTCCTCTCTCAAGAACTTTTTTGCCATAACTTTTCCTATCTTTTCCCACATTTTTGCTCTCCTCTGTGCCTTCTGCTCTTGTGACAGCCTTCCTACTTCTTCTCTTATGCCATACTGCCTTCCCACCTCTTGCTCACTGCCTCAAAGCTCCTCCCTGCACTTTCTTAATAGCATCTGCAGCACAGACATATGCAGTGTGTGTACTGTCGGCAAGCTGAAGGTACACCAAATGTAATCCTGTCTGCACTTGTCTGTGCTGCGTCCAGCACCAGGACTGCTGCTGGTCCTCCTCCCACCCTCCATCCCCCTCATCACTGCTCCACAGCTGCCCTCCACTTCATGGAACCTGGGGCCAGATGTAGCAAAGTTTTGCTAGTCGCAAATGTCCCAAATCGCTATTTGCGACCCCGCAAAATCCGAAATGGGATGCAAAAATCCCACTTCTGAATAGCAAATAGTGATGCGACCCAGCACCGACTCGCAAAAATTGCGACCTGATTTTGCTTTCCGCAATCAGGAAGTCGCAAATTGCGAGTCGCAAACCATATGCAAAAGCCAGTCACAAATTGCGACTAGTCGCAAAAAGCCAGTTTTGCACATCCAGATTACCACTGATTCAGAGCAGGTGGTAACCAGAACCAAAGTATAAAAGGAGACCCAGAAGGCATCTGGGTGACTCAAAATGGCTGAACTGTATGTGATAGCATGGAGGAGGAGAGTCCAGGCTGCCCAGCAGAGGAGGATGAGGCAGAGACAGGAGAGGATATACCGAACCAGGCAGACCCTATTCCAACAAACTGAGGAGGAGATATATGACAAATATAGACTGAGCAGTGCTGTAATCTTAGAAATAATTGAACTGCTGAATCCTCAGCTTGAATGACAGACAATGCACAGCAGGGCCATCCCTACACATGTGCAAGTGCTATGCTCACTGCCCCTCTTGGCCTCGGGTAGCTATCAGGGGGTGATTGTTGTGGAAGGTGGGGTATCCCAAAGTGCACTCTCATGATTCTTCAGATGTTTCCTAGATGCCATAATCGCACACATGTCCAGATATATATACCTACCCAGGAATGAGGCGGAAATTAACAGCACCAAGTTGGACTTCTATAGAATTGCCAACTTCACCCATGTAATAGGGTGTGTGGATGGGACACCTATACAAATTTGCCCACCTGCAAATTTGGAATATGTGTTCCGCAATAGGAAATGTACCCACTCACTAAACATCCAGGTGGTATGTGACACCCATTATGTCATTACTGACATTGTAGCTAAATATCCTGGGAGTACACATGACTCATACATATTCAGGCACCGTGGGATACACCAACGCCTAGAACGTGGGGAGTTTGGAGACGGATATCTGTTAGGTATTGGTGACTACACTCTGAAGCCATACATACAGGTCACTGTGTAACCCATTGATGCCCTGCTAAATTTGCCTTTTTTGTCAAACAGGTGACAGTGCATATGGCCTGAGACCATGGATACTCAACCCGTACCTAACACCTGGCAATCAGAACGAGAGGCGATATAACAGTGCACATCGGCAGACCAGAACTGTAGTTGAGAGGACCTTTGGCTTGTTAAAGGCAAGATTCAGATGCCTCCACAAAAGTGGAGGTGCACTCCAGTATTCCCCAGAAACAGCATGCAAGATAGTTGCCGCCTGTGCCATCATACAGAACATTGCCACCAGACGTGGGCTACATCTCACCCCTGAAGACACAGACATGGAGGATGAGGAGCAAGAGCTACCACACCTACAGCCTGGGGATAGATGCATCGCAAATGAGGGCAGACAGAGACGGAACCATATTGCAACCCAATACTTTGGCAGGTACGTGGCAACCGTGACCACACTCACTAATGTCAGACACACATAGCCCAGTTGTGTAGTGAAACAAACAAAACCTTTTTATTTCTAAACTATGATATCATTAGAATTGTGCAGTATGCCACAGTCTTGAATTGTAAAAAGTCATATCAGACACATTAATTGCATGTGGCTCAGTAATAGTACATTTTGGTGGCTCACCGCCTCCTCCTACCGCTGCCACCATGGCTCACTCCTGGTGGGTCTCCTGACCCCTGCTGTGCACTGCTACTCCGCAGCACACGCAAATCAGTGGCAGACACACTGCTGATGGTAGAGCCCTCCTCGCTGTCCTGCGGGGTATCCCCTGTGCCCCTTGCAGCCTGCCTGGTCTCCATTATGTCAACCGCATGGCTGATGCGGCCATGTCCCTCCCTGTGCCACATCCCCTGCGAAATGACCTAGTTCAACCTGCAGGCTGACAGTACGCCTTGACAGGCAGGTGGTGTTTGTAGCCAGGCGCCCAATGGATGCTGCAAGTCTGTCAAACCGGGCTGCAGTGTTGCGCTCCCTGCGCCCTGTCTGCCACGAGTTCCCTGACCAAATGTTCGATGGCCTATGTCAGGTTCCCCAGATGTGTGTTCATGTGTTGGAACTGATTGTCCACATTAGCCATCCCATGGGTCATAATGGTCTGCAGTCTAGTAAGGTTCCTGTTTATTGACCGCAACTGTCTGTTTTGCAGGCGCTGACCCTGTACCAGTGATGCCTCCAGTCCTGCAAACTCAACGTCTGCGACATCATCCCTGTGCACAGACTGCACTCTGCGCCGGCGTCTGTGCACTGCTCCTGCTGCTGCCTGTGTGTGCCTCTCTGTAGGGCTGGGCCCTGGTGCTACCCCTGCTGCCTCCATGTCCTGCGCGGGATCTTCCATGGACTCTGGTGGCATTTCCATGGGTGGTGGCGTCCTGCTGGGCCCTGCTGTGCCACTGGCAGCCTCCTCCTGTGGGTCTGGCCAATTTTCCTCTCCCTGCATGTGTTCTCTGATGGGGGTGCCTTGTGGGAGACCTGTGGGACATAGGGGATACACTGTCAGTCTTGCACATCTGTTTTATGCCTCATAATAAACATTTGCCTATATTTGGACCACTGTACTACATTGCCCATAATGCAATATTCTAGAGGTTGCTAGACTGGAATGGAGCTAGTCTGGTGGTGCCTGCTGCTGTGTACTGGGATAGTGTGTATAATGCATTTGTGGGTGTCAAAGCATATATCATAGTACTCCATTTTTGATATTCCAGGCGCTGAATTGTCCACATCTACTATGCCCAGTACAGCCTCCGGCTCCAGTGTCGTCTCCACTATGGTTTCCAGGGCTGTAGGTGGTGGAACGGTGGATGGGCCTCCTCCAGTGCCCCTCATCTCCCTCATGCGCTCCGCAACCCTCTCCTTGGTCCTGGAGCGAAAGTCATACCACCTTTTCCTGATTTCATCTAGGGTGCGGTGGCTTACCCCAATGTCATTGATTTTTTCTTGAATTTCTTGCCAAATTCTTTTCTTCTGAGTGTCAGGGACACTCATTGTTGCCTTGCCGAAGAGTTGGTCACGGTGCAGGAAGCACTCCTCCGTTAGGACCTTCAACTCCTTGTCTGAGAATTTTAGTTTTCTCTTCCTGCCAGTACTGCCTGTCTCCTTCTCCATGGTTGCTGCAGCTCCTCTCACCTGGGTGCGGCTCTGCAGTTTGGGCTGGGTGTGCTCCTCCCTCCTCCCAGTTCTATTTGGTGACTTCCTGGTTCTGATGTCATCACCAAGAGCCAGGAAATAGGTTTCCCAACTGTAATGTTCACCTGCAGGCAATTTGCGAGGCAGTCGCAATTTGCAACGTCGGACCACATCCTTCGCGCAAATTGCGGGCTCGCTTTTAGCGAGGTCACAAATTGCGACATCGCTAAAAACAGAGGTCGCAAAATGCGGTGCAACACCTCTGCGACTCGCAATTTGGTATGGCAAGTTTTTATTGCATTTGGTTTTGCCAGTCGGAAATAGCGATTCGCATGGAGTCGCTATTTCCGATTTGCAAATTTTTACCTACCTACATCTGGCCCCTGGTCACTAATCCCAGCACTGCTGTCATACCAAGCTGGCCACACCAAAGGTGTTGCACCAATTGCCACTTCATAAGCACCCTCCCATACTCACCTCATGCCACTCACACTACCTCCACCCAACACCTATGACCAGATACACTGGAACACCCTACACCTTTATCCCCCTCCATGACCTCATCTACCACCTGGAGGATTTCACTGATCCTACCATGACAAATCTCCTAGAGGACCTATCAAATGTCAGAACTCACACAGTGAGTGGAAGTAAAAACCCACCCTAATCACCTGGTCTGACCACCCCATTGTGCACTTCGACATCATCATCACAACACTGACCGTGTTCCTGAATGACATAAACATGGTCACTTTCCTGGATGCCCGGAAATACACCAGAGTACTTCACCTCTGGCGAAACCCTCAGTCAATTCAAAGAGCCTAGTCAATTACTTGCCCATCTCCTTACGGCCCTAACTGCTGAAAGTTATAGACAAGATAAAAAACAAACATCTAGCCACTCACCACAAAGACAACACCACTCAATCTGGAATCATGTACAACCACAGAATGGAGACCGTTTTAATCACCGCCACGGACATCCGACTCATCATGGACATAGAAGACACCTCTGCCCTCATCCTGCTAGACCTATGTGCCACTTTCAACACTGTTCTCTACCCTATCCTTATCCAACAAATACACAAAGCCCACATTCAGGAACCTGTGCGGCATTGGATGTGCTCCTTCCTTACATGCAGCACCCATTTGGTTAGCCTGGCTCAATTCACCCAAACAGCAACTATCCTCATCTGTGGAGTTCCATAGGATGATTGCTTAGCCCCATTCATTTTCACACCTACATGGGCCAACTCACCAGCATAGTCCATGCCCACTGAATCAACATCACATCCTACGCAGATGAAACTAGCTCATCCTCTCCCTCTCCAACAAGACATCAAACACCCAGACCAACTTATCCGTCTGCATAACCGAAGTCTCCAGATGGTTGAAAACTAACTGACTCATTCTCAACAGAGACAAGACTGAAGTAGTAATCTTCACCAAAAATACCTTACTTTGGTACTCCACCTAGTGGCTTGCTGAACTGTGAAGTATACACCACCCAGCAATGGACGGAAAGAACATCGGATTAGTAATTGACAACCAGCTCACAATGACCAGCAAAGTGAACGCAGTCTCTGCCTCCTGCTTGCATACAGTCAAAATACTCTAATAGATTTTCAAATGTATTCCACACAATCCCTCATCACCAGCAAGCTGGAATATGACAATGTCTTTTGTGTCAGTTTTGATGAACAACTGACTTCCATAGCATACAAAACATAGCAGCCAGATATATTATAGTACTTATAGATTATAGTACTGCCCCAAGATTCATATTAACCAGCACTTTAAATAACGTTACTGGCCCCTAATCCACAAATGAGCACTCAACAAATTTTCCATGCACACATACAAGGCTCTGAACAATGTTGGCCTTTGTTTCCTCAACAATCTAAACATCCACAGACCTACCAGACATCTCCGCTCAGCTGGACTCTTACTCTCATACACCCTCGCATATGTAAAACCGGATCTGGAGGTTCTGCCTTCTCCTGCCTAACGCCAAAAGCATTGAATGACCAGCCCATGCATATCAGTGCTGTCTATTCAGTTCTTGAATATCATAAGAAATTAAGGCCCATATTAATACTCTGTTTGCGCCGGATTTGTGTCATTTTTTTTACACAAATTCAGCACAAACTAAACTCCATATTTATATTCTGGCACTAGACACATCTAGCACGAAAATATTTGGAGTTAAAAAACTTTTTTGCCTGTGGAATGAGATGCAAGGTAGGCGTTCCCGGGCAAAAAATGCCTCAAAGGCTCTAGTGCCTTATTTATCCTCCCGTGCAAAAATCACGGACAGGAGGAGGAGGGCCTTAAATAATGGCGCTAAGCCTGCCTTTAACGTTGGAGACCATGGAAATTGCACACAGGTGCCCTCCCCTGTCCCAGGGACACCCCCACCCACACCAGGAGGTCACCTACGGATGGAGGAACCATCCGAAGGTAAGTCCGGGTAAGTATTTATTTTTGTGACCAACGCTGCTTGGGGGCCCTGACTTGGGGCCCCCTGCACGGCACTGGCCCCAATGGCCATGTCCAGGGAACATTTGTCCCCTGGGCATGGCCATTGGGGTGGTGGGCATGGCTCCTGTCTTTACTAAGACAGGAGCCATGTCCACAGGGCTTGTGTGCCAGAAATGGCGCTACACTGCTTAGAGGAATTTTTTTTGCCTCTAAACAGTGTAGCGCCATAATTTGGCGCACAAGCCCCGGTTCCCCTACGCCTCCCAGGCCCTGTTTGTGGCCTTTACAAGGACGCTAACAGGGCCTTAGCGCCGGCTAGCACCATTCCATAAATCTGGTGCCCGGCCGACGTCATGGAATAGCGCTAGCCGGTGCTATACTTTTCGCCGCAAACCTGCGCTAACGTAGGTTGCGGGAAAAAGTATAAATCTGGCCCTAAAGACCTAGCTCTTCACCTAATCTTGGTCATGATCTGGCCTATGCAGCTCTAGCCTGTGTAGCTCCTGCATTCAGCACCAGGATACAGTCCCTGATGAGTTGTGCATTCTACAAATACCCATACCAGACCATAACACACACGGTATTTTTTTGTGTCACAAAAATACCACAATTTACGTTCAGAGTAAATGCACTGTGGGACCCTGATTCATTGCATGATAATGGATGTTTTATTGAGTTGTAAGTTGATAATCCCCAACATCTCCCTGAGTAAGTCTTGGAATGCTCAACGTTGCTACCTTGAGTGTTAAATGTGTGTACTGGGTGAATAATGTTATGCTCAATGGTAAGGCAAAGCCCCATGGCATCAGTGATCTCAAAGCTCTGAGTGGTTCAGCCTAAACCCAGCAGCTAACTGGTCTGACCTGAGACTCCAGAAAACTGTATTGAACAGGTTTTACAGTGAATTTCAAAACCATAGCTCAACCTAACAGTTCTTTTGTCATTGAATTTTGGGAGGTTTGATGACATGCTGCATAACACTTCCCTGTTCGACAGCCTTTGGCCATGTGCAGCAGGACTGGCCTAGGTAAACTCTTGTATCCCAACACCCCAGCTGTGCATGTCAGTCAGGATTGTGCATCAGGGATTGCCTGCAGGGTCTGGCTTTCACAGTGCCCTGATCACAATCCCCACATTGGCCAAAACTTCATGCAGTCCCATCCCAGGCTGCACATGATCTCTGATCATAACCTGCACCCAACTCCAATACTAGCCCCGTGCAGGACCAAGATGTGCCAGGCCTTCATCTAATGATGGTGCAGGATACACAAATGTGGCACATCAATCTGCAAATCCTGTTACAAGTTTTGCTTTTTAAAACTTCGCTTTCTTTTCTCAGGGGTCCTTTTGAGCCTCCCTACAAGGGCCTGTACATCAGGGTATTCTTACCCTGCCCCTTTAAACATGTTATTATCTAGTTAATCTATTTCATTATATTTTCCCAGTAAGAACACACAGATTTACAGATCTGGATAGGCAAATCTACAAAGGACAATGGGACAAATGGGCCCCTTTTCCAATGGCATTGCTTTATGTTTGAATGGATTCATGAATACTCCCTGGGTTTACAGACAAGTGGAGAATTTACAAATTAACTGTAGATATATCATAAAAAATTAGCCCTTTGAAGCACACTCAACACAATTTTCGTAACACAAATATCTCAAAAACTACTGCACACCAAACCAATCAAAGGCACAACTCTGTATGATGTTTACGTTTATGCCAAGTTGGTGTAGTTCCAGTCAGGAGTGTTTGCTCAGGGAGAAAGTAAATTTTGTACTGGAAATGGAATGTGCTCAAATTTAAATCAAAGCTTTTTGCTAGCTGAATAGCTGAACATTCCAGCAACTGGGGAAAATGATTAAAAAATCAATGAGTACTGCCATTATTAATTGCCTAAATATCAGTCTCTTTGAGAAAGACAAGCAAACTCACACATTCAGGATCAATTACTAGCTGTGCTGGTTGAAACTTCAACAATCTCTGAACATGAGTAACAACTATTGTTAAGCAACAGTCTATGAAAAAACGTTGAACAATATAAGAGTCCATCTAGCCGTTCCATCACCAATCTATTATTTTTATTGACTTAATGTGTTTTTAAGGAAGCAAAGCATGTTTTATCTAAAACACTACATTCTTAATTACTATTGTCGTCTTTTTGCTAACAATGAAACATGTAGTCTAATATTTAATTGTTTTCAATAAACCTTCCCCTGTCTGAAACAAAATAAGTGTTCACTGTATGACAATCAACATACAATTAAAAAGTGCTTAGGCACAACAGCAAAAACTGACGTCCTGTATCACATGAGGCTGAACAAAGACCTGAATTCGAAATTGGTTTCCCATGTTTGCAGACTCAAATACTCTAGCTCTTGACCTCCAGGTCAAGATTGAGGCTTCCCAGCTGCCTGGCTGAGAGCGCAGAGGCACTGCTGTCTCAGTTCAGGAAAGTCCTGCATTCTAACCTGCTGCTGGGTGTCTTCTGGCCCTGTGCTTGCTTCGTCTCCTCTATGTGCGTAGCTCTGTTTTTGTGATTATTACTCTTGTTTTCAGTCTTTGTTGCCATTGGAGTCAATATTTGTAACTGAGTTGTTTCACATTTCGTGTTTTGTCCATGTTGCTGCTGATTTCGCTGCTCCCACCTTTTTCCTGGCTTTACCACCATCCTCTGTTACTCAAGATAAGAACTCACCGCCCTCAAGCCCAACCACCCAACACGACTTGCTACTTTGCCTCTCCACCTGGGATGACTCCTCGTGGCCAGTGACCCTAGCCCCCCCCGCCTTAAAAAGCCTGCAACCTAGAGGTCATCATTGACAACAAGTTAAACATGAAAAGCTAGGTCAACACAGTATCCTCCACCTGCTTCCACACCCTTTGCCTTCTACGTAAGATCTTCAAATGACTTCCCATTGACTCCAGGAGCACCGTCACTTAGGCCCTCATCACCAGCTGACTAGACTACTTAACTGCCCTCTATGCTGGACTCACAAAAAACATATGAAAAGATTCCAGATCATCCAGAATACAGCAGCCAGGCTCATCCTTGACTTATCAAGAAGTACACACATATCCTCACGCCTACGGAATCTCACCATACACAAACAATATCAATTCAAGCTTCTAACCCTCATCTACAAAGCCCTGCACAACCAAGGACCAGCCTGCCTCAACCACCAGCTAAACTTTCATCACCCCACCAGACACCTTCACTCAGCACCTCGCATCTGCAGGAGCAACTACGGAGGACATGCCTTCTCCTACCTGGCTGAAAAATTCTAGATTCCGCTCAGCTGACACTGTGCCTGGATACCCTCACAGTTGATAAGTGCGGCCCTACAAATCCTGATTGATTGATAGTCACTACGCCACATCTCCTCTGAGTATTTTTATTGCACAAAGTGCAGTGAAATGAAAATCACATACCTCACGGGGAACCATGAAATTCACAGTTTACTTTGGTGTATGTCTTTCATCGTCATCATTACAGCCCTGGAACCACTCTACAGAATTGTTTCATTGCCATAGTCACTAGGATTATGCAGGAATTGAGGACCAAATATTGTTACACTGTGTACATGTTGGACCTGGCCCTTTTTGCCTGGTCATCCCCAAACTTTTTGCCTACTTCCTCCTATTTTTTGTGACCAGTTGTTTTTGGCTTTAAGACTCTGGGCACTTTACCAATGCTAACCAGTGCTAAAATGCATATGCTTTCTGTATAAATTGTGCTGGTGATTGGTTTATCCCAGATTGGCATATTTGATTTACTAGTAATTCCCTAGTAAAGTGCGCTGGAGGTGCCCAGGGCTGGTAAATCAAATGCTACTAGTGGGCCTGCAGGACTGATTGTGCCACCCACATGAGTAGCCCTGTAAACGTGGCTCAGACCTGCCACTGCAGGTAGTTTTAAACTACCAATTCGCCCTGGCAAGTTTACCCACTTGCCAGGCCCAAACCTTCCCTTTTTATACATGTCAGGCACCCTTAAGGTAGGCCCAAGGGCCTGTATTGAGCTTGCATCCTGTTCTGAAGTCTCGGGCCATCAAAGACTTCTTCTGCCAGCACCTGGACTCTCTGCTGAGACTCCTACCCTGCCAAGTGGTGCCCTATCCAGTCCCTGGGCTTTGAAAGGTGAAGGTGGTGGAACCAAGGTGGAAATTCATGCACAGGAGCCATGCAGGGAAAACTTTGACATACCACCTGCAATACGGCTGTAAAAGCGATGCGCCACCTGCATTGAGGCTGAAATTGACGCACCACCTGCATTGCAGCTGGGAAATCAATGGATCACCTGCATTGCGGCTGGAGAAATGACACAACACCCGCTTGCGGCTGCTGAAATCAAAGCAAACCCCACGCAACACAGATTCTCATCATTGTGCGACCGGATTTTGCATGCAACATCACTTGGCGTCAAAATCGACGTGAACCTGCTCGGACCCGAGTAGCCTGTCCAGAAATCAATGCATCACTCTCTTAAGGGGGGAGAAAAACGATGCATCGCCTACCTGACCAGAGAAGAAACTATGCACGGCCTCGCTTGTGAGTAAGGAATTGAAGCATTGCTGACTTTTCTGACACATGCTCGCCCGTGCAGCTTTATTTTTTATGCAAACCAGGTACATTGTGTAACAACAACGCATCCTTTGTTTTCTATAGAGTAAGACTCTTTTTAGTTTAAAACATCATATCTTGATTTGAGTATGTTAGATTTTTGCTGTTTTGTTCTTCTTTGATTTAGATTAATATTGGCTATTCTTCTAAAGTGGTGTGGTGTCCGTTTTGTAGTGTTTTCACTGTATAAATGTGTGAGTTGGTACAAATATTTTACACATTGCCTCTGAGATAAACCTGACTGCTTGTGCCAAGCTACCAAGGGGGTGAGCAGAGGTTATCCTAGGTGTGTATCTCCGTCACCCTGACTAGAGTGAGGGTCCCTGCTTAGACAGAGTACATACTGGCAACCAGAGACCCCATTTCTAATAGTACAGTATTATGAGGCGCATTCTCTGACTGAATTATTTTGACCCATTTGAACTGTAAGTCACTTTTATAAAACTGCAAAGTAGGTGACAAACATGATTGATCCATAAATATGTGGTATAAATTCCATCCAGAGAACCACATAATTCCACAAACCCTGATCATTAAAGAAAAGTAAACTGTTAGACTTGGCATCCTTGGCATGGTCTCCCCTAACTTTTTGCCTCTGCTTCCCAGGTTGCTGATGTGTGCTGTTTTTGATACTCTGGGCACTTTACCACTGCTAAACAGTGCTAAAGTGCAAGTGCTCCTATGTAAAATATATGTGTAATTGGCTTATCCATGATTGGCATATTTGATTTACTAGTAAGTCCCTAGTAAAGTGCACTAGAGGTGCCAAGGGCCTGCAAATCAAATGCTAATAGTAGGCCTGCAGCACTGGTTGTGCCACCCACCTAAGTAACCCTGTAAACATGACTCAGACCTGCCACTGCAGTGTCTGTGTGTGCGGTTTTAAACTGCCAATTCGACTTGGTAAGTGTACTCACTTGCCAGGCCTAAACTTTCTATTTTTATACATTTAAGGCACCCCTAAGGTAGTCCCTAGGTAGCCCCATGGGCAGGGTACAGTGTATGTTAAAGGAAAGACATGTGCTTATGTGGTTTACATGTCCTGACAGTGAAATAATGCCAAATTCGGTTTTCACTGTTCCAAGACCTATCTCTATCATAGATTAACATGGGGGCTGCCTTTCAACATTATTAAAGTGCAGATTCCCCTTGAGAGCAGATAGAAATCTGGAGTTTAGGGTCCGTGAGCTCACCATTTAAAAATGCATCTTTTAGTGAAGGTGGTTTTTGGATTGTGAGTTTCAAAATGCCACTTTTAGAAAGTAGGCATTTTCTTGCTTAAACCATTCTGTGACTCTGCCTGTTTGTGGATTACCTGTCTGGGTCAGTTTGATAGTTGGGCTGTTCGCACCTCTCCTCTAGACAGTGACACAAAGGGAGCTAGGGTGTAGCCTGCATATCCTGATGAGCCATCTGTGCTAGGAGGGGAGGGAGGGGTGGTCACTCACACCTGAAAGGGCTTTGCCTGCCCTCACACAATGCAGTCCCCAACCCCCTGGTGTGTGTCTGAGGCCTGGCCTGGGCAAGGCAGGATCTTGCAAACAAGAGAGACTTTGCTTTGAAGTTTACCAACTTCACAGGCAGAAAGGGGTATAATTATTGGACTCCAAACCCCTGCAAATTAGGTTACTTCAAGGATTCAAGAGGAAACTCTGCTGGGAGAAGAGCTGAAGATCTGAGGAGAAGTGCTGCATTGGCCTGTGACTGTGCTGTGTTGGGCTATCCTGCAGTTGCTGCTTCTACCTGTGCAAGGGGACACTGCCCGGAACCACAACGCCACCTGCACTGAGGCCGTGGACTTCATAGGAGTGCAATGACCCTGATAACCCTGTAAGCTTTGGGCACTGCAGCCGCTGATCCCGCCCAACTTTGCTGACTTCGGAGTGTCATAAGTCTGACGTCCATGACACCTGACGCCATCGCAGTGCCATTATCACGGCCCGTGAGGTTTCCCCGCAGCATCATGACTTTGCCGGACTGATGCCGCTACACCTCCACCGCTCTGCAGTAAGGACCCGATGCCACTGGGTGACGCCTCTGCCCTTCTGCCCCGTAGCACCAGAACCGATGCCGCCTCAGATCCAGCGACGCCTCGCTCCCTGACTCCGTGCACAGTCCTGTTTTCTACTTTTTTGCTAAGGTACTATACCTGGGAGTCGAATGACTCTGTAAATGGTGCCATTGGCATCACATTGTAGGAAACGACTCCGTCACTCAGCTGCTTAATACCAACTTGCAGCATTTGTGCCTCTAGACACTGATTTTGTGCTTTTAAGTGCTAAATTCATATTTTTAACTGTGTATTGTGGATTGTTTTATCGTATTTGGTCTTGTTTATTTCGATAAAATAATATCTATTTTTCTAAACCTGTGTTGTGTCATTTTGTAGTGGTTCACTGTATTACTGTGTGTGTTTGTACAAATTCTTAACACATTATCTCTGAAGTTAGGCCTGCCTGCTCGTGCCAAGCCACCAAGCGGGTGAGTGGGGGTTAACTGAGTTTGATTCTCCTTTACCTTGACTAGAGTGAGGGTCCTTGCTTGGAGAGGGGGTCCTGGCTGCCACCCAATTACCTCATTTCTAACATAAACCAATTTAAATATACTAATTTCAGTCAGTTCGTTGTTGAACCTTGAAGAAATTAGATTTAGCACTCTTTCACATCTTGAGAGCGAAAGTGTTTTTTAACAACACAACAAAAGTGTGTTTTTTGCCAAAGTTCTTCTTTATTCTTAATTACATAATTACGCTTTATTCCCTTCTTTGTACTGCAGAAAACAAAACAATAAAGTTTAGTAATCCATTTTCTATTATCAAAGACCAGTGCCCTTTTAAAAACAACACCCTTTTAAATAAAACTACCCCAAAATAAATAGGTAACATACAAAAATAGAGGTAATGTGTAATAAGGCTCAGTAGATTATGTGGGAGTTTGGGAGATATTTAAAAAACACTCAGCCATACCAGGGAAAATAAATGTGGCACAATAACTATTTGCAATAACGCTGCTAGTAAACACAAATTTGAAATCACCATTGCTGATGGTGAATGATAATTTTATCAGAAAATCATAGTTAGCTCAAGTCAACGTTTTTGTTTTTAAACTTTAGATTTGATCTTATCTCTACATCTAACTATAACATCACATTACCTTTTGTATTATTTAGTGATTTTTTTTGGCTCCTGTCAGGATTGGTCCCCAATTCAGCCACGGGCAGTAAAACTGGAAAAGCTTGCACGTTACCTTGAAAGGACAAGGCACTGCGGTATTTTGGGCCCGGGGGGGTCAGGGTGTCCCTAGCATGCCCCATACACACTATTTAGAAACATGTTTATGACACGGAGACCAAGACCAAAAGTTCAGTAATGCAAGATGCAATAGCAAGTATGTTATGTTATGTTATGTTATGTTATGTTATGTTATGTTATGCTAAGTTATGCTAAGTTATGCTAAGTTATGCTAAGTTATGCTATGTTATGTTATGTTAATGTTATGTTGATTTGAATTTCACACTAATCACCCAAGAAGGTATCCTGACACTTGGGCGGGTGTGTATGTTTGTGGTCCCCAAAGTGCATATACGAAGACCAAGGTCTTCATCTTCTTGTGGAACTCAAGAAGTGAGGAGGAGGTTCAGATGTATTGAGGTTGGTAGTTCCATGTCTTGAGTGCGTTGTGGAAAAATGAACAACCTTCAGTTTTGTATTTGCTGATGCGGGTAGTGTGTGCGAGTAAGAATGAGGCAGAGTGTAGGCGTCTGGTGGGTTGGTGAAAGTGTATGCAGCTGTTCAGGTGTTCTGGTTCTATGTTGTGTAGCACTTTATATGTGTGTGTGAGTAGTTTGAAGTAGCTATGATTGTGAATGGGAAGCCAGTAAAGCTTCCTGAGGTGTGGTGTGATGTTGTTGTGGCATGGGAGGGTGAGTATGAGCCTTGCAGCAGCGTTCTGGTTGTTTCAAGATTCCAGCATAGAAAGTAATAACATAGCACAGCCTGCTGATGATAAGTGCTTGTGTGATGCTCTGTCTGGTATTCCGAAGCAACCATTTGAATATTTTTCACAGAATGCATAGGATGTGTAGGTAGGAGGTGCACACTGCGTTGACTTGGACCGTCATGTTGAGCTTGTCGTCTAGGACAGTGGTTCCCAACCTTTTGACTTCTGTGGACCCCCAGTTTATCATTAACCGAACCCAGGGATTGGGTCATCATTGGAATCCGGGGACCCCCACTGAGTCATTACTGGAAGCATGGGACCTAATTTGTCATTATTTGTTAATATTTTAAAATTTTCTAAGCAGTCGCGGACCCCCTGAGAAGGCTTCGCGGACCCCCAGGGGTCCCCGGACCACAGGTTGGGAACCACTGGTCTAGGATGATCCCTAGATGCGAGGTCTGTGGGTGTTGGTGTTGGTGTTGGTCCTAGATCTGACCGACACCAGGTGGAGTCTCATGGGGAGGTCTTGTTGCCAAAGACCAATACTTTTGTCTTTTCGGAGTTAAGCTGCAGGCAGTCAGTACACATCCAGTCTGCTACCATGGATATGCAGTTGGTAAAGTGGTTCTGGTGGTGGTCCATCAGGGAAAGGATGAGTTGAGCATTATCGGCATAGGAGATGACAGTAATGTCTTGTGATCGGATGATGTTGGTGAGCAGTGTCATGTATAAGTTGAAAAGGGTCTCTGATGTAAACGGTGGCAGCCTGACCCTTTGGGTTCTTCCTGTGAGGAAGGAACAGATCCATTTGAGAGAGGATTTTGTATGCCAAACTCATGGAGTCTTCTAATGAGGGTGTTGTGGAAGACATTGTCAAAGGCCGCAGAGAAGTTCAGCAGGATGAGGGACCGTTGTTTCTTTCCAATCAAGGATGATTCAAATGTCATTGTGGCTGCGATGAGTGCTGTTTCAGTGCTGTGGTTCTTTCTGAATCCTGATTAAGTGCTGCCTAGAAGGCGGTGAAGTTTGAAGTGGGTTTTGAGTTACTTGTTGACGGCCTTCTCAATCACTTTTGCCTGATTGCGAAGCAGAGAGATGGGTGGGAAGATGACGGACTTGATGCAGGTGTTGATGTTGTGGGTCAAGGTGGTGCTGCTTGGTGAGGTTCCCAGGTTGTAGATGTGATGTAGGCACGATTTAGTGAGGACCCCTGCATGGATGCTTCGCAAGATTGCCGCTGTGTCATTTCTGGTGAAGGATTGTCCATTCAGTCCGGTGGCCATCTTGGTTCATGGTGGATAGGTTAACAACAAGTGGTCTGGGGTTGTGTTGCTGTGCAAAGTTGCTGTAGTTGTTTCCCATTTTTGCTATGGAAGCAGTTGGATAAGTTGTCGCACAGTTGCTGGAAGGAAGTGATTTTGGCTGGGAGGTATGGATTTTGGCTGAAGATGAGGTGAAATTCTTAACGGTCAAGAAGATCACTTTGCAGTTCACTCAGTGTGGCAGATAGGTCCTGGTGCCGTCGTACTGAATGGCTGTTGGGGGGAAAAGTTTTCATAACCAAACAGAAGGCCACTTTTAAAAAATGTCAGTGCTCCACAGGACTATACATATATATTTAATTTATGTATACATGCATAGATATATATATATATGTATATATATATATATATATATATACATGTATATAGATATAAACATGTATATATATATATATATATATATATATATATATATATATATATATATATATATATATATATATATATATGTGGGTGTGTGTATTTATTTAGTTAAGTGCTTTTATGGTGACTTCCAATTCAATAATATTATTGCTAGTAGCTGAATGTTGCACTTGGCTTCAAGAAAAGAATTTCTGGTGTAAATCTGTTAAAAATTGCGAATGCACCTTATCAAATCTTCTGGAACAGTGTTATGAACAGTTACTTCTACTATTGAGTATATGGAACAATTTGAATTCCATTTAAGAAGCTTAAGATAATGTTTATCTGACTAGACCATCAGCAGTGTCCAATAAGCGAATTACAGCCAGTGCAAAGAGAGCACTGTATCTCAGGAGTGTTGTGGAGCCTTATAAGTACAGCCAACAGGGGCATTAGGTCGTCCCTTGGTTTTCATTTTTTTCATTTTTTCATTTTTTCAATTTTTGCATTTTTTTCATTTTAGTTCTTTTTGTATTTTTTCATACTATAGCTGATAGTTTCAGCTATTACTTCTAGGTAATTGTAGAATATTCTTATTTCTGGGATGACCAAGTGAACTATTCTGTATTTGGGATCCAACATATGGAAGTAGGGGATTGCATCCAGGAAAACTTATGGTGGTGGAGTGGACTAGGAACACACAGAGTCCACAGTTGATGGACCAATTACACTTATATCAAGATGGCTTCCTCTCTTGAGGTGTGGCGCAAGGAAAAGTCCAGTAAACTTTTTTCTGCCCATATGGCAGATCCTAGGGGCAGGATGGAGGGTCATGTTAATGGTGGCTCTGAATTTAAATTACAGTTACTTTATGAAAAGATGGAGAAACTTTCTAGAAAAGAGCTTTCCAAGTGGTGGGAGATTGAATCCCTACAAAGATATATTGACGTAGAAAGAGTGCAGAGGGACTTGAGGATTTACACCATACCCACATATGAGGATCCGGATCCTGATATGCTTGAGGAGTGGTCTGAGAACTCGAAAGTCAGCTCACTTAATATGATGAAAATTCTGATCAAGTATGCAGCCAAAGATAGGAAGAAAATTTTGGACGAAATGGACAAAGTGTCTACTGAGATTTTATCCCTTACATCGGATGATGATATGGAAGAATTTAAGAAAAATTTGGAGAGGAAATTGAATAGTCTTGAAGAGGATATTATGTCTAAAAAACAACGCAAATTTATTCGTGACTTTAAGGATCATCAATCAGGCAGAATTTTAACCTTCCATCGTAAATATGACCATCTGTACGTGGAAAATGAGAAAGAATCATTGGTTGAGAATAACAACAGGGACTTTACATCAGAAGTGGAAGAAAGTGATGTGTCGGATAGTAGTCAGTCGGATGTGTCTGATTCCTTCTTAGAGAAAGGAGCAGCTGCGGATAGGAATCTGAACAAATCTAATGTTTTTAAGCAATTTCTCCTCTTAAATCAGGGAAGGACAGACCTAAGAAAAGAAGTATTTCCCCAAAGAGGCAGGGGTCTAGGTACAAGAGACAGAGGAAGAGGAATTGGGCAGCAAAGATACGAGCAAGGAAAAGAAGAGTCCAGGCAAACAGGCGTGACAACCAGAGCTCGGAAAATGATATGAGGACAGTGGTTAATTTGTCATCCAGGACATTAACCAAACAAGAGACGAGTCTTCTAGCACTGGGTTTATCTTTTTGTCCTAGGAATCACTTTGATTATGTACAGACAAGAATTGATCTGTTTCAGTTGGTCAGGAAATTAAAATGTAAGAAGTGGCATTTAACAAAGCTCACATCAGAACAACTGGTGGAGGGCAGGCAACCTGTTAGTACATTAAATAGCTCCGATGTAGGATTCTATGCACTATCAATGCTGCATGATGGTATCATAGCACATGAAGATCCCATGTTAAATTTAGTGGATTTGGGTATTGAATTGGATAGTCCCTGCCCAGCTGCATTTAAACCCAAATCAGTGTTTCTACCTGCTATTCTGTGTGATGTCATAGATGTCTTTGAAAGAGATGTGATTAAACAATTAAAGAATATCAGATATCAAGGGAGTAATGGCAAACAACATAACCTGACTAGTTTACAAAGAGAAGCATTACTAGGACTAAAGAATGACTGTAGTATTGATATCAGGCAGGCAGACAAGGGAGGCAACGTGATTGTCTTGGATAAGGTGGATTATTTAACAGAAGGTTGGAGACAGGTGAACGATGATTCATGTTATATCAAAGTGAAAATGACTGATGTTAAAGCATCTAATATGAAATATTTTGAGATGTTGATAGATTGGAGGGAAAATGGTCTATTGAATTGGGAGGAATATCAATTTTTGAGATGTGATTCACCAGTAATTCCTATATTGTATCTGTTACCTAAGATACATAGGAATAGTGTTACTCCTTCTGGCAGCTGGCAGACCGATAGTTTCTGCTATAGGGTCGCGTTTGGAAAACACTTCCAGATATATAGATTATTTTTTAAGAACTTTTGTTGAGAGTCTTCCATCCTATATAAAAGACACAACTCAGTTTCTGAAAATGATTGATGGCATCAAGTGGGAAGATGATTTTCTTCTTCTCACTATGGATGTCACTAGTCTGTACATATGCATCCAACATGAATTAGGGTTGCAAACGATTCGTCACTTTCTAAGGGCCAGATCACTCTCAAATTTGATGCATACAGAGATGATCTGTGATATGATCAGCTTTTGTTTGAATAGTAACTTCTTTCTATTTGATGATAAACTGTACAAACAGATTCAGGGTACAGCAATGGGGACATGTTTTGCACCAAGCTATGTGAATTTGGTCATGGTCTGGTGGGAAGAACAAATGTCCACATTGATACCGGACTTTGATAAGACTGTGGTTTTGTGGTGTCGTTATATCAATTACATCTTTGTGATCTGGAGGGGTGATGAGGAATCTGAGAGGAGGTTTGTGACATTTTTGAATAACAACGAATACAATTTACAGTTGAGTGAACAATGTAGTAAGGAACGTATTCAATTTTTGGATGTTGATGTGCTGGTACATGAAAAATTGTTAAGGACAAAAGTGCACAGGAAGTTGACGGCTGGAAATAGTCTTTTAAATGCATACAGTGCACATCCATCAAAGCTTATTGCTAGTATATCTTTTGGAGAATTTCTGAGAGCGCGTAGAATTTGTAGCACGTGGGAAGATTACCAGCAAGAAAGTGATAATATGGTTCAACGTTTTCAGGCTAGAGGCTACAACAGTAAGATCATCTCACAAGCCAAAAGGAAGGCAGACAACATAGAGAGGGAGCAGTTGCTTTACCCTAGGTTAGATGCAGTTAGCAATGAACACAGTGTCAGATTCATCACCACGTACTCCAATCAGGCACAAATTATGAGACAGATTTTGAACAAAAGCTGGCATATTTTACACACTGATCCAGTTTTGAGTAATGATATATCGAACGTGCCCCTGATTACTTTCCGAAAGAGTAGATCTTTACGAGAAGATTTAAGCCAGAATCTGGTCACAAGCACTAGCATGAAGACTAACTTGCCAGACTACCCGGCTGGGTTTTTCTGTTGCAAACAGTGTAAAGCTTGCAGGTACAGCAACAATTGCTGTGAAATTAGTGGGGATAAGGGACATTGGACTTATCAGATTTGAGGCCATTATAACTGTAATACAGATTTCTGTATCTATTGTTTGTTCTACCCATGCAAAAAATTGTATGTGGGCAGCACTATTCATAAAGCTAAGAAAAGGGTTCTGGAGCATATTAGAGCCATCCGTAATCATGAAAGTAATTATCCTGTGGCAAGACATTTTCATGAGAAACACAATGGGGATGAACGGTTATTGAGTTTTGCTGTTATGGATCAGGTCAAAACTTCTGTCAGGGGTGGCAATAGAGAGAGAAGAATGAGGATACTGGAATCCAAGATGATTATTAGGTTGAACACCCTGAGCCCCACAGGTTTAAATTCCAGTGAGGAAATGAATGTACATTTGGGCTGATTTAGTTTGCTGGACTTTTGTTGCTGCTTAATAATTTTATAAAAAAATAACTTTTTGATAATATTTATGCATCTCAAATATTTTGAAATTTATGACACAATAGTGTGGATTGATGTTTGCACACACATTGGTAATTTAGGGCTTTTTTTGATGTATTTATTGTAGTGTTTATTTTATTAGATTTTTGGGTTTTCACCTAAGGTTTGGATGGTGTAATTATTGGATGATCTTAATTAAGGTTGAGCATGCATGCCCTGACTTATTCTTAAGCATTATATGAAGTATTTATCTATTTATATAGATTGTGAATAATGGGGTTTTATAATAATTTATAATAGAACTCTCTTGTTTGTGGTATTTATATAAATTAATAAGAATCTTTCTTTGTATTTTCAAAATTCATTTTAATAGTTTATAATTGAATATGTCTATTTCAGGTAACTATTAAAATTAATATGCTTAAGATAAGATTTTATAATGGTATAGGAATTGTATGAATTAAGCCTTAGTTTATGTATTTTTGGACATTCAAATATGGTGCCTGTATGGTTCGAGAATTGTTAGTAACTGGTGTTGTTAGTCTTTTGTTTATGTTTATGTAAGGTATGGATATTTAATGTGTGTAGCCAACTCCCTCTGTATACGTGACCAAGGCTACGGCTCAAACGCGTTGTATTGAGAGGAGGCAATTTTGAATTAAATTGATTATTTGACCTCAACTTGTTGTCCGGGCATTTGTCTACAATTTTGGAGGAATTGCGTGTATATTGGTGGAGAGCTGGATCCACGTCTGGACTGCCATTACTAAAGCAGCCTCTGGTTTCTGGCATCTTGGTGATTGATATATATATATATATATATATATATATATATATATATATATATATATATATAAATGTGTGTGTGTGTATTTATTTAGTTTTTTAATCCCTTCGTGACCACCGTCTGTGCCTCTTTAAATTCAAATTTCTCTAAAACTGCTGCACAGAATTATATCAAAACAGAAAAAGCATGCTTTCCGAATAAAGGTTTAATATTTTGTCAAGTTTGGTGTTATTCCATTTGGCAACCTTTTCTGTATCAGAGAGCAAAGCTTTCTATATAATTAATATGGAAAATCAAGTTTTTGATGACCCTCCTCTTTCCTGGCCCCCATTTGATAGACTGGTGCAAAACTTTTCAAGGAGCCAAGGTGGATGAACCTTGTTGTGGAAAGAAAAAAATAAATATATATATATATATATATATATATATATATATATATATATATATATATATATATATATATATATATAGTAAACAGTAACTCTGGCGTGGCTCATTGATATCGGTGAGATACAAGCTGAAACTGTATTTGTATTGTAGATAATTTGCCCACTAAATGCACTACTCAGGCATCATATATGATGTGACTAAAGATATCACAAATGGAATAAGGGTTTCAATGATGCATATCAACTTAGCATTGAGCTGGGTAACAATAAGCATAGATTGATCCATGCCTACAAACTCTTCAGTGTGAACATGCCCTTATATGTTATGTTGATATTACGGATGACATAGCTGCTGAGAAAGTATAATTTCTTTGCTTGGGTATGTGTTTTCATTTAATGATGCAAGTTTGCCAATTTCTTTCTTTTGTTCATTATGGTGACATCATAAGAGGTGCATTCAGTGGGGAGCTATGGTTTATTTAGTAGGAGAGTAGTTAATGTTTTATTTAATTACCCATGCCTGCTCAATTACACTCACTTTGTGTGTTTTACTTCTACATGTACCTAGCAACTCTGCAGTTATGCTTAGGATACAGTATGATCTAAAACATGAGAACCGCTTACATTAAACAGAATTAGATTTACAGCAGTAACATATCCATGCACTTCTCATGACCTCATATGTGGCATTACAGATGAAATTACAAAACGCACCTTTGATGGCATCATTAATGGTGTGTCATCAGGGTGGTCCCGGGCCGATACAGATGACTTAACAAAACTTCCACCTGGTCCATGCCATCCTGGCATCCTGCAAAACGAGGAAAAGAATGGTCAAGAGACACAGCAAAGGACAAGACCAGAAAAGGAAAGCAGAAGCATGGAGAGGACTACTATTTTACTAGAAGAAACTTAGAGGGAGCACGGCAGCGACCAAATCAACCAATCCACCAGTGGGCCTCCCTCTGCAACATTGGGAAGGTCCAAAAATGATACGCTTGTTCAGGGACAGTCCATAATGCACAGGTGAAGTGAATGGTGTGGAATTAGATTATTAGCCATTATTACACATACAATGCTATCACTGGAGTTACATAAAGAATGTCTAGGGGGTTCACACCTTTTCTTTTTTTTAAATAACTGTTTTGTATTTCAATTATATTACATGGAATATAACAAATATTGAGCTACAACATGCCCAGTTCAAAGTGTTGAGTCACGTCCCTGAAAATACCAACACCACTATCCACAGGCCCTCATTTAGAGTATGGCTAAAGACTGATTTATGGCAGGGGTGACTGATACGTTTCTTCTGCTAGCTGAGTCAAGGCAGTATGCCACATCTAGCAAAAACAGCCATGTAAAAAGCATTTTTTCCTTGAAGCAATTCCACTGTGAAAGCGAAAATTGTATAATTTTTTACAAAATTATTATTTACACAACATTATGAAAAAACTTTAAAATTCCCTTTAAAAACGTCATATACTGGGATCCTTATAGTGAGTATCCAAAACAATAAAACTACTAAAATTCCCTACATATTCTTAGTTTTGCAACAACAGTTGTGCTACCACAATATCAAAGTCTGACTATTGACTTACACTTATATCTATTTCACAATATTGACTATTAACATATTGCCAAGGTAAGTAGATGTGAAGGTCAAATAGTGAAGCTCTACTTCCCTATATATGATTTACCTTCAAGATATCTTGGTAGTCAATATTGTGCCTTTTATATATGTACAGGTCAATATCAAACGCCTTGATACTGGGAAATGCAACCCAACCACAATGCCAAAATAGACAGACCATGTTTTCACATAGCCTCAAACATTATTTCATAGTTGGTACCAATTGCAATATTTATTACTTTTATTTATTGTTCATGTATTTATCCATTTAGAACAAAAAAAAGCACAGCATAACCTTTTCAAGAAGAAACACTAATACAGGCAAAATATGAGTAACATTCATACTGTATTTCAACTGAGCATTCCATGTGGCTAGTCACAACAATATCAATGAACTGAAAGCATCTCTAGAATAGCCTTTTTTACTCTATATAACATTTTCGTTGTCATCTAGACATTGACAGTGGTACTGCAATGTTACATTTAGCTTTATATCCCCCAGGATTTGCATTATTTCTGAGTGAAACTTCAGTGAGTCAAATTTAGCAGCCTTCCTTCTCCATGTGAGGGAAGGAGTGTTAGACATATTGGGGGTTATTCTAACTTTGGAGGAGGTGTTAATCCGTCCCAAAAGTGACGGAAAAGTGACGGATTTACCACCAGCCGTATTACGAGTCCATTATATCCTATGGAACTCGTAATACTGCTGGTGGTATATCCGTCACTTTACCGTCACTTTTGGGACGGATTAACACTCCTCCAAAGTTAGAATAACCCCCATTGTCTTGAGACTTAGTGAAGAGAAATGATGACTCTCGAGAAGGTTTGTGTCATGCCATTCCCCTGGTTCCTGTCCGTGAAGATGTTGCAGGAACTCCTATCTCTCTTAGGGTTGCACCTGATTAGGAAACTGAAGCCGTGAATCAGACACTGCCCCAAAAGGGAAGGCGAAGGTGGGAGAAAAAAATAAAGAGAGAAACTTGTGTCTGTTGGCTACTATAACAGCCCAATAGTAGCATTTGATTTACAAGCCCTGGGTATATAGTATACCACCCTACAAGGGACTAACAGGTAAATTAAATAAGTCAAACAGGTGTAAGCCAATAATACCAACTTTTAGGGGAGAGAATACATGCACTTTAGCACTGATTAGCAGTGGTAAAGTGTCCGGAGTCCCAAAGCCAACAAAAAGAGGGTCCGAAAAATAGGAGGAGAAAGGCAAAAAAGTTTAGGGATAGGCCTTCAGAAAGGGCCCTTTCCAACAAATGGGAAGGTGGCTAAAATGTTAGCGATGGACCCTTCCCTTTTTCGTTTATGGAAGGTATGTTATTTGTAGAATTGGGGGCAGCTATCTACCCAAAAATGAAAGGTCCCCAGTTGGACCTATTTTGTCAGAGTTGCTGTTCCAGTGCTCAATAATAATATGCTACAATTGGTTGGACAAGCTTTGCAGCACAATGCTGTCCACACTACCCACCTGACAACAGATATGTGGACCTGTTGTCGAGCAATTGAATTCATGTGTATCACTTCACACTGGATCTCTTTTGTGGAGGCTAGGCAACAGCTTTCTACAGGTCTCAGAACTGAAGAGACTATTAAGGGCATTCAGCGGCATGTACCCGTAGCCATGTTCACCGTGGAGAAATCCCATACAGCTGCAAACATCTTGGAAGACTTTAACAACAAAGTGTTTGGATGGCTGAAACCCAGAAGTCTCAGAATTGGATTTGTTGCCACAGACAATGTCAGTAATATTGTTAAGGCCATGGCAGATAGTGGCTATTTCAGTGTCCTGTATTTGGTGCATTGCATCAACCTGATTGTGCAGGACTTTCTAAAAAAAGAAGGCATAGTCAGCAACATACTGACCACCTACAGAAGAACCTGCACTCATGTCAACCATTCTTTTAAATCCCAAAAGCATTTGAGGAATATTCAGAGTGCTAATAGAGTACCAGTCAAATCACTCATAAAGGATTGGCCAACATGTTGGAACTTGACCTAATACATGTTGCAACATCTGTTTGAGCAGTACAAACTAATCAATGATTATGTCATTCAAAGAGGATGGGGATGCAACTGGAAAGGCATGACCATTGAAGATGGAGGAGGACAAATGGGCTCTCATCAAATACCTGACACAGTAGGTACTTACTTTTGAGGTTTTTACACAGGATGTCAGTAAGGAGCCATGATATTTCATTGTTGCATCTACTACAGGAGCAGTTAAAATAGATGTCACAAAACTTTGCCTTTGCAAATGGCAGCAGAGAAGGGCATGAGTTGGTTGAAGCTGCAAAGAGGCATTGTGTCATCCAAAGAATACATCTGTGCCGCAATACTTGATTAATTGTACAAAAAATACTGGCCACTGCATTCCTTTTTCAGAAGGGGATGTTTCACTATACAAGACATGATTGTTAATCAAGCAAGAGACCTGGAAGAAGAACAGCTGGAAATTAGAGTCCCCTGCAAAAGTCCTAGCAAGCAGCCTTCAACCTCCAGAGAAGGAAGTGCTGTTTTCCCACAGCAGCCAACACCAACAACAAGAACACTGGCAACAAAAACAACAGCAACAGAAGAATCAGAATTAACCTCTGTAATAGCTTGTTTTCAAATGGCAGGGCTTAAGTCAAGTGTCGAGGTGAAGGCAAAAGAGTTAGAGCAAGAGGCAGCACCAATGACTATTTGGAAGATGTTCTAGGACTATCTGGATGACCAAAACATAGGTCTATATGGATCAAAACATATTGCCAATTGGTATGGGAAGATGCACCAATGGTCATAGCTCAGCAGGCTTGCAATAAAGTATCTGGCTTGTACAGTGGCCAATGTGTCTGCTGAGCATGTGTTCAGTGCAGCTGGTGCAGTTATCACAGTCAGAAGGACCAGTCTCCCACCTCAAACTGTGTAAAGATCGACCATGATTAAAATGAACAAGCACTTCATACCTAATTAAACTGTTCCTGAAACACCACAGGAGCAGGAGGATGATGAGGGTGATTGGTCAGACTCAATTGAATTAGCTGACCAACTTCCTAGTGAACCACCTGAGTGTGAGGTCAAATTCTACTACTAAAAATGGATCTAGCTAAAGGAATAATATGGCCCTCTATGACATTGGTGGTAAGTCCTGCTTACCGCCATGCCGACTGCTGCCATCATACCGTGACCGCGGCGGTATACCACTACCCATATTATGAGACACACATAGCAATCCGTCACTATACAGAAACACACAACCACAGTAAACCATTGGCGGTACATACCACTGCGTTCAAAATACACACACACATCCAAAACAACACTGCATTGGACAATTCAAACTATACAAACCTGGCACACATACACACACCACACCCACACACATACAACATTACGAAACCCACACCCACATTACCCACAACCATTTACAACTAACAAAAGTTGCCACTAGAGACAGATATAGCAAGGGCACCCACACAACCAGAGCCACAGAACACCATAACCCATACACCATCCACGCATCTCACAGCACACACCCCAACACATCACCCCACACACCCACATACACACCATTCATGCTACACTCATGGCACCACAAAGACACCCCAGATTCTCTGAGGAGGAGCTAAGGGTCATGGTGGAGGAAATCATCCAGGTAGAGCCACAGCTATTTGGATCACAGGTGCAGAATTGCTAGGAAGATGGAGCTATGGCGGAGGATCGTGGACAGGATCAATGTCGTGGGACAGCACCCCAGAACAAGGGATGACATCAGGAAGAGGTTGATCTCCTCCCCCACAATTAACAACATGGGAGGAGCAAGTCCTGGCAATACTGCATCCTGAGGGCCTGACAGGCGTAGTAGGAGGAGTGGACTCTGGTAAGTAAAATCACTATTACTATCACCCCCTTACCTGCATGCTATCACCTACCCCCACCATTACCCTCACTCCCATCACTCCACCACCTCCCACACCCCACACCATCACAACCCACCTATCCCAGTACCCAGCACTGCATGCAACAACAATGCATGAACACCACTCACAGCCCTGCATGGACACCCATCACCACAGAATGCACATGAGAGAGAATCACCTAGCCCACAAAATAACTACTCACACAAGGCAAAGCTGACAGGGCACTCATAACCATAGAGGGCAACACACCCATGCCCAAGATGTCACACGCAGAAACACTAACACTGCATTTACATCCCCGCAGGTCCCACACTGAATGTCACCGGAGAGGAGGTGCCAGCAACATCCAGTCCTCCCCCCAGAAGAGGCCCAGAGTGATGACAGCAGCTCTGCTCGCCTGGATCTGGATGACTAACCTGGCCCATCAGGGACCCCTGGACAGTCGGTTACCCAGGCACAGTCCCATACCACCACAGAGCCTCCCCATCAGGAAACACCAGCACAGCACCCACCCAGCGGGCCCATACCTCTGTCCCCAGGATACATCAATCAGCAGTGCATCCACCACTACAGGGACCCCAGGGCACCCCACAAAAACAAGATGATCAGGGACCTGGGGTCAGTGGCATTGGGCACACAGTTCAGGGGACAGAGGCACAAGACATCAGGGAAGCTGAGAGGACTGCTGTGCGACAGGGGGAGGACAGGCCCAGGGAACCCACTCTCCACAAGGCACTCACCAACATCCTGGGAGCATACCACCATTCCCAGGAGACGAAGTTAGGGTTCAGGGAGGACCTGAGAGACATCCACACCACCCTGGTCACCATTGCGGGGGTGCTGGCAGACATGGCCAACACCATGAGGGAGGCAGTGGCACACCAACGGGCCTCCGACACTAGCCACACCGATGAACAGCCCTCCACCTCTGCTGCTGCTAGTGGACAGGATGCCCCGCCACAGGAACAACAGGCCACCAGAACCCCTCACCCTGCAGAAGGAGAACAACCAAGAAAACGGTCCCTGCGATCCAGGCAGAAGCCAGAGAACATTGCCAAGGCCCCCGCCAGGAAATAAGACTCTCCTGATTGTCACCCTTGTGTACCACTCTGTTACCCTGTCCACCTTGAACTGCCATTGGTGCCCTTCCTATGCCCCATTAAACAATGCACCTGTGATACAAATAGACTGGACTCTAACCTGGACTTTCCTCCACCATCACCCCAGCCCATTGCACATCCCCCTCTACTTCTTGGCACTTAACTAAACACCCTTTGAAAAAATACAAGTATGGAGTATGTCAAATGATTTAAGTATGTATTCGTTTAACAAGGTTTAAACATTGAAAATCAACTGTACAGTAATGTATACATAGGAATGACCTGTAGTTGGCTGCAGTCAACACACCAGGAGCGATAGTGGGGCATAAATATCTGCAAATAGAGATGTCAAAGGGTACAGTGAGTGGCCATAGAAGTGGGAAAATCAGCCTGCCAGTGACAATGTCAAACACAAAACAGTCATTTAAATGTGAAGAAACACTGTCTTACCTGTGTGTCATTGGAAGTATTGTCGAATTATCTCACTTCTGTTGTCCTCATCCTCATCCTCTGCCTCCTCATCTTCACTGTCCACAGGGTCCACTGCTGCCACACGGCCATCCCCAGCCTCATCCTCCTGCAGAAAAGGCACCTGGCGACGTAAGGCAAGGTTGTGCAACATACAGCATGCCATGATGATCTGGCAGACCTTCTTGGGTGAGTAGTACAGGGATCCACCTGTTAGATGGAGGCAACAGAACCTGGCCTTCAGGAGGCCAAAGGTCCTTTCTATAATTCTTCTTGTTCGCCCATGTGCCTCATTGTAACATTCCTCTGCCCTTGTCCTGTGATTCCGCACAGGGTTCAGTAGCCATGAGAGGTTGGGGTAACCAGAGTCACCTGCAAATATTGAGGGACAACTGTTAGCCACACACCAACTCTCAGGGCCCACACCATACCCATACACCAAGATATACTGGATGGGAACCAGGGCTCACCTCTTAGCCACACCCTGTGCCTCTGGAGTTGAGCCATCACATATGGATGCTGCTATTCCTCAGGATAAAGGCATCATGCACAGACCCAGGATATTTTTCATTGACTTGGGAGATGTACTGGTCTGCCAGGAACACCATCTGCACATTCATGGAGTGAAAGCTCTTTCGATTTCTAAACACCTGTTCATTCCGCCGGGGGGAGGGGAGGACAAAAGCAATATGTGTACCATCAATTGCCCCAATAATGTTGGGGATATGTCCCATTGTATAGAAAGCAGCTTTCACTGTGGCCAAATCCTCCACCTGGGGGAAAACAATGTAGCTGCGCATGTGTTTAATCAGGGCAGATATTACTCTGGTAAGCACTATAGACAACATTGGCTGAGACATTCCAGCTGCCAAGCCCATTGCCACCTGGAAGGAGCCAGTTGCCAGGAAATGGAGCACCGATAGCACTTGCACAAGAGGGGGGATCCCGGTGGGGTGACGGATAGCAGAGATTAGGTCAGGCTCCAATTGGGCACACAGCTCTGTGATTGTGACTGTATCCAGTCTATAGGTAAGCATAATGTGCCCGTCCTCCATTGTTGCTAAGTCCACCAGGGGTCTTTACATGGGGGTATGTCTCCATATCCTATTCATCCACAGCGGTTGCAATCTATGGGGCAAAATGGTGAGCAGCTGGTCAGTATCTCTTATTTCCAACCACTGCACTTCACTGCATGTTGTGATTGTAACAGTCTTTTGTTGGAGATGTCCAAATGGTGCATATGTGTACTGTGACGCAGTTAAGAGCCAAGGCCTGCAACCCCCCTTGAAATGGTGGTCCTGTTTGGAGGGACAGGTGGAAATTAGGTAATACCAGTGACGTTGTGCGCCATTGCGGGATGAGATCAAAAACCACTGTGCAACGCCTCATTGGTTAACATTGGGCCCTATGTGGTACAATGGCCAGTAGTGATGAATGACGGTGGTGACGGTATACAGCACTGCAGAAGTCACTGCCATTTTCTATCTGTTCACTCACTTGCTACCTGACCTTCAACAGGAGAGGACCTACACTGCATGTGCTGCTGTGACCTGTGTCTGGAACTGACCATGGCTCGTGTCACTGGGGAAAGGGCCCCTGCCTTCACCTCAGCAGAGTTGGAGAGATTGGTGGATGGGGTCCTACCCCAGTACCGAATGTTGTATGGGCCTCCAGACCAACAGGTGAGTACACCGTGAGTACGATGCATGGGGCGTGAATGCATGGAGTGCTGTGTGTGAAGTCCTCATGTGGGGGGGTGGTGGATGGGCCCTGGGCAGCGTGCAGCATGTATGGTGGGCCATGTCTGTGCTAATGGGGATGGGAAGGGGCATGATGGGCCATGAGTGTAACAGGCAGGACGGTCAACCTAATACCTTTTCCTGTGTCCATTTCCCTGCAGGTCAGCGCCAATCAGAAAAAGAGTATATGGCATGCCATCGACAAGGACGTGTGGACCCTGGGGGTCTACGGCAGGCGGAGCACCTACTGTCACAAACGGTGGGAGGACCTTATACTCTGGGTACAGAATATGGCAGAGGCCAAGCTGGGGATGGCCTCTCAACAAGGAAGGGGTGCCCGTCGAACCCTGAACCCCCCCCCCCCTGATGGCCCGCATACTGGTGGTAGCCTATCTGGAGCTGGATGGGCGCTTGGGGGCATCACAGCAGCCAGAAGGGGTGAGTACAGTGCCCCAATATACAACTAGCGCCTGGTAGGGTGGTATCCGGGTGGGGAATGTGGGCCTGTGGGTGCCCCTAGGCCAGCCCTGACATTGCAGAGTAGGTCCCATGTTGGGCAGGGTTCTGATGTAAAATACCTCCAACCAGGCTAGTAGGCATCCACTACTAGGCTGCGGTTTGTGTGTCTCAGGTATGCTGCAATTGGCATTAGGTGTCCCTATCCATGGCCTGGTGACTAGCATTGTGACTGGTAGTGCATTGCTTAGTGCGTAGGGGTCTTCCCTGTGTGTGTGTGTCATGTACGGCAACAGTGGTGTTGTTGCCGCCATTGACCAAGTGTATCCTTTGTCTCTCCCCCCACCCTTTTTGTTTTGTCACCCTGCCCTTATGTGCATTACCATCATCTGGCGGAGGAGCAGAGGCACCGGCTGTGGAGGGAGCTGTATCCAACAGGACCCAGGAGGCTGAATTCACCGACGGTGAGAGCACCAGTTGGACGGAGGGCGAGGGGAGCACCACGGCAGAGGCAGGATGGGACAGTTCAGACACGGGTTCCTTCTCTGATGGAAGCTCCCTGGTGGTGGCAGACACATCTGTGCCCTCCCCAACTATAGGTACAGCTGCCACCCCTGTACCAGCACTGCCCTCCCACCAGCCCCTCAGCGAGTTTCTGACGCCCGCTCACCCAGGAGGGTGGGCATCTTCTTTGCCCCAGGCACCTCAGGCCCTGCCCCAATTAGCCATGCTGCCCTGAGTGAGGAGGCTATTGACCTCCTGAGATCCATCTCTGTTGGGCAGTCAACCATTGTGAATGCCATCTAGGGGCTGGCAACCCAAATGCAACAGACAAATGTATTCCTGGAGGGCATTCACACTGGCATTGCGGCCCAACATAGATCAATCCAGGCTCTGGTCTCCTCTCTGATGGCAGCCATTGTCCCTGTTTCTAACCTCCCCCTTCCAACTTCCTTTACTCAATCCCATTCCCCTCAACCCCAAACTATCCCAAGCATTCAGTCAGACGAGCATGCACCCAGGACAACACATAAGAGTGGACATAGCAAACACAAGCACCAGACTTTATCACACAGGCACTCACAGAAACACCATCCAGAATCAGACATGCCAACATCCACTGCCTCCACTGTGGCCTCCTCCTCCTCGCCCTCCACTTCCTTCCAGTTGTGTTTACACTCACACCTGCATGCACTACATTCTCATCGACTATCCCTATCACCAGCACACCTAACAGCACACGCCCCTCACTGACAGTCACCACCCCCACTTCCATGTACACATCCCCTGTGTCCTCTCCTACTGTGTCTGTGCCCCCTCCACCCAAAGTACACGAACGCAAGCACTCAGACACCCAACAGCCATCCACCTCACAACAGCATCCAGCCCATGCACCTGCACCCAAACACAGCAGACTGACACCCTCTACAACCACTCCTTCTTCCTCCACTCCCAAACCATCTCCCTCTTCCCGCCCCAATGTCCCTAATGAGCTTTTCCTCACCAACAGAGACCTCTTCCCTAGACTTCCCCCCATCCCTCACGTCAGGCAAGGGTGGACAAAACCCAGTCAAGTACCTCAGCCACCCAGTCCAGGGGCACAGTAGTGTCCACAGCTACACCAGGTGGGAGAGGATCCTGGGCACCAGGCAGCCACACTGATAGAGTGCCTGCACCAAGTGCTACAAGGAAGGGCAAGGAGGCACCCCCAGCTGCTGCAGCAGAGGGCAAGGAGGCACCCCCAGCTGCAAAAAGGAAGGGTAAGGAGGCACCCCCAGCTGGTAAAAGGAAGGGCAGGGAGAAATCCTCGGCTGCTGAGAAGAAGGGCAAGGAGTAGTCCCCAGCTGCTGCCAAAAGGAGCAAGGAGCCATCCCCAGCTGTTGGCAGGAAGGGCAGAGGGCCTGCATCAGCAGGCAAAAAGGACAAGAGGCCTGGTGCTGGGACTCAGCCGGAGCCCCCACCATCAACCATGGTGGTTCAGCTGTCGGAGGCTGCAGGGAAAGGGCTAGAGCCTCCCCCCACCACTGCCAGCACTACCAGCAGCACCACTGCCAGCAGCAGCAGCCCCAGTGGGCAGCCGTCTGAGGCTGCAGGGGAAGGGCTGGAGCCTCCCCCCACCACTGCCTGCACCATTACCAGCACTGCCACCAGCACTGCCAGCAGCAGCAGCCCCAGTGGGCAGCCGTCCGAGGCTGCAGGGGAAGGGCTGGAGCCTCCCCCCACCACTGCCAACACCGCCACCAGTACCACCACTGCCACCACTGAGCAGCCATCACTGTCGGCAGACATTGTATAGTCCTGTGTCCATGGGCTGTAGTGCGGCCTGGCCCCAGCAAATCCTTTTGGTCTGACATCCAGGTGAGGGATCGTGACCTTGCACTCCCCAAGATCTGTATCACAGGGCATGCTGCCCCCTCCAGAACCAGTAGAGAAGCCATCCACTCACCCCATCCATCCCTGGATGAAGCTCACTGGACACAATGCCTCTCCAGAACAGTGGAGAAGCCATCCACTCACCCCATCCTTCCCAGGATGAAGCTCACTGGGCACAATGCCCCCTCCAGAACCAGTGGAAGAAGCCATCCACTCACCCCATCCTTCCCAGGATGAAGCTCACTGGACACAATGCCTCTCCAGAACAGTGGAGAAGCCATCCACTCACCCAATCCTTCCCAGGATGAAGCTCACTGGGCACAATGCCCCCTCCAGAACCAGTGGAAGAAGCCATCCACTCACCCCATCCTTCCCAGGATGAAGCTCACGGGGCACAATGCTCCCTCCAGAACCAGTGGAGAAGCCATCCACTCACCAAATCCTTCCCAAGATGAAGCTCACTAGGCACAATGTCCCCTCCAGATCCAGTGGAGAAGCCATCCACTCACCTCATCCTTCCCAGGATGAAGCTCACTGGGCACTATGCCCTCTCCAGAACCAGTGGGCAAATCACCCACTTGAGAGACTGTGGCCTTGCACTCCCCAGGACCAAGCACAGGGCATGTTGCCCCCCCAGAGCCAGTGGGCAAGTCACCCACTTGAGAGACTGTGGCCTTTCACTCCCCAGGACCAAGCAGTGGGCAGATCACCCACTTGAGAGACTGTGGCCTTGCACTCCCCAGGACCAAGCAGTGGGCAAATCACCCACTTGAGAGACTGTGGCCTTGCACTCCCCAGGACCAAGCAGTGGGCAAATCACCCACTTGAGAGGCTGTGGCCTTGCACTCCCAAGGACCAAGCACAGGACATGTTGGCCCCTCCAGTACCAGTGGCATTGTACCATATTCCGGCTGAGGTGCCCCCCATTCACCATCCCCCTGAGGTGCCTGTCTATTTTCGACCTGATGCCCCTGCAGTGTTCTCTCTATGTTGTTGCAGGAGTGAGGTTGGGCCTTGGACTCTGTGAGGACTGGGCAGTGTCCCTTGCATTGTAAATATGTATACTTTTTTATTTAGATGCACGTATTTCACCTATATTTATCTTATTACAACCTTTTTACACTATAGTAGTTGTCCTTCCATTATTCCTGAGGGGTAAGGGGTGTATAGGTTATGTTACTGCATCCAGTTGTGTGTGGTGTTGGGGGGGCGTTGCGTGTTGCATGTGTGTGTGTGTCACTCTCTTTTTCCTCCCTCTCTCCCCTGTGTGCTAGGCGGCAGTACTCACCGTGGTCGTCTTCGCCGGCGTTGGTGTTCGTAATGGAGCAGAAGGTAGAAGAGCATGGGGAAGACATGCAGCTCAGGCTCCATGGAGGCGTGATTCTTCCCTGAGTCTCCAGAGATGAGTCGTTTCCCTTCTGTTCAGTGTTTCCGCCAGGCTTTTGATGTCCTTGGTACCGCCCCAGAAACGGTGGCAGATAGGTGTGTCTTATTACTGTGGGTGGTACATTGTCGTCTGGCTGGCTGTTGGCGGTTACCGTCATGGTGCCTGTTGGTTTCGCCCTGGCGGTCGGTGTGTTAAAGTGGCTGTCTGAGTGGTTTCCGCCGTGGTAATAATTTCATATTTATTACCCCCGGCCTGTTGGCGGTATTACCACCACTTTATCATTGACCACCAGGGTTGTAATGAGGGCCTAAGTCTTGAAAATATTTTCTAAGCATTAATATTTGTTCTACCGCTTGACAAAGCCGACACAGTATTCTTGCTGAATTCCAGGACTTTAACTCATGTTTAGTACAAGAAAACACATTATACTTAACAGGCATGTTCTGGTCTCCGTGGCTACCTACTAACAACATACCTGAGCCTGTAATGTAGTGGTCATACACACTATGAAAGAGGGAAGAGTCTTCTTCTGCCCAGTCACGTCCTAGGAGAAGTAATTCAGCCAGCTCATCTTGGGAACCCACAGGTGGAGGCCACTGCAAAATGTCAAGTTGTAAATCAGTTAATTTATCTAGCATTTCTGTACATTCTTTACTGGAAAGGTTTTGCACTCTCATTATGGTCCCTTTTATTAAGGCCAGTATTTTTCAACTTCTCAAATAAATTAAAGTGATGCCTACCCCAATCCCCCATTTTAGTAGCAATTCCAAAATGAGCCTCTTAAGTGCAAAGGCTGCCATTTGGAATAGGCAATAAGGGACATTGAACTTCTGAGGCCAGATGAGACCCTGTGCATTCCTTCACCTTCTCTGGAACACTATGCATTAAAAGCTGGAAGTCACTGGTTGCAAGTTCTTTATGGGATAGCTGAAAAAACACAGTTCTGGCACCCTAGCATAGGGCAATGGTCTCTTTGGTGCCACTCCTCCATTCTTGTCTCCCAAACCTTGTGCACTTGGAGTTGTGAGAGAACAACAGATTGGTGCAGTAGTTTCCTCTCTTTGCCACATTTTGAAACTGACTGTTAACCACATGAACCCCATACGATGTTTCAAGAAGCAAACCATTACACTTGCGTCAAGGTTCTGGACAGTCCTTGCTAGTGTTCAAAATCCCCTATACTCGTTTATATAGTAACTGTCCCTATAACGTAACAAAAATCTTCACCTGGACAAAGTATGCAATAGGATGTCTCTGGGACTAGTTCACAGGGCTCATACCCATGGGTGACATAAGGAAATCACATTCATCTGTTATGCATTTAGCCCTGTGCAGTACTATTAGTAGGAAGCAGAAGAAGAACTCAGTCAAACCAACATTCCCGGGACAAGGTCTTATGATACTAGTTCACCATAAGCATGCATACACAAGTGTGAAAGTGTCCTTAGAGAAAGAGGGTGCTTAGATACATGGTATTTAAAGTGAGAGGAAGACACAATCAACAACAAAGTTTAAAGCGTGAGGAGCAAGATGGAGTCTAAGACTGGGGTGGTGAGAGTACTCACAGGGTTAGCAGCAGATAAGTGGAGATAAAAGACCCCAGTCTCAGGCCACAAGGCCAGGGGGAGCAGAGGGCAGGAGGTGTCCTCAGTTCACCAATCCAGAGCAAAGGTAGCAGCAGCGAGTGGCAGTAGTATCACCGTCCACAGCAAAGAACCACATTCTTCACCAAATGCAGGAACTCAAAAAAATTTAAAACAGAAAACTGCCAAGTTTCAAAAGCAAAGGTTTATCATGAATTAATGGTAACAAGACCTTGACATCTGCATGCCCAATTTGTGGAACATCCATTTTGTCTTTTATTCATTAAAACCACAAAAGGCATAAAAATGCAGATCCAATCATGACACAGAACTATTGGATTCTTTATCATTATAATTAGATACATGGTGTGATGCTGATCTGAAGGTACATAATTTATACAATCATCAAAATATCCAGGAAATCAAAATGAAATGGCAACTTGTGGTAGAAGCGTGATACAAGATGGCTGGGGGAGTGACCTTTGCTTGCCCAATAGCAAGGACTTTCCAATTTGTAAATAATCTGATTCTGCACAATTCTTACCTTATCAATAATCAGGTCTCAAAGTTTTTGGCTATATACAGTCATAGATGTGTCTATTGCTGTTTCTGGGCAGGCAAGGCAGTCCTTTACCACATGATATGTCATTTTGTGCAAGCCTTTCATTACAAGCTGCTCAGCAGAGTACATTAATTTACCTAAGGTCATGCAACCTTTGGGCACATCTTACAGGCCTTATTATCACTGAATATCACAAACGTGAACAGGACAAGATGGATTCCACATAAAATAAACATGCTTCCACATTACTAGTGAGCCTGCCGCATTGATTTTGCAACCCACTTAAGTAGCACTTTAAACATGTCTCAGGCATGCCCTCAGAGCCTGTATGTGCAGTTTCACTGGCATGTCGACTTGGCATTTAAAACTCCTTGCTAAGCCTTAACCTTCCCTCTTACTACACATAAGACACCCTTAACGTAGGCCCTAGATAGTCCATAGAGCAGGGTGGATTGTAAGTAACAGGCAGGACATATACTTTATTGTTTTACATGCCCTGGTAGTGAAAAACTCTCAAATTCACTTTTCACTACTATGAGGCCTACCCCTCTCATAGGATAACAGTGGGGGTTCCTTAATACATTTATTATTGTAATTCCTGATTGTGAAGGAATAGGAATGTTGTGTGTGGTACCTATGGACTTGTAATAATACATTCTCCTTAATGGAAAAGTTGGATTAATGATTACAACTTTAAAAATGCCACATTTAGAAAGTTTGCATTTTTCTGCTCTTAAAATCTGCTGCCTGTCTCTAATACATGTATGGGTTGGGTCACAGCTAGGCTTTGTGCATTGCCTCTAGACAGTCACATACAAAAGGTGCAGTGGTGTACCTGATGGCCCATTCACATCAAGGGGGCCATCCCCAGCCTGAAGGGTGATCTGGGGCAGGATGGGAGGAGCTGACACTTCCACCTGCATAGGGGTGTGCCTGTCCCCACACAAAGAGCTGCATACCTCTCTGTAGTGTAGCTGGAGCTAGAGCATGAAGGGATGTTCTGTGTACACTTCAAAGCATCTCTTTTGAAGTCACTCCCACTTCAGAGGCATCACTAGGTATACAAACTTGACTTCTAACCCGACCAAACTAGTACACTTGTGGGCCTGAGGATACTCTGCCAGGATGAAGTACTGCTATGCTAGTAGGACTGGAACTCTGCTGGACTTTGATGGACTCCTGCAATGTTGTGCCTACCCTGCTGCCTGCTGCCTCATTGCCTGGGAGTGAAGAGGAATGAACCTGAATTGCTACATCCCCAGAACCAAGTGACTCCAAGAACTTCCTGGCTTTCCTCCTTTTCTGCTGTCTCAGGGACATCAAAGACTGCCTGTGTCTCCAACAGCACCTGGGCACTGCCAACTGTGACTCTTGCCCTTCCACGTGGTGCCAATCCAGTCGAGGGTCCTTGGAAGTGGGTTCTTCTGTACTGCAAGCCTCGATGTTGATGCATCGCTGCCGTTATGCCAATGGAAACCTATGCATCGACTCCCGGCATGATGCACTGCTGCTGCCACCGAGGACAAAGACTTTGTAGCACCAACTGCGCAGCCTCAATACCCTACCTTCTCGTTACCTGGTTGTGCAGCTTGACATCAATTCATTTCCTTTGCAAAGGGAGTCTGATGCCACACCACTTCTCGAGGATTGACTGTGCGGCCCTATGACAACACATCCCCTAAATGCACAGATTGTAACTGACACTTTGCCTTCACATTATGTTATCCACTCCTTGCATTGGATCCTCAACATTGACACAACCCTCCACACAAGGTACTGTTTCAGCTGGACAAGGTTTGACCCTTTAGCCAGCCCATTTTCCATCATGGTAGGCCTGAACTTTTGTCATTACCCCAATCTAGTGCAACCAGATAGCCCCAACTGAAGCTTTGAGCTTTTAAACACTACAATTGCAGATATTCTTAAAAAAAATCATATTGTAACTTCTACTGATTGGATATTTGTCATTGTGGTCTTGTTTTGTTCATTGCATTAAGATCCATGTTTCTAACTCAATGTGGAGTTTTTTTGTGTTGTTTGTACTGTATTACTGTGTTAAATGTTACACAAATACTTTACACATTGGATCTTAAGTTAAGCCGGACTGATCTGTGGGTGAGGACAGGTTAATATAGGACGTGAATCTGACTGACCCTGACTAGGATTGTGGTCTCTACTTGGACAGGATGCATACCTTTGCAAACTAGAGACCCAATTTCTAACAGTATCCCATCTGGCAAACTCCAAATCAGGCACTTAGTTCCACTTCACTCCCTGCCCTCGCCCTCCACCACCACAAATTATTTTCAACAAATATCTTTGCTTGGCAGTAAGGAGAGTTACTGTACTGCAGGATAAGTTAGGGGTTTCTGGTTGGCTAGGGTTTGCACCTAAGCCAGGCAGAACCCACCCACTCTAGTCAGGGCAAGGGAGTTACACGTCTAAGATAACCCCTGCTCACCCCCCTGGTAGCTTGGCACGAGCAGTCGGGCCTAACCCGGAGGCAATGTGTTAAGCGTTTGTACAACACACATGATGCACTATGTACACCACAAAGTAAACACAACACTGAGCTATGTAAAAATAAAATGTATTGCAAAAAATATAGTTAAACCAAACATTACATGTCAGTAATACGGTGCTACCTTAGCAGTTGTCAGAACGTTACACAAGTTACTAATACTCTGAAAGAATAAGCAGTTGTCTCATTAGAACACATAAGCACTCAGAATTCTGCAACATAAGCAATAGTCAGGAATCACAGTAAAGAAATATATGTACTTGTCATAAACACATCATAAATATCCATAAAAGGAACATTAAAGAACATATGGCAAGTCATAAAAACACATATCTGCATGTCACGTATGTAAAAGGAATATCAGCACACATATGTAACATCATAAAAGTAGGCAGGTACATATAAACCAATAATGTCCCTCCTAGGACCATCAGAAATATATACCTCTTTTATAGATTACCTGTTTTATGATGAGTGGGCACTCCTAATGCCAAGAAGGTGAACGTGGGGGCCCTTGGCGCTCCTGTGCGTAAAACGGGGGCCACGTGTTGCTCCTTGGGGAGAGGGACAGTCTGCACCCTCTCTAGTATTTTATAATGGTGCCCCGGGCCTTCAATGGCCCTCCCACGGGGGGCTAGGCAGCCTGAACAAAGCGCCAAGGTCCAGAGTGGGGGCCAAAACAGGGGACCTGCGGTGTGGGGTGGCCTCCGTCGAGGCTTCGGCCCCGCCTGCCATCTCCAAGCAACAGAAATCAGGGCTTAAAGGGGGCAGGGGGAGCCTCCGATGAGGCTTCCTTTTCCCCTGCCCGTGCACAGCACCACAGGGGCTCCGGTGGGATGGGGAGCCTCGGACGAGGCTTCCTTCCCTGTCTAACGTCTCCTTCATCACATTTGGCCCGCTCGGGCCGCGCGGTGTGCAGGCACCAAAGCAGGTGCCTGCTTGTGCCCCGGGGGTGCTTCTTAGAGTGCGCTTCACCCCAGGGGCGCGGTTGAAGCGCGCTCGCTCCTTTCTTTACTTTGTTGGTGCCCTGGGGGCACCTGTCTGAGCGCAAGTGTGATGCACTCGTAACAAAGGAACATCCAGGCTGTGGCAGTGATTTAACAGCCTCGATGAGCGCTTCTCAGCGTGGGGCAGTTCTTTAGGAGCCCAGGTTGCAGCGGTGAAGTCTGGCATGGCAATGTGCTTGGAAGGGCAGGGGCAAAGAGCAAAAGTGCTCTTCCAGGTGCTTTTGTGAAGAGATAGAGCACTCCTCGTGCTGTGCATGAGTACAAGGGTCTGGGGCCACAACACCCTTCCCCTGGAGACAAGAAAGAAGGGAATCACAGGGCTAGCATGCCCAGCAAGAGGCCAGCATAAGGGATGCAGATTGTGACAGTTCCTCCTAGTGACCAGGCAGGTCACAGGTCAGCACAGCAGCAGCAGTCCAAGGTGGGTCCTGGTGAGTCCATTTTAGCAGCGTCCTGTGTCCAGTTCCAAGTAAGTCTTCATGTCTAACTAGTGGGAACAATTTACCTGTACTTATACTCAGTTTACAGTGTGTTTTACACAAGAAGGGGAGAGGAGGTTCCAGACAGTTACAACTGGTCCAGGGAGTGCCCCCTCTCTCCTGCATCACAGGCTCCAAACATCAGTTGGGGGTAAACGACCCTATTGTGTGTGGCCAGTGCACAGTTTTTACAAATGCAGGTGTGCCACGCCTCTCCCTTCTCTCAGCCCAGGAAGACTATTCAGTATGTAGATGTACCTCTGTGACACCTCCACCCTCCCTGTGTCCAGGCTGTCTGAAACGTATGCACAAAGCCCAGCTGTCACTCTGCCCAGACATAGATTGTAGTCAAGCTGCAAAACACCAGAGTCGTAAGCACAGAGAAATGCTCACTTTCTAGAAGTGGCATTTCTGTAATAGTAATAAAAAATACACCTACACTAATAAGCAGCATTTCTTACCTCTATTACAACCATACCAAACATGCCTACACTACCCCTCATAAATTAGACAATACCCCTTAAACATAAGGCAGGGCATTTCAAATGCAATCCTATGAGAAGGCAGCACTCACAGCAGTGAGAAACCAAATAGGCTGTTTGTCACTATCAGAAAAGGCCACATTACTAGGAACATGTCCTACTATCTACATACATAGCACCCTGCCCATAGGGCTAGCCAGGGCGTACCTTAGGGGTGACTTACATGTAGTAAAAGGGGAGTTCTGGGCCTGGCAGAAAACTTAGCACACAGGTCTGCACTAGCAGGACTGAGAAAGGTTTGAAAGGCTACTTCTGTGGGTGGCGCAAGCTGCGCTGCAGGTCCACTAGTAGAATTTAATTTACAGGCCCTGGGTATAGGGATACCACTTTACAAGGGACTTATAGATACATTAAATATGCCAATTAGGTATAAGCCAATTATACCAAGTTTACAAGGGGGAGCACATACACTTTAGCACTAATTAGCAGTGAAAAAGTGCTGAGTCATAACGTCAGCCAACAAGGGTCAGAAAAATTAGGAGGAAAAAGACAAAAATTTGGGGTAATGACCCTGTAAAAGGGCCAGGTCCAACAGCTAGGTAGAGGTTTTGCTATAGAATAGTGGGGTCCAATGATCATCATGTGCTAAGCTTTGGTTTAGTCAGTGACTGTAGTTGATGAATGAGAAAAATGTGAACAGGTGTCAATCCATTAAGGAAACCATGAAATATATATACATAAATCACTTGGACAGAAAAATATGGCACATGGCAAGAATAGATTTTTTAATTTCTTTGGTAGTCTGAGACAAAACTTAGGAAAGAATAATGGAGTGAAGTACTAGTAGACTATTAGAAGGTGACTGAGTGGGCATTGGGAAACACACCTTGTCTTCGGTTTGTAATGCATTGAAAACGTCATGATACCTCATTACCTGAAGCAGACACCTTCCACAGATAACACTGCATTGCTGAATTGAACCATGCTTCATTTTGGTCACGGGTGGTGAAATGCCATGGGCAAGGAGGTGATGAATGATGACAGGTGGGATATCTGCCTCGCTTAGCGAATAAAGTATAGTTAAATTGTAAATAACTAAGCAATGTATCTTACCAGAGAAAATTTGAAATGGGTGTTTTGAGATAAGGAATGGCGCTCACCAATATCACACCCAAGTATCTTGTAACATCCAAATGTTCAACGGTGCTCCTGGAAGGGAAGAAAACCACCCCACTTCCCCAAAATTCCAAAAAGCTCATACAAAAAATGTCCAGGGCACTCGTATATAGAATAAAGTCCAAATCCAAGTTTCTTAAATGGCAAATTTTCTTGTATTTATTATACAATTCTTCTTCAATGTTATTCAAGTCAGCCCAGCAAACACGTGTTTCGTCATGCGATCAATCCTTGCTTTGACTTCATCAAGGCTCCACTACAAGAAAAACAAATCAAAAGTATCCACAGATATGAGATTTTTGAGTGTTCGCTATTCACAAATCTCTCCCAAAATCTTAGTTGATGCCACAAATCCAAATAACGGTATGGCTCCTGTTTAGATGATCTGTTTAATCTGCTCATGTTCCACACCTTGCACAGCCATGCTCTATTCTTTATATTGGTTTCCTATTCTGCAGCGATCTCGCATCTACAAACTCCTAAGTCCGTTTCTTCAGAGCGGCATACGGTCAACCGTTTCTTCAGACCAATTAAACAGATCATGTTGGCTGGGCTGACTTGGATAACATCTAATTCATAGATACTGTACATCACTGGGAGATTGGAACTGCATGAGCTGCATAAAGAAAGACACAGAGATGAGAATGCTAACTCCCTGATATACAAACATTATCTTAGTGACAGGACAGAGAAGTCTGCATTACGTCTTAAATAATCAGCCCAAGCTAGCACTGATGAGTATGAGTAAGTAGTGCTGAGCACATGGCTAGCTGAAGATGAATCAGGTATTATTCCTAAAAGGAACTTACCTATGAGTGTGAGCATTAGTTTATTTGAAAAAAAACTATTAACATTTTGAGAAAATAAAAAGTAAATAATTACTCACTGACTCCTGCAACCTCGACACCCAGCATGTCAAGCAGGTCCTGTTCAAAGTCTAACATGTTCACCCAGCTGTGCATCAGCTGCTGTGTCGTGCATCATATCCCAGCACTATGGTGCATGCACCAACGCATTCTCCCCCACAACAACTGATGCTCTCTGAGACCTGCTGCCTGCTGCAAACATAGAGGGGAGGTGGTGCTGCACAAATGCAACAATTGAGGCCACCTCCCCCTTAAAAACAAAAGGGGCAGAGCTGCACCCCTTGGTGGCACCAGTGACCGCAAGGTGTATCGTTTGTTGGAGCCACACTGGCACCGCCACTTGCTTATTGTTGGGGTGAACAATATAGAAGTAAGAAAAAGAAAACAGCAAACAGAAAGGAAGAACTAAAGGAAGTAGAACACAAGAAAGAAAGAGATAACAAAGTACAAAAAGTCACTGAAAGAGTAAAAGTCAAAAAAATAAAATACACATACAGAAAGACACACAATGATTAAAAAAGGTAAATGAAGGGTGGATGATGGAATGAGGAGTATTAGATGAGATTAAAACTAGATTTAAAAAGTAGGCCCAGCACCATACACAGAACAGAATGCAGGTAAAACAGAATGGTTGTGCCCATGTGCAATGCGTGCTGCTGTTTTGCTGATTTTTCATCTCAGACCCTCTATTGGCCTGAAAAAGCAGTGTGAACTGCTGGACAAGCAATCTTCTGCCTATTCATGGAGTTCTCCGTAACCTTGTGGAGTTTTGTTGGAACTCTGTTGAACACCGCACAGTAAAACTCTGCAAGTACCCCCCTAGCCCAATTACAAGTGGAGTAGAAAATACCTAGTAGCTATCACTTAGAGGCTTCTGGCATTGTTGAACAGCTTAATGGAACCATAAAGTCTAGTTTGGCAGAAGTCTGTGCATCCACTTTGCTGAAATGGCCTCATACTTTGCCCTTGGTGTTGATGAGCCTTCGAAGTACACTTGACAGGAAGTCAGGATTATTTCTTCATGAAATATTGATGGGGCAGGTAATGAGATCACCTGCAGTCGCTGCAATGCACTTGTGAACATTACAGATGACATGATTCGATTACTGCAAAGGACTGGCTTATCTGGTATGTTCTGTTTCTGGAGAGATTAAAGCTGTCAGTGCAAATCTGTATCCAGATCAGCACCACAACAGTAGCCCCAGGGACTTGGTGCTAATTAAAAAACATGTAAGAAAGTCCTCTATAGAGTTGAGGTAGAAAGGCCCCTACCAGGTGATCTTAATCACCAACAATGGTGTTAAATGTGTCAGAATGGCATATGGGCGCATGCATCACATACCCAGAGAACTAGAGATCAATATGAAGAAATAGTGTTCTTTGAGCCAAAACCAAGAGTACTGCTAAATATACCACTGCAAGTTGTACAAGAAAAAGGAGCAATATCGCAAGAGGCATGACAACAAGGAGAAGAAAGGGGTGAAGAACTGCAGACAGGTGAAGCAATCCAGTTTCCTGATATCACACAGAATGGCATTTAAACCTTTGTTGGAGAAAAGAGTAAAACAAGAGCTCAATCTGTTGTCATAGTTGAAACACCTCCAGAGCAACAAAAGAATCCAGGAGAAGAGGCAAGTACTGGATCAAGGAGAGTCTCTCATAAAGCTATATTGCCAAGAGATTCTAGTCAGAAGAAATTGAGACCAGGTGCATGCGTTGAATGCAAAGCACCAACAATTGCTGATAAATCAGAGTCAAGCGACATAAGTGGCAGAGTAGAAGAAGGTCAACGAACACCCAGGAAATCAAAAAGAGCAAAACCACCTTGTCAGTGATATTCTGCACTTAAATGGACTTGCTAACTAAACCAAGTGCTGAATATTCCAATATCAAACTTGCTTCATTTGAGTAAAGAGCTGCCCAAACCATCTTGATGTCTTACAGAATCTGAAATGAGAAACTCAGCTGAAAAAGATTTTGAATTAAACAAATTTGTTTGAAAAACTCTATTGAGTGAACTATAATAGACTGCAATAAAAGCCAATAAGAAGTAAGACAATTTCCTTTGACCCGAGGCTGCAGTAGAAGTTAAAAGAAGACAGAGTAGGGTATAAAGACTATACAAAGATTGCCGTAAATGAAGGTGAAAGAACTAACTGAATTAAAAGGAAAGATGAAGAAGATTTTTTAACTGTTTTGAAATAACTATTAACATTTTTGCTGTTACACTTCTATTTAAAAAGATCTGACTTTAGACAAGTATGTGCTTCTTACACAGAGCCAGATGCATAATTACAAATGGATTTGATATTCTTTCACTCCTTGAATATCCATTTGAATCCAACTCTTTAAGTAGCTTGGTCAGATCATTTTGTATGCTCATTAAGGCTTGTTAGGGCATGTTATAAGAAGGCAAAACCCCTGAATCAGAAAAGCTCCAGGCACTGGAAGCATTTGATGGATTCCCAGTTGCTAAAGGCATTGCAAAGCACACCCCTGGAATTTACGGGGGCAGTATGCACTGTTTTGCCTAGTGTCGACGATTGGTTATCTGCTGCATTAGATCGCATTACTCCTATGAGAATGGTGTCCCAGCGGATAGCCACCACTTCTTCCTCATGGCTCTCCTGTACATTGAAAAAGGAAAGATCTAATTGTAAAAAGCTTCATCACAGATGGAAAAACTTCTATGATCTGGATGCAAAATCCGTATATAAAACAGTGCTTAACAATTGTTGTGTGCGTGAAGCATGGAAAGAGTTTATTTCAGCCTATGTCACCACAGCAATCAATAAAAATCATGAACATTTTAAGGTGGTGAATTCTTTTGTGGCACCTAACATGATACAGAATGTTATGACACCGTCTGCAACACTGTGTACAGAACTCTTTTTTAAATAAAATTCAAAAAAAATTTATGAGTTTCCTGCCTATGGGTGTCTGGTCATATGACTGATGTGTATCTTCCTTCAGGTACCCTACTGAATACATTTGTTCCTCTCATGCTCTCTTATGTGTCTTCTTCTTTTTCTGGCCACAAATCGTGGTGTCCAACACATCTTTGTCTTCCTGACATTTTGAAGCGAGTGGCTCCTGTAATCGCCCCCGTTCTTCTCAAACTTCTGAATGCCTCTCTGGATGCAGCTACAATGCTCCAGAGTTCGAAGGATGCAATGTTTCTTCCACTTTGGAAGAAATCCAATGCTGACCTTCAGGTGCCTAGCAATGTTTGTACTATTTCCCTACTTCCTGTGGCCATTCAAATTCTGGAAAAATGGGTTCATGGCCATATTTCAACTTCTTGGAAAGTAATCATTTTCTCCACAGCACCCAGTTAGGATTCCAGGCAGGCTATTGCACAGAATCCACCCTTTTGGAGGATGATGATGTCAATAGGTTCAACATTGACCAAGGCCCGTTGGCCAGGGTTGTCCTTCTTGATTTGTCAGCAGCCTTCGATACGGTTTCCCACTCCATCCTCCTGCATCGACTCAGGGAAGTGGGGATCCAAGGCACAGCTTGAGCATGGCTGAAGTCTCCTTTTATATCCTCAGCTAAACCTATTGTTTCTGGGGTTCCTCAGAGTTCAGCTGTGATCCCTACCCTTTTTAATATCTATTTTGCTCCCTTGGTAAAATTAGTGCTGATGATACACAGCTGTTTCTAGCATTCAAGGAAAAGGAGTTGGGCCCACTGGCTGTGTTCAAACACTGCCTGAGGACAGTAGGTGATTGGATGAGCACGAACCACCTCATATTGAATTCTGATAAAATTGAAGTTGTTTTCTTTGGGTCTAATGAGTATCCAGCATCGGTAATTGGTGGCCATCCGAATTGGTGTCGCCCCCTCAGAGGTATGAAATCTATGGGTTAAATTTGATTATTCCTTTTCATTAGAACCCTAGATTAAAGTAGTGTCTGCCAGCTGATGATGAAAACTATTAGGAAAGTGATGCATCTAATTCCAGTGGACTGCCAAAAATCTGTAATTCATGCCTTGGTGAAATCAAAATTTCATTATGCTAACAGGCTATATTTGGCCTTACCACAGTATCTTCTCCTACGCCTACAGATTATTCAAAATGCTGCTGCCCAGCTGATCCTGAAGATCCCCTCTCATGCCTCGAGGACAGCCTCTTTATGGAGTCTTCATTGGCTACCTATCAGCAGCTGCATTAAATTTAAAGGTCTTATTTCTGCTTTCAGACCCTGTGAGCAGAGAGGCCTAAGTTACCTTAGGCAGTGGCTGCTGCCCTAATGTCAGGCAAGATCACTCCAGTCCAATGGACAAAGACTTCTCCTTGTAACTGGGATTTGTAGGGCTACAAGAGGTGGTCATTCCTTTTTCTACTTGAATTCCAAACTTAGGAATTCTCTGCCTACCCACCTCCATTTTGCCCCTTGTGAACTGAACTTCCGGAGACTCTTGAAGACCTACCTGTTTAAAAATTAGCCATTTGTGAGGGGCGATATCCTGTAAATGTGTTAGGGCCCCTAGCACTGGGAGGCTTTTTTGGAGGCAGCCATGCACTTTATACGTTTATTGTATTGTATTGTATTGTAGTTACATTGATGGTTATAACATTAGTAAATATAGCATTATTATTAGTGATACATTTTACACCATCAACAAGACAATCTGTATTCTCATTTACTAACTTGACATCTGCGCAAGTCATGGATGAGAATAATTTGACAACCTGATTTGTAGATTACATGAAAGCAGACTATTCAACGTTTATTCTAGATTAGCTAAAGAATACACAGAAGCTATAGACTCAAAGGATTGTTATATATGTACTCACTTGCCTTCATCTACTATGGTGGAAATGACAGACCATCACATACCTTTGTTGTATGCTATTACATGCAGTATTTTGCTCAACTTAGTTTATAGGCAACAACATTATGAATGCTATGATTCTAACATTGATATGATTATTTCAAAAGTGTCTTTGCTGAAAAGCATGAATTTACATCCACAAGCAAAAGGGAGGGAGGCAGCTTGGCAATATTTTAGACCTAATCTTTCTACAGACACTATGAAGGCTTATGAAAAAAAACTAATATTCTTAATGAAGCTATTGGAAAAAACATTTATGGTGATGCTAGAAGAAAGGAGCTCACATATTCCACAAGGAAAAGCAGAGATGAAGATATTTTGAAAAAAAGTTTGGAAAAAGGATGAAAATGAATACCGAGGAAAAATGATTTATCCTAAACTGAAATTAGACAAAAAGCAAAAGGGAAAAGTTTGTGTTTTCAGGAGAAGAAACCAAGTTAGAAAGAGACCAGTAGGTGATAGCAATTGTTAACACACGTTTGAATTATCAGGAGGAACATGGCAAATTTTAGAAGGCGATGGACCAGTTTTTCAGGGGTTTATTTAATTTGTGGACAGGACGCCTATTTTAAGTTACCTGCTGACTGGGAGTGTATTTGTTACTAAGCTTTGCTTTTTCCAAAAAACTTACCATGTAAATAGCATAGATGCTTTAACAATGACCAAGCATGCAGGTGCACACATACTATTAGTGATGGAGCACAATTGGTGAAAAACATTTTTTGAGCAATCATTCTACCTGTAGGAGTGATTCTAAATTATGAAAAGATTAGAAAGCTTTCAACAGTAATGGACAGCTGGCAACTAGTACTTCTGGGGCTTTATTAGTGGTTAACACAGATTTAGGAGGTCATTACGAGTTTGGCGGAGAAGAAGGACAAATTATGACCATAACGGTCTTCCCAACAGAATACAGCCAATCCACTGACAGCGGTGTGAGTGGGGACCATGTTTCTGCCAGACAGATTATGAGGCTGTACAACGCCAAAGTTTCCGCCGCGGTCACACCACCACAGAAACCCTGGCGGAAATCAACTTTATAAAAGAAGACACTCACCTTTAGGAACACGTACCCATCTTGAGCCGCCATGGATCCTGAGCTACATGTCTTCCTGCTGCTCCTGCTCACCCAACAACTCTGGAACCAGCGACGACGACAGCAACCGTGAGTATGCACATTTACCTGTCACTGTTGCACAATGTCAATGTATCTACCCACACACAATATACACAACCTGACACAGGTGGAGATGGGGACACACACATACCCTCACACTGACATGCACACCCACACACTGCTACATAGACACTTGCACATAAATAGTACACACACTATGGTCAACACACACACACACACTTCCAAAACACAACAGCCCGCAGATGCACAGCATCAGCACAGTCAAACACAACAACACAACACTATCAAATGACACAACTACACCACAACACTCAAAAGCACTTGTAATCATCCACAATACACACCTCCACTTGACAAAATCATGCAGAGAACAATATGTAATAACACCAGAGAATCAACACACACAATCACACATTCATACAACAAGGCATATGCCATACCCCGCAAACACACATCATAACGGATCTGACATACCAATCACCACACACACTCACGCACACAGTAAAACCACACAGGGGCATACAATACTCCAAATAATACATGTCAACTCAATCACTACAGACAATATCAACATAAGTCCATGTCCCAAACCCATACATTCCCATCACTCAATACACAGCCATCACTGCGAGACAAATGCAATGCACACACCCACCCATGCTGCCCAGACACAAATGGTAGCACAACCACCACACACACAAAATGTATTCACACACAAACTAAAGCAGCTAAGACCAAAACAGCCGTAGGGAATGAAAAGCAGGACAAAAATGTAACCTTGGAACCAACAACTGGTTGGCCCAGATGCATGGCAATAAATAAATAAATAGATACACAGAACTATGTATATGATAAGAAGGCCATAGGCCAGTCCAAACACATATGTGCATCATGCACATATGGCACTTCCAAGTGCCCCTTCTTGACTCCTGGCTGCCATATAACCTCCACAGGTAGGGGCATCAAGGGGGCAGGCAGGCACCTCAGGGATTAGGGGAGTTTGGAGAGAGGGTTTGGGCTTAGGTTTGGGAGGTGGATCTTTGAGCTTGGGCTTGGAGGAGGCTGGGAACTCTTGGAAGGGGCCGACTTCTTGGCGGGGGAGGGGCATGGCTACCTGCAGGGGACCAGGGGAGGACTTGGAGGTGGAAGTGCTGGATTTGGGGAGGGACACACATCTTTTGGGGGTCAAACGGGGTGGGAGAGGAGTAGAGAAAAGGGACAACTCCAAGAGTAGCATTTTCTTTGACACACGGGGACGGTCATGGCAAAAGGGTTTGGGAGTGGAGGGAAAGGGAGTGGTTGCAAGAGGTGTTTTGTTGGATGTCTTGGGTGCATGTGTTTCTGAGGTGTGCTTGTGTGTGCTGGGTGTCTGTTGGATGGGTGAGAGTGGGCGTTTATGTGTTTTTGGGGGGTGGAGGAACCGGGAGATGCCGTGGTGGATGGGTGACTGTCTGTCGCGATGATGACCGCATGTAGGCGTGTCTGTGATTGTGGTGTCTGCGGATGTGGTGACCGGGGTGGATGCCTGCAGGTCTGCTATTGTGGTGACTGTGGGTAGGATAGGAGTTGCTGCTGTATTTGTGAATGTTGGTGTGGTGTCTGCAGGTGTGTCCAGTGTAGTGCCTGTGAAAATGGGGGTGGTGGGGAAGTCAGTGCAGGTAGTGAGTGTTAGTGTGTCTACAGGTAGGTATTGTTTGTGTGTATGCCGGTTGTGGGTCTTGTGGTACTTGTGTTTGTCAGTGGTACCCTTGGATTCTGAGGTGGGTGCAAGCTTGCCAGTCTGTGTGATTTGGCTGGGATAGGGAAGAGGAGTTTGGGATTGGGAAGAGGAAGGTGGAAGTGGGTTTAAGACAAAGGGTGACTGGCTGTCGTCAGTGCAGAGGCCGCAGCCTGAAAGGATCTCTGTAGGCCAGCCAACGCACTGTGAATGCCCTCCAGGAATGCATTGCTCTGAGGACTTGAGTTGGCATTCACAATGGTCAATTGACCCAGAGAGAACAGCCTCAGGAGGTCAATAGCCTCCTCACTGAGGGCAGCAGGGCTGCCAGGGGCAGGGGCAGAAGCGCCTGCAGCAAAGGAGATGTAGGGACGGTGGTGGTAATAATGGGAGTGGTGTATAAAGATGGTGCTGGGGTAGTCCAGGAAGGGTCCACCACTACCAGTGAATGTCCACTGGAGGAGGATTCTGATGATGATGATGTTGATCCTGTCTCCCCCGTGGCATTCCCCATGCTCTCCAGGCCACTTGGTCCCTCGCTGTTAGTGGTATCAGTACTCCAGGTCCCGTGACCAGCTGCATCCACACTCACCTGTGCCCTGTCTTCTTAGCCTGCCGATGCTGATGCACACAATTAGAGAGGGAGGGAGAGATAGAGCGAGAGAGCGGGAGAGAGAGGGTCATCACATTCTTCACATACACACATTACAACATGGACTACTGTAGATATACATCTCCTGGCTAGGCTATCTCATATAGTAGCCCACATATCCTACATCATGTCACAACATGTTACTTCTATCCACCCCTTTATGTCATCCTTCTCACCCACATCATAATCCAATTAAGGTAGCATGACTAGAAAATTGCAAAGAATCACATGTAAAGCTATGTCAGCATGCTCATCATGCTCTTGCTGAAGCTGAAATTCTGTCTTAATGCTGATCATAATTCTCCATACTACTATCCTACTATCACCTTTAGGAAAAGCAGTTGACTGATTACAACATGTCATGCATGTTGTACACCTGACCAGTCCATGTCCAAAAGTAATGCCCCATGATAGTAAAGACAACTCCATTCACAGACCACACAGCACCTGCCATTCAAATCACATGCCTGGCTGAAGCCTCTGTACATATGGGCCATAATGGATACATTCACTGATGTAGCCACATCTGCAGGAACTAAACACATATACACCACATCTCTTCATACATCCAATGTGCAGCTACAGTGGCCTATATAGCACACATGAGATGTCCACTGACAATCACTGAGTACAGCGTAAGTACACCTAAACATTAGCCAGCCACGAAATACATCATAGGGTACCTACCGTTCCACAAGACATGCAGTTACAGTTACAGGATATGACTACACCAATAAACCAAACCAGAATACATTTGTTGTACATACTACTCTGTGACTTGATTGCCATACCCCATGTTGGGAGCTGTCATACATGTTTGGTACAGATTGCACTGCAGGTGGGTTCTATTTTTGTCTGATAGTTGACATGACTATTAACCTCTGTTACCTAGTGATTTGTGAAGCTTACTAGAATTCACAAATTAAAGTTGTACAATGCACAAGTATGTCCTAGTGGGAACACAGTATAATAGTATGCAAGGGTAATAGTCCTGTAGTTAGATGTTGTGCATGTGCATCGACTCAGCCATCTTACTTTCCAATCTAGGTCAGCCTATTACTGGGTTGGGATATTTGATCTGTGGCCATTAGGAATGGTCCCTCAGCTTTAGCTGTATGTTGTTTATTATGCTATTGTGAGTGTGTCATTGCATTTGCTGTCATTGCCATGTACTGTTCCTCACTAGGACAATCTAGATGGTGTAGCTAGTACTTTAGTTGTACATGCATTAAATGTGATGTGTTGTGCATATTCAAGGTTTTCAAACACTTGGATTAGTGCATGCTGAGAGTCGTAGAGATTTGATTTGCCAGCAGTTAACATGCAATTGCCAAGTGCTGAGAGCTAGTTGGGCTGGGTGGAGTGTTGGCATGCAGGAGAGGGGCATTAGATGAATAGGTGGGAGGTGCAGTGGGGAATTTAGTTAGTTAGGGAGTATTTGGCTGGTGAGGAAGCATGCAGGACAATACTATTGTGTGACATGACCGTTGTGGGTACTTACTAGACGCCAGTCCCCCAGGTATTCCTGTCAGGTCCTCAGGATGCAGTATGTCCATGACTTTTTCCTCCCATGATGTGAACTTTGGGGGAGGAAGTGGGGACCCACTGCCAGTCTTTTGCTCGGTTATCTGGTGGCGTGATGCCATGGAACGCATCTTTTTCTTGAGGTCTTTCTACCTCTTCCTGATATTGTCCTTTGTGCGTGAATGGCTACCTAGTGAGCTTACACTGTTGACTATCCATTGCCACAACTCCATTTTCCTGGCAATCAATGTATGTTGGACCTGTGCTCCAAACAGTTTTAGCTCTACCTTGACAAATTCATCCACATTGACCCCCAATTCCTCATCAGTGAAACATGGGTGTTTTTTGTGGGGAAATGATAGTGTTTCTGTCGATGGTGTCTGGGAGTGTTGTGAGTGTAAGGGTATAGTGTTGGGTAATTGGCAAGGTGTGGGTGATGGGTTGTGAGGGTGTGACGGTTGTCAAACTTTTTGTGTGCTTGTGATGTGATTATTGTCTTACTTGTGCTGATGTGGGGTATGTGCTGATTGAGATATGTATGTGCGCCTTTGGTGTAAAGGTGCTATTCCAATCATTTTCTCCAACTCTCTGGGTACGTGAATGGCGTTTTTGTTTGGGGGTTGTGTAGAGGTGTGTTATATAGTGCTGTGAGTAGGTGTGTCGGTGTGTGGATGTGTGTCAGGTGTGGAGTATTCAAACTATCCAATGTGGTGTGGTGTTCTGCCTGATGTCAGTTTTGACCCCAGCGGTTTGCACCGCCAACAGTTTTCTGCCATGGAAGAACTGTTGTGGTGAAGTTGTGGCTTGTAATCTGGTGAGTGGAATTGTGTTGGGGTAGCAGTGCTGGTGGTGGGATGCCCTCTTTCCCGCCCTCCTGTGTCCTGGCGGTTTCAGATTTTTGGCTGTCTTTTGGCGGTCTTCACACTGTGTCCCTTAATATCGTGGTTGGATTACCGCCAAGAGGGCGGTCTTTTCACAGCCATCAGTGCTGCAGTCTTCCAAAAAGACTGCCACAGTCGTAATGAGGCCCTGATAAAGGGGTTTCTGCAACAGGTTTACAACGGTTGGAGGTGGAATCCTCAAAGCAATATTAGTACTCGTATTAATTATTGGAGTTTGTTTGCTGACCTCTTTAGGAGTTTAAAAGGCTTTCAACATTTTTACGGAGAAAAGAAAGAACAGAGAGAGAAACATACAGAATTAGATTTAAATGACCAGTTTAATAAAGAATATAAAAAGTTGAATGAAACTGAAAGTTTGAAAAGAAAGAGAAACAACTCAACTGCAGATAAGAGGGACCTTCAATGATTTCATACGTGAAGAATTTGTGATGGTTAGAAACCATCTGGAGGGGGAGTTGAGAAAGCATTTTAAAAATAATTATGAGTGATGCAATAATGTGTAGGATAAAAATGTAGGCTTTAGACGAAAATGCAGTGCTTTAATTCAAGCGAAAAGCAGTAGGCTTTTACATATGTTCGATTTGGAAATGATGATACTGCAGTTTGCAAACTTAACCTAGGCTGGGAAAGTGAAATGTTAAACTTTCAATAATCCTAACATGTGTAGTATATGATGACTTAATGTAAGAAATGTTAGTTTCAAACTTCCCATAGGCAAATTATTGTAAGCTTAGAATAATGTATTAAAATCTATTAGCTTAATTCTGCAGAATGTTTCAAAATTAAAAATAGCTTAGTCTTAAAATGAATACGTGGCTTGTGAATGGTGTAAAAGTCTAAACCTCAACTGAAGTTTGTTTTCTTTAAACAGAAACAATGGTGGGAAACTACTTCGGAGTATATAACATTTTGCAAAAATGCTGCAGATAAACATTGTTGTCTATGCACCATTGTCTTTACCATGAGATGACGGTGAAATGTTCCTGTTCCCAGGAAGACAAAGTTTGCAGATTGGCTGAGACAGAAAAGAAGACCATACATGTTGCAAAAAGTTTAGATGAAATGTTTTTATATTAATGTATGTCTCTAGAGTAGGTTAGGACTTTCTTGCTGAGGTTCATTCTTACCAGATCCATTCATTTGCTGCCCAAATTTTTGTTGCTCACAGACTCTACTGAGTTTAATGAACTTTTCTTTATGGGAAGTTTTACTTTGATGCATATTTGAGATTTGATTCTGAAGCTTTATGCTTTAAACTTTCTAGTTGGAGCTCCTTAAGGGTTCTAGCCAACACCTTTTCTCGCCCATCCCAATTCGATTCTGAGAATTAAATTAGTGATTTCTCTTTAAGGAATGTGCTTAATGCATTTTCTCTGATGATACTGGATTATATAAATTTTCTACTTGATTGATGAATAATAATGCACATTCAATAGAGATTTAATTTACTAAAAGACTTAGAAAAAAAGCTTTTGAACTCACACCAACTCTCATCATTGAATGAAAAATCATAACTGAAATTATGATGACTAATTTATTGATGTATAGCTCCTGGTCAAACTCACTTACGACCAAGATCGGTCAGCCTTTGGCGCAGAGGTTTATACCCTGATGAGATGGTAAATCTGACTTTGTAAATCAATATTTAACTGATATCCCTTTGCTTCACCAATGACAAGCCTCATTTATATGGAGACTTGCAAATTGCATGCTGGGTGGGATGTATGTTAGAACCTTTACAAAAACTGATAATTAAAATGCCGTCTGACAAGAGTATACATGTGCAAGAGATCACAGGCAGGCATTTCTTAGGAAGCAATAGCAGAAAGTATGAGATGCCGGGTTGGAGCTGGCTCTTTGTAAAACCTTTCATGGTTACATCTTACCTCATATTACCATTTCTAGTTGGTAAACCATTGTCCAGACACTAATGCTTTCTAAATTAGATTGCGGTAAAGGTGGCCATCATGGCTTACAGAACTACATTCTAAAACACCTTTAAACACTGCAAGACTAAGCTGCTCATATTATACCAAGCCTGCCCTGATGGGCACACATTTCTGGTCATCCTTTACTTGCTTCCTATTTAAGATGGCATCCTTTTTAAATACCTTTATTGGCACCTCTATTGAAGTGTTCCTGATATTGGTGGCTGGCCTTAAACGATTCTGCCACTTCTGAAATGTGTCCTTGTGCCCTTGCTTCAAGATGTGTCTCCTGCTCATTTCCATCCAAGTAAAAGAAAAGGTTTCAATAGAAAGCACTTTGATGCAGTATTTACTTCTTTTAGCTCTTCGACTGCTGGATTGCTGGCCAATTCATCCTGTGTGATTACTATTTTCTGGTGCCTTTTATTTTCCAAGTTCTCCAGAACCCTGCACTGGTACTCCATCTGCAATTGAGGACCTTCCTTTCATCTCCCTTAGCAACATGCTACAGAATCACCATAGCTTCCTGAACTGTCCTTACTCTTCCATTACATCTCTGCTAATTATGCAAAAATTACCTTCATCATCTTCCTGTCCTACAAGAGTTTTGTGACATGTGTTAGACCAGTCGGCCTTAGTAATGATCTTGCCCAAACATTTTGTCTTCACCTCTCCTAATTTTGCTGATCCTTAGTACTGTGCACACATTATCCCTCCTAACCATTGCTAAAGTGCATGTGCTCACTCCATAAAACATGGTAACATTAGCTTATGCACAATAGGTAGGTCCCTAGTAAAGTGGTACAGCATATGCCATGGGCCTGTAAATTAAATGCTAGTAGTGGGGCTGCAGCACTTATTGTGCCATCCACTTAATTAGCCCTTTAAACATGTCTCAGGACTTGCCACCTCAGCCTGTGTGTGCAGTTTTAACTTGCTATTTCAACCTGGTAAAATAAACATTTTTTAAGGTCAAGACTTAATACATATAATACAAAGGTGGGGCCTGAACAGCCCAGAGGGCAGGGTGCAGTGCACTGAAAATTGAAAATGTTGGGCATGTACTTTTAAGTTTTGCATGTCCTGGCAGTGAAAAACTCGTAAATTAGTTTTTTGCTAATGCAAGGCCTATATCTCTCATAGGTTAACATTGGATTTACTTTATTATTCATTGTTTGTGCCTTCGGAATTGTAATGAAAAATCCTTCTTATGGTAAAGTCAGATTTTACAGTACGAATCTTTTTAAATTTAAAAAGTTGGCATATTCGTGCCTTAGCAATTTAGGGCCAAATGTAGGAAGCCGTTTGCATGGTGCAAACTGCGAAAATCGCAGTTTGCGCCATGCAAACAGCCTAACTCGATGCTCATTCACAAATTGCGAGTCGGTACCGACTCGCAATTTGTGAATGCGACTCGCAAATAGGAAGGGGTGTTCCCTTCCTATTTGCGACTCGCATCGCAATTCAGAATTGCTTTGTGACCGTGAATGCGGTCGCAAAGCAACTCGCAGTTACCACCAGTGTCACACTGGTGGTAGCTCATTCGCAAAAGGGAAGGGGTCCCCATGGGACCCCTTCCCCTTTGTGAATGTCAACAAAAATATTTTTTCAGAGCAGGCAGTGGTCCATACTGAAAAAACGAAACCAAATGGTTTTGGAAGTTTTTTCATTTTGCAACTCGTTTTCCTTTAAGGAAAACGGGCTGCAAAATGAAAAAAAAAACTGCTTTATTTAAAAAGCAGTCACAGACATGGAGGTCTGCTGACTTCAGCAGGCCACCATCCCTGTGAGTGCAGGGACCTGCTATGGGGTCGCAAAATGCGACCCACCTCATTAATATTGATGAGGTGGGTCTTTGCGACCCCATAGCGAGTCGCAGACGGTGTCTGAGACACCATTCTGCATCCGATATTGCGACTCGGAAATTGCGAGTCAGACAGACTCGCAATTTCCGAGTCGCAATATCGGACTTTGCTACATGTGGCCCTTAGTATCTGCTGCCTGTCTCTTGGTCACATGACTAGGTGTAGCTGATAGCTGGGCTTTGTGTACTCCTTCTAGACAGTCACACACAAGACAAGAGAGAGCTTAGGTGTGCCTGGATGGGCCATTACTGACAAGATGGGAGGGAGCTGGTCACAGCCATAGTTACACTTGAATCTGCTGAGTCCTGCCTCCACACAAAGGGATGCATACACCCCATAGTTAGGCTGTAGCCAGGGCAGAGAAGGAAACAAAACCATGCACTTTAACAAGCAACTTTTAGAAGCATCTCCCACTTCAAAGAAGGCCCAGGTATACCTATTTGACCTCGACACCAAATCTCCAATCCATTTCTGGAACTGTGAATTCTGCCAGGAAGAAGGACTGGTGTGATGCTGAAAGGACTGTCATGCTGCTGGACTGTGGCTTTGAAGGACTGCTGCTCTGCTGTGCTGACTTGATGTATTTTGCTCCTGTGCCTTGGTGAGTAGGACTGGACCTGCTTCTGTTGAACCCAGGACTCGAGAGTGACACCAAGGTCTAGTTTACTGGCCTCCTGACTATAGCTCAGGGACAGAAGGCTCCAACTATCTTGAAGCCAGCACTCAGGCTCTAGCTTTCGTAAGTCCTATCCTGCCAAGTGGTGCCACCCCAGTCCTGAACCCTTGGAAGGGGGCCTGAAGGTGCTCTGCCAGTCCATTTGTGCATCCAGCAGATCCAACGCATCCCCTCTGTTGTGTGGTGCACCCCCGTGCATAAACAAGCCATCACCTCTACTGTTAGGATTTTTCCAGCATAAGGACTCCGCATTGACCTCGCAGCCTGCATCAGAACCCCCGCAGGGTAAAGCCTCTCCAATGCAGGTCATCACATTGCAAATCCCTCATGAACGGCAGCCTTGATGTTCAGCTCCTCAGAACCAACACATCCTCAACACCGGTCTTCAACCCGCAATCCTTTGTCGATGGAGTCCTCAACCACAATGCAGGACCTTGCACTGCAGCTTTGCTGCTCCTCGGAACATGTGCATTGTCTTGACTGTGCAACGCATCTCGACGTGGGATCATGCAACACTCTGCAACCAGGATTTAAGGTACTCTTGTTAAGCAGGACTTAATAGATCCCTGTAGCTGGCCCCTGCTTCACCACATTCAGCCTGAACGTGTGACTTTTTCCCAGACTGGCACAATCAGATATCCACTGTTAGCGTTTTGTGCTGTTTGATGCTCCTACTGATTCGGTTTTTACCATTTTGGTCTTGTTTTTTGTGAGTCTTATGTGGGATCCCTTCTTTGGCTACTTTATTTCTGTTTAAAGTGTTGTACAAATACCTTGACATTGCCTCTATGGTAAGGCTGTCTGCTGTGTGCCAAGCTAACACAGAGTTGAGCACATGTTAAATTGGGGGTTGATTGTGACTTCAACCTGACAAAGATTGTGGTTGCTGCTTCAATATGGTTTCAATAAGTAACACAGGGCCAGATGTAGCAAAGGATTTGCGCGTCGCAAACGGCGAAAATCGCCGTTTGCGAGGCGCAAATGCCTCTTTGCTATGCAGAAATGCATATTGCGAGTCGGGACCGACTCGCAATATGCATTTCAGAATCGCAAATAGGAAGGGGTGTTCCCTTCCTATTTGCGATTCGGAGTGGCATGCAATACCATTTGCAACCGCATATGCGGTCGCAAATGGTATCGCAGTTACCATCCACTTCAAGTGGATGGTAACCCACTCGCAAATTGGAAGGGGTCCCCATGGGACCCCTTCCTCTTTGCGAATGGACCCAAAACAATTTTTTCAGGGCAGGTAGTGGTCCAAGGGACCACTACCTGCTCTGAAAAAATACCGAAACTAAAGGTTTCGTTTTTTTTTTTAAGTGCAGCTCGTTTTCCTTTAAGGAAAACGGGCTACACTTAAAAAAAAAAAACTGCTTTATTGATAAAGCAGTCACGAACATGGAAGTCTGCTGACGACAGCAGGCCTCCATGTTTGCGAGTGCCTAGACTCGCTATGGGGCCGCAATTTGCGACCCACCTCATGAATATTAATGAGGTGGGTCATTGCGACCCCATAGCGAGTCGCAGACGGTGTCTGAGACACCGTTCTGCATTGGAAATTGCGACTTGCAATTTGCGAGTCGCTCCGACTCGCAAATTGCAAGTCGCAATTTCCAACTTTGCTACATCTGGCCCCCAGTTTCTTAAAGCATGCATAGACAACAATAAAATATAACCACCCTGAAATGGCCTCTTCAGAATTATGTCCTTCTCTTAGTACCTTACATTATGACAATTGTCATGCTCACATTGGTGAGGATTTTGGGAAAACTACACTCAAAAACAGCTACCATAGTTGAGGAACCATATGCTCAAACAATGGTGGTTATTTAGATGTTGGCGCTAATGACCACACTGTCCGTAGGGGCATGGTGGTGCAGACCACCATATAAAGATAACAGGAGTGAACTACCCACCGCCAGGCCTGAGTGGACCGCCGGGCCGACGGTAGCCACTTTCGACCCGGCAGTGGAGCCCAGACTGCCGGTGGGATAATGATCCCATTTCAACCAGGATTTCCTGGTGGGATAACCCGCCAGGTAATCCCTAATGAAAAGCATACTGGTGACAGGAATACTCCTTCCTGTCACCAGTATGTGACATGCTAGGCCCCCCCGCCACAACCCCCGTGTACCCTCCAAACCTCTGGACACCCTTATCACCCCCATCCCCAGAACCCTGAATTCTATCTCTCCTCCCCCGATCACCCTGTAGGCCCTCCCCAGCCCTCCCTCACCATTGCCCAAGCCCCCACCTCTGTTTAGGCCCCGCCATACACATGCACGCATACATAGACATACACACATGCAGTCATACACGCAGACACACATCCCCCCTTCACATACACACACGCACACCTCCATGCACGCACTCACTCAACCCCCTTTGCCCCCCTTGCCTCTCGGGCAGCACTTACCTGTTCCGTGGCACTTCTCTAGGAGGGAACGGGCTCCTAGGAAGCTGCTCCACTGGCATCGCCATGTCTACATACACCGCCACGCCTATGACTGCATCATTAAAGGGGTGGCGGTGTCTGGACTGATGTGGCGGTGAGGGTAGAGCAGCGTCTGCCCCTGCCACCGACAGCCAGCATGGTGGCGGTGAGGCTTCAGGTGTCAGAATATGTCGGGATGCCTGCCGTCGCCACTGGCGGTCTTCCGTCGACCGTCAGCACGGTTGTCGGCGGGGCATCCCGTCATGTTCTAAATGTGGGCCTATGTCATCAATGCACTTAATTTAGTCACATACTTTATGTAAGTAGGCATGAACAGACTTAAGATATGAGAGAAACACACTGACAGATACTAAAATGTAAAACTATTTTTAATATATGCAAAATGGAGAGTTTAGTGCTGAGCACAAAACATGGTTTACATAATGAGTAGAAAGATTTAAGCAAGTTTAAGAACAATTTTTCCATTTATTAAGATTACTCCAGGCTCTAGGCTTTTGGCTAATGAACACTCCACTCAGTGCAGTGGTTAAGACTGTTTTGGAAACAAGCAGAGCCTAAGCTGTGTAACCTTCAGCCACATTCTAAAACAACATACTGCTTAATCTAAAGGTAAATCATAAACTCCTCCCCAATCACAACTGATACCTGCCCCTTGTGCTTTCCCATCCTTCTCCAATAACCTTTATCAAAAAGCAACATATTTACCCAGAATTTGTTCATTTTTCATCCTTGTGTCACCACTTCTTCTCCTGCCTGCCCGCATGAGACCCAGAAAGACACACTTTCTGATTCCAATGAGGTTTTCCAGAACTTTTTCCTACTTAAACATACCCTCTCTTACCCTTATCTTCCCCAGAGCTCTCCTTCCAAATGTTTCCAGCAACTCTGTATTTCATAAAGTTTTTAACACACATCTCATGTTTCTGTCTGTCCTTCCTGCTTTCAAAATTAACTCCACACATCTTCTACCATCTCTTTGTGTACCAGGGTGGGAGGTAGGCAATTATTTAATACACATAGAGGGAAAGTGTCATTCCCTCCCTGCATGCACATATCTACCTGATGCAGGGATGAAGTAGCCTCACAGCTGCTGACAGGTGCTGACATCATCCACAGGTCTCTTGTCTTCATGTAGTAATCACAAAAACCCTCCACATGGAGAAGGAGGGTTCATCCCACCTGTTTAAGGCCCGCTTTTGGGTGCCCCTTTCTTTTTAAGTACACTATTCTCCAACTATATCACTCCTTGGCCTTAGTGCATTTCATAAATGTTAGACCTGACCGCCTTGGGGTGGTCTCCCAACTTTTTACCCACCTTCGTCCTTTTTTCTGAACTTGTTTTGGCTGGTTTTAGGACTCTGCCCACTTTACCACTGCTTACCAGTGCAAACGTGCTTGTGCTCTCTCCCTTAAACATGGTACTATTGGCTCCTACCCACTTGACATATAAAGTAAAGTGCACTACATGTGCCTAGGGCTTGTAAATTAAATGCTACTAGTGGGCCTTCAGCACTGATTGTGCCACCCACAGAAGTAACCCCTTAACCTTGTCTCAGACCTGCTGTCGTAAGACCAGTGTGTGCAGTTCACTGCCATCTCGACTTGCCATCTAACCCCGTTTGCCAAGCCCTCCACACCCCTGTTATTACATATAAGTCACCCCTATTATGGCCCTAGGTAGTCCATAGGGCGGGGTCCCATGTAAGTAGAGGCAAGACATGTACTTTTCAGTTTTACAGGCCCTGGTAATGAAAATCTCCCAAAGATGTTTTTCATTACAGCCTGCCTCCAGTACATGTCTGGAATAGGATGGGCGACAGCTACATTTTGTGCATCTATCCAGACAGCCACAAACAAAGGACACTCAACTGCATCTGCATTCATCTGTATACTGATGGGCCTTCCTGGTCCTTCTTCAGGGGCCTCACACTTACACTTCAAAGGGTAGTGGCTAGACCCAACACATAGGACTGATTACCCACCACAGATAGCCTGGCAGACAGGACTGAGCTGAAAGGGAACTGGTGTACTTCAAAGCCATTCTTTGAAGTCTTCCCCACTTCAAAGGCACTTTTGGGTATAACGACTGGGTCAAGCACCTAAAATCAAACACTTCTGGATCTGGAACTGAACTTTGTCAGAAGAACGGCTGTGCTGCTCCAAGGAGCCAACTGAACTGTTTATCTGGAAGGACTGCTTCTCTACTTATTGCTCTGCTACCTGCTGCTCTCTGACCCTGATAGAAGGGCTCTTCCTTCCCTCCAAAGAGATGTCCAGGACTTGCTGGCTTACCCCCTGTTCTCCTGCAGTATCAGGGACATAAAAGACTGGCTGCAGCGCTCCTGGTGCTGCTGGACTCTGCTTTCTGTAACTCTCACCCTTGCCTGAGGTACCCCCTTGACACTCTGGGCCTCAGAAGTAGATTCTGCAGCTGATTTCTTTAAAAACCGATGCATCGCCTCAAGTGCGGGACAAATTTCACCACAGCTTATCCCGCCCTATGATGACGCCTTGCGCAGCTTAACAATGACACGTCCCATTCACTTTAACGAAGTTCGCCGCCAATGCAGTGATCCGACTCCCTGGAAAACACAACGCATCGTGCCATAGACCCTGTGCTCCATCCACTGTAGTGTTTTAGTGGACCCTGTTTGGGTTCTGTAGCCGGCCTATCCTCCAAAGCAAGCAGCCTGAACTTTGGATTTGCATCGGTCCCTCACGACCTTAAGTAACTTTTTGACCGCTAGTGACTTCTAAGCACTATTTTGGATTTGATCTTTGAAAATTCATATCTCGACTGCTACTAGTTGGGGGTTTGACATTTTAGGCTTTATTTTCTCAGATATTTTTTAACCTGGTGTGGAATTTTTTGGTGTTTTTCCTGTGTTACTGTGTGAGTTATTGAACAAATAGTTTACAGATTGCCATTTAAGTGAGGCCCTCCTGTTCTGTGCCAAGCTACCAGAGGGTGAGCATAGGATGATTTAGGTTGTGTTGTGACTTTCCAGGATTCTGGTCCCTATTTGGACAGGCTGCATACCTCTGCCAACTGGAGATCAAATTTCTAGCAGTACGTAATCAATAATCCACTTATTACTTTGCTCAAAAGGTAAGGCTAATTCATGCAAGCTTAGCTTAAAGATTATTTTCAAAACATGGCAGATACATATTTTCACGAGATCTGCATATGAAATCGCATGCATTTGTGCAAAGTTCTTGCTTTGTGGAAATCTGCTGGCATGCTGCAAAGACTTTTCCGATATTAAGTACACAACTACACATTGGTAATGGCCCCCTATGCAGAGCAATCCCCCAAACCTTTTGCCTTTCTCCTCTTTTTGAATTAATTTGTTTTTGTTGCCATTAGGACTCTGTGCACTTTACCTCTGTTAATCAATGTTAAAGTGCATGTGCTGTCTCCTTAAAATGTGCTAGTTTGGCTTATATCCAATTGGCATATTTAATTTACTTGTAAGTCCCTAGTAAGTGGCACTCTATGTGCCAACAGGTTGTAAATTAATGCTATCAGTGGGTCTGCAGCCCTTGTTGTGCCACCCACTTACGTAGCCCTTTAAAATATGTTTCAGGCCCACCATTGCAGAGCCTGTGTGTGCAGTATGAAGTGCCATGTCTCCCGGGCAAAATGAACCTTTTGCCAAGCCTAAACCTTCCTTTTTAATACATATGTCACCCCTATGGTAGGTCCTGAGACAGACCAGAGTGTAGGGTGCAATGTGTTTAAAAAGTAGAACATGTATTTTTAAGTTTTACATGTCCTGGTGGTGACAAACTCTTAAATTCATTTTATTATGAGAGGATAACATTGGAGTTCCCTTATTACATTTTAAAGGCATAATTTCCAAATTGTGAGAGATGGCTCCTTCAAGTCTGGTGTCCCTGGAATCGCAATTTGAAATCATATTTTATCGTGAAGTTGGATTTTAAATTGAAATTCTTGATTGCCAGGCATGGTGGTCAGCTTCAGTTCCTGGAGACCTGGGTGTTGAAGAAAGGATGATCCCTGTTGACAGGAAGATATCCCAAGCTAGCATATGACCAAGAGAAGGAACCACTTCTGGGGATGGAAAAGTCAAAGGTGCAAAAACCTCCATGAAGAATCCAGAAGGGCTGGAGACACTGAGAAGACCAACTTGGAACAAGGATGCAAGCAAAAAACTAGTCAAATCTCAAGAAACCAACTAGGAGCATGAACACAGAATAAGGACATTTGCAATACACTCTGACAAGGTCTTGCTGCCTTAAATACTATCAAAATGACCAGGACCAGGAAACAAACTACAAGAAGCAAATGACTGCCACCTTTTATTGGGAATCCACCCATACAAAGTAAAAGGAAAGGCACCTTCCTTGATTGGGCACAAGGAAACCAAAATGCCACTGCTTGCTCAGGACATAGAGAAACTCAGAAGGAATGGTGTATCTTGCACTCCCAATAAAGATCCCCTGACTTGCCCTTACCCACCCTATCACTCACCCTGCAGGTAAGACCTCATGCACAACTGCTGCATATCGCGTGCCGCGTGAGTAGTGCATTAACAGAAGTGTGTCATGTTTGGTGTTTCACCCAGAGTCCAATATGCTCAACAGCAATTCTGAAAATGCCATTTCTAGAAGTTGCCATTTTATTGCCTTTGCCATTTAATGCCTACAGCCTGCTTCTGGTCACACGACTGAGTGTAGTTGGCAGTTGAGCTTTGTGTATTCCCCCTAGACAGCCAAGCAGAAAGGGAGCTGAGGTGTGACTTGATGGGCCATCCAAGGCAGGATGGGAGGGAGGAGCTGGACACAGCCTCACTTATACCTGAATAGGATGTGTCTCCACTAGACTCCTTCTTTGATGTGCTGACTTGCTGCCCTCTTGCCTAGGTGAGAAGGACTGGACCTGCATCTCCTGATACCTGATCCAAGAGTTACTCCATGGGATAGTTAGCTGGCCTACTGAACTGAAGGCTCAGGGATATAACCAACTTCCATCACCCCTGCTTCTACACCTGGACACTTCCATATGTGAGACGACCCTGACCTGTGGTGCTACTCAGCCCTGGAAACTTGGAAGTGGACCGAAGGTGCTGCATGTCAGGGGAACCATCGTAATCGTATCATCTCTCCTGAGCAATGCATCCCAAGCAGAACCGAAGCATTTCCTCAACTGAGCGGCGCATCCTTCAGCAGAACTGGTACATCGACACTGCTGCGTGGATTGGACTTGTTGCAAAAGACTTGCATTGCCTTCATCTTGTGTCCAACACATCATATTTGGAACTGCATCTGTGCACTGCTTCCCCAGAGCAGATCCTCATATATCGTATTGACTGCAGCCTCACCGCCACTGCCAAAACCTTTGTGCCGCAACCTCACCACTCATTAGAGCCGACGCATTGCCTCGATTGCACAATGCCTCCCCGACACTGACCTTCAAATCGAAACCTCAGTTAGTGGAATCCTCAACATCAACACAATAGGACAAGTATTTAAGGTATTTTATTCTGTGGGCCTGACTTGGTCCCTGCAGCCAGCCCACACTCCATCATGGCTGGCCTGAACTTGTGACTTTGCTCCAGTTTGGACTGACCAGATGTGCCCAGTATCGCTTTGTGCGTTTTGGCACAGCTTTCACTTAAAACTTTAAAATTCAATATCTCCAGTTCTACTAATTGTATTTTTGTAGTTTTGGTCTTGATTTATTTAATAAAATCTACTCTACTTTTCTAATTCTGTCATGGGCTCCTTTTATGGTGAGTTTTCACTGTGCTACTGTTTGAAGTGTTGCACAGATACCTGACTGCTCTGTGCCAATCAAGGCATGCAGGGCCATGCAAGGTGGGCTTGTGTTGCTTGATAAATCTGACTTTAGTGTGAACCAACACTATGATAAATATTAAACCCAGGAGGTAAACTCTGCTCTGCTTGCAGAATTTTCAGAATTCAGGCTCTCCATGCTATGCAGAGTAGCACGGTGTTCCCAAATTCTGCCATCCCGCACAAAGTAGAGTCCTATGTTTCTGTTTGTGCATGTGAGATTTGTTTCTGGTCCTTGCTTTTGAGAGCCACACTATTTTTAGAGCGCTAGCGAGCCTGCTCCATATTTTGCGGTGGCTCACAGGATTTCCAGCCACAATGGCACCAGTATAGTCCCACTTGTGAGCACGAATGCACCTCAAGTAGATTTTCCACTCGAGAAGCAGGTAAATCTACTTAAAAAGACGTTGTCGAGTAGATTTTCTTCTTCAACCGACCATTATAATTGTTTTTAAATGTGAGAAGCCTTTTGAAAAAGAAAAAAAACAACAGGAAGGATGTGCCCCAGAGACTCCAACTTCCTGTTCTAGTACAGCAGGCTCCTCCCAGCTTGTCCATCTCCTGGTCACTTTTTACTTGGGTTACCAGGAGGAAGGATCACTTTCTTTGTCTGCTGGATATATACCTTTTGATTTAAGGACTTTTTTGTGATATCACACAATTAAATAAAAAAAATAATGTATAAGGGTGTTGTTTGTTTGATAGGGCAAGCACAAGTATAGCTTTGTACTTTTATTTGATTTTTAAATGTTATTGTGCTGGGTGGCCTGGAGTTTAAGTATGGGCCTAGTTATTTTTGTTTGCATGTTATTTTTCACTTTTCTAAAGGGAAAATGCTGCACAGTTCTGTACCTTTTCTCTATGTTTGTTACATTTGCAACATTCATTTATTTTACTATGTGGCATAGTCTTCCAATGGGCCAATAGCCAGTAGGCCTCGTACCAGTCATCAGTGCATGAAAGAAATGCTTCTGTAATACATGTTTTTAAAACATCATTTAGGGCAGGGGTGCCATTAGATTAAATTACAAATATTGGCTATTGTTAGTTTCTCATGTTTTTCTGCAAAAGGTGTTTATGTGGGGTAATATTTGATGCCATGTGTGTTGTAAAATATTTATAGCTCAGCTAATTTTCTCATTTTGATTTGCTGAATTAATGGCAGTGTTTTCTTCAGTGTTACCACCATGCTTCCTTTTCCTGGTCAGTGTCTGTGAGAGTGTGTTTGTCATTGGCCACCATCTGTCTTTGGTCTTAACGCCATGTGGCCAGGGGCCATTTTGTGCAGTCTGTGACAATAGACCTGAATGTGTTTTATGTTCTCCATGCCTCCTTGCTCGCTGTTGTTGTTTGACCATGTGACAGGTACCGATTTAGTACATCCAGCCAGTGTGCTTTTGCTATAGGCTTGCATGTGTTCTTTGTTCCTCCGCCTCCTTGCTCGCTGTTGTTGTTTGATTATGTGGCAGCTGGTCATTTTGTGCATCTGGTCAGTGTGCCTTTGCCACAGGCTTGCATGTGTTCTTTGTTCCCCATGCCACCTTGCTCCCTTTTGTTGCTTGACTATGTGTCTGACAGCCATTTTGTGTGCATCCAGCCAGTGTGCCTTTGCTATAGTCTTGTATGGATGTATGTATGGGTGTAATATCAGTTTAATAATATGATTGAGGACCATTGCAGTATATGTATCTCATGAATATGATTATGATGAACAGCGCTCATATTACATGCATTTTTTTGCATTTTTCTTTACACCTCCTTGCCTCACAGTAGGTTTCTTCTTAAACTCCCATACAAGCATCAGCAATTATGTATAATATTTTTATTTTATTTTTTATTTTTGTTTTTTTCATTTATTTTAGATTTTCAACTATTTTGGAATTTTATTTTTTATTTTAATTCTATTTTATTATGCTTTTTTGCATTTTGCCTCGATCCATTAATTCACCATAGACACACAGCTGCACCACACCATTCATTTTTTAGCTATATTTCCATTCAATGATTGTTCCATTTCCCCCAAGCCACCTTGCCTGCCAGAGGTGCACACTAGCCTTCATTTTTTTTTTAAAGATTATTCAATTTACCCATTCACCTCCCTGACTGCTACAGGTGTCTCCTTTAGATTAGATGGACATAAAGCAAAGAACTATGGCCCTCATTATGAACATGGCAGTCCGGACGGACATGCCGGTGGTGACAGAAATTACCCCCACCGGCATGGCAGTCTGGACCGCCATATAATATACACGGGGAGACCGCCACAGGCGGAACTCCGCCACAGACAGGCTTCTACCGCCAGGCAGCCTGACGATGGCGGAATCCTTTATGCAAGCAGTGCTGCCCGCCGGATAATGAACTTGTTTTCACCCAGCCTTTCCCTGGCGGTTTAGGCCACCAGGGAAAGGCTGGTGGAATGGGTTCACGGGGGACCTCTGGGGGGCCCCTGCACTGCCCATGCCCATGCACTTGGCATGGGCAGTGCAGGGGCCTCGGTGCACAGCCCCGTCGCGCATGTCACTGCCCGATTTATGGGCAGTGATATGCGCGACTGGTGCTGTTGCAGCAGCCGCACTGCTACATTGCCGATGGCTCTATTTGGAGCCATCGGCAATGTACAGGCCCAGCATTCCGCTGGCCCGGCTGATGGAAACACTGTTTCCACCTGCGGGCACAGCGGAATGTTGTTTATTGGGCCAGCGGGGTCTTCAATGTGCTGGCGGTCGTTGTTTCGACCGCCAGCACCGAACTTGGCGGGATTTCCCGCCGAGTTCGTAATGAGGGCCAATATCTGTATGTTGTGGTATTTTGATTGGAAGTTAAATTCTATGTATGGTGGTGTGGTTTGACTTTAAAATGGCTGATTTATTATTACCTGAGTAACAAACCACACTAATATTGCCTTTGTTTGTACAAACTCAAACTGTAAATTTTTCTTGCTTGCTTGCTTTTAGGAGCACAAGCGAAGAGACAACATCCACAGTATTGCCAAACAGAACGCCTGTAAAGTGAAGTCAGTCTTACAATTGCTTCTGCTTGTGCAGCTTAGCACTATTGCCAACTGAGAGCAGTTTCTCCCAAGAAAGTGGTCAGTGAGAAGAAGCAGCTTTCCACCAGAGGTGTGCCAACCATAGCCTTTTTCAGGAGATGTGTGCCTGCTGCATCGGCCTCTGGGGAGAAACCTGCTAGCAGTACTCCTGTGCCAACAGCACCACACCAACCTAAGCATAAAACTATGTACCACATTACTACTTTGGCAGTCTTCTCTTAAGATCGCTGAAGCCGTGGGTGCCAGAAGACCGCCAGTGCTGGTGGTCTTCTGACCGCCATATTACGAGTACTGAAGGATTTCCCCACAATTTTGGTAAAAATCCGTCAGCAGTTGTGCTGGCGGTCGGCAGCGCAGAGGCACTTCCACTGCCGTCACAACCTCACCAAAAGGACTCTGCCCGCCGTATTACGAGCAGTAATATGGCGTGGCGGTATCCTGATGGTGGGGCGCTGCCGGTGGTGGAAGCATCAGGTCCCATTCCCTGGCAGACGACCTCCTCGATGGGCAAGGTAAGTCGATCGTCCGACAGGGGAGGGGGCGGGAGGATGGGGCGTTTCTGTGCATGGGTGAGTGGTGTAGGTCTGAGTGTGTGAATGTAAGTGTGTATGCATGTGTGAATGCATGTGTGATTGTTGAAGTGAGCGCGTGTTGGTATGTTTGTGTGAATGTGTGTTGGTGTGAGTGAATGAGTGTATGCTTGCGCATGGGTGAATGCGTGTATGTGAGTGTTTGTGAATGTGTGTATGTGGGGTGTGTGTGGGTGTGTGTGCATGTATGCAGGGAGAGTGGGGTGGGGGAAGAGGGTGCTGTCATGGAAGGGGAGCTGGGGGAGAGAGATCATGTAATTAAAAAGGGGGATTGGAGGAGTCTGCCGGTGGCAGGAAAGGAATTTCCTGTCACCAGCAGCCTTTCCACCAGGGTTTTTGTGGCAGTGCATCCGCAGCGGAAACCCTGGTGGAAAGCTGTCTCGTCATACCAATGGTGGTCTTCAGAAGACCCACAGACTTGGGGTGCTGTTCTCCGGCCCGGCTGTCCTACTGCCCTGGCTGCACCAGCAGAGATATGATGGTTTAGCAGAGGCTAAACTGCCACACTCATAATGTTGCAGTCTTCACCGCTGGCCTGTCAGTGGTGAGACCACTACCACGGCCCTGGTGCTATTCATATTGCCAGGGTCATAATGACAGCCTATGTCCGTCAGTGAGACAGCCACTGCAATCATGACGACGCCGATAAGCAGTAATGTTGAACTGGATTTATCCCTTTCACAAAGTAGTACCCAATTGTTTCAGGTAACAGAGATAAGTGGATAGCAGCCACAACCAATAGTAGATCTTCCTGAAGTTGCAGCAGAAAATGAGGTCAAAGCTCCTCTTTTGGAGTCATTGTCTCCCACATCACCAGCAAGGTAAAGGAGGGTAACTCACCATCTTCTGAATGCACCACTTCTGATGATGATGATGGGGACATGGAGGTGACCAGAAGATGCCAGGAGAGGCAAGGGAAAAAAATCCTGAAATCCTCGGAATTATGGAAGGGGATGATGAGGAGGATGATGACGATGAGCCAGTCATGGTGGAAGTTGGCACAGAGGAGTCCGACATTACTCCTCCTATTTAACCTGCTCCCAGGGATGTGGCACAGGTATCATCACCAGCTCCCATATTTGTAAAGCTCCAGCTAAGACCTCCACCAACTGCTACCTCAGTAGAAGTATGAACTGCAGCGAGGCAATTGATGATATACCACGTACCTCCAGTTGTTCTTTAGGCATTGGCAGTGGCCCACAAAGAAAGTACTTCTTCACAGTTTGGGACTTTTTATGCTTAGCAAATATGAGGAGAATATTGCAATATGCTCCATTTCTCACACAGTGGGTTTTGTCGAGGTAAGCCTGGTTCACATTATGGTACTGGAGGCCAAACAACCAATATAAAAAAAAAATGCAATCCAGTAGGAGGAACGCCTTAAAACGTTGCTGAACCTGGTCTTTGTGGTGAAGGTGAGGAGAGCAAACATCAGGTCAAGTTCAACCATAGTGGAAGGTCATGATGAGGAAGAAGAGGGTGACATCCTCACACAAAGCAGCTCTGTTCCAAGCGCCAGACTCACCCATCTCAGTGGCCTCACAATGGCAAAAGAAGACTTAGAATCAGATGGAAAAAACGCAGCATACAACGCTTGCCCCCATAATGCACATTGAGTCTACCACCACCTACTTCTCAAAAGACACCTGCGTCATTGGCCGTGGAAAAAAGACAATCCAGGATACTATTATGGCTATCTTGAGGCAGAAGAGGGCCCTATGAAAGCAACCAACCAAAAACACATTTGTACAATGGGACCCTGCCAAAAATGTTAGCGCTAGTAGGATCTATGGCAGTCATCTACCTGAAATGTAAAATTTCAAGTTGGATCTATTTTGCCAGAGTTGCTGCTTCAGCGCTGCATCACGATGTGTTGCAATTGGTCCGACAAGCTTTGTAGCAATGTTTTGTTCACACTAGCCACCTGATGACAGACATGTTGACTAGATATCAGGCCACTGATTACATGGGCATCACTGTATACTGGATCTCTTGTGTGGTGGTAAGGCAACAGCTATACTAGGTTTGGCCCTCGAAAAAAGTTTAAGAATGTTTAGCTGCATGCAACAGTAGCCATGCTGGCCATTGAAAAATCACATACAGTTGAAAACATCTTGGATTACTTTAACAGCAAGGTGTCTGAATGGCAGCCACCCAAAGGTCTTAGAATTGGATTTGTTGCCATGGACAATGACAGTAAAATAGTCAAGGCCATGGCAGACAGTGGTTATTTCATGGTCCTGTATTTGGCGCATTGAATTAACCTGGTTGTGCAAGAGGTTCTCAAGAAAGAAGACATAGTCAGCAACATACTGACCACCTGCAGAAGAATCTGCACTCATGTCAGCCATTCTTCTAAAGCCTGGAAGCAGCTGCAGATTATTCAGCATGCTAATAGAGTACCAGTTAAAGCCCTAATACAGGAGGTACAAACACATTGGAACTTAAACTATTACATGTTGCAACATCTGTTTGAGCAATAAAGAGAGAGCAATGACTAAGTCATTCAAAGAGGAGGGGGTGCAATTGGGAAAGATTTGACCATGGATGCAGACAAATGGAGCCTAGTCAAATGCCTTATACAGATGCTACTTCCTTTTGAGATTTTCACACAGGAAGATAGCAAGGAGGACAGTACAATGGGCCAGACTATGCCATTGTTTCATCTGCTAGGGACCAGCTAAAGAAGGTGTCTGAGAGGTTTGCAATCATAGGTGTGAACGAAAACCCAGAAGCGCATGGCTCGGTTGAGAGCTTAATCTTTCACTTGGCTTGTAATACAGGGCTGAAAAATGACATCATCTCATCAAAAAAATACACCAGCACCACATTACTTGATTCATGCTCCAAAATAATTCTGTTCACTTACATTTCTACTTCTGAAGGGGATGTTTCAAAATACAAGTGGTGGATTGTTTAGCAAACCTGACACCCAGAAGAAGAATGGCTTGAAATTAAAGTCCTACTGAGCAGTTCTGGGGTGCCATCTTCAACTTCCAGAGAGGGCAGTCTTGTCTCACAGCACCCAAAACTAGCAACAAGAACACAAGCAGCAACAGCAGGGGTGAAGGCAAAAGATTTTAAGCAAGTGGCAGCACCAATGACCTTTCGGAGGATTTTACAGGAGTAGCTGGATGACCCAAAAGAGGTCTACGGGAGTTGGTATGGAAAGATCCACCAATGGCCAGAGCTCAGCAGGCCAGCAATAAAGTATTTGGCTTGTCCTGTAGCCAGTGTGTATGCTGAGCATGTGTTCAGTGCAGCTGGCACAGTTGTGACTGTGAGAAGGACCAGTCTCTCACCTGAAAATGTGGAGCGATTGACCATGATCAAAATGAACCAACATTTCATGGCACACAAATACACCATTCCAGAAACAGCACAGGAGGAGAAGGAGACAGATTGGTCAGAATTGCATGTGTTAGCTGACCAACTTCTGGGCAAGCCCCTTGAGTTTGAGATTACCTCTTCTTCCCGGCATGCATATGCCAGTGCCACTATAGAGCTTTTTAATTCTTATTGTTGAGCTATTTTCTTTACACAAAAATTTAGCTATGTTTGTGACAGATTTATGCTGCCCCACCATATTTTAGTCACATGCATGTCTGGATTGGAGTTGGACCAGTGTGCAGTGAAGAAGAATTCTTCAAATCCTTCATGGCATTGGAGACAATGCCTGCCTCCCTTGCATGCCAACCTTTTTTTTGCATCACTTTGCAGGGCTGCCCCAGAAGATCATTGCTTCACTAGAGTGCCAATACTAAACTCCAATGTGTTGTCTGTGTCAAAGATACAATTTTACCCCTACCACTGTGCGTGGATTGAAAGAGGTAACTACAACTATTGCACCAATGAATGAGTGATTATGAATTATGATTGGTGACACACAGTGAGGGAAGGTGTTCAACTAATAGTAAACTTGATTTCGATGAATTGCAATGTTTGGTGTCTCCTGGGTGATGATTTTTTCCTGAAGGTGATTGGTCTTTAAAAAGTCACTTAATGAAAATGTACTTGTAGCGTCTACTCTTTTTTTCTTAATCTTCAGAGACCAACAGATGGATAAGCAATTGTTTATCTAGGTTTCTGTATGCAATACAGGGAATGGCAGCATACCCTCTTAACTGGCATGTACTGTGAGAAGTATATTAAAACGACAGGCTGCGCAAAAAGGCATCAGTGCAAAGGTAAAGTAAAATATAAAAGAAATCTTCAGACATGAAGTAGATTCAAAATATTTCCCTTTACTAACATACAAAAATAAACCACCCACAGCAGGCCCATCCCTCTCCCACATCTCTCCCCATCCCCAACCAATGTCCAAAATAAATATAAATGTCCAAATGTCCATAAAGAAAAATGCCCTTCCCAAATGTCCACCCTCTCCACCCACAACAAAACTCCCTCTCACCAAAATATCTTTTTTTTAAAAGGCTAGGAGAGGGCATTCTCGATGAAGGTCCTCAGGTGTTGGATCTGTGCCTTATGGTGTGACTTCCTATTGCCCAAGTGTGCCAACTCGTACAGCACTCGGTGATGGTGTAGCTGGTCTGAAAAGGGGGTGGCAATGGCGGTACGGGGTTGGGGTCAGGCAGCTCCAAGCTGCAAGTGGCACTGGTGTTGGTGGGAGCTGGAGGTGCAGGTGGTTGGCTGATTGGACTGGGCCCAGGAGCAGGGGCATGTGCCTGGCACTCCTCACCCACCAGCCAATGGTAGTGGGCTCTGATGGCCTCCAGCCACTGCCACTAGAGACGGGCGACTATCTCATGCCAGGTTGGTGGTGGACCAGCAGGAGGTACTACATCATCAAACATGTGGATAATAGATATCCTGTCTGCAGTAAGTAGACAGTGGGAAATATGATGCAAAGCAGGACAGAGAAAGGAATGAGATACATAGATTTTATTGGGCACATTTGTCACAGAGTATCCCATCCACAAAATATGAAATCACAGACACTTAATCCCACTTTACATCCTGGCCTCACCCTCAAACACAAATTATTTCAATTAAACACATTCACATGGCAGTAAGGGAAGGAAACTTGACTTAGGGCCCCATTACAAGTTTGGAGGTCCACGGACTGCCAAACTTGTAGTGACGGTCGGACTGCCACAATCCTGTCACGCCTGGGGGTCTGACTGCCAGAATAACACTCTGGTGGTCGAACTGCCTGGGGACCGTTGCCACTGCCAGTATCATAGATCCAGATGGGATGGGGTGGTTGAAGCTGAGTTCAACACTGCTGTGCTGATCACAAATTCCCTTTCTGCCAGCCTCATTGTGGGGTCCCTCCCATGAAAAAGGCTGGCAGAAAGGCAATGCTGGGGGCCACAGAGGGGCCCTTGCACTGACCACGACTATTTTCTGGGCAGTGCAGGGGTCCCTCTGCCCAGCACTCTCAGAATGTGCTCTGTCTGCTACGGCAGACAGTGTGTATTCCGAGGGTGCTGGGGGCACCCTCTGTGTGACGGCATTGGCCTTGGCTCTCCTTATATGGAGGTTTGCATCTGTCATCCCAGTGGAAGCATCGTAATTGGGTCAGGGAAGAGACTACCAGCACTGCGGTGGTCTCCTCCCCATGGGTCTGGCAGTCCGACAGTCAGCCCGCTAAACTGGTAAGGCCCTTATTCTGCTGCAGCAAGGTAAGGTACAGGGAAAAAGCTGTGAAGGTACGGTAGAGGTTTTCCTCTAAATAGTGGGGGAGGTCACTGATGATGTGGCTACACTTAGTCTTAGTCAGTCGCTGTGGTTGAAAATGAAAGTTGATGAACGTCAAAAGGGAAACATTTGAACAGGAATAAACCAATTATGGAAGCCATATTAACCACTTGTCCCATAATGCGGCACATGGCGAAAATGTTTTTTTCAATGTTTTTGGTAGGCTAGGACAGAACTCAGGAACAAACAAAAGAGTGTCGTACTAGGAGGTGACTGAGGGCATGGATTATGATGGATGGGGTCTGTTTGACTTAAACCCATACAGTGGGTTTACTAGTAATTGTCAATAATCAAACAATGTGACATGCCATCGCCCATCCCTGCTGTCGCAGAGACTCCCCCTTCAGCTGCTGCCTAATCTGATGCACTGGTCCTGGTCCCAGCATTGGTGGTCTTTGCAGCTAGAAAAAACATTACACATTTTAGATTCCAGATACACCTCCGGCTTCTTATTATTTTTAAACTAAATACAACCGCAAGGCAATACATGACTACAGTTCACTTTGCAGTATCCTCTCTCCCATCTAACATGTCTCTTTAGGTATTTTGTTGGTTGACAATGTTAGAAAAGCCAGTAGTCAAGCCAGCCATAATGGTGGAGCAGAGATATGATGATGACTTTGAGTAACTTGAAGTGCAATGAAGGGGTAGAATAAATTGGTCAATGAAGAACATATGGTTTTGGTTGCCAAATGCAATTATACTATCCTCTTAGTACTTTCCTGCCATGTTGCTCTGTCATTGAAACTGCTGGGATACTGAATAATAATACATCCAACACGGCATTGGGGGGGGTCACCATGACAATGACCATTCTCTTGTCATTTGAGCATGAGCAAGAAATAGAAAGCCTTCTCAACAAACAAGTGTAGAAGAGCTTGCTTGGTCAGTAAACTCTGCAATCTTCACATTAGACTACCTCATCTATTCTCTTAGTCCACAGGGTATAAACATTAGGGGAGAGGGAATGGCTTAAAACCAAGCAGAAGAAAGCTTACGCTACAGAGGAAGTCAGCTACAGAAACAAGAAATATAGAAAAAAGAATAATGCAGGGAGAGATAAAAAGAATAAACATTAAATAGAATGAAGAGGATTTGAGAAAAGTCACATATAAGAGAAAGGAGGAACAATTATTTTAATGAGGAGAGGTAAAATGTAGAGAAATGAACAATATTAACAAGAACTTACTGGGGCCAGCTGAGCCGTCAGCAGCAGCCACGGCGCTGGTGGTGGAGTTTGAATTTCCATCCAACTCAGTCAGTTTCCCTTCTCGATGCATACTACACATCACTGGGAGATGGCTTGGGACTGTAGATGTTAACTCACTGATATTATACTGCTACTGCTACTACAGTACCACTATCTTAGTGACAGTAGCACAGAGGAGTCAGCATGACTTCTTAAATAATCAGACCTAGCAAGGGCCTACAGCAACGAGCAGAACTAGGTAGCACTGAGCAACTGGCTCACTCAAATTGGATCACATAATATTCGTAACGTTACATGAATTTATCCTAGCTCTGACTGTGAGCAGTATGCTATTTGAAAAAAAAATAGCATGGGACAAAATGAGTTATAATCACTAGTACTCACCAGGCCCCACAACCTGGATGCCCAGCAGGTCAAGGAGGCCCTACTCCTGGTCCAGGATATTGGCCAAGCGGTGCATCAGCTGTTGCTGGGTGCACCAAACCCCAGTACCTCTGCGAATGTAACTACGCACCCTCCCCCACAGAAGGTGATGCTCCCGCAGGCCATACCTACTCTTGGGCCGAGGCCTGCTGCCAGCATGGAGGGGACGTGGCACTGCACAAATAAAAGTGCATCCACCTCCTGCTCACTACAAATGGCATGAGGCTGCACCACATGGCGGTGTCCCAAGGGTGTGCGATTCCCTGATCCCCCTGCAGTGGAACCGCCTCTCTCATGCTCTGCCGTGGTGCTGAGTGGAAGTAAAAAATAAAGACAGGAAGAAACAGAAGGAACAGAGAGGAAGAATTTAAGGAGTCAGGGGAAAACCAAAAAAGGACAAAAAGTCACAGAAAATAAAAAAGAGGCATAAATGTAAAAAACACCAACACAAATACACACTCTTAGGAAACTAATGTAAAACAGGGGACGATAAATAGGATAAAGTAAGGATTGCAAAGATTTTGCTTAGATTGAAAAGTAGGGCTAGCACCATCCACAGTATATGAAAAACAAGATGGCCACGCACAGGCGATTGTGTGGTACCATTCACGCTCACGTTGCAATGTGGAGCAAGCTTCTCGAACCAATCAGTTTTAACAGGTGGCAGAGCATAACGCAGCCTATTTGCAGAGCAAGGCTCAGTTTGTGGAGTTTTTATGGCACTCTGGGGAATTCCTCGCAGTGGAACTCCGCAAAATCCCCCACCCCTAATTAATACTCCCCTTTATTTTTTCAAATGTGTTTATAGAAAAGAAAGTGTAAACCATTTTTGGGTAAAGAGTGAAATACTGCTTCTAACCTTGTAATGCCCATAAAGCAGACTGGGCACAGTCGGTTAGGAAAGAATTTGTAATGATGAATTTACAATGCTCAATATATTGTAGATGTATGATCCTCAATATTGATAACTTAGGTATATAGTCTTCATAAATCAGCTACAGTCCAGCAACCTGCCCTAATTTATTTACACAAACCCTTCTTTTTTCCTAATTCACAGTCACATTTGAAATTAACAAAATGTCCTTATCGACTTCATAAATAAAAATAATTCTGTGACCCTTCACTAATTGGATCCTTCAGCCATTAGGTCTCTAGAAGCTCTGGCTCTTGGCATGACATCTATGTGATAGTGATGAAACAGGGTTGTAACCAGTGGCGTAACATAGGCCCCAACAGCCCCCGTGGTGCAAGGGGGCCTCCGAGCTGTAAGGGGGCCTGCTAAGCACAGTACCCTAGCCTGAGAGCACCTGACTGAGTCCAGAGGAGGAGCCCCTCCAAGTGTCTTGCAGGGGACCCTCTCAAGTTTTGTTACACCACTGATTGTAACCTAACTTAGACTGGCAAATTTGGTAAAATCTGTTTGGCCATGTACCAGATCCTTGCACAGCCTTGCAATAGATTAAGAAACTAAGTAAATGAGGTACCAAGACGTAATTATTTCACATTAAACGCATTATTAGATCAATTTGGAAATTGATGCTTGTATAATCATACATTTAATGTGAAAAAATCAAATTTAGTACGTCATTTAGTCAGATTGCACATCATCCAAGCGATGCCTTGTTTGGTGTACTATAAGAGTCTCCCCATTTATTCTATTGCTTCAGTATGGCACTTTTGAATAGAGGACTTTTCACTCTCCCGGAAATGAAGTGTGGCAGTCAAAAATGTCAGGGATGCAGCGCAATGGCAACCAACAAACAACACAATCAACTTCCACATGCAGGATCTATGCAAACTGTATTCACTATGCAAACTATAATTTGCTATGATGGGAAACACCCAATGCATGAATAAGTACAGCAGCTGCTTGCCTGTAGGTTTTGCATGATGATTGTGCCAACAATATTTTTTTTAAACATACTTTTTTGTGATACATTTTGGACCCAAATTCGATTGGGAAGCAATGTAACTCATAGCAATTGGTAGTTGCAAAAAAATAATAACAATAAACTTTGCTGTAGGCATAATTGACACATCCATTGACAAAGCAAGTAGGTCTGGCTTTATTGTGCTAATGCATAAAAACAGCATTTATGAATCTTCAAATTTACCATTCGTGCTTAATGCACGTCAGCCATCTCACTTGTGCTTTGCAGGAGCGATTTAGTTTGCTACATTCTATCAGCCAAGTACATGATTCACGTTTTGGATCATAGGTTGATGTGTTTCCATCAATGACTTCACAAGAATTTTCTTTTTTGGCAGAAAAGTCATTCCATCTCCAAAAGTCAGCACGGGGTATCATTTGTCATCAACTGACAAAAACACTGGATTACTCGCTGTTGAAGGTGAATTTATTTCGCATCCCCACTGAAACCCACACAGGTTGAAACACATGGCGCTCCCCAGCATCTGCGCAAATGTATCCTGGGCAAACGGTTATGGTTCCCTAGAGTAATGTGGCGTTTTGCTGTCTGTTTTTCACTCTGCAGAATTGCATTCGATTCACTGTTATTTCAAAAACGCAGATGTTTGGCAGGAAATGTGCATCCTTGTTTCTGGGGATCCCATGCATTCTGATCCCCCACCCATGATTCTACTCGGTTGCGAGCTAGAGGTCAGGAGTTCAGCTCTCGAGTACCTTTCGGAAGGTGGGTGGTCCTAAAGTAAGTGACGGGAGGTGTCGATAGTATTTAACGCCATACACATATTGGAGCCAACCATTTTATCGTGCTATTCGGTTCAGATTCAAAGGGGGGTACTCTCATTTCTACTAGAAAGGAGGCGATCACTATGAAGTAACGTGCTATTAAAGGCATAGTGCCTTATTTGTGTTAAAGCCCACTAACGTCTAAGGGAGACAAGATGTGGAGAACCACTAAACTTTGCACTTCGATTCATATGTACGTTGATGTCCTTTTTATCATGGTTCTTAATATGCTTAGATCACGTTTGCCCTCATTCTGAGTTCAGTGGAGTAATATCATCCTAATTTCCGAGTGCTGTATTAACCGCTATTTCAAATTGGCCCTAGAAAAATGGAAGTTACCAAAGAAATCCGTTTCCTTTTCGATTTCCATGATTCATGCAACCCAGGATGTTTTCTTATTACATATTGGGCAAAGTTATGCTTGCCTTTGCCCTCTAATAACGCAGCAGGTGTGATATTACCAGTGCTTAATTTGTGCTTGTTGTTTCCGGTGCTGAGCACCGGCACTTATTTTTGAGGGCCGGGGCTTAGTCTTCTACCTCAAGCATTTGCTGCGAGCAAAAGACACACATGGGAAAGAAGGAGGAAGAGAAAAACCAAAAAGCGTCACAATGGGAGAAAGCAGAACGCTGCAAGAGTGAGCTGAAGCGCAGGGAGTGTCTTTAAATGGATGAAAGAGGCCCGAGATAGCTTCAGGATTACGCTGCCTCAGTATTCCGTGTTCACACATTAAACTGCAGCAGCCGCCTGTTTCAGAGGAAAACTGAGCACCAGCACTTTTCTATTTACAAATTAAGCACTGGATAGTACTGCATGCCACTTATTAGTACATCTCAAAATCCTATTCCAGCCGGTAACTCATGCTACCGGACAAATCTTTAGTTTTTGAGAAAATCTGTGAGCATTTTATCTATTTTGGGACTTTAATAAAAGCATTACTAAAGCCAATGTATGTGTTAAAAGAAAGACTAGACGCTAGAGTATATGAAAATAAAAGTAGTAGTAAAACTAAACATGGGCAAAAGAAGGACTTAGCACAAGATGCAAAAATCCATTTTACATTTGCTAACCCTGGAATTCATAACAACAGCTTGTAACATCAATTCATAATCCTGCAATTTGGGACAGAAGACATCAAGTAGGAAAAGCATCTTGGACTCAAAATATGGTTTACCAACCCATACTGAATCGCACCTAGCACCGGCCTTGAAAGGGTCGTTTCCTACTAACTGTGATTTGGCATGGCATTCATCAGTAGTTTGCAACTGTAAGTGAAGGGAATGATTCCTGCTCCCCCTGATGTTTTCCAGTACAGAATTAGGGCCAGATGTAAAGAAAAGTGGCGCAGTGCTGTACCAAAATTGGCAGTGCTGTGCTGCGTCACTTTAGAAACGCAGAGATGCGTCGTATTTAAGGGAATGATGAGCACCCCTGCATTTCCCCCTGCGCTGGTGCTAAATTTACCTGCCAGCGCCAAGGCAGGCATCCTTGCACCATCGTGTAAGGATGCCTGTGTTGAGGGGTGGATTGTTTGTGAGCGGGAAGGTGTCCCTTCCTGCACATAAACAATCACTAATGGCGCTTTGGCACTTCTGTGTGTGCTGCACAATGCAGCACACACAGAAGTGCTAAAGCGTCATTTTCAAATGATTGTTTATGTGCAGGAAGGGACACCTTCCCGCACATAAACAATAATTCCTGGCATTTTGCTTTTTCTATGTGTGCGGCAGAATGCAGCACGCATAGAAAAAGCAAAAAACAAGGAGGAATAAAAGCATTCCTCCTCATTGCACCCTGCTAATGCCACCCCTGGGGGTGGCGTTAGATTTTGGCACTGCTTCAGGTTTACGAGATTTCATAAATCTGAGGCAGCGTCAAGATTAAATGGGTGTTGCAAGCCCCTTCCACTCACAGTGCTTTGTGGGAAGGGGTCGTATTTACAAGGTGGCGTTAGGCCACAAAAAGTGGCTTAACACCACCTTGTAAATATGGCACTTTGCTTAGCGCCACAGGACCGTCATTAAAAGTGATGCTCCTGTGGCGCTAGGGGCCTATAAATACGGCCTTTAGTTTTTTAAGCAGAGCCAGTTCATTTAAGGAACCATGGCCCTGATTTATACTTTTTGGTGCAAAACTGCACCAACACAGTTTTGCACCAAAAGGTTTAGCACCGGCTTGCACCATTTCTGAGCACCAGCCAGGCACCATATTTTTTGAATGGTGCAAGCTGGTGCAAAGGGTAGGCCAGCGTAAAAAAAAAAAAATGATGTTAGCTGGGTGGGGCTAGCGGTATGGAAGAAGGGGGCTTTGCACCAAAAAATGATGTTAGGCAGGTTAGGGTAAAAAAAGAAGACTAACCATCCTAGTGGCATTTTCTGACGCAAAACCATCCATACCACATGACACCTGTTTTTGAAAAGATAGGAGCCATGCCCACCAGCCCAGTGACCAACACAGGGGACCAGGGTCCCCTGGGCATGGCATTGCACCCAGTGCCATGCAGGGGGGCCCACCTCAGAGCCCCCAATGGCACTTTAAAAAAATAAAACACTTACCTGTACTTACCTATACTTACCTGGGATGGGGTCCCCCATCCTCAGCTGTCCCTCTGGTGTGGATGGGGTGTCCCTGGGGAGGGCACCTGTGGGCTTATTCCATGGTGTTCCACCATGAAAATAGGCGCACAGGTCCCCTAACGCCTGCCCCGACCCAGGCGTTCAATAATGGTGCAAAGTAAGCTTTGCAACATTATTTGTCCCCTCCTCCCCCCAGTGCGTGATTTTAGCATGGGGGATGAATATGGAGCTAAGGCCATAGAGTAATTTTTTGCACAGGAACGCCTACTTTGCATCTCATTGGCGCAAAGTAGGTTTCCACATCCCAAAAATGACTTTAACTCCACAAATTTGGCGCTAGACAGGTCTAGCACCAAAGTATAAATGTGGAGTCAGTTTTGCACCAAATTTGCATGAAAAAAATGACACAAATTCAGCGCAAAACAAACATAAATATGCCCCCATATCTGCTTTTTCAAAAAAAGATCCTGCTTTGGAATGTAGACAGAGATAGTGGTCAGGCCATCATCTCTATGTTTGTAGCCGATCAAGGAGGGTCACAAATAGAGCTGCCTAATTAGTATCATTACAAAGTTCAATGTAGGATCCCTGTATTGGAGATTTTGTGATTCAACCTAATACTAAGTAGGTTGTGTCACAAAATTAAAGATCGATCAGAAAAAGTTGGTGCACAATTTACTACCAACCTTTGTTCTTTTTAAGTATGTGTGCCTAAACAAGCAAAAGTTCATTCATAATAGTTCACTTAGCTTATTAGGTTTTGGTCTGAAAAAACACCTATAAGCACCAAAAGTCGGATGGAGTGGAAGGAGGTGGCAGATGAAAATAACTTAGGGCCAGATGTAGCAACAAAACATTTTGCGAGTTGCAAATTGCGAGTACTAGCGACTCGCAATTTGCAACTCGCAAAATGTAATGCAGAAAGGTGTCTCAGACACCTTCTGCGACTCGCTATGGGGTCACAAAGACCCACCTCATGAATATTAATGAGGTGGGTCGCAGTTTGCGACCCCATAGCGAGTCCAGGCACTCACAGGGATGGTGGCCTGTTGGAGACAGCAGACCACCATGTCCGTGACTGCTTTTTGAATAAAGCATTTTTTTTTTTCTTTTTTCAGCCCGTTTTCCTTAAAGGAAAACGAGCTGCAAAAAGAAAAAATTCCGAAACCATTTGGTTTCGGTTTTTTCAGAGTAGGCAGTTGTCCATAGGACCACTGCCTGCTCTGAAAAAATATTTTTATTGGCATTCACAAAGGGGAAGGGGTCCCATGGGGACCCCTTCCCTTTTGCGAATGAGTTACCATCCACTTCAAGTGGATGGTAACTGCGAGTTGGTTTGCGACCGCATTGGAGGTCCCAAAGCAACTCAGCATGGCGATGCGGTCGCAAATAGGAAGGGAACACCCCTTCCTATTTGCGAGTCGCAGCCTCAAATTTGGTACCGACTCGCAAATTGCGGTTGTGCATCGCGTTTGGCCTTTTGCGCCTCGCAAACTGCATTTTTCGCAGTTTGCGAGGCGCAAAAGGCTTCCTACATCTGGCCCTTAATTCTGTTTGACTGAATTTTGAGCTAAATAAATCCTAAATTGTAAGAAATTAGGTTATTAGTTAAGGTGCTGACTGTGCACCTTAAGTAATAAAACAATTCCTGTCAGGGTAAAGCACTAAAGCCAATAAATTAACCTGAGGACAGTCCCCTGGAAGCTAAGTCTCAGAGCAGACAGGCTTAACTTAGAGACAATGTATGAAGCATTTATGTGGTACCAAAACAGTAATAAAGTTGAAACACAACACAAGAACAATCCCAAACTAATTAAGAAACATAGAGTACATTTGAAGAAAAAGAAAATACCACCATAAGGACAAAAATCCAATAAGGGACATTTTTTAATAAAAATTGCACCAAAAAGTGTTACGTTCTAACCGCGGTCAACTGTTTATGGTAGATTGGGACTATGGCATGATTTGAGGCCAACTACGATGAAGCGCGGGTCAGATACAGGGACCAGGTTCGAATGGGTTAGAGGAGTTAGCATGGGTCTTAGTCTTAAAAATAGAAGTCTGAAATGTTCATAGTGACAAGACAGCAAGCTATAGCTAAAGATGGCTCCTTGAGGTCAGATAGCCATCACAAGAGGTCCCTGAAAGCTGTTGTTTTTTTGCTGGAATGCTCAGAGAAATTTCAATTTCTCACCCAGCGAAGGTCCCCCACTGGCCAGATACTCTGGGCACCTCCACCGAGGCAAGGTTGGGGGCTGTATCCAAAGAGGACTCCACAAGTCCAGATACTGTTTCCAAGAGGTCCCGCAGCAGGGGATTTGCCCTGAGTGGGGGAAACCTGAATCTTCAGCTCAGTCGCAATAGACATTGGTTGGATCAGTTTGGCAGGGTTGTCACAGTCCTCCAGAGGTTTGGAGCTAAAAGGATCATAAGTCCCAGGTTTCATAGGCTGGTAGGGGCAGTTTAGCCAGACACAGCCAAGGATTCCAGGCCTCAGGAATAGCACTTGAGGACTCACTCCAGCAGGGCAGGCCTAGTTGGAACTTGTCAGCTGGGAAATTGTTGAAAAAGGGCTGTTGAAGCTTTTGTGCCCCTGCCTGCTTGGAAAAAATAGGAGTTCACTTCTTTTTCCTCAGTCCAAGGGGGAGCAGATCTGGACTTTTAGGGCTCCTCTCTGGTCACAGGCAGCAGGTTCGGTCCTCTTCTGATTTTCCTCTGGTCTAGTAGTGTTTTTAGGGGGCATTGGAAATGCCACCTTTAAGTCTGGTGCCAGCTTGTAGGTGGAGGTGACTCCTGGCTCCTCCCTAACAAATAGGGTAAAAGGTCCCAGGGGTTACCCTACTCACTTTCACAGCATTTCCTGTGTGCCCTACTAAAACCAATCCCACAATGTTCCTCTCTGTCTAAATACATGATGGTGAAACCTTACTCCTGCTATGCAGCGACTGTGTGCCAGCACAGAGTCCAGGAAATGAGCAACCCCTCCTCTGTGGTTACTGCAAACCAGCTCTGGTCCAACTGGGATTGGTGCCTACCTAACTTGTGGAACAAAATAAGGGGCCTGTCCAGGTGTCATCTGACATCTGTCTGTGACATGGGAAACCCATTTGCAGTAAATTACCTTTCTGGGTACATCCCAAATGGTCATCCTGCCCTAGGAACAAACATATATCCCCACTCAAAGGCCTTTGTCTCTGCTATGGGTGCAGTTTCCACTGCTCATTCTGGGCTTGACCACTCAGAGAGCTATGGCTGGAGGCATCTGGAAGCTTTAGGCAGGAAAACGTAACTTTCTAAATGTGCCTTCTACTTAATGTTTATAAAAAATCCGACTTCACAATTGATTTGGGCTTTTAACCAATATTAAAAAGAGTTTTCAAAATATGTGTCTAGGTGTTTCCTATCCAAAGACAGCATTAATAGGTTCAATAATACATCCTAGTGGTTCTCTATGAACCAGCTAGCCTTGCCACAGTGAAAATAGGTTTTAGGTGCTAGTCACTGTAAGGACATCTTTGACATTAACTTCCAACGTGTTCTACTTTTGAGTTCCATGAACCCTTCTTTATGAGTTACAAGGCACAAGGCCTATTCAGGGGTAACCCATTGTACTTAAAAGGAAGGTTTAGACTTGTCAAAAGTGTTTATTTTGAGAGGTAGAATTGCAGTTTTAAACTACTCCAGTCAGGCTCCAGTGGTAGACCGGAAGCCATGTTTGCACTGCCACTGTAGTGGATGGCACAGTAGATACTGTAGTCCACTAGTAGCATTTAACTTCCAGACCCAGGGTACACCTTGTACCTTATACTAGAGCCTTATATTTAAGTTAAATATGGCAATTAGGGTTATGTTAATTTAGCTATGTTAAAAGGGGCTAGGGCAAAGACACTTTATTACTAGCTAGCAGGGGTAAATTGGACAGAGTTATACAGCCATCAAAAACAGATAAGACATCAATCTGGGGGTACACCACATGTAAGATGGTCATTTCCTACATTATTCCAGTCTGTTGTAACAAGAAAATTGCCATATTTGAGATTCAGCATTTTTTCATGAAACCATTGTCCCACCAAAGAGTCACTGACAGATTCCCATTACCAAACCATAATATTGTGCAGGGAACATCGTCAATGGACAATCTCTGGACCCTTTCCAGATCCTGGGTTCTCGGCATTCAAATGCCTAGTTGCCTCCCCCAACCACATAATCGTTTTGCTCATAGGTGTTTTTTGGGACTCTCTGTGGTACAGTTCTTGACATCAGTAATGAAGAAACTCTACTGTTGTTTTTTCTTTTTTATTGTAATCCACTCTCAATTGCAATAATGCAGTTAGTTTGAGAATGTCACTTTGGTTCATTTTTCAAACTCTTAACACCCTCTTTCTCAATATTGCTTCAACGTAGCAGCAGATGTAGAAAGTGCTTTGATTCTCTGGGATACAATGTTCTGTCCATGTGGATTTTACTCTCTTCTGTATCATCAGCTACTTACAAGCATGTTGGCTTATCTTTCTGTTTGTGTGGCTTGGCTGATCATTGTTGTTTTTATTGTCTATTTTGTCCATGCTGAGGTCTCCTCTGACAGAGGCCATTCTTTCTTGGAAGTTTTATTTTCATTGTCATTCCCAACTAAATTGGGAGTTCTATTAGACTTAATTTTGATGATTTGCTGAAGGCATGCTCTCTCCTTCTCTTCTTCAAATCTACATTAGCTCTACCTTTAACCAGTGGGATCCTCATTTCCCTTTTCCTCACCTTTCAGTTTCTGTATATGACTTGCAGTTCCAATTCTGGGTTGGCTCCATTTTACCTATAATATATGGGAAGTGGACAGAAGATTCACAGAACTCCGCATTCTTTTGTGTAATCTCTTACTCATTGAGGTTTGTGATACTCCCACACTTCTTAGCTTGGAAAATGTTTAGGATTTACTCATTCCATGAGTATTCAGCTAGATGACCTTTCTCATTACTGTTTTGGCTACTCTTGGCACATTACAGTGTATTTCTTAGATGATTGTATTTATTTCCAATTTGATAGTCTAGAGCCACACAATTATGTATAGTTTATCATATAAATACTTATTTACATAAATAAACAAACAGCAAATACATTATGATACACATAGAAAAGAAAATGGTGCTAGACTTTTCAAGGACTAAAATACAACCCAAAATACTTTGAGTTCATGTGTTTATCATCAGATTTTTCAATAACATTGGCACTATTACAAAATGTTATCCTCTATGATTACATTCAAGTCAACTTGAGAGACTTCTGGACTCTTCAATTATTGAACAATTTTCATCAGCAAAGTTTGCATCAAAGAGGCAGAGGTGGCAGACAAAATAATACAAGGTAGCAACCTTGTATGGTATGCTGGACCCTGTAGATGGTCTATGGCTTGGGTTCAACACTGGGCAATTTAGTTTTCTGAAACCCTAGCTAGTGTGCCTCTAGTCAAAACACCAAAAATACATTTATCAACCAGCTCAAACAAAACAATTGAAGTGCAACCCAAGTAGAGTTGATGGTGAAGTTTACATTGTTAGATGTCTCAGAATCAGATCAGTGAGTTACTAGGGATTTGGTGACTGGTACTCAGGGACACTATCTAAAGTATCTAGCAATCTGTTAATGATTTGACTGATCTCAATATATTGAATCTGCCAGATGTAGTGGTGAGAAAGCATACACTAAGACCTCCCTCAGGAGACTTCTGTTTACCAGTGCATACATAAAACAAATAACTGGTGGCAATAAAGATTGATCATTGGTTGGGCACTTGGAGTGGAGTATGAGAGAAAAGGTCTCTTTTTTGACATTGTTAGCCCCCACTTTTTGCCTGATGTTTGATGTCGCCTAGAAGTTGTAGTGCCCAGGGCCCCTGCTAACCAGGTTCCCGGGGCCAGAGCTCTTTCCCTAAAACTGTAGAGGACACCATATCATAAGTGAGAACATAGCTGCATGAACAATATGCCCCCTCTGTGTACTTGCTAAAACTGGGACATAGTGAGTGAACAGAGCAGTAATTTTAATATAGGTGATAGACATTGGTCAAACGAGTTTACCAGCTACCTGATGGTTACTCTGAATCCTGGGTTGTTCGGTATCAAACAACTCAGAATGATAAATCCCAAACTGGCACCAGTATTGGATTTATCCCTAAATGTACCCAGGGGTCACCTTAGAGGTGCCCCTAGCAAAAGCTAACTACCCTGGCATGGTTGCTGACTGCTTCTATCCAGCCTACCACCTCCAGACACCCAATGTACAAACTTTGGGGGAGAGCCCTGTCTCTCTGGTTTGTAAAACAATGCCCATCCTGGGTGGAGGAGCTAACACCCCCTCCCCCAGGATTGTGCACTGCCCTGGCTGTGAGCTTTAAAGGGCCTAAAACCTTTGAAACTCAACCCCCAGGCCTGTTCCTAGCACCAGATGGTCATTCCCTTTGGAAACCTTTACTTTTGGTGGGAGCAAAGGCGGGAGACCACACAAAGGATAGGGGGAGTAGCTCCACCTGGCATGCACCGCCCCTAAGGTGTTGCCTGTGAGGTGGACACTCCATTTAACTTTACTCCTTCTTAGATGGAAGGAAATAGCCAATCAGGTTTAGGGAAGTGACCCTTCCCACAGGAAGTGGTCACTGTAGTGGGTGTAGCCACCCAAAGGTAAGTGTCCCATTGGACAGTACGAGGTACTGCCTAAAACAGCCACTAAATTCAGTATTTAGTGGGCATCCCTAGACCAAGAAATCAGATTCAAAGGACACAAATAAGATCAGCAGAAAGAACATCCAAGGCACAAGATCTGTGGACCTGCTGCACAAAGAAAATGAGCCAAACCCTGCCTGCTGCACCCAGGACTCAACAATCCCCACTGAGGAGCTGCTGGACAACTGGACAAGAAACCCAGAGGACCTCCATGCTTCACCAACCACCCCAGAACTCCCTCCAGAGTGGAGGTACCATTCTGCAACAAAGAAAAAAAAACATCCCAGTGAGGGTCTCTTCACTGACCAGCCACCAACTGCCAAACTGTAAGTCACAGCCAGACCCGTTGACACACTGACAACTACAAGGACAAACCATGTAAGTGTGCCAAGTTTGGTGGCACTGTGCCCTCCAGTGGCTGAACCATACTAATACCCTGGGTACTGGTCAGCTGACATCAGACACCAGAAAAACCAGCCTGCCTAGTGCTGAAAAAGATCAGGAGGAAGCCCTAGTTGAGGCACTTCAGGAACACCCTAGACCTCCCACCAGAGACACCCCGTTGTCCTGCAAGCGACCCTTAAAGAGACATACCTCAGATCCAAAGGGCGTCTTTACGCACAGCTCTTGAATCACCAATACGCTCTGCACCTGGGTGCTCTTTCCCTGCAACGAAGAACCTGCTGTGCCCTGAGTGGACACCAAGGAACCACCTCTGAACTTACCTGTGCAGTGCTTTTCCAAGTGGTCCCCCGCAGTGGCCCTGCACTAGCTCCAGAGACTTTTCCCAGCTGCTCCCACTGGAACCAGGAGCCAACCAAACTTCTCCAGCAGGCACAGTGTGCCCACCACCGACCTCGATCAACCTGCAAGAGGAGAACTTGGTAACCCAACTGTGCAATTGTATATGCATTTGTAGAGGTAACTTTCCATTAATTCCTATGCTGAGTACTTATGCACAAAAAACTATGGCTCTCATTACAACCCTGGCGGTCAGTGTTAAAGCGGCGGTAATACAGACCACGTGGGAAACCGCCAACATAGACAGCCACTTTAACACTCTGACCGCCACGGCGGTAGCAACAAACACTGCAGCGTCACTGCCAACAGACAGACGGAAGACAATGTACCGCCCACCGTATTACAAGGCACCAATCTGCCAGCTTTTCGGGGGCGGTACCAACGCCATCAAAAGCACGGCAGAAACTGAACAACGAAGGGGAACCACTCACCTCTCGACACTCCACAAAGAACCAGGACGCCATGGAGCCCGAATTGCAGATCCTCCCCATGTTGGTGTATCTACCTGTACTCCACGAAGTAGAAAGAAGGTGGTGACGATGGTGAGTACTGCACCTAGCACACAGGGGAGGGGAGGAGGGAAAAGAGAGTGACACACACACGTGGCACGCAACACCCCCACCCTCACCCACAACACCATACACACTAACACATCCAACAACAATACAGATACACCCTGTCACCCCCTGAAGGAATGCAAGGACAAAAGGAAATGAGTCTAACCAGTGTTATATTGGCACATTCAGATATATCAAGAGAAAAGCAAATAATCAGTATATGCAAATATTTACATTATGTACACAAGGCCGTACACTGTCCCTTGTAAATGTCCGTGGACCAGTGGTCCCAAAAAGCATGGGCGAAGCCCACACATGACACCTGCTTCAAAACGGAGAGAACTCTGCAGGGGCATCAGGTCGAAAAAACACAGGCACCTCAGGGGTGAGGGGAGGGGGTGCTCCTCAGCTGGAACATGGTATGGCACCACTGCTCCTCGAGGGGGCTCCATGCCCACTGCTTGGTCCTGGGGAGTGCAAAGCCACAGTCTCTCAAGTCTCTCAAGTAGGTGGTTTGCCCACTGCTTGCTCCCGGGGAGTGCAAAGCCACAGTTTCTCAAGTGGGTGGTTTGCCCACTGCTTACTCCTGGGGAGTGCAAAGCCACAGTCTCCCAAGTGGGTGGTTTGCCCACTGCTTGCTTCTGGGGAGTGCAAAGCCACAGTCCCTCAAGTGGGTGACATGTTCCACTGGTTCTGGATGGGGCTTTGTGCCCAGAGTGCTTCATCCTGCAAAAGATTGGGTGAGTGGATGCCTTCTTCCACTGGTTCTGTAGGGGGCTTTGTGCCCAGAGTGCTTCATCCTGCCAAGGATTGGGTGAGTGGATGTATCTCTCCACTGGCTATGGGCGGGGCTTTGTGCCCAAAGTGCTTCATCCTGCCAAGGATTGGGTGAGTGGATGCCTTTCTCCACTGGTTCTGGAGGGGGCTTTGTGCCCAGAGTGCTTCATCCTGCCAAGGATTGGGTGAGTGGATGTATCTCTCCACTGGTTCTGGAGGGGGTTTAGTGCCCAGAGTGCTTCATCCTGCCAAGGATTTGGTGAGTGGATGCCTTTCTCCACTGGCTCTGGAGAGGGCTTTGTGATACTCCATGGAGGCATAGCCACACTCCATCCTGCGTCGACTTAGGCTGCCAACTGCTGGTCGTGCCAGTGCTGGAGGTGGTGCCTCAAGTGGCATGTCCAGGGTCCAGGACGCATGCAGGGCTTGGTATTGGGATGTGTGGGTTGTGATAGTGGGGTATATGTGAGGTGTTGGAGTGATAGGGGTGAGGGTAGGGGAAGGAGTTTGTGATGGCATGCAGGTAGGGTGGGGGAATAAAGTAGTAAAGATTTGGCTTACCAGAGTCCAGTCCTCCTGCTACTCCTGCGAGGCCCTCAGGATGCATGATCACCAAGACTTGCTCCTCCCATGTTGTTAGTTTGGTGGTCCACCGCCAGTACTCTCTGCAGAAAATTGGTGTCTTGATACCACCGAACGTACCTTCCCCCGTAGGTCGTTCCACCTCTTCCTGATGTCATCTCTGGTTCTGGGATGCTGTCCCTCTGCGTTGACCCTGTCGGCGATTCTCCACCATAGCTCCATCTTCCTTGCAATGGAGGTCTGCTGCACCTGTGATCTAAATAGCTGTGGCTCTGCCCGGATGATTTCTTCCACCATGACCCTGAGCTCCTCCTCAGAAAATCTGGGGTGTCTTTGAGGTGCCATGATGTGGTGTGAGTGATGTGTGAGGTGATGTGTTGGGGTGTGTGCTGTGAGGTGCGTAGATGGTGTATGTGTGATGGTGTTCTGTGCCTCTGAATGATGGTGTGGTCTTTGCTTTTCTCTCTCTCTGCTTGTTCAAATATTTTCACTGTAAGGGGTTGTGGGTAATGTGTGTGTGTGTTTTATAGTGGTGTGGGTGTGTGGGTGTATGTGTGTCAGGTATGTGTAGTTTGATTTTCCAATGTGGTGGTGTTTTGTAAGTGTGTGTGTATTTTGAGCGCGGCGGTGTGTACCGACAATGGTTTAGCGCAGTTGAAAGACCGCTGTGTTGATTCGTGGGTCGTGATACTATGGGCGTATTCCTGTTGGCGTGACGGTGTGTGGGTTTTGCTATCGCCAGTTTATCACTGACCTTTGGTCTGGCGGACTTGTGTGGTTGTCTGTATAGTGGCGGATTTCTCTGTGTGGGTCATAACACCCGTAGCGGAATACCGCAGCGGTCACGGTATGTTGGCGGCCGTCAGCACGGCGGTAAGCAGGATTTTCCACCAGGGTTGTAATGACGGCCTATTTTCTTTAACCTTCAAAAATTCATATCTCCAAAAGTACTTAACTAATTTTGATAATCTAAGTCTTAAAATATATATATGAAAATCTGAAGTATTTTGTAAGTTGGTCTTGAGTTATTCCTTTGAATGTGTGAGTTGCATAATTGATACTGTGAGTACAACAAATGCTTTGCACTGCTCCAAGATTGGCCTAACTGCTCAACCAAGCTACCATACAAATTAGAGCAATAGGTGATCCTATTTTTACATCTGTAAACCAACATGTGGTTGCCTGTACCCCCTACACAGTGTGCCTAGCTTTGCACACTACATAGAGGGCCAGCCTCCTACAGAGCACTTTAACATTAACGACTGACCACAACTGAAAACACTGTTGTTTCTGGAAGAGCAAGGTTTTGTGAAAGGGGGCAGTCCCTGGCACACTACTAACACAAAATAAATCAATATCCAGGAAGTGTTTTACTATGAAGAAGGAAACATAATTCAGTTTATACAATTAAATGGTATGCATACAATTACAGATTTGGATCATGGCAAGAGGTCTTGGTGAAAATGCCTCAAACACTTTAAACAATACTAAACATATGGATATTGTTTTTGTCAGGAAGCAAAGCAATATGTAAACATTGTGCTGAAAGTTGGAAACAGCAAGGATAGTGGCAAATACACCCTATTGTGTTTAACCTCTGGTTTAGAGAGTGGACACAACTTTTCAACGTAATTTACCATTAGGGTTAACACAATGTGCAGACTTTTCTCCTGGCCTGTAGAATCAAACACAGTATTAAATAACAAATAAAATAGTATGAAAAGAAATACCTTCATATTGTCTTTAACACAGGATGAAGTTTGTGAACACTATGTGGGTCATTATGACCCCAGCGGTCGGCGTTAATATGGCGGGATGTACCGCCAACAGGCTGGCTGTACTTACCGCCATATTATGACATTGGCAGACGGTGGTAACCAAAGTCCATCTCCAGCTCCAGTTTATGACTACTGGCTACACAGCATATCCTAACATACAGCATTAAGCTGTGTGTGATTTGCACCCTTTATCTAATAACTTAGTTAGACTATTCAGATGTTTCATGCAGTTTGTTATGCGTACTTTAACATCTGCCCGAAGAAGAACTGTTCAAGCTGTTCAACTACAATTGGCTACACCTTAGATTAACCCAGTAACTATCAATTCTATTATAGGTAAAGATCCCACCAGACTGGAGGAAATTCCATTCTGGATTGCTCAAAAAATGAACCAGTTTAAAGCAGTCTTTCCTCATACAGGCTTCCAAGATAAAAATAGGATTTTCACCATGTGCTTTCCACTCGGAATGGTACCCTTCATAGTTGACTGTGTAACACATGGGGTACAGTTTTTGCTGCGATATATACCATTGATCATGGTACATCACTCATTGTTTTACCTGCTAAAAAAGATTCAAAATTAATACGGGCTGTCCCTGCCTTGGACTTGGAGATAAAATTATTAGACAATTTCCTCAATTATTTTAGGAAATATTAAAGGGAAAGCAGTTTCATTGGTAATTTGTGCAGGTTCCATTGGTACACCTGGAGCGCGAGTTACCAATAGTTATTGTGGACACCTATACAGCTATAGGTTGAGATAATTTGGGTGCCAGACAAAATAAGCCACAGCTTCAAGTTAGTTCTGACAAGGATAATAACAAGCAAGCTCCAGAGTTTTCTAAAAAAAAACGCTGGGATAAACAAGGAAATAATAAAGAAAAAACAAAGACAATGGGGGAATCTCCACAAGAGGAGAGCTCCAAAATATTTTATAATTTACATAATAGTGAGACTTTAAAGCAACCTTACAGGTACCAGTATTCTGATATACACCCTTCTCGTTTTTTTCAGAACTCATCTGACAAATGGTCTGAGAGAACGTAAAGGTCTTAGCTCAGACGAGAAGAGTATATGAAACAGAAAAAGGGTTCACAATGTTCATCTGACATCATCATAAAAAAGACAGAGAAACCTCCACAACAAAAACTCCAATTTAAAAGAAGAAGGCTGCAGGAATGTCAGCAAAATATGCAGCACATGCTGAGAGCTCTACTTCAGAACAGGCAATGGGTAGTGACTTGACAGCGAGGCAGAGGTCACAACAGTTTGCAGAATAACTAATGACTACATAGAAGCTAAAATCTCAGATCATCAGGTTGCCCCTCCCAACAGATTGTACACATTGAATATGCAGATTGAGGGAAACATAATGCACACATTTAAAGTCATATTCTGGGAAACTTCAACACTTAGCTACAACATTCTATTAACTGAACAGGGTTGCCCACAGGAGAATGTTTGAATTCTCCAAGAAGAGGAAGTTGTAAGATTACTATCTTTCCAATTCCTTGGTCCTGAAGAAGTAAAACAAACCTGCACTGCAGAATGGTCACTTGCACAAGCCCCTGCATTGTACCACAACCATGTTGGCTGGGATAAGGACTCGTCTTATCACATTATACTCATAAGGTCCATGAGTGCAACCTAAATACTCAATTAAACATGAAGCAAAAGCTCACAACTCGAGTACCAGGGAGTAATTGAACCCTGCATATCTCCCATAAATAACCATCTGTTTCCAGTAGCTAAGCCGGATCACTCCCATAGAATAGTCTTAAACTATAGACATTTAAACAGTCATACATGCACATTTTTAATGCAAAATTCACCCAGTACGGCTTTTGTGAACAATATTGTGTGCCAAAAATATAAAACAACCCTGGATATTTGGGTTTTTCTGTCAAAGAATAGCACCTGAAAGCAGGGATCTAACTGGTTTTTCATGCTACACTCTTAAAACCATTTTTGTCCACTCCTTCAAGGATATAGAACAGTCCAGGACTGTTTGCGGCCCGTGTAACATCAATATTGCATGATTGATCCAGAAGCATTGTCCTATGTGGATGATATACATCTCATGGATGATGACATAAACACACACCTAGTCAAGGAAGATTGCATTGTTTTGGGATTTGCTGGACATGGCTACAAATTCAATCAAAAAAATATGTATATATATTTCTCAGTGTCCTATTTCCAGGATAGGAGTTGTCAAATGAGGGAATGGGCCTGGCATCACACTTCCTAGAGAAGTGTGCCCAGTTACAACCACCAAACACTATTAAAAAACTACAATCCTTGCTAAGATTTTTCAGTTTTGGAAGAACATACATTCCCGATTATGCACTCATCAAACTTTTATATGATTTCATTCATCAAGACTTTTCATGTAGACGTTGGACACCAGAACACATACAAATTCTCAGATCATTACAGAATGACATGCTTGCTGCACATTTACATTCATGTGTAAATACAAAAAATGTGGTCATCCATATAATACCAGGTGCCATTGACTTCGCTTATGTCACATGTAATGAAGATGATAGTGCCAATTGCATATAAATCACATTTAGATTCTAATGCAGAAATCCATTTTGCGTCCACTGAAAAATTATGATTGCAGTTCAGATGGCTGTCATAAAGGAAAGACAATTGGCTCAAAGGAAACCAATAATTATCGTTACTCCTGTCCCAGCCTTAGAGTCTGTCACAAAGGCTAGTGTCCCGAACGAGAAAACCTTACATCCTAGATGGATACAATGGGCCACTTCACTGACTGCTACTGATGTAGACTATGTTTTTGACCCTACACTACAAACTCAAGAATTTCTCCAATATGAACAAGAATACCCCAGGCCCACTAACATACTGCCTCTTAAATGGTAAAAATACATTATATATACTGATGTTCAGCTCAGTCTGATATAAGGACCAACCACCAATACTCCACGGCTTGTGCAGCTGTATATAGAGTAATGAGGGCCTCAGAATTCCACCCTGAACAAACTTTCATGCAGTCCCTAGTCACTAGAACATATTACTCCTGAATTTCCTACTCTTATAGTGTATGGTTCGTATTACTGTGTCTAGTCTTTTAATGCCAGTTTGCATTATTGGTGTCTTAATGGATTCAGAGACTCAAAAGGGCATTCCATAAAGCATAAAGGGGGTCATTCTAACCCTGGCGGTCGTCAACCGCCAGGGTTAAAATGACGGGGGCACCGCCAACAGGCTGGCGGTGCCCCGCAGGGCATTCTGACCGCGGCGGTTCGGCCGCGGTCAGAAGTGGAAAACCGGCAGTCTCCCGCCGGTTTTCCGCTGCCCTTCTGAATCCTCCATGGCGGCGCAGCTCGCTGCGCCGCCATGGGGATTCAGACACCCCATACCGCCATCCTGTTCCTGGCGGTTCGCCCTCCAGGAACAGGATGGCGGTATGGGGTGTCGTGGGGCCCCTGGGGGCCCCTGCAGTGCCCATGCCAATGGCATCGGCACTGCAGGGGCCCCCGTAAGAGGGCCCCACAATGAATTTCACTGTCTGCATTGCAGACAGTGAAATTCGCGACGGGTGCCACTGCACTCGTCGCACCTTCCCACTCCGCCGGCTCCATTCGGAGCCGGCGTCCTCGTGGGAAGGTTGTTTTACACTGGGCGGCCTCCGCCGCCCGCCAGGGTGAGAATCACCCCCAAAGTGCTTTGGGGAAAAACGTTCTTTATGTTGCCATCCTGGAGGTGGGTGATTGAGTGAAGCCCAAACAATGCCACCGGCTAGACATAATTAAAGCAGCACATGAGAATGTTGCATCTGGTGTGGCAGCCACAGTCTCCCTGTTACATAAATGCTGACAGTGGCATGCTCTGTACAAACAGACAAAGCAGTACGTTCTTAGGTGTGACATTTGCCATCAAATTAAAAGCTCCACCATGGCATCCCCACCACAGACGCCCCTTTTAATCTCAAACAAACTGCTCCAATTTGTGTATCTAGACCATTCCGGCCCACTAATTTGGTTGGTGTATTCAAATACATTCAACTTGCTGTAGATTCTTGTTTCAGATCACTCTAGATGTGGCTAACGCATCTAGCTGATGCTCCCACTGTTATTACATATTTGCAAGTCTTTATCAGGACATATGCTTTAGCTGCATTCCACTCAGACTAGGGCCCTCCTATTGCCTCTCAGGCTTATAGGGACACCATGGGAATGGGCTGCGCATTACTCCACCCCAAATCATGCAGATGTAAATTTGATTGTGGAGAGGAAAACCAGAGACATAAAGCAATCCTTAACAGCTAGAGTATTAGGCTCAGGTCATTGTTGAAAGTCCCGATAGTATTACATATTCTGCCTTTATGATCTTTGGGTGGCTGGACCCCATGTGAAGTCCTGTTTGGTATCCAGATGTATGTCCCAGATCTAGATGGTCACTGTGCAAAGGCAGCAAATATACTTTATGGCATAAATGAACATTTCACTGTCTTGCAGGAACTCCAAAACATCCAGAATGTAAGTTCAAATGTACATTCTGCTACTGAAGGAGTGAAGGAGCAACCACCACCTTCTGGCTGGATTCCAATGGTTGGGGGTCTAGTTCGAGAAAATATTTTGGTTCTCTTTTGCCAGTCCTCAGCATTCAAGGTACCAGAAATGTGGTTTTGCCCCCACTTACTGGTTGTGAAGACAAACGTTTTGTCTCCATTGATCAAGTAAAATTGAACTATGTGGCTGATCCTTCACAGTAGGTCACGAGGACTCCTGGGTAGTTCCTTAACCCCCTTGTACCCCACAGGAAATACCTCTTCAAACGTTAAACAACACCAATGTTGATTTCCCCAGGCTGGGGAGGGGGCATAATAAACTTTTGTTGATTACTTTTTCCTCCTGTAATACAATAAATACAGCAGAGGTAGGTCCACAGCTTTCTACTACTACTCAAAGCAACAGAGTTGTTTATGATGGACCACCTTTGGAGGTGTCTACCAGTTCTCTTTCACCTGTCGAGGTCCCTGTTTATACACAGACTGCTTCTGGATACTTTGTCAACACTGATGACTTCTCTTGCTGATTCTTGTCACACTTCACTTCATGGTGCTCATGATTTTCTTCATTGGTTGAAATGCACTTATCTGATCCATCCATGGTCCTACTTGCATTAGTTTTTTTACTCTTGTGGATTGGATTTGTGACTATTTTCTTCTTCTTTAGTAATGGGCATTATCTCACCAAACACTCTGCTGTGGAACTGGTAGCTGAGGTGTTGAAGGCTCATTTAGCTTTTCACAAAGTGAGAAGAGACCTCTCCCTTGTGAACATTTCTGTTGTTCCAGTTATGTTTTTAAAATTGCAATGGATAATGTGATAACCGTGGGTGCAATGTCTGATGAATGGGAAGTTAAAACAGCTTCTTCAGTGCTGACTGAGCTTGAATATTATACTGGATTTGAAAGTGAGGATATGTATATGAAATTTACAAATTTAAGTGAAATGTTTTGTTATCATCATTATGCACACCATTACTTGCATGAAGTTAGTATACTCCACATACAATTTTTAATTATACACAATGGGAGCATCGTCGACTCCACCAGTGGGAAGTTCCAAAACAGATTCAGGCACATTTACATACTTTTCCTGGCACAATACGTCAGATCCTATGTCTTAATATTTTAAATTATCACCTTCAAAAGCATGGAAAAATATGCTGATCCATATTACATAAATTTATTCAAATTTGTTTGTTTCCCAATTAGAAATTGAAGATTTTAAATATTGAAATGAATTAATTGATTTAAAATCAGTTTGGGGGACAAAACATTGGCATGTGCATGCATTGATACCCTATTTAAAGTGTGTCTAATTCCTCTACAGAGAATTGTTCCGAATGACACAGCACAGCAGGCCACTAGCCTAGGTCTACTAAAAATTATAGACATGAATTTACCCAGTATCCCCTCAATTACATGATTTGAAAATTGGCAACACTTAGGGCCTGATTTAGATCTTAGAGGGGGTTACTCTATCACAAACGTGATGGATATCGTGTCCACCATATTACAATTCCATTATAGCCTATGGAACTTGCAATACAGTGAATGGGATATCTGTCATGTTTGTGACAGAGTAGCCCCTCTGGCAAGATCAAAATCAGGCCTGTGTAAATTATACTAAAGAACAGTTCATTGGAATGCTACAGAATAGTATATTCAACTCTACACTTTCAGGTCCCAACCGGAGGTTATTGTGGCCAGTGGGCACAAACAGTTGTCATGCACATTTTAAAACTCCTTGCAGGGTTTTAAAGCACGTAGGCTGGACCCTCATTATATTCAGTCACAACACTCAGGGGTGGTCACTGCTTATAGCATGTGGAAATTATGTCAGCAATGGTTGCAACATTCCACACTATCAACAGTACAAAAACACCTCTCTCCAATGACATGGACTTGCAGGATTTCTTGTTCAGCCCTAGGTCACCACGTTCTAAAAGTTTTCTTTATACCATCTACATTGAGATTTGGAAGTTTTCCCAAATGGGAGCCGCTGCTCGTTCAAGGCAAATAGATCAGGCTAACTTGGAAAAGGCATTGGCTGTTGTTCATAACAAAATGAATATATTGTCCACTCGTTTGCACATTTAATATCATTGTATCTTCTGCAATTGATATTATATAAAATGACATGTCTTTTCTACAGCATTGGCAAAGTCAATTAAGATCTGACATGGAGCTGAGTTGGACATTAGAAGTTTTAAAATCGAATTGTATGCCCTGGAAGCACACAGAATTGTTTTTGCCTTTCAATCTGACATGTACACAAACAATAATGGCAAAGAAAGACACTAAGGGCCTCATTACAACCCTGGCGGTCTAATGACCACCAGGGTCACAGTGGCAGTTGGACTGCCACCAATGTGGCGTTTGCAAGTGCCATATTACGACCGCGGCTGTAGAGCTGCGGTCTGACCACCAGCACCACCAGATTTTATCTACACAATGGTCTGGCAGTCCTAATCTGCCAGGTCAGTGCTGCATGCAATGTCCAGGGGATTACGACCTCCTTCTCCACTAGTGATTTCATGGTAGTAACCCCACCATGAAAAGGCTGGTGGACATGGGGTGCAGGGTGCCCCAAGGGGGCCCCTGTACTGCCCATTCACTTGGCATGTGCAGTGAATGGGCCACCCTGGACAGCCCCGTCGTAATGTTCACTGTGCACTACAGCATTGCCGCAGTATCTATTATGAGCCGGCTCTGTTATGAGCCAGAGACAGTGCTGTAGGCCATTTCCCGCTAAGCCAGTGGGAGAAACGTAATGGGCCTGATGGGGAGTCGGCCACACTGGTGGCAACGTACCCGTCGGGACTTCGGCGGATGAGCTTTTCTGATGCCGAAGTCATAAAAAGCCCCTGTATACAATGCTTCACATAGAAATATTTGGGAGTATGCCTTTCACAGTAGCTGAACACTATCAGCAGTATGGTTATTCTACTGTCAATCTAAACGTTTCATTCCCCATCATGCCTGAAACATATTCCAGGAGACAGATATGAAGCTTTAGGGGAGAGTTTTATACATGAGGTGTGGGAATTTGCCTTTGCTTACAGATGTGTGAGTGGGGACAAAGAAGTTTGTCTTAGTGGAAACAAATGTAAAAGTTCTAAAAGCCACTCCATGACTTGTAAACAGGCGACATTGCATGGAGTCTTTAATGCATCTGTGGCCTATTTGGCACGTTACTTGAAGGGAGTACCAGTTTCCTTTATTTGCCCAGTGTTTCAGTTATTTTCGAGTGGAAATTATTTGATGCTGAATGATCAAAGCTGTTGTGGGATGATAGCAGGTGTTCCGTATGTGGTTTCTGTTTCTCAGCTGGTGATCTGCTATAATAACATACTCTTTCCTCTTGCACATGTGATTAGGGTAGCTGGGTTGTGACCTTCCATTCCTACCTTTAATGTTAATTTTGACAGGCTGAGCAGGCTAACAGCACTATTGTTTCAGAAAAATGTGGGACTTACATCTACCCGTGAAACATTTGAATTGCAATTTGCAAGATTATCCTCTGAAATATAATTGCTCTTCTCCAACATTTAATTAAACTTGTGAGTTGCATCTTTAATGTGTCTAACACTGAGGGTGCTGTGCACTTTTTTTGAAGTGGTTGGGTTTTAATATGTCAGCACTTTCTAGACTGTTGTGAGTGATACCATCTGTTATACACTCTTTGTTTTCGAGTGTATTTGGAGGCATACCACCGGTGTTATTCCTAATTGGTGGAATGTTGGTTCCATTTTTACTGTTCCACAATGGATGTGCCACTATAAGGCCAAATGGTGATATAACTACTGCACATCCGTCTGTGCACGCATGATACAGTGCTTTGGCATAACTTTATTGGAAGAACAGAATGTAAAATGATCCTTGTCTTTTCAGCTAGTATGGTTCTACTGTGGGCAGCATGTGTTCCACTGTCTTTGGTGGCCTTTCAAGTGAGCACTTGATTTCTGTATAACAACACAATTGGTACAATCTATGGACATGGATTTGCTGATGTTCACGTTGAGGGTTCATTTTTGGTGTTGTAATGTGAGACTGCCATTGCTTCAGGTGAGCCATTCTACTTTATGGATATTGATGTTGCAGCTTCAGGATTCCTTACTTCTGGCTCTCCTACTGTGAGCACTGTACAGGGTGCAACTACCTTGGAAGTGGTTGAGGACACTTACCATAATTGTTCCTTTGATTGCTCACCAAGGCCATTGTGGTTCTGTCGTCTGTGGAAGCGGGATCCATTCTGGACTCCAGTGACAATATGGATGACATCTTGGAAACCTCCACTAACTTTACCTTTGGCCCTTGTTTTTAGTTAATAGTCCTTTTTAATTCAGCTTCTATGCTTTGCTTTTGATAGTATGTTTTTTTTTTAGAATTTGCCTTTTCACGGCCAAGGGGAGGGTGTAGGGAGGCCCTCTTGGACCTAAGGTGGTTCCACATTTTTAGATTTATTTTATATTTCATATTGTACACACTTTTAACTGCAGTGCTTTTTTGCACTGACATTTTACACACTTTGATTACATTATATTATTCTAGGAATATATTGTATGAATTGCTTGTTTTAGTTAGCATTTTGGCGATATATAATCACTACATCAATTCAAGGCTAGGAACACAGTACACAATATCCTAGTGTTTGCATTGCATTCAGAGACAGCTTCTAATACTTAGACATATCACTGTATCAGTATTGTGCCTCTAACACAGTGTTGCTTTGATCATAAAAATGATGCACTGACCCGGAAGGGGCAGTGGTGCACTCCAGCTGTGACCATTCTGGGATGAATGTTTTGTATGACATGCAGCTCTGCTGATGCTAATCTACCACCTTCCTGAAGGAATTGCCCTCCATACTACAGGCTGGCTCCTGTTGCTGTTCCACGGTTATGGGGCTAAGGCTAACTTCTTATGTTAGGCAAATGCAGAGCGTTCACCCACTATGCTCTCAGTATAGGTTTAAGGTTATGTAGGAATATCTAGACATCATTTACTATGGTTAGTTTGTTCATTCTGTTTACCATGTTCATAATACTGGCTACATTGCTTTGTTTCATCTGCTTAATCATCACAGCTCATTCTATTTGTGCAAGACTACAATTGTTTCAATAAATGTATTGAAAACTTATCTCATATTTCTCTTGTGTTTTCACCTTGGCATACATGAGTAATATAAATAAAGGGTGAGATATGTTGCCACAACTTCCTTGGGAGTCAGAGTATCATGATTAGGTTGCCATAGTCACCTTCCACTCCAGTAATGTTAGGGATTTAGTTGAGGTAACGTGAGCTACCCAGAAATTGGGTCGACAGTTTCTGATGGTGTGGATGAATTTAGCTTCCCACATTCTGAAATTCTGTCATCCTAATCCACAGTCCTATTATTTTAGTAGGAACTAAATAACACTATATTACATTTCTACCAAATTGCACAATTTCCAAACATAAGAGGGTGTGTGGATGGTACACACATACCTAAAATTCCACCCTCTTCAACTGAGTTCCTCTTCAGAAACCAAAAGCATCAGTACTTCCTTAACATTCATGTGGTGTGAAATTCAGAATATATTAAATTGGACATTGTTGACCGTTATTCTGGGAGCCCTTGTATCTCATTCATCTTTCTCAATTGTCCTCTCTGCAGTGCACCAGTCAGAAGAGCTATTGAAGATGGATATTTGCTAGGTGACTGGGGTTAACGTATTTAACATATTACTGAGATACATACTGTACTTAAGTCTTAGCATTCTTTTTTCCTTTTATAGGGGACAGTGTTTATGCCATTCATCCCTGGATCTTGACTCCGTATTTGCAGTCTAGGTCAGCAAGTGAAAGGTGTTAAAATGCTGCCACACAAACAAACCAGGAATGTGATTGAAACTTTTTAGGATTTTTGTAGGGCAGATGATTACGATGCCTTCACAGGAGAGGGGTGTTTTGGAGTCTACACTAGAGACTGCATGTACAATAGTAGCTGTGTGTGCAATTTTGCATAACATAGCAATGCAGAGGGAATTATCACAGGGAATAACTGATCATGAAGCTGATGATGATGATCACAACCAACAAAAATTGATGCAAGGCAATTTATGTTGAGCTGAAGGAATAGACTGGAGAACACAGATCACAAATGGTTATTTTTAGTGACATGTACTATTTAAAAAAAAAAAACATACATCACAACTGAGTTATTTTTTTTATCTAAATCATAAGGAGGTGGTCACGACTTTAAGGAGACTTTCCACCTAGTACAACTACCCTGGCAAACCTATTGATTTATTTTAAGGACTCTCACTGACTGTGTTTTCACTCCAGTGGCTTGTTTCATCATTGAGTCTTCATCACAGATATGCCAATCATACCTTGGTGAGTGCAGCAATGGAAAAACCTCTTAAAGTGTTGTCTAGTTTTTAGGTGGGTTAGAATCTGCATGATAAAATTGTCTTGGGTTGCCCTTGAAGTTTTTTTTTTCTCTAGGCCCCTAGACAAGATTAAGAACAGGTTTGTTGACGCCTTTAGAGTTTCTATTATGTGCTCCACATCACCTCTAGTCTACATGTTTCACCAGTAGCGTGCCCTCAACACGTCATTTTGGCTTTCTTCACGACCAACATTACATAGATCCCTGCTCCTTGTTAAATTTGACTGAACATATTAATTATGTCTATGTTGATATCACATTCATCCAGTTTTTGGAGCTGCATTGGCATAATTTTTTTCTCGCAAAAGCATCGCAAACATACAAAATAAATTGTATTTTGTAGGTTTGTGCTGCTTTGGCATATAAAATGACACAAATGTGGTGCAATAAAACTATAAATATGGGTCTTAGTGTCGGCTATTATCCCCATAGGAAGCTCAAGGGTGGTCAGCCTTGTAGTCACATTTCATTAAAGAACTTGACCGGCAATTCACCTATTATTTTCCCAGGCACCTGCTTCTTGGCAAAGTATTTCATTTTGGTCTATTACCTGTTTGTCTGCTGACTATATGGAGGGTTTACTTCACCACTTCTACTCATTATACGTGTATGTAACAGTAAGTCATCCACAGAAGTTTTAGTGCCACTTGTGCCTTCATCACTTTCTGGTATTGTTATTTCTGACCTTTGATGTAAAGTAGGGCTCACTTTAAACTTTAAAACATTACTGACATTTTAAGGCCTGTTCATTGAAGTAATCTGTCCAGTTAAATTAAGCCTGTAAATGTAATTATCTGCGGCACACCAATGTAGTCCTAGTGGCTAATTTTTCAACAGACTCAGTCAATAGTTTTAATGAAAATATCAGACTTTAACTGCTTATGTCTCTGTTTGTTACCCTTTTGCATAAAGGTTTTTCATAGTGCTCATATATCTGTCATGTCTGAAATACTGTTAGACAAAGACTGAAAACCAGTGTGGATTTGTTATTTGTAAATCAGTTACTTTACTCAACAAATCACATATTGTGCTATGCAGTTTCTGTTGGACAATTGGAATAGCACTCTCCAGTTTGCAGAAATGTGGTGCTGAGGGCCCTGCATCATCCTGTGTATTTGGTTCACATCGATGAGGCCTAGACCTGTTTGGTCCAGAATTCAGTCCAGAATGTCCCTGTGTGATATAAACAGTAGCAGAAGTAGTAGTGGTTGATATATTGGTGTCCTCAGAAGATGTTGGTGGTAAGAGGTCTTCTGGTGCTATGTATTCCAGATTCAGTACTGTGAAGGTCTTGTCATCTGTTGTGTTAGTGGGACTAAGCTGTGGTTCTTCAGCTTGGGAAGTTCCAGCTGGCTTGACTTTCTGGAGTGACAGTGTTGCTTGTTTCTTTGCATGCATTTAATGTTTTTGACATGCAAAGAAACAAACAACACTGTCGCTCCAGAAAGTGAAGGTCAGCCAGCTGGAATGGTATACATGTATATATAGATATTGTTGGACTTTTTTGCTTATGCAGGGTCATCCCTAACCTTTTTGCCTCCTGTCTCCTATTTTTTCTGACCTGTTGCTGTTGGTTTTTTAACTCTGAGCACTTTACCACTGCTAACCAGTCTTAAAGTGCATATGCTCTCTGTGTAAATTGTATTGTTGATTGGTTTATCCATGATTGGCATATTTGATTTACTAGTAAGTCCCTAGTAAAGTGCACTGGAGGTACCAGGGCATGTAAATCAAATGCTACTAGTGGGTCTGCTGCACTGGTTGTGCCACCCACATAAGTAGCTCTGTAATCATGTCTCAGACCTGCCATTGCAGTGGCTGTGTGTGCAGTTTTAACTGTAAATTCGACTTGGCAAGTGTACTCACTTCCCAGGCCTAAACCTTCCCTTTTCTTACATGTCAGACACCCCTAAGGTAGGCCCTAGGTAGCCCCAAGGGCAGGGTGCAGTGTATGGTTAAGGTGGGACATATAGTAATGTGTTTTATATATCCTGAAAGTGAAATATTGCTAAATTCGTTTTTCACTGTTGCAAGGCCTGTCCCTGTCCCTCTCATGGGTTAACATGGGGGCTACCTTTAAATCTGATTAAAGTGGACATGTGGAGTTTGGGGTCTCTGAGCTCACAATTTAAAAATACATATTTTAGTAAAGTTGATTTTAAGATTGTGTGTTTGAAAATGCCAGTTTTAGAAAGTGAGCATTTTCTTGCTTATACCGTTTCTGTGACTCTGCCTGTTTGTGGATTCCCTGTCTGGGTCAGTTTGACAGTTGGGCTGGTTGCACCTCACACTAGACAGTGACACAAAGGGAGCTGGGGTGTAATCTGCATTTCCTGATGAGCCATCTGTGCTAGGAGGGAGGGGAAGAGTGGTCACTTACACCTGAAAGCACTGTGCCTGTCCTCACACAATGCAGTCTCCGACCCCCTGGTGAGTGTCTGGGGCCTGGCCTGGGCAAGGCAGCATTTCACATTTAAAAGAGACTTTACTTTGAAGAAGGCCTACTTCAAAGGAGAAATTGGGTAGAAGAAGTGCACCCAAAACCACAGACTTTAGATCACTTCTGGACATCAAGAAAACCTCTGCCTGAAGAGCTGAGGAGAAGTGCTGCCCTGCCTGTGACTGTGCTTTGTGGAGCTATCCTGCAGTTGCTGCTTCTGCCAGAGTAAGAGGGCAAAGACTGGACTTTGTGTGCCTTCCATCTTGTGAAGAAATCTCCAAGGGATTCATTTAGAGCTTGCCTCCTGTTGTTTGAAGTCTCAGTGACAGCAAGGAGTTCTCTCAGCCAGCACCTGGAGTCTCTGGAGAGACTCCTGCTCTGACAAGAGGTGCCCTATCCAGTCCCTGAGCCGTTGAAAGGAAAGCTGGTGGAAATCCAAGGAAATCGACTTCGGACGACTTCGGACCAATGCCGCTGCTGAATCCAGTGACGCCGCCTGCAACCGACTCTGTGATCTTCGCTGGAATGCGACGACCTTCGCAGGCCCGCCGCCGCTGCAGCCCTGCTGAAGTCCGGGACTCCGTGGAAGTTGCTGCACCACGTCATGACCGACGCCGCTCAAAGTGCGGTGATTCAACATTTCGCACAGACGCGATGATCCCTGACTTCGCGCATCGACTTGTTTTCACTCTTCACCAAAGATACTGTACTTGGGGGTCTACACAACTCTGTGTCCGGCGCCGCTGGTGTCGGCTTGTTGGAACGACTCCGTCATGAAGCTGTGTTAACACCTCATCGAAGCATTTTCTAAGCGCTATTTTTGAGTTTAATCTTAAAAAATTCATACCTTGACTTGTGTATGTCGGATGTTTGTCGTTTTGGTCTTGTTTTGTTTCGATAAATATTTCCTATTTTTCTAAACTGGTGTTGTGTCATTTTGTAGTGTTTTAATTATGTTACTGTGTGTGTTGGTACAAATACTTTATACCTAGCACTCTGAATTTAAGCCTACTGCTCTGCCAAGCTACCAAGGGAGTAAGCAGGGGTTAGCTGAGGGTGATTCTCTTTTACCCTGACTAGAATGAGGGTCCTTGCTTGAACAGGGGGTAACCTGACTGTCAACCAAAGACCCCATTTCTAACATTGGTGACCAGCGGTTGGGATTTGGACTTGTATTTGTGCTTGACGTACAGTGATTAAGTGTACACCACTGTTTGAGTTCAAACCACTACATGACCACATACTACGTGTCTTGTGATTCTGCTTTTTGTTCTCTGATGTCCTCCTGGAAATATTGCTAATATTTTTGGACTCTGGTTTTTGGTTGTGAAGCCTTTGCAGAATGGAAGTCAATTTCTGGCACCTATTTATGTATAAAAATTGGCAGTTTGAAGCATTCTGCATGGAAAGGGGACTGGCTGTGGACAAGAAATCCAGAAGGGAGGATCTTGAGTCAGCCTTGTTTCAGTAGGAGTTGAAACGTTGTCAGACAACACTACCAAATGAGTCTAAGGAGGAGAACTACTCTGAGGAGGAGGACTACTCTGAGGAGGAGAGCAGTGGCCCTGAGGAAGGAACAGAAAGAGATGATTGGCTCCTAGCTCGAATCCGGAGTCTGGAAGAGCTAGAAGCAGAGCTTGAGAGGGCTGAGGAGAAGAAAGCCTTATCCCTGGAAAAAGAAAGGATTGCAGCTCAAGAGCTGAGCTGTGTAGAGCTGAAGCTGGAGGCCATGGGGGCTGAGTCCAGTTCAGATGGTGGCAGCAAAAATCTTGTATCCAGTGCTGCTGAAAAAGGACACATGCCCAGAGATGTGGTGCCCTACTTGAAGGAGGGAGTTAACACACACCAGGAGGTGCAGGGGTATGAGGTAGCTCCAGTGATGCGCTGGGTCCCTGAGGTGGATTGGGGAACTGGCACAGGGAGTCATATTCCTAGTGAAGGGAGGGACACTCTACTGACTCTAGATGAGAGTCACAGGGAGAGGGGTTCCCCCCAGGTAGAAGTCCTGATTATTAAGTGTGAAGACATCCCAGAAGAGTGTGGGGCCAGGGACTGTCAGGGACAGTCAGGTACTGTCTCACCAGTCTCAGGAGGGTGATGTGCTTTTTCAAAGCAGAGTCACTGGATGGTTGGGTGAAGGGTACTTTGGTTAATTCATGTAAGAGGCTGAGTGATGTAATTGCTGGAGAGCATATGTCTAGTCCTTATTTTCCAGAGCTACGCCAACACCAGGCGGAGTGTGAGTTCTCTGACCTCAGGGAGCTTACAATGGAGGCAGACTTCTGGGTGAGTACCAGAGAGTGTGAAGAGGCATTTGGGGGTGCTCCTGAAGGGAGTGGTCTAGGTATTTCCCAACCAGGTGAGGTAGGGAAGGATTGTAGTGTCCCAGGTAGGTCCCAGTGTAGCGGGATGGGTGAGGGACCCCATTTCCAGAGGAGAGGAAATGGGGATGGGTTGAGGCTCAAGGTGCTCGAGATCCAGTCCCAGGTCCTGGGGGGGGTCCATGAGGGAACACCAGGAGGGGAGCCTAGCCTGTACCGTAGGGCCATCTGTTGAGGGAGACCCCACAGTGTCAGGAGAACTTGGGGGGCAGCTGTAGCCAACGTCCCACCCGTTCTGGTGTCTGGCAGTACCACTCCTAGTGAGGGGGTGCAGAAGTCCAGACAGAGGGTTGAGAGGGGGTTGCGGACCCCATTGGAGGCCCTGGAGGGTCAGGGGTCAGCTCTAAGGGGGTAACCTGACTGTCAACCAAAGACCCCATTTCTAACATATATATATATATATATATTTCCTAGTGGTAGTTGTAGTTAGGACCATATTTCCATAGAAAAAGCATTTTTTGACTTGCCTATATCTTTGGCACCGTTTGATGAATCCTCACAAAGGTTTCCAAAAAAAAGTGTGTCAGTGATTCCTGTTGTGCCTGGAATGTTTCGGGGTGATCTGTCCAGCAGGGGTTGAGGAAAAGGGAGAGTCAAAAAGTTGTGTTTCCCATTTTAATTCCTATAGGACCTTTAGACACGACTGTACAGCCCGAAACACCTGGAAATAATTACACCAAATTAGGCAGAAAGGTAGCTTTCAGGACACAGATTGTGCTTTTTCTTATTTGGTGTAAATCCGTTCAGCAGTTTTTGAGATATTAATAGACAAACAGATGTGTATATTTCTGGCTGTGGATATGTCGGAACATATTCGCTGCAATTGCGTTTTATTTGCAAATGCACACGACTACAGGAATGGTGTGATTGGCTGGCTGCAACCTGCCTAGAAAGTTGCAGCTGCCATCTTAGGGAGTGGGACACTGTCCCCAGGGCTGAAATTCAAAACTGAAAGTGGCATCAAGGGTCAGGTGACCCCAGGGCTGTTATGTAGGAGACTATGCTGGTCCAATCATGACCTTAAAATCTTTTTCTTCTCCACACTATACTATTGCAGCAGTGTGCACGGCCCCTCATGTAATGCTGTGAAACAATTGCAGATATCGGTGACAGCAAGAAACAGTCCAAGAGTTTCTCAAACACTAATACGTTCACTTATAGTAGCAGTCAGAAACTCATACACTCACAGACCCAGTGACACCCTCATGTCCCCATTCACAGACCCACTCACACTCTGAGACAGTCATTCATAGACGCAGTCACACCCTCATGCACCCATTCACAGACTCAGTCACACACTGTTGGACCAATTTACATATCGTTTCACATTCTCACACATCCATTCGCAGACCCAGTCACACCCTCATGCAGCCGGTCTCAGATCCAGTCACACTCTGACGCACCCATTCATAGATTCACTTACACCCTGACACACCCATTTACAGACCCATTCACACCCTCATGCACCCATTTGTAGACCCAGTCACACCCACACACACTCATTCACAGATCCAGTCACTCTCATGCGCCTATTCACAGACCCATTCACACCCTTATGCACCTATTAGGAGCCCCAGTCACACCCTCATGCACCCATTTGCACTCTCAGTAACACCCTTATGCATCCATTCACAGACTCTGTTACACCCTCAAGCACCCATTTGCAGAACCACTCACATTCTGACGTGCCGATTCACAGATCCACTCACACTCTGACTCACCCATTTGCAGATCCAATCACACCCTCATGCACCCATTCGCAGACCCAGTAACACTCTTTAGCACTCATTACCAGGCCCACTGACACCCTGATGAACCCATTCACAGACCAAGTAACATCCTCATGCACCTATTTCCAGACTCACACTGTCACATACTCATTAGCAGACTTACTCACACCATGATGCACCCATTCGCAGACTCACTCATACCCTCATGCACCCATTCACAGATCCATTCACACCCTAATGCACCCATTTGCAAACCCAGTCACACTCTTATGCACCCATTCAGAGACCCACACACACTCCCATCTGCAGACTCAGTCACACCCTTATACACCCATTTGCAGACCCAGTCACACCCTCATGCACCCATTCACACATCTACTTACACCCTGTTGCACCCATTTGCAGATCCACTCACAACATCATGCACCCATTCACAGACCCAGTCATCCTTTCACCCACTAATTCTCAGACCCAGTCACACCTTTAAGCACCCATTCACAGACTAACTCAAACCCTTATGCACCCATTCACATACTTGGTCCCACCCTCACAAATTCACAGACCAAGTCATACCCTAATGCACCTATTGACAGACCCACTCACACCCTCATGCAACTGTTCATGGAACCGCTGAGACCTTTACGCACCCATTAAGAGACCCAGTAACACCCTTATGCACCCATTTGCAGACCTAGGCACATCCTCATGCACCCATTCACAGATCCACTCACACCCTCATGCAACCCATTTGTAGATCCAGTCACACCCTCATGCACCCATTCACAGAATCACTCACACCCTCACGCACCCATTTGCAGACCCAGTCACACCCTCAAACACCCATTTGCAGACCTGGTCACACCTTCATGCACCCATTTGGAGATTCACTCACACCCTGATTCACCCATTCACAGACCTACTCAGACACTGATGCACTCAGTCACAGACCCAGTCAGACCCTAATAAATCCCCTCAGTAATCCACTTACACCCTGATGCACTCATTTGTAAATCCAGTCACACCCTAACACACCAATTTGCAGTTCCAATCACACCCTCATGCGCCCATTCACAACCTCAGGCACCTATTCGCAGATCCACTCACACCCTGATGCACCCATTTGCAAATCCAGTCACACCCTGATGCACCCATTCACAGACCCAATTACACCCTTATGCACCCATTTGCAGACCTACTCAGACACTGATGCACTCAGTCGCGTGACCCTGTCAGATCCTTATGCATCCCCTCAGAGATTCGGTCAGACCCTGGCGCACCCATTTGCAGATCCAGTCACACCCTGTGCACCCATTTGCAGATCCAATCACACCCTCATGTCCCCATTCACATACAAAGTCACAACCTCGCACGCCCATTCACAGATCCATTCAAATGTTGACACACCCATTCAAAGATGCAGTCACACCCTTATGCATCTATTAACAGACCTACTCAGACATTGATGCACTCACCCAGTCGCAGACCTAGTCAGACTCTGATGGATTCACTCACAGATTCACTCAAACTCTGAAGCTCCCAGTCACAGATCTAGTCACACCTTGACACACCCATTTACAGATCCAATCACACCCTCATTAACTTATTCACATTCCCAGTCATAACCTCACGCCCCCACTTACAGACTCACACACACCCTGATGCACCCATTCACAGACCTAGTCAGCCACTGATGCACTCAGTTGCAGACCCAGTCAGATCCTGATGCATCCACTCACAGATCCAAACGCACCCTGACACACCCATTTGCAGATCCAGTCACACCCTGATGCTCCCATTTGCTGACCTACTCAGACACTGAGGCACTCAGTTGCAGACCCAGTTAGACCTTAATGGATCTACTCGCAGATCCACTCACATACAGACACACCCATTTGCAGATCCAGTCACACCCTGATGGACCCATTTGCAGATTCAGTCATAGTGTTAGTCAACATTCGAAGATTCACTCACAAGCTGACTCACCCATTCGGAGACGTACTGAGACTATGACGCAGCCATTTGGAGATCCAGTGACATTCTCAAAAAGACTAATTGAAATTGAGATATATGAAGTGACAGAGAAATTCATACATGTGTTTGTGGACATGTTTAGAAAATAATTTTGGTGTCTGATATTGAAAATTGTTTATATTTATTTATATGTATATATACTTATGAATTTTGAATGGGTTGGTGTGCATTGAAAGCCTGTCTTTATTTTGTGTTTTCACTGCATAATTGCGAATATAGGAATGTAGTCACGAATATGGTGAAAATTAAAAAAACATATATTTCTGTAGAAAATCATCAAGCATATTAGGCAATAGGGTGGATCCCACCCTATTGTATGTTATAGCTACATATAACAGCCGATGCAGAGTTTCAGGTTGGAAAAAAATCTCTCTTGCCTTCATCTAAGAAGTTGACACATAACTTCTATATATAACATCCAGTGTAGGTTGTTGTTGTAGAGATAGTGCAGTTATGGTCTCTGAGAAGTCCAGAAACATTTTTGTTAACATGTTTCGTGGCATTCTGTGGAGGGAATTGATTTGCCCACTTCCATTTCTGCCTTTGACATATCTTGGAGTAAACCAAGAAAGTGTGAGGGAAGTGTTATCAATTGCGCAAAGGTATTCTTCATTAGGATTTCCAGTCCTACCCCAGTCAGTGTGACCAGGTCATTACTACCACATTGCACAATCATGAGGTAAGGGGCATGGCAACCTCTAATGCTTTCAACCAAACGCAGCAATTCATTCCACTTTAACCCTCTCTGGCAAATCCAATTAATGTCCACATTAGCCAAACCCAAGCCCCTGTGAATTCCACTCTTTTTTAGCAGCCTCCCTAGCCCAAAACACATATCTGTGCTGAACAATCCACACTCTAGGCATTCTGAAGTGAAACAGCAGCAGCAGTCAGGGAAGGCTGGATTGAATGAGACAGTTTTGAAAATGGAAGGCTGTTAAAATAAAGGTGTGTTCCTTCTTTAAAAACATACTTGTGATTGGGTACTGTGAAAATGCAGGTGACTGAAATTAGGTGGTATGTTGAAAGGAGGAGTAAGTAGTTTTTCCATTGGCTGTAGTGAACAACATAATATTTGTACTGGAGTGTTAGTTATTGTGTTTATTCTATACAGTAAATCACACCTGCTGGAGCTCATTTTCTGATGCCCCTTCTAGAATGTGTAGTGAACTTTTGATCTACTGTTCTAGAGGGTTGCTATAGGCACTGTGCTAAGAGTGTATTGGAGAAAGGGACTTAAATAGACTGTTCTTTTTTTGTAAAATTAGAAGGGTTTCTACTCATTATTGTGTGATAGGGTAAAAAAGTGTAGAGTACTCATAGAACTAACACGCTAAATATAATTGTGCACACCTGCTTTTTTTGCAAATTCTTTGCGATGATCGTGATTACCTTGCGATCATGAAGAAAAATCCTACCATATTGGTCTTCTTCAGAAAAGTTCATGTATGTGAATTACATTTAATTGTGAGGAAGAATAAGTTATTGCATAAATGTGTATGTTGGTTTGTTAAAAAAAGAGTATGAAACATATAGTATTAGACTGAAACTAGCTTACAGAATCTATCAGTGGTAGAGTGAATGGTTCAATATATTTATTAATAGGTAAGTAACATTCACTTTAACTGAGGTATATAGTTGCTGTGTGAGAAATCGGTTTACAGTGCACTGACATGGAACTGTATATTGTAAATCTGTTATTTTAATAAATGCTGTAATTAGTACACAAACGTGTATGAAAGTTTTAAAGTCATCTACACAATGTATTAGAAGATATGAAAGCTTTACATATCTATAGATGATTCACTGCTTGCAATGAGTGGATTTGCTAGAATTCTGGTAGTTGTAGTCCTGTTTATTCTGTTTTAAAAGAGGACTACAGCACTCAGATTTGAGAGGGAAAAAATTGACGACAGGTGTATGTGAAACAATGTGTGAAAGATCAGAGGAATATATTATATATCTGTTAGAATATGTATTGATAAATTCCAGGGCAGATTTCTATGTTGTTAGATGGTAAGATATAATAGTTAAAGTAATAATGAGTCAGATTTGTAGTAGCAGACTACTAGGCATATTTAAACATGTACTTTTTTAACATGGGTCAGGTATAGTAGTGCTGATGATGTCTATGGTGTTACACTGACAGCTTCTAATGGCATGTATAGGCTATTTTGCGAGTATCAAGTATATACTTTATTAGATATCACTCATCTCTGAGATATGCTGTAGGTATGTCTGAAAGTATGCTGCTTTGTGGTGAAAAAATAAGAGATTTCCTTTTATATGCAGCACTATCAAATGCTATTGAAGACACACTTAAATACCCCTGTTTCCCCTAACAGAAGCACTGTGGTATATGTTTGGCCACTTGTATACATATTTACAGACTTACACAAGTATTAAAAGAGACATTCACATATTGGCAGATGTACTAAAATATCTCATGGCACTACTAGAGGTAGACACCTAAGTATCATCAGACATATAGAGAAGTACTGGCACAATCTACTCACATATGCAGACAAATAATACTTTAATCGTGAGTGAGGCGTAGTAGGGAAGAGTTTGCCTGTGCTCTGTCACTGAGGACTGAAACTGCCTTACAAAAGTGCATTTTGAAGTGTAAAACTCACGTTTTAGTGCAAATATTTCACATCTGTGACATGTTTTGGGTATGCCATCAAGCATGGTGCATTCTGCTTAAGTGATTAAGAAACCTACTTTTTAGTTTTAGAAGCTTACTTAGGAACTTTCACACCCCTAAGCCAAGTACTATATAGAGTATACCAGTCACTAAGGAACAGACATTCATGTTTCAAAAAGCATGGATGCTGTGACACAGAAACAGAGACACTTCCACATTCACTCTTACTAAGAAGGCCCTTATAAATGCAGCAACATGAAAGGCATTTGCAGACACTCCCATACCTCTGTATTCTTTAATAGACACAATTAGAAATAGCTTCAGGCACTTGCATACACATTTATATAGTCATATAGGTTTTAAAACAGGCTGTAACATACCAACAGATGTACCAAAATATCTCTTGGCGCTACTAGAGGTAGACAGCTATGTTCACTCAGTTACAGAGGCAAGTACTGGCAAAATCTTTTCATGTATCAAGAAAAATAATACTTTCTCTGAAGTGTGAGGCCTAGTAGTGCAGAGCCTGTGTGTGCTCTTTCATTGACCACTGAAATTGGCCTGTAAAACTGCTTTGTGAAGTCTCAAACTCACCTTTTAATGGACTTTAAACTGAAATCACAAGCTCAAAGCTGGCCAAACATTGTTTTTAGGAAGAAAGTTTACTACTTTGGCTATCATCTTTCATGAAAGAGTTAATATAACCTCTGGACACTACATTGTGTATTTGAAAGGCAAAAGTGGATGGACAGAATGCAATGACATCAACCTAAAATACTAACAAAAACTTCCCTTCAAACTACCAGATTCATATCTTCTTTTTCTTCAACCAAAGTTCTAATGAAAAAATATGATTAAAGAAGTGGACACAGTATTTCATGCACATTCTTTATCTGTTTCAAAGATATTATTCAGCTTGTTAAGGGTAATGTCTTTAAGAAAGATCTTAAAATATCAAGAGACCTTTTCACATTCCATAAAGAAATCAATATAAAAAGTCCATACAACACTATCAAATTAAAGCTTGAAACTGGAAGGAAATACTACAGTGAGAGCAGCCTGAAGTTGAAAGAATACAATTAATTTTTTACTTCTCCAACAAAACTTCTACGTGCTAATTGTGGAAGTAAGTACGATTTTGTGGACATGGATTATGAGCACTATAGACATCACATTGCCTAGCAGAGATGATGTTTTCAAGAGGATCAATAAAATTCAAGAGGTCCTCATATTATTTTCAAATATTGTACCAGATATAATAATTGAAGAAAAATGTTAAAAACAGCTTTTTTAGATTACTATAGTAACTAGAGTGAAGGGTAGTAATGAAATACAGTGATTGCAAAGCATAGTATCACTTATTTGTGGTTATCCACTGTTCAGCTTTGGTTTTGTTTTCCGGAATCAACTGATTGTTTTGCCCCACTGTTTGAAGATAATGCTTTATACAAACCATTGTTTAAGATGAAGTAGTATAAAAGCTGAGAACAGTAAAACAATCAAAATTATATATGTACTACAGTGCAATGTATTCTTACAGTATAAGTCTTGAATATTGTAATATTTCTCTATCTTGGAAGATTAAATGCGAATACATTTTTCTTTTTGTTTTCTTTTTCAATAGCAGTTGCAGTTGAACAATGTTTTCTGAAGAGAGTTCTTCAAACACAGACATGTCCATAAGATAATTGTATGGAGAGTGTTTTTAAATGTATAGTTCTCTTGCTATACCTTTCCATCAGTTTCCTCTCTCTGGATCCTATTTAAATATTCTGTGTAGTATTAGAAAGTTTCAACTACTCATGCACTCACTCACTCCTGTATAAACGTAATCATGTACTCAGTAAATCTCCAATCCACCTCACATGCACTCACTTACTCATCTATACATGGAGTCATAAACCAGGTCAGTCACCCATGCAGCATTTGTATGTTCATTTACCTTTAAATGCACTCATTCACTCAATCACCCATGGTATCATTCATACATTCATTCAGTCACCCATACACCACTCATATACTCACTCACTTAACCATGAATGCAGTCATCCACTCACACATACATACTCTCACTCACCCACATGTGCACTCATGCACTTACTCACTCAATGATAAAGGCAGTCACATACCCACTCACTCATTCAATAGACCCATTCATGCACCCACTTACTTGTCCATATGTGTACTTTGCATTCCGTTAGTCTCCTGTACATGCAGTCACTCATTCATCCACCCATATACCACTCTTTCACTCAGTCAGCCATACTTATACTTAAGTACTCTAACAATTACCCGTACACATTCTCATGCAGTAACTCACCTACCCATACATCCACTCACACACTCAGTCATTGACATATGCACTTATGCACTCACTCACTCATTCACACATGCAGTCATGCACTTACTCACTCTTACATGCACCAGTGCACTCACTCACCCATAAACCCAGTAATGTGTCCACTCTCTCACTATATAGAGCCATTCATAGACCCAGTCACTCATCCATACAACCACTCATACATTCACGTATCCATACATCCAGTTACACCCTCACTCACCTACCCATGCATGCACTCATGCACTCAGTAAATCACTCATACACACACTCATGCACTCACACACACTTTCACACATGCACTCACTCATGGACATGTGCACTAGTGCACTCACTCACTCACTGACACTACACTCACACAATCAGTAAATCACCGATGCACCACTCATACACTCAGACATTCACCCGTACACAAGTCATACAGTGTATCCACTCACTTGCTCAATATATTCATTCATGCACCCAGTCAATCATCCATACATCCACTCATACATTCACATACTTACCCATACATCCACTTATACCATCACTCACTTACCCATACATGCACTCATGCACTCCCTCATGTACTCACTCACCCATAAATGCACTTATGCAGTCAATCAGTCATACATACACTCATGCAGTCACTCACTCACTTATACATGCATTTCTACACTCACTCACTCACTCATATGTGCACTTATGGACTCACTCACTCATCCATACATGTACTCACACAATTAGTAAACCACTCATGTGCCCCTCACTCACCCACACAGTACTCATACACTCACTCACAGATACATACACTGTTGCACTCACTCCCTGACCTATGCATGCATGCATGCACACACTCGTTCACCCATACATGCTATTGCACACTCACTGAGTAACTCATACATGCACCCATGCACTCACTGAATCATACATGCATTCAAGCACTCACCCATACAACCAGGCATGAATTCACTCACTCACTCACTCACTCACTCAATAGAACCATTCATGCAGCCACTCACTCTTCCATACATGCACTCACGTAGTTACTCACCAATACTCACCCATACTTGCACTTATGCACTCACTCACCCATATACCACTCACACACTGACTCAGTCAGGCATTCAGCACTCATGCACTCACTCACTCATACACCACTCTTACACTCACTCACTTCTACATGCACTCATTGACTCACTTACCCACCAATACAGTCACTCACTCATTTTTCTTTTTTTCTCTTTTTTTTGTGAAACTGCTTTTTAATTTTTTCTTTCTAGCAATTTTGAACTTTTTTGTATTTTTTATTTATTCAACATAGCATCAAAAACTAGAAAACGCTCTCTCAACAAAGAGAAACAACTCCAAAAACACTGGAATGAATAATGAATAAAATAGAAAAAATTAACAAGTATGGCATCTTACTGCCTCCAAAATCAGTTCAAAGGATTGCTTTCCCGTGGTGAGAGTGACACTACACTTCAAACAGTACATTCCAACATCACACACCTGAAAATGATGATTAGGCCTGGATGAAGTTCACGTAGCCACTCTACACAGAGTTTCACAAATGGCTAGTGGGTGGAGTTTTTTTGCCGCGCCCGTTTGCTTGACGTTTAACATCACTGGCAATGCAAAGTACGTCATTGCGTTGGAATTCTCACGCAAAACATACCATGCAGTTTGCATGGGTGCGCCATCTTGTTTTATTTGCTTGTTATGATGATGGGGCCAACTTTTCTCCTAATATTTTTGTGTTATCTTGTGCCTTTTTTACTTTTTCATTTTCTTTTTCTCTTCCTTTTTCCTAATCCATCCTTATCTCCCCCCCAAGTCCTCAGCACCTTGGCACAGCAGGGGAGTGGCAGCGCCATACCCCCACCACAAGCATTAGCCGCCTTCGTTGCGGGCGGAGGCGACATCAAGGGGTGCAGCCCCACGCCATATTTTCTGAGGTGGAGGTGGCTGCCTTTGTGTTCTATGTGCAGCATCACCTCCCCTCCACCTTGGCAGCAGGTGGCAGGGCTGGGTATGGCATCCGGGAGCGCCAGCAACACTGGGAGAGGGTGTGCCGGCTGTGCACTGCAGCTCTAGGTTCTGGCGCACCCAGAAACATCTGATGCACCAGTGGGCTGACATCCGAGATCAGGAGACGGACCTGCTCGACCTGCTAGGCGTTGAGGTTGCGGGGCTCAGTAAGTAATAATTAATTATTAGTTGCGTTCTATGCTTATAGTTTATTCCCAAATAGCAAGCATGCTGCTCACACTTGGGTAAGTTAACTTTATGTTATAAATATAATATTGTGTGATCGCCACTTAGACAGGTGCTCTGTGCCACCTAATTGTACTTGTTTTTTGCAGCTTGTTTGGGCTGATTAAGAAGTAAGGCAGAGAATCCTTCTGTGCCCTGTCTAAGATAGTCATTGTTAACATTAGTATTAGTGAGTTTGCATTTTCTCTGACTTCTCTGTGCCTTTATTTATTGTAGCTCGAACTACCAAGCTGTTTCCCAGCAATGTGTTGTAGTTTTACATGCATCCAATCTATGTATTGAGAGATTGAGAATGAGCTCTGTGGAAATCATTCATTTCATTTTATTAGTAATTCCAAAATGCAGTTTAGGAAATTTGAAATAGGGTTAGTAAATTTGGAATAGGATAGTCCATTGTGCTAGTATTATTTTCATAGAGGAGCTCTAAACTTCTGATGTAAAAATTTTACTGTGTTTGCCTTACCTTTCGCCATTCTTGGAGAGATTATTTATTAACAGTACCACTAAACCTTTCTAATTTTGTTTCTTACATCATCTAGCATCCAAGGGCAGGAAGAGGGCTGGTGGTGATGAGGCAGGCAAGGCAGCTGAAGGTGGACCCTCAACAAGTGCTGGGGCTGATGGCTCTGTTGGCCGCAGTAAACCCTCCTGTTGTTGTTAATATTATTATTTATTTGCCTAACGTTTACCGCTAATCATTTAGAATTATTTTCTACCTTTTTACTGTGCCTGTCTCCTAAATTTTTTTCCAACTCTACTTCGATTTATCAGTTTGGTAAATTCTTCTTATCCCTGCATTATCCTATTTACATATTGTCTATATTTTATGTTTCTTTACTTCAAACTGTCTCTCTGTTCTAGTCTGTATGTAGCTTCATTTCTTCTGCTTTGTCAGTGAGCTTTCCCTCTCCCCTTATATGTCTTAACTTGTGGGGTGGTGGTAATGCTCAGAGCACCCATGTACTGAAGATTGCATGTCCATGCAAGGTATTCTACACATGTTTAATGAGAAGGCTTTCTTTTTTCTTGCTCCAGCTCAATCATTAAATAAAGGAAATAAAGTGTTTTTGAACATGGTCATGTTTGTAACCTCCAATGTTGTGTATGTATTATTAGTAGTCTAACAGTTGATGACCGCGCAACATGGTTGGAAGTATGAAGGGGATGGCCCTATTGCATTAGCCAACTATTACCATATGTACTTCATTGACCAATTCATACACCCTTTTATTTCACTTGAAAAACTCAGATTCTTCAATAGTTAGTTCTGCCCCTCCATTACCAAAAGTTTTTTGTTTTACTCGACTACCTGGCTTTTAACAAATTGCCAACCAACAAAATTCCCACCTGATATTTTGATAGAACAGAAGTCTGTAACCGAAATATATTAATGTATTGTGGGTGTGTTTTGCTATTACAAAAAACAAAGGGGGAAGCGTATCTGGGTTCTAAATTGTGTCATGTTTTATTCTAGCTGCACGTACCACCAGTGCCTGGGATATCTAGGCCAGCGCAGATGCAGCTGTGGGAGCAGATAAGGGGGGAGTCTCAGCAGTATCAGTGGCGAGCAGTGGTAAGTCTGATTGCTTTCTTATTGACAATTAGTAATATAGTCACTACCAAGGTGTACTAGTGTTGTTGACTCACTTGTCCACACCCTGTTTTGGCAGATGCAGCAGGAGTTATGTATTAATGTCCTCTTCTATCTGCAACTCAGCAGACTAAGGTTCATAAAATTAACTTGAACTATGATGTGTTTTAAAAAATTTAAAGAAGGATGAAAGGAGAAAGGATGGGTGGAATATAATATTAGTGAAAGGATGTGTGGATAAAATGGTGGGAGAAGGATGGCTGAAAGGGTATATGGGTGAAAGGATGCCAGCCCAGGTGAATAAAAGGGTATGGGTGAAAGGATTCCATCCCTGGATGGGTAAATAGACTCCTCAGGTGGGCAGATCTCTTGGAGGGTGAATGGGTAAAAGGATGCATGGGTGGTTATTGGGTAAATGGGTATTGGTGAAAGGTTAGTAGAGAGCCATGTTTGGAATTCGGATTGTTTTAATTTGTAATGATGAATAGATAAATGCTTGAAATTAAGAGACAAGTAAACTCTTCTGTATAGGGGTGTTCTTCTCACTTACTTTACTTGCTTGGAATTGTTTTTATCAAAGGCTTGGATGGTAGTCCAGCATCCATTAACCATCATCTCCCTCCCTTGCTACGGCCTTTCACTAGTGCCACTCATTATGAACTAACATCTGCATGGTTCAGTTTGGCAGAATCGGCACTGCAATGTTGGCTGTGCAATGTGCGTCTGTCTGCTTAAGTTAAGTTAATGTGTCAAACACTTTCCAATGAATGGCAAGGCAAAAACAAGGTGTATTTCACTTTCCTCCCAGTGTACACTGGGTCAGTCGCTTCATAGTACTTCATTCCTTTAACCCCACAGGTGCCACTGACCGTGACCAGCTCATCCTGCACCCGGCCCACAGGGAGAGCGCTTGCACTCCCCCCTGTGGGCCACCCACCCATCCCCCCCAGCTGGGGATGGAAGGGGAATTGCTTCCCCTTCCACCCCTGACCCCCCCCCCTCGGCAATCTGCTGACGTCAGTGCACTCACAGCGCGCCAACGTCATCAGAAGCTGCCGAGGATGCGCTGGAAGCCATTTGCTTCCAGTGCATCTAGAGAAAGGATTCCTGTTTCACGATCACAGGTGGGGCCCACGTTCGTGAAACAGGAATCCCCACTAGGCACCAGGGATTCACGATGGCCTTTATTTTGGGGAGTGAACCCTTGGGCAAGGGTCGCTCCCCTTGGGGGCAATAATAAATCCTGTTTCGGCCCCCCCTGGGGGCAGATCGGCAATTTTTTCAGCCGATCTGCCCCCGGGGGGGTCGAAACCCAGCAGACACCAGGGAATACAAGTAATATCAAAGTTTTAGGGCATCGACCCCTTAGGCAAGGGTTGCTGCCCCGGGGGAAATATTTTTTTTAATGTTTTGGCCCCCCCTGGGTCTAGATCGGCCATGTTTTTGGCGGATCTCGCCCCGGGGGGGGCGAAACCCACTAGGTCCCAGGGATTGTGTGGTATGTGTGTTTTGTGTGTTTGGGGGCACCCCTTGGGCAATGGTTGCCCCCAAAAGGGGGGAAATTTGTATTAGCCATTTCTGCCCCCCTTGGAGGCAAATGGGCCTATTTCTTCTTGGCCCATATGCCCCCCAGGGGGGGAAAAAAAAGCCAATAGGCCAGTGATTTTTTTTCCCCCTTTATGTGTTTTGTGCTGGGGGTGCCCCCTTTCGCTCCCTTTGGCAAGGGTCGCCCCCTAAAGGGGGCACAGAGCTGTTGGCCATTTCAGCCTATTTTTTTTATGCCCATCTGCCCCCAATGGTGGCAGAATCCACTTAGGCACCAGGGATCCTGTGTATGTGTGTGTTTTGTGTGGGGGGGGTGGCACCTTTGGCAAGGGTCAACCCCAAAGGGGGCACATTACTGATCGGCATTTCTGCCCTCCTTGGGGGCAGATCGGCCTATTTTTTTAGGCCCAGGGCAGAAGGCACCGAGATGTCAAAGATTTTGTTTTTGGTTCCCTATGTTTTTTTGTGTGCTGGGGGCGCCCCCTTTGACAAGGGTCGCCCCCCCGCCCAAAGGGGGCACAGGGCACAGAGCTGTTGGCCATTTCTGCCCCCCTGGGGGCAGATTGGCCTATTTTTTTTAAGCCAATCTGCTCCCATGGGGGGCAGAATCCACTTAGGCACCAGGGATCTTGTGTGTGTGTTTTGTGTGGGGGGGTGGCCTCTTTGGCAAGCGTCGCTCCCCAAAGGGGGGCGCATTACTGATGGCCATTTCTGCTCCCCTTGGGGGCAGATCAGGCTATTTTGTTTAGGCCTATCTGCCCCCAAGGGGGCAGAAGCCACCACCAGACGTGAGGGAATTTGTTTTTTGTTCCCCTTAGTTTTTTTGTGCTGGGGCGCCCCTTTTCTCCCCCCTTTGGCAAGGGTCGCCCCCCCCAAACAGGGTACAGAGCTGTTGGCCATTTCTGCCCCCATTTGGGTCAGAGCAGCCTATTTGTTTAGGCCCATCTGCCCCCAAAAGGGGGCAGAAGCCACTTAGGCACCAGGAACAATTTCTAAGTTCTTGGTGGCGGGGTGTCATCTGGTGAAGTATTTGTATTTGTGATTATAACAGTTTATTTCTTCTTTTTGTTCTAGTTCAAAGCTTTTGCTTCCTTTGCTGTTGATCCTTGCAGTTTTGGCAGTAGTTGTCCTGCGGGTTGCATAGTTGCATGTTTTAGGTAAGTAAAAGCAATTTACTCCAAAGGAGTATTGTTGACATGCATGAATGACATGTTTGTAGGTGGTGTACTAAATGCAGGATTGTGTGTGAAATTGTCCTTAGATTTGAGCACAATGATATTTGTGTTGTCATATGTCTAATTTGCTTTTTTCTTTTAAGTGGGATATCATTGGTGATTGCTGTGTCTGTGCAGAGTAGTTGCTGGTGAGTAGCTTTTTCAGGCAAGTGAGTGGTATAGTTTTTTAGTTCATAACTCATTGTGTTAAAGACACATTGTTTATTACTTATTTTAGTGCTGGTTGCTGTTGGCAATCCATTTGTTGTTAGAAAGGATCATGACTAGCCGCAGAGTGACCGCTCAGCAGGTTGTTGGCGTGCTTTTTGAGTCGTCTTATGACCATGATTCTGAGACTGACTCTGCATCTGAGGCAGAGGAGGAAGTGAGAGATTCTGGGAGTGAGTTTTCTGTCCGAGAGGATTCTTCTGATGAGGAAGCCATTCTCAGTGCAGATGAAGGGCCTATTTTAGAGGAGGACATTGATGTGCCAGGAGTGCAGCAGCTTGGGGCTGAAAGGTTTCCTATTAGAAGACCTGACACCTGCAGTGCCCCAAACATGGAGTAGCTACAGTTACCTGCATTTAATGGTCTCCCAGGGTGCAGAGTCAATACAGAAAACTTTATGCCTGTCAATTTCTTTCACTTGTTTATGGACAATGTATTTTTGGAAGAGATTGTGGAGCAGACTAATTTGTATGCAGAGCAATTTTTAAGGGACAACCCTGCCAGACTTAGGCCTCAGTCTAGATCTACTCAGTGGGTTCCCACATATCTGGAAGAGATGAAAAAGTTTTTAGGTTTGACTTTTTTGATGGGGTTGATAAGGAAGCCGTCACTGGCTTCTTATTGGTCTACTTGTCCCTTGATGGCAACAGCTATATTTCCTGAAACTATGACTCGTAATCGCAATTTGCTTCTTCTTTGTGTGCTGCATTTTGTAGACAATGCCTTAGACTTGCCACGAGATCACCCTGATTGTGACTGTCTTTTTAAGATTAGGCCTGTCTTTGATCATTTTGTAGATCGGTTTTCAGAGGTCTATGTTCCAGGCAAAGAGATAAGTGTGGACGAGCCTTTTCAAGGGGCATTTAGTTTTTAAGCAGTACATTCCTAGTAAGAGGGCAGGGTATGGAATTAAATTGTATATGCTGTCAGAAAGTAGTACAGGATATGAGTATAATTTCCGGGTCTACACTGGTAGGGATTCCATTATTGACCTTCCTAGCGAGAAAATTGTGTGGGAACTTGGTAGACGACTGTTTAACAAAGGTCACCATTTGTACGTAGATAATTTCTCCACTGGAGTGCAGTTGTTCAAGGAGTTGTTTAGAGTGGACACTGTTGCTTGTGGCACAATCCGTTCTAATGGGAAAGGCTATCCAAGGGAGCTTGTCTGTAAAAAACTTGAGAGGGGACAGTGCAGTGCCTTGCGGAATAATGAGCTGCTAGCTCTGACATTTTCAGACAGGAGGGATGTGTACATACTATCTACCATCCATGATGAGAGTACTTCCCCTGTGACTGTTTGGGGTCAGGTTGCCGAGGTGCGCAAACCTGCGTGCATTTTGGACTACAATAGGCACATGGGTGGTGTTGATAGAGTAGATCAGAGATTGGAACCTTACACTGCTCTTCGTAAGTCTTACGTGTGGTATAAAAAGTTGGCACTACATTTATTTCATTTGGCAACTTTTAATGCTTTTATTGTGTTCAAGGATTGTTCACCTGAGTCAAGGATGAAATGTGTTAAATTTCAGGAGTCAGTGATAGAGAGCCTTATTGTGGTGGAACAGGCAAAAGTTCCTAGAGTAGCAGTGGTGGACATGTGGCTAGATAGAAAGATCGCCACTTTCCAGATCACATTCCTCCCACTCCCAAAAAAGACTTGCCCACTAAGAAATGTAGAGTATGTGCCCGAAGAGGTATCAGGAGGGAGAGCCGGATATACTGGCCTGATTGCCCTTCAATGCCTGGGCTGTGTGTGGCCGGCTGTTTCAGGATTTACAGCATAAAGACTTTTTTTGGGAAATACCATGAGCGTAAACTGCCTATTTTATATTTTCCTATGTTTAGTTTCACGGTTGGCATTACTGTCATGTATTTAGTTAGAGCTTTTGTGTTTATAGTTTTGTACTTATTTTATAACTAGTTAGTGGTTTCTTTGTTGTTTCTAAACAAAACAAAGGGATGATGGTGTGCGTGGGGTTGTGCTTGGCTGGTGGTGTGTGTGGGGTGGCGCTTGGCTTGCAGTGTGCGTAGGGTGGTGTTTGGCTGGTGATGTGCGTGGGGTGGTGCTTGGCTGGCGGTGGTTGTGGGGTGGCACCTGGCTGGCGGTGTGGGTGGGGTGGTGCTTGGCTGGCGATGCCAGCCAAACATCAGTCCACACACTCCCATCAGCTAGTGTGATTGCTATATCAGGCATGTGGGCGTATGTAAGTGATGGGCCCTTGAGTGGCGCTGTCTGTCGATGAAAGTGTTGTAATGTGCTGGGCCCGTGGCTGGCGGTGTGAATGGTCTTGTGCATCTCATGTATGAAAGGTGTGTGAATGGACTGTAAAACGGTTGGTGCCTTGACACGGCTTTACAGCTCACGAGCTGTGAGTCATTGGTTCAGTTTTTTGGCCTTTCAGTTATTAACAGTGCATTTCACTTTTGTGAAATCTCTTGTTAATAAAATTTGATCTACTGAACCATCACTCACCCTCGTGCCAAATCCAACCAGTATGTGTGGTAAAAATGACAAAACTTGCTCCGCTGTAATCGGGCATTGCAACACACTTGTGACACGCTAGGGCCCATATTTATACTTTTTGATGCAAACCAGCGCCGGCGCTGGTTTGCGTCAAAAAAGTACTGCCGGCTAATGCCATTCCAATGCACCAGGCGGGCGCCTTATTTATGGATTGACATTAGCCAGTGCTGCGGGCTGGTCAGAGTAAAAAAAAATGTCTCTAACCAGGCAGCGCCGGTGTAGGGAAAAATGGGGGTTGTGCATCAAAAAATGGTGCAAGTCAGGTTAGAATAAAAAATCACGGCTCTAACCGGACTTGCGCCATTTTGTGACGCACAACCCCCATTGAAATGACTCCTGTCTTAGCAAAGACAGGAGTCATGCCCCCTTGCCCAATGGCCATGCCCAGGAGACTTCTGTCCCCTGGGCATGGCCACTGGGCACAGTGGTATGTAGGAGAGCCCAAGTTAGGCCCCCCTATGCCACTTTAAAAAATGAAAAAATTATACTTACCTCAACTTACCTGGGATGGGTCCCCCCATCCATGGGTGTCCTCCAGGGGTTGGCGGGGGTGGCAGGGGGTGTCCCTGGGGCAGGGAAGGGCACTTTTGGATTGCTTCCATGGTCAGAGACCATGGAAGTGAGCCCACAGGCCCCTTAACGCCTGCCCTCACCCAGGCATTAAAAAAACGGTGCACTTCAGGTTGTGCACCATTTTTTAAGGCCCGCCCCCTCCTGTGCGTCAAAATGACGTGGGATTATAAATTAGGCGCACAGGCCATAAAGTCAATTTTGGACGGGAACGCTTACCTTGCATGTCATTAACGCAAGGCGATTTCCCGCATCCAGAAAATGATGCAAATGGAAGAATTTTGACGTTCGCGTGGTCGGGCGTCATAGTATAAATATGGTGCTAGGTTTGCACCAAATTTGTGTCAACATTTTTGACGTAAATTCAGTGCAAAAAGAGTACAAAAATGCCCCTAGGTGTCTCAGGGGGGACCCTGATGATGAAGCATGCCACCAACTTGATTGGTGGGAGAGGGGTCTTTTTCATGTAACCTAAGTGTGTTTCTTTTCACAATTTTAGTGTTTGGCACATCACAGACATCTGTGTACACATCAAAATGATATATTACAAAACTACCTGTATTTGGGGGGGAGAGGGCACTTATGTTTTTGGTCCTGGGTGCGGCCTTCATCTAGGGAAACCTACCAAACCCAGACATTTTTTAAAACTAGACACCCCAAGGAGTCCAGGGAGGTGTGGATCCCCCAACATTTTCTTACCCACACTCCTCTGCAAACCTCAAAATTTGCTTAAAAAAGCATATTTTCCATTTTTTTTCTTGGTAGGATCACCGCTCCCGCACAAAATGTGTACTCCCCAGTGTTCCCCTCAGTCTCCCAAGTAAAATGACACCTCACTTGTGTGGGTCCTCAAAGCAGAGTCAGCCTAAAGATGTATAAAATAAAAATATGTGCTTATCAACTCGCTGTGCCATCCCCTCAATCTCTACAGGTTTTTGGCCTTTTTCTGTTGCATGCACCAGGCCCACCCACACAAGTGAGGTATCATTTTTATCAGGAGACTTGGGGAAACGCTGGGTGGAAGGAAATTTGTAGCTCCTCTCAGATTCCAGAACTTTCTGTCACCAAAATGTGAGGAAAAAGTGTTTGCAAAGGATTCTGGGTAACAGAACCTGGAGAGAGCCCCACAAGTCACCCCACCATGGATTCCCCTAGGTCTCTAGTTTTAAAAAATGTACAGGTTTGGTAGGTTTCCCTAGGTGATGGCTGAGCTACAGGCCAAAATCCACAGGTAGGGACTTTGCAAAAAACACTTCTGTTTTCTGTGGAAAAATATGATGTGTCCACGTTTTGTTTTGGGGCATTTCCTGTCGCTGGCACTAGGCCTACACACACAAGTGAGGTATCATTTTTATTGGGAGACTTGGGGGAACACTGGGTGGAAACAGAACCTGGTGAAAGCCCCACAAGTCACCCCATCTTGGATTCCCCTAGGTCTCTAGTTTTAAAAAATGCACAGGTTTGGTAGGTTTCCCTAGGTGCCGACTGAGCTAGAGGCCAAATTCCACAGGTAGGCACTTTGCTAAAAACACCTCTGTTTTCTTTGGAAAAATGTGATGTGTCCACGTTGTGTTTTGGGGCATTTCCTGTCACGGGCACTAGGCCAACCCACACAACTGAGGTACTATTTTTATCAGGATACTTGGGGGAACATAGAATAGTAAAACAAGTGTTATTGCTACTTGTCTTTCTGTACAGTTTTTCCTTCCAAATGTAAGACAGTGTGTAAAGAAGAAGTCTATTTGAGAAATGCCCTGTAATTCACATGCTAGTATTGACACCCCAGAATTCAGAGGTGTCCAAATAACCACTACTTCTCAACACCTTATATTGTGCCCATTTTGGAAATACAAAAGTTTTCTTGATACCTATTTTTCACTCTTTATATTTAAGCAAATGAATTGCTGTATACCCGGTATAGAATGAAAACCCACTGCAAGGTGCAGCTCATTTATTGTCTCTGGGTACCTAGGGTTCTTGATGAACCTACAAGCCCTAAATATCCCCGCAACCAGAAGAGTCCAGCAGACGTAACGGTATATTGCTTTCAAAAATCTGACATTGCAGGAAAAAGTTACAGAGTAAAACGTGTAGAGAAATGGCTGTTTTTTTCACCTCAATTTCAATATTTTTTTGTTTCATTTGTTATTTTCTGTAGGGATCCCTTGTAGGATCTACACAAGTTACCTATTGCTGAATGCAGAATTTGTCTGTCTACTTTTCAGAAATGTTTAGGTTTCTGGGATCCAGCATTAGTTTCACACCCATTTCTGTCACTGACTAGAAGGAGGTTGAAAACACAAAAAATCGTAAAAATGGAATATGTCCCAGTAAAATGCCCAAATTGTGTTGAAAAATTGGGTTTTCTGATTCAAGTCTGCCTGTTCCTGAAAGCTGGTAAGCTGGTGATTTTAGCACCGCAAACCCTTTGTTGATGCCTTTTTCAGGGAAAAAACCACAAGCCTTCTTCTGCAGCCCATTTTTCCAATTTATTTAAAAAAAATGAAACTGTCACTGTATTTTGGCTAATTTCTTGGCCTCCTTCAGGGGAACCCACAACATCTGGGTACCTCTATAATCCCTAGGATGTTGGAAAAAAAGGACGCAAATTTGGCGTGGGTAGCTTATGTGGACAAAATGTTGTGAGGGCCTAAGCCAAAAAAAGGCCTGGCCCCTGAGGGGGAAAAGGTCTGGCAGCAAAGGGGTTAATCTTTATTAAGTTCTGTCCTAGAATTTTGAATAATTTAAAAAATACAATCTTTGCTTGCACCACATTTTTCTAGCCAAGTGAAATAAATATAATTCATTATGGCTTCCATAACAGATTAATTCTGTGATAATGTTTCCCTTTTATTTTCCAACCACAGTGAGTCACACTACTAGCCACACCTTAGGCACTTGATGATGATGAGGAATTGATTGATCAGTAAAGTGTGTACTATACCTACCCATCCTAATCCCCTCTACCTTACCCTGCAGTTAAGCAAGTTAAGAAGACTCCTTTCCTTACTGCAAAAGAAATGTATTTTTTTGGAAAAAAGTAGTTATTACAAAGAGTAGTGGAAGAGGGTCCTGAGGACAGTGAGTAAAGTGGTACTAAGTAAGTGCCTTGAATTTCTTGAATGGGATAGTCTGTGACAAATGTGCCAAATACAATCTACATATATATCCCATTACCTAATCCTTTCCCTGTACTGCAGTGGATCGCATTTCCCACCGCCTACTTATGGCAGACAGGATGTCTGCATGATTGATTTTATTATACTACATGGCGTTTTACATTGTTAGTATTCATCGGCCTTGTAGTCCAGGTACAAAGAAGAACAGGGCCATTGGAATAAGATAATTTTCTGGTACATCTGCCCCAGATGCAGACAGTAACGCGTACTACTAGGGGACCAGCTGAGCTAGCAATGCCACCTTTAATTTAACACAACAGGAGAGAGAAGAATACTTGTACTCCAGAGTGCATAATGGCTGTGACTCTAATCACCTTAACATTGAATTGCCTGAGGTGACCACCAAATGTACTGCTATTGTGCCAGTACACTACATGATTCCAAACAAGTGTTTTGCTCAGAGCATTGTTTACAATTTCTCTTTTTTCTTTCTTGATATAGCTATTCCTGCTGGCCCACCATCACAACAGGTAATAAGTGCCCGGCTGCAGTGGCCATATGAGCTTAGTACCAGCAGCTGGTAGTCCTCGAGGAGGAGGCGGCAGAACTCAGGTTCCCAGCCATGCCCCAGCACCTCCAGTCCAACAACACCAGGGCTGCAGTTCCAGGGCAGCCGCCGACCGCCATACCATCCCTGCTGCCCCCAATGCCACATCCTTCAGAGGCTGGGACTGTTAGGTGCCAGGCAGGCATGCATGGAGTGGCTCCTCAGACAAAGCCTGGCCACCTTTAGTGCCCTCTTCTGCCCTTTTTTAACCTTTTACTTTTTTTGGGTGGGACTTGTGGGTGGAGAGGGTGTTAATGGGTTTTTGCTGGAATTATCTACTTTGTTTTGTGTTATATCAAGGATAATTGGACAGTTTCTTTTGGGGACAAGGTAAAATAAACAGTTATTTACAGTTCATTATGCCTAAAATATGTTTTGGGGTGTTTTACTTCGCACTGCTGCCTTTACACATCATGTTTTCAAAATCTGCTGATAGTGTATTCCTTTTAGCGCAGCATGTTTTACAAATCTGCTGATAGTGTATAACAATTATTTATGCTGTAAGGTAACCTTGTTGTAATACTCTCCTAGTCTCTGCAGTGCATCTGCAAAATGTGACCCATAGGAGCAGGGTGGAGAGAGTTACCTTTGCCAATTATATAGCCTAAACTAAAAGTACAGCAGTGCTCCATAATTCTTTTACCTGAATAGATGAAGCGAGGGCTGCATGGTTTCTCAAGGTACCACAGTGGTGTAGTAGTAATAGCATGCTAACGCACTAACAGTCAAGGCATCTGAAGCGAGGTACCACTCCACCTAGGTGAACTCAAATTAAGAACCTGTACACTGAGTTGAGGTTGCTTCTACCACATCCGCCCCACCAAGTGTGTGATTAATCAATGGTGTAAATTATTAAGTAACACTTCAATAAATACCACCGCCCAGAGGAAGAGGGTTAGGGATTTGATGACTGGAAGGGAAAGGGATTTTGGAAAGGTGTGACAAAAAGACAAACACTACACAAACAGCCCCAGTGAGACCTAAGTTGTATATATCTAAAAATGTTTGGTCACCTACATTTGCAAAATAGTGCATATAATTAATCTGAGCTGAAGCTAACACACAGAATATTGAAAGAAAAATGACACTAATCTGTATTGGCAAATTGGGTAGTGGATCTGCAATCTTCTTGGATTGCCCGGTCAATCTTCTTGAGTGCCTGCCTGAAGCAGTCCAATAAGGCAAGCATGACTATTATGGTGCAGGAGAAGAGAAGGCCTCCAGGCTGTAAAACAGAAGTGATTATCATGCTATTGTAGAATCAAGAAGGATGGAATGGAAGGTAAGCTTCATGAGGAGTGGCATACCGAGAAGACTCAGAGGTGGCAGAGCAAGAGCAAAGACCTTTGCAATCATTCACCAACAATCACAGACAAGTGTCAGCATGTATCTTGATGATCAAACTCACAGCTGTCATGCTCATCATAACATTTAGCCTAGAGCAATACATAATGTGACATTATCATCCATCACATGTCTGTCTCCTCCAGTTTCCTAAAACCGGCCCTCACCCAACCACATAGTTTCAAGTTTGAACCAGCCAGCAAACAAACACAGCACCATTGCATTTCCCAAATCAAGTAATTGACGCACATTTCACAACCAGTCAACAGATTGGAGTAGGTCTCTTAGACTCATCCTCACATCATCAATGTTGATTTCCATGAAGTTGATAACTTCCTTCTTCCTTTGTTTAAGTTGTCAAATTATGCTCTGATTCCTTCCATCATGCTCTAGACTCTGATTAAAGATTATTATGCCCAAATCCATACCAACTGCTCCTAAGAGTCACAGTCTCCCGGCCCAATTGAGATAGAGCGACCTGTAACTGTTTGACAACAAGAGAGACATTGAGTAGTTTTTTTTCTGGACTAGAATTTTGTTTGTTAGCTAAATGGACTAGTCTAGTATTCTGTGACAAATGTGAACCAGAAAGCAAAGCACCAGAAAACAAAGCAGTGTGAAAATGCCTGCAAGAAAATTTTGCTAAGTGTCAAAGGGGAAGGGAAAAAAATCACCTTCAGGAAAAAAATATTCACCCATTACTATTTTTATGTCACCAACACTGTTCATGACTCAAACACAAGCCAGCATAATGTAGTGAAACAATATAAACACCCACTCCACTATCTGCCACCACAAGAGATGAGTCACATGAACCATCTCAATTTTCAACATGGAAACAAGTATCCCTCATATCAATCGTTGAGGCAAATACCATTACTTACCTGTTCTAATCAAGCATAGTGGCACATTGCTGATCCTCTTCGATTCAGGAAATGAAACAAACGTTGACCAGTAAGTTGACAATCAAATATCTGGGGAAGTCCAACTAGTGGGCAAAAAGGAAGGATAGGCACAGAATGGAGGCATTCATTTTCTCTCAAATCTCCTTGAAGTGATTTTGGGGGGTTTCAATGCACACTGGTCCAACTCCAATTCGGCCATACATGTGCATGAAACAGTTGTGGTTCATTAGTCATTTAGACAGAAACAAACCATATAAATAATAAGGTTTCCCCAGCGAGCTATTTCTTCTTAAAGCAGTTCATTATTAATAGAAAGTAGAAAGTTCTATGGTGCCCTAGGTCTAGTCATGAAAGTATGGTTTGTCCAAAAAACTCAGGGGTTTGCCCAAAGGTTGGTCAACTAACACACTACAATGACCTGAGTCTGACCAATCATCACCCTCATCTACCTCCTTTTGTACTTCAGGTATGCTGTAATTTGGTGGTATAAAGTGCATATTCATTTTGGTCATGGTCAATCTCTCGACATTTTGGGGTGAAAGACTGGTCCTTCTCACTGTGACAACCATACCAGCTGCACTGAACACATGCTCAGCAGATACAGTGGCTACAGGGCAAGCAATATACTTTTAAGCCAGCTTGTTGAACACTGACCATTGATGCCTTATCCAATACCAATACATCTATGGGCTTTGATCTAGATAGACCCACTTTGGGTCATCCAGGTAGGCCTGCACCATCCTCTCAATAGTCATTGGTGCTCCACCTTGCTCGAACTCTTTTGCCTTTGCCTCTGTAGTGAACTCAGGGCCAGATGTAGCAAGCCTTATGCTCATCACAAACTGCGAAAAACGCAGTTTGCGACGCGCAAAAGGCCAAACGCGATGCACAACCGCAAATTGCGAGTCGTTACCGAGTCACAATTTGAGGCTGCGACTCACAAATAGGAAGGGGTGTTCCCTTACTATTTGCGACCGCATCGCTATGCTGAGTTGCTTTGTGACCGCGAATGCGGTCGCAAACCAACTTGCAGTTACCATTCACTTGAAGTGGATGGTAACTCATTCGCAAAAGGAAAGGGGTCCCCATGGGACGCCTTCCCCTTTGTGAATGCCCAAAAAAATATTTTTTCAGAGCAGGCAGTGGTCCTATGGACCACTGCCTACTCTGAAAAAACCGAAACCAAATGGTTTCGGAAGTTTTTCTTTTTACAGCTCGTTTTCCTTTAAGGAAAACGGGCTGCAAAAAGAAAAAAAAAAACTGCTTTATTAAAAAAGCAGTCACAGACATGGTGGTCTGCTGTCTCCAGCAGGCCACCATCCCTGTGAGTGCATGGACTCGCTATGGGGTCGCAAACTGCGACCCACCTCATTAATATTCATGAGGTGGGTCCTTGCGACCCCATAGTGAGTTGCAGAAGGTGTCTGAGACACCTTTCTGCATAACATTTTGCCAGTTGCAAATTGCGAGTCGCTATGACTCGCAATTTGCAAGTCGCAAAATGTTTTTTTGATACATCTGGCCCTTAATCCCTGCCTTTAGAAACCAATCACATGAAGATTTTGTTGCTACTGCTCCTTTTCCTGTTGTTGTTGCTGGTATTTATTTGGCTGCTGTGAGCCAACAGCACTGTCTACAGGCTGTATGGAAATTGTAGGTTGCAACCCAGAAATTCTGCCCGTGAGTGGGCCTCTAATTTCCTGCCGTTCTCTTCCTAGGTCTTTGACTTGCTCAGCAATCTGTGTCTTGTAGGTTGAAACATCCTAGTCAGAAAAAGGAATGAAAGTGGGCAGTAATTGTTTTCATTATGGGTCCAGAATTGTGGCACAGATGTAATGTTTGGATGGCACAATGCTTCCCTTTAGCCTTGTATTAACAAATAAGCAAAGGATTAAGCTCTCCGCCAACTCCTGCCATCTGTTTTTTTTATCCACACCTGCGTACGTTTCAAACACGTCCCATAGCTCTTTCTGCAGCATTTGCACAAATGGGATAGGTTGGCCCATGCTACAGTCCTCCGTGCTGACTTCCTGTGTGAACATTTCAAAAGGAAGCAGCATCTCTGTCAGACATTTGACCATGCCCCATTGGTCAATATCAATGATCATGCCTTTTACAGTTGCATTCCCTCTATGTATGACATATTCATTGATTGGTCTGTACTGCTCAAACAGACGTTATAACATGTAATAAGTAAAATTCCAAATTGCTGGCATCTCCTATATGAGGGCTTCAACTGGCATCCTATAGGAGGATAATTCAATTATCATGCTGGATAATCCTCAACAGCTTGCTGGCTTTAAAAGAATGGCTAAAATGAGTACAAATTATTCTGCATGTGCACAGTAAGTTGCTGACTCAGGGTTCTTTTTTGAGGAAGTCCTGTACAATGATGTTTATGCAGTGCACCAAACACAGGACCCTCAAATAGCCTCATCCGACATGACCTTAACTATATTACTGCCAATATCTGTGGCAACAAATCCAATGTTAAGCCATCTGGGGCACAGCCATTCAAAGACCTTGTTGTTAAAGTCATCCAAGATGTTTGCACCTTTATGTGATTTCTCCATGGCGAACATAGCTACTGTTGAATGCTTTCAAGCACCATTAATTTTAGCTGTGTCAACACCTGAAGATATCATTTACCTAACCCCCACTAAAAAGATCCAGTGGGCAGTGATGCACATGTAATCAGTCCTTTGGCAACTGGACTACATGTCTGTCATCAGGTGGATTGTGTAGACTGCCGTCTGCTGCAAAGCTTGTCCAACCAATTCCAGCACATCATGATGTAGCTCTGGGAAAGCAACTCAGGCAGAATAGGTCAATCTGGGAACTTTTCGTTTTGGGCAGATAGCCGCGACATGTTCTAGAAAACCCACTCCTTCCATCCAAAAAAAAGGAGTAGGTCCAACATTAACATTTTAGCCAGCTTCCCGTTGTACAAAGTTGCCATTGGGGGGTTGTGTTCATACTGTCCCTCCTGCCTAAACATGCCAGTAATAGTAGCCTGGATTTTTTTCTTTGCTGGTAGCACTGATGCAGGTGTCTTAGAAGGTGGTGGCAGGCTCAATGTGCATCTCTGGTGACAGCCACTGTATTTTCTTGCCTTGGTGTTTTGACCTGACTCTGAGTCATCCTGTGCCATTGCGATGTTGCTCATGTGGGCAATGATACTAATTCACTGCTGGAGACATTTGCTGATTTGTGTACAATAATGTTATCCTCTTCTTCACCTTCCACCATGATTGGATCAGATTCCCTGCTTTCAACAGCTTCACTAACAACACTTGCAGGCTTTTAGCCGCTAAGGTGTGCCTCCCAGCAGATTGTGTGGTGTTTTTTCAAAAGGGTTGTTTGGCCTCCGGTTCCATAGTTTGTACCAAGCTTACCCCAACTAGCACTTGGTCAGCAAATGGAGCATATGGCAATGTTTGGCTCCTTCTCACTAACCATACAGAAGTCCCAAACTGGGCAGGCCATCTTTCTAACACTGGGGCCTGTGCCATTGTCTTAAGAAGAGGAGGAAGGTGGGTGTTGTTTTTGATGATGTTTGCTTCTCTGTAGTGTCTTCTTCTACTGAGGTGGCTGAGGATGTAGGTTGCACCCTTTGGCCTTGAAAATATGGAAGCTGGTGAAGGTGGAGGTAGTGGGATCTGCGCCACATCCCTCTGAGGAGGTTGAGAAGATAGGGTAATGTTTGATTCCACTGGGGCTGGGCTAACATCCATGATGACTGGTTCATCATCAGACTCGTTATCCTCCTCCTCTTCAAATATAACTCTAACGCTTTCAGGAACCTTCCATTTTACTCCTTGTCTCTCTCAGCATTTCTCAGACTGAGATGGCATCCAGGTGGAGTTGTGATCATCAGAAGGGGGGTCTTGAAGTAGAAAATGGTGGAGATCTGGAAGACAGTGGATATTGTGAAAGAGGGGCTTCTACAGCTTCCTCTGCATGAAGCTCAACATCTTGATGTGCTCCTACTTTGGGAGGCACTGCTATTGCTGGCTGCGGCTATTGTTGTCCACTGGCCTGAGTTTCTGGCAACGATTGGGTACTACTTTGAGAAAGAGATAAGTCCAGTTCAACGTCACTGCTCGTCTGTGTTCCTGTGATTAGAGAGGCTGCCTGTGTGAAATACATGGGCTTGGACCTAGTTTGGAATAGGGCTGCTGGTGTGGGAGGGCTACTCCCAGCCTGCTCCCAGAGGCTGGTGCAGCAGGTGCAAGTTTTTTCCCTATAGAGTTCTGGTGTGACACATAAGTGTTGGGAAGCTCCTTCTTATCACTGGCCTCTTTCTTGGTAGCAGCTTTCTGTGGGGCCATCTTGAAGCTGTCAATTGGCAGTAGCACCTAGCTTCACAAGCTGAAGATATATACGTGTGGTCTTGAGTGTGGTCACGTGTCAGGTCGTGCCCAGGCCTTCTGTCTGCCAGTACTGTGGGTGAAGTCTTTTTTCTCTTTGTGCACCTAAAAGCAAACATGCAAGAAGGATCAGTGAAATGTGGCATTGTTGCAGTTGCTTTAGTAGTAGAAAGAATATAATTTAATGGTTACTTAACTAAACGTATAAATAATTATGAAATACAGTGTATCCATTTGTAAAACCACACCAACATTATCATGTGCAGTCATGAAGAATAAGAAAGAACAACAACTACAACATACAGCATGTAACTGTAAACTTTATCTGTCTGCATCAAGTTGGCAAGTGGCACTTAGGGAGATGCTGGTGACAAATGGAATATTAATCCTTGAATAATGTAATGTATTGTAATGGTACACCTATGTCAGACCTGGGACTAATGGGAAAATGGGAGAATTTTTTTTTTATGTTTTAATCTATTTTAAAAAAAATCTAAAACCAAGAAAAAAATAAAAAAATATATTATTATTATTATACTGTTATCATAAAATTAAATAAAATAAAGTTTGTGAAACACATTAAAAAAAAATATGTAATGTTTTAAAAATAGATTTCAATTGCTGATGTACTAGGGGAAGGGGATTCCATGAAAAACCACAGAGAGTTAAGAGGCAAGGAGTGGTGAATTTGAAAAATGCTAATCAAAGTATATAATAAAACATAAAATAAACTGTTCCTAGCGTACTTTCAGTAATAAGCATTGACCTAATGGGCCTGGATAACACACAAAATGGCCACCAGCCACATGGTCAACCAACAACCAGCAAGGAGGCATTGCCACCACAACAAAGAAGAACACATGCAGCCCTAAAGCACATTGGCTGCCTACTCAAAATGGCCACCAGCCACATGGTCAAACAACAACTAGCAAGGAGGCATGGCCACCTCAGCAAAGAAGAACTCATGCAGGCCTAAAGCACACTGGCTACATGCACAAAATGGCTGCCGGCCACATGGTCAAACAACATCCATGGCCACCACAACAAAGAAAAACACATGCAGGACTACTGGCTGCCTACACAAAATGGCCACCAGCTACATGGTCAAACAACAAGCAGGAAGAATTGAAAACAAAAAACACATATAGGTATAAGACTATAATTGACTAGACAAAAAGGGCCCCTGGCCACATAAAACTGTAAACTTCGTACTTGTATAGCACACTACTCACCTGTTAGGGTCTCAAGGGGCTGTACACATACCGCTGTGGAACCCCTCCTGGCTTTTCCCTGTGAGGTGCCCACTCCTGGGCAACCTCCAAGGTGAAGCCAGGCATCCCAGCACTGCTGGGGCCGTTGGGGAGATTAAGCAAGCTATTGCCCAGAGTGGGACCCATGAATTAGATTAGGCACCGATGCGAGAATTATCAGGTCCGAGGAAATTGAGTCCAAGACCCACTGAGGCGGGAATTGAATCCTGGTCCCAGGTCAGATTTCTGCATCAGGGTCTGCCGCTCTAACCATTGAGCCACACTTCTCCACATGGCATGAGGAACGAAGACAAATGGTGGCCTATGACAAACACTCTCATGCACTGGTCAGACAAATAAGGCATTGGAATAGGAGAAAAAAACAGCATTGTCAGTAATTTCAGAAACTAAAATTAAAGGGGCTAAAAGTTTTCCAACAACAACACACAAAATACAAAGGTATCAAGTACTCTAACCGCACCATACACAGCTTGCAGAAAAAAATTTGAACTACAACCAAACAACCTTTTGTTATCTTTAATCCAATGCCGTCCCTGGTATTTCAGTTCCACAGACACCACAAACAGTTGTTTCATCATGCACCCATGACTAGTACTGAGCATACAGCTACAAGGTCTATTCTGTTATCATGCTATGCCAATTAATATTAATATAGTGAATTTAATGAATATTGTAAGTTTACAAAACAAAACATAGACAAACTGTAGTGAACTGTAAAACATTTTTCCTTTGTAGATCAAACATTACAAGTAATACTATAAATAGGCCCCAAATACATGCCACCCACCACAATAACTTTAAAAAATTTAATTAAGTACAGATAAATCCTTGTGCATGCCCTCTATCAAACAAACAAGTTTTACAACACCCCTAGACAATTGTTTTTAGCTTACTGGTAAAATCTTGAATGAAACAAAGTCCCTTACATCCAATGATATATCTAGAAAACAAAAAAGTAATCTTTCCAGCTTGAAATCCAAGTTAAAAGTGAACGGGAGTTGGACAAAGCAGTGGGAGGAGAGGACAGGAACAGGAAGTTGGAGACTTTGGGGCATTTTCTGTTGTTGGAAAATAAAAAAATAAAAAAGTAATCCTCACACAATAATATCAATGCGAACGGTCAATTAGAGAAGATTTTTTACTAGAAGATGTCGATTTTAGCTGCTTCAGCTTCACCAGGTTGCAGCAGCAGGTGATCACACTCACTCACACTCCTACATCACAAAAGATGCGTCGGAAGTCGTTGGTACGGCGCTAATTCTCGGGTAAAACATCTTGTTTGTGCTCGCGAGAGACTGGAAGTCTCTCGTCTCACTTCTTTCGAGAGCAAAATGACACTAAGCATGCACCAACAGGGGAAAGACAAAAAAAACTATTTTCACCCAGGCCTAAGGATGGTTAGGCCTTTGTGACTAGACATCTCTGGACACTCTCTCTATAGCAGCAGCTATTGTATGAGTAGAAGTAGATGTAACTTCTCCAGCTCCACTTCACTTTGCCCTCTCACGGTGTCTTCAATTATATGTTTTTAGATGATATAGCATGCTTGACGTTCCACATGAAAAAAATGTTACGTCCCTCTTGAGAGGGTTTTGTCTCACAAAGTGCATTTCACTAACTTGGTGACGGGTTTACTCTCACCAGAAGGGATTGTAAAGAAATCCCATGCTAGACTTTGCTTTTGTGCTGGTGGCCCTTCCTCATCAGACTCCTCTTGCTGCTATACTAGGTCAGCTGGTGGTGCTTATTCTGAAAGGAGCTGCACTTCTTTCTCTTCTATCTCCTGGAGCAGCTCAGGATCTTTACTACCTCCACTTGCCATTTGTTAAACCAAAAAAGCAAACACAGTACAACAAAGCTGAGAAAACACAACTGAATGGTACAGAACCTTTAGGAACAATGAACAGATGGGTACTTCCTAAGAAAGTGTATGAAAAGTGTCTCCTCCAATCATAAAGCTTCGTAACTAGGTCACATGAGAACTGCAATGACGTTGGTCGCTGTGATGACCAACTTCACTTCAGACATGTAAAATACAGTTAGAAAGTAGATTACAATAAAAACAATTACAAAATAATAGTTGTAATACTATATTAGAGAACGCCTGTACTGAAACAGGGTATATAATAATAAATATATATAAGTGTTTTACACCTTCAAAAAAACATTCAGTATCCGCAACGTATTCTCGAAACCTGAACATATGTATCGCAAGAGTTCATGATCATCGCGAATATGAAATTCATGTTCCAAAAACATTCTTGGTCACTGTTCTTTCCTTTCTCCTTGTTTCTTACCATTTCTATGAGCCACTCTGGTTGTTAATATTTCAATCGTTTTTGGCTCTTTCACTGTGTGTTATCTTTTTATATGCCTCTTTAATGATTTTTATTACCTTTCTTAACGTCTGTTTACATTTCATTTCACATATCTTACATCTGCTTCTATGTTTCTACCAGTTTTCTCCTCCTTTCTTGTTCTCAGTTTCTACCTCTACCTCCAATTTGTACCTTGTATTTCTTCATTCTACCTCTTTCCTACTCATTACTCAGACTCTGTTTCAATGTTTCCTCAGTTTCTGTCTCTGTCTCATTTTCCGCTCATTTTTTGGCTTCTACTTCTAATCCTATTTCTTAACTTGCCTCCTGTTTCAACCATGTATCCATTTTTTACTGATTGCTTACCCTCTATTTGTCAATTTTTCAGTTCTTATTACACTTTCTTACTTCATGTCTGTCATATTTCCTGCTTATCTCGTCTCACTGTTTGAATCCCTCTGACTTTTCTTTATGTTTATTTCTAGTCCTGTCCCAACTGTTGGCTCATGTATTGCCCTCGACATCACCATTCCTCCGTATTTTTTTCATTTATTTTGTAAATTTCTTCTTGTTTTAATGGTCAAAGCTTACCTTATGTTTCAGATTTTTTGCTATTTTTTTACCTCTGTGTGTGCATTTCTGCACATTTTCTGGTCATTAACTGTACTTTGTTTGTGTCTTTCTATTCATGTTGTACCTTCTCCTTCTGACTTTCGCCTCATTTTACCTTTTTTTTTAAAACTCACTAACACTGTGATGTGTGCACTTACGAACCCACTCAAATGAATCTCTTAATTTACATACACACTTACACACTCTAATGTACAGTCACAAATTCATACACTGATGCACATTTTCATGTACTCACTCACATACTAATACACAGACTCACTCTCACCTCTTACATTTTTCAATTAACAAACAGATTTGGAAAACACACACAATCTATAATAACAGGGATGCTATTCACAGACAAAACAAAGGTTAAAGAGATGTTATAGTTAAGAAACACAATTTAAGAAAAACTTAACAATTCACAGAAAAAAAACAACGATTACAGTAGACTTTATGATTAGGTTCACATTTCACATGTACAAAATCAGTAAAATTCTGCAGTTATAGTTACCTCAGCTAGCTATAACCTGCTCCCCGCAATGCACTGCTTTAGACCTCACATATTACATCACTCATTGTATGGTCAGTGACATCACTGATTACATCACTGATGAGATCACTGATGACATCATCCGCACAAAAAAGCTCAAACATCCACTCATACACCCGTGCCAACAATTAAACATCCACACACACAACTATCCACACACTCGTTCTTACACCCATAAGACTACTGACACACTCACTCACACAGTCACTAGCACAACACCTCACTCACCATACATTTCTAAGTCAGCTATTCATGCACCTACACAGTTACTCACAACACCACTCATACACTCATATAGCCACTCAGACACCAACTCATACACCTCTAGAACCACTCACAAAAGCAAATAACATACCCGCACAGCTGCCAATATTCCTACTCACTCACCTATACAAGGAGTCACACACTTACAAATTCAGCTATCTAGTCGCAGACACGTCCACTCACTCTTCAACACAGACAGTTACACAAAACGTAACTCATCTGTACAACAAATACCACACCCAGTCACTCACCTGTACAATCCCTAACACAAGACAAAAACAAAATAAAATGATGGATGGAGTGTTGAAACTTTTCAAACACTTACCCCCAGTCACAGATCTTGGTTTAATCCATTGTTATTTTGCTTGCCAGGTCACCCCAATTTGACCCCAGCCATATGCAAATCAGCCTTAAGCCTGTTCCCCCAAGGGAATAGTCCAAGCCAGGTCCCCCCTGCACAGGAAACAAGCATCCCGGGACCTGTTTCAGGTTATCACCCTTCATCAGGTAGGCTAGCTTGAATCCAGTGACACAGCGAGCAAGGGACCCACATCTAGGCATACCCTAGCCACCCCGCATTCATTAATTTGCTTAGCCCCACGGAGGTGGCTGTCCCCGGGGCTATGAGGGGGGTACATAGTCCCCCTTAATTTAAAAGAATAGCCTAGGGGAGATGGTGTTCCCCGGGGCTGCAAAGGGGCACCCCCCCACATCATTGTTTGTATTTGCATTAAGCCTTGGAAAGCTGGCAGTCCCTGAGGCATAAAAAATGTCCTAGGAGGGGGGCCTGTGTGTCTCCCTCCTTATTTTTACATGCCCCTAGGACCTGGGACCTGGCCCATCCAGGGGCTTTGCTAAAACAGGCAGAGAAGCCCACACATGTTTTCGTTTATATTTTTACCGCAGATTCGCGAACCAGTCATGAATTTATTTATTTTTTTTTAATGCTTTTTTTGCCCTGGGTTGTCCCTCGCAGACCCCATCACCAGACTTGAGGGGCCAGAGTTTCCCTACTCTGGGCCCTTTTCTTATTTGTTTTTCTATTTTTCAGGGGCTCAGCTGTAGCCAAGTCCCAAAATGGCTGCCAACACTTTCTTGTTGAAGTGTTACCAGTCAATCTGATCTGTACACGAGATCGGGAGGGTTGATGGAGCCTTCGTTTTCCAATCAATCAATCAATCACTCAATTTGTAAAGTGCGCTACATACCCGTGAGGGTTTCAAGGCGCTGGGGTGGGGGGGAGAGGGTGCTGCTACTGCTCGAAGAGCCAAGTCTTGAGGAGTTTTCTGAAGGAAAGAAGGTCCTGTGTCTGTCATAGATCGGACGGGAGGGTGTTCCAGGTCTTGGCGGCGAGGTACGAGAATGATCTGCCACCGGAAGACTTGCGCCGGATGCGGGGGATGGAGGCGAGGGGGATGTTGGTGGAACGGAGTTGCCGGGTGGGGGTGTAGAAGCTGAGTCTGTTGTTCAGGTATGTTGGTCCGGTGTTGTGGAGTGCCTTGTGTGCGTGGGTGAGGAGCTTGAAGGTGATCCTCTTGTTGACGGGGAGCCAGTGAAGGTCTATTAGGTGGGGGGTGATGTGGCAGTGGCGAGGAATGTTGAGGATGAGTCGGGCGGAGGCGTTTTGAATGCGTTGGAGGCGTTGGAGGAGTTTGGATGAGATACCGGCGTAGAGGGCGTTGCCGTTGTCGAGTCTGCTGCTGACGAGGGCCTGGGTTACTGTTTTTCTTGTTTCTGTTGGGATCCATTTGTAAACTCTGCGGAGCATGCAGAGGGTGTTCTAGCAGGAGGAGGAGATGACGCTGACCTGCTTTGGCATGGAAAGTGAGTCGAGGGTGAAGCCGAGGTTTGGTGAGCTGTCGGTGGGTATTGGTGGGGGACCCAGTGTGGTCGGCCACCATGAGTTGTCCCAGGTGGAGGGGGTGCACCCAAGGATGAGGACCTCTGTTTTGTCCGAGTTCAGTTTTAGCCGGCTGTCTCTCATCCAGTCAGCGATGGCTTTTAGTCCCTCGTGGAGGTTGGTTTTGGCAGTGTGGGGTCCTTGGTGAGGGAGAGGATGAGTTGGGTGTCGTCGGCGTAGGAGATGATGTTGAGGTTGTGCTGATGGGCCACTTGTGCAAGGGGGGCCATGTAGATGTTGAACAGCGTCAGGCTGAGGGATGATCCCTGGGGTACGCCGCAGATGATGCTGAAGGCTTTGGATTGGTACGGGGGTGCGGACTCTTTGGGTTCTGCTGGCGAGGAAGGATGCGGTCCATTCGAGGGCCTGGTCCTGGATTCCTGCTGCGTGGAGGCGGGATTTTAGGTGTGGTGACAGACGGTGTCAAAGGCGGCTGATAGGTCTAGGAGGATGAGGGCTGATGTTTCTCCATTGTCGAGGTGGCTTCTGAGGAGGGCGGTTTTGGTGCTGTGGTTGCGTCTGAAGCCGGACTGGGAGGGGTCGAGGATGTTGTTGTCTTCGAGGTACCGGGTGAGCTGAGTGTTGACGATTTTCTCTATGACCTTTGCCGGGAAAGGGAGCAGAGAGATGTGCCGGAAGTTTTTCAGGTCCTTGGGGTCCGCCTTTGGTTTCTTGAGAAGGGCGTTGATTTTGGCGTGTTTCCAGCTTTCCGGGAATGTTGCAATATACACAAAATATTTTTTTCTTCACTATTTCAAAAACTACTCAAAGGTTTTACACCAGATAACAAAAAGGGCTCTTTCTGAACCATGAGCTAACTTTCTGCCAAATTTAGTTTAATTTTGTCCAGTGGTTCAGCGACTATCCCTGTTCAAAATTCCTACAAAATTAATATGGAGAAAACATGTCTTAGGACCCCCTATTTTTCTTTGCACCTTGATGGATCACCCTGAAACTTGTCAGACAGCAGCTGACATGAGTGTTGTATTTTAAAAGATTTGTGAGGATTAGTCAGCTAGCACCAAAGCTAAAGGCAAGTAAATAAACACGCTTCCTATAGAGACTAGGGGCCTCATTACGAGACCGCCAGCCTCGCGATGGTGGTTGGACCTCTGCACATAAGGTGGTCCGACCACTCCATTATAACCCTGGCAGAGCCGCCACGGTCAAACTGCTGACACCGCCAGGCTGCAGCCAGTCTGCAGCCTGGCGGTCCCGGCGGTTGTAATCCACCAGAGCAATGCTCCAAGCAGCGCTGCCCTGGGGATTACATGTCCCCATCTGCCATCCTTTCCATGGCGGTAAACACCGCTGGTGGAATGGAGGTGTAGGGGGTCCCCTGGTATGGCACTTGGCATGGGCAGTGCAGGGGCCCCCATGCACAGCCCCATCGCCCATTTCACTGCCTGAATTACAGGTGGTGAAATGTGCAACAGGTGCTTCTGCACCCGATACACCACAACATTGCCGTTGGCTCAATTACGAGCCGGCGTCAATGTTGTGGTGAGTGGTCCCTGTGCCAGCGGGTGAAAACGCTGTTTTCGCCTGCTGGCCCAGTGGAAGACTGTTAATATGGCAGACAAAAGACCTCCATTACTGGCAGTTTTTTGCCTGCAGTGGCTTCAGAATTCATATGAAAGGACTGCCAAAGCCATAATGAGGCCCTAAGTCTTAACTATAACTAGCTAGCTAGTGGTGACTGCCACTAGGTAACATATATATATATATATATATATATATATATATATATATATATATATATGAGCAACTGGCGGTCACCAGTAGGTAGCTATAGTTACAACCTATTTTCCATAGGAACAGAGTTTTTTTTGCTGCCGCTAGACAAAGCGTATATTTCAATCAGTTCAGCTGCTGTCTTGAAATTTTTGGGGTGATCTGTCAAGCTGGGGCTGAGAAAAAGGGGGTCTCAAAACATGTTTTCCCCATGCATTTTACCATAGGGATTTTGAACACGACTACAGCCCAAAACTCTGGATAGAATTACACCAAATTTTGCAGAAAGCTATCTCTTAGTCAAGAAGGTGTGCTTTTTGTGATTTGATGTAAATCCGTTCATTAGTTTTTGACATATTAGAGTTTAAAAATATAGATTTCGAGAGACACGGATCCTCCATGTATCCAACCGTCCCCGTGCTGATATCCGATTTGCTGGCAACAGTTCAACAAGGAAGTGTGGCAGCCATTTGCGGTCTCAGCTTCAGCCGCGTTCCTGAAAACAAGATAAAAAAAGAAAAGGGGGCAGAGTTGGGTCACCCTGAGCCCCTAGCCTTTGTCTAGGAGTCCCCCACAGAACCTGGCAGGGCTAAAAAGCATGTTTGTTAAAAGTCTGAAAAATCCACAGATGGCTCCGCTGATTTTTTTTAGATTTGTTTTTTTTAAATGCAGTCTCCTATGCATTTCCTGGGTGGGCCAGGTCTCTGCGGTGTTGGGGGAGGTGAAAAAAGGTGGGGGGCACATGGGGCCCCTCCGCTAGGGCTTTTCAATGCTTAGGGGACCACAACTGCCTGGGGCAAAATATGAAATTAGTGCAATGGGGCCTGCATGACCCCCCAATAGCCCAGGGGACTGCCACCTTCCCTGGGCTGAAATAAAAGAAAATTAAGGTGGTGTCTGTCACGAACACTTGGCCCCGGAACCACTTCCTCCCCAGGGCTAAGTTAAACATTGGATGAGTAAATAATGTCCCTGGGGACTGCCACCCCCAGGGCAGGCTCCCGCTATGTCCTGGGGAGCCCATCCCCTGGAAATAGCTGTTTGCTCTGAGATGGCGGGTGTTTGACAGCTCCCACCAAGTCAGAGAAAATATTCTGCTTCCAATGGGCAAGAGCTGTCAAAGAGCTCTCACCCAGCTGGAAGCAGAGGTTTCATCTCTTTCCCTGCCTACACAGATGCAGACAGGAAAAGAGATGGTACTATTGCTCTTTCACACAGGAAGCTGCAACTTTAACAGCTTCCTATGTGCAATAGTAATGCCGGCTTCTGAAGGAGGGGGAGAGCCGTCTAGGACCTCGTGGGCCTTGAGGAACCCCATAATCCCATTGCACACTGGGTGCCATGGGGGATATCAAGGATGTGGTCCTCAGAGCCAAAATCACCCAGGGGGCAGTGCGGCCCCCTCCTCTATTGAATGAAGGTCGGGCCTGGCAAATGGAGTCCCCGGGGCTAAAATAGGCCCAGGGAGGGGGAACACACGGCACCCCTCCTCCATTTTCTTTAATTGCCAGGCACTAGATTTGTCAAACACCATTCATGCCTACACACAGACATACAGAGACAGTTACAGACTCACAGAACTCACTCACAGACCCAGTCAGACACTCACACACCCACTCACAGACTCACTCAGAAACTAACACACCCACTCACATACCCACTCAGAGACTCACGAACCCCCTCAGAGACCCACTCAGAGACTCACGCATCTACTCACAGACCCACTTAAATCCTCATGCACCCACTTACAAACCCACTCACACATTCATGCATCCATTCATAGATGCACTCAATCTTTCACACACCCACTTAAAGACTCACATAGATACTCAACGCTAACCCCATGGCTGTGTGCGGCACAAGGTTGGTTGGTTATAGGGCCTGGGCTGCAAGGCCTCACCACATGCCGCACCATACAGTCAACCCCCACCTTGCATACCCAAAGGCCATGCATGGCAGTGGTTGGATTAACGCATCGTAATTAAAACTACTTTACATAAAAAAAATAAAAAAAAATTCACTGAAAAAAACAAAGGTTATTCGGACGTTAAAATTAGGTTCTGAATTTGCTCATAGAAAAGCATAGACATTCAGCAGTTATAATTAGAGTTATTTTAAGTAACTATAACTCCCATCCTAAGGTAACTATAACTTGTGCCCTAGCCAGGTCCTGCTAATTACCCCAGATATTACAGCACTCATGACAACTTTTATAACGTCAAGAAAAATATCAATGAACCATTAGCAGTCAAAATATTAAGACAAAACTGTGCCTGGCAAATCAGCACAGTGGAAAACCATTGGTGGTGCGAACCACCGCAGTCAAAACATCACCTCCACCAGGACCCAACCCCACATTGGACAGTATGAATACCCCACACCTGACACACAAACCCACACTACACACACCCACCACTATAAAACACCCCCCACACAACCCACAATCCTTTGCAACTACAACCACAGACAGACAAGGACCCACAAACCCATCACTTATCACTGATAAACCATAGGCACATGTACACTTCACACACAGCACACATCACACAACTGCACCATCAACACAATGCATACATCACAACTGCACACAAACACAACACACCAGCACACCAAACTAAGCAACCCCCACACCCCATCAAACCCCAAACATCCCACGCTTGCGCACAACATCCCCCCAAACCATTTCATTACCATCATGTCCCCTCAAAGCAACCACAATTCACAGACGATGATTTGAGGGTCATGGTCGATGAAATTGTCAGGGTAGAGCCACAACTGTTTGGAGCATACGTTCAGCAAACATCCATAACCAGGAATATTGAGTTATGGCGGAGTATAGCTGACAGGGTCAACTCAGTAGGCACCTATCCAGGCACAAGGGAGGACATCAGGAAGAGGTGGAACGACCTACGGGTGAAGGTGCATTCCATGGCTTCATGACACAAGGTTGCCATCATCAAGACTGGGGTTGGACCCCCACCTCCTCCCCCAGAGTTCACATTGTGGGAGGGGAAGGTCTTGGACATCATGCATCCAGAAGGCCTGACTGGAATAACCGGAGGACTGGACCCTGGTATGTCAACAACACTCCCCTGGAACAAAAGACTCCTGCACAGCATGCAGCCCCTCCACCCTATCACCCCAATCACCTGATGCCCCTCCCCTGCATGCCACACCACCCGCCTCCTGCTGTCCCCACACAGTCCCTCCCTAGTGCACGGATAGCACTCACAAAGGCAAAAACCACAACTCCCACAATGCATTACTCCCTACACATAAAAAGATGCCATTCCCACCTCACAGTGGAACACCTCAACGTAAAACCATTGCGCATGCTACACATACTGGATGTTTCGACAGCATGCTACTACATGGCAATAATAGCAATACTATCCATTATCCACTACCCTCAATGGAACATGGAAACAATGTCACAATCCATCTCCCAGTGCTGCATCTGTCATTGCCATCAATGGGAAGCAAATAAAGCCACTGCATGCATCAGACTATGAAACTAACAAGTACACCTCTGCAATGTAACTTCATCCACAGGTACCCCTGCCACTGCCACCCTGCAGAGGATGCCAGAGACAGCCAGCCCTCCAGAGGATGAAGGTCTCAGTGGACGTCTGGACATTGACGACTTACCTTGCCCATCTGGGATAACTGGTCAGTCCACAACCACCAACACCACCCTGCCCACATCTGAGTCCCCCACCCCAGTGACAACAACAGCACAGCCAACCCCACACCCCCAAACCTGTGTCTCAAAGACTTTACAATCAGCAGTGTGTCCCCACAGTACAGGGACCAGAGTCCTCTTACCCAAGATGTTGAAGGTCCTGGTGTAACTGGGAGTGGGCACACTGCAGTACATTGTTGACCTTCCTAGCGCGAATTGGCAAGTGGAATGTTAACACATATTACCATGTCAGACCCACATTTTCCAGACATGCATTTCCAATGGTCCATCCCTCACAGCTGATGTAACTCCACTAAAGGCAAATTCCACTGTCAGTAAATGTTATGTTCCATAAACATCCACTGTGTACAGTGAGGATAGGTAGCAATACTGATAACACTCATGTGTTTGGCAATCCTATTGCAGTTGACATAGCAGTACAGGGAGCATACAACATGCCCATGTGTTTGCAGATGTGATGCTACACAACAGCATAGTAAGAATAGCTCTGACATTAGAAAAGTAACACCTCCCCTGATTGCCAAAATATTTCCCCCCAAACCCACACAGAGGGATAGCTGCACTTAACACCTCCACTGATGGCACACACCAGGAGGAGCAATGTCACATGGCAGACAGCAGTACAGTTCACATACAATACGCTTAACACATACCTGTATTTCATTGGAAGTATTGTTGGATCAGCTCTTTTTTCTAGAGTCAACTGCATTCTCATCATTTGCCTCCTCATCATTATCTATGTCACCATCATCAGCCACTGTTCCAGCTGCCACCTCCTCAACATCCAGTAATGGGATGTGACATCTCGGGCTAGATTGTGTAGCATCCCAATATGCCCACCTCTTGGCAGCTCCAAACTCTACTAGCTATTATAGCACAGAGTTAAAGAATGGCCAAGCGGGGGATGGGGTTTAGGTTGGGAACAGCGGGGAAGGAGACCTGTGGAAGCAAGAGTTAAGAACACAATAGCAAGGTCATTCACATTAATCTTCATGAACTTTGTTTTAACTCTTTATGCTCTAATAACATGAGAGACCAAGAACTTTTCAATAACGTGACCTTTTTATAATCAAATACTCTGAACATTGAACTTTCTCAAGTTAATCCTTAGAATAGCAATTACATCACAGCAAGAGTCAATGAGTACATTTGTTCCCAAAGAATTAACTGCTATAGGATTCATGAATTATACTGTAGAATAGGCAAACTTGTTTTGTCTAGAAAGATCACACTCTGTTTGATCTAAGTTTCAAGATTAAATTGGCCAGAAAGACTCAAGTACCTGGAATGATCACGCGCTCTGCCGATCTGAACTGCAAGGGTTAATTGCCAAGAATGAATCGCACACACTGTTGCCGATTTAACCATCAAGATTCAAATGCCTTGAAATGATCGTGCACTCTGCCGATCCAAACTGCAAGGATTGAGTGCCAAGAATGAATCGCACACACTGTTGCCGATTCAACCATCAAGATTCAAATGCCTTGAAATGATCGTGCACTCTGCCGATCCAAACTGCAAGGATTGAGTGCCAAGAGTAAATCGCACACACTGTAAATCACAAAACCAAAAAACTCAAACGTTTCTAGAAAATGGAGTCGAGGCCTATCCCGAACTCCGCCTTACGACAATCCTTGAAGATCAGCAAGATAATGAGGACAGGGCCAGGAAATGTCCAAGTAGGCCTCCGGAACAGGAGCCCTGGAAAATGCTGCTGCTCTGCACCGGAACCTCTGAATAGTGAGCACGTGGCCAAGCACCGCCCACATGCCACACCCAACCTGGCTGCAGGAAAGGCTTGAAAATGAACAATACATTACAAACAGCATTAATGACATTTCAAGATAAATACCTGCAATGCAAAAAGCTAATATGCAATATCAACACACAATGCATGAATTATTACATTGCATAAGGTTTGTCATTTTGCATTAAGTTGCCCGTAGAGCGCGCACTGTCCTGGTGTTGACAGAATGTAGGAGTCATGCACAGAACCAGGAAACTTAGCCGTCACCTGGGAGATATACTGGTCAGCGAGACACAACACCTGGACATTGATCGAGTAAACGTTTTTCCTGTTCCTGTACACTTGTTCATTAGCCATGGGAGGAACCAAAGCAATGTGGGTGCCATCTATGGCCCCTATCGCATGATGGATATGTGCCATATCATAGAAGTCAGCTTTAACAGTGGGCAAATCTGCACATTGGGAGAAACTGATGTAACTGTCCAGATGTTTGAGTAAAGCACACAGTACATCCTTCAACATATGACTAAACATGGTCTGTGACACAGAAAGCACCTGTGCTGTTGGAGGGATGGCATAGGGATTACATATGGCAGGCAAGAGATCCAGCTCCAACTGGGTACACAGTCCCATGATGGTCTTGCAGTTCACACAATAGGTCTGGATTATGTGTCTCTCTTCCAGGGTAGCAAGGTCGACTAGGGTCCAGTACACTGGTGCATGCCTCATTCTCATCATTGCATGGTATCTAGGAATAGCAGAGAGGAATAGCCACAAGTTGATGTCAACAGTTTACAAGCCACCGAACACTATACATGTAGCACACAAGAGTACTGTGGACATAACACTGAAGTACACTGTATCCATTTGGGCATGTAGACTGACTGTGTATGCCATCGTTGAGGACAGTTGAAGCGCCAGACAGACAGCTTGGCACTCACAAAACATTTGACACTTCCATGTAGCAACACCCTGTTCCAACAGGTAATAAGGTGTATGTGACATTTGAACATTTAGATTTGGTTACCCCGTCTACGAACCAGCAAGTGACGCCACATGTCATGTCATAGTTATCAGTACATCTAACTACACTATCAATGAAAGTCACATCTGTGAACCATGCTTTGATGTGTGAACATAGTAAATCAATGTAAATGTCACTAAAAATCATTCATGACGCACTTATCATTCACTTATAATACACTCCTTACATGTAAAATAGCAGCTGCCTGTCCTGCACAGGACCAATGAAAGTGACCTAATTCTGCTGGTGTTAGTCGCCATGGTGGTAGGTGGTCTCAAACACTGTGCAGCTTCTCATTGGCTAACATTGTTGTCCATGGAAGACTGGGGCTAATGATGATCACCTCCGGTGGTAACCTTTGTGTACTTAGTGGACATGACCACCATTTTCTCTTGCATAACTCACTTGACTCCTGACACTCATGCAAGCAAGACCTCCACTGCGTGAGCTGCTGTGTTCTGTCACTGGGAGCCATAATGCTACATCCTGTAGGAGATAGGGACCCTGTCTTCACTGGAGGAGCTAGTTAATGGGGTCCTACTCCTGTATGGACAGTTCTATGGTGCACCAGAGCAGTAGGTGAGTCCAATGTTCCTGTCCTGTCTGATAGGGATGCGTGTGGGGCTGAAAGGCTTTGAGACAACGCACATTGAGTGGATGCATGCAGATGGCAAAGGAGTTGGTCTGTTAGTGCCGTAAAGACACGTTTGTGTGGTCATGATATGTGTCTGATGTGTTAAGTCCACTGCTGTTGCTGTGATACCACTCTACTTGACTTTCTCCTTCTATCCGTGTCACCCATGCAGGTCAGCGCCCATCAGAAGAAGAGGATTTGGCTTGCCATCACCAAGCAAGTGTGGACCTTAGGGGTCCATTCCCGGTGGAGCACCCACTGCAGACAGCGGTGGTAGGACATGATTCGTTGGGCCCCGACAACTGCTGAGACCCAGCTGGGGACGTCCTCCCAACAAGGGTGGGGTGTCTGTCGGACCCTGATCCTCCCTAATGGCCTGCATTTTGGCGGTGGCCTACCCTGAGGTGGGTGGGTGCTTGAGGGCAGCACAGCAGCCACAAGAGGGTAAGTACTCACTCACACCTCGCTAATGATAGGCATGTATGGGTTTGGGTAGCCTACTAGTGGAAAAAAGTAGTGTGGATCATTGGTAGTTGGACATCGGCTATGGGAATGAGTCACCCTGGCAGGACAGTGACTTATGACGGGACTTACTTCCATGTTTGAGGTTGTGTGTACACATTTCACATCTTTTGAGTGACCAGCTCCTTCCATTAGCATCAGTGTACCTGAGGTGTCAGGGCATTGCCATCAGTAATAGTCTGCCACTATGACAGAGATAATTGGTGAGTTCTCAATCAGCTGCCTCAAACTATAGATGTAGATGGCTGCAGGGGGCAAGATATTACTGGCCACATTGTTAGTGGATTTGTTGGCATGCTACCTTGCCATGCAGGAATCGGTTGAGTAAGGAGTACAGGGTATGTCTATGTAAACAAATATGGGAGTGTGCCAAGTACTGTGCTACTGTGCATTGTATGACCCTTCATTAAGTCAAAGAGTGCCAATGTTCCAGCATTAGTTGGTTTTGACTGCGTAGCTTTGGTTTCCCCTATGATTTCCCACAGTTGCACATGTCAATGTAAAGGCGTGCAATGCCATGGCATACCTGCAGAGTATGAAGTTGTTACTGTGTGATTGATGGGTATGTATTGACCCATTGCACCCTTTCTTTCTCCCAACCCTCCTTCCCTCTCCTCCTCTGTCTTTGTGTGCATCAGCATTATCAGGCAAAGGGGCACCGGTGAGTGGTGAAGCTGCAGCCCACAGGACCCAGGAGGCTGAGACCAGCGGAGCAGAGGGGACTAGTGGGACAGAGGGCAAGGTGAGTGCCACGGAGCAGACAGGATCTACAACATCCTCTTCGGATAACTCCTCCGATGGATGCTCCCAGGTGGTGGCAGACCCATCTAAGACCAGCCCAGCACCATCCTTGTCTGACATCCCCTTACCAGCACTGCCCTACCTTTAGCTGCCCACTCAGTTGCCTGTGCCCTCTCACCCAGGAGAGTGGGCAACTCCTTTGCCACAGGCACCTCTGCCCCTGCCCCTGCCCCAGTCAGCCCTGCTGCCCTCAATGAGGAGGCTATTGACCTCCTAAGGTCCATCTCTGTGGGGCAGTCAACCACTGTGAATGCCATCCAGGGATTGGTATCACAGATGCAACAGACAAATGCCTACCTGGAAGGCATTCATGGTGCACTGACTGCCCTGCAGAGATCCTTTCAGGCTCTGGCCTCCTCATTGATGGCAGCCAATGTCCCTTTTTCATATGTCCCCCCTCCAGCTACCTGTGCCCAATCCCACACTCCTCTCCTCACACCCATCCAGAGTACACAGTCACACCACCATTCATCCATCTCAACAGACACGGTTTGCAAAAACAAACACAGGCATCACAAGTCCCACCACCACTATGCACACAGACAACAGACACATGCAGACACAACAACATCCACTCCCTACACAGACTCCCCCACTACTTCATCCCTCACAAACACTACACCACTCAAACCTGTTATCACCACATCAGTACTCCCAGATTGAGCAACGAGTCCCCTCATGCCCACCGTCACCACAATAGCAGACCCCCATACATCCACCCCATATACCATATGTGCACTCACCATGACTATCAACACCCCCCATACAGCACATCCACCTTACCTGCAGACACCACCCTAGCAGACACTCACGTATCTACTATGTCATCTCCCTGCATCTCCTCCCCTCCTCCCAGTACACCTAAACACCTGCACTCACCCATCCAACAGACACCCAGCACACACATGGCATCCACCACCGCACCAGCACACAAGGTACATACATGTACACTCATCTCAAGCACCCCCCTCCATTCCCAAACGTTTTTCCCATGACTGCTCTTGTGTTCTTAAAAAAAGATTCCTCTATGAGTTTGCCTTGTTCCCTCCCACTGACCCAGTCCCTGTTTCATTCAAGCACCCTGATACCCTGCCCAAACCCAGTCCTTCCACCTCCCAGTCCTCCCATGGCCCCCTTAGTACTGCCCATGCCCCTCCCCCAGCAAAGACTTCGATCCCCACAAAAACAAAGGTCGCACCTCTCAAACCCAAAACCAGGGGCCCTCCCCCAAAGGCTAAGAATAAGGGCAACCCCCCTCCAAACCCAAACCAAAGGACCCCCCTCCCAAACCCCAGCCCCCACTTCTGCTCCCCCATCAACCCTTAGGTGTCTGTTTGCCCCATTGATGTCCCTGCCATGTAGAGGCCACTTTGCAGTTAGGAGCCAAGTTGGGCCAAGAGACATTGTCCTGTTTGCCTGGGGCACTATGAACAATTGGACTGTCCAGTAGGCCCATGTTGTACATAGTTTTTTGGACATCATATTATATATATGTATTATATCTGCACCAGTGAAACACTGGTGTTGAGGGTCACAAACTTGTCCTGCCTTTCCTTCCACATGTATGTGTTGTATATGAGTGATATGGTGTGTGTCATCTGTGTATGTGATGTGCTTGTGTAGCAGCATGTGTTGTGTGGGTGAGTTGTGCTATGGACTTGTGATGTGTTGTGTTAGTGTTGCGTGGCATTGTGTGCTAGTGGTGTGTGTGTTGTGATGCATCTGCGATGTACTTTGTGTGTTGGATGAACGTGGCATGTGATCTGACACATTGTTTGGCAGTGCTATTGTTTGTATTGGTTGTGTGATGTTATTACTTGTTGCTGCCAGAATGTGTTTTACTATGGATGTATGCGGTGTGCCTCCCTGTCAATGTGTTTGTGTGGTTACGATGGTGTTGTTGTTGTGTGACTCAGTGGTGTTGTGTGTGGATGTGTTTGACAATGGCGGTGGTGTGTGTGTGCAATGTGGTGTGTGTATGGCTCATGTATTTTTGCCATGGTGTGTGTTGTTTGTGTGCGAGTGTGTGTACTTAGATGTGTTTGTGTGTTGGTACAGGTGTATGTTTGCATGTTTGTGTGGCTGTGGCTAGCCGTGCCAGGGTTGTGTGTTGTATGTCGGTGTGTACTAATCGCCTTCCATCCAGTGTGTGCTAGGTGGGTGCACTTATGGTGGTTGTGTATGTTGCCGTCACTGGTTCTAGAGTTGTATGGCCAACAGGAGCAGTGGGATGACTTCAAGTTCAGGTTCCATGGCGGCTGCAGACGTGTCTGTGTTCCTGAAGGTGAGTGTCTCCTTTTATGTTATTCATTTTCTCCAGGCTTTTCATGGCAGTGAGACCGCCCCGGAAATCCTGGCGGCGTGCAACCTCACAATATGGTCGGCAGAAACATGGTCTCCGCTGGCCTGGAGATGTCTGCCGCTGGCTGCGGCGGTCCGTCCACACTGGTGGTACTGGCGGTGTATTGGCTGTGTTCTGTTGGGAACAAAGCCATGTTCATAATATGGTGGTGTTCTCTGCCGGTCCACTGGTGGTGCGACCACCATCACCACTGTGGTGCTCCTAGGGGCACCAAACTCGTACTGGCCACCTCAGTGTTTGTGAATGTGAAGTGGTATTGTCAGTTTAATTGATCTTAAAAATATACAGGATACAGTGTTTGTACTCAATAAGTACACAACATGTAAAGTCAACAGGATCACTTGTTTACCTTGGTAATCTTTGTTTTTTTTAAATGAGCTTCTTAAAGGCGTTGATTAGATATTAATCGGTCTTGGAATCATCAGAAAGCGAAGGAGACCTTACTCCTATGGATGGAAGAAGGCATTTTGAGCAGAGGCTCAGTATTGTCCTTATTAAAAAGGCTGTATATAAGAATATCAAGGACATAATATCATGGCACTAAAATATCAAAGTCTATTTGTGCTTACCAGCATGATAATTTGGTCCTCAATTTTTAGGTCTTGATATTTTAGCCCCACTACATTACGTAGTAGATATTCTTGTGAGATGCTCTGGAGTAGTCTAAATAGAGAGTCTCCCAAATGCGACGGGAATGGCTAGCTTAAATTCTTCAGGGTTTTAGAATGTTAAGTAGTATTTTAAATGCATGGCAGTGGTATCAGGTGGTGCGGTTGGGCCTTGGTCACATATTGTACATATAAGAGTGACTTGTTCTGAATGGTGGTCACCATGTTTGTGTGGTGTCAAACAGTATATTGTACTAAACATTATAATCCATTCTTCTAGACTAATCAAGGTTTGATAAAAACACAAGGATAGAGAGTTTCTGTCATACATTGTTGTGAGAGTATAAATGCTGGTCAGTTGCTTTTAAGTATTTATACACGTAGTGAGGACTTTCAATATTATTTTGAAGCACTTTGATACAATGGTACATGTGACAAAGCACCTCTTTTTGCATGGTCACAACCATTTGCTGTTGACGGATGCTCTTTTTTACTCTCTCTTCCCTGGGACACTGTTAACCAGGCCCATGTGCCTGTGCTCTGACCCATAAAACATGTCAAATTTTATAAACTCCTAACTGCTACATTTACCTTTGCCATAAGGCAATAGTACAGGGTACCCAAAATACACCTTTGGCATGTAAAGTTTAATGTCACCTATGTCACAGGCAAAAAGAACAGATGATGGACAGAATGCTGAACAATGCAAACGTTCACCCACTAGATAAAAAGATTTGAGTTTAATCTATCATTTTTTTTGCCAACCACTCCACCCCAGTTAGAACCCAGTCATATGCAAATCAGTCTTAACCCTGCTCCCCATGGGAACAGTCCAGCCCAAACTGCTAAGGCAGGTCCTCCCTGGACCATAACCAAGCATTCTGGGACCGGTTTCAGGGTATCACCCCTCATCTGTAGGCTAGCTTGAATCCAGTGGCACAGCGAGCGCAGGGCCCACGTATGGCCTTGTCCCTCCCACTTAGAGCAGCAAAAAGAACAGATGATGGCCGGAATGCTGAACAATGCAAACATTCACCCCCAGTCACAAAGATGTGGGTTTAGTCCATAGTTTTTTGCTCATCACACCACCCGACTTTGGACCCAGTCATATGCAAATCATGTCTTAACCCTGCTCTCTGTGGGAACAGTTCGTCACGAACTGCCAATCCGGGTACCCTGGACAGGAAACAAGCATCCTGGGACCAGTTTCGGGGTGTCAACCATTACACTAGCTTGAATCCAGTGGCTAAGTCAGCACGGGACCCATGTCTGGGCATAACCCTCCCACTTAGGGTGACAAAAGCAAAAAAGATCAGATGATGCACGGAATGCTGAACAATTTGAAGACATTCACTGCAAGTCTCAAAGATCTGGGTTTAATCCATAATTGTTTTGCCAACCATGCCACCCCAGTCTCTACCCAGCCATATGCCAATCTGTCTTGACTGTGCTCTCCATGTGAACAGTCCAGCCCGAACTGACAAATCAGGTCCCCCCTGTCTCGGAAATAAGCACTCTAGGATCTGTTGCAGGGTATCTCCCCTCATCAGCCAGGCTAGCTTGAATCCAGTGGTGCAGTGAGCATGGGACCCATGGCTGGGGATACCTTCCCACTTAGAGTAACAAAAGCAAAAAGAACAGATGATTGATGGAATGCTGAACGATGTAATCATTCATCCCCAGTCTAAAGCTCAGGGTTTAATCCATCATTTCTTTACCCACCACACCACCCAGGTTGGACCCAGCCATATGCAAATCAGTCGACCCTGCTCATCGTGGGAACAGTCCAGCCTGAACTGCAAAGTCAGGTCCCCTGGATCAGACAAAATCATCCTGGGATGTGTTTCAGGAAATCACCCCTAATCAGCCAGGCTAGCTTGAATCCAGTGATGCATTGTGCATAGGACCCACGTCTGGGTATACACCCCCCACTTAGTGCAACAAAAGCAAAAAGAACAGATGATGGACGGAATGCTTAACAATGGAATCACTCACCCCCAGTCACAAAAATCTTGGTTTAATACATCCTTTTTTTGCCACCATGCCACCCCAATTTTACCCAGCCATATGCACCTATGTCAGAGCACTACTGTACCATCCTTTAGTGTGACCAGAAAAATGTAATTCCAGGTCTATCACTGCAGCCTTGCTGCAGCAATTTAAAGCCTGCCACACAACCTGTAAAAATAAACCCCTTTTGGGAGGGGAAAACCTTCCTTTTCAATATTAATTAGTCATCCATATGTACGACTTGCACCTAACAAGGCAGGGTACATAGTTTTTAAAAGTAGAACCTATAGAAATTTTAAGTTAACATGTTTTTGCAGTGCAGCACTCGAAAGCTATTTTCACTGGTTGGACCATAGAGAAACACTGAGAAATGATACTAAACATTAATATACTAATTAAAAACAAATTATCTTTTCCCTGCCTGAATCTTCCACATTCTTATTTGCTTTTCCCTTCTACTGTAGCCCACCCAGTGAATAGTCCCTGATGATGACAGTGATTATTCTATTCTCTAGCAACAGGACTAGATGGGGTGGGCCTAGAATCTTAATGTGTTTCAAAGGGACCTCCCCTGTCCCTCTCAAATATTAGATAACACCTGAAAAGGCAAGAACTTCTTCCTCCCAGCCAGGCAGGAACCAAAACCAGTAGGGGGAAAGCTGCCCCAGCACTAGTTTGAAGTGATCAAGAAGATCTGTACTGCTCATTACCCATGCCACACCTCTGGTGGGCACATGCGCTCTGCACAAAGAGAGAAGAGGTTCTCCAGCTTATATTTTGAGAGTGAGGGGCACTGTGAGATTTTCTGTAGTGGGGCAAACAGGAGCTGCTGCAAAATTGTGTATGGTTATCCCAGGGAACATTTATTCTATTCTTTAGGGGGAGGTCCAGAGTCATCCTAACCTTCTACCTGATGGCAGGAATAATTGTGGCAGCCCCTGACACCCTCTTTAGAACATTCTGAACCTGTGGAAAAACAGAAGAATTGCTACATCGGCTGTTTAAGACCTGTGAGGAGACCTGAAGTGCTGGACCTGTACCCACTTGTATCCAGGACAATGAAGTGTACTCCAAGAGTTAAGTTCCTGACCTCCTGTGGAAGCTGCAGGGGAACAACAAGCTGCAAGAGATATGTTCTGTGATTAGCCCAGCTGACCAGTGTCAACTGAACTAGTCCTGAAACCTGCTGGTGGCTTCTCCTGAAGTGTGTGTTGATCCCTAGGTGCTGTTCCTGATGTCCTGGAACCCTTGACTGTGTGAAACTGCACTTCCCCTTTCACTTATGAAAAGCTGGGGCTTGAAAACTTTTTGGACTCTACGACCTCTGGAGGACCGGGACAAACCACTCTAACCTAGCCACACGAGGTGCGACCCTGCAGGGCTAAAGAAACAGATTTAACTGTTCTGAGCTTCTCTACAGCAAAAGGCAGCCAGCCTCATGAAACTCATTCTTGGATGCAGCTGCATCACTGGTCTGCTGGAGGATTCCGAGCTCCAAACAAGATACTAAGGGCCGGATGTATGAACAAACCCCTTTGCGAATCGCAAATAGCGATTTTTAGGAAATCGCTATTTCTGAGTCGCAATATGCGATGTAACATAATTGCGATTCGGAATTAGCGATTTCTTAAAAATCGCTAATGCAATTTGCGAGGCCCAAATACAGAATCGCAAAAGAATTGCGATTCGGTATTTGAAAATCTCAAATTGTGAGAACGCACACCTGGCAGAGCCTGATGACATCACAAGCAGGAAGTGAGTCATCCCATGCAGTTTGCAGGTGCCACACCCAAAGGAGCAGTGAGAGAGACACAGCCCAGCCACAGGGATCAAGTCTGTGAACAAGGCAGGACTGCACATCAGCATGGACAACTCTGCAAATGGAAAGGAGATGGGAGAGAGGAAAAGAAAACTGAAGTTCAGTGAGCAGGAACTGGAGGTGCTCACTGAGGAGGTGGTGAGGAGCCATGACCGGCTGTTCGGGAAGAGCTGACTCCAGGTCCCTGAGAGTGAGAAGCGCAAACTCTGGGCGGACATACAAACAAAAATCTGCGCTGTAGGGGTTGCGCAGCGCTCAGTGGAGGAGATCAAAAAGAGGTGGTACGACCTGCGTTCCCGTGCCAAGGAGAGGGTGGCCAGAAGACTACAGGAGGCAAGGAGCACAGGAGGCGGACCATCCACCGAGACCCCCTTCACCCCCATGGAAGACCTGGTGGAGTCGACACTCCTCCCAGAAGCTGTCAGTGGGGTCACTGACATAGACACTTCCGGTACACCAAGCACAAGTAAAGGTAAGTGCAATATTGAAATGTAACCCCATATGTGTATGTACAAATGCCCCTTAGGAATTAGCAGTTAGTGCAAAGCATTGTGATAAGTAGTCCATTCCACATCTTACAAGAGGCACAACAATGCCTTATGGGAGTGGTAGTCCACAACCCAGAGCTGAAAGTAGCACTTTGAATGTAATTAAGTAGAGCGACACCCAGAAGAACACAATACCCACTACATAGTGATATGATGTAACTGTACATTTATTACCATTGTTGAACCTTTGGTGATACATACATAAATGACATGCTGCACATTGTTGTTGCAGATGGCCCAGGCCCAGCAGCATCAGCATGTGCCATTGTGGGGGATGCTGAAACCCAGCCTCCATCAGACTCCAACACCAGTGAGTCAGTGAATATTGCGCCTATCAGACGCAGGGCAAGGGCTGTACCGCTCCCCGAAAAGCAGTAGTCCCAGCCCCAGCGTCACTCAACACTTTGCAGGAGGCCTCAGTATGCAGGCACACAGCATGTGGAAGCAGGAGAGGGCCCATTACTCTTCGGTGGCCTGGAATCCTCTATGCTGAAACTGCAGTGCCTGCAAAATAAGAAAATAACGGCAATGCATAGGCAGATGCAGGCACACAATGCCAACATGAGGGGGCTGCATCGGCAGTTGGAGTGCCTTAATTCAAATATTTCAAAGCTGCATGAGGGACAGATCACAGCTTCCGAGAACACCAGGGAGCTGACCAATGCAGTGCGGGAACTCTGCACAGAGCTAAGGCATGACAGAGTCAGCCACCGCAGGCATGAGAGTCGATTCATGGGCATGTTTAGTGGATTCTGTAGATGCGGCCCTCATGTCGCGGCGTGCTGTGGCGGCACAGGTGGAGGCAGTGCACAGCAGTAGGGATGTAGCCCAGGGACTGGTCCAGATAACGAATGTGCTGGATACTATGCTGGGTAACCGCTCTGCTACACCAAGTGAACTTGGACTAGGGGAGATTGAGGACTCATCTAGCCTCAGCAGCGTAGCAGTGCCCACTACAGATCTTAGGCATCGCAGTGCCAGGCACAGCACTGCCACTGAGGCAGATACCAGAGGTGCCGGTGAGGCCACTGCGCACTCGAGTGGCTTGCGTGGCCGTAAAAAGTGACTGTAATGGCCACAGGGGGCTGTCTGCTTTTTTTGTTTTACAGTGAACTATGAATAAATAGTGAGACACTATTAATGCTTATTTAATGACACATGTGTTTAATTTTTGTGCTAGTGACACTTATGTTACCTGACGTTAAGGTAATAAAGGTACTAACTACCAGTACACATGTCAGTGAAGTTGTGTTGTTATTACTTACATCTGAAATGGTTGTGCGTGATGTCTGCATGCCTTTGCCTGCCCTCTGCTGCACTGGTCCTGTCTGCTGGCTGTAGGGGGGGTATGGGATAATTATCCTCATCTGAGTCTGTTTCAGATATTTCCACAGGTATGCCCCTGGTGGTAGCTATGTTGTGCAGGATCGCACATGTGGCCACTATTCTACAGGTCGTGTCTGGGCTGTACTGTAGTGCCCCTCCACTTTTGTGGATGCACCAGAAGCAACTCTTCAGCAGGCCAAAGGTGTGCTCAACCACATTGCGGGTTGCCTTGTGTGCTGAATTGTATCTCCGTTCTGCTGCTGTTGTAGGATTTAGGTAGGGCGTCATTATGTAGGTGCGCACTGCGTAGGCACTGTCTCCTGGAAGGAACAGAGGGTATAATGAGTAAGTGAGCCATCTGACGTCACATCGCCATCAATGCACCAGTGTACAGAGTGACAATACCTAGTAGATATCCTTCACCAAACTCCCCAGCTAGCAGTCTTGTGTGAATCCCACTGTGGCGAAAGATGTATGAATCATGTCTGCTCCCTGGGTACCTGGCCACGAGATCAGTTATGATGTAGGAGGCATTGCATATCACCTGTATATTCATTGAATGTTGGTATTTACGGTTGCGGTACACATACTCTGTGGCCGATGGTGGACAGATTGCAACATGTATCCCATCTATGGCACCTAGGACGTGGGGGAACTGTGCTATCTGGTAGAAATCTATTTTAGTCTGCTGCATTTCCTGTGGGGTGTGGGGGAATCTGATGTACTGGTGTATCCTACTCAGCATGGCGTTAATAAATGCATTGAAAAATCTAGAGAGAGCACTCTGTGATACTCCTCCAGCTGCTGCAATGACCCCTTGATAGCTCCCTGAGGCAAGTAGGCACAAGGAGCATAATACCTGCACATGGGTGGGTATGCTGTTTGTCCTATGTGTTGTGCGCTGCAGTTTGGGTTGTGGCTCAGCTATCAGGTCAAGTATCATGGCTGAGTTCAACCTGTACTTATCATATATCTCCTCCTCAGTCTGGTCAAAAAGGGTAATGCGCACTCTGAAAATGCGCTCCTGTCTCCTCCTCCCTCTCCTCAAACCTGCCAAGATCCTCATTCTCCTCGCCATGACGTAGAATGCAGCCATTATGGAAAAGAGTCTGAGGCATTCTGGGTCTCTTTATATAGGTTGCACCTAGTTACCACCTGGTTTCACTCAGTGGTAATTTGCATGTGCAAAAGGCCATTCTGCGAAAATTCACAATTTGGGAATTTTTGATGCATCAAATTGTGACATGGTTTTGCTAGTCGCATTTTGCGTCTCGCAATTTACGACTTGAAATACCGAATCGGTATTTGCGAGTCGCTTTTCCGACTCGCAATTTGCAAAATGCTAATTGCGATTCGGTATTTCATGTCGCATATTGTGAGACGCAAAATGCGACACGCAAAACCATGTCGCTTTGCAAAAAATCGCAATTTTTGCGATTCCTTATTTTTGGGCTGCGAATGCCTTTCATGCATCGCAGACCACGTTTTTGCATTTGCAAATGGCCAAATTCTGCGATTCGCACCGTTTGCGAATACAAAATGGTTTGATTCATCCGGCCCCAAGGGCCTTATTATGAGGCTGGCAGTCCAAGGACCACCAGCCTTGCCATGGCGGTCTGACTGCTTCAACTGTGGCAGTCTGACTGCCACATTACAAACCTGGCAGCCGGACATGCCAGGGGACCACCGTCTCCACCGGGAACGTGGATTCAGACAGTCGTATGGCAGTCTAAGTTGTATTCAGCCAGGGCGGCACTGAGTTCAGGGCAGCCTCGCTGATTACAATTCAGCTTTGGAATGGGCAGTGGAGGGCCACCCTGCCCAGCACCATCTCATTCTAAGAGTGCTGTGTGCTACGGTATTCGCCTTGGCTCCCTTAAGGGAGTGGAGACCAATATCGAAGCACTGCTCCCACCAGGCAGCCCAGAGAGAACCAGGTACTACGATGTTCCCGTCAGTCAGACTGGCAGGAACATTGTAATATATTCAGGGGGAATGCCACTGCCATGGCAGTGGTATTCTCCCAGTACGTTTGGAGGTCCCACGATGGGACTGCCAAACTCATATTAAGGCCCTAAGAGCATGATTTACATCTTGGCAGATTTGGTTCTACCTTCACTTTTCCATTGGTTAATCCATCCGCCTACTAGGTGGTTCACCCGATTAATTTAAATGCTGGAAAGTCTATTCGAGTCCTGCCATCCCTACCAGAATTTTCCTCCCATATCGATAGAGTTATAGGCAAAAGTGGCTGTCAGAGGGAGTACAGTCAATTTTTTCATCAGGCCAATCACGATGTGCCTTCCTGTCGACGTAACTGTGGCAGGTAAAACTCCACACCTGAGTTGGCGGTTTCGAAGATATATAAGGTAGGATCTTACCTTTATTTCTTTTTTCAAGTTCTGCTTCCGTCATCTGATCATCCAGGTACTTCCTTTGCAGCTGCTACTTGACCATAAAGCAAATCAACCCCGTTGAAAGTAAGCTTGTTTTTTATTTGTTTTCTTTTGAAATGTTTGTTTTCATTTGTCCTGTACTCGTGCATTTTCTAATTTCTCTTACAAGCAATTTCTTTCAGATGCGTAATGCATATGTGTATAATGTTGTCATTTAAGAAATGTAAAAAAAATCCTGTATTAACTTTTTTTTCATTTTCTTCAAATTTGGTGCAAGTTTCCATTATGGTAATTGACAATTACACACAATTTGACATAAATCAAAATACATCATGTGTTCAAACAGGTGTGTTTAAATATTTATTGTAAACCAACTAATTATAAACATATGCATTACACATTTGTGAATGATGTAATATAATTCAGTAGTAGCACTAAACCAGTTGAAAAAAGTTTTTTTGAAAATAAATGCAAAATCAATGTTAGTTCTAAACTTAAATCAGAGTTACATTTCCCCTTGCCTAGTGCATTTTCAGTATGTGTGTATGCATATGTGTTTAATTTTTCACCTATTAAGTTAAAATAAACACACCTCTATTAACACTTAAAAATGAAACATTCTATTGTGTTTTTTGGTGTAAGTGTCCATAACAATGATGAATGCTTGCACCAAAATGTTAATGTCCATTAAATTTGATTTTTTTCAAATGTTTGGACTTTACAAATGTGTCACTTAAAAAATATTTTGTATTTTCTGTTATAAATGTAAGTAAGAATATGTACTTCACATTTTCATCATTAACAATTTTATTAATCAGTGAATTTTACATGAATAACAATGGTAGGACAAACTTTGTAAAGTTAAACATTTTTATTTATAATGGAGATGATTCTCTTGTGCAATGTTTTTAAATTTAAAAAAAATTGAAAAAAGGTTTTCAAACAAAACACTGTGTGGCTTGGTGGTCTGGTGTTCGTTGTGTATTTTTGGATGTGTGTTTTGTAGCTGTTGTTTGATATTCTGGTGAGTGTTTGCTTTTGGTTGGTGTTTTTTGTGTTCAGGTGTGTTTTTGTCTGAGTGTGTTGCTTTTGATGTGTATGTTGTGGTGGTTGTAGTTGTGGTGTTTGTGGTGTGGTGGTGGTTGTGATGTTTGTGAGCGTGATGGTGGTTGTGGTGCTTCTGGGTATGGTGGTGGTTGTGGGTGTGGTGGTGGTGCTTGTGGGTGTGGTGGTGGTTGTGGGCGTGATGGTCATTATGGTTGTAGGTGTGATGGTAGTTGTGGTGCTTGAGGGTATGGCGGTGGTTGTGGTGCTTCTGGGTATGGTGGTGGTTGTGGGCGTGGTGGTGGTGCTTGTGGGTATTGTGGTGGTTGTGGGCATGATGATCGTCATGGGTGTGCTGGTGGTCATGGTGCTTGTGGGTATTGTGCTCATGGTACTTGTGGGCATAGTTTCAATAGTGTGCGTATGTTGTTTGTGGGTTCCTTTGTGTTTCTTTGTGTGTTTATGTGTGTTTGATTGTGCTGCTTGTCTCTGTGGGAGTGGGTGCCTGCAAAGATGTAAGTGTGCCTAAGATTCGGGTGAGAATATGGATTTGGGTTGATTAAGGGACCTGAGTTGGGACAGAAGGCAGGTGAGGTCCTAGTTGCCATTCACTATTGCAGTGTGGCATACAGAGATGCTGCATATTAGGTCAATAGCCGCCTCACTCAGAGCAGCTGGGGTGACAGGGGTAGGGGGTGAAGTACCTGTGGCAAACAAGACCCTAGCCCTTTTATGTGATCAGGTGTGGCTATCTGGGAGGGGAGCAAGAGGGAGGTTGGAGATGTGTCTCTGGGTGGGGGACAAGGATGAGGTGTTCACAGTTCTGGTAGGATTTACCACCACTAGGGACTGGTCACTTGTGGAGGCCTCCAATGAAGATGATATTGTGGTGGCCTCCCTTCTAGCCCTTCACCCTTCTTACCACTGTGTCCATCAGTGTCCGATGTTTCACCACCCGAAACACAGTGGCCAGCTGCTTCCTCACCTTCTTGGCCAATATGTCCTTTGCCTGCTCTTGAGGATGCTGTAAAAACATATGCAATTTTTTATTTATCTGTATAAATATAACTGATCATGATGTTTTAACGCAAAGCATTTTCTAAATTGTTATATTTCACCTTCTTCAAGGCTTTTAAACTTTGTTTTATGTTTATCTTTATCCTCTGCATGTAGGGAACATCTTCAGAAACCATTTTGCCACAGATTTGTATTTTTTCACTATTGCTCCAAATTCAATTTTGATCATTTCTTTTATCTATTCTCAATTCTCTCTAGAAACTGTTTTACACTTCTGAACATTTCATATTTGTTGTTTTTTTAATAGTGAACTTAGGTTACAAAAAGTTTACATCAAACAAAAATCCTTTTGTACATTGTGTGTACAAGGCCAAAAACGTAGATTCGATTTGTTATTGTTTAAAAATGAAAATATGAATCAATGTGTTAAATTTTACTGTAATGTTGGATCAATATTTCTATAGACTGAAACGCTGTCTTATTTTTTGGGCATTTTACAATAGTAAAACTGAAGGTTTTTTTTAAATGTTAAAATGAAATGTTCAATTCAGAACTTAAGTTGATGAAGAAATGCAAAAAATATTTTTGTTTAGTTTTAAATTACTTATACAACATAGGTAAATACATAGAGCTGCATACACTGTAATTCACTTTAGTACAGATAGAAAAACATTTTAAAATTTTCTCTAAAATATTTTAATTTAAATTTAGTTTGTTTTACCATTGTGAAAATAACAAAAAAGATGCAGGCTTTCTGGTTAGTCAAATATTGGTACAAAATTACAGCAAATTGTAAACATTGATTCATACACATTTTTAAAAATAAAAAACAAAATGAAATTTACTATATATTTTTTTTAACTTAGATGTGTTTCAATTATTTCAAAATGAGTCATTTTTCGTGCATAATTTTAAGTCCGGCAGATACATGACGGAATTTCCCTCCATCAAATTTAAAGTGTTTTATGAAATATTGCCCTTGGAAAAGCCTGGACAAAATATCTGTTTTGTTTGTGACAGAACATTCAATCTGCTAAAGCCCCTTTAAGGAATCTATTTTTTTCATTATTGATTTTTCATCTGGACATGACAAAACACATGAAATTAATATGTTTTAGGTATGTGTTAACCTGTCACTAATGTGTTCACATTCAGTTTTTTTCCAAAATCATGATGTCTATAGAATTAATTTTTCAATAAACCGACTGGATTACAGACACATTTGTGAATGAGTAGGTCATCATGCAAAATTGTAATTTTTAGAATAAATTGAAATGTTTGTTATAAAAAATATATTTTTAATATGTTATTAATCAAAGTTATATCCATTTAATCTTATGTGTTTAATCATTTTGGCTCACATGTTTAATATTGATTGTTTATAATGCTAAAAAATCACAAATGTGAAGTTTGTAACATCCATCGTATTATAAGTGCATTTTATGCTATGCCACCTGTAATAGGGGAATTTAACAACCTTCACAATTGTGACAAATAGAACTTTTTGCCTGTTTGGTATACCTGTCTCATATAAAATCTAACAAAATGATGTTCCATTTACTTTAGGTAGGCATGTGTCTGCTCAAAACAGCAAATATATAATGGTATAATTTTAACAAATCAGTTCAAGAAGCAAATCATGATACACCTTTTGCAAAATGTACACCTTCAAGAACTCTTCTTATGCATTGGTCATGTGTCACCATTTATGTTGAAGCCAAATTTTGTTGCTGTCGCAAAAAATAGTTATTTAAAATGAAAAACAGAAAAAACCTTACCCCTTTTATGCTGCTATTTTTCAACTGCCCATCAAGCTGGGGATAGGCCCCCGCAAGTATGCCGGCTATCCGGGGAGTCAAAGTGCGTCACAAACGCTTGGAATGTTGGGAGGACTGGCAGAGCTGGACTCTTGCTGACTTCTTGATCCAGCGTCATAGATCCTCCCATCTCTTTTGGCAGTGGATGCTGCACTGCTTGCAGACCCCGATGGTCCACATCTTCTTGGCGGTGGCTTTCCAAATCTTCTGATGAAAGTTGACCTCTATGAATATAAAAAAGGAAAACAAATGTGTGACTTATTGTTTTTTGTATTGATGTAACACAAATTTGGGACATCAATCACAAACATTCTTAAAAATTTATACAGCATAGTTTTTTATCTTTTTTCAATTCTTTTTTAAAATAAAAAACCTTTTTAGTAATCTGTTGAGTAACCTCATACCTTGTTATGCACTTATTTTACTAATCCAAGCCAGTGACATCTTCTACGCTAGTTCTTTGTTGTTTTCTCTAAATTTAAAAGAATTACATTTTTTGGTAGTTATAGTTTCCACAGAAAAATGTTTTTTCACTTGCCTATATTTTGGTACCGTGTGACAAATCTTCACAGAATTTTCCCAGAAAAGTGGCCTGGTGAACCTTGTTGTGCACAGGAAGTGATCCGTCAAATGGGGCTCAAAAAATGTTTTGTTTCCAATGTTAATTTCTATAGAACCTGTCAACACGTCTACAGCCTGAACCACTGGATAAAATTACACCAAATTTGGCAGAAAGCTAGCTGCTGGTAAGCAGATTGTGCTTTTTGTTATTTGGTGTAAATCCATTCAGTAGATCAGGATAAATTTGAGGCCAAATAAACTTGTATATCTATGGCCGTGATTCATTGAGAAATTAGCACATTTTCCTGAATACGCATGCAAAAAGAAAAATTGCTGTTGGATGACTGCAACCTGGCTAGAAAGTTGCAACTGCCATTTTATTTCAGGGGACACAGTCCCCGGGGCTGAAAATTGAAAGTGGCATAAGTGGTCAGGGTGAAGGCATACTGACCCCAGGGATGTGATATAGGTGTGTTTTAGGAGCAAAGTATAGGTTTAATATAATTTTGTGTCACGGGCACGATACTCATAAAATTAGTGAATTTCCACGATTTACTTGCAAAATATTAATGTTTATGGAAAAATATGAAAGAAGAACCACACACTCATTGATACACAAATTCATTCACTCATGCATGCACTCAGACACTCAAGCGCCCAGTTACACACCCACTCAGACACTCGTGCACCCACTCAGACTCACACACCACTTTCAGACCCACTCAGACACTCACGCACCCACTCACACATCCACTGACAGAGACAGATGGGCCTGTGGCCAATTTGCTCTGCACACGGCCAAAGGCCATGCATGGCATGGGGTTGGGTGGTTATAAGCCTCAGCTGCAAGGCCTGGCTGCAAGGAAAAGAGGAGAATGGAAGCCAAAAAATGTATGTTTGCCATATTAATTCTCATAGGAGTTTTGAACACGACCACAGACCAAACCGCTGGATGGAATTACATTAAATTAGGCAGAAAGGTAGCTTTGAGTACGCAGATTATGCTTTTTGTTATTTGGTGCACATCTGTTCAGTAGTTGTTGAGAAATTTAAGGAAATGTGTATATCTGTGGGCTCATGCAAAGGTCTGCAGAACTCTGATTGGCTGTAACTAGGACATGTTGTCAGCCATCTTGGGACTCAGCTTCAGCCAAGTCCTAGACAAAAAGGATTTTAAAAAAGGAAAAGGGGACAGGGTAGGGTAGGGACACCTTGACCCCTTAGATCTTGTGCTGTGGTCCTAGAGGGACTCCGCCTGGGCAAAATAAAGCAAATTTTTTAAAACAATTTTGTTGACAATTAATTAATGGCAAAAAAAAACAAAAAAAAAGTAAACCAACACTGTCCCCGGCACTTGTTTTACTAAAGCCCCAGAGTGGGTTAGGTCCCAGGTCATCTAAAGAATAAACGAGGGGTGCACAGGGAACCCCTCCTGGGCTTATTTATGCCCTGGGAACCTCCACCTCCATGGGGCTCATGTTGAATTATATGCAGGGGCGCACACAGTTTCCCCGGAGTCTCAAGGGCCGCCACATTCCTGGGGCACCTGATAAAATAAACAGAGGGGGCCACATGGCACACCCGCAGCCCTGGCTACTACCACCTCCACTGGACACATGAAGAAATCAATGCTGGGGATCCAGTGTTGCCCCTTGCAGCCTCTTGGCCCGCCATCTCCCTGGGGCACATAACAATTTTTTTCCCTGGGCTCTCAGTCTTGTTGTATGCATGCCTGCTGCCTGCCTGCCTCTCCTTCTTCCTAGGTAACTATAACTTGCACCCTCTCCATGCACTGCTAATTACCCAGATATTAAAGCACTCATGAAACCTTTTATAACATCAAAATAATTTCAATGAAACATTAGCAGTCAAATTATTGAAGAAAAATTGTGCCTGATGAAGCAAGAGTTATAGTTACCTTAGTCCGTGAGTTATAGTTACTTGAAATAACTCTAAGTATAACTGCTGAGTTATATATCACAAAACAATGATTACAGGGTCTTTAAAGTTAGGAAACATAATTAAAGAAGCCTAACTATTCACTTAAAAACCAAAGGTTACAGGGATGTTAAAGTTAGGCTCTGAACCTATATTATATTATATTACCTAGCACAGAATAACACCACATTTGGCAGAAAGGTAGCTCTTGGCCCAGAAAGAGCCATTTTTGTTATTTAGTGTAAATCCGTTAAGTAGTTTTTAATAAATACAAGAAAATCCAAATTTGTATATAGAGGGATGCAAAGGATTCGCTACCCCAATGTGAATTCTCGCGCCACGACGTATACTGTGATTGGTTAGCTGAAACCTGTTCAGAAAGTTGCGGTTGCCATTATATGAACCAGGGTACGGTCATGGGGGATGATAATAGGGGCTCAGAATAAAGTAAGGGGTCAGAGCAGAGGTACTCTGACTCCATGGGGGTATTAAAGAGTGTGTGAGAGGGTACAGTTGTTAGGTTTAGAAGGAGGAAAAGCCTTTTTTTGGCCACAATCGCAGTCGCACCTCTGTTGTAGCCTTCAGCATGGCCCCCTTGTAAAGCCACTACGGCCAAGAGTGGAAAAAAATATATATATTCACACACTCCATATGATACTCTTGCACACTACTGACAGAACACATTGAGACTGTGATTTACTCTCTCACAAATCTTTAAGTACACTCATATAGACACTGACACACACACTCACAGACCCACTCAGACCCTCAGGCACTCACTCACAAACCTGGTTTGAAACTCACACACCCAGTCACAGACCCACTGAGACAGTCATGCACCCACTCACAGATTTACTGAGACACTCATGCAACCACGCAAGGACCCACTCAGACACTCATGCACCCACTCACAAACCCAAGCAGGGACTTATACACCAACTCACCGCCTCACACAGACTCTCATGCACCCACTCAGACACCCACTGAGACACTCATGCAACCACTGACATACCCACTCAGACACTCATGCACCCACTCACAGACTCACTCAGACACTCAAGCACCCACTCAGGCACCCACTTAGACACTCATGCAGCCACTCACAAACCCACTCATGCACCCACACTTAGACTCACTCTGGCAGTCATGCACCCACTCACAGACCCACTGAGATGGTCATGCACCCAGTCACAGACCTACTCAGACACTCATGCATGCATCCAATCTTAGACCACTCAAGTGCTTACGCACCCACACAATGACCCATTGAGACACTTATGCACCCACTGACGGACCCACTCAGGCACTCATGCACCTAGTCACAGACCCACTCAAACAGTAATGCATGCACTCACAGACCTACTGAGACAGTCATGGAACCACTCACAAACCCACTGAGATACTCATGCACCCACTTACTGACCCAGTCAGACAGTCATGCACCCACACACAGACCCAATGAGGCACTCATGCACCCACTGACAGACCCACTGAGACACTAATGCACTCACTGAAAGACCCAGTCAGGTACTCATGCAAGCTGTTATAAACCCAGTCAGGTGCTCATGCACTCAATCACAGACCCACTCAGGTGCTTATGCACCCCCACACAGTCTCATTGAAATACCCATGCACCCACTCCCAGACCCACTGAGATACTCACGCACCCAGTCACAGACACACTCAGACATTCATGCACCCAATCACAGACGCAGTCAGATACTCATGCACCCAGTCACAGACCCACTCAGGCACTGATGCAGTCATACACAGACCCACTGAGGTACTCTTACATCCATTGACAGACCCTCCCACACACTCACAGACTACTCACAGACTCACTCAGACACTTATGCATGCACTCACCGACCCTCCTAGGTGCTCATGCGCCCACTCACAGACCCACTCAGGCATTCATGCACCAAGTCACAAACCCACTCAGGCACTGATGCAACCACATACAGACTGACTGAGATACTCATGTGCCCAATGATAGACCCACTCCAGCATTCATGCACCCACTCACGGACCCACTGAGACACTCATGCATCCACTCACAGACCCACTGAGACACTCATGCATCTACTCACAAACCCACTTAGACACTCCTGCACCCACTCACAGACCCACTCAGACACTCATGCACCCATTTACTGACCCAGTTAGACAGTCATGCAGACAGACCCACTGAGACACTAATTCACCCACTCAAAAACCCAGTCAGGTACTCATGCACCCACTCCCAGACTCAGTCAGACAGTCATACACCCACTCACAGACACACTCAGGCACTCACTCACAGACTCAGACTGTCACACGCCCACTCACAGATCCCCTGAGACACTCATAAACCCACTCATTCAATCAATCAATCAACATTTATAAAGCCTAGCTTATCACCGAGAGAGTCTCAAGGTGCTTGCTGGGTAAACCTGGTTCAGTTGAAGAGCCAGGTCTTGAGATCCTTCCTGAACTGAGACAGCGATGGGGACTGTATGAGGTGGAGCAGCATTGTGTTCCAGGTCTGCATGGCAAGGTAGTAGAAGGTTTTTCCTCCAGCTGTGCTCTTCTGGACCATGTGGATGGTGGCCCAAGCCAGTTGCACTGAGCGGAGTTGCCTGGATGGAGTGTACAAGAAGAGGTGGTGGTTGAGGTAGGCACATCCGACATTGTGAAGGGCCTCTTGAGCATGGGTCAGGAGTTTAAAGGTGATGCGGTTATTGACTGGGAGCCAGTGTAGGTCTCTCAGGTGGGCGGAGATGTGGCTGTGGTGGGAGATGTCTAGAATCAGTCTGGCTGTGGCGTTCTGTATTCTCTGGAGTCACTGTATTCTCTGGTCACTGACAGACTCACTGAAACACTCAGGCACCCACTCACAGACTCAATCAGGTACTCATGCATGCAGTCACAGACCCACTCAGGCACTCATGCACTCCAATTACAGACCTATGCAGGTGCTTATGCACCAATACTCAGAGCCATTGAGACACTCATGCACCCTCTCACAGACCAACTGAGACACTAATGCACTCAGTCACAGCCACGCTCAGGCACTGATGCAGCCACATACAAAACCACTGATATACTCAGACACCCACTGACAGACCTACTCAGGCATTCCTGCACCAACTCACAGACTCACTGAGACACTCATGCACCTACTCAAAGACTCGCTCATGCACACATTCACAGATCCTCTTAGGTACTCATGCACCCACTTAGAGACCCACTCAGGCACTCATACAGCTAGTCACAGACCCACTCAGGCACTGATGCAGCCACACACAGATCTGCTAAGACACTCATGTACGCACCTTCAAACCCACTCAGGCACTCATGCACCAACAAACAGACCCATTGAAGCACTCATGTACCTTCTCACAGACCCACTGAGACTTTCATGCACCCACTCACAAACCCACTCAGACAATCATGCACCCTTTCACAGACCTACTCAGGCACCAATACACCCACTCACAGACCCAGTGAGACACTAATGCGCCCACTCACAGAGCCACTTAGGCACTCATGCACCCACTCACAGACCCATTTAGTTAGTCATTCACCCACTCAGGCACTCATACACCCACTCACACACCCACTCAGTCACTAATATAGCCACTGTCAGATCTAGACACTCATGCACTCTTAGACACACTCATGAAGTAACTCTCAGACCTAGTCAGACACAGTGAGCTATACATGTACATGCTGTAATTGATTGGCCATAACCTGTTGTTGGGTTGCAGCCACCATTTTATGAAGCTTGGCATGGACATGGGGGATGAATATAAGGTTGAGACATACACAAGAGGTCAAAGTAGTACTCTGGCCCCATGGAGGTATTAAACGATGTCTGAGGGGCCCCTTGTTCACTTACAAAAGGGATATGATCTGGGAGTTGTGACCCTGTAGCAGTGCCAATCTAAAGCTGCAATAGAGTTGTGACTCTGAAATTTCTAAAAAGGTTTTTAACGTAATTAGAGTGTAGAAAGTAGGATGGTTCTAAGAAGAGCCTTTGTGTTAATTTTCTGTATATGATTAATTTAATGCAGATAAGAGTGGATAAGAGTGGCTGCAGTGTTTGAAGTTACTCAGAAGCACCATGTTGCCTTCATTTTTATATATTGGTGGCATGTCAAAGCATAGATTATTATTCTAAATGGTCATGTTATGGTGTCTGAGGTATGCTTAAGCAGTTTTGTTAACATGTTTCCTAGCTTTGTCAATCTGTGGACAAAGTATAGTTGACCAGTTCCATTTCTGTCTCTGGCATACATTTGAGAACACAAATATTGTGTGAGGGTAAAGTGTACTTAATTAACTAAAGGTATCTTTCATTAGGATTTCCAATCCTACTCCAGTGACTGTGCCTAGGCCATTACCACCACACTGCACAGTCATGAGGTGAGGTGGCTGGCAATCTCTAATGCTGTCAGCTAATGGAAGCAATTGCTGACACTTTAATCCTTTCTGGCCAATCAAAGGGATATCCACATTAGGCAAGCCCAAGCGCCTGTTAATGCCACTCTTTCTAGCATACTCACCAGCCCACAAAACAAAGCTGTGACCTGCAATCCACACTATCATCATTTTGAATAGTAGCAGCAGGAGCACTGAAGAGAAAGCTGCAGTGGACTGAAGGAGTTTTCAAAATGGGAGGTAGTTAAAATGGAGGAAAGCAGTAGGTTTAAAAAAACACAAAATTGCTTGGATGTTTAAAATAGATGAAAACATAAAAATAGGTTGCAATTTACAGTATTAAGTTACTGCATCTGTGATTAGGTGACATTGTTTCAGAAGATAAATATGGGATTTGGATATGCTTACAACTGCAAACACTCAACCACATCTGCTACAGACAAATTAAAAGCTAGCATGCTGCTTTCAGACAGCACTGTGATGTTTTGAACTGCTGCTATAGTGGAGTGTTGTAAAGAAGGATACTATGGCAGCTGAATCAAAAGACTACGGGGGTGGGAGATTGCATTGAAGGGAAGTTGAATACTAGAATAAAAAATGCTTTTTGCAGGTGATGAGTTACAATAGGAGATTTTTGTGACCCTGTATTATGCATAATATATAGTATAAATGCACAGAAAATTAATGCAAAAGATTTGTTATTCCACTTTTGTTGCCCAGTCGGAGTCGCAAATCTGTCATTGTTTTACATGGGGCCATGCTGGGAGAGAAGAAAGGGATTGTGAATCCAGTATTATTGTATAGCACATTGGGCTTCTTTATGCAAGGCTAACAAGGGGTTAACTGGTATTATCCATTAAGATGTTAGGTAATAGAAAATAAATATGAAACACACCTTCTGATTTGTTAAGCACCACAATACCAGAGAGAGCAGAGTTAAATAGGTTGCCATTAAGGTTCCTTGGTGTGTGAGTAGAGTAGTATTCTTATGCTGAGGTTTCATGATTACAGAAAGGCAAGAGTACAAACAATATTGTGACAGTATTGTAACTATCAACCACAACTAACATTTGTTTGGAGAAAATTGCAAAGTGTGCACAAGAAAGTGCATAACAAGAAAGATTTGAAATCTTGTAAAATCATGTCAAATGGAGAGCAAGGACAGATTGAAGAAAAGAGGTACAATACACAGAAGACAGCAACAGTTCAAAGAAAAATGTTCTGTAGAAGAGTAATTCAGAAATTACTGAAAAGTATTATGCAGTATAAAAAGAGAACACACGTGCTGAAACAAAAGAAATGTGTTGAGGATGTGGTAGATAAGGTATTTTTCTTAAAGAGAAAGTTTTTTATATTAATACTTAAAATAATGAAAACTCTATACAAAACAGTGTCATGGATGAAGAGATGCAGCCAAAGGAAAAGATCAAGCAATACAGGTAATTTCTAAAAAATCAACATTTTTACAGGTGAGTGGAAGAATACTTCTAGTACAGAACCATTCTTTAATGAAGAAGGTTATTTGCAGGACAACATATTAGTTCATGCAGTAGATTCAACTGGCCACTGTTGTGAGATAAATGAAGGGACTCTTATGGAAATAGAAGAGATTTTTCCTAGAGATATGGAAGAGGTAATTCCTGAAGAGGTTCAGAGAAGGCATAGACAGGGCCCTGTTTACAAATGGAATTGTGAAAGAATTTGTAGAATTTATCAGGAATCTGTAGATTTATTAAGACGTTTTGTATGTGATATTCCATTTAGAAGTCTGGAGTAGAAGATACAAATTTTGCAAGGATTAGATCCATGCAGAGTAAGAAAGAATACCAAATTACAAGGACATTCGCTAGCATGTTTGTCGAGGAAAGTGTGCAAAGCACTGTTTATCACTTTAGGATGTTGGCAGTTCACCATGCAAAAATGTGAAGTCTTGTAAGGAGACTTTACCTTGTGAAGAGTTCAGCATTATGTTTAGGGGACATAAATAGTTTACTTTTACATGGTACCAAAGAAGAGGTAGAGAAAGTTTGTGATGATGTTCAGTTTTGGTTTTTTGGACCCGAAGAGGAGTAGAAGGAAAATGAAGAATTTGTAGGTACAGGTATTGAGGAAGAGAGCACAGCTATTTCTACTGATAATTTTCTACAAGAGATTATAAAGTTTAATACAGTATGTTCTGAAAAGTTAGAATATGTTTGCATTTGTTGTAGATGCACTCACTATATGAGTCAAACAAGAAATGTAGACGTAATTTCCAAAACTGAAACAGAAACTAGAGAAAAGTAGCAAGAATTCGCTACTTATTCATTTGTAGAGGACTGTTTTAACTTGTCCAGTGAGTAAGTTATATGTAAGTACTGCTATGATAAGTTAAAGGATCGGAAAACACCAGCTAAAGCAGTGTATAATAGGTCTGAACTTGTCAGTATTCCACAACAATTACAAAACTGAAATGTATGTGAATCTATCCTTATACAGTCTGTATATCCATTTCATGTGACCGTATGATTGGAACCAAAAACAGGAAAATTGCATCCAACAGAGTTATTGAAAGGTCTTAACGGAAGAGTAGCATATTTGCCATTAGACTGTAGGAATAGAGAAAGAGAATGAAGAGCCACGTATTATCTTGGTGAATGGTGCAACAACTAAGAATAAAACAATTTGGCAGGAGTCAGTAGATGTTAATAAAGTTAAACAAGCAACATTATCGCCCTCATTATGACTTTGGTGGTCTTTTCAGCAGACCGCTGAATCTACGGGTGCCATAAGACCACCAGTGCTGGTGGTCTTCCGACCACCATATTACAAGTGCTGAAGGATTTCCACCACAATTTGGACAGAAATCCTCCAGTAGTCGTGCTGGTGGTTGGAGGCGCATGGGTGGTTCCACCACCGGACCTGCCCCGCCTAAAGGACTCCACCAGCTGTATTACGACCTGTAATATGGCCTGCGGTGTCCTGACAGTGGGGTGCTGCTGGGAGTGGAAGCGCTTGCTCCCGTTCCCTGCAGGATGACCTCCTCGCTAGACAAGGTAAGTCTATTGTCTGACAGGGTAGGGGTTGGGAGGGTGGGGGTTGTTGTGTATGCATGTGTGAGTGGGTGTTGTCTGCATGTGCGAATGTAAGTGTGTATGCGTGTGTGTATGGGGGTTTGAATGCGTGTTTGAATGCATGTGTGTCTGCGTGTGTGTATGGATGCGTGGGTGTGAATGCGTGTATGGATGCATGGGTGTGAATGTGTGTATGGATGTGTGCGTCCGAATGCTTGTGTGTGAATGTGTGTATGGATGCATGTGAGTGAATGTGTGTATGTCAGTGTTTGTGAATGAGTATATGCAGGGTGTGTGTGTGTCTGTGCGTGTATGTGGGGAGAGGGGTCTGGTATCTAAGGGGGATTTGGGAGGGGGGTCTGGTATAGAGGGGTTGGGGGATCTGGCATGGAAGGGGGGTGGGCGGTGTTGGGAATACAGGTGGGTGGGGAAGTCATCTACCAGTGACATGAAAAAAAAATCCTGTCACCGGTAGTCTTTCCGCCAGGGTTTTTGTGGCAGTGCTACTTCCGTGGGAACCCTGGTTGAAAGGTGACTCTTGATACCGCCGGCGGTCTTCATTGGACTGCTGGGTCGGAGATGCTAATCTCCGGCCTGGTTGTGCAACCGCCCTGGCGGTACAGGCAGGGAAGCCAACCTGCCACACTCACAATGTGGCAGTACTCACCGCTGGCCCGTCGGCTATGAGACCGCCACCATGGCCCTGGCAGTGTTCGGAACACCTGGGTCATAATGAGGGCCTATATCTGGTACAAAATAATGTCTGTTATAAGAATGTTAATGTTGAACCTGATGTACCAAATGCTGATGATATCACTTTGCCAGGGAGTGGGCCATAGAAAAAGTAGGTCCATCCTCAGCAGAACAAATTTATGAGCTCTATAGCATCCATCCGTTACATTCCAAAGAAGTAATCGGATATGCTATTGACCTTTTCCAAATGAAGCAAGCTAAAGGAGGTCCTATGAGTGTGTGGGAAAAAAAAGTTTAGAGGCTTGCTGTTTTCCACACTTGTTCCCCACTGGAGTAGGAGGTCACTATGATGACCGTCCCATACAAATACCAGCAATTGAATATAGATCAATACAATTGCATCCAAGATTTAGACAGTGTATTCCATATATATTTCACCTTCTTTTGATAATGACTTGTCTGGACTTTCATATGCAGTGAATCACATTCTCAAAACAGGAATTGGTCTTCAAAATATATCACTAAGAGCTTTTGTAAACAAAGTTCATGAAAAGGATGAGAAATTAGAATGCAACTTGAATTGTTTAGTGGCATGCCTATGGGGAGCTAACGGATATTGGTTCCGGCGTCATGGAGAACGGAAGTGTATGCTGAGTAACTGAGGTCCACCAACCTGGTTTTTGGCATTGAGATTTGCAGAATATGCAGGGGATGACCTCATTCAATTCTTAGGAGAAGCCAACTCTAATATAAAAAATATGCTCATTAGATCCTTCCAATGTGTGTAGATATTTCAACCATAGTTTTCAAGGTATTTTTGCTTTTATCTGGAAAAAGAGTAATCTTCCTCTTGGAGACGTAAGTGATTTCTTTTGGTGGAATGAGTACAAGGCAAGAGGTGTTCTTCACATTCACATGCTACTGTGGATAAAAGACACAGCAAAATTTGGATCAGAAACTGATGAGTGTGTGTTGTCTTTTATAGAACAATGAGTGACATGTAGCATACCAAAACAGTCTGTTGAAAAAGGTCTCAGAAAGCAAGTATTCTGTTTCCAAACACATAGATGTGGAAATTATTGTCATTGTACATACAGGTCCAAAGGAAATGTTTACACAAGACGTCAATTTGAATTTCCATGACCGGTTATTTCAAAGGGAAGAGGAGACAGCTTTTTGTCATCTGTCAGACATACACTGACAAGGAAATCTCCAAAAAATACATATAACTTAAGAAGAACAGAAGCGCCCAACTACATCAATGACTACAATGCAGTGATTTTAAATATGTGGAATGCTAACATGGACATTCAATTTGTTGCAGACAATTCCATTGCTGTGGCTCGATATGTTACATCATACATTACAAAATCTGAAAAAACTGAAATGAAGGAGATGTGGGAAGAGATTTCTGCAGAGAAGGCACTTAGCAAGAATTTGTTTTCCTTCAGCTTGAAAATGATTTCCCATAGGGAAATGGGGTCCTATGAGGCCTTTGAAAGACTTAGTTCAGCAAGTTTGTTCTCAAAATCAAAGGAAATTGTCTTGGTAACTCTTGGCCTATCTAGTACAAGAAACAGAATACTGAAATCTTTCCCTGAAATTCAGTACCTTGTAGTGGTTTACCCTGAAAGTACAGATCTTGTAAAATCAAATATGTTGGATACATACTATCCAAAAAAAAGTACCCATCTAGAAGAGAAATGCCTTTATGAAATTCTTCAAAACTACAGATGTGGAAGAAATATAACTGAAAAAGGAAAGAAGGAAAATCTGCAGTTTGTGTATGTGATGGATGTTTAGTCAAACATGAACAACAAAATTTAATTAGCATAAAAAACTTTGCTGTCAAACTCCTGAGAAAAGAGAATGTTTCTATTTAGCACTTCTTCAACTGTTCAAACTATGGCGCAATGAACCATGTTCAAAAACTACTTACAACTGTTAAATGATGAGATACAGCAAGAAGCAATGACTGCTGCTGAGATAGTGAAGGATAGTTCTCAAAGCAGCCACAGTTCAACACCTTCAAGTCAGGATCCTCTTGGAAAACCTATTATTGAAAATGAAGCTACAATAGCTATGAATGAAGTGTAAACTGCCATGGAACAAGTCAGACTGGAATCAGTAGATCTAGATGTGTTAGTTGGACAACTAAACAATGAGCAGAAAGACATTAAAATGAAAGAAAAAAATAGAACATTACGACATGAGAAAAAGGAATGCAGTTGCTCATCATTTGAACCAATTCTATTATACATTAGTGGTCAGGCTGGTACTGGAAAAAGCTTTTTTAATTAAAGTTACCTCTACTTACTTACAGAAAACTATACAGTATTCTAACTTATCATCTGTAGTAACAGCACCTACTGGATTAGCTGTACACAACATCAAGGGAATAGCATTACATAGACTATTCATGCTACCAGTAGACCATGACAATAAATTGTAATGCATGACATTATCTGGGGAATCTTGTCATGAGGTAGCAAGAGTTATAAAGAGGATTAAACTTTTGATTATTGACAAGGTAAGCATGGTTTCAAATCTAATGCTTGCCTTTGTCCACCTGCGAATGCAAGAGATTTTAAAAACTGAATACAACATCTTGTTTGGAGGAAAGCATTTTTTGGGAGACCTACTACAACTAACTACTGTAAAAGGACAGCCATTTTTTAAAACTCTCTAACATGACAACACTCCAAACTTGCTAGGAAGTATTGGCAATGTCAACATTTGGCAATCTTTTAAATCTAAGGAACTCACAAAAAATATGCATCAAGTTTCTGACATTGACTATGGAAACATTCTAAATGACATCAGAGTGGAAGTACTGAGACAGGAGGCAAAATTGATGTTGGAAAGTTGACTTATTAAGAAATTGTTTCCTTCTAACAAGACAGCAGCTAAGCTAATGTATAACTTTTGTAAAGAGGGGAAGCATATAGTTTCTTTGATGCCTAAACTTCAAGAGTGTGCTGCATTTAATGAAGAATTACTTAAACTAGAAAATGAAAACATTTTGGAGATTACTGCTGTTGACAAAATGGAACACCAAGGAACAACTATACTACTTAGTGAAAAATTACAAGAAAAGTTAAACGCTTTGGAAAAATCCGTTTCTAGGACTGCTGGATCAGAAAAGTATTTACGTGTCTGCAAGAACCGTAGAATAATTTTAAGACATAATTTAATAGTTGAAGAAGGATTGGTAAAGGGTGCCATAGGTAAAATTGTTGATTTTATTTATTTTCCTAACTGTAATGAGGTTGAATTCCTAGCTAGTTTGATCAGGTTGATGGCTCGAAGCAAATTGGACAATGTGTTGTACACTTTTCACTTGTGAAAGATTTATCAGATGAAAACAGTTTCTAGTTTGTCTTGCATATGCTGTAACAATCCACAAGTCTCAAGGCTTAAGTGTTGATGCTACATTTATTAATATTGGAAGTATAGTTTTTAAAGAAGGAATACCATATATGGCATTGTCACAAGTTGGAACATTAGCTGGTATGTTTCTAATTGATTTTGATGAAAAAAAGGTAAGTGCAAATGCAAATTGCGTGAGAGAGTACAACAGGTGAAGAAGTAAGTATGCTCTTCATTTAAGAGAGTACTCTGTTTATGAAAAACAGATACTACATCCTAGGCATAAACCTACTACACAGTCAAAAAAAGAATAGATAAGATGGTAAGTAAAGCTAAAGAAGAGGATGTAAAGAAAAGAAAGATAGAAAAGGATGCAGATATTGTTGGTTTCCAGTTGGATAACACTAGCAGTGTTAATTGTTATGTTAATAATGTGCTATATGTTCTCTTTCATCTACCACATGAAGTAAATGCAATCCAAAAAAAACCTTGGAACACATTGTGTACAGCACTTTTTAATTGCCTTCAGAGGTTATCTCAACACAGAACTCTAATACAATCTGCTTCAGGAATTTGAGAAGCAGTAGATAAAAGTAGTGGATCTATAATATTTACTCTAAATGCTCAACAAGATGCACAAGAATTTATTATGGTGATCCTTGAATTTTAGAAGAAGAAAATGTGAATATTGATGATAATGTTTGGATTCAGTTATACATGATCCATGAGTGTGAAGATTGCTCTTTCTCATATACCACTGAACTTAATAAAAAGAAGTGACCAAAATATGATGTGTCCAACATGTAAATCAAATCTGCTGTCTACATTGCTTATACAGAGGAATGGTAAATACATTATAGCAATGTTTCAATAATGCAGAGCAGATGGAACAAAATTGGACACTGAGATAACAAACTTTAAAGCTGGCAAGATATCAATTTCTGGTAGAGCATATTGTACTTTGGCTATAGTCTTCCATAAAGGATTAAACATTACTTCTGGACATTATACTGTACATTTGAAGACCGAAAGCAGATTGACAGACTGCAATGATAGCAGTCTGCAATTTAATAAAAAACTGGATGCGTGCACCTACCTCGCGTCAATGAGATGCAAGGTAGGTGTTCCCATCTAAAAATGGTGCTTTCCCCATAGCCCCATATTTATCCCCATGCAATAATGACACATGGGTAGGAGGAGGGGCTAAATAACGCTTTCTTTGAAATGGGTCCACAGGTGCCCTCCCCAAGCCCAAGGAACACCCCCACCCACACCAGAGGGACCCACGAGGAAGGGGGACCCCATCCATGGTAAGTAGGGTAAGTATTGGTAAGTATGTTTTAATTTTTTTTAAGTGAATTCAGGGGCCCTGACTTGGGCCCCCCTGCATGGCACAGGGTCCAAAGGCCATGCCCAGGGGACACTTGTCCGCTGTGCTGTCCATTGAAGTGGTGGGCATGACTCCTGCCTTTCCTAAGAAAGGTGGTTGTGCGTCAGGAAATGGCACTAGTCTGGTTAGAGGCATTATTTTTGCCTCTAACCGGGCTAGCATCATTTTCTGATGCACAACCACCTCCTTCCCTTGCGCCACTCCTCCCTGCCATTATCAAATAATAAATGTAAACAAATTTGATAACCTACAAGAAAAAAGAATACAAAAAGAAAAATGAGCAAGTATCAGAGAAAGCACAAAAAACCCTGACTTCACTGAAAAGAGTTCTCATGAACAATGTTTTCCTGCTGTGGAATAGCAAAGGATCATTGTCTAAAAATGGAGTGTCTTTTATAGTGTGGTATGTAAGTGAAAATAATTAGCCAAAACACATCAGGGGACTGATGCTGGCATCCATCCAAAAGGCCACATGAATAGTACAATGTTGAATGAGTCTGTAGCAAAATGCCACGGTTGGAATGGTTACCCCCTAACTGTTTGCCTTTTGTTGATGCCAGCTTTGATTGAAAGTGTGCTGGGACCCTGCTACCAGGCCCCAGCACCAGTGTTCTTTCCCTAAAACTGTACCTTTGTCTCCATCATTGGCACAGCCCTGGCACACAATTAAGCCCCTTGTAAAAGGTCACCCATGGTACAAGGGGCCCTAAGGCCAGGGAAGATTCCTAAGGGTTGCAGCATATATTATGGCACCCTGGGATCCCCTCACACAGCCCATACACACTGCCTCACAGCTTGTATGTGCTGGTGGGGAAAAAAAGACTAAGGGGGTCATTCCGGCTCCCGCCAGCGGCGGTAACCGCACGCCCGGCGGGAGCCGCCGAATGACCGCGGCGGCCATTCTGGCTTTCCTGCTGGGCTGGCGGGCGACCGCCAGAAGGCCGCCCGCCGGCCCAGCGGGAAAGCACCTTCAACAAGGAAGCCGGCTCCGAATGGAGCCGGCGGAGTTGAAGGCGTGCGACGGGTGCAGTGGCACCCATCGCGATTTTCAGTGTCTGCTTGGCAGATACTGAAAATCAATGTGGGGCCCTGTTAGGGGGCCCCTGCAGTGCCCATGCCACTGGCATGGGCACTGCAGGGGCCCCCAGGGGCCCCACGACACCCGTTACCGCCATCCTGTTCCTGGCAACAGGATGGCGGTAAGGGGGTCGGAATCCCCATGGAGGCGCTGCAAGCAGCGCCGCCGTGGAGGATTCCCTGGGGCAGCGGGAAACCGGCGGGACACCGCCGGTTTCCCGTTTCTGACCGCAGGTGTACCGCCGCGGTCAGAATGCCCATGGAAGCACCGCCAGCCTGTTGGCGGTGCTTCCGCGGTCGTTGGCACTGGCGGTCCTAAGGCAGGGTGCACTATACCACAGGTGAGGGCATAGCTGCATGAGCACTATGCCCCTACAGTGTCTAAGTCAATTCTTAGACATTGTAAGTGCATGGTAGCCATACTGAGTATTTGGTCTGGGAGTTTGTCAAAAACAAACTCCATAGTTCCAAAATGGCTACACTGAATACTGAGAAGTTTGGTATCAAACTTCTCACCACAATAAACCCACGCTGATGTCAGTGTGGGATTTATTGAGAAATGCACACAGAGGGCATCTTAGAGATGGCCCCTGTATGCCAGGTCCACTCTGTGTGTGTGACTGACCGGTCTGTGCCAGCCTGCCACTTCCAGGTGAGTTTCTGAACACATGGGGTGAGTGCCTTTGTGCACTCTGTGGTCAGAAACAAAATTGTCCTGGGTGGAGGTGCTTCACACCTCCCCTGCAGGAACTGTAACAACTGGTGGTGAACCTCAAAGGCTCAAGCCTGGTGTTACAGTGCCCCAGCAGCTAGTGGAGATGCCCGCCCCCCAGACACAACCCCCACTTTCGGCGGCAAGTCTGGGGATATAATGAGAAAAACAAGGAGGAATCACCCCCTCAGCCAGGTCCACCCCTAAGGTGACCAGAGCTGAAGTGGCCCCCTCCTTGGAAAATCCTTCATGTTGGTTTGGAGTATTTAGCCCAATAGGGATAGGGATGTGCTCCCTTCCCCGAAGGGAGGGAGCACAGGGAGGGTGTAGCCACCCTCAAGGACAGTAGCCATTGGCTACTGCCCTGTGACCCTAACACATCCCTAAATTCAGTATTTAGGGGCGACCCTGAACCCAGGACTTCAGATTCCTGATGACCTACAAAGAATAAGGACTGCCTAGCTGAAAAACTCCGCAGAGAAAAAGGAAGACGACAACTTCTTTGGCCCCAGCCCTACCTGCCTGTCTCCAACTTCAGAGAACCTACACCAGCGACACATCCTGTGGGCCCAGAGACGTCTGTCAACTCAGAGGACTGCCCTGCAACTACAAAGGATCAAGAACTCCCATGGACAGCGGACCTGTCCAACCAAAGAAAGAAGAAACCATCTTTAAAGGGACTCTCACCTCACTCCAGAAGAGTGAGTCCCCACCACTCTGTACCCCACGCCCCTGGCCTGTGTCCAGAGAAACCAATGACCCAGAAAGGATCCCCAGGTGACTCCGACGACATGTCCACCCTGGGCTAACCTCCCTGCACCCCACGAAGAAGCCTACAGAGGGAATCCCGAGGACACCCCCCTGACCGCGACTGCCCGGGATGAAGATATCCGACGCCTGGAAAAGCACTGCACCCACAGCCCCCAGGCCCATGAGAAACCGACCAAGGGTGCAGCAGTGACCAGAAGGCAGCCCTCACACTTGCCCAGTTGGTGACTGACCCGAGAAGCCCCCCTTTGCCCTGCCTGCAATGTCTAAGTGACCCCAGGGTCCCTCCATTGAATCCTATTACAAACCTGATGCCCTATTTGCCCACTGCACCCGGCCGCCCCGTGCAGCTGAGGGTGTGCTTTGTGTGCCTACTCAGGGCCCCCCAGTGCTCTACTAAACCCCCTTGTTCTGCCCCCTGAGGATGCGGGTACTTACCTGCCAGCAGACCGGACCTGGAGCACCCCCTGTCTTCATAGGCGCCCACGTTATTTTAGCTCCTCATTGACCTCTGCACCTGACCGGCACTGTGTTGCTGGTGCTGGGTGTTTGGGGTTGACTTGAACCCCCAATGCTGGGCTACCTATGCCCTGGAGACTGAACTTGTGAGTGCTTTACTTACCATATTAATCAAACTGTAGTTACCTCCCCCCAGGAACTGTTTAATTTTGCAGTGTCCAATTTTAAAATAGCTTATTGCCATTTTATGAAAGACTGTACATTACTGTTTTGGTTCAAAGTTCTAACTATACCTATGCAAAGTACCTTACATTTAATGTACTTACCTGCAATTTGAATCTTGTGGTTCTGAAATAAATTGAGAAAATAATATTTTTCTATATAAAAACCTATTGGCCTGGAGTTAAGTCATTGAGTGTGTGTTCTCATTTATTGCTTGAGTGTGTACAACAAATGCTTAACACAACCCTTTGATAAGCCTTACTGCTCAACCACACTACCACAAATAGAGCATTAGTATTATCTATTATTGCCTCTGTCAAGCCTCTTGAGGAACCCCTGGACTCTGTGCACACTATGGCCCTCATTACATCCCTGGCGGTCGGTGTTAAAGCGGCGGTAACACCGCCAACAGGCCGGCAGAAAAAAATGGAATTACGACCGTGGCGGAAACCGCCAACATAGACAGCCACTTTAATACTCCGCCACCATACAGGCAGAAGACAATGTACCGCCCACACTATTATGAGAGGCCAATCCACAACCTTTTCCTGGGCGGAACCAACACGAACAAAAACACGGCAGAAACAGGACTAGGAAGGGAAAACACTCACCTCTCCACACCCCACGAGGAACCAGGACGCCATGGAGCCAGAACTCCAAATACTCCCTGCAATGGTATTCCTGCTCCTCTATCAGGAGCACCAAAGACGGCAGCGACGACCACGGTGAGTACTGCACCTACAACACAGGGGAGGGGGGAGGGAAAAGAGAGTGACACACACGCAACACGCAATACCCCCACTCCCACCCTCACCCACAACAACATACACACAAATACATGCTGCAACATTACATTTACACCCCCCACTCCCCCTGGAAGAACGAAAGGACAAAAGGAAATGAGTCAAACGATTGTAATCATGATAAAACCAGTAGTCAAAACTCGAAATACAGTATATACAATTATGTACACCAACTACCCAAGTCCGGATAGTGCACCAATTATTGTCCGTGGACCACTGGGCCCACAATGCATGGGCGAGGCGCACACTCGATACCAGACTTCAAACGGAAAGAACACTGCAGGGGCATCAGATCGAAATGAAACAGGCACCTCAGGGGGAAGGGATGGGGGCACCTCAGCCAGGTGAGTGCACAATGCCACTGCTCCACGAGGGGGCTCCATGCCCACTGCTGTATCCTGGGGAGTGCAAAGCCACAGTCTCTCAAGTCTTTTCAGTGGGTGGTTTGCCCACTGCTTTATCCTGGGGAGTGGAAAGCCACAGTCTCTCAAGTCTTTCCAGTCAGTGGTTTCCCCACTGCTGTATCCTGGGGAGTGTAAAGCCACAGTCTCTCAATTCTTTCCAGTGGGTGGTTTGCCCAATGTTCTATCCTGGGGAGTGCAAAGCCACAGTCTCACAAGACTTTTCAGTGGGTGGTTTGCCCAATGCTCTATCCTGGGGCGTGCAAAGTCACAGTCTCTCAAGTCTTTCCAGTGGGTGGTATGCCCAATGCTCTATCCTGGGGAGTGCAAAGCCACAGTCTCTCAAGTCTTTCCAGTGGGTGGTTTGCCCACTGCTCTATGCTGGGGAGTGCAAAGCCACAGTCTCTCAAGTCTTTCCAGTGGGTGGTTTGCCCACTGCTCTATCCTGGGGAGTGCAAAGCCACAGTCTCTCAAGTCTTTTCAGTGGGTGGTTTGCCCACTGCTCTATCCTGGGGAGTGCAAAGCCACAGTCTCTCAAGTCTATCCAGTGGGAGGTTTACCCACTGCTCTATCCTGGGGAGTGCAAAGCCACAGTCTCTCAAGTCTTTTCAGTGGGTGGTTTGCCCACTGCTCTAACCTGGGGAGTGCAAAGCCACAGTCTCTCAAGTCTTTTCAGTGGGTGGGTTGCCCACTGCTTTATCCTAGGGAGTGCAAAGCCACAGTCTCTCAGGTGGATGCCTTTCTCCACTGGTTCTGGAGGGGGCTTTGTGCCCAGAGTGCTTCATCCTGCCCAGGACTGGGGTAGTGGATGTGATACGCCACTGGTTCTGGAGGGGGTTTTGTGCCCAGAGTGCTTCATCCTGCCAAGGACTAACGTAGTGGATGCCTTTCTCCACTGGTTCTGGAGGGGGCTGTGTGTCCAGAGTGCTTCATCCTGCCAAGGACTGGGGTAGTGGATGTGATACTCCACTGGTTCTGGAGGGGGCTTTGTGCCCAGAGTGCTCCATCCTGCCAAGGACTGGGGTAGTGGATGCCTTACTCCACTGGTTCTGGAGGGGGCTTTGTGCCCAGAGTGCTTCATCCTGCCAAGGACTGAGGTAGTGGATGCCTTTCTCCACTGAAGGTGGTGCAACATGCAAGCTGCCCAGGCTCCTGGAACTGACCACCAGGCTCGGACGACTGACCACTGGGGATGGCAGCCATGTCTGCGGTGGTGCCACTGGCTCAGGATGTTGCGGGGCCACTGGCAGTGCTTGCGGCGGTGTCAGTAGCGGCAGTGCTTGCGTTGGACTCTGTGGCATCGGTGCTGGTAGGCAGACTCTGTGGCATCGGTGCTTGTGGTGGGCTCTGTGGTGCTTGTGGCGGGCTCTGTGGCGCTGGTCCTGGTGGCGGGCACAGTGACAGTGGTGCTGGTGACGGGCACAGTGAAAGCGGTGCTGGTGGCAGGCTCTGTGGCGGCGGTGCTGGTGGCGGGCTCAGTGACTGCGGGGCTGGTGGCGGGCTCTGTGGCGGTGGTGCTGGTGGCGGTGCATGTGGCGGTGCAGGTGGCGGTCTTGTCCGCCGTACAGGTTGGCGTCGGCATGGACCTGCCCTTGATTTTCTGGCCCTTCACCACCTTGGATGGTGGCGCAGCTGTCTTGCCGCTATCCCCTTTTGTTTTGCCTGAGCCCTTGGTGGCAGGTGTTTTTGCCTTCTCCCTCTGGGATGTGGGCAACTTTTTTACTTTTGCAGGTGGCGGAATGTCCTTGCCCTCGCTCTGTGGCACACTCGCAGCCCTAATGCTTGGCGCACTCCAAAAGCCCGCAGTTGCTGGCACCACTGTGCCCAGTGATGTGGTGGCTCAGGTGCTGGGTTGGGAACTTGAAAGCCTGGCCTTAGGGGACGGACGGGTGGGGGAGGTGTAGGGAAGAGGTCAATATTAGCTAGGAAAAGTTTTTTCGACACACTGGGATGGGGAGATGGTGGGGGTTTGGGAGTGGAGGAAGAGGTAGTGGTTGTAGGAGGTGTACGTTTGCTGAGTTTGGGTGAAGGTGCATGGGCTGAAGGCTGTTGTGAGGTGGATGGCTGTTGGGTGGGTGTGTGGCTGCGTTTGTGTACTTTGGGAGGAGGGCTCACAGACAGACTGGTAGAGGACACAGGGGATGTGTGAATGGTAGTGGGGGTGGTGAGTGCAAATGAGCGGTGTGTGGTGATGGGTGCGCTGGTGATGGAAGTAGTGGCTGAAGATGTAGTGAATGCAGGTGTGAGTGGAGATTAGACAGGGAGGGAGGAGGGAGACGTGGGGGAGGGGGACACTGTGGAGGCAGTGGATGTTGGTATGTGTGCATGGGTATGAGGCTTGTGTGAGTGCCTGTGGGATGTGTGGTGCTTATGTTTGCCAGAGCCACCCTTGTGTGTTGAGGTGTGTGCATGCTGGTCTGATGGTGTGCTTGGAATAGGCTGAGGTACAGGGGATTGGGTCTGGGTGGAGGAAGTTGGAGGGGGAGGCTGGACACAGGGACAATGGCTGCCATCAGTGCTGAGGCCAGAGCCTGAAATGCTCTTTGTTGGGCTGCCTAGCCAGAATGAATGCCCTCCAGGTATGCATTTGTTTGTTGAAAATGCCTCTCGACACCCTGGATGGCATTCACAATGGTAGATTGCCCAACAGTGAGGGATCTCAGGAGGTCAATAGCCTCCTCACTGAGGACAGCAGGGCTGACTGGGGCAGGGCCTGAGGTGCCTGGGGCGAAGAAGATGCCCATCCTCCTGGGTGAGCGGCCACGGGACACACGCTGAGGGGCTGCTGGGAGGGTGGTGCTGGTAGGGGTGGTGGCGGCTGTACCTGTTGATGCGGGGGCACAGAGGGGCCCGTCACCACAAGGGAGCTCCCATCAGAGGATGTCACCTCCTGTCCCCGCTGTGGAGCTCCCCTCACCCTCCGTCCCACTGGTGGCTTCAGACTCCGTTGTCTCGCCCTCCAGGGCCAAGTGGGACGCAGCTCCCTCCTGCTCCGGTGCCACTGCTCCTCCGCCTGATGATGCTATTGCAGACAAGAACAGGGAGACCACAAAAAGGGGGGGAAAGACAGAAGAAAGACATGTTCAGTGCATGCAGTACCACTACCATTGGCGGACACTACAGACACAGCAGCCCTCTGCACTACACCATGCACTTGTAGTTCCTAGATTAATCACATGCCCATGGGGTACGAGGCCTATGCCACTTGGAAGTCACAGGAGCCTGACTAGGTGTAGATGGCTCTTACCACTGGTGGGGTTGGGGTGCCACATAGCCTGCCTCACAAAGGGTCCTTGCCTACAAAGCTCGCCCTGGCCTAGGGTAACCCACTGCCCACCTCCCCCACCCAGACACCATGTAAGGCACGCAGAGTCAGATGGATGTGACGGTACTCACCCCCTTGTGGCTGCTGTGATGCCCTCAAGCGCCCATCCAACTCCAGATATGCCACCACCAGGATCCGGAACATCAGGGGGGTCATGGTGCGACGGGCACCCCTCCCACGCTGGGAGGCCATCCCCAGCTGGGCCTCCGCCGTCTTCTTGCTCCAGCGGCAAATGTCCTTCCATCTTTTCTGGCAGTGGGTGCTCCGTCTGTGGTTGTCCCACAGGGTCGGGACGTCCTTGGTGATGGCATGCCAAATATCCTTCTTCTGGTGGGCGCTGACCTAGAGGAATAGTAAAGGGGAATAGGTCAAACTTTAACCGTCTGGACCGTCGCAGTCATTGGCCCCCGTTCCCACCCTTGCCCTGATGCACATACACTCACCGTCCACACATGCAGGCCTCAGCCCACCCCATTTATCTTCCATGCACACCACTCCAAACAGGCATTGCCCATGCAGCATGCTCAAAGTGTACTCACCTGTTTGTCTGGAGGACCGTAGAGTAGCGTGTACTGGGGGAGGATTCCATCCACTAACTTCTCCAACTCCTCCGAAGTGAAGGCAGGGGCCCTTTCCCCAGACACATGAGCCATCGTCGCTTCCAGACTGAGGTCACAGCAGCACTTGCAGTGTAGGTCCTCTCTTGTCGAAGGTCAGGTATCAAGTGAGTGAACAGACAGAAAATGGCGGTCACGTCCGCGGCGGTGCGTACCGCCACCGCCGGCGTAGATCGTCATTGGCTCCTGGGACCCATTGGGTCCAATGTTAACCAATGCAGGATTGCGCCACGGTCTCCGACCGCCTACCGCAATGGTGTAGAATGCCAGCACAGTTACCTGATATCCCCTTGTCCGACTTTACAGGTCAGGCAGCCGCCATTTCAGGGGGCCACATGCCATTAATAATAACTGTGTCACACCTATCTAGGCCTTGCATACACACAGTAACAGGCACATTGTGGATTTACAAGTGTTTGCTAATGACATTTAGCAATAACTCAGTGTTGGCTGACTCTCTGCTCGCTGTTCTCGTCCATAGTGCACGTCCGCTGGGGCAGGTGAGGAGATGGCGGCATCCTCCGGTGTACAGACCGCTGGTGGACCTGTCGACAATGGAAGAGAGACACGTAATAGTCACCTACAGACTTGATCGTGCAACTATCCATGAACTGTGTGCCCAGTTGGAGCCAGACCTGATGTCAGCAATCCGCCATCCCATAGGAATTCCCCCTCTAGTGCAGGTCCTGTCAGTACTCCATTTCCTGGCAAGTGGGTCTTTTCAAACTACAGTGGCCATTGCATCAGGGATGTGCCAGCCTATGTTCTCAAACGTGTTGTCCAGAGTGTTGTAGGCCCTGCTGAAACACATGCGCAGCTACATCGTTTTCACACAGGTGGAGGATTTGCCTACAGTGAAAGGTGACTTCTGTGCCCTGGGACATATCCCCAACATCTTAGGTGCCATTGATGGGACACATGTGGCCTTGGTACCCCCCCCCCCCGCAGGAGTGAACAGTAACCGGAAGAGCTACCATTCAATGAATGTGCAGATGGTGTGTTTGGCCAACCAGTACATCTCCCATGTGAATGCCAAGTTTCCTGGCTCAGTGCATGACGCCTACATTCTGAGGAATAGCAGCATCCCTTATGTGATGGGTCAACTCCAGAGGCACCGTGTGTGGCTAATAGGTGAGGACAACGACCCTATACCCTGTGAATAGTTGTCTGGGGTTGTCCCTAAGGGTTAGTGTGTGTCTAACAGTTGTCCCTCGACATTTGCAGGTGACTCTGGGTACCCCAACCTGTCATGGCTACTGACCCCAGTGAGGAATCCCAGGACAAGGGCAGAGGAACGCTACAATGAGGCACATGGGCGAACTAGGAGAGTGATTGAAAGGACCTTCGGCCTCCTGAAGGCCAGGTTCCGGTGCCTCCATATGACAGGTGGTTCTCTCTACTACTCACCAAAGAAGGTGTGCAGATAATCATGGCCTGATGTATGCTGCACAACCTGGCTTTGTGATGACAGGTGCATTTTCTGCAGGAGGATGGTCCAGAAGGATGTCTTGTGGCAGCTGTGGAGCCTGTGGACAGTGAAGAAGAGGAGGCACAAGAAGAGGATATTGACAACAGAAACAACGTTATCCAGCAATACTTCTAATGAGAAACAGGTAAGAAGATGTCACTGCTTCACACATCTCATACAATTGTTAGACCTATCATAAGTCTGTCACTTTTACCCAGTGTATGGACCCTGACTTGTCACTTTGCCTTTCCATTTCACAGATGTCACTGTGTGACCTCTGCTATATTACCTCATGGACTAGAGCTGTGTTACATCGGTATGTTGACATTACAATCGACATTGCTATTTTCCATAGGTATTGCTAATACACATTTGTGAAAGCACAGATTGACTCCAGATTGTTTTGTGATTCAAGGGTGTTTATTTCAGTGCAAATTAGTGGAGGGGTTTGTAAAATGGGCAGGGGTGATGGTGGAGGATTGTCCATGGCAGAGTCCAGTTTATTTGTTTCACAGGTGCATTGTCCAAAGGGGCATGGAAAGTGGAGCTAGGGCAGTTGATGAATGGACAGGGTGACGAAGTGGGACAGAAGGATGACATTCAGGGGGGTCTCATTTCCTGGTGGGGTCTTGGCATTGTTCTCTGTCTTTGTCCTGGATCTCAGGGACCGTTTGCGGGGTGGTTCTCCATCTGCAGGGGGGTGGGGTGCTGGTGTTGTGGTCCTGTGGCTGTGCCTCCTGTCAACTAGCGCCGGCAGAGGTGGTGGGCTGTTCATCATCCAGGCTAGTGTCAGGGGCCCCTTGTTGTGCTACAGTGTCCCTCCTGGTGTTGACAATGTCCTTCAGCACCCCTACCATGGTGACCAGGGTGGTGTTGATGGACTTGAGTTCCTCCCTGATCCCCAGATACTGTTCCTATTGCAGCTGCTGGGTCTCCTGAAACTTGGCCAATACCGTTGCCATCGTCTGCTGGGAATGATGGTACGATCCCATGATGTTGGAGAGGGCCTCGTGGAGAGTGGGTTCCCTGGGCCTGTCCTCCCCCTGTTGCACTGCAGTCCTCCCAGTTCCCCTGTTTTCCTGTTCCTTTGTCCCCTGAACCATGTGCCCACTGCCCCCAGGTCCTTGATTTTCTTGTGGTGGTGGGTTTGCCTGGGTTCCCTGTAGTGGTGGACACACTGTTGCTTGACGTGTCCTGAGGACAGAGGTATGGGCCCGCTGGGTGGGTGCTGTTCTGGTGTTTCCTGAGGGGGGAGGCTCTGTGGAGGCTTGTGCCAGTGTCAGGGGAACCGACTGTCCTGAGTTCCCAATGGGCTGGGCTGGTCATCCTGATCCAGTTGTACAGAGCTGCTGTCATCACTGTGGGCCTCTTCTGTGGGGGGAGTGAACATGTCTGGAACCTCCTGTCCGGTGACGTTGGGTAGGGGTCCTGCAGGGGTGTAAAGGCATAATTATTGCATCTGTGTGTGCCATCGTGTGTAATGGGTGGGGACCCTGTACTCCAGTGCTTGCATTTTTGTCTAGGACCTTGTGTGATAGCTGGTTTGGGGTCTCTGAGGGTATCTGTAGTGGACATGCTTTGGTGCTGGGTGTTGCATGCAGGGCTTGGTGCTGGGATGGGTGGGTTGTGATAGTAGGACATTTGTGAGGTGTTGGATTGATGGGGTTGAGGTTGGGGGTGGGGTATGTGATAGCATGCAGGTAGGGTGGGGGATGTAATAGTTAAGATTTGGCTTACCAGAGTCCATTCCTCCTGCTACTCCTGCGAGGCCCTCAGGATGCAGTATAGCCTAGACTTGCTCCTTCCATGTTGTTAGTTGTGGGGGAGGAGGTGGGTGTCCGCCGCCAGTCCTCTGTACTGCAATCTGGTGTCTTGAGACCACGGAACGCACCTTCCCCTGTAGGTCGTTCCACCTCTTCTTGATGTCATCCCTAGTTCTTGGATGCTCTCCCACTGCGTTGACCCTGTCTACGATTCTGCGCCATAGCTCCATCTTCCTAGCAATGGAGGTGTGCTGCACCTGTGATCCGAATAGCTGTGGCTCTACCCGGACGATTTCCTCCACCATGACCCTGGGCTCCTCCTCAGAGAACCTGGGGTGTTGTTGAGGTGCCATGATGTGGTGTGGGTGATGTGTGAGGTGGTGTGTGTTGTGATGTGTGAGGGGATGTGTTTGTGTGTGTTGTCTGAGGTGCATGGATGTTGTGTGAGTGATGGTGTTGTGTGCCTGTGGATGCTAATGTTGTTTCTGGTGGTGTCCTAGCTGGGCTTCTTTCTCAATTTTGGTCGTGAGGGTTTGTGGGTGATGTGGGTGTGTGTTTTATATTGTATTGGGTGTGTGGGAGTGGGGTGTGTATGTGTATCAGGTGTGTGTATTTTGAATTATCCAATGTGGTTGTGTTATGTAAATGTGTGTGTATTTTGAGCGCGGCGGTGTGTAGCACCAATGGATTACCGCAGTTGAAAGACCACCGCTTGGATATTTGATAGTGTGGGCGTATTCCTGTTGGCATGACGGTGGAGGTTTTGTTATCGCCAGTTTATCACTGGCCTTTGGTGTGGCGGACTTGTGTGTGTGTCTGGATTTCGGCGGATTCCGGGCTGTGGGTTGTAATACCTGTAGCGGAATTCCACCGCCGCAGCGGTGTGTTGGCGGTCTTCTGCACGGCGGTTAGCGCGATTTACCGCCAATGTTGTAATAAAGGCCTATATCTGATTTTGATATAGTATATACAGAGCCAGCTTCCTACAGAGTCCCACAACGGAATCCCGCAGTCATGAATCTGCCGCTAGGATAATGCCAGCACAACTGAGAAATCTGAATAGACTTGGCACATTCCATGTCACCCTAAAGGCCACAGAGTAATCTTAGCCAGCAGTCGAGTCCCAGCGTCGCTGGAATTGAGATACTTACGTGACAAAAAACACTATGTCAACACGGACAGAGGATAAGCCAGCACACATCTAAATAGGGCGGGTGGGAGTCCATCAGCTTGATGAAGCACTGGTAAATGCGACCATGGAGGGATGACTGGAGTCCCTGCAAGCTCTAAATCAGACCATAAGTATGAAGGTAAAATCCTGAACTGAGCAAATGTGTCATGAGTAGCCGGCCCACAAGAGGACTTCCCTGGGCACAAATTTTGAATTCCTCCCCATTTCAGCTTTTCCATCCAAAAACCAGTGGCTGCAAGGGACCTAGTCCAACACCTATCTAGCTTCATGAAGACTTTCTTAGATATAGTCTGCTGCTTTCTTGTGCTGAATGATTTGACTTCCAGAAAAGAGACTAGGAGCCTGATTCAATTGTGGGTGATTGACCCTTGTTTCGCCAGGGGATAGAGAGGGTTATTCCATCTCCCGCGGATGGGATCACATTCCGGAACAATAAATGAAAGCCAAGCAGGTAGTTATTTATAATGCACTGTCAGGAACCACTGTCGTGGCAGTTCCTTGGAATGCATTTCACTGCTTGGTGCATTTCGCTGTTTGGCTTTGCTGCACCAAACAAAGGCCACTTGTTACTCATATATGCATACAGACTCATAGGGAAAACCCATTCGGCTGGGCTATTTGGTTAAAAACAGGCATGGATTCAGATCAAGCTTACCTAATTTAGGTTCTTATGCAGACCCCATAGGCTCAGAGGGAATGGACCATTTCTCTGTAGCAACACTTTTAGTAAATACTATGCATAGTAAACTCTTATGTCATCTATACATTGCCATCCCGATTTATTCTGCCTGAGAAATGTATTCTGCACTTATTATCAATGCATAATATTGTGGGGTCCTAATGAGTGAATGAAAATGATATTTGTAAAGTACACATTCGCCAAGACAGAGCATCTTGGCGCTAGCTCACACACCATTCAATCATTGCAAAATAAACCAATCCAAAACACCAAAAAGAAAATGGAGAAAGAGGAGCTGGAAGAGACAATGATTACTAAAAAGCAAGTTAGATTAGGTGGTGACATAGTACATCCAGGGCCGAGAACAACCACATTTTCAGGTTCTCCTTAAAAATTACTTTATTCGTCATCAATAGAAAGAAATCAGGAAGTTGGTTCCAAGACTTGGATCTCAAGGCAGCAAAATATCTGTCTCCTATAGATAGCAACTTAAATGTAGAAGGATTTTACTAATTAGAACTTGAAGGTCTGAGGTCCTCTATGTCCTGTAGTGAGAAAAAATGATCAGATAAGCATTTGGGGCCAGTAACATGAAAGGACCTGGAAACCAACACCAGAGTTTTAAAAAGAACCCTTTTGTGACTAGGCAACCAATGCAACTCTCTGAGGTCTTGGGGACAGAGTCTGGGAAGTATGAGTCTAGCGGCTAAATTTTGGACAAGCTGGAGCCTGTGAAGCAGTTGCTTAGGAATGCCTAAGTAAAGGTTATTAAAATAATCCAACCTTGAGATTAGGAGTATAAAAGCCACTGTTTTTCTTGTGGCTAAAATCAAAGATTTTTCAATGATTTAATCAGGGAAAAGCACATACCCCCAACTGATAAGACTTCTGACTGAAAGGACAGAACATTCTCAAATTTTACTCCTAGGTTTCTGGCCACCTTAACAGGAGGTGGGGGGGGGGGGCACAAGATCAGGTCACCACATAATAGAGAATAAAAAACTGTGCTTCCTAAACAAGAGTGTTTCTGTTTTGTCTGTGTTACACTTAAGATGATTACTTTCCATTGATCAAATAATGTCAGCGAAACAATTCTTAAAATTGTGCTAAGACCCAAAGGAGTTTTTGTACAAAGACAAATTCAATTGTGTGTCATCAGCATAGGAGGTAGTCTAAATACCAAAGGAGCTAATTAACTATTTCAGATGGGCCATGTAAACATTGAATAAAGAGGGGCTGAGTGAAGAACCATGCAAAACATTAAATGTTAATAATTTCTGTTCCAATGAGAACTGCCCAATAGACAGCAATTGTCTCCTCTCGGCAGGGAACGATTTAAACCAGGACCAAGCCTTGCCAGTGATACCGATTTCAAAAAGAAGCTGAAGGGGTATTGGATGTCCAATAGTATCAAACACTGATGGTAAATCCAGGAGGATTAGGATAGCGTTTTTGATGCTATCCAGCACCATCTTTATTGTCCCAGAAAAAGCCAGCAAGGCTGATTCCGTAAAGTGTCTGGATCTAAAACCAGATTGAAGAGGTTGAAGAGCCTTAGTATTTTCTAAATAATTCATGAGTTCATCATTTACCATCTTCCCCAACATTTTGATTAGTGTGGTAAGTAGCGTGATGAGTCCAAAGTAGGCCAGAAGTGAAAGATCTGTTGATGTTTTTTTCAAAAGAGGTTTAACCACTGCCCCTTTCCATAGGGCTGGAACTACTGCCAGAGAGAGTGAGGTATTTAAGATGTGATTAATGAACAGGTTAACCATTTCAATAGTCCTACGAAAGATGACAGGTGGACACGGATCAAGAGGAGGCCCAAATTTGTAAGACAGAATAGCATGTTGCAATTGAAACAGTAAAATAGGTTAAAAGACCTGCTAGAGAGGAATTTGAGGTCAGATCAGCCTGTTCCAACCCTTGAGGATGACTCAACTCAAGGCAATTATCCTCCAAGCCCTTTTGAATTACTACATTTCTTTTTTTGAAGAAATTTGACAACCTGTTACAAATGGAATGTGGTAGAAATATCTCTTGACAAGGCTTTATGTTGTAAAAAGGCCTGGGAGATCTGAAAAATCTTAGGGTTATAGTTGGCGAGCTCCATTTGCGAAGTAAAGTAGGTCTTTTTTGCCTCCCTTAGTAATTTATGGTATGTTTTCAAGCCATTTTTGGTCATCAGAATTGTAAACTAATCGTCATTTTTGTTCTAGTTGCTTACAAAGAGGTTTTTTAGCAGGCAAATGCATAAACCAAGATGCAGAAGAGAATTGAGCATTTCTGCCAGTATACACTAAGGCCCATATTTATACTTTTTTAGCGCCGCATTTGCGACGCTTTTTTATGTAAGAACGGCGCAAACTTACAAATTACAATTGTATTTTGAATGTCTCCGCAGTTTTTTCAGTCAAAACATGACGCAAATGCGGCGCTAAAAATGTATAAATATGGGCCTAAGTGAGCAAGGTCTTCACCTGCATCCAGTAGCCACTTGTTAAATGAGCCTAGATCATTTGGAAACTTTCAAGTGGGATGGGGTACAGCTAGGTGGCTAGCCAATTTCGAACCTATGATTTTTCCCCACTTGCAGTTACTCAAACAGCTGAGTCTGATTGTGGGTTTGCCAAAGACCGTGCATCTGCTAGTATGTTGAAAGGGATGAAATAATGGTCCAACCACTCCTGGACTTCTGGCACCTCCAAAGCTGGTGACAGGAGATTAGTGCAGATCAAATCCAAAGTATGACCAGCTAACTGAGTAGGACCCACTACTAATTGAGAAAGACCCAGGGCCATTAAAATCCCTTGAAGACTCTTAATCTCAGGGTTCCCAGGTCGTCAAAATGACAATTAAAATGAAATAATAAAATTAAATGTCTATGCTCCCTGAGTGAGGATCTATATGAACATAACTAAAACTGTTGCATGACAAATAAACAATCCACAGCCTCTATCCTAGTTTTCAATGGCTTCATAGTGACTAATTATACTGTAATTACTAATGCAGTCACATCCTACGTAGAAATAAATGACGAAAATCCTGGTGACAGACAATCACATGATAACTAGTCAGACAGCGCTCACGCAATACTGGGCACTGTCATATCACAAAACAGACAACATGCAACATATATCTCGGCAGTAAAAGATTTAGCAGTAACCTTCCAGCCTAATCTAATAGTGCTATTCTTGTGAGCATGTTGACAAGACCACTCTTATGGGTGGCAGAATCAATGCTGAAGGCCCACTGGTAGCATTTGACCTACAGGCCCTGGGCATGATTGGTGCACTATACTATGGACTTACTAGTAAATCAAATATGCCAGTCATGGATAAACCAATCACCAATACCGTTTATACAGAGAGCACTGGCACTTTAACACTGGTCAGCAGTAGCAAAGTGCTCAAAGTTCTAAAACCAACATAAACGAAATTCAGCACAGGATCAAAAACAGGAGGTCAGAGGCAAAACGTTTCGGGATGACCCTGCAAAAAGGGCCATTTCCAACATTCTGATGTCATTTTTAATGTCTGCCACTCCCAGGGGAAACCTGGATGTAAAAAACAGAAGAAAAAAAAAATAAGGACCCCAATACCACAGGAAAATCTCCCTGGGTGTGTGGGTCATTAGATAGTTGTCATTTAAAAAAAAAACTCTGATTTAAGGAGTCTGTGGTTGTAAAACAAAAGGTTTGCTGAATGAGGTGAAACTCTACGTAACTATCCACCAAATATTTGGTACCTTCAGATAACCACAAGAATAGCATTTTCTGTGAAGGAAAAAACACTGGACTGGAAGTGATCTCGAAATCTGGTAAATGGAAGTTCAGCATGGTGGCAGACATAATGTTCTGCATCTCTCTAACGAACATCAGGCCATTCATCAAACCACAAATCGGGCCCGATGTGGTTTACATCAGATTAAATGGTATCTTCCTTGTCTGTTATATAACAGTGATGATGTCCATGGAAAAATTGTGTGGTGCCTCTCCGGGCTCTAATGTATACCGTTTGCCATGCATAACAGAGATGACATAATTAGTCAAACAACAGTTGTTCTGAAGTATGCAGAGTGGTTATGTGTTCGCTCAACCCATGGTTCTGGTTCTGCGCGATTTGAAGGACCATGCCACATCACCAGCTGAGAGATGCCAATGCATAGTGCATATTGCTCTCTGCACTATCACAAGCTGATATATGTAAAGCTGCTGTTAGCTCTGATGGGAAACGCATCACTAGAGGGAGATAACCTACCTGGCAGATATCAAGAGTATCGGCCCTCATGTTGGATAACTAGCCATATCTATGACTCGCCACAGCTCATAAAATAGGCCTGGCCTTGTCAAACCCTATACATGCCTCTGTCTGCTAGGTGCTGTGAAGCGAATGTCCACCATTTAGGTGTTAAAAATGCTTGTGATTTAACTCTTAATTGTGAAAGTTATCATGCTTCTTAATTTTGATTCAACAAAGTCCAGTTTCTAGCTATATTTGTCTATTATCACTGCTTGTATCAGAGTGTTCTCGGGCAAGTCTATTACAGTTGTCAGTTTTTGTACTTGAAATATGGCTTGTGATATTACTCCACTGACATTCCATTCCACCGGTTTGCAGCAGTGGCTAAGTATAGAGTTAAAGCTAACACAGTAAGGCGGCATTGTTAACCGTAGAACCCTCCCTCCAATTCAAAGTATTCTAGCTGAAACTTTATCAAAGGCTCATTTCTCAGCGTCTCAGCATTCAATTATTGTCTGTCTGACCGCCCTCGAGAACTAAAATCGGATACCATATCACATTGAATGTTTAAATTTGAACCTCAATTTTAAACCACTCGAGTCCCTATAATTTCAATTTTCTACACTGCAATCACAAATCTTTGCTGACAGATTACACAAGTAAACCCTAAGGTCGGCCCATCATGCTGGACCTGGAAACAGGAGCTGACAAGTAACATCTTTCAGTGTTTCCTCCTGGGGTCCATATGTGCGGCCTGCTAAAGCTGTTAACGTGCCCAATTAAGCTTTCATTTAGCTTAGTCGTCTCTGCTAGTAAAGATCCCACTAAAGAACCAATAAACCCCGCCATTGGACAGCTCTCCGTTGTGTCAGGTGCTGTCCACTGAATCACAGTATACACAAACTGCGGAAACTGGACTTGAAGTCAGGCTTAAAATATGTATATCGGTTAGGAGAATTTACCACGGCCATCTGGTTGGCGTATAATATGGAGATATTTAAGAGTCTCCTAACAAAACAAACAGAGGCTTCCACATTCCCAAGAAGCGAAGCTGTTTAATCTACTTGTACAGTTCTTCCAGGGATGTAAGATTTTGGCATAGGGTGTGTGTCAGTAAAGAAACAACCAATGAGATTTATAACTCGTAATTTATGTCCTGGGCTGTTTAGACATGTTCCTGGGCAGCCAGGCTCGCCATGGGCTCTGTTTGGCTTCCTCCCTATTCTTATTGTTTCAGTTTATTATAGCAGCGCGGCTTGTGAGATCATTTATAGCCGAGTACGATGATACCATGAGCCCATTTATTACGGGGAGACATCAACACCTTGAATTAGATCACCGGGTTCCCCCTGGAAGTCTCTGCTGTAGGTGATGATATAATCCATTTATCTACGATTGACTGGATGCGTCTGATTGAGCAGGTTCCACGCTTGCTAATCTCTGCGCGTGGGTCGCGTGTTCCACTGAACACTGTGGCGATTCCTGCAATGGCCGAATCACAGTGGAAAACATTATTGGGATATGGGAACCTAGGACAGGAACGGAACACACGCTGCACACCATAAGACGACAGTGCTCAGAAATGAAAATACAAAACACATGGAGAGCTCGTTCCACCCCACATGTTGCTGCAGTTTTTTAATACATTAGGAATAGTACTGTAAATGTTTGGGGTAGCACAAGAAACCAGTGGGTCTTTCCTGCCATCCGTGAACTCCTGACCTCATTTCCTCAGAGGGCTATTAAAATGAAGTCAGAGGCCAAATGAGTTATTTGCAAGTGCCATTTAAACTTGTGTGGTCTAGAAAGCTAACAGATTTATCCAAAAGATAGATAGCACGCTGATAATTACAGAAGCGATAGGTTAACTAAATACTGAAAGGAAAACAGAAGATTTGTTGTAGGAAAAACGCACGTCCTCTTCCTTACGGTACTGCACAGCTATGCATTCTTTATTACTGCAGAAAATTGTATTTAACTTACAACAGATATTATGTCAGTAGAAAAGTCAGCAGAAATGCAGTGTTGAGCCAATCAGAAAGTAGATAGTCATCACGAAAACACTAAATTATATGCTGCTGAGCTACAGAGGAAACATATCAAATAGATGCCACTACACAAATCATATAGATACATTATTTTGTAGGTGGCAAAAAAAGGTATGAAAATGTAGGCGTTCGCTTTTAAAGTCACTTACTTGAAAAACAAACCACTCGCTCGGGAATGAATTCCCTCGTTCCCGCTGTGTTGAATGGTAACTTTCAAATTGTGTTGCAGTGCTTACAGTTTTGCTCTTGATTTCGAATGCAGCTTGACTTTTGCACCTATTAACACGTCAGCGTGTTTATTAGCATTTCATTAGGTTGCGTCATACCAGAGCGTGGTGGCAATCAAATCACAAACAAATAATCAGTGTGCTTTTGCTTATATATTGGATGAATGCGCGATGCAGGACTTGACCCCCCCCCCTTATGTTTTTGTGCATTATTAGAAGTTGCACGGGTCACCCGGCAATTCTTCAATTGTCCCCTTCCCCGCACTTCTTGAATTTCGATTTGGCGAATTATACGTAATTCCCGCTGGGTCTATTTGTTGATATCTCTGTTTTTTAGGTCTATACTGAACTGCTGCGGATAACTGCATCCGATTCCAGGCGCTAGAGAATTAGTCTTTTGTGCTTATTAGAGTGTCTCAATTTCAGCATAACTTGTTATTTAAACAGAATAACTTGCTTCCTTTGGATTTCCGTATTCCAAAGACAGGTATGATGGAACTGAAACAAGTGCACATCTTTTGTAACTAGTTAAATGGATTATTGCGCTCTTAAAGTATAAATCATAATATTTTGGAGTGTATGTGCACGAAGTTGGTAACGCTTCTTTTTATGAAGCAACACAAAGGTCTACGGCGAACTTCTGGAAAGTTGTGTCATTTTTTGAGTGAAAATTATCTCATAATAAATAAATTAATTTTCAAAGGCGAAGAACGACTACGAAATCTTTGCATTCGCATAAACAGGCACAATTGAACATTTTGCACAACTTGCCTGGTGAAAAGAAATCGCATAACTCTAGTAATAATGCAAGCACGTTTTAACTAGTGCAAATGCACACGTGTGCTATAAATACACACATATACACATTAAATTACTTCTCTAAATTAAATTTGAACTGTATAGCCTACATTTGAACTCCTACATTTCAGTACAAAAAATGAAGAGAAAAGATTGTCACTGGCCAAGGAATTTGCCTGTGTGCTGTACAAGACCTTCTCCTGTGTTTGATTTAAAAAAAAACTTTAATGTTGTTCATGTATGATAGTAACCCAGGCCACCCAAAGGGTGTACAGGGTAACTGACTTGCCTCTTAGTTCACTGTTGGCATTGTTGTCAGGGTGAGGGGAAGTATGAATGTTTGAGAATTCATTCTTGAAAACTATCACTTATAAAAAATACTTCTTAATGCACTGTTATAATCTGATCTGATATAGTTAGATGAAACGGATCTGCATGTTAATGAAATACACTTTTTGAACTTTGAAAAAACGTTATCATATTTTGACACGTTTGCTGCAATATGTCTTTAAAAAGGAAGATGCTCCTCGAGTTAAGCAGTGCCGGGCACACTAATTATTTCATTTCTTTAACTTCAATTAACCTTAAATAAATGCTCGACCATTTATTTAACATCATTTTAATGGTAATTCCGAGTCGCGTAAACATAAACAGCAGCCCAGTGCTGCTGTTAACTAGGGGGCCGCATGTAAAGTTCAGGAGGACTTCACGTGGCCCCCTACTTAAAGTATCACTAGTATAAACAGCATAATTAATGTTGAGGAGTGCAGAAAAATATGATACAACAGGCACACATACATTTATTGTGTCATATTGTCTAATTTATGCTGATGCTTTATGTGGCCAGGAAAAAAAGCCACAGAGAGGTCTGCAAGACAAGGGACTTCCGTATTTGCACACGGATGAGTAAGGCTTGTTAGTTGAATTGTGGCTAGTACCCCAGGACTGGGCATGGTAATAGACCTTCGTGATGAGGCTGTAGTACTAGATTGAGCCGCAGCTCAAGGGGACCTTATGGTGGCCTGCCCCTTACAAGCTCCCACCAACTCTCTTTTAATTGTCATTACACAGACCACAGTAAAGTTGTCTTAATAATTACTGCTGTACACAAGATTAGGCAAATAGCTCACAATTTGTAATCTCAACCAGATACTATATTGTTATCTGTTTAGCAATTTCTTTTATTTTTTAGTCACCAGAATGAGAACAGAGAATCTCTTTCCTAGGAGGCACATATTTGTCTATGTTAGAGACATATGTGGATATAATTTTGAGGTAATGTGCACAACTATAATACTTCGGTATACTATCATAAGCATTTTTATTTCTGGACAGAGTTTCTGGGGTAAAACCTAGATTTTTAGGTGTGCAGCTATGAAAGTTATTCACGTTTGTACCTTAGTAGCAAAATTGTTTTCCAAACTTAATTATTCTTTTCCGCAACCACTGATGTTGTTGAAATGAAAAGTCATCCCATAATATGATCAATCTGCTTCTCAAACAATAATGCTTCAAACGAAAACAGGACCAGTTATTAGCTGATTCCCAAGGATTTGGAAGACTGCAGCATAATACACAGGAGAAATGTTTTATTCTTACATAAAATTATATTTTTATGAACGTAACAGCTGAGGTGAGATGTCAAGACAGAACTAATTAGCAAGTGGACAAACACAATTTTGAAGTTAGATGCTGTTTCAAACACGTTTACCAGTCAATTGTTTTTAATACTTTGTTTATTTGTGCATTTTCAGAGCGCACTGTTAGCAAAATGTGTTTTACTGCAATAGGAGATAGCGCAAGACATCTGCTAATGACATTAAGGAAGGGATATGCACAACTGATATCTTTTTTAATTGGCAACAAAAGGCTAAATAATTAGCAATAGAATGCAGATAGAGAAGACTGGCGTTCCAGTGTTTTGTGGCTAGATGTGAAAAAGAACATTCCCTTTCCACTTGGGTGTGAGAAATAAAGATGCCCTTAAGCTGAAGTTGCTGAACCAAAGATGCCTGCTGAGGGTGTAAACCAGAAGATGGTCTTGAAGGTATGATGGGCCTCTCCTATATCAAGCATGATGACAGATACAAGAAATTTCTAATAAAATGGGTTTACGGTGTTGGCCAAGAAGGGGACCTAGGCCTATGCGTCCCTCCTGAGCAACGCAATTGCAGCCCCCATCCGATCACACTAACACAGTTGAAAATGCAAACCCCTAAGATTTTGAGAGGCAAGCGATGAGGCACCCGCTGGCATTTGTTCGTAGCCCTAATGAGACTTTAGGAGCAATAGAAGAACGAGTTTCCCATGACAGAGGAGTCATATGGTGGTTGTAATGTGGTCTCTGGGGCGTTTCTCTCCAAGCATTCAGCAGGGAAATGAGGGGAGAGAGAAAGAGATGTGCAGACATGCAGGGATGCTTGGAGATTGACAGGCAGATCAGCTTACATTCTGGACACCCCACCAGGGAGCTCCTTTATATAAGCCTTCCATGAGCTAGTCTTGAGTAACCATTGTGTTTGACATACTCTCTGACTTCATGACCCTGGACTCCACAAAGCTTACCCAGCTTTTGCAGTCACACCCAAAAGAGATTCCTCAGGAGTCAATGTGCTCTTACTATAAGCTAAGACAACCGGTTACCTAATTTTCAGAGATTTGCAAGTAAGGGAGATCTAGGTGCTTAAGAGTCCTGCTTCTTTAGTGCGCAACCGACCTTCACCTCACATAGTTTGAAAAGGGGGGCAATATGCATGCTAGAACACCCTAAAATACTCATCCCATCACCTGTTGTGTCCTCAATGGCACAGCCTTCCTCCTTTCATCAAACATCTCTATAACAATACACAATGAGGTGTTTGGCCCCATTGGTGACTCTTCATTCAGTATGGTGGCAAACCGGACCAAAACCTCTAAATAAACCTCATTTAAGGAACTTCTATGAGCACAAGGACCTGGTCAGTCGCAGAGAGCTAGTAAATAAGCTCCCACAGCAGCAGTCGCTGACGTGGTGATTCTTCAGTCTCCTACAACCAAGGCAAACATCCAGGCCCTACGGTTAGAATTTTGTAAAGATATTATCCCCTTATGTCAAGACATTAACAAAGCCATGACAGGGCTGGACCACACACTACAAAAACTGACTGGAGACTAGACCAGGTTGAGAACACAGTGGCAGAACAAGTGAATAAATATATTTAACAAGCCCTTCATATTGATGCATTGGAGCAACAGCATCAATCTATTCAAAAGAAACTATATGACATTGAGAATCTCTCTCTCGCATTACTATAATATCTAACTCTGCAGAGTTTATAAAGATATACCCAACTTAGAGCTGGAATCCAAACTACAAGCATTTTTGGTCAGCTTCTTAATCATCCAGATGGTCAACCGGTACAGTTAGATCTCATCCACAGGTGTTTCTAACATTTCAACCAAAACAAAACCTATCCCTTGACCGTCTCACACAAGTTCACTGCTTCTAAGAGAAGGAGAAAATCTTGCTAGAAGTTAGCAAGCAAGAACCTACACAGTTTGAAGGAACCAGCATGTCGCTTTTCCAAGATGTGTCATTACTTACATTGTCCACGTGTGGAGACTTTAAATAAATACATTTTTACCTGCAAATATAAAAACATTGCTTACAGGTAGGTTTAACCATTCTGATTCATATTTATACTCAACAGGAAGAGACGTGCAATGCGGGAGCTGCAGGAGGCATGGAGATTTTGAGGCTTCCAGTGCCTGCGGGTGCTGAAAGGATTCATACCCCACTGGATCCAAGGGACATGAGATCAGAATGGCAGTCCCAGAACTTTAAAACAGCTTGAAAGGTGAGTAGACAACTGTGCTGCCAATTCAAGAAAGAATCACACTCAATAACCTTAGATGAAGGCTGATAAAAAAGGATGATAGCTCCATGCAACAACCAACAACAACATATAAAACCCTAGCTTTATGAAACGTTTGGCACAACAGATTGTTGAACTAGGACTGACACTGGCGGGACTCTGTATCCTGTTGGAGCTTGCCCTATTCACTTTGGCCCACAGTTTTCCATTCAAGTCAACCATATGGACATCTCTACTGATCAATCTGTTAGATCAGGTTTTTATGGTCATGGTTTTTCAATTCTTACTTCGTTTCTGCACATGGGATATTATATCATTTCTAGGTTTTGAATAACTTGGTTGTAGGAACTATGGAAGAAACTGGTGAAATGTAACTGGTGTGCTTCAGCAGAGACTTCCATCCTACTATCACAACTGACTCAAAACCAGGCAAAGCGTATCTACTCCGGATAGTATAAATGGTTCTAATAACAATCATTTAACTGAACATACAGGGACAAAATTCCTACATAAAATGAGGGCTCTTCTTCAATGACATAAACTCACAGACATGAATGAATGAATGAATGAACAAACCAATTATAAAGCACACAGCTGTCAAACAGATGTCCTGGCATTAGCAAATGACTAGAAGGAGGAAAATGCATACAAGAGCTACCAGAAATAGGTGAAAGAAGCATAAAGTTCCTTTTTGAAATTCTTTTCATTTGGGGAGGTTTGGATATTATATAGGAGAGCATTCCACAGTTTGGGGGCAAATAGGAAAAGGTTAGACCATCCAAATAGGCATGACGTACTGTAGGAACTTGCAGCAACAACTGATTAGAGGATCTCAGAAATCTAGAGGGGTGATATGCTTTAATTCTACCCCTCAGACACATAGGACCTCTATTGTGAAATGCCCTGAAAGTTATCAGCAGATATTTAAACTGAATACACTAATGCACCCAAAACCAGTGGCGATTCCTCAAGTGAAGTGAGATGATTTCTGTCTAGAAAGGTTGAGAAGAAGCCTTCAGGCTTTATTCTGTACCATTTGGAGATGACAAAATATGTAATCTAGGAGACCCAAATAGAACACATTGGCATAGTGTTATAATGTGTAGCTTAGGTATATTAGAATGCTCGTATGTTGTTATAGGAATGTGGTTCCCTAGGAACTGTGACATTCCACTGGAGGCAGTTATTTTCATCCTGGCTGTGGTGGAGGTCACACTTTTTTGTGTTATCTAATAAACACCTAACGAAGACATCCTTTGTGTGGAGTCTCCTTTACAACATAATTTTGGCGACGAGTTGGAGCGGCTAAGGAATAGTGTGACCTCTATGGACTAATACAGAATCAGTAAAGGTGGTCAAAATGGGAAAGTAACTGGGAAAACATGCAGTAACTGTGGTAGCTACAATCATAGTACTGGAGCTAGGAATTGTTTCGCGAAGGGAAAGGATTGTAGGAAGTGTAATCAAAAAGGACATTTTGCCAGGATGTGCAGAAGTACCGCAAAGATGAGGGTAGCAGTGTTGTCCGAAGGATCAGATAATAGTTTGAATGGATGCTTGGACAGAGTATTAATAGTGGAGGATGTATGCAATAGGAAACAAAGACCCACAGCTGAATTTCTTATAAAACGACAGGCTATCCATTTAATGGTTGACTCAGGGTCTCTGTATACCATTATACCAAAGGGTTTATTTAAATCCAAGTGGCCAGACACTAAGCTATTGCCGAAAGAAATCAACCCTGGTGGGTATCAAGGGGAAAAAATCGATATCATAGGCTATATGTTAGCTGATCTCACCTTTGGTGACAGGTTTACTCAAGGGAAGGTGTATGTTGCGGAAGCTGGTCCGCCGATCCTCGGGTGGGCTCATCAATTTGATTTACATATCACTATAAATCCACGTGCCGAGAATCCTGTTATGGTTGTTCAAGAGGTGGCATTGGAAGACATTATCAGGGGTGCAGACTATGTGTTTCGTGAGGAAATGGGTGAACTTAAGGGGTACGTGCATAAGATTAAATTGAAACATGGGGCGATTGTGAGAAGGTAGCCTCTTTCTAGCCTTGTTACCCCCACTTTTGGCCTGTTTGTGAGTGTATGTCAGGGTGTTTGTCACTGTTTTCACTGTCTCACTGGGATCCTGATAGCCAGGCCTCAGTGCTCATAGTGAAAACACCATGTTTTCAGTATGGTTGTTATGTGTCACTGGGATCCTGCTGGTCAGGACCCCAGTGCTCATAGGTTTGTGGCCTATATGTATGTGTCACTGGGACCCTGTCACACAGGGCCCCAGTGCTCATAGGTGTGCATGTGTATGTTCCCTGTGTGGTGCCTAACTGTCTCACTGAGGCTCTGCTAACCAGAACCTCAGTGGTTATGCTCTCTCATTTCTTTCCAAATTGTCACTGACAGGCTAGTGACCATTTTTACCAATTTACATTGGCTTACTGGAACACCCTTATAATTCCCTAGTATATGGTACTGAGGTACCCAGGGTATTGGGGTTCCAGGAGATCCCTATGGGCTGCAGCATTTCTTTTGCCACCCATAGGGAGCTCTGACAATTCTTACACAGGCCTGCCACTGCAGCCTGAGTGAAATAACGTCCACGTTATTTCACAGCCATTTTGCACTGCACTTAAGTAACTTATAAGTCACCTATATGTCTAACCTTTACCTGGTAAAGGTTAGGTGCAAAGTTACTTAGTGTGAGGGCACCCTGGCACTAGCCAAGGTGCCCCCACATTGTTCAGAGCCAATTCACTGAACTTTGTGAGTGCGGGGACACCATTACACGCGTGCACTACATATAGGTCACTACCTATATGTAGCTTCACCATGGTAACTCCGAATATGGCCATGTAACATGTCTATGATCATGGAATTGCCCCCTCTATGCCATCCTGGCATTGTTGGTACAATTCCATGATCCCAGTGGTCTGTAGCACAGACCCTGGTACTGCCAGACTGCCCTTCCTGGGGTTTCTCTGCAGCTGCTGCTGCTGCCAACCCCTCAGACAGGCAGCTGCCCTCCTGGGGTCCAGCCAGGCCTGGCCCAGGATGGCAGAACAAAGAACTTCCTCTGAGAGAGGGTGTGACACCCTCTCCCTTTGGAAAATGGTGTGAAGGCAGGGGAGGAGTAGCCTCCCCCAGCCTCTGGAAATGCTTTGTTGGGCACAGATGTGCCCAATTCTGCATAAGCCAGTCTACACCGGTTCAGGGACCCCTTAGCCCCTGCTCTGGCACGAAACTGGACAAAGGAAAGGGGAGTGACCACTCCCCTGACCTGCACCTCCCCTGGGAGGTGTCCAGAGCTCCTCCAGTGTGCTCCAGACCTCTGCCATCTTGGAAACAGAGGTGCTGCTGGCACACTGGACTGCTCTGAGTGGCCAGTGCCACCAGGTGACGTCAGAGACTCCTTGTGATAGGCTCCTTCAGGTGTTAGTAGCCTTTCCTCTCTCCTAGGTAGCCAAACCCTCTTTTCTGGCTATTTAGGGTCTCTGTCTCTGGGGAAACTTTAGATAACGAATGCATGAGCTCAGCCGAGTTCCTCTGCATCTCCCTCTTCACCTTCTGATAAGGAATCGACCGCTGACCGCGCTGGAAGCCTGCAAACCTGCAACATAGTAGCAAAGACGACTACTGCAACTCTGTAACGCTGATCCTGCCGCCTTCTCGACTGTTTTCCTGCTTGTGCATGCTGTGGGGGTAGTCTGCCTCCTCTCTGCACCAGAAGCTCCGAAGAAATCTCCCGTGGGTCGACGGAATCTTCCCCCTGCAACCGCAGGCACCAAAAAGCTGCATTACCGGTCCCTTGGGTCTCCTCTCAGCACGACGAGCGAGGTCCCTCGAATCCAGCGACACCGTCCAAGTGACCCCTACAGTCCAGTGACTCTTCAGCCCAAGTTTGGTGGAGGTAAGTCCTTGCCTCACCTCGCTGGGCTGCATTGCTGGGAACCGCGACTTTGCAAGCTACTCCGGCCCCTGTGCACTTCCGGCGGAAATCCTTCATGCACAGCCAAGCCTGGGTCCACGGCACTCTAACCTGCATTGCACGACTTTCTAAGTTGGTCTCCGGCGACGTGGGACTCCTTTGTGCAACTTCGGCGAGCACCGTTTCACGCATCCTCGTAGTGCCTGTTTCTGGCACTTCTCCGGGTGCTACCTGCTTCAGTGAGGGCTCTTTGTCTTGCTCGACGTCCCCTCTCTCTGCATGTCCAATTTGCGACCTCCTGGTCCCTCCTGGGCCCCAGCAGCGTCCAAAAACGCCAAACGCACGATTTGCGTGTAGCAAGGCTTGTTGGCGTCCATCCGGCGGGAAAACACTTCTGCACAACTCTCCAAGGCGTGGGAAATCCATCTTCCAAAGGGGAAGTCTCTAACCCTTGTCGTTCCTGCAGTATTCACAGTTCTTCAGCCTAGTAAGAGCTTCTTTGCACCAACCGCTGGCATTTCTTGGGCATCTGCCCATCTCCGAGCTGCTTGTGACTTTTGGACTTGGTCCCCTTGTTCCACAGGTACCCTCAGTCAGGAATCCATCGTTGTTGCATTGCTGATTTGTGTTTTCCTTGCATTTTCCCTCTAACACGACTATTTTGTCCTTAGGGGAATTTTAGTGCACTTTGCACTCACTTTTCAGGGTCTTGGGGAGGGTTATTTTTCTAACTCTCACTATTTTCTAATAGTCCCAGCGACCCTCTACAAGGTCACATAGGTTTGGAGTCCATTCGTGGTTCGCATTCCACTTTTGGAGTATATGGTTTGTGTTGCCCCTATCCCTATGTTTCCCCATTGCATCCTATTGTAACTATACATTGTTTGCACTGTTTTCTAAGACTATACTGCATATTTTTGCTATTGTGTATATATATCTTGTGTATATTTCCTATCCTCTCACTGAGGGTACACTCTAAGATACTTTGGCATATTGTCATAAAAATAAAGTACCTTTATTTTTAGTATAACTGTGTATTGTGTTTTCTTATGATATTGTGCATATGACACTAAGTGGTACTGTAGTAGCTTCACACGTCTCCTAGTTCAGCCTAAGCTGCTCTGCTAAGCTACCATTATCTATCAGCCTAAGCTGCTAGACACCCTATACACTAATAAGGGATAACTGGGCCTGGTGCAAGGTGCAAGTACCCCTTGGTACTCACTACAAGCCAGTCCAGCCTCCTACATTGGTTGTGCAGCGGTGGGATAAGTGCTTGAGACTACTTACCACTCTTGTCATTGTACTTTTCATAAGAGAAAAATATACAAAACAAGGTCAGTGTATATACACATAGCCAAAAAGTTTTGCATTTCCTCTTTTCACTCTTTTCTAAGTGCTGAAAAGTACTACTAAACTTTCAAAAAGTTCTTAAAAGTTTAAAAAGTTTTTTTCTGTCTTTCCAAAAAGTTCTGAAAACTTTTTTTTCTTTGTCTATCACTTTAACTCTCTCTAAAAATGTCTGGCACAGGCCAAAATGTTGAACTGTCCAAACTTGCATATGATCACCTTAGCTGGAAAGGAGCAAGGAGTCTCTGCATAGAGAGAGGTTTGAGTGTAGGGAAGAATCCTTCCTTAGAACTGTTAATTAATATGCTTAGAGTACAGGATAAGGCCATAAGTGCCCAATCTGTAGAAAAAGTAGCTAATGGTTCTCAATCTGATCCAGGGACTCCCCCAGGAAAAGGTTCAGGAAAGAAACTTCTCAGCCTGCCCATTACTAGACAGTCTAGCATAGTTGGTACAGAGGTTGAATCACACCATACTGATGATGTGATCTCACATTATGCTGGTAGCCAAGCTGTTAGGGTGCCCTCTGTAAGGGACAGGTCTCCTTCTGTTCATTCCCATCATACCTCTGTATCTAGAAATGTCCCTCCCACCCACCCTGATGACAGATTGTTAGAAAGGGAGCTCAATAGATTGAGAGTGGAACAAACCAGACTGAAGCTCAAGAAGCAACAGCTGGATTTGGATAGACAGTCTTTAGAAATAGAGAGGGAAAGACAGAAGTTGGGTTTAGATACCCATGGTGGCAGCAGCAGTATTCCCCATAGTCATCCTGCAAAAGAGCATGATTCCAGGAATCTGCACAAGATAGTTCCCCCTTATAAGGAGGGGGATGACATTAACAAGTGGTTTGCTGCACTTGAGAGGGCCTGTGCTGTACAGGATGTCCCTCAAAGGCAGTGGGCTGCTATCCTATGGCTATCATTTAGTGGAAAAGGTAGGGATAGGCTCCTTACTGTGAAAGAAAATGATGCCAATAATTTTACAGTTCTTAAGAATGCACTCCTGGATGGTTATGGCTTAACCACTGAACAGTACAGGATAAAGTTCAGAGAGACCAAAAAGGAGTCTTCACAAGACTGGGTTGATTTCATTGACCATTCAGTGAAGGCCTTGGAGGGGTGGTTACATGGCAGTAAAGTTACTAATTATGAAAGCCTGTATAACACAATCCTGAGAGAGCATATACTTAATAATTGTGTGTCTGATTTGTTGCACCAGTACCTGGTAGACTCTGATCTGACCTCTCCCCAAGAATTGGGAAAGAAGGCAGACAAATGGGTCAGAACAAGGGTGAACAGAAAAGTTCATACAGGGGGTGACAAAGATGGCAATAAGAAGAAAGATGGTGAAAAATCTCAAGATAAGCATGGGGATAAGGGTAAAACCAAAGATCCCACTTCAAATCTTAAACACTCTTCAGAGGGTGGGGATAAAACAAATTCTTCCTCTTCTTCCCAACCTGCACACATTAAAAAGCCTTGGTGCTTTGTGTGTAAAAATAGAGGCCATAGGCCAGGGGATAAGTCCTGTCCAGGTAAACCCCCTGAGCCTACCACCACTAATACATCAAGCTCTAGTGCCCCTAGCAGTAGTGGTACTAGTGGTGGGACTGCTGGCAACAGTCAAGCAAAGGGTGTAGTTGGGTTCACTTATGGGTCCATAGTGGAAACTGATGTAATCAGTCCCAAGACAGTTTCTGTCACACCTAGTGGCACTGGCCTTGCCACACTGGCTGCTTGTCCCCTTACAATGGATAAGTACAGGCAGACAGTTTCAATAAATGGTGTTGAGGCCTTGGCCTACAGGGACACAGGTGCCAGTTTCACTTTGGTGACTGAAAACCTAGTGCCTCCTGAACAACACATCATTGGACAACAGTATAAGATTATTGATGTCCATAACTCCACTAAGTTTCTTCCCTTAGCTATAATTCAGTTTAGTTGGGGTGGAGTTACTGGCCCTAAGCAGGTGGTGGTATCACCTAGCTTACCTGTAGACTGTCTCTTAGGTAATGACCTAGAGGCCTCAGGTTGGGCTGATGTAGAGTTTTATGCCCATGCAGCCATGCTGGGCATCCCTGAGGAATTGTTCCCTCTCATTTCAAGTGAAATGAAAAAGCAAAGGAGAGAAGGCCTGAAAACTCAGGATCCCTCTCCATCAACAGGTAAAAAGGGTATCACAGTATCCCCTAACCACCCTACCATTCAGGATACTATTCCTGTGGTGGGAGAAACCTCTCCTGGGGTGGCACCTGTTCTAAGGGAATCATCAGCTGGCAAAGCTGGACTCCCTGAGGTGGAAGTACCTCTCTGTGGGATAACTAACATTGGTGAGAAAAACAGCACCATTTTAGTTAACATGGAGCATCCCTCCAACCCTTCCAGAGAAACTTTAGTGCAGAAACCCTGCACTACCTCACAACACTTAGGACAGCATCCCTGCCCTAGTGTGGAGCTCATAGGACAGCATCCCTGCCCTGCTCCAACTCAAGAGAAACAGCATCCCTGTTCTCTCTTCCAGCCAGATGGACAAAGTTTTTGCCCAGCTATGGCTTTTCTGAGACAGCATCCCTGTCTGGCATTTCCATCACTACAAATAGGTTCAGTGGACAATTCCCACTGCTCTAAACTAAAACTTACTGATAGAAACTCTGAAAATACATCTTCACATTGTTGCTTAGCTAAAAAACTTCAAACAGGGTGGTTTACATCCCCACAGGGAAGTAACCATATAGTGGATGATAAAGGGAGTAACCAGTCTATTGCAGAGCTACTCTCTACTTATCACCACTTAGACAATAAAGTCTCAACTGGCCAAGGTTAGCCTTATTGTCCTTCGTTTGGGGGGGGGTTGTGTGAGAAGGTAGCCTCTTTCTAGCCTTGTTACCCCCACTTTTGGCCTGTTTGTGAGTGTATGTCAGGGTGTTTGTCACTGTTTTCACTGTCTCACTGGGATCCTGATAGCCAGGCCTCAGTGCTCATAGTGAAAACACCATGTTTTCAGTATGGTTGTTATGTGTCACTGGGATCCTGCTGGTCAGGACCCCAGTGCTCATAGGTTTGTGGCCTATATGTATGTGTCACTGGGACCCTGTCACACAGGGCCCCAGTGCTCATAGGTGTGCATGTGTATGTTCCCTGTGTGGTGCCTAACTGTCTCACTGAGGCTCTGCTAACCAGAACCTCAGTGGTTATGCTCTCTCATTTCTTTCCAAATTGTCACTGACAGGCTAGTGACCATTTTTACCAATTTACATTGGCTTACTGGAACACCCTTATAATTCCCTAGTATATGGTACTGAGGTACCCAGGGTATTGGGGTTCCAGGAGATCCCTATGGGCTGCAGCATTTCTTTTGCCACCCATAGGGAGCTCTGACAATTCTTACACAGGCCTGCCACTGCAGCCTGAGTGAAATAACGTCCACGTTATTTCACAGCCATTTTACACTGCACTTAAGTAACTTATAAGTCACCTATATGTCTAACCTTTACCTGGTAAAGGTTAGGTGCAAAGTTACTTAGTGTGAGGGCACCCTGGCACTAGCCAAGGTGCCCCCACATTGTTCAGAGCCAATTCACTGAACTTTGTGAGTGCGGGGACACCATTACACGCGTGCACTACATATAGGTCACTACCTATATGTAGCTTCACCATGGTAACTCCGAATATGGCCATGTAACATGTCTATGATCATGGAATTGCCCCCTCTATGCCATCCTGGCATTGTTGGTACAATTCCATGATCCCAGTGGTCTGTAGCACAGACCCTGGTACTGCCAGACTGCCCTTCCTGGGGTTTCTCTGCAGCTGCTGCTGCTGCCAACCCCTCAGACAGGCAGCTGCCCTCCTGGGGTCCAGCCAGGCCTGGCCCAGGATGGCAGAACAAAGAACTTCCTCTGAGAGAGGGTGTGACACCCTCTCCCTTTGGAAAATGGTGTGAAGGCAGGGGAGGAGTAGCCTCCCCCAGCCTCTGGAAATGCTTTGTTGGGCACAGATGTGCCCAATTCTGCATAAGCCAGTCTACACCGGTTCAGGGACCCCTTAGCCCCTGCTCTGGCGCGAAACTGGACAAAGGAAAGGGGAGTGACCACTCCCCTGACCTGCACCTCCCCTGGGAGGTGTCCAGAGCTCCTCCAGTGTGCTCCAGACCTCTGCCATCTTGGAAACAGAGGTGCTGCTGGCACACTGGACTGCTCTGAGTGGCCAGTGCCACCAGGTGACGTCAGAGACTCCTTGTGATAGGCTCCTTCAGGTGTTAGTAGCCTTTCCTCTCTCCTAGGTAGCCAAACCCTCTTTTCTGGCTATTTAGGGTCTCTGTCTCTGGGGAAACTTTAGATAACGAATGCATGAGCTCAGCCGAGTTCCTCTGCATCTCCCTCTTCACCTTCTGATAAGGAATCGACCGCTGACCGCGCTGGAAGCCTGCAAACCTGCAACATAGTAGCAAAGACGACTACTGCAACTCTGTAACGCTGATCCTGCCGCCTTCTCGACTGTTTTCCTGCTTGTGCATGCTGTGGGGGTAGTCTGCCTCCTCTCTGCACCAGAAGCTCCGAAGAAATCTCCCGTGGGTCGACGGAATCTTCCCCCTGCAACCGCAGGCACCAAAAAGCTGCATTACCGGTCCCTTGGGTCTCCTCTCAGCACGACGAGCGAGGTCCCTCGAATCCAGCGACACCGTCCAAGTGACCCCTACAGTCCAGTGACTCTTCAGCCCAAGTTTGGTGGAGGTAAGTCCTTGCCTCACCTCGCTGGGCTGCATTGCTTGGAACAGCGACTTTGCAAGCTACTCCGGCCCCTGTGCACTTCCGGCGGAAATCCTTCGTGCACAGCCAAGCCTGGGTCCACGGCACTCTAACCTGCATTGCACGACTTTCTAAGTTGGTCTCCGGCGACGTGGGACTCCTTTGTGCAACTTCGGCGAGCACCGTTTCACGCATCCTTGTAGTGCCTGTTTCTGGCACTTCTCCGGGCGCTACCTGCTTTAGTGAGGGCTCTTTGTCTTGCTCGACGTCCCCTCTCTCTGCAGGTCCAATTTGCGACCTCCTGGTCCCTCCTGGGCCCCAGCAGCGTCCAAAAACGCCAAACGCACGATTTGCGTGTAGCAAGGCTTGTTGGCGTCCATCCGGCGGGAAAACACTTCTGCACGACTCTCCAAGGCGTGGGAAATCCATCCTCCAAAGGGGAAGTCTCTAACCCTTGTCGTTTTTGCAGTATTCACAGTTCTTCAGCCTAGTAAGAGCTTCTTTGCACCAACCGCTGGCATTTCTTGGGCATCTGCCCATCTCCGAGCTGCTTGTGACTTTTGGACTTGGTCCCCTTGTTCCACAGGTACCCTCAGTCAGGAATCCATCGTTGTTGCATTGCTGATTTGTGTTTTCCTTGCATTTTCCCTCTAACACGACTATTTTGTCCTTAGGGGAACTTTAGTGCACTTTGCACTCACTTTTCAGGGTCTTGGGGAGGGTTATTTTTCTAACTCTCACTATTTTCTAATAGTCCCAGCGACCCTCTACAAGGTCACATAGGTTTGGGGTCCATTCGTGGTTCGCATTCCACTTTTGGAGTATATGGTTTGTGTTGCCCCTATCCCTATGTTTCCCCATTGCATCCTATTGTAACTATACATTGTTTGCACTGTTTTCTAAGACTATACTGCATATTTTTGCTATTGTGTATATATATCTTGTGTATATTTCCTATCCTCTCACTGAGTGTACACTCTAAGATACTTTGGCATATTGTCATAAAAATAAAGTACCTTTATTTTTAGTATAACTGTGTATTGTGTTTTCTTATGATATTGTGCATATGACACTAAGTGGTACTGTAGTAGCTTCACACGTCTCCTAGTTCAGCCTAAGCTGCTCTGCTAAGCTACCATTATCTATCAGCCTAAGCTGCTAGACACCCTATACACTAATAAGGGATAACTGGGCCTGGTGCAAGGTGCAAGTACCCCTTGGTACTCACTACAAGCCAGTCCAGCCTCCTACATTGGTTGTGCAGCGGTGGGATAAGTGCTTGAGACTACTTACCACTCTTGTCATTGTACTTTTCATAAGAGAAAAATATACAAAACAAGGTCAGTGTATATACACATAGCCAAAAAGTTTTGCATTTCCTCTTTTCACTCTTTTCTAAGTGCTGAAAAGTACTACTAAACTTTCAAAAAGTTCTTAAAAGTTTAAAAAGTTTTTTTCTGTCTTTCCAAAAAGTTCTGAAAACTTTTTTCTCTTTGTCTATCACTTTAACTCTCTCTAAAAATGTCTGGCACAGGCCAAAATGTTGAACTGTCCAAACTTGCATATGATCACCTTAGCTGGAAAGGAGCAAGGAGTCTCTGCATAGAGAGAGGTTTGAGTGTAGGGAAGAATCCTTCCTTAGAACTGTTAATTAATATGCTTAGAGTACAGGATAAGGCCATAAGTGCCCAATCTGTAGAAAAAGTAGCTAATGGTTCTCAATCTGATCCAGGGACTCCCCCAGGAAAAGGTTCAGGAAAGAAACTTCTCAGCCTGCCCATTACTAGACAGTCTAGCATAGTTGGTACAGAGGTTGAATCACACCATACTGATGATGTGATCTCACATTATGCTGGTAGCCAAGCTGTTAGGGTGCCCTCTGTAAGGGACAGGTCTCCTTCTGTTCATTCCCATCATACCTCTGTATCTAGAAATGTCCCTCCCACCCACCCTGATGACAGATTGTTAGAAAGGGAGCTCAATAGATTGAGAGTGGAACAAACCAGACTGAAGCTCAAGAAGCAACAGCTGGATTTGGATAGACAGTCTTTAGAAATAGAGAGGGAAAGACAGAAGTTGGGTTTAGATACCCATGGTGGCAGCAGCAGTATTCCCCATAGTCATCCTGCAAAAGAGCATGATTCCAGGAATCTGCACAAGATAGTTCCCCCTTATAAGGAGGGGGATGACATTAACAAGTGGTTTGCTGCACTTGAGAGGGCCTGTGCTGTACAGGATGTCCCTCAAAGGCAGTGGGCTGCTATCCTATGGCTATCATTTAGTGGAAAAGGTAGGGATAGGCTCCTTACTGTGAAAGAAAATGATGCCAATAATTTTACAGTTCTTAAGAATGCACTCCTGGATGGTTATGGCTTAACCACTGAACAGTACAGGATAAAGTTCAGAGAGACCAAAAAGGAGTCTTCACAAGACTGGGTTGATTTCATTGACCATTCAGTGAAGGCCTTGGAGGGGTGGTTACATGGCAGTAAAGTTACTAATTATGAAAGCCTGTATAACACAATCCTGAGAGAGCATATACTTAATAATTGTGTGTCTGATTTGTTGCACCAGTACCTGGTAGACTCTGATCTGACCTCTCCCCAAGAATTGGGAAAGAAGGCAGACAAATGGGTCAGAACAAGGGTGAACAGAAAAGTTCATACAGGGGGTGACAAAGATGGCAATAAGAAGAAAGATGGTGAAAAATCTCAAGATAAGCATGGGGATAAGGGTAAAACCAAAGATCCCACTTCAAATCTTAAACACTCTTCAGAGGGTGGGGATAAAACAAATTCTTCCTCTTCTTCCCAACCTGCACACATTAAAAAGCCTTGGTGCTTTGTGTGTAAAAATAGAGGCCATAGGCCAGGGGATAAGTCCTGTCCAGGTAAACCCCCTGAGCCTACCACCACTAATACATCAAGCTCTAGTGCCCCTAGCAGTAGTGGTACTAGTGGTGGGACTGCTGGCAACAGTCAAGCAAAGGGTGTAGTTGGGTTCACTTATGGGTCCATAGTGGAAACTGATGTAATCAGTCCCAAGACAGTTTCTGTCACACCTAGTGGCACTGGCCTTGCCACACTGGCTGCTTGTCCCCTTACAATGGATAAGTACAGGCAGACAGTTTCAATAAATGGTGTTGAGGCCTTGGCCTACAGGGACACAGGTGCCAGTTTCACTTTGGTGACTGAAAACCTAGTGCCTCCTGAACAACACATCATTGGACAACAGTATAAGATTATTGATGTCCATAACTCCACTAAGTTTCTTCCCTTAGCTATAATTCAGTTTAGTTGGGGTGGAGTTACTGGCCCTAAGCAGGTGGTGGTATCACCTAGCTTACCTGTAGACTGTCTCTTAGGTAATGACCTAGAGGCCTCAGGTTGGGCTGATGTAGAGTTTTATGCCCATGCAGCCATGCTGGGCATCCCTGAGGAATTGTTCCCTCTCATTTCAAGTGAAATGAAAAAGCAAAGGAGAGAAGGCCTGAAAACTCAGGATCCCTCTCCATCAACAGGTAAAAAGGGTATCACAGTATCCCCTAACCACCCTACCATTCAGGATACTATTCCTGTGGTGGGAGAAACCTCTCCTGGGGTGGCACCTGTTCTAAGGGAATCATCAGCTGGCAAAGCTGGACTCCCTGAGGTGGAAGTACCTCTCTGTGGGATAACTAACATTGGTGAGAAAAACAGCACCATTTTAGTTAACATGGAGCATCCCTCCAACCCTTCCAGAGAAACTTTAGTGCAGAAACCCTGCACTACCTCACAACACTTAGGACAGCATCCCTGCCCTAGTGTGGAGCTCATAGGACAGCATCCCTGCCCTGCTCCAACTCAAGAGAAACAGCATCCCTGTTCTCTCTTCCAGCCAGATGGACAAAGTTTTTGCCCAGCTATGGCTTTTCTGAGACAGCATCCCTGTCTGGCATTTCCATCACTACAAATAGGTTCAGTGGACAATTCCCACTGCTCTAAACTAAAACTTACTGATAGAAACTCTGAAAATACATCTTCACATTGTTGCTTAGCTAAAAAACTTCAAACAGGGTGGTTTACATCCCCACAGGGAAGTAACCATATAGTGGATGATAAAGGGAGTAACCAGTCTATTGCAGAGCTACTCTCTACTTATCACCACTTAGACAATAAAGTCTCAACTGGCCAAGGTTAGCCTTATTGTCCTTCGTTTGGGGGGGGGTTGTGTGAGAAGGTAGCCTCTTTCTAGCCTTGTTACCCCCACTTTTGGCCTGTTTGTGAGTGTATGTCAGGGTGTTTGTCACTGTTTTCACTGTCTCACTGGGATCCTGATAGCCAGGCCTCAGTGCTCATAGTGAAAACACCATGTTTTCAGTATGGTTGTTATGTGTCACTGGGATCCTGCTGGTCAGGACCCCAGTGCTCATAGGTTTGTGGCCTATATGTATGTGTCACTGGGACCCTGTCACACAGGGCCCCAGTGCTCATAGGTGTGCATGTGTATGTTCCCTGTGTGGTGCCTAACTGTCTCACTGAGGCTCTGCTAACCAGAACCTCAGTGGTTATGCTCTCTCATTTCTTTCCAAATTGTCACTGACAGGCTAGTGACCATTTTTACCAATTTACATTGGCTTACTGGAACACCCTTATAATTCCCTAGTATATGGTACTGAGGTACCCAGGGTATTGGGGTTCCAGGAGATCCCTATGGGCTGCAGCATTTCTTTTGCCACCCATAGGGAGCTCTGACAATTCTTACACAGGCCTGCCACTGCAGCCTGAGTGAAATAACGTCCACGTTATTTCACAGCCATTTTACACTGCACTTAAGTAACTTATAAGTCACCTATATGTCTAACCTTTACCTGGTAAAGGTTAGGTGCAAAGTTACTTAGTGTGAGGGCACCCTGGCACTAGCCAAGGTGCCCCCACATTGTTCAGAGCCAATTCACTGAACTTTGTGAGTGCGGGGACACCATTACACGCGTGCACTACATATAGGTCACTACCTATATGTAGCTTCACCATGGTAACTCCGAATATGGCCATGTAACATGTCTATGATCATGGAATTGCCCCCTCTATGCCATCCTGGCATTGTTGGTACAATTCCATGATCCCAGTGGTCTGTAGCACAGACCCTGGTACTGCCAGACTGCCCTTCCTGGGGTTTCTCTGCAGCTGCTGCTGCTGCCAACCCCTCAGACAGGCAGCTGCCCTCCTGGGGTCCAGCCAGGCCTGGCCCAGGATGGCAGAACAAAGAACTTCCTCTGAGAGAGGGTGTGACACCCTCTCCCTTTGGAAAATGGTGTGAAGGCAGGGGAGGAGTAGCCTCCCCCAGCCTCTGGAAATGCTTTGTTGGGCACAGATGTGCCCAATTCTGCATAAGCCAGTCTACACCGGTTCAGGGACCCCTTAGCCCCTGCTCTGGCGCGAAACTGGACAAAGAAAAGGGGAGTGACCACTCCCCTGACCTGCACCTCCCCTGGGAGGTGTCCAGAGCTCCTCCAGTGTGCTCCAGACCTCTGCCATCTTGGAAACAGAGGTGCTGCTGGCACACTGGACTGCTCTGAGTGGCCAGTGCCACCAGGTGACGTCAGAGACTCCTTGTGATAGGCTCCTTCAGGTGTTAGTAGCCTTTCCTCTCTCCTAGGTAGCCAAACCCTCTTTTCTGGCTATTTAGGGTCTCTGTCTCTGGGGAAACTTTAGATAACGAATGCATGAGCTCAGCCGAGTTCCTCTGCATCTCCCTCTTCACCTTCTGATAAGGAATCGACCGCTGACTGCGCTGGAAGCCTGCAAACCTGCAACATAGTAGCAAAGACGACTACTGCAACTCTGTAACGCTGATCCTGCCGCCTTCTCGACTGTTTTCCTGCTTGTGCATGCTGTGGGGGTAGTCTGCCTCCTCTCTGCACCAGAAGCTCCGAAGAAATCTCCCGTGGGTCGACGGAATCTTCCCCCTGCAACCGCAGGCACCAAAAAGCTGCATTACCGGTCCCTTGGGTCTCCTCTCAGCATGACGAGCGAGGTCCCTCGAATCCAGCGACACTGTCCAAGTGACCCCTACAGTCCAGTGACTCTTCAGCCCAAGTTTGGTGGAGGTAAGTCCTTGCCTCACCTCGCTGGGCTGCATTGCTGGGAACCGCGACTTTGCAAGCTACTCCGGCCCCTGTGCACTTCCGGTGGAAATCCTTCGTGCACAGCCAAGCCTGGGTCCACGGCACTCTAACCTGCATTGCACGACTTTCTAAGTTGGTCTCCGGCGACGTGGGACTCCTTTGTGCAACTTCGGCGAGCACCGTTTCACGCATCCTCGTAGTGCCTGTTTCTGGCACTTCTCCGGGCGCTACCTGCTTTAGTGAGGGCTCTTTGTCTTGCTCGACGTCCCCTCTCTCTGCAGGTCCGATTTGCGACCTCCTGGTCCCTCCTGGGCCCCAGCAGCATCCAAAAACGCCAAACGCACGATTTGCGTGTAGCAAGGCTTGTTGGCGTCCATCCGGCGGGAAAACACTTCTGCACGACTCTCCAAGGCGTGGGGAATCCATCCTCCAAAGGGGAAGTCTCTAACCCTTGTCGTTCCTGCAGTATTCACAGTTCTTCAGCCTAGTAAGAGCTTCTTTGCACCAACCGCTGGCATTTCTTGGGCATCTGCCCATCTCCGAGCTGCTTGTGACTTTTGGACTTGGTCCCCTTGTTCCACAGGTACCCTCAGTCAGGAATCCATCGTTGTTGCATTGCTGATTTGTGTTTTCCTTGCATTTTCCCTCTAACACGACTATTTTGTCCTTAGGGGAACTTTAGTGCACTTTGCACTCACTTTTCAGGGTCTTGGGGAGGGTTATTTTTCTAACTCTCACTATTTTCTAATAGTCCCAGCGACCCTCTACAAGGTCACATAGGTTTGGGGTCCATTCGTGGTTCGCATTCCACTTTTGGAGTATATGGTTTGTGTTGCCCCTATCCCTATGTTTCCCCATTGCATCCTATTGTAACTATACATTGTTTGCACTGTTTTCTAAGACTATACTGCATATTTTTGCTATTGTGTATATATATCTTGTGTATATTTCCTATCCTCTCACTGAGGGTACACTCTAAGATACTTTGGCATATTGTCATAAAAATAAAGTACCTTTATTTTTAGTATAACTGTGTATTGTGTTTTCTTATGATATTGTGCATATGACACTAAGTGGTACTGTAGTAGCTTCACACGTCTCCTAGTTCAGCCTAAGCTGCTCTGCTAAGCTACCATTATCTATCAGCCTAAGCTGCTAGACACCCTATACACTAATAAGGGATAACTGGGCCTGGTGCAAGGTGCAAGTACCCCTTGGTACTCACTACAAGCCAGTCCAGCCTCCTACAGCGATTCCAGTCCAACATAGAGTAAGAAGAGTACCTGTTTTGGTAAGAGAGGAGGTAAACAAATTAGTAAATGACATGTTAAAAAGGGGAATAATTGAGCTAGTGGAGACATCTGAGTGGATTTCTCCAGTAGTAATTACACGCAAAGCTGATGGTAAATTGAGATTTTGTGTTGATTTGAGGAGCCTGAATCAATGTGTTGTTGCAGACAATTTTCCACTCCCCAATATCAACGAACTCTTGACTCTATTGAAGGGCGGAAAATTCTTCACGAAACTAGATCTGAAGCACGCATATCATCAGTTCAAGTTGCACAATGACTCCAAATCTCTAACTTCATTTATAACCATGGAAGGAACGTTTCGATTTACACGCATGCCTTTTGGACTATGTTCGGCAGCCAGTGTGTTTCAAAGAGTGATGACTGAAGTATTCCATGATATAGATAATGTACTATATTTCCAGGATGATATTTTAATTTTTGGAGATACGGTGGAGAGTCATAACTTCACTTCAACAGGTTCTGGATAGAATCTCCAATGCTGGACTGACTTTGAGGAAGGAGAAATGTGTGTTTTTGGTCAGAGAGATCGAATATCTTGGGCATACACTTTCGGGGGAAGGTATCAAGCCTAAAAATAACCTACTGGATTCCATTAAATTTGTCCCACCACCGCAGGACAAAGATCAATTGAGGTCCTTTTTAGGTATGATAGAGTATTACTCGAAATTCGTGAAGAACTTTGCCTCTAAGACTGAGATTCTGAGAATGCTGTTGAGGAAAGGGACAAGATTTGAGTGGTCCAGAGTGCAGCAAGAGTGTTTTGAGGCCATCAAGGAGGAGGTGTGCTGTGCTGGCATTTTGACTCCTTTTGACACTGGTAAAAGATCTGTAATCACGGTGGATGCGAGTGCATGTGGGATAGGAGCTGTGTTAGCGCAAATACATCCAACAGGTGAAAAGACCATTGTGTTTGCTTCGCGTTCTCTTACGGATTCAGAGCGAAATTACTCTGTTATCGAGAGAGAGGCTTTGGCTGCAGCTTGGGGTATGGAATACTTTAGAGTTTACGTATGGGGAACATGTGTGACGCTACGTTCTGCCCACAAACCTTTGTTAAAAATTCTGTCTTCTGGTGGTGCTGGGAAGTGTTCTGCAAGATTGGCTCGACTAGCAGCAAGGTTACAGGAATATATGTATGTTCTTGAGTACATACCAGGGTGGAAGAATGTTCAGGCAGACTGTTTATCATGGTTACCTATAGATCGGGAGGTAGTTGATGGAGAGGGTGTGTTGAAGCATGAGAGAGAAGGTGCAGTTGCGAGTGTCTGTGATGTAGTTCATTGGACTCTGGGTGCGGTGAGTGAAGAAGAGTGGGAGCGAGCTTTGACACAGGATGAAGTGTTGAAGGGGGTGGTCAAAATGATAGTGGAAGGAGGAAGGAGAGAAAGCATGTTACCCCCAGCTCTTAGGCCATACGGTAAAGTCTAGGACGAGTTGTCCATTTTGGGCAATGGAGTTTTGGTACGGGGAGAAAGGTTGATACCTCCGTTAGGTGTCAGGAAAAGGTTATTTGAAATAGCCCATGAAGGTCACTTAGGACAGACAATGTCAAAGAAACGCCTCAGGGCTGGTTTTGGTGGCCAGGTATGGACGATGACGTGGTAAACTGGGTGGAAAGGTGTTCTGAGTGCATAGAGAGTGAGAAAAGGCTGAAGGTGAGCAAACAAACTGTGTGTGGGACTATGCGGGATCCAGGCATAGCTTGGCATACGGTTTGTGGTGATTTTATTGGTCCTATGGCAGGTGCGGGTTACAGTCAGAGATTTGCGTTTGTTCTGGTTGATTTGAATACCAAATGGTTAGTTGTTAAGTTTATGACGGAGGTGACAACAGTTTCTACGATAAAGATTTTATCAGAAATTTTCAGTGAGGAGGGTTTTCCTGATTGTCTCGTCACTGATAATGGTACTCAACTTACCTTAGATCGTATGAAGCAGTTCTTAAACGAGTGTGGTGTAAAACATGCACGCACGGCTCTTTATAATCCCCAGGGAAATAGCACTGTAGAAAGGGCTAATAGGATGGTTAAGGGTGCCATTCAGCTTGCTTTGGCAAATAGACTGAGTGTAGGAAAAGTGGTGAGTGATTTGGTGTGGGCCTACCGCACTACAGCAAACAACACATCAGTATATTCGCCTTTTGAGTTGATGCGAGGCAGGAAGCCTAGTACCAAGCTGACTCCGTTCTGGATTAAAGCTCTTTTAGAAGGTAATGGAGTAGAGTGCGATAGTCAGGAGAGGGAAAGGAAAATTAGGAAAAGAATAGTTCCTGGTGATTATGGGAAAAGAATAGTTCCTGGTGATTGGGTGAAGATAAAATCGGGACGGTGTGTTGGAGGATTAAACAAATTTCGAGGGCCATTTCAAGTTAAGCATATCGGCAGGTGGCATGTTGTGTTGGAGAATGGTGAAAAGTGGAATTTTAGGAGAGTGGCTAGGTTTGGTGCGCAGGACTCAAAGTTTGGCACACAGAGGGGTGAATGTGAGGGATCAGTTTTGGGTGAGAGTGAAGGAGAAATTTCGGAATACTTGAGTTCCACTAAAGAAGTTGGTTCTAATAAAGAGGTTGAGTGCCCGAATTCTTCTAATGAGGTTGGGTCTAATCCTATAGCGTTTAATGTGGAAGTAGGTGGATCCAGGGGTGAGACGTCACAGGATATGGAGAAGGGCACTACATTTTCATCAAGGGTTCTTGTGGAGGACAGTATATCTTCTTCTCAACCATCAGGGGGTAAATCTCCTGACATAAATCCAGGGCTAATGAGTGTTTGTCTACAAGAGAGCAGAGACTGAGACGCCCTCCTTCATACTTGCAAGATTATGTGAGATAACCGCATTTAAAGTGGTACAAATTGTAAGTGATATTTAATATTACTATCTGATGTTTATCCAATCTATTCTTTGTGTTGTATTTGTATTTACTGTTGTTATAAATCACAAGGGGGGAGTATATTTTTATGTAAAGGAGGAGGATATGTTATAATGTGTAGCTTAGGTATATTAGAATGCTCGTATGTTGTTATAGGAACGTGGTTCCCTAGGAACTGTGACATTCCACTAGAGGCAGTTATTTTCATCCTGGCTGTGGTGGAGGTCACACTTGTTTCGTGTTATCTAATAAACACCTAATGAAGACATCCTTTGTGTGGAGTCTCTTTTATAACACATAGTCCAAACGAGAAGTGATCAGAGTATGTATAATGATTTTCTTAGTGAATTCAGGCACTAACCTCTAAACCTTATTACACTTTCTAGAAGAGCAAAGCAGGATCCTATAATTGACCTCACCTCGGAGAGAAAGGAAAGATGCTTATCAAATTTAAGTCCCAGGTTTCTTGCCCTCTGTCACCTCTCATGTTTGCCTTATCAATGGAGCCCCTAGGCTCATGGATTATGAGAAACACGAACATGGTTTAATGATTGGTCTCACAGAGCATGCACTGCAATTATTTGCCAAAGACATTTTGAGCTTTTTTGACCAACCCTTGAGAAACAATTAATTCCCTACAACTAGAACTAGGCCTCTTCTTCAAAGTGTTAGATTTATAAGATACATTTTACTGAATCCCAGGGAATAGGAATTGCAGGCTCTCTTCAGACAGAAGGAGATCTGGTGGAACAATTTAGCTCACATGAAGTAACACATCAATTAAATATAAAGACATCAATCTTCTTCCCAACTTGAAATATTTACTGACTGTAATGTCCTGCCACTTCTCAATTCCCTTTAGAAAGAAATGTATCAGTGTGTTTTAAAAGTTGGACATGTACTTTTAAGTTTTATATGCCCTGGTAGTGACAAACTCTTAAAATAGTTTTTCACAACTGCAAGGTCTACCGCTCCCAAAGGATAACATAGGAGTTACATTATTACATTTAATAAGCTGTAACTTTCTAATAAGATCAGGTAACCTTTACATGTTTGATACCCATGGAATTGTAATGATGAATCCTCTTTTATGGGAAAGTCAGATTTTAAATTACAATTGTCAGAAATGGGGTCTCTGGTTGACAGTAAGTTTGCACTCTGTCCAAGCAGGGACCCTTACTCTAGTCAGGGCAAAGGAGGTACACACTTAAGATAACTCCTGCTCACCCCCTTGGTAGCTTGGCACAAGCAGTCAGGCTTTTCTCAATGACAATGTGTAAAGTATTTGTACCAACACACACAGTAATACACTTAAAACACTGCAAAATGGGCACCACACCAGTTTAGAAAAATAGGAAATATTTATGTAAATCAAACAGGACCAAAATGACAAAAATCCAACATACACAAGTCAAGATATGGATTTTTAAAAGAATAAGAGTCTTACTCCATAGAAAACAATGGGAACTGCTGTTACACAAATCACCTGGTTTGCATCTAAAATAAAGCTGCCTGGGTGAGCATGCTTCAAAAAAGTTAGCGATGCGTCGATTCCTTAATAGCGAGTGAGGCTGTGCATCGCTCCTTCTTTGGTCAGGTAGACGATGCGTAATTTTTCTATCCCACAAGAGAGCGATGCGTCGATTTCCAGACGGGCATCTCAGATCCGCGCAGGCTTGCATTGATTTTTGACGCCCAGCTATGATGCATGAGAAATCCAGCCGCACGGTGTTGGAAAACCATGCTGCGTGGGGTTTGCGTGGTTATCAGCAGCCGCAAGCAGATATTTCATCATTTATCCAGCAGCGATGTGTTGATCTCCGAGCCGCGATGCAGGTGGAGCATCAATTTTAGCTGCAAAGTGGGTGGCGCATCGTATTTCAGCTGCGTTGCCGGTGGAGCGTCAAAATCATCCCTGCACGGTGTTCTGTGCCTGGATTTCAGTCCTTGTTCTGCCAACTTCACCTCTCAAGGGTCCAGGGACTGGAATGGGCACCACTTGGCAGGGTAGGAGTCTCATCAGAGAGTCCAGGTGCTGGCAAAGGAAGTCTTTGATTGCCCTGACACTTCAAAACAGGAAGCAAGCTCAATCCAATCCCTTGGAGATTCTTCACAAGCAGGAATATATCACAAAGGCCTGTCTTTGTCCTCTTTCAGGCAGAAGCAGCAAATGCAGGCCAACCCAACAAAGCACAGTATCAGGCAAAGGGGCAGTACTCCTCCTCCAGCTCTTCAGCTCTTCTCCTTGTCAAAGATTCCTCTTGAATCCAGAAGTAATCTAAAAATCTGGGGTTTTTGATCCACTACGAATATCCCTTTCTGCCTTTGAAGAAGGCAAACTTCAAAGGAAAGTCTATGTTGTTCACAAGATTCTGCCTTGCCCAGGCCTGGCTCCAGACTCAAATCAGGGGGTTGGAGGCTGCATGGTGTGAGGGCAGGCTCAGCCCATTCAGGTATAAGTGACCACTCCTCCCTCCAATCTAGTTCAGATGGTCCATCAGGATCTGCAGGCTACACCCAGCTCCCTTCATGTCACCGTCCAGAGGTGATTCACAAACAGCCCAATTGTAAGTCTGACCCAGACAGGGAATACACAAGCAGGCAGAGTCACATAATAATTTAAGTGAGAAAATGCCCACTAAAAGTGGCATTTTAAAACTGACAATTTAAAAACTGACTTTACCAAAAGATGTATTTTAAAATTGTGAGCTCAGAGACACCAAGCTCCAAATTTCAATCTGCTCCCAAAGGGAAACTTCACTTAAAAAATATTTCAAGGCAGCCCCCATGTTAACCTATGAGAGAAATAGGCCTTACAACTGTGAAAAACTAATTTGGCAGTATATCACTGTTAGGACATGTAAAACACATCAGTACATGTCTCACCTTTAAAATAAACTGCACCATGCCCATGGGGCTACCTAAGGCCTATCTTAGGGGTGCCTTAGATGTATAAAAAGTTAAGGTTTGGGCCTGACAAGTGGGTACACTTGCCAGGTCAAATTGGCAGTGGCAGGTCTGAGCCATGTTTACAGGGCTACTCATGCGGGCGGCACAACCAGTGCTGCAACCCACTAGTAGCATTTGATTTACAGGTCCTGGGCACCTCTGGTGCACTTTACTAGGGACTTACTAGTAAATTAAATATGCCAATCATGGAAAAACCAATTACACATACAGTTTACACAGGGAGCACTTGCACTTTAGCACTGGTCAGCAGTAGTAAAGTGGCCAGAGTACCAAAAACAGCAAAAACAGAGTCCAGCACACAGTCAAAACATGGGAAGCAGAGGCAAAAAAGACGGGGGAGACCACGCCAAGGATACCAGGTCTAACAACAATTTTGAAAATGCCACTTTTAGAAAGTTGGAGTTCTCTTGTCTTAGCCATTTGGTCCTCCTTCTAGACAAACACATTGTTAGAAATGGGGTCTTTGGTTGGTAGTCAGCTTACCCCCTGTCCAAGCAAGGACCCTCACTCTAGTCAGGGTAAGTCACACACAATCCAAATTATCCTGTGCACACCCTCTGGTAGCTTGGCACTGAGCAGTCAGGCTTAACTTAGAAGGCAATGTGTAAAGTATTTGTGCAATAAATCAAACAATAACACAAATAGCACCACAAAAATACACCACACAGTGTTTAGAAAAATATATAATATTTATCTGGATATTTGCAGGTAAAAACAATAAAAGATGCAATAAGAAAATGTAAAGATATCCCTGTAAAGTGATATAAAGTGGGTCATTACAACATTGGTGGTAAAAGCCGCTTACCGCCGTGCAGAAGACCGCCAACACACCGCCGCGGCAGCGGAATTCCGCCACAGCTATTATGACCCACATCCCGAAATCCGACAAAATTCAGACACCCACACAAGTCCGCCACACCAAAGGTCAGTGATAAACTGGCGAAAACAAAACCTCCACCGTCACGCCAACAGAAATATGCCCACACTATAATGACACACAAATCCACGCAGCGGTATTTCAACCGTGGTATTCCATTGGCGGTACACACACTCTTACAAAACACAGCCACATTAGACAATTCAAAATACACACACCTGATACACATACACACACCACTCCCACACACCCAATACAATATAAAACACACACCCACATCACCCACAAACCCCTACGACAAAAAATTCAGAAAGAAGGCGAGAAAGAGACACCACCATCCACAAACTAGCAGCCACAGGCACACAACACCATCACCCACACTACTTCCACGCACAAAACACCACACACCACTACATATCACCACACTTATCACCACATACACCACCCCACACATCACCTACACCACCCTATGGCACGGCAAAGACACCCCAGGTTCTCTGAGGAGGAGCTCAGGGTCATGGTGGAGGAAATCGTACGGGTAGAGCCACAGCTATTTGGATCACAGGTGCAGCACACCTCCATAGCTAGAAAGATGGAGCTATGGCGAAGAATTGTCGACAGGGTCAACGCAGTGGGACAGCACCCAAGAAATCGGGATGACATCAGGAAGAGGTGGAACGACCTATGTGGGAAGGTGCGTTCCGTGGTCTCAAGACACAACATCGCGGTACAGCAGACTGGTGGCGGACCCCCACCTCCTCCCCCACAACTAACAACATGGGAGGAGCAGGTCTTCACTATTCTGCATCCTGAGGGCCTCGCAGGAGTTGGTGGAGGAATGGACTCTGGTAAGTCAAATCTTAACTATCATATCCCCTACCCTACCTGCATGCTATCACAGACCCCCACCCACGCCCCCTCCCCTATTACTCCAACTCCTCACAAATGTACTAATAACACAAACCACCCATCCCAACACCAAGCCCTGCATGACACAACAAAGCATGGACACCCATCACTAAAGCATGCCCACTTCACATACCCATAACACCCCCCTCAACCATCATCACACAAGCCCCCACACAGGAATGCTTGCACTGGGGTACACGCTCACCCCCCCATTGCACACCATGACACACACAGATGCAATAATCATGCTTTTATACCCCTGCAGGACCACTACCCAACGTCACCAGACAGGACGGTCCAGACATCTCCACCCCACCCACAGAAGAGGCCCACAGTGATGACAGCAGCTCTGTCCAACTGGATCCAGATGACCAGCCCGGACCATCGTGGGCCTCAGGACAGTCGGTTCCCCACACCCAGTCACAGGCCACCACAGACCTTTCACCCTCTGGTAACACCAGCACAGCACCCACCCACCGGGCCCATACCTCCGTCCCCAGGACACGTCCTTCAGCTATGTGTCCACCACTACAGGGAACCCAGGATAACCCACCACCCCAACAACAACAGGGACCTGGAGGCAGTGGTAGTGGGCACACAGTCCAGGGGACGGAGGCACAGGAACACAGGGGAACTGGGAGGGCTGCTGTGCGACAGGGGGCGGACAGGCCTAGGGAGCCCACTCTCCACGAGGCCCTCTCCTCCATCATGGGAGCCTACCACCACTCCCAGGAGATGATGGCAACGGTACTGGGCAAGTTTCAGGAGACCCAGCGCATGCAGGAGGAACAGTATTTGGGGTTCAGGGAGGAACTCAGAACCATCAGCTCCACCCTGGGCACCATCGTAGGGGTGCTGAAGGAGATACTTAACACCAGGAGGGACACTGTGGAACTGCAAGGGATCCCTGACACTAGCATGGACGATGAACTGCCCACCACCTCCGCCGGCGCTAGTGGACAGGACGCCCCGCCACAGGACCACCACACCAGCACCCCACCCCCTGCAGACAGAGAACCACCCCGCAAACGGTCCCTGAGATCCAGGAACAAGACAGAGCACGATGCAAAGACCCCCGCCAAGAAATGAGACCACCCTGATTGTCATCCTACTGTCCCACTTTGTAACCCTGTCCATCTTGGAACTGCCCCAGCTCCACTTCCTATGCCCATATGGGCAATGCACCTGTGAGACTAATAGACTGGACTCTGCCATGGACATTCCTTCACCATCACCCCTCACCATTTTGCAACCCCCCTCCAATATTGAGCACTTCAATAAACACCCTTGAACCACAAAACAATCTGGAGTCAGTCTGTGATTTCGAAAATGTGTATTAGCAATGAAAGTGCCAAAATGCGTTTTAAAATGTAATGTCAACATACCTATGTCACACATCCCAAGTCCATGAGGAATCTAAGCAGATGACACACGTTGTAAACCACACCTGTGAAACCGTAAGGGAAATGTACAACTCAGTTACCATATACAGGGTTAAATCGACAGACAGGATAGAGGTAGAAGTGTGAAAGTACTTGTAGTAGGCAGGAATGTGTTCTCACCTGTGTGACACTGGAAATATTTCTGGATGACTGAGTCCCTGTTGTTAATGTCTTCTTCCTCTGCTTCCTCCTCATCACTGTCCACAGGCTCCACAGCTGCTACAACACCGTCATCTGGACCATCCTCCTGCAGAAAAGGCACCTGTCGTCGCAAAGCCAAGTTGTGAAGCATACAGCAGGCCACGATGATCTGGCACACCTTCCTTGGTGAGTAGAATAGGGAACCACCTGTCATATGGAGGCACCTGAACCTGGCCTTCTGGAGGCTGAAGGTGCGTTTGATCACCCTCCTAGTCCGCCCATGGGCCTCATTGTAGCGTTCCTCTGCCCTGGTCCTGGGATTCCTCACTGGGGTCAGTAGCCATGACAGGTTGGGGTAACCAGAGTCCCCTAATAGCCACACACAGTGCCTCTGGAGTTGACCCATCACATAAGGGATGCTGCTATTCCACGGGATGTAGGCATCATGCACTGAGCCAGGGATCTTGACATTCACATGGGAGATGTACTGGTCGGCCAAACATACCATCTGTACATTCATCGAATGATAACTCTTCCGGTTTCTGTACACCTGTTCACTCCTGTGGGGGGGGGACCAAAGCCACATGGGTCCCATCAATGGCACCTTTGATGTTGGGGATATGTCCCAGGGCATAGAAATCACCTTTCACTGTAGGCAACTCTTCCACCTGATGGGAAAACGATGTAGCTCCGCATGTGTTTCAGCAGGGCAGACAACACTCTGGACAACACGTTGGAAAACATAGGCTGGGACATCCCTGATGCTATGGCCACTTTTGTTTGAAATTACCCATTTGCAAGGAAATGGAGCACTGACAGCACCTGCACTACAGACTCGGAGTTCACCAGTGGGACGGAGAGCGAGGGGAGCTCCACAGCGGGGACAGGAGCTGACACCAGCGACACGGACTCGTCCTCTGATGGGAGCTCCCTTGTGGTGGCGGCAACATCTGTGCCCCCGCATCTACAGGTACAGCCGCCACCCCCCCTACCAGCACCGCCCTCCCAGCAGCCCCTCAGCCTTTGCCCCGTGCTCGCTCACCCAGGAGGGTGGGCATCACCTTCGCCCCAGGCACCTCAGGCCCTGCCCCAGTCACCCCTGCTGCACTCAGTGAGGAGGCCATTGACCTCCTCAGGTCCCTCACTGTTGGGCAGTCTACCATTTTGAATGCCATCCAGGGTGTAGAAAGGCAGTTGCAACAAACAAATGCATTCCTGGAGGGCATTCATTCTGGTCAGGCGGCCCTTCAGCGAGCTTTTCAAACTCTGGCCTCAGCACTGATGGCAGCCATTGTCCCTGTCTCTAGCCTCCCCCCTCCAACTTCCTCCACCCAGACCCAATCCCCTGTACCCCAGCCTATCCCAAGCACACCTTCAGACCAGCTTGCACACACGTCAACACACAAGGGAAGCTCAGGCAGACATAAGCACCACACATCCCACAGGAACTCACGCAAGCATCACACACATGCAGACACACCAACATCCACTGCCTCCACTGTGTCCCCCTCCTCCTCGTCTCCCTCCTCCCTCCCAGTCTCGTCTCCACTCACACCTGCATGCACTACATCAACAGCCACTACTGCCATCACCTGCACACACACCACCACACCCCGCTCACGTTCAGTCACCACCCCCACTACCATTCACACGTCCCCTGTGTCCTCTCCCAGTGTGTCTGTGACGCCCCCTCCCAAGATACACAAACGCAGGCACACACCCACCGAACAGCCATCCACCTCACGACAGCCTCCACCGCATGCACCTTCACCCAAAGTCAGCAAACAACACCTCCTACAACCACAACCTCTTCCTCCACTCCCAAACCCCCTCCAGCTACTCGTTCCAGTGTCTCCAAAAAACCTTTCCTGTCCAACCTTGACCTCTTTCCCACACCTCCCCACCCCGTCCATCTCCTAGGTCCCGAACTAGCACCTCAGCCACAACATCTCCGGGAACAGTGGTGCCTGTAGTCACCGGAATCTGGAGTGCACCAACCACCAGGGCAGCCTGTGTGGCACGGAGCCACAGCACAGACAGTCCCCCACCTGTGAAGCATCAAAGGTTGGCCAGAGACGGGGAAGACTCCAGCCACCAATGCCGCTCCCAGGGGTCCCGGTGGGAGTGTGGAGTCAGCTGCGACACCTTCCAAGGTGGGGAAGGGACACAAGAAACCAGGAAAGTCTGGGAAGAGCAGCACGGCGGACGAGACCGCCATCATCCCCGCTGCCCAGGAGGCCACAGCCGTCATCCCTGCTGGCCAGGAGGCCACAGCCATCATCCCCGCTGCCCAGGAGGCCACAGCCATCATCCCCGCTGCCCAGGAGGCCACCGCCATCATCCCCGCTGGGCCAGAGAGGACCGCCAGCACAAGCCCCGCTGGGCCAGAGCGGACCGCCAGCACAAGCCCCGCTGAGTCAATGCAAAGGAGCCCGCCGCTCCAAGTACAGCTGAACAGGGCACCGCCGCTCCAAGCACCACTGAACAGGGCACTGCTGCCTCAAGCACCGCTGAACAGGGCACCGCCACCTCAAGCAGCGCTGAACAGGGCACCGCCGCCCCAAGCACCGCTGAACAGGGCACCTGTGCCTCAAGAACCGCTGAACAGGGCACCGCCGCCTCAAGCACCACTGAACAGGGCACCGCCGCTCCAAGCACCGCTGAATAGGGCACCGCCACCTCAAGCACCGCTGAACAGGGCACCGCCGCCTCAAGCACCGCTGGCCCATGATCGCCAAGGGCCCTGACGCTACTGAGTCCGTCCCGGGCAGGATGAAGCACTCTGGGCACAAAGCCCCCTCCAGAACCAGTGGAGAGTTACATCCACTACCTCTGTCCTTAGCATGATGAAGCACTCTAGGCACAAAGCCCCCTCCAGAACCAGTGGAGAGATACATCCACTACCTCTGTCCTTAGCAGGATGAAGCACTCTGGGCACAAAGCCTCCTCTAGAACCAGTGGAGAGATACATCCACCACCTCTGTCGTTAGCAGGATGAAGTACTCTGGGCACAATGCCTCCTCCAGAACCAGTGGAGACTGTTATCCACTTGAGAGACTGTGGCTTTGCACTCCCCAGGATTGAACAGTGGGCAACCCACCCACTGTAGAGACTTGAGAGACTGTGGCTTTGCACTCCCCAGGATTGAACAGTGGGCATGTGGCCCTCTCATGGATTTGGCGTCGTGAACTCAACTGGCTGAGGTGCCCCACTTTCCTTCCCCCTGAGGTGCCTGTTTTCTTGCTCTCTGATGCCCCTGCAGTGTTCTCTCCGTCATAGTCAGGGATCTTGTGTGGGCCTCGCCCATACTGTGTGGGCCCAGTGTTCCACCGACTTAATTGGAGCACTACCTGGACTACTATGCTTGGTGTATATTTTGTTTATGGTGTATATATATATTTTTGCCTGCTTGATTTTAATATATTACAATGGTTCCACTAATTTCCTTTTGTCTTTGCATTCTTCCGGGGGGTTGGGGGTGTGACTATCATGTATTAATATGTATTAGTGTGTGTGTTGTAGTGGGTGAGGGTGGGGGTGGGGGTGTTGCGTGTCCCTATTTTTTCCCTTCCCTGTGTCGTAGGTGCAGTACTCACCGTGGTCTTCACCGCTGGCGTTCGTGCTCCTGGTAGAGGAGCAGGAAGACTATCGCAGGGTGAATTTGGAGTTCTGGCTCCATGGTGTCCTAGTTCCTCGTGGGGTGTGTGAGCGTTTTCCCTTCGGAATCCTGTTTCTGCTGTGTTTTTATCAGCGGTGAATCCACCCCGGAAAAGGTGGCGGATTGGCCTGTTGTGATACTGTGGGCGGTACTTTGTCTTCCGTCTGTCTGTTGGCGGTGACCGCCAAGCTGTTTGTTTGTTCCGCCGTGGCGATCGGAGTGTTAAAGTGGCTGTCTTTGTTGGCGGGTTCCGCCACGGTCATAATTGCAAATTTTTTACTGCCGGCCTGTAGGCGGTCTTACCGCCGCTTTAACACCGACCGCCAGGGTTGTAATGACCACCATAATATTTTCTGGCAATTACTTATACATCACGGCACTATGAAGGTGCAGAATATCATTTTCCGTTTTTGCACGTCTATGTAGGGCTGACACTCGGATCAATGGCAATACAAACACTCCACAAGGTGATCGCGCTAACAAGAATATGAGCGCTTTGTTACAATTCATATAATAAGATACTCCTTGCAAGATGGACGCACTGTTTAAGAACAAGTCCTTCTACTGTTTCGGCATCCCGTGTCCGTCCCGTCTATGTGGGGACTTTTCACAACGAAGGGGAGCTCGCCAGTCCTCTTTTTATGTTCAGGAAATAGGATAAAGTTATCGGCGTGAAGCATTTCCGACGCGTACTCACGTTTGGTATGGATGAAGTTCAATCTCCGATACAGATACAGGTGGGTCCGAATGTTGACGGCGTTAGTCGAGTGACTTAGGTTTTTTGGCGGTCTTTCTTGCTGTGCGGTAAGAATTTGCATAGATGGAGCTGTACAGCATATACTAACATTAGTGGTATATGTTTTTTATTCAGTAGATTCACTCACAACACGAGTGAGATTATTATGTAAAGCGAGGTACATTATGGCTGACTCATAGATGAACTATATCTATGAATATTGATGTTTTTTGTAACATGCCAAAACTGCGTATACAGGTAACTTTGGTTATTATTTTTTTTCCTATCTTTCCTCAATAGTTGTCAGCCGGCATGTTAAGTGCACAGATTTTACGTAGTATTAGGTCCTTTTTTTACCGACGGATCACCTTCATACATCCCAAAAATATTTTTAGCTCACATAAAAACAACCGTTTCTATACTTTTGGGCTCTGGTTTTGGGAGACTTGCAGTGACCACTCACATTAGGACCACATATTCACGGGCTCACACAGAGAAGGGTGTGTTTGTATTCTAATTTAAACACTTCTAATTTTTCCTATCCATCCCACATTTCTTGATTTGCTTCTTTGATATGGTCATGGGTCTATACATTACTCTGATATGTGGTATTTGCTCCAAATTGGTTATCAGCTTTATTTTTGATACAATTGCAGCCCTGACAAAGTAATTTGGGTATCCCCCAGATGAAACATGTGTTGGCTGGTAATCTTTTCGAAAAAGAACTTATTGGACTCAATTTGGACACTGACATTTGACTGTGGGGTCGAATTAGAGCATCACCCATAGCAAAAAGAATTTGTTGATTGAACTGATTACATTGGATGGAGACATTGCCATTAAATCATAATAATTTGTGGAATACATTGGAGACTGCCTCACCTCTCAATTTTGTATATTAATACTCCACACAACTTCAAAGTGATTTGGCATGAGGCTATATCACAAAGGACTATTGCAATAATTTTGGCATAATATTGTACTGTTTGGTATATTATTGTTGATTTAACGGGTGCCTCTTGTTTGTTTTGTTCCCCCCAGAAGAGGCCCACAGTGATGACAGCAGCTCTGGACACCTGGATCTGGATGACCAACCTGGCCCATCAGGGACCTCCGGACAGTCGGTTACCCAGGCACAGTCCTATATCACCACAGAGCCTCACCACTCAGGAAATACCACCACAGCACTCACCCAACTGGCCCATACCTCTGTCCCCAGGACACATCAATCAGCAGTGTGTCCACCACTACAGGGACCCCAGGGCACCCCACAAACACAAGACATTCAGGGATCTGGAGTCAGTGGCAGTGGGCACACAGTTCAGGGGACAGAGCCACAGGACAACAGGGAAGATGGGAGGACTGCTGTGTGACAGGGGGAGGACAGGCCCAGGGAACCGACTCTCCACGAGGCACTCACCAACATCCTGGGAGCATACCACCATTCCCAGGAGACGATGGGCCAGATACTGGACAAGTTGCAGGAGGCCCATCGACTGCAGGAGGGACAGTACCTGGGGATCAGGGAGGACCTAAGGGACATCCACACCACCCTGGTCACCACTGCAGGGGTGCTGGCAGACATGGCCAACACCATGAGGACGGCAGTGGCACACCAACTGGCCCCTGACACTAGCCGCACCAATGAACAGCCTTCCACCTCCACTGCCGGAAGTGGACAGGAGGCCCTGCCACAGGAACAACAGGCCACCTGCACCCATCCTCCTGCAGAAGGAGAACCACCCCACAAATGGTCCCTGCGATCCAAGCAGAAGCCAGAGAACATTGTAAAGACCCCTGCCAGGAAATAAGACTCTCCTGAATGTCACCCTTGTGTCCCACTTTGTCATCCTGTCCACTTTGAACTGCCATTGCTCCACTTCCTATGACCCTTTGGACAATGCACCAGTGATCCACATAGACTGGACTCTATCCTGGACTTTCCTCCATCAGCAACCCAGCCCATTGCACATGCCCCTCCACTTAATAGCACCTAAATATACACCCTTGGTGAAACTACAAGTAAGGAGTCTGTCAATTGATTGAAATATGTATTTGTTTAACAAGCAGTAAACATTTCAATTCAACTGTACAGTAATGTACACATAGGTATGTCCTGTAGTTGGCTGGAGTCAACACACCAGGAGCCAGAGTGGGAAACAGATATCTGCAAATAGAGATGCCAAAGGGTTCAGTAAGTGGCCATAGTAGTGTGAAAAACAGCCTGCCATGTACAATGTCCAACACAAAACTGTCAATGGAAGGTGAAGTTACAGTGTCCTACCTGTGTGTCACTGGAAGTACTGTCGAATGATTGCTGTTCTGTTGTCTTCATCCGCATCCTCTGCCTCCTCTTCATCACCGTCCACAGGGTCAACTGCTGCCACACGCCCATCTCCAGCCTCATCCTCCTGCAGAAAAGGCACCGGGCGTCTCAAGGCAAGGTTGTGCAACATACAACATTCCACGATGATCTGGCAGACCTTCTTGGGTGAGTAGCACAGGGAACCACGTGTTAGATGGAGGCACCAAAACCTGGCCTTCAGGAGGCCGAATGTCCTCTTGATTATTCTTCTTGTTCGCCCATGTGCCTCATTGTAACGTTCCTCTGCCCTTGTCCTGGGATTCCTCACAGGGGCCAGTAGCCATGAGAGGTTGGGGTAACCAGAGTCACCTGCAAATATTGAGGGATACCTGTTATCCAAACACTAACTCTTAGGGCCAACACTATACCCATACACCAACATATACTGGGTGGGAACCATGGGCTCACCTATTAGACACACCCGGTGCCTCTGGAGTTGAGTCATCACATATGGGAGGCTGCTATTCCTCAGGATATAGGCATCATGCACAGACCTAGGATACTTTGGATTGACATGGGAGATGTACTGGTCCGCCAGGCACACTATCTGCACATTTATCAAGTGAAAGCTCTTTCGATTTCCAAACACCCGTTCGTTTCACTGTAAGTGCAATATGCAATATATGTACCATCAATAGCCCCAATTATGTTGGGGATATGTCCCATTGAATAGAAGTCAGCTTTCACTGTGGTCAAATCCTCAACCTGGGGGAAAACAATATAGCTGCACATGTGTTTAATCAGGGCAGACAACACTCTGGTCAGCACTATTGAGAACATTGGCTGTGACATTCCTGCTGCCAAGCCCACTGTCACTTGGAAAGAACCTGTTGCCAAGAAATGAAGCACAGATAGGACTTGCACAAGAGGGGGGATCCCAATAGGGTGACGGATAGCAGATATCAGGTCTGGATCCAATTCGCACACAGCTCCCTGATTGTGGCCCGGTCAAGTCTGTAGGTGAGGATAATGTGCATGTCCTCCATTGTTGCCAAGTCCACCAGGGTTCTGTAGCGGTTGTAATCTAGGGGGCAAAACTGGGAGCGCCTGGTCAGTATTCCACAATTTCCAAACTGTACACTGCATTGCATGTTGTGACCGAAACAGTGTGTTGTTGGATAGGCCCAAATAGGGCCTATGTGTACTGTGACGCAGTTAGGTGCCATGGCCTGCCCCCCACTGAAATGGCATCTGCCTGTCCTGTGTGGATGGACAGGTGGAAATGAAGTAATTCCGCTGACATTGTGAGCCGTTGCGGGAGGCAGTCGAGTACCGCCGTGCAACCCCTCATTGGTTGTCATTGGGCCCTATGGCTTACAGTAGCCAATAGGGATGAACGCTGGTGGTGACGGTATGCACCGTCACGGACGTGACTGCCATTTTTTATCTGTTCTCTCACTTGCTACTTGACCTTCAACAGGAGAGGACCTTCACTGCAAGTGCTGCTGTAACCTGTGTCTGGAACTGACCATGGCTCAAGTCACTGGGGACAGGGCCCCTGCCTTCTCCGCTGCAGAGTTGGAGAGACTGGTGGATGGGGTCCTACCCCAGTACCGAATGCTGTATGGGCCTCCAGACCAACAGGTGAGTACACTGTGAGCACGATGCATGGGGCATGAATGCATGGAGTGCTGTGTGTGAGGGCCTCGTGTAAGGTGGGGGGGTGGAAGGGTCCTGGCCAGCGTGCTGAATGTATGCTGGGCAATGTCTGTGCGTAAGGGGATGTGAGGGATATAGTGGGCCATGAGTGTAACAGGCCAGACGGTATGGCTGATACCTTTTTCTATGTTTATTTCCCTGCAGGTCAGTGTCCATCAGAAAAAGGGAATATGGTGTGCCATCGCCAAGGATGTGTGGACCCTGGGGGCAATGGCAGGCGGAGCACCCACTGTCGCAAACGGTGGGAGGACCTGAGATGCTGGGCACAGAAGATGGCAGAGGCCCAGCTGGGGATGGCCTCCAAATGAGGAAGGGGGCCCGTCACAACCTGACCCCCCCGATGGCCCACATACTGGCAGTTGCCTATCCGGAGCTGGATGGGCGCTTGAGGGCATCACAGCAGCCACAAGAGGTTGTGTACAGTTTCCCAATATACTACTTGCACGCAGTGGGGTGGTCTCAGGGTGGGGGATGTGGGCCTGTGGGTGACCCTAGGCCAGGTCAGACATTGCGGGGTAGGTCCCATCTTGGGCCGGAGCTGATGAACCACACCTCCTACAAAGCTAGTAGGCATCCACTACTGGGCAGAGGTCTGTGGGTGTGAGGTATGCTGCTGCTGGAGTTAGGTATTCCTGTCCTTGGGCTGATGACTAGCATTGTGACTGGTAGTGCATTGCATAGTGCGTAGGCCTGTTCCCGTTGTGAGGGTGCTGTGTACACCAACTGTGATGTTGGTGTAGCCATTGACCAAGTGTATCCTTTGTCTCTCCCCCCTCTTTTTGTTTTGTCACCCTGTCCCACATGGCCCAGGAGGCTGAATCCACCAACGGTGAGGGCACCAGTGGGACGGAGGGCGAGGGAGCACCACAGCAGAGCCTGAAGGGGACACTTCTGACAGTGATACCTCCTCCGATGGAAGCTCCCTGTCGGTGGCGGGCACCTCTGTGGCCACCCCAGCTGCAGGTGCAGCTGCCACACCCATACCAGCACCGCCCTCCCAGCAGCCCCACAGCGTGTTTCCCATGCCCGCTCACCCAGGAGGGTGGGCATCTCCTTCGCCCCAGGCACCTCAGGCCCTGCCCCAGTTAGCCCTGCTGCCCTGAGTAAGGAGGCTATTGACCTCCTGAGATTCATTTCTATTGGGCAATCAACCATAGTGAATGCCATCCAGGGCCTGGCAGGCCATTTACAACAAACAAATGCATTCCTGGAGGGCATTCACTCTGGCATGGCACCCCAACAGAGATCAATCCAGGCTCTGGCCTCCTCCCTGATGATGGCCATTGTCCCTGTCTCTAGCCTCCCCCTCTCCAACTTCCTCTACCCAGTCCCAGTCCCCTGAACCCCAACCTATCCCAAACACACATTCAGACCATCATGCACCCAAGACAACACACAGGAGTTGCTCAGGCAAACACAAGCACCACACATCATTCCACAGGCACTCACACCAACACCATCCAGATGCAGACACACCAACATCCACAGACTACACTGTGTCCCCCTCCTCCTCCTCGTCCTCCACTCTCCCAGTAGCATCTCCACTCACACCTACATGCACTACATCCTCATCCACTACTGCGATCACCATCACGCCTATCGCTACACACCCCTCACTGGCAGTCGCCACCCCCACAACCATGAACACGTCCCCTGTGTCCTCTCCCACTGTGTCTGTGCCCCCTCCTCCTAAAGTACACAAACGCACGCACCCAACAGCCATCCACCTCAACAGCATCCAGCCCATGCACCTGCACCCAAACACAACAGACAGACACCTCCAACAACCACTCCCTCTTCCTCCACTCCCAAACCTTCACCCTCTTCCCGCCCCAGTGTCCCTAAGAAGCTTATCCTCTCCGCCGTTGACCTCTTCCCTCCCCCCATCCTTCACGTCGGGCAAGGGTGGTCAGAACCCAGGCGTGCACCTCAGCCGCCCAGTCAACGGCCACAGTAGTGTCGGCAGCTACTGCAGGTGGGAGAGGCTCCACGGAACCAGCCTTCAGCACTGACAATGTGCCTGCATCAGCTGGCAAGGTGAAGGGCAGGGAAGCACCACCAGCTGCCAAGGTGAAGGGCAAGGAGGCAAAACCAGCTGCCAAGGCCAAGAGCAAGGAGGCACCACCAGCTGCAAAGGGCAAGGGCAAGCAGGCACCACCAGCTGCCAAGGGCAGGAGCAAGGAGGCACCACCAGCTGCCAAGGGCAGGGGCAAGCAGGTACCACCAGCTTCCAAGGGCAAGAGCAAGGAGGCACCACCAGCTGCCAAGGGCAAGCAGGCACCACCAGCTGCCAAGGGCAAGAGCAAGGAGGCACCACCAGCTGCAAAGGGCAAGGGCAAGCAGGCACCACCAACTGCCGAGGGCAAGGATGCACCACCAGCTGCCAAGGGCAATCAGACACCACCAGCTACCAAGGGCAAGAGCAAGGAGGCACCACCAGCTGCCAAGGGCAAGAAGGCACCACCAGCTGGGAAGGGCAAGGGCAAGGGGCCTGTCCCTGCAGGCAGGAAGGACAGGAGGCCTGGTGCTGGCACTGATTCTGAGCCCCACCACCAGCCATGGCGGTTCAGTCGTCCGAGGCTGCAGGGGTAGGGCTGGAGCCTCTCCCCCCACTGCCATTCCTGACACCAGCACCGCCAACAGCACCACCAATGGCAGCAGCCGGCCCAATGGGCAGCCATCCGAGGCTGCAGAAAATAGGCAGGAACATCCCCCCACCACTGCCACCACTGCCAGCAGCCCCACTACTGCCACCACTGAGCAGCCATCACTTCTGGGGGGCAGTGTGTAGTCCTGCCTCCATGAACTGTAGTGCGCCCCCGGCCATGCAAATCCTGTGGCTATGACACCCAGGGGAGAGACTGTGACCTTGCAGTCCCCAAGATCAGCATCACTGGGCACAAAGCCCCCTCCAGAACCAGTAGAGGAAGCCATCCACTCACCCCCTCCTTGCCAGGATGAAGCACACTGGGCACAAAGCCCCCTCCAGAACCAGTGGAAGAAGCCATCCACTCACCCCCTCCTTGCCAGGATGAAGCACACTGGGCACAAAGCACCCTCCAGAACCAGTGGAAGAAGCCATCCACTTGAGAGACTGTGGCCTTGCACTCACCAGGACCAAGCTGTGGCCTTGCACTCCCCAGGACCAAGCAGTGGGTAAACAACCCACTAGACAGACTGTGGCCTTGCACTCCCCAGGACCAAGCAGTGGGCAAACCACCCACTAGAGAGACTGTGGCTTTGCACTCCCCAGCACCAAGCATTGGGCAAACCACCCACTAGAGAGACTGTGGCCTTGCATTCCCCAGGACCAAGCAGTGGGCAAACGACCCACTTGAGAGACTGTGGCCTTGCACTCCCCAGGACCAAGTAGTGTGCAAACCACCCACTTGAGAGACTGTGGCCTTGCACTCCCCAGGACATCACACAGGGCATGTAGCCCCCTCCAGGACCAGTGGCGTTGTACCATCTTCCGGCTGCGGTGCCCCCCGTTCCCCGTCCCCCTGAGGTGCCTGTGTATTTTTTACCTGATGCTCCTGCGGTGTTCTCTCCGTGTTGTTGCAGGAGTCAAGTGGGGCCTTGGCCTATGTGATGCGGCCCTGTGGCCCACGGACATTGTGGACTGGGCTGTGTCTCTCCATTTGTATAAATGTATATACTGTTTTGATTTTGAAGTGCAAATTTCTAGGTTTTTATCTTCTTACACTCACTTTAATCAATTCCTTTTGGCCTTGCACTATACTGCATCTGCTTGTGTGTCTGGTGATGAGGTGGGGGTATTGTGTGTGTGTGTGTCACTCTCTTTTTCCTCCCTCCCTCCCTTGTGTGCTAGGCGGCTGTACTCACCGTGGTCGTCTTCACCGGTGTTGCTGTTCATAGTGAAGAAGGAGATAGACGAGCATGGAGAACACCTGCAACTCAGGCTCCATGGCGGCGTGGTTCTTTCCTGAGTCTCCAGAGGTGAGTCTTTTGCCTTCTGTGTACTGTTTCTGCCGTGCTTTTGATGTCGTTGGTACCGCACCGGAAAAGGTGGTGGATAGGTCTGTTGTAATAGTGTCCACCTGGCTGTTGGCGGTTACCGCCGCGGTGCTTGTTGCTACTGCCGTGGCGGTCAGTGTGTTAAAGTGGCTGTCTGTGTGGGCGGTTTCTGGCGTGGTCATAATTCCCTTTTTGTTACCGCCGGCCTGTGGCTGGTATTACCGCCGCTTTATCACTGACCGCCAGGGTTGTAATGAGGGCCATAGTGTGTCTTTCAGTCTCTTATAGACATCTAGCCCTCATTATAGAGAATATTCTGTTCAGACATTGAACTCCATGAGCGATTAATTCCCACTTCATCCCTTACCACTTCAATAAAGGTATTCAATAACTCTATGACCCATATAGGACCTAGGCATCATTAACTGGGCGTCTTAAACGGTGGTTGAACGTTGAGCTATGCTAGCGCGCCTCGTCCTTAGTAGGCAAACTTACAAGGGGACGTGTATAGGCTGATGAACCTTTTCGATCGCATGGAGTATCCTAGCCATGTGGTGACCAATGTCATCAATAATCAATGTAATCAATCAATAACCACTAAGAGAATCATTAGACATTAGACCATATATCAACATTTCATAAATAACCACAACTCAATTTACATTTTAACAATTTTTATTTCCCTATTTGTTTCAATTCTAAGTCATCAGGTTAGATCAAACGTTATTTAATCAGCTCAGAGTTGGCTCATTAGTGACCACCAATAACATAATCTAATCAAAACATGAGAAAACATATGCTTTAATGCTTCAGCATAAGCCAACAAAAATGAATATATCAACATTAGTAGCAGAGTTCAGCAATCAGTTTGTCAATCATTTGTCACTCTCAACGTCACCCAAAGGAACCTTACCTAACCCAGATTAGCATTAGCATCTGGGACTTCATGCGAAAACAATTTAGAACATTAATTTGTATAACATCTAGCTAGGAGAAAAACTATTCAAACAGCGCAGTTGGTACCTAGAAAGAAAAGCACAAATAGTTAACAGTCACAGTGTCATAGCTATCTATTCACAGAATGGATCAGCAACAAAGTCAGTCTTCGTCTTCAGGTCATCAATCGATCAGCAACGCATCAGGCTCTCAAGAGGATAAGCCCAATGACAAAATCTCAAATCACGTCTTCTAACATCATCAATTCACCCCTCGCATCTGAATTTTTCGCCTCTTGTCATGACTTTTTATTAAGGTTTTCCAGTCCATCCCCCTAATTCCTAATTGGTCATTCAATCACCAGTTATTACTCTACCCAATAATATTAATTTCACAAATCTATGAATTCTAATATTACGCCGTTCTCAGTTCGTTGATTGGTTCACTGTACAATGTCCTCATCATCCGGCTCATCAGGTATCGAAATTGTTGCATCTTCTTCTCCAGTCCATGCTTCTATTGTTCAAGTCCTGGGGAAGTACATTGAGTCTGTCTCACACCAAATTTGTTACATGTCTAGTTCCATCATCTCCTTTTCATCAGTACATTGCAGAAAATTCTGGCTAAGCAGATTTTATTAGTATACACGGTTAATGGTCAGTTCAACGCATCAGCTTCTCTACAGTGTGCTAGTAATTCTGCGTCTGCATGAGGCCTGGCAACTAGGACACAACTTCGGCTAAGTTAACTCTACAATATAATGCAAAACACTCGTTATCCATCTTAATATGACATACTACTACATTATTATTATGTATTTTCAATATTTTATGCATTTTTTATCATTTTAGTATAGATTCGTATAAACTAGCTGTCACTCTCCGTGGGCACATTTCCAAACGTGCACATTAATTTTTCTACATTTAATTTTTCTATCAACTTCTTGTTAATCAAAAAACATAAACATGTATTAATAATTTCTAATTAGCATATCTGCTTCACAGTGTAATTTTTGAGTCACTTTCCTCTGGAATGTTTGATATGTTGTGGTCTCTGCTGCTTTGAGTATAGGAATCAGTAGTCTTGGTGAATTTATGCCGTGATTTCACTCTCCAACAAAGGTGGTAATATCTGTGTTGTTTTTCCAGTGGCAGAGTAATGTGTAGCAGGCTCCTTTTTTAATGGACTCTTGCTTCTGGTCACTGAAGGGGTTGAACCCTTCTCGGGATGCTCCTATATTGTCCTGCCTCTATTTATAGTTTTTGCAACACAAAGAATGTGATCCTTGAATACTAGACTCAATCCCTCTGGGAGGTAAGACGGTTGGCACTGGTCTCAATAGTCACATTCCTTTAGTGTTGGTCTTGTGACCTGAGCCCATTAGATTATTTATGCTTTCCCTTGTAATATTTGCAAGCACTCTGGCTCACTTTCTTGTGGATGTTGAGCATGTATCTGCTTTTCTTTTTGTTCCTCGTTTCTTGCATTTCGTTTATGTGCCCCATTTCGGATTTACCTTCTTATTTGGATGTGGGTGGAGTGCCCACATCACCATGACAAGATATGTGTATAAACAATGTGCACGTTTGTTGACTTTCAAGCAAATTTTGGAGGTAGAACCTGCTGTAATGTGTTATAGAGCAAACCAGTGGCGGCTGGTGACTCAAGAAAATGGTGGGGCATCGCTCCGTCTGGAGTCTAATGACAATGCAGCGAGCACATCAGTCCTGAGGGAGGAGCGATTGACGTTCACACGGAGACAAGCAGGTGTACAGAGCTCTCGGGGCACTAGTGCCCACAATCATGATTCACAATAGCACAACAGCCTAGCAGCCTAGTGTATGCTTTACATAAGCAAATGCATGACTAAATAGATTGGTATTGCCGAACCTTGTTCGTGCATGGGTACATCTTGACCCATTATTGGATCCAGGGTGTCCCGAGAGCTTTCTGAGTTTCATACAAGTTATAAATAAATGATATATTTAGGATTGATCACACTCGCTGTCTGTGCAGGGTCCATGCAGCTCGAAGTCTTTGTCAGCCCCTCTAAGCACATCCACTTCAGACAATGCCAGGTGTTCTGCAGACAGTCTCACGGTTTTCAACCAAGAACTGTTTTCTCTGGGAAGTCTTAGATTCTACCTCTGAAGTCTGTTCTCACTTGTTAAGGGAATGTGCCTAACCTTTTTTTCACTCAGAGATTTACTGATAAAGCGATACACTAAAATGTAAAAATTAATTAATCCAAATAGCGCAATTTGCAGTCTTGGTGGTTGAACAGGTCGCCAAGATTTGATCAAGTTTCAGCAGAGTATATGCGCGGCTTGGATGTGCTGAAGAGGTATGTGGGTCACTATTTAATGGGTGTTGAGCTCGTTCAGGTCACCAGGGAGGCCTTTACTAAAGAACACTGAGCATGGTGGGACACGGATGCATAGGGACCACTGTTCCAGCATGCTTTGTGTTGTTGGCTGACAAACTCTCATGAGCGGTACCATTGTCAGCTATACTACTGCAGAAAAAACGATGTATTGTCCCAGGGACTTTGCTGGTAAAAATTACAGCAGGTGCAGTGGTTAAAACACTATGGGGGTCATTCCAACCCTGGCGGTAAAAGCCGCTTACCGCTGTCAGAAGACCGCCAACATACCGCCGCGGCCGCGGTAAACCGCCACGGTCATTCTGACCCACAACAGGCAATCCGCCAAAATACAGACATCCACAAAAGTCCGCCACACCAAAGGCCAGCGAGAAACTGGCGATGACCAAACCTCCACCATCACGCCAACAGAAATACGCCCACACTATCACGACACACGAATCCACGTGGTGGTCTTTCAACCGCGGTATTCTATTGGCAGTACACACCGCCGCGCTCAAAATACACGCACACTTACAAAACACAGCCACATTGGACAATTCGAAACACACACACCTGATACACATACACACTCCACTCCCACACACCCAATTAAATATAAAACACACACCCACATCACCCAAAAACCTCCACTCCTAGAGAATCGGGACCACTCACAGAAAAATAGAGAACCGAGCACCCAGACGCGCATATTACATACACCCAGCAATATTACCACGCACTTCACACAACACATCACCACACTTAGCACCACACAATCCACCCCACACATCACCCACACCACCCCATGGCACCGCAAAGACACCCCAGATTTTCTGAGGATGAACTCAGGGTCATGGTGGAGGAAATTGTACGGTTAGAGCCACAGCTCTTCGGGACACAGGTGCAGCACACCACCATTGCCAGGAAGATGGAGTTATGGAGCAGAATAGTCGACAGGGTCAACGCTGTGGGACAGCACCCAAGAAATAGGGACGACATCAGGAAGCAGTGGAACGACCAACGGGGGAAGGTGCGTTCAATGGTATCCAGGCACAACATTGCGGTGCAGCGGACTGGCGGTGGACCTTCACCTCCTCCCCCAGAATTTACAACATGGGAGAAGCAGGTCTTGGCGATCCTGCATCCTGAGGGCCTCGCAGGAGTATCTGGAGGAATGGACTCTGGTAAGTCTCATCTTCACTACTTCATCCCCCCCACCCCACCAGCATGCCAACTCATACCCCCACCCTCACCCCCATCACACTTACTCCTTGTAAATGTCTCACCATCACAACCCACCGATCCCAACCCCAAGCCCTGCATGCGACCACAAAGCATGGACACCCATCACCAAAGCATGCCCACTGCTTATCCCCATCCCCCCCCCAAACCACCGTCACAAAAGCCCCCACACAGGAATGCCAGCACTGGGGTACACGGGCACCCACCCATTGCACACTATGGCACACACACATGCAATAACCATCCATTTATACCCCTGCAGGACCCGAACGCCACGTCACCGCGCAGGAGGGTCCACAAATGTCCACTCCACCCCCAGAAGAGGCCCACAGTGATGACAGCACCTCTGTCGACCTGGATCTAGATGACCAGCCCGGCCCATCGGGGACCTCGGGACAGTCGGTTCCCCTCAGACAGCCACAGGCCACAGCAGACCTTCCCCCCTCTGGGAACACCAGCACAGCACCCACCCAGCGGTCCCATCCCTCTGTCCCCAGGACACGTCAATCAGCGGTGTGTCCACCACTACAGGGCACCCAGGTTAACCCACCACCCCAACAACAACAGGGACCTGGGGGCAGTGGTAGTGGGCACACGGTCCAGGGGACAGAGGCCCAGGGAAACTGGAATGGCTGCAGTGCGACAGGGGGGGGACAGGCCCAGGGAACCCACTCTCCACGAGGCCCTCTCCTCCATCATGGGAGCCTACCATCATTCCCAGGAGACGATGGCGACGGTCCTGGCCAGGTTTCAGGAGATCCAGCTCCTGCAGGAGGAACAATATTTGGGGTTCAGGGAGGAACTACGAACCATCAGTTCTGCCCTGGGCACCATTGTAGGGGCTCTGAGTCAGGTAGTCACCACATTGCGGGACACTGTGGCACCACAAAGGGCCCCTGACACTAGCATGGACCAATAACTGCCTACCACCTCTGCCGGCGCTAGTGGACAGGAGGCCCCACCACAGGACCAACAGGCCACCAGCACCCCACCCCCTGCAGAAGGAGAACCACCCCGCAAGCGGGCCCTGAGATCCAGGAAGAAGACAGAGTAAGATGCCAAGACCCCCGCCAGGAAAGGATACCTCCCTGATTGTCATCCACTGTCCCACATTGTCACCCTGTCCATCCTTAAACTGCCCCTGCTCCACTTCCCACAGCCATTTGGACAATGCAACTGTGATACAAATATTCTGGACTCTGCCATGGACAATCCTCCACCATCACCCCTCACCGATTTGCAACCACCCACCAATATAGAGCACTGTAATAAACACAGTTATTGCACAAAACAATCAGGAGTCTGGCTGTGATTTTGTACAAATGTATTAGACATTACCGTGCCAAAATGCTTATTTACATTGTGATGCCAACATACCACTGTCACACAGCTGTAGTCCATGGGGAAACAAAGCAGATGTCACGCAGTGGGGCCCACATCTCTGAAATCGGAAGGGAAAGTCACAACTCAGTTACCATACACTGGGGGAAAAGGACAGACAGTAGAGAGGTAGTAGTGTTTAAGTGTATGTAATATGCCGGTGTGTATTCTTACCTGTGTGTCATTGAAAATACTGCTGTATTACTGTGTTCCTGTTGTCTATGTCGTCTTCTTCGGCTTCCTCGTCTTCACTCTCCACAGGCTCCACAGCTGCTACAACACCACCATCTGGACCACCCTCCTGCAGAAAAGGCACCTGTCGTCGCAAAGCCAGGTTGTGAAGCATACAGCAGGCCACGATGATCTGGCACACCTTCTTTGGTGAGTAGAATAGGGATCCACCTGTCATATGGAGGCAGCGGAACCTGGCCTTCAGGAGGCCGAAGGTCCGCTCGATCACCCTCCTAGTTCGCCCATGGGCCTCATTGTACCGTTCCTCTGCCCTTGTCCTGGGATTCCTCACTTGGGTCAGTAGCCATGACAGGTTGGGGTAACCAGAGTCAGCAATTAGCCACACACGGTGCCTCTGGAGTTGACCCATCACGTAAGGGATGCTGCTATTCCGCATGATGTACGCGTCATGCACTGATCCAGGGAACTTGGCATTAACATGGGAGATGTACTGGTCTGCCAAACACACCATCTGTACATTCATCGAATGATAACTCAACCTGTTTCTGTACACCTGTTCACTCCTCTGTGGAGGAACCAAAGCCACATGGGTCCCATCAATGACACCTATGATGTTGGGGATATGTCCAAGGGCATAGAAATCACCCTTCACTGTAGGTAAATCCCCCACCTCAGGGAAAACGATGTAGCTGCGCATGTGTTTCAGCAGGGCAGACAACACTCTGGACAACACCTTGGAAAACATAGGCTGGGACATCCCTGATGATATGGCCACTGTTGTTTGAAATGACCCACTTGCAAAGAAATGGAGCACTGACAGCACCTGCACTTGAGGGGGGATCCCTGTGGGTTGGCGGATTCGTGACATCAGGTCTGGCTCCAGCTGGGCACACAGTTCATGAATAGTGGCTCGGTCAAGCCTGTATGTCAGTATGACATGTCTTTCCTCCATTGTCAACAGGTCCACCAGCGGTCTGTACACGGGAAGATTCTGCATCTCCTCGCATGTCCCAGCGGACGGTGCCTATGAAGGACAACAGCGAGCACAGAGTCAATCAACCCACAGGTACGTAACCACAGCTTGCACATAACACGATTCTCAATCCATTGAATGGTTTGTATGAGTGTTGATGCAAGGCCTAGGTATGTGTGATGCAGTAGAAAGTAAGCCATGTGGGCCCCTGAAATGGCGGCTGCCTGACCTGTGAAGTGCGACAATGGGATGTGAGGTAACTGCGCTGGCGTGGCACAGCGTGGCGGTAGGCGGTCGAAGACCGCGGCGCTAAGCAGCATTGGTTAACATTGGACCCTATGGGTCTCAGGAGCCGGCGGTTGCGGTACGCACCGCCGTGGGCGTGGCCGCCATTTTATATCTGCTTAATCACTCGATACCTGATCTTCGACAGGAGAGGACCTACACTGCAAGTGCTGTGTTACCTCGGTCTGGAAGAGACAATGGCTCATGCGACTGGGGAAAGGGCCCCTGCCTTCACTGCTCAGGAATTGGAGAAACCTGTGGATGGGGTCCTCCCCCAGTACGTGCTACTCTACGGTCCTCCAGACCAACAGGTAAGTACACTGGGACCATGCTTTGTGGGCAATGCCTGTGTTGAGTGGGGTGGATGAAAGATGGTGGGGAGGGGAGCGATTGAGGCATGCATCAAACGACGGTGAGAGCATGTGCCACATGGCAAGGGTAGGGATGGGGGGCCACTCACATTGAGCGTGCAGAAGGTGATGACTATTTTTCTCCCCCTGTACATTTCACATAGGTCAGCGCCCACCAGAAGATCGATATTTGGCGTGCCATCGCCAAGGACGTCCGGACCCTGGGGGTCCACCACAGAAGGGGCACCCACTGCCGGAAGAGATGGGAGGACATCCGCCGCTGGAGCAGGAAGACGGCGGAGGCTCAGCTGGGGATGGCCTCCCAACGTGGGAGGGGTGCCAGTCAGACTTTGACCCCCCTGATGTCACGGATCCTGGCGGTGGCCTACCCCGATTTGGATGGGCGCGTGAGGACATCACAGCAGACACAAGGGGGTGAGTACACTCTCATCCTGGTGACTTTGCACGCAGTGGAGGTGTCTGGGTGGGGGAGGAGGGCTGTGGGTATCCCTAGGCCATGGCGATGTCTGTAGGCTAGGCCCCTCCGTAAGGCATGGCCCTGTGCCCCCACCCCCCACCTCTGTAGGGTGCCAAGTACAGCTATTCATGGCCCTGTGTCATCTATGTGTGCAGATGTTGTCCATAGGCTTGTAGGCCATGTCCCACGGATTGAGTAGTCGACCCAAAGTGCGTGGCGTAGTGCAGGGGGCTTCTGTGTCTGTCCTGTCCGCCAAAGGTGTCGCCAATGCATGCACTCAACATGTCTTTATTTTCTCCCCCCCCTTTTTTGTGGTCTTCCTGTTCATGTGTGCATTAGCATCATCAGGCGGAGGAGCAGTGGCATCGGAGCACGAGGGAGCTGCATCCCACATGGCCATGGAGGGCCATGCAACGGACTCCGAATTCACCAATGGGACAGAGGGCGAGGGGAGCTCCACAGCGGGGACTCGGGCAGACATCAGTGACACCGACTCGTCCTCTGAAGGGAGCTCCCTTGTGGTGGCGGCAACATGTGTGCCTCCCGCAACAACAGGTACAGCCGCCACCCACCGCACCAGCACCGCCCTCCCAGCAGCCCCTCAGCATTTGCCCGTGCCCGCTCACCCAGGAAGGTGGACATCTCCTTCGCCATAGGCACCTCAAGCCCTGCCCCAGTCACCCCTGCTGCCCTCAGTGAGGAGATCATTGACCTCCTGAGGACGCTCACTGTTGGGCAGTCTACCATTTTGAATGCCATCCAGGGTGTCGAAAGAGAGGTGCACCAGAGTAATGCATACCTGGAGGGCATTCATTCTGGTTAGGCTGCCCTTCAGCGATCGTTCCAGACTCTGGCCTCAGCACTGATGGCAGCCATTGTCCCTGTCTCTAGCCTCCCCCCTCCAACTTCCTCCACCCATATCCTATCACCTGTACCTCTGCCTATCCCAGACACACCATCAGACCAGCCTGAACACACCTCAACACCCAAGGGAAGCTCAGCCAGACATAAGCACCACACATCACACAGGCATTCACACAAGCAACATCCACATACAGACATACCAACACCCACTGCCTCCACTGTGTCCCCCTCCTCCTCGTCTCCCTCCTCCCTCCCTGTCACGTCTCCACTCACACCTGCATGCACAACATCTCTAGCCACTACGTCCATCACCAGCACACACACCAGCACCCCCGCACACGTGCACTCACCACCCCCACTACCATTTGCACGTCCCTTGTGTCCTCTCCCAGTGTGTCTGTGACCCCTCTTCCAAGATACACAAACGCAGGCAGCCACCCACCCAACAGCCATCCACCTCACGACAGCCTCCAGCCCAAGCACCTGCACCCAAAGACACCAGACTTAAAGCTCCTACAACCACAACCTCTTCCTCCACTCCCATACCCACTACACCTCCCCTTCCCACTGCTCCTAAAAAGCTTTTCCTGTCCAAACTCAACCTCTTTCCTCCAAGTCCCCCACCCCGTCCATGTCATAGGACTACAGTCAGCACCTCAGCCACGACAAAACCGGCCCCTGTCATCACAGTCTGCCATGGACTGTGGAGTGCCCCACCCTCCAGGGCAGCCAGTTCGGTACGAAGCTAAGGCACGGGCAGCCCACCCCCGGAGAAACATCCCAAGATAGGCAGTGGCCGGCGCGAGAGGGTGAAAACACCAGGGACTAAAACCCCTACCATGGCTGCGGCAGTGTGGAGACAGCTGGCACACTGCCCAAGGTGGGGAAGGGCCACAGGCGATCAGGGAAGGCTGGGAAGGGCAGCAAGCCCGACAACACCGCCATCAGCCCAGCTGGCCAGGAGGGCCCCGCCAGCCCCATCCCAGGTGGGCAGGAGGCCACCAAGAGGCCCGGCACTGCAGCCCAGGAGTGTCCCGCCAGCCACAGGACAGGTGGCAAATGACCTCCCTGCCATGGCCGGATCCGCTGAACTGGGCCCTTCATCTCAAGCACCGCTGCGCTGGGCACCGCCGTCTCAAGCACCGCTGAACTGGGCCCTTCATCTCAAGCACTGCTGAACTGGGCCCTTCATCTCAAGCACCGCTGAACTGGGCCCTTCATCTCAAGTACCGCTGCGCTGGGCACCGCCGTCTCAAGCACCGCTGCGCTGGGCCCTTCATCTCAAGCACCGCTGAACTGGGCCCTTCATCTCAAGTACCGCTGCGCTGGGCCCTTCATCTCAAGCACCGCTGAACTGGGCCCTTCATCTCAAGCACCGCTGCGCTGGGCACCGCCGTCTCAAGCACTGCTGAACTGGGCCCTTCATCTCAAGTACCGCTGAACTGGACCCTTCATCTCAAGTACCGCTGCGCTGGGCACCGCCGTCTCAAGCACCGCTGCCCTGGGCCCTTCATCTCAAGCACCACTGAACTGGGCGCTTCATCTCAAGTACCGCTGCGCTGGGCACCGCCGTCTCAAGCACCGCTGCGCTGGGCCCTTCATCTCAAGCACCGCTGAACTGGGCCCTTCATCTCAAGCACCGCTGAACTGGGCCCTTCATCTCAAGTACCGCTGCGCTGGGCACCGCCGTCTCAAGCACCGCTGAACTGGCCCTTCATCTCAAGTACCGCTGAACTGGGCCCTTCATCTCAAGTACCGCTGTGCTGGGCACCGCCGTCTCAAGCACCGCTGAACTGGGCCCTTCATCTCAAGTACCGCTGCGCTGGGCCCTTCATCTCAAGCACCGCTGAACTGGGCCCTTCATCTCAAGTACCGCTGCGCTGGGCACCGCCGTCTCAAGCACCGCTGAACTGGGCCCTTCATCTCAAGCACCGCTGCGCTGGGCCCTTCATCTCAGGAACCGCTGAACTGGGCCCTTCATCTCAAGTACCGCTGGCCCATGAGCGGCAGGGGCTGGCCCGCATCTGTGTCGGACAGGGCTGCACGAAGCACTCTGGGCACCAGGCCCCCTCCAGAACCAGTGGGGACTGTTATCCACTTGTGAGACTGTGGCTTTGCACTCCCCAGGATGTAACAGTGGGAAGCCCATCCACTGTCTGGACTTGTGAGACTGTGGCTTTGCACTCCCCAGGATGTAACAGTGGGAAGCCCACCCACTGTCTGGACTTGTGAGACTGTGGCTTTGCACTCCCCAGGATTGAACAGTGGGCATGGAGGCCCCTCGTGGATCTGGCGTCGTGCACTCATCTGGCTGAGGTGCCCCCCCTTTCCTTCCCCCTGAGGTGCCTGTAGTTTTGCTATCTGATGCCCCTGCAGTGTTCTCTCCGTTGGAGTCAGGTATCCTGTGTGGGCTTTGCCCATGTGATTTGGGCCCAGTGGTCCACGAACAATGCCTGCTACAATGCTCGGACTTGTACATTTATGTACATAAGAGTTTTTGATGTGTATATATATTTTTTTGGCAGTATTACAATATATTCCAATGTTTAGAATAATTTCCTTTTGTATTTGCATTCTTCCAGGGGGTTTGGGGGGTGTCACTCTGATGTGTTGCTATGCATTGATGTGTGTGTTGTAGTGGGTGAGGGTGAGGGTGGGTGTGTCACGTATGTGTGTACCCGTAATAATTTCCCCTCCCCTGTGTCGTAGGTGCAGTACTCACCGTTGTCTTCTGCACCGGCGTTCGTGCTCCTGGTAGAGGAGTAGGAACACTATCGCTGGGAGTATGTGGAGTTCGGGTTCCATGCTGTCCTGATTCCTCGTGGGCTGTATGGAGGTGAGCGCTTTCCCTTCGAAATGGCTGTTTCCGCCGTGTTTTTATCGGCGGGGCTACCGCCCCGGAAAAGGTGGCGGATTGGTCGGTTGTGATAGAGTGGGCGGTACATTGTCTCCCGCCTGTCTGTTGGCGGTGACCGCCGCGCTGTTTGTTTGTGCCGCCGTGGTGGGCGGTGTGTTGTTGTGGCGGTCGCTGTTGGCGGTTTCCGCCAGGGTTGGAATTCCATTTTTTTTCCCGCCAGCCTGTTTGCGGTTTGGCCGCAGCTTTAACACCGACCGCCAGGGTTGGAATGACCCCCTATGCCTTTGCCAAGGGTGCTGAAGGGCAATGTTACCAGCTCCCCCTGACAGGAGGCACCTGCCCCTTTAAGAGTACACTAGGCCATAACAGCAGACCAATACTGGTATGGCAATGCAAAGTGACCCTGGACTTTGAGCTGCAGTGACTATATAATTTCAAAAGGAATTTTCTTGTCACTCGCTGCATACACTTCTTTTCAATGACATGCCAAGTGTGGATTTTAAGTGTAAAAAAGTAGCACTGATGTGCCCATGAAACTAATGGCTTTCTGGCGGTGGTATTCATTCCGCTCCTGTTTGTGAATGATGTGAGCGGACTTCGCTATTTTCCTGTCGCATTGATTTGGAAGAAAAAGGGGCATGCAGGACAAACGGGCGTTGACTTTCATCTTTGAGCTCTGTTTATCAGTGAGGTCACAGGGCCTGCGAGAGCCATGACGCCAGAAAGAAGTTCATAATTCGTTTGGGAACACACCAATCAAAATAATACAAAAAATATACTTTGTTGTGTTGCGCCGCCGATGGAAAGCTGTCTCAAATATGTTGTTGGCTGTGAGCTAAGTTCTCCTTTCGGGTTACAAAGGTTTGTATTTATTTCAATTCTTTGCCATTTCCAAGACATTTGGTGTCCTAGAGTGTTAGACTTTTCATCGTTGGCATGGTCTCCCTTAAGTTTTTGCCTCTGTTCCCCAGGTTGTTGATGTGTGCTGGACTCTGATTTTACTGTTTTTGTTACTCCGGGCATGTTACCACTGCTAATCAGTGCTAAAGTAGAAGTGCTCCTTTACAAAATGTGTATATAATTGGCTTATCCATGATTGGCATATTTGATTTACTAGTAAGTCCCTGGTAAAGTGCACTAGAGGTGCCAGGGCCTGTAAATCAAATGCTACTAGTGGGCCTGCAGCACTGGTTGTGCCACTCACATAAGTAGCTCTGTAATTATGTCTCAGACCTGCCATTGCAGTGTCTGTGTGTGCAGTTTTAACTGTAAGTTCGTCTTGGCAAGTGTACCCACTTGCCAGGCCTAAACCTTTCCTTTTCCTGCATGTCAGACACCCCTAAGGTAGACCCTATGTAGCCCCAAGGGCAGGGTGCAGTGTATGGTTAAGGTAGGACATATAGTAATGTGTTTAATATGTCCTGACAGTGAAATATTGCTAAATTTGTTTTTCACTATTGCAAGGCCTTTCCCTCTTATCGGTTAACATGGGGGCTACCTTTAAATCTGATTAAAGTGTAGATTTCCTTTGGGAGCGGATGGACATCTGGAGTTTGGGGTCTCTGAGCTCACAATTTAAAAATACATCTTTTAATAACGTTGATTTTGAGATTGTGTGTTTGAAAATAACACTTTTAGAAAGTGAGCATTTTCTTGCTTATACCATTTCTGTGACTCTGCCTGTTTGTGGATTCCATGTCTGGGTCAGTTTGACGGTTGGGCTGGTTGCACCTCACACTAGACAGTGACACAAAGGGAGCTGGGGTGTAGCCTGCACATCCTGATGAGCCATCTGTGCTAGGAGAGTGGGGAGGGGGGGGCTCACTCACACCTGAAAGGGCGGGCGCTGCCCTCACGCAATGCAGTCTCCAACCCCTTGGTGAGTGTCTAGGGCCTGGCCTGGGCAAGGCAGGATTTCACATTCAAAAGAGACTTTACTTTGAAGTAGGCCTACGTCAAATGAGAAATTGGGGGTATAAGAAGGGTACCCAAAACCACAGCATTTAGAACACTTCTGGAAACAAAAGGAACCTCTGCCTGGAGAAGAGCTGAAGAACTGAGAAACAAGAGCTGCCCTGCCTGGGCTTTGTGGACCTATCCTGCAGTTGCTGCTTCTGCCAGAGTAAGAGGGAAAAGACTGGACTTTGTGTACCTTCCATCTTGAGAAGAGCTCTCCAAAGGCTTGATTTAGAGCTTGCCTCCTGTTGTTTGAAGTCTCAGGGACAGCAAAGACTTCTCTCTGCCAGCACCTAGAGTCTCTGGAGAGACTCCTACTCTGCTCTGTGGTGCCCATCCAGTTCCTGGGACCCTGAAAGAAGAAGCTGGCAGCCTAAGAGGAGGAAATCCACGCACAGAGCGCCGTGCTGGGAAAAGATCAACAGGACTCTGATCTGCGGCTGAAGAAACGACACGCCGCCAGCTCTGCGTGCAGCATCCATCGCTGACGGAGACTCGAAGATCGAAACCCGCGCTGCGTGGTTTTTTAATCATCGTGCGGCTGGATTTCTGACGCAAGTACTGCTGGGGGTGTAAAAACAACGCAAGGCCTGCCCGGACCCGCGAGTGCTGGCCGGATCAGCGCATCGCTCTCCTGCGAAAAGAAGAAACGATGGGCCCGACCCGACGAAAGGAGAAATGACCCTAGGTCTCACTCGTGAGTGAAATTGATGCATCGCAAGCACTTTTTGACTCACACTTGCCTGTGCAGGGTTATTTTTGATACACCCAAGGTACATTTTCACGCTAACAGTGTTAGTGTTTGTTTTAAACTACATAAAGACTCTTTTTGCTTTTTAATTGATATATTGAATTGTGTATTGTGGATTTTTGTCATTTTGGTCTTGTTTTGTTTAGGTAAATATTTTCTATTTTTTTTCTAAACTGGTGTTGTGTCATTTTGTGGTATTTCCGTTAAGTTACTCTGTGTGTTAGTACAAATACTTTACACCTGACACTCTGAAGTTAAGCCTACTGCTCTGCCAAGCTACCAAGGGGGTAAGCAGGGTTTAGCTGAGGGTGATTCTCTTTTACCCTGACTAGAGTGAGGGTCCTTGCTTGAACAGGGGGTAACCTGACTGTCAACCAAAGACCCAATTTCTGACATAGAGACGGCAATGTTTTTTCTGAGCCCTCTATTTCATCTCCACAACACATTTGCAAATGTTGCTGCTAGCAGCCAGGTCTCCTGGAACTATTCAATTCTGCAATTGGAGTGTTTTCTGCATAATGATGGACATAGCACACTTACCACATAATACTCCATCTGCTGCATAATTCACAGATTTCACCAAAAAATGTTTCTAGTTCAAATGGTCAGAACTTGCCAAACATAGTGTTGCACTGTTCCGGAATTTTAATTAATAGGCATTAACAATCACTAACAGCCTTTGCTCACATAGGGGGTCATTCTGACCCCGGCGGTCTCAGACCGCCGGGGCCAGGGTCGGCGGGAGCACCGCCGACAGACCGGCGGTGCCCCGCAGGGCATTCTGACCGCGGCGCTTTGGCCGCGGTCAGTGCAGGAAAACCGGCGGTCTCCCGCCGGTTTTCCGCTGCCCGTCAGAATCCTCCAAGGCGGCGCAGCATGCTGCGCCGCCTTGGGGATTCTGACACCCCCTATAATAAGTCTGTCCTGGTAACTCCACAACTGTCTTTTGATCATCTTTATTTATTCTCAGGGACACTTGTAACAGTCACCAATAACTAATATTCATTCATTAGCTCTTGTCCTTCCTTATTTTACTGTATGCTTATTTATCATTCGGCACAGGTTTCTTTTTGGCCTTTTTGGATTCAAGAACCATGTCTTTGGACTGCATGACTCTTTCCATGGCCCTTTTGGGTTCCTATTCTTTGGGATCTCTTGGGATTTTTCGGCATCTCTTGGTTTTTCTTCACCCTTTTTAATATAACTACACTTTAACTTACTATATTCTATTGCCTTATGACATCTTTCTTTCTTTCCCAGCCTTGAGAAAGCCCTGGCCTACGCACCTGTGGGGCGAAACACTTGTTGGCTGGCCTAGTTCTCATACACTCTTTTGGACTTTTGAGTGTCTACATTTCTACTGCGAGTTGTTTGTTTTTCTAAAATAAAAAAACGGAATTGGAGCAACATTGACATTGATTATAGCCTTCTTGATGAATGTTACACGTCTTAAGACAAGTTGACTTTGAGAAACAAACTGTACTTACTTGGTGGGACCTCACCATTTTTCGAATCACGTTTTTCCTATGGAGGATTAGGGTCCATTGTCCTCTGGTGAAGCTCCCATGCCTTACAGTATTAAAAGGCATTGTTATACAGGGAGATTATGGTTTTGGACCCCCCTTTCTTTTCCTTGGAGCTGACTTGCACAGTGGAAAATTCTGTTGTGCTCATGTTTCATTTCTCGTATTTCCTCAAGTTAATAGTTGTTACATCTAACAATAGGGCTTAGTTTTTGGCAGGAAGCAAATGTCATGTTTCTATGGAGCTTAATTTGTAGTTCTTGTGAGGAAGCTACTGACAGGAGCGGTGACAACGTGACAGCGTGAACCAACCCTGGGTGGAAAGAACAAAGAAGAGATACATCTGAAGCACAGATGATTTGTTATTGGCTGCGTACTAAACCACCTTATAGTCTTGTCCGATGGCAGCTCAGTTAGTGAGTTTTGGAACTTTAATACAGCAAAGCTTTAGTTGATGTAAGTCAGTTCTGCATTTTCTGAGATTATGTTCAGTTCTGTTATTTAACTCTCGTCTATGATTCTAACAGTTCAGCTATACTAGGCCCAACTTTACTGAACTGTTTCCCCTTAATGCTCTGATACTGATTAACGAAGACCTGATGTTCCTGCGCTCTGCTGATGAAAATACTACAAGCTGCTGTGCCATTTAGGAGAGGTATAATCAATATGCATTTGTTTTTCCTTTGCAGGTTTCTCTTGAGAAAATCCAACTGCTTATTTTGGTTAGAGCCATAGTTAGATGCTTTCCAAATTAATTTTTGTCTTATTTTTATTTTTGCATGAAACCCACACATGCTTTTCGAAATAGAGTGTTAGGTAGGGATGCCTGACCTGATATTTGATCTTGAATGTATATTAATTGATTGCAATTAATTTAACTGCACCAACTAAATGTATATTGTTTCTATTATTCACTTATTTCTGTTGCTATTCTGTGTTCTCTTTTTTTGAGTGTTAAATGATAAATCTATTGGCAAGACTGAGATTCTTTAGAAGCTTTGGACAGCCTGTGTTGTTTCTGTATTTCTATCATTTGGTCTTGCGCATCATTTAAGTGACATTAGCCTTGTTAATTTGTGGACAATGAATGTTTAAACTTTATTAAAATGGTGTGGTGATTCATGACAACATAGGTCATGGCGTTTATAAATTACTGACTTCATATTGATTATATTGATTATTTGATGTTATATTTGATGTTATATTTGATGATTGTTGGTTTATTTTGTTTGATTGGATGATCTCACACTCCTATCTGAGTCAACTTCTATGAGTAGTAAATGTCACTGCCCTTTTGAGTGTCACCCAACCTGAAAAAGGAGGTCACACGCTCACAAACATAAACAGAGAAAAATGCAACATTGGATGGAACATACGTGGAAATCTGTGCACAAACATTGATTCTGGCTGTCACTCCTGTTTGTAAGAATGGAACCTTATAATCTCACTATGAATAACCATCTTCACGGTTTTGGTATTTCCCCAGGGGAAAATTATGATCTATTTTCCTCAAGTCACACACATCATTTATTGTATTTATTTATTTATTTATTCATTCATTTGTTTATTACTTGATTGACTGAACCACCGTTTTTCAATCTCATAGACCAAAGCAATACAAGTTACAACTTTTATCTCTTCTCTTGGTCATTTCTCTACTAAAATAAGCCACCACCCGGGCACCTTAGGCTTCTCTCATGTTGGAGCTTGCCCTTCGATGTTCCCTTCTATTTACCACGTTCTGCCCCATGGATGGTGCACTAGCTGGGATATAGTAGAAAATGTGTGATTGTGGAGAATAGCTGCAATGAAGACAACTCTTACCTGCAACCACCAAGCATTTTCCCTCAGCTCCTCTGTGTGCTTCAGCCATATTAACGTAGTCTGTCCAACCTCTCCAAATGTGTTATTTGTACCTGATGATACCAGGCCTAGTGTTAATTTTATAAAACATAGCTATCTAAGATTAATGCTTCCACTATGCTGGTTAAAGCAGTATTCTTCATTTTTCCAAAGTGAAGTACTGATCTGCACTTCCTGTAGTTAATTTCAATTTCATGTTATTTCTACTTCCTGTTTCTCCAGTCTTCGTCATGTTCCTTCAAATAAGGTTTTTTCTGCTATTTGTCTATTTCCTCCAATTGTGTCCTTTCTCAGCTGGACCCCCGTCTCTTGCAAACTTATAGTAGTTGAGAAAGGGCACAGACGCTATAGGAATCCTGCTTTCACAAGACCCTAGGTGAGCCACAATGAACATGTGGAGCAATTGAGCTTCAAACTCCTTTCATGAGCCAACCAATGCATCTTTAATCTGACTCATAAATGCCACCCCACAGCCTACACATCTGAAGCTCCTACCTTGTTTTTGGTTGATACAAGACAACACAAATGTCCGCAGCCTGTTACAGTGGCTCAGCCGATTACTGATGTATTGTGAGGATGGAAACACCACCCCATTCTTAGATACCTTGGACTGTGAGGTTCAGTCCATGGTGGGGGCCTGGTTTGAAAGACTTGACAATCCCATGCTTGTCTTGGCTGTACCTGCCAAGTCCTCATGCTGTCTTGTTGCTCATTCCATCTGTGCAGTAATGCATCCTCAGTATTGCATCCACATTTCATGGAGCAACAAACCAGTATGTGCTGTGGCCACACCACCACAACTGGCATGAAGTGATACAGCAGATATCACTTTCTTGTCTAGTCAGCAAACCATTATGCAGCACTCAATCAGTCATTCTTCATCACCCCTGGTTCAGTTTTGGGTGCACTTGTCTTGCTTGTTGGTGCTCCCTCTGACGCATTGCTCCTCTCCTTTCTTGGGAGCTCGCTTCCCACCGTGGTGCCATTATTCTTCCCTGCGCCAGATAACCTATTTCCCTCCCATTACTTCTAGTCCAGTTTGTAGAACAGGAAATGGTGTCCAGTGGCCTAACCCTGGACCCGAGATGATTGTCCTAATCGCAATAGAGCACTTTTTCAACAAAATTTATATTAATAAGCACAATGGATCAGTTGTGGTGCCATTTTTTTTTAGAAATGCCCGAGCCTCTGCCACTTACCATAAACTCTGGGCACAATTTCAGTCACTATATTTACCGGGGGTATCATTTGGAAAAAAAAAATATTTAGGATTGACGTCAAGCGCACACAATTATGAAAATAGGGCTCAGCACAAGGGTAAAAAAGCACAGAAATCAAGGCATAAAATGTTAATCAAGAAGTCACCTATAAGTATACATATACATCTGTGACACCAGCAGTAAAACTGCTTTATAGTTTCAGGTTTTATAGAATATGATCTGCATTTTTGTTTTACACACTGGACTTCGCGCAGGCACGTAGACATAGATATACAAAGACTCGCTGCTCACTTTCCAAAGCTGGTCTAAAACCGGGCTCGTAATTATGTATTATCCAATTTGTTTTTAAGTCATGTATGGGGTCGTATTAACAATGCTTTTTTTCTACGTCTAAAATGGGTTTGCACCTGGAAATATGGCCTTAATATGTGCAAGGATACATTACTGTTAGCTCATGTCAGAGCTTAAATATAGGGCGAGTGAAAAGTTTTTTGTCTTCCGTGGGCAAGATATTATTTTGCTGCCACCCTAACCGGCCAGATTGCAATAATACTAGTACAGAGGTACCCTCAGACTCTCTTCATTGTGCCCCCTTTCGTCGCTGCCTCTTAATACTGTTCTCTTGAACCAGCCCTAACTAGATATGTAAAGCACAAAGGTAAGTGAAGCGTAAGCATGTGCGTGCAGTGCAACTGGCCGAATCTGTGTGTGCATTATTATAACTCATAAATAATTCATTTCTAAAGTGGCCATACACAGAAGAATTTCGGAGTAGGTGCCAAGAAGGCCCAATGCACACTGGCTTGCCACCCAGAATTTTGCATATTTTGTATGTTCAAGAACACGTTGGAAAGAACACCCCTAAAAGGCCATATATTAGCCCTTCTTTACAGTTTAAACAAAGGATCGGGAAATGATTTCAAAATAAAAAATATATATTTTCCAATTATCGCTACCTAATGAGTGTACATTAGTGGCATTGGGCACATTACACACATGCACGATTACGAGAATGTGTGGTTGTCATCAATGAGTAAACACGTCATACATGTAGGAATGTATATTGCAGACATATTTGCTTGTGTCCTCGTGTTACTCATGCGAAACTAGAAAATTAACCATGTAAATAAGCACCTAGTCCAGTCAGTTTTATGACTAATTTAGTTTGCGCTTTGTTCACGTCCAAGTTGAAAATCGGTTTGAAATACGTCATTTTCACCAAAACCACATATCTAAATGAATTCACATATTTACTCTTAACATTGTTTTCAAAGCAGCTGCTAGTTGGACCATACTGTCTTGGAGAGCGGCAGCTATACTTTCAGGAGCTACAGGCATTGCCAGATAGATGTGACCAAGTATCTAGTGCAGCTCCCGGGTGCAGAAACAATGTTTAACATGAGCACCAACATAATACTATTAGAGATTGACGATTATTTTTAATTATATACGATGCCAACATTATTTTCCTCATTTATAATTTATTTCACTTTGTCATTCGTGAAAAGGGTATGGAGTGTGCATCTTTTGGGACATCAGAAGACATTGGGCACGTCCATTAGTAAGTACACATTGCAGTTAAATGAAAATCCAATTGATTAACCAGTTTCTACCTTAGTGAAAGGTCTAATGGGCTATGTCTGGCTCAGCAGTCAGCAAGCTCCTTCCATTTCCCCGTCTCTGTCTCCTAACACTCATTCACTGCCATCCGACCACAACACGAAAAAACAAGTACCCCATCTCTGGTAACACTGGCTCGGCAAAGGTAAAAAAAAAACTTTCCTTCACTTTGTAACTTGATTATCTCAGCTCCGCTTTCAACTGCCAATCAGTCCCAACCAACACATCAATTCTAAAAATTTGAACAACGCGCCTACACCTTTCCTGCCACCATTTTAGGGACAAAGAGGTTTTGTCTGACAGAAATCACTCGATAAAAAGGCAGCATACATTTTAACAGATGGCGGTATCGTCATTTTAACTGAGACTGACAAAAATACGAACACTGAGAGGCAGTGCTTTAAATGGGCCGGTACTGTCCAGTACTGAGTACCGGCAATTTTTTATTTTGAGAGGTAGAGTACATGCACTTCTCGAGGAAAACATAATACTTTTAATTGGAGAATACCAGCACTTCTCAGAACAAGCAGGTACTTAGTACAGAGTACCTGCACTTGTATTTTTTCCATTTCAATGACTGCTGAGAGGGAATATTTACTAATGTTTCAGACAACGCAGCTGTAGCAAGTGCAAGCAGTGCATTGGGTGATAGAGAGACTGTGCCATACCTTCAAAAAGATGAAGTTCTGCTCCTTTCTAGAAGCCTTCCTGCACAAAAACTATCCTTTGATACTATTTCCCCCCATATATATGTGTAGAATGCAGCACACATATAAAGGGGGAAAAAACAAGGAGAAATAAAGATATTTTTCCTCTTTACACCACCTCAGGTAGTCACACCATGTTGACAGAAACCAGCGTTTACAAGTCTTTGTAAATATGCGTTTGCCTAAAAAAACATGGGTGGATGCACAGGAACGCCCATGCACCACCCCTGTAACGCCTACCTTACGCATGGTAAAGCAAGGCAATACTATGCGCTGCTTTACTTTTTTTTTTTTTTTTTTTTTTTTTACAAAGCCACACAAATCAGGATTTGCATGGCTTTGTAAATCTCAATATAGATTTTCCGTCTGGGCTCTGCTAAAAGTGACACACCACTGAGGCACAACATGAGTACATCTGGGCGTGACTGAATAGTGTGTAATAAGAATGGCCGAGACCGCATGAATTGAGAAAGAAAAGAGATAAGTAGCCTAGATGCACGAATTGAGAATGAAAATAGGAGCTATTGGCCACAGGCTACTGATCCGGTTGGCAGTGACATAATGTACTTGCAAAATAACCGAACGCGGCGCACAAATATGCATGCTTATCAATGGGCAATTCTAAAGCACCGGCATTGCTTCGTAATTCGACTTTCTGATGTGGCTATCACCCATACAAGGCACACAAGAATGCTACGGTGGAGTCCTGCAAATATTGGCACCTTATATTGCTTTCCATTATTTGCTCTGCTTGTGTAGGAAATTTCATTTTAATTCTAGGACATATCATGTGCAACTCAGTAACTCTAACTTTTGAATGCCTTAGGTGCGTGTTTCAACTGTTTCAAGCAAGCTTTAACAGAGGTTCCATGTGGGTGGCCAGCGTTTTAAAGGTATAACAATTACGATAAAAAATGACAAATTAAGAATAAACTCGTAGGAGTTTGTCATAGAATGAGTAATTGTCTAGTGTGTGTCGTCTACATAAATCTTAGGAAAATACGAAATTTCCTAGCTATCGTGAAGGAAAGTTTCAATTCTATTAAGGACACGGAGGCAAGGATTATGCAGATCTTTCTTCACTTTTAATTAAACAGCAAGTTCAAAGTAAAACAAAACATGAACAAAAAAACTACAAGTTCCATGAGCCCGCCGCCATGGTAACGAGTATCCAATGAGGTGCGCTCCTTCACGTTGGTATAAGTATCCCGAAATGCGTCACACTTCCTCGACTTCACTGCGGAAGGAATCCTGGTAGAGTCAATTGGTCGTAGTCTCGGAACCTACCAAAAAAGGTATAATTAGATGCAAATCCGATAAAACATAGATACATACTGACTGCAATAAAGTCATGAACCTTAAAATACCACTAAATAGAATGTGATCACCTCTGAATCAAGTACAACATGATGTATTTAGAACATGATCAAAAGGACAACAAATAAATGCACAAACTCAAGTATACTACCTTGTTACGGAGGTAGATGCAATCGGGAGGGGACATACCAGCGTAGAGTATGTGGGTGGGATAATCCTCGCCTCCGTGTCCTTAATAGAATTGAAACTTTCCTTCACGATAGCTAGGAAATTTCGTATTCTATCACAGGACCGGAGGCGAGGATTATGCAAGTTTAAAGCTTACTCACCACAAGTGCGGCTGCTTCATGAATTGGTTTAAAGTAAAACTTTTTAAAAGTAGACTCTGAAGACCAATCAGCAGCATGCATGATGTCCTCCAATCTGCCCCCCACCTGTATGGCTTTGGAAGCCATAGCTCCCCGAGTAGAATGGGCGCCAAAAACTTGAACATCTATTCCTGCCTCAGAGAGAATCCATCGAATCCATCTGGCAATGGAAGGGGAAGAAACCGCCTTAAACGGTTTCCTTATGGAAATCAATAACTGCTCGACTCCTGGAGGTCTGCAAGAACTGGTCACTTCCTCATAGACTTTGAGACATCGAACCACACATAGCTTCGGGGAGTCAGGAAAAGCGTGATAGGATACTGACCTGGTATTAGACTTTGTCCTCCTTGCAATAGTAAACGTGACTCCCTCTGGAGTAAAGATACGAGCGGAAATATCCAATGCTCTGACATCGGACACTCGCTTACAGGAAATGAGGCAGAGAAGCACGGCCAATTTGGCTGACAATTCCTTTAGTGACAAATATTGGTTGTCCCGCCAAGAGGACAAGAGAGTAAGAACTAAGTTCACGTCCCAGAGTTCCGAATATCTGGGCTGCGGAGGTCTGGAGAGTCTAATACCCTTAAGAAGTTTACAAATCCAGGGATGCTCCCCGACCGGGAGATTGTTAAGGGGCGGGTGGCCCGCCAAGATGGCCGAACGAAAAGAATTGATAGTGCGATACGCTAAGCCAGAGTCCCCTAATTCTGCAAGGAAATTGATGATGTCGGTAACACTGGCCCCCATGGGATCGCAGTGTTTGCCCACACACCAGCGAGACCATCTGTTCCATGCAGATCTATATCGTTTGCATGTACCCGGGGCCCAGGCCTGTGCGATGAAGTCATTAGCCTCCTGCGAAAGTCGGTTGTCTTGCCAACGATGCCGGAAATTTTCCAAGCTATGAGGGAAAGATGACCTTGAAGGACCAGAGGGTGATAGGAACCCAACGGATCCAGGAGTATTGAGGGAAAATGCGGGAGGCGAAGAGGACACTCGCACGAGAGTTCCAACAGGGTCGGGAACCACGGCTGTGACCTCCACCAGGGGGTTATCAGAACCACCGTCGCCTCTTGGCGGCGAACCTGAGCCGCAACCCGCGGGATGAGGAGAAATGGGGGAAAAGCATAACCCTGAAGGGTATCCCAATGCTGGAGAAACGCATCTACTGCCGCCGCTCCCGGATCCGGTCGCCAGCTGAAGTATAGGGGAAGTTGAGTGTTCCAACGAGACGCAAAGAGATCCACTGAACAGGGACCCCAGCGATCCATGATCGGCTGAAAGACCGAGCGATGTAGTCGCCAATCGCTGGGATCCTGGAGAAACCGAGAATTCCAGTCTGCCCCCACATTCTGGACTCCCGGAAGATACTCTGCTGTGACTGAGATTTGGTGTTGAAGGCAAAAATGCCAAAGATTCATCGCCAGTTCCGCTAGGGCTCTTGATCTTGTCCCCCCTAAGCGATTTATGTAATGTACCGCCGATACGTTGTCCATCCGTAGTAGAACAACACATGAGATTTTGTCTCTCGTGAGAGATTTGATCGCAAAAGATCCCGCCAGGAGTTCCAGGCAGTTGATATGCATGGTTAGTTCCTGCGGGGTCCAGCGTCCCCCGAACGATATGTCTCCGCAACGAGCCCCCCATCCCTGGCGACTGGCGTCTGATTCGATCACCAGATCCGGGGCTGCACCAAAAATGGCTCTGCCATTCCATGCCTCCATGTGGTCCAGCCACCAAAACAACTCCGTCCTTGCCTCTGGAGACAGGGAGATCAATTCGGAGTACGTGACCCCTCGGCGAAGGTGAAACGCTTTCAAGCGTTGCAGGGCTCTGTAGTGTAGGGGACCCGGAAAAATGGCCTGAATCGAGGAGGAAAGCAGGCCGATCACCCTGGCTAATTGACGTAACGAAATGTGGTCTCGTCGAAGGACTTTCCTCAGTTCCTTCTTTATCTTGGAGATTTTCGGCGTCGGGAGACTGAGAGACGCCGATCGGGAATCCACTAGAAACCCTAGAAAGACTAACGATTGAGTCGGAGTAAGTTGCGACTTCTGTTGGTTGATCACGAAACCAAGGTCCTGGAAAAGCGCAATAGTTGTGTTCAGATTGAACATCAACTGAGACTTGGACTGGTCCATCAAAAGGAGGTCGTCCAGATAAATTATGAGGCGTATGCCTAGCAATCTCAGTTTTCCCACTATTGGTTTGAGAAGTTTTGTGAAGCACCAAGGTGCCGATGACAGGCCGAAGGGGAGTGTGGTGAATTCGAACAACTGGCCGTTCCATATGAATTGCAGGAATCTGCGATGGGGCGGAAAAATGGGGACTGTGAGGTATGCGTCTTTGAGATCCAGACGAACCATCCAGTCTCCTTGTAAGAGGAGGTCGCGGAGCATGTGAATACCCTCCATCTTGAAATTTCTGTAAACCACCCATTCGTTGAATGCCCGAAGGTTGATAACGGGGCGAAACCCCTTGTCCTTCTTCTCCACCAAAAAGATGTTGCTCACGAAACCTGTGGGGTGAAAGGAAGTGAAGGAAATGGCTCCCTTGTGGAGAAGGGCCTGAACCTCTAATTCTATGAGGTCTGAGTTTTCTGCCAAAAATACGATGGGCGGAGGCAGTCTCTCCTGAAGTGGGGTACCCCAGAACTCTATCTGAAAACCTGAGACAGTTTGGAGAACCCATGCGTCGGAGGTAATGCGCCTCCAATTGTCCTTGAAAAACCTCAATCTCCCTCCAAAATTTTTTGGGGAAAAAGGGATAAGCCTCACCAGAGGGACCTCCAGGGGCGTTAGATGCTCCTCGCGTGTTTCTGGACCCTCTGCCTCTTCCCCTGCCTCTGTTGGGGAAGAAAGTTCCTTGTCTGCCGTCCCTCCAACCGTTGTTCCTGAAGGAACTGGGGCCTCGCTGGAAAGGACGGCCGGAAGAGCGACCCCTGCCTCGCCCGGCCCCGCCAAAAACCTTGTTGGGGAAGATCTTTTTAATGGAAGATTGCGCTTTATCCAAAGCCGAAAACGTAGCCACAAACTTCCCCAATTCTTTGACAAAAGGGTCGCCAAATAAATTGCCTTGGGCAACAGCCCCTGCCTCTGAGTTAGATAGTTCCCCCAATTTGGGGTCGATTTTGATTAATAAAGACCTGCGTCTTTCTGCAGAGATGGCACAGTTCGCGTTGCCCAGGAGACAAACAGCTCTCTGAGCCCATCCTGCGACGATGTCCGTCTGAAGGGGAGTGTTTGCTTGCCTGGCACGCTCCGCCAATTGAACAATCTGTGTGAGGGGACCAAGGACATCAAGAAGTTTATCTTGACATGCTCGCCAGGAGCGGTCAATCCCTTTTTTGGGATCCCTGGTATACTTTGCAAAAAACGTACACATTTTAGGGTCAATATCAGGTGTACAAGCGACCTTATCCGATAAAGACGGGCGTGGGCACTCCGCCCGTAGCCGGGCCCGCACCTCCTTGTCCAGAGGTTGCCTAATTTTGCTGGCGACATACTCAGCCACCTTGTGGTCTGGGCGCCACTCCGAGGAACGTGGATGGTAGATACCCTCCGGTTCAAACATATCGGAGTCAGAATCAGCGCGATCCGAAGGATCTGGTAAGGTAGCCCCAGGGCGCCAAGGGCGACCTGAGTCGTCATCCAAAGATGATGAGTCCTCATCTGAACCTCCCATGAAGCCTTTGGGGGATTCCAAATCAGGGTTCCATAGGTGGTGAAGCTTGTCACCCATTACCCCGGGCAAACAGCCCTCCCGGGAGGGTAAGCGCGTATGCGCGCGCGCACTCTTGGGATGGGAAAAAAACTCGCCCTCCTCCAGGTGCCCCGCGTCGCGCTTGCGCAGTTTCCTGGGAGCCGAAAGGGTAGAGGAATCACCCTCCGCTCCCGTCACACCAAACATGCCCGTACCTCTGGACACCTGTTCAGTAAGTTTAGCTACACTATCCCTAAGAGGGGCCAAAGCGTGGGAAATAGCCTGTGAAAACAAAGTGTCCACCCCGGGGGGGAGGGTACGGCGAGAGGAACCCTCACCTGGGGACATGTTGGGAAAAGGCTCATGTTCTTGAGGGGAGTGCATAATGAGGACTGGACAGAGTGTACACCCAACAAAAAATATGATATATAGGGTAAAATCCCTACCCACTCTGTCACTGTAAGTGCAATAAAAATAATATCTTCCCTAATGGGGTAAACCTTACCCAAATGGGTGTCACGGGTAGGGACAAAACTCTACCGAAGGTACAAACGTGTAATTGAGGGCCAAAAAACCCTTAATTGTGAAAAGAAAACAAACGCGAGGCGCGAGCGCCGAGCGCTGAGAGCTACATGCTCTCAGAGAGAAAACAGCGTGCGCGCGCCCTCTAGTGGGCCCGACGTGTATTTAAACACGCCGGAGGGAGAAACACAAAAGAAACGCTCGAGCGGAACGTTCGTTCCGGCGAACGAAGACAGAAAATGCAATTAGCAGAGACGCGCCAAAGCAAACAAAAAAAACCCCGAACCGGAGGCAGAAAGGCACTTATCTGGCTCACAGCAGTGAAGAAAGAGGAAGTGTGACGCATTTCGGGATACTTATACCAACGTGAAGGAGCGCACCTCATTGGATACTCGTTACCATGGCGGCGGGCTCATGGAACTTGTAGTTTTTTTGTTCATGTTTTGTTTTACTTTGAACTTGCTGTTTAATTAAAAGTGAAGAAAGATCTGCATAATCCTCGCCTCCGGTCCTGTGATAGAATTAAAGGAGTGCTTGGGAGAGGTTCCGGAGTGAGCAGAGAAGAGAGAAATGACGCAGGCTGCAGATACATCGGCGGCAGACATTTTGGAATCCAAATGTTTTCACTGAGCTCATAAGATTTGAGTTCTCAACATAAGCGAAAGAAGAATGTCTAACTTTAAAAGTCTACATCTCAAACCTGAACGGAAACTCTTGAAATGTATAGGACTGAGGGCAGAGGAGGCAGTGAATGAACCAAGATTATTGCTCCTGCTTTGTTAGTGCAGCACTTTAGGTGTGCGAACGTATGTGACCCAAGTTAAGGCAATGTTCGGGTGAATGCAATACTCAAATAGTTCTTATGCTTAAAATGTCTGAATTCCGTAACTCCTATTCACACGTAGTTAGACTCTTACCTGTCAATCTTACAGTTATCGGGAGTTGTCAGAAAGCAACTTGCAAGCGGAGGATAACGCCAGCATTATCATATGGCAAGGTGTGACTGGTCATGGTGCGGCATTATACAATTAATAAATGCTTCGGCGCCACATGCTTGCAGCACAGTTCATTAGCCAACTACCGTGTCACAGCTGTGTTCACAATAAGTTGGAACCCCGTATTCGACTTCTGTGTTAATTTTCTATTATACTATTCCACTCTGTCACCTTAAAACCAGGGTCTGGTTCATGTTCAGATCGGTAAAACTGTAAGCAGGTGCTCAAATGATCAACGCGGCATACTCAGGGCTTCTTTGTGCTGTTCTAATTGTAACACATTGGGACAGAGTGACACACCGAGACCTGTTAGTGTGTGTAAAAGGCCGCTTTATTGGAACAGGTGCCCCTAGGCCTACCCCCTTGGCCTTTGCCTTACAAAACTAAAACCTCACTAGACATCGAATCACCTGACCCCACCCCTCCCCCACCCCTACCCCTCCCCCCCTTTTTCTCGACCTGTCTTTTCCTTCCTCTCGTCTCCTTTACTTCTCCCCTTGTTTGAACCTGTCCGCTACTGAGCAGTCTCCTGCCTGTCCTTGTCTAATTAATGTTCCCCCCCGTCCTAATACCTGACTTTCCCTGCCAGCTCCGTCCTCCCCCCGAGCTTTCAATAGCTGCCCTGCAGCTGTCCCCGCCCTGGCACGCACCTGTCCAAGCGACGCCTGCCTAACAACCTCGGACACCTGCTCCAAGAAAACCCCAACACACCTACTAATGTGAGGGAGGGAGGGAGGGAGGGAAAAGAAAAAACCACAGAGCCCACCTGACTCCTGCCCGGCCACCAGGTCACCTTTCCAAAATGGTGCCTGTCTTCACAAAATGGCCGCTTAAATATCTAACCCACCCACCTAAATTGACACCCCGGGAGACCAACCATGTCCCCGGTTCGTGCCACCCGTCCCAAAAACCCCGGGGGGGGGAACTCCTCGTTCCTCGTCTTCCCCCCCGAGGCCCCATTGGGACAGAGTGACACACCGAGACCTGTTAGTGTGTGTAAAAGGCCGCTTTATTGGAACAGGTGCCCCCAGGCCTACCCCCTTGGCCTTTGCCTTACAAAACTAAAACCTCACTAGACATCGAATCACCTGACCCCACCCCTCCCCCACCCCTACCCCGATCCCTCCCCCCCTTTTTCTCAACCTGTCTTTTCCTTCTTCTCGTCTCCTTTACTTCTCCCCTTGTTTGAACCTGTCCGCTACTGAGCAGTCTCCTGCCTGTCCTTGTCTAATTAATGTTCCCCCCGTCCTAATACCTGACTTTCCCTGCCAGCTCCGTCCTCCCCCCGAGCTTTCAATAGCTGCCCTGCAGCTGTCCCCGCCCTGGCACGCACCTGTCCAAGCGACGCCTGCCTAACAACCTCGGACACCTGCTCCAAGAAAACCCCCAACAAACCTACTAATGTGAGGGAGGGAGGGAGGGAGGGAAAAGAAAAAAACACAGAGCCCACCTGACTCCTGCCCGGCCACCAGGTCACCTTTCCAAAATGGTGCCTGTCTTCACAAAATGGCCGCTTAAATATCTAACCCACCCACCTAAATTGACACCCCGGGAGACCAACCATGTCCCCGGTTCGTGCCACCCGTCCCAAAAACCCCGGGGGGGGGGAACTCCTCGTTCCTCGTCTTCCCCCCCGAGGCCCCATTGGGACAGAGTGACACACCGAGACCTGTTAGTGTGTGTAAAAGGCCGCTTTATTGGAACAGGTGCCCCCAGGCCTACCCCCTTGGCCTTTGCCTTACAAAACTAAAACCTCACTAGACATCGAATCACCTGACCCCACCCCTCCCCCACCCCTACCCCGATCCCTCCCCCCCTTTTTCTCAACCTGTCTTTTCCTTCTTCTCGTCTCCTTTACTTCTCCCCTTGTTTGAACCTGTCCGCTACTGAGCAGTCTCCTGCCTGTCCTTGTCTAATTAATGTTCCCCCCGTCCTAATACCTGACTTTCCCTGCCAGCTCCGTCCTCCCCCGAGCTTTCAATAGCTGCCTTGCAGCTGTCCCCGCCACCAGAAAAAGGCCCCCTTTTTCTGCCCCCCCCCCACTAGGGCTCCTGTAGAAGACTCTTGACCTGCTCTCTCAGCTGTAACAGGTATAGCTCCATTCCCATGAAAGATAAGTGAACCCCATCACCCCTAAAGAATTCCACATCCTCAAAACGTATGTCTACGTGCTCCATGAATGATATCCCGCGCCCCGCGCAAAAGTCCTTCATCTCTTTATTAATCTTACGTCTGGCCCTCTCAATGGCCCCCGGTTTCCTGGCCCCTCTCCACACCCGACGCGGTATAAACGCCGTAAAAACAATGTGACACCCTTTCCACTGCTCGCTGACCAACTGTAAATCCCTTTTCATAACCTTCAGCAAGTTCAGACCCGTTGATCTAACCAAATCGTTTTCCCCCAAGTGAACACAAAGGAGATCCGGGCAATGCCCCCTCCCTCTCATGGTCTCAAGCCGAGGTTCTAGCTCTTCCCACTTCATTCCCCCTTTTCCACTCCACGTCACCCTGTAACGATCCGTATCCAATCCCAGATTGCCCCCAGCAACAGTCCTTCGCGCTTGTCGTTGCGCCCATTTTATAAAGGAGTGCCCAATCACCCATATCTCCAAATGTGCCGCTTCTGGCCCCAGGACCACACCTGCAAAAGAAAATAAATATGAAACATACCAGTTTTTCACAGGCCCTTAACAATCACCGTGCACATATCGCCTAAAACAGTCCGACTTCCATCTACCCAACGCCATCATCTCTTCTCTATCCCAGCCTTTGGCTCCTGCCTCTGTAGCCACCCCTATCCGAAACGAATGCGTCCCAAACCCCTCTGCATCGAAACCCATGACTTCTAAACCTTTCCGCAATACCGGCAGGAGCTGCGCCGACGTCACCGTACGCCCATCCGCATGACAAAAAACCACACCCTCCAAATCCGCTGACTTCGCTCGGAGTTGAACCCCCAACTTAACCGGGCAAATGTCCTTGTAGGGATACCGACGCAGCACGACCGTAGCCCCAGCACCTTTTTGATCCGTTTTTGATCGCCGCACCCACAGTGCCAACCCCTCTTTCACCGCCCGAACCTCCCTCCATAAGATACTCGATTTGCCCGAAAGACCCAGTAGCTCCGATACCCGAAACGCGCCAAAAAACATCCACGACATCAGAGTTCGGAAGAGGATAGCCTCATGAGCATTATAGCACAACTCTCCCAGCGACGTTATCAAACGTTTTAGCAATGTCAGCGATATCGGCTGCCGCTTTCGAACCTTCTGTCCCAACGATTTTTCCCAACCCTGCAAAATTCTCAAACCCAATTCCCCCGCCGACGGCGGGTAACCCCATACCAATTTACCCATGAACCCGATCGCCGACAACTTACCCGAAATCGTGACTCTCGTCCGACCCTTACCAATCAAATCCATAATGAACTGTACCACATCTTCCACCACTTCCTCCTGATGCCCCCGCCGCCGAGCCCCAGATCCCAGAAACTCCGCCCATGCCTTCGCATAAGCCCTCCGCGTAGACGGCGCCAGTGAATTCATAACCAATCGAAGCATCCTGGATCGCCTACTCTCCACAACACCTCCGGCACGCGAATTCTTCTCAATGCCACTCCCGTGGTTTATCCATGGAAACGCTCCCACTGTGAACGAGACAAAGCATCCGCAATGTCATTATTCACACCCGGCACGTGCTTCGCGCTCCTTCATTCAACAAATCCAAACGGCCCGCCTAGCGCAATAGCGCAACGGCCTCCCGGATTTTAGGATCCTGCTCCATCCTGCTGACAATACGCCCGACTACCGTCACCGGACCCGCCTATCAACTCTTGAAGGTAATCAGATTACTTATCGCACAATATAAAAGTATTTCTACAATTTTTTTTTTTTTTTTTTTTTAAACCACCACTAACCGCCACGTGGAAAAGAAAAAACCACAGAGCCCGCCTGACTCCTGCCCGGCCACCAGGTCACCTTTCCAAAATGGTGCCTGTCTTCACAAAATGGCCGCTTAAATATCTAACCCACCCACCTAAATTGACACCCCGGGAGACCAACCATGTCCCCGGTTCGTGCCACCCGTCCCAAAAACCCCGGGGGGTGAACTCCTCGTTCCTCGTCTTCCCCCCCCCGAGGCCCCATTGTATTTCACGACCTTACTGACCTTGTGAATACCAATATTTTTTTTTGTTTTTTGGGTCGGTAAACAATATAGATATCTGATGTTGCTTGCTAAATACTTATATTTGCATAGGGCTACATGAACCACATTGTCTCGGCTGGATAAATTAGAAATATGGAGAAGTCTCTCACTTCTGTCATGCTAAAACATTATTAGGACACATATGTGACAATTGTTGAGAGACCAAGACAAGAAAATAGACTCAGGAGGTTTTCTATGTTGTGTAAATAAAATTCTAAAAGGGCCTGATGTTTCTTTTAATACTATGTGGCTTGAAATGTGTAGCTTAATTTATTAGTAAGCATGCACTTAGTTTTAGGTCTGGCTTATAGACAGCTTTAGCTATGTTGCCAGAATCATGTACTCAAAATAAATTCCTGAATAAAAAATGCATACATAAGATTCATAGAGCAATATAGACATGTTTTTTAGCGTGTGTTGGCTAAGTGGCGTGTTCGGGCAGTCATATTTTGTCTCCATATGGCCATCTAGGGGGTCTCTTATAACTGTTGGAAATAGGATCATGTTTCCAAACTGGTGATTTGTTATGAAGTCGCCAATGGCAGTTTGTTCGCAGGATATGTCAGGGTTAGTCAACAAGACCATCTTGCCCCACATGCCTCCAAACATACTTTTATACTTCTTTTTTGAAATTCATCAACATTCCCATCACCTAGTGCAACTTAACAGGCATACTTCTGGGAATGTCAAGTGACAATTACTATATCCTAAAAAGTCAGGTTTAGCTTCTGCGCAGACAAGGAACCACATAGACACTGAGCAACCAAACTAATCAGGCTTGCTCTGTCCAACATATTTTCTTTTTTCACAAAACTGATATTAACTTAAACATAGAAAACATATTCATTAACTGCAGACTAAAGTAAATATCATGAAATACAGCCATTGTAATGCAAATAAAATGAGAACAATATGAAAAAAGTGAACTTATTATTTTATCGAGAATGCTCACTTGCTCTAGAAATGTATTGATTAAGTGAATTAAGGCCCATATTTATACTTTTTGATGCAAAACTGCGCTAACGCAGTTTTGCGTCAAAAAAATTAGCGCCGGCCAACGCCATTCTGAAGCGCCATGCGGGCGCCGTATTTATTGAATGACGTTAGCCGGCGTTAGCCGCCGGCGCCGTCTGGTGTGCGTTAAAAAAAAACAACGTACACCAGGCAGCGCCGGCATAGGGGAAAATGGAGCTTGGGCGTCAAGAAATGGGGCAAGTCAGGTTGAGGCAATTTTTGCGCCTCAACCCGATTTGCGCCATTTTTTTTTCACTCCCAACCCCCATAGAAATTACTCCTGTCTTAGCAAAGACAGGAGTCATGCCCCCTTGCCCAATGGCCATGCCCAGGGGACTTCTGTCCTCTGGGCATGGTCATTGGGCATAGTGGCATGTAGGGGGGCACAAATCAGGCCCCCCAAAGCCACAAAAAAAAATAAAAAAAATACTTACCTGAACTTACCTTTATGTCCCTGGGATGGGTCCCTCCAGCCTTGGGTGTCCTCCTGGGGTGGGCAAGGGTGACAGGGGGGGTCCCTGGGGGCATGGGAGGGCACCTCTGGGCTCCTTCAGAGCCCACAGGTCCCTTAACGCCTGCCTTTTGCAGGCGCTAAAAAACGGCGCAAAAGCGGCCGTACGTCATTTTTTTTGACCCGCCCACTCCCGGCGTGATTTTTGCCCGGGAGTATAAATCTGACGCACATGCCTCGGAGTCGATTTTTTAGACGGGAACGCCTACCTTGCATCTCATTAACGCAAAGTAGGTGTCCACGCTAAAAAATGACACTAACTCCATGGACTTTGGCGCTAGACGCGTCTAACGCCAAAGTATAAATATGGAGTTAGTTTTGCGTCGAAATTGCGTCAAAAAGAACGACGCAATTCCAGCGCAAACGGAGTATAAATATGCCCCTAAATGTGTTAATGTCTCACCCTGTACTATTAACATGTGGAATAAAATATGCTGGAAGTGCTGGAAGTGGTAGCCGACCACTACTTTTTGAAGTGGACTGTATGCTCTGCTGCTCAGAGAAGATATAAAAAGATAATATTTTGTTGAAACATGCTGTGTGGGGACGTTGGGAGTTGCGAGGGGGAGAAGTGAGGGGGTCGTGAGGAGGAGGTGGCTGCCAGCTGATAAGGCTATCCTTGTGGCTCGCTTGGTGGCTTGCGTTTCCTTTTGCTGCTTCACCATAGCCTCTTTGGATAAATTGGAGGTTGTGGTTGCGGATCCCCCCTGGTTTCCATACGCCGGCTGTGACGGCCGGTGCCTCTAGGTATTGCATGGCCTTGAGGTGAAGTCACTGCAGCCGTGCGGTTCGGCACTGCGCCACTACTGAGGCTGGCCCCAACCACTAATGTTGCTCTGCGGCCCTTCTTCAGCAATTTGAGGGATGTCTCCCCCGGACACCTCTTAGACACCCCTGATACACAGACTGTGCTCTGCTGCAGATTTAACAGATAGCCAGCACTCACTACTTGTAGCAGGAGGAGTAAAGGAGGAGTATAAGAGTGCCAATGATAGGCAAGTGGAGTAGTGGGGGGGGGGGGCAAAGCAGGCCTGACATTTCTTGTGGTACTGCAGGGTCTGCAAAGCCAAGGGCTGGCAAAAGGCCTAGTATTAGGTGTTGTGCCTTTGAGGGAGAGGCTCGGGCCTGTGGAGGCAGCCTGACGTTTGCCAACAGAACTCGACATTACCCAAGTACAGCCCAGTGCAACGCTCATGAAAACTGAAAATTTGACTTTTTTGATTTGAAATTTGATCCTGAGGTCTTGAGCCGGCTTGGGGATTCCAGCACATTAAATTGAGGGAGACATTAATAATAAAGAGGCAGAGTCCTCAGAGTGTGAAGTTTTAAAAGATACTAAAATTAATGATGACTATAAGAAAGCTGAGATTGGGTCATTTGTTTCAGGGGAGGGCTTGTGCAAATACTTAATCAGATCCTCTCCAGAATAAAGATGCTTCTTTCATGATGCTGAATGGGAAAAAACAGTTATTTTAATTGTGGGAAAAGGATAAACCATTGCCAGAGGAGCCAAACTCAATTGTAGAACTATAGGTTGTGGGGGGGGGGGGAGGGGGGGCTAATGTTAATGCTAATTTCTATCACACTCTTTCTGTGGGGTCTGATTGTAAGGGTGAAAAGTCGCCAACACTGCAGAAGGATACTATACAGTATGTTGGGGATGTTTCCAATGTACCCCCCATTGGTTTGCCTTCCTCACTACCCCTTTAGGACTGCCCTCATCAGTCTATATGACAGTAATTGATAATCCCCACATAATCCCACAAGAAGATCTTTGTCCTCTTATAGTGCCATATGTTCAGGAGGATTTTACTTTACCAGATCTGGATATAGATTTATGTAAGGTATTCAACCATGTCACCCTCCTGATGAAGAGGTAAACGTATCAGCTTCCTTATTGTATTTAGAAAGGCTTTAGTCTTCAATTTTAAAGTTGTCAGAAACATTTCTCGGTGGTTCAGATTGTGTTCTCGACACTGTGACAAAAATATTACAGGAACTAATAAGCAGTAAATTACAAAGGATATAGGCCTCTGTGAATTAGTGGAAATAGAAGGGCCCTTGATCCCAAGAACGGAAAATGATCAGGAAGCTGTTGGTTGTCAAATGGATTTTTGCTCTCAGGCTGGTAAACCTCAATGTAAGAAGACTACTAAGAACGCTTCCCATACTGAGAGGCTAGTAAATTATATAAAATTAATTTTTAATACCACCTCTAAAGTGAAGAGTCTGGATAGAAACATGCAGGGTGTTGAACAGGATGTGTTTCCGATTTTCAAATCTCGGCCTAGGCTGGAAGCAAGTGACGGTGAATCAAATATTCCATGGGTAAAGGCTGGGGAGAGAAAGGAGGGAAGAAGAAAACACCTCTCGGCAGATTTGCTAAAAAGAGCCTTAGGAGGTTACGTTTTAGAGCGGGTATGGATGTCATACAGAGTACAGAAGGTATAACACAAACTCTGCAAGTAATTCATCAAGCCATGTATCCTGATCATGGTCCTGCTAAAGTAATGGCTGAGGGACATGCAGTAGTGTAAGCAGCAAAATGTATGACATCTTGTTTTATATACCACCTTCACTACATCCAATGTCTGGTCCTTTCCTAGATACGGGTATAATGTGAGAAGGGTTTGATCCTTTATGGTGCAATGTGGATGCTTTTAGATTTGACTTTATTCCTCTGTGCGATGCAGATTTAATTTTAAATAGGTTTTTGTTGCTTAAAAGTTTTTCTTAGATTGACAATTTAAAGCTTCTCCAAGGTAGCAATATTAATTTGGTTTCTCTTTTACCATTTGAAGCTGGTTTTGAATCAAGAGTAAACTTTTGTTTCTAACTTACGGCAAATTTCATACCAAGATTTTCTGAATGCTTGCAATGTAGGGGGATTGATGTCATTTCAGTATTAGAAGAGGATGGATTGTGTGCTGCAAATAAAAGGTATCTGCCTCACCCACCCTCCCCTCTTGGAGGGAGGTCTGGGCCTGATTTCAGGGGGATAAAAAATCCATCTAGATATAAATGGTAGACAAGTGTCCGCTAGAGAATCCCCTGCATTTCCCACCCAAGGAACTTTTAAAGATGATCCTCCCAAATGGAACTGGTTACCTGGTGCATTATCCATTGTCTCCCAGAGTAGTTACCTGCAATGCCCTTTCTGCTAGCAACGAGCCAAAAGTGTTATCTTTGAATGCTGCCAGAATAAAGAACAGTAGGGAGAAGTTGTATTACTTGATGATTATCAGCTCATTAGAGGCCGATCTGGCTTGTATCCAGGAGACTTGGGGCCTGATTACGACCTTGGCAGATGGGATACTCCATCACAAATGTGACAGATATCCCGTACACTGTAGTACAATTTACTCTATATCGAATTGGACTTCTAAAAAGGCTGGCAGGATATCCATCACGTTTCTGACGGAGTATCCCATCTGCCAAGATCTTAATCAGGCCCTTGTGTACTGAGGAGCTGGTTTGTGGTGATTCCATTATTTTAAATTGTAAAGCAACCCCCTCAAGGAGGGGACATGTGAAGGGAGTGGTGGCATGCCTTTTTTCCAATATAATCAGTGGAGTTATGATTGCTACAAATATCTAAGTAATCTATTTAAGGCAGTAACCCTGTTTAATCTTGGTAGAAATCAGAGAACTCCTCCGCTATTGTTGATGAATGCTTATATTCTTTCTGATCCCTCTTGTGATGTTCTCTTAAGTGAAGTATTTTCTTACATTAGGAAAGAGTCTGAAAAGGAACTCTCCCCACATGTAACTATGATTGGGGACTTGAACTACAAAATATCTCATTTTGCCTTATACCAACTGAGGGAGACAGAAAAAGAGGAAGCTAGGTGGAGACCCCCCACTAATTTTTTCTTCCAAAATAAGGACTAATAAAAGAGGGAACATTTTAGAGGGCCAGCTAAAAAAAGTTGATGGCCTCATAGTGAATGGGAGGTTACCCTCTGATTCCCCTGCAACATATACACATAAAGCATTAGAGGGGGCGTCAATGTTGAATTATGTGATGGTAGGATGTGCCTCCTTATTTTTATTGGGTGACTTAAAGGTCACTGCCTACCTTTTTAGTGTTCACAATCTCCTCACTCTCTCTGTACATTTCACAATATGGCCCACATACTCTAACTGGTGCAGACCACAATTACACCTATTGTATCTTAAACAAAATCCATTGTGTTTTAGTCTCTCTTAAATGTTCTTCAATCTGCAGATGTGTTCCTGCGCCACTTTGCCCACTACCAATATATCATCTTGAAAAATAAGCACACCTTCCTTAGTAACTAAAATGTTATCCATAACTGTCTGAAAAATTAAGGTGACAGAAGCCAAGCTGAAAGGCATTCTTTTAACTTGGAGAACGCCATCAGGTTTGACAAATGCTGTCAAATAACATGAAGAAGGAGCAAGTAATACCTGATGGTAAGCTGTTTTCTGATCTAATTTGTTGAAAATGTTATCATCATTTAATTTTACCATTAATTACTCTATCCTAGGTAACGGAAGAGCATCAACCCAGATGTTCTTGTACAATGATCTAAAATCGATGCAAATGAGCAATATTTTTTTCCTCTTGTTGGCTGGTACAATAGGTGAAAGCCAAGTAGATCGATCAATGTGTTCAATAACACCTGGAACTTGCAAAGTATTCAAGGCAAATAATTCCTTACTGCAGATGCAGCTCATCCTTTAGGGCTGAGGAACCACCCCCATTTGCTTTTTGCCCCTCAAGAAAAGTGCCTGTCGGCTGAGCAAAGGTCACCCTGACAGACCCTCTTGATTTTCAGGTCAGGCAGCTAGGAGCTAGACATGCGCTGTTTCCACAGGATCCTGGCTGCCTGAGCTGAACTTTGCTGGACTGAGGCGACCTGAATTTTCACCCCGAGAATGCCAACAACAGCAACTCCACAGCCTTGATTGACAACCTTGACAACCTTGGTCTCAAACAAATTGTCACGACGCCCACCCACTCCTCCGGCCACATGCTCGACCTCGTCTTCTCCACCAGCAGCCACGTCACCTTCAGTCATACCACCGAACTCCACTGGACCAACCACCACTGCGTCTACTTTACCTTCCAGAAACCCGCCACACACCACCACCCACAACAGATCCCCTGCCGCAGCTGAAACAAGATCACTGAAGACCAGCTGATCCCCTTGCCCGTGCCCCACCTCCCTTCACCACCGACCCCAACACAGCCACCCTCAACCTCAGACAATGGATAGACGACTGTGCCAACACCCTCGCCCCACTCAGGAAACCCTCCAACAACCGCACCAGCACTAAGGCCATCTGGTTCACCGCTGACCTTCAGGCCTCCTAGCGGGAGTGCCGAAAAACTGAGAAGAAGTGGCGCCACGAACAAACAGAGAGCAACCACACCGCCCTCAAGAGAGCCATCCGCAAGCACCAGCAGCTAATCCGGACCATCAAAAGATCCTTCTACAAGGATCGCATCGACAACAACGTGCACAACAGCAAAGAACTTTTCAACATGGTCAAGGAACTCGCCAACCCCAGGTCCTGCTCCGTAGACCTCCCTCCCTCGCAAGACCTCTGCGACTCCCTCTCCACCTTCTTCCACCGCAAGATCACAGACATCCATGACAGCTTCAACACCTCAACCCCCACGACCACCACGGCCACCACTAACCCCAACGCACCCAGCCACACCAACCTCCTGCTCTCCTGGACCCACATCAACAATGAGGACACCATCAAAACCATGAGCACCATCCACTCCGGATCTCCCTCTGCCCCCTGCCCCCACAATGTCTTCAACAAAGCAAGCCCCATCATCGCCCCCCAACTCCGTACGATCGTCAACAGTTCCTTTGAGACCGCCACCTCCCTAGAAAGTTGGAAGCACGCCGAAGTCAACGTCCTGCTAAAGACACCCAAAGCGGACCCCGGAGTTCTCAAGAACTACCGGCCCATCTTTCTCCTCCCCTTCCCGGCGAAGGTCATCGAGAAGATCGTCAACGGCCAACTGACCCACTTCCTGGAAGACAACAATACGCTGGACACCTCTCAATCCGGATTCCGTAAGAACAATAGCACCGAGACCGCCCTCATCGCCGCAACCAACACCATCAGGACCATGCTTGACAAAGGCGAAACTGCGGCCCTCGTTCTCCTAGACCTCTCGGCTGCCTTCGACACCATCTTTCACCACACCCTCCGCACACGCCTCCATGACGCAGGGATCCGCCGCACAGCCCTGGACTGGATCATATCCTTCTTCTCCGGCAGAACCCAGAGAGCCCACCTCCCTCCCTTCCTCTCTGAAGCCATCAAGATCAACTGTGGCGTTCCCCAAGGATCCTGTCTCAGCCCAACCCTTTTTAACATCTACATGGCACCGCTCACCAACATCGTCTGATCCGACAACCTCAACATCATCTCCTACGCCGACGACACCCAGCTGATCCTTTCACTCACCAAGGACCCCACCAAAACCAACCTCCTCGATGGAATAAAGGCCATCGCCAACTAGATGGAGAAGAGCCGCCTAAAACTGAACTCAGACAAGATGGAGATCCTCATCCTCGGCTCCAACCGCTCCGCACGGGATGACTCCTGGTGGCCAGCCCCCTAGGAACTGCACCAACGCCCACCAACCAAGCACACAACTTAGGCTTCATCCTAGACTCAGCGCGCGCCATGACCCAGCAAGTCAACACCGTCTCATCTTCCTGTTTCATATCCCTCCGCATGCTCCGCAAAATCGTCAGATGGATCCCCACTGAAACAAGAAGGACGGTCACCCACGCCCTCGTTAGCAGCAAACTGGACTACGGCAACGCTCTCTACGCCGGAACCACGGCCAAACTCCAGAAAAAACAGCAATGTATACAGAACGCCTCCGCACGCCTCATCCTCGACATCCCACATCGCAACTGCATCTCAGCCCACCTAAGAAAACTACAATGGCTCCCTGTCAACAAGAGGATCACCTTTAAACTCCTCATCCATGCTCACTAATCACTCCACAACACAGGCCCAGCCCACCTCAACGAGCAACTCACCTTTCACACTCCCAACCGCCAACTCCGCTCCGCCAACCTCGCTCTCACCACCGTCCCTCAATCCACCAGACTATAGTCAGTGGCAGATCTTTCTCCTACCTCGCCGCCAAGACCTGGAACTCTCTCCCCATCCACCTACGACAGACCCAAGACCTGCTGACCTTCAGGAAATGCCTCAAGACCTGGCTGTTCAAGCAGTAGCACTCCCCCCTCCTTTCAGCGCCTTGAGACCCTAGCGGGTGAGTAGTGCGCTCTACAACTGATTGATTGATTGATTGACAGCGCCTGTGTGCGTGACCTTCTCAGATAAGCAAAGGTCCTCAAGGCCCTCTCCCTTAGTGACAAGGGGCATTGCCACTCATTACCTCCGACCTGGGTGCTTCAGTTTTAAGCATGTCAAACAGTGACATCTTGTCACAGAGTGGGGTGGGGTCAGCAGTCTCACCGAACCTATCCCACTTGAGGCTGGGACTGCTGCCTTCCTTCATTGGCTGGCCTAATGAGGGAAGGCAGCAGTCCTAACCATCTTGGGACCCTGAATGCCCGGGACTGCTTCCTTCCCTCATTGGATGAGGGAAGGCAGCAGTCGAACCCCCCTGAGGCCTTTGAGGCTGAGCTGCAGGTAATTGTGTGTGTTTTGTTTTTTTAAATGAATGTTTGGTGCATGTGTGCATGTATGTTTGAATATTTGGTAATGAGTGTTGTGAATGGATGTGTGTGTGTATGTGTGTAAATGAATGAGTGTAAGTGAGTGTGTATGTGTGCATGTGTGTCCCATCTGCCCCCCTCACTCCTATAATTACCAGCTACCACAGCCGTACGGTTAGACCTGGAATCTTTTGGCATGGTTTCCTCTGACCTTTTGATTTCTGGCCTCCTGTTTTGACCATGTGCTGAACTTTGTCTTTGCTGGCTTTAGGACTCTGTGCACCTTTTCACTAACCAGTACTAAAGTGCATGTACCCTGTGTCTAAAACATGGTAACATTGGCTTCTCCATGATTGCCATATTTGATTTACTGATAAGTCCCTAGCAAAGATCACTAGGTGTGCCCAGGGCTTGTAAATCAAATGCTACTAATGGGCCTGCAGCACTGATTGTGCCACCCACTACAGTAGCCTTTCAAACATGTCTCAGGTCTGATCTCCTTAAATGTAGATTTAGTTGGTGAGTACTCTTGAAATTATTTGCCTTGCTGATCCTTTCTGCAGCTTTCCCTGTACCACCAGGAGACTTTATCTAAGGTTGACAATATGATTTACAAATACTATAAGAAGATTAATGGTTCTTTTGACATATTGAGCTGGCATGGCAAAACATTATTTTTCAAAGTTATTATGTGCTCAGCAACATTCTTGCACTTTGTTTAGTGCTTAATTTGTGCTTGTTGTTTCCGGTGTGAGCACCAGTACCTATTTTTGAGGGCCGCACTTATTTTTCTGCCTCAAGCATTTACTGCGAGCAAAAGACATATATGGAAAAGATGGAAGAAGAGAAAAACAAAAAAGTGTCACAATGGGTGAAAGCATAAAGCTGCAAGAGTGAGCTGGAGGGGCAGGGACTAGCTTTAAATGGATTGAAGAGGCTCGAGATGGCTTCAGGATTACGCTGCCTCAATAGCTTGCGCTCGAACATTTAATTGCAGCAGCCGGGTGTTTAAGAGGAGGGCTTAGGGCACCGGCACGTTTTTAGTTACAAATTAAGCACTGACTATGTTACATACCTTTAGTTGAATCATCTGAAGGCCATTTCAAGCAGAGATAAATCACAATTCTGGTTCTTTATCTGGTGCAATACCTGTGTTTGATGTAAATGTACACTGCTGCCACATGTCACATTTAACTGCCAACCCACTGTGCACTCCATGGGCCAACTTCCAATGGCCTTATTGAAAATGTAAATACGTCAATTGTGTGTAGCCATTTCATAGTTTAGAGATGCTGCTCACGGCTAAGCCCAATCCTCCTTAGCAAAGCCTTTATGTGAGTGTATTATTTCCTCTCTGCTTCATCTCGGCTCAGGACTATATCCTTCCCCTGTTGAAAGAATATTAATACAAAAGTATACTTCAAAGTTCCCTGTCCAGTTTATGAATCTCTATTGTTAACTCAAATAAGGCAAACTATTTCTCAATGTATCACCAACCAAAAATGTAATCACTACATATTTTAGTAATGGAATTTTGGGTACTCACTACATTTTCACTACTTCCATCTTCACTGGACATTGGTGTCAGCCTGGTTCTCAAGTCCATCTTTTTTTGACTTCCCTATGAATCTACATTGTCTTACTCTCCTATAAGGCATGTGTTCTTTCTCTTTGAAAGGGCAAGTCCTGCTCTTCTGTTCTTAACATCAAATCATCTCTTCCCTGTGGCAAACTGCTGACTTTTTCTCTGACAGGGCCAGGGTAGAGAGTTTCATTTTTTCTATGCCAGTCTTCTTGCTCTCAAATTCCACCTATGATGAGGACAAGCAATGAGAGTGTTAGAAATTGGGTTTTTGGTTGGCAGTCAGGTTGCCCTCTGTCCAAGCAAGAACCCTCACTCTAGTCAGGGTAAGTCACACACAATCCAAAATCAGCCTGTTCCCACCCTGTGGTAGCTTGGCACGAGCAGTCAGGCTTAACTTAGAAGGCAATGTGTAAAGCATTTGTGCAATAAATCATACAATACCATAATATAACACCACAAAAATACACCACACAGTGTTTAGAAAAATATATAATATTTATCTGGGTATTTGCAGGTCAAAACGATCAAAGATGCAATATGAATTTGTAAAGATATCACTGAAAAGTGATATAAAGTGTCTTAAGTCTTTAAAAAGCAAACAAAGTCTCTTTCAAGCACAAAGTACCTGATTTGGAGTGGAAAATCCCCGCAATGGGCTGCAGAAGAAGAGATACGTGGAAAAATAGTGTGTGCGTCGATTTCTCCCCAGCACACACAGACTTGCTTCGTTATTTTTCACGCGGGGAAGTCGTGCGTCGTTTTCTGGCGCGCGGACAGTCTCTTTCTATGGGTCGTGGGGATTACCAGATGTCCCGGGTCTGTGCGTGGATTCTCCTGCTTGTTTTCCGGCTGCACGTCGTTCCGCGGGGCTGTGCGTCAAAGTTTCGATCTCACGGCAGGCGTCGCGTTTATCTCACCGCGGAACAAGCTGTGCGTCGAAAATTTCGGCGCACGAAGCGTCCAAGTGAAAAAGAGAAGTCTTTTTGGTCCTGAGACTTCAGGGAACAGGAGGCAAGCTCTATCCAAGCCCTTGGAGAGCACTTTCACAGCCAGACAAGAGTTCAGCAAGGCAGCAGGCCAACAGCAAGGCAGCAGTCCTTTGTAGAAAAGCAGACAGGTGAGTCCTTTGAGCAGCCAGGCAGTTCTTCTTGGCAGGATGTAGTTTCTAGTTCAGGTTTCTTCTGGGTGTGCCAGTCCTTTGTGTGAGGGCAGGCTCTCCACCCTCCCAGCCCAGGAAAATCCATTCAAAATGCAGATGTATGCAAGTGAGGCTGAGTCCCCTGTGTTTGGGGTGTGTCTGAGTGAATGCACAAGGAGCTGTCAACTAAACCTAGCCAGACGTGGATTGAAGGGCACAGAAAGATTTAAGTACAAAGAAATGCTCACTTTCTAAATGTGGCATTTCTAGAATAGTAATATTAAATCCGACTTCACCAGTCAGCAGGATTTTATATTACCATTCTGGCCATACTAAATATGAATTTCCTGCTCCTTTCAGATCAGCAGCTGCCACTTCAGCAGTGTATGAGGGCAGCCCCAATGTTAGCCTATGAAGGGAGCAGGCTTCACAGTAGTGTAAAAACGAATTTAGGAGTTTTACACTACCAGAACATATAACTACACAGATACATGTCCTGCCTTTTACCCACACAGCACCCTGCTCTAGGGGTTACCTAGGGCACACATTAGGGGTGACTTATATGTAGAAAAAGGGGAGTTCTAGGCCTGGTAAGTACTTTTAAATGCCAGGTCGAAGTGGCAGTGAAACTGCACACACAGGCCTTGCAATGGCAGGCCTGAGACAAGGTTAAGGGGCTACTGAAGTAGGTGGCACAACCAGTGCTGCAGGCCCACTAGTAGCATTTAATCTACAGGCCCTAGGCACATATAGTGCACTCTACTAGGGCTTATAAGTAAATTAAATAGCCAATCATGGATAAACCAATCAATAGTACAATTTACACAGAGAGCAAATGCACTTTAGCACTGGTTAGCAGTGGTAAAGTGCCCAGAGGTCAAAAGCCAACAACAACAGGTCAGAAAAAATAGGAGGAAGGAGGCAAAAAGTTTGGGGATGACCCTGTCAAAAAGCCAGGTCCAACAGAGAGGCTACACCGTTCCCTTCTCTGGACAAAGCAGGCGAAGAGGCTCCTTTTGCCTGACGACCTCCTCTCCTGCTCCTGTTGCTCTGATAATTTTTGTTCTCCTTCTCCATTCTCCTCTGAACCTTCATCTGCACATCTCTAAGACCATCCAGAGTAGGCAGACCTATTTCCTTATTCACAAACTCTTGGTACACCATTTTTTAATGAAAAACGACTTGGAAAAGTAACACAAACTTGACAATAAAAAATAAAAAACGTGCCCCTAAATCTGGTATGGGGTGCTTAATTCCTGACTGTTGTCGGCATTTCCATCATTACCGATCATCAATGGGAGAAAGTAAATGTTTTTTAAAGACAGGAGTCCCCCACCAACCTAATAATATGCAACCTTATTAGGTACAACATAGTTCACTGCGAAAACTTTGATCAACCATTGAGAGCTATGATAGCAGCAACAGGCGTTTCCATAGTGAAATGGATGTCAGACAGAAAGTATTACCAAGGGACATTAAAGTCATGAAAGTGTTTGGTTTCTGCACAGCACTTTGCATTTTAGCTGGGGATTTCTTTACACAGAAATTATTTCTGAAATCGATATTGGATAATGGGACATTGTTTCAGTACTTGTTTTAGTCTGCATAGTGTATACTTGTTTAATCTGCATTTGTTTTTATTGAGTTTTAACTTTGATCTGCCTTCTCTCTGGTCAGTTACTTTTGGACAGAACCAGGCAGTATTTTATAGGCGAGCACAAAGTGATCAGGCCATTCTGTAATCTCTTTGGGCTTAAAACCATGCCCATGCCATGTCAGTCACTTACATTGGTTCGTGGGCTTGCCTTTTAAAATCCGCTTTCTTTCATTTGTGAAAGGCATGCATACGTCATGCCTTTTCTGGTGTTTAGCCCACCTACACAGTGCCGGTAAAGTACCAAAAACATACGAGGCTCGATGTTTTCAGCCTGGAGTTCGGACTACTTTATCTGTTTATTTTCCACGCAGCGCGATCGCGCTGCATTTTACATAGCGCGATTGCGCTGTGTTTTTTTTTGCTTTACTACGCTAATAGCTCTAACTCGAACAAATGCGAGACCCGTTGCATTGAAAATGCTTGTTTATCTATTAGAACTGTTCAAACCTAGAGCTGCAGTTTTCTATTGCCACGTTTTGGTGTTTGGAAACAGGTCTGGGAAAGGAAATATCTGTAATGTGGGGCCCTAGGCCCTCATGCTAGTAAAGGAAGGGACGCAGACACGGTGGTAGGGTAGTACTGAACTGGCCTCAGGCACGTGCGCCTGGCCTCTTTTATTGGCAGGGTCACCTGACTGGTGACGCCTGTGTTGGGTGGGTGTGGGTTACATCTGTAAGACCAGCCCTCAGCAGAGTGGCTGGCAGAAACACTAGAACGAGTCCAGCTGGACTCTACATCCCTCCCAAACTTTATTGAGGAACCAAACAAAAGTCCAACCTGTAAAAGAAACAATACCAAAACACCACAATCAGTCTCTCGGCCTCGAAAAAGCAGACTGCAGAATTGCAGTGGACATGGTGCAGCTGGGAGCACCCGGACACCTCCGCACGAGTCCATAATTTAACCAGGTACAGCTGGGCACGAACACTGTGTGGATGAAGTCCAAATACTTCAGTTGCTTGTCCACGACCTCACAGTTCGCTGGATATTGTTGATCGGGTCCTGCCTGGGCTCATGTGGTCAAAGTCTATTTATAGTTTCTGATGCGGGTGCATCTGGAGCAGTGGGGAGTCCACTGTACACAGTTCTGGACGGCATTCTGACTCTGGAGATTGTTTACCTCCTAAGACTGCAGATGACGTGACGGCCTGGGGCGCCTGGGAGTCCAGCGGCAGAGAAGCGGCAGTCTTCCCTCTCGTGCCAGATCTCCATCAAGCAGGAGTCTCCTCGAGGCCCTTTCACGGGCTTCCACGGGACTGTGTGGACTGTGTGGACTGTGCTTGCCTATCTCAGGCCCAGCAAAGACGTCTCAGGGGAACAGCCTACAGGACCACATCCTAGTCTCGCATGGAGCCACAAGGGTTGTTGATGCAGGGTCCGCTTGCTCGAGCCATCCGGATTCAGGTGCTCTGGCCACGGTGCAAAGTCTTCAGGTGACCAGTCTCTCGATATGAGACCTCCGTGCTTCCGGACGCCTGACGTGGAGCTGTCTCAGATGCATTCTCTCAGCGATATTCCGCTCTCACAGGAATTTGTTGGAGGCCCTTGTCCCTGGATTGCGGCGGGACTGCGTGGGCTGTGCGGGCCAACGTCGGCCACGCCAAAGGAGTCTCTCTGAACTCTTAACAGGGCCACGTCCTAGTCTTGTGCAACCCCAAGGGTGGATGGTCCAAATGATCTGGTCTGCTCTCACCGGCAGGCGTCTGGTTCACAGAGCTCATGGCAAGTGTTCAGATGATAAGTTTCTACGTTGCCAGACATGCCTTGTCAGCATCGGTTCTTGTTGCTGACTGTCTCCACTCAGGTAGTGCTGTGCTCCTCCTTCGATGATTGGGCGATGCACCACAGCATGATGATGATGTTTTTTTTTCATCCTTTTGCAGATCAAACAAGTGGCGGCGGCTTCGTCAGCGGAAGGACCACTTGATGGACATAGCGGCCACGGCGGGTCTTGTGTGGCCTGTGCAGTCGGCGTCAGGGATGCCATCACAGCCAAGCAGCCGGTGACAGGTGACAGGACGGTCGTACTGGGAAGCGTGGGGGACCACCCGCATCGCTGTCTTCAGTGACGTCTGCTCACCCCGGTGACTGTCTTGTACTGATTGGTACCTCCTCATCTGCTCTCACGAGTCCTCAGTTGTGTCACTCTACTTCCTTCCACTTTCACACCTGCGATGGAGTTGATCTGTGGTGTGACCGGTCTGTCACACTCCTCTCATCATTTCTTGTTGGCATCGTGCCACTCTCTCTTCTCCTTGGTGTGGCGTCGTGCCACAGGTCACATGTTGCGGCACATGGACCTTGCGCTGCACCTCTGCTGGTACATCTTCCTCTTTGTCCTCGACGTGGCGTCGTGCCACAGGTCTCATGTTGCTTCACACTGACCTATCACTGCACCTTCGCTGGTGCATCTTCCTCTTCGTCCTCGATGTGGCGTTGTGCCACAGGTCGCATGCTGCCTCACATGGACCTATCACTGCACCTCCTCTGGTGCATCTTGCTCGGTCGCAGCCTCTCACAGGCTGAGTCCTGCGGGTAGGACATGATCTGCTCTTCATGCAGACCTCTCCCGGTCTGGTCCGTTCCCGGATCCTCTTGGTGGACCTCTCTCTGGCAGGAGGGTCCCCGCTCTCTTCCTCCTTCTCTTCACTCGAGGGCGCCGCTCTTGCGCCTCGAGGCTGCGCTGTTACGGCGCTCACTCCTGCCATCTGCTCTGGCAGGGTTGGTCAGTTCAGATGACCTGCTCACTGATGGGCCAACAGTGGCCATCTTCCATCGCTGCGCGGCCAGCTGACATGGCCTCTTTTCCCGTGCGTTACGTCACGCTCTCGGGTACTCTCTCCATCTTCACGGACTTTACCCATGTCGTCACATTCTTGGGCGCAGCTCTCTGTGCTCGCTGCGCACGTGTCAGTCTCTTTTTTTTTCTGGGCGTCCTGTGGCAACGCCTGGCATGTCCCTTTCTTGTCCTGCGGTGATGACCATCACAGCTGGGGCATGTGGCGTTCTTTCGTCGGTGGCGGCGGACGGCCGCCAGAGGCTGCGCAGACCATGCGCGCTCTCTTCGTACCTCACGTGGCACTTGCATCCGTTTCTCACCGTTGCAGCTTGTCTGGGGCAGCTGCAGTCTTCTCCTTCCCTTTTACAGCGTCGCTTCCTTCTTCTTCGCCGTTTCCGTCTTCTGCGCCAATTCTGTCCACGGGCACAATCTTGGTTTGGAGCAGTCCCTTTCTGAAGGTGCTGCTGTAAACTTTCCTTCATCCAAGCTTCTCTTCCCTTTAAAACAGAAATAGGGTGCAATACCAACTCTGGCCACTGGATGCCAGTAGTGCACTTTTTTTTCTAGCTTGAAAGACAGTCTTTCCTGTTACCGACTCGTTTGTTTCAACAGATGCCGGTGAGGAGGGCATGCTGCTGGGAGGACTTTGTCATGCTGGTGGGGGCTGCAGGTAAGTTCAATTTTATTTATTTTCTCACTTCTCTCCCTTTTCTCTTCCTCTTTTTTTTTCCTTTCTGTCCAATTTTTTTTTTTTTTTTTTTTTAAACTGCACAGCCTCGTTTGAAGAGGCATGCAGATGGCAGGACTTCAGTGAGGTGGGTGGGGGCTCCGGGCACTGTTTTTTTTCTTTCCTGTAGATGCGTGTGAGCACCTCTCTTCTTTACTCATTTCTGGGAGGTGGGGGCGCGGCCGTGGGCACCTGGTGCGTGTCTGCACCATGTTATATCGGTGCGTGTCTGCACCTCATCCTTGAATTCCTGCCGGGACAAGGGGGGGGCAGCCCCTGGGCATTTTCGTTTCATATTTGGTGCATGCCAGCACCATCGGTGATCTCAAGTTGCGGCCGCAGCAGTCCTCCGTGCTGCGGCCGTTTTCCGGCATTTTTGGGGTGGGGGCGGCCCTGGGCAAGTTTTCTTCGGTGCGCGAATGCACCATTATTTAAAAATGAAACGGGGCGACCGGCCCGGCCACAATACTTCTTCCCCTCACTGCGCACGGCTTGCTCCAGCGCCAAATTAGAAGGACCAAGGGGGGAAAACGGCCCCCGGTCATCTTCCCTGTTGTCGGTGCCGATCGCACCACATTCTTCATACGCGGCCGCAGCAGCACGGACACGCTGCGGACCGCGTTCATTTTTTTTTTCGGGAGCGGGGGCGACCGGGACCCAGTCATGGTTGGGCACATTCTCCTCTGCTTTCCACGGCGCGCAACAGCGCCATTTCCCCCCACATACCGCGCGGACCCAGCAGCTTTCTCCCACGCTGCGGGCCGCGCTGCATCCGACTCTTGGGGGGGCGGGGGGTCTCAGGGCATTATTTTTTCCTCTTGGGCTGGGGAAAACAGCTCAGCGCGCTTCGTAGCGCTTTATTTTCGGCGCCCGCAGCCGTTTTGGCAGTGCTGCGGGACGCGCTGATTAGCAGCACTCACCCCCTTTACACCAGTGAGACTGGGGCTGCGACGGCCTCGCTTCTCTCGATTGCTGATGAGTCCATGTCTGCGACCACGTGGGGTTTCAGATCCCACTCGTCGCCAATGTAATGTGGGGCCCTAGGCCCTCATGCTAGTAAAGGAAGGGACGCCGACACGGTTGTAGGGTAGTACTGAACTGGCCTCAGGCACGTGCGCCTGGCCTCTTTTATTGGCAGGGTCACCTGACTGGTGACGCCTGTGTTGGGTGGGTGTGGGTTACATCTGTAAGACCAGCCCTCAGCAGAGTGGCTGGCAGAAACACTAGAACGAGTCCAGCTGGACTCTACAATATCCACCAATTAAATGGACCCTGGGGGTGGACATACAGCGGACATGTACAGCTGGTGCGCCGCTTGTGCACCAAAGGCAAGTCCATCTGTACCTGTTTCCGGTTAGTCCATATTCAGTGCCAGCCATGCTGCTCAGTTTTCTACCGAGGAGAAGGTGAGAATTGTTTATGGCCTACATTAATTATAAGCACACTACATTAGGGCAACCCAGTAACTCACCAGAGTAATGTTTATAAACGTAAGCACACAAAAAAATCCCCTGAAGGAAAAATACTTCATGAAATGCTTCGTTTGTGAAACAGCAGTACACATCAGAAGTACAAACAAAAATGCCCTGAAGGAGAAACATTCCATGAAATGCTTTGTTTGCGAAACAGAAGTACAAATATCTAGTAATCTAACTATACGTAGATTTTTCCAGCTCCAAGCATGCCTCCCGGATTGTCTGATATGATCCCACCATAAACTAGTGCCTTTTTTCTTTTCATGCTAAGGCAAACAACGGACTATTGACAACTCAGACAGATTATCCTGAGCTTGGTCAAAACACCAGAGACCAAACTTCCAGATTTATCTTCGGCTTCTATGCCCCTCCTGGAAGTCAACATGGATTATTCCATTCAGTTGAAAGAGAGTCCAAGTACTACCAGTCTTAAAGAACCCCAAAGCTGATTCCTTTTTCAAGTAATTATAGACCAATTTCTGTTTTATCGACACTTTCCAAAATACTGGAAAAAATGATTAACAAACAGCTGACATAACTCTTAGAAGAGAATGAACTATTTAATTGGACTTGCTCTCAGAGATTCACACTGACGTCAACTGAAATTATGAAGGTCCGCCGAGATCAAGGCCCTGATGCTGTTTTATTCCTTTTTTTACTTACCTGCAGCATTCGAAACTGTGCCCTACAAAATACTCCTGGAGCGCCTGGAAGAGGCAGGTAATTGTAGTCTGACCAGACAATGGTTGCAATCGTTGTTGCTCCCTCTTTATTCTCATAAAACTGTATTACACTCGCTTATCACTTCAAGACTAGACTACGTGAACGCACATTACTTGGGTCTACTGGCGGTTCTTTTCCGCAAATTGGTGGTTTTGACTGCAGCGGGAAGGCTGATTCTTGACCTGCCGAGACAGCAGCCCATCTCCCCTCACCTGACGTCACTCCACTGATTTCCTGTAGACAAACAATCAATGTTAAGCCCCCGATTCTTATTTACAGAGCAGTACATAAGACCGCCCCCTCTGATTTAACAGATACGTTCTTGAAGAAGGTGCCCACTAGATCGCTTCGCTTTGCAAACCAGGGAGTGCCGATCATCCCCGCTTTTGCACTGCTAAAAGAAAAGGGCGCTCCTTCTCGTACTTAGCTGCAAAAGTCTGGAATGCGCGATCGGCCAATTCAAGGAGATCTTCCAAAGCAGAAAACTTTAGAAAGGGTGTGAAAACTTTCCGTTTTCATTGGAGATTGGTTTATACCGACTCACTTACAGCAGCAGCACGTGGATGATTCTTTTGAAACACCTGTGAGCTTCACAAATAGCATTAATTTATTCATTAAAATAGCTCATTAAATGTAAGTAGACACAATAAGGGTCTGACCACGGTAAAAGAGATTGACTGAATGTAAGGCAGTAATCCAGAATAAAAACGTTTAGTTTGAAGCTTGGCTAAAGGTGTGTGCTCACTAATTTGGTGTGTGATTTGCATGCCGCTCGAGGAAGAAATGCCTATTGAGTATGGGTTTATGACCATATCAATTATTGTTAAACCCATGGATTCTTTAGAACACCAGATCAGTTTGCTTGTTAATATGAAAAAAAAAAAACATTGACATGGAAGCTTTTTATTAAAGTTGTGTTTTTTTTGCAGAATGCTCCAAACCTTCAAAAAGACAGGGATATCGAAGGGCGGTTCCAGCAGGTACTTCAGTAGAGAGCTACAAAAAATGAGAAGTGACAGTAATTATATTCTTAGTCAAATAAAAGAAGGCGGCGTGTTTCTATCCATGGAAGATATTCAAGAAAATATGATCTGTAGCAAAACCTTTGTGTTATAAATGTTTTCAACTCACGCATTTAAAAATAAATAAATTAAAAACATTGAAAACTTGAAAAAGAAGCCTTTAGCATACTGTTTATTCGACTCCATCTTTTGATATCTACATTTTCAAAGACACATTAAGTTAAAGAAACTCTCAAAAGTGTGAGGGAAATAGATTAAGTTGGAAGAGAAGTGCATATCTATGTAGACATAGTCGATTTGGGATGCTTAACAAATAAGGCAATAATGCTGAAAAACTCCAAGGAGTAGAATTATTAACATTTTCTGCTGTGTTTGTATTAAAAGTGTGACACAAACTTGGGCAAAAAGTTTAGTTTGGATTAATTTTCAAGTGCAAAATGTATTTTTTGTTGGAAAGGTCCCTGCAAGTAAATCAAAGCAGCATAAACATTAATTTGGCACATGGGGCTTTCCATTGGTGGTGCAAAGGCATTCCCATGCAACCATCCATAGTTTTTGATGTAAAGCCATAACTACAGCCAATACTAATCAAGCATTTGTGCCACAAAGTAATGCCTCTTTGAAGCTGCGTTATAAAGGAGAAATTATTTTATTTCTCCTAACTTTTCCCAGTACTACTGCTAGTGCTATCGCACTGTATAACACATATACACAGTGGCAAAACATTTTTAAGTTAGTCTACGCATAGAGTTCTGTACTGGAAGGACAACCTTCCAGTATAAAACCTATGCTAGACATGACAGATATCTTTTCACAATGATGTAGTGCAAGGAAGCCTGATTGTGTGCCAGCACTAAGGACTGTGACACACATTAGTAGATATGGTGTTTTCCCGCTCACTTCCTATCATGTAACGCAGCACAGCACAGCAACTTTGATTGCTGCAGTGCATTGGGTGACATCTTTATAAATCTGCCCACATGTATTTGTCTTTAATACTCCCTAAAAATATGGAAGACATCATGCTGATAACCCAGGCCCAGTACATACTTGGGTAAATTTACTAAAAACTCACACAACACAACATCCAGAAGAGGCAGAATTACATCCTATAAAATGTGTTAGAAAGTATTGACAGTCACGGCACATAGAGAGAGACAAGGTCACAGCGTTCTTTGTTTGAGAGCTGGAAACACAGGCAGAACAATTAGACTGCACAGCCTAACCTATGACTCACCTGAAGTACAAATCCAGGGGTGACAATAGAGAGCTGAGAAGCTCAACAAGGATGATAACCATAAATTCAGTGGAATAAAAAGGGGCAATAATCACCTCTGCTAAAGAAACTACCCCTCTATGTTTACAAAAGATAGTCCAATAATTTATTAGTCAAATCCTTTTGGACATCTACTAACAGAGCATACTGAGGAGTGTCATGGTTTCATTTTGTGTCCTTTGTGCTGTGGGTTTTACACACCAGGCTCATGTAATCCTTCCCCTGTGGTGCCTCTCTGTCTCAAGCAATCCATGGTCCCCCTTCCAGAGAGCTTGAACTACTGAACCTCCTGTGCTGCTAATATGCACATTTAGACTGTTTTGTACCTCCAGATTAAACATGTTTTTACCATCATGCACTCGGGTTTCATTACATGTTGTTCATTTTCCATCAGCCACTTGCACCTGCCACTTGCAAAGCTTCATATCTTTTGTGTTTAACACATGCTTTCCCCCAGGTTCATTGGAATATTCCATGCTTCCATGTGGGACACATGCCTTTCTGGAACAGTCTCTCCTTCCAGCATAAATGCCCTAACTGAACCCGCATTAGTGCTTGGCCTTGTTCCAGTCCTGCACATGCATCGTCCCTGCAGTCACCTCCTGAGTCACCCTGAACTTCCAAAGCTCTAGTCTTCCAACCCGTCCTGCTGATCCTGGCTCCTGCTATGCTTCATGTATCTTCATTCTTGATCTACGATTCTGCCTCCTCTTGGGCTTCGTGCACCACTCCCTACTGTCTTCATCGGATTCCAGTTGAAGTGCTAGACAAGGTCAAGTACTTTACCCACAGGTTAGCGCGCACTAATCCATAGTTTAGTAGATAATTCCAAGACTGAGTTTTGTGAAGGCATGAGTACGTCTTTGGATATTGGCCATTGTAAGCCCCCATAAGGCCCAGCGCTCCAGAGTGCTCGGTAGCGTAATCCTGAAGCCATCTCGGGCCTCTTCAATCCATTTACGGCCACCCATGCCCCTTCAGCTCATCCTGCAACTTTCTACTTTCTCCCTTTATGACGCTTTTTAGTTTTTCCTTCTTCTGTCTTTCACATGTGTCTTTTGCTCGCTTGACACATATATGTCTTTTGCAAATGCTTGAGACATAAGAATAAGCCCCGGCCCTCACAAATAAGTGCCGATGCTCAGCACCGGAAGCAACAAGCACAAATTAAGCACTGGTTGGGCTCTGTCTGCATTAGTTGAACAGTATCAGCTCAATCACACCTTTTCTGTCTGCTCACTCGGCTTCGGTTGAAGTTCTGCAGATCCTTCCCCATTTTAAAGCAACAAGAGGGTCATCAATTGGCACTGTTGTGAAAATACAAGGAGTTACCCCATGGCATCAGAGATGGTTTAAGCCATGGGCAAAGTGGGCAATTGCTATGGATACCTACCTTCCAGGTGTCCCCTGTGAAAGTGTTCTTTTTCACTATTTCACGTCTATTGCTCAGCTTAACGTTTAATGTAGAAGTAGTGCTTAGTTTGTAAAATAATAACTGCCAGTCCCCAAAGATTTTCTAAGACTTCTGCAGCTGGCACTTCCAAATGCCAGGGTTGCAGCATATCGAAGATGTGTAGTTTTATTTCCGTCTAATGTCTAATTCTTTCACCACCATATTCCTCCTTCCCAAGTGCTTCAAATGTGAATGTCCTTTTGCATCCCTGCTCTCTCCGCTTTCCTCCTTTTGTGTTTTTCTCTCTGTTGCTCTGGATCAAAGTTTGATTAGAAAAATTAAGTGCTGGTACCCACAAATTGGTGCTCGAGGGCTCCCCATGCAACCACTGGCTCACATTAATCACATCGTTTTTGTCAATATTGTTTGGTATCATGGGACTTGCATTAGTAGGAAATGACTAACATATTTCAAATTGTTCTAAAAGGGAGCCACGAAATAGTTCTTACCCCTGGGCCCCCAAAATCCTTAAGATGGCACTCCACGGCATAAGGAAAAGGTTTGAATACATATTGATATTGAGAAAGTCAGTAGAACACCCTGAGTCTAAGAACATTCAAAAGAACTCTGAAAGACATTCAAAGAGTCCTTTGTCTGTTTTTAAGACAACACCACAGCAGCCTTTCATCAAGAAAAGACTAAAGCCCCTCTGAGTTACACTCAGAGCCCCTCTGAAACCATCACCCTAGGATCACACCAGTGAATCCTAGCCAACGACTGGTCGAACACGCAACTTTCTAGCGCTGCAAAGTGTCTGATTAACGCTAGCTCGAAGCAAAACAAATATACCCATCAACAAATATAATAGAGCCATTGTCACTAACAGATTAAACTAGAGAGTAGATATCCCTTCGCATGTAGTAATTCACTGGCCCGTCGGGCTGATGTCGGCAACAGAGAATGCGCATTGAAAAAACACTTCAAAAAGAGTTCAATGCCTTACAGTGTACGACATTTCAGAAATATAGTTAGACGCTACCAGCTCCAGAGCCATGCATTTGATTATGGTTGAAATATAAAGATTTAGGGGCCAATTTATCATTTTTTTTGTCCTGTACAGAGAAGGGATATAAGCACACTTTAGTAAATCAGTTTCTTAACGTTACTAAGACTCTGAGACCACAGAAGGTTAAGCTCCCCATCTGAAGCGAGTTTATTCTTTCATACACAATTTTTAACAGATCTGCTCATTTAGAGAAAATTGTTGTAGAGGTCATCAGACTCCACTCAAGAAAGTATTTGATTTTCCTCTTTTCGCTCGATATGGCCTCTATAGGAACACGAGCAGTGCCGCATATGTCTCCTGGTATTATGAAAGCTTGTTTTCCCGAGCATACTTTCAGCTGATGTACTGGACAGGCTGCAGGAGAGACTCTTTAGAAGTGGGTTCCCTTGCTTGTGTTCCAATAATATTTTATGAAGTTGTCAGCCATCCACTCTATTACAGCACAGTTGAAATGAGGGCTACAGGAATTCGTTTCACTCATAAATCATACATTGGCACATACGTTTCTACATTCATTATGAAGGTAATACGTTGAATTCAAACCATTTTGGTGGAAGCTTTTATAGACATCTTGTTTAACCTTAACAGAAAAAGTGATTGCTCATAACGAAGCTTGATATCATTGCGGATATGCCCAGGATAACTGCACGTCCACCAGATCAGTAGGTACAATGCGCACGTCAGGCGTATCAGAGTCAGGGATCTTAGGGCCATATGTAAGAACACATTTTCCCATTGACACAGAATGGGAAAAACCCTTTGCCTCATCTGGCCCTTAGTCACAACTGGAAAACTGTAACTGACCTAACACTACCCTTCAGAACGTGCAATTATATTAGGATCGTTTATTCAGTAGAGGATCCGATAGCAAAAACCCACCACTTTGTGCCCAGATTTACTCTCCTGCATAATTGGTGAAAGCCTGTTGAATTACTTAAAGTCCACAAACTCCTTTGGTCACTATTACAATGACTAGATAATGTCATCAGTGATATTATCAATTATGTTGTTTCACAAGTTAGGAGTGATATAATATATGAGGGTGCAATTTATAGTTAGCTCACTATACTCTTGCAGGTGAATTTAATTTTTCCTTAGTTTTTTAAATGATAGCTTGTATCTTATTTCAACATCTAACTATAATGTCACTTTAACCATTGTATTTTTGAGTGAATTTCTGTTTTTCTGTTTTTCCTTTTTTGATCAAGCTTATCATCATACCTCACTATAGCATCACTTTAAACTTTGTTTTTTGTCAGTGAATTTCTGGGCTTTTGATCATATTCAAAGTTTAGCATAAACCTAGCCCCCCTCGCAAAAACTTGGAGCCAACGTCCCTGCTGCCCACAAACCAATCTATGCTGTGCAGGCATTCAGCTGGGTGCAACTGGGAAATGGCCAGAGGCCTTGTGCCCAACTCCCATACAGGCTGCCAACCTCACCGCTGCACAGAGTTGGTTACAGGGCCTCGCCTGCAGCCAAAACCTGCTCCAACTTCACCACAAGCAGTCAAACCCTGTTGCACATGCCTTTTGGCTGTGAATGGTGGAGAGTGGCTACAGGGTGAGGCCTCTGGCCAGGCCCTGGACCAAACATACATTGTGGGTGGCCAAACCCAGGCTGTACAAGCCTTTTGGTGGGGTGAGAGTCGGGAGCTGCATTACCATCCACGGGGTGTTAAGCGCAGGGCCCAGTAACAGGCAAGGCCTTGCAGACAACCCCATGCCATGCTCGGTCAAAGGCCAAGGGTATATGCAGCAGAGGTTTGCCATAGACGTATCATATTTAGATAATACTTTTTTTTACAAAAACATAGAAATTCACTGAAAAGTACAAATACAAAGGTTAAAGTGGTGTTATATGTAACATGTTGGACCTGGCCTTTTTACAGGGTCATCCCCAAACTTTTTGCCTCCTTCCTCCTATTTTTTTCTGACCGGTTGTTGTTGGCTTTTGAACTCTGGGCACTTTACCACTGCTAACCAGTGCTAAAGTGCATATGCTCTCTGTGTAAAGTGTACTGTTGATTGGTTTATCCATGATTGGCTATTTCATTTACTTGTAAGACCCTAGTACAGTGCACTATATGTGCCTAGGGCCTGTAGATTAAATGCTACTAGTGGGCCTGCAGCACTGGTTGTGCCACCCACTTAAGTAGCCCCTTTACCTTGTCTCAGGCCTGCCATTGCAAGGCCTGTATGTGCAGTTTCACTGCTACTTCGACTTGACATTTGAAAGTACTTGCCAAGCCTAAAACTCCCCTTTTTCTACATATAAGTCACCCCTAATGTGTGCCCTAGGTAACCCCTAGAGCAGGGTGCTGTGTGGGTAAAAGGCAGGACATGTACCTGTGTAGTTCATATGTCCTGGTAGTGTGAAACTCCTAAATTCGTTTTTACGCTATTGTGAGGCCTGCTCCCTTCATAGGCTAACATTGGGGCTGCCCTCATACATTGTTGAAGTGGTAGCTGCTGATCTGAAAGGAGTAGGAAGGTCATATTTAGTATGGCCAGAATAGTAATACAAAATCCTGCTGACTGGTGAAGTTGGATTTAATATTACTATTTTAGAAATGCCACTTTTAGAAAGTGAGCATTTCTCTGCACTTAAATCTTTCTGTGCCTTACAATCCACGTCTGGCTAGGTTTAGTTGACAGCTCCTTGTGCATTCGCTCAGACACTTGCTGGAGAAGAAACCTGAACCAGAACCTCCATCCTGCCAAGAAGAACTGCCTGGCTGCTCAAAGGACTCACCTGACTGCTTTCTACAAAGGACTGCTGCCTTGCTGTTGGCCTGCTGCCTTGCTGAACTCTTGCCTTGCTGCAGAAGTGCTCTCCATGGGATTGGATAGAGCTTGCCTCCTGTTCCCTGAAGTCTCAGGACCAAAAAGACTTCCATCTTTCAACTGGACTCCTTATGCGCCAAAAAATTAGATGCACAGCTTGTTCCTCAGTGAAAAATTCACCACACGCCGATCCGGAAAGACGCCGCTCGACCCTGCAAGGAAAAGATCCACGCGACGCCTGCGGTGCGACCGGATCTTCGACGCACGGCCCGCCTGGACAAAGCTGCCCGACTTACAGAGAAGAAATCGACGCAACGCCTGCCATGAGGGAGAAAATTCCACGCACAGCCCACCGGAACGACGCGCAGGCGGGCAACAAGCCCAGGATTCCACGCACAGACCCCGGGACATCTGGTAATCACGCGACCCACAGAGGAGACCTGTCCACGCGCCGTAAAACGACGCACGTCTTCCCCGCGTGAAAAATAACGACGCAAGTCCGTGTGTGAAGGGGCGAAACTGACGCACACACCATTTTTTCACACATCTCCTCCTCTGCGGCCCTTTGCAGAGATTTTACACTCCAAAACAGATATTTTGTGCTTGAAAGAGACTTTGTTTGCTTTTTGAAGACTTAAGACATTTTATATCACTTTTCAGTGATATCTCTACACAACATATTGTATCTTTTTATCGTTTTGACCTGCAAATATCCAGATAAATATTATATATTTTTCTAAACACTGTGTGGTGTATTTTTGTGGTGCTATATTGTGTTATTGTATGATTTATTGCACAAATACTTTACACATTGCCTTCTAAGTTAAGCCTGACTGCTCAGTGCCAAGCTACCAGAGGGTGGGCACAGGATAATTTGGATTGTGTGTGACTTACCCTGACTAGAGTGAGGGCCTTGCTTGGACAGGGGGTAACCTGACTGCCAACCAAAGACCCCATTTGTAGGAAGTTGGCTCTGTATGCACTATTTCAAAGTAAGGAATAGTATGCACAGAGTGCAAGGGTTCCCCTTAGAGGTAAGATAGTGGCAAAAAGAGATAATACTAATGCTCTATTTTATGGTAGTGTGGTCGAGCAGTAGGCTTATCAAAGGAGTAGTGTTAAGCATTTGTTGTACATACACACAGGCAATAAATGAGGAACACACACTCAGAGACAATTCCAGGCCAATAGGTTTTGTTGTAGAAAAATCTCTTTTCTTAGTTTATTTTAAGAACCACAGGTTCAAATTCTACATGTAATATCTCATTTGAAAGGTATTGCAGGTAAGTACTTTAGGAACTTTGAATAATCACAATAGCACATATACTTTTTACATAAAGCACATATAGCTATTTCAAAAGTGGACACTGCAATTTCCAACAGTTCCTGGGGGAGGTAAGTTATTGTTAGTTCTTGCAGGTAAGTAAACCACCTACGGGGTTCAAATTGGGGTCCAAGGTAGCCCACCGTTGGGGGTTCAGAGCAACCCCAAAGTCACCACACCAGCAGCTCAGGGCCGGTCAGGTGCAGAGTTCAAAGTGGTGCCCAAAACACATAGGCTTCAATGGAGAAGGGGGTGCCCCGGTTCAAGTCTGCCAGCTGGTAAGTACCCGCGTCTTCGCAGGGCAGACCAGGGGGGTTTTGTAGGGCACCGGGGGGGACACAAGTCAGCACAAAAAGTACACCCTCAGCAGCACGGGGGCGGCCGGGTGCAGTGTGCAAACACACGTCGGGTTTTCAATAGGTTTCAATGAGAGACCAAGGGGTCTTTTCAGCGATGCAGGCAGGCAAGGGGGGGCTCCTCGGGGTAGCCACCACCTGGGCAAGGGAGAGGGCATCCTGGGGGTCACTCCTGCACTGGAGTTCCGATCCTTCAGGTCCTGGGGGCTGCGGGTGCAGGGTCTTTTCCAGGCATCGGGATCTTAGAGTCAGGCAGTCGCGGTCAGGGGGAGCCTCGGGATTCCCTCTGCAGGCGTCGCTGTGGGGGCTCAGGGGGGACAACTTTGGTTACTCACAGTCTCGGAGTCGCCGGAGGGTCCTCCCTGAAGCGGTGTTTCTCCACCAGTCGAGTCGGGGTCGCCGGGTGCAGTGTTGCAAGTCTCACGCTTCTTGCGGGGATTGCAGGGGTCTTTAAATCTGCTCCTCTGGAAACAAAGTTGCAGTCTTTGTTGAACAGGGCCGCTGTTCTCGGGAGTTTCTTGGTCTTTTGGAAGCAGGGCAGTCCTCTGAGGATTCAGAGGTCGCTGGTCCTGGAGAAAGCGTCACTGGAGCAGTTTTCTTCTGAAGGAGGGAGACAGGCCGGTAGGGCTGGGGCCAAAGCAGTTGGTGTCTCCATCTTCTCTGCAGGGGTTTTTCAGCTCAGCAGTCCTCTTCTTCGTAAGTTGCAGGAACCTGATTTCCTAGGTTCAGGGGAGCCCCTAAATACAGGATTTAGGGGTGTGTTTAGGTCAGGGAGGGCAGTAGCCAATGGCTACTAGCCCTGAGGGTAGCTACACCCTCTTTGTGCCTCCTCCCAAGGGGAGGGGGTCACATTCCTATCCCTATTGGGGGGATCCTCCATCTGCAAGATGGAGGATTCCTAAAAGTCAGAGTCACTTCACCTCAGGTTGCCTTAGGGGCTGTCCTGACTGGCCAGTGACTCCTCCTTGTTTTTCTCATTATCTCCTCTGGCCTTGCCGCCAAAAGTGGGGCCGTGGCCGGAGGGGGCGGGCAACTCCACTAGCTGGACTGCCCTGAGGTGCTGGAACAAAGGGGGTGAGCCTTTGAGGCTCACGCCAGGTGTTACAGCTCCTGCCTGGGGGAGGTGATAGCATCTCCACCCAGTGCAGGCTTTGTTACTAGCCACAGAGTGACAAAGGCACTCTCCCCATGTGGCCAGCAACATGTCTCGAGTGTGGCAGGCTGCTAAAACCAGTCAGCCTACACAGGTAGTTGGTTAAGGTTTCAGGGGGCACCTTTAAGGTGCCCTCTGGGGTGTATTTCACAATAAAATGTACACTGGCTTCAGTGTGCATTTATTGTGCTGAGAAGTTTGATACCAAACTTCCCAGTTTTCAGTGAAGCCATTATGGTGCTGTGGAGTTCGTGTTTGACAGACTCCCAGACCATATACTCTTATGGCTACCCTGCACTTACAATGTCTAAGGTTTGGCTTAGACACTGTAGGGGCACAGTGCTCATGCACTGGTGCCCTCACCTATGGTATAGTGCACCCTGCCTTAGGGCTGTAAGGCCTGCTAGAGGGGTGACTTATCTATACTGCATAGGCAGTGTGAGGTTGGCATGGCACCCTGAGGGGAGTGCCATGTCGACTTACTCGTTTTGTCCTCACCAGCACACACAAGCTGGCAAGCAGTGTGTCTGTGCTGAGTGAGGGGTCCCCAGGGTGGCATAAGATATGCTGCAGCCCTTAGAGACCTTCCCTGGCATCAGGGCCCTTGGTACCAGGGGTACCAGTTACAAGGGACTTACCTGGATGCCAGGGTGTGCCAATTGTGAAAACAAAAGTACAGGTTAGGGAAAGAACACTGGTGCTGGGGCCTGGTTAGCAGGCCTCAGCACACTTTCAATTCAAAACATAGCATCAGCAAAGGCAAAAAGTCAGGGGGTAACCATGCCAAGGAGGCATTTCCTTACACAACCCCCCCCCCAAACGAAAGAGGATGAGACTAACCTTTCCCAAGAGAGTCTTCATTTTCTAAGTGGAAGAACCTGGAAAGGCCATCTGCATTGGCATTCGCAGTCCCAGGTCAGTGTTCCACTATAAAGTCCATTCCCTGTAGGGAGATGGACCACCTCAACAGTTTTGGATTTTCACCTTTCATTTGCATCAGCCATCTGAGAGGTCTGTGATCAGTTTGAACTACAAAGTGAGTACCAAAGAGGTATGGTCTCAGCTTCTTCAGGGACCAAACCACAGCAAAGGCCTCCCTCTCAATGGCACTCCAAGGCTGCTCCCTGGGGAGTAACCTCCTGCTAATGAAAGCAACAGGCTGGTCAAGGCCATCATCATTTGTTTGGGACAAAACTGCCCCTATCCCATGTTCAGAGGCATCTGTCTGCACAATGAACTGCTTGGAGTAATCTGGAGCTTTTAGAACTGGTGCTGTGCACATTGCTTGTTTCAGGGAGTCAAGGCCTGTTGGCATTCTACAGTCCAGTTTACCTTCTTGGGCATTTTCTTGGAGGTAAGTTATGTGAGGGCTGTCACTATGGATCCATATCCCTTCACAAACCTCCTATAGTACCCAGTCAAGCCAAGGAATGCCCTGACTTGAGTCTGGGTTTTTGGAGCCGCCCAGTCCAGAATAGGCTGGATCTTAGGCTGGAGTGGCTGAACTTGGCCTCCACCTACAAGGTGTCCCAAGTAAACCATAGTTCCCTGCCCTATCTGGCATTTGGATGCCTTGATAGAGAGGCCTGCTGATTGCAGAGCCTTCAAAACCTTCTTCAGGTGGACCAGGTGATCCTGCCAGCTGGAGCTAAAGACAGCAATATCATCAAGATAAGCTGCACTAAAGGACTCCAAACCAGCAAGGACCTGATTCACCAACCTTTGGAAGGTGGCAGGGGCATTCTATAAACCAAAGGGCATGACAGTAAACTGATAATGCCCATCAGGTGTGGAGAATGCTGTATTTTCTTTTGTTCCAGGTGCCATTTTGATTTGCCAGTACCCTGCTGTTAAGTCAAAGGTACTTAAGAATTTGGCAGCACCTAATTTATCAATCAGTTCATCAGCCCTAGGAATGGGATGGGCATCTGTCTTGGTGACAGAATTAAGTCCTCTGTAGTCCACACAAACCCTCATCTCTCTCTTTCCATCTTTGGTGTGAGGTTTGGGGACTAAGACCACTGGGCTAGCCCAGGGGCTGTCAGAGTGCTCAATTACTCCCAATTCCAGCATCTTGTGGACTTCCACCTTGATGCTTTCCTTAACTTGGTCAGACTGTCTGAAAATTTTGTTTATAACAGGCATGCTGTCTCCTGTGTCCACATCATGGGTACACAGGTGTGTCTGACCAGGTGTTAGGGAAAAGAGCTCAGCAAACTGTTGCAGGACCTTCCTGCAGTCAGCTTGCTGTTGGTCAGAGAGGGTGTCTGAATAGATCACTCCATCTACTGAACCATCTTTAGGGTTTGATGAGAGGCGATCGGGAGAGGTTCACTCTCAGCTTCCTGATCCTCATCTTTTACCATCAACAGATTCACATCAGCCCTGTCATGGAAGAGCTTAAGGCGGTTCACATGGATCACCCTCTTGGGGCTCCTGCTAGTGCCCAGGTCCACCAGGTAGGTGACCTGACTCTTCTTCTCTAGCACTGGGTAAGGGCCACTCCATCTGTCCTGGAGTGCCCTGGGAGCCACAGGCTTCAGAACCCAGACTTTCTGCCCTGGTTGAAATTCAACCAGTGCAGCCTTTTGGTCATACCAAAACTTCTGGAGCTGTTGGCTGGCCTCAAGGTTTTTACTTGCCTTTTCCATGTACTCTGCCATCCTTGAGCGAAGGCCAAGTACATAGTCCACTATGTCTTGTTTAGGCTCATGAAGAGGTCTCTCCCAGCCTTCTTCCACAAGAGCTAGTGGTCCCCTTACAGGGTGGCCAAACAGAAGTTCAAAGGGTGAGAACCCTACTCCCTTCTGAGGCACCTCTCTGTAAGCGAAAAGCAGACATGGCAAGAGGACATCCCATCTCCTTTTGAGTTTTTCTGGGAGCCCCATGATCATGCCTTTTAATGTCTTGTTGAATCTCTCAACAAAGCCATTCGTTTGTGGAAGATAGGGTGTAGTGAATTTATAAGTCCCTCCACACTCATTCCACATGTGTTTCAGGTATGCTGACATGAAGTTGGTACCTCTGTCAGACACCACCTCCTTAGGGAAGCCCACTCTGGTAAAGATACCAATGAGGGCCTTGGCTACTGCAGGGGCAGTAGTCGACCTAAGGGGAATAGCTTCAGGATACCTAGTAGCATGATCCACTACTACTAGTATGTACATATTTCCTGAGGCTGTGGGAGGTTCAAGTGGACCCACTATGTCCACACCCACTCTTTCAAAGGGGTCCCCCACCACTGGAAGTAGAATGAGGGGGGCCTTTGGATGTCCACCTGTCTTACCACTGGCTTGACAGGTGGTACAGGAGACACAAAACTCCTTAACTTTCTGGGACATGTTGGGCCAGTAGAAGTGGTTGACTAGTCTCTCCCACGTCTTGGTTTGTCCCAAATGCCCAGCAAGGGGAATATCATGGGCTAAGGTCAGTATGAACTCTCTGAACGCCTGAGGCACTACCACTCTCCTAGTGGCACCAGGTTTGGGATCTCTTGCCTCAGTGTACAGGAGCCCATCTTCCCAATAGACCCTATGTGTTCCAGTTTTCTTGCCATTGGACTCTTCAGCAGCTTGCTGCCTAAGGCCTTCAAGAGAGGGACAGGTTTCTTGCCCCTTACACAACTGTTCCCTTGAGGGTCCCCCTGGGCCTAAGAGCTCAACCTGATAAGGTTCTAACTCCATAGGCTCAGTTCCCTCAGAGGGCAGAACTTCTTCCTGGGAAGAGAGGTTCTCTTTTTGTTGTTGTGTTGCAGCTGGTTTCCCAGCTGGCTTTCCTTTTCTCTTGGTAGGCTGGGCCCTTTTTCCAGACTCCAGCTCTACTTTTTCACCCTGAGCCTTGCACTGTGCCCTTGTCTTGACACACACCAGTTCAGGGATACCCCGCATGGCTGCATGGGTTTTCAGTTCTACCTCAGCCCATGCTGAGGACTCCAGGTCATTTCCAAGCAAACAGTCTACTGGGATATTTGAGGAGACCACCACCTGTTTCAGGCCATTGACCCCTCCCCACTCTAAAGTTACCATAGCCATGGGATGTACTTTAGTTTGATTGTCAGCATTGGTGACTGGATAAGTTTGTCCAGCCAGGTATTGACCAGGGGAAACCAGTTTCTCTGTCACCATGGTGACACTGGCACCTGTATCCCTCAGGCCTTCTATACTTGTCCCATTAATTAAGAGCTGCTGCCTGTATTTTTGCATATTAGGAGGCCAGGCAGCCAGTGTGGCTAAATCCACCCCACCCTCAGAGACTAATGTAGCTTCAGTGTGACACCTGATTTGCTCTGGGCACACTGTTGATCCCACTTGGAGACTAGCCATTCCAGTGTTAGCTGGAGTGGAGTTAGAAGTGGTACTTTTCTTGGGACAGGCCTTGTCTCCAGTTTGGTGTCCAGGCTGATTACAGCTACGACACCAGGCCTTTTTGGGATCAAAGTTTTTACCCTTGTACCCAAAATTGTTTTGTGAAGAGGCTCGGGGCCCACCCTCCTGTGCAGGTTTTTAGGGGCCTGAAGAAGACTCTTTACTATTTTTGTTTTTGGATGTCTCAACACCTTTCCCCTGGGGAGGCTTTGTGACCCCTTTCTTTTGGTCACCCCCTGTGGAAGTCTTGGTCACCCTAGTCTTGACCCAATGGTCCGCCTTCTTTCCCAATTCTTGGGGAGAAATTGGTCCTAGGTCTACCAGATGCTGATGCAGTTTATCATTTGAACAATTACTTAACAGGTGTTCTTTCACAAATAAATTGTACAGCCCATCATAATTATTAACACCACTGCCTTGAATCCAACCATCCAGTGTTTTCACTGAGTAGTCCACAAAATCAACCCAGGTCTGGCTCGAGGTTTTTTGAGCCCCCCTGAATCTAATCCTATACTCCTCAGTGGAGAATCCAAAGCCCTCAATCAGGGTTCCCTTCATGAGGTCATACGATTCTGCATCTTTTCCAGAGAGTGTGAGGAGTCTATCCCTACACTTTCCAGTGAACATTTCCCAAAGGAGAGCACCCCAGTGAGATCTTTTAACTTTTCTGGTTACACAAGCCCTCTCAAAAGCTGTGAACCATTTGGTGATGTCATCACCATCTTCATATTTAATTACAATCCCTTTAGGGATTTTAAACATGTCAGGAGAATCTCTGACCCTATTTATGTTGCTGCCACCATTGATGGGTCCTAGGCCCATCTCTTGTCTTTCCCTTTCTATGGCTAGGATCTGTCTTTCCAAAGCCAATCTTTTGGCCATCCTGGCTAACTGGATGTCCTCTTCACTGGAGTTATCCTCAGTGATTTCAGAGATGTTGGTCCCTCCTGTGAGGGAAGCAGCATCTCTGACTACTATATTTGGAGACAGGGCTGGAGTGGCCCTGTTCTCCCTAGTTAGGACTGGTAGGTGGGAATGTTCCTCCAAGTCACTATCTTCATCCTCTGTGTTGCCATCCTCAGAGGGGTTGGCCTTTTCAAACTCTGCCAAAAGCTCCTGGAGCTGTAGTTTGGAAGGTCTGGGGCCCATTGTAATTTTCTTTATTTTGCAGAGTGACCTTAGCTCCCTCATCTTAAGATGGAGGTAAGGTGTGAGGTCGAGTTCCTCCACATTCATCTCTGCACTAGACATTATGCTTCTAAAAGTTGGAATACTTTTTTAAGAATACTTTTTTAAGAATCTCAAACTAGTTCTAGGTTCTAATTCAAACTTTCACAAAACTTTTAAACTCTAAAAGGAATGCTAAACAGGGACTAACACAAGGCCCTAGCAGGACTTTTAAGAATTTAGAAAAATAGCTCAAATTGTAAAAATCAATTTCTAATGACAATTTTTGGAATTTGTCGTGTGATCAGGTATTGGCTGAGTAGTCCAGCAAATGCAAAGTCTTGTACCCCACCGCTGATCCACCAATGTAGGAAGTTGGCTCTGTATGCACTATTTCAAAGTAAGGAATAGTATGCACAGAGTCCAAGGGTTCCCCTTAGAGGTAAGATAGTGGCAAAAAGAGATAATACTAATGCTCTATTTTGTGGTAGTGTGGTCGAGCAGTAGGCTTATCAAAGGAGTAGTGTTAAGCATTTGTTGTACATACACACAGGCAATAAATGAGGAACACACACTCAGAGACAATTCCAGGCCTCTGCAGGCGTCGCTGTGGGGGTTCAGGGGGGACAACTTTGGTTACTCACAGTCTCGGAGTCACCGGAGGGTCCTCCCTGAAGCGGTGTTTCTCCACCAGTCGAGTCGGGGTCGCCGAGTGCAGTGTTGCAAGTCTCACGCTTCTTGCGGGGATTGCAGGGGTCTTTAAATCTGCTCCTCTGGAAACAAAGTTGCAGTTTTTGTTGAACAGGGCCGCTGTTCTCTGGAGTTTCTTGGTCTTTTGGAAGCAGGGCAGTCCTCTGAGGATTCAGAGGTTGCTGGTCCTGGGGAAAGCGTCGCTGGAGCAGTTTTCTTCTGAAGGAGGGAGACAGGCCGGTAGGGCTGGGGCCAAAGCAGTTGGTGTCTCCGTCTTCTCTGCAGGGGTTTTTCAGCTCAGCAGTCCTCTTCTTCGTAAGTTGTAGGAATCTGATTTCCTAGGTTCAGGGGAGCCCCTAAATACAGGATTTAGGGGTGTGTTTAGGTCAGGGAGGGCAGTAGCCAATGGCTACTAGCCCTGAGGGTGGCTACACCCTCTTTGTGCCTCCTCCCAAGGGGAGGGGGTCACATTCCTATCCCTATTGGGGGGATCCTCCATCTGCAAGATGGAGGATTCCTAAAAGTCAGAGTCACTTCAGCTCAGGTTGCCTTAGGGGCTGTCCTGACTGGCCTGTGACTCCTCCTTGTTTTTCTCATTATCTCCTCCGGCCTTGCCGCCAAAAGTGGGGCCATGGCCGGAGGGGGCGGGCAACTCCACTAGCTGGAATGCCCTATGGTGCTGGAACAGAGGGGGTGAGCCTTTGAGGCTCACCGCCAGGTGTTACAGCTCCTGCCTGGGGGAGGTGATAGCATCTCCACCCAGTGCAGGCTTTGTTACTAGCCACAGAGTGACAAAGGCACTCTCCCCATGTGGCCAGCAACATGTCTCGAGTGTGGCAGGCTGCTAAAACCAGTCAGCCTACACAGGTAGTTGGTTAAGGTTTCAGGGGGCACTTCTAAGGTGCCCTCTGGGGTGTATTTCACAATAAAATGTACACTGGCATCAGTGTGCATTTATTGTGCGGAGAAGTTTGATACCAAACTTCCCAGTTTTCAGTGCCACCATTATGGTGCTGTGGAGTTCGTGTTTGACAGACTCCCAGACCATATACTCTTATGGCTACCCTGCACTTACAATGTCTAAGGTTTGGCTTAGACACTGTAGGGGCACAGTGCTCATGCACTGGTGCCCTCACCTATGGTATAGTGCACCCTGCCTTAGGGCTGTAAGGCCTGCTAGAGGGGTGACTTATCTATACTGCATAGGCAGTGTGAGGTTTGCATGACACCCTGAGGGGAGTGCCATGTCAACTTACTTGTTTTGTCCTCACCAGCACACACAAGCTGGCAAGCAGTGTGTCTGTGCTGAGTGAGGGGTCCCCAGGGTGGCATAAGATATGCTGCAGCCCTTAGAGAGCTTCCCTGGCATCAGGGACCTTGGTACCAGGGGTACCAGTTACAAGGGACTTACCTGGATGCCAGGGTGTGCCAATCGTGAAAACAAAAGTACAGGTTAGGGAAAGAACACTGGTGCTGGGGCCTGGTTAGCAGGCCTCAGCACACTTTCAATTCAAAACATAGAATCAGCAAAGGCAAAAAGTCAGGGGGTAACCATGCCAAGGAGGCATTTCCTTACACCATTTCTAACAGTAAGGTAGTAAGATCTTAACTTATGTTAAAAAACAACTTAGAAATTCACTGAAAAATATGATGCTAAAGAGTCATACTCAGGTTTTGTAATAATGAAAAAAAATACATTTGTAAAACATACAAACAAAACACTGAAATTCGCTAGTCATATTTTGTTAGAAATGGGGCTTCTGGTTGGCAAGGGTATGCAGCTAAGCCAGGCAGAAAACACCACTCTAGTCAGGGCAAGTCAGTTACATATCAAAGATAACCTGTGCTCACCCCCTGGTAGGTTGGCGCAGAACAGGCAGGCTTATCATCAGAGGCAATGTGTAAAGTGTTTGTGCAGCACACTCACACAGAAACACAATGAGAACGCCACAAAAGAAACTCCACACAGATTATATAAAAATATTTACAGTAAACCATTCATAAAACCAAGACCAAAACAACATGAATGATAACAACTGTGCATACTATGCCTTATCCTGAAATAGTACTCGTTATCCTGACAATGCAAGGATCAAAATGACTTATAACATCAGTGCATGTAATGCCAGTTAGATTAGGACAAACACATGAATCACTATTTATCAACTTAAACTCATATGGCACAGCACAACTGCTCCCCTATTAAACTTTATACGGTAACAGTCACAAAACGTAAGTCACACAACGTAGGCACAGAAGCAGCTGGGTGCATATTATACATGTTACTATAATCTGGTATGAGTATGCAAGGGTAATCCTCATTATTCGAGGTACACACAGTTTAAACATCACCATAAATGCCAGTAAGGCACAGAATTCACAATAACTAAACATGAGGCACTGAAGCATCTGCACTCCTGTTATGTTTCCGAAGGTAATTAGGGCAAGATCCTAAGCAGAGGAAAAACTACTTCCTAGTGGCAACGAGGCCTCCGCTGAGGATCTGCCCCACAATATTAAGTCACAGAGTAAGTGCTCCAAGGTATGTCCCAAGGTGGAGGAGGGGACACACACACACACCGCTGGATTCAGTGGGGAGGTCTTACAGAGTCCCCTGCAGCCAGGAGATCAAGGGCAGCTGCCCAAAAAGAACAGAGCCACCAGCGATGGCAATGTGAGGCGGCTGTATAACTCCTTCAGGGCCCTCTATTGACAAATGTGCCACTAGCATGGTAGGTGAAAATCCAGTTGCCCATCTATGTAGTACGGATACCATCAATTCGGTGCCTTACTCTGGGTTTGAGTGGTTTCTTCGCCCCGCAAGTGTGGTGCGGCTAGCTAGGGCATTGAGTCTTCCTTCAGTCAAGGTGAGCATGGGCCGCCACTTGGGAGAGCTTTGACCATGGACTTCAAGGCGAGGTCCTCCTCCCTCAGAGTTGTGCAGGCACCGCATTGTACTCTCTATGGGTGGCTCGGTGGAAACATCTTAATGGGGGGAGCCGGGCAGCGGTAATCGACAGTTGCATGCTCTAGTTTCTCAAGACATTGCCGCTCTCGCCAAGAGAAACGCATGGCATTTTCTTTTGGTGGGAACGAACATGGAATACTTGAGCCTGGAGGGCGATCGGCCATGGCTAACTTCTCTCCTGTCATAGTCCCTGAGTGTCACAGAACAGGCTGTTTTAGCAACTACCCTAGGTGTGGCTGTGCTACTTCCACCACCCCAGGCACCGGGTCCTGACGAAAGCACCAGTACCCTTATGCTTCCCAGGACATGCTGGGTATCTGACAGGGGTTGTTTTAAGAGGTTAGACTGCTGGTCTCATGAGGCATACAGTCACTCTCAGATTGGTTTAATGGAATCCTCTTTGCTTCCTTAGATTCCAAAGAACATTGAGTGGGATGCACATAAGACAAGAGGCAAAGTGGAAGTCCCTCCTGCAGACTGGTGGTTAGCAGGCAGCAGCCCAACACAACAAAGCAGCAGTCCAAATGGTCGTTCTCCTGGCAGCACAGCAATCCTGTGTCAATGTGCAGATAGTAGAGCCAAGCAGTGTCTGGTTGCAGGACCCAAACTGTGTCTCAAAAATATGGGATCATAGCCCCTGTATTTATGCTAAAAGATTTATTTGATCTAGGCAGTCATGGAGGGAAAAGGGGAGGGGTGGCACAACATGTGAGGGGAGTGGGGGATGACAAAAAAAATAGAATAATAAAAATAACATACCTTTATCGCCGCTCCAATTCACTCTGATCCTCCACTGCAGGCACTAGTTCCCAGCCGGCCCTGCATCCAATCCTAAAGCTGCTTTTATCTTGGTGACAGCATGAAAGCAGTGCTAGGATTGGACGGAGCACCCAGCCAGAGTGCTGTGAAGAAAAGTGAGAGTCTCTGTCTGCTCTCTCCCACCTGGCAACACAGTGCCAGGTTGGAGAGAGCCTAGTGCTCATGTATGTTTGGCTGGCCAGAGACGGACGGTCAAACCTACATGCTCACTGAGGGGGAGTACTGTGCACTCCCATTCTGTCCCTGTCAAGCACCATGGCCCCATCCCTTTTACAGTAAAACCATAAATTTATGGTTTTACTGTAAAAGTTTTGCAGCTGCTGCTAAGATGAAACTCTTCTTCCATAGCGGAGGAGCTGCCCCTGAATCTAGGGGGTGACTTCAAAAGACTTCTTAGAAGTGCACAACAAGTGTACAATAATCCCTTTCAATCCAGCCCTGGCTCCAGTTGATCAGTAGGAGGTAAATCAGCCCTTTGGGTGAGGGCAGGACACAACCAATTGACATGTAAATGTGAACCACCTCTCCCAGCCCAGGAAGACTATCAGTATTCAGATAAATGCAGATGTATCCTGGGTCATACCCAGCCATTACTGTGTTGTGACTGTCTATAGAGTATGCACAAAGTATACCTGTCATTCAGACCAGACATGTATTGGAGAGAGGCTGCAAAGCATATAGAATTATAACCACAGAGAAATACCCACTTTCTAAAAGTGGCATTTCTAAAATAGTAATGTAAAATCCAACTACACCAGTAAGTAGGATTTATCATCACCATTCCAAACATATCAAACATGACCAAGATACTCCTTTCTGACCAGGAATTACCACTTAAAAGTGTATAAGGGAATTTTCAATGCTAACCTATGAGAGGAGCAGACCTCATATTAGTGAAAAACAAAATAAGCTGTTTGTCACTACTAGGACATGCAGAACAGAAAAGTGCATGTCCTACATTTGATTTACACAGCATCCTGTCCATTGAGCTACCTAGGGCCTACCTTAGGGATGACCTATGTGTACAAAAAGGGGAGTTTAAGGCTTGACAGGTAGTTTTGAATGCCAAGTTGAAATAGCAGTAAACTGCGCAAGCAGGCCTGAGACAGGTTTGAAAGGCTGCTTCTGGGGGTGGCACAATCAGTGCTGTAGGTCCACTAGTAGCATTTAACGTACAGGACCTGGGTAGATGGTATACCACTTTACAAGGGGCTTACAACTAAATCAAATATGCCAAACAGATGTAAGCCAATTATACTATGATTAGAGGAGAGAGGACATGCACTTTTGCACTAGCAGTAGTAAAGTGCCCAGAGTCTGAAAGCCAACAAGAAGGTGGTCAGAAAAATAGGAGGAGGAAGGCAAAAAATTTAGGCATAACCCTGCAGAGAAGGCCATTTCCAACATATATAATTTTCATAAGTATGACTTGCATCTCTATGATGCACTGCTTATGACCTCAAATATTACACTGCCACTGATGGCATCAGAAATCTACGATGATGCATGTTTAGTTGTACCAGTACACATTTTTCAAGAGTCTTAGCCAAGAATGGCAGGTTGGTCACTGGATGGAAATTGTTCAGGTCTTCTGTATCTCTACCCATTTTCTTAAGCAGAGGGGTAACTTGTCCATGTTTTAGGCAGTCTGGCATTACTCCTTGGTTTAGTGAGAGATATAATATTTTGTTTTAGAGCTGTGCCTGAAGATGGCTGGAATTGTAGACTAGAGTTGAGGCAATCCAGAACAGAATCTGACAAACTGTAAAGTGACTAGAATGAGAGGGTCAGACACACATGAAATATATTAACCTGTGGAGATGTATATATAACATTTTAAAAATGATGGCTCACTATTCCTCTGCATACATTTTCAGGTATAATTTATCAGTCACCCGTACAGGTCTGGAAAGATGATATATATTTCTAAAACTCAAAATGCATCATTCAATTTTGATTATGTCTTCTGCCTACCCACCTACCAGTAAAAAATCTGCTTTCCTGTGCTCACTTAACAGGGTACTCATTAAGTTTGGTAAAACAAAGAAGATAGCTGAAGGGCACTGGAATGTCACCTTGCACTCAGTCTCATATCAATTGGGGAAACCGGATCTTGAGTCTAACAAACCCAGATCTAGGGCCTAAGTGGACCATGTAATCCTGAAGAACAACGGGGCAGATGTGTCAAACTTTTTTGCATTCACAAACGGTGCCAATCACAAAATTCGGCCTTTTATGAATGCAAAAATGCCTTTCACAATGTATGAAAGGTATTCGCAGTGCAATTTTAAGGGATCGCAAAAATAGTGATTCCTTAAAACTTAAAATTGCGACCCCATTTAGAGAATTGCAAATTGTGATTCTCTAAATAGGAAATCGCAAATAGGGAATTCCTTTTGCAATTTCCACAGTACATGTATCAAGCATTTCCTAAATGAAAATTGGGCATTTAGGAAATGCAAATACCACAAACTCAAGTTTGGTGGTAAGCATGTGCAATTTTAAAAAATGCATTATACATGTATTTTTTAAAATTACATGTAGCGCACACATGCCCCTAGGGCATGTGTGTGCTTCACATGTCCGCAAATATTATTTTGGGGTGCATCAGTGGGGCCTTAGGCCCAAGCACTCTGGGGTTTGCATTACCTAATTTGCAAATTCCTAACTGGAATTTGCAAATTGGGAAAAGCAAAACCATTTGCACCTATGGGACTACAGGCCCATGGGGATAAATGGAGTTGCATTCTCTAATTGCGATTTGGTAATAGCATTTGCGAATTTTAGGAAATTGCTATTACCAACTCGCAATTTTGAAACATCCCATTTTGCATTTCTTAAATAGCGATTTCTTGAGATTCGCTGTTTAAGAAATGCAAACCAGGAGCTTGATACATCTGGCCCAACATGTATTATCACGTGCTAATGGATTGTAGCATTGCATCCCAGAGATAGAGTACTTTTCTTTTCTGTGTGCGTGGCATTATTACTCATATTGATTACTTCTTGGTGCCTCACAACATTTTCAGGGCCGCGCCATTTTAGAGGGAAGCATTTCAGACCATGTGACTGTGGCAACTGGCATCACCTGAGCAGAACAGTTCCACCTCCAAAGCTGTGGAGAATGACATCTTGCAGATACAAAAACCTAGAAGGAAAGAAGGAATTGCAAACTCTGCTGGTGGAGTACTTAACTGATATGAAGGCTCTGTATCATCCCCACAAATGAAGTAAGCCTCTGGGAAGGCTGTACTAAGAGGGGACTTGATGGTGGAATTTGCTCTTCATAAAAAACAGACCATGATTAAGCAGGCAGATCTTGAAAAGGAAATCAAAACACTGACTACAAAATATAAACTGGAACTCACACTCCCAGTGCACTCACATTATGTAAGTTAAGACTGTACAAGTCTGATAAGTATATGCTGGAGACATTACCAATAGGGGGAGAAGGTGGACAAACTGCTGACACAACAACTCAGGCAGAGAGAGGTCATGGTGACCATTTTGGAGTTAAAAAGGGAGGATGGTTCAATAATCACACAATCCTGTTATATCACTAAAGAGTTTGCTAGATACTTGAAAGGACTATGGCCCTTATTACAACCCTGGCGATCGGTGATAAAGTGGCTTTAGTACCACCAACAGGCTGGCAGTACTTACCTCTACATTATGACATTAATGTACCACTCCGACCGCCATACTGGTAAAAACCGCCAGGCTGGAGACTTCATTCTCTCCAGCCTGGCGGCCGTCACTTGCCCACCTGTGGGATTATAACCCCACCTACTGCCATGGTTTTCGTGGCTTCCTTACCGCCACAAAAACCATGGCGGTAGGCACTATCAGTGACAGGGAATCCCTTCACTGTCACTGTCAGTGATAGGGGTCTTCCCTTCCACCACCCCCTCCCCAGTTTTCCCCCCACCCCTCCCCTCCTCTCCAGACCCCCATTCATACACACCCCTCTCTTCACAAAAGCACACATGCATACACACACCCATTCCAGCATTCATCGACACATGCAAACATCCATTCACACACACATCCTCACATACTGACATACATGCACGCAGACATGCATTCACACAACACAAGATTCACGCACTCACACCCTCAAAACATGCACACACATACAACACGCAACACACACCCGCTTACACGCATGCACAGACATACACACACACACCCACACACACACACAACACCCACCGCCCCCCTCCCATGTCGGAGCACCCACTTACCTGGATCCAGGGGGTCCTTTGGCAGGAGACCAGATGGGGCACTGCTACTACCAGCAGTGTCTGCCAGCAGAACACCGCCAGGCCATATTATCTGTCATAATATGGGCGGCAGCGGTCTATTGGTGTGGCGGTGCTGGTGGTAGCAGCGCCACCTTACCGCCATCCGACGGCATGGCCACAGCCGTATTTCTGCCATCCTTCTGGCGGAAATCCGGCTGTGGTCATAATACAGCAGATGGATGGTAGCCGCGGCAACGGTCTTTTGGCGCCCGTCGCCGAGGCGGTAGGCAGTTATTACTGCCAATGTCTTAATGAGGGACTATGTGACTTCGATTGACACACAACTCTTAGTAGAAACTTTTCTTGCCAATGTAACCCTACCAACTTTACCTGAGGATATGAAGGTCAACTTAGAAGGGGAAATTACTACGGCTGAGATCCAAGCTGCTGTACCAAAAACGACAGCTGGAAAGGCACCCACAGATGATGGATTTCCCACAGACTTGTAAAAGTCCCAAAACCTGCATGGTGTTTGTAGGAGCCTATAGTGATGAATTTAAAGGCAAAGAGAGCATGATCACTGAAGTTCTGATTAGCAGAGCCTCAGTGACACAGCTAGGCACTACACAGGTGTACACATGCAGGCCACAAATTATGAGCACTGGGGTCCTGGCTAACAGGGTCCCAGTGAAACAGGCAAAACACACTGACAAATAGGGTTTTCACTATGAGCACTGGGGTCCTGGCTAGCAGGATCCCAGTGAGATAGTAAAAACACACTGACCTACACTCAAAAACAGGCCAAAAGTGTGGGTAACAATGCTAGAAAGAGGCTACCTTCTCACAGTGTTGCTTCTCCATCAGATGTTTAAGGAGACTGAGGCTACAGAGGCCTCGAGGCTGGAGTTTAATGGAGTGATTATAGCACTCCTCCCTAAACATGGAAAGACCCATTACTTTACTTTGGTTACCACCCTATTTTATTTTCTTCAATGCAGATATGACGATCATACATAAAGATCCAAAGTGTTAGCCAAGTGACTTAAAAAGGTGTTAGAATTCCTTACACACATCCCTTGCTGCATTTGTAACAAAGAAATGTCCACTGACTATATGAGAACTTTCAGGCTCTTAATGTGGCAGGGTGGAATCATTAAATACCAGAGGATAGCTATTGTAAATTGCAAAAAGGTTGTACGTTCACACAACAACCCATCGGGAATGGGGGTGAGGGCTACACACCCACGTAACCAGACTCTGCCACGCATACTCACAGACAGCCAAATACACACCCGCACATACACAGTACACACACTACGGCCATCACACACGTCAAAAACATACACCAACTCCACAAAACACAGCATAGCCCTAGTCATACACAATAACACACAACACCACAACACATCACAAAAATACCACAACTGCAACACTATCAATGCATTGGCAAGCACCCACAATAGACAGTACCCAGTGACAAATCACACATACAACACAACGTACCACCAACACGGAACAAACCCAGACAAACACATAACCATACAATGCAGCAATCAGCATACAGAGCAAACACACACCACATTGTATCTGACATACCATGCACCAAACATGCACATAGTCAAAGCACACAAAGCCACACAACACTCCAACAAAAACATGTCAACACAAACACCACTCAATACCATGACAACATGCCCCCAACATACACATGGCCATCACACAACACACATCCATCATTGGGGGACAAAAGCACTGCATACAATGTCACATGCTGCCCGGACAAAACAGGTAGCACAAGCACCACTTGCACACAAATGCTCACTCACAAACAATGTCAGCAATGAACAAATCTGCCCTAAGAAAATAAATGCAGAGAAAAAATGTAACATTGAACCCAACTGGTTGGTCCAAAGATGAATTAAAAAATATAAATATCAATGAAATGTCCAACACCATAGGCCAGTACAATTGTAAAATATGCAATATGCACACAATGCACATCTGTGTGCCCCAAACTTGACACCTGACTCCTATGTAACCTCCACAGGTAGGGGCATCAAGGGGACAGGCAGGCACCTTGGGATTATTGGGGTGGTGGTGAAGAGGGGTTTGGGCCTAGGCTTTGGAGTGGGTCCTTTGGGATTGGGCTTGGGAGGGGGTGTTCAGGTCTAGACTTAGGGGAGGGTTGGGTTCTTTTGGGAGGGGCAGACTTCTTGGTGGGGAGAGGGGCATGGGTACTTGCAGGGGGTGGGAGAGGGCTTGGAGGTTGAAGGGATGGGCTTGGGAGGGAACAGAGCGTTTAGGGGTCTCATAGGAGGAAGAGGAGTAGGGAAAAGGTCCAAATATGAAAGGAAAGCTTTTTTTGACACACGGGGATAGTCATCAGAAAGGGGTTTGGGTATGTAGGGTGAGGGAGTGGTTCACTGACACATATGTGTGGGTGTCGGGGGTATGTGTTTGTGGGAGGAATGCTTGTGGGTGGTGGGTGTCTGTTGGGTGGGTGAGTAAGTGTGATTATGTGTATGGGAATGAGGGGGTGGAGGTGCTGGGGGATGCAGTGGTGGATGGGTGACCGTCTGTTGGGGTGGTGACTGCAGGTATGGTGGATGTGCGGCATGTATGAGTGTCAGTGATTGTGGTGTCTGTGGGTCTGGTGACTGGGTTGGATGTCCGAGGGTCTGCTGTTGTGCTGACTCTTGGTAGGGTAGGTATGGTGGTTGGATCTGTGAATGTTGGTGTGGTGTCTGAAGGTGTGTCAGGTGTAGTGTCAGCAATGCTGGGTGTAGTGGGGGTGTGAGGGAAGGTTGTGACTGTTGTTGTGTCTGCATCCGTATGTTGCTTGTGTGCATGCTGGTGGTGTGTCTTATGGTGCCAATGTTTGTTTGAGCTTCCCGTTGATGTTGAGGTGGATGCATGCCTGTCTGTCTGTGTGCTTTGGCTCGGTTGGGGATGGGGGTTTGGAAAGAGGAAGGTGGAGGGGTGACAGTAGACAAAGGGAGACTGGCTGCCATCAGTGTTAGGGCCAGAGCCTTAAAGGACCTCTGTAGGCCAGCCAGTGCACCATGAATGCTCTCCAGGAACACATTACTCTATTGGACTTGAGTTGCCAGTCCCTGGTTGGAATTCACAATGGTCAACTGACCCACAGAGATGGACCCCAAGAGGCCAATAGCCTCCTCACTGAGGGCAGCAGGGCTAACGGGGGCTGGGGCAGAGGAGCCTACAGCAAAGTAGATGCCCACCCTCTTGGGTGAGCGGGCACAGCCTACTAGGTAGTGAGCTACAGGGATTGTGGTGGGAGAAAGGGGGGGGGGGTGGCAGACAGAGATGGTGCTGCGGTGGTCCCAGATGGGTCCGCCACCGCCAGGGAGTGTCCACTGGTAGAGGATTCCAAAGGTGATGAAGTAGATCCTGTATCCTCAATGGCACTACCCTCGCCATCCGGGCCACTGGGTCCCTCGGTGTCAGTGGTATTGAGACTTGAGGTCCTGTGACCAGCATCTTTCCCAATCAGCTGTGCCCCGACTCCTTTGCCTGCCGATGCTGGGAAACAGAAAGAGAGGTAGGGTCATCACACTGTTTTCAAACACTTGCATCACACTGTACACATCAATCACATTACAACCACTTATACTACACCCTAGGAAGAGCCAGGTCAGTGCCAACATCATAACTAGATGCTACCTACACCCCTACATTACAACAATGTCACACACCAGCTACACCACCTATCGCACACCTACTATACCATCATCTCAGTAGAACAGTCACAATAACCATTCAATGACAACCTGACTTCCCTATCCACACCAACACAGTCAACCAACAACCAAGCAATGGGAAATAGTGGTAGCATACATTTCTACATATCACAAACACAAAATTCACATATACCTATATTTGTAGCAAATGTCATGTACTAGGAAAGGAACCACATCATGTGCCAAACACAAGATAGCATGTTGCATACATGCCAATACAATTTCTTGTCACAGAGTCCACAACCTTCACTTTTCACATAAGCAAATATGCAACAACCATACTTGTCATTTCAATGATTGGAGTACGATAGAGTCTAAATCCAGGTCAGGAACACAGGGCCCAATAGTCATGTGGAAAAAGGATGATACATACTTTGTGGAGCTACTCATCTAAGTCATCCTCCACCTGTAAACAAAGTCATGTACACTTACAGGGGCCAAATTAGACCTCAGGATTTAGCCACAGACAAGGCCAGGTACCATAACATCACCTTATATACAATGTACACCTGTCATGTGCATGAAGGCCACATACAGTACAACTAATCATGATGATAGGCAACATTATTATCTCATACTCAAGTTGCCACATCACTATCCACACTTCAGACATGAGCAATCTTACATCTGTACATGACCATTGCATTGGCACAACACACCTCTAAGCTTAACATGATAGGGACATGCACCTTGAGGCAAGCCAAATGACTGACTACACATACCATTCCAACACCATGTGAAGGTGAAATGTCACTTCTGCAACACAATTCAGTCAGTATTAACTCTAGGATTCCATACCAGGAGCCATCAAAACATATCCACAATGGCAAAAGAAAGTATGCCTAAGTTGCATCACAATGTTGATATATGTCTGGACCAGACCTAACAATGTACACATGATGTTGGCAAAACCCAGTTCAGATTGTACCAATTACCAAGATGTAGAGGCTTTTTTAGCATGCCCACAACACATTGTAAAATGAAATTGCTGGGTAGCCACTTACCATCCAAAGAACATGTACCTGGTACAAATATGCTGAACACTCACATCAATGATATGGTTTGCACTAGGAGTCTAGTAATACCACTGAGGTTTAGTGTATTCAGGATGTCCATTCTGTGGAAACATCACATGTGCCAATGTTTAGTTCTCACTTACCAATGGGGACACCTCCTAACGGATCTGAGTAAGTGCAGCAAATGTGGCATGTGAAATGTCAGATTGAGATCCCAGCCTCACAATAATTTAACACTCATTGGAAACCTCAGGAATTTTAGGCATCTACTCATCTTGTCAGATTCAATGTTGCCGATAGAGATGGATCAAGGGGCATTTGAATGGACAGAAGGCAAAGATCAGGACAACGTACCATCAGGATGTTGGGAGTATGGATCTGTAGGTGGCATGGAACAACCAGCAGGGTACTAACAGCAGTATAGTGGTACACATATGACAGAGTCACATGTGCATCATCATAGTCTACTGTACAGAAGGGATGACAAAGGTGATTAATTTGTCCCATTACATAATACATCGTGCACACCTATGTACCAATGTTGAGTACTCCACATATAGGTTTACCTAGAACACATATTACCTTTTGCTCTTACCACATTGTCACAGCTTACAGTCTTTCACATCATTCACTGACTTTGCAGAGGAATGTAAATTACTTTAGTCAGTACTCACCTCCTTGTGGCTGCTGTGCTGCCCTCAGACACCAATCCAACTCAGAGTAGGCCACCACCAATATGCAGGCCATTAGGGGGGTCACGGTCCGACGGGAACCCCTTTGTCCTTGGGAGGACATCCCCAGCTGGGCCTAAGCTTCCTTACGTGCCCAGCATCTCAGGTCCTCCCGCCGCTTTCGACAGTGGGTGCTCCACCAGCTCTAGACCCCCATGTTCCGCACTTTCTTGGTGATGGCATGCCAGATCCCCTTTTTCTGATGGGTGTTGACCTGCATGAATGACACAGACAAGAGGAGAAAGTCATGTACACATGCTCCATTCTCAAACAAGTAGGATGAACAATCAGGTTAGTACAAGTTGCCATAAATACCATTCCTCACAATTCAAACAAACTCTTTTGCAAGTCACCCTCTGCAGTCAGGCCATGTGTGAAGTGAAGTCAGGCACATAACATGCATTACCAGTACCAGGTTTTGACTAGAAACATAGGACCAGACCACAAGTATGTCCTTTAAATGGTACATCTCAACAGCTATTTGTCGCAGCAAGATTGATGTAAATGCTGTAATCTACATATGTGGATCAGGGTACATACATCACACACTACCTACTATGTAACAGGGCTAACAGTCTTCCTATTCACATTTGAACATAGCCACCTACCCACACATGTTGGCTCAATCCTTCATTCATGCACCTTTAATCTACCTCATCATACACTTTACCTTTCACCCATTGGCGTTGCATTGGACTTACCTGCTCCTCTGGTGCACCATTTAGCTGTTTATACAGGGGTAGGACCTCCTCCACAAGCTTGGCCAACTCTTTCGCTGAGAAGGCAGGGGGCCTATCACCTGTGGGATGTGGCATGATTGCTCCCAGAGGCAGTACACAGCAGCTCAGGTCATGGAGGTCTTGCTGGCAGCCACGTCAGAAGTTAAAGTGAGGGATTCTGTAGAAGATGGCGGTCACGTCCTCCACGAACATGACCACCAGCAGACATCGCCATTGGCCCAAGTCTGCCAAAGGCAGTAATGTGTTCCAATGGCAATGTCCACTGCGGTTGTAACTGCCTACCGCCAGGACAATTTCCACCAGCGGAGTCAGGTGACTTCCTGATGTCCAGTACAGTACAGGTCACAAAGCTGCCATTTTAGGCCTCTAATTTATAATGATGTAATGAAAGTTGTGTCAATTACAGAAACTTCATATCTATGACAATGTGTGAAGTGCAGGCATATTGTTTACAAGTGTTAATGTGCATGTAATTAGTAGAGGAAGTGAAATTAGGTATTTTGGGTTAGGCACATGAAACAGTGTTCTCATCATACTAACTTCAATCCGAAGATGGCATAGGTGCAAAAAAATATATGTGTGACATGTTTGATGTAACTTTCACTGTCAGTGACATGTTTCCCCATGTAGAGTACATGCGAGGGTTTAGGGGATTTGAATCCGGTACACTTTCATATTTTGGATGGCTATGTGCTGAATAACACATATTCACTGTTTCATGTGACATGATTTCGATATGTGTGTGATGTTCTTGTGATCATACATATGATAGATGGGCTGAGTCATTCATATTCATTCTGCTGTTTTCCCACATAGTTACCCAGGCCTGAGGAGAACAAGACAACCTCCAGTGTACCGTCCACTAGCAGACCTGAAGATCTTGGAGGCCCAACATATAATTGAAATCTATCACCTGGATAGGCATATAATTACAGATCTATGTAGTCAGTTGGAGCCAGATCTGATGCCTGCCATTCGCAATTCCAGTAGCATACCTCCCATCATTCAAGTCATGTCTGTGCTACACTTCCTGGCCACTGGGTCCTTTCAGAATACATTGACCCTTACTGTAGGGATGTCTCAGCCCATTTTCAGTCTGGGTTTGAATGCTTTACTGTCAGCATTATTAAAACACCTGGACAGTTACATCAGACTTCCCCAACATGAGGATCTTGCCCATGTGAAGGCTGATTTGTATGCTTTGGGACACATTCCACATGTGGTTGGAGCCATGAATGGCACCCATGTAGCCTTGATTCCCCCAAGTGCAAATGAGCAGGTGCATAGGAACAGGAAAAACTTCGACTCCATCAACATCCAAGTGGTCTTTTTGGCTGACCTCTACATTTCACACATTTGTGCAAGGTATCCATGATCAGTCCATGATTCCTACATCATGCGGAAAAGCAATATCCCACTACTAATGACTCAAATATACACAGAGAGGGCCTAGCTGGTTGGTAAGTCATGTATGTCATGTGTATCTGTCCCTTTTTTCCTACTACCATATATGTGGATGGCCAAGATTAAAGTTTGGATTGTTGTACCTTACAGGGACTCTGGATAACCAAACAGTCCTTAGTTATTGATACCAGTGAGGTACCCAGCCACGCCAGGGGAAGTCTGCTTCGATGAGGCCCAGGGAAGAACAAGGCATGTCGTGGAGCGGACGTTTGGGCTCCAGAAGGCAAGATCTCGCTGCATAGACAAATCTGGAGGAGCCCTCCTCTACTCACCCTACAAGGACTGTCAAAGGATTGTATGCTCCACAACCGTGCCCTGAGACGTCAGATACCATTCATACCAGATGAGGGGAATCCTGCAGATCATGTGGGTGGGAATGCAGATATGCCAAGTGATGATGAGCATGATGAAGATGAAGCTAGAGACATCAGGGTAGATGTCATCAATCAGTACTTCAACTGACTCAAGGTATGTGATGTGATGTTACTAATGAGATTCCATTGGGCATAGTTGAGGTAATGCATGCCATGTAATTGTGCTTCTTGCCACCATCAGTGTGATCTTAAGTGGCTCCAAAGCTCATGACTCAGATATGCATGCTGGATGTTCCTTCGAGTTGTGTACAAAAATATACTGTACGTGGTCTATTGTTCAGCACATGTAAAATCAAAGTAACTTTAGTAGTTATGCATAGACAATGTGATGTTTGTGTTCCACTCTGGCCTGTACCTTATCTTTTTCAATCGCATGCTTGCAGATTGGCTGTTTTGCTCAGTTGGCATTGTCAGACAGTGTCACAGACAAATGGGATTTGCTGAATGACAACAGCAGTGGACATGGATTAGACCAGGTGCTGTTTTTCACCAGATTTGTTGTGTGTGAATCCTATACCCAGACTGTCAGGGCAGTGGTTTGGAAGTGTCCTTTTCCACAAAATAGGCCTGTTTTGTATTGGAGGTGGCTCAAATGGTGGCATTGTATCAATCTGTGTCTGACACATGTCACAATGTGGTATCCAGACCATCCACCATCATTATGGTTTGTGTTGTATGTGTCCTAACTTTTGTATAGCTGTTAGTGTGTTTCCTCATTGCAGACCAATGTGTCTGAAGACTGACATAGATGAGTGGCTAGCCTACAGATACCTCACCATGGTAAGTGGAAGGTTCCATGACTGGGGAGCTTAGTACTGACCTCTGACTGATTGATGGGGTATGGTGATTTGCGAGGATGAGGTTTGGGTATGTGATAAGGCTTTAGCTGATGATACGTTGAACCAATCTGCCTGCCTCCTAGTATGGGGATAGACTGACATGTCCATAACTTCTGTATTCTGTGAGTTGGCAGTGTATGACACCTATGCTGGGACACTGAAGTCCACAGCATTACTTCACAATGTGCTGATTGCCATTCTCCTAATAAATGTGTGGAGATATACAATACAGGTAACATTTGTCAGCTGTATGTTGCAATACCAATGCAATGCATTTCTGGTTGTGCAGTACATGTATGATAACATTTACAGATGTATAAAATTGGAAAGGAACATTTTGGTACAATTGTTTTCATACATGTCAGTTGTTTATGGTTGATACTTCACACTTACACATGATCTGTGATTAATTGGCAATAATTGGGGAGTGAACAACAAAATAAGTGAATTGAAACAAAAATTCAATGATTATGATAGTGAAGGGTGGTGAATGAAATCATCAGGGTAGCATCTACACCATTTGGAAACACAAGTCCAGTGTCCTTTCACCATAGGAAAATGGACTTAGGTGTCAGAACAATCAAAAGGGTGTAGAAGTCGCACACAAGAGAACCAATCAGGAGAGGTTCACTTCCTGGCAGTGGGCTTGGTCTTGGCATCTGCTCCTCCTGGATGTCTGGGTGGAAGTCCACATTTGGGGGCAGTTCTTTTTCTACAGAGTGTGGGGTGTCTGTGACATCTTCTTCCCCTGGCAGGGCCTCAATTCCACTAGCAGCCACAGATGTCAAGGTGCCTGATGTCTCATGGCTAGTGAAAGAGGCCTGATATTGGGTGTGAGAGCTACTCAGGGTAGCGTTGATGTCCCTCAGCACCCCAGCAATGGAAGCCGGGATGGCATTTTGTGCCTGCCACTGCTGCATGGCTTCCTAGTGATTGTCCCTCTGCAGCTGTCTGATATCCCCCATTATGGACAGTACCTGGCTCATCATGCCTTGGGGCTTTTAGTGGGCTCCCAAGACTTGGGAGATGGTCTCCTGGTCAGTTGAGTCCCCTGGAGCCCCCATCCCATGGTCCACACATCCCTCCCATGCACCCTACCCCCAGGTACCTGTGCCCCTGGCACAGTATGCCCACTCTCACTGGTGGCAGGACCATCATTGTCAGTGGTGACATGAGAAGACTCAGGTACCTGTACTGGGGGGCACACAATGAAAGACACTGTCCTTGGAACACAGGTTTAGGGGAGAATGGTTACTTGTGAGGTAGTTGCAACAGGGCTTGGAGGAGTCATTGTGGGCAGGGTGAGGCAGAGAGCTATTGACTGATCAGGGTCCCTGATGGGCCAGCTTCATCCTCAATATCCAGACACCCAGGGCTGTTTTTCTGACTGGCACCTTCATCCAGAGGAGTAGTGTCTGTCTCTGGTATCCTCTCTGTGTTGGGGATGGCAAGGTTACCTGTAGGAGATGTGGAACACATAGTTGGTGTGTATGATGCAACAAGTGATGTATCAATTAGACAACTTAACAGAGTATATGAGATGCACACACTGCCTTTATATGATCCCTGGCATGGCAATGACAGTTGCTGCTTAATCTGGGTTAGTGGGAAGTGGGACACAGAGATTTGAAGTTGCATACAGCATGCTTCATGCTCTTGGAGTGTGCTGGTGTTGAAATGGCTGCCAATACCCTCATATCTTGGCTGACTGCAGACATGACAATGTATATTTTTCTCCTACTAGGGTGTTTGGCTTCATTTTGTCAACTAAAAGCTGAACAATGCACAACGGTGTCAGAGCTGGCACACAACGCTGGTATTACAATTTGACCTGGGCCTTTGTCTGGATGTACTGCAAGTGCGTGCAGTTTGACATTGATGTATCCGCCCTAGGTGAGTATATGACATAATTAGGGGGTATTCTCAGAGCCAGTTTGGTATGGGACACAACTGTAGCTATGATTTGCTTGTAATGGTACTGCCACTGCATAGCTGTAATTGGACAGTTAAATGGTTCACTATTCAGGATGGATTACTTTAATAGTTAGTATCACATGCAAGACATTTCAAATTTAGTGCACTGTTCTGGTTTTGTTAATGGTGGAACAGTGCCTTCTGGGAGTTGTAGTGCTGTCAGTTCCCAGGCCTTCACATGTACCTCCCAAACACGGTGGCCCGAGGTGAGTTTACTTGACATGTGGTATGGCAATTAGGGGTATTTGTAGATTTGGACAGAGGGGTGATGGGTGGTTTGGTCATTGGGGATGGGAAAGGTGATATGTGAGCATGCAAGACAAAGCTGTCTGGTGACATGATTGGTGTAGTACCTTATCCGACCCTGCTTCCCCAGGTATTCCTGTCAGGCCCTCAAGATGCAGGATGTCTAAGACCACCTCTTCCCATAACTTGAACTGTGGGGGAGGAGGTGGGGGCCCACCGCCAGTCTTGAGGACAGCCAGCTGGTGCCTGGAAGCCATGGAACATACCTTCTCCCTGAGGTCATTCCACCTCTTCCTGATGTCCTCCCTTGTGCATGGTGGGTAACTGCCTGCTGCATTCACCCTGTCGACTATCCTTTGCCACAACTCAATTTTCCTGGGTAGTGATGTTTGCTGGACCTGTGCTCCAAATAGATATGGCTCTACCCTGAAAATTTCGTCCACCATGACCCTCAACTCATCATCAGTGAAACGTGGGTGTTTTTGTGGGGACATGGCAGTGGTGCTAAAGACGGTGAGGTAGTTAATAAAAGGATGAATGATGATTGTGATGAGGTTTGGGTGCTGTGATGTGAGTGGGTGATGTTTGTGGTGTATTGTGTGGGTTTGTAAATTGTGCATTGTGTCTGTGCAAATGTGGAATGTGTGCTGAGTGTTATGTGTAGGGGTGCCTATTGTTTGTTTAGCTAGTTTGTTTGGTTTATCTTACTCTCTGGGTGTAAGTGGCATTCTGGTTGCTAAGGATTGTGGGTTGTGTAGGGGTTTGTTTCATAGTGCAGTGTGTTGAAGTGTTGCTTGAGTGAATGTGTGGCATGTGTAGGTTATTCAAACTGTCCAATATGGTGTGGTGTTCTGACTGATGTGAATTCAGACTGCCACGGTTTGCACCACCAGTAGTTTTCTGCCAAGGAAGAACCACACTCTCTCTGTTAATCGTAATTTGATCAGTTGATATTTTGTCGGGCTGGAGGTGCTGGTGGTCTGACTGCCTTTTTTCCGCCCACCTGTGTCCTGGTGATTTGGGGAAATTGGCTGTTTTTTGGCAGTCTGAGCTGTGTATCTCTTAATGATATGGCGTTCGGAGGACGGCCAACATGGGGGTCTTTTGGCAGCTGCAACTGCGGCGGTCTTATGTCAGACCCTCAAACTCATAATGAGGCCCTTATAGAGGTACAGGTCTCTTTTCCTTTACTTGGCTGATGTGACTTTGCGTTACACACATTTCTCTTTTGCAGAACTTCTGAGGTTTCTGTGATGCTCACACTTTGATACATTCCTATTTCCATTAATTGGAGAATTCATTAGGTTCCCTTAATGTAGTAGAATAGTTAGGTTATTTAGATTTAAATGATTAGGGAGGAGGATAGAAGTCTAGACTCTGATCATCTAGTACTTTTCCTTATCTTTTGTATTGCAGCTACAGAGATTCTGGTATTCCTTCAGCTTGTATAATTTAATCTGGTTCAACGCTATAACTCTCCTTTGGTGAGTCTGTACTTTTATACTAGGTTTTTTAGACTCATTTACATAATTCTGGCTTTGAATTTGTAATAAATCTTCTGAACTTTAACTTCGCCTCCAAGATTCAGTGTGTGGCCAAATGAGTGTAACTCTAAATTGATGGAGTGGTATTAATGTGTCTCTCCATTCCCCTCCTGATCTAAAAAGATTCATCAGACCTAAACAATTAGTAAATAGGCCAGACACTGGATCACAAGTTGTATCCTACTTGGGGGAAAGGTACAATCACACACATGTAATGGTTATGGTATCAAAGACATTCATCACATTCATAGGTGCACAATAAAAAGTAGAATATGTTTTTAAAAAATGAATATGTTTAGAGAAGAGGCAAAAATTCAGCTTTTGTGAGCTAGAAAGTGCATATGCAGAGGCCTAACTACCAGTATGTTTCCCTGGAAAGCAAATACATCAGCGGGTACAGTAATGTCTGACCAAAACCCTGGCTTCAAAATGTCTTTCTAGTTAGTAAGCGATGTCAGTAGGTGAATACTCCTTTTGCAGATATCTGCACATAATGTGAGGGTCATAGGTTTAAATGTGACCTAATAGGCGTAGACACATTCTACTGACCTTTGCAAACTAAGCGCTGGTTGTTTGCTAGCATAAACATCTGTGTAAGCACTTGGAGGCAATTAAGCTCATGATATGCACTATATAAATGAACATCAATGTCATGTGCAGCATTGAGAAGGTAATTATGGTCATTAGTTGTTTAGAAATTAAATCAAGATTATCAAAGGAGAGATTTAGTCATATTTGCGGAGACCATTAATCCTTAACTGATGAATAGAACTCTGCCCGCCTAATGGTACTTTGTCCATTAGATTTAAATATGACACCAGCCCGCGCTGTTAAGTTTGGTGGATGGCCACTGTCGGAATAGATGGCTTCCCACCAGTGTCTTAAGCTTTTTTTTTTTTTCAGAAACAAACTCCCAAAGGGGGAGTTTGTTTCTGAAAATTAAAAAAAGACGAATTACCCCTCACTATCTTGCAGTGACAAAATGACCTTCCTCCTACAGCCTCCACCCCATCAGGCTTTCAGAGGAGGCTTTCCTTTGATGGAGCTAACGGGGACGTCAAATCAGAAATAGGTTAGGGTCCATTCATCTCTAAATAAGCCTTGCAGAACAATACGTTGGCAGACAGGATACTCCATCACATTGCATGTCCCCCAAACTCCAAGTTAGGCCCTTAAGCTCTCATGCATAGTAGTTGAAGAAAATATTGAATGTAAAATGTTAACTACACTACTCTTTTGAAATTGATATACCAAAAGGAACACTCTTACTGTGCCAAACCTCTGTTAGGTTGGGTTTGGTCTTCATAGAAGGTTAGCCTGCCATTCAAAGTTAGCATTTTTTCTACCCTGACTTCTAATTTTTCCATTGCTCTTTCTGACAAAGGATTTTTTATAAGAAACTCTCTTTCCTTTTTAAGTGATAACCCACAATTCATTCTCACCCCACCGATGAACAGTTTCCATAATACATGGAGACCCAGGTGGACACTCCGGGACCAGTACACCATATTACACCCATATATTTACTTATGGCTACCAGTTCACAGCACACAAACATAAGAAATGTTAGCATGCTCTTTATGAATGTAAATGGAGTGAATAACTTCATTAGATGGAAAGAAGCCCCAGGTATCTAGCTGCAAAAAAGCCGAATGTGGCACTGATTCAAGAGACTCATCTATCTCAATCAGATTCTGCCCTGTGATCAGTCTCACCTGTTCCTGCAGGGTTTTTGTGACTGGAGTCTGGCAGACACTGCAGAGTGCTGCAGCGGCTGCTGTTGGTGAGCATCACTCACAGATCTACAGGGACAGCGACTGGGCATCCACAGCACTTCCTCCGTTGAGATAATAAGTTCCTCTGATCTTTCCCACTGGTGCGAGTTGATTGCTCGGGTGGCCTCTCCCATCGACATCAGCTTGAACAAGGCAACAGTCATTGTCTTTTCTGATGGTCCCATCTGGCATATGGGGTCACTGACCTTACTCTGCACATGGGCTATGGCCTGAGGGGACCAGCAGTAATTTCCTCTTTATGGCGGCCCTCCATTGACATACAAAGTCATCAATTTCACTCCACACACAGGCTACGGCCCTTTCGGGACACCCGTAAACTTCAGGATAGCCCCTTCTTGCAAAAGGGGTCATTAACTTAACTTTGCACTCAGGATACAGCTGATCAGTGCAACCATGGCTGACTTCACTGTGGGCCCCCTCTGGCTAATGGGATCATTGGCTTGAATCTGCACACAGGCAAGGACCCAATCAGTGCAGCAGCTGTCTCCTGCGCCTTGTTACAGGGATTCACTCACCAGTATCCACTAATGGACCTCGCTCCCTCTAGTATTCTTCTCATCCTCACAGGGCACATTGGTCTTGGCAAGCAATCAGAGAATCACTGGTGCAATAGGCTCCAGAGGCTGGTTGTCTGGGAATTCCCTGGGTGATGACTTCTCACCAGCTGGGAGGCAGGCAGGCCTTAGCCCCTCATCGTGGTCACAGGCAAAAGTCTTGCAGAGGTTCTCCTCCTCGCACACCTCAACTGGTTGCTTGACAGTTGACAACTTTGAGAGTTGTGAGCTCCCTTTCATATTGTCCATTTTTTGACATCACATGTTATTTAGAGTCTGAGTCTTTGAAGTTTATATTGGTGTGCTGCTTCTTTTTGAAGCATCCTTTACTCTCCCTTGATCTTCCTCCAGAAAGCTGACAGTCACAGCAGGAGTGACTCTAAATTTGATAGGTTCACAACACAGGCCATGGAAGAGATTAGAGATTCACACATGCATATCAGCAACAGTGAAATGATTCTCTTGTCAAACCCTCTCCGTGGCCTCTCCCTGAATCAAAGATCACCATTTGAAGTGTACTGAAGAGCCTGGCTCTCCCTCCTCCAGTGTGTTAGCTCCACCCAGCTCACAAGAATGCAGCAATCCACTAATCTGTCTGGGGAAATTCAGTTTCCTTTTATGCTCCTCCAGTCAGCCCCTGGCCTCCCGAAATAGAAGCCAAAGTCTTCCAAGGATTGTACATACGAACTTGCTGTAGGCTAAGAGGGAGTTAATCACGCAGCAGCTGAACTTTTGCAGGAGTGACTGGTAGGCCACACCATAATTGATACAATTTCATATTACTATTAACAAACAAGCAATACTGTGTCCATTTATAAAAATATGAAATATTTAACTGACACCAGAAAGCTTACACAGCTAAAAACACGTTAATAGCATTGAGTTGAGCATGCTTTTACTATGCACATAATGGCCTTCAAAGTGAAAACCTCCCACGAGGAAACTTGCGAGGATACATATTGTAGCTCAGTGCGCAAAATGAATAAGCCCCTATCAGGGTAAGTCAAATACGGTGGGCTAGAATGTACCAAAAACAGAAGGCGCGGGAGGTAGGAGTCTGCGTTTGAAGAAGGTGAATGAATGACTTGTGTTAAACAATAAGTGACCCCTATTATTGAACTCAAGTGGTTTAGGATTATGGGACTACGCGAAAAACTCTGCCTGACTCGTTCTTCTAACTCTGCAACTACAGACAAAACATTACAATCTAACTAGAAAATAATTCTGAAAGAGTTAAAGTTTTGTGGGATGCCTTCAGATTTGATAGTATAACTAGCGATATTGTTTAAAGAAATGTCATAGCGATTTTGAACAGTGCATATTTGGGGGCTTGCAATTGAAATAAAAGGGCATTTGTTGATTTATCGCTCCGTGAGGGGGTTCGCATTTCAATTACCAGAATCCCTGTGCCAGGCGATCTCGCATATCGGTGCCATGCTTCGGTACTCACCGCATCGGTTTTAAATATTCAACATCTAGTGCCTCAGTGCCTCCGTTTTTTAAATGACAGGGCATCTGCAGACAGAGAATTTAGTTTCAGGCTAATGTGTACTTGCATTGTTATTCTGAAATGTTGCCTACTCTGTTCCTTCACTTGAAAGAGCGGTCAGGGTTCAGGTTAAATATAGCACTTACTGTAAACAGTTGAACACTTGAGGCTTGTCGTTAGCATCACTCATTAATACAGTACATTTTACATGGCTTGGTGACTGACGGCCTCATATATGAACAAGCATTGCCAAAGCCAAAATGTCTCGCCTATGTGAGAGCTATAGGTTTTGCCAATATCGTTCAGCCAAGTGTAGAGCAATGTGGCTGCTGTGTAGCATGGCAAAGGTTATACAAAAGTTTTTAAATAGTAATAAAAAAATTCTATGGCACAGTAAGGTAAAAAAAAGTCTATAACAGAGTTTTTGTTATGGCTGGTGAAGTGGGGGCAACAAAGACAACAGGAGGGTGGGAGAGTGGAAGGTAACAGGAAAGACGGGGTCGGAATGGGAGGGGAAAGATAACATGATGGGAAGATGAAATAAAAAAGAACAACACAACTGACAGAAGAAAAAAGAAAATAGTACCCCATTAACAGTGCCAGAAGCAGTGGAAGGACCATAATCAACATGAACCAATCGGTACGTGAAAGAGGAGGAGGTGAAGCTAGCATGCACTGCCAATTGGGAGGCAGCAACAAGAGTGACAGTGATGTCCACGAATGGTAAGCAGTTGATGGACCAAGTCCCGTGTAGAATAAAGTATCTCTCGCAAGCAGGAGCACATGTACTAGACTATAGAACCAGAGTAAAGCATGTTCGGACAGAGAAGGGACACATCTGACAAGAATGTACACTTTCACTGATTGATTTAATTTAAAGTAAAACTTGCATTGTGAAAACAACAAAAGTGCTTTTAATCATCAGGAAGTCTGTGGTTACAGTGTGGCCCTGTAGAATATAAAAGCAACATAAAACGGCTCCCGCTGCTGTTTGTGTCCTGGTGGGACATCAAGTACCAGGATCCCCTTGCTCTTCCTGACTGCCGGGGGGCGGCCCCTTCATCGCGGGCACTCATAGCGAGTCGCACATCACCGCTGCCCGGCCTGCACCCGTCAGCGCCTGGAAGAGGCTGGGCTGGGCCAGCCCCCTAAGAATGAAGTATTAATTTCTTCTGGCACGGTATGTGGCTATTGGGCTTTTACATGTACATTGTCAGTAGTGTTTGCAGTGGTTTGCCATAGGAAGGGGTGCCGAACTGTAGCTCCAGGGTTAATTAGTCCCTTGAGTTCTCCCCATCTTTTTATTGCATGCCACTATTAGTGGGAGTCTAACGTTGGGCCAATACTCCCGAGTGCGTATTGAACAGAGAATTACGATATGGGGAAGCGGAAGGCTGCTGATGTTCCAGCACCCCCATCAGAGGTTAAGAAATCTAAAAAACGACCTGATAAGATCTTGGTTGGGTGTTGTGCCACAAACTCAAACCAGCTTAAAACAATTGACTCTTTGTTTGAAGAGGTCGAGGCAATATTGAGGAGTCCTTCCATCGCTGCTCTTTCCAATCTAGATACCTCTCCGCCTAAGAAGATTCCTGACCTTTTCAAGAAAAAACCTTCTATGCCCAGAATGGAGGTCGAGGTGGATTTGCATCCCCCTCCTAAATTTCAGGATATACTCCCCTCTCCCCCAAAGAGGTCTCCGTCATCTTTATCATCCGTGGAAATAGCAGGACGTCTTCATGCTGAGGATGTTTTACCCCTTAGCTCCAAGTCACCGTCTATTATTGATATTCCATGCTTTAATAGGTTTTCGGTTCTTTCCTCTAGCAACACAAGACCAGAATTCCCTCGAATTTCAATTGCAGATCGAACTAATAAGGGGATTCAGGCTTGTAAGGTGGGTAGTAATGAAGATTCCCAATTGGCAATCATCTCCCATAAATTGGATGATATTAAGTCACTGTTGATAACACTTTTGAATAAAATTTCCGATCACAAAGAACAGAGGGGAGATCCCAATGGTAATTTGACCGGTGAGGATGTTCTCAAACTTGATCCGTTAATAAGTACCAACAATTCTAGTTCATCTAATTTAGATGGCAAAATTACCTCCATTCCTATTTGCAACTGGCTCAGGGGAAATAATGACAGGCCATCCTGCCAGCCCATTAATAATACTAATGAGCGATCTTTTAAACCTGGTGCCAATAAATATGTTTGCTCTGTAGGGTGGCGGGATCTAGGTACTGCTTGTCCTACAGCTTCTAACAAAGTCCTTGGGAGATTTCTTGGAGCGGGTGTTCATGCAAGCCCTCTTCGAGCTTCTTCTTTTGATTTTGTGAGACCTACACAATTGCTTGATCCGAAAGGAACATATGGACGAAGGAGGGATGGTAATTGCATATATTTATCTGAGGTATCCAGGTTGCCTCAGGGTAACATAGAATCCAAGGATTCTCTTATCAATAAAGTAATCTTCTGGATACGTACACAAAGGAATTGTCTTTCTGGCATCCGGTCTGATATACAAGAGGTCCGCAGGCATAATCAACTGGGGTCGGAATTTGATTTTATTTCTATACTTTTTCATGATAGTAGTATCGTTAATAACCTCATATCCTTTGACGCACGGACCAGTTCCCTAGGATCCGGTCGGAAGTCTGTCTTCAGACTTTGCAGGCATCCTCCTGGAGACAAGATGTGCAGGGGTTGTTGCTCAATTGGAAATCAGGCAGATGGAGTCGCTATTCTGCCAGATATCCATTTATCATCCAAGGCTGAGAATCACTCCCCTTCACTTTCCCACTTGTATTGAATATCTGCTCCTCATGCAAAAATGCCAATTAAAATAAATGGAGAATGTCAGGTAGAATGTAAAGAGAGTTTAATGATTGTACCTCAAACAGGAATTCAATCGGTGATTTCACTACCAAAATTAAATGTTATGTCCTGAAATATAGCGGGAATAGAGTCAAAGCTAGATGATCCAGATTGGACGGGCTTTGTTAATAAATAGGATGTCTGTTTATTTCAGGAAACATAAAACGTGTTAGCACAAAGAAGAGAAACAGCTGATAAACTCATGCAACAGCACAAAATGCTTTAATAAAAACGAAAAATTGCAGTTTGAAATTAAATAAAGTGTTTTTAAGCAATACATATGTCGGTGGCTACAGTGTCACCTGGGAAAATATAGAACCAGTGTAAAGCATATTAGTGTGGAGAAGAGGCACAGGTTACAAACACACTCAGACAGATAGGTTTTACAATAAGCAGGAGCAATAGCATTTTGAAAAGAAAGAAAGTGCTTTTATGCCTTAAATAAGTCTGTGTCTACAGTGTTTGGGCATTTGCGAACATGAAATTTTTTATGTCACCTAAAGGGTTTCATTTTTGCTGAACATATGTGTGACTTTTAGTAGAAAACAAAGAGATCCAGTAGTAATCATCTGGTTGACAGAATGAATAAAGTGTTATCTGGCATGGAAACAACCCATGAGTACTAAATAAAAATTGATAAAATAACATCTACATTAAGGACATGCTATGAAAAGGAATGTCAACACAGCAGCAAAGGTTAAATGCTAAAAAGACAGACAAGTGCTTGTTGAAATGTTTGGAAATTTACCAATCACAGACCGAGTTATAAACAAAAATATGAGGTAACAAAACTAAAGAGTTAGGGCCTGATTTAGATCTTGACTTTATTACTGCCGTCCCACTGAAGTGGCAAACCCGAGTTCTTCATCAAGTCAACGGAGTTCCAACCGTTGTATTTAGATGTACTGCCGCTGCACGGCTGACTGCCTTGATCAAGAGATCTTCCTAGCCATCAGGCTGGCGGGCTCCCGATGACCATATTTAAATGTTAGTCCTGCAGGCATTATTCTGGTAGCAGATTTCTGGCAGAAGGAGACCGTTGTGGGAACCAAAGTACATAGCACAATGGCAGTGGCTAGGGAAACAAGGCAAGGATAACTCACCCAAAGGAAATTAGCCATATATGTCCACCTGCAACACACTACTTACACACCATGATCCATTGCCATTCCACCATGACAGAACACGTTCATGCAGAAAATACACAATGCCATACATCCTAAAACCAAACATACACACTATTGATAAAACACCAATGTACAACACAACCACACCTACCAACACAATGATACATATATCTACATAAACACACTCACACAAAAGCACATCTGCACACATCACAGCAACAACCACAATACAACAACACTCAACTGAATGTTGCACACAGCAACACAGCATACAACCAAACATACACAACAAATATTAGACCCAAATGCAAGTGGATCAAATACAGATACAACCACATCACCCACTCCAGCTCCCTCTGCCTCAACCAGCCAATCTGCTCACACACACAAACACAAATACATATACTGACTCACATACACAACTGGATGCACAATATGATACTTACAGGTCCCATTTGCAAAGTGCACACACGGACATAGCTCACAACTGTAATGTTATTTTTATTTTGGTGCAAGCATTCATTTGGTAAAATTGTGACATATACAGGTGTGTCCCCATTAATGTCTGATATAGATGTTTTACAGACATATGCTTTTTTCCCAATATTACTTTGACATGTATGTGTCTGTAGTGGTCCAGAGTTAATGTGAAGTGACCAGCGAATGTACACAAGTAATGCTGAATGCTTACCTTCAATGACGGGGTCGTGGGTCCTCTGTGGTCCAGTGGCAGTAGTAAGGGCAGGTTTCGTCCAATTGTGTCCAGTCAAAAATGGAAGTGGAAACAGGGAAAAAAGGTACATTTTTACCTCATGTCCCTTCCAATTCGACAAAAACAGGTGTAGAGGTAACACTGCCACAGTTTCCTTGGCAGGAAGGCATATCTTGATTGTCTCAGCGGAAACAGTATTTCCAATACCGCTGTTGACGCAGGTGGAGATTCCTGGAGAAGTCAGCAGGACTCAGGCGGTCGGTCATCTATGGTCCTGCCAACATCTCAATAGGGCAGCGGACTGACAAGGCAATGGACTGGTTTTCCGATGGAAAACTGATGGAGGGACTGTTACAAACAAGATCTAAATTAGGCCCTAATTCCTAAAGACGTTGTTATGAAAATGAAGAAATCCCTTTATAGCACTATTACTATTTTGGGGTCCCCCCAATCTAGTGTGAGGACCCAGAGTTGAACTCGACAGAAAGAGCAAGACCCTTAAAATACAAACTGCTCCCAGCCATAAAACAAAAGCCATGAGAGAGCTTTAAAAACATTGAATGGTGGGAGAGGTTACTATTCACCCCTCCAACTTAGTTTGGGAACTCAGACATGACCTAGACTGAAAGAGTGTGTTTTGCTGAACGTTTTAATGGTGTTGTAATTGCTCCAGTTTGTATATTTGCAACTGCTAAACTTGTGGTACTCATGTAAAGTGCTCCTTAGATCGAGTTTGCCCTATTTAAAACTTTACTGTTATGTAAAGCATGCCTCCAATCGAGTTTGTGCTTTACAAAAATTCACATACTCATGTAAAGCACTTCTCCGATTGAGTCTATGAACCGTTTTCACAAAAATATGAAATAAATAAAAAAGAAAGAGTAGAATGCCCAAAACAAGAAAGAGGAAGAAACAACATACGGCCACACATCGTGAAGTGGTGAGGCAAAAGAAAAAAAAAATTGTGCCACACTATGTTGCCGACCGTGCAATAATCCATGTAATAGGGTCAGTCTCCAAGGCTGTAACAAAGCAGCCTCAAGGTGGGACAAACGTAAAGCATCTTCCTACAAAATCAAGGGAATTTTGAAAGGCAGGCTCAGGAATGAATGAAAGTGATGGGTGTGAGATGGTTGTGGTTAAAGCCCACAGAATAGATTACAACAGGTCGAAAAGACCAGTGCTTGTGCGCTTCTGTGCTCAACCTATAAAGAACAAACAGGACAGGAAGAAAAAAAAAAGGAAAATAGCGCCTCAATCACAGGTGCCAGCAGCAGAAGAAGGACCCTAATTAAAATGAAGCAATCAGTACTTGGTCCTTGCTCCAAATGAAAGAATAGGGTGTGAAGCCACCATATGCTGACTAATTAGGCATCAAATGAGAGTGAGAATGAAGCCCACAAATAGTAAGCATTGGATGGGCTCCAAGCTCCTTGTAGAATACAATATCTCTTTCAAGTGAGAATGGAAGCGAGACTTTAGAAGCAGAGTTCATGTGGAAGACACATTATAAACACTATAATACAGCAGACGAGGTAATGGTAAACCTAATGTTTAAAATGGCCCAGTGAACAAATACTGTTTAGTCGTTGTGTGGCTTCTTCTAGAAAAATGTTGCGCTTCATAAAGCTTTATGGATGTATTCATTAAGGTACAGCATTTACTACTCTGTGTTGGTATTATAAAGAAAACACCCAAGATCCAGCTCTACCAGGCATGCTACACCAGAGCAGGGACTCACTCTGTTTCAAGTTTGTGCATCAATCAAAAGCAGTTAAACTACAGTTAAACTACAATCATAAACGTGCAAATAAATGTGAAATGTTTCATCTCTACACCTTTGGCATCATCTTAATTTTCAAACTGAGCTTCACCAACTCTTCCAAGCAATAAACTATCCGCTGCATTGTCAAATGGTGCAGTCAAGTGAGCTGAGCCACATGCGACACCCTCAGCCATCCCTGGCATTTTAGCTTATTCCACGTTGCTGCTGGAAGTTGCAATTCCTTATTTCTAAAGTGTGTTGAGGTTCCCTAAAACATCATAGCTACCTAACTACATCTCATATTATATTGACAACCATAAGCTATCCTATATTCTCCAAGGAGCCCTCTTTTGCAAATTAAAACTGCAAAATCATGGGCTCTCCAATACTGGTACTGCTCCTAAAGAATGCAGGGAATCAGAGATAGGCTTAGGTTTAAGAAGCATGCACCTAACAGACCTACCTATTCATACAGTGAACCATGTGTCACATGGTATGAACTTTCTTCACAAGTTCTCCTGGTGAAGAAGAAATATCACACTGGGTGCCTCATTTACAAGACACTGGAGCATTGCTCAGGATACGCCAGTTTGCTTGCACTGCCCTGCACTCCCCTACCGACACCATGGTAGCGCTCTATTTACAATACAGCGCACCATGGTGCTCGTTAGCACAGCTATGTCAGACTTTCTGACACAGTTGTGGAGCTTTGCTGGACTAGCATAAAAAAGTTTGAAGCTAGTCCAGCAAAGCGCGGGGAAGCCCATAGAAGAATGCGCTGAGTCTCTTTAACGCCTGGCCTTGGAAATGCGGCACGAGGTGGGGGACTGTTCTCTGCTGTCATATTGTTAGACAAAAATTATGTTACGCGGCACTAGGGACTTGAAAAAAAGTCCCTTTGTGCATAAAGACTGCTAGATACCCCTGATGACACCAGTTTTCTTCTCACATTTGGAGGCTCTGGGCAACCGATGTCCATCCAAAGGGTTTTATAAGGAGCCCCCGGATGTCGATGGTAGCGTCAGAATTCATAAATACTTGTTTTTGGTAGAATACAGAAGAGTCTCCTCTAGCAGTCCCACCTCATCCATGTTAAGTCAGGGGTGATGGGCTTAAAGCCCCTCTCCCACCTTCCAGGCCCTGATTCCCTCACATGTCAAAAATAATTTGAAAGTTGGCAAATGTGAGCTAATCTTTCACATCTAACCGTAGAAGTATGACCTGACTTGAACCAGCCGCATCCTTAATGGCAACGTACTGTTGTGCATAGTTCTCATTTGAACATAAGGTGACTGCATGGTAATCAGGAAACGGACATGAATTTACGTGACGACCATACGTGTTTCGTGTAAAGCAAGCATGGATACAGAGTAATAGACCTTACTTACTAAGAATATTAAAAATGTTAGCCTTACAGAGAAAAAAACACTAAAAGTCACACAGATTTACAAAAAGCATTGGCAAAGCCAATATGTTTGACTATTTTAGGATGTTTTATAATGGATGGAGGAATGTATGTATGTTGTCCACAATTGTCCTCAAAACACTCAAAGATGTAACAAGATATTCAACTATATGATTGTGAAAGCTGGGAATATACTACTGCGCTGAGCAGACTGCATTAGCAGAGTTAATCTGTAACCTCAGAGAAAAGTGTTATAAGAAGGATCAAGAGTAGGAGATTACATTTTAAGTGATGAATTAAAAGTAACAGTAAAATATTGCACAATAAATACTTTTCACAGAGGGCTAGTAATTTTGTTGCATCTTTAAAAAGTGTTGACATTGTGAAAAAAAAAACTAAATCCAATAACATTTTATCAAGACAGCAGAGTAAAACAATTGAACATGAAAGTTCTAATAGTGTATGGCACTGTGTCTTTACGATGCACTAAGCGATTCAAACAGAACACAGCTCCTAAACATAATAGCCATAAATCAGAAACTAAATGGTATTTGTGTCAGATAAATAAATGTGTCAGAGAACACAAATTGTTTCTCAATTACAAGCTACATTATTTTTGATCAGCAGTCTAACTAAAGGATCATTTGATGGCCTTCCACCAAATTCTAACGGAACACAAACGGGACAATGTAGCTGTCCACAAAATGTTATGGTCTCGCCTTTATGGCTGGTCTATTCAAGCAATGGGAAGCCATGAAAAAGACATAAAGCCTATGAAGGGGCTGACCTTAAGCCCAAACTTTGAAAAGGGCTCACCCAAAGCCCACTTTCTCTTTCTATTTCTTCGTAGTGTGCTTTTTGGAGAATTAATTACACGAGATCCTTAGAACCCTTAAAAATGGGCCTTTGTAAAAGATGATAGTCATAAAATTGTTAATCATAAGGCCACTGTATGAAGAATATGTACTATTGTATCTGATAGATCTCATCAAACTGCATCCCAGCTCATATAAAAGCCATATAGAATTATTGGATTATTGAATAATAGCTGTCAATAATGGATTTGTTTCAAACTGAGAAGTTCCAAGGTCCCATCAAAAAACTTGAGCTATCAGTGATATCACTTGAAATCCAGAATTGAATTAATTCCTTTTAAAATGTTGTAAATGAACACTGTGAAAGTTAAATCACTTATTAATGATTTTCATTTATGAAGAATTTGGATAGAATGAAATTAGCATAAAAAATAATGTGTGACTTGGAAAATGTGCCCACTTAAGTGACCACCACTAGATATGTAATGCTTTTTAATGAATGCATATTATTATTGGTTGAAGTACACACATTTAGACAACTGTAGTAGTATGTCACGATAATGATTATATGCTATGTATTTGTTTATTAACCGTAGACCTTAAATTAGCGAGGTTTGGGCCTAGTCTGCACAGCTTTATATGAAGCTGCAATGTCTAACAAAATAGTGGGAATTGTATCACTTGAGATTAAAATGCCTCTATTGTTCACACTGTGTTGAACAAACATTTAGCAGATGTCTTTAATTTTCTCATGAGAACTGCCTGCTAGAATGTCTTGGATTAGGAGTTGCAACTTTTTATAGTTTTATGGGTGGGACAGCGATGTTCCCAGGAAACAACAATGGATGCACTGACTGGAGTACAAATCGCAATAAGAAGGTTACCTGACAAGTCTGGCGATGGGAACAGCAGAAGCGGAGCCAATCATCGACATGTGAAAGACAGTTTAGTCATATCTTAGATTTGGGTTTTTACTTCTATTGGACTAATTGTAAACATACGATTTTATGACCAGTGACCAGGTGGGAAGTTCTTTAGGACATTCTAACTTAGCCCGAATGCACAGAGGAGAGGAGTGCTCATTCCATTCTGACTTTTCCCTGTAGTGGCTCTGTTTAAGGAGCTGAACAGTTCCTGATAACTTTATTTCTATCTTTGACTGAATTGCTTAAGTTTCTAATGCTGAATGCTGATCCCTTAGACATTGTTTCTTAAATGGTTCAGATAGCTTACAGTCCCCCATGTCTGAGCCATCCCCTTTCACTGCCCGTTGCTGAAGCTGACCGAATGGATGTCCAACTGACAAAGAGAAATCGCAGCTTGCTGATCCACATGAGGAGAGGTATAACAAAACGCTATTGTTGTTGTTGTTGTAGGTTGTTCTTTGTTTCTAGCTACCAACCGCTATTTTGACAGAGCCATAGCTAGATGTTTTTTTTCCAAATTACCTTTATCTAAATTGTTTTGCACGAAGGCCAAACATGCTGTTCTAATCAGAAGGTTAGTTAGGGAGCCCTGGAAATGTTAACACATTGCTGTTAACAGATGTTGTTCACCTGTTAAATCTAGATGTATGTCATTTCTATTGCGCTGTTAATTCTTGCTCTTAATTTGTACTGAAACTCTTCAATGCTTAACTGTTAATGCTTTAGTTAAATTGATATTATTTAGAAGATTTGGTCAACCAGTGTTATTCATGTATCTTTACCATTTGGATTTGAGATTAATTTACGTGATATTAGTATTGTTAATATAGGGAAATTAACTTTCTAACTTTCCATAAAGGTTATTCGTGGCCAAATGGGTCATGGTGCGGAAAGATTATTGACTCCAGATGAAATGTTTGTTTATTGATTATGAAAGGATTGGCGTTTAAAGGTGAAGCTTCTAGTGGAATCACTCCAAGTGTAGTCCAAAGGTCAGTCGAAACTCTAACATGTCCCCTAATGAATTAAACTATAAAAGATCAAAGAAGGTCAGACGCGCTCACAGTTTTTGGTAGCAGAGTCTGGTGGTTAGACTCCTTGTGAGGCCACTAGAGTCAAATGGATGGTCTCCTTAAGAGATCACTATAATTCACAGGTTTGGTAGAAGGGTTGGATGGTTGGTCTTCTTTTTCTCTTCAGTTCTTGGTAACAGAATCAGATGGTGCATCATCTTAAGAGACCACTATAATCCCCCGTAGAGATAAGGCTATAATTTTGTAGATTTGGCAGTGAACAAAAGATTATGGCCCTCATTATGACATTGGTAGTATTTTTCCAATACCTCCATGCTGACTGCCGCCAACATACTGCCACGGAGGCTAACATCCTTCCACCATATTATGGATACTGCTGGATTTCCACCACACTGTGGTTGGATATCCAGCTGTAGCTATGCTGGCGAGCGGTGGTGCTCTGGCATTGCTATCACCAGCACCGCCCCACCAGTAGGACGCCGCCAGCCATATTAAGAACATTAGAACGGCCTGGAAGTGTCCTGCTGGTGGGGGCACTGTCCTGCTGGTGGGGGCACTGCCGGCAGTGCCCCTTCCTGTTCCCTGCCGGACGACCTCCTCACTGGACAAAGTAAGTCAGGTGTCCGACAGGAGAGGGGGCTGGGAGAGTGGGGGGTGTTGTGTTTGAGTTTGTGCGGTCTGCATGTGTGTATGAATGTGTGTGTGCATGTGTGAATGCGACTGTGAGTGTTGTGGTGCATGCATGGTTGTATCTGTGTGAGTGAACGTATATTTGAATGTGGAAGTGAGTGCGTATCTGCATGTCAGTGTGTATGTGTGTTAGTAAACATGTGTGGATGTTTGGGTGTATGCCTGTATGGGTGAGTGTGAGTATGTGTGAGTGGATGTATGTATAGATGAGTGTGAGTATGTGTGAATGGATGCGTGTCTTGAAGTATAGGTAAATGGGTGTATGTGTGGTGCGTGTGGGTGTCTGTATGCATGTATGTGGGGAGGAGGGTGGGGGCGTCATGTAAGTAGGGGGAGGAGGCATCATGTAAGTGGGGGGTGGAGGGTGGGGGACGCTATGTGAGTGAGGGGTGGTGGAGCACTGTGACTGTAAGGGGTGGGGTGCCAGGTGATTGCTAGGGGGGTGGGAGAGCCATCTACCGGTGACAGGGAAGGATAGCCCTACCGCCATGATTTTCATGGTGGTGCTACTGTTGCAGAAACCACGGTGGCAGTCAGGCTCATAATCCCACCGGTGGTACTCTGTGGCCCGCCGGGTTGGAGATAACCATCTCCGGCCCAGCGGTTCATATCGCCATGGCGGTATGAGTGGAGATGTGACGGGTTGTCAGCTGCAAATCCGCCACACTCATAATGTGCTGGTCTTCACCACCAGCCTGTTGGCGGTGATACCACCACATTAACCCTGGCAGTCAGAAGACCACCAGGGTCATAATGAGGGCCTATGTCTCCCTAAGAACCTACCATGACTTTCCCAAAACCTTGAAGCTCTCCAATGCTTGTTTGAGGATGTCCTCAGCGTTTCTAGTGACAGTGTGGATGAAATAGGTTTTGACCTTGCACAGCTTAAGCAGATTGCAGGTGAATTGTGATGTTTGAGAGCATTTAGGGTGCTTGCGTACTCCAGATGAAGTTGTTTAGGGAGTTTGCGTACTCCAAAGTGTGAGAGTAGGGAAGTCGTCAAACATCACACGTGTGCGGTACTTTGTGCAGAAAACATTGTCCACGTTGTTGTTGGTACACGGACCCTGCATGGGCTAAGACTCCGGAGTATTGAATAAGTGTATGAGACACTTGGTTTATATTGTAATTTATCTGTTTAATAGGTCAATCAGGTGTGGTTGACAAACTCAAGAGTGCGTGTTAAAAAGAGTGATGGAGATTTGGTGAGTCCTGTGTGAGTTGAGAGTAAAATTTGCTGGTTGAATTTTGCTTGTGATTCAGGGAAACTGAGATATAAGGAGTATCTGTCAGAGTAAAATGCCACAGTGAAAAATCTGTAAGGTTTCTGATGCGATTGTGTGACCTACCTGTAGTAAACAGACAAGTTGTGTTCTGATTTTATTTAGTGCTCACAATATGTGCATTTAGTCGTGCATGGATCTGAGTTTGGGAGGGCAAGTTGAAAGGCTTTGTCAGCCACTGTACATGTGAGTGTGATATCATTGGAGCCGTGTTTGGATAGCTCGGTTAGAGTGAAAAGTCGCAAACGGATTGGTGGACAACCATGAAGCATAATTGGTTGAGAAGGTAGGGAAAATAGTTTTTGGGATTTAAATTCACTTCCTGATTCGATTGATAGTGGCCTAAATTATAGAAATGAAATTTTTCAAAGCTTTAAACAGTGCCCTAAGGGGTGATACATTCATTCCAACTAGAATAGGAGAAATTACACCTCCAGAAGGTACACACGCCTATGTCGTATTTGAAAAACAAGGTGCTGCACCATGTCTTTGGCTGAAACAATTGTGCAAAGAAACAGAAGGAGATGGGAGTCTAGCATTCCCTAACCATGGAACATATAATTTGAGGATTTTAGAGAATTTGAGGAGAGTACTGTATTATTTGAAACCTCCTCTGAGACCTCCACAATTTGAAGAATTAGCGATTTGGGAATTAGTGGCAAGTCTGCAACACAGCCGAGATTTGAGAGAAGAATGAGAAAAGCTGGGAAAACTTTAGCAGAGGCTAGATGGTATAGTGAGCAAAAATGTTGGAGAACTGAGACTTTACAGGGAATTAAGTTTTTTCCGGCAATAACACAAGAGAACGGAAACAAGGCTAAAAAGAGTACTAAGGAGAGGGATTCCTATCCTTCAGACGACAGAGAGCAGAAATCCTCAGAGTCTAGGATGTCTTTAACACACGATGAAGAGTCAAATGATGATGAGTTCATTTTGCAGTTACTGAGAAATCATCCCCACCATATGCAGCACATGAGAGAGATTCAAGCACCGGTGTAGACCCTACTGCTCCAATACCAATTGAATCTGCACAGAGCCAGATACAGGTTAGTCATAATGTTCCAGCTACTTCTGCGATTCAAAGGCCTATGTGGCAGATTGGCATACCCAGAATTTATCCAGGTTTACCTATTATAAAGGTTGCAACAAACTTAGTAGTGCCAACGGGACAGGCTGCCCACACGAGACAGGTTTATCAGAAGGTGACATTGAGCCAGATGTCCCCAAACCCACACAGGTGATCCCAAGATACACCCCCATACAGGATCACAGACAGAAATGTCTGTCTTGACAAGTCAAAATACAAGAATAATGTACCCTAGAGATCCAATTACCTGATCAAGTCCAAATGCAGTATCAGTACCGGTTACCATAGGTCCGGTCATTCAGGAAAATAATAAAAACAGAGAACAGAAAATCCTGAACCCAAGTGTAGAGAGGGAGATATTTGATTAAAGTACTAGAATGATGGCCCCCATGTGACTGACGTTTGATGGAGCAGGTCCATCAATCAATTTGAGTTCTTTTAGGGCTCCTCCCAATAATCAGGGAAGATTCGACATAGGTTGCAGTCCAAGCACGATAACACCAGAAACTCTGAGCCTAACGTTATAGCAAGTGCCCGGTGTAAGTAATAACAACATCTCATTACAGGGTTTAACAGCTCAGCCGTTAACTGAATGTTTGGAGAAGTTGAGTAGCACCCAAGATGATTCCAGCGGAGGAAGTGCCCTGAATTTGACCAGGCTTAGACTAGAAGCAGAAGATTTGATTGAAGGAACGATGGGGCTATATAGAATTGTTCATTCCGAGAAGACGAGTTACATTTCCTGTGCAAACTGATAAACAACAAAGCAGGAGTAGTACATCAGAAATTAGCAGACTTGGCAGGAAAATATGGCACAGAAATTGAGAGTATGACTCAAAGGATTTTCAGAACATGTGGATACCAGGAATTAAAATTTACATTAGAGAACTAATTCAGAGCATTCAAATATGGGAGCATTAGATGAGTGGGAAGGCAGATGGGTAAAGAAAAGAGGCAAGAGGAAAAGGGATTCTGGGAATCTTACTGCAAGTGTGCAGCAGGCTGAAGATCAAGTGAAAATGTTACCAGTGAGAGAAATTCCGGGAGGAAATTTTGTCCATGTACCTTGGAGCAGGAGTGACATATTTTCATTTACATGGCTATCACATGATTACATGATTATCCCAGGTTACGAGAAAAGCCAGTAGAATGGTACCAGCAAACAGATAGGCTTGGTAAACTCGCAAAATGCCTGTGGGAGAATTTGAACACCCTGCTAGTCCAGCAGACTTATGGGTCAAGTACAAGAGAAGTGTAGATTGGCTGACAACAGAGCCTCAGAGAGATCCAGCAACAGGTGCACAGTCACCTGACATAACATGAGGTGATCGAAGTTTTGAAAACGAGAAATTCGCCCTAGAATATCGATTGGTAGAGAATAGACAGGACAGCTCAGGAAGGAAAACAGTCAATACATGCATACTATGAGAGATTGCTAGAGGCATTCAAACATTACAGTGGCACAGAAACAATTGAGCTGAGGGACATGATTCATTTTGTGTTCAAATTCGATGAAGGACTGAGACCTGAAATTAGCCAGATGATTAAGAGTGATTTGATTTGTTGACAAGCAAAACCAATTGATGAGGTATTCCCGTATGCAAAGTAGTAGTAGAGATGAGATTGAGTTGAAGCAGAGAAAGATGACAGAAAAGGCAATGGTGATGCAGATTAAAGCAGCATAATTAGGAATGCAGGGAAGTTTTCCTCAGCAGCAGCAAGGAAACAGAACCAAGCGAAAGGTAAAGGTCGTGGTGCAATTGGAAATGTAAACCGTAGTCCTTATTTGAATACAGTTGTTGCTCAGAATGATTTACAATGAATGAAAAGAATGTTACCATGTAACTCTTGCAGAGGCCTTGGACATTGGAAGCAGGAATTGTTGGATGTTAGTGCAGGAAGGTGTTGTTCAGCAGACAAACAAAATCAGTTCTTTCCCCAATATGAGAGGACCAAGAATGACAGGTCAAAATCCAAATTTCCAAAATAATGTGAACCAGATGAAAGGTTTTCAACCCATGCAACAAGTTCAAATGTCGTGTTTACAGATGCCCCAGTCACAGCAAATGCAACCTCAGGTTCAATGGTACCTAGGCAACAAATTCAAATACTTCAAGCCCTAATGGAGCAGCAGCAGGTGATGCTTCCTCAGCAGGTCACAGGTCAAAGTTTTAACCACAGTAATAACACAATACATCAATACCCACTACACAGTGAGGATGAAGCGAATGATGATTGGGTGAGCGAGAGTTCAGATGAGGAGGAATATGTGTTAGCAGCTTCATTAGAAGTAGATCGAAAGGTCCATATGTGGAGGGAAAAGTGATGGGTCACAAAGTCTCATTTTTAGTTGGCACAGGAACTACACGCTCTACATTGAGAACCAAAGAAGTTCCAAATTTGCCCCTTTCAAAGAAAACAGTGCAGATTGTAGGAGTTGCAAACCAATATTTGACAAACCCAATTACAGAACCGGTTCAGTTAAAATTGTCAACTTTAAAGGATTACACAAATTTGTAGTTTGTGATTTAAGTCCAGTATCCTTATTAGGGAGGTACTTGCTATGCAAAACAAGATGTTCAATTACTTGCTCAAATGCTGAAATTGCCATTCAGTCAAACAATGATGATGAAGATGACTCGTCCACAGGAACAGATTGTGACACAGTGAATGAGGAGTACCCCTTGATCAGTTTCTTTCCAGTTTTCACAATGAAAGATCTTCCTTCTGTCTTACAGGGAACAGTTAAAATGAAAGTGTGGAATTTAATAGGAAAGGACGTTGGTTTAATCAAAGGTGTTGAGCCAGTTAAGGTCCCAGTCAAGCCAAATGTGATTTTCCCCCAGATTCCTGAATACCACATGACACAGGATACGATTGAAGGGATTGCACCCATAATTGCAGAGTTTGTAAACCAAGGTGTTTGAAAAGAAGTGTTGAGCACCCCATGTAATTCACCAATAATGGGACTGCGGAAGCCATGTGGGAAATTTCGAATTGTTCAGGATTTGAGGAAAGTAAATTATATTGGGGGTTATTCTAACTTTGGAGGAGTGTTAATCCGTCCCAAAAGTGACGGATATACCACCAGCCGTATTACGAGTTCCATAGGATATAATGGACTCGTAATACGGCTGGTGGTAAATCCGTCACTTTTCCGTCACTTTTGGGACGGATTAACACCTCCTCCAAATTTAGAATAATCCCCATTGTGGTTAATGGTTGTCCTATGGTGCCACACCCAGCAGTGATATTGTTTCAGATCCCATGCGATGCTGAATGGTTCACCGTAGTGGACCTGTAGCAAGCATTCTTTTCTATTCCTCTTCATGAGGATATCCAATTTCTTTTCTGTTTGAAATTTTTGGATTGAGTCTACTGTTGGTGTAGAATTCCTCAAGGGTTTTCAGAGTCACCGTCCATTTTCATCCAGGTCCTGAAAAAGAACCTGGAGTCATTGGAAATACCTTTCCACTCGATGTTAGTCGAGTACATTGATAATTTGTTTGTCACTTCAAAGACAAGAGAAACATGCAAGTATGATACTATGGAATTATTAAATCACTTGGGAAAAAATGGACATAAAGGCCCTCATTATGACCCTGGCGGCGAGTGATAAAGTAGCAGTAATACCGCCAACAGGCTGGTGGTAATTACTGCCAAATTATGACCATAGCGGTGATAACTCCCATAGACAGGCAATGTACCACACCAACCACCAGGGTGGAAACAACACTCACCACGGCAGTAGCCGCCAACAGCCAGACGGGAGACAAAGTACCGCCCACCATATTAAGACACTGCAAACCACCACCTTTTCCCAGGCAGTACCAACGCCATCAAAAGCCTGGTGGAAACACATCACTGAAGAGAAAAGACACCATCAGAGACACAGCGAAGAAGAATGCCACCATGGAACCCGAACTGCAAGTTTTCCCGATGATCTTCTACGTTATGCTCCATCTGGGACACCAATGTCGATGAAGATGACGACGGTGAGTACAGTCGCCCAGCACACAAAGGAGGGAGGAAAACGAGAGTGACACACGCACGACATAACACCTGACACACACACACCATACACACAACCAGCTGCACACGAAAAACAATTTTCACCCAATACACGGCAGAATAATGCAAGGGCAACAGGAATGCATGAAAGTGATTGTATTCAAATCAACATTATCGATTTTTCAATGAAACAGATATGTACACATGTACACAGAGGGACACTGCCCAGTCCAATATTCAAAGGGCCCACATGGCCACAGGCACAGTCTAAGGCCCAACTCGAATTCTGACTTCATCCCAATAGAACTCTGCAGGAGCATCAGTTTGCAAGTGGGTAGGCACCTCAGGGGGAGGTGAGCACCTCAGCCGGATGCGGGAACAAGCCCACTGGTTCTGGAGGGGCTCCATACCCATTGCTCTGTCCTGGGGAGTGGAAGGCCACTCTCTCTCAGGTGGGTGACTTCCCCACTGGTTCTGGATGGGGAAACATGCCCATTGCTCTGTCCTGGGGAGTGCAAGGCCACAGTCTCTCAGGTGGGTGACTTTCCCACTGGTTCTGGATGGGGATTCTTTGCCCATTGCTCTGTCCTTGGGAGTGCAAGACCACAGCCACTCAGGTGGGTGACTTCCCCACTGGTTCTGAATGGGGCAACATGCCCATTGTCTGTCCTGGGGAGTGCAAGGCCACAGTCTCTCAGGTGGGTGGCTTTCCCACTGGTTCTGGATGGGGCTCCATGCCCAGTGCTCTGTCCTGGGGAGTGCACAGCAACAGTCTCTCAGGTGGGTGACTTCCCCACTGGTTCTGGAGGGGGCCCCTCGTACAGCAGCCCCTGGAGGGTGGCCTACATGGTGTCCACTGGTGGTGATGGCTGCAGTGTGGTGGGGGAGGGAGGTGCCTCTTGGGAAGCCTGTGCAGTTGGTGATGGCTGCAGTGTGGTGGTGGATGGAGGTGAACCAATTGTATTCTGTTTTCTTTGGTTTCTTCTGCTTTCCTTTTTTTAGGGTAGGTTTGCATATATTTCTAACCCTTACTTTTGGCACACACTGTTGTTAAAGATCTCCGGCAGACATTGCAGTGCCGGTCTGACGTGGAGCAGGCCCTATGATGAAGCATGACATCCTATGGATGTGTGACGGCCTGTTCTATTGAGTACTAGAACTGTTGGTGCTGAACCTGTGCCTTTACTTTTAGCGTTTAGGAACTGTGTACTCTTTGTGATATCCTTCTCTTCCTTGCCTGGAGGTGCTGGCTCCTTCCCCTTCTTGGATGGAGGTGAAGACTCCTTCCCCTTCTTGCCTGGAGGTGCAGACTCCTTCCCCTTCTTGCCTGGAGGTGCAGGCTCCTTTCCCTTCTTGCCGGGAGATGCAGGCTCCTTCCCCTTCTTGCCTGGAGGTGTGATAACCTTACCACCATGAGTAGGTGGTGCCACCACTGTCCCCGTGGACTGTTTGGCTGAGGTGCTGGGCTGGGTCTGTGGTACCCTGCTCATATGGGCAGGATGGGGTGAGGGGGAGGGAAGTGGTCATGTTGGGCAAGGAAAAACTTTTTAGGGACAATGGGGTGGGAGTAGGGAGGAGTGATGGGAGTGGAGGTAGAGGGATGTATATGTCTGCTGGATTTGGGTGCAGGTGCATGGGCAGTATGCTGATGTGAGGTGGATGGCTGTTGGGTGTGTGAGTGCTTGCGTTTGTGCCCTTTAGGAGGGGGGACAGACATGGTGGGAGAGGACAGAGGGGATGCATGCATGGCTGTTGTGGAGGTGTTTGCTAGTGAGGTGTGTGTGGTGCTTGGTGTGGTGATGCTAGTGGTGGATGTTGATGCAGTGTATGCAGGTGTGAGTGTGGACATGACTAGGAGGAAATAGAGGAGGAGGAGGAAGGGGAGACACTGGAGGCAGTGGTTGTTGTCGTGTCTGCAACTGTATGGTGTTTGCGTGAGTGCTGTTGTGATGAAGTGTGGTGCTTGTGTTTGCCTGTGCTACTCTTGGGTGTTGTCTTGTGTGCATGCTCATCTGTATGTGTGCCTGGGATGGGTTGGGGTTGAGGAGAATGGGACTGGGAAGTGGTAGTTGGAGGAGGGACGGTGATAAAAGGGGCAATGGCTGCCATCAGAGAGGAGTCCAGAGCCTGAATCGATCTCTGTTGGGCCCCCAATCCACTGTGAATGCCCTCCAGGAATGCATTGCATTGCTGCATCTGGGATGCCAGCTCCTGGATGGCATTCACAATGGTAGATTGCCCTACAGAGGTAGACCTCAGGAGGTCAATAGCCTCCTCACTCACGGCAGCAGGGCTCACTGGGGCACTGGTTCCCTCAGCGTCGGTGGACTCTGCCTCCTAGGTCCTGTGGGATGCAGCTCCCTATGTCACTGGTGCCCTGCTCCTCCGCCAGATGATGTTAATGCACACAAAGACAGGATGACAAAACAAGAAAGGGGGAGAGACAAAGTATACACTGGGTCAGTAGCTGCACCAACACAACTGTTGGTATACACATCACTGTCACACACAGGGAAAAGGCCTAAGAACTATGCTCGCAGTACCAGTGATATGACTAGTTACTAAGGCAAGATGAGGGCCACACACCACCAAGTGCAGCACTCCTGGGACCCACGATGCACTGCCTGAAATGAAATGCTAACAAACCAGGTTACCTGTATTTGCCATACACCCATTACCCTTGAGATGACCCATGCTGCAATGTCTTGCCTGGCCTTAGAGGCACCCACTAACACATATCCACCAACCGGATACCACCCCACTGCCTAAATAAATATGTAATGATACCCACTGTACTCACCCCCTTGTGGCTGCTGTGATTCCCTCAAGCGCTCATCCAGCTCAGGGTAGGCCACCGCCAGTATGCAGGCCATCAGGGTGTTCAGGGACCGACAGGCACCCCTTCCTCATTGGGAGGTCATCCCCAGATGGGCCTCCGCTGTCTTCCGTGTCCAGCGTCTCAGGCCCTCCCACCGTTTCCAACAGCGGGTGCTCCGCCTGCCATAGACCCCCAGAGTCCGCACATCCTTGGCGATGGCATGCCATATTCCCTTCTTTTGATGGGCACTGACCTCCAGATACAATACAGACAGGAGAACACCATTAAACAAACAGTCCATCCTGTCACACAAATGGCCCACCATACCTGTTTCCATCACCATTGGCAGACTCATTGCCCAGCGCACACCATGTACATTGTCACAAGACATTCCCATGCCCCCCTTACATGATACTTGCACACACATCTCCATGCATCCTTCACACATGCATTGTGCCCACAGCTGTCCGCTGGCACAGATCCCCATTGGCCACTGTACTCCATAGAGCCCCATAGTAGCCAATGAGGATTTGCACAGAGTGGCAAGACCACCTTCCGCCACGACGACCAACGTCGGCGGAATTACCTCACTACCACCTGTCCCTACAAATAGGACAGGCGGTAGCCATTTCAGGGGGGGAACAGTAAAATCGACAATAACTGCATCACAGATTAGATTGGCACATACCTCGCCATTAACACTGTCCCATTACATAGGTGCACCATGTAGACTGCAGTTGTAGTATCATTGTTCCAATTGTGACAGCCTACTCACTCTTGTGTCTCTTAGATACCTACCACTGCGGTGAATAGGAGGTGGAGACATACCCCCTTGTACAGACCCCTAGTGGACTTAGCTACACTGGGGGACAGGCACATTATCCTCACCTGTAGACTGGACAGGGCCACAATCACAGAGCTGTGTGCCCACTTGAAGCCAGACCTGATCTCATCTATCCGTCATCCAACTGGGATCACCCCTCTTGTGCAAGTGCTATCAGTGCTTCATTTCTTGGCAACTGGTTCCTTCCGAGTGACAGTGGGCTTGGCAGCAGGAATGTCACAGCCAATGTTTTCAATCATGCTGGCAAGAGCCTTGTCTGCCCTGGTAAAACACATGTGCAGCTACATTTCTTTCCCCCAGGTGGAAGATTTGGCCACTGTGAAGGCCGGATTCTATGCAATGGGATATATCCCCAATATTATTGGGGCGATTGACGGCACACATTTTTCATTTGTGTCCCCCGCCAGAATGAACAGGTTTTCAGGAATTGTAAGAGTTTCCACTCACTGAATGTGCAGATTGTGTTGCTGTTGGACCAGTACATCCCTCACGTCAGTGCTAAGTACCCTGGGCATGATGCCTTTGTTCTGAGGAATAGCAGCATCCCAAATGTGATGGCCCAACTACAGAGACACAGGGTGTGGCTAATAGGTGAGCCTTGGTACCCACCCACTGTATGTTAGTGTATGCCTTCTGGTGTTAACCCCATAGGATTGTGTGAGGCTAAATGTGCTCCCTCAATACTTGCAGGTGACTGGCTACCCAAACCTATTGTGGCTGCTACCCCTGTGAGGAATGCCAGGACAGGGGTTGAGGAATGTTATAATAAGGCACATGGGCGAACCAGACGAATCATCGAAAGGACCTTTGGCCTCCTGAAGGCCAAGTTCAAGTGCCTCCATCTGACAGGTGGATCCCTGTGCTTCTCACGCGAGAAGGTCTGTCAGACAGTAGTGGCATGCTGCATGTTGCACAACCTGGCCCTCAGACTCCATATACCTTTTCTACAGGAGGAGGAAACTGGAGATGCCCCTGTGGCAGCAGTAGACCCTGAGGACAGTGAGGATGAAGAGGCTGAGGATGAGGACGAGGACAACAGAACATGAGTTATCTGTCAATACTTTCAATGACACACAGGTGAGACAGTGTAACTGCACATTTCTATGACTATTGGTGTATTCTGTGTGGCTGTAGCATGACGGCATTAACTTCCTTTTATCTGAACTTACTTTCACCTGTGGTTTGTAATTTTACAGATGTTGGTGATATAACAACTGTGTACTGATGTGCTGACTACAGCCAGCTACAGGTAATTATTTCTATGCTCTCACAGTGTACAGTTCATTTGCAATGGATGTGACTGTTTCCATAAATACACATTTTCAATACATACAATATTAGTAGTCAAGTTGTGTTCAAGGGTGTTTATTGTAATGCTAATAAATTGAGGGGAATGTGCAATGGAATGGGGTGATGATGGAGGAAAGTCCAGGGTATTGTTCCAGTCTGTTTGTAGCTCAGGTGCAGTGTCCAAGGGGCCATTGGAAGGGGAGCAACGTCTTTTCAAACTGAACAAGATGACTGAGTGGGACACAAAGGGGACAATCAGGAGAGTCTCATTTTCTGGCGGGGGTCTTGGCAAGTGTCTCTGTCTTCTATTTGGGTTGCAGGAAATATTTGCGGGGTGGTTCACCTTCTGCGGGGGGATGCTGGTGGCCTGTGGGTCATGTGGCGGGGCCTCCTGCCCGCTAGCGGAAGCAGAAGTGGAGGGCTGGTCAATGGAATGGCTAGTGGTAAGGGTCCGCTGCTGTGATTTTGCCTCCCTCATAATGTTGGCCATGTCTGCCAGCACCCCTGTGTTAATGGCCGGCAGGTCCTCCCTAATTTCCCGATACAGTCCCTCCTGCAGCCACCTGTTCTCCTGCACATTGTCAAGGAGCTGCCCTATCGTATCCTGGGAATGTTGGTAGGCTTACAGGATCTCGAAGAGTTCATCCTGGAGAGTCAGTTCCCTGGTCCTGTCTTCCCCCTGGCACACAGCAGTTCTCCCAGTGTCCCTGTTGGCCTGTGCCTCTGTCCCTTGAACGGTGTGCCCACTGCCACTAACCCCAGGTCCCTGATTGTCTTGGGGGCGAGGTGTGGCCTGGGGTCGCTGTACAGGTGGGCACACTGCTGATTGACGTGTCCTGGGGACAGAGGTGTGAGTATGCTGGGTGGGTGTTGTGGTGTTGGATACTGAAGGGGTAGGCTCTATGGTGGTCAATGACTGGGCTTGGGTGACCGGCTGTCCAGTGGTCCCTGATGGGCCAGGTAGGTCATCCAGATCCAGAAGTCCAGAGTTACAGTCATCACTGGGGGCATCTTCTGTTGGGGGACTGGATAGTCGTGTCACCTCCTCTCCGCTGACTTTGGCTGGGGTACTTGTGGGGATGTAAGTGATATATTATGCTTCATGTGTGTGACATATTGCACATCCCTGGTTTCCCCTCTATCGTTGGTGTTGCCCTGCCACCTTTTTGCATGTGTATGGTGATGTATTATGGGATTGTTAGTTTCCCTATGCTGTGCATGCTTTTGTGGTGGGTGTCCATGCAGGACGGGAAGGGCTGTCCATGCATTGGTATGGCATGCAGGGCTTGGCATTGGGGTTAGTCATATGTGTAGGTACAGTATGTGGGAGTGATGGAAGTGAGTGTGAGGGTGTGAGATGGCATGCAGATATGGGGGGTGATAAGTAGTAAATATTGACTTACCAGTATCCAGTCCTCTGGCTACTCAGGGAGTCCCTCAGTATGCAGTAATCCCAAGACTTGCTCCTCCCATGCTGTGAGCTGTGGGGGGGGAGGTGAGGGTCCACCGCCAGTCCTCTGTATGGTGAGCTGGTGTATTGCTGCTATGGAACGTACCTTCCTCCGTAGGACGTTCCACCTCTTCCTGATGTCGTCCCTTGTTCTTGGGTGCTGTCCCATGGCGTTGACCCTGTCCACGATTCTCCGCCGTAGCTCCATCTTCCTTGCAATGGATATCTGCTGTACCTGTGCTCCTAACAGCTCTGGCTCTACCCTGACAATTTCCTCCACCATGACCCTTAACTCCTCATCAGTGAAACTGGGGTGCCTTTGTGAGGACATGGATATTGTGTGGTGTGTGTTGGTGAGAGTGTGTTGAGTAATGTGGTGGGGTATGTGATTTGGGGTGAGTGAGGGTGTATGGGTGTAAGTGGTGTGTGTCTAGATGTCTCAGTGGTCTTGGTGTCAGTCTGATGGCAATAATTTGTATTTGTAAAGGGTTCTGGGTAATGTGGGTGTGTGTTTTATGTGTTTTATAGTGGTGTGTGGGTGTGGTGGGTGTATGAGTGTCAAGTGTGTGTTTTTCGTATTGGCCAATGTAGTGTTTTGTATGTGGGTGTCCATTCTGAGTGCAGCGGTATGTACCGTCAATGGTTTACTGTTGTTAAATGTCCGCCGTGGTGATTCGTGGGTCATAATGTGATGGGCGTTGTTTTGTTGGCATAACGATATGGGTGTTGGGACTGCCACTTTATCACTGACCTTTGGGCTGGCAGATTTGTGTATGTGGCTGTATTCTGTCTGATTAGTGTGTATGTGTGCCATAATATGGCGAATGGATATTCACCACCGCAGCAGTATGCTTGCAGCCGCCACCATGGCGGTAAGCGGCATTTACCACCAATGTCATAATGAGGGCCAAAGTGTCCCCAGCGAAATTACAGTACTGTCAGAGATGAGTGGAATATTTGGGACACCTAATTGAGAAAGGAACTATGAAAATTTCCAAGGAAAGGGTCACAGCTCTATTGCAGATGAATCCCCCAGCAACACAAAGAGATGTGAGGATGTTTCTGGGAATGGTGAGTTATTGTCATCAGTGAATTTCCAAATTTTCAGTTATTTCAAAGCCATTGCAGAAGTTGGCTCACAAAGAAATTATTGATACTTTAGTGTTAGATCAGGCATGTATGAAAGCCTTTACTGAGTTGAGAGAGTGTTTGCGCAAAGCCTTGGCTTTGGGTATGCCTGATTACACAACATCTTTCATGTTGTTTTGTCATGAGCGTGATGCATGTTGTTTGTCCGTGTTGACACAAGTCCATGGTGGTTTAAACCGCCCTGTAGCATAGTTTTCAGCTACCTTGGACCCAGTTTCAGCAGCTTTACATGGCTGTTTACGTACAGTAGCCGCGCTTGGACTGAGCCTCACTCAGAGTGAGAGCATTGTGATGGGACATCCTTTAACTGTTATGGTCCCTCACTCCATTGAAGTTTTACTGACCAAAACCAAGACCCAACACTTGACTAATGCCAGACTGACACAATACAAAACCATTATTCTTCGGTCACCCAATGTATCACTGAAAAGGTGTACAGTGCTTAATTCCGCAATTTCATTTAAAAAAAATAATATTGAGGTTCACAAATTGAAAGAAGTTGAACATGACTGTCTGGAGGTTACTGATTTGTGCACAAAACTGAGACCTGATATTAGAGATACCCGATTGGAAGAAAATGACTACATTATTTTTGTGGATCGTTCCTGTTTAAGAGATAACATGGGAACATTGAGAGCAGGATATGCTGTGTGCACAATTTTTGGTATACTCGAAGTGTCCTGGCTCCGAGGAGTGTATTCTGCACAGTTGGCTGAGTTGGTAGCCCTTACGAGACCATGCCATGTCTCTGCACAGCTTAAAGTTACCATATATACAGACAGCCAGTAAGGATTTGGAATAGTCCACAACTTTGGCCAGTTATGGTCAAAAAGAGGTTTCCTGGCCACTCCAGGTTCACCAGTTAGACATGGTGAAAGGATTCATGATTTATAACAAGTTTACAAATGCCTGAAAAGATTGCTGTGGTAAAATGCATTGCACACCTGAAATCACAAGATTGTGGTGGTCATTACAACATTGGCGGTAAAAGGTGCTTACCGCCGTGCAGAAGACCGCCAACACACCGCCGCGGCCACGGAATTCCGCAACAGCTATTATGACCCACATCTCGGAATCCGCCAAATGTCAGACACCCACAGTAGTCCGCCACACCAAAGGTCAGTGATAAACAGGCGAAAACAAAACCGACACCGTCATGCCAACAGAAATACGCCCACACTATCATGACACACGAATCCACGTGGCGGTCTTTCAACCGCGGTATTCCATTGGCGGTACACACCGCCGCGCTCAAAATACACACACTCTTACAAAACACAGCCACATTGGACAATTCAAAATACACACACCTGATACACATACACACACCACTCCCACACACCCAATACAATATAAAACACACACCCACATCACCCACAAACCCCTACGACCAAAAATTCAGAAAGAAGGCCATAGAGATACACTACCAGCAAGAACAACAGCATCCACAGACACACAACACCATCACCCACACAACTTCCACGCACCTCACACAACACACCACTACATATCTCCACACTTATCACCACACAATCCACCCCACACATCACCTACACCACCCCATGGCACGGCAAAGACACCCCAGGTTCTCGGAGGAGGAGTTCAGGGTCATGGTGGAGGAAATTGTCCGGGTATAGCCACAGCTATTCGGATCACAGGTGCAGCACACCTCAATAGCTAGGAAGATGGAGCTATGGCGAAGAATAGTGGACAGGGTCAACGCAGTGGGAAAACACCCAAGAAATCGGGAGGACATCAGGAAGAGGTGGAATGACCTACGGGGGAAGGTGCGTTCCGTGGTCTCAAGACACCACCTGGCGGTTCAGCGGACTGGCGGCGGACCCCCACCTCCTCCCCCACAACTAACAACATGGGAGGAGCAGGTCTTGGCGATTCTGCATCCTGAGGGCCTCGCAGGAGTAGGTGGAGGAATGGACTCTAGTAAGACAAACCTTTACTATTACATCCCCTACCCTACCTGCATGCTATCACATACCCCCACCCTCACCCTTACCCCCAGCAACCCAACTCCTCACGTATGTACAAACATCACAAACCACACATCCCAACACCAAGCCCTGCATGCAACAACAAAGCATGGACACCCATCACCAAAGCATGCCCACTGCACATACCCATACACCCCCTAAACCATCATCACACAAGCTCCCAACCAGAAATGCTAGCACTGGGGTACACGGTCACCACCCATTGCACACCATTACACACACAGATTTAATAAACATCCTTTTATACCCCTGCAGGACCCCTACCCAACCTCACCAGACAGGAGGGTCCACACATGTCCACACCACCAACAGAAGAGGCCCACAGTGATGACAGCACCTCTGTCCAACTGAATCTAGATGATCAGCCCGGACCATCGGGGACCTCTGGACAGTCGGTTCCCCTCACACAAGCACAGGCCACCACAGACCTTCCCCCGTCTGGAAACACCAGCACAGCACCCACCCGGCGGGCCATACCTCCGTCCCCAGGACACGTCAATCAGCTGTGTGTCCACCACTACAGGGAACCCAGGCTAACCCACCACCCCAACAACAACAGGGACCAGGGGGCAATGGTAGTGGGCACACGGTCCAGGGGACGGAGACCCAGGAACACAGGGGAACTGGGAGGGCTACTGTGCGTCAGGGGGCGGACAGGCCAAGGGAACCCACTCTCCATGAGGCCCTCTCCTCCATCATTGGAGCCTACCACCACTCCCAGGAGACGATGGCAACGGTACTGGCCAAGTTTCATGAGACCCAGCGCATGCAGGAGGAACAGAATATGGGCTTCAGGGAGGAACTCAGAACCATCAGCTCCACCCTGGGCACCATCGTAGGGGTGCTGAAGGAACTTGTGAACACCAGGAGGGACACTGTGGCACTACAAGGGGCCCCTGACACTAGCATGGACGATGAACTGCCCACCACCTCCGCCGGCGCCAGTGGACAGGACGGCCTGCCACAGGACCACCACACCAGCACCCCACCCCCTGCAGAGGGAGAACCACCCTGCAAACGGTCCCTGAGATCCAGGACAAAGACAGAGCACGATGCCAAGACCCCCGTCAAGAAATGAGACCACCCTGATTGTCATCCTACTGTCCCACTTTGTCACCCTGTCCATAATTATACTGCCGCAGCTCCACTTCCTATGCCCATATGGGCAATGCACCTGTGAGACTAATAGACTGGACTCTGCCATGGACATTCCTCCACCATCACCCCTCACCATTTTCACTACCCCCTCCAATATTGAGCATTTAAATAAACACACCTAAAGCACTAAATGATCTGGAGTCTGTCTGTGATTTCAAAATAGTGTATTAGCAATTACAGTGACAAAATCTTTTAAAATAGTAATGTCAACATACCTATGTCACACAGCTCTAGCCCATGAGGATTCTAAGCAGATGTCACACATTGGGACCCACATCTGTGAAATCGTAAGGGAAAGTGACAACTCAGTGACCATACACTGGGTGAAAACGATAGACAGGAGAGAGGTAGTAGTGTCAAAGTACATGTAGTAGGCAGGTTTGTATTCCTACCTGTGTCTCACTGGAAATATTGCAGGATCACTGAGTCCCTGTTCTGCATGTCTTCTTCCTCTGCTTCCTCCTCATCACTGTCCACAGGCTCCACAGCTGCAACAACACCACCATCTGGACCATCCTCCTGCAGAAAAGGCACCTGGCGTCGCAAAGCCAAGTTGTGAAGCATACAGCAGGCCACGATGATCTGGCACACCTTCTTTGGTGAGTAGAATAGGGATCCACCTGTCATATGGAGGCACCTGAACCTGGCCTTCAGGAGGACGAAGGTCCGCTCGATCACCCTCCTAGTTCGCACATGGGCCTCATTGTAGCGTTCCTCTGCCCTTGTCCTGGGATTCCTCACTGGGGTCAGTAGCCATGACAGAGTCACCTGCAAATGGCGAGCGACAACTGTTAGACACACACTAACCTGGAGGGATAACCCCAGACCCAGACAACCATTCCCACTGTTTAGCTTCCAGGTGCTTACCTAATAGCCACACATGGTGCCTCTGGAGTTGCCCCATCACATAAGGGATGCTGCTATTCCGCAGGATGTAGGCGTCATGCCAGGAAACATGGCATTCACATGGGAGATGTACTGGTCTGCCAAACATACCATATGTGCATTCATAGAATAATAACTCTTCCGGTTTCTGTACACCCGTTCACTCCTGTGGGGGGGACCAAAGCCACATGGGTCCCATCAGTGGCACCTATGATGTTGGGGATATGTCACAGGGCATAGAAATCACCTTTCACTGTAGGCAAATCCTCCACCTGAGGAAAAGCGATGTAGCTCCGCCTGTGTTTCAGAAGGGCAGACAACACTCTGGACAATACGTTGGAAAACATAGGCTGGGATATCCCTGATGCCATGGCCACAGTTGTTTGAAATGACCCACTTGCAAGGAAATGTAGCACTGACAGCACCTGCACTTGAGGGGGGATTCCTGTGGGATGGCAGATTGCTGACATCAGATCTGGCTCCAACTGGGCAGACAGTTCCTGGATTGTGGCACGGTTGAGCCTGTAGGTGATTATCAAATGTCGCTCCTCCATTGTCGATAGGTCCACCAACGGTCGGTACACCGGAGGGTGCCGCCATCTCCTCACATGTCCCAGCGGATGGTGCCTATGAAGGACAACAGCGAGCACAACTCAGAGGTACTTACCCACAGTTTACCCAGAACACCAATCATACACAAAAGGTGGCCTGTATGTGTGTTGAGTCTAGGCCTAGGTATGTGTGACACAGTTGAAAATGAAGCCATGTGGGCCCCTGAAATGGCGGCTGCCTGACATGTAAAGTGGGACAATGGGATGTGAGGTAACTGCGCTGGCGTTGTACACCGTTGCGGTAGGCGGTCGAAGACAGCGGTGCAATGCTGCATTGGTTAACATTGGAACCAATGGGTCCCAGGAGCCAATGACGATGTACGCCGGCGGTGACGGTATGCACTGCCGCGGACGTGACCGCCATTTTCTATCTGTTCAATCACTCGATACCTGATCTTCGACAGGAGAGTACCTACACTGCAAGTGCTGCTGTGACCTCGGTCTGGAAGAGACAATGGCTTGTGCGTCTGGGGAAAGGGCCCCTGCCTTCACATCGGAGGAGCATGAGAAGCTCATGGATGGGGTCCTCCCCCAGTACACGCTACTCTACGGTCCTCCAGACAAACAGGTAAGTACACAGGGAGCATGTTGTATGGGCTATGCCTGTGTGGAGAGGGCTGGATGTAAGAAGGAAGGGGGGAGAGTGCTGCGTGCATGAAAGACGGTGAATGCATGTGCCACATGGCAAGGGTAGAGATAGGGGCCAATCACTTTGACGGTGCAGTTGGTAATGACTTCTCTTCTTCCCCTGTACATTTCATGTAGGTCAGCGCCCACCAGAAGAAAGATATTTGGCGTGCCATCGCCAAGGACGTCCGGACCCTGGGGGTCTACCACAGACGGAGCACCCACTGCCGGAAAAGATGGGAGGACATTCGCCGCTGGAGCAAGAAGACCACGGAGGCTCAGCTGGGGATGGCCTCTCAACGTGGGAGGGGTGCCCGTCGCACCATGACCCCCCTGATGTTCAGGATCCTGGCGGTGGCCTACCCGGAGTTGGATGGGCGCTTGAGGGCATCACAGCAGACACAAGGGGGTGAGTACACTATCATTCAGCTGACTTTGCTCGCAGTGGAGTTGTCTGGGTGGGGGAGGAGGGCTGTGGGTTTCCCTAGGCCAGGGCGAGTTCCGTAGGCAAGGCCCCTCCATAATGCAGGCCATGTGGCACCCCAGCCCACCTCTGTAGAGTGGCAAGTACACCTAGTCATGCCCCTGTGTCATCTACCTGTGCAGATGTCGTCCATAGCCTTGTAAGCCATTTCCCAGGAATTGAACAGTGGAGCCCAAGAGTGCGGCGTAGTGCAGGGGTCTTCTGTGTCTGTCGTGTCCGCCAACGGTAGCGGTAATCCATGCACTCAACATGTCTTTCTTCTGTCGTCCCCCCCTTTTTGTGGTCTCCCTGTTCTTGTGTGTATTAGCATCATCAGGCGGAGGAGCAGTGGCACCGGAGCACGAGGGAGCTGCATCCCACATGTCCCTGGAGGGCAAGACTACGGACTCGGAATTCACCAGTGGGAAGGAGGGCGAGGGGAGCTCCACGGCGGGGACAGGAGTTGACACCAGCGACACGGACTCGTCCTCTGATGGGAGCTCCCTGGTGGTGGTGGCAACATCTGTGCCCCCGCATCTACAGGTACAGCCGCCACCCCCCCTACCAGCACCGCCCTCCCAGCAGCCCCTCAGCCTTTGCCCCGTGCCCGCTCACCCAGGAGGGTGGGCATCACCTTCACCCCAGGCACCTCAAGCCCTGCCCCAGTCACCCCTGCTGCCCTCAGTGAGGAGGCCATTTACCTCCTCAGGTCCCTCTCTGTTGGGCAGTCTACCATTTTGAATGCCATCCAGGGTGTAGAAAGGAGGGCATTCATTCTGGTCAGGTGGCCCTTCACCGAGTTTTCAAACACTGGCCTCAGCACTGATGGCAGCCATTGTCCCCGTCTCTAGCCTCCCCCCTCCAACTTCCTCCACCCAGACCCAATCCCCTGTACCTCTGCCTATCTCAAGCACACCATCAGACCAGCCTGCACACACCTCAACACACAAGGGAAGTTCTGGCAAACATAAGCACCACACATCCCACAGGCACTCACGCAAGCAACACACACATGCAGACACACCAACATCCACTGCCTCCACTGTGTCCCCCTCCTCGTCCTACACTCACACCTGCATGCACTACCTCTACAGCCACTACGTCCCTCACCAGCACACCCACCAGCACACCCACCAGCACACCCCGCTCACGTGCAGTCACCATCCCACTACCATTCACATGCCCCATGTGTCCTCTCCCAGTGTGTCTGTGACGCCCCCTCCCAAAATACACAAACACAGACACACACCCACCCAACAGCCATCCACCTCACGACAGCCTCCAGCGCATGCACCTTCACCCAAAGTCACCAAACGAACACCTCCAACTACCACCACCTCTTCCTCTACTCCCAAACCCCCTTCAGCTACCCATCCCAGTGTGTCCCAAAAACGTTTCCTGTCCAGCCTTGACCTTTTTCCCACACCTCTCCCACCCCGTCCATCTCATAGGTCCCGAAGTAGCACCTCAGACAAAACATCTCCGGCACCACTGGTGCCTGTAGTCACCGGGATGTGGAGTGCTCCGGCCACCAGGACAGCTAGTGTGGCACGGAGCCACAGCACAGAAAGTCCCCCACCTGTGAAGCATCAGAAGTTGGCCAGTGGCCGTTGGAGAGGGGGAAGATTCCAGCCACCAAAGCTGCTCCCAGGGGTCCAGGTGGGAGTGTGGAGTCAGCTGTGACACCTTCCAAGGTGGGGAAGGGCCAAAAGAAACCCGGCAAGTCTGGGAAGAGCTTCACGGTGGAGAAGACCGCCATCATCCCCGCTGGCCAGGAGGCCACCGCCAGCCCCAGCCCAGCTGCCCAGGAGGCCACCGCCACCGCCAGCCCCAGCACAGCTGCCCAGGAGGCCACCGCCAGCCCCAGCCCAGCTGCCCAGGAGGCCACCGCCAGCCCCAGCCCAGCTGCCCAGGAGGCCACCGCCAGCCCAGGCCCATCTGCCCAGGAGGCCACCGCCAGCCCCAGCACAGCTGCCCAGGAGGCCACCGCCAGCCCCAGCACAGCTGCCCAGGATGCCACCGCCAGCCCCAGCACAGCTGCCCAGGAGGCCACCGCCAGCCCCAGCCCAGCTGCCCAGGAGGCCACCGTCAGCCCCAGCACAGCTGCTCAGGAGGCCACCGCCAGCCCCAGCTCAGCTGCCCAGGAGGCCACCGCCAGCACCAGCCCTGCTGGGCCATGAAGGACCGCCAGCAAAAGCCCCGCTGGGCCATGAAGGACCGCCGGCAAAAGTCCCGCTGGGCCATGAAGGACCACCAGCAAAAGCCCCGCTGGGCCATGAAAGACCGCCAGCAAAAGCCCCGCTGGGCCATGAAGGACCGCAAGCAAAAGCCCCGCTGAACAGGGCACCGCCAACTCAAGCACCGCTGAACAGGGCACCGCCAACTCAAGCACCGCTGAACAGGACACCGCCAACTCAAGCACCGCTGAACAGGGCACCGCCAACTCAAGCCCCGCTGAACAGGGCACCGCCAACTCAAGCCCCGCTGAACAGGGCACCGCCAACTCAAGCACCGCTGAACAGGGCACCGCCAACTCAAGCACCGCTAGCCCATGAGCGGCAGGGGCACTGACGCAACTGGGTCCGTCACGGGGTGAGTGATGCACTCTGGGCACTAGTCCCCCTCCAGAACCAGTGGAGAGATCCATCCACTACCTCTGTCCTTCACAGGATAAAGCACTCTGGGCACCAGTCCCCCTCCAGAACCAGTGGAGATATTCATCCACTACCTCTGTCCTTAACAGGATGAAGCACTCTGGGCACCAGTCCCCCTCTAGAACCAGTGGAGAGATCCATCCACTACCTCTGTCTTTAACAGGATGAAGCACTCTGGGCACCAGTCCGCCTCCAGAACCAGTGGAGAGATCCATCCACTACCTCTGTCCTTCACAGGATAAAGCACTCTGGGCACCAGTCCACCTCCAGAACCATTGGAGAGATCCATCCACTACCTCTCCCCAGGATTGAACAGTGGGCAAACCACCCACTGTAGAGACTTGAGAGACTGTGGCTTTGCACTCCCCAGGATTGAACAGTGGGCAAACCACCCACTGTATAGACTTGAGAGACTGTGGCTTTGCACTTCCCAGGATTGAACAGTGGGCAACCCACCCACTGTAGAGACATGAGAGACTGTGGCTTTGCACTCCCCAGGATGAAGCAGTGGGCAAACCACCCACTGTATAGACTTGAGAGACTGTGGCTTTGCACTCCCCAGGATTGAACAGTGGGCAACCCACCCACTGCAGAGACTTGAGAGACTGTGGCATTGCACTCCCCAGGATGAAGCAGTGGGCAAACCACCCACTGTAGAGACTTGAGAGACTGTTGCTTTGCACTCCCCAGGATTGAACAGTGGGCAAACCATCTACTGTAGAGACTTGAGAGACTGTGGCTTTGCACTCCCCAGGATTGAACAGTGGGCAAGCCACCCACTGTAGAGACTTGAGAGACTGTGGCTTTGCACTCCCCAGGATTGAACAGTGGGCATGTGGCCCCCTTGTGGATTTGGCATCGTGAAGTCAAGCGGCTGAGGTGCCCCCCCTTTCCCTCCCCCTGAGGTGCCTGTTTTCTTGGTATCTGATGACCCTGCAGTGTTCTCTCCGTCATGGTCGGGGATCTTGTGTGGGCCTCGCCCATACTGTGTGGTCCCAGGGTTCCACTGACTTTCTTTGTGCAGTACCTGGACTACTATGCCTGGTATCTATTTTGTACATGGTGTATATATGTATGTTTCTGCCTACTTGTTTTTAATATATTCCGATGGTTACACTCATTTTCTTTGGTCTTAGCATTTTTCCAGGGGGGTGTAACTGTGATGTGTTGATATGCATTAGTGTGTGTGTTGTAGTGGGTGAGGGAGGGGGTGAGGGTGTTGCGTGTGTGTATCCCTGTTTTTTGCCTCCCCCCTCCCCTGTGTCGTAGGTGCAGTACTCACCGTGGTCTTCGCCGCCGGCGTTCGTGCTCCTGGTAGAGAAGCAGGAAGACTATTGCAGGTAGGATTTGGAGTTCCGGTTCCATGGTGTCCTCGTTCCTCGTGGAGTGTGTAGAGGTGAGCGTTTTCCCTTCGAAATTCCTGTTTCCGCCGTGTTTTTATCCGCAGTGAATCCGCCCCAGAAAAGGTGGCGGATTGGCCTTTCATAATAGTGTGGGCGGTACATTGTCTCCCACCTGTCTGTTGGCGGTGACCGCCGCGCTGTTTGTTTGTACCGCCGTGGCGGTCGGAGTGTTAAAGTGGCTGTCTTTGTTGGCGGTTTCTGCCACGGTAGTAATTGCAATTTTTTTACCGCCGGCATGTTGGAGGTCTTACCGCCGCTTTAACACCGTCCGCCAGGGTGGTAATGACCACCTTTGTGTCTATGGGAAATGGATATGCGGATCAAGTCGCAAAGTTTTGAACATTGAACTCTATATCATTCAAAGACAAATGGAAATTGTTACCTGAGGAAGAAAATTGTACCAGTTATGCTTTACATGTGATTGACATTTGGGAAGAACAGAAAGCACTTCAGGATAATGTTGACAAGGATGAAAAGAAAACTTGGATAAAGTTGAAATGTGTGCAGATTGAGGACGACATTTGGGTCTCCAGGGAGGGTCAAGTGATTTTACCAAACAGTTTGTTGACACATATGGCAAGATATTATCATGGTCAAGCACATGTTGGAAAGGATGACATGATTCACATATTTAAGGAGTTTTGGTTCAGTCCAAAGTTTAGACAGATTGCCGAAGCAATTTGCCATCATTTCATCATCTTTCAGCAGATGAACGTGGGGAAAGGGACTGTGGTCAATTTGAGCCGCATTGAAAGAGGGGGAGTTCCATTTAACAGAATACAGATGGATTTTTTTGAGATTCCTATGTGTGGAGGATTGAGATATGGGTTGGTGATTGTTTGTGTCTTTAGTCTCTGGATTGAAGCTTAGCCCACACGAAGAAATGACAGCCTCACAGTAGCAAAGTTATTGCTTAGGGAACTGAAACTTTGCTTTGTTTTTCTGGTCTTTTTAGAATCAGATAGAGGAAGTCACTTCAACAATGAAGTAATTAAATTACCATGTTTCAGCTTTAAACATTGAGCAGAAGTTGCATTGTAGCTACCACCCTGAAGCCTCAGGACTTGTTGAGCAAATGAATGGTACCTTGAAATCCAGAATTGCAAAGATGTGTGCGTCCACGAATCTGAAATGACCAGACACACTATTGCTAGTTCTGATGACTATGAGAAAGACACCCAACAAGAAAACTGGACTGTCGCCGCATGAAATCCTCATGGGCAGAGCAATGAGGTTGCCACCGGTTCCTGCCAATGCTCTTGTGAACATAACAGATTATATGGTGTTGGATTCTCGAAAGGGTCTGGCTGATGTGGTTCGCTCTTTCTCTCATCAGGTAGAAGCCACCACACTGCAACCGTCTCAAGATCAAAGCCACAACCTGAGAGCAGGAGATTGGGTTGTGATTAGAAAACACGTGAGGAAGACTTGTTTGGGGCCAAGGTGGAAAGGGCCATTCCAGGTAGTACTAGTTACTGTTACAGCTGTGAAGTGTGCTGGAGTTCTGAACTGGATTAATGCCAGCCATACTCGGAAAGTATCCTGTCCTTTGGACAATAAAGAAGATTTGTTGAGAGTACCAACAACTTCCAGACAAACCCCAGGCTGATAGAAGGAAACAAGAGACTCAAAGACTGTATCTGAGCAAACTGAAACCAGTGTAAACACTTCTGTGAGAGACGTGAAGTGGAAGTCATACAGGAGAGTGACAGTGAACCAACCTCAACTGAGGTAGCAGGAGAGTCTAGTCAGAGGAGGGCACTCCCAGAAGCAGACGGCCTTGAAAGACAAAGAGCAAATGACAGACCCCGAGACGAAAGGAGTTGAGGCGAATCAAAGCCAAAATGATCTGACTCCTCCTGAACCAGTAGCAGGTACGTCAAGAGAAAATCCTGCAGAACAAAGAGAAGTTACAAGTCCAGCACTGCAAAGAGCATTGACAAAAGGTCCACTGAAATGAGATGAGTGGTTGAAACCACAAGCAAGAGAAAATAAGCAATGACACTGACAACAATTGAAGAAGAAATAGACACAACAAGAAGAGAAGATTTAAGTGATGGAGAATTAAATGGAGATTGCATATTGAAAAGGTAGCAAATTGCAAATCGAAGATACACAGGTCCTGAATGGGCCTATGCAACCACGAGTGAATGGCAAGGTGAATTTTTGTCATTTTGTTTGGATCGAGAAATTTCAGGTCAATACTTTGACACATGAAGAAGATCATTGAACTGAACTTTGTTAAATTGTGAATCTAAGAAAAGTGCAAAAGAGTCTATTGAGAGTAACCGTAAGAGACTTTTGAAATAACCTGATTTGGCAATCTACTAAAACCAATTTTTAAAAGCGATCTATTTTTGACAAAAGTCCTGGAAGAAAGACTGAAAGCTGTAAATAACTGCTAAAGAAGATTTAATATTTTGTTTGTTTTGCTGCAAAGTTATAATTTTTCTCTTCTACTTTCTGATTCTTTACAGATCATGAGTAACCACAGCCAACAGGCTAGGAAGAAGAGGTGCTGTAAGTACATAAGTATTGGTTTGACGATTGTATGTATGATATTGTGTTTGGTGTTGATTATGGGCATGACTCTTCTAGACAAGAATGTGGTCAACCTTACCTCTGCTGTAGAGACAACTACTATACTCACAGAACACGTTTAGGATAGATGAGAAGTATTTGCTCGTAGACAGCTCCCAAGAAGAACTTTCTTCTAATGTTTTCTATCGCTTATTGGTGAGTATGTTGAGACGATGAATGCAAGACATTGTTATGTCTGTACGTAGATTCCTTTGTCAGTGGAGGAAGGAGTTACTTACCATAGTTTGACCATACTTATGGAAAATGTTGTAGTCTCTTACTAGCAAGCTTCTATAATCAGGAGTACATTCAGTATTTCTATTCAAACCACAATGTAGTGTTTTCGTTTGTTCCTATAATTAAGTACTTGAGTAGAGTAGCTAAGGAAAACACCATAGAATAAATAAGAGGATTCTTTGAACCCACATTAACCTTTGGCACAGCCTACGCGCACGCAGAAATAATCTCACATGCATGCTTACACCTATAGAAAAGAGTTTATTAGATCAGACTGATGACAGGAGGAAGGCATTAAAAGAGAAATTAGAAAAGGGCTTAGAGAAAAGGACATTTAGAAATGATCATGCATTTAGTGAGATTCAAGACACAAGGGAAATTAGCTTTAGATGCCCAACACATAGGAAAGCTTTGTGCATATAGGCCTAAATCTAGAACTGACACATTGTTTATCAGAACATGTGAATGTAGACGTGTTTTTTTTTCTGAGTAAATGGCCTTTAATGTCCAATGGACAAGATCCAGCAATTCCAGGAGATTATTACATCTGTGGACCAAATGCCTATTACCATCTTCCAAGAGGATGGTATGGCACATGTGACTTGGGGATAGTTTTCCCAAAGATCTTTCAAATTTAGAACGTAAATAAAGTGTCTGCAATGATTAAATCACATCATGTTAGACAAAAGCGAGAATCGTATTCTGGCGTAGTTGGAGACATATTTGGAGCAATCGTTCCTTCAGTGGGAGTTATTCTGAATTCTTTGAAAATTCGAAAGTTGTCGACTATAGTGGATAACATGCTGACAAATATTTCAGGAGTTATGATCCTAATGAATACAGAGATAGCTGCAGTAAGATCTATGACTCTTCAGAACTGCCTTGCATTAGACATCCTTTTAGCCACGAAGGGTGGAGTTTGTAAAATGCTGAACTTGCAACATTGTTGCTCATATATACCTAACAATATTAAAGAAATTATAGGCCTTATTAAGAATTTGACTAACAATAGCATATATTTGAAAGAGCTGAAAGAACCAGGAGTTTGGGAAACCGTTGGCACAGGTTTTGCTTCTGTGGGAAATTTGAAAATAATACAGATCATATTGATTATTATGAGTTGTATAATTGGAGCATGGGAAATTTATAAATTGTATCCTGTGATTAAAATGAGAAAATTGAAAAACGATCAGAGGATGGAAGAAATTAAAATGGAAAAGTACATTAGAGAAAATTTGAGAAGGGAAAAAGAAATAAAAGTTGAGGGGAAAGCAAATTTTACGTGAACAAAAATTTGTATAGGATGATGAAAAAGTGTGATGACATATTTAGTCATTAGGGGAGGGACTGTGAAAGCAGAATTACTTATTAATGATTTTCATTTGTGAAGAATTTGTATAGAATTAAGCTAACATAGAAAATAATGTGCAACTTGGAAAATGTGACCGGCATGAAATACGTAAAGCTTTTTAATGAATGCATATTAATATTAGTTAAGTACATACATTTAGACAACTATAGTAGCATGCCACAATAATGATTACATGCTATGTATTTGTTTATTAACCTTAGGCATTAAATTAGTGAGTTTTGGGCCCAGTCTATACAACCTCATATTAAGGGGCAATATCTAACAAAATAGTGGGAATTGTATGACTTGAGATTAAAATCCCTCTATTATTCACACTGTGTTGACCAAATGTTTAGCAGATATCTTTAAATTTCTCTTGAGAACTGCCTGCTAGAATGTCTTGTATTTGGAGTTGCAACTTTGTATAGTTTGATGCATGGACAGCGATGTTCCCAGGAAACAACAATTGATGCACAGACAGGAGTAAGAATCGCAACAAGGTTACCTGACGAGTCTGACAATGGGAACAGGAGAAGAGGAGCCAATCATCGACATGTGAAAGACAGCTTAGTTATATCTTAGATTAGGGTTTTTATTTCTATTGGACTAATTGTAAACGTATGATTTTCTGACCAGTGACCAGGTGGGAAGTTCTTTAGGATATTCTAACTTAGCCTGATTGCACAGAGGAGAGGAGTGCCCATTCCATTCAGATTTTTCACAATAGTGGTTCTGTTTGAGGAGCTGAATAGCTCCTGATGACTTTATTTCTATTTTTTACTGTATTGCTTACGTTTCATATGGTGAATGATAATCCCTTAGATATTGTTTCTTAAATGGTTCAGATAGCTTAGAGTCCCCTGTGTCAGAGCCATCCCCTTTCACTGCCCGTTGCTGAAGCTGACCGAATAGATGTCCAACTGACGAAGAGAAATCACCGCTGGTTGATCCATATGAGGAAAGGTATAACAAAACACTATTGTTCTTGTTGTAGGTTGTTTTTGTTTCTAGCTACCAACCGCTATTTTGACAGAGCCATAGCTAGATTTTTTTTCCAAACTAACTTTATCTTTGTTTTGCATGAAGCCCAAACATGCTATTCTAATCAGAACGTTAGTTAGGGAGTCCTGGAAATGTTAACACGTTGCTATTAACAAAGAATTGATGTTGTTGACCTGTTAAATCTAGATTTATGTCATTTCTATAAGCAGTTATTTTTTATCTTAATTTGTACTGTGACTCTTGAATCCTTAACTGTTAATACTTTAGTTAAATTGAGATTCTTTAGACGTTTTGGTCAAACAGTATTATTCATGTATCTTTACCATTTGGTTTTGAGATTAATTTGGGAGACATTGGCAGTGTTAATATGGGCAAATAAACTTTCTAACTTTCCATAAAGGTGTGGTTATTCGTGGCCAAATGGGGCATGGTGCGTGAAGATTATTGACTCCAGATGAAGGGCCGTATTTATACTTTTTGGCGCACAACTGCGCCAACGCAGTTGTGCGTCAAAAAATTTAACGTCGGCTAACGCCATTCCAAAGCGCCATGCGGGCGCCTTATTCATGGAATGACGTTAGCCGGCGGAGCTGACTGGTGTGCGTAAAAAAAAATGACCCACACCAGGCAGCACCGGCGTAGGGGAAAATGGAGCTTGGGCGTCTAAGAATGGGGCATGTCGGTCTGAGACAAAAAATCTGCCTCAACCCGATTAGCGCCATTTATTTTGACTCCCACCCTTCATTGACATGACTCCTGTCTTAGCAAAGACAGGAGTCATGCCCCCTTGCCCAATGGCCATGCCCAGGGGACTTCTGTCCCCTGGGCATGGTCATTGGGCATAGTGGCATGTAGGGGGGCACAAATCAGGCCCCCCTATGCCACAAAAAAAAAAAAACAATACTTACCTGAACTTACCTTAAGTTCCCTGGGATGGGTCCCTCCATCCTTGGGCGTCCTCCTGGGGTGGGCAAGGGTGGCAGGGGGTGTCCCTGGGGGCATGGGAGGGCACATCTCCTTCCGAGCCCACAGGTCCCTTAACGCCTGCCCTGACCAGGCGTTAAGAAATGACGCAAAAGCGGCTGGACGTCATTTTTTTTGACCCGCCCACTCCCGGGCATCATTTTTGCCCGGGAGTATAAATACGGCGCACATGCCTCGGAGTCATTTTTTAGAAGGGAACGCCTACCTTGCATATCATTAACGCAAGGAAGGTGTCCACGCTAAAAAATGACGCAAACTCCAAGATCTTTGGCGCTAGACGGGTCTAACGCCAAAGTATAAATATGGAGTTAGTTTTGCGTCGGATTTGCGTAAAAAAAAACGACGCAAATCCGGCGGAAACAGAGTATAAATATGCCCCGAAATGTTTGTTTATTGATTATGTGGAAAGGATTGACGTTTAAAGATGAAGCTTTTAGTGGAATCACTTCAAGCATAGTCAAAAGGTCAGTGGAACCTCTAAGCGTCCCCTTATAAATTAAACTACAAAAAACCAAATAAGGTCAGACATATTCAGAGTACCCCACATCCCCGAAATACTCCTGTTTCTGCTTTTTTCAGGCGATAAGCGGTATAGTAGCCATAAAGCAGTCATTCATAAAACTGCCTCGAGTTTCTCTTCTGACCTACTTCACACAGTATAATTAAAATTCCATATATATTGTGTCCTGTTACTCGCCTCCCCATTCTCTAGACATCTCACTTTCCAATTTTACAAAAGCATACCTGTTGTCCTGCCAATCAGTATTTATCTGCCCCACCTAAAAATTACAAAACAAAATACCCGGTGCCCTCACAACCAACCCTCCGTCCTTAGTACTACCCTTCCATGCTCTAATATTATTAACCCCTTCCCCGCCACGGACGTAATGGTTACGTCCATGGCAGCGCCCGTGTGGCGCCATGGACGTAACCATTACGTCCAGGGACTGGCAGTCGGGGGCCGCCCCCCAACACCCCCAGGCCAGGGCTGAAAGGGGAATCCCTTTCACGCCCACCCCCCCCGCCCCCCCCCATGACGTCAGCGCGCGATCGCGCGCTGATTTCATGGAAACGGGGAATGACGCGCTGGAAGCCATTTGCTTCCAGCGCGTCAAGGGAGAAGGTGAGTATTTCACCTTCGTGCGGGGTGGGGGTGCTCTCAGAGAGGCATCGAGGGAAAGGAAAGGGTTTTCCTTTCCCTCGATGTCTCTTTGAGCATTCCTGCTGCCCGATCGCGATGCGATCGGGCAGCAGGAATGCCCACTAGACACCAGGGATTTCTGTATGTGTGTGTGTGTGAGTGAATATTAGTGTAGGGGAGCGACCCCTTGGGCAAGGGTCGCTCCCCTTTGGGGGCACATGCTTTTTACGTCGTTTCTGCCCCCCCTGGGGGCAGATTGGCCCTATTTTTAGGCCGATCTGCCCCCAAGGGGGGCAGAAAGCCACTAGACACCAGGGATTTTATTGTTGCTGTGTATTTTTTGTGTTGGGGGGCGGCCCCTTGGGCAAGGGTCGCTCCCCTTTGGGGTCACATGTATTTTACGTCGTTTCTGCCCCCCTGGGGGCAGATTGGCCCTATTTTTAGGCCGATCTGCCCCCAAGGGGGGCAGAAAGCCACTAGACACCAGGGATTTTATTGTTGATTTGTATTTTTTGTGTTGGGGGGCGGCCCCTTGGGCAAGGGTCGCTCCCCTTTGGGGGCAAATGTATTTTACGTCGTTTCTGCCCCCCCTGGGGGCAGATTGGCCCTATTTTTAGGCCGATCTGCCCCCAAGGGGGGCAGAAAGCCACTAGACACCAGGGATTTTATTGTTGATGTGTATTTTTTGTGTTGGGGGCGGCCCCTTGGGCAAGGGTCGCCCCCAGGGGCCCTCATGTATTTTTGGGCAGTTCTGCCCCCCTTGGGGGCAGAGAGGCCTATTTTTTTTAGGCCTTTCTGCCCCCAAGGGGGGCAGAATCCCAATAGCGCCAGAAATAGTATGTATGTATGTGTGCTTTGTGTTGGGGGGTGGCCCCTTGGGCAAGGGTCGCTCCCCCCAGGGGCGCAATGTATTTATTGTCGTTTCTGCCCCCCTTGGGGGCAGATTGGCCCTATTTTTAGGCCGATCTGCCCCCAAGGGGGGCAGAAAGCCACTAGACACCAGGGATTTTATTGTTGATGTGTATTTTTTGTGTTGGGGGGCGGCCCCTTGGGCAAGGGTCGCCCCCAGGGGCCCTCATGTATTTTTGGGCAGTTCTGCCCCCCTTGGGGGCAGAGAGGCCTATTTTTTTTAGGCCTTTATGCCCCCAAGGGGGGCAGAATCCCAATAGCGCCAGAAATAGTATGTATGTATGTGTGCTTTGTGTTGGGGGGTGGCCCCTTGGGCAAGGGTCGCTCCCCCCAGGGGCGCAATGTATTTATTGTCGTTTCTGCCCCCCTTGGGGGCAGATTGGCCCTATTTTTAGGCCGATCTGCCCCCAAGGGGGGCAGAAAGCCACTAGACACCAGGGATTTTATTGTTGATTTTTATTTTTTGTGTTGGGGGGTGGCCCCTTGGGCAAGGGTCGCCCCCAGGGGCCCTCATGTATTTTTGGGCAGTTCTGCCTCCCTTGGGGGCAGAGAGGCCTATTTTTTTTAGGCCTTTCTGCCCCCAAGGGGGGCAGAATCCCAATAGCGCCAGAAATAGTATGTATGTATGTGTGCTTTGTGTTGGGGGGTGGCCCCTTGGGCAAGGGTCGCTCCCCCCAGGGGCGCAATGTATTTATTGTCGTTTCTGCCCCCCTTGGGGGCAGATTGGCCCTATTTTTAGGCCGATCTGCCCCCAAGGGGGGCAGAAAGCCACTAGACACCAGGGATTTTATTGTTGATGTGTATTTTTTGTGTTGGGGGGCGGCCCCTTGGGCAAGGGTCGCCCCCAGGGGCCCTCATGTATTTTTGGGCAGTTCTGCCCCCCTTGGGGGCAGAGAGGCCTATTTTTTTTAGGCCTTTCTGCCCCCAAGGGGGGCAGAATCCCAATAGCGCCAGAAATAGTATGTATGTATGTGTGCTTTGTGTTGGGGGGTGGCCCCTTGGGCAAGGGTCGCTCCCCCCAGGGGCGCAATGTATTTATTGTCGTTTCTGCCCCCCTTGGGGGCAGATTGGCCCTATTTTTAGGCCGATCTGCCCCCAAGGGGGGCAGAAAGCCACTAGACACCAGGGATTTTATTGTTGATTTTTATTTTTTGTGTTGGGGGGTGGCCCCTTGGGCAAGGGTCGCCCCCAGGGGCCCACATGTATTTTTGGGCAGTTCTGCCCCCCTAGGGGGCAGATATGCCTATTTTTTAGGCCTTTCTGTCCCCAAGGGGGGCAGAATCCCCATAGCGCCAGGGATACTATGTATGTGTGTGTGTGCTTTGTGTGGGGGTGTGGCACCTTGGGCAAGGGTCGCCCCCCCCCAAAGGGTGCAATGTAATCTGGGTGATTTCTGCCCCCTCCCCTTGGGGGTAGATTGGCCTATTTTTTTTTTAGGCCCATCTTCCCCCAAGCAGAGAAGACTAGACACGGGAAAATGAAAAAATGGTTAGTGGCGGAGTGTTTGTCAACTGGCGAAGTATTTACTTTTATGATAATAACAGTTTTTCTCCTTTTTGTTTTAGTTCAAAGCTTTTGCTGACTTTGTTGTGGCTTGTTGCAGTTTTGGCAGTAGTTGTCCTGCGGTTTGCGTAGTTGCATGTTTTAGGTAAGTAAATAAATTTACTCCAAGTGAGTATTGTTGCAATGCATGAATGACATGTTTGTAGGTGGTGTACTGAATGCAGGATTGTGTGTGAAATTGTCCTTAGAGTTATGCACAATGATTATTGTGTTGTCTTATGTCTAATTTGCTTTTTTTTTTCTCTTTTTAGTGGGATATCGTTGGTGATTGCTGTGGCTGTGCAGAGTAGTTGCTGGTGAGTCAAGCTTTTTCAGGCAAGTGAGCAGTATAGTTTTTGAGTTTATAATTCTTAGTGATAAACCTATACTTTGTTACTTATCTTACACAGTGCTGGTTGTTGGTGGTGTATTTGTCCAGTTAATTTTAGTAGGAAGGATCATGGCCAGCCGTAGGATGACCGCTCAGCAGGTTGTTAGTGTGCTTTTTGAGTCATCTTCTGACCATGAATATGAGACTGACTCTGCATCTGAGGCAGAGGAGGAAGTGCAGGATTCTGGAAGTGAATTTTCTGTCAGAGATGAATCATCTGATGATGAAGCCACTCTCAGTGCTGATGAAGGGCCTGTTTTAGAGGAGGACAGTGATGTGCCAATGGTGCAGGAGCCAGCGGCTGAAAGGCTTCCCATTGGAAGACCTGACGCATGGGTTGCACCAAACATGGAGCAGCCACAGTTGCCTGCGTTTACTGGTTTTCCAGGGTGTCGAGTTAATACGGAAAACTTTTTGCCCGTCAACTTTTTTGAGTTGTTTATGGACGATATATTTTTGGAAGAGATTGTTGAGCAGACTAATTTGTATGCAGAGCAGTTTTTGAGGGACAACGCTGCCAGACTTAGGCCACACTCTAGAGCTAGCCGGTGGATTCCCACAAATCTGGAAGAGTTGAAAAAGTTCTTGGGTTTAACTTTTTTGATGGGGCTGATAAGGAAGCCGTCGCTGTCTTCATATTGGTCTACTAGTCCCTTGATGGCAACTGCTATATTTCCTGCCATCATGAGTCGTAACCGGTATGAGCTTCTTCTTCGGATGTTGCATTTTGTAGATAATGCTTTAGCCTTGCCACGAGATCATCCTGATTCTGACCGTCTTTTTAAGATTAGACCTGTCCTTGATCATTTGGTAGATCGGTTTTCAGAGATCTATGTTCCAGGGAAAGAAATATCTGTAGATGAGTCTTTGGTCCTGTTCAAGGGTCGTTTGGTTTTTAGGCAGTACATTCCTAGCAAGAGGGCACGGTATGGAATTAAATTGTATATGCTGTCAGAAAGTAGTACAGGATATGTTTATAATTTCCGGGTCTACACTGGTAGGGATTCCAATATTGACCCCCCTGGTTGTCCTCCCACTTTTGGAGTTAGTGAGAAAATTGTGTGGGAACTTGGTAGACGACTGTTTAACAAAGGTCACCATTTATATGTAGATAACTTCTACACTGGAGTTCGGTTGTTCAAGGAGTTGTTCAGAGTGGACACTGTTGCTTGTGGCACAATCCGCTCTAATCGGAAAGGCTATCCAAAAGAGCTTGTCTGTAAAAAACTTGAGAAGGGACAGTGCAGTGCCTTGCGGAATGATGAGCTGCTAGCTCTGAAATTTGTAGACAAGAGGGATGTATACATGCTAAGCACCATCCATGATGAGAGTACTTCACCTGTGGCTGTTTGGGGTCAGGTTGCCGAAGTGCGCAAACCTGTGTGCATCTTAGACTATAATAAGCACATGGGTGGTGTTGATAGAGTAGATCAGAGGTTAGAACCTTACACTGCTGCTCGTAAGTCTTATGTGTGGTATAAGAAATTAGCGCTTCACTTGTTCCACTTGGCAACTTTTAATGCTTTTGTTGTGTTTAAGGATAGTTCTCCAGAGTCAAGGATGACATTTGTGAAATTTCAGGAGTCTATCATAGCTAGCCTTGTTGTGCTGGAACAGGCAAGAGTTCCTAGAGAAGCAGTGGTGGAGGATGTGGCTAGATTGAAAGATCGTCACTTTGCTGAGCACATTCCTCCCACGGCCAAAAAAAACTTTCCTGCTAAGAGATGTAGAGTCTGTGCTCGAAGAGGTATCAGGAAGGAGACTAGGATGTACTGCCCTGATTGTCCTTCAAAGCCTGGGCTGTGTGTGGGTGGCTGTTTCAGGAGCTACCACACACAGAAGAATTATTGGGAAATTCCGTGAGCGTAAACTGGTGTTTTATATTTTTATATGTTCGGTTTCACGGTTGGCATTAGTCATGTATTCAGTTAGAGCTTTTGTGTTTGTAGTTTTGTACTAATTTATGATTAGTGGTTTCTTTGTTGTTTAAAAACAAAAAAAAGGGGATGGCATGTGTAGAGTGGCGCTTGGCTGGCGGCGTGGGTGTGGTGGCGCTTGGCTGGCGGTGTGTGTGGGGTGGCGCTTGGCTGGCGGTGTGTGTGGGGTGGCGCTTGGCTGGCGGTGTGTGTGGGGTGGCGCTGGGCTGGCGGTGTGTGTGGGGTGGCGCTGGGCTGGCGGTGTGTGTGGGGTGGCGCTTGGCTGGTGGTGTGGGTGGGGTGGCGCTTGGCTGGCAGTGCCGGCCAAACGCCAGTCCACACACTCATCAGCTGGTGTGATTGCTGTATCAGGCATGTGGGCGTATGAAAGTGATGGGCCCTTGACTGGCGCTGTCTGTGGATGCGAGTCTTGTAATGTGCTGGGCCCGTGGCTGGCGGCGTGAATGGTCTAGTGCATGTCATGTATGAAAGGTGTGTGAATGGACTGTAAAGCGGTTGGTGCCTTGTCGTGGCTTTACAGCTCACGAGCTGTGAGTCATTGGTTCAGTTTTTTGGCCTTTCAGTTATTACCAGTGCATTTCACTTTTGTGAAATCTCTTGTTAATAAAATTTGATCTACTGAACCATCACTCACCCTCGTGCCAAATCCAACCAGTATGTGTGGTACAAATGACAAAACCTGCTCCGCTGTAATCAGGCGTCGCAGCACACTTGAGACACGCTAGGTGCCTCAGGTGGGACCCCGATGATGAAGCATGCCACCAACTTGGTTGGTGGGTGAGGGGTCTTCTTCACATAACCTAAGTGTGTTTCTTTTCACAATTTTAGTGTTTGGCACATCACGGACGTATGTGCACACATCAAAGTGATATATTCCAAAAATACCTGTGTTTGGGGGGGAGGGCCCACCTATGTTTTTGGTCCTGGGTGCGGCCGTCATGTAGGGAAACCTACAAAACCCAGAAACTTTTTAAAACTAGGCACCCCAAGGAGTCTAGGGAGGTGTGGCTTGTGTGGCTCCCCCAACATTTTCTTACCCAGACTCCTCTGTAAACCTCACAATTTGCATAAAAAAGCATATTTTCCTGATTTTTCTTAGTAGGATCACCGCTCCAGCACAAAATTCCTACTCCCCAGTTTTCCCCTCAGGCTCCCAAGTAAAATGACACCTCACTTATGTGGGTCCCCAAAGCAGAGTCCGTCTAAAGATATATAAAAGAATATGCCCTTATAAACTTGCTGTTCTATCCCTTCTATCCCTTCAGGTTTTGGGCCTTATTATGTTGCAGGCACCTGGGCCACCCACACAAGTGAGGTATCATTTTTATCGGGAGACTTGGGGGAACGCTGGGTGGAAGGAAATTTGTGGCTCCTATCAGATTCCAGAACTTTCTGCCAGAGAAATGTGAGGAACATGTGTTTTTTTAGCCAAATTTTGAGGTTTGCAAAGGATTCTGGGTAACAGAACCTGGTCCGAGCCCCGCAAGTCACCCCTCCTTGGATTCCCCTAGGTCTCTAGTTTTCAGAAATGCACTGGTTTGGTAGGTTTCATTAGGCGCCGGGTGAGCTACAGGCCAAAATCCGCAGGTAGGCACTGTTTTCTCCCAAAATTGTGGATGTGTCCACGTTGCGCTTTGGGGTGTTTCCTGTCGCAGGCGCTAGGCCTACCCACGCAAGTGAGGTATCATTTTTATCGGGAGACTTGGGGGAACGCTGGGTGGAAGGAAATTTGTAGCTCCTCTCAGATTCCAGAACTTTCTGCCACAGAAATGTGAGGAACATGTGTTTTTTTAGCCAAATTTTGAGGTTTGCAAAGGATTCTGGGTAACAGAACCTGGTCCGAGCCCCGCAAGTCACCCCTCCTTGGATCCCCCTAGGTCTCTAGTTTTCAGAAATGCACAGGTTTGGTAGGTTTCCCTAGGTGGCGGCTGAGCTAGAGGCCAAAATCTACAGGTAGTCACTTTGCTAAAAACAGCTCTGTTTTCTGTGATATGTCCACGTTGTGTTTTGGGGCATATCCTGTCGCGGGCGCTAGGCCTACCCACACAAGTGAGGTATCATTTTTATCGGGAGACGTGGGGGAACGCTGGGTGGAAGGAAATTTGTGGCTCCTCTCAGATTCCAGAACTTTCTGCCACAGAAATGTGAGGAACATGTGTTTTTTTAGCCAAATTTTGAGGTTTGCAAAGGATTCTGGGTAACAGAACCTGGTCCGAGCCCTGCAAGTCACCCCTCCTTGGATCCCCCTAGGTCTCTAGTTTTCAGAAATGCACAGGTTTGGTAGGTTTCCCTAGGTGGCGGCTGAGCTAGAGGCCAAAATCTACAGGTAGTCACTTTGCTAAAAACAGCTCTGTTTTCTGTGATTTGTCCACGTTGTGTTTTGGGGCATATCCTGTCGCGGGCGCTAGGCCTACCCACACAAGTGAGGTATCATTTTTATCGGGAGACGTGGGGGAACGCTGGGTGGAAGGAAATTTGTAGCTCCTCTCAGATTCCAGAACTTTCTGCCACAGAAATGTGAGGAACATGTGTTATTTTAGCCAAATTTTGAGGTTTGCAAAGGATTCTGGGTAACAGAACCTGGTCCGAGCCCCGCAAGTCACCCCTCCTTGGATTCCCCTAGGCCTCTAGTTTTCAGAAATGGACAGGTTTGGTAGGTTTCCCTAGGTGGCGGCTGAGCTAGAGGCCAAAATCTACAGGTAGGCACTTCGCAAAAAACACCTCTGTTTTTTTCCAAAATTTAGGATGTGTCCACGTTGCGCTTTGGGGTGTTTCCTGTCGCCGGCGCTAGGCCTACCCACACAAGTGAGGTATCATTTTTATCGGGAGACTTGGGGGAACGCTGGGTGGAAGGAAATTTGTAGCTCCTCTCAGATTCCAGAACTTTCTGCCACAGAAATGTGAGGGACATGTGTTTTTTTAGCCAAATTTTGAGGTTTGCAAAGGATTCTGGGTAACAGAACCTGGTCCGAGCCCCGCAAGTCACCCCTCCTTGGATCCCCCTAGGTCTCTAGTTTTCAGAAATGCACAGGTTTGGTAAGTTTCCCTAGGTGGCGGCTGAGCTAGAGGCCAAAATCTACAGGTAGTCACTTTGCTAAAAACAGCTCTGTTTTCTGTGATATGTCCACGTTGTGTTTTGGGGCATATCCTGTCGCGGGCGCTAGGCCTACCCACACAAGTGAGGTATAATTTTTATCGGGAGACGTGGGGGAACGCTGGGTGGAAGGAAATTTGTGGCTCCTCTCAGATTCCAGAACTTTCTGCCACAGAAATGTGAGGAACATGTGTTTTTTTAGCCAAATTTTGAGGTTTGCAAAGGATTCTGGGTAACAGAACCTGGTCCGAGCCCCGCAAGTCACCCCTCCTTGGATCCCCCTAGGTCTCTAGTTTTCAGAAATGCACAGGTTTGGTAGGTTTCCCTAGGTGGCGGCTGAGCTAGAGGCCAAAATCTACAGGTAGTCACTTTGCTAAAAACAGCTCTGTTTTCTGTGATATGTCCACGTTGTGTTTTGGGGCATATCCTGTCGCGGGCGCTAGGCCTACCCACACAAGTGAGGTATCATTTTTATCGGGAGACGTGGGGGAACGCTGGGTGGAAGGAAATTTGTGGCTCCTCTCAGATTCCAGAACTTTCTGCCACAGAAATGTGAGGAACATGTGTTTTTTTAGCCAAATTTTGAGGTTTGCAAAGGATTCTGGGTAACAGAACCTGGTCCGAGCCCCGCAAGTCACCCCTCCTTGGATCCCCCTAGGTCTCTAGTTTTCAGAAATGCACAGGTTTGGTAGGTTTCCCTAGGTGGCGGCTGAGCTAGAGGCCAAAATCTACAGGTAGTCACTTTGCTAAAAACAGCTCTGTTTTCTGTGATATGTCCACGTTGTGTTTTGGGGCATATCCTGTCGCGGGCGCTAGGCCTATCCACACAAGTGAGGTATCATTTTTATCGGGAGACGTGGGGGAACGCTGGGTGGAAGGAAATTTGTAGCTCCTCTCAGATTCCAGAACTTTCTGCCACAGAAATGTGAGGAACATGTGTTATTTTAGCCAAATTTTGAGGTTTGCAAAGGATTCTGGGTAACAGAACCTGGTCCGAGCCCCGCAAGTCACCCCTCCTTGGATTCCCCTAGGTCTCTAGTTTTCAGAAATGCACAGGTTTGGTAGGTTTCCCTAGGTGGCGGCTGAGCTAGAGGCCAAAATCTACAGGTAGGCACTTCGCAAAAAAAACCTCTGTTTTTTTCCAAAATTTAGGATGTGTCCACGTTGCGCTTTGGGGTGTTTCCTGTCACCGGCGCTAGGCCTACCCACGCAAGTGAGGTATCATTTTTATAGGGAGACTTGGGGGAACGCTGGGTGGAAGGAAATTTGTAGCTCCTCTCAGATTCCAGAACTTTCTGCCACAGAAATGTGAGGGACATGTGTTTTTTTAGCCAAATTTTGAGGTTTGCAAAGGATTCTGGGTAACAGAACCTGGTCCGAGCCCCGCAAGTCACCCCTCCTTGGATCCCCCTAGGTCTCTAGTTTTCAGAAATGCACAGGTTTGGTAGGTTTCCCTAGGTGGCGGCTGAGCTAGAGGCCAAAATCTACAGGTAGTCACTTTTCAAAAAACACCTCTGTTTTTTTCCAAAATTTAGGATGTGTCCACGTTGCGCTTTGGGGTGTTTCCTGACGCCGGCGCTAGGCCTACCCACACAAGTGAGGTATCATTTTTATCGGGAGACTTGGGGGAACGCTGGGTGGAAGGAAATTTGTAGCTCCTCTCAGATTCCAGAACTTTCTGCCACAGAAATGTGAGGGACATGTGTTTTTTTAGCCAAATTTTGAGGTTTGCAAAGGATTCTGGGTAACAGAACCTGGTCCGAGCCCCGCAAGTCACCCCTCCTTGGATCCCCCTAGGTCTCTAGTTTTCAGAAATGCACAGGTTTGGTAGGTTTCCCTAGGTGGCGGCTGAGCTAGAGGCCAAAATCTACATGTAGTCACTTTGCTAAAAACAGCTCTGTTTTCTGTGATATGTCCACGTTGTGTTTTGGGGCATATCCTGTCGCGGGCGCTAGGCCTACCCACACAAGTGAGGTATCATTTTTATCGGGAGACATGGGGGAACGCTGGGTGGAAGGAAATTTGTGGCTCCTCTCAGATTCCAGAACTTTCTGCCACAGAAATGTGAGGAACATGTGTTTTTTTAGCCAAATTTTGAGGTTTGCAAAGGATTCTGGGTAACAGAACCTGGTCCGAGCCCCGCAAGTCACCCCTCCTTGGATCCCCCTAGGTCTCTAGTTTTCAGAAATGCACAGGTTTGGTAGGTTTCCCTAGGTGGCGGCTGAGCTAGAGGCCAAAATCTACAGGTAGTCACTTTGCTAAAAACAGCTCTGTTTTCTGTGATATGTCCACGTTGTGTTTTGGGGCATATCCTGTCGCGGGCGCTAGGCCTACCCACACAAGTGAGGTATCATTTTTATCGGGAGACGTGGGGGAACGCTGGGTGGAAGGAAATTTGTGGCTCCTCTCAGATTCCAGAACTTTCTGCCACAGAAATGTGAGGAACATGTGTTTTTTTAGCCAAATTTTGAGGTTTGCAAAGGATTCTGGGTAACAGAACCTGGTCCAAGCCCCGCAAGTCACCCCTCCTTGGATCCCCCTAGGTCTCTAGTTTTCAGAAATGCACAGGTTTGGTAGGTTTCCCTAGGTGGCGGCTGAGCTAGATGCCAAAATCTACAGGTAGTCACTTTGCTAAAAACAGCTCTGTTTTCTGTGATATGTCCACGTTGTGTTTTGGGGCATATCCTGTCGCGGGCGCTAGGCCTACCCACACAAGTGAGGTATCATTTTTATCGGGAGACGTGGGGGAACGCTGGGTGGAAGGAAATTTGTAGCTCCTCTCAGATTCCAGAACTTTCTGCCACAGAAATGTGAGGAACATGTGTTATTTTAGCCAAATTTTGAGGTTTGCAAAGGATTCTGGGTAACATAACCTGGTCCGAGCCCCGCAAGTCACCCCTCCTTGGATTCCCCTAGGTCTCTAGTTTTCAGAAATGCACAGATTTGGTAGGTTTCCCTAGGTGCCGGCTGAGCTAGAGGCCAAAATCTACAGGTAGGCACTTCGCAAAAAACACCTCTGTTTTTTTCCAAAATTTAGGATGTGTCCACGTTGCGCTTTGGGGTGTTTCCTGTCACCGGCGCTAGGCCTACCCACGCAAGTGAGGTATCATTTTTATCGGGAGACTTGGGGGAACACTGGGTGGAAGGAAATTTGTAGCTCCTCTCAGATTCCAGAACTTTCTGCCACAGAAATGTGAGGGACATGTGTTTTTTTAGCCAAATTTTGAGGTTTGCAAAGGATTCTGGGTAACAGAACCTGGTCCGAGCCCCGCAAGTCACCCCTCCTTGGATCCCCCTAGGTCTCTAGTTTTCAGAAATGCACAGGTTTGGTAGGTTTCCCTAGGTGGCGGCTGAGCTAGAGGCCAAAATCTACAGGTAGTCACTTTGCTAAAAACAGCTCTGTTTTCTGTGATATGTCCACGTTGTGTTTTGGGGCATATCCTGTCGCGGGCGCTAGGCCTACCCACACAAGTGAGGTATAATTTTTATCGGGAGACGTGGGGGAACGCTGGGTGGAAGGAAATTTGTGGCTCCTCTCAGATTCCAGAACTTTCTGCCACAGAAATGTGAGGAACATGTGTTTTTTTAGCCAAATTTTGAGGTTTGCAAAGGATTCTGGGTAACAGAACCTGGTCCGAGCCCCGCAAGTCACCCCTCCTTGGATCCCCCTAGGTCTCTAGTTTTCAGAAATGCACAGGTTTGGTAGGTTTCCCTAGGTGGCGGCTGAGCTAGAGGCCAAAATCTACAGGTAGTCACTTTGCTAAAAACAGCTCTGTTTTCTGTGATATGTCCACGTTGTGTTTTGGGGCATATCCTGTCGCGGGCGCTAGGCCTACCCACACAAGTGAGGTATCATTTTTATCGGGAGACGTGGGGGAACGCTGGGTGGAAGGAAATTTGTGGCTCCTCTCAGATTCCAGAACTTTCTGCCACAGAAATGTGAGGAACATGTGTTTTTTTAGCCAAATTTTGAGGTTTGCAAAGGATTCTGGGTAACAGAACCTGGTCCGAGCCCCGCAAGTCACCCCTCCTTGGATCCCCCTAGGTCTCTAGTTTTCAGAAATGCACAGGTTTGGTAGGTTTCCCTAGGTGGCGGCTGAGCTAGAGGCCAAAATCTACAGGTAGTCACTTTGCTAAAAACAGCTCTGTTTTCTGTGATATGTCCACGTTGTGTTTTGGGGCATATCCTGTCGCGGGCGCTAGGCCTATCCACACAAGTGAGGTATCATTTTTATCGGGAGACGTGGGGGAACGCTGGGTGGAAGGAAATTTGTAGCTCCTCTCAGATTCCAGAACTTTCTGCCACAGAAATGTGAGGAACATGTGTTATTTTAGCCAAATTTTGAGGTTTGCAAAGGATTCTGGGTAACAGAACCTGGTCCGAGCCCCGCAAGTCACCCCTCCTTGGATTCCCCTAGGTCTCTAGTTTTCAGAAATGCACAGGTTTGGTAGGTTTCCCTAGGTGGCGGCTGAGCTAGAGGCCAAAATCTACAGGTAGGCACTTCGCAAAAAACACCTCTGTTTTTTTCCAAAATTTAGGATGTGTCCACGTTGCGCTTTGGGGTGTTTCCTGTCACCGGCGCTAGGCCTACCCACGCAAGTGAGGTATCATTTTTATAGGGAGACTTGGGGGAACGCTGGGTGGAAGGAAATTTGTAGCTCCTCTCAGATTCCAGAACTTTCTGCCACAGAAATGTGAGGGACATGTGTTTTTTTAGCCAAATTTTGAGGTTTGCAAAGGATTCTGGGTAACAGAACCTGGTCCGAGCCCCGCAAGTCACCCCTCCTTGGATCCCCCTAGGTCTCTAGTTTTCAGAAATGCACAGGTTTGGTAGGTTTCCCTAGGTGGCGGCTGAGCTAGAGGCCAAAATCTACAGGTAGTCACTTTTCAAAAAACACCTCTGTTTTTTTCCAAAATTTAGGATGTGTCCACGTTGCGCTTTGGGGTGTTTCCTGACGCCGGCGCTAGGCCTACCCACACAAGTGAGGTATCATTTTTATCGGGAGACTTGGGGGAACGCTGGGTGGAAGGAAATTTGTAGCTCCTCTCAGATTCCAGAACTTTCTGCCACAGAAATGTGAGGGACATGTGTTTTTTTAGCCAAATTTTGAGGTTTGCAAAGGATTCTGGGTAACAGAACCTGGTCCGAGCCCCGCAAGTCACCCCTCCTTGGATCCCCCTAGGTCTCTAGTTTTCAGAAATGCACAGGTTTGGTAGGTTTCCCTAGGTGGCGGCTGAGCTAGAGGCCAAAATCTACATGTAGTCACTTTGCTAAAAACAGCTCTGTTTTCTGTGATATGTCCACGTTGTGTTTTGGGGCATATCCTGTCGCGGGCGCTAGGCCTACCCACACAAGTGAGGTATCATTTTTATCGGGAGACGTGGGGGAACGCTGGGTGGAAGGAAATTTGTGGCTCCTCTCAGATTCCAGAACTTTCTGCCACAGAAATGTGAGGAACATGTGTTTTTTTAGCCAAATTTTGAGGTTTGCAAAGGATTCTGGGTAACAGAACCTGGTCCGAGCCCCGCAAGTCACCCCTCCTTGGATCCCCCTAGGTCTCTAGTTTTCAGAAATGCACAGGTTTGGTAGGTTTCCCTAGGTGGCGGCTGAGCTAGAGGCCAAAATCTACAGGTAGTCACTTTGCTAAAAACAGCTCTGTTTTCTGTGATATGTCCACGTTGTGTTTTGGGGCATATCCTGTCGCGGGCGCTAGGCCTACCCACACAAGTGAGGTATCATTTTTATCGGGAGACGTGGGGGAACGCTGGGTGGAAGGAAATTTGTGGCTCCTCTCAGATTCCAGAACTTTCTGCCACAGAAATGTGAGGAACATGTGTTTTTTTAGCCAAATTTTGAGGTTTGCAAAGGATTCTGGGTAACAGAACCTGGTCCAAGCCCCGCAAGTCACCCCTCCTTGGATCCCCCTAGGTCTCTAGTTTTCAGAAATGCACAGGTTTGGTAGGTTTCCCTAGGTGGCGGCTGAGCTAGATGCCAAAATCTACAGGTAGTCACTTTGCTAAAAACAGCTCTGTTTTCTGTGATATGTCCACGTTGTGTTTTGGGGCATATCCTGTCGCGGGCGCTAGGCCTACCCACACAAGTGAGGTATCATTTTTATCGGGAGACGTGGGGGAACGCTGGGTGGAAGGAAATTTGTAGCTCCTCTCAGATTCCAGAACTTTCTGCCACAGAAATGTGAGGAACATGTGTTATTTTAGCCAAATTTTGAGGTTTGCAAAGGATTCTGGGTAACATAACCTGGTCCGAGCCCCACAAGTCACCCCTCCTTGGATTCCCCTAGGTCTCTAGTTTTCAGAAATGCACAGATTTGGTAGGTTTCCCTAGGTGCCGGCTGAGCTAGAGGCCAAAATCTACAGGTAGGCACTTCGCAAAAAACACCTCTGTTTTTTTCCAAAATTTAGGATGTGTCCACGTTGCGCTTTGGGGTGTTTCCTGTCACCGGCGCTAGGCCTACCCACGCAAGTGAGGTATCATTTTTATCGGGAGACTTGGGGGAACACTGGGTGGAAGGAAATTTGTAGCTCCTCTCAGATTCCAGAACTTTCTGCCACAGAAATGTGAGGGACATGTGTTTTTTTAGCCAAATTTTGAGGTTTGCAAAGGATTCTGGGTAACAGAACCTGGTCCGAGCCCCGCAAGTCACCCCTCCTTGGATCCCCCTAGGTCTCTAGTTTTCAGAAATGCACAGGTTTGGTAGGTTTCCCTAGGTGGCGGCTGAGCTAGAGGCCAAAATCTACAGGTAGTCACTTTGCTAAAAACAGCTCTGTTTTCTGTGATATGTCCACGTTGTGTTTTGGGGCATATCCTGTCGCGGGCGCTAGGCCTACCCACACAAGTGAGGTATCATTTTTATCGGGAGACGTGGGGGAACGCTGGGTGGAAGGAAATTTGTGGCTCCTCTCAGATTCCAGAACTTTCTGCCACAGAAATGTGAGGAACATGTGTTTTTTTAGCCAAATTTTGAGGTTTGCAAAGGATTCTGGGTAACAGAACCTGGTCCGAGCCCCGCAAGTCACCCCTCCTTGGATCCCCCTAGGTCTCTAGTTTTCAGAAATGCACAGGTTTGGTAGGTTTCCCTAGGTGGCGGCTGAGCTAGAGGCCAAAATCTACAGGTAGTCACTTTGCTAAAAACAGCTCTGTTTTCTGTGATATGTCCACGTTGTGTTTTGGGGCATATCCTGTCGCGGGCGCTAGGCCTACCCACACAAGTGAGGTATCATTTTTATCGGGAGACGTGGGGGAACGCTGGGTGGAAGGAAATTTGTAGCTCCTCTCAGATTCCAGAACTTTCTGCCACAGAAATGTGAGGAACATGTGTTTTTTTAGCCAAATTTTGAGGTTTGCAAAGGATTCTGGGTAACAGAACCTGGTCCGAGCCCCGCAAGTCACCCCTCCTTGGATTCCCCTAGGTCTCTAGTTTTCAGAAATGCACAGGTTTGGAAGGTTTCCCTAGGTGCCGGCTGAGCTAGAGGCCAAAATCTACAGGTAGGCACTTCGCAAAAAACACCTCTGTTTTTTTCCAAAATTTAGGATGTGTCCACGTTGCGCTTTGGGGTGTTTCCTGTCGCCGGCGCTAGGCCTACCCACGCAAGTGAGGTATCATTTTTATCGGGAGACTTGGGGGAACACTGGGTGGAAGGAAATTTGTAGCTCCTCTCAGATTCCAGAACTTTCTGCCACAGAAATGTGAGGAACATGTGTTTTTTTAGCCAAATTTTGAGGTTTGCAAAGGATTCTGGGTAACAGAACCTCGTCCGAGCCACACAAGTCACCCCTCCTTGGATTCCCCTAGGTCTCTAGTTTTCAGAAATGCCTAGGTTTGGTAGGTTTCCCTAGGTGGCGGCTGAGCTAGAGGCCAAAATCTACAGGTAGTCACTTTGCTAAAAACAGCTCTGTTTTCTGTGATATGTCCACGTTGTGTTTTGAGGCATATCCTGTCGCGGGCGCTAGGCCTACCCACACAAGTGAGGTATCATTTTTATCGGGAGACGTGGGGGAACGCTGGGTGGAAGGAAATTTGTGGCTCCTCTCAGATTCCAGAACTTTCTGCCACAGAAATGTGAGGAACATGTGTTTTTTTAGCCAAATTTTGAGGTTTGCAAAGGATTCTGGGTAACAGAACCTGGTCCGAGCCCCGCAAGTCACCCCTCCTTGGATCCCCCTAGGTCTCTAGTTTTCAGAAATGCACAGGTTTGGTAGGTTTCCCTAGGTGGCGGCTGAGCTAGAGGCCAAAATCTACAGGTAGTCACTTTGCTAAAAACAGCTCTGTTTTCTGTGATATGTCCACGTTGTGTTTTGGGGCATATCCTGTCGCGGGCGCTAGGCCTACCCACACAAGTGAGGTATCATTTTTATCGGGAGACGTGGGGGAACGCTGGGTGGAAGGAAATTTGTGGCTCCTCTCAGATTCCAGAACTTTCTGCCACAGAAATGTGAGGAACATGTGTTTTTTTAGCCAAATTTTGAGGTTTGCAAAGGATTCTGGGTAACAGAACCTGGTCCGAGCCCCGCAAGTCACCCCTCCTTGGATCCCCCTAGGTCTCTAGTTTTCAGAAATGCACAGGTTTGGTAGGTTTCCCTAGGTGGCGGCTGAGCTAGAGGCCAAAATCTACAGGTAGTCACTTTGCTAAAAACAGCACTGTTTTCTGTGATATGTCCACGTTGTGTTTTGGGGCATATCCTGTCGCGGGCGCTAGGCCTACCCACACAAGTGAGGTATCATTTTTATCGGGAGACGTGGGGGAACGCTGGGTGGAAGGAAATTTGTAGCTCCTCTCAGATTCCAGAACTTTCTGCCACAGAAATGTGAGGAACATGTGTTTTTTTAGCCACATTTTGAGGTTTGCAAAGGATTCTGGGTAACAGAACCTGGTCCGAGCCCCGCAAGTCACCCCTCCTTGGATTCCCCTAGGTCTCTAGTTTTCAGAAATGCACAGGTTTGGTAGGTTTCCCTAGGTGCCGGCTGAGCTAGAGGCCAAAATCTACAGGTAGGCACTTCGCAAAAAACACCTCTGTTTTTTTCCAAAATTTAGGATGTGTCCACGTTGCGCTTTGGGGTGTTTCCTGTCGCCGGCGCTAGGCCTACCCACGCAAGTGAGGTATCATTTTTATCGGGAGACTTGGGGGAACACTGGGTGGAAGGAAATTTGTAGCTCCTCTCAGATTCCAGAACTTTCTGCCACAGAAATGTGAGGAACATGTGTTTTTTTAGCCAAATTTTGAGGTTTGCAAAGGATTCTGGGTAACAGAACCTCGTCCGAGCCACACAAGTCACCCCTCCTTGGATTCCCCTAGGTCTCTAGTTTTCAGAAATGCATAGGTTTGGTAGGTTTCCCTAGGTGGCGGCTGAGCTAGAGGCCAAAATCTACAGGTAGTCACTTTGCTAAAAACAGCTCTGTTTTCTGTGATATGTCCACGTTGTGTTTTGAGGCATATCCTGTCGCGGGCGCTAGGCCTACCCACACAAGTGAGGTATCATTTTTATCGGGAGACGTGGGGGAACGCTGGGTGGAAGGAAATTTGTGGCTCCTCTCAGATTCCAGAACTTTCTGCCACAGAAATGTGAGGAACATGTGTTTTTTTAGCCAAATTTTGAGGTTTGCAAAGGATTCTGGGTAACAGAACCTGGTCCGAGCCCCGCAAGTCACCCCTCCTTGGATCCCCCTAGGTCTCTAGTTTTCAGAAATGCACAGGTTTGGTAGGTTTCCCTAGGTGGCGGCTGAGCTAGAGGCCAAAATCTACAGGTAGTCACTTTGCTAAAAACAGCTCTGTTTTCTGTGATTTGTCCACGTTGTGTTTTGGGGCATATCCTGTCGCGGGCGCTAGGCCTACCCACACAAGTGAGGTATCATTTTTATCGGGATACGTGGGGGAACGCTAGGTGGAAGGAAATTTGTGGCTCCTCTCAGATTCCAGAACTTTCTGCCACAGAAATGTGAGGAACATGTGTTTTTTTAGCCAAATTTTGAGGTTTGCAAAGGATTCTGGGTAACCGAACCTGGTCCGAGCCACACAAGTCACCCCTCCTTGGATTCCCCTAGGTCTCTAGTTTTCAGAAATGCACAGGTTTGGTAGGTTTCCCTAGGTGGCGGCTGAGCTAGAGGCCAAAATCTACAGGTAGTCACTATGCTAAAAACAGCTCTGTTTTCTGTGATGTGTCCAGGTTGTGTTTTGGGGCATATCCTGTCGCGGGCGCTAGGCCTACCCACACAAGTGAGGTATCATTTTTATCGGGAGACGTGGGGGAATGCTGGGTGGAAGGAAATTTGTCGCTCCTCTCAGATTCCAGAACTTTCTGCCACAGAAATGTGAGGAACATGTGTTTTTTTAGCCAAATTTTGAGGTTTGCAAAGGATTCTGGGTAACAGAACCTGGTCCAAGCCCCGCAAGTCACCCCTCCTTGGATCCCCCTAGGTCTCTAGTTTTCAGAAATGCACAGGTTTGGTAGGTTTCCCTAGGTGGCGGCTGAGCTAGAGGCCAAAATCTACAGGTAGTCACTTTGCTAAAAACAGCTCTGTTTTCTGTGATATGTCCACGTTGTGTTTTGGGGCATATCCTGTCGCGGGCGCTAGGCCTACCCACACAAGTGAGGTATCATTTTTATCGGGAGATGTGGGGGAACGCTGGGTGGAAGGAAATTTGTGGCTCCTCTCAGATTCCAGAACTTTCTGCCACAGAAATGTGAGGAACATGTGTTTTTTTAGCCAAATTTTGAGGTTTGCAAAGGATTCTGGGTAACAGAACCTGGTCCGAGCCCCGCAAGTCACCCCTCCTTGGATCCCCCTAGGTCTCTAGTTTTCAGAAATGCACAGGTTTGGTAGGTTTCCCTAGGTGGCGGCTGAGCTAGAGGCCAAAATCTAAAGGTAGTCACTTTGCTAAAAACAGCTCTGTTTTCTGTGATATGTCCACGTTGTGTTTTGGGGCATATCCTGTCGCGGGCGCTAGGCCTACCCACACAAGTGAGGTATCATTTTTATCGGGAGACGTGGGGGAATGCTGGGTGGAAGGAAATTTGTAGCTCCTCTCCGATTCCAGAACTTTCTGCCACAGAAATGTGAGGAACATGTGTTTTTTTAGCCAAATTTTGAGGTTTGCAAAGGATTCTGGGGAACAGAACCTGGTCCGAGCCCCGCAAGTCACCCCTCCTTGGATCCCCCTAGGTCTCTAGTTTTCAGAAATGCACAGGTTTGGTAGGTTTCCCTAGGTGGCGGCTGAGCTAGAGGCCAAAATCTACAGGTAGTCACTTTGCTAAAAACAGCACTGTTTTCTGTGATATGTCCACGTTGTGTTTTGGGGCATATCCTGTCGCGGGCGCTAGGCCTACCCACACAAGTGAGGTATCATTTTTATCGGGAGACGTGGGGGAACGCTGGGTGGAAGGAAATTTGTAGCTCCTCTCAGATTCCAGAACTTTCTGCCACAGAAATGTGAGGAACATGTGTTTTTTTAGCCACATTTTGAGGTTTGCAAAGGATTCTGGGTAACAGAACCTGGTCCGAGCCCCGCAAGTCACCCCTCCTTGGATTCCCCTAGGTCTCTAGTTTTCAGAAATGCACAGGTTTGGTAGGTTTCCCTAGGTGCCGGCTGAGCTAGAGGCCAAAATCTACAGGTAGGCACTTCGCAAAAAACACCTCTGTTTTTTTCCAAAATTTAGGATGTGTCCACGTTGCGCTTTGGGGTGTTTCCTGTCGCCGGCGCTAGGCCTACCCACGCAAGTGAGGTATCATTTTTATCGGGAGACTTGGGGGAACACTGGGTGGAAGGAAATTTGTAGCTCCTCTCAGATTCCAGAACTTTCTGCCACAGAAATGTGAGGAACATGTGTTTTTTTAGCCAAATTTTGAGGTTTGCAAAGGATTCTGGGTAACAGAACCTCGTCCGAGCCACACAAGTCACCCCTCCTTGGATTCCCCTAGGTCTCTAGTTTTCAGAAATGCATAGGTTTGGTAGGTTTCCCTAGGTGGCGGCTGAGCTAGAGGCCAAAATCTACAGGTAGTCACTTTGCTAAAAACAGCTCTGTTTTCTGTGATATGTCCACGTTGTGTTTTGGGGCATATCCTGTCGCGGGCGCTAGGCCTACCCACACAAGTGAGGTATCATTTTTATCGGGAGACGTGGGGGAACGCTGGGTGGAAGGAAATTTGTGGCTCCTCTCAGATTCCAGAACTTTCTGCCACAGAAATGTGAGGAACATGTGTTTTTTTAGCCAAATTTTGAGGTTTGCAAAGGATTCTGGGTAACAGAACCTGGTCCGAGCCCCGCAAGTCACCCCTCCTTGGATCCCCCTAGGTCTCTAGTTTTCAGAAATGCACAGGTTTGGTAGGTTTCCCTAGGTGGCGGCTGAGCTAGAGGCCAAAATCTACAGGTAGTCACTTTGCTAAAAACAGCTCTGTTTTCTGTGATTTGTCCACGTTGTGTTTTGGGGCATATCCTGTCGCGGGCGCTAGGCCTACCCACACAAGTGAGGTATCATTTTTATCGGGATACGTGGGGGAACGCTAGGTGGAAGGAAATTTGTGGCTCCTCTCAGATTCCAGAACTTTCTGCCACAGAAATGTGAGGAACATGTGTTTTTTTAGCCAAATTTTGAGGTTTGCAAAGGATTCTGGGTAACCGAACCTGGTCCGAGCCACACAAGTCACCCCTCCTTGGATTCCCCTAGGTCTCTAGTTTTCAGAAATGCACAGGTTTGGTAGGTTTCCCTAGGTGGCGGCTGAGCTAGAGGCCAAAATCTACAGGTAGTCCCTATGCTAAAAACAGCTCTGTTTTCTGTGATGTGTCCAGGTTGTGTTTTGGGGCATATCCTGTCGCGGGCGCTAGGCCTACCCACACAAGTGAGGTATCATTTTTATCGGGAGATGTGGGGGAATGCTGGGTGGAAGGAAATTTGTCGCTCCTCTCAGATTCCAGAACTTTCTGCCACAGAAATGTGAGGAACATGTGTTTTTTTAGCCAAATTTTGAGGTTTGCAAAGGATTCTGGGTAACAGAACCTGGTCCGAGCCACACAAGTCACCCCTCCTTGGATTCCCCTAGGTCTCTAGTTTTCAGGAATGCACAGGTTTGGTAGGTTTCCCTAGGTGCCGGCTGAGCTAGAGGCCAAAATCTACAGGTAGTCACTTTGCTAAAAACAGCTCTGTTTTCTGTGATGTGTCCACGTTGTGTTTTGGGGCATATCCTGTCGCGGGCGCTAGGCCTACCCAAACAAGGGAGGTATCATTTTTATCGGGAGACTTGGGGGAACATAGAATAGCAAAACAAGTGTTATTGCCCCTTGTCTTTCTCTACATTTATTCCTTCCAAATATAGGGGTGTGTGTAAAAAAGACATCTATTTGAGAAATTCCATGTAATTCACGTGCTACTATGGTCACCCCGGAATTCAGAGATGTGCAAATAACCACTGCTCCTCAACACCTTATCTTGTGCCCTTTTTGGAAATGCAAAGGTTTTCTTGATAGCTATTTTTTACTCCTTATATTTCAGCAAATGAATTACTGTATACCCGGTATAGAATGAAAACGCACTGCAGGGTGCAGCTCATTTATTGGCTCTGGGTTCCTCAGGTTCTTAATGAACCTACAAACCCTATATATCCCCGCAACCAGAGGAGTCCAGCAGATGTAACGGTATATTGCTTTCGATAATCTGACATTGCAGGGAAAAGTTACAGAGTAAAAAGTAGAGAAAAATTGATGTTTTTTTCACCTCAATTTCAATATTTTTCTTTTTCAGCTGTTATTTTCTGTAGGAAACCCTTGTAGGATCTACACAAATGACCCCTTGCTGAATTCAGAATTTTGTCTACTTTTCAGAAATGTTTAGGTTTCTGGGATCCAGCATTGGTTTCATGACCATTCCGGTCACTGACTGGAAGGAGGCTGAAAGCACAAAAAATTGCACAAATGGGGTATGCCCCAGTAAAATGCCAAAATTGTGTTGAAAAATTGGGTTTTCGGATTCAAGTCTGCCTGTTCCTGAAAGCTGGGAAGCTGCTGAGTTTAGCACCGCAAACCCTTTGTTGATGCCATTTTCAGGGGAAAAACCACAAGCCTTCTTCTGCAGCCCCTTTTTCCAATTTTTTTGAAAAAAACGAAATTTTCACTGTATTTTGGCCAATTTCTTGGCCTCCTTCAGGGGAACCCACAAAGTCTGGGTACCTTTAGAATCGCTAGGATGTTGGAAAAAAAGGACGCAAATTTGGCTTGGTTAGCTTATGTGGACAAAAAGTTATGAGGGCCTAAGCGCGAACTGCCCCAAATAGGCAAAAAAAGGCCTGGCACAGGAGGGGGAAAAGGCCTGGCAGGGAAGTGGTTAAACAAAGTGCATACCACTTACCACCATTTAATAATTTATGCTCCCCGCCTAAAGCAGCAAGATGAGACTCTGACAGCAGCCCTGTGGGAGTTGCTCTCCACGAATCCACTCCCAGCACTGGGTGGTGCAGACACATTTCTGACGAGGAACAAAACAGTTGACAGCACAAAGTGTTGCCCTCAATCAAATGATTTTTTCTTATTTGCGGAGGTAGAGAGTTAAATACATGATAGACAATTTCCCCTATTCCTCTGCTGTACTTGGTAGACGAAAACCACTTTTCATTGATGTGGCAACAGTGGAAACAACTTTTATTTTTCACTGTTGTGTGATGTAAAAGCAATGTATATCCAGATTTCAAATCTCCATATGTTTTCCTATGGAAGCCATACACAGCAATAATGTTGTGGCCTCTTTCGCCCCTCTTTGACCCAGCTTATATTTCTAGATCTGGTATTCTTTTAATCTAGTCCTCACATTCTCAAAGCTCAGAGACAATGTTGTTTGACAGACCTAAAATTCAAGTATATTAAAGATTCTTTAAGAAAGTACATTCTTTAATTTACAAAGCTGTGTTACTTCAGAAAGCTGCCACGCTAGTATATAACAGGCACAAAACCAACAGCTTACAATGCTTCTACGACCCTGCGCCATTTCTTTCTTTGTAGTGTTGCAGATTGAGAGAGTTCCACTGAAAGAAGTCTGTTACAAATGTTTAGTAAAAGGATTTCCTGTCTTATTCAAAACAACGTATTTTGTGAGGAGATTTCATTTTAGTCCTTAATCTGGTATCTCACCATCACCTGAAACAAAGATGTCTGGTGCTAGTATGGAGCTTGTGGTCTTCTTCAATCCAAGATCATGGAGAAACAAATTTACCTAATTTAATTATTAGCCCTGTGGCCCAACCAACATAAACTGTCGTTATAGCTACAAAATTCAAGTCCGCTGAGGTTTCTTTGGAAATGTTAGTTGTATTCAAGAGTAACACATTCCACAGTTTTAGGAGGGATCTGGTTTCTCACTTGTAAAACAACGCGTATAAGAAATAGCAGACAGTACTAAACATTTCTGCAGAAAATTGGGATACTGGTTGAGGTGGGGGTGAAACCCTACTCATACAGCAACCAAAATTACTGTCGGGATGAAACACAAGCAAACCCCAAATAAACCGGAAAAATCCCACACAGAGTACACATTAATGAATTATTTGACAACAAAATAATAAAAATCTAATTAGTTGAACCGGAATTATGCAATTTTATTAGCGTTGTGAAAATCAAGCACTAAGAGGCAAAAAGTGCCAACCGCAGTTATCTGGTCGAATTAGACTGGTCCAATTCACAAGGTCAGGCTGACCTCAATGGAGTGTGGACTTGATACAGGACTGAGTTCAGTCCACTGAGAAAGTACCTTGTGGGCCTGGGTGTTGGGATGCAAAGCCCTGCATCAAGAGGCATGGGCCAGCATTGAGAAGCTGTCGACAAAGAGTTGCCATTCAAGTTCTGGCATCAAAATGCATCTTGCAGAAGCAGAGTCGATGGCCATTGATGAGGAGCTGCAATGCATTCTGCAATATCATCGAGGAAGCTGGTGGGGCTTGCAGAGACTTGTGCTGCCATGCGTGGGCACAGGGGCTGATGTCAGCATCTGCTGTGTCGACATTGAAGAAGCCGCTGGTGCTTGCAAGGACTTGCAATGAGATGTGCCCAGGATGAGCTGGATTGCACCAGGCTGGAGTTGATGGCAGCCGCACTCCATTGAGATGTGTGGAGCTGCTTCAATGTCAAAGAAGGCTGTTATATTCCTACAGCTTGGAAATAGGGGTCCATTCAAATGACCCTTGGAGATTTACTAGAATTCTGGGTCCAAACAGGCAGGTTGGATTCAGGAGGGCAGCCCACAGCAGCAGATGGGTCCAGGTTCAGTAACTGCAGGCCTTGGCAGCAAAGCAGTCCTTGGTCACCAAAGCAGTCCTTGGCCAGCAAGCAGGTCAGCAGAGCGAACTTCACAGCTTGGCATTCCTTCTTCGTGGCAGACTCCACAGGTCTAGAAGTAATCTGAACAGTTGGGTCTGAGGGTGCTATTGTCGAAGTAGTAGAAGTTCCTAGAGCCTTCCACCACTGAGGTGACTGGAGCTCCCTTTCTCCCTGCCCTGGCCCAAGCTTGTCTGGGGCACAAAAGACTAGTCAGAAACCCTTTGTGATTGTGTTGAGGCAGGTTGTGTGATGTTCAAGTGTGATAGGTGATAGCTCCGCACCTATCAAGTCAGAGATGGCCAATGCTGCTAACACCTATTCCCCCTTGTCTCACTGTCTGCGAGCCTCTAAGATTTTGCACCTCTCTGATGAAAACCCCTAGGTGTAAAGGGCCTTGGACCTAAAAACATGTGCACCTATAGGTTCTTGGGGGAGGGTAAGCACAGCTGGATTTGAAAATCAATGGACCTACATGGACCATACGATGATGGGCGAGATCTATGGGTCCTACTGTGGCTGTGAAGGAAGATTAGACCCACCAAGCTTAATTATAGCCATGCAACACATTCAATGCAGTATGTGCAAGATAACATAGTAGAAGGCAGATCACAAAAATTATTTACATCTCTGCTATTTCAAGAATATTGTTATCCACAATTTACACAGCCTAACAATAGTTTGGCATTCACTGTTCAGAGGAGGACGGGTGACTCCAGCATACAGAAGATATGGTTGTGGGACCAATATTAGGTCATTGGAAGACTGAAGTTGGGGAAAGGGAAACAATTTAAATATCAGCAACTGACATATCTGCACAGTTAGAAAGTCGGTCTCTAGTTGACAGAGGTATACATCCTTGTCCAAGTAGGGACCACAATCCTAGTCAGGATAAGTCATATCACAATCCAAATTATCCTGTGCTCACCCTCTGGTAGCTTGGCACAGAACAGGCAGGCTTAATGTATACAGTAACACAGTGAAAACACCACAAAAAGTACTCCACACCAGTTTAAAAAAATAGATAATATTTACCTGAATAAAGTAAGATCAAAACAACAAAAATCCAACATGCAGAAGTCAAGATATCACTTATTAAAGATTTAAATGAGTCTCAATCCTAAAGAATCAGTGGTTACATCCTTGTAACGCACAGTACTTAGGGTGTGTCAAAAATAGAGACGCACGGGGGCTCAGAGGAGGAGATGCATTGAAAAATAAGGCACTGCTTCGGATTTTCCGACACAGCACAGACTATGCGTTGTTTCTTTCCATGCTGCAAGTTGATGCATCGATTTCCAGGAATGCAGCCTTGGTTCCTCACTGCGATGCAGGATAGTTTGAGCCCAGGGATGATGTGTTGAAAATCCTTAATGCACTTGTAGAAGGAGCAGGTGCTGCACCAATCTAGTAGGTGAAGGTGCCATCTTTCCACCGAGATGCAGGTGCTGCGTCAATTTCTGCAGATGTTGCAGCAGTTTTACGTTGCACAGGGATTTTCTTGTCTGGGGACATGTCTTTGTGGCCCTGAGACTTCAGAACAAGAGGCAAGCTCAATCCAAGCCCTTGGGGAGCACTTGTGGTGAAGGCAGAGTCCTTCCAGCAGAGTCAGAGGAGGCCATCAGGCAGCAGGGCAACAATCCATCTCAGCAAAGCAGTTCAGATGAGTCCTGTGGGCAGCCAGGCAGTTCCTCTGACAGAGTCCAGTGTAGATCCAGAAGTGTCTGATTTTAGAGGGTCACAGACCCAGTATAAATACACACAAAAATGCATTTGAAGTGGGGGGAACCTCTAAGAGTGGTTTTGAAGTGCACATGCTCCCCTTTCAACCCAGCCCTGTCTGCCCGGATCCCTGTGGGTGGTTATCAATCCTTTGTGTGAGGGCAGGCCACTGGCCTTTGAAGTTTAAGACAGAGCCCCTCCACCCATCCTGCCCAGGGGGACCCATTCAGTATGCAGATTAATGCAGGTGTGACTGAGTGTCCTATATTTATGGCTGTCTGGATAGAATGCACAAGGGGAGCAGCCAACCAGGACAGATCTGATGTGGATTGGAGACAGGCTGTAAGGCACAGATGGCAGTAAGTACAAAGAAATGCTCACTTTCTAAAATAGTAATATTGAATCCAACTTCACCAGCAAGCAGGATTTTCTATCACCATTCTGGACATACTAAACATGACAGGGCTACTCCTTTCAGATCGGAATCTACTAGTTAAAAGTATATAAGGGCAGTTGTAATGGTGGCCTACGAGAGGAGCAGTTTTCACAGTAATGAGAAACAAATTTGTAAGTTTGTCACTACCAGGACATGTAACACACATAAGTACATGTCTTACCTTTCACTTATGTAGCACCCTGACCTATGGGATACCTAGGGCCTTCCTTAGGAGTGGCTTATATGTAGTAGGCCAGTAGTTTTAAATGCTGAGTCAAAGTGGCAGTGAAACTGCACACAAAGACCTTGCAATGGCAGACGTGAGACATGGCTAAGGGATTACTTGTGTGAGTGGCCCACTAACCTGCATCACTGATTGTGCCATCACTAGCATTCAATGTACAGGCCCTGGGCACACATAGTGAACTTTACTAGGAACTTAAAGGTAAATTAAATATGCCAATTGGGTATAAGACAATGTTACCATGTTTTTAGGGTGGGAGCATATGCACTTTAGCACTGGTTAGCAGTGATAAAGTGTCCAGGGACCTAAAGCCAACAAAAATGAGGTCAGAAAAAGAGAGGGGGAAGGCAAAAAGTTTGGGGTGTCCCTTCAGAGAGGGCCATTTTCCAGCATGCACATGAACCCTTTGGTGCAAATTGTGAAGGATTATATCCACCTTTGTGGATATGTCACCAGGCAGGTCGCTCCCCCCATCTGCCACGCAGCCCCCTGTGGGTTGAACCTCCGTTGCTGCTTTTGCCGCCTGATTACTCGCTCCATTTTTTCTGTACCCCTGCGCTTGGCTTCTGTGCCACTTCGTTTTTTCATTCTGTGCCCCTGTGTTTTGCTTTCTGTACCCCTGTGCTCTGTTGTCCCTCTTCCGCCGTCTTTTCCCGCCGTTTTCCCCCGGGTTTTCCCCTGGGTTTTTCCCCGGGTTTTTCCCTTGCTGCTGAGCCCCTGCTGCCCCGCCCCCTTCACTCCCATTGGCCACCCCGCTCCCACCGACCGCACCCAGCACCAGAACCCCTGGAACCCGCACCCCCGCAACGCCAGACTGCACTACGATGCAAGCACCCTCAACGCACTCAACACCAGACGAGGCCACCCCTGCTACTGGGCCACCCCGAAACGCACTCAGGGTCCTTTCACCTGCCGGACCTGCAGATTCACCAGCATCCAACCCTCCACACCACCAGCCAGAGAACTCAACCACCTCTGCTGCATCCTCCTACCCAAGCACGCCATCGAACTTTGGGACCTCCTAGACTCCACCGTCCCGACGTCGCCTTCCTGACGGAGACCTGGCTGAACGCCACCTCAGCACCAGACATCGCCATAGCCATCCCACAGGGCTACAAGATTTCCCGCAGAGACCGCACCAACGGAGTGTGAGGAGGAATCGCCATCATCCACAAAGACTCCATCAAAATCTCAACGAACACCGATGACACCCTCACCACCGCCGAGCACATGCACTTCCAGATCCACACTGACCCCAACACCACCCTCAGAGGAACTCTCATCTACAGACCTCCCGGACCCCGCCCACAGTTCAGTGACACCATCGCCGACCTCACTAGCACCCACGCCCTCGCTCTCACGGACTACATCCTCCTCGGGGACCTGAACTTCCACCTCGAGAACAACAACGACGCCAACTCCACCGCCCTGATCGACAACCTCGCCAACCTCGGACTCAAACAGCTCGTAACAACACCCACTCACGCCGCTGGACACATGCTCGACCCCATCTTCTCCGCAAGCCCCTACGTCTCCTTCAACCAACCACCGAACCACACTGGACCGACCACAGATGCGTCCACTTCACCTTCAGAAAACCCACCACACACCACCGCACACAACAGCTACCACGCCGCTGCTGGGGCCAGGTCACCGAGGACCAACTGACTACCGCCCTCGCCCTGAGACTACCCACCGACCCCACCGACCCCACCGACCCAGACACCGCTGCGACCAACCTCACACAGTGGATCAACGACAGCGCCAACACCCTCGCCCCTCTCAAGACCTTTACAACCAACCACACCAACAAGAAAGCCGCCTGGTTCACCGAGGACCTCCGGATCTCCAAGCACACCTGTCGGAAGCTGGAGTAGAAATGGCTCCACGACCGAACACCAGACAACCACACAGCCCTTAAGAGCGCCATCCGCAGACATCACCAACTCATCAGGACCGCCAAGAAGACCGCCTTCAAGGACCGCCTAGACAACAACGCACACAACACCAAAGAGCTCTTCAGCATCATGAAAGAACTCTCCAACCCCAGCTCCATCACCAACGACATCCAGCCATCTCAAGACCTGTGCGACTCCCTGGCCACCTTCTTCCACTGCAAGATCACCGACATCCACGACAGCTTCAACCCCGACCCCCCCGCACCCACCACCGAGTCCACCACCCCTCCGACTACCACTCGCACCAGTCGCCTGACCATCTGGTCCAGCGTCAGTGATGAAGACACCATCAAAACCATGAACTCCATCCACTCCGGATCCCCATCGGACCCCTGCCCTCACCACATCTTCAACAAAGCCAGCGCAGCCATCGCGCCCCACCTCTGGACAACAATCAACTGTTCCTTCGAGACAGCAACCTTCCCAGAAAGCTGGAAGCACGCCGAGATCAACGCCCTTCTGAAGAAGCCCAAGGCTGACCCCAAGGACCTCAAGAACTTCCGGCCCATCTCCCTGCTCTGTTTCCCGGCAAAAGTGACAGAGAAGTTTGTTAACAAACAGCTGACCCGCTACCTCGAAGTCAACAACATCCTGGACCCTTCCCAATCCGGTTTTCGCAGTAACCACAGCACGAGACCGCCCTCATCGCCGCCACTGACGACATCCGGACCCTGATGGACAAAGGAGAAACAGCCGCCCTCATCCTCCTGGACCTATCAGCAGCCTTTGACACGGTCTGCCACCGCACCCTTTCAGCACGCCTCCATGATGCCGGTATCCAAGAGAAGGCCCTGGCCTGGACCACATCCTTCCTCTCCGGCAGAACCCAGAGCGTCCGCCTCCCACCCTTCCGCTCCAAAACCACTGAGATCATCTGCGGTGTACCACAGGGATCTTCCCTTAGCCCGACACTGTTTAACATCTACATGGCCCCCCTCGCCCACATCGCACGACAACACAACCTCAACATCATCTCCTACGCCGACCACACCCAGCTGATCATATCCCTCACCGAAGATCCCCACACCGCCAAAGCTAACCTCCACCGAGGAATGAAGGCCATAGCCGACTGGATGAAGGACAGCAGACTGAAGCTGAACTCAGACAAGACGGAGGTCCTCATTCTCGGACCCACCCCATCAGCCTGGGACGACTCTTGGTGGCCCACGTCACTAGGCACAGCCCCGGAACCCACGGACCACGCACGCAACCTGGGGGTCATCCTCGACTCCACTCTCTCCATGACCAGGCAAGTCAACGCCGTCTCCGCGTCCTGCTTCAACACCCTCCGTATGCTCCGCAGGATCTTCAAATGGATCCCCCTCGACACGAGAAAAAACTTTACCCAGGCCCTCATCACCAACAGACTCGACTACGGGAACGCCCTCTACTCAGGAACTACAAACAAGCTCCTGAGACAACTCCAACGCATCCAGAACGCCTCGGCCCGACTCATCCTCGATGTCCCCCGCCGCAGCCACATCACACTCCACCTGAGAGGCCTGCACTGGCTCCCCATCAACAAAAGGATCACTTTCAAGCTCCTGATCCACGCACACAAAGCACTGCACAACACCTGACCCACCTACCTCAACAACCGACTCAGCTTCCACACCCCCACCCGAAGCCTCCGCTCAGCCAACCTTGCCCTCGCCACAGTCCCCCGCATCCGAAAAACCACAGCCGGCGGCAGATCCTTCTCCTACCTCGCCGCCAAGACCTGGAACACTCTCCCCACCATCCTACGACAGACCCAGGACCTGCTGGCCTTCAGAAGACTCCTCAAGACCTGGCTCTTCGACCAGTAGCACCCCCCCCTCTCCAGCGCCTTGAGACCCTCGCGGGTATGTAGCGCGCTTTACAAATGCAGTGATTGATTGATTGATTGACCTTCTCTCAGACAAATGACCCATCTTTAAGGTGTATACAAATCCTTAATTGTATCACTGATCAGCAATGTGGGAAAAGAACGGGCAAATAGTATTTAATTTGATTAATAGGAGAGTATCTGTGGGCTAATGAAAGGAACAGACTGGCACTACAGCATAAGGAGAATATGAACTAAGATATTATTAATATACCGATTTATAAAGTGCATGGCTGCCTGAAAGGGTTTCCCAGTGCTAGGTAGACAGAGAAGACAGAAAATTAGGAAGAATTTGAAAAAGCCGCGCCAAGAGCTTCCTGAACAGACCAAGAGAATTATATGATCTCAACAAGGCAGCAAAAAGTTCCACATTTTAGGGCCCAAATAGGAGAAGAACTGATCACCTTGTCAAACCTTGCCAAACCTAGGGACAATTGCAATATGCAGAATATAAGAGCGGAGAGACCAACTGTGACAATAAAATGCCACCAGTGACCTGAAATAGAGTGAATCAGAATTTACCAAAGCTTTAAACACATGATGTAGAGCTTTAAATTTAAGTTGCATGCTAATCGGGAGCCAGTGAAGAAGATTAGAGGCTTAAGAGTGTTTTGAAAGATGAAAAAAGCATCCAGGCACCTGCATTCTGGACTACCTGTGGGTGTCTAAGTGCAGTCTTCAACACCCCCATGTAGAGAATGTTACCATAGTCAAGTCTAGAAGTGATTAGGGCCTGTACTACCATCCATTGAGCTGAAACTGAATGGAGCCTGGGAATTTCCCTTAGCCAGCTGAAGACACCAAAACAGGTGGAGGCTACCTTAGTAATTTCATGATCTATCGACAGCTTGTCATCTAACCCAACATCTAAGTTTTTAACTACCTGAGCAGGATTAGAAGTGATCCTCAGAACATCAGGCCAATAATGAGCACCCCAAAGATAAGATTGATTATCAACCAATAAAATTATATGCTTATTCCCATTTATTTTAAGAGAATTACTGTTCATCCAGGTCATCTTGTTCTGTTGGCAAGAACAGTCGTAAACAGACATACAAGCCAGGACAAGTCTTGTATGCCCAGATCCTCCAGCCTTTGAAGAAGCAACTGGTGGGAGACAATATCAAAAGCATGCTAAGATCTAATAGAATCAAAGCCACTGTACCTTCCCTGTTAAGAATGTAAGCTGTTTGGTGTTTCCTTGAAAGATTTTTTCACTAATATGATCATCCCTGAATTCAAATTGTGAGGGATGAATAAGACAGTTAGTTTCCACAGAGTCTGACAAATGCTGGTTAACATGTTCTTTGAGAATTTGTGTGACAGAAACAAAATGGGCAATAGTTATACCAATAAAGACCGTCAAAATTAGTTCTCTTTAATAAAGTAATTACCATACCATGTTTCCAGGATTTAAGAAACTAGTAATAGTGTGAAATTGAGAAGAGTAATCACAGTGGAAAAAAGCTGGGGACACAGTTTGCTAAAAAGTGCCGGAGATAGAAGATCAAATTGAGAACCTGACTTAATGGTGTTTGGTAAGGAGCCAAACAAAGGGAGGACGTTAGGGGCAAAAGTCCTCAAAGGGCAAACAGAGGAACTGGAAGGAATAACAACACTCACATATAGATAATGTACACTCAGTGTTCGCTAATACATTTGGTAAGTGCTTGAGGCAATGTAGGGATGATGGACCTGACATGTATGTCTGCTGGGCTTCCTTAAAATAATAATTTTTTTGATGGAAATTCTGGAAGGCATAAGTGAGATAAAAGAGTTTCCAATCCTTGAAGATCCGGGTTTTAGTGGTCATACGGCTTAAACCAACTAAATGGGAAATATTTGTCAAACATTGCCTGCAGCAAGTAGAAATGCATGCAGGCTCCCATACCTTGCAAAATACCTATAGCTGGTCTTTACAAGTTAATCACTGCCCGATTTGCAAATAAAGCTAATTTTTTAACTATCTTATTCCCTAACGAGGGCCACTCCTATTTGGTGCACTGGCTTATTTTTTGTCCCAGTCCGACCTTGATCACATCTTCAAGCAAACGTACTGGAAAGACTGGAGAATGAGAAGGAGGTAGCTAATCTTGGTGATCTATTTTAAAACACTTGGGAAAAATATAAATATGCTGTTTCCATAAACAAAAAAGCCAGCAAAATGACCTCCTCAAATGGATAATTTAGTATCTATATTTCGGACCCTCTATCAAAATGTGCAATTTTGCATGTGGTCAAAGCTGGCTTACTTGAACTATCAGTTTGTCAGTTATAGGTTTTTAGTGTCTATATGTTATAAATATATTCAGAGATTTTCCTTATTAGGCTTCTTAGATAATAACAGAGGTATTGATGAGATGGTACATGAATACATTGTTTTGCTACAGCTTGTGCATTATATTTGGACCTCGTCTTGCCATCCTGGAGGGTCTCCATCTTCAAGTAAACCAGCTTTGACTACACAGGCTGTGATTGCCAGACACATTGATTATAGTGGGTGAGGTATTTTGGTTTATGCATGAAGGTATTATTTTTAATATCCATGCCAAGTGCAGATTTTCCATAATGGTTTTGGATACCCTGGCTGCATGAACTATTTGCTTTTACATTCCTAGATCTAACCAGCCAGTATCATGTGGTGGTGGTATATCTGTGATGTCTGTGAGGTCTTGATCTTTTTGGTTCACTGTGGTGATCTTGCTGCATTTTTGTTGTAAGTCTGTTGAGAATCACTTCACTCTCACTAACATGGGAGGTGGATTGGGTTGAATGTAGCTATCATATTACTTTAGTGTGTTGTTAGCCCATATTGTTTGGTACAGGTAGGGCATTATATGAGATTTTCTAATTTCAGAACAGTATTGGGTATCTCTCCCAAGAAAGGCGCAAGTACGCCGAAACACGCATCGAGAGTCAACATGAAATAATAAGCACCAAGAATGGACATATGTTTATTTACTTTAATACATATATAGAATATATAGAATTGAACAATATTTACATTGATATTGTTGATACTACTATGTTTGGATTCATTAAAATTGGATGTACATAGTATGATAAAAAATATGTTTATAAGTCATGAAAATTAGATTTTCTAAGAATTAGATTACAACATGATAATTCAGAAGTTATGAATATTGGATTATTTACGTGCATGGGAGGATCATTTTGATGATTTTTGTTGCTTGTTTCATTATATATTTTTATGAATGGAAGAGTATGAATGAGCGGTATATATGGTGACACGCAAGGTGTATGTTTGCAGTTTCATAGGCTATTTTAGATCCATTGTACTATATTGAAGAGTTCAAATAAATAATTTGTATAAGTAATTTTTGTCGTATAATTGCTTTGTTGCCCACTCCCTGTACTATGCACATTGTAACTTTCCCAATTTAACAAGAGGTAGATTTGATACAGGAATTAAGTATATGTTTGCATTTATCCCTGCCTTTGAATTTCTTAATATTAGCCAGGGGGCACTATTTCTTTACAATTTCATGCTCATAAATGTACATCTTTTCATGACGCATGTGCCTTTTTGAAACAACATAATGAGCAGACAATGTATTATGCTTTAGTTCTCTTACCCACTTGACCTATGAAAAATATAATAATTTATTGAAATGTTAGTATAATCTTCATAAATTGTTTCTTTATGAATATGTTTTGTCAATAAAAGTGTATGAGAATGGAAGTGATCTAACAGAGTAATATGCTGTACTTACCTTGATTTGTTTTGTCTTACAGATAGAAGCATTGGGAAGATGAGCTGAATTAATAAGTGTATTATGAATTGTAGTTAGTTCTATCCTATATTTAGGCTTTTCTAAATCGACAGAAGCTATCCTGTTACCATTAATGCATCGCTTTCCAATTTGTCTAGAAGACGGGTTGTCACCGTAAGTTGCTACTAATTGTTACATTTTACTGATACTTACTACTGTATAAGTGTGTGTTCTCAGACTAGCGAATGAGCTTTTTCTTCCTAGACCTGCCTGGGAGTCCCTTTCTCTTAGATTTCCTTGAGAGCCCTTCGATTCAGATACATTCTGACTCAGACTACCTGCTGATGCATCTTAGATTTACTCTGGGAAATACTTTTGATTCTGTTCTTGATTTTATGCTGCTTTGAGCCTCTACGGAGTTTCTTCAACCTCTTTTCATGGGAAGTTCTGCTATTTATCAATTTTTATGGTACAGACGGTATGCTTTCACCTTTCGAATTTAGAGATTTTACGGGTTTTGTTGATGCTTTTCTTCACTTGCCTTAGCTTAGAATAGAGGTAAACTTTATGGAATGTGTTTCATACTTTGTTCTGTATTTGTATATTCTTATTGACAATGTAATGCTCTGCCAATAAAGAGTTATATTACTAATAGACAGTTAATACAACTTTAACACTTAATCAAAAATCTCATTATTTACTCTCATAAACTGCAAAAATGTTTGAAATGACAAATTGTTGATTTTCAGTTCTTTGTTAATTTGCACATACCCTCAAGAGCTCACCTCTTGGACCCAGTGGAGTACGGAAACATCACTCTCTCTATCAAAATATAATTAAATACTAATGATTGAGGTCCAAATAGACTGGGTACTCTTGTAAAAGTTGGTAGCAGAGTTGGTTTTGCATAAATCAAAACAGGGAAAGCAAAAGTGATAGCAATTAAAAATCTTTTGCACAATGTGAAAAAGGAGCTGCTAAAATTAAAAATAAATAAATGCCCATGTCCCAATTCCCAAAGCCTGAGCTTGATGATTGATGGAATGCAGTTTTCTGAGGTGGTTGCAGGTCTGGAAGTGTGAGTATCAATAGTGTTGTGTGCAAAAATTGACTGTTGATTATTGATCATTGTGGTGTTGCTCAAAGGATCAGTTTTCTGAGGTCTGAGTATTGAATAAATTTTTTAAGCTTCTAAAATTGAGTTTATGATTTGCTGGTGCTTATGTGCTTTTGCCGGAGCAGATAAAGAGGTTATCGGACTAAGAAGTAGTCCAAGATCCCAGGATAGATAAACAAGAGATGATTTATTGTTTTCTTGTCTGACAATGATTTGTGGGATAGGATGTGAAAGGTCGTCGAAAGCACTTTTGAGCTAAGGACAGTAAGAAATTGTTGTGATTGTGCTAATATTGGTCAATGCTAGTGAAACCTGATAGGCCAAGGTAACAGTGCATTGATTCAGGTGATATCCCACTGGTCAAGATTTCATTAGTATGTGGCAACTTCTTTTTGATTGAAAAGTCCGAAGGTGTACAAAACTGAAAATTTTGGTTGTTGAGTTACGCTTTTGTTTTCTTTGGAAGAGGCAAAGATTGTTATTGTATACTGCTTAATTTGTTACAAATAATGCTTGTGTGAATATGAAGAAATTGTAAAGGCGGGTGAGCCAATACAAGGAACAGGTTGTGGCATCATAGTGGGCCATGCTGGTTGCAGGAAGCTTTCTCTGTATATTTATATCAAAGCGAGATATAGTGTGCACAGAGTCCAGGGGGTCCCCAGAGGGTTGACAGAGGCAATAATAGATAATACTAATGCTCTATTTGTGGTAGTGTGGTTGAGCAGTTAGGCTTATCAGAGGGTAGTTGTAAGCATTTCTTGTGCACACACAAACAATAGAAGAAACACAAACTCAATGACTTAACTCCAGACCAATAGGATTTTAAATAGAAAAATATAATATGTTAATTTATTTCTAAAACCACAAGATTCAGTGTGCGGGTAAGTACATTAAATGAAAGGTACTTTGCATAGGTAAGTTCAGGACTTTGAATGAAATTGACAGTACATACAGTTTTCTTTAAAATGGCAAAAAGGTATTTTAGAAGTAGACACTGCAATTTTCAACAGTTCCTGGGGGAGATAAATAAATAACAGTTTTTAAGGTAAGTAACAAACTTACAGATTAGCCTCAGGGGCATAGGTAGCCCACCGTTGGGGTTTCAAGATAACCCCAAACACCCAGCACCAGCAACACAGGCCAGTTAGGTGCAGAGGTCAAACAGGAGCCAAAATAACGTGGGCCCCTATGGAGTCAGGGGGTACTCCGGTTTCGGTCTGTTTGCAGGTAAGTACCTGTGTTGTCAGTGCACTGTCTGGGCCCCAAGTAGGCACCAATCCCACACCCTCAGTGGCATAGGGGCGGCCGGGTGCAGGGTGTAAACAGGGCATCGGGTTTCCAATGAAACTCAATGAGGGGACCTCTGGGGTCACTTAGTCGCTGCAGGCAAGGCACAGGGGGGCTCCTGGGCAAGCCACCAACTGGATAGGAAGGAAGGCCGCCTGCTGGTCGTTGCTGCACCAGTGTTTGGTTTCTCTCGCGTCTGGGGGCTGTGGGTGCAATGCTTCTCTAGGCATCGAATATGTTTGTCCCAGGCAGTCACGTCAGGGGGGTCTTTGTGCTTCCCTCTGCGGGCGTCGTTCTGGAAATGTCAGCCCAGGGTAGACACTCTGTCTGAATCGCCTGGGGGTCCTCTCTGGATAGTTGGGCCACCTGGATACGAGCCATGGGCATCAGTTGCAGAGTGGTTAGGACTCACACATTTGGAGTAAGATGGAAGTCCTTAGAAGCACAGTCTTCTGTTCTTCTTTTGTAGACAGTGCCACGGTCTTCGGGAGTTCTTGGTCCTTCTAAGTGCAGGGCAGTCCTTTGTATTAGGACAGGGGCTCCTGGCCCCACTGGATGCGTCGCTGTTGGTTTGCAGGTTCTCTGAAACAGGAGACAGGCTGTTAGGGCTGGGGCCAAAGCAGTTTTCATATCCTTTTCTTCTCTCCTGGGGTTTCAGCTTAGCAGTCCATCTTCTTCTTATGGGTCGCCAGGAATCTGGTGAGTTGGGTTCAGGGAGGCCCTTAAATTCTAGATTTAGGGGCGTATTAGGTGTGTCACAGGGCAGTAGCCAATGGCTAGTGTCCCTGAAGGTGGATACACCCTCCTTGTGCCCACTTCCTTTGACACATTCCTATCCCTATTGGTCCCTGTCCTCCAAAACAAGATGGAGGATTCTGCAGGGAGGGGGTCACCTCAGCTCTGGACACCTTAGGGGTGGTACTGACTGGGGTGGTCACTCCTCCCTGTTTTTCTTAATTTTGCTGCCAGACTTGCAGCCAAAAGTGGGGCTTTGTCCAGGGGGCAGTCATCTCCACCAGCTGGAGTGCACCGGGGAACTGTAACCTGAGGCTTGAGCCTTTGATGCTCACCACCAGGTGTTACAGTTCCTGCATGGGGAGGTGTGAAGCACCTCCACCCAGGACAGGCTTTGTTTCTGACCACAGAGTGCACAAAGGCACTCACCCCATGTGGTCAGAAACTCGTCTGAAAGAGGCAGACTGGCACAGACCAGTCAGTCCTACACTAGCATTTGGGCTAACATACAGGGGACATCTCTAAGATGCCCTCTGTGTGCACTGTTCAATAAATCCCACACTGGCATCAGTGTGGATTTATTGTGCTGAGACCTTTGATACCAAACTTCCCAGTATTCAGTGAAGCCATTATGGTGCTGTGGAGTTCATAATGACAAACTCCCAGACCATATACTCAATATGGCTACATTGCACTTACAATGTCTAAGAATGGACTTAGACACAGTAGGGGTATTTTACTCAAGTAGCTATGCCCTCACCTGTGGTATAGTGCGCCCTGCCTTAGGGCTGTAAGGCCTACTATAGGGGTGACTTACATATGCCACAGGCAGTGGTTTGTGGGATGGCACCCTGAGAGGGGTGCCATGTTGTTTTTGTCTTTTTCTTCCCACCAGCACACACAAGCTGCCAGGCAGTATGCATGTGCTGAGTGAGGGGTCTCCTAGAGTGCTGCAGCCCTTTGGAACCTTTCCTGGCCACATGTCCCTTGGTACCTTGGGTACCTTTTACAAGGGACTTAGCAAATTGTGGAAGCAGGATGTGGCCAGTTATATTCTGGCCCTCCGCAACGAGATGCAGTGCTTCATGAAACAGGCCAAGAGCAACCTCGAGGCCAGTCAAGAGGTTATGAAACAATGGTATGACCAGAAGGCCACCCTAGTAAAGTTTCAAACCAAAGTTTGGGTAAAGGAGCCAGTAGAACCTAGAGCTCCCCAGGACCGTTGGACTGGCCCATTTGAAATCAAGGAGCGTAAGGGGGAGCCCACTTACTTAGTGGACCCCACGTTGCCTAGAAACCCCCGAAGGGTGCTCCATCAGAACCGACTGAAGCCTCATTTTGCGAGGTCTAATTTTGAGAGGTCTAAGGTCAGCATGCTTCTGGTGACAGAAGAGGGCATGGAAGAGGAGAGTGAACCTCTCCCTGACCTCCTCTCTGCCAAACAAGGTGATGGGTCAGTGGAGGGTGTCAAATCTCTCCCACTCCCTAACCCTGGATCAAAGAGGGTATTGCTACCAGTTACTGGAACAGTACTCTTCCCTGTTTTCTCTCACATCTGGACTCACACAAAGGCATCTTTGGGTATATAAAATTGGTCTCTGACGCCACCAGCTCAGACACTTCTGAACCTGAACTTGCAACCTGTCAGAGGAACAGCCTGGCTGCTCAAAGGACTCATCTGGACTGCTTTGCTGTGAATGACTGCTGCCCTGCTTGTGCCCTGCTGCCCTCTGAATTTGCTAAGAAGTGCTCTCCAAGGGCTTGGATTGAGCTTGCCTCCTTTTTCTGAAATCTCAGGGCCAAAAAAGACTTCCTCTCTTCAAGGAACTCCTTGTGTGCAGAAAATCGACGCCCAGCCTGCCAGAAACAATGCACAGTCCGTCTTGCGACGAGAAAATTGCCACACAGCCAAACCGGAATGACGTGGCCCGACTTCTGAGGGAAGAATCGACTCAGCGGCTGCCTTGCAGCTTGAAATTTGACACACAGCCGTACTGGATCGATGCACAACTGAACCGGAATTACGCAGCCTGACTTCCGACGGAAAATCGACACAGCACCTGCCATGTGACAGAAAATTCAACCCAGCGCCATACCGGATCAACGCAACGCCTGTGACTTTGTCCCACACGCCCAGGATTTCCACACATTGTGGCGTCAAAAAGAATCCCACATCGCAGTGAGGACCGGAGACTGCGCACCGAGAAACGGCACAAAGCCCTCGCAACGTGGAAAGAAAAGATGCATCATCTGTGCTTCGTGGGAAACACCAACGCACACCTCATTTTCCACACCTGTCCTCCTCTGCAGTGTCAGTGCATGTAATTTTTGATGCAAACCAAGTACTTTGTGAAACCAAGAGACCATTGTTGATTTCTAAGATTTAAGAGCCTTTTTAATCTTGCAAAAGTGATATTTCGAATTGTACTTATTGAATTTTTATTGTTTTGACCTTAATCTAACCAGGAAAATAACCTTAAATTTTTCTAAACCTGTGTGGTCTATTTTGTGGTGTTTTCACTGTGTTACTGTATGATGTTTTGCACAAATACTTTACACATTTCCTTCTAAGTTAAGCCTGACTGCTCAGTGCCAAGCTACCAGAGGGTGGGCAAAGGGTAATTTGGATTGTGTGGGACTTACCCTGACTAGGATTGTGGTCCCTATTTGGACAAGGGTGTATACCTCGCCAACTAGAGACCCCATTTCTAACAGACTGTAAACCCAGAAGCATCTGATTTCACAGGAAAGGATATCAGACTTGTTGTTGAAACAGTCTGAATCACAGTTAAACCTAATGCAATTTTTCCGAGAACATCACCCTATCACATGACCCCAGAAATAATAACAGGACTACCACCAACAATATGTTACACAAGGGATTTCTGAGATAAATAGTTGGAAGTCCATGCAACTCACCAATTATGGGATTACAAAAGCCCAATGACAAATTTAGGATTGCACAAGATTTATAAAAGGTAAATGATTGTGTAATCCAATATTGTCCATTGGTACCAAATCCAGCCACCATTCTTCATCAAATTCCATGCAGAGCAGTATGGTTTACTGCCATGGATCTTTGTTAAGCTTTCTTCTCGATTCCATTACATGAGAATAGCCAGTTCCTATTCTCATTTGTGTTTTGAGGGAAGGTCTTAGCATGGTGTTAAGTCCCACAAGAGTTTACTGGGAGTCCTTAGATCTGTAATCAGATCTTAAAGAAAAATCCGGAGAAGTTGTCCATGCCTTGTCATTCAGTCCTTGTGAAGTATATTGATGACCTACTTGTAGCATCAAGCACAACAGAATTCTGCAAGCAAGACACCATTGCTCTACTAAATCATTTGGTTGAAAATGGGCATAAAGGGGGTCGTCACGAGTTTGATGGTCTGATGGTAAGACCGCCACAGAGGCGGGAGGCAAAAGATTGCCATGCTGGTAGTAATCCGACTGCTGCATTAAGAGTAACACACCGAAGTCTGCCAAAAAACAGCCAAAGTTCTGAAACTGTCAGGACTCTGGGGAATGAAAAACAGGTGGTCCACCACCAGCACTGCCACCACAACAAAAATCATCCGATCAAATTTCGATCCATAAATCACTATGTCAGTTCTTCCATTGGCTGTGCGAACCACAGCTCCCTGAACTCACTTCAGTCAGAACATCATACCACATTAGATAGTTTGAATACCCCACACCTGACATACATCCACACACCGACACACTTACACAGCCCACAATCCTCTGCAACCAGAAAGCCACAAACAACCAGAGACAATCAAAAAACTTATAGGCAAAATAAACAGTAGGCACTCTGACACATTTCACTCAGCACACATCACAGACCTGCTGCATAACATACACAGCACACAATTTACTATCACACACAATATACAACAACCGTCACCCAGTCACGTCACAGCACTTACACCTCATCACTAAACATTTTTTACCATCTCTTTTACAACCTCACTGCCTTTTCCACCACTACCATGTCCTCAAAAAAACATCCATGTTTCACTGATGATAAGTTGAGGGTCATGGTGGACAAAATTGTAAGGGTAGAGCCATACCTTTTCGGAGCAAATGTTCAGCAAACATCAAGAGCCAGGAAAATGGAGATGTGGAAAAGGATCGTCGACAGGGTGAATTCGGTAGGCAGTTACCCACGCACAAGGAACAACATCAGGAAAAGGTGGAACAACCTCAGGGGGAAGGTACGTTCCATGGCCGCCAGGCACTAGCTGGTCGTCCTCAAGACTGGCTGTGGACCCTCAACTCCTCCACCTACTTTCATATCATGGGAAGAGAAGGTCTTGGACGTCCTGCATCCTCAGGTCCTGACAGGAATAATTGGGGGAGTGGAGTCAGGTAAGTAACCACAGCATTCATGTCACCAAAAAGGTTAGTCCTGCATGCTCCCGGATCACCTTTCCACACCTAAATGACAAAACCACCCACCACCCCTCCGTCCAAATGTCCAAATAACCCTGGCATTCCACATGTCTACTAAACTCACTGGGGCCACACTCTTTGAGAACGTCATGTGAATTACTGGGAAATGACCGCACTACAACTCCCAGAAAGCACTGTTCCACCACTATAAAAGCCAGAACAGTGTTCTTAAATAAAAATGTCTCACATGTAAAACTTAAATTACAAGTAACCCATCCTGAATGCTCCACCATATAACAATGCATGGCAATTACAGCATTGCAATGACCCTGTACCATTACCATTACAAGCAAAACACAGCCACAGCTGTGTCCCCCCACCAAACTGCCCTTTGAGAAAGGGTTTATAACAATGTCATCTACTTATCTGGGGGGACAACTAAATGGCAAACTAGATGCACCTGGACAGAGGCCCAGGTCAAATGGGCACTCCTATACTGTGTGCCAGCTCTGACAACATTGTGCATTGTCAAGCTTTTAATCAAATCAATGATGCCGCACACCTAACTAGGAGAGAAATGTACATTGCAATGTCTTCACTCAGACAAGATATGATGGTATCAGTAGTCATTCAAACACCAACATACTACAAGAGCTTTGAATATGCTGTGTGCAATAGTTAATCTCTGTGTCCCACTTCTGTCTAGCAAAGATTTGAAATCAGCTGTCATTGTCATGTCAGGGGATCATGTAAAGGCAGTGAGGGCATCTCACATACCATGTTTAGTTTTCAAAGTTAAACATCTCTTGTTGCATCACTTACAGCAGCTTTGTGTTCCACTTCTCCTACAGGTAAACTTGCCTTTCACAACATGGAGAGGACACCAGAGACCGTCACTACCCCTCTGGATGAAGGCACCTATGAGGAAAACACCCCCGGATGTTTGGAAAATGAGGACAAAGCAGGCCCATCAGGGACACCTGGTCAGTCAACTACTGTCAGCCTAACCCTGAATACAACTCCTCGTCCCAGCCCTGTTGCATCCACATCAGAGGTAACCATTTGCCCCCAAACCTGTATCCCAAGGACAGTTTCTTTCATTGTGTGCCCCCTAGTACAGGTACCTGAGTCTCTTCTTGTCACCCCTGACAATGGTGGTTCTGCCACCAGTAGTAATAGGCGCACTATGCTAGAGGCACAGGCACATGGGGATAGGGTGCGTGGGAGGGATAGTGTGGGCCAGAGGATGGGGACTCAAAGAGACACAACTGACCAGGAAACCATCTCCCACGTCTTGGAAGCCTACAACAATTCACAAGGCACGATGGGCCAGGTACTGACCATCATAGGGGGAGATCAGACATCTGTAGAGGGACAACCATCAGGAAGCCATGCAACAGTGACAGGCACAAAATACCATCCAGGCTTCCATTGCTGGGGTGCTGAGAGACATGAACACTACCCTTAGTAGCTTTTGTACCCAACATCAGGCATCTTCCACTACCAATGAAATATCATGCCCTCCTACATCTGTGGCTGCCAGTGGAATGGAGGCCCTGCCACGGGAAGGGAATGCCTCAGACACCACACTCTCTGTAGCTGAAGAACTCCCCCCCTGCAAACGGGGACATCCACCCAGACATCCAGGAGGAGCAGAGGCCAAGACAAAACCCACTGACAGGAAGCAAACCCCTACTGATTGTTTCCCCTTGTGTGCCACAGATACACCCTGTTGACTGTCTGAAACCTAACTCCATTTTCCCATGGTGCAAGGACACTGGACTTGTTTTTCCGAATTGGTGTATCTGCTACCCTGATGATGTCATCCACCATGACTGAACCCTTCACTGTATACTTTGTGTTATTTCTGTTCTAAAACACTCATGTTTTTTGTTAACTCCCCAATAAATACCACTTAAGCACAGGTCCTGTGTAAGTGTGATGTATCAACTATTTACAACAGTCATGTATGACTACTATAGTAGCAAGATGTACCTCTCTCATGTTATACTTTTGTTATGGTCACTACACATGTAGTCTGGATACACATAACATTGGGATTATAACATAGACATGACACAAATCACCTGGGTTGTACATCCCCAAACATTTATTTGGACAATGACAATCAGCCCATAGTAAAGTGCTGCTGTGGACTTCAGTGTTTCAGCTTAGGTGTCATTCAACACCACCTCACCGAAAAATTAAGTTATGGACATGGAAGTCGTTCACCATCACAGGAAGGTTAACAGATTGGTGCAATGTATCATCAGCTAGACCCTTTACAAAAAGCCATACCTCAGCTTCCATATGACCATACCTCATGTAAAAGACAGAAGTCAGTACTGATCTCCCCAGTCATGGGACCATCAACTTACCATGGTCACGTATCTGTAAGCTTGCCACTCACCTATGTCAGTCTTCAGAGGAATGCACATTGGTCTGCAAAGTTGAAATACACAGGCAGCTATGTATGAGTTAGTCCACATAAAACAAAAAAACATTATATTGGGAGAGGGTCAAGATACCACATCATAATATGTGTTTGACACAGATGGTCACACACATGGTACTATTGAGCCACCTACATTGACAAGCAGGTCTTTTGTGTGGAAAAGGACACTACCATCCCACTGTCCTGACAATCTGAAAATAGAACTCACACAAAACAAATATCATGCTAAACAGTACCTGGTTAAATCTATGTCTACTTCACATGTCAATCTATAATTCCCATCTGCCTGTGACACTGACTGAGATTGCCAAAAAGGATGAGCCAAACAGCAAATCTGCAAATCTGTGAATGACAAAGATAAGGACAGAGTGGAACACATACATCACATTGCCAAATCATATCTTCAATTGTGACTTTGATTGTGCATTTGAAAAACATGACACCATGTACATTTATGTTCCGTACACAACTCCAAGGAACAATCTGCATGGTCATGGGCTTTGAGGCCACTTAAGTCCTCATTGATGGTGATAACAAGAACATTACATGGCATGCTGAACCTAAAACATACCCAATGGAAACTCTATTGTAACATCACATCACATACCTTGAGTCAGATTAAGTATTGATTAATGAGATCTGCCCTGATGTCTCCAGCTTCATCCTCATCATGCTTATCCTCACTTGGCAAATCTGCATTTCCACCCACAGGATCTGCTAGCTCCCCCTCATCTGGTATGAATGGTATTTGACATTTCAGGGCAAGGTTATGGAGCATGCAGCAAGCAACAACAATTTGACACATCTTGTAGGGTGAGTAGAGGAGGGCTCCTCCAGACTTGTCAAGGCTGTGAAACCTTGCCTTCAGGAGCCCAAAAGTCTGTTCTACGACATGCCTTGTCCTTCCATGGGGCTCAGTGAAGGGGACTCCGCTGGTGTGGTTGAGTATCTCACTGGTATCAATAACCAAGGATGGTTTGGGTAGCCAGAGTGCCCTGTAAGATACAGTTACATCAATCCAAACTTTATTCTTTGACATCAACATATATAGTAGCATGAAATGAGGTCCAGACACACATGCCATATATGTCTTACCAACCAGCCAGGCCCTCTCTGTGTATAGTTGTGTCATCAACAGTGGGAATGTTCTATTATGCATGATGAAGGCATCAAGGACTGATGTAGGATACCTGGCACAAACTTGTGAAATGTAGAGGTCAGCCAAACACACCATTTGGACGTTGATAGAGTGGAAGTTTTTTCCTGTCTCTATGCACTGGTACATTAGTCCTTGGGGCGTACTAAGGCTACGTGGGTGCCATCTATGGCTCCAACCACATATGGAATGTGTCCCAAAGCATATAAATCTGCTTTCACATGAGCCAAATCCTCATGTTGGGAAAATCTGATGTAGCAATGCAGACCGTATAGCCTTCAAGACCAGATTGAACATGGGCTGAGACATCCCTGCAGTTAGGTTCACTCTATTCTGAGATGACCCGGTGACCAGGAAGTGTAGCACTGACATAACTTGCACGGTGGGAGGTATGCAATTTGGATTGAGAATTGAAGGCATGAGATCTAGCTCCAACTGATCAAAAAGATTCATGATTGTCTGCCTATGCAGCCGACATATCTGGATGGCGTGTCGCTCCTTCATGGTCTGCAGGTCTGCTAGTGGACAGTACACTGGAGGTTGTCTTGCTCTCCTCATGCCAGGGTAACTATATTGGACAATAACAGAATGTATGTGAATGACTCAATCTATACATCAGAAGTATTTTCACATCAACATCACACATAAATTGAAATTGTGCCACATGGAACAGTGAAAAGGTTGTATTCCCTCATAGCTAAGAAATATATTACTAATTACTGCATTCAGGACCCCAAAAAGCTTGCATGTTCATCAAATGTAGAAATATGTCACTGACAGTAAAAGTAACATGAACCTAGTCAACATGTAACACATGTCTCTGGCACTTATACTATGTTTAGATTGTCAGTAGTATGGCGACAATACTGTTTTACTTACATAACCCAGAAAAACTATTTTTCATAAGCTCTAATAATGGCATTCACATTGACACTTGTAAACATATAGCCAGCACTTTACACATGATCATAGATTAGCACTTTTTTGTAAGTGACACACATTTCATTACTTCAACATAGATACATGAGCCTTAAAATGGCAGCTGCCTGACCTACTGTATTGGACCTCAGGAAGTGACCTGACTCTGCCAGTTGATGTTGTCACGGTAATAGGCAGTTAAAACAGCAGTGGACATTGCCATTGGAATACATTGCTGGCCTTGGTGGAATTGGGCCAATGGCAATTTCTGCCAATGGTGACAGTCTCGTACGTGGCAGAGGTCCCCGTCATTTCCTGCTGTATCCCTCATTTGACTCCACACACTGCTGCCAGCAAGGCCTCCACTACCTAAGGTGCTGTGTACTGCCTCTGGGAGCAATCATGCCACATCCTGCAGGTGATAGGGCCCCTGCCTTCTCTCCAAAAGAGCTGGCCAAGCTTGAGGAGGAGGTTCTACCCCTGAATGAACAGCTATATGGTGCACCAGAGGAGCAGGTGAGTCAAAGGCAACACCTATGTGTGAAAGGTAGAGTAGCTGATAATGTTGTTGAAATGTGCAGGAATGAAGGAATGAGCTATTATGTGTGGGTAGATGGACATGTGCCGATGTGCATAGAAAGAGTATTAGGCCTGATACATAGCAGGTAGTGTGTGATGTATGTAGCCTGAAGCACAAAGATACATGAAAGTATTCACATTAATGGTGGTGTGACAAATAGTTGTTGTCTGATACCATTTTAAGGGCATTCTTCTTGTCTGGTAATTTGTTTATAGCCAACACCTGGTACTGGTTATGCATGTTGCATAGCTGACTCCACTTCACACATGGCCTGACTGCAGATGAAAACTTGCAAAAGAGTTTGAAGTGTGTGTAAGGGTATATATGGTTTATTGCTTTAAGTTAAGATTTCTCCCTACTTGTTTTGGGATGATGGATGTGAACATTACTTTTTCCTCTTGTATGAGTCATCCGTGCAGGTCAACACTCAACAACCATCAGAAGAAGAGGATCTGGTGCGCCATCTCCAAGAAAGAGCGGACCCTGGAGGTCCATAGCTGGCAGAGAACCCAATGTGAGAAGTGGTGGGAGGACCTGAGACTCTGTGCACGGAAGACCTCAGAGGCCCTGCTGGGGATGTCCTCCTAAGGCGTTCCTATTGGACCTTGACCCCCTTAATGGCCCGCAAACATCAGTGGTGGCCTATCCTGAGTTGGATGGCTGGTTGAGGGCAGCACAGCAGCCACAAGGGGGTAAGCACATATGTAACACATTTACATCCCTCTGCTAGGTCAGTGTATGATATGAAAGATTATAAGCTGTGACAATGCGGTAAGTGCAAAATGTAGAAGGTCTCCTAGGAAAACATCGATGTACAGTCCGAAACATTGGTACAGAGGTGTGCACATTTTATTGTGTATGGGGACATATTACTCACCTATGTCATCCCTTCTATACAAATACATGTAATGATGCTCATGTGACTGTGTCATATGTGTACCACTACACTGCTTTACATTCCCTGCTGGTTGATCCTTGCTACCTCCAGATCTAGACTCCTAATATCCTGATGGTAAGTTGTCCTGTCCATTCAATGCCCCTTGAACCATCTCTTTGTGCAAATTAGAGTCTGGCAAGTTCAAAATAGTCTTACTATTCCAGAGGTTTCAAATGAGTGTCAACATATTGTGAAGCTGTAATCTCAGTCTGACATTTCATATGCAATACTTGCTACACTTACTCAGAGCTGTTAGGAGGTGTCCCCATTGTTAATTGAAGACTTCACATTGGCACATGTAATGTGACATCAGAATAGATATCCTACAAGTTAGAAACATGATGGTATTACTAGACTCCTAGTACAACCCATATCATAGATCTAGGGCTACAGATTATTAGTAACATATACATGTCCTATAGATGGTAAGTAGCAACACAGCAAATCCCTTATCTAATGTATTGAGGGCATGCTAAATAGTCCAGCACATCTTAATGATTTGTACATAAGACACTTGTTATTGCCAACATCATGTACATGTACAATGTTATGTTCTGCCATTTGTCAACATTGTGATGCAACTTAGATATACTTACTCTTGCTATTGTGGATATGTTTGAAGGCTTTTTCTATGGAAACCAATAGCGCACCCCGCCATATTTGTGTTGTAGGTGTGGTAGTTCACATTCACATGTTGGTGGAATTATATGTGTATTCTGTCATTTGTCTTGCCTCAAGGTGTATGTCTCTATCATGGTAACCTCAGAAATGGTTTATGGCATTGGGATTTGCTATACTGATGTAAGATTACTCATGTCTGAAGTGTGGATAGTAATGTTGCCACTTAAAAAATGGTCTATTGATGTTGCCACTCATCATGAATAGTTGAACTGTATGTGCCCTTAATGCACATGACAGGTGTTTATTGTCTTTGAGGTATAGATAGAATACCTGTAGTTGTCTTTGGGTAAATCCAGTGGCCTAAATCAGGTCCTATAACTGTACATGACTTATTTTTAAGGTGGTGAATGACTAAGATGAGTAGGTCCACAAAGTCTGTTTAAATTTGTTCTACAACACTATTAGTATATCTGCTTGTGATATGGGTTAAGACTCTATAATACTCCAATTTTGGATATGCCAAATAGGGTAGGCGCATGTGAGCATTTTTCATTTGTGAAGGTTGTACACACTGTGACATGAAATGTTTTTGGCTTGCATGCAACATGCTGTCTTGTGTATGGCATTTGATGAGCTTCCTTTCCTGGAACATGACATCAGGTCAGGTCATGTTATGAGAATGTGTAGTTTGGTGTCTGTGTTATGTGGAGGTCAATGTTGCCACAATTTCCCATAGCTTGGTTGTTGTTTTACAGTGTTGATGTAGATAGGGACCCAAATTCATGTCAGCTTGTGATGGAATGGTTAAAATGATAACTGTATTGATAGGATGGTATTGTTTGCATGAGATAGGTGGCTTATGTGGTGTGTGACATAGTTGTCATATAGTGGTGTGGATTGAATGTTGTTGTGATATGATGTTGGCACTAACATGGTTCTACCTTGGGGTTTAGTACACCTAGATGTAATATTAGTTATGTGTATAGTGTGATGTAAGTGTATTAAAAGAATATGATGACCCTACCTCTCTCTCTGTTTACCAGCATGGGCAGGTGAAAGAGATGGGGTACAGCCAAGTGGGGAAGCTGCTGTCCACGAGACCCAAAGTCTTGATACCACCCTCAGCAAGGGACCCAGTGGTCGGGAGGGGGAGGGAAGTGCCATGAGGGAGACAGGATCCACATCATAATCTTCGTAATCCTCCTCCAGTGGACACTCACTAGAGGTGGCGGAGTCATCTGGGACCACCCTAACATCATCTCTGTCCGCCACGGTCCTTTCTACCACCACCTTCCCTGTAGCTCCCCACCAGTTGCCCATGCCCAGTCACCCAAGAGTGTGAGCATCTCCTTTGCCACAGGCACCTCTGCCCCAGCCCATGTTATCCATGTTGCACTCAGTCAGGAGTCTATTAACCTCCTGAGGTCCATCTCTGTGAGTAAGTCGACCATTGTGAATGCCATCCAAGGACTAGCAAATCAGATACAACAGATTAATGCATTCTTGGAGGGCATTCACAGTGCACTGGCTGGCCTACAAAGAGCCTTTCAGGCTCTGGCCTCCACTCTGACAGCAGGCATTCACCCTGTGTCTATTGTCTCGCCTCCATCTACCTCTTCCTAAACCTAGCCAAAGCACACAAACAGATAGGCATGCATCCACATCAACATCAAAGGGTAGCTCAGACAAACACAAGCACCACAAGACACACCACCAGCATGTACACAAGCAACATACACCTGCACACACAGCAACAGTCACAACCAGCCCTGACACCCACACAACCTCCAGAATCGCAGTCAGCACACCTGGCACACCTGCAGACGCCACAACAACATTCACTGATCCAGCCACTATACCTATCTTACCCACAGACAGCACCACAGCAGACCCTCAGTCAGCTACCCTAGTCACCACACCCACAGACACCAAAACCACTGACACTCCGACATGCAGCACATCCACCATACCTGCAGTCACCACGCCAATAGACAGTCACCCACCCACCACGACATCCCCCAGCACCTCCACCCCATCAACCCAAGATACATAAACGCCCTCACTCACCCACCCAACAGACACCCACAAGCATACCTCCCACAAACATGCACCCAAGACATTCACACCAGCACCTCAGACAACCACTCCGTCTCCCTCCACACCTAAGCCCTTTTGCTATGACCATCCCAGTGTGTCTAAAAAATCTTTGCTCATGGAGTTTGCCCTTTTCCCTACTCCTCTCCCCCAGTGAAACCCCTAAACATTCTGTTTATCTCCCCAAGTCCACCCTTTCCACCTCCAAGGCCTCCCCTACCCACCTGCCAGTGCCCATGCCCCTGCCAAGATGTCGGCACCTTCGAAGAAGACCCAACCCTCCCCTAAGCCTAAACCTAAACCCCCCTTCCCAAGCCAAATCCCAAACCCCCTCCCAAGCCTAAGCCTAAACTCTCCCCTCTGCCACCCCCCAGATAATTCCTGAGGAGCCTTCCAACCCCCTTGATGCCCCTACCTGTGGACATTACATGGCAATCAGGAGTCAAGTTCGGGGCACCAATATGTGCCTTTGGTGCACAGGAAACAATGTTTGACCTGGCCTATGGCCTTTGCGTTTTAAATTCATTTTAAAAACAAAAATATATTCAAATCAACCAGCTGTTGGTTTCCTGGTTACATCATTCTCCTGAATTTCGTTTCCAGGGCTGGAATTGTTCCTGGCTAACATTGGTTGTGTGTGAGCATTTGTGTGTGTATGTGTGGTGCTTTGTCTCCCTGTAATGTATGGCCAGTATGTGTGGGAGCGTGCAATGCTTTTCTCCCTCAATGATAGGGTGTGTGTTGTGTGATGGGCATGTGTATGTGGCAGGCTTGTTGTTGTGATGGTACTGTGTGGTGTTTGTGTTGACATGCGTTTGCTGCTGTGTCGTGTGGCTTTGTGTGCGTGTGCAAGTTTTGTGCATGGTATGATGGAAATGATGTGCTATGTGTGTGATATGTATGTTGATCTGTAAGTTGTATGGTTTTGTAATTGTGTGTGTTCGTTCCTTGTAAGTTGTAGGTTGTGTTCTATGTGTGATGTGTCTCTGGGTAGTGTCTATTGTGAGTGCTTGCCAATGTGTTGACGATGCTGCGGTTGTGGTGTTGTTGTGACATGTCGTGGTGTTGTGTGGTACTGTGTGTGACTGGGCCTGTGTTGTGCGTCTGTGCGTAGGTGTGTTTTTTTTTTACCTGTGTGTGTGGGATGGTTGTAGTGTGGGTACTGTGTATATGAAGTTGTGTGTGTGGCTGTATGTGAGTGTGCGTGTCAGTGTAAAGTTGCATGTGAGTGTCGCCCTCACACCACTTTCCCAATGGTATGTTGTGTTAGTGTACAAAAACTGAAAATATACAAGAGTAACAGGTAAATGTCTGTACTTACAGTTGCTGTTGTCATCATTGAATATTCCACAGCAAGCAGGAGTCGCGTGATGACGTCTAGTTGTGGCTCTATGGCGGCTCCGGACGAGTACGGTTCGTCTCTGCCTTGGTTTCCGTGGTGGTGCGACCGTGGCAGAAACCTTGGCGTTGTGCAGCCTCGTAATCTGTCCACTGGAAACTTGCTCTCCACCGGCTAACAGGTACCTTACATCATCAGTGACAGTGCCAGCAGTGTGTGGGCTGTATTCTGTTGGGAACACCGCCATAGTCATAATTTGGTGGTTTTCTCCATCAATCCGTTGGCGGTCTGACCACCACTGCCAACATGGTGGTCCTGGGACTGCCAAACTCGTAATGAGGCCCAAAGTGTCCTGAGCAAATTGTAATACTGACAAACAATATTTGGGATATATCTTTGAAAAAGGAATGAGAAAAGTGTAACAAGAAAGGGTAGAGACCATTTTATGAATGGGTCCTCTGAAAACACAGAATGAAGTCAGAAAGCTTTTGGGAATGTTTGGCTATTGTAGAATGTTTCCTGTTGGCAAAGCCTTTATTATGCCTGATCTGATTCCATGGGACAACAAATGCATTAAAGCTTTTCCAGAGCTGATAGTCTTTTTCATGCCCGAGTAGTGAGAATGCCTAATTACACCAAGAGCTTTATATTGTTTTGCAGTGAGAGGGAGGGCTGTGATCTCTCAGTGCTTACCTAGTTACACAGAGATGAGAGAAGGCCTATATCCTACCTTATAAGTACCCTAGATCCTGTTGCCACAGGAATGCCTGGTTGTCTAATATTGGTCACAAAAGATGTGAAAGCATACTGATGGGATGCCCTTTAGCTGTTATTGTCCCTCACTCAGTTAAGGTTTTGCTTACCAGAACCAAAACCTAATATCTGACAAATTCAAGGCTCATTTAGTATCAGCAACAGATATTGTCATCCAAAAACGTGACGCTCAAAAGATTACAAGTTTTGAATCCCAGTACATTACTTCAATTGCCTGAAATCGATGCATCAGATATATTTGAGCATGACTGTTTCAATGTCATAGATGTATGTACCAAGCCAAGACCTGATATAAAATATAAGCCTTTGATAAGTCCTGATTTTGTCCTTTTTGTGGATGGCACATGCTTAAGAACAAATGATGATTCCCTTACAGCAGCTTAATCTGTTTGTACGGTTCAAGAAATTGTAGAATCTTCATGGCTCTAAGTAGTTTACTCAGCACGAGCTGAAGAGTTCATTGCTCTTACTAGAGCATACAACTTGATAGCACAGATGAAAGTGACTATTTTTAGGGATACTCAATATGGCTTTTGTGTGGTCCATGACTTTGGACAGTTTTGGTCACAAAGTGGTTTTATGACCTGGTCTTGCTTTCCAATTGGAAATAGGGAGCTTGTGAGAAAACTGTTAGAGGCTTTGCAACTCCCAACTGAAATTGCTGTTGTGAAATGTGCAGCCCACAGGAACAACACTGGTTATGTCATAGTAAGCAATAGACATGCAGATGAAGTGGAATGCTATTGTGCATTTGTGGATTGCATGTTTATTGGAACATTCACAGATGAATCTCAAGCAGAGCCTGTCATTCCAATGTTGATGCCCAAAGCTGACACATGGGATAACCTAAAACCTTGCAAGAAAATGTTACAAAAGCAGAACAGCAGGGTTGGGCCAGAACAGGATGTTGAAAGGATGCTAATGACAATTGGTTTTCAGCAGATGGCAGACCGGTATTACCAGACAGTTTGTTGTCTCCCATGACACAACATTTTCATGGCCCCATACATTTAGGTAGAGACACATTGGACAGATCATTCAGGCAAAATTGGTTCAATCCCAGACTTAGGGCTCATGTAGAAGATCTGTGACACCGATGTGCAACATGCCAACAGATGAATGCAGGAAAATGAACACCAGTCACATTAAGTCATGTAGGGAGATCAGGTGGTCCTTTCAAAGGAATGCAGATGGTTTTTATCAAGATGCCGGTTTGTAATGGGCTAAGATATGTCCTGGGGATAGTGGGTATTTTCTCTTGATGGGTGAAAGCAGATCCAACTAGGGGAAATGACAGTCTCACTGTAGCTAAACTGCTGTTAAGTAAATTAGTGCTGAGGTACAGTTTACCAGTTTCTCTGGAGTCAGATCAAGAAACTCATTTTAACAGTGATATCATTAATATGTTGTGTGCAGCATTACAATTGGAGCCAATGTTACATTATATCTATTGATTTGAAGCTTCCGGCATTGTTGAGCAAATCAATGGCACAATAAAGTCCAGATTGGCAAAAGCCTGTGCATTTATTTCACTGAAATCGCCTAATGTTTTCACCTTCATACTGATGAGTCTTTTCTAAGTACACCTGACAGGAACACTGTTGTGGGTTCATTTTAGAGCCTTTCTAGGGAACATGTATTTTTGCTTAGGCCTGTGGCCTGTGCACTTTTGCCCAGTTACATGCTCTATTTTTTTTTATTTTTATTAATTTTTAGTATAACTGGCTTTTAGGGGGGATGTTTTATTTTCTCTAATTAGCTGTGAAAGTTTTGTTATTGCTTTCCCTGCACAACATTTCACCGTGTACCTCTGCCCAAGGCTGCTCAGGCCTGTACATGAGAATCTATCTAGTACTGCTGTCACAAGAGTGTGCAGACATCCCGACACTTAGCCAAAGGTTTATGTCAAACCAGTTTCTTAGAACACCAACACGTTTTATTATAAAAACATCACACATGGCAAGGAAAGTTAGAGAGGTCATTCCAGCCAGAGGATCCGTCCTATGCTGTATGCCATTTCATTGCCATGTTGCTGACCTCAGGCCTACCTTATAGCCAAACGAGGAGATAGCGGGCAGACCCTGTTTTTCACATATGGGGCAGGTGTCCCTTCCATGAACTAAGTATGGGCAGAGAAAAGGGCTACCACTGCCATGCACTTGCACAGATGCTAAGAAGTGAGGGTAAGAATTCTTAGGCATGTTTATTCCAATATGCTGAGGTTGTTTATTTTCTTTTCACTAATGGTAACAATCCTTATTGTATTATGTTTCTTCTTCCTTATAATTGCAACTCATATATTATATCGTAGATTGCAGTCTTTTCAGTAAATGCATTGAAACTGCCCTGCATCTCTTTGTCTGCCCATGTGTGTGTGAGACCTGTGCTAATGTGAGAAAAGAGCAGGATCTGCCAACCATGACTTCCCTGAGGAGTCATATAGTGTCATAAGCCAGGCTGCCACAAATCACTTGTACTTCTAGGTCTAGGTGAGGTGTTACTAGCTAGCCGACAGCTACCAGATGGTGTAGGATTGACTCAGGTCCCCTAAACAAGATGGTGCTCCCATCTAAAACCAGCAGTTGTGTACCCTGTGACAAGAGTCCAACAACAAGACAGGTCTATTCCCTCATTACACCCTTATGAGGAGAGCAATCAGTCTGCCTGCAAATGCACATGTGATCATAACAGAGACAACAGGGTACTTGACTACTGTAAGGGATTAGGTGATATGGTGCTTTCTGTCTCTTGACAGGTCAAGCCCCATCAAGAGCAATGTCATGACTTCAGCCCCAGTGACTGGGTGCTGATAAAGAAGCACATGAGAAGGTCCTCACTGGAGACAAGGTGGAAAGGCCCCTACAAGTTGAATATTATAATAAAGAACACTGCTGTTAAATGGGCTGGAGTTCCAAACTGGGTGCATGCTTCGCATACCCAAAGAACCAGAGATCTGTATGAAAAAATAGTGTTCTATGAGCCAAAACAAAGAAAACTGGTGAATGTACCACCACAGATTGTACAAGACACACAACTTCGTGGTGCACATGGAGTGACAGTTCAGACATTCTCAGAACTACAGAAGATCCAGGAGAAGGAACAAGCACTAAATCAAGAACTAAATGAGACGTCCACAACTCTAAAAGCAAAAGCTTACAGTCAAAAATTTAAGTCCAGTGTGTCATTTGATTCAATACCACCGACAAATGTAGAAGAGACAGAACCAATTGGTATAAGGACACAGGAGATCAACACATGCAGAAGATCCAAATGAGCCAGAGTACCTTGTTGAAGATATTCAGCACCTTTAAGGACCTATTACGTGAGCCAAGTACTAAACATCCCAATAGCAAATTTGCTTGACTGGAATAAAGAACTGGTAAAACTTCCTTGAAGACTGCTAAAAGCAGAGTTCTGTTGTGAAAACTATAAACAGTGCTAATAGACCAAGATAAAAACTGATAAATTGTCAAAAGAATTAAGAAGATTACAGAGGCCTGAGGTAGCACAAGATGAGTAGGGATAACATGTTAGAAGAACACAGAGTAGATTAAGGAGGACTATATGAAGACTGATGTAAATAAAGCTGCAAGAAATTATCTCAATTAGAAACAAAAGAAGAAAAACAAAGACTGTTTGTGAACCAAGTATCTGAGAACAAAGTATTAAGGCTTGCTGCTACACTTCTTACGTTTAAAGATCTGACTTTAGACAAGCATGTGTGTTCCAACCAGAGCGAGGTGCATGATTGTTATAGGTATTCTACTCTTATTGGTAGCCTTGTTAGCCATATCAATATTGCTACTAATACGCTTTACACCGGAAACAGAGAAATCTGTATTTACATTCACTAACACAACATATAAACCTGACATAGATGAGGATGAGCTTAAAGCCTTATTTGTAGATTATATGAAAGAAGATTATTCAACAAATGTTTATTCTAGATTAGTTCAGGAGTATACATGAGCTATTAATGTAAAGGATTATTATATGTGTGCACACTTCATCGGCCGATGAGAAGGTGGCATACCATTACATTCCACTTTCTTATTCTACATTATGCAGTATTTAACTTAGCATAGTTTATAGGCAGCAACGTTTTGAATACATTTACCCTAACTTGGTATGATTCTTTCAAAAGTACCTTTAGAGAAAAGCATTAATTTACACCTACAGTCAAAAAAATGGTGACAGACTGGCATTATTTCAGACATTTTCTTCTTAGAGGCACTGTTAAGGCTTATGAAAATAGTCTAACTTGCTAATAAATCTATTAGAGACAACCGTTTATTTTTTTATAAATCAAAAAAGTATTTGTAAAGCATGCCCATCGGATCCCCGCTACTTTGACATCTAGTTAGAGGAGAGAAGAACACATTTTGCACATACTTCTAACAAAAATGAAGATATTTTGAAGAATGTACAAAGAAAAGAAAAAGGTGAATATAGAAAGAAAATTTCTATTGCAAGACTAAAGCTAAAGAAGAGGCATAAAAGGAAAGTTTGTATGTCTAAAGATGAATTCAAGGTAGAAAAAGACTTGTATGCAATAGTAATTGTAAGCACGTCTTTGAGTAATCAGGGGGAATGTGGTACATTTTGCTGGAAGATGATCCAAATATACCTGGAGTCTATTTTATTTGTGAAGAGAATGTTTACTTCAGATTGCCTGCTTATCAGAAGGGAATTTAATACTTAGGTTAGCTTTTTTTCCAAAAATGTACCATGAACGGAGCTTAGATGCTTTGACAATGGACACAGATATGCAGTGTGAATGAATTAAATCAATTAGTGGGAAACATACTTGGAGCTATTATACCATCAATCGGGTAACACTCAATGATGAAAATATTAGGATGTCTTCACAGTTGTAGACAAGTTAGCAACCACTACATCTGGAACTTTACCAGTTGAGAGCACAGAATTAGTAGCAATTAGATCAATGGCTTTGCAAAATAGAAATGATTCAGACATTTTGCTTGCAGAAAAGGGTGGAACCTGCAAGATGCTTAAATTAGAAAATTGATAAATTGATGTACTTACATCCCTGATGGGAGTAAGAATATTGCAGAATATGCAGAGAAAATCTAAAGCATGAGCTAGCACCCTTAGGAACCACTAGTATTGTGAAGAGTTTCACTAAAGGAGTTTCTGCAATAAGCAACTGGATTTAAGGAGGAGGTATCCTCAAAGCTTTATTAGTACCTGTATTAATAATAGTAGCTTGTTTCCTGTCTACAGTAGGAGTCTTAAACTATAAAGGTGTTATTGCAAAAGAAGAAAAACAGAGAAATGAATAAAAGAATGAAGAATGATTCAGAATTAAGTGACAGCAATAATAAGGAATGCAGTAGACTAAAAGAAATGGGGAACTTGAAAAAACAGGGAAAAGTCTCCACTGAAGATGATAGTGAGTTCTGAATTCACCTGTGAATTATAATTTTGTGATGGTTAGAAACCATCAGATGGGGAAAGTTTCAGAAGCATTTTCAGTAACTAAAACTCTACATAGTTAACCTGTTTCACATTTTGTGAAGGCCTCTACAAAACCCTGCCCTCAGACAAGGCTTTGCACGTATGCATTTAGCCTAAAACACTGACAGATGCTTTTTTCCCTTCCTTTCCTTTCTTCTTTTTTTCATTTGACCTACATCATGTTCATAAGTGTATCTTTTGATGCCGTGAATGCCTTTTTGAAACAACAGAATGAATACATGCTTTAGTTCTCTTACCCAATTGGCCTGTGTAAAATATAATACTCCAGACAATTATTCAATCTCCCCTCCAAATGTTTAGCAGTCATTGAAAGAAGGTTTACAGTGTAGGGGGGTTTCATACTAATTTCTTGGAATGTGGCAGGCCTGTGCATGAAACTGGAGGCTCCAGACCGGTGAAACTTGGTGGGTCACTATCATGTAATTTGCTGCCAAAAGACCTGGTTACTGGACTGCCCGCATCGCAATGGTTTTACTACTTACTAAATGCTGGATACTATGTCCAAGTATAGTCGTGCCAAAGGAGGGGGTTGATGATGTTTATTGTCACAACCTTGTTGGACTGTAAAGTCTCAGAATTGGCCATCACCCCATGTTATCACTTACTTTTGATCACTCTCCACAAATCCTTTGACCTGTTAATTATTATTATTATATATTTTACCCAGCAGAAACTAAGATCATTGATGGGTTAGAGGATACCCTACACAAGTTTTTTAATGACTATAAGAAAGAAGTTTTTATTTTGTGGGTGGGTGATTCCAATATTGAACTATTTTCTAATAATTCCTCTGCAATATGTGGCATTTGTGATGAATTTGAGGACCCACCTACACATTTGAAACATATTCTCTATGGAGAAACATTAAACAGACTGTCCCTTGTTAATAATCTGGTATTTGCACATAAATACGATACACTGTGTTAGCCTCAGATTCCGTAATTTACGGGGTAAGGATCTGGCTTTTTTATAGACCATATTTTAATTTTTAAGGAGTTGTTACTGGTTTTTATAGCTCGTAAAAGGTTAGTTTCATGTATAAGTGATCATAACTCTTTATCGCTGGAGATAAATAATGTATTTGTATCCAGTGATGCTCAGGAAACTCAAACATTTCTGATTAGTTACAACAGGAGTAAGGGATTAAGGGGGTCATTCCAACCCTGGCGGTCGGTGTTAAAGCGGCGGCCAACCCGCCAACAGGCAGGCGGTAAAAAAAATGGAATTCTTTAACACACCGACCGCCACGGCGGGACAAACAAAGAGCGCGGCGGTCACCGCCAACAAACAGGCGGGAGACAATGTACCGCCCACGCTATCACAACCCACCAATCCGCCACCTTTTCCGGGGCGGTAGCCCCACCGATGAAAACACGGCGGAAACAGACATTACGAACGGAAAACGCTCACCTCTACACACTCCACGAGGAATCTGGACAGCATGGAACCCGAACTACACATCCTACCAGCTATTGTCTTCCTGCTCCTCTACCAGGAGCACGAACGCCGGCACAGAAGACACCGGTGAGTACTGCACCTACGACACAGGGGAGGGGGGGAGGCAAAAAATTACGGGCACACACATTCGCGACACACCCACCCTCACCCTCACCCACAACCACATACACATCAATGCAGAGCAACAACTCAGAGTGACACCCCCCAAACCCCCTGGAAGAATGCAAAGGCAAAATAAATTGTTCATGAATCTTGAAGTATATTGAACGGCTAAGTTAAAAAATATATCCAACATCCATAACTATATATACAAATGTAAATTGTCCTGTGCAAATTGGGTATCAGCCATTGTTCGTGGGCCAATGGGCCTAAACACATGGGTAAAGCCCACACACGATACCCGAATCCATTGGAGAGAACACTGCAGGGGCATCAGATATCAAAACTACAGGCACCTCAGGGGGAAGGGAAGGGGGGGCACCTCAGCCAGATGAGTCCACGATGCCAGATCCACGAGGGGCCTCCATGCCCACTGTTCAATCCTGGGGAGTGCAAAGCCACAGTCTCACAAGTCTCTACAGTGGGTGGATTGCCCACTGTTCAATCCTGGGGAGTGCAAAGCCACAGTCTCACAAGTCTCTACAGTGGGTGGATTGCCCACTGTGCCATCTTGGGGAGTGCAAAGCCACAGTCTCACAAGTCTCTACAGTGGGTGGGTTGCCCACTGTGCCATCCTGGGGAGTACAAAGCCACAGTCAATCAAGTGGATTACAGACTCCACTGGTTCTGGAGGAGGCATGGTGCCCAGAGTGCTTCGTGCAGCCCTGCCCGACACAGATCCTGCCCTGCCCCTTCTGCCAATGGGCCAGCGGCGCATGAGACTGCGGTGCCCTGTCCAGCGGTGCTTGACTTGAAGGGCCCAGCGGAGCGGTGCTTGACTTGAAGGGCCCAGCGGAGCGGTGCAGAGACGGCGGTGCCCAGCGGAGCGGTGCTTGACTTGAAGGGCCCAGCGGGGCGGTGCTTGACTTGAAGGGCCCAGCGGAGCGGTGCTTGACTTGAAGGGCCCAGCGGAGCGGTGCAGAGACGGCGGTGCCCAGCGGAGCGGTGCTTGACTTGTAAGGGCCCAGCAGAGCGGTGCTTGACTTGAAGGGCCCAGCGGAGCGGTGCAGACACGGCGGTGCCCAGCGGAGCGGTGCTTGACTTGAAGGGCCCAGCGGAGCGGTGCTTGACTTGAAGCGCCCTGTTCAGCGGTTCTTGAGACGGCGGTGCCCTGTTCAGCGGTGCTTGTCTTGAAGGGCCATGTTCAGCGGTTCTTGAGACGGCGGTGCCCTGTTCAGCGGTCCTTGTCTTGAAGGGCCCTGTTCAGCTGTTCTTGAGACGGCGGTGCCCTGTTCAGCGGTGCTTGTCTTGAAGGCCCCTGTTCAGCGGTTCTTGAGACGGCGGTGCCCTGTTCAGCGGTGCTTGACTCGAAGGGCCCTGTTCAGCGGTTCTTGAGACGGCGGTGCCCTGTTCAGCGGTGCTTGACATGTGTCTCCAGGGCACCAGATCCGGCCATGACATGGATCTCACTCGCCACCCGACATGTGGCTGCCGTGCCCTTCGTGCACATCTGTCTTCTCGCTTGCGTGGCCCTCCTGTGCTGCCGTCCCGGGCCCGTGGGTGTCCTCCTTCACCCCTGGAATGGGGCTGGTGGTGCCCTCCTGGGCAGCTCGCCTGCTGCCTGACTTGTCGGGCGTGCTGCCCTTGCCACCCTTCCCTGCTCCTCTGTGGCCCTTTCCTCCCTTTGTCGGTGTGCCAGGAGGCACCCCACTTCCTGACGGTGCCAGGGTAGTGCCCTTGGAGCCTGCTGTCTCTGGCCTCTCACGCCGGGCACTGGCTTTTTTGGTTTTCTTTCCAGGGGGTGGGCTGGCTGTATCTTTACTGCTAGGCAAAGTAGCTGGCCTTGAAGGTGTTGGACTCCAAAATCCTTGGACTATTGTCCTTGTAGGTCCAGGTTTTGTGGTGGCTGAGGTGCTGGTTGGAGTCTTATGAGATGGAGGGGGTGGGTCAGGTGATGGAAAGAGGTTAATTTTGGACAGGAAAAACTTTTTAGGAGCAGTGGGAAGGGTAGGTGTAGTGGGTATGGGAGTGGAGGAAGTGGATGTGGTTGTAGGTGAGTCAAGTCTGGTGTCTTTGGTGCAGGTGCTTGTGCTGGAGGCTGTCGTGAGGTGGATGTCTGTTGGGTGGGTGGCTGCCTGCGTTTGTGTGGTTTGGAAGAGGGGGTGACAGACACACTGGGAGAGGACACAGGGGATGTGTAAATGGTAGTGGGGGTGGTGACTGCACATGTGCGGAGTGTTCTGGTGGGTGTGCTGGTGATGGACGCAGTGGCTGATGATGTTGTGCATGCAAGTGTGAGTGGAGACGTCACAGGGAGGGAGGAGAGAGACGAGCAGGAGGGGGACACAGAGGAGGCCGTGGCTGTTGGCATGTCTGCATGTGGCTGTTGCTTGGGTGAATGCTTGTGTGATGTGTGGTGCTTATGTCTGGATGAGCTTCCCTTGGGTGTTGAGGTGTGTGCAGGCTGGTCTGTAGGTGTGTCTGGGATAGGCAGAGGTACAGGGGAGTGGGACTGGGTTGAGGAAGTTGGAGGAGGGAGGCAGGAGACAGGGACAATGGCTGCCGTCAGTGCTGAGGCCAGAGCGTTGAACGATTGCTGATGGGCAGCCTGACCCGAATGAATGCCCTCCAGGTATGCATTACTCCGGTGCACCTCCCTTTCTACACCCTGGATGGCATTCAAAAGGGTAGACTGCCCAACAATGATCGTCCGCAGGAGGTCTATGACCTCCTCACTGAGGGCAGCAGGGGTAACTGGGGCAGGGCCTGAGGTGCCTGTGGCGAAGGAGATGCCCACCTTCCTGGGTGAGCGGGCACGGGGCGAAGGCTGAGGGGCTGCTGGGAGGGCGGAGCTGGTGCGCTGGGTGGCGGCTGTACCTGTTGTTGCGGTGGGCACGGATGTTGCCGCCACCACAAGGGAGCTCCCTTCCGAGGACGTGTCTGTGTCGCTGGTGTCACCACGTGTCCCCGCTGTGGAGCTCCCCTCGCCCTCCGTCTCACTGGTGAACTCCGAGTCGGTTGCATGGCCCTCCATGGCCATGTGAGATGCAGCTCCCTCGTGCTCCGATGCCACTTCTCCTCTGCCTGATGATGCTAATGCACACATGAACAGGAAGACCACCAAAAAAAGGGGGGGGAGAAATAAAGACATGTTGAGTGCATGCATTGGCGACACAGTTGGCGGAGAGGACAGACACAGAAGCCCCCTGCACTAGGCCGCGCACTTGGGGTACACTACTCAATCCGTGGGACATGGCCTACAAGCCTATGGACGACTAATCCACACATAGGTGACGCAGGGCCATGATTAGCTGTACTAGGCAACCTACAGAGGTGGGGGGCGGGGGCACAGGGCCATGCCTAACGGAGGGGCCTAGCCTACGGAAATCGCCCTGGCCTAGGGTTAGCCTCAGCCCTCCATCCCCACCCAGACACCTCCACTGCGCGCAAAGTCAGCAGAATGTATTTGTACTCACCCCCTTGTGTCTGCTGTGATGGCCTCACGCGCCCATCCAAATCGGGGTAGGCCACCGCCAGGATCCGGGACATCAGGGGGGTCAATTGATAAGTGCCACCCCTCCTACGTTGGGAGGCCATCCCCAGCAGAGCCTCCGCGGTCTTCCTGCTCCCGCGGCGGATGTCCTCCCACCTCTTGCGGCAGTGGGTGCCCCGTCTGTTGTGGACCCCCAGGGTCCGGACGTCCTTGGCGATGGCACGCCAAATGTCGATTTTCTGATGGGCGCTGACCTATGTGACGTGTACAGGGAGAGAAAATTAAACAATCATTTTCTACATGCTCGATGTGAGTGGTCCCCCATCCCCACCCTTGCCATGTGGCACATGCTCTCATCTGTTGTTTGATGCATGCCTCATTCGCTCCCCTCCCCACCATCGTTCATTCACCCCACTCAACCCAGGCATTGGCCACAAAGCATGCTCCCAGTGTACTTACCTGTTGGTCTGGAGGACCGTAGAGTAGCGCATACAGGGGGAGGACCCCATCCACGAGTTTCTCCAATTCTTCAGAAGTGAAGGAAGGGGCCCTTTCCCCAGTCGCAGCAGCCATTGTCTCTTCCAGACCGAGGTCACAGCAGCACTTGCAGTATAGGTCCTCTCCTGTGGATGGTCAGGTATCGAGTGATTAAGCAGTTAGAAAATGGCGGTCACGCCCGCGGCGGTGCGTACCGCGGCCGCCGGCGCACATCGTCATTGGCTCCTGAGACCCATAGGGTTCAATGTTAACCAATGCAGCTTTGCGCCGCGGTCTTCCACCGCCTCCCGCCACGTGTGCCACGCCAGCGTATTGACCTCACATCCCACTGTCGCACTTCACAGGTCAGGCAGCCGCCATTTCAAGGGCCCATATTGCTTAAAATCTACTGCGTCACACATACCTAGGCCTTGCATCAATACTCATACAAGCCATTCAATGCATTGAGAATCGTGTACTGTGCAAGCTGTGGGAACGTACCTGTGGGTAGATTGACTCTGTGCTCCATGTTGTCCTTCCTAGGCACCGTCCGCTGGGACTTGCGAGGAGATGGAGGAATCTTCCCGTGTACAGACCCCTGGTGGACCTGTCGACAATGGAAGAAAGACATGTCATACTGACATACAGGCTTGACAGAGCCACTATACAGGAACTGTGTGCCCAACTGGAGCCAGACCTGATGTCACCCATCTGCCAACCCACAGGGATTCCCCCTCTAGTGCAGGTTCTGTCAGTACTCCATTTCTTGGCAAGTGGGTCATTCCAAACTACAGTGGCCATTTCATCAGGGATGTCACAGCCTATGTTTTCCAAGGTGTTGTCCAGAGTGTTGTCTGCCCTGTTGAAATACATGCGGAGCTACATTGTTTTCCCTGAGGTGGGCGATTTGGCTACGGTGAAGGGTGATTTCTATGCGCTTGGACATATTCCCAACATCATTGGTGCAATTGATGGGACACATGTTGCTTTGGTCCCCCCCAGCACGAGTGAACAGGTGTACAGGAACAGAAAAAGTTATCATTCCATGAATGTCCAGGTGGTCTGTTTGGCTGACCAGTACATCTCCCATGTAAATGCCAAGTTCCCTGGGTCAGTGCATGACGCGTACATCATGCGAAATAGCAGCATCCCTTACGTGATGGAACTACTTCAGAGACACCGTGTGTGGCTAATTGGTGACTCTGGTTACCCTAACCTGTCATGGCTACTGACCCCAGTGAGGAATCCCAGGACAAGGGCAGAGGAACGGTACAATGAGGCCCATGGGCGGACTAGGAGGGTGATCGAGCGGACCTTCGGCCTCCTGAAGGCCAGGTTAAGGTGCCTCCATATGACAGGTGGATCCCTAATGTGCTCACCAAAGAAGGTGTGCCATATCATCGTGGCCTGCTGTATGCTTCACAACCTGGCTTTGCTCCGCCAGGTGCCTTTCCTGCAGGAGGATGGTCCAGATGGTGGTGTTGTGGTAGCTGTGGAGCCTGCTGAGAGTGAAGAGTAGGAAGACGAAGAGGACGACACAGACAACAGGGACAGAGTAATACAGCAGTATTTTCAATAACATACAGGTAAGAATCAACACCGGAATTTACATTTACTTAAAGTCTCCTGCCTCTCTACTATCTGAGTTTCCACCCAGTGTATGTTCACTGAGTTGTGTCTTTCCCTTCCAATTTCAGAGATGTGGGCCCCACTCCGTGACCTCTGCTTTGTTTCCCCATGGACTACAGCTGTGTGACAGTGGTATGTTGTCATCACAATGTAACTGGACATTTTGGCACGGTTCTGTGTAATACATTTGTTCAAAAATACAGGCAGACTCCAGATTATTTTTGTGCAATAAGTGTGTTTATTAAAGTGTAAAAGTTAGGGAAATAGTTGCAATTCGGTGATGGGTGATGGTGGAGGAATGTCCATGGCAGAGTCCAGATTTTCAGTCTCACAGGTGCATTGTCCATATGCCTGTGGAAGGTGGAGCAGGGGCAGTTTAAGGTTGGACAGGGTGACAATGTGGGACAGTGAGACGACAATCAGGGGGTATCCTTTCCTGGCGGGGGTCTTGGCATCCTACTCTGTCTTCTTCCTAGCTCTCAGGCACCGCTTGCGGGGTGGTTCTCCTTCTGCAGGGGTGGGGTTCTGGTGGCCTGTTCTTGTGTCGGGGCCTCCTGTCCACTAGCGCCGGCGGAGGTGGTAGCCTGTTCTTGGTCCATGCTAGTGACAGGGGCCCTTTGTGGTGCCACATGGTCCCGCAATGTGCTGACAATCTGATTGAGAGCCAGTACGATGGTGCCCATTGCGGAACTGATGCTTCTGAGGTCTTCCCTGAACCCCATAAACTGTTCCTCCTGCAGTACCTGGAGCTCCTGGAACCTGGCCAGGACCGTTGCCATCGTCTCCTGGGAGCGGTGGTATGCTCCCATGATAAATTCTGGGGGTTGAGGTGGGGGTCCGCCGCCAGTCCGCTGCACTGTGATGTTGTGCCTTGATACCATGGAACGCACCTTCCCCCGTAGGTCGTTCCACCGCTTCCTGATGTTGTCCCGATTTCGTGGATGCTGTCCCACAGCGTTGACCCTGTCCACTATTCTTTGCCATAGCTCCATCTTCCTGGCAATTGTGGTGTGCTGCACTTGTGCCCCGAAGCGCTGGGGCTCTACCCAAACTATTTCCTCCACCATGACCCTGAGTTCAGCGTCTGAAAACCTGGGGTGTTTTTGGGGTGCCATGGGGTGGTGTGGATGAGGTGTGGGGTGGCGTTTGTGGTGATGAGTGTGGTGCGTGTGGTGGTGTGTGGTGTTTTGTGCGTGGATGTTGTGTGGGTGATGTTGTTGTCTGCCTCTGTGTGGTGGGATTGTCTATTCTGTGCTCTCTCTCTGGCCTTCGTCAATAATTTTGGGTCGTAGGGGTTTGTGGGTGATGTGGGTGTGTGTTTTATATTGTGTTGGGTGTGTGGGAGTGGTGTTAGTATGTGTATCAGGTGTGTGTGTTTCAAAATGACCAATGTGGCAGTGTTTTGGAGCTGTGTGTGTATTTTGACCGCGGCGGTGTGTACCGCCAATGGAATACCGCGGTTGAAAGACCGCCGCGTGGATTCGTGGGTCGAAATGGAATGGGCGTATTTCTGTTGGCGTGACGGTGGAGGTTTGGTCATCGCCAGTTTTTCGCTGCCCGTTGGTGTGGTGGACTTTTGTGGATGTCGGGTTTTTGGCGGTTTGCCTGTTGCGGGTCAGAATGACCGTGGCGGTTTCCCGCGGCAGCGGCGGTGTTATGGCGGGCTTCTGACCGGCGGTAAGCACCTTTTACCGCCGAGGTCAGAATGACCACCTAAGTATTAGTTGGGGGGAAATTGACAAGGAAGCATTTTATAGAGTGCACATAAGCAATCTGAGATCAGCCGGATGCTCAAAGAGGATCCACACCCTTATGATGTAATCCAGGCCTTTACCTCCCATAAAGAGTACATGGCAGACAAATTGAGTAGAACACCTGGGAATTCAAGGACTAGCCCTGGTTTGATAGTGCCTGCTCCAAAGCCTATAAGGCATTAAAACTGTCACTGAATAAATACCCTTGAGATAGACTGGGAATAGTGAAGGCTAGAAAAATCTAGAAACTAGCATCTTTAAGAAGGAAGCCAGAAATACAGGAAACGGCTTGTAAAGACTTAAGAATTGCCAGTGGGAGGAAAAATTAAATGTGCATTTCAGCAAATTGTGAGTTCTCAAATGTCTCTTGGTGAGTGCATTCCTAAGGCAGAGTGTGTGGTCCCAAAAGAGGCGTGGGTGTCTCATTTTCAGCTATTTTTGGTCCTAAGGAGCCGGTTCACACACATGCTAATAAGGCTCAAAGAGGCATATTTACATGTCCCTTGCGTCTCCTTGTGCCAAATTAGCGTCATTTTTTTATGCTAATGGTGCATTAGGTAGGCAATTACAATGCACCATATTTACAAAGTGGTGCAGTGCTTGCATTGCACCACTTTGTAACCCCTTGTGCCTCATTATGCCTGCACCATGCATAATGTATGCAAGGGGGTGTTCTGATGCCGGGAGACCGTAAAAAATGGCACAGTGAAATTTACAACATTTCACTGAGCCATTTTTTCCATCATTTTTAACTTCTGTTCAGAGCACACGTTAAAATGATGCACCCATTATTCGATGGGCCTCCCTGTGCTTTGCTGCACTAGTGTTAACATTGTTGACACTAGTGTAGCAAAGAGCCACAATAGCATCACAAATGTTGATGCTATTGTGGTAACGATCACTATGGTGCACCATAGTGTAAATACAGTGCAACCATGGTGTCATTAGGGGGCACAAGAAAAGTGGTGCATCATCTATGAAGTATTTTGGACCATTTTGCCAATGTGGAACTGAGCAGATCTATCAAGGTCACAGATGTAATCTTGGCAATCAATAACAGCCACTCTGAGAAGGCTCCAGGTCTGGATCAAATTCCTAGGGATATTTTTTATCTAACCCCCAGTTTTTGTAATTTACATCCTGAGAAGTGCAATTACTGCTCCCCTTGTCAAAACACACGGGGAAGCCATGATTGTCCTCATTTTTAAAAAGGGTGACAAAAGTCAACCCCATTGTTATCGGCTGATTTTTCTGCTGGATAGCAAAGTCAAAATTCTGGGAAGGGTCATATTGGTCAAATTAGAAACCTTGGCTGCTGAGACCTATGGGCTCTCAAATTTGCATTCTGGGTTTCGCCTAGGCTTGGGCACAGTTGATCAGGCTTTAAATTTGTCTCGTTTAGTCCAAAAGTATACTAAGGCCAAAAAAGGCTGTGGCCATCTTGCCTTTATGGATATGACATGTGCATTTGACACAGTGGATGATCCTTAGCTTTGGGGTATGATGTTACAATTAGGTATAGGCAGCGCACTTGTCTCCTTGCTTCACAGATTGCATTTTCATACCACAGCCAGAGTACGTTATACTAGGGATGGGGACCTCATTAAAGATTTTCTGTCAGTCTCTGGAGTGAGACAGGACTGTGTCCTGGTGCCATTTCTTTTTTACATTTATAACAATGTTTTGAGAGATCACTTGGCAGGGGCAGGGAAACATATCGTTAAGATCAGATCATGGAAAATACCAGGTTTAATTTACGTAGATGTCTCTGTTTTCATAGCGTGGACAGCTAATGGTCTTCAGTCTCTATTAAATGCTTTTAATCTTTTCATGGAAAATCTAGGCTTAAAAAACAACTGCACAAAGTCATTCATAATGAAATGTGAACCATAATTGCCCAATTCTAGAATGTTTTTACTCGGAGGTGTGGAAATCAAGAAAATACCCCATTTCACATACTTAGGCATCCTGTTCAATATAGAATTTAACTGGAAGTTTCTATTGAATGTAAGGGTCCTGCAATTTCAAAAGGGAATAGAGCAGTCTTTAGGTTTGAGAAAAGTTTGGCTACAACCCAATAAATGAATTATTTTGTATTTATAAGATTAAATGTGTGTCTATTGCAACATTTGGTGTGGGTATTTGGGATTATATAAACTGTACATCTTTACAGATTGCTAAAAACAAGTTTATATGAAGGTTGTTGGCAATTCCACAGTCTACATCAACATCATTTTGTCATGATGAGGTAAGGCGATTGTTTTAGAGGATTTTATTAAACTGTAATCGCTTTTATTATGGATATGAATTTGGAAAAATCCTAAGGCCCAATGACTAATTCTGACAAATTGAATGAACATGGATAACTCCCCAGATATCCCTTGGCTCAATTATATCAGAAAGAGCTTTGAAAAGTTGAGGACCCCAGCATTCTACCGTACCCTGGCTAGTCTATCTAGCATTCCCACAAGTAAAGTCAAAGAACCCCTTCCCCTTTGTGAATGGCCTTGAACTTGAAAACATTTTTTCAGAGCAGGCAGTAGTCCTATGGACCACTTGCTGCTCTGAAAAAATTAAACTGAAACGATTCATTTTTCATTTTGTAATGCATCTCGTTTTCCTTTAAGGAAAACGGGCTGCATTAGGAAAAAAAAAACTGCTTTATTTAAAAAGCAGTCACAGACACGGTGGTCTGCTGTCTCCAGCAGGCCACCATCCCTGTGAGTGCTGCGACTCGCAAGGGGGACGCAAATTGAGACCCACTTCATTAATATTAATGAGGTGGGCCTGCATCCGGCATTGCGACTCGCAAATTGCAAGTCGCTCAGACTCGCAATTTGCGAGTCGCAATGCCAGAGTTTACTACATCTGGCCCTTAATTACTAATAGACATTTAATACAAGTTTGAAACGTAATCAAAATCTCATAATTGACTCCTATAAAATGCAATGAGAATACAATGATGTTTGAAATGATAAATTGTTGATTTCAATTTTTATTAATTTGCCCTTCCCCCCAAACGTGCAGAAACTTCATTCCCCTCATCAAAGTAGAGTTTGACTATCATTGATTGAGATTCCCAATAGGCTATGTGCTTGCTCTTGCACTAACTATATCTTGCCTTTTTTGGTGTCTTATTTTATTTTGCCAGGTGGTCACCTCAGTGTGTAATGTACATGGTGTACCATATCGACTCAGTGTTGCTTGGAAAGTATAGACTCCCCGCAAGTCATGAAAATTGCACCATTTTTACCAGTGTGCTTGTATTTTAGTTGTTCCACTCTTGTTTTTTTTGGCTTTCTTTGGCCATGGGTATTTATAGCACCTGCATATACAACAATGCTTGAAGAAGTGATGTTCAATTTGTGCCTCCTTAGAAACGGAAACAAAGCATGCTTTATTGTTTTAGGGGGTGCCTGACAGTCTGACCTACAATCCCGATCTCCTTTAGAAATGCTAGCGCCGTTTGACAGTTCCTTTTGGTTGAGGGGAAACTGTAGATCACTGTAAAGTAACAAATTAAAATCTATGTGCTTTATATGAAAGTGAGGAGAAGAATTATGTAAGAATTGTGTCTCTAATAAGGGAGCTTAGATAAAGCTGAAAGCATACATTGATGTAAATGTGGGAGCTTTAGCAGAGTGTTTTTTTAAAATTATGTTGACAGTAACATTTTAATATAAAAAGATGTAAAATATACTGGCATGCAGAAACTCTTTATACAATCAATGCATGAATGTAATATAGGGGGCTATTACCTGTCTGTCTTCACACCAACTCCTAATTAAGGATTACTGAGATATCCCACACTTAGGGCCTTATTTACAAAGAAGTAGCACCGCATGATGGCATATTTTGCAGCCCGTGCTGCGTCATTTCAGAACAGCAGGGATGCACTGTATTTGCTACAATACGATACACTCCTGTGTTTTCCCTAGTGCTGGTGCTAAAATTAGCTGCTTAATGCCAACACAGGCACCCTTGCACCATTGCTCCTGCCTGCCGCTGCCTACCACTTACCATAGGTTGAAGGCAGGGTCACTTTTGTTTTGCTGTCTCCTAACTGGTTTGGCAGCTGATACGTCACTTCCTGTGCTTGGCTGAGGAGCACCACCCAAGTACAGTTTAATCAGGTCTGGAATGTTTTTATGTTGATTGGACGGACTATTTTTCTTTGTTTCCTGCCTCTCATGACTGTCAGTAAGCACTCATGTTCACATAAGCGGTTCGTTTTGCGCGTGTGCCCTTCACTTGGTCCTTACTTTACATAATCAGTAAATACAAGTAGCTGTGTCGTGGGTGTGTTTTGTGCATTTTTTTGTAGCTTTATAATGCATGAAATTGACCCAGGAATGAATCATCAACAGAGGTTCTCCCTGCACAGCGGGAGAGCCGATACTGCAATATTCACTGTGCTCAGAGAAACTCAACCCATAATGCTTTGCAGGCATTTCCTTTACAACACATTTTTGCCCATAACTCCGCCTGCGGTGGTCCTAGGGCAATGGGACCACCACCAATACATTCAGAACGGTGTGCTCTTTCCTGGCAATCTTATGGGTCATACTAGGATAGAGGGGGCCCGAAAATCATAACCTCTTCCACCATTCAATGCATATTTAAACTGTCTTATAGTTGTAATTTTTGTTTCTACAGCTCAGAGGAGTTTGTGATTTAAGGGTGTTATTTGTAATAATATTCTGATAGCCTTGCTCAACCTGCAAGTATGTAATACACTATGCTCTCCAGGGGCTGAAAGATGAAAATTGCCCCAAGTCACTACTAACTCAGTTGGCTCCACAGGGATATCTAGCCATGACCGGTGGTATTGCACCTTATGCTAATGCACAGTTTATTTCTGATAAAGGGTTAATGTATACACAAACTCAGTTTATTTCTGATAACGGTTTAATGTAAGGAGTAAAGAGTTATCTTTTGTACCTTTAAAAAACCAAGACCCTTTGGACAGTAAGATAGAAGTCTTAAGGTTCCTATGAAAACTGAGGCTTAAAGCTTTTGTTTTGTAATTCCCATAGGGAGATGGAGGTAAATAGCAGTGGACTTAGACCAAAATCTTCCTTCTGTTCCGATAGGAATGAGATACCTAAGGAAATCAATGTTTTTGAAGACGTAGTGCTGAAAGAATTAGACAATCTTAATTCAAATGGTTTTTTTAAAAAAATAACTACACCAAAGCAGAAAAGGAAGCTATGATCGGTTTGGACAACAAACATAATATCATCATTAAACCAGCAGACAAAGGCGGGGGAATCGTGATCTGGGATATGGATCAGTATGACCAGGAAGTGATGAGAGAGGTAAACAATTTAGATCATTACCGCAATATAAATGATGATGAGATAACAGAATTGTATTCCCAAATTGAGTCCATTACAAGGGAAACCTTGGACAATAACTGGATATTTAAAAAGGAATATGAGTTCCTGAATCAAAACGAGGGCAGAATACCTTGCTTTTACATTTTGCCCAGAATTCATAAAAGTGTGGAGAAGCTGCTGGGTAGATCGATTATTTCAGCATGTGGCTCACTTCTAGAACCTTTGGCCCAATTTGTAGATATTTTCTTAAAACCTTTTGTAGTTCAAACTATAGCATATGTCTGAGATTCCATGGTTATAATCAACAAAATAGAAAACCTTCCATTCAATGAAAGCAAACAACTCTTGGTTACCTTTGATATAGAGGCCCTCTACACTAACATTCCACAAGATGAGGCAATTGAAGTGATTAGACAGGTCCTTGATACACGTCAGTCGCTGAGAGATACTCCGACAGAATTTCTTGTAACTTTACCATCACTATGTCTTAAAAATATTTTTTTCAGATATAAGGAGACCGTGGCCCTCATTACAACATTAGCGGTAAGTGCCTCTTACCGCCATGCTGACTGCCGCCAACACACCGGAACAGCGGCAGGATACCACTACCCGTATTATGACCCACACATAGAAATCTGCCACTATACAGACACACACACAAGCCCGTCAGCCCAAAGGTCAGTGATAAACTGGCAGTACCAAAACCCACACCGTTACGCCAACAGAAATACGCCCACAGCATCATGACCCACGAATCACTGCAGTGGTCATTCAACCGTTGTAAACCATTGGTGGTACACACTGCCATGCTCAAAATACACACACCCTAACAAAACTACACCACATTGGCCAATACAAAATACACATACCTGACACTCATACACACACCACACCCACACACCCACACCACTATAAAACACAAACACACACTACTCACACTACACCCATGGCACCACAACGACACCCCAGATTCTCAGAGGAGGAGCTAAAGGTCATGGTGGAGGAAATCATCTGGGTAGAGCCACAGCTATTCAGATCACAGGTGAAGCAGACATCTATTGCAAGGAAGATGGAGCTATGGTGGAGAGTCGTGGACAGGGTCAACGCCGTGAGACAGCACCCAAGAACAAGGGATTACATCAGGAAGAGGTGGAACAACATATGGGGGAAAGTGTGTTCCGTGGTTGCAAGACACCAGATAGCTATACAGACGACTGGCGGTGGACCCTCACCTCCTCCCCAATAACTAACAACATGGGAGGAGCAAGTCTTGGTGATCATGCATCCTGAGGGCCTCGCAGGAGTAGCAGGAGGACTGGACTCTGGTAAGTCAAATATTTATTACTAACACCCCCCTACCTGCATGCCATCACAAACTCTTACCACTACCCTCACCCCCCTCACTCCACCACCTCACACATACCCCACCATTACATCTCACTCATCTCAATACCAAGCCCTGCATGCAACACCAATGCATGGACCCCCATCACAGACCTGCATGGACACCAATCACCACAGCATGCAACCTTGTTACAATCACTTTGCCAAACCAATAACATCTCACACAACCCAAAGGTGCCTTGCTAATAACAACCATAGAGAGAAACATATCTATGCACAAGATGGCACACGCAGAAACAATAACACTGCATTTACATCCCCACAGGACCCCCACACAACGTCACCAGAGAGGAGGTACCATCCACATCCAGTACCCCCACAGAAGAGGCCCACAGTGATGACAGCAGCTCTGCACGCCTGGATCACGATGACCAGCTTGGCCCATCAGGGACCTCTGGACAGTCGGTGACCCAGCCACAGTCACAAACCACCACAGAGCCTCCCCACTTAGGAAACACCAGCACAGCGCCCACCCAGCGGGCCCATCCCTCTGTACCCAGGACACGTCAATCAGCAGTGTGTCCACCACTACAGGGACCCCAGGCAACCCCACAAACACAGGACGATCAGGGATCTGGGGTCTGTGGCAATGGGCACACAGTTCAGGAGACAGAGGCACAGGACAACAGGGAAGCTGGGAGTACTGCTGTGTGACAGGGGAAGGACAGGCCCAGGGAACCGACTCTCCCGAGGCACTCACCAACATCCTGGGAGCATACCACCATTCCCAGGAGACCATGGGCCAGGTACTGGCCAAGGTGCACGAGACCCAGCGGCTGCAGGAGGGACAATATCTGGGGATCAGGGAGGACCTGAGGGACATCCACACCACCCTGGTCACCATTGCAGGGGTGCTGGCTGACATGGCCAACACCATGAGGGAGGCAGTGGCACACCAACGGGCCCCTGACACTAGCCACACCAAAGAACAGCCCGCCACCTCCACCGACGCTAGTGGACAGGAGGCTCCGCCACAGGAACAACAGGTGTCCAGCACCCCACCCCCTGCAGAAGGAGAACCATCAAGCAAATGGTCTCTGCGATCCAGGCAGAAGCCAGAGAACATTGCCAAGACCCCCACCAGGAAATAAGACTCTCCTGTTTGTCACCCTTGTGTCCCACTCTGTCACCCTGTCCACCTTGAACTGCCATTGCTCCACTTCCTATGCCCCCTTGGACAATGCACTTGTGATAAAAATAGACTGGACTCTACCCTGGACTTTCCTCCATCATCAACCCAGCCCATTGCAATACGCCCTCCAATTATCAGCACCTAAATAAACACCCTTGGAACAAAATCAAATATGGAGTCTGTCAATTGTGTCACAAATGTATTAGTTACACAAACTGTAAACATTGCAATTCAAATGTACTGTAATATTTACATAGGTATAAGGTGTAGTGGGCAGCAGTAAACACACCAGGGGCCAAAGTGGGGCACAGAGATCTGAAAATAGAGATGCCAAAGGGTACAGTAATTGGCCATAGAAATAGGGAATTCAGGCTGCCATGTTCAATGTCCAACACAAAACTGCAATGGAAGGTGAAGTTACTGTGTTTTACCTGTGTGTCACTGGAAGTACTGTTGATTTAGTGTCTTTCTGTTGTCCACATCTTCCTCTGCCTCCTCTTCGTCACTGTCCACAGGCTCCACTGCTGCCACACGGCCATTCCCAGGCTCATCCTCCTGCAGAAAAGGCACCTGCCGTCTCAAGCCCAGGTTGTGCAACATGCAACATGCAACGATGATCTGGCACACCTTCTTGGGTGAGTAGTACAGGCATCCACCAGTCCGATGAAGGCACCAGAATCTTGCCTTCAGGAGGCAAAAGGTGCGCTCAATGATCCTCCTTGTTCGCCCATGTGCCTCATTGTAATGTTCCTCTGCCCTTCTTCTGGCATTCCTCCCTGGGGTCAGTAGCCATGAGAGGTTGGGGTAACCAGAGTAACCTGCAAAATCAAGGAATACCTGTTAGCCAGACACTAACCGTTAGTGCCAACCTCACACCCATATGCCTACATCAACTGGGTGGGGGCCATGGGCTCACCTATTAGCCACACCCGGTGCTTCTGGAGTTGAGACATCACATTTGGGATGCTGCTATTCCTCAAGATAAAGGCATCATGCACAGAGCCAGGATACTTGGAATTGGAATGGGAGATGAACTGGTCCGCCAAGCACATCATCTGCACATTCAGAAAGTGAAAGCTTTTTCTATTTCTGAACACTTGTTCATTTCTCCGGGGGGGACAAATGCAATATGTGTACCATCAATGGCACCAATGATGTTGGGTATATGTCCCAGTGCCTAGAAGTCAGACTTCACTGTGGCCAAATCCTCCACCTGGGGGAATACGATGTAGCTGTGCATGTGTTTCAGCAGGGCAGACAACACTCTGGTCAGCAAGTTGGAGAACATAGGCTGTGACATCCCTGATGCCATGGCCACTGTCGTTTGGAAGGAACCACTTGCTGGGAAATGGAGCACTGACAGGACCTGCACTAGAGGGGGGATACTTGTGGGGTGGCGGATAGCTGAGATCAGGTCTGGCTCCAATTGGGCACACAGTTCTTGGATTGTGGCCCTATCAAGTCTGTAGGTCAGGATAATGCGCCTGTCCTCCATTGTCGCAAGGTCCACCAGGGGTCTGTACACGGGGGATGTCTCCAACTCCTATTCATCCTCAGCGGTTTAACTCTAGGGTAAAAAACTGTGAGCAGATGGTCATATTCAAACATATTTCAACCGTAATATGCTTTTTTTCCTTCACAGAAACAGTATTTGATCTCTAAAATCAGTTGATGTGCCAATGTCTGCTGTGACGCAGTTAGGTGCCATAGCATGTGCCCCCCTGAAATGGTGTCTGCCTGACCCGTGAGTAGGGACAAGTGGAAATGAGGTAATTCAGCTGGCGTTGTGCGCCGTTGCGTTCGGTGGTCGACGACTGCCTCGCAACACCACATTGATTATCATTGGGCCCTATGGGTTCCAGGAGCCACTGGCGATGTACACCAGCGGTGACGGTATGACTGCCGCAGACGTGACCACCATTTTTTATCTGTGCACTCACTTGCTACCTGACCTTCTACAGGAGAGGACCTACACTACAAGTACTGCTGTGACCTGTGTCTGGAAGCTACAATGGCTTGAGAGTCTGTGGAAAGGGCCCCTGCCTTCACTTCTGAGGAGTTGGAGAGACTGGTGGATGGGGTCCTACCCTAGTACCCTTTACTCTATGGTCCTCCAGGCAAACAGGTGAGTACACTATGAGCATGATGCGTGGGCCATGAATGTATGGATTGCTGTGTGTGTAAGCCTCGTGTGGGGGGGGGGGGTCTGAGGGGTCCTGGGCAGAGTGCTGCATGTACGGTGGTCAATGTATGTGCGTAAGGGGATGGGGGGATATGTTGGGCCATGAGTATAACAGTCCAGACAGTATGACTAATACCTTTTCTGTTGTATTTTTTATGAAGGTCAACGCCCATAAGAAAAAAGGGTATTTGATGTGCCATCACCAAGGAGGTGCAGACCCTGGGGGTCTTTGACAGGCGGAGCACCCACTGCCGCAAACGGTGGGAGGACCTGCGCCGTTGGGCAAGGAAGACGGCGGAGGCCCAGCTGGGGCTGGACTCCCAACAAGGAAGGGGTGCCCATCATACCCTGACACCCCTGATGTTCTGCATCCTGGCGGTGGCCTATCCAGAATTTGATGGGTGCTTGAAGGCATCAAAGCAGCCAGAAGTTTGTGAGTACAGATTCTGAATCATGACTTTGTGCACGTTAAGGTATGACCTGGGTGGGGGATGTGGGCTGTGGGTGCCCCTAGGCCAGGGTGAACATGGCAGGGTATGTTCAATGATGGGCAAGCTCAGATGCACTCCAGCCCCAATAATGTTAGTGGGCATCTACTACTAAGCAGGGTCCTGTGGGTTTCAGGTGTACAGCTAATGGCGTTAGGCATTGTACCCCATGGGCTGGTGACTAGCATTGTAACTGGTAGTGCATGGCCCAGTGCATGGGGCTGTTCCCTGTGAGTTGTGTACACCAATGGTAGTGTTGTTGCTGGCATTGACCAAGTGTATCCTCTGTCTCTTCCCCCCTTTCTGTTTTGTCACCGTGTCCTTGTGTGCATTAGCATCATCTGGGGGAGGAGCAGAGGCACTGGTGACAGAGGGAGCTGCATCCCACATGGCCTGGAGGCTGAATCACCGATGGTGAGGGCACCACTGAGACGGCTACAGGAGGGGACAGTTCTGAAAGTGATAGCTCCTCCAATGGAAGCTCCCTGGCGGTGGCAGACACCTCTGTGCCCACCCGAACTATAGGTACAGCCACCACTACCCCTACCAGCAACGCCCTCCCAGCAGCCCCTCAGCGAGTTTTCCATGCCCACTCACCCTGGAGGGTGGGCATCTCCTTCGCCCTAGGGACATCAGGCCCTGTCCCAGTCAGCCCTGCTGCCCTCAGTGAGGAGGCTATTGACCTCCTGAGATCCCTCTCTGTTGGGCAGTCAACCATACTGACGTAATGCCTTCCATGGTGTTGCAGGGCATTTGCAACAAACAAATGCATACCTGGAGGGCATTCACTCTGGCATGGCGATCCAACAGAGAGCATTCCAGGCTCTGGCCAACGCGCTGAAGGCAGCCATTGTCCCTGTCTCCAGCCTCCCCTCTCCAACTTCCTCTACCCAATCCCAATCCCCTCAACCCCAGCCTATACCAAGCACACCTTCAGACCAACAATCACCCAAATCAACACACAGAAGTTGCTCAGGCAAACACAAGCACCACACTTCATCTCGCAAGCAGTCACACAAGTACCATCCACATGCAGACACACCAACATCCACTGCCTCCACTGTGTCCCCTTCCTCCTCATCGTCCACCTCCCTCCCAGTAGTGTCTCCACTCACACCTGCATGCACTACATCCTCATCCTCACATCCTTCATCACCAGCACGCCTATCGCAACATGCCCCTCACTGGCAGTCACCACCCCCATATCCATGCACACGTCCCCTGTGTCCTCTCCCACTGTACACAAACTCAAGCACACAGACACCCAACAGCCATCCACCTCACAACAGCATCCAGCCCATGCACCTGCACCCAAACACACTACACTGACACCTACAACTACTCCCTCTTCCTCCACTCTCAAACCTTCACCCGCTACCCGCCCCAGTGTCCCTAAGAAGCTTTTCCTTGCCATCCTTGACCTATACCCTACCCCTCTCCCCCGTCCTTCACTTCGGGCCAGGGTGGCCAGAACCCAGCCCAGCACCACAGCCACTATGGTTTCTGTAGCTACTGCAGGTGTGAGAGGATCCAAGGAGGCACCCGTCAGCCCAGCCAGTGTCCCAGCACCACCTGCCAAGGCCACGAAGGGTCCACCACCAAGCAAGGCCAAGAAGGAGACACCAGCCAGCAAGGGCAAGGAGGCACCACAAGCCAGAAAGAAAAGACGCTTGCTGGCAGAAGCAAGGAGGCACTACCAGGACCAAGCAGTGGGCAAACCACCAATTTAAGAGACTGTGGCTTTGTACTCCCGAGGACCAAGCAGTGGGCAAACCACCCACTTGAGAGACTGTGGCCTTGCACTCCCCAGGACCAAGCAGTGGCAAACCACCCACTGCAGTGGGCACGGAGCCCCCTTCAGGCCAGTGGCGTTGTACCATCTTCTGGCTGAGGTGCCCCCCCCAATCCCCGTCCCCCTGAGGTTCCTGTGTGTTTTCAACCTGATGCCCCTGAAGTGTTCTCTCATTATTGAGGCAGGAGTCAGGTGTGTCCTTGGCCTATGTGTTTTGGACCAGTGGGCCACGGACAGTTTGGAGTGGGCATTGTCCCTCCTTTTGTATATACTGTATATATTGTACTTACTGTTTCTTGATTTAAGTACATATTTTTCTAAGACCTTACTATTACACTCATTTCACTCCATCCTTTTGTCCTTGTGTTATTCCTGAGGGTTACGTGGTGTATATGTAATGTTGTTGTATCTGTTTGTGTGTATGGTGTTAGGGGTGAGGGTGGGGTTGGGGGTGTAGCTTGTTGCGTGTGTGTGTCACTCACTTTTTCCTCTGCCCCTCCCTTGTGTGCTAGGTGCAGTACTCACCGTGGTCGTCTTTGCCAGTGTTCATGTTCCTGGTGTATGAGAAGGTACACCAACATTGGGAAGATGTGCAGTTCGGGCTCCATGGCGTCTTGGTTCTTTCTTGAGTGTCAAGAGGTGAGTCGTTTCCCTTCAAAGTAGTGTTTCCGCCGTGCTTTTGATGGAGTTGGTACCACTCCAGAAAAGGTGGCGGATAGGCGTGTTGTGATGCAGTGGGCGGTACATTGTCTTCCGGCTGGCTGTTGGCGGTTACCGCCGCGGTGTTTGTTGCTACCGCCGTGGCGGTCAGTGTGTTAAAGTGGCTGTTGGGGTTGGAGGGTTCCGCCGTGGTCATGATTCCAATTTTTTTACCGCCGGCCTGTTGGCGGTGTTACCGCCGCTTTATCACCAACCGCCAGGGTTGTAATGAGGACCTATGTACCTTCAAACTAAAGGAGTAGCTATGTGTTGTAGCTTTGCACCCGAAATAGCAAATATGGTAATGGATTGTTTTGAAAAAAAGTGGAGATACACAGAGCTTAACCCCTGTAGTAAGAACATTGTCAAATGGTTCAGATACATTGATGATATACTGATGATTTGGGAAGGAGATCAAGAGAGGCTGACATTGTTCCATGAATGGCTCAATCAACGCACACTTGATTTTAAGTTCACAAAGATTAGTGATGCCAAGAAACTTAACTTTTTAGATCTATAGATCCTTTTGAGGGAAAGACATTTAGAAGTTAATTTATAAATAAAACCAACAGATCGCAATACCTTGTTAAATTTTTTGAGTGGTCATCCAAGAACATTAAGAGAAAATTTACCTTATGGTCAGTTCCTTCGTATTAGAAGAAATTGGAGTAACAAAGATGATTACTTTGATAATGCTACTGAACTGACTAAGAAACTGATCAATAGAGGATATCCAAATAAATTAGTCAAAGCTGCCTCGAAAAGAGCTTGGTTCACACCTAGAGATACACTATTAACTCCCAAACAATGAGTAAAGGAGACTCCTTCAGCTTGTGTCATTACTTATAGTCCTAAAACTAACATAATAAGGTCAATTATTGACAGAAATTGGAGAATAGTGAAAGACTTAGGTATTGAAAAACCCCTGTTCTCTTTCAAAAAAGCACAAAATCTGCGGGACTACTGGATGAAAGCAGCTTTTCCAATAGAGCGAAAGAAAGATTTAAGAAAGATGCTACAGCTACCCTCGGTACAGGAACATTATAGATGTACAAATTTTGTAGCATGCCAATTCACTCAGGATTCCAAAGAAATTGTGCTGAATGGAATGGTACATCTACAAAAAGATTTTTCGAAATGTAACACTAAGAATGTAGTTTACTGTTATCAAGTGACCTTGCAATCAGGTTACATAGGACAAACATCGCAACCAGTGAAGAATAGAATTCTGCAGCACAGATCAAGGATCAAGTGTTCAACCTGAAGTGCGCCATTGGTAGAACATTTTTGCAAATTAAATCATAAACCAGATGACATCTGGTGGTCTGTACTGGCAGTGATACGCCCCAAAGGAGTTGGCCATCCAATTACAAGCAAACTATTAAGAATGGAGGCAAGACTTATCGAGAAATACAAAACAGCCAGACAAGGCCTAAAGGATTTGGATGAACTTTGGTCCCTGATCTAGAGACTCCTTTAATTTATTATGCGTTTTTACTGAAAACATAAGCAGGAAGCATACTGTATATCCTAGGCTGGTACACGATTCTGGCAAATATACGAATGTCTTTCTACAGCATGTACCAATTATAAATGCCAACTGATGGCTAAGTGCTCTATATACCCTAGGTCTGCACTTAGGTTTTCTCAAATGTATCAATGCCTTTTTACTGCATGCAACAACAATTATGAATGCCAAATGATGGCTATTGCAGATTATGTTTAGAGTGGAATATGATTCTAGATATTGGTTGGTCGTTTACAGTATGGTCATCAAAACTTTGTTAATATGACTTGATCCAACTGTATTTTATTTAAATTCTTAGAATGTACCCTGCTGATAGGTAGGTGCAATAAGGCAATAATAGCAGGACCACCTCATTTAGAAATGATCTTAACACTAAGGCGGTCATTCTGACCCTGGCGGTCAAAGACCGCCAGGGCGGAGGACCGCGGGAGCACCGCCGACAGGCCGGCGGTGCTCCAATGGGGATTCCAACCGCGGCGGTAAAGCCGCGGTCGGACCGGCAACACTGGCGGGCTCCCGCCAGTGTACCGCCGCCCCATTGAATCCTCCAAGGCGGCGCAGCTTGCTGCGCCGCCGAGGGGATTCCGACCCCCCCTACCGCCATCCAGATCCCGGCGGTCCGACCGCCGGGATCCGGATGGCGGTAGGGGGGGTCGCGGGGCCCCTGGGGGCCCCTGCAGTGCCCATGCCACTGGCATGGGCATTGCAGGGGCCCCCGTAAGAGGGCCCCTAAATGTATTTCACTGTCTGCTGCGCAGACAGTGAAATACGCGACGGGTGCAACTGCACCCGTCGCACAGCTTCCACTCCGCCGGCTCGATTCCGAGCCGGCTTCATCGTGGAAGCCTCTTTCCCGCTGCCGCCCGCCAGCCCAGCGGGAAAGTCAGAATTACCGCCGCGGTCTTTCGACCGCGGAACGGTAACCTGACGGCGGGACTTTGGCGGGCGGCGGAGGCCTTAGTCATGTAGACAAAGATTGTCACTTTTGAGAATATAATGAATAGCTTCCGTAGAGACTGTTATTTTACACCAACAAAGCCATGAGGTGAGGGACAAATACACTTATGATGACATATAACTAAACATCGTGAGATAAGTATTGGGTCCCTCCGATAGAATGATTGCAATATACTTAATATGATAATCTATAAGTGATGTGGAATAAGCATTGTTCCCCCGACAGATTTATCGAGAGAAATCACAGGCAATGTTCAAGTGCGATACCATATGATTTTAAAACATTACATATTTAGAGTTAGATATAGATTTACGAAGCAGTCAAAAGACCGTTTCCGCCAGGTTTTATCATTGAGGAACAAGTTCACTGTCACCAGATTGTGATTTCACTTAATGATCAAAATATACATCTCTGAAACGTATACTAATAGGAGAGCGGTGCCTCGTTAACCCCCTTCAAGATGGTGCCCACATTTATCGAGGGCTTTCATCTAAACGTGCTTGAGTTTTACAGCGTGGTCAGGTATAAACGGTGCCAATCTTTTTCTCGTGTTACAGCGTCTACATGAACACTTGTATCCGGGAGTCAGTACGCTTTCGTGCAATATTTCTGCACGTTAGTAGAATGAGAGTTTGTACAATTTTTTCAAGATGCAATAACTGACCACTAAGTAAAAACATTCTTTTGACTAAGCCACTGTTGTATTATTGCTGTACCTGTTGTTATGTTACTGGATCATTTAATGTATTCATTCTATTTCCACAGGTGTTTATTTAAGAGTGGGGAAGCTTCTATAGCTGGGAACAAAAGGTACAGAAATTGAAATTACTTTTTAGGTGATAATTGGGCTTGAACACCCCCTAACTAAACTGACATATAAAATGAATTGCGAGTAAGATTTTCTAGCTTATTAATCCCCAGAGCACAAGTTCCATCTTGATATTTAGAAGGTGGGGTGTATTAGAAAACTCTCTATGGGGTGCCACATTAGTGATTCTTTTCCAAAACAGAACCTGTTTTTAAATTTGCACTTGTTTGGTGGAGGAAACATAATTTGTTCTTAATAGACATTATAATTTCTTTGTTATTTATGTTTAATAGGCATTGTTGTCTCCATTTGTCCTTATGAGGCCCAAAAGGGAAGGGGCCGAAACGCGTCGACAATTGTGTTAATATTGCAAGGTTGTAAAAAATATTCATTGAACCATTAAGGGCTGTATCACACATTTTCTTAAGACTTAGAAGGAAAAGTCTACAGACTGTGAGATGTGTGTTTTGTAGAGTACAACCATCGCAGATATGTGGATTTTTGTTTAACAAGAGGACATAACCACATTGTTTGTAAATTTAGGAGACCAATGTTGATATTTAGGATTTTGATAATATATGTTTGTATGTTTTAGTTGTTTGTACTGAGGATGCCTGTTTTTAATGATTTTTCGTCGTTTCTTCAAACGCATTAATAAATGTTGAAATTAACTTTCATTACCAAAGGTGGATTCATAACTCCATTGTGTATGAATTAAATTGGTAATTCTTTCCTGCTAGTTGACCAAGCTCATATTTGCTGCTTTTTCGCTACCCAGGTCTAGTAGGGTTAGATGGGTAGACCTCTCCTCAGTACTGAACGGTTTAACGTACAGCATGGCTAAATACTCCACCCATTTCACTGAGGACCTGGTACTCCTCGAGCCGTTTCCAGGTTTGGCGGCCTTGCTCAACCTGCAAATGTTTAATACACTATGCTCTCCAAGGGCTGAAAGACGATTATTGCTCCAAGTCACTACTAATTCAGCTCCACGGGGACATCTAGCCACAACCAGTGGTACTGCACCTTCTGCTGTTGACTCTACAGGGACAACTAGCCACCACCAGTGGTTGTGCACCTTCTCCTGTTGACTCTACAGGGACATCTAATAACGATCTCCGGCACTGCACCCTTGTGCCACTGACTACACAGTTAAATGATATTTAAAAGGCCTGCTAGACCTGAAAATGTATAATACACTATGTCCTCAAGGGCCTGATTATATGGCTACACTGCAAAGTTCTTTATCATTCTTTTTTTGTGATTATGCCCTCTAGTGGCTGAATATATGGTTACATGATCATGTTTCTTCCAAATGCTATTTTTAGTATGGTGCTTTGTAGGGGCTGTTCAGACCATTAAAGTCTAACGCCAAGTGTAGAATGCACAAACACAGTTTATTTCTGATAAAGGTTTAATGTGCTGCATGGCTATATATTTATAAGGTCCCAAATGTGAGGTTGTCGTTATCATTTACAACACCAACAGCTCTAACTCTTGCTAATGCGAGACCTATTGCATTTCAAATGCGTGTTTGCTTTGTCCTCTGTTCATGTGTTGTTGTGTGGGTAAATATTTAAATCATATTGAAGGTTCTTTTATGTAAGCAGTAAGTGGAAACCACCATTCAGTGAAAAACAAGCTATTACAGTGCAAATTTAGAGCATCCCCATGAGGGAAGACCTACTTATTGATGAATAGAGCCATGCAGTTATTTTATTACGCAAGTATAATCTTGCATACCTAATGATTATTGGCTACATGTACTTCAAATATTCTTCTGTTTTTCTTACACTTAAACACACACACAGCTACAGCAAGACTTGTTTGGAGAAGAAATGTCTGTCAGGAAAAAATGAAACTGGATGTATGTTGTTTGAGCTGTGTTGTGCCGACAACTTCCTCTTTGCAATTTAGGGAAAATAGTTGAATGGGCTTGTCATTTTTTCTCGCTGTGAAGCCGTATTTCTTGGATTTGCTTAAATTGGGGTCAGACAGTGAACCAAATGAAGGCACCACATCAACTTAAGGAGTAAATAGCAGCTTTAATAGAACAGGGCGGGCATAGAAATATCCAAACATGATCCCTCCTAGGCATCCCTATACAAAACTAGAAACCTCACTAATAGATTGTAAAATCCTATTCTCTCGTGCCCATTGAAAACCACGATACCCTCCACCTCAAAAGTCTTCCTTTCCATGCCAAAAACCTGTGGTACCAATCCTGCCCCACTGCTGACTCCTGTTCCCTTTGCCCAATCCCACTGTTTGCTCCTTGACCATATCGCAGACCTCCCTGAGCTGTGTTGAACCCCCATTAGAGTCCCCCTATACAGCGACTGTCCAGTTGCCACAGCCCAGACCAGACTTGTCTGCCAGCAGCAACATCCCCACCAGACATTGCAGAAAAATGCGAACGAATGCAGACCTGCCCTACTAAAGCCTTGCAGGATCAAAATACTCATTCTCCAGAAACCCCTCCAAAAATAAACCAGGAATGATAGCCCCTTCCACGAAAGGAACCCTCACAGAGAAGGGCAGGTGGGCGACGTTACCTGAAACTAGTCCTGGCCCTGGGATGCCAATGGCGAAGAAAACGCCCAAGGTTTTAGCATAATACAAAACCTAAAAAAAAACGTCCCCTGCTAATCCACCTACCAATCCAAACTTGTATGTTTCTCAGGAACAACCCACCCACCTGAGACACCAGGCGTGGAACCAGGCAAGCTTTCCTCCTCCTGAGCATCATCAGCCGAGACAGCGCAACAAAGGAACATGCCACATCAACTTATGGAGTAAAAGGCTGCTTTAATGGAACAGATCTGGCATAAAAACATCTAAACTTGATCCCGCTATGCAAAACACCTTAAAAAACTAGAAACCTCACCAGTAGATTGTAAAATCCTAATTCCTCCACACCCATACTAAATCACAATACCCTCTCTATCAAACCTGTGATACTAATCCTACCCCACTGCTGAACACTCCTCTCTTCACTTTGTCTAATTCCACTGTTTGCTCCTCGACCATATCCCGGACCTCCCTGAGCTGTGTTGACCCCCTCATTTGAGGCACCCATACAACGATTGTCCTGTTGCCACCGCCAACCAGGAAAACTCACAAGGAGTTTTCCTGCCCTACCCAATAAAGTTGTAAACTGTAACATTGACCTCCTTTCAGCACCACACTATTTCCCCCAAAACCTCTGCAAGGGCTGGCTGCAGCTCCAACAAATAGTGCTCATTTCTAAAAACAGATACATTTACACCATCCTGACAAAACAATGACTGGTCTGCCTGCACTAATTCCACATGCCTCAAATCCAAAATGCCCAAACCATAACAAAAACTCTGCATCTCCCTGTTCACATTTTTCCTTTGTTTTTTTCCATTGAATGAGGCTTCCTTGCTCCCTTCCAAACCCGTCACTGCACTAACTCAGTCCACATAATGTGTGTGCCATCTCATATTTCCAGTATATGAGACAAGTTTTCCTTGTCTTCAAAGGACCAATACCCAAAAGAGAAACAAGATCGTTCTGATCCAAATGTATTACCAATAAATCAGGACACACCTTATCAGCACCTCATTTTGACAAAAAACCCACAATTTCCCACAATGCATGCCACATTTTTCTCCACCATAATACCAATACCCTAGCCCATCCAAACCAAGTTGTCTTCCAAACATTCTTGATTCTGTTTGTTTGGTCACTCAGTGAACAAATGAATGCCCCACAATCCACACGCTGGAAACCATGCAGCTTGGGCCAGCCATACAACCTAGAAAAAACACAACAATTACCAAACAAGAAAAATTGACACATGCTACAGTAAGCAAGAGTAAACAGAATGGTTAAAAATGTTGACCTCCATCTTCAAAGGGACTTCACCTATCCTTCCGATCTACCTTGAACCCTGGCCTCCATAGCAGCCCCAATCCAAAAGGAAGGCATTCTATAATCATTCACCCTAAAACCCAAAAGTGACAAAACCCACCTTAAAACCCACAAAACTTGAAAGGATGTCAAAAATTATGCATCCTCATGAACAAAAACCCAAGGTCTTGACTCACCCAATAACCTTGGAAAATGCAACCAGTTTCCAACAGAGCAAACCTCAGTGAATCCTTTCATCAGGACTACCTCTTGTCCTTTGTCCAATTGGTGTGCTTTTGACTGAACTAAGACAATTACAGTGGTATTACCCACTTTGAAAACTACCTTCCTGTTGGCTAGCAACTTCTCCCACAAGACTAGCTGAATTGCAAGAGGAAAATGTTCCAAAAACGTGATACTACGCTTTTTGTCCAACCAACTTTGAGGGGAAGACTCTGCCACCCAATGCGCATCCTAAAACAATCTGAAACCATGTGTACCAGCCACACCTGAACATATTTGAACATGCCAAAGCTACTCCTCATCCATTTATAGCTTTATCACACCATTCAATTCCTTCAGCAATGTGATACAAATTATCATCTCAGCTTTCACACAAGAGCGCAACTGCATTCTGTGGTGTGCCAGAACTGCACCAGCAATGGAAAAAATGAGTTGTTGGCAAAATACCCTCCCTGTCTGCACTACGCAAGAGGCAAAATTCAAATGACCTAGGAGCTGTTGCACTTTTCTCAAATTTTGAACTTTCGCCTGCTGTCCATAAAAAGATCCATTAATTTTTGCATTTTATCTTGTGACAATCTCCATAATCACTGAATCAAACTGAATGCCCAAAAAGCTTCTACTTGTAACAGACCCTCCATTTCCTCAGGAGCAAGAGGCACTCCCAAATCTTCCATACCTGCTGAAAAGCAGCCAATGCTCTCTGACACTCGGCTGAGCTCTACCTGGGCACAAGCAAAAAATCATCCAAGTTTCACGTCACATGATGCACACCACTATTGAACTTTAAAACCCTCTGAAGAAAACAACTAAAGTTCTAAAGTTCTCAAACAGTGAACAAGAAACAGAACAACTCATAGGCAACATCCAATTGATGAAAATCAACCTGTCAAACTGCAAACCAAGCAAGGAGAAATTATCTGGGTTCACTGGCAAAAGACTAAGGCAAACTTGTCCAATTTAGCCATTTCCGCACCCACGCCAGAAGACCTCACTAACTTGACTTGCTTGGACTTTTTTCTGCAGCTTTGTCCTCACAATCTCAGGGTAAGCCAATGCTGACCTAAGATTACTAGCCCATCTCCGCTGCCTCTGACTTTGATAACATAATCAAAAACCTTCCAAGAAACCCCATAACAAACTTTTTGCATCTTTTTCCTGGGTTAGAACTGTAACCAATAACTCAATGCCTAGAAATTAACTGGAGTAGGCCCCTTTTCCGCAAAACAGTTACTGACCTCTACCCCTGTCACTCTCCCTGAACTGGCTTGCCATGCAACCTGGAGATTGCCAAAGCATTGTAACACGGAATATTTTCCTCCACATTTGGCGCAATTATGCCAGAAGTGGCAATGCTGTCTAATACAGCTCCCTCTATTAAAGGACCTGCTGGTACCATTTTCAGGAAACAGTCCTCGACCTGCAACGCCTGCCCCTTACTGTGTAGAACACCTGTGAAAGGGCTTATATTGTGATGGTAAACCACTCGCCATTTGCACTACTGGTACTGATGTGGCAGCCCCCATTCATTGCTCATTATCAATCTCACCTCATTCTTTCTTGGGATTCACTGTGAATCTCGCCCGAAACTCCTCATAGTACCTAACCCACACAAAACCACTGTAATGTTGTTGGGCTCTCCTCACAGCATCCATATATTTTAAAAGAGCTACACATTGCTCAGGGTGGCCCTCACAAAAAACACTAGCACAAATTAAGAAGGCAGATGTCCAATTTTCAATAGTGGTAGGAACCTTAGGCCTTCTTGCCAGCTCTCACTCCACTTCCTTTGTCCCTTCTTTAGCCTGAACCTCCGTCCACAAATTCCCTCTTCCAAATGTTTTCCTTGGTAGCTTGTGTCAAATGTGCCCCCAAAGGCATAGACACACCCATGTCTGTAAATTTTGTGTTTTAACACTTTCTCCTGGGTTACCGTCACATCCTTGTGATGAAGCCTCCTTTCCTGGGTTTGATTCCACCACTTTCCTAATGCTGTCTCTCTTGAAAACATAATCTTCACCCGCTTTAGGGGCTGTGTCCATTGCTTGAGACACAATATCTGCCACTGAACCATCCCTAACACCCACCTACACCAAACGCTTCCTCTCTACCACTTGCCTGGAGGTTGATGCAATTGCCTGTTGTTTACCTGCCTTCAGTGCCTCCCAAGCCACCACTTTTCTACCCCCGCCTGCCTCCTATTCCTGTTGTCTTAAAGCACCTCCTTCTGATGGCACGTCCCCTGTAAAACACAAAAACTTTGACCACTGTTAGATGCATCCCTCCCCAGTTTAGAGTCAACAGTGACAAGATCCCCTTCATCAACCTCATCCCTGATTTTCCCCTCCTCCATTGACAAGTCATCATCCTCAAAATCCAAAGTTTCTTCCTCCAAACACAGCAACCTAACTCTCAGTTACACCTGTGCTCATGCTAGGAATTTCCCCATCACCTACTCCTCTATCATCCATTCTGCACACTGCCTGTCGCTCCTTCTTCGCCAGGAGAGTCACTCCAGACTCCTTCCTTCCTTCTGGTCCATACTTACAAGTCACCCTGGACTTGACTGGTGTCTCCAATTCCCTGGATACTCCTGATGTCGTTGACGCCAGCCAGACATCCGGGTAACCCTATATGTGCATTATTTCACCCCCAGGGGCCCCACCAGCCTCTCCAATGTCCTGTTTCCAAATTGTACTGCCTTTGATGCCCTTTCCCTCTCATTGATGCCTAAAGATGCAAGCTTCTAAGAATGATCCTGCCCCAAATCCCTCATAATGCCCCTTTCTCAACCACCATATTGTGGAAAAAGTGCCATATTCTCCACATCTCATCTCTTCAGTTTATTGAGCATGGGACTGAAATGCCTCACTGCAACAGGAAACTCCAGCAATGAAGGAGCAAATACTTGCCTCCCAGCGTTATCCTCTTTTTTAACAAACTACCCAGCCTCACTTGGCATACACTCCCTTGCACTCATTGGTTGGCCTTCGCCATCTGAATCTGAAATAATGAACGGACCAGCATTGCCTGAATGTCGATTGTTATCTTGAGCACTGCCAATGGCCTTTCCTATAAAATCTGATGCTCCTGCCCCCTGCTAATCAATTACCCCCACAGCACCTCCCAAATCAGAATTACACAACAGCCCCTACATGCACTACTTTAAAGAAACGCCTCTGTGCCGAGATATGCTCTGCACCTTGTTTCCTGCCAAAATTCTGAAAGGACGGACCTCCCTTGACCACAACACTTGCAATATCAGCCTAAGGTAACTGTTCCCCCTTCCTGCCAGACACACTCTTCTCCTTACATTTGCCACCTGATAAATGCAGAGGGGAGCATGTGAAAACTGCTGCAGATATCTTATCCATTAAGACACACTTTGGGTGCCTAATGCCCACCCTCACTCGTTCCAGCACCCCTTCCTTAATTAAATCTTCCCTGCCCACATCATTCAAAACCCTTAACGCCTCAACCTCCTTACTATTTTGGGCCACAACTTAACCCAAGTCAACCAAGCAATTAGACTAAACTACAACACTGACATGAAATACCGGGCCTCCTACACTGCAATGCTACCTGAAGATAGCCCTGCCCCTGGGTGTGCCAACAGTGAAGAAACCACCCAACATCTTAGCATAATACCAAACCTACAAAACCCTTCCCCCTTCTATTACACCTACCAATCCAAACTTATTTGCTCCTCAGGAACACCCCACCCACCCGACATACCTAGGGGAAGACCAGGCAAGCCTTTCTCCCCCTGAATCCTATTGTGAAATATGAAAATCTGAATCTTGCAATAAAAAACATTGCAAAAGTCTGGATCATTGTTCTGAAGCCTACTTTCGCATAGTAGGCATAATACATAGGGCCAGATTTTGAGTTTAGCAAAGGGTATCCTCAGTGTGACTGATATCAGGTCTGCCATAACACAAGGTCAATATAACTAGGGGTGTATTAGCCATCAAATTAACTGGGGGAACGAGTCAGAGTCCAGCCAAGGGTCTGGCTTGGCTCTAGGAACCCATGCACAAGCTGAGTCCTGAAAATTTCTACAAAGTCATGCAACAAACATCATGTTAAAATATGATGAAGTCACTTCAAAATTTGTGGATGCATTTTAATACTTCAGATTACATCACTGCTTTGAGAAGTATATAATAAAAGTGATAGATTTTAAACATTAACTGGAAAGCAAGTGCACCCACCGACCTCTGCCCTCCTGACAATGCCATCAGTAAACTAAGAGGCAAGTCAGCTTTAATGTGTACCCTATTTATGTGGTGGAGATTTTTATTGCAGATGGAGCAACATTATAGTAGGTGAAACAAAACATAAGAGTTTTTTTATAGTGCTCCTCATGCATGTACATATTTAGATGACTCTCTCTCAAAATGTGAAAGTGAAGAAAAATAGGTCTTGATGAAATAAAGCATTTACCAAGCGCGTGTCTTAGATGGTGAGATGAATGGCAGTGTAATCCTGTTGCTCCTGATGGCGTAGACCAAGAAATGAGAATTACACCTTCCACATCCCATGAAAATAGTTCCAAGTTATTTCAAATACGAGCGTATGACTGCTGGATGAGAGTGAAGCTCCATGCTCTCAGCAAAATGTATCTTTAGTGCTTTTATGAATTGCTGGGACTCTCATAGCCTTGTTACCCCCTTAATAAAATGGCTATCCCTTCACTCCAGTACTGGTGTCAGCGAAGTATGCTTTGGGGTGACATTGCCATTGCAACCCAGGTAGCCGCTTTGACTACGTCTTCTGCGGCGCTACTTCTCTCATTTTGCCAGCTGACATTGCTCCTTTTCTTTCATTACTAATGCGTTTATGAAAATCTCCATCCCTGACCTTATGATGGCATCACAGAACGTGTTGCTATAGGAGATTTCAGCCTGACCACCCACATTAAAATGAATGATGCTCCTGTTATCAGCACGAACTACCAGAATTAGGTGCTAATTAAGCTGGTCTCCACTTATCCTACAAAACTTGAAACTGAGCTGCTTATTCTGCTCATTGCACACTTCAGCTGCCTGTGACTCCCACAGTTATCATATTTCAAAGCTCCTTGATTGCTGATAACTGATTGAAGATCGGGAGGTCTTCCAGTGTGAATCTCAAAGTTCTGCCTTTGTTAACTTGGTTCCTGTATCAGGAGGGTGCATCTTGGGATTGTGACACACTACTACGAGAGAGACCCTCTAATACCAGTGGTAACCTGCCTCAATGACCTGTCTACGATTGTAGGTTTGTGGCATAATGAATGTGCACCACACAAACTCTATTTTTCCTGGGAACCCAACCCTCCATGCAGAACAACCAGCAGATGAGACAGCGTCTCTAAGATCTCACTGTGCCCACTCAAGCCCACCGAGGCTAACCTAAGGCACCCAGACATACCTCCCGCTGTCCACTCTACACAACCTTAGCCTCCTAACATCATTATTTGTCCATCCAAACTTAGACTGGCCATTCTAAGATTCTCTGCCACTCGTTGAACTACAGGGGCCTGAATCATGGCAGATAAAAAAGACCCCAAAGCATCTCTAAAATGCTCCAAGGCTGATCCCTCTTTTCTAGACTAACCAATAAAATCGAAAATGGACATTAATGCTACTATGTCAATAATCTTTAAAAAACTAGCTGAGGTCCACAATCTCACCAAATCAACCAAAACCAACACAGACACAATCTAGCTTGAACTGAGTATCATACCAGCGAACATCAGTAACATTTGTGACAAGCTCTCTGATTCAGAAAAATGGATCAGTGTTGTGGAAGATCTCTCATCCAAAACAGAGAAAGAACCTAAATGTTCCAAACATTCACAAAGACTCTTCACAAAGAAGTATCGGAATTAGAAGACAGGAACCTCAGAGGTAATCTGTGAATATTTGGCAACCCGGAGGGATCAGAAGACTCTCCAGACTAACGCATCACCTTCCTATTAAAATGGCTCCCACAAGCCACTGACATAGCTTTCACTGAAGACTTTGAATCTGAACATGCACATTGTGTACCCTCAATCAAACCAGAAATATGTCAATAACAAGACTGAACGTCTGTAAACTTCTCCGCTTCCTGTACATGGAGTTGATCCTCGACTACATGCGTAGGCACAATCATATCCTCTGGAATGGTCAAAAATATATATTTTGCAAGATTATTCAAAAACAACTGTTGATACGAGGAAAGGCTTCCTGGCTCTTCATCCCTGTCTTAAAAAATGGAACCTCTATTTTTCATTTTTTGGCCAGGCAACATTCGGAGGTCTTGCGGATGACAAACACCATATCTTCACAGACATGAAAGACCTACTTTCCTAAATGAGCATAAAGATCATGAAATGGAAACCAAATTCTCACGTTCTAATAAAAGCAAGCACTAACTTTCTGAAGGTTCTATTACACAAGTCACACTCAAGTGTCCGTTGGCCCAGATAAACATAGAACTGATTCCCTGCTCACCTTCAGATAGGACACTGATCTGTTAGTCATAACTGTTTTTGCAATGCTTTGATTGTTTCATATTAGTAGACACTGCCTGACTGTATGTCAGTGCTAGCAATTACCACATCTGCATGCCCAAACTCTATATTGATACGCACTGATTCTTTGGAACGTATACTTAGGAATATCTTAACATGTCACCTCTGATGCATACTGAACATGCTTATGACTAGCTTACTACAATCCTGCAACTTACACCTCAACCAATATGCTCTTAGTGCATGTTATTTTGCACCATTAGGGCTTACATCAAGCATCAGCAGAGCTGATTTTGCTTTTTGCTACATAGGCCAATTAAAGCTGTAAACATATTCTTTATGTTACCGACAGTGCTTTGTACCTATATTTATGTTCAAGGGCGTTGCTCATACCTAGTTCACTTATGACCTAAATTTGTTATCTTGATCATCTTACACAAGTTGTTACTTACTCATTAATCTCGCAGTCATTTGGTTGTTGTCTCTCTATCATTTCCTCCAGTTTACCTGTTATGGGTAGGGCCGGTGGGGGGAAGTGCGGTGGGGGGAGGCGTCTTTTGGGGTGGGTTTTCACTTTTTTGTTTTCTTATTTCTAGTTTCTGCATTTGGTTTTTACTCCACCTTTAATGTACCATGGATTTATGAACAGTGAAATATGAATCATTTCATGCCTATTTATTTGATCAATACACTCTACCAAAGTCCTGTTTAAGTCCAGCCGCCAAATCTTTATAGATTGTGAGATCCAGGGAGTATCCCATTCACTTTTAGTGACACACTGTGGTTCCTACTCCCCACAAATTGGTGATCGCACACTCTAGAGCCAACGAATCATCCATTCTTGCATGATGGCTAACTCATTGTTAGCTAACAATCTAGAAATAGTCTCACTGAATGTTAAAGAACTCAACCACCCTGTCAAGTGTAAAACAAACTGAGAAGTATCTTTTTTAACTCAATGCTGATCTCATACTACTTCAAGAAACTAAAATTGGACAGAAAGAAGCTGCCTCACTCAACTACAGATGGACAAATGAAGTCATCTGTTCCCCCACTGTGAATAAAAAGAACGGGTCATAATGATAATGTCAAAGAAATCTAACCTTGCTAAACATCTGCACTAGATTTAACTTGAAGGATTGTTGGAAATGACAACACCCTTGACACCAAGGACTACATCTTTTTCTCATTTCCACCTTCCTCATACTCCTCATCCTCAAAAATAGACTATTTGCTCATATTGAGCACCTTTACCAACCTCATTGACCAAATGGACATACTTCCCGACTAATAGCTGATTATTCATGCATATCCTTGACAATCACAGGGAAGAATACTAAACCCATAAATAACATACAGTGCTTTAATGATGAATCGATTACAGACAACATATCCACATTAAACTGTTCTTCATTACATCAGAAAAAATAAAACACCTGAGCTCTTGGCACCCACCTTTTGGGATGCATTAAATGCAACAATCAGGGGCACACTAATAGATATTCAGGCAAAATTAAACAAAGAACATAACAATACAATAGGTGCTTTAGAAACTGAGACTAAGAAACTTGAAGCTTTTCACATCTCTAATCATCATTCCACCACCCTCAGAATCTTAATGAACAAAACCTATGGATACAGTAAACTATTAAGTGATAAGGTAGGGGTCCAGCTGAACAAATGTAAAGGTCTGAAACTGTGAGGCAAATAAAGCAGGGAAAATACTTGCATCCTATCTGAAACACAAGCACAACTAAAAAAGAATTACTTCTATGAAAGCTAAACTGAACAACAGACAAATAAACCCCCAAACGATTCTAGATCTGTTCAAAGAGTTCTATGAGTCATTAGACCAGGATGGCAGCCAGCTCTCGCTCGAGTCCTGTAGAGCCTACCTAGATAAACTAAATCTACCACAGTTGACTCAAGAAGACAGGAAAAGAAAACTAAACAAAACACTGTCATACACCTAGCAATCAAATTGCTCAAGTCACACAATGCCCCAGGTCCGGATGGCTTTACTGCAAATTTTTACAAAACATTTGCACCCTCACTAATCCCTACAATGGTTGACCTATTTCATCACTTTTGCAGAAACTGGGTCAGTTCCTGGAACAACAAGTGAAGCCACCATAGGTGTTATCCCCAAGGATGGTAAAGACCTACCCATAGCAAATAATTACAAGCCAATCTTTATAATTAATTTAGATGCCAAAATAAATGCCAAGATAGTAGAACCTCTGCTACCTAGGCTAATTAGTGGATTTCAAGTAGGCTTTATGAGAGTAACATGTCTAATGATAACATTCAGTTACTATGCCATGTATTAGAAAGAGGCAAAACTGCACCATCCAAGACTGTGGCCCTCACACTAGACGCCGGAAAAGCATTTGACAAAGTCTTGTGGATTTTTCTCAGAGAAACCCTGCCAAAATTCAATCTTGGCAAAGACTTTATCAAAATGGTTGTGGCTCTCCACAGAAACCCTAGTGCTAGAGTGAGAGCAAAAGGCCTTGTCTCTTTATCTTTTAAATTAGAGAAAGGTACTAGACAGGGTTGTCCTCTCTCCCTGTTCATCCAATTTAGGTCCAGATGTAGCAAAGGTTTTTACCCATTCTGTGGCTTTGGGAAAAAGTGTTCGTACATATGGCTCTTAATCTCCCGTGTTCATTAAAACAACAACATCATAATAAAATTAGTGGCATAAGTGGATGATATCCTGATTGGGACAGATAACATCTGCCTAGCCATTAAAGCACTTATTTGTACTATTGATGGATATACTCAGGTTGCAGGCTACAGCCTCGATAGAGCCTCGATAGAGATAAATCGTCTTTACAGAGTAGAGAAAGGCATAGTCATGGGTACATGCTTCACCCCCAGATATGTCAATCGCTTAACCAACCAGATATTATGGTACTGGCAGAAACATATACTGTGTTCTGAAGAGTTCAATCAGTATATCACACAGATACTGTAGTGTTTGGCATATACCAGTAGCTTGTTTTGCATGTTGGCCCCAGCCCTTTTTGCAGGGTTTCCCCCAGATGTTTCCCTATCGATGCTGCACCCATTCATGTTGGCGTTAGGACTATGTGCCCTTTACCACTACTCACCTGTACTAAAGTGCTTGCGCTCTCACTCCAGAACATGGGAAAATTGTCCTACACCTGATTGGCCCATTTAATTTACTTGTTAGTCCCTAGTATATGGTACTACATGTACCCAGAGCCGGTGAATTAAATGCAATTAGCGAGCCTGCAGCACTCATTATACCACCCACTAAATAGCACTTTAAAACCTGTCTCAGGTCTGTAGTGTATTTTTAAACTGCCATTTGGACCTGGCAAAATAAACTCTTTGCCAGTCCTAAATCTTCTTTTTAAATACATATAAGCCCCCTTAAAGTAGGCCATAAGGGCTCTTAGGGCAGAGTGCATTGAATTTAAAAGGAGGACATATAGGTTTTAGCTTTACATGTCCTACCAGTAACACACTCCTAAAGTCATTTCTTAGTATTTTAATGTCTACCTCTCCCATTGAAAAACACTGGATGCCTTATTATTACATTTCATAAGTGTTAAAGTTTGATTAGGAGCAGATAGAGAGTTGGTGTTTACGCTCAAATGAATTGTAATTTAACATAGTCTTTTGTGGAAAAGTCAGATTTTAATCCAATTCTAAAAATATCACTTTTAGAAAGTTGCCATTTTCTTGTTCTAAACATTAGTGCCTTCTGCCAGTTTCCTGGGTCAAATGACTGTGATTGGCGGTGTTGTTCAGGTTTGTGTACTGCTTCCAGAGAGTGACACAAAAGGGGACTAATGTGTGAGCAGAAAGTGACATCCTGCCAGGATGGATGGGGCGGAGCTGACCCTTGCCCTACTTACACTTCAAATATTTTGCCTCCAGCACACACAAAGGAACGTGAAATTAGTGTTTTATCAGCCCAGTCATCTTGGAGCTTTGATAGGGGAAGGGAAGACCTTTCCAGAACCATATGTGGGGTAGTATAGAGAATCTTCCCATTTCAAAGGTTGGAACCAGGAATACATATTGGACGTGCAGAGCCACGCTTCAAAACACTCCAGGACCTGTGGACATTACAGAATAACAACTGCTTTGTTCCCCAGAGGACTGCCCTTCTGCTTGAGGCATACCTTGTTCCCCAGAGAACTGCCCTGCTGCTATCAGAGAACCGCTGTGCTGCTTAAGGTCTGTCTTGACCAACAGAGGGCTGCCTTTCTACTTAAGGACATCCCTGCTTTTTAGGAATGAAGACTAGATCTGCTTGCTTAATGTTAGGGTCACATGAGTGGCCCCAAAAGTCAGTTTGCTGACATTCTGTCTGAGCTACAGGGACAAAACAAGCTCCAGAGGACTCCCTGCAACTGTCCAGCTGTTGCTGTCCTGGACCTGTAATTCGACTTGCCTGAGTCCTGCTGGTCCAGCTAAATGAGTTCCTGAACTCCAAGAGGTGAATCCCTAGGTACTGGGCCCTTGGCTGACATCACTTGAGTTCCTCTTGTGGAGAAAGGTGACATCCTGAAGTTTTGGGCTCTAGGAGACCACAAAGACTCAGCTGCCTACAATGACCACCAGCTTGAAGCTCTGGTGAACCTGACTCTTGGTGCAATAGCAACCACCTGTGATAAATGGTAATGTAAAATGTGCAAATAGCACTACAGCAACAACATCCCACTTTACACCACCAATGCTAAACTCCAGCATGGACTGTCAACAGTGGTTGACTGGCTCTTCACAATGCAACAATGACAGCCAGCACTGTCCAGTCTGCTGTTGGTGCTACAGTGATGACCATCCACAGGGCTCCTCACATCCTTCTCCACCACAAATGGAACTCTTTGCACCAGACTTTTAAAAGGTAACTTTTTCAGCAGGACTAACCTGGTCCCTGTAATTTACCTGTGCTCCATCACTGCTGGCCTGACCTTGTAACTTTCCCATGGTCTAGCACAACCAGGTGATAATGAGTGGGAGGGAATGTCAGATTCAGCAATAAGATTAGTGCTCAGTCTCATACAATAGGACAGATCCTCAGGAAACATTGAGAGATATTATAAACAGGTCCCAATAAAGGCAATCAAGTGACAGGCAGACCACAGATCACTTATTAAAGAGTGATTTCGATCAGAGATAGACTAAGAAGGAGAAATGTCCCTTCTCCCCTAGATGAATATGGTTAGATAATGAAAAAGGTTTTACCAGCTGGCTAATTGTAGAGCCTGCAAACACAATCAAATCAGGAAAGGGTACAAGGCACCACAAAAGAAGAAAAATAAAAGATCACTAAACAGTAACTCTGACTTCACTGTTTATGGCCTGACTTAGAATTTCACTGACCAGGTTACTCTGTCATAAATGTGACGGGTATCACCTTCACAGTATTACAAGTGCATTTTATCCTATTGCATTAGTAATACAGTGGATGGGATTTCCATCACGTTTGTGACAGAGCAGCCATTCCACTAAGTTCTATATCAGGATCTGTATCTTGAAGGGTGCATGCTCTTTATACTTTGTCGAAAGTATGATATTCACAGTGAAGAAAACTATTTTGTAGCATCTCTGTACTATCAGAAATGGGAATTGCCATTTACCATTTTTATTGTTGTCAGCCTGTCTGGCCATAACAATTTCACACTTGGAATTACCAACATCACATAATGCATTAAAAATCACATAATAAAAATACAAACTTGTCAATAAAAACTATACTTAACAATGAACTCATTCGTGTGCCCCATCACATGACGCCGGACGTACCCTAAATTATCATGCAAGTGCTTTGAGACAATAGCCAACGAGTTGCGCCGTAGTTGTTTTGCATAACACACTACGGAATACAGTAGAGGCATGATAAAGCTTGAACATTTGATGGTATTGATCTGATACTAATCATGTGGGATCGTTTGATATAACCCTCTAACTTAATAACGTCCCAGGAAACTATCCCTGTCCCTCACCATTTTCCCTAGGCAATAAACACTTATAGGACACCACTGAACAATTATTATTATGCTGAAGGCTGTGGGTGCATAGATGATTGTAACTTCCATGCCTCCAAGATGTATGTTGAGACAGTCATCACGATGTGGTTGTTATCTCAACGCAAACACACTTCAGCTTCCTTGCACTTCCTAACACCAAACTTTCTAAAAAGTCGTCGTAAGTACAGTTTTTGAAGTTCAAGCGTAAAGTGACATATCAAGAGAAAATGAGATAATGTTTCTTGACCACCATAAAGGCAAGGGTAGCAATCAGGTCTCCCCAAGGGAACAGGCTTCCATTTGTTAGTCACTGAAATCACCGCGTACCCATACGAAATTTAAAATAAAGAGCTCTTTTTTCCTCCTGATAGATACTGTCCATAAAGACAGCCGGATTAAGTTCTTGGTTAAATAAAATATATTGTTTAAATAAAGGACTGAGTGAATCACAAATGTTCTGAGTCTTGTGGTCCCAATATGACTTTTTAACTGCAGCTAGGCTAGGCTTTGTGATTTTCCCTGGATGGAGCCAGAGTTCTTCCAAGCCTATTGCGGCCAATGGGGTTAAAATATGTTTAAACCAGGGCAGTTTCCGATGATTTTGTGAGTTCATGATGTAAATCATTATTTCTTTAAATGATTTAAGTTCCTCCTTTATCCAAATGCGAATTCAGTATCTTATTTGAGCCAATGCAATATAGTCCTCAATTTTCCTCATTTTTCAGTCTATTTTTATCGCTTTCATCAGTATACCGTTACCTAGACAAAGTAATTGTCGTATAAATGTATTTTAAGTTACTTGTATTGTGGAGTCTTTTTTAATCCCCAGATCTCCGTACCATAAAGTGCAGAAGCCCTCGCTTTCGTTTTATATCTGAGCAGTGCCGAACTCACAGAGTGATTCCCCTTGACTTTTGCAAATCTGAGTACAACTCCAGCTTGTTGGGCCAGGGAGATGTTACTTTTATAAACTTGCAGATTCCATGTCAATTTATCATCCACCTCACAGCCCAGGTAGTCTTAAGTCGCCACTTGATCCAGAGGCTTTTTATTTACCTGAAAGGTAGCTTGCATCTTCTGTTTTTGGTGAGAATCATAAACTTTGTTTTGCCCTCGTTTATCATCATATTTCTCGAGGCGCAGATTGCTTCGAAGACGATGCATAGAAATCTCCGTTCTTGCCAATAGTACAACATCATCTGCGAAGAGCAAAACAGGTAGGCTTTTGTTAGCTAATTTCAGTATATCCAAATTAAAATTTCTCAGTTTTTGGCCTACTTCATTTATATAGAAATTAAATAGGGTTGGGACCAAGGCACACCCTTGTTTGACACCTCGCTGGATTGGAATCTCTGCTGTATAGTCATTTCTCAAGCTGTATCTGACCATGGCGGTGTTCCCTGTGTGTAATAAGATTAACAGCCTTAGGATCTTTCCTGGGATTCACATTTCGGACAGTAGTTGCCATAATATTTTGCGCTCCACACTTTCAAATGCTGTTTGAAGGTCAACAAATACCAAGTACAGTGGGGAATCCTTTAAGGTGACGTATTTGGAGCAAATCATGTTCAACTTAAAGAGTTGATCTATTGTACTTTGGCCCCTCCTAAAACCAGCTTGATGTAATGACAATAAATCTCCTTCCTCTAGCCACTGGTCTAGGCGCGACTGAATCAGTTTAGCAAAAAAAAATCCAACACTGTCAAGCAATGAGATTGACCTGTAATTACACACCATATCCTGTGGCCCCTTTTTGTGTATTGTAACAATTATTGATTTCCTCCATGAAGACGGGATTACCTCAAAGTGCCAAACACTATTATACAAGCGAGTTAGAGCTGGTAACCATAAGGGTAGTTGATTACGATACACATCTGAGGGAATACCATCTGGACCTGCAGCCTTATGCGGCTTTTAGAGGAGAATAGCTTGTTCGATTTCTTTCTCGCTCAATTAAAGCGCTAGCTCCATGGCACGGGGTGCAGCATAGATTGTTAGCATGGGGTTTGCGCAAGGAGGATTTTTTAAGGCCAATTCATCCAATATCTCATGTTCAGGCACAATAGGCCACTTAGTTGCTACCGTGAGATTCTCAGGGAGTAAGAGTGTCTTACTTAGTTTACAGTCGCTACCATCCGACCGTTGGTTGTGGCCTATTGCGTTATTAATGCTTCTAGATGCAGTCCTATCCTCATCTTGAAACAAAACAGTGAAGTGCTGCACCCAGAGTTGTGTGTTGATGCTCAGCTCAAAGTTTTTTTGAAGTGGCTTCACATCCCCACCTCATTATCTCCCAAAATGTTTTTGAATTTCCAGCTGAGATTGCATGCAAGAGATCTCTCCAAAGCTTGTGTGGAAAAGTCTTCTTCTTGTGGCACAGTAGATTCTTGTATTGTTGCCTACATTCGAGAAATTGTTGCTCAATAAAGTTATTCAGATGCCGGTTCTTTAATGCTCATGATAGCGCCTTTTTTAATTTCAAGCACTCCTCATTGAACCAGCCCTCAGTCTCTTTAGGGATGATTTTTAAATACCTAGTTCTTTCCTTTGAAGTTTGCAATAGGAGATTATTAAATATTTGCAGAAGGAGTGAGGCCTCATTCCCAGGCAGATTGAGAAACATGGAGAGTGATGACATCGAGGTAATACTGGGGACACCCATAAAAAGTTCAATCACGTCTATCCTTGCAATGGTTTTCCTGGTTGGTCTCAGAGCTATTGTTAGACAGTTTCCTTTATATGAAGGAACTGATTTCTGGGAGCTCGTGTCGGGTGAACCATCTCCATTAATAACGGATCATGGTTACTCTCGATCCTGTCCCCTATTTCCATATCTATGATGTAATGTCAGGCTTCAATGTTTATTGCCATATAATCAATAATACTTTGCCTTTTTCCAACTGGGAAGGTGGATTTGAATGCTTTGTCCGAATTAGTCCTTCCACTTAAGATGCAAACCCCCCCTACTATTAGAGCTTCAAAAATGAATTCTCCTTTCTTGGAATCTTGATAACGTTCAATGGAGAGGATCGGAATATTCCAAGCGTAGTCTTCTTCTAATACTTGTTCATCCCCAGGGATAGATTGGGGTTTGATGTTAAAGTCACCACATATTAATAAAGAAGCTATTGCAAAACTGGAAGGGGCAGTCATTCATGTAACCAGCCACAGAATTCCACTGGCCTCCAGATCTTTTATTTAGGATATGCTCCTTGAGCAGTCGCACTCCTGGCTTGACTTGAACCCAACTAATAGGTGGGAAGTACCCATTCACTATTTCATGTGACCACACCTCGTGTTTTACTACCAGCATATGGATATCCTTACTTAATATGACATGGGTTACTATAGAACTTTCCAATAGTGAGGTTCTGATCCAAGTAGTCAGGCCCCCTGTTGGTCTTCCTTTATTCTGTTTAGTTGCAGGTAGGTGGAATATGGAAAACCCGTCTAAATCAATAGCATTGATAGACCAAGCTTCCTTGAAGCAGCTGATATCTTGTTGTTTAATAAATTCTATCCAGTCCTTATCTTCAGTTTTGGATTTTAGGCCTGCAATGTTCCAGCTTAAGATTTTTAGTGGTGATCTAATTCCATCATTTATGTTCCGGCGGCCCATTCTTTGCTACAAGCTTCTGTATGGCTGCTGTGAGATATTACCAGGGATGTTCCATGGCGAATTAACAAGCAAGGGGAACCTCATATTGCTCAAGTTTATTCGTTCAGGTAGTTGGTGTTTGGAGCTAATTGCCCCCTGCAATATCGAGCCAAAGTGTTCTTTTGGCTCATACTTGCTTCATGAGTTTTGTTTTTTAGCTTTTTCGAGAAATATTAATGGATACAGTTCCTTTTGCGGAATGACAGTGATTATTCCCCAAGTCTTCATCAAACTGGGCCAATTTAAGATCTAATTTTCAATCCATGACGAAGCCTAGACTGTCTCTGATGATTCCTCGCTATTTGACCCTTTTCTTTGTATGAATCTTACTGAGAGCAAATCTTTAGTCGTCACATTATGCAGGCCTGGCCTGGAGTTAATCAGATATAAGATATTACACCTGTTTAGAATATCTTGACTCCCTCTTGAAGAATACTCAGGAGTAAACACAATCGTATCTTCATGCTCTTTATTCCTTTCAGAATGGATCTCAAATGTGCTCGCAGCCTTCCTGTGACCGTCTTCCTTGGAGTCGACTTTCATCTTTCTCTTTACTATTGATGTTAACTACAGGTCGTTTGTATGTTAGCTCTTCCAGTTCTTTTATCCTTTCATGATGTATCTCTGTGTTCCTGCATCCTTCGTGTATTTGAGTTCTTGAGGACCAGAATTCAGTTTTTACTTTATTTTCCCAGTCGAGTGCAGGGCGTGGAAGAGCGGGCAGGACCTTGTTGTACCCCAACTGGCCACTGTGATTTCCTGGCCAAGTCTGGAGATGTCTTGTGATTGTCAAGGATGCAGGAGCCGAGGCTATTAAATTATCGTTAGTTTCCACACAAGTGACTGGTTCAATACTTTGTTCGCTTTCTGCGGCCTCAGAGCGCTTCAGCCTCCTAGTTTTTCTTTTACTATTTACTTGTGGTGTATCCCCAATAGTGGTATTTAGCTTTTGTTGACAGTTTCCAATATAATTGCCCACTATGCTTGAATGGTGTACTTGGGCTAGATGTTCTATTTTCATAACTAAGGGATGCTTATCTTTATTAGAACTTAATTTTAGTTTTGATGTCTCTGGGCTCCATTTTCCATTGGCTAAGTGTGGGAGGCTGGCCTGTCTTATAGTGGGTACCTTGGAGTACTTACACCTTGTGCCAGGTCCAGTTATCCCTCATTAGTAGATTAGCGGTGTTCTAGCAGCTTAGGCTGATAGTGGTAGCTATAGCAGAACAGCTTAGGCTGAACTAGAAGACATGCAAAGCTCCTACTATACCACTTATATCACTTAGCACTATATCACAAGAAAACACAATACTCAGAGTTACTAAAAAATAAAGGTACTTCATTTTAGTGACAATATGCCAAAAGTATCTCAGAGGATATGCTCCGTTAGGAGGTAAGTAATATACACAAAATATACACACACAAACCAAATCAGGTAAGTAAACAGTTAGAAAAGTAGTGCAAACACTGTAGAACACAATAGAATGCAATAGGGAGAAATAGACCTAGGGGAAACACAAACCATATATTCCAAAAGTGGAATGCGAACCACGAATGGACCCCAGGTCTAGTGTATTATGTAGAGGGTCGCTGGGAGTGTAAGAAAACACTAAGGGTGTCCAAGATACCCCACCCCAAGACCCTGAAAAGTAGGAGTAAAGTTACCCTACTACCCCAGAAAGACAGTAAAGTTGAGATAGGGGATTCTGCAAGAACAAAAACTGACTGCAAAGCACTGAAGACGGATTCCTGGACCTGAGGACCTGTGAAGAAAGGGGACCAAGTCCAAGAGCCACGCAAGTGTCCAGGGAGGGCAGGTGCCCACTAAACCCCGGATGAAGGTGCCAAAGGGCTTCCTCTGGATGGAAGAAGCCAAAGATTCTGCAACAACAGAAGTTGCTAGGAACTTCACCTTTGGTCAGAAGATGTCCCATGGCGTGCTGGAGGATGCAGAGTTGTTTCCATGCAGAAAGACCACAAACAAGCCTTGCTAGCTGCAAGAGTTGTGGTTGAGGATGTTGGGTGCTGCCAGGGCCCCGAAAGGACCAGGAGGTTGCCCCTTGGAGGAGGAGACAGAGGGGGCACTCAGCAATATAGCGAGCCCACACAAAAGCAGGCAGCACCCACAGAAGCACCTGAACAGGCATTAAGAAGATCTGAGCACGACGGTCAACTCAGCACAACAAAAGAGAGTCCCACGAAGTCGGAGTCCAACTCAGCAAGTTGGGCAATGCAGGACAGAGTGCTGGGGACCTGGGCTAGGCTGTGCACAAAGGAAGTCTTGCAGAAGTGTACAGAAGCCCTAGCAGCTGCAGTTCACGCAATACACAGGATTACTGTCTGGCGTGGGGAGGAAAGGACTTACCTCCACCAAATGTGGCAGATGGGCCACTGGACTGTCAAGGACACTTGGACCCAGCTCCTGTGTTCCAGGGACCACACTCGTCAGGATGAGAGGGGACCCAGAGAACTGGTGAACCAGAGGTTTGGTGCCTGCGTTGGCAGGGAGAAGATTCCGTTGACCCACAGGAGATTTCTTCTTGGCTTCCAGTGCAGTATGAAGGCAGACAGCCCTCAGAGCATGCACCACCAGGAAACAGTCGAGAAAGCCGGCAGGTTGAGGCGCTACAATGTTGTTGGTAGTCTTCTTGCAACTTTGTTGCGGTTTTGCAGGCGTCCTGGAACAGTCAGCGGTCAATCCTTGGCAGAAGTCGAAGAGGGAAGTGCAGAGGAACTGTGATGAGTTCTTGCATTTGTTACCTGGTGAGATACCCACAGAAGAGACCCTAAATAGCCCTCAGAGGAGGATTGGCTACAGAGAAAGGTAAGCATCTATCAGGAGGGATCTCTGACGTCACCTGCTGGCACTGGCCACTCAGAGCTGTCCATTATGCCCTCACACCTCTGCATCCAAGATGGCAGAGGTCTGGAACACACTAGAGGAGCTCTGGGCACCTCCTCTGGGAGGTGCTGGTCAGGGAAGTGGTCACTCCCCTTTCCTTTGTCCAGTTTCATGGCAGAGCAGGGGTGGGGGGATCCCTGAACCGGTGTAGACTGGCTTATGCAAGGAGGGCACCATCTGTGCCCCTCAAAGCATTTCCAGAGGCCAGGAGAGGCTACTCCTCTCAGCCCCTACACATCTATTTCCAAAGGGAGAGGGTGTAACACCCTCTCTCAGAGGATCCCTTTGTTCTGCCTTCCTGGGACTGGGCTGCCCAGGCCCCAGGGGGGCAGAAACCTGTCTGTGGGCTGGCAGCAGGGGTAGCTGCAGAGACAACCCCGGAAAGTTAGTTTGGCAGTACCCAGCCTCTATGCTGGAGACCCAGGGATGCATGGAATTGTCCCCTCAATACCAGAATAGTATTGGGGTGACAATTCCATGATTCTAGAAATGTTACATTGCCATGTTCGGAGTTACCATTGTGACGCTACATATAGGTATTGACCTATATGTAGTGCATGCGTGTAATGGTGTCCCCGCACTCACAAAGTCCGGGGAATTTGCCCTGAACAATGTGGGGGCACCTTGGCTAGTGCCAGGGTGCCCACACACTAAGTAACTTTGCACCTAACCTTCACTAAGTGAGGGTTAGGCATATAGGTGACTTATAAGTTACTTAAGTGCATTGTAAAATGGCTGTAAAATAACGTGGATGTTATTTCACTCAGGCTGCAGTGGCAGTCCTGTGTAAGAAATGTCTGAGCTCCCTATGGGTGGCAAAAGAAATGCTGCAGCCCATAGGGATCTCCTGGAACCCCAATACCCTGGGTACCTAAGTACCATATACTAGGGAATTATAAAGGTGTTCCAGTGTGCAAATTAGAATTGGTAAAATGTGTCACTAGCCTGCAGTGACAATTTTAAAAGCAGAGAGAGCATAAACACTGAGGTTCAGATGAGCAGAGCCACAGTGATACAGTTAGGCACCACACAGGGAACACATACAGGGCATACTTTATGAGCACTGGGGTCCTGGCTAGCAGGATCCCAGTGACACAGGCAAAAACAAACATACCTACAGTAAAAATGGGGGTAACATGCCAGGCAAGATGGTACTTTCCTACACTAAGTCCTTGCTTGCCTCATTTATCCCTGGATTTGCTGCTGGATCTATTTCCAACCTCTTTTTGTTCCTTATGCCATGGCTAGATGCTTGACTTTCACTAAATCCAGTGCGTATACGATTTATATGAGACTGATAGGTACAGATTTTCTCACACAGCAAAACTGAATTTTTATTCATGAAGTTGCTATCTTTGTCCATTACTTTTCCAGGGCTCTCCGTCATGATATTTTTATTTACATACTGTTGCTGGGCAGGAAGTACAATTTTTTGAATTTGCCCCACTGATCTTGACTGCTGCGTCATGTTTTGTGCCTTTCTTGCTGTGTTTTTTTGTTCCCCCTAGCTTTTTTCCACGTACTTTTCCAATTCCCTATTTGTTGAAGCCTTTTATTCTGAACCCTCTTTCTTACTATGCTTGAAGTTTCAATTTCTGATAGAGAGATTCTGCTCTTTACCTCTATCTCATTTATGCAATCACGTGCATCTGGGCAGCCTGCTCGTCCTAGGCTTTGCGAGCCTGTTCTGTCCATTGGCATTCTTGTGGTTCTTGACTGTATTTTTGTGGGCTCGTGGTTGCACACTTGTAAGGTTTTAAGGCTATGTTTGCAATCTTCAATTATGTAGTTAATTACCTTCGGAACTTCCAGTAGTTTTTCCAACAATGGTCCACATGTTTGCCTGTCTGCTGTATTGGCAGCCGACTGTTGCCACAAATTATCCCTTACAGCACCCTCTACCAGAGCCATCCTGTAGTCTACAGTATGGTCTTTATTGTGGCTGTAAATTGTTTGGTCAGCTCAAGTTGATTATCAAGTTTAAGGGACTGGGCCATGATCACACCTGCAGTTGAGTCCAATGTTGTACATATGATTTTCATGATGGTAAGAACTGGTTGATCTAGTGAAGAATCGTTTCTGTTTTCCCAATTTTGCCCATTTAGCTTATTGTTTGTTGGGCCTTCCGGAATCTTATCGCCTTTATCCCTGAGGCCTTTTATTAAATTGCCATCCAAAAAATGTAAGTCCTCCGATGTTATGCTGTCTAATTGGGGTTCTATATTTCTGATTACAGAATTATTGAGTGAGAAAAGCTCTAAACTAAATGAATTCGTATCATGTCTGCATAGTGTGGAGTTACTTTTTCCTACTTGGCCTTCAAGATAGGACTGTGGCACAGGGAGCTTATGGGACTGCTTTATTAATAGCTGTTCTATTTTTGGTCCCTCATTGTTTGTATTCTGATGTACTATTGGGTCCGCTTGGACACTTTCTGTTGAGGTTGTTTTTAAGGAATTTCTGGGGTTTTGTGATCCTAATTGGACTCGGGAATAATTCCTGTATAGTTCATGGCTCTTTATTTGCTCTCCTAAGGAATGTTCCCACTCCGATGGCTTAATTATTTCAGATTCACTGCCCTTTGAAGAATTATGCACTGGTTGGGATGATTGCAAAGGAGATGGAAGTAGTTCCGGCTTCCAGGTCTCTAATTGCTCCAGTTCAAGCCCCATCATAATAACGTCGCATTTTTCCCTCAGTAGCTGTACTGTGGGATCACCAGACATGGAATATTGTATCTGTAACCAATCTTCGCTTGAATTAAGGTAGTTGTAGTAGTTAATTATGATGTTTACTTTTGTCTTGCTTTTCTTATCTCCTTGTTCCCAACTGATTCTGAGTACAACAGTGTGTTCTGTTGTTTCCTACTTGGAGGAATTGGAGGAATTGTGGGGCTCCCCTCAATTTCTCCTGCTTTCAGGACTGCACATCCAATATCGCAGGCTGAGTCCTGGCCTGCCCCCCAATAGATCCCTCACCCTTGGTATCCTTGGTAACATTTTGGTCAGAACGGGCTGGCAAGGAGAGTTCCAGATTGGAAATCCCAACCTTCTCCTCCAGTAAGGCACTTTCATTGCCACTTTCATCACCAAGGGGTCTGAGTTGGTGCCCCCCCTACCACAGCCTTTACTCGTCTTGCGGGATTCCCTGAGAATGACTTTGTGAGCCGAGATCCCGTTCAAGCCCGCGATCTAACCCGCAATCGGGTTCCTGCTTTGTACATAGGAGTCTCGTTGAGTGAGCTAGCGCCTCCTTTGCCCTCTTTGTTTTTCCCCTTGTTCCAAACATCTTGGGAAGAATGTAACCTCCCCTTAAGTCCTTGCAGATTTCTATGAAAGACCTTTGTTAAGTTCTCACTGCTTAGAACCCTCTCACCAGATTTATTTTATGGAGATGCAACTACTCCTTTAACATCCTTAACATCTTACTCCTTCTCCACTCCTCCTCCTCCTCCTCTCCTTATTATTACTGTTGCTCACGATTTATTTGCTTATGCTTATGGTTAATTGCTTAACTGCTTACTTGTGTATGCCTCTCATCGTCTTTCGCCGCCTCCTCTCCCTCTTGGCACTCAAGGAAACTCTTGAGGTACACTTGAAGTATCCACGTGCCCTGTGCCTCATGAGGCTCTGGATCCACACAGGCCTCGACAACCTCCAGGGGCCTGGCTTCTGGGGTGCTTGTGTGGCTGGAATCAACTGTGGCCAAGTAGAAGTCGGGCCACCAACCGTCAGTCAAGCAGCTGGAGCACAGGCTGCTACAGATTCCCAGGCGGCAGCGGCGGGAGCAAGGACAAGAGGAACGGTAGGGAGCGGCAAAGCCTCTCCCCCGTCAGTGCCGACAATACCAACTGGCAAAATGGCACCAACGCAAGGGCTGCACCAGATCAGACCAGAGGAGCAGCACAGCCCCCGGCAGCACTCCCTGGACGGTGCCTGGCCCCGACCGGCTTGCCCAGGATGCAACAATGCTACCGTGGCACAATCCGTCCACCTCGTCCTGCCGTGAACCACCTGGCACCAACGTCGGCGTCGTGAGACGCAAGGTCGACTCAATCAGTCAGCCGCGCGCTCCTTCCGAAATTCGTCACCGCAATGCTCTTCAGTGGTTCGCAAGTGAAAGCAGGTTGGAAGAGAATTGCAGTTATCCAGTGAAAAGGCATTTCCATGACTGTCAGGCAAAAAAGAAGCATTTGTTGCCTATTTTGGCAACTAGTTATGTGGATAGAAATGTGTGATGTGGAACAGGGGTCTCCAATCTTTTTTGTGGTAAAAGCTACTTATGTTAGTGAACATCATCCAGAACTATGATTATTATAATAAATTTAATACTGACCACATCAGACAAGTTTACATGTTGGTTTTAAATATAAACTTTTCAGTTTTGTAGGCCTGACTACACACAGGAGAGCTACTTATGTGTTGCTCAAGAGCAACTAGTAGGTCACAGCTACTCATTAGAGACCCCTGAATGTGGAGATTAGAACTATGCCATCTTGAATCCTGATATATAACTAATTTGGATGTTTACTGTTTTTATATTAAATATGGATGTACTCGTAACTATGATGTAATTGTTATCAGCATCTCATCAGGCAACTTGAACCATTCAATTTTGTCACATCCTTGAAATATGACTAGCCCAGTGGGGTAGGCACTGAACTGGGAATTCATGCTCATGTGATAGGTTGATTATTTAGGTTGATTATTATTTAAATCCTGTTAGGATCTAGAGGAATATAGGTTTGGTATACCACTGAATATGCTCTATGGTGATTTGAGTGCAATAATGATTGGCAATATTAAAAAGAATTGAGAGCTACACTTTTAAATTATTGTAAATTATAATAAAATAGATTTTTTTTTAATTTCATAACTCAATCCCAGCTATTTTTATTTTCAGTCAACACATGTTTCACAACCTACACATCAGTTCATCAGGGTTGCACAAATATCTCAATGCTAGTCAGCAGAATAATTTAAGTTCTCTTGTGTTTCTACATATCTTTTCAATAGTTTGTGATAAAACACAATCTGTTATATTGCCTATAAAACTTTAATAAGCATTAAAGCAGATTGTGTTTTAAAGAATAAAGGCCCATATTTAACTGAAAAAAACGGAGCGCGACGCTCTACCAAAATTAGCAGCGCTGCGCTCTGTCATTTTCACAACGCAGGGATACGCTGCATTTATTTTAAATATGGCGTGCCCCTGTGTTGTTCCCTGCGCTGGCGCTAAATTGAGCTGCCTATTGCCAACGCAGGCATCCTTGCACCATTGTGCAAGGATGTGTGCGTTGAAGGGTTTGATTGTTTATGTGTTGAACGGTGTCCCTTCCTGCACATAAACAATCACTAATGGTGATTTGGCACTTCTGTGTGTGCTGCAGAATGCAAATAGTGGCTTAACACCACCTTGTAAATATGGCGCAGTGCTTAGAGCCACCGTAACGTCATGAAAAGTGACATTCCGGTTGTGCTCGGGGTTCATAAATATGCCACAAAGTTTGCTACTGGCTGCTGCTGTTTGTGTTCTGTTGTATATAGCACTATTTTCTTTGCGTAAAATGATTCCTCAGATCTTTTTTGGACCCAAGGGTGCATTTTTACCTAAGAAAATAGGGCTACAAGCTGGGTTACAGTGATTTTTTTTATGTCAGTGGACTTTTGCGTAGTTTTATATATTTACGCTACAGCAAATTACACTCGTCCCTAATTTTTGGGTTTAACTTTAGCTGTCTGGGAAGAGGTCATGTCATCATACAATTCACATCACAGAACACACAACGTACACATACACCTGTGCATTCAGATATAAGAAGGGGATTTTGGACAACGCTTTCAAGCACTGGGTACTGTGATTCCGCGGACTTTTGGCATTGGCAAACAATGTTATCCATCAGCGCTGGCATCAGCTGCAGGCATTTTGCAAATGTGAGCACACTAGATCACTTTTCCTCATTCAGATTGGAATTAATTCCATTTAATTTACTCGGAGGGTCTCAGCCTTGCATTGTAATGTTTCTACCATTTTCCACATCTATTCGTCCATCGGTCTCCGTTGGTCTCATACTCATCACGGCCCTGATCGTTCTTTTTTTGTTTTTCCATTCCGACATGGTGCCATGTCGAAACGTTAAAAAAACGCCAAAATAATAGTACCTCACAGTTCATGCACAAACGTGCATACACGCAGATAACAGTTTGACATTTTTTTCTTAGCATTCCAAGAAGATTGTCTTGTGCGCAATGCATGTTCCGAGATTCATTCACTTGGGTGAATCACAACGCAGGAAGACTGGTGCATCATGATGCAGCCATGACAATTTTAGCTGTTTGACTTCTTCCAACGTGGCCTAAAGCCATGCCAGAACAGTAAGTTGAAATGTAAAAAAAAAAAAATGTGTGGGAAGCGTCAAGAAAAAATGGACGTCATTATCCTTTGCTACCCTGGCGCTGCATTTGCAACCCTTGGACTTAGAAGTGGCAAATTCAGTGTCAGGAACACAGTGGCAGCTCGTCCTTATTGGCGTCAGTTAGGGCTTCACTCTTTTTGTTTTCTGTCATTTTTTTATCACACTAATACTGAACAACAATATATTATTCACTATTAGAATAATAAAAATGGAGAAAAATTAGCTGGAATATGCCCCTCAACTGCAGCGCAGTTAAGTAAAAAATGCTTTGAAATGTATGTTGTGTGCGTGCTTGTAGGGTGGAGTGTGTTTATGTGAGAGTGTATGAAAGTGTGAATGTGTGTGTATGTGTGAGTATTTGTATGTGAGTGAAAGGGGGAATTAAAGGGCTTGCGATATCACTTCCGCTACCCCTGGCATTTGTGAAATGACGTCCATGAAAAGCCAGCAACCCTTTAGGAGATTGCAGCTGATATCACTCGGTCTATTAAAAGTGAATCCTATTGGCTTTCCAATGCCTGTTGTTAGCCACCCTTTGAGCAAATTTGGCAGCTGTGTCTATGATTAGTGAACATTTTAGTAGATGTGTGTCTGTTGCAGACAGTCCAATTTAAAAGTGTTTTAAGATTAATACTACGTTGCTGTGAAGTTTGGCTCAGAATCATTGAAACCAAAAGATGTGTGGTAGTCATTGATCCGGGGGTGCGCTGTGTGGATGGACTGATGATCACAGATTGTGTCCGTTTTTTATTTTACATTCAGGCTGCATGAAACACAGGAAGCAGATAAATGCTCCCAGCGCACTCGGTGGCTTGCGGGAGGAGTACCATTGGGCCGCACAGAAACGCTGGGACTGCCACTGAACATCTGGCAGATATTTATGTCCCTTTGGATGGGAGTGCCGATCTACAGTAGAATGTTTATGCTCAGGAGTTTAAATGCTCAACTGTAATGTGAGATTACGATAGAAAAATAACAGGGGGAATGTTTGTCTTGCAGTTTAGTGGGACTAGAGAAGGGAGCACCATGGGAGTTGTGTGAAAAATGTATGCATTTTTCACATTTGTTTGCTTTTATTTGGAGCACTAGGGACTTCTAGAGTCTAGTTTAGTACATGTTGGAAATATTCAGTCACTGCTGTAAAACTTTAACCTCTTCCATGCCGTAAGTAAATACATATTCACTGCACATTACCAACTACTTAGGAGCGGCTACTAGTTAGTTCCAAAGTAGGGTCCCAGGGAACACGCTTGAATGTTGGTGGCGTGGTTCGTCCTTTACTCCACAGATCCAAAATGTCCTCAGTGTTCTTTAATACGCATGTGTATATGGCTGTCCTGTTCAAGAACGTGCATTCTGGAACACATGCATGTTATAAGAATCCACCATGAACTTACAATGGAGAGTAAGGCTTTCGATTTAGAAACTTATTAAAGGAACCAACGTGAATGCTTCTGGAATAAAGCAGATGAATAACGCATATTTCGAAGCATTTAAAAAATGCTTCTACATTATGAGGCTTTACTGACATTCTTACAGAGTTTGGCTCAGGCATACTCTTCTCCAGTACCACAGGAACTGAAACAGTTCACTTAAAAAAGTAAACTTAGACTTTTAATCTAAACTTGGACCAAAGGTCTAAGTTTACAACGTTTGGAATTCACAAAGAGCATTTAGGAGTACTATCTTTATGTTACTTTTGTGAATGGGGCCTATTTATAGAATTACATACATGCGCACACACACACACACACATTTCACTTTAAACATACTCTGCACACAGTTTACATAACACACACATGCACGATAAATTCACATATAAAAATGCATGACTTCTCACACACCTCTTAAACAGTTAACCAACAGCACCTAACACAATCTATAAGTCTTAAGGGACCACTTCAAGTTGGGAAGTAGCACGTGAGATGATAAAGTCCACATAAAGGTTCACGTTATCAAACAGAAACATACAACCAAAAGCTGGAGACATATAGGGGGTCATTACAACCCTGGCGGACGGTGTTAAAGCAGCGGAAATACCGCAAACAGGCCGGCGGACAAAAAAAGGGAATTATGACCCTGGCGGAAACCGCCAACAAAGACAGCCACTTTAACACTTCGCCCGCCACGGCGGTAGAGACAAGCAGCGCGGCGGTCACCGCCAAAAGACAGGCGGAAGACAATGTACCGCCCACACTATTACAACCGCCAATCCGCCACCTTTTCTGGGGCGGATTCACCGTGGATAAAAACACGGCGGAAACAGCTTTTGCTATGGGAAAACGCTCACCTGAACATATCCCACGAGGAACGAGGAATCCATGGAGCCGGAACTCCAAATACTCCCTGCCCTTGTGTTTCTGCTCTTCTACGACCAACAGCTACGTAGGCGCCGCAGACAACGGTGAGTACTGCACCTACGACATGGGGGAGGGGGGAGGCAAAAGTTAGGGGGACACCCACCAAACACCCCCACCACCACCCTCGCATATTACAACATACACACCAATGCATTCACAAAAATGACAGTAACAACCCACAATCCCCCCAGAAGAATGAATGCACAAAGCAACAATTGGGCAAACAATGTAATGTGCCAATATACATGTCATACAAAAATATACAGATATATATTTGAAAATCAGTCATAATTATATACAATACGAGAAGTAGTGCATTTATGCACATAACAATGTCCGTGCAACATCAGTCCAAAAATACATGGGCGAGGCCCACAAACGATACCTGACCACAATCGGAGAGAACACTGCCGGGGCATCAGATAGAAATAATACAGGCACCTCAGGGGGAAGGGAAGGGGGGGCACCTCAGCCGGATGACTGCAAAGCCAGATCCACGACGGGGCTCCATGCCCATTTATGCCCTCCTGGGGAGTGCAAAGCCGCAGTCTCTCAAGTCTCTACAGTGGGTAGGTTGCCCACTGTGCCATCCTGGGGAGTGCAAAGCCACAGTCTCTCAAGTCTCTACAGTGGGTGGGTTGCCCACTGTGCCAACCTGGGGAGTGCAAAGCCACAGTCTCTCAAGTTGATGCAGGTCTCTACTGGTACTGGGGGGGACTGGTGCCCAGACTGGATGAGTCTCCCCGTGAAAGGTAGTGTCCTGTCACTGTCCCAGCTGCACATGGGATAAGGATGCCTGATGTGGCGGGCCATTCATTCCTACATGGTGCATTGCCCTGTTCAGCGGTGCTTTGCCATGGTGGTCTTTGCCCTGTTCAGCGGTGCTTTGCCATGGCGGTTCAGGACTGTTCAGCGGTGCTTTGCCATGGCGGTTCAGGACTGTTCAGCGGTGCTTTGCCATGGCGGTTCAGGACTGTTCAGCGGTGCTTTGACATGGCGGTCTCTGGACTGTTCAGCGGTGCTTTGCCATGGCGGTCTCTGGACTGTTCAGCGGTGCTTTGCCATGGCGGTCTCTGGACTGTTCAGCGGTGCTTTGACATGGCGGTTCAGGACTGTTCAGCGGTGCTTTGCCATGGCGGTCTCTGGACTGTTCAGCGGTGCTTTGACATGGCGGTTCGGGACTTTTCAGCGGTGCTTTGCCATGGCGGTCTCTGGACTGTTCAGCGGTGCTTTGACATGGCGGTTCAGGACTGTTCAGTGGTGCTTTGCCATGGCAGTCTCTGGACTGTTCAGCGGTGCTTTGCCATGGCGGTCTTTGCCCTGTTCAGCGGTGCTTTGCATTTGCGGTCTCTGGACTGTTCAGCGGTGCTTTGACATGGCGGTTCTGATAAGGACATTGGTGTGTGGCATGACATTCTATACACTGGACATTGGTGTGTGGCATGACGTCTTCTACACTGGACATTGGTGTGTGGCATGACGTTTCATCATTGCCCAGCGGGGCTGTGGCAGCCGGGGCCCTCCATGGCACAGACTCCGGCAGTGGTCTCCTGACCAGTGACGATAGTGGGTCCCTCCTGGGCACTGACTCCTGCGGTGGTCTCCTGACCAGTGACGATAGTGGGGCCCTCCTGGGCTGTGACTCTGGCGGTGGTCTCCTGACCAGTGACGAAACTCGGGCCCTCCTGGGCTGTGTCTCTGGGGATAGTCTCCTGACCAGTGACGATAGTGGGGCCCTCCTGGGCACTGACTCCGGCGGTGGCGGTGGTCTCCTGACCAGTGACGATACTCGGGCCCTCCTGAGCAATGACTCCGGCGGTAGTCTCCTGACCAGTGACGATAGTGGGGCCCTCCTGGGCTGTGACTATGGCGGTGGTCTCTGGACCAGTAACGACGGTGCTGGCGGTTGTGTCTCGACCGCCGGAAATGATGGCGCACTTCTCCGCCGTGACACTCACAACAGGCTGGGCAGACTTCCTCTGTCCCTTCCCCACCTTTGGTGGAGTGACAGCTGACTCTCCAATCCCCTTGGAACCCATTTCAGTTGTTTTCCCACCAGGAGTCTTAACACGGTCCCGTCGTCCACTCTCCAATTTTGGAGCCTTTACAGGGGGTGGGCTGCCAGTGCCTTGACTCTGGGTCCTACTGCCAGACCCTGGTGGCCGTTGCACTCCAAAAACCTTGAACAGGCACCACTGGTATTGGAGGCTTTTTGGCTGAGGCGCTACGACGGGACTGATGAATTGGAGGGGGGGGCTGGGGGCAAAAAGGTCAACTTTACAGAGGGACAGTTTCTGACGAACACTGGGATGGGTAGCTGGAGGGGGTCTGGGAGTGGAGGAAGAGGAGGTGGATGTTGGAGGTGTAACTTTAGGTGTTTTGGGTGCAGGTGCAGGTACTGGAGGCTGTCGTGAGGTGGATGGATGTTGGGTGAGTGATTGGTGGCGTTTGTGTACTTTGGGAGGGGGCGTCACAGACACACTGGGAGAGGACACAGGGGACATGTAAATGGCAGTGGAGGTGGTGAGTGCAGGTGAGCGGCTTGTGGTGCTGGGTGTCCTGGTGCGATTCATGGTGCCTGTAGATGTGGTGCATGCAGGTGTGTATGTAGATGACACTGGGAGGGTGGAGGGAGAAGAGGAGGAGGGGGACACAGTGGAGGCAGTGGATGTTGTTGTGTCTGTATGTGGCTGAGGCTTGCGTGAGTGCTTGTGGTGTGTGTGGTGCCTATGTTTGCTTGAGCTACTTGTGTGTGTTGACTTGTGTGCATGCTGGTCTGTAGGTGTGCTTGGGATGGGCTGGGGTACAGGAGATTGGGTCTGGGTGGAGGAAGTTGGAGGGGGAGGCTAGACACAGGGACAATTGCTGCAATCAGTGCTGAGGCCAAAGATTGCAGGGTTCGCGGAAGGACAGCCTGACCAGAATGAATGCCCTCCAGGAATGCATTACAGTGTTGCAACTCTCGTTCTACACCCTGGATGGCATTCACAAAGGTAGACTGCCCAACAGTGAGTGACCTGAGGAGGTCAATGGCCTCCTCACTGAGGGCAGCAGGGGTGACTGGGGCAGGGCCTGAGGTGCCTGGGGCGAAGGTGATGCCCACCCTCCTGGGTGAGCGGGCAAGGGCGAATGCTGAGGGGCTGCTGGGAGGGCTGTGCTGGTAGGGGAGGTGGCGGCTGTACCTGTAGAGGTGGGGGGCACAGATGGTGCCGCCACCACAAGGGAGCCCACATCGTCGAACGAGTCTGTGTCGCTGCTTGGTGATCCGGTGGCCGACGTGAAGCCCCCCTCACCCTCCGTCCCACTAGTGCATTCAGAGTCCGTGGTGTGGCCCTCCATGGCCATGTGGGATGCAGCTCCCTCGTGCTCCGGTGCCACTCTACCTCTGCCTGTTGATGCTGATGTACAAAAGGACAGGGAGAGCAGACAAAGGGGGGGAGACAGAAGAAAGAGGGTTTTAGTGCATGGCATACCGCTACCGTTGGCGGACAAGACAAACGCAGATGCCCCCTGCATTACGCCGTGCTCCTGCCCTCTGCACATGCAATTTCTGGGATATGGCCTATATGGCAATGGTGGACATCGGCGCACATGCATGCCACAGGGACAACTGTACCTCGACTTGGTACTCTGCTGAGGTGGGGTAGAGTGCCACATGGCCTACATTACGGAGGGTCCTTGCCTACCGAACTCGCCCTGGCCTAGGGACACCCTCAGGCAACCTCCACCACCCAGACACCTCCACTGTACGCAAAGTCCGCAGAATGAGGTTGTACTCACCCCCTTGTGTCTGCTGTGATGCCCTCAAGCGCCCATCCAACTCCGGGTAGGCCACCGCCAGGATCCGGAACATCAGGGGGGTCATGGTGCGACGGGCACCCCTCCCACGTTGGGAGGCCATCCCTAGCTGAGCCTCCGCCGTCTTCTTGCTGCAGCGGCAAATGTCCTCCCATCTCTTCCGGCAGTGGGTGCCCCGTCTCTGGTGGGCCCCCAGGGTCCGGACCTCCTTGGCGATGGCACGCCAAATGTCCCTCTTCTGGTGGGCGCTGACCTACATGACATGCACAAGGAAAGAGGAACAGTCATTACCAACTGCACCGTCATTGTGAGTGGCCCCCTCCCTACTCTGGCCATGTGGCCCATACATTCCCAAGCATTAATGTTCTATGGACTCTGCCCCCTTCCCTCTTCCAACCAGCCCTAGCCCATCCAACGTGCTCCCTGTGTACTAACCTGTTGGTCTGGAGGACCGTAGAGTAGCGTGTACTGGGGGAGGACCCCGTCTACCAGTTTCTCCAACTCCTGTGCAGTGAAAGCAGGGGCCCTTTCGCCAGGCGCAGCAGCCATCGTCGCTTCCAGACCGAGGTCACAGCAGCACTTGCAGTGTAGGTCCTCTCCTGACGAAGGTCAGGTATCTAGTGATTGAACAGATAGAAAATGGCGGTGACGTCCGCGGCGGTGACGTCCGCGGCGGTGCGCATCATCACCGCCAGTGCACCTGTTCATTGGCTCCTGGGACCCATAGGGTCCAATGTTAACCAATGCAGCATTGCGCCGCGGTCTACGACCGCCTACCGCGACGGTGTGTGACGCCAGCGCTGTTACCCCACAATCCCATTGTCCCACTTTAGAGGTCAGGCAGCCGCCATTTCAGGGGCCCACATGGCTCCATTTACTTCTGCGTCACACATGGCTAGGCCTACACTCAACACACATACAGGAAGGGTTTTGTGAGTGGTGTAGTCTTGTGTGTGACTGTGGGTACATATCTGGATGAATAATGACTGGTTCTTCGCTGTTGTCCTTCGTAGGCACCGTCTGCTGGGACATATGAAAAGATGGCGGAATCCTCCGGTGTACCGACCGCTGGTGGACCTGTTGACAATGGAAGAGCGAGATGTCATTGTAACCTACCGGTTTGACCGTGCCACAATCCAGGAACTATGTATCCAGTTGGAGCCAGACCTGATGTCACCAATCTGCCATCAGACTGGAATCCCCCCTGACGTGCAGGTGCTGTTAGTGCTCCATTTCCTTGAAAGTGGGTCTTTTCAGACAACTGTGGCCATGGCATCAGGGATATCCCAGCCTATGTTTTCCAACGTGTTGTCCTGAGTGTTGTCTGCCCTGCTGAAACACGTAAGGAGATACATCATTTTCCCTGAGGTGAAGGATTTGCCTACAGTGAAAGGTGACTTCCATGCCCTTGGACATATCCCCAACGTCATAGGTGCTATTGATGGTACCCATGTAGCTCTGGTCACCCCCCACAGGAGTGAACAGGTGTACAGGAACAGGAAGAGTTATCATTCCATGAATGTCCAGATGGTCTGTTTGGCAGACCAGTACATCTTGCAGGTAAATGCCATGTTCCCTGGCTCAGTGCATGACGCCTACATCCTGCGGAATAGCAGCATCCCTGATATGATGGGTCAACTCCAGAGGCACCGTGTATGGCTATTGTGGGACTCTGGTTATCCCAACCTTTCGTGGCTATTGACCCCAGTGAGGAATCCCAGGACCAGGGCAGAGGAACAGTACAATGAGGCCCATGGGCGGACTAGGAGGGTGATCGAACGCACCTTCGGCCTCCTGAAGGCGAGGTTCAGGTGCCTCCATATGACAGGTGGATCCCTATTCTACTCACCGAAGAAGGTGTGCGACATCATCATCGCCTGCTCCATGCTCCATAATTTGGCTTTGCGACGCCAGGTGCCTTTTCTGCAGGAGGATGATCCAGATGCCGGTGTTGTAGCAGCTGTGGAGCCTGTGGAGCCTGTGGACAGTGATGAGGATGAAGCTGATGAAGAAGACAACAACAACAAGAGGGAGTCAGTCATACAGCAATATTTCCAATGAGACACAGGTGAGAACATTTTCATTTTTAGATTTACATTAACTTTCACACGTCTACCTCTATCTTGTTTTTCGATTTGAGTCAACATTTGGCAACTGAGTTGTACCCTTCCATTACGGTTTCACAGGTGTGGTTACCTACGTGTCAACTGCTTGCATCTTTCAAGGGCTTGTGATGTGTGACATAGGTATGTTAGCTTTAGAATGGTACACCCATTATGACACTGTCATTGATAATACATTTTTACTGAATCACAGACTGACTCCAGATTGTTTTGTGTTTCAAGGGTGTTTATTGAAGTGCTCAGAAATGGGAGGGGGTTGGAAAATGAGGATGGGAGATGGTGGAGGAATGTCCATAGCAGAGTCCAGTCTATTAGTCTCACAGGTGCACTGCCCATCTGGGCATAGGAAGTGGAGCTGGGGCAGTTAAAGTATGGACAGGGTAACAAAGTGGGACGGTGGGGGGACAATCAGGGTGGTCTCATTTCTTGGCGGGGGTCTTGCCATCTTGCTCTGTCCTGTTCCTGGATCTCAGGGCCTGCTTGCGTGGTGGTTGTCCGTCTGCAGGGTGTGGGGTGCTGGTGTGTTGGTCCTGTGGCGGGGCGTCCTGTCCACTAGCGCCGGCGGAGGTGGTGGGAATTTCATCGTCCTGGCTAGTGTCAGGGGCCCCTTGGAGTGCCACGGTGTCCCTCAAGGTCGTCTGTATGTCCTTCAGCACCCCTACGATGGTGCCCAGGACGGAGCTGATGGTCCTGAGCTCCTCCCTGAACCCCAAATACAGTTCGTCCTGCAGGCGCAGGGTCTCCTGCAACTTGTCCAGGACCGTCGCCATCGTCTCCTGGGAGTGGTGGTATGCTCCCATGATGGAGGATAGGGCCTCGTGGAGAGTGGGTTCCCTTGGCCTGTCCGCCCCCTGTCGCACAGCAGCCCTCCCAGTTCCCCTGTGTTCCTGTGCCTCCGTCCCCTGGACCGTGTGCCCACTACCACTGCCCCCAGGTCCCTCTTGTTGTTGGGGTGGTGGGTTACCCTGGGTGCCCTGTAGTGGTGGACACACCGCTGATTGACCTGTCCTGGGTAGGGAGGTTTGGGCCCGCTGGGTGGGTGCTGTGCTGGTGTTACCAGAGGGTGGAAGGTCGGTGTTGGGCTGTGCCTGTGCAAGGGGAACCGACTGTCCAGAGGCCCACGATGGTTCGGGCTGGTCATCAGGATCCAGTAGGGCAGAGCTGCTCTCGTCACTGTGGGTCTCTTCTGGGGGTGGAGTGGTGTTGCCTGGACCCTCTGGTGTGGTGACGATCCTTCGGATTCCTGCAGGGGCATAAGAGCATGATTATTGCATGTGTGTGTAATGGTGTGCAATGGGTGGATGTTTGTGTACCCCAGTGCAAGCATTCCGGTGTTCTGGTTTGTGTGGTGATGGTTGGGGGGGGTGTACTGGGTATGTTCAGTGGGCATGCTTTAGTGAGGGGTGTCCATGCTTAGTTGTGTCATGCAGGGCTTGGTGTTGGGATGGGTGGTTTGTGTCATGGGTACATTAGTGAGGAGTTGTAGTGATAGGGGAGGGGGGAGAGGGAGGGGGTGTGCGATAGCAAGCCGGTTAGGGTGGGGGATATGATAGTTACAAATTGACTTACCAGTGTCCCATCCTCCACCGACTCCTGCGAGGCCCTCAGGATGGAAGATGGTCAAGACTTGCTCCTCCCATGTTGTTAGTTGTGGGGGAGGAGGTGGGGGTCCGCCGCCAGTCCGCTGTACCGCGATGTTGTGCCTGGAGACCGTTGAACGCACCTTCCCCCGTAGGTCGTTCCACCTCTTCCTGATGTCCTCCCTATTTCTTGGGTGCTGTCCCACGGCGTTCACCCTGTCCACTATTCTGCGCCATAACTCCATCTTCCTGGCTATTGATGTGTGCTGTACCTGTGAGCCAAATAGCTGTGGCTCTACCCGGACGATTTCCTCCACCATGACCCTGAGCTCCTCCTCGGAGAAGCGAGGGGGTCTTTGGCGTGACATGGGGTGGTGTGTGTGATGTGTGGGGTGGTGTATGTGGTGATGGTTGTGGTGAGTGTAGTGGTGTGTGGTGTTTTGTGCGTGGATGTTGTGTGGGTGATGGTGTTGTGTACCTCTGTGTAGTGGGGTTGTCTATTCTGTGCTCTCTCTCTGTCGCCTTCGTGTCTAATTGTTGGTCGTAGAGGTTTGTGGGTGATGTGGGTGTGTGTTTTATATTGTATTGGGTGTGTGGGAGTGTTGTTTGTATGTGTATCAGGTGTGTGTATTTGGAACTGTCCAATGTGGCGGTGTTTTGTAGATGTGTGTGTATTTTGAGCGCAGCGGTGTGTACCGCCAATGGAATACTGCGGTTGAAAGACCACCGCGTGGATTCGTGTGTCGTAATAACATGGGCGTGTTTCTGTTGGCGTGGAGGTGGAGGTTTTGTTTCCGCCAGTTTATCACTGACCTTTGGTGTGGCTGTGTTGTGTGGGTGTCTGAATTTCGGCGGATTCCAAGATGTGGGTCATAATAGCTGTGACGGAATGCCGCCGCCGCAGCGGTGTATTGGCGGTCTTCTGCACGGCGGTAAGCGCCTTTTACCGCCAATGTTGTAATGACCCCCATAATCCTGAGAGTCGGAGGACAAAGACCATGGTAAGTATGGTCACAGTGATTCCACCTCATTGATTCCTTCTTCCCCAAGAAATTATCAACGAACAGTTCAACCTTCCACACAACACAAATACTGCCAAACGTTTGTCCGTCAATTTGGTCACGTTTAGTCAGAAAATTACAACAAGAAGCTACAGAAATCAAACAGCAATGCACAGGTGATCACAAATACGGCGTTCTGCACCACAGTGTGCACACATTTAATGGTTAACGCCTTGCTCATCATCTTACTGACTCCAAGACATGAAGGTGGCCTCACTGCTAAAGAAATGGAACCCTACACCACCAGGACAGCAGGTCCCAGGCTGACCAAGCAGAATGAAAATGGAAACTACTTCCACAACTTTCATCTTGGTACTATTCAAGGACTCTACCTCTCTACCTATCAATAGGCAAGGAAATACATAAGAAATCTGAGGTTAATAATGCAGTGCACACCCAGGAAAACCCTAGTGAACTGAATTGCAACACTACGGTTTACTCTCTGCCACAAGCATACACCAATCAGAAGACAACACACTGGTACATGTAAATAACATGTATCCATTCTACAGCACCCTAGAACACCTGCTCTTAAACTATATTGTACGTGCCAACGTCAGCGAACAGATCTCACATCCGTAATCCAGCCACATTTTCTTCATCACCCATAAATGCACTAGGCAAAAGCCTAAGATGATTCTGCATCCTAATGCAATTGCAACATGGAGAGGCAGCAGAAGTACACATAGAAAATGAGAGCATCTAGGAGCTGCAGCCCATAGTCACCATTACCCTGGCTCAAATGACATCAACACAAATTCCTAATCAAAAAGAAGTTGCCCATAACCAACACAAAGAACCTCATCAACACTAAGAGAACAAGCATTGACCACCATGCAGCTGCTCCTGTTAAAGGTACAAGGACAAAACAGACAACAAGATGTCTGACTTCATCAAAGTCTACAAGCTCATCTGTGCACAGGGGATATGCTCTCTTGTGAAGCTGCTCTGGCATTCGAGTAAAAAGCAGAGAGCCTCTAGAAACTTTCATCTGTAGGTGATTAGACCAATCATGACAAAGGCACAGAGTAGAATAGATAAAGCTTAAATACTGACAGCGGAAACTATCTGTTAAGAAGTGTGTAACACAGGGACATACTTGTTTCAAGGCCATGCAGGTTCCACTACAAACTCCTGGAGAAATCATGCAATGGGACGAATTGTAGGAATTGCTAGATCTGTCACAGATCACAAATGTAAGAGCAGGCAAAGCCTACTAACAAATCTACATCAACTCAAGTAGAGGACGAGGCAAGAAGGCACACATAAGAACGATTAGTGTGTCACATTCAAGATACTTTCCACTCCATTAAACCTACTATGTCTGCAGTGGCATGAAGAGTCACCACAGAAGAGTGAACAAGGGTAAACTCCATGTTCGAACACAGTGTGTCACAACCTACGTACAGATAAATGGTTGTGTTAAAGTCTTGTAGGATTAAGAGGAGTCTCAGAAACCAGCTTCCGATGCCTCCCAAGGCCTACTACAGTATAGCCAAGAGGATAGAGCACTCTCTAGGTCACAACTGCTCTCAGAGGGAAAGGGGGATTGTAGAGGAGAAAAGATGCATTTGAATCATTCTGGTTTGTGCAGAGTGACCAGGAGCCCTAAATTGATTTGCAATATTCTATGCATCAGTGATCTGAAAGAATATAAAGTTATCACTATTATTCTTCCCTGTTATTTCTGTCATCGGCTATTAAATGATTGACAAATGCTTATGAACTCTTACTCATGATTCCCTCAATCCTAGCTGACACATAGAGCGCCCAACAATACTATGTCCAGGATAAACTACAATACCTTGAATGGTCTTCACTCACAAGGAATTACTTCGTTCCTAAAGAAAGTAAAAGACTAACCAGAAATACATTAAACAAAATATTAGTTCATAGAAGCTTCCAAAATGTCTTTAAATAAATTCTCCAAGCAGTAGCCAATGCTTAACAGTCTCAGCACATAAATAAAGTATTTGTCTTTGCTTTTGCTCCTCTATGTCTCAAGCACAAATTATAGCACTCCAGGATTGAATTATTTACCAAGGAATTCCAAGACAAAACTTCAAATGGTAGGTAATTCCCTTTTGTCAACAATAATTATGCGCCAGGGTTAGAGGAATGATTTGCTATTGGTGATTATTTGCTCTTACTTTTGCCTTTACAGGACAGACTGCACAAAATCACAGGATCCAGGAGAAAAATAGCTTCCTCTATCCATCTTCAAGTACAGGTAAGTACTGTGACAAATATTACCTCAAAGGACAGAATGAGTAATCAGAAGAAACAGGTTCTTAAAACAAATGACTCAGATAAAAGTATTTCATGTGCAGCAGACTGTCCGGTAGGTCCTACTTGCAGGCAAAGGCATGGGCTCCCAAGCGCCTTTTATCCTGTACCTCGCAAGCCCATAAAGCACCTGAGGTGGCCAAAGTGGGAGGCCAAGGAACGCCAGAGTGTGTCCTGAGCCTCATAGCATCTCACGCTTGATGACGCAGAAAAAGAAGGACTAACAAATATTCATATATCATGTAACCAAAATCGTATAAGGTAGTGTGATTTTAGCAAAGAAAAAATAATGTACGTGGGAAATTGTGCCCACGGGGTAGTTCGCCATTATTATAATCAAGCTTAATTAATCATGAAGAATTGACAATGTAGTAATCCGTCATAATTGCAAGATGTATTCCATGATTTTCTTGTTTAAACTGTTACATCCTTAGCTTAAATTTAGCAGAGGCTTTGGCCTAGTTGCCTGGTCTCAAATTTAGCTGCGTGGTTTTCACTTGTATTAACAAAGATATATTCTTTTACTTTAAGGTTGTATTTTTCCAGTAGAAATGACTAATACACTTATCTCAAGGTTTCGTGCTAGGCTGGTTTCATCCCCTTTCAAGCAAGGTCAGCTTCTGCAGGTGCAGACAATAAAAACTCTGATACAGAATTCATTGGCAAACTTTGTTGCAACTTGTGTTCCAAGGCTCCAAGGACACCATATGCATAAATGAGTACTAAGAGAAAGACACTATTCATTGGTCAAAAGGGAGCCACCCTATGAACCCTCCAATGGAAGACCCTGAATAATTTGGAATGTTTCTTACTTAAACCCACCGGACGAAGAGAAGTCAGCCATTTTTCCTCAATGCCATTTTGAAGCCTGATTCAGGACACCATTTTGAACGACCCTTTGATGCTTTTCTCTGTCGCAGAGAAAGAGACTTTAAGAATTTTCACCCTAGAGACATTAACTTTAATTTTACCCCGCATTGCCCATGCAGTAACTTTTGCCCCATTCTCCTTGCTGCCGCAAGGAAACTTGCCCTTAACTTTGCCCCTTTGAAATCTGCCCCATGCTGATCGAACCGGTACCTGAAGGACGAAGACTTTTCTTGAATGCTGATTGTATTTGGTAATTATGACAGGATAATTGTATTATGCATTGTGTTTTCCTTCTTAGGTACCAACTGCTATTTGACAGGGCCCAAGCTAGAAGTTTTCTAAATTTGTGTTGACTAAATTCGTTTTGCATGAAGTCCCACATGCCAATGCTAATTAGAGGTTAGTTGAGGTATTCATCTGATGCACCACGCTAAATTGAAAGCTTGTTATGCTGACCGATGTATGCAATTAGTCAAATTCAGTTACTCATATTAGTGATTTGAATTGCTATAACCGAATGCATTATAATCCAGATCTTGCGTAGATTGCGTTTCTTCCGTCGTTATGGACAGCTAGTAATGTTCGTATACATATATCATTTGATTTTGAGACTCATATATATTGTGTTAGCTTTGCTAATATAGGGAAAATAAACTCGATAACTTTTAATAAACTGGTGTGGTTATTCATGACTGAAAGGTCATGGTGCGTCAAAATACCGACTGTAATTGATTCCAAATGTGTTATTTTGATCTATTAATTGAGTATTGGGTATTTATTACAATGGTTATCGATTATTGATTTGAGTGATCCGACTATTCTTGGATGAGGAGAGCCCGACTGGGTTAAAAGGTTCACTGACCTCCATTGTGTCCAAGTACAAGTAATATACAAGGGCTGGACTCGACATCACGCTGGGGGCTATGTTTGCTGCGCCCGCGATATCGGGACGCGCGGCAACAGGCACTATATATTCAATACATGAACTGCAATGTTATGGACAAGCTTAGGCACTGTACAGAAAATTCTTTGTCATGGCCATTCCTCAAGGTACAGACTACATGGAAGCTACAGTGTCCTCACACAGTGTGAGAGTGTGTGTGTGTGTGCATGTGTGTGTGCGTGTATGAGAAAGTGAGTTTCTACATGGTGAGGTATATAGCAATGTACTGAATGATGTACTGTTGGTATAAGATATAAATGTATGTCACATTAACATCCTCACTTTATTTGATTAGCAACAAATACTCAAGTAATATGGACTACAGACAACTTGGGGATCCAAACACCAGGAAAATGAATGAGAAGAAAGTATGCTTAATTTACCCGTACACAATGTCCATCAGCATGCAATTTGGGAAACCAGCCTTACAGATACCATCAGACATGTAATGGTACTATGGTGTTATTGGCACACACATACACACACCAGTATACCATCATGGCATGGCCATTGTGTTTCAATATTGTTGTCTGCCTCGCATTCTCATATTTTTTTTGTCTGTTGATGTCCTACTGTTCCATCACTAACATGTATTTTAGTCCTGATTCCTAAAGACGGGGGCTTTCCCTTTGCCAATAACGTATTCTGCTCCTCATCACTGACCACATATGTCCAGTCCATCTGACATTCTGACATTATGGCACCAAGGGTCACAACATACAACATACCCAAAGTCAAACCTATCACCTCCAGCATGTCAAATGATCCATGTGACAGAGGAAGGAAGAACAAAGAGTTCAACACAGCTAGACAATTTTCATACAGGATCTTTAAATGTTTTAATTAATACTAGTTTTGACTACAGAAGTAACATTATGTGTTACATTGAGGAACTATATGTGGTAATTAGCTATTTATCAGATGGCTCTTGGGAAACCCGTAGGGTAATCCCTCTATCCACTGCTTATTACTCCACCACTGTATAGTTACAATTTATGTAAGCTAATATATCAAGCCTGACCCTTGTTCTAGTTTTTTCTTCAGCTTTTGTTTCACGGAATGTAACTAACTGAGTCTTACTTAGGGCTACAGTCGTCGTGTCCAAATAAAAATAGTCCAGATATGAAGTGGATCACAGACCATTAAAATTCAGTGCTGATGATTGGCAAAGTTTCACGTAAATGGAGTACCTGGTATGCCATGGTACATTCAATTGAAGTACTAATTTAGCTGGTGCTAGTATATGAATTGTTATTCTGTGGTTGGCACCTAATGATTGCCAAACACATCATGTGGCTGTAGAAATGTAATGGATGTCATTGTCAAGGTACTAAAATAGCAACATCACCCAAGGAACTGGGCACAGTGACCAAAGCACACCAGTGATACAACAGTACCCATAATTATGACAAAAGAAAAGCCATGCCTCATTTCATCTGCCATATCTTGACCATCATAACTTGTAGGGCAGTGATTCCAAATTCAGGGTAACCAGCTCCACTCTTGCGGTCCAGAGTGATGGGGAAGACTTTATTGCTCCTATGTGGCTCAGACAGGGGTGATAAGGCTTTCATAAATGCAAGGGTTACTCTATGAGCATTTTTCACTACCAGCAGGCCAGGTTAATGTCAATGGGTAGGTTGAGGTGCAACACAGGCTAAACAACAAACCTTTTGTAACTCTAGCATGTCCTCAACCCTCTGATGATGGTTTTACTCATGTTTAAAGTTCCGGACCAGAATACCTCAAAAGACAGCTCTTCTTCTACACCCCGACCCGGCATCTCTGCTCTGCCCACCTCGCAACTGTCCCACGCATCCGCAGAACTAAAACTGTCGGCAGATCATTCTCCCACCTCGCCGGCAAGACGTGGAACACTCTTCCCACCCACCTGCGCCAGACCAAAGACCTCCTTACCTTCAGGAAACTTCAGTAGCAGCACCTCCCCCCCACCTGAGCTCCTTGAGACCCTCACAGGTGAGTAGTGCACTTTACAAATTCCTGATTGATTGATTGATTGATTGATTTACTCCATATCAACTGGGATCCAGATATGTGACCTACCCATGTGGCTGTCTACAGAGTTGTCCTCTAGATATGCCTCAGTCTTCTGGGCCTCTATCTGCTCCTGAAGTACATTTTAGAGAATACCTCCTTCCCAGGCATTCCTTACAGGGGTTTGCAATCTGAAATATTTGTGTTGGTACATTGATTCTTGTCAGCAGGGCTTCACGTGATGAAGCTTGGGAAATTGAAAATCCGGGTTTTGGAGGGCTGTATTTGTAAACTTTGACAATATCAGAAACAAAGGTTAAATCAAATATGTGCTACTTTAAGGAATTTGATCCCTAGCCAACTAGTGGGAGCAGCGTTTTCTTCCTGAGAATTGTACATTGAAAGGAATATGGTGCAGCAAATGTGTATCGTGAAGTTATGGCCGTCACATCTCGGGTGGGGCTTGTGTTGCTTCTGGGCAGATCTGGGTGATCAAACCTGTTGCAGTCAGTTTTTTCTTACAGAGCACCGTTACCCAGGCCTAGCATGATGTGAAGTAGATTCCCCCTACGCTCCCAGAACAGCTTCAGTGCAGTTCTTTTCCAGCTACATACAAGTTGATGTATTTAAAAGGTCAACAGCTTTCTGAATTGGAGCATCTATTTTGCACCACAAACTTTCTGACCTCACAGAAGACGTTTCACACAGCATATGAACACCCATTGTATGTGCCCAATACATACATACCACACTCATTCAAGCATACTGTACGTGCTCAATAAGGGTTTTGAGATCGGAAGGATTTTCAACATTATTGCACAAGGGGGTGACCTTCTCCCAGGTCTAAGGCCTATTTTCCTGCATTATCAACGGGTGCATTCCCTTCCAAAAGAACTTTATCTGTATGATGAAGGGCAAAAACCATGTAGAGCACATAAGAGCAAGAAGTCAAGGCCAATAGGGAGAAAGACAGGATCAGCTAGAAAAGTCAAATTGTGCCAGGATGTATAGCTTTCCATGCTTCACATTGACACATGCTCACAGTGGAATAGATTATGATTTTACCTTTCATCTGGTGGCAGTAACCAGTAATGAGAAACCTTCAAAGACTTCCCAATGCACCTTGAACTCTAATTCTAGATATTAGGAGAATGTGTAGTTCACTCCTGTGCCTGTTTTAGCCTGTGGGTAAGTCCACACTCACCTGCACCATTCCCAAATCTGTGCCAGAGCAGAGATTGCCAGACAGCTCCATGTTTGAGTAAGTGTGGTGATAGGTCTGGCAGGGCTTGTTTGTGGTCATCTGGGGCTAGAGTTAATCTTTTGATTGCTATTTTGCAAAGCATGATGCAGGTTTTACAATAGGCAATCTAATACCACCCGTGCTGACTCCTTTCTCATACTTATTCTTGATACAGACGATCACTGTTTGAGAGCCTCAGTAACTAATTTGATAATGTGTCATGTCCAGAAAGCATGCACTTACATGTAACCTGGTTGTGATTTTGTTGCAACTCATCCTTTTCTGCATGGTCACCCATCCCAGATTTTTCATCTTCTCCTGGTCCCTGTTTTTGCTGGCTTTATGACTCTGTGTACTTTACCACTACTGACTACTAACTAGTGATAAAGTGGCTAAACACTTTCATTCTAAAACTTGTGCTGGACATTGGATCTCCTCATGTAGCCTTTTGGACTTCCCTATGAGTCCATTTTAAATTGTGTCTTAAGTGCAGCTATGGCATGGAAAGTTGAACATCACATGAGGCAACAGTGTATTTTAAACTCTTACATATGTGACAAAAATGTAATTCTGCCACGGGCACCACTGTGTTCTGGCTGGGCTGCTGTTAAAATGCAATATATTGTAAATTACATGTGGAAGGGAAAAAGCCTTTGCTAAGTATTGAAAGTTGATTTTTCCATATTCATGTCGCCCCTAAAGGTATGCCTGGTACGCAATAGACACTGTGCTAAAATAAAAAAATAGGACACTATATATTGGGATTAGTGTTCCCTCACCGTAATAAACACAAATAAAAACAGAAAGCTATTTCATCTTGGAGGCCTGAACTGAAAAATGTTTCAAAGTTATTTTCTGCTTATTATTTAATATACGACTTAATAGTGGAATCAGGTTTTTATGTAGAACAGTAACTTTATAAAATGTATTTTAGGCTGCCTTTTGTACCTTGCCCTTTTTGCAGGGTCAACCCAAGTGTTTTGCCTTCCTCCTCCTATTTTTCTGACTTTCATTTTGCTGACTTTAGGACTGTGGGCACTTAATCAGTGCTAAAGTGCATGTGTTCTCTCCCCTGAAACATGGTATGATTGGCTTACACCTGTTTGGCATATTTAATTTTCCTGTTAGTCCCCTGTAAAGTGGTATACCACAAGTCCAGGGCCTGCAAATTATATGCTACTAGTGGACCTGCAGCACTGGTTATGCCACCCACAGAAGTAGACTTTCAAACTTCTCTCAGGCCTGCCGCTGTGGGGCCTGTGTGCATAGTTTTCTGCCTCCTTGACTTGGGATTTCAAACTACTTGCCAAGACCTAAACCCTGCTTTTATTACACCTAAGCCAACATTAACATAGGCCCTATGTAGCCCTATTGGCAGGTTGCTGTGTAAGTAAAAGGTAGGAAATGTCCTCTCATGTTTTGCATGTCCTAGTCGTGACAAACAGCCTTTTTCTTTTTCACTACTTTGAGGGCTGCACCTCTCAAAGGTTAGCATTGGTAATTCCCTTGCATACTTTTAAGTGGTAATTCCTGATCTGAAAAGAACAGCGTTGCTCTGTTTGGTATATTTGTGATGGTAGTGTGAAATCCTGCTTACTGATGTAGTTGAATTTCACATTACTATTTTAGAAATGTCACTTTTGGAAAGTGGGCAATTCTCTGTGCTTATAATTCTATATGCTTTGCAGCCTGACGTCAATCCAGTCAGGTCTGTGCTGGTTGACAGCTCCCCTTGTGCATTCCATTAAGACAGCCATGAACACAGGACCCTCAACTGCATCCTCATACTGATGAGTCTTCCTGGGCAGGAAAGGTGGAGGGGCTCACACTTACACTTCAAAGAGTAGTGGCCTGACCCCACACAAAGGACTGATAACACCCCACAGATAGTCTGGAGCCAGGGCTGGGTTGTAAGGGGTTTATTGCACACTTGAAAGTGTTGCTTTGAAGTCACCCCTACATCGAAGTCATTTTGAGGATAAGTATAGGGGCTCTGACCCCATGTTTGGAGAGCACTTTTGGAACTGGAACCGAACCTTTGTCAGAAGGACTGCTGCGCTGCTCAAAGGACTCATCTGGATTGCTCTTAAGCTGTTGCCCTGCTGCCTGCTACTGGTTGAATGGCCTAAATGACTCAATAGATTACTTTCCTGTTTGCTGCCTGTTGGAGTCAGCACATTGTGGTTGGATCAGGCGAGGCCCTAACCAGGCAGAACCTACCACTCCCATCAGGAGTGGGTGATTACACTCACTGTATAACCTGCACTGAACCTTGGGAAGCTTGGCACAGAGCTGTCAGGCTTATCACAGGGGAATTGTGTAAAGCATTGGCCCAGCACTCCCACACAACAATTACACTCACTGAGCATCACAAAAGAAATAGACATCACACGAGATGTTTGTAAATAAAGTTTGTATTCCACACACATTAATTAACACGACATGAACATCATGTACATCTGGGCATTAACCACATTTAGAAATGCATTAATATGACATTAGCAGCATATACACGTGAGAAAAAATAATACTTCCAAATCCCTACCTCCCTGGAAAGAGGCACAGCGTCTGGTGCCAGATGACTTGAGCCACACCAGACAAATCCGCCCACACACAGATGCAAGTTCACAGGTGCCACAAAAGGTAGAATGGGGCACTGCTACAGGTACTGCACACCCCATTGGTCACAACCAATGACATGGACACCGCACAAAATGAGCATGCTGTTGGGTGTTGCAGGAGAGAAATGCGGCAGGCTCGACAAAAGTGGGCCATGCTGGGTCCCAGGACCGGTGAATCTGCTCACTACCAACCAGATGCTTATACATGTTGTGGCCCCATGATGAAAGGCCACACTCCTTGAATATGAGCAGTACCTTGAAGGCTCTGTACCAGGCAAATCAGGTATCCGGGTACAATGCTTAGCCCTTTGCTCACACTGCTGCTACCCAGTGGAATCCAGCAGACGTCATAGAAGTGTATGATGGCACCTCTCTCCAGATGACACAGGTAGAAGGTTTACGTCCCTCTCAGGAGGTCTCTGATGTCCCTGAGACCTCGACAAAGAACAGGGGGCAAGCTAACAAGCCCTTGGAGAGCACACTTCAGAGTGCCACACGGCAGCAAGCAGTTTGCCCAGGCCAGCCACGATGCAGGAAAGGTGTGCGGTCCCTTTCCAGGGCAGTAAATACTCCTGAGCACCACAGATTCCTCTGGAAGTGTGCATCGGTATTTCAGGGTCTCTGTCCCACCTTCCTGCAAGTGTATCTCTAAGTTGCTGAAGTGTGGTACCCCTAGTTATACTAAAATGTGCCTTTAAAGTTAGGCTCCCCTTTGAACCACAGATGTTTCCCCTAAATTTCAGTCCTGTCTGCCATGAGGTCATGGAATGCAGATCTTAATGTTTAGTGGGATCATAATCTGGCCCTGAGAGGCCAAGTGTCAAAACCTTTCCATACAATCCATCCAGCCAGACACTCAAATGGCAGAAGTCTGTCATTCCACTTGCCTACGTTTTATAGCTGTTGCCGGGAAATGCCCAGATGTGTTTCCCCCAGCCTACAGAGGGATGACACTCGGTTAAAAAGGCTCTCAAAAGGAGTTTAAGAACATAGAGGCAGCATTTTCAAGCCATTACTGACAAAGCCACCTTTACCATTGGAAAGGGTTTGTCATTGTGAATACAATTATATTCAACTTTATGATGTTGCTCCACTGCAATCCACTATTGCAGCTAAGATTAATTGGAAACTTTCCCCCATATTAACCTATGGTGAAAGAAGCTCTCAATGGTAGTGAACACAAACATGGGTATTCTTCACTCCCCGGGGCACATGTGCCCTAGTACACACACAAGCCTGCAGGGGCAGGCTGGACACAAGTTTTAAGAACACCACAAAGGTAGAAGTGCACCTATACAGGCCTGCTTTGACAGGCTCAGTGTATAAATGAAAACATCACTGTGCAAAGGTGCACATACTGGCAAGCTGTGCCAGTCTCTCTCTCTCTCTCTCTCTCTCTCTCTTTATATATATATATATATATATATCTATATATATATATAGATATATATATACATATATATCTATCTATATATATATATATATATACACATATATATAGATATATATATATATATATATATAGATATATATATATATATATATACATATATATATATATATATATATACACATTATAGATAGGTTCTGAATTTACTCGCAAAAAAACTAGACATTCAGCAGTTATAGTTACCTGACCTAACTATAACTGGCACTTCCGTAATGCACTGCTTATGACCTCATATATTACATTACTGTTGACATGGTCAGTGACATCACAGATTACATCACTGATGACATCTCATATGACATCACTGATGACATCATCCAGTGAGTGTAAGTGGTTGTATCAGCGTGTGAGTGGTTGTGTGAGTGTGTCTATGGGTGAATGAGTGGTTGAATCACTTGCTGTATGGGAGATTGAATGGATGTGTAAGTTGTTGCATAGGTGAGAAAGTGATTGTGTGAGAAGCTGCATTTTATTTAGTGAGTCTGTGGGTGGCTGCATGTGTGAGTGAATGGGTGTCAGAGTGGTTGTCTGGGTGTCACTGTATTGATGAGTGACTTGGTGAGTCACTTACTGTATGGTTGTAAGTATAACTGAGTGGCTGTGTCAGTTTCTTTTAAATGTTTAGTAATTTTAATTACCATACGTTAATTGAACAATCGCAGTCCACGGCCCTTGGCCATGCATGGCAGCAGTTGGCCACAGGGCCAGGCCTCGAGCCAGTCCCTAAGGCCAACCCCCTATAAGCACCCAACTGTGCACGTCCTTCACCCATGTGCAGTGGAGGTTGCCGCCAAGACCTGGGCTGCACCCAGACCCTGCAGCCAACACTCCCCAACCACCCAACCCCATGCTGTGCACAGCCCTTTCACCGTGTGTGGCAGGAGTTAACCACAGCTTCCCTGGGTGTAAGAATAGGTGTGAGAGGGTGTATCTGGGGGTGACACTGTCTGTCAGATTGTCTGACAGGGTGTGAGAGTGCATACATCAGTGTTTTAGTGGGTGCGTCAGTCGGTGTGCGGGTCTGTGAGTGGCTGCATGAGGGTGTCAGTGGGTCTGTGAGTGAGTGTCTGAGTGTCTGAGTGCATCTGTGAGTAGGTGCATAAGTATCTAAGTGGGTGTGTGAGTGGGAGCAATTGATTAAAATAGAGAAAGAAAGAGAGAAAGAGAGTTATTTTAGGCTTTAACATCTCATATACTAAAATGAGATTTTTTTTTTAAAAAAATAATGTATTTCATATATTTAAAAAAGTACAATTTATTTAATTAAAAAAAATGGAAATGAGTCCAGGTGGATTCAAACCCCCATAGCTCAGTGTGAAGGTCTGCACCCTCTGCACTGATCTATAAGGGTTTTCTTTTATTTTCTTAGTCCTTTCTGGACTTTGTATTAAAAAAAAAGAATAATGAAAATAGGGACCGCGTGGGGATCCATCAGGGGCCCTCACACGGTCCCTACTTTTTTTTTTTATTTTATTTATTGTTCAAAAATAATAGTTATAATAAAGTCCTTTAAGGGCTATGTGGGACAGCAAGAGGAGCCCTTATGGGCTCCTCTTGCGGTCCCTACTTTTTCCAATTTTTCTTTTTTTTTTAAAACAACACCCTTACGGGCTACTTAGCCTTAAGGCTTCCCTCGCAGTGCCAATGCTTCAGCAAGCACGGAGCTGCTGCCAAAGCAGCTCCGTGCTTGCTGAAGCATTCCATCTCAGTCCTACGCGTGCAGAGGACAGAGATGAAACTTCAGATTTTGACAGCTGTACCAGCTTTAAAGGTCCTGCAGTCAAAAGCCAAAGCGTTTGCTGTGGCTTGGCTGCAGCGCTGCAGCTAAGCCACAGCAAACAGCTATGTCCCAGGGTGGGCAACCCCGGACATATCAGGAGCAGGCCTTGGGGGTGGCTGTCCCCAGGGCCATCACAGGCTCCTTAAGGGGGGCCTTGCAGCCTCCCCTAATGAGATCTAGCCCCGGGGGATGGTGGTCCCCAGGGCCCACCCCAGCTACAGTCTTGCCCTGGGGTGGTGGTGGTCTCTTGGGTGCGGGGGTCCGAAACTGACCCCCTTATTTTTTAAAACATTTGCCCAGGGGGGGGGGGGTGGTCCGTGGGCAGTGGAAGGGAGCCCCCCACCTTTTTTTTTTTTTTTAAAGCCCCACCGGGGGCAATAGACTAACGAAGCAAGGGAGCCCGCACTTCCTATATTTTTTTTATTTTATGAGTGGATCTGCAGATTCACTGCATCCCCGCTTGTAAAAAAAAAATAAAAAAAAGCCTTTTAGCCTGCGAGGGACTCTTTGGGACCCCACCATCAGAGCTAATGGGTCAGGGTGTCCGTACTCTTGCCCCTTCTGCTTTTCGTATACTTTTATTTTTGGACTCGGCTGAAGCGGAGACCCGAGATTGCTGACAACACTTGAACAGCCTCTGTTGTTGAAGTGTTATCAGCCAATCAGATCTCACCCCAGATCATAGGGGTTGTGAATCCTTCACATCCCTAGATAAAAAAATTTGATTTCCCCTTAATTTCTCAAAAACTACTGAATGGAATTACACAAAAACAAAAAAAGCACTCTTTCAAGACCAGGACCTATCTTCCTGCCACATTTGGTGTAATTCCATCCAGTAGTTTTTGCACTATCGCTGTTCCAAATCCCCATGGAAAAATGAATGGGGAAAACATGTTTTGGGACCCCCCTTTTTCTCGCCATCCCCCAGACGGATAACCCCAAAACTTTACAGGCAGCAGCTGACAGAACTGGCAAATTTGTTTGGAAAGTTTTGTGAAGATTCGTCAAGCAGTGTCTTAGATATAGGCAAGTAAAAATCGCTTTTTGCATAGAAACGTGATGCTATTTCTAACTACCTATTGGCAACTGCCACTAGGCAATCTATATATTTATATATATACATGTATAGTATATATATATATATATATATATATATATATATATATATATATACACACACATATATATATATACATATATATATACACACACATATATATACATATATATATATATATATATATATATATATATATATATATATATATATATATATATATATATATATATATAACACCATTGTGCAAATGTGCAAATTCTGGCAAGCTGTGCAGGCTCAGTATGTATGAAACCACTAGTGTGCAAGTGTGAACATACTGGTAAGCTATTCCAGGCCCAGTATATACATGAAAACACCAATGTGAATGTGTTTACATTATAGTAGGCATCACTTCCTAACATATGTAGGAAGGACACACACACTTTCGCACTGTACTTATAGTGGGAAAGCATCTGGGTTCCTAAGGCCACTCCAAGAGGGTCAGTGAAACCTCAAGAAAGAGCCGACCTCCTAGGTAGGGTAACCCACGTGGGGGTTCTCCCCTACCAGGGCATGTGACACCCTACCTTCTGCCTCCCATCTGCTCCACCCTCCAAGAGGGTGCTCTAATATAGTGGAAGGCCTACTCAGGTTTGGACAAAGTGGGGTAGATGCTACCAAGAGCACAGGCACACCTGGTCTCCACAGACCTGCACTAGCAGGCCTAATACATGTTAGACAGGCTACTCTGGTGGATGGCACACACAGTGCAGCATCCCACTGGTGGCCAGTGCAATACCTGTCCCTGGTATGCGGTGTGCATTTTACAGGGCACTCCTGGTTATGGCACCTCAACCAGTCAGTAAGTGCCCCTTCCTGGCATGGGTAGGAAGGTTGTGCACACTTTCCCACTGCAGTACAGTGGAAAGGTACCCAGGGTCCTAAGGCCAGGCAAAGAGAATCAGCAACAAATTGGTTTTGTTGTACTGGTCTGCCTGTCTACTGCCACCTGCTTTGTATCCCTGTTCTCTGTGGACTGACTACCCAGAACTTGCAGTAAGATTCTGAATCTGGCCATCCAAGCCATTCCAAGTGGTAACACATGTTGAGCGCATACCTTTTCCTTTTCTGGACACAACTGGTGGGTGGTGAGCACTTTATTCAATCAATCAGTCAATCAAGAAAATTTTTATAAACCTCAGTAAATCACCATGAGGGTCTCAAGGAGCTGGAGCTGTTTGCTGCTGCGTGAAGGCTTGATCATTCAAACATCCAGGTCTTTAATTCTCTTCTGAATTCCTGGAGTTACTGTGTTGTCCTGAGGTGCAGAGAGAAGTTGTTCGAAGCCTTGGCTGCCAGATGCAAGAAGGAGCATCCTCCACTGTTGGCTGGACTAATCCATGGGATATCTATGAGGGAGAGGGAAGCTGTTCAAAAGTGACTGATCAGTTGGTGGAGGGTCAGGCGTTTATTGATATATGCTGGTCCTTCAGTGTTCAGAGCCTTGAAGGCATGGGTCAGCATCTTGAACTGGCATCTCTTCTGAATTAGGAGCCAGTGTAGTTTCTTGAGATGTGATGTGATGTGATGTTGGTCCTTCTGGGGAGGATGAGTATGAGTCTTGCTACTAGGTTCTGGATCATCTAGATTTTCTTCAGGAGGTGTGCAGTGATTCCTACATACAGCATGTTTCTGTAGTCCAGTCTGCTGGTGATAAGGAACTGCACGACAGTACTCCTGGTGTTTGCCGCAAATCACCTGAAGATCTTGTGAAGCATGCAAAGGGTGTGGAAGAAGTCAGATGAGACTGCATTGACTTGCTTCTCCATCGATAGCTTGATATTCAGGATGATGCCAAGGTTGCAGGCGTGGGCTGTTGGGCAGGGGATGGTCGCTCTGCAGACCACCATGTGTCGATCCATGGTGAGGTATTGTTCCCAAAGATGAAGACTTCAATTTTTCGGTGTTGAGTTTGAGACTGATGTCCTTAATCCAGTCCATGACGTTCATCATGCATCTGTGGAAGTCAGATTTAATGGTGGCTAGATCTTCGGAAAGTGAGAGAAGGAGCTGCGTGTCGTCAGTGTTGGAGATGATGTTAAGTCCATGTGATCTGACGGTGGCTGCCAGTGAGGTCATGTAGGTGTTGAAGAGGGTCAGGCTGAGGAACAATTTTGGGGGGACTCTGAAAATTATCTTCTTTGTGTCTGACGTGAACGGTGGGAGATGGTTCCTTTGGGTTCTGCCGTTGACGGATGTGGCAATCCATTTGAGGGCATTTCCTTGAATACCAATGTGGTGTATCAGGATGTGGTGGGAGACTGTGTCAAAAGAGGAAGACAGGTCCAGTAGGATGAAGGCTGCCTTTACCCCGTGGTCCAGGAGGGTTCTGACGTCATCTGTGGCTGCAATCAGGGCTGTCTCAGTGCTGTGGTTAACTCAAAATCGGGATTGGGAGGGCACCAGGAGGTTGTGGTCTTCTAGGTTTTGGGTGAATTGCTGGTTGATCATTTTCTCGAGGACCATTCCTAGATTGTGAAGTACAGAGATGAGCCGATAGTTCTTCAATTTGGCTGGGTCGGCGGATGACTTTTAGGAGTGGTCTCACTTCAGCTTGTTTCCAGTCCTCAGGGAAGGACGGTGCTGTAATGGAGGTGTTTAAAACCTTCTTGAGCTTGTCACCAGCTATCTTGCTGCCGAGGTTGAAGACGTTGTGGAGGCATGGGTCTGTGGGTGTTCAAGCGTGCACAGAGATCTTGTTGGATATAGTATCTTGCATGGTGAGGAGTTCTAGGTGGGTTGAAGGTGTTCAGGTTTTATGTTTTTGGGTGTGAACTGGTTGATGTTGTTTGTGGTGGAGGGTTGGCGTTCAAAGTTTTCGAAGATGTCCGAGATCTTGTTGTGGAAGAAGTCTGTGAGGTTGTCACATAGTTCTTGGAAGGGGATGATGTCATTCTCAGTGGCTAAAGGATTAGTGAACTCCTTTACAAAGGTGAAGAGTTCTTTGCTGTAGTTTGTGCTGGCATGTATGGGGCCTGCTTGTGCATTCTTCTTGGCTTCTTTCAGGAGGTGGTGGTACTGGTTGAGAGTGGATCTGAAGGCAGTGTGGCTTTTTTTGCTGAAGTTCCACTTCCTTTCAAGTTGTCAGCAGTTGCATTTGGTGGAATGTAGTTTCCCAGTGAACCAGCTTGCTCTTTTGCTTTGTTCTTTGATCTTGGCTGTCTTGGTGGGGGTGATGGCACAGCACATTAGGTGATCCACTGGGAGAAGTTCTTAGCTGCTTTTTCAGGGTTGTGTGTTGAGTTTGGGAGTTGAGAGCAGAGAGTGTTGTTCCACTGTTCTTCCGATAGTTTTTTCCAGTCTCTTTGTGTGGATCTGGGGGGCATGGTACATGGGTGGGTGGGTCCTGAGATGGTGAAGTGTATGGTGTGGTGGTTGGAACAGGTGAGTGGTATGGTGTGGATGTACCTGACTCAGTCGCTGGAGGTGACGATGGGGACGAGCACGTGTCCTGCGATATGGTAGGGTCGGCGATGAACTATTTTCTAGGAGTTCACTGGAATTTGCGTTGTTTGTCTCAAGAAGATGGAAGTTGAGGTCCTTTAGGAACATGTGGTGCTCAGAGTCAATTGCCAGTGGGGCTATGAGTTCTGGGATGGTATTGCAGAATCTGGGGCATGGTCCTGTAGGTCTGTAGGCAAGGGTGCCTCTAGTGGTGCCTTTTCTGTCCATGTGAAGTTGGAAGCTGAGGTATTCCATTATTGATTTCATCTCACCAGGGGATGTCGTGCAGTGGATGGTGTCAGTTGGGTGCTAGCTATTCTATCTCTGTGCTTGTTGGTTTAGTCCTGGGGTGTTAACATTCAGGGATGGCAGTGGCGATGTCTGATGTGGAGGTGGGGTTTAGCCAGGTTCCTGTGAGGAAGATGATGTCCGATGTGAGGGAGGAGATCATGTCCCAGACATCAGTGGCATGTTTACAGAGTGAATGTGCATTGACTAGGATGCACTGGAGTTGTGACGTGGTGTTCTCAGTTGATGTAGTGGGTGCAGCCAGGTTTGCAGTGTCTTTGGCGCTGAAGGTGAGGTGGCAGTGTCGGCAGGAGAACGGTCCTCTGGTTGTGCATGGGTATGTGCACCAGCAGTGGATGTTGGTACATCCAGGACTCAGAGGCCAGCAACGGTGTATCTTCATGGGGTGGAAGAGCCAGGGGCCCTGGCACTGGGCATGGTCCAGACAATGCATCTCAAACACTTCTGCTTTCTTGGACTACAGATGTGTGGTAGTGGTGCAGCCCATCTGGTAGTGCTCTACCAGTGTTTTTTATTTTCCTCCTGAAAAGGACCCAGTCTTCAGTGTCAGACGCAGCGGCTCGTAAGCATGTCACAGATATCCCTGGCCCCCACTTTATCAATGAGGAGAGAGCTGCAGCGTTGTCCAACCCTGCCCTGTCTGGATCCCATGCAGCCCGGTCCCCGCTAAGAAGAGCTGCACTTGTCTCTCCGCTGTCCTGCTCACTTGTAAGCCAAAGCTCCATTGAAAACCTGAACGCGTGAGCCAGAGAAGGGTTTCCTCACACTCCTAAATCGTGTGTGTGCCCCCAGCCCCTATCCTGACCTTGGCCTCTCGCGCTGGAGCTGTGTAGTACACATGGAGAGAAGTGCTTGCAAGCCGCAGTGCAGCAACGAGGAAGATGCTCCTAAGAGCCATGTGGGAGGTCGCCTCACAGCATGAACACTCAGAAACCTTGCCTCCATGAGGAGCTGGAAACTACTGTATTACAACTAGTAGGAGCGCACGTACCTCAGCACCCCATGTACTTTTTGTTTGTGGTAATAAAATCTTCACCATGATCCTTGCACAGTGCCCTGTTGCCACATGTGATAACTCTTATGAGGTATTCCCCAGTCCTGCCATACCATATTGTGCCTACTAGGGGCAGAATGTATTTCCTTATTTGTAGTATTGTGAGTAACTATTGCATATCATAAGACGTGGAAGGTATCCACTTGGGGTCTCTGTGCTTATGGTGACACAGGGGGATTTATGTGTTGTACACTGTGATGATTCTTATATTTTTCTGATGCATGCCCTGATGCTATTATGTATGTCATTTTTATGCCTCCATAGTTAGGACAACAAGTACTATATCAGCCATTGCACAATATGCACAGTACAAATGATTTATGACACTTTTTGGTCTTATGATATATATATATATATATATACACAAAATAGAAACCATATTTTGATATAATCCCATGTCAAGTCTCTTTTGTGGTGTATTCACTGTGTCACTGGTATGATTGTGTTGCACAAGCACTTTACATATTGCCTCTGATGATAAGCCTGCCTGCTCTGCGACAAGCTACCAGAGGGTGAGCACAGGTTACCTTTGGTGTATAACTTACTTGCCCTGACTAGAGTGGTGGGTTCTCTCTGTCTTAGGTGTAAATCCTAAGCAACCAGAAACCCCATTTCTAACACTGCCTGAGTAAGAACTGGCTTAGAATCAGCTCTGCCAAGCAACATCCTTTACTGGGACACTTAACAACCTTGGCTCAGAGGACTATTGCTTGCCTCTGGTCTCAGAAAAGGCCAATGGGTATTAATTGCTGACCATTTAGCAGGGATTAGCTATCTGGGAGTGAACAAGAATAGCTGGCAGAAAAAATACCATCTTTACGACATAGGACCTCATTACGAATTTGGCAGTCGGACGAGTCGACCGCCAAACTCACAGGGAAGAGACCACCACCAACCCGACGGCCTCACTCCCATTTGTATTATGATGTTCCCACTGGGCTGACCGGTGGGAACATAGTATTATTACGTTCCCACTGGTCAGCCCAACGGGAGCACTACTACCGTATTGGTCTCGGCTCCCTTAAGGTAGTTGAAGCCAATACCGTAACACAACAGCACCCTTGGAATGTGCACTGTCTGCAAAGCAGACAGTGCGCATTCTGAGGGTCCTGGGCAGGGGGGCCCCTGCACTGCCCATAACATGGTCTCAAGACCGCCAGCCTCATAATGAGGCCCTAAATCTTTTGACTAGATGTCAGAGTGTGCCTGTCCCCTTCATTTAAACAGCTCACCCAAAGTTACAAGAGGAGGGAGTACCAGTTCTATTAATTATTACTTCCAGAGCTGGAATACACATCTTTGGCTAAGAGAGCTGGGGACTTCGGCTCAGAGAATGGCAAATTTCTTCTAACTTTTGGAAAGGAAAATGGGTGCTAACTGCTGACTATGTGAGCAGGGGATATCTACCAGAGAGTTGACAGTAACAGCTGGCAGGACAAAGTGCATATTTAGGACTCCCTCTTTTCACTTTGAGAAACCCAGGAAGGCTTCTTCAATGATTTCTCAGGACATTCCTAGATAGGATTCAGCCACAGAGGAACAAAATCAGTATTAATAGAAGCATCTGAAATCAGGTCTGCCTGGTGGCAGTGGGAGCTGCCACCTTGAAACAGGGGCTCCTGTGTAATTTTACAGTAAGGCAAAGAGGAAGGGCTGCAAAAAGAGGTGGTGAGACGGCAGGGAAATTGTTAGGATTGGGTGGTAGAATTCTTCTAATCACTGATGAGTGCAAGTGATAAATCTGGCACCTCCACCACTACCTCTTCAGGGCATTCCTGGACCCTGGACCTGAAACAACCCTTTGTGAAGAGAAGAAGGCCCTGCTGGAAGATGAATACTGGGTCTTCCTGGAAGAAGAGGACTCACTCAAGGGTTCAAAGACCCCAAAATCCTGCTGTAACTTAGGGACTGCTATCCAGTGGTTGGCCTTTTGTTGACTTTCTACAGGGACACAAATATCAGAGAGACTCCTCACTCAAAGAGTGCCCTGCTGATTAAAGAGGACTAGACTCTGCAGAAGACCTGGCTGGAGAGAGGTCAGGGTTGCAGATGCAAGCCAGATTTACTAAAGGCCGCAGAACTCATTGGGAGATTATCTAATGGCTGGAGACTAATGGCCTGATTTAGAGTTTAGTAGGGGGATACTCACTCTATCAGGGCAAGGGAGTAAAGTGCTCCATCACCCTCTAGAAGGACATACTAAAGCTTCACTCAAGTCTAAATTAGGTTGGCAGACCTTCGGTTTGTCAGGGAAGGCACTGCATTGCTGTTTCAATGTAGTATGCTCTCCACCAAACTATAAATCAGATGTCAAGTTTGAAGGTAAAACCTTTGACTGGAACAACCTGCATGGTGTACCTGACTTCTCCATTGTAATCAGCATGAAACTTCACTTACGTGCTGGTCCACCACAAAATGTTGTTTTTCCAAAGTGATTGCTTTTTTATAGGTAATTTTTACTTTAAAACTTTGACAATTCATATCTAAAGTTCCTCTTAACCTATTTTGATAATCTTGGTGTCCTTTTGCTCAGTGTTTTGTCTAGTTTTCTAACTTGGTTTTGGAATGGTATTTTCTTGTGTTGTTTACTTTTCAACTGTTGGCACTGCTTTAACTTAGCATGCACTTCTTTGGGGATTGCCTCAGGCTTGTGCCATAGTTTCCAGGAATTGAGCAGAATTTCTTTCTGAACTTTATTTTCACTTAACCACAGTGAGTGAATGTATTGAACTGGTAGGAGTACACCTTCTCAAACTAATAACTCTATTTCTGAAATATATGGTATCATCAGCCATATGCTCAAGGATGTTGTTACCTGTAGGGAGTAGAGTGTGTGAAGTGCGGTGGTGTACACTCTTGTGAGAACAATTACCAAAAAGGCACAGTTTCTGTATCTTAGGTAGCAGCCAACAACATAGCTCCATGACATAAATCAAACCGAAAGAAAATTTATTGAAGTTGGAAAAAAACACTACAATAAATACAATTCATGACACAGACAATATGCATGGAAATCAAAAACAAAACAAACAATCTTCCATAACCCAAAAAGTGGGTGGCTTCCAGACATAAAAGCTAAGACATAGATTTATTGACAGACCATCATTTATCTGAAATCTGCATTGCTAAGAAAGAAAACATTAATATGTGGACCGTACAGTCCACAATAAAAATAAATGCATTCACGTAAAGCCCTATATTCCAAATAAAATTAACTACTTTAATGTACAATTTCAGACCTCAGTGCTGGTATATTGGAATAGTATTTCAGATACAGCTAAATGACAGTCATTTGACACAGATTCATCCTTAATTCACTCATATATGATATTAAAAATGTAATCACATGCCACATCAAGTAGGAAAAAGGGATGTGCTCTAGTGACTCTTTAAATCCTCACAGCATGTGTATAGGCAGAAGCTAGCATTCCAAAAAGAGAACCTACATATCCCCAAGGGCAAACAAAATACCTGTTGGGATTTAATGTATGCCAAATTAAATACCCACAGGCATGCAGTTAGGTATATGATTGCCATTTTTTTAATTGACAAATCTCTTAAACCTTCAAACATTTAGATTTCACCTTCAATGTAAACAAGAATTATATAACGACGCATTCAAAATTTCCAGGTTTGTTGGAGAGGACTGTAGATATGTCCAAACATTCTTAGGCCTCTCCTGTGAGGCTGTATTTCTTCCTTAATCTGTCATTTCAATATCTGAATGAGCAACTTATTGTCTAGCAACATTATAATGAAAGAAAATTGCCTAGATCCACCAGTCATTGCTTCAAAAGGCATATGTCTAAGCAGACCTGAGACTGCACTGTAGATCTTGGTTGATTAAAAATAGATCTAAGCAGATTACATTGATGAGCCATCCATGAGTTGTTGCTTCCTAAACACGTTTTGGAAACATAGATTCAAGTGGGTAGACATTTTGCTAAAATGAAGGGAATGGGTTTAAGAGGTGGCTTTATCAAGTTTTTAGATACAGTTTTCTTAAAGTGCTAGTTAGCGCAAGAGACCTACTGACAAGATTATGTCCACTCACCTGAATTCCAGGTTCCGCGAGAGCGAAGAGAATAAAACCCTCACCCCTAAACACTGTTCTCTCGTATCTGAAATGAACAGGGAAAGAGCGCGTAGCTTCCAGGGAAAAGGGATATGGAACAGGGATTTGGGAAGGGAAGAGAAACAAAACACTGGTTGAGGAAGGAGCGTCACTGTTGTTCTAAGAAATTTGCCTCAAGGCTTGGTGCAGAAATTCTAAGACCAAAAACAAATAAAAAACAAAAGAACTACAAATATCACGGAGTCTGTCAGCAAAATAACAATAATTATTATCATTCGATTGGGCAAACACCGAGTCTTTCAGCAAAGTCACAATAATTATTAGCGCTCGATTGCTCAGCTATTAAGCACGCTTTTGTAACTCACAACAAAATCGTTATGAAATCAAACTTATGAATTTGTCTTTTGTTATTCATTTTCACACAATAGACTCACTCCAAAATAATCAGAATAAAAGTTAAAGTTAGCATTGATATCCAGTGATGCTTTCAGGAGTTCACAACACTTAACTTCAATGCTGCTTTTAAAACTACTTCTCAATCTGTCTTTGGAAAATAGTCTTGTATCACAGGTTTCTCAGCATTGACAAATGTCTTTCATAATGCACCAAAATGTCACTAACCTCAAGAAGGCTGAAAACAGGGAGACGAGAGGGGAATTACTCACAAACTGACTTCTCCTGGAATGTTTTGATTATTTGAGGAAGATGGAATACTGCTTGTAAAGTCTCCAGCCTCTGCAAAAGTAATCCGCTCTAGAGAGGGAAGCTGCTATGAAGCCTCACACTGAAAAGTCGACTCCTGAAATAATCACGGAACTCCAGCTGAATCAGGAACACCTGGGAGGGAAGGAAGACTCAAAGCCAAGGTCAGCAAACACATTGGCAGTTCTATTTGTAGACAGGCGTGCTGGTGATGAGTCATCAGACACATGCTGGTGATGAGTCATCAATAATGAGGGGTGTGGATGCTGCGCTGGTGATGAGTTATCAGTCACATGCTGGTGATGAGTCATCAAAAACTTCTAATGATTCATATGAAGGAATTCGATATCTCTATAAACTGCTTGGCACACAGTTCACAAATGGAACAACACTTGCTTTTATCAGTATAAACAAACATGCAATGTAATATTTAGTCTTCAGTCGGAAGATCATTTCCCTCACAATTTCAGGGAAGTGCTGTGCTGTAACCGCATTCCTGACATGTTTCATATTTTTTCATACATGCTGATTTATTTTGTGAGGGAGCAGCAAGAAGCGTGCGTGTGAGTGCGAGTCCTAACAGTATCTCCCCCAAAGGCCTTTTCCCTGGCTGTGGTTTGGAGGGGTATCGTGCATGAAAGGAACGTAGCATATGTTGGGCGTGGACATGGGCAGCTGCTTCTCACAACTGCTCTTCGGATGAGTAACCTTTCCAATCTATTAGATAAAAGAGACGGCCTTGTCATCTACAAGAATCAACAATGCGATGGACTTCAAATTCTTCATGATTATAAGTATGGAAGGTGGTGGGGGAATAGGTTGAGTGGTGGGGAGAAATGGTTTGAGCAACGAGACATGAAATACTGGATGCATTTTATGTTCACTGAGAAGGTTCAGCTTCATAGCTGCAGGGTTGATAAATTTGGCAATGGTGAAGGGACCTATGAACCAAGGCTGTAGTTTACAAACCCCTGGTATGTATAAATAATTGGTGCTTAGCCATACTTGATTACCTTCTGCATATGTTGGTGCAAATGTACGGTGTTTGTCTACATGTTCTTTCATCGTTTCCTTGGTGTCAAAAAGGGATTTTTGGGTCTTATTCCAGATGTTTTGTAATTCAGATAAATGTGTATGTACTTCACGTACCTTTTGGTATGGTAGGAATGGTATGCACTTGGGATGATAGCCTAGATCACAATAAAAAAGTGTCATGTTATGAGCCGAATTAAAGCTTTTGTTATATGCAAATACGGCTAAGGGAAGTGCTTGCAACCAACTGCTAGTTAAGGTGGTAATTAGACAACGTGGAAACTGTTCCATGGTTTGGTTAGTTCTCTCTGTTTGACCATCAGTTTGTGGATGATGTGCAGAGGATCACCGATGGTCAATACGAAGAGAAGAACATAGTTCCTGCCAAAATTTAGACACAAATTGTGTTTCTCGATCAGAGATGATTACAGTTGGCAGGCCATGAAGCCAGACAATGTACAGTATAAAAGGCTCTACTAGTTCTTTAGCAGTTGGGATTTTAGTGAGAGAAATGAAATGGGACATTTTTGACAATCAATCCACTACCACTAGTATACAGGTAGATTGGTTACAAAATCCATACTAATAGTATGTCATGGAGCTGGCGATACTGGTAGAGGAATGTGTTTTCCTGTGGGGTGGTGTGTGAAGGTTTGTTACAAGCACATACGGGACATGTTCGTATAAACTCCTTTAAATCTTCATATAGGGAATCCCACCAGTACTGTTGTGTGCACAAGTCCTTAGTCTTACCCTCTCCCAGATGTCCACTCAAGGAGGACGAATGACACCATTAAATAACCAGCTCTCTCAGATTGTTAGGGATAAACAAGGCCTGATCATGAAAAAATAGATTGTCAGAAATTAATTGGATTGGATGTGCTAACCATTGTTCCATATTTTCATTCTGCAATTCTTGTTTTAATGTGTCCAGGAATGGGAGCTCGTCCAAGCAACTACCTATATTTTTTTCTGGGAAAATCATTGGAATTGGTGTTACCTGTTTTGTATCTGATTGTGTTGTGGTGTTTTGGAGACGTGACAGGGCGTCAGCCTTAAATTGTTGTGTACAAGGTCTATAAGTAATTATGAAATCAAATTCATTAAAGAAAGAAACCCATCGTATTTGTCGTGGTATAAGTGCTCTTGCAGATCTAAAAAAATGTAAGTTCTTATGATCTGAACAGATAGTGATGAGAAAACGTGCTGTCCACAAATGATGTCTCCATTCTTGAAAGACCAATTTTATGACTAGAAGTTCTCTTTCGGCTACTGTATAGTTCTGTTCTGCCAGTAAATGTTTCTTAGAGAAGAAGGCTATTGGATGCATACTCTCAGTTTCAGAATTGCACTGAGAAAGGATTCCACCTACTGCCACTTGTGATGCATCTGCTTCTACATAGTAAGGTAGAGATGGGTCAGGATGCTGTAATATGGGTGCAGTAGTAAACCTCCCTTTCAACTGGTCAAAAGATTGTTGTGCTTCAGGACTCCACTTAAAAGGTACTCCTTTTCATAACAATTGAGTAAGTGGGGCTACAGTGTCAGAAGAGTGGGAGATAAACTGTTGATAGAAGTGAGCAAAGCAAAGTATAATCTGGACTTCTTTTACGTTTGTGGGTTGTTGTTGAGACGATCTCTCACCATAAAAGCAGGATGTGTGCAGGGGTGATGGTATGCCCCCGACCTCCTGGAACACCTCTCTGCACTTCCTGGTGGACACAGAAACCCCAGCAGGTGTCCCAAAAGGAAAGGGGGAGTGGAAGAGAAAGAGACAAAACACTGCAATGTCTTGCCGGTCCAGCCAGGCACCCTGTATCTTCGGCATGCAGGTCATCGTTGACAGAGTGATAGTCAAGTTATTGCACCCACCTTCCTTGAAACTCAATCTCTCTTTCTGATATGGGCACTGGAGCGGTAGAAGAACACCGGGATGCTCCAGCACTTTTCTTGAATAATAATGACTGTTGGCACAATTACTAACACTGCATTACCAAAAACCCAAACTGAGTACCATAACAATAAGTACTGCGACACTAGTGCTGGCTTCACAGAGATTCACAGTTGCACACTACAATTAGAAATGTGGTTGCACTTATCATGCACAAGAAAGACAAACAAGGGCAATAATTAAATCACATATAACTTTCCTGCATGCACAGGGTTAACCTAAAAGGAACATAAACAATCAAAGAAATATAAATGCCCACTCTGGGTTTAAACAGTTAGAGTGGCACAGTTTGATTTGGTTTCACTGTGTGTGTGAAAAACCCTTAAAAAGCAAATTCCTCAAACCTGAAACACAGTCATGAATGACACAATTTAAATCCAAGAGTTATGCTGTTAGAGAAAGAAATGTCACATAAATGCTGTTTTATAATTGCACTGTCACTTTTTGTAGTACTTGAGCTCAAGCAGATTTCCTGAAGCACATTTAGGCAAGTAACTAAAATAATAATGTAGAATGTTCAGAAATCCATTCATCTCTTCAATATAAGCACTCTGCCAAAATACGAGGTCTGAAATATACCAGCTGTTCTAGGAAAGCGCTCAAACTGCCTGGAGAATACTAGTCACTTAGCTGCAGTCTTTTCCGGAGTGCTGGAGGAATGCCTGATGTCAGCTGGTACAGAAACAAAGAAAAGAATTGCCTGAAAAGTCCTGAATACGAGTATGACAGCAGGGGCTGGACTGCCAAATCAGATGCTGAGATCAAGAAGCAAAACAAAGCCAAGCAGGGAGGCATGCTTCACTCTGCTATTAATGGCCAATCAGGAAAACAGTTGAGTTTCCACATGTGGATGAGTCACCACACCCAATTAGAAGTACATGTCTACACCACACCCAATTAGAAGCACATGTCTACACCTGCTCACATTAGCAAAGAAGCATTGGTAAAACAAGCATTGATAAAACCAATTGACTAACAAAGCACATTATGTTTACTTGGAAATATGAAGGTTTAACCAAGAACAGAGATATGATTTAACCCTAACTCCTGGGGATGCTGACAGATAACACAGGAGGCACCTTGGGGATTCCTGACAGTTGTAGCCATTGTAAAATAACATCAATCTTTTTTTTATCCATTTGGGCCCCTTCTTCTGACAAAACAAATCCTAGAAATTCCACTTGAGGAACATGAACTTGACATTTTTCGAACTTGGCATAAAAAATGTGTTCACTTAATTTGCGTAACACAGCAGAAACATGATTCCCATGTTCTTTTTCATTGTGTGAATAGATTAAAATATCGTCTATATAGACTATGACAAAGTGATTCAAGAATTCACTAAGAATGTCATTTATAAAGAATTGAAAAGCTGCAGGGGCGTTACACAAACCAAATGGCATCACAAAATACTCAGAAAGACCGTATTTTGTGTGAAAAGCCATTTTCTATTCATCACCCTCGTGGGTTCTGATGAGGTGGTAAGCTCTGTGAAGGTCAAGTTTGGTAAAGATTGTGGCTTTGTGAATTTGGTTAAGAGGGACCGGAATCAAAGGAAGCGGGTACTTGTTTTTTATGGTCACCTTACTAAGGGCTCTATAGTCAATACAGACCCTAATATCCCTGTTCTTCTTTGGGACAAAAAACAAAGGAATCGAAACAGGGGAAGTAGAATGGCAAATGAAACCAATTGCCTAGAGCTCGTCTAGATAGTCTTTAAAAAAAACATTTTCTGGCTCTGATAGCGCATATATTCTACTAGAAGGTAGTGTGGCACCTGGAACCAAATCAATTCTACAATCAAAGCTACGATGAGGCGGTAAACTGGTTGCTTCAATCTTATGGAACACATCTGAGACTCCTGATATTGTTCCGGAGCGAACTGTCACTGGTTGATGATGAGACTGTACATAGCAAGGGATAATCACAGCTTGTTACCTCTTGGTAACATTCTGATGACAAAATGGAGAATTTAGTGTCACAGTCCTTATATCCCAATCTATTCTTGAGTTATGTCGTTGAAGCAAGGGTACTCCTAAGAGTACTCCAAAAGTAGGAGTGTCAATTAAATCAAAGCTAATAGATTCAGAGTGACCATTGTCACAGACTTTTGTAATAGGTTCGGAATAATAAGTTATTAATCCTGAGGATAATTCAGAGCCATTGACTGCCCGAACGGCCTCAGGTTCTTGTTTGGGGGGAAAAGTGATCCCTAATCTTTTGGCTCATGAAATATCTGAAAAATTGCCTGCTGCCCCAGAATCAAGAATAGATTGGACTTTTCTTAATTGGGTTTGGAAAATCATGGTCACTGTTATTAGGAAATTATGTGGAGGTCTAAAAAGAGTATATCTGGAACCCTTTGAGGTCTTTTGTCTTTTGCTCAAAGGATAGACCTCACTTTTCCTTGGGCTATCTAGTTTTTCCAAATTTTCACTGGACAGGTTTACTGAAGCTACTGTCTTTTTGGGTACTGGTGCCTTGATCTTGGGTCTCATGAGACATTCTCGTGCAAAATGATCTTCTTTGCCACAATAGAGGCATATTTTCAAAGAACGTCTCCTATCATTTTCTTCTATGGATAATGGAGAACGGATAACCCCTATTTGCATTGGTTCACTATTCTTTTTTTCTCAGCAGGTACAACAATAAGACGTGTATTATCCCCTCTACCTTTTTCACCTTTTCTTTCATTTAATCAATGATCAAGTTTAATGACTAAATCAACAATTTTGCCACAATCTTCGGGCGGTTCTACTATCTGAGACAAAATGTCTTTTAACTCATCTCGGAGTCTTTGATAAAATAATGAGGTTCTTTTGCTCTCTGACCATGGGTTTCTGATACTATTCTATTGAAAGTGGTTACGTATGTTAAGAGCTCTTTATTTCCCTGTTTCAAATTCAATAACTCAGTACCACTGGATTGCATGAAGGTGTATCAAGAAAAAAGTTTCTTTATTTGGGCTTGAAACTCTGGAAAATTATACAAAAGAGGGTCATAGTTTTGGACTAAGGGGATAGACCACTTAGCAGCATTCCCTGCAAGGTACAAAAGGACAAAAGCAACTTTTGCGGCATCATCCAGAAAAGCTGCGGGCCTGCACAAAAACCGCAAGTAACATTGGTTCATTAATATATCAAATTTACTACTATCGCCAGTGAATCTTTCGGGTGGAGCCAATGGAACTGGTGTAGGTGTCACTACAGTGAGTTTATATGTTTTGCTTCTTCAGGTTTCGTAGGTTTATTAGGAACAATGGTTTGTGGTTTTAGAAAGAGTTTGTCTGTTCTAGGAATTGCTCCTACCCAAGGTTCCCCTCTAATCTTGTATCTCTCAAGTTGTTCTCTAAGGGAATCATTTTCCTCCTTCAATTGCGCTACCTCAGCCTGAACCTGCGTCAGAGCCCACACAAGATCCTCCAAGTTGGCCTCTGTCTGAGACATCTTCGCTCGGGCGGACTTAATTTTCGTGGGCTTGGCTATCTGTCAAAACCATGTCAACTCACCTGAATTCCAGGTTCCACAGGAGAGAAAAGAATAAAACCCTCACGCTTAAACACTATTCTCTCATATCTGAAATGAACAGGGAATGAGCGAAAAGCGTCTGGGGGAAAGGGATAGAGAACAGGGATTTGGGAAGGGAAGTGAAACAAAACACTGGTTCACAAAGGAGCGTCACTGTTGTTCTAAGAAAGTTGCCTCAGGGCTTGGTGCAGGAATTCTAAGACCAAAAACAAATAAAAAACAAAAGAACTACAAATATCACAGAGTCTTTCAGCAAAATAACAATAATTATTATCATTTGATTGGGCAATTACTGAGTCTTTCAGCAAAGTAACAATAATTATTAGTGCTCGATTGCTCAACTATTAAGCATGCTTTTGTAGCTCACAACAAAATCATTATAAAATCAAACTTATGTGTTTGTCTTTTATTATTCATTTTCACACAATAGACTTGCTCCAAAACAATGAGAATAAATATTTTAGTTCATAGAGATATTGAGCGATGCTTTCAATGCTTTTAAAAATAGTTCTCAAGCTGTCTTTGGAAAATAGTCTTGTATCACGGGTTTCTCAGCATCGACGAACGTCTTTCATTATGCACCAAAAGGTCAGTAACCTCAAGAAGTCTGAAAACAGGGAGACAAGAGGGGAATTACTCACGAACCGACTTCTCCTGGAATGTTTCGATTATTTGAGGAAGATGGAATACTGCTCGTAAATTCTCCAGCCGCTGAAAAAGTAATCCGCTCCAGAGAGGGCAGCGTCGATGAAGCCTCACACTGAAAAGATGACTCCTGAAACAATCACAGAACTCCAGCTGAGTGGGGAACACCTGGAAGGGAAGGAAGACTCGAAGCCAAGCACAGGAAACACCTTGGCAGTTCAATTTATAGACTGGTGTGCTAGTGATGAGTCATCAGACACATGCTGGTGATGAGTCATCAATCATGACGGGTGTGGATGCTGTGGTAGTGATGAATCATCAGACACATGCTGGTGATGAGTCATCAAACACTTCTGATGATTCATATGAAGGAATTCGATGTCTCCATAAACCACTTTGCACACAGTTCACAAATGGGACAACACTTGCTTTTATCAATATAAACAAACATGCAATGTAATATTCGGTCTTCAGACGGAAGATCATTTTCCTCTCAAGTTACAGGGAAGTGCTGTGCTGTAAACATATTCATAACATGTTTCATCTTTTTTCATACATGCTGATTTATTTTGTGAGGGAGCAGCAAGAAGCGTGAGTGTGTGAGTGCAAATCCTAACACCTACTCTTTACAACTGCAAAGTGAGTTTTGTAACAGTCACATTCATTAAATCACATGTGAATCCAACTGAGACAACCATGTTTCTGATATTTTCAGGTGAGATTACTATACTACCACATTCATTTGCAAGCATCTTCAAAATTTTGTGCATCACAACGGCAGACTGATCCAGATGACAGAATAGTGGCAAACTGAAATAAATACAACTGGGTACCAGACAACATGGGTCAAGCAGCAACCACAATCCATGTCAGAATAAGTCACAAACAAACCCCAAAATAACTTGTGCTCAACCCCCTGGTAGCTTGGTACAGAGCAGTCAGCATTAATTTAGAAGGAATGTGTAAATTATGTATGCTACACTTCATACAGTAACACAGCGACAACACACACAACAAAAAGAATCCACAATAGAGTTTGAAACAAGACATAGAGTACATTTCAATTAATAACATGACCAAAACAACAACAATCTAATGTGTAGAACCAGAAATATTGAATTTCTCAGTTTTAAGAAAAATAGCACCAAAAACCACAAAGTGCTATTGGGGTATCTGGCTGCCCTGACCAGTACAAAGTCAACGTTTAGGCTGACCACAATGGAGCGGATATCAGCTATATGGACCCAGTTAGATATGCTAACCAAAGTACCATAAATCCTGGTTGCAGAGAGCTGTGTGGATCTGGCAGCTACACCCAGTCATGTGACCAGAGATAGCCTGTAGGCACCAAATGGCTAAGGCAAAAAAATGCCAATTTTCACAAAGTATTTTCAGAATTGAAATTTAAAGTCTGGTTTTGCCATAAGTTAGGATTTTAAGTTATGATTCCATAGAAATCAAACCTGAAGGAATTATCTCTTAACATTTGGAAACTACAGTTAGAAAATGTAATAAGGTCACTTCAATGTTGTCCTATCGGAGAGATGGGCCTTGCAATAGTGAAAAAACAATTTATCACGTTGACCAGGACACGTAAAACTTAAAGGTGTATGTCCTGCTTTTAAGATACTTTGCACCCTGCCCTCTAGACTGTCCAGGGACTAGCCTGGGATGAAGTATATGTATTAAAAATGAAGATTTAGGCCTGAAAAGGGTATTATCTGATCAGGTTTAAATGGCAGTTTAAAACTGCACACACAGGCTCTGCAATGGCAGGCCTGAGACAATGGTGGTCATTCCAACCTTGGCAGTAAAAGCCGCTTACCGCTGTCAGAAGACCGCCAACATACCGCCGCGGCCGCGGTAAACCGCCACGGTCATTCTGACCCACAACAGGCAAACTGCCAAAATACAGACATCCACAAAAGTCCGCAACACCAAAGGGCAGCGAGAAACTGGCGATGACCAAACCTCCACCGTCACGCCAACAGAAATACGCCCACACTATCACGACACATGAATCCACGCGGCGGTCTTTCAACCGCAGTATACCATTGGCGGTACACACCGGCGCGCTCAAAATACACACACACTTACAAAACACAGCCACATTGGACAATTACAAATACACACACCTGATACACATACACACACCACTCCCACACACCCAACGCAATATAAAACACACACCCACATCACCCTCAAACCCCCACTCCTACAGAATCGGGACCACGCACTGTAGAAAAAGAGAACTGAGCACCCAGACGCGCATTTTACTTTCACCCAGCAATATTTCCACGCACTTCACACAACACACCAATACACATCATCACACAATCCACCCCAAACATCACCCACACCACCCCATGGCACCACAAAGACACCCCAGGTTCTCGGAGGATGAACTCATGGTCATGGTGGAGGAAATTGTACGGGTAGAGCCACAGCTCTTCGGAACACAGGTGCAGCACACCACCATTGCCAGGAAGATGGAGCTATGGAGCAGAATAGTCGATAGGGTCAACGCTGTGGGACAGCAACCAAGAAATAGGGACGACATCAGGAAGCGGTGGAACGACCTACGGGGGAAGGTGCGTTCAATGGTATCCAGGCACAACATCGCGGTGCAGCGGACTGGCGGCGTACCCCCACCTCCTCCCCCAGAATTTACAACATGGGAGGATCAGGTCTTGGCAATCCTGCATCCTGAGGGCCTCGCAGGAGTATCTGGAGGAATGGACTCTGGTAAGTCTCATCTTCACTACTTCATCCCCCTCACCCCACCAGCATGCCAACTCATACCCCCACCCTCACCCTCACCCCCATCACATCCTGCTCCTTGCAAATCTCTCCCCATCACAGCCCACCCATCCCAACCCCAAGCCCTGCATGCGACCACAAAGCATGGACACCCATCAACAAAGCATGCCCACTGCACATACCCATCCCCCCCCAAACCACTGTCACAAAAGCCCCCACACGGGAATGCCAGCACTGGGGTACACGGGCACCCACCCATTACACGCTATGGCACACACAAATGCAATAACCATACTTTTATACCCCTGCAGGACCCGAACGTCACGTCACCGCGCAGGAGGGTCCACAAATGTCCACTCCACCCCCAGAAGAGGCCCACAGTGAGGACAGCAGCTCTGTCGACCTGGATCTAGATGACCAGCCCGGCCCATCGGGGACCTCTGGACAGTCGGTTCCCCTCAGACAGCCACAGCCCATAGCAGACCTTCCCCCCTCTGGGAACACCAGCACAGCACCCACCCAGCGGGCCCATACCTCTGTCCCCAGGACACGTCAATCAGCGGTGTGTCCACCACTACAGGGCACCCAGGTTAACCCACCACCCCAACAACAACAGGGACCTGGGGGCAGTGGTAGTGGGCACACGGTCCAGGGGACAGAGGCCCAGGGAAACAGGGGAACTGGGAGGGCTGCTGTGCGACAGGGGAGGGACAGGCCCAGGGAATCCATTCTCCACGAGGCCCTCTCCTCCATTATGGGAGCCTACCATCACTCCCAGGAGACGATGGCGACGGTCCTGTCCAGGTTTCAGGAGATCCAGCTTCTGCAGGAGGAACAGTATTTGGGGTTCAGGGAGGAACTACGAAACATCAGTTCCGCCCTGGCCACCACTGTAGGGGCTCTGAATCAGGTAGTCACCACATTGCGGAACACTGTGGCACCACAAAGGGCCCCTGACACTAGCATGGACCAAGAACTGCCTACCACCTCTTCCGGCGCTAGTAGACAGGAGGCCCCGCCACAGGACCAACAGGCCATCAGCACTCCACCCCCTGCAGAAGGAGAACCACCCCGCAAGCGGGCCCTGAGATCCAGGAAGAAGACAGAGTAAGATGCCAAGACCCCTGCCAGGAAAGGATACCTCCCTGATTGTCATCCCACTGTCCCACATTGACACCTTGTCCATCCTAATACTGCCCATGCTCCACTTTCCACAGGCATTTGGACAATGCACCTGTGTACTAATAGTCTGGACTCTGCCATGGACAATCCTCCACCATCACCCCTCACCGATTTGCAATCACCCACCAATATAGATCACTGAAATAAACACAGTTATTGCACAAAACAATCAGGAGTCTGGCTGTGAGTTTGTACAAATGTATTAGACATTACCGTGCCAAAAATGCATATTTACATTGTGATGCCAACATACCACTGTCACACAGCTGTAGTCCATGGGGAAACAAAGCAGATGTTACGCAGTGGGGCCCACATCTCCGAAATTGGAAGGGAAAGTCACAACTCAGTTACCATACACTGGGGGAAAAGGTCAGACAGTAGAGAGGTAGTAGGGGTTAAGTATATGTAATTTGCCGGGTTGGAATCTTACCTGTGTGTCATTGAAAATACTGCTGTATTACTGCGTTCCTGTTGTCTATGTCGTCCTCTTCGGCTTCCTCGTCTTCACTCTCCACAGGCTCCACAGCTGCTACAACACCACCATCTGGACCATCCTCCTGCAGAAAAGGCACCTGGCGTCGCAAAGCCACGTTGTGAAGCATACAGCAGGCCACAATGATCTGGCACACCTTCTTTGGTGAGTACAATAGGGATCCACCTGTCATATGGAGAAACCTGAACCTGGCCTTCAGGAGGCCGAAGGTCCGCTCGATCACCCTCCTAGTTCTCCCATGGGCCTCATTGTACCGTTCCTCTGCCCTTGTCCTGGGATTCCTCACTGGGGTCAGTAGCCATGACAGGTTGGGGTAACCCGAGTCACCAATTAGCCACACACGTTGCCTCTGGAGTTGACCCATCACGTAAGGGATGCTGCTATTCCGCATGATGTACGCATCATGTACTGAGCCAGGGAACTTAGCATTAACATGGGAGATGTACTGGTCTGCCAAACACACCATCTGTACATTCATAGAATGATAACTCTTCCTGTTTCTGTACACTTGTTCACTCCTGCTGGGGGGTACTAAAGCCACATGGGTCCCATCAATGGCACCTATGATGTTGGGGATATGTCCAAGGGCATAAAAATCACCCTTCACTGTAGGAAAATCCCCCACCTCAGGGAAAACGATGTAGCTCCGCATGTGTTTCAGCAGGGCAGACAACACTCTGGACAACACCTTGGAAAACATAGGCTGGGACATCCCTGATGATATGGCCACTGTTGTTTGAAATGACCCACTTGCAAAGAAATGGAGTACTGACAGCACCTGCACTAGAGGGGGGATCCCTGTGGGTTGGCGGATTGGTGACATCAGGTCTGGCTCCAGCTGGGTACACAGTTCATGAATAGTTGCTCGGTCAAGCCTGTATGTCAGTATGACATGTCTTTCCTCCATTGTCGACAGGTCTACCAGCGGTCTGTACACGGGAAGATTCCTCCATCTCCTCGCATGTCCCAGCGGACGGTGCCTATGAAGGACAACAGCGAGCACAGAGTCAATCAACCCACAGGTACGTAACCACAGCTTGCACAAAACACGATTCCCAATGCATTGAATGGCTTGTATGAGTGTTGATGCAAGGCCTAGGTATGTGTGACGCAGTAAAAAGTAAGCCATGTGGGCCCTTGAAATGGCGGCTGCCTGTGAAGTGCGACAATGGGATGTGAGGTAAATGCGCTGGCGTGGCACACCGTGGCGGTAGGCGGTCAAAGACCGCGGCGCTAAGCAGCATTGGTTAACATTGAACCCTATGGGTCTCAGGAGCCAATGATGATGTGCGCCGGCGGTCGCGGTACGCACCGCCGCGGTACGCACCGCCGCGGGCATGACCACCATTTTCTATCGGCTTAATCACTCGATACCTGATCTTCGACAGGAGAGGACCTACACTGCAAGTGCTGCTGTGACCTCGGTCTGGAAGAGACAATGGCTCATCCGACTGGGGAAAGGGCCCCTGCCTTCACTGCTCAGGAATTGGATAAACTCTTGGATGGGGTCCTCCCCCAGTATGCGCTACTCTACAGTCCTCCAGGCCAACAGGTAAGTACACTGGGGCCATGCTTAGTGGCCAATGCCTGTGGTGAGTGGGGTGGATGAAAGATGGTGGGGAGGGGAGCGATTGAGGCATGCATCAAACGACAGATGAGAGCATGTGCCACATGGCAAGGGTAGGGATGGGGGGCCACTCACATTGAGGATGCAGAAGGTGATGACTCTTTTTCTCCCCCTGTACATTTCACATAGGTCAGCGCCCACCAGAAGATTGATATTTGGCGTGCCATCGCCAAGGACGTCCGGACCCCAGGGGTCCACCACAGACGGGGCACCCACTGCCGGAAGAGATGGGAGGACATCCGACGCTGGAGCAGGAAGACGGCAGAGGCTCAGCTGGGGATGGCCTACCAACGTGGGAGGGGTGCCAGTCGGACTTTGACCCCCCTGATGTTCCGGATCCTGGCGGTGGCCTACCCCGATTTGGATGGGCGCATGAGGACATCACAGCAGACACAAGGGGGTGAGTACACTATTATTCTGGTGACTTTGCGCGCATTGGAGGTGTCTGGGTGGGGGAGGAGGGCTGTGGGTATCCCTAGGCCAGGGCGATTTCTGTAGGCTAGGCCCCTCCGTAAGGCATGGCCCTGTGCCCCGCCTCCCACCTCTGTAGGGTGCCAAGTACAGCTATTCATGGCCCTGTGTCATCTATGTGTGCAGATGTCATCCATAGGCTTGTAGGCCATGTCCCACGGATTGAGTAGTGGACCCCAAGTGCGCGGCGTAGTGCAGGGGGCTTCTGTGTCTGTCCTGTCCGCCAACGGTGTCGCCAATGCATGCACTCAACATGTCTTTATTTTCTCCCCCCCCTTTTTTGTGGTTTTTCCTGTTCATGTGTGCATTAGCATCATCAGACGGAGGAGAAGTGGCATCGGAGCACGAGGGAGCTGCATCCCACATGGCCATGGAGGGCCATGCAACGGATTCCGATTTCACCAGTGGGACGGAGGGCGAGGGGAGCTCCACAGCAGGGACTTGGGCAGACATAAGTGACACGGACTCGTCCTCTGAAGGGAGCTCCCTTGTGGTGGCGGCAACATCTGTGCCCCCCGCAACAGGTACAGCCGCCACCCAGTGCACCAGCTCCGCCCTCCCAGCAGCCCCTCAGCGTTTGCCCCGTGCCCGCTCACCCAGGAAGGTGGGCATCTCCTTCGCCCCAGGCACCTCAGGCCCTGCCCCGGTCACCCCTGCTGCCCTCAGTGAGGAGATCATTGACCTCCTGAGGACGCTCGGTGTTGGGCAGTCTACCATATTAAATGCCATCCAGGGTGTCGAAAGAGAGGTGCACCAGAGTAATGCATACCTGGAGGGCATTCATTCTGGTCAGGCTGCCCTTCAGCGATCGTTCAACACTCTGGCCTCAGCACTGATGGCAGCCATTGTCCCTGTCTCTAGCCTCCCCCCTCCAACTTCCTCCACCCAGACCCTATCACCTGTACCTCTGCCTATCCCAGACACACCATCAGACCAGCCTGCACACACCTCAACACCCAAGGGAAGCTCAGGCAGACATAAGCACCACACATCACACAGGCATTCACACAAGCAACATCCACATACAGACATACCAACACCCACTGCCTCCACTGTGTCCCCCTCCTCCTCGTCTCCCTCCTCCCTCCCTGTCACGTCTCCACTCACACCTGCATGCACTACATCTTTAGCCACTACGTCCATCACCAGCACACACACCAGAACCCCCCGCACACGTGCAGTCACCACCCCCACTGCCATTTACACGTCCCCTGTGTCCTCTCCCAGTGTGTCTGTGACCCCCTCTTTCAAGATACACAAACGCAGGCAGCCACCCACCCAACAGCCATCCACCTCACGACAGCCTCCAGCCCAAGCACCTGCACCCAAAGACACCAGACTTCAAACTCCTACAACCAAATCCTCTTCCTCCACTCCCATACCCACTACACCTACCCCTCCCATTGCTCCTAAAAAGCTTTTCCTGTCCAAACTTAATCTCTTTCCACCAACTCCCCCACCCCGTCCATGTCATAGGACTCCAGTCAGCACCTCAGCCACCACACAACCGGGCCCTGTCATGACAGTCTGCCATGGACTATGGAGTCCCCCACCCTCCAGGGCAGCCAGTTCAGTACGGAGCCAAGGCACGGGCAGCCCACTCCCGGAGAAACAATCAAAGATAGGCAGTGGCCGGCGCGAGAGGGTGAAGACACCAGGCACAAAAACCCCTACCATGGCTCCGGCAGGAGGTGTGGAGACAGTTGTCACACCGCCCAAGGTGGGGAAGGGCCACAGGCGATCAGGGAAGGCTGGGAAGGGCAGCACGCCCGACAAGAACGCCCAACAAGAACGCCATCAGCCCAGCTGGCCAGGAGGGCCCCGCCAGCCCCATCCCAGGTGGGCAGGAGGCCACCAACATGCCCAGCACTGCAACCCAGGAGGGCCCCGCCAGCCACAGGACAGATGGGCAGGAAGGCACCGCCAGCCACAGGACAGGTGGCAAATGAGCTCCACGCCATGGCCAGATCCGCTGAACTGGGCTCTTCATCTCAAGCACCGCTGAACTGGGCACCGCCGTCTCAAGCGCCGCTGAACTGGGCACCGCCGTCTCAAGCACCGCTGAACTGGGCACCACCGTCTCAAGCACCGCTGAACTGGGCTCTTCATCTCAAGCACCGCTGAACTGGGCTACGCCGTCTCAAGCACCCCTGAACTGGGCTCTTCATCTCAAGCACCGCTGAACTGGGCACCGCCGTCTCAAGCACCGCTGAACTGGGGTCTTCATCTCAAGCACCGCTGAACTGGGCACCGCCGTCTCAAGCACCGCTGAACTGGGCACCGCCGTCTCAAGCACCGCTGAACTGAGCTCTTCATCTCAAGCACCGCTGAACTGGGCCCTTCATCTCAAGCACCGCTGAACTGGGCACCGCCGTCTCAAGCACCGCTGAACTGGGCCCTTCATCTCAAGCACCGCTGAACTGGGCCCTTCATCTCAAGCACCGCTGAACCATGAGCGCCAGGGGCTGGCCCGCATCTTAGTCGGGCAGGGCTGCACGAAGCAGTCTGGGCACCAGGCCCCCCGCCAGCCCCATCCCAGGTGGGCAGGAGGCCACCAACATGCCCAGCACTGCAACCCAGGTGGGCCCCGCCAGCCACAGGACAGATGGGCAGGAAGGCACCGCCAGCCACAGGACAGGTGGCAAATGAGCTCCACGCCATGGCCAGATCCGCTGAACTGGGCTCTTCATCTCAAGCACCGCTGAACTGGGCACCGCCGTCTCAAGCGCCACTGAACTGGGCCCTTCATCTCAAGCACCGCTGAACTGGGCCCTTCATCTCAAGCACCGCTGAACCATGAGCGCCAGGGGCTGGCCCGCATCTTAGTCGGGCAGGGCTGCACGAAGCAGTCTGGGCACCAGGCCCCACCCAGAACCAGTGGACACTGTTATCCACTTGTGAGACTGTGGCTTTGCACTCGCCAGGATTGAACAGTGGGCAACCCACCCACAGGTGAAACTTGACAGACTGTGGCTTTGTACTACCCAGGTTGGAACAGTGGGCAACCCACCCACTGTAGAGACTTGAGAGACTGTGGCTTTGCACTCCCCAGGATGTAACAGTGGGCAAGCCACCCACTGTATAGACTTGAGAGACTGTGGCTTTGCACTCCCCAGGATTGAACAGTGGGCAACCCACCCACTGTACGGATTTGGGAGACTGTGGCTTTGCACTCCCCAGGATTGAACAGTGGCCATGGAGGCCCCTCGTGGATCTGGCATCGTGGACTCATCTGGCTGAGGTGCCTCCCCTTCCCTTCCCCCTGAGGTGCCTGTAGTTTTGCTATCTGATGCCCCTGCAGTGTTCTCTCCATTGGAGTCAGGTATCTTGTGTGGGCTTTGCACATGTGATTTGGGCCCAGTGGTCCACGGACAATACATGCTACAATGCTCGGACTTGTACATTTATGTATATAACAGTTTTTGATGTAGATTTATATATTTAAGCCAGTAATACAATATATTCCTATGTTTAGAATCATTTCCTTTTGTGTTTGCATTCTTCCGGGGGGTTTGGGGGGTGTCACTCTGATGTGTTGATACGCATTGATGTGTGTGTTGTAGTAGTGAGGGTGAGGGTGGGTGTGTTGCGTATGTGTGTACCTGTAATATTTTCTCCACCCCCCTCCCCTGTGTCGTAGGTGCAGTACTCACCGTTGTCTTCTGCGCCGGCGTTCGTGCTCCTGGTAGAGGAGTAGGAACACAATCGCTGGGAGTATGTGGAGTTCGGGTTCCATGCTGTCCTTATTCCTCGTGGGCTGTATGGAGGTGAGTGTTTTCCCTTCGAAATGGCTGTTTCCGCTGTGTTTTTATCGGCGGGGCTACCGCCCGGGAAAAGGTGGCGGATTGGTAGGTTGTGATACAGTGGGCGGTACATTGTCTCCCGCCTGTCTGTTGGCGGTGACCGCCACGCTGTTTGTTTGTGCCGCCGTGGCGGGCGGTGTGGTAATGTGGCGGTCTCTGCTGGCGGTTTCCGCCAGGGTCGGAATTCCATTTTTTTTCCCGCCAGCCTGTTTGCGGTTTGGCTGCTGGTTTAACACCGACCGCCAGGGTTGAAATGACCCCCAATGTTTAAAGGGCTACTTAAGTGGGTGGCACAGTCAGTGCTGCAGGCCCACTAGTAGCATTTGATTTACAGACCCTGGGCACATATAGTGCAATATACCAGGGATGTTTAAGTAAATTAAATATACCATTTGGGGAGAAGCCAATGTTACCATGTTTAGAGGGGAAAGGACAAGCACTTTAGTAAAAGTGTGCAGAATTATAATACCAGCAAAAACAAGGTCATAAAAATGGAGGAGGAAGGCAAATAGTTGGGGGGAAGACCACCCTAAGGCTGACAGGTATAACATCATTTGTCCAAACTAACTAAGACATTGTTTATATATTTCTGGACCATGATATAGCACTGTGAACGTCTTTAAGCCCCAAAGGCCTTTTTTGCTGTTCAAATATATTTATTAGAATTTAGATGATAAGACAGTGTAACATACATACAAAACAGTTTTCCAAAAGGTAAATAATGCTGTTGTCATTATCAATAAGAAATAGGTAATGAAAGAAAAAGAAAAAACAAAAGAGATGGAGGTACTCAAATTATAGTTGTGTCATAGGAATGAAAGTAAAATAAAAATAATGAATAGTATTTAGGTTTTGATATTGTATTAAACAGTACAAGAAACATGATAATCAAGTGGTTTCCAAAACATGTTATGCTCATATAACACATTAGTGGGATTAAGAGAAGCCAGTATACCCCCTGCCTTGCATAGTTTATTCACATCCCCCATTTAAATTGCATTTTACAATATTTCTAGTTAGATGTTATGGTTTTTATTGCTGACAAGCTCAAAAAGTCAAAAACATTCTTATTTGCAGCAGACAACGAAGAAAAAAAGGCAAAATAATTGTAGCTATGCAGTATAAAATGTAATTGACAATATGAATTATTTCACATATTGCATCACATAATTCCCACCAAAATGTGAACATATCAGGACATTCATAAAGTAAGTGTTTTAATGACCCATCATTACTGTTGCAAAGCCAACTGATAAGACTATCAGTTACTTTAGCCTTAAAAATCTTAACAGTGGTCGAGAAAAAGCTATACATAATAAACCTATTTGATTGATGGAGGGAAACCAACCAGAGGTAGTACATAACCATATTTGTTGCAATTCCTTGAATGAAAATGTAACATCCAATTCTAAATTCCAAATGTCTTTAATTTCCTGCAAATTGGAGTTATTGTTAGAAGATAATTTCTTATGAAACTTAAATGCTATGTGCCCTGATTCACTAAAATATTTAGGCATAATTCAGTTTCAAAGATATTTGCAACATGTAAATTATTAATAAATTAATTGAGCATACAAATACATAAGATTTCATATTTACTAAATTCATAAAAAAGATACAAAAATATCTCCCTAACTCATGTCTGATAAATTAAATGTTCTAGTATCCATTCAACATTTCCTATACTTAATATTATGGTTTAATTTGATTGGTGGATTCAATCACAAAAAATATCTTTGTGATATTTGATGCTTGTATGATACAACATATCATAAGTCAGAAGAACTCTTTTTGTTTCTTAAATAATTAGAGAATTCTTTATTATGTTTCTTAATGTTTGACCCTTGTAGAACTAAACAAAGGCCCTCATCATGACCATGGAGGTCAGTGGACCGCCAGGGTCATGGTGGCAGTGTCACAGCCATCTTACGACCACAGCAGTTTGGCCATTGCCAAACCACCGCTTCCCTGCCGGTGAGCCACTTTACCGTGGCCCACCGGGCTGGAGGGTTCCACCTCCAGCCTGAGGGGAGTCAAATAACCGCCGAGGTTATTACGACTTGGGACACCGCCAGCATTTTTCTGGCAGTCTCACTGCCACGAAAATGCTGACAGAAAGGTATCACGACAACAGGAATTTGCATTCCTGTCACCGGGATACCCCCCCAAACACCTCCTCACACATGCACACATGCACCCACACACACAATCACACACAGACACATCCCCACTCACACACGCACTCACAACATTCACCCCTTAGAGACATGTATACATGGCCATACCCATCACACATGCACGCATACAATCTCCATCCCCCACCCACTCCCCTCACTCATCTTCACACATCCATAACTCCCAACCCCAATTGTACCTCACCGCACGCACACACACACACCATATACACATACAAACGTACACACACCTGCAGGCACGCACTCACTCACATGCCCCCTTACTCATCCATTCACACCCCCTTTACTCCTTACTCATTCACCCATGCACAGACCCCCACCCCATCCACATGCATACACACATGCACCCAAACCCACCACATTCACCCACACATGCATCTCCATCACTTTTACATAAAGACACACGCATGGACACACAAACACTCCCCCTCCCCACCACATTCACAACACGCACAATCACACACAACCATTCACACATCCCATCCCCGTCCCCTTGCAGACCACACTTACCTCGTCCGAACAGGTGCTCCGCTGTGAGGGGATGGGTCCTGAGATTCCCTCTGCTGGCACTTCCCCACCACCAGAAGACCGCCACCCAGAATTACTGACTTTCTTCTAGTGTGGCAGTACTGGTGGTGGAATGCCGCCAGATATCTGACCTCTAGTGGTGCAGATATCCAGCAGCAGTTGTAATACAGTGGTTGGAAGACCTCAAGCACCGGTGTTCTCCCAGCGGCTGCAGCAGTCTTTGGAAAAGACCGCAGCAGTTGTAATGAGGGCCAAAGTGCCTGTTTAAGCTATTGTCGATCGAGTTACTCTGTCACAACGATGATGGATAGCCGACCTGCCAAAATCTAAATCTCATTATATCCATTGAGATTTAGATTTCAGTGGACAGGATATCCGTCACAATTGGGATGGAGTAAATCATCCGCCCATATAAAAATCAGGCCCCAATTCTTATTTGTTTGAAGTCATACAAAGCGTTGTCAAAATAAAAAGGCAGTGTAAATAATTATAAAAGTCAGGTTAACCCTAAACCACTATTATCATTAGTGCATTGGAGTTTAGAATAACTAATTCTGGTATGTTTATGATTCCATATAAAACTAAAATAACACTTTAGATTTTTTTAATAAAAAGACTCGGATAAATATTGTAATAACATAGATATAAAGCTTAGGGTACAATAACCATTTTAACTGACTGGATTTGACCCTCCCCCCAATTTAAATAAAGTGATGACTATTTTAAAACTAATAATAATGTAATTGCTATTAATTTCAAAGGTGAATTTTGTAGTATGGACAAACAAACTATCCAAATCATTTAATTTTACTTTGACACCAAATAATATTATACTAATTAATCATATGTGGTGAACAATGAATATCCAGAAGAAAAATACCAGTCTTATTTAGATTTAATGTATAGCCAGAAAATCAGATATCTAAAATAAGATACCAGCTAAATAAATAATTGGATATGAAACTAGTAAAAAAAAGTCATAGAAATGGTAGAAAGTTTAATTTTGTTGTTTTAAAACCCAATGCTTTTACAAGGTGAATAATGTTTGAAATGGTTAAGAAGAGGTTCAATAGCTAGGAGATAAAGAAAGGAGAACAAACATATTTGTCTAGTGTCTCTAAAGAGATAAAAGTTGCTAGAGGAGTATGAACTGTTAAAAATGTTTGCTGACAAATCAGTATACAAAACATTAACTTGACTAATTAAGTGTTGATCAAAATTACAACATTTCGAGACAGTAAATATAATTTACCATTTAACCTTATTGAATGCTTTATCTGCATCCAGTGCTAAAAATCCTGAGGGTAGATTAGTGTTGGATATAGTTGCTAAAACATGCTGAGTAGGCCTGTTGATGTGAACAGAAAATTAAACTTTCAGGAAGCCTACTTGGACAGGATAACTCAAACAATTAAGGACTAAGAATAACCTGTAAGCATGATTTTGGTATACGTTTTACAGTCTGGGTTAATTAGTTTAATGAAAGTGTTCTGTAACTGGAAAAAATAGTTGGGCCTTTGTCTTGGTTAGGGAAAACCTACAGTGAATGTCTCACAAAAGGGTCCCTCAACAGCAGAATTTTAGGGAATTCAATAAAAAGGGGTAATAGATATTGGGCTAATTATATATAGAATGGTTTATAAAATTCAGTTTGGATTTATGTGATCCAGGAGCCTTCGAGAGTTAAATGAGGCAATATTAGATTGTACTTCATTTATTGAGGTAGAAAAATGGTTGCCATTTTGTGATAAAGAGGCCTATTACATGACATTAAAAATCATGTTGTTCCAGTATCTGCCTCATTAGGATTATTATAGAAACCAAAGTAATATTTTTGAAACTCAATTAATATGTCATGCAAAATGACATTAGAAGTAGTTAATAATTTACCAGAACACCATGAATTTGTTTTTAATCATTTTTGATACACAAATAATTTGCTAAGTAATCATCCAGATCTGTTAGCATGGAAACATAATTTAGCTTTGTTACTTCATATTTATACACCATATCCTTTGCTGAGTAATGATTATATACTCCTATTACAGTTTTTTTGTAGTTGTATTTTATATATTATATTTGCTTAAGAGAGTGAATGTCTCTCAAGGTCTTTTTGGTAATGGTAATTTTACTAACGTTCTCTTCTAAGAGATTTGTTAGTGAGCTTCTTTAAAAAAATAAGAGCTGCGTAAACCACTTGCTCTCGCCTAAATCTTTCACTTCATCATCCTTCATGCTTTGTTTCTGAGCCTATAGCAGATGGACTCAAAGGAAGGTAACCAAACTCTCCCAGGCTTCAGTGCCTTCCAGTGATGTAGTAGATTTAAACATACAAAATATTTGCTGCATCTGCTGTTCCTCAGTCCAGGCATTCACCTCCAAGCTCATACTCAGCCCCTGTTTAATTTGTTTCAAATATTTCAGTCACCTTAGCTTACTCATACTACTAACTCTGTAAGCTAAACAAAGAGGGAAGTTTTTTATGGTGGAAAAGTTTGACAGTTCATCACTAAGGCCCTCATTACAACCCTGGCGGGCGGTGTTAGAGCGGCAGGAATATCGCAAACAGTCCAGCGGCAAAAAAATGGAATCACGGCCATGGTGGAAACCGTTAACATAGACAGCCACTTTAACAGTCCAACCGCCACGGCGGTAGCAACAAACACTGCGGCGTTAACCGCCAACAGACAGGCGGAAGACAAAGTACCGCCCACTGTATTTCAAGACGGCTATCCGCCACCTTTTCTGGGGCGGAACCAACGCAAACAAAAACACGGCGGAAACAGTACACAGAAGGGAAAACACTCACCTCTCCACACCCCACGAGGAACCAGGACCCCATGGAGCCCGAATTGCAGATACTGCCGATGCTGGTCTTCCTTCTCTTCTATCAGGAGCACCAAAGACAGTGGCGACGACTACTATAAGTACTGCACCTACAACACAGGGGGGGGGGGAGGGAAAAGAGTGTGACACACACATGCAACACGCAACACCCCCACCCTCACTCACAACACCATACACAAAAATACATGCAGCAACTATACATATACACTCCCCCCACCCCTGGAAGAAAGCAAGGACAAAAGGACATTATTTTAATGAATGTAATCATGTGAAATCTCATTATCAAAGTTCAAAATCCAGTATATACAATTATGTACACCATCTACACAAGTCCGGATAGTGCACCAATCATTGTCTGTGGACCACTGGGCCCCAAATGCATGGGCGAAGCCCACACTAGATACCTGACTGGAAACGGAGAGAACACTACAGGGGCATCAGGTTGAAATGAAACAGGCACCTCAGGGGGAGTTGGAGGGGGGCACCGCAGCCAGATGAACGCACAATGCCACTGCTGCACGAGGGGGCTCCATGCCCATTGCTGTATCCTGGGGAGTGCAAAGCCACAGTCTCTCAAGTCTCTCCAGTGGGTGGGTTGCCCACTGCATTATCCTGGGGAGTGCAAAGCCACAGTCTCTCAAGTCTCTCCAGTGGGTAGGTTGCCCACTGCATTATCCTGGGGAGTGTAAAGCCACAGTCTCTCAAGTCTCTCCAGTGGGTGGTTTGCTTACTGCTTTATCCTGGGGAGTGCAAAGCCACAGTCTCTCATCTCTCCAGTGGGTGGTTTGCCCACAGCTTTATCCTGGGAAGTGCAAAGCCACAGTCTCTCAAGTCTCTCCAGTGGGTGGTTTGCCCACTGCTTTATCCTGGGGAGTGCAAAGCCACAGTCTCTCAAGTCTCTCCAGTGGGTGGTTTGCCCACTGCATTATCCTGGGGAGTGCAAAGCCACAGTCTCTCAAGTCTCTCCGGTGGGTGGTTTGCCCACTGCATTACCTGGATAACAGTCTCCACTGGTTCTGGAGGGGGCCTTGTGCCCAGAGTGCTACATCCTGCCAAGGACTCAGGTAGTGGATGTGAACCCCACTGGTTCTGGAGGGGGCCATGTGGCCAGAGTGCTTCATCCTGCCAAGGACTCAGGTAGTGGATGTGATACTCCACTGGTTCTGGAGGGGGCCTCGTACCCAGAGTGCTTCATCCTGCCAAGGACTCAGGTAGTGAATGTGATACCCCACTGGTTCTGGAGGGGGCCTTGTGCCCAGAGTGCTTCACATGCAGTGTGGCCGGTACAATTCACTCACCTGGGTGTGCGTGGCACGACACTGGCAAGGTGCAGGTAGCATGATACGCCATGGAGGCAGCAACATACCCCACACTGCTGCGGATTCGCCTTCTACCTGCAGGTGCCAACAGTGATGATAGTAATGCTTCTTGGAAGCTGCCCAGGGTCCTGGAACTCTCCTCCAGCCTCGGATGACTGACCACTGGGGATGGTAGGCATGTCAGCGGTGGTGCCACTGTCCGAGGATGTCGTGGGCCACTGGCGGTGCTTGCGGCGGTGTCTGTGGCGGCGGTGCTGGCAGCGGGGTCTGTGGCGGTGGTGGTGGCGGCAGGGCTGGCGGCGGTGCATGGGTCAGCACCTGCTGAGGGAGAAAACAGGATGTCTCCTGTAGTCATTGATGGCTGCCCACTGGGGAAGAGGCTGGGGACTGTCGCAGCAGCTTTAGACATGCCGGAGGCGGTGCAGGTGGCGGTGCATGTGGTGGTGCAGGTGGCGGTGCAGCTAGCGGTGTTCGCCGCCATACAGGTTGCCGTGGACATGGACAGAAGATGTGACACTGGTCCCTCAGTCGGTGCCACCATGCCCTCTCCTGACCTGCCCTTCTGTTTTTGGCCCTTCCCCACCTTTGATGGTGACGCTGTTGTCTTGCCACTACCCCCTTTCATTTTCACAGAGCCCTTGGTGGCTGGTAGTTTCCTCCGGGATGTGGGCACCTTTTTCACCTTGGCAGGTGGTGGAATGTCCTTGCCCTCACCACGTGGCACAGTGGCAGCCCTGATGGGTGGCACACTCCATGACCCCACAGTTCCTGGCACCACTGTGCCTGGGGATGTGGTGGCTGAGGTGCTGGGCTGGGACCTGGAAAGTCTGACCCTAGGTGAAGGATGAGGGGAGAGGTGTAGGGAAGAGGTCAATGTTAGCCAAGAAATGTTTTTTAGACACACTGGGACGGGCATATGGAGGGGGTTTGGGAGTGGAGGAAGAGGTAGTGGTTGTAGGAGGTGTACATCTGCTGAATTTGGGTGAAGGTGCATGGGCTGGAGGCTGTTGTGAGGTGGATGGCTGTTGGGTGGGTGTGTGCCTGTGTTTGTGTACTTTGGTAGGAGGGCTCACTGACACACTGGGAGAGGACACTGGGGATGTGTGAATGGTACTGGGGGTGGTGATTGCACGTGAGCAGTGTGTGGTGATGGGCGTGCTGGTGATGGAGGTAGTGGCTGAGTATGTAGTGCATGCAGGTGTGAGTGGAGACAACACTGGGAGGGAGGAGGGAGACGTGGAGGAGGGGGACACAGTGGAGGAAGTGGATGTTGGTATGTGTGCATGGGTATGGTGCTTGTGTGAGTGCCTGTGGGATGTGTGGTGCTTATGTTTGCTTGAGCCACTCTTGTGTGTTGATGTGTGTGCATGCTGGTCTGATGGTGTGCTTGGGATAGGCTGAGGTGCAGGGGATTGGGTGTGGGTGGAGGAGGTTGGAGGGGGGAGGCTGGACACAGGACAATGGCTGCCATCATTGCTGAGGCCAGAGCCTGAAATACTCTCTGTTGGGCTGCCTGGCCAGGTATGCATTTGTTTGTTGCACATGCCTCTCAACACCCTGGATGGCATTCACAATGGTAGACTGCCCAACAGTGAGGGATCTCAGGAGGTCAATAGCCTCCTCACTGAGGGCAGCAGAGCTGACTGGGGCAGGGGCTGAGGTGCCTGGGTCGAAGGAGATGCCGACCCTCCTGGGTGAGCGGACATAGGACACACGCTGAGGGGCTGCTGAGAGGGCGGTGCTGGTAGGGGCGGTGGCGGCTGTACCTGTTGATGCGGTGGGCACAGAGGTGCCCGCTACCGCAAGGGAGCTCCCATCAGAGGAGGAGTCGCTGTCGCTGGTGTCTGCTCCTGTCCCCGTCGTGGAGCTCCCCTCGCCCTCCGTCCCACTGGTGGCTTCAGACTCTATTGCTTCACCCTCCAGGGCCAAGTGGGATGCAGCTCCCTCCTGCTCCGGTGCCAATGCTCCACCGCCTGATGATGCTATTGCACACAAGAACAGGGATCACAAAAGGGGGAGAGGAGAGAAGAAAGACATGTTCAGTGCATGCAACACCACTACCGTTGGCGGACACAACAGACAGTGAGCAGCCCTCTGCACTACGCCATGCACTTACAGTTCCTAGATTTTTCACCTGACCATGAGGTACGAGGCCTAGGCCCAATTGCTGCACACCTGGAAGTCACAGGAGCCTGTGTAGATGGCTCTTACCACTAGTGGGGTTGGGGTGCCACATAGCCTGCCCCACATGGGACCTTGCCTACCAAGATCGCCCTGGCCTAGGGGAACCCACTGCCCACCTCCCCCACCCAGACACCTCGTAATGCACGCAGAGTCAGCTGAATGAGAGGGTACTCACCCCCTTGTGGCTGCTGTGATGCCCTCAAGCACCCATCCAACTCCAGATAGGCAACCGCCAGGATCCGGAACATCAGGGGGGTCATAGTACGACAGGCACACCTTCCACATTGGGAGGCCATTCCCAGATGGGCCTCCGCCGTCTTCTTGCTCCAGCGGCGCAGGTCCTCCCATCTTTTACGGCAGTGGGTGCTCTGTCTGTGGTAGACCCCCAGGTTCCGGACGTCCTTGGCGATGGCACGCCAAATATCCTTCTTCTGGTGGGCGCTGACCTAGAGGAATGGTACAGGGGGAAAGGACATTATTCACCCGGCCGGACCATCATACTCATTGCCCAGCAGTTCCCACCCATGCCATGACGCACATACACTCAGCATCCACACATGTAGGCCTCAGCCCCCCCATGTTTCTTCCAGCCACACCACTCAAAGCAGGCATTGCCCATTCAGCATGTTCACAGTGTACTCACCTGTTTGTCTGGAGGACCGTACAGTTGCGTGTACCAGGGGAGGACCCCATCCACTAGTTTCTCCAATTCCTCTGAAGTGAAGGCAGGGGCCCTTTCCCCAGACACTCGAGCCATCAACACCTCCAGACTGAGGTCACAGCAGCACTTGCAGTGTAGGTCCTCTCCTGTTGAAGGTCTGGTATCAAGTGAGTGAACAGACAGAAAATTGCGGTCACGGCTGCGGCGGTGCGTACCGTCACCGCCGGCGTACATCGTCATTGGCTCCTGGGACCCATAGGGCCCAATGTTAACCAATGCTGATTTGCGCAGCGGTCTGCAACCGCCCACCGCGACAGTGTAGAACACCAGCGCAGTTACCTCATATGCCCTTGTCCCACCTTACAGGTCAGGCAACCGCCATTTCAGGGGGCCATATGGCATTAATAATAACTGTGTCACACCTATCTAAGCCTGGAATACACACAGTTGCCGGCACATTACGGATTAATACATTTTCCTCAAATAACAATTTGTGATACCTCAGCGTTGGCTGACTCTCTGCTCGCTGTTCTCCTCCATAGGGCACATCTGCTGGGCAGGTGATGAGATGGCGGCATCCTCCGGTGTACAGACCCCTGGTGGACCTGTCGACAATGGAAGAGAGACACATCATAGTCACATAGAGACTTGATTGTGCAACAATCCAGGAACTGTGTGCCCAGTTGTAGCCAGACCTGATGTCAGCTATCCGCCATCCCACATGGAACTGTCAGGTCCTGTCAGTACTCCATTTCCTGGCAAGTGGTTCCTTTCAAACAACAGTGGCCATTGCATCAGGGATATCCCAGCCAATGTTCTCTAACGTGTTGTCCAGAGTGTTGTCTACCATGCTGAAACACATGCTCAGCTACATCGTGTTCCCTCTGGTGGAGGATTTGCCTGTTTCCTGGCTCAGTGCATGACGCTTACATTTTGAGGAATAGCAGCATCCTTTATGTGATGGGGCAACTCCATAGGAACCGTGTGTGGCTAATAGGTGAGGCCAAGGACCCAATACAGTGTAAATAGGTGTCTGGGTATGGGGTTGTCCCAAAGGGTTAGTGTGTGTCTAACAGTTGTCCCTCGATATTTGCAGATGACTCTGGTTACCCCAACCTGTAATGGCTACTGACCCCAGTGAGGAATCTCAGGACAAGGGCAGAGTAACGCTACAATGAGGCACATGGGTGAACTAGGATGTTGATCGAATGCACCTTCGGCCTCCTGAAGGCCAGATTCTGGTGCCTCCATCTGACAGATGGATCCCTCTACTACTCACCAAAGAAGGTGTGCCAGATCATCATGGCCTGCTGTATGCTGCACAACCTGGCTTTGCAACAGCAGGTGCCTTTTCTGCAGGAGGATGGGCCAGATGGTTGTCTTGTGGCAGCTGTGGAGCCTGTGGACAGTGAAGAAGAGGAGGCAGAAGAAGAGGGTATTGACAACCAAAACAACATAATCATGCAATACTTCCAGTGAGACACAGGTAAAAAGATGTCACTGCCTCCCACATCTCATACAATTGTTGGAGCTAGCATAAGTCTGTCATTTTCACTCAGTGTATGGACCCTGACTTGCCACTTTGGCTTTCCATTTCACAGATCTGGGTCCCACTTTGTGCCCTCTGCTATGTTTCCTCCTGGCCTACAGATGTGTTACACTGTTATGTGCACAAGTAAATTGCCATTGCTATATTCCATGGTTATTGCAATTAAACATTTGTGAAAGCACAGACTGACTCCAGATTGTTTTGTGATTGAAGTGTGTTTATTTCTGCGCAAATAAGTGGAGGGAGTTGTAAAATGGGCTGGGGGATGGTGGAGGAATGTTCATGGCGGAGCCCACTCTATTTGTTTCACAGGTGCATTGTCCAAAGGGGCGTAGGAAGTGGAGCAATGGCAGTTTAAGGATGGACAGGGTGACATAGTGGGACAGAAGGGTGACATTCAGGGGGGTCTCATTTCCTGGCGGGGGTCTTGGCAATGTTCTCTGTCTTGTTCCTGGATCTCAGAGACTGTTGCTGGGTGGTTCTCGATCTGCAGGGGGTGGGGTGCTGGTGTCGTGTTCCTGTGGCGGTGCCTCCTGTCCACTAGCGCCGGCGGAGGTGGAGGGCTGTTCATCGTCCAGGCTAGTGTCAGGGGCCCCTTGTTGTGCCACTGTGTCCCTCCTGGTGTTGACAACGTCTTGCAACACCCCTGCAATGGTGACCAGGGTGTTGTTAATGGACTTCAAGTCCTCCCTGATCCCAAGGTAGTGTTCTTCCTGCAGCCGCTGGGTCTCCTGAAACTTGGCCAGTACCGTTGCCATCGTCTCCTGGGAATGATGGTAAGCTCCCATGATGTTTGAGAGTGCCTCATGGAGAGTGGGTTCCCTGGGCCTGTCCTCCCCCGTCGCACAGCAGTCCTCCCAGCTTCCCTGTTGTCCTGTACCTCTGTCCCCTGAACTGTGTGCCCACTGCCACTGCCCCCAGGTCTCTGATTATCTTGGGTTTGTGGGGTTGCCTGGGTTCCCTGTAGTGGTGGACACACTGCTGCTTGACATGTCCTCGGGACAGAGGGATGGGCCTGCTGGGTGGGTGCTGTGGTGGTGTTTCCTGAGGGGGGAGGCTCTGTGGTGGCTTGTGACTGTGTCAGGAGAACCAACTGTCCCAAGGTCCCTGATGGGCCGGGCTGGTCATCTTGATCCAGGCGTGCAGATCTGCTGTCATCACTGTGGGTCTCTTCTGTGGGGGGACTGGATATGTCTGGCACCTCCTGTCCTGTGACGTTGGGTAGGGGTCCTGCTGGGTTGTAAAAGCAAAATTATTGTATCTGTGTGTGCCATTGTGTGCAATGGGTGGTGACCCTCTACTCCAGTGCTTGCATTCTTGGCTTGGTCCTTGTGTGATAGTTGGTTTGGGGTCTGTGTGGGTATCTGTACTGGACATGCTTTGGTAATAGAGGTCCATGCATTGGTGTTACATTCGGGGCTTGTTTTTGGGATGTGTGGGTTGTGTTGGTGGGGTATCTGTGGGTTGTTGGGGTGATGGGTGTGAGTGTAAGGGTGGGGTATGTGACGGCATGCAGGTTGGGTGGTGGGGGATAAGGTAGTAAAGATTTGCCTTACCAGAGTTCAGTCCTCCTGCTACTCCTGCGAGGCCCTCAGGATGCAGAATTGCCAAGACTTGCTCCTCCCATGTTGTTAGTTGTAGGGGAGGAAGTGGGGGTCCACCGCAAGTCCTCTGTACTGCAATCTAGTGTCTGGAGACCACGGAAAGCACCTTCCCCCGTAAGGTCGTTCCACCTCTTCCTGATGTCATCCCGTGTTCTTGGATGCTGTCCCACTGTGTTGACCCTGTTGACAATTCTGTGCCATAGCTCCATCTTCCTTGCAATGGATGTCTGCTGCACCTGTGATCCGAACAGCTGTGGCTCTACCCGGACGATTTCCTCCACCATGACCCTAAGCTCCTCCTCAGAGAACCTGAAGTGTTGTTGAGGTGCCATGATGTGGTGTGGGTGATGTGTGAGGTGGTGTCTGTTGTGATGTGTGAGGGGAGGTATTGGTGTGTGTTGTTTGAGGTGCGTGGATGTTGTGTAAGTGATGGTGTTGTGCGTCTGTGGATGCTGCTGTTGTTTAAGGTAGTGTATCTCTCTGGAGTTATTAAGAGAAAAGATTTATTGATATCTAGGGACACTGATCCATCATGGACCCACAGGGTAGATCTGCAAATCCATGCACCAACAGCAATGCTGTGATTGACTGGCCACAACCTCACAGGACAGTTGCAGCCACCATTTTATCTATTGGGAAATGGTCCTGGGGCCTCAAGATGAAAGTCTAAAGTTATAAAAGGGGTTAGAGTAGAGTTACCCTGGCCCCATGGGTGTTGTAGAGTGGTCACTGAGGGAACACTGATGGCCAAGAAATTGCAAGAAAATGTTTTTTTTACAGGTGCATTGATCCCCAGATCCATCACAGCACTCAGTGTGGTGCCAGTATAAATTCAAGACAGATCCCCAGATACAGTGCTGAATAAAAAAAGAAACATCCCCCACTCACAGTCCCACTGAAAGACAAGTTTATACCCACACACAACCACTCACATACCTACTCAGACATCCATACACCCACTCATACTGCCACTCACACAGCCATACAGTCACTCACACACCCACTTACACACCCATTCACATGCTCACACACCCACTCAAAGTCCTACACAGCCACTGATACACCCACTGACACACCCATACAGCCACCTTCACATTCACTCACACACCCATAAAGCTTCTCACATAGCTACTCAAATATTCAACCAGCCACTGAAACACCCACTCACTGACCCAATGTAGCTATTCACATACCCACTAAAACACCCATACAGCCACTCACATATCCAGTCACAGATCCATACAACCACTCACACCCTACTCACACAGGCACTTGCACACCCTCTCATTGACCCACATATATACTTGCATACCCACTCACAGACCCATCAAGCCACCTCACGCCCACTCAGTGACCCATATAGCCACTTCACAACCCACTCACACCCATAGAGGCACTCAGACATCCACTAACAGACCCATACAATCACTCACACACCAACTCACATACCCATACAGCCACTCACATTCCCACTGAGACACCGATCCAGCCACTCACAACTCTGTATAGACATTAACATTCACACTCACAGACTAATATTGACACACACGCAACCACTCAGCAACACATACAACCACTCATATACCCACTCACTTGTCCATACAGCCACTCACATCCCCATTCACTGACACATAGGGGGTCATTACAACCCTGTCGGACGGTGTTAAAGCGGCGGTAAGACCGCCAACAGGCTGGCGGTCTTTTTTTTAGTATTATGACCATGGCGGTTACCGCCATGGTCATCCGCCGCTTCCCCGTTCCGCCCGCAGGGCTGGAGACCTGGGTCTCCAGCCCGGTGGCCGTGACAATACCGCAGCCGGTATTGTGACCCGGCTTACCGCTGTGGATTTCCAGCGGTAGGAACCGCCATGAAATCCATGGCGGTAAGCACTATCAGTGCCAGGGAATTCCTTCCCTAGCACTGATAGGGGTCTCTCCCACCCCCCATCCCCACCCCGACTCCCTTCCCTACACCCCCCACCACCCCTGCCACCCCCCAAAGGTGGCAGGGACCCCCTCCCCACCCCGACCCCCGACATTACCTTACACATACACACCCGACACGCACGCAGGCACCACCAACACACATACACGCACACACACCGACCTATATGCCAACATCCACACACACAGTCAGACACCCACATTCATGCACACATTTCCGAAACACGCAACAACCCCGCAAGCATACACGTACTCACACACCCCCCTACATACACAGACGCACACCCCCATGCACCCACACAACACACAATGCCCCCCCACCCCCCTCCCCTAACGGATGATCGACTTACCTGTTCCGTCGATCCTCCGGGAGGGGATGGGAGCCATGGGGGCGGCTCCGCCAACACCACACCGCCAACAGAACACCGCCGTGCAGAATCACAGGACGTGATTAGCTCGGCGGTGTTCTGTTGGCGTGGCGGTGGAGGTGGAGCAACCTCCACTTCCCCGCTGCCCACAAGTATGGCTGTTGGCGGCTCTCCGTCGGAAAAACGACAGAGAGCAGCCAACGATCATAATACGCAGAGCGGCAAACCGCCACTACTGGCGGTCTTCCGCACGGCGGTCCCTCTGCCGTCTTCTTAAAATACCACAGAGGTTGTAATGACCACCATAGACTCTTACACACCCACTCACTGACCCATACAGCCACTCACTCATCCACTCACTCACCCATACAGCCACTCACACACCTGCTCACTGACCAATACAAACACTCACAAACCCACTCACAGACACATCACACGTCCTCTCACAGACTCATACAGCCCCTCACACATCCACTCAAAGACCCATACAGCCATTCACATGTTACTCACAGACCTATACAACCACTCACACACCCACTCACAGACCCATACAGTTACTCACACATCCATTCACCCACTCACACATCTGCACAACCACTCATACACCCTATGGCTGACCCATACAGCCACTCACACACATCCTCATAGACCCATACAGCCATTGACATACCCACTCACAAACCTATTCAGCCACTCACACACTATCTTACAGACCTACAAAAGCACCCACACACCCACAAAACCTCTCACACACCCACTTAAATACCCAAATGCCCACTCACACACCCATACAGTTACTTACACACCCACTCACCAACTCACACACCTACGCAGCCACTCACACACCCACTTACACACCCACACAAGCAGTCACACACCCATTCAAACACCTACACAACCACTCATGCACCAATTTATAGACTCACGCACCCAAGCAAACACCCACTCACAGACCCATACACTCACACACACACACCCCAGCACACACCCACTGTATTCAATGTTTTGTTACTTTAAATAAGTGTTGTTGGTTGGGAATGGATCTGCGGATCGATTGCTGAGCCAAAATGTGCTGCTGTTTTGTATTGAAACTATGTTTTTGTTTTGAGAATTCATGATGGATCCTCAGCTCTAAGTGAGAAATTATAAACAAGCATTTGCAATGTAATGGGTCTCACATTTATGCGAGTTAAAGCTATTAGAGTTGTAAACTCCTAACCAAACTTTTCTTGCCATATAAACTGAAAAGTAAAACAGTTTCATTTAAGCGAGCCGATGGCCACTATGAGCACAAAGCAAACACACATCTCTATTGCACACAAACACCATAACCAACCATCACACACACACACAAACACCCCCACCCCACCAGGAAAACTACACTGCACCCTTACACACACAACAACCATCCTCATCCACAACACAACAACCATGTCACATCAAAAGCACCCACACTTCACAGATGATGAGTTGAGGGTCATGATCTATGAAATTGTCAGGGTAGAGCCACAACTGCTTGGAGCACAAGTACAGCAAACATCCATTGCCACGAAAATGGAGTTATGTCAGAGAACAGTCGACATGGTCAACTCAGTGAACAACCACCCACGCACAAGGGAGGACATCAGGAAGAGTTGGAACAACCTATTGGGTCTCCCACCTCCTCCCCAGAGTTCACATCGGGGAGGAGAAGGTCTTGGACGTCCTGCATCCAGAGGGCCTGACTGGAATACCCAGAGGACTGGACTCTGGTAAGTTACTAACACTCCCCTGGCACAAAACATCTGGTCCAACATGCATCCTCACAACCCAATCACTCCCCAATTCATCCTATCTTCCACTACTCCTCCCGCCTAATCACCTAATGGCCCTCTCCTGCATGCCACACCACCACCTAGCCCCAATGCCCACACAGTCCCTGCTAAGTGGACGGATAGCACTGCCAACCTCAATCAATATGACTCCCAAGTTCATTAGCCCATCTACATGAAAAGCTACAATGTCCACTTCACAGCACAACTCTTGCATGTATATCTATTGCACCAGCTACACCAACTGGATGCTTCAATTGAGGACCCCTACATGGCAATGACACCAATGCAATGGCACACCACAATCCCAAACAACTCCAAAACACAGACACAGCATTGTCACCAAACCTGAGGGCCACTTATCCAGATCAACACCCCTGAAATGGATCATTGGCTTGAAACTAAGAAGGAATACTCCATGCACAACATGCACAGACAGGGCAAGCAATCCTGCATAAACATATACCCTCCTCCCACTTGGACACCATACTGCAATGTACAGTCATACCCACTCACATCTAGCAAGCCTGAATTACTACCTGCTAACAGGGCACACCTGTCATGTGAACCATCACACAGGAATACAACCTACCCACAGAGCAAAAGATACCAAGTCAGATCGACCGATACCCCTATGGAGCATGGTATATATGTCAAAATCCACTATCGACAAACTATGCTAGCAGTGCTGCACCTGTCATTGCCATTGCTGGGAATCAAGTCAAGTATACAGAGAAAGTGATAACAATTCACCCTTCCATAATTTAACCCTCTCTCATTCCATCCACAGGTACCCAGTGCCAGTGCCACCATGGAGACGGTACCAGAGTCTGCCAGCCCTCATCAGGATGAACGCCTCAGTGAGGGTAATGCCACTGGATGTCTGGACAGTGCCAACCCACCTGGCCAATCTGGGACCCCTAGTGAGTTTACCACTCCCTGCCTCACCCCGCCCACATCAACCCCACCCACCCTGTGGCACCAGTATCACAGCCAACCCTTTGTCCCCAAACCTGTGTCCCGAGGACTGTTCAATCAATAGTGTGCCCCACAGTATAGGGACCTGAGTCAACCCCTCACACCCAAAACAATCAAGGTCCTGGTGACACAGGGAGTGGGCACACCGTGCCGGGGGACAGAAACAGGGGACCAGGGGGTGTGGGAGGGAATCCGTGGGCCAGAGGAAAGGGCACCCAAAGCAGTCACCAGACCAGGAAGCCATCACCCAAGTCCTGGGAGCATACCATCAATCCCAGGACAGGATGGGCCAGATCATTAAAATTTTGGGGGAAAACCAAAGGCTGCAGAGAGAATACCACAAGAAGGTCCTGCATCAGTGGCAGGCCCACAGTGCTACCATGGTCTCCATTGCAGGGGTGCTCAGGGACATTAACACCACCCTGCGTGTTCCTTCACCCACCAGCAGGCCCCTTCCACTAGCCACATAAAATCTGAGCCTTCAACATCTGCGGCAGCCAGAAGGATGGAGGCCCTGCCAGAGAAACAACAGGCCTCTGGCACCCCTCCCTCCATAGCTGAAACCCCCACCCCACAAATGTGGACATCCATCCAGACATCCGGCTGGAGCAGATGTCAAGACCAAACCCACCACCAGGAAGTGACCCTCTCCTGATGTCTCTCCCTTGTGTGCCACTAAGACACCATGTTGACTGTTCTGAGACAGATCTTCATTTTCCCATGGCCCTTGGACACTGGACCTGTGCTACCTACAGTTGTGCCACCTACTCTGATAATTTCATTCGTCATGATCCCACTCATCACCTGCTTGTCACTGTAGATCACATCAACGGCATATGTGTCTTTATTTGTACAAATAGATAAGTTTGGGCAACAAAATGTTATGTGGGTATGACCTTCTAATCCAACAGGCAGTGTGATGGACAGCTAAGGGAGGCCTCCCCTGCAGGAGACAGAGTACAGCAGACATATTCCAGGGCAGATGTAGGGAGTCACTAGTCCAGGCACACACCAGAGTATCTCCACTTATTCTACCTGCAAAAAGACCATGGCAGAGACTTCCATCAGGATAGTAGGGAAGTATGGCACACAGAGTACAAATGCAGTTCATAGCTGCCGTGCCCAGTGTAGATTGCCAACTACACAGGCCACAACAGATGTCACTAATACATCACCAGTCTCAGAAAATACATCACAAAACACTGTAGCTGCCATCTGTCATGGGCAAAACTCTACTCTGTAAACAGTTACCAAAAGCTAATGAACATGATTGTCACAAGCAATAGGAAGGAGAGCCAAAGATTCACAGTACACAGTTACTCAGTGGAATGACATGAGAACAGGTGAATGCAGAACACATAGCACAATACAGGCCTTTCCTCAGAGATGTGATTCTTGCAACATCTGTTATGAAGTTATGCATTGTTAACATTTCTAGGTTTAATAAATTATTTTATAAATTGTTTAATACTAATTCATATTCATTTTTTTATGTAGTTGATAAGCACCATCTATTGGAGTAATTGTAGGAAGCTGGCTCTCTATACAATGCACTAAAATGAACTATGCTGTGCAGAGGGTCCAGTGGATCCCCAAAGGTTTGCAGAGGCAGAAACTTATAGGTCTAGTGCTCTTTTTTGTGGAAGTGTGGGCGAGCAATTAGGCTTATCAAGGAGTCGTATTAAGCATGTGCTGTATTCACAGAGGCAAGAAATGAGACACACACTCAAAGAATAAATCTGAGACCAATTGAGAATAATAACAGTTGATTTTATATATATAAGCTTCATTATAAGGTAAGAAGATTTTTTATTAAAAATACTTTGCTGTTTCAAAAATCGACACAGTACAATTTTCAGAGACTTCAATGTTAACTTATCGAAGGAAAACAAGAATACAGTTTCTCAGGAAGGTACACACCTTAGAAACCTAGTCTTCAGGGTTTCAGGTTAGCACCGTGCAAGGTTCAGAGTGCACCAATAGCGCCACGGGACGGCTGGGTGCCAAGGTTGAAGTTGGAGTCCAATGTTAGTTAATGGAGACTGGGGGGGACTGACGATGCGTTGCTCCCAGGTAAGTACAGGTGGTGTCAGAGGTTGGTCTCTGGAGGTTGAGGCAAGCACTTGGGGGGCACAGGGGTGGCCAGGTGCAGTGTGTCAATACAGTGTTGGGCACTTAATGTTAGTCAAAGCAGGAGATCACTTTCAGAAACGAGCTGCAGGCTCTGGTCAGGAGGCCGGGAGGGGTCAACCCACAGTTGCCCAAGTAAGTTAAGAGGCCAAGGATCATAGGGACACCAATGGTCTAGCTCCTCGAGGCCCCGGGGATCTGGGTGAAGGGGTGTCTTTTGGCATCAGAAGCAGCTTACAGTCTTGTGGAGCCCTTGGATTTAAACGCTGCAGGTGTTGCTGTGGAGTCTGGCAGGGGTCAGGCCACGATTGATTCTGGGTCAGAAGCACTCAGGGAATCTTCCATGGACTGGTGGGCCACTTGGACTCAGGCGGTGGGTGTCGGGTGCAGAGGTGGATCCAGGTGGCAGTTTTGTGGATCCTCAGGCAGATTTCTTTCTTCTTTGGAGATGTTTCTTTTGGACAGGTCCGCTATCCACAAGAGTTATTGTTCTTTATTGGAGGCAGGCAGTCCTCCCAAGTCTTTGGAGCTTCCTGGGCTACAGGACAGTCACCTTCTGGGCAAAGGTTCTATGAAGGCTGCAAACAGGCCGGTAGGGCAGGGGTCAAGTCAGTTGGTGTCTTCAGCCTTCTCTGCTGGGTGACTTCTGTGGTGTCTGACTCTTCTTAGGTCAACAGGAATATGATTCAAGGGTTCTGGGGTGCCACCTAAATACTGTATTTAGGGGCATTACAGGAAGTGCCTGATGGTAGTCAAGGCACTACTCACCTTTAGGGTGACTACACCCTTCTTATGAACACGTCCTTTGGGAAGTGGCATAGCCCTAACCCTATTGGCCTAATTCCTTACATGTAAGATGGAGGAATTTAAAACACAGTGTCTACTTCAGCTCATCCTCCGTACGGATGGGACTGGCACGAAGTAGGCACTCCTCCTAATTTACCTAATTTTCATGTCAGTCCTACCACCATTTGTGGAGTCAGGATCTAGGGGTCAGCCTTCTCCACTATTTAGAGAGTTCTGGATCACATTTCAAAGGTGGCAAGGGCTTTGAAGCTTCTCACCATGGAATGTCCATCCTGTCTGGAATAGGAGGTCACACCTTCCCAGAGCAAGCCTTTGTTCTGAGCCCTCAAGGACATTGGCTCTCACCTCAGGGAGCCAGATCTCTGTCTTAAGGGGCCTGTACTGGTTTTGACAAGTCAGTGCCCACACTTGGAGTTGGTAGGTTTTCCATGGGGCCCTCTAAGGTGCCCCTTGAATGCATGCATTAATGAATCGGTCACTTGATTCAGTGAGGTTATATTTATACAAGGTATTTGATGCTGAACATCTCTATTGACAATGAAGACATCATGTAGCTGGTAAACGCGTAATGACCAGTGTCCAGCACATGTACTTAAAATGGCTGCACTGTTCCCTTACTATGTCTGAGAATCAACAGAGATATAGTAGGGGCATAGCTGCTCATGCAGATATGCCCTCACATGTAATAGCATGCATCCTGCCTTTAGGCCTGGATGACCTGCCAAGGGGTGATTTACATCTATTGCATGCAGTGTGCAGAGGACAGGGAACACAGGCTGTGTGCCATATCACGTTTTCATGTTAGGACTTCACCAAGACACACAGCCTGTAAAAGTAGCACTGTGTGCACTTAGTTAGAGGGTCCATGAAGGACAATCTGGGCTGCAGCCCTCAGGGGCCTTCCTTCAGTACTGCAAGCCATAGGTATCAGTGGTACCATTTACTAGAGACTTACGTTGGCAACTATAGGTTTGCCAGCTGGGAAAAACAACTGTGCAGCTTTAGGGAAAGAGATCTGGCACTAGGAGCCTCTTTAGCAGGGACACAGTGCACTTTCATTCAAAATTGTACCAGAAACCAGGCGAAAAGTAAGGAAGGGAGGTGACCATGTCAAAAGAGGCACTTTCTTACAGTAATGTGGTTTACTAATTAGGTATGTCAGTGTTGTTCCATAAGATTACATTGTCAGGGTATTCCAGACTACAATTAAAGAAACATATACCCACTTGCACAGTCAGACACACACTGATACTCCTATATAGCTACTCTCACACACACTCGCACACTGATCCAGCTACTCACACCCCCACTCACACACTGATAGACACTCACACAACCACTTACACACACCCACTCCCACAGAGACACTCAGACACCCAATCTCACACCCATGCTGCCACTCACACTCTGAATAATCCACCCACACAGACTCTTATACATCCACTGATACACAGATATAGCCATTAACACGTCCATTTGCAACCTGGTACAGCCATTGACACACCTAGTCACAAACACTGATACAGGCACTCATGCACCCAATCATGCACTAATACAGACACTCACACAGTCACTCACATACCCATTCATTCACCCACAAAGACAGTTAGAAACCCACTCAAACACCCATACATCCACTCACTCGCCCACTGAGACAATAACACAGACTCTCACGCATCCACTGACAGCCACACAGACACTCACAAACCCATTCACACACCCACACAGCCACTTATACACTGACTTTTGCACCAATACAACAACTCACACACCCACTCATACACTTATACAGCAAGTCACATACCCCCTAACATGCTCACTCAGACACTCACACACCTACTCACACACTCACATAGACACTCACACAACCACTCACACACTGTTACAGCAACTCACACACCCACTCACACACAGATATAGCCCAGTCACACACTGACACTCATAACCCTACTCACACATCCAGACACCCAGTCACACACCTATAGAAACACTCGACACCCACCCATACAGTTACTCACACACCCACTAAGACACCCTCAATGACACTCATAAGCCCACTCACACAGCCATAGACGCACTCACAAACCTGTGTACACACCCATGCAGCCACTCACACATACTTACACACCCACACAGCAAATCAAACACCCGCTCACACACCGATACAGCCACTCATACATCCAGTCAGACACTGATACAGCCACTCATGCACCTGCTCACACACTGATACAGACACTCACATACCCACTCACACACCCTTACAGCCTCTCACAAACCCACACAGCCACTTAGAAATACTAAAACACATAGGGGGTTATTCTAACTTTGGAGGAGGTGTTAATCCGTCCCAAAAGTGACGGAAAAGTGACGGATTTACCACCAGCCGTATTACGAGTCCATTATATCCTATGGAACTCGTAATACGGCTGGTGGTATATCCGTCACTTTACCGTCACTTTTGGGACGGATTGACACCTCCTCCAAAGTTAGAATAACCCCCATAATGGCATAACAAAATATAGTTAGCTCTTCCTTTAACCAGATGAGTTGGTTCTAACAAGAACCATTTTTTTTTTTGCTATGGGTTTTTTCAAAACTTTTTACATTTGTTTGGATTTGTTTATTGGGGAACAAAAATAACCAGCATTGTAAAACGGGTAAAGGAAGGGAACTTGGAGGAAGCAACTTGCTTTAGTGTTTCAAAACATTGTAACAACAAACAGGGAGAAGAACAAAATTAACTAACATCTGTGGTTGTTGACTGTATCAATGAATGAAGTCACAGAACAGCTGTTTAGCCCAACAGGTATTTGCCACAATTTTTATTTCCAAATAATAAAATAACAGGGTAATGATTGCATATGCCTTATCACCATCTACAATAGGTCATCTCACAGAATAAGGACCATTATGTGCAAACATTGGGAAATCCTTAGAACGGTGGTTATACACCTGGGTTTACCCACTAGATTCTCCATTACACTTAGAATAGGTAGATCTCTAGGAGATGTTTTGACTCACAGTTATTATGCCAGGGACAATAGAGGAGACATATGGCTAGAAAATCTAAAGACTCTTTCAAATGTGGGCAATGCAAGGCATGTAAATATATTACTAATACCAGTGAATATGTGTCACCTACAGGCCATAGCAAGTACAATAAACAGTTTCTCACTTGTATATCAGATTTTGGAAATATGTACTAATATGTCCCTGTAATTTTGTAGAATTGTATTTTATCTTTTTAGCATAGAATCTATCTTGTCTTGCTCAGCTCTGTGATACTCAATGATAAAAAGGTCTCTTGTTGAACTTCATAACCCTGATGAACCATGTTATTGTTTTCTCATTTTATTCTTGAAATGCGCTGTGATGCAGGGCTTGCAAAGAAAACAGCACTAGTGATGTACTATTGCATGCTAGCTTAAGCAATACATATTAAGACATCTATTTTCCTGTGCACGTAATGTTTATTAAAGTGGGAAGTCCCCAATGTCACCATGTGGTGACGTAGGCCATTATTTTGTTACTACTTTATTTGTCTGTTCATTGGATCTTATGTATGGATATTTTGAAATTGCAATTGGAACTTTAACTGTAATGTTTGAGAAATGACCATGTGTTGGAATTTGCTTAGACATTTATTGAAAGACCTCAATAGGCCATTGTGGTTTGCAAGAATAAAAGATTGTATTCAAGTTCCACAATATGGACTCTTGAACTTCTCAAATCTACTGTCCCCGTATCATGTTAATACATTTTCTTTTCTCTTTCATGATAGATTTCTGCCTATGATTTTACTGAGCTTCAATGATCTCATGTATATGAGGAGTACTACCTTTCCACTTTAAAAAAAAATATTTTTGAGCATCATGAAGCCATCTAGAATGTGGATACCAACTACCCAGCAGCAAGACATTTCTCATCAATGCAGCAACAGAATGTATCCAAGCTGACATTCTTTGTAATTGACAGGGCCTGCAGGAGCATAAATGAGGATAACAGAATTAAACAATTGAGAAAATTGGAATCCAGATATATTCTTAATTTAGAGATGAAAAATCCCTTAAACCCTAACGAAGATGAGGATGTGGAAGTCTATGTAGGCTAATTAAGAATAGACCTTCTTACCATTGAAATAGACATGTTGCCAGTGTGCAGAAGAAGCGGTGGTCTCTCGAATGACTACAGATGTGTTCTGGGTTTGCCAGTAGTAAGATATGATGGCTCTGTATATTATTGTGGATTTAGATAAGCTATCTTGATTATTAAATTGCCTTACATGTATTATATATTTATCTGAGGCTTGCTTCATGATACTTACATCTATTACTACTTCCCTCATTTATTCCCCTCTTTTCCTTTTTCTTTTTCTTTTTCCTCTTCTTTTTCTTGGTTTCCTTTTTCTTTTTTTGCGCTGAGTAAGGTGTGGCAGAGATGTACCTCATCATGATAGAGAATTCTCACTCTGCATCTGCTTCTCTATTATACAATTGGTTCTGCTGAAGGCCCACTTGTCTGTACTTATTTGGTGTTAAGTGTTGAATTTATTCCATGAGTATATTGAATGGTGCTTCCTGTTCATGTAATATTTCCACACCTGGGATATATATATACATCACCAACTCACATCCATACATCAAGGATGCCAAGGACACCAACAAGATGCAATACATTATTTGTTTACCCAAGATTATCCATAACAACGTGTTTCAGCCGTAGCCTTGATCACAGTAGTTGACAACAGGAACTGCCGGCATTAACACACATTGCATAGTTAGACAGTATACATATTGTCACATCTACAGCAGTAAGTAAAACATACATCACTCTCCTATTCATTCAATAAGTCGACTTCATCTCAGTAAAACATCATATCTGGCATTCCAATTTTTTTTTTTTTAATTTATGCAACAACAAAAAAATATATGTATATATACATTGATATTCAAAATCATAACATTCTAAAATAGAACAAAACCCCCCTTTTCAAAAACCACCCTAACAGCTCAAGCCCACAGATACCAAGATAGACAAACAAAGACCAACCAAACAAAAGACACACATAAATACAGCACCAAGACACCGGACCAACAAAACATTTCATGCATCATAATATCTCAGTACACAGTCTGCACATCAAATATCACATATCCTTACTCAAAAATATTGTATATATCGCATAAACACTGTTTAGATATCAAACTGATATATAGTTGATCTCCACATTATCTCCAGCTATTCGCTCTGAAGTTGTTCTTTTCAATCAATACAGTTCTTAATGTCCAAACGGCAAATGCCAATAATATGCAAGCAAGTTCTAACAAATGTAGCTCAATCCGGCTTGTCCTTGGAGTGAAAATTGGATCAATAATACTCATCCCTGTATTCGTGGATCATCATCCTTGCAGACGCGCGTTTCGGTGGGCTTACACCTTCAGATTGAATCACAATACTAACAGCCACCTTCATCAGAGCACTACATCAGGTTTGGGCATAGTGCCATATCTTTCAATTTATACATACATTTAAAACATAAATATATCTATATCAGTTATATAACATATTCCAAAGGGCATTATACAAGTGTGTTCCCGTGTGAAAAAAACATTCCAGTGAGTGTGGAATCCCATCTCCAAAAGCAATACCAATAAGGTGATTTATCGAAATACTATTCCAGAGATCTTGTGATATAGTGAATTTAGAAAGACCTTCATCCCATGCACCATATCTATAAAGCCTAAAGAAATTAAGCACGCAAAACTCTGCATGCCTACCTGATACTTTCCGGAATGTTACAAAGTAAACAACCAACAACTTGTGTGGGTCGGGGGGGCCGTACCGCTAACACTACAAGAAAGAAGACACTTCAGACTTCTGAATGGACGTTTTCAATTGCAGCGTTATAGGCTGTATAGACTATGCTCACAATGCCACCTGCAACTAAGACACTTACCTTAGATGACACTTAAAAAATGGTATCCAGGCAACTCGATAGAACGACCCAGACTGCTTTCCATATTGCACGCGGCTATAGCGTGTGTTATTTAAATGCCGGGATGCCAAAATCCGGCAGGCTGTGAAAATCGAAAAGGGACAGAAGCCCTTTCCCACAATTACAAAACTATAAAGAATCATGGCGGCCGTATTGAAATGGTGTTGTTCAATCAAAAGTCTTACTGTGGACACTAAAGGAGACCCATAAGAGAAGAATAGAACGCATTAACAGTAATAAAGATAGTGATCAATAATGAAACCAAATACATGAGAGGCAGAGAAAGGCACAGGCGATGGCAACCAAACAACACATAGGATAAGATGGTAACATCTACAGCAGTTGCAGACCGCTCTGACAATACCTGAGTAGGCTGAAAATCAAAACAAATGTTCCCAAAATATAAACAAATGAATATACCGCACATTTGTCAAAGAAACGCCTCCAAACAATATTGCGCAAACTACAACACTAAGGGCCAGATGTAGATAGCCGTTTGCCTGGTGCAGACTGCGAAAATCGTAGTTTGCGCCATGCAAACAGCCTAACGCGATGCTCATTCACAAATTGCGAGTCGGTACCGACTCACAATTTGTGAATGCGACTCGCAAATAGGAAGGGGTGTTCCCTTCCTATTTGCGACTCGCATCGCAATTCAGAATTGCTTTGTGACCGCGAATGCGGTCGCAAAGCAACTCGCAGTTACCACCAGTGTCACACTGGTGGTAACTCATTCGCAAAAGGGAAGGGGTCCCCATGGGACCCCTTCCCCGTTGTGAATGTGGGCATTAAAGTTTTTTCAGAGCAGGCAGTGGTCCAATGGACCACTGCCTACACTGAAAAAACTAAACCAAATGGTTTCGTCATTTTTTTCATTTTGCAACTCGTTTTCCTTTAAGGAAAACGGGCTGCAAAATGAAAAAAAACTGCTTAATTGAAAAAGCAGTCACAGACATGGAGGTCTGCTGACTTCAGCAGGCCACCATCCCTGTGAGTGCAGGGACTCGCTATGGGGTCGCAAAATGCGACCCACCTCATTACTATTGATGAGGTGGGTCTTTGCGACCCCATAGCGCGTCGCAGACGGTGTCTGAGACACCGTTCGGCATCCGAATCGCAAATTCAGACCTTCCTACATCTGGCCCTTAGTCATAGAAAATTCAGCAGTAATAGTTAGAGTTCTTTCAAGTAACCATAACTCGCCGCCTATGGTCACTATAACTCGCGTCCTTGCCATGCAAATTTTCTTATCAAAGATTTTATTGCAAATGTTGCAGTGATAATATCAAAGATGCCATACAAGATCTCATCAATCATATAATATGTGGAGTTATTAGCTGTGCATGGCAAAGGTGTGAGTTATATTTACCTTAGGGGGTGAATTATAGTTACTTTAAATTGAATGTCTACTTTTTTTTCAATTCTCCTCAGTTACCTACCCTGTGCCTTGCATGACCTTCAGCCATGCTCAGTGTGTAGTAGGCTACAGGGCATGGCCTGTAGCCAGGCTCTGTGTCCCACCCGTCTTTTGCATGCAGGCCAGGAGGGGGGATAATTCCCCCCCTCCATGGGCAAAATATAGCCCTGGGAACCCCATCCCTGGGACCTACCCCATTTCTAAAAGGGGAGGAGAGCCACATGCCCCCCTTCCTTGGATACTTTTGGCCCAGGGGACCCATCCCCTGAGGCCTGGCCAAATTATGCAAGGGGAGAGGGCCAGAAGCCCCCTCCTTTGGCCAATTTCAGTGCTGGGTGACCCCATCCTCAAGGGCTTGGCCAAATAGTAAAAGGGGAACGAGCTGTGCTGCCACCCACCCTGGGCTGATTTTGACCCTGAGTGCCCCTCCTCTTGGGGTCCAGTCAATTACAGCAAGGGGAGGGGGCCATGTTGCCCTCTCTCTGGCCCAGTATTGCTCCCCCAGACTGATCTCAGCCCCGGGACATCATCCCCTAGAGACCAGCCATGTCACCTGACTGTGCTCGAGGACACCCAGTCAAAATGGTAGAGGATCATGAGGGGAGCCTCAAGGTCCCTCTGGTCCCAGCCAGCTCACCACCACGGCATTGGTGTCACAGAGAGGGAGCTGCTAAACATGCAGCTCCCTCTCTGTGAGAGTAACAGTTTCCTCTGTTTCCCTGCCTGCAGAAATAGAGAAAACCTTAGTTTCCAATAAGTGAGAGCTGTTTATTGCAAATGTTGCAGTGCTAGTATCAAAGATGCAATAGAATATGTCATTAATGATATAATATGTAGAGTAAATTCAGAACCTAACTATAACATCCCTGTAACCTTTGTTTTTTCAGTGAATTTCTGTTTTTTTAAAGTAAAGTAATTTTATTTACTATACGTTAATCCAACCACCACCACGCATAGCCTTGCACAGCGGTGGTTGGCTGCAGGGCCTGCAGCCAAGCCCTTATAACCATCCAACCCCGTTCAGGGCCTTTGGCCGTGCACACTGGGGGTTGGCCACAGGGCCTGTCTCTGTCAGTGGATCTGTGAGTGGGTGAATGAATGTCTGAGTGGGTCTGAAAGTGGATGTGTGAGTCTATGTGTGGGTCTTAGTGAGTGCATGAGTTTCTGAGTAGGCGCGTGAGTCTCTAAGGGCAGGTCTGAGTGAATTAATTAGTGTATGAATGAGTCTGTGAATGTTTTTTAAACTTTTTTTTGCATATCCTCAACTATCCTAGAATATATGAAGATATTCATGAAGATTGCGAATGGTGTCGAAAAATAATTTTAAACTCATAATTTGACCCTTAACCACCCCTGTATCACACCCCTGAGGTCAGGGTACCTGCATTCTGACCTCTTAAACTACTTATCATTTCTATTTTCAGCCCTGGAACCCTCTCCCGTAACATAAAATGGCAGCCACAACTTTCAGGTCAGGTTGTTGCAACCAAATACAGTGCATCTATTTGCATGGGCATTCAAGACAATTTGTGATTTATTCTTGCCCAGAGATATACAAATTTTGACTTTCCTTAATTTCAAGTAACCTGCTGAATGGATTTACACTAAATAACCAAAAGCACAATCTGTGTACTGAAAGCTAGCTCTCTGACATATTTGGTGTAATTCCATTCAGCGGCTTGGGCTGTTGTCGTGTTCAAACGTCCTATGAGAATTACCATGGGAAACACAACTTTTTTGACTCACCCCCTTTTTCTCAGCCCATGCTTGACGGATCACCCCAAAACTCTGTGCGCAACAAGAATAACCAGAGCACTTTTTTGGGAAAATATTCGTCAAACGGTGCCAAAGATATAGGCAAGTTCAAAAATGCTTTTTCTATGGAAACATGGTCCTAACTATAATTACCTACTGGCGACTGCGAGTAGGTTTTATATATATATATAAGTATAGGTATATGTATATGTATGTATATATATATATATATAAATATATATATATATATATTTACACATGCACATGCATACTTGCACACGCACATGCATACACGCACACACACGGGTGCGTGTGCACACACATGCACACACATGCGCACACACACACACACACACGCACACACACGCACACACACACACACACACACCACACACACACACATTACCCAGTGGCAGTCACCACCGGTAAGGTATAGTTAGGATTGTGTTCCTTTAGGAAATCCATAGTGAATGCTTTTAAAGTGTTGCTAATTCCTTTGCAGCTTTTTTGATGATTCTCCACAAAAGCTTTCAAAAAAGTGCTAATTTATTATTACCCTGACCCCTTAGGCCTGGTAGTTGGGTCCCAGAGAGATCCTGCCTGTGGACAGACATTTTTTTTTTAATTTCAGCATTAATTCACAGAGGATTTGCAAATCCGCAGAAAAAGTAAAAAAAAAACAGCAGAGGCTGTGCCTTTCCAAAAAATACCCCCCAGGGTGAGCCAGACCTGGGGAGGTGTGGCACAGGTGGTAGCTAAGGGGAGGGTGTGTGTGACCCCGTTCTCCAAGCCTAAAAAGGTCCCAGGGACCTCATCCCCAGTGGCCACCATTTTAATAAAGAGGAGGGAAGCATGCCCCCACCAACCTAACAAGGCCGTAGGTAACCCATTCCCCCAGGATCAAAATGCTTTAAAGAGGAGTGGGGTCAAATGGCCTCCATCCCGAAACCCAAAAAGGCACCGGGGACCCCATCCCTTGGGGCCGAGTAATTAAATCAGGACAAGGGTAAGCGGCCCCCTCCCTGAGCCTAATTAGTCCCCATGGTACCCATCTCCATGGGGCTGCAATGTACACAAAAGGTCAGGGGCTGCATGCCCTTCCTCCCCAAGCTTTAAAAAGACCCCCAGTTCCTGATTCCTTGGGGCCAGCCCACCTCCAGGACACAGTAGTTTCCCTTCCTGCACTAGCAATGGGCAAGGATGCATTTCTTTGCTCACGTCTGATGGGAGCATTTTTAATTCTCCCAGCTTGTAGGATTTTTAAATCTGCTCCCAGCCAGCAGGAGTTTTTAAAATGTTTCTGTTGCCTGAGAGCCGATTTTATGTTCTGTTTCCAGGCAAGCAGAACACATATTGCTCCTTCCCAAGAGGATAAAACTGAAAACAGCCCCAGCATCTTGTTTGTGGGGCCTCAGGTGAGTACCTTCGCACCCATCTATATTGATGGCAGGCACTGGGTGATGGGGTTCACAGGGCCATAAAAGGCTTGGGGAGGCTGGCCCACTCCCTTTTTAAAAAAGCTGCTGTCCCAGGGGATGGGGTCCCAGGGGCCTATCAAGGCTTAGGGAGGGGGACCACTGCCATGCACCGGGGCAAAGCGGGTGTCAGCTGAACAGAGTCACACAGTCCTTTATCTTGCAAGAAAGGGTGCTGATGATCTCTGTATTTTTTAAGTTATTAAATTAATGCTTATTTGTTTATATTATGTATAGATCTTTTTAATGTGATTTTCTTTAAAGTTAATTATTGTTTGTGTTAATTTAATACTGAATACTTTTAAATCAAAACAAATCCCTTTCAGGGTTAGAGTGCCACATAAATTATGCAAAAAAAGAGAATAGAGAAATCTGGGTAGTTCCCAAGTTTAGGTGGAGAGCAGCTCTAGTAAGGAGCACCCTGCAATACCAGCGACACTCTAGATTTGCTCACCTCAAATGTCTGTTTATCTAGCAAAGTTTTTAAGCATTGGATCAGCACAGTGCTATCCACGCCGAGCTAGATAGTGACAAAGTCTTTTGCCATTTGTACAGCAAAGTCTTTAAGCATAGGTTTGATACAGTGTCAACCTTGCCGAGCTGTAAAATGACAAAAGCCATTTACCACTCCAGGCACAGTATTACAGCTTTGGACTGGTAAAATACCATCCAAGCCAACCTGGAATGAGTAAAAGCAACCCCTGACACGTGTTTCACTCTCATTAGAGCTCATCAAAGAGGTTTAGCTTTGTCCAGACACAAGGGAGCACCCAGTATAAGTCAAAACAAATCCCTTTCAGGGTTAGAGTGCCACATAAATTATGCAAAAAAAGAGAATAGAGAACTCTGGGTAGTTCCCAAGTTTAGGTGGAGAGCAGCTCTAGTAAGGAGCACCCTGCAACACCAGCAGCACTCTAGATTTGCTCACCTCAAATGTCTGTTTATCTAGCAAAGTTTTTAAGCATTGGATCAGCACAGTGCTATCCACGCCGAGCTAGATAGTGACAAAGTCTTTTGCCATTTGTACAGCAAAGTCTTTAAGCATAGGTTTGATACAGTGTCAACCTTGCCGAGCTGTAAAATGACAAAAGCCATTTACCACTCCAGGCACAGTATTACAGCTTTGGACTGGTAAAATACCATCCAAGCCAACCTGGAATGAGTAAAAGCAACCCTTGACACATGTTTCGCTCTCATTAGAGCTCATCAGAGAGGTTTAGCTTTGTCCAGACACAAGGGAGCACCCAGTATAAATCAAAACAAATCCCTTTCAGGGTTAGAGTGCTGCATAAATTATGCAAAAAAAGAGAATAGAGAACTCTGGGTAGTTCCCAAGTTTAGGTGGAGAGCAGCTCTAGTAAGGAGCACCCTGCAACACCAGCGACACTCTAGATTTGCTCACCTCAAATGTCTGTTTATCTAGCAAGCAAAGTTTTTAAGCATTGGATCAGCACAGTGCTATCCACTTTTAAATATATATACTTATCAATGTATTTTCAATATTTTTGTCAACGATATTCCTATAGTTGATATTACTCTGCTCTATACAATAAATTTGCAAAGTAGACTTTTTTGTCCTAAATATTTTTGCTGCAATATTTTTGTATCACAGTGTTTTAACTTAATGTCACAGAAAGATTTCCTAGAAGACAATCCAGGTCCAAAATCTACTCCACTCTAATGTTCGAACACTAGAATAACCTTCCTGAGCATAGTAGCCAGAATTTGGTAACTATCTTGATGTCACAGTTACACATAGAAATAGGACTGTAATTAGTGCAGAACAGAATTCCCTGTCTGGCTTTGGGATTAAAGAAATGTAAACCTTGTTGAATTTGATTTAGACAGCTCCTGTTTCAGGGGCTTATCAGCTTCTCAGAAGACTTTTCTAGGTAACAGAACAGACAATGTGTCAATGACTTTTAAAAAATCCACAGGGAAGCTATCTTCTCCTGGAAGTTTTCCATTAGTGAAGACTGAAAGGCGTCAGCAATCATTTTGTTAGGATTTTTCTGGTCAAGCTTTTCTCATAGCTCTGCAAAAAGGCATGGCAGGGATAGTTAATCCTTGAAGTTTTCTTTGGGGGATTCTCTGAATTCCTCTCCAAGGAACGGTGGACTGGGAAAAAATATGACAATTCTTTTATTACTTTCATTTGGGATGCAAATGACCTTAGGATTCATATGTCACAGGCAAATTGATTTGGCCTCCTTTTATATCAAGTTGAGAGCTACGAATCTCACAGCTTTCTTACTATGCCTATAAGCTTTCCTTTTAGTATAAGTGAATTCCTTTTCTGATAGGGATTAGAAATTTTCCTATACAAATTTGTTTTTGGTATGTCTTTCACATTTTCATCAGCCTGCAAGGACCAGTTGAAGAGCATGAATTTTTTCAGAATTCCGACTCTGGTATGGTTTGTTTTTCTTTAGATACTACGTGCAGACACAGAGGATCTCATTATGAGGCTGGTGGTCCAAGGACCGGCATCCACGCAGTGATGGTCGAACCACAACAACTGTAAAAGCCAGGGGACCGCCATGTCTGACAGGAACAAGGTTTCCGATGGGGTGACGATGGTCAGAGTTGTACTCAGCCAGGGCGGAGCTGGACAGCACTACATGGCTAATTACAACTCAGCTTTCTGCCAGCCTTTCCATGGCGGGGACCCTGACATGGAAAGGCTGGTGGAAAGCCAGTGCTAGAGCCCCCCCTGACCAGCACCATTGGAATGTGCACTGTCTGCAATGCACATTCCGATGGTGCTGCCCCCCCCCCTTGCAATGGCATTGGCCTTGGCTCCATGTGGAGCAAAGACCAATGCCGCAACAGTTTCTTCTGGGCTGACCAGTGGAATTCTTGTTTTCTGCTTATCTGCATAGTGAAAACTCTGTAATGGGTCTGGTGGGGAGCTCACCAGCTCTGTGGTGGTCTCCTCACTGCAAATCTGGTGGTCAGCTTGTACAAGTGCCAGAGTTAAGTGGGACAGGTATGCCCAGATGTGGGTCACATGCACATTGTGTGACTGGAACCAAGCTATACCTAGCTGATGGGTCCATAACATGGGCACAATTGATCCTGGGTTGCTTGTATTCCTGCTCAGGGAGGAACTAGTTTGGTAGTTCAAGATGGACTGTTCCAATTGAGCAGGGTCAAGACTGATTTGCATATATCTGTGTTCATACTGAGGTGATGTGGTGTGCAAAATAACAATGGATTATGATGCGGCCTGAGTAATCACCAGTGGCAGAGATTAATTCAAGCATTCCATCCATCCCTTTTTTGTATAGTTTAGTGTGTCACCCTAAGCCCAGACATGGGTTTCATTCACATTGTGTCACTGGAACCAAGCTGTACCTCAGTACTGAGCCCATAAACAGGGCAAACCGGTCCTGAGTTGATTGTGTTCCAGTTCAGGGAGGACCTGGCTTGCCAGTTCAGGCTGGATTAATCTGATTGGAGAAGGGTCAAGACTGATTTGCATATAGGTGGGTCCAAACTGAGGCAACATGGCTTGCAAAATAACAATAGATTGAGGTGTGACCCTGAGTAATTATGAGTGGTTGAGATTAATTTGAGCAATCCGGACATCACTTTTTTGTGTGCGTTCGTGTGTCGCCCTAAGTGGGATGGGTGTGCTCAAATGGGGGTCCCATGCACACTGTGTCACAGGATCCAAGCTGTACCCAGGTGATGAGCCCATAGGTATGGAGAAACCAGTCTTTGGTTGCTTGTGTTGGGAGGATCTGGCTTGGCAGTTTGGGCTGTTCTGACTGGAGCAAGGTCAAGACTGAATTGCATATAGCTGGGTCCAAACTGAGATGACATGATGTGCAAAATAAAGATAGAGGGGGTTATTCTAACTTTGGAGGAGTGTTAATCCGTCCCAAAAGTGACAGTAAAGTGACGGATATACCACCAGCCGTATTACGAGTTCCATAGGATATAATGGACTCGTAATACGGCTGGTGGTAAATCCATCACTTTTCCGTCACTTTTGGGACGGATTAACACCTCCTCCAAAGTTAGAATAACCCCCAGAGTGTTGTGTGGCCTCGAGTATATACCAGTGACAGAGATTAATTCAAGCATTCCATCTCTCACTTTTTTGTATTCTTTGGTTGCATAGTAAGGCACCATCTTCCCTTCTCCTGCCAGCTCGGGTAAGCTGCTGGCACAGATGTAACACAACACCACACAGCAGTACCACAGCAAAACACACATCAGAATTACCTAACACAATACAGCAGCAGACTATCAACAAAAAAAAAGCAGCACCAGGAAACAGAAGAACAAGATAGTTGTGTGGTGTTTTTGCATTGTGATTTATGTTGTTTTGTGTATTGTTTATTTTGGTGTGTGTTCACCTGGTGATGCTAGCAGTTTCTTGAATAATAGTGTTCTGTTTTGTGATGCATTGTGTTGTGCTAGTGCTTTGCTGCAGTGCTATTGTAGTAGCAGAACTGTAATTTATGTTGCTACTGTATTATAATGTGATGGCAAAATTGATGATATGTTGTGTTGTGATCTTTTCTGGTTGTCTGTTTTGTTGTCCTGTGTTGTATTGTTGTGTTATTTTGTGCTGTATTGTTGTGTTGTCTGTTTGTGCTGAATTGTGGTGATAAGTTTTGCTGTCATTTTGTGTTGTTCTGTATGTTGTTGTGTTGTGTCTGTGTTTTGGCTGTAACATTTTGTTGTGTTGCCTTGGTGGTCTGCTATGTTATTTTGAAGTTGTGTTTTCTTATTCTCTGTTAAAGTTCCATGAAAAGCAACCTTTTACCAGCGCCAATGATGGTGAAATACTGCTGCTTCCGGTTAACTGTTTGATTGATATAATCAGTCACGTTGAAACTACACAACTGGGCATGCCCTATGATCACACATCTTAGTCTATCTGGTCCTCGAATTGACAGTAATGAAAATTGCTGCTAAGGAATGGAATCGGCCTACCATTCATTTAATCAGTCGTTTGGGTGTAAACTTCTGATTTAGAGAGGGAAAATTACCCAATGTTTGTTTATCCACCAAAGAGTGACAACATCCTGAGATTTCTTCAACTATGATAAAAGAGGTACAGGGACACAAAGCCAACTAACAACACAATATAAACATAAAGGGCACTACACAACAAAACAATCGAACCAGAATGTAACACAAACACCACAGTACAATACAAAATAAAGAAAATGCAATAATACAGCACAGAAAAAACAACACAAATAGGCATATTTAAGAGCCCCCGCACCTTTCTAATGCCACATTAGCGTCTTTTTTTTTTACGCTTATGTGTTGTTAGAAGGTCAAAAACTCTGTTCCCTATTTACAAAGTGGCGCAATGCATGCATTGAACCACTTTGTAACCCTTTGTGCTACATTATGACTGCACCAGGCATCTAATAGATTTCCTTGCATCATTTTTCTTGGTACTTTAATGCCTGCTCAGAGCAGGAGTTAAAAGGGGGCATGCTATTGAATGCAACGGGCCCCATGTACTCCGCAGGATAGCGCCCCAAAAGATTACGCTGCTGCCCCCTAACCTGTGCCATAGTGCACCGAATATTAAATACAGCGCACACATGGTGGAGGTGGGGGGCGTTAAAGGGTGCAAGGAAAGTGGCGCTGCACTGTGTGAAGCACCACTTTTCTTAAATATGCCCCAAAATATTCTTGTTACACATTACTACTTGGACAAACCTGTTTTCAAATTAGATTCGTAAATGGTGATTGCAACAAACACTGTCATATTTACTACCAAGGGCATGAAATGATGCAGGTCAAAAACGGATTGTGACCTGTTCCCATGATTTAAATTAGCACTTCGGGGGTTCAGTTTATATGCTGAGTCCCAGATTGTTGTTGGGAATCACACAATTCAAATTAGTTTGACTCTTCAAAGACTCTTACCTGTTATGCATATTCTGATAAATAGAGTATGTGACACTGTGCTAGTTGGTGAACCGAGTTCCAACTCTTGAATAAGCAGATTTTGGTTGGATGCAGAGGTTTCATAATCCTTTCACACGTAAATGCTGAAAAGTCTTTCACCAAATCCTTTAATCTGTTGACAAGAGTCCTCGGATGCAGGAAAAGCACAAATGTGTATTTAGGAGGGCAAATGTCTTCTTCTATTTCAAGTAGGTCTTTAATCTGTTTATTTAAAGGATTCGAAATACATTATATAAAATCCTTGCTTTTAAGATTAAGGACACCGTCTTTTCTTTGAAGGAGATGCCAGTTGACCCTGAGTGTAACCTAAGAGGGGGGCTGACCACCTGATTGTCATCGACGATCTGATACTTGTCCAATACGCATTCTTTTTTGGTTTTAAAACTATTCTATGAAAAATCCTGGAAGGAATTTCTGCAAAGTAATTTTAAGCATTTTGTACATTTTCATTTAAATTATCTCGATACTGTCACACTGAGCACTCGAAGATTTTGCATTGAGCAGACACAGAACGCTTTATCCCCATTTTTTATTTTTTTTTATCACAGGACAGCTTAGCACAATTTATTTTCATAGTATTACCTTAAACAGCATCACCGTAGAGAAGGATCTAAATATCAGAGGAAATACCTAGCTACATTTATTATTACAAGTATTTTACAGAATTCTAATGAAAAATGCGGTTGAATGATGAGTACAAACAACAAGAAGCGAGTTACTTACCGTGCTTAGAAATTGAAGAATTGCTGTCTGAGGTTTCTTATAAAAATTATTATTATGAGACTAAAGTAGCCACAAACCTATTCTGGGTTTCAAAGTGAATGCAATCTTTGTCTGAAATTTTCTTGGCCCACCGGTAGGGAATTAGAGTCGGGAAGATGATCAGTAGAAGGGGACCCAAGCCGGACACAGATCCACTTCATGGGTTTTTGCCAATAAGGACAGTTACGAAAGCTGCAGTGCTTCAGCCTTTCTCTAGATATAACTTTAAGCAATTTTTGAGGGCCTTGAAAGGTTGCTTCTCTTGCATGTAGAGAACAAGGAATGGGTGCCAGGATCCGATGAATTTGTAAGAGACTAGATGGATGTGTGATATTTGCCTAATTTGTTTTGAGTACTTCTGTGAAATTTCGAGAAAGTTAAGCGAAAATATTCTATATTTTAGCAAGAAATGTGTTTTTGCATGCATTTTGCTGTAGAATAATAATACAAAAAAACATAAGCACTGTAAACAAAAGCCACTCTGATCCTGTCATTTGCATTGTTTCGGGGCCTCATTCTACATTTTCACTGTGAACAGTGCATAAATATACAACGTGACATAATTGCCGAATTTTGCATTAAAAAAGTGAATTTTCCAAATCGTGTAACTTAAATTTTGTCTTGGCCTATTGACAACCATGCTTCTCTCACTTACATTTTCATGGAGCATGGGCCAGCACACCACCTGCCCTTCATGTCTAGTCCTCTAATAATGCTTAGGCCCAACACAAAGAAACAACTGGACCTGTGCATTGCATGCACCATTCCACACCTGCACTCTGAAATTCGCATGGTACAAATGTTCACACACGTCAAAGCGTCATTTTGAAATGATTGTTTATGTGCAGGAAGGGATACCTTCCTGCACTTAAGCAATCAAGGCTGACATTTTGCTCTTTCTATGCAGAATGCAGCACAGTCTGTTTGCTCTGTTTGTCTCTCAAAATCGTCTACTTCTGGGAGAGTCCTCCTCTGACTAGACTCTCCTGCTGCCTCAATTGAGATTGGCTCACTGTCACTCTCCTGCAGGTCTTCTCTTTCGTCTCTCACAGGAGTGACAGAACCATTCTCAACGTGCTCAGATCTCATCTTAGTTCTTCTTTCTTCTCTTTCCGGCTCTGAGGTTTGTCTGGCCGTTGTTGGTACTCTCAACAACTCCTCTTCATTGTCCAAAGGATATGCCACTTTTTTTGTGTGGCTTGCATGGATCCAGTTCGGAACTGCAGTGCACTTCACAGCTGTGGTAGTGATCAGAACTACTTGGTAAGGGCCTTTCCACCAGGTTCCAAACACGTTTTCCTTCCGTGTTTCCGGACCACCACCCAGTCACTGGCTCTCAGGGTGTGTCCTTAATTTTGGATCGGTGGCAGTGTGGTGGCTTCCACTTGCTGAGACAAAGAGCTAACCCAGACCTTTGCAGTAGTCCAACACCATATCATCTGTTATGTTCACAAGAGCATTTGCAGGAACTGCTGGCAACCTCATTGCTCTGCCCATGAGGATTTAGTGCGTTGACAATTCTGTCTTCCTGTCGGTGCATTTCTCATTGTCATCAAAATCGAAGGTAGTTCGCCTGGCCATTTCAGATTCGTAGACGCATACATTTTTGCCACTCTTGATTTCAAGGTACCCTTCATCTGTTCCACTAATCCTGATGCTTCAGGGCGGTAACTACAATGCAACTTTGGCTCAATGTTTAAGGCTGCACTTAATAATTTAATTACTTCATTGTTGAAGTGACTTCCCCTATCTGAGTCTAAAGAGATTGGAAACCCAAAACGTGTCATCAGTTCCCTACGCATTAGTTTCGCTACTGTGAGGCTGTCATTTCTTCATGTAGAATATACTTCAATCCAATGACTAAAGATGTAGAAAATCACCAACACATATCTCAAACCTCCACACACAGGCATCTCAATGAAATCCATTTGCATTCTGCTAAATGGACCTCCTGTTCTCCCAATGTGGCTCAAATTAACGCACAGTCCCTTTCCCTACATTCATTTGCTGACAAATGACACAACAATGGCAAACTGCTTTAGCAACTTGTCTAAAGCTTGGGATTGAACCAATTATGCTTAAAAAAGCGAATCATGGCATCCCTCCCAACATTTGTTTGACCATGATAATACCTAGCCATTTGAGACAACAAACTGTTCGGCAAAACCAATTGACCCTCTTCTGAAACCCACAGTTCATCCTGTCGCTGAACACATTTAGTTTTTCTCCATGATCGTTTTTCCTCTCTGTCAACATTATTCTGCGGTGTTCTCAATTCTTCCAATGCATCTATTACATGCAATGCAAAACTTGCACATGTTTCAAATTCTTCAGGTAACAATTCCCACTTACCTTTGAACGATATACAGCTCAATGGGCAAAACCGCATATCTGTTTCTCATTGACACAAAATCTTGCAATTTCAGATGTGCACTGCATTTCACTATGGCAATCTTTTCAGGCATTTGGATAACTTGCAACAAATCTTTAATTCTCTCACCATTTCCCACTGGTGATCCAGAAGAGGCTATGAAACCTCTCTGTGACCACAACTGGCTAAAGTCATGGACTATTCCAAATCCATACTGGCTATGCGTATAGATGATAACTTTAAGCTAAGCAGAAACATGGCACACTCTAGTTAAGGCTACCTGTTCCGCTTCTTGTGCAGAATACACTCCTTAAAGCTAAGACGCTTCCACTATACTGGAAATTGTGCACACAGCATATCCCTGTGTTGTCTCTAAGACAGGAACCATCAACAAAGATAATTTGGTCATTTTCTTCAAATCGGGTGTCTCTAATATCAGGTCACGGTTCAGTACACAAAATAGTTTCCTCAAGACAATCATACTCAATACCTTCCACCTTTTCAATTTCAACATTTTAATTTTGAAGTAAGGTTGCGGGGTTAAGCACTGTACATCTTTTCAATGACACATTTGGTGACCCCAAAATACTTGTCTCATAACAGGTCAATATAGCACCTGTCAGGTACTGGGTTTTCGTTTTTGTAAGTACGATCTGAATGGAGTGAGGGACCATAATAACCAAAGGAAGTCCCATCACAATGCCTTCACACTGTGTGAGGCTCTATCCAACCACTGCAACTGCATGCAGACAGCCTGGTATAGCTGCTGCAACTGGGTCCAAAGTATCTGAAAAATATGCTACTGGGTGGTTTCCACCTCCATGAACCTGCATCAAGACATACAATGAACATGCATCACGCTCATGACAAAACAACGTGAAAGACTTAGTGCAGCCAGGCATACCCAAAGCTGAAGCTTTGCACAGACTCTCTCTCAATTCAGAAAACACTTTTATGCAAGCCTGATCTAATACTAGGGGATCGGTGACCTCTTTGTCAGTCAGCTTCTGCAAGGGTTTGAAAATGAATGGAAAATTGGGAATCCATTCGCGACAGTAGCCTACCATCCCTAAAAACACATCCTGACATCTCTGTGTGGCTGGGGGACTCATCTGAAATATGGCTGAGACCCTTCCTCTGGATATTTTCCTTGATCCCTTCTCAATCTAGTGACCCAAGTATTTCACTTCTTTCTGACAGTACCGTAATTTGAGTGGTGACACTTTATGACCATTCCTTCCCAAATTATTCAATAAGGCAATCGTTTCACTCTTGCATTCTTCCTTTGTTTTGGATGCAATCAACAAATCATCAATGTGCTGTACCAAGGTCGATTGGAAAGGCAAATCCAATGACTCCAAATTATTTTTTAAGATCTGATTGAAAGTGGAAGGTGACTCAGAAAACCCTTGGGGAATTCTACACCAATAGTAAACACGACCCCAAACATTTGAAACAAAATTTAAATTGGCTATCATCCTGAAGAGGCACAGAAAAGAAGGCTTGTGACAAGTCTATGACAGTGAACCACTCAGTATCACATGGAATCTGAAACATAATCACTGCTGGATTTGGCACCACAGGGCTTTTTTGATCACAATGTCATTTATTTTTCTCAAGTCTTGGATGATTCGAACTTTCCCACAGGGCTTTTTCAATCCCATTATTGGTGAATTACATAGTCTGCTGAACACTTCTTTAACCACCCCTTGATTTGCAAATTCTGCAATTATGTGAGCAACCTTCAGAAGGATATCCTGTGGCACGTGGTACTGGGAATCTGAGGAAAAATTGCGTTCGGCTTTACAGGAACTTTAAGTGGCTCAGCCTCCTTTATCAGACCAATCTCATTCCCTGTCAAATCCCACACTTTCTGTTTAATCATTCCCTGTAAATCAGGAGGAAGCTCCTTCACTGTGAACACTGAAAAGAAATCAATAAGGGGTACTCCTCATTTATAGTCTCACACTCAGTCTCTGGAGCTGGGTCATCCTTATTATCACTGTTCATCTGTATCTCGATTCCATCATTTGAATAAATAATCAAACACCTGGTTTTACATAGCAAGTATCTTCCCAGTAGGGATACCGGACTTGAATCACAGACTACAAACTTGTGAAATCCTTTAAAGTTGCCAGTTTTAACTTGAACTGGTTCTGTAATTGGGTTGGTCAAATACTGATTCGCTATTCCTACTATCTGGACTGTCTTTCCTGAAAGGGGCAGGTTCAGAACTTCTGCAGTTCTTACTGTAGAGCGTGTAACTCCTGTGTCAACCTGTCACGTATGTTCTCATTAGGGTAAGGAGGCTACTGGATTTGGGCGGTAGGATCGCCTGGATTGTGGGTACTGAGTACAATTCCAGACCAGGTGACACCTGACGGCCTAATCTGGGTTTTTCCCAGCTAACTAGTAGCGCCCCAACTCTGACCGAGATGATTGTGGCAACCAAGCTCATGGTAAAATAGACTCCCCAGGGAATCGTGGTACAACAGATCGCATCACGTTCACTCGGTTACCAAGATCTCACTCAGGCAAAGACAACAGAGGCAGAATATATTTAAATAAGCATTTATTAAAATAACTGCATCTTAGATAGAAGTAGGTGCATAGCAATAATAAGAATTATAGAAAACAATAGTAGCAGGCATGTGCTGAAAATGTAAAACACAAAAACAGTCCTACCATGCTGTCTGAACGGGGGAGTGGAACTATAGCCCCTCACCTACGCTAAGTATTAGCAAAGTATACTAAGCCTAATCTGCCCTTCAGGTTTCCCCCCGGGAGAACATCATCCCTCATACCTGAAGAAGAGCCCTGAGGTCCAAAGAGACACCGTCCTCATCTGGTTCAGGACTCGGCCATCTAAGCATGTAGCTGTTGCGAAGCTTGCAGCAATCAGCATACATTCATGGTCATCTGGCTGGAATCTCCCTCTAAAATGTCTGGGACTTAGGGGTGTTTTATAACAAAACAGCTGACATTCAAAGAAATGGTCCCCACTTATGAGTGTTGTGTGTTTCTGTGAATGCTGGAGACACAGCATACCACGTTTGTTGGCAATCCTATCTGACTGTAGCCTTGAAGAAAGCACAAAGTGAAATAAATGTTCTGCTAAGAATGTGATGCTTTCCTAGGCAAAAGAACAACGAGATAGAGAAAAGAAAACAGCACAGCAAATGTAGCTATTGCTAGAAAAATAAAGCAACGCTAAATAAAATGTAAACGGTCTGAAGTGCACAGCTGCAGGCCTAGTTAGCTAAAACAACATGCTCAGAACATGGCTAAAAAAGCTATACAATACCCTCCCCTTGCTGGTCAAAGGTGGTTCAAAGCTAAAGCGAAAATGAGGCATAAAAACCCTAAATCTAAGCAACTAAGTCATTATGACACAAACACAAGCCATAGGAAAGGGCAATTTCAAAGACCACTACGTGGCACATGGAACCAAATTTCAAAAGTCAAAGACATTTTAGACCTCACCAGTTATATCCAGGACAATGGATTCCAGGAGACGATCAACTTTGGCAGGTGACAAAATATCCAAGTCATGTCCAGGGAAGACCACAGAGCACTTGTGTTCCAGAGCCTGAGCTTTAGCCAAGGCAGCAGCATTCCGTGTCATGCCCACTATAGAGTTAACAGTCACTGAATCCACAAAGGGCAACTCATACACGGCTTCCCGTAGCAAACGCACCCTCAATGCGCATGTCTGATGATGAGCCCCCATCGAGAACATCAACAGATCAGCATCCAATGAAAGTAAATGCTGCCAGTGCACATTCAAATAGGCACCAGACACATCGAAACACGAACTGCACACAATCCAAAATCAGTTGGAATGACCAAGACCAGTCACACTCCAGCTGTTGCAGGAGAGGTGTTCCGAAATACTTCATCATGCGTTCACGACACAGTTGCGCTGGTGGTAGCGATTTCCGTCCTCCTTGCTGTGAAGGGACAGTCATTGTGCAGAAAAAGTAGCAACAGCAGAATGCCACCAATTAAAGCCAAAGTGATAGGGAATCCCCCGAAAACACTTGAAAAAAGTGAATGTATGGCTTAAGGTATTATACCAAATATAGAGGAGAAGGTGTTAGCGAAACATGAACCAATAGCCTTAAAAAAGTGGGCTATTCCACTAGTACTAGACGCAGTGAATATTCGTCCCACAAGTTCACCAAAGTGTCTCAGAAAGTTAGCATTTAAAAGGGACTGGATCTCCGCCAATGACCTCGCAACTTGAAGCACATAGGTCTTGCGGGCTGATGTAAATGCCACATGTTTTTGAAACTATAAGGCCTTAAGTCTGCTCAACTTGTCAAAAGTAACATCAGAAGTAGCAAAATGGGGCCAGATGTCTCGTACTCCTTTGAATTGTCTGGGAGAAAAAGGACATTCCCGCAACATGTAACAATTTTGGAGACGGAAAAGACATAAGGTATTCCGGCTTGCATTCCACAACAGCTCTCACTGTTAAGAAGCACATAGCTGCCATTGGAGAGCACCTGGAACGCAGATCTAATTAAGGATACCGGGACTCCCTTCAAATAATAGACTACGTTTGCTGCAGAGGCATTACAAACCATCGTGCAAGGACAAACCATTGAATGGCTCACAGAAGTCTCGCATTCACTGCCGTTCAACGACCTCTGTCATTGAAACATTTGTATGAAAAGGGAAGCTCCCACACCTCATGTATGTAATTATCTCCCAGCCTTTCATATCTGCCTACCGGAATGTGTTTCAAGCAGTGTGTAATTTGAAGTGTTGAAATAGGCAGATTAAAAACCCCATGTATTAACTATTCTGCAGAGGGTACGTCAGCCACAACGAAAGACAATTTTTCTAATTTCTCTATTCTCAACATGATATGTGTTGCTTTCTTCTTAGCCACCATTTGTTGCTGTCACGTTAAATGAAATTTTGAAAAAATCTCCCTCACGCTCACATGTTGACAGGGGACGCGAGCTGCCTTCAGTGTTTGTAGTGTCCAACCTTACTGCACGATTGATCATAGCTGACTTTGTCCATGTTGCAGAAACAACACATCACTCTGTACTATATCTATTGCAGAGGACACAATGCTATTTAGGGTGTAAATGCGCTCAGATAAGGTGTTTATTCCATTATCTACAACGGCTAATGCTTTCTATAAGTTTGCCTGATGTATTTGCCTTAACCAGGCAGCCGCTTCTTGTTGGGAAAGTTTACAAATTTCATTGTATGTTTCATATATGAAGCATTTCCTGTGCTGTCTTCTTGGGCCTAACAGGGAGTCATGTAAATCTGTGTTATTGGACTGGAGACCAAGATGTTTTTTAACAGCATCTAGTGAGGAGACCTGCATCCATTGCTGCCATAGTTTTCCTACATTATATGTTGTCACAAATACCCGAGTGCTCTAAGGATATGTAGTGAGGGTCCGGCCTATTAGTTTTAAAACCCCAGAGGAGTTTACAAAACGCATATGGCACCCATTGGTGTCTACATGCCACAATAACCACCCACCATGATGTGATAATGATGTGTTATATGTTCCATTTGGTACCCATTTATTAAGCTGGTCTTCAGATGCATTTATATACTTTTGCCATTTGTTAAATTTAGCAGGGACGGGAATACTGGCCGCATTAAATTTTTTAATATTTGCTAAGCCTAAACAGCTCATTTTTTGTACTTTTTCATTTAAGAATATCATCTGAACAAGTATCATACAAGCTTTAAATAAAGCTTCTGTACCTCTAATTTGCCAAATTTGTGTTCCCCAAACACTTTTCAAATCAATTGAATTAACCCAATGTTCATAACCTTCTATGGTGAATTGGTAAACTAAGTAGTCAGAATATATCAATTTTGTATCAGTCAATAATACACAGAAATCTTCCATCACTGGCAATTTGAAATATTATGACTCAGCATTGTGTCCAGAAAAATATGCAAACTTTTCAGTATACGTTTTTGAGCTGCCTAATGGCGGAGTCGGGCAATGTTCCCTTTGTGCATATTTAAAAACAGTTTTAGGATACTAGCTCTGTGACTGAAATTATGTCTATAATGATTATTACAGAACATATCTGCATAATTTCCTTTAAATTGGTATACATCATCATTTTCAAAAACTGTATAATACTGTAGATCAGACATCATAGTATCAACTGTTTTTACATCCCAATCATCAGAAATCACCCCAGGTGTCATTATATCAGTCATTGAAAGGTTGAACACATAAGGAATTTGAATGATCTCTGTAGGACCATATTTATCAAATAAGCCTTTATCCCATACAATCCCATCAGGAATTGGCACTGCTGTGGTTTTAAAAACACATCCAATAGTCCAACTGTAGAACGATCAGGAAGGTAATGACCATGTATAAGAAGAAAGAAAACAATGACGAACCCAATCCAAAGAAAAAAGGCAACCACAGTCAGCGACAACCATAAATAGTTCCATGGACGAGTGAGATAGTTAATTTTTAGCCAATGTATTAGCTTACGTGCACTTGACAGTTCAGTCTCAGTTGAGGTGGATGGGTCTGAAGAAAAGTCGTCAGCATCAATGAAGTAACTATCATCTGTACAAATAAATGCTGGTGGTGTATTTGGAAGAGGAGAAACTGCTGAAGATTCCCTCAGTGATGTGTAGTATGTTACAACATCCGTTTGTGTGGAATTTGTAGAGGGTTTCTCCATATTAGCAGAAATCAATGAAGTGGTAATCTTCAGTGGAACCAATGACAGCTCATTTTCCACCCTCCCCAAGCTCGGAGAGGTATCAGTATTGTTGATGATGACTTGTAGGGGAAGGTCCTCGCTGGTAGTGGGAGGGATTCGGGTACTATCTTGGAGTCCCCTAGATCAGCTGTGCAGGATTAGCCACATGGTGTAGTTTGACATTGTCAATTGAGACAAAGCGGTTCTCTTTTGAACCAGGCAGCGGTGGTAGAATAACAGTTCTGGTACAGTGTATTCCCAGGACTGGGACAGGTGCACAATAAGAAGGACCAAGCTCATTTTTCACAGCAATTTTTTCATGTACTAGATCCCTCAGCTTGGGAATCTAGCTGGAAGATGTTACTGGTACATCCCTAATTCCAGAGGAGGCAGCACTGGCAGATGCGTTGTCATCACGGAATTGTTGTAACTCCTGGAAGACAGTGACATTCATTTAAGTCAAAAGGTGTATCTGCCACCTCCATGCCAGGACCATCAAGATCTGGAACATACATTTGAGTTCCAAACTGGCACTCATATGACGTACGCCCTCCCAAGGTCCTTCTAGGCAGATTATTAAGTGCTCTCTGAACTCCATATAGATGTGTAAGCCAACTACGACCTGTGCCTAATACTGATGTTAAGGATTGCTTTAGATCACGGTTTCGTCAGTCCATTACACTATTTCCCTCGGGATGAAATGGAGACAAGTAATTTAGTTGGTCCCCTAATGAAGTCATGGTATCCCTGTGAGCCCTTGAGGCAAAAGCAGGGCTCCGGACTGAATAGAAAGCTGCAACGGCATATGTACTGACAACAACTTGCAAATCTTTAATAACAGTTTGAGCGTCAGCCGAGCGTTGTGGCCACACCCATAGAAATCCAGAGCACGAGTCTACAGCAACTAAAATGTATTTGTATGCACTGTCTGGTGTCAGGGGACCACAGTCGTCCAAGTCCACACATTGTAATGGTTTGTTGGAAATTAAGAGGGATGTCTGTTGTGGCAGATTAACACTAGAGGCCTTCATTTGTAGGCAGATGTCACAACAAAGGACATACGTCTTGGCCTGTTTGTAAAGACCTGGCCACTAATAGCGTGATTGTAATATTGAAATTGTAGCGGCCACACCAGCATGTGCATCTCCCTCATGCGTGAATCACTCGGACCCCCACGCCTGGAATTTTTACTTGTGCATCAAACATTCCTCCCATCCGGTAGGACTATTTAGTGGGATAGGCTTTGGTCATAGGTGTGCCCTCAGCCATCGCTCCTATAGCTGCTAATGTTTCATCACCCACTCTTGTTCTAGAGCGTGTTACTGCTGCGACCGAAGCCATTGCAACTGCAGACTTTGCTGCTTCATCAGCCAAAGTATTGCCTTCAATGTGCATTCCAACACATTGGTGTCCTAGTATATGCACAACATGGACATTAGGTAGTTTCTCCTTCAGATCCACTACCTTCCCCCACAGACATCTGCGTTTTATGATATTTCCTTTTGAATCTCTGAACTCATTTTGTTGCCAGTAATACAAGTATTCATTGAAGGACTGGACACAGTAGAACGAATCACAGACAGAGTTATCTGCTCAGGATCCGTATGTTCCAGTGCCATCACCCGAGCCCTAAGCTCTGCAAGTTGTGCTGGACAGTCCCCTAGAGTCTGTGTGTATGTTTTTTTCTGGATTGAACTTGCCATCCTTCAAATACCCACTCATGACTGCGCAGGCATCTGAATATTGGTGTTTGGTGCCTATAGCGAGTTGTGCTGAACCATCGGTGTACAAGATTGTTTTGTATTGTTCAATAGGTAATGTATTTGCTGGGACTGGATATTCAAGTTCATATTGTAGGATTTTTTGGGCCTGTAATTTGGAATCAAACACATAATCAACATCAGTGGGCGTCAGAGACATTGCCCATTGTATCCAACGTGAATGTAATGCTTTAGCGTTTGGAACGTTCACTTTGGTGACAGCCTCAAGGACTGGGACTGAGGATACAACAATAATGTGTTTCCCTTGGGCCAGAAGTCTCTCTTTATGGACCGCCATCTGAACAGCAGTGAGAATTTTCTCAGTGGGAGCAAAGTATTGTTCAGCTGTAGAATATAGGTGTGATTTATATGCAACTGGGATGGTCTCACCCTCATTGAAAGTCACATAGGTGAAACCAATGGCACCAACAATCACCCGATGACCAAATGTTTTTTGTTGCCCCTTGTGTGAAAATGTTTTGCTTCAAGCATGTCTTTTTGTAGTGCTTTGAGAATGCTTGTGTGTTCGACTGTCCAGAGTTTGCTGGTAAACTCAGGTCGTATTAGGTCATATAATCACTTAATCATTGTGCATAATCTGTAATATAAATTCTGCCAAAATTCAGGAAGCCCAACAGTGATTAGAGCTTTTTTATTCTATTTGGTGGTTGTAGTTGTGCGCATTTTTCTAAGAATTGGGGCGCCAGGCTTTTGCCTTCATCCGACAACTTGTATCCCAGAAACAGGACACTGGGAAAAGCTATTTTTGTTTTTTTTTAAGTTCAATTTGTAGCCGATTTTGGCGAAGCCTACAACAACGCGGGATACCAATCTTAAATGTTGTATGAGGCCATCATCTGTGAGGTAAATATCATCCACATAGGACAATGCCTCAAGGTCCATGTCGTGTAATATGGATGTCACATGAGTTGAGAACAGTCCAGGACCATGGGCAGGAAACAAAAATCTCCCATCTTTCTCTGTCACCTTGCACCACCGTTTCAGCCAAAGAGATGGCGCAGCACCCTTTTCTTCAATTACAATGTAAGTTGGTATACCTTCTAGCGGTTCAATAGCCCCTATACGGGTTGTAATGCACGTATCTCCCCTTAACGCACTTTTTAAAATGTTGAACATTTTCATTTTTGTGACCTTTATGTTATGCTAAATCAAATCAGGAAGTGAGGTTTAATCCCAGAATTCTCTTCACCCACCTTCTCAACCAATTGCGCTTCACAGACAGCTGCCAATCCGTGTGCAACCCTTCTCACTAACCAACCTATTCCAGTGCGGCTGCAATGACGTCAAACTCACACGTACTGCAGCTGACAAAGTCTTGTGGCTTGTCCTCTCAATCTCAGATTCACACAGTACTAATACAAAAATGTTGCGAGCACTAAACAAAATCAAAACCAATTTGTCAGTTTACTACAGGTAAGGTAACTCAATTGCTTCAGAAACTTTACACATTTTTTACTGATGGCGTTTCGCTCTAACAGCTACTTCTGCTTTCTCAGTTTCCTTGATTTGCAAGCAAAATTTGTTACGCAAATTTCACTCTCAACTGATCAGTGGGTCTGTCCTGGTGCACATAGGACTCACCAGATTTCAGTCGAAAATTTCCTTCACTCAATTTGACTCACACTTTGACTTGTCAACCACGCCCGATTGACCTATTGAACCAGACAAATTACAACAAAATCCAAGTTTCTCATATGCTTTTCAATACACTCCGGAGTCTTAGACCATGCAAGGTCCGTATACCAACAACCACGTGGACAATTTTTTAGCACAAAGCGCCACACACATGTGAAGTTTGGCGACGTCCCTACTGTCACAATTTGGAGTATGCACACTCCTTCTACAACTTCATTTGGAGTATGCAAACTCCCTAAACCCTCACAAACATCTCAATTCACCTGTGATTTGCATAAGCTGTGCAAGCGCAAAACCTACTTCATTCACACTGTCACTCAAATGCCAAGAACATCCTCAAACAACCTTTGGCAGGCTCCAAGATTCTGAGAAAGTCATTTTAAGTACTTAGGGGCACATTTTCTTTCCACTTTGTATCATCAAATCTGAAAAATCCAAAATTTCATCCAGTCTCACGCAATCTGCAAATTACTTTACTCTCTGTAGGATACTAACCCTTACCCTACTATCATCTCTGAGGCCACTTGTTATTTCTCGCTTACAATCTGTGGGACAAATACTCTACCACCTACCTACACACTGCATGATGGCTCTTAAGAAGACAAACCATGTACCACACCTCTATGATGGGCTCTTAAGGTGAATAACCATGTACCTGGCCTCTATGATGAGCTCTTCAGGAGACTAACCATCAATCTCTGCTACCATCTCTGTTAGCGTGCCAGACTTTAATAAGTAAACTTACAAGGAGACGCAAATAGGCCGATTGACCATTTGACTCCACTTTGCATTTTTCCCACCATGAACCCCATACTAATACAAATCAATAATCATAACAATCAATGACATCAACAATCAATAGGCGTCGGTAATTTCCATACACCATGACCTTACGGCCATGAATAACCACACCTTTATGTAAAAGTTAAAATGTTTATTTCCCTATATTAACAAAGCTAATGTCACGTAGCTTAGACTTAAAATCAAATGAAAAACATACAAAAACAACACTGGCTGCCCAAAGTGGTGAAAGATTCGCAATCTAATCAAAGCTTGAGCCACTGCACATTCTAAGGTTACTGTACAAATTAATAGCAAGAATAACTGCGCAAACAAAATTACATACATTTAGATTCAGCAAAGAAAAGACATCAACTGTCATTACATGTAGTGAATATAATCAGTGAGAACCCTAACTAACATCAGATTAGAATAGCATGTTTGAGTTTCATGCAAAATTTCTTTATGACACAAATTTTGAAAAATGCCTAACTATGGCTCTATCAAAAGTAGCGGTTAGTACCTAGAAACAACAGCAAATAGACATATCAATCAGTAACACTGTCTTTATACCTGTCCTCAAAATGATTCAGCAAGCTGTGACAGTCTTTGTCAATAGGACATCAGTTCGGTCAGCCAGGCATCAGGATTCAGCATTAAAGTTCAGCAAATGCAAAGTCTGTTCAGGCAGTTCGGAAAAGAATAGCTAAACACTCAAGAAAGAATGGGGAGAAGGGCCTCTCTCTTCTCAGTGCAGTCTGGCTAAGTTAGATTTCCTAAAACTACTTCCCACGTCCTTATTGGTCAAAGAATCGCATGTTTGCATTTAGTCCAACTAAAATAAAACCCCAAATCTACAATCTCACTAGTGCACAGTTCACATGTCGATGATTGGTTCCTCTCCTCCTGTTCCATAGTTTGGATTGTCAGGTATCAATATTGTTGCAGCTTGTACTCCAGTCAGGGCATCCATTGTCTTCTCCTGGGAAGGTCAGTCTTACACACATTACATTAAACATTGGATCCTAGCTAGTACATCATTTTCTATCAAGCAGTTCTCATGAGAAAGACATGCTAGGAGCACTTGGTCAGCACCCTGGAAAATCACAATTAAATTTTCTTAGCAGCCATTTTATAAGTTGATTAATAAATGCAGCTTGATATGAGGCCGTGCAACTAGGCCCACGACCTCGCTAAGTTAGGACCTTTGATTAATAAATCTAATACATAATACATAACCCTTAATATGATATACTACTACATTAATAAAACATAAACTCAACATTTCATTTTAATAAGCTATTAATAAGTACACTTTGTGAACATTGGTGGCCACTCAGGTAGTCGCAACTTCAAATGCGTGATTTATTTCTCTCTCTACGTTAATTAATTTTCTATGCAAATTCAACACTCAGAATTCATGAATATTAATTAATAAATTCAGCATTAACAATTCCACCCCTAAAATTAAAACTATACCATTTGGCACTAACACCGTCTCCCCCTTCTTTTATTATCCCACACCTGTTTCTTCTTACTCCTTAACACTAGTGGTCTACAATTCCAGTTCACACCACTTTCTCTTTTGTGTCCTTTACCTCTGCTCTCAATGTATCCAAACTCTTGGATAGACTGCCTACTCAAGGCACAGACCTGCCCTTCCCCGCGTAGTACTGTAATAATTCCCTGAAATGCCATTTGTAAGAGACTGGGTTATTAGATGTGAAGGACGTGAGTCCTTCACAAATAATACGTCTGCAACTTTCTCTTGTAGGCCGTTATAGCATTTGACTCTCTCAGGGCAGCAAAAATAGAGCAGTTCAGGTGAGGAGGTGTGGGCTAGTACCCCAGCCTGCTGGTAAACAACAGCACTCAATAAATCATTGTTTAGTCAGTGTTTTCATATAAAAAACAAAAGTACTTTATTACACAAACTAGTAAACACTACGCATGTATTAAAATATCTACAAATAGGTAGTTTGAAATACTTTGGGAGATGACCTCAGGATAATTCACACCCCCAGTAAGCCCTGAGCCCATAATCACTATTCTCCCCACCTATATTGGATACAATATCACAATATAAGGGATTGTCATTATCAATAAGGCAGGTCAACTGGCTTTGTCAGCGTGTCACCACATTAGTAAAACCAGAAATATGGCATAACACAATGCAACAACATTGACTTCAGTAGGGATGGGCCTGTCTTCACTTAATGTTAACCTTGAGGCTGTCAATAAAGCATTTCAGAATATATCAACAAACCAGATATCATTGCATTCATGTTGCAATTAAAGCATTCTCAGTCCAATGTAATGCTTTTTATGATTGATTGAATCAATGAATGAATGAAAGAATGGCAGGTTTGGTGAGCACATGGCTATTCAAAAATCTTGGCCTGAACCTTTCCTCTGATTCATTAAAGTGATGTTTTAGGCTCAGAGCTAATTTTATCTTGCTTACACTCTCCTTCACTCGCACACCCTTCTCTATACTCTTAGTCAGTTTTCGTTCCAGACCTCCACCTGGCAAATTGCCTTCGGTTGAGTACCATCCCAATCTTTGGGTGGTCCGCCAGACATTGCAGCACCGGTCTGACGAGGAGATAGCCCAATGATGAAACCTGTCACCCTATTGGGTGCTTGAGGGCTCTCCTGATATTAATTATATCCCTGACTTTCTTCGCCCCTGTTTTCCTATATAGTAAATAGGTTTGTTGTCTTTTGGAACAGTGTACTTTTCTATATAATATTAAAAAAGATTTTCCCTGCATTATACGGAGAGTAAGAGAAAGAGAGGAAGAAAGGAAGCTAAAGTGTAAAAATCTCGCCTTTAATTTCTCACAATTCTTTTGAAAGTCAATACCAGGCTTGAGGTCCCAGGCAGGCACCTCAGGAATTATAGGGGGGGTGGAGGAGGAGGTTTGGACTTAGGCTTGGGAGGGGGTCCTTTGGGATTGGGCTTTGGGGAGGAGGTCTAGGTCTAAGCTTAGGGAGGGGTAGACTTCTTGGCGGGGGAGGGGCATGGATACTTACAGGAGGCAGGGGAGGGTTTGGAAGTGGAAGGGATAGGCCAAGGGAGGGAAACTGAATATTTAGGGGTCTCACGGGGAGGGAGGAAAAGGAGTAGGGAAAAGGTCAAAACATGAAAGGAACACTTTTTTAGACACACTGGGACAGTCATCAGAAGGGGCTTTGGGAGTGGAGGGTGAGGGAGTAGTTATCTGACATGTCAGTGTGGTCATTGTGGGTGTGTGTTTGTGGGAGGTATGCTTGAGGGTGGTGGCTGTCTGTTGGGTGGGTGGGTAAGTGAGGGCATTTATGTGTACGGGACAGAGGGGTGTGGAGGTGCTGGGGATGCCGTGGTGAGTGACTGTCTGTTGGGGTTGTGACTGCAGGCATGGTGGATGTGATGCATGTACGAATGTCAGTGGTTGTGAATATCTGCAGGTCTGGTGATTGGGGCGGATGTCTGAGAGTCTGCTGTGGTGCTGTCTGTGGGTAAGATAGCTCTAGTGGCTGGATCTGTGAATGTTGGTGTGGTGTCTGCAGGTGTGTCATGTGTTATGTCTGTGATGCTGGGGGGTGGTGTGGTTGTCAGGGCAGGTAGTGACTGTTGATGTGTGTGCAGGTGTATGTTGCTTGTGTGCATGCCCGTGGTTTGTCTTTTGGCTTTTGGTTGTCTGAGCTACCCTTGGGTGTTGCCGTGGATGCATGATTGTCTATTTGTGTGCTTTGGCTGGGTTGGGGAAGAGGAGTTTGGGATTGAGAAAAGGAAGGTGAAGGGGGGAGGGAAGACAAATGGTTACTGGTTGGCATCAGTGTGGAGGCCAGAGTCTGAAAGGATCCCTGATGGCCAGCCAGTGCACAGTGAATGCCGTCCAGGAACGCATTACACTGTTGGACTTGAGTTGCCAGTCCCTGGATGGCATTCACGATGGTCGACTGACCCAAGGAGATCAATCTCAGGAGGTCAATAGCCTCCTCACTGAGGGCAGCAGTGCTGACAGGGGCAGTGGCAGAGGTGCCTGTGACAAAGGAGACATCCACCCTTTTGGGTGAGTGAGCATGGCCAACTGAGTGGGGAGCTACAGGGAGGGTGGTAGTAGTAAGGTTTTTTTTTTACAGAGATGGTGCTGGGGTGGTCCCAGATGGGTCCACTACCACCAAGGAGTGTCCACTGGAGGCAGATTCCAATGAAGAAGATGTGGATCCTGTCCCTCCCCCTCTCCCCGTGGCACTCCCCTCACCCTCCGGGCCACTGGGCACCAGGTGTCAGTGGTCTCAGCACTCCAGGTCCTGTGGCCATAAACTTTCCTACTCGGCTGTGGCCCGTCTCCTTCACCTTCTGATGCTGATGCACAGAAAGAGAGAGAGAGAGAGGGTCATCACATTCTTCACACATACATTACAACATGCACAACAGTAACAAAACATCTCTTGCAAAGACAGCCCCAGTTAGAAACCATTCAGAGTCTACATCATGTCACAACATGCTTCCAACTTTCCCATAGGGCAAAAGTTTCAGCCACAACATAAGCTAACCATCTGACCACTACTTCACCATCCCATCAATTCAGCTGTAACTCAAACGCATCATGCAGAAGATGGATTGGCTACATCAAATATCTATCCCCATACAGATAATCACTGTCCATCATCAAGTAGTCAGTCTAAGGAAATGCAATTGACTGATAACACAATGTCATGCCTACTCCTGCTCCACACTTGTGCAGGCCATCACCAAAACTCATGTTCTATGAAAGTAAACTCATCTCACTTCACATACGACAGAGCAGGTTGCTTTACAATCCCATGCCTAACTGATCATTCTGTATGCAACTTACACTAAGGAATACACCTCTGATGAATATACTACATGTGGCAGTCCCATAAAGTGTGCATAACAAAATGGCATTTCTAAATACTAGGAAAAGATACATTAGGAGTTTCTGCACCCACTAATGTGATACCTTGTCACATAGACAACAATTCCATGTACTACAATAGGGGCCTAACTAGCATACAGGATACATCCACAGACAACCACAGGGAGCATAGTTACACCAACAAAACAATGGACACCAACCAATGTGCATGAAGGGCTCATACCATTCCAACAAACATGCTGAATAGTGCTGAATAGTAACCTCTACATGACAACATATGAACACCTACATCACTAACAACTGGTCCAGGCATCTGATTCCCACTACCTAATTCCAGAACTAAAACGTATACACCTGATTACTAATGTACCCGTGAATGACACATACAGTTAGGGTCAAGCTAGTTGAATGAAAACATATCCCACAACACCAAAAGGTGTATGTGAAATGGAACACCTGCTACACCAATAGGTCAGGCAGAAATAAGCAGAGCCATAACCAAAATTGTCCAAAAAGCCTCAGATTTGCAAAGGTAAGTCTGGGGAAAAAGAGGCTACAATATCAAATCAGGCACGAAGTATGAATTGACACGTGATGTGCGCAGCAAGTAGCATAAGTTGCACTCATATAGGTATGGTGTAGGCCGATGTAGCATGGGCAATACAAATGGCCTAAGGGTTCAGCAGCCTAGCCACTTACCTTCTCTACACCAAATACAATAGGATAAAAGGTATTTGTATATATGTCAATGTAATACAATGACATGTCAATGTCTTGGGAAGGATAAAACAGAAGGTAACAAATATGTATGGCTGAGTAGAGTCACACATATGACTTAGTCACGTGCAACTCCACATGCGTCATACAATTTGGTAGACAAATGTGATTAACATGTTCTTCTGCACAATACAGTGGCCACATCTGTGTTTGTATGTTGGCAACTGTAGTACCATGTCTTCCTAGTAGTCACCATATCTGTAGCACGTACCACATTGTCAAAGCTGCAATACTTAAACATCATACACTAAACTATCAGAGGCAAGCACATGGGTTCTGTCAGTACTCACCCTCTTGTGGATGCTGTGCTACCCTCAAATTCCCATCTGCCTCAGGGTAGGCCATCGCCCAAATGTGGGCAATTAGAGGGGGTCAAGGTCCGACGGGCACCCTTTCTTTGGGAGGACATCCCCAGCTGGGCCTCAGCGGTCTTCCGGGCCCAGCGTCTAAGGTCCTCCCACCGCTTCCTACAGTGGGTGCTCCGCCGGCTGTGGACCACCACGGTCCATACTTGCCTTGCAATGGCACGCCAAATTCACTTCTTCTGATGGGCGTTGACCTGCATGGATGACACAAACAAAAGAAAAAAGACATGTCGACATGCACCCTACCAGTAGTACTGGACAGTACACCTTAGTGACAGCATGTAGGCAAAAATTCCCATCCTCTCAACTCACACTCATTTACAAATCATCATGTGCATGCATCAATACCTTCACTACTTTCAATTTCAGATACACCATCCTTTACACACCTATCACACATTGGTGTTGCATTGGACACACCTGCTCCTCTGGTGCACCATATAGCTGTTCATACAGGGGTAGGACCTCCTCCACGACCATCTCCAGCTCCTCAGGGGTGAAGGCTGGGACCCTATCACCTGCAGGATGTGGCATGATAGCTCCCAGAGGCAGTACACAGCAGCTCAGGTAGTGGAGGTCTTGCTGGCAGCAGTGTCATGAGGAGTTAAGTGAGCAATACTGCAGAACATGGTGGTCACGTCCACCACATACAGTACTGTCACCGCCAGCAGACATCGCCAAGACCACCAAAGTCAACAATGTCTATCAATGGCAATTTCCACCGTGGTTGTGACCGCCTACCACCATGATGACTTCCGCTGGCATACTTAGGTCACTTCTATGTGTCCAGTACAGTAGGTCAGGCGACTGCCATTTTAAGCACATTACATGTATGGATGAGTTTAATCATCCACGTCATTAACTATACCCCATATTGTGCAGTACAACTGTAAGTACTGCCTTCATGTTTAGTTGTCAATTTGTGCATCTGTGCAGTACATGCTGTGTTACAGGAGGACATGTGGTGTTAGCAATTTACACATACTCGGATGTTCCCATGGTTTCTAGAAAACGTAGATAATGTGCAACAATATGTGTAAGAAAGGTCAAATCTGTTGGACTTCCAACCATGTACAGAAACAGATTAATCTGTATGTGAAGTTCAATAGTTAAGTGGGAGAATGTGCCTCAAGAAAGGTGTCATCAGGTTCATACCTATGTGCTGTAATTTAGATAGAGTGTGTAAACAACTTCAGCAGCAGATATGTGTGAATTGTGTATCTGACGTTACAAGCTAGCTGCATGCTGCACGTCACATACTATGTTGCAATTTTTTCACATAGTTTTTCTGCCCTGGGGAGAGTACGAGAACCACCAGTGTACCATCCTCTAGTAGACCTGCCTACCTTGGAGGAGAGACATTTTATCCAGACCTATCAGCTGAATCGTCATGCTATCATGGATCTTTGTGATCAATTCAAGCCAGATCTGATGCCTGTCATTCGCAATCCCTAGAGTATACCTCCCATCATTCAAGTTTCGTCAGTGCTACACTTCCTGGTCACTGGGTCTCTTCAGGAAACATTGGCCCTAACTGCAGCAATGTCTCAGCCCATGTTCAGTCCGGTTTTGAGGGGTGTACTGTGTGCACTTTTGAAACACCTGGACAGCTACTTAAGGTTTCCCCAACATGCAGATTTGGCCTATGTGAAGGCAGAGTTTTATGATATGGGACACATTCCACATGTGGTTGGAGCCATAGATGGCACCCATGTAGCCTTGGTTCCCCCCAAGTGCCAATGAACAGGTGTATAAAAACAGCAAAAACTACCACTCAATAAACATTCAGGTGGTGTATCTGGCAGACCAGTACATTTCACAAGTCAATGCCATGTATCCTGGATCAGTCCATGATTCCTTCATCATGTGAAACAGCAGTGCCCTACTGCTGATGACACGACTCCACACAGAGAGGGCCTGGCTGGTTCATAAGTTACAACTAAAATGTGTGTTTGCAAAGTATGTCTCCTGCCATCACAATGTTGCATGTCCCACATATATATTTGTTTGTTGTTCTACCAGTTTGTTCACATGTGTCTCTGGCTATCCTAACTACCCTTGGTTGTTGACACCAGTGAGGTACCCAACCACACCAGGGGAAGTCCACTACAATGAGGACCACTGGAAGATAAGGCATGTTGTTGAGTAGGCTTTTGGGCTCCTGAAGTCAAGGTTTAGGTGCTTGGACAGATCAGTAGGAGCCCTCTTCTACTCACCTAACAAGGTATGTCAAATAATAGTTGGCTGCTGCATGCTCCACAATTTTGCCCTGAGATGACAGATACCATTTATACCAGATGAGGGGGAGCCAGCAGAACCTGTGGGTGGTAATGCAGATTTGCCAAAGTGACTTCATGCCAGACGAAGATGAAGCATGAAACTCTAGGGCATATCTTTTCAATCAGTACTTCAACTGCCTGAAAGGTATGTGAAGTAGACGTAATGTTGTGGGTCAAATTTGCAAATAGAGGCTGACGGTGTCCCAGATGGGCCAGGTTATTCATCAGTGGCCAGACATTCAGGGGTGTTGTCCTCACTAGGGCCTTCATCTAGAGGGATATTGGCAGTCTCTGGTATCCTCTCCATGGTGACAATGGCAAGGCTACCTCTGGAGGGAGTGGAACACAGAGTACAGGTTAAAATGGGGGTATGGTAGCAGTTGTGTGAGATGCAGACAGTGCCTTGACATGATCCCCAGCAATGACGTTGACAGCTGATGCACTTTGTACCTTGGATACAACATGAAACTCTGTTACTTCAGTTCCATACACCATGTTTTATGCTGGTAAACCATGTTGGTAGTGATTGCACATCTGCTGGCATCTGATATAGTCAGATAATTGACATGGCTGTTCACCTCTGTTACCTAGGGACATGTCTGGCATGACAGCTGGCACAAATAAGAGCTGTAGAATGCACATTGTTATCCTTTTTGGAACACAGTATATGGGTTTACAATGGAAATTGACCTGTATCTGGATGTACTGCATGTGCATCCACTCAGCCATCAGACGTTCCACACCAGGTGAGTATATTACTAGCTTGGGATCTTTGCTTTGTGGCCATTACATATGGACAATCAGATATAGCTGTGTTTTGCTTGAGATGTTAGTGTGAGTGAGCCATTGCATTGCTGTCATTACCATGTACTGTTTCACACTAGTACAATCAAGATGGGATAGATCGGATATTGGTTTGACATGCATGACAAGTAATATTTGGTGCAGTGTACTGGTGTTGACTATGTTGGGATTTAGAATTCTGGGGGTTGTAGTGCTATAATTAGCCAGTGCTTCACGTGGCATTTCCAAGGGCTGTGGAGCTAGATGATTTTAGTGGACACGCGGCATGCCAGAGAGGGTTATTAGGTGATTAGGACAGTGTTGTAGTGGGTGTGTTAATTGGGGTGCGTTTAGGTGGTGAGGCAGCATGCAGGACTAGACAACTGGGTGACATGAATGTTGTTGGTACTTACCCGACTCCAATCCCCAGGTATTCCTGTCAGGCCCTCAGGATGCAGGATGTCCAAGACCTTCTCCTCCCAAGATGTGTAAGTAGGGGGAGGAGGTGGGGACCCACCGCCAGTCTTCAAAACCGTAAGCTGGTGCCTTGATGCCATGGAACCGACCTTCCCCCTGAGGTCATTCCACCTTTTCCTGATGTCCTCCCTTGTGGGTGGATAACTGCCTACAGAATTCACCCTGTTGAGTACCCTTTGCCACAACTCCATTTTCCTGGCAATAGATGTTTGTTGGACCTATGCTCCGAACAGGTGTGGCTCTACCCTGACAATTTCATTCACCATGACCCTAAACTCCTCATCAGTGAAACGTGGGTGTTTTTGCGGAGACATGGTAGTGGTTGTGAAAACGGTGTGGTTGTGTTCAAAGTAAAAGGGTGCAGAGTTAGGTAAATGGTGAGATGTAGGTACTGTGATGTGAGTGACAGGTGTTGTGTATTGTGTGTGGTACTAATATGTGTGTTTTGTATGTTTTGCAGGTGTATGATAGGTGCGTAGTGAAGTGTAAATGGGTGTCTATTCTTGCTAATTTAAACTCTCTGGGATGTTGGTTCTCAGTGGCTGTGGGTGGCGTTTTGATTGCAAAGGATTGTGGGTTGTGTAGGAGTGTGTTATATGGTGCAGTAAGTAGGTGTATTGGGTGTGTGGATGTGTATCAGCCGTGGGGTATTCAAACTATTCAATGGGCCGTGGTGTTCTGACAGAAGTGAATTGGGACTGCCGCAGTTCGCATCGCCAATGGTTTTCCGCCATGGAAGAAACGCTGTTGTGAAATGGCAGTCTTTTGGCGGCCGCCACCGCAGCAGTCTTGTCAAAAGACTGTCAAACTCATAATGAGGCTTTTTGACTTGCCATCCTTGGCGTGGTCTCCCCTGACTTTTTGCCTCTGTTTCCAGGTTGTTGATGTGTGCTGCACTCTGTTTTTGCTTTTTATTTTACTCTGGGCACTTTGGGCCAGATGGAAGAAGGCTTTTGCGCCTCGCAAACGGCGAAAAACGCTGTTTGCGAGACGCAAAAGCCCCTACGCGATGCTGAAACACATTTTGCGAGTTGGTACCGACTCGCAAAATGTGTTTCAGACTCGCAAATAGGAAGGGGTGTTCCCTACCTATTTGCGAGTCGCACTGCGATGTAGAGTTGATTTGTGACCACGAAAGCGGTCGCAAATCTACTCGCAGTTACCATCCACTTGAAGTGGATGGTAACTCATTCGCAAACGGGAAGGGGTCCCCATGGGACCCCTTCCCCATTGTGAATGCTCACAATAATATTTTTTCAGAGCAGGCAGTGGTCCTGTGGACCACTGCCTACTCTGAAAAAAACTGAAACTAAAAGGTTTCGGTATTTTTTCTATTTGCAGCTCGTTTTCCTTTAAGGAAAACGGGCTGCAAAGAGAAAAGAAAAAACTGCTTTATTGAAAAGCAGTCACGGACATGGTGGTCTGCTGTCTCCAGCAGGCCACCATCCGCGTGAGTGCCCATACTCGCTATGGGGTCGCATACTGCGACACACCTCATAAATATTTATGAGGTGGGTCTTTGCGACCCCATAGCGAGTCGCAGAAGGTGTCTGAGACACCTTTCTGCATTTCCTTTTGCGAGGTGCAAATTGCGAGTCGCTGGGACTCGCAATTTGCACCTCGCAAAAGGAAACCTACCTACATCTGGCCCTTTATCACTGCTATCCAGTGCTAAAGTGCAAGTGCCCTATGTAAAATGTATGTGTAAATTAGCTTTCCATGACTGACATAATTGATTTACTTGTAAGTCCCTAGTACAGTGCACTAGAGGTGCCTAAGGTATATAAATCAAATGCTACTAGTGGGCCTGCAGCACTGGTTCTGCCACCCACATTAGTAGCCTGTTAACATGGCTCAGACGTGCCACTGCAGTGTCTTTGTGTTCAATTTTAAACTGCAATTCTACTTGGCAAGTGTACCCACTTGCCAGGCCTACACCTTCCCTTTTTATACAATTAAAGCACCCCTAAGGTAGGCCCCAGGTAGCCCCATGGGCAGGGTGCAGTGTATGAAAATGGTCGGACATGTCCTAACAGTAAAATTCTGCCAAATTCGGTTTTCAGTGTTGTAAGGCCTGTCTCTCTCATAGGTTAACATGGAGGCTGCCTTTAAATATTATTAAAGCATAGATTCCCTTTGGGAGCAGATAGACGTGGAGTTTGGGGTCTCTGAACTCACAATTTAAAAATACATCTTTTAGTAAAGTTGTTTTTTAGATTGTGTGTTTGAAAATGCCACTTTTAGAAAGTAGGCATTTTCTTGCTTAAACCATTCTGTGGTCTATGTTTGGGTCCTAGCCTGGGTAAGGCAGGATCTTGAAAACAACAGAGACTTCTCTTTGAAGTAGGCCTACTTCGAAGGCAGAAAGGGGTATAAGAAGAGCCTCCAAAACCCCTGAAAATTAGATCAGTTCTGGAATCAAGAGGAACCTCTGCCAAGGAGAAGAGCTGAGAAAAAGTGTTGCCCCTGCCTGTGACTGTGCTTGCTGGGCTATCCTGCAGTTGCTGCTTATGCTTGTGAAAGGGGACAAAGACTGGACTGTGTGGTATATTCCTGCTTGTGAAGGATCTCCAAGAGCTTGGACTAAGCTTTCCTCCCTATTCTGAAGTCTCAGGGCCATCAAACACTTCCCCTACCAGCACCTGGACTCTGTGCTGAGACTCCTGCCCTGACACATGGTGCCCTATTCAGTCCGGTAAACATCCTTTTTTACGACTTTTTTATTACGAAAGTCGTGGTTAACGAAAGCGTAACAACGCTTTTTTTAACCACGACTTTGTATTTTTGTGCCTTAACTACGTATGTTCTGAACAACGAACATGCGTGGTTAAGGTACAAAGAAGGGAGTTGGCGAAGGTAAGTGGTGGGTTTAGGTTTTGGGGTGGGGGTGGGGGGTCAGGGGGTTTTAGGTTTTGGGGTGGGGTTGGGGGGTGGGGCGTTTTTGGTTTTGGGGAGTGGGTGGGGGGTTAGGGGGTTTTAGGTTTTGGGGTGGGGTTGGGGGGGTGGGGCGTTTTTGGTTTTGGGGAGTGGGTGGGTGGTCAGGGGGTTTTAGGTTTTGGGGTGGGGTTGGGGCGTTTTTGGTTTTGGGGAGTGGGTGGGGGGTTAGGGGGTTTTAGGTTTTGGGGTGGGGTTGGGGGGGTGTGGTGTTTTTGGTTTTGGGGAGGGGGTGGGGGGTCAGGGGGTTTTAGGTTTTGGGGTGGGGTTGGGGGGGGTGGGGCGTTTTTGATTTTGGGGAGTGGGTGGAGGTCAGGGGGTTTTAGGTTTTGGGGTGGGGTTGGGGGGGTGGGGTGAGGGATGTAGGGTGAATGGTGCCTATTGCTAATGATTTTATCAGGAATGCCTTTACAACGAAATATCGTTGTTAAGGCATTCGTGGTAAAATCATTAGTAGTAAGGACGAGGTCGGTGTTCCGACCTCGTTGTTAAGGTTAGTAGTTGTTTTTAATTTGGTGTTCCGTCATATAATCATTCAGTCCCTGGTCCCTTGAAAGGAGAAGCTGGCAAAAATCCAAGAAAATTTACTTTGGACAACTCCAGACCGCCGCCGCTGCTGAATCCCGTGATGCTACCTGCAACCGACTCTGTGGTCCACGCTGGAGTGTGATGACCCGCGCAGGCCCGACATCACTGCAGCCCTTCCGAAGTTCACGACTTAGTGGAAGTCGCTGCACCACGTCGCGACCGCCGGATATCATTTCCACCCGAAGTGCGTGGATTCAATGCTTCGCATCGCCGCCGCCTCACCTCGACCACTCTGCAGCAAGGACCCGACGCCTCTCTGTGATGCCTCTGCACCTTTGTCCTACAGCACCGGAACCAACGCCGCCTCGGATCCAGTAATGCTGCAATCTCCGACTTTGCACATCAGCTTGTATTCTCACTTTACTAAGATACTCACCTGGTGTCTGGGGTTTTTACTGTATTACTGTGTGTGTTGGTACAATTACTTTTCGCCTGGTCTCTGAAGTTAACCCAACCTGTGCGTGCCAAGCTACCAAGGGGGTGAGCAGGGGTTAACTTAGTGTGATTCTCCTTTACCCTGACTAGAGTGAGGGTCCTTGCTTGGACAGGGGGTAACCTGACTGCCAAGCAAATACTCCATTTCTAACAGAGGTCCTAAATGTTTTTTGAAAAAAGCGAAAGTTAAAAAAATTGGCAAACAAAGCGAAAAAGGAGCAACTTCCTCTCCACTGCATGCACCCCCTTTACACAAAATAAGTAGCGTAGGGAGCTAGAGACCAAACCACCACCCCGCCCACTGCTAAAACACTGGAGCGGGGAAGTGAAGGCATATCAGGAAGTAGACCGCCACCATGAGCAGTGCTGAATTTTAAAAAAAGAGGCACTAGAATTCCACAATAAAACAAAACACAGCATCCTACGATCAGGTAAACAGTTAAATTATTCAACCCCCTCACCAAGCCTACATCAATTCCAGGTAAAACAGTGACTAAGATAAAAGCAGTGACTAAGGCCCTCATTCCGACCCTGGGGGTCATAGACCGACAGGGCCGCGGGTGACGGAAGCACCGCCAACAGGCTGGCGGTGCTTCCCTGCCCATTCTGACCGCTGCGGTCAGAAAACCGGGTCCGGCGGTTTCCTGACGGATTTCCCCCGGCTGGGCGAATCCGCCATGGCGGCGCTGCAAGCAGCGCCGCCATGGTGATTCTGACCCCCTTCCCGCCAGCCTGTTTCTGGCGGTTTTTACAGCCAGGAACAGGATGGCGGGAACGGGTGTCCTGGGGCCCCTGGGGGGGCCCTGCACTCCAGAGCCTGTGTGCAAAAGTACAAGCTACAAGCTTCAACAGCACTCTAAAACAAATGGAAACATCTCCCGGGATCACACAAAACTCCCCCTGTGAGATTTAGTGTTATTTTTGTACAAACATCTAGGTGAGGCTACTGTACGTCTGGCTGCCCCCTCAAAGACATTCTGAAAACATTGGTGGTGCCCCTGACTCTTCTGGGGCACAACAACAGTCAATATGCAAACTGCAGGTCCTTTCTCAGAGGCTTATATGGCTCACCTAGGCCCGATGTCATGAATATTATATTAGTCTCTTCCTAATTTTCCCAGACGGGAAGCTTTGACTTTGCATTTTTTTTTGTTTAAGTGGTCTTATAATGCAGTTGCTGCTTTTTGAAGACCAGGTGCCCCTTTTCTTCATTAGGCACCTACTATGTACACACACTGGAGCCACATGGGGAGCTCACTCCTGGCAGCCAGGGCCTCCCGCTGCCAGCACAGCTGTTGTGTATAATAGCACAGCTGGTCTAGTATTCTTTCCCCTGGCCCTCAAGCAGCTGGGGGCTGTGCACACAGTGTATCCCGCACCCCCCAGAAAATGGTACTGGGAGCTATGTGGGAGTACGGTGGTGTGTCCTGTGGGATGGAGTCTCTGTGGCAGATTTTTTAGTGTGGCAGGCCCTGTGCAATGGGGTCCTCAGGGCTGAAAGTGGATTTATGGAGGGGTCCCACACAGAGCTCCCTATATCTGTAAATTAAAAAAAAGAAGGTTGCAAAGGTTTCACCAGTCCCAGGGCTCCCTGCCCACAATGGACGTTTTTTTGTAAAGTACTGCAAATCTCTATGCTCTCGTTTCCGGCCCGATCCTTCAGGGGACACGTCTTCTCTAGCTTAATTCTTGGTGCCATTTTTCTCCTTGAGGCCAGCTCAATTCTCTAATTGCATTTTCTTCAGGACTCTTGACCTCTAAATGGTACTTTTGTTTGGGTGCTTGATCTTTGTTGCTCCCTTCATCAAAGCCTGTTCTCTGCCTGGGCTCCTCCTGCTTGGGGGAGTCTTCCACTGCCCCTCCGCAGTCAACAAGCAGAGCACCCTCCCTGCAACACTCTGCAGGTCACACAGCCCCCTGGTTGCTTGCAAGGCACCAAAGTGTTACAAGAGTCAAAGGCTAGTCCACAAAGGTCCCAGGGGAACCCTCCATAGTCCCACAGCAGATCCATTCATTCTGCTGTTCCTCACAAGCATAAGGGAGCCAGCACCACACCGTTCCCCCTAGAAAGACCCATTCTAGTCCAGTGTGCCAGCTAAAATGTCCAAGACTCCCAATTCCAGATACCACCTTATCACTCTACTCCTGCACCAACCCTCCTGTACAACATTCTGGTTGTGACTGCATGTAGTATATATAAAAAAAAATCCCTTGGGGCCTCAGCCCCACCCCCAGCTGACACAGCTACCTGATCCCTTCCCACCAAAAGGTCAGAGGGGAGCTCCTTCTATGCTTGGCTCTTGAGGTCTGGCCTTCTTTCTGTGTTTCTGTGGTTTTGGGTCTGTGAAAAGTTTATTAACATGTACAGATTTAGTCCCCACCCTTTCTTTTCAGAGGAATGGGACCAAGCACTGGAAAAAATGCTATTCTATACTTCCTTGCTGTCCGGGTGTCCTACCTAGTTGACGCCAAAGCCCCAGCACTTGGGAAATCTGAAAATACTTCTACCCTTCATTGCAAAGGCTATCTGTCTAAAGAATGCCCTGTCAGGCACCACTACCTAAATAACCTAACACTCTTAGTTCACATTTCAGCACACTGAGTACATCAGACATCAATTCTTTCAGTTTGGCTTTCTTGTCTACTAGTAGGCAAGATGCAATGGCAACAGAATTTAGTTTGAGGTAAAACACTAAGGCCCATATTTATACTTTTTGACGCAAACCTGCACGAGCGCAGGTTTGCGTCAAAAAGTATAACGCCGGTTACCGCCATTCCAACGCACCAGCCAGGCGTCACATTTAAGGAATGATGGTAGCCGGCGCTGCGGCCTGGTTAGCGTCAAAATAAATGACTCAAACCGGGCAGCGGAGGCATAGGGAAGACTGGGGGTTGTGCGTCAAAGAATGGTGCAAGTCAGGTTAGAGTAAAAAACAATGACTCTAACCTGACTAGTGTCATTTTTTGCCGCACAACCCCCATGGAAATGACTCCTGTCTTAGCAAAGACAGGAGTCATGCCCTCCTGCCCAATGGACATGCCAGGGGACTTCCGTCCCCTGGGCATGGCCATTGGGCAAGTTAGGCCCCCCATGCCACCTAAAAAAAAAATATACTTACCTCTACTTACGTAGATGGGTCCCCCCATCCATGGGTGTCTGCCAGGGGTGGGCGAGGGTGGCAGGGGTTGTCCCTGGGAGCAGGGTAGGGCACCTGTGGACTGCTTCCATGGTCGGGGACCATGGAAATGAGCCCACAGGTCCCTTAACTCCTGACCTGAACCAGGTGTTAAAAAACGGCGCAAATCTGGCTGGGCGCCATTTTTTAAGGCCCGCTTCCTCCTGTGAATCAAAATGACACAGGAGGATAAATAAGGCGCACATGCCTTAGAGTAATTTTTTGCACGGGAATGCCTACCTTGCATGTCATTAGCGCAATGGGTTTTCACATGCAAATAAATGACTCACGCTCCATAACTTTGGCGCTGGGCGGGTCTAGCGCCGAAGTATAAATATGGAGTTTAGCTTGCGCCGAATTTGCGTAAAACAAAATGACGCAAATCCGGCACAAACAGAGTATAAATATGGGCTCAAGTAGCATGCCTTGTGTTTTCTCAGAAGCTTGGTGAAATGTAGTTATCAGTTTTTTGCATTCTCTTAATTCATCTTCATCCATCCATCAAAAAGTCTACAGGGTAGTACTGCATCTATTGAGATGCCAGAACGCTCCACAACTCTCCTTTAAGGAAAGTGGTGAAGCTTTCAAATTTAGAATGTTACAAAGCATCCCATTGGCATGCAATTGTCCTGTAATTATTGATATTAAATTAAATGCTTGACAACTTCAGCTCTGTTGAGTGTTCAGTCAATAGGTGCAAATCCGACTTAGAGTTGGTCTAGAGTTTGGCGGGTGGAGTAGCAACTGTCAAGATGGTGAAGGTGATGTCCTCCCCTATCCTAAGGACCCACCCTCCAAATTCAGAGATGACCATTGCCCAAGCGATCATCTCTGTTCACTGAAAGGAACTGCTGTCATGGATGTCCCTTTCAAAGTACTAAAAGTTTGTTCTGCGGTCGTTATCAGAAGTTTGTTTTTGAAAAATGGAAAACTAAAGACCTCATACAATGAGAGGAAGCTTTCAATCAATGGAGACAATGTGATATTTATTAATGGAATACTAAAGGTCTACCTAACTCTAAATGATGTGGGCCGACCAAGGGTTTGACAGGTCGGTGTACTCTGTTGCATTTGCAACTAAGTACCCTGTCACCAATCTCTAAATCGGGGCTTTAAAGTCACATTTACCTATTTTCATAACTCTTTCCACATTGCCTCACCATCTATATTTCCATGTTAAGTTTTGCATGCACCACAAAACATTTGCTCCAGTCAATATAGCCATTCACAGAGTTCCTCTTCGGACAGGAGAACTGCTATCTGCACATCCAGTTCATCACGGGTTTTTGAATGTTTAAGGCTTCGCCTACCTCTTACCTCCTTGTCATACTAGAGCAGGGATACTCAAAGTATGGCCCAGGGGCCGCATGCGGCCCTCTTGACCTCTAATTGTGGCCCCCTGGTAAATGGCAGCACTGGGCTGCTGTACACATGACAGAGAAGGAACATTCAGAAAACCGTTAAATGCACATAATTTATTTAATTTATTTACACGTTAACTAAAGTAATAGGAAAGAAGCCAAGATGGTGGCCTAGCCAACTTATCTTTGGGAACACCTTTAGTTTTAAAGACATGATAAACTTCTCTGCAAACTTAAAAAAAGTGTGCTTTATTAAAATGCACGAGTGATTTTCCTTAGCACATCAGGTTATGTCATTGCATTGAGAGACATTTATTAGCAGTGATATTTTTCAAATATGATCTTGAAAACAATCATGCTGCCCACATTCGGAAATCAATGGCATTATTAAAAGAAGAGTAATTTGTCAGGTGCACCTTGTGCATAGTCCTGGTTGTTATATAACTGGAACAACATTATAGTTTATTAAATAAACCACAAGAAAAGGTATTGTACAGCGCACATCTGGAACTCGTGTATTTCAAGGACTCTCATGTAATAATGAAGAAAAATTAGGCAAAATGAAATTAATCAATTGCCGAGGATCACACAATTTGGTCAAGTGGGAAGCCAGGACAGATGCCAGGTTTTCTGGGTTCACATTTTGCAATTCAGCCATTAGATGAGTCTCTCTTTTCCTCTTGTGTTTCACATGAGAAGTTTATGCTTTGAGTTTAATTCTTGGTGCATGAGAATAGAGCATTGGTGGCAGACAGAAGTCACGCAACGGCTCGGTTTGTTGTCCACATCTGCTTGGCACCCCCCACCTTTCATCACCCGAACCCTTCCCTGCTGGTATAGGTGCGGCCCTCGGGCAAGCCACAGAGAGTTCTTTGTGGCCCCCGAAGAAATGTTTGTGAGTACCCATGTACTAGACCTACACCCCCCAGAAACTAATCTGAGCCTTCCCCGTTGCATCAACACCCAGTCTAGACCCAAAGTTTCCATCAAAAGAGGCGTTTCCCTATGCCAAGACTAATGTTGGGTCTGCAATATTTACATTGTTGTCCCTCTGTGCTAATATTCCAAACTATCATTACCGATTGTGCGTTTCATAAAAGCAAGTTGTTGGACCTCTAATAACCGAATCTAAGTATAAGAACTATATTTAGTGAGTCGCACGCAGACTATGGCCCCACACATGAAAATCGTATCTCAAGAGACTGAAATTATTCAATTTGCAAGAGCAATTTAAAAGGCTAACCTTTAATCAGGGCCAGGGCTCCATTTCTAGCAATCCAGCTACACGATTCCATTACTCTCACGCTGTTATCTGTGCCTCGCATCAGATTAAACTAACCGAGGCCCAGTGACATGCGCAAGCATGGAACATTCTCATGTGCCCTGCTAAATCAGTGCGCTTGTTCTAGGTTTAAATTCGTTCCTGGGCTCCTGTAAGGAATCAGTGTGTGTGTGGCATTATGGAATCTTTCCAAATTGTTAAAATGGAATTTTTGATTGTGTTTGAGACTTTACCCCGACTCTTTGAAATGGCTGGTATTTTTCAACACTTCTCTGGTATGCACTTTTTTCGATGCAGATTATATCGGCACTGAAACAAGCAGCCCGTATTTTGAAACGCTCTGCGGACCTCTGACAACAGCATCAAAGAACAAACAGAGCAAGGTTGATTTGATCGAAGGAGATCACAAGTGTGTTTGTGAACATGATGAAAAACGATTCATGTTCAAATCGATACCTTTGAGTGATTGGATAGATAAAAGTGTGGTGAAGTCATGAAGACATTGATGGGCAGCTAAGGATCTCAGTGGCAAATATGCTGTTAGAGATCAATCAACTTTCACCTGAATTATATATGAGCAGTATTGCATATAATTGTTATCGCCCTTTGCTGAGGGCATTAAGAGCAGTTAAAACATTCTGCTAACGAAACTGATCACTGCCAATTCCCACCACTGTAATTTTCGACATGGCTAAAAACGTGATCCCGTGAGGAGAAGGTGAAATAACAGAGGCTAATGCCCGACAGCATGTGGGGAATTAGGCTATTACCATGCATTCTCAAAACTCTCCCAACAGAGGCAGTTAACCATGCACACATCTGTGCTTGCTCCTGCCCCTTCTTCACGGACTCACTGGGCTTGGAATGCTGCCAAACAACATTAGTTAATTTCAGTATTCTAGTGACTCTGATGGAGTGAACCATACATGTAGATACAGCCCCCTAAAACAATCAATAACAGACAGAACTTCACACAACAGGGGCCGTATCATGCACAGATGCTCTGGCTCAGCATAGAGCCGACCATCTGCTTTCATGCATTTGTAGTGTCCATAGAGCATACATTAACACCAGAATTTCTCCATGTTAGTGCATACTTTTCAGACAGCTCAGATCAAACACAGTGAGCAGGGCTTGCCCCTTTCTGTTTCCGAGCTGTGGTTTATGAAAACCATGGTAAAAGGGAGAGAAATTCTGGCTCAAATGTATACACTTTGGGGCATACATATGTGAGACCTTTGCTCTGCAAATGCGTCACTTTTTGTGATGTAACTGCAGCTCATACCTTGAACCCATAGCTATGAGGTCGCACAAAGCTACTTTGCGTGGCTTTCAATGGCATGGATTTTGACGCATCTCCAGATTTACAAGACCTTATAAACCTGAGGATGTGCCAAAACCTTATGCCTCCCCAGGGGAGGCGCAGCAAAGAGAAATAGCTTTATTTCTCCTTGTTTTTTCCTCTTTCTATGTGTTCTGCATTCTGCTGCATCCATAGAAAGATGAAAAAGCCTCCCAGGCTTGTTTTTGTGCAGGAAGGTGCCCCCTTCCTACACAAAAACAATCCTACATGCAACGCAGGCACCCTTGCACCATGGTGCAAGGGTGCCTGCATTGGCACTAGGCTGCCAAAACGGGGCCAGAGCAGTGGGAAAGGACTGCACAGTATTGCTTAAATACAGCACATTCCTGTCCTTTTCCTTTGACACAGGGCAGCATAGCAAGGTGACTAGCTGTGCTGCCCTGTGCCAAAAAGTCATAAATATGTCCCTTTTTTCACTGCAAATGCATAAATGTAGCCATTCAGCTCCACCGTGAGCCAGTGCAATTGTCCATGAGATGGCCTTAAACCAGTCTTTAAATGAATAACTGGAGTTTGCTTTACATAGCTGAAACTGTAATTGATCTTGCCTTTATCAATTTTCCTTTATCAATTGTATTGGCTTTAGTGCCCATTTACAATGTGAATAGTATTTGGTTTGACAGACCTTATACTATCCATATACAAACAAAGGGACAATAACTCATCACCTGTGACTTATTGCTCCACACAACATCAGCTGTAAGAGTATGCAAACAGCACTGCACTTTGTTTCTGAGCTGTCTTAAGTGCAGCTTATGCACTAACTAGGAGTGTTACATAGTTTGTGTACCCAGTGAAGACAGCACAAGTCCATTCAAAACAGGTGTTTGGACCCATCCGTTTGTAGGACTGTATCATGATATGATCCCTGTCGAGAGATGGTGGGAAAGTCAGAGGGGTGTGTCCTCTATACAGATACATCATGATGTGTACTACTTGTCACTTTTCATTGCCATTTCTGTGAACATGTAGATATATGTTAAATAGATCACAAAAACAGGGGGACCGGGAGTGCGCCTAGGTGCACCATACAAGTTCCCTACATGTGGACGTATACAAGTGGTGTATACAGTTCCTAAAAGAATCAGAAAAATAAACAGAACAGACTGTAGTTTGGGATGGAGCAGATCAGGAGATCTAATGGGCAACTAATGATCAAGTTTCTTAAGGAGGTATAATGTTGGCACAGGAATAATGGGGTTAATGCATTGCATACTGTGGATTCCCATGACATGATCATGGTCTTGGTGATATGGTGGCATTTTCTTACATAATAGTAATAATTGTTTCCATAATGTGTGCATCGATGGCTAAATATCAGGAGGATGGTGCCCACTCCTAGCAAAATGCTGGCACTGTGAAAATGGTGGTGATTCCTGGTACTTGTCACAATCACATCTACTCTTGAATAAAGCTTCCACTTGCATAATGTTAGTAGATCCATTGCATACTGGGAGAATAATAGAGTCTGCATGTGGTATAGTACTTGCCCTCACATAATGGTTTTAATTCATTGGTTTTAATTCATAGAATAACGTCGGCATTCATGGCATAATGTTGCCTACTTTTAGCCAACACCTCCTCTAGCACAAGGGTGGGAATTCTTGGCATGCTACGGGAGACTTTGGCATAGGAGCTCCAAACACTGGATTAATGCAGGTAATGTTATGCATGCATGATGGAACCTATGTCTACAATGTTGGTGGCCCTGCTATCGTGGTGACAATTCTTGGCGTATTTTGGGCATTTATTTGCATGCATTGCCAGCTACATGCAAGTAAAGATATGGATAAAGGCTTGTAACAATAGTTGGCTGGCTAAGGTGCAGAGACTCCTTGCATCTTACTCTGTTAATATCAAATCACCTTCCAGTCTACGAACAAAATTCATTCACCCAATCATTTTCCAATCCATGCCCAACTCACTGTTTCATCTATGCTCTCATCCACTATCTCATCTATTCAGTCACTCAGTCCTTGACTTTCAAATTTTTTCACTCACCCATCCAGTGTAGAAACTGGCTAAACAATGAAGAAGCATATCTATTTTTTATGCCTGAGCTATCTTTCGTTACTAGGGCTACTCCAGTTTTCTGATGTCTGATAAATAATGAAAAATGCCACTGAAAAATGGCAAAGCTCTTGTTACATTTTCTAGAAAAATAAAAAATCTGGATTTTTGAGGACTGCATATTGCTTAATGAGATATGAACACAGAATGCTAGTGCATATGTGACACAGAAAATGTCCTAACATTTTTAATATAGTATTCAATAATTTAGACCGGAATCAAATTAGATTTGCTTGTGATTTTATTATTAATGTTACAGATGATTCTCTCACACTGTCCCTCTAGATATAGATGTTGCATATCACATCTATTTAACACTTTTCAAAATGTCACCTACTATGTACCTTTAAATAGAATCCATACCATGTACCGTGGTTGAAACAGCCTTTTACCACTATCATTTCATTACATTTTCTACTTTCTATTAACCTCACAAAAGGTACAGACCTCACCCTCCCATTTGCACTTTGGGAACATTTAATGCTGCCCACTGGGGTTAATATGCTAATGTGAGTGGCCTGACTCTATGCTATTCTGAAGACAGTGGGGCTGATTTAGATCACTGAGTGCAGTGCTTATTACATGAGGGCAATGGAGTAAAATGCTCGGTCACCCTGACAGAGTATCCACACTCCGGATTTAGAGCTATCTGCTGGCTCAACGGACATCTCTTACATCTGCCAATGCATTAAAAGTGTGCCATGCAACTCTGTCAACGTGATAGTCTTAAACAGCACACTTTCAGTTTGATTTTCAAAAACAAAATCCCAATGAAGGATTTTCTTTTTTTTTTTAAAAACAATGACCGTCTCATTGGGGAGTCATTAAAATGGTTTTACTTTCACTTACTAACTCATTTAAGGAAAAGCTGTCCATTTGTCAGCCTACTCTAAAAGGATGGCAGACAAATGGATAAAACTCGGACAGCCCTTACTCCATCCGGCCATCATAGGAATATATCAGCAGGGGAGACAGAGTAGTCCCCATTTCTAACATAAATTCCACCCAACTTCAAACGAGGTGGGCAGAACTTCATTTTGGAAGGAGAGGACACTATATCACCACTGTGATGGATTACCCTCTCCGCCAAACTATAAATCAGACCCATAATCTTTAAACACAAAGAAGGAAGATTGAATTTCCAATGCGTGAGGGGAACACAACATACTTGTCTTCTTTACTGAGATCAGAGGTCCTGCAAAACATGTGACCCCCAGGCCTCTAAAAGGAAACCAATTAATTCAAAGCATTTTGATGTGATATTTCCTTCATAAATTTAGGTACATTCTGGGAGCTCGGTTCTGTAGGCTTTGCAGCCTTGGATGATTTTCTTTGGGAGTTCAGTATTGATGAATTCTCAAGTTGTGCGATCACCAAGTTTCATGTTAGTGCAACTTGATGTTTTGTAACAGAGGAGGAGAAGATGTTCTGCAGCAGAAAAAGATGCCAGACGAGGCAACAGGATACTGCAATCACCTAGTGGGCGAAATAGTGTTTGAAGCGCAACAGAATTCCTAAGTGGAATGAGTGAATGAATAATGTATTGTACAGATAATAAAATCCAATACAATTAAATGAAGAACAGTCAATAATACATTTGCAATCGAATGTTAAATGCGTGCTAAAATAACTCCATAATTTAAATGCACATACCACAGTAAGAAACATTCCTACATAAAATATCAAACCTTTTAAAATAAGGCCGGACTGTAACAGCCCAGAACCCCACATGTTGCATAATAAACAGAAGGGCTCACAGTGCTCAAAGCCCTAAAGTGCTTTAGTGCGTTAAATGATCATTAAGTTAGATATCAATAAGGATCAGAACCCAAGGTGCAACATTGAAGCTCAGCAACCTGACAAATTACTACAAACCAAAGAGGCAAGAGCCAGTGAGAATTCCAAGCATAATTATCCACTGCTCGCAGTGTCCCTAAATTTGGTTTGGGAAATTTTCATACATTTAGTCAGTAACACATTCAACATTTAATTCGCAGGATCCAAGGACTTAATAATGGCCTGTCGATAGGAGCGGATCCCCAGTTCCTTCCACTTACTCCAAAGCAAAGATCTATGGGGGTTATTCCAACTTTGGAGGAGGTGGTAATCCGTCCCAAATGTGACGGATTTACCACCAGCCGTATTACGACTTCCATAGGATATAATGGACTCGTAATACGGCTGGTGGTATATCCGTCACTTTACCGTCACTTTTGGGACGGATTACCACTTCCTCCAAAGTTGGAATAACCCCCTATGTTCCTTAAGTAGAGCTGGACACAAACAAACCACATGTTCAATTGTTTCTTCCACGTTACCACAACCCCTGCACATCAGCCCTCACCCGGAGTTGACCACCATAAGGGTAAATGTTTAAAAAAAAAACAATCACCCATCCTCAAGGCCATAAAGGCACCATTCAAACGAAACCCGTGTGAGCAAGAGAAATAGCTAGATGGGGGGCCTGGCTTAAAGAAATTGATAACCAACCAGGCATGCTTACGTTTGGCAAGGAGGGAGCGATCCGAGTGGTACGAGTATAACTGTATGATCTTTTTGACACCAAGTTTGAACAAGGAATAGGGGGTTGCTTACCCAGAGGTCATCCGCTTCCAATCACCGTTTACATTCAACCAAACAATTTAAATGGGACCCCTTCATGTTCGACGCACTGATTCTTGCCACAGAACCGCCTACAAGCTACCTTCCTTGGCCCGACGCAGCTTGTGACAAATCTTCAGAAAGGTGCCAGCACCAACTGCCAGCTGATCCAGAAGCCCAAATTCCAACCACACCTGCATGGGGGCAGCGAGATGCAATATATGGAAAACTCTCTTACAGATCTTGTTTATCAGCCTATTTAATAAACAAGAGCCTTTACCCAACAAAGGTTCCTGACCATAAGACAATGAGGGGATAATCTTTGCTCTCATAACTTCCATTAGAAGGAGGAGATTCAGGCCCTTTAAAACTTTGAAAAATTTAGGAAAGGCCACCTGCAATGCCACAGCTTTAAATTCAATCTCCTTCTTATGCTTGACAAAGCGACCCCTAGATTCGAAATGCACCCCTAAATATTTATGACTGGTCTGAAATGAGTTTATTACTCTTGTAATACCAACTGGGTTCCAAATGCTTTTTTCTTCCAAAGGAGACCACTTTAGTTTTGAGCAAATTGGCTTCTAATTGATTCACAGGAGTATAAGATGTGAGTTGGTTAAGCAATCGTTGAAGGCCAATCTTAGTATAACTGAACAATGCAAGCTCATCAGCATAAAGCAAGTGGCTAAGCCTTAAACCACCAATCTTGGGCGGGGGGGAATGAGAATTAACAGCGTCAGGAGACGATGACAAATTCCTAATTTCATTTAGCATTGAAGAGTTTGCTTGCAATAGTTCTTTAACTATAATAAACTGGTAACCTGGGCTGCTTTGTCAATATTTCTCTACCTAACAAACCATTTTTCTTTTAAGAATGGTGCGCGGGAAGTCTTCGTTTTCAAATGAGAATTCTGGACGAGTATGTGAAATATTTCTGTGTGCTGAGTTGCATTTTTTTATTTTTAAGCACAGTGTAAAATTGTTGATGCATACTTTAGAATGTTAGGAAAATACCCCCATTTGCTCTTTTTTTTTGTAGTTTTCAGGAGAGAAACCACAAAGAACATCTTTGTTTCCTTCCAACTATTTATCCTTTCAAGTGAAGCAGTCATGTATTTGCACCCTGAGGTTTTTTTGCCTTTTAATTTCTGGTATTTTTATTTCCTTTCCTTTGCGTGCAGAGGGATATTCGAACACAACCTTTTACTTGAATGTGTCCTGTGCAACCATGAGGTTTTATCACTGTTGACTATATTTTGACCTTTTGTTTCAAGGTAGCAACATATTCCAAGAAACTTTGATCTAAAATCTATCCTCAGGATTTCTCTGGCTATATCTACAACAAATATGGGGCATATTTATGGAAAAGCGGCACATCATTCATGATGCGCCACTTTTCTAGCACCCCCTTTGCGTCCCCCTAACAAAACCATGTGTGCGCTGTATTTATAATACAGTGCATCATGGCAGGCGTGTCCACATTAGCGTCATAATTTATGGCGCTAATGTGGTGCTTTGCTAGATTAGCATCATAAATTATGGCAAAAATGTAGCAAAGTACACCGAGGCCCATTGTTTTTAATGGGAGCGTCATCTTAACACCTGCCTTAAGCAGACATTCATAAAGGGTGCAGTGAAAACTAGTAAATTTCACTGCACCATTTGGCTGGGCCTCCCTGTGTGGGTACGCCCCCCTTGCATACATTATGCCTGGCACAGGCATAATAAGGCTCAAGGGTTTACAAAGTGGCGCCATGCTTGCATGGTGCCACTTTGCAAATATGGCGTGTGGGAAATGCCACCATAACGCCACATCACATCCAAAAATGACACAAATGTGTCACAAGGTGGCACTATGGGCATCATAAACATGCACCTATAGCTTTAAAATAGCAGAGACAGGAGTTGGAACACCCAAGAATAAGTGGCAGGAAGGTCACCTTTACTAATGGAAAGCAAAGTGCACTTTTAGACTACAGTCAATTACACAATCTTCTCAAATGAAACACAAGACAAATGCTTACATTTACTATCACATTTATATGATTATGGCCCTCCCAGAAAGAGAATACTGTGACGAGCCACTCAAAAGTGTGCCACAAATTGAATGCATTAGAAACTGAATTACACGGGCACCTTTCAGCGACTCCATCGCCGACCTCACCAGCACCCACGCACTCACTTCCATGGACTACATCCTACTCGAGGACCTAAATTTCCACCTTGAGAACAACAACGACGCCAACTCCACCTCTCTGATCGACAACCTCGCCAACCTCGGCCTCAGACAACTCGTCACCACACCCACATCGCCGGCCACATGCTTGATCCCATCTTCTCCTCAAGCGCCCACGTCACCTTCAACCACACCACCGAACTCCACTGGACCGACCACCACTTTATCCACTTCACCTTCAAGAAACATACCGAGCACCACCGCACCCAACAACCATCCCGTCGCTGTTGGAGCAAAGCTACTGAAGACCAGCTAACCAACACCCTCGCCCAGAACCCTCCTTCTGACCCCATCAGCCCAGACGCCGCTGCCCACAACCTCAGACAGTGGATCAACGACTGCGCCAACACCCTCGCGCCACTCAAGAAATCCACCGACAACCAAGCCAGGAAAAAAGCCACCTGGTTCACCGACGAGCTCCAAGCGCCACTGCCGGAAACTTTTTTAAAAATGGCTCCTCGAACGCACACCTGACAGCCTTGCAGCCCACAAAGACGCCACCCGTAGGCATCACCAACTCATCAAACTAGCCAAAAGTTCACACTTCAAAGAGCGCCTGGATAACAACGCACATGACAGCAAAGAGCTCTTCAGCATCGTGAAAGAACTCTCCAACCCCAGCGCCAACGTCAACGACATCCCTCCATCACAAGAACTCTGCGACGCGCTGTACAACTTTTCCACCGGAAGATCACCAACATCCACGACAGCTTCAACACCACGACCACGCCAGACCCTACGCCCGAAAACACCACCCACACCAACCGCCTGACCTCCTGGACCAAAGTCAACGACACAGAGACATGTAAGATCATGAACTCCATCCACTCAGGATCTCCGTCAGACCCATGCCCACACCACGTGTACAACAAAGCTGACGCTATTATTGCCCCCAAACTGCAGAAGGTCATCAACATCTCCTTCAAAACAGCGACGTTCCTGGACAGTTGGAAGCACGCCGAAATCCGCGCCTTCCTCAAGAAGCCCAAGGCAGACCCCAAGGACCTCAAGAATTTCCGACCCATATCCCTTCTCCTGTTCCCGGCGAAGGTCATCGAGAAAATCGTCAACACGCAACTAACCCTTCACTTCGAAGACAACGACATCCTGGACCCCTCCCAGTCCAGCATCAGACGAAACCACAGCACTGAAACCGCCCTCCTCGCAGCCACAGACGACATCAGATGCCAAATGGACAACGGCGAAACATCCGCTCTCATCCTCCTGGACCTGTCTGCCGCCTTCGACACAGTCTGCCACCGCATCCTGAAAACACGCCTCCATGAAACCGGACTACAAGAAAAAGCCCTCGACAGGATCACCTCCTTCCTCTCCGGCAGAACCCAGAGAGTCCGCCTACCTCCCTTCCGATCTGAAGCCACCAACATCATCTGAGGCATCCCCAGGGCTCATCCCTCAGCCCGACGCTGTTCAACATCTACAAGGGCCCCCTCACACAAGTGGCCCGCCAACACGACCTCACCATCATCTCTTACGCCGACGACACCCAGCTCATCCTCTCCCTCACCAAGGACCCATGCACCACCAAAACCAACCTCCAGGAGGGAATGAAGGCCATCGCCAAATGGATGAGAAGCAGCCGTCTGAAACTGAACTCGGACAAGACAGAGATCCTCATCCTCGGACCCACCCCCTCCGCCTGGGATGACTCCTGGTGGCCTACCTCCCTGGGAACCCCACCGACACCGACCGACCACGCACGCAACCTGGGCTTCGTCCTTGACTCCTCCCTCTCCATGTCCAAACAGGTCAACGCAGTCTCCTCCTCCTGCTACAACACCCTCCCATGCTCTGTAGAATCTACCAGTGGATCCCGACAGAAACAAGAAGAACAGTAACACAGGCCCTCGTCAGCAGCAGGCTAGACTACGGCAACGCACTCTACACAGGTATCTCAGCAAAAAACCTACAACGCCTCCAACGCATCCAAAACGCCTCTGCCCGACTGATCCTCAACGGACCCCGCCGCAGGCACATCACCCACCACCTGAGAGACCTTCACTGGCTCCCCGTAGACAAGAGGATCACATTCAAGCTCCTCACCCACGCTCACAAGGCACTCCACAACACCGGACCAGCCTACGTGAACAACAGACTCAGCTTCTACACCCCCTCCTGTCAGCTCTGCTCCGCAAACCTCGCCCTCGCCGTTGTTCCCCGCATCCAACGAAAGACCTCCGGCAGCAGATCCTTCTCCGACCTCGCCGCCAAGACCTGGAACACCCTCCCGACCAACCTACGGCAGACCCAAATCTACTCACCTTCAGAAGACTCCTCAAAACCTGGCTCTTCGATCAGTAGCAGCAGCGCCTTGAAACCCTCACAGGTATGTAGAGCACTTTATAAATTCTATGATTGGTTGATTGATTGACCGTGGCGCTTTTACCACAGTAGAAATGTCGCAGTCGGACCGCCACTTTGGCCGCGGTCTGACCCTGACCCTGGCGGTCTTGTGACCACCAGGGTTATAATGAGGCCCTATATTTCTATACCAGTGGGCACCAATAGCAAACACATAATTGGCATCACAGAAGCATCTGCATTTGTCTTCAGGACAAGGAAAAAACATTGAAGCCCCATGCTACACATCAACTGTCATTCCTCTGATAAATATAGTACAAATGACGATGTCTATGACATCACTAACTTCTCAATGAAGGAGGATATTATTACCAGGCTCATTATCCAGTTGGCATCTCTTGTCATTTTGCACTTCACTACATGATCTAAATGCAACCACGATTCCTGGCATGGGACTGTCACTGTCAATGGCAGTAGAGAATTTAGTAGCACCGACGATTTTACTTTATTGGTTAGTGAGTAGATCCTGTACTTACACACCTGAGTGCATGATATTCTCACTACTCACGAGTCCCACTCTCACCTGTAAATGACAGCGGATGCCCTTTTGTGGCATGGCTTTTGCTATATTATCAGACACATCAACCAGGAACAGAAGAAAAACAACCGTGCACACATTGACACATGATGCACCATCAAGCAGTGAACCACAGAGGAAACCCATTGCGCTCAAAGCTTAATGAGCATGCATCAGGACATATGTAGAAGCCGAGGATGGCATGAAGTAGGGCACATGGCATAAGTGTGCCTCATGCTGTGCAGCATATCTTCCAACAGAATGACCATAGACAATTCCTGGTATAACCACCACCACCACAACTAGTGACGAACAGACAAGTACACCACAGGCTTGGTGGACTCAGAAGTGCTTTAAAGATCAACTGCAGATTTTAAGGAGAAGGAAGACATCAGTAATACCCCAACACAGAATGGTTGGTAGAAAGGCTAGTGACAGCAGGACATGAGAGTAGTATTTATAATGTTAATGACCAAAGGAACATTTTTCAAGCAGAATGGAAAGACGTTCTTGAGAAGGATCTCAAATGAAGATGAAGGCTACTACAGAGCCAGCCTGATTAATGTTATATAGAGAGATTCAGATACATAAGAAGATTAAACAAATGTGCCTGGAATAAATAGAATAAACATCTACTCATACTGAAAGAAAATGGTAATACAAGAAATGTTGCGCATACATGTATATATTCCCTTATAAGTGATTAAAACCTTTTACTGGAAAAATGACAACACATTAATTTTTCTGTTTATATAGAAATGTTGATAAAATAATCAAAAAAAGATCCATTGCAGGGACATATAAAAGTAAAGATTGTTCAACCAGCTCATAGCTCATGCAGAGGAAAGGGCGTAGTAAGACGATGGCCCTCATTACCACCCTGGCTGTCGGTGTTAAAGCAGCAGTTATACCGCCAACAGGCCGGTGGTAAAAAAAATGGGATTTGGACCCTGGCGCTTACCGCCATCCAACACTGCCACTTTAACATACCGACCGCCAGGGTGGTAACGGCTGCTGGGCTGGAGACTTCGGTCTCCAGCCCGGCGGCTGTCACATTCCCACCCTCGGGATTATGACCCTGCCTACCGCCATGGTTTTTGTGTCAAACTTACTGCAATGAAAACCATGGTGGTAGGCACTATCAGTGCCAGGGAATCCCTTCCCTGGCACTGATTGGGGGCTCCCCCACCCCCTCCCCACAGTCCTCCCCACCCGCTCCTGCCCCCGCACATATACACACCCACACACACACCCATGTACACACGTGCACACACGCATACCCACCACCACCCACGCATGCACACATACATACCCACACACCACAACACACACCAACATAGTTTGTCACACACACGCATCCACAACACACAACACTCACAATCACTCATTTACGCATGCATCCAATGCGACTCACATCCCAAAACATACACACACACCCCACCACATAAACACAATGCCCCCCACCCCCCTCTCCTGTCAGAGAACCAGACTTACCTGCTTGCAGGGGGTCCTCCGGCTGGAGACGGTCCGCAGCGCTGCCGTCAGCAGCAGCGTCCTCCAGCAAAACACCACCAGGCTGTATCATTGCTCATGATATGGTCAGCTGTGTTTTGCTGGTGTGGCGGTGCTGCTGTCAGCAGCGCCCCCTTACCGCCGTCCGCCGCCATGACCGTCGGCGGTGTTCCGCCAGATTTCTGACGGAATATCATTGGTGGTCATAATGCACGTTGATGGCTGGTATCTACAGCGGCGGTATGTTGGCGGCCGTCGCTGTGGCGGTAGGCAGTCAATACTACCAATGTTGTAATGAGACTCTATATCATTACATACTATTTACTGCCTCCTGACACATGCCCACACCCATGCTTCCAACCATGAAACCAGGGCACCACAGTTACCTCATGGTGTCTCCCACTTCAAGCAGCAAAGACATACAGGGAAAAACCCAGTGATAGATGCTCTACAGGAGACTTGATGCTCGCAGGTAATACAACCTGTGCATGAGGCTGAATAAATCCTAACAGCCTCACTCGAGAACAGTAAAAGCTGCCAGAGTTGATTGCCAGCTCCAGCTTCTGTGGCCAGAACAATCCCATTTAGAGACTGACCACAAATACTGCCCTCCCTATCACCATCCAGGAGACATGCCTGCTTATAACAGTATTGGCCCATATGCTACTGCCCCCCAAGTGGCCAGAGAGCAACATCATTCATCATCACGACATCAAACATCTCTGGCAACACTGCCAGATAATACTGTTGTATTCCCACTGCCTGCCCAATAGCAATGTGTCTACAATCATTATCTGGCATGTCTCCCTCATTTTCTTCTTTATGGTATACTGGGACCCATGCTATATCTGTTTCCCCAACATGTGTCCATAGCATAGATTAAATCACTTGTTTGAGACTTATCACCCAACCTTTTTAATTTGACTAAGCATTGTGGGTCTGCCTTTTCTCCAAGCCTTGGAAGCGCAACTATGACATTATTAATCACTTCCACTCATTGTACATTTGCTTACATCTATCGCTCCATTGTTACTGTACACTTGAGCAGATGGTGTCTGTCCCTACACCAACCCTTGGATCATCCTGCACCTTTGTGGTTTCTTTACTCCAACCACAAAACCATCACAACTGGCGAGAAAACTATTAACAAATCATGGCACTATTTAGTGGATTAAAACTCAACCTGCTTTTCACATCCATATCCATAGTGTCAATCACTATCTGAATGGGATTCCAGGAAGGACCCCCAATATGGGGCATTAACTATGCAATGTTATGCAGATTTGTAGAACACACTCTCACACAAAGGGTATCCCATCACTGATGTGTATACATCACTTCACGAGGTTGCATCACTTACTTTACAAACTCGCTATTCTTTCAAGGTATTTTATTGGTTGTAGTAGCTGTAGGGTTGGGGGCCCTAGGCCCTCATGCTTCCGAAATAAGGTGACACAGATACAGCATAGTGGGTTCGTATAACTGGCCCAGAGTACGTTCGCTTGGCCCGTTTTATTAGCAGAGTCACCTGACTGGTGACTTCTGTGATGGATTGGTGTGGGTGAGTGTGGAAGCCAGCTCTCAGCAGAGTGGCTGGTGGAAACACTAGAATGTGACCTCCAGGACACTACAGTAGCCATTACAGGTTCCAACGTCCTCATGGTATACGCATCCACGTGTATAAATGCATGTGTGCCCAGCATAATTGCTTACTCCTATTTCAGTTGACATTGTAAAGCAGTTATCAGCAGAGTATCTAAAGCAAACCATTTGAGTAAGCTGTGAGAAAGCTTAAATGTACTCTTTATTTCACGTCAATTGAGTCATTATTGAATCATTTTAGCAAATTCCTCAATGGAAGTTAACTTTGATACCGCTAGCAACCTTTGATGTAGTTTCCAATGCAAATGAGGGGGTCATGTGTAAACAATTGTTAGAACAGTTTTCGATACAAGCCAATAGAGGCATCTGTTAGCAGTCTTCAGCGAGGCCCTCAAAGGAACACATTGGATTCATCAATGAACAGTACCTACATGCTCGTTAATGCATGGCAAAAGTCATCTGTGAGCTGTCTGTAGTGCACACCACTTAGACTGTAGTTTACAGTTCCATTATTAGAAATCAATGTCCCTGTCATCTTATCAACACGTCGTTTGCTCATTTAAATCACTGCCAAAAGTAATTTGATTTAGAATTTTAATAGAGTAGCATTTGGCTCAGATGTTGACTCAAATTTACAAATGACAAACTTGATATTCCTGATAAGCCGGAGACCAACACTCAAAAAACCCTAGCAGCATAATGTGATTCTGAAAAATAAATCACTCTAGGAATCGCTTTCGGGGGCTACTTGTATTTTTGGGGCAAGAATTTTCCTTACCAAAATCCCATGCAGGGCAGCCGAAGGTATACATTAATTAACTAATTGTGGATGTCATGTCTGAAAATGAACATAAAAACCAACATAGCTCCACAGCTAACCACAAGCATGTATCTTGTATTTGCAAAACAACTGTCAATAACAAATATTCCCAATATGTGTTAGTTCTCATAGGGCACAGGCAAGGAGAGACCATGGTGCAGTAATGCTTTGTATTGGTTGAGCAAGAAAAAATGATCTATACTAAAAGGACTAATTCACACTTTCGCACATCAGGAGCATTACCCTCTGGGTGACCTTACAAAATTACACATTTCGAAAACGTGCACAACACATTAAATAAAGTGTGGGGTGGTGTGAGTTGGCTTTACATGGTATGCTCATCCTTAACTCACTTGCAGAATTACCATCACAATACAACTGTTTTAACTGTTATAAAACAGGCTCCATTTAAAGAATGTCATCATACCACGTGTTTTGGGGGGTATTTTACATCTTCCCTTTACCTTGCAATGCAAAGAACATGTTCAAAAACTGTGCATTCTGGGATAAAAAAAAAAAGATATCACTAAGATACCTCTTAAGCACTCATTCTCCAGTGATGAACCGAGGACCAAGTCTATTGCTGTTCTGGTAATTGATCAAAGCCGGGTTCTTTCGTTTAGCTTTATCTGCGTGAATTTCTGTTTAGGATTTTACTTTTTAAATGCATCAGTACATTTACTTTTGGGAGGTGTTTTGATGCCTGCCCCCTGGGACGGGTTCTGTTTCATCTAATAATTGAGAAATAAATTATCAACACAATACAAAAGAATGTCAATTCAATCTACAGTACTACAAACATTAATACAATGATACATATGTGGTCTAATACAAGAAACGATTATGTTGATGTGATAAAAATGTGTACAGAGTAACAGGTTGTTCTGCTTTAACTTAGCTGTGTGCCGTATGCTAACTTTTTATGATAATTCATGCCAAAACTTCCGTCACACCCCATAGATTCCTCTTGGCCTACAGCGCTCTGTTATGTTATATTGATTTGTATAGTGCAGTAATCACCCAAGAGGGTTTCCAGCCACTTTGAAATGTGAGTAGTTTTGTGGTCCCCAAGATGCTTGTACGAAGAGCCGAGTCATCAACTTCCTGCAGAACTCAAGAGGTAAGGAGTAGGCTCTGATGTGCAGAGAGAGTTCGTTCCATGTCTTGGGTGCTATGTAGCAACCCCCAGTTTTGATTTTGCGGATCCAGGGAATATGTGCGAGTGACAGTGATCCAGAGCATAGGTGTCTGGTGGGTTGGTGAAAATGCATGCAGCTGTTCAGGCATTTTGGTCCTGTGTAGTGTAGGGCTTTGTATGTGTGCATGAGAAGTTTAAATTGGCTGAGCTTGTGAATGAGGAGTCAGTGAATCTTCCTGAGGTGCGGTGTGATGTGGGTGCGGAGTGGGAGGCTGAGTATGAGTCTTGTTCTGGATGGTCTAGAGCCTGTGTAGGGGTTGTTTTGTGATATCTTGAAGGAGTCAGCAGAGATGAGGAATGGAAAGGCCTCCCATACATACAACAGAAAGAAATACCATTATTGGGACCTAGAATCAACAAGCATTTGTAATGCAATAGGTCTCGCATTTGCTTGAGTTAGATCTAATGACCAATGCTACATACATTGGTCAACCCTGAATCATCATTTTGTCTTTATTTCCAATGGCCCTACATATAACTAAAGCACTTCCATTTACCTTCTTCCTCTATCTGCAGCCAAAAATGAAAATGTTTCCATTTAGTATCCTAATTTAAATCTCCCATGATAATTCCATTGGAATACCACTTTCACCACCCCACCATCAGAGTTGATGGTTGTCTAACAGAATTCCCAAAACAAAAGACACAAGACAGCCATGGAGGAGTAACAAGAGGAATAAACTAGAAGGGTCACCCGAACATATCAAAAGTGTTCAAACAGTAATGGTGTAATAAGGATGTTAAGTTGGCCTGAATCATGGTCATAATTGCAATAAAGAGAGATTAATAAAACATATACAATTATCATGTAAATCCAATAAAAACCTTTATCAGAAATAACATTTTGCCATTAGACTGTAATACTCAGAATAGCACCTAGAGACCCCACAATGAAAATATCATTTGTAAGAAACATGGCCTTGTAACTATATAGTTAACCCCTGGAGAGCATAACCATTTGTGGTATTCTAGGTTAGAATGGGGTTTAGAATGTGAAGGTCTCCCAGGAGACAACGAAAGTTGGTGGACTAGAGAAGGAGAAAGAGAACAGGGAGAGAAACTGTCTGTGGGCTGTGGTGTTTCTGTATTACGAATATCTTCTAAAATAAACGTACTTTACCTTAAGAAAGATCCGTGTACTGACGAATCTTTCACTGGCGATGACGTGGGATCAATTTGTTTTGAGACGTGCTCGAAGAAACACGAAGAAACACCTCAACCAGGACTACGTAATCGCTTGCGTCTTTGGCTTCATTGCTTTTGGGCACTTGGAGCGGCTCAGCGCACCTCCGGAGCTGCTGTATTTGAAGTCCCTGGGTACTTTTGTTGTTTTCTGTTGTGGGTGTGCCGCGAGCGTGTGGAGCAGACGAACAGACTCTCGTGCCATGCTCAGGTAACGAGCACACGCGCTGTTTTTTTTCTCTCCCTTCTACTTCCTGTTTTAACGCACAAAGCGTGTCAAGCCTCGCTTTCACCCAGACATTGTGGCAGCCATCTGTTTCGAGTGGTTTCAAAGCTTACAATTGCATTTAAGTAATCATCCTGGCAGACATATTAGAACGATTTTTTTTTAGGATCAGTTTCACAATTACTGTGACTGTTTCTTCTATTTTATAGAGTTTTTTACATCTAACTCTGTAAAGATTTTACAAAATGCAGAATGTTACCTGCCCACTGTTTTTTTTGTCTTCACCTGGTGAACCACTGATTCCATGGAGAAAATGGAAAAGTGTTTTTGCACACCATGCTCAAGTTTGTGGCACATCCTTAAGTGCAGAAAGAAAAATGTCTCTTCTGATGCATTGCTTAGGTCCTGAAGGACAGGAAGTTTTTGAAAATCTACCTGAACTTACAATTGACGATGCTGGTGACCTCAATGATTTCGAAATTTGCATAAAAAAGCTTGACTTACACTACCTACCCAAAATTTCAACAGTCTTAGAGAGATATCATTTTGGGAAAAGACTGCAAAGATCTGGAGAATCTGTTGAAGAGTACATTACAGTACTCAGAAAACTAGCTTCCACATGTGGTTTTGGCAGTAGTAAGGATGAGCGTCTGAGAGATCAATTCATGTTGGGCTGTAACATCGACAAAGCAAAAGAATCCTTTTGGACTAAAGACAATCCGTCACTTCATGAAGTTGTATCTATTGCAAAAACACATGAACATAGTTTAGCTTGCCTTGATGAAATCAAGAAGACAAATTCTCAAACAAGGGATGATGAAGTCCATTATGTCAGTCAAGGATGTAGTCTACGAGATAAAATGGGCTCTCAAAAAGGAGTAAAAGATAATTTTAGTGACCCAAGAGTTAAGAAAAATGTACAGGGAAAATGTTATAGGTGTGGGGAGTTTGGTCACTATGCCAATTTCAAAGGTTGTTTAGGTTGGAAGGTTGTCTGTAAAATTTGTGGGTCATTTTGCTTCATGTTGTAAGAATATTAATTTAAAAAAGAAAAATGTTCAAGAAATAACTTTGGAAGATGAAGATTCTCCAAAAGAGTTTGTTTTACAAATAAAAAATGGAATTAGTGGGCCAGTAGAAGTTGTGTATATTGAGGGAGTTTCTATACCTATGATGTTTGATTCTGGAGCTAAGATCACTCTAATTCCTTTGAGTATTTTTGAAAAACATTTGAGAACTGGTGTTAAGTTGTTCAGACCAGATATTTCTCCAAAAGGATATGGGGGTGAACCCATTAAGCTGTTGGGTTATTTCATAGGTTCCATTCAGTACATGGATAGATTCACAGCTGGTAAAATTTACATCTCAGTAAGAGGAGATTCTCTTATTAGTTGGTCTCATCAGAGAGATTTAAGGGTTTATCTTGATCCAAATGAGTCTCCTTCAGTTAGGTTGAAAGATTTAAACTGCATTAATTCTGTGGATAAAGGTAGACCATTTTATGAACAAGAATTCTCTGGTCTTTTTCATCCTGAACTAGGCTGTTTGAAGGGATATGTTCATGAGATCAAGTTGAGGAAGGGTGTAATTCCAGTTGTTAGCAAAGTGAGAGGTGTTCCCTTGATGGTGAGAGAGAAGATGAAAAAAGAATTAGAAAAACTGGAACAAGAGGGAATAATTGAAAAAGTGGAAGCCACTGAGTGGTTGGCTCCAGTGGTGATGGCAGTAAAGGCTAATGGTGAGCCAAGACTATGTATTGACTTGAGGGAGCTGAATAAATGTGTGATAACAGATCACTATCCCTTACCTAATATTAACGAAATGTTAGCTCTTCTTAGTAGTGCTAAATGTTTTTCATCCATTGACTTGACCTCCGCGTACCATCAGATTAAACTTCATCAGGATTCTCAAGACTTGACTGCTTTCATAACGCCTTTTGGTACTTACAAGTTTCTTCGGATGCCTTTTGGTTTAGTTTCTGCAGCTGCAGTTTTTCAACGAGCTATGGAGAAAGTTCTTGAAGGAATCCAAGGAGTCAAAATATATCAAGATGACATATTAGTGTATGGTGAGAACATTTCTGAACACAACATGCGAGTTCGCCAAGTTCTTCTGCGATTAAGGGAAAGTGGCCTAACGTTGAAAGCAGAGAAATGCAAGTTGAATCTGGAAGAAATTGATTATATAGGTCACAAGATCTCTGCTCTTGGTATTGAACCAAGAAAGGGCTTAGTGGATACAATTGAGAATCTTGCAAGTCCTACGTCAAAAGAGGAAGTAATGAAGTTCTTAGCGATGGCCGAATTCTACAGTAAATTTGTAGACAACTTTGCGGAAAAGACCAAAACCATTAGGGAATTAGTAAGGAAGGGTGTTACGTTTCAGTGGGATAAAACATGTGAAGATGAATTTAAGAATGTGAAACATCTCTTGAGGTGTGCTCCGTGCTTGCAAAGCTTTGATCCAAGTCATCAAACCATCATCATGGCTGATGCTAGTGCAAAAGGTCTTGGTGCTGTGTTACTTCAAACTATAATGGTGTAGAAAAAACCATATTGTTCATCTCAAGGTGTTTAAGGGGAGCAGAATCAAATTATTCGGTAATTGAGAGGGAAGCGCTGGCTGTATTTTGGGCTGTGAACAAACTAAGGAAGTTTGTTTGGGGTAACAAATTTCTTGTGAAAACTGACCACAAACCACTGAAGGACATTTTTGAGAAAAAAGGGCTAGATATCATTTCGGGTAGGATCAGGAAATGGGTAGTGGCTCTTCAGGAATTTTCTTTTGAGGTACAATATATACCAGGTGCGCAGAATCTTGTTGCTGATTGTTTTTCTAGACTTGTGAATGAAGTCTCAGAATCTGAGGATCAATATGTTGAGAATCTTGATGAATTTGATGTTTGTCTGATTAGGGAAGGAATAATTAGAGAGAGTGAATGGAGGAGTAATTTATGTAATGATGCAGTGGTACAAAAGGTTCTTAAAAAAATCAAATATGGTTGGGATGGCACTGAAAAACAAGATCAGCATTTATGCGGTTTTTGGAGGGTCAAAGACGAGTTGTCCTCTCAAGAAGGTTTATTACTGAGAGGTACTAAACTTATTCCTCCAGAGAAATTAAGGGATGAGCTAATATCCTTAGCACATGAGAGTCATCCAGGGATCTCGAAGACAAAGGAAAGATTGAGACTTGCATATTGGTGGCCGGGTATGGATGTTCAAATTGAGCGGTGTGTTAGGAAGTGTGTGGAATGTTCCAAGGCTGACAAAACCTTGATGTGTAGAGTTCAACCCATGGTGGTGAGGGAGCTACCCAGTAAACCGTGGCAGGAGGTTTCTTTAGACATCCTGGGACCTATTAGATATTCCAGCGTTGACAAGTATGTTTTGGTGTTGATAGACATGTATTCTAGATGGCCTGAGATTGGGATCACCTCTTCAGTAGAAACTCAGGTTGTCATAGACTTTCTTAATCAGATCTTTGATAGGGAGGGGATTCCTTCTTCCATTCTCACTGACAATGGTGTGCAACTTGTTTCTCAAAACATGGAGAGATTCCTTAGTAACAAGGGAATTATACATAAGAAGGCTTCTCTCTATCATCCTGAGACTAATGGCATGGTGGAGAGATTTAACAGGGTGTTAAAGGAAACCATTCAATTGGCCCTGGCTAATAACAAATGTTGGAGAGAGGAGATTTTAAACAAAATCAAGAATTACAGACTAACTCCACATACAAGTACAGGTCTTACACCTTTTGAATTGTTTAGACACAGAAAACCTAATACGCAGATGTGTCCATCTTGGGTTAACGACAAGGTGGGGTTAGAGCAAAACCTGGGGTGTAGCTTAGAACATAAAATAGACAGGGAAATTAGGAAAACTCTTGAAAGAAAGGCGGACTTTGACAGACGGAAGGCGGTAAAGAAAATTGTGATTTCAGTGGGTGATGTTGTTAAAGTGAGAAGTCCGCGATTTGGTTTATCTAACACTCATTCTAAATTCTCTTCTCCTCTCAAAGTGATAAAAGTCATGAAGAATGCTGTAAAGACAGAGGATCATAGGATTTGGAACATTGGGAGAATTGTAAAAATCTCTGGGGATGGTGATGGAAAATCTGGGAAAGTGAATGAAGAGAAATGTGAGCAAGGGGATAGCCATACTGCACTAAGAAGAAGCTCAAGGGTCTCTAGACATCCTAAAGCTCTAGATGATTTTGTTTTCTCAATGTAAAGAATATGTGCAACAGAGTTATTTCATTACTCTAGGGAGAGTTGCATTTATTATTTTCTTACTTTATATGTGTTCTAATGAATGCACTGTATTTAGTATTATTTAATGTTTCTATTTTGAATTTCAATTTCTATAATTGTACTGTATGTTGCGGGTTTTTGTAGCATTGTGTTAAGAATACATATTTGATTTTTTTAAAATTTTGTTAATGAGGGGAAGATGTGTGGTATTCTAGGTTAGAATGGGGTTTAGAATGTGAAGGTCTCCCAGGAGACAACGACAGTTGGTGGACTAGAGAAGGAGAATGAGAACAGGGAGAGAAACTGTCTGTGGGCTGTGGTGTTTCTGTATTACGAATATCTTCTAAAATAAACGTACTTTACCTTAAGAAAGATCCGTGTACTGACGAATCTTTCACCATTCAAAAAGAAAACATCAGAAAGTAATGCACTGTTACCATTTATTTAGCCACTAAAGGGCATAGCGCAATATACATTTTTAGGGCCAGCAGGCCTACTGTAATGACATTTCAAACATTTACAACCATGAGAGCGCTTAAAAGATACTGAATGGTGAGAGGGGTTATTATTTTGTGGTCCCCACTAATCTAACCCAGTGTCGGGACCCAGAGATGATGAAGACAGAAAGAGCACGTTCTCATCAACATTTTGGTGGTGGTCTCATTGTCCTAGGATTACCATAGGTTCAGTTATGAACAAAAATGTTTTCTAAAAGTAAGGGCCTGCAAAGCATTATGGGGTGAGTTTCTCTGAATATTGTAGCATCGGCTTGCCTGCTGTGTCGGGAGAACCACTTTGAGGATTTCTGTGTTTTTGCAGAAAGCATTTATCAATTAGAAGTGTTTTTGTGAAAGCTATGGAGCGTGAAAGGGAGAGCCAAAACAAATGGGTCTGATTAGGTAACAGTGTGAAAAGTGTGACCAGCTCTTCAAAACTGCCAATGGAGTTCGCGCTGTTCTGCGCTGCAAGTGCAATGGCCACCATGGAGCACAAAGGGCAGAGAGGAAAGAAAAAAATAGTTCACCCACACTGAAGTACATTGGCAATCGTGCAATAATCCATGTAACAGGGTCAGTCTGCAAGGCAGTAACAAAACTTCCCCAAAGTGTAACAAATGTAAAGGATTTACCAATGACATCAAGGGATTTTTGAAAGGCAAGCCCACGAATGAGAAAACATGATGGGCATGAGATGGGTGTGGTTAAAATCCCACAGAATACTTATAATAGGTCGAAAAAAGTGCTTGCACGCTCGACCTAAAAATGATAGAAACTCAAGCTGTATTTTTAGGTGAGCTTCCCATTATTGAGCGCTCCATCGTAACACACAGTAAGTGACTTTTCTACATTAAACACCAGTCTATTATAGAATAGGTGCTAAGGCTGTATTGGGAACTGCAAACAGTAAAACAAGTAAGCATACAAAATCTATATCCCAAACATGACATATGTGAGCATGTATCCTAAAGTAGCGGGGGTTGATTTACAAAGGAAAACTTACTTTTTGTGTAGGTTTACAATTGTTTGCCACTCACATAAGCATTTTACGAGTAGTACCTTTACGACCGTGGAGTATCTGCACATAAAAAAATAAGACTGTCCTATGTGTTTACATTGCTGAATCCTTTACTGGAGCAAACTAGCATAGTTGCATTATTACTTCTGGTAGATTACAATCCACCCCAACTAATAATCCACTTTCTCACATCTGACATTTAACGTAATTACGCAAATGTGAAATATACATACATAAATAGATAAAAACCCATTATAAATACTTACCTGCGTGGTACTTACCTGTGTGGTAAAAAATGCAGTGCAAAGGCTACATGACCAAAAATATCCACCTGCAGCAAATAGACTGAAAGAAGTAGCCATGCACAATAAGGTCAAGGTAAGCATACATATTGTGAGAGGAGGCCTCTTTTTGCATGGTTAGCCCCCACTTTTTGCCTTATGTTGATGTGTCCTAGAAGTTGAAGTGCCCAGGCCCCCTGCTAACCAGGTTCACTGGGCCAGAACCCTTTCCCTAAATCTGTTGTGATGCTTGGCACAGTTGGATACACTCCTACATATGACTGTAAGACCCTATTAAATGGGTACCCCACTGATTGTGCCACCCTCTAAGGCCTTGCACCCAGATGCACCCAGCACTGCCAGTGCAAGTTGAGTGTACTGGGGCAAACCTAAAAAGGCAACCTCCACATTGCACACTCCCTGTGTGCCCTGTGCACCCTACACCCCTCTGGTAGGCCTTACAGCCCTAAGGCAGGGTGCACCATACTATATGTGAGGGCATAATTGCATGAGTGATATTCCCCCACTGGGTTCTTGCCAAAAATGGCACATACTGAGTGAACAGAGCAGCCATTTTAAGTGCATGTACTGGACACTGGTCAAACACGAGTTCCTCAGCTACATGATGGGTTGTTTGGTATTAAACAGCTCAGGATGTTGAATCCAAACTGGTACCAGTATTGGATTTAACCCCAAAAGTGCCCAGGGGTAACATCAGAAGTGCCCCCTGCAAAAGCAAACCTAAGTGGCATAGTTGCTGACTGGTTCCATCCAGCCTGCCACTTCCAGACAGCCAATATACAAACCTGGGGTAGAGCCATGGCTCTCTGGTTTGTAAAACAATGCCCTCCGTGGGCGGAGGAGCTAACACCCCTTCCCTCAGGAATGTGCACTCTCCTGGTGATGCGCTTAAAAAGGGCTACTGCCCTTGAAACTTGAGCCACCAGACCTGCTGCTAGCAGCAGATGGCTTCCCCTTTTACCAGCCCCCACTTTTGGAGGGAGAAAAGGCGGAAAACACACAAAGGGTAGGAGGAGGGGTTTTACTGAGCATGCACCGCCCCTAGGGGCTTGCAGGTGAAGTGGACCCCCCATTCCATTTTCCTCCATGTTGGACGCAGGAAAATATCCGATGAGTCTTAGGGAAGTGACCCTTCCTACAGGAAGTGGTCACTGTAGTGGGTATAACCACCCAAGGGTAAGTGCCCTATTGGGCTCTACCAGGTTCCCCCTAAAACGCCCACTAAATTCAGTATTTAGTGGGCTCCCCTAGACCAAGAAATTATACTAATCTGGAAGAAAAGAAGACAGTACCAAAGAACCCGCCAGGACGAGAACAGAGAACCTGCTGCACCAGAAGAGGCTCCAAGTCCCCTGCTTGTTGCACCAGAGTCCCGACAATCCCCTCTGCCGAAGAGCTGACCACTGGATAGACCTCAAAAGACCCGAGGAACTCCAGGTTTTGCAATTAGCCAATACCGCTCTCCTGAGTGGAGGTAGCACTCAAGAAACCCAAGGAAGCTGTAAGGCACCTGCAAACCAGTGAAGGAAACTCCACGGACCGGATGATATCTCTGCAACCGGAAATGGCAGCAGGACCCAACAACAGCCTGGATGAGACCTGCAAGTGAGCCAGCTTTGGTGGCACAGCACCCTCCCATGGCCGAGTTATGCCAATACCCCTGGTACTGGTCAGTGCACATTGGGCAACCCCAAAAACAGCTCAACCAGAGCTGCAACTGGACCAGGAGGAAGCCCCAGTCAAGGGACTTCAGTGAAGCCCTGAACCTTTTGCCAGAGCACCCACGACGCCCTGCAAGACCCACCAAAGAAGACTTACCTCCAGCTCCAAAAGGTCCCATTGCGTACAGCATCCAAGACCTCAAAATCACCCTGGCCACCCTGAGCCTTGCATTGTGGGATCTGCTGTGTGCCCCGGATCCCCAACCCCTTGTGACCATGACAGCCCAAAGGGACCCCCAGGCACCATCTTTAAATCTGCAAACCAGCTTCTTTTCAAAGTGTCCCCTCCGTGTGGCCCTGTGCCAGTAAACTTTCCAATGCTGCTCCCACTGGAACCAGGAGCTGCCTGAGGCTCTCCAGCTGGGACAGTGTGGTCAGTGAGACTGGTAACTCAACTGTAGGATTTTTAATGTATTTTTTAATGTGACTTCCTATTGATTGATTCGTATGATGTGTAATTGGGCACAGAAAGACTAACTTTATTAAAACCTTTAAAAGTCATATCTCAGAAAGTACTTAACGTATCTTAAACACCTTGGTCTTAAAATTATATAAAAGACTGAAGTATTTGTATAAATTTTGGTCTCAATTTATTTATTGAGTGTGTGTGGTGCATGATTGGATTTGTGAGTACAGCAAATACTTAGCACATCTCCTGGATTAGCCTAACTGCTCGACCAGCTACCTTTAAAATTGGAGCAATAGGTTGTCTAATTTTGACCTCTGGGAATGAACGTGTGGTTGCCTGGACCCTCTGCACAGTGTGCCTAGTTTTGCACACTACATAGAGGGACAGCCTCCTTCACATATGTGAGGGTGGATTTATTATTCTAAATCTTCATCTTCTTACTTTGAAAATGTTACGCAAAGCAATTTCTTGCTTTGAATGCTGTTGGAGGTCACTATTTTAAGGTCGAAATTGTGGTACCACACCTCCAATATATTAATGTCACAATGGGTCAAACATCCCTAAATTCAGCCTGAAAACAGAATTGATATCCCAGTGATGGCTGTGAACCACAGTGGGTCACAATGTGCAGCCTATCTCATTAATATTCATGAGGTAGGTTGACTTGTAACCCACTACAATTTGGCATTTTGTGAACAGACCAATTGGTACACAGATCCGTTCACCAAACACCCCACTGCTCATACAAATACCAGCTGCAAATTACAAGTATTTTGCATCCAGAGCTTTCTACCATAAATGGACTTTCCGACAACCCCTTGATACTGACTTCGAGGCTTCTGCCTTGAAATTGAAGTTTCACTAGCCAGGAGAAAAGCTCGTATAAATTATCTGGTATGGAATTTACATAGGGTAAGCAGCCTCTTGCAGACTTTTGTGGTGTGGCAACTTGCAGATCCAAGCCATGTGATTTTTTATCACGTTTTTTATTACTGGAAAAAATGTTCACCCTCATTTTCAATCACCGCTCAGTTCATCACATGTGATCACGATAAAAAAATTACTTGATGAAATATATTAAAAACAAGTGGTATCTATTTTACAAAATAATATCCTAAAGTGTTTGTAAGATATAAAGCTCTCAGGTTGGCCGAAGAAGTCTGACTTGTGTGGCGTTTCAGGCCCAAAGCTCAGATCAACATGCAGGGGCTTAGCTTGGTCAGTGTGATTGGGGGGTGTTAGCTTCAGATTTCCTGTCAATCACGCTGGCACATGATGTTAAAATACATTATACATCAAGCCGGGTGACTGAGGGGTGCCGAAGGGGCAGTGGAAAGGGAGAGGAATGAGTATTGGTAGGTGTACTACGTGAGGGAAAGCGCATTATTTAGTGAAATAACCACCATATTTGAAGTCTTTCCAGACAGAGAGGGAGTGAGTGTGTATGTGCGTTTTTGTCTGTGTGTAAAAATTCCTGTTGAAATCCCCCTCACCAGAGCCAACTAAAAGTACCTGCACCCAACTATTTATCACAAAATACATTTATTAAATGTATTTGCAAAATACATTTATTATGCGACGCCTCAGTCAACATGAAAAATATTGTGGCAGTTTGTTTAGTATTCATGACATGTTTTTAAAGATCTGTGTAAGCAAGCATAATTAGAATAAAATTAGGATATTGTGTGAAAAAATGATGAAAGAGTTGGGCTGCTGGCTGATGAAAATTTTGAATTTGAAAGGAGCAATATTCTACTCAATCAGAAAAAACAACATGTGGCTTAAAAACGTCCAAAGTTTTTCCATTTACGTCTTTCATTTTGATCTATCAAGAACATTCAAACGTATGTAATCAATTTATTCTAGAAGTGCACGCCTGCCAGATCCTGGACACACCCCGTGCTCTACCAGAATCCGACCGCTGCAGCAAAACGGAAAACATTTGGTTGGTGTGATATGTTGAAAGCAGCAAAAGAAATGATGTCATTTGTAGAAACGATGTTATTTTAATCACATCCAATTAGCTCTGTAGGTTACACTGCCAAAAAATGCTGTACATGTTGGCTGGCTTGTATTAAAGCCAAGAACACTAGAATCCATTTGAAAACATACATTACACAGTAGAAATCACAGCAGGGGTGGGGAAGTGTAAATATTTATTTATATCCACAGTACGCGAACCAATTATTATTCTCCAGCTTTGGAAAGCCCACAAGAAGTAAAAAAAAATGCAGAAAACCACTGCTTTAATGATACATCATCCCAGAGTAGAAATGCTGACAACAGACATTGGCAATGACTTATTCGGTGTAATTCTGGTCGCAATACCACTGCTGGTAAACACCAATACCCCACAATGAGCTTTTTACCAAGTGGGGTATCACTGGATCATTTTGATTTCCACAGTTCAGAATAGAGTATGCAAATCAGGGTTGCACATCAATACTCTCTATTATTCCCCATTTCATAATGGCCAAATTAGGGATGTTTAGTTGCTATTTATCACCTAATGGAAATAGCGCGGAAAAAATCTTAACAATGCAATAATTACTGTGAAAATGTGGCTTATCCTATAACAAAAATCTGTGGGTCATTCTGAATGAGGGATTTATTGGTTCTCCATTTGTTGACTGCTTTATTGATAGCAGAGTCGTTTTATTTAGGGGCGAATGCAAAGCACTCCATCCCCTGTTGTAATCTCTCTTTGGGCTTCAAAAAATGCCCATGTCATGTCAGTCTCTTTCATTGGTTCGTGTGCTAGCCTTTTAAAATCTGCTTCCTTTCATTGGTGAAAAGCATACATACATCATACCTTTTCTGGTGTTTAGCCATCCTCGCACGCACCAACCAAGTACTGAAAACATACGAGGCTCCATGTTTTCCGTCTGGTTTCTGGACTACTTTTTCTCTTTTTTCGCAGCGCGATCTCACTGTGCGGGAATCGAGCCCTTTGCGTGACATCAATCCTGTTACATAGGTAATTGCACTTTTGCCGGTTACGTAGATAATTGCACTTTTGCCGGTTACATGGATAATTGCACTTTGGCCGATAGGTTTCACTGTGAGTGAACTTTTATTTCCCTTTGAGTGTCTGCTTTGTGCTGATGGCAGCCATCAGCTCGCTTATGTGAAACTTTTACTTTTCAGTTTATATGGCAAGAAAAGTCTGGTTAGTTATATGAAACTATTTTACTTTTCATTTTCACTTTATGTGGCAAGAAAAGTCCAGTTAGAAGCTTACAATGCTAATTACTCTAGCTCGAGCAAACATGAGACCCAGTGCATTGCAAATGCTTGTTGTACATGTTGCTTATAGCTTCTGTTCGACTCTTGCCATTAGGCACACTAATTGAACTACTAAGGTACCATTCCAGCAAATATATTGACTCCTAATCTAGGTCCGTTACTGGAGGCCAAAGATAGAAAAGGCAGGCAGACACAGTAAAACTGTGCCATTTAAAACCTGTGAGTTTCACTCAGCCTACATGTAGTAAGGGTAGAGCTCAGAGCGGAAAAAGACAATTCCATTGTGTTAGACCGGGCAGCTTTTTGGCGTGTCTCCCCTGTCTTTTTGCCATCTGACCTCCTGTTTTTATGGTATATTGGACTCACTTTTGCTGGTTTATTGTCTCTGTGCACTTTACTACTGCTGATCAGTACTAATGTGCACGTGCTCCCTATGTAAATTTTTGTAATGTGATTGAGTTATCCCTGATTGGCATATTTGATTTACTGGTATGTCCCTAGTACAGTGCACTAGAGGTGCCCAGGGCCTGTGAATCAAATGATACTAGTGGACCTGCAGCACTGGTTGTGCCACCCACCTTAGCAGGCCTGTAAACATGGCTCAGACTTGCCACTGCAGTGCCTTTGTGTGCAGTTTTCAACTGCCAATTTGACCTCTCTTTCGGTACATATAAGGCACCCCCAAGGTAGGCCCTAGGTAGCCCTATGGGCAGGGTGCAGTGTATTTAAAAGGTATGACATGTACTGGTGTGTTTTACATGTCTTAACAGTGAAATGCTGCCAGATTCGTTTTTCACTGTTGCAAGGCCTATCTCCTTCATAAGTTAACATGGGGGCTGCCTTTACACCACTTTAAAGCGCGGATTCCCTTTGAGGGCAGATAGAAATATAGAGTTTAGGGTCTCCGAACTCATAATTTCAAAATACATATTTTAGTGAAGTTGGGTTTTGGATTGTAAGATTGAAAATGCCACTTTTAGAAAGTAGGCCTTTTCATGCTGAAACGATTCTGTGACTCTACCTGTTTGTGGATTCCCTGTCTGGGTCAGTTTGACAGTTGGGCCATTTACACCTCTCATCTAGACAGTGACACAACGGGAGCTGAGGTGTAGCCTGCCTATCCCAATGAGCCATATGAGCTACAGTGTGGGGAGGAGTAGTTGCGCACACCTGAAAAGACTGTGCCTGCCCTCACACAATACACTCTCCAACCCCCAGGTTTGTGTCTGTGGCATAGCCTGGACAAGGAAGGATTTTACAAATACTTGAGACTTTGCTTTGAAGTTTGCCTACTTCAAAGGCAGAAAGGGGTATAGTTATTGAACCCAAAACCCCAGACTGGTAGAATCTTTCTGGATTCAAGAAGAACATCTGCCTAGGAGAAGAGCTGAAGGAGGAGTTCTGTTCCTTTGCTGGGCTGCTTTGCTGGACTGGCCTGCAGTTGCTGCTTCTGCCTGAAAAGAGCAAAAAGGGTGAACTTTGCTGTGTATCCTGCTTGAGAAAATTCTCCAAGGGCTTGGAGTGGAGCTTGACTCCTGTTGGAAGTCTCAGGGACACCAAAGCCTTCAGTTTCCTCGACCTACAGCACTAGGAACTGTGTGTTTTGTGCTGTTCAAGAGGAGAAACAACTGCAACACCACCACCGACGCCGCTGGCCTGCACTGTGACCTGACTACGCCGCATAGAGCCACACTGCCCCGCTTCGCACTGCGAACCTGGTCTCACTGATGCAGTCATCGGACAACTTCACTGAGCAGCTGTTCGTACCGTGACCTGTGGGCCCCACACTCCAGCATCGCCTTGCTCACACTACAGCCTAGGCATCCCTGATGCCACTGTTCCTGCGGACACCAGCGCCGCTGCCTGCACTGTGGCCTGTGGACACTGCTTGTGAGGTACACGAAGCACCATCACGAAGCACCATCACGCCCCGCACCGCAGTCCCGATCACCCGACGCCAGCACCTTTGTCTCCAATGTCATCACCAGGCATCCTGCCTGCACCGTGGCCTGTGGACACCACTCATGAGGGCCACGAAGCACCATCCCAAACCACTGGGTTGGGCCTACCGACGACAGCGCTCCCGCAATGATGACGCCGCTGCCTACACCGTAACCTGGTGACACCGCACTTCGCACTGCCTCGGTACACACTGCAGCCCTCCCTGGTCTCACCAACGCCGCTGGATGCCGTCACCAAGCCGCTGCCTGCACCGTGGCCTGTGGGCACCGCACGGCACATCGTCTCACTCGCACCGCAGCCCTGATGCCATCCACGCCAGCGCTCCTGACTTCATCAGCCCGGAGTTCGAACTGCAACGTATGTGATTTCAAGGGCCAGACGACTCACGCACGGACTCTGGAACCGACACTGCAACACCAGTGACACTGCTTTACTGTGTGTTATATGCAAATGCTTTACACATTGCTTCTGAGATAAGCCTGACTGCTCATGCCAAGCTACCAATGGGGTGAGCAGGGGTTATCTTAGTGGGTATCTCACTTATGCTGAGTAGAGTGAAGGTCCCTACTTGGACAGGGTGCAAACCGACTGCCAACTAGAGACCCCCATTTCTAACACATTGTACATTGTTTAAAGCATATTACAACAATCATCTATGAAGCTAACAAAGAGCTGGGTCTATGCATAAAACTGAAGTATTAAAAACCACCTTGGCTTCCTATGCCCTTTTTGGTGCTCAAAGCATAGGATATGATACCAGCTGGAATCAAATTTTCAACCACACTGACAATAGAGAAGCAGAAACTCAGATAAAAATTGACTTGTCATCTGGCATAAAACAGAGTAGCATAGCTTCCTCTCATAGCTGGGTACCGTTTGCCATAAATAATGAGAGTAACCAGCATCTCCCCCATCTAAATTTTGGGCAAAACTCAATCTAGGGCATCACATTATCCTTGCTGCCTGCCAGGCATCTCAATAAATGATTATCTTTTGAATTCCTCCATACCGGGCTGGGTATACCATATTGGGGAAAGTTCCCAATTTAAGCCTTAGACACACGGAATGTTCCAGCTCTGGATATAGCCCATCTAAATACTTCTCAAATCTGGGAGCCAACTCTTGGGTGAGATAATTTGCTGCTAGGATCCCTCCATGTGCATTAGTTTCAAAATCCCCTTTGATATAAGACCAGTACTATTCCTTGATGAGTTCGATTGAGCCTGCGACAATTTGGGTCGAATTCTTCCAAGAATGAACTAGCTGTACTGCGATAAAAGATTCTTAAAATGATTTAGACAGTTTCTACCCCTCCCACTGAGTAATCAACCATTTCTCGACTGATTTTAAATAAATTGATGCACAGAGATTCATATGCAAATGCATCCTGTATAGTGCAGGTTTCAAGGCAGCATGCACTGGTAAAATAGACATACCCAATTCGAAATACAAGGGCAACAGTGGGGTTCCAGGTATAAGCTTTCTGCTGATAGGTCGATAAGATCACACTTAAAGATTGGCCACTCACCTTTCATTTCAGGGCAAACATTTTGCTGAAAGTCTGTGACAGGCTACTGGTAGCCTGGTCTATCTGTGCTCTCCATGTCAGCTGCTTCTGAGAGCAGATCCACAAAGAATCATACTATGAAACCCACTCCAATGGTACGCAATAGGCCCTGAATTTCCTTTTAAGTCAGGCAATGGACTTAAAGAGCATAACCTAAGTTTTTCTAGTACTTATAATTAAATCCTTCTTATTTCAGAAAACTGGAACGGCTTCAAATACTTTTTGTGAAACATTTTCAGTTGTCTCCAGTAACATAGTATTGTTTGCTAAAAAGAAGGATTGGCACCTTACCCCCTGCAATGGTTGGTATATCGATAGTTCAGTTTTGCAAATGTTCACTATATTATTCAGAAGTTGACCAAAATCTATTGGTGTACTCACACATCTTTGCCTGACACCTTGTTCAATTGAGAAAGATGATCTGTACTCATCTAAGGGCCCATTTTGGATCCTGGTTGCATTCCTGGTATGTAGTCCAATGAGGGTATTTTGTAGGGAACTGTCAACACACATCTCACACATGGAAGACCATAACTTCTTCAATTGACATGGTCAAAGGCCAAATTCAGATCCACAAAGATCAGATACATGGTATTATTCTTGAATACTCCATACTTAAATAAAGTCAAATATAGGAGTATTGCTTGATCCACCATACTGCTCCTGGACCTGAAGCCGGCCTGCGCCTTTGTCAGTATGCTATTGTTGTCCATACAGCCCTGAAGTCTGTTTAGTAGTACTTTGCGCGAGATCATCCCTGCCCAGTCCAAAATTATACTGGGCAGTAAATAACAGGATTGTACCTACTCCTTTTTTATGTATTGGTACTAAGATCTCCAACTGTCATGTGGTACATCTAGTTAATGTTGTTTCAGAAGTGTTTAGAGTAATAGTATGAAACTGCTTTTGGCATCACTGATATAATATAAGAATCAACAATATCATTGAACAAAATTATTGTGTAAAAAATATTGTGGACAAAAATATCATTTTCCTATCCTTAAAATGGTAAGTACAAAATTATGGACAGAAATATTGTTTCACAGTAATATTGTTAAAAACATACACATCTTAAATATTTTAAAATATACCATTGATATAATGTTAATTAAATACATCTCACTTACACTTAATACTATATATACATATATATGTGTGTATGCTTGTATGTATATGCACGTATATCTGTATATAATGTAACACAATTAAATATAATTTTTGTTATTTATTCTTTAAATGTACTTTAAAAATCATTTATATATATATTTTACATATATATATATATATCACATTATTACATGGAACAGAAAAATATTGACAAGTCAATCCCAAAATATAAAATACTAAAAACTTTTAAACAAAACGTACAATTAAGATTCTAAACCAATATCAATAAAAAATAGCTTTAACCAATAATAGACAATGTATTGGAGTATTTAATAATTACACATTGATCATTATCATTGAATTACCGTCCTACCCTATTCTCTTTCACACCAAGTAACCAACAAATAAAATATGACTAAAATAAACCGGTTTTACATAATGTGCATAGTTAATAATCAATCCAATAATTACTAACACATTATTATTTGGTAGTTAAATATTACTTAATTACCTCCCCAAGATATACGCCTACAAACCCAGCCGCTGGCACCTAAAGCATAACTAAAATATATGATTAGTATCTAAATTACATTATCAATAATCAAAAATCAATTAAATAATTATTAATAAATTATAAATGAATTGTTAGTTAAATAGTTCCTAATTTACTTATGGCCCTATACCCCTATAAATGTAGAATAATAAATCATCAGTACATAATATACATAATAGGTATCAATCATATATTTATTTAAAAATCATTAATTAACAAATACATTATTATTTAATTAACTCCCCACTCTATCACTATGCAAACCCAACAACTTGCTACAGTAATGTAAATTAATTTTAGCAATTAAATTATAAATTTCAAATCCATTAAAATTACAAGCCATATTAAAAAAAAAAAATAATAATTAAACAAACAATTTCTAAAACCAAAAATGTATATATAATAAATAAACTAAAACACATTAAATTAATCAAAAAATGATATTCTTTACAACTATATTTTTCTAAATGCTATATACAACAACAATTCTCTGATCAACGATATTACTTACCTGAAAAACCAATATCCGTGACAATATTTCTGCATCATATTTTTGTATCACAATAATTGTTTTCCGATATTTGTTTCTCCTCCGACATTTACAACTTGATAGCTTGTCCAAAAACCCTACTTTTGTCACTCCCAGCAGGTACTCAGCAGCTACTTAGCCTCCACTGACATTAATTACGTCCCTCAAATCCAAGATGTTTTCAGTCTGAGTGAGGAAGCAACAGTGCTTTTACTCCTGGAAAGAAATTTGATTGTAGTACAATCTCTTGGAGCTGCAAGCAAATGATGTGCAATCACACTACTTCTGACCATTCCAAACGGCCGCCATATTCCTGCATCTCTCATGCCTGATCAATCTACTGACACCAAATTCAACCACCAGATATGGAACATTTAAAAAATCTCCCAGTTTAAGATATTTATGTGACAGCCACTGACTACTGTCCAGCCATGTGAGAGAAGGGATATATGTTCCACTCATATCCATTTTCTCCTAAGATGAAGGAACTTTTACTGCTTCAAGCAGAGTGATAAAGAAAAATCACCTGTATTGAAGAATCTAACTGATCCACATGTCTGTGTAGCTTAGAATAAAGAGTGGATCTACCAAAGATACTAAGTAAAAACAATGGAGACTTTTTTATCACATTAGCTTACGTAGCATATTGCCTAAAGGAAGATAACAATTTGCAAAGGAAAGGCCAATGAGTGTAGAATAGATATAAGACCATTGAGTTTTATGGTGTGGTTCTTAGCCTTATGGATTATGAGAAACTGGTGGCAATTTGGTATGCATCATCAACAGGAAACTGGACTCAGCAAAAGAGTTCATGCACTTAATTCTTGTTTGTTCCTTCCAAATATTAAAGGGCACCTTAGAAACTAAGTTGCAGATTGTTAGAAATGGGTTCTCCAGTTGGCAGAGGTACACACCCTTGTCCAAGTAGGGACCACAATCCTAGTCAGTGTAAGTCACACACAATCCAAATTATCCTGTGCCCACCCTCTGGTAGCTTGGCACTGAGGAGTCAGGCATCACTTAGAAGGTGATGTGTAAAGTATTTGTGCAATAAATCATGCAGTAACACAGTGAGAACACTACAAAAGACACCACACAGGTTTAGAACAATATAAGATATTTATCTGATTAAATTAAGGTCAAAATGATCAAGATTTGTACCCTGTATGCGTCAAGATTACATGCACGAAGACCTCAGAGGAGTAGATGCATGGAAAAAGTAAGGTGTGTTACAGATTTTTGGGCACGCACAGATGATAAGTCAATTCTTTTCCATGTGGCAAGGGCTTTGCGTCGAATTGTGTGCACACAGGCTTGAATCCTCGTTGCAAGGCTGGGTCTTTTGATGCCCAGGACGATGCATAAAAATCCTGGGCGTACAGGACGAAGTCACCTGTGCTGCGTCAATCCTGTGGGTGATGCGTCGGAGTTTCTGTCGCTGGGCAGGTGCTACATCGATTCCTCCCACAGGAAGTCAGGCTGTGTCATTCCGGCTCAGCAATGCATCGATCGGGTGGGCTATGCGTGGAAGTTCCAGTCACAATGCTGGTGCTGCATCGTTCTCCACTCGGGGATCCGGGCTACGTCGTTCTGAGTTGGCGATGCAGTGATTCTTTCGCCACTGGGCAGGCCATGCGTCGATTCCAGCAGGCTCTGCATCGATTTTTGCAGCAAAAGGAGTTTCCTTGCAAAGAAGTAGTCTTTTTGGCCCTGAGACTTCAGGAACAGGAGGCAAGCTCAATCCAAGCCCTTGTAGAGCACTTCTCAGCAGAGAAAGAGGCCAGCAATGCAGCAGGGCAACAGCAAGGCAGCAGTCTTTCACAGCAAAGCAGTCCAGGTGAGTCCTTTGGGCAGCCAGGCAGCTCCTCTTGGCAGGTTGCCAGATCTGGGTCAGAGTGTCTGTTCCAGGAAGTGTCTAAATTGGTAGGTACTCAGTTTATATACCCAAAGTGCCTTTGAGGTGGGGAGACTTCAAAGAGTGGTTTTGAAGTGCACAAGGACCCCTTTCAGTACAACCCTGTTTGCCAAGGTCCCAGTAGGGGTTTGGCAGTCCATTGTGTGAGGACAGGCCACTGTCCTTTGAAATGTGTCATTCCCTCCACGCTCCCAGCCCAGGAAGACCCATTCAGTATTCAGATGTGTGCAAGTGTGACTGAGCATCCCGTATTTGTGGTTGTCTGGGTGAAATGCACAATGAAGCTGTCAAGCAGCCCAGCCCAGACGTGGATTGGAGACAGGCTGTATGGCAGAGAAGGATGTAAGTGCAGAGAAATGCTCACTTTCTAAAATCAGTATTTCTACAATAATAATATAAAATCCAACCTCACCAATAAGTAGGATTTTGTATTACCATTCAGGCCACACTAAATATGACCTGTCTACCCATTTCTGATCAGAATCTACCACTCAAACAGTTTATAAGGGTAGCCTTAATGTTGGTCTATGAAAAGAGCAGCCCTCTCAGCAGTGAAAAACGAATTCAGGAGCTTTCCACAAATAGGACATATAACACACACAGATATATGTCCTGCCTTTCACCTACACAGCACTCTGCTCTCTGGGTTACCTAGGGCCTGCCTTTGGGGTGACTTATATGTAGAAAAAGGAGAGTTTAAGGCTTGGCAAGTACCTTTAAATGCAAAGTCGAAGTGGCAGTGAACTGCACAAACAGGCCTTGCAATGGCAGGCATGAGACACAGTTAAGGGGCTACTTATGTGGGTGGCACAATCAGTGCTGCAGGCTCTCTAGTAGCATTTAATTTACAGGCCTTGGGGACATGCAGTGCACTTCACTAGGGACTTCCAAGTAAATTAAATATGCCAATTGAGTATGAGCCAAAGTGGAGATAGGCAGGCAAAACGTTGGGGGGGAACACCCTAAGGCTGTCAGGTGTAACAGAGATTAGCTTGAACCTACTCCAAGAAAGTGTTGATACAGACTGATGCCTGAGACGAACATATCAGATCACAGATTGAATTGTGTCTCTGTGCACCAGCATCTTGGATGCATTAGACAGTGGATATGCCATCACATTGTTTCCCTCCAAGAGCATCTGGGAAAGACTCTGATAGAGGAAGAAGCCCCCTATTGATGTGCACTAGGGAGAAAGCAAACTGCTACAAGTGCTGATCCCTATCCAGAACTCACCCTTAAGGACCACAGTCTTAGTTACTTTATGTCTGTTAAGATGCTATGCTGTTTGTGAGAGTAACCTAAACCTGTTACTACGGCATCAAAAGGAAGCGTGAGCTGAATTCTTGCAACTGCATTATGCTCTTCTTGCACATCTTCCCAACATACCACTGAGAGACACTGTAAAAAAACCTTAATTGAATGTATTTTCTACCATAGTTAGATGTTTGTCATTACTGAGCAGTTTTTTTTTAAAAAAGGGTTTCACCTTTGAGAACGCTCATGGTGATTCCAAACACCATTGTGTTTTACTCAACAATAGAATCTTTTGTAAATAACAGTTGAATTATTTGTAAAAAGTAATGTTTTCTGGACAATAACATTATTGAGTGATGTTTAAAGGATTCCCGGGGTTGCACTTTCAAAGTTTCAAAACTTAAATCACCCTCCAAGAGTAAGACCTGAGCACTGGACCTCACTTCTTCCTGAAAGTTAAAGCCTACATTGGGAAATCATGGCATTTCATTAAACTTTTCAATACTACCCTGCCTCTAAGTTCCAAATATATCAGTCAATAACTGTCATAACCTTCTTATGGCTATTGCTGTCAACTGAATAACTTCTTGTTGGATCGATTTTTCTATACGTCCTCTTTATTTTTAGTGGAACCATATATGTGACAGTCATAACATTGATCTTGTTTTTACTTTAAATATTAAGAAAAAAATTGGAATTGATATGGCAAGGTTACCCTTCACTCCTTATTTATCTAACAGCTTACCTATATAATTTAATTTAATACTTTAAACAACTATCTGATTTACTACTTTTCTAGTCTACTTCTTTTCTTATTCTTCCCTTGTATCACTTTGTCTTACTTTTCCTTATTCATACTCTCATACTTTCCTTCTTATAAAACATTCTTTTATGATTCTAAAATTATATTGATCTTTCGTCTTATATATTTATTTTTCATGATCTTCTACAGTGTACTTCTTATCCTTTTCTTCCCTTGCATCCTTTCTCCCCTTTCTCTTTCTTAGTCACATTATTTTACTTCACTTCTCATAAAGCTTTGTTTCATGATTCTAAAATGATACTGATTGTTCATTTTATTTTATATATTTACTTTGCATTCCCTTATAACTGAGTTGCTCTAATGGAACATTTTCTAATTATATGCCATATACTTTGTGTGCTTGGTTCATGTGTTAATACAAATTCTATAAAAATATTTGTCCCAATGATTGCTCTGATTTGGAAAACCTAAGACATGTCCTGGATCTGAAGAACTGGACTAACAAGTATGAATATTTCACAGACATCATAAGATAAGAAAGCCACTCCATCTACATCTTTTCATGAGATTTCTAAACCCAATAAACATGTTTTTATAAGAGTCATACATCCATTAAACATTTATGATTTAGCCAAACCTTAACCATATTTAATTTTTCTTTATTGGCCTTTCAAAAAAAAAAAGGGAGAGTAGGAAAAGCAATCTATTGTGAAACTTTTGCCAAGCCTCTCTCTGGCAAAGTCAATGTCAAAAGTTTAAATAGGTGCAATGTTCCTAGAAAGAAAACATAGGGCAACTAGATGTACAAAGTCATGCATTGATAAAGTTGTGCCAAGCTACTGGGATTGCATTTTCCTAATCTATATTTTCTAAATTCAATCAATCCATCATATTTTAAAAAGCATATAATTAGAATACGATTCTCCAAAATATGTGAACAAAAGGTTAATTGGCATGTTAAATATTGTAATTCACATTTTAGAATTACCATAATCAAAAACAACACATAACGGAATTGTGTAGATTAATAATTAAAAATATGTAGGATTACGAAACAAAATACAAAATATAGATACAATTGGAATCTATAAATACATGGTATTCAATATATAATTGTGAACCCAGTGTTAGATTCTGTAAAATGAGAATTCAATAATTGAGGATGGATTCAGAATAATAACAAGAAATAGAGTAGAATAAAACAAGAAAGAACAGAAAGAAAGAGAAAAAGGGAACAAAGGGTAGATAATAATATCCATGCACTTAACAATTTACATAATTTAGGAAAATGAAAAAGACATTAAGTTTAAAAGTATGTAAGCTATATTAGGATTTATGCATGAATAACTATTTAAAGTGGGTTCAATACATAATTTTGTAGACCATCTTTTATGGAATTAATTTATTTATTAGTAAAAAAAATTGTTACTTGAAGTCAGAGTATATCTGTTTTGACTTTATCGGGGCTGATATTTAGTCTGTTACTGCAAGTATGCTATCCCACTAAGATAACTACATCAATTTAGTAGAGTCTTTCCAACAAGATGGGATTTACTGGAATCATCAGGAATAGACAGGACCTTAAGGGTAAGGGGCAAATTAATTTACAGAATTTCATGTTACAATGTTTTCTCAAGAGAGAATAAGTTCACATTTTAACACAAAAATATCATATTTAATAAGAACACTAAGAAGGCCACACTGGACATTACCAAAACAAAAAGGTAAGATAAACTCAAAGAGAATGGTTCTCAGTGGCTGGCCAAAAGGCCAAAACTAACAATAAGAGACATAATAAACCTAGACAAATGCCATCTTTGCACAGAACTTGAAAAAATATTGTAAACCTTCCTCACATTTTCAGATGTTAGTGATCTTACATGTTCTTACTCCAAAATAATGACAAATCATTGAAGATGCTCTGGCCCCTAAAATCTTGACAAATGTGAAAAACAACTGTGCCTTGTGATTCTACAAGGCTGATTGTTTTTCAAAATATATATATTATCATTCTTTATGTAATTTTTCAGATCTAAAGTAATGCAAATCAGACAGCAAATTAAACTTAGAATGTGTTTTCTAATGAGGTAAAACCATTTCAAGATGGCTGCCATTGTGCACAATACACACACATAAGCACCATGATGTAGATTTGTGCATGTGTGCTGACATGATGTGGATACAATTTTAGCATGTTTAATTTATCTTTTTTACGATGATGGATACCCATCTTGGAGCCGTAAATTAAAAAGAAAGAATAAAAGGTGAGCTGAGGCGCATTTTAAGGATGGAGTAAATTGGAGATGCCTCAGAGAACCACATTTAAAGTTATGGTTGTGAAATAAAACAAAAAAATACTGAAATTCTCAAGTTATGGTTTGAACCACTACTAACTTGCAGAACAGACACACCTAAAGCAAACATATCACACACAACAAAACCAATTTTCAATGAGTTTCTCTGGCTTTGTTAAGATAACGATAACTTCACTTTAACCTTTGTTTTTCTCAATGTAATACATATATCAAAAGGTACCCAAGACAATCCCCATTTGCAAATCACTAGGCATAGAAATTCGGATGTGTCATGCACAGTTTTCTTATCAATATTTTGACTGCTAATGTTACATTGTTTATATCAATGATGTTATAAAAGATGACATGAGTGCTGTAAAATCTGGGGTAACTAGCAGTGCATGGCAAGGGAGAGAGCTGTAGTTATCTTAGGGCACGAGTTATAGTTATTTGAAATAACTATAACTGGTGAATTTCTAGGTTTTTGTACGAGTAAATTCAGAACATAACTATAAGGCCACTATAACTTTTGTTTTTTTAAGTGAATTTCTAAATTTTTCTTAATTCTTTTTTCTAACTGTAACGTCCCTGTAACCTTTGATTTTTTTCAATTAATTTCTATTTTTTTAGAGTAAAGTAATTTTCATTTCTACACATTAGTCCAACCACTGTCCTGCACATGGCAGCAGTTGGCCACAGGGCCTGGCCTGCGGCCAGTGCCTGTGGCCAGTGCCTGTGGCCAACCCCCTATAACCACCAAACCTGTGGCCAGGCCCTGCAGCCAACCCCCTCAACCACCCAACCCTGAGAGAGAAAGTGAGAGACTGATAAAGAGAAAGTGATTTAGACTTTGATGAATTATATACTTAGGATGAAATATTTCAAGACAAATTTAAAATAAAAATGTTTTTGTCAATTAAAAAGAGTGAGATCACCTTTCAGTATGTAACTTAAATATTTATAGTTAGAAAGAAATTAAAGTAGGGAACGACCACAGACTCGCCCAGAATAGAACCCTTCACTTTTAGTGTGTATATCTGAGACCTTAGTCACTAGGCCAGATGTGACTCCTAACTGTGCAGTCTCCAGTCTTAGCTATGACATTCAACTCACAGATTTTAAGGGGGAAAAACACTTCAATGTTCTATCACTAGGAATGTTTAACAGTTAAAACTCTAGAAAATAAACTTACACATTGCCAAGCGATACTAGGATTTGAATCTTCAGCCTATTGAGTGACAGCACAATACCTTGACCATTAGGCCAGAAGTAACTCTGTTCTGCTCTGCATCCAAACATAACTATAAGATTCTTACCAAACATCTTGCTAATTTGACTCTTTGATGTCATAATACGAAGACACCATTGCAAAAACAATCTCTCTCCCTCTTCCAACCCTCCATGGGATGGAAGAGAGAGAGAGTAACAGGACTGTGGGGGGATCCTGAAGACCCACGCTGTCTGGGACGGCTTCCCGTGTCCAGTGGGCCCCAGCATTGCTCCTAGAAGCAGAGAGCTGCTTTTCAAAGGAGCTCCCTTCTTTTAGAGCAATCTTTTCAAATATGTGTGCAGGGAAACAGATGAAAACTTCACTTACCGCAAGGTCAAAGCAAACACTCCGCTCACAGCAATTGAGAGCTGTCAAGCAGCTCTCGCTTGCTCGGAGAGGAGTTTTCCTCTGTTTCCCTGCCCACAGACATGTGGGCTGGGAAACAGAGGAAACTATTGTGTTTAATCAAGGGGACTTGAACTCCCTTCAGATAGCAAGCCAAGTTCGCAACCGAGGCATTACAATCCCCATGCAAGGACAGCTCCTTACAAATCATCGAATGGCTGACTGAAGTCTTGCATTCACTTCTGCTAATAAAGACCTCTTTCATGCCATTGAGGCATTTGTATGAGAAGGGAAGCTCCCACACCTCATGGATGTAACTATCTCCCAACTTTTCATATCTGCCTACCGGAACATATTTCAAACAAGAAGTGATTTGTAATGTAGAAATAGGCAGATTAATAACCCTGTGTATCAACCACTCTGCTGAAGGAATCTCGGCAACGGTAAAAGGCAATTTTTCTTTCTTTTCAATGTTAAACATGACATAAGCCGCCTCCTTTTTAGCCATTAGTTGTTGTTGTCGCGTTAAATTAAAGGAAAAAAAATATATCCCTGGCACTGATGTGCTGCCACGGAACGCGACCCGCCTTCAATGTCTGAAGTGTCCAACCCAACTGCATAATGGACCTGGTCTGACTCTGTCCATGGTATAAAGAAGACATATCAGATCGTATAATGTCTATAGCGGTAGAAACAATGTTGTTAATTGTATGTATCCGTTCGGACAAAGTGTGAATCCCATTATCCACAACAGCTAATGCCTTTTCCATATATTCCTGATCTATCTGCCTTAACCGGGCTGCAGACTCTTGTTGGGAAAGTTCCCATATTTCATTGTACACCTCATACAAGAAACGCTTCCTACGTGGTATCTTTGGGCCTGACAAAAAATCTTGTAAGTCAGTGTTGTTAGACAGGAGACTGAGATGTGTCCTAACTGCATCTAGTGAGGATGGTTTTAACCATTGTTGGCACAATTTTCCTACACTATATGTCGTAATTATGTCAACATGTTCTGGAGATATATAGCGAGGGTCTGACCTACTCGTTCGGAAACCCCCGAGGAGGTGAAAAAACGTTGATGACACCCGTTGGTATCTATTGGCCGTAATGACCACCCGCCTGGATGTGTCAGTGAAGCATTAAATGTACCATTCTGGACCCACTCATTAAGCTCACTAAAAGTTGCATTTGTGTACTTTTGCCAGTTATTAAATTTTGCAGGAGCAGGTATACTGGGCATGTTTAATTCTCTAATTGTAGCTAAGCCTAAGCAACTGGTCTGTTGTACTGTTTCATTTAAAAAAATAATTTGAACGGGGATGAGACATGCTCTAAACAATGTTTCTCTACCCTTGGTCTGCCAATTTTTTGTTCCCCAAACACTTTTCAAATCAACATTTTTTTACCAATATTAATAACCTTCAATTGATAACCGGGAAACAAAGGAGTCCGAATATATACATTTTGTGTTGGTCAACAACATATGTTTATCCCTAGTCGGAGTTATCTTAAAATAATATGACTCAGCATTTTTTTGATGATGCCCAGAAAAATACGAACATTTTTCAAAATACGTTTTTGAACTCCCTTGCGGGTGAGTTGGGCAGTGTTCCCATTGTTATATAATCAAATATCGTTTTTGGACTGCTCGCTTTATGTATGAAGTGGTGCCCATAATAATTATAGGAAAACATGTCACCATAATTGTCTTTAAACTGGTAAACATCCTCATTTTCATAGACAGTATAATATTGCAATTCTGTCATCATTGAATCAACTGTTTTCACATCCCAATCATCAGATACAATGCCTTGTATTACTATATCATTCATGGATAACTTTAACACATACGGTATTTGAATTATTTCAGTGGGACCATATATATCAAACATTACTTTATCCCACACAATCCCATCTGGAATTGGCACTGCAGAAATGTTCACAAAGGACAAGTCTCTTCGAACCTTATGTGATGAAAAATGTGGTTTCAAAACCTCCTCCACCTGTTCAACCGCTGATCTCTTGGGAAGAAAATGACCATGTATTAACAGGAAAAAAGTAATGACAAACCCAATCCAAAGCAAAAAGGCTAGGACAGTCAAGGAAAGCCACACATAGTTCCATGGAAAAATGAAATACGTATCTTTAAGCCAATGTATCAGCTTATGTGCACCTAACAGGTCAGCAGTTGAAGAGGCAAACAAGTCCGATAGACCGCTGTTGTAGTCGGCAAAATAACCAGAGGCAGTTCGTGCAAAAGGCGTTGCTGTAGTCAATGGAGAAGTTGGTGTTTCCTGTGGTGGTACACAGTAGACAGCACCATCCGTCTGGTTTTTAGTCATAGTAACATGATCAAATGTTTCTAAGTTGCATGTTGTTAGTGGAACCAATGCAAGATCATCATCATCCACCCTCCCCAAGCTCGGAGAGGCATCAGTGTTGGTATAGACAACTTGAAGCGGAACTTCTTCTCCAGTAGTGAGAGGGATTCGGGAACTACTGGACGTTCCTCTTGGTTGGCTGTGTAGAATCGGCCACATGTTGTAACATGAGATTGTCAATAGAAACAAAGCGATTTTCTTTGGCCCCTGGCAACGGTGGTGGAATAACAGTTCTGGCACTGTGTATCCCCAACACAGGGACTGGTGCTCGATAAGAAGGACCAAATTATTTTTTCACTGCGACCTTTTCACGCACAAGATCCCCAACTCTGGGAATCCAGCCGGTAGGTGTTACTGGCACATCCTTAATTCCTGTGGAGGCAGCACTTTTAGAAGAGTTATCTTCACAGAACTGCTGTAATTCCTGTAAAACAGTGACATGATCATTTATGTCAAAAGGTGTTTCTGCCACCTCCACAGCAGGACCATCAAGATACGGAACAAACATTTGTGTTCCGAACAGGCACTCATATGAAGTATGACCCCCCAGGGACCTTCTAGGCAGGTTATTTAGTGCTCTCTGAACTCCATACAGGTGGGTTAACCAACTACGACCCGTACCTAAGACTCTGGCCATTAAGGATTGCTTTAAATCGCGGTTTATTTGCTCCACGACACAATTTCCCTCAGGATGAAATGGAGACGAGTACTGGAGCTGGACCCCCAATGAAGCCATGGTGTCCCTGAATGCCCTTGAGGCAAAAGCAGGGCCAGGGTCCGAATGGAATGCCACAACTGCATATGTACCGACAAAGACTCGCAAATCTTTAATAACAGCCCGGGCGTCAGCAGAGCGTTGTGGCCACACCCGCACAAATCTGGAGCAAGAATCAACAGCGACTAGTATATATTTGTATGCACTATCAGGTGTTGATGGACCGCAATGATCCAAGTACACACATTGTAATGGTCTATTTGAGATTAAGAGGGGTGTCTGCGGCGGGCGCTTATTTGTGGAAACTTTAATTTTTTGACAGATGTCACAACAAAGGACATACTGCTTAGTTTCTTTATAGAGACCAGGCCACCAATAACGGGCCTGCAAGAGTGAAATTGTAGCCGCCACGCCTGCATGTGCAGATGCCACCCCTTCAGGCGCTGCTTTAATCAATTGTGGTCTTACATCTTTATTGGGGATGTTGCATAAGCCTACGCCTGGAATTTTAACTTCAGCGTTCAGAATACTTCCCATCAAGTATTGATATTTATTAGGAAATCCTTTAGGATAAGGCGTACCATCAACCGTAGCTTTTATGGCAGCCATAATGCCTGTGTCTGGTTTGGAACTCGAACGAGTCACTGCAGCTACAGTTCATCAGCCAAAGTATTTCCAGAAAAGTGTATCCCAACGCGCTGGTGTCCAAGTGTATGCACAACATGGACTTTGGGTAGTGTCTCTTTCAGGTCTGCTACCTTCCCGCACAGTAGTCTGTGTTTTATGGTGTTGCCTTTCGAATCTCTGAACCCATTCAAGCGCCAGTAATGCAGGTATTCATTAAAAGACTGGACGCAATAATATGAATCACAAACAATCAGTGTGAACTGTGTCGGATCTGTATGTTCTAGTGCCAATAGTAGAGCTTTTAGCTCAGCCAATTGTGCTGTACAATCCCCCCCCTAAGGTCAGTGTATAGGTATGTTGGGGACAGAATTCCTCCCCCTCCATATAGCCGCTCACGACCGCACATGCAGCAGAATATTGATGTTTAGTTCAAATCGCTAGTTGCGCAGAGCCATCGGTGTACATGACTACATGATATTGATCAATAGGCAAGGTGTCAGCAGGAACTGGATATTCTACTTCATTTTGTAGAAATTCTTGAGTTTGTAACTTTGGGTTGAAAATGTAGTCTACATCAGTGGCTGTTAAAGACGTAGCCCATCGTATCCAACGTGGATGAATTGATTTTGCGTTCGGGACGCTAGCTTTTGTAACAGCCTCAAGGGCCGGAATAGGAGAAACAACAATGATTCATTTTCCTTGGGCAAGAGGTCTTTCTTTAATAACAGCCATCTGTACAGCAGTGAGAATTTTCTCCGTGGGTGCAAAGCGTTGTTCTGCAGCGGAATACAGGTGTGATTTGTATGCAATCGGGACTATTTCACCTTCATTAAATGTGACATATGTAAAACCAATGGCCCCAGCTATCACCTTGATGACAAAATGTGTCTTATTGTCCCATGTGTGTAAATGTTGTGCTGCTAGCATATCTGCCTGTAACTCTCGAAGAGTATGTGTATGTTCAATTGTCCAGAATTTGCTTGAAAAATCCGGACGTATTAACTCATTTAAAGGTTTTATGCGTGTAGCATAATCAGGAATGTATGTTCTGCCAAAATTTAGAAAGCCCAACAATGATTGGAGTTTCTTAATCATATTTGGCGGTTGCAATTGTGCACAATTTTCTAAAAATTGTGGCGCTAGGCTCTTCCTTTCATTCGACAGCTCACATCCCAGGAACAGGATGCTGAGGAAGGCAAATTTTGATTTTTTGAAGTTAAATTTATAGCCGAGTTCGGAAAACCCTACAACAATGCGGGCTACCCGTCTTAAATGTCATCCGTGAGATATATATCGTCCACATATGACAATGCTTCAGGGTCTATCTCGTGTAAAATAGCAGTCACACGAACTGCAAACAGTCCTGGGCTGTTCTTATAGCCCTAAGGCAAACAACAGAATTTTTTCTGGGAGCCTAGTGCCCTAAAGCTTGTTAAGTCTATGCTTTCAGGCGCTATATTCTGCCAGAAGAATCCATTCGAGATATCCAAAGTCGTTTTATATTTTTTCCGCACAATGTTGCTCATTAGTGCAGTGCTATGTGAATTTTGTATAGCATATGTATGTGTATGTCTGTTTAAATGTCTGTAGTCTAAAACTATTCTGTATGAATGGTCCGGTTTAGCTATAGGGAATAAGGGGTTATTCATCGGTGAGACACAGGATTCAATCACCCTCTGGTATTCTAATTGTGTAAGTATTTCTCTCACCGGTGCCCTTGCTTCATGTTTTATTGGATACTGTGGTTGTGGCTGAGGTTCACCTTTAATGGGAATTACATGGTATGGAGAATCCCTGTCCCACCCTATGTGATTTCTATATAACGCAGGTGCTTGTGCAAGAGCCCATTCTATAGAATAGGACTCAGCGAGTTCCTCTGGAACAAGGGGCGAGAAGGAAGGTTTAATAACCTCCTTTCCAGATGGGCAGGTGCAGACAAAATCAGGCGGGCAATCTTGTTCGGCCAACAAAATATCATGTATTTTAACTACACGATCCCAAAAGATTGCATGTATGGTGTGTTCAATGTCTCCTTCTAATTGTAGAGTTACTCTATACACCCTATCGGATTCGGAGACACGCATATCCGCTGTTTCTACTTGTATAAAGTCATCAGTTGCTTTCACCTCCAGATGCTCTAGAAGACTTCACCAAACTATTGTGACCTCTGCCGCGCTGTCTAGCAGTGTTAGAGCCCAGTTCTTGTTCTTCAAGAGGACCCTCTTCCTGAGTGGCATGTCTAACTGAGACAGCTGCCACTTTTTTCTTTTTGAATTGTTGTTTTTGTTGTACTGGTTTCTCTTCCTTCTTAACAGAAACCTCCGAAGAGCGTTGTGATTCCTGTCTCGGTTTCACGTACTCTGTTCTCCGCTCTGATTGCACACCTCTCTCATTTCTCTTTTCCGATGAGTCCTGAAAGGAATGAGATTGGCGTGTATCAGAATATTGATATCTATCAGGCGTTTTTATATTCTCTCTATTTCTGAGATTATACCTATTTTGTGGGGTCTCCGTGCTTGGAGATTCTCCCCTTTCTTTTTTAGGTGTTTGTTGTTTTTTCTCCCAGCGTTTCTTATTACCCTCAGGTTGTTGTTTAGTATTGTCTTTATTAATTTTACACTGAAATTGAGGTTTTTGTGGTCTAGCCCCAAGGTTATCTCGACCGATACTGGAATATGTTTCTGCTATTATTTTAGGCAGTTCTCGCTCCTGATCTTGTTGCGGAACATCACGAAGACGCATGTGCACTGCAAGTGCAACTGCTTCCCCTTTAAGGTTACTTAGGATAATTGAAGAAACTGTGGCAAAGTTCCCCATCAGTTGCATTCCCAAATCTAGGGCCGGGGCAGCCCCGTATTCATCTTGAATTTGTTTAAGCACTTCCGGTAGGTTGGCTAGTGTCGGTGTACCATGTGCCGTTGTACAGAGCGCGGCAAATACCGTGCCCCATGTATTACAGTGTTCAACTGTAGGAACCATCCCAAAGGGCAAGCACATAGTTAATATTCTATGTTTATCCTGAGGTCCTGTATGGGAATTAGCATAATAATTTTTTATGCTAGCCAAAACGGAGTCTCCTCTCGTTTGGCTGGGACTTTACCCATAATCGAGTGTACAGTCACTGGATTTATACCTGGTGTTACTGCATGTGGTTGTGCTGGAGCAGCACACGCTGGGTTTGTATTTAATGTCTGCATCATAAATTGTACTAATCGTCTATATATTGCTGTTAATTCAGTATATAAGTGTCGAACCTCAGCTACCGCCATATTCGCAACCGCAGGATGAAGTGTATATGTGGCCAATAAAGGCCAGGTAGGACCATCATTACTTAGTGAACCTAACCTGACTGGTAATATCATATGGGGTAGGGCGCCATCAACCTAATTATTATGTTCTTGATAAGATAGAGGTATCTCTAAGTATGCGTACGCCCTGTACTGCCCAGGCGCGTTCGCAACTGTATATGTATGAAATGTATTTGTGTTCCCATCAACTGATGGAAATGTGACCCAAGAGTAAAACAACACTGTTCTATAGGCTGCTTGAGCGTCCACCACAAATGTGACTGGACCTCCCTGTGCTGTAAGACCATGTGCTAGTAAATGTGTTGTAAGTGGTTGTCTCATGTTAAGAGCTATTTGTAAAGCCTGGGGATTCGCCATTATAAAAGCACTAAGGGTTGAGAGAAGGCACACCAAGACAGGGTTTTTTTCCTTTTAAGGTTCAAGCTTGAACAACCACCTGCTTAAAAATAGGGTTACCTATACTGTGGTGGTGGAACTCCTCAGTACCACAGACGTCCCCGTATGCAAAACTGAGGGGTCATTATATAAAAATGAGACCGAGATATGCCAGTGGACCAGAAAATTAGAGCCTGAACAAACATTGGCGGCGCAGACTGGGAGCTGCATGTTTAACAGCCTGCGGTCAACCCCCGTGTTGGATTAGCATATAATAATGAAAATTGCTTTACATTAAAAAAAATAGAAAATCACTGAAAACAACAAAGGTTACAGGGACGTTATAGTTAGGAAATAGAATTAAAAAAGCCATAGAAATTAACTCAAAAAAACAAAGGTTACAGGGAGGTTATAGTTAGGTTTTGAATTTACTTGCACTAAACTAGAGAAATGCAGCAGTTATAGTTATTTCAAGTAACTGTCACTTGCAGCCTAAGTTAACTATAACTTGTGCCCTTGACATGCACTTCTCATTACCCCAGATACTACAGCACTCATGATAACTTTTATAACGCTAATAAAAATATCAATGAAACACTAAAAGTTAAATTATTGAAAAAAGTATGCAAGGTGGGGGCATGAGTTATTGTTACCTTAGAACGTGAGGTATAGGTACTTGAAATGACTCTAACTTCGGCAAGTGGCAACAAGGATATAGGAAACTAAAAACAGCTTTTTCTATAGAAACTAGGTCCTAACTATAACTACCTAGTGGTGACCACCACTAGATTTGATATATATATATATATATATATATATATATATATATATATATATATATATATATATGTATATATGAGTGTGTGTGTGTGTGTTGCAGAACGGCCAGAGCTGCTGACTGGGAAACAAGGATTGAATCTCACATAGGCTCAACATCCTGTGAATCTGGGCAAATTACTCAATCTCCCGGTGCCTAACAAAAAAATAAATGAATAAGTCCTTGTGTAATGTAACTGGCACTCATGTAAAGCGCTCCAATACCTTCAGGTCGAGGTCGCGCTTTTTAAAACTGTAGAAAAAAAAGAAACAGTCCAAAAAGCGCTCACTCAGGCAAGATACAATGCACTAACAATCATTTAGTCACAACATGGAAAAGATGGGTTATGGCCATGAAGACTGAGGGGATATTTACAAGCCCCTCAGCACTGCCATAGAATACTTTTTTTGATGCTAAGGCTTTTCTAACGTGCCATAAACATTGCACCACTTTTCGACCCTTGCACCACATTATGCCTGCATCAAGCAAAATGTATGCAAGGGGGGTGCTCCTGCGCAGGGAGGCCCGAAAAAATGGCACAGTGAAATTTACAACATTTTACTGTGCCATTTTTTGTCATTTTTAACACCTGCTCAGAGCAGGTGTTAAAATGACACACTCATTATATTCAATGGGACTCCCTGTGCTTTGCTGCACTAGGGTCAACATTTTTGATGCTAGTGTAGCAAAGCACCACTATAGCGTCAAAAATTTGGATGTTATTGTGTTAAAGACTATCATGGTGTGCCGTATTGTAAATACGGCGCACACAAGATGTCATTAGGTGCCAGTAGGGGGCCACAAGAAAAGTGTTGCATCATCTATGATGCACCTCTTTCTTGTAAATATGCCTATGAATGTAAACCACGCCACAAACTGAGTCCCATATTTATACCTTTTTTGCTCCGCATTTGCATCATTTTTTTATGCAAAAGCGGCGAAAACTACAAAATGCAATTAGATTTTGTACGTTGGTGCTGCTTTTGCGTAAAAAAAGGACGCAAATGTGGCGCAAAAAAAGTATAAATATGGACCTGAATCTTTAATGGCCGCATCTAAGAGAAGTAAAGTGCGCTTATTTGCATGAAGAGCAGCAGAGAAATGTTTAGTCCCTAAATTAAACATCATTTATGGTGGAAACAAGTACAATTTCAAAATCATGTTTAAAGACTTGTTAAATACTGTCATGTGAATGTACTGCATAAAGGATTAATACACATGAAATTAACTAAAGGAACTGCCATAAAATACCATTGAGGTTTTTAAAGTCATTTTTGCGGGATAATCCTAATGATCTCTTATTTGAAGTTACTTTTTCTGAGCATCAATGTTTATGTGCAAGAAAACTGACAAAACACGTACCAAAGATATAGTACAGTATTTAACAGTAGTATAAATCTTTTTAACATGTTAGGGCAGTAATTTATGTTGTTTTCTTTACACTGGTTGCAGTGACAGGAACACGTCTAAGAATTCTGAGCTGCTTTTAAATCTCAGTTTCAGAAACTCTAATTTCAAAGAACTGAAGTCTTTGGCGGACCCATTTCTCTCTTAACACATACTACAAGGGCCAATCCTGCACACATCTCCAGTGTTAAAAGGAGCCGGAGAACTCCATGTTCGATTCATCATTTCCAAAGAAAGGTATGCAGAGGTCTATCTGTCATCAGTCTATTTGAGGGAAATAAAGCGTCACTAGAAATGGAGACGGAAGCTGAAGTAGTTCAGAAATAAAACGAACCCCCAGCGCTTTATTTTTTTGTTATTCCAAAACAGGATACTTTCAGATCACATCTCAAACGTCACAGATGCATTCATAAAGTGTTATGTTTTGAAATTGTCTGGAAAAGGAAAGAAATGAGTGAAGCGTTGACTCCTTCATAAATGGGAGTCGGAGAAAGGAAATTAGCAGATTTTTGCTCATACAAAGAATGGTCAGTTTCCTGAACCTGTGCGTGGATGGTTTCTCAAACATATTAATACTATAAGAAGCATAATACATATTGAAGTGGGTGAAAAGGGTAATGGTTTGGACTGGTGTTAGTGGATGACTAGAGGACTCAAGTTTGAAGCGGATGGATATGTACCAGTCGCATCGTAACGGGATCATGGGTTTAAGAGGTTGCATATATTTAAAACAATGCAAGCATATTGCACAGCATAATGCAACCCCTTGATGTGGCAAAGTGAATTGTGTGTGTCTGTGTGATTTTTTGTGTGTGTGTGTGCGCATGTATAGCCCACACTGTGAGGACCGGTTCGGTATTCATAGCGAGGGTAAACATTGTCAGTTCCATACAAACACTATTCTTGTAAGGACCTGCGCATTAGAAGGACCGGTCCCCACAGTGTGTTTAGGTAGTTTCGAGCAAGTGCATCAAAAAAATTAAAGTGCAGTTATATTTTCCTCTGTCGGCATCATAACATTCCCTACTATCAAAGCGCGCAAGGAGTTAGAATAGCAAATACACACTTCATTGTGTGTGTGTGTGTGTGTCTGTCTGTGTCTGTGTGCGGGTGTGTGTGTGTGGGAGTGTGTGGGTGAAGGCCAGGGGAGGATGGAAAGGGGCCAGTTGTGGTTGCAGTGTCTGCCCAGTGCAATTCTTCTAACATTAAGATCCCCTCTTGCCAGACAGAGTAGGAGCCAGAGACAGACATTTTACCTGCTTGTACATTCAAGATAAAGATGCTTCCCTTTATTCCAAGATAGTAATCGAGGTGGTCCACTTAATATCAGTTAGTGTACCACCTCTCCATTCACTTGACGTTAGGAGTACGAGCATATTATTTGGAGGGTATAATACTCCAAATCTTCCATCCACCTAATGCTAGCTAATTCTCCAGAAGTCCATCCACTTGATTGCCGCTACTGTTTCAGACCTCCACCCACCTGATGTCAGATTCTGCTCTAAACCTCCATGGAGAACTACTTGGTCAAAGATGGATATCACCTGTTGATCATAAAAATATTAAGGAAGACATTTTTGATGTGCAAGTTGCCAAGTTAGAAAGAATTTTCAGTATGTGAGAATGATGTTAATCAACTATATGTGTCAGAACCTTGTTCACAGGGCTACGCGAGAAGCAGGAGCTACTGGGCCCAACCGTCAGCGTTGAGGCGTTTTAATCCTGACGTCCTGGGGCCTAACCTACTATTGATCCTGAGTAACTGGGCCAAGTACCACTTCAGCACTTGACTCTCAGTGGTAGCATGGATTGATCAGTCCTAAGCTTCTCGGGAGGGAGGCTGACACAGGGGAGGTAAATACAGGCTCAAAACTCAAAATGCATTCAACAACATCAATTAATGATTGTCCAGTCAAATACCTGCTGTTATGAAAAAATGAGTATTTATATAGGAACACAATTAAAAAATACAATGTTCATAAACATTATATGCAGTCCCTTGAGCTCAGGGCTCTAGTGTTTTATAGGCTGGTCAGTGAGTCCCACTCCTCTCACGTTAATGGTAGTGGTTATTCCCTGTTCAATACAGGTGACATTCAGGTTAGTCCTACTGGTAGTCCAAGTCTCAAGAGTCCCACTCCGACTCTATTAAAGCCAAAAGTATTCCAGCACCAGAGCGCTATATGGCAGACAAGTTCCTTTGGGACTGGCTGGTGCAGAAATAAGTGTTACCCACACCCGGAGGATCTGAGTGACCGAAGTCTCTGAGCGTGACCCCTTTTCTAGTGCTAAAGGAACAGCGACTGTCTCTGATAATTTCCTCAAACTTGCCCCAGGAAGGAGAGCGGCCAAGTGCCATTGACTTCCTCGCACAAGGTACTGCGAAGGCATCAGCCATAGAGTCCTCAATACTCCTCTACTGCTGGTAAGTTTCTTGGGATTCTCCCCCAAAGGTGGGGGCTTGCTACACTCCTGGTGCTGATCCTCAATTGAGGTATGGGCCTCCTTGGCCCACTACTGTGGCCTCCTCCTCACAGCAATGGTCTCAGCCAGACCACACTCCTAGCTGCGTCCCGGTAGCCCCTCAGTCATGCAATTTCATCGTCATCAGTCCGTATACGGCTATGGCTTGATTGGCACAGTATCAGTCTTTACGGTGCCCACACCTCTGGCATCCAGGTTCACAACATAGCTTTGTGTTTGGGCTGTAGACCGATTGGCATTGCAGCACTCTTCACGGTACACCCACCTTGGATACAGGGTAGCTCCTCAAACAGGCTATGGCCTGATCGGCACAGCAACACTGTACATGACTGTTGTGGGCATTGGCTGAGTTCAGGACAATGCAAGGTAATGGGGGTGCTTGCTCTATGGAGGGACAAAGGTTTTCCAGAAGAGGAGTTAAATATATTCAAAAGAGTACCTGAGGACTGGAAGGAAAGGAGGGCTGAAGCAGGTTGGAAAAGACAGTGAATTGGAAAGTGGAAGTCTGCAGGGAAAAACTATGCAATTAACTCAAGTACAGATAACGGGAAGGTAAAAGCAGAAAAATGATAAGCAAAGTATCATAAGTGATAAGCTGTCTAATCCTCTGAAGTGATCTATTTGTGAAGGGAAAAAAGATCTTACAAGAAAGCAAGGAGCAGATTAACCTCACAGAGTTCAGAGAGACACGCAGCAGCTCCTATGGAGAAAGTGCTCTGGTTGGTTCTCTGTGCCAAAGGCATTAGTCTTGGAGTCTAACTGGCACCCTTGGAAGTATTGAAATTCAGAATACTGATATAAATACACAAGAAGACAAAGGAGATTAGTAGAAGGTACAAAGAAACAGGAACTGGGCTCAGGGAAAATATGGACTGGAATAATAGTCAGGAACATGACAAGGCTACACAAACCTGAAAATAGTGGAAACCTGCACCAAAATTGAAATAGGACAGGAATATGCAGTCAGAACAAGAACATAGGCATACAAGATAAGGAATCTGCATGTAGAAGTCAGGTTTCGATATGTGCAGGCAGAACTACAAACTGGGCAAACACAGGAACAAAGAGGCAGGATAAACAAGAGAAAGGCAACAGACACAATAATCAGATTATGAACATGGAATCAAACAACAATAATAGAAATAGAAATGAAAAAGCCAGTAGAGTAACAGTGGTAGAATCAAACAGAGCTCAAGGAGACTCAGCATAAAGGTCGGTTCCAAACCACTGCAGCCTGACCAGGCAGAAATATCAGGAGGCTCAGGGGAGGAGCACAGGTGAAGGGAGACAGCCAGGTGCAAGTCATCAACCAGGTGCAGGGAATCATAGAACCACCAATGAAAAAAAAGAAGAGCTGGGACTTGGAAATGGAAACCAGTAGACACAAGACAAGACACAAGAAATCCTAGAAAGGAGTACATCTCAGAGCCAAGCGAGTGGAAAGTCCAGAAGACAGGCATAAAGAAGTATGAAAGGCTGTGAGATGCAGGAGTCAAGAGATAGAAGATAACGCTGCCACCAAGATGTGATAGGGAAAGGGTTTGCAGACAGAAAGGACTACATGGACCATGATCCATCAGGAAGGAGGTGTGGAAGCCTGAACTGGAATATGAATTGTATCTAGGAATGCAAGGTGTGGAAGTGTATATAATCTTATTCAGGATTAAAGGCAAGCCCATGGGGCATTCCGTGAGTGGCACATAGTGGCTGGATGGTAAAATCCTAACAATGGCTGCCCCACCTGGCAAACAGGGTGACTGACTTATAGCCTGCACATGGGCAATGACCTGAGCTGTGCAGCAGCTGCCTCTCATACCTTGCTACAAGGATTCAATCAACATGATCCCCCACTGGACCTTGCTACCTCAGTACTCTCCTCTTCCTCACAAGGCACACTGGTCTTAGCAAGCAGGCAGGAGATGGTGCTCCAGCCTGGTCTTAAATTCCCTCGGTGATGTCCCCTCACCCATATGGGGAACCTAGTACCAATCTGAGAGCCAGACAACACAGGCCATAGGAATGACTTGAGGTTTATACCTGGGTGCTAGTCTCAGTGATTCATGTATCAAATGTTTACTCTAGGGCCTCAGCCCTACTCTTTGTGAATCTTGTATGAGTGCTATGTCCTTCCTAATACCACTGACCTCTATAAAGCAAAGAGCACCCTTTACAGTGCATCGAAATACCTGGCAGTTTTTCCTTCCTCCATTGTGTCGCACCCAGCTCACAGGAATGCAGAAATCCACACATCTGTCTGGGGGGATTCCTCTACCACCTCAGGTTCCACCAGTTTGTCCTGGGTCTCTCAAAATGGAACCCAGAATCTTCTATGTATTGTACCAGTCACATGCACGCATAAGCCCAACACATGCATACAATATACAGGCACTAGACAGCACTGCACCATCCCTGTCCTGTATTATTCACAGGCACACATACACTCAGCACATGTATAACACACATGCACTGTGCAGCACTCTACACCAAATTGATGTAAGCCAAGGGTGAGCTAAGAACACATCAGTGTAACTTTACATGTGGAAGCCTGCATGCCTTATCCCAGTGACACAGGTAAAAAGAATCTGTTCACTTCTACTAATCACTACACAGTATGCTGCCACCACCACACTTATGCCGCCTACCTCCTGGCAAACGCAGTAGCCTTTTACCATTGTGATGGTAGCACTTTGGGTGCCCCTTCTGGTCCAAAAAAGGCCACAATCCATGTGACAGGCCTATGTCATGGCACACACACATGATCTGTGTTTGCCCACGACAACAAAAATCAGCATCAGGGATCCAGACATCATAACAACTGGGGCACTCAGATTAGGGGTGCACATCCATCACCATGGCTGGGACTTTTCTATCTCAGCAGTATTTCTTCTTTACTGGGGCAAAAGAGGTATGCTCATTTGGGCAAGTATATTTATTGGGGCCACGGAATAATGGTGGGAGAGGACACAAAGTAGAGTAATGTTTGTGCACTAAGATGGGTTGCTTCCCTCACCCACCCATCCAGGTTTCAATCCCTTCAATCCCCTTGTACCCATACTAAATTTCTGATTCCCAGATATTCACTTGCGGATAGAATAAAGTTAGTAATTTTGAGAGGCGTGGCTGTGCATGGCGAAAGGTAGAGGTTAGATGTGTGCATCAGATACAGAATAAGATATGTGCTTTATTTTTTGACTGCCAATGACTGCAAGGACCAGCCAGCATTGGGGCAGAGTCAGAACCTCCCACATACCTGATGCAGCAGTATAGAGTACATTTAAGTAGCCAACTGCGCAGGATGTGCACTTTGTTTTCATGTTTTTAAGGAATACAGGGACAAGGCTGCATTAGGAAGGAGGAGGTGTGATTTCCTCCACACACCTGATACAGCCCTATGAAATTCATTTGAATAGGGCTATGCACAGGCTAAGACCAGGCCAAGACCAGATCTGCATATGCCTATCAGAGTCCAGAAAAGGTTGGGGTGACCCATCTCTTTTGGGTCCTGCTTATTTAATCTTTTTGCCTCTCAGAATGAGCACAGTTGTTAGATGCAGATCATCTGTCACCTCCTCCTCTGGTAAGGAGCACCCTGTTTTAACTTCAATTGTTAACTTTTTGACCAGCCATATGGGGGTTATAAACAGATACGCTGTGACTGGTAAAGAGAGATTAGGCACTCCTCGGAGTGTTTTGTCAGGAGTTTCCATAACTATGCCTGTAAACTTCGCTCTTGTATAGCGCACTACTCACCCGTTAGGGTCTCAAGGTGCTGTACGCATACCGCCGTGGAACCCCTCCTTGCTTTTTCCCTGTGAGGTGCCCACTCCTGGACAGCCCCAGGGTGAAGGCAGGCATCCAAGCGCTGTGAGGGCCGTTGTGGAGATTAAGCAAGCTTTTGCCCAGAGTTATAGAGTGGGACCCATTAATTAGATTAGGCACTAACGTGAGAATTATCTGGTCTAAAGGAATTGAGCCCAAGTGCCGCTGAGATGGGAAATTAACCCTGGCCCCGGGCCAGATCTCTGCTCCAGGGTCTGCCGCTCTAACCATTGTGCCACACTTCTCCACTGCCTGTAATTACTTCTGTTTTCCCCAAATCAGTGGTAAGTGGACCATTGATGGTTGAGATTGCTTTGGCAATTACTAATCCTTGTTTGTTTGGGGAACCTCTGACAATCAACATTCTTGTGGCATCAACCAAATAACTTCTCAGCTCAGCCCCAGCAAAGAAACAAAAAGATGCCTGTGTTCTACACTCAAGAAAGCCAAAGCATTTTCCTAATCCATTGGCACCCCCATACTTACCACTGATTGTGCTCCAGAAAATACCTGGATGGCTGAGAATGATATATGAGAAGAGCTAATCTTTAACCCTTTCGCCGGTAGGCTTTTTCTCCCCCAGTTCTGAGCCCTTTTTTGGATCTTTAGTATAGTTTGCACTAAGGGGTCCTTAATGTTTTGTCCGCATAAGCCATCCATGCCATATTTGCATCCTATTTTTAAGACATCTGCGGTATTCTCAGGATACCAAGGGTTTGTGGATTCCCCTGGAGGGGACAGAGAAATAGCAAAATTAAGCAAAAGTTTGAGTTTTTTAAATTAAAAAAATAGGGAAAACGTGCTCCAGATAAAAGTGTCTGTTTTTTCTCTCCTAAAAATGGCATCCACAAATGGTTTGCTGTACTAAAGTCACCATCTAAAAACCTAATTTTGTACCACAGATGTGGCATTTTTCTAAGGGTGTAGCCTATTTTTGCTATTTTTGTGCTCTCAACCGACTTCCAGTTTGTGGTGGAAACCAGTGTGAAACCCAGTGGTGATTCAGAAAAGCTATAGATTTCTGTAAAGTAGATGAAATTCTGAATTCAGCAAGGGAACATATGTGTAGTACCTTTACATTTTTCTCAAGGAAAATAACTGTTGAAATGAAGAAATATTCAAAATGAGGAGTAAAAAATGGGCATTTGTGACAACATTTTCATCTGTAACTTTTTGTCACAACGGCAGATTGACAAAAGCTATATGCATTACATCTGCTAGACCATTTACGGGGGTATATGGGATTTGCAGGTTCTTCAAGAAACCAAGCTACCCAGAACAAATAACTGAGCTGCACCACACAAAGGCTTTTCATTGAGTATAGGGTATAGACCAATTCTTATAGCAAAATAGGCAGATTGAAGAATGGATATTAAGGAAACTTATGTATTTCTGAAACGAGCACAAGATACAGATTTTAGGAGTACTAGCATATTATTTAGAGGGTATTTTTCAAAATGTCATTTTTCTTATACACTGGCTTACATTTGGCATTTGAAAGGCACAATGTAGTGAAATCCAATTGATAATAACAAATGTTCTACTATTCTATGCTCCCACAAGCCTCCTGAAACAAATGGTACCTCACTTCTGTGGGTAGGCCTAGTTCCTGTAACAGCAAGTGGCCCAAAATACAACATGTATGCAGCTCATTTTTCCAACAAAACCTGACCCTCTTTTTGAGATGTGAGGAGCTCTAGATTTTGGATCCTAGCTAAACCGGCACCTATGCAAACCTAGCCAACCTGTAAATTTCTTAAAACTAGACACCTAGGGGGAAGCCGGGGCGGGTCTTCTTGAGTGGCTATCACCACATTTTCTGTTTTACCCAGAATCCCTTGCAAACCTAAAACTTTTACTAAAAAAACAAATGTTCCTATTTTTTCTGTGATGGAGAGTTCTGGAATCTGAGGGGAGCCACAAGCTTCCTTCCACCCAGCATTCCCCTAAATCTCTTGGAAGAAATGGTACCTCACTTGTGTGGGTAGACCTAGTGCCTGCAACAGAAAAAGGCCCAAAATGCAAGATAGATGCAGCACATTTTTCCAATGAAAACGAGCCCTCTTTTTCTGATGTGGGTCGCTCTAGATTTCGAACCCTAACTCAGGTGGCACATAGGGAAACCTAGCCAACCTGTACAATTTTGGAAACTAGACACCTAGGGAAATCCTGGATGCCTTTAGTTTTTGTTTACCGGCAAAGCACTGCAAACCTCCAATTTTGCCTGAAATCACACATTTTCCTTACATTTCTGTGAGAGAAACTTCCGGAATAGCAGGAATCTGCAAAATTCCTACCAGCCAGGATTACCCCACCTGTACCAATAAAAACGCTACCCATTAGTGTGGCTGGGCCTAGTGCTGTTACAGGAACGGATCAAACCATGGACCATAAGAGACCATGCATGGAGACTCCAATAGACCACAGTTGTGCCCGTTATTGTTGGTTACACAACTCAGGGAGGCCAAGAGAGCAGCCATCACAATTCACATCAGCTCAGCATCCAACCGGACAACAGAACTTTTCAAAATAATCAAAGAATACTCCAACCCAGCAGCCACAGAGAACACCTATACCTCTCCTAAGAACTCTGCAACACCCTCTCAGACTACTTCCACAGCAAGATTGCCACCATCTATAACAACTTCAGCCCCCAAGCCACAATATCCTACCTCAGTGCACACAAACAGCACTATCTCCACGTGGCCACCGCTCACCACTTATTCCACCTCAGCCATCATGTCATCCATTCACTCCAGGCCACCAACGACCCATGCCCCCACCACTTGTTTTACCTCAGAACCATCCTCATCAGCACAGAATCCCGCAGCATCCTCAACACCTTCATCACCTCTACAGTTTTTCTGAACAAATGGAAACATGCAGAAATTAAAACCCTCCTGAAAAAACCCTCTGCCAACCCCAACAAACTCAACGTTACCGACTCATCTCACTACTCCCTACCTGGCCAAATTACTAGAGAAGGCCATCGGTCAGCAGCTATCTACAAGAAAGCCCCCTACTAGACACCTCCTAATCAGGTTTTCCTTCCTACCACAGCACCGAGACCGCACTCATCACCACCACTGACGACATCAGAGCACTCCTCGACCACACAGACACTGCTACCCTGATCCTCCTCGACCTAATAGCCGCGTTTTACACCAACTCCCACCACATCCTCATCAACAGACTCCACAGCATCGTAATACAAAACAACGCCCTCAAATAGATCACATTCTTCCAGATATGATGTATTCAGAGCATCCGACTACCCCCTTTCACCTCCTCACCCAAGAGCATCATTTGCAGCATACCCCAAGGTTCATCCCTTAGACCCACTTTGTTGAACACCTACATGACCCCCCCAGCCAACATTGTTAGATCTCACAGACTCAACATCATCTCCTACACAGACCATACTCAACTGATTCTCTTGCTTACTGAAGACCCTCCACCACTAAAACCAACTTCCGCAATGCCATGACCACCGTAGCCGGCTGGATGAAAAATAACTGCCTAAAGCTCAACTCTGACACAACAGAAGTCCTGATCTTCAGAAAAAAGACCTCCATTTGGGAACATAGCTGGTGGCCAGCTGAACTCAGACAAACTCCTACGCCTACAGACCATGCTCGCAACCTTGGAATCATCCTCTACAGTGAGCTGACCATGAAGCAGCAGATCAGTGCAGTCACCTCCTCCTGCTTCCATACCCTCTGCATGCTCCGCAGAATCTTCATATGTATCACAGCCAACACCAGGAAAGCCATCACCAGGCCCTTGTCACCACCTGCGTCAACTATGGTAACGTCGACTATGGCCACGCTCTCTATGCTGACCTGTCCTCCCAGCTTCTAAAGAGACTCCAGACTATACAGAACACTGCCACAAGTCTCATGTTGGACCTTCACAGGCACACCCACATCACCTCCCTCCTCAAAAACTTCCACTGGCTTCCCGTAAAGAAGAGATGTGATTTTAAGGTCCTCATCCATGCCTACAAACCCCTACATGTTCAAGGACCAGACTACATCAACCACGGTCTACACTTCCACCAACCCACCAGACACCTGCGCTCTTCCTCTTTGGCCCTCAGCTCTCCCGAATCCTGCACATCTACTGCGGTGGCTGCTTTTTTTCCTACATCGCCACCAAGGACTGGAACGACTTACCCCTCCCCCTCCAAACTGCTCTGTCACTGGCAGAATTCAGGAAGAGTCTCAAGACCTGGCTTTTCAACAGAGACATTGCACCCCAGTGCCCAGATACCCCCAGAGGTGACAGCGACATGCTCTACAAATGACTGATTGATTGATTGATTGATTACCGCAGCTGCTCCGGGGGGGCAGAAAGACTGTGCCCATTTGTGGGAGGCTGGCGGCATTGTCATGCCCATTCTGGGCAGCCCCCATCCCTATATTTTTTTTTTTTAAAGCCCTTGTCGCTAGTGGGCCAGATAGTGAGCTATAGCCCCCATTAGCCCCCCCCCGGGGGTGGGGGCAGAAAGGTTTTAATCCCATTTATTTGAGGGGGGTGCAGAAAGACTGATTTTGGCCAAACTAATGTTGGGTATTAAAAACCCTTGCATAAGGGGCTGCTACCCCCTACTGGGTGTCTAGTGGTGGATGCCTGCTTGAAGATCACACTCCTTTGGAGCTCCAGAAGAAGGAATACACTAGGGAGGGGTACCATTGGAAAGGGAAGATTCTCCCCTTCCTAAAGATACCTCTCCCGTCTGCATCGGTGCTGAGATAGCCCCACAAGCACTGATGCAAAGAAAGTGAAATGAGATGATCGGCTCATTTCACTTTTGTTTTCAAAGAAATTACATTAGCGAGCCAGGGGCGTTGATTGTCATACAAAGAAACAAACCAAGAAACAGCTCTCCCCCAGCAACTGCAGCTGTTTCTTTGAGCAGGAAATCCCCTGCCTTCCCCAGAGGGATTTCCAATGCCATGTGCGTGGACGGCTCCAATCCGTCCAACACACGCAACCAGTTAATAAGCTTGATAGTTGTTTGACTACATTGACATGACTTGTTAAGAGTATGTTTGACATATGTTTGAGTATGTTTGAATCTGTTATGGCACAGTGAGTGAAAATATGTTTTCTCTATATAAAATTACTGAGGTAGTGACTACATGAACATCAGTTCACGCTTAGGGCTTGTCAAATTATGTTTTATGGTTAGTCATTGGCTTGGAAGGCATCTGGGTGCATCTTATCATTTTCATGTAGAAATTATTATGGTTAGAAGGGTTCCCTGAATAGGTACTGGACACAAGCAGGATGAGCGCAATTGCACAGTGATCAATTTCAGAGAAGCAGGAAATATATTATATAGGCTGATCTGTTTCCCTTTTATGCTGCAGCAGGCTCGGGCCCTTAAATTGGGTTACTTCTACAAGCCAGCAGCCTGCAATAGACCACTGGCTACACAACTACATAGGATCATTTGAATGCTGCTTGTTACTCTTTCAATGTTTACGCTTCCAGTAAATATACTTCTTGAACAAATTACACTGATTGATTTACTTGATAGGAGAGCACAGGATTGCAGTTCATTACATGAGCTTTCAATAGCATCATCCTTTGATTTAGTGTGCTTATCCCATTCTATGTTTACCAAAACTCAACCACATAACCAAATATATGACTAATATTGTGGCCCTTTTTCTTAAAGACTCAATTAACCTTGGAATGTGTTTCTTGAAATGTGGGTGGTTTAAGTACTAACCTGGATAAGTCACTGAGTCTTGCTTACTAAGCAATACAATTTAATCTGTCTTCAAGAAACATGGGCTCTTTGGATATATCCAATGGTAAATGGTCATATTGTCTATGCTATTCTAGTCATTCTATCAAGGTCAGATTGAGTCAAGGGTGGTTTGCTTTAGTTGGTTTGGGCTTTATTTTTGGGGAAAGTAAATTGGATTTGCTTTGACTCCCACATATGCAGTTGCTCTGTGTAGAGTGTAATGGACGACATCATATTTTGGTAGTTAACGTTTATAATAACTCTGACCATCAGAATATTGATACAATAAAATATGTTGCCCTTGATAAATGTTTAGATGCAAAAAAACCATAAAAAACAAATAATGGTTTGGCCGGGGGAAGTTAATGCTCGTCTTTACCCTTCAACCTCTGAGGATGTTTGAGAAGTATCAAGTCTAAATGGAGAGGATCAATCCCATTTACTCCATGATGCATATGGTAAAGCTTTAAATCATGTTCTTGTTAAACATAATGGGGGTCATTACGACCCCGGCAGTCGGTGCAATAGTGGAGGTATTACTGCCAACAGGCTGGCGGTACCTATCTCCACTAATATGACATTGGCGGTTTGGCCAAAGCCAAACCGCCAAGTCAACACACCGACCACCATGGCTCTAACGCTTGCTGGGCTGGAGACTTCACTCTCCAGCCCTTCGGCCATCACTAGGCCGCCCATGACATTTTGACCCCGCCCACCGCCATGTTTTCTGTGGTTTCTGTACCGCCATGGAAACCACAGCGGTAGGCACTGATAGGGGCCTCCCCCGGCCCCTCCCCAGAGTCCTCCCCCACCCTCCCGAACCCCCCCACATATACACACACACATGCACATACATACACACCCTAACACACACGCATACACATATTCACCCACGCATGCATACATTCAGACACACTCACTGCAAAACTCACAAACATACATCCAGGCACACATGCAAGCGCACAACACAACGTGCACACACACACACAAATGCACACAACACCCCCCTCTCCTTTTGGAGAACCCGACTTACCTGCTTGCAGGCGGTCCTCTGGCAGGAGACGGGACACAGCGCTGCTCCCAGCAGCAGCGGCCGCCAGCAAAACACCGCCAGGCTGTTTCATGGAACATGATACGGTAGGCAGCGTTTTGATGGCGTGGGGCTACCTTACCGATGTCCGCTGCCATGATCGTCTCCAGAATTCCGCAAGCCTTCTTGCGGAATTCCAGCTACGGTCATAATGACATGGACGGTCAGTAGCCGTCGCCGTGGCGGTAGGCAGCATTTGCCGCCAATCTCATAATGAGGGGCAATGTTTTTTTGCTTTTAGTGCCTGAGCCCCCCCTCTGTTTCTTCCTTGGCATCAAACTTTACTGGAAGAGGACTATTGATGTTATCATCTTTTCTGAAGATATTAGTGCATCTGCATCTATTTTTACTGTCTCCATTGGTGTCAGTGATCATAATGTCCTTTCTGTATCTTTCTTGAGTCCACTGAAAATAAAGGCATTGCTTAATTAGAATTCTGTTAATCCATCTCATTAGCTATGCGATTTATTGATCTCAAACAAGGCAGAAATATTTGATTGTGTAGATCAATATTAATCAAACTATGGGTTGGGAGCAGATTTTTGACAGGTTGTGAAAGTCCAAGAAATAAAGAGAGATGCCTTAAAACTCTGGGACTGATGTAAAAAGGTAAACTTACACTTTTGTGTACATTTACAATTGTTTGCTATTCATACAGGGATTTCCAAGTTGTATCTTTATGGTTGCAGAGTCTCTGCACATAAACATACATATCTTTTTATGTGTGGAGACTTTACACTCGTAAATATACAACTCATAAAATACCGTTGTTAATAGCAAACAGGCCCACTGTATTTACATTTTCAAATTTGCTGCACTTCAAAGACAGAGGTCAAATGTAAGGCTATATCTTCCGACAAATTGCTGCTTATATTTTAACACATTAGGGCACTCATTATGAGTATGGCGATCTGTGGAACGTCGCAGTGAAGGTGGCTGTCAGACCAGCGGTGAAGACCGCCATAATACGAGTCAGGGGAAGGCAACTGCAGAACACAGCCAGATTTCCATCCGAACCGCCAGTGTGGATGGACCAGTGCAGCCGGCGGCACACATCTCCAGGCCGGCGGTCAGGCATTTCCCATGTCCGTACTACGAGGCTGCGCACTGCCAGGATTTCTGGGGCAGTATCACCTCCATGAAAAGCATGGCGGAAAAGAACAGCATAAAAGGGAACACTCACCTTCAGGAACACAGGCACATCCGAAGGTGCCATTGCATGTGAATTGCAAGTCTTCCCAATGCTCATGCTGGCCATTGACTTCCAGGACCAGCGACGCCGACCAAGACACTAACCGTAAGTACACCAGCCTAGCACACACTGGAGAGAAGGACATTAGTACCCACACACAACACACACACATGGCATGAAAAGCCACGCCCACAGACATACAAACACCCATACCAACACACACACACACATACACACATGTCAAATTGCATAACTACGACACAGATATGTGGAAGGAAAGCCAGCACAAGGTTGTCTCTATTGACACCAATGGTGTAGTGGTGCAGATATAATAAATAACTGAAACAAATATAAACTATGTACAATGATGCCCAAGGGCCAATCAAAAATTGTCCATTGTGCCCCAATAACACAACTTGACTCATGACTGCAAAATGCTGGCATCCACAGGGCAGGGGTGAGGGAGGGTTTGGGCTTAGAGGGGGGTCCTTTGGGCTGGGCTTGGAGGGGGGTCCTTTGTGCTGGGTTTGAAGGGGGCTCCTTAGGCTTGCCCCTGGATGGTGGTGGTTTAGTCAGGAGGGGGGTGGTTTGGAAGTGGAGGGAGTGGGCTTGGCCTTGGCTGTGGGAGGGGTAACTGTGGACTTGGTAGGGATGGAAGTCTTTGGCGGGAAGGGGCATGGTGCTGACCAGTGGAGGCCAGGGAGGTGGAAGGCAGAGGTCTGGGAAGGGTAGCAGAGCGCACTGGGTGAACAGGGACTGGGCCGGGGGGGGGCAGGGAAAACTCTGTCAGGAAACGTTTCTTAGGGGCAGAAGGTAGATCGTGGAAAGGACGTTTAGGAGAGGAGGGAGAGGGTATGGTTGAGCGGTGTGTAAGTGGAGGTGTTTGTGGTGTGTAAGTGGAGGTGTTTGTGGGTGTGTGCCATGTGTGTGCTGGGTGGGTGTTGTGTGGGTGAGTTTGGGCGTTTAGGTGTACTGGGAGGAGGGGTGGAGGAGATGCAGGGAGATGGCAGGGGGATGTGTGAGTGAATGTTGGGGTGGTGTCTGCAGGTAGGGTGGATGAGCTCCATATGGGGGTGTTGATTGGTGTGGTGTGTGTGCGTGTGGTGTATGAGGTGCACGTATAGGGGTCTGATATTGTGGTGACAGTGAGGGAACATTTAGCAGGATCTGGGACTGATGAGGTGTTGACTGGAGGTGTGAGTGTTGTTGTGACTGTGAGGGGGAGGTGGTGGGGGAGTCGGTGAAGGGAGTGGATGTTGGCATGTCTGCATGTTAATGTGGTTTGTGTACATGGCGGTGGTGGCATTTGTGGTGTGTGTGTCTGCCCTTGCGTACCGTGTCTGTTGATGTGGATGCATGTGGGTCAGTAAGTGTACCTTGGATGGGTGAGGGGAGAGGGATGTAGGTTTGGGAACAGGTAGCTGGAGGGGGGCCGGAAGAAGATGGGACACTGGCTGCCGTCAAGGAGGAGGCCTGAAACAATTTCTGCAGGCCAGAGAGGGCACCATTAATGCCTTCCAAGAACTCATTGTTCGCTGCATCTGGGATGACCTCAGGAGGTCAATAGCCACCTCATGAAAGGCAGCAGGGCTGATTGGGGCAGGGTCAGAGGTGCCTGTGGCGAAGGAGATGCCCACTCTCCTGGGTGAGCGGGCACAGGCAACTGGGTGGCGATCTACAGGGATGGTGGTGCTGGTAAGGGAGGTGGTGGACAAGGACGGTGCTGGGATGGTCCCAGATGGGTCCGCCACTGCCAGGGAACGTCCATTGGAGGAGGAATCCAAAGATGGTATTGTCGATCCTGTCTCCCTCGTGGCACTCCCTTGCCCTCCATCCCACTGGTCCCCTTGGCTCCGCTGGTATTTTCCTTCTGGGTCCCATGGGCTTCAGCATCCCCACTCACCAGTGCCCCTTCTCATTCGCCTGATGATGCCGATGCACACAAAGACAGAGGAGGAGAGGGAGGGTGGGTGTTTGGAAGAGAGAGAGACAGAGTGCAATCAGTCAATGCCAGCACAACAGTCATACAGAGTAACTACATCATCTTCTGATGCCATGCCATGACACTCCCTGCCCTAACCTACACATGCTACAACAATGGAACACCAAGGGGGAAAGCACAGCAATGCACATGTATACCGCTGATGCTGATACAGATGCAATTGTGTACGTGATGAGAGGCATACCCGCCACATCTGCCTTGGTCCTGCCCTCTTCACATGCTCATAGAGACACACTATTCCTGGACTACAGAACCAACAGAATCCTGCATGGCTAGTTGGCATGCCAACTAGGCCATTGTCCAATTGCACAGTGACATCCTGGCTCACCCTACCTCACTACACATACAGTACCTGGCAGCAGAATGAGGACTCAACAGTCACCTTTGGCATAGTCGTTTGATCAACTGATTACAATGGCCTGTCACCACATTTGCTATGATCTTGTTGACATGTACTACCTAGCACATCTTGGTAGTAGGTGGCAACACAGATACCGCATTAGAGCTAACTGCACCTCCATTCACAGAATGCATGGCCACACATCCATGATGCAAATCCTGCCTGGCTGGTCAATACTCATAGTGAACATAAATCCACCTAGTATGCACGCTATAGGTTCCTAATAGTGCACACCCAAAGCCACTATGGCAACACATATCGTGAGTGAGAGTGTGTACTCATCCCCTCGCAGCTGCTGTGCTGCCCTCAAGTGCCCATCCACCTCAGGGTAGGCCACCACCAAAATTCAGCCCATCAGGGGGGTCAGGGTCCGATGGGCACCCCTCCCATGTTGGGAGGACATCCCCAGCTGGGCCTCTGCCGTCTTCTGGGCCCAGTGTCTCAGGTCTTCTCACCTCTTTCTGCAGTGGGTGCTCTGCTGGGCATGGACCCCCAGGGACCACACTTGTTTGGCAATGGCACGCCATATCCCTTTCTTCTGATGGGTGCTGACCTGCAAGGGTGACACAGACAGAAGGCCAAATTAATGTACAGTGGCATCACAGGGACAGCAGTGGACAGCACACATCTCATGACCACACTCACATGTCATCAGTCCACGTAGGCTCAGACTCCTCATCCATGTCTATTATCCAGTCATTATCCAGTCACAGAGACTTGTCCCAAGGCCCTCATCCCCATATGCACCACTCAAAGAAAGGACAGTCACTTTGGCCTCACCTGCTGCTCTGGAGCCCGATACAACTGTCCATACAGGGTTAGGACCCCTCCATGAGCTTCTCCAATTCCTCTTGGGTGAAGGCTGGGGCCCTATCTCCTGCAGGACGTGGCAACTTGGCTACCAGATTCAGAATACAGCAGTAAATGCAATGGAGGTCATCTGTGCACGACTGTCAGGAGTGAAGTGAGCATGAGCACATGAAATGGTGGTCACGGCCACTGCATACATCACCGTCAATACATGCAGCGATCACCGTTGGCTCCTGTCTCCCATAGGCAACCATGTTAACCAATGAGGAGTTGCACGGAGGTTTAGACAGCCCACCGCCATGACGTGTTACGCCGGCGGGATGAGCCCACTTCCATCTGTCCATTGCATGCAGTACAGGCGGCGGCCATTTTACATGTGCAATGTGTTTTGAAGGTGCATTTAAGGTGTGTCTTGGGTGAAATTTGGTGACCTGTGCACAGCTGAAATACACCCACACAGTCAATGCTGCACATCATAGTTTCTACTCCCTCCCATTTGCAGGTACGGTAGAAGGTTGAGGATGAGGAATGCTCAGGTGTACAGGCCCCTAGTCGATCTTGCCACCCTGGAAGAGCAACACGTCATACAAACCTATCATTCAAACCGTCAGACCATCATGGAGCTGGTGACCCAGTTGGAGCCGGAACTATTGCCTGCCATTCGTCATCCTAATGCTATCCCTTGCACTGTACAGGTGTTGTCAGTCCTCCACTACCTTGCCTAAGGGACCTTTTAGATGACAGTAGGTTTGGCAGCAAGGATGTTACAGCCCATGTTCAGCAACGTCCTGAAGGATGTCCTATGTGCCCTGCTGCGACATATGTGCAGCTACATCAGTTTCCCACATCGTGTTGATTTGCCCACTATGAAAGCTGCCTGCTATGATCTGGCACATGTCCCTCATATGATAGGGGTCATAGATGGCACCCACATTGCCCTGGTGCCACCCAGGAGGAGTGAACAAGTGTAGAGGAACTGTAAAAACTTCTATTCTACCAATGTGCAAGTGGTGTGTCTCACTGACCAATATATCACACAGGTGATGGACAGGTTCCCTGGGTCTGTGCATGACTCCTACATTCTGTGGAACAGCACCATCCCACACATGATGGCTCCAATACAGAGAGACCGGGATTGCCTAATTGGTATGTATCCTTTGATATCTGTGCCCCTCTGCTCTCAGCACTCTTCACAACCTACGCTACACCCTCCTGGTCCTGACATGGCTCTCACCTCTGTGCACACAGATGACTCTGGCTATCCCAACCTTCTCTGGCTACTGATACCCATGAGACATCCGACTACAGCTGCTGAAAACAGGTACAATGAGGCCTGCAGTAGTACAAGATGGGTGGTTGAGCTGACCATTGGTCTACTGAAGGCCAGATTCTGGTGTCTGCACATCTGCAGAAGTGCCCCACTCTACACACCACAGAAAGTGTGCCAGATCATTGTTGTTTGCTGCATGCTATACAATCCTTCCATGAGACTTCACTTCCCATTGCTGGATGCAGAGGAGGTGGCAGCTGTACCAGTGGCTGATGAAGGAGACATGGTGTAGGAGGCTGGCCTGGCTTATAGTGGGTACCTGATGGTACTTACACCTTGTGCCAGGTCCAGTTATCCCTTATTAATGGATTAGTAATGTTCTAGCAACTTAGGCTGATAGAGGTAGCTATAGCAGAGCAGCTTAGGCTGAACTAGGAGACATGCAAAGCTCCTACTATACCACTTATATCATATAGCACTATATCATCAGAAACACAGGCCCATATTTATACTTTTTAATGCAGAACTGCGCCGATTCAGTTGTGCGTCAAAAACTTTACCACTGGCTAACACCATTCCTACGTGCCATGCGGGCGCCTTATTTAAGGAATGATGTTAGCCGGCGCTGCAGACTGGTTTGAGTAAAGAAAATGACTCAAACCAGGCAGCGCCGGCGTAGGGGAAAATGGGGGTTGTGCGTCAAAAAATGGTGCAAGTCAGGTCTGAGGCAAAAATCATGCCTCAAACCGGACTTGCACCATTTTTTGACGCACAACCCCCATTGAAATGACTCCTGTCTTAGCAAAGACAGGAGTCATGCCCCCTTGCCCAATGGCCATGCCCGGGGGACTTCTGTCCCTTGGGCATGGCCATTGGGCACAGTGGCATGTGGGGGGCCCAAGTTAGGCCCCCCCTATGCCACTTTAAAAAAAATTAAAAAATACTTACCTCAACTTACCTGTACTGACCTGGGATGGGTCCCCCCATCCATGGGTGTCCTCCAGGGGTGGGCGAGGGTGGCAGAGGGTGTCCCTGGGGGCAGGGAAGGGCACCTCTTGACTCCTTCCGAGCCCACAGGTTCCTTAATGCCTGCCCTGACCCAGGTGTTCAAAAACGGCGCACATCAGGCTGTGTGCAGTTTTTTAAGGCCCACTCACTCCTGTGTGTCAAAATGACTCTGGAGTATAAATAAGGCGCCCAGGCCTTAAAGTCACTTTTTGGATGGGAACGCCTACCTTGCATATCATTAACGCAGCAGTTTCCCACCTCAAAAAAATGACGCACACGGTGGAATTTTGACATCTGCGGGGTCGGGCGTCAGAGTTTAAATATGGGGCAAGGTTTGGCCGAATGTGCGTCAAAATGTTTGATGCACATTCAGCACAAACAGAGTATAAATATGCCCCACAATACTCAGAGTTACTAAAAATAAAGGTACTTTATTTTAGTGATAATATGTCAAAAGTATCTCAGAGGATATACTCCCTTAGGAGGTAAGCAAAATACACAAAATATACACACAAACCAAAATCAGGTAAGTAAACAGTTAGAAAATTAGTGTAAACACTGTAGAACACAATAGAATGCAATAGGAGACAATAGGCCTAGGTTCAACACAAACCATATACTCCAAAAGAGGAATGCAAACCACAAATGGACCCCAGGCCTAGTGTAGTGTGTAGAGGGTCGCTGGGAGTGTAAGAAAACACTAAGGTTGTCCAAGATACCCCAACCCAAGGCCCTGAAAAGTAGGAGTAAAGTTACCACACTACCCCAGAAAGACAGTAAAGTCGAGAAAGGGGATTGTGCAAAGACAGCAACTGACTGCAAAGCACTGAAGACGGATTCCTGGACCTGAGGACCTGTTAAGGAAGGGGACCAAGTCCAAGAGTCACGCAAGAGTCCAGGGGGGGGAGGAGCCCACTAAACCCCAGATGAAGGTGCACAAGGGCTGCCTCCAGGTGGAAGAAGCTGAAGATTCTACAACAACGGTAGGTGCCAGGAACTTCTCCTTTGGAAAGAAGATGTCCCACGGCATGCTGGAGGATGCAGAGTTGTTTCCATGAAGAAAGACCGCAAACAAGCCTTGCTAGCTGCAAGACTCGTGGTTAAAGATTATGGGTGCTGCCAGGGCCCAGGAAGGACCAGGAGATTGCCCCTTGGAGGAGGAGACAAAGGGCGCGCTCAGCAATAGAGAGTGCCCACGCAGAAGTAGGCAGCACCTGCAGAAGCACTTGAACAGGCATTCAAGAAATCTGAGCATGGCAGTCATCTCAACACAAGAAAAGAGGGTCCCACGAAGCAGAAGATCAACTCAGCGAGTTGAGCAATGCAGGACGGAGTGCTGGGGACCTGGGCTGTGCACGAAGGAAGTCTTGCAAAAGTGCACAGAAGCTCTAGCAGCTGCAGATCACGCTGTGCACAGGATTACTGTCTGGCATGGGGAGGCAGGGACTTACCTCTGCCAAATTTGGACAGAAGGACCACTGGACTGTCGGGGTCATGTGGATCCAGCTCCTGTGTTCCAGGGACCATGCTCTTCAAGATGAGAGGGGACCCAGAGGACCAGTGATGCAGATGTTTGGTGCCTGCGTTAGCAGGAGGGAGACTCCATCGACCCGCAGGAGATTTCTTCTTGGCTTCCAGTGCAGGGTGAAGGCAGACAGCCCTCAGAACATGCACCACCAGGAAACAGTTGAGAAAGCCAGCAGGATTAGGCGCTACAATGTTACTGGTAGTCATCTTGCTACTTTGTTGCAGTTTTGCAGGGGTCCTGGAGCAGTCAGCGGTCAATCCTTGGCAGAAGTTGAAGAGAGAAGTGCAGAGGAACCCTGGTGAGCTCTTGCATTCGTTACTCGAAGACAAACCCACAGGAGAGACCCTAAATAGCCCTCAGAGGAGCATTGGCTACCTAACCAGGTAAAAGCCTATCAGGAGGGTCTCTGACGTCACCTGCTGGCACTGGCCACTCAGAGGTCTCCATTGTGCCCTCACACCACCTCTGCATTCAAGATGGCAGAGGTCTGGGACACAATGGAGGAGCTCTGGGCATCACCCCTGGGGTGGTGATGGACAGGGGAGTGGTCCCTCCCCTTTCCTTTGTCTAGTTTCGTGCCAGAGCAGGGGCTAGGGGCTCCCTGAACCGGTGTAGACTGGCTTATTGTTGGAAAATGGGTTATTGGTAAGGGCAGGTAAGTACCTACCCTTAGCAATAGGCCACTAACCTCCACTTAGGTCCAGTTAGGTCTCTGTAACTTAAACCCAGCTCAACCCTTCGTAGCTTGGCAACAAGCGACAAGGCTTAACTTAGGAGACAGAGTGTAAAGCATTCCAATATCACAAAAGACTAATTAAATAAAACACAGGAAACAGTTTAAAAATCCAAAACCAATTCATAAAAATATACAATATATGTTTATCTTTAAAATGACACAAAAACGAATAAAATCAGATAAGGGGAACCGGAGATATGAATTTTTAAATAATTATTGTTTTTTTAGCGCCTAGAAACAAAAAGCGCTAATCAGGTCATCTGGTTGCACCTCGACCGGGGCAAAGTCAAAGTTTCAGGCCGACCACGATGGAGCCCGGCTCGGCTACAGGCCGCGGGAGGCCTAGGTCAAAAGTTTACCTTCGCACTTAGTCGTTTTTCGGAAGATTTTTTTCAGCGGAACAAACCTGCCAGTCCAATCCGACCTCCTGGAACTCTTCTCCGGATACGCATCGCGTAGTAGTAGTTTTTTTGAGGTGAAAATCCTTCGACCGGGGTAAACCTGGATCTTGATCCGACGTCCTTGGAGCCCTCCTCGGATACGCTGGCTGGGAGGTCCCGGTCAACTTTCTACGTTCGGACTTAGGGGGTCATTCCAACTTTGGCGGTCGGTGTTAAAGCGACGGCTAAACCGCCAACAGTCTGGCGGTAAAAAAAATGGAATTCCGACCCTGGCGGAAACCGCCAACAGAGACTGCCACTTCAACACACCGCCCGCCACGGCGGGACAAACAAACAGCGTGGCGGTCACCGCCAACAGACAGGCGAGAGTCAATGTACCGCCCACCCCATCACAACCTACCAATCCGCCACCTTTTCCGGGGCGGTAGTGTCAAAGCCCAGCTCACCTGAGTTCTTGTTCAGTTCTGATGGAGGTTGAAGACAATCCGACCCCACCCTGAAACTGCTTGTTCCAGCACACTAGTTTTTAAAACAGTGCACTAAGAACAGAAGCTCAAGGGAAGGGGGGAAGTGGATAAAATAAAAAAAAGAGAGACAACACCGTTCTTGCGTTTCCACTGTTGAAGTGCTGCACAAATCTGCGGCCCTTTCTGACTTCTGTAGAAACTGGTGCCTAATGAAACATAAACAAAGAACAGATAAGTGCAACCTATTCCTAAATGGGTTCCTGACTATCCCTTTATTTATTGGAAATTCTCTTCTAAAAGTACCTCTTGGATCCTGGTCTCTAGTTTCCAGGTTTGGAATGTGTTACTGCTCTGGGATGTGTTTTCTATTACTGTTAAGCTTCTAAAAAATTAAACAAACACCGTTATCAGAATTACCAATATCAAACATTCATCATAATATAACTAAAGCCTAAATTCCCAATAGCAGACTCACTTTTCGCATATTTCCAGAATCTTTTATAAAACAAATACTGTACTTTTACATCAAAATACAGCATGTAATTTGTGCAAGTCCTTGATTTACTGTTTTCCTTGCTGTCAATGGTTTCCACTGTTCGATTCCCAAAAGTTCCATGAAAAAAAACAATGTCCGCTTCACAAAGTCCTGCAAAATAATCCTGCAACAAAGAGCCTTAATCACAATGCTCGTGGAAGGCACTTCGCCTCAAACTGTCTATACACGAATCCAGAAATTGCCGTCAAAGCTCCCTCAGGTAATAAAAAGTTTTGCACTTACTTGTTGCTGGCAAGAGATACTGATCAGTCTAACCTTGTCTTCTTTCTCTTTTGCAGGTTACTCGTAGGAGAGAGGCTGAGGCAAGGAGGAACCGGAAACCGGAAGAAGGAAGAGCCAGCAGCTGCGCCAATTGAAGTCAAAGAAAGTCTGTAAAGAGCAGGAGTGCCAGCGCCGAGGGATCTGTTCTCAGGTAAGCGGGAGGTAGACGAGCACAAGCACTGGGTGAGGCTCGGGGGATGCCTTTTATAGACAGGGCTGGGTGTGGTTCGAAGAGCTGGGTGTGGTTTGAAGGGCTGGGTGTGGTCCTCACATGCTGCACATGTTCTTGGAAGGTGTGCAGAGCTGGGTGTGGTTTGAAGAGCTGGGTGTGGTCCTCACATGCTGCACATGTTCTTGAAAGGTGTGCAGAGTTTCAGTTATTATGCAAATGAGTTGGATTAACACATGGCCTAGGGAGGAGTGTTTTAAAGAAGCCTTGGTAAAAGCAAGGCCCAATGTGTAAACAAAACAGCACATTAAACAACATACACAGAAGCCTAGGGGGGGGGGAGGTGAGATAACAAGAAAGGCTTTGAATAGTAAGTTTAAAAGGGAGATATTACAGAACCCACTAGTGCAGTGAGAGGGGACATGCTCTTTGCTGTGTACAAACCCTAACAGTTGCCCCCCTCAAAGGCCCTCCTACAGGACGGGGTTTTCCTGGATTTTTTAAATAAAACCGTCTAATCAGCTGTGGGGCATGTACATATGATGCTGGTTCCCATGAATTCTCAGATTCATCATATCCTTTCCATTCTACTAAATAAAACAGACGTCCACTAATTCTTTTTGAGTCTTTTATGCTTTTCACTTCATATTCCAGATTTCCTTTAATTGGTATGGGTGGAGGTGGTGGTTCAGGTCGGGTTTTTGAGTTGTACGGCTTAAGCAAGGACACATGGAATGTAGTATGTACTGGATATTCTTTTGGTAAATCTAATTTTACTGTTACCGGGTTTACTATGGCAGTTATACTAAAGGGTCCAATGAAACGTGGTTGCAGCTTTCGGGATCCCTCTATGTTTAGGTTTTTTGTGGAGAGCCATACCTTGTCACCAATTTTATACATTGGGGCCTCAGACCTGTGTTTGTCTGCTTGTCTTTTCATGCTTTCCTTGTACTTTAATAAATGTTTCCTGGCTTTGTCTTGTATGTCACCTAACTTCGTTAGTCTATCCGTTACTGTAGGCAACAGGGAATCTTCTAACAAAATGGGTATAGCTCTTGGATGATACCCCTGCAAGAAATAGAATGGTGAGCAAAGTAGAGCTGAATGCTCAGTATTATTATAAACAAACTCTGCTACAGGAAGAGCTTCCAACCATTCACTAGAATAATCAGCCAATAAACAACGTAGCGTTTGAAGTAAGGTTTGGTTCAGTCGTTCAGTCTGTCCATCTGTCTCTGGGTGGAAAGCAGTGGATAAGGCCACATCTATTTTCAGTTTTTCACATAATTTTTCCAAAATCTGGAGTTGAACTGGCTCCCTCGGTCTGACACCACTTTGCTTGGCAAACCATGTAAACGCACAATTTCCCTTATAAAAATATCAGCAAATTCTGCTGCCGTGGGTAATTTCCGTAATGGTACAAAATGTGCCATTTTAGATAAAAAATCCACTATAACCAACACTGTTGTGAAGGATTTTACAGGTGGTAAACCTACAATAAAGTCTACGCTCACAGTGTGCCAAGGTTGTTTGGGTGTTGGCATTGGTATTAACAAGCCGTCAGGAGCCTTATGAGAAGATTTATGTCTTGCACAAATTGGACAGGTAGTGACAAATTGCTTAATGTCCTTTCTTATAGTGTCCCACCAAAAGTGTTTTTGCACATTTTCCAGGGTTTTTACCCAACCAGGATGACCTGCCAACGGTGAGGCGTGATGCCAAATTATCACCTGTGTTTGTAATTCAGAGGTGGGCACTAACAGCATGTTGTCGTGATACAATAAACCTTGTTGTATTGTGTTATGGGAATCCTTTAACCAATCCTGAGGTGCTATTTGCATGTGTGCATTATATAGATCTGTGATTAAATCCTTCTGTTGTACTGGTGCCAACAACTTTTGGGGAGGAATAATGGGTTCTCCTATTTTATCTTGTTTCATGTCTGAGGTATGTCCGTATCTAGATAACACATCAGATTGAATTTGTTGTGCACCTGGTCTATAGGTTATAACAAAGTCAAATGTGCTAAAAAAATTTAACCAGCGCATCTGACGTGGTGTTAGTGCTTTAAGTGATCCAAAAAACTGTAGGTTCTTATGGTCAGAAAAGATTGTAACTGGGTACTTGGCTCCCATTAAATGGTGCCTCCATTCTGAAAAGGCTACTTTGATAGCTAGTAGTTCCCTTTCAGCCACAGTGTAATTTTGTTCAGCTGGTAATAACTTTTTGGAATAGAAGGCTATAGGATGTAACTGGCCATCTACTGCATCTCGTTGAGAGAGAACTCCTCCTAAAGCTACTTGTGAAGCATCCGCTTCAATAAAAAAGGGCAAGTCAGGATCAGGATGTTTCAGAATTGGGGCTGAAGTGAACTTTTGTTTTAGGAGTTGAAAGGCGTGTGCCGCCTCATCAGTCCAAATAAATCGTTGCCCTTTACGCAACAAGGTAGTTATTGGGGTTGCAATGTCTGCAAAATGTGCAATAAACCTCCTATAAAAATTGGCGAAACCCAGAAATTTCTGAATATCTTTTACAGAGGATGGTTCTGGCCAATCAGCAATAGCACTGATTTTCTTTACATCCATAGTTATTCCTTGAGGTGACAGGCAGTATCCTAAAAAGTCCACCTTGTTGACATTAAAAGTACACTTTTCTAACTTAGCAAAAAGATGATTTTCTTTTAACTTTGATAATACTGCACAAACATGTTGGGTATGTTCTTCTGAGTTCTTAGAGTAAATGAGGATGTCGTCTATGTATACTATGACACAAACGTCCAGGAATCCGTGTAGGACCTCATTTATAAAGAACTGAAAGGCCGCAGGGGCATTACATAACCCAAAGGGCATTACTGTGTACTCAAATAAACCAAACTTTGTCTTGAAAGCTGTCTTCCACTCATCCCCCTCTTTTACTCGGACCAGGTGGTAAGCTCCCCGCAGATCTAGTTTAGTGTATACAGTAGAATGTCTTAATTGATCCAACAACACAGGTATTAGAGGAAGAGGATATTTATTCTTTATTGTAGCCTTATTTAGTCCTCTATAATCGATACACGCGCGCAGGGATTTATCCGGCTTCGGGATAAAAAAGAGTGGAGATGACACTGGAGATGTGGAATGACGGATGAACCCAGACTGTAGTAGGTCATCTAGGTAGGTTCTTAAGTATTTGGTTGCTTCGTCAGTCAAAGCATATACTCTGTTATTAGGTAAAGGGGCCCCTGGGAAAAGATCTATACGTCAGTCATAAGACCGATGTGGGGGCAGCACACTAGCCTTTACTGGATCAAAGACGTCTTTAAAGTCAGAATATTCAGGAGGGAGACTTGGTTCATCTTGTGTAACGCTAGCACAGTGTAATACTGTGCTCTGTTCTGTACCTGCTTCTTGATAGCAATTGGTTCTACAGAAAGAGGAATCCAAAGTAACAGTTCTATTCACCCAATCAATTTTTGGGTTATGAGTTGTTAACCAGGGTACCCCGAGAATCAAACCAAAATTAGGAGTATCTATCAGATCAAAGCTAATAACCTCTGTGTGCCCGTTCTGACAGACCATAACAAGTGGACTTGTTTGTTTTGTGATTAATCCAGAGGTCAATTCTGACCCATCCACTGCACATACTGCTTCTGGACAAGGCTTTAGGCACATAGGAAGTCCTAAGATTTCAGCTAACTTATTATCCACAAAATTTCCTGTCGCGCCTGAGTCCAGTAGGACAGGGAGAGAATGCCTCACTTGGGTAGTAACAATTAAAACGACCTGAATTATGAAATGTCTAGGTATGTGCGGTACCCTGAAGGCTGCAGCATTAGAGGTTTGATTAAGATGTTTTCTCGAACAAGTAACCTCTCCCCTTGTCGAGCTTAATCGTTTCCCGATTCAGTTGAGGAGGTGGAGGAAACAGCACCCTTTCGTGGAGTTTTAGGCTTTACTGGACATTCTCTGGCAAAGTGACCTGCCCTGCCACAATATAAACATAATTGAAATGTTCTCCTTCTTTCTTTTTCCTCTGATGTGAGTGGACCTCTGAGTGTCCCTATTTGCATAGCCTCTGGTTCAGGGAGTTTATTATCTGTGTCTTTCTTCTCGTGTCTAATAAAAGTTAACCGTGATTCCAGTTTGTATTTATCTCTCTTTCTTTCTCCTAGTCTATGTTCTAATTTCACAACTAAATCTACAAAGTCTGAATAGTCTTTTGGCAAATCAACGATATGAGCCAGCGCGTCTTTTAACTCGTCTCTCAAACCTTTATAAAAAAGGGAGACACGCTTTTCTTCTGGCCACTGTGTCTCGGTGAGTAAACGATTAAAACTAGTGAGATAGGTCAATAAATCCTTGTTACCTTGTTTAAGATTTAAAAGCTCATTATCACTTGCCTGCATGAAAGTGTGTTTTGCAAAGAGGCTGGTCATGGTACGTTTAAATTGATTCCAATTATGGAGGATGGGATCATCTCTATCCACGAAAGGAATTGACCAGTTGGCTGCTGTGCCACCCAAATAAGACAAGACGAATGCCACTTTCGTATCATCAGTAGGGAACTGTTGTGGCTTACAAATGAAGTGTAATTGACATTGATTGATAAAAACATGGAATTTGTTACTATCTCCATGAAAACGTTCAGGTGCTGCTAAGGGCACAACATTAGGAACATTAACAGTAACCTCAACTGGGGAAGGCAAAGTTGTATGTTTTGATGGCGCCCCTGTCTCTGAGGAGGTTTTAAACAAAGGCGTAGAAGCTGTGTTCCACTGAGATCCCCTAAATTTATACCTGCTTAAATCCTGTTTTAAAGAGGTATTCTCCATCTTTAATCTCTCTATTTCCTCTTGCATATGTTGCAAGATGCCAGACACTGATTCATTATGAGCCAAGTCCTCATTTAGGGCCTGCGCCATATCCGTGACGTCAATGCCCTCTATTTCTTCCCCGGTATTCATCGTCCACCAGAACTGAAATTTTTTTTTTAAGGCTTGTGCTTCTGTCAAAGCCCAGCTCACCTGAGTTCTTGTTCAGTTCTGATGGAGGTTGAAGACAATCCGACCCCACCCTGAAACTGCTTGTTCCAGCACACTAGTTTTTAAAACAGTGCACTAAGAACAGAAGCTCAAGGGAAGGGGGGAAGTGGATAAAATAAAAAAAAGAGAGACAACACTGTTCTTGCGTTTCCACTGTTGAAGAGCTGCACAAATCTGCGGCCCTTTCTGACTTCTGTAGAAACTGGTGCCTAATGAAACATAAACAAAGAACAGATAAGTGCAACCTATTCCTAAATGGGTTCCTGACTATCCCTTTATTTATTGGAAATTCTCTTCTAAAAGTACCTCTTGGATCCTGGTCTCTAGTTTCCAGGTTTGGAATGTGTTACTGCTCTGGGATGTGTTTTCTATTACTGTTAAGCTTCTAAAAAATTAAACAAACACCGTTATCAGAATTACCAATATCAAACATTCATCATAATATAACTAAAGCCTAAATTCCCAATAGCAGACTCACTTTTCGCATATTTCCAGAATCTTTTATAAAACAAATTCTGTACTTTTACATCAAAATACAGCATGTAATTTGTGCAAGTCCTTGATTTACTGTTTTCCTTGCTGTCAATGGTTTCCACTGTTCGATTCCCAAAAGTTCCATGAAAAAAAACAATGTCCGCTTCACAAAGTCCTGCAAAATAATCCTGCAACAAAGAGCCTTAATCACAATGCTCGTGGAAGGCACTTCGCCTCAAACTGTCTATACACGAATCCAGAAATTGCCGTCAAAGCTCCCTCAGGTAATAAAAAGTTTTGCACTTACTTGTTGCTGGCAAGAGATACTGATCAGTCTAACCTTGTCTTCTTTCTCTTTTGCAGGTTACTCGTAGGAGAGAGGCTGAGGCAAGGAGGAACCGGAAACCGGAAGAAGGAAGAGCCAGCAGCTGCGCCAATTGAAGTCAAAGAAAGTCTGTAAAGAGCAGGAGTGCCAGCGCCGAGGGATCTGTTCTCAGGTAAGCGGGAGGTAGACGAGCACAAGCACTGGGTGAGGCTCGGGGGATGCCTTTTATAGACAGGGCTGGGTGTGGTTCGAAGAGCTGGGTGTGGTTTGAAGGGCTGGGTGTGGTCCTCACATGCTGCACATGTTCTTGGAAGGTGTGCAGAGCTGGGTGTGGTTTGAAGAGCTGGGTGTGGTCCTCACATGCTGCACATGTTCTTGAAAGGTGTGCAGAGTTTCAGTTATTATGCAAATGAGTTGGATTAACACATGGCCTAGGGAGGAGTGTTTTAAAGAAGCCTTGGTAAAAGCAAGGCCCAATGTGTAAACAAAACAGCACATTAAACAACATACACAGATGCCTAGGGGGGGGGAAGGTGAGATAACAAGAAAGGCTTTGAATAGTAAGTTTAAAAGGGAGCTATTACAGAACCCACTAGTGCAGTGAGAGGGGACATGCTCTTTGCTGTGTACAAACCCTAACAGGTAGCCCCGCCGATAAAACGGCGGAAACAGCCATTTCGAACGGAAAACGCTCACCTCCATACACCCCACGAGGAATCTGGACAGCATGGAACCCGAACTACACATCCTCCCAGCGATTGTCTACCTGCTCCTCTACCAGGAGCACGAACGCCGGCGCAGAAGACAACGGTGAGTACTGCACCTATGACACAGGGGAGGGGGGAGGGAAAAAATTACGGGGACACACCTACGCGACACACCCACCCCCACCCTCACCCACTACAACACACACATCAATGCATAGCAATACATCACAGTTACCCCCCCCAAATCCCCTGGAAGAATGCAAAGACAAAAGGAAATGATTCTAAACATTGGAATATATTGTATCACTGGCTTAAAAATATATCACACATCTAAAACCTTTATATACATAAATTTTAAAGTCCGATCATTGTAGCAGGCATTGTCCGTGGACCACTGGGCCCAAATCACATGGGCAAAGCCCACACAGGATACCTGACTCCAACGGAGAGAACACTGCAGGGGCATCAGATAGCAAAACTACAGGCACCTCAGGGGGAATGGAAGGGGGGGCACCTCAGCCAGATGAGTCCACGACGCCAGATCCACGATGGGCCTCCATGGCCACTGTTCCATCCTGGGGAGTGCAAAGCCACAGTCTCTCAAGTCTCTACAGTGGGTGGTTTGCCCACAGTTACATCCTGGGGAGTGCAAAGCCACAGTCTCACAAGTGGATAACAGTCTCCACTGGTTCTGGAGGGGGACTGGTGCCCAGAGTGCTTTGTGCAGCCCTGCCCAACACAGAGGCGGGCCTGCCCCTTCCGCCAATGGGCCAGCGGTGCTTGAGACGGTGGTGCACAGTGCAGCGGTGCTTGAGATGAAGGGCCCTGTTCAGCGGTGCTTGAGACGGCGGTGCCCTGTTCAGCGGTGCTTGAGACGGCAGTGCACAGTGCAGCGGTGCTTGAGATGAAGGGCCCAGTTCAGCGGTGCTTGAGACGGCGGTGCACAGTGCAGCAGTGCTTGAGACGGCGGTGCCCTGTTCAGCGGTGCTTGAGACGGCGGTGCCCTGTTCAGCGGTGCTTGAGACGGCGGTGCCCTGTTCAGCGGTGCTTGAGACGGCGGTGCACAGTGCAGCGGTGCTTGAGATGAAGGGCCCAGTTCAGCGGTGCTTGAGATGGCGGTGCACAGTGCAGCGGTGCTTGAGACGGCGGTGCCCTGTTCAGCGTTGCTTGAGATGGCGGTGCACAGTGCAGAGGTGCTTGAGATGAAGGGCCCTGTTCAGCGGTGCTTGAGACGGCGGTGCCCTGTTCAGCGGTGCTTGAGACGGCGGTGCACAGTGCAACGGTGCTTGAGATGAAGGGCCCAGTTCAGCGGTGCTTGAGACGGCGGTGCACAGTGCAGCGGTGCTTGAGATGGCGGTGCCCTGCTCAGCGGTGCTTGAGACGGCGGTGACCTGTTCAGCGGTGCTTGAGACGGCGGTGCCCTGTTCAGCGGTGCTTGAGACGGCGGTGCCCGGTTCGGCGGTGCATCAGATGAGTGTCCAGCTCAGCGGATCCGGCCATGGCATGGAGGTCATTCGCCACCTGACCTGTGGCTGGCGGTGCCTTCCTGCCCATCTGTCGTGTGGCTGGCGGGGTCCTCCTGGGCTGCAGTACCGGGCCTGTGGGTGTCCTCCTGCCCACCTGGGATGGGGCAGGCGGGGCCCTCCTGGCAGCTGGGCTGCTGGCGGACTTGTCGGGCGTGCTGCCCTTCCCAGCCTTCCCTGTTCGCCTGTGGCCCTTCTCCACCTTTGGCGGTGTGCTAGGTGGCACCACACTTCCTGCCGGAGCCATGGTCGGGATATTGGTCCCTGGTGTCTTCGGCCTCTCGCGCCGGCCACTGACAATCTTCGGATGTTTTACCGGGGGTGGGCTGGCCGTGCCTTGGCTCCTTCCTGAACTGGCTGCCCTTGAGGGTGGGGGACTCCACAGTCCATGGCACACTGTCATTCCAGGTCCCGCTTTTGTGGTGGCTGAGGTGCTGACTGGAGTCCTATGAGATAGACGGGGTGGGGGAGTTGTAGGAAAGAGGTCAAGTTTGGAAAGGAAAACCAATTTAGGAACAGAGGGACGGGTAGGTGTAGTGGGTATGGGAGTGGAGGAAAATGTTGTGGTTGTAGGAGTCTTCAGTCTGGTGTCTTTGGGTGCAGGTGCTTGGGCTGGATGCTGTCGTGAGGTGGATGGCTGTTGGGTGGGTGGCTGCCTGCGTTTGTGTAGCTTGGAAGAGGGGGTCACAGACACAGTGGGAGAGGACACAGGGGACGTGTAAATGGTAGTGGGGGTGGTGACTGCACGTGTGCGGGGGTTCTGGTGGGTGTGCTGGTGATGGACGTAGTGGCTGAAGATGTTGTGCATGCAGGTGTGAGTGGAGTCGTGACAGGGAGGGAGGAGGGAGACGAGGAGGAGGGGACACAGTGGAGGCAGTGGGTGTTGGTATGTCTGTATGTGGATGTTGCTTGTGTGAATGCTTGTGTGATGTATGGTGCTTATGTCTGGATGAGCTTCCCTTGGGTGTTGAGGTGTGTGCAGGCTGGTCTGATGGTGTGTCTGGGATAGGCAGAGGTACAGGTGATAGGATATGGGTGGAGGAAGTTGGAGGGGGGAGGCTAGAGACAGGGACAATTGCTGCCATCAGTGCTGAGGCCAGAGTGTTGAACGATCGCTGATGGGCAGCCTGACCCAAATGAATGCCCTCCAGGTATGCATTACTCTGGTGCACCTCCCTTTCTACACCCTGGATGGCATTCAAAAGGGTAGACTGCCCAACAATGAGCGTCCTCAGGAGGTCAATGACCTCCTCACTGAGGGCAGCAGGGGTGACAGGGGCAGGGCCTGAGGTGCCTGGGGCGAAGGAGAAGCCCACCTTCCTGGGTGAGCGGGCACGGGGCAAACGCTGAGGGGCTGCTGGGAGGGCGGTGCTGGTGTGCTGGGAGCTCCCTTCAGAGGACGAGTCCGTGTCACTAATGTCTGCACGAGTCCCCGCTGTGGAGCTCCCCTCGCCCTCCGTCCCACTGGTGTACTCAGAATCCGTTGCATGGCCCTCCAGGTCCATGTGGGATGCAGCTCCCTCGTGCTCCGATGCCACTTCTCCTCCACCTGATGATGCTAATGCACACATGAACAGGAAGACCACAAAAAAGAGGGGGGGGGAAATAAAGACATGTTGAGTGCATGCATTGGCGACACAGTTGGCGGAGAGGACAGACATAGAAGCCCCCTGCACTAGGCCGCGCACTTGGGGTCCACTACTCAATCTGTGGGACATGGCCTACAAGTCTATGGACGACAACTGCACACATAGATGACACAGGGCCATGGATAACTGTACTTGGCACCCTACAGAGGTGAGGGGCGGGGGCACATGGCCATGCCTTACGGAGGGGCCTAGCCTACAGAAATCGCCCTGGCCTAGGGATACCCACAGCCCTCCTCCCCCACCCAGACACCTCCACTGCACGCAAAGTCAGCAGAATGTGGTTGTACTCACCCCCTTGTGTCTGCTGTGATGTCCTCACGCGCCCATCCAAATCGGGGTAGGCCACCGCCAGGATCTGGGACATCAGGGGGGTCAAAGTACGACTGGCACCCCTCCCACGTTGGAAGGCCATCCCCAGCTGAGCCTCTGCCGTCTTCCTGCTCCAGCATCGGATGTCCTCCCATCTCTTCCGGTAGTGGGTGCCCCGTCTGTGGTGGACCCCCAGGGCCCGGACGTCCTTGGCGATGGCACGCCAAATGGCTATCTTCTGGTGGGCGCTGACCTATGTGAAATGTACAGGGGGAGAAAAAGAGTCATCACCTTCTGCACCCTCAATGTGAGTGGCCCCCCATCCCTACCCTTGCCATGTGGCACATCCTGTCATCCGTCGTCTGATGCATGCCTCATTCGCTCCCCTCCCCACCATCTTTCATCCACCCGACTCAACACAGGCATTGCCCACAATGCATGGTCCCAGTGTACTTACCTGTTGGTCTGGAGGACCGTAGAATAGCGCATACTGGGGGAGGAACCCATCCACGAGTTTCTCCAATTCCTGAGCAGTGAAGGCAGGGGCCCTTTCCCCAGTCGCATGAGCCATTGTCTCTTCCAGACCGAGGTCACAGCAGCACTTGCAGTGTAGGTCCTCTCCTGTCGAAGATCAGGTATCGAGTGATTAAGCCGATAGAAAATGGCGGTCACGCCCGCGGCGGTGCGTACCGCGGCGGTGCGTACCGCGACCGCCGGCGCACATCGTCATTGGCTCCTGAGACCCATAGGGTTCAATGTTAACCAATGCTGCTTTACGCCGCGGTCTTCGACCGCCTACCGCCACGGTGTGCCACGCCAGCGCATTGACCTCACATCCCATTGTCACACTTCACAGGTCAGGCAGCCGCCATTTCAAGGGCCCACATGGCTTACTTTTAACTGCGTCACACATACCTAGGCCTTGCATCAACACTCCTACAAACCATTCAATGCATTGGGAATTGTGTTTGGTGCAAACTGTGGTAACGTACCTGTGGGCTGATTGATTCTGTGCTCGCTGTTGTCCTACATAGGCACCGTCCGCTGGGACATGCGAGGAGATGGAGGAATCTTCCCGTGTACAGACCGCTGGTAGACCTGTCGACAATGGAGGAAAGACATGTCATACTGACATACAGGCTTGACCGAGCCACTATTCAGGAACTGTGTGCCCAGCTGGAGCCAGACCTGATGTCACCCATCCGCCAACCCACAGGGATCCCACCTCTAGTGCAGGTGCTGTCAGTACTCCATTTCTTTGCAAGTGGGTCATTTCAAACAACAGTGGCCATATCATCAGGGATGTCCCAGCCTATGTTTTCCAAGGTGTTGTCCAGAGTGTTGTCTGCCCTTCTGAAATACATGCGGAGCTACATTGTTTTCCCTGAGGTGGAGGATTTGCCTACAGTGAAATGTGATTTCTATGCCCTTGGACATATCCCCAACATCATAGGTGCCATTGATGGGACCCATGTGGCCTTAGTACCCCCCAGCAGGAGTGAACAAGTGTACAGAAACAGAAAGAGTTATCATTCTATGAATGTACAGATGGTGTGTTTGGCAGACCAGTACATCTCCCATGTTAATGCCAAGTTCCCTGGCTCTGTGCATGACGCATACATCATGCGGAATAGCAGCATCCCTTACGTGATGGGTCAACTCCAGAGGCACCGTGTGTGGCTAATAGGTGACTCTGGTTACCCCAACCTGTCCTGGCTACTGACCCCAGTGAGGAATCCCCGGACAAGGGCAGAGGAACGGTACAATGAGGCCCATGGGAGAACTAGGAGGGTGATCGAGCGGACCTTCGGCCTTCTGAAGGCCAGGTTCCGCTACCTCCATATGACAGGCGGATCCCTATTGTACTCACCAAAGAAGGTGTGCCAGATCATTGTGGCCTGCTGTATGCTTCACAACCTGGCTTTGCGACGCCAGGTGCCTTTTCTGCAGGAGGATGGTCCAGATGGTGGTGTTGTAGCAGCTGTGGAGCCTGTGGAGAGTGAAGAAGAGGAAGCCGAAGAGGACGACATAGACAACAGGAACACAGTAATACAGCAGTATTTTCAATGACACACAGGTAAGAGTCCAACCCGTCATATTACATATACTTAACCCCTACTACCTCTCTACTGTCTGACCTTTTCCCCCAGTGTATGGTAACTGAGTTGTGACTTTCCTTCCAATTTCAGAGATGTGGCCCCCAGTGTGTGACATCTGCTTTGTTTCCCCATGGACTACAGCTGTGTGACAGTGGTATGTTGGCATCACAATGTAAATATGCATTTTCGGACGGTAATGTCTAATACATTAGTACAAAATCACAGCCAGACTCATGATTGTTTTGTGCAATAACTGTGTTTATTTCAGTGCTCTATATTGGTGGGTGATTGCAAATCGGTGAGGGGTGATGGTGGAGGATTGTCCATGGCAGAGTCCGGACTATTAGTCTCACAGGTGCAATGTCCAAATGCCTGTGGAAAGTGGAGCATGGGCAGTATAAGAATGGACAGGGTGTCAATGTGGGACAGTGGGATGACAATCAGGGAGGTATCCTTTCCTGGCGGGGGTCTTGGCATCTTACTCTGTCTTCTTCCTGGATCTCAGGGCCCGCTTGAAGGGTGGTTCTCCTTCTGCAGGGGGTGGGGTGCTGGTGGCCTGTTGGTCCTGTGGCGGGGCCTCCTGTCCACTAGCGCTGGCGGAGGTGGTAGGCAGTTCTTGGTCCATGCTAGTGTCAGGGGCCCTTTGTCCTGCCACAGTGTCCCGCAATGTGGTGACTACCTGATTCAGAGCCCCTACAATGGTGGCCAGGGCGGAATTGATGTTTCGTAATTCCTCACTGAACCCCAAATACTGTTCCTCCTGCATGCGCTGGGTCTCCTGAAACCTGCCCAGGACCGTCGCCATCGTCTCCTGGGAGTGGTGGTATGCACCCATGATGGAGGAGAGGGCTTCGTAGAGAGTGGGTTCCCTGGGCCTGTCCCCCCCCTGTCGCAGAGCAGCCCTCCCAGTTCCCCTGTTTCCCTGTGTCTCTGTCCCCTGGACCGTGTGCCCACTACCACTGCCCCCAGGTCCCTGTTGTTGTTGGGGTGGTGGGTTAACCTGGGTGCCCTGTAGTGGTGGACACACCGCTGATTGACGTGTCCTGGGGACTGAGGGATGGGCCCGCTGGGTGGGTGCTGTGCTGGTGTTCCCAGAGGGGGGAAGGTCTGCTATGGGCTGTGGCTGTCTGAGGGGAACCGACTGTCCCGAGCTCCCCGATGGGCCGGGCTGGTCATCTAGATCCAGGTCGACAGAGGTGCTGTCCTCACTGTGGGCCTCTTCTGGGGGTGGAGTGGACATTTGTGGACCTTCCTGCGCGGTGACGTGGCGTTCGGGTCCTGCAGGGGTATAAAAATATGGTTATTGAATTTGTGTGTGCCATAGCGTGTAATGGGTGGGTGCCCTTGTACCCCAGTGCTGGCATTCCCGTGTGGGGGTTTTGTGACAGTGATTTATTGGGGGATGGGTATGTGCAGTGGGCATGCTTTGGTGATGGGTGTCCATGCTTTGTGGTCACATGCAGGGCTTGGTGTTGGGATGGGTGGGCTGTGATGTGGAGACATTTGCAAGGAGCAGGATGTGATGGGGGTGAGGGTGAGGGTGGGGGTATGAGTTGGCATGATGGTGGGGTGGGGGGGATGAAGTAGTGAAGATGAGACTTACCAGAGTCCATTCCTCCAGATACTCCTGCGAGGCCCTCAGGATGCAGGATCGCCAAGACTTGCTCCTCCCATGTTGTAAATTCTGGGGGAGGAGGTGGGGGTCCGCCGCCAGTCCGCTGCACCGCGATGTTGTGCCTGGATACCATTGAACGCACCTTCCCCCGTAGGTCGTTCCACCGCTTCCTGATGTCGTCCCTATTTCTTGGGTGCTGTCCCACAGCGTTGACCCTATCGACTATTCTGCTCCATAGCTCCATCTTCTGGTAGGGAACTGAGGTGTGAGTGCAGGACTGCCAGTTTTATCCTTGCTCCTGGGTGAAAAACAGGGGGGTCCTGGTTCTCCAATCAGGGGCAGGGTCCTTCCCCCTGTGATGACCACTTCCTGGGAAGTGTGGCAAAAATCAATCCCAGGAGGCAACAATCCTCAAAAATCCATCATGGCTGAAAGTGATTTTTGGAGGTTACATCTGGCTGAGGCCACCCACTGGTGTGGCTAAAAACCATAAACACACCCCTCTCCTGCCCTCTCCTAATCTAATCAAGGGGGCACCTAGTTTTCTGGGGTTGCAGGATGTGGGGATGTTGCCGGATTGCTCCAAATGTCCTTCTCTGCCTTTGAAGACCAGTTTGGCAGCCCTCCCCCTTCCTGCCTCACCATCTGCTGAGGGGAGATCCCCTCCCACAGGCACATCTCTTTGTGTGAAGCCAGGCCACTTCACACTTCATCAATGCAGCCTGGCCAGGCTGCCAGAGGCTGGCCAATCAGAGCACAGCAGCAAAAACAATGCAGGGCTAAAATTGGCAACTTTTCAGGTAAAGTTTAAAACTCTGTACCTGAGCAAGTTATATTAAATCCCACAACTGGAAGTTGTGGGATTTATTGTAACAATTAATTTGATACCAAACTCTTGGTATCGGTCATATAAGGGGACTTTTAAAATTAAAATAAAGTCTCCCCATTCTAGACTATAAAGGCCATTTACTACAATGAGGGAAAAACAAATTTGATGTTTTTACCTCACCAGGGCTTATAAACCTACTTTTATAAGGTCCCTGCTTATAGTTACATGGCACCAAGCCCTAGGGGTACATAGGGCACACCTTAGGGGTGACTTATATGTAAAAATAAGGTAGTTTAAGACTTTGGAACTACTTTTAATTCCGAAGGCGAATTTGCATATAACGTTAATTTAAAAGCAGCCAGCAAGGCAGGCCTGCCTTTAAAATGACACCGGGCACCTCAGCAGGGCACCTATGGGTGCACTACCTATGCTGTGGTCCCTAAACCTACATGCCCTACCATATACTAGGGACTTAAAGGTAGGTTGACTTAACCAATTATAATTAGCCTAATTTGCATATTGATTTTACACAGAGCACAGGCCCTGGAACTGGTTAGCAGTACACAGGGCACCATCAGAGTCAGGAAAACACCAGTAAAAAGTGGAAAATGGGGGAAAAAAGTTAGGGGGGCTCTGCAATCAGCCCTGTTTTCTCACACTTATGCAAGGAGGGCACCATCTGTGCCCTTCAAAGCATTTCCAGAGGCTGGGGGAGGCTACTCCTCCCCAGCCTTTAATACCTATTTCCAAAGAGAGAGGGTGTAACACCCTCTCTTAGAGGAAATCCTTTGTTCTGCCTTCCTGGGACTGGGCTGCCCAGACCCCTGGAGGGCAGAAACCTGTCTGACGATTGGCAGCAGCTGTAGCTGCAGGGAAAACCCCAGAGAGCTAGTTTGGCAGTTCCAGGGGTCCATGCTGGAGCCCCGGGGATGCATGGGATTGTCACCCCAATACCAGATTTGGCTTTGGGGGACAATTTCCATGATCTTATACATGTTACATGGCCATGTTCGGAGTTACCATTGAGAAGCTACACATAGGTATTGACCTATATGTAGTTCACGCGTGTAATGGTGTCCCCGCACTCACAAAGTCTGGGGAAATTGCCCTGAACAATGTGGGGGCACCTTGGCTAGTGCCAGGGTGCCCTCACACTTAGTAACTTTGCACCTAACCTTCACTAAGTGAGGGTTAGACATATAGGTGACTTATAAGTTACTTAAGTGCAGTGTGAAATGGCTGTAAAATAACGTGGATGGTAAGTTCACAGCCATTTGAGTGGTCCTGTGTAAGAATTGTCTGAGCTCCCTATGGGTGGCAAAAGAAATGCTGCAGCCCATAGGTATCTCCTGGAACCCCAATACCCTGGGTACCTAGGTACCATATACCAGGGAATTATAAGGGTGTTCCAGTGTGCCAATCAGAATTGGTGAAAACAGTCACTAGCCTGCAGTGACAATTTTAAAAGCAGAGTGCACATAAACACTGAGGTTCTGGTTAGCAGAGCCTCAGTGATACAGTTAGGCACCACACAGGGAACACATATAGGCCACAAACTTATGAGCACTCGGGTCCTAGCTAGCAGAATCCCAGTGACACATATCAAACATACTGACAACATAGGGTTTCCTCTATGAGCACTGGGGCCCTGGCTAGCAGGATCCCAGTGAGACAGTAAAAACACCCTGACATATACTCACAAACAGGCCAAAAATGGGAGTAACAAGGCTAGAAAGAGGCTACCTTCCTACACATGGGGAGTGATAAAGAGGAAAATGATTAGGATGCAGCTCTCTCTCAAGCAGAGCTGATATGATAATACTGAGGTACAGGTATGTGTCATATGTATGGTATGTGTCCTGTTCCACTGTTTGCCTTGTGCCATGCTACCACCTGCTGTCTGTCATAACTGGATATTTTGGGGCTCTGACTATGGGTGGTTTGGGGGGATACATGTGGCCATGAGTTGGGTTGTTACTGTGCACAGGTCACTGCTATTCGCATCCTGCTGTTGTGTTGCTGCACTTGTGACATCTATGTGCAGGACCATTGTTCCCTGTACTGCCAGATGCAGTGCAAAATGTGTGCTACAGTAGGTGGTTTCCTCTGTATTGCATCCTGTCCTGGGATTCGACATTGGGAGGCGGTGCAACATTACTGTTCATGGCAGTGTGAACTGCCTAACGTGTGGCTCTGTTTGCTGTGAGGGAGGGACCGTTTGGAAGGTAGGTCTTGTGAATGTGGGTTTGTTATGGTCATTTGTTTTTGGACTTGACTTGCCCTCTCAGCCTAGGCTTCCTGTACTTACAGTGCATGTGTGTTGATTTAGCATTTGTGAGGCGTAAAGTGATTGATGTCCCTGTCTTGTTCTACTTTCAAGACATTGTTGTGATGCACTCTGGTCCCTGCCTCACCTGTTGCTTCCCTTGACACATCTCTCCAGCCACTGCCTGCTCCACTGTAATACTTCCTACATATTGCTCCGCCTCTGTCACTCACACATACATTGGCAGGATATTGGGTTAACTGTTGCACATGTAATGGCAGTATCTTTTGCACTCATGACAATAAAAACATAGGCAGTAATTGTGGTCAATGATGTTTTTTTGGGATATACAAGTGCAAGGGCTGATGAGTGGGGTCATGGCAGTTGGGCTCATCTGAGTACTTGGGCCAGCTGTGGGTAGTTGAGGTCCAGTATGGTGGCCAAGGGAGTATGGAGAGATGACAGTGGACAGTCAACAAGGTGCCTCAGTGGCACACAATGGAGAATGTTCCAGAGAGGATCGCTTCCTGGCAATGGTCTTGGTCTTGGCAACAGTTCCGGCAGGATATCTGGTTGGACATCCTTGCTTGCCTGGGATCTTGTGGCTACAGGGGTAAGGGTGCTGGTGTCCTGCGGGTCCTGTGGCAGGGCCTCTATTCCACTAGCTGCCGCTGACATGGAGGGCTCAGAAGTGACGTGGCTAATGGAAGGAACCTTCTGGTGGAAGATGGACTCACACAGGATGGTGGTGAGTTCCTTCAGCACCACTGCCATGGAGGTTATGGTGGTGTTGTGGGTCAGTCACTGCTGCATGGCATCCTGATGGTATTCACTCTGCAGCCTCTGGGTCTCCTTCACAGTGGTGAGGATCTGGTCCATGGTGTCCTGGGTTCTTATAGTGTGCATCCAGGATTTGGGTGAGGGCCTCCTGGGCAGCCAGTTCTTGTGTCTGCCCTCTCTGTTGGGCCACTGATCCCCTCCCACTGCCACTAGCCCCCTGTGCCTGTGCCCCTGGAACAGTGTACCCACTCCTAGTAGCACCGGGCCCTTCACTGTCTGGGGTGTGTGCCCTTGACTCAAGCCCCTGTACTCTGGGGCACACTTCTGACTGAGAGGTCCCTGGGGCACAGGTTTGGGGAGGAGGAGCTGGCTGAGGTGTTATAGCCACAAGGGAGGGGGAGTCTGGTGTGTCCAGGGTGGGGCTGCTGGGAGTGGACTGACCAGTCGTCCCAGATAGCCAGGGCAACTCGTCCCCATCCAGATATCCACTGGGGCCTTCATCACGTCTGACCCTGGCATCCTCTGATGGGTGGCAGGGTTACCTGTTGATGGAAAGAGGGAGAATTTGTATGTAGATGTGCAGTTGTCATTTTTATGGTGTGGTGCATGCAGTGGTTTCATTTGCTTCTCGGTGATGGCAATGGCAGCTGCAGCACTGCAGACATTGATTTGGTTATGGGGACTGTGCCATGGTTTCTATGTGCCATGGTGGGTTGTGGATGGTGGTTAGGATTGGTGTCATTGCCATGTGTTGGGAGGCAGTTGTAGCAAACAGTAGGTATGGGCTCTGATATGGTTGTCCATGCAGGTGTTCCACTGTGAAGTGGTACAGTGAACTTTAGCTGTGTGAGGTATGATGCATTGTGGGAGTTGTGGTTCTTCAAATTGTCATTGTTATCCGTGCATTGGGGGAGTGTGTGGGTATGGAGGGAGAGGGGTGTTGTGACATGCAGGGGAGGGCTGGGTGGCGATTGTCGGGTTGCAATAGTGTTGGACGGGGTGGATAGGAGAGTGGTGGGTAGGCATGCTGGTTAGCGGAGGTTGGGGCCTGGGGGGTACTGTTCCCTTACCAGTGTCGAGCCCTCCATCAATTCCAGTAAGGCCCTCCGGATGCATGATGTCCAAGATCTTCTCCTCCCAGGATGTTAAGTCAGGGGGTGGAGGTGGGGGCCCACCACCAGTCTTGTTCAGGGCGATCCTATGCTTGGACGCCCTGGAAAGGACCTTCCCCCTAAGGTCGTTCCACCTCTTCCTGATATCCTCCCTTGTGCATTGATAGGTGCCAACTGCATTGACCGTGTCAACGATCCTTAGCACTAACATAGTTTTCCTGACCCATGATGTTTTTTGGACCTGGACTCCCATCAGTTGTGGCTCAAATCTGACTATCTCATCCACCATGACCCGCAACTCATTGTCTGTGAACCGTGGATGCTTCTGGTTGTGACATGTTGGGGGGGTGCTGTGCGGGTAGGGTGCAGAGTGGGGTGATTGGTGGTGTGGGGGTGTTTGGATTTGGGTGCTGGTGGGTTGTGATGGTGATGTGTGCAAAGTGTGCAATATGCAGGTGTTCGTTGTGTATGAGATGTGCTTCATGGCTTGTGTCTCCCTGGCTGGTTGTGGTAATTGCACAGGATTGTGGGTGTGTGGGGGGTGTTATATGGTGCTGTGAACAGGTGTGTGTATGTGTTTTAAGTGAGGGGTATTCAAACTGTCCAGTGGGGCTACTATTGGTGGTGCATTTCTGTGGTAGGAATGGGGTCGGCATGGTAGGGCCAGTGGTAGATCACTCAGCATTTTACCGTTGGACGGCCTCGCGGTGTTGGTTTTGTGACTGCATTTGGGTGGTTTGTTCTTTGTGACTAGTAATATGACGGTCTCTGTACCGCCACCACTGGTGGTATGGTGGCAGCATTTTGCATACTGGTCTTGCCCAAAAAACCACCAAAGTTGTAATGAGGGCCTTGGTCTTTACAAACTCCTCTCACTTTGCAGTCAGAGGAAGATAATTAAAGTGAATTATGTGACAATCTTGCTGGTATACAGAGTGTGTGAACGGAAACGCTGTAGGATGTCATTATTTATAACACACAACACAATGTAAAAACCTGTAAATGATTCCTATGCATTTAGCGGTTAGGAAAGCAAACATGAAGCACATTTTTGTAATTCTGAAGTGTGATGGAAGCAAACATACTAATAGCATCAAAACAAATCAAGACACTTTGGTGATGCACAAATCATAAATATTAATTGAAAACCGATATCCACACATTATCATTTGTGTGCAGTGTAGTTTGATCAGTTAAACTATATGTCTTTGCCAATTGGTGGCCATTTCTTTATATTATAAATTGCCTGCCTCATGTCCTTTAATGCTAAGTGGGTCACAAACAGTTGTAATTCTAAAATGTGGGTCATAGTTTCCAAAACATTTGGGAAGTACTAGTCTAGATGAACTTGTAGATGCTGCAACAGTACTGAAATCTTTTGATACTCTTTGCAGAATGACAAAAAACGTATGACTGTTGTCTTGGTAATACAGAGGTCAAGGTGGCCAGACAGTTCAACACATCCTGCCCAAGCTCATAAAAATGTTATGTCTGCTCTAAAGAATATTCCAGAGATACAGACCTGCAGACCAGGCTATAAAAGAGCCCAGTAAGCCTGGAAAGAACTTGTAAGGGTGAAAGCCTGGGACTTATCACTGGTAGCCAGTGCTGCAAACAACAATTGTGCATTCTGAAAAGAGAATAATTCCCCGACTGCATCCAAATTGGTCAGATCTCTACAGAAAATTGGGTGGCACACTTTCATAGTATTTATTCCATGCCTCAACTGGACATTACAACTATCCCTTCTGGTGATGAATTTTCCCATCCTCATGACATTTGAAATTTCTGGTATTATTTTGGCAATTAACAGTGCCCTTAAGTGCAAGGCTGCTGGTCCAGTTGGGGTCACTATGGATGTTTATCATTATTAATATTATTATACAGTTTTGTAGAGCACATCGCTACCCTAACAGGGTTTCCCAGCACTGGCATGTATAGGTAAAGCATCAGACCCTTACTAAAAGCTTATGGGTAACAAAAGCCAAGTCTTTCAAAGTTTCTGAAAAACAACAAAGGGTTAGCACACTCTTCCATAGAAGCAGGTAAAGCGGTCCATAATTTTGGACCATAATGTTGGGTTTTCTTATCTCTGGGCACTATAGAGAGAATGCTTAAGGAGGTCGGAAAAATTGTTTGCCAGACTCATTTTGGACTTCCTGAAGATGCCTGAGTGAAGCCTTTGATGCCCCTAGATGAAAAACGTTGCAGTAGTCGAAACTAGAAAAATACTTTTATTACCATTCTTTGGGCATAGGCAGACAATAACCAAAGTATTTTTTTTAGTCATCCTAGAACACCAAACCAGGGGGAAGTTACCTTAATTATTTGATAATTCATTGCAAGCTTTTCATTGAGCCAGAAACCTAAGTTCTTAACTACTAAGAAAGGGACCAGAAATGTGCCAAGAGTGTCATGCCAGAGATGTGGTCCGTAGAGGTGAGGTCGATTACCCACCAGCAGAACTCAACTCTTATCTCCATTTAGTTCAAGGGAGTTGTTACTCATCCAAGCAGCAACTTGACAAAAACAATATTGACCTCTGGGCCCCTGCCTTGAGAAATGTCTTGATGAGTGCTGTTCAGAATTCCTATACCTTAAAAAAGTGAGATGGGCAATCCCAAAGGTTATCATTCAATTTCCTTCTTAGATGTTATAGATAACATCATGAGTACAATGTTATTGAATAGACTTCAAACTCGAGCTCAGGATAATTCTATTCTTTCACACATCAAGGTTAGCTTTCACCAAGGCCTGGTCACAACTGAATAGTGTTTGAATTTGAACTTACTGATCAATAAATACACCAAGTTGAAGAAAGGCTCTTTAAATCTAGGCTTCAAGGACTGGACTAAGAAATGCATTAGCCTGTGTTAATTAGTCAAAGTTACAGACTTATCAACTCACACGGTGACACCGTGTGACACACAATATTTGCTCCTATCACACAGTCACCAGGTGAGGAGGAGACATCACACGGTGGAAGGGAAAACATGCTGTAAACCACTGCAAAGAGTGAATTTACAGCTCGTTTTCTGGGGCTTTGGACTGCTGACGCCCGTTAAGAGGTGTGAAAACACCCCAGGACATTGGCACCAGCTTCAGAAAGCTCTCTTTTTTTGGAAGAGGAGGAGAGGGACATAAGGGCAGGGTGGTGGGCAAAAGTACCTCTTAGCTACTTCTCGCCACAAGGCCCTGCCCCCTCATCTTCCTCGCAACCCTCCTGACACGGTGAGCTTTTTGTTGAAGTTGGCAGGTCTGAAGCTATAGTCCATCATGCTTTTTTGTGTATTGCAACAAACAATTAAGTGCTTCCTGACATGCTTGTACACCAATGGTGCTGCTAGTCTTGGTTCGGGTCCAATGGTGAGTGCTCTGAATCATTTAGGATACAGTGAGGTGTCTACCAAAGATAGGTATTGGCACCTTTCTCTTAACAATCTGCATCAGTGATGTAGAGACAATTGTGGCGCCCAAAAGCCATGATATGCTACAGCTGGCTGCATAACAATCACCTGTACTTTTGTGTGCTGACCATTGTAGTGAATCCTATTTAGTTTTAATGCGAATAAGGAGTAAGCTTAGCCTTCTGGCTTGCAGGCCTGTGCCTCCGTCACCCAGTGACTTTTAACCTACTTAGCTTGCTGTTTCAGCACATTTATTAAATTATTTCTTCCAAGATGGCTTCCATGTTTATAGTTAGGAAGATGTTTTAGTTTCACGTTATCAGTGCCATTCTGTAAAGGCATCAGTATCAGCGTCAAAGATAAATAAGATACGTAGGTATCAACATTATGTACTTTCCCACATTTGTGTGGCGGTAACTTAATGTACCTTTTCGGAGAATTGTTTAATTAATTGCTGCCCCAAGCATGCCCTCTTACATATTGTTTGGGAACATACCTGTGTCAGGGGTCCTACCAGATCTCTATAAATACATCGCACACAGACAAGATAATCAGAGGGATTCCTATCAGATGCCATCAACGTTATCTATGCTACACATCCCCTTGATGCTGACCCAGTCTTTGTGTACCCACAGAGTCTGATCTAGAGATCTAATTTCAAGGTAACAAGGGTTGGGGGGGCTCTTCTCATGGACATTGTACTGGCAGATTAGGTTTAACACACCTAGCTCTCTTTATGTTAGAGATTAGGTTCATCATGCTAGAGTATTAGGGGCTACACCACACCTGCTTTACATTTCATGTTGTTGGAAGATGGTGGGTGTCTTTGTATTCATGACTCTTGTTTTTACCATTCTGTTCCTTGCATTATTCACTACCCCACTCATTTCAGCCCATGCAATTTATCATAGATTGCAGTCTTGTTAATAAAACCTATTGAAAACTTTCCTTCATCTCCTTCATTGCCTTTGTTTGATTGAGACATGTTCATGTGAGAAAGAGGTAATCTCTGTTTAACCACGACCTCCCTGAGATGTCACACTCTTGAGTCCATGCGTAAAGGCTGCCACAAATCACCTTTTACTGTTTGGGTTTTTGGTGAGGTACTGCTTGTGAACCGGAGGGTTAGGGTGACAGTTGTAGAGGTAGCCTAGTCACCTACAAACAAAAGTGCTGTACTCCTTAAATCAGCAGTCTTGCCTAGAGCAAGAGTCAAACTACGACACCATGGAGTCCTTACAGCTAGAACAGCCCAATGGCTCCATAAACACCTGAAATCTTTTGCTTTTTTATGGACCAGCTGTATCTAACTACAAGCCTGTGTAAAACATTCCTCATGGTCTATGGGCCAAGGGCCAAGAAAATCAGAACGCCCATAATTCACACTGTTAAGATCAGTATCATCCAGTCTTTCTCATACCTACCTGTAAATGTTATTTGCACCATTTAGTTAACATCAGGAAAGAAAAATTTGTTAGATCTAACTTGTTTTAGGTTGGTCCAAAATAACTCTCAAACCCTTTGAAAGAGATGGTTGCCCTTAAGAAATGCCTATAGGTGGTTATTCATGGTGCTAGATTGTGGGGTTATATTGATCTTTTATGTATACAAAGGCAGAAATGCCTTTCCTACAAAGTTACTGGCAGTTTCCACCAGATGTTCTACTAATACTTGTTACTCTGCACTGGGGCTTACCTACTTGGAGGATGTCATCGGATTTCACCCTGTAATGCTATGGTTATCCATCTAGAGAAATCTAAAACCAGCTTTCATTGTTTTTATTTAGTAATGAGCGATTGTATATAACTAGGTAATGCCCTTAAGATTCCATGAATACACTATATTAAAACATGGTGCACTGATCTGGGCAAACCAGAGCTATTTTGAGATCAGGAATCTTTTGAGGCTTCCACTGATAACGAGTCAGAACCTTGATAAGTAAACTTACAAGGAGACACGTCTAGGCCAATAAACCTTTTGACCACGTTTGGAGACTTCCCAGAACAAGATATCCTTTTAGCATCACAATCAATATGTAAATAACTCCTTCAATATTCACAATAACTAATCATTAAGCTAATCAATAACATTCAATATGGCTCAATACAGCGAATGCACCATGTCCTTCCAGCCATGAATAACCACACAAACCTAGTTATGTGTTAGGATATTTATTCCCTCTTAGTTAAAATCTAATATCATATTTATTAGTTTCAACATCAAAAAGCACGTCAAAACCACTATAACTTGGCAATCAGAGCAAAACTTTATCAAAGCATAGATCATAAACCTTTAAAATGAAGCACAACGTTAATATGAGTCAACTTTAGCAGAGTAACATTAGTACATTATTCAACAAAATAAGAATTCAGTAATTTGTCTATTTGCATCCGATATTAGTGTATTCCTTAACTAACTTCGAATTAGCATCAGCATGTTGGGCTTCATGCAAAACAATTTAGCGAACACAAATTTGGAAAAACATCCAACTATGGCCTCTATCAAAAGAGCAGTTGGTACCTAGAAAGAAAAGGCAAACAGAAAATTACAATTTCATTAGATAGTTACCCATCCGAATGAATCAGCAAACAGTGTCAGTCTTCGTCCTTAGGACATCAGTCGATTCACCATCAGCAAGGATAGGATAGGGCAAAGTCTCAGTATGGCATAGCTAAGAATAGGGCTCTTCCCTCATAGAGAGGAGAAGTAAGTATCAGGCAAGGACGAACGGAGAATGGTTTAAAAGTATTAGGACAGCAAAGTCTCAAAGTATAATGGCAAGGAATGGTGAAGGATGGTGGGAAATGTCCCAATAATGTCTGGCTTCTCCTTGAGTCATGCGATTCTATTAAAACAGTCGGACTAGTCCTTAATTTCCCATTTGATCAATTTTGGTGCATCTTTATCTCTGTCCAATAATTCTCCACACACCTTACTAGAATCTTCCACAAAACACAGTTCTCATGCAGTCGATTGGCTCCTGTGATTGACGTCTTCATCAGGTGGAATGTCAGGTAAGAAAAGTTACACTTTACGCTCCAGTCAGTAGTTCCATTGTCTTCTCCTAGTCCAGGCAGCCTTGCACCTGTTGCGAATTACACTGTTGCATTTGGCAAGAATGTCTCCTTGAGCAAGTCGGGTCCCATGAGAAAGAATTGACTACGGCTACACACATATATCTCCAGCTTCTGGAAAAGTACAGCTTAGTGTCCTTCAGGAAAACAGCACATTGCACATTAGAAAAACACAGTTAATATGAGACCAGGCAGCTAGGCCCAGACCCGTGCTAACTAAGGCCTAGTGAATAATTTAGCAAAACCGAATACATAACTCTTAATGCTAATACAAAATCATACATTAGTACACTATTAATTCATCATTAACCAGTTTAATTAATCATCGTATACATTGGTGGCCACTCCTCGTGGGCACATTTCAAACGTTTACATTATTTTCTATGTTAACATATTTCTATGCAGTTTCACTACACATTATATTGCAAGCCTTTCATGTTAATATTAATTTTAAAGATCACACTCCAGCAATCCCTCCTCTGATGACTCTTGTCATCACACAAACCTTTTCCCGACAATTTGCACCCTAGAATTCCCTGATTTAAATTTCCTCTCTCAATCGTTCCCCTTGTGATTTTGCCCTGAACAAATTTTCCCTTTTCTTTTCTTCCCTCCTCCTATTATTTTTCGCCATTTTCAATTTAATTCTTTTACAAATTTTGCATGGTAGTAATCAATACTCCCTGTATTATTTTTGCCAATATCCCATGCCAAATACTACTAAACCAATTTCCCACTTTAGCAAGTCCTTTACCAACCTTTTCCCAAACTCCTGGCTCTTTCAGTTCCTTCAAATCTGTACTTTGTCTAGTTAAGTTAGAAAGCATACTTCTAATCTCGTTACTATTGTCAGGTATATGTGTACAACAATGACGCTCATTAAGCATCTTGCAAACTCCACCATTTGTCGCTAAAAGAATGTCTAAAGCAAGCCTATTTTGAAGAGTCATAGCCCTTTCCGCAGCAAGTTCAGTATCCATCAGGAGTATAGCCCTATAAAATTTGTCAGCATGTTATCCACAATAGTAGACAACTTTCAAATCTTTATAGAGTTTAAGATAACTCCAGTTGAAGGGATTATCGCCCCAAATATGTCTCCTACTACATCAGCAGCAGTCTCTCTCTTCTGTCTATTTCGATGCAATTCAGACAATTTCGGAAACCTTTTCAGATCATCCAGTTGATATATCTTTGGGAAAGCTATCCCCAAATAACATGTCCCATACCATCCCATTGGAAGACGGTAATCAGCATTCAGTCCACATATATAATAGATCCCAGGGATTGTGGATCCTGTCCATTTAACATGAGCGTCCACTTACTCTGAAACAAAAACACATGCTTACATTCACTCGTTTCCACAAACACATTGTCATAATATGACTTTGGTTGCGTTATGCAAAGCTTCCCTACGTGTAGTGCATCTACAGCTAACTTCCCTTGTTCCCTAATTGTACTGTAACCCTCCCTACTAGCAAAAGCTTGCTGCTGCAATCCTTTCTCCAATTTTCCCTTCAATGCCCTCCTTCTAACCTCCGTGTGATCTAAAAAGCTTTTCTCTACAGATGTAAGTGAACATGTCAAATTATTGCGGTGTGCATAAGATGTACTAATTGTTAAGGTCTCCTCAAAGAACCCCTTAACTAATTTGATGCTATAGTACTTAGCTACACTACTCAAATCCTCTATAATAGGCACATAAGAAAACACAAGATCGTGATTGGAATAAAAATATTGAATCTCTTCCTGATTATAGAATCTTGTTAGTAACAGACTATAGCTTATCCCATATGTTAAAGGCAAACTATGATAGGTAACCCCCTCTTGTACCGAAACAGGAATCTGTGTACACACATAACAATCTTTCGCATCCATAGTGTCAACATACTCACTCAGCAAGTGATAGAAAACATTAGTTGATAATTCCCCTTTTGCGTTAGTTCCCTCATGAAAATACTTCGTACCTTGCTCAAACCTCTCCCAAGCTGTTAGTGCAGTGGCGGTGTCAGAAATCGTATCATTGTTAGTTCCACTCTTACCCACTAATGGCATTCCCACGATCACAAGTATGATGAATATCACACACACGACACCCAAACCAACACCCAAACATTTACAACGCCTACTTCCCCTATTATCCTCTCTAGTGTTAGCCATGATCTGTACAGAATCAGAAAGTGAAGTATTATTAGTTCAAACAACAACCAACACAGGATGGTTGAAACTTATTATTATTTTTTTTCTTTTTTTCGCAAGATTTAAGCAAGCAAAAGTCTTTCTTCAGCAATTATTTACAGCTTTCACATTCACTTCCAGAATCTTTGTCAATTCAGGTTAGCAGCTTGTCAGAATCAGTTTTCAAAAGTCAATTCAGGTTAACAGTGTCAAATTCGGTAATTTATCAGTCTCTTTTCTCATCTTCTCTTAATACAATTTTCGTGCCATCACAGTCTCTCTGGCCAGACTCAGGTACCAAAATACTGACCTGGGACTTCTTGATCAAAACAGAATGCCAAGAACTCTTGTTGCCATTCAGCTGGCATTGTGTATGCCCATGCGGGACATGCGTACCTTCTGTTTGCTACTTTCTTTCTTTTCATCTTGCGATCACCCTGCAGCTCTTCTTCACTCAGATCTTCTCTCCTTGTATCGACCTCTTCCTCTATTGCATCTTCGACAACCACCTTTCCCTTTGTCACTTGCAGTTCTGGCCACTCATCTCCTTCCCGTATCTCTTTGGCCTTTGATCTTTCCTGTGGCAGCCCTTCGCCCTCCTCTGACTCTATGGTGTTCTCTCTTGATGGACCTACAATTTGCTCAGGAGGAGTCTGGACACTCTGACTCTCTTCCGCCTCAACTCCTTCGCCTTCTAGGTCTGTCAGGGGCTCTAGCTCATGTCCATATTCGTCTGCTTCTGGGAGAACCTCCTTCTGACTCGGCTCTCCTGGTGCCTCAGTTGAGATAGGCTCACCGTCACTCCTCTGGGTCTCATCTCCTTCGTCTCTTACTGGAGTGACCAAGCCATCCTCAATGGGCTCTCCTTCAGTCCCAGTTCCCATTCGATCACTCTCTCCGGCCCTGAGACTTCCTTCTCTGTTGTTGGTACTTTCAACAACTCAACTTCCTCATCAGTTGGACACGTCACCTTTTTCTTATGACTGGCATGGATCCAGTTCTGAATTCCCGCACAGTTTACAGCAGTAGTAGTCGTTAGTATTACTTGATATGGCCCCTTCCAATGTGGCTCCAAACACAACTTCCTCAAGTGTTTCTTGATGACAACCCAGTCACCAGCTTTCAGGTTGTGGCCTGGATCATTTATCGGTGGCAGTGTGGTAGCTTCCACCTGGTGAGAGAAAGAGCGGACCACGTCAGCCAGACCCTTGCAGTAGTCCAACACCATATCATCCGTGATATTCACAAGAGCATTCGCAGGCACTGCTGGTAGTCTCATAGCTCGGCCCATGAGAATTTAATGAGGAGACAGTCCTGTTTTCTTGCTGGGTGTATTTCTCAATGACATTAACACCAAAGGCAATGCATCGGGCCATTTCAAATTCGTGGCTGCACACATTTTTGCCATTCTCAACTTCAGGGTACCATTCATCTGTTCCATTAGTCCTGCTGCTTCAGGGTGGTAACTACAATGCAACTTCTGTTCAATGTTTAATGCTGCACACAATAAAACACCACCTCGTTGTTGAAGTGACTTCCCCAATCTGATTCTAAAGAGATCGGAAACCCAAAACATGGTATCAATTCCCTAAGCAGCAGCTTCGCTACTGTGAGACTGTCAATCCTACGTGTAGGGTAAGCTTCAATCCAGTGGCTAAAGATACACACAATCACCAACACGTACCTCAAACCTCCACACACAGGCATCTCAATCAAATCCAACTTCATTCTGCTAAATGGACCTCCTGCTCTCCCAATGTGGCTCAAATTCACCACTGTCCCTTTCCCCGCATTCATCTGTTGAAAGATGATACACTTGTGACAGATCACTTCTGCAACTTATCTGAATTTCGGGTTAAACCAGTCAATTTTGAACAGCCTTATCATGGCATCTCTCCCAATAAGTGCTTGACCATGGTAAAACCTCGCTAACTGTGACAGGAGACTGTTCGGCAAAACCATTTTCCCCTCATCTGAAACCCACAAGTCATCCGGTCTCTGTACACATTGCATCCTAACCCAAGAAAGCTTTTCATCTTTGCTGGCACGTCCCTGCAGCAATCTCAATTCCTCCAACATGTCAACCACCCTTAATGCGTAACCTGCGCATGTCTCATTTTCTGTTTCAGGTAACAATTCCCATTGATCCTTAAACGATATACCGTTCAATGCGCAAAACCTTGCGACTTGATCCGCATATCCATTTCCCATTGAAACAAAGTCTTGTGATTTCAAATGAGCACTGCATTTCACCACAGCAATTTCATGAAGTAACTGAATCACGTGCAACAACTCCTTAATTCTTTCACCATTTTTCACTGGAGAACCAGAAGAGGTCAGGAAACCCCTCTGTGACCATAGTTGGCCAAAATCATGGACAATCCCAAATCCGTATCTGCTATCAGTATAGATAGTCACTCTCAACTGGGCAGCAGCATGGGAAGCTCTAGTAAGAGCAACCAATTCAGCCACTTGAGCAGAATATACTCTCTCAAGCCAAAACGCTTCCTGGATATTAGAGATCGTACATACAGCGTATCCAGCTCTCAGTACTCCTACCGAGTCTCTTAAACATGAGCCATCAACAAAGATAATTTTGTCATTTTCTTCCAATTGGGTATCTTTAATATCGGGCCTCGGTTTGGTGCACATTTCTGTTACCTCAAGACAATCATGTTCTATATCTTCAGCATCTTCAACTTCTTTGTTTTCATTTGGAAGCAAAGTTGCCGGGTTCAGCACTGTACATCTTTTCAACGTTACATTTGGTGACCCCAATATAATTGTTTCATATTTCGTCAGTCTTGCATTTGTCATGTGTTGCGTCTTTGTACGGGTTAGCAAGATCTCAACTGAGTATAGGACCATGACTGTTAAAGGATGTCCCATCATTATGCCTTCACATTGTGCGCGGCTTTGACCAACTGCTGCTACTGAACGCAGACAACCTGGTAAGGCTGCTGCAACTGGGTCCAAAGTAGCTGAAAAATATGCTACTGGTCGGTTTACACCTCCATGGACCTGTGTCAGGACAGACAAAGAACATGCATCACGTTCATGACAAAAGAGAACAAAAGGCTTTGTGTAATCAGGCATACCGAGAGCTGGAGCCCTGCACATACACTCCCTTAGCTCAGTAAACGCCTTCATTTCCTTTTCTGACAGTGTTATGACATCTGGCACATCCTTAACCATCAGTCTCACCAATGGCTTGGAGATGACTGAGAAATTTGGGATCCACTGACGACAGTAGCCCACCATTCCCAGAAACATCCTAACATCTCTCCGTGTCGTTGGGGGGGTTCATCTGTAACAGGGCAGTCACTATTTCCCTAGACAACTTCCTTGACCCTTTCTCAATTTGATGACCCAAATACTTCACCTCCTTCTGGCATATTGTAGCTTCTTTGGGGACACCTTCTGCCCGTTCTTTCCCAAGTGGTTCAGTAAAGCAATGGAATCATACTTGCAGTCATCCTTTGTCTTGGAAGCGATCAACAAATCATCAATGTACTACACTAAAGTCGATTGAAAAGGCAATTCCAATGACTCCAAATCCTTCTTCACTATCTGATTGAAGATGGAAGGTGATTCAGAAAACCCTTGAGGAATTCGACACCAATTGTAAACCTTATCCAGGAATTTGAAACTAAAAAGAAATTGGCTGTCCTCATGAAGAGGCACAGAAAAGAACATTTGGGACAAATCAACTACTGTGAACCACTCTGCATCACATGGAACCTGAAAAATAATCACAGCTGGATTTGGCACTACTGGGCAACATTTCACCACTATGTTGTTAATCTTTCTCAGGTCTTGGACAATTCGAACTTTCCCACCAGGATTTCTCAGTCCCATTATCGGTGAATTACATGGACTGCTCATCACCTCTTTCAAAACTCCCGGTTTCACAAAGTCTGCAATTAACTGCGCCACCTTTATAAGGACATCTTGCGCCATATGGTACTGCGGTACCTGGGGGAACACAGCATTTGGCTTCACACTGACTTTGAATGGTTCCACTCATTTTATCAGTCCTACTTCCTTCCCTGTCAAGTCCCACACATTCTCTCTATCTGTCCCCTGCAAGTCTGCAGGCAGATCAGTCACTGTGAACTTTAGGAAGAAGTTAATCAGAGGATACTCCTCATCTGTGGTCTCCTTTTCAGGCTCTGAAACCTGCCCCTCATCTCCTTCATCGTCACTGTTTGTCTGAAGCTCAATTCCTTCATTGGAACAGGTGATTGAACACCTTGTCTTGCACAGTAAGTCTCTTCCCAGTAGGGACACAGGACTCGCATTGCAAACCACAAACCTGTGCAACCCCTGAATGGTACCAAGCTCAACCTGAACCGGATCGGTGATCAGGTTTGTCAGAAGTTGATTTGCCACTCCTACCACCTTGACTGTATGTCCCGAAAGAGGCAGCTTCGGAACCTCTGCACTTCTGACTGTAGAGCGTGTAGCTCCTGTGTCTCCAAAAATGAGACCTTGTGACCCATTACCTTCCCCTGAACATAGGGCCCTTTCTGATCTACTTCTAGGGACGCTGCAAGCCTACACTCCTTACCATCTGAACTTTCATCTGACCATTCATCGTTTATTCCATTCTCACCACGTAATGGGAACTGTTGTACTGTGTTATTTTGACTCATTCTTTGACCTGTGACGTGTTGAGGAAGCATCACCCGTTGCTTTTCCATTGGTGCTAAGGGCAACTGTATTTGCTGTCTAGGTACCATAGGAACCTGCTATTGCTTTTGCTGCATCTGCATCGGTTGTACAAAAGGCATCTGCACTTGTTGCATGGGTTGGAGACCCTGTATCTGAACCGTGTTATTCTGAAAGTTCGGATTAGGACCTCTTACCCTTGGTCCCTTCTCATTTTGAAATGCACTGACATAATTGCTTTGTTGAACAACACCCTCCTGCACCATCATCGGGCACTCCTGCTTCCAGTGTCCAACGCCCCCGCAAGCATGACAAGGTAGCACCTTCTTCATCCCCTGCACATCATTCTGAACTATTACGGTATTCAGATCTGGACCACGGTTTACCAAACCTCCTCGACCTCTGCCTCTCACTTGCGCCTGAAACATCCTGTTTCCTTGCGGCTGTTGCACCATCTGCTGAACGCAACCTTCCTGCATCCGTGACTGTGCCGCCTTAATTTGCATCACCATCACTTTCTCCTTCAACTTTCTCTGTTTCAACTAAATTTCGTCACTTCAGTTCTTCGCATACTGCAACACCTCGTCAGTCGGCTTCGCTTGACAACAGATCAAATGATTCTTAATCATCTGACTAATCTCGGGTCTCAATCCTTCAACAAATCCTGAACACAAGGTGATTCATGTCCTTCGCCTCTATAACCTCTGTACCGCTGTAGTGCTTGAACGCCTTCAACAGCCTCTCATAGTAGGCATGTATCGACTCCGTTCGATCAATCTTTTGCCAATCATTATTTTGCGGCGATACCCTCTGTTTCAAGAACTCAATCACCTAATAGTAGTACTTCATCACCTCAGGAGACAGTGCTCCTGTGACTCTATCCCTTGCCGGTTCCGCAGCCGGCCAATCCACACTCCTCTTGCACTCAAGCCCCAAAACAACTGGAACTATGATCTCAAAAAGAGTATTCATGTCTTCCCAAAGACACTTCGAAAGCTTCACAAACCTGTCCATCTGCTGATACCACTCTATTGGCTTCTCCCTCAGCCTGGGGAGGTCATTTGTGAATGACAGAATATCACCTCTGGTCCACGGTACATGGACAAGAACCCCTCCTGCAGTTTCTCTCATTGGTAACATCTTTATTGTACAGTTGAGACCAGGCAGCTAGGCCCAGACCCTCGCTAACTAAGGCCTAGTGATTAATTTAGCAAAACCGAATACATAACTCTTAATGCTAATACAAAGTCATACATTAGTAGATTATTAATTCATCATTAATCAGTTTCATTAATCATCGTATACATTGGTGGCCACTCCCCGTACATTTCAAACATGTACATTATTTTCTATGTTAACATATTTCTATGCAGTTTCACTACACATTATATTGCAAGACTTTCATGTTAAAATTAATTTTAAAGATCACACTCCAAGACCACCAAAAAGATTATTAAGCTTCTGTTTTTTAATAAAGTTTTATAGTGGTGCTAGGGGAACACAGGGTTCATCAAGCACACATTCTGTGGTATCTATCGACGATGTTACGATAAGATACCTCACTCTGATAGCATATATGCAGCACTAATTTCTTTTGATGTGTTTCTGACTAACCAATGTTAATCATCAAGTTGGATTCTCGAAAGATAGACTAGATGAAGGAGCTTTCGCTTATCCTTGTAATCTTCGCTTTGCTCAGTCCACCCTGCATTTTACATTTTTGGGCAGATTGTACCAAGGACCCAGAAAGTGACATCTCATTCCATTGATTAGATCTTTACATTTTAGACAATGTAGGCTGGTTCTTTTTCATACACATCTGTTATTGTCAGAGGTCATTTGTGCAATAATTGTTTTTCCATATGCCATTAAAATAGTGAGCATTTTGTAGCATTGATAAACTATGTCATTTATAGTAGAAAACTGCAACTAATACCTTCATGTAGCTTCAGGTGGGTAGCTCATCAGTCCGACAGCTTACAGGTTTCCTCTGCTCTCCTGGCAGCAGATCACTCGGCTGACACGAATCTTCAAAGGCGTCATTGAAAACGCTAATAATTTGGGTGCAGGAAAGACTGTGAACTTTCCGGCAGTGCTACCAGGTTAGCTGTGTCGTCTCGGTAAAACAAACACCCAAAACAAGACTTACAGCTGAAAAGCAATAAATTAATGAGATCTATACACAGGCTGTTTTTTCCATGTATGAAGGGGTCATTGAGTTATTTTCCTGCCAGGCACTTCCATGGCTCGTATGGCGGTCCCAGGCAGGAAAACTTATTGATGATCGCACCACCCTGAATAAGGTGGATGGCAGACACTCTGACCTGGGAGCCCAAATGCAATCAGGCTGCAGGTCAAGAGTTTCTGTAAGTGGAGCTTGCTGAAGCTTGAAACCCAGCAGTTTTACCACCTCTAAGTGGTTGAGAGGCACTGCAAGCTTGTTGGCTTCAGAGCACTACCGAATTACAGCGTTGTCCCACTCCACCAAACTATAAAACACACCATTTAGTCTATTAAAATGAGATTTGTCTGGCATTTTTGTAACATGCATTTGGAATTAAAACGCATGAAGGGAAGGTGGGCATCCACATAGTTAAGCAACAACGCAGCTGAAGAAATTAATCAAACTGCGATATTTGTAAAGCTTCCTTGTACTCCAGTCCGATGATGTTCGCAGTACTGGGCCAAGGACCACTTGTTCTATTTGGTTGCACATTATTGACACTGAAGCACTACATGGTGGAAAACAGTAGGGCTCAAATACACACGCGTGGATTAATTCAATCAGGAAGCATTGAGAATCAAATCTTTTGAGACTTTTCCATGAAAACAAAGTATTTTGAAACCTACTCAAGCCTTAATACAAGACAATATCAGACTTCTTAAAAGGTGTGCTCACATCCTATTTCATTGTCCTGGAAAGAAATCAGATCACGCATGTAATTATTTATACAAAGTCTATCATTTCAGGCATACATGGTGGTGGCATGATCCTTTCCTTTTTTTAAATCACTGAATGACCCAAATACGAATGAGTGACTTTCCTAGAGAGACTGAAGTGGAAGGCTCGGTGTGAAGTTTATTCCCAGACCCAATCCCAAATCGACGCATTTCATTAGCCTTCTCAGACCGAGTAAGGCTGAGATAGGTTTAAGTGTCTTTGAGTTAGAATGAGAAAGCTTGTGAAGGCACCATATTAGCACCTCAATTTCTGTCCCTTAGGGTTAATGCAATTTCGATTTATCTTCCTCTCTGCTTTGATGGATCCGCTTCAAGACCTTTCTTTTAAAAAGACACCCATTGACCCATTTAAATGCATAAAGACCTGTGCATCATCACCATAAAAATAAAAGGGGACGCCCCCAAGGCTCCAAAAGTCTTTTGGCAATTTACACTTAACAAAAAAATGAGGGGGATTCCCGAGGGACACCACAATCAAGGTGGTCATGACAGAAATGAAATTAATAGTTCTTATATACTGCTTCCCTCAGCAAAGTTTACCCTGAAAATACCTGCTGTCCCTGACAGGTAGTCTAGAGGCAACCTAGAGGCATTCTGTTAAAGTCTTCAGTTGCTTGACATTTGCTAAAAATATCACAAAGTTTAAGAAATTACTGAAGTTAGGATGCCACCTCTCTCTCTGTAGTATTTAAGCTGTCTTGAGTAGACTGGCAATCAGTTGAATGTTTGTCAGGGTTGAATATCTCAGATTGAGCTTCTTATGCAGGAGAGTAAGTGTGGATTATTAAAAGAATTTGGGCATCGCTCCATGGGTATTAGAGACTATATCCAGCTAATTAAATAGTGGCAGATTGGGGTCAAAACTGTGATTTTCTTGGCAAGAAACTAGGAAACTGTTGCCATGAACATTTTGCTAAATACCACACAGCAGCCTATTATAGAAGAGCTTTATGATATGACAGAAATCAGGAGGAGTGGTTTAGACCAAATGACTAGCACTTCAACAATTAGAATGAGTAAATTATTAAAACTCATTTTCATTTTTGATTAATGGCTGGCTTCATTTTATTGAACTTAAATGTGACACGTCCACAGCTAATAGGAGAGAAATAAGAATGACCAGCTCCTGTCATAAACCTGAGCTTCTCTTCATGGGCTGAGGCCGATGAACCTAACCAGCTTGACACAATCTAAGAAGAGGCATGCTTCCCCACTGGGTGATTAGTACTGCAGAATAATGGCATAATTTAACCATTGTCACAAACATTACATGAGGTAAATTATCAAATATCTGGCAATAACAGCAGGACCCCAAACGGTGCATTCCTAAAACAGTATGCATGAAAGTGATTAGCAATACCCCAAAAATCCCAAAAAATCCCAAAGAAAAAATATTCCCAAAAACTGAAAGACTATCAAAGACACTGGCTATGTCTTTTACTATGCTTTCAAATGGTACACCTGACAAAAGAAGTGTTACCTGGTTGACCTTATTTATCCTTTTTATCCTGTTTATTAGCCTGATGGACCAGTCAGCCTGACAGCATCTACATATTTTCACTCAGCCTGGTCGAGTAAATAGGTGCAGAAAGTTTCTCCTCTATCTTCATCATTCCCATGTGTCCAGATAGACAGATGAATGCACTAATGAGAGGAGAAATTACATTTGTTGCTAAGGCGCTACTAGCAGTCAGGTGGAGCCAGGTTGGAGCCATAAATTCGTCCATGGAGACACACCTCAACCACCTAACCAAAGAGAGGCGAGCCTCCAAACCATTTGTAGGTACAAGGAACGCAGCAGAAATGGAAGATGATGTCAAGGACCACTCTACTGCCCCAAAACTATAAAGGAAAAGAGGAAATGGTTATAAAGAGTTTGATAGCAGTATGTGTAGGCAAAGGTCCTGATTAGATGTTATGAAATGAAGAAAAGAGTAAATCTTATCATTGAAGAGGAGAACTAGACCCAACTGAAGCAGCAGAAAAACTGACCACAGGAGACAGCGACCCAGAAGTTTAGGAACATTGTTCAAGATAACAAATCTAAACCATATCCAATGGAGATCTAAAGTACAATGCAAGGTTAGTAATACAGTGGTCCTGGCTGATAAAGGTTCATTTACAAGTATATGAATTCACAAGTGAATCTGCCCGTGCACCTAGTTGCAAATCTACAATTGTTATCTTTACAATATCAGAGAGTAAATGTACATCTAGGAGTAGAAATACATGTATTCACCTCCTAAAGTCAGGTAAGGGAAACCTTCTACAATTTAATTTTCTGGGCCTATTCACAAACTGCATTTTGTAGTATATGATCATCTACTACAGCAGTGGTTCCCAACCTGTGGGCCGGGGACCCCTGGGGGTCCGCGAAGCCTCCTCAGGGGGTCCGCGACTGCTTAAAAAATATAACAATATTAGGTCCCAGCTATCAGAAATGACTCAGTGGGGGTCCTTGTGCTCCAATAATGATTCAGTGGGGGTCCCCGGGCTCCAGTACTGATAAAATGGGGGTCCACAGAAGTCAAAAGGTTGGGAACCACTGTACTACAGTATTACTCCTCAATTACCTCTATGCAGAGACCTGTGCCTCTCCTACTTTTTCTATGCTGAGCTCTCACCAAAGTATCATAGATATGTCCTTGTTTAAGTATAGATGAGAACACTCTTGAAGTAAAAATGTGGGATGGACCAGGGGGAGTGCTAGAAAAATAAGGAATAATTACTCAAAATGGAAGAGGTTTAAGGAAATGAAAGAAGGGTTTAAGGAGGGACATGCTAATGCAAAAACACAGTCACACAAGAGTGTTGCAGTACCTGTAGCTCGTTAATTGTGGTGCTTTAATTACTTGCAAGACTAGGGTGGAGTTCATTTTAGCTACTTTTACACTTTTATGGCTGGAGTAACTTCAGAATTGCAGATTATGAATAGCAAGATGTGAGAAATGTGGTTGTTGGGTAATGTGAGTGCAAGCCCTCCTCAAGCAACAGCCACAATTCCTGTCAGGGTGAACCACAAAAGTCACTAAATCAACTTGTGCTTAACCCTCTAGGAGCTTGGCACTAAAGCAGTCAGGCTTAACTTGGAGGCAATGTGTAAAGTATTTCGCAGCACACAAACAGTAATATGGTGAAAAAACACAACACAAGACAAATTCCAAACCAGTTTAGAAAAATAGAGTACATTTTAATAAAATATTTGAAAACAAATGAAAAAAATCCAATCAGTAGAACTGGAGATATGCAATTTCAAAGAGTTAAGGTAGGCATAGCGCCAGAAAGCAAAAAGTGTCACTCACAGTTATCTGGTCGTGCAAGATGGGGTAAAAGCCATAAATTCAACTGAGCATGATGGAGCAAGGGTTGGCTACAGGGACCAGGTTAGTCCCGCTGAAAAAGTTTCCATTTAAAGTCCATTGTAAAGAGTTCTGCGGATGGCCATCACTGTAATGCAAAGATCCTGTCGGGCGTCAAGGACAGTCGCTACCAGAGCTTTACGTTGGTAGTAACTGCAGGCTGTCGATGATGTAGCTCAAAATGCAGATCTTGTGATGACGATCATCACTGATGAATGATGTAAACCGAAAAGACGGGCTCACCCGAGCTTCGTTTTGGCAGTCAGTGCGGGCAGTAAGTTCTTGGCACAAATTAGTCCATTCCCAAATGCAGAGTCCAAAACTTTAGGATTTCTCATTTTTGTCAAGGAGGAGCTCAAATTATACCACACCAACAGTCTGGGCCCTGGAAGCACCTCTTAGGGATCAAGAACTCACTCTAGCAAAGGCCAGCTGGGCGGTTGCAGGTTGACCTCTGGAGCTTGTTGTGTCCCTGTAGCTCAGAAAGTGAAGAACCAGTCTTCCTTCTCAGAAAGCATGGCAGGCCGCAAGCAGCTGTAGTCTTCTCACAACAGGGCAGTCCTTCTTCTGGAGTATCCACAGGTAGGTCTAAGGGTCCCCTTTAAATACCTTTTGCCTTCTTTGAAGTAGAATAAACTTATCACATCTCCCCCCTCAGAAGTGTGAGGAATCACCTTCCCGCCTGCCCTGGTCCCAGTCGGTCTGCCGGCAAAATAAGCTAGTGTGTAGTCCTTTAAGTGAGAGCTGAAGCTTTGTTTTTAGGAGTACAAGTGTGACAGATGACAGCTCCGCCCGCTCATCAAGTCAGGATGACCCATTCTGCCAACACCCAGACCCTCTATTGTGTAGCTATCTGGGAGGAATACACAAAGGCCAACTGCCAATTACACCTAGCCTTATGACTCAGTATAAATGCTGCAGGCTTTCGAAAAGTAAACAAACACAAATGATGGATGGAATGTGGAACCAACCAAACATTCAGCCCAGTCACAGATCTGGATTTAATCCATCAATTCTCTTGCTCACCACACCACCCCAGGTTTGCCCGAGCCATATGCATATCAGTTTTGACCCTGTTCCCCAAAAGTGCCATTTTCAGAATTGTGACTTAAAATTAGACTTTACAATTTTTACCATTAAAAAGCGTTTTAAATTAAAATTCCTCAGATAACAAATATGAGATTCGTACCTGCTCCCAAATTAAAATTACTACTTATTAAATGTAATAAGGGAGCCCAAAGTTATCTTATGGGAGTGGTAGATTTTACAATAGTGAAAAACAGATTTAAGAGTTTTTTACTACCACTGTATGTAAAACTTCAAAGTACATGTCCAATTTTTTACATACAATGCACTCTGCCTAATAGGCTGTTAATGGACTACCCTGGTGTGACTTATATGTATTGAAAAAGAAAGTTTAGACCTGGTAAACGGTTTATGTTCCCAGGTCAAAATGGCAGGCATGATACTTGTTTAAAGAGACTACTTACATGGATGGAACAAAAAGTTCTACAGGCCCACTTATAGCATTTAATTTACAAGCCCTAGGTACAGGTAGTACCACTTTACTAGGGCCATAGCAGTAAATTAGATGCACCAAATTTACCATGTTTTGAGAGCAGAGCACAAGCCCTTTAGCATTGGTTAGCCATGCTAAAGTGCACCAAAGTACTAAAAGCCAACACAAATGTGTTCAGAAAACAGGAGGGGTGAAGGCAAAAGGTTTGAGGGTGGCCTGCAGAAAGGGCCAGGCCCAACACAATAGTTAACTCTTTGTGGGTGCATGTTTGTATCAACATGTCCCACCTTAAACCTCTCATTAAATCTACTAAGAGCTTCATTATGAGTGCCACGTGGTTCTGTGCAACAATTATTGTGCATGAAAAAATCCAATTCTGAGGTGGTTGAACTCTGTAGTGTAAGAAAGTTACTGGCCGTTACAAGTCCTGCTGACAAAATGGGGGAATAACATGCTGGTTTGGTGCTTACTCCACCAAAATCTACTTGGCTTGTTTTTCAAATATATATTTCCTCCAGTAAATTTCAGCAAATATTTATCTGAGGAATGCAGATTTTATCACACCCAGCATATGCCAGGTTTAATAAAATCCTCAAAACTCATAATTCCAATATGTGTAGTGACAGAAGTTGCAGCACATATCAGAATTATACATGACAGCCTCTGTGAGGCCCTACGTAGTAAACTTAAATGTAGGGAGAGTTCTGCATAGGAAATATAGGAAAACTAGATATAAAAATCTCCACTCCTAGGTTAATGATATGCATTACTACTCTACGTTCTAAAAAATGTGTGAATCAGACTATGTATTTTCATTGAACAATCCAAGGGCATGAAGATAATGCAGAGCAAGTGGTTTCACTGAGTGGTATCACAGAGTGGTTGCAGGAGCACAAGATGAGTGTCTCAGGCTGCTTTTAGAACAGAATAGCAAAATATGGACTAGGCATGCATAATATAAGGTTGTAGTGTACTACATTATTCCTGTGGTTATGGTATGGTCATATTTACAAATGAGTGAAACTAATTGTCAAGGGACCCAGTAAATGCTGACCACTCTCCTCTGCAACAGCACAGTTCTGGAACTCCTAGTCCAACAGGGATACCAGGACACAAAAGCCCAGGTTGAACAACCTTACCTCATATAAGATCCCCCACAAGCTGGTTGCCCAGATCATTAGTGCTCCTGCTTCGGCACTGTATCTCTTTCCAGATGGAGGTATAATGCTCCATTAAAGTTATGGGTGAGCCTTAAAGACAGTGAGATTATTATGTTCTGGCTTTGTCCTTGCACAAAGAAATCTTACAAATGAAATAAAGAGATATCAACTACTGGTTCCTGAAAGGCTAACGTGAAGCTTATTCTAGAAATTACGTGCACGAAAATATGCCTACATGAGGACAGGAAATTCCCTGATCCTGAGTCACAGAATCATGATCAATAGATATTTGAACTTGTAGAGTGTCTTACATTGGTGGACAGTCACTTGTAGATCAGATTTAAGGGTGTCTGAATTTGAGGTACTAGGTTTGAAAATAGGCATTCTAAAGGAGAATCAGGTCACTGACCATCTAAAATGTGGTGAACATAAACTTTAAAGTTTTTATGTATTCCCAAAAAGTTGCCAAGCTGTTCTGTTTCCCACCATGGAAAATGAGAAAATGTATTCCACTGATAAGCTTGAGTAATAGTTTTTCCAGTGAAGCAAACAAAAGGGTGTACTGTTAGACCTGGCATCCTTGGTGTGATTTCCCCTAAACCTTTTGCCTTCTGACCTCCTGTTTGCTTACTTTGTTTTTGCTGGCCTTAGGACTCTGGGCACTTTACCATGGCTGACCAGTGCTAAAGTGCATGTGCTCTTTCTCTACACATGCTACAAATGGCTTAACCACAATTGGCATATTTAATTTACTTATAAGTCCCCATTAAAGCGAACTACATGTGCACAGGGCCTGTACAATAAATGCTACTGGTGACCCTGCAACACCGATTGTGCCACCCACTTCAGTAGCCCTTGAAACAGGACTCGGGCCTGCCATTTCAGAGTCTGCGTATGCAGTTTTAAACTGCCATGTCGACCTGGCAAGTTAACCCACTAGCCAGGCCCAAACCTTCCTTTTTAATACACATAAATCACCCCTTAGGTAGGCCCTGGACCAGGTAGGCCCTGGACAGCCCCAAGGGCAGGGTGCAGTTTATTTAAAAAGTTAAACATGTACTTTTCAGTTTTACATGTCCAAGTAGTGAAAAACTCCTAAATTCGTTTTTCACTACTGAAAGGCTTGTCTCTCACATAAGTTAACATGAGATTAACTCATTACATTTTATAAGTGACATTTCCAAGTGGGAAGAGATGGGACCCCGGAGTTTGGTGTCTCCAGAATCACAAATTAAAATCACAACTTATGGTGAAGTCGGATTTTAAACTTCAATTCTCAAAATGCCACTTTTAGAAAGTTGCCATTTCCTTACTTTAAATCATCTAGTGCCTTCTGCCTGTCTCTGAAAAAATGTCTGGCTGTGTGACAGCTGGGCTCTTGGGCATTCCCTCCAGACAGCCACACACAAAGGGAGCTTAGGTGTGACTGAGTGACTTGTTGATTGCCCATCCCGGGAAGGATGGAAGGGAGGAGCTGACACTTTCACCTGAATGGGCTGTGTCCTGAGCCTTCACAAAGGGCTGCATAGCCCCCTGCATTATGACTGGAGCAAGGGCAGGAAGAGCAGGGACTTTGCACATTTCAAAGGCCTCTCTTCAAAGTCTCCCCTCACTTTAAAGGCACCACTTCTCACCTTACCAAATAAGTACACTTCTGGACCTGAGGACATTCTGCCAGGAAGAAGGACTGCTGTGATGGTGAAGGGACTGTCACACTGCTGGAACTCTGCTGGACTTTGCTGGACTCCTGCTTTGGTGTGCCTGCCCTGCTGCCTGCTGCATTCCTTGCCTGGGAGTGATATGGACTGGACCCCATCTCTACATCACCAGACCCAAAGTGAATCCAAGGGCTTGCTAGTTTGCCTTCTGTTCTTGAAGTCTCAGGGACATCTAATACTTCACTCAACCCTGCTACAGCTTCTGGACTCTGCCAACAGTGAGTCCTACCCTGTCAGGTGGTGCCAATCCAGCGGGGAGTCCTTGGAAGTGGGTTTATCAGCAGTTTTCTGGTAAAATCCTTGCATTGCTATTGTTGCACTGGTCGGAACCGACACATCTTCCCTTGATGCTGACGCATCATTGCCGCCGCTGAGGACAAAGACCTGGCTGCACGACTCAACGATGATGCATCGCCTTCATCACAATGGGTTTGATACTGCCCCACTGCTTGAGGACATTGCATAGACGACTACGCAGCTTGATGATGACAAATCCCTGACTGGGCCGATCCGAACCAACACATCCTCTACACATCGTCTCCTCTGCCTCTCGCATCAGGTCTTTGACTTCGACACAACCCTTCATACAGGGTACTTTTTCAGTGGGATAAGGGTGGTCTCTGTTGCAGGCCCGAACTCCACTGCAGTGGGCCTAAACGTTTGGATTTACTCCGGTCTAGCGTGACCAGATGGCCCCGGTTGGTGCTTTACACTTCTAAGCACTATATTTGCAGATATTCTTTAAAACGTCTCATCTCAACTTTTATTTATTGGATTTTTAACTATTTGGTCTTTAGTACTTTCACACATTTGCCCCAAGAGTACTCCACAGGAGCTTCTGTCCTGTGAACAATCGACTGAAGTGCATGGTGGACAGGAAATTCACCTATAAATCTATAACCTGCATTGATTGTTGTGTATACATATCTTTCAACCTGTTAAATCCCAAAGACATACATCTAAGGCACTTGTTAGTGTAATCTTGCTCTTCATAGATGTAAGTCTGCTACTTGTAGATGTATGCTTTTTTTGAGAATCGTGCTCTAAACATGAAGAATAAGTATACTTTCCTTGAAGAGCAAGAGGGACAGAATATGTAAGGAAAAAATTATAATATTGAAATTAAGAACCAAGAGCCCAGTTTGTGAAGTTTGTGTCAGGCATAATCTTTCTGTAAACTGCCAGCTTGGTCCCCGCCTGCTACAGATCACAAAGTACATCAGAGAGGCAATAGTTCATAGCATGATCCAGCTTATGTACCATTTCTACATGTGTGAAAATTGCCTGCAGCAGTATAGAATTATGTGCATTTTCACGGGTACAAAAACGTTCCAAATGCATGTTTTGCACGTTTTGTAAATCTTGGGAACTAGTAAATACAGCAAAGAGATTTTTCTCCAGTCCCTATTATATAAATGTGTTTTTCACTAGTGAATAATGGAGTAAAGTGACCCTCAAACAATTTCAAGCGGTATATCGTATATCTTTTGTACTTTTTAACAATCAACAAGCCGGTCCGCAAATAATCTTTTTTGCTTTCATAAGAAATTGAGTACACTGAAATCTTTAACAATTTAACGGTTTAAAAAAATTATTTGTTGCACTCCTTATTGCATAAACAGAATACAAATCTGTTTTTTTTTGCATTGTGCAAACATGTTTATCCAGTATGGACTGGAGCTATTCAGATGTAGCTGCTCTAGTCTATATTGCGTTTCAATAAACAGCATAAGGGTGCACAACATGATGGTTTCCGTTTTGCAACTAGTGAAAAGTTTATGTAATCTGACCTCATGACACTGTTATGCAGGTGGGTCTGATTCTATGCTGCAGCATCTGATTCTGTGAAGTCGGCGAGGACTGCCATATTGCTGTGACGGCACTGAAGAGTTTTGGAACCGCATATTTTGATGTGATTGCGCCTGCACAATCATTGAGCCCGTCCGAACTAGAATACTACCCAGGAGTTTAAAATAAAGGTACAAGGGGCTGCTGTTTCATGCTGTACTCTATTTAGAATTGAACAAAGTTGAGATAGGCACTAATGCAAGCACGGAAAATTCCCCTCATCCCTTGGTTTGGTTGTTAAACAGCACTGAATAAGGAGCAGTGGACCTCTCATGTCACAGGGACTGGTGCCACTGTACTCACTTGGCTACCTTGGAATTGGCGCCTCGGTCACTCATCGCTGCACTCTGCCATTTATAGTTCTCGGATGTTTAGATTTCACTTTGAAATATATTCTTTTCTTCAAACTCGCGGATGGAAATATAGCAGACTGTGGGGGTCATTCTGACCCTGGCGGTCATTGACCGCTAGGGCCAACGACCACGGAAGCACCGCCAACAGGCTGGCGGTGCTTCCTGGCCAATTCTGACCGCAGCGGTGAAGCCGCGGTCAGAAAAGGGAAACCGGCGGTTTCCCGCCGGTTTTCCCCTGGCCAAAGGAATCCTCCATGGCGGTGCTGCAAGCAGCGCCGCCATGGAGATTCCGACCCCCTTCCCGCCAGGAAGAGGCTGGCGGGAACGGGTGTCGTGGGGCCCCTGGGGGCCCCTGCACTGCCAATGCCACTGGCATGGGCAGTGCAGGGGCCCCCTAACAGGGCCCCAGCAAGATTTTCAGTGTCTGCTTGGCAGACACTGAAAATCGCGACGGGTGCCACTGCACCCGTCGCACCTCAGCAAATCCGCCGGCTCCATTTGGAGCCGGCTTCATCTTTGCTGGGGCTTTCCCGCTGGGCCGGCGGGCGATCTTTTGCAGATCGCCCAGCGGGAAAGTCGGAATGCCCCCCGTGGTCATCTGACCGCGGGGCGGTATTTGGGCGGAATGACCCCCTGTGTTTTGATACTAAGCACAGGTCACAGGCTGTTCCAGTTTCATACGGTATAATAGGTGTTGGTAGTTTTTCGAAGATAAATATATGTGAGTATTTCATGCACTGGAAATATATTTGCTGTACTATAAATGAAGACTGATCACTTCAGACATTGGGGGTCATTACGACCCTGGCGGACGACTTCTCCGTTCCGCCCGCTGGGCTGGAGAACTGGGTCTCCAGCCGGGCGGTCGTCACAATACCGCCGGCGGTATTTTGGCCCGACTGACCGCCATGGATTTCATGGGGTTTGAAACCGCCATGAAATCCATGGCGGTAAGCACTATCAGTGCCAGGGAATTCCTTCCCTGGCACTGATAGGGGTCTCCCCCACCCTCCACACCCACCCCGAGTCCTTCCCCTACACCACCCACCACCCCCCAAAGGTGGCAGGAACCCCCTCCCCACCCCTACCCCCAACACCACATCACACATACACAGCCGACACGCACGCAGGCACCACCAACACACATACCCGCACACACATCAACATCTATGCGAACAGCCACACACACAGTCATACACGCACACCCACATTCAGACATACACGCACACATCCATACAGACATACTTACAGACATACATGCACTCATTTCCAAACACACAACACCCCCGCAAGCATACACACACTCACACACCCCCTCTACATGCACACACGCACACCCCCATGCACCCACACAACACACAACGCCCCCCCACTCCCCTCCCCTAACGGACGATCAACTTACCTTGTCCGTTGATCCTCCGGGAGGGGACGGGATCCATGGGGGCTGCTCCGCCACCACCACATCGTCAACAGAACATCGCCACGCCGAATCACAGGACGTGATTCGGTGGGCGGTGTTCTGTTGACGTGGCGGTGGACATCCCCGCCGCCCGCCAGTATGGCTGCTGGCGACTCTCCGTCCGAAAAAGGACGGAGAGCTGCCAGCAGTCATAATACGCCGAGCGGAAAACCGCCACCACTGGCGGTCTTCAGTACGGCGGTCCCTCTGCAGTCTTCTCAAAAGACCGCCGAGGTCAAAATGACCCCCATGTCTGGAAGAGATGTTTCTACATTTTCATCTTTATAATGTCAAAGTGAACATTTCTGTATGATCTAAGATGTTTTTGAGGTCCCACCTTCTTATCGCTCGTGTCATATTGGAAACAATGCACTTCAAGATAGTAGATGTTGTTAGGAATACGTAATTTTTGGACAAGATAGAGATCTTCATTGGCCTCCTTTGAAGTAAGAGAGTACACTTTCAGAGCATCCCGAAGAATAAATGTTCCTGATTTTTTCACGAGTCCCTCAGTTATCCCTATGAATATGTCTTTTAAGTCCGCTTGCACAGGGAGAGCACGTTTATGTGTCTTGCTCATCAGTGGATTGAGCAGCTCAAAATAGGTCATGAGGCCGATGTAACAAGACGCATTTATTCCCATTGAATGTTTTCTACAAAAATGCTAGCCTATTATATGCCACATCAGTTGACCATATTAATTGCTCTTGTGACTCCTAAAACACTTGAATACAAAATGCTGCATTTTACTCAAAGGGCTACACAACTGCTTCTTTCCCCTTGGATTCCCCTTGGATTTTACAGTGTCTGGCAGCAGAGTCTCTTGAGTGAAACCCAGCCTTTGAATGCAAGGCAGACTGCATATTTTTTTTATTTTTTTTTCTATTTCACTTCCGTCGTAAAGGTGCTTGATATTTTAGCTTTGCGTTTTGATTTGGTCATAAGATATGCGGGGGGAGCAGTAGTTAGACTAGGTCAAAGCTACTGGCAAAGATCACACATTGTGGCATGCAGAGGAGCAGGAACAAATGTTCATTCAACTCCTCTCGAAACCTAAGGTCTTAAACATTGAGTCAACCACAGTTCTACATTACCCTCTAAAGTTATGAACACATTTACAAGAGTAGCTAAATCCTTTTTTATGAACACAGAAAAGTGGTGGTGTGACAACATGGAGCGCCAGTCACGGTTACCGCATGGACTGTTCTAACCCGTAATTTTTGCTCAGTTTGCATATGTTATGTATTTGATGTATATGGCAGCAAGTTTTTCTGTTACCCGTATGAGAGATTTCTGTTTGAAGTTACACTGTTAAATAAGTTACACTTGTTCTTGCATGGCAGATGGGGGCGACTTGGCTTTAGAGATGTGATCATGTTGGGCGTGAAGTTCAGACACAATATCAGTCAACACATACAGGGAATGACGGGCACAGATCCTTCAGAGTTAGTCTCGCAAAATGGAAATTCCCATTGTCCAATCCTTTACCATGCCAACCCACCCTGACGAGGCCGAACAGTGCTACAATATACTAACATGGAATGTGCGTGGAATGGCCACACCGACCAAAAGATACTGCACACACACATACCTCAAACGCCACAGAGTGCATTTTTCTATCTTGCAAGAGACTCACCTGATGGACAGTGAGCTTCGGAAACTCAGAGCCAAATGACGTGGGCAACTATATGGTACCACCTTATCTGCATTTGCTAGAGTGGTACTAATACGGTACATGGTACATCATCACAGGAATGACACTGGGGATTCACACATAGTTTTGAAGGGTGCCTTAGAGGGTTTAGTCTTAAATGAAGGGGTGTTATGTTAGGGTTTTAAATTGGGCGCTCAGGATCCCTTATTAAGCAGTAAAAAGCTAAAGAATGAGAGGTGCCTGCACCAGGGAAACACCCAAACCCTAAGGTCATAGAACCCAACAAACATGAGAACAAAAGATGCGTGGCAGCTCTCTCATTCAAAAGAAATATCAACCCACAGTTTGTTAAGGATACAACAGTCCATATACAATATGTTTTTGATATAAATATTTATCAAAAGTTTGATAGAAATGATACCAATATGAATTAACAATTAGAATACAACCAAAATGAAAAATTTGCAAAGAATTGAAAATAAAAAATAATTGAAATTTTTCATAATATTATCCTATATACAGTGATACAAATAATGCGGCTTGATAATACAAATCCAGCCCATTTCAAGCTTATTTTCAGCCAACAATCATTTGCAGCCAACACGTGTTTCGTCTAGGGAAGTCTCCTTTTGAATTCCCGTGCAACTTCTTCAGGGCTACAATTTACAAACACAAAATAAAATAAAACATGAGAACCAAAATGCTCCAAATTTGTGATATGGCAAAATTGTGAAAAGGGAACCCACTAAAAAAAATCACCAAATATTCTGTCAAAGGCTGAAGTGCCCACATGCAAAAAATAGTGACCAAACATATTGCACCATACAAGTAAAGACCTTCCCAAGTGCTCTTTATACCTTTCACTATCAAGGCTTAAGTGTTTTGATTTATACTAAGGAAAAAAAAACACAATGATAACACGGAAAACACCCCTAATAGTCCAGAATTCAATTCCGAATAGAAAACACATATTTTTTAATAGTTACCTCGTATTTACACCAATCCAAATTATGACTTTAGTTGAAACTTATTATTGTTCAGGGCCATATATAATTCGTCTGACACAAAGGATGAAAAAGAGAAAGGAAAAGAAACAAAGAAGCCAAATGACCTATTAAAGTAAGGTGTAGTCTATATAAGCCATAAGTTTAAAACCACAAAGGATCAAGAAAAATGCCATAAGGCTCCAATAGAATACCTTTTGTCCTAAATCATTATAATCCGTCTTCAATTGAAACTGTAAAACGAAAGAAAAAGTAAGCTCCTTAAATATAGAAGACCTACATGAATAGCGTATTGGAATGAGCTAGCGTACGTACACAGCTCGAACGGAGAATCATTGGAATTCAATATTCTCAACTCACCCGTAAATGATAGAATCGCCGTATCCGTGTAGAATTAGGTAGAATTGCCAAAAATAACCGCGACACGAGTGCGCGTCTCATTCAAAGTTTGCAAGCCCAAACCGGAAGTAAATATACTTCTGAGATGGCCGTGCAAAGACGCGTCAGTGCGTCAGAGATTAAAAATAAAGATAGGACTAGTCTAAAGTCTTGTGTTTTCTAATAACGGGTCCCCTAGGTAAGGGAGATCCACTCGGCTCACACAAAAGAGAATAGCAATCCGATACTTCACGTATACCTCGTGAAAGACAACCAGAATTCTCCCCATATCACCTGAACCTCCAAGACTATGATTCTATAAAGTTCTGATATATTTTTTTACACAATGAAGCAGATTGGTAACAATAATATAGCATATTGTAAGGGAAAAGGAAAAAACAAATCAAAAACAGAAACTTTCCCCCCATAGCCTGACATGGGAGCCTTATGGTTTACAGATAACTTCCATATCAAATTTGTTGTAATGGAGTCGGGCAAAATAATATCTAAATTGGAAACAAAGATACAATAAGGTGTCAAATCATGTATAGAGACTATGCATATACATTGATGACCTATTGGAGAATTTTGGCTCTTAAAAATACAATGGTCAAATAATTTCAAATACAACAAGGAGTAACACATCATCCAACATAGTACTCGAAAAATTATTTAACACAAGAAACTCCATGGTATTATTAACCTTTCAAAAAACATAATCCCCAGATTAATAATTATATGTAAAGAGAATTCCATGTTGCAAAATAACATAGTCAATCAAACCAAATGTCATATAATTAAAATTACGAAAAGTACCCAAGGACAGATGTTAAACATATAAATGACAAAAGGCCAGACTCTGAATTTTGTACAAAGAAGTTTCCATGGTATATACTAGGAAACCAATCCATAACATATAGAACAAAGAAATTGAATAAAAAAATGCTAATCACCCAGAAAGAACTCTAATTCTCTGTCGGAATTAAGGCCTAGCTCAACGGCCTTCAGTCTCATAATCCAGAGAGCTTCTTTCTTGCGCAAAGCTAGTTCTCTGTTTCCACCCCTTGGATCCTTATGGATATGCTCTATTCCAAAAAATTCAAAACTTCTATGTGAAGTTTGTGAGATACAGCCAACAATGTGTGCCACCAAGGGATATCTAACATCATTGCTGTTCATTGCTCGAACATGCTCCCCAATCCTAATTTTAAATTGGCGTATTGTGCTTCCCACGTAAATCTTTTGACATCTACAGCGTATAATATACACCACAAAGGTGGTATTGCAATTAATCAGAGTGCTAATAGTAAATTTTCTGCCCCCCTCTGAGAATTCACCAATATTATGGCATGCCCAACGGCACACCCCACAGCAACCACATTTGAAAAAACCAATGCGTTGTGTAGAGAGCCATGTTTTTTTAGTCAAGCTGGTAGACAAACTGGGGCATAAAATACTCTTTAAATTTCTACCTCGTCGATAGGTTGTTGAGAATCTGACAGGTAGTAATTCTCTTAAAGACTCATCATGTAGTAAAATGTTCCAATGTTTCCTCATACATTTCTCAAGAATCAGTGATGCATCATTGTAACTAGTTATGAACCTTGTCTTACTAGACACGTCCAGAACCGCTTGGCGTTCTTTAGTTTTCAAAGTCTCCCCTCTGGTAAGATGTAAGGCTCTAGATTGGGCTCTCCTCACTAGTTTCTTAGAGTAACCCCTAGTAACAAATCTCCTACCCATATCCTCCACCTGTTGTCGGAAATCCTCATCCCGGCTACAGTTACGTCTTGCTCTCACCAACTCAGCAAAGGGAATGGAACCAATTTGGTGTCTGGGATGCGAGCTACTCGCATGTAAGATAGCGTTGCACGCCGTAGACTTACGAAAAAGTTTGCTCTGGATTTTACCATCAGCGACGAAGATCTCCACGTCCAAGAATTCAATGCTTACTGCACTATATTGATAAGTAAATTTAACGTTCATGTTATTAGAGTTCAAAAAACTACAGAATTCAACCAGTTTCTGTTCTCCACCAGTCCAAATTAGAAAGCAATCATCTATATACCTTCCCCAGAACAAGATATGTGATTGCCACTGGGCAGATGAGGGACCCCACACCCATTTATGTTCAAACCATCCCATGAACAGATTTGCATAGGAGGGGGAAAATTTAGAACCCATGGCCACACCTTGCTTCTGTAAGAACCAAATATTATTAAACAGAAAGTAATTGTTAGTGAGAATAAAATCAATCATTTCAATTAGCATAGCTGTGTGCGCCCACAGGCTGGCTGACCTTCTGTTGAGAAAAAACCTAACGGCTTCTTGTCCCAATTCATGATTGATACACGTATATAGGGAAACCACATCCAATGTCACTAGCAGCATATTATGGTCCCATTCAATGTCATTTAATAGGCTCAAGATATGTGTAGTATCCTTTATAAATGAGGGTAAATTATACACTATCGGTTGCAGGAAGCAATCTACAAATTCTGAGAGCCTCTCAGTAGGACCTGAAATACCGGACACAATTGGTCTACCAGGTGGAAAAGGTAAACCCTTGTGTATCTTGGGTAAAGTGTACAGGCAAGGATATCTGGGTTGCTCCACCTTTAAATAGAGATATTCATTCTTATTAAGTAAACCCTTGTCCATCCAAGCACGCAATCTGAGATTGATTACACACGTTAGATTGGGTATTGGGTTACCCTGCACTTTCTCATAACACGTTACATCCTGTAGTTGTGATAGCACCTCGCTATCATAGTCACTCCTGTTCATGAGAACCACATTCCCTCCTTTAGGGGTTGCCTAGTGGTTGCTAGTGGGGCTTCATGCTCCCAATCAGTCACAGGGAGACTTTTTGAACATGCTTTCCCTGTGCTCTTTTAGGACTTACTGGCCCCTTGTCTCTGGGCCGGGGACTGTAATTGTGTGTTTGATGTGGATTTTGATTACTCATTTCCCTCAATACTTACTGCACTGTGTATCAGACTGTCTCAAAGCTCACAAACCTGGGCCAAAGATGGGGAGCTCTATGATCTATGGCGCATTAGGCATCCATCAACAAGAAAGTATTCCTTATATTCCCCTGTCCATAACCTACACAACAGGATCGACCTGATGTTAAGTAACACACATCTGGGACAAACAATTCTACATTTGTAATACCTAGCCCGCACCCTCTCCAATCACTGCCCCTTATCACTTACACTGCAGTGGGGCACACTGCGTCCATGTATCCCCACATGGTGCCTGCAAACGGTCGCCCTCTCAGATCTACTATACCAGGAGAAATAATCCACACATTAAACAGTACCGGGAACATAACACTGAATCAACCACATTGCGGGGGACAGAGTGGGATGCTTATAAGACAGAGGTGAGGGGACATTGCCTATTGGCCACATGGGGAGTAAAACATACACTGCAACTAAATTCAACTCCTTGGAACAGGACCTCCGCAAGCTAGAGAATGAGGTTGGTACGCATCTAGGTGCACCCGACCGCCTCCGCGATCTCCGTAAATCCCACCATGAGGCCAAAACACGCCTCCATAAACATGATTATAGGTCCCACAGAGCAAAATTATATGTGGAGGGCGACCGGTCGGGGATGCTATTGGCACGGCTTGTTCGAGATGAATGACAGCATAGTCCCATTGGAGCTATCTGACTACAGGACGACTTAATGGCCACCACACAAGACTCCATTAATACCGCTTTTCAAAACTACTACAGCACCTTATACTGAAATCTGCTGACAAATGACACACCACAACTGGTGGCATTTCTGGATGAGACCAATCTACCCTAGTTATCTCCATTACAACAGAGGTACTAGATGAGCCCCTTCGGCCTGAGGAAATAAGTATGGTGATCTCCCAGCTGGCCAGAAACAGGGCACCTTGGGTAGATGGCTTACTAATAGAATACTGTGCCATGTACTCAGCAGTCCTCACCTAATCTTTGCTAAACATGGCATGCGGCGTGGTCACAAGGCAAACTTATAAACTTGCAATGGGAAGCATTGATTATAGTTCTACATAAACCGGGATGTGACCCTACCGAAGTGCATTCACCTAAGCCGCTGTCACTCCTTAATATTATTTGTCAGATTCTGGGCAAGATTCTTGTAAACAGGCTCCTCCCCCACATCACAGCATTAGTTCACAAAGCCAATACCGGGGCGTAGCATATTCCTAAACACTAGGCGATTCTAATACCTCCTACATAATGCCCCATCAAAGGCATATGATCAGGTTGCAGTTTCATTAGATGTCAAAAAAGCGTTTGATAAGCTGGGGTGGGAATTCTTATTTAAAACAGTATGCCGCATGGGATTTGGTCCAGGCTTGCTCAAATGGCTCTGCAAACTATACACCAAACCACTGCCAGGATATGGACGGGCCCCTTCATATCGGAGAGCTTCTTATAGAGCTTCCCAATATCTTAGGGCACCAGGCAGGGTTGCGGGTTGCCCCTTATCCCCAACGATCTTTGCGCTGGCAAGGGAACCTTTGGCCTGCCACCTGAGATGAGATGCTCCGCACTGGGTTATCCAAGAACTAACAACCTTTCATATATTATCGCTATATGCGGATGATGCATTATTATACCTCAGAGACGCCAGGGCATCCATACTCCTTTTAATGACTCTCCTAGGCTCTTTTGGGCGTCTGTCCGGCTTGCAAGTAAACTGGTCTAAATCGTGTTTGTTCCCATTGACCCAGATTCCAATGTCGCTTCGGGACACCTTCCCAACATACTGCTTGCCATAGTGTCATGACTACATACAATACCTAGGCATACTTATTTACCACACGGTCGAAGCCTTACATGGTGGAGACTTGGGCTGTGCACTTCGATCTGTTTGTGGTTCCCTAACTTTCTGGGGTTCCCTACTGCTGCCACCATTGGGAAGGGTGGCAATAGCCAAGATGTTAATACTTCAGAAGCTGTTGCATTTTTTCACGGCCCTGCCGATTGTCATTCCTAAGTATTTTTTCAGAGAGTTAAATGGTCTACTGCTATCACTGATATGGGGAACAGACAGACGCCGAGTAGCACTGAAAGTACTACACTGACTGCTTTCAGAGGGGAGTATAAATGCTCCTAATTTTGGGCTTGATTATGCCGCAAAGCAGTTATACTGGCCTACACGCTGGCTCGAAACATCCCCTACTGCAAAAAGGGAGCGGACACATGCACAACTAGGCGCAACCCCAGTTTACTCATGGCACTCAGATCCTACACACTCATCACCTAAGGGAACCACTTTAATGAAGACTGCTCGCACGTGCTAGAGCCAATATGTTCTAGGCAGTGCTGGCGGCTCTCTGTATTCCCTGTTGATCCCCATGGTGCAGATGCCAGGGGGACAGGTACTGTTTAAGTCACATGGCTTAACCCCCTTGTTTGAGGTGGGGATAACTTCAATGGGGGACCTCTTACAGGATGGAATTATTCTGTCATATGCTGACATCATGAGCACTACACTTTGGGTCCGGGGCATTTTTTGATGTATCATGCTGTGTACAGGCTACTCCCATACACGTGCGGTGACGCTGATGCGGAACCCCCACAATCGCTAATACTACACACACTACTGTCATGCATCGGTCGTAGAACAGCTATAGCATTGCTATATGCGGCATTGACGACTAGAAGTGGGGATCGTATGGTGGCAGCCTGAACCAGATGGAACGCAGTTCTATCGCAGCCCTTATCACCACTGCAATAGTTAACCTCACTAGAGCAGGCAAAGCTGGTATCCCACAACCCCAGATTTCGCTACATCCAGTTCAACTACATACATCAAGCATACTTGTCTCCACATTGCATTAAACAAATGTTACCCTCCTCTAACCCTGATTGTCCCAGGTGTGGCCTGGATGAGGCACACTTCTATCACATGATCTGGGAATGTTGGAAACAAGCCACAATATCACAACCCAAATATCAGAAATAACAGAATACACTCTAACACCCGCCCCGGAATCCTGTCTATTAGGGATTCGCCACAGGTCTAAGAAGGACAAATACCTCATAAGATTCATAGACCTGGCATTCGCACTATTTAAGCAACAAATCACATGATGAGAGATAGATGACAACTATGCTCTGGGTGCAAAGTGTGAGATGTTTTTGTAGTACACATCGAGGCAAAAAATGATGACCGTCCTCTATGAACAGGTGATCATTGCTAACATATGTGTGATGCATTGTAAGGTCCAAACACCCAACCAGCACAACACCTCATTACTGGGTTAGCACAGATTACAAGGTAACACTAACTTCAGAATAGGCTGCGACTCAGTGATGGTGCACAAATCGAGTCGGTAAATACACTCAGGCAAATGCGGACATCAACTCCCAAAACTGGCCTTTACATTTGCATCTATGGGTTTTATTACATGTGCCAAGCACCTGCACTGGGGTGCTCCTTGTATACTTATGTTATTGCTTTTTTCCATTCAAGATCCTATGTCTTGTTGTTATCATTTATCATGCTACAATCTATGTTTTGTGACATCCGAAATTGTTACCTGGTAAGTCCCAATGCCATCGAATTTGCTTTGATTTTATATCCACTTTCTTTTTCCTATTTGTCCTCCCATTCCTATTCCCTTTTTTCTTAAGTTCAATCTACCCTCTCTGGTCAACATCACATGTATTGATAAGATGTGTACCCCACTGCTGCGATTTTTCATGTTACTTATGTTATTACTCAGTAAGACAGATGTTTCAAAATAATGGAGTGCCAGTGACAAAGATTTTGAAAAAGGTTTAAATTTAATGCAGGGATTAATTTTCAGAAGTAAATTTGGTTTGTTTCCGCAAACGTTCTTAAACACATTCTTCTGTTTTTCGTCCATAGCTAAATATTACAAACATGCACGTTTCAATGTGTTCCCTGAATTTTCTACTTGGTAGTCTTCCCAACCATTAGCTCATCAAACTTGTAACCTTAGCCTCAATTATGGGGAGTCCACCATAGTAGTGGGTGGTTTTCATTACAAAGGTTTCTGAAAACATACTCCCAAGACAAGAATTTATTTCAAGACAGCAAAGACGAAATAGACGAGATGGACAGGGAATTTTCACCCTGCGTGTGGTGAGCTTCGTGCTTTTTCACTACCCAGTACCGCTGTGCCTTGCGTGGAGATCCAGGGTATGGAAAACCAGTGACTTTAATCACTCCTAAATAGGGGTGGGTGACCTTCACTATGATATTTTGGTCCAATGCTAGACGGTTCAGCAAGTCAAGGTTTTATGTCTGCGAAGCCAAATGATTCTTCACCAGTATAAACCCAGCACTTATCCCAATTTTACATGAATGGGGAAAGCACATTTTTGGTGCAGTAGGAGACTAGGTAATTTACTACAATGCTACGTCTTGCCAAACATCAAATCACCTCCCAGAGCTTACAAAATAAAGCCTTCGGAGAAAGCAAAAATATGCCTTTTTTGGGACTGTGTAAGTAAGGCATGCATTTGTTGAGGGCACATTTAAGTGCATCCTTTTAAGTCCAGATATCCCCATGGTAGCATCTGTTACAGACAGCACAGCTTAAAAATAATGAGCAGTAACTGTCTCTCTCTCCATATTTCTCTTGAGGCTGAGGCTCATTGCTACACTACACTGATGTTCAGAACCAGGCCTTGCTCAGACAGAGCCATGGATGGAAAGAAATTTGGCACCCTTGAGACAGCTGGTGAATAAAACGAGGTAGCATGAGGTCCCTTTTGTGTTCACAGTTCAGTCACACATTAAAGCAGTGAATGGCCCCTGAGGACAAACCTCTCCACACAGCTACCAAATATTCTGATACACTCACAGGGTAGCTTGATCACACCAGGGCCAAGTATTGGTGGTACAAATGGCAGTGTTGATGTGTGCTGGCAGGGGGTGAGAGGGAGATGGAAGGGGTAGGAAGAGTGTAAATGTGGTGTAGAACGGCAATTAAGGCAAGGACAAATGATTGAATGCAGTTTAGTGTGAATCACTGGTGTCAACCATGAGGGACACTGCTGTTTGCAGGACTTTAATGCTCATAGCTCTGTGCGCCGGTCTTAAGATTGGTGCCCTGGACCAGCTTGCTTATGCTTGCTCAGCATGCTCGTGATGGTAGTACGACAGGGATCACTTAATTTGTCGAAGAAATAGTGACAGTGCCCGAAGCCCTGCTCAGAAGTAGGCATCCGGTGTAATTAAGCATTGGCGCATCGAAAACCATGGCTGATAGTCTTTAATCTAGTACCAGACACTTCTTGCCCTTTTTCTTATTCTTGCAGAGCCTCCGATGTTGTGGCGGAGGGGCCACAGTTGTGGCAAAAGCTCTGCAGTTGTGGCAGAGTCTCCGCATTAATGGTGGAACTTCTGGAATGAGAAGCTGCAGTGCGGAGGTTCCACCACGCGTGCAAAAACTCCGCCATGACTGTGACAAAAGGAGGGAGCAGGAAGCTCGTTTTTTTTTAAGCTCTCTCATTACAACACGTCCACTGGCGTTGTGTATTACCCTCCCAGACCCATTTCCCCGTTTCTAAACTCTTTACCAGAAGCTTTAATGTTTTATTGGCTAAAATACGCAAATGTCACTATTCCAGGAGACTTTAACTGTCATGCTGACTATATTAATAATCTCTTGGCAAGGACTCTTATGAACCAACGAATTTCATTCAGTCTCCCACAATTGGTAACTACTATCACACATGAAGTGGGACATATGTTGGACATAGTTATTACAAACTTCAAGCCTTTTGAGGTTGGCCACCATGAAGATCAAGTCTGGTCCAATCATATGTTTATCCCTTTAGCGTCAGCAGGGAGTCCTCACGGTTCGAACATAGAGGACCTGGGAAAAGCTGAGAATACGCCCTGCCACTGGGGAAAAATGCAAGTCACAAGTTTTACTTAGTACCTCTCTTGCTCCTTCCCATCAAAATCTGCAGATATAGGCAGTGATTTAGATAATTTCAGCGCTGGCTCAGTGATGTGCTAGATGATCTACTCCTTCGTCAATGGAATTGCTGCACTATGTCTACTTCCTGGTTGTCTCCTTCTTTGGCAAAGGAAGGGTTAACTTGTAGACAGTTAAAGTAGGCATGGGGATCTAAGTATATTCAGAAAGATAAAGATATCTATAAATTAGCCATAAAACCTTCATAAACCATCATAAATCTGTTACTATTGTAAAAACCTTAATATTGAAAGAAGATTGAATATGCAAAAAATAACCCCCGGTTAGTCTTTTATATATTTAAAGGTTTTCTTTGTCATAAAGTGAATGCAATTGACCCTGTTCTCTCTCGAGAACTTTGTGACCAGCTGGCAGACTATTCTGAGCAAAACGTCGAAGACACCCATGCAAGTCTTACATCTGGGGAGCTGTAGGAGGCTGGCTTGGCTTGTAGTGGGTACCAAGGGGTACTTACACCTTGCACCAGGTTCAGGTATCCCTTATTAGTGTAGAGGGGTGTCTAGCAGCTTAGGCTGATAGAAAAGGTAGCTTAGCAGAGCAGCTTTAGGCTGAACTAGGAGACATGTGAAGCTCCTACTATACCACTGGTGTCATATGCACAATATTATAAGAAAACACAATACACAGATATACTAAATATAAAGGTACTTTATTTTTATGACAATATGCCAAAAGTATCTCAGTGAGTACCCTCAGTATGAGGATAGCAAATATACACAAGATATATGTACACAATACCAAAAATATGCAGTAATAGCAATAGAAAACAGTGCAAGCAATGTATAGTCACAATAGATTGCAATGAGAGCACATAGGTATAGGGGCAACACAAACCATATACTCCAAAAGTGGAATGCGAATAACGTATGGACCCCAAACCTATGTGATCTTGTAGAGGGTCGCTGGGACTGTAAGAAAACAGTGAGGGTTAGAAAAATAGCCCACCCCAAGACCCTGAAAAGTGGGTGCATAGTGCACCTAAGTTCCCCAGAGAGCACAGAAGTCGTGATAGGGGAATTCTGTAAAGAAGACCAACACCAGCAATGCAACAACGATGGATTTCCAGACGAGAATACCTGTGGAACAAGGGGACCAAGTCCAAGAGTCACGATTAAAGTCGGGAGTGGGCAGATGCCCAGGAAATGCAAGCTGTGGGTGCAAAGAAGCTGCCACTGGATGGTAGAAACTGTGGATTCTGCAAGAACGAAGAGGGCTAGAAACTTCCCCTTTGGAGGATGGATGTCCCACGTTGTGAAGAAGCTTGCAGAGGTATTTCCATGCAGAAAGACTGCAAACAAGCTTTGCTAGCTGCAAGGGTTGCAGTTAGGGTTCTTGGATGCTGCTGTGGCCCAGGAGGGACCAGGATGTCGGCAATAGCGTGAGGAGACAGAGGGGGTGTCCAGCAAGACAAAAAGCCCACTCAAAAGCAAGCAGCACCCGCAGAAGTGCCAGAACAGGCACTACAAAGTGGAGTGAACCGGAGCTCACCCGAAGTCATAAAGGAAGGTCCCACGACGCCGGAGGACAACTCAGGAGGTCGTGCACTGCAGGTTAGAGTGTCGGGGACCCAGGCTTGGCTGTGCACAAAGGAAATCCTGGAAGAGTGCACAGGAGCCGGAGCAGCTGCAAATCACGCGGTACCCAGCAATGCAGTCTAGCGTGGGGAGGCAAGGACTTACCACCACCAAACTTGGACTGAAGAGTCACTGGACTGTGGGAGTCACTTGGACAGAGTTGCTGAGTTCAAGGGACCTCACTCGTCGTGCTGAGAGGAGACCCAGAGGACCGGTGATGCAGTTCTTTGGTGCCTGCGGTTGCAGGGGGAAGATTCTGTCAACCCATGGGAGATTTCTTCTGAGCTTCTAGTGCAGAGAGGAAGCAGACTACCCCCCCAGCATGCACCACCAGGAAAACAGTCGAGAAGGCGGCAGGATCAGCGTTACAAGGTCGCAGTAGTCATCTTTGCTACTTTGTTGCAGTTTTGCAGGCTTCCAGCGCAGTCAGCAGTTGATTCCTTGGCAGAAGATGAAGAGAGAGATGCAGAGGAACTCTGATGAGCTCTTGTATTCGTTATCTAAAAAATTCCCCAAAGCAGAGACCCTAAATAGCCAGAAAAGGAGGTTTGGTTACCTAGGAAGGAGGATAGGCTAGCAACACAGGTAAGAGCCTATCAGAAGGAGTCTCTGACATCACCTGCTGGCCCTGGCCATTCAGAGCAGTCCAGTGTGCCAGCAGCACCTCTGTTTCCAAGATGGCAGAGGTCTGGAGCACACTGGAGGAGCTCTGGGCACCTCCCATGGGAGGTGCAGGTCAGGGGAGTGGTCACTCCCCTTTCCTTTGTCCAGTTTCGCGCCAGAGTAGGGCTGGGGGATCCCTGAACCGGTGTAGACTGGCTTATGCAGAGATGGGCACCATCTGTGCCCATCAAAGCATTTCCAGAGGCTGGGGGAGGCTACTCCTCCAAAGCCCTGACACCTTTTTCCAAAGGGAGAGGGTGTAACACCTTCTCTCTGAGGAAGTCCTTTGTTCTGCCTTCCTGGGCCAGGCCTGGCTGGACCCCAGGAGGGCAGAAACCTGTCTGAGGGGTTGGCAGCAGCAGCAGCTGCAGTGAAACCCCGGGAAAGGTAGTTTGGCAGTACCCGGGTCTGTGCTAGAGACCCGGGGGATCATGGGATTGTCTCACCAATGCCAGGATGGCATTGGGGGGGGGCAATTCCATGATCTTAGACATGTTACATGGCCATGTTCGGAGTTACCATTGTGAAGCTATACATAGGTAGTGACCTATGTATAGTGCATGCGTGTAATGGTGTCCCGGCACTCACAAAGTCCGGGGAATTTGCCCTGAACAATGTGTCGGCACCTTGGCTAGGGCCAGGGTGCCCACACACTAAGTAACTTAGCACCCAACCTTTACCAGGTAAAAGTTAGACATATAAGTGACTTATAAGTTACTTAAGTGCAGTGGTAAATGGCTGTGAAATAACGTGGACGTTATTTCACTCAGGCTGCAGTGGCAGGCCTGTGTAAGAATTGTCAGAGCTCCCTATGGGTGACAAAAGAAATGCTGCAGCCCATAGGGATCTCCTGGAACCCCAATACCCTGGGTACCTCAGTACCATATACTAGGGAATTATAAGCGTGTTCCAGTATGCCAATGTAAATTGGTGAAATTGGTCACTAGCCTGTTAGTGACAATTTGTACAGAGAGAGCATAACCACTGAGGTTCTGGTTAACAGAGCCTCAGTGAGACAGTTAGGCATCACACAGGGAACACATACATATAGGCCACAAACAGATGAGCACTGGAGTCCTGGCTAGCAGGGTCCCAGTGACACATAACAAACATACTGAAAACATTGGGTTTTCACTATGAGCACTGGGCCCTGGCTAGCAGGATCCCAGTGAGATAGTGAAAACACCCTGACATACACTCACAAACAGGCCAAAAGTGGGGTAACAAGGCTAGAAAGAGGCTACTTTCTCACAGGAGTCAGTTGAAAATGATTCTAAATTTGTTTTAGAAGGTTTGTCTTTCCAGGTTTCCCTTTTACATTTGAACAATCTGAACATGCTATAATGTTCTACCAATCAGGTTAACCCATTAATCCCTGTCCTCCTTCAGTTTTTTCACAAAGGGTTTGAGATAATTAATCCAGCTCCCAACTTCATTCTAAATCAGTCTTCACAGCTGGCTTTGGTGCCAGATAACTGGAAGATGGCCTCAGTAAAGCTGCTGTGGAAGAAAGTCAAAGTCGATCCCAAAATCCTGCCCAACTTCATGCCCATTTCTTTGCTCCTGGTACCAACTAAGCTTCTTTATCAGTGCCTAATTGGGCGGGTGGTTGCAAGTGGGGCTCCTTAGCACTCAATTTTGGGGACCAGCACTTATTTTTTCCCATCAGACATTCACACAGAGCAAGAATGTGAAAAGCACACGAACGGGGAGCGAAAGAAAAGGGAAGAGAAAAACAGTGACAAAGGAATTAAGCAGGGATGAAAAACGACCTGCACAGGTGAGATAAAGAGTCAGGGGGTAACTGGTAATGGACAAAGTTGTAGCATAGCAAAGATGCCATGGGCCCTGGTGCGAGCAAGAAAATGGGCCCTTTACCTGCTTTTGTGGTAGCAAACTATAGCAATTATCAAGGTTCTTTGGGTCCCTGAGTGCTCTGTGTCCTAAAGCATTTCCACTTCCTGCAGCAGTGGTAAATATATCTCTGGATGGAAGAGATTTGGGGTGGAATAAAGTGTATAAAGCCTAGTTATTCAGTGCCCATGATATCTGTAGTGCCGTGGGCTTTTGAGCAAAACTTTGGCCTCTTACATTTATTGTATTAAACATTAAGCACCGCACTGGGCCCTGCTTCAGAATCAAGGTCCCATTTATTGAAGTGGCCTCTAATCTCAGTCGTCCTCTCATGAATCTACTGCTGTTTCTTTGCTGCATTTTTCTAAAATGTCCAGAAACAACTACGTGAGAAACACTTGACACTAGAACAAATATCCCTACTTGCTCAAGATTGTAACCTAATCCTTTGAAGACATTGTGTACCGCTCGTCTAATTAGGATATCTTCTGTTGTTGTGTTTGGTTCCCATGGTGTATGTAAGGGCTCACACCCTCGCCAGTAGTGATCGTTAGCTTATACCGCTTCTAGTACCAGCCTTGTTATCGCTGACTGGATGGTATTGTGGTTATGGTGGTGATGGGGGTACTGCATCAACATAACTTCATAATAATAATTGCTTTGCATTGTTCCATCTTTTTTATGACACTGTTTTTCAGATAAGGCAAACAGGTTTCAAGAGAGAAATTCTAAGAAGAGATCGCATTCACTTTCCCACCTTTCCATTAAAGGCATGGTTTTTTTCAGTAGTTTGTTTAAGAGGTCGGATGTGCCTGCCGGATCTCTCCCACAGTGCAACACGCGGCGGATGGTACAGTGGAACCTCTGAAAGCGTCTGATGAATTCTTCAGTGGTTTGCTGAAGGATGCGGCCTTACTCTCAGAATTCCCACTTTGATTTCAACAAGTGTTTTGTCTGTTTCTTATATTTTGACTATCAGAATGCCATATTGACATTACTGTGGAACTCAGTGGCACGTTATCGGAAAGCCCTGTACACCTTCGCCCATGGTCTCAAAGGAAAACCGAGTACAGTGTCTCAATTAAGCGTGAAAGGTATAGTTTTTTAAAATATTTGCTTTGCATTATCCACAAATTCTCCTGCACCAGAGCATTCTCTGAGAAATGTACTATTATATCTTCAATAGAGGTATCATGCACATGATAATATTAGGGTTGATGATAATATTATTATTAGTCATAATAATAATAACAATAGTGAAGCTGGTGAATGTAATGGGTTTATTATGTAGCTCAGTGTACCACACTTCTGACATTTTAAGCACTGCAGGTGGTACTTTAACTATTCTATTGGTACTCAACTAACTGACCTCAGATGTATGAAAGGATGAGTTGACCTTGGTAGGATTAAAACCGTTTATAACCGTATATCTGAGGAGCAAGGTTCAATGTTTTAGCCATTCTGATGACTACCAGTGGTTGAATGTTTGACCCATTCTCACGTGGGACAGTGCCAGTGTAAAGCATTAACAAAGTAGTGTACAAAATCTGGCATGGGGTCCCAGAGATAAAATAAAAAGAACAAAATGTTTCCAAATATATAAACACAAAACAGTAGTGGTCAAATCAATCAATAATGGATTTGTAAAGCGCGGCTAATCACCCATAGGGTCTCAAGGCGCTGAAGATAGGCGCGCTGCACAGTCAAAGAGCCAGGTCTTGAGATCCTTATTGAACGGCTTCAGTGAAGCGGTTTACCTGAGCTTGAGGGGAAGTGTGTTCCATGTCCGTGGTGTGTGGTTTCCACTCATTTTAAATGCCTTTTATTTTTCTTAGAACCATTAAATACAAAAGACTATTAAAAACTAGGCGGAAGCAAAAAAAAAAAAGAGAACAATTAGTCAATGAAGATCTATTAACAATGAAATTCAGTGACATTGGTTCTAATCTGAACTCTGAACAGATTTGCTGCCTGTAAGAAATTGAAGAAATTGGAGAATTAATTGAAGGGAGCGAAAATCCACCTCAAATACTAGTACCAATCCGTGTCAGGTTGAATCACTAAGGTCACTAAATAAACCTTTGATTAACTCCCTGGTAGTTTGGCAGAAAAACAGTTAGGCTTACCTTGGAGGCAATGTATATAGAATGCATGCAGTACGAAAACAGCAATAAAGTGAATAAAAAAACAGAGACAATTGAGCAAAACAGAGTACACTTCAACAAATAAAATGACACCAAACTACAAAAATCCAATATGTTACGAATTTTTTAATTTTAAGCATCAAAATAGCACCCCATCTTTGGTTATGTGGTTGCGCTTGACTGGGACAAATTCAGAAGCTTAGGCCAACCATGATGGAGCGCAAGTCAGATACAGGCATAAGGTTCATTCTGGTGAAAAATTTTACCTTGATACTTAGGGCCCGATTTAAATGTTTGCAGAGAGGGAACTCAGTGGCAACTTTGGGATTTTCTTTCTGAAAATAAAACAAATTGTAACCTCGTTGAATGGCTTGGTCACGTTTGATGGAGCCATTCGACAACCTTACAGTGTATGACAGATGCCCCCTGGATAGCTAAGATCACCCTCTTATTAGTTTCCAGAAACAGACAAAGCTCTAAAAAAATCATTTTTTTACCACGTTTTTGTATTTTTCTAAATAGTAAACCATTTTTTCTATTTACTTTAGCTGAGTTTTACATGTGTTGGGAACAGATGGGAACCTCATAGATGACCCGGAAATTTCTACATACATGAAAAGTAAACAAAAACTAAGATTCAACAAAGGGATTTCTCCTGGTTTTCCCAAATAAATACATCATTGACATTTAAAAAAAAGATAAAAATAAGTAGGAAAAAATAGAAATAGGCGGCATTTTTATCTGTAATTTTTTGTCCTCATAGCCAATTTTCAAAAATGTATACCATTACGTAATGAGACCTATCTGATCACAAGAATATATGGGGTCTTATTTACAAAAAATGACGCAAAGATGGCACAGTGCAGCATTGCATCAAATATTTTGATTCCGTGTAAAGACGGATCCCAGCGCCATGCTTGCACTGTATTTACAAAATGGCAGTACATGGCGTTAGGATTGGGGCAGCGTAACAAAAATGACACTAGCCCGTGCGCCGCATCATAAACCAAAATGATGCTAGTGCTGCAAAATGACACTAGCCTGTTTTGCGGCACATAATCTGATGCTAGCAAGCCTACCTTCACGTTTGCACCTACAAGCGTCAGAAAAACAATTGCAAAATACTTACTACCTTGGTATTGTATGTGCGGTAGACGCAGGAACAACATCAACATGTTGCATTGTATGAATCTAACACGGACTGCATACCAAAGGGATATGTGTGGATTGCATTCCAAGACAGAGCAACACAGACTGTTTGAACATATTTGATGATTATAATATGTACATTGATGAAAAAACAGTTTTTGAGGCTCCTAAGCATGTAATGTAACAGGTATCATGCAGTCATTGTGACAGCTGATGTAACTCACACCACAAGTGGCTGGTCTAAGCAAGTTCAGTTGCAAAAATCCCAAATTGATGTGAGACCAAATGATGCTAGTTTAAGTCTGTGAGGGGTAGGTATAAGCATGTGAGTAATAAATCCATGAATTTTGAGTGAGTGCAGGACAACAACATTCCATAAATGCATGCCCTTAAAACTTACCAACAAGGAGCAAATGCACATGAATACCTGTCGTGGGATGTGTATCCAGTCACATCCAGATTGTCTCTCGCATTGCTAAATGATGTTTGTAGATAGCTGATGGGATTCCATTGCCAACCTGACGTGTACTTGTTTATAAGGAATACACCTTGTCACACATTTTGAAATACTGCTCGCAAAGCCAAATGCATGTACCAAACATAACCTGTGCAGAGATGCTAGTTCCTAGACAGTAAATCATGATGGAGACTATAACGAATGAAACAATAACATTTTTATAAACCTATTCATTGTACACGAAAGACTCTAAAGTACCTAACCTAACTATCCTTACCTATGCTACACTACCTTAAAATACTTTGGGCCTGATTACAACTTTGGAGGACGGTGTTAAACCGTCCCAAAAGTGACGGATATACCACCTACCGTATTACGAGTTCCATAGGAAATAATGGACTCGTAATACGGTAGGTGGTATATCCGCCACTTTTGGGACGGTTTAACACCGTCCTCCAAAGTTGTAATCAGGCCCTTTATAACTACAACTAACTTAATGTATCTTAACTTATCCTATACATTTAATTCCACATGATAGACATCTACCTCCACTCCCCATTAAAAAACATAGGTAGACAACAACACTACCTATAGCTACACATAAACTAAACATCAAGGTCTAAACAAAGATATACATTTTTTATTTTATTTAAATTGCACAGACCAATAACAAGAAACCCCAAATAAAGTAACCACTCCTAATAAAAACTGCTACAGACTAAAACTACCCTACGCTACAACAACTTACCTAACACTAACTATCTAAAATATGGCCGATTTGGCAATAGTGGTCTGCCCTTTTTTCAAAATTCTTCTTCTGGGATGGGGTCATATTGCCTGAGTAAACAGGAGGAATACATGTCATACAAAGGTTAATTGTGCAAATGAACATCAAGCATTAACTTGTAAGTACTCGTTATAGACATCACATGATGCACATCACAAATCACAATAACATCTTGAAGGAAAATGTGAATAGACATCTGCCCAATATCCATCATCTCCACATTGATTATGTTGAAGATATCAAGGTCAAGTGAATGTTACATTATTGCAATGCCCCATCTTGGGACATCTTTGAATGAGCATGTCATCATTGACAATGGTTATGAAAAATGCTGATTTGTGATTATGGTAAGGCACACTCATTATGTTGCATTCCTCACCATCGCCCCTTCTGCATACTCCATTGCCCTTGGATCCACTGGCATTTAACCAAGTTATCTGAGCAAGAACTGTAAGTTAGATGGCATCTCTCACAACATTATGGGGCTCATTCTGAGTCTGGCGGGCGGCGGGCACAGCCCGCCGGGCGGAAACCGCCCAAAGACCGCACCGCGTTCAAATGACCGCGGGGGTCAATTTGACTTTCCCGCTGGGCCGGCGGGCGATCTCCAGAAGATCGCCCGCCGGCCCAGCGGGAAAGCCCCTGCAACGAGGAAGCCGGATCCGAATGGAGCCGGCGGAGTTGCAGGGGTGCGACGGGTGCAGTAGCACCCGTCGCGATTTTCACTGTCTGCATAGCAGACAGTGAAAATCATGGTGGGGCCCTGTTAGGGGCCCCTGCACTGCCCATGCCAGTGGCATGGGCAGTGCTGGGGCCCCCAGGGGCCCACCCGACACCCGTACCCGCCATCCTGTTCCTGGCTTGGCGGGAAGGGGGTCGGAATTCCCTGGGCCAGGGGAAAACCGTCGGGAAACCGCCGTTTCCCTTTTCTGACCGCGGCTTTACCGCCGCGGTCAGATTAGCCCTGGAAGCACCGCCAGCCTGTTGGCGGTGCTTCCGTTGCCCTCCACCCTGGCGGTTTCAAACTGCCAGGGTCGGAATGAGGGCCTATGTGCCTGATATGACAAGAACATATATTTGTACACATTGCTACATGGACAATAAATAAGCCAGGTGTGCTATATGAGAATGGAGTGTGGATAGCTCACTCACATACCACAGAGATACATGAAACTACTTGCATATCCACTCATATACATACATAGTGGGCTGTGCCATGATTCCTAGCATAATCCCAGAGTGATTATAAGGGTCTCACTATGTAGCCTATTGCCTGTACAAATGGGTGCACAATTTATGTCATCTTGCTGCCCACCAGCAAGCAGCACAGCCATTTAATAGGTGGGTGCATGTATTCCCTATATCTCATCTGCAAACGGATATTGGAAATGCAATGGCTAATGTTGTTCATTGTATGTGCTGGTGTTGGATATGGCCCTTTTTGCAGGGTCATACCCAAACTTTTTGCCTCCTTCCTCCTATTTTTTCTGACCAGTTTTTGTTGACTTTTGGGCTCTGTCACTTTATCACTGCTAACCAGTGCAAAAGTGCATATGCTCTCTGTGTAAACTATATTGGTGGTTGGTTTATCCCTGATTGGCATATTTGATTTACTAGTAAGACCCTGGTGAAAGTGCACTAGAGGTGCCCAGGGCCTGTAAATCAAATGCCATTAGTCGGCCTGCAGCACTGATCGTACCACTCACATGAGTAGCCCCGTAAAGATGGCTCAGACCTGCCACTGTAGTGGCTGTGTGTGAAGTTTTAAACTGCCAATTCGACCTGGCAGGTGTACCTACTTGCCAGGCCCAAACCTTCTCTTTTTATACATGAAAGACACCCCTACAGTAGGCTCTAGGTAGCCCCATGGGCAGGTAATTTAAAGGTAGGTCATGTACTGTTGTGTTTACATGTCCTGACAGTGAAATACTTCCAAATTCGGTTTTCACTGTTGCAAGGCCTATCTCTCTCATAGGTTAACATAAGGACTGCCTTTAAATATCTTTTATGGTCAGTTTCCCATTGGGAGCAGATGGGGATATGAAATTTGGGGTCTCTGAACTCACGATTTTAAAATACACCTTTTCATAAAGTTTATTTTATATTGTCAGTTTTAAAAAGTGGGCATTTTCTTGCTTAACCATTCTGTGCCCCTGCCTGCTTGTGTTTTCCACATCTGGGTCAGTCTGACAGTTGGGCTGGTGTGAATTCCCTCTAGACAGTGACACAAAGGAGCTGGGGTATAGTCTGCATATCCTGATGGGTCATCTGGGCTGGAGTCGAGGGAGGAGCTGACACTTACACCTGAATGGGCTGTGCCTGCCCTCCCACAGAGCAGTCTCAAACCCTCTGGTGTGTGCCAGGCATGGGCAAGACAGAATCTTGTGAACAATAGAGACTTTCTTTTGATGTTTGTGAACTTAAAAGGCAGAAAGGGGTATAACTAGTGGACCCAAAACCCCGGATTTTTAGAATACTTCTGGAACCAAGAGGAGCCTCTGCCAAGGAGACGAGCTGGAGGCGGAGTACTGCCCCTTTGCTGTGTGTACTTTGCTGGCTTTACCTGCAGTTGCTGCATCTGCCTTTGAGAGGACAAAGACTTGTCTTTGCTCTGTATCCTGCTTGTGAAGTTTCTCCAAGGGCTTGGATTGAGCTTGCCCCCTGTTCTGAAGTCTCAGGGCCATCAAAGACTTCCTCTGCCAACACCTGGACTCTCTGCTGAGACTCCTACCCTGACAAGTGGTGCCTAATCCAGTCCCTAGGCCCTTGAAAGTAGAAACTGGTGAAAAACTAAGAAGAACCAAGTGCACCGACTTCGGATGACTTCGGATTGACGCCGCTGCTGGACCCTGTGGCGCTACCTGCAACTGAAACTGTGGTCTTTGCTGGAGTGCAGCGACGTTGCAGGCCCAACGCAGCCTCGCTGAAGTCCACGATTCTGTGAGTCCCAAAGTGCTGTGTCACTGAGGTCCGGGACACCCAACTTTGACGCACCACACTGTGACCGCCGAATATCGACCCTGCCGGAAGTCTGCAGAACAAACGAATCACACCGTTGCCGACTCACCTCCACAACTCCACTTCTTGTCATACCCAACATAGAATATGGGGCATCACACAACAGGAGTAGGCAAATCAACTGCAAATCCAAATGTGGTATATTGACTGCAGCTCTGCTAATCTTAGGGGGCCCTATTCACACTTTCCTCGGTCCTGGTAGTACATGATTTATTGTGATGTTCCTGTGGCACACACAGCATGAATATGTTATGTGAACTACATATTGTCACCCTGCATAGATGTGTAGGATCCTGTACTGCTGGCACATGTTCTTACTGTTATCACTGTGTTTTTTTACTCATACACCATGTGTGGGCTAGCAAGGCACGCGAGGCATTGATTGCACCATGAGTAACAACAGCTTATCTGCGCATATGAAAAGCTTTACTCAGCAATACAGTGCCATCTTTAGTTATGATTGTAAAACAACACATGTTTACAGATCCTGGCATTCTGGTCATTACTCTTTGGTCATACTAGCATATTTGTGGGCCCTCAGGTATAGCAATCGGAACCACCTTGACATTAGTCAGATGCAAAGGCACATCCTAGACCCAACCACTACCTTACTGTCCATGCACATGTATAGCCTATGGAGTTTCTCTTTGTATACATGCACTTTGAATATGGCATGGCACACAGCATACAACATTGTACACAATCCTTGTACTAGCCATTACACATAAAGGATCACTGGTAGCATTGGGGTCACAGAAGCTTTCCACCTCTCCTGTTGTATACAGCCTAGGTCCACCTGCAAGACATAACATGAGACATAGCACTGTGAATGTTGAACAATGAAAACTGCGGTCAAATACTGCACATTACACCTGACTTGTAAATGACCACTATAGCTTTATGGTTGTGACAACTCAATGGGCCATTGGGCATGTCACAAAGTCATACATTGGTAGGCCAGACTGATATGTACAGATATGTGATGGTACCATGTATATATGTCTCATGAACATAGTGTACAGATTTAAAATGACTAACTACCCTAGGATTTTTTAAGGCAAGCTGAGTGTAGTGGCACTCTGTGCCTACATGACTCCCAAAACACACTCAGCCATGACTAGCAATACTCCTGCCTCACTCTTGACATCATATGTATATGACTATGCAACATACAACAGTTGTTAGACATCCTTGTCTCCTCATTTAACAGACATTGTGAGACGTCATTGCTGCATGCTCATGGACAACAAACATACATGTTTTCTACATCCCCAAACCACTACATTATCATGTCAGATACAAACATGTATGTGACATAATCAGGTGTCTGGTCTGACATTCATTAAGTTATGACTATGTTCGTAGTCACACTTGTCATGCCTCATCTACGTGAGACATGATCCACTGAATTGTTTCAAATTTGGATCTCCAATGCTAAGGGACATCTTCGAGGGTGGCACATGTTGACAAATGCCCTTGTGCACATTTCCTCAGGCTGCTTGCAGCACGTCTGGTGATATGTGCAACGTGGTGCTAACAGAAAAGTATCTGACAGGAATACTAGGGACACTGCTCAGTGTGGGCTCATGAGAGCCCAGAATTTGGAATCCTTTGTGTCATGTTTTGTCTATGAAATTACTGTTTTGGGGTGTGGTGCCCTTGTGCCCTGACATATGTGAACCACTGACACTATAGGCCATATTTACAAGCCCAAGTGTCACCCTGCACCCCCAGAGCAACATTTCTGTTACGTTTCTTTGAACACAGTGTGCCAGACCAAGATCCCAAGGCTGGAAATTCATCAGATTCAAATGCCATCTTAGGGGTAGTGTCACAGTGCCCCAAAGGGAAATACATGATTTCTCCACGTTTTTCATCTTACTTTCTGCAGCACACAGAGATGAATTAAAACACCATTGATGATTGAGTTTGGGCAGGAAGGTGTCTCTTTCTGCTTGTCAACCATGTACCCTTGCATGATGACACAAGGGTGCCTGCATTGGTGCTCGTTAGCAATTTGTGTGCCCTAAGTCATATCTGCAGTACATTGCTGCACTTGTGGGAGAAGCATGTTGGCACAGCAACATGACTTGCAGCCCTGCCATGTGTCCTAACGTAGTAAAGGAGGCCCTAAGGCCAGCAGATATCTACTTGCAAGTGCAATATAAGGAATCAGCTGCAAAGTATGTATACCTACCAAACGTTCCTCCGACCTCAATTCCAAGGTAGTGGAGGAGGTCATATTCCCTGCTTACGAGGTCTGCCCATCGATGTTTCAGCTGGTGGATCATTCTCTTCACCTCAAAGATCCACTGCATGTGGAAGTAGACCTTCCCTCACCACAGCTTCCGTGCCTCCGTCCTGCAGCCCAGGATTACACGCCCCCCCATGGCCACCATATTTGGGAGGCAGTGGGTGACCAGCCATATAAAGCACCCAACTCCTCCACACTCATGCCACTGGCTCTTCCCTTCCCCAAAATGTCTCAAACCAACCCACAGTTAAATGAATAAAAAAAGAAACCAAAACTACCCAAGCAGACTGTTCTACCCCAAGGACAAATACTCATCAATACACAGTAACTTATGACACAAAATAAAATACAAAGGAGAAAACAGACATCAGGAACCCAGCAAACAGCACAGCAGGCCCAATGGACAGCACTCCTCACTCCAACGACAGCACCTCACAACCTCTCCCAAGCACAGACACAAAGACTGTGAATATAAGAGAAAGTAACTTTACAGTTCCTGGTTTGCAGCGTGGCTGATCGATTATATCACGTCCTGTGCTGATGCAACACGTTTTGAGCCAATGCATCATTTTTTTAATGTTACACGTCAATGCATTGATTTTTAATGCCGAACCACCATAAGGAAATTCCAACAAGTTGCATGGGATGCATAATTTTTGGCATATGCAATGTCTTAAAAAACACACATTAGGACAATGTGCCGATTTGTTTGGTGCGATGACTGAAATATGTGTATATATGTTTGGTATCATGCGGAAATAATTTTTTTAGTCATATGGATTGCTGTGTTTCCTGTGAATAGTTCTGTTTAGACTCTCCTCTCTTTCGATGTGTACAATTATGTTTTATAAGTGTACATGGATGAAAGTACATGCAGTACAAGGATCAGAGCACGCATAGGGCACGTTTTTTATGTTTTGTTGACAATACACCTTTGAATGGTTGCCCCTTGTGCCAACTATGTGTTGGCACCTGATTTCATTGCTTAGTTTACCCCCAGGAATGCCATAGACTTGCATTGGGATGTAGGCTGCACACCCACTTCTAGGAAAGCCCAGGCGTCTGCCAATATGTGCTGTGTCCCACAGTGCAGACAGCAGGCCGTGAGGCATTGAGGGGTTACAGTATCCAGTGCAGGCAAGTGTTCATGATAGCATGTACAAACATGTGGAGGGATATGTGAATGGTTCAATTTGCTCATGTTTCCCCCATCCAAGGGCCTGGCATCAGGGGACACATTGCAAGTTTACCTCTGGAGATTGACTGCAGCTGGCATCACATATTACAGACAGCGGACAGTCACAACTTCCCTTCCCCATTATCTACTAGGGACTTACAGGTAGTTTGATTCCCCCTTGCCCTATCATCTACTAGGGACTTACAGGAGTCTGTCATTGACAGTTGTAATTGTACCAATTCCGCATTTGTGTTGTGGGTACACTAGCACGTCCAGGAGCTCTATTACAGTAAGGTGCTGTTGCTTGCAACATTCAAACTTATTTGGGTATATTAATTACATCCTGGAATATCAAGTTTGCAATGACCAATGCTTGCTAAAAATCTCAGTCAGTCACACAACTTTATTTCGGCAATAAGCCATAAAAAGCAATGTGGTACAGCGCACAACATAAAAAAAGTTCATATAAAAAACACCAAAAGACATAAAACATACAAAATCACTATCAATAAAATTCCAAAAAATCTGGAGGAAATTACTGCTCTTTCACATTAAGATCTCAGGTTAAATTTACAAGCTCATACCAGTCTCTAATTTGAAGTGCACACTCAATAAAATTAACACAGCATGGCACAAATCAATCATAGTTAATTTCTATAGAAATTCTATTGCAGGATGGTATTGTCTAAGCTTCCCTTGATGCAACAACGGAGTCAGAAAAGTCATTCTTGGATCTGCATAGAATGGATATAATAAAATAAAGTGACAAGTGCTTTGCTTGGTGACATAATCAAAATAACAAGGAGGTAGGTCCCGCAGCCAAAAAGATTGTGACAGGAAAGCTACTTTAAAATGAATCAGATTTCAGTCTAAAATATGTTTATAAGAAGCCGGTGATTTGGGTTCTCTATCCATCCCAAATGTGTGTGTGAGCTTTAACTGTGAAATTCTGCAACTAAAGATCCACTGATTTAAAGAATACCTCTTAGCCTCTCCTCCCAACAGTGGATTGCGTACCTAGATTTCACTATCAACTTGGCGTCCCTTGGAAGACATGTGAAGGAGTTAAACCAATCAATGAAACCTACATTCTGAAGGCCTGATTTTACATACGGCAACCACGGTATCTTGTTCACAGTATCTAGAGCTAGACAATCTAGCATACAGGCTCTGACTAATGCTGCTTCTGGGTTTTGCCAACAGTTAATCTGTCAGCAAGACCGGATCCTCGGGGTTTGTGCCTGTTCCCAATATGTCCACCTCTTGGCAGCTCCAAACTCTACTAGCTATTATAGCACAGAGTTAAAGAATGGCCAAGCAGGGGATGGGGTTTAGGTTGAGAACAGCGGGGAAGGAGACCTGTGGAAGCAAGAGTTAAGAACACAATAGCAAGTTCATTAATCTTCATGAACCTTGTTTTAACTCTTTATGCTCTAATAATATGAGAGATCAAGAACTTTTCACTAATGTGACCTTTTATAATCATATACTCTGAACATTGAACTTTCTCAAGTTAATCCTTAGAATAGCAATTACATCACAACAAGTGTCAATGAGTACATTCGTTCCCAAAGAATTAACTGCTATAGGATTCATGAATGATACTGTAGAATAGGCAAACTGACTAAACTTGTTTTGTCTAGAAAGATCATGCTCTGTTTGATCTAAGTTTTAAGATTAAATTGCCCAGAAATTATTGCTCACCTTATTGCCAGACTGTGCATCAAGACTCAAGTACCTGGAATGATTGCGCGCTCTGCAGATCTGAACTGCAAGGGTTAATTGCCAAGAATGAATCGCGCACACTGTTGCCGATTCAACCATCAAGATTTAAATGCCTCGAAATAATGGCGCACTCTGCCGATCCGAACTGCAAGGGTTAATTGCCAAGAATGAATCGCGTACACTGTTGCCGATTCAACCATCAAGATTTAAATGCCTCAAAATGATTGCACACTATGCCAATCCGAACTGCAAAGGTTAAGTGCCAAGAATAAATCACGCACACTGTAAATCACAAAGCCAAAATCTCAAATGTTTCTAGAAACGGAGTCGGGCCTTCCCCGACCTCCGTCTTACCACCCTGCTTTAAGATCAGCAATATAATAAGGACAGGGCCAGGAAATGTCCAAGTAGGCCTCTGGAACAGGAGCCCAGGAAAATGCTGCTGCTCTGCACCGGGACCTCTGAATAGTGAGCACGTGGAGCTGGGCTGGGTTCCTTAAATAGACCCAAGTCCCGCCCACATGCCACACCCAACCAGGCTGCAGGAAAGGCTTGAAAATGAACAATACATTACAAACAACATTAATGATATTTCAAGATAAATACTTGCAATGCAAAAAGTTAATATGCAATGTCAAAACACAATGCATCAATTATTACATTGCATAAGGTTTGTCATTTTGCATTATGTTGCCCATAGAGCGTGCACTCCCCCCTCCCGAACGCGCTCTAGGGCCTGGCTTGTCTGGGTTTAGGCAGTGAAAATGCCGCACTAGTCGTGGAGCATGAATGTCAGATGCTGAGACCCATGAGTCGTTCTCTGGACCGTACCCTTTCCAAGATATTAGATACCAGAGAGTACGACCTCTAAATTTTGAATCCAGAACCTGTTTTACTTCGTATTCCAATTCTCCTTGTACCAGTACTGGAGTTGGTCGAGAACGAGTTTTCTGGAAAGCTCTTTTCAGGAGAGAAGTATGAAACACTGGATGAAACTGGATTAATCTGTTGAAGAACTGTGTAAGGCCCTATATATTTGGGATTAAACATATGTCTTTTCTTGAAATCAATGTGGCGTGTGGAAGGCCACACTCTATCTCCTGGCTTATATTGTGGTCCCTCATAATGTTTTTTTCATAATGTTTTTTATACTTTTGTTTTGCTTTGTTTAGATGTTGCTGGATTTGTTTCTGGGTTTGATGGAGTTGTCGTATTGTTTCTGACACTGCTGGTGTAAGTGAAATTTCTTGTGGAATTGTGATTGGCAAAGTACCTGAGTGATAACTATATAGAACAAAAAAGGGCGTTGTTCCAGTAGAAGTATGATACAAGTTATTGTAGGCCAATTTAGCTAACCAAAGCATTGATACCCAAGAATGGAGTGCTTTTCCAGCGTAAGCATACAAATATTGTTTCAATGTTTGATTGAGTGTCTCAGTTTGGCCATCTGTTTGAGGATGATGACTGGTAGATAATGTAGATGTAACTTGCAGCATTTTGCACCATGTTTTCCAGAAGTTAGAGGCAAATTGTGATCCTCGATCGGAAAGAATTACTTTTGGTAGTCCATGATAACGGACCACTCGATTTAAAAGTATTGCTGCCAATTCACTGGAGGTAGGCAATTTCCTGCAAGCAATGATATGTGCATATTCTGTGAGACTATCTACCACTACAAGGATTACTGAGTGATGTTGAACAACTGGCAGTCCTGTAATAAAGTCTATTGATATGTGTTCCCAAGGTCGGAGTGGAGTTGGGAGAGGATGTAACAGTCCTTTTGGTTTTGAATGACTTGTCATGGTATGAGCACAAACTTCACAGTTAGTTACCATTTGCTTGACGTCTTTTGTCAAAGTAGGCCACCAAAAATATTGTTGGATTAGTTCAAGTGTCTTAAGAATACCTGGATGACCTGCCGTAGGTATAAAGTGCAACCAATGAAACACTAATTTGCGCAACTTGGTAGTGGGAACAAATAAACATGCATCATGAAAAGGTAGGCCTTGTTTGATTGATCTTTTGGGGTCTGCTTGAGCCCATTTCTGCCATTTTTCGATGATGAAAGAATTACAAATGTTTTTTTTTAAATCTTCAGTTTTAACGATACAAAGGATTTTGTCTGGAGCAATGATAGCTTATGGGAACTGGATTGTGGGTAACATGGTAGAGTCTTATCTGGACAAGGCATCCGCTTTGTTTTTGTCTTTGCCGGGATGAAAGGTTACCACAAAATCAAACTCAGCAAAAAACAACATCCATCGTAATTGTTGAGGAGTCAAAAGTCTAGCTGAACTCATGAACTGGAGATTAAGATGATCTGTGTATACTGTAATAGTGTACTTGGCGCTTAGTAAATAGTGTCTCCACTCTTTAAAGGCATCACGGATTGCTAGAAGTTCTTTCTCAGCAATGACATTATTTTGTTCCGCTTCCTTTAGTTTTCGAGACATGTAAGCTACAGGGTGTAGCTTACCGGTATCTTTGTTGCATTGCGATAACACTGCACCAATTGCCACATCTGAAGCATCTGCTTCTACTATGAATGGACGTTCAGTATCTGGGTGAGTCAAGACTGGGGCGGTGGAGAAGGCTTCTTTTAAGGTTGAAAAAGCCTTGTCAGCTTCTGGAGACCATACAAATGGTTCTTTCTTTCGCAGTAACTTGGTGATTGGGGCCACTGTCTGTGAGAAGTGGTCTATGAACCTGCGATAGAAATTTGCAAAACCAAGGAAGCACTGAACATCCTGAACAGTTTTTGGGATTGGCCAATTAGATACTGCTTGCACTTTTCTTTCTGCCATGACCATGCCTTGAGGGGTAAGGATGACCCCTAAAAATTCAACGGTGGTAACATGAAATTCACATTTGCTCAATTTGCAATATAAATTATGTTTCTGAAGGGCTGTGAGAATCTTTTGGACATGTTGTACATGTTCAACTTCGTTATCAGAATAGATTAGAATATCATCAATATAAACTATTGAAAATAGATCGAGATATTCTCTAAGGACATCATTCAGAAAGAATTGGAATGCTGCTGGAGCATTACAAAGTCCAAAGGGCATGACTGTGTATTCAAATAGATCATATCTTGTTTTAAAGGCGGTTTTCCACTCGTCGCCTTCTCTCATCCTGACTAGGTGGTGAGCTCCTCTTAGGTCTAACTTGGTGTAAATTTTGGCTTTTTTATCTTGATCTAACAGGACAGGGATCAAGGGTAATGGGTATTTATTTTTTACTGTGATTTTATTTAATGCTCTATAGTCTATACAAGTCCTAAGATCCCCATTAGCCTTGGAAACAAAAAAAAGAGGAGATGCTGCAGGAGACTTGGAAGGGTGGATAAATCCATTAGCTAGAATTTGATCTAATTAACTTCTTAGATATTGATTTTCATGTTCAGACAGGGCATACACACGACAACTAGGGAGTATAGCACCAGGAGTCAGATCAATTTGACAGTCATAGGGTCTGTGAGGTGGCCAGGTTCCTGCTTCGTTTTCATCAAAAACATCAAGGAAGGATGAATACTGCAAAGGCAGCGTTACATCTTTTTCAGTGGCTATGTGGGATTTGTGGGAATCTGTGACACTTGATGTCTGGAAACATTTTTCTTTACACAGAAGTGAAGAAAACGTGATTTTCCTTTCTTGCCCATTTATTAAAGGATTATGGTAACTTAACCACGGCATTCCTAGGATAATTCCATACTGCGGTGCATGGATTGCATCAAAGATTATTTTTTCTACATGTTTGGTTTCTTGATTCCCCCTTTACAAATCACAGACAAGGGGAAGGTCTGCAGAATCATGGTACCTCCAGCTAGGAGTTTTCCATCTACAGCTTGTATTATTTCTGGGGTTTTCTTCTTCTTAAATGGGATCCCCCATGTTTGAATCAATTGTGCATCGATAAAACTGCCAGTAGTCCCGGAATCTACAAAGGCTTTCTTTAGATAAGTCTTTTGTTTTACCAGTACTTCTAGATCTAGTTTTAAATGTCTTGACTCAAGTAAAACCTTTTTGGCATCTTGTGAAGGGTCCACGCTTACACCCAAGAGCAACCCTTCCTTACACCTTCGGTGTACTTGTTTTCCTGAGTGATCTGTGCATTTGCTACAACCTTCTTGGTAGTGGTTTGTTCACTTTTTGGTTTTGCTGGACATTCTTTAGCGAAATGGCCCTTTCAACCACAGTACAGACACTGTCCGTTCTTTCTACGTAGATCTTTATCTTCTTTCGTTAAGGGCCACTTGATGGTTCCTATTTCCTTTGATTCATGATTGTTGTCTCCATGAACTTGTGATTCTCTATGCTCATGGACATGCCAAGAATTTTTCTAATTCTTTTTGCACGTTCCCCGTCGTTCTGCAAGACGATGGTCTAGTCCTAAAACAAGATTTATCAGATCTTGACAATCCGTGGGTTAAGGATCAATCTGTGCAAGAATGTCTTTTAACTCATCTTTGAGTCTTTGATAGAACAGGGCTGATCTCATTTCCTCAGGCCAGGCCATTTCTCTGACCAACCAATTAAAGTTAGCCAAGTAAGAGACAAGATCCTTATTTCCTTGTCGCAATTATAACAGTTCTCGGTCTGAGGACAGAGTAACTGTTCTTCGATCAAAAACAAATTCTCGGACAAAGTCCCTCCAGTTATAAAGCAAAGGATTATCTCAATGCACGAGAGGGATTGCCAAGGTGGCCGCGTCTCCAGTCAAATAAGAAATCAAGAAGGCCACCCTGGATTGGGGATCAGGGAAGGTGTTCGGTCTACAGGTGAAATGCATTTCTACTTGAGTCAAAAAGGATTGTACCTTCTGAGGATCACCTGGAAATCTTTCTGGAGGAGCCAAAGGGATTCGTGTGGGAATTGTGAGTGATATGTTAGTTGGAGAATTCCCTCCTGAACTTTGAGGAGGAGGATTAAGCCAACCCGCACACAGAGGTCTTTGCTCCTTCGTTCCCATTCTGTCTTGTAACTTATCCACCCATTCTGCTAGATTGGCTGCTTTGTTTTTAGATTCTACTACATCCAATTGAAGCTGCGTAATTACCTTAAGTAACTCGTCCAATGTAGCCATATTGAAAACCTAGCACAAACCAGGAGGATTAAAATTAGTGAGCTCACTATTCTGTCAGGGAGAACTGATCCTCAGGGTTGCACCTGTTCCCAATATGCCCACCTCTTGGCAGCTCCAAACTCTACTGGCTACTATAGCACAGAGTTAAAGAATGGCCAAGCGGGGGATGGGGTTTAGGTTGGGAACAGCGGGGAAGGAGACCTGTGGAAGCAAGAGTTAAGAACACAATAGCAAGGTCATTCACATTAATCTTTATGAACTTTGTTTTAACTCTTTGTGCTCTACTAACATAAGAGATCAAGACCTTTTCAATAACGTGACCTTTTTATAATCATATACTCTGAACATCGAACTTTCTCAAGTTAATCCTTAGAATGGCAATTACATCACAACAAGAGTCAATGAGTGCATTCGTTCCCAAAGAATTAACTGCTATAGGATTCATGAATGATACTGTAGAATAGGCAAACTGACTAAACTTGTTTTGTCTAGAAAGATCATGCTCTGTTTGATCTAAGTTTTAAGATTAAATTGCCCAGAAATTATTGCTCACCTTATTGCCAGACTGCGCATCAAGACTCAAGTACCTGGAATGATCGCGCGCTCTGCAGATGTGAACTGCAAGGGTTAATTGTCAAGAATGAAGCACGCACACTGTTGCCGATTCAACCATCAAGATTCAAATGCCTCGAAATGATTGCGCACTCTGCCGATCCGAACTGCAAGGGTTAATTGCCAAGAATGAACTGCGCGCACTGTTGCCGATTCAACCATCAAGATTCAAATGCCTCGAAATGATGGCACACTCTGCCGATCAGAACTGCAAGGGTTTATTGCCAAGAATGAATTGCGCACACTGTTGGCGATTCAACCATCAAGATTCAAATGCCTCGAAATGATCGCGCACTCTGCCGATCCGAACTGCAAGGGTTAATTGCCAAAAATGAACTGTGCGCACTGTTGCCGATTCAACCATCAAGATTCAAATGCCTCAAAATTATGGCACACTCTGCCGATCAGAACTGCAAGGGTTTATTGCCAAGAATGAATTGCGCACACTGTTGGCGATTCAACCATCAAGATTCAAATGCCTCGAAATGATCGCGCACTCTGCCGATCCGAACTGCAAAGGTTAATTGCCAAGAATGAATGGTGCTCACTGTTGCCGATTCAACCATCAAGGTTCAAATGCCTCGAAATGATTGCGCACTCTGCCGATTGAACTGCAAGGGTCAATTGCCAAGAATGAATCGCGCACACCGTTGCCGATTCAACCATCAAGATTCAAATGCCTTGAAATGATCCCGCACTCTGCCTATCAGATCAGTAAGGGTTAATTGCCAAGAATGAATAGCGCCCACTGTTGCTGATTCAACCATCAAGATTCAAATGCCTCGAAATGATTGCGCACTCTGCCAATCCGAACTGCAAGGGTTAATTGCCAAGAATGAATTGCGCACACTGTTGCCGATTCAACAATCAAGATTTAAATGCCTCAAAATGATTGCGCACAATACCGATCTGAACTGCAAGGGTTAAGTGCCAAGAATAAATTACGCACACTGTAAATCACAAAGCCAAAAACTCAAATGTTTCTTGAAACGGAGTCAGGGCCTTCCCCGACCTCTGTCTTACCGCCCTGCTTGAAGATCAGCAAGATAAGGAGGACGGGGCCAGGAAATGTCCAAGTAGGCCTCCGGAACAGGAGCCCAGGAAAATGCTGCTGCTCTGCAACAGGTCCTCTGAATAGTGAGCACGTGGAGCTGGGCTGGGTTCCTTAAATAGACCCAAGTCCCGCCCACATGCCACACCCAACCAGGCTGCAGAAAAGGCTTGAAAATGAACAATACATTACAAACAGCATTAATGACATTTCAAGATAAATACCTGCAATACAAAAAGTTAATATGCAATATCAACACACAATGCATGAATAATTACATTGCATAAGGTTTGTCATTTTGCATTATGTTGCCCGTAGAGTGCGCACTGTCCTGGTGTTGACATAATCCACAATAGGAGTGGCAGGATTTTTATTTGATCGGTTATGTAAGGGAGGCCCATGGCATATAAAATTTGCTGTATTTTTGGGACTGCAAGCAACCTATGGGTGAAGGCATTCTCAAAATATTGGATATTATCTGGCTTTTGGTAACCCCAAACCCCTGTCTCATAAATAGCTGCAGCAATACATTTAGCTGTATACAGCGCAATCATCTCCGCCAGAGGTTTGTGGCCTAGTGATCTAGAAAATCAAAAAATTGCCTCCACATTTCTTTCCAATTGTTATGCTTTCACACTGATGTGTGGTTTCCACCCTAGGGAAGAGCTCAGAACGATGCCTAAATACCTAAAATCCTTTGTAGGTTATAAAATGGTACTCCCATTTTAAAGTGCATAGATTTTGTGCATAATGGCCCACAGGTCATGGTGTTGGATTTAGAATGGTTTACTTTTAAGTCCTGGCCTTCTATATAGTCAGTTAAAAGATCTAATAACTTCTGCACTGCAATTGGTGTGCGAGCAATCAGAACTGCATCATCCTCATACAAAAGTATTGGCACGGAATGATTCCCTACCTTTCGGACGTCCACGCCTGCCCAGGATAAATGATCTGTATTGAACATGTGCCATGATCTGGAGGATAATTAGTCATTTCCTTAACAAGCAATCAAATGCCAAAAGGCACATGTGCACATTTGATCATTTAAGGATGCTTGTGAGCCTGAGGGCTTGCTTGGCTTCGTGCCTATTGCTCCGCTCACCTGATGCCAGTCAATTTAAGTTCCTTGTCCTCCAGCCTGCCTCCAATTGAGTTTCAGTGTTCCTCATTCTCCAACTAGCTTTCAGTCGAGTTCCAGCATTTTTTGTTCTCCTAATAACCTCCAGTCGAGTTCCAGCGATCCTCACCCTCCGGTCAGCTTCCTGTGGAGTCCCAGCCTTCCACTTCCATCTTCCTCCCATGAGCCCATATTTCCTGTAAGAGAGAGAAAATAAGAAAGGTGAAAAAAACAGTTTTGTTTCATTTGAAGTTTTCAAGCATGTAACTTCACTTGAAAGGAAAGAACGGTGAATCACTTAATGCGTTGCACTAAAATCAATTAAACAAAACAGAGCTCTGACTTTTAAATCATTTAAATAATTTACGGCATCAAGAACTAGCATGATTTTTCATCTAGGTGGGAATCCAAGGTACTGCTACACAGACACTAAGAAAAGACATATTTCTTATAACAAGCGTTCCCCTGAGATTTAGGAAATCAGAAATAGAGCAAGTTTATCAACACTATTATTGGCAAGTGATTACGCTAAAACACAAAGAAGCCCTTTAATCGAGTTGATTGTTTTTGAGTTTGGATGTTGCTCAGAGACTCTGTGAAATTATTGTAAAAAGAGGAAGTGACTTGTTTAGCCTTCTAGAAAAGTATGTAAAAAACACACTATGGGCCTCATTCCAAGTTTGGCTGGCGGCGGGCGCCGCCAGTCAAACGGGAACCGCCACTTGGCCGTTCCGTGGTCAAAAGACCACGGAGGCCATTCTGGCTTTCCCGCTGGGCCGGCGGGCGACCGCCAAAAGATCGCCCGCCGGCCAAGCGGGAAAGGCCTGGCAACAATGAAGCCGGCTCCGAATGGAGCCGGCGGAGATGCAGGGGTGCGACGGGTGCAGTTGCACCCGTCGCAATTTTCACTGTCTGCAATGCAGACAGTGAAAATCCTTGTGGGGCCCTGTTAGGGGGCCCCTGCACTGCCCATGCCAGTGGCATGGGCAGTGCAGGGGCCCCCAGGGGCCCCACGACAACCGTTCCCGCCATCCTGTTTCTGGCGGTGAAAACCACCAGAAACAGGCTGGCGGGAAGGGGGTCGGAATCCCCATGGCGGCGCTGCAAGCAGCGCCGCCATGGAGGATTCCCCCAGCCGGGGGAAATCTGGCTGAAAACCGCCGGACCCGGCTGGGCGACCGCGGCTTCAAAGCCGCGGTCGGAAAACTGAATGAAGCACCGCCAGCCTGTTGGCGGTGCTTCAGCCGGCCTCCACCCTGGCGGTCATAGACCGCCAGGGTCGGAATGAGGCCCTATGTGTCAACAATAACTGACACTATACAATGTATAATTCCACAATAGTTTATGCAAGTTCAGTATATTAATGAAGTAATTCTTTTGCAGCCCAGAACCCTAAAAAATCAAGAAGCTAGGATTTTGAGCAATCAGAAGTCCTGACACCCAACACGACACGCAGTCTAAGGTCCAGCAGTACAATTCTGCAGTCCACGAAGCAGAAGCTGGTATTTTCTCTTTTTCTCTTCCCAAACCCCCTTCCCCTTGAGGACTAGCAAGAGGGCAATGTACCCTTCATCGAGGTCACGTTAGTCCTCACCGGGAATGGAGAATTGTCATTGCCTGATCGGAAAATCTGGAATTCAGGTGAGTGGCTCGCACAGAACAATATGCCTTTTATTCAGAGTAGTGGCCCTAGGTCTGGTTAGCAGACCCAGGCTACAGACAGGGCCAGTCACTAAAATTTTCAGTAAGTCAAACTTGGTTGTATATGCAAACAAGATTACTTTCTCACACTGCCGCGTGGCTGGTAATTTGACAACAAACTGGTTAGAATGATATGTGTTATCTTAAATAGTAAAACGTTTTCTTGTAATCACAATCTTCTGACAATGTGTGTTATTCATCGATGTACCACACACATGACTAGTGTATGGTACCTCAGCAATGCTGCTGCTATTGATGTTACATCTTGTGCTTGAACCTCATCTTCGCCATACTCATCGTCCCATTGTCATTGGGCGATGGGAGATTATGCTGTGCACATATGTTCTGCACTTTACCTCACACTAGTATTGGTTTAGTTGTTCTAGGTGGTGAGTAGGCTAATTGGCCCCCAAATATTCCCTGACTCACGAAGTAATATTATTGTACTCTGTAAGCCCTTTCTCCAGTGTAGCAGGTCCTGTTTGGCACATGATTATGCCTGATGTTACACATGAGTGTGCTTTGAGGAGTACTCACACACAGCTGCAGACTATATCCTTTTTCAGGTGTGCAGTGAATAGGGGTGGATTGGAGGAATGGTAATTATAGGCAATGGTCCCACATACATTTACAATTGATTCTGTGTATTGATGTGCAAAGCTATTGATAGGAATCCATGCAAAATGATCACATATTTGTCAGACACTGCTCTTCACAAACAGATGTACTGTTGTCTATGATTCACTTACTATCTGTCATACATGTGAGTGCAAAAGATGTTGATGTTGTGATTTGTCACCAGTGTCATGATGACTCTTTCACCCTTTGAGTTGGCACATATCTCACACTGAAACACTGTTGCGGTTTATGTCTACTATTTACATACCTTGCAATACAGTTTGGCCCTAATGCATCAAATGGTGATTTGTATCTAATCATGTTCCTTTTGCACCAACAATTCATTGTCGGATATGAGTAATTTCAGTTCAATATATTTGTTCGACAGCCAATGCAAACATTACACACCACACATTTCTGAGATCAGTGCATTGTGTCTGGTACTTTCAGGATGATGACAGTGTTCACACTTGATTGCAACTGTTGAGGCCTACTTATGGTTTCCTCGATATGGGTGTGTTATTTTTTAAGTGGGACTGTGACAGACACTCAAAGACATATGTTAGATTGACTCATTTATTAACATGTTTGGCAGTCATGCCTTCAGTCAAATGTGCGTAAATGAAGATGTTCTGCTCGATGTGTGCACATCTCCATACACCTGCAGCAGTGTTCTGGAGATCAGGTAGATGTTGTGGCTCATCCTCCTCCTCTTCCCTTTGTGCCTCATGTTCTTCATCACAGGGGACATTTGTCCTAACACAAATATTGTGCAGTATTGCACATTCCAATGTAAACCTGCAGAACAAGGAGGGGGAATACAGGAGTCTTTCACCCAAAACCTTCAGGCAGCGAAACCAGCCCTTGAATAGGCCCAATATCCGCTCAACAATGTTTCAAGTATGACTGTGTGCTTGGTTGTAAGCCTCTTCTGCCTCAGTTTGTGGATTTCCAAATGGTGTCATGACCCACTGTTGGATGCCATATCCTTGGTCAGCTAAGAAAAAAGCAACAACATAATTGGTTTAGATTACTGTATTTGCATACGTCCTGCCCATGTGTGTTACGCGTATTTGGTTTATCATGCACTTCTCCTAGTTATGGCCACATGATATGTCGGTCATGCCAGTGTACTGCAGTTTGCAGGGGCCTGTTCACTCACTGTATGGTATGTCAAAAGCAGTGCACGGCAGATACATCATACAATTCAACTTCCTGACTGTCATATTTCTGCAGCAGATTTAGATGGTGGCTGATTCCCATTGCTCAAGTCCACTCAATGTTTTGCGTTCACAATACATGTGTGGTGAGACATAATGTGGATGTGAATTTTGTTTTGTAGGTCCAGAATAGGTTGTCAGTGACATGCCAGACATAGCTGACACAGACACATGTATAGGTCCATGATCATCCCCATGTGTTTATGCTGCAATACAATACATTTGTCCATGACAGTTGAAATGATGCCATCCCCACAGTATGCACTCACACATCCCTAATGAGTTACATGATGTGACAATGCCATTTCCTAATCCATGGTTGCATGTCACAGTGAGGGAACATTGTGTACAAGTGCTACTTCATTGTGCCCAATTTGTGAGCACAACACATGTCTCCTGCCAATTTGTTGGTGGTCATATGCAGTCCAGCTACATGACTTCCTGCACTGTGCTACGTCTCTAAGAGGGGGAGCTGGTACACAATACTCGGGGCCTCCTGCAGATTTAGGGTCCATACAACTAGACTTGCACACAAGTTGGCTAGCAAGTACACATTCACTCTTGCATCAGGGGTTGTAAGTGGTCTCCATTGCTTTCAGGATATAATTTGTGAATTTGGGAGCACCTTCCAGCCAAAGCTACTGCCTCTGAAGCATGGTAATTAATGTCTGTGTATAGCATTGGACTTCACTCATGTGAGATGGGAGTTATTTTACAGACCATTGTACATTTGGACAGTTACACGTCATTCATCTGCTCCTGGGCCATGTTTTGTCATCTGGCATGTAGGGATGATTGTTTTTGTGCAGGAATGGACACCTTCTTGGCCAAAAACAATCATAGGAGGTGTTTTCCTCTTTCTATGTGTGCTGCCGAATGCAGCACACATAGTAAGAGGATGATACAGGGAGAAATAAACATATTTCTCCCTGTTGCATCGCTCTTTCGCCACCCCTGAGGTGTCATAAGATTCTGCTGAATTCCCAGCCTTGTAAATCTGGGAGTGCATCAGATACCTTCAGGTACCATGGTTATACCCGAAAGAACACCCATGGAACTATCCTTTCACGTAGTGTTATGCATGAAAGGTGTTCATATTTACAAGGCCATGAACAGCCATGTAAGGTGTCTTAGCATGCTTTTGTAAATATGAACTGGCACACTGTGCCACCTTAGCATGAGTAAAATATCATTCCAGTGGTGCATTGTGCCAGTAGGGCTTGAACATGACGCTCGTAGTCCCTGATGTGTGAGCCATGACACATCTGATGTGTGTTGCATGTGCCCACCCCCCAATACATGGTACACCTCCCTTGCACAAAGATATGTTCAACAGAATTTGTGGCTGCCATGCATGTTTTCTGTGTATTTATTAATCTCCCATATCTATTTATTATTATGTCAGTTAGGTACTTCCATATTGTCTATCCTGGAATCTCTGGTTCATGATGGATGGCCGGAAGATGTAGGCATCATGTACACTGACCAGGTATTTGGCCACCACATTCAGGATCAACTCACGATGGCCAACAATGGCTTGTACATTCATTGAGTGGGTATGTTTCTGGTTCCTGTATAAGTGTTCAGTTGTAGCAGGAAGAATGAGTTGCACATGTGTGCAGTCCATGACACCCAAAATATGTGGAAATCCAGCAATAGTGAGGAATCCTTGTTTTATTTCCCACTGCAGTTGCTTGGTGTTAGGAAATAGGATGTGGTGGGCTGTGAGATGGATGATGGCATCCAGGTCAGAGGAGAGGAATGCTGAGAAGGATGGCTGTGACACTCCTTCCTCTCATGCTGCAGTGATTTGGAAGGAGCCTGAGGCAGGCATATGTAGCTAGGGGCTTGGTCAGTGGTGATATGTTGGTGACCCTGTTGACATAACGTGCAGTCTGGGTGCAATGAGGTGGAGCAGTTGGATGATGGACTCCTTGAGCAGCAATTAGATGGTTTTGACCTTTTCCTCCCTGAGGTCAATCAAGGATGTTCGCTGGTGGTGGATATGCTCCTTTCTCCTACGCTGTCTCTGTGGTGCAGGTAATGGTGATTGTGATGGTGTTGGATGTGATGGTGATGTTGGGGGTTGCAGTGGTCTTCTTGGTGCCCCAAGCTGTAACAGGAGTAAATCATGTTGTGCTCCAGGTTGCCAGGGTGTTTTGTGTGTGTTCGCCTTATATACCTGTACCAAAGAGTCATTTTAACGCCTGGCCTCACCAGGCTTTAAAATGTTGACGCTAGTCAGACTTGGTGTGACTTTTCCTAAGCATGCATCATTCTTCAGAAAGCTTGTAAATACAGCTGTGTCAACCCAACATCATTTTTTAACACCTACCTTGCATATCATTGTCGGTATCTGATGCAGCCAGATCAGATGCTAAAAAGTGACAGTAGTGGCCTCTAGCCTCACTTTGTAAATATGGAGTTGTTGTTGCGCCATCGCTGCATCCAAAAAATGCTGCAGCGGTGGCACAAACTCCTTGTAAATAAGCCCCATAGTGTTTGTTGGTTGTCCAAAAACATGTGCTAACCAGAGTCAACAACAGAGCTGCACCTAATAAGGATTTTTCATTGTGCACCAACTATCCATCGATTCATAAGATAAAAGCTGATGAATGAACAATGGCTATGAAGGAAACCTATGTATTTTTGAAATGTGCTCAATATACTGAATTTAAGAATAGTGGGTGTTTGTACATCCATTAATTTGGGTTTACACATACATGACATTTTGCAAAAGGTTTTCTTTTTTATACTGGCCTATGTTTGGAAGCCAAAAATGAAGAGATGTTCAATTGATTATGTTGGAAAGGATAATCGTTTGCATGGTATTTTCTCAGATTGTTGCCTTCCTTACCTGATCCTGTTTTTGTTGGTCATAGGTCTCTGCACATTTATTTCTGCTAATTGGTGATAAAGTGCTTGTGCTCTTCTTATAAACCTTGCAGACTTGGCATAAACCCTATTGGTACATTTAATTTGCTTATAAGTCCCTAGTATATTGTACTATATGTGCTTAGGGCAGATAAATTAAATGCTATACGTTGGCTGCAGCACTCATTGTGCTACCAACTCAACTACCATTTCAACCTATCAAAATAAACATGTTTCCAGGTATAAAACCTTTCTTCTTAGTGCTTTGTAAGTCACCCCTAAGGTAGGCCCAGAATGAGCATAGCTCAGGCTGCATGATTTTTAAAAAGTAGGACATGTATTTTTAAAGTTTTATATGCCACGGCATTGAAAAATAATCAACAAAGTCATTTTTTACTGCAGTAAAACTGCCTCTTTCATAGAAAAGCACTGGGTTGCTTTATAACTTCTTATAATGCATAACCTCTGTTTGGGAACAGCTGCAAAAATACTTCTTCCACATATTTTAATTGTAATTTAAAATTCTCTTTAATTACTCATTTGGAAATGCCGCTTTTAGAAAGTTTCATTTTTTACCAAAGCCTAATATGCCTTTCTGCTGGTGTCCAGAGTCTCCTGACTGTTCATGCCCTCCACTGGGAAATGTTTATTGGAAACAGACAGTGGACAAAGGAACTGTGTTTAGTGAGGAGTGGGCCTTCTTGACAGAATGGTTGGGGAAGGGCTGCACCTTTGCTGTCATTGCACTTTAAAGAGCAGTCTAGAGGCTGTATCCAGCCCTCCCTGACTTTGGAAGAAGAATATCCTGTCAATGGCGGACGCAGCCTGCACCTGGGCCTACCTGTCCTTTGCTTCACTAGCCAGGAAGTGGCCAAATCCAGCGGAAGGGGTAGAGCTGACCAGAACCAGTTTAGGTTCAGACAAAGGGAGTGTTCTACACCCAGAGGCTGCCACAGGGCATAAACATGGCATCCACAGAACCTGAAATTAGAACACTTCTGGACCTGAAAAGATTCAGAAGAAGCACTGGCCTGCTGTCTAAAAAAGGAAGATTAGACTTGTTTGCCTTGAGCTGAGGACTCCAGAAGTGAGACCAAAACTCAGTTGGCTGACATCCTGTTTGAGCTACGGGGACACAGAGAGTGCCTCCAGAGGTCTTTCAACCTCTCCAGCTGACCAGACCCAACTGGACCTGATTGGTCCTCTCTGTTGGTCTCTATAAGGGTGAATCCTGACCCCAAGTGGTGTCCTCAATATCCTGAACCCTAGACAGAGTGTACTTCTCCCTGCTTACCTAAATGTTTCACTGGATTCAATGCAGAGTGGCACTGAGTGATGGAGAGCCATTACTCACAGCACCACACAGCTCCTGACTTGCACCCATATCTGATCCAAAGCAGAGTGATGTAGAACTTTGCAGCGCAGCACTGCACAGCCCTAAATCGACGGGTTCACGGATCTACCAAGTAGTGACACAGAGCCACAAATCACAGCACTGTGCAGCTCATTGATAGCTTCACAGAATACCATGCAAGGTGGCTCAGAGCTTTGCATAGCAGCATCATGCATACCCTGCACCAAGGATAGAAGGTACAACTGACAACAGGCCAAACTTGGTCCCGTGACCAGCACACATTCATTGTGGTCAGCGTGAACGTTTGACTTTATCCAAGTCCGACGAGGCCACATACCTGCAGTTGTCACTTGGTGCCTTTTAGTGCTTTCCTTACTTACAATTTTAAAAACTCATAGATCTGGTTCTACTAATTGGGTTATTGTTATTTTGATGACATTTATTTAATAAAATTAACTCTATTTTTCTACATTAGTTTGGGATTATTCTTGCATTTAATTTTCAGCTTATTACTGTGTGAGTGCTTCAGAAATACTTAACTCATTGCCTCTAAATTAGGCCTGATTGTTTTGTGCCAAGCTACCAGAGGGTTAAGCACAGGTTTGTTTTAGTGACTTTTGCAGTTCACCCTGACAAAAATTGTGATTATTATTTGAGGATGAGACTTAAGTGGTAAGCTGTACTCACAGCATAGGTCCACAAACCAGGTGGTCCAACATAAGACATTTTAATGTCAACAAGCATTGACTCCACCTCGAGACGGGCAACATGCAGGTGGGCTGAGATGCTGATCTGTAGGTCATCGGGAAAAGTTTATTGCCATCAGGATAGCATGGAAAATTGAATTGTGGGAGAGGAAAAAATACCTTACTGGAGCTTGGATTGTGTTTCTAACCCTTTGGGGAAGAGCTTGAGCTCAAAGCCTGAAAGGGAAGACTCTGACAAGGGCAAGAGCAGCTGGTTGATAGCTGAGTTTCTCCTGTGTTGGAAGAGACAGAGCAGCAGCATGCTGAATCCCTTTCCAGGTCCAATGAGGCAAAGCCAGCACAACTGTGTGCTGCTGGCCATGGGTGAATGAAGAGGAAGATGACAAAATATCAAGAAAGGGGGAGTGGCAAGGGCACAGCAAATTAAATAAAGAAGGCCAACTAAGAAAGACAGAAGAGGTCATTATACAAGATAAAGACTCTGAGGAAGCAAGATCTAGAGGCAGGTCAATAGGTACACACTCTTCGCGGGAAAGTTAGTAAGTCTGCTTAAAAAAGTAAACAAACACAAAGAAAGCAGCACTAAAAATATGAATAACAAATAAACTAGAAGATAAAATAGGAGTGAAGCCCATAAAGAAAGCTACAACTTTAAGGGTTGACTATAGCTCAGGAACAAAGGAAAGTGTTATACCTACACCTTCCCTTAGGTCCTTCCATAAAGGTTTTCCAAGCAAGTACTCATAAGGGGAGGTTTCACTAGCACAAGATACTGAGAAGAGAGGGGGTGGCAGCAGAATAAGTTAGGCAATTCTAGACAAACAGCTCAAATTGACATACCACTGTTAGTAACAAGCAACACTGAAGCAAAAATGGAGCCTGCAAATGTAACAGATAACAGAAATTCTGAAATGGAGGCCAAATCAATAAGTGAAGGGGTCAGCAACCCTGCAAATAAATAAAATAGTTACTAAAGAAATGAGATGTCTTGGGATCTTGATATCTCATAATATATATAACATTCCATCAAAAATGTATCTAAAGTAACAAAAGAGATGGATAAAAAAAAGTTGTATTTATTTCTATACCTCTTGAATTTGAGAAAGAAAACATTCTAAACATTAAAAAATAGCCTCTAAAGTTTTATATGGGAACAGAAGATAATCAGCCTGTCTGGGAAGAAATTGAGGAGGAAAGTAATTGAAGGTGGATTCAACTTACCATATCTCCTATTCTACTGTTGTACATTCAAGCTAAGCAACTGCAGACTGTATGCACCCAATCAGTCTAGCAGAGGTCAGATGCACAAATGTATTTTAAAACGAATAGGTCAAGACATGACATACTTCTGTAAGTTCAGAGGATCCAAGTTCTTTTATGTTTGACTCAAGAGACTAAGAGCATATGCCGGTGAATGATACGATATTCAAGTGCATATGATTACAAACATAGCATGCGACTCTAAAATGGAGTCATCAAACAGTGCTGAAAGCTGAATTAGGATGGAAGAATGTTGGATCAATAAAGAAACAAGTAGTGAAATGGTATAACGTGTCATATGTGGCAGACCAGGCTAAGATTAGACCGTATCCATTTGGGAGGAATACTTGCCATGTCAAAATATGGAAGGCCTATTGCAAATATTTTCAATTACTTTTGATAAAACTGTCAATTCCACCACATTAAGAAAGAACAACTTTTTTACACTTGACGGGATATATCAGGCGCCTAAATGGCTAAATAAAATACAAAGTAATCTAAAAGTGAAATGTAGAAAGTATGGTATACCGGCAGCAGATGATAGCCACATCTTTCTAAGTTGTCCAAATTCAATTCATAGTGGAATGAACTATGTCTGATATTTATTGGATGTACAGTAGAAGCAACCTGATACTAGTATTATTTCGAAATGTAACAGAGGGGAATTAGTGCCAATACAGCAGAAAATAAAGCACATTTTTACTTAATCCAATTGGCTTGACAAGAAACAATCAAACTGTGGATAGTGCCTGATGCATCAGTAGTTTTGGACTGGTTAATGGGAGTAGCATGGGGCTATAAATGGGACTATTCTCCCCACAAAGATGCAAAAAATATGGATGAGAAATGGAAGTCACTCTATAGTGGAGCTGAAAAATTACGACAATGCAAAATGCAATTCCTATCGGAGATTCATACGCAAGGAAAGGATAGAGAAATGTGGATGATGTGGTGATGACGACTAATTAAAAAAAAAAACAGCAAAGTGACAAAAGGTTTTTTTTACAGATAGCTTTCGAAAGAGAATGAAAGTGACTAGGGGTGTTGTGAAGTAAGAGCACTGAACCATGCCAGAACCTTGATTCATTGTCAAGCAGAATGACACTGGAGAGCAGTAAGGGCCTGATTTAAGGTTTGGCAAAGGGGGTTACTCCATCACAAAAGTGACGGATATTCCGTCTGCCGTATTATAATCCCATAATAACCTATGGAGACTATAATATGGCAGATGGGATATCCCTCACAAATAACCGCTCCACCGAACTCTATATTAGGCACTAAGGGGCAGATTTAAGAGCACCTAGCCCTTCCTTGCACCATATTAGTGTCATTTTGTTACACTAATGTGACCCAATGAGGGCAAAATCGGTGCGCTAAATTTACAAAGTGGTGCAAAGCATGCCTTGCGCCACTTTGTAACCCTTTGTGCTACATTATACCTATGCCAGGCATAATGTATGCAAAGGGAGTGACCCCCGCAAGGGGACTGAAAAAATGGCACTAAGAGATTTCTTTGTGTCATTTTGTTTGGCACTTTTAATGCCTGCTCAGCAATGCTGATGTTGGATACACCGCCTTCACAATCACCAAGGGCCAGATGTAGGTAGATATGGTTTTGCGACTCGCAATTTGCGAGTCGCAAAACCATATGCAGAATGGTGTCCATGACACCATCTGCGAATTGCAAGGGGGTCGCAAAGACCCACTTCATTAATATTAATGAGGTGGGTCGCAATTTGCGACCCCCTTGTGATTCCCTGCACTCACAGGGATGGTGGCCTGCTGGGGACAGCAGACCACCATGTCTGTGACTGCTTTTTTAATAAAGCATTCTTTTTTTTGTATTGCAGCCCGTTTTCCTTAAAGGAAAACGAGTTGCAATACAAACGAAAAAATTAAACCATTTGGTTTCATTTTTTCAGAGTAGGCAGTGGTCCATTTCACCACTGCCTGCTCTGAAAAAATATTTTTGGCGACATTCACAAAGGAATGAGTTAGCACTCACTTCACATGGGTGCTAACTGCGAATTGCTTTGCGACCACGTTCGCGGTCACAAAGCAATTCTGCATCGCGGTGCAAATCACAAATAGGAAGGGAACAACCCTTCCTATTTGCAAGTCACATTCCCATTTTGCGAGTCGGTACCGACTCGCAAAATGGGAATGTGCATCGCGATGCCCGTTTTGCATGGTGCAAACTGCGAATTTCGCAGTTTGCGCCATGCAAAACGGTTCCTAGATCTGGCCCCAAGAGTCTTATTAAACAAATAGAGTGTGTTTGTGATAATGCTCTCTGAAATGTACTCAAAGATTTTGCTTGTTACTTGGTTATTCTGTAGTTCTGAGTTATGTTCTAATGCCTTTTAGGTAAAATGAATGATTGAAGACTTTCAGCATCAAGATCAATTGTATATATCTCAGGAATTAATGTAAAGCACTTAAATATCGATGGAACAAAGAGTTATGAAAATATTAGCTTTGTATGCATTATTATTGAAATAAAAGTGCACAATATAGTTATGTAAAAGAGAGTGAATACTTATGTAACATGAGATAAGTGTGTTTTGTCATATGCAACTGATTGTGCATTGTAGAGCTGTTTCCCACATTATTAGTATTGCAAATGTTAGTTTATGGGAGCAAGATTTTTAAACTAATTTAATAATTGCCATCTTTGTAACAGGACACTGTGATCTCATGGGGAAGGGGCAAGATTTTTGACATCGTTAAAATTAAAAAAAATTAGTCAAAAGGGTCGTGTGAAAGTATATGTATAGTTTTCTGCACCAAAGATGATCATACCGAAGCGACAGACCTGGATTTGTCACAACTGCATAATTTTGGCATGAGAATGACAATGTGACATTGCAAAAAATTCCAAATGATTTAATTTGACAACGATGGCACTAATCTGATGTGAATACTATGTTACACATTGTTAGAATTCAGCCCATGCCTTGCTTTTGGGTTTGGGCCCCGTCACCACCCTAAATTCAATACGGCCACTTCAAGCATCGGTTTCTACCACACTAACATACTTAGCCATTTTTGTTACCGTGGGTCTTGCTCTTCTTAAGTCATTTGCGGCCTGCTTGCTTGGTCTCTGTAGCCGGGCAGATGTGGACAGTGGTTTTTATTTACTATGTTTTATTGAGAAGATTTTCAAACATGTAGACAAAATAACACATGCAGTGATAAAAACAATAAGCAATGCAAATGGGCACATAAATAAATAGCTAGAACCATGCACCAAATTCAACGAACATTATCTGCAATAACCAGAGTTCCTGATTTTCTTTTCAAATGATTAAGCTTGCTCCGACCTTCCTCTTCTCTATCTATTGCTTAACACATAAGTATGATACAGCAGATTCCAAAATGTCATAATACAGATAATCTTGCAACTACTATACCATCTTAACACAAAATGTATACAGCATTGTGACATTTCATCATCTGAGCCGAACATAGTAGTTTTAATAGTTCAAATCACATTAGTCCTGCTAAGTCTGAATTTACACCTCCTACCTGATTGAATAAACATATGAACTTCGTCTGCAGACTCTGCACGACATCTGGGACATTTCGAGCACTGATGGCATTTAAACTGATATAATTTCTATTGGGTATTATTTCTGTCCAATTAAGTATTCTGAATTGCTGTAGGCAAGATAGTATCTGTACTACTAACAACCTCTCCCAAAATAACCATCATTTCAAAGGCATATCCTCCAGATCATCTCTGCCATGATACATAAATATTTTTTGAAAAAAATCTCCGCTCTTAACATATATTGATTAGAGTAGTGTTATCAATTCATTCGGATCCAGGCAGTTGGTGGACCGAAATTTTAGTTGAAAACCCTGAATCTGTAGGTACCTAAAAAGCCTTTTTTGGGGATATGGTATGAATTGTCCCATTAAAAATAACTGCCCCAAAGTAAACAGTCCTGATTTAGCCCAGTTCTTTATAATCTCATCAGAAAAGAGATAATTTAGAGATTGTATCCCATATAGCCTAGCCCATGTACTAACCCGGTCCTTTACATCAATGGCACTAGTTATGGGATTATAGCACACCCTCTTACAATAATTTGGATTGAGTTGTGCTAACCAATTATTTTATTTTTTTAAAGGTTGTGACTCATCCCATTTCAAATCATTGGAAACATATCATTTACTTTGGCACACAGTTTGAAATGCCCTGTGCCACTATTGCACATTGATTTAGGTTGAAATCTGGTAGGGTGCATCCACTCTTCTCAATCCGCACTTTGATAAATCTAACTGTTCTTCCAGCCTTTGTATAACCCTAAAGCTATTGATTGCTGATTCAGGCAGTTGAATCTGTGAATTAGGAATATGTTATGGAACCAATCTAAATAAATATAAAAATGTAGGCAGCATGTTTATTTTGATGATATTATATCACCCCATTATATAAATAGACAATTGGTTCCATTTCTTGAATTGTCCGCAACATTTTGTGAGTAGTAATTCAAAGTTTATAACCTGCTATTTCTCCAAATTCATTTGCCTCACTGCTGTAAAGACGAATATACAAGTGTTGCTCTGGAAATTGAAGGTTTAATCCAACGCCACCAACCGGAGTCAGTCCAGATCATCCAAACTCCCCAACTGTCAAAGAACTGTCGGTTGACAGAGTTCCCAAGATAGTTACAGAACCCTGCAGACAACAGAGTTCTCTTTCCCATATTAAGCACTCTGTCAACTCTTCCTGCAATGAGTTATAACACATCCCCCTTCCCACACTATTATGATTAACATAAGATTTAGGAAAACAATAAGATAAAAGAAATATAATAGATGTCACATCATAAAACTGTAGAACACAGCAACTTAAGTCACATAGGTGGTCATTACAACCCTGGCGGTCGGTGTTAAAGCGGCGGTAAAACCGCCAACAGGCCGGCGGAAAAAAAGTGGAATCACGACCGTGGCGGAAACCGCCAACATAGACAGCCACTTTAACACTCTGACCGCCACGGCAGTACAAACAAACAGCATGGCGGTCACCGCCAACAGACAGGTGGAGGACAATATACCGCCCACAGTATCACACCCTACCAATCCGCCACCTTTTCCGCGACGGATTCACAGAGAACAAAAACACGGCGGAAACAGGACTTCGAAGGGAAAACGCTCACCTCTACACACCCACGAGGTATCAGGACGCCATGGAACCCGAGCTTCAGATCCTGCCAGCCCTTATCTTCTTGCTCCTCTACCAGGAGCACGAACGCCGGCGGCGAAGACCACGGTGAGTACTGCACCTACGACACAGGGGAGGGGGGAGGGAAAAAACAGGGACACACACACGCAACACCCCCACCCCCACCCTCACCCACTACAACACACACACTAATACAGCATGATACATTACAGTTACACCCCCCAAACCTCCCAGAAGAATGCAAAGACAAAAGGAATTGAGTGTAACCATTGTAATATATTAAAATCCAGTATGCAAAAAATATATATACACCATAAACAAATATATACACCAAGAATAGTAGTCCAGGTAGTGCTCCATTGAAGTCCGTGGAACACTGGGCCCACAGGGCATGGGCGAGGCCCACACTAAATCCCCAAACATGACGGAGAGAACACTGCAGGGGCATCAGATAGCAATAAAACAGGCACCTCAGGGGGAAGGGAAAGGGGGGGCACCTCAGCCGGTTGAGTGCACGACGCCAAATCCTCGAGGGCGCCACATGCCCACTGTTCAATCCTGGGGAGTGCAAAGCCACAGTCTCTCAAGTCTCTACAGTGGGTGGGTTGCCCACTGTTCAATCCTGGGGAGTGCAAAGCCACAGTCTCTCAAGTCTCTACAGTGGGTGGGTTAACCACTATTCAATCCTGGGGAGTGCAAAGCCACAGTCTCTCAAGTCTCTACAGTGGGTGGGTTGCCCACTGTTCAATCCTGGGGAGTGCAAAGCCACAGTCTCACAAGTTTCTCCAGTGGGTGGGTTGCCCACTGTTCCATCCTGGGGAGTGCAAAGCCACAGTCTCTCAAGTGGACAACAGTCTCCACTGGTTCTGGAGGGGGCATGGTGCCCAGAGTGCTTCATCCTGCCAAGGACAGAGGTAGTGGATGTCAATCTCCACTGGTTCTGGAGGGGGCCTTGTGCCCAGAGTGCTTCATCCTGCCAAGGACAGAGGTAGTTCTTGTATCTCTCCACTGGTTCTGGAGGGGGCCTTGTGCCCAGAGTGCTTCATCCTGCCAAAGACAGAGGTAGTGGATGTCAATCTCCACTGGTTCTGGAGGGGGCCTTGTGCCCAGAGTGCTTCATCCAGCCAAGGACAGAGGTAGTGGATGAATCTCTACACTGGTTCTGGAGGGGGCCTTGTGCCCAGAGTGCTTCATCCTGCCAAGGACAGAGGTAGTGGATGTATCTCTCCACTGGTTCTGGAGGGGGCCTTGCGCCCAGAGTGCTTCATCCTGCTCTTGACGGACTCAGTAGCGTCAGTGCCCTTGGCGCTCATGGGCCAGCGGTGCTTGTGGCGGCAGTGTCCTGTTCAGTGGTGCTTCTGGCGGCGGGGTCCTTGGCAGCGGTGCTTATGGCAGCGGTGTCCTGTTCAGCAGTGCTTGTGGCGGCGGTGTACTTGGCAGCGGTGCTTGTGGCAGCAGTGTCCTGTTCAGCGGTGCTTGTGGCGGTGGGGTCCTTGACAGTGACTCAGCTGCTGGCGGGCCTGTCTGGCCCAGCGGGGCTGGTGCTGGTGGTCCTTTATGGCCCAGCGGGGCTGGTGCTGGCGGTCCTGTCCTGGGCAGCTGGGCCGGTGCTGGCGGTGGCCTCCTGGGCAGCGGGGATGATGGCGGTGGCCTCCTGGGCAGCGGGGATGATGGCGGTCTTCTCCGCCGTGCTGCTCTTCCAAGACTTGCTGAGTTTCTTGTGCCCCTTCCCCACCTAGGAAGGTGTCGCAGCTGACTCCACACTCCCACCTGTACCCCTGGGAGTGGCTTTGGTGGCTGGAGGCTTCCCCCTCTCCCGCCGGGCCCTGGTCAACTTTTGATGCTTGACAGGTGGGGGACTGTCCGTGCTGTGGCTCCGTGCCACACTGGCTGCCCTGCTGCCCGGTGCACTCCAGATTCCGGTAACTACAGGCACCACTGGTCCCGGAGATGTTGTGGCTGAGGTGCTAGGTTGGGACCTGGAGAGTCGGGCCCTAGGAGGCTGGCGGGGTGGGGGAGGTGAGGGAAAGAGGTCAAGGGTGGACAGGAAAAGTTTCTTGGGAACACTGGGACGGTAGCTGGTTGGGTTTGGGAATGGAGGAAGAGGTTGTGGTTGTAGGAGGTGTTCGTTTGGTGACTTTGGGTGAAGGTGCATGCGCTGTAGGCTGTCGTGAGGTGGATGGCTGTTGGGTCGGTGTGTGGCTGCGTTTGTGTATCTTGGCAGGTGGTGTCACAGACACACTGGGAGAGGACACAGGGGACGTGTGAATGGTAGTGGAGGTGGTGACTGCACGTGAGCGGGGTGTGTTGGTGGGTGTTCTGGTGATGGAAGTAGTGGCTGTAGATGTAGTGCATGCAGGTGTGAGTGTAGACAAGACTGGGAGGGAGGAGGGAGCTGAGGAGGAGGGGGACACAGTGGAGGCAGTGGATGTTGGTGTGTCTGCATGTGTGTGATGCTTACGTAAGTGCCTGTGAGATGTGTTGTGCTTATGTTTGCCAGAGCTTCCCTTGTGTGTTGAAGTGTGTGCATGCTGGTCTGAAGGTGTGCTTGGGATAGGCTGAGGTACAGGGGATTGGTTCTGGGTGGAGGAAGTTGGAGGGTGGAGGCTAGAGACAGGGACAATAGCTGCCATCAGTGCTGAGGCCAGAGTCTGAAATGCTCGCTGAAGGGCCGCCTGTCCAGAATGAATGCCCTCCAGGAATGCATTTGTTTGTTGCAACTGCCTTTCTACACCCTGGATGGCATTCAAAATGGTAGACTGCCCAACAGTGAGGGACCTGAGGAGGTCAATGGCCTCCTCACTGAGGGCAGCAGGGGTGACTGGGGCAGGGCCTAAGGTGCCTGGGGCGAAGGTGATGCCCACCCTCCTGGGTGATTGGGCACGTGGCAAAGGCTGAGGGGCTGCTGGGAGGGCGGTGCTGGTACGGGGGTGGCAGCTGTACCTGTAGATGCGGGGGGCATTTAGGGTCCACTGTTCAATCCGTGGGACATGGCCTACAAGGCTATGGCCAACATCTGCACAGATGGATGTCACAGGAACCTGACTAGGTGTAGTTGGCACTGTACACAGGTGGGGTGGGGTGCCATAGGGTCTGCCAGAACAAGGGGACCTAACTAGCACACTCGCCCTGGCCTAGGGAAACCCACAGCCCACCTCCCCCACCCAGACACCTCCACTGCGCGCAAAATCAGCAGAATGAGAGTGTACTCACCCCCTTGTGGCTGCTGTGATGCCCTCAAGTGCCCATCCATCTCCGGGTTCGCCACCGCCAGGATCCTGAACATCAGAGGGGTCATGGTGCTACGGGCACCCCTCCCATGTTGGGAGGCCATCCCCAGCTGGGCCTCCACCATCTTCTTGCTCCAGCGACGAATGTCCTCCCATCTTTTACGGCAGTAGGTGCTCCGTCTGTGGTAGACCCCCAGGGTCCGGACTTCCTTGGCGATGGCACGCCAAATATCCTTCTTCTGGTGGGCGCTGACCTACAGGAATAGTGCAGGCGAAAAGGAGAAGATATAACCGTCCGCACCGTTACAGTCATTGGCCCCCTTCCCTTGCCATGTGGCACATGCACTCACCGTTGTTTCATGCACGCCTCAATCTCCCCCCATCTTTCATCCACCCCACTCCACACAGGCAAAGCCCATACAGCATGCTCCCAGTGTACTTACCTGTTTGTCTGGAGGACTGTAGAGTAGCGTGTACTGGGGGAGGACCCCATCCATGAGTTTCTCCAACTCCTCCGATGTGAAGGCAGGGGCCCTTTCCCCAGACGCACGAGCCACTGTCTCTTCCAGACCGAGGTCACAGCAGCACTTGCAGTGTAGGTCCTCTCCTGTCAAAGATCAAGTATCGAGTGATTGAACAGATAGAAAATGGCGGTCACGTCCGCGGCGGTGCGTACCGTCACTGCCAGCGTACATCGTCATTGGCTCCTGGGACCCATAGGGTCCAATGTTAACCAATGCAGAATTGCGCTGCGGTCTTCGACCGCCTACCACGTTGGTGTACCATGCCAGCGCAGTTACCTCACATCCCATTGTCCCACTTTACAGGTCAGGCAGCCGCCATTTCAGGGGCCCACATGGCTTAATTTTTCACTGCGTCACACATACCTAGGCCTAGACTCAACACTCATACAGGCCAAATTTCGGAATATGATTCGTGTTCTGTGTAAGCTGTGGGTACGTACCTCTGAGTTGGTTGACTCTGTGCTCGCTGTTGTCCTTCATAGGCACCGTCTGCTGGGACATGTGAGGAGATGGCGGCATCCTCCGGTGTACAGACCGCTGGTGGACCTGTCGACAATGGACGAAAGACATGTGATCATCACCTACAGGCTTGATCGTGCCACAATCCTGGAACTGTGTGCCCAGCTGGATCCAGACCTGATGTCAGCTATCCGCCATCCCACAGGAATACCCCTCTAGTGCAGGTACTGTCAGTACTCCATTTCCTTGCAAGTGGGTCATTTCAAACAACGGTGGCCATAGCATCAGGGATGTCCAAGCCTATGTTTTCCAACGTGTTGTCCAGAGTGTTGTCTTCCCTGCTGAAACACATGCGGAGCTACATCGTTTTCCCTCAGGTGGAGGATTTGCCTACAGTGCAAGGTGACTTCTATGCCCTTGGTGACATATCCCCAACATCATAGGTGCCATTGATGGGACACATGTGGCTTTGGTACCCCCCGCAGCAGTGAACAGGTGTACAGAAACCAGAAGAGTTCTCATTCCATGAATGTGCAGATGGTGTGTTTGGCAGACTAGTACATCTCCCATGTGAATGCCAAATTCCCTGGCTCAGTGCATGACGCTTACATCCTGCAGAATAGCAGCATCCCTTATGTGATGGGTCAACTCCAGAGGCACCGTGTGTGGCTATTTGGTGAGCACCTGGAAGCAAGTCAGTGGGAATGGTTGTCTGGGTCTCGGGATATCCCTACAGGTTAGTGTGTGTCTAACAGTTGCCCTCGCCATTTGCAGGTGACTCTGGTTACCCCAACCTGTCATGGCTACTGACCCCAGTGAGGAATCCCAGGACAAGGGCAGAGGAATGCTACAATGAGGCCCATGGGCGAACTCGGCGGATTATAGAGCGGACCTTCGGCCTCCTGAAGGCCAGGTTCAGGTGCCTCCATATGACAGGTGGATCCCTATTCTACTCACCAAAGAAGGTGTGCCAGATCATCGTGGCCTGCTGTATGCTTCACAACTTAGCTTTGCGACGACAGGTGCCTTTTCTGCAGGAGGATGGACCAGATGGCGGTGTTGTGGCAGCTGTGGAGCCTGTGGACAGTGAAGACGAGGAAGCAGAAGAAGAGGACATCGACAACAGGAACTCGGTTATCCTGCAATATTTCCAGTGAGACACAGGTAAGAATACAAACCTGCCTACTACATGTACTTTAACACTACTACCTCTCTACTGTCTGTCGTTTTCACCCAGTGTATGGTCACTGAGTTTTCACTTTCCCTTACGATTTCACAGATGTGGGTCCCACTGTGTGACATCTGCTTTGTTTCCTCATGGACTGGAGCTGTGTGACATAGGTATGTTGACAGTGCATTTGAAAGAGCATTTTGTCACTGTAATTGCTAATACACTATTTAGAAATCACAGACAGACTCCAGATTGTTTTGTGCTTTAAGGGTGTTTATTTATGTGCTCAAGATTGGAGGGGGTTGTAAAATGGTGAGGGGTGATGGTGGAGGAATGTCCATGGCAGAGTTCAGTCTATTAGTCTCACAGGTGCATTACCCAAATGGACATAGGAAGTGGAGGTGGGGCAGTTTGAGGATGGACAGGGTGACAAAGTAGGAAGAAGGATGACATTCAGGGTGGTCTCATTTCTTGGCAGGGTCTTGGCATCATTCTCTGTCTTTGTCCTGGATCTCAGGGACCGTTTGCGGGGTGGTTCTCCCTCTGCAGGGGGTGGGGTGATAGTGTGGTGATCCTGTGGCGGTGCCTCCTGTCCACTAGCGCCGGTGGAGGTAGTGGGCAGCTCATCGTCCAGGCTAGTGTCAGGGGCCCCTTGTTGTGCCACAGTGTCCCTCCTGGTGTTGAGGACCTCCTTCAGCACCCCTACGATGGTGCCCGGGGTGGAATTGATGGATCTGAGTTCCTCCCTGAAGCCCAAATACTGTGCTTCCTGCAGGCGCTGGGTCTCCTGAAACTTGGCCAGTATCGTTGCCATGGTCTCCTGGGAATGGTGGTAGGCTCCCATGATGTTGGAGAGGGCCTCGTGGAGAGTGTGTTCCCTTGGCCTGTCCTCCCCCTGTCACACAGCAGCCCTCCCAGTTCCCCCGTGTTCCTGGGCCTTCGTCCCCTGGACCGTGTGCCCACGGCCACTGCCCCCAGGTCCCTGTTGTTGTTGGGTGGTGGGTTAGCCTGGGTTCCCTGTAGTGTTGGACACACTGCTGATTGACGTGTCCTGGGGACAGAGGTATGGGCCCGCTGGGTGGGTGCTGTGCTGGTGTTTCCAGAGGGGGAAGCTCTGTGGTGGCCTGTGACTGTGTCAGGGGAACCAACTGTCCAGAGGTCCCCGATGGGCCGGGCTGGTCATCTAGATCCAGTTGGACAGAGCTGCTGTCATCACTATGGGCCTCTTCTGTTGGTGGTGTGGACATGTGTGGACCCTCCTGTCCGGTGACGTTGGGTAGGGGTCCTGCAGGGGTATAGAAGGATGTTTATTACATCTGTTTGTGCCATGGTGTGCAATGGGTGGGTGACCGAGTACCCCAGTGCTTGCATTCCTGTGTGGGTCCTTGTGTGATGGTGGTTTAGGGGGGTGTATGGGTATGTGCAGTGGCCATGCTTTGGTGATGGGTGTCCATGCTTTGTTGTTGCATGCAGGGCTTGGTGTTAGGATGTGTGGTTTGTGATGTTGGGACATTTGTGAGGATTTGGAGTGATGGGGCTGAGGGTTAGGGTTGGGGTAGGTGATTGCATGCAAGTAGGGTGGGGAATGTAATAGTTAAGATTTGACTTACCAGAGTCCATTCCTCCATCTACTCCTGCGAGGCCCTCAGGATGCAGAATCGCCAAGACTTGCTTCTCCCATGTTGTTAGTTGTGGGGGAGGAGGTGGGGGTCTGCCGCCAGTCTGCTGAACCGCAGGGTCGTGTCTTGAAACCACGGAATGCACATTCCCCCGTAGGGCGTTCCAACGCACCTTCCCCCGTTCCACCTCTTCCTGATGTCATCCCTATTTCTTGGGTGCTGTCCCACTGCGTTAACCCTGTCCACTATTCTGTGCCATAGCTCCATCTTCCTAGCTATGGAGGTGTGCTGCACCTGTGATCCGAATAGCTGTGGCTCTACCAGGACGATTTCCTGTACCATGACCCTGAGCTCCTCCTCAAAGATCCTGGGGTGTCTTTGCCGTTCCATGGGGTGGTGTGGGTGATGTGTGGGGTGGTGTGTGTAGTGATAAGTGGGGTGATATTTAGTGGTGTGTTGTGTGAGGTGTGTGGAAGTTATGTGGGTGATGGTATTGGGTGCTTGTGGTTGATCGGTAGTTGTTTGTAGTGTCTCTCTCTGGCCTTCTCTCAGTAATTTTGTCTTAGGGGTTTGTGGGTGATGTGGGTGTGTGTTTTATATTGTAATGGGTGTGTGAGAGTGGTGTGCGTATGTGTATCAGGTGTGTGTATTTTGAATTATCCAATGTGGATGTGTTTTGTAAATGTGTGTGTATTTTGAGCGCGGCGGTGAGTACCGCCAATGGAATGCTGCGGTTGAAAGACCGCTGCGTGGATTCATGTGTCGTGATAGTGTGGGTGTATTTCTGTTGGCGTGACGGTGGAGGTTTTGTTTTCGCCAGTTTATCACTGACCTTTGGTGTGGCGGACTTGTATGGGTGTCTGAATTTTGGCGGATTCCGAGCAGTGGGTCATAATGACCGTGGCGGAATTCCGCTGCCGTGGCGGTGTGTTGGCAGTCTTCTGCACGGCGGTAAGCAGCTTTTACCGCCAATGTTGAAATGACCCCCATAGTCTTTCAACCACTGAGGTTTGCCACAAACTCTGGAACCTCTTCACAACTTGGTATAAACTTTGGACTTGTCAGGATGATGCACTGGAACATTGGATCCATTGGAGATCGGAATATCAAAATGATGCATTGATGCATTAGGTTCACCAGTTAGGTAGGATGAGACTGGAACAACGTCTGGACCATTCCAATTCACAATCCGGGACATATACCACACATCATCGTTGTCCAGAACAACTACATATCGCCTCACCTCCTTGATACGGAAAGGACCCATGAATCCTGATTTCCCTTTCCTTCCAAAACCAGGTTTTCTCACCAACACCATTTCACCTACCACCCACTTGCCCTTAGAGTCTCCATGCTTAAAATCATATCTGGACTTATATTTTTGCTGATACATTTTCCCCAGTTAATGTCCTTCGCTCAATTTCTCATTATACTGTTCAGGTTGCAACAAAATTCTCTTCATCCATGCCAGATTCATTTTAATACAACCAGCCCTGCCTCTCATATACTCAAATGGGGCAATAGCAGTAATTGTGTTAGGAGTATTACGATGGGCCCACCACATTTTCTACAGCCTCCTGGACACAGAACTTTACCATTCTATTAATGCGTTCAGCAAGACCATTGGCTTGCGGTAGGTGCAGAGCTGTCCTCAAGTGCACTATAGCTAAAGACCTCAAAAAGTCTTGCATTTCTTGAGAGGTTAACTGTACTCCATTATCCGTAACCAAGTGACTAGGTATTCCCTCACAAGAAAATTCCTCTTTAAGAAATTCAATAACAGCTCTGGTATCCAACGTTCCTACACATTTAGGGCCATATTTATACTTTTTGACGCACAACTGCGCCAACGCAGTTGTGCGTCAAAAACGTTAACGCCGGCTAATGCCATTCCAAAGCGCCATGCGGGCGCCTTATTTATTGAATGACGTTAGCCGGCGCAGCTGACTGGTGTGCGTCAAAAAAAATAACCCACACCAGGCAGCGCCGGCGTAGGGGAAAATGGAGCTTGGGCGTCAATAAATGGGGCAAGTCAGGTCTGAGGCAAAATATTGGCCTCAACCCGATTTGCGACATTTTTTTTTACTCCCAACCCCCATTGAAATGACTCCTGTCTTAGCACAGACAGGAGTCATGCCCCTTGCCCAATGGCCATGCCCAGGGGACTTATGTCCCCTGGGCATGGTCATTGGGCATAGTGGCATGTAGGGGGGCACAAATCAGGCCCCCCTATGCCACAAAAAAAAAACCCCCAAAATACTTACCTGAACTTACCTTAAGTTCCCTGGGATGGGTCCCTCCATCCTTGGGCGTCCTCCTGGGGTGGGCAAGGGTGGCAGGGGGTGTCCCTGGGGGCATGGGAGGGCACCTCTGGGCTCCTTCTGAGCCCACAGGTCCCTTAACGCCTGCCCTGACCAGGCGTTAAAAAATGAGGCAAAAGCGGCAGGACGTCATTTTTTAAGGCCCGCCCACTCCCGTGCGTCATTTTTGCACGGGAGTTTAAATAAGGCGCACATGCCTTAGAGTAATTTTTTAGAAGGGAATGCCTACCTTGCATATCATTAACGCAAGGTAGGTGTCCACGCTAAAAAATGACGCAAACTCCAAGATCTTTGGCGCTAGATGGGTCTAACGCCAAAGTATAAATATGGAGTTAGCTTTGCGTCGGATTTGCGTAAAAAAAACGACGCAAATCCGGCGCTTAGTCACTACCCACTTCGAGGCATAATCAACTAGGAGTATTACATATTGTTCATTGTAAGGTAATAACTGAAACGGACCCATGAAATCCAACCCCAACTTCCTCCAAGGTTCCTCAGGTACCTCAACAGGAGAAAGCGGAGCCTTCACCACAGCCTTTGTTTTATCACTACATGCACATGACACACAATCCTTCACCACAGCTTCAACATCACGATCCAACCCAGACCACCAATACACCTCTCTCAGCCTAGATTTAGTCAAACTTCTGCCCATGTGACCCTCATGAGCCAGGTTGATAATTCTTTCCCTCACACCTAAAGGTGGAATCGTCTTGGCACCTCTGAATAGCTCATCTTCACAGCAAGAAAGTTCATCTCTCACATTCCAACACCCTTTCAAGGAAACAGGAACATCCCTTAAATCAGGCTATCCTTTTACAATAAACTCCTCGAGTATCTTCCTATCAGCATCCAGCTGTTTTGCAGCCTTCCACTCTTCCTCGGAAATTGTTTCTTCTCGCACCCAATTAATCGCACACACATCTTCCCCTCCATCCTCATAACTGATTAGAGCTCGTGGCAAAAAATCTGCTACACTATTTCTCAAACCTGGTATGTACTCCACTTGAAAATTATACTCCATCAAACCTTCCACCCACCTTTTTATTCTAGGAGTTTATCCTTCACTTTTCTTTGGAGAAAAAATTTGAATGAGGGGTCTATGATCTGATCTTACAACAAAAGGTAAACCCCATAAATAAAATTTGAAATGTTTGATCCCCCACGCACATGCAAGGGCTTCCCTCTCTATGACAGAATAATTTTGTTCTGCTCCTTTTAATGACTGTGAAGCAAAGGCAATTACATTCTCTTCGTCTTTCACCATTTTAGTCAAAACGGCTCCTAATCCATTGACACTTGCATCCGTATACAAAATGGTTTTCGCTGTTACATCAAAATGCCCAAGAGTAGGCATTTTACTAATACTCAAATGCAGATAAACATTCACTTGTCCAATGAAACTCAGTACCTTTCTTCAAGAGAGATCTTAGGGGCTGAACAATGCTCGAAAAATTTGCAATGAACTTGGAATAATATTCAGCCAAGCCCAAAAAAGACCTGACTTCATCTTTGTCTTTCGGTCAGTCACCTGGATAATGGAATCAACCAACTCCAATTTGGATTTAATGCCTTCACCCAAAATGGTGTGACCTAGGTAAGTCCCCGCAGTAACTCTTAATTTACACTTTTCTCTCTCAACAGTCAACCATGAAGAAGCCAATTTACTCAACACCTCTTTCAAAATCTTGTCATGTTCATGCTGCGTTTTACCATGCACCAAAATATCATTCTGAAAGAACAAAATACCTGATATTCCCCCCAAAATGTTTTTCATGGTGTGTTGAAAACAAGCAGCCGCCGCGGCTAGTCCAAACGGCATTCTTAGAAATTGATATGGTCCCAAGGGTGTTGCAAATGATCTTAAATGCCTGGATTCAGGGTGTAGCACAATTTGGTGATATGCTGATGAGAGATCCAGGACACTCAAAAGTTTGGAACCACCTAAACCCGATAACTCTTCTGAAATATTGGGTAAGGGTTGGCAATCCCCCCATATATGTTTATTGAGGTCCCTTAGGTCTACACACATGCAAATCTGTCTCCCACCATCCTTAGATGCCAAAACAATTGGAGCCAACCATTCAGAAGATTCAATCTCTTCAACCACCCCTAAATCTAGCAACCTATTAAGTTCTTCCCTAAGAGGTTCTAACATTAACTTTGGAACTCTCCTCACTTTGTGCAAAGAAGGAACAGCATTGCTTTTAAGAATAATCTTATGCTCAAAACCATTCAAACACCCCAACTCATCAGTCAAAACTGTGGAAAATTCATCAAAGACATCAGAGTTCATGCCTTCATCACTTACCACCATGACTTGACAAGAAGAGTTGGGATCCAATTTGATACCCATATCACGTTGATGACGCCATCCCAGGAGATTGTCTCCTCGCTTTGCTACTTAAACCTTACCAACTGTTGCTTTGTTTTGGAATTGAATTCTCATAATTTTGTAGCCCACAACATCAATGTTAGTTCCTCCATAAGTCACTGGGTTAATATCAGAGTCCATCAAAGGACCAAACTCATCACCAAACATTCTATCCCAATTCTTATCACCTATCATGGTGTAAGGAGATCCTGAATCCGCTAACACTTTAATATCCTTATTGTACAATTTAACCAAGCATTCAGGCATGACAATTGGTCCTTCATCCACACCCCCAACTTTCCCTACAGCTTGATTGGCATCAGATTTCACACAAAAAACCATCTGGTTAACACTCTCTGTAACAGAATCAACATTCCCTTGTTTGTCAACTTTACAAACTCTTGCATAATGACCTTTTTTCCCACATTTCCTACATACAGAATTCTTAGCATAACAACTCAAACTATTAGCTGTATGTCCAGGGTTACCACAATGGGAACACCACACTCCAGTGTCTCTGTTATCCTTTCCCTTCTCTTTTGAAGAGATTTTATTGTCAAGGCTTACTTTCAAAACCTCCTCACGATTATGAGTTACCTTTATGACATCAGAATTAGGGGTGCCTGTGCTTCATGATCGTTCATCTCTCTTATCCAGTTGTTAGTACTCTCCATCCCCTCTACTATAGCAGTGGCCTCCTTCAGATCTGGATTCTTTGTCAACAATTTCTCCTGAACATACTTGCTATTAGTGCATCGTACAAGTTGGTCTCGAATAAGAGAATCAGTGATATCACCAAAATCACAGGTACGTGCTAAGGTACGCAAAGCAGCCACAAAATTACTTACACTCTCTGTTTTTTCTTGAACTCTTGCAAAAAAATTGTGTCTTTCTAAAACCACATTGAGTTTAGATTCAAAATGTGCAGACAACATTGTTACAGACATTTCATATACATCTCTTGGTTCACCATCTGCACCTCCAATAGGTAAGGTTTATAAAATAGCATAAATGTTTCTGCCCTCCATTCCCAAATTATGTAGAACAGCCTGTTTTCTAGCTGGAGAAATGTTTTCACCCCCAGTCGCTATTAAATATGAGTCAAAAAGATTTTTCGAACGCTTTCACAGCAGAATTGGTTCACCCTTGTCAGAAAGAAATGCAGGTGGTTGTGACATTGTAGTGGTAGTGGACATTATGGCAGAAAATCTAGGCAAAGTACAAGTACTAGCAGTATCTGCTAGAATAGTCTAGCTGTGTAGCTCTTGTTCCGTTGGGGTATGATTGCAGAAAATGTGAAAACGTTCTAGTGCTTACGTTTCTCTCTCTCCAAGAGACGGTATAATTCGGAGAGAAACGTGTAGAAGACTCTTCACACACAGCTCCACGAAAATATGCATGTACACGACAGATCTCAAAAAGCGGTCTAGTTGTCAGGAAGTTGCCTCATGCTGGAGTGCCCATGCGCATACGATCCACAAGACTATGTTCCTACACAATACACCACGAACCGTGGTCTAGTTGTCAGGAACTGCTCCATGCCTGAGTGCCGGAGTGCTCATGCGTATAAGGTCCACACCAGAATGCGGCGTGGTTGTAGAAGATGCTCTCCCGGACGAATGCAGACTCACCAGTGCGTGTCGGAATATCAATTCGACACAAACCCGCCTCATCAAAGACCCAAAATGGCACAAGAAATAAAGGTACCGTGCGGGTTTAGTCGCTGCGTGAAACCGCTGACCGGCCGAACAGTGCGTCAGCATTTCACTACTCTGAGTCAACCGACACGACCGGCAGAACAGCAAGCCAGCTTCACCGCACCATCCTGGAGGACACAACGCAGGTAAGCTTCACTCGTGGGTTCGAGGAGGGGTTGGTGGCAATGCCTGCCTCCTGTCAGGCACTCGTTGCCAGTGTTGTAAAGACGAATACACAAGCGTTGCTCTGGAAATTGAAGGTTTAATCGAACGCCACCAACCGGAGTCGGTCCAGATCATTCAAACTCCCCAACTGTCAAAGAACTCTCGGTTGACAGAGTTCCCAAGATAGTTATAGAACCCTGCAGATGACAGAGTTCTCTGTCCCATATTAAGCACTCTGTCAACTCTTCCTGCAATGAGCTATAACACTCACTTTCACTTGTTCTTATAGCAAGATGAACATTGTGCAAATATACAGCGATGTCTTCAGCACAGGCTGACGCTTTTGATATGACAGTGTTAAGAGAGATTGGAATTATATTAATGTTCCTTTTTATCACTTGTTCATGGCGAGAGTGTTACTGTAGAGCATGAGTATAGTTCCTTCATTTTGTTATCACTAGTGAATTTCAGTGTTTTTTAGATTCAAATGTAATGTTACAACTTGCATTGTTACCTAACATCACTTTACACTTTGTTTTTTTCAGTGAATGTTTAAGTTTTTTTTTAATACCCAAGTATAACTCTTACGTCAACCTTTTGTTCTTTCAGTAGATTTTTAAAGTTTTTTTTACGTAGAAGTCTGTGTCAATATATAAAATACATGACTATCGGTTTGGTCACGAGTTCGTTGCAATGTCTGTCAAAAGAGATTTAAATGAAAGGATTTGAAATCAAAATAATACTAAATAAGAGTGAGACTCTTTCTTTTACTCCCTGTAAACCACCTAATACAGCCTTAAGACAAACTACACAACATCCTTGCATTTTCACTCTGAAGAGCAAGAGGTAGAACTCGGGAATGCTTTAAAAAAAAAAAAGGGATCAACTTTTCTTGCGGTCAAGTTATATAAACCCCAAGAAACATAGGTTTTTTTTTGTATTATTTCTTGGGGCTGCTGTGTTCCCTGTAACATTCTGCAACACTTAACAAAATTGCTTGTGGCCTCCCTAACCATATTAGGGATCCATGATGCAGGAACAATATTAAAATTGCCTACAGAGGGCATTATGGGGCACTCCTCTTTGGGCTGGGAATAAGAAATGAGGGCTACAGTCTATATCCACTATATATGTTTTTATCTTATTTCTGTAGATGTCCTGGTCTAGTCACCCTCAGTTGTTTTACTTTTTTGTTAGAGGCCAAAAAGGGAGCCCCAGGACCTCATGGCCCCTGCTTGCTACCATGACGGGAGCTAGCTGCTTCTCTTCTAGGTCGATGCCCAGTGCCCACCAAGGAGACCAATGCATCTCCAAATCTTTGGGGTCAGTGGGGAGAGCCCCTGGGCCTCGCAGCCCCTGCTGGCTCCCCTGGCAGAAAGCAGCCACTTTCATTTTTGAAGGGTGCCCCAGAGCCCATCCGGGGCGCTCATATATCGTCAATTCATTGTGGGGGGGAGGGGTGCAACTCCTGCAGGCTCCCCTAGTAGGAACTGGTTACTTTCATTACTGTGTGTGTCCCAGTACCCACCCAGGGCACCCATAATGTCTCCTTCATTGGAGGCTTTAGGGGTCCCCTAAGACCCCAGAATCCTTGTCGGTTCCCTGGCCTTCACCTATTGTCATGTTGGTAAGAGCTGGCTCCATTACTTTGCTCTCACACATGCAGGAACAGCATTTTGCACTTCTTTCTGCCCAGGTGGGAGCAAAGCTGTGCCTCTCCCCAGGAGAGTGGAGGCAAGGTATGCCTGCATTTTCCCAGACAGGAAACACCAGGTGGATCGGGTCCCCAGGGATCCTAGAGTTGTATTGGGCCCCAGAGGATGAGGTCCCCGGGCCCAGTGAATGGATCGTGGAGGGGCCCTAGGCCCTTTCCCAAAATTTGTCTTGGCCCAGGAGGATGGAGTCTCTGGAGTCTTAATGAGGCTAAGAGATAAGGGCAATGCATCCCCTCCCCTAATTGCATGATCAGCCCCGGGGAGTGGGATTCTTGGGGCCTGTATAAGGACATCTCCCCTCTTAGCAAATGCTGCCCATGGGGATGGGGTCCCTGGAACCTCAAAAGGCTCAGGGAGGAGGGCCTGTGACCCATTCCCCTTTTAATGGAATCCAGCCCCAGGGGAAGGGATTGTAGGGGCCTGAAAAAGACTTGGCTGCAAGTCCCCCACCAAAGAGGCCTAATTTTGAAAATAGTAGGTAGAGGGTGCTATATTTGTTTCTCGTCGTTCAGATCCATGGATCTTTTGCGGTCCACAGCATAGAGATTTTTTTTTTTTTTTTTTGTAATGGAGGTACTCTAGCACACCGCAAGGTAGGAAGGGTATCCCGGGTATCCCTACCCCTCACCCATATATTTTTTCCTATTTTAATCAGGGAATGGGGACAGAGTGCTTAGTCCTAAAATTACTGCCATCACCTTTGTTGATGTGGTGTCAGCAATCAGATCTTATCTTAAGATATGATGGCTCCTGGATCCTCCTTGACATGAAATATCTATATAATTTTGGTCTTAGTTTCTCATAAACTACTAATGGATTGAAACAAATAATAAAAAGCATGCTTTCTGGACCAAGATTCAGCTCCTATGGAAATAATGTGATCCTCACTATAGCTTCCCCATTGGCAGCACCCACTATGTGTAAGGGTGTGTGTGTGTGTATAAATATGGCCGAGTGTCGTTAGATATAGGTAGTTAGATCCATGTTTCCATAGAATTTTTTTTTTTTACTTGCCTGTATCCTTGGCTTCGTTTGACGGATCTTCGTGAAATTTTCCCAAAAAAGTGTTGTGATAATTCTTATTATGCACTGGAAGTTCATTTACATATATTCACTGAAAAAACAAAGGTTACACGGAGGTTATAGCTAGGTTCTGAATTTACTCGTTCAAAACCATTGAATTCTGCAGTTATAGTTAGAGTTCTTTCTAGTATCTATATATCGATAAGGTAACTATCACTCGCACCCTTGCCATGCACAGTTTTCTTATCAATAATTTTATTGCAAATGTTGCAGTGATAATATCGAATATGCCATCCAAGATCTCAGAAATTATGTAATATGTGAAGTTTTTCAGTGCATATATATATTATAAGGTTACAGGAATGTTATAGTTAGGAAATAGAATGAAATAAACCTTAGAAATTCAATGACAGGGACATTTTAGTTAGGCCCTGAATTTACTTCCAAAAAATCAGAGAACTTCTGCAGTTATAGTTACCTGAACTAACTATAACTTGCACCCCTCTAATACACTGCTTATGACATCATATATCACATCACTCATGACATAGTGACATCACTCATGACATCTCAAATGACATCACTGATGATGTCAACCGCAGAACCACTCTAACACCCAATCATACTCTTACGCAAACTCACATAGATCACCACACATTCAAATACTAAAACAGTTATTGACAGACCAATACAACTACTGACGCACACCTATTCACTCACTCACACAACACTAACATACCCACTCACTCATGCATATATAACTAACTATGCTATTACAATACTCATACAACCATTCACACACAAACTCACAGCTCAATACACCACTACTACACCCATACATGACTCACAAATCTACTATAAGATACATATAACCACAGGCACATCCGCTCACTCACAAATACCATAACGAACACATCCATGAACTCAGCCATACAGACAGTTACACAACCATTTACCCACCAATACAAAGACTTACACACCCAATCAATCACCCAAACAACAACTCCTACTCCCAATCACCAATACATGCACTCACTCACCCACATAATCAGGCATACAGCCATTCATACTCCCAAGAGTTTAGGAATAAATGTACTCACACATCCACTCACTCTCATAATGACTCAGTGATACAGCACTCACTAATGGGAACATAAATTTAAAGAAAATAAAAAATCAGTCACTGATACACTTACTAAATCACCTGCTACTCACTAATAAAGACACTATCATGGCTACTCAGTACCCAATTAAACCTCTCATACACATACATAATTACCCAAACAGCTTGTAACAAATCCTCTTTCTTACGTGTATACCTTCTCGCACATACACTTGCTGTACCACAGAAAAAGTGATGGAATCACTTACTTGTGGATACACCCACTTATAAAGGCATTCGCTCATCAATGTTCTCAATAACAGAGAGAGTTACTCACTAACACAGTTGCTGAAACATACAGGTAGTACTCTAAAAAACCACTCACACACCCATTCTCTCAGCAATACAGCTACTCAACCACCCACTTGCAGTACCAATACGTACTATCAAACAGTCACTTCCTCATATATACACCTAGTAAAACATCCACTTAAGGTTTCATACAGAAACTAACTCAGCCACTAATTCACCAATACAAGCACTCACACCTTCAGTCATACATACATATGACAACTTACAGATACCCTGTTTTTTTAAATTCAATTTCCTAATTTCAATGTCCCTGTAACCTTTGTTTTTTTTCAGTGAATTTTTATAATTCCATGTTTTTTTAACATGTAGTAACTTTTATTACTATATGTTAATCCAACCACCGCCGTGCAAGGCCAAAGGTAGATGGCAGCAGCCTATCTCTCTAGGTGTGAGAATAGGTGTAAGAGGGTGTATCTGGGGTAAATGTGGCTGTGAGAGTCTGGGTATGAGAGTGCGTGCATCAGTGTCTTAGTGGGTTGGTCAGTGTCTGAGTAGGTCTGTGAGTGGGTGCATGAGACTCTGAGTGGTCTGTGAGTGGGTGTATTAGGGTATCAGTGGGTCTGGTGCATCAGTGTATCACTGGGTCTGTGAATAGGTGCATCAGTGTCGGAGAGGGTCTGTGAGTGAGTGCATAAGGGTCTCAATGGATCTGTGAGTGGGTGTATGAGGGTCTGAGTGAAGTTTCGAGTGGGTGCATGAGTTTCTGAATTGGTCTGTGAGTGGGTGCATTAGTGTCTTAGTGGGTCTGTGTGTGTCAGTGTCTGTGTGGGTCTGTGAGTGGGTACATGAGAGTCTGAGTGGATTTGTGAGTGGGTGCGTGAGGATCTCACTGGGTCTGTGAGTGGGTGCATAGGGACTGTGTGGGTCTGTGAGTGGGTGCGTCAGTGTCTGAGTGGGTCTGTGAATGGGTGCATCAGTGGCTGAATGGGTCTATGAGTGGTTATGTCAGTGTCTGTGTGGGTCTGTGAGTGGCTGCATGAGGGTCTGAGTGGGTGCATCAGTATCTGAGTGGGTCTGTTAGTGGATGTTCACTGTCTGAGTGGCTCTGTGAGTGGATGAATGAGTGTCTGAGTGGGTCTGTGAATGGGTACATGAGTGTCTGAGTGGTTATCTGAGTGAGTGTGTAAGTGTGTGAGTGGGAAAATTGATTGAAAGAGTGACAGAGAGAGAGTGAAAGAAAGTGAGAGGGTGAGAGTCAGAGTTTTTATGCTTTGATGTCTGATATACTTGGAATTAGTTATGTGTCTCCAATTTAAAATAACAAATGTATTTGTTTTTATTTTAAATATAATATATATATTTTTAATAGAAATGAGTCCAGCTTGACTCACATTCCCAAAGCTCAGTGTGAAGGTCTGCATATATGTTTCTGAGTGCTACTATGAGTGTTTGAATGACTTTGAATGTTTTTTTTGTTGTCGCCAATATTCATTAATTCGTTGTGATGCTACACGGGGCTGTGATGAGTGTCATGGAGAATTAGCAAATATCATGTATCATAAAAAAAAACATTTTAAGGTCATAAGTTGACCTGCAAAGACTCCTACGTCACACCCCTGGGGTCAGGGTACCTCCACCATGACTCCTTATGCCAGTTATCATTTTTATTTTCAGCCCCTGGGACCGTGTCCCATAACATAAAATGGTGGCCACGACTTTGTGCTCAGGTTGCTGCCAGCTAATCACAGCATTTCTGGTGTAGTGCACATTCGCCAGTACTTCACGATAGTCGCAACAAATTCACAACCTCAGATATACATACTTATTTTTCACTTTATTTTTTTTTAAACTGCTGAACAGATTTACACCAAATAGACAAAAGCACAATCTTCATAACACAATCTAGTTTTCTGCCAAATATGCTGTAATTCCATCCAGCAGTTCAGGCTGTAGTCATGTTAAAAACTCCTATGGGAATTAACATGGGAAGCACATGTTTTTTGACCCCCCACTTTCTCTCTGCCCCTGCTTGATAGATTGCCTCAAAACCTTCCATGCACCACATGAATCACTGGAACTCTTTTTTTTAAAAAGTTTCATGAAGATTCATCAAACGTTTGCAAAGATTTAAACAAGTCAAAAAAAGCTTTTTCCATGGAAACATGGTCCTACCTACTGACGATCCCCACTGGAAAAACAAACAAAGGTTAAAGTACCACTATAGTTAGATGAAATGTTGTTCGGTAACAACATAACTTTCAAAACTCTAAAAATCATGGACATTCACCAGTTATAGTTATCATTAACATACCCTAACATAGCTATAACTCATGCCACTCAACACACAGTTTTCTCAGCAATAATTTCACTGAAAATGTTGCTGTGGTATTATCAGTGATGTCATAGAAGATGTATGAGTGGTCTACTATGTTGGGTAATTTGCAGCATATGGCAAGAGCATACGTTATAGGTACCTTAGGGCATGAGTTATAATTATTAGGCCTGGGCGGAGTTTGCGGAGTTATGCTATGTGGAATTCAAGTTAGTGCAGAAAAAACTCTGCCGAGCTACATGGAGAATGGGTAAGTCACGCAGTTGGTGCTGATTTTCAGCACCAGGAGTTTCTCCTGTACTGTAAAAACAGCGTAAATGGTATCATATGGAGCACCAGAGGGTGCTAACTACTTTTTCTCAAACAAGTAGATTTTCTACTTGAACGGCAGCTTCCTCAATACAAGCAGTAGTGACCTGTGGTGACTGCCCATTTTCAGAAATCTCGCTTGCATTCCTAGTGCCTCCTTACACCACATTAGCATAATTTTTTTTTTAGCTAATTTGGCCCAACTATGCCAAAATCGTTGCTCCAAATTTACAAAGTTGTGCCAATTTGTAACTCTTCACGCTACATTATGCCTTCACCAGTGTATACAAAGGGGAAGTTCCCCGCGTTTGGGGGGCTGAAAAAATGGCACAAGGAACTCTAAGATATTTTTTGCATCATTTTTTTGGCACTTTTAATGCTTGCTCAGAGCACTTCCCTAATTCCCTAACTACTGCGATGGTGGCCCATATCTTAGATACAGTGCACATATGGGGGCATTAGGGGGTGCCAAAGGGCACAACAAAAGTGGCACTGCACTGGGTGCAGCACCACTTTTCATAAACAAGGACCTTAGTGATTTCTCTCGTTTGCGCTCACCAACTTAACATTGGCGAGCAGCGGGAAAGAAAAAACTCCACTCCACGTCACTTCTTGGAATTTTTTGGAACTCTGTGTTCCGAGCGGAGTGGGGAAAACTCTGCCAACTTCGCCAATAGAGCACAACAGGTCAATTTCTGTGGTTTTGAGAGTTTAAAATGTTATGTGGTTACTGAACTTTTCACCTAACTGTAACATTTCCTTAACCTTTGTGTTTTTTCAGTGAATTTCTGGGGTTTTGTAACATGAAATAATATTTAATTACCATTCATAAATCCAATGTTGACCAAAGGCCAAACTGTGGCTGCAGGCCAACTCTCCTAAAGTTAGCCAACCCCACACTGTGCAGGGCCTTTGGTCATACACGGCATGGGTTGGCCACCAAGTCTGGCCTGCAGGCAGGCCCTGTGCCCACCCCCAATGGCAGCCAACCCCAGGCTGCACACAGCCTTTGGATGTGCGCGATGGGGTTTGGCCACATTACCTGGCCCTGGGGACTCCATCACCCAGGGTCCTTTTTTTAAATGATAAGGGGGCGTGTGGTCCTCCTCCCGAAGGCACAGGGGAGCCCACCTATGTTGCCAAAACGTACAAACATGCTGATGGGCCACAAGGTCCCCCTCCCTGACTCTCTTTAGGCCCTGGGAACACCATCCCTCTGGGCCTTTTCTACTTAAAGGGAAAGTGGGCTGGAAAGGCTTATGTCCCCTCCCTGAGCCTTGCTAGGCCCTAGGGACACTACCACCCAGCACCATTTTTTTTAATTAAAGGGAAAGGGGGCCATGTGGCCTCTCTCCCAGAGCCTTCTTAGGTCCTGGTAAATCCGTCCTCTAGGGCCACTCCTTAATATAGAGGACAGGGAAGTAGCACAGCTCCCCCACACTGTACCTTGTTGGGCCCTGGGGGCCCCATCTTCCAGGGCCACTCCTTTAAATAAAGGGGAGGGGTGCATGCCCCCCCAAACCGTTATCAGTCCTGAGGACCCAATGCCCAGGGTCTGCATCATTAAAGGTAGAGGCACTGGTGCCCACTGAAGGCACCCACCATATACTCTTTGGGGTTGTGGGGGGGAGCTGCAAGGCTGCCACAGTCTGCTCCCTGCATGCAGCAGGAGCTAGAATTGTTCCCATCCACAGGGAGCAGCTACTTATGCTGCTCCCTCCAAGCGGGAGCAATCATTTGCAGCCAATAGGAGCATTTTCAAAGCTCCTGCCAGCTTGAGTCAACTTGCTCCTGTGTGGCAGGAGTTTTGAAAATGTTCCCGCCTCCCTGCCTGCACCGGTGGGGGCAGGGAGACTGCTGTGCCCAGGCGTGGGCTCCCCAGGACACAGCATGGGAGCTTACCCTGGGGGATGGGGTCCCCGGGGCCATTAATGGCTCAGGGATGACAGGTCATGGGCCCCCTCCCTTTAACTTAATTTGGCAGCCCTTGTGCCTTTTGAGACTCAGGAATGGGGCTGCACAACCCCCTCCCCTAAAAACAACAAGTCATGCTCCATGGGATGGGGTCCCCAGGGACAAAAATGGCTTAGGGAGGGGTGCTATATGTTCCCTCCCCCAAAAAAATTTAGTCCCAGGAGATGTGATCCCTGAGGCCGAAAGCAGCCTGGGGAGGGGAGCTGCTTGCTCCCCTCCCACACTACCAGGGGATGGAGTATCTGGTACCAAAAGCTGTCTGGGGAGTGGGGTCTCATGTCCCTCTCCCCTCAAACAGTAAAAGCATAGTCCCCCCAGGCCCTAGCCCACCTGGGGGGGGTTATAAAAGAAGTTTTTCAGAGTGGAGTGGTGTGCTAGACAGTGTTTTACAGTAGAAGGCAATAGAGTAACATACAATGGAGAGGCATGTCATACAGTGGAGTGACGTGTCGTAGTGTGGTGTGGCATGTAGTACAGTGGAATGGTGCATATTACAGTATAGTGGTGTGTTTTACAGTATATTTGTATGGACTGTTGTAGCCCGGAGTGCAGTATTGCAGAGTGGAATGGCGTGTCATACAGTGGAGTGGAGTGGCATGTTTTACAATGTCATAGAGTAGAGTAAAGTGATGTAGAGGGCAGGGCCATAGACTGGAGAAGAGTGTTGTAGAATGCAGTGGCATACAGTGGTGTGGCATGTAGTATAGTGGAGTGGAGAGGCATGTTTTACAATGTCATAGAGTGGAGTAAAGTGGTGTAGAGTGCAGGGGCATAGACTGGATCAGAGTGTTGTAGAAGTGGCGTACAATGAAGAGGCTTATCATAAAGTAAAATAGAGTGGTGTGTCATAGAGTAGCATGTTGTAGAGTAATGTGGTGTATCGTAGAGTGGAGGAGCCTGACATAGAGTAGAGTGGGATGTCGTAGAGTGGAATAGCAAGGAGTGTCATAGAGTGGAGTGTCATGTCAAACGGTGGTGTGTCATAGAGGGGGTCATTACGACCCTGGCGGCCGGCGGAACACTGGCGGTAACACCACCAACAGGCTGGCGGTGTTCCACCAGTGCATTATGACGTGGCACATTAGCCACGGCCATACTGCCGGCCCCTCCACTATACCGCCAGGCTTCCGCAGGCGGTCATATTCCCCAGGGCAGCGCTGCAAGGGTTTATGAGTCCCCAACCGCCAGCCTGTTCATGGCAGTAAACACTGCCATGGAAAGGCTGGAGGTAAGGGGGTCTTGGGGTGCCCCTGGGGGCCCCTGCACTGCCAATGCACTTGCCATGGGCAGTGCAGGGGCCACCAGCCACAGCCCCATCGCGCATTTCACTGCCCGAATTTTGGGCAGTAAAATGCGCGACGGGTGCTGCTGCATCCGCTGCACATCGACATTGCCGCCGGCTCTATTATGAGCCAGCTTCAGTGATGATGTGGCTTTTCAGCTGGGCCAGCGGAAAGAAATGCTGTTTCCGTCAGCTGGCCCAGCGGAAATGTCAAAATAGGGTGCTGAAGTCGTAATGAGGGCCAGAGTGTCTTAAAGTGGAGGAGCATGGAATGGAGTGGAATAGAGTGGAATGGCATAAAATGGATTGGAGTGGAATGGAATGGCATATCATACAGTGAAATGGCATGTCATAGCTTGGACTGGTGTGATGTAGAGTGGAGTGGAGCAGCATGCCATAGAGTGTTGTATGGTGGAATAGAACATAGAGGAGGGGCATAGAGTTGGGTGGAGTCTTGTAGAGTGGAATGGCATAGAGTGGAGTTGCATAGAGTGGAATGTCATACAATGTTGTGTCATAGTGTGCTGTGTCTTAGAGTGTTTTGGCATAGAGTGTCATGGCATACTGTTTTGTGGCATATAGTGGAATAGCATAGAGTAAAGCAGCAAGGAGTATCATGGCATAGAGCGTTATCGCACAAAGTTCCGCGGAATAGAGTGGAGTGCATTGAGTGGAATGGCCCAGAGTGGGATGGTGTAGAGTGGAATGGCATAGAGTGGAGTGGCCAGTCGTAGAATAGAGTGGAGTGGCATAGAGTGGAGTGGCAAGTCGTAAAGTAGAGTGGAATGCTGTGTCATAGAATGACTTGTCATACAGTGTCTTACAGTGGAGGGGCATAGAAGGGAGTGGCGTACAGAGGGGTGGTATGTCGTAGAGTGGAGTGGTATGCCGTAGAGTGGAGTTGTGTGTTGTAGATTGGAGTGGCATGTCGTATAGTGTACAGGAGGGGTTTATCATAGAGTGTTGTAGAATGGAGTAGAGTGGAAGGGCATAGAGTGAATAGAATATTGTAGAGTGGAGGGGCATACAGTAGAGTAACATGTTATAGTGTACAGTGGAGTGGCATCTCATAGAGTGGTGTATCATACAGTCTCTTACACTTGATGGGAGTAGAGTAGAGTGGTGTAGAGTAGAATGGCATGTTGCAGAGTGGAGTGGCATGTCGTACAGTGAAGTGGCTGTCAAGAGTGGAGTGGCTTGTCATAGATTTGGGTTTTGTAAAGTGTTGTTTGCCATATTTATTTATTTCCATAGATTCTGCAATACTTTCTTGATAGTTTTGAGGTAGTACTGCAGTACTCCGTAAACCTTTTCTAAAAACATGTAAAACACTAAAAACAATTTTCCCTAACGCTGCTGATTTTTGTAGAGTGCCTCAAATGTTTCTCTACATTACAAAAACACTAATAACCTAGATCTACCGTTCAAACACAGAGCAAACACTAAGGATGGTCAAAACAATATAGTTGCCTACTTATTTTGTAAGGGCTCTCATCAAACCATAACATTGTGTTTTCTCATTGCAATGGACCACTGTATACTGCAAAATCACCATTGAATATAGTAGTCCAACATCTCACAAAATGCTTGCCCTTTATCGGTTTAAAACTACTGAACCGATTCACATCAAATAACAAAAATGGCCCTTTCAACCCCATAACATGTATTCCTTCCAAATTTCATATAAATCTGTTCAGCCATTTTGTCACTACATCTGAGTAAAATGTCTATGGGAAAAGTATTGATGAAAAAATGTGTTTATGCCCCCCCATTTTTCTTTACACCTCCTTAACTAATCACCATAGAAATGTGCATCATCAGCCAATGAAGAAAAAGGAATAGGTCTTCAAAGTTTAGGGGAGATTCACCAAAGTGGGGCAAATTTATCTCTGGGAATCCTAACTATAACTCTGTATGTGTGTGGTGTGTGTGTGTGTGTGTATGTGTGTGTGTGTGTGTGTATATATATATATATATATATATATATATATATATATATATATATATACACTGAAAAAGCAAAGGTTACAGGGATGTTATAATTAGGAAATAGAATTTAAAAAACCTTAGACGTATACTAAAAAAAACAAAGGTCAAAGGAACGTTATAGTTAGGTTCAGATTTTATGCGCACAAAACCATAGAAATGCAACAGTTATATTTATATTTCTATCAAAACACTCTAACTCGTGCTCTAAGGTAACTTAACTTGAGCCCACCACCATGCACAGGTTTCTCATCAATGCTTTTATTGCAAATGTTGGAGTTATATTATGAATTATGTCATAGAAGATGTCATTGCTAATGTAATTTGTGGGGTAGGAAACAGTGTATGGTGAGAGTGAGAGTTGTAGTTACCTTGCAGTATGGGGACCCCTTCCACCAGGGCCCAGTCCATTACTAAAAGGGGAGGAGGTCATATGATCCCCCCTTCCCTGACCCAGTTTTGGCCCCAGGGACTCCCTGCCCCACAGCCCAGCCAATTACTGCAAAGGGGAGTGGGCCATGCAGCCCCCTGGCCCGATTTGTGCTCCGGGGACCATTTCCTTTAGGACCTGCACTAGGGGGTCAAGGTATTCGTACCCTGCCCCTTCTCTTTTTTTCACTTTTCTTGGAACTCGACTGAGTCTGAGTCCCAAAATGGCTCCCACCACCACCTCCTGGTTGAAAAGTTGGCAGCCAATCAGATCTCAGCAGAAGATCTATTGGATCCACGGGCGATCCGTGTCCCGAGATAGTGACATTTCTTTTTCTTTTAATATTTCAAAAACTACTGAACGGACTTGCACTGAATAACAGAGAAAGAGATTTTTCTAGACGAAGATCTAGCTTTCTGTCAAATATGGAGTAATTCCATTCAGGGGTTCGAGCTGTAAGGACATAAGGCTTTTTGTGTTTTGTTTGTATGTCATTTGTGGTCATAATCTACACTGCTCACTTGGGTGGTATAATAGACAATATCTTGGAGTGTTAACGAAATATTAAATCAGATATACTTTTTCTTTTACATTGTTACACTGGCTCTGTCCATTTGTATATTGTCCTCTGTACAGTTTGCAGTGCACCGCCTTTTGGACCCTTCAGGGGTTTGAGCTGTATTCGTGTCTAAAATCTCCATGGATATAACATTGAAAACACACTTTTTTTGACACATCCTTTTTCTCAGCCTTGCTTCACTAAGCACACTGAAACTTTCCATGCACTACAAGACATGGGAGGGCAATAACTCACGCCCTCACCATGCACTGCTAATGATCCCACATATCCAGACATGACATCTTCTATGACATCACTGACAATATCAATGCAACATTTGCAATAAAATTATTGATGAGAACCTGCGCACATGTTATATTTTCTAGAGATAAGTATAACTATAACTGGTGAATTTCTATGGGTGTGTAAAATCAGAATCTTTGGTTGTATTAGTGTATTTAAAAAAAATATATATATATATATGGACATTCATGTCAACTGAGATCCATCACTTCCGTGCCGTCACACAAGGTTCTCACATGATGCTTGACGCAGCGTCCAGTAAAAGAAAAGTGCAGAATACTCCAACATGAGTCACGAGCACTCAATGCGTTTCAGCCAACAGCCTTCATCATGATGTATGATCAAGGCTGTTGACCAAAACGTGTTGCAGGGGCTAGGAGCACCACAATAAATTCTTCTACCCATTCCTCCTGAGTGGTATAAAGCACCTACTGGCAGTCGCCAGTTGGTAGTTATAGTTAGGACCTAGGACCTAGTTTCCAAAGGAAAAGCATTTATTGACTTGCCTATATCTTTGGCACCGTTTGCCAAATCTTCATGAAATTTTCCCAAAAAAAGTGTGTCCTATGAATCTTGTTGTGTGTGAGAAGTTTCAGGGTGATCTGTCAAGAGGGGCTGAGAAAAAAGTGGGCGTCAAAAAAAGTGCATGTCCCATGTTAATTTCCATAGGAGTTTTGCTGAACTGAATTACACCAAATTTGGCAGAAAAGTAGCTTTCGGTATGCAAATCACACTTTTTATTCTTTGGTGTATATGCATTCAGTAGGTTAAGATAATTTAAATGAAAAAATAAATTTGTATATCTAGTGGCGCGAGGGCTTCGCGAATCCTCCCGATGTCGTGCAGAGATCTGATTGGCTGCCCACACTTCAACCAGGAAGTAATGGCAGCCATTTTGAGACTCGACTTCCAGTGAGTCTAAAAAAAAATGAACAGAAAAAGAAAAAAGGCGCAGGATATGTTGACCATAACCCTTTAGTCTTGGTGCAGGCATATCCCTGGTACTGCCCAGGGCAAAAACATTTTTTTTTTTTTAAAGTATTGCTAAATTTGTGAATATTCATGAATTTTGCCATGTATTAAAGAAAAAGCGAGCACGATCTCCTGCGCTTGCTTTCTATTTAGCACCGGCTGGGCCAGGTTCTGGGGGCATTCATAAAATGTAGAGTGGGGTGAAGGGGCCCCCCTCCTAGGGCTTATCAAAGCCCTGGGGACCACCACCACTTCAGGGCAAGAGTATTATAATATGTGTTGGCCTACCCAGGCCCTGTGGTCAACCCCCACTGCGCACGGCCAAAGGCTATGCGTGGTGGGGGTTCGAGTGGTTATTGGGGGTTGGCCACAAGGGCTGTCTGTAGGCCAGGCCCTACAGCCAACCCCCGTCGCACATTGACAAAGGCTGTGCATGGCAGTCGTTGGATTAACTAACATAGTAATTCAAATTACTTCATGTCAAAAATCCCAAGAAATTCGCTGAAAAACTCATAGATTACAGGGGCATTATAGTTAAGAAATAAAATTGAAAAAAACATAGAAATTCACCTAAAAGAACAAAGGTTACAGGGACGTTGTATTTAGGCTCCCTTTTTAAATGTACAAAACCATAGAAATGTACCTGTTATAGTTATAGTTATTTCAAATAACTATAACTCATGCCCTGAGGTAACTATAACTAGCACCCTGACCATGCACTGCTAATTTACCTCAGATATTACAGCACTCATGACATCTTTTATATCATCATTGATAATACCACTGTAAATTTAGCTGTAAAATTATTCATTGAAACACTTTGCATGGTTGGGGCATGAGTTATAGTTACTTATGGCACAAATAGATGTTGTCCATCACAAGTAATAAAGTCACTGACCTGTTAGGTCCAGGCAAAAGTTTCAGTAATTTAAAGCTTGGCTTATCCTGGTGGCTATGGCACAGAACAGGCAGGCTCAGCTCAGAGAACATGTTTAAAGCATTTAGAAACACTGAGATAGTTCAAAAACTAATAAAGACAAAGCAATAAAAATCCACTCTAGTTTCTGAAAACAGAGAAAGAAAAATGTAAGTAACAAAATGACAACACAATCACAAAAATCGATTAAGGGGAACCAGAGATATGCATTTTAGAAGACTTAAAAGAAAAAGTGCCAAGAAAATATACATCACCAATCAGAAATCACTGTCCATGGGAGACCAGGACCTAGTTATGATTTCAGACCAACTGTGATGGAGCACAGGTCAAATACACAAAATGATAGATAATTAATTTAACGGGAAAGTGTGCAGACTGTATCAAAGGACGTTCTCTCAAAATCAGATAGATTTTGCATGAGGTCCAGTTGAAGCCATTGTTGTAGGTGGAAAAAGTTAACATTTTGCACCCAGACAATTAGGGGGTCATTCTGACCCTGGCGGCCGGTGACCGCCAGGGTCACCGACCACGGGAGCACCGCCACCAGGCTGGCGGTGCTCCCGAGGGCATTCTGACCGCGGCGGTTCAGCCGCGGTCAGAAAGGGTAAACCGGCGGTCTCCCGCCGGTTTACCGCTGCCCCATTGAATCCTCCATGGCGGCGGAGCGCGCTCCGCCACCATGGGGATTCAGACACCCCCTACCGCCATCCTGTTCATGGCGGGAAACCCACCATGAACAGGATGGCGGTAGGGGGTGCCGCGGGGCCCCTGGGGGCCCCTGCAGTGCCCATGCCAATGGCATGGGCACTGCAGGGGCCCCCGTAAGAGGGCCCCGCAAAAGTATTTCAGTGTCTGCTTTGCAGACACTGAAATACGCGACGGGTGCAACTGCACCCGTCGCACCCCTGCAACTACGCCGGCTCAATTCTGAGCCGGCGTCCTCGTTGCAGGGGCATTTCTGCTGGGCCGGCGGGCGCTCTTTCGGAGAGCGCCCGCCGGCCCAGCGGAAATGTTTAAATGGCCGCCGCGGTCTTTTGACCGCGGTGCGGTCATTTCACGGCGGTACCTTGGCGGACGGCCTCCGCCGTCCGCCAAGGTTAAAATCACCCCCTTAATCTTTTCACAGCCCTGCCCAGATAAGATTTCATTTGGACTTATTCTCTTTTTTGGAGATCAGAATTCTTCAGCGAAGCAAGACTGTGGGCTGCAGCCAGGAGGGTCCACTGAATAGACTTTTCAAGTGGCAAAAAGCTTAGGCGACAATTAGTTTAATTTTCTTGTGTAGTAAAATCTCCCTTAGGCAGATTGACTTAAGTAGCTGGTCCCAGTTACAGGCCTTTTGCCCTTGTGCAGCTTGTGTGCCAAAGAAGAGTTGTATTTAGGGGAATAAACAGTCCCCTCCTCCTAAACTCCCCCAAACTAGTTCTGGGACCAGCTCCCTCTCCCACTGGGTTGATGCCAGTTGGCTACCCTGGGCCTAAAACATGACAACTTCCCCTTCCTTACATTTCCATTAAACTAGGGATGGGCTGACTTCACCTCTGTAAATTTTAAATTAATTAAGTCCCCCATCCGCTCTTCGTGAGAAGATAGGGATCACCTGCCCCTCATCCAACCCATTCTGTCACCAGTCCTAAGGCATTGTTCTGCTCTCTGAAACATTTTCATACCTCATTATGCTCAAACACTGACACACAGCTACTAGCAGGCTAACGCAAATTAACACCTAGCAGCTTCAGGCAGGCTAAAGGTACCTTTCTAAAAGTTACTTTTCCTAAGTATTTATCAATACTCTAACATTACCATGAGATTCAATTTTTAATAATTATAAAAAATAGTGATTGGGTCAGTTGTGTAGCTGGTGCCATATCTGAGATAGCAGAATTAACATTTGCATATCTACTCTAATTTTTATTCAGAGGACAGCCAGAGCTATGCACAGTGAAAATAGCTTTTGGGGGATTCTCACTGCAGTGACAAGGTAACATTAAATGTCAACTTGTTCTACTTTCAGATACCATACACCCTACCTTTGAGCTACAAGACCTACAAAGGGATGACTTATCAATATTTAAAAGGATGTTTTTCTAATGTCAAAAGGATTACTTTGACAGGTTGGGCTGCAAGGTTAAAGTGAAGCAGTCAGATTGCAATGGCTGGCCTGAAGCCATGTTTTTTCTAGGTCAAACTAATGGATGGCTAGATAAGTACTGCAGTACACATTTCCATTTCCACGCCATGTGTGTAGTTTCTACACCATATTCCATAGTCAACTTTTACATGTTTTTGGGCAGCAGAGCAGAAAACATCAGGTTCTTTATTAAAGGGCTGTTCATCAAAAGCAGTGATAATGCTGTTCACCAATTAGACCCTTGTTAAATATAGATGGGCTTGAAAAATAAGTCAATATACTTTGAAGTAGGTTTCAATGGGAATTCATATGAAGATACTTTTGGAGGCCAGGGTGGGTGTTGTGAATCGTTACAAATTTTGGGGAAGATGTAAAATACTGCCATTCAAGGAATCTTTTTTATATGGAAATTGCATTCACTGGTAGTGGTAGCCGACATGTATTAATATTGATTTCAAGTGTTTGTATACTTCTTTGGTGGGATTGAAATTGAATTATATATAGTATTCTTGGTTATTTAATTGTCAGAATTTCTGCTTTGTACTTCTGTGAGTACATCATTACTATTGTGCCACCTTTTGGGGCAGACTTGATGATGAGATATTCATCCTTCTTGAATTGCAGTAGAGTTTTATTCTCTCCATATATTGTATTTTATATACCTTTACATATATATATTAATCTCAGTCATCAAACAGTAGGGTTTTGTGTCATGGAAAACGTTTGGGTGGTGTAAAAGTAGGCTTATGGCCTGATCTAGAGTTTGGTGCTCATGGTACTCTTTTGCAACTGCCAACCTCTCAATCTGCACCCCCTCTAGAGAGTTGGGCAGATTGGCTGGTTTATGTTGACAGATTAAAACTTACCCATTCAGCGATAAACCTTCTGCTAATGACCCAAGAGAGCATGGGCATCAGAGGTAAACCATACAGCCATCCACTCTACTTTGCATAGGTGGCCAGATGGCTTTTATTTTACTGTTTATTACTGCTAGGTTGTGAGGGACAGTAAGAATTAAAAAATTCCCAAAGCTATGGGACAAAATTCTGACAGCAGTGAGCCATTAGTTTTTTCATTTCCAACAACAAACTGGTTGTTTGTTTTTGGTAAAGAAAAGCATTTAAACGTTTGGTGTGTCTGTCACCAATGATAAATGCACACCAAACTTTTAAATGGCTTTCTATGAATCGCTGGGGATGAGATTCATACAAACTCAAGCAGTTTAATTTCAGGGCCAGCAGTGAACTTTAAATTTGTCTAACAAATGTTCCTCTGCCACCCTGACTGTCTTTACTCCATCTACCAGTCTAAGTTGGACCCTCAGTTTTGAGACCTGTACTTTCTTTATCTTGTGTTGGTTCTTGATTTTGAAAAAATATTTTTAGGCAAATATTCCTTAAAAAATAAAAAAATCCAGTTGCAATTTAGTTTTTAAACAACATTATTCTCTTTTTGTGGTTCAACATTGATTGCCTTGATCTGTGTTTCAGGGCTAGACACTGTTGCCTGTATGTTTGTTGTCGGTCTGTGCATGGCATCGACAAGTGTAATCAGTAGGACCAGTCCAGATATTATAATACATTCCTTGTCAGGATTATCAAAAAGTTTTTAGAAACTTAACAAACTCATGCTGTGGACTCCCTGATCGGACTGTATTCTAGGGTGCATCCTCTTGGGAAAACTTTACCCTCCCTCTCTTAAAGAAAATGTTGATCTTTGGAAGGTCCATTCGAAATTGGGTCCATATATTGTTATTTCGTTAATACTGTTTTAGTGTACTTCTTTGTATTGAGATAACAAATCTTTCACATGCACGCAAATAAAATCTTTCTATGAAGGGTGTAAACAAAAGCACCCAAACTTTGTTCTCTATACACTGAGTTTTTTTTTGCCTCTCGTCTGAGGAAACATTGCCAGTTTTTTAATTACTATGGATTACTTGATTAAAAGTTTTGCGTAAACAAATACAAAGAAAGGTGTCTCTAAATACAAATGTGATTAATTTGTCTAAAAGGCCTCAACATACCCGTTTTCTTATTATTTTTCTTTAAGCAGGATGTAAATTGATTGTGCTATCGGGGTACAATTTTCCATGCCGTATTCAATTTTTTATTAAAATCTTGGGGCCTCTCTTCTCTTCTCTTTTGTTGATCCCTGAATCACTCTTTGGTAGCAGATCACTGAACATACTCATATTTTTAAAACATAAACTCGCTCCCAAGGTTAACAGTGTCAATAGACTCTTTTTGGAATTTGTGGCCAATGTACTTCCTATTCACACTGATTATATGATGCTTTGTGAACTGGTTCAGTTAACAAATGAGCACCTTAATTTTGGTCTTATTAAAGACTCCTTTTATCAAACCCCAATACAATGAGTTTCAATGTTGGCCTTTTCTTAATATATAAATCAAACCTATTCACTTTGTTTCAATCAAAACTATAGCCGTCATCATGACTTTGGCGGTCACGGTACTGCCACGCCTGCAGTGGCAGTCGTACCATCTCCAGGCTTGCGGGACAGACTGCCAAATAATGAACTTCGCAGTGATATCACCGCAACACAGCCAGTACCTGACGAGTACCACAAGTGCGGTTTGACCACTTCCAACGGCAGTAGCCATCTCCCAGCCGGCGGAAAGCACAGTAGAGCCCACCCTATAACGAGTCAGCAGACCACCACGATTTCCAAGGTGGTACAATGCCACAAAAACCTGGCAGAAATCATTTTGAAAGAAGGAGTCACTCACCTCTAGGGATACAGACGAGTCAGTGGGCACCATGGAACGTTCACTACAAGTCTTCCCAGCGCTATTGTATGTCATCCTCCTACAGGACCAGAAACGCCGATGAAAATGTCATTGATAAGTACACCCGCCTAGCATACAATAAAAGGAAGGGGGGAGTTGCACACGCCACACACACCTGGCATGGACTGCAATGCTCACACATGTGATACTACAACCATACTGATACACTGATAAACACACACACATTCACAGACACACACACACACAGACCACAGACATGCACAACCAACACACACACACCACGCCCAACACACGTCACACACACACACACACACACTCACCCAGGTGAAAAACAATACACTGGAACCTCACATACACCCACCCACAGCAATCCCACTCAATAGGCCACAAAAGTGATGCAGGCACCCTAATTCTGTATCAGACAGGGCCAGCAAGCAAAACAAAATGTCAACACAATCTGCATGGAATAGGAAACATTCAACACAACCAATTCTGAACGTCCAGACATCCATGCAAAGGGAACATACGCAGTTCATGGGCACACAACACACTCATACCTCCACACATACATCATAATTTACAACCACACAAATACCATAACCAAGCATTCACAAACATACCAATACATTTCCATAACAATTCTTACACTGCCCAAGTAATGGATCCAGGTAATGCAGCCATACAGACACAATGCATAGATATGCTAAGTAAACAGCATCCAAATGCCTTTGTAAATTAACCATGTACTGAGAAAGGCTCAACAATGTTTCAATTTGACACCAACATGGTCCACTGGGCAGTTGTAATAGTTAAAGGGCACTGGTCGAACTATATACAAACGGGGCAATAGACCAGTCCAAATTGTTCACAGGTGCCACAGGCACACAGAGCCAGGCAATTGGCCCAACTTGACTCCTGACAGCCTCATGGCCTCCACAGGGTAGGGACATCAATGGGGCAGCCAGGCACCTCATAGGTCAGTGAGTGGGTGTGGTGGCAGAGGTTTATGATTGGGAAGGGGTCCTTTGGCTTTGTTTTGGGAGGGTGTTCCTTGGCCTTTTTTTTGGGAGTAGGGTCTTTGGCTTTTGCTTTGGGAGGGGGTGGTCGAACAAACATGGATTTGGACTGAGGAAGAGGGTGTTTGCATTTTGCCACAGGTACAGGGGGAGGCTTTTTGGTGGGGAGAGGGGCATGGGAAACAGAAGGGGCATCATGGGACGACTTGGAGATGGAGGGACTGAGTGTGGAGAGGGAACCATGACGGCGAGGGGCAACATGGGGTGGGACAGGAGCAGGGAACATATCAAGGTGGGCAAGGAAAAGCTTCTTAGGAACATGAGGGATGGACTGGGATACAGTTCTGGGAGTGGAGGTAGAGGGAGGGCTTATAGGACGTGTAGGTGTGCTGGATATGGATGCAGGTATCTGCATAGTGTGCATGTGTGAGGTGAGGGAATGTTGAGTAGCTGAGTGGGAGCATTTATGTGTTTTGGGAGGAGGGGGAAGAGAGGGTGGGAGAGGGCAAACAGGGGTTGTGAATGTATGTTGGGATTGCATCTGCAAGGAAAGTGGGTGTGCTGCATGTGATCGTGATGGTGGTTGTGGAGAGTGTGGATGTGGTAAATGGGGTGATGTCTGAGTGTCTGCTGTTGTGGTGACTGTGCAAAACAGAAGTGGTGGCAGGATCTGGGAATGAGGATGCAGTGCTGGCAGCTGTGGGTGGTGATATGACTTTAGGACAGGAGGTGGTGGGGAGACGGGGGCAGTGGCTGTTGTTGTGGCTGTTTGTGAGTGTTGAGTGTGTGAATGCCTGTGGTGTGTTTTGTGGCGCCTATGTATGTCTTTGTGTGCCTTGTCTGTTGCTTTGGGTAAATGCCTGTCTGAATGTGTGAGTTGGATGGGTGAGGGGAAAGGGATCTGCAATTGGGCACAGGTAGCTGGAGGGAAGACAGAAGAAGTAGGGACGCTAGCTGCCGTCAATGAGGGAGGACAGAGCCTGAAACAATCTCTGTAGGCCAGCCAATGCACAGTGAATGCATTCCAGGTAGGCATTGGTCTGTTGCATCTGGGATGCCAGGCCCTGGATGGCATTCACAATGGTTAACTGCCCTACAGAGAAGGATCTCAGGAGGTCAATAGCCTCCACATTGAGGGCAGCAGGGCTGACTGGAGCAGGAGCAGAGGTGCCTGCGTTGAAGGAGATGATCACACTCCTGGGTGAGCAGGCAAAGGCACCTAGGTGGGGAGCTACTGGGAGGGCAGTGATGGTAAGGAAGGTGGCAGACAAGGATGTTGCTGGGCTGGTACCAGAAGGGTCTGCCACCACCAGGGAGCTTCCATCTGAAGAGGAATCAGAGTCAGATGTTGCAGTTCCTGTCTCTCCCGTGGTGCTCCCCTCACCCTCCAACCCACTGGTCCCCTCAGCGTCTGTGCCCTCGGCCTCCTGGGTCTCGTGGGCTGCAGCCTCACCACTCGCCGGTGCCCCTCCTCCTTCACCTGCTGATGCTTATCCAAACAAGGAAAGAGAGGAAAGGGAGGGTGGGAGAACATGAAAGGGAGCATAGGGTCAATTTCTACACATCAAGCAAATGTCAACACAGTTTTAGCCATAAGCATAGCAATTACAGGTATGCAACACCTAAGAACTATGCTAAGGGAATCCATAAGTGACAACATAGCAATGTGATGTCAACATGTGCATTCCCTCACTGAACCAACTTTTCATGATAAGAACTGTACATTACAGTCACTTTCCTTCAGTTCAATCCCAGATAGTACAACTTTGCACATGCCTGGCATCCTTAGGCACATATACTACCAATCTAACATACCTACACACCTTTTACACAGATAACCTTGCTACATACTCTACCATATGTACACTAGACATCTACCTTTGTCCATCACACTCATCCATTCAGAGTGAAATAACACAAGAACTACACTCTGTTACTCACCCCCTTGTGGCTGCTGTGTTGCCCCCAAGTGCCCATTGAACTCCGGGTACACTACAGCCAGTATGCGGGCCATTAGGGGGGTCAGAGCTGGCGGGCACCCCTTCCTTGTTGGGAGGCCGTCCCCAACTGGGCCTTCATGATCTTCCCGGCCTAGCATCTCAGGTTCTCCCACCACTTCCTGCAGAGGGTGCTCCACCAGCTATGGACCCCCAGGGTCTGCACTTCCTTGGTGATGGCTTTAAACAAGGATTTTTTCTGATGGGTGCTGACCTGGATGGGAAACACAGTAAGATTGGCACAATCAGGTAGACACATTATGCAGTAATATGACAGGACCACAAACAGTATATGCACACTTCCATCCATAACAGGACATGTATACTTCCTTTTCCAGCATGCGAGTCCGATGCATCACCCTCCACAGGGTATGCAGCATACACACACTATCATTCACACACAACCATGTGTGTGGATGATACAGATACACCAATATGTAACCTACCTGCTGTTCTGGAGCCCCATGCAGATTTGTGTACAGGGGTAGGACCCCATCCACAAGTTTCTGAAGTTCTTCCTGTATGAAGGCAGGGGCCCTCTCACCTGTTACACGCTGCATCGTGGCTTCCAGGAGCAGGACACAGCAGCACACGCAGTGGTGGTCTGGTTGCCTGGAGAGTCAGGAGTGAAGTGAGAGAGGGTGTTGAAAATGGCAATCACGGCCGCGGCGGTCTGTACCGTCACCGCCGGCGGTCATCATCATTGGCCCCCATTTCTCATATACAACAATGTTAACCAATGAGGAGTTGCACAGCGGTTTCGACTGCCTATGGCCATGATGACATACGCCAGCGGAATGAGCTTACTGTAATATTCCTCTGCATGCAGGACAGGCATCAGCCTTTTTACACATGTATTGTCCAAAGTACAGTTACACATGTCCGTCACAGCTCATACAGGCAATGTGCATGCCAAACAGAAAAGGTTGTGAACAATGCCTATCATATCTTGTCAGTTGTACCTTCAGAGTAATGAGGAATAAGTTGCAGACACATAAACAGCCTATGATTGTGTAGTAGGTGAAATGATGACTGTACATTAATAATGTCTCATCCCAGACGCCACTAATATATGGTGTATGCGCTCCAGATGACATCACTGGGTTGTCATATTGCTGGAACAGTCTCTCATCAAATATTCAGGTCTGAGTCAGGAACCTGTTTGCAGGTGTGATGCATAGTGGCGCTATATTGTCACAATAGGGGACAAATGAAGTGTAATCATACTCACACGTGTTGTTTGCTAAACCTAGATACCGACCACTGTGGAGGCAGAGAAATGAACCTGTGTACCGGCCCCTGGTTGACCTTGCCACCATGGAAGACATACACATCATGCTCACCTATTGTCTCAACCGTGCAACTATCATGAAACTGTATAGCCAGTTGTAGTCAGATCTGCTGCCAGCCATTTGGAAACCTACAGCCATTCCTCACACTGTGCAGGTGCTTTCTGTCCTCCACCTTTTGGCCACTGGCTCTTTCCAAAGGACTGTGGGATTGGCAGCCGGTATGTCTCAACCTATGTTCAGTCATGTGTTGTGGAAAGTCTTGTCTTCCCTGCTGATACATGTTGACAGCTACATAAGGTTTCCCCATACTGAAGATTTCCCCCATGTGAAGGCCGACTTCTATGCAATGGGGCATATCCCTTATGCAATAGGGACCATAGATAGTGCCCATATTGCATTGGTACCACCCAGGGACAACAAGCAAGAGGAAATAGGAAGAGCTATCATTCTATTAATGTGAAGATGGTCTGTTGAGCAGAGAAATATATCTCACAGTTGACAACAAAGTTTCCTGGCTCTGTACACAATTCTCACAACCTCAGGGACAGCACTGTCCCAAATATGATGACTCACCTCCAGAGGCAGAGAGGCTTCCTCGTTGGTGAGTATGATGAGTGTGTGTGCAATCACTGTGACCTCAGCAAGCCTACACTTTCCACTCTGAACATAGTAGAACTGTAATAGATGTTTCCACTATCCACAGGTGATTCATGGTATCCAAATCTGTCCTGGCTACTGACACTGGTGAGGAATCCAAGGACTGGGGTGGAGAATCGGCACATTGAGGCTTATGGGAGGACGATAAGGGTCAATGAGCGGCATTCGGTCTTCTGAAGGCAAGGTTCCGGTTTTTGCATGTCTTGGGGTATCCTTCTCTACTCACCTCAGAAGGTGTGCCAGATTGTCATGGCTGCACAATTTGGCACTACGGGGGCAAGTACCATTGCTGGAAGTGGAGGATGTAGGGGACGTATTGGTAGCAGTAGAGGGAGCAATGGACAGTGATGAAAATGGGGACGAGGATGATGTTGTCACAAGAACTCAGCTCATCCAGCAATAATTCCAGTGACAATCTGGTAGGTTTATCTCTCAATATACCACTTATCATGCAGAACTACAGTATGGGTGTTGTTTGTAATCTATGTATGATGCGAACAGTGTCAGGTCGGAGTTAGGCACAGCAGTGCAGTGTACGTGATAGGTAGGTATTATTAGGCTGAAGTACTACCACCATTGCTATTGTCAGTCTGCATTAACTGATTTCACTTACTGTCTAAACCCCTTATATGCTAAATTATATATGAATAATTTGGAAGTGACAATGGAACGTCCTTATTAATCACCTCATGGTACAGTTTCCCCAAATCTCATTCCTCAGTTTTGTCACATTATCAGTGGAGAATAGCACACTGATAAGTGTGATAGACAGCATTTCACTTATGTGTCATGTCTCCAAGACAGGAATCGTGTGATATGTTCAGTATTGTTCATAACAAATCCTCTTCATGTTGTTGGAATTAGGATTGTCTGTAGACACTTACTATTGCAACTGCATGTGGTATTGTATTCATATTGTGATCTATCATTATAGATTTTTTTGATGACACCTTTGCACAGGAGAACTGTTGCTGGATGCTGAGTTCCCTTCCCTCTCTGCTACCTGTGGACCCAGAGATGGATGGACATTGATACTATGGATCTGGCACCAAGCTGTATGGACAAAGGCTTCACATATTTTATATCTCACACAACACTTGATCACTACACATCATCATTGTTTGTTCATTGTCACTTACTGAACACACAAAACCAATTGTGTTAAAGTATATTTATTGTGATTCCAATAGAATGGGTTGGTGCAAAAGAGTGGGGCAATGGTATATGAAATCATCAGGTTGTTAGTCCAAGCATTTGGTAGCACAGGTCCAGTTTCCAAGGGTTATAGGTAATGGAGATATGGCAGTAGTCAGTCTCCAAGGTGTCTCAGTGTCAAGGGAGACAATTCTGGAGAGGCTCATTTTCTAGCAGTGTGGTTGGTCTTGGCTTCAGTCCCTGCAGGATGTCTGGGTCTGCATCCACGTTTGCGTGGGGGTATCTCATCTACAGGGGGAGGGTCACCTGTGGCTTGTGAGTCCTCAGGCAAGGCCACCATCCCAGTAGCTGCAGCAGATATAGAGGACAGCTCAGGACTATGGCTACTGGTAGGACCCTGGTGGTAGGTGGTGGAGTCATCCTGGACGGATATTAATTCTGGCATGAACCCTTTGATGGAGGACAGGTGGCATTGTGTTCCTGCCACTGCTGCATGGCCTCCTGGTGGTACTGGGTTTGCAGCCTTTGGTGGTCCCCCAACATGGTGACTATCTGGCCCATTTTGTCCTGGGATTGGTGGAGTGCTCCCAGGACTTGTGCAATGGCCGCCTAGGCAAGTGGCTCCCTAGGTTGCCCCACCCTTTGCCCCACAGATGCCCTCCCACTGGCCCTAGCCCCCTGTGCCTGTGTCCCCCACACAGTTTGCTCACTTCCTCTCACACCAGGACCTTCATCGTCTTGAGTGATGGGTGCTGACTCAGGCCCCTTTACAGGTGGGCACACCATTGATTGATGTGGCCTGGGGACACTGGTTTGGGGGGGTTGAGTGACTGCTTTTGTGGCTGCTACAGTATTAGGGGGCTCTACAATGGTCTGGGTGAGGCTAGTGGAGGGAGACTGGCCAGAGGTGCCGGATGGGCCAAGGAGGTCATCCAATTCCAGACATACTGTGTTGCTGTCATCCCTGGGGTCTTACTCTGGTAGAGGACTGGGTGTTCCTGGCACCTGCTGACGGGTGACATTATCAGTGGTACCTGTGGAGGACAGACATTGTTATTGACATCTACCTCGTATGTTTGACATAGGCTGCTAAGTGAGTTCTATTTGGCATGCTGCAGTCCACAGAGCTATATATGTGAGGGAGGGTGTGCATTGTTAGGTTGATAAAGAGTGATGCATTGTGGGATTTGTAGTGCTTCATGCTGAACATGCATTAGATGAATTTGTGAGCGCAGATGTTTGGATTGGTGTTAGTGGGGTTGGGTGGGCATGCAGGAGATGGGGACGTATGTGATACAGGTATACTGAATACAAGGTGATTGTAGGTGACATACTAGTTTCCAGTTCTCTTGGGATTCCACTGAGACCCTCAGGATGCAGGACTGCCAGGACCTTTTCCTCCCATGAAGTCAGCTCGAGGGTAGGAGGTGGGGGCCTACCAGCAGTCTTCATGATCGCACTTTGGTGTCCCGACGCCATGGATCTGACCTTCCCCCTCAGGTCATTCCATCTCTTCCGTATGTCGTACCTTGTGCACGGATGCCTTCCCACTGAGTTCACCTTGTCGATGATCCGCTGCTACATCTCCATATTCCTGGCTACGAATGTCTGCTGGATCTATGCACTGAATAGCTGTAGCTCTACCCTGATGGTTTCATCCACCATTGTCCGCAACTCGTCTTCTGTGAAACGGTGGTGCCTTTGTGGGGACATGGTGATGGTGAGGTGTGTGTTTGTGTGAAAATGTGTAATGTGCAGTGTGATATGTGAGGGGTGTGCAGGTGGGTGTGTTGTGTGTGTGTGTATGTGCGTGTGCAGTGTGTACAACTGAGTGGCCGTCAAATGTCCCCTAATTGTTAATAGTGCAAAGGGTTGTGGGTGTGGGTGTTTTATGGTGGTGTCTGGGGGTTTGTGGTGTGAGTATGTGTATCAGGTATGGGGTATTTAAATTGGCCAATGTGGTGTGGTGTTGTTGTGGAGGTTCCTTTTCGACCACGGCCGTCAGCACTGCCATTGACGTACCACCGCACTTTGGCTGCTGTGCTGACTTGTGGGTTGTATTATGGAGGGCGGTCTGTTTTTGGGGTGGCGGTGTGGCTGGTGCTACCACCTCTCTCCTCCCATCATTCAGCCTGCCGGTGTGGGATTTGTGGCCGTATTCTGGCAATTTTGTTTTTGTGAGTTGTATTAGGGCGGGCGGATTACTGGTATTGTGGCAGCCGCCACCATGGCAGTATTCGGAGAATACCGCCAAAGTCGTGATGAGGGCCTATGTTTTTTCAGACATAGGGGGTCATTCTGACCTCGGCGGTAAAAGGCTCTTACCGCCGGTCAGAAGTCCGCCATTCTACCGCCGCGGCCGCGGCAAACCGCCACGGTCATTCTGACCCACAACTTCCAAACCGCCAAAAACCCGACATCCACGGAAGGCCGCCTCATCAGCGGTCAGCGATAAACTGGAGATGACCAAACCTCCACCATCACGCCAACACGAACACGCCCATGCCATTACGACCCACGAATCCACGCGGCGGTCTTTCAACCGCGGTATTCCATTGGCGGTACACACCGCCGCGGTCAAAATACACACACCTTTACAAAACACAGCCACATTGGACAATTCAAAATACACACACCTGATACACATACACACACCACACCCACACATCCAATCAACTATAAAACACACACCCACATCACCCACAAACCCCCACTACTAGAAATTCGGAGAGAAGGCGAGAGAGAGAGAGAGAGAGAGAGAGAGAGCACAGCTATCGCAAACCCCAACACACAGAGGAACACAACATCATCACCCACACCACATCCACGCACAAAACACCACACACCACCACACACACCACACTCATCACCACAAACACCACCCCACACCACCCCATGGCACCCCAAAGACACCCCTGTTTCTCGGAACAAGAACTCAGGGTAATGGTGGAGGAAATAATCAGGGTAGAGCCCCAGCTATTCGGCACACAGGTGCAGCACACCACAATAGCCAGGAAGGCGGAGCTACGGCAAAGGATCGTCGACAGGGTCAACGCTGTGGGACAGCATCCCAGAAACCGGGAAGACATCCGAAAGCGGTGGAACGACCTACGGGGGAAGGTGCGGTCGATGGTGTCAAGACACAACATCGCTGTGCAGAAGACTGGCGGCGGACCCCCACCCACTCCACCCGAATTCACATCATGGGAGCAAGAGGTCTTGAACATCCTGCATCCTGTGGGCCTCGCTGAAGTAGGCAGAGGAATGGACTCTGGTAAGTCTAATCCCAAATACTTCACCCCCCCAACCACCAGCATGCCAACCCGCACCCCCACCCTCACCCCCAACCCCCCAGCACACTTCCACCCTGCCAATGTCTCACCAGCACAACCCACCCAACACAACACCAATCCCTGAATGCCAAAACAAACCATAGACACCCATCACCCAAGCATGACCACTGCACATACCCAACCCCCCCCCCAAACCACCCTCACAACTCCTCCCACAAGGGAATGCCAGCACTGGGGGACAAGGGCACCCACAAATCGCACGCCATGGCACACACAGAAGCAATAACCATACTCTTTTACCCCTGCAGGGCCCGAACGCCAACACACCGGCCAGGAGGGTCCAGATTTGTCCATCCCGCCCCCAGAACAGGCCCACAGTGATGACAGCAGCTCTGTCGACCTGGAACCTGATGACCAGCCCGGACCATCGGGGACCTCTGGACAGTCGGTTCCCCACACACAGACACAGGCCGCAGCAGACCCAACCCCCTCTGGGAATACCAGCACAGCTCCCACCCAGCAGGCCCATGCCACTGTCTCCAGGACGCGTCAATCAGCGGTGTGTCCGCCACTACAGGGCACCCAGGCTGACCCACCACCCCACAACAACAGGGACCTGGGGGCAGTGGTAGTGGGCACACCGTCCAGGGGACAGAGGCCCGGGGAAACAGGGCAACTGGGAGGGCTGCTGTGCCAGAGGGGGTTGACCGGCCCAGGGAACCCACTCTCCAAGAGGCCCTCACCACCATCATGGGAGCATACCACCGCTCCCAAGAGACGATGGCGACGGTACTGGCCAGGTTCCAGGAGATCCAGGCACAGCAGGAGGAACGGTACATGGGGTTCAGAGACGAACTCCGGCACATCGGGACCGCAATGGGGACCATCGTCCTGGCCCTCAACCAGATAGTCACCACATTGCGGGACCATGTGGCACCCCAAAGGGCCCCTGTCACCAGCCCAGACGACGAACAGCCTACCACCTCCGCCGGCGCAAGTGGACAGGAGGCCCCCACACCCCGACAGGCCACCAGAACCCCACCTCCTGCTGAAGATCAACTACCCCGCAAGCGGAACCTGAGATCACACAAGAAGACAGAGTAGGATGCCAAGACCCCCGCCAGCCTAAGATACCCCCTGATGTCATCCCACTGTCCCACATTGTCACCCTGTCCAACCTTGAACTGCCCCTGCTCCATCCTTCCACAGGCATATAGACATTGCACCTGTGCTACTGAGAACTGGACTCTGCCATGGACATTACTCCACCCCCACCCATCACCGTTTTACTATCACGGACCTATACGCAGCACTTAAAATAAATCACCAATTGCACTTCAAATGTCAGGAGTCTGCTTGTATTCTTTACAAATGTATTACACATAACGGTGCAATAATGTTCATTTACATTGTGATGACAACATACCAGTGTCAATAAGCATTAGTCCATGGGCAAACAAAGCAGAAGTCACGCTGTGGGTCATACAGCTCTGAAAAGGGAAGGGAAAGTCAAAAATCAGTGAAAATGAACTGGGGGGAAACACAGAAAGTAGAGATGCAGGAGGCCAGAAGTAAATGTAAAATGGCATGGGTGATTCTTACCTGGGTGCTACTGAAAATACTGTTGTATAACTGTGTCCCTGTTGTCCGTGTCGTCCCCGTCGTCTTCCTCCTCTTCACTCTCCACAGGCTCCACAGCTGCTACAACACCACCATCTGGACCATCCTCCTGCAGGAAAGGCACCTGGCGTCGCAAAGCCAGGTTGTGAAGCATACAGCAGGCCACGATGATATGACACACCTTCTTTGGTGAGTACATGAGGGATCCCCCTGTCATATGCAGGCACCTAAACCTGGCCTTCAGGACCCCGAGGGTCCGTTCTATAATCCTCCTAGTTCGCCCATGGGCCTCATTGTACCGTTCCTCTGCCCTGGTCCGGGGATTCCTCACTGGGGTCAATAGCCAAGGCAGGTTGGGGTAACCAGAGTCACCTATTAGCCACACACGGTGTCTCTGTAGCTGTTCCATCACATAAGGGATGCTGCTATTTCGCATGACATACGCGTCATGCACTGACCCAGGGAACTTGGCATTTAGATGGGAGATGTACTGGTCAGCCAAACAGACCACCTGGACATTCATCGAATGGTAACTCTTTCTATTTCTGTACACCTGCTCATTGTCTTTTGGGGGTACTAAAGCCACATGGGTCCCATCAATGGCACCAATGATGTTGGGGATATGTCCAAGGGCATAGAAATCACCCTTCACAGTGGCCAAATCACCCTCCTCAGGGAAAACAATGTATCTCCGCATGTACTTCATCAGGGCAGACAACACTCTGGACAAAACCTTAGAAAACATAGGCTGAGACATCCCTGATGACATGGCCACTGTTGTCTGAAAAGACCCACTTGCCAAAAAATGGAGTACTGACAGCACCTGCACCAGAGGGGGAATCCCTGTGGGTTGGCAGATGGGGGACATCAGGTCTGGCTCCAGCTGGGCACACAGTTCATGTATAGTGGCTCTGTCAAGTCGGTATCGAAGTATGATATGTCGTTCTTCCATTGTCGACAGGTCTACCAGCGGTCGGTACACGGGAGGATTCATCCTTCTCCTCGCAAGTCCCAGCGGACGGTGCCTAGGAAGGACAACATGGAGCACAGAGTCAAGCAACCCTCAGGTTCGTTCCCACAGCTTGCACATTACACGATTCGCTATGCATTGAATGGCTTGTATGAGTGGCAATGCAAGGCCTAGGCCTGTGTGACGCAGTAGAAATCAGGCCATGTGGGCCCTTGAAATGGCGGCTGCCTGACCTGTGAAGTGTGACAGTGGGATGTGAGGTCACTGTGCTGGCGTGGCTCACTGTGGCGGTAGGCGGTCGAAGACCGCGGCCCAAAGCAGCATTGGTTAACATTGAACCCTATGGGTCTCAGGAGCCAATGACGATGTGCGCCGGCGGTCGCGGTACGCACGGCCGCGGGCGTGACCGCCATTTTCTATCTGCTTAATCACTCGAGACCTGATCATCCACAGGAGAGGACCTATACTGCAAGTGCTGCTGTGACCTCGGTCTGGAAGAGACAATGGCTGCTGCGACTGGGGAAAGGGCCCCTGCCTTCACTTCAGAAGAGTTGGAGAAACTTGTGGATGGGGTCCTACCCCAGTATGCGCTACTCTACGGTCCTCCAGACCAACAGGTAAGTACACTGGGTGCACGTTGAATGGGCTATGCCTGGGTTGTGTATGGTGGATGTAAGATGGTGGGGTGGGGAGCGAATGAGGAGTGCAAGGCACGACAGATGAGAGCATGTGCCACATGGCAGGGTTGGGGAGGGGGGGCAATCACATCTAACATGCAGAAAAATGTTGAAATTTCCTTTCCCACCCTGTACATGTCAAATAGGTCAGCGCCCATCAGAAAGTCGACATTTGGCGTGCCATTGCCAAGGAAGTCCGGGCCCTGGGGGTCCACTCAAGACGGGGCACCCACAGCCGAAAGAGGTGGGAGGACATCCGCCGCGGGACCAGGAAGACCGCCGAGTCACTGCTGGGGATGGCCTCCCAACATAGGAGGGGTCCCATTCGTACCTTGACCCCCCTGATGTCCCGGATCCTGGCGGTGGCCTACCCCGAATTGGATGGGCGCGTGAGGACATCACAGCAGACACAAGGGGGTGAGTACCAGCACATACTGCTATCTTTACGCGCAGTGGAGGTTCCTGGGTGGGGGAGGAGGGCTGTGGGAGACATTAGGCCAGGGCGCTTTCTGTAGTGTAGTCCCCTCCTTAAGGCATGGCCCTGTGCCCCCGCCCCCCACCTCTGTAGGGTGCCAAGTACACCAATCCATGGTCCTGCATCGCCCATGTGCGCATATGTTGTCCATAGACCTGTTGGCCTAGTCACAAGTACTGAGTAGTGTACCCCGATTGCGCGGCGTAGTGCATGAGGCTCCTGTGTCTGTCCTCTCCGCCAACGGTGTTGACAATGCATGCACTCAACCTGTTTTTATTTCTCCCCCCACCCTTTTTCTTTGTCTTCTTGTGCATGTGTGCATTAGCATCATCAGGCGGAGGAGAATTGGCATCGGAGCACGAGGGAGCTGCAACTCACAAGGCCCCGGTGGGCCATGCTACAGACACCGAGGTCACCAGTGATACGGAGGGCGAGGGGAGCACCACAACGGGACCCGTGGTGACACCAGCGACACCGACACATCCTCGGAAGGGAGCTCCCTAGCGGTGGCGGCAACATCCGGGCCCCCCGCCTCTACAGGTACAGCCGCCACCCAGCGCACCAGCTCTGCCCTCCCAGCAGCCCCTCAGCCTTCGCTCCGTGCCCGCTCGCCCAAGAAGGCGGGCATCTCCTTCGCCCCAGGCACCTCAGGCCCTGCCCCTGTTACCCCTGCTGCCCTCAGTGCGGAGGTCATTGACCTCCTACAGACCATCATTGTTGGGCAGTCTACCCTTTTGAATGCCATCCAGGGGGTAGAGAGGGAGGTGCATCGGAGCAATGCATACCTGGAGGGCATTCATTCGGGTCAGGCTGCCCATCAACGATCGTTCAATGCTCTGGCCTCAGCACTGACGGCAGCCATTTTCCCTGTTTCCAGCCTCCCTCTTCTATCTGCCTCCACCCTGTCTCTGTCTCCTGTTCCTCAGCCTATCCCATCCACACCATCAGACCAGCCTGCACACACCTCAACACCCAAGGGCAGCTCATCCAGACATAAGCACCACAGATCACACAAGCATTCACCCAAGCAACACCCAGATGCAGACATGCCAACAGTCACTACCACCCCTGTGTCCCCCACCTCCTCGTCTCCCTCCTCCCTCCCTGTGACATCTCCACTCACACCTGCATGCACACCACCATCAGCCAGTACTTCCATCACCAGCACACCCTCCAGTACAGTCCGCACACGTGCAGTCACCACCCCCACTGCCATTTACACGTCCCCTGTGTCCTCTCCCACTGTGTCTGTCACCCCCTCTTCCAAGACACACAAACGCAGGCAGCCACCCACCCAACAGCCAACCACCTCACGACAGCCTACGTCACAAGCACCTGCACCCAAAGACAGCACACCTGACTCTCCTACAACCACATCCTCTTCCTCCACTCCCATACCCACTACACCTACCCTTTACATTGGTCCTAAAAAACTTTACCTCTCCAAACTTAACCTCTTTGCCCCACCTGACCCACCCCCTCCATCTGCTAAGAGTTCCAAGAGCACCTCAGCCACCACCAGCCCTGCTTCAAGTGTCACCATTGTGCAGGGGTTTTGGAGTCCACCCTTTCCCAGCACAGATACATCGGCCAGCAGCAAGGGAACAGCCAGCCCCCCCCCTGGGAAGAGGACCGGTAAAATCAGGGGCCGCCGCGAGAAGACTGACACGGCTGCCCCCAAGGAGCGAAGTCCTGGGCCCTCACCTGCCACAACATCCAGGGGAGGCAAGGGCCAGAGAGCCTCATCGAAGGAGGGCAAGGGCAGCAGGGCGGAGAAGTCAGCCAGCAGGGGCGCGGACCAGGAGGGCCCCACAAGCCCCATCCCGGGTGTGAGGGAGGACACCCACGGGCCCAGGACTCCGTCACAGAAGGGTCCAGCAACTGCACGGTCGGAGGGCGACTAAGCAGGGAGTCCTGGCCAGGTCTGGCTCCCTTGGATGACTGGAAAAGCACTGCTGAAGAGGGCCCCGCCGTGCAGAGAGGCACGGCTGAAGAGGGCCCCGCCGTGCAGAAAGACACCGCTGAAGAGGGCCCCGCCGTGCAGAAAGACACCGCTGAAGAGGGCCCGCCGTGCAGAAAGACACTGCTGAAGAGGGCCCCGCCGTGCAGAGAGGCACCGCTGAAGAGGGCCCCGCCGTGCAGAAAGACACTGCTGAAGAGGGCCCCGCCGTGCAGAAAGACACCGCTGAAGAGGGCCCCGCCGTGCAGAGAGGCACCGCTGATGAGGGCCCCGCCGTGCAGAGAGGCACCGCTGAAGAGGGCCCCGCCGTGCAGAAAGACACCACTGAAGAGGGCCCCGCCGTGCAGAAAGACACCGCTGAAGAGGGCCCCGCCGTCTCAAGCACCACTCCGCTGGGCCCTTCCTGTCAAGCACCGCTCCGCTGGGCCCCGCCGTCTCAAGCACCGCTCCGCTGGGCCCTTCCTGTCAAGCACCGCTCCGCTGGGCCCTTCCTGTCAAGCACCGCTCCGCTGGGCCCTGCCGTCTCAAGCACCGCTCCGCTGGGCCCCGCCGTCTCAAGCACCGCTCCGCTGGGCCCTTCCTGTCAAGCACCGCTCCGCTGGGCCCTTCCTGTCAAGCACTGCTCCGCTGGGCCCCGCCGTCTCAAGCACCGCTCCGCTGGGCCCCGCCGTCTCAAGCACCGCTCCGCTGGGCCCCGCCGTCTCAAGCACCGCTCCGCTGGGCCCTTCCTGTCAAGCACCGCTCCGCTGGGCCCCACCGTCTCAAGCACCGCTCCGCTGGGCCCTTCCTGTCAAGCACCGCTCCGCTGGGACCCGCTGTCTCAAGCACCGCTCCGCTGGGCCCTTCCTGTCAAGCACCGCTCCGCTGGGCCCTTCCTGTCAAGCACCGCTCCGCTGGGCCCTTCCTGTCAAGCACTGCTCCGCTGGGCCCTTCCTGTCAAGCACCGCTCCGCTGGGCCCCGCCGTCTCAAGCACGGCTCCGCTGGGCCCCGCTGTCTCAAGCACCGCTCCGCTGGGCCCCGCCATCTCAAGCACTGCTCCGCTGGGCCCTTCCTGTCAAGCACCGCTCCGCTGGGCCCCGCCGTCTCAAGCACTGCTCCGCTGGGCCCCGCCGTCTCAAGCACCGCTCCGCTGGGCCCTTCCTGTCAAGCACCGCTCCGCTGGGCCCTTCCTGTCAAGCACCGCTGGCCCATTGGCAGTCCCGGTTCTGTGTCGGGCAGTCCTTCACGGCGCACTCTGCCCACCATGCCTCCTCCATGACCAGTGGTCTCTGTAATCCACCTGATGGACTGTGGCTTTGCACTCCCCAGGATGTAACAGTGGGCAATCCACCCACTGTAGAGACTTGTGAGACTGTGGCTTTGCACTCCCCAGGATGGCACGGTGGGCAACCCACCCACTGTAGAGACTTGTGAGACTGTGGCTTTGCACTCCCCAGGATGGCACGGTGGGCAACCCACCCACTGTAGAGACTTGTGAGACTGTGGCTTTGCACTCCCCAGGATGGCACAGTGGGCATGGTGGACCCTTCGTGGATCTGGCGTCGTGGACTCATGTGGCTGAGGTGCCCCCCCTTCCCTTCCCCCTGAGGTGCCTGTAGTTTTGTCATCTGATGCCCCAGCAGTGTTCTCTCCAACGGACTCAGGTCTCCTGTGTGGGCTTTGCCCATGTGTTGATCCACTTTGGCCCACGGACAGTGGAAATTTAGGTGACTGTGCAGGTCTTATTGCCTATGTTTATCGGTTTCGTTATTTTCTTACTTGTTTTTTTACTATTCATATTGCTATTTTACCATGACTTCAAAGAACCTCTTATATACATAAATGTTGTTTCTCACTTTAATTATGTCTTTGCATTATTACGGGGGGTTTGGGTGGTGTTACTGTGACTTGGTGCTCTGCATTGGTGTGTAGATAGTTGGGGGGGGGGGTCGCACATGTGTGTGCCCGTAAGCTTTCCTCCTCCCCCTCCCCTGTGTCGTAGGTGCAGTACTCACCGTTGTCGTCTGCGCCGGCGTTCGTACTCGTGGTAGATGAGCAGGTAGACAATAGCCGGTAGGATGTGTAATTCGGGCTCCATGCTGTCCTCCTTCCTCGTGGAGTGTGTATAGGTGAGCGTTTTCCCGTTCGTAGTCTGTTTCCGCCGTGTTTTTATCGGCGGGGCTCCCGCCCCGGAAAAGGTGGCGGATTGGTGAGTTGTGATAGGGTGGGCGGTGCATTGTCTGCCGCCTGGCTGTTGGCGGTGACCGCCGAGCTGTTTGTCTGTCCCACCGTGGCGGGCGGAGTGTTAAAGTGGCGGGCTGTGTTGGCGGTTCCCGCCAGGGTCAGAATACCTTTTTTTTGACCGCCTGCCTGTTGGCAGGTTGGCCGCCGCTTTATCACCGGCCGCCAGGGTCAGAATGACCCCCATAGTGTTTGTAAAATAGTTTCCATGTATAAATATTTCAAATCCACCAATCACCATATCAGTATTTTAACACATAAATCAAATAAGTACAGAGTTTACAAAGATAGCTTTTAATGTTTCAAAGCTTTTCATTGCAGGTAGTAACAAGCCTTTTCCAAGGACTATAATAAGACACTTTCTGAGCTTGATCAGCTCCATTGCTGACTCTTATAATTTTAAGCCAGTTTGAAAACAGTAAAAAAAAAAATGCATATCTTAGTTTTCAGATTTAATTTACACAAACATTTCCCCCTTATTAGATGTAGCCTTTGACATATAACCCACAGTACTCCTTCCACAATTAATTCAAAATATATGCCTCAGAACATAGGGCGGGACGGGCGGTTTACCGCCATGGTTGTCCCGGTGGTTTTAATCCTCCAGGGCAGCACTGCTTGCAGCGCGGCCCAGGGGATTATGAGTCCCCTTCTCGCCAGCCTGTCCATGGCGGTAGAGACTGCCATGGAAAGGCTGGCAGGAAGGGGAGTCGCGGGGCCCTTGGGGGCCCCTCCACTGCCCATGCACTTGGCATGGGCAGTGGAGGGGCCCCCAGGCACAGCCCCACACTGCTTTTCACTGTCTGCACAGCACCCGTCGCACACCATTAGGAGCCGGCTCCCATATTGCGACCGACACCCACGCTGGGCTGGCGGGCGGAAACTCTGTTTCCGCCCGCCAGCCCAGCGGGGATGTCAAAATGGGGCCAGCGAGAGTGCGGCCGCATTGGCAGCCGCTCGGCGGTACAACCTTGGCGAGCGGCCTCCGCCGCCCGCAAAGGTTTTAATGAGGGCCATAATTTCTTAACCTTGTGTAGCCCAATACATCTACATAGAGAAACACATCCTATAGGACCACACTGCAGTAGGGAAACAGCAGATGGTTTATTTATTACACACATCAATTTCTCAGGCTGAGAATGGCGAATTTCCCTTTTACTTATGACTACATTGGGTTAATGTTTGTACAGATACAGTTTTGGATGAATGTAGTGTCTTAAATAGTAGTTGATATTGAACCCTGTCAAAATCTCTTTTTTGACCTGTTATTCAATACATCATTGTATATTCAAGACCATGCTCACTCCTTTTTTGTTCTTTGTTTTACCGTGAAGAGTAGTGCTTCGTTCACAATATTTTTGTGCACTCACAAGGGCAAAGGTGGTAAAATCACAGATGGAATTTAGTAAATCAGGGAACCTAATAATAATACTGGTTTCCAGAAAAATGCACTTAATCATGTGGATTGGGCACTGTGAGGACTTTACTTAAGAGTAAGATGGATTGGTAGGAGGGCACATAGAAATAATACAGATAGAAACCAATGATTTAGATAGATTGCCGCGCATGCTACTGGGGTCTTTTCTGAATCCCGAGATAGAAGACAATCTATGGAATTTGCATTAGAAATACACACTAACTATGGCCCTCATTACAAGCTGTCTGGTAAATAGGGTGATTTTTATCGCACTTTATAAATTCCATCTCCGCAGAGTCGACTTAAAAGGGTGGGATAAATACCACCCAGTTTTGATTTATTAGGGAATAAATTCCAGATTTTGGTGCTTCCTGCATCCAAATCTGCTTGTTCCCCCGACAGATATCAGCAGATTGGACCTGCGGATATTTATCATCAAAACCCATAATTGTGCTTTGTGCAGGAACAGGTGTTACCACACAAATAATAATTAACCTATACTCTCACTTGTAAATCAGGCCCATTATGATTGCATAATGTAGTACTAACTTGATCCTCTTGGGAGTTTCTGTAGTGTTACTACAGATCCCACTGTCATAATTTCAATGTTTGCAAGAAGCATCACATTGAATGCTCTGTACACTGTGTTGAGCTAGGATTGTTTTCTTGGACATTCCTTGTTTATTCAGACTATAGCTAACATCACTATAAGTATAGAAACTCACCTCCTCCTCTTGTAAGTCTGTGCACTGTGATCTGCAAGATGGTTTGGGTAAAGCTAATCTTATGTGTGCTTCTGTGTCATCGACTGCTACGTGTTAGAGGCTGTGTTTCGTGTTGTAAAATAGAGCTAAGATTATTGAGATACAAGGGAAACTTTCAAAGCCCACTCTTTGGCTTAAAAAATTATTTTTGACAGAGGTGTGTTCTAGACTAGTTGTTAGAAGTCAAAAGCAGCACAACTGGACACTCTCACTTGGCTGCCAGACTCAGCAGGCTAGCAGGGGAACTAAAGATGTACTTTGCCTTGTAACTTCAGAAGTTGGCAAAATGATCGACACAGATATTAAAGAGGTCTGTGTTAAAAGGTAACTTGCTCCCTTAGGGCATAAATCACAAGCACATGAAGTAGTTGAAATAAGGTTTAATAGGATATAGGTTACAGGAGAATCACCCCAGCCATCCCCTCAAGCCTGACTCCAGTTGAAAATCAAATTATCACATTCCCTTGAAAATATTGCCCACCATGAAGTTCCAGTAGAACGTGACACAGCCACCTTCCATTTCAATCCACTCAAGAACCAAGTTACCACACACCTACCTCTCACATAAATGATAAATAATACTCTATTCATAAAATGCTGTCTACCTTACATTAACAAAACATAAATAAGAATACACATAGAGTAATGTTACAACTAATGATAACACTAAAAAAACATGTTTAGTGTTTCTTCTCACATAAACAATAAATAACATTCTATTAATAACAATAAGATGACATAACATTACCAAAGCATAAATAATAGTTTACATAGATTAACATAACATAACTAATAGTAACACTAAATAACATGTGTTTCATGTGTCTAAGTTTATCTTACATACCCATCATACAATAATGCTTCACCCATCGCTCTCATAATGCTTCAAGTACCCAGGCGTCTTCACCTTACTTTGATTCTTTCTTACATCAGAGTTTACTTTCTTTCAATTGTTTCCTTTGTTCTCCCCCTACTTCTGTTTTCCTTTCTATATTTTACCAAGACCACCATGTTGATAGTACACACCCTGGTGTCAGTGGTCTTAATAGCATTCTTAAAATGTTTTATTATTTGTATTGGATCTGGGAATTTGATGCTGACCCGGACATACTAATTCTTATCCAATCCAATCCCCTACTTGCACTTTGGTGACTTTTACTATTTTCTTTTCATCAAACAATTTTTTCCTCTCCTCCATTGTCTTCTCCTCTCTCCCTTGTCGAGGCAATCTTTCACTCCTATTCTCACATTTCACATTCACCCAATAGGGTGTCATTACACTGTTCTGTTTCCTTTTCCTTAACAATTTAAATGGAGATTTCCCAGACACCATAAATGTGGAGTCAACTGACACACCTCTACTTTTCTTCATGTGTCTTCTCTCCACTCCTCCCCATTATCCCTGCTCATTCTAATAGTCTCCTCTAACACTCTGTTGAAGCGCTCTACTACACCATTGGCCTATGGGTGATGTCACCCACATTTATTTTGTTTGTTCTTCTCTCATCTAGAAACTCCTCCATTTCTTTTGAGACCAACTATAACTCATTGTCTGTAAACAACACACCTGGGATACACTTCTTATTGATGAGTTCTTTGAGAAATGCCACCACATGCATGTTTTTCACTCCCTAAATGAAAGACACTTCTAGCCACCTTAAGAATAAGTCCATCAATACGATGACATACATGGATCCTATCTTTGAGTGGATCTGCCCTAAAATATCCAGTGCAACTTCATCCCATGGACCATCCAGTAACTTTTGTAACCACCATAGGTTGATCTCTGACTTTCACAATTTTGTCACTCATCATGTTTTCTACACACACTCTAACTAATCATATTGCTTCCATGTCCATCCCTGGCCAGCAATAAATTGTTCTTAATTTCTACTTAGTCTTTGAAATCTCCAGGTGTCCTTCATGTGCCAGTTTCAATGATGCATTCCTTAAAACCACCAGTGGCACACACTTGTTCCTCTAAAATAAAAGTCCCTGTTTCTCTGATAACTCCTCCCTTACATTCCAAAACATCTGGCACTCTCTACTCTCACATCCCTTCTTACACCAACCAGACCTCAACAGTTTAAATACTGCCTGTATTTCACCATCCTCACAAGTAGCTCTCCTCTACTATTCTCCAGAAATCGCTATACCCTCTATAGCACACACTCTCTCCTCTTCTTCCAGCTCATCTTTTCACCCACCATATCTTCATCATTTGCCACCAATCTTGACAAAGTGTAAGCCACTACATTTCTTGCTCATGGTAAATATTGCACCACAAAATTATACTCCTGCAATGCCACTGCCTATTTAGTGATTGTTCCTGCACTGAATCAATGCCTTTCTTGTGGAATATCTCCCTCAGGAGCTTATGATCTCCCTTAATTTTCAAGTTGTATCCCTATAGAAAAGTCCTCATTTTCCTCACAGCCCAGTATACTTCTAGGGCTTCCCTCTCAATTACAGAGTACCTAGTTTCCAGTCCATTCAAGCTTCGTGATGCAAACATGATAGTTTTGGTATTACTCCACTCACCTTGCATCAATAGCACTCCCAACACATTCACATTCACATCAGTAATCAATGTGGATTTAATGTTGGGATCAAAATTTCATAGATTAGGGGCTGCAGCTAATTTCTGTTTTATAAACCTGAACTCCACAGTACCCATAAACTTACACGAGGATGCATGTTTCTCAAATTGGTGACGTAATTCTCAACAGATTCTGCCCCCTTTTGTACCATTCTACCAAAATAGTATTTCTCAAGAAAGGTACTAACATTAGGCAAGTAGTGGTTGTCTAACTTCCTTATACACAACTCATATTCATTCAACTCTGTTGCATCACTATCAGACGCAGCAGGAAGATAATGGAACACTTCCTGCCCTTCAGAACCAAAACAATGCAATGAAAGCTGTTTTGTGTTCAGAGCTCCATGAAGCTCCGCAAACTTTGCCATATCTTTCAAACGCCTTCTTTCACTTGTTACATTTTATAGTGGGTTGACCTGGCGATGACAGATAGAACACAGGTGCAGTTATGTTATGCATGGTTTTACTGCTTTCTATATCAATATCAGTTACCCCCACACCGTTAATTACTGTTTCCATCACAAGTGCTTCCTGTTGATCTGAAAAGAGAAAAACTAATAGCTGTACCCTACTGTACTCTTCTTCAATGCCCTTTTCTCCAAAGATCTCCTTCCTTCTGGAGAGGCTTGTTTATTGCTGTTAGTGCACATGCACCACACAATAGTCACTCACAGTTGTTCTGGTATACCACTTGTCTATACTGTATTTGCAGAACATGTGCTTAAAGGCTTTAGCATGAAAGAACCACAAAGTAGTCACCCTCAGTAGAGCTGGTACACGACTCGCCTACACTGCACTTGAAAGAGACGTGCCTATCACTGTTAGTGCACAGACACCAATCAATAATCACCCTCAGCTGATTAAAAATATGAATCTCTACCTTATTCTGTTCAAAGGTGTGTCTGTCACGGTGGGCGGACAGGTACAGGCATGTCCACCAATCAATAATCACCCTCAGCTGATTAAGAATTTTAATCTGTACCTTCTTCTGTTCAAAGGTGTCCCTGTCACCAAGATTGACGCTGTGAAAGCAATGAGTGCTAATGAGAGCAAGCCGAACTCCACAAAATGGCCACTACAGTGTCAGTTTATGCTACTTTCCACAGGAAGTTGAGATTGTTTCTTTTGCACATGCATGAGGAGCATCAAGTTGACGATTCACTTACTCGTCTTCAAGAGAAACACTGCACATGCTAGGCTCGTGGTAAGTCTCCCTCATGCTGGACCACCGACCAGGCTCATGTTCAAACACCCTCATGCCAGGGCCTTTCAAAAGATGTGGGGCCAGATGTAGCAAAACAAAAAATTGCGAGTCGCAATTTGTAATGCAAGGAAAAAAAACGTTCCGAAATAGCGACTCGCACCTGGACTCGCAACGCAGTGTGCGAGTCCGCAGATTGCGAGGTCGCTTTTTGCGAGTGTGCAAAAAACGAACTCGCAATTAGCGAGTAGGTGTCGCAAATTGCGATTGCCTTGAAAATTGCTTACAGGTGCAGCAGAACACTCCAGAAACCACACCAGAACACTCTGGAAACACTTCCTGGCACATGATGATGACATCACAGCCAGGAAGTTTACAAATACACCTGGGAGGAGGGAGGACCACACCCTTTTATAACTGCTGAATTTCACACAGGACAAACAGCAGCTGCCATGGAGGGAACCCCAAGAAAGAGGAAGCTCAAATTTTCTGAGAGGGAGCTGGAGGTGCTGACAGAGGAATGCTGTCAGCACTATGATGACTTGTTTGGGAGAGCAGCCCACAATGTTCCTGAGGCCACAAAAAAACAACTGTGGCAGGACATCCAGGACAAGATCAATTCCCTGGGGGTGAGCCATAGGACCATCGATGACATCAAGAAGAGGTGGTATGACCTCCGCTCCCGGACCAAGGAGAGGGTGGCTGAAAGGCTCCGGGAGATGAGAGGCACAGGAGGGGGACCATCGTCTGTGCCACCACCCACACCCCTGGAAGAAAGGGTGGAAGAAACCTTGGAGCAGGAGGCATTGTCTGGATTTGGGGACCTGGACACCTCAGAGCCCATCACATCAACCGGTGAGTACCATGTGATATGCCTGTACCCCTATCAATGCCATACCCCCACCCACCATGTACTCAGGGGCATGCACAACCAAAATAGCTCCATTTCAGGGTAGCAAATGCCAGAATGATGCATTATGGGAAATGTAGTCAAGTAGGCAGTTCATAGGCAAATGTTTATTAGGAAGTGTGCAATAGATAGTAGACACTGACAGTCTGTTCCCCATGTCCCACAGGTCTCCAGCAAGACACCACCAACACTCCAAGCACCCAGGCCCATGAGGACACCCCAGGACCCCCCAGCACCCCCACCTGCACGGTCAGCAGCATCCCTGCAGTAGCCATACCTGCTGCAACAATTCCGCAAGAGGCTGCCCCAGCAACAGGCAGGGAGGAGACAGGTGGAAGCACAGGGCAGCCACCGCTGCGCAGGCGTCGCAGGTCAATACCATCTGGGCTGCAGTCTGCATCCGGGCTACTTCCTCCAACCACCAGTGAGGCACATCTGCTGCGTGGTCAGCGCCTGCAGAACAGAATTTTGGGAAGAATTAGTGGTGTGCTGCACCGCTTTGTGCGCAACAACCATGCCAGCATGCAGCACCTCAACACACGGATGGACATGATCTGCAGTAACACTGGGGACCTTGCCCTTGCCATGAGGGAACTGGCGGGAGGACTACTGGCCCAGGCAGAGGGTGGGCGGCGCAGGGATCGGCAGATCATGCACAGACTGGACAGGATGGCCACATCCATCGGCAGGCTCGCCATGAATACCACAGGCCTGTCGAGGAGGACAGTTGGGCTGCAAGTGGAGATGGGCCATTTCGCTGGGGATGTGGCAAGGGGCCTGGGACGTCTCACCCACATTATCGAACTGATGGAGACATGGGAAATGTCGAGGGCCACAGGGGAAACACCCCAGGACAGTGAGGAGGGCTCAACAGTGAGCAGTGTCTCTGTCACTGACAGCAGGGTGCTCAGGAGTGGCAGGCAGAGCACCACGGAAGCAGCAGGGACCAGCCAGGCTGGCAGGAGGGGCAGAAGGTCTTAGAGATCACCCTGGACCATTAAATGTGGCACATGACGTTAATGTGCCACATGCCTGGTTGGCATTTTACTGCCCATGGACAATCTTCACTTGTGAATAGTTTATTTAATACACTAATAAAACAGTTATTTTTTTGCCACTTAACAAATGGAGTTTTTGGTTAATAGGTGAGTATGGTTGGAGTTGACACGTACCGTCCAAAATATTGTGTTGCAATGTGTTCCCGTCTCAGTCTGCCTTGATTTGCCAAACTCCTATCCCCATGATGGCGATGTGGTTGTTCTTGCTCTTCATCATCAGGATCTGGGTCTGCAGGGGTGAGAGGTAGCCCACGTCGGGTGGCTATGTTGTGGAGGATGGCGCATGCGACCACAATTTTAAATGCGGTAATGGGGGTGTATTGGAGGGCACCTCCACTGCGGTGGAGGCATCTGAATCTTGCCTTCAGGAGTCCGAAGGTGCGCTCAATGAGGTTCCTGGTCCTCTTATGTGCACTGTTGTATTGCCTCTCTGAATCATTGCTGGGTGTTAAAAACGGAGTCATGATCCAAGGCCTGAGAGCATATGCACTGTCACCTGTTGGGCACAAAAGTACACTGTTAGGAAGTCCAGATTGTCGTGCACAGTGACCTGTGTGTATGTCTGCAAGTGTCTGTGGCTCTACCTAGGAGGTAATCGTCTCCGAATTCCCCACGTTCCAGGGGTTGATGTATCCCACTATGCCTAAAAATGTATGAGTCATGGGTACTGCCTGGAAACTTAGCTACAATGTCAGTGATGACATAATGGGCGTCACAAACAACCTGAATATTGAGTGAGTGGGTACACTTTCTGTTGCGGAAAATGTGTTCTAGATTAGCAGGGGGGCATATTTGAATGTGTGTCCCATCTACACACCCTATGACATGGGGAAAGTGGGCAATGCAGTAAAAGTCCAGCTTGGTGCTGTTCATTTCTGCCTCATTCCTTGGTAAGTATATGAAGTGGGACATGTGCGTGACTAAGGCATCTAGGAAGGCCCTGAGGAACCTTGACACTGCCCTTTGGGATACCCCACCTGCCACAGCAATGACCCCCTGATAGCTCCCTGAGGCCAAGAGGTGCAGTGAGCATAGCACTTGCACATGCGTAGTGATGGCGCAGCCACGCAGAGTTTGGTGCTCTAGCTGTGGTTTGAGTAAATCTATTAATTCTAGGATGGCTGCGCTGCTAAGGCGGTATTTGTCATAGATCTCATCCTCAGTTTGCTGAAAAAGAGTCTGCCTTGTTCTATATATCTTATCCTGTCTGTGGCCCCTCCTCCTCCTCTGCTGGGCTGCGTGGACTCTCCTTCTCACTGCTATCAGGTATATCTCCGCCATCTTGTGTAACCCAGATGCCTTCTGGGTCTCCTTTTATACTTTCGTAATGGTTACCACCTGCTCTGAGTTAGTGGTAAATGGGACATGCAAAATGGCCTTTTTGCGACTAGTCACAATTTGCGAGTTGCAATTGCATAAGGTTTGTGACTCGCAAATTGCGACTTGGTATTTGCAGGTCGCAAAATGGGGTCGCAACGGATGCGACTCGCAAACGGGTCCCATCGCTTTTTGCGAGTCGGAAATGGGCTTTTTGCATCCCATTTCCGATTTTGCACTGTCTCAAATTGCGATTCTGCCCGTTTGCGAGTCGCAAACCTTTGCTACATCTGGCCCGTGATGTTTGCATGAATGCACCCTTACACTGGATCCTTTCAAAGGATGTTGCTGAGATAGTGGCATTCCCCCCAATGAGCAAGGGGCCCCTCAGTGACAGTTACCATACACAGTGGGGTAAAACTAAAGACTCTTACCCACTTGGGTCAAATCTCTAGCTTTCTCATCTACTACCATGCTGTTCCAGAATTCTTAAACTATCCTTGGGATGCTGAGATGACTTCCCCTTCTTTACTGCACTCTCCAGCTTATTCTGTTCTCATTTTAGATTCCCATGTAGTGGAATTATTTTCTAGTCACCAGTGTTAGATGATAACTTGCTCCTTTAAGGCAGTAATTACAGGCAAATGAAGTAGTTGAAATACGGCTTGATAAGATATAGGTTGTAGGAGAACCATCCTAGCCTACCTCTCAACCTTGGCTCCAGTTGCAAATCAAATGTGCACATTTCATTGAGGATACTCCCCACCATGAAGTTCCAGTGGAATGTGACACAATTACCTCTACTTGAATCCACGCACGAACCAAGTTACTACAGTCTAATTTGTTAAGCTCTCGGTAAAGTCAAAGGATTTAACAAAAGAAGTGCAAAAATGTGAGTGATGTGACCATAAGAACACAAAGAAAGTCCATATTGGTAGCCCTAGCCTTCATTACAGGCATGAACAGCAAGTCCATTTAGAAATAGGCAATGTATACTGCAATTACCTTGCACACAAAACAAGATTATTTACTTTTCTAATACTTAATATAATTACTATAAATCTCAGTGGCATTCATTTTTTAAATATCTGAAGAATTGTGCCTGAGTCTTGCAAGTATTGAAACAGATCATATATGTGGAAGGATCTCTGTAAATCTGCACAAACCCACTATTCTATCTTACTAGGATTCGACTGTCTGACCTGCAGGTTAAATACTGTGTTGTGAAAAACGCTGTGCTGCAACATTTCTAATATCCTCTCGACTGTGATAAAGTGTTGCATATAAAAAATAAATGTCTGCACAAGCACATTTGCATGAACTGTATTTATAAATGCTGCTCAAAGGGACACACCACTTTCCCTTGCACATATCAAAATTCCAGGAATTTTCAAGGGCCAACTGAATGGGATTGAGAACTAGTAGAAGTCAAAAGAGCAATGGGGTTTGCTGCAGGTCTCAGAGAAATCCTAGATGAGTTCTAGGGATGGCAGAGGCCACAGAGGCCACAGAGGAAGGACTCAGGCCTACATACTAAGCAGGCACCAAAGACTCCACCTTACCTCCCCTATACTTAGTTGGAGTAGGAGAAATGTGAAGTACTTCTTTGCTCCCATACCCTCTCAGTCAAACAATGTTCCACTGCAAGGCTCCTACCTCTGGGGCACCTGCTTCTTAACATGCGCCTGACATCACAAATGGCTTTCAGCTGCCCATGCTATATTACTTTCATATATGAGGTGCGCTTACATTGATTCTTCCTCAATGGTACATGTTGTGTTTCTGATGGAAATTATAAATCCCACCACCCCGGCTGTTTGTGTTCTCTACTTGAAAGAACACTTACAGTGATCATGTCCATGTCATGCCCAAATGTCACGTTAGCACTGCCTTAGCATTAAAAATATGACGCTATGGTGGCACTAATGTGGCCCTAGGGGCTTTTAAATCTGCCCCATAGGGTTTTACCATTTATGTTCACGCCATGATTTTGAGGTTTTTTGTTTAAGTCACTAGATGACTGGTTTTGTAGTGAGTTTGAGGACATTTAAAACACAAGATTCTGTTTAAAAATGACTTAAGGGATTGGTTGTAGAGATTATGGGGGTAATTATGAGCTGGCAATCTCAGGACCACCATGTTGGCGGCGGCGGTCATACCGCCAATGGGCCAGCGTTGAAGACCGCCAAATTAAGACCATAGCAGTCTTCCCAACAGAACACAGCCAAACCACCACTAGTACCGCCAGTGCAGACATGCTACCTCGGAAGTCGATAGGCACCTTCAGGCCGGTGGGTTCCGCCAGATATATTAAGAGGCTGCACACCACCAAGGTTTCCGCCGCTGTGGAGCCACCACAAAAACCCTGCTGGAAACCAACTCTATAAAAGGAAGCACCCTCCTTCTGGAACACATACCTGACTCGAGCCACCATGGAACCTGAACTGGAAGTCCTCCCACTGCTCCTGCTTGCACAACAACTCCAGAACCAGCGATGGCAACAAAGACACCAATCGTGAGTAAACACACCCACCTCACACAGGAGGGAAACCCCAAATTACACATGCACACACAACAGACACATCTGAGACAGCTTGCGAGGGCGACACACACGTAACCACACACCTGTATGCACATACTCACACACCTTCATTCACACATGCGCACTCACTCAACATGCACATCCTTACTACACACACCACGGCCAACACACACATGCCATACACACACTAACCCGCAGATGTAGCACCACCACCGACTAACACAACCATCCACAACAGCACCATTACACACAATGACAACACAACCACAACTACACAGACGCTTCATGAAGCAATGTCATTGAACACATCCACATGACAACACATACTAACAACAACACATAACAACACCAGACAACCAATAAATGCAATCACACTGCCATACAACGAAGCATACGTCACAACATGCAAACACCACACACAACGCATATGACATAGCCATCACCACACACACGGACACACACAACAACCACACAAGGGCACATAACTCCACCATTACACATCTCTACACAACCAATACACAATTTTGCTACATACATGCATGTAACAAACACAAATCTTGCACACAGAACACAACAATGACATTAGGACAAATGGAAGGGCCACACCCACACATGCAAGCCAGGTAAACAGCTGGCATAACAAACACACACACACACAAACCAAAGCCCACAAACACCAAACTGCCATGTTGAAAGAAAGGCAGGACAAGTACGTCAACATCGAATCCAACAACATGTTGGGCCAGATATATTAATAAATATGTCCAATAAAAAATATATATATATATATACAAATAAAAGGCCAATGGCCAGTCCAAAGTGCCAAAGGCACAAATGGCACATTAGAGTGTCCCAGCTTGACTCCTGACTGCAAATTGACAGGCAGGCATCTCAGGGATTAGGGGGAGGGCGTGGAGGAGGGGCTTGGGCTTGCGTTTGGGAGGGTGGTCTTTGGGCTTGGGTTTGGGAGGGGAGTCCTTGGACTTGGGTTTGGGAGGGGGGTCCTTGGTTGTGGGTTTGGGAGGGGTAGACTTCTTGGCAGGGGGAGGGGCATGTGCACTGCAGGGGGCAGGCGAAGACTTGGAGATGGAAGGGCTGGATTTGGGGAGGGAGGAAGAATGCTTGGGGGTATCACAGGATGGAAGAGGAGTAGGGGACAGGAAAACTACATCAGGAAATGCTTCCTAGACACACAGATGGCCATGGCAAAAGGGTTTAGGAGTGGAGAGAGAGAGAGTGGTTAGAAAATGTGTCATTGTGGATATTTTGGGTGCAAGTGTGTGCTCGCAATGCTTGTGGGTGCTAGGTATCTGCTGGGTTGGGGTGTCCGGGTGTTTAGGCGTCTTGGGAAGAGGGGGAGGAGGTGCAGGAAGATGCCATGCTTCAAGGGTGACTGTCTGTTGGGATGGTGTCTGCAGGGATGGTAGATGTGCTGCATGTGGTGGTGTCGGTGGTTGTGGTGAGTGCGGATGTGGTAACTGGGGTGGATGTCTGCGGGTCTGAAATTGTGGTGACTGTGGGTAAGACAGCTTTTGTGGCTGGATCTGTAAATTATGGTGTGGTGACTGCAGGTGTAGTGTCTGTGAAGAAGAGGTTAGTGGGAGAGTCTGTGTAGGTAGTGGATGTTGGTGTGTCTGCAGGTGGGTGTTATCTGTGTGGTTGCCATGGTAGGTCTTGTGGTGCTTGTGCTTGTCAGTGGTACCTTTGTCTGTTGAGGTGGATGCATGCCTGTGTGTATGTCTGCTATGGTGGGTTTGGGGAGAGGGGTTTGGGATTGGGAAGAGGTAGGTGGAGGGGGAACAGTGGACAAAGGGAGACTGGCTGCTGTCAGTGAGGAGGCCAGAGCCTGAAAGGATTTCTCGAGGCCAGTCAGGGCACTGTGAGTGCCCCCCAGGAACGCATTGCTCTGCTGGCCTTACCAATCCTTGGATGGAGTTCACAATGGTGGACTGACACACAAAGATGGATCTCAGGAGGCCAATAGCCTCCTCACTGAGGGCAGCAGGGCTGACTGGGGCAGGGGCAGAGGTGCCTGTGGCAAAGTAGATGCTCACCCTCCTGGGTGAGCCGGTACGGGCAACTGGGTGGGGAACTAGAGGGAGGGCGGTACTAGTAAGGAGGTGGAAGACAAAGATGGTGCTGTAGTGGTCCCAGATGGGTCTGCAACCACCAGGGAGTGTCCACTAGAGGAGAATTCTGAAGAAGAGATGATAGATGTGGTTTTCCCCATGGCACTCCCCTCACCTTCCATCCCACTGGTCCCTCGTTCTTGCTGGTTGCAGCTTCCTGGGTCCTGTGTGCTGCTGCGTCCCCACTTGCCTGTGCCCCTTCTCCTTCGCCTCACAATGCTGATGCACACAAATAGAGAGAGGGAGGGAAAGAGAGGGAGAGAGATAGGACGAAAAAGGTTTAACAGATAGGTCTCATACACACTGTCAACAAGCGCATCTGTGACAATACTTTTACTGGCCAGGACATCGCAGGTGCCAATATACATTACCTACATCATGTCACAACATGTCACTACTACTCACACCTGTATTGCAACCCTCACACCTACATCAATATCTAATTGGGACTGCACAACTGGAGTCATCCACACGCTGACTACCAAACTCATTTCTGCTCGCACAGCATGCCCTGGATGCAGTATCAATTGTGTGCCTGTATACACATCAAACCTCTCCATGCCCCGACTACCAGCTAACTGAACAAAACACTTCTGGCCACTACAGTTACATCACATGATCAGACCATGCCCTCTATAAAATATCCATTACATTGGAGACAACTCCACTCACAGACCACAAAGCACCTGTCTGTCCATTACATGCCAGACCAAACACTCTGTACAGTGATGCTAAAATGGAAATCAACACTGAATTGGCCATTACAAGTCAGACACCCAAACAATTGACATCTGCTGTGTTAAATAAGAGTCTGTGGCATAACCGTTTGAATAGTCTGACCCAATCATAGGGCCAGAACAGCAGACACTAAACACATAGATATCACAACTGATCATACTGCCAAGTGCATCTACAAAGGTCCAAAGATCACATATGAAACATCCATACTCAATCAGTGAGTGCAGTGTCACAATAGATTTACTTCAGTAACACACATATTACATCATGGTGCACTTACAATGCCACAACACCTGCAGTCACACCTGTCAGACTGTGCAACATGACAACTCCACCCTCAAACACCATTCCAGAAATTAGAATACCTGTCACAGAGCCAGACAACACACATCTCAGATGGTAAATGTCATGATGCATTAGGCACATATGGACCAACACCACTGCCTGTATACCACCTAGACATCCCACTACTACATGAGCCAACCAGGGGTGACGAAATGCAACATTAGATTCACAACTACATGCCATGTGACATGCAATAGGCCTACCTCTCCTAATCTGCCACTTCAGCATGGCCAAGGCAACCAGAAAAGTCCCATCCCATCAGATGTGCCCCAACTTACCATTAGGACATGATGTAGGCAGTAACTCTTCAATGCAGCATATCAATTGCTAAGCCATTGTCATACATCCCATACACATACCATGGTGAAATATACAAATCCTGTTGAGGCACTTACCACCTCTAATGCCATCCCATTGGTTTAACTGTAACATCCCCACAAGTATTGCACCTAGAAATGCCTTTTGTCTGCAACCAGACATCATCATATGTACATGTATCACTACCCCTGTTTGGCAAACTTCACATACCCTACAGACAGCAAATCACCTACATACGGCAATACAGCTATCAAATCAATAATCCAGTTCACTGAAGGCCATATCTGTTGTGGAACTGTAATGGCAGCCCCACATTCAGTCACAACCATTACCAGTTTGTGATGTATTTTGTCCTGGTGACCAAGCTAGAGTCACACAGTAGCATATAGAGGTATGCTACACAGATGGGCCAGCCTCTGGAAGCCTGGCCACGCTGCCTTGATGAGGTGTGAAGTGGCCTGGGCTGAACACAAAGTAAGTGCCTGGGGGAGGAGAACTACAGCAGTAAGGGGGAAGGCTGCCAAACTGGTCTTCAAAGGCAAGGAAGGACATTTGGAGCAACCCAGCACTTCCCTCACACCCTGCAACCCCAGACAATTAGGTGCCCACTTGATTAAATTAGGAGAGGGTGTGTTTAGGATTTTTTAGCCACACCAGTGGGTGGGCTCAGCCAGATGTAACCTCCAAAAATCAGTTTCAACCATGATGGATTTTTGAAGAATGTTGCTCCCTGGGATTGATTTTTGCCACACTTCCCATCAAGTGCTCATCACAGGGGGAAGGACCCTGTATCTGATTGGAGAACCAGTATGACCCTATTTTTCACCCAGGAACAAGGATAAATATGGCAGAGCTGCACTCACACCTCAGATCCCTACCATATCCCTACAAGAAAGAACTACAGGAGAAGAAGGACTGCCCTGATGGACCCCTGACCTGCACCTGGACACTGCACTCTGAAGGACTGCACCAGCTGCACACACGGGCTTCACCATAAGAAGGACTTTGCCTGGCTTCAACTGGTTCAAGGAGGGACTCACTGTTTGCTACAGATGATAAGTTCCTAACCAGAGTCTCCTGCATCAAATCCTGAAGAACCTGACCAGCTGAACACTGTCCAGTGGCCAGTTTGGAGTTTGAGCCAGGTGCATTCTGGGAGTTGTAGTCTGCATCCTCAAAGAGCAACTCAGAGCTTCTAAAACCTTGGGGTGAGCTGTGGACTCCAAAAGAACCTTAAAAGACCTTCTGGAAGATCCAGAAGTTTGGAGAAGATTGGAGAACTTTTTGGAAAAATCTCCATAAAATGACTGACCTGCCTTGGCGACTTTAACCGTCTTGCCTCAAGTGCGATCTGGCCTGACTTGCAGGTTTGTTCTGCTGAAGAAAATCTCTGAAAAAGTGACTAAGTCCAAACGTAGAAAGTTGACCGGGACCTCCCGAGCAGTGTATCTGAAGAGGCTCCAGGGACGGCAGATCAAGATTCAGGTCCAGTCCAGTCAAAGGATTTTCATCTTGAAAAATAGACTAAGTCTGAGCGTACAAATCTTCACCGAGGGCTCCCACGATGGGTATTCGAGGAAGGGCTCCAGGGAGGTCGGATCGGACTGGCAACTTTGTCCCGCTGTAGAAAATATTAAAGAAAACCACTGAAGTCTGAAGTTAAACTTTTGACCGAGGCCTCCCACTGGCTGTATCTGAGAAGGGTTCGATCACAGTTGGCCTCAAACTTTGACATTGCCCTGGTCGAGGTGCGACCAGATGACCAGATTGGCGCTATTTGACCCTATGTGCTAAAAAACACTAAGGGGGTCATTTTGACCCTGGCGTCCGAGACCGCCAGGGCTAAAATGACGGAAGCACCGCCAACAGGCTGGCGGTGTTTCCTGGCCTATTACGACCGCGGCGGAAGCACCGCGGTCGCACCGCCGGGGTCGGCGGTATTCCGCCAGATTTGCCCTGGCGGTGCTAATCTGCCTGGGCAGCGCTGCTAGCATCGCTGCCTAGGGGATTACGAGTCCCTGACCGCCAGCCTTTTTCTGGCGGTATGAACCGCCAGGAAAAGGCTGGCGGTATGGGGAGTCATGGGGCCCCTGGGGGCCCCTGCACTGCCCATGCCACAGGCATGGGCAGTGCAGGGGCCCCCTGACAGGGCCCCATGTGGCTTTTCACTGTCTGCTATGCAGACAGTGAAAAGCGCGACGGGCGCAACTGCACCCGTCGCACGGCCACGTTGCGGCCCACATCCCCGCTGGGCCGGCGGGCGGAAACTTGGTTTCCGCCCGCCGGCCCAGCGGGGATGTCCAAATGGGCACCGCAGGAGTGTGGGCGCATTGGCGGCCGCCCAGCAGTTACAGCTTGGCGGGCGGCAGTAGCCGCCGCCAAAGTTGTAATGACCCCCATATTCTTTAAAAATTCATATCTTCGGTTCCCCTTATCCGATTTTAATCGTTTTTGTGTCATTTCAAAGATAGAAATATAATCTATTATTATAAATTGGTATGTATTTTTATTGTGTTTTATGTTTCACTTATTTACTGTTTTGTGATTTTTACACATTTATCTCCTAAATTAAGCCTTGTCGCTCGTTGCGAAGCTACCAAGGGTTGAGCTGGGTTTAATTTATTGAGACCTAACTGGACCTAATTGGAGGTTAGTGGCCTACTGCTAAGTATAGGTACTTACCTGCCCTTACCAGTAATACACTTTCCAACACTATCCCTATGTGTGTTTGGGGAGGTGAGTGCTTGAATGTAAGGTGCAGAGTTTACATGTATATTATCTTACATACATACTCACTGCTGGATGCTATATTCACTTCTGCTATGGACAGATTTGTGTTGAGCTATGTGTCCTGCATTCTCCTGTTCTCATGGTATTCCACTCACTGACTGTGTTATGTCAATTAATGCCTCTGCTACCTATGGCTTGAGGCATTCATGCTCATTAGCCCTTGGTAACTGTTTACAGAACAGAGTTTTGCACATGTCAGATGGCAGTTACAGTGATTTGTCATGTATTTCCTGTGACTGGGGATGTAGAGATGTCATCTGTTTTGCCCTGCTTTGGTGGCAATCTACAATGTGCTGGACAACTATGTACTGCATATGTGCTTTGTGTAGCCTTCTATCCAGATGTAACTATGAGTCATAGTCTCTTTTGCAGGCTGGATGAGTACATTTACTGTAGTGTGTGCTGGAATAGTGACTAATTTACATCTGCCCTGGGACACATCTGTTGTACAGTGTCTCCTGAGGTGGATGCCTCCCTCTGATGTCCATAACACTGCCTGTTGGTTTAGGGGGGCATACCCACATAACATTTTGCAGACAAAACTTTTGCACATGTTCAAATAAAGACACATATGTTGTTGCTGTAATTAATAGTGTTTATTGGGAATACAGGGGAAATGTGAACAAACAACCCATGGCGCATACAGTGAAAACAGGTGATGAGTGGGGTCATGGTAATGAGAGTAGGTACCACAGCTGTAGATAGCACAGGTCAAGTGTCCAAGGGCCATGGGAAAATGGAGTAATATCATTGAACAGTCAACAGGGTGTCTAAGTGGCACACATGGGAGAGAAATCAGCAGAGTTTCACTTCCTGGCAGTGGGTTTGGTCTGCGCATCTGCTCCAGCAAGGTGTCTGGATGGACATCCACGTTTGTGGGGGGGTTCATCAGCTACAGAGGGAGGGGTGCCAGAGGCCTTTGTTTCTCCTGGCAGGGCCTCCATTCCACCATCTGCGGCAGATGTGGAAGGCACAGATGTGATGTGGCTAGTAGAAGGGGCCTGTTGGTGGGTGGTAGAAGCATGCAGGGTGGCGTTGAGGTCCCTGAGCACCCCTGCAATGGAGGCTGTGGTGGCACTGTGTCTGAACTGCTGCGTGCCCTCCTGGTGGTATTCCCTCTGCAGCCTTTGTTTTTTCCTCAACATGGTAATGATCTGGCCCATCCTGTCCAGGGATTGTTGATATGCTCCCAGGACTTGGGAGATTGTTTGCTGGTCAGTCGACTCTCTTTGATGCCCCATCCTCTGGCCCACAGGTTCCCTCCCATGTCCCCTGCCCCCATGTGCCTGTGCCCCAGTATGCACACTCCCAGTGTCACTAGGACCTTAATTGTCTTAGGTGGGAGGGGTGAACTCAGGTCCCTGTACTGTGGGGCACACTATTGATTGAAGTGTCCTTGGGACAGAGGTTTGGGGACGAAGGGTTGGCTGTGCTGTTGATGCCACAGGATGGGTGGGTTTGATGTGGGCAGGGTGAGGCAGGTAGTGGTGGACTTAACAGGTGCCCCATATGGGCCAGGCAAGTCGTCAATGTCCAGACATCCAGAAGCGTTGTCCTCACTGGGGCCTTCATCCTGAGGAGGGCTGTCTGTCTCTGGTTTCCTCTGCATGGTGGCAGTGGCAGGTGTACCTGCGGATGGAGTGGGAAAGAGTTAAATTGTGGATGTGTGATTGGTTATCTCTTTGTCTGATGCATACAATGGCTTGACATGATTCCCAGCAATAGCAATGACAGATGCAGCACTGCAAACATTGGGACATGTATACCATGCTCCATTGAGGATTGGTGTCAATTAGGCTAGGTAACATTTGGTGGGTGGTGGGTTCAGGTCCTGTGTGATGGTTCACATGACAGGTGTGACCTGTTTCCTCATGGCAAATCAGGCTTGCGAGATGTGAGTGGTGATATCTGCACATTGCAGCATGGTGTCCAAGTGGGAGTAGGGTATGTGTGTATGCATGCTAACTTGTTCTGTCTGTGCATTTTGGTAAATGAGGTTTACCTTCTTACCTTCTAACCTATGTTCAGTCCATTTCAGGGGTGAAGAACTGGATAAGTGGCCATTAGGTTTGGTGACAGTGCTGTGCTTGGCCTTGTTTGACATTGTGTAGTGCCATTGCATTGCTGTCATTGCCATGTAGAGGTCCTCAGTCGAAGCATCCATATGGTGCAGCTAGTGCAATAGTCATACATGCAAGAGATGTGCTGTGGAGTGGACATAGCAGAATTTGATGTAGATGGGCTAATGCATTGTGGGAGTAGTAGTGATTGTTATTGGCACTGCTTACCATGCACTTGCCAGGAACTGTGTGGCCTTTGGGGCTGGGTGGTAGTGTGGCATGTAGGAGAGGGGCATTAGCTGATTAGGTGGGAGGTGTAGTGGGAGATTGAGTGAATTGGGTAGTGTTTGGGTGGTGTGGAAGCATGCTGGACAGGACGAATGTGTGCCAGGGGAGTGCCAGACCTCTGGATATTCCAGTCAGGCCCTCTGGGTGCAGGATGACCAAGACCTTCTCCTCCCTCGATGTGAACTCTGGGGGGTTACCGCCGGTCTTCTGCATGGCTTTCTGGTGGCATGATGTCATGGAACGCACCTTCCCCTGTAGGTCGTTCCACCTCTTCCTGATGTCCTCACTTGTGCGTGGATGGTTGCCTACTGAGTTGACCCTGTCGACAATTCTCTGCCATAACTCCATTTATTTTCCTGGCAATGGATGTTTGCTGGACCTGTGTTCCAAGCAGTTGTGGCTCTACCCTGACAATTTCATCAACCATGACCCTCAACTCATCGTCTGTGAAGCGTGGGTGCTTTTGTCAGGACATGGTGGTGGTTGTGTTGTGGGTGGAGGTGGCTGTTGTGTGTGCAAGGGTGCAGTGTAGGGTGCTTGTTGGGGGGTGATTAGTTGTATGTGATGGTCGATTGTAGTGTTTGTGTGTATTCCTTATGTGTGTATTGTGTTGTTTGTGCAGTTGTGTGGTGTGTGCTGATTGAGATGTGTATGTGTGTCTAATGTGTAAAGGTGGTGTCTGTCGATTTTTGCCTGCTCTCCATGTATGTGATTGTCGTTTGAGTTGCCTAAGATTGTGGGTTGTGTGGGAATGTCTTATATAGTGCAGTGAGCAGGTGTGTCTGCTGTGTGTATGTGTGCCAGGTGTGGGGTTTTCAAACTGGCCAATGTGGTGTTGTATTCTGTCTGAAGTGAGTATTTGTGTGCGGCGGTTCACACCACCAATGGTTTGCCTCCACGGTAGAACTGCTGTGCTGATTTGTGGGTCGTAATCTGGTGGGTGTTAAGTTGTCAGGCTGGCAGGGCTGATGGTGAAAGTGCCTCTTTCCCACCCAACTGTGTCCTGGCAGTGTTGGATTTGTGGCTGTTTAGTGGCAGTCTTCAGGGTGTTACTCTTAATATGGCGGTCCGATGACCGCCAACATGGCGGTCTTTAGGTGCCCGCCACTGCGGTGGTCTTCTGAAAAGGCAACCAAAGTCGTAATAAGGCCCTATATCTGTAAATGTTTATTGTTTGTACACTGATAATGAAAACTGGGTAAATCTATCATAGTTCATGTCTGGTACCTGCTGTTCTCTCACTAACTGCCAAGTGTTTGGGTATGTTGTTTATTGTCCCCCTGAAAGAAATACACTTCTCCCCTTCATCTTAGGCTTGGTGTTAACTTTCTGAGGATTGTTGCTTTCTTTGTCTTTTAAATTTTGGTTAGAGCACCATTTACTTCCTTTTTCTTATAATATGGTCAATTTATTAAAGGCTAAGTGCATGACGAAGAGAGATGAAATAGGTATTTATCTTTATTTATGGTTCAGTAAATAATATGAATGTGGTTGATGTTTTAAGGCAAACCCCGCTCAGCAAGCATTGATTCAATCACAAATCGCTAAAATTACCTAAACCTGTACCTTGTTGGTAGAATATTTTGACGACACAAACTCTTCACCAGTCCTAAAGGTGCCTTGATATACCCGTGTGATGGTACAACTCTTGCATTCCATTGCAAGGGACAGTCTCAGGGTGTAGCCTTACAATGCTATCAAACCGGTTGTTGAAGTAACTGAAAGATAAATATACATACAATATAACACACCTACGACATCAGGACAAAAAACTGTGAAACATAATGGATGATCCTCAGGACAAGGGCTCAGTCTGGAATCAAAACGATTTGTTTTTAAATAACACCTGCTGCCATAGTCTGCAGCTTTGAAAAGTTGTGAACAGATAGTCATGAAGCTGGGCTATAAAAACACAGCTAGAATGTTTTCCATTTATCATTCTTACAAAGATGAAAGGCCGAATTAGTCTTGAAAGGTGACACACCCTTCAACTGCAGGTTTGACATAGCTCTCTGCAGCAATGACTAACCCACTGAGCTGTCTCAATACTTACTACTAATGTGAGCATAGTAACTAAGTATGAAAAGGGACAATGAGAGATAGACTAGTATTCAGAGGTGAACATTTTAGCTGACCGTGAAGGCAGCAAACCTCAGTAAAACAACCGGTTTTGCAGCTTCAAGAAAACAATACCAAATGAAATAGCATTCCCACTCTGCCCTCCAGAGACTAATTTAACTTTGGTGATCTTCTTGAGATTACCTTCAATTTAAAACACATTAGACCAGCTCTACCCTGAGTCGCCCCTTTCATCCCAGGGCCTTCTGGTTAGCCAGTATTCCCTACTCACCTTCATCATGCGTGACTTGTAAACCCCGAATATGCCCGGACTGTCAATGAGGTTACCAGACAAATAAAAATTACAAATTCAGTAGGAAAACCGCACTCCCGATGTTGTCCCCAGAACAGTACACCAGCAAAAACCTTGCAAAACAGCTAGGAATAGAGTATTTTACCAATGGAATCCGTGTAGTATCATTGATTTACATAGGCAGTCAAAATGGCACGTAATCCTGTACTTTTGCAATGCGGAGCCCCACAGTAGAAAAACTTCCAGCTGCAGGAATACTGTGTGATGGAGGCCTTACTTAGTAGGTTTTTAAAAATAACCTTTAAAACTTTCTGTTCACACAAACTTGATAGAATCACATATTAACGAGGTAAGCATTAAAACAAATCAGAATGGCCACTGTATTCTACATAAAGAATTTAATGAAATAACTAAAATAGTGCTGTGGGGCTTGGTGAAATTATACACGCTGAGGGAAGCATAGCGGCTAACACTCCGCCCATATTTCATTCACTAAATCAGAAAACAAGTCCCACCTTCTCTACCCTTAATGGTGAGTTCTCAAAAGAACATGACAAACTAGGTGAAATTGTGAAATTGTGCTATTCATAGTACATTTTTAAAATAAAAAAATAAGAACAGGATCAAAAGTTAAATTGCATGCATTCTGAACAGTACGCTACTCATACAAGCAGAGCAAACGAGTCATATCAATTTTCACGGTCCTTTCATAAACTTATGTACAATAGTAGGCTACCCTTCATATGCAGGAGAGGATAGCATATAGTAACATATACAATAACATAAGAACAGGCTCAAAAACAAGGTAGTCAACAAATAATTAAAAAGAAAATCATGAAAATCATGAAATTCACAGTTCAATAACACGGGAAACGTACTGCATTATCTGCATGCACACACAGACTACTACATGAGACAAAAACTGGCAAACCATAGATACCCTCGCAAAATAAGGCTGCCAAATGTACATACAGTAACCAGAAAACCAATAGAAAATATAATTTCAAGGTATTTAGACTCTCCTAACAAATCAAAGGTAGATGTACTGTTCAGGGTTAGCACAAAAATGTTGACTCTAACACTGAACAGTACTTAGGGGACCATTATTATAACTAATGGTGTGCCTCCTTTTAACGCCTGCTCTGAGCAGACATTAAAAATGCCCCAAAAAATGGTGCAAAGAAATCTTTTAGATTTGTTTGTGCCATTTTTTGCCCCCTCCCCCCCAACGGGGGAATGCCCTCTTGCATGCATTATTCCTGACACATGCATAATGTGCGCAAGGGGTTGAAAAGTGGCGCAATGCAGGCATTGCGCCACTTTGTAAATATGGTGTGTGGAAAAGGCACCTTAGCGCCATCTTAGCTTTAAAAATAAATAAGGCGGAACTAATGTGGTGCAAGGGGCTCTTAAATCTGCCCCATAGAGTCATCACTTATGGTGTGAAATTCTTCCCCTCTGGTCAAGGCCTACTGTAGTGTGGTCCTCTATCTTCCTCAGTGTCACTTGCACAAGCGGGCACTTGTGTGAGCTGTTGCAAACAAACTTGGGGTGTAGTGATGTCCGTCTTGGACAGAGTTAGTCCCCCCTCTTTTTTAGCTTTTCGCATTGCACATTTTAGACGTTGTACATTTTAGCTACATTGTGTTTTAGAAGTACTATTTTTTATGCACAAGCTGACACAGTAATCTTCTAAGAAGGCAGGGTACAGAACATTTGTTTCTAGTGAGCTTTCTTGGCACATAATCAGGAACACTTCATCTAAGATCACATATAGAACTAGATATTGTGGGTTTCGTGTTTCTAAGTTCAACTATGGCTTCTAATACCAAGATTAAACATCATGCCAGAGCTGCAAGTTTTAACACAGTGCAGTTTTATGATATAAGAAATGTGCTGACCAGAAGGATCAGAGGGGCATTCCAGCCGTGACCATCTTGGGCCTGCTGTGTTCGACAATGCAGCTTTGCTAGAGCCGATCCATCATAATGCTGTTTATTTTGCTCTGTTTTGTCTGCCTAATTATCGCAGCCCATTCTCTCTATCATCTATCAAAGATTATGTTACTTTCAGTAAATATATTGAAAATCAGCACGTATCTTTGTGTTTTTGCCTTGGCATGCAAGAGTAATATGACAAAAGGGTAAGATCTGTTTCCAAGGCCTCCTTGAGGGGTCAGAGTGTCATGTTTCTGGTTGCCACAAATCACATTCTCTCTCTAAGTTTAGGGCTTTAGGTAAGGTTCTGTGAGCTAGCCAGGAACTGGACCGATAGTTTCTGAAGGTGAGAAAGGACTCAGTCCTCCACATTCTGAAGTTCTGGCCTCCCAAATGCATAGTCCTGTTTTCTACCAGGAACTGCCCCACATGGCGCAACCAATATTAGGTCCAGTACTTATTTAACGAGTCTTCTCACATGTGCCGTAGGTGCCCTATTCACCGTAAAACAGAGAGGTACATGGTGTTAGGGACATTATCCTCCTCAGCTGTATAGGAGACACCTATATTTGTCTGTAGGTTGTTCAAGTTTGAACCTTTAAAAGGATATCCCACTGTAGCACTTCTCTTCTCTGAATGACATATAAAATGGCAAATCAAATCAATATTCCTGTTAATTCCAGACAAGCACCCACACAATATTTACTACAAAATGGGCTAGCAAATGGGGGTGGTGATGTTACGTTCATGATTAAGGCACACACAGCGCACATAACTAAAGGTTTTTTACTCCTGGATCACTTTTCCAGCAGTTGATGTTTACAATTTAACATTTCATACATTCACACTGGCAAATGTACAACAACAATACAGAGCATATAAAAATTCAGAAATACGGTTAACTTATCAAGAACACCAGAATTGGTTTTAAGCCACCTACCACATATCATAGAACATGATAGACTGGATCCCCTCAGTAATGATGGGGCTACATGGCCAGTGTTAGCTAGCCACACACCATATACTAACAAACAAAATCTGATAGCGGGCAACTTACTTCTCTTATATACTCATTTAGTTAATCTATGCAGGTGCTTAACACAATTTATAATGCCCACACTAGCTTCAGTACCAGGAAGTATTTGAAACCTGTGTGTCTCCAATGAAAAACCTCTTATTCCCTGTAGCAAAGCCAGACCATTCCTATAGAATTGTCTTAGATTATAGACATTAAATAGTCACTCACGCACATTTGCAATGCACAATTCACACAGTGCAGCTCTGATGATCAACATAGTCTGCAAAATATACAAAACAACCCTGAATATTTCCAACCATTTTTTCTGCCAAAATCCAACACCCGAAAGCAGAGATTTAAACACTTTTTTTCTGTATTAGGCTATCAGCATCACTTTTGTCAACTTTCTGAAGGGTTATAAAAAGTCCTGGACTGTTTGCTACCCAAATAACATCAATATTGACCAAGAAGCATTGTAGTATGCTGATGATATATATCTAATGGATGATGACTTAAAAACACATTTAGCCAGGGTGGCTCATACTGTTTTGCGATTTGCCAAACAAGACTGAAAATTAAACTTCAGGAATACAAAAATTACTTTCCTCAGTGTCCTATTTTTGCGATACAAACTATCAAATGAAAGAAAGAGCCTGGCATCACACTTCCTAGAGAAGTGTGCTCAATTACAACCACCAAATACAATTAAGAAATTACATTTCCTATTATGATCTTTAATTTTGTCAGAAATTACATTCCAGACTATGTACTATGCATAAAACTTTTGCACGATTTAATTCATCAATATTTTTCTAGTAAGCTCTGGACTATAAAGCATACACAAATACTCACATCACTGCAGACTGACATGCTTGCAGCACAACATCTACACATATGTGTTAACAAAACAAATATTGTCATCCGGATAATTCCTGGTGCAATTAGCTTCACGTATATCACATTCCATGAAGGTGACAGTGCTAAAACCATATAAATCACATTCATATTCTCCAGCAGAAATGCATTTTGCATCCACTTAAAAACTATTGACTGCAGTACAGATGGCTGTCATAAAGAAAAGTCGGTTGGCTCAGGGGAAATGCATAATTGCCATTACTCCTGTCGTAGCCTTAGAGGCTATTAACTAAAGCTAATGTAACAAATCCTAAAGCACTACACCCTTGGTGGATACGATGGACCACTTCCTTGACTGACACTGACGTAGATTATGTCATTACTTCCACAATGCAAACTCAATAAATTTTACAATACGAACAGGAGTACCCTATGCCCACAAACATTTTGCCTCTTGAACAGTATAAATATATATTATGTACTGATGGGTCCACCCAGTCTGATATAGCTCCTAAACACCAATACTCTGCGGCTTGCACAGCCACGTATGGAGTAATGAGAGCTGGTGAATTCCACCCTCGTAAAACATGCACCCAGTCTCTTGGGGACTGCACAGCACAGCTTGCTGAACTAAAAGCATTAATTCTGGCATTGGAACATTCGGATCCTGAAGCCCCACTTAAATAGTATGTGATTTGTACTACTGTGTCCAGTCTTTTAACAAATATTTGTATTATTGGTGCCTAAATAGATTCAGAGACTCTAAAGGGTATGCTTCTGGATACTTTGCTGACATTGATGATTTGTCTTCTGAGCCATCTGAAATTTCATTTAAAGGCATACATACGTTTCTTCATTGGTTAAAACACACTTATCTAGTTCACCAACTGTGCTATTTGTGGAATATTCTTGTTTTGCTTGCAGTACTTTTATGGACTGGATTTGTAACTGTTTTCTTTTTGCTTATATATGGGCATTATCATCCAAATGCTCAACAGTGGTAATACATTTTATAGCATGATTACTTAAAACCAACGCCAATTCGATGCATTACATCTGTGAGCTATAATACACACAAACACATATGCATTAATGCGATTAAAACAGTCTATACAAAGTGGCCAGGCGGCTTTTACCCCACCCTAGTTTTCTTAAGATTTAAAATAAACAGAAAATTGAGGACGGATCCTCCTTAAAACTCAAAACAAACAGAAAGATTAGGACAAGTCTTTGATACTAATCTTATTTTTCCATGACAGTACAGCATTGACCAGCATCCCAATTCTGATGGTGCTTGGTTACACCTCGTGCTAGATGTAGAACAATGACGCCACTATCAATCCTGACTTTGCGCCGACCTTGCAGCTACCAATTCAGCCATTTTTTACAGAGATTTGCATGCCTGCATCATAAACTTTGTCCGCCGGCAGGCAAAAGGAATCAAAAAGCCACTTAGCCAGCTGATAACAGCTGGTCTGCAAGTGAGTATGCCAAGGGTCGTAAAGGTGTGTTTCAAGAGTATTTTCCTTTGCTCCCACAGTGCTGGACATACACAAAAAAGATTTGTTTGTACCCACAAAGATGACATGCTTCCGACCTGAATTGCTATTTCCAGGAGGGAACCATATCTTTGGTGGCAATCGACCCAAAGCACAAAAGCATAAATTGTTGTTTCAGCGTTTGCCCCAAAAAAGCTGATAGACATTCCTGGGGTCTGAGAGTTTTGTATAAAGATAGTACCACCCAGGCATGTCGTCTTTTGGCAAGTATGTTCTTTTTAGTAATAAGTGACAGTGACCGGGTTGCGGCGTTGACCATCCGGTAGAACTCCCCTTTACTCAAGCTCATGTCCCAGACAGTGTCCAGGCCCAGGTCCTTTATTGAGTGGTTTAGATGGTTTCCCCATGAGCCGATAATATTATGGTGCTGTTGTTTCTTGATTTCAAGCCAGCATAGGGTACTTATTGATCCTGTTTCTGCGGCTGGCAATCGCCAGCAGAGTTTTACATACGCATTCTTGCTCTGGAATATATAGGTCTTCATTATAACATTGGCGGTATAAACCGCCTACAGCCGCGGTGATGGCCGCCAAAAGACCGTCGTGTGGCTACCGGCCGTCAGCCGGATTATGACCACAGCCGGAGTTCCCCCAGAAGGATGGTGTAAATCTGGCTGTGGCCATGCCGGTGGAGGGTGGTAAGGTGGCACTGCTGCTGACCGCCGCAGACCATATCATGACACATGATACGGTCTGGCGGTGTTCTGCTGGCAGACGCTGCCGCTGGCAGCAGCGCCCCGTCCCATTTCCTGCCGGAGGACCCCCTCACAAAAGGTAAGTCGGGTGCTCCAACAGGAGAGGGGGTAAGGGGGGTGTGTGTATGTCTGTGCATGCATGTATACCGGTGCGTGTTGCATTTTGTGTGTGTGTGCATTTATGGATGTGTGACTGCGTGTACGTTGTGTTGTGTGTATGCGTGTGTGCCTGTATGAAAGAGAGTGTGGAGGTGTGAGTGAATGGATGTATGCATGCGTGCTTGGATGTGAGAATGAGTGTGTGAATGCGTGTGTGTGTGTATGTGTGTGAATGAAGGTGCATGAATGAAGGGGGGTCTGGAGAGGGGGGTTGGGGGGAAAGCAGGGGAGTGGGAGGAAGATGGGGAAGACCCCTATCAGTGACAGGGAAGGAATTCCCTGTCATTGATAGTGCCTACCGCCATGGTTTTCGTGGCGGTAAGGAAGCCACGAAAACCATGGCGGTAGGCGGGGTCATAATCCCACAGGCGGGCTAGTGACGGCCGCCAGGCTGGAGACTGAAGTCTCCAGCCTGCCGGCCGTTACCGCTGTGGCGGTCGGTGTGGGAAATTGGTGGTTTGGTTGAGCCAAACCGCAAATGTCATAATTTGGCGGTAATTACCGCCAGCCTGTTGGCGGTATTACCGCCACTTTAACACCACCCGCCAGGGTTGTAATGAGGGCCATAGTATTTTAACCCAAATTCTAGGCGAACCTGAGCTGGTGAAGCTGAGTTGGGAATCTGGAACACACCTTTGTAGGCCTTTGTTTGAATTTGATTAAAAACTGCTGGTTCTTTGTCCAGCATTATCTCAGCCCCACAAGTGACTGTTGCCATTTACCGTGCTGTCATAACGGAGTGCAGATGATTATATGATGGACAGCTCAGTTTTTCTTTTAGTATCTTAAATCCATAAGTCAGGGCCTGCGCTTTTGCTCGAGCAGCGACCAGCTATGGTTTGAAGGACAGATTTGTATCTACTTTGAAGCCTAGATATTTGTAGGCAGCAACAACCTCCACCTGAGTTCTATCAAAAAATCATGAGCCAGATTTACATTTCGAATCCACCAGTCTGACCATGTTGGTTTTATTCAGATTCAATTCTAAACCTTGTTTGGTGATGTAAGTAGTAAGAGCATCAATACTACACTGCAGGCCAATTGGACTTTGACTAAGAAGTACAATATCATCTGCATACTGTAACCATGCAACTGTATCCTGAGCCAGGAACGGTGGATGGTTTGATATCGAGGAGAGAGTCTCAGCAAGATTGGCTCAGTATAGGTTAAAGAGCATGGGGGCTAAGACACATACTTGCTTTAGACTGTTTGAAGTATAAACTCTGTTGGTGACATGGCTGCTTGCTCTGATATTAACTTGCGCCCAGGGGCCTGTGTATAGTGCCATCATTGCGGTCAGCAGGCAGCTGGGTATACCCCAGCTTTTCCGTTTTTCCCACAGACAGGCTCTCGGGACCCGATCAAACATTGATTTAAGGTCAATGAAACAGGCAAATAGCCGACTTTTCTTGAATCTGGACTTGAAACCTAACAAGGCCAGGGCAGTCAGATTGGTTGAGGTTCCCATGCCAGCTCTCAAACCAGTCTGGTTTCATGGTAAAAGGTGTCTCTCTTGAATCCACCCCGATTGATGTGACAGCAGACATGATGCATAAAGCTTAGCTTCAACATAATTCAAGGCTATAAGTCTATAGTTCGTTGGAGAGGCAGGATTGCCCATTTTGTAAATAGGGTGGAATATGCTGCCTTTCCAGGCATCTGGAAGGGTCTTAGAGCCACCAGATAGTAGGTCCAGTATCACCTTTAAATAGGGTGTTAGGAATACCATTCGTCCTGCTGCTCCTGCTATTTTTAGCTTCTTTATGATGCCTTTAGCTGTTCGATATCGATGTCCTTGATGACGTTGACTTGGTCAGGATCTGCCTTCGTCTTGACAAACAGTGGAACTGGTAGCTCAGATATTAAAACTCCATGTATCTTCTCACAAAGTACAAGACCTATCCCTTGTGAATATTTCTGCTACTCCAGTTCCTGACAGAATTGTATGGGATAAAGTACCGTATGATATACTTGGTCCTACAGAAATAATTCAAATACCTTATGTCTTCAAAGATTTCAATAGATGATGTAATTACACCTAGTATGTGGTCAAACGATTGGGATGTACAAACAGTTAACTCAATGCTGTCTGAGCTTGAATATTACGTAGTATTTGAAAGTGAAGATATGAATAAGAACAGTGGCAATTATAGAGAATTGTTCTGTTACCATCATTATGGATGCAATTTTTTGCATAGAGTTAGAATTCCATGCACAGTTTTCAATTATAAACATTTGGACCATTCCCCGACTCCACCAGTGGTTAGTTATAAAACACATTCAGACAAATTTAAATATTTTCTGGGCATGACACTACAGATCCTGTGTCCAATTATTTCAAATCAACACCTCAAAAGGAAGGAAGAACATGCTGACCAACACCAAATTAATATATTGGAATTCATTCATTTCCCAACTATCACTCAAAGGCTATCACTATTGAAAAGATACAATTGATTTAAAATCAGTTTGGGGAATAAACAACTGGTGGGTACAGGGCATGGATGCCTTATTTAAAGTGTGTCTGATCACATTGAAGATGAATTTTCTGAATGACACGATACAGCAAATGACTTGCATAGGTCTAACTAAAATTAAGGAAATGAATGTGCCCAGTATTCCCTCTATTGCCCAATTTGATAATTGGCAATAGTTAATACATTAAACCGAGGAAGAGCTCAATGGAATGGTTAAAAATGGTGCATTTAATTCTACACTTTCAGGTCCCAATGGGTGGTTATTGTGGCCAGTGGACACAAATGGTTGTCATACTCATTTTCTGAACTCTTTGCAGGGCTTTATTGCAAGTAGGCCAGACCATCATTACATCTCTCAACACAAAGGAATAGTAACAACTTACAGTGTGGGAATGTTATGTCAGCAAGGGTTGCAACACTTCACATGGTCAGCAGTAAAAGAGCACCTCTCTCTCCTCTCTTAGGACACTGACTTGCAAGATTTCTTGTTAGGTCCTAGGTCACCAAGATTGAAAAGATTCCTCTATGCCCTCTGAAATTAAATATGAAAGCTTTCACAAATGGAAGTGGCTGCACGTTTGAGGCAAATAGATCAGGATAATTTAGAGGAAGCATTGGCTTTGTCTGGTAATGGAAAGACCACATCACATTTACACTTTAAATAACAGTGTGTCTTCTGCAATTGGCATCATACAAAAATAACATCTTTTCTACAAGGTGCGCAGAGTCAGTTATACAGTTGGAGTGAATATTGCAAATATTGAAGGGAAGTTGAGTGCCTTATAAGCACGTCAACTGTACAGAGTTGTTTTTGCCCTTTAATTTGACACTGAAACAGCTTTTCCTGGCCAAGAAGGGTGCCACAAACACAATGCTTAACATGGAAAAGTTATATCAACTGTCTTTCACTGTAGCAGAGACACCTTCAGCAGTATGGCTAAAACATGGATTTATCTCATTGCCTTTTTCCTCATTTCAATTCATTGTATGTTTGAAACTTTTTCCAGTGGCCAGATAAGAGGCTTTAGGGGAGAGTTTATTCCACGAGGTGTGGTGTGGGAAAACAGGGCTGATTGCAGAGGCCCCCTAACTTTGTGCCCCCATTTTCCACTTTATGCTGGTGTTTTCCTGACTCTGATGGTGCCCTGGGTACTGCTAACCAGTCCCAGGGCCTGTGCTCTGTGTAAAATGGATATGCAAATTAGGCTAATTATAATTGGCTAAGTCAACCTACCTATAAGTCCCTAGTATATGGTAGGGCATGTAGGTTTAGGGACCACAGCATAGGTGGTGCACACCTAGGTGCACTGCTGAGGTGCCCAGTGTCATTTTAAAAGCAAGCCTGCCTTGCTGGCTGCTTTTAAATTAAAGTTATATGCAAATTCGACTTTGGAATTAAAGGTACTTCCAAAGTCTTAAACTACCTTATTTTTACATATAAGTCACCCCTAAGGTGTGCCCTATGTGCCCCTAGGGCTGGGTGCCATGTAACTATAAGCAGGGACTTTATAAAAATAGCTTTATAAGCCCTGGTGAGGTAAAAACAGCCAAATTCGTTTTTCCCTCATTGAAGTAAATGGCCTTCATAGGCTAGAATGGGCAGACTTTATTTTAAATTTTAAAGTCTCCTTAAATGTTACATACCAAGAATTTGGTATCAAATTGATTGTTGTAATAAATCCCACAACTTCCAGTTGTTGGATTTAATATAACTTGTCCAGGTAAAAAGTTTAGACTTTACCTAAAAAGTTGCCAATTTCAGCTCTGCATTGTTTTTGCTGCTGTGCTCTGATTGGCCAGCCTGCAGCAGCTTCTGCCAGGCTTCCTTGATTAGGTGTGAAGTGGCCTGGCTTCACACAAAGGAATGTGCTTGGGGGAGAGAATCTCCCCTCAGCAGATGGTGAGGCAGGAAGGGGGAGGGCTGCCAAACTGGTCTTCAAAGGCAGAGAAGGACATTTGGAGCACCCAGCAACACCCCCACATCCTGCAACCCCAGACAATTAGGTGCCCCCTTGATAAGATTAGGAGAGGGCAGGAGAGGGGTGTGTTTATGATTTTTAGCCACACCAGTGGGTGGGCTCAGCCAGATGTAACCTCCAAAAATCAGATTCATCCATGTTGGATTTTTAGAGACTGTTGCCTTCTGGGATGGATTTTTGCCACACTTCCCAGGAAGTGGTCATCACAGGGGGACGACCCTGTCCCTGATTGGAGAACCAGGACCCCCCTGCTTTTCACCCAGGAGCAAGGATAAAACTGGCAGACCTGCACCCACGCCTCAGAACCCCTCCAGAATTCAACAAGAAAGGAACTAAAGAAGAAGAAGGACTGCCCTGCTGGACCCCTGGCCTGCACCTGGACCCTGCACTCCGAAGGACTGCACCAGCTGCACACTTGGGCTTCACCACAAGAAGGACTTTGCCTGGCTTCAACTGGTTCAAGAAGGGACTCCCTGTTTGCTACAGGTGAAAAATTGCTAACCAGAGTCCCCTGCACCAACTCCTGAAGAAAGCGACCAGCTGACCACTGTCCAGTGGCCAAAAAGGAGTTTGCGCCAGGTGCATTCTGGGAGTTGAAGTCCGCACCCCCCAAGGACCATCACAGAACTTCTGGATCCTTGGGGTGAGCTGTGGACCCCAAAAGAACCTTAAAAGAACATCTGGGTGAAGCCCCAGAAGTTTGGAAAAGATTTGCGAATTTTTGGAAAAAAGCTCCAGAGAGGGACCGACCCGCCGTGGAAATTCTAGCCGGCTTGCCTCAACCGCGACCCGGCCTGACTTCGTGGTTCGTCCCGGTAAAGAAAAACATCCAAAAAAGAGACTAAGTCCGAACGTAAAAAGTTGACCGGGACCTCCCAGCCATCGTATCCGAGAAGGGCTCCATGGACGTCGGATCAAGATCCAGGTTTACCCCGGTCGAAGGATTTTCATCTCGAAAAAACGACTAAGTCCGAAGGTAAAAGTCTCCACCGAGGAAACCCACATCGCGTATCCGGACAAGGGCTCCAGGAGGTCGGATTCAACTGGCAGGTTCGTCCCGGTGAAGAAAAACTTCAAAATAAAGACTAAGTCAGAAGGTAACTTTTTAACCGAGGCCTCCCGCGACCTGTAGCCGAGCAGGGCTCCATCGCGGTCGGCCTGAAAGTTTGACTTTGCCCCGGTCGAGGTGCAACCAGATGACCCGATTGGCGCTTTTTGTTTCTAAGCGCTAGAAAAGTAATAATTCTTTAAAAATTCATATCTCCGGTTCCCCTGAACCGATTTTAATCGTTTTTGTGTCATTTTAAAGATAAAAATATAAACTATTTTAATAAATTGGTTTTGGATTTTTAAACTGTTTCCTGTGTTTTATTTAATTACTGTTTTGTGATATTTGAATGCTTTACACTTTGTCTCCTAAGTTAAGCCTTGACGCTCGTTGCCAAGCTACCAAGGGTTGAGCTGGGATTAATTTACTGAGACCTAACTGTACGTATGTGGAGGTTAGTGGCTTGTTGCTAGGTGTAGGTACCTACCTGCCCTACCAATAACCCATTTTCCAACATGTGGGAACTGCTTTTCGATTATAAGTGTATAGGCGGGGAAAGGGAAGTTTTTTGAAGCGGAAACAAATGTGAAACTTCACTAAGCCACTCAATGCTTTGCAAACAGATGACATTGCACAGCATCTGAAATGCATCGGCTGCCAATCTGGCTTGTTTCTTGAAGGGAGTACCAGCTTCTTTGATTCGCCTGATGTTCCAGTTGCTTTCAAATGGAAGTTACTTGATACTGAATGATCACAGCTGTTGTGGGATGACAAGTGTCCCATATGTGGTTTCTGTTTAGTAACCTGCTTTGGTAATGTACTTTTTCCTCCTTCGCATAAGATTAGAGTAGCCAGCTTGTGGCCTTCCATTTCAACATTTGTTAGCTTCGACAGGCTGATCTGACTCAAAACACTATTGTTTAAGAAGAACGTGGTGCTCACATCTGCCCATCAGAAATTTGATATGCAAGTTACAAGGTCATAATCTGAGATACAGACACTCTTAAACACTGCTTTTCTGAGATATATTGGTGAACTTGTGGGTCACATTTTTAATGAGTCAAACACTGCAGGAATGTTACATTTTTTAAAGTGGTATGGTCTGAATTTGTCAGTACCTTTCAGGCTGTTATTAAAGTGATTTCTGCAGCAATTCACTCTTTATTTCCGAGTGTCTTCAGAGGTTTTCCACTGATATTGGCTTTAATATGTGGCATTTTGTTCTTGTGTTTTCTGCTCCACAATGGAAGTCCAATGTCAAACCCAAAGGTTGAAACAACTACCACATGTCAACCTGTGACATAAACTTATGATACAACACTTTGGTGCATCTTTACTGGAGGAACTGAATGAAGACTCTGTCCTTTCAGCCAGTGTGCTTTTTATTGCATCCAGCCTGTGTCCCACTGCCTAAGCTGCCCTCATAAAAGCGCACTGGCTATTTGTCTTGCAACGCAGTTAGTACTATCTATGGACATAAGTCTGCTGATGTCCATGTTACGGTCCATTTTTGGTGTTGGCCTATGCAAATAGGATTTCTTCATAATGCTGTTTATTAGCCACTCCTTGTGAATACAACTTCAGTATTTATTCCTGCGGCTCATCATCAGCGGGAACTGCACATGATGCTACTGTCTTTGTGGCAGCTGAAACCACTGACCATGTGTGCTCCTTCAGTCTCTTCACCGAGGCTTTAGTGGTACTATTGTCTGCAGAAGTGGGATCCATCCTGGATTCCATTGAACTTGACAATTTGGACACCTCCATGAACATCTCAATTTGGCTACTATTTTTTACTAAATGTAAACAATTTAAAATTTCTTTGATTTGCTTGTTGGAGTGAACTTTTTATAATTTTACTAGTTTTACATGCTTTTAGTCTGTTGGTTTGTTACTAGAAAGGGGAGGGTATAGAGATGTCCATCTTGGAGCCAAGTTGGTTCACCCTGTTTTTTAGATTTTCTCATTTAACAATTTACACCCTGGAATGCCCATCTGACCCTTCCGGTTAGCACATTGCGTATATAATAAAACTGCACTGTATTAGAACATGCAGCACTGACATGATGCTTTGTCTTGGTATTAGAAGCTGTTGCCAAAATTGGCAACATGGCACTCAGAATATCTCATTCTGTATGCAGCCTTGGACAAAGTGTTCCTAATTGTGTGTCAAGAAAGCTAACTAGAAACAAACCTCAAGTACCCTGCCTTCTCAGAATAATATTGTGTAAGCTTGTACATAAAAAAATAATACTGTTAAAATGCAATGTAGCTAAGATATAGCCACAACCATCTTGGGACTGCGTTGTTCATCAATGCAGCTTTCTAGCGCTGATCCACCAGCCTCCTGATGAGGATTGCCATTCACCATACAGCCAGATTCCTGACACCAGTTTCAGGTATGAGGCAAGGAATAATCCTTTGGATTGGGCAGGCAGAAAGGTAATACCCAAATATGCTCTCTTTAGGGTAGTAGGGCCAAATAGGGATCTCTAGAACTTCTAGAACCAGCTAACCAGAGTGAGAATGTTCATTGTTTTCACCTTATTCATAATGCTGTTTTATTCATCCCTCTATAAGATGACATTAGTTTCAGTAAATATAGTGAAAACGCAACACGTATCTTCTTTGTTTTCTCACTTTGGCATGCATAAGTAATATGGCAAAAGGGTAAGGTCTCTTTCCATGGCTTCCCTGGGGAGTCAGAGTGTCATGTTTCAGGGTACAATAAATCAACATCTTCCTGTAAGATTAGGGGTTGTTGTGAGGCACTGCGAACTAGTCAGGAACTAGGCCAACAGTTTCTTATGGTGTGGAAGGAATCAGTCCCCTACGTTCTGAAATTCTGCCATCTCAAACGTGCATTCCGGTTTTATAATACGAACCACACCACAGGGGCCTGTCTTAGAGTTCAGAGAATTGGTACTCTGTCACAAAAGCAATGGATAACCTTTCCTGCCGTAGGATATAATGTATTTTTAATAAGGCAGAAGGGATGTCAATTACATTTGTCCCCAAGTAGCCCATCCATCAAACTCCAGGTCAGGCCTTTGAGCTTTAGCTAGGAGGGAGATTGAGAGACCCTCAGGTTCACACGTGGTGACTCTGGGCACACTTCCTTGGCACGCTTCTTCATGGTTCCTCCTCTGCTGGATTTGGCTCCAGGGCTTCTCTTCATCTGGCAGACAAGGTGCCCCATTTCTTTCCTTTTAAAAGTCATACAGGCTCCAGTCTCAAGCAGGTCTCAGGCAAGCCCAGAACTTCTCAGCAAGATCTGCAGGTTTCAGGTGATGTCCTTTCACCTGTAGGAGACTGGCTATCACTGAAACTAGCCTTTGATCACAGTAGCTCTTCAGAATATCCCCGTCTATGGCCAGTGAAGTAGCTTGGTACTAAAACCAAGTGGGCAGGTTTGGGTCCCACATTTTTCCCAATAGTTTCCAGATGGGTATATGATTCCGTGCTCTAAGGGTCAGGAGCCAGATTATAGTTGTTCCTTTTTATAACTTTATCTTCTTTCTGCAGTGCAGACAATCTTTGTGTGAAGTGATGGCTCCTTCAGGTATTAATGATGATGCTGGCTTCAAGCAGGAGTACTCAAAGCATGAGCACAATGCATGTGAAGCACTGCACCTGGCTGTCCTCAGCCTTCCAGAATGGGTCACCCAAGGAAAGAATAAAGGCTAGAGTCATGCCTTCTTTTCCTCCAACAATTTAATCTGCTAAATCATCCATTCTCTTACCACCACCCACAGGACAGGATTCAGGAAGAACTAATCAGCAATTCTCTTATAAATAGGTCATATGGGATGTCTAAAGCAACTCTATTTCCTTCCTTTCACACTTCAGCAAGTGGGGCAACTGGGGCTACTCCCTCCAGGATTTAGAAAGTACATTTTGACTAAATGGGGCAGTAGTATCAAAACTTTCATCTAGTGCCATGTCCAAACTAAGGACCGTCCAAATTGGAACCCACTGGCTTCAGCATACAAAACCACACAACTGACATGGAATCCTGCCAGTAGGTAACATACTTGCAACATGCTCTCAATATAAACACAGGGATGTCAGCATACGGTCTTGGCATGACACTTGAGCAGAAATTTATATGGGTGGGCCGATAGCCTTTCTGCCTGTGTTAGAACAGGGGAAATGCTGTTTCCACAACATCCAAAAATTAGATGAGGTCACCACCACTCTCTGTACTTTTCACAGAGACACAAATAGTAGTCTTATGTTGCTCAAGATGTATAGTTTTGGGGCTCCATACTTAAACACAGAGCCAGACTGTGGGTCTCAGGGTCAATTTTGAGCCAGGTAATTACGAAGTGTGATAAAGTATGCATCCACATAAATTTCAGTATGTGAAATCTGCTGGAATTTAACAGGGGTAGCAACATTGTAAATAATGGGACATATGGATATGGTAGAAAAAACACTAAAATATGCAGATAAAACACTGTGTTTAAGGCAAAACATGCAATAAGTGATAACTTATCACACCTGATATATTCTGAACCCCACAGTGCTTGATTCTTTTCAGGTGTTATAAATATGACATACCCATCTAGTGCATGTAAAAACCAGGCATAAGTGACTTGCCGTTGATCAAGACCACTTGTTTAATTTTAATATTTAGTCACAATTACATTTTCATCAGGACTGAATTTACAAGGAATAAGGAAATCATAAAAAATGTCACAAAAGGACCAACATCATGTACGTATTTAAAACACAGGGCTCTAGTCAAAAACTGCATTTTGTAATATGTTTAGTATACTACAGTAGGACTACTGAATCAATAAACAAATTCTTTATTTTGTCTTTATAAAGCTATAAAAGAACATATAAAAACAGCACACAATATGGAGTTTAGTACCATCATAAATACATAAAATATACACAGTTGTTCCATATAAAAGACCATATCCTTGGCTTAAAATTATTTTTTTTCAGTAAAAGGAATTAAAACGCATACCTATGCCCGAGAATCAATGCACTCCTTATGTAATATAATACAGCATAACATACTTCTGTGGAGCCTAACTGCTGAAAAAAGACTAAGGGCCTGATTTAGAGTTTGGCAGAGGTTTTGCTCCATCACAACTCCGTCTGCCGAAATATAAATCACATTATATCCTATTGGATTTACATTTCAGAGGACAGGATATCTGTCATCGTTGTGATAGAGTAACCTCCCCAACAAACTCTAAATCAGGCTCTAAACCAGGCAGATGGTATCTAATGTTTGTAGCTTTTAAAATGGGGGGTATGATTTTTTTTGTGCAGGCATAAATACCACATGCAAAAAAACATCTAGAGCACTGTGCTTTGTGGGGATGTAGTATTACAGAGACATTTCCGGAGGGTCTTAAACCACAATCCTCTTATAGGAAATACACAAGAAAAATGGATAGTACTCAGTCTAAATCTTGTTAACCCATTCAGTGCCTTGGACGTAGAGGTTACTTCCTCTGCAGCACCGCTCGGGTGCCAAGGACGTAACCATTACATCCTGCACCAGGCCCTCGGAGGAAGCGCTAGTGCTCCTATGAGGGCCTCCCACGCCCCTCCCCTAGACAGGGATGGAAGGGGAATCGCTTCCCCTTCCACCCCGCCCCCCACTTCTCTGTGATTTCTGATGACGTCAGTGCCTGATCGGACACTGACCTCATCAGTGGCCGCCCCCATTGTGCTGGAAGCTCAGCTTCCAGTGCGATGGGAAGAGAAATGAAAGCATCTGTCTTCTGATCGGGGGTGGGGTCAGGCAGAGAGGCAGCAAAGGAAAGGAAAGGCCTTTCCTTTCCTTTGATGTCTTTCTGAGCATTTCTGCAGCCCGATCACTGCAGAAATGCCCACTAGACACCAGTGATGTTTGTTTTGTTTATGTAAATAATGAAGGGAAATGACCCATTGGGCAAGAGTCGCTCCCTTGGGGGGCACTTTTTAATTAGGCCTTTACTGTCCCCCCTGGAGACAGATCAGCCATTTTTAATTAGGCCGATCTACCCCCAAGTGGGGAAGAAATCACTAGACACTATGGATTTTTTTTGCGTCAATTTCACACAAGAGGAGCGCCCCCTTAGGGAGGGGTCACTCCATCGGGAGCAAATTTATTTTAGGCCATTTCTGCATCCCTTGGGGGCAGATCGCCCTATTTTAATTAGGCTGATCTGCTCCCAAGGGGGGGCGAAATCACTAAACACCAGGGATGTTTGTTTTGATATGTAAATAAAGGGGAGCAACACCTTGGACAAGCGTCGCACCCCAGGGGGGCATTTTCTTTTCTGGTCTAATCAGGTCTTTTCTGCCCCCCAGGGGGAGGGGGGCAGAAACCACTAGATACCAGGGATTTTTTTTTGCGTCAATTTCACGCAAGGGGAGCGACACCTTTAGCAAGGGTCACTCTCCTGGGGAGCAAATTTATTTTAGGCCATATCTGTCCCCCCGGGGGCAGATCAGCCTATTTTAATTAGGCCGATCTGCCCCCAGAGGGGCAGAAGCCACTATACACCAGGGATCTTTTTTTCCTATATTTTAGACTTGGGGAGCGACCCCTTAGGCAAGGGTCGCTCCCCTGGGGGACAAATTGTTTTTAACCCATTTCTGCCCCCCTTGGGGGCAGATCAGCCTATTTTTATTAGGCCAATCTACCCCCAAGGGGGCAGAAACCACTAGATACCAGGGATTTTTTTTGTGTCAATTTAAAAAAAGGAGAGCCTCCCCTTTAGCCAAGAGACGCTCCTCTGGGGGGCAAATTTATTTTGGGCCATTTCTGCCCTCATTGGGGCCAGATTGGCCTATTTTAATTAGGTGGATCTGCCCCCATGGGGGCTGAAACTACTAGGCATAAGGGATTTTTTTTTTTTTTTATTTTTTACAGATGGGGAGCGACCTCTTAGGCAAATGTCAGTCCCCTGGGGGGGCAAGTTTATTGTAGGTAATTTCTGCCCACCTTGGGGACAGATCGGCCAATTTCAATTAGGTCAATATGCCCTGAGGGGGCAGAAACCACTTAGGCACCAGGGATTGGTATGTGTGTGTGTTTTATTTGGGGGGCAGTCCGTTGGGCAAAAGTCCCTCCCCCATGGGAGCACATTAGTGTTGGCCATTTCTGCCCCCCTTGGGGGTAGATCGCCCTATTTTTGTAACACTCATCAGCCCCCATGGGGAGGGCAGAAGGCCCACCAGACACCAGGGAAGAATATTTTTTGTAAAAAGGGTTGGGTATGTCCATACCCTTACCCCAAATAATTGGGGGCAAAGTTGTTCTGCCCACTGGTGGGCAGATGGGACAATTAACTCTGATCCACTCCGCGCGAGGGCAGAAAGTATACTAGATGCCAGGGAAAAAAAAATAGTGGGCTGGTGGCTACCAACCAGTATGGGCATGGTTATGCCCCCACCTCAACTGAAGGGGGTAACAGTCTTTCAGCTCTTCCCCCTCACACTAAAAGATCGTATCCCAATGGCAAGCAAGAGGACATTTGATTATTTTGGGTTTTGGTTTTACATTTGGGCCATGAGAGCTTGTCTAACTCTCAAAATCGTCCCCCTTGGAATGGTGAGGGCTGCACTTTCTTTACTTTGAGACACTGCCAAGTAGAAAAATCTACGAACCTAGACACATCTGAAAACTAAACATCTGGGTAAGTCCAAGGTGGTGTGCTTCACATGCACCCGCACCATTTTCTTACCCACAATGCTCTGCAAACCTCCAACTTTGCTTGAAATCACATATTTTCCCCACGTTTTGTGATGGAACGTTCCGGAATCTGCTGAAATCCATAAAATTCCTACCACCCAGCATTGTCACATATTCGGATAAAAATTCTGCCCCACTTGTCAGCCTAAAAATGTTTTATTTTTCAAATTGCCCTTTTGGAACCGCTTTGGTCCCCCCTTCAATTTTGACTTGTTTTTGGCTCTTCCCTGTCACAGGCACTCGTCCCACCTACACAAGTGAGGTATAATTTTTATTGGAAGACTGAGGGAAACATTGGGTGGTAGGAAATTTGCGCTGTGATTCCACAAAGAAATGTGGGAAAAATTTGATTTTTTAGCTACATTTGAGATTTGTTAAGGATTCTGGGTAAGAAAACACTGGGGGATCCATGCAAGTCACACCTCCCTGGACTCCCTCTGGGGTCTAGTTTTCAGTAATGTCTGGGTTTGGTAGGTTTCCCTAGATGGCTGCTGAGCGCAGGACCAAAAACGCAGGTGCACCCCCCAGCAAAAACATGTAGTTTTGTATTTGATAATTTTGATGTGTCCACGTAGTGTTTTGGGGCATTTCCTGTCGTGGGCACTAGGCCTACCCACACAAGTGAGGTACCATTTTTAGCGGAAAAGATTGTGGCTCTCCTCAGATTCCAGAACTTTGCAGCACCGAAATGTGAGGAAAAAGTGTTTTGTTTTGCCAAATTTTGAGGTTTGCTATGGATTCGGGTTAATAGAACCTGGTGAAAGCTCCACAAGTTACCCCTCCTGGGTTCCCCTAAGTGTCTAGTTTTCAGAAATGCCCAGGTTTGCTAGGTTTTGCTAGGTGCTGGATGAGCTAGAGGCTAAAATCCACAGCTAGGCACTTTGCAAAAAACAGGGCAGTTTTCTTTCGGAAAATGTGATGTGTCCATGTTGTGTTTTGGGGCATTTCCTGTCGCAAGCACTTGGCCTACCCACACAAGTGACGTACCATTTTTATCGGGAGACTTGGGTAAATGAGGGGTGGAAGGAAATTTGACGCTCCTCTCAGATTCTGGATCTTTCTATCTCCGAAATTTGAGGAAAAAGGTTTTTTTTTGCAAAGTTTGAGGTTTGTAAAAGATTCTGGGTAACAGAACCTGGTGAAAGCGCCACAAGTTACCCCATCCTGGGTTCTGCTAGGTGTCTAGTTTTAAAAAATGTACAGGTTTGGTAGATTGTCCTAGGTGCCAGCTGAGCTAGAGACCGAAATCTACAGCTAGGCACTTTCAGTTGTCAATGTAAAAATGTGATGTGTCCATGTTGTGTTTCCTGTCGTGGGCATTAGGCCTACCCACACAAGTGAGGTACCATTTTATCAGGAGACTAGGGGGAATACAGAATAGAAGAACAGGGTTATTGTCCCTTGTCTTTCTCTACATTTTTTCCTTCCAAATGACAGTATGTAAAAAAGACGTCTATTTGAGAAATGCCCTGTAATTCACATGTTAGTATGCAAAACCCAGAATTCAGGAAAGTGCATGTTGCATTTTTGGGCATTTCCTATCATGGGCACTAGGCCTACCAACACAAGTGAGGTACCATTTGTATTGGGAGACTTTGGGGAATGCTGGGTGGAAGGAAGTGTGTGGCTCCTCTCAGATTCCAGAACATTCTATCACCAAAATTTGAGAAAACCACATGATTCTGGGTAGTAGAACCTAGTGAGAGCCCCACAAGTCACCCCATCCTTGATTCCCCTAGATGTACAGTTTTAAAAAATGCACAGGTTTACTAGGTTTCCCTAGGTGCTGGCTGAGCTAGAGGCCAAATCCACAGCTAGGCACTTTCCAAAAAACACGTCAGATTTCAACGTAAAAATGTGATGTGTCCATGTTGCATTTCCTGTCGCGGGCATTAAGCCTACCCACACAAGTGAAGTACCGTTTTATCAGGAGACTTGGGGGAATACAGAATAGAAGGCAAGTGTTATTGTCCCTTGTCTTTCTCTACATTTTTTCCTTCCAAATGACAGTATGTAAAAAAGGCGTCTATTTGAGAAATGCCCTGTAATTCACATGCTAGTATGCGGAACCCGGAATTCAGGAAAGTGCAAATAACCACTGCTTCTCAACACCTTATCTTGTGCCCGTATTGGAAATATAAAGGTTTCCTTGATGCCTATTTTTTACTCTTTATATTTCACCAAATTAATTGCTGAAAACCCATTGCAAGGTGCAGCTCATTTTTTGGCTCTGGGTACCTAGGGTTCTTGATGAACCTACAAGCCCCATATATCCCCACAACCAGAAGAGTCCAGCAGAATTAACTGTATATTGCTTTTAAAAATCTGCAATGGCTGGAAAAAGCTATAGAAGAAAACGTGGACAGAAGTTGCTTTTTTTTACCTCAATTTCCATATTTTTTCATTTTAGCTGTTACTTTCTGTAGGAAAACCTTGAAGAATTTACACAAATGACCCCTTGCTGAATTCAGACTTTTGTCTACTTTTCAGAAATGGTTAGCTGTCTGGGATCCAGTATTGGTTTCATACCCGTTTCTGTCACTAACTGGAAGGAGCCTGAAAGCACAAAAATAGTAAAAATGTGGTATGTCCCTGTAAAATGCCAAAATTGTGTTAAAAATGTGGTTTACTGATTCAAGTCTGCCTGTTCCTGAACGGTGGGAAGATGGTAATTTTAGCACCATAAATCATTTGTTGATGCCATTTTCAGGTAAAAAAACACAAGCTTTCTTCTGCAGCCCTTTTTCCCATTTTTGTTTAAAAAACATTTTAGCTGTATTTTGCTATTTTCCAGGTCTCCTCCAAGCCAACCCACAAACTCTGTGTACCTCTAGAACCCCTAGGGTGTTGGAGAAAAAGAAAACAAATTTGGCATGGGTAGCTTATGTGGACAAAACGTTATGAGGACCTAAGCACAAACTGCCTAAAATAACCATAAAAAGGCTTTGCACAAGAGGGGGAAAAGACCTGGCAGTGAAGGGGTTAAATAATACCTATGTTGATGGTTTAGTAATAGTACCAAATATGGTTGTGGCACTGGAGTTAAAATCAAATCAGAATGGGAACTAATTGTTTGCGTGTTTTGCACATAGGCATTGAATGAAAAATCATTGAAAATTAGCTTTACATGCTCTTTAGCCTGTGCCATGATCCTTAAAGGATTATCATAAAAATCAGGAATACCCAGTTGCTCAGAGACCATCCTGATACATTTCAGCCATGTGATGTCACTGGCTCCTTCCAAGTCTTAACAGTTTTTTACTACGAGTATAGTAAAAGCTGCTTCTGGAGAGGACCATATCATCGTCCACAAAAGTAGTGGTGCAAGCTGTGCAGCATCAGTAAAGTATTGTAAGCCCAGTTTCACACGGCATTTAAACATGGCAGTATGACAACTGAGTTTGAGATTTTTAAAATGTGTTTCACCCATCTGTTTGATGGTTTGAAGTTGAAAAATATTTGTAGGACTACTCATTTAGTTTGAAATGCTATTCACAAACTTATGCATGAAGATCTCCACCTTGCCTATTGTTTCTATGAGGAGCTCTCTGCTATGGTATCACTCTATACTTTAGAAGTAATTGTGGGAGGGATGGGGAAGTGTTTGGAAAATGGGGACTACTTCTACATAATTTGGAGTGGTTTGAGGACAGGTAAGGAGAGGTTTGGTAAGGGACTTGCAAAAACTAAAAACCCACCCACAAAAGAGTAAGCCCATTGCTATTCAAAACAACACTTCTAGAGTTACTACAGCCCAAAACTCCCAAAACAGTAAATACACTCCAGCCCAGCCTGTGAAATAAAGAACACAGGGGGTTCAAGTAACACCAAATAGAGAATAATATTAACAAAAAAAGCTTATTTTGCATTTTAACAGAAGCATGGACATTTATCTTGAATATATATTGAATGAATAAGAGTACCCAAAGCCTATAAGATACATGTCACTAATAGACTACAACATGCACTGTACCACCCACTACAATGACAGTGCTAAAAAGACTGCAGGTCTACCATTTTAAGCCTAGCTGTCGTAATTTTAAACTACAAATGTGAACTGTTAAAATAACCTCTTCTGCAGGTAAAAACCTTCTGTTTAAATATTTATAAATAACCCAAATGTAGACATTATTATTCATAAGGCAGGGAGAATGGTATTTATAATTAAGATATGTAGGAGTTTAAACTTAAATATGTATTTTCAGTGAAAAAACCCTAAAATCTATTTGCCCTACAACAAGGCTGGCTGTCCCTAGGAAACCTCTAGGTTACATGATTACATTTAATAACACTAATTTTGGTGAAGAACCAGCTAGAAAAATAATTAAACAACTGTTGTTTAATATGTTTAATTTTAAGAAAAATCTACTTTAGAAAGTTATCTTATCCCTTTGTAAAGCCTCTGGAGGGCCATTTGCATTTGTTCTCCTGCTTCTTCCGCATGATTCCAGGTGTCCGGAAATGTTGCGGTGTTGATAGAGGTGTTGCACAGGGTGGTGAGTTCCTTGCCGATCCTTGGTTTCCAAGGTTGAAGATGTAGCGCAGGCATGCGTCTGTGGGAGCTCCCAAGTGAATGGATTTCATGGTGGAGGAGATGCCCATCGCGAGAAGGATGTTCCAAGTGGTCAGTATGTGGTTCGCGTCGATTACCATAGTGGTGTATTTGTCGAGGAAGTCTGTAGGTTTGGGTTGGGGCTCGAGCTTTCTGTATATGGTTGTGGTCTTGTCATGGAAGAAGTGGGCAAGGTTGTCACTCATCTCCTGTGAGGGTGTGATGTTGTTTTCACTGGCAGCCGGGTTGAAGAATACCTTAAAACTATTGAAAAGTTCCTTGGTATTGTTGGTGTTGGTTTTAATGCGTGTGGCAATGACTATCTTCTTTAGTGCTCTCAGCAGGTGGTGGAACAGTTTGCGGGAGGTCTTGAAGGCTGCTTTGTCAGAGGTGTCCTTGCTGGCGTGCCATCTCCTCTCCAGCTGTTTGCTGTTTTGTTTTGCTGTTCTGAGTTCTTGGGTGTACCAGCTGTCATTTTTGAAGGATTTTCGATAAATGTTGTTCTTGATGGGGACAATGCCCTCGGTGCAATTGGTGATCTCGGAGTTTACATTTTTCACTCCCTATTCGAGGTTGGTGAAGGTAGCGGGGTTGGAGGTGTTGAGGGCATCCACCCAACTGGTCTCTGAGATTTTGTTCATCCTCCAGTGGGGGGCCAACCCCAGGGAACCCATAAACTCTCTCTGCTCCCATTCCCAGCGAGGGTACTGGAAAAGATCATCAACAAGCAACTCATGACATACCTGGAGCAGAACCAACTGCCTACTGCCTCCCAATCTGGCTTCTGCAGCAGTCACAGCACCGAAACTGCCCTGATCACAACCACCGATGACATCCGAACTCTCCTCAACCAAGGACAAACAGCAGCTTTGAACCTCCTTGAACTCTTGGCAGCCTTCAACACCATATCCCACCTGATCGAAAGACTCCACCACATCGGCATCCAAGAGGACGCACTGAGATGGATCTCCTCCTTCCTCACTGAAAGAACCCAGAAGATTTACCTTGCACCGTTTATCTCCAAACCAAAGGAGATCACCTGCAGTGTCCCCCAGGGCTCATACCCTCTGCCCAACGCTTGTCAACTAATATATGACCCGCTGGAGAACATTGTCAGATCCCACAGTCTAGATATAATTACCTACCCAGATGACACCCAACTCATCCTCTCACCGATGACCCCTCCACCACCAGAACCAGCTTCCACAGATTCATGACAAGCATCGCTGATTGGATGAAGAATGACTGCCTGCAGCTGAACACAGACAAGACAGAAGTACTGATCTGTGTCAACAGCAGCAACATATGGAACAACTCTTGGTGGCCATCAGACATAGGACCCACACCCACCCCCTCCGACCCCCCCAGAAACCTCAGAATCATCATTGACAACAAGCTCACCATGAAATGACAGATTAACAACATCTCCTTAGCCTGCTTTTTCAGTTGTGCATGTTATATAAGACTTTCAAGTGGCTACCTCTACACTCGAGATGCCCCATGACACAGGCTCTCATCACCAGCCAACTGGACTACGGCAACACCCTCTACATAGGAATCGTTGCGCACCTCCTATAGAGACTTTAGACCATACAGAACAACGCAGCCAGACTCATCCTAGGCCTTCCCTGACGAACCCACAATATACCCCACCTCAGGCAACTCCACTGGCTCCTCATACAAAAGAGATGCCAATTCAAGCTGCTGACCCACGCACACAAGGCTCTATACAACCAAGGACCTGCATACATTAAACACTGCCTGAACTTCCACCAACCATCGAGAAGACTACAATTTGCCTCCCTTTCACTTGTAAATACTCCCCACATCTACCAAGCAGAAGTAGAGGATGCTCCTTCTATCACTTTGCAGCAAAAACCTGGAACAGCCTCCCCACACATCCTTGGGCCATCATCTCACTTCTGGAATTCCAAATGACCTTGTGAAAACAGCTCCCAGAGCAGAGAACAAAGGCCTGGCCATTGGAAGGTGTTAATGTTCACTTGACAGGGTGACCAATAAGGTTAAGTTGAGGAACTGGAATAATTTCAAAGCGGTCTCCTCTGTCACAGGCAAATGTTAGCACACACCTAAGCAAGGCACTTCCTATTGCACACACCCCAGTCAGACAGGTTCCAATCCCATTGGGCTTCTTTTTGACTTTACAGTGTCAAATCCTGCTGGAGCCTCAAATCTCACATGACAGGTCTGTTTGGGTTTACATTTAAAACTGGGGCAAACTTGAAAGAGAGGAAAACTGAATTCCAAAACTATTTGTGTGTATTCACTCTCTGGTTGCTGAAAACTCCTGCTTTTTGCTATCTGTCTCTCGGATTACTGGGGGGGCACTGACTGCCCCAACATGAACGTTAGTGTTAGATACGAGGAGACACTAGAAAACCATAGTAGATTTCCACTCCTCACACATGCACACACTCAGACCTAAAGTTTAGTGGGGCCACAGACTTCTGTAATCCTAAAAATACCCAACGTCGGTAGGATTGACCCTGGGAACCTTTGCCCCATTGTTTAGGGTGTGCTTAGGAAATATTCCCACCCACTAGCTCTTAGCAAGCAAAAACGTGGAATTTCCAGGCACCCACTTCAGAATGCTCTGGACCTGAGGAAAATCAGAAGAGGACTGAACCTGCTGTCTGTGATCTGAGAAGAGCCCTGAAGGACTGGACCTGCTGTCTCTTGTACCAAGAACACAGAGGTGGACAGAAATGGCCAAAAGGTTGACTTCCTGTAAAGGTTACAGGGACACAACAAGAAACAAAAGGATTTTCCTGCAACTGTCCAGCTGACCAGTGGCAACAACTTGGACTTGACACTGCTATTTGCCTTCTGCCAGACACCCTCCGAGTCTCTAAGTTCCTCCGCTGAAATCCTGAGTGCTTTAAAAAGTGTACTTCTTTGGAAGATTAAAGGACTGAAGTCAGAAGGTAGAATCTTTGACCAGTACTATTCTGGTGGGTGTATCTGACCCTTGTTCCATGCGGTCAGAAAATTGCACCTAGGTCCTGGTCCCCTGCGACCATTGAAAGTCATTGATACTTTATGCTTATTTGTGCTATTTAAAAGCTCATATTCCCAGTTCCCCTTCTTGGATTTTTGCCATTTTGGTGTAGTTGTGTTAAATTGTACTCTATTTTTGTGATTCGATTTGGGATTTTTATTGGTTTGCATTTTGACCTTATTACTGTTTTCAAACTGAATAAGTACTTTACACATTGCCTCTAGGTTATATGGTGAGAAACTGGGTTGTTATGTTGTTGGTTGACTGGAGTATGAGCACTGGTCAAGCAATAGCCACAATCCCTTGCAGGGTAAAATACAAAAAATCACTAAATTAACCTGTACTAACCCTTTAGCAGCACAAAACAACAATGGACGGAGTGTTAAAACTTTTCAAACACTCACCCCCAGTCACAGATCTGGGTTTAATTCATCAGTCTTCCCAGCAGCACAGCACTTCTTCCTGGCAGACTATCTACAGTTCTAGAAGTGTACTGAAGAGTTGGTGTCTGATGTCCTAATTTTATACCCTTGTGCCCTGGTTGTAGAAGGTCACTGAAGCTTCTGGACAGTGGTTTGAAGTACTCAGAATTTTCTAACTCCCCTGCCCTGGCCCGATGCTTGCTGCAGTGTCAATGGTGAGTTGTTATATCTTTAGTGTGAGGGCAGAGCATATCCTATTCAGTTACAAGTGAAGCTGTGCTCAACTTCCACCCCATCCTGCTGGCAGATGGCCAATTGAGCACACTTAGGCCCATATTGATACCTTTTTTAGAGACAAATTTGCGTCATTTTTTACCACTTTTTGTGCCACTTTTGCATCAAAAAATGACACAAAGGCGGCGCTGAAAAAAGTATAAATATGGGCCTTAAAATCTCTATTTTGTGACTGTCTGGGAAGAATTCACAAAGCCTAATTGTCAGTTATACCCAGTCATGTGACCTAAGACAGGCTGCAGGCACAAAAGGGCTAATGGCAGGAAAATGCCATCTTTCTGAAAGTGCCATTTTCAAAATTGTATTGAAAGATCTGACTTTACTACTAAAGAGGGCTTGTCATTATAATTTTGTAGACACCAACCAAGCCATAGCAACCTATTCCCAGTTGGAAATTATGGCATATTAAATGTAATAGGGAATCTTCAATGTTATCCTATTGGAGGGGTAGGCCTCATAGTAGTGAACAGAGTAGTGAGCAACAAATTTAGGAGTTTTTCACTACCAGGACATATAAAACTTTAAAGTACATGTTCAAAGTTTTCATCACACAACACCCTGCCCTATGACCAACTGGGGCTTACCTTAGGGGTGACTTATATGTAATGAAAGGGGAGTTTAAAGATTTGCAGGTGGTTTATTAGCAATCTGTCATGGCAGTTTAACACTGCATTCAGGCTGCAATGGCAGCACTGGGATATGTTTAAAGTGCTATTTAAGCAGATGGCACAATCAATGCTGTAAGCCCATTAGTATTTATGTTAAGAAACTAAAACCTGTGCCCTAAAGTTACTTAATGGCACAAGTTATTACCTGAACAAAAAAAGAGAAGAAACCATTCCCCCCCCCATCTCCTGAATAGGTTCCAGTAATGAAATCTTTGCAGTTATAATATACCATTGGGCAAGTCAAAGTGTACATATATACATAATAATAGCAATGTAAATGAATACATTTTATATCAAAATGTATTGTTCATCCATGATTATTGTATCTTCATTCCAAAATTCATGGACATAACACAAAGATTCTCTCTCAATCCTCATTCATACCCACATGCTCAGCTCACACTCACCAATTAAAAAAACAATGTACATAGACTGTTGGCCTAGTAGTCGTTATTTTGCAAATGTTTGCTGAAGGTGGGGAGACCATCCTCCATAATCAAATATGATGCACTGAAATAATTTAAAAAATACAAATTCTGATCATACAGAGTCTGTCATTTGAATCTTCATATGGTGAATACAAATAGAGTCTATTGTGTTATATTGTTTAATCCTTAAATGTATCTTCTTCCAATATGTGTATTAAATACAAGATGTACATCAAACTCCACCAAAGGAACATCTAGGCAAACTTCTGTTCAATGATCGTGCTGATGTACGTTTCACTGTCAAGTGGGCAACTGGTCACACACTTTCTTCAGGGCACATTTTAATCCATCATGATCGAATAAAAAATGCACACAGAGAGGTCATGTCCATTGAAGACTATCTGTAGATAAATCAATGTAGAGAATCCAAATGTCACTGAATGCTCAATCTACAACCTGACTTTAAAATTGCATCACACACCCGGTGTGTTAGTAGAATGCATCTGATGTTATATTATTTCTCAATATGGTCATCCACTCATTGAGTGTTCCTTCACCCTGAGTGTGTATACATGCATATCACATTGTGCAAAATGGTTACAACCCCTTAAAAAACTGGTACAGAAATGTCATAAGAAAACAGATGGGGTTAGATATCAACACTACTGGGTGTACCCCCGTGCGATCATGTTAGTTATAGTTTCTTCAGATAAGTAAAACTATACGTATAACTATAACTGCTGAATTTCTATGGGTTTGTAAGAGTAAAATGTCAACCTAACTTCAATATCCCTATAAACTTTGGCTTTCTCAGTGCTTTTTTTTTTTTTTTAAGGCAGAGTAATATATATTATTTGAATACAACAACCGCCATGCATTGCTATTGTCCGTGCCTGGTGGCGGGTAGCCTCAGGACCTGGCCTGTGGCCAGGCTGCATCAAGCCCTCCGCATGCACCCAACTGCACACTGAGCACAGCCTTTAGCTATGCACGCTGAGGGGTTTGTGTGTGAATGGTTCTATTTTTTGTTCTTAAAACTGCTTTGTATCCATGGATCCTTTGCAATTTTAAACGGGGGGCACACTGAGCCCTGTGGTGGATCAGCAGATTGGCTGAAAGAAAAGTGGGCAATTTTTTGCCCATGAGTTGCCCTTCAGGGACACCTCCATGTGTCCTATGGGGTTATGATACCTCTGTCCAGACCCTTTGTATGTTTTTCTGCTTTTTTCTTCCCTCCCCTGCCTGAAGTGAGAAAGAAAATGGCAGCTACAACTTTTCTTTCAGGTCGCAGTTAGCTAATTAGGTCCTTGCTTTTGGTCCGAGATCTGCGATCCTCTGCTAGATATTTATATTTATATTTTATTTTCTTTAATTACTCTGAAACTACTGAACAGATTTACACAAAATAACAAAAATAGATTTTTCTGGACCAAGATATATCTTTCTGCCAAATTTGGAGTAAATCTTTTCAGGGGTTCAGGCCGTAGTTGTGTTTGAAACTAGGAAAATCCCCTTCGAAGTACCATGGGGAAAAATGCTTTGGGACACCTTCCTTTTTCTAGGCTCCTCCACCACAAGTCAACCTGAAACTTTTCAGACGGCAGCTAACTGAAGACAACAGCTGAATGGATTGGGAAACTAGTTTTGAAAATGTCATAAAGATTAATAATTTTTCAGCAGAAATCATAGTGGATCTGTGGATCCAGGATCCACAGATCGTGAAAACGAAAAAAAACAAGAGGGGGTTCCTGCACTGGTTAAGCCAGGTCCTGGGGGCATGCGGTGTATAAAAAATGTTAGCAAGGGTGCATGCAGCCCCCTTCCTTAGGCTTCTTTGAGCCCTGGGGACGACCACCTCCCCGGGGGATTAATAACATTTGGATTGGGATCACATGGACCCCCATCCTGTGCCTTAGAGGAGACCCAGGGACCACCACCCTGGAGCAAAATATGTAAATAAAGTGGAGGGGCTTGGCGGGCCCCTCCCGGGCCATATAGAGCCCCAGGTACCACCATCTCCTTGGGGCCGCGGCTCCCTACTGGAGCCATTAATAGCCCTTGGGACCACCACCCAAAGGGTCGGCTCCCTATCTCCTGAGGCAATCCAGGTCCCTACCCCACCCTTGAGAGGTAGCAGTTTGCTTTTGTTTGGTGGAAGGTTTGACAGCTCCCGACAAGCGAGAGCAAACTGTAAGTCCGCCACCAGCAGGCAGGATCAGAAAAACTGACCCCGCTCACTAGGAGCAGACTTTTCATATGAAGAACAGATGAAAATATCGCTCCCATGTGTCATCTCCTGTTGAGAACAGAACTCAGTGTTTCTCCCTTTAAACCACAATCCAGGGTGTAAAAATACTTAGAAGCACTGCCAGTTTGGTCCCGCCACATATAAGTTAGTGGTATGCAACTTCTTCCTGCCTTTTTCCAGGATGACAGACAGCTTACCAAAAGGCACCCTTAGGGTGTTTCCCCTCTATTTTAGAGGTGTACTTAATGCAGAGGAATATGAGCATCTCTCCACCAAACAAAGAACAATTACTACATATAATTAAGCAGGAAGTACCCTTATTTGTGAGTAAATTCAACTCTTTGTAGTCTTGTTGTCTTTTCTGCATGAGGATTCATGTTATTGCAGGTTTCTGTATAATGAAGATGCTCAAGGAACAATCACATTGCCACAATTACAGACACACAAGGTCACTGGAGACATTACCTCGGGGCCCTTTAGGCAGCTGTAGTCTGGAATATGCACTATATTTTTACCCAACAATGGTTTTGTGCTTGTAAATTCAGAACCTAACTATAACGTCCCCATAACCTTTGTTTTTTTCAGTGGATATCTATATATATTTACATATATATACAGGGAATGCCGTTAGCGTCATGTGATCTGTTTGATAAAAGGAACATCCTATTATGTACACCCTACCCAAACCTTTTGCACCATCTCAAGTACTTCTTTATCAACTGATGCCACACTACAATTGAAAATGTGGCCCAGCCAGACAAAACAGAATTGATTTCTTGTACCACAGATGATGTCCACACTGAGGTATACTATGATAAACAAGGGATAATAAACGTTTATTGTTGGCCAGGAACCTTAGAAAACCTGCCAAGAAAAGAGATTTGGCATTGAGAAAGATAAATTAAATACTTCTACATATCATCATGAAATCTTTCTGTTGCATCAAAGTATACTGTAGCTGTTGGCGTACTGAAAATTAGAATGACCGGTGGATAAAATGATGTGGTTATATTCGGGATTGTTAGTTGTCCACCTAAATTATTCAGGGGCCTTTTCATGATAAATATTGAAAAAGCATTGAATGTTATAGACTGATTTTATGGAAGGCCATTAGGAAGTGGAGCTGACCTGGGATTGAAACAACTTCTTTATCTGACAACAGTTGACTCAAGGTTGTGCACCATAATACTTAATAACCACATGGATGAATTTGTGCTTTGTGTAAATATTTGGCCTCATCAAATTGGGAGACTTACTTCAAGTCCCACAAGGATGTGAAGGATAAACATTTTGTCAGCTGTGCTTTTCCACTCTGAATATATCTGTACAGAGAGACTGTTGTTTGTACCTGTCATCAAACCCTGTTTAAGAACACATTGTCAGATAACTTTCAACAGAAACTTTGGTTTAAGAAACTTTACAGCGCCTTAGTATTGTGGTCAAGTGTCATGTACTGTCATTGTGTTTGATTTGATAGGATGGATCAAAAGATATGGAATGTCCCTTTCACCACAACAATGGAGTGGATGGAAAACACAACCATTGGTTCTGCCTGCAACACTGTCTCCAGAGTTGTCAGACTTACACTAGTACCTCAAACATGCCATGTGTCAGGGTTTTTAGAGGTGTTCTAGCCCTCTCTAAATATGGATGCAGAGAGAAAGAGAATCATCTCTTTTAGAGGGAAGGTAACTCAGAAAAAGATGATAGGAGGGGATATCAGGAGCGATGTTAATGTTTGCTGCTCAAGTCTCAAATGGAACAGTTTGACAATCCATAACATGAAACATATGTTGAGAGAAGCAACATGATTTTACTTTCCAATAATTGTGAAATATGTGAAGTCGTGAACATTTGACCATCAATACCTCTTTTGAGAAATTGGGTTGCTGGTTGAGTGGGGTGTTAACCCAGTTCAAGCACTAGCCACAATACTGGTAAGGGTGAACCACAAAAGTCATTAAATTAACCTGAGCTGAACCCTCTGGTAGCTTTGCACAAAAGCAGTCAGACTTAACTTAGAGGCAATGTGTAAAGTATTTGTATAACTCTTAAATTACAGTGACACAGTGAACAAAACCACAAAAGACTCCACAACAGATTATTAGAATAGAGACAATTTATCTGAGTAGAACAAAACCAAAACAGCAAAAATCCAATAAGTAGAAGTTGAGATATGAATTTCTAAAGATTAAATGTGAAAATAGTGCTTAGAAGTCACTAGCGGTCAAAAGGTTACTTGAGGTCAGAAGGGACAAGTGCAAATCCAAAATCCAGGCTGACCACAATGGAGGGTAGGCGGGCTACAGAACCCATGCATGGTCCGCAGAATAAGTACCTTTGATGGAGCACTGCCTCGACCGTGAGGACACGATGCTTCAATATTTTTACCACACTCAGGGCACTACGTTGTCGTCGGCCTCTGTAGAAGTGAATGTGATGTGTCGGTGCTGGGCCATAAAGCGTGCCGTCGGTCCATGCAGTTTTGTGAATCTGCTGTCATTGGGCAGCTACTGCCTCGCCATCAATGAACGATGCACCAATTTTCCTCCCACGCTTGGGGAAATGCTTTGCTTTTGGCAGAGTTTAGCTGCGGAATTCACTTCTGAGGCCCAGGACTGGAGAGAGCACCTCAGGCAAGGGTAGGTTTCTCAGGTGGCAGAGACCAGCAGCACCAGTAAAGTATTTATGCAGTACAAAAAGAGTAATAAAGTCAAAACAGCACAAGAAAAATCCCACAAGAATTTAGATAAATTAAGAAAATGCTAATAAAATATGTGGCAGCAAAATGACAAAAATCCTATTAGTAGAACTGGAGTTATGAATTTTTAAAGTTTAAGGTATAAACTAGCACCTAAAATATCAATTCATTCATTCATTCATTCATTCGCATTTATAAAGCGCGCTACTCACCCGTAAGGGTCTCAAGGCGCTGGGAAGGTGGGAGGGGGGTCAGTGCTCAAAGAGCCAGGTCTTGAGCTGCCTCCTGAAGGAGAGGTGGTCAGGTATGGTGCGAAGGTGGCTGGGCAGAGAGTTCCAGGTCTTCGCTGCCAGGAAAGAGAAGGATCTTCCTCCGGAGGTGGCTTTGCGGATGCGGGGTACGGCTGCCAGGGCTTGTCCGGTCGAGCGTAGGGTGCGCGGAGGAGTGTAGAAGGAGATGCGGTGGTTGATGAGTTTTGGTCCGAGGTTGTGAAGGGCTTTGTGTGCATGGGTGAGGAGTCTGAAGGTGATCCTCATGTTGACTGGGAGCCAGTGAAGTTTCTTCAAGTGTCCGGAGTTGTGGTGGTGGCGGGGTATGTTCAGGATGAGTCGTGCGGCAGCGTTCTGGATCCGTTGAAGTTTCCTCTGCAGCTTGATGGTGATGCCGGCGTACAGAGTGTTCCCATAGTCCAAGCGACTGGTGACGAGGGCATGGGTGACGGTCTTTCTGGTATCGGTGGGGATCCAGCGGAAGATCTTGCGGAGCATGCGGAGGGTGTTGAAGCATGCCGAGGTCACCGAGTTGACCTGTCTGGACATGGAGAGGGATGAGTCCAGGATGAAGCCGAGGTTGCGTGCGTGGTCGGTGGGTTGGGGAGTGCTGCCTAGGGTGGGAGGCCACCAGGAGTCGTCCCAGGCGGTGGGTGTAGGGCCGAGGATGAGAACCTCCGTCTTCTCTGTGTTCAGTTTCAGCCTGCTGTCTGTCATCCAGTTCGCTACTTCCTTCATGCCTTCGTGTAGTCTGGTCCTTGCTGAGGTGGGGTTGTTGGTGAGGGATAAGATGAGCTGGGTGTCGTCGGCGTAGGATATGAGGTTGAGTCCGTGTTTTCGTGCGATGTTCGCCAGGGGGGTCATGTAAATGTTGAAGAGGGTGGGGCTGAGGGAGGATCCTTGGGGGACGCCGCGGATGATCTCCGTGGCTGTAGATCTGAAGGGGGGGGAGGCGGACTCTCTGAGTTCTTCCAGAGAGGAAGGAGATGATCCATTCCAGGGCCTTGCCTCTGATGCCGGCGTTGCTGAGGCGGTGTATCAGGGTACGGTGGCAGACCGTGTCGAAGGCTGCAGAGAGGTCCAGGAGTAAGAGGGCCACGGTTTCTCCCTTGTCGGTCAGGGATCTGATGTCGTCCGTGGCTGCGATGAGGGCGGTTTCGGTGCTGTGGTTAGCTCTGAAGCCGAACTGTGGGGGGTCGAGTGAGTCGTTGGTTTCCAAGGCGGTGGTGAGTTGAGCGTTGATGATTTTCTCAATCACTTTGGCGGGGAACGGTAGGAGGGAGATGGGCCGGAAGTTTTTGAGTTCGGTGGGGTCTGCTGTTGGTTTCTTTAAGAGGGCGTTGAGCTCTGCGTGTTTCCAGCTCTCTGGGAAGGTGGCGGAGGTGAGAGATGCGTTGATGACGTCTCGGAGGTGGGGTGCGATGATGTTGTCGGCTTTGTTGTAGATGTGGTGCAGGCAGGGGTCGGATGGAGATCCCGAGTGGATCGAGTTCATGACGCGGGTGGTTTCCTCTGTGGTGGTTGGGTTCCAGGTGAGGATGGTGGTGATGTCGGTGGCGGGTTCTGGGGGTGGGTTCGTGTTGGTAGTGGTGAAGCTGTTGTATATGTCGGCAATTTTGTGGTGGAAGAAGGCTGCGAGGGAGTCGCAGAGGTCCTGTGAGGGAGGGATGGAGTTGTTTTCTGCGTCGGGGTTGGAGAGCTCTTTGACGATGCCAAAAAGTTCCTTGCTGTTCTGGGCGTTGTTGTCTAGTCTGTTCTGGTAGGCTGATTTTCGTGCGGCGCGGAGGCGTTGGTGGTGTTGGCGGGTGGCGTTCTTGAGGGCTGACATGTTCTCCTCAGTCTGGTTGAGGCGCCAAGACTTCTCGAGGGTGCGGCATTCTTTTTTGGAGTCCTTGAGGTCGGGGGTGAACCAGAAGTTTTTCTTGTGGTTGTTGGTGTTAGCTTGGGTCTTCAGGGGGGCCAGGAGGTTGGCGCAGTCTGAGATCCAGATCGTGAGGTTGTTGGCGGCTTCGTTGGGGTTAGTGGTGCTGGTGGGTTGGTTCTGGGAGAGGGTCGATGCGAGCTGTTCTGTGGTGATTCGATTCCAGTGTCTTCTTGGTGGTTGCTGGGTGTGATGGTGCATGGTGGTCTTCTTGAAGCTGAAGTGGACACAGCTGTGGTCCGACCAGGTGAGTTCGGTGGTGTGGCTGAAGGAGATGTGTTTGCTGGAGGAGAAGATGGGGTGGAGCGTGTGTCCGGCGTAGTGGGTGGGGGTGTTGACTAGCTGTTTCAGTCCTAGGTTGGCGAGGTTGTCCAGTAAGGCTGTGGTGTTGTTGTCGGTGTGGTTCTCCAGGTGAAAGTTGAGGTCCTCTAGGAGGATGTAGTCAGTGGATGAGAGTGCGTGAGGGTTGATGAAGTCTGCGATGTCTTCGCTGAACTTGGTGCGTGGTCCTGGTGGTCTGTACATGAGGGTGCCTCTGAGGGTGGTCTTGGGGTCGCTGTGGATCGCGAAGTGGAGGTGTTCGGCGTTGGGGAGTGAGTTGTCGATGTGGGTCGATATACGGATGGAGCTTTTGTGTGCGATGGCGACGCCTCCTCCGATGCAGTTGGTGCGGTCTTTCCAGATGATTTTGTAGCCGTCCGGGATGGCTACGGCGATGTCAGGTGCCGAGGAGGGGTTCATCCAGGTCTCGGTGAGGAAGGCGATGTCCGGGTTCGTTGAGTTGATGAGGTTCCACAGTTCGATGGCGTGTCTGTGGACAGAACGGGTGTTGACCAGGATGCAGTGGAGATTGCTTCCGGGGGAGTCGTTCTTGACGGGAGCGGTGTGAGTCCGTAGGCAGGTGAAGCTGCAGCTGCTGCAGGTGAAGTGTCCATGGGTTCGTTTTGGGGTGGCGCAGTAGCAGCCCGGCGTGCGGCCGGGGTTGAGGGTGGTGGAGTCGTAGGTCAGGCGGGGGTCGGGGGGGCCAGGGGTTCGGGCGCTCGGCGCGGTCCAGGCGCGGACGGGCGCAGACGGGCTTGCCTTAGGCGCGGCCTCGGCGCGCCAGCGGCACGGTCGCGCAGCGGCCGCCATTTAAGGCTAGCTGGGAGGAGGGGTCAGCTGGGAGGCGGGTGGCGGGAGGGTAGGGGCCAATGGGATGCGGGCAAAAAACGGTGGGAAAAGCGGGAGAGGGAATGAAGCGGCGAGGGCCGCAAAAGGCGGGAAAAAAACGAGGAAGAAAGCGATCGAGAAAACGAGGCAGAAAAAAGGCGACGGGCACGGCGAGGGGGCCACACACAGGCAAACAGGGGTACAAAAAGCAAAAAAGGAGAACACTCGCTCAAACAACCAGGGGTACAGAAGGCAAAAAGGAAAAACACTCGCACAGACAACCAGGGGTACAGAAGGCAAAAAGGAAAAACACTCGCACAGACAACCAGGGGTACAGAAGGCAAAAAGGAAAAACACTCGCACAGACAACAAGGGCACATTCACGCTCAGGGGCAGCAGTAACCAGGGGGGCAGGGGGCAGAGGTGGCGCTCGCTGTCGCGGCGCGGGGAGCGACCTAGCCGGGGGTCAAGGGTCGCTTACCTGCGTCGCGCAGCGGCCGCCATTTAAGGCTAGCTGGGAGGAGGGGTCAGCTGGGAGGCGGGTGGTGGGAGGGTAGGGGCCAATGGGATGCGGGCAAAAAACGGCGGGAAAAGCGGGAGAGGGAATGAAGCGGCGAGGGCCGCAAAAGGCGGGAAAAAAACGAGGAAGAAAGCGATCGAGAAAACGAGGCAGAAAAAAGGCGACGGGCACGGCGAGGGGGGCACACACAGGCAAACAGGGGTACAAAAGGCAAAAAAGGAGAACACTCGCTCAAACAACCAGGGGTACAGAAGGCAAAAAGGAAAAACACTCGCACAGACAACCAGGGGTACAGAAGGCAAAAAGGAAAAACACTCGCACAGACAACCAGGGGTACAGAAGGCAAAAAGGAAAAACACTCGCACAGACAACAAGGGCACACTCACGCTCAGGGGCAGCAGTAACCAGGGGGGCAGGGGGCAGAGGTGGCGCTCGCTGTCGCGGCGCGGGGAGCGACCTACCCGGGGGTCAAGGGTCGCTTACCTACGTCACGCAGCGGCCGCCATTTAAGGCTAGCTGGGAGGAGGGGTCAGCTGGGAGGCGGGTGGCGGGAGAGTAGGGGCCAATGGGATGCGGGCAAAAAACGGCGGGAAAAGCGGGAGAGGGAATGAAGCGGTGAGGGCCGCAAAAGGTGGGAAAAAAACAAGGAAGAAATCGATTGAGAAAACGAGGCAGAAAAAAGGCGACGGGCACGGCGAGGGGGGCACACACAGGCAAACAGGGGTACAAAAGGCAAAAAAGGAGAACACTCGCTCAAACAACCAGGGGTACAGAAGGCAAAAAGGAAAAACACTCGCACAGACAACCAGGGGTACAGAAGGCAAAAAGGAAAAACACTCGCACAGACAACCAGGGGTACAGAAGGCAAAAAGGAAAAACACTCGCACAGACAACAAGGGCACACTCACGCTCAGGGGCAGCAGTAACCAGGGGGGCAGGGGGCAGAGGTGGCATTCGCTGTCGCGGCGCGGGGAGCGACCTACCCGGGGGTCAAGGGTCACTTACCTGCGTCACGCAGCGGGTGCCATTTAAGGCTAGCTGGGAGGAGGGGTCAGCTGGGAGGCGGGTGGCGGGAGGGTAGGGGCCAATGGGATGCGGGCAGAAAACGGTGGGAAAAGCGGGAGAGGGAATGAAGCAGGGGCAGCAGTAACCAGGGGGGCAGGGGGCAGAGGTGGCGCTCGCTGGCGCGGCGCGGGGAGCGACCTACCCGGGGATCAAAGCACTAACCATGGACATCTAGCCATGCGAGACCTGGTCCAAGTCGAAAAATATAGCCAGAAATGTTCTAAGTCCTACTTTGTGGTTTTTGGCTGTCTCTGCACCTTTAGCACCACAACCAAGGGTCTAGGACTGGAGGGGCACCACTTTTAAGACTCACTCAGGCTGGGTCCAGGATCAGGTTCAAGATGGCTTGATCGTTTTCTGTCCCTGCGGCTCTGATCAGGAGGCCAGCCAACCATCTCTTAGAGTCACTCTGGTAGTCCTTAGATTTAGGAGCAACAACAGGCCTCAAGCAGCAGGGCAGGCCTCTGAGAGTTCACGACAGGCTCCAGACAGCAATACAGTCCTTCTAGAAGCATCAAAGCAGTCTTGTTGCATACACAGCAGACCACAGCAGCAGGCGGTCCTCTGAGAGTCCTCCAACAGGTCCAGAGAGTGAAGTGAAGAGTGGGTCTGGAGCCCTATTTTTATACCGGGTGTCTTCTTTGAAGTGAGAGTTTCTAGAGCATTCCATTTGAAGTAGTTGACTCCCCTACCCTGTCTTCAAGATGGCTACATGAACAAATGTAGGGATAGCAAGTCCTTTGTGTGAAGGAAGAGTACAGCCTATTCAGTTCCAAATAGGGGTGTGTGTCCAGCTCTGCCCCCCCCCACCCTGCCTGTTGATGGTCCATCCAGCAACACCTAATCCCTTTATTGTGAGGCTGTCTGGGAGGAAATAAAGTCCAACTGGCAGCTACACCTAGTCTTGTGACTCAGAAACAGGCGGCAGGTGCCAAATAGCCAGGGCAGGAAAAGGACAACTTTCTAAAAGTGGCATTTTTAAATTTGTAACTTAAAATCTGATTTTGCCAGAATTTTTAAGTACAATTTCTCCAACACCAAACATGAAATGTCCACCTGTTACCAATCAAAAGTTAGCACTTATGAAATGTAATAAGGCAATCCAGTGTTATCCTATGGGAGAGGTAGGCCTCACAGCAGTGATAAACAAAGTTAGGATTTTTTCATTGCTGGGACATGTAAAACTTAAAAGTACATGTCCATCTTTTTAATTACAATGCACCCTGCCCTTTGGACTACCTAGGGCCTACATTACGTGTGACATATGCAAACAAACAGGGGGGGTTAAGGCTTGGCAAGGGGGTTATATTGCTAAGTCATAGTGGTGCTTTAAAATTGCATACAGTCTGCAATGGCACGCCTAGGACATGTTTTAAGAGGCTACTTAAGTGGGTGGAACAATAAGTGCTACAGGCCCACGAGTAGCATTTAATTTATAGGCCATGGGTGTATGGAATACCATCTTACGAGGCATTTATAAGTAGGGCTTCCGGTTTTATGGGGGTTTTTTAACATTTCCGTCTGTATTTATCCCTATTTATTGTTTAGCCATGTTATTGGTATTTATTCAAATTTATTTTATGTTTTGAAACTAAATGGAGTCTTAAAATGGTATATTTTCACATTTATTTAACAGATAAACATGTACTCATAGTTTGATTCCTTTCATGAGTTAGCAAATTAAGCTGCCAAAAGTAACAAACACAACACAGACAGGGAAAGATAATAGCATTAAATACAGATATATGTCAATATGTTTCCATGTTGAAGGGAATCTCATCTTGGTTTTAAATCCCCATGGCTTAGCAGTTGGTTTGGAATTCATGAAGGACAATAAACAGTCACTCACAAAAAGCAAAAATGTCTGTATTTTTCTGTTTTTTAAAATTAATACAGGCACAAAATATATTGTTTTCTCTCTGTATTTATCTGTAAAAATCAGCACAAACTGAGAAATGGAAGCCTTTCCTATGAGTAAATTAAATATACCAATCAGGTGAAAGCCAAAGTTTTCATGTTTTGAGGAGAGAGCACAAGCACTTTAGCACTGCTTAGCAGTAGTAAAGCACACAGAGTCGAAAGGGTAGCAAAAAGAAATTCAGCAAAACAGGATGGGTGAAGGCAAAACCGTTGGTGATGACCTTACAGTGAGGGCCAAGCCTAACACTTCTAAATACAATCACCCCCTTTGTGGCAGAACACATTACAAGCCAGTCTCTATACCCAGTGATCTAGCATCTATTTCCCGAGGATTAAATCTAGTTGAGAATTGGCTCAAATACTTTTATAATAACAAAAGTTTTTGTCTGTTCAGGTGCCTACACTATGATGTTGTGTATGTGTTCAGACCGTTTTTTCCCTTGTTACTAATTTGTAATTGACAGGGTCTTCACGAGTACCACAAGTCTCTACATTTCAGCACAAAAAAAGCAAATTTTGCGAAATTGCATGAAGCATGAACAACTTTTTGTAAATACATAGGGGGTCATTCCGACCCCGGCGGGCGGTGCCCAAACACCGCCCCGCGGTCAGATGACCGCGGGGGACATTCCGACTTACCCGCTGGACTGGCGGGCGATCTGCAAAAGATCGCCCGCCGGCCCAGCGGGAAAGCCCCAGCAAAGATGAAGCCGGCTCCGAATGGAGCCGGCGGATTTGCTGCGGTGCGACGGGTGCAGTGGCACCCGTCGCGATTTTCAGTGTCTGCCAAGCAGACACTGAAAATCTTTATGGGGCCCTGTTAGGGGGCCCCTGCACTGCCCAGGCCAGTGGCATGGGCAGTGCAGGGGCCCCCAGGGGCCCCACGACACCTGTTCCCGCCAGCCTGTTCCTGGCGGTGTAAACCGCCAGGAACAGGCTGGCGGGAAGGGGGTCGGAATCCCCATGGGGGCACTGCTTGCAGCGCCGCCATGGAGGATTCCTTTGGCCAGGGGAAAACTGGCGGGAAACCGCTGGTTCCCCTTTTCTGACCGCGGCTTTACCGCTGCGGTCAGAATTGGCCAGGAAGCACCGCCAGCCTGTTGGAGGTGCTTCCTCTGCCCTCTGCCCTGGCGGTTTCAAACCGCCAGGGTCAGAATGAGGGCCATAGTGTGTCCTTACAATGGACGTGCAGAACAATACTGCACTAAAAAAGTGCAACATTGCACGCAGCTCGAACAGCAGCTACTTGTGTTCTGGTAATTAACACTGTTAACATGTTCCAGTGCTAGGATTTTTACAAGCACGAAATCTAAATTACAGCGTAATGGCATCAGTGCTTAATTTGTGCTTGTTGTTTCCGTTGCTGAGCACTGGCAATTATTTTTGAGGGCCGGGGCTTTTTCTTCTGCCTCAAGCATTTGCTGCGAGCAAAAGACACATATGGGAAAGACGGGTGAAGAGAAAAACGAAAAAGCGTCAGAAAGGGAGAAAGTAGAAAGCTGCAAGAGTGAGCTGAAGGGGCAGGCAGTGGCTTTATATGGATTGAAGAGGCCCGAGTTGGCTTCAGGTTTACACCGCCTCAGTATTCCGTGTTCACACATTTAATTGCATCAGCCGCGTGTTTAAAAGAAGGACTTTGGGCACCGGCACCTTTTTATTTACAAATTAAGCACTGCTTATCGTGGGCATAATGTGTAACAAACATAACGCGGAATGCCAGAATTTATGCAATAGTTCTAAGATATTATAAGGTATACAGTAAGAGAGACTTAACAGCAACTCAAACCTGCAGCCAATACACTCTTACAGGAAAAAATACATTTCTGTAAGCAACGCAAACGTCGATACAATGCTATACATACTGCATTGCTGAAAAACAAAAACATTGCATTCAATCGTCGTAAATAGATTTAACAAATAATTCCTATTTATTCATAACATTAACATGTGGAACAAGTCGCATTGTTGGCAGATCTGTGCTGACATCAAAGAGAAAAATCAGAAGCCGGCCTCCCACCGAAGCTTCTGGAGAAACCTACCCCACTATGCACTACAGATGTCAGCACGTCTTTCTGCTTTGCTGATTATACAACTGAAGGTGTGAACATAACTTTCCTTTCCACACTCATATAACTTTTGTTCATATCTTTGATGATTGATTCACGTGTTTGCTCCCCCCTCTGGAATAGTACTTTTTTCAATTCGTGTGTTTTTCTGACTATTAAATATCATTTTCTCCTTTCCTCTACTAGGGGAGGCCAGACAGCCTTTGGAAGGAAAGTGTGCAAAATGCTTCAAAGATCTATAAAGAAGGAATTAAATTAGGAATTCGGACATAAAGTTATGCAGAGGAATTTAAGTCCCGGGGGAAGTGGAATGCTTTTAGAAAATATAACCGATCCTTCTCCCCACTGTCAGAGGAAATCTACAAAACGGTTTTATGCAAACATAGGTCATTATCTCCTTCAGGACAGGACGAAAGAGAAATATACATTATACCTCCTGTTCCTTGCAGCAAAACATGTTCTAAGCAGAAGAATGGAAAGTTCACAGGATTGCCAGCGATATCTATTTGGTGATTTGGCTCTTTTACTGGAAGATAACTCTGTCCAGTACCTGGACAGAGTTAAATTGCAAGATAGTTCATTCATGATCAAAATATATGTTAGAAGCAAGGGTGCATGCTGGCCTTACTTTTATTGATTCAACAGGTATTAAGTATTGCATGGAGTATTTTCAAATTTTACCATAAATTAAATAAATAATGAGCACGTACACCTAGCTCATTATGATGGCACTGTGATCCTCGATAGGGCTACAACAGGACTGCAACATACTTTGTCAGCATTGCAATATTAAGATGACAATTGGATTACCAAAAACACAAAGTAGTTGGTGTATGGGAGGTATGAATGTGATTGTAATTGGGCAACGTGAAGATAAATCATAGAAACAAGTGACAGTTAATAACTATCTGTGAATTTGGATAGATGGCATGGCCAGTCATAAAATACATATTTTTGAGCACCATAATTGTCTCTGTTTTTTTTTAGAATAAATAGAACCAGAATTATTAATTTTTAAAGATTAAAAAGTAATATAGCCTGCAAGCAAAAAGCGCTTGAAAGCAAAAAGCGCCAACCAGTGATATCTGGTTGCACTAGACTGGGTACAATACAAATGTCTAGGCTGACTGCAATGGAGCACGGGTCAGACAGAGTCCCAGATAAGTCCTGCTGAAATTTAACCTTCTCACGATTTGTGTCATGAACAAGGAGAGCGTCACTAGTGGTGCTCTGCTGACATGAAGTCAGTGTGCAGACGGGCGGGCTGGAGCCTTGCAAACGCGAGTTGCAATACTTGCTGTGCACAGAGATGAACTCATGGTGGGTTGCACTGATTCTTCAGTGAGCTTGCACAGTTGTGGTGGAACAGGCCAGTTTGCTGTTGTGAAGAGCCCAAAAGCGTGGTTCAAGATGCCAAAAACTGTTCCAAGGGCCTACGACCTGAGAGGTGCCTCTTGGGGGTCAGGAGTTTGTTGAAGTTAGGTCTAGGAGCTATGGGAAGCCTGGTCCCTGAGACTCAGATCAGGAGGGCAGCAGACTAGTCCTCGATGTCTCTCCTGGGGTTTAAGTTGGAGGTTGCAGGTCCAGTTCTCCTTCCCAAGTAAAAGAGCAGCAGGCATCAGGTCAGTACAGCAGGTCAGCAGTTCATTGTAGAACAGCAGTCCGGCAGAGTGGCAGTCCTTGTAGCAATACAGCAGTCTTTCTTCCTTGCAGAGTATCCACAGGTCAAGAAGTGTACTGAATTGGTGGTGTCAGAGGTCCAGTACTTACACCCAATTTGGCCTTTGAAGTTGGGGAGACTTTAAAAACAGGCCTTTGAAGTACACAGAGGTCCTTCTCTTTCTGCCCTGGCTCCAGAGTCACTACAGGTGGTTATGCAGCCCTTCCTGTAGGGAGAGGACACAGCCAGCCACCCAGCTCTTCCCTCCCATTCAGCCCACAATGGCTCATCAGGATATGGATGACCCATCAAGTCACACCTAATCTCCCATTGTGTGTGGCTGTCTAGGGGGGATACACAAAGCCCAGCTGTCACCCACCGTAGACAAGTGATTCAACAGGCACCAGATGGCTAAAGTAGGAAAATGCCAACTTTCAAAAAGTGGCATTTTCAGAATTACAACTTGAAATCTGATTTCACTATAAGTTGTGCTTTTAAATTGTGACTCCATAGACACCAAACTTGAAAAAAATATCTCTTCTAGATTGTGAATTACACGTATAAGATGTAACAAGGTAATCTAATGTCATTCTGGGGGAGAGATAGGCCTTTCTGTAGTGAAAAACTACTTTGGGAGTTACTACCAGGACATGTAAAACTTAAAAATGCATGTCCTACCTTTTAAATACATTTCAGTCTGCCCTCTTGGCTGTCCATGGCCTACCTTAGCAGGAACTTATAAAATGGGAAGGTTAGGGCCTGGCAACAGGGTTATTTAAGCAGGTCAACATGGCAGTGTAAACTGCACATAAAGGCTCTGCAATGCCAGGCCTGGGTCATGGTTAGAGGGCTATTTAAGAGTGTGTCACAATCGGTGCTGCATTCCTAAAAGTAGCATTTAATTAACAGGACCTGGAAACATGTAGTGCACTGTAATAGGGACTTTGAAGTAACTTAAATATGTCAATTGGGGATGAACCAATATTACCATGTTTAGAGGATAGATCACAAGCAGTTAGCACTGGTCAGCACCAAGGCAGTGCATGGGGAGGCCCATTAGAGACAATGGGAGCGTCACTTTAATGCCTGCCTTGGGTGGTAATCTGTGCACCGTACTAAGAGTCACACAATGAAGACCGCCCAAAAAACAGCCACAAATCCAACACCGCCAGGACTCAGGATGGCGTCAAAGAGGCAGTTCCACCACCTGCATCATCACAACGACAACCTTCGACCCACCAGATTACGACCTGCTAATCACCACAACAGTTCTTCCATGGCAGAAAAGCATTGGCGGTCCGAACCACCGTGCTCAGAACTCACTCCTCTCAGAACACAACACCACACTGAACAGTTCGAATAACCCACAACTGACACACATACAGACACCAGGCACACCTATTCACTGCACTGTAAAACACACTCACACACAACCCACAATCATTTGCAACAAAAACAACCAGCACATATGCCGAGATACCATAATCTCATTACTTAGCACTCATACACCATAGGCACATTTACACTTCACACTCACCACACACCACACAACTGCATGAAGAACTCTATACACACACATTACAACCACACACAAACACCACAACCCACAGCACTCACAACCAAACACCCCCACCCCACCAAGCACTCACACTGCACCCTACACACACAACACCTACCCCCAGTCACAACACAACCACCATGTCACGTCAAAAGCACCCGCGCTTCAGTGACAATGGTCGATGAAATCATCAGGGTAGAGCAACAACTCTTATGCACACAGGTACAGCAAACCTCCGTAGCCAGGAAAATGTTATGGCAGAGAATAGTCAACAGGGCCAACTCAGTGGGCAACCATCCACGCACAAGCAAGGACATCAGGAAGAGGTGGAATAACCTACAGGAGAAGATACATTCCATGGCTTCATGACACCAGATAGCCGTGAAGAAGACTGGAGGTGGGCCCTCATCTCCACCCCCAGAGCTCACATCATTGGTGGAGAAGATCTTAGACATCCTGCATCCTGACAGCCTGACTGGAATACCCAGATGACTGGACACTGGTGAGTAACAACCAATCCCCTGGCAACAATTCCACCTGTCCAGCATGCTTCCTCACAGCTTACACCCCCCAATACACCCCATCTCCCACTATACCTCCTTCATAATCACCGAATGCCCCTCTCCTGCATGCCACAATACCACCCTGCCCCAATGCCCACATACTTCCTGTGAAGTACACGGATAGCACAACCAATGACTATCACTACGAGTGCCACAATGCACTAGCCCATCTACATAAAAACCCACAATGTGCACTTCACATCACATCACTTGCATGTATGACTATTGCACAAGCTACAACAACTGGATGCTTCGACTGAGGACCACTACATGGCAAGGACAGCAATGCCATGGCACAACACAATGCAATGCAAAACAACACCAACCACAGACACAGCACTGTCACCAAACCTAGGGGCCACTTCTACAGATCAACAACCCTGATATGGACTCATCCTGGACATGAAACTAAGAAGGTACACTCCATAGACAACTTGCACAGACAGGACGAGCTATCTTGCATACACACATACCCTTCTAGACATCGTGCTGCAATGTACAGCCATTCTCACTCACATCTACCAAGCCAGAATGGCCACCTGCTAACAGCCCACACCTGTCATGGAGCCATCACACTGGAACAGAACCCACCCACCAAGCTTACGTTACCAAGTCTTATACACAACAAACCCTGTGGAGCATGGTACACATGTCAGAGTCCACTATCCAAAAATGTGTTATCTCAGCTGCACCTGTCATTGCCATTGCTGGGAATCAAGTGAAGCCACTGTATGCATCAGACAAACAGACAACCAATCACACCTCCACCATTTAAACTTCTCTCACTCAAGTAACAGATACAGCCAGCTCTCCTCAGGATGAAGGCCCCAGGGAGGATAACGCCACTGGATGTCTTGACAGTGATAACCTACCTGGCCCACCTGGGATCCCTAGCCAGTAAACCACTCCCTGCCTCACCCTGCCCACATCAACCACCCAACCTGTGCCACCACCATTTCAGCCAACTCTTCGTCCCCAAACATGTGCCCCAAGGTCTGTTCAATGGTGTACCCCAAAGTACTGGGACCTGAGTCACCCACTCGCACCCAATACAATGAAGGTCCTGCTGACACTGGAAGTGGGCACACCGTGACAGGGGCACAGGCACATGGGGGCAGGGGGCGAGGGCGGGGACCTGTGGGCCAGAGAAGAGGGCAGCCATGGGAGTCACCTGACCAGGAAGCCAGATTTCATGGGCCAGATCATAATCATGTTGGGGGGAAACCAGAGGCTGCAGTGGGAAACCATGAGGAGGTCATGCAGCAGTGGCAGGCCCACAATGCCACCATGGCCTCCATTGTAGGCTTGCTGAGGGACCTCACCACCATCCTGCATGCTTCTTCCACCCACCAGCATGCCCCTTCCACTTCAACATCTGCAGATGCTAGTAGAATGGAGGCCCTGTCAGGGGAACCACAGGCCTCAGACACCCCTCCCTCTATAGCTGAAGAACCCCTCCACAAACATGGATGTCCATCAAGACATCCGGCCGGAGCAGATGCCAAGACCAAACCCACTGCCAGGAAGTGGCCCTCTCCTGATTACTCTTCATTGTGGGCAACTGACACACCCTGTTGACTGTTCATTGACATTCCTCCATTTCCCAATGGCCCATGGACACTGGACCTGTGCCACCTACAGCTGTGCCACCCACTCCGAGGATTCCAACTACCATGACCCCACTCATCACCTGTTTGCCACTGTATGCACAATAAACACTATAGATCAAAGCTACTGCATTTGTGTTTTTATTTCTACGGATGCATATATTTGATCTGCTAAATGTTATGTGGGTATGGCCCCCTAATCCAACAGACAATGTAATGGATTGCAGAGACAGGCATCCTCTGCAGGAGACACAGTACAACAGATATGTCCCAGGGTAGATGTAATAGAGTCACTAGTACAGCAAAAACCAGAGTATGTCCACTTATCCAATCTGCAAAAAGACCATGACAGCCACTAACAGCAGGATAGTAGGCATGGTATCGCACAAAGCACATATACAGTTCATAGTTGTCATGTCCAGTGTAGATAGCCATCTAAACAGGGCACAACAGATACCACTTCTACATCACCAGTCTCAGGTAACACATCACAATACACTGTAGATTGCATCTGTCATGGGATAAATTCTACTCTGTGAACAGTAACCCAAGGATAATGAACATGAATGGCACAAGAAATAGGTAGGAGAGCCAAAGATTAGCAGTACACAGTCACTTGCTCGAATGACGTGAGAACAGAAGAATGCAGGACACAGCACAATACAGTCCTTTCCTTAGGTGATGTGAGTCATGCAACCTGCAGAGAGTACACATTGTAGCGATGATACATTTTCAGTCAGCACCATATATGCATTCAGTCACCTCCCACAACACACACATAGAGATAGGAATACATTACACCACCACTGATAATCCAGATCAGGAGGACCATTGACAGCAAACTATGTTGAAATAGTACACATGCAAATACACACACAGCATACCTGAATGTTAGTGGAAGTACTGATTGATGAGCTCAGACCTAGAGAGTCAGCTGCGCCCTCCTCATCTGCCTCCTCATCACTTTCCACTTCTGCATCACCAGCCACTTGTCCAGTTTCCTCCTTCTCATCAGCTAGTAAGGGAATCTGATGTCTCAGGGCCAGATTGTAGAGCATGCAGCAGACAACTATGATCTGGAATACCTTTTGGGAAAGTACTTTCTATTTCACGCCTCATACTGCAGTTGGCTTCATTGAAACAGAGTTCCCTTTCAGTGGCAGGGTACCTCACTGGTGTCATCAGTCAGGGAAGGCTAAGCTAGCCAGAGTCACTGTGTGCACAAAGGTAGGACCTGTTACCATACGGGTACAGCCACAGGGAATAAGGTAATGACAGGTGCCATAACAGAGACAAACATCCAAATGTATACATACCAATCAGCCAACCCCTCTCTCTCTGTAGTCGTGCCTTCATGTGGGGGGCATTTCTGTTCCTTAGAATGTAGGAATCCTGCACAGATCCAGGAAACTTGGCTGTACCTTGCGAGATGTATTGGTTTGACACACACACCACCTGAACATTGATGGAGTGGTCGTTTTTCCTGCACCTATACACCTGTTCATTGGCACTGGGAGGGACAAAGGCTATATATATGTATATTTATATGGCCCCTATCACGAGGGATGTGTCCCACATTATAGAAGTGTGCGTTCACATAAACCAAGGCCCCTTGTTGGGGAAACCTAATGTAGCCATCCATGTGTTTCAATAAAGCACACAGTACATCCTTCAACACAAGACTGAACATGGGTTGTGACATCCCTGCTGCCAAGCTCACTGTAATCTGAAAGGAGCCTGTGGCAAGAAAGTATAACATTGACAGAACTTGAACTGTGGGAGGGATGGCATAGGGATTACGTATGTCAGGCAATAGATCTGGCTCCAACTGGATACATAGAACCATGACGGTCTGAAGATTCAGACGATAGGTCTGAATGAGATACCTCTCCTCTAGGGCTGCAAGGTCCACTAGGAGACAGTACGCTGGTGCATGTCTCAGTATCCTAAGGACAGGGTATCTAGTATAGATAGGAGAGAATGTACAATGTGATATGCACTCCACACGTTAGCAGAACATATCATTTTCACACCCAGCTAACACTGAAGACATGCGCACACTCCTGACGCATACTATATTAGCCATGATGTAGCTGTATGGACTCCATACTTGCTGCACGTTGCTGCCTCTTATCAATAGTTTTTGACATAAATCACATGTGTCGGATCCGATATTTGGTACACTGAGCTGTCAAGCATGTATGTAGTAATGCTAATTGCCTATATGGTTACACCGCCTCTGAGCCGATGTGTATCTGGACATGCACATCATATGACAACCAGCAATATTAGCCCACTGTGTCATGCATGCCACATGTACAAGCCAAACCATGATGCTACAACATAGGTCTACTCCGCATTCATGTGAAAAAAAGTATATTGCGCACTTATTTTCATGCATCAAGGCATGATATGAGCATTAAAATGGCAGCCGCCTGGAGAGATGGAACTGACCTAAGTCCACCAGCGTATGTTGTCATTGCGGTAGGCGGTCAGAACTGCTGTGCAACTTCTCATTGAGTAGCATTGCTGCCTCTGGGGGACTGGAGCCAATGGTGGTCACCGCCGGCGGTGACGGTCCTCTATGCGGCGGCCAAGATTGCCATTTTCTGCTGCCTTGATCACTTGACTCCTGACACTCTTGCAAGCATGACCTCCACGGGCTGAGCTGCTGTGTACTTTCTCTGGCAGCCATCATACCACGTCCTGCAGGTGATGGGGCCCCCAGCCTTCACCCAAAAAGAGCTGGAGAAGCTGGTAGAAGTGGTCCTACCCCTGAATGGACAGCTGCATGGGGCACCAGAGAAAAAGTGAGCCCAGTGCCATAGTCATGTGTGATAAGGGTGTGTGCGAGGGTGAATGGGGTACGTGTTCTAGTCCGGGAGTACATGCACACAGGGAGCATGATGTTTAGGCAAGTGAGCCGTGAGGATGGATATGTGTGGGCATTTGGTGGGTCTGTTGTTACCAATGGGACAACCACAGCTCCATCTTTGTCTGCCATCCCCCTTACTGTCATCACCCTCCCTGTAGCACCCCACCCAGTTGCCTGTGCCTTCTCACCCAGGAGGGTGGGTGTCTTCTTCAACACAGGCACCTCTGCCCATGCCTCAGTCAGCCCGGCTGCCCTCAGTGAGGAGGCAATTCACCTCCTGAGGTCCATCTCTGTGGGTCAGTCGACCATATTGAATGCCATCCATAGACTGGCAGCTAAGGTCCAACAGAGCAATGCATTCCTGGAGGGCATTCACAGTGCCATGGCTGGCCTACAGAGATCCTTTCAGTCTCTGGCCTCCACTCTGATGGTATCCAGTGTCCCTTTGTTTCCCTTCCCCCCTGCAACTACCTCTTCCCAATCCCAGACACCTCTCCCCATACCCATCCATCGCATATGTACACCCAGTCATACATCCACCTCAACAGACCAGGGTAGCTCAGACAAACACAAGCACCACAAGACCCACCACCAGCATGCACGCAAGCAACACCCACCTGCATACACACCAACATCCACTCCCTACACTGACTCCCCCGCCACCATCTCCCCACAGACACTACACCAGACACACCTGCAGCGACCACACCATCATGCATGGATCCAGCAACCACACATCCACCCCAGTCACCACATCCACACCCACCACATCCACCGACACCCCCACATGCAGCACATGTACAATACCTGCAGACACCACCCCCAGAGACAGTCACCCATCCACCCTGGAATCTCCCAGCACCTCCTCCCCCCTTCCCAAAACACCTAAATGCCCGCAATCACTCCCCCAACAGACACCACGCACCCACAAGCATTCCACGCACCCACCTGAACCCAAGACATCCACATCTACATATCTGACAACCACTGCCTTTCCCTCCACTCCCAAACCCTTTTGCCATATCTGCCCCTTGTGTCAAAGAAGCATTTCCTCACAGAGTTTTCCCTGTTCCCTACCCCCTTCCACTTCGTGAGACCACCAGTTACTCTGTGTCCCTGCCCAAGTACAGCCCTTCCATCACCAAGTCCTCCCCTGCTCCTGTGCTAGTGCCCATGCCCCTCCCCCTGCCAAGAGATCTACCCCTCCCAAGCCCAGGCCCAAGGACCCCCCTCCCATAGACAAGTCCAAGGTCCCCCTTCCAAGCCCAAGCCCAAGCCCAAGGACCCCCCTCCCAAGCACAAACCCAAAGCCCCACTCAACCCCCCTAATCCCTGAGGTACCTGCCTGCCCCCTTGATGCCCCTAAGCCATTTTGCAGTCAGGAGTCAAGTTGGGGCACAGTGAGGTGCCATTTCTGCCTTGGGCCCCTTAGACTATGGACCGGCCAAAGACCTTCTATTTGTATATAGATTTTTAATCCTTTATACATCTGGCCCAACATGCTGTTGATATTGATGGTAACATACTTGTCCTGCCTTTCTTTCAACATGGCTGTCTAGTGTTTGTGGGCTTTGGTTTGTGTGTGTGTGATATGTGTATATGTGTTGGTTGTGCTAGCTGTTGTACCTGGGCTGCATGTGTGTGGCCCTGCCATTGGTCCCACTGTCATTGCTGTGTTTTGTGTGTAGGATATGTTTGTGTTTGATGCATGCATGTGTGTAACCAAAATGTGTATAGTTTGTGTTGACATGTGTAATGGTGGTGTTGTGTGCCCTTGTGTGGTTGTTGTGTGTGCAACTAGCTCTTGGTCCAGAAAGCATGCTTTTTTTGTGATGTGTTGTAAATCTGTTCAGTAGTTTTTGAGATATTAGAGTTTAAAAAAATTGATATCTTGGGACGTGGATCCTCCGCGGATCCAACTGTCCCCAACAGCAGAGTCCATGTTTCTCCCTTTAAATTGCTACAAGTCGGCAAATGTGCAAATCTCCTGGAAGCTGCACCCGCTTGGCCATGCACTGTCCATCTTAGTAGTATGCATATGTCTTCCTGTCCTTTTGCCAGGATGATGGTCAGCTAACCAAAGGGCCCCCCAGTGATTTTACCACCAATTTTGGTGGCATGTTCTTGTTGCCGAGGAATATGAGGACATCTCTACAAAACAGAGAAGCACTTAAGTCATGTAGATGATAGGGACCCTGGTTTGGTGGAAATTTATGTTGTTGGCCTCTCTATGGGAGGATTATAGAGAAAGATACACCAGGAACAATCAGACATGCATGCACCCACTCCCAGACATGCTCAGAGACTCATATACTAACTCAGAGCCCTACTCAGACATGCACCCATTCACAGACCCACTTAGACATTCATGCGCTTCCACACAGACCCATTCAGGCTTATGCACCCACTTAAAGACCCACTCATAGACTCATGCCCTCACTCACAGACCCATTCAGAAACTCATGCACTCATTCACAGATGCACTCAGAGGCTCATGTTCCTACTCACAAACCTACTCAGACACTCAGGCACCCACTCACAGACGCACTCAGACAATCATGCACCCACTCACAGGCCTACTCAGGCTCATGCACCCACTCACAGACACACTCAGAGACTCATGCCCTCACTCACAGACCCACTCTGAAACTCATGCACTTACTCACAGTGGCAGTTAGAGACTTATGTACCCACTCACAGACCTACTCAGACACTCATGCACCCACTTCCAGACCCACTCAGGCACCCACCCACTCAGACACTCATACACCCACTCACAGACACTCAGAGTCTCATTTACTCACTCACAGACCTACTCAGACACTCATGCACCCACTCACAGACCCACTTAGACATTCATGCACCCACTCACAGATCCACTCAGGCTCATGCACCACTCACAGCCACTCTCAGAGGCTCAGGCCCTCACTCACAGACCCAATCAGAAACTCATGCACTCATTCACAGAGGCAGTCAGAGACTCGTGTACCCACTCACAAACCTACTCAGACACTCACGCACCCACTCCCAGACCCACTCAGGCACCCACCCACAGACCCACTGAGATCCTCATGCACGCAATCATAGACACACTCAGACAATCACCTACCTACTCAGAGACCCACTCAGATAGTCATGCATCCACTCACAGACCTACTCAAAAAGTCATGTATCCACTCACATGTCCACTCAGACTCATGCACCCACTCGCAGAACCACTTAGAGACATGACAAAGGAGAATAGGAAGGGGTGGTTAGCTACAGAGCGGTAGTTGTTATGATGTGCTGAGTTAGCAACTCGCCTTTTGAGAAGAGCATTCACCTGTTCGACTTTAAAGATGTTTGGAACTTTCCCTTTTAACAAGTAGGAGTTTACCACATTGAGGATAATTGAGGAGAAGGCAGGGCATTCATCTTTTACAATTTTACAATTTTAGTGGGTATGACCTTTCTATTCCTCCAGTAATTCTTTTGAATATCATTGTAATGAGTTAGAATTTTTACTTATCACATTTCAGAGGAGCAGAGGAGCCATGACCTGAGACTAGGTTTGGGCAATAAATTCCTCTCCATCGTTGGAGTTGGCAGAATTTTGGCCACTCCGCATGGTAGAGTTTTTTCTCATGTGCAGCTTGCTAACAGTAAGTAGGAAAGCGCAGGCAGAATTTGGCTCACCATTGCTTCATTTTCAGTTGCTAGGAGGACACTCTGTGAGATTTCTGCAAAGCAGGCAGGCGTGACCATTCGCAGTCAGAAAGCTGCTGCTCGTGTAGAAAATCTACTTGAGTGGAAGCAATATCAACTCGAGAAGCAGTGCACATTGGTGAGCACCGTGGTGCCGTTCACAATGAGTTTTTTCAGCATGGAATGAGCTGCCAGTGCTAAAAATCAGTGTGGGCAGCTCTATGTGGCTATTTCCACCTGTTCGCAGAACTCTCTATAAGCTCACAGAGATTTCATGTAACTCTGCAGAGTGAGACTCCATGAGTTTAGCCCACCCCAATCTTAGACATGACTAAGTTGTATTTTATTGAATCTAGTTTGTGCAAAATTGCTCTGGTAGATTTCTTAAGTTGGAAGAGATTCAAAATTTCAGTACTGATAGGTCAATGTCCATTAGATCCTTACACCACAATTTTAATCTAAAGGAAGTGGATGGACTAGTCCGCTGGACTGCAGGTGACTCGAGAATGTCTTTTATTCAACATATTGAGGTAGAAATGTAATTTTTTATGGGAGGAATATATACAATTGAACACGCTGATAGTTATGCAAGAAGAGAGACAATGGAGACATGCAACGTCATTACTACTTGTGCAATTTTTCTGTTAACCATTAACATAATGTTTAACAATTTTGACGTACATTTTCATTATCTTCCATGCTCCTTATTATTGATGATCCATTATAATTATGTATAATTCATAGATTAATATTTTGTTTACTGCTTGTTTGTGTATGATGTAAATAATACAGAATGTATTATTTGGCTAATTACTTCACTTTACACCACAATGGCCATCCTTTCTCCTATGTCCTGCATGTAAAGCAATCTATAACCTTTAGCTTTATTTGCGCTATTAAAGAGCACAAAAATAAATAAATAAAATAATTCACAAGTGTGGTTTAGGACTGAGACCAAAGGACTTCCTAGAGAATTGTCCTATGAAAAGGACTATCATTTGCAGTGCACTTTGCATTTTCTACCCATATGAAGGATGTAACCTAAAACTGGTGGTGGGGTGAAAATGAGGTGATCTACGTGTTATATATAGCAAGAAAAAGAGAGCAACGGCAATAAATGTGTAATTGCTTATTTACACTCAACCTGTGGATGTTCCAACTTGCAGAAAGTCTGAGGCCATTGAGTTAGGTCTGATAGTGTATGCTTTGGGTGACACTGAGGGGGTCATTACAACCCTGGCAGAGGGTGTTAAAGGTGCGGTAATACCGCAAACAGGGCGGCGGACAAAAAAAGGGAATTATGACCCTGGCGGAAACCGCCAACAAAGACAGCCACTTTAACACACCGCCCGCCACGGCGGTGCAAACAAGCAGCGCGGCGGTCACCGCCAACAGACAGGCGGTAGACAATGTACCGCCCACAGTATTACAACCCGCCAATCCGCCACCTTTTCCGGGGTGGATTCTCTGTGGATAAAAACACGGCGGACACAGCTTTTGCTATGGGAAAACGCTCACCTGAACACATCCCACGAGGAACGAGGACTCCATGGAGCCGGAACTACAAATACTACCTGCCCTTGTGTTTCTGCTCCTCTACGACCAACAGCTACGTAGGCGCCGAAGACAACAGTGAGTACTGCACCTACGACATAGGGGAGGGGTGAGGCAAAAGTTAGAGGGACACCCACCAAACACCCCCACCCCCACCCTCGCATATTAAAACATACACACCAATGCATTCACAAAAATCACAGTAACAACCCACAATCCCCCCCGGAAGAATGAAAAGACAATGCGAAATTCGGTCAAACATTGTAATGTGGCAATATACATGTCATACAAAAATATACAGATATATATTTGAAAATCAGTCATAATTATATACAATACGAGAAGTAGTGCAGATATGTACACAACAATGTCCGTGCACCAACAGTCCAAAAATGCATGGGCGAGGCCCACAAAGGATACCTGACCACAATCGGAGAGAACACTGCCGGGGCATCAGATAGAACTACTACAGGCACCTCAGGGGGAAGGGAAGGGGTGGCACCTCAGCCGGATGACTGCAAAGCCAGATCCACGACGGGGCTCCATGCCCATTGATGTATCCTGGGGAGTGCAAAGCCACAGTCTCACAAGTCTTTACAGTGGGTGGGGTGCCCACTGTGCCATCCTGGGGAGTGCAAAGCCACAGTCTCTCAAGTCTCTACAGTGGGTGGGGTGCCCACTGTGCCATCCTGGGGAGTGCAAATCCACAGTCTCTCAAGTCTCTACAGTGGGTGGGGTGCCCACTGTGCCATCCTGGGGAGTGCAAAGCCACAGTCACTCAAGTAGATGCAGGTCTCTAGTGGTACTGGGGGGGACTGGTGCCCAGACTGGATGAGTCTCCCCGTGAAAGTTCCTGTGCTGTCACTGTCCCAACTGCACATGAGATAACGATGCCTGATGTGGCGGCCCATTCATTCCTACCTGGTGCTTGCCCTGTTCAACGTGCTTTGCCATGGCGGTCTTTGCCCTGTTCAGCAGTGCTTTGACATGGCGGTCTTTGCCCTGTTCAGCGGTGCTTTGCCATGGCGGTCTTTGCCCTGTTCAGCTGTGCTTTGCCATGGCGGTCTTTGCCCTGTTCAGCGGTGCTTTGCCATGGCGGTCTTTGCCCTGTTCAGCGGTGCTTTGCCATGGCGGTCTTTGCCCTGTTCAACGGTGCTTTGACATGGCGGTCTTTGCCCTGTTCAGCTGTGCTTTGCCATGGCGGTCTTTGCCCTGTTCAGTGGTGCTTTGACATGGCGGTCTTTGCCCTGTTCAGCGGTGCTTTGACATGGCGGTCTTTGCCCTGTTCAACGGTGCTTTGCCATGGCGGTTCTGCTACGGACATTGGTGTGTGGCATGACGTTCTCTACTCTGGGCATTGGTGTGTGGCATGACGTTCCGTCGGCAGGTGGTGGGGTGCTGGTGTGTTGGTCCTGTGGCGGGGCGTCCTGTCCACTAGTGCCGGCGGAGGTGGTGGGCAGTTCATCGTCCTGGCTAGTGTCAGGGGCCCCTTGGAGTGCCACGGTGTCCCTCAAGGTCTGCTGTATGTCCTTCAGCACCCCTATGATGGTGGCCAGGGCGGAGATGATGGTCCTGAGCTCCTCCCTGAACACCAAATACAGTTCGTCCTGCAGGCGCAGGGTCTCCTGCAACTTGTCCAGGACCGTGGCCATCGTCTCCTGGGAGTGGTGGTATGCTCCCATGATGGAGGATAGGGCCTCGTGGAGAGTGGGTTCCCTTGGCCTGTCCGCCCCCTGTCGCACAGCAGCCCTCCCAGTTCCCCTGTGTTCCAGTGCCTCCGTCCCCTGGACCGTGTGCCCACTACCACTGCCCCCAGGTCCCTGTTGTTGTTGGGGTGGCGGGTTATCCTGGGTTCCCTGTAGTGGTGGACACACCGCTGATTGACCTGTCCTGGGTAGGGAGGTTTGGGCCCGCTGGGTGGGTGCTGTGCTCGTGTTACCAGAGGGTGGAAGGTCGGTGTTGGGCTGTGCCTGTGCAAGGGGAACCGACTGTCCTGAGGCCCACGATGGTCCGGGCTGGTCATCAGGATCCAGTAGGGCAGAGCTGCTCTCGTCACTGTGGGCCTCTTCTGGGGGTGGAGTGGTGTTGTCTGGACCCTCTGGTGTGGTGACGGTCTTTCGGGTTCCTGCAGGGGCATAAGAGCATGATTATTGCATGTGTGTGTGTAATGGTGTGCAATGGGTGGGTGTTTGTGTACCCAGTGCAAGCATTCCTGTGTGTGGGTTTGTGTGATGATGGTTGAAGGTGTGTTTTGGGTATGTGCAGTGGGCATGCTTTATTGAGTGGTGTCCATGCTTAGTTGTGGCATGCAGGGCTTGGTGTTGGGATGGGTGGTTTGTGTTATGGGTAGATTAGTGAGGATTTGGAGTGATAGGGGAGGGGGTGAGGGTGGGCATGTGTGATATCATGCAGGTTGGGTGGGGGATATGATAGTTAAGATTTTACTTACCAGTGTCCCATCCTCCACCGACTTCTCCGAGGCCCTCTGGATGCATGATGGTCAAGACTTGCTCCTCCCATGTTGTTAGTTGTGGGGGAGGAGGTGGGGGTCCGCCGCCAGTCCGCTGTACCGCGATGTTGTGCCTGGAGACCGTTGAACGCACCTTCCCCCGTAGGTCGTTCTACCTCTTCCTGATGTCCTTCCTATTTCTTGGGTGCTGTCCCACGGCGTTCACCCTGTCCACTATTCTGCGCCATAACTCCATCTTCCTGGCTATTGATGTGTGCTGTACCTGTGAGCCAAATAGCTGTGGCTCTACCCGGACGATTTCCTCCACCATGACCCTGAGCTCCTCCTCAGAGAAGCGGGGGTGTCTTTGGCGTGACATGGGGTGGTGTGTGTGATGTGTGGGGTGGTGTATGTGGTCATGAGTGTGGTGAGTGTAGTGGTGTGTGGTGTTTTGTGCGTGGATGTTGTGTGGGTGATGGTGTTGTGTGCCTCTGTGTGATGGGGTTATCTATTCCGTGCTCTCTCTCTGGCCTTCCTTCGTGATGTTTTGGTCGTAGGGATTTGTGGGTGATGTGGTTGTGTGTTTTATATTGTGTTGGGTGTGTGGGAGTGGTGTGTGTATGTGTATCAGGTGTGTGTATTTAGAATTGTCCAATGTGGTGGTGTTTTGGAGATGTGTGTGTATTTTGAGCGCGGAGGTGTGTACCGCCAATGGAATACCGCGGTTGAAAGACCGTCGCGTGGATTCGTGGGTCGTAATAGCATGGGTGTGTTTCTGTTGGCGTGGAGGATTTGTTTCCGCCAGTTTATCACTGACCTTTGGTGTGGCGGTGTTGTGTGGGTGTCTGAATTTCAGCGGATTCCGGGATGTGTTTCATAATAGCTGTGGCGGAATACCGCCGCCGCAGTGGTGTATTGGCGGTCTTCTGCAAGGCGGTAAGCGCCTTTTACCGCCAATATTGTAATGACCCCCTAAGTGATTTAAAATAAACTTTCTCCATATGTAAATATGGCAATCCCCCGCTGTGCCTGCGTTTTGGCTGTGTACAGCATGAATTTGACTGCAGGACCTGCACCCAAAACCCAGAAGGGAGAAAACCCCCGAAGTAGAATAGGTTAGCTGCAAAGTCAACAGTGCATATGCAGGCTACCCACTACAGACATTCATGCCCCAGTTTTTTAATGGTTGTCTGATTCTGCTGACTTTTGCAGGAGTCAGTGAGTATCCTGCCTGTGCTCCCAGGGTACTCTTTTGGGAGCAGGGGAATCAGGCTGTCTCCCATGAGAGACCTGTGGGAATGAGAAAAAAAAACATTTTTTTATTTAAATTCGGCACCAAGGGGGGTGGTCCTTCCGAGACCCCACACAAGGCCCAGGGCATCAAGGTAGCCCTACCTGACCTTTAAACCTTATTCACACAAAGAGTTTGAAAGTTAATATCTCAAAAACTATTGAACAGATTTACAAATCAAACAAACATTGTTTTTTGGGTAAAGATCTAACTTTCTGGCAAATTTGGTGTACTTGAGCCATTTTGGCTGTAGCACTGTTAAAAAATCCCTGTGTAAATTGCATGGGAAAATCTCAGTTTGGAACATCCCATTTTTTTGCTCCCACTTGATAGATCACCCTGAAAATTTCCATGAAGAAATAAAACAAAAAATAGCTCTTTTTTTTAAAACAGATAAACAGAATTACAAAAGGTTGGCATGAAGCTAGGTTTATGCCCAAAAAGTGTGTTTATTGTGATGTGGTGTAAATCCATTCAGTAGCTTTTGTGAAATTAAGGTTTAAAGATATCTGTATGTCTGGAAGGTTTGGTTTAAGAGTCTCTTGTGAGAGTCCTGTGAGTACAACTCAAAATATAGAGCATTCTGAATGGCTGATGAGGCTTTTTTCCCCCTGGATCACCTCTCTCTAGCAGGAGTGATGGACTCCGGTAGGGAATGCTCTGACTGGCTGGCCACTGCATGAACAAAAATGTTGTGGCAGCCATTGCAGGGCTTGGGGACTTAGGGCTTGATTCAGAGTTTACAGAGAGGTTACTCTGTGACAAATGTGATGGAAATCCCATCCACCACATTACAACGCCAATAGGGTATAAGGGAATTGTAATAAGACGGGTGGGATATCTGTCACATTGGCAATTAATTAACCCCCTCCACCAAACTGGGACCCATGCAAATATTAATAGGGGTGGGGAGGATACTCAACTCCCCTATCTGAGCCTTGAAAGGTCATGGGGACCTAATCTCCCAGCCCCAGCTCAATCACTGTTTTCCAGGGAGCATACTCCCGGCACACTGTTTCCTTGCCCACAAGAGTGCAGGTAGAGAAAACGTGTCTATTCTCACCCAGCAGGAGCTGGAAAAATGCTCCTGCTGGGTGGGAGGAGACATTTGTTTTCCTGCCCATGCTACTTGTCGGAAGGGAAGATTGCTTCCACCAGATGGAAGTAGAGAAGAATACCTCCTGCAGGCGGGAGCAATGGCAGCTCCAGCTGCACCCTGGATGGGTGCATGTCGCAAGCCGGCAGGCCTGCCAGGACACTAGGGGGGTTATTCTGACCCCGGCGGTACAGCCGCGGCCAGAAACGGAAAGTCGGCGGTGTACCGCCGACTTTCCGCTGCCCATGGGAATCCGCCATGGCGGCGCAGCTTGCTGCGCCGCCATGGGGATTCCGACCCCCTCACCGCCATCCTGTTCCTGGCGGTTCCGCCCGCAGAATGACCCCCAGAATGACCCCCTAGGTCTCCCACCAAGGCACTCAACATTGTTTGTTGTGGGTGCCCCATGTTGGCACCAGGGCACCTACATAAAGCCCCAGATGATGGGATCCTTGGGGACAATAAAGACTCAAGGAGGGCGGTTAAATGCCACCATCATCTTAAAATAAGAGAATGGTGACAGGTGATGGCTCCTCAGGACATGTAAAACCTCAAGGAGGGAGAGTGCACATCCCCTACCCTTAAAAAAGACTACAACCCTGGGGGTGGGTCCCCAGGGCCCCTAAAAGGCTTGTGAATGGGGAGGGTGCTTGTTACCCTCCTCTGCTCAAATATACTCTACAGCTCTGGGGTATAGGGTGCCCAGGGCCCATAAAGACTCAGGAAAGGGGGTTGCACACCTCCCTCCCCAATATTTATAGTAATGTATTATTCACTGCATCAGCAAAGAGCTCCCCATAGTGCCCTAGGGCATTTTATCATAACACATTTTCACTTGTGTGGTGCCCCAGAAGAGGATGGAACAATATAAAAAAAAAAAATAGTGTAGGGGGGGGGGGGGCTACAGAGAGTACTCCTGCTCCCTAGTAACATTTTAAAAATAGTAGGTCTCCTGGGTCATTGAACCCATTACCCCAGGAGATCTTGTGAATTTTTAAAAAAACGTTCCCACCTGCAGCTCTTTTAGACCACATACTGTAATAATAAAAAAGATGCTAAGAGTATGATTAACTGATGAGTTGATATTTGTATAATAGTCTCCATTATTAGACATTGCATTGTGTGAATTAAAGAAATAAGCATTTGAATAAAAAATGGTAGTTTTTGAAGAAAGATGATAGACCAACTTTAGATAGATAGATTGATAGATAGATAGATAGATAGATAGATAGATAGATAGATAGATAGATAGATAGATAGATAGATAGATAGATAGATAGATGTTAATATGCTCACCCCTTGATAAAGCCAGTAGGCCTATGTGTTCTATTTTTGTCTTGCAACTCTTTAACAAAGTCAGTAAGTCTGCGGGCAGGACCTGCAAGGCCTACGGCATGCTGCACATGCAAAAAGGCTGCATACAGGCCAACCCTTGCACCCAACTCCACTCAGTGCACAGCAAAAATATGTATTCAGTGGGGGGTAGGGCACTTGCATTTCAAAACCGTCCATGGTCGAAGGCCATGCACGGTGTGAGGTTGCTTGCCTGTGAGGGGTTGGACACAGGGCCTGGCATGGTATAGAATAATAATCCACGTCCTTACCATGCACTGTTAATTATCCCACATATTACAACACTCATTACATGATCTATGACAACATTGATAACATGACTGCAACATCTGCAATGACATCACTGATAACAACACTGTGCATGACCGTTTTTTTCCTTAGCTGAAAACATTACGTTGTCACTGAAATTTTCACCTAACTATAACTTTTATACTTGAACCTCTGTTTTTTCATTTTCAATATATAGGTATATATATGTATATATTTTTTTTTTCAGTGTGTGTATATATATATATATATATATAAAACAAGACTTGATATAGTTGAAATGCATCGGTGGCGTGATTGTTACTTTTTGGGAATTGAAGCATTTTGTTAAAAAACTTCCTGGAGTGCGACTTTCAAACTTTTTGGTTTGAGCGGTCTGGTCGCACCTCCCGCATTTGCACCAGCAGAAAGAGGGTACCAACACGAAAGTGACCATGTTGCTGTAAAATAAATGTATGTATAAATATATACATATATATATATATATATATATATATATATATATATATATCTACGTGCATACATATAATAAATCTACACTTATCTACATATACTTACCATCGCAATGTTGTAAAGTCGATATTGTAGGAACCATGTTTTGGCACGCCCATGTTTTACATTCGACATTGGATAATGTGGTAGCACACAAAAGGCCAGATGTATTTAACACTGTAAATTTCTGGCTACAATTTGTGACCAGTGTTTTTGTGACCAGCGCTGTATTATGCTACCTGACCCATTTACTAATTGGTCAGTTTGCAAAATACTGAATTGTAGTGGGTTGCAATTTGATCTATCTCATGAATATTAATGTGGTACGTCACCATTTACGGCCTACTATTGATCGCTACCATCACAGGGGTGGTGGCCTGCTGGGGTCATTAAACCACGTCTGTGATTGATTTTTTTTTAAACAATCTTTTTTTTTTTTTTTTTAAATGCAGCCTGTTTTCTTTAAAGAAAAACAGGGTGCATTAAAAAAAAATTAAGTTTTACAAATATTTGCACCACTGCCTACTCTTAAAAATTGTTTTTGTCAACACTCACAAACAGAAAGGGGTCCTGTATGCAAGACCGAATTTCGGTTGTGAAACATTAATACAGGTCATCCTCAATCTGTATGTGGAAGGGATGCCCTAAGTATGCCCCTTCCAAATAGCCATTTTACAGTCGCAAGTGGCCCAGATTTGCAAATCGGACCTGTTGCCTCCGTAAAAAGCCTTAGTACTTCTGGCGCTTAATTGTGTACTCATAAAGAGAGCCTTTATTTCATTTGAGTGCGCAAAACTTTAAAAAATCGCCTCAGATGTGTTTATGGACCTATTTAAAGATGGGATCATTGGAAAAGAAACCCTATTCTCATTGTCTGAAATATATTAATTACAAGAATGGAATCCTCTGACTTTCACAGAAATGCACTTCGAAATTCACACTTCATCTTGTTGAAGCAGGCGCAATTAAGAGGTAAATAACTCGAAACAATAGCGCGCCAACTGAAAAGCCGAGCAGCACTTTCATCTCTGTTTAGCTGACAGCCCAGCCTGGGCTTCTATAGACTCGAGTGCAGGTCTCATTCCAGGGTACTGGGTTTGTGCGTCTGATTGTAGAATGTGCTGTGAAAACCGATACTCTCCAAAAAGTCCCTCGCCATTCCTGTGTCACTTCAGATAGGCCAAAGTAAAAGGATTACTCTGGTGTTGGTGACCTACGTTCATTGTCTGGAGAAGCCGAGTCAATGGAGTAATATAACTCCAAAGAGATAACAAACTGCGTGTGTGTGCCAACAGTTGTTAGTGGCATTTCCCATGAAGCTTTAAGTGGTTCCTGTGGATCCTTGACAAATTGATAGCCGGAAATCTTACTCACTGGCCCTTCTTGGTTAAATAGACCAAAAATCATCTTGGTGCGCACCAGGTCTCGGACTGTGTGTGAGTGATCGATTTGTTGTAAACAAAGACAACATAAAAATACAAACTTATTCCCCAAAACTAATAGCGCCCAAAATGTTTCCACCATATCTATATGAAAAGTATTATTATTCGCCAATCAATGAAGTGCATCTCACCTTGTTGAAAAACTGATTTTTGCTGTTTCCCTCTCATAAATCGGAAGTGGGTATGCAAGTCAACATCACGTTGTCAGCACATTAGCATGTCCATTCTTAGACTTGTAATAACTGTCAGCATAGGATGAACCTCAGGACTTTTGTTGATGGGATATGTTGGAAAAGCCCTACCTGGGTTCCACCCTCAAACAGCCAGCACTTCCCGCAGTATTAAGATTTTCAAGGGTAAACCAAAAAAATGCAGTGCTATCCTTTGAAAAGCTGGTACACAGAAATGCAATTCTGTCAGCCGTGCAGTTTATTGGGAATAGGAAGGCAAAGGTGGCAGGAAATAGGCGTTTGCCCCTTCCATGAAATTTACAAAGATATATAGCTCTGCTTGGCAACAACTCAAGTAGTAGCAAAGCATTGAAAGGTTAGTCACTGCTCTTGTTTTGTCTGTAACCATTTGCACCGGCAAAGCATTCAATGAGAGAGAGCGTGAACGTTTAGAATGCCAGATGTCCCTTTTGCAGTGTTGCTCTTGTACAGACCCCTGAGGTTCAGTAAAACAGGAACAAGTCTCTTGTGTGTGAAACACTCCAGTGCATTGCAGAACCCCTGTGGTAAGTCACAGTAGTAAGATTATTGATGAAGACTTCTACTGAGGACAACAAAAACAGTATAATACACTGTTCATCAAAAATTCTTATAACATTGGTAAATCATAAAAAAAAAAATAGGAAAAGGTTATTTTAATTTAAGAATAGAGATGCTAAATTAATAGATATTTAAGAAACTACTTAAAATCTTAAACATACAATAGCATGTATGTGCATTAGGTGATGATAACAAAAAAACACACGTTTTTGCCCTTGAGTTCGGAAAAAAAGGGGTGCACAAATCTTCTCCACTGTATATCTAGGGGTAGACAAAGAAATAATATATGAATAAGATCCTGTATACCACTTTTACACAAGGGTCATAGGCAGGGGTCAAGGGCGTGATCTCTCCTAATCCCAAGCACTGCTTGTGTTTGTGGTTTATCTGTTCCAAGAAGGAATATGGTCCTTCTAACCTTGTGTTGAATTAACAATATGAGATATGGTTGCATCTTGTTAAGGAGGTAGAGTTAGCTGTAGCAGGATTGAGCTGTAATTTCAGGCAGTGTGCCCTGTCTAATTTATACCTTGATTGCAGAGTAGCCCTTTTCAATGTGATTTTTAATTGTCAAGACAAGCAATCTAGTAGACATTTATTACAAAACTCAAAGACGTGTCGTGTGTGACCATAGTTCTGGATGAACACATAATTTGTGGTATTGTTTAATGACAGTTTATTTTTTAAAGAATTATCTCAAAGATCCTTCTTTTGACAGTAACACATGATAGCTGCAGTGTATAACTGCTGCCAGAACTAAAATATACTTGTTAATTCTAATTTCACACTTCGGGTTTTGGACTGGAACATAGGGTCCCACTGTAAAGAGCGAATGCAGAAGATTTCCTTCTATTCTTTACGTAGCAGATTGAACCTCAATCAGATTAAACCTCAAAAGGGACGTTTTCCACTCCAAATAAAAGAGTAGCAGACATGTTAATGTTGTAGATAGGAAGTAGGTAAATAAAAAGTATTTTACTATCTCTTTGAGAAGGTCTTTCAAGCTCCAAAATGTTCAACCGCTTTGGATCTCAGATGGGTAGATCTTAAATCATAAGAAAATACTCATTCAAGGTAAGCTTCCATCTGATCAAGTTTGTCCTTGCCTAACTCCCAAGTGTAGGTGCTGTATTTCATTTTGGATTAAAGACCACAACCTTACTTATTTGCAAATTGATCTTTATGAAATTGATCTTTGCAATGTGATGAAGTGCTTGCAGATTTTGTTGCAGGCCGATGAGAGTCAGCTGGAACATAATCAAGTCATCACCATATAGAAGAGTATGAAAACGGCACAATCGCAATCCATAAGAAAATTATTTAGGTTGAGAAATATTTCCGGAAGGTTGTGCAAGTATAGGAAGAACAACAATGTAGCCAGCATGCAGTCTTGTTTTAGGCCATTCTCTGTTTTAATATAGTCAGAGAGACCACATCACACACATTAAAAACCACCACCAAGTGGAAGAATATAGGTACATTTTCAGTTTCAGGCAGGTTTTAGATCAACCAACTTTTGACATAGACAGGGTCTTTCGATTCAAACAAAGCTGTCAAGACTCCTACTTTCCCTTATACCTTGCCAGGCCGAATCTCCATCCCAACAGTAAAGTCTTCCTATGGTAAAGTATAAAAAAAAGTACAAAAGTTTATTGAACTTGGAAAAAGAATGTTAACATTTTGTTATGTTCAATATTGATACATACTGTTAGACTTGGCAGCCTTAGGGTTTTCACCCCTAACTTTTTGCCTGCCTTCCTCCACTTTACCACTGCTAACCAGTGCTAAAGTGCATATGCTCTCTCCCTTTAAACATGGTAACATTGGATCTTACCCAACTGGACTATTTCATTGACTTATAAGTCCCTAGTAGAGTGCACTATGCGTGCCCAGGGCCTGTGTATTAAATGCTACTAGTGGGCCTGCAGCACTGATTGTGCCAACGACTCAAGTAACCCCTTAACCTTGTCTCAGGCCTGCCATTGCAAGGCCTGTTTGTGCAGTTTCACTGCCAATTCGACTTGGCATTTAAAAGTACTTGCCAAGCCTAAAACTCCCCTTTTTCTACATATAAGACACCCCTAAGGTATGCCCTAGGTAACCCATAGGGCAGGGTGCTTTGTAGACAAAAGGCAGAACATGTACCTGTGTAGTTTACATGTCCTGGTAGTGTAAAACTCCTAAATTCATTGTTACACTGTTTGAAGTCTCCCCCACTTCAAAGGCAGATTCGGGTATATAAACAGGGCCTCTGCCCCTTCCAAATCAGACACTTCCTGGGGAAGAAACTTGTAACCTGAACCTGTCTCCTGCCAAGAAAAACTGCCTGGCTGCCCAAAGGACTCACCTGACTGCTTTCTGTGAAGGACTGTTGCCTTGCTGTTGCCCTGCTGCCTTGCTGCTCTCTGGTGAAGAAGTGCTCTCCAAGGGCTTGGATAGAGCTTGCCTCCTGTTCCCTGAAGTCTCAGGACCAAAAAGACTTAATCTCTTCAAGAAGGACTTCTTGTGTGGCGAAATTTGATGCACAGCATGCCAGAAACGATGCACAGCCTGCACCGCAGTGAAAACTTCACCGCACGCTGAACAGGAATGATGCAGCCTGACTTCGTAGAGAGAAGATCGACGCAGCGCCAGCGTAGTGACCACAAATTCAATGCACGGCCCACTGGATCGACACACAGCTGAGCTGGAACGACGCAGCCCGACTTCGGGTAGTAAATTCGACGCAACGCCTCCCGGATCGATGCAGCTCCCGTGACTTCATCCTACCAGCACAGGAAATCCACACATTGTCCCCGGGGCGCCTGAAAAACCCAGCAACCCGAAGAGGATCCATGACCGAGCACCGGAAATCGACGCACATCTGTACCTGCATGAAAAATAAATGACGCATCGCCGTGTGCAGCCCGAGAAACTGACGCACACCCCTTTGTTTTAACGCATCTCCTACTCTGCGGTTCTTTGTGGAGATTTTTCACGCAAACCAGGTACTTTGTGCTTGAAAGAGACTTTGTTTACTTTCAAAAGACTTAAGACACTTTATATCACTTTTCAGTGATATCCCAACATTTACTTATTGCATTTTAATCGTTTTGACCTGCATCTTATCAGATAAATATTATATATTTTTCTAAACACTGTGTGCTGTATTTTGTGGTGCTACATGGTGTTATTGTATGATTTATTGCGCAAATACTTTATGCATTGTCTTCTAAGTTAAGCCTGACTGCTCGGTGCCAAGCTACCAGAGGGTGGGCACAGGATCATTTGGATTGGTGTGACTAACCCTGACAAGAGTGAGGGTCCTTGCTTGGACAGGGGGTAACCTGACTGGCAACCAAAGACCCAATTTCTAACACATACTAAGTTCAGAAATCTGTTTTATTTGTAGAGCTAAAGGCAAAAATTATATTACTTAAAATGTATTAAATTAAATTAAAATTATTTTTCTCAAGATTAAATCAAAAATAATCTTTCCTAAATGTAGTAATAATTTTTAAGAGTGATGTATCAAAAACAATTAAACGTAATGCACTTTAGTAATTAATAACTTATATTGTTACATTAATTATCAGCGCAAAAATGTCTTCAAATATGTTCTAAATAAATTAAAATATCTAATATTTTAATATTTGTTTAACATTAAGTTATATGTATTTGTATTTCTAACTATTTAAATTAATGCAATTGAAATTAACATTATTTCTTATTGGGTTTTATTTTAAACTCAATTGATATCTATGGGAGGGTGTTGCAGTACCAGCGGGTGGCTATGTCTGGTGCTGGACTTCAGCTCTAAGGTGAAGTAATTTATTACCATTGTGAATGCCTTTTTGACTGTAGTAACTTTAGGAGTACAGTTTGTGAATAAGAATGAACTGACTCTTTTTTAGGTTGGTAAATGTCCCTCTCTGAACCGTTCCTGGACCTTTCTATAACCCCTTCCTTTCCCCCTCCTTTTTAGTAGTAAGTATTCCATACATTCCAGTCACTCCCTTCTATGCCACTTACATATACAAGTAAAATGTATACTTATGTTTGCGGAAACTCCACACTCAAAACACGATGCAGCAAAAATTGGTGAGGCAGAGACATAAACTCCACACATACGTTTGTGAATAGTGTTTTGTAGTATGTTTTTTAGTACTATAAAACGTACTGCAAATGCAGTTTGTGAATAAGCCCCAGAATATATAACTTTATGTAGACTAGTGAAATAGACAAAATACAAGGGGAGTCCAAAAAACAGTGTTTTCCATTTTAACTCCTTCAGAAGCCTTGGCTCTGCTGTACAGGAAAAACCCCTGAATGCATTGCATTAAGCTTGGCATGAAACTAGAAGCTTACTTAGAATAGTGTCTCTGGTTTGATATAAATACTTTTACTAGTTTTTGAGAAAATAGATTTAGAAAAAGGTGTGGGTTAGACTTCAAAGGGTTGAATGATAAAGCTATTTTTTAAATTTCTTTATGTATATTTCAAAGGATCTGATTGCCTGGACACAACTGAAGACTGCGATGCACTGTTTCTACATCCTCCAAAAACACTAAAAGGCCTTATAATGGGGTTGGCAGAGCATAAGTCCTGAACTCTAGGCCTACATTTTTATTTAAAAAAAATAATGGTCTTCTTGGGTTTGTAGACCCTGTTCTCAATATTCTTAAACTCAAATGGGCTGGCAAAATACTTTAAATTTGGTTATTTCAGCTCTAAGTTCACAAACTCTTAGCTGAGACTGTGAGATGGGCGAGTTCTAGATTGATGCTGGGTTTCATCTCAGTGTTCACAAATTATAAGCCATGTATGTGTGTTGAAATCCCACGGATCCATAGTGGGTCCCCTCTGACAGCTTTCAAGCTCTAAGTTTGCATTTGTGGACTCACACACAGGTGGAATGATGGATCCCGTCTTAGAGTTCACAAACTCTGAGCAAAGTCCACAGGCTCAAGGATTGTGAACCAGTGTTGGGTCTGCTGTCAGAGTTCCTGAACTCTGAGTCAAGTAGGTGTGTCATGAACCTGTGGATTCCAGGTGAAGTTTATAAACTCTAGACTCACTTGGGTGACATTTAAAATCTGATAAAGACATTATTCTCTCCTTTTATTTTTTGTTTGAGACTGTAAAAGGGACAGGTTTTATTTCAGAAAGAGGATTTATAGTAAACTCAAACCCAAGACAGTGGACTCACGACACCTAGCCTCAAGAGCAGAACTTCCTTTAAAGTCTGCAGAGTTCCAGTGGAGTCTGCAAACATTCTGCATGTTTAACAGCATTTTGAGAATTCTTTTGATTAAAAGATGGATATCTAGCCACAAAAAAGTAAAAGCCTGTTTCATAAGAACAGGAGCCACATCACCTGTATTATGAACATCAGGAAACCAGTACTTTTGGTAGAGAGAATTAGTTTTACATTCCACAACAAACCCATGGTTGGCACAGCTTATGACGAGCTTTCTGGATCATCACCTGCATGCTGGAAAAGGGAAGTCATTTGCACAAGAGGTCCTACAGAAGTTGAAAAAGCATCGAAGGACTCCGTTGTGAAGGAGCTTTTCACTTATCCCCAGCAACAACAAAAAGTATAAATTTGGAGGGAAGGCTACAAGCATAAATTAAGCAGGGGAGATAGATCTGTATTCCCATGTAACTTTTACAATGACCAGATATCTCAAAGCATAAAAAAGAGGATTTGAAGTTCCAGCATGAACAGACAAAAAATCGGTACATCTGTTTGCTGGGATGCAGAAACACCACAAAACATTCCTTCCCAGTCGCTACAATAATCAGAACAGGTGAACAATACCTACCTGAAAATCTGTCTTGTATGGTCTTATTTGTTGTTCTATGATATGCAAAGTATAGCCTTGGAAATGGAGTATTTCAAGATGCTCCTGTAGATGTTACTCAATGCTGAACATGTGTCTTATTCTGTGCTGTTAGTTGTATATGATGCCTAGTTAAGTATGATATGAATAAAACAAAGCCTAGGATAAATGTAGATGTGTATTTGTTGGTTTTTGTCAAATTCAGTTAGAACTTTCCTTTCATGAATGGTGGGTAGCACATTCAGAAACTGTATATAAGTTATTACTGCTGATGAATTGTATGGCAGATTGAACATCATTGTTTATAAAAATGATTAATTTGTTCAGTTTATTATGCTTGCGACATTCATATCATTTTGGGAATTTTGCATTACACTTGTTACACAAACTTCCTGTAATTATTCCATTACCCCCCCCTTCACTTTATTATGAGCAATTTGTGGTAAGGTTCTACTGAGAAATATGCCTGTCAGAGTAGAAAGCACACAAACAACAGAACACAAGCAGATGTTGTTTGTAGTGCTTTCTTTAATCCTTTCCCTGCAAGGCGTTTTCCCTCAGTGCTAAGCCTATTTTTTGGTTATTTGGGGCAGTTTGCGCTTTGGCTTCCGTAATGTTTTGTCCAAATAAGCAACCCACGTCAAAGTTGCGTCCTTTTTTCCATCATCCTGGGGATTCTTAAGATACTCATGGTTTGTGGATTCTCCTGTAGGGGACTGATAAATTAGCCAAAATATAGCTTCATTTTGAGTTTTCTGTGAAAAATAGGAAAAATGTGCTCTGGCTAAAAGTATCTGTTTTTTCATAAAAATAATCTCAACAAAAAGTTTTATGAGCTAAAGTCACCATCTTTCCAGCTTTCGGGAACATGCAGAGCTGAATCAAAAAAACACATTTTTACCACAGTTTTGGCATTTTTCGAACAGTTAGCCCATTTTTCCTATTTTTGTGCTCTCATCCCATTTCCAGTTTGTGGAATGAATTAGTGGGAACCCAATAGGTGATCTAGGAAAGTCATATAATTCTGAAAAGTAGGCAATATTCAAATTCAGAAAGGAGTCAATTTGTAGATCTTTCAAGGTTTTCCCAAAGAAGATATTTTCTACGGTATCTTTTTGTCACCATGGCCAATTTACAAAAGCAATGTACCATTACTTTCACTGTTGTGGGTATATGTAGGGATTGCAAGTTCTCCAAGAGCCTGAGGTATCCTGAGCCAACAACTGAGCTTTATTGCACAATGTTTTTTCATTGTGTACTGAGTGTAGATCAATTCATATGGTAAATGTTGCACCTGGCCCTTTTAGCAGGTTTATTCCCAAACTTTTTGGGTTCTTCCTCCTAATTTTTGTGACCAGTTTTTGTTGGCTTTGGGACTCTTTACCACTGCTAACCAGTGCTAAAGTGCATATGTTCTCTGTGTAAATTGTATTGGTGATTGGTTTAGCCCTGATTGGCATATTTGATTTACTAGCATGTCCCTTGTAAAGTGCACTAGAGGTGCCAAGGGCCTGTAAATCAAATGCTACACTGGTTGTGCCACTCACATGAGTAGCCCTGTAAATATGGCTCAGACCTGCTACTGCAGTGTCTGTGTGCACTGTATTGCACTGTCAATTCGACCTGGCAAGTGTACCCACTTGCCAAGCCCAAACCTTCCCTTTTTATACATGTAAGGCACCCCTAAGTTAGGCCCTAGGTAGCCCCATGGGCAGGGTGCAGTGTATGTTAAAAGTGGGACATGTACTGATGTGTTTTACATGTCCTAACAGTGAAATACTGCCAAATGTGATTTTCACTGTTGCAAGGCCTATCCCTCTCATAGGTTAACATGAGGGCTGCTTTTAAATATCCTTAAAGTACAGTTTCCCTTTAAGAGCAGATAGAGATATCGAGTTTGGGGGTTTCTAAACTCACAATTTAAAAATACATCTTTTAGTGAAGGTGGTTTTTAGATTGTTAGTTTGAAAATGCTGCTTTTAGAAAGTGGGTATTTTCTTGCTTAAACCATTCTGTGACTCTGCCTGCCTATGTAGTTCCTGTTTGGGTCAGACTGACACTTGGGGTGTTTGTGAATTCCATCTAGACGGTGACACAAAGGGAGCTGGGGTATAGCCTGCATATCCTGATGAGCCATCTGAGCTAGAGTGGAGGGAGGAGTGGTCACTTACACCTGAATGGGCTGTGCCTGCCCTCACACAATGCAGTCTCCAACCCCCCTGGTGTGTGTCTGCAGCCTGGCCTGGACAAGGCAGGATCTTGTGAACAACAGAGACTTTCCTTTGAAGTTTACCTACTTCAAAGGCAGAAAGGGGTATAAGTAGTGGGCCCAAAACCCCAGGCTTTGGATTTTTCAAGCTTACTTCTAGAACCAAAAGGAACCTCTGCCAAGTAGAAGAGCTGAAGAGCTGGAGGAGGAGACATGCCCCTTTGCCTTTGCCTGTTCTTTTCTGGGCTGGCATGCAGTAGCTGCTTCTGCCTGAAAGAGGACACAGACTTGAATTTGTGGTATATTCCTGCTTGTGAAGTGTCTGCAAGGGCTTGGACTGAGCTTGCCTCCTGTTTTGAAGTCTCAGGGCCATCAAAACTTCCTCTACCAGCACTTGGACTCTCTGCTGAGACTCCTATCCAGTCCTGGGCCCTTGAAAGGTGAAGCTGGTAGAAAAAGGATGGAAATCCACGCACAGGAAGTCATGCCGGAACATTTTAATGCACCACCTACAGCGCGTCTGAAAAACCATGCGCCACCGCTTCGCGGCTGAAATTGACACTCCACCTGCATTGTGTCTGGGAGATTGACACACCACGGCTGGAGAAACAACACAACACTCACTTGCGGCTGCTGATAACGACGCAAACCCCACGCAGCATGGTGTTCCACCGCTGTGAAACTGGGTTTCTCACGCATCGTACCTGGACGTCAAAGTCATCATGAACCTGCGCGGATCTGAGATACACTGTCCGGAAATCAACGCATTGCTCTCTTGCAAGGGAGAAAAGTAACACATTGTCTACCCGACCAGAGAAGAAATGGCACACGGCCTAACTTGCGAGTAAGGAATCGATGCAAGACTTTTTTCCAATGTATGCTCACCTGTGCGGCTTTATTTTTTATGTTAACCAGGTACTTTGTATAAAATCAACGTTTCCATAGTTTTTTATGGAGTAAGACTCTTTTCCGATGTATGGTCACCTGTGCGGCTTTATTTTTTATGTTAACCAGGTACTTTGTGTAAAATCAACGTTTCCATTGTTTTCTATGGAGTAAGACTCTTTTTACTTTGAAAATACATATCTTGATTTGTGTATGTTGTTTTTTTGTTGTTTTGGTCTTGTTTGATTTAGATAAATATTACCTATTTTTGTAAACTGGTGTGGTGTTCATTTTGTTGTGTTTTGTTGTGTTTTCACTGTATTACTGTGTGTCAGTACAAATACTTTACACATCGCCTCTGAGATAAGCCTGACTGCTTGTGCCAAGCTACTAAAGGGGTGAGCAGGGGTTATCCTAGGTGTGCATCTCCATTACCCTGACTAGAATGAGGGTCCCTGCTAGGACAGAGTGCAAACTGACAACCAACCTGAGACCCCATTCCTAACAGTGACGTATGTAGAGTGAAAAATAAATATCACTTTACTCTATGTATTTCTGAAATGAGCACAAGTTATGGAGTTTAGGAGCAGTGGTTATTTGTTCATCTCTGAATTAGTGGATATCTATATGAGTATATGAGTATATGATTAAGAGGATATTTTTCAAATGTCACTGGCATCCATTTGTAAGTCACAAATGAGCGAAATCCAACTGGTAAGATAAATATCCTAGTATTCTGTATTCCCGAATAGCTTCTAATAAAAATGGTACCTTACTTGTGTGGGTAGACGTAGTGCCTGTGACACCAAGCAGCCAAAATGCAACATTGGTACATCACAATTTTCCACTCAAAACTGACTGAAAGTGGGTAGCTGTGGACTTTAGGCCCTTGTTCAGCCGACACCTAGGGAAACCTAGTAAACCTGCCAATTTTTGAAAACTACACATCTATAAACATCCAGGATTGGATGACTTGCATGGCTCTCACCAGATTGTTTTACCCAGAATCCCCTGTAAACCTTAAATTTTGATTAAAAAACACATTGTCCTCAGATTTCTTCAATGGAAAGTTCTGGAATCTGCAGGGAGCCACAAACTTCCTTCCATCCGGCATTTCTCTAAGTTTTTTGATAAAAATGGTACCTCATTTGTGTGTATAGGCCGAGTGCCCGCAACAGGAAATGGCCCAAAAAACAACATGGATTCATCACATTATTCCACAAAAAACAGACCTGTTTTTTGCAAAGTGGATAGCTGTGGATTTTGGGCCCTAGCGCAGCCAGCACCTATGAAAACCTAAAAAACCTGTACATTTTTTTAAAACTAGACACCTAGGGAAACCCAGGATAGGATGATTTGTATGGATCTTACCAGATTTGTTTATCCAGAACCGCTTGCAAACCTCAAACATTGATTAAAAACACATTTTCCTCATATTTTTGTGATGGAAAGTTCTGTAATCTGCAGGGAGACACAAATATCCTTACACTCAGCATTCCCCTAAGTCTTCTAATAAAAATGGTACCTCACTTGTGTGGGTAGACCTAGTGCCTCTGACATGCGACATTTATAAATCACAACTTTCCACTCAAAACTGACATAAAGTGAGTAGCTGTGGTCCTTAGGCCCTAGCTCAGCCTGCTACTAGGGAAACCTAGTAAACCTGCATATGTTTGAAAACTAAACATCTATGTAAATCAAGGATGGGGTGACTGTATGGCTCTCACCAGATTGTTTACCCAGAACCCCTTGTAAACCTCAAACTTGGATTAAAAAGCACATTTTCTCAGATGTCTGTGATGGAAAGTTTTGAAATCAGTAGGGATCCACAAACCTCCTTCCACCCAGATAAAGTATTCTGATAAAATGGTACCTCACTTGTCTGGGTAGGTCTAGTGCCTGTGACAGGAAATGGCCCAAAACACAACATAGATACATCACATTTTTCTGATTAAAACTGACCCATTTTTTACAAAGTGGGTAGCTATGGGTTTGGGCCCCATCTCACCAGGCACCTAGCGAAACCTAGCAAACCTGTAGATTTTTCAAAACTAGACACCTTAGTGAATCCAGGATGGGATGACTTGTGTGGCTGTCTCTAGGGTATTCAACCCAAAATTCCTTTCAAAAGTCAAACTTTGACTAAAAACACATTTTCCTCACATTTCTGTGATGGAAAGTTCTGGAATCTGCAGGGAGCCACAAACATCCTTCCACGCAGCATTCCCCTATGTCTTCTGATAAAATTGGTACCTCTTTTATGTGGTTAGTCCTAGTGCTCACTACAGAAAAGCCCACAAAACAGAATGTGGAGACATCAACATTTCCTGGCCCAAAAATTATCTGATTTGGTAAAGAGAATAGTGGCGTTCTTTGGCTGTAAATCCATGTGCACCCACAGAAACCTGCAAACCTAGACATTTCTGAAAACTAGACACCCAGAGGAGTCCAGGGTGGTATGCTGCTTGTGGATCTCACAAAGCTGTTTTGAACACAACGCCCTGTAAACCTTAAACTTTGTCTGAAATTGCACATTTTCCTTGCATTTTTGTGACATTGGGCGCATTTTGAGTTTGGTGGATGGAAACGGCTGCCCACCAAACTCTTGCGGTCAGGTTGACGCCAGTGCGACTGCCTTCCCCCGGGCTCCATTCGGAGTTCCCCACTGAGTCAGGGGGTGGAAACGGTGTTTCCATCTGCTGCCCCAGTGGGGAACAGCCCACAACATTGACGCCGGCTCCTAATGGAGCAGGTGTCAATTTTGCTTTGCGTAGGGTGCGATAGCACCCGTCGAGCTTTTCACTGTCTGATTGGGGGAAAAGCGTGACAGGGCTGTCCATGGGGGCCCTTACACTCCCCATGCCAAGTGCATGGGCAGTGCAGGAGTCGCCATGGGGCACCCTGCACCCAGTCTCCACCAGCTTTTACATGGTGGTGCAACTGCCATGTAGAAGCTGGCAGAGAGGGGACTTGTAATCCCCAGGGTGGCGCTGCATGCAGCACTGCCCTGGCGGATTGTGACCACCAGCACCGCCAGTCCCTCAATGGATTTTCAATCCACTGTAGTATATGTGGCAGCTCAGAGTCACAGTTGACGTTCTTTAAATGTTGCAGTTCTTGCTGTAAATTGGCTTTAACAATTTGCATTGTTTGGATGTTCACTTTACTTTGAGTTAACAATAGGGCTAGTGCTATGTTATTTCATATACCCTTTCTTCCATCTCACAACTTTATAAATCATTCTATTTTGATAGCAAAAATTATGTTCATTAAAATATTTGCATTATATTGTGATTCTGACCTTTTCACTATTTCGGTACCTCTAAATGCTTTACACATTTTCTTAAGTTAAGCGTGTCTGCTCAACGCCATAGCTACCAGGGGTTGAGGTCAAGTTATAATTTTTGAAACGTTCACTGGACCTAGGAAAACTAGTGCTGTTGTTACTTGTGGTGGACTACCATCCACCCGAACTAATAATCCACTTTCTCACACCATGTGAAGAGGTGATTCGCTGATATCTGCGTCCAACTCCCTCAGCACATAACTGAAGGGCAAGCACACATAATGGACAGTGGTTTTCCTCAGGGTAGGTGAAGAGACAGAAGACTACTAGGCATAGTCAGGTGCTTTAATTTGAAACCAGACTGGAAGCTGTGAAAGATCATAGGTTAGAGAGTAGATCAAAGGAGTAGATCAAAGGAGATGGCCAGGGTATTTAGGACATGATTGGGCAGTTGCTCCAGATTGCCACAAAGACCGGTGGTCGGCAGGACAGTGTTTCTGGGGCACACATAATATAAAGCAAAAGAGCCCACTCCAGCCTTAACAATTTTTGGTTGGCTCTGCTTTGTGCCATGGATTTTCATTCTCTTACCATCCCTACTCCTTTGTTATATTTTCCCATTTTCTGTAATTCTGATCATTTCAGCCCTGCTGCTGATTTTGATAAACTCCAACATTCACAGTTTTAGAGGTCCAGTTGTGCCTGCTTGCTGTGTTTGTTGTTTTACTGAATGTTTCTACAGCTCCTGCCCTGTTTGCAATCTATCAGTACTTCAATGGTAAGGAGATATCTGTCACCTTTAGAAGTACTGAACTGGTGTAAGTTTACAGCGATTATTGTTTGTTCATTATGGGGACTATTCATCAAGGCATTTTTGTAAATGTAAATCAATACTCTATGTAATCTATGTAAAGCAGTAGTCCAGTAGTACTACCTTAAGGGCTCACAGATACATTTAGTAAGGTCTGGATGAAGATCTAGGCCTACCACATCATTCATGCTTGTTGTGTTCTCCAGCAAATGCGTGGAGACCTCTGCACTAGAAGTTATACGTTTTTGGTAAAAATTTGGAAAGGTAAAGGGAAGCTGCTAGAAAATTATGAATATCTACTACAAAATGGGAGGAGGAAAGGAAAAAATACGTTGGGCACTAAAAGAGACATTCAAACAAAATTATTTACAAAATAGATTTTAGCATAGTTGACACAAAATGTGCATAATTAGATTTTTCATAATTAAAATTAAGGGGCTCATTAGGAGGTTGGTGGGCCGACTGGTGACCCACTAGCACCTTGGGACGGAGACCCCTGCGGAGTTGGCAGTGTCCCCCCTAGCCCAATTACCCAGATTACGATGTTTCCACTGGGCTTACCAGTGGAAACCTCCATAATAGGTTTCTGCCGGACAGCCCAGTGGAACCAATGTGATGGCATTGGCCTCGGCTCCTAGTGGAGCCAAGGCCAATGGCGTTGCACAGAGGGGGCTCCCAGCACCCTCTGAATGCACACTGTCTGTCATAGCAGATAGTGCACAATCTTAGGGTGCTGGACAGGGGGGCTCCTACACTGCCAACAAAATGGTTGTGGGCAGTTCAGAGGCCCACTCCGTGGCCCCCAGCACTGCCTTTCTGTCTACCTTTTCATGGCGGGGACCACACACGCAAAAGGCTGGTGGGAAGGGGAAGGGTTCAAGGTGGCATGAACTCGGGTCCACCGTGGCTGACCACGACTCTGACCACTGCCACCGCATCGGAGTTTGGCGATCTTTCAACCACCAGACTTGTAATGAGTCCCTGTGTCAAATTTGTGTGAATTTACACATCATTACATGAAATGCAAATCTGTGATATATTTTACCGTGAAATACAGTCTCACATCAATTTTTTATCATGACAATGCATATAAACAATGTACCACTTAAAATCACTAGTTGAACACACCAGCATATCACCTTTGTACAGCCTACGGTGGAAAGAGAATGGGTGGGAAGGCATTTCTAGGCGGTAGTATAATTCCCTTGTGTTTAAGTGCTGTTTATAACTCCCATGTGCTACCTCAGTCACCGGGCCACTGGATAAGCCCTTTGCCACACAACAGACACTGCTGTCACTCCATCAACATGCAAGCTGTGTCTTATGCTACAGGATGCTTCACAAGTGTTTGTACTGCCTTTCATAGGTGCACATATGCCAGCTAACTTTTGAAACAATTGCCAATTGCATGTCAGTTGGTTGCTGGGGATTCCTGTGACATGTGGTTACAAAGTAAGTTTTCCAAACTCATACTATGACTTCATGTGTATTCATAATGTCACCGTATCACAATGCAATTTTAAGAGTAACATTATTTAAATGAATGTAGGCATGCATTCTCATGGTAATCACATTCAAATAAATATCATGTCTTTTTAGCAGGTATTTTCATGTGTGACCTCTTTCCCCATCTTCTCATCCCCTTCCAACATCCAAGTACCCTGTTTTAACATAGGTACAACATGGCACATATCATATATGAGCCACCAAAGATCACACTTTTTCATCCTTAAGTAATGTCTCATATGTTTTGATCATGGTGGTGTGGGGGTGCTCCAGTGCCCTAGTTTGCAAGATCACTGCAACTTGTATGTTGCACAACTTCACCATGCAATAGGGATTACATGCATGGAATGGAGATTACATGCAGACGTTGCTCCTAAACCTTGACCCAAAAATATTCTACTTTTCTGACCATGAGGTTCTGATTAGGAGGCCAGCCAACTGGCCACTGGAGTCACTCTGGAAGACCTGGGTTCAAAATGAAGTGCAGGGCTCAAGAAAAGTGGTAAACCTCTGGGGGGGGGGCAGAAAGGCAGGCAGAAGAGCAGTCCTTCTTAGAGCAACAAAGCAGACTTCTGAATTACACAGCAGGCCACAACAGCAGACAGTCCTCTGAGAGTCTTTCTGCTGGTCCAGAAAGTTACCTGAAGAGTGGTTTGAGGGACCCATGTTTATACCGTGTGCCTACCTCAAAATTAAAGAAACCTATGGAGGTTTCTGTCCCACATACATGCCTGGAATTTCCTGCCTCCCTGCCCTTGCACAATGCCTGACTGCAAGCACAAAAGGATAGTGTGAAGTTCTTTGTGTGCGTGAGGCAATCTATTAAAGTGCAAGTGGGGCTACTCATAGCCCCCATGCTGCCTGACATGGCACCATTCAGGCACACCTGGTCTCACTATCGTGTGGCTGTCGGGGAGGAATATACAAAGGTCAACTGCCACTCACACCTAGACATGTGCGCAGGAACAGGCTACAGGGACTAAATGGTTAGGGCACCAAAATAGCAACTTTCTAAAAATTGATTTTTTGTTTAATTGTGACTCAAAATTCAACTTAAATGTGAAAGGAGATTTTACATTAAAATTCCTCAGACACCAAACATGATTTTCGTACCTGCTCTCAATCAAAAGTATCCCAATGTTATCCTATGGCAGAGGTAGGCCTCACAGTAGTGTAAAATACATTTGTGAATTTTTTGTTATCAAGACATGTAAAACATAAAAATACATGTCTAAGCTATTAATTACAATGAACCCTCCCTATGGACCTTTTAGGGCCTACCTTAGGGGTTTCGTATATGTTTTAAAAAGAGAGTTTTAGGCTTGGCAAAGGGGATATTTTGCCAAGTTGAATAGGCAGTATAGAACAGCTGGTAGGCTGCAATGGCAGGCCTGAGCTATGGTTTAAAGGGCTACTGTAGATGTCCTATAGGGCCTCTAGTAGCACACAATTTACTGGCCCCGTGTATATGGTGCACCACTTTACCTGGGACTTACAAGTAAATTAAATATGGCAATCGGGTATGAGCCAATGTTATCATGTTTGAGGGAGCAAGCACTAGCCTTTAATCACTCTTTAGCAGTGGTACAGTGCACAGAGTCCTAAAGGCAACAAAAACAAATTAGGAAAAATAGAACGGGGGAAGGCAACACGTTTGGTGAAAGACCACCCTAAGGCTTTCAAGTATAAAATATGTCTCCCTCAGCTGAAAGTACGAGAACTACCCACCTCCTGGGAGTTTTTTTATCACTAAGGCAGAAGAACCTAGTGTCTATTCCATGTAGGGAGATAGACTGTCCTAACAGTTTGGGATTCTTACGCCTCATTTGCATGAGCCTTCTGAGGCAGCTGTGGTCTGTCTGAACCCAGAAGTGAGTCCCAAATAGGTATCGTCTCAGCTTCTTCAGTGTCCAGATCCACAGCAAAGACTTCTCTTTCAATAACACTCAACCTCTGTTCCCTGGGAAACACCCTCCTATTAATGAAGGCTACAGGTTGGTCTAGGCCCTTTTTATTTATCTATGACAACACTACCCCATGCCATGCCCTGAGACATCCATTTGTAAAATAAACTCCTGGGGTCTTGAGTACAGGTGTTCTACACATGGCCTGTTTGAGGCTGTCAAAGACTTTCTGGCAGGCCTCTGTCCATATCACCTTATTGGGTAGCTTCTTAGATGTCAGCTCAGTTAAGGGGGCACAAATCATGCCATATCCCTTAACAAACATCCTGGAATACACAGTGAGGCCCAGGAAGTCTATCACTTTGGTTTGGATTTTGGGGGACTCCCAGGACAAGATAGTCTCTATTTCAGCCTGGAGGAGCTGTACCTTACCCCCGCCCATGAGGAGTCCCAAGTCCACCAGAGTCCCTGCTTGATCTGCACTTATGGGCCTTGATAGTCAGGACTGCCTGTTGCAGTCCCCAAAGTAGTTCCTGTAGGTAAAAGGAGTGGTCCTCCCAGCTGCTACTGCAAACAAGTATGTCATCTAAGTAAGCAGCACTGAAGGCTTCAATCCTGGCTAGGACTCTGTTCACCAATCTCTGGAAGGTGACAGGGGCATTCTTGAGTCCAAGGACATCATCCTAAACTGGAAGTAGCCCCTCTGAAGTAGGGAATACTGACCTCTTTTTGGCCTTCTCAGTTAAGACAATCTGCCAGTATCCTGACAGGCAGGCTGTCTCCGGTGTCTATAGCATAGGTGCACAGGTGTTGTACGTCCAGGAGTGAGGGAAAATAGGGAGACAAACTGCCCCAACTGGTAACAGTCCCTCTGTTGTTCTGCTGTTCTGGGGTCAGGTAGGAGAGAGATTGACACCTTCCACTGGCCTATCTTTCTCTTTGGAGGACAGGAGGTCAGGGAGAGGTGCACTCTCCTCCTCCACTCCATCACCTATTACCAGGAACATGGTGACCACAGACATCTTGAAGTGCGGTTTGAGGCAATTGATATGAAGAACCCTTAAGGCAGGCACAACTCAAAAAATCTATAAGAAACATCCTGGACACCTCTGCCAGACTCATCCTGAACATCCCCCGATGCAACCATATCACTGAACACCTGAAACCCCTCCACTGGCTCCCAATCGACAAGAAAATCACCTTCATACTCCTCATGTATGCCTGCAAAGCTCTCCACATTGCAGGACCTGCATACCTCAACCACCGCCTCTCCTTCTACACACCCATCAGACATCTCCACTAAACCTAACTTGCCCGGGCCACCATCCCACAGATCTGTTAGACCTTGTCTGGAGGAGAATACTTCTCTTACCTCACTGCAAAGACCTAAAACTCCCTGCCCTACATCCCAGGCAATCACCATCTCTGCCTCAATTCAGGAAGGACCTTACGACCTGGCTCTTTGACTGAACCGTAGATGCTCCCACGCTTGCCCCCCCAGTACCTTGAGACCCTTATGGGTGAGTAGTCGCACTATATGAGAAATCTGATTGATTAATTGAAGGGGCTTTTTAGGGTCTTGAGGTATACCAAGTATGTGGTCTCCCCCTTCCTCTCCTTCTTCTCATGAGGCCATGTCCGATGGTCGTAGAGGGTCCTGGATGCCACTTGCTCCATTGCCCACACTTTCTGTCCAGGTTAAAACTCTACTAGAGTGGCCTTCATGTCATGCCAGAGCTTCATAACCTCTTGGCTGACTTCTAAGCTTTTAAGACGCCATTTTCCAGGATTTTTGCATCAGGTTCTTGAAGTATGGCATGCAGCTAATCATATATTGGGGGGGGGGGGTATTAGAAGCTTGCTCCCATCCCTCCTTTACCATACTAAGAGGTCCCCTAACAGGCTGTCCATAGAGGAGTTCAAATGGGCTATAGGCAAAAAGCAGGAATGGTAGGAGGACACCCTACTTCAGCCTCATGGGTAAAAATAGGCCCGTAATCATGTGTTTCAGGGTCTTGTTGAATCTCTCAACAAGCCTGTTGGTTTAGGGATGATAGGGTTAGGAGAACTTGTATGTTACCCTCAGTGTTCCCGCATGGACTTTATGTGGGCTGACATGAAGTTGGTACCCCTGTTAGACAGTGCCTCTTTGGGGAAAACCACTCAAGCGAAAATCCCCATCAGGGCCCTAGCCACTACAGGTACAGTCACAGTCTTCAAAGGGATGGTATCTGTGTATCTAGTGATGTGGTTCACCAAAACCAGGATAAACTGGTTGCTGGGTGCAGTTTTGGGGTCCAATGGTCCAACAATGTCGATGCACACCCTTTCAAAAGGGATGACAAAGACAGGTAAGGGATTCAGGGACGCCGCAAGCGTTATCCCTGGTTTCCCACTGGACTGGCAGGTGGGACAAGTCCTGTAGAAAGTATCTGAGGATGTCTTCATCATGGGCCAATAGAAGTAGGAGACAAGACTTTCAAAGGTCTTTCTCTTCCCCAGATGTCCTGACAGGGGTATGTCATGGGACATTCCCAGTAGGAAGGCCCTGTAGCACTGGGGGACCACAAACATGCCTTGTCCCATGCACAGGTACCTTAGGCTTACTATACAGTAGGTGATGCACTGTTAGGGTTTGTACACAGCAAAGAGCATGTCCCCTCTCACTGCACTAGTGGGTTCTGTAATAGCTCCCTTTTAAACTACTATTGAAAGCCTTTCTTGTTATCTCACCTTCCCCCCCCCAGGCTTCTGTGTATGTTGTTTAATGTGCTGTTCTGTTTACACATTGGGCCTTGCTTTTACCAAGGCTTCTTTAAAATACTCCTCCCTAGGCCATGTGTTAATCCAACTCATTTGTATAATAACTGAAACTCTGCACACCTTTCAAGAACATGTGCAGCATGTGAGGACCACACCCAGCTCTTCAAACCACACCCAGCTCTGCACACCTTCCAAGAACATGTGCAGCATGTGAGGACCACACCCAGCCCTTCAAACCACACCCAGCCCTGTCTATAAAAGGCATCCCCCGAGCCTCACCCAGTGCTTGTGCTCGTCTACCTCCCGCTTACCTGAGAACAGATCCCTCGGCGCTGGCACTCCTGCTCTTTACAGACTTTCATTGACTTCAATGGGCGCAGCTTCTGGCTCTTCCTTCTTCCGGTTTCCGGTTCCTCCTTGCTTCAGCCTCTCTCCTCTGAGTAACCTGCAAAAGAGAAAGAAGACAAGGTTAGACTGATCAGTATCTCTTGCCAGCAACAAGTAAGTGCAAAACCTTTTATTACCTGAAAGAACTTTGACAACAATTTCTGGATTCGTGTACAGAACTTTGTGAAGCAAACATTGTTTTTTCTCATGGAACTTTTAAGAATCGAACAGTGGAAACCATTAACAGCAAGGCAAACAGTAAATCAAGGACTTGCACAAATTACATGCTGTATTTTGATGTAAAAGTACAGTATTTGTTTTATAAAAGATTCTGGAAATATGGGAAAAGTGAGTCTGCTATTGGGAATTTAGGCTTTAGTTATATTATGATGAATGTTTGATATTGGTAATTCTGATAACGGTATTTGTTTAATGTTTTAGAAGCTTTACAGTAATAGAAAACACATCCCAGAGCAGTAACACATTCCAAACCTGGAAACTAGAGACCAGGATCCAAGAGGTACTTTTAGAAGAGAATTTCTAATAAATAAAGGGATAGTCAGGAACCCATTTAGGAATAGGTTGCACTTATCTGTTCTTTGTTTATGTTTCATTAGGCACCAGTTTCTACAGAAGTCAGAAAGGGCCGCAGATTTGTGCAGCACTTCAACAGTGGAAACGCAAGAACGGTGTTGTCTCTCTTTTTTATTTTATCCACTTCCCCCCTTCCCTTGAGCTTCTGTTCTTAGTGCACTGTTTTAAAAACTAGTGTGCTGGAACAAGCAGTTTCAGGGTGGGGTCGGATTGTCTTCAACCTCCATCAGAACTGAACAAGAACTCAGGTGAGCTGGGCTTTGACAGAAGCACAAGCCGTAAAAAAATTCAGTTCTGGTGGACGATGAATACCGGGGAAGAAATAGAGGGCATTGACGTCACGGATATGGCGCAGGCCCTAAATGAGGACTTGGCTCATAATGAATCAGTGTCTGGCATCTTGCAACATATGCAAGAGGAAATAGAGAGATTAAAGATGGAGAATACCTCTTTAAAACAGGATTTAAGCAGGTATAAATTTAGGGGATCTCAGTGGAACACAGCTTCTACGCCTTTGTTTAAAACCTCCTCAGAGACAGGGGCGCCATCAAAACATACAACTTTGCCTTCCCCAGTTGAGGTTACTGTTAATGTTCCTAATGTTGTGCCCTTAGCAGCACCTGAACGTTTTCATGGAGATAGTAATAAATTCCATGTTTTTATCAATCAATGTCAATTACACTTCATTTGTAAGCCACAACAGTTCCCTACTGACGATACGAAAGTGGCATTCGTCTTGTCTTATTTGGGTGGCACAGCAGCCAATTGGTCAATTCCTTTCGTGGATAGAGATGATCCCATCCTCCATAATTGGAATCAATTTAAACGTACCATGACGAGCCTTTTTGCAAAACACACTTTCATGCAGGCAAGTGATAATGAGCTTTTAAATCTTAAACAAGGCAACAAGGATTTATTGACCTATCTCACTAGTTTTAATCGTTTACTCACCGAGACACAGTGGCCAGAAGAAAAGCGTGTCTCCCTTTTTTATAAAGGTTTGAGAGACGAGTTAAAAGACGCGCTGGCTCATATCGTTGATTTGCCAAAAGACTATTCGGACTTTGTAGATTTAGTTGTGAAATTAGAACATAGACTAGGAGAAAGAAAGGGAGATAAATACAAACTGGAATCACAGTTAACTTTTATTAGACACGAGAAGAAAGACACAGATAATAAACTCCCTGAACCAGAGCCTATGCAAATAGGGACACTCAGAGGTCCACTCACATCAGAGGAAAAAGAAAGAAGGAGAAAATTTCAATTATGTTTATATTGTGGCAGGGCAGGTCACTTTGCCAGAGAATGTCCAGTAAAGCCTAAAACTCCACGAAAGGGTGCTGTTTCCTCCACCTCCTCAACTGAATCGGGAAACGATTAAGCTCGACAAGGGGAGAGGTTACTTGTTCGAGAAAACATCTTAATCAAACCTCTAATGCTGCAGCCTTCAGGGTACCGCACATACCTAGACATTTCATAATTCAGGTCGTTTTAATTGTTACTACCCAAGTGAGGCATTCTCTCCCTGTCCTACTGGACTCAGGCGCAACAGGAAATTTTGTGGATAATAAGTTAGCTGAAATCTTAGGACTTCCTATGTGCCTAAAGCCTTGTCCAGAAGCAGTATGTGCAGTGGATGGGTCAGAATTGACCTCTGGATTAATCACAAAACAAACAAGTCCACTTGTCATGGTCTGTCAGAACGGGCACACAGAGGTGATTAGCTTTGATCTGATAGATACTCCTAATTTTGGTTTGATTCTCGGGGTACCCTGGTTAACAACTCATAACCCAAAAATTGATTGGGTGAATAGAACTGTTACTTTGGATTCCTCTTTCTGTAGAACCAATTGCTATCAAGAAGCAGGTACAGAACAGAGCACAGTATTACACTGTGCTAGTGTTACACAAGATGAACCAAGTCTCCCTCCTGAATATTCTGACTTTAAAGACGTCTTTGATCCAGTAAAGGCTAGTGTGCTGCCCCCACATCGGTCTTATGACTGCCGTATAGATCTTATCCCAGGGGCCCCTTTACCTAATAACAGAGTATATGCTTTGACTGACGAAGAAACCAAATACTTAAGAACCTACCTAGATGACCTACTACAGTCTGGGTTCATGCCAACACCCAAACAACCTTGGCACACTGTGAGCGTAGACTTTATTGTAGGTTTACCACCTGTAAAATCCTTCACAACAGTGTTGGTTATAGTGGATTTTTTATCTAAAATGGCACATTTTGTACCATTACGGAAATTACCCACGGCGGCAGAATTTGCCGATATTTTTATAAGGGAAATTGTGCGTTTACATGGTTTTCCAAGCAAAGTGGTGTCAGACCGAGGGAGCCAGTTCAACTCCAGATTTTGGAAAAAATTATGTGAAAAACTGAAAATAGATGTGGCCTTATCCACTGCTTTCCACCCAGAGACAGATGGACAGACTGAACGACTGAACCAAACCTTACTTCAAACGCTACGTTGTTTATTGGCTGATTATTCTAGTGAATGGTTGGAAGCTCTCCCTGTAGCAGAGTTTGTTTATAATAATACTGAGCATTCAGCTCTACTTTGCTCACCATTCTATTTCTTGCAGGGGTATCATCCAAGAGCTATACCCATTTTGTTAGAAGATTCCCTGTTGCCTACAGTAACGGATAGACTAACGAGGTTAGGTGACATACAAGACAAAGCCAGGAAACATTTATTAAAGTACAAGGAAAGCATGAAAAGACAAGCAGACAAACACAGGTCTGAGGCCCCAATGTATAAAATTGGTGACAAGGTATGGCTCTCCACAAAGAACCTAAACATAGAGGGATCCCGAAAGCTGCAACCACGTTTCATTGGACCCTTTAGTATAACTGCCATAGTAAACCCGGGAACAGTAAAATTAGATTTACCAAAAGAATATCCAGTACATACTACATTCCATGTGTCCTTGCTTAAGCCGTACAACTCAAAAACCCGACCTGAACCACCACCTCCACCCATACCAATTAAGGGAAATCTGGAATATGAAGTGAAAAGCATAAAAGACTCAAAAAGAATTAGTGGACGTCTGTTTTATTTAGTAGAATGGAAAGGATATGATGAATCTGAGAATTCATGGGAACCAGCATCATATGTACATGCCCCACAGCTGATTAGACGGTTTTATTTAAAAAATCCAGGAAAACCCCGTCCTGTAGGAGGGCCTTTGAGGGGGGCAACTGTTAGGGTTTGTACACAGCAAAGAGCATGTCCCCTCTCACTGCACTAGTGGGTTCTGTAATAGCTCCCTTTTAAACTACTATTGAAAGCCTTTCTTGTTATCTCACCTTCCCCCCCCCTAGGCTTCTGTGTATGTTGTTTAATGTGCTGTTTTGTTTACACATTGGGCCTTGCTTTTACCAAGGCTTCTTTAAAATACTCCTCCCTAGGCCATGTGTTAATCCAACTCATTTGTATAATAACTGAAACTCTGCACACCTTTCAAGAACATGTGCAGCATGTGAGGACCACACCCAGCTCTTCAAACCACACCCAGCTCTGCACACCTTCCAAGAACATGTGCAGCATGTGAGGACCACACCCAGCCCTTCAAACCACACCCAGCCCTGTCTATAAAAGGCATCCCCCGAGCCTCACCCAGTGCTTGTGCTCGTCTACCTCCCGCTTACCTGAGAACAGATCCATCGGCGCTGGCACTCCTGCTCTTTACAGACTTTCATTGACTTCAATGGGCGCAGCTTCTGGCTCTGACTTCTTCCGGTTTCCGGTTCCTCCTTGCTTCAGCCTCTCTCCTCTGAGTAACCTGCAAAAGAGAAAGAAGACAAGGTTAGACTGATCAGTATCTCTTGCCAGCAACAAGTAAGTGCAAAACCTTTTATTACCTGAATGAACTTTGACAACAATTTCTGGATTTGTGTACAGAACTTTGTGAAGCAAACATTGTTTTTTCTCATGGAACTTTTAAGAATCGAACAGTGGAAACCATTAACAGCAAGGCAAACAGTAAATCAAGGTCTTGCACAAATTACATGCTGTATTTTGATGTAAAAGTACAGTATTTGTTTTATAAAAGATTCTGGAAATATGGGAAAAGTGAGTCTGCTATTGGGAATTTAGGCTTTAGTTATATTATGATGAATGTTTGATATTGGTAATTCTGATAACGGTATTTGTTTAATGTTTTAGAAGCTTTACAGTAATAGAAAACACATCCCAGAGCAGTAACACATTCCAAACCTGGAAACTAGAGACCAGGATCCAAGAGGTACTTTTAGAAGAGAATTTCTAATAAATAAAGGGATAGTCAGGAACCCATTTAGGAATAGGTTGCACTTATCTGTTCTTTGTTTATGTTTCATTAGGCACCAGTTTCTACAGAAGTCAGAAAGGGCCGCAGATTTGTGCAGCACTTCAACAGTGGAAACGCAAGAACGGTGTTGTCTCTCTTTTTTATTTTATCCACTTCCCCCCTTCCCTTGAGCTTCTGTTCTTAGTGCACTGTTTTAAAAACTAGTGTGTTGGAACAAGCAGTTTCAGGGTGGGGTCGGATTGTCTTCAACCTCCATCAGAACTGAACAAGAACTCAGGTGAGCTGGGCTTTGACATGCACCCAGTACATAAGGTAATCTCTAGAAGTGTCACCAGCTGCATGGGCTTATAATGCCTCCTCATGCTCTCAAGAGTTGGGCATTCTTTCTGTACCTTGCAGAAATCCTCCCCAGCGGGCCCTCCCTCAACTTTCCATCTAGCCAGTTCAGGCAGGTCTCCCAGGGAGGAAAAGACTTCCCTGGTAGGCTTGGCTAGGCCTCATCCAGCATCCCATCCACCTGTACTGCAGAAGATCCTGTCAAAGGCTGATCTTCTTGGTGACACTTGAAGATGATTCTTAGTATGAAAATAAGGCCACTTACCGCCAGGAGCAAACACCAGAATGGCAACAGGTATCCAGAACTGCTCCAGGGACATAATACAGCATAAGGGAAAAAGTGGAGTCCAGAAAAACCTTCAGCTAGTTCAGGTGGATGATGAGACTCAGAACTGAGGCAGAGCAGGAGAAGTAAAGAACTGAAGACTGTGGAATCTACCAAGACCTGGAACAAGCAAAGAGGAATCAATTGTGATGCAATTGCTCAATCTGCTTTAATAGTGAGAACGAGCAAGTGACCTAAAAGAAAATACATGGAGGAAATCTTGTATTGGGAAGAAACAGGGAGAAAAACAAAAAATAAGCATAATTCAGCAGAGATAGTTGAATCTAGCAAAAGTATAAATTACAAATATAAACATATATTTAAACACCTTTGCTATGGCATATGGCAGAAGCTTGTGTGGAAGCAAATAAGGAAGGGCAACCTAAATGCCTAAACCAAAATGGATGCTCTGTTTCTACTACCTCCAAGGGAGACAAGTTGTGTAGAATGGGAGCAGACAGGGCCTCAAGAATTGCCATGGCCTTACAACAATATTTGCAGTGACTGCCGTGGCCTGTGCGGCAGATCAAAGCAACACCACTGCAAGCCACATAGAAAAGGAAACAGCAGCCACCAAGCCTTACAGTTTCAGGGGTTGATTTCCCACGCCCCCTGTCCTTCCATTTCTTGGCAGTTGCCAGGGCTATTTTTTCAGGGTTCTTGGAAAGTCAAGGACTATATGGTCATGTAGACCCACTCAGTTAGCCCCAACATCTCTAGGTGTGACCTGAGCTCCATTTCCTTCCAGGCAGTATGATCTTATTCATGTGCATCTGTGTGCGAGCTGCGCATGGGAGACTACTGTTGTGTGCAGCCCGGGTAACTGGACACAGGCCTGGTACAATGGGGACTCTGCAGGGTTAGGTGCTCACCTGGGATAGGCCTTATAAGGTTACTGTACACTAATAGGGAAAGTCAATGTGATTTACTGTTTAGCCTAAGGTGACACTCTATTGCACACATAGGGACAGAAGTGCCTCAGATTGCCGTTCTGCTCCCCTTTGCCCTACATAGACCATTGATATCCTGTATTGGAGTGTAACCTGTTAAGGAAAGTCAATTATATCAATTGTATAACCACTTAAATTATGTCTGTATACCTTATGAGTCACCCAGAGTTTTCACATTTACCTTGTTCAGCTCAGGATCAGAGCCCACGTCTTTTGTCACCCTGCTGTGCCCAGTTAAGCAGGAACAAATGTCGTCTCACACAAAAGGAACAATTAACAGCCTTTCTCCCAGCTCCTGAGTAGGAAATGGGTAGGGCAAAATGATCTACATCAATCATTTATGTGTCACACTGTATCATGGATGGGCCTGCCCAAGCCCACTGAACAAAGGAGAGTGCCCAAGCAACTGGAGCCAACCCAGGGGGTGGCTGTTTGAAATTCTAGTATGCATGTCCCTGGCAGTGATGTCAGTGAGAGGTGAAGCTGAGACCCACAAGAGCTGATGTGACCAGTGACTCCAGGATGATACCATTTTGGAATGTCCCAGCATGCTGTGCAGGAGGGTTGGGACAGGGGTGGAGAGGTGACGTGGCACCCTAGGATTGGCCAGGGGTGCCTGTCTTCTGGAACCTTCCTTTCCCCTTTAAGAACTCTTGCACAAGGGGGAGACACTCTCTTGTCTGTGGAGTTGTCTGTACTTCTCTGCTGGATCCTGGATCCGCCATGGAGAACTGGAAGGAAGAACCCCCTGACCCCCACTGAGGACTAATGACTCTGCCCAGTTGACTCCAGGACCAGTGAGTATCCCAAAGGGCCAGTGAGACTGTCCCCTTAGATCCCCTGAGAACCAGGAGAAATCTCTAGACTTTCCTGCATCCAGAAACCAAGATCAGGAGGACAGTTGGCACAGGGGACCAGAAGAACCAGCTCTTTGAGTACTGTACCATTTAGGAGGGAAGAAGTTTTGTTGCAACTGCCTTTGGTGGTGAGAGCTCATCACCATGAGTAAAAGGAGCCCAGGAGATCATAACAATTGGCACAACAGGGCCCAAGTTATGGTATTTTAAAGTTTGATAACCTTTGACCTATTCTGCCACCAAGCGTGCAGGGCTCTGCTGTATTTGTATTGCTGTGCAAATTCCCCTAGGATGGGGAACAAAGCAAGGAAGACATATTTGAAAAAATATAGTGTATGTAGTGTGGGGTCCCTCCTCTGTTTCATTTCCTCAGCCGGGGACCCCATCCCACAGGCATTTCTCTGCTCTAGGGGCATGGACCCCATCTCCGGACTCCCGACTACCAAAGGAAATGGAGAAATGCTGTTGCACTTCCCCACATGTGGGGAAGGGGAGCCAGCGGCCACCAAATCACTTGTTGTGGCAAGCAGAGAACAGCGCTGACATCTCATATGTTCAGCAATGGAGAAGCTGCCCATGCGAGGAGCTGGTGGAGTTGTCACGAGTGGGCTCCCTGAGCCACCCCCAAACATGAGCCTGCAGAGGGGCTCAGGTGGGACCCCCACACATGAAGAATGGACGAGCAGTGTGAGGCACAAAAGAGCCATAAATGAACCAAAGGCAAAGCATCACAACTTTCCCAGCTCGGCAGATGAGCCAGTACTATATTATTCACTGCACTCCAGAGGAGCGCGCCATAATTCCCTGCAGGTCTTGTCTCGTTTGCCTACATTATGAGCTGTTTCTGCCCTTGTGGTGGCCCCAGGATGATGAGGTCATCCCCAACGGCATCAGGAGGGCACAGCCTTGCTTTCCATGGAGAGAACAGTAAAACATTCACCACCCCAGGATTTTCCTTACATTTTTATGCATTCCAAAGGCTGCAGCTTTTGTTTTACAACTGGGAGTGTTTCACCCTCTAAGGACTACGTGCATGTTTGCATTCATTTTGGCCTCAAAGTATTTTAAGGAAGTACATGTATTTAAGGGCCAGATGTACGAAGCTTTTTGCACAACGTGCAAAAAGCACTTTGCAATGCACAAACACCGTTTTGCGATTCGGTAACCTGGTTACCAAATTGCAAAACGGGTTTGCGAGTCGCAATTAGGAAGGGGTGTTCCCTTCCTAATTGCGAGTCGCCGTGCAAATCAGGATTGCTTTGTGACCGCGAACGCGGTCGCAAACCAATCGCAGTTTGCACCCTTTTGTAATGGGTGGTAACCCAGTCGCAAAAGGGAAGAGGTCCCCATGGGACCCTTTCCCCGTTGTGAATGTCCTACGGACCACTGCCTGCTCTGAAAAAATTTAACTAAAACGTTAAATTTTTCGTTTTTGTAATGCATCTTGTTTTCCTTTAAGGAAAGCGGGCTGCATTACGAAAAACAAACTGCTTTATTAAAAAGCAGTCATAGACATGGTGGTCTGCTGTCCACAGCAGGCCACCATCCCTGTGAGGGCCACCACTCGCAAGGGGGTCGCAAATTGCGACCCATCTCATGATTATTCATGAAGTGGGCCTTTGCGAACCCCTTGCGAGTCGCAGATGGTGTCAGGGACACCATCCAACATTCCGAATTGCAACTCGCAAATTGCGAGTCGCTCTGACTCGCAATTTGCGGGTCGCAATTTTTAATCTTCCTACATCTGGCCTAAAGTGTCCTCTAGGAGCCAAGTGCATGGTTGCAATACAATGTCTTTACAATGTAACACTCTTTAGAAGCTGCTTTTAAAAGTACAGTTTGATGATAAAAAATTAAGAAACAGGTTTTACTTATTTTAAATGTTTTATTGGTTCACCATAATATCAATGATTTCTACTCACAGTCCTATGGTTTATCAGTAATAACATATGCATTCATGCTGAGTACTATTTGTGATAATTGCATTTAAGTGAAAAATGATGATTTTAACATGTGGTGTGTGTTGGGTATGTACACTCTTTGCGCCCCGCCGTGTGACCATGCGAGTGAGCGAGCGGGATCAGAAGGTAGAATGTTAGGGGTTTTTTGAATGTTGCGTGGAGAGCGGTAGAGCGGTGTGGGCGGACGGGAGTGGAGGCTGTTTAACCGGTTCCTGAATAAAGAAGATACTTAACTTGACCACGGCGTCTGCAAGTTCCTTTCAGTGGCTATGAGGGTCTTCCAGCCGACAGCCTCTTCTTCCGTGTACAGACATTTTTCTGTACATAGCGTCGATCGAATGTTCCAGCACATCCAGCCGTACCAAGACTCAGCCGACCATACTGTGTACCTCAAAGAAGGCAACTTTCGTCTCAAAGGCTGCAACCTCTTCGCGCTAGGATTTTCCAGGGTGGTTGTACTTGCATAAACATCCCAGACACCCTGGGAGTTCGTTTTACGGGATCTAGACCGCAGCCTCCACTTCGTATGGACACTTCGACGGCCATCTTAGGAGGTACGTTTTCCTAGAAACTAGACCGCAGCTTCCACATTGCATGGACACGGCGGCGACCATCTTAGGAGCATACTGCACTACATATTCTGCTTGCGTGTCACGGTGACACGCACACCTCATCTGTGGAGACATTTGGCAACCATTTTGAGTGTACTTTCCGTCAGCGCTGCGCTTCATTTTGTTCTCAATCTTCTGCTTGCGTGTCACGGTGATACGCACACCACGACCAGCAGTTTAATGCCTCATTTATTAATAGAGCAACCACTTCACCGAATATGTTAATGATATGTAAACGATTTATGTAATTTTGTTTATTGGTATTTTGTAAGTGTTGTTATGAGGGAGGAGATGTGTTGGGTATGTACACTCTTTGCGCCCCGCCGCGCGACCATGCGAGTGAGCTAGCGGGATCAGAAGGTAGAATGTTAATTTTTTTTTTTATGTTGCGCGGAGAGCGGTAGAGCGGTGTGGGCGGACGGGAGTGGAGGCTGTTTAACCGGTTCCTGAATAAAGTAGATACTTAACTTGATCACGGAGTCTGCAAGTTCCTTTCAGTGTGTTACTCCTAAATCTTGAAAAAAGCAATAGACTCCCTTGATATGCTGTGTGACCTTTTTTGGGGGGAGAGGCGGGGGTCACCGGTGATTATCCTATGTCATATATGGTATGTTCCATCTACCAATGTACATATTTGTAAATTATTGTGTAGTGCTCGGTATTTTGTGTGTTTGTATAAAATGTACTTCTTCTTTTTCTAAAGAAAAAGTACTGACTGGACAATCATTTATTGAGTGTTATTATTGTGTGCCAATGAAGGATAATTACTAGCCCAAACCTCCTCTCCTGTGTAGGTCTTGGACTGCTCTGCCTCGCTAGCCTGAGTCAAGCTCTAGAATGAGGTGCTTGGTTCCCAGTAAGGACAATTGTGGACCAACTACTTCTGCAGGCCACACAACTAATAACCCTGTTTCCTACAGATATGGATAATGGTTCCTTGTAACACAATCTAATGTTGAGGACTGAAAGGAATTAAATAATTGATAGGTCAAGCAGAAATCAATGAATGGGTGATACATGCATTTATCAAAAAACAACAGGCTACCTTGTATGCAAGGAGATATGGAAATATTTCGACTTCAACAACTCAATGACTTGAAAGGCTCTGGAACAATATATAATATATATATAAAACCAAAAATACCTAAAGGATGGGAATGCATATTTTTAATGGTTGTTGGTGCCATTGATTGGTGATGAAAAAATAAACTCCCTCACAACATGTACGTATACTCTGCAATGGTGATGAAGCTAACCACATGCATGCATGGTCATGCCAAAATACTTGAGAAAAAATTAATGGTGTGCAGACTATGTGGCATCTCATAGAAGTTGCCCACCACAATTCAGACTATAAAAAAAGACTACTGACACTGGAAAAGTGTGCGCTCACCCGTAATAGAGGATAAAAAAATTAAATTAACTGTGCTGTGTAGAAATAGTGGGTTATCCCATAGTCTATGTGCATTTTCAGAGTAAGGACATCAGCCCATCCACCCTACTAACAGTGGACGGTCTCATGACTGTTTTTTGGATCCATCACTGCCAGGAAAAACCTGTCAGAAAAAGTAATGACCCTCCACGTCCATTGGAAAAAAACTCCTATAGGCTGGGTGCCATTACCTGTTTGTTTTTCATAAGCAAACTTCCACAAAATTACACATTTTTGCAAGCAATGCTACATTCAGATCCAAAACTATGCTTACTCTGATTTCCAAATGCAGCCACTTAGAAGCTGCCAACTAACCCTTGCCTTAAAAACACGGAACAGTTTTGCTCACTATGCGTTCATAAAAGTCCTATTCCAGCCTTATACCATTTAACATTAGTTGTAAGTAAAACAATCTAATAGAGCAGAATCCCAAAATAGAGAATCATCAACATGCACTACGGCTACAGACACAATATTGTCTCATCAGAGGTTTTATGCCTCTTATTCCTGGTTGTCACATGACTATGTCACAGTAGTTCATAAAACAAAGACACTAATCAGAAAAATCATAAAAAATAACCTGAAAAACTATCAGGCCTTCAAAATAGCAGTTGCAAATGCCAGCACAGAAACAAAATAAAATCCAGTTGTGATGCAACTGAGTGGAATCTTAACTGTTACAATATAATCTACTATTTTATATTGATTCCTCATCTACAGACTGATGATTTGTTTATTATTATGGCATCACTGAAGGTTTGGTCTGACAAAAGCCTGCAATGTCCCTATCAAAATGCTTTTCCTCAACAATTCCTCTCTCACTATCTTTGGTAATTTCAAGATATGTTTGACCAAATCAACAAACCTCAAGCCAACTGTTTTCTGAACTCCATCTATTCAATAGAACCATGCCAGTTGGTAGCAGTGCGTACCCACTTCTTCTCACACTGGAAAATCACCCATGAGCCAACAAATCAGGCCAGGTAGTTTAACTGCTATTTCAGAAAGCAAGAACCATTGGCTAAGCTCTCGAGAACAAATACCACATTAAGTACAATTCTGATAACAAATTATCCCACATGAGGCATAGCTGTATGATTTGGAAAACACCCATTATTCAAGAGATTAGCCACACTACCTAACCCACAAAACTGATTGGTATCATAGGCAATCATAGGCAATCCTATAACCCATTAGCATACACCAGCATGTCATCATTTCTTAGCAAGTCTTTAGCAACCCCTTTTCTTACAAAATGACCAACAAGCAAAAATTACTAATATTCAATATGAATTCCACAATGTTGCATAACTGAACTGACAACACAGTTACCATTCACCTCTACACACACACCCATATATCCACAATAATAAGCACTGAAAACCTTTCTTTCTACTGCAACCAAACAAATGCAGATGTAATATTCCTCCTGCAGAAAAGCTAATTCACTGAGGACTGATGCTGATTACCTCTTGTCAATAAGATTTCGTCACATATTTCTGTTAATGCTGACTTTATTAATGATTATTCATGCTTTTTGAGTGTTAAATTTGCATAGAAAATGTATTAACTTAGAGGAAAATAATGCACACATTTGAAGGTGCGCCCACCAGAGTGGCCCCCAACGTTCATGACATGTACTTCTTAATGGATTATTAATGTGAAATGTTGAGTTTAGGTTTGATTAATGTAGTAATAGGACATATTAAGGGTTATGTGTTATGTATTAGCTTTATTAATTGTAGGCGTTAACTTAGCGAGGTCTTGGCCTAGTTGCACGGCCTCATGTCAAACTGCATTTCTTATACCTTTTATAAAAATGGATGCTTAGAGAATTAAATGGTGATTTTCCACTGTACTGACCATGTGCTCATAGCTGAAGTTAGTTCTTATGAGAAACTGCTTGCTAGAAGATGATGTGCTAGCTAGAGAAACGTTGTATATTGTAGTATGTGTAAGAACGGCCTTTCCAGCAGAAGACAATAGATGCACTCACTGACTGGAGTATAAGTTGCAACAAAATTGAAACCTGACAAGCTGAATGACGAGAACGTGGGACGAGGAGCCAATCATGGACATGTGAACCATGTAGTAGTAGAATTAGTAGATTTGGGGTTTTAGTTTAATTGGACTAAATGCAAACATGCAATTCTTTTGAACAATAAGGACGTGAGAAGTAGTTTTAGGAAATCTAACTTAGCTGGACTGCACCGAGAGGAGAGCAACCATTCCGTGCCATTCTGCCTTTCTTTCTGAACGTTGAGTCACTATTCTTTTCCAAACTGCTTGAAGAGACTTTGCTTTTCTGAACTTTGATGCTGAATCCTGATGTCTTTTTGACCAAACTGAAGTCCTATTGACGAAGACTGTCACAGCTTGCTGAACCATACTGAGGCAAGGTGTAAGACGATGTTACTGATTGTTATGTCTATTTGAGTACCAACTGCTAATTTTGATAGAGCCATAGTTAGATGTTTTTCCAAATTTGTGTGACTAAATTGTTTTGCATGAAGCCCAAACATGCTATTCTAATCTGATGTTAATTAGGGTTCTCAGTAATAAAGTTTGCTACATGTAAAAACAGTTGATGTCTTTTCTTTACAGTTGATGTCTTTTCTTTGCTGAATCTAAATGTATGTTATTTCATTTGCGCAGTTATTCTTGGTATTAGTTTGTACTGCAACCTTAAAATGTGTGATAGCTCAAGATTTGATTATATTGCAATTATTTCGCCGCTTTGGTCAGCCAGTATTGTTCCAGTATGTTTATTATTTGATATTGAGACTAAGTTATGTGACATTAGCATTGCTAATATAGGGAAATAAACATTCTAACTTTTATATAAAGTTGTGGGTATTCATGGTCGAGAGGTAATTGTGTGTGGAAATTATTGACTCCTATTGATTATTGATGTAATTGATTGTTATTTGCTATTGATCTGTATTGGTACGGGGTTCATGGTGGGAAAAACTCGAAGCGCAGTCAAAAGGTCCATCGGCCTATACAGGTCTACCTTGTAAGTTTACTTAATAAGGTCTGACGCACTAACATTTCTGTTGTAACCCCATACATATTTTTGTTCACTACCTCAAAGAAAAATAGCACAGTGCCCACTGAATGTAAAACCTCGTACAAAAACAACTTTTTTTAAAGGAACCCATTGTAGATAAGGGAAACATTTTGACCTAAAGGATCATTTCGAAATCCTACTACCTGATAAATGCTCTGTATGAATACTTCACCAGTAGCTACAAGATTTTCACAAATAACAAAATTGAAAGATCCAGCCCAAAGTTGGCTTCTAACATGTTAACATCACGGAAGGCAAATGTATCGTAAATTAAAACAGATGGATAAAAAACACTCACCTTCCTTGGCTCTCTGTAGCCACCCCTTCGGGATTAGAGCATGGCTTTGACTGGAGACCCTTCATGGGGGAGAACAAAATTAAAAATAGTATGACTAACCCCTTTCTTATTGAGAACGTCGCAAGTTTCTGCAGACTTCCACAGGACCACATAATGACGTTCCTAATGTTTAGTGCAGAGATGACTATGCATCGAGGATTGAAATTCTCTTGAGATCGTAAATCGTCAATGCTACTGTAACACCTCTGGAAAAACTCATCATATAGTGCAAGGTACCACTGTGCTATGTCTCAATGTCTTCTGCTCAATGGCATAAAATTAAATGTATTCATTTTGCTGTATTTTCTTTCCAGTTGAGCCGTATTGCTTATTGGTCGCTTAAAACTATCAGAAAAGAATAAAACGAAAAAGTTATGTATGTTGAAAGGACAGGGGTGAGGGCTTTTAAAAATATGGACACTGCAAGTCAGGGTGGTGGGAACTCTAAGATGAATGGCATGTAAGCAAACCATACCCTGCACATACTTTGTGTGTTTGTCATATTCCTTTGCCTCTTGTGAAACCTGTTAAAGATTGTACGCTTGATTCTCACAAATCGGAAGTCAGATGCCAATATTGGAGCGTGTGCGGTCCATCCTGTTTACTGTAATGGAAGAAGTGGAATCCAAAATTATGTTCTAATTCAATGAAGCGAAGCAATAAAACGGAAAAGCGTGTTTAATGTCATCCACAATACACCACAAGAGGACGTGCGGTGGTTTAAGGAGAACTTTAAAGTGAGAAAAGAAAGTTTTCCATTTGTGAGACTTGTGGAATGACAACAAAGAAAAGACGACAAGGTCAGAGGTGTAAGTTGTACATCATTGATTTTGAACGGAATCATAGAGAAAATTGAAAATGAACTAGACCAGGTAGATTTTTCACCTAGTGTATGGATGTCAGTCACAATCACATGATCAGTATGGTAACATTTAAGACTTCTTGGGAACTGGCACTAGCTTTGAGGCCCAGATTTACAAGAAAATGATGGAGCACGATGCTGGCACACCCCTGTGTTTCCCACTGTGCGGGTGCTAAATTTGCTGCCGAGCGCCAACGCAACCATCCTTGCACCATGGTGGAAGGTTGACTGAATTGCGGGGGAGATTGTTTTTGTGCAGGAAGGCTCACTTTCCTCACACAAAACCAATCTTTAATGGCGATTTGCTCTAGAATGCAGCACACATAGGAAGAGGAAAAAATTAGGATAAATGAAAGCATTCCTCCTCGTTGGGCCATGCTAATGTCACCCCTGGGATGGCGTTAGATTTTGATGTTGCTACAGATGAACGATTCCTTGTAAATCTGGGGCAGTGTCAAAATGAAATGGGTGTTGCTGTGGAAAGCCCACTGCAGCACCCATTGCATGCCCCTTCTACGTAAAGTGCTGCATTTGAAGGTGCCGCAGTTACACGGTGGCGTTAAGCCACAGAAAGTGGCTTAACGCCACCTTGTAAATACGGTGCAGTGCACAGCACCACTGGAATGTCACAAAAGGTGATGCTCGGTGGCGCTATGGCCTTGTAAATCTGGCCCGAATGCCTAGAAGCCATCTACAAATGACTGAGGGTAACCTAATAAAAGTGGAACAGTTAACAATTAGCCCCTGTTATATCGAAGCTATTAATGACTTCTTCAAATTGAGTCAGTTCTGAAGAATGTGCTCCTTTATGGCTGTAGCTGTGAATGGGGATTAAGTGAACTCCTACCTTAATTTTGTCTACTACTTTGACCCTACTTGCCTGAATTTAGGACTGCATGTTTGTCCGCATGATTGTTGTGGGTCTCTTTCATGACACCCAATGTTTAGATGCCCTCATCTATGAAAGCCTATAACTTGCCACATTTTCAGTTCAAGGATATTCATCCTTAATCCATTGCTGGTGCTAAGTTTAGCAAAATCAACCTGAAGTAACCTTGGATTAGAACAGTCTGGCACTAGTGAGATCCTCTCTGGTGAAATAGGTAAGCTAGTCTGGACAGCTTGCATTTGAATAACATCAAAGTTATCCTTGGGGGGGACATTATCTATTTCATTTTAATTCATAAGCATCTTGAAGCAACTAAAGTATTATATTGTTTCATTCATTGTTAGAAATGGCCCTTTCTGCATGGTCTCCCCAAACCTTTTGCCTTCCTCGTCATATTTTTCTGACCCTGATTTTGTTGGTTTTAGGACTCTGGACACTTTACCACCATTGCCAAACAGTGCTAAAGTGCACATACTCTCTCCTCTAAACATGGTAACATTGGCTTAACCACAACCGGCATATTTAATTTACTTATAGTTTCTTAGTAAAGTCCATTACATGTGCCCAGGGCCTGTAAATAATGCTAATAGTGGGCTTGCAGCGTTGATTGTCCCACCCACTAAAGTAACACTTTAAACATGTCTCAGGTCTGCCACTTCAGAGCCTGTGTGTGCAGTTTTAAACTGCCATTTCGACCTAACAAGTGCAACATTTGCTGGGCCCAAAAGTTCTTTTTTTATTATTACATGTAAGCCACCCCTAAGTTAGACCCTAGTTAGCCCCAAAGGCAGGGTGCAGTGTGTTGAAAAAGTTGGACATGTACTGTTAAGTTTAACATGCCACGTTAGTGAAAAACTGCCAAATTCCTTTTTCACTATTGCAAGCCCCATCTCTCCAGTAAAATAGCATTGGGATTACCTTGAAACATCTTTCAAGTATAACTCCCAATTGGGAAAAGATAGAAATGTGGAGTTTGGTGTCTCACAATTTAAAATCACAACTTAAGGCGAAGATGGATTTTAAATAGTAAGTCTGAAAATGCTCCTTTTAGAAAGTTGGCATTTTCTTACTTTAACCATTCTGTGCCTCTGCCTGCCCCTGAATACACATCTGGGTTGACTGTCAGCTTGTCTTTGTGCATTCCTTCTAGTCAGCTATGCAATGGGGGATTAGGTGTGACCTTATGGGCCTTAATGGGCAATTAACTGGCTTAAAGATGGGATGGAGTTTAAGAGTACCTCACTTACACTTGAATAGACTTGTTCTGGCCACCCACACTAGGACTTAGCAATCCTGTATTGCCACTCCAGCCAGCATGGTGCCAGACAGGAGAGGCAGGGCATCTGTACATTGCAAAGGTCTGCCTCTGGACGTTTCTCCCATTTTCCAGAACCAGGGCACAAAAGTATAAATACTGGACCCCAAGCCACACCAAAGCAGATCTCTACTGGAACCAGCCAAAAACACTCTGCCAGGAAGAATTACTACTGTGCTGCCAGGATGGTCTGGTGGTCTGCAGCTGTATTGCTGTGTTGGTCTACTGAGGCTGCGTGCTGTAGGAGGGACTGCCACTTTGCTGTTTGTTCTGCTGTGTTGGCCTGCTGCCTGCAGTGAGCGGGTCTGGACTTGCTCGCTACATCCTTGAACCCTAGAGTCTGCAAAGGCTTGCTGGCTTGCCCCTTTTTCTTCTGCAGTCTCAGGGACATCAAAGACTGCTTGCAATTCTCCTGTTGCTGCTGGTCTCTGCCATCTGTGGGTCCTACTCTTGCCTGAGGTGCCCCTCTCCAGTTCTGGGCTCAAAAGTCGGTTCTGCAGCTCCAAACTTCAAAAAGTGACTTATCGCCACAAGTGCTACAAAAATATTGCTGCATTGTGTCCTCGCCGTTGATGAATTACTCCAATAATGGTATTGTACAGCAGACCCTTCTGGCTTCTGTAGCCAGCCTACCCTCCATCGCTGTCTGCCTAGATTTTGGATTTGCACCAGTCCCTCATGACTTCAAGTAACCTTTTAACCATTACAGATTTCTAAGCACTGTCTTAACATTTAATTTTTATAAATTCATATCTGAACTTCCTCTGATTGGATCTTTGCCATTTTGGTCTTATTTCAATCAGATAAATGTTGTCTGTTATTCTAACCTGGTGTTGAGTCTTTTTGTGGTGTCTTTTACTGTGTTACTGTAAGTGTTGCACAAATACTTTGCACATTGCCTCTTAATTTATGCCTGTCTGCTCTGCGCCAAGCTAGCAGGGGGGTGAGCACAAGTCAATTCAGGGTGTGTATCTGACTTACCCTGACGAGGATTGTAGTCCCTGCTTGGACAAGGTGCATACCTCTGCCAAGAAGGGACCCAATTTCTAACAGCCTGTAGAAAATGAATTAATATTTATATTGTAAACTTCTCACCAACTGATTTCATTCACATAATTAGCTTATCTAATGCCCATGTAAACCTCTGTATATGATTCAATAATATAACCAGTTTTAGAATTAGAACTGAAACAGAGTCAACTTGGAAAACTTTGCAAAAAAAGGGCAATAGAATAGAAAAAAGGCAATACAAGGAACATCAGGTGACATTCCTGATTCTCTTCAGCCTAAACAAGCAATTAAATGAAGTGACGTTTGAAGAAATATTGAATGTAAACCAATGCAGCCTGAAAGAAGTACTTCAACACTTGGGAATTGATCTAATTTAGCAGAGGAACAAACTTTAACAAATAGAGACAATAATGTGAAAACAATATTTACATTGGAAGGAAGCAGTGAAATCTGGAAATATTTCAAATGCAACATGGCTAGACTAGTCAGTCACATTTTGGTCTTTTTTTTAATGTACAATATTAATAAAAAAAAAAAAATAGTAGACACTCTATTGAGAAACCAAATGACAAAAAAAGAATTGAAAATGTTATTACAAATGCAACTTTTGCCGAAACAAGAGCTGTTTCTCAAAAAAATAAAATGGATTTAAAAGGAATCAAGTGCAGAAAACAGTAATTGAAAAGATGCTAAATGTGATAATTGGTGGGCACAACTCCACTTTCGCCTATTATACCTTATGTCAAGCATATAAATGTGGAAGGAAGGGAATACCTTACACTAAAGTATCATTATTTCTCATATGTGGCATTACCTCACCAAAGACAGTAGGACTCTTGATCAGCCCTTAGATAATATGAAAAGGATAATGAAACAACTGAAGAACGTATCACCAAGACTGCCTGCATGGAAATATACACAGCGTGACACCTACATTATAAAAGAGCAGGGCCTATCTATTTACAGCGGTGCCTGTGGGTTACGTTCTCTATTAATGTATTACAAATGCCCAAAAGTATACATGAACACAGTTCAGGAACTAATTCATTCTACAAGCATTTAAGTGTAAAATTTGTATTACAGTGCTAGGCCAAAAATTACTGGATAAATATAGGTTTAATAACTAGGCATCCCAATTGATGTCATGATTTTAAAAGACTGATAGGCTGGTACCTTGCACAGGGTACTTACACAGTTTTAAGAGATTTTGAGTGGATGTGGTTATAGTTTTACTAGTGTTATATGGGCATACATTAAACGTTTGTGTATATCTACCACTTTGTAAACTGTGAAACCTGTGGCACCAAATTTCACATGTGCAAGTCTCATGAGACATCACTGTGACAGACACAATGAGTCATTTTATGTATTGCAGTATGGGCTAGCACAAACAACAACAAAAACTGTAGTACACTGATGTGTCATGCCGGCAGTAACAGCAACTTCTTTTAAGTGCTAGGTATCAGAGGCCTTCTCTACAGGTACCCCTTTTAACTTGAATTCCCATCTCCCATAAGTGAGGGAAATGCTGCAAACACCAGCTGTGATCATTTTGATATGAAACGGCTTACTACATTGACTTTGCCGACTATGACTGTTGATGTTTCTCACAGCCGCGTCTTTTCCTCCCAGATGCGGCAACTATTTCATCAACTCCAGGGTTCCTTTGTCTGTTATCGTCACAGTGCATTACAGATGTTACTGCTTTTCCTGTTACTGATTTTGAGCACACGCTCACTTTAACCACTACTTTGTTGACTTTCCTCAGGCCCAGTAAGCAGATTTTGACCAATGATTTTTCTGACTTTTTGAAGTTCATGCTCTCTGTTTATCTCACCATATCTGCACTATTATCTCTCTATTGGTAGCTTATATTACTACATTTCTATAATCTTCTTGCCAATATATGTTAATGGGAAAAATATGTAAACCTAAGTTGAAATATAACATTTCACCTGTTCTCATGGCTGCCCATTCATCTTCAGAAGCCATGCCTTCAACCATTCCCAAAATACATTTGGTATTGAAGCTTCAACCTGCTGGCTCTTCAAAGCGACTTAAGCATGATCCACCATCTCAAGAAAAGTATACTTCGCCTACTTCCATGGAGATTTTGCCTGAAGAAATTCACACTTTGCATTCATTTGTAGAGGATACTAATAATAGAATTCAAGCCTTGGGCACAAAGTGATCTGCTATGGACTCTCATCTTCAGGAGGCTGAACAGTACATTAGTGATCTTCAAGATGAATCCTCAAAAATCCCTTCTATGCAAAAACAAATTCACACACTTCAAAAACTTGCTGAAGATTTAGAAAATAGGAATTGATATAACAACCTTTTCATTTATGGTCTCCTGGAAGAGGTTGATGGCAGAGAGATCCTGTTTCTTTCTGTACTAACACTCCTCTCCACAACATTTGGATTTACTTAAGTCAGTGCCCCTCTATATTCAAAGGGCCCATAGAGTGGGACATAGGTCTTCTACACCTTCCTCTTCAACTAAACTTAGAGGCATCAATATCTTTTTCCTAGAATACACTGATCTTCTCAAGGTTCTACAAGCTGCCAGATTCAAGAGGCAACTATTCTATTCTGGTTCCAAGCTCTTCTTTACACAGGATGTTGCTAAACCAACAGGGCTTTCTCTCTCTTTTTCCACCACTGTGTTCTATGGGTGTACATTCGGCCTCCTTCATCCTTGTACTTTTAAAGTCATTTATATGGATAATTCATTTAACTTTGATGATCCTTCAGACCTGAGAAATTCCTGACAACAAACTTTACAACTTCCTTGGATGTTGCTGGTTCTTCAACTTGAAATGCTGTATTCTTCTTGCATTTGTCTTGTTTCCTCTTCTTCTCTAACCAATGTTGTCCTTTCTTTCTTGTTTCAGGTATGTCCCTTCTTGTCTAGCCCATTTCATCATCCCTTTGTGCCTGTGTGCCATATGGTGCCTCTGCCCTGTCATCCTCATGATGTGCTGTACCCACCCATGTTTTAAAACCCACAGGTACACCTTTCAGTTGCAACAGCTGTGGCTTGTACTGTATATTGTTTCTATTTCCATTTCTTCCTTCCCTTTCTTCCTTTCTTCTTTTTCTTCTTTTCCATTATTGACTCCTCATTTCCCCCCTCCTTTTCCACATTTTTTCATGTATCCCTAGCTTTCTTTTTGACTTTCATTCCTAGTTAACATATATTTATTGTTGGTTAGTCTATTATAATATGTTGCATAATTGTTCACATTCAGAGTTATGACTTCGACTGTTGGAGATATAAATCATCCTATTAAGAGACAAAGGGGGTCATTCTGACTCCCGCCGGCGGCGGTAACCGCACGCCTGGCGGGAGCCGCCGAATGACCGCACCGCGGTCAAATGACCGCGGCAGTCATTCTGAGTTTCCCGCTGGGCTGGCGGGCGACCCCCAGAAGGCCGCCCGCCCGCCCAGCGGGAAACCCCCTTCCACGAGGATGCCGGCTCCGAATGGAGCCGGCGGAGTGGAAAGGGTGCGACGGGTGCAGTTGCACCCGTCGCGATTTTCAGTGTCTGCTATGCAGACACTGAAAATCTTTGTGGGGCCCTGTTAGGGGGCCCCACGACACCCGTTCCCACCAGCAAGGTTCTGGCGGTCAAAACCGCCAGAACCAGGCTAGCGGGAAGGGGGTCGGAATCCCCATGGCGGCGCTGCCTGCAGCGCCACCATGGAGGATTCCTCAGGCCAGGGGAAAACCGGCGGGAAACCGCCGGTTTCCCTTTTCTGACCGCTGCTTTACCGCCGCGGTCAGAATTGGCCTGGATGCACCGCCAGCCTGTTGGCGGTGCATCCGCGGTCCCCGGCCCTGGCGGTCTATGACCGCCAGGGTCGGAATGACCCCCAAAGAGCTCTTTCACATCTAGCTAAATATACTCCAAAATTAGCACTTCTTCAAGAAACTCTTCTTACAGATTTAGAAGCACAAAAGTTGAAGAGATCTTGGGTTGGTAAGGTCCTTGTTTCTCCCACACTGAATAAGAAATACTGGGCCATAATTATACTTTTTAACGCAAAACTGCGCCGGCGCAGTTTTGCGTCAAAAATATTACTGCCGGCTAACGCCATTTTGGTGCGCCGTGCGGGCGTCAAATTTATAGTTTGACGCACGGCGGCGCAAACCACAGGTGGGAGTCATTTATTTTGACGCACACCGCAGCGTCAAGTCGTAAAGCAAAACGACGTTAACGCGGCAGAAATGACTGTGGGTCGATTTACAACCCCACAAACCGGATATGTGCTGTTTTTTTACGCAATAGCGTAAAAAAAAAACGTGAACACTGCCATTTCACCAGAGGAGAGCCAAAATGGATCCCAGATGCCTCTACAGACCCCAGGAAGATGACAACAGACCAGTAACCAGCCAGGAGGACCCACACAAGAACCAGGACACTTATAAGAAGAAAAGAAAGTGTCTCTTCAGTGTAGAGGAGCAGGGAATTCTGGTTAAAGAGGTGACGGAACAACAGCACCAACTGTTTGTCACCTCAAAGTTGCCAATCAGTAGGAGAGAGGCAATATGGCAACAAATTGTTGACAAGATTAACAGTGTGGCTGAAGTACGCAGAACAGTCATCGAGTGCAAGAAACGCTGGCATGACTGCAAGCGCAGGACCAAGGAAAAGATGGCCAGGAACAGGAAGGCAGCACTGTAGACTGGAGGTGGGAGTCCAGCACACCAGGAGGCCCTGGACCACATGGAGGAGATGGTCGCAGCCGTCATCCCTGAGGAGATCGTCACAGGGATTCAAGGACAGGACAGCGCAGACTACCAGGAGACAACGCACATGCAGGGTAAGTCGCATGGGGAGTTGAAATGCATGAATGTCAACTGCAACCGGGGAGGGAATACCTACTACACATTGCATGTAAGTCATCATATACATGGAGTGGCATGGGTAAAGGGGCACGGCATGGGGACATGGCCTGCACAGACAGATGCTGGGGCACACCATTACACTACACCAACAGCAGTTCCATGGGGGCATTCTGCCATGCCAACGATGGAGCAAAGGGAAAGCCACACCGGGAGGGAAGGGCACAACGTCAAACTGACATCCCAGCACACATCAGCCACCATACCCCCTACATTAACTAGGGCCCTCTTAATAACCTCTAGCCATACCGACAACTGGAATGTAACTGCGACAACAGTTGCCACTACCACTTCCTCTCTGTGTGCAGCTCAAGTAGCCAATGGCGGTAACCTCCCCATGGATCATACACACCTAAATTAGAGAGTTGAGGATGACAACTTCAACAATCCACTGAAAAAAGGGAAAGGCCCCAGTACTGTCAAACGTCAATGCCCATTGTTGTTGCAAACATCAGCCAATGTAAACAACAATAGGAGCTACACAGCACTAAGGACATACCCATGCTGCATATGTCAGGGTCCATCCTGTGGCTGGGTCACAGTGTAACATTCCAAATGTCATACTGCTCAGACAACAGCATTGAGGGGGGGGGCACATGTAACTGGTCACTGAAATACACCTGCACAGTCAGAGGAGGAAATAGGACACTGATATGATTATCAGGGCAATCCAATGTACCACACATTCCCAACATCAGCTGTACACATTACCAATGCCAACATCCATATCGTGTCATAACATTGCTATGCATAGGATATGCTACATGTCAAATACATTTAAGTGGATGTGAAAGCTCAGAGACTGGGGCAGGTCCAGATTGTTAAGTGTGCTGCCAGAGCCATCAGAACACCCACAGCCAGTGAAAGGTCTCACCATGAGAATGGATGTAGACGGAGGGCTGAGTAGGACAAGAAGGTGGCAAATCACTACTTGGCCAAAACCAACACCTAGAAGAGATGATGCCGACAAGTCTAATAACTTAATAACATACATGTGACATGCAGGTGGGAGAATGCCCATCTGAAAGACTGGAGCAATAAACATGAAACAAGATCACAATGTGAATTCATCACCAAGGCAGGCATGTCACATCACTAATGCCACAACACAGACACACTAATTGTACCCTGTTTCATTGCAGAGGATATGCCTGTCCCAGACTACCCTGATGACATCGATGATGAGCTGATAAACATTCCCCAGGAGACTATCCAAACGGTCCTTGAAACCCTCCAGACCCCACCTTCAGTCACAAGGAGGAGCACAGAACAAGCAGCCATTGCAGAGGATCCCCCCACCACCCCAATTGTAAGACCTGCCAGCTCCAATACAGCTGAGGACTCAGACGACACAGGCACCAGCTTTGAAAGAACTGTAGTTGGGGTACAGCGGGAGATGGCCAAGGAGGTGCGGGTGGGGATGCAAACTATGGCAGCCAGCCTAGAGGGGGTGCGTTCGTGCATGATGTCATCTGCAGATCAGGCAGCAGCTATGCAAGCCCTAACATCTATCTTGCAGGAACAGCAAAAAACCCAGAAGGAAATCAGTACAGCTGTAATACAGTTGACCCAACACCGACAACAGAAATCCTGTTAACGCGTGCAAGAATGCAACATTGAACCCCTCAGGGCCGACCTGGCTGCCTACCATCATGATGTGGCTGCTATTCCCAAGAACCAGCAGATCCTCCTTGCTGCAGTACTGCCTTTAAGACCTTCACAGGTAGCAGTGATCGGGATGTCTGATTCCACGTCTTCTAACACTGAGGTGTGTGTTACCCCTTCACAACCACCACCACCAAGAACAGAGGAGGCAACACACACATCAGAAGAAGAAGACATGGAACAGATCACCTTCACACGGAAAAGTACCCAGAAGCACTAGTCCCTGCCACATGGCCAACTATTACCAAGGTCCTGCGCTTTGTAACATGCCAGTCTTGCAACAACTCTACTTAATGACTGTTCTGCTTACCACGGTACATCTTGTCAGCCTGCCCAGTGATTGTCTCTCTCCTACTCATTGGCAAATCCTGTCCCTCTGCACTGCAAACATCACCCCAGCATGCCAAAATCATTTGCGTAACCCCTTGTGTCGGATCACAATGTAAGATGTCACTCTAATGGACTCACAATCATGGACAATGTACAGATAGCACTACAGCACTTTTCAATAAATAGCACTTACACAACAAATCTGTCTCTGGGTAATGTGACATATCAACTGTGCAGTAGATAACTGAAATGTGCCTACTGTCAAATTACGTAGCTTGTCAATACAACTGTCCTGATATTATGTAGTCAGATAAATCTGCACAGTGGCAATGATTGCATCATTCTCTGCCCTTCCTGAGGGTAATATCTGATGAAGTGAGAAACCATACACCATCATGCTGTGTTGGACAGAATAATGCTTCCTCAAGGGATATCTAAGTCACCAAATAGTGGCAGCAAAATGTTGTCACCATGCAATACTAACACATATAACAGTGCACACAAATCTAAGCAAACACTACAAAAACTGCATGAATAAAGCTGTCTGAGTTTACATCCAAATAGGTAATCATGCTGAACTGTGTCACAAATGATCAATGTGAGTCATGATAGTTAGAGATGAAGGTCTTCAAAAATTAATAGCCAAACGATGATATGGTGATTATTATCTGTGTTTATGTAAATTAGTTCATAAAGTGGTGATGGTGATTATATTTAAAAGAAATTGTTCACAATATGTTGCCGCCTGCGTATACCAGCGGCCGCGTTCTGTAGTTCCCCCTCACGTTGCAGGCCAGCATCCTCCTCTTCCTCCTCTTCAGGCATGTGTGGCTCAGGTTCCAGGAGGGGAATGTTCCTTTTTATGCAAATGTTGTGCAGAATAGCACATGTTAGAATGATCTTACAGACCATCTCCGGGGAATATAGGAGGCTACCACCAGTGATGTCGAGGCACCGGAACCTTGACTTGAGGATGCCGAAGGTCCTCTCGACTATGGTGCGTGTCCTCCTATGTGCATCATTGTAGGCACGCTCTGCTGCAGTACTCGGGTTGCCAATAGGTGTCATTATCCATGGCTGGATGCCATACCCGTGATCAGCTGAAAGAAAAAATGAATGGGATCATGTTGATGTAGCTAGCCCTATTGAAATCACCTTTCATGGCAGTAGTTGTCTTGTGTTGTCTGTGACTCTTTTGTGTTATTATCTCGCATCCTAGGCTTGTAGGATGTACCATCTGCATTGTGTTGTTTCCTTGGCTGAACGAGTGTTTGGCTGCTAACTGGTTGTCAGCAGTATGCTTTGGGATTTGCAGTACAGTGTGCCCTCCCTAGCATTGTGACTTGTGATACAGGTGTCCCTGTGTCTTCACTGGGGGTGAGATGATAGTTCCATACACAGATTAATTTTGACAGTGTTGTTAACACGTTCATATCAATGTACCCTGGACATCCCATACCTTTAGACTTATGCAATGGATTAATGTAAACGTCATTGGGGCACTTACAATTTGCAAGGTGACATTTAGGCAACCCACTCCACACGTTGTGATCTTTGAAGTCTTAACATTAGACTGTACACTAATTTCTGATGTGTGACAGGTTCAATGGTGACCTAAGAAACATGGCTAGCGATGTCACGATCTCAGTGTGTTCCTGTTCACATGTTGCTGTTGTGGTGTATGTGCTGTGTGTCCTAGAGGGTTGCTGTGCAATGTGAATATAAGTAGGTTTTTGTACTTACCAACAAGTAGTCCATTGCCATACCGTCCATCCTGGAAGTGTTCATTGATGGTGCAGTGACGGAAGATGAATGAGTCATGGACACTCCCAGGATATTTAGCCACGATGTTGGTGATCAATCCTTGGTGATCGACAATGGCCTGCACATTGATGGAATGTGTGTGCTTCCTGTTGCGGTAGAGGTGTTCAGTTGCAGCAGGTGGCACAAGGCGTACATGTGTGCAGTCGAATGCACCAAGGACGTGTGGGAAGCCACTAATGAGGTAAAACCCCTGTTTTGTCTCCTGCTGCTTCTGCAGTGTGTTAAATGTGGCAGGGTGTAAGTCCAATGTTGGCATCCAGTACTTTGGGCACAAAGGCAGAGAATGATGGTTGTGATATTCCGGCAACCAGGGCACCAGTTGTTTGAAAAGAGCCACTTGCCAGCATGTGAAGTACGGCAAGCAGCTTGGTTTCTGTTGGGATGGTGCGGGGTGTCAGCAAAGTGGGTGCCAACTGCGGCTCAAAGTTTCGCAGCAGCTGCTGAATGGCCTGCCAGTTCAACCTGTACCTCTGGATGATGTTGTGTTCCCTGAGGCCATGAAGGGTTGTTCTGGGGTGGACCATCCTCTCCTGCCTTCTGCGCTGCCTTTGGGGTCCCTGCTGGTGTTGTGGTAGCTGCTGTTGTAGCTGCTGGGCTCTGCGTCTGCGTGCACGCTGGATAAGAATCACCTCCATGTCTCCCTTTTGCTGCTCTGCTGTTGCTTCTGTGTGTTCTGATTAAATACAGGTGTGTTTGCCCCATTTTAATGCCTGCCCTTACCTAGGCGTTAAATTTTGATGTAAATCGGGGTGTGCGTTATTTTCCTGCTCCGCCTCCCGGCCGTGCATCATTTTTGCCTGACAGCATAAATACGACGCACGGCCGCTTAAGTCATTTTTTGGACGGGAACGCCTACCTTGCATATCATTAACGTTAACCTCTGAGCCTGTTTACCAGGCAGGTCGCTCCCCTCACCGCCACGCAGCCCCTGTGAGACCGCTGACCGCTGCTTTATTCCTGTTTCCTTTTGCTGCCTTGTACTGCTCCCCTCACCTTTTTCTGCCCAGTTTGTGGTCCTAAATCTCTGTTTCCCTGCGCACCGCGTCTCCCCCTCGCCGCCCGTTTCCCGCCGCCGTGTCCCGTAGCTCCGCCCCCCTCGCACCCCATTGGCTGCCCCGCTCCCACCTCCCAGCTGCTCCTCCCTCCCTCTCCCACTCATATGGAGGCTGCGCAGCGGCCGCGCCGCTGACGCACCGAAGCCGCGCCTAAGGCAAGCCCGTCTGTGCCCGTCTGCGCCTGGCCCGCGCCCAGCGCCAGACCCCCTGGCCCCCGCAGAGGCCAGCCCACCCGCAAGACCTACAACGCAGCCACTCTCATCGCAATCAACACCGGCCGGATCCCCGGCTGCTGCAGAGCCACCCCTAGACGCACCCACGGGCCCTTCACCTGCCAATCCTGCAAGTTCTCCTGCATTCAGACACGGACCGCACCCGCCAAGCCAAGCACCAGCAGCAACCACCTGAAGTGCATCCTGCTCAACACCCGCTCTATCCACAGACATGCCGTGGAACTCTGGAACCTGCTCGACACCACATCTCCAGACGTCGCCTTCCTCACAGAAACCTGGATGAACGCCTCCTCAGCGCCCAACATCGCCATCGCCATCCCGGACGGATACAAGATCACCCAGAGGGACCGCGTCAACCAGACAGGAGGAGGCATTGCCATCGTCCACAAGAACACCATCCGCATCACGACCAACTCCAACGACACCATTACAGCCGCCGAACATCTCCACTTCCAGATACACACCGACCCCAAGACCACACTCAGAGGCACCCTCATCTACAGACCCCCAGGACCCCGCACACAATTCAGCAAAGACATCGCAGACTTCATCAGCCCACACGCCCTCCCCTCCGCTGACTACATCCTCCTAGGGGACCTCAACTTCCACCTGGAGAACAACAACGACAACAACACCACCACCCTGCTGGACAACCTCGCCAACCTCGGACTCAAGCAACTGGTGAACACCCCCACCCACTACGCCAGACACACGCTTGACCCAGTCTTCTCCTCCAGCAAGTACATCTCCTTCAGCCACTCCACCGGACTCCACTGGACAGACCACAGTTGCGTCCACTTCAGCTTCAGAAGAACCACGACTCACCACCACCCACAACAGGCTCCCCGCAGGAGCTGGAACAAGATCACCACCGACCAGCTCTCCACATCACTGAGCCAGAACCCTCCCGCCAGCTCAGCGGACCCCAACCAAGCAGCCAACAACCTCACACAGTGGATCACCAACTGCGCTGACAACCTCGCACCTCTGAAAACCCATTCCACCAGGCCAAACAGCAAGAAAGCCTCCTGGTTCAACAACGACCTCAAGAACTCCAAGAAGAACTGCCGCACCCTCGAGAAAGCATGGCGAAAAAACCCGACCACAGACAACATGACCGCCCTCAAGCACGCCTCCCGCAAACACCACCAGCTGATCCACACCACCAAGAAGACAGCATTCAAAGAACGACTAGACAACAATGCACACAACAGCAAGGAACTCTTCAGCATCGTCAAAGAGCTCTCCAACCCCAGCGCCGGAAACAACGACATCACTCCCTCACAAGACCTCTGCGACTCACTCGCCTCGTTCTTTCACCGCAAGATCGCCGACATACACAACAGCTTCGGCGCACAGACCACGCACCCAACCACCAAACCGACGCCCCCCAACACACACCCTCCGCGCCTGGACCCCGGTCAGCACCGAAGACACCATCCAGATGATGAACACCATCCATTCCGGTTCTCCAACCGACCCATGCCCCCACCACGTCTTCAACAAAGCCGACTCAGTCATCGCACCCCATCTCCGGGACATCATCAACTGCTCCTTCAACACCTCCACCTTCCCGGAGAGCTGGAAACATGCCGAACTCAGTGCCCTCCTGAAGAAACCATCAGCAGACCCCACCGACCTCAACAACTACCGCCCCATCTCGCTCCTCCCGTTTCCTGCCAAAGTCATCGAGAAGACCGTCAACAGACAGCTAGCCGCCTTCCTCGAGACTAATGGATCCCTCGACCACTCGCAGTCCGGCTTCCGAGCCAACCACAGCACCGAGACCGCCCTCATCGCAGCCACCGACGACATCTGAGCCCTGCTCGACAACGGGGAGACAGCGGCCCTCATCCTCCTGGACCTCTCCGCAGCGTTCTACACTGTCTGCCACCGCACCCTAGTGCAGCGCCTCAGCAACATCGGAATCCAAGAGAAGGCACTAGAGTGGATCATCTCGTTCCTCGCCGGAAGAACCCAGAGAGTCCGCATCCCCCCGTTCAGATCCGAGGCCACCAAAGTCAGCTGCAGCGTACCACAAGGATCATCACTCAGCCCCACCTTCTTCAACGTCTACATGAGCCCCCTCGCAGCCATCGCACGCCATCACAACCTCAACATCATCTCCTACGCCGACAACACCCAGGTGATCCTCTCCCTCACCAATGACCCAGCCACCGCCAGAACCAACCTGCATGAAGGGATGAAAGACATAGCCGAGTGGATGATGAACAGCCGCCTGAAACTGAACTCAGACAAGACGGAAGTCCTCATCCTTGGATCATCACCCTCTGCCTGGGACGTCTCCTGGTGGCCCCCTGCCCTGGGCAGCGCACCCAAACCAACGGACCACGCATGCAACCTGGGCTTCATCCTGGACTCCCCCCTCTCGATGACCAGACAAGTCAACGCCGTCTCATCATCATGCTTCAACATCCTACGCATGCTCCGAAAGATCTTCCGATGGATCCCCACCGAAACCAGGAAGACGGTCACCCAGGCACTCGTCACCAGCCGACTGGACTACGGTAACACCCTCTACACCAGAACCACGGCCAAACTACAGAAAAGACTCCAACGCATCCAGAAAGCCTCTGCACGCCTCATCCTTGACATCCCCCGTCACAGCCACATCTCCGGACACCTGAGAGACTTGCACTGGCTCCCCGTCAGCAAGAGAATCCCGTTCCGTCTCCTCACCCACGCACACAAGGCCCTCCACGACCTGGGCCCCAGGTACCTCAACAACCGCCTGACCTTCTACACTCCCACCCGCCAGCTACGATCGACCAGCCATGCCCTCGCCGCCGTGCCATGCATTAGAAAAGCCACCCTGGGAGGAAGATCCTTTTCCTACCTGGCAGCCAAGACTTGGAACTCCCTCCCCATCCACCTCCGCCTGACCCAAGACCACCTCTCCTTCAGGAAGCAACTCAAGACCTGGCTGTTCGAGCAGTAGCGGTCACCCCTCCCCCAGCGCCTTGAGACCCTCCGGGTGAGTAGCGCGCTATATAAATTTCTTGATTGATTGATTGAAGGCGGGTTGCCGCATCCAAAAAATGACGCACACGGCAGACTTTTGTCGTCCGCGGGTTCGGGCATCAAAGTTTAAATATGGGGCAACGTTTGCGCTGAATGTGCGTCAAAATTTTTGAGGCACATTCGGCGCAGACGGAGTATAAATATGCCCCACAATGTTTTGATTCTTTGTTATAAGCATCATGATGTTTCCATTCTTTCACAGGAAATTGACTTGCGTGGTAGATGGACATCCTCTAAATTATTAATCAACAAAATACCTATCACTCTTTTCAGTGTCTATGAACCGACTAAAAATTATTATTTATTCCGGTCTGATTTAGAGAAAAACTGTCTTCAATTTACTGACAATTATTTTCTTTTAGGTGGAGATTGCAACCAAGTGTGTGACCCATTTCTTGATAGACAACCCACTGTTAAATTCACCCCACATAAAATGCACAAACAGTTTTGTCCTTTTTCATTACACAGAGCTTTAGTTAATATGGGGAGATTAGCCCACCAATCAGCTAGAGATTACACTGTTTTCTCCACTGCATAGAACTCCCTCACCAGATTAGATCACAAATTTGTAAGTAAATCTTTATCTCGTAACCTTACAAAAGCAGAAATAGAACCCATCATACTCTCTGGACCATGTTCCAATTATAGCTGATTTTGACTTATTTCCCCCACAACTGCCCACCACTCAATGGAAGTTTAACAATTCTTTTCTCTCAGAAACACAATTTTCTTCCGCATTTACATCCTTTACCAATTAAGTTTTCTCCAGACATCAAAATCCTCCTGTACACCCACAGCCTCTATGAGATTCCTTTAAAGCTACAGCAAGGAGCTTCATCATTGCTTATGTTATACAGTAAAAGAAAACATTTATTGCCCAACATATCACTTTCTTACCTGATATTGAGAAATTGGAACAGAAATAATACTCTTCACTTTCTCAAGATGTTCTCCTAGATTGAATTGCCGCCAAGATATATTTAAAACAAAATCTCCTCTGATAATACCTTTTATTAAAAAGCAGCTCCTGATGTTATGAAGGCATAATAAAATGGGGAAATCTCTAGCTAACTATCTTAAGGTGAGAAAAGAGCATCACAAAATTGTTTATTTACAGTCTTCCACAGGTACATCACTCTCACAAGATTCAAATATCCTTGAGGGATTAGTAAAATTTTATAAATCACTTTACACCCCTTAAATTATCCCAAAGTAACCAGATATTTATTCCTTCTTTTCCTCAATTCCCGAACATTCTAATTGTAGTCTGGATTTCTCTGATCTAGATCTAAAAATTAGTACTGTTTATTTTCACTAAAAAAAGGTGAAACTCCTGGCCCAGACGGCTTTACTGTTGAATTTTACTCACATTTTTCTCTCTTTTATTACCTAAATTATTTAACCTATTCTCAGCCCTCTCTTCCTCTCACTCTAGCAAAGAAAGGTACTTTCTCATGAACATGGTAAACATCCCTCCATTCGTAAACCCATCTCCTTGGTGAATTTTGATTATAACATTTTTGCTAAACTCCTTACTCTACCTATTTAGTCTTTCTTCGTTATGTTAATTGGACTGGGACAAGTAGGCTTCATCAAAGGTCACATGGGCTCAGATAAATCAAGGTTGTTTTTCGACATCTGAAGCGAAGCACCAAAATCAGATCAGCCTCTTGAAGCCATTACTATTGACGCAGAAAAGGCTTTTGATAGACTTAGCTGGCCCTTTATGTTTAAGGCCTTCCCATGGCATGGGTTTAGTCCACATGTCATTTTCTAACCTCTATTCTTTACAACTCTCCTATGACTTCAGTTCTGGTCAATGGCAAGTCTACAACATACTTCTCTCTTCATAGGGGAGGGTGGCAAGGTTGCCCCTTATATCCCTTGCTTTTCATTATTTCCCTAAAAACCTTTCTTGCTAAATCAAACTAAATACATCAATCTCTGGTTTTCATTACAACACACATCAATTAAAAACTACGGCATATATTCTTCCTTTTATTTCTGATCCTGAAGCTTAACTGCCAGCCCTTTCTCAGGAACTTCTTACTTTCTCTCAAGTTTCTGGTTATAAAATACATTTTGATAAGACTGAAATCCTTCCTTTAAACAAATTCTGCACCAAACAGATGTTCTCCTCTGTTTTCTGGGACCTCCACTAAAATCATATATCTAGGAATATGGTTCTCTAACTCTATCACCACTGTCTTACTATATCTTAAATATATTTTCCTTCATATTAAAACCTTACTCTCATCTTGTTTATCTCTTTTTCTTTCTTGATGGGGTTTATTGGATGCAATTAAGATGATGGTATATCCCAAAATTCTTTATACTTTATCTATAATTCGTGTTCACATATCCCCGTTTTATTTATTTTTTAAAATGACACTCAATTATCTAAATTTTTATTGAACACTAAGCAGTCCGACATCTGCTTATACCATTTAAAAGGCTTCAAACATGAAGGGGGTGTCAATTGTCCTAGCTTTGAACAATATCATGAGGCTTTTGGTCTTCGACAAACTGCCTTTTGGTTATTAAAATCATATCTTTCTTTTTCACCTCTTTGGTTAACATGAGAGTAATCTCTCATCTCTCCTTTCTTTTTCCAAGAATATCTTTCTTATTCTTCTACACCTGCATTTCTCTCTACCCCAGTTTTTAAACATACTTTCCATTTGTTGCCTTCCCCTTCTTCTACACATGTACTTACCTGAAATAGCTTTCTTCATATGTCAATATGATATAATACCCTTAATACATTTTGTATTTGACCTTTCTTTTGGAAGGTGTGGAGAAGTAAAGGCATTATTTACGTTGGAAACCTCTTTCCTTATAATAACCCAATCACCTTTCCCCAATTCCAACTTAAGTTCCATTTTCCTTCCTCCTTCCATCTCAAATTATTCCTCCTCATCAACATTTTATTTTATTAGATATTTTTAGATATTTTTATTACTTTACCTGATGATACTTCTATCACTCTGAATGCTTTTCCACTACTTCATGTTTTATCTACATTACCAAGACCATCGCCTATTTATCAATCTCTAATGACTGCACCTTTGTCTGGTCCCAAAATTTGTACTGAACTCTTATGGAAGGCTGATTTACCTTGCTCATGGCCTTTTTCCCTAAGGAACAAAATTATGGGTTATATACAAAATATCTAGAAGCGCTACTCTTACTCAAACGTTATATTTCATATACAGTAGGCTCCATCTTACCCCATGCTCTATCTCCTCGTTCTCCCTTAATTCCATGCTCGTGTTGGTCATGTTCAAGCTTACAATGTGATCTCGGACACATGTTGTTCTTATGTCCCGCTACTCTTCATTTTTGCATGATGTCTAGAGACAAATTAATTGTTTTTTGACTCCTCACTTCCATATAACATTCTCTCAATTTTTATCACCTCTTTAGATAACCAAGGTCACAATAAAAACAAATTTTAGTTGCCGCTGCTTTTCAGCAAATCACTGCCAACTGGAAAAATGCATCAAACATTTCCATTAAAACACACTGGTAAGCTATCATCATCGACTGGTCAGAACATATACAATTTCCACATGTGGCATTCATAATAGAGAACTTATCTGGAAAACTCTCACAAAATATTTAAATACAGTTTATTCCCTGTCTCACATTGATCCCTCTACTTTTATGTTTCAATGTTTTCACTTCTTCTTTTTAATATTAATGCAGTTGCCTATCTTTTTGTATTTATAAATGCATTGTTCACAACAATTTATATATTTAATTCTGACTTTAATTGACTATAATTGTCTATACAATGTATTATTAAACCCACTTTTTGTTCCTCAATAAAACTTTTGAAACTTTTAAATCCTAGGCATGGACTTTGATTCACCAAAATTATAGGTGTAACAGAAGTGGCATTACATACCCGTTGTCCTTAATGACTTCACTGATAGTGACATCATATGATTTATGGCCTTGAATTTTCCCAGGAGGTCATATCACATGACCTTAACCCTGATGGTATCAAAATAAATGGCATTGGCCAAAGTTCCATAATGACTGCATAATTAATAGAACAAAACAACATAAGGACATGGCTATTTTAGATTCCATCTATAACAAGGCGCTAACATAATGTTTCACAGTTCTATGGTACCATACAAAACCTAGATTGTAGCAAGTGAGTGAGGCAAGTGAGCCAGGCCTATAATGTGGTGGTTCGGTTGGGCCTGCCCTAGAGAAAATTTTGAAACAAATGTGATCAAATAGTGCATTCTAAAGCACATGGTTCACATAAATGTGTTAAAAACGATGTGCTCTAAAAGATAACCCCTTAAATATTCAAGTTCTTTCATTGTGTGCCAAACCAATGAAACCTGACCCTGCCCAGGAGTTGACCTCATTTTCTGATACTCCCACTCCTTTTTCTCACTCCATGTCACTCATTGTCAATCACAGTGATTCTCACATTCTCTAACACTCCATCACACTCATTCATTCAGTCACTCTTACTCTCACTCAAACTCACCCACTTACTAACACTCAATTCCACACATTATCACTCACTACCTATGACTTTCACTCACATACACATGCTTACACATACAAACAAACATGTACATGCTCACAATCACATAATCATAGTCACCCGCAAGCATGCATAAAACATATATATCTACATAAACATTGTTGTTACTCAACTCAGCTGCCAGTGAAGGTCCCATTCCAACTAATTGTACTCTATTTCTAATATGCTAATGGCGAACACTATAACATTATTCACTATTAGTATAATAGAATTTGTCAGAAAAGAATGACAGGAGAGCCCCAATCAACACTCATAATGGTGACCTGCCCCTGGGCTCTTGGCATAGATTTTTCAATCTCTAAGGCTAGTGGTTGCAAAGGCACTGCTAGAGGCTGTGTGGGGCAAGCCAGGGATCACAGCTGCACCCCTGGTTATCCCTAAATGATGTCCATAGCTATCACTCACTCTCTGTCACTGAATTTACGCACATACTCATGCTTATATACGCAAAAATATAGATGCTCACAGTCACATAAACACTCTCACCTGAAAGTATGCACACAACATACATGTAAGAAAAATTGTTTTTACTTACCTCAGTTGCCAAAGAATGTCCATTTATTTACTTTGTGCTCTCTCTCTCTCTTTTGCCTTGTCAACCCTTTTCGATTCCTCCCTTCTCTCATTTTCCAAATTCTCTGTTTTCCTCATTAAAAGAACTGTTTTTGCTTTCCACTTTTCAAGCTCTGGTTGGCTCACAAATTTCACAAAAACAACTTAAATTGTGCAAATGTCCATGAAAAAACACTTACTTGCTTGAAATTCCCTGTGTTTTGATTTCAACCAAATTGGTTTGTCTTATCTAGACTGGTAAGGTAGCTCAGTGGACTAATGTATCCATTTTAGAGGTCTTTGCGCAACCTGATGATCACATGTTAAAATCCTGACAGGTCCACTGAGCCTTTCATACTTCTGATGTTGATGGAATGAGTACAATTGAGAAGAGTATTAATTATCCTTGCTTATCACTCCTAAACACCGAACAAATGGTAGAATGAGCTAATAAAAAGGTTGAGGTTCATTTCTAGAGTAGAACAACAATAGGGACCCTGCCATAAACTTGGAAATTGTCCTGTCAGCCCAACTCCTGGCCCCGGTTTAAGAAAGGAAAGAGCTGATATGTTACTGATGGCGGAGCCTCAGCCTGCTTCACTACTGAAAACTCTCCTATCTGCAAATTACAAAGGCATTCAAGTGGCTTCCCTCTTTAGAGCAGCTCCACAGCATTCTCTTCATTTATATTCATTCTTAGGACTACCATGTTGATCTTGTTGTAGCTAAAGTATATTTTGAATACTTGATGGAACTAGGCATAAAATGCTCTCAAATAAACATCACATGTCTGGAGAATACAGTCAATGCATCAGGAACACTTCTTTTTTATTTTTCAAAGACAAAAAATAGTAGGCTGGGTGTCAAATTTTTCTCTCGCAGAAAATCCTCCACCATGTTGGCAGAAGCACTCTCAGTCATAAATCCCTTCCAAGCAGGCAGAGGACTCTTGACTGGGGGAGCAACTGACTCCATTGCTAGTGGAGGTGGTGCCTCAATCACCCAAGTTGCATCACGTACCACACATCAGGTATAAATGAGGCTCCAAGACTTAAAATATGTGAACAGATCAAACCGTGACCCTGCGTAAATTGGGTGGCCATCAGGAGGCTAGGAAACAGAGAGCAGCAAATGCAGTTGACAAAGCTGTTAACAAAGTTTAATTTTTTTCTCACCTTTTACTAATATGGCTTTCTTATTTGGTTTGGAAGGAGGAGGAATGGGAAAAGCAAAAGTAAAATCCTCAGCTCTCCTTTCTTCTAGACTATTACTTTAACTTTTTTTAGTAGTTGTACAGAAATACAAGCTGCCTTTGGTCACTTCAGTGCACTGTGCATATATCAAAGTCTGTATCTTCTGAGGCGAGGATTGCTAATGTCCAATACAAGGAGGGTCCCATGGCACCTTTATATATAAAGTTCAGTAACAGTCAAGCTGGAACTTTACATTCAACATTTGAGCTTAACATCTTTTGGCTAAGAAATATGTAATTCTATTCTGCAGTGAAGTTAGGGTTTAGTACATTGTTCAGCTTCGGGCCATGGACCTCCAGTGTCCCCCTGCCATGTTTTATCCATTTGAAGAATAATTGAGTGATCTGGTGAGAACTCTAAAAATCCAGGTTCCTTTGAGGTGCAAAGTGGTATGTTAGTTTCTGCAGATATCCCAACCAGGTGTGGATGGAACTTGCGAAGTTTCACTCCATAGAATTGATTCCATGGAGTATGCACATTCAATCAATCAATCAATCAAAAAAGTTATAGAGCGCGCTACTCACCCGTAAGGGTCTCAAGGTGCTGGGGGTAGAAAAAAGAAGATGGGGGGCTGCTGATTACTGTTTGAAAAGCCATGTCTTGAGGTGTTGTCTGAATGACAGGAGGTCCCGAGTCTTGCGGAGGTTGGTGGGGAGGGAGTTCCAGGTTTTGGGGAATTTCACTCTTTCGTTGAGGTAGGCTGGCCCAGTGTTGTGGAGGGATTTGTGTGCGTGGATGAGGACTTTGAAGATGACCCTTTTGTCGATAGGAAGCCAGTGAAGGGATCTGAGGTGGGAGGAGATGTGTTCATGGCGTGGGAGGTCCAGGATGAGGCGAGTGGCTGCGCTCTGGATCCTCTGGAGTTTCTGCTGAAGCTTGATTGTAGTGCCAGCGTAGAGGGCGTTTACGTAGTCTAGCCTGCTGCTGATGAGTTCTTGGGTGACGGTCTTTCTGGTTTCTATGGGTATCCATTTGAAGGTTTTTCGCAGCATTCGGAGGGTGTTGAAACAGGAGGAGGTGATAGTGTTGATTTGCTGGGTCATGGAGAGAGAAGAATCTAAGATGACGCCGAGGTTGCGTGCATGGGTGGAGGGTGTCAGGGGTGATCCTAGGGTGGTGGGCCACCAGGAGTCGTCCCATATTGTTTTGTTGGGGCCGAAGATGATGATTTCGGTTTTGTTGGAGTTTAGTTTGAGGTGGCTTGCTGTCATCCATTTGGCGGTGTCAAGGAGTCCGGCATGGAGGTTGGTTTTGGCGGTGGTAGAGTTTCTAGTGAGGGAGATGACTTGCTGGTTGTCGTCTGCGTAGGAGATGATGGTGATTCTGTGTGGCCGGGGGATGTTGGTGAGCGGAGCCATGTAAATGTTGAAAAGGGTGTGGCTGCGGGAGGACCCTTGGGGAACTCCGCAGATGATCTTGGTGGCTGGAGACTGGAAAGGAGGGAGGCAGACTTTCTGGGTCCTTTTGGCGAGGAAGGAGGTGAGCCGGTCCAGGTCCTTGTGTCAGATTCCTGCGTCGCAGAGGCGTGTATGGAGTATTTAGTGGCAGACAGTGTCGAAGGCTGCGGAGAGGTCCAGGAGGATGAGTGCGACGGTCTTGCCCTTGTCGACTCTGGTTCTGATGTCGTCAGTACAGGCGATGAGGGCGGTATCAGTGCTGTGGTTCTTGCAGAATCCAGACTGGGAGGCGTTGAGTGCGTTGTTTTCTTCTAGGAAGTGAGACAGGTGGGCGTTCACTAACTTCTCAGCGACCTTGGCGGGGAAGGGGAGAAGAGAAATTGGACAGTAGTTCGTGAGGTCATCGAGGTATGCTTTGGGTTTTTTCAGGAGAGCGTTTACTTCTGCGTGCTTCCAGGAGTCTGGGAAGGTGGCATCGTCGAAAGAGCTGTTGATTATGGCGCGAAGCTTGGGAACGATCGTTGGGCTGGCCTTGTTGAAGATGCGATGGGGGCAGGGGTCCGAGGTGGAGCCTGAGTGGATGGAATTCATGGTTATTTTGGTTTCTTCGTCGTTGGTAGGGCTGCTCATGATGCAATTTGGTGCCAGTATTGTGAACGTCACTGAAAAATCAGTGAAAATGGCACCATGCGATGTGCAAGAGCATGCAGCAATTCCAGTTGATATTGCTGCTGCTCTACTGGAAAATGTCCTCGAGTAGCAGGAAATCTACACAAGAAGCAGCCCTCTGACCATGATCGCCCATGACCGCCAGTGGCTGCCTACGTTAGAAAATGGCCCAAAATGGTACAAAATCTCACTCACACTCGTATTTCTGGAGCCTCGCGAAAAAAATTCTGCCACTTAGCGATTGGAGTAATTTGGATGGAACTTCATGAGTCACCAAATTCCACCAATACCACTGGCAAAATAAAACATTCCATCCACCCCTAATCCCAACCAGTGGGTTTTGTCTCTGTGCAGTAAACTGAAAGGAGGCTGTGATAATCATGAAGACTTATTGCACTTAACAAAGCAATATGTCCAGAGTTAAAGACTTTGTTTTACTGTTGTCTATGGCTTCTTCTCTTTAACACAACTTTGGAAATCCAGTCATTGAATAGTCGAGTCCCAAAGCCTGTTCTCTGATTGATGACAATCGGTTACCTTCCTAGGTCTCCAGAGATTTTAAGGAGGTGGGGAAATGTAGGCAACACTCTTGCCTCACCATCCATCATCTTCCCAGCTGGCTGTGGGTCTCTTCAAACCTGTGCTGATAGGGAAAGCAGGATGAGTTGACAAACATCTTACCCAGAGCGTCTTTCAGCACACTGCAGACTTCTTTGAGTGAGAGCAGACAGCATGGATTTGGGAAGGGAAGTATTGGTAATTTTAGATATTGGTACTTTGGATGGGAGGCAGGACACCAATTACTTTTCTTGTTATTGAGTGGGAAATGATAAAGGGAGGGTATTGACAATTGTGGTTAAGGAGGGTGGCAGGATGCCAAATACTTTAAGGGGTGACTGATGTAGTTAAGGTCTCCCCCACTGACTTCAATAGCCTGGCACTTCTGATCTGAACAGGGTAAGAGGTTTTGGGGATGGGGCATTCACAACATAAAAAGTCAGGTGAGTAGTTGTCAATAGTTTAGAGCAATGGTTCCCAACCTGTGGTCCAGGGACCCCTGGGGGTCTGCAAAGCCTCCTCAGTGGGTCTGTGACTACTTACAAAATTAAATAATATTGACAGATTAGGTCCCCAGCTTTTAGTAATGACTCAGTGGGGGGTCCCTGGATTACAATAATGATTCAGTGGTGGTCCACAGAAGTCAAAAGTTGGGAACCGCTGGTTTAGAGTTTAGATCCTCTGGTTTCATTCTTGTTGTCTACTTGATGTCATTTAGAAACCCTCATTAGAAAGCAACAACATTATTGACAGTTACCCATCTAGAGTCCTATAATTTCAGGAAATGAATCGCACAAAACTGTTACTTCAATATTAATGAGATTTCAACTGTAGTCCATTGCATAGAAAGTGCTGATTATCTTGTTTCAACATAAAATAATAGGATTTTTAATACAGCTCTTAGTTAAATCTCAGAATATGTTTGTGTTAACTACCTGAAGATTACTACTATTTGACAGAGATTTTACAGAAAACATTGGAATTCTAATTAAATCAGCTATTCTAACTTAAAAAGTTGACTTTTCAGTGCATCTATTTTTTGCAGATATGACTGTGTTCTGCATATTGGAGTAAGAAATGGATTTTATGCTCAACGGGATCCGTATTCTGCCTATGAGGCATGTTCTAATATTACATATTAGATGTCAACAGCAAACACTATAAGACACATATTTTGACAATTAAAATAGATCAGAAGGTTAATATGGATGCTGGAGAGAATAACGAAAGAAAGTAGAGAATAATCCTTGCCTCTAGTCCTGACATGGAATTCATATCTATCTTTGATAGTTCTGAAAGTTATGGGATCTGTCACAGGGATCTGTCTACAACCTGCCGATCACAGATTCAAATCCTCTCATGATAACTGTTAGACCTGACAGCCTTAGGGTGGTCACCCCTAACGTTTTGGCTGCCTCCCTCCACTTTTTGGACACTGTTTTTGCTGGCTTTTAGACTCTGCGCACATTACCACTGCTAACCAGTGCTAAAGTGCATATGCTCTCTCCCTTTAAACATGGTAACCTTGGATCATACCTGATTGGACTATTTAACTTACTTATAAGTCCCTAGTAATGTGCACTATATGTGCCTAGGGACTGTAGATTAAATGCTACTAGTGGGCCTGCAGCACTGGTTGTGCCACCCACTTAAGTAGCCCCTTTTCCTTGTCTCAGGCCTGCCATTGCATGGCCTGTGTGTGCAGTTTCACTGTCACCTCGACTTGGCATTTAAAAGTACTTGCCAAGCCTAAACCTCCCCTTTCTCCACATATAAGCCACCTCTAATGTGTGCCCTAGGTAACCCCTAGAGCAGGGTGCTGTGTGGGGGAAAGGCAGGACATGTACCTGTGTAGTTTACATGTCCTGGTAGTGTAAAACTCCTACATTCGTTTTTGCACTACTGTGAGGCCTGCTCCCTTCATAGGCTAACATTGGTGCTGCCCTCATACAGTATTGAAGTGGTAGCTGCTGATCTGAAAGGAGTAGGAAGGTCATATTTAGTATGACCAGAATGGTAATACCAAATCCTGCTGACTGGTGAAGTTGGATTTAATATTACTATTCTAGAAATGCCACTTTTAGAAAGTGAGCACTTCTCTGCACTTAAATCTTTCTGTGCCTTACAATCCACGTCTGGCTGGGCTTGGTTGACAGCTCCTTGTGCATTCACTCAGACACACCCCAAACACAGGGTACTCAGCCTCACTTGCATACATCTGCATTTTGAATGGGTCTTCCTGGACTGGGAGGGTGGAGGGCCTGCTCTCACACAAAGGACTGCCACACTCCCTACTGGGACCCTGGCAGGCAGGATTGAACTGAAAGGGGACCTGGTGCACTTCTTAGCCACTCTTTGAAGTCTCCCCCACTTCAAAGGCACAGCTTGTTCCATGGCGGGAAAAATGCTGCACACCGATGTTGATCGTCGCGACGCCTACTGGGCGACCGGAACTTCGACGCATGGCCTCGCGAGGACAACGCCACCCGACTTCCAGAGGGGAAATCGATGCGACGCCTGCCGTGAGAGCGAAACTTCGACGCACAGCCCAGTGGAACGACGCGCAGCCGGAAAACCAGCAGGAGAATCCACGCACAGACCCGGGACATCTGGTAATCCCCGCGATCCGCAGAAAGAGACTGTCCGCACGCCGGAAAACGACGCACGACTTCCCCGCATGAAAAATAACGACACACGTCCGTGTGTGCTGGGGAGAAATCGACGCACACACCATTTTTCCACGTAGCTCTTCTTCTGCGGCCCTTTGCAGAGATTTTCCACTCCAAACCAGGTACTTTGTGCTTGAAAGAGACTTTGTTTGCTTTTTAAAGACTTAAGACACTTTATATAACTTTTCAGTGATATCTCTACAATTTCACATTGCATCTCTGTCCATTTTTGACCTACAATTATCCTGATAAATATTATATATTTTTCTAAACACTGTGTGGTGTATTTTTGTGGTGCTATATTGTGTTATTGTATGATTTATTCCACAAATACTTTACACATTGCCTTCTAAGTTAAGCCTGACTGCTCGTGCCAAGCTACCAGAGGGTGGGCACAGGATAATCTTGGATTGTGTGTGACTTACCCTGACTAGAGTGAGGGTTCTTGCTTGGACAGAGGGTAACCTGACTGCCAAACAAAACCCCCATTTCTAACACTGGTGATCAGCGGTGAGGATAGGACTTGTATTTGTGCAGTGACATACAGTAGCTAGGTATTTCACTACCTACCCACAGTTGAAGGTCAACTTGATTTTTATCTCTATTTTGCAAATTTGTTTTTCCTGACAATTTTCAAAAACTAAATCCTCACTCAACATGTCTCTGACTGGGTCTCCAATAGGAGACTTTGACCTAGTCCTTTTGGATACATATACGGTCAAACAGCTAAGAAGGTTCTGCAGGGCAATGAGGGTACCCACGCAAGGGGCCTCCAAAAAGGAGGACTTTCAAGTGGCGCTGAGGGCCTGGGCAGAAGCCCATTTAGAGGAGGATGATGAGGAAGAGGAGCCAGAAAATGGCCCCTCAGAGGATTTGTTGCTATCAGTGGATGGTGTTACCACTGCAATTGTGCCCCCTTCCAGACCAGGGAGCAGTGTCTCTGTGCAAAGCCTGACCGCAGAGGAAAGGAGAGAGGAAAGGGAGTTCCAATTGCAAATGGCAAAACTGAAAATTGAGGCTCAACAGGAGGAAAGAAGGGCAGAGAGAGAGAAGCCAAGCAAGCTGAGGCTGAAAGAGCAGCCAAACATATTGAAGCTGAAAGAGCTGAAGCTGCAGCTGAGAGAGCCTTGGCTGAATGGAAACTGTTATTGGCTCATGAACTGAGTCTCAAGGAGCTGGATCTCAAGGCAAAGCAGTCTGAATCCAGCAATAATGGTAGCAGCATACTGACAGGACCTGCTGGAGAAAAGAAGGTTCGTATACCCAAAAATGTGGTGCCCAGTTTTGTGGTGGGAGATGACATAGATAAATGGTTAGCTGCTTATGAAGTTGCACTAAGGGCTCATGAGGTTCCTGAAGGGCAATGGGGGGTAGCTATGTGGGGTTATGTGCCGCCATTGGGGAGGGACACACTTCTCACATTGGATCAACCTGATCAAAACACATACCCACTTCAGAAAGCCACTTTACTTGCCAAGTTTGGGCTGACCCCTGAGGGATAGCGTCAGAGGTTCAGGGACAGCACCAAACAAACCACACAAACATGGGTAGATTTATTTGACTTTTCTAGTAAGGCACTGAATGGATGGGTGCGGGGCAACAAAGTAGATAATTATAAAGGGTTAATGACTTGATTCTGAGAGAGCATATGCTCAATAGTACTTTTACAGAGTTGCGCCAGCACTTAGTGGATAGTAAGCTGACTGATCCCAGGAAGCTTGCTGAGGAGGCGGACCTCTGGGTTAGCACCAGAGTGTTCAAGAAGGTACCTGGGAGGGACACCCACAAAGGTAGTCAGGGTTCCCAACAGAAGAAAGAGGGGGGAGATAAACTTACAGATAAGGAACTCTCCAAAGGCCCCCAAAAGAATTCCCAGGGAGGGGGTGGCAACCATTCCTTTTCCAGATTTGGGAAAAAGCCAGGGACTTATGACAAATCAGGGAGATCCAACCCCAAATGTTTAGAGTGCTACCAATATGGTCACTATAAAGGTGACCCCCAGTGCTCCAACTGGGCACCGTCCACTACTGGACAGACACCTGGGTTGACTAGTGTAGCGCTCGGGGGGGAAGATGGACCCAAATAGCTTTGGGGAACAGGTAGAGATTTCCCTAGTGTCCCTGGGAGAAGGAGAAATGGTGCCCAAAGCCCACATGCCCGAAAATACTTCCAAGTACAGGCAGTGGATCACCATTGATGGGCAGAAGGTGGAGGCTCTGCGTGACACAGGAGCCAGTAAGACTACTATCAAGAGTCAGCTGTTTTCAACAGAGCAGATTGTCCCTAATACATTCCACCAGGTTATAGTCGCTGACGATCGTGAGAGTCACCTACCGGTGGCTCTGGTTCCCTTTGAGTGGGGGGGGGGGTCTCTGGTACTCTGAAAGTAGCTGTGAGTCCTGCCATGCCTGTAGATTGTCTGTTAGGCAATGATCTTGAGCATACTGCTTGGAAAGAAGTGGAGCTCAGATCTCACCTGGAGATGTTAGGGTTACCTGAGTGGGTCTGCATGACCACACGGTCCATGGCTGACCGAGAGGGAAGTCAAGGGGGTCTGGAGCCTGGAACAATGGCCCAGAGAACTGCCAAGAGGAGGGGCAAGGGGTGCGGGAAACCGGTCCCAGAAGTTCCCGCAGTGGTTGATGGGGCTCCTGAGGAGGAGGCTCCCGAGCCAACTGGGGAACACATTGCCACCCTAGGTGTCCTACCTGAGCTTGCTGGCTGGCAAGTTGAGGGCGGACCCACCAGGGAGGAATTCTGCAAGGCGCAGAAAGAATGTCCCACTCTAGAGGGTCTGAGGAAGCAAGTCTCAGACCAGGCGGCAGGTGAAGCCTCTGGCGATCACCACATATTTTGGGAGAATGATCTCCTCTACAGTGAGCCTAAGGTTCCGGCCTTTGGGGCAGCGCATGCGCTGGTGGTCCCCCAGTGTTACCGAACCTTCCTACTGGGTCTGGCTCACGACATTCCCCTGGCAGGACATTTGGGGAAAGGCAAGATCTTTGACAGGCTTGTCACCCACTTTTATTGGCCCAGAATGAAGACAAACTCAGATAAGTTCTGAAGATCTTGTCCTACCTGCCAGGCCAGTGGTAAAGCAGGAAAAAGGGTTAAAACCCCCCTGATTCCACTTCCTGTCGTTGGCACCCCCTTTGAAAGGGTGGGCATCGACATTGTTGGTCCATTGGACCCCAAAACTGCCCTAGGCAACAGGTTCATCCTGGTTTTGGTGGACCATGCCACCTGTTACCCAGAGGCAATCCCTCTGAGGACCGTAACTGCACCGGTGGTGACCAGAACTCTGATGGGGATATTTACCCGTGTGGGATTCCCAAAGGAGATAGTGTCTGACAGAGGCACTAACTTCATGTCTGCATACATGAAGTCTCTGTGGGTTGCGTGTGGTGTAACCTACAAGTTCACCACACCCTATCACCCCCAATCTAATGGTCTTGTGGAGAGATTCAACAAGACCTTGAAAGGCATGATTGGTGGACTCCCTGAGGCCATGAGGCGTAAGTGGGACGTCCTCTTACCATGCCTTCTCTTTGCTTACAGAGAGGTCCCCCAGAGGGGGGTGGGGTTCAGTCCCTTTGAGCTTCTCTATGGGTATCCTGTCCGGGGACCCTTAAGCATTGTCAAGGAGAGGTTGGAGAAAGCTTCAAAAGCGCCCCCTCAGGATGTGGTCAGCTACATGTTGGCCCTCCGCAACCAGATGACCCGCTTCTGGAAAGAGGCCCAAAGTAACCTTGAGGCCAGTCAAGAGGTAATGAAACGCTTGTATGACCAGAAGGCCACCCTGGTAGAGTTTCAACCTGGGGACAAAGTGTGGGTAATGGAGCAAGTAGAGCCTAGAGCTCTCCAGGACCGCTGGTCGGGCCCATTTGAAGTAAAGGAGCGGAAATGGGAGGCCACTTACCTAGTGGACCTCCAAACCCCTAGGAACCCCCTAAGGGTGCTCCATGTCAACCGACTAAAGGCTCATTTTGAGAGATCTGAGGTAAACATGCTTCTGGTCACAGATGAAGGAATGGAAGAGGAGAGTGAACCTCTCCCCGTCCTCCTATCTGCCCAAGAAGGTGATGGGTCAGTGAAAGGGATCATTCTCTCTGACTCCCTAACTCTAAACCAGATAGGAGACTGCTATGAGCTGTTGGAGCAGTTCTCCCCCCTGTTCTCTCTTACTCCTGGACTGACCCACCTCTGTGTTCATGACATTGACACAGGTGACAGTCTCCCTGTGAAGAACAAAATTTACAGGTTATCTGATAAGGTGAAGGCCAGCATCAAGGAGGAGGTCTCCAAGATGTTAGCTTTAAGGGTTATCGAGAAATCCAGTAGTCCCTGGGCCAGCCCGGTGGTGTTGGTCCCTAAGGCTACTGCCCCAGATGCGAAGCCAGAACTCCGGTTCTGTGTGGACTACCGGGGTCTCAACTCAGTCACACGGACTGATGCTCACCCCATCCCGAGCTGATGAGCTCGTTGACAGACTGGGCGCTGCCAAGTTCCTGAGTACGTTTGATCTTACTTCAGGGTACTGGCAGATCACCCTGACTGAGGGGGCTAAAGAGAGATCAGCATTTTCAACCCCTGATGGCCATTACCAGTGCCGGTTGATGCCATTTGGGTTGAAAAATGCCCCCGCTACCTTCCAACGGTTGGTTAACGGGGTCCTAGCTGGCAAGGATGCCTTCTGTGCAGCCTACCTGGATGACATAGCTGTCTACAGTTCCAGCTGGGAGAAACACCTGCTCCACCTCAAGAAGGTGCTTCAGGCCCTGCAACAGGCAGGCCTGACCATCAAGGCTACTAAGTGCCAGATTGGGCAGGGTTCTGTGGTGTACTTGGGACACCTAGTGGGTGGTGGCAAGGTGCAGCCACTCCAGGCCAAGATTGAAACTATCAAGGCCTGGCAACCACCTAGAACACAGACTGAGGTGAGAGCCTTTTTAGGCCTCACAGGATACTACTGCAGATTTGTCAAGGGCTATGGTACCATTGTGTCACCCTTGACAGAACTCACTTCCAAGAAACAACCTAGGTTGGTGAATTGGACAGAGGCTTGTCAGAAAGCTTTTGACTCTCTGAAGGAAGCTATGTGTACGGCCCCCGTGCTCAAGGCCCCTGACTACTCCCAGGAATTTATCGTGCAAACAGACGCTTCAGAGCACGGCATAGGGGCGGTCCTAGCACAGCTAAATGAGTAGGGCCTTGACCAACCAGTAGTCTTAATTAGCAGAAGGCTATTACCACGGGAACAGAGGTGGAGTGCTATTGAGAGAGAAGCTTTTGCTGTGGTCTGGGCACTGAAGAAGCTTAGACCCTACCTGTTTGGGGCTCACTTCCGGGTTCAGACAGACCACAGGCCCCTCAGATGGCTCATGCAGATGAGGGGTGAGAATCCAAAACTCTTGAGGTGGTCCATTTCCCTACAGGGGATGGACTTTACGGTGGAGCATCGCCCAGGGGTTGACCACGCTAATGCTGATGGTCTCTCCAGATACTTCCGCCCTAGCGATGAGAGCTCCCAGGAGGTCAGATAGCTCTCCCCACTTTCAGCTGGGAGGGACACATGTTAGACCTGACAGCCTTAGGGTGGTCACCCCTAACTTTTTGCCTGCCTCCCTCCACTTTTTGGACACTGTTTTTGCTGGCTTTTAGACTCTGCGCACTTTACCACTGCTAACCAGTGCTAAAGTGCATATGCTCTCTCCCTTTAAACATGGTAACCTTGGATCATACCTGATTGGACTATTTAATTTACTTATAAGTCCCTAGTAATGTGAACTATATGTGCCTAGGGCCTGTAGATTAAATGCTACTAGTGGGCCTGCAGCACTGGTTGTGCCACCCACTTAAGTAGCCCCTTTTCCTTGTCTCAGGCCTGCCATTGCATGGCCTGTGTGCGCAGTTTCACTGTCACCTCAACTTGGCATTTAAAAGTACTTGCCAAGCCTAAACCTCCCCTTTCTCCACATATAAGTCACCTCTAATGTGTGCCCTAGGTAACCCCTAGAGCAGGGTGATGTGTGGGGAAAAGGCAGGACATGTACCTGTGTAGTTTACATGTCCTGGTAGTGTAAAACTCCTAAATTTGTTTTTGCACTACTGCGAGGCCTGCTCCCTTCATAGGCTAACATTGGGGCTGCCCTCATACAGTATTGAAGTGGTAGCTGCTGATCTGAAAGGAGTGGGAAGGTCATATTTAGTATGGCCAGAATGGTAATACCAAATCCTGCTGACTGGTGAAGTTGGATTTAATATTACTATTCTAGAAATGCCACTTTTAGAAAGTGAGCATTTCTCTGCACTTAAATCTTTCTGTGCCTTACAATCCACGTCTGGCTGGGCTTGGTTGACAGCTCCTTGTGCATTCACTCAGACACACCCCAAACACAGGGTACTCAGCCTCACTTGCATACATCTGCATTTTGAATGGGTCTTCCTGGGCTGGGAGGGTGGAGGGCCTGCTCTCACAAAAAGGACTGCCACACCCCCTACTGGGACCCTGGCAGACAGGATTGAACTGAAAGGGGACCTGGTGCACTTCTTAGCCACTTTTTGAAGTCTCCCCCACTTCAAAGGCACATTTGGGTATAAAACAGGGCCTCTGCCCTACATCATCAGACACTTGCTGGAGAAGAAACCTGAACCAGAACCTACATCCTGCCAAGAAGAACTGCCTGGCTGCCTAAAGGACTCACCTGACTGCTTTCTACAAAGGACTGCTGCCTTGCTGTTGCCCTGCTGCCTTGCTGAACTCTTGTCTGGCTGTAAAAGTGCTCTCCAAGGGCTTGGATAGAGCTTGCCTCCTGTTCCCTGAAGTCTCAGGACCAAAAAGACTTCTCTTTTTCATTTGGACTCTTCGTGCGCTGAACATTTTGGCGCACAGCTTGTTCCGCGGCCAGAAAAACGCCGCACACCGACGCTGATTGACGCGACGCCTTCGGGGCGACCGGAACTTTGACGCACGGCCTCGCAAAGACAACACCGCCCGACTTCCAGAGAGGAATTCGACGCGACGCCTGCCGTGAGAGCGAAACTTCGACGCACAGCCCAGCGGAACGACGCGCAGCCGGAAAACCAGCAGGAGAATCCACGCACAGACCCGGGACATCTGGTAATCCCCGCGATCCGCAGAAAGAGACTGTCTGTGCGCCGGAAAATGACGCACGACTTCCCCGCATGAAAAATAACGATGCAAGTCCGTGTGTGCTGGGGAGAAATCGATGCACACACCATTTTTCCACGTAGCTCTTCTTCTGCGGCCCTTTGCAGAGATTTTCCACTCCAAACCAGGTACTTTGTGCTTGAAAGAGACTTTGGCGGTCATTCTGACCCTGGCGGTCAAAGACCGCCAGGGCGGAGGACCACGGGAGCACCGCCGACAGGCCGGCGGTGCTCCAATGGGGATTCCGACCGCGGCGGTAAAGCCGCGGTCGGACCGGCAACACTGGCGGGCTCCCGCCAGTGTACCGCCGCCCCATTGAATCCTCCAAGGCGGCGCAGCTTGCTGCGCCGCCGAGGGGATTCCGACCCCCCCTACCACCATCCAGATCCCGGCGGTCCGACCGCCGGGATCCGGATGGCGGTAGGGGGGGTCGCGGGGCCCCTGGGGGCCCCTGCAGTGCCCAGGCCACTGGCATGGGCATTGCAGGGGCCCCCGTAAGAGGGCCCCTAAATGTATTTCACTGTCTGCTGCGCAGACAGTGAAATACGCGACGGGTGCAACTGCACCCGTCGCACAGCTTCCACTCCGCCGGCTCGATTCCGAGCCGGCTTCATCGTGGAAGCCTCTTTCCCGCTGGGCTGGCGGGCGGCGTGAAGGCGACCGCCCGCCAGCCCAGCGGGAAAGTCAGAATTACCGCTGCGGTCTTTCGACCGCGGAACGGTAACCTGATGGCGGGACTTTGGCGGGCGGCCTCCGCCGCCCGCCAAGGTCAGAATGAGGGCCTTTGTTTGCTTTTTAAAGACTTAAGACACTTTATATCACTTTTCAGTGATATCTCTACAATTTCACTTTGCATCTTTATTCGTTTTTGACCTACAATTATCCTGATAAATAGTATATAATTTTCTAAACACTGTGTGGTGTATTTTTGTTGTGCTATATTGTGTTATTGTATGATTTATTGCACAAATACTTTACACATTGCCTTCTAAGTTAAGCCTGACTACTCGTGCCAAGCTACCAGAGGGTGGGCACAGGATAATCTTGGATTGTGTGAGACTTACCCTGACTAGAGAGAGGGTTCTTGCTTGGACAAAGGGTAACCTGACTGCCAACCAAAAAAAACATTTCTAACACTGGTGATCAGCGGTGAGGATAGGACTTGTATTTGTGCAGTGACATACAGTAGCTAGGTATTTCACTACCTACCCAAAGTTGAAGGTCAACTTGATTTTTATCTCTATTTTGCAAATTCGTTTTTCCTGACAATTTTCAAAAACTAAATCCTCACTCAACTTGTCTCTGACTGGGTCTCAAATAGGAGACTTTGACCTAGTCCTGTTGGATACATATACAGTCAAACAGCTAAGAGGGTTCTGCAGGGCAATGAGGGTACCCACCCAAGGGGCCTCCAAAAAGGAGGACTTTTAAGTGGCGCTGAGGGCCTGGGCAGAAGCCCATTTAGAGGAGGATGATGAGGAAGAGGAGCCAGAAAATGGCCCCTCAGAGGATTTGTTGCTATCAGTGGATGGTGTTACCACTGCAATTGTGCCCCCTTCCAGACCAGGGAGCAGTGTCTCTGTGCAAAGCCTGACCGCAGAGGAAAGATGAGAGGAAAGGGAGTTACAATTGCAAATGGCAAAACTGAAAATTGAGGCTCAACAGGAGGAAAGAAGGGCATAGAGAGAAGCCAAGCAAGCTGAAGCAGAAAGAGCAGCCAAACAGATTGAAGCTGAAAGAGCTGAAGCTGCAGCTGAGAGAGCCTTGGCTGAAAAGAAACTGTTATTGGCTCATGAACTAAGTCTCAAGGAGCTGGATCTCAATGCAAAGCAGTCCGAATCCAGCAATAATGGTGGCAGCATACTGACAGGACCTGCTGCAGAAAAGAAGGTTCGTATACCCAAAAATGTGGTGCCCAGTTTTGTGGTGGGAAATGACATAGATAAATGGTTAGCTGCTTATGAAGTTGCACTAAGGGCTCATGAGGTTCCTGAAGGGCAATGGGGGGTAGCTATGTGGGGTTATGTGCCGCCATTGGGGAGGGACACACTTCTCACATTGGATCAACCTGATCAAAACACATACCCACTTCAGAAAGCCACTTTACTTGCCAAGTTTGGGCTGACCCCTGAGGTTTACCCTCAGAGGTTCAGGGACAGCACCAAACAAACCACACAAACATGGGTAGATTTCTTTGACTTTTCCAGTAAGGCACTAAATGGATGGGTTCGGGGCAACAAAGTAGATAATTATAAAGAGTGCTATGACTTGATTCCTAGAGAGCATATGCTCAATAGTACTTTTACAGAGTTGCGCCAGCACTTAGTGGATAGTAAGCTGACTGATCCCAGGAAGCTTGCTGAGGAGGCGGACCTCTGGGTTAGCACCAGAGTGTTCAAGAAGGTACCTGGGGGGGGACACCCACAAAGGTGGTCAGGGTTCCCAACAGAAGAAAGAGGGAGTAGATAAACTTACAGATAAGGAACTCTCCAAAGGCCCACAAAAGAAGTCCCAGGGAGGGGGGTGGCAACCATTCCTTTTCCAGATTTGGGAAAAAGCCAGGGACTTATGACAAATCAGGGAGATCCAACCCCAAATGTTTAGAGTGCTACCAATATGGTCACTATAAAGGCGACCCCCAGTGCTCCAACAGGGCACCGTCCACTACTGGACAGACACCTGGGTTGACTAGTGTAGCGCTCGGGGGGGAGATGGACCCAGATAGCTTTGGGGAACAGGTAGAGATTTCCCTAGTGTCCCCGACTTTCACCATTCCAAGATTGATAAAAATGAGTTATGACTAGAAAGAGAATTATTTCTATGTGTGTGAATAGTCTGGTACATTTGAGGGTGGTGAATATTAACAAATGAACTTTTAAGCATCTACAACCAACCTGTGGTGACATTTATCCCCAGGCGTCTCACTAGGCACACATGCATTTTCACAGCCCCCTGCACTAACTGTCACAGTTCACAGTGCCCCACTACTCATCTCTAAGCATGCTACTGAATACCCAGGGAACCACATAATCCACACCATGCCTCTAATGTACAGAGCTACGAAATTGCAAAAACACCTGCGCGAAGTGTCAATACAATTATAATGAATATTATTCTAGACTCAGTGACTGTCAAATTTAGCGGACCACAGATTATGAATTTGTTTATACATAACACATGCATACCCAGGATGACGACAGTACCCTGACTGGACAGATCGATGTATAATCTGCAATACTGGAGAAAACTTCAATACAGTGTTTAAGGAGTAGAATTTGAAAAGAAAAACATACATAACTTTTGTATCATATATGCCTGTATCTTCACAGTGATGTATGTCTGACATTGCTTGCACATATAAACCTAAAAATGAAAATGTAATTGTCACACGTCATATGGATCTAAACAATTGGTATGCAAGTCAGAGGCTGAGCCAATTAATAATAGAAAGGGAGCCACGGTCTAAATTCCAAAGTTCTTTTTGTTGGTGTACAGTGAGCACCTCACTTCTGTCAGCTGTGATAGGAATATAAATGGCACATTGGACATTACTTTCACATGCTCCATTGGTGTTGTTAAGCTGCTAGTAATTTTCCCTCAAACTATGTCCCAACTATGTTAGTTGATTCATCAGATTCACTGAGTTCCTGATGAATGTGTTTAAAACTTGAGGAGTGAAGCATGATGGCTGCACTGAATTGCTTGTCCATTTTATAGGATACTAGTCATTCCTATCACCCAGCATAGGCATACAGGCTTCATTCTGACCCAATCAGAATTACTATCCATCAAAATCAACCCAAGGTAAATGTGTAACTATACTTTACAGTCCTCCCTGTGTAACTTTTACTGAATTATTCTGCTTCATCCTGATTACAAAAAGATGTAACAGGTGGAACGGATGTCATGACATATAATTTACCTATATTTTTCCTCGTGCTAAACTTTTTTCTTTAAGTAAACTGAACCAGGTGTTATGAGTGAAAATTACAAGGACAGAAAAGTGTGGCACGTGTTATTATGATACAACTCAAATTGATGGGACCTTGCACAAGCCCCAATTGCACCTGATTTTGATATTCCCATTAAGAGAGAATATGGGTATGCAAATGAATAGTTGCTGATGAGTTTCAAAAGAGTCAACAAAGGGAGTAGTTGGTTTGTTTTGGTGGTATACTCTTTCCTAATGCATTCTAAATATATGGTATTTCTGTACTATCTTCCATGTTTGAGCAGAGTTTTCTCTAACCTGTTCTGTTGAGATTCTGAGGCAGATTTATCAAATGTGTGCACTGGTGCAAAGTCACCAAAAGAGACTCAGACTAGTGCAAACCGTTGTTGTGGGATTTCCTGAAAAGTTGTCTAAATCTATCTCAAAGTAGTGCTTTGTGCTACTTTGCATCAAAGCAGTATCTCATGGGTGGTGCATGGCCATTCCTATAGACTCTCTTTTTGTCGCAAAACATTTGTAGACCCATTTCATTTTGTGCCAAAAAGATATGCTTCCTCGAACCCATTGCAAAGAATAAGAAATGTTCATGTATGTTGCCCTGTACAGCACACATACAAAGTGAGAAAAGTTCAAAAATAAGTCTAAGAACAGTATTGTGTAGTGAAAGGTTATTATTCAAGCGCAAAATCTATGCTAGACTCATGCAGACACCTCTGCACTATGGCATAAAGGTGGGTATGTGGCACTAGACACCCAGAAAGTGTTCTCTCGCTTAAGAAGAGAAAAGCAACAACATATCTTAGTAGATATGGTGCTGATCTGTTCTCGCACTCTGCGTGAGATTAGTAAATCTTCTCCTCTGGCTGTGTGTTGGAAAGAGTAATTAAAAACTGCAAATTAATCAAGAAAGGAATTGAAGGGGGTGCAGTGGGCTGGCACAATTCTTGTAAATCTGAGGGAAAGCAGTATATTAGGTCGGAGGACAGGGAAAGCTATAGGACAGGGAGTTGCAGGTCCAAATTAATAACACAGGTTTGAAAGGAGGTAAACTGAGAAGATAGCTAGAACAGCCTGGAAGAAAGCAACGTAGACACTGTGGAAGGAGGAATTGGTCTTGCAGGAAAGTTGGGTGACTGCAGGGCCTGTTTCAAATAAAGTATATACTGCAGAATCTTCGTTCCCTATTTATTTGATTTGTTGTTTGCACCATTGTAAGCGTCATCTTGTGAGCAAATTGGCTGATCTGTTGTGGGCTGCAGGCCAGGATTGCAAGTATCTAGGAAAGGACAGTTAAGAAGATGCGTTATTTGGATCTACAGCTTTTGACAATATGTGCAGTGTGACATATAAATCGTTTTCTAAAGCTTAATACATATATTATAAATGCACACAATGTTTTTTCCATTTACTGTCTATTTATATAGTTTACATATTTTATTTACATCTTATATACCTTTTAATGTGTATATTACTAGGAAGTAGTGAACCTGAACCTACCGAATGAATGCATTTTCCTATTAATTGGTAGACTCTAAATATAATTTACACCTGCACCCCTATGCAAGCACATTCCCCATTATTTGTTGGACTGAGTTTACAACAGTAAACTTACCCTAACCAGTGTATGCATTCTACAAACTTTATTAGACTGGAGTTAGAATACTAACGCCTTTATTATGACTTCTGCTGACTTTTTCTGAGACCACCAAAGCCGCTGCAGCCAGCATGCCGCCAGTGCTGATGGTATGCTGACTGCCATATTTGGAGTTGTGTTTGGACTCCCGTCCATTTATGGGCAGAAGTCCGATTCCGTCGGCCAGGAGGCGGTTACATCACCAGCACCACCGCGCCAGCAAGACTCTGCCTGCCCTATTACGAGCTGTAAAGTGGCTTGGCGGAATCTTGCTGGCGTGGTGGTGCTGGTGGTGCAAAACTGCCAGGACCCATTCTCTCCCAGACGACCAGCTCACCAGGAAAGGTAAGTTGGTCGTATGAAATGGGGGGGGGGGGGTTGGGTAGTGTTGGGTGCATGTGTGTGGTGTATGAGTGTATGTGTGCAAATGAGGGTGTCTGAGTGCATGTATGTGTGCAAATGGAGGGGTCTGAGTGCGTGTATGTGTGCAAATGGGGTTGTCTGATGCATGTTTGATGCATGTTTGCAATCAGGGGTATCGGGGTGCGAGTAAGTAGGTATGTTTATTAGGATGCATGCGAGTGGGGGTGCATGTGTGCAAGTCTGCGAGTGAGTGGGTGTGTGTGTGTGAATGTATGCGTATGTGGAGGGGTGTGTGTGTGTGAATGTATGTGTATGCCGAGGGGTGTGTGTGTGAATGTATGCGTATATGGAGGGGTGTGTATGTGACTGTGGGGGTGATTCTGACTGCGGCGGACGGCGGTCGCCGCCCGCCACGCGGTTCCCGCCGAAAGACCGCTCCGCGGTCAAAAGACCGCGGCGGTCATTCTGGCTTTCCCACTGGGCTGGCGGGCGACCGCCGAAAGTCCGCCCGCCAGCCCAGCGGGAAACACCCTTCACACGAGGACGCCGGCTCAGAATTGAGCCGGCGGTGTGGGAAGGTGCGACGGGTGCAGTTGCACCCGTCGCGAATTTCAGTGTCTGCTAGGCAGACACTGAAATTCTTTTTGGGGCCCTCTTACGGGGGCCCCTGCAGTGCCCATGCCATTGGCATGGGCACTGCAGGGGCCCCCAGGGGCCCCGCGGCACCCCCTACCGCCATCCTGTTCCCGGCGGGAGAACCGCCAGGAACTGGATGGCGGTAGGGGGTGTCAGAATCCCCATGGCGGCGGAGCGCGCTCCGCCGCCATGGAGGATTCTCAAGGGCAGCGGAAAGTCGGCGGTACACCGCCGACTTTCCGTTCAGCCGCGGTCAGAATGCCCAGCGGTGCACCGCCAGCCTGTTGGCGGTGCTACCGCCGACCTCCGCCATGGCGGTAATTACCGCCAGGGTCAGAATGACCCCCTGTATGCGTTCATGAAGGGGGTGGAGGTGTGGATGATTGTGGAGGGGGGTAGGGTTGTGAATGTTTGCAGAGTGGGGTGCGTATGTGTGAGTGGCGGTTTGTGTATGTCAGTGTGAGAGTGGGTGGGGATGTTAGAATTGGTGTGTACGGTTGGGGGGTGTTTGAAAGTGTGTGGATGGGTTGGGGTGTCTGCATCTGTGTGGACGTGTGGGGGTGTGTTTGCTGGCAAAAGGAATGGGAATTCCTTTCACCTGGTGCATTACCACTAGGGTTTTCGTGGCAGGGTGACTGCCATGGAAAGCCTGGTGGCCTGCAGCCTCGTAATCCAGCCTGCAGGCAGAGGCCTGCCACCGGGCTGGAGGAGCTCCCCGTCGGCCTCATCGGTGCGACTGCACAGGCGTGCTAGGCGGTGTTGTGGCGGTTTGGCTTTCTGCCAAACCCCGCAACTTGTAATGCAGCAGTCTTTACCACCGGGTCCGCGGCATTAAGACCTGATGATCGCCAGCCTTGTAATAAGGTCCTAAATCTTACTCAATTAATGAATGCACTTTCCACAACATTTGTTGGACTAGTATTAGATCAGAAATCTGGCACCACAATCCCCCTGCAATGTTTGCACTTTCCTCAATATTTGTCGGGCTGGGGAAAGAATAGTAAATTTGCCTCTCTCTAAAAATTCAATGTTTGTTAGACTGAAGTTAGAATAGTAAGTTGGTCCCCTTTCAGTGTATGCACTTTCCCCAATAGTTGTCTAATTTTATTTAGTGACCCTCTCCAATGTACTTATTTTCCCCAAACTTTGTTAGAATGATGTTACAATTCTAAATCTGACACCCCTAATATATGCTTTGTCCCCAGTGTTTGTTAGACTGGAGTTAGATTGGTATATTTGACCTCCTCACCCTTTAAAGAATGTGTGTTTTTCTGTAATATTTAAACACATGTATTTAGAAGAATGTACATCAATTGTTAAATTATTTTGGATTGGAGTTAGGTTACTGCATATTACTTTCACCTGGATATATTGAAAATATTTAATATTAATATAAATCTGTATAGATAAAATATTTGATTTATTTTTTATTATTTTGTATTGTTTATTTTAAAAAAGATCAAATTTAAAAATGTTGTCTAGAGTATATTTAATTTGCATATTTTCAAATATTATTATAATGGTTGAATAACTTTAAAAAATATGCTATATGTTTGAAACATGAATAACAATTACATGTTGATATGGTGTTTTATTATTTATTATAAATCGGCAATATTTAATTTTTTTAAATGATGTGGAGGTCATCTAGAATTCTTTGGTATGCTCAGCTTCCCCTTTAGTGGTGCAACTAAAAATTGTTGCTCTGTGTGATTCGCCCTAGTACAAGCATTACTAAAAAGCAGCTTATTTGTTAATTGGTATGAATTATCCTTGCCAGGACATTGTATTTTTGTTTTACATGGATTGTTGCGTTCTGAAGGTATGCAGCTCAAGACCTAAGAGTGCATGAGTCGAGCAACTCCAGCTCTTGTCTCCTGTGAGACATTCAACATTGGGTGATGTTAATGGAATGATACCAGAAAGATTGCATGTGCCCTAGTAATGGTGATAACACTGCCAATCTGCGGGCGGGTTACAAAAAAAAGATGGTTTATGTCCTATAACCTGTGTCAGTAATGAAATGCTGATGTTGGTGAGTCTCCTTCGCAGCAACAGTGGCCACACGTGTTACTGAACGTTGCTAATGATGCTTCGCAAAATGATCCACCAGTTAAAGGATATTGAGCCTCATGTAGACAGCCCATTCATGATCGCAAAGCCTGCGATTTGTGAAAACACAGCGTTTGCAATCACAAAAGTGCTCTATGTACAGAAATCCAATTATAAGTAAAAAATCCTTTCAGACTCACAAAAGGAATTTTCCTATCCTTTCCAAATTCCATGCAGGAGGAGGCATGAATGGAGTGCCCACTCTCCCCCGATTTCCAGTTCAGAAAGAGTGTAACAATGGTTTAGGACTGCAGTTGTGGCCACAAACAATTGATTAATTACTGACCAATGAGCAGGGGTTGGTACTGATTTGCAAAAGGGATCAGGGGATCATGTTGGTAGAACCTGGGGGGGGAGGGGGGGTAGTGATCAAGGGATGTCGCATGCTCCTCCACGAGTCTCACAAAAAACGTTTTTTAACAAGCAGCACTGTTCTTTTAAGGAATGTGTTTGGCTTTAAATAAAAAGGTTTTCCATTCTGGAATGCAATCATAGAAATGTGGGTCTTCTGTTCTCTTCAGGCAACCATTCCTGTGTTTGCAAAGAATCACAGGGTGTTACAAACAGGAGCTGATAACTGAATATAAATTAGGCAGGTCTATTAATAGGTATGTTGATTTGCAAAATACTATTCAATTTGCAATATGTCAGTGGACGATTTATAACCACATTTTAGTGAATGGAATAATAGTATATCATGCCCTCAGATTGTAGAGTATGTGCATCAAGTAATCCTCTCTCCATTCAATATTGTTGGTACTTGAGGTTATCCCCTGTGGAACACTGACAAAAATGGTTTAGGGTGTGGCTCACTACTGTGAAAATGTGACTAAGAAATAGTGGTGAAAACAATTGTTGCCTGGGGGATGTAGTTAAATTTTTTTATTTTGAATGGTCCATTTATCACATGTTAAGGTATCAAAGTAAAGACAAAGTAAAGAAAAGTTATTTATGTTCCACTGGTAGGTATTAACTCTATCACTGACTTCTGCTAAGCCACTGGTATCTGTGATGGCATCATTGCCTTACACCAGCTCTCCTCTGATCTGTCTAATTTTTCTTTCACAGGAAACATGCATTCTCTGTGTGCAAGCAAGAGAAGGAGGCTATCTGCTTGAAAGTCTTGTATATTTTAAATCAGCCGTAAAATCTCAATGTATCTAACAGTTGCAAGGCTGTGTAAGTGGAGAATGGGGTTGTGGGAAAGGTAATCTTTGCCGATGACTTGCATCTTAATATAAAGTCTGTGGGGAAACTTAAGACCAGGTTGGTACTGTTATTTAGAGAACCTGCAAATGTGATTAATGGAGACAATTTATGCACATTCTTCTCTGCAGTGGCACATTTGCTATCCCACCAGGAAGCTCCTAGTGACCAATAATTCCTTCCGATATAATCTCCCAAGAGCTTTTGTAAACAATTACCAGTACATAATACAAAATGTGCGATGTTTCCATGTGTGTGCAGTTAATGAAGTGGCACAAAGTACTATGTGCCAGATGTACAAAACATTTTTACAGTTGTTAACACTACGATTCAGAGTTTATATCTGCAAAAATGCTTGTTCTAATGAATCGATCTCATACCAATTTGGTATTTGTAAGGGAAGTGTTGGAAGCATCCCTCCCAAATAACAAATTGGCAAGGCCTGTATCATTGGTTTGCCATCAAAATCTGGTCACAAATCATTAACAAATTACCCAGTCCCAAATTGGAGTGCTAAATCATTTGCAAATGATAACAGGTCTCCAGTATGAATTTAGAAAATAAATTGTTGGGTGGTAGGCGGCAGGTTCTAATACAAACTTTTTGAAAAAAGAAAACCGTGATTTTTAAATGCAGCCTTTAAAGTAAACAGGTTGCATTTTTTTTAATTGTCTTTATTTAAAGGCGATCACAAGCATGATGGTCTGCTGATTCTTGCTGGCCTCAATTTCTGTGATGGTCACCAGACATAGACAGTCGCAATTTGTGACCTACCCCATTACTATTCATGAGGTAGATTGTATTCTGACCCACTCCGAATCACAATTTTGGAGCCAACCTATTAGTTCATAGGTCAATTTATCAAATTCTTTATTGGTAGCAAATTGTGACGTGTTTTTTCAACCAACATTTCATGCACCAGGCTCCATCTCATATAACCTACAATAGTGATATGTATTGGTTAATAATGTAGATGACATCCTTTCCCAATCCAGCACTGTGGGATTAGCAGATTTATTTACTCAGTAGTAGGTATTTGGAGAGTGTACTGAGTTTTTAGATTTCAATTACCTATAGGAAGGAAGACTGTTGTAGAGAAAGTACTAAGGCAGTCATTTTTCAGTGAGAAAAGCTATGCCTGGAATACAAGGTTTCATCATATGAGGTTTTTTCAAGAATGCTCATTTTGACAAAGTTCTCTGCAATGACAATGCACTGCATTTCAGTTGCCATTAAGTAAGCATTCATCTGTCATACAATTTTATACTAAGTCAAAAGGATAACACAAGAACCATTAACAATGCTTCAGAATATTACTTCTGGGGTGCTTAGGGCCTCATTACGAGTTTGGCGGTCTCAGGACCGCCATGTTGGTGATTGCACCACCAACAGGCTGGAGGAGAAGACCTCCAAATTATGACCATGGTGGTATTCCCAACAGAGTACAGCCAAAGCACCTCCGGCACCGCCACTGCGGTTAGACTGCAACGGACGACAGAAGACACCTGCAGGGCAGCGGAGACCATGTTTCCGCTTGAGAGATTATGACACAGCACACCGCCAAGCTCTCCACCACAGTCACACTACCAGGGAACCCCAGGTAGAAACGAACTACAGAAAAGGAGGCACTTACCTTCAGGAAGCCATACTGGTCCAGAGCCGCCATGGAACCAGAACTAGACGTCATCCCGCTGCTCCTGTTCGCCGAAAGACTTCGGAATCTTTGGTGACGACAGCTGCAACCCTAAGTACACACACTTACCTGTAACTGTTGTATATTGTCAATGTTTGTACACTCACACAACATACCACCAGAAAGGGGGTGCGAGGGTGACACTGACATGCAACTTCACACTGACACTCACACTCACATACAGCCACACACACACACATACACAGTACATACACTACTATAGCATTCACCCTATCGACTATTCTTTGCCACAACTCCATTTCCCTGGCTACTGATGTTTGCTGGACCGCTGATCTGAATAGATATGGCATTACCCTGACAATGTCGTACAGCATGATCCTCAACTCGTCGTCAGTGAAACATGGATATTTTTGTGGGGGCATGGTAGTGATGGTAAAGACAGTGAGGTAGCGAAAAAGACGATTAAAAAATTGTTACTGATTAGGTGTGGGTGCTGTGATGTGATTGGGTGATGGATGTAGTGTATTGTGTGTGGTAGTAGATTTTTGTTGCGTATGTTGTGCAGGTGTGGGATGTGTGTGTAGTGAAATGTGTATGGGTGCCTATTCTTGCTTTTTGTATCTCCCTAAAATATTGTTTGTCAGTGGCTGTGAGTGGCGTTCTGGTTGCAAACGATTGTGGATTGTGTAGGGGTGTTTTATATAGTGCAGTTTGTAGGTGTGTTGGGTGTGGGAATGTGTGTTAGGTGTGGGGTATTCAAACTATTGAAAGTGGTGTAATGTTCTCCTGATGTGAGTTTAGACTGTCATGGTTCGCACCGCCAATGGTTTTCCGCCATGGAATAGCTGCTCTTCCGATTTGTGAATCGTAATTTGATTGGATGTTTTTTGTTGGGCTGGCAGATCTGTTGGTCGAACTGACATTTTTCTGTCCTCCAGTGTCCTGGCAGTTTTGGGAACCTTAATCGGCGGTCGAATGACTGCCAACATGGCGGTCTTTCAGCGGCCGCCACAGCAACGGTCTTGCAGTCAGACTGCCAAAGTTGTAATGAGGCCCTTAGTGTGTGTTAAAAATTAAAGAGCATGTTTTTGAGAAAAGGTAGTCCAAGGCCTGGGCTTGGCATAGTGCGTACAGTCTCATCTCAGCAAAGAGTGAGTTTAACACTGTTGTACCTATGTTTAACCCTTTTTCAGATTCTTTATCCTTGGAAGTCCCTCCTCCTTTCTAGGTCTTGCCTAATAACAGCTTCTGCTGCTGAAAATGTATTGTTGACAATGCCTTTACGTAAAATGGGCTTTGGGACAGAAAGTGTTTATAATTATTTGGCTAGGCTGTCAATCTCATATTCTTTCTTGTTGTTTGATGACTTTGCTTCCTAATCTTGTGTTTTTTGTTTCACTTCTGATGCATGCCTATTTTGTCTCTCAGGACTCCGTGGGAATTAATTTGTTGTGTTAGCCTCTCCCCAGGTGATGTTTCCACCTCACTTCCCCGTGTTCACTGTGCAGCTCTCCCATCCGAGATCACGTGTTACTTCCCCAACCTTCCACATAAGCTTTTTTCCTGCCTTTTTTTGGTTTACCTATGCTAACATCTCCCCCCTTCTTTCACGTATTACGCAGTCTAAATTTTTGGAATTCATGTTTTGCTTTTTGAAGGGCCTCTCGTGCAATTTTTATTTTTTCCGAGACTGTTCAGCATCTGCAACGATCCTTGGCAAAGTAAAAAATGGATTAACACCTTTCAAACATGAAACCTATTTGCTTTTACAGTCCTTGTTAAGTTTGTCCCGACACAATGTTAGCTATACACCAGAGCTCATGTTATCAGAAAAAGCGTTACAAAGTAATTTATACAAAGCTGATTTGGCTCCACAGTTTCAGTGAATCTCTTTATGAGCATGTATTTGGTCAGCAGTTGCATTTGTCCAGTTATGAAGTTATTCCGTTGTTTATAAATGATAGAGACATTCTGAAAGCCTACCCTGTGTCGGGGGCTTTACATAGTGTAATCACATCAGAAATATAGTACAAAGGATTTTTGCATTAGGAATTCTTTGATCAATAAAATAGGAAGGTGTTTAGCATCATGAACTCAGACAAGTTCAATAGGAAGGGGTTTTACATTGTGAATTCAACGACAAACATCACGGTCAGAGGGTTTGCGTTGTTTAACTCGGATAGACTTTCTAACACGGGTCTCTAATTCAGGAACAGCTACAGAAGTCTAGTTTTCATTTTGTGCATTTGCAATTTTATGCTTAGTGTACAGTTATGTGTGTATTATAAAGAACCTTTTATTTTTAAAAGTAAAACTGACTGGACATTTATTTATTAAGTGTTATGTGTGCATGTCTTGTAGCTTTCTGGGCTACATCCTTGAAAAGGCCCTGATTGAACTGCTTCACTGCTCTGCGGGTCAACTGATAAAATAATTTACCTGGTGCTAGTTCGGTTCCGGCAGTAAAATGGTCCCAGTGCTTTGGAACCCACCCTTCTGTTTCTGTTCTTTTTGCAGACCTTCGGTTGCCCAGTGACAGAAGATGGGTTATAATTTGGGAGGGGGCGACGCCCTTCTCACTTAATAAGCACGATCCAAAGAAGCAAAAACATATTACTTAGAGAATATCTGCTCAACCCCTGCTTTAGTACAGCAGAAGCAATAATAACAATTTGAAAGTCAAGAAACAAAATAATAAAATTCCCAAAATGAGTAAGAAAAATGTAATGAGCAAAAAGGTCCAAGATCAAGGACAATGGATCAGAGGACGTGGAAATATGACGTTTTAAATTTAAAGGCAAAAAGTGGCTACAAAATTAAAGCACTGTTCAAAAAACAGTTTGTGGTTAATCAAGATGTACTTGAGATTTCAAACGAACTTTGATTGAACAGAACGATACTCTAAGTTGGTTGTCGTAGTCAAGATTTTTAACTTCTGACTTAGGGCCTGATTTTAATTTTGGTAGACTGTATACTCCATCACAAATGTGACAATGTCCTGTCCACTGTATGATACGTGCATTATAGCCTAGGACATTTGTAATATGGCAGATGGGATATTCAGCATATTTTGATGGAGCATCCCATCCACCAAACTCTAAATAATTACTTAGGGGCCAGGTGTACAAAACGTGTAAGTGGTCACAAACTGTCCGATTAGGAGAATCAGACTGTTTGCAACTGCTAAAAATATTTTTTTTATGTACAAAAGCCCTATCTGCGATTCAGTAACCCATTACTGAATCACAAACAGGGTTTGTGAGTTGGTATCAGGAAGGGGCGTGTTTAGGGTGACCTTTCCTAATACCACATTGCACTAGTATGTGTGAATGTTTTGCAACCAAACTGCGTTGACAAAACATTGACATTTTACCAACTACTTGAAGGCAGAGGTAACCCATTCACAAAGAGGAAGGAGTCCTCTAGGGACCCCTTTCGCTTTGTGAATGTGGGTGAAAACACATTGTAAGAGCAGGTAGTTGTGCCACACAAAACACTGCCACCTCTTAAAAAATAAAAAATGATTTTTGAAACACATTCCGTTTTCCTTAAAGGAAAACGGGCTCCATTTAAAAAAAAAATGCTTTATTTAAAAACAATCAAAGACATGGTGGTCTGCTGACACCAGCAAGCCACCATCCCTGTGATATTTTGCCATTCCCAATGGGTCATAAAGCGAGACCTACTTCTATTTGTGACCTCCTGGGAACTGCAAAATGTTTCAATGAAACACTGGTACACAGGTGTTTGCAATGTCCTAATTGTGAATCTCAAACCTTCACAATTAGAAAATTGCAAACTGATGTTTTCATACATCTGAACTTTAGTTTCTAAAATGGGAGTCAAAATCCTTCAGAAGGGCAAGGTCTGAGGCAGTGGCCGATCATGATCCCGTGAAGTTGGACACGTGATTGTCAATCTCCAGCTGAAGCCACTGGTTTTGGCATCAAAAGATCCAAGTGGATTATGTTGCTACTGAAATAGCTCCAAAGATCAAATAGATATGACAGCTTTCTCTGGCCTAAGGCTAAATTTTTGGACATATTCTAGTTTTTAAAATCCTACAGTGGGGCAAGGCTAGAAATTGCAGTAGGGCAGGTCTCCACAAGTCTGGATAGTTTTACAGCGAGGTCCTCTAAATGCATTTTTAACAGCTTTCTGTGCAAGCTCCCAGGGCAAGCCTGGATATTACTGGTTTTCCCTTCTGGTAGTGATGGAACTAAGGTGCCAAGGGGTGTTCTGGAAGTGAATGTGAACAGAGTCTGCCGACCCCATTTGGGGACAGACATTCAAAAGAAGAATTGATAAGGGTGCACTTTGTTGTGTCAGCTGTCCTTCACCGTTCCCATATGGCTAATCTCGGCTCAGTGGCAGTAATTAAACCCCCTCTTTTTATTTGGCTCAGAGACAGGCTATTGTCTTCTGGGCCAGAGTTGTTAACACTCCTGAGATATGACTCAGATAACCTAAAATACACTTATATATCAAAAGATGAATTTAGTAATTAATTTAAGCTTGTAAAACGAATGGGAACTAGATTTGAATGACTTTTGTAGCATATTTACAAGCACAAATGCAAAATAAATATTTTTATCAAACCTAGGCCTGTCTTACGGAAAATATAGCTGAACTGACACTGTGGCAATAACATTCTGGTCTTCAATCACTGCACTTTCATATATAGTGTGGTTCTTTTTTAAGTATTAGACAATCTGCCTTGTGGGCCAATAAAGCACACTTTAGTGGTGACTTATTAACATATAAATGTTTTCTTTCATAGTAAACACACTTTTCCTTGGCATGTGTTACTTCAGTGCCCAGCCACGACACAGTGGGGAAACAACCTTTACATCAAAAGATTTCTGACATGAAATTATGACACCATCCAACTTCCATAATCCAGGTAAGAAAAGGATATTACTCACCCAACCTCTCTTTATTTTCAGAACTTCTGACTCCACAAAACGAGCCTTCAACAATAAGGCATTTGTCATGTTAAATTTAGAAAGATGTGCTTAAATGTTTTACCTATAAATAAGAAAGCATATTTCCTTGACATTACAAGAAAAAACTCTAAGTACAATACGGATTATTTAACATAAAATATCTGCATTTAAGAACGATGATTTCAATTATGGCTCTGATTCACAAACTGGAGTTCACAAACCAATTAGTCTAAGGGCCTCAGTAAAAGTCTGGCGTTCCAAGGACCACCATACTCATGGTGGCGGTTGGACCGCTAAACTCCAGGCAGTCTGACCATCACATTATGACCCTGGCAGTCAGACCGCCAAGAAACCACTGTTTTAGCTGGGAGCAAGGCTCCTGACGGGCTGGCAGGGGTTGGACTCATGGTCAGTGATCACTACTCCTGTTTCTGCCAGCCTTTCCATGTTGGGGTTCCCGCCATGGAAAGGCTGGTGGAAACACAGTGCAGGGGGCCACAGGGGAGTGCTGGCACCATCGGAATGCGCACTGTCAGAGGGTACTGTAGTGCTACGGTACTGGCCTCTGCTCCCTTAAGGGAGTGAAGAGACCAAGACCGCAGCACTGTTCCCGCCGGTCTGACCGGCAGGAACATTGTAATATTACCGGGGGCAGCCGGTATGATGGCTGCTTGCTCCCCAGAAGTTTGGTGGTCAGAGTTTTCCGACCACCAAACTTGTAATGAGTGCCTAAATCTCTACCTCTCCTATTGTTTTCATAGGGCGAGCCTCACACATGTGAATGTCCTAACTAGTAGTTAAATTAGTGGTAAATGTGAGAGGGATGCTTACTACTAATTGGGAGGAATAAGAATGGGTTGAAGTAGGAGGAGAAGAGATTAGGGAGAAACATGCAACGACCCACAGAGGAATAAGTCCACTGCTATTCACAAATTGAACTTCTAAAGTTCTAACAGCCAAAAAGAACCAACAACAGTAAGAAATATACTCCACTTCAGAGCTGAAGTAAGTCCAACACCACACGTGGCCAACAACTGGTACTGTCACATCTACAGTACAAAATAATGGAGGTTTAAAAATCAGCTTTAATCACTGAACACAGATGAAGAAGACATTTACATTATCTAGAGTGCATCCTATAGAAATTATAAAAACATGGGACAATGGATACTCCTATACCCATGTAAAGTCTTATGAAATGCCAGTTTCCAATACATCCAATTTAACATCTTGAATCACACTTATCTGACCCCAACTAAGCGTCTCAAATGTATCCAAAATCCTCTACAGAGTACCTCAGGTAGGCACATGCTCTGCTAATTACCTATAGTGCATTCAGGAGGAGCTCTGCTATACAAGTAACACTCCAGGCTGTGCATTGTCTAGAATATATATGTGGGGGGAAAAGTGGGATTGGCAAATTGCAATAAAAAATAGAGAAAGTGTACCACTAGATTTTCTGTGCAATACTTCACAGAATCACGGGTCATTTGGATATATGTAGACCGGAGTTATGCGTCCTTGGACTCCAAGATTGTCAAAGGGCACTGGGAAGGGTGATGGGTTTTAGTGACTTGTGACTTGGCATTCGTATTGGCCAAACACAGAATCACAATCAGGTGTAATGCTGTGTCGATCCCTGAGCCAGAACCATGACAGGTGGCCATGCAGCAATGGGCCACATCAGAATCAGCGTCATTGCACAGGGAAGAGTTGCTACGGCTCTGTTGACGCCCCATAGCCGCAGATTGGGAGGATTTATTGCCTGCTATTCTGAGTGACTGCACTCCAACTCAGTCTCGTAGTCACCATCAGAACACACACTAACACATACCCATCCATGGGGCAAGACCATGTTGATCCCGATAGGGCAGGTACATGGTAATCCTTACACCAATGAAAACGTGAACGAAAATAAGAAGTAGGCATTGTACTGTTTGTTAGTTTACTGTTTATTCTTGATATCCGATATTATATGGATGACTCACCATTGGGTCAATGCTGCTGACTCTGTACAGATGAAATCTGCTACGATTGTAATACTGCAGGCAATGTTTGTCTTGTTTGTCAATTGAAATGGCATTTTACATTTTGTTACAACTCAATAAAGATGTAGGGAAAAGTGGCATTATCAAATTGCAACACAAAATAAAGAAGGCGTACCAATAGACTTTTGAACACCCGTGTGAGGAGAAAGTACAAAATGGTGGCCACGATATGAAGAAATATGTGTTGCAATGAAATGGGATGCCTCATACCAGAAGCAGTCGATGAATAGGTCTTTTAGTCACATATTTACAGGAAGCAGAGGCTCATACTAAGGTTTCCTTTACATTTTTTTGTAAGAAAAGAGGTTTCGCCGCTGAAACTGTTAAAATTGCTCCCAACAACCAATGTGCTCAATCAGCAGGCAGCCATTTTCCCTCAGATCCAAACCACGCTCCTGGGGCATCCTTCTTCTTAACTCCACCCCCAAGGACAGACACAAGTTCATAGATACAACTTTGCAGCAGCACCACCTTTCGATCTTTGCTCTTGAAACCCAATGCTCCCCATATAAATCATACTATAAATATCCACTCCTCCATACTTTGCACAATATATGGAGCAGCCTGATACCCAACTGCCCAGGAGAGTGCTTCGGCAGGCTCAACAGTGAAGCTCTAAACAAAAAGCACAATAGATGTTGATCACGGCTTTTTAATTGTTCATATCCATTCACTGTGCACACGAAGACCACATTTGCACAAACAAAAATATACAGGTATGCAAGAAATGCCTGCACATTGGCATTTCAGTATTAAAATCAGCCTGCACTTTGCTGAATGTTATCCAACATGCATTTTGCATTTTTAAAAGAAAGGGGGCAAGGAGAACTGAAATGTGCAGAATGGACGAAACTTAACTGGAAACAAAATTTTAAAAAAAACAAGAAAATGTTACGAATACATTTTATATGGTCAACCTGCTACAAAAGGATGTGAGTCATCTTCAGTCTCATGGACGCTGAGAGAAGGGAAAAAGGACCAATGTTTACAGTTCACTTAGAATGAATAGACAAGAGTGCTTTTGTTCTCACCAATGTCTAGTGCCCGTCTGCACCTGTGGTTAAACAGGTTTTATTCCAAATAGCTCTCGTTGTCACAGCACGCCTTCACTTTTTGAGTAAAAAATATCGAAGTAAAAATGTGCATCAGTCCTATGTAAAGTCTCCTCACCTTAGAAGATCATAAACAAAAATGCACAAATCTGCAGTCAAGTAAAACAAGATGTTCAGAGTGAAAAAAAATCATCCTTTGGATTTTAAGGAGTGTTTTGAGAAGTTCCTACCTGAGGAAATATAATCCTCTGGCGGAAATATAATCCTCTGACACGTTTCATGAATGTCCAACTCACTCCCTAGGCTGCTGTAAAGGACGTGATTGTAATGAGAGAGTTACCAATAAGTACATACCCCAAAAAGTAATTTATCGTTTGTAGCTTAATAGTTGGAGCTTCAATGACATCGCATGTTAAGGTTAAAAAATGCATCAATACATTTATCTCACACTCATCCGAATAATGTTTCGCATATTGCATCAAGATGTATTCAAACTAGGAGTAAGCAAAGTTCGCATTCAAAAATGGGTGAAATTGACAAACTTCACATTTTGCGGATTCTGCCCAGTTTCCCAATTTCAGCCAAGTTCGTTTTCAGAAATTTTCAGCAAAAAAATGAACAACTTGTTCGAAGGTTCGTTCCGTAAATAAGGTTTTTTCATAGTTTTCTTGCACAAACTAACTTAAAGAGTTGTTTTTTTTGCTAATAAATCTCAAAGGAACTACATTGTTCAAAAATAAAATTGTGATGCCCCTGAACCTGAGTGACCCATAAAATGCATTAACCCTATTCTGCGAGAGGTAGTCATTTTGAAAATTCACTGGAACAAAATTCGAATGACACAAAGATCCTTGTTTTCCAAATGGTTTCAATGGATTTGAGGGGTAAAGACTTGCTTGGATTCCTTTGGATTTTCATTTCACCTGTGTTATCTGGACAGGACGTTTAGTTTCAAGTAACTTCCTTTTTACAGTACAAGTTAACTTATTTTCTGTCTTGGATCAGCACCAGAAGTAGGGAAGGTTTGCTGTGACCAACTGACTACCAATGCTTCAGCTGCAGATTAAACCTGACATTCTGGAGTTTTGAATATCGGATAAATATTCGAATATCAGATGAACATTCATGTTTGTGGCCATCATTAAGAGTGTCCTCTCACTTCCGACGGGGCCTGGAACTGTAGCTGCTCTCCCTTTCGAAATTATGAGATCCGCGGGAACTTCACTTATCTCTTTGTTTCATCCCAAGATTTTTGGCTGCTAAAAGCAGCTGGAATCTCTGGGTGAAAGTCGAGCAAAAAATGAAGAATTACCAGGGGATATCAGACCCGGAAATACTGATTTCACCAGTAAGTCTTCATTCCTTAATAGACCCTCAGAGTCTAGCTAGTGATGGGAAAATCCAGCACATTTACCAGGCCACTCATAATGAGGGCCTACATCTTTGGATTCACGACATTTTATTTACTGAGATGGGTTGTGGAATTAATTATTTTCTTTTGGCCATATTGTTTCTGAGACTTATTGGAGAACAAGACTAGAAAATTAGACTTCTTTTTCATTTATAAAAAGAAGAGGTGGCATTTCATTAAAGGGAACTAGTGGCTGCAGAGGGAACATTATAATTTCCCGTGCCTATTACCCTTTCTACTTTGAAGTTCTATCTGCTCGCCTGCCCTTCTGGAAAATCAGTGGAATTCTTAGGGTGTGAGACAGATCAAGTCATCGGACTCATGAAATTCCTGCCAAGATCAGAGTTTATGCTAGGAGGGCATCTACTGGTCTCACAAAACCGTTATCGCCCCCTTATTCCCTCTACAAAGGGATGTAACCAGGGAAAATACTTACTGGCATCCATTTATACATACTTTCCAGAGTTTTAGGACAAATGAGAGGCCATTTATATTTATTTAGTGTTTCTGTGAAGTTCAAGAATATTATTTATCATGAACTTTTGCAATATTGATCCAGATCATTGGAAGATGTGTGCATGTCAAATACTTAGGAAACACTTGTTGCTTGTCGAGAAACTCAGCTATTTATGTATATTGTTGTAAGAATGGCAGTTAAATGATTGAGAACTGATGCTGCCCACAGAGTCTACACACAGCCTCATCCCTTATGTTTAAATCCCTCACTGTTTTTGCTGCTAGGCCTGTCTGGAGGAAAAGTGCAAGGTTTCCAATTATAACAGCCCGGTGAAACTGTACCTTGCATCTGCATACAGACAGGAATCACTGTAATGCGTTCATGGATGAGGGTTTTCTCAAAATCCAACGTAATTTGGGAACCTCTATTAAAGGGTGAATTTCCAGTCCACTTACACAGGTAGGGTCCATTAAAAGATTGACAGTGGGTCATGGCTCACCTGTCTGAACCTGAATTTATATACAAGAGCGAGCCTCCCCCTTATTGGTCTCCTTTTGGATGTACCACTGGTTGGACCCTTTTGTTGTTACCCTTCCAGGATGTTCAATTAATGCTGTCTTTTTCTCCCTAGCAAGGAACAATCCTGAAGGTACATGCCGATGTTCTGCTGGGCTGCTTTACTGCTGGAGCTGACCCTGCCTAAATGGAAGTCCACAGCCAGCTGAAGACGTCCAGAGATGAGTATACATCACCTTGTGGGGCTCTGGTCTGTTCATCAGAGGCAAGAAAAGAGTTACTTCAAGACTGACTTTTGCAAGTGGTTCTTTATTTAAATCTTCTGCTTTGGCGGTGTTCAAGTGCTCAGTTCGCTTGCCAGCTTCACAAATCAAGATAGAAATGATCCAGAGCAAGCCTGTAGTGTCTGTGAGCTTGCATCTTTTGCTGTTGGTCAAACTGTGCATCCTCCAACACATCATCAAGAGGAGTTCCTCTGGGTGATAAGCAATTGTCATTGAGCTTCTAAAGCCCCCAAGTTGCAAAACAGAACTATTTTAGGGAAACAGCATCATTAAACCTAGGAGGCTGTCTTACATCCTTGGACCCAGTAACTCAATCTGTAAAACTGTAAGGCACAGTATATTTACTTTCCAGATTGCTGGTACATTGTTTTGTGTTTGCATGTTCCCATTTGTTTCTAGGTGTTTGCAAATACTAGAGTCATGAATAGTAAAAGTTTACAACTTCACTACAGAGTATGTCAATTTTGGCAGAGGGATGCAATTCTCCATTTTTACAGGGGAGTGATTGAGATCAGTAAGCAATTTCAATCAGTACATGGTTGCTAACATTGTGGAGCCATTTCTATGTGTTCCAAACCTGCTATTGGGTTGTGCTGTCACACTTTTGGGACTGCATGAACGTCTGTGATCAAAAAGTGGTGGCACTCATCGTACAGGGTGCATAGCCTGGACCTGAGTATGTACACTATATTGCATTGCATTACTGTTTTCATTGCATATTACGTTTTGGTGTGCACTTTACTATTTGGTTTTTGTTTAGATTTATCTTTGTTTGTTTTATAAAGCACATCTCTGTCAAAATGAAGCACAAGCAAACTCCAAATTAACCTATGCCTAATCCTCTGGTAGGTTGGCACAAAAGAAGTCAGGCTTAACTTAGGGGCAATGTGTAAAATATTTATGCAGCACTTCTAACAGTAATAAAGTGAAAACAAACAAATCATGTATTAATCTAGAGAAATAGAGTAACATATGATAAATTATTTGTGATTGTTAGAAATGGGGTCTCTAGTTGGCGGAGGTATGCACCCTTGTCCAAGTAGGGACCACAATCCTAGTAAGTGTAAGTCACAGCACAATCCAAATTATCCTGTGCCCACTCTCTGGTAGTTTGGCACTGAGCAGTCAGGCTTAACTTAGAAGGCAATGTGCAAAGTATTTGTGCAATACATTGTACAGTAACACAGTGAAAACTCCACAAAAATACACCACACAGGTTTAGAAAAATAGATAATGTTTAACTGAATAAAATGTCTGTTGAAACAATGAAAACCCAATGTACACAAGCAAAGTTATGAATTTCTAAAGATTAAATCCAACTAAAGCGCTGAGAAAACACAATGGCTCCAACTTGGGCTATCACAGCATTGATGACTGAGTCATTCTCAACAATCAGACACCAGTGGTGCCCGTCACGGAGTTACACAGAGCCCCACCAGGTACAGTACCTTTTGGAAACGAAGAACAAGGACGTCGCACAGAGTCGGAAAGAGGTGTCACAGATGTCGGTGCGGCGTCAGTCTCTTAACAGCTCCCGGGGAGAGAGGCATTGGTCCCATGCTGCAAAGCAGGTGGAGGTGAAGTGCCGGTTCCGTCTGGATGCACGGGGAGGTGATGCGACGTCGACCGCGATGCATTGATTCCTTGTGACCCGGCGGGGTCGCTGGTTCCGGCTTGCAGTGCTGTGATGACCCTGAGTGACATAAGTGGAGTCGCAGTACCATCACACTTGCATTGCTTTGCAGGCCGTGGTCTTTGCGTACAGTGAGGTCCATGGAGCTGGAGAAAGCTGTGGTCTCACTGGTGTCGCTGAAGTCGTACCGGAGTCGCTGGAGTTGGGCACTAGCAAAAAGCTAGCAGTTGAAGTCTTTGCTGACCCTGAGACTTCAGAACAGGAGGCAAGCTCAATCTAAGCCCTTGGAGAGCACTTTTGGGGGAAGGCAGAGTCCTTCCAGCACAGTCGGAGGTCAGCAGGAAAGCAGGGCAACAGCAGGACACCAGTCCTTCTCAGCAAAGCAGTCCAGGGAGTCCTTTGGGCAGCCAGGCAGGTCTTCTGACAGAGTTCAGGTGCAGGTCTAGAAGTGTCTGAGTTGGTGGGGTCATATACCCAGTTTATACAGCCAAAAATGCCTTTGATGTGGGGGAGACTTCAAAGAGTGTTTTTTAAGTGCACGAGTTCTCCTTTCAGCCCAGTCCTCTCTTCCAGGGTCTCTGTGAGGGGTTATCAGTCCTTTTTTTGAGGACAGGCCACTGGCCTTTGAAATGTAAGTGTCAAGCCCTCCACCCTTCCAGCCAAGGAAGACCGATTCAGTATGGAAATGAATGCAGATATGATTGAGTGTCCTGTGTTTGTGCTTGTCTGGGTGAAATGCACAAGGGAGCTGTCAACCAGCACAGACCAGACATTGATTGTAGACAGGCTCTAAGGCACAGATGTTTTTTAAGTTCAGAGAAATGTTCACTGTCTAAAAGTGTCATTTCTAAAATAGTAATATAAAATCCAACCTCACCAATAAGCAGGATTTTCTATTACCATTCTGGCCATACTAAATATGACCTGGTTACCCCTCTCAGATAAGAATCTACCACTCAAAATGAGTATATGATGTCAGTCCTAATGCTAGATTGTGAAAGGAGCAGGCCTGACAGTAGTGGAAAACGAATTTAGGAGTTTTTCACTACCAGGACATATAAAACACATATGCACAAGTCCTACCTTTTATATACATAGCGCCCTGCCCTGCGGGTTACCTAGGGTCGCCTTAGGGGTGACTTGTATGTAAAAAAAGGGAAGTTTAAGGCTTGGCAAGGACCTTTCAATTCCAAGTCAAAGTGGCAATGAAACTGAACACGCAGGCCTGGAAATTGCAAGTCTGAGATATGGTTAAGGGGCTACTTATGTGGGTGGCACAATCAGTGCTGCAGGCCCAATGGTAGCATTTAATTTATAGGCCCTGGGCACATGTAGTGCACTTTACTAGGGACTTACAAGTAAATGAAATATGGCATTTTGGGTATGAACCAATGTTACCATGTTTAAGGGAGAGAGCATATGCACTTTAGTACTGGTTAGCAGTGGTAAAGTGTGCAAAGTCCTAAAACCAGCAAAAACAGTGTCAGAAAAGTGGAGGGAGGCACGCAAAAAGTTGGGGGATGGCCACCCTAAGGCTGTTAGGTCTAACAGTGACCAAAATGACAAAACTCCAATCAGTAGTAGTAAGGATATATCTTTTTACAGCTTTAAGTGAAAATACGGCAAAAAAGCACACAGCAACAACTGTGGTATTCTGGTCACACTAGAGAGGACAAAGCCACAAGTTCAGGCAGACCACAATGGAGCATGGGCTGGCTACAGGGACCAAGTATGACCCACTGAAGAGGTCCTGATATGGAGATACATCACACAATGACTGTTCCAGGAAGCTGCAAGGCTGCGATGTGAAGTCCTGCATCATAGACAAGGATGCCATCAATGAGGGGCTTGCATAGAGGAGTCCTGCATCAATGATTTGTTTTGCACCCACTGGTTCTGAAGAAGTTACAGGGCCTGTGATGTGGTGTTCTAAGTCATCATCGAGGATGTCGTCAACAAGGGAATTGCGATGCAAAGACCTGCATCAAGGATGCATTGCAAAGTGGTGGTTCTGAGGAGGCTGTGGGCTGCAATGCAAAGACGGTGACGGGGATGCATCTTGCAGTGGTATAATGTGGAGTTATGTGAGTTAAAGTGTCGCACTGCAGTTCCAATGTGGAGTTTTGGGAAGCGATGCACCTTGCTGCATCAGTTCTGCAAGGACCACACCTGGGCTGGCAGGGCATCTTCAGGCCCACTTCCAAGGCTCCTGGACTGTTATGGCACCACTTGGAAGGGCAGGACTCACAGCTGGCAGAGTCCTCATGCTGGGTACGTGGTTGTAGGGGCCTGTTCTGTCCTCATCAGGTGGCCAGCCAACTAGACCTAGGAGTCATTCTGGTGCTCTTGTGTTTAATATGCAGGTCCAGTCCTTCTCACTCAGGCAGGAGGCCAGCACAGTAGGGTCCAATATTTATACCTGATGCCCACCCCCATTTTCTGCTTCCCTGTCCTGGCTCCAAATTATCTCAGGTCACAGTAGACTAGTTTCAAACCCTTTCTGAGTGTGCTTGCACAGAGCCTTTGTGATGTGCAAGTGTGGTAGATGACAGCTCTGCCCCCTCATTAAGTTAGTGTGGCTGATCCTGTTAACACTTATCTTCCCTTTGCCTCACTGTCTGAGACTTATACACAAAGTCCAACTGCCAGCTACACCTAGTTATGTGACCCAGGGACAGACTGCACGCACCAAATGGTTATGACAAGAAAACGCCAACTTCCTATAAATGACATTTTCAGAACTGTGACTTCAAATCTGACTTCATCATTAAAGAGGGTTTTACATTACAATTCTTTGGACACCAAACTTGAGCTTCACACCTGCTCCCAATTGAAAGCTTCACTTATTAAACATAATAAGTTAACCTAATGTTATCCTTTGTGACAGGTAGGCTTTGCAAAAATGAAAAACAACTTTAAGAGTTTTCCACTACAAGGACGTGTAACACTTGAAAGTATATGTTCAGTGTTTTAGATACACTGCACTCTGCCCTAAGGGCTGTTTGAGACCTTACCTAAGGGTGGCTTCTATGTATTAATAAAAGAAGGTTTAGGCCTGGAAAAAGGTTTCTTTTGCCATGTTGAATTGGGCAGTAGACAAATTGCACACACAGGCTGCAATTGCAGACCTGAGACATGTTTAAAGGACTAATTAAGTAGATGACACAATTGGTGTGGCTGGCCCACAAGAAGCATTTAATTGACAGGCCCTCTGTGCATCAATAGAACTTTACTGGGGTCTTACAAGTAAATTAAATATGCCTGATGGATGTAAGCCAATGTCACCATGTTTAGAGGAGAGAGCACAAGCATGCTAGCACTAGTTAGCAGTAGTAAAGTGTCCAGAGTCCTGAAGCCAGCAAAAGTGAAATCAGCAATAACAGAAGTAAAAAAAGCAAAATGTTGGGGAAAAATCACTCCAAGGATGTCAGGGCCCACAGGTTCTATTTTAATTCTCCTTCATTAGGCCGAGGGATAAGCCAAGTTTTCTACCTTCTCCTAAATTTCAGATGGTCTAACTCCTTCAAGGGCATTATGGAGCACAATCCACTTTTAAGCTGCAGTTTTTGAAAAGGCTCTTCGATTGTCCTACGATTAACCTTGGGGGCTATAAGGTTTATCTTGGAGGCTGATGCCAGCATGCATGCTGGACAATATAGTTTAAAGCAGGATCTGAGGTTGAAAGATGAGGTTGGTATACAGTTTTATGTACTAAGCATAAAGATTTAAACAGAACTCTTTCCTTTATTGTAAGCCAATGATGTTTTGCCAACATTGGAGAAATGTGGAAGCTAAGCTGTGCCTTAGTACCCAATCTTGCTTCAAAATTCTGGATCAATTGTATTTTTTTAATGAGATGAGGTGGTAGACCCAGGTAAATGGAATTACAATGATCCAAACAAGCTGACCCAAATGCACTGAGAATAGTGATCTTTTGACCGTGGTAAACTAATGCATCACTTGTTTAATTGGGTGGTGTTGAAATAGGCAGGATTTAGTTACTGTGAATTCTTGCTCTAATAAAGTCATTACAAAATCACTTGTAACACCCAAGTTTTGAACTATTGGCACAAACAAAGGAGGAGATTCTAGACTCTATGGCCATATAGTATGTGGTTGTGGTGTCATGGGGTTCACCAGGCTTATAATTTCTGTTTTTAAGCCACTAAGTTTTAGATGGTTCAAATTCATCCAACTTTTTACTTTCTCTAGACAATCAAACTGATTTAATGATGCTTCGGGATCACCCTTTCTAAAGCTGTCTACTATATGTATATCATCTGCTTATATGAAAAAACTTTAGACCAAATCATGCAGTTAGCTGGGCCAGTGAAGGTAAGTACATATACATAATAAAGAGCATCAGTGACAAAATAGAGTCCTAAGGGACTCCGCGTTGACATTTTCATAGTGAAGACTTGTGGGATGTTAATTTGAGTCAAAAGAACCTGTTTGCTAGAAAGTCCTTAAACCATTCTGCAGCTGTTCCTCTTATCCCTATCTTTTCAATGTGGTCAGGAGAATAGCATGATTTATGATGTCAAAAGCTGCCATTAGATCAACTAGTATCAAAGTTGTGGGTGCATCCTCATCTGTGATATGTCTTAGCTCATAAGGCACTGATAAGATCATCAATTCTGTACAGTTCTGTGATGGGTGCAGAAAATTGCAGTCACATAGCTGGATATTTACTGAACTAAGGGTCTTGCCAAAATTTGCTAAGGAGTGACAGTTGAGAGAGTGACCTGTAGTTTGAAAGTATTTCTGGATCCAGAGCAGTCTTTTTTAGTAGAGCCACAAAGCTATATTTAGTGTATCAGGAACAATATATTCTGTCAGTGATGCGTTCACTATTGCTGTAACCCTACTAGAGTCAGCTGACAAATATTCTTTGCACAACTTTGCTGGTAGTGAGTCAGCCGGGGATCCTGAGGATCATATTGTTTTAACCGCAGAAGAAAATCATTGTTCATTAGATAATTAAAATCAACGAATGTATTAATATTTCAATTCCCTTTTCATACTGTCAATGTGGTTATATATATCTTCAAGATACTTTGAAGATGTTCAAGACTCAGATTGGGTCCCATGCAAATTTCTATTTTTTAGTATGTAAAGTTGTACTGCAGTAGTGTAATTTACTTATTACAAAATGCAATTTACAAACCTATGTGTGGAACTACCCCCCTCTATTTCTCCAATATTATCTGTGCACAGATCTTCGCTAATACAAAACACACACACACAAATGGAGTAAGACAATTGTAGTTTTCAAAATACACTTATGTAATTACAATACATAACTTTGAACTAACCTCAATACAAATCAAATACAATTAAAAACATTGGTCAGGGTGGGCATTTTCTTAATAATTGCTTATATATATATATATATATATATATATATATATATATATATATATATATATATTAGGAATATATATATTCACTGAAAAACCAAAGGTTACAATGACGTTATAGTTAGGAAATAGAATTGTTTTTAAACATAGGAATGCACTTGAACAAACAAAGGTTACACTGACATTATAATTAGGATCACATTTTACAGTATCAAGCCATAGAAATTCACCTGTTATAGAGTTATCTCAAGTACCCTATAACTTGTGCCCTAAGGTAATTAAAACTTGCCTTTGCCATGCACAGCTAATTACTCCACATATTACATCACTGATGACAAATTCTTTGGAATCATTGATGGTATCACTGCAACACTTGCAATAAAATTATTGATGAGAAAACTGTGCATGGCTTGGGCGGGAGTTATAATTACTTGAGTTAACCATAACTGTAACTGCTGAACTTTTATGGTTTTCTGTAAGTAAATTCTGAACCCAACTTCCCTATAACCATTCTTTTTTCAATTAACATATATATTTATACGTATATGTACAGAATTTTAAAACAATAATTTAAAAATGCCCACTCTGACTAATGTTTTTACAGGTTTTGTACTTTTTTAACCAGTTTAGCAAATACAGAAGAAGATTTCGTGATGGCATATGTCATGATGAATCCCCCTTAGGCGCCCAGAGATAGTGAAGTTTGGCGTAAATTCTGATTCTTGTGCAAATGGGGGTTTGCATAGGGATGGGAACACTGAGAGAGGCAGTAATTAAGGCACCTACTGCAATGCCTGTGGAATTCCAGGAAGTAAATATTGATTCTGCACGTAATTCCTCATTTTCAACGAGTTGTATACTATACTTATACCAGTAAATACCGCTCCACGAGGTATTAGTATTTTTGAGATGTGACAACTATCTCACCTTTAACCATCATCTCGTAGTCATGGCCTTACTAGGGTTACGTTCTGGAACTCTAATGGCCTCTTATTTATCGCTCTCTATTGAATCCGAAACCAAGATTCTCATAGTTTTACAGGTCCAATAATGATCGTGTATTCCAAGCTCATCCAGCAAAATGGGGCATAACATGCACCAAGATCCACATATCTCTGTACTAACAGTGCATTCTTCTCCTGTTAAATTACAGAAGGTTTGACCCAATGATATGTAGTAGGGCTGCATGCTTTATCACACCACTTATAATTGTGATGCCTTCATATACAGGTACCTACACAGGGTTCACAATGTATCGGTGCTCTAATAATCAGTCCCTCGGGCTCTTCTGAAAAATTGCTCGTCGAGAATTTTCAGTTTGTGGAGAAATCTCCTTATTTCCCTTCATATGCCATTAAAACGGCACTGAGTAAATAAACAGGGCACCTACTAAATCAAAAGGGATCATTTTAGCCTGATATAAAACAAAAAACACCTGACGAGTAGAGCCTCCATAAAATAGATGTAATTAATTGAAAATATTTTTCGAAGTCTGTGCGTTATTGAGATTAAAAGCACCAATCCCATTATCACAATTAAGAGGTTAATGAAATGTCTTATTACTGTAGAAATATAACTCAAATTGTTTCGGTTTAATCTCAGTTTTTTGCAGCTCTTCACAATGTACGAGTGGAATACCCTTTTCGGTATGCATCTAAAAGTTGTCCTGTCAAATAAAACTGCATTGTTGGTTTATATTTGCATAGGCGCGAGCATTTTTTCATTCATAGAGAGGAAAAATGGGGCCTTAAATCAGAAAAGCTTAACATGGGACAAAGACATCAGAAAATCAATTTTGCACTAATTTTTTACTTTGGCAATTGAGAATGGAACGAGCGGATCTTGCTAGAGTCCAGATTACATGCAGAATTATTTACCAGAGCAAAAATGAAAGCAGCATTTGAAACGCCATCTTAGAACATGTATAATGCTTCTCTTGTGCATAGATGATTTTACATGAGTAGTTAGTAGAGTTGTTAGCAAGGGAATGCTGGTCCAGGAAATAGGAAAAGTGAAGAAAACAACACTACTTTTGTTTTCTAAACAGTAAATTAAGCCAATTCATTGGCTAGTGTTAAAAAAAAATTACTCAATGTTTTCAATAGAATCCAGTGTTTTTTAAGAAAACCAAAAATCACATAAAGCAGTGATGGAGATCTACACAAGACAGATTTCCATTAGTGCTATTCCACCTCCATAGGCACCCCTCTGGATTCCAAAAGATTGAAAATCAACAGGAGTAAGTGTACCTGGAATGTGGATTAAACTTTCTTTCGCTATAAGAAAAATATTTGTCATTGTGGAGAAATCTCTTACTTTATACTAATAGGAAATTTGGAGATGTTGCGAAGCCCGCCACCCTATTGACAAAGTTACTCAAACCTTTTTTGGCATGTTTATGTTTGTATGTACGATGGATAAAAACATTGGCAAATGTGTGCAAACACCTACAAAGTTATAACTCTTTGTGCTTGATTAGAAGTTGAGGAGTTATTTATCGCCCCTGATACATAACAATACCACTTGGTACGTTATTGGGTGGGATAAATTATACCTAGTACGAGTTTATGGGGAATAACATGCGGATTTTGGTGTTTAACGCACCAAAATAGGCATGATATACTCAATCCCATATGTATTCCCAGTTAAATTTCAGCAGCTTTGACCTGCCGAAATTGAACGAACTTTGGGTTATTTAACGTATCTGATAATTAGTGGATGCATAAAATAAAATTTAACTCGTAATTATGCACGGTGGTAAACAGAAGTTTACGCACCAGATGGACTTACCTGCCAACTTGTAATGGGGCCCTATGTGTATTACTGCCAACTTGTAATGGGGCCCTATGTGTATTCACAATCTGGTCAGCGGGGAAACATAGTTTATTAATTATCGATGGTATTAAGTGGTAATCTATAGCCATACATATCCACAGATCCCGACTCTTTGAAAACAAATATGCTATCTGAAATCGGATATTGGACTTTCTGTGAATCTGAAATTAATAAAAGTGCAGAAAAAGAATGTATCGCTATGATTACATTTAATAATGCACAAAATATAAAAACACGTCCGCCTGAGCATATGTAATACAGACGTACTTATATCCGACTCATCCTTTATCTGTTACACACTCGTTCTTGCCCTTCGGAAAGTTTTCGGAAGATAAATCTGTGTTATCACAGGAGTGCTCCAGTGTTTTTTTCCATTAGTCAAAGCTGGTCATATAAACAAAAGAGGGCGTCCAATCAAAGCGCGTTATTCGATCTATATCTTATTACTGAAAGGTTATTCGCGTTGAAGAGCGACTAGTAGGCATGAGCTAACATGAAAATCCACTTAGACGTTACATTAGAAGGCAACATTGAGACACAGCCTAAAATGTTTATCATGTCTGTGTATCTGCAGTCTAGAGTCGTATTCATTAATCATTCAGCCTGCAGTGGAAGCTCGAAAAGCGTCTGCAGCTCAGCGCCAAGTCAACACCTGGCTCCGCGGCTTTTGGTCCAGCCGCACTGCAGCTGCAACGTGACAGCATATGTCCTTCACTCTGACACACTTGCAGAGTGAGTCATGGTCTCGACTCTTCTTGAAGGAACATAGATGCAATTGCCACATTTTCATGAGTATAATGTCAAGGCTGGAACACTTATGGCTTGGTCATGGTGGGCAACCATGGAAAGTCAGTGTACAAAAATCTGAAAGTACCACTAAATATGACACCCAGAATATTATGGAACAAGTATATGTAGGAAAGAATATCAAGGGAGAAAATATTACAGATTTACGATTCTTAACTCCACCTTGAGCATATATGTACTGTAAGTAAATATATGCGGAGTTAGGTATAGAAAATCTAGAATTAGTTAGCTGTCAATTTTTTTTTCTTTGTCACCAATACTATGTCTCATTGGCATTCTGGGGTCGACATTCAAGGTGTACACCCGAAATCCTTCCTGTATAGGAAAGTGAGGAATGTGTAAACGTTTAGCCCCTGCGCTGCCAAGCCTTTTCCCCCTCCTGTGCCAAGACTTTTTTTGGCTATTTGGGGCAGTTCGCGCTTAGGCCCTCATAACTTTTTGTTCACATAAGCTACCCACGCCAATTTTGCGTCCTTTTTTTCCAGCATCCTAGGGATTCTAGAGGTACCCAGACTTTGTGGGTTCCCCTGAAGGAGACCAAGAAATTATCCAAAATACATCTTCCCAGCTTTCAGGAACAGGCAGACTTGAAGTGGAAAACCCAATTTTTCAATACAATTTTGACATTTTACTGGGACATATCCCATTTTTACTATTTTTTGTGCTTTCAGCCTCCTTCCAGTTAATGACCAAAATAGGTGAGAAACTAATGCTGGATCACAGAAAGCTAAACATTTCTGAAAAGTAGACAAAATTCTGAATTCAGCAAGGGGTCATTTGTGTACATCCTACAAGTGTTTCCTACAGAAAATAACAGCTGAAATAAAATAATATTGAAATTGAGGTGAAAAAAACAGCAATTTTTCTCCATGTTTTACTCTGTAACTTTTTCCTGCAATGTCAGATTTTTGAAAGCAATATACTGTTACGTCAGCTGGACTCTTCCGGTTGCGGGGATATATAGGGCTTGTAGGTTCATCAAGAACTCAAGGTACCCAGAGCCAATAAATGAGCTGCACCTTGCAATGGGTTTTTATTCTATATCGGGTATACAGCAATTCATTTGCTGAAATATAAAACGTGAAAAATAGGTATCAAGAAAACCTTTGTATTTCCAAAATGGCCATAAGATAAGGCGATGAGAAGCAGTGGTTATTTGCACATCTCTGAATTCCGGGGTGCCCATACTAGCATGTGAATTACAGGGAATTTCTCAAATAGACGTCTTTTTTACACACTGCCTTACATTTGGAAGGAAAAAATGTAGAGAAAGACAAGGGGCAATAACACTTGTTTTGCTATTCTGTGTTCCCCCAAGACTCCCGATAAAAATGGTACCTCACTTGTGTGGGTAGGCCTAGCGCCCACGAAAGGAAATGTCTCAAAACACAACGTGGACACATCAAATTTTTTCACAGAAAATAGAGGTGTTTTTTGCAAAGTGCCTACTTGTGGATTTTGGCATCTAGCTCACCCAGCACCTGGGGAAACCTAACAAACCAGCGCATTTTTGAAAACTAGACACCTAGGGGAATTCAAGATGGGCTGACTTGTGGGGCTCTGACCAGGTTCTGTTACCCAGAATCCTTTGCAAACCTCAAAATTTGACCAAAAAAACACTTTCTCCTCTCATTTTAGTGACAGAAAGTTCTGGAATCCGAGAGGAGCCACAAATTTTCTTCCACCCAGCGTTCCCCTAAGTATCCCGATAAAAATGGTACCTTAGTTGTGTGGGTAGGCCTAGCGCCCACGAAAGGAAATGGCCCAAAACACAACGTGGACACATCACATTTTTTCACAGAAAACAGAGGTGTTTTTTACAAAGTGCCTACCTGTGGATTTTGGCCTCTAGCTCGCCGGCACCTGGGGAAACCTAGCAAACCAGCACATTTTTTAAAACTAGATACCTAGGGGAATCCAAGATTGGGTGACTTGTGGGGCTCTGACCAGGTTCTGTTACCTAGAATCCTTTGCAAACCTCAAAATTTGGCCAAAAAAACACTTTTTCCTCTCATTTCGGTGACAGAAAGTTCTGGAATCTGAGAGGAGCCACAAATTTCCTTCCACCCAGCGTTCCCCCAAGTCTCCTGATAAAAATGGTACCTCACTTGTGTGGGTAGTCCTAGTGCCCACGAAAGGAAATGTCCCAAAACATAACGTGGACACATCACATTTTTTCACAGAAAACAGAGGTGTTTATTTGCAAAGTGCCTACCTTTGGATTTTGGCCTCTAGCTCAGCCGGCCCCAGGGGGGGCAGAAATGGCCTAAAATAAATTTGGCAACCCCCCCGGGGAGCGACCCTTGCCTACGGGGTCGCTCCCCCTGCGTGACATTGGCGCAAAAAAAAAGGACCCCGGTGCCTAGTTGTTTCTGCACCCCTTGGGGGCAGATTGACCTAAAATTGGCCGATCTGCCCCCAAGGGGGGCAGAAATGGTCTAAATACAATTTGCCCCCCAGGGGAGCGACCCTTGCCTAATGGGTCGCTCTCCATCTCTAAAAAACAAACAAACAAAAAAAAAAAAAATGGTTTTTTTGCCCTGGCGCCTAAAGGTTTCTGCCCCCCCCCCGGGGGCAGATCGGCCTAATTAAATAAAATTTCCCCCCACCCCCACAACCCCCGCGTGACATTGGCGCAAAAACGAAATCCCCGGTGCCTAGTTTTTTCTGCCCAGATTGACCTAAAATCCCCCGATCTGCCCGCAAGGGGGGGCAGAAATGGTCTAAATACAATTTGCCCCCCAGGGGAGCGACCCTTGCCTAATGGGTCGCTCCCCGTCTCTAAAAAAACAAACAAAAACAAAAAAACACAAAAAAATGAGCCCTGGCGCCTAGAGGATTCTGCCCCCGGGGGAGGCAGAAATGGCCTAAAATAAATGTGCCCCCCCAATCCCCAGGGAGCGACCCTTGCCTACGGGGTCGCTCCCCTTGCGTGACGTTGGCACAAAAAAAAAGATCTCTGGTGCCTAGTGGTTTCTGCCCCCCTTGGGGGCAGATTGACCTAAAATCGGCTGATCTGCCCCCAAAGGGGGCAGAAATGGCCTAAATACAATTTACCCCCCCAGGGGAATGACCCTTGCCTAAGGGGTCGCTCCCCTTGCGTGAAATTCACGAAAAAAAAAAAAACTCCCTGCTGTCTAGTGGTTTCTGTCCTCCTTGGGGGCAGATTGGCCTCATAAAAATAGGCCAATCTGCCCCCAAGGGGGACAGAAATGGCATAAATATAATTTTCCCCATAGGGGAGCGACCCTTGCCTTTAAAAGAAAAACAAAATCAAAAACAAAACAAAAAAAAGGATCGCTGGTGCCTAGAGGTTTCTGCCCCCCCCCCCTGGGGGCAGACAAGGCCTTAAAAAAAAAATGCCCCCCCTGGGAGCGACCCTTGCCCAAGGGGTTGCTCCCTCATGCCAATTTCATTAAAAAAATTAAATCCCTGGTGTCTAGTTGGCGTTTTAGCAGCCGGATTGCTTGCAATCCGGCGGCTAAACTGCTCAGCGAGACTTCAAAGGGAAGGAAATTCCTTTCCTTCCCTTTGAAGCCTCTCCGGCCTCCTCCACGTGATCGGAAGAGAAATACTTTTGCATTTCTCTTCCAGCGCGATGGGAGGAGGCCTCTGTGACAATCAGCGCGCGATCTCGCGCTGACGTCACGGAGGGGGAGGGAGGGTTGGGTGTGGAAGGGGAAGGGCTTCCCCTTCCATCCCTGCCTTGGGGGGGGTGGGGGCAAACCCCACAGAGGGAGCGCTAGCGCCCCCTCTGGGCTCTGTGCACAGGACGTAATGGTTACGTCTTGGGCACACGAACACTGTGCCTCAGGACGTAACCATTACGTCGTGGGCACAGAAGGGGTTAACAGACATGTTCAGTTCAGAGCAGGGTTCCCATTTTGAAGCATAAAAAGGTAACAATCTGAAAAAAATAACATTTTGAAAGGCAAGTGATGGTCATTTTAGCCTTATTTTAGGAGTGGAGCCTTTTTAAAAGAGCATGGAGAATTTTATGGCAAAACTCTCAGTAAAAGGATGATACTATTGTTCTGAATGATAGACAGCTGACCCAAAAAGAGCCACAGAGCAGAATTAATTTTCTCTTTGGATCAGTTACTCTACCTTCCAAGCAATATCCGACTCTGTGCATGAAATTGAATTGACTGGACTATTCCTCCGGTCATTACAATAGTGGCGGTAAAAGCCACTTACCGCCGTGCAGAAGACCGCCAACACACCGCCGCGGCTGCGGAATTCCGCCACAGCCATTATGACCCACATTTCGGAATCCGCCAAAATTCAGACACCCACACAAGTCCGCCACACCAAAGGTCAGTGATAAACTGGCGAAAACAAATCCTCCACCGTCACGCCAACAGAAATACGCCCACACTACCACAACACACAAATCCACGCAGCGGTCTTTCAACCGCGGTATTCCATTGGCGGTACACAACGCCGCGCTCAAAATACACACACTCTTACAAAACACTACCACATTGGACAATTCGAAATACACACACCTGAAACACATACACACACCACTCCCACACACCCGTTACAAGATAAAACACACACCCACAAACCCCCAAGACCACAAATTCCGAAAGACACCACCAGCAAGAACAACAGCATCCACAGGCACACAACACCATCACCCACCGAACGTCCATGCACCTCACACAACACACCACTACATATCAGCACACTTATCACCACACACATCATCTACACCACCCCATGGCACGGCAAAGACACCCCAGGTTCTCGGAGGAGGAGCTCAGGGTCATGGTGGAGGAAATCGTCTGGGTAGAGCTACAGCTATTCGGATCACAGGTGCAGCACACCTCAATTGCAAGGAAGATGGAGCTATGGCGAAGAATAGTGGACAGGGTCAACGCAGTGAAACAGCACCCAAAAAATCGGGATGACATCAGGAAGAGGTGGAACGACCTACGGGGGAAGGTGCACTCCGTGGTCTCAAGACCGCACCTGGCGGTTCAGCGGACTGGCGGCGGACCCCCACCTCCTCCCCCACAACTAACAACATGGGAGGAGCAGGTCTTGGCGATTCTGCATCCTGAGGGCCTCGCAGGAGTAGCTGGAAGAATGGACTCTGATAAGACAAATCTTAATTATTACATCCCCCACCCTACCTGCATGCTATCACATACCCCCACCCTCACCCTCACCCCCAGCACCCCAACTTCTCACATATGTCCCAACATCACAAACCACCCATCCCAACACCAAACCCTGCATGCAACAACAAAGCATGGACACCCATCACTAAAGCATGCCCACTGCACATACCCATACAACCCCCTAAACCATCATCACACAAGGTCCCACACAGGAATGCAAGTACTGGGGTACACGGTCACCCACCCATTGCACACCATGACACCCACAGATGTAATAACCATCCTTTTATACCCCTGCAGGACCCCTACCCAACGTCACCGGACAGGAGGGTCCACACATGTCCACACCACCAACAGAAGAGGCCCACAGTGATGACAGCACTTCTGTCCAACTGGATCTAGATGACCAGCCCGGCCCATCGGGGATCTCGGGACAGTCGGTTCCCCACACCCAGTCACACGCCACTACAGAGCTTCTCCCCTCTGGAAACACCAGCACAGCACCCACCCAGAGGGCCCATACCTCCGTCCCCAGGACACGTCAATCAGCTGTGTGTCCACCACTACAGGGAACCCAGGATAACCCACCACCCCAACAACAACAGGGACCTGGGGGCAGAGTAGTGGGCACACGGTCCAGGGGACGGAGGCCCAGGAACACAGGGGAACTGGGAGGGCTGCTGTGCGACAGGAGGCGGACAGGCCAAGGGAACCCACTCTCCACGAGGCCCTCTCCTCCATCATGGGAGCCTACCACCACTCCCAGGAGACGATGACAACGGTACTGGCCAAGTTTCAGGAGACCCAGCACCTGCAGGAGGAACAGTATTTGGGCTTCAGGGAGGAACCATCAGCTCCACCCTGGGCACCATCGTAGGGGTGCCGAAGGAAGTACTCAACACCAGGAGGGACACTGTGGCACTACAAGGGGCCCCTGACACTAGCATGGACGATGAACTGCCCACCACCTCCGCCGGCGCTAGTGGACGGGACGCCCCGCCACAGGACCACCACACCAGCACCCCTCCCCCTGCACAGGGAGAACCACCCCGCAAACGGTCCCTGAGATCCAGGACAAAGACAGAGCATGATGCCAAGACCCCCGCCAAGAAATGAGACCACTCTGATTGTTATCCTACTGTCCCACTTTGTCACCCTGTCCATCCTTAAACTGCCCCAGCTCCACTCCCTATGCCCATTTGGGCAATGCACCTGTGAGATTAATAGACTGGACTCTGCCATGGACATTCCTCCGCCATCACCCCTCACCATTTCATTACCCCCTCCAATATTGAGGACTAAAATAAACACACTTAAAGCACAAAACAATCATCTGGAGTCAGTCTGTGATTTTGAAATAGTGTATTATCAATTGCAGTGACAAAATGCTATTTCAATTATAATGTCAACATACCTATGTCACACAGCTCTAGTCCATGAGGAATCTAAGCAGATGTCACACAGTGGGACCCACATCTGTGAAATCGTAAGGGAAAGTGACAACTCAGTGACCATACACTGGGTGAAAACGACAGACAGTAGAGAGGTAGTAGTGTTAAAGTACATGTAGTAGGCAGGTCTGTACTCTTACCTGTGTCTCACTGGAAATATTGCTGGATCACTGAGTCCCTGTTGTTCATGTCTTCTTCCTCTGCTTCCTCGTCTTCACTGTCCACAGGCTCCACAGCTGCAACAACATCGCCATCAGGATCATCCTCCTGCAGAAAAGGCACCTGTCATCGTAAAGCCAAGTTGTGAAGCATACAGCAGGCCACGATGATCTGGCACACCTTCTTTGGTGAGTAGAATAGGGATCCATCTGTCATATGGAGGCACCTGAACCTGGCCTTCAGGAGGCCGAAGGTCCGCTCGATCACTCTCCTAGTTCGCCCATGGGCCTCATTGTAGTGTTCCTCTGCCCTTGTCCTGGGATTCCTCACTGGGGTCAGTAGCCATGACAGGTTGGGGTAACCAGAGTCACCTGCAAATGGTGAGGGACAACTGTTAGACACGCACTAACCTGGAGGGATATCCCCAGACCCAGACAACCATTCCCACTGACTTGCCTCCAGGTGCTCACCTAATAGCCACACACGGTGCCTCTGGAGTTGACCCATCACATAAGGGATGCTGCTATTCCGCAGGATGTAGGCGTCATGCACTGAGCCAGGGAACTTGGCATTCACATGGGAGATGTACTGGTCTGCCAAACACACCATCTGTACATTCATAGAATGATAACTCTTCCTGTCTATGTACACCTGTTCACTCTTGTGGGGGGGGGCGCAAAGCCACATGGGTCCCATCAATGGCACCTATGATGTTGGGGATGTGTCCCAGGGCATAGAAATCACCTTTCACTGTATGCAAATCCTCCACCAGAGGGAAAACGATGTAGCTGTTTCAGAAGGGCAGACAACACTCTGGACAATACGTTGGAAAATATAGGATGGGACATCCCTGATGCTATGGCCACTGTTGTTTGAAATGACCCACTTGCAAGGAAATGGAGCACTGACAGCACCTGCACTTGAGGGGGGATCCCTGTGGGATGGCGGATTGCTGACATCAGGTCTGGCTCCAACTGGGCACACAGTTCATGGATTTTTGCACGATCAAGTCTGTAGGTGACTATTACGTGTCTCTCTTCAATTGTTGACAGGTCCACCAGCGGTCTGTACACCGGAGGATGCCGCCATCTCATCACCTGCCCCAGCGGACGTGCCCTATGGAGAAGAACAGCGAGCAGAGAGTCAGCCAACACTGAGGTATTACAAAATGTCATTAGCACACATTTGTAAATCCGCAATGTGCCTGTTACTGTGTGTATGCAAGGCCTAGATAGGTGTGACGCAGTTCTTATTAATGCCATGTGGCACCCTGAAATGGCGGCTACCTGACCTGTAAGGTGGGACAAGGGGATTTGATGTAACTGCGGTGGCGTTCTACACCGTTGCGGTAGGTGGTCGAAGACCGCAGCGTAATCCTGCATTGGTTAACATTGGACCCTATGGGTCCCAGGAGCCAATGACGATGTACGCCAGCGGTGACGGTACGCACCGCCGCAGATGTGACAGACATTTTCTGTCTGTTCACTCACTTGATACCTGACCTTTGACAGGAGAGGACCTACACTGTAAGTGCTGCTGTGACCTCAGTCTGGAAGCGACGATGGCTCATGTGTCTGGGGAAAGGGCCCCTGCCTTCACTTCGGAGGAGTTGGAGAAGTTAGTGGATGGGGTCCTCCCCCAGTACACGCTACTCTACGGTCCTCCAAACAAACAGGTAAGTACACTGTGAGCATGCTGCATGGGCAATGCCTGTTTTGAGTGGTGTGGATGGAAGATACATGGGGGGGACTGAGCCCTGCATGAGCGGACGGTAAGCGTATGTGCGTCAGGGCAAGGGTATGAACGTGGGCCAATGACTGTGAGGGTCCGGACGGTTAAAGTTTTTCCTTTTCCCCTGTACTATTCCTCTAGGTCAGCGCCCACCAGAAAAAGGATATTTGGCGTGCCATCGCCAAGGACGTCCAGATCCTGGGGGTCCACCACAGATGGAGCACCCACAGCCGGAAAAGATGGGAGGACATTCGCCACTGGAGCAAGAAGACGGCGGAGGCCCAGCTGGGGATTGCCTCCCAACGTGGGAGGGGTGCCCGTCGCACCATGACCCCCCTGATGTTCCGGATCCTGGCGGTGGCGTATCCAGAGTTGGATGGGCGCTTGAGGGCATCACAGCAGCAACAAGGGGGTGAGTACTGTCACATCCATCTGACTCTGCTTGCATTACGAGGTGTCTGGGTGGGGAAGGTGTGCAGTGGGTTACCCTAGGCCAGGGCGAGCTTTGTAGGCAAGGACCCTTTGTGAGGCAGGCCATGTGGCACCCCAACCCCACCAGTGGTAAGAGCCATCTACACCTAGTCAGGCTCCTGTGACTTCCATGTGTGCAGCAATCGGGCATAGGCCTTGTACCCCATGGGCATGTGATTAATCTAGGAACTATAGGTGCATGGCGTAGTGCAGAGGGCTGCTGTGTCTGTAGTGTCCCACAACGGTAGTGGTATTGCATTCACTGAACATGTCTTTCTTCTGTCTCCCCTCCCCTTTTGTGGTCTCCCTGTTCTTGTGTGCAATAGCATCATCAGGCGGAGGAGCAGTGGCACTGGAGCAGGAGGGAGCTGCATCCCACTTGGCCCTGGAGGGCGAGACAACGGAGTCTGAAGCCACCAGTGGGACGGAGGGTGAGGGGAGCTCCACAGCGGGGACAGGAGGTGACAGCAGTGACAGCGACTCCTCCTCTGATGGGAGCTCCCGTGCGGTGGCGGGCCCCTTTGTGCCCCCCGCATCAACAGGTACAGCCGCCACCCCCCCTACCAGCTCTGCCCTTCCAGCAGCCCCTCAGTGTGTGTCCCTTGGCCACTCACCCAGGAGGAATGGCATCTCCTTCACCCCAGGCACCTCAGGCCCTGCCCCAGTCAGCAATGCTGCCCTCAGTGAGGAGGCTATTGACCTCCTGAGATGCCTCACTGTTGGGCAATCTACCATTGTGAATGCCATCCAGGGTGTTGAGAGGCATTTGCAACAAACAAATGCATACCTGCTGGGCATTCATTCTGGCCAGGCAGCCCAACAGAGAGCATTTCAGGCTCTGGCCTCAGCACTGATGGAAGCCATTGTCCCTGTGTCCAGCCTCCCCCCTCCAACTTCCTCCACCCAGACCCAATTGCCTGTACCTCAGTCTATCCCAAGCACACCATTTGACCAGCATGCACACACCTCAACACACAAGGGTGGCTTGGGCAAACATAAGCACCACACATCCCACAGGCACTCACACAAGCATCATACCCATGCACACATACCAACATCCACTGCCTCCACTGTGTCCCCCTCCTCCACGTCGTCCTTCTCCCTCCCTGTCTCATCTGCACTCACACCTGCATGCACTACATCTTCAGCCACTACCTCCATCACCAGCATGCCCATCACCACACACCGCTCACGTGCACTCACCACCCCCACTACCATTCACACATCTCCTGTGTCCTCTACCAGTGTGACTGTGAGCCCTCCTTCCAAAGTACACAAACGCAGGCACACACCCTCACAACAACCATCAACCTCAAAACAGCCTCCAGCCCATGCACCTTCACCCAAATTCAGCAAACGTACACCTCCTACAACCACTACCTCTTTCTCCACTCCCAAACCCACTCCATCTACCCGTCCCAGTGTGTCTAAAAAACGTTTCCTGGCTAATATTGACCTCTTCCCTACACCTCCCCCCGTCCATCCCCTAGGGCCAGGCTTTCCAGGTCCAAACCCAGCACCTCAGCCACCACATCACCGGGCACAGTGGTGCTAGCAACTGCTGGCTATTGGAGTGCCAAGCATCAGGGCTGCCAGTGTGCCACGGAGCAAGGGCAAGGACGTTCCGCCACCTGCAAAAGTAAAAATGTTGCCCACATCCCAGAGAGAGAAGCCGAAAACACCTGCTACCAAGGGCTCAGGGAAAATGAAAGGGGATAGTGGCAAGACAGATTTGCCACCATCCAAGGTGGGGAAGGGCCAGAAAATAAAGGGCAGGTCAGGAGAGGGCATGGTGGCACCGACAATGGGACCAGTGTCCACGTCGACGCCAACCTGTACGGCGGAGAAGACCGCCACCTACATCGCCACATGCACCGCCACCAGCACCGCTGTCATTGAGCCCGCCACCAGCACCACATTCACTGAGCCTGCCACCAGCACCGCAGTCACTGAGCCCGCCACCAGTACTGCCGCCACAGAGGTCGCCGCCAGCACTGATGCTACAGAGCCCACCGCAAGCACTGCTGCCACAGAGTCCGCCACCAGCACCGATGCCACAGAGTCCCCTGCCAGCACCGATGCCACAGAGGCTGCCGCAAGCACCGCCGCAACTGACACCGCCGCAAGCACCGCTAGCGGCCCCGTGACATCCTGAGCCAGTGGCACCACCGCAGACATGGCTGCCATCCCCAGTGGTCAGTCATCTAAGCCTGGTGGTCAGTTCCAGGAGCCTGGGCAGCTTCCGTGATGCACCACCTTCACTGGAGGCATCCACTACTGCAGTCCTTGGCAGGATGAAGCACTCTGGGCACAAAGCCCCCTCCAGAACCAGTAGAGAAAGGCATCCAGTACCTCAGTCCTTGGCAGGATGAAGCACTCTGGGCACAAAGCCCCCTCCAGAACCAGTGGAGTATCACATCCACTACTTCAGTCCTTGGCAGGATGAAGCACTCTGGGCACAAAGCCCCCTCTAGAACCAGTGGAGAAAGGCATCCACTACCTCAGTCCTTGGCAGGATGAAGCCCTCTGGGCACAAAGCCCCCTCCTGAACCAGTGGAGAAAGGCATCCACTACCTCAGTCCTTGGCAGGATGAAGCACTCTGGGCACAAAGCACCCTCCAGAACCAGTGGAGTATCAAATCCACTACCTCAGTCCTTGGCAGGATGAAGCTCTCTGGGCACAAAGCCCATCCAGAACCAGTGGAGGAAGGCATCCACTACCTCAGTCCTTGGCAGGATGAAGCACTCTGGGCACAAAGCCCCCTCCAGAACCAGTGGAGTATCACATCCACTATCTCAGTCCTTGGCAGGATGAAGCACCCTGGGTACAAAGCCCCATCCAGAACCAGTGGAGTATCACATCCACTACCTCAGTCCTTGGCAGGATGAAGCACTCTGGGCACAAAGCCCCCTCCAGAACCAGTGGAGAAAGGCATCCACTTGAGACACTGTGGCTTTGCACTCCCCAGGATAAAGCAGTGGGCAAACCACCCACTGGAAAGACTTGAGAGACTGCGGCTTTGCAATCCCCAGGATAAAGCAGTGGGCAAACCACCCACTGGAAAGACTTGAGAGACTGTGGCTTTGCACTCCCCAGGATGAAGCAGTGGGCAAACCATCCACTGGAAAGACTTGAGAGACTGTGGCTGTGCACGCCCCAGAATAAAGCAGTAGGCAAACCACCCACTGGAAAGACTTGAGAGACTGTGGCTTTGCACTCCCCAGGATAAAGCAGTGGGCATGGAGCCCCCTCGTGGAGCAGTGGCGTCGTGCACTTATCCGGCTGAGGTGCCCCCCCTTCCCTTCCCCCTGAGGTGTCTGTTTCATTTCAATCTGATGCCCCTGCAGTGTTCTCTCCGTTTGAAGTCTGGTATCATGTGTGGGGCTCGCCCATGCATTTTAGGCACAGTGGTCCACGGACAATAATTGGTGCACTATCCGGACTTGTGTAGTTGGTGTATACAATTGTGTATACTTTCGAGTTTTGACTACTGGATTTTTCATGATTACAATCGTTCAACTCATTTCCTTTTGTCCTTGCGTTCTTCCAGGGAGGTTGGGTGGGTGTAAATGTAATGTTGCAGCATGTATTTGTGTGGATGTTGTTGTGGGTGAGGGTGGGGGAGGGGGTTTTGTGTGTTGCGTGTGTGTCACTCTCTTTTCCCTCCCCTGTGTTGTAGGTGCAGTACTCACCGTGGTTGTCGCCGCAGTCTTTGGAGCTCCTGATAGAGGAGCAGGAATACCATTGCAGGGAGTATCTGGTGTTCTGGCTCCATGGCGTCCTGGTTCCTCGTGGGGTGTGGAGAAGTGAGTGTTTTCCCTTCCAAGTCCTGTTTCTGCCGTGTTTTTGTTCGCGTTGGTTCCGTCCCGGAAAAGGTGGCGGATAGGCCTCTCATAATAGTGTGGGCGGTACACTGTCTTCCGCCTGTCAGTTGGCGGTGACCGCCGCGCTGTTTGTTTGTACCGCAGTGGCGGTCGGAGTGTTAAAGTGGCTGTCTATGTTGGTGGTTTCCGCCACAGTCGTAATTCCATTTTGTTTTCCGCTGGCCTGTTGGCGGTATTACCGTCGCTTTAACACAGACCGAAAGGGTAGTAATGAGGGCCATAGTGACAATATTCCAGAGGCCACTTGGTTTGATCATATAACCGACCTGTGTGGTTCTCGGTCAGTAGTCATATTTGATCTAACGGTATCCCAAAGGAATCGCTCTTCTGGCTTCAGGGAAAACTGAGACTGCAGTTGGAGGTAGGCCTGTTGAAAAACTGAAAAGCCCTACCAGAGTACCCAGGAGTTATTCTCATAATTCTCTTCAACTATGGTACTGTTTGAACAGGAACATACATCATCACTCCTTAAACAAATTAGGAGTAACGGGGCACAGAGTCCAAATGGCTTGCAAAATGCCATCTTTAGAGCCGACTCCGATCTGTGGTCACGGCTGTTGACTCCCCTCTATAATGCGGTCATCTAGACTGAAACGAAACCAGAACCATAGCTAGAAAGTATCCTGCAACCCATTTATAACAGCGACCATCCAGGATAATCATTTAAATGCTCTAACAGATGTGGAGGCGAATGTTTCTGCCTCTAGCATGCTAGAGAAACTTGAAGCATGTGCAGCTGCAGTGTATCTTCTTCCATTGAATTAACCTGGATTCTGAAAGTGTCTGTTGACCACCACCAAGTTGCTTGCCCTGACACTCCTGGTCATGACCGCCATATCAATGAAATATAAGCTTTATATCTGTTTCATTGATTTTGGGGATGCACCACCAAAACTTCGGGTTCTTATAATATGCTTTTGTACAAATACATGGGTCCAGATCAAGTTGGTGGATGGAACATCACTTACCCAGAGAATTAAGCCATCAAACAGTCTAAAACAGGGGTGCGTTCATGCTCCTTGTTTATTTAATCTTTTTATAGTACACCTTAATCAACATTTGGATACATTGAATTCACACCCCCTAAACTGTCTAACAGTCCTTTAAAATATCTTCAATATGCCGATTATACGGTATTACTTAGTCAAACATCTATAGGTCTGCAGCATTTAATCAATTGCTTTGATGAATATACTTTAGCTTTCCATCTTGAGTTTAACATAAAAATCGTGATAAGCTAGCATGTGCATCGTATGTCTACCTCCAGAATGTAATGTCAGCAAAATAAATTATAGCCCTAACTTATGACTCATTTATTTTTTAGGGTAAGATGCCAAATTATTGGACCTGTTAAAGTTCAAAGTGGTAAAATCAGGCCTTAAAGATTCTGACGTACATTGGCCAGTCACAAATTCGACTAGAGTTTGGCCTTCAAAGACAGGACCTAGTGCATCGAGCAGCATATCTGAAATATTCATATTCCCTGAGTTCGTCAGAAACTGGATCTCTTTCCAACATGTGCTGGTTAGCAATTACCAACTATGCCCATACCAGCCCATGGTGGGACTATATGCAGGATTCTTTCCAAGCATTATTGTCTAACAGGTCTGCTTAAAAGACTGAAGCATGCTTTAAGAGCTCTGTGAATCACTTAATACTTGTTTTTCGTGTCAATTGAACAAAGAAGCTGTTACAGTAAAAAAACATCCTGGTCAGTTATTAACTCTTATGAAACTTTGGAGCCCAACCATACTTTACTTTACATTTCCCTTTTTACATACAAGATTTTTTTCTGAGGCTAAGACTTAGTTTTTTTCCAACTAAGGAGGGGGCCCGCAATGGTTAAAAGCTTGGTCAAACAGCAAATGCTGGCTTTGTGGATATTCAGAGGTAACATTACTACACAGAGGGGCATATTTATAAGAAAGCTCTGATGCGCCATTTTTTTGCGCCACCCTGCACCCCCTAACGTCACCATGATAGCAATGTATTTACTATAAAGTGCACCACGGTGTACGTATGCACAATAGTGTCATAATTTAGGACGCTATTGTGGCGCTTTGCTGGATTAGCACCATAAATTATGGCGCTAATCCAGCAAGGCACATGGAGGCTTGTAGATTATAATGGGAGCATCACTTTAATGCCTGCCCTGAGCAGGCCTTAAAAATGACAGAAAAAATGGCCCAGTGAAATTTTGTAAATTTCAGTGCATCATATTTTTTTGGGCCTCCCTGCATGGGATCCCTCCTTCCCCTTGCATACATTATATCTGGTGCAGGTACAATGAGATGCAAGGGGTTACAAAGTGGCACAATGCATGCATTACTCCACTTTGTAAATATGGTGCACAGTGGGGGCCTCCTTAACGCCTCCTTAGCATAAATAAAATTACACTAGGGTGGCGCAAGTAAGCGCTATGGGCTTGTAAATATACCCTACATTGTGTATTTGTCAGGAACTACTGAACTTTCATCAAATTTTGCTGGGAACTTTTTTTAGAAGCAGGGTAAGGACGTGTCATCAAGCTCTGATTTTATGTTTATTTGGCAAATCTATTCTGCCTATTTGCAGGTTTGTTATGTTTTTTGCTGAGGCCAAGAAAAAATGTGTCTGCTTCAGAGCCATGGCTCTAAGTGCTTTGTATTACACTTCAAAATGCTTTCTAATTGAGGACCTACTGTTTTACTTGTTATAGCCGATTAGCTGAATCAATCTTTTTCATGTCTTTTAAGTTATTGCATTTCCAGTTGAATTTCTGTGCTATTCCAGGGCTGAACAGGGAAAATTACTAAACAGTGTATACCTTAGTACACTTGAACAGGTTTTTGTGACTGTTTTGCACATGCTTCCAATGCTAACTAAAAACTAGTTAAAAACTCATTGGTCTTAGAACTTTGGATTTATGAATTTAGTCGGTTACATGAACTACAGCAAATATGTATAACTTATTAAGTTACCAGTACTAATCTTGCTGCTAAGTAATGTCTACTTTTATTTGTTCATTTACCTGCATTTGCACTTTGGTGTTTAACATCTGTTTTACTCATTTGTCAGGTTGAAGTACTGGCAAAATGCATTCTGTGCTTTATAATTGTCTATTGTGATATTGCACATTAGAACATACTAGCTCTTTACAGATTTCGGGCTTGATTTAGATGTTGCTGGTAACGGGTCCATTGCCACATTTTCAAAGGAAACCCCCATGTGCCCAATTGAGGGTCCGCCCGTACGATTTATATGTTGGGAGTGCCATAGACGATAACCCCTAAAACCCCACGACTTTGCCAAGGATTCCCATCCACCACCACGGCAACAAAGGAAAGCAATGGCTAGTGGCGGGATTCCACCCACATTTACTGCAGTGCAGATTTGGTTGTGCCTTACCCCCAAGCAAAATGTGGCGGTCCAACCTCTAAGTCTAACTTGGTGGATTGGGGAGGGGAAGGCGTGAAAACTAAAAAAAAATCCTAACTCTACTTCCGTTTCTGGCTGGAAACGACTGGACAACCCCCTCTGTTGCAGCTGCCCCTGGGCCACAGAGAAAACACAGATCCCCGTCACTGGACTCGAAGGTAGGTAACCCGCATTGGCTGTGTACGTTGGGGGGGTCACTGTACATGAGCTCGGGACCACTTCTGACATGCACATGCCACAGTGTGCCACATGTGACATGCGTATGTTGGGGATACAAGTGGGACAGACATGGATGGGGACAGACTACTACACAACACATATTGCACACATACACAAATGTCATTTGGTGCCAGTATTCACTGGCAAATTAATGCTGGCACCACAATGACAGTACAATCACACCTGTCAACTGTGTCCATGTGTGCACATTTCAAAGGGACCTGTGCCTGTCATGTTGTGCTCCGAGTTTTGTGTGTGAGTCAGTAGGTGTATGTGTGTGTGTGTGATGCAATTGGCTGGTTGAAGTGGAGGGAGGGCTATGTGGTTGTGTCGGTATGTGTGCCACTTGCATAAGGCATTGATATTGTTGTTGTGCTGTGTAGTGTGTTGTGTTGCTGTGTGCAAGATATAGGTGAGTGTTGTGTGGCAGTTGTTGTCATGATGTGTGTAGTGGTAATGTTGTGTGTGTGTCTGTGTAGATGAGTGTGTGGTTGTGCTTGTTGTTGTGATTGTATCGTGTGTGGGTGCAGCATCACTAGTGTGTGTATATTGTGTTATGGATGTATGACAATGTGTGTTTTTTGCAGCATGTACATGTTATGGTGGAATGTAAATGGATAATAGTGTGTATGTGGTGTGTTGAGTCATGTGTGATGCTTGGAGACGAAGGTACAGTGTGTGTTTGTGTGACTTACCTGTACTCCATAGCCACTGCCATTGTCCGATGTCCATTGGGTCCCGAGATGTCCTCCCTCCGTCGGCAAACCATCACCAGTACACCGCCTGCAGGACTGTAACATCTAAATACAGCGGGCGGAACACCGTCCGCTTGACAGTCTTCTTGGGTTCCCAGCCCTGCAGTTTGGCGGTAACACAGCCATAATCCAAATCAGGCCCTTTGTCTTTTGAGCTATGTCTCAAATGATAGTGCCTTGTTTAAGCGACTGTAATGAATTTTATTAATAAAACAATAAATTATACATGCAACAAACTACTGACCCTATCCAACTTGTAAAGAGGATGAAGAAAGTTTAGAAAAGCCCACAAATCTACATGGCTGTAAGCATGGCCAACATTCCAAGGAGAACCACTCTCTGGAGTGTCAACTTCTAACTCTTTGAGCAGGATTCACTGCTGCGGAGATCTCTGCAGTCGTGGCAGGGATCTTAGCCTCAGTAAATGGGTTTATGCTTATCTGGAATTCCTTTATGAATTCCTGACAGGCATAGTAAAGTACATTTTATGCTGAATGTATGTTCAGGACTGGGTTTACCTTTGTAGAAGGATCCTCACAATGTGGAGGGTCAAAACCAAGTTCTGCTTCAAAATTGGTAAACAACTTAGCAGCTGTGGTGGTGCTTTCTTCCATAAATGTTAACTTCTTTCCAGGTATGTGAAGTTTTTAAAATCTTAATGCTTAAAAGTTAAAATATTCCTGTACAAATATGAAAATAGTAGCTGATTCATTGAAAGAAGACCCTACTTTTGTGCACTCCTTTTATTCTGAGGTGAGTGCTAAAAAGTATAGACAGTTTTTGACACCAGCAGGAGCGCACACTTGCTACCAGTTGTGATCAAGGAGATCACCTTCATAAAGAGGAGGGAGGTGGGAGATCACAGGCAACAGTGAATGAAAGGCCAGTAGGAGAGGAGTATGTAGTATAATTTGGGAAGACAACTCAGAGCAGTGACAAAGGCCACAACATTTCCAGTATGTGAGTTTTTTCCACCCTCCTACTGAAAATGTAAAGAATCTCTTTTTAAAAATAAATACATTATTGAGCAGATTGCCATAGTACAGAATAAATCGTAAGGCAATCCCTTTTCCAGACTACCCATCCTATATATAGCAGAAGGCATGTTTTAGTGATCCAGCATTTACATTTCTTTGTGACACAAATTTCAGTAAACACTATTTCAAATACACCAAGGCCCTCATCCTGACCTTGGCGGGCGGCGCAGGCCGCCCGCCAAAGTCCCGCCGTCAGGTTACCGTTCCGCGGTCGAAAGACCGCGGCGGTAATTCTGACATTCCCGCTGGGCTGGCGGGCGGCCGCCTTCAGGCCGCCCGCCAGCCCAGCGGGAAAGAGGCTTCCACGATGAAGCCGGCTCGGAATCGAGCCGGCGGAGTGGAAGCTGTGCGACGGGTGCAGTTGCACCCATCGCGTATTTCACTGTCTGCGCAGCAGACAGTGAAATACATTTAGGGGCCCTCTTACGGGGGCCCCTGCAGTGCCCATGCCAGTGGCATGGGCACTGCAGGGGCCCCCAGGGGCCCCGCGACCCCCCCTACCGCCATCCGGTTCCCGGCGGGCGGACCGCCGGGAACTGGATGGCGGTAGGGGGGGTCGGAATCCCCTCGGCGGCGCAGCAAGCTGCGCCGCCTTGGAGGATTCCAAGGGGCAGCGGAAAACCGGCGGGAGACCGCCGGTTTTCCTGCACTGACCGCGGCCAAAGCGCCGCGGTCAGAATGCCCTGCGGGGCACCGCCGGTCTGTCGGCGGTGCTCCCGCAGACCGCCGGGGTTAGAATCACCCCCCAAGTTTGGTCACATTTTGACAACATTACATTAATTCATATTAGATCATTTTAACATGCCATTGTGCAGAAAAATTGACACTTTTAGATCTGACAGCAGTAGGGTGGTCATCCTCCAACTTTTTGACTACCTCCCTCCACTTTTCTGACACTGTTTGTGATGGTTTTAGGACTCTGCACACTTTACAACTGCTAACCAGTGCTAAAGTGCATATGCTCTCTGTGTAAATGGTACTGTTGATTGCTTTATACATGATTGGCTATTTAATTTACTTGTAAGACCTTAGTAGAGTGCACTATATGTGCCTAGGGCCTGTAAATAAAATGCTACTAGTGGGCCTGCAGTACTGGTTGTGCCACCCACTTAAGTAGCCCCTTAACCATGTCTCAGGCCTGCCATTGCATGGCCTCTGTGTGCAGTTTCACTGCCACTTTGACATGGCATTTAAAAGTACTTGCCAAGTCTGAAACTCCCCTTTTTCTACATATAAGTCACCCCTAAGGTAGCCCATAGGTAACCCTAAGGACAGGGTACTCTGTAGGTAAAAGGCAGGACATGTACATGTATGTTTTATATGTCTGGTAGTGGAAAACTCTTAAATTCGTTTTCCACCACTGTGAGGTCTGCTCCTTTCATAGGATAGCATTGTGACTACCTTCATACACTGTTTGAGTGGTAGATTCCAATCAGAAAGGGGTAACCGGGTCATATTTGGTATGGCCAGAATGGTAATAGAAAATTCTGTTTATTGGTGAGGTTGGATTTTATATCACTATTTTGGAAATGCAACTTTTAGAAAGTTAGCATTTCTCTGCACTTAAAATCCATCTGTGCCTGACAGCCTGTCTCCAATCAACGTCTGGGCTCAGCTGTTTGACAGCTTCCTTGTGCATTTCACCCAAACAATCACAAACACAGGACACTCAGGGGGTCATTCTGACCCTGGCGGTAATTACCGTCAGGGCGGAGGTCGGCAGTAGCACCGCCAACAGGCTGGCGGTGCACCGCCGGGCATTCTGACCGCGGCGGTACAGCCGCGGCCAGAAGCGGAAAGCCGGCGGTGTACCGCCGACTTTCCGCTGCCCATGGGAATCCGCCATGGGGATTCTGACACCGCATACCGCCATCCTGTTCCTGCCGGTTCGCCCGCCGGGAACAGGATGGCGTTATGGGGTGCCGTGGGGCCCCTGGGGGCCCCTGCAGTGCCCATGCCAATGGCATGGGCACTGCAGGGGCCCCCGTAAGAGGGCCCCACAAAGAATTTCAGTGTCTGCTTTGCAGACACTGAAATTCGCGACGGGTGCAACTGCACCCGTCGCACCTTCCCACTCCGCCGGCTCCATTCTGAGCCGGCGTCCTCGTGGGAAGGGTGTTTCCCGCTGGGCTGGCGGGCGGACTTTCGTCGGTCGCCCGCCAGCCCAGTGGGAAACCCAGAATGACCGCTGCGGTCTTTTGACCGCGGTACGGTCTTCTGGCGGTTCCCGCTTGGCGGGCGGCGGAATCACCCCCTCAGTCACACCTGCACTCATCTGCATACAGAATGGGTCTTCCTTGGCTGGAAGGGTGGAGAGCCTGACACTTACATTTCAAAGGCTAGTGGCCTGCCCTCACACAATGGACTGCCAAACCCCCTACTGGTGCCCTGGCAGACAGACCTTTACTGAAAGGGGAACTTGTGCACTTCAAAACCACTCTTTGAAGTTTCCACCCCTTCAAAGACATTTTTGGGTATATAAACTGGGTCTCTGACCCCACCAACTCAGACATTTCTGGACCTGAACGAGCAACTTGTCAAGTGGAACTGCCTGGCTTCCAAAAGGACCAAACAGGACTGCTTTGCTGAGAAGGACTGCTGCCCTGCTGTTGTCCTGCTGCCCCGCTACCCTCTGACTTTGCTGAGAAGTACTCTCCAAGGGCTTGGATTGAACTTGCCTCTTGTTTTCTGAAGTCTAGGACCAAAAAGACTTAGGCCCTCACTATGATATTGGCAGTAAAAACTGCCTACTGCCGCGGTGACGGCCGCCAAAAGACCGTTGCAGCGGCTACCAGCCGTCAGCCGAATTATGACCACAGCCATATTTCCGCCAGAAGAACGGTGGAAATCCAGCTGTGGCCATGCCGGCAGACGGTGGTAAGGTAGCGCTGCTGCTGGCTGTAGACCGCCGCAGACCATATCATGACCCATGATATGGCTTGGCGGTGTTCTGCTGGCGGAGGCTGCTGCTGGGAGCAGCGCCTGTCCCGTCTCCTGCTAAAGGACCCCCTGGCATCAGGTAAGTCAGTGCTCCGACAGGGGCAGGGGTGGGGGGTATTGTGTGTGTATGTGGGTGTGCGTGTGTGTATGCAGGTGTGTGATGCACGTTGTATGTTCAGGGATGGATGTGTGAGTGCGTGTATGTTGTGTTGTGTGAATGTGTGTGTGCTTGTATTTATGTCAGTGTGTGTGGATGTGTGTGTGATTGGATGTATGCATGCATGGATGAATGTGGGTATGAGTGTTTGTATGCGTGTGTTCATGTGTGCATGAAGGTGCGTGTATGTAGTGGAAGGGGCTGGAAGGGAATCTGGGGATGGGAAGGGGGGGCGGGGAAGACCCCTATAGCGCCTACCGCCATGGTTTTTGTGGCAGGAAGGAAGCCACGAAAACCATGGCGGTAGGGGGGTCATAATCCCGCAGCCGGGCAAGTGACGGCCTCAGGGCTGGAGATTGAAGTCTCCAGCCTGGCGGTCATTACCGCCATGATGGTTGGTGTGGTACATTGTCTTAAAATGGAGAAAAGTACTGCCAGCCTGTTGGCAGTACTTTCTTCCATATTAACGCCGTCCACCGGGGCCATGATGACCCCCTTAATCTCTTCAGGAAACTCCTTGAGCGCCAAAAATCGATGCACAGCCTGCCTGAAACAATGCACAGCCTGCCTTGCGACCAAGAAAGCGCTGCACAGCCGAACCGGAATGACGCATCCCGACATCCTGAGTGGAAAATGCTATAGCATCTGCTGTGCGACAGAAAATGTGATACATCGCCCTACCAGATCGATGCACCGTCTGTGACTTCTTCCAGCGCACCCAGGCTTTCCCCACATCATCCCTGGGCATCAAAAAGATCAAAAGATCCCCGCTTCGCAGTCAGGACCCAAGACTGCATGCGTAAAAATTACGCAATCCCCTTGCAGCGTGGAAAGAAACAACGCAACGTCTGTGCGCATAATCTGACACACACCTAATTTTTTCACACATCTCCTCCTCTGCAGTCTTGGTGCGTGTTATTTTTTACGCAAACCAGGTACTTTGTGTAATCAAGAGACAACTGTTGACTTCTAAGATTTAAGACTCTTTTTGTACTTGCAAAAGTGATATTTCAACTTGTGCATATTGGATCTTTATCTTTTTTACCTTATTTTATTCAGATAAATATCAACTATTTGTCTAATCCAGTGATGTATTTTTGTGGTGTTTTCACTGTGTTACTGTTTGATTTATTGCACAAATACTTTACACATTACTTTCTATGTTAAGCCTGACTCTTCCTTGCCAAGCTTATGAGGGAAAAAGAACAGTTGATGGATGGAATGTAGACCAAATCAAACATTCACCTCCAGTCACAGATCTGTGTTAAATCCATCAGTTTTTTTGTTCACCATGCCATTCCAGTTTGGACCCAGCTATATGCAAATCAGTCTTGACCCTGTTCCCCATGGGAACAGTCCAGCCCGAACTGCCAGGCCAGGTCCTCCATGAACCAAAAACAAGCATCCTGGACCAGTTTTGGGGTACCACCACTCTTCAGCCAGGCTAGCTTGACTCTGGTGGCATAGTGAGGACGGGACACATGTCTGGGCATACTCTTCCCCCTTGGGGTAACAAATGCAAAAAGAATAGTTGATGGACGGAATGTAGACCAAATCAAACATTCACCCCCAGTCACAGATCTGGGTTAAATTCATCAGTTTTTTGCTCACCATCCCATTCCAGTTTGGACCCAGCCATATGCAAATCAGTCTTGACCCTGTTCCCCATGGGAACAGTCCAGCCGGAACTGCCAGGCCAGGTCCTCCTTGGACCAGAAACAAGCATCCTGGGACCGGTTTCACTGTAGTATCCCTCTTCCACCAGGATAGCTTGAATCTGGTGGCTACCAATCTACCAGAGGGTGGGCACAGTATAATTTGGATTGTGGGGGATTTACCCTGACCAGAATTGTGCTCCCTGCTTTGACAAAGGATTATACCTCTGCCAACTAGAGACCCCATTTCTAACAGGCACAGACAAACATTCCACTATGCTAAGGTGCAGGTGCGGATTCCTGATACAAAGTGCAAAAGAAAAACATGTGCAGAAAAGAATATCACAATCATTGACTTAGATCACATTAGATCGCATTAACCTGTCATGTGTTAACAAAAGAATGGACACAAACAATCATCCCACTGTGTTAAACTGCAAGTGCAGATTCCTGATACAAAGTGCAAGAGAAGAACATGTGGAAACAAGCAAATAATTGAAAGCAGCCTTCTTTTCACTTATCAGCACATAGCCAACAAACTTTTATGTTGAAGGGCCTCAAATACCCCTTCTTCCATTCTTTCATTTTAAAACTGCTATAGTACTTTGCTAGAGGAATGCGTCAACAGGTGAAGAGGGGAAAAATATTGCACTCTATATTTTCAAAAGTGCACCAATGTTAAATCGACTTCCTAATTCTAACAAGTCCCTCAATGCTGGGTCATATTCTCCAGTGGTGCCCATACAGTAAGATAATTTTTCAAGCTTCCCATCCTCCTAGCATTTGCTTCTTGAAACAGCCCTGTCCTTTGTAGCTTCACTAGCCATATCTCCCCCAAACAGTACCAACTTTTCTTCTTTTTTGTAATGCAGCTCCTGTAATTGTGACAGCTTGGGGTGCTAAAAAAAGGTATGTAACCAATCACCATTTTCTTCTTGGGTGCATCTCAAACATTTGGTAGTGATAGATGGATCAAAAATATGAATTGTTCTTGAAGTACAATAAGCCATCCATCATGAGAAAAAATGAATTCTCTTAAAATAGGCTGCCGTAAGGAAATTATATCCTAATATTGAAATGTGTTCCCATTTCCCGACTGCCAGCTGGCATCCTGTCGCCTGTTCTATCTTTCTTAGATGATCTTTGATCACTGAGGAGTCTGGTTACTTCCAAAGGAACCAATACCAATTCCTTATCCTGATCAATTGGGTTTTATACCATAATTTCATCAACACAACTGAGGAATGGCTTATTTCTTGCAGACAGATATTTATCAAACATTTAGTCTGAACAAAGCTGTGCCACAGTTTCTTTTGTTCCATCCCTACTCGCAGCTGTATTTCCTCCCAGTCTGCAATCTGAGTTACTAAATAGAGATCACCCAAAGACCAATACCCTTGAGAGTTACATATCCTGCAATCACTTTTGATATCACCAGACCTAACCCCTTACTGTCCTGCAGCATTACCATACGATAACACACTTGGGCTTGTCTAGTTTTAAAAATACTTTTCACTATCCAATTAATTTTGCTTAGCACCTTATATCTGGTTATTTTCTGCAATCTTGCTATCTTTAAAAACAGTAGTAAGTTGCCTCCACACCCCTGCACCATCCTCCTAATAAGAAAGAGATTGAGATCTCCCTCTACTGTACCCATTCCAACCAAAATATCGAACCATATGGCCTGGTAGTACAAAAAGAATTCAAGAAGAGAACAACCACCTTGTTACTTGTCAAGCTGGAGAATTGAGTATCTCACTCTTTATTTTTTTACTTTTCCATTGAAATTTAGTTATGAGGAAATCTAGCTCTTCAAAAATACCCTATTAACCTTTGTCGGGAGATTTGCAAATAGAAATAAAAACAAGGGCAGGATAGACAATTTTATCAATGATGCTCCCTACTAATGTGGGAGACAACAAGGACCATCTGTTCAGAGAGCATTTCACCTTCTCCATCGTCTTCTCGTAGTTCAACCTGACCAGGTCGGTATATTTATTTGTCACATAGATCTCACAATAACAAATAGGACAAGTACTATTATAATTCTTAATTATGTCCAACATTCAGAGTACCCTTGATATTAATCTGATCGGCTCCTAAATACAAGACCATATCATCTGCAAACAACTTAAATTTGGTCATCCACTGCAGCGGGGGTGGCAATATTAGCAGCAATACGTATTATTTCCACAAGTGGTTCAATACCACGAAAAGGACAGAGGACATTGGGCAATCCTTTCTAGTACCATGTTTAATTTGCACAGCATCTGCCAACTTTGCATTAAATATTCCCCATGCTTCAGCCCCTTGGTATAGTTTTTTAAGCATTGCCTCTATTCTAGCTGGAAATTCCAACTTCCCTAGTGCAAAAAATAAGGAATCCCAGTTGACAAGGTCGAAAGCCTTTTCAGCATTGACCACTACACTTGTGGCTTTATCTTGGGACCTAGAAAAAAATCTATAGCCTGGGCCCGTTACTGAGTATTTGCTGCCATTTCTCACTTTGGTAAAAACCCATTCTGCTCCTTGTGGACCAGAGTCTGCCAAACAGCAACTATATCTGATGTCCAAATCTTTGTAAATAACTTATAATCAGCATTAAGAAGGTTTATTGGGAAATATGAGTGTGTGCTCATGGGATCTTTATCTCTTTTTAAGAAATGTACCACAAATGACTCTTTGAAAGTCAAGGGAATTTCCAGCCTGCCTCCTCTTTCATTAAATAATTGCTCCTGATGTGGTAGTAATTCTTTTTTGGAATACTATATATATCTCAGTTGGGATTCCGTCGGTGCCCGTCGCCTTGTCATTTGACATCTTTTGTAACACCCGAGCAGCTTCTCCAAGTGAGATAGCCTGCAGTAATATCTCTACCTGCACCTTGGTCAAGTACAGTAGCCTAGTCTTCCCAATGAATTCCTCAAGACTCAATCTGAAAACGTTGTTGGCATTCCCATAGATTTTTTTAGAATGCTGTAGAAATATATTGCTATTTTTATGCCATCTTTTTGCCCTATATTTGAGTTGAGATCCTTAACTGCCCCAATACGCAATGCATATTGCTTAAGACCTGTCGACCAGGTCTTCATATTGCTGCTGCTGAAAAGTTTTTGCACTATTTATCTCTTCAAGAATAAAAGATCCCTCAAAGTTTGCTTGGTCTGGTCGTGTTTTTCTTTTAACTCTGATCTTAGTTCTATCTCCCCCTGACTAATGCATTTTGTGCAAGATCAAGAGCACTTTGTAGCTCTTTGACTCGAGCTTTCCGAGCTCTATTCTGAGCCGATTTATATGCAATCACCTGATCTCTAAATGTGGCTTTAAATGATTCCCATTTTGCAAAGGGTGAGGCAGTGCCTTAATTGATCCAAAAGAAACTCTTGTATGAAATTACATGTAGTATCTAATCAGATCTGGTACACCAAAGTGTCCTGTCAAACCGCCATCATTTCTTCAGGATTTTAAATCTTCAATCTCTTTTGTGACACTTATCACTAAACAATCTGAGAATCCATTAGCCCAAATCACCGTTTTTCTCAACTTCAACAAATTTGAGAGAAAAAAAGTCTAGTTTTGAAGCCGTGTAATGTTGACTAGAAAAGCACATAAATTGTGCCTGTTCAGGATGATCCAAGCACTACAGCTCAACCAGATTTAAATTGTATTACAGTAAGTCAAATTTATGCTTCAACTGTTTTTTTGTTCTTTTTGAAGTGTCTCATAGTTGAAATCTCCTCCCGAAATTAAAGGTTCCTCTTCCCCCATTGCAGCAGCAATTTTTTCCCTCAAGGGGGCATGGTCATCTTGCATCAGACCATAGTAATTAAGGAGACTAGATGAGACTCCTTGGACTCAAACTTTTAACCAGACCCTGTTCATTTATTATCACCTCCCTTACCTCCCAATTCACTGATCTGGAAAGATAGATAGCCACTCCCCGAACAGCCAGCTCTGCTGACGCAAAAAAGACATGCGCAAAGTTCATAGGAATACACATTTTTGGGTTATTCTCTTAAAGGTGGGTCTCCTCAAAATATTGAACTCCCTTACCCTGCCTTAGTTTAACTACCTCTCTATATAAGGACGGTTGAGGCTGGACCATTTTCCTCCCCTTCTCGACATCTGAACATGTTCTCCTGCTCATGTTAAACCTACACACAAATTCCCGCTGGCATATCTACCCATTTTTATTTTTCATCCACACCAAGTGCATTGACACCAGAACTCCAACTACGCCCATGCCCAATGCTACTTGGAATGGGACTAGCCCACACTATGCCCAACAATCTCTACCTAGCTGTGGTCCCCTGAAATAACACCCTAGCAAGCTCAGAAGGGAGAAAGTATCTTTCACCTCTCCCCTGCCTCTAGATCTAATTGTGATTGTCATCAACTATATAACACACAAAGAGATGAGCCATATACTTCCAAACACATTACATTGTTGCCACTGTCGTAGTTTGACCAGGGTCTGCTGGTTTAAGAATGACAGTACTTATGTTTGTGGGTGACTATGCCAGTCCTACAACAAATCGCAACCGGTGTCCCAACACTCCTGGCACACAAGCACCCAAACAGTAAAGGGTGATTTGTGGCAGCCTTTGTGCATGGACTCAAGAGTGCGAATCTCAGGGAGTGTTGTGGTTAAACAAGATTACACCTTTCTCACAGGAACAACATGCCTCAATCAAACACAGGCATTAAAGGAGATGCAGTAAAGTTTTTAAAAGGTTTTATTAACAAGACTGCAATCTACGATAAGTTACATGGGCTGCAATGATTAGGATAATGAATAATGCAAGAAGCAGAATTGTGAACATGAGAGTAATTAATACAAGACCTCCACCATCTTGCAATAACATAAAATGACATGAGATGTGAAATATGTTCTAATACACTAACATGATGAATGTAATTTCTAACCTAAAGAGAGTTGGTGTGTTACACCTAATCTACCAGTACCATGTCAGTGAAAAGAGCCCCCCAACCCTCATAACCTTGGAATGAGGTCTCTAGATCAGACTCCATAGGAACACGAAGATTGGGTAAGTATCAAGGCGCCGCGCAGCATGGATAGCATCAATGGCATCTGGTAGGAATCCCTCTGACTATCTGCCTGTGTAAGGTGCATTTATACAGATCTGATCAGACCCCTGACTTAAGTCTGTTCCCAAACAATAGATAACAAGACATGCTTGGGTCGGCAATTATATAAACAATTCCCTCAAATGCACAAAGTGGAAAAGTACCTACTGTGAAAACCTACATCTTATCTATCTTTGGCGCTGATAGTGACGCCTTAGCAGAGTGACACTGATAGCATGAAACTAAAACATTGTCCTAACTAAAAACAATGCAGCCATCTTGGAAAGATATAATTAAATAATTGTGCTAAACCAGAGCAAGCTAAGTAGGGTAAAGGTCACTGGGAGATGGAGGCACAAGTCTGCAAGCCAGAAGGCTAAGCTAACTCCTGCTTCCTATTAAAACAAGATAGGATTCACTACACTACCCATTTTCAACAGGTTCTGGGCCACTTCAAGCAATGAACACAGAAAAAATTGACCTTTAGATAATATTTTTAGTTTAGACCTTTGTGCTATGGGGGCCTGGGCCCCTGCTGCCCTTACTTGACTCATCAGTCCAATTGAGTCTCTTCTTCTACGTCCCAATGCCACTGACATGTCAGAGAACACTCAAACCTGATCCTTCTCCGCCAGACAGAATGATCACATTTGAATAGCTTTTTATGAATCTGTTCTTTTAGTCTATAGTCTGCAAAGTTTACAATGATGGTAAGCAGATACTTTGCATTTGTCGGCCTTTGAGTGGGACTTGCATGATTGTTAAATTATCTGATGTGTTTTCCACAATGTAAGCTTTGATCAGTGATTTCATAAATTGCAACATATTCTGGTGGATGCCCCTATGTTGTGCTTCTTCCAGTGCTCCCACAAATCAGAGATTTGACCTCCTGGCATAATTTTACATGTCTCCAATTTTATTCTGTGATTCTCGCAGCATCCTCCTCACATTATTCAACACATTATCCCTATCCAGGGAGCGATCTTCCAGATCTGACACAATTTGCTCTAGCTTTTGAAATTGTGCCAGAATCTATCCCATCGCCTCCTCTATTTTGTACAGCCTCAGATTAATCTTAGCCTTTTTCTTGCTTTGTGTGTCCCTCAGCTCACGCAATTCATGCAAAATAGTTTCAAGCAAGAACTGTGACTGGGCCTGATCAGCCTTGCCTTCCATTTGCATTTGCAGAATGTTAGAAATGGGGTCTTTGGTTGACAGTCAGGTTACCCCCTGTTCAAGCAAGGACCCTCACTCTAGCCAGGGTAAAAGATAATCACCCTCAGCTAACCCCTGCTTACCCCCTTGGTAGCTTGGCAGAGCAGAAGGCTTAACTTCAGAGTGCTAGGTGTAAAGTATTTGTACCAACGCACACAGTAACTTAATGAAAACACTACAAAATGACACAACACCAGTTTAGAAGAATAGGAAATATTTATCTAAACAAAACAAGACCAAAACGACAAAAATCCGACATACACAAGTCAAGTTATGAATTTTTAAAGATTAAACAAAAAAATAGCGCTTAGAAACAAAAATGCTTAGATGAGATGTTAACACGGCGTCGTGACGGAGTCTTTCCCAACAAGCCGACACCAGCGGCGCCGGACACGGAGTCGTGTAGACCCCCAAGTACAGTACCTTTGGTGAAGAGTGAAAACAAGCCGATGTGCGAAGTCGGGGATCGCGGCGTTTGTGCGAAACGTTGAGTCCGTGCACTTCGAGCGGCGTCGGTCACGACGTGGTGCAGCGACTTCCACGGAGTCGTGGACTTCAGTGCGACTGCAGCGGCGTCGGGCCTGCGGAGAGCGTCGCGTTCCAGGAAGGTTACGGCGTCGGGTGCAGGCGGCGTCACAAGATTCACCAGCGGCGTCGGTCCGGAGTCATCCGAAGTCGATTTCCTTGGATTTCTACCAGCTTTCCTTTCAAGGGCCCAGGGACTGGATAGGGCACCACTTGTCAGAGCAGGAGTCTCTCCAGAGACTCCAGGTGCTGGCAGGGAGAAGTCTTTGCTGTCCCTGAGACTTCAAACAACAGGAGGCAAGTTCTAAATCAAGCCCTTAGAGATTTCTTCACAAGATGGAAGGCACACAAAGTCCAGTCTTTGCCCTCTTACTCTGGCAGAAGCAGCACTGCAGGAAAGCTCCACAAAGCACAGCCACAGGCAGGGCAGCACTTCTTCCTCAGCTATCAGCTCTTCTCCAGGCAGAGGTTCCTCTTGGTTCCAGAAGTGTTTCTAAAGTCTGTGGTTTTGGGTGCCCTTCTTATACCCAATTTCTCCTTTGAAGTAGGCCTACATCAAAGAAAAGTCTCTTTTGAGTGTGATATCCTGCCTTGCCCAGGCCAGGCCCCAGACACTCACCAGGGGGTCGGAGACTGCATTGTGTGAGGACAGGCACAGACCTTTCAGGTGTGAGTGACCACTCCTCCCCTCCCTCCTAGCACAGATGGCTCATCAGGAAATGCAGACTACACCCCAGCTCCTTTTGTGTCACTGTCTAGTGTGAGGTGCAACCAGCCCAACTGTCAAACTGACCCAGACAGGGAATTCACAAACAGGCAGAGTCACAGAAATGGTATAAGCAAGAAAATGCTCACTTTCTAAAAGTGGCATTTTCAAACGCACAATCTTAAAATCAACTTTACTAAAAGATGTATTTTTAAATTGTGAGCTCAGAGACCCCAAACTCCACATGTCCATCCGCTCCCAAAGGGAATCTACACTTTAATCAGATTTAAAGGTAGCCCCCATGTTAACCTATGAGAGGGACAGGCCTTGCAACAGTGAAAAACGAATTTAGCAATATTTCACTGTCAGGACATATAAAACACTTTACTATGGCCCTGATTATGACCTTGGCGGATGGCGGAGGCCGTCCGCCAAGGTACCGCCGCCAAATGACCGCACCGCGGTCAGAAGACCGCGGCGGCCATTCAGACATTTCCTCTGGGCCGGCGGGCGCTCTCCAAAAGAGCGCCCGCCGGCCCAGAGGAAATGCCCCTGCAACGAGGACGCCGGCTCAGAATTGAGCCGGCGTAGTTGCAGGGGTGCGACGGGTGCAGTTGCACCCGTCGCGTATTTCAGTGTCTGCAAAGCAGACACTGAAATACTTTGCGGGGCCCTCTTACGGGGGCCCCTGCAGTGCCCATGCCATTGGCATGGGCACTGCAGGGGCCCCCAGGGGCCCCGCGGGACCCCCTACCGCCATCCTGTTCATGGCGGGTTTCCCCCGGTAGGGGGTGTCAGAATCCCCATGGAGGATTCCCCCGAGCAGCGGAAAGTCGGCGGGAGACCGCCGACTTTCCGCTTCTGACCGCGGCTGAACCGCCGCGGTCAGAATGCTCGTGGGAGCACCGCCAGCCTGTTGGCGGTGCTCCCGTGGTCGGTGGCCCTGGCGGCCACCGGCCGGCAGGGTCAGAATGACCCCCTATATGTCCTACCTTAACCATACACTGCACCCTGCCCTTGGGGCTACCTAGGGCCTACCTTAGGGGTGTCTGACATGTAAGAAAAGGGAAGGTTTAGGCCTGGCAAGTGGGTACACTTGCCAAGTCGAATTTACAGTTAAAACTGCACACACAGACACTGCAGTGGCAGGTCTGAGACATGATTACAGAGCTACTTATGTAGGTGGCACAACCAGTGCTGCAGGCCCACTAGTAGCATTTGATTTACAGGCCCTGGCACCTCTAGTGCACTTTACTAGGGACTTACTAGTAAACCAAATATGCCAATCATGTATAAACCAATCAATAATACAATTTACAGGGAGAGCATATGCACTTTAGCACTGATTAACAGTGGTAAAGTGCTCAAAGTTCAAAAGCCAACAGCAATAGGTCAGAAAAAATAGGAGGCAGGAGGCAAAAAGATTGAGGATGACCCTGCATAAGCAAAAAAGTCCAACACAGAATTTTAGATCCCTTCACTAGGCTGGGTCTGAGCCCAATCCAAGAAGGGGCCTAATTGCCACCTTGATCTCCTTGCCAATGACTTTGCTCAGGCTCTGACTCTGATTGTTGATCCTCTGACAATTTCTCATCCATTTGTCTTTCTGTGTTCCCATGTCTCATCGACTCCTCTAGTACCTATTCTATTACCAGCTCTGTTATGAGATCCTGGTTCTTGCTATGTCCCGTCACATAGCCACATCAACATTTGCATCTAGCAGCACCAGTATTTTTGTCAAGTTTCTGATTTTTTTTGTTACAACAAGGGATAGTTTCTCCTGTCAGTGCTTGTGGCATTCTCGACATTCAGGCCATCTTGCATAAGACTTAATGATTGTAGCTGGGGCTGAGATCCTCCTCCCTCCTTCTTGATGGCCCCTGCCATGCTGGTGGCCACCGTTGGCACAGTAGAGCTAGCTGCTGCTTGCCCCCAATCTGGCACCTTATTTCCCTGATTTTCCTCCATACCCGGCGTTGCATTAACAGGGCTATTGCCATGCCATATAATCTTGGTCACTAAATACATTGATGACGCTGCTTTAGACATTATCACTGGCTGGATGTTGCTGGTTATTTACTCCTTACACTGCAAGGAGGACGCACAAATGTCCTTTTATCCTTCTTTAGCTGTGGGGGTGAATCAACAGTTGCAAACTTCGAGTCTCTTCCATGCGGCTGCTGCATATACCACACCAATTTTCTATTGCCAAGGAAGATTATTCACAAACAAAAGGGCTCTGATATGCTCTACTGCAGCTTGCCAGAACTTGCATGTGAGGCACCCAACAATACAAGAAGGAGATTGACCCAACAACCCTCAACCGCAGGCAAGAGACTGCAGTAGGCTAGTATAGCGAGGCATTCACTTACCGCTGTGAGAGAGTTGGCGGCTCCCTTGTGCATCTGGATCTTCAGCAGAAATGTCTCCCTGTCACCTTGCAAATCACATTTATTGCCACTTTTGGCAAACAGCAACAAACAAAGTGCAACTACAAACAAATTGTGTAAATGGCACCTTCTTCATGGCCTCTCCTTGTGTCCCAGTCCAACCCGGAAGCACTCTGTCCAGACGCAGTACGTAGTGAGGGGGAGGTCCGAAAGTGTGCCTACCAGCAGATCAAGTGTGATCCATCCACCTGGCCCAAAAATGTAAAAAATCACAGGGACACTTATTATCTATGCAACCAAGTTTTCAGCTATAGTTACAGATGTATCTCGTCATCCATTCGTTATATATGAGGAAGCATCTTAAAACAAAATTTGAAAAAAGGTTGCAAAAAAAGAAAGATTGCAGCCAATGGAATGGAAAGGGGGATAAAGAGGGAAGGAATCAAGAACTTAAAAAAAAATAATCTATCAGAAATGGGAGCACAATTATCCCCAATTGCAGTTGTTCAGCATTTACTAATTAAAGTGCTGCGTGGTGAAAGAGAGAATTCACAGACCCTTGGTCAGTGTCTGTTGCTCCCCACCACGCAGCACCAACTGTCTACTGCTGCCCCTGTGTGGCTTTGGGTTTGCACACTTGGGTGTTCGATGGCCTCCTTCATCCGCAGGCACTGGTGTCCAATGGTGAGCTCTGTCTCTGCTTTTCTTGCCTTCTGCTTGTGCCTTTTATAATTTTCTATTTTTCTCTTTTTTTCCCCTAGGTTTCCCTTCTGCCATTTCTCACACTCCCATCCCTTCCCGCCCCTGCCACGAACCCATTGGCACCGCTCCCCTCTCAGAACTGCTTTTCGCACCTCCCAGCTGACCAGCTCCTCCTACCTCCCAGCCCTTCTTAATGGTGGCCGCTGCTCGGTGAAAGAGTGACTTCACTGACCCTTGGTCAATGTCTGTTGCTCCCCACCGCGCAGCACCACCTGTCTAATGTTGTCCCTCGTGACATTCCAGGTTCGTGCACTCACACATTCAATGCCTTCCTCCACCCACAGGCTCCCTCCTGTGCCTCATCCCTGCTGGTCCAGTGGTGAGCACTGTCTCTGTTTTTATTGCCTTCTGCTTGTGCCTTTTTAATTATTTTCTATTTTTCTTTGTTTCATGTGCCTTTTTCTTTTATCCTTTTCAATTTTTCTCGTGTTTTCCCTGGCTTTCCCTTCTGCTGCTTCCCATGGTCCCTTCTCTTCCCATCCCTGCCGCTGCTTCGTCCCTGTGGCCTAGCCCCCTCTCGATGCCGATTTTCCCACCTTCCTGATGACCAGCCACTTCACATCCCTGCCGTTCTTTATGACGACTGGTGCACGGTGAAATAGCGACTTCAATGACCCTTGGTCTGCATCTGTTGCTCCCCACCATGCAGCACCACCTATTTGCTGCTGCCCTTAGCGTTGTTTCAGGTTTGTGCACTCACACATTCAAGGCCCTCATCCACGCGCAGGCTCACGCCTGTGCCTCATCCCTTGTGGTCCAGTGATGAGATCTGTCTCTGTTTTTCTTGCTTTCTGCTTGTGCCTTTTTCTATTCTTTTCTATTTTTCTCTTTGATTCTTGTCCCTTTTTCTTTTAACCTTTTCTATTTTTCTCTTTGTTTCCCTGGCTTTCCTTTCTGCCGCTTCCTGCCCTCCCCTCAGTTCCTGCCCCTGCTCCATCCCTGCGGCTCTGCCCTCCTCTCAGCACTGAATTTCCCACCTCCTGCTACCCAGCTGACAAGCCCCTCCCACCTCTCAGCCCTTCTTAATGGCAGCTTCTGTGCGGCTGTGTAGTGGGCGTGCGCAACGGGTGTGCCACTAGCGTACGAAAGGTGTGCCAAAGGCAAACCTGTCTGCGCCTGGCCCCACCAGGATCACGCCCAGCACCATGGACCCTGGTCCCCACACTTCTCACCAGTACGACACCTGCACCCTCCATGCCCTCAACACCGGACGACCCACTGCATGCCACTTTGCATCACCAAAGGACACCCAAGGCCCATTCACCTGCTCCGACTGTGCTGTCTCCTGTCTTCACTCACCGAATCCTCAAACCACACCCCAACCCAGTACCGGAACTGACCACCACAGCTGCATCATCCTCAACACCCGCTCCCTCATCAAACACAAGGTAGAAATCTGTTATCTGCTTGACTCCATCTCTCTAGATGTCACCTTCTTCACAGAAACCTGGATGACCCCCACCTGAGCCCCGGATATCGCCATAGCCATTCCCGGCAGCAACAAAATCATACACAAGGACCGCATAAACAGTCCAGGAGGAGCCATCACCATCGTCCACAGAAACACCCTCCACCTCACTACTAGTTCTGACGACTATGCTCCTGGCATGGAGCACCTTCATTTCCCTATCAATATCAACCCGAACACCACCCTTTGTGGCACCCTCGTCCACAGAGCCCCTGTACCCTGTCCTCCCTTCAGCAAATCCATAGCCGACTTCATCGCACACCACACCTTCGCCTCAATGGACTAAATCCTCCTTGGCAACCTTAACTTCCCACTGTGAAACCATAACAACCACAACACATCTTGCCTACTGAAGAACCTTTCAACCCGGTGACTCAAACAATTGGTCACTTCATCAAACCACTCAGCTGGACACATGCTTGACCTAGTCTTCTCTGTCAGCAAAGACATCCACGTCACCCACACCTCCAAACTGCACAGGACTGACTACCACTGCATCCACTTCTCCTTCACCAAACCCACCGAACACCACCGCACCCACCACCATATACGAAGGAGCTGGAACAAGGTCTCTAAAGACCACTGCCCTCCTCCAAACACCACAACTGGCCAACATGGACGTCAACTCATCAGCACACAACCTCTACCAATGGATCTGTGACTGTGCCAACATTCTGGCCCCTCTCAAGAAACACTATGACAAACAACCTCCCTAAGAAGAAAGTCAGCTGGTTCTCTCCTGCCCTCCAAAAATCTAAGCGCAACTGTAGAAGGCTTGAGAAAAGATGGAGGAGCAGCAAGACCCTGGCCGACCACGCAGCCTTCAAAACTGCCACCACCACCTTATCAGAACTGCAAAGAAAATGGCTATTCAGGAACGCATCACCGCCAATGCACACAACAGCAAAGAACTCTTCACCATGATCAAGAATTCACCAAATCCAGCACAGACATCCCCCCTCCAAAGACCTCTGCTACAACCTCACCACTTTCTTCTACTGCAAGATATCAGACATCTATGACAGTTTCGCCCCTTCAAGACCCTCCCACCCCACCCACTATTACCTCACCCAAAGAATCCTGTTCCCATCCGACCCTGCACAAATGGACCACTCTCTCCACTGAAGACACCCTGAAGATCATGAAAACCATCCACTCCACAGTCCCCTCGGACCCACGCCCCACCACATCTTCAACCGAGCCAGTGTCACAATCACCCCCTAAATATGCAGCTCCCTCAACTTCTCCATTGAGTTTGTAACCTTCTGGAAGACTGGAAGCACATAGAAATCAACCCACTGCTGAAGGAACCCTCGGCCGACCCGACAGACCTCAAGAACTACAGACCTATCTTGCTGCTTCCCTTCCCAGCCAAACTCATTGAGAAGGCCATCAATTATCAACTTTCTGAATTTATCGAGACCAACCACACACTGGACCCCTCCTAATCAGGCTTCAGAAGCAACCACAGGACCGAAACCAAACTCCTCGCAGAAATGGACGACATTCGTACTCTTCTCGACCAAGGTGAAACTGCCGCCCTCATCCTCCTGAATCTCTCTGCCACCTTTGATACCGTCTCCCACTACACCCTCTGCATTAGACTCCATGACACCGGTATCTGCAGCAAAACCTTAGATTGGATCAGTTCCTTCCTCACCGGCCGAATCCAGGGAGTATGGATACTACAGTTCTCCTCACAACCAACAGAGATCAGCTGCGGAGTTCCTCAGGGATCCTTTCTGAGCCCCACCCTCTTCAACATCTACATGGCTCTGCTCACTAACATCGTACGAAACCACGGACTCAACATGGTCTCCTACGCCAATGATACCCAACTGATCTTCTCCCTCTCCGACAAACCCACTAGTGCATAAAGCAACTTCCACAACTAAATGAAGGCAGTCGCTGCCTAGATGAAGGACAGCTGCATGAAACTCAACTCTAACAAGACTGAGGACCTCATCCTGGGTTCCACCCTCTATGCCTGGGATGACTCCAGGTGGCCCTCTGCACTCAGAACTCCCCCCACACCCACTGACCATGTACGCAACCTCGCCATCATCCTCAACTCCTCGCTCTCAATGAACCACCAAGTCAACACCTTCTTATCCTCAAGTTTTCACACACTCCGCCAGCTCTGAAAGATCATCAAATGGCTCCCAATCGAGTAAAGGAGAACAGTCACCCAAGCACTTACCACCAGCAAATTAGACTACGGCAATGCACTCTATGCCGGCACCACCCAAACACCCCAAAAGAAACTGAAGAATCCAAAACGCCTCGGCCAGACTCATCTTGGACATTCGCTGCTGCAACCACATCTTTGGTCAACTAAGAGACCTTTGCTGGCTCCCAATCAAAAGAATCACCTTCAAGCTCCTCATGCATGCATACAAGGCCCTTCCCAACATTGGACCCACATACCTCAACCACCGCCTGACCTTCCACATGCCCACCAGACACCTCTGATCCACCCAACTGGCCCTCACCACTACCCCAAGGGTATTCAAGAACTCAGCTGGAGGAAGATCCTTCTCTTAACTCACTGCAAAACCCTAGAACGCTCTTCGGCTGCACCTCAGGCAATCGCCTTCGCTACCTCATTTCAAGAAGGACCTCAAGACCTGGCTCTTTGACTGAACCTATTCTTCTCCCCAGCTCCTTGAGATCCTCACGGGTGATTAGCCGCACTCTTTAAGAACTGTGATTGATTGATTGCTTGAAAGTGCAAGACTTCAACTGAAGTAGGGAGCAATACTGGAACTTTGTGTCCCAGCTGATGGACAGACACATCAAGATGTTTTGCACTGCCTTTGTTTCTGAAGCCAAGTGCCATGAATATGTTTCACATTTTAGATTGAAGTTTAAGTAGTGTCATTTGCTCCCGAAGCTGGTTAAAACAACAAAAAAATTAAATAATGTCAAGAAACAAATCATGTTCGCACAGTCAGGTATAAAGTAGAACTATGTATTTGTTTTCCTTTTTATATCACTTTTGATAAACACCTTAACTTTCATTGTCTAAGAACTTATGTAAATGAAACTAGGTTAAGACAGGTGAAGCATCACAGATACTTGGGGAGCCATTCACAAAAGCATTTGAGAGAATGGCAAGCAGTATTACATATTATTCTTTTACATACTCAACTGTGCTGTACAGTATGCAATTACATGCAATATTACCTGAATATTCACATTTATTTACATCTTATACTTTTTTACCAACCCACAATGGCATGTAAGAGTATGTAAAAATGTACTGCAGGAGTACTACTCTATGTACTGTAAAATGTATTTGTGAATAGGGCCCTTCATGTATACCACTGCCAAAGGAGAGCTCCTCTGGTCAACCCCCACTGTGCTCTGAAGGCTGTGCATAGCAAGGATTGACCACTCAGTCAGTTGGGCACTCAGGCAAATTCTTAGAACAAACCATTCAGTTTAGAGCCAAAGGTGGTATCCATCAATCCTGCTGCATACCTTTGCTGCAAAGCGTTGCAGGCCATGCACAGGGGTATAGGAATATGATGTCTGTGATTGAAGACCAACTGTGATTTTAGTTGGCAGGATGAAGCATTGCGGGCTTTGGACAAGCAGCCAAACTCTGAGGTCATGGGAAACGACTGTACACAGTGGGGGTTGACTGAAGGGAGGGTGGACCCCTCTGTGTAAGACAGAAGCTTATGTACATCAGGAATTGGCCAACTGGAGTTTTGGGAATAGGAATGAGTGAAAAATTCCACTCCACCGGTGGATTTGGCAGAATTTTGGCCACTCTTTATTACGTTGGCAAAGTAGATTTCCAGCCAAATTGCACCAACCGCCATGTGGCAGAGGTTGTTCTCAAGTGTGGCTCACCAATGGTAAGTTGGTCAGCCAGCACAAGCGAGAATTGGCATCCTCTTGCGTGAATTTCAGGCACTAGAAAGTCCGGCAGTTGTGGGTGGTTGTGACCGTTTGGGGTGAGAAAGCTGCCACTTAAGTAGAAAATCAATTCGAGCGGAAGAAAAATCAACTTGAGCAGCAGCACCCTCTGGTGCACTGTGTGGTTCAGTTTCCCATGATTTTTCAGTACAGAAAGAGCTCTCAGACCTAAAATTCAGAGCAAGCAACGCAATGTGCTGATTTTTGACCATTCGTGGAACTCCACAGAGTCCAGCTGAGTTTTTATGTAACTCTGTAGAATTCTGTGGAGTGAAACTCCAAGAGTTCCACCCACCTCTAGTTGGAAACAGGGCCAACTACTTGTACACAGCCATGCACAGTGGGAGTTGGTCACAGGAACAGTTAGTCACTTGATACATACCTAGCACCATATCAATTTATGTGTAGGACTGATTTACCCTTTTAGATTTCATTACTGGCTCTCATCTACCTTATATTTTATCTACTAGAGGGTGTAAAGGTGACATTTGCATGCATCATTGTATGACACTCTAGGTATGTTCAGCAGCCTCCATCAGGTTTCTAGAGACGTTCTCTACCTACATCTTTTTTCACATAAATATCACAGACTACTTCATTAGTTCTCACACAGGCAGATAATGCACGATGCACATGAGAGATTAGAATCTTTATATTATTTTCTCAGGTAAAGATGCAAAGTTGCCTGTGGTATGCTTGTGTGTTAACACTACGCAGGCAAGACATTTTGGGTCAGGTGTAAGTAGCTTTTTTCTTGTCCCAAATGGCCCGATTCGTAGAATCGAGCCGTTTGTGACAAGAAAAAAGCATTTTGATATGTACAAACCCTATTTTGTGAATTCAGTAATCTATTAAACGAATCGCAAAATAGGTTTGCAAGTCGTAATGAGGAAGGGTTGTTCCCTTCCTAATTGCAAGTCGCAGTGTGATGTATGATTGATTTGTGACCAAGAATGCAGTAAAAAAAAAATCGCAGTTACCACCAATTTCAAAGTGGTGCTAGCCCATTCGCAAACGGGCAGGGGTCCCCATGGGACCTCTTCCCCCTTGTGGATGTTAATGAAAATATTTTTTCGGAGCAGGCAGTGGTCCCACTCTTTGTTATGCTGGTAAAGTAGATTTCCAGCCAATATAAAAAATGCTCTGAAAAAATGAAAAGAAAACCTTTCATTTTTGTTTTTGAAATGCATACTGTTTTCCTTTAAGGAAAACGGGCTGCATTTTTTTTTTTAAACTGCTTCATTTAAAAGCAGTCACAGACATGGTTGTCTGCTGTCCCCAGCAGGCCACCATCCCTGTGAGTGCAGCCATTCCCAATGGGCTCGCAAATTGCAACCTACCTCATGAATATTAATGAGGTAGGTCATTTGCAACCACATTGGGAATCACAGACAGTGTGAGGTACACTGTTATATATATGCTTTTGTGACTCACAATTTGTGAGTTTCTAATGAGTCACAAAACTCTGGGTCGTACATCTGGCCCTTTCTGTGGTAAATATGCCTGCCAAAATGTGTTTAAGGAATACATATTATCTCAACAAAGGCCGATCAGGTCGAAGCATGTCAGGTGCTGCCACGTGAAGTCCACAAATTAAAAGGATGCACCAAAGCTTGTGTAAGAGCAAATCCATCAACTTGTTTTCCAGATGGAGATGGTGTGGAAGGAAGTCATATAGATGCAGATGCAACCATCTCAACTGAGCTACGCACCTGACCCTTTAACTTTCACAAGCCATATGTACGATTAATAATCCATTATTGGTTTGCTTTGTCTGCTACTATGTTTATGGTTTAATAACAGGTTTTTGTGCTTCAGCATTATACAAATTTCTGTAAGCAATATAAGAACTGCCCATCAGATTAATATAAAATGGTGAAAAGTTACCCCCACATGCTTACTCCTACATTTGGAGTAAAAGTCCAACTGTTTTGAATTCTCGAAGAATTCTAGGACACCTGGAAATCAGTAATGGCACCAGTCTTTGAAAAGCACTCACATGCATAGTTACATATGTTGATATAAACAGTTAAACATTTACACTTATGCAGTGCTTAATTTGTGCTTGTTGTTTCCGGTGCTGAGCACCGGCACTTGTTTTTGAGGGCCGGGGCTTATTCTTCTGCCTTGAGCATTTGCTACGATCAAAAGACACATATGGGAAAGACGAAGGAAGGGAAAAACGAAAAAGCGTCACAAAGGGAGAAAGTAGAAAGCTGCAAGAGTGAGCTGAAGGGGCAGGGAGTGGCTTTATGTGGATTGAAGAGGCCAGAGATGGCTTCCGAATTACGCTGCCTCAGTGTTCTGTGTTCACACATTTAATTGCAGCAGCCGCGTGTTTAAGAGGAAGGCTTTGCGCACCGGCACCTTTTTATTTACAAATTAAGCACTAAACTTATGTAAATATACAATACACTTGATAACTGTTTTGGAAATATTTTCCTTCCTGGAAAAATCGCTTTTTCCATATTCCCATTATTTTTATGGGATATCATGAATATAGACTTGCTTAAGTGTCTGGCCGTATCTAGAGCCTCGCTTAGGGGTTGAAGGACAGAGTAAAGACATTCAGAGTGGAGGATGACTTTTCATCCACCAGCCTGCCTTTACTCTGCCCACCACATTTTGAGTTCACTGCTGTCCCTGTGGTAAGATCTATGAGTTCGTATGAACCTCCATCACAGCAATCCATACAAAACCATATACAAGTTTGATGTGCATCTGTCATTGGTGACATATGCTGACACTACACTGTTAAAAGATTTTACTTTTCCAAAAACAAACTACCAAAGCAGGAGTTCGTTTTAGGAAAAGTAAAAACTAATGGCTCTAACATAGGGAACGTTTCTTGCTGGCACGGGGTTACATTTTTTAATTTTTTACTGCCCCTCACTGCTAGGATATTCCTGGCACAAGGATATTTCTACATCAGGTTACCCACTCTAAAGCCCAGATTTACAAAAAAGAGGCGTAGTGTGGCACTGCAACACAATTTGCTTCATAGTGCTGCACCACTTTTGAAATGCAGGGATGTGCCATATTTGCAAAAATACTAACCACCCCCTTCGTGCCCCCACTGCACTAGTAATAAATTTAACTGCCAACGCAGGCATCCTTGCAACATAGAGCAAGGGTGTCTGCGTTGAGGGGTGTGATTGTTTATGTTCAGGAAGGTATCCCTTCCTGCACATAAAAAATCTACAATGTAGATTTGGCACTTCTATGCACACATAAAAGTAGCAAATTGTCATTACCCCCAGGTCCCTCCAGTCCTCGTCCCATTCATCACTAACTGGAGATAACTATCTCCACAACAGAAAAAAGAACAAGAGGAAAGCTGGGATATTCCCTCCCAGCCTCTCCATCTGGTAGTACATAAGCTGTACTCACCCAGCATTCCGCCTGTTCTTTTTTTCTGTCTTCCGACAGGACGAGAACTTGGGGATGTCATCCCTGCTGGGCTTGGAAAACTGCTGTTCTTGCACGTTTAACTGCAGTCTGCTGGGCTTATGGTGGGGGCGCTGCTGATTTTTTTCCTATGGCTGTGGCGCTGGGTGGGCCCTTGTTTGCCAGGGTGTTGTCCTCCGGGACTGCGTGGTAGGATGGCAGGTTGCCGGTAGCTGGTTGGGTCCTGCACTTTCCCCGAAATGCCGTGGGTTCCAGTCCCTTGTTTTTGTTCCAGCAGTGGCGGTCTGCTTGCTGGGTCTCCCGGCCAGCTGGGCAGCTGGGAAGCTTGTGGTGGCCACAGTCAGACGGACTTCCTGTTTGGGACACTGTGTTGCAGAGCATGTGCAGGAGGCATGCTTTCGGCTCAGCTGCTGGTGTGTTCCTGGGGTGAGTACCGCTTGGCGGTTTCTTCCTTTTCTATGGCCTGTGCTCTTGTTGGTGTCTGCTGGGGCCCCCGCCACGCTGCTGCGCTGGAACGACGCCTCTTCTCCGGTGCCAGGGGGCCCAATGTTGATGCTTGCTCTTTTGTGCCTGCCTTCTCCATGGCAGGACGGCTCTGGTGGAGTCACATTTCTTTCTGTTCTTTTCCATTTGCTATTACGTTATGTTAGACTGCTGATCTCCCCCATGGGGCTCGGAGGTTGATCCGGTCGGACATGTCCTCAATGTGCTTACTTTCATGGATGTGGACTCCACACCTTCCACATATCATTCACGATTCCACCGCTCTCTGGATGCAGCGCTCACGCAGGCCATTGGTAGCTTCATCTGCTTTGCCTGTTGGGTCTGTTGTGGTGCCTCCCTGTTCTTTGTTGGTGATGGCTGTTGTTTTCTTTCTTTCTGCTTCCGTCTCTTTCTTGGGTCAGTCCTTTCTCATGACCGATGCTCTGTTGGACACTTGTGCTCCTGCTTGGTGTTTGTTTTCTGGCTGGTTCTTTTGTGCCCAGTGTGGTGGGTCTGCTTCTGGGTCTTCTTGGAGGTGGTCGACCCTTTTCTTTGGTGTCTCTCCTCGATGTCTGCATTCCGGGCGGCTCTTCCTGCCTGATTCATGTCCTTCTCCTGTTACTGTTGTGTTCCTGTTTGGGGGGGTTTGTCCTGTGGGGTTCCCCTGCCTGCCTGAGGTCTCCTTTTTGCGGGAGGGTATGTGTGTTGCCTTCCCCCACAGGGAATGCTCCTTGACTATGCTTCAGGATTGGCTTGTGGGCCTTTTTGCATGGTGTTCCTCCTTATAGTGGCCTTCTGCGGCTTGGTTGTTGTCCGCTTTGGTATGGTGTGGGGTGTTCAGTTGCGTTCTTCTGGCCTCGCAGGTTTTTCTGGCTCTGTTTGTGGGCGGTGTCCTTTTCAGCCTGGGACTCCTCCACGTGTTTCTTTCTCAGGTGCTGTGGAGCTCTTCTTTTGAGTGCTGTTTGACAGGGTACCTGTTCCTGGGTTTCCCTGTCTAGTTCTCAGTTGGTGTTCTCAGGGTGGTAGTTTCCCTTGTGATGCTCTTTCCTGCCCTGTTCCAAGTGGTCCTTTGAAAGCCCCTTTGGGTTGTGTGTGTGGCTCCTTGGCCTGGTTCCTGTTGCTCCCTATTTCTGGCTGTGTTTTTTGTTTGGAGCCAACTGTTACAGTGGTCCCCATCCGGAGTTGGTGCCTCTGTTTTTGGACCCTGGCTCTGGGGTTTCGTGGCAGGTGTTCTGCCCTTACTGCTCTTTTTTTCAGCTGTTGGCTTGTTTCTTCCTCGTCCCCTCTGGGTTCTCTGTTGCTTCCGCTTTGGAGTTTTTTCCTTCTTGTTCTTGGTGTGTCCTGCAGCTTTGAACATGTTTTTTGGTCTGTTTTCGGTCTGTTTTTTGTTTCAAGAGTTTTCTTTGTTTCGGGCCCTGCCCTGGCTCCTTCCTGTTCTTTGTCTTGGGTGGTCGCCTTTCGGTTTCTGGTTCCTCTTCGGGGGGCCTTATCTTGGATGTCCTTACAGCCGCTGGTCGTGCTTGGGGCAGTTGGTTTCCTGCTTAGTTGCTTGGCCTCTGGTCCTGCATTCTGCCTACCGCCTGCAGGTGGTTTTTGGGTCTTCCAGGGGCTGTCGTTTCCTGGTCCCTCTCTCCTCTTTTTTCTAGGTGGTGCTGTTGCCTGGAGGTTTCCCGATGTCTGGGGTTTCCTTCTTTTGTGTGCTGTTTCATGTCTGCCAAGCCTAAGCTGCTGTGTGCTTGCGGTGGTCTTCACTTCGTCGTTCTGCTTGCTCCAGGGTCTGCTTCCCCTCTTGTTTCTATTGTTCGCAGGATTTTAGGGGCTGGGGACCCTGCAGGTGCCCTGGCACTGGTATCTGTTGCTTCTTTCCCCTGGGGGCGTTGTTGCCCTGTTTCTGCCCTTCCTTCCGGGATGTCCTCCGGGTGGTGTCTGCTGGTTCGTGCTCTCCTGCGGAGGTCGGGGTTTTGCATTCCCATAGGTCTCCGCAGTTGGTGTTCTCGGGGTGGTAGTTTCCCTTGTGATGCTCTTTCCTGCCCTGTTCTGAGTGGTCCTTTGAAAGCCCCTTTGGGTTGTGTGGGGCTCCTTGGCCTGGTTCCTGTTGCTCCCTGTTTCTGGCTGTGTTTTTTGTTTGGAGCCGGCTGTTGCAGCGGTCCCCATCCGGAGTTGGTGCCTCTGTTTTTGGACCCTGGCTCTGGGATTTTGTGGCAGGTGTTCTGCCTTCATCGCTCTTTTTTTGGCTGTTGGCTTGTTTCTTCCTTGTCCCCTCATGGTTCTCTGTTGCTTCTGCTTCAGATTTTTTCCTTCTTGTTCTTGGTGTGTCCTGCAGCTTTGAAGATGTTTTTCGGTCTGTTTTCGGGCTGTTTTTTGTTGCAAGGGTTTTCTTTGTCCTGCACCGCCCCCTTCCTCCCCCCCAGCGCCTTGAGACCCTCACGGGTGAGTAGTGCGCATTTTCCTGTTTGAACTCATAAAAAGTTTGGACGGATTTTCCTTGCTAGTGACTACGAAACTTTCTAACCCTTTGCCCATTTTATATTCGAGTACCTACCGTGCTTCAACTTTCCTTGTGAGTGACTCACCACAAAATACAAGAGGGTTCCAAATTCTTGAAAAAATCCTGTTTCTCTCACAATCGTCCTTTCACAAAACTTGTGGTACTTCCCAAGTGTTTGTGGGTTTCCAGAGAATTACATGTATTTCAAGAGCGAAGAGATCAGTCAATTCACACAATCCTATGTGTAGCTTAAATGTATTTCAGTATACTTCAGGTGCTTTGAATGTCTCACATGTGGTTATAATTGCTACTCATCTTCCAGCCTCAGCTTTGAAAAAGCAAGCCTTGCTTCGAGTTTGAAAGAAAAATGAATTATCTTTCATGTATGTTGAAGAAGGTAGGACGAGCGATCTGAACTACGCAGCAATGAGGGTTTTTTTTGTAATCCAAAATAAACATGTCACAGAATTATTTGGACATCAAGAAAAAATAGTTGGATTCGTACACAAATTGATATAAATTTGCACAAATTCAAATTCGAGATGGGCATACAAAATACGCTCAAATTTAAAGATTTAATAGTTACACTGACTGTGCTCCCAAGAAGCTGCACTACTTACCATCTAAGATTGTATTACGAAGGTGCACTACAGACGTCCTTCTAATAAGATTGTTAAGTGGCATTCTGAAGACAGCGAAATGGTGTTTACTCTGAATCATTGCAGACAGGCTGTGCCAGGTGGTCGAGATGACACCTGAGAAGGATTTTTCAGGTTCACTGTTTTTGTAAAAAAGATGTGGTTTGAGAAGGTTGGCATTATGGGGTCACATACTTCAGGAGACTCCGAGAGCAAAGCTTGTCTGACAGATATTGATTATGAGATAAGAACAGCCTCGTCGTTTAAACATAAAGTAAAAGTACCTTTTGGTCATAATCATGAAAAATCAATGATTAAAACAGGAATTAATTAATCACTGAATCTGCTGGCTTTGTCTTTGCTGGTCTTAGGATTCTACACACTTTACCACTGCTAAGCAGTGGTTAGTGTTTGTGCTTTTTCCCCAAAACATAGTAACATTTGCATATATCCAATTGGCATATTTCATTTACTTGTAAGTGCCTAGTAGAGTGTCATTGCAGAGCCTGTGTGTGCAGTTTTGAACTTCCATTTCCACCTGGCAAAATAAACCTTTTGTGAGGCCCTTTTTAATACATATAGGTCACCCTTCAGGTAGGCCTGACAGCCAGGAGTGCAGGATGCAATGTATTTAAAAAGTAGGACATGTACTTTTTAATAGTATTTGTCCTAGTGTGAAATACTCTTACATTTGTTTTTGACCACTGCAAGGCCTACCTCTCCAATAGGCTAACATTGGAGTTGCCACAAAACATCTTATAAGTGTAACTTGCAAATGGGAAGAGATGACCCCTTAATGTTTGGTGTCTCTCTAATCACAATTTAAAACCCTTACTTATGGTGTAGACGGATTTTAAAGAGCCAATCTGAAACTGCCACTTTTAGGACGTTTGTATTTTCTTGACATAACCATTTGGTGTGATAGCGCATCAGACCTTAATAAGTATACTTACAAGGGGACGCAAATAGGTAGATGAACCTTTTGACTCGCTGTTAAGAAGTTCTTACCATAGCTCCAGTACATAATTAATAATCAATACGCAATAATCAATAGTCATCAATAATCAATGAAGTCAGTAATTGTCACGCACCATGACCTTTCAGTCATGAATAACCACACCTTTAGTAAAAGTTTAATGAGTTTATTTTCCTATATTAACAATGCTAAGGTCATGTAGATTAATCTCAATATCAAATGAAACTCATACAAAAACAACACTGGTTGTCCAAAGCGGGTGAAGAAAAGCAATCTAATCAAAGCTCTGACTACGACACATTCCAAGGCTATAGTGCAAATCAATAGCAGAGTCAGCTGCGACAAAGTTATAACATACATGGAATTCAGCAAGATAATTCATCAACCATTAGTCCCTGCGATCAACAGTCATTATGAGGGCCCTTAACTATCGTCAGATTACCATCAGCATGTTGGGCTTCATGCAAAACATTTAGTAACACAAATTTGGAAAAACATCTAACTATGGTTCTATCAAAACAGCGCAGTTGGTACCTAGAAAGAAAAGTAAAAAATGCATAATAATCACAGTTTAGCGCAGTCTACCTATCCTCGGTATGGGTCAGCAAATCAGAATCAGTTATCGTCCTCAGGACATCAGTCGATCAGCAAAGCATCAGGCTCTCAGTCAGGGAATAGGAGCCCAATGGCAGGTATGAATTGTCTTCTGGCTAAGTCTGAGGTCTTTTTCCTCTGTAGCGTTGTTATATCAAAGTCACCTAAACTATCCCCTAATTCCCTATTGGTCAGTTAATTGTATGTTCATACTTTGTCCAATAATATTTCCATGCCAAATCTATGAATTCTAATATTTCTCTGTTCACATACAGTTGATTGGTCCACCTTACGATGTTCTCATCATCCGGCTCATCACGTAACAATATTGTTGCATCATCCACTCCAGTTAGTATCTTCATTGTTCTTGTCCTGGGAAAGTCAGTCTCACACACATTACACCTAAAATGCTACATTAGCACCAACATCATCTCCTAGCAGTCGATTCTCACGAAAAGCTTCTGTTAATCACATTTAACAATACAATAGACATTTCACATTTTAATTCACTTGGTCAGCATTTTCATTAAACGCTAAGAAAGACAGCTTCTGCATGAGGCCTGGCAAAATAGGCCAAATCACTTGCTAAGTTAAGGCCTATAATTAATAATGCTAAAGCATACTTCATAACTCTTAATATGACATATTACTGCATTAGTCTAGTACATTTTTTGATATTTCATAAGTATCATTCACTAACTAGTACATTTCGTGAACACTGGTGGCCATTCTTCGAGGTCACATTTTTAAACGTGTGCATTAATCTTTCTACATTATTATGTTTTCTACATAAACTCATTATTCGAAATACATAAACACTCATTAATAATTTCTAATTAAAACACCTGCACTAGTAGTCCCTCCTCTGATGACTAAATATGTCATCACACTAACTATCACCCACAAAAAGCGCAGGTTCTGGATCTGTCTTAGGTCAGCCGGGAGGGTGTTCCAGGTCTTGGCGGCGAGGTACAAGAAGGATCTGCCGCCAGAAGATTTGCGTCGGATGCGGGGGATGGTGGCGAGGGCGTGGTTGGCGGATCGGAGTTGCCGGGTAGGGGTGTAGAAGCTGAGTGTGTTGTTCAGGTATGTTGGTCCGGTGTTGTGGAGTGCCTTGTGTGCCTGGGTGAGGAGCTTGAAGGTGATCCTCTTTTCGACGGGGAGCCAGTGGAGGTTTCTGAGGCGGGGGTGATGTGGCTGTGGCGAGGGATGTTGAGGATGAGTCAGGCGGAGGTGTTCTGGATGCGTTGTAGGCATTGTAAGTGTTTTGAAGGGATGCCGGCATAGAGGATGTTGCCGTAGTCGAGTCTGTTGCTGACGAGGGCCTGGGTTACTGTTTTTCTTGTTTCTGTTGGGATCCATTTTTAGACTCTGCGGGGCATGCGGAGGGTGTTGTAGCAGGAGGAGGAGACGGCATTGACCTGTTTTGACATGGAGAGGGATGAGTCGAGGGTGAAGCCGAGGTTCTGTGCGCTGCCGGTGGGTGTCGGTGGGGGACCCCGCGATGTTGGCCACCACGAGTCGTCCCATGCGGAGGGGGTGGGCCCAAGGATGAGGACCTCTGTTTTGTCTGAGTTCAGTTTTAGCCTGCTGTCTCTCATCCAGTCGGCGATGGCTTTCAGTCCCTCATGAAGGTTGGTTTTGGAGGTGCGATGGTCGTTGGTGAGGGAGAGGATGAGTTAGGTGTCGTCGGCATAGGAGATGATGCTGAGGTTGTGCTGACGGGCCACCTGTGCGAGGGGGGCCATGTAGATATTGAACAGTGTCGGGTTGAGGTATGAGCCCTGGGGTACACCGCAGATGATGTTGAAGGCCTTGGATTGGTACGGGGGTGGCGGACTCTTTGGGTTCTGCCGGCGAGGAAGGATGCAGTCCAAATCGAGGGCCTGGTCTTGGATTCCTGCTTCGCGGAGGCGGACTTTCAGGGTGTGGTGACAGACAGTGTCAAAGGCGGCCGAGAGGTCTAGGAGGATTAGGGCTGATATTTCTCCGTTGTCGAGGTGGCTCCTGATGTTGTCTGTGGATGCGAGGAGGGTGGTTTCAGTGCTGTGGTTACGCCTGAAGACGGACTAGGAGGGGTCAAGGATGTTGTTGTCTTCGAGGTACCGAGTGAGCTGGGTGTTTACGATTTTCTCGATGACTTTTGCCGGGAAAGGGAGCAGGGAGATGGGCCGGAAGTTTTTAAGGTCCGTGGGATCCGCTATTGGTTTCTTGAGAAGGGCGTTGATTTCGGCGTGTTTCCAGCTTTCCGGGAATTTTGCAGTTTCGAAGGAGATGTTGATGACTCTCTGTAGGTGTGGAGCGATGGCTGTGTCTGCTTTTTTAAAGATGTGGTGAGAGCAGGGGTCTGATGGTGATCCAGAGTGGATGGAGTTCATGGTCCTGCGGGTCTCGTCGTCGCTGATGCTGGTCCAGGAGGTCAGTCGGCTGGGGCGGGTGGAGTTTGTAGAGGGCGGCATAGGGGTGTCCGATGTATGAAGGGAGTTGAAGCTGTCGTGGATGTCAGTGATTTTCTGTTGGAAGGCAGTTGCTAGGGCGTCGCATAGGTCTTGGGAGGGGGTGATGTCGTTGACGGTAGCGCTAGGGCTGGAGAGTTCTTTTACGATGTTGAAAAGTTCATTGCAGTTGTGGGCGTTGTTTTCTAGGCGGGTTTTGAAGGAGGATCTTTTTGCTAGCCTGATGAGTTGGTGGTGTTTGCGTGTAGCATCCTGGAATGCCATGTGGATGCTTGGAGGGCGTTCAAGTAGCCATGTTTGCTTGAGTTTCAGGCAGTGGCGTTTGGAGGCTTGGAGGTCGTCGGTGAACCAGGTGGCTTTTTTGTTGGGGCCTTTGTTGGAGAGTTTTCTGAGTGGAGCAAGGCGGTCAGTGCAGTCGTTGATCCATTGCTTGAGGTTGTGTGCGGCGGTGTCAGGGTCGGTGGGGTCGGCGGGCGGTTTCTGGGCTAGGGCGTTGGTAAATTGATCTTCTGTGATTTTGCCCCATCGTGGGCGGGGTGGTTGTTCGGTGAGACGGTGTTCTGTATGTTTCTTGAAGGTGAAATGGATGCAGTGGTGGTCGGTCCAGTATACTTCAGTGGTGTTGTTGAAGGTGACGTGGTTGCTTGTGGAGAAGATGGGGTCGAGGATGTCACCAGCTGTGTGGGTGGGTGTGTTGATGAGCTGTGTGAAGCCGAGGTTGGCGAGGTTTTCGGTCAGGGTGGTGGAGTTGGTATCATTGTTGTTTTCGAGGTGAAAGTTCAGGTCCTCGAGGAGGATGTAGTCTGTGGAGGCGAGTGTGTGGGTGCTGGCCAGGTCGGCGATGGCGTTGCTGAACGGTGCCCTGGGTCCTGGAGGTCTATAGATGAGTGTTCCTCTGAGCGTGGTGTTGGGTTCGGTGCGGACTTGAAAGTGTAGGAGTTCGGCGGCGCAGAAGGAGTCGTCCAGGGTGGTCTAGACTTCAAGGGTGGCTTTGTGGACGATGGCTATGCCTCCTCCGGTTTTGTTGGTGCGGTCTCGACGGGAGACTTTGTATCCGTCCAGGATGGCTATGGCTATGTCGGGTGCTGAGGAGTCATTCCACAACGTTTCGGTTAGAAAGGCCACGTCCGGGGTGGTCCCAGAGTTCAATGGCGTGCTTGCGTGCTGAGCGGGTGTTGAAGAGTATGCAGCGGAGGTGGTTGGTCTTGGTTCTAGGTGGTTTGTGTGCTCTGGTGCAGGTGAAGCTGCAGTTGTGGCAGGAGAAGTATCCGTGCGTACTCTTTGGGGCCTGGAAAAAGGTGGTGTTTCGGCCGGTGTTGAGTGCGCTGAGGGTGTTGTCGTTGTAGTGGATTCTGACGGTGTGGCTGTTGCTGGGGCCAGGGGCTCTGGTGTTGGGTGCGGTCCAGGTGCGGACGGGCGCAGGCGGGCTTGCCTCTGGCAGCACCGCCATTAAGAAGGGAGGGGGGATGGAGGAGGCAAAAAGAGAAAAAAGATGGAAAAAGATGGAAAAAGATGGATAGAGCAGAAAGGCAAAAAGAGGTGAAAAAACTGAGTCAAAGGATAGAAAGAAAGCAGAGAAGAGAGTCAAGAAAAGGAGTGAGGCTGAAGGGACAGAAAGACACTCTAGTGGATCAGGTCCCGAAGGGCCTCGATCCCTAGACGCAGCTACGGCTTGGTGGTGCTGTGCACGTGGGGAGTGTGCTACCTGGCCAAAATAGGTCAGTAGACACTCGTCCTAGTGCGCAGTGACAGCCATTAAGAAGGGAGGGGGGAGGGAGGAGCAGCTGGGAGGCGGGTCGAGTGGGCGGATGGGAGCGCGGGGGCGGGGGAGCGGGAAAAAACGAGCAGGAAACGGCAATCAAGGAAAACGGCAAAGGAGGCAAAAAGAGGAAAAAAGATGGAAAAAGGTGGAAAAAGATGGAAAAAGGTGGATAGAGCAGAAAGGCAAAAAGAGGTGAAAAAACTGAGTCAAAGGATAGAAAGAAAACAGAGAAGAGAGTCAAGAAAAGGAGTGAGGCTGAAGGGGCAGAGAGGCACTCTAGTGGCTCGGGTCCCGAAGGGCCTCGATCACTAGACGCAGCGAGGGCGGGGAGGGGGAGACACGGGCATGGCTTGGTGGTGCTGTGCGCGTGGGGAATGTGCTACCTGGCCAAAATAGGTCAGTAGACCCTTAATTAGGGATATACTGGACGCCACCCAAGGAGGAAAGATGTTCACTAAATTAGATCTAAGAGGTGCCTATCATCTTTTGCGTATCAAAGAAGGAGATGAATGGAAAACAGCCTTCCGTACTCCATTTGGTCACTATGAATATCGAGTCATGCCCTTTGGATTAACCAATGCACCTTCTGTTTTCCAACGATTCATGGATTCTGTGTTTTCTGACTTATTGACTCAAAATGTAGTGATCTATCTGGAAGATATCTTGATATATTCCCGTAACCCTGAACAACATACTGAACATGTTTTGCAGGTTCTGGAAAGACACAAAAAGAATCAATTATATTGTAAACTAGAGAAGTGTGAATTCCACAAGACCGAAGTAATGTATTTAGGGTTCTGCATCAATCAGATGGGAATAGCCATTGACCCAGACAAAGTAAGAGCCATCCTAGACTGGCCCTCTCCGCTCTTCTGTAAAAGAAACTCAGTGTTTTCTTGGGCTTTCAAACTTCTAGTGACAATTTATTCAAGATTTTTCCAACCAACAAAGTTTTACCTCCCAGACTATTAAAAAACAAAACGTGAAGAAGCGATTTGTCTGGACCGATAGTTCTGAACGAGCGTTTCAAGATCTAAAGAGGTCCTTCACTCAAGCACCCATTTTGTGACATCCTGATACTACTAAGAAATTCATAGCAGTGACTGATGCTTCGGAAAGAGCCATAGGGGTGGTTCTAATTCAAAGACAAGATGACGATGGATTGGAACATCCTATCTTCTATCACTCTCACATTCTGACAGAAGCAGAAAGCAATTACTCAGTATTAGAACAAGAATTACTTGCTCTCAAGGTAGCATGCAAAGAATGGAAACACCTCTTAATGGGCACTAGAGAATCTTTTGAAGCCAGGACTGACCATCGCAATTTACAATGTCTTTGAAACTTTCAATGCCATAATAGACGTCAAGCAAGATGGACCTTCTTTTTTAGACAATATGATTTTGTGATAACTTACATATCCGGGTCCCAGAATCTAGGGGCAGATGCATTATCCCGTCGATATCCTGACATCACCAATACTTCCTCTCCACACATCATTGAGTTCAGTCGTATCATCGGGGTCACTCAATCTTTTCTGGATCGGGTTCAATCTGAGAACTAGTTCCTTCCACTTTAAGAGTGGAATAAAGTGACACCTCTCTTACGAAAGGAACAAGACTACTTCTATCATCAAAACACCCTTTTCTTACCCACTAAAAATGTACAAACTGAGGCATTACAGATGTGTCATGATTCTCCTGTAGCCGGGCATCGAGGAGTTCTTTTAGGTGGCCTTCCCTTAAAAACGATGATAAAACTTATGTATCAGCATGTCCTGTATGCGCCCAAACCAAGATACTCCGAACCAAACCAGCAGGTTTATTGATGCCCTTACCTGTTCATTCAGCTCATTGGTGCAACCTTTCCACAGATTCCATATGTTCCCTACCGTCTTCTTTTGGTAACCATGTCATCATGGTAACTGTTGATTCCTTCACCAAGATGGAGCATTTCACAGCCCTAAAGAAATTACCCACAGCCCCCGAAATGAGTCGTATATTCATGCGAGGTATTTTTCGCCTCAGTGGCCTTCCACAAGAGGTTATTTCTGATAGAGGTCCCCAATATGTGTCAGAATTTTGGAGAGCCTTTTGTGCTTTATTAAACATTGATGTGTCCTTGTACTCAGGGTTTCATCCACAAATCAATGGTCAGACTGAACGTGTGACTCAGGAACTTCAGCAATACCTATGATGCTACTGTAATGCCACTCAAAGTAATTGGTTGTAATCTCTTGCCCTTGCTGAATTTTCCTATAACAATACAGTAAAGTGCAACTGGAGCAACACCTTTTTATTGCACCTATGGTTTCCATCCTAAGGCCTTTTCCACTATTCCTCGTAAAACTTTGTCTGTTCCTGCAGTCACTTCATATGCACGATGAATCCCCCAAATGCAGAGCCTAATCCATAATACTCTATTGGCCTCTAAACAATCAACGAAACAGAAGGCAGATTGTCAACGTCAGGAGACGCCTTAGTAGCAAGCAGAACACAAGGTGTGGCTTTCATCCAGATTTCCTCAAAACAAATTCAAACCTCGTTTTTATGGGCCCTTGCGCATACTTCAAGTATTGAATCCTGTTGCTGTTCGACTAAAGTTGACTCATACTTGGAGAGTTCATCCTGTTTTTCACGTGTCCCAGTTAAAACCTTTCATTCCGGATCCGTACAACCAACATTCTAGATTTTTTCGGAATAGACTGCAGTTTTTGATCCACTGGAAGGGTTATCCCCTCAGTTAGCCCCTCAGTGACTGCTCTTGGGAGGATTCCTCACCTGTCCATGCACCCCATTTGGTTCGCCTCTTTCATTCTCATTTTCCTGACAAACCTGGGGCCTTGGGGAGGGGACTAGTGTGACACCATGCTCTACCGTGGCGTCCCTCCTGCGCACCGTGGTCGGGCTGACGCTCCGATACTCGGAGCCATGGCATCGCCGCAGCCTGCGTTTTTGCCTGTCTTTGTTTTCGGCGCGGTCGGGTAAGCACATTTCGTGCTCCCGGTCGTGCCGCTCTTCCTGCCTGCATACCTGATAACTTTTCCCTTACTTACCTGGTCAGAACCCTATTCGTTCTTCTTCTTATTCCACCTTTACTTCTTTTTCTTGTTCTGGTGTCCATGTTGTTTTCTTCTTGGTGTTCCTTTTTCCCAGCATACCTTTGCTAGCGCGCCTGGTCCTTAGTAAGTAAACTTACAAGGGGACAAGTATAGGCCGTTGAACCTTTTGGATCGCATGGAGTATCCTAGCTATGTAGTTATCGATGAACATCAATTATCAATGTATCAATCAATAACCACTAAGAGAATCATTAAACATGAGACAATATTTCAACATTTCATGAATAATCACAACTCAATATACGTTTTAACAATTTTTATTTCCCTATTTGTTACAATACTAAGTCATAAGGTTAGTTCAACTTTATTCAATCAGCTCAGAATTAGTTCATTAATGACCACCAATAACATAATCTAGTCACAACTAGAAACAGAAAACATATGCTCGAATGCTTCAGCAGAGGCTAACAAAGATGAATATATCGACATTAATAGCAGAGTTCAGCAATCAGTTTGTCACTGTCAATGTCACCCATAGGAACCTTACCTAACCCAGATTAGCATTAGCATGTGGGACTTCATGCAAAAACAATTTAGAACACTAATTTAGAAAACATCTAGCTAAAAGGAAAACTTATTCAAACAGCGCAGTTGGTACCTAGAAACAAAGGTACAAAAAGTTAACATTCACATTAATATAGCTACCTATCCACAGAATGGATCACCAACAAAGTCAGTCTTCATCTTCAGGTCATCAATCGATCAGCAACCCATCAGGCTCTCATGCGAATGAGCCCAATGACAGATTCTCGAATCGCGCCTTCTGGCATCAGCATTTCACCCCTCACATCATGCATCTCATCTAAAGTTTTTGCCCTGTGTCATTACTTTTTATTAGAGTTTTTCAGTTCATCCCCCTAATTCCTAATTGGTCAGTCAATTACCAGTTATTACACTGACCAATAACTTTAATTTTTCAAATCAATGAATGCTAATATTACACCGTTCTCAGTTCGTTGATTGGTTCACTGTACGATGTCCTCATCATCCGACTCATCGGGTATTGAAAATGTTGCGTCTTCTTCTCCAGTCAGTGCTTCTATTGTTCAAGTCCTGGGAAAGTACATTGAGTCTGTCTTACACCAAAATTGTTACATACTTTAGTACCTCATCTCCTGTCCGTCGGTACATTGCAGAAATTTCTAGCTAAGCAGATTTTATCAACATACGCAGTTCATTTACAGTTCAATGCACCAGCTTCTCTGCAGTGCGCTAGAAATTCTGCTTCTGCATGAGGCCTGGTAACTAGGCCACAACTTCGGCTAAGTTATCTCTACAATATAATGCAAAACATGGGTTATATATCTTAATATGACATATTACTACGTTATTATTATGCATTTTTCATTATTTCACACATTTTTTATCATTTTAGTACAATTTTGTATAAGTTCGCTGTCACACTCCGTGGGCACATTTTCAAACGTGCACATTAATTTCTCTACGCTTAATTTTCTTTTTAATCAAAACGCATAAACATTCATTAATAATTTCTAATTAGCATATCTGCATCAGCACCTTCTTTCTTTTTCCTTTTATACTGCTACTTTTTTCCTATTCTTTCCTATGTGGCTTTCCCAATCCAAGATGGTGTCGCACTTTCTTCCTGCTTGTCACTTCCTGTCTCCTAGTATATACGGCTTTCAGTTCTGGTCTTCTTTGCGTTGGAAACACTTCCTCATGGTGGTGATCCTCGCTCCTGTTCGTCGTATTTTTTCTCCAGTTCCTTTTGCTCTGATTGTGATTTTTTCCAATTTTTCCTTTTTTCACTCATTTTTAGGAGTGCCTGTATAGAGGTTTTTCCCACATTTTTTTTTTTTTTTCCTCTGGGACTCCTGGAGGGTACGGTCTGCTTAGGTGTTTCCTGTCAAGCAGCACTGTGGCTACTAGAAAGGGATGCCCTTATCTTGTTCAATCCAGAACCAGCAGAAGGCCGGGTCCTCTTTCAAGTTCTTCATCCAAAGGTGAGAAGCGTCGTGCAGATCGTGACAACTATCCCCAAATAACATGTCCCATACCATCCTCTTGGAAGACGGTAATAAGCATTAAGTCCACAAATATAATATATCCCTGGAATTGCAGGGTCCTGTCCATTCAACATAAATGTCCATTTACTCCGAAACAAAAACACATGCCTGCATTTACTGGTACCCACAACTAAAGTGTCAGTGTGTGATTTAGGCCTATATACACAAAGTTTCCCTACGGGTTGTGCATCTAAAGCTAATTTTCCTCGCATTTTATTTGCACTATAAGCATAAGCATTCTTGTAAGTCCTTTCTTCTAAGCCTTTTTCAAATTTCTCCTTTAACGCTTTTCTTCTGTCATCTGTATGATCTAAAAAGCTCTTCTTTAAAGGTGCAAGAAAGCATGTCAAATTGTTGTGGTGTGCATATGCTGTGCCAAATGTTAGTGTAGGTTCAAAGAAACCTCTAACTAATACTATGTCATTATCCTTAGCTACTTGGCTCAAATACCTAATTATAGGAACAAACAAAAACACAAGATCATATTTCGAATAGAAGTACTGGATGTACTCCTGGTTATAAAACCTTGTTAGTAACAGACTACAATGTATCCCATAGGTTAGAGGTAAGCTATGATATGTGACTCCTTCCTCGACTGATGAAGGAATCTGCGTACGCACAAAACAATTCTTTGCATCCATTGTCTCTACATACTCACTCAATAAGCAATAGAAAACATTAGAAGGAAGTTCTCCCTGCGCATTAGTATATTCATGCAAATATTTCTCAACTAACTTAAACTTCTCTAATGCTGTTAGTGCAGTAGTTGTCTCAAAAGCAGACGTATGGTTGGCTCCTCTCGTATCCATGACAGACATACCCACAATCAACACCACAAACAATATCCCATACATAATTGCTAAACCAATGCTCATATATTTACAGCGCCTCGCACCTCTACCTTGTTAACTAATGTTACTCATGATCTGTGAAGAATCAGAAAGCAGAAGAAATTAAGAGAACCTTGCAGCAAAAATCAAAAATAGACAACTTTTCTTTTAGCCATTCAGTTTCATTTCCAGGATCCCTTTTTCTTGTCAAAAATCAGTTAGCAGCTTTGTCAAAATCAGGGTTTAAAGTGAAATCAGGTTATCAATGTCTCTTCCGGTTACTTCCAAACAATCTTTTTCTCAAAAATGTTCTTTCGGATTGTTTCAACTGTTCAGTTCATTAGCTTTCTTCACGTCACCACAAAATATTGACGCAGAACTTCTTTATCAAAACAAAAAGACAAAATTGCTTGCTGCCATTCGTTAGTAGTTGCATACACCCATTCAGGACCTGCGAATCTTCGACTTGCTATTCTCTTTCTTTTCAGTTTTCGATCACCATTCAGCTCTCTGTCACTTAGATCTTCTTTCCTTGTGGTATCTATTTCTTCCACTATTATATGTTCGACAACCACCTCTTTCCCCTTTTCCTCTTGTGATTCCGGCCACTTATCTCCTTTTAGTGGACCCTTTGTCAGTATTCTCTTCAAGATCGAACTTGAAACTTTTCCTTGTTCTGAGGTGTTTTCTCTTGACAGACCTGCAACCAGTTCAGGAGGAGTCAGATCACCTTGACTCTTCTCCACCTCAACTCCTTCCCCTTCTGGGTCTGGCAATTGCTCTGATTGTCTTTCGAGATCATCTGCTTCTGGGAAAACCCTCCTCTGACTATGTTCTCCTGTTGCTTCTGTTGAGATAGGCTTTCTGTCACCCTCCTGGAGGTCTCCACCCTTGTCTCTCACAGGAGTGACTGAACCGTCCTCAACGAGCTCAGATCCAGTCTCAGTTCTCCTTTGTTCTTCTTCTGGCCCTGAGACTTGTCTCACTATTGTTGGTACCCTCAACAACGCTTCTTCATGATCCAGTAGACATGCCACTTTCTTCGTGTGACTTGCGTGAATCCAGGTTGAGATTCCAGCACACTTCACAGCTGTAGTAGTCATCAGGACCACTTGGTAGGGTCCCTTCCAACGAGGCTCTAAACACGTCTTTCTCACATTTTTGAGAAAGCAAGCAGACTACATCAGCCAGACCCTTGCAGTAATCCACAACATATCATCTGTAATGTTGACAAGTGCATTTGCTGGCAACGCTGGTAACCTCATTGCTCTGTCCATGAGGATCTCATGGGGTGACAATCCTGTCTTCCTGTCAGGTGTGCCTCTCATTGACATCAATACTAAAGGCAACACTTCAGGCCATTTCAAATTCATAGCTGCACACATCTTGCAACTCTTGACTTCAAGGTACCATTCATCTGTTCCACTAATCCTGATGCTTCAGGGCGGTAATTACAATGCAACTTCTGCTCAATGTTCAATGCTGTGCATAGTAATTTAATTACTTCATTATTGAAGTGACTTCCCCTATCTTACTCTAAAGAGATCGGAAAAATACTGTGAGACTATCATTTCTTCGTGTAGGGTACGCTTCAATCCAGTGACTAAAGATGCATACAATCACCAACACATATCTCAAACCTCCAGGCATCTCAATAAAATCCATTTGCATTCTGACGAATGGACCTCCCGCACTTCCAATGTGAATCAAATTAACCACTGTCCCTTTCCCCGTATTTAACTGTTGCCAAATGACACAACAATGGCAAACTGCTTCAGCAACTTGCTTAAACTTTGGGTTGAACCAATCATGGTTGAACAGATGAACCATGGCATCCCTCTCAATATGTGCCTGACCATGATAGTACCTTGCCATTTGAGAAAACAGGCTGTTTGGCAAAACCAATTGACCCTTCTCAGAAACCCACAATTCATCTTGTCTTTGAACACATTTCATTTTACTCCATGAAGGTTTTTCCTCCTTGCCAACATTATTCTGCAAAGATTTTAATTCTTTATAAGTGTCAATTACTTTCAATGCATAACTTGTACAAGGTTTGTCTTCTTCAGGTAACGGTTCCCACTTGTCTTTGAACGATATACAGTTCAATGCGCAAAACCTTGTGACTTGATCTGCATATCCATTTCCCAATTACACATAGTGCTGTGACTTTAGTTGTGCATTTCATTTCACCACGGCAATCTTTTCAGGCATTTGTATAGCATGTAACAATTCTTTAATTCTCTCACCATTTCTCACTGGTGAACCAGAAGAGGTCAGGCAACCTCTCTGTGATCACAACTGACCAAAATCATGAACTATTCCAGATCCATACTGCTATCCATATACATGGTAATTCTCAGCTGAGCAGAAACATGGCATGCTCTAGTAAGGGCAACCAGTTCCACTACCTGGGCAGAAAATACTCCTCGAACCCAAGAAGCTTCCAAGGTACCTATAATTGTGCACACAGCATATCCTCAGTGTCCCTGTATTGTCTCTCAGACAAGAACCATCAACAAAGATAGTTTGGTAATTTTCTTCCAATCGAATATCTTTAATGTCAGGTCTCGTTTTTTTGCACAACTCAGTTACTTCGAGACAGTCATGTTCAACATCTTCTTTTTCAATTTCAGCATTTTCATTCTGAAGTAAAGTTGCCAGGTTCAGCACCGTACACCTTTTCAATGTCACGTTTGGTGACCCCAAAATACTCGTTTTGTACCTAGTCAACCTAGCACCAGTCAAGTACTGGGTTTTCGTCCTTGTCAGTAAAATTGCAATCGAGTGGTGACCATTACAGTCAGGGGATATCCCATCACCATGCCTTCACATTGTGAAAGACTTTGACAGCGGCAACTGCAAGCAAACAACCTAGTAAGGCTGCTCCAACTAGGTCAAAAGTAGGCAAAAAATATGCTACCGGGTGATGTGCGCCTCCATGGACTTGTGTCAAGACAGACAATGACCATGCATCACGCTCATGACAAAACAATGTGAAAGGCTTCGTGTCATCAGACATACCCAACGCTGGAGGTCTGCACAAACTATCTCTCAACTCAGCGAATGCTTTCATCTCATCCTGATCTAACACTACGGGATCAGTGACTTCCTTATGAGTCAGTTTCTGCAATGGTCTTGAAATGACTGAACAATTTGGGATCAATTGGCGACAATAGACCACCATTCCCAGGAACATCCTGACATCTCTCTGTGTAGTCGGGGGACTTATCTGCTATATCGTTGTAATCCTTTCTCTGGATATCTTCCTCAAACCTTTTTCAATCTGGTGACCCAAATACTTCACCACTTTCTGACAGTACTGCAACTTCAGTGGAGACACTTTATGACAATTCTTTCCCAAATGGTTCAATAGGGCAATCGTATCATACTTGCACTCGTTCCTTGTCTTGCACGCAATCAGTAAGTCATCAATGTACTGCAATAAAGTCGATCAGAAAGGCAATTACAATGACTCCAAGTTCATTTTCAAGATCTGATTGAATAAGGAAGGTGACTCTGAATACCCTTGAGGAATTCTGCACCAGCATTAAACTTGATTCAGGAATTTGAAACAAAAGACAAATTGGCTATCCTCATGAAGAGGCACAGAAAAGAATGCTTGTGACAAATGAATGACCGTTAACCACTCTGCATCACATTGAATCTGGAATAGCATTACAGCTGGATTTGGCACTTCGGGATAACATTTGAGCACAATCTCATTTATTTTCCTCAAATCTTGAACAATCCAAACCTTTCCACAGGGATTCTTCAAGCCCATTATCAGTGGGTTACATGGACTGCCCAACACTTCCTTCAGAACCCCTTGCTTCACAAAATCTGCAGTTATCAGAACATCATGTGGTACTGTGGAAGTTGGGGAAAAACTGCATTCAGTTTCATGGTAACTTTGACTGGCTCCACTCCCTTGATCAGACCCACTTCTTTTCTTGTCAAATCCTACACCTTCTCTTGTACTGTTCCCTGCAAATCAGGATGGAGCTCTTTGACTGTGAACATCGGGAAGAACGCAATCAAAAGGGTACTCCTCATTTGTAGTTTCACACTCCGTTTCTGGGGCTTGGTCTTCCTCATCATCACTATTCGTCTGAATCTCAATTCCATCATTTGAGCAAGTAATCAAACATTTTGTTTTACACAGCAAGTCTCTTCCCAGTATAGATACCAGACTTGAATCGTAGACTACAAATGTATGCAGCCCCTGAAAATTGCCAATCTAAACTTGAAATGGATCTGTAATCGGAGTTGTCAAATATTGGTTTGCTACCCCCACAACCTGAACTGTTCTGCCTGAAAGGGGCACATTCTGAACCTCTGCACTCCTCACTGTAGAGCGTGTAGCTCCTGTGTCTACCAAAAATGAAACTCTGTGACCCATAACCTTTCCCCTCACATAGGGTCCTCTCTGATCTAAAGAAGTCGCAAGCACACATGGCTCCTCATCTGAACTGTCACTCGTCCATTCACCATTTATTCCATCCTCACTGTGTAACAGGAATTGATGCACTGTGTTACTACTTCTGTCTTGCCTCTGACCTGTGAACTGTTGAGAAAGCATAATCTGTTGCTGCTGCATCAGAACTTGAGGTATTTGTATTTGCTCTCTAGGTACCATGGGAATCTGCTGTTGCATTGGCTGCAACTGTGACACTTGTGCACAGGGCATTTGCACCTGCTGCATGGGCTGAAAATTTTGCACTTAGTTCACATTATTCTGAAAATTTGGATTAGGACCCCCTAGCCTCGGTCCTCTCACATTCTGAAAGTAATTGATATCATTACTCTGCTGAACAACACCTTCCTGCACCATCATCGGACACTCCTGTTTCCAATGTCCCACGGCTCTGTAAATGTGACACGGCAATAGCTTTTTCATTCCCTGCACATCATTCTAAACCACTACAGTATTCAAATCCGGACCATGACTCATATTGTCTCCATGACCTCTACCTCTCATCTGAGGCTGAAACATCATATTTCCCTGCTGCTGTGGCATCTGCTGTACAAAATTTCCTGGCACACCTGTTTGAGCTGCTTTGATCTGCATCACCATCGCTTTCTCTTTCACGTTTTTCTGCTTCAACTCAATCTCATCACTACAGTATTTTGCATACTGCAACACCTCATCAGTCAGCTTTGATTGCCAGCAAATCAAATGATTCCTAATCATCTGGCTAATTTCAGGTCTCAATCCTTCCACAAATCTGAACACTATGGGCCCCATTACAACCCTGGTGGTCAAAGACTGCCAGGGCTGTTTCTGTGATTGTACCGCCGACAGGTTGGTGGTACAATCTGGCGAATTACGACCGTGGCGGTAGTGCCGCGGTCACACCGCCGGGACCGGCGGTTTCCCGCCATGGTTGTCCCAGCGGTTTTAATCCACCAGGGCAGCGCTGCTTGCAGTGCTGCCCAGGTGATTACGAGTCCCCTTCCCGCCAGCCTGTCCATGGCGGTAGAGACCGCCATAGAAAGACTGGCAGGAAGGGGTGTTGCGGGGCCCCCAGGCACAGCCCTACCCTGCTTTTCACTGTCTGCGCAGCAGACAGTAAAAGCGCGACAGATGCAGTTGCACCCGTCGCACGCCCGCAACACCGCCGGCTCCATCAGGTGCCGGATCCCATGTTACGACCGACATCCCCGCTGGGCTGGCGGGGATCTCATAATGCGGCCAGCAGGATTGCGGCCACATTGGCGGCTGCTCGGCGGTAAAACCTTGACGGGCGGCCTCCACCGCCCGCCATGGTTGTAATGAGGGCCAAAATGTAGCATGTCTTTCGCCTCAATTGTGTCTGTACCACTGTAATGCATGAACGCCTGCAACAATCTCTCATAGTGCGCACGTATTGACTCTTTTGCTTCCTGAGCTTTCCTGTCAATTCATTGCCAATCAATATTCTTGGGTGAAATCCTCGATTTCAGGAACTCAATCACCTTATATTTATATTTACTACCTCAGGAGACGGTGCACCTGTATTCTTATCTCTCTCCGGTTCACTTGTTGGCCAGTCTACACTCCTCTTACACTCGACACACAAGTGAGCTGGAGCCACCATCTCTAATAATGTGTTCAAGTCCTCCCACAGACACTGCGCAAGTTTCACAAACCTGTCTGTCTGTTGATACCACTCTATTGGCTTTTCTCTCAATTTTCGATAATCATTTGTAAATGATAAAATGTCACTTCTGCTCCAAGGGACATGAACAAAATGTCCCCCTGGAATTTCTCTCATTGGTAAAAGCTTTACTGGATCTTTATCCGGCTGCACATTCTCAGTCAGCTCCAAAGAATTCCTTTTCCTCTTGTCTCTTTTCTTTATCCATCTGCCTTCCCATTTGTCTAATGCTCCCCAGGTCTGAGCACTCTGCAGCAATTCCCTAAAGTGCGCCTTAATTCCGGCCGACCTCATTTGTTCAAAGTTTTTCGCCTAGAAATCTAATCTGTTGCTCCTTTTCAAATGCTTCGTTTTCTCAATCTCTGTGCCGTATTTCTCTGCCAAGTCTGCCAATCTCTGATGCACCCTGCTCACTTCTCTGGTAATCTTTGGGCACAAATATCTCAATTCCGCCTCTGTGTAGGATTCTAACCTATTCACCCCCATCATTCCCTCAATGAGTTCACCCGCTTCCATGCTCATTCTAGCACAATTCAAATACTCCTCTTCTTTAGGGGCATTCTGTCGGGTATTCAACTTGTCTAACCATCCAATTAATTGCTGTGCTGTCAATCCCTGTAACAAAATATTACTCGCTTGGATCAGGCCACCTGCTGTGCCACTGCATTCGAAGTCTGTGGTGTCTATACTTTCAGGCTCTGGCTTACATTTGATCCTGTCATAGCATCTGGAAGTGCAACAAATGGACTGAAAACTAACAACAATCTTGATCCATCAAAAGTTTGACCCACGGGAGAGACTAGCTGAACGTGTTCATTATGTCCTCCCCTCATAAGACTCTGGGTCATTGCTCCCTGTTCACTCACAATTGGTTTCTTTTGCGCAAATAATGGTTCCGCTGGACCAACAGTAATCAGTAGCGATATTGCATCTGGGGCTGCTCTGGCACCTACACTCTGTGGGAGAGTAACTCCCATATTCTGATTCATCATCGGAGTCAAGTCTGACTGTGTCCCTGTCACTGGTGTAAATCTCCGCATTACCTGCGGCTGCACTTTGGGCAACAAAATCGGAGTCAGCTTGGTCTGGACCAGTATTGGTCTCAGAACCACCTGCTCCATGAGCACCACTAAGTTCAAAGTTGTTTCTAAAATGGGCACATCAGGATATATTCTCTGTACCTGTGGCGGCTGCATCTGAGTCTGCACTACAGGAGTAGTCAGCACACTTTGCGCCGCATTCTGTGTCAGGTTAGTATTAACCTGCACCAGACTCACTGTCCCATTAACCTGTGTCGGGCTGTCAGATCAGCACTAGTACTCGGACCACTCCAACGTACTGTATGTGGTGGTGGTTGATCTCTCAATAACTGTGCAAGGAACTCATCATCGTCCAATTCTTCCTCTACTCTTGAAGGCTTTGTAGCTCCTTTACTTTTGGATAGACTTCTATTAGTCTTCCTAGTCGCTTTCCTTCCTTCCTGCTAATTTTCTTGCGTAATTGCTGGAAACAACTTAATCCCTTGCAAAGTTTCTGTTCTCCATACCTTCTGATCCCAATCCCATTTAGCCGCAACTAAAGTATTTTTTGCCTTTCTCATCCTTCTCTCGAATTTCAATTGCTGTTGCTGTCTGGCTACTAGTTCCCAGACCGCTAATGCCTCAAAGTGTGCTGGTCTCAGAAGGGGCTTCGATTCATAATGCGCCATCCGTAAATGCTCCACAACCCTCAAGTTGAACGTCCCATTTGTAGGAAACGCTAAGTTCCCGTCTTTCTCTCTCAACTTCCACCATTGCTTTAACCAAAGACATGGCGCGACACCTCTTTCTTCCATTACAATATTATACAGTGTATTCTCTGACAGTGTAAGCTCCCCGACACTCGCTGTAATATAGGTATCTCCCCTTGGGGCACTTCTCAATGCTTTGAAAAACGTAGTCTCTTCTACTTTTGTTTATTCAAAATCAAATCAGGAAATTACTTTTAATCCCAAGATTCCTTTCACCCATGTTCTCAACCAATTGCCTCTCACATACGCGTGACCCTTCTCACTAACCGACCTATCCCAGTGTGACTCCAGTGACATCACACGTACTGCGGCTGATAAAGTCCTTCGGCTCATCCTCCTAAACTCCAGTCCACACAAAACTAATGCAAAATATTGCGAGCACTAACCAAAACCCCTAAAAAACCCAAATCTGCTGGTTTACTACAGGAAAGGTAACACAATCGCTTCAGAAACCCTATAGATTTTCACTGATGGCTCTTCCCGCACTTACAGCTATTCCTCTTTCTCGGTCTCCCAGATTCGCAAGCAAAATTCGACCCTCAAATTTTACTCTCAACTGATCAATGGGTCTGTCCTGGTGCACATACGACTCGCCAAATCTCAGTAAAAAAAATTCTTTAGCCCACTTTAACTCACATACTGACTTGTAGACCACGTCCGATCAACCTACTAAACCAGACAAATTACAACATATAACCAAGTGTCTCATACACTTTCCAATATACTTCAGAGTCTTAGACCACGCAGGGTCCATACATCGACAACCACGTGGAAAATTTTTGAGCACAAAGCACCACACATATATGAAGTTCGATGGCTTCCCTAATCTCACACTATGGAGTACGCACACTCCTACTACAATTTCATTTGGAGTACACAGACTCCCTAAAACTCTCACAAACCTCACAATTCACCTACAATATGCATAAGCTGGGGCAAGCACAACCTATTTCACTCACTCTTATCACTAGAACACCGGGAACATCCTCAAACAACCATTAGCAGGATCCAGGATCTGGGAAAGTCATTTATGGACTTAAGGGAACATCATTTTCTCTCCAATTATCATCATTGAAAAACAATATACAAATTTCAGTAATAATGACTCTCGAAAGGACCACTTCAAACTGCTACCACCTCTGGGAACACCTGTCACTAGGTACTGCATGTCTATGGTAGGCTCCTAAGGAGACGAACCATCAGACTCTTACCGTCTCTGTTATCACTCTGTATCGGACATCTATGGCAAGCTCTTAACGAGACTAACCATCCACTAATACCATAACTGATAGCACGTCAGACCTTAATAAGTATACTTACAAGGGGACACAAATAGGTCAAAGAACCTTTTGAATCACTGTTAAGAAGTTCTTACCATAGCTCCAGTACATAATCAATAATCAATACGCAATAATCAATAGTCATCAATAAAATCAATAATGAATGGAGTCAGTAATAGTCACGCACCATGACCTTTCAGTCATGAATAACCACAACTTTAGTAAAAGTTTAAAACGTTTATTTTCCTATTTTAACAATGCTAAGGTCATGTAGATTAATCTCAATATCAAATGAAACTCATACAAAAACAACACTGGTTGTTCAAAGCGGATGAAGAAACGCAATCTAATCAAAGCTCTAACTACAACACATTATAAGGGTGCAGTGCAAATCAATAGCAGAGTCATCTGCAACAAAGGTATAACATACATGGAATTCAGCAAGGTAATTCATCAACCATTAGTCCCTGTGATCGTCAGTCATTTATGAGGGCCCTTAACTAACGTCAGATTAACATAAGCATGTTGGGCTTCATGCAAAACATTTAGTAACACAAATTTAGAAAAACATCTAACTATGGTTCTATCAAAACAGCGCAGTTGATACCTGAAAGAAAAGCAAAAAATGCATAATAATCACAGTTTAGTGCAGTCTACCTATCCTCGGAATGGGTCAGCATAGCTCAGGACATCAGTCGATCAGCAAAGCATCTGGCTATCAGTCCGAGAGTTTGAGCCCAATGTCAGGTATGAATGTCTATTTCCTCGAATCTCTCCCTCTCCTTTAGTCTCTCTCATTGTCTTCTGGCTAAGTCTGAGGACTTTTCCCTCTGTAGCATTGTTATATCAAAGTCACCTAAACTATCCCCTAATTCCTTATTCATTAGTTACTCGTATGTTCATACTTTGGCCAATAATATTTCTATGCCAAATTTCTGAATTCTAATATTTCTCTGTTCAAATACAGTTGATTGGTCTGCCTTACGATGTTATCATCATCCGGCTCATCAGGTTGCAATATTGTTGCATCTTCCACTCCAGTCAGTATCTTTATTGTTCTTGTCCTGGGAAAGTCAGTCTCACACACATTACACCTAAGATGTTACATTAGCACGAACATCATCTCCTAGCAGTGGGTTCTCATGAAAACCAGTCCATTAATCACATTTAACAATACAATAGACATTTCACAGTTTAATTCACTTGGTCAGCATTTATATTAAATGCTAAGAAAGACAGCTTCTGCATGAGGCCTGGCAAAATAGGCCAAGATACTCGCTAAGTTAAGGCCTATAATTAATAAAGCTAAAGCATACTTCATAACGTTTAATATGACATATTATTGCATTAGTCTAGTACATTTTTCAATATTCCATAAGTATTAATCACTAATTACTACATTTTGTGAACATTGGTGGCCATTCTTCTAGGTCACATTTTCAAACGAGTGCATTATTCTTTTTACGTTATTACTTTTTCTTCATAAACTCATTATTCAAAATACATAAACACTCATTAATAATTCCTAATTAAAACACCTGCCCTAGCAGGTGCCTGCATCCTGTCTCTGGTCACATGATTGAGTGTAGTTGGCAGCTGGGCTTTATGTATTCCTCCTAGATAGCCACATGCAGCAGGACCTTAGGTGTGACTTAATGGGTCATCCTGGGCAGGATCTGAGGGAGGAGCTGGACACAACCTCACTTACACCTGAATGGTCCATGTCCTTTCCTCACACAAAGGGCTTAACCAGGGGTGTAGCTCCAATGGGCATGTTTGGGGTCTTACACCCCCCGTAAACATGTATTCTTTACAAAATAGTTGGGCACAAGTGCTCTCAGTTGGGTTATGTGAAGAGTCTGTCAGATTTCATCTGTGAATTTTACATGCCCCACACATCCTTCTCTGTGTTTTGAAGGCCTTAAAATGATTGATTAGTTTGAAAAAAGATTGCATTTTCCGTACCCCTAACAATCCTCTCTCTTTCCACTGCTCTTTAACCCCCACTTCATGTCCTGCTTCTCAAATAATGTGTTTCATCAAGATGTCCCAGTGTACTTGTTGGGAAATCTTTAGCTCACCTCCCTCCCAATTATACTGACCAAGCAACGTCCCTGGGCTTAAGATCCCTGTATTGTTATCCAGCAGGGGAAGTAGGAATCCCCTTGCACTTCAAAGCCACTGTCTAGAAGTTTCTTCTACCTTCCAGAGCCAGGCCACCAAGGTATAAATACTTGATCTTAGACACCACCACTTCAGTACACTTCTGGACCTGTGTATACTCTGACAGGAAAAAGGACTTCTGTGCTACTGAAGGACTGCCACTCTGTTGGGGTTCACTCTGATTGATTCTCGCTTTTATGTGCTGAACTGCTGCCTTCTGCCTTCTTGCCTGTGAATAAGAAGAACTGGACCTGCATCTCTCCAACCCAGAACCCAAGGGCTGGTTGGCTGGCCTCCTTATCTGAAGTCTCAGGGACATAAAATACTTTCAACCATCCTGCTTCTGAACCTAGACTCTGCCATCTGTGAGTCTACTCTTCCAAGTGATGTCACACAAGTCCTGGACTTGGAAGTGGGCCTAAGCTGCCTACCAGCAAAACTGATGCATCTTCTCTGCTGAGCGGTGAATCCTAAAGCACAACCCATGCATCTCTTTGGCTGAGTGGTGTACAATTGAGCAGAACCGCCGCATCCCTGCTGCTATGTGGATTGGACCCAGTGCAGAAGACTCGCATCGCTGCTGCATCCCACATCTTGGGTTGAACACATCACCTTTAGAACCTCCACTGAGCAGTGCTTCCCTGGAGCAGGTCCTCACAATCCTCATCAAAGGCAGTCTTGACAAACAATGCCAAATCTCCGCATCACAGCTTCACAGCTCATTGGATGCAGAGCATCGCTTCGGCTGTGCAAGTTCATCCCCGATATCGGCGTTTGCATTGCAAGCCCCGTTGATGTGATCCTCATCAACGACACAATAGGACCTTGCACTGCAACCTTGCAGCATCTTAGAACCAATGCACCACATTGGCTTTGTGATGTATCTTTGCCTACGATCCATGCAACGTTCTGCAACCAGGATTTAAAATACTTTGTTCAGCTGGCTTAACTAGGTTTCTGTTGCAGGACCTTTGACTTTGTCCTGATGTGGTGTGACCAGATATCCCCGGTGAATGCTTTTTGCTTCCAGCTGCTATGGTGGGGTGATTTTTGTGTGGTGTTTTCACTGTTTTACTGTTTAAAGTGTTGCATAAACACTTTACATATCTCCTTCACGTTAAGCCTGACTGCTCTGTGCCAAGCTACCAGAGGGTGAGCACAGGTTAATTTTTGGTTTGCTTGTCCCTTGCACTGACAAGAATTGTGGCTGCTGCTTGACCAGGGCTCACAACCCAGTAAACCAACAATCCAATTTCTCACAAGAACACTGCATGAAGAAAAACACAAAGCATAGACAAGGGGCTGTAGAGAAAGATTTAGAAAGTAAAACTAAGCAATGTCCTCTGTCTTGAAGCCAATGTGTCAAAAAGCACTAGATGCCTATTTGTAATGTTAGTTAGTAAATCCATATGTTCTCAAAAGTAGTAATGTTTTCAAATTTCATGAAACCTGGACAATAAGAATAATAACAACAATTATTCCTGATATCATTCTTCAAAGGGTAGGTGTCTATCCAATTAGTTTTTTTCCGTGTGGAAGTTCAATAGTTAGTGACTATGGGCATGCTTTAGAGTTCAGCAGATCTGTACTTCATCACAAATATGATGAATATTCCGCCTGTCCTATTACAAGTGAATTATATTCTATAGCATTTGCAATTAGGTGGACAGGATTTTCATCACATTTGTGATGGAGTACCCATTCACCTAACTCTAAATCAGGCCCTTTGTTACCTCTCCAGAGAATTTCTTCAAGGGTTTGGCTACATATTAGCAGGGATGGGTGAAGTTTCAGTTTGGCATCAAAACCTAGACAAAGTTGGCAAACCACATTAACCTGTACTTCTCATAAATTTCCTCCCCAGTCTGGTCAAAAACAGTAATGCACACTCTAAATAGGCGCTCCTGTCTCCTCCTCTCTCTCCTCAAACCTGCCACGATCCTCATTCTCCTCGCCATGACGTAGAGTGCAGCCATTGTGGAAGAGGAGCTGAGGCATTTTGGGCCTCTTTATATAGGTTGCACCTGGTCACCACCTGGTTTCAGTTCGTGGTAAATTGCGAATAATCACATAATTTACATTTCGCAAATAGCTATTCGGTAATTCATATCACTATTTGCGATACGCTGTATGCGACACACTAATTAATGTCTCATTCGCAAAAAATCGCTATTTTTGCGATTCCTTATTTTCGCACTGTGAATGCCTTTCATACATCGGAAAAGGCATTTTTGCATTCTCAAACAGCCATTCGCACCGTTTGCCAATGCAAAAATGCTTGATGAATCTGGCCCTATATGCCAGAGTCACATCGATCTGTTCTTATTTTTAGAATGAGAGTCTAAAAGCTCAGGGCCTCATTTACAAGGCCCTCACAGCATACAACGCCACTGGAGCATCTTTTTTTTTACACTGCGGTGTTGCAGTGTGCCAGCCCATATGGCCCCCTTTCATGCATAAATCTGCGTGAAAAAGGTGTTCCATGGGTGTTGATGTGGGTGTTCCCACACAACACCCATGAAACTTGAAACATTTACAAGGTTTTGTAAACCTGGGAATACGTCAGATTCCTACACCATCCCAGGGGTGGAGTAAGGGCAGCGTAACAGGGAGAAAGACCTTTATTTCACCCAGTTTTTGTTGGTCCTCATGATTGCTTTTGTGTAGGAAGGTGTCCCTTCCTGGACAAAAACAATCATCCCTGCATCCATGCACAATTGTGGAAGGCTGCCTGCATTGGCACATTGCAGCAATTTGTGTGCCGGTGCATGGGACACGGACAGGAATGTGCTGCATTTTGTAGATGCAGTGCATTCCTGCCCTTTTGTTTGGATGCAAGACAGCGCAGCAAAAAGGCTTGCGACGCTGCCCTGCGCCAAAACTTGGTAAATGAGGCCCTCATTCTTTATAAAGCCACAGATCCCCGTTTACCTAGTTGTAGGGCTATGATTATAGTGTGGCTTTGGTATACACTTTTCCCTTCTATTAATAATAGCATAGGAAATGTCATGAAGCCCAAAGTCTAACTTGCATTTAATGCAAACTTGCAAGCATCAGCAAACTATTTAAAGACAATTGTTGTTTCAACTGACTAACGTTCTTGCTTAAAAAAGGGTCAGTTGGAGCAGAATGAGTAAACACATACAATTTTGGACAATTTGTATAGGCTTTCTCTCAATACACATCTATGGAATCTAATTACGTGACAAAAACGTATTACTTTTAGCAAAAGCTTTTCTAATAAGCAGGTGGCAGGATCTGCTTTCTGATGAAGAGTAAAATGTACTTGGGGATAAGATATTATTCCTAAATACAAAACTGAGCTCCTTATGCTCCTAAAAACCTGATTCTAGTTGACAGGTTTGAAAGCTAGGTTACACTTTGCAGAATTGTGAAAATGTACAGCCATAAATAACATGGTTTCTGGGCCTACTGGAATATACAAATTTAGCAAGCATAATTAAAGGTAATTGATGCCTCAAACTAACATGAAATTACATCCAGATTTGCTTATAAAGTATCAGCACTCTTTCATATATGAGTAACATATTGTAAACAGTAGTATTGTAAACGGAGGAATTTATGGTAATAATACATAGGAATATATGGATCTTTCTCCACCCGCTCCTGCCTGCTGTCAGATTTGCCCTGCTGCTTGCTGCTCAATATTCCTTTCAGGTGTTGCAGATTTCTCCTTTGCTGATCTTGTTCTCAGCAGGCATGTGCATCTTGGGCTTCATGAAAGTCCCATTGCCATACATGGCATAAAACGTCAATGCCCTACCCAGGGCAAAAAACAGTGACCTATCAAACGCATACTTACTGGATGGGATGAAAGTCTAATATTCACTTTCCTGTCTCAGATAATTTGCACATTGCTTTGACTCACATCAGAGGGATTTAAGTACATCCCACATATATCCACGATAATAGCCTTTGTGAGATAAAAGAAAGGGAACCATTGCCAATTAACATATTTCATTCATGGAGAACTGAACAACGATATGTGATTTCAAACAAAATAGCAAAGCTTAAAACACTTCTCAGAGAAAAATTTCTCCAAACTCGAAAATGCAGGAATAGTTCAGTTGATTTTTCCTACCATGGCTTGTTGTTCAGACATTATTTAGATATTCTTTAATGTGGCACTAATGTTTACATCAATAAGGACTATGGCGGTCATTCTGACCCTGGCGGTCAAAGACCGCCAGGGCGGAGGACCGCGGGAGCACCGCCGACAGGCCGGCGGTGCTCCAATGGGGATTCCGACCGCGGCGGTAAAGCCGCGGTCAGACCGGCACCACTGGCGGGCTCCCGCCAGTGTACCGCCGCCCCATTGAATCCTCCAAGGCGGCGCAGCTTGCTGCACCGCCGAGGGGATTCCGACCCCCCCTACCGCCATCCAGATCCCGGCGGTCCGACCGCCGGGATCCGGATGGCGGTAGGGGGGGTCGCGGGGCCCCTGGGGGCCCCTGCAGTGCCCATGCCACTGGCATGGGCATTGCAGGGGCCCCCGTAAGAGGGCCCCTACATGTATTTCACTGTCTGCTGTGCAGACAGTGAAATACGCGACGGGTGCAACTGCACCCGTCGCACAGCTTCCACTCCGCCGGCTCGATTCCGAGCCGGCTTCATCGTGGAAGCCTCTTTCCCGCTGGGCTGGCGGGCGGTCTGAAGGCGACCGCCCGCCAGCCCAGCGGGAAAGTCAGAATTACCGCCGCGGTCTTTCGACCGCGGAACGGTAACCTGACGGCGGGACTTTGGCGGGCGGCCTCCGCCGCCCGCCAAGGTCAGAATGAGGGCCTATGTTTCCAATTAATGGGTACTGCACTCTTCTGAATGAATAGGACCTATAGCAAAAGGAAACATCAATTCACTGCTGTTAATGTCCAATAGTGTGGGAGCATTAAGCCTATTACCGCGCCCTTCAATCATACCTAACAAGTGCAAACAAGCAAACACTCCACGTTTCCACTTCACAATTTACTCATGTATGTTTACTCAAAACTTGCATAAACTATGAATGCATACTTTAGATTTTGTTCAGTGTCATCATTCACAACCTGTAGGTGTTTGGCTTTGTGAATCCTGCATGAGTCATACATGTGTAATTCACACCCTGATTCACACTTATCCCTCGAGAAAGCATTGTCAATCACATTCGCCAATGACTATTTTGAACCCCTAAAAATACACAAGTGAAAATCTCTTTGTATATTTAAAAGTACCAGTCTGTTTTCTTTATGCTGGCAAGATGGACCCCTGGGTTGAAGGCTTGCCACTGAAATCGGCCTTCAATCCATCTACGGTCCATAAACTGAATGCCAATAAATTGGGTGTTAGAAATTGGGTCTTTGGTTGGCAGTCAGGTTACCCCCTGTCCAAGCAAGGACCCTCACACTAATAAGGGTAATTCACACACAATCCAAATTATCCTGTGCCCATCCTCTGGCAGCTTGGCATTGAGCAGTCAGACTTAACTTAGAAGGCAATGTGTAAAGTATTTGTGCAATAAATCATGCAATAACACAGAAGAACACCACAAACATACACCACATTATGTCCTCCCCTCATAAGACTCTGGGTCATTGCTCCCTGTTCACTCACAATTGGTTTCTTTTGCGCAAATAATGGTTCCGCTGGACCAACAGTAATCAGTAGCGATATTGCATCTGGGGCTGCTCTGGCACCTACACTCTGTGGGAGAGTAACTCCCATATTCTGATTCATCATTGGAGTCAAGTCTGACTGTGTCCCTGTCACTGGTGTAAATCTCTGCATTACCTGCGGCTGCACTTTGGGCAACAAAATCGGAGTCAGCTTGGTCTGGACCAGTATTGGTCTCAGAACCACCTGCTCCATGAGCACCACTAAGTTCAAAGTTGTTTCTAAAATGGGCACATCAGGATATATTCTCTGTACCTGTGGCGGCTGCATCTGAGTCTGCACTACAGGAGTAGTCAGCACACTTTGCGCCGCATTCTGTGTCAGGTTAGTATTAACCTGCACCAGACTCACTGTCCCATTAACCTGTGTCGGGCTGTCAGATCAGCACTAGTACTCGGACCACTCCAACGTACTGTATGTGGTGGTGGTTGATCTCTCAATAACTGTGCAAGGAACTCATCATCGTCCAATTCTTCCTCTACTCTTGAAGGCTTTGTAGCTCCTTTACTTTTGGATAGACTTCTATTAGTCTTCCTAGTCGCTTTCCTTCCTTCCTGCTCATTTTCTTGCGTAATTGCTGGAAACAACTTAATCCCTTGCAAAGTCTCTGTTCTCCATACCTTCTGATCCCAATCCCATTTAGCCGCAACTAAAGTATTTTTTGCCTTTCTCATCCTTCTCTCGAATTTCAATTGCTGTTGCTGTCTGGCTACTAGTTCCCAGACCGCTAATGCCTCAAAGTGTGCTGGTCTCAGAAGGGGCTTCGATTCATAATGCGCCATCCGTAAATGCTCCACAACCCTCAAGTTGAACGTCCCATTTGTAGGAAACGCTAAGTTCCCGTCTTTCTCTCTCAACTTCCACCATTGCTTTAACCAAAGACATGGCGCGACACCTCTTTCTTCCATTACAATATTATACAGTGTATTCTCTGACAGTGTAAGCTCCCCGACACTCGCTGTAATATAGGTATCTCCCCTTGGGGCACTTCTCAATGCTTTGAAAAACGTAGTCTCTTCTACTTTTGTTTATTCAAAATCAAATCAGGAAATTACTTTTAATCCTAAGATTCCTTTCACCCATGTTCTCAACCAATTGCCTCTCACATACGCGTGACCCTTCTCACTAACCGACCTATCCCAGTCTGACTCCAGTGACATCACACGTACTGCGGCTGATAAAGTCCTTCGGCTCATCCTCCTAAACTCCAGTCCACACAAAACTAATGCAAAATATTGCGAGCACTAACCAAAACCCCTAAAAAACCCAAATCTGCTGGTTTACTACAGGAAAGGTAACACAATCGCTTCAGAAACCCTATAGATTTTCACTGATGGCTCTTCCCGCACTTACAGCTATTCCTCTTTCTCGGTCTCCCAGATTCGCAAGCAAAATTCGACCCTCAAATTTTACTCTCAACTGATCAATGGGTCTGTCCTGGTGCACATAGGACTCGCCAAATCTCAGTAAAAAAAATTCTTTAGCCCACTTTAACTCACATACTGACTTGTAGACCACGTCCGATCAACCTACTAAACCAGACAAATTACAACATATAACCAAGTGTCTCATACACTTTCCAATATACTTCAGAGTCTTAGACCACGCAGGGTCCGTACATCGACAACCACGTGGACAATTTTTGAGCACAAAGCACCACACATATATGAAGTTCGATGGCTACCCTAATCTCACACTATGGAGTACGCACACTCCTACTACAATTTCATTTGGAGTACACAGACTCCCTAAAACTCTCACAAACCTCACAATTCACCTACAATATGCATAAGCTGGGGCAAGCACAACCTATTTCACTCACTCTTATCACTAGAACACCGGGAACATCCTCAAACAACCATTAGCAGGATCCAGGATCTGGGAAAGTCATTTATGGACTTAAGGGAACATCATTTTCTCTCCAATTATCATCATTGAAAAACAATATACAAATTTCAGTAATAATGACTCTCGAAAGGACCACTTCAAACTGCTACCACCTCTGGGAACACCTGTCACTAGGTACTGCATGTCTATGGTAGGCTCCTAAGGAGACGAACCATCAGACTCTTACCGTCTCTGTTATCACTCTGTATCGGACATCTATGGCAAGCTCTTAACGAGACTAACCATCCACTAATACCATAACTGATAGCACGTCAGACCTTAATAAGTATACTTACAAGGGGACACAAATAGGTCAAAGAACCTTTTGAATCACTGTTAAGAAGTTCTTACCATAGCTCCAGTACATAATCAATAATCAATACGCAATAATCAATAGTCATCAATAAAATCAATAATGAATGGAGTCAGTAATAGTCACGCACCATGACCTTTCAGTCATGAATAACCACAACTTTAGTAAAAGTTTAAAACGTTTATTTTCCTATTTTAACAATGCTAAGGTCATGTAGATTAATCTCAATATCAAATGAAACTCATACAAAAACAACACTGGTCGTTCAAAGCGGATGAAGAAACGCAATCTAATCAAAGCTCTAACTACAACACATTATAAGGGTGCAGTGCAAATCAATAGCAGAGTCATCTGCAACAAAGGTATAACATACATGGAATTCAGCAAGGTAATTCATCAACCATTAGTCCCTGTGATCGTCAGTCATTTATGAGGGCCCTTAACTAACGTCAGATTAACATAAGCATGTTGGGCTTCATGCTAAACATTTAGTAACACAAATTTAGAAAAACATCTAACTATGGTTCTATCAAAACAGCGCAGTTGATACCTGAAAGAAAAGCAAAAAATGCATAATAATCACAGTTTAGTGCAGTCTACCTATCCTCGGAATGGGTCAGCATAGCTCAGGACATCAGTCGATCAGCAAAGCATCTGGCTATCAGTCCGAGAGTTTGAGCCCAATGTCAGGTATGAATGTCTATCTCCTCGAATCTCTCCCTCTCCTTTAGTCTCTCTCATTGTCTTCTGGCTAAGTCTGAGGACTTTTCCCTCTGTAGCATTGTTATATCAAAGTCACCTAAACTATCCCCTAATTCCTTATTCATTAGTTACTCGTATGTTCATACTTTGGCCAATAACATTTCTATGCCAAATTTCTGAATTCTAATATTTCTCTGTTCAAATACAGTTGATTGGTCTGCCTTACGATGTTATCATCATCCGGCTCATCAGGTTGCAATATTGTTGCATCTTCCACTCCAGTCAGTATCTTTATTGTTCTTGTCCTGGGAAAGTCAGTCTCACACACATTACACCTAAGATGTTACATTAGCAGGAACATCATCTCCTAGCAGGGGGTTCTCATGAAAACCAGTCCATTAATCACATTTAACAATACAATAGACATTTCACAGTTTAATTCACTTGGTCAGCATTTATATTAAATGCTAAGAAAGACAGCTTCTGCATGAGGCCTGGCAAAATAGGCCAAGATACTCGCTAAGTTAAGGCCTACAATTAATAAAGCTAAAGCATACTTCATAACGTTTAATATGACATATTATTGCATTAGTCTAGTACATTTTTCAATATTCCATAAGTATTAATCACTAATTACTACATTTTGTGAACATTGGTGGCCATTCTTCTAGGTCACATTTTCAAACGAGTGCATTATTCTTTTTACGTTATTACTTTTTCTTCATAAACTCATTATTCAAAATACATAAACACTCATTAATAATTCCTAATTAAAACACCTGCCCTAGCAGGTGCCTGCATCCTGTCTCTGGTCACATGATTGAGTGTAGTTGGCAGCTGGGCTTTATGTATTCCTCCTAGATAGCCACATGCAGCAGGACCTTAGGTGTGACTTAATGGGTCATCCTGGGCAGGATCTGAGGGAGGAGCTGGACACAACCTCACTTACACCTGAATGGTCCATGTCCTTTCCTCACACAAAGGGCTTAACCAGGGGTGTAGCTCCAATGGGCATGTTTGGGGTCTTACACCCCCCGTAAACATGTATTCTTTACAAAATAGTTGGGCACAAGTGCTCTCAGTTGGGTTATGTGAAGAGTCTGTCAGATTTCATCTGTGAATTTTACATGCCCCACACATCCTTCTCTGTGTTTTGAAGACCTTAAAATGATTGATTAGTTTGAAAAAAGATTGCATTTTCCGTACCCCTAACAATCCTCTCTCTTTCCACTGCTCTTTAACCCCCACTTCATGTCCTGCTTCTCAAATAATGTGTTTCATCAAGATGTCCCAGTGTACTTGTTGGGAAATCTTTAGCTCACCTCCCTCCCAATTATACTGACCAAGCAACATCCCTGGGCTTAAGATCCCTGTATTGTTATCCAGCAGGGGAAGTAGGAATCCCCTTGCACTTCAAAGCCACTGTCTAGAAGTTTCTTCTACCTTCCAGAGCCAGGCCACCAAGGTATAAATACTTGATCTTAGACACCACCACTTCAGTACACTTCTGGACCTGTGTATACTCTGACAGGAAAAAGGACTTCTGTGCTACTGAAGGACTGCCACTCTGTTGGGGTTCACTCTGATTGATTCTCGCTTTTATGTGCTGAACTGCTGCCTTCTGCCTTCTTGCCTGTGAATAAGAAGAACTGGACCTGCATCTCTCCAACCCAGAACCCAAGGGCTGGTTGGCTGGCCTCCTTATCTGAAGTCTCAGGGACATAAAATACTTTCAACCATCCTGCTTCTGAACCTAGACTCTGCCATCTGTGAGTCTACTCTTCCAAGTGATGTCACACAAGTCCTGGACTTGGAAGTGGGCCTAAGCTGCCTACCAGCAAAACTGATGCATCTTCTCTGCTGAGCGGTGAATCCTAAAGCACAACCCATGCATCTCTTTGGCTGAGTGGTGTACAATTGAGCAGAACCGACGCATCCCTGCTGCTATGTGGATTGGACCCAGTGCAGAAGACTCGCATCGCTGCTGCATCCCACATCTTGGGTTGAACACATCACCTTTAGAACCTCCACTGAGCAGTGCTTCCCTGGAGCAGGTCCTCACAATCCTCATCAAAGGCAGTCTTGACAAACAATGCCAAATCTCCGCATCACAGCTTCACAGCTCATTGGATGCAGAGCATCGCTTCGGCTGTGCAAGTTCATCCCCGATATCGGCGTTTGCATTGCAAGCCACGTTGATGTGATCCTCATCAACGACACAATAGGACCTTGCACTGCAACCTTGCAGCATCTTAGAACCAATGCACCACATTGGCTTTGTGATGTATCTTTGCCTACGATCCATGCAACGTTCTGCAACCAGGATTTAAAATACTTTGTTCAGCTGGCTTAACTAGGTTTCTGTTGCAGGACCTTTGACTTTGTCCTGATGTGGTGTGACCAGATATCCCCGGTGAATGCTTTTTGCTTCCAGCTGCTATGGTGGGGTGATTTTTGTGTGGTGTTTTCACTGTTTTACTGTTTAAAGTGTTGCATAAACACTTTACATATCTCCTTCACGTTAAGCCTGACTGCTCTGTGCCAAGCTACCAGAGGGTGAGCACAGGTTAATTTTTGGTTTGCTTGTCCCTTGCACTGACAAGAATTGTGGCTGCTGCTTGACCAGGGCTCACAACCCAGTAAACCAACAATCCAATTTCTCACAAGAACACTGCATGAAGAAAAACACAAAGCATAGACAAGGGGCTGTAGAGAAAGATTTAGAAAGTAAAACTAAGCAATGTCCTCTGTCTTGAAGCCAATGTGTCAAAAAGCACTAGATGCCTATTTGTAATGTTAGTTAGTAAATCCATATGTTCTCAAAAGTAGTAATGTTTTCAAATTTCATGAAACCTGGACAATAAGAATAATAACAACAATTATTCCTGATATCATTCTTCAAAGGGTAGGTGTCTATCCAATTAGTTTTTTTCCGTGTGGAAGTTCAATAGTTAGTGACTATGGGCATGCTTTAGAGTTCAGCAGATCTGTACTTCATCACAAATATGATGAATATTCCGCCTGTCCTATTACAAGTGAATTATATTCTATAGCATTTGCAATTAGGTGGACAGGATTTTCATCACATTTGTGATGGAGTACCCATTCACCTAACTCTAAATCAGGCCCTTTGTTACCTCTCCAGAGAATTTCTTCAAGGGTTTGGCTACATATTAGCAGGGATGGGTGAAGTTTCAGTTTGGCATCAAAACCTAGACAAAGTTGGCAAACCACATTAACCTGTACTTCTCATAAATTTCCTCCCCAGTCTGGTCAAAAACAGTAATGCACACTCTAAATAGGCGCTCCTGTCTCCTCCTCTCTCTCCTCAAACCTGCCACGATCCTCATTCTCCTCGCCATGACGTAGAGTGCAGCCATTGTGGAAGAGGAGCTGAGGCATTTTGGGCCTCTTTATATAGGTTGCACCTGGTCACCACCTGGTTTCAGTTCGTGGTAAATTGCGAATAATCACATAATTTACATTTCGCAAATAGCTATTCGGTAATTCATATCACTATTTGCGATACGCTGTATGCGACACACTAATTAATGTCTCATTCGCAAAAAATCGCTATTTTTGCGATTCCTTATTTTCGCACTGTGAATGCCTTTCATACATCGGAAAAGGCATTTTTGCATTCTCAAACAGCCATTCGCACCGTTTGCCAATGCAAAAATGCTTGATGAATCTGGCCCTATATGCCAGAGTCACATCGATCTGTTCTTATTTTTAGAATGAGAGTCTAAAAGCTCAGGGCCTCATTTACAAGGCCCTCACAGCATACAACGCCACCGGAGCATCTTTTTTTTTACACTGTGGTGTTGCAGTGTGCCAGCCCATATGGCCCCCTTTCATGCATAAATCTGCGTGAAAAAGGTGTTCCATGGGTGTTGATGTGGGTGTTCCCACACAACACCCATGAAACTTGAAACATTTACAAGGTTTTGTAAACCTGGGAATACGTCAGATTCCTACACCATCCCAGGGGTGGTGTAAGGGCAGCGTAACAGGGAGAAAGACCTTTATTTCACCCAGTTTTTGTTGGTCCTCATGATTGCTTTTGTGTAGGAAGGTGTCCCTTCCTGGACAAAAACAATCATCCCTGCATCCATGCACAATTGTGGAAGGCTGCCTGCATTGGCACATTGCAGCAATTTGTGTGCCGGTGCAAGGGACACGGACAGGAATGTGCTGCATTTTGTAGATGCAGTGCATTCCTGCCCTTTTGTTTGGATGCAAGACAGCGCAGCAAAAAGGCTTGCGACGCTGCCCTGCGCCAAAACTTGGTAAATGAGGCCCTCATTCTTTATAAAGCCACAGATCCCCATTTACCTAGTTGTAGGGTTATGATTATAGTGTGGCTTTGGTATACACTTTTCCCTTCTATTAATAATAGCATAGGAAATGTCAGGAAGCCCAAAGTCTAACTTGCATTTAATGCAAACTTGCAAGCATCAGCAAACTATTTAAAGACAATTGTTGTTTCAACTGACTAACGTTCTTGCTTAAAAAAGGGTCAGTTGGAGCAGAATGAGTAAACACATACAATTTTGGACAATTTGTATAGGCTTTCTCTCAATACACATCTATGGAATCTAATTACATGACAAAAACGTATTACTTTTAGCAAAAGCTTTTCTAATAAGCAGGTGGCAGGATCTGCTTTCTGATGAAGAGTAAAATGTACTTGGGGATAAGATATTATTCCTAAATACAAAACTGAGCTCCTTATGCTCCTAAAAACCTGATTCTAGTTGACAGGTTTGAAAGCTAGGTTACACTTTGCAGAATTGTGAAAATGTACAGCCATAAATAACATGGTTTCTGGGCCTACTGGAATATACAAATTTAGCAAGCATAATTAAAGGTAATTGATGCCTCAAACTAACTTGAAATTACATCCAGATTTGCTTATAAAGTATCAGCACTCTTTCATATATGAGTAACATATTGTAAACAGTAGTATTGTAAACGGAGGAATTTATGGTAATAATACATAGGAATATATGGATCTTTCTCCACCCGCTCCTGCCTGCTGTCAGATTTGCCCTGCTGCTTGCTGCTCAATATTCCTTTCAGGTGTTGCAGATTTCTCCTTTGCTGATCTTGTTCTCAGCAGGCATGTGCATCTTGGGCTTCATGAAAGTCCCATTGCCATACATGGCATAAAACGTCAATGCCCTACCCAGGGCAAAAAACAGTGACCTATCAAACGCATACTTACTGGATGGGATGAAAGTCTAATATTCACTTTCCTGTCTCAGATAATTTGCACATTGCTTTGACTCACATCAGAGGGATTTAAGTACATCCCACATATATCCACGATAATAGCCTTTGTGAGATAAAAGAAAGGGAACCATTGCCAATTAACATATTTCATTCATGGAGAACTGAACAACGATATGTGATTTCAAACAAAATAGCAAAGCTTAAAACACTTCTCAGAGAAAACTTTCTCCAAACTCGAAAATGCAGGAATGGTTCAGTTGATTTTTCCTACCATGGCTTGTTGTTCAGACATTATTTAGATATTCTTTAATGTGGCACTAATTTTTACATCAATAAGGACTATGTTTCCAATTAATGGGTACTGCACTCTTCTGAATGATTAGGACCTATAGCAAAAGGAAACATCAATTCACTGCTGTTAATGTCCAATAGTGTGGGAGCATTAAGCCTATTACCGCGCCCTTCAATCATACCTAACAAGTGCAAACAAGCAAACACTCCACGTTTCCACTTCACAATTTACTCATGTATGTTTACTCAAAACTTGCATAAACTATGAATGCATACTTTAGATTTTGTTCAGTGTCATCATTCACAACCTGTAGGTGTTTGGCTTTGTGAATCCTGCATGAGTCATACATGTGTAATTCACACCCTGATTCACACTTATCCCTCGAGAAAGCATTGTCAATCACATTCGCCAATGACTATTTTGAACCCCTAAAAATACACAAGTGAAAATCTCTTTGTATATTTAAAAGTACCAGTCTGTTTTCTTTATGCTGGCAAGATGGACCCCTGGGTTGAAGGCTTGCCACTGAAATCGGCCTTCAATCCATCTACGGTCCATAAACTGAATGCCAATAAATTGGGTGTTAGAAATTGGGTCTTTGGTTAGCAGTCAGGTTACCCCCTGTCCAAGCAAGGACCCTCACACTAATAAGGGTAAGTCACACACAATCCAAATTATCCTGTGCCCATCCTCTGGCAGCTTGGCATTGAGCAGTCAGACTTAACTTAGAAGGCAATGTGTAAAGTATTTGTGCAATAAATCATGCAATAACACAGAAGAACACCACAAACATACACCACACAGTGTTTAGAAAAATATATAATATTTATCTGATAAGATGCAGGTCAAAACGATCAAGATGCAATAAGTGTATGTTCAAATATCACTGTAAAAATGATATAAAGTGTCTTTAGTCTCTTAAAAAGCAACAACAGTCTCTTGCAAGAACAAAGAACCTGGTTTGCATTCAAGTTCTCCGCAAAGGACCGCAGAAGAGGAGATGCGTGGAAAACAGGGAGGTGTGTGTCAATTTGTCCAGCACACACAGATGATGCGTTGTTGAGTTTTCAAGCAGGGCAGGCTTTGCGTTGATTTCCGGTGGATAGACTGGGATCCTCTTTGGGTTGTGGGGTTTTCATATGCCCCGGGGATGTTGCGTTAAAATCTGGCACTTGCAGGACCAAGTCACAGGGGCTGCGTCAATACAGGGGGTGACTCGTGGAACTTTCTACCGCACTGCAGGTGCTGCGTCGATTCCTCTCAGGAAGTCTGGCTGCATCATTCTGGCTTGGCTTTGTGACGATCCAGTGGGCCTTACGTGGAATTTCTGGTCACAACGCTGGCGCTGCATCGATCTTCTCCTTTCAAAGTCGGGCTGCATCGTTCCGCTTCGGCGTGTGGTGCTTTTCTCACTGCGATGCAGGCTGTGTGTCGCTTCTTGCAGGCTATGGTTCGATTTCCACCACACAAGGAGTTATTTTGCAGAAATGAAGTCTTTTTGGTCCTGAGACTTCAGGGAACAGGAGGCAAGCTCTATCCAAGCCCTTGGAGTGCTCTTCTCAGCACAGCCAGAGTGCAGAAAAGCAGCATGGCAACAGCAAGGCAGCAGTCCTTCTCAGAAAAGCACTCAAGTAAGTCCTTTAGGCAGCCAGGCAGTTCTTCTTGGCAGGTTGCAGGTTCTGGCTCAGGGTTTCTTCTCCAGTGGTGTCTTGTCCAGAAGTGTCTAAGTTGGTAGGGTCAGAGACACTGCTTAAATACCCAAATGTGCCTTTGAAGTGGGGGAGACTTCAAAGAGAGTCGTAGAAGTGCAAAAGGTCCCCTTTCAGTTCCACCCTGTCTGCCAGGGTCCCAGTAGGGGGTGTGGCAGCCCTTTGTGTGAGGGCAGGCTACTGTCCTTTGACATGTAAGTGTCAGGCCCTCCACCCTCCCAGCCCAGGAAGACCCATTCAATATGCAGATATATGCAAGTGTGGCTGAGCATCCTGTGTTTGGGGTTGTCTGAGTGAATGCACAATGGAGCTGTAAACTGAACCTAGCCAGACATGGATTGTAAGGCACAGAGGATTTAAGTGCAGAGAAATGCTCATGTTCTAAAAGTCGCATTTCAAAAATAGTAATATTAAATCCAACTTCATCAGTCAGTAGGATTTTGTATTACCATTCTGGCCATACTAAATATGACCTTCCTACTCCTTTCAGATCAGAAGCTACCACTCAAACCGTATACAAGGGTAGCCCTAATGTTAGCCTATGAAAGGAGCAGGCCTCACAGCACTACCAGGACATGTAAACTACACAGGTACATGTCCTGCCTTTTGTCTACACAGCACCCTGCCCTATGGGTTACCTAGGGCCTACCTTAGGGGTGACTTATATGTAGAAAAAGGGGAGTTTTAGGCTTGGCAAGTACTTTTAAATGCCAAGTCGAATTGGCAGTGAAACTGTACACACAGGCCTTGTAGTGGCAGGCCTGAGGCATGGTTAAGGGGCTACTTAAGTGGATGGCACAATCAGTGCTGCAGACCCACTAATAGCATTTAATCTACAGGCCCTGGGCACATATAGTGCACTATAGTAGGGACTTATAAGTAAACTAAATAAGCCAATTGGATATGATCCAATGTCACCATGTTTTAAGGGAGAGAGCATATGCACTTTAGCACTGGTTAGCGGTGATTAAGTGTGCAGATTCTTGAAACCAGCAAAAACAGTGTCCAAAAAGTGGAGGGAGGCAAGCATAAAGTTGGGGGTGACCACCCTAAGGCTGTCTAACATATGGGATTAGTGATTTCAACCCTGGGTTGTTCTCTAAATAGCCTTCCTGTCGTTTCCAATGCACAATGTACTGAGACCTCCATTGCAGGTTTCCGATGTGCCCTGTGACAGGAGATATCACCTTCTTCAGATCCCATGTCTTCAGGATTCACTTGGGTACTCCTGTTATTGAAAACAGAACAAATCTCTGGGTGAAACGCTGGGGGAGAATGAAGAATTACAACCAGAATCAGGTACGGTATTTCCAATGAAAGATAATTCCTCACTTCTCAGTGGTACCTTCGGGTTCCACTTGAAATCCTCAGTAAGTGCGCATTGCCAGACTTGCTTGCACCAGTGTTATCAATAACTCTGTTGAGCGAAGCTACCAAGTGAATTACCAGGGAACTCGAAATAAAGCTGTCATTGTCAAAAACTCAGTAAATAAAATAATATGCAGTATAATTAGATGTGAAAAATCTGCACCAATTATGAGGCACTACCTTCACTTTCCAATTGGTGCATTTCAGCTTTTTTTTATTTTCAGCCTCAATTTTTAAAACAGCTGGAAAGAAGACAGATGACGAAATCGTTATTCATAGTAATATAAACTCTCCCCAAGTGGCATGTCAGAATACATTCTCAGCAGGGATTACAATTATCAGAACAATTTCCTACGGAACAATGCAAGTCCATAGACTGCTTGCTGTATTGTACAGACAGGTTTTAAGAAAATAAACCATCAGCGAAAGAAATGACCCTCTTCTGTATCAATTTACCCTAATCCGCCACAAGTGTGATTTCCTCAAGGAATAAAAAGGTCAGAAAAATAAACAGTGTTACAAATGAAAACAACACAATTATGAAAGAGCTGTTTTGAAAGCCATCTGCTACAGGGCACCATGTCCAATCTATCGCCACTCGACGTGTGACGAGGGTATTGTTATGTACAGTTCTTTGTTCCCCTCCTCTCGTTATTTATTTTCGTTTCTAATAGAAGTGGACTTACACTGTACTGAATACGCGACCGAAAGGCGCCCACATTCATGTTTCTTAAAGAGCAACTTGATAGAGGATGTTTATTTCTGAGACGAAACGCAAACTTACTTTACTTAATGCATAGCCTCTAAAATACCTTTTTTTTTTAAATAAAAAAATCTCCCCACCTCTCTCTCCTCTGCGCAGTACCTCCATCAAGAAAAGAACGAATTTAAGAACAAGTTTTCATGAACTATGTAATTGTGCTCTCTTTCCAATAAGGGCAAGGATACCCATCAGGATGCATCATGCTACCGGTTGATTTCTATTTCACTAGTAGAATTCTTGAACCAGCACTGGTAATGTCAATAGGTCTGGCCTTAATATGTTAAGCAAGCAAAACATATATGAACAAATGTGTACAGGCTATTCCTACTGTGTTGCTGTGCAAACATTGTATGGCATCTTAACCTTGAGGAACAAAAAGCAGTATCTGGAAAAAAATAGGTTGTACATGGTTGAGACTCAAATAGTCTGCATATTTGTGCATGACTGTGTTCATATACATTAGCAAATTAAAGTCGACCTGCTGCTTTGCCTATCTTTAAATTGGTTTTGTTAGTGAGACGCAAAGCTCATTGTTCTATAGGACTGAGGATTTACCTTAGTGTTGAGACCCAAAAGACCAAGGAGCAGATTCATAAGGGATTTGCGCCATGCTTGTGCCGCGCAATGTGGTACATGCATGGCGCAAACCACGAAGTCATATTTGTGAAGCCCCGCAAAACTACTTTCCATGGCTTTGAATGGCTTCAAAAATATGGAGTAAGTCAAGGCAGTGCAAATCATTGTATTGTCTTACTCTGCACTAGGGAGTCTTTCCTTGGGCTTTGCGTGGGTGTTCCCGCACAACTCCCACGTCCTTTATTGTTTATATTTTTATTTTATACAAAACGGCAAAAAAGTGCCAAAGAAACAAACATTACAAAGATAAGCAGTACACTGCAGTTTTGGGAGAGAGGAGAAAGGCAATTACTTCAATTGTATGATATATTTGGTGACAACAGACAAATGTGTCAAAGGCATAGCATAGCATAGCATAACAAGTGCTTACTAAATGTATCCTATCACTGACCAAACATGGCAGTAGTTATGGTTTTTGATGCATTACAAGATTTACTAACCCTGGTAAACCTGGAAATATGCCAACATATCTCTATTTCTCCTTCTTTTTTCCTCTTTCTGCATGAGCTGTATTCTGCAGCACACAAAGAAATAGGAAAACGCTTCTTAGGATTGCTTTGTCAGTCAAAGAAATGTTTATTTAGACTTTTGTCAATTAAACCAATTACATGTGTAACACATAAAAGAACCCATATATTAAAATAATTTTGCAAAGCAAAAAACTAAGAATAGGTTTAATAAATATGTGTATCATAAAACCTATTATCCTATATACACATAATTTTTTTTTCTGCAATCATAAACCTCCCAATAGCACATGCAATCACCAAGGAGCGCATTTTCATCAATAATTCATCAGCTTGCACGCAATGTTAAATATCATACTGTAAAAACATTGAGCGTAAAATCATTTTACATAAAGTAAAAAACTGTAAACAATCCAATAAAATGTGCAAGATGTTGCATTTCATATTTAGACCATATATGCAAATCCCCCTGGATCTATCATCGTCATTTGCATTTACTCATTTGTGCAACAGGGGTTAATTCCGATCCTTAACCATAACAGTTCACTTCTAAACCGAAGATTCGGCAATATATCTTTATATGGAAACCAAGCTTCATTCTGCCATGAGGTACACATTAAAATGGACAGATTGTTTCCTCTCAAGATATTGTTGGTCACACTTTCGAGACAGTTCCTTGCTCATTATCCTGAACTCACTTTTAGTAACCTCCATATGTAAATCCCACTTGGCTCCTGTATCCCTGCTAATCTCTTCTAAGCTTTTCCTAACTCAGTTAACTCATTTCAATTCACTTTTCTCAATTTCATTATTGCGCCATTGGGATACCTTATTCTCCTCCTCATTATTCAGCTGTTGCCAAAATCTAATCACCACTGTTTTGGCAAATATATTCCAGGACACCAAACCCATCTCCATTCTTATGGCATGGGACGTGGAAGACCTAGGTAGTGATAGTAAACATTTTAAACATTTTCCTTCCTCCACATCCCATACCTTTTTCCACTTATATATTTAACAGCTCCACTCCATACTGGAATTTGGGCAGTACCATAGCTTTCAGAAGAGGCCTATGTGACATCTCACCATAATCCTTGTCAAACATTTTAAAGCCATCAACTGATATGAGGGCCCTTTCCCTCAATGTCTCAAGGTGAGTATTCCATTTCAGAGACTGTTCAAACCAGATTCCTAAATATTTGTATTCTTTCACAATTTTCAGCTTTGAAGCCCCTAACACCCAGTTAAACTTTAGAGGTTTTTTCCCACAGCACAACACTTTAGTTTATTTTCCATATTTACCACCAGCTTTTTGTGGCTACAATACTCGCTGAAGTCATTCAGCTTCCTTTGCAGGTCTATTGCAGTTTGATCTAATATTACTAAATCATCTGCATACAGGAGGCACGTAACCTGCTTCCCATCCATTTTAGGACTGGCACCATGATCCACCACCAAAACCGATGGTAGATCTTCTATTTGTAAGGAAAACAATTGGGTTGCCAATACGGACCCCTGTCTCAACCCGTTTTTGATGTTTATTTTTCTTTGTTAGGCTCCCCCTCCGTCTCTATGATAACTTGAACCCAATTATGGCTATGAAGTTCCTATATCATGGCTAAAAGATCCTTGGGTATGCCATATTTAATCAGGATTACCCATTAGCAGTTGCGGTCTACTAAGTCAAACACCGGCTGGAAGTGAACAAAACAGAAATACAAACTACCCTTCTGCTCTGCTGACTTTTGCGCAATAGCCCAGAGGGCGAAGCAGTAATCAATAATAGAGTGACCCTCCTTAAACCCACCCTGTTCTGGAGGCACAATGTGATATTCTTCAGCCCATTTTTTAACCCTTCCCAAGAGAACTTTTGCAAATACCTTTTCTTCTTCTTCCAAAAGGTTTACTATCCTATAATTCTAAGGGGAATGCACATCCCTTCATTTGTAAATAGGCCTAATAATAAATCCTCTCCAATTTTCTGGGACCTGGCTCAATTCTAAAATACCATCAAACATTCGAGCAAAGAATTCAGGCCACCAAACTAGTCAGGTCTTCATCACCATGGCGGGGAGATTGTCAGGACCAGCTGCCCTAGTCAACGTTAGACTCAATATGATGCGTATAATATTGCTTACTGAGAAGTGTGACCTAATTTGCTCTTCTATACCAGGCCAGGGAAATTTCCTCTCCTTTACCAGTTCTACCCTTCCCCATATATTTCGTCCAAATGTTTTAACCAGGCGTCTTCTTCCACCACATAATTCATAGTCCCCTGACCCTTCCTGATCCTTCCGGAACTAACTTTCACATTTTCTCGTTTCTATTGCTACCATCAGATCTCCTCAGCATTTCTCTTTATAAACTTGTTTCTGTTTCTTGATAAACATCTTATACATTTTCTTTTTCTTCTGTAGATCATAGTGACGCTCAATATTATACTTTTTCTCAATTTTTCATTCCCCTTTTCTTATATGCGCCTTTAATTTCTGGCATTCATCGCTAAACAAAGTCTGCCCTCTAGTTACTTTTCTCTGGTCCCTATTTTCACCCACTACCTTTCTTTTAAATTCAACCCCCAGACAATCCACTACTTAGCTGATTACGTTCTCATACCCTCTATGTTATCTATTGGGAGACTACTTAGCACTTCATTCTGATGAAAGTTAGCCAATTTTTCCAAACTCTCTTCATTTATTCTGGTGGAACGACGCCTTGGATAATCCATTTGTACCGGGATTACTGTATCTTGCCGCCTTTTTTCCCTCCTTTTAGTTTGAATTGTTAGGGAAAGTGATCACTTCCCTCTCTTTTTACCACCTGGAACCCACCAGCTTTATCATAATTACAAGCACTTATAAAAAACTGTAGTCTATTGGGCAGGATTGATAGCCTATCTGATATGTACAGTTTTCTGGACAATCCATCTCCCCTCTTCCATTTAAGCAAACTAGTTCCTTAGAACCCAGGACTTTTCCTAAGGCCATATCCCATACCTACAGGCTGTCTTTTAGAAAATTGGCAATTGGCTATTATCTTAAATGCAGATAATAGTTCCTTAAACGATGTGTCAGTTCTCCATGGGACAAGTTTATGGTCAAAATCTTGTATCAAAATAAGGAGAGCTTTGTGGAACTTTTCATGTATGAAATGCATGTCTTCCTTGAATCTTTTCATTTCAGTTCTATGCTCTTCCCTTTGCTCCTGCATATACACATTCACTATCACCAAACATTCATAGCTAGAATGGAAATCCTAGGGGTACACTCTACAGGCCAGCAGCCAGTTACTTTTAACTGTCACAGGTATCTCCTTTTTAGCTATTCTTGTGGAGACCAGCATTCTCAAACCCTCATATGGTCACCCCTGATGGCTTTTCTTTGCAGGCCTAATCAATTGTACAAAACCATCAATTGTTGGGGTATCTTCACACATCCATGTTTCTTACAGACATACAATTTCATTGAGTTTGACTATCCTCTAGAAAGTTTCTAACCTTGACACCCTCCTAAACCCATTGATGTTTTTGTCAATATCTCCAGGCTGAGTGATCTCATGTTCGTCTTTTATAATTGCAGACTTTACCAGCCCAGAATAAAGCAGGACTATTGTGACTTCATTTCCCTTTCATGCAGCCAACTTTAGTCTCAATTGCTTTTGAGCTAGGGCATTTGGAGAATTAGAAAATTATTTGAGACCAATTTAGGGGCGATATTTTCCTCCCCAGACTTCCCTGGTTGAGCCATTTAAAGTTATAACCACATGCCCGTCCCAACCCTACTTCCTTTTTCCCAGGATCTCACCACCCGTTCTTCCCTACCACTACCTCCTGCTATTTCCATTTTCTCCTTTCTGCCCATTTGTGTCTCGGGGTCACCATTTCTTTTTTGCTCAGTTACCTGATTCCTACTACTGTTCTCCCTCTTAGTTTTAGGCAACTGCTTATTTCTTGGTATATTACCTTGTAATCATGTCTGCTGTCTTCCCAGATGTCCTACCTTCTTACAATTCCAGGAGATAGGAAACTTAGAAGTAGATATCTTTAATGAACCACTCACCATTTGATCCTTTACCAGCTTTTCCTGTCCAAGGAGTACCCCTCTATCCTTCTTTGTCTGCTTCCACCACCTCTCTTTTTTACTCTTACCTACATTTCTCCTCACTTTCCTAATCTAGGGCAGATATTGCCTATATCTCGTAGGTGCTCAACATTTCTTTTTGAGCATTGGATGTCTAGGTATATACACATTTTGTAGATTGTTCAACCTTAGATCACCCTTTTTTTCTTCTGCTGACCAGGTATTTTCCGTTTCATGTATAATACTTTATATGAGTCTTACAATAGATTACATTAGTTCTTTCATTTGCCTCAAGTCACCCACAATATGACACAGATGATCTTTTTGAGCTTTTAAAATGTCATTGCTTATCACTGATACCTCCAGCAAGCCTTGAAAAGTTTTTTGCAAAATCAGCATAATGTCCAGCATAGAAGCCAATGATGATGCAGACATTTCAAAATTTAAGGTTGAATTTTTGCACCATTCCTTCCTTAGCATGATTTTCCACATCCAGGTACCGTTCTTCTCTCCTTTAACATTCCTTCTGTCCTTGATTAAATACACTAAATTCCCGGCTACATTTCTCAGTATCTGTCCCTCCTCCTCTACTTATAAACCTTTATTCTCAGAAGGAAAAAAGAGCCAAGGTGACTAGGAGTGCCTTGGTTCCAATAATGATTCATTCTACCTTAATATATCTTGCTGGTTTAGCAATAGTAATCCTAGGTCAAACGATAACCGGCTGGCCTTATTATCACCTATAAGCTGCCCTTCACCGTTAAGCCTAGGTTCAGAGGAGAACTGTTTTCTTTTAAAATGCTTGCCTACGAAACCTCTGATTGATTGGGTAACTGATTTTCCATCCAGTTCCTTTTACAGTTTTTTTTGTGAAGGGTTTGCTTCCTTTGACCCCTACTCTTTGTTCTTACTTCTTCATATTTGGAGGTTTCCCCCGTGTTCCCTTCTTCTGTTATAATAATGTCATCCATTCTAAGCTGGCTTTTTGTCTTTTCCGTAGTTTAGCTTTCCCTTTTGCCATCCTTTAATATGGCTGTGATCCTTCATGTGCCCCCTGGATTTCCCTCCTGTTTTGTACCCAGCCACTTGATCTCCTTTTTCGTCTCGACAACTCAACTACAATGGAGGATACCTCCCCCCTTCTTGCTGATCTCTGTAGTTTCACTCAAGCACCTTCAGAAACAGCACACTCCATAGACACTTACCTTTCCCATCCATGTGCTGTGCCCCCACCTGCACTGCAAACATACTCTGAGTGTGCAGCTGTCTCCACCAAGGAGGTCCAATTCCAAGATCCCTCACAGCAGCTCCTACGGCTACTGTCACTTGATTTTTCCTTTCTGTCGTAGTTCCAATTCCAATACCACAGGCAGCACAACCATCACCCAGACTTATGGTGACAGCTTTTACTGAACCCCACCGTGGTTCCCTGCGAGAGCTGACATGGTTTCACCCCCTGACGCCCAGCCGCTGGCCTCCTCACACCAACAAGGTAACAAGTGCACCACATTTAATCTGGTTTTAATCTTCAAGTCGCTCCTGTACACTCCCCTCACCCCGCTGCAGCTAACCATGGTGGACTCAAGGAGTTCCTTAGTTCTTTTTTAAAACTTTGGGTTGGCTTAGGTTTGACTGTAGACTACTTTAGGATGCTACCAAAATGATAGCAGAATTCAATTGTCGCTTCTCAGTAAAAATAAAGCAGTTTCAGGGTGGTATAGCTCCAGGGAAACACTAGCTCATCTCCAATATGTCTCCGATGGGTGGGCAGGCACAAGCAGGGTAAAAGCACACCATGCGTGCTCTTGTACGTGGCTAGGGGCATAACAACCATGGTGTCAACAGTCAACAGAAACTGCTGAGGATTGTTTTTTTGCAGGAAGGTGCCCCTTCCTGCACACAAAAATTCTACATGCAATGCAGCACCCTTGTACCATGGTGAAGGGGTACCTGCATTGGTGCTAGGCAGCCAAAAGGGTGCCAGCGCAGGGGGAAAGGACAGGAATGTGCTGTATTCCCTGCTATGGCCACTACTCATGTGAACAGTGCTGTTGCTGTTGTTTCTTCTACAGTAGAAGATCTGGCAGATGTGGTCACTGCTGTGGTCCCTGCTAAGATTACATCTGTGATTGATACTGTTGTCCATGATGTTGAGAAGGCAATGAGCTATGGTGTCCGCATCTGCTGGCATAGCAGCTATATTGCAGTAGTATAGTGTTGATTAACTATATATATATATATATATCTATATATATATATACATATATATATATAGATATCTATCTATATATATATATATATATATATATATATATATATATATATATATATATATATATTCACTAAAATAAACAAACGTTACAAAGACATTATTATTAGGTTCACATTTTACCCATGCAAAACCATAAAAATTCAGCACTTAGGGGGTGATTCTAACCCTGGCGGTCGGTGTTAAAGCGGCGGCCAACCCGCCAACAGGCTGGCGGTAAAAAATATGGAATTCTGACCCTGGCGGGAACCGCCAACACAGACAGCCACTTTACCACTCCGCCCGCCACGGCGGTACAAACAAACAGCGCGGCGGTCACCGCCAACAGCCAGGCGGCAGACAATGTACCGCCCACCCTATCACAACTCACCAATCCGCCACCTTTTCCGGAGCGGGAGCACCGCCGATAAAAACACGGCGGAAACAGACTACGAACGGGAAAACGCTCACCACTACGCACTCCAGGAGGAAGGAGGACAGCATGGAACCCGAATTAAACATCCTACCTGCTCTCGTCTACCTTCTCACCTACCACGAGTACGAAGTCCGGCGCAGACGACAACGGTGAGTACTGCACCTACGACACACGGGAGGGGGGAGGACGAAAGGTTACGGGCACACACATATGCGACCCCCCCCCCCCACCTATGTACACACCAATGCAGAGCAACAAGTCACAGTGACACCACCCAAACACCCCAGAAAAATGCTAGGACATAATCAAATTTGGAATAAATATTTATGTACCAAAAAGCTCCTGAAAAATATCGTAAAACCATGAAAGATATTCACAAGAAAACAAATGACATACACATCAGTGTATAACTGAAGTAACAAGTCCTGCACATCCTACGAATTCATCATGTCCGTGGGCCAAAGTTTTGAGAAACAAGGGCAAAGCCCACACAGGAGACCTGAGTCCATTGGAGAGAACACTGCAGGGGCATCAGATGTAAAAACTACAGGCACCTCAGGGGGAAGGGAAGGGGGGGGCACCACAGCCACATGAGTCCACGACGCCAGATCCACGAGGAGCCACCATGCCCACTGTACCATCCTGGGGAGTGCAAAGCCACAGTCTCTCAATGTCTCTACAGTGGGTGGGCTGCCCACTGGACCATCCTGGGGAGTGCAAAGCCACAGTCTCTCAATGTCTCTACAGTGGGTGGGCTGCCCACTGTACCATCCTGGGGAGTGAAAAGCCACAGTCTCTCAATGTCTCTACAGTGGGTGGGCTGCCCACTGGACCATCCTGGGGAGTGCAAAGCCACAGTCTCTCAATGTCTCTACAGTGGGTGGGCTGCCCACTGGACCATCCTGGGGAGTGCAAAGCCACAGTCCATCAGGTGGATGACAGTCTCCACTGGTCAAGGAGGAGGCATGGTGGGCACAGTGAACCATAAACAGTGATTGAGACGGCGGTGCCCAGCGGAGCGGTGCTTGAGATGAAGGGCCCAGCGGAGCGGTGCTTGAGAAGAAGGGCCCAGCGGAGCGGTGCTTGAGAGGAAGGGCCCAGCGGAGCGGTGCTTGAGAAGAAGGGCCCAGCGGAGCGGTGCTTGAGACGGCGGTGCCCAGCGGAGCGGTGCTTGAGATGAAGGGCTCAGCGGAGCGGTGCTTGAGAAGAAGGGCCCAGCGGAGCGGTGCTTGAGAGGAAGGGCCCAGCGGAGCGGTGCTTGAGAAGAAGGGCCCAGCGGAGCGGTGCTTGAGACGGCGGTGCCCAGCGGAGCGGTGCTTGAGAGGAAGGGCCCAGCGGAGCGGTCCTTGAGACGGCGGTGCCCAGCGGAGCGGTGCTTGAGAAGAAGGGCCCAGCGGAGCGGTGCTTGAGACGGCGGTGCCCAGCGGAGCGGTGCTTGAGAGGAAGGGCCCAGCGGAGCGGTCCTTGAGACGGCGGTGCCCAGCGGAGCGGTGCTTGAGAAGAAGGGCCCAGCGGAGCGGTGCTTGAGAAGAAGGGCCCAGCGGAGCGGTGCTTGAGAGGAAGGGCCCAGCGGAGCGGTGCTTGAGAAGAAGGGCCCAGCGGAGCGGTGCTTGAGAGGAAGGGCCCAGCGGAGCGGTCCTTGAGAAGAAGGGCCCTGTTCAGCGGTGCTCTTTTCCACGGCGGGCCCTGTTCAGCGGTGCTCTTCTCCACGGCGGGCCCTGTTCAGCGGTGCTCTTCTTCACTGCGGGCCCTGTTCAGCGGTGCTCTTCTCCACGGCGGGCCCTGTTCAGCGGTGCTCTTCTTCACCGCGGGCCCTGTTCAGCGGTGCTCTTCTCCACGGCGGGCCCTGTTCAGCAGTGCTCTTCTCCACCGCGGGCCCTGTTCAGCGGTGCTCTTCTTCACCGCGGGCCCTGTTCAGCGGTGCTCTTCTTCACCGCGGGCCCTGTTCAGCGGTGCTCTTCTTCACCGCGGGCCCTGTTCAGCGGTGCTCTTCTTCACCGCGGGCCCTGTTCAGCGGTGCTCTTCTCCACGGCGGGCCCTGTTCAGCGGTGCTCTTCTCCACCGCGGGCCCTGTTCAGCGGTGCTTTTCTCCACCGCGGGCCCTGTTCAGCGGTGCTCTTCTTCACCGCGGGCCCTGTTCAGCGGTGCTCTTCTTCACCGCGGGCCCTGTTCAGCGGTGCTCTTCTTCACCGCGGGCCCTGTTCAGCGGTGCTCTTCTTCACCGCGGGCCCTGTTCAGCGGTGCTCTTCTCCACGGCGGGCCCTGTTCAGCGGTGCTCTTCTCCACGGCGGGCCCTGTTCAGAGGTGCTCTTCTCCACGGCGGGCCCTGTTCAGCGGTGCTCTTCTCCACGGCGGGCCCAGTTCAGCGGTGCTCTTCTTCACCGCGGGCCCTGTTCAGCGGTGCTCTTCTCCACGGCGGGCCCTGTTCAGCGGTGCTCTTCTCCACGGCGGGCCCTGTTCAGCGGTGCTCTTCTTCACCGCGGGCCCTGTTCAGCGGTGCTCTTCTCCACGGCGGGCCCTGTTCAGCGGTGCTCTTCTCCACGGCGGGCCCTGTCCAGCGGTGCTCTTCTCCACGGCGGGCCCTGTTCAGTGGTGCTCTTCTTCACCGCGGGCCCTGTTCAGCGGTGCTCTTCTCCACGGCGGGCCCTGTTCAGCGGTGCTCTTCTCCACGGCGGGCCCTGTTCAGCGATGCTCTTCTCCACCGCGGGCCCTGTTCAGCGGTGCTCTTCTCCACGGCGGGCCCTGTTCAGCGGTGCTCTTCTTCACCGCGGGCCCTGTTCAGCGGTGCTCTTCTCCACGGCGGGCCCTGTTCAGCGGTGCTCATCCAAAGGTCAAGGGAGCCAGACCTGGCCTGGACTCCCTGCTCAGTCGCCCTCGGACAGTGACGTTTCTGGACCCTTCGGGGACGGACTCCTGGCCTCCTTAGTGTCCTCCTTCCCAGCTGGGATGTGGCATGTGGGGTCCACCTTCTCCGCGCTCCTTCTGCCCTTCCGCTCATTTGATGGGGCTCTCGGGCCCTTGCCTCCCCTAGATGGTGTGGGTGGTGAAGTGGCCGCACATTGCTCCTTGGGGGCAGCCCTGTCGGTCCTCGCACGGCGGCCCTTGTTTTTGCGGGTCCTCTTGCCGGGGGGGGGCTGGACGTGTCCTTGCTGCTGATCGATGTGTCACTGCTGGCAAAGGGTGGGCTCCAGAACCCATGCACAACAGTGACACCCGAAGCTGGGCTGGTGGTGGCTGCGGTGCTCTTGGGACTCTTTGAAGATGGATGGGGGAGCTCATCGGGGGGAAAGAGGTCAAGGTTAGCCATGAAAAGTTTCTTAGGGCCAAGGTAAAGGGTAGGAGAAGTGGAGATGGAATTGGAGGTAGAGGAGGTGGTTGTAGGAGAGTCAGGTGTGCTGTCATTGGGTGAAGGTGCTGGTGCTGTAGGATGTCGTGAGGTGGATGGCTGTTGGGTGGGTGGCTGCCTGCGTTTGTGTGTCTTGGAAGAGGGGGTGACAGACACAGTGGGAGAGGACACAGGGGACGTGTAAATGGCAGTGGGGGTGGTGACTGCACAAGTGTGGACTGTACTGGAGGGTGAGGTGGTGATGGAAGCACTGGCTGATGTTGGGGTGCATGCAGGTGTGAGTGTAGATGTCACAGGGAGGGAGGAGGGAGACGAGGAGGAGGGGGACACAGGGGTGGCAGTGGCTGTTGGCATGTCTGCATCTGGGTGTTGCTTGGGTGAGTGTTTGTGGGATCTGTGGTGCTTGTGTTTGGATGAGCTGCTCTTGGGTGTTGAGGTGTGTGCAGGCTGGTCTGATGGTGTGGATGGGATAGGCTGAGGGACAGGAGACAGAGAAAGGCTGGAGGCAGTAAGAAGAGGGAGGCTGGAAACAGGGACAATGGCTGCCGTCAGTGCTGAGGCCAGAGCAGTGAACGCTCGTTGATGGGCAGCCTGACCCGAATGAATGCCCTCCAGGTACGCATTGCTCTGTTGCACCTCCCTTTGCACACCCTGGATGGCATTCAAAAGGGTCGTCTGCCCAACAATGAGCGTCCTTACCAGGTCAATGAGCTCCGCACTGAGGGCAGCAGGGGCAACAGGGGCAGGGGCTGAGGTGCCTGGGGCGAAGGAGACGCGCGTCATCCTGGGCGAACGGGCACGGAGCGAAGACTGAGGGGCTGCTGGGAGGGCGGGGCTGGTGCGCTGGGTGGCGGCTGTACCTGTAGAGGCGGGGGGCACGGATGTTGCCGCCACCCCTAGGGAGCTCCCATCCGAGGACGTGTCGCTTTCGCAGCTCTCACCAGCGGTCCCCGTCGTGGTGCTCCCCTCGCCCTCCGGATCACTGGTGCCCTTGGTGTCTGTTCCTGGGCCCACCGGGGCCTTGTGTCCTGCAGCTCCCTCGTGCTCCGATGCCAAATCTCCTCCGCCTGATGATGCTAATGCACACATGCACAAGAAGATGAAGAGAAAGGGTGGGGGGAGAAAAAAGAAGACCAGGTTGAGTGCATGCAATGTCAACACCGTTGGCGGAGAGGACAGACACAGGTGCCTAATGCACTAAGCCGTGCATTCGGGGTACACTACTCAGTACTACTGACTAAGACAACAGGCCAAGAGACATCAAACGCGCACATGGGAGATGCTGGACCTTCAATGGCTGTACTTGTCACCCTACCGAGGTGGGGGCCGGGGGCACAGGGCCATGCCTAAGGGAGAGGACTACACTACAGAAAGCGCCCTGGCCTAATGTCACCCACAGCCCTCCTCCCCCACCCATACGCCTCCACTGCGCAGAAAGATAGGAGAATGTGCTGATACTCACCCCCTTGTGTCTGCTGTGATGTCTTAAAGCGCCCATCCAATTCAGGGTAGGCCACCGCCAGGATCCGGGACATCAGGGGGGTCATGGTGCGACTGGCACCCCTCCTAGGTTGGGAGGCCATCCCCAGCAGTGTTTCTGCGTTCTTCCTTGTTCCGCAGCGGATGTCCTCCCACCTCTTGCGGCAGTGGGTGCCCCGTCTGTTGTGGACCCCCAAGTTCCGGACTTCCTTGGCGATGGCACGCCAAATCTCGATCTTCTGATGGGCGCTGACCTATTTGACATGTACAGGGTGGAAAGGAGGAAATCATCAATGACCTGCATGTTAGATGTGATTGCTCCCCCCTCCAACTTTGCCATATGGCACATGCTCTCATCTGTCGGGCGTTGCACTCCTCATTCGCCCCCCACCCCACCAACTTACATCCACCCCAATCCACACAGGCATAGCCCATTCCATGTGCACCCGGTGTACTCACTTGTTGGTCTGGAGGACCGTAGAGTAGCGCATACTGGGGGAGGACCCCATCCACGAGCTTCTCCAACTCTTCAGACGTGAAGGCAGGGGCCCTTTCCCCAGTCGCAGCAGCCATTGTATCTTCCAGACCGAGGTCACAGCAGCACTTGCAGTATAGGTCCTCTCCTGTGGATGATCAGGTCTCGAGTGATTAAGCAGATAGAAAATGGCGGTCACGCCCGCGGCGGTGCGTACCGCGGCGGTGCGTACCGCGACCGCCGGCGCACTTCGTCATTGGCTCCTGAAACCCATAGGCTTCAATGTTAACCAATGCGGCTTTGCGCCGCGGTCTTCGACCGCCTACCGCCACGGTGTGCCCCGCCAGCGCATTGACCTCACATCCCATTGTCCCACTTCACAGGTCAGGCAGCCGCCATTTCAAGGGCCTACATGGCTTAATTTTGACTGCGACACACAGGCCTAGGCCTTGCATTGCCACACATACACGCCTTTCAACCCATTGCCATTCTTTAACTGTGCAAGCTGTCTGTACGTACCTGTGGTTTGGCTGACTCTGTGCTCCATGTTGTCCTTCCTAGGCACCGTCCGCTGGGACTTGGGATGAGAAGGAGGAATCCTCGCGTGTACCGACCGCTGGTGGACCTGTCGACAATGGAAGAACGCCATATAATACTTCGATACAGACTTGACCGTGCCACTATCCATGAACTGTGTGCCCAGCTGGAGCCAGACCTGATGTCCCCCATCCGCCAACCCACAGGGATTCCCCCTCTGGTGCAGGTTTTGTCAGTCCTCCATTTTTTGGCAAGTGGGTCATTCCAGACCACAGTGGCCATGTCATCTGGAATGTCTCAGCCTATGTTTTCTAAGATTTTGAGCAGAGTGTTGTCTGCCCTGATGAAACTCATGCGGAGCTACATCATTTTCCCAGAGGAGGGTGACTTGCCTACAGTGAAGGGTGATTTCTATGCCCTTGGACATATCTCCAACATCATTGGTGCCATTGATGGGACCCATGTGGCTTTGGTACCCCCAAAAGACGATGAGCAGGTGTACCGAAACAGAAAAAGTTATCATTCGATTAATGTCCAGGTGGTCTGTTTGGCTGACCAGTACATCTCCCATGTAAATGCCAAGTTCCCAGGGTCAGTGCATGACGCGTATGTGATGCGAAATAGCAGCATCCCCTATGTGATGGAGCAGCTACAGAGACAACGTGTGTGGCTAATAGGTGACTCTGGTTACCCCAACCTGCCGTGGCTACTGACCCCAGTGAGGAATCCCCGGACAAGGGCAGAGGAACGCTACAATGAGGCCCATGGGCGTACTAGGAGGGTGATTGAGCGAACCTTTGGCCTCCTGAAGGCCAGGTTTAGGTGCCTGCATATGACCGGTGGATCCCTAATGTACTCACCAAAGAAGGTGTGCCATATCATCGTGGCGTGCTGTATGCTTCACAACCTGGCTTTGCGACGCCAGGTGCCTTTCCTGCAGGAGGATGGTCCAGATGGTGGTGTTGTAGAAGCCGTGGAGCCTGTGGAGAGTGAAGAGGAGGAAGACTCAGAGGACGACACAGACAATAGGGACAGAGTGATACAACAGTATTTCCAGTAACACCCAGGTAAGAATCACCCACACCATTTCACAATTGCTTATAGCCTCCTGCATCTGTACTTTCTGTAGTTCCCACCAGATCTTTTTGGGTAATTTTTGTTTTTCCCTTCCCTTCTCAGTGCTGTATGACTCAGTGCCTGACTTCTGCTTGGTTTGCCCATAAACTACAGCGTATTGACATTGGTATGTTGTCATCACTAATTGACAGAACAGATATTGAACAGTAATATGTAATACATTTGCTAATAATACAGCATGACTCCAAACTGATTTGTGTGCAATATGTGATTTATTTACAGTGCTAGATATTGGTACATGTGATTATAAGGGTGATGGGTGGGGGTGGAGTAATGTCCATGGCAGAGTCCAGTTCTCAGTCTCACAGGTGCATTGTCCTTTTGCCTGTGGAAGGATGGAGCAGAGGCAGTTCATGGTTGGACAGGGTGGCAATGTGGGACAGTGGGAAGAGTTCAGGGGGTATGTCCTGCTGGCGGGGGTCTTGACATCCTACTCTGTCTTTTTTTTGGATCTCAGGCTCCTCTTACGGGGTGGTTGTTCTTCAGCAGGAGGTGGGGTTCTGGTGGCCTGTCGTGGTGTTGGGGCCTCCTGTCCACTTGCGCCGGCGGAGGTGGTAGGCTGTTCCTGGTCCGGGCTAGTGACAGGGGCCCTGTGTGGTGCCACATGGTCCCGCAACGCGTCTTCTATCCTGTTGAGGGCCAGGACGATGGTCCCCATTGCGGTCCCGATGATTCTCAGCTCCTCCCTGAACCCCATGTTGCGTACCTCCTGCTGTGCCTGGATCTCCGTGAACCTGGCCAGTACCGTCGCCATCGTCTCTTGGGAGTGGTGGTAGGCCCCCATGATGGTGGTGAGGGCCTCTTGGAGAGTGGGTTCCCTGGGCCTCTCCTCCCCCCCCCTGTCGCACAGCAGCCCTCCGAGCTTCCCGGTTTCCCCCGGCCTCTGTCTCCTGGACGGTGTGCCCGCTCCCACTGCCCCCAGGTCCCTGTTGTTGTTGGGGTGTTGGGTTAGCCTGGGTGCCCTGTAGTGGCAGACACACCGCTGATTGACGTGTCCTAGAGACAGAGGCATGGGCCCGCTGGGTGGGAGCGGAGGTGGTGTTGGCAGAGGGGGTCGGGTCTGGTGTGGCCTGTGGCTGCCTGAGGGGAACCGACTGCCCAGAGGTCCCCGATGGTCCGGGCTGGTCATCAGGTTCAGTGTCGACAGAGCTGCTGTCCTCACTGTGGGCCTGTTCCGGGGGTGGGATGGACATTTCTGGACCCTCCTGGCTGGTGTGTTGGCGTTCGGGTCCTGCATGGGGTAAGAGAGTTTGGTTATTGTTTCTGTGTGTGCAATGGCGTGCGTGTTATGGGTGCCCTCGTTCCCCAGTGCAGGCATTCCCTTGAGGGAGGTGTTGTGAGGGTAGTTAGTGGGGGGGGGGTAAGTTCAGTGGTCATGCTTGGGTGATGGGTGTCCATGGATTGTGTTGGCATGCAGGAGTTGGTGTTGGGATGGGTGGGTTGTGCTGGTGAGACATTGTCAGGGAGGATGTGTGCTGGGGGTTTGGGGGTGAGGGTGGGGGTGTGGGTTGGCATGCTGGTGGGGTGGGGGGGATATAGTAGTTGAGATTGGACTTACCAGAGTCCATTCCTCCGGCTACTCCTGCGAGGCCCTGAGGATGCAGGATGTTGAAGACCTCTTGCTCCCATGATGTAAATTCGGGAGGGGTGGGTGGGGGTCCGCCGCCAGTCTTCTGGACCGCGATGTTGTGCCTGGAGACCATCGATCGGACCTTCCCCCGTAGGTCGTTCCATCGTTTGCGGATGTCCTCCCTATTCCTGGGATGCTGTCCCACCGCGTTGACCCTGTCCACGATCCGCTGCCATCGCTCCGCCTTCCTAGCTATACTGGTGTGCGGCACCTGTGAGCCGAAGAGCTGGGGTTCCACTCTTAGGATTTCCTCCACCATCACCCGGAGTTCTTGGTCCGAAAAGCGTGGGTGCCTTTGGGGTGCCATGGGGTGGTGTGGGTGAGGTGTGGGGTGGTGTATGTGATGATGAGTATGTTGGTGTGTGGTGCTTTGTGCTACTATGTGGTGTGTGTGATGGTGTAGTGTGCCTCAGTGTGTATTGCTATGGATTGTCTGCTGTGTCTCTCTCTCTTTCTCTCAGTAATTGTGGTCGTAGGGGTTTGTGGGTGATGTGGGGGTGTGTTTTATAGTTGATTGATTGTGTGGGAGTGGGTTGTGTATGTGTATCAGGTGTGTGTATTTGTAATTGTCCAATGTGCCTGTGTTTTGGTGCTGTGTGTGTATTTTGACCGCGGCGGTGTGTACCGCCAATGGAATACCGCGTTGGAAAGCCCACCGCGTTGATTCGTGGGTCGAAATGGCATGGGCGTATTTCTGTTGGCGTGACGGTGGAGGTTTGGTCATCTCCAGTTTATCGCTGCCCGCTGATGTGGCGGCCTGCAGTGGAGGTCGGATTTTTGGAGGTTTGGCCGTTGTGGGTCAGAATGACCGTGGCGGCTTTCCGCGGCCGCGGCGGTGTTATGGCGGTCTTCTGACCGGCGGTAAGCGCCTTTTACCGCCGAGGTCAGAATGACCCCCTTAGTGTTATACTTGTGTTAAGAAACTATACCTCTATGGTTTTGTGTGGTTAAACTGTCAACCTAACTATATCGTCCCCGTAACCTTTGTTTTTTCTGTGAATATCTATGCTTTTTGCTAACAGAAAATAGTATACAAATACTGTATGCTGTTAATACAACAACAGCCTGACCTGCAGCCAAACCCTTCACATGCACCTAACCCAACACTGTGGCACTGTATGGGGTGTCAGTGTATGAGTTTTTTTTCCCATTGAGCTTCAGATCTGTGGGTACCCGCGAATCCGCGAATGACCTGTGTACCTAGATATCTATATTTTTTTATTTTAATAATTCCTAAACTACTGAACAGAATTGCACCAGATAACAAGAAGAGATCTTTCTGGACCAAGGTCTAGCTTTCTATCAAATTTGGTGTAAATCCATTCAGCACTTCTGGCTGTAGTCATTTACAAAAAAATACTAAATCCTCAAAGACATTGCATGAGGATTAAAGGTTTTGGGAATCTCCCCTTTTTCTCAGCCCCCACTTGACTAATCACCCCAAAACTTTCCAGACAGCAGCTGAACTAATTAGCGTATGAGTTTTGAAAATTTTGTCAAGACTCATCTAACGTCGCCAAAGTAACTAGCGAAAAAACACTTCATCCATGTGAAAAGTTGGTCCTAACTATAGTTATGTGCAAGGCATGATACAATAAATAAATTTATATATATATATATATATATATATATATATATATATATATATATATATATATATATATATATATATAGTTTTCTTAATTGCAAAATTCATTTAGATGTTAACAAAACACATGGTTAATTCAATGAACAATCATTAACTCATTGAAATTCATTGGTCTGTGTATGCATAGTAATACTGTAAAACTATGGGGTCTTGGGGGATGTGAGGGCTTGCCCGATATCCCCACCAGGCTTATCGGGCATCAGTGGTGAAATCAACGATGCAAAGGGATCTGATCAGTGAGTGGTCTATAAGGGGTGGGGTCAAGGCGAAGGTTATAAGTGGTGGACAGGTTGAGGGTGGCTACTTTGGCCACTGTCCCACTCAGGTTTTCAGGGAAATGGTAACTAGCTGTCCTTTAGGAGTTAGTGTGAGGCTTCTTGGTTTTCACTGTATCGTGAACTGTCAGTGGAGAGTTGTGGCCCAGGCTAACAGGGTGGTTCAGGCATTGAAAGTTTTACAGGAGGTAGGCAGGGAGGACCTTTTGCAGGAAAGTGTGCTTGAGCAGGCATGGGTGTGCCTGAAATGCCCAAAACAGGTGTCTGCTGAATGCGTGTCATCACATGCACTTCACCAATACAAAAACATAAAAAGTATAGACAAAAAAGTGTGTTGGGTAGGACGGCACATTCCTCACCTGAGATGGCTGTGGCGTTTGATGTTATGTCGGGCACTGTTGTTTCTGGTCAAGTGATTGCTAAAGCAATACCGTGCTGTGGCCCGAGGTTGGCGTGTCGCTCCAAGCCTCTGTGAGGGAGCGTGTGGGTGGTCAGGACAGAAGCATCTTTGGGATGGATGTGGTAACACCTGCATACCACTGGGGGGCCACCGCGGAGTGCACGCAGGCCGCATAATAATAGAAAGAGGACAAGTAGTTCAAGAAAGGGAGGCTGCGTCACAGCACTCATGGATGTGGCCTGACATCTTAGAGGAAAGGCCATCTGGATTGCCAGACAAAATGGTGAGTCACATGGAGATTTTGGACCTTACAATTATTAATGATTCCAAAGATGATTTTCGGACATGGCCCAGTGAAAGTGATTGGGACCAGCAGGCATACAAGCTACAAAAGGTGGAAATAGGCATTCAAGAAGACAGATCATTAGTAGTGCCTACAATATTTAGCCCCATGAAATGTAAAGTACAATGCTGGGAGGTGGCCAATAATTCTATGATTCAGGTAGAACTGCATTGTAGTAATGATTATCAAAGGGGTTGCAGGCTGACAAAGGAGATTATGGGGGTCATGATCTGATGAGTTTTCCCTGTATGGACAAGGGGCCTCAGGTAGGTGCCAGTCAGGTAGTGGCATAATACAGCACAGAGCATCTGGGATGAATACTGGTTGTGACATCGCTTCTGGGTTAAGTGGCTTAGAGGAGCAGGATTTGATACAACAACAAGATAACAGAACTGTTCAGTTGGATCTTCGAGTGAGGGTCGGTGCATCCTTAAAGAGCCGGTTGGAAGGGAGGCCAAAGTTGGAAGCGATTTGCCTGACTTTGTGGGAATGTGCTGGAGCTACTCAGGAAGAACCAGACACAGAGATCTTCATCACACAACCATCTACCAGCCGGGGTGCTGAAAGTCTGTGGTGTTATGCTGGTTTGGATGAGGAAATTTTGGATTTTGAGGATGAACGGGAGGATGAGGAGGGTGAAATAGTAGATGAAATTGTGAGCAGTAATTTGAAAAACACTGTTTTTGGGAGTGGGTCTTTGTCCAATGAGAGGAGGAGTCATGGTGTGTTGCAGAAGGTGATTCCTAGGATGGTCTAGCGTGATCGGAGGGGAGAAAGAGAGGTTCAGAAACCTACAAGTGGGAACATTCTCAGAGGTGAGAAAAGTGTATTTTGGGTATGAGTGGAGCAGGGAAAAAGCACAATGGCACTGACGGATTTCCACCCGTAAACAGGCAGAAATCTGACACCGTCGGCCTGACTGATGGCAGGTGAAAGGCAGGTCCACCGTCAGCACTGCCACGTCGGAAGTACTCCGATTGCCATATTACGAAGAGTAACATGGCACAGCAGTCCTTGCACAGCGGTGCATCATTGGTGGTGGAACTGCCGACATCCACCCCCTCCCAGATGACCACCCTGAAGTGGGCTGCTGTGCGGCCCAGACAGGTAGGTGGACCGACCGGAAAGGGTGTGTGTGTGTGTGTGTGTGTGGTAGGTGCATGTGTGTGGTGTGCATGTATGTGTGCGAGCATGTGTGTGGGTCAGAATGGGTGTGCATGCGTGTGTGTGTGACTGTATGTGTGCACGGTGGTGTTTTGTGAATGTATGCAGAGAGTGGGTGTGTGTATGAATGTGGATGGGGTGTGTGTGTGACTGTATGTGTGTGTGGTGTGTGTGTGAATGTATGCAGAGTGTGAGGGTGTGTATGAATGCGGAGGGTGTGTGTAAATGTATGAGGAGGGTGGGGATGTGTGTGCATGAATTCAGAGGGTGTGTTTGTGTGAACGTTTGTGGAGGGTGGGTTTGTGCATTAATGCAGAGGAGGGGTGTGACCACTGCAAAAAGCCTGGCGGTTTGCTGATTCATAATACTGTTGTTGATGTTAGGGCTGCCGCCAGGCCAGAGAAACCAGCAGTACTGATGGCGTTGTGTCAATTTGGCTTCAGCCAAACCACCAGGACTGTGTGGCTGTCTTAAGACTTAAGACTGCCACACTCGTAATGAGGGCCTAGGTGTTCTGGGAGGTGAGGATATCTGCATCCAGGTAAATGTGGAAGGGGAAAAAGGATAGTGAAGATGAAAATGTGAATGCAGACAGTAAAAAAGTAGGATCACCGAAAGGTAAGTTAATTTAATGGACTAATGGTGGTTCTAGTGCTGAGAAATCAGATAAGATAGAGTCGGATTCCTTTTGGGGCAGCATTAAGAATAAAAAAATGCCTTACATGGGTGTATCAATGCCTTTGGGGGCACATCTCACTCAGGCTATGAAAGACAAGATCTGAAAAGGGGAATCTGTAGATGTGGTTAAGGTATTACACAGAGAGGTAGAAGCCAAGGAAGCATCTGAGGTGGAAGAATGGAGGTTGGCTTGGAGGCCTAAAGTGCCTACCACTATAGAAAATTGGAAATCAGCCTTCCTTATTTTTGCAAGTGTCTACTGCGAGTGGCATCCTGAGTGATGTGTAGCTCTTTTCAAATAAATGGATGTTGTCCGTTGGTTCCAGATGGATTATGAAGGCTTTGGCTGGTTTAGGTACGATGAATGCACCAGTGGCTAGTGGCCTACCTTTACAATACAAACCCTTTCAGGAATGTCCCACCCAATTCGGGGTGGGGAGTTTTGGTAGAGGAGAGTTTCCCCAAAATGGGTCATGTTGGTCATTCAATGGAGGACGATGTACTCACCTCTAGCGTAAATTCAGGCATGACTGCTAAAATTGTGGGGGAAAACACCAATTGATTCAGTGCTTTAGAAGAGTGAGATGGGGTTGGCAAGGCAACTCTGGTAGAGGTGGGGATAGGGGTAGGGGTCAGATGCAAGTGCTGGTAAGAGGGCCCTACTCCTATTAAATTGCAGATATTGAGTTACTGGTTGCAGTTTTATCCTCGGAAGGAGGAGGCTAAAGATTTGTATTGGGGGTTTGTTGAAGGTTTTAGGTTAATCTATCAAGGTCTTAGAGTACGCCGCTGGGCAAAAAACTTTGGAAATCTGCTTTGGAAAACCTAGAGGTGGTACGAGCCAAGCTTAAAAAGGAACTGGAGAAAGGTAGGATTGTAGGCCCCTTTGATTTTTGGCCAATTCTGGACGTAATCATTTCACCACTGGGCGTGGTCTCCAAGAAACATTGAAGGAGAATTTAGGCTTATTCACCATTTGTCATGGCCTTTTGGGGAGTCTGTAAATTATTTTTTTGTGTAAGAGGTGTAGGAAAGTACCATCTTGCCTGGCACGTTACCCCCATATTTCACTGTATATATGTTGTTTTAGTTGTATGTGTCACTGGGACCCTGCCAGCCAGGGCCCCAGTGCTCATTAGTGTGCCCTGTATGTGTTCCCTGTGTGATGACTAACTGTCTCACTGAGGCTCTGCTAATCAGAACCTCAGTGGTTATGCTCTCTCTTTGCTTTTCAAATTGTCACTAACAGGCTAGTGACCAATTTAACCAATTCACATTGGCATACTGGAACACCCTTATAATTCCCTAGTATATGGTACTAAGGTACCCAGGGTATTTGGGTTCCAGGATATCCCTATGGGCTGCATCATTTCTTTTGCCACCCATAGGTAGCTCTGACAATTCTTACACAGGCCTGCCACTGCAGCCTGAGTGAAATAACGTCCACGTTATTTCACAGCCATTTACCACTGCACTTAAGTAACTTATAAGTCACCTATATGTCTAACCTTTACCTGTAAAGGTTGGGTGCTAAGTTACTTAGTGTGTGTGCACCCTGGCACTAGCCAAGGTGCCCCCACATTGTTCAGGGCAAATTCCCCGGACTTAGTGAGTGCGGGGACACCATTACACGCGTGCACTATACATAGGTCAATACCTATGTATAGCGTCACAATGGTAACTCCGAACATGGCCATGTAACATGTCTAAGACCATGGAATTGTCACCCCAATGCCATTTTGGCATGGGGGAGACAATTCCATGATCCACTGAGTCTCTAGCACAGACCCGGGTACTGCCAAACTGCCTTTCCCAGGGTTTCACTGCAGCTGCTGCTGCTGCCAACCCCTCAGACAGGTTTCTGCCCTCCTGGGGTCCAGCCAGGCTTGGCCCAGGAAGGCAGAACAAAGGACATCCTCAGAGAGAGGGTGTTACACCCTCTCCCTTTGGAAAAAGGTGTCAGGGCTGGGGAGGAGTAGCCTCCCCCAGCCTCTGGAAATGCTTTGATGGGCACAGATGGTGCCCATCTCTGCATAAGCCAGTCTGCACCAGTTCAGGGATCCCCCAGCCCTGCTCTGGCGTGAAACTGGACAAAGGAACGGGGAGTGACCACTCCCCTGACCTGCACCTCCCAGAAGAGGTGCCCAGAGCTCCTCCAGTGTGCTCCAGACCTCTGCCATCTTGGAAACAGAGGTGCTGCTGGCACACTGGACTGCTCCGAGTGGCCAGTGCCAGCAGGTGACGTCAGAGACTCCTTCTGATAGGCTCTTACCTGTGTTGCTAGCCTATCCTCCTTCCTAGGTAGCCAAACCTCCTTTTCTGGCTATTTAGGGTCTCTGCTTTGGGGAATTCTTTAGATAACGAATGCAAGAGCTCATCAGAGTTCCTCTGCATCTCTCTCTTCACCTTCTGCCAAGGAATCGACCGCTGACTGCTCTGGAGGCCTGCAAAACCGCAACAAAGTAGCAAAGACGACTACTGCAACCTTGTATCACTGATCCGGCCGCCTTCTCGACTGTTTTCCTGGTGGTGCATGCTGTGGGGGTAGTCTGCCTCCTCTCTGCACTGGAATCTCTGAAGAAATCTCCCGTGGGTCGACGGAATCTTCCCCCTGCAACCGCAGGCAACAAAAGACTGCATCACCGGTCCTCTGGGTACCCTCTCAGCACGACGAGCATGGCCCCTGGAACTCAGCAACTCTGTCCAAGTGACTCCAACAGTCCAGTGACTCTTCAGTCCAAGTTTGGTGGAGGTAAGTCCTTGCCCCCCCACGCTAGACTGCATTGCTGGGTACCGCATGATTTGCAGCTGCTCCGGCTCCTGTGCACTCTTCCAGGATTTCCTTTGTGCACAGCCAAGCCTGGGTCCCCGACACTCTAACCTGCAGTGTACAACCTCCTGAGTTGTCCTACGGCGTCGTGGGATCTTCTTTTGTGACTTCGGGTGAGCTCTGGTTCACTCTTCTTCGTAGTGCCTATTCCGGCACTTCTGCTGGTGCTGCCTGCTTCTGAGAGGGCTCCTTGTCTTGCTGGGCGCCCCCTCTGTCTCCTCACGCAATTGGCGGCATCCTGGTCCCTCTTGGGCCACAGCAGCATCCAAAAACCCCAACCACGACCCTTGCTGCTAGCAAGGCTTGTTTGCAGTCTTTCTGCGTGGGAATACCTCTGCAAGCTTCTTCACGACATGGGACCTTGTTCCACAGGTACTCTCGTCTGGAAATCCATTGTTGTTGCAGTGCTGGTGTTGGTCTTCCTTGCAGAATTCCCCTATCACGACTTCTGTGCTCTCTGGGGAACTTAGGTGCAATTTACACCTACTTTTCAGGGTCTTGGGGTGGGCTATTTTTCTAACCCTCACTGTTTTCTTACAGTCCCAGCGACCCTCTACAAGCTCACATAGGTTTGGGGTCCAGTCGTGGTTCGCATTCCACTTTTGGAGTATATGGTTTGTATATCTGTGTATTGTGTTTTCTTATGATATTGTGCATATGACACCAGTGGTATAGTGGGAGCTTTGCATGTCTCCTAGTTCAGCCTAAGCTGCTCTGCTCAGCTACCCTTTTCTATCAGCCTAAGCTGCTAGACACCTCTTCTACACTAATAAGGGATAACTGGACCTGGTGCAGAGTGTAAGTACCCCTTGGTACCACTACAAACCAGACCAGCCTCCTACAAGAGGTTTCCAGGGTGCATTATGCATCTGTGGATGAAGCCATTGCTTTGGTGAGGGCATGTGGAGTAGGTGCTGATATGGCAAAGTTTAACATTCAATCTGCATTTCGGCTATTGCCAGTGCATCCTGATGATATTTCGCCGTTGTGTCTACAGTTTGATGATGTTATTTCCATAGATCATAGATAGCATGTTGCCTATGGAGTGCTCCTTTCCTGTTTCCTTCTTGAAACATTTAGTTATTTTTTACAATGTTTTTTTCAATGTCAGAGTGGTGTCCATCATGTTACTCATTACTTAGATTACTTTTTTTCTGTTGGGATGGGGTGGCTCAGATGAATGTCAGAGAGGCTTGGAGAGTTTTCAGCTAGCCATGGAAGAGTTTGGGGGACCCCTAGCCCCAGAAATAATGACAATCCCACAACTTGTATTACTTTTTGGGGACTGAGTTTGACTCTACTAGGACGGATATACGTTTGCCATCGGATAAAGTTGACAAGCTGATTTCATTTTTGGAGGAAGCATTCTGTAAACCCAAGCTGGAACTAAGGCAAGTGTAAGCTTTGTTTGGTCATTTGAACTTTGCCCGTCATGTTGGTGAGAGTGGGACGGGATTTCTGCAGAAGGGTTGGTTTTGCAGTAAAAGGTGCAGTGCTGCCACACCATCATATACGGCTTCATGCTGGCATTGAGGCTGACCTTTGGATGTGGATTTCTTTTCTTAAAGAATTTGAAGGAGTGACAATGTGGACTGATGATGAGAACTGGCTGTGGCAAGTGCAAATAGTTTCAGATGCTTCCGACGCTCATAGCTTTGGTATGTTTTGGGACGGTCACTGGGCTGTGTAAACTTGGCTAATGACATGGAATTTAGCAAGTCATAGTATTGCCTTTTTGGAGTTATTCCCTCAACTGGGTGCCTTGGTTCTGTGGGGCAACAAGTTGGCCAATTTAATGTTTATAGCCAAACTGTTGTTACTTTGGTAAATGTTCAAAGAACATGTGATGAAAAGGTTTTGAAGTTATTGAGGGTCTTTTTACTTTGCTGCTTGAAGTTTTACATTTTGGTTAAGGGCAAACATGTTCCAGGTGTGAATAATGGTATCGCTAGCGAGCTATATCATTCACAGTGACTGAGATTCCATGGGCTGGCATCGGGAGTGGATGCACAGAAGACGGCTCTGCCACAGGAACTTTGGGAGCTTGGAATCTCAGGATGTTGCTATTGATTTGACAGTCCATAGCTCCATCTACTTGCAAGAGTTATGATCAGGCAGGGTCTGAATTTATTCAGTCAGGTGCAGTTCGGAGGGCGGATGGTCCTTTGGTGTTGTCACACAGACATGACAATGCGGTACGCTTCATTATGGGGCAGATTGACACAGGTTTGGCTGCAGTTACAATATCTGGAAAGAAGTCAGGTATTTCATTTTACAGTAAGTATTATTGGGGTATGATCCAATGGATGGTGAGATATGTCAATGAATTGTAGCAGGTTGGGCTAAGGAGGGGGGTGTGAGGGTGGAGAGAAGGCGTCCCATTACTGTTAATTTTTTACAGGACATTTTGGGGGTTGTACACGGAGTTTGTTTTTCACCTTGGGAAGTTGCTTTAATATCTTTGTGTATATCAAGGATACATCACAGTGCTTTCTGGGTATCTGAATAGTTAGGTACAAAAGCAAAATGTGGCCTACTGCGTTGTAATGTATGGATGGTGGAAGTCTTAAGCTTTGGTTGGCCACCTCAAAACATTATCAATTGAGTAACGATCAGGAAGTCATCTTGCGGGCGACCTCTCATTCAGATAGCCCCATGGCTTGTTGGGTTTTGTTTACTATTTATTTGTTGGTTCAGGATAGAGTTCATGTTTTTATACATGAGGATGGATCTCATCTGACCTCTTTTCAGCTTCTTGTTGTTCTCCAGAAAGCGCAGGAGGTCTTTCTTAGCGGAAGTGAATGTGAGACTGCTGTTCGTCATTCTATGATATGCAAACAGGTGTCCCTTCACGGTCTTTGCAATGCGGGGGTCGCGAATTTGGCCTGTTTTCTGAAGGGTACTCCCGTCCCCTTGATTCGTCCAGTGTTTCATGTACTTTCCAATGGAAGTTATGTTCTACTGAACGATGAAAGCTGTTGCGGCTTGCGACCTGGAATTGCCTACGCAATTTCAGTCACGAAGGTCGTTACGTGTTGTGGACATGTTTTGTTTCCCCCCACATGAGAGATACAAGTATCTGAAATGTGGCCCCAAAGAGATACTATTAATATGAGCTATGGCAAGTTGAGTAGACTAAAGACTAAGACTAAAGGCGCTATTGTTTCAGAAACAGGTCGCCTTGACATCCGCAAAAGAGACGTATGCTCTCCAGATTGCGAGATCATCAGCCGAGATACAATCCCTTTTAAATACCGATTTCCCCAAACACTTTGGAGAGCTGGTATCCAGAATATTCAATGCTTCAAGCACAACTGGGATTATTCATTTCTTTAAGGCTGTCGGGTCTGGTTTCGTGTCCATCTTCCAGACTGTCTTCAGAGTCATCCCATCAGCCATCCATTCTCTCTTTTCCAGTGTGTTTGGTGGCTTTCCAATTATTTTGGCTTTAATTGGCGGACTACTACTGCTATTTCTTCTGATTCGCTGTGTTTGTTTCTTTCCAGCAAGACAGAGCAATGGAGCCGCTCCCGTCAACCCCACTGTGCTGTGAACGCATGGTTCGGATCTTCGGTACACCTTTGCTGGTGGAACTGGAGTTTCACTGGTCGTTGTCATTCCGGCAGCTACTCTGGTGTGTACAGCTGGTCTTCCGCTGCATATGGTGCCTCTTTGAACATCTGCCTATGGTCTGTCTTGCTGTTGCACCAACATCTCCTGTGGACCGCGAACTGCTGATGTCCCCGATGAGCGTTCATTCACGGTCATGCCCCTTGAGACTGAGGTTTCTCCTTAAGGCCACCTACGAGCCCTCTGTTATAAGATCTAACATGGATGAGGACACTGCAGCGAGTATCGATGCACCGATGAATGTGGCTCACTTCTGCTCTATGGATCCGTTTGTCCGTCCAGCAATAGATTTCACTTCAGACGATGTTGACTCGTTTTTGACCTCCTTGACTGATGGCTTCGATGACATTCTTCAAGATCCTGCGTATAACACATAAATTGATGAATTTGCTTACCATTCCCGATTCCAAATTATGCAATTATAGTATACGTTTGCTGTACTTGTCATGGTTGATATTGACATCTTGGTATGTGTTTATAGACAGATTTGTTTTGATGTGTTTTTCAGCCACATCGATTTTTATTATTAGCTTTTTATTAGCTGGGCTTTTGCCTTCGGCTTTTTTAGTTCAGAAGTAGCTTTTTTAACGTTTGGGTTCCTGTACCTTCATCATACCTGTTACAGCAATGGGGAGGGTGTAGTGAATCCTAGTTTGTTTTAATGGGATAACAGGAGTTAGCTTAGCCGTAGGCTTGTAAACTCGTGCCCCGTCACCTAGTGACTTTTAACCTACTTAGCTTGCTCTGTCTTAACTCATTTAATTATTTATTTCCTCTAAGATGGCTGCCCTGTTTATAGTTAGGCCACTTGTTATGAGTTTTATTATCAGTGTCACTGCGCCAAGGCGTCAAGATCAAGCACAAAAGACAAACAAACAGTATGTGTTCACACTTAGGGATTTTCCCTCTCTATACTTTTGAGGGATTGTTGATATTAATTGCCGTCCCAAGCATGCCTGTTATCTATTGTTTTGGAATACACCTACGTCAGGGGACCTTGTAGATCTGTATAAATACATCGCACTTCGGACAGATAATCAGGGGGATTCCGACCAGAGCGCATCGCCATCATCGCTGACACCGATGCTGCAGTCGTCTTGACGCTGACCCAGTCTTCGTGTCCCTACGGAGTCTGAGATAGAGACCTCATTCCAAGGTAACGAGGATTGGGGGCTCCTCTCATGGACACGGCTTTGGCAGATTAGGTTTAGCAAACCCAGCTCTCCTTTAGGTAGGAGATTAGGCCTATTCTCATTAGGGTATTAGGGCATATTCCATCTCATACATATATATATATATTTCTTTCATATATTGCAAAAATGGTGGGGGTCTTTATAACCATGACTATCTTCTTCACAATACCGTTGCTTGGTATATTCATTATCCTAATCATTGCAGTTCATGCAACTTACTGCAAATTGCAGTTATGTTAAATAAAAAACTATTATAACTTTACTGCATCTGTGTTTTTGCCTTTGTTTGAATGAGACATAATATATCTGTGAGAAAAGGGTAATTTCCCTTTCACCATGACAACCCTGAGATATCTTACTTTGAGTCCATGCGTAAGCGACTGCTACAAATCACCTTTTACTATTGTGTTTCTGGTGAGGTACTGCTAGTGAGCCGGTACGGTTAGGACAACAGTTACAACTAGTTGTAGGAAGAGACTTAGGCCCTGATTCTAAGCTTGGCCAAGCGGGAACCGCCAGAAGACCGTAACGCGGTCAAAAGACCGCGTCGGTCATTCTGGGTTTCCCACTGGGCTGGCGGGCGACCGCCAAAAGGCCGCCCGCCAGCCCAGCGGGAAACACCCTTCCTACGAGGAAGCCGGCTCAGAATGGAGCTGGCAGAGTGGGAAGGTGCGACGGGTGCAGTTGCACCCATCGCGAATTTCAGTGTCTGCAAAGCAGACACTGAAATTCTTTGTGGGGCCCTCCTACGGGGGCCCCTGCAGTGCCCATGCCATTGGCATGGGCACTCCAGTGGCCCCCAGGGGCCCCACGACACCCCATACCGCCATCCTGTTCCTGGCGGGTGAACCGCCAGGAACTGGATGGCGGTATGTGGTGCCAGAATCCCCATGGCGGCGCAGCAAGCTGCGCCGCCATGGCGGATTCCCATGGGCAGCGGAAAGTCGGCGGTAGACCGCCGGCTTTCCGCTTCTGGCCGCGGCTGTACCGCCGCGGTCAGAATGCCCGGCGGTGCACCGCCAGCCTGTTGGCGGTGCTACCGCCGACCCCGGCCCTGGCGGTATTTACCGCCAGGGTCAGAATGACCCCCTTAGTCACCTACAAACGAAAGTACTGTCATCCTGTGACCAGCAGTCTTGCTCAGAGCAAGAGTCCAAACTACGACAGTAAGTTGGGTATATCCCCTAAGGACTATGGGACTCACTCCTTTTGTATAGGGGCAGCCGTAGAGACTAAGAGGGCAGGAAAGGCTGATCAAGTGATTATGAATCTAGGACATTGAATGTTGCACTGCTTAAAACGTTCTATTAGACTGAGTCCTCCTATAATTTAGCAATGTTGATTATTGTTTATTGAGGTTGAGTCTGGATGGAGCCAGAGTAAACATTTGGTGGAGGGGCAGAAGCAGGGTGAGATGGGGTGAGTTGCTTGGTGTGCTCTTGAAGAAATTGGCAAAAGGATTCTGTCCTTATTTATTAGTAGTGCACCTGGGGGTGAATTACCTAGTGTCTCTGTTAGGGATTGGTTTATTGAAAGCCATGAACTTCAACCTGCTTAGGTTAAGGGAAAGATGGGCAGGAACACATATCCTCTAGGCGGAATTGGTGCCCAGAAGGCATTGGAAAGAAGCAAGGAGTTTTTCTGGTATTGAGAAACAGCAAAAAAATAGTCAATAGAGAAATAAGAGGTTTTTTTTGTAGAACACAGGCTATTCAGTTTTACATCATGTCGAAATTGTTCTTGATGATTTATCCCTTTGCAGGAAGGATGGAGTACATTTGTCTTTTTTGGGTAATGAGTTTTACTTATTAGAATTAAGACTGAGGATTGCTGATCTTTTAGGTGAGCAGCTTTGGGCTACTTAAGTGCACTGTTATTCATGGCGGTTAATGTGTGGGATGGGGCATGAAAACACCTATGGGTTTTCCTGGTTGGTGGATTTTAAAGCCATTTCTTGGGTGGGAAGGGGTACAGGGGTAGAACAATGAGAGGGCTGGGATATTGAGAAGGACCAAACGGATGGAGGGCAAGGGTAACAACATAAGGAGGAGACCAAGTGAGATGGGTACTGGAATTTTGGATCATGGGGGGAAGGGCAGGGGGAAATGATTTTTATTCGAGAGTGGGGGTGGGGTTAGGAGGTGTCAATGTATTAGTGAGGACTGTATTAGTTTTGTAAGGCTTAATGCCAAGGTTGATTATGGTGGCCAGACATTTTCTATTAAAGTTGCCTTTTACCCTTTTAATTCTGGTGAGCACGGTGTTTTGTGCACTGTTTTCACTTAATGGGGGCTTGGAGGGTGTGAGGGCTTGCCCGATCTCCCACAGGGCTTATCAGAGTCTGTGGTGCAATACACAATGCAAAGGGATTTGATTGGTGGGAGGACTACAAGGGATAGGGTCAAGGGGAGGGTTATAGGAAGTGGACAGGTTGTGGGTGGCCTCTCTGGCCGCTGTCACATCCAGGTATTTAGGGCATGGTTACTAGCTGTCATCCATCCCACCCTTACCTATGGTTGTTTTAGGTTCCTGTGTGTAATGTTCAATCATTCATTTAGTTGTTTATTTACAAATGTTTAGGTTTTTATTTTTTTATTTTTGGGGCATTTCATTATATTACAGACATATTTTTTTGTTTTTGTTATGTTTTAATAGGGCAGGTCATTTAGCTGTTGTGTCTTCCTACTGTTCGAAGGGTCTGGCATAGGTGGATTTTAACGCCATTTCTTGGTTGGGAGAGGGATCCAGAAGCAGAACAATGAGAGGGCAGGGATATTTAGAGGGACCAAAGGGATGGAGGGACAAGTGTAACAACATAAAGTGGAGACTAGGGCAGAAGGGTATTGGAATTTTGGGTGCAAGGGGTAATGGGAAGGGGCATTGATTTTTATTAGAGGGTGGGGTTAGGAGGTGTTAAGGTATTAGTGAGGACTTATTAGTTTTGTAAGGCTAAATGCCAAGGTTGAATATGGTTGCCAGACCTGTTTTATTACAGCTGCCTTTTACCTCCTTAATTCTGGTGAGCGTGGTGTTTTGTGCACTTTTTTCACCTGATATGCAAAACTAAATGGACCTGACCTATAGTTCTGATATCAACAAACAGCAGACTATTACTCGTCATGAGAAGCAAAATGAACACAATTGCAATACATCAACACCACTTTGAAATGTGCAATTATGCATTAACTCCTAATAAATGAAGCATACAATTCTACGTTTCATACAGTTGCATGATGTTAGCAAAACCTATAATTAATTCAATTAACATTCTTTAATAATTCTGCTTTCACTCACTAGAATTTATAGATCCATGTATGCCTGGTACGGCTGTACATGCAATGTGCAAAACTAGGTGGACCCGCCCCATAGTTCGAGATATCAACATAAACAACAGACTATTTATTGTCATGCAAGCATAAGTACCATATTAACATATGCATTGTTGTGTTAGAATATAAATAATAAAATGAACATACTTTAATAACTTTCTCTAATCCATTTTTTTAGGATATGCAAAATATAATTACTAACGGGCCTCTTCATATTAGGGTATACTCATTTGTGTATATAAATAAAAGTGTATTGTGAATTACATGAATAATCTAATTCCTTGTATACTTAAATTCTCCTACAACCTAGCCCCAGTGGGCAAAATAAAATCTGACATAATGATAAGCAAAAAAAAAAAAGGAAAAAGAGAGTTTTCAGTATGCAGTCAGAGACACTATACATCAATTAGTCGCAATAGATATTATGGACAGTCCTAAAGTGTTGCTCCAATGGGTCATTTTTATCCTGATCTTTAATTGCCCTGAGATGCTGCAGGCTATGTTAATTCAGTGGCAGGAAAATACTACAGTGAGTACAGTAGTATAATATAGTAGTATAGTTTGCATTAGTGGTTGGGCATCTTAGACGCAAGGGTTGCATTTAACATTTGTGGTGGCATTTATAATAAGGTACATCCTTCCTTGACATCCTGAATCATAGCATTTACAATATGATGTCACAAACCCTCATAAATCCAACACAGATGGTTTTATATTGCCCAAGTGGGCCCTCAAATATATAATGCGAAACACCTATTTTGCCATATATATATATTGCCCGAGGGAGCAAATACATATCTAATGCACAATAGCATTAACACACTCACAAATGTATGTGTCTACATCATTACTCAACTAATGAGTAAAATCAAATTAACTAAACATAAAGATAAAATAAATTATCTCTAAACACAATAAAATTGAGTCTGTTCAATCAAAATATTCAATTATTAATTACTCATATAAATCAGATTACGTATCTCTGTTTACCAAGATAGCTTGGATTATCCAACCAGACCATAGGCTCCTCTTTACTGGCTGCCAGTTTATAAGTTTCACGATAGTTGGTCTTAAAAAATACAAATAAAAATGTACATCACTTTTAATAGCAACACCATAAAATTAGAGAGAGAAATGTTAAATAAATATATGCAGTTCCACATCCACATTTAAACGTCTAGGTTCAGGAGCATTAGGTTTTAGAATATACATTGTTTCAAAGTCTACAGAGATTTTTCTCCCTATTGCCTCCCCTCAGATTTTTGCTAACAATTGTATGTTTCCCTGGTGTGTCTGCCAGAAGGATCTTGCTACTGGGTAACTGCTATCTTTATTCTTGATATCCCTGATATGTTGCAACATCCTCTTTTGTGCCTGTAGAATCATGCTACCAATATAAATCGTGTTGCACCCACACTTCAGCATATATACAGCAAATTCGGTTTGCATGTGATAAATTTGATGATTTTAAGTTCTTGCCAGAATGATGTGTTTAAAGACGTAATGTTCTTCCCACTTTTGCAGACCTTGCATTTGCTGCACTTATGGAAACCAGACATAGCTTTCAACCAAGTCGTGCTTCTTCTGATGTCATTGTTAACCAGTCTGTCTCTGAATGATTTAGCCTTCCTGTAAGTAAAGAGAATTCTATTGGCGGTCTTACTGGCTATCACTGAATCACTCCTCAATAGGTGCCAGCGTTTAGACATAATTTTATGGACTAAATGGTGATCTATATTATAAGATGTACTGTATCTCAGTGTGTTTTAATTCTTCTTACGTGGTGCATCTAGCGATTTTGTGAACAGTACCTCGTCACATGTGAGTTCTACCCTCTGAACAGTTGTTTTTAAAATATTCTCACTGTAACACCTATGTCTAAATCTTCGGCTTAAATCTGTACAGTAGTTCTAAAGTTTGCATCTCTTTTACAGATCTGTCCCACTCTCAAATATTCCCTATAGGAAATAATTTTCTTAAGGGTCTCTAGGTGGCAGCCCGAAGTGTGTAACCTCCACCATGCACAGTGTTTTTTCATTAATTTGACTGCTAATGCTTCATTTATATTTTTAATGACATTATAGAAGTTGTTATGAGTGCTATAATATCTGGGCTCATTAGCAGCGCATGGTAAGGGCCCAAGTTATAGTTTCCTTAGGGCATGAGTTATAGTTAATTGAAATTGCTCTAACTAAAACTGCTGAATTTCTAAGGTTTTGGAGTAACTTCAGAACCTAACTATAATGTCCCTGTAACCTTTGTTTTTTTCAGTGAATTTCTATGTTTTTTAATTCAAGTTCCTAACTATACTGTTCCTGTAACCTTTGTTTTTTTCAGTGAATTTCTATAGTTTTTGTAACATAAAGTTATTTTAATTACTATATGTCAATCCAACCACCACCGGGCACCTCTATAACCACTCAACCATGTGCAGTTCATGGTCTTTGACCGTGCCCGGCGGGTGTTAGCTGCAGGGCCTGTCTCTCTGGGTGTGAGAATAGGTGCAAGAAGATGTCTCTGGGTGTGAGCGTGGGTGTGACAGTGTCTGTCTGGGTTTGAGAGTAGGTGTGAGAGGGAGTCTCTAGGTGGGGCAGTGGGTGTGAGAATGTCTCTGTGAGTGGGTGTTTCAGTGTCTGTGTGGGTCTGCGAGTGAGTGTGTGAGAGTCTGATGGGTCTGTGAGCGGGTGCCTGAATGTCTGAGTGGGTCTGTGAGTGGGTGTGTGAGTCTTTGAGTGGGTCTGTGAGTGGGTGCATGAGTCTCTGAGTGGATCTGTGTGAGTGGATGCATGAGTGTCTAAGTGGGTATGTGAGTGGGTGGGTGAATGTTAGAGTAGGTCTGTGAGTGGGCACCTGAGTCTCTGAGTGAGTCTGTGAGTGGGTGCATGAGCCTGAGTGGGTCTGTGAGTGTCTGTCTGGGTGTGTCAGTAGCTGTGTGAGTGACGTGGCCACAAAGGAACAGCAGCTGCCCAAAAAGAGTCCACAGTGTTGCACAAAATGTCTATCCAAATGAAATACTTTCTACTGGTTTGCTAGTCAGTACTGCCTTGTTGGGTAAAAGTCCATTGTGCATTCTACACTACAATGGCATAATGGACCACAAGGAAATAACTCCATGTGACCATGTGTGCATTTAGCAATATGATTGTTTCTTGTGCATCTTTCTCCAGAATTCTGTGATAACATGAATTCTGCTATGGAGAGTCCAACAAGACTACAAAGGCGTAAGTCTACACCAAACCAGGGCCCTTCCTCCTAGCTATATGTTTTGTGGAGAAGTCCTCATATTCCTCAGCATCAAGAACATGCCATCAAAATCCATGGGAAACTCACTAGGGGGGGCACTTGGTAAGCTGTACATCATCCTGGTAAAAGGCAGGAAGAACTTTGCATAATACTAAGGTGGACAGTGAGGAGCCAAGTGGGCAGAGCTTTCAGGTGATGTGCACATTTGCATACTTGCAGTAATTTAGAGGGAAACCCATGGACTCTAGGGGAGGGGAGCCTGTGCGGCCCTCTTCCCTGGGCTTGTTTTGGCCCCAGGGGCCCCATCTCCGGCGGCCCAGTCTTCATTAACTAAGGGAGGAGCCTTTGGGGCTCCCCTTCCAGAGATGATTTCAGCCCTAGGACCTCATCCCCAGGCTCTGGCCATAGATAAATGGAGGAGGTGGCTGCACACCACCCTCCCCAGGCCTTTCACAGCCCCAGGGACCCAACCTTCAGGGCCCGGCCTTCTCTAAATAGAGGCAGAGGGCTGTGCAACCCCCCCTCTGAGGGCTGATTTTGGCCCTGGGAACCTCATCCCCCAGGTACCAGCCATCTCTGCTGGGTGCCCCCCAGGGCACCTATAATGCAATGGGACCCTGGGAGGATCCTCAAGGCCAAGGCTGGCCCAGCTGTCTCCCTGCCTCCTGCAGGAACCGGCATTGCCTTTGCACACAGGGAGCTGCTAAACATGCAGCTCACTCTCTGTAAAAGCAATAGTTTCATCTCTTTCCCTACCCATATCTCTGTGGACAGGGAAAGAGATGAAACCTCTGCTTCCAGTGGGTGAGAGGACTTTGACAGCTCTCGCCAGCTGGAAATAGTGTTTTCTCTGACTTGGCAGGAGCTGCCAAAGCTCCCGTCCAGTCAAAACAAGCAGCTATGTCCTGGGGATGGGCACTATGGGACATAGCATGAGCCTGCCCTGGGGGAGGCTGTCCCCGAGGCCATTATTGGCTCCACAAGGGCCTCCAACCTTTCCATTTAGCCCCATGGAGGTGGTGATTCCAGCGGACCAAAGCAGACCCTCTTCATCATGTTATTTCAGCCCGGAGGCTGTGGTGGTCCACGGGGCTGTGGGCACCCCTCTTAATTGAAGTCTATACATACATATTTTGTCTATGTATATATGGAGATAGAAAGAGAGAAAGTTAAATGTAACTTGAATAATAATAAAAAACAGTCTATTGAATTGTACACAAGTATCGTCTTTGCAGGAGATTTACTACAGCCATCTTACATCTATTAGCCTGTAATGTGTGTCAAATTTGTATATAGAATTTTGTCCCTGATCCAGGTATGCTCTTTGATGGACCACCTTCCGTTTGGTGAGTGTATGATGCTCAAGGCCTACTTCAAAATCCTGCTACACATGGGCAAAGACCTTGCAGAGAGGGGATTGGCCCCTGCAGCTGAATGGCTGCATGCGGCCAGTCCTCTGCTGCAAATGGTAAAAGCGTTAGAGGTTGGCCATCCAAGAAGCAATGTCCACTTAACCTGTACAAAGGACATATCCTGCAGCAAAGGACATATCCTGCAGCAATCCCCCACTTTACATTGAGAAAGGGAACAATTTCAAAGATGTTGGATGTAATAAACCAGCAAATTATTTCTCTAAAATTGGTTAAGTATGCTAGGTATGTAGAAAAAGCTAGTAGCCTCTTCAAATTAGGTCTAGAAAGTGTAATTGAATGTGGTTGGACTCTTATCTTAAAGGGGTTTGTGTATAAATAAGGTGTAGTTTTAATATATTATTAGATGAGTAGTTTTTTCTTGTGAATTTGGCTAAATGAATGTAATTTCTTTACCTGTTCAAAATACTTTCATTCATAAGTAAAACTAATTTACAGCTTAACCTGTACATGTCTATACATTTGGAATGAAAGTGTTTGTGATATGTTATGGTTAAATATATACTATGTGATTGCTAATGTGTATTCTTGTTTTAAAGGACTGTACTCCTCTTTTTGTTAATTCCAAGAATATTTTACTGTCCTGATGAAAACTCATTCTAAGAAATATAATTGCAAGATGCTACCTTGACGAAAAGTTAAACCTGCACTACTGCAAAACACAATGAAAAGTGTGAAAGCTAACTGAAATGACTATACATTTCATGAATGTAAAATGAAAATATATAAATGTTTCTATATGCAAGAGGAATAAAGTAGGGAGATTAATGTTAAATAGTGTATGTGTCTGTATGTATTTAGAGAGAGTTTCTTAAATGTAACATGAACAATATCGAAAAAAAATTGTTTTTTTTTTAATGCACGGTGCACAAGCTGAGCCTTATTAAGCAATTTACTAGAGTTGTTTTATATCTATTAACTTGTAACACAAGGTCTGCTTTTGATATGCTTATAAAGGGGGTTGTCCCCAAACCCTGGAATGGTCTTTGAATGGGGTACCTTTCATTTAGTGAGAGAATTCTAACATTCATTTAAAAAGAACTCTGAAATTCACCTAGAAATCATAGCTAAAGCGCAGTTGTGTTTTACAAATTAAAACTAAAAAATATTAAAATTCACCATTTATTGTTTACTCCACAATCCATAACTGGCTAACAACTATGCAAACTTGTACACCAAATTAAATGCTTATGACCTCACAATGTTCATTTTTGTCTTTTGCAAAGGCTTCAGTCTATATTCCCACCATCTACAACAAAGCATATGACTAAACCGAATAAACCGCATACTTTCTTCAACAAAATTACTCCTAAGAGACAGTTTTAGATGCAGAACCATAACCTATATGATAGCAATACTAGGCATCAACTTATGCCAAACTTAAGTTACACTCCATGTTTGCTCTTACCTTAACCAAGGATAAGGAGTCCCAACTTCTAATCTTCTATCTGAGGTCAGATGTCATGGCCCCTGCATATTAATCCTTCAACAAACCTTGAGGACATCTGTAATACAGTTTATAACCAAACTGAATGGACCACATTGTTTCTGAAGTAACAATTACCCCTTCCTCCTATTTCCTTCTGACTCATATAATGGGGGAGAATAAGCTCCATTGATTCTGTTCTGAGTAAATATTTTTGTAGGACTACATGGAATCTGGTAGGCTAGAACAAACTAAATATGCTTAATATGTCTTGAAAATTGTCTCTTGATCCCCTAAAGGACACACGTAGCTTAAGCTGCCTAAAATAATCACTATCAGGTATTAAATCAGAATTCACTAACAATAGACAACAGGAGTTGCCCTGAGTTCCTAAGTCATGCACCATCATCTTTCAATACCTTTCAGATCCAACCCTGAAGATTCTGATGACTGCAGCACCCAATTTACAAAATCAATATCTGTCAAAATAATTTTCTGAAAGATACTGAGGGAAGTTTATGCTATCAAAATAGTCACACTACTCACACAGAGAGACTTGAAGCTCTTGCACATAACATCAACTTATTTGATGACCAAATGGTGCTTCTAATAGAAACAAAATTAAGAAGGAAAAACAAAATTGGCAAAAGTAGCAACTACTGTGGAAAAGCACAAAATGGATACAAACTTCTCTTCAGAGCAAAGATCTCAGAAGGGCCAGAAATGCAGTGAAGCTGATAAGATAGCATGGGTTGCTCACCTTCTGAATACCTACGTCCTTAACAAGGACTCTCGTCCTAGCAGATAGTCAGAGGAAATCTATCTGTTCCAAGGACACACAGAGTTCCAGCTGGCCCACTGAAAACGGGAGCCAAACAGAGAACAATGAATTATCTTGTTTCAGGACTTTAATCTTAAAGGTAGTGTGCTGGGTTATGCAGGACATTTTAGGCAAATCACTACCAAGGAAGACTACACCTTTGTGGTATTCCCACAGAAACAGCTTGAATGGGAAAAAGTTACCTATCATAGAGTAATTAGAGCCTTGATTCTGGAATCCGAGCTCTCTCCATTCCTGCAGCAATAATATCTGAAGCCTCATTGAAAAATAACCTTCAACAATCGTTTCAGATGTTTTTCAAACCTGTACAAGAAAAACTAATTATGTCAGAACATCACTAATACTACCCATTTCTAAATTCTCTGTCTTTTTTCCTGGGACATAAACCTTGAAGAACCATAATTTGTTAACAGCAATGGAGGACTTCTTTCTCCATGTTGCAGGGTTTCTCTTTTTAAAACTACTAAATCATGCATAAAAGAAGTTTGAGTTGAAGTTTAGCTAGGGGTGGGGATGAGCAACAATCAAGTGCATGGGAGTCGGGTGAATTGTGGGTCTGAAAAAAAGGGTAAAAATGCATCAAATCTGATTAATATGAGTTTAGAAATTTATTAAGAATAATTGAATGGTCCAGATTGATAGTTGGATTGCTAATGTTCAGCGCAAAATGATTTAAAGAGCTCAGATTATATATGAAGTCTGTCTGTTGGCAGCTAAATTCCAATTGTAGGGAAGCCATTATCATTATTGGCAAATTGGATTATTTTCTAATACTAAGATGGATACTTCCAGTTCAGTGCATTCAGGGCTGATGAAACAAACTAGGACCAGTGTCTGCAATATAAGGAAAAAGGAAAACTTTACATCTTTTAGATTTATTCAACATTCTTGTCTAGCCGTCATAATCAGTAATCAAGAAGAGACCTTGCTTTGGTAAGCACACAAATTAATAACAGATGTGCTACAAATATGTACCACTTGCAATATTCTGATCATTACACCATTTCTTTCTCAAGGCAACCGTCATCAGATCCAAGAGATAAAATAGTTTTCCTTTTTGATTATTGAGCAGTTAGGTTTGCATCACACCCTTAAAAACTGTAGCCAATCAGCTTATTTGAAACCGTTTATATGCAGCATCCATCAGTCCTGTGTGAGACTGTCTAAATGCATACATCAGCGGTGTAACTTAGGCATTCTTAATTCAGTTTGGGAGGATAGAGCAGATAGAAAAAGGCATGCTCCAAGACAATCTTAGTCATCTTATTAGCAGACCCTCACAACAACGGTCAGATACCTCTCTCAAAACACACCCTTCATTCTTAAGAATCATTGCCGTTAGAGATCAAATGAAATTGATCATCAATACTAAAGTAAACAGAAAAGCCTTTCTTCTTAAATTAAAACTTTTGACACTGTAAAAACATTCTTGAAAGCTACTGGTTTTTATGAGCAAATACACAGAAAATTGTAAGTACATTGACTTCATGAAAAATGATGCTGCCAGAATTTGACCAATCCTCAACAGCAAACTATGTCCAGGGTCTATTAATTATAGCAATCTTTATACTCACTTCTATCTTGATCAGTGAGGTATTCATCTAGTTGAGGAAACTGTAAACATTCACCTAGCTGCTAAGTTTACAGTGGAAGAGATTACAACATTTATTTCTTACTTATCAGCTGGTAAGGACACTGGTCCTAACAAACTATTAATAGAATAAATGAAAACACGTTTCACGTATGTGGTTCGAGATGTTAGAATAAATAAGACAATTGCACCTTCATTGACTGATGATTTCATTTAACTATTCTTAAAAAAGACAAAGAGCAATCAAATGCAAATTGTATTGCCCAATATTGTTGTTAAATTCAGAATCCAAAATATTTGCCATGATAATAGCAAATAGGCTAAATACCATCCAGATATTACCTCACACACCAATTTAGCTGTCTTGCGGATTCGTTCTCCAGAGGTGTTGCAAGAACCACTATTTACCATACTACTAGATGCTGCGAAGTCTTTCAATCAGGTCTCATAGCATTTTGTTTGGGTAGTGATTCAGATAATGAAGTTTTGAATTCATTAGCTGGATTCTATCAATCACTTAAAGCTCACAGATTAATTAATGGTAAACTATCTTCTGTAATCAGTACTAAATGTGGTGCCCTCACACTCCAAAACCTTTTGCTCTTAACATTGAGCCATATCATCATATACTGCAAGCATGCCTCTATTCATTTCCTAAGTTAAATGCTATTGCTACTGAAGCCCTTGCTGACTTTTTTGCTAAAATCTTTCCATTACTTAGCCCAACAATTCACTAAAGAAAGAAAACACTGATGTTTTTGACCTTCTTTGTGGCTATAAAATTAAACTCAATAAAAACTCAACTAAGACTCAAATCATTATGATATGGGAAGCTGCAACTGACACATCTCAGATTATACCTTCTGCATGGTATCTGGGGCTTATGCTCTTTTCTACACCTACTTACTCATTAAAGCAATTACCAACTTCTGTGGTGGGTCAGATAAACTTTGTGAAAATTAAAATTTGTCAAAATTTGTCTTACTATTCTTTGCTTTACCACATTATATGCCTGCTTCATTCTTTAGAAAAAACAATACCATAATCTCACTGTTCATCTAACGAGGGAAAGCACCACACTGAGCTCTTAATTTCCTCGAACTCCCTATAAACAGAGGTGGATATGTAATACCAGATTACAGATTGTATAATTGTGCTTGCTTTGATAAGTGAATATCAGCTCTGGATATCTTTCAGAGCTGTTGGATAACTTGATGGCTGTTTTCGTAATGATATCTGGAGAAACTCAGTGCTGAAACTTGCCAATTGAAAACTCTTTCAGAAAAATACAGCTCAAAACTCTCTCCACTCTAGGGAAGATTTGGTAGAAAATCATATTTCTGATCTTCATTCACTGACACCATTAAATGATAACTATGAGCTACAGAGGCTCTTTCATGATATCTGTTTTCTTAAATGGCTTCAGACAAGGATCACCAAGTTGGAGATTAATTTGAAGAAATGTGATGAAGTCCTTTCAACATTTACAAACATAGTTTAGTTCTAAAAGAAACATTTGTGGGTATTTGTAGATGAGACACTTTTTGATTGAGAAGCCTATGCTAACCCTTCTATTATGCCAACACACATTTCTAAAACTCTTATTTGCCTTTCATACACCATCCACTTCTTATCTATACACCTAGGCCCATATTTATACTTTTTTAGTGCCGCATTTGCATCATTTTTTGATGTATTTTGTAAGTTTGCGCTGCTTTTGCATCACAAAATGACGTAAATGTGGCACTAAAAAAGTATAAATATGGGCCCTAATGCCTTAAAGTTGAACCTATTGTTGGACTACAATTGGCTGTATGGTTATCCAAAACTGTTTCCACTGATTCAACCTCTTCAATATTTAATATATTCTTGTAGAGTTATTGTGTCATTTGGCACATTTATCATTTTTTATACAATTTCTATATGACTCCTTCAAAACAGAGGGATTTGTTTTGGGGGTGTCATGATTTTAATGCCTAGCCACTTTCTACCTGGTATATACGGAAATCATATTCTACTAAAGGCTAATTTGCTAGATAATTGAGTATCCATAAGGGGACTTCATTTGTAATATTTGCACATTTTGGGACATGATACAAACAACATATGGCTGCTTGACTCTAATACAAAATTGTCCGACTTTAAGGTTCAATTATTTTCAACCACATTAAGCCCAAAGTGAAAAATGAAAATAACAGGAATGCTACCAGCTTATCTCTGATAGATTTACTCTCTACCCTAATATTTGTTTATTATTCATAATATAAAACTCTGAGGGGCTGATTGTCAAACTGCACTTTGTTATACAAAATGCAATTCACAAATTACACACAGAGTTTCACGACTTTGTACTCCCGTTACCTGTGTGTGCAGAGTTTTCCTCCCTGATGATGGAAACTCCGGGTATGGAGACTTCTGCGCACATAAGCATGGGGAGTGAAGAATAGCAAAACTTCACTCATACTTTGTGAATACACTTATTAATAAACTTACTAAAAAGTGTAACTTTACCTTTTAGAATCAAAGTTGTAGTGTGAATGAAAAAAGATTAATACTGCCATCCTATTTGAAAGATGGCCGCCCTACTCTCTCCAATGTTTGTGATTCTCATAACAGATTAGACTATTATTTGGGGTGGGTGATTACCCATCTCAAGGAATGATTACAACCCTTGTCGTGTGAATTGTTAAAGTCACAAAATTAACCTGAGCACAGCCCCCTTGGCAGCTGTGCCACAGAGCAGACAGGTTTAACTAAGAGAAATGTGGGAAGCATTTATGCAGTATCAAAACATTAACAAAGTCAAAGTGCAAAAAATAAAAATCTTAAACTGAATTAGAAAATTGAGTAAAATCTATTAAACAAAATTACAGAAAAATTACAAAAATCTAAGAAACTGGAAATACGAATGTTTAAAATTTTAAGTAGAATCAGTATAAACAGTGACAATGATAGTCAATAGTCAGGGAAGACAAGGGTCTCTCACAATTTGACCATAATCACGATAGATCACCAGTCAGATACACCATCCTGGTTCACCCTAGTCAAGATTTTACCCTGTGCCATTAGTCCTTTAAGTCGGAATCTACCCCAGGTGGCTACCTCTAAAGTCCTCCGGGACCTCAGGGGAAGCACTTAGAGACTCACAGAATGTTAAGCAAAGGCCAACAGTGGGCTCTAGTCCAGGTTTAGTTGCCAATGATCAGCTGAGCAGCATTGCTGGAAAGGCCCATTGTAGGTTGTTTCCTGTAGCATGAACAAGAGGTCAGCCTTATGGTCCTTGGAGTCCACTTTTTTGTCCTGGGTACAACAACATAAGAAAATTGGGTTGCTGGTTGAAGGGGGAAAACCCCTAATCAAGCAGCAAACACAATCTTTGTCAGAATGAAGTCACAAACAACCCCAAATAGGCCTGCACTCAATCCCCTGCTAGCTTGGCACAGAGCATTCAAGTTTAACTTATAAGCAGTGTGTAAAGTATTTGTGCAACACTTCAAACAGTAAAGCAGTGAAAACACAACACAAAATGATTCTGCAACAGACTTAGAAAAATAGACTAAGCTTTTCTAAATAAAACAAGACCAAAATGACAAAAACTCAATCAGTAGAACAGGAGATGTGCAATTGTAAAGATTTCAGTGAAAATAGCATCAATAAGCACAAAGCACCAACAGTGAAGATCTGGTTGTGCCGGACTGGGACAGAGTCACAAGTTTAGGCTGATGGTGATGGAGAGCAGACTTGCTACAATAACCCAGTTACGTCTGCAGAACAAGAGTACCTTAAATCCTGGCTGTGTAGCATTGCAAGGTCCGGCATAAAGCATGTGCCATGCAGCCGAGACAGCGCATCAGTTCCAATAAGCTACAAAGCTACGATGCAAGGTCCTGCATCATTTTTGAGGAACCCATCAACGAGAGATTTGCAAAGTTAAGGCCTGAATCAGGGAAGCTTCCTGCAGCAAAGGGGATGGGGCAGTTCTGCTGGGTCCACAGATGTGCTAGTAGAGCACCTTGAAGCCCACTGCCAAGGGCCTAGTACTGGGATGGCACCACTTGGCAGGGTAGAACTCTCAAATGGCAGATTCTGTGTTTGAGGTTGTTGGAGCTTTTGGTCCCTGAGGCTCTACTCAGGAAACCAGTCAACTACCCTAGGGGTAATTCTGGGATTCTAGGTTCAACAGATGCAGTTCCAGTCCTTCTCACAGAGGCAAGAGGGCAGCAGGCAGCAGGTCCTTTTAGCAGCACAGCAGAGCTTCTTCCTTGCAGAGTATCCACAGGTCCAGACATGTACTGAGAAGCTGGTGGCTGAGGTCAAATATTTATACCTGGGCTTTTCTTTAAAGTTGGAGAAACCTCTATAGGTTTCCTTTAAAGTTCACAGGTTTCCTGCCTTTCCTGACCTAGCTCCAGACTAGCTACAGGGGGTATGCATCCCTTTATGGGGAGGCCAGCATATTTCAGTGTAAGGCTGTACCATCATCCCATCCTGCCAGTGATAGCTCATCCAGGCACACCTAAGCTCTCTATTGTGTGTGGCTGTCTAGAAGGAATACACAAACCCCAAGTGCCAGCTACACCCAGTCATGCAACCCACAGTAAGGGTGCAGGCTCTAAAGGCTAAGGAAACAAATGACAACTTTCTAAAAGTGGAATTTTGAAAATAAAAGGGGATCTTTCATTACAATCCCAGAGGCACCAAACATGAACTGGTTACTGGTTCCCATTTGGAATTAAGGCTTATTAAATGTAATAAGGTAATTCCAATATGTTATAGGTGCCATTACAATGTGGGTGATTAGGTAGACATATGTTTTACTTGCCCCATCCTCCAGGAAGTTTGGGGAGAAAGTTTTGGTTGATTGAGTGGCCAAGTTGGGATACAAATTAGTCCAGACACCTTGAGGGCATTCTTTGGTTTCGCCAGTAGCACTGGTCTCTCAGTATATCAGAAAAAGAAGGTTAACATTGCATCCCAAGTTGTAAAATCATTGATATTACAGCAATGGAGAATGGTAGTACCTCCATCTATCAAACAGTGAGAAAGTAAGATGAAACAAGTCCAGACAATAGAAGAGAGATGTGCTCAAAGGATGGAAGCAATGCGCAAGTTCGCAAATATTTGGAGAGTGGGATAAGCATGTACGGTTTTTGTATGAGAATGTGATCCAGTGATCTAGAAGGTGATCAGAATATGCTGAGTAACAAACTTTGTTAATTTCTCTTGTTTGCCTCTCTCACCTGTAAAATAATAATATGATTGAGTAAATAAAATATTTTAAAAAGGTAATCCCAATACTATCCTATGAGTGAGGTAGGCCTTATGATGGTGAAAAACAAATTGAGGAGTTTTTCACTACCAGGATATCTAAAACTTAAAATTACACATTTTTATTTTTTAAATACATTGTACCTTGCCAAGGGGGCTATTTAGTGCCTATCATGGGAGTGGCATATGAATTAAAAAGGAAAGTTTTGGTCCAGGCAAAAGGTTTTTTGCCACTTTGAAATGGTAGTTTAAAACTGCACACACAGGCTGCAATGGCAGGCCTGAGCCATGTTTAAAGGGCTAATGAAGTAGTTGACACAATCAGTGTCAATCAGAGCTATTGGGCCACTAGTAACATTTAATTTACAGGTCTTGGGCACATGTAGTGTCACTATACTTGGGACATCCAAGTAAATTAAATATGCCAATTTTAAGGAGGGAGCACATGCACTTTAGCACTGAAGGCAGTGGTAATGTTGGCAGACACCTAAGGGCAACAACAATGAGATCACAAAAAATAAGAGGGTTTAAAGCAAAGGTTTGGGGTAAGATGACTCTAGGGCAGACAGGACTAACAAAGGGAGAACATGTCCAGTTCCTCAAGGCTCTTCTCAGGCTGCAGACAGCGGTTTGCATCCATATCCTAAGGCACAGAATTGTTTTGAAGCGGAAACTAGAAAGCACATACACAATGATTGTATTTCATTCTGTTCCCGCTCCTTTCAATTGTGCCTCCAGTGCTATAAATAGTCCAGCTAGACCTGTCAAGCAGGATTTGGCATTCTCACAAGACATAGCTCTGTAGGGTCAAAAAGAAGTCCATTGTAACTGCAGTCTGTTTGGCTGGGAGAACTAATAAAAGACCCTGTGCAGGTGTCAGTAAACATTTGCCCATGAAAGGGGAGGCCTCTTTGAGGTGAATTCAGTTCCTTGGCCCAACCCCACTGGTCTTCCTGCCAAGGGAACAACAATACCCCCATACATACCCTAGCCTTTGTTTTCTTCTTTGAAAACACTTTTCACACCTTCTCAAATGCTAATTACTGACAGAAAGGGGAAAGCAAATGCACAGTTAGCCTATAGAAAATTCAGGCAAAGCAAAGGTAACTTTCTAAAAGTTACCTTTCCTTATTATTCATAGAAATGTATTTTTCAATAACTATTAAAAATAGGTATTTAATAATTTTTTATACTGACTCCCATTCTCCAGATTGTAATCTGTAATCTGGTTTTCTGTATAGGTCAGCTAGACTTTCCAAAGTGAAAAATAGCTTTCAAGTGCTACTCACTGTAAGGACATTTTAACATAAAACATTTCAACTTGTCCTACTTTTAAACACTATGCATGTTGCCCTTTTGGCTCCAGGGGATGCATAGGGGTGATTTATTCAAAACCAAAAGGGAGTATTGACCTGTCAAAAGTGTTTATTTTGACAGGTCAAATTCCAGCTTGCAGTTTTTATTTTTCTAAAGTTAGGCCACAGTAGCAAGCCTGAAGCCATGTTTTAAACTTTAGGTGGCACAATAGATGTTGTAATGCTTTAGTGATATTTAACCTAGAGGCCCTGGTTACATTCTGTACTATATAGTAGGAATTTACAGGTAAGCTAAATATACCAATTAGGAATATGCAAATTTGATCATAATTATTGAGGAGCGCAAACACTTTACTGCTTGTTAGTGGGGTTAAAATATCTGGAAATAAAATGGTTCAGCATAGATGAAAATTAGAATGATTATGCACAAAAGGCAGATTTCCTAGAGGGGCATATTATTAATTACTTACATAAGGTTTGTTTGAGACAATGTTCTTTGCATCATCATACATGAAATAAAAACATTAAATAAAAACAAAAATAATGTCAACACACCTAAACACTTATTAGACTCTTAACTATTTTATTTTTATAGAGCTTTAACTGTTTAGCGTGGGCAGGTCAGACATGTTGTCCTCCTGTCACCAGCAGTAATAATGTAGGACATTCACTGAGCATTAGTCAACACCGAGTGCCAGTGTTTGCAGTGCTGTGACTTCACATTTGGTGGGTGGCACTTTAAGTCCAAGTTGCATCATTAATATGTGTGATTACATTTATGTTCTTGTCTTTTTTTCCAACATGCTACCATAAGAATAAGCACATTAGGTACAGATAGGTACCAATTTCTTCATCTTTACACTAAGTAGAAAGCACTTACGGAAGATAGGTGGAGTACCTAGGTCCTGATGAAGTTTGAGGGGGGTCAAGCAGCAACCTCAATCCTTTCCAGAATGTACCACAAAAAGGGCCTGATTAGAGGTTCAGCAGACAGTTTTCACCATCCACCAAACTTCCGATGGGGAGGTTGCCACCACACTGGTTACCTCCCTGCCGTACCCAATAAGACTTTCCCGCTAGGTTTCCGCCCGCCAGCCCAGTGGGAAAGAGGCTACAGCATTGTCTTCGGCTTGTAATCGAGCCTGCGGCAATGCTGTAGTCAGCACCCTCACAATGTTTACTGTCTGCAAGGAAGACAGTTAACATTGTTATAACGGTGCTGGGCAGGGGACCCCTGCACTGCCCATGCCAAGTACATCAGCAGTGCAGGGGCCCCTCTGTGGCCCCCTGTACCTGTTCTGAGCCAGACAAACTTCTCCAAACTTCTGGATCTTCTTCGACAAGGTCTTTGAAGATCCTTTTGGAGTCAACAGCTCTCCCCAAGGTTCCAGAAGCTGTGAGTTGCTCCTTGAGGGTTAAGACTTCAACTCCCAGAATGCACCTCCACCAGTGGTCAGCTGGTCAGGTTCTTCAGGATTTGATGCAGGGGACTCTGGTTAGCTATTTTCCACAAGTAGCTAGCAGGGAGCCCCTTCTTGAACCAGTTGAAGCCAGGCAAAGTCCTTTTGGTGGTGAAGCCCAAGTGTGCAGCTGGTGCAGTCCTTCAGAGTGCTGTGTCCGTCCAGGTGCAGATCAGGGGTCAGGTAAGGCTCTTCCTTGCAGGGATCTGAGGTGTGGGTTCAACTCTGCCATATCTCTACTTGCTCCTAGGGTTAAAAGCAGGGGGAGAGTGAATGTCTAATCACAGACAGGCCACTTCCCCCTTCGATGACCACTTCCTGGGAGGTGTGGCAAAAACCAACCCCAGGGAGCAACATTCTTCAAAAATTCTACTTGGCTGAAACTGATTTTTGGAGGTTAGGTCTGGCTGAGCCCACCCACTGTTGTGGCTAAAAATCTGATACACACCCATCTCCTGCCCTCTCCTCATCTAATCAAGAGGGCACCTAATAGTTAAGGGTTGCTGGAAATGGGGGAGGTCCTGAGCTGCTCCAAATGTCCTTCCCTCCTCTGAAGACCAGTTTGGCTGCTCTCCCCCATCCTGTTTCACCATATGATGAGGCAGGTATCCTCCCCAAGGCACATCCTTTGTGTTCAGCCTATGCCACTTCATACCTCATCAAGGCAGCCTGGCCCAGCTGCCAGAGGCTGGCCAATCAGAGAAGGGAACTACAGAGCTCAAGTTGGCAACTTTCAAGTAGAGTTTTAAAAACTCTTTACCTGCACTAGGTATATTAAATCCAACAATGGCAAGTTGTGGGATTTATTATAAAAATTAATTTGATGCCAAACTCAAAATATCTGGCCCATATGGGGACTTTGTTAATTAAAATAAAGTCTCCCATTTTAGCCTATGGATGTCATTCACTGCGGAGAGGGAAAAACAAAGTTGGATATTTTACCTCACAGTGGCTTATAAAACAATTTTTAGAAGGTCCATGCTTATAGTTACATGGTACCCAACCCTAGGGGCACTTAGCGCACACTTTAGCTGTGACTTACATGTAAAAATAAGGTCTTTAAAATTACACAGGGCACCTCAGCAGTGAACCTATAGGTGCACTGCCTATGCTGAGGTCCCTAACCTACATGCCCTACCATATACTAGGGACTTATAGGTAGGTTGATACTGCCATTTATAATTAGCCTAATTTGCATATCCATTTTACACAGAGCACTGGCTCTGGGATTGGTAAGCAGTACCAAGGGTATAACCAAGAGTCCGTAACCACCAGTATCTGTCCAAAACATTTGGGGGTGACCAGGGCAAAAAGAAGGACTTTCCTACACAGCCTTTTCATGGGGGTGTTACCGCCATGAAAAGGCTGGTGGATTAGGGTCTCTTCCAGGCTGCCAGGATCCAAGATCCTGGCAGAGCTGGCGGTCGGACCGTCAGGGTTGTTATCTGGTGGTCGGACTGCTGCATAGGTCGTAAGTCCGTCACACTCATAATGAGGCCCAAAGTCTCTACATAAACCTGTGGGTAACCCTCTGGTAGCCTAGGAGAAAAGCAGTTGTGCTCAGATTTGTTGCAATATGTAAAGTATTATGCAGCACTAAAAGACTAATAAAGTGAATACAGAACACAAGAAAAATACCTCACCAATTGAGAAAAATGAAGTACATTTGAATAAATTATGATTTTTTTTTACATTTTAATTGGAAAATAGCACCTAAAAGATCAAATCATCAACCGCGACATCTAGAAACATGAGACGGGGCAAAGTCAAAAGTTATAGATGACCGCGATGGAGAGTGGGTTGGATACACAAAATGAATTGGGCCCAGTCTCCACTTACCTTTGGATTTAGAAGACATTTTGGAACAGAATGTCTAAAAAGGGAAACTTCAGTGTTGCAAGGCAGGTGGGGGTGTCGGAGGAAGTGTTGCTGTCATCAAGGAGAAGCTGTCGACGACACAGAGAAGATTCTTCTGTTTGCACTTAGTCTGCGTTTTGAAAGTTGAAATATTACCTCAGGAAGAAGCTGCAGGATGTGGCTGACAAGGTCTCCATTAGGCCAGATAGCAATAGCCCTTCTACGAGGAACTGCTGAACAGAATTTGCTGCTGCAGAGAAGAAAGTAGCAGGACATGCTGTGAGCCAGGACTCACTCTGGTAGGGTCCAGATGCTGGTTCAAAATGGTCGGAGCATTTTCTGTCCCTGTGGTTCTGATCTGGAGACTAGACAGCTAGCCCTTGGAGTCTGGAGTCACTCTGAAAGTCTTGGGTTCAAGGAGCAGAGCAGGGCTCAAGCAGCAGGGAAGACCCCTTTGGTGCAAAAAAGCAGTCCCTCTGAAACACACAGCATGCCACAGAAGCAAGCAGTCATCAGAGAGTCCTTCAATGGGTCAGGGAGTGAACTGAAGAGTGGGTCTGAGAGTCCTATTTTTATACCTGGTGTCTCCTTTGAAAAGGGATAAACTTCTGGGGGCTTCTTCTACCAGAAGTGTCTGGAATTTTCTGCCTTCCTGTCCTGTTCCCCATCTGTCTGCAGGAAAAATAGGATAGTGTGAAGTCCTTTGTGTGAGACCAGGGCACTATTTTTTGAAATGCAAGTGGGGCTGTGCACATCCCTCCCCCCAATCCTTCCTGAGATGGCCTATCCAGGCACATATAGCTCTTAGCATTTAGTGGCTGTTTAGTAAGAATACACAAAGCCCAATTGCAAACTACACACAGTCATATGCCCCAGGTTCAGGCTGTAGGCACCACATGAATACAAGAAATTGCAACTTTCTAAACATGGCATTTTCAAAATTGTAAATTACAAAGCCCACACCCCTCTCACTGGCCACAACCCCCAGCACTTTCATGACTATGGGGACAATGGGTTCAAGGTCTCGCCCACTCCCTAGGCCCCTCCCCCTTTCTGGTATCTGCCCCTGACACAGTAAGATTTTGTTCTAGGTTGGCAGGACAGCTGAGGTCCTTGCACAGTGGTCTCGAGAAAAGTTTAAGGATTGAGGTAAGGCCTGGCCAGTGTACCGAACCTGCAGCCAAACCCAACAGAGCATGGCTTGTGCAGGGTTTGTGAGTAGGGCCTGTTGAAGGGTCATGCCCTTTGGCCATTCCCACTATGCCCTTCGGCCATTCCCACTGTGCAAAAAGTATTGGGCACACAAAAAAGAGGCATGCAGTGTATTATAAAAAAAGGTTACACATATCAGTGAAAAAAACTCACAAAGTGAATTTATGTTTTTTTCTTAATATTATATCAACATGTTTACATATATTAATGAAAGTTGACTTAAAAAGTGTCACCAAAGTGCAGAATTTTTTTTCTGTTATTATGGACCAGGGTAAATTTTTTCAGCTCTTGTCTGCCACAGTGGACAGGGGCAAGGAAAATGAGTGACAGTAGTTCTACCCTCAAAAGGACAGGATGATCACCACTTCGAGCAGGTGACAGTTTGCAGACCAGGCGACAAATCAAAACATTTACTCCTACAGAGACAGCACAGGCTATTTCAATATAAACTTGGCACTTCTCATGAGTCTAAATGGTGCTGTTGAACAGCAAGTGTGAAGTAGCGGCAGCACCCACTCTGCTGTACTCTAAATGAGACCCTAAAATCTTGCAGAGAACCAGTCACAGCTGCTGCCAGGAAGGGGTGGGAGGTTCGGGGCAGTGCAGGGAGCTGGAGGCATGGAGGACAGTTAAAAAATAAATAAATAAACTCACTTGCCACTCTGCGATCCGCTGCTCCCTCCATCCACCTCGTCTCGTGTGCTTCCCTCCCAAACCAATTACGACGCTTCTCTCATGCTCTTACACAGCATGAAAAAAGTGTCATGATTGGCTGGAGTGGGCAGAAATGCCACTCAGGGAGGGAGTGGGGCACTGCACTTGGTCTCCAGCCGGCTGTTAAAAACAGCTTGGTGGAGAGTTTCTAAGTGCGCATGTCAGTTTGGCTGGCCTTGGACAGCCGCCCAAACTGACATGCTCACTGAGAAGAGCACATACCACTCCTCCTCCACTTGATGTGGAGAAGGCTGGGCCTTCCCTATGAAGGGGTAAAAATAAAGGGAAAATGAACTACTTTTATTATCCCTTTATTTTTCTGCTTTTTGTCATTGGGTCAACGCTCCTCCGCCATAGTGGAGGTGCCGTCCTTTCGAAGCACATCACTTTCTTGGTGTGTATTGGGGATTGTTATGTAGCTTTGTCAGGGAAAAGTATTTGTCAGATAGCGCTGCTAGCCCTGCCTTTGCAATTACAGACTATAATGGAAGGAAATGTACATGTACAGGGCAGTACAATAAGTACAGCAATAAAATGCCAGATTGACACCATTAATTGTTTAAATCTTATTCAGAAAAATGAGTACACTAGTAAATCTGGGGATATTTGGAGTACCTTGGAGATGGTCAGTGCATTTCCAAAGGGTATGTGTGCAATAACTTGAAGATTTCATTTTCACATAAGCTTCTTCCATTGTGCTCGCATCGTTTTGCAGTTGACACCCTTGAAATTATCATGAACACGCTACTGTGTTTTTTACAGCACTTTGCAGTGTTATAGACGATTATGTCATATGAACTGCTATCACAGAATTGTTCAGTGAATGTTTTCATATCCAGTTTGAGCTACTATAGAACTAAAGCTACTACAAAGACTACTGTATGTCTCAGTCTTTCAAGAGGCGTGGTAGTATTGCTGATCGTATTGTCCATGTTGGTGTGATACTTAAGAATGAGCGAGATTTGTATATATAATTTATCTCAGTTGCACATGCACCATGTAAATATTTTCCACTTTTCTGTGACTACTCCAATGCTACATTAGTGCCAAATTCTATGATAAGTTTTTGTTTCAGGCAGCAAATGTGTACATGCATTAATTAACTTTCAATTGTTACCTATCAGCCTTTTGGTCTACTTAATGTAATAGGATTTTATTTAAAGTGCGAAGAAAAATTAATTCGTTGTTTTTCTCTCATGTCTATGTCACATGGCTTCGGCTACGGATGGTCAAGGACTTCAGAGATGTTCCGGTGTGTTTTACGCTTGTCTATTGACCCCCACGGCCAAGTCTCCGTCTTAAATACCTTTTATGCCCTGTAACTGCAAAGCTGTACCTTGTCATCTGGTTTAAAGTTGGTTCTTCTTTCTGAATCTGTACAGAACACCACAAGCAGCGCTACAAGGCACTGGAACTGGCCCAGGACTGCATATCATAACACAAGAGATCATAAAAAATCTTCCAGTAATGAAATGTGCTCATTTAATTTCATCTGAACTCCTGGGATGGGCAGTAACACATTCCGATGTTTTCAACTGTTTTAGCAGACAGGCAACTCCACAGCAAAAGCTTTGAGACAAGAGTTTTCCTTGAGCGCAACACTTATATATTTTGCATTAATTTGCACAAAAGCCAGTGTTTATGAGCAAAAGCCTCTTTTGATTCCAGGCTACTGCCGGGATAATTGCACCACTGCTGCGTTTTTCCCAGCATCCCAATCATGTTGCTAGTGCTTCTCCTGCAGCGGGGGCCCCTTCGAGAGCACCTGAGACAAGTCATAGCAGCGGGGGATATCTCAGATATATGATTTGGCCTCTGGTGCAGTCGATTGAGGGGAGAAGGATTTAAAGATAAATCCTAAAATTGTGATGTTGAAACAATGGTGCATTTACGTTGAGGCGCGTCTGTGACAGCACAGATGTTTCTGTGACGCAAATGCAAAATCAAATATAACAATGCGTTTGCTCTATAAGTATTAACATCCTTTTATTGCAGTTATATCAGGAACACAGTTGGTGGCGCATCATTTTGGGTGTACATTATAAAAGCGACATCATAATTTAAACAACAATACATAGTTTTGTGCGCCTTAATGCTTTTAATTTAAAACTGAGAATCTAAATTGTATTATTGAAGGTACTTTCACAGTAGAGGATTAGTAGTTGATGTGTATGCTTGTTCTAATGTTTGACATTAAAATGCTGAATGGTAGTATTCAGGTACATTTATATAATTTTTTTTAAATTTATATTGCTATGTTGATTGCATATAATCACGTTTCATTTGTAATCCCCATTTCAGTTATAATAGCAAGATGCACTTATAATCATGTATTTTGAATGTGCATTGGATGTTTTATTAGGTTAGCCAAACTAAAGCTCTGAAACATTTGGCCTCTTGTTTAACCTTCAATGTTGAGTTTTGTTCGTGTTGCAATATTCTTTCTTTGCAGGCTCGTTTGTGTGAGTCTAGAGTAATGAAAGACTTAGGCCCTCTCTGCCGCCCCACCGAACTCAAACTGCACCGCACCGATAGACTGCCTCTGCGGTACAAACACTGTCTGCCCTATTTGGAGCAGCCGGCTCATAATGAAGCCGGCGGCAATGAGGCTGTGCGGCGGGTGCAGCAGCACTCTTTGCGCATTACACTGCCTGTAATTTGGGCAGTGAAATGCGTTACGGGGCTGTGCATGGGGGCCCCTGCACTGCCCATGCCAAGTACATGGGCAGCGCAGGGGCCCTCCAGGGGCCCCCGATGCTCCCATTCTGCCAGCTTTTCCATGGCAGTGGAACTGCCATGAAAAGGCTGGCGGTATGGGGACTCGTAATCCGGAGGGCAGCGGATTACAACTGCCAGGCCCGCCAGGCTGCCGGCTGGTGACAACCTGGCGGTGTTGGTGGTCCGACCGTGGCGGCTCTGCCACGGTCGTAATGAGGCAGTCAGACCGCCACCGTGAGACCTCCAGACACATCATGAGGGCTATATTGTGTGTTGAAGATAGTGGGGTACAGCAGGATGTAAGGATACTTTGGCAAGGACAAGGAGTGCTAAAGAACTGAGAAAAAAAGACTCATGTTTATGTACCAGACACTGGGAAACCTTCAAGGTCGTCCTGAAGTTCGATTCGTGGGATGAGAACCTGAGGGGAGTTACCAATTTAAACTGTGCAAGGAAGATGGAAACTTCTGGAGCAGATGACATGGCTTTCTCAAAGGTTCTGTAGGTTTAATTGGTATTCAATGTGAGAGGGCAGTTCTGACTAACTGGACCATCCAGATTTTTTGCTCTTGGATCACCTGGTTTTTGACCTTTTACTGGGGCTCACCCACAGTAACCCATGGTAAAATGGACTACATGTGTTTTCAGCCAGTGCTGTATTGTTAAGCAAAGGCTACTGTGATGCAGCAAGGGTAGGAGACCCAGGGATGGGTACACATGGTCACGTTTGCACACGTGTATGCCCCCATGTGAGGGCTACGCAGGGAGGATTCCTGTCATGCACAGCCCAAGAACTGCGCCTGTGTAGTCTGGCGTAGAAGGGACCATGCAGATTGGGTGGTGACCTGGAGAAGGCCTTATGAGATGAATGTACACATGTTAGGGATAGTCAGTGTGCTAACTATCTTCATCGTAATGACACTATTATATGAGAAAGGGAAAGGCTGCCCTAGGGCACAACTCCTAGTGTCTACAGTCTCCAGAGTCGCACCAATGTACACTGTAAACCTGTATGAAAAGAACAATGCAGCAGGTTACAAAAGCATATCTTTACAGCTTATGGATTGTCCAGGAATGCCCTCTTTCTCTGACTCATCTCAGGATCAGGGCCCAGGCCTTTGTGACCCTGCTGGACTGGATTAATAACTATTCTCTCCAGCTGCAGAAATAGGGTCATGCCTCAATCAGCCAGCTCTCATTCCATGCCAGAAACTGGGCCTGCCGCAGGCCCCTCAACGAGGAGGGACCCCATGGAGGAATTGCTGGGAGAGGTCCTGGCAGGAATGTCAGGGAGGAGGATGCTGAGACCCTAAGAGCCCATGTGGCAACTGACTCCTAGATGACACAATTTTGAGCCATCCCGGAAGACTATGCAGGAAATTTGGGACAGGGGAGTAGAAGTGATGTGGCACATCGTGATAGGCCAGAGGCGCAGCACTTTTTGACACTTCTCTCCCCACCTAAAAGGTCTTGCACAAGGGAAAGAGCTCTCTCTTGGATGTGTTCTTCCGCAAAACATTAGAACTGAAGACGGGTGTCATGGACAACTGGAAAGAAGAACCCCCTAACTGCCCAATGGGGCAAGGACCCTGCCCCTGAATGACCTGAGACTCAGTGGGGCACATCAGGTGAGCTGGTCCCCTTACTCCCCCTGAGGACCACTTGGGGGAAAGACTTGGGTTCAGCACCAACAGGGTGAGCTGCAAAGAGATGAGAGAGAGGCACCCAAATGGAAAGCTGGTGCAAAGAGTCAGTGAGACTGGCTCCCTACCAAGTTGGGAATCTAGGCCTGAGGAAAGTGCCCTAGGTGGCAAGGCCTTGTCACCAGGAGCAAATGATCCCCCAGATTGGGCCACAGGGGGACGAGATATCTCAGAGAGAACATAAGTGACCTTTGATCCCCAGGGAGGACCGGCCTGTGAGGCTCTGCTGCTGATTTCAATGTTGCCACCGGGGTGGCCAGGGCCAGCGAGCTGCCCCCAAAAAGATACGATGGCAAGGGAGTTTCATCGCACATCCCCAGCAAAAAGCCTGATGTGAGGGAGCACTGTTGTTCCCCCTTGAAGGTAGAAGGAAGGGGCCCAGGCCCTCATTCCTGGGACCCCAACAAAAAAAATGTAGTTGGGGTGCCATCATGCTCCCTGTGAAGATGCCCCAGCCATGTAACAGAAGTTGGGGAGCGCCATCATGCTCCCAATGAAGGTGCCCCTGAGGACAGTAGAGGTGGGAAAGTGTGTTGCGCTCCTACTGCCAGTGCTAGGGGCCCAGGACCGCATCCCTCAGCCCCAGGAAGACACCCAGGTTGGGGTGGTGCCATCATGCTCCCATCTAGTGAAAAGGAGGGGCTCAGGACCCCATACCTAGACCCTGCATTTCTGGCCAGCAGCAGGATGAGCGGCAGCCAAGGAGGAGACAGAAGCTAAGTACCGGCTCTAGTGGCAGCACTCCAGTGTGCTGGCTGGGTGGGAAGCCAGCGGGAGCGGTGGTGGTGGCCCCTGTGCTGCACTCCAATGTTGCCTACCTCATGTGGGGTGTCAAGCCAGGACAGCACAACCCAAAGGGAAAGAGTCCACCATAGTGCTAGGCCACCAGCAATGATGGAGCAAAGCGACTTTCTCTGGCATAGTGGGAGAGCCACACTGAAATGAAGTGCTGTGGACACTTTAAGAAGTCCTATGTTTTATGTGTCACCTCAGTCACCTTGCTCGCTTCTCTCCACAACAACTCCTTTGCTTTCTTGGAATCTTAACCACCCTACATTCTAATTACCATTGATACTTTACAGGAGACTCATAGTTTATAACATCAAACTTATCCTCTACCATTCCTTAAGGAGAAGCAGCAAGGTTAGCATGGTACAACTAAATGAATTTATGAATACAAGCAGATACCACACATCCCCATTTTTAATATATATATATATATATATATATATATATATATATATATATATATATATATATATATAGGTATATATATATATATAGAACTTTGCACATAATCCTTTTAATATACATATAATTAATAATAGGAACTTATTTTGCTAAACTATACCAACTCCTACAAGTGTATGATTTGACATATGTATCTATCACTACCGTTGTGCTAGTCCCATGCCTGGCTGTGGCCTACTACAAATAATCTGCCAAAAACTTTCTCACATAACCTTCTACTTCTTCAAATAACGATTTTATGATCATGATTTTCCCATTCTTTCACTTTTGACAAGTTAAATATACACCTACTTTCACCACTCTGTTTGGATTCCATATCTTGTGATCTTCTGTTCTTATGACATTATCAAACACCTTGATCGTCTTCATCGAACTCGAAAACTTGTATGAGGATCTTTGAAGCTCACAACGTGGACATTTGATTTTAACCGTCTCCAACTTGTACCTTATTTTTTTTTTTAGCTTTGCTATAATCGAATCTAACTTTTCTTTCTGTCATTTTCTCCGAATCTCTTGTCAGTTTTCTTTCTTCATCACACTTAACTGACATACCACACTCTGACTTACTGTTTACTCACAATGGGCAAATTAGCGTATTAGCCTTTCACTTCTGAAATAGTTCAAACTGTGATAGTAGTAGTTGTGTGAGGAGTCATCCTATAATTTTTTACTTTTACTAATAATTCATTTTTCCAACACAAATTGTTGGCTATTGCTCTTTGTATTGTTTCCTTCCACACTTTATTGAGTCTCTCCACCATTCTATTGGTTTCCGGATCGTAAAGAGCTGCCTTCATGTGTTTGATACCTCTATCTTTCAAATACCTCTCCATTTGATGTGAAACTAGTCACACCCCATTGTCTGTCAAAATAGAAGAGGAAAGTCCTTCTCTATAAAAACTTTGTTATACAAATTTAATGACGTCTTTTATTTCTATGGAGTTGGTGAGCCCCACTTCTGGCTACCTGGAGTACATATCTATAGCACAATTAGGTATTTGTCCACACTAGAATGTCTAATAGGTCCCACAATGTCCATGGCCACCTCCTCCCATGGCTTATTTGTTACTTCCCTTATCTCCATTCGTTGAACTCTACACTTGAGAGTTGTGTCACCATTCATGCATTCACAGCACTCTCTTACAGATCTTTCTCCTTCGATATTCATCACAGGCCATGTTGGAAAATGGGTTATTGGTAGGGCAGGTAGGTACCTACACCTAGCAACAAGCCACTAACCTCCACATAGGTACAGTTAGGTCTCAGTAAATTAATCCCAGCTCAACCCTTGGTAGCTTGGAAACGAGCGTCAAGGCTTAACTTAGGAGACAAAGTGTAAAGCATTCAAATATCACAAAACAGTAATCAAATAAAACACAGGAAACAGTTTAAAAATCCAAAACCAATTTATAAAAATAGTTTATATTTTTTATCTTTAAAATGACACAAAAACGATTAAAATCGGTTCAGGGGAACCGGAGATATGAATTTTTAAAGAATTACTATTTTTCTAGCGCTTAGGAACAAAAAGCGCCAATCGGGTCATCTGGTTGCACCAGGACCGGGGCAAAGTCAAACTTTCAGGCCGACCGCGATGGAGCCCTGCTCGGCTACAGGTCGCGGGAGGCCTCGGTTAAAAAGTTACCTTCTGACTTAGTCTTTATTTTGAAGTTTTTCTTCACCGGGACGAACCTGCCAGTTGAATCCGACCTCCTGGAGCCCTTGTCCGGATACGCGATGTGGGTTTCCTCGTTGGAGACTTTTACCTTCGGACTTAGTCGTTTTTTCGAGATGAAAATCCTTCGACCGGGGTAAACCTGGATCTTGATCCGACGTCCATGGAGCCCTTCTCGGATACGAAGGCTGGGAGGTCCCGGTCAACTTTTTACGTTCGGACTTAGTCTCTTTTTTGGATGTTTTTCTTTACCGGGACGAACCACGAAGTCAGGCCGGGTCGCGGTTGAGGCAAGCCGGCTAGAATTTCCACGGCAGGTCGGTCCCTCTCTGGAGCTTTTTTCCAAAAATTCTCAAATCTTTTCCAAACTTCTGGGGCTTCACCCAGATGTTCTTTTAAGGTTCTTTTGGGGTCCACAGCTCACCCCAAGGGTCCAGAAGTTCTGTGATGGTCCTTGGGGGGTGCAGACTTCAACTCCCAGAATGCACCTGGCGCAAACTCCTTTTTTGGCCACTGGACAGTGGTCAGCTGGTCGCTTTCTTCAGGAGTTGGTGCAGGGGACTCTGGTTTAGCAATTTTTCACCTGTAGCAAACAGGGAGTCCCTCCTTGAACCAGTTGAAGGCAGGCAAAGTCCTTCTTGTGGTGAAGCCCAAGTGTGCAGCTGGTGCAGTCCTTCTGAGTGCAGGGTCCAGGTGCAGGCCAGGGGTCCAGCAGGGCAGTCCTTCTTCTTCTTTAGTTCCTTTCTTGTTGAATTCTGGAGGGGAACTGAGGTGTGGGTGCAGGTCTGCCAGTTTTATCCTTGCTCCTGGGTGAAAAGCAGGGGGGCCCTGGTTCTCCAATCAGGGACAGGGTCGTCCCCCTGTGATGACCACTTCCTGGGAAGTGTGGCAAAAATCCATCCCAGAAGGCAACAGTCTCTAAAAATCCAACATGGATGAATCTGATTTTTGGAGGTTACATCTGGCTGAGCCCACCCACTGGTGTGGCTAAAAATCATAAACACACCCCTCTCCTGCCCTCTCCTAATCTAATCAAGGGGGCACCTAGCTGTCTGGGGTTGCAGGATGTGGGGGTGTTGCTGGGTGCTGCAAATGTCCTTCTCTGCCTTTGAAGACTAGTTTGGCAGCCCTCCCCCTTCCTGCCTCACCATCTGCTGAGGGGAGATTCTCTCCCCCAAGCACATTCCTTTGTGTGAAGTCTGGCCACTTCACACCTCATCAAGGCAGCCTGGCAGAAGCTACTGCAGGCTGGCCAATCAGAGCACAGCAGCAAAAACAATGCAGAGCTGAAATTGGCAACTTTTTAGGTAAAGTCTAAACTTTTTACCTGGACAAGTTATATTAAATCCAACAACTGGAAGTTGTGGGATTTATTACAACAATCAATTTGATACCACATTCTTGGTATGTAACATTTAAGGAGACTTTAAAATTTAAAATAAAGTCTGCCCATTCTAGCCTATGAAGGCCATTTACTTCAATGAGGGAAAATCAAATTTGGCTGTTTTTACCTCACCAGGGCTTATAAATCTATTTTTATAAAGTCCCTGCTTATAGTTACATGGCACCCAGCCCTAGGGGCACATAGGGCACACCTTAGGGGTGACTTATATGTAAAAATAAGGTAGTTTAAGACTTTGGAAGTACCTTTAATTCCAAAGTCGAATTTGCATATAACTTTAATTTAAAAGCAGCCAGCAAGGCAGGCTTGCTTTTAAAATGACACTGGGCACCTCAGCAATGCACCTAGGTGTGCACCACCTATGCTGTGGTCTTTAAACCTACATGCCCTACTATATACTAGGGACTTAGAGGTAGGTTAACTTAGCCAATTATAATTAGCCTAATTTGCATATCCATTTTACACAGAGCACAGGCCCTGGGACTGGTTAGCAGTACCCAGGGCACCTTTAAAGTCAGGAAAACACCAGCAAAAAGTGGAAAATTGGGGCAAAAAGTTATGGGGCCTCTGCAATCAGCCCTGTTTTCTCACAGGCCACCAATACATCTGTCTAAGTCACTCCTTGGTTTCAGATATGCCCGGATGACTTTTATTTGCTAACAATATCATATCATCTCTCAGTGATGCTGGTGGAATCAACCTGGTGCCTCTCAGCAACAAACCATTTTACATGGATAACTCAACCTTGACCCTCCAAAAACCCTTCAACTCATCATGACCTTTTTCCTGATAACTTCATCTTCATTTCTTTTACTCCAATACATGTTGCAGAATATCATCCTTGCTCATTTCATCTGTCCATACATCTTCTTTTACTATACTTTCCTTGATCACAGATACATCCAGATCATCATCAGTAACCACATTTTCACTCATCATGTTGTCCTTTCTGTCAACTAACCAGAAACAACAATCAGCCAAGTTATTGCTGATGCCTGGAATATATGTGATATTAAACTGAATTTCTTGCAATGCTATTACCCATCATCATATTTTGCCAGATATAGCATCCAAAACATTGTTTTCCCAAATATTTCTTTGAGAGCTTTATGATCTGTTCTTATTTGAAATTTGTCACCCCACACAAACTTTCTCAATTTTTGAACTGCCCAGTATACAGCTAAAGCTTCTTTTTCTATTACCAAATTATTTACTTCTACTCCTTTTGACCCTCTTGAAATCAAAAATAAATCTTTCTATAACCTTATCTTTTTGCAATAAAACAGTACCTATGCCCTTTGCACTTGCATCTGTCGTTATGATGATTTCCTGATCAGGCTCAAAACTCTGCAGAGAAACCACTTCACAAGAAAACGTTTCATTGCTCTGACTTCCGATTCCTATTCACATGCTGTATTCCACATAAAATTGGAGGCTTTCTTTAAGAGCTGCCTCATATTCTTTGTTTTTTCTGCACAATTCATTACAAATTTACTGTAATATTCTACCGTAACTAGAAATTTGACTAACTCTTCTTTTGAGTTAGAACTTGCAAAATTCCCAATTGTATCCACTAACTCTTTCTTATGCTCGAAACATTTGGAGGTTATTTTGTGCTCTAGATAATTTATCTCATCCAAGTTAAACCTGCACTTTTTGGCCGTCAAAGTCAATCCACATTCTCTCAACCTCTGTAGCACTTCTCGCACATTTTTGGTGTGTTCTTGCATATCATTAGTATATACTAACACTGTCATCCTGATAGGTTTGAACACAAGTAGCTTACTTCAACACTTTCTTCATTATCAGCTGGAAAACAGCTGCCACTGAGATGAGCCCAAATGGCATTCTTACAAATTTGAATGCATCAAATGGTGTAAAAAAGGCTGTTAGATCTTGCAACTCTTCATGTAGACTTATCTGATGGTAAGTGGAAGATAAATCTATGGACGAAAAACATTTTGCCCCATTTAACACGTTAATGTTGGATAAGGGGTAACGGTCGACTACAACACATTTATTTATACCTCGCAAGTCCACATACAATCTGACATCACAATTAGGTTTTTTTGCCATGACCACTGGAGTCAACCATTCAGTCACTTGCACTTCTTCAATTATCCCTGTTTCTTTCAATCTCTTCTACTCAATTCTCATCTTATCTTTCACCATGATGGGCACATTTCTCATTTTACTAAACAGAAAAGAAGATATGCAGTAAGCTCCTATGAAACGCTCTATCCCTATATATATCCCCAGGGTGTAAGAAGCATAAGTAAAAAACATTACAAAATCAACAATAAAGAATAAACCGAGCGTGCAACTACACCTTAGTTCCTACTGCAATAAAGAACTACGCAGAGCTAAAAGAAAGCTCCACTGAAAATGCTACCAGAAGGTGGTGCACTGCAATAATACAGAGAACCATATAACAAAAAGGCCGAGGCCAGTATAACGATGTAGAGAACAAAGATTATTACGAATTTATTTAGTCATAAAACAATCCAAAAAAGTAAATCATTAATTGCCAAACAAATAGGCAAAGTCAATAACAAAAAAGGAAGAAAGAATTATATAATGTACAGTCAAGGAAGCCAAGAAAACAAAAAATCCTTATGTCCTTGTGGTCATAGCGAGTTCATAGATAAGTAATGAGTTCATGATGAATGGCCAACGCGTTTCGCCCAGCATGGGGCTTCTTCAGGGCTGAAAACATAACCAAAAGAAACATGTGTATTCCATAATATGGTGCAACATGAATACGTCTGATAAACCAATAGAAAATACTAGTGAAACTGTAATTGTATAAGAAGTGTGTCAATAGATGATGGAGATTAGCCAACCCGTGCATGATAAGAAAAAAATCCATATAATAATTCTAGTAATGTGTGTGTGACAAGTTAGTAATTCATGTCAAAAAGAAAGAAAAAAGTTATCACAAGAGTGAAACAGCCAGCAGTGAAAAGAACGAATATCAAGTAGCATAACAAGAAATTAAGCGATATCATACCCAAAGCAGTGTCCAGTCAGTAGTAATAACGCAATATTTATTGGTATATGAGTCACCTGAGGGAAATATTCCAATGGTAAAAAAAGGGGTAAGTATAGTATGTAACAGATATAGAAGTAGAGACCCTCATGATAATGAGGGAGAAGGAAAAAGAAGGGGAGAGGCTTACCGCAACAAAGAATAACTGAGCGAGAAACTCAGCAAAAAATAAAGGGACCAACCAGTAGCAAGTCCAAAAAAGAAGAAATAATAAATAGATGTTTGGCTCACAAAATAATATCTGAAAAATAAAAAGACCAAAAGTTCTGAATTAGAATCTGAAATAAGTAAAATGTAATAAATGCAAGCAAAACAAGGAATAAAGGCGAAAAGCGAGCCATAAAAAATGGCGAAGACTTACCAGCGGTAACAGAGTGAGTTGTAAAGCGGCAGAAGTACGGCAGGAATACAAGACAAAAATGGCAGCAGTAAAAGGCAGTGTATTCAGCGCAGTGCGCTGATCTGAAATACCCGAAAGTGCAGTCGTGGCCAAAAACCGTGAAAAAGGATCCAAATAGCGAAGGTGTATTCAGCGCAGCGCGCTGATCAGAAATGCCAGCAAGTGCGGTCGCGGTCAAAGACCGCGAAAAAGATCCAAAACGAAGGTGAAGCCGGTCCCGAGGTACAGGATATGTTCCCGGGAACCGGAAGTAAAAACAGTGAAATCCCCTAAGGGAGGGAAAGTGGAGATGAAAATAAAAGACAGACAAAGGCGGCCGCCATATTGGGAGGAAGGTAGTCAAAACGGGGAACAGAGGGAAGATGTGTAAATAGAAAATACAACATATACCAATACAATTGTGAGCAATCAATAAAGAATAAAGAAATAATGAATATATCACACAGGATAAGTAAATAGAAAAGGAAAGGAAAAACAAATAAATACGAAAAGAATGTATTAATGGAAATAGTGAAATGAAAGAGAGTAAAAGAAAGAAAGGATTTATACCATAGGAATAACCCCAATGGAAAAAGATGTGTCATATAATAACTCAGGTACAAATAATTATTCATAGAGAAGGGGACCAATAAAACATATAATATAAAATATATATTATACACAGAGTAAGTGCAATATAACCAAATGTCCACATTAATGTAACATAATATACAGAAGACAAAAGCACAAAGTAACATGTAACAGAGAATAATGACAAAATATATAATAGTTGAAACATGACGGAAACAAGAAATATATGCCAAAGTATAACCATAAGAATAATGATAATAAGATGTACAAAAATAACAGATTACAGAAAATAATGAAATTCATGATCAGTATTATGACCGAGGTCTACCGCTTGTAAGCGGCAGATCCAGGCCGCCTCTTTCTGGCGCAGAGTCAATTCTCTGTTGCCTCCTCTCGGATTAGCATGAACATGTTCAATACCGTGAAACCATATCGTAGAATCATTGATATGAGCTAGTAACATATGTGTAGCAAAAGGATATGTAGAATCATATTTTTTATAGCTCGCAGGTGTTCCTGTATTCTTAGTTTCAAGGGGCATATAGTGCTCCCCACATACACTTTATTACATGAACAACTCAAAATATAAACAACATATTTCGTATTACAATTAATGAATTGCTGAATAGTGAAATTTCTTGAGTTGTGGTAACAGAAATCCCTAATTTTATCACAACCAAAAATACAAACATTGCAACCATGACAAATGTAAAACCCTTTTGGTTTTGATGGAAGCCAGGTGACAGAGTGAGTAGGAGCAATATAACTAGGGCACAGATGATCTCTAAGGGTTAACCCTCTGCGATAAGTAATCTTAGGTTTGCAAGATATTATACCCTTCAATCCCGGAACCTCAGTTAGGAGATGCCAATGGCGTCTAAGGATTTTGAAAATACCCGGGGTATGGACCGTATATCGAGTCACAAATGCTAAAAAGTTTTTGCCAGTCTGTCTAATGCTCTCCATGTTAATAGCCAATGTGTTTTCCCTGGAGTTTTTGTAATATGACGAATTGCCTGTGTTAAATTATGGGCATCATAGCCCCTAGTGATGAAACGATCACGCGTATGCTGAATATGTGTCAAAAAGGTGTCATTAGTACTGCAATTTCGACTAACACATACCATTTCCCCAAAAGGAATATTTTGAATCACCGAAATTGGGTGAGCACTGGTGGCATGAAGTAGACTATTACATGCCGTAGATTTTCTAAAAAGTGCACTCTGTATGCTGTTGTTTTGTATAAAGAAAGTAATGTCCAGAAAGTCAATAGTATTCTTGTGATATTGTAAACTAAGTTGTACATTATAGGGATTGTTGTTGAGAAAGGCATGATATTCATTGAGCTGATCGATAGTCCCATTCCAAATGATAATAATATCATCAATGTATCGCCCCCAGAAGACGATCAAGTCAATCCATGGTGATGCTATTTTACTCCAGGCATGTGTTTTTTCGTACCAGCCCATAAATAAGCAGGCATACGATGGGGCAAATTTCGAACCCATCGCCGTTCCTTGGGTTTGTTGGTACCATTTATTGTCATGCATAAAATAATTCCTAGATAGAATAATGTCAATCATCTCAAGAAGCATGTGATTGTGTGCGAGACAATCGGCAGTCCTAGTGTTGAGAAAAGAGGTAACTGCTTGAATCCCAAAGGGTTTACGCATACATGTGTAAAGACTGTTAACATCCATAGTAACGAACAAGAGGTCTTCGGACCAAGTAAAGTCATCAAATTTGTTCAAAATATCTTTACTGTCCTGTATATATGAAGGCAGATTGATGACAAATTTCTGTAAAAAGAAATCTACATATGCCTCTATTTTTTCTGTGGGCGAGTCAATTCCAGAAATGATAGGTCTTCTGGGGGGAAATATACCACCCTTGTGTACCTTAGGAAGTATATAAATGCACGGAAATTTGGGGCTCGAGACACGTAGATATTTAAATTCATTATTAGAGAGTAGCCCTAATTCATACCAACCCCAAAGTTTGTTATTGATGAAATCAGTTACATCACCAATAGGATTATATGTGAGGTGTTTATAACACCAAGTGCCACCCAGTTGTCTATCAATTTAATTCATATAATCCCTGTAGTTCATGATCACCACGTTTCCTCCCTTATCAGCCTCCCGTATAACAATAGATTGGTCATTCTTAAGATTCCGAAGTGCTGCCCTTTCAGTGGCTGATAAATTGTTCACCTGATGCCAGTTGTGGATACGAGTGTTTAGTGTATGATGTAAGTCCAAATAGACTCTTTTAGCAAATAGATCAATGTTACCATGAGTATGGGCCGATATAAATTTGGAACGGGGTTTGAAAATGGTTGTCCTTTCAGTAATCTCAGAAATCCCTAAATCTGCCCGAATATCTTCTATTGTCCTCATATCATCATCTAAGGACATAAGAAGCTGTACATCATGGAGATCAGAGACTAGTTGGATGGAAGAGTCGGAATCAAAAATAGGAGTCGCTAAATCTGCGGTCTCAGGTCGATGTTCACCTCTACCTGTAACGGGTACAGATGAAAAGTGATTTCTAAGTTTAAGAATGCGTGTAAATTTGAAAAGATCAACAAAGACTTCAACAGGATCATTGGTCTGAGTAGGGCAAAAACCGAGGCCCTTGCTCAAAAGCTTACATTCAGCAGTACTCAGAATTCGATCAGATAAATTAATAAAGATCGCCCTCGGTGGCGGTGGTACCAGTTAAAGTTAATGGACGAAGAGTTATTTCCTCATCCAGAAAAAAATTATCTTGGTGATTATTGATATTTGATTGACAAAAGAATTGTTTAAAAGTCATATAAGACTTGTTTAGAGGAGATGTGGCTGTGCCTGTTTAGAGAGGGATAGGAGGCATCTTCTAAAGATACCACAGGTCATTCTATGGCAATAAATGTAGGGCTCTACACATTTATTTGGCTTGGTCAATGCTACAAGATCACATTGAGGTGTCCATGTTATGACACATTTAATTTGAGAATTATTGAAAACTTAAGGAGGGTATTATACTGGTTGAAACAATCTCCTTGACCTGCAAAGTATTAGATGTTAAACATGTGGGAATATGTTGCTCATGCTAGAGAGAAACAGAAGTATCAGGGGATCGCTCGAAAAGCAGTGTGTACTTATGTCGATGCTAGATTTGATGCTGAACAAAAGAAGTGACAAGGGATTTAGATTGTACCAAGCCTTAATGATTGAAACATACTAGAGAGAGAAGGAAAAGAAAAAGAAAATGAAGCAAAAGATGGAAAAGATGGAAATCAAAAGGAGGCAGATGATAGGAATGGGATCAATACTAGTTATTCTGGTGATATCCTTTTAGCTGTATTGTCATAATGTCTACCTCTCATAATGTTACTAAAGGGGAGGGTGGATATAGCACTAATAGTGGTGAGAATTTTGGATTAGCTACTTCCCCAATTCTCTGGTAACGGTCCATTGTGAAGTGATGGGAGGTGGTTTGGGAATTTGTGTGCTATATCTGCTCCCCTAAACTCTGCAGATACTCTTACTGTCCCAGTTCCTGTTGGTCCTGTGGTCCCCATCTATAAGCCTGATTTCACAGGAAAGACAACTTATAATTTGGCTGTCCTTGGCACAGCAGGTGCTTCAGATAATGTTGCCATAAGTCCCAATAGGAGAGGATATGTTTTTCTACTCCAAATACCAACCAAATATTTCTAATGTACCTGTGGTGTCACTAAGGCTCAGTGCTAAGGAAATAGACAAGCAGGTGAGACTTTTAATACTCCTTTGAGTGATAGCAGGAGCTCCAAGTTGAGTCAGGGAACGATTCACTCACCTCTGAGAGAGAACTTGGTGGATGTGGCTAAACTAAAGTTTGAATTGGATGAGATGATTAGCGGGAATCTTGAAATGTTTCGTTTAGACTCTCATCATGAAAATTAGCTTATATTTATGTGTAAGGATGTTACGAGACATGTAGCACAGGTTCATGACAGACTATATGAGTTGGCTCAAAAATATGAGATATACTTGAACAAGTCAAAATCCTTGCAGAGGAGTTATCATTTATGCTTTAATGAGGAACACATAGCCTGTATGAGAACCTTGTGGATAAAAATACAAATTAAAGAACTAATTCAGAGCATTTGGAAATTGAAGGAGTTAGCAAATGGCAAAGTCAATGGGTGAGAAAGAAAGAACCAAAGAGACAGACAAGAGAATCTCCTCTTCTTGTAGAAGGAGTGGCAGACATATCAAATTTTACATTAAGGGAAGTGCTAAGTGAAGCTTATGTTCATGAGCCTTGGAGCAGAAGTGATCTTGCATCATTCACTAATGACTTTCTGACGCTGAGGGACAAGCCATCACAGTGGTACAAGAAGGTTGAATGATTTTTGAAGATTTCACAAGTACTGTGGGTCATTTTAAGTTAAATACTCTGTTTGACATTATGGTTCTGAGCAACTTGTGGGCAGAGTGTAAGATAGTCATTGAATGGCCTGAAAAAGAACTGATGAGTAACCCAGTGACAAAAGGCCCTTTGCCGTTGGTGATGAAAAAGTATCAGCATGTGATGAAATTTTTGAAGTTGAAGGTGTCAACCAAAGATTATGAGTGGGATAAGATTAACAGGAATACTCAGGACCCCAAAATTCAACTCGCTCTTTCTATGAGAAAGCAGCATAGTGAAATGGAGATGCATTATTTGAAGGTTATGGGACATTTTGTGTGGAGGGTTGTAACAGGATTGAGACCTGAAATTAATATGATGATTCAGCAGCATTTGACCTATTGGCAGAATAAATCAGTTGATAACATTTTGAGATATGTAAAGTACTGCAGTGATGAAATAGAGAGGAAATACAAGAAACTGAAGGAGAAGTTAATGGCAGCTCAGATGAAGGCTGTTCAGAGAAGTAGTCAGACCCAGCCTTATTTTGGGAATGTTGGTACCATGCAGGGAGTGAATCAGCAGGGAACCACTGCAATGCAGGATAGAGATCAAGGTGTCCCAACTGATTCCAGTATAGGGATGGATGTGGGAAATCTGAAGAAGACAAACCTTTGTAATTATTGCAACAAGTTGGGGCACTATAAGAGGGAATGTCGTCTTAACCTAGCTAATCAACTCCATAATTTAGGGTTTGTACAGCCCAAGAGTAACAACCCCATAAATACGCAAAATTAGCAGGGACAGAAATGGCAGAATTTTGATGTGCCATAAGCTCCAATGATGCAGGTTCCACTGCCTAATGTCACAGAGAAATGCAAATGGCCCTAGGTTGAATCCTAATCTAGTTCCAAACATGAACTCTGCTACATTTCAATTTAATAATCCTTTCCAACAGTAACCTGTGTTTGACATCTCGGAGAGCAATGGCTCTGATCAGTCAGCCTGACGGTGCTTGAGGGAGAAGGAAGATTGCATACTTGGCACAGTTTTGGAAGTAGACCAGAGTGGTCCATTCATAGATGGTGAAGTGACACTGGTGCTACCTATTCTACTCTGAGAACAGTAAAAGCCCCAAACCTACCACTCTCTGGAAAAATGATCCAAGCTACAGAAGGTGCGAATTAACAATTGACAACAGATGACAACTCCAGAAACAACAGAAATGCCAGTGGAAATAGGGTCTTTAGAGGAGAATTACTGTTTTGTGGTGCGTGATTCAAGTCCAGTGAGTCTTTTGGGGGAAGACCTCCCTTGCAAGCTCAACTGTGTAATTTATTGTACGCCGAAAGGTGTTGAATTCCAGACTCATGATGAAGATCAGATATGTGGTCTAAATCCATACCTGGACTTAATGTAGGTCAACAGGGAGTCCATATGGAGGGGCAGAACAGCACTTTACAGAGTCCTTCTCGGACTCAAGCACGTATCCCTCTTGTAGAAGCTAGGGATGTTGCCTTAGCAAGTCCTCATGAACAGTAGATAGCAGCTCCCTGTGAAGAATCAGCCAACATTGCAAGGTTGGCTGCTCAGTCAATTTCAGTCTCTTCATTAAATCACTCCTTTCGCTAAAGTGGAGCACTTTCTATTGCTTTCCCCAAAGCTGGCGGCTGCATACCACTCAATGCACCACTTATTATAACAACAGACCTTGCAAGAAAGACACGTTTAGTCAAAGTGCCACAAGACTTGCCTTATCAAGGAGCCGTCTGCTTGGAACCCCAGGTACCCGTAGACATCCAGGTGCAGCATCAGCATCTCAAGGGTCTGCTTACCCTTAACTAGTAACTGACAGTTTGGTGCTTCAAACTTTGGATGTCCCTGAGCCACAAACACTGGCACCCTCTTATGGCAATGTAAGCATAGATCAACTTTAACGTATCAAGACTATGAGTCAAGGGATGTATTTGATCTGCTTAATCAGAGTAACATTCTTCGATTGCTGAGCAAGATCTCTAATACTGCAAATTTAACTTCTGCTGATATGGTGTTGGTGAAATTTTTACCACCTTGCTCAGCCCAAAAAAATGAAACTACCAATGTCACCTGCATCTCTACTGAAGTAAACAAAACTACGTTCTGGGAGCAGCAGGTTTCTTCAGAAACTGGGTCATTCAAATCTCTCTTGCAACTGAACTGCATATCCTTATCTACTCTTGCCATGACCAGAGTATGGAGAAACTAGGCCTTCAAAGTTTGTCACTTGTAGCATCTTAAAGAGTGCAAAAAGTAAGTTGCCACTGTTTTTAGCTCCATGAGGCATCCGATTGTCATTGCAATCCCCAAAGGCTCCCTCTTATGGCGATGATTGGAGTTGGCTCCAAGGAACCTTGACTTCAATAACAAAGCAATTATGAAAAAGGTAGACTGGCTAGTGATCGTTTAGAGCACAAAGTGGAACTTAATATATGCTCCCGGAACATCAATGATTTACTCGATAGGTTAGAGGGCATGGATATATTTAATTACTTAGCCATCTTTCAAATAATTATGGTGCAAGGGACCTGGACCAAAACAGCGCCGGTAATCCCAGGATACGTGAACTATTATGTGCCAGGACAAAAAGAGCCTGATATGGTCATCTGAGCAGAGGTCTAACTACCTATATTCACTCTTCCATGAAGGGGAGCCATCTAATGTGCCATCCCCTACAAACATCTACAAATTGTTTTACTTCTATGACTCAAGGCCATTTATAAATTAATCTAGCCCTTATGAACATCTAGATCCCCCTGAAAAAAGCTTGCAAATTGGAGGCCTGGAGATAGCAGGGCTGCAATAAAATATCCTAAGCTTTCAGCTAGTCCTGTCAGAGGGCTTTATTATGAATTTATTTGGCATGCGATGCACTGAGGAGGCCACTGTTGCACAGAGCATCTACTTGCAGGTTACTGATCAAATTACATGCTGCGCCTTTAAGGGAGACAAACTTGTGAAACTGCTAATAAATTACCTGGAATCCATGGACTTATCATTTATCAATGGCCGCTTCATCTTGGATCAGCCTTCCTCTTTCACTTTCTATAATCAGAGGGCAGGATCGTTAATCGATTTCATGATTCTTTCACCCTCCTTGTTTCATCAAGTCCCAAAGCTTCAAGTAGCAATCAGAGGCAAAAGTGATAATTTGCCTCAAGAACTGTTCTGAAATTCTTCTGATGTTCTGGAATTGATCATCATGATCCCACAGATGCATCACAGGGTATCACATATATAAACAATGGTAAGAAGCTTGAACGGCCATTAGTTGCCATTTCGGAGTTATCTGAAAAGGCCATGCTCCCCCCCTACAAAAAGTTCAAGTAGCCTGGGGTGAGTTTATTAAGGAATTTGTCGCCACTTGCTTGCATCAATTGAGAGGCCTAGGGCACAACAAATCAAAAGAGCTACCATCAAATCAGGGAACCACGATAATTAAACATAATTTAAACAGAACCCTTTGTTTACTCCAATGTGATAGTCGAAATGTCGCCTTTAAGACGCTTGTGAATGCCTCCACGTCTGTCTATAGGAAACATCTGTGGAAGCAGCAAAGAGATGCTGCATCCATTCTAGCGACTGTGCTTTTGGTTGCGCTCAAGACAAATAGGCATGCACAGTTTTGGAAGTGCATGAACAGCCTGAATACCACAATGCACCCTAATTCTCTGATAAATATTTCTAAACCCACCTGCCATTAGTACCTTTTTCATCATTTTGGGCCTCCAAATCAAAAGTCAACTCAGGATCAGGACATGGTTTGTCCGGCATCTAAGTCCACTCCATGGGCTGAACAGAGTCACAACAGTCTGCATGTCCTACCAGAAGTAGTTAAGCGGTGAATAATTAAAAGCCGGAGGGAGCCCCAGGTCCTAATGGTATCCTTGCCAAGCTTTTTAAAGAAGATCAAAGCATCTGGGCAAAACACTTGTCAGCACTTTATAATGGCATAATCGTCACCAATGTCATTCCACATTCATGGTGAGGTTCAATAATCTCCTCAGTCTTTAAAGCGGGCTCAGCCAATGATCCAGCAAACTACCAGCTAATAGCACTTTTAGATGTTGAGTCTACGTTTTTTCTGGGGTGTCTTTTGGAAGAACTAGAAGCCTGGCTGCAGATAATGAAATAATTCAGTTCAATCAAACAGGCTTCACAAAAGGGTAGGCACAACTGCTAACCTTATGGCAGTATCTCTATTATGCAATCAAAGTCAGCATGCCAAATTATCCCTCTATCTTTCATTTATAGATTACAAGGCCTCCTTCGATCATGTGGACATAGGGAAATTGTGGGCCAAACTCACAAAGTGGAACATCCTGAGTCATTTGTTAAGAGTGTTGATTCTTCTCCACATAAATACCTGGGTGACAGTTCAGTTGGGGTGGTGGCACTCACCACTCTAGAGAAATACCAACCCCTCAGGACCTGCAACAAGGGTGCGTGCTAGCATCTCTTTTTTTTAATCTTTTTTGGTCAACTTACCATCTAACCAACCTGGACCAACTGAACTTACGTCCCCCCAAGCAGAGGAAAACGGCCCTGGCATGTTTGATGTTTGAACTCTACAGCTGCATGTTCTAAAGAAAATGCTAATCATCAATGTGGGTAAATCTAAAACAATGTCCTTTAGAGCAACCACACAACATCGGCACCAGTGGCTCCTGGGTGACAGTAAGCTTGAAGCTGTGTAGGAATATAAATATTTGGGGGGGCTCTTAGATTGCAATGGTTCTTTTAAACCTCATATGGAGGGACTAAGGAGGAAATCTCTCTTTCTCACCTCTACATTTAAACACATTAAAAATGTTAAAGGGAGCTCGGCTTATCTACCTTTGCTAAATGTCTGTTAAACTAGTTCCTACCATAACATAAGGTAGAGAAGCTCTGAGAGGAAGAGATGGGGCCCAATTGGACAAAATGGTTACTAGGCTCCTCCAGGCAATATTCTGTCGGCCAGATTTGCAAGAAGAATTTGGAGTCCCTGGTCATGCGTTACAATTCAGTTCTAGTCCAATATATCGATGACCTACTGGTGGCGAAGAATACCCAAGAAGCATGTAAACAAGACACTATTGCATTGTTGAACCACCTGGCTGAGAATGGACATAAATTGTCCCCAAACAACTTGCAATACTGTCAGAAAGAGGTCCAGTATCTCGGACATCACATTGAGAAAGAAGCAAGGAAAGTGTCATAAGGGAGGATTTCAGCAATTTTGAAAATGAATCCACCAGCCACCCAGAGAGACGTCATGATATTTTTGGGAATGGTGGCATATGGTTGCCAGTAGATACACCTTTCCCTAGTGGCCAAGAATTAACAGATGCTGACACACAAAGATGTGTCTTATCCAGTACCTTGGGATAACGATTGCTTGATTGCCGTCCCAAAGCTGAGAGAAAGTCTCTGTCATGACCCAGCACTAGGAATGCTTGAATACAATAAGTCATTTGCACTTTTTTGTCATGAGTAGAAGGGCTGCATCACTCAGTCCCTACACATTTACGCAGAAACGCCGGAAAGCCTGTGGCCTATTTCTCCGCTACTTTGATCCCATAGCATTCATGCTGCCCTGTTGCATTAAAGCAGCGGTGGCTGTTAGTGTTAGCATAGTGAAAGGTGAAAGTATAGTTATGGGTCACCCAGTAACTCGTTATATTCCTCATTCTGTTGAGGTTTTGTTAACAAGAACTAGAACCCGGCGCTTGACAAGTAGCCACTTTACTAAGTATGAAAAAACAGACTTGCGGTAGCCACTTTACTAAGTATGAAAAAACAGACTTGCAGTTGAAAATGTGATTGCCAAGCGCTGTGCTGTTTTAAATCCTACTACTTTGATGCCTATACCAGATAATGAAAATTATGATTGTGAAATGGAGCATGACTGTCTCAATGTCACTGAACTATGCACCAAGCCAAAACCAGATATACAAGATGAGCCACTGACTGATTCCGATTTTATGCTACATATATGGATGGCTTGTGTTTACTGGACAATTGAGGATGTTTGAGAGCTGCCTATGCAGCCGGCACAATTTCAGGAGTTGTTAAAGCTTCTTGGCTCCAAGGAATATTTACTGCACAAGTGGCTGAATTGATTGTCCTTACCAGAGTCTGCTGTGTTTCAGACCAGCAGACTGTATTGATATTTACTGATAATGAGTAGGTTTTTGGTGCTGTGCATGACTTCGGGCAGTTATGGTTTATGACCTCTTCCGGATCACATATCTGGAATGGTGAACAAGTGAGGAATCTTCGTGAGGCATTACAGATGCCTGCTCAAGTTGCAGTGGTCAAGTACCACTCAGTGGACATGATCATGTTATTTTGAACAACATTTATGCCCACAAAGTTGCATAGTACTGTGCTGACAATATCTGTACCTTTAATGGAAAATACACAAATGAGGAAATGGATGGGCCCAATTACAGCCTTTTGTTAAAACTGCAGAGACATGTGAACAGGTAAAGAGGCTTCAAAAAGAGGCGTCAGAAGAAAAACAGCAGGGTTGGGTAAGAGACGTTTCTGTCAAGAGAGAGGGTGAAATTTGGGTTTCAATGAATGGAAGACCTATTTTGCCAAACGCCTGTTGCCTACAATGGCCAGGCTTTTCCATGGTCCAGCTCATGTCAGGAGAGATACCATGGTACAATTGTTTACACAAATGTGGGTTTTATCCCAAGTTTAGTTGATGGCTGAAGCGTTGAGTCACAAATGTGTTGTGTGCCTGCAGAACAATGTTGGAAAGAGAAGTGCAGTAACATTTAGTCACATAGGGAGATTAAGAGATCCCTTTAATAGGATGCAGCGGGACTTTATTGAGATGCCTGTATGTAATGGACTGGGATGCATCTTCTCACATTGGGTTAAAGCTTTCCTGACCCGAAGAAATGACAGTCTCACTGTAGTTAAATTGTTGCTGAGAGAACTCAAATGGGAAAGTGGGCTTCTTTGCAGATGCCCCCACACTTTTTCCCACTTTTTGAACTACTAGATGCTGGTTTTTGACTCTGACAGTTCACTGATGCCGGCTAATAAGACCTCAGTGCCAGTGCTCTTTCCTTAGAACAAGGTATATTTGATTGTTACAATTGGAACAAGACTTAGGTACGGGGACTAAAGAGGGTCCTTAAAGGCTGCAGCATGACTTATGCCACCCTAAGGGATCCCCATAGAAATTGCACAGAGCCTGCCATTGTAGACTGCATCTCAGAGTGCAAGCCCAGAGTGCAAACACGACATGGCACACACATTATGAGCCCTACCAAAGTCACAGCATGCATAATATGTATTCACCTCTCCAGCACACCTTAAGAGCCGTAAGGCAGGGTGCATTATAATACATGTGAGGACATACCTGCATGAGCAGATATGGCCCTATAATGTCTAGTTCTATTCCTAGACATTGCAAGTGACCAGGCAGCTATTTTAAAGCATGTATTGGACACTGGTCAGCATGAGTGACCCAGCTACATGATAGTTGCAGGGAAAATATGACGTCAATACTTGATATGTCAGTAATGGATTTATTATGATATGCATTCAAAGGACACCTTAGAGGTACCCCCTGAAACGTACTAGTCCTCTGGTGTGCTTCCAGCAATTGTCTTCTGGTGTTCTTCCAACTATTGTGGAAGAAACAGACTCACCCTGCTGCTTTGCAGACTCCAATAAACTGTGAGGGCTGTCAGTACTTTGCTAATCACCAAAGGATCTCCCTACACTCCATTGGAGTGGAGGAGCTACTCCTATACAGCTTCAGACACCAAAGAAGCAAGGTCTGGTTCACCATCCTGCTGCTTACTGAGACTACCGATGCAGCAGCCACCCAGGAAGAGGCCACCGTGCTCCTACAGGTCAGATCCGTCCTTCCTCCAAGTGTGGGGATGCCAAGACTGACTAGAGGTGTACAGCACCAACACCCGGGGTACCCGACCCCTTGGATCAGCCAAGGCTTGCTATGTCCTGTCTGGACACCAACAGTTAGGAAAACCAAAATGCATGTTGAGGGACTTTAGGGGCAGTGCAACCCTCAATAAGAGTGGCCCAGCTGACCTGCTTGCCCCATTCTGCAGAACCCAAGACAAAGAATGAGTCCTCGACCACTGTCACCTGATACCTCAAAGTGCCTCTGCACCCACGCCACAGAACCCAAGTTCGAGGGAGGTGACAGTGCCCACAGTGTTCTGAGACCAGCAAAAGCTGAGCCCATCCTTGGGTCTGGTCAGACTCGACTTCCAGTCTCCTCCTGCAGCCTCTCTGCAGACCCCCTCCAACCGCCAGTGACTCTGGCACACAAATCCAATGCCAAAAGACACCACTGCACTCAAACCTATCCCCTCGCCCCCAGCCCAAGGAGAAGTGGACAAATGGTCTCTCTACTTGACGGAGCAATTCAAGGATCAAGCCTTCCCGTAGATTCCTAGGATTGCCCCCCCCCCCAGTCCCTACTTGCAACCTCTTTCCAACTGGACAAAACTCCAGCTCTGTAACACACCTCTGAAACCAGATGCCACAGAGCCGTCCAAGGTGACATGTTGGTGTGGCCTTGGACCTTGCCACCTACTTACCTAAAGTGTTGAAGAACAGTCCTTTAAGTCGCTGGCAAGTGCCTGAGTGTAATACATGTTTTCCCTCATAGGATAAGATTACCACTCCAGAAATTGCAACTTTTGAAATGTATAAAAATTCATAACTGGAATAGTATTTACTTTATTCTGATTATCTTTGTATTTAAATTCATATAAAACTAAGTGTTATTTTTATAATTGGTGTTGGGTTTCTTTATTGAGTGTGTGTCTCTCTTACTTGCTCTGTGTGTGCAATAAATACTTAACACTGTCCTCTAATGAGCCTATCTGCTCCCACACAATACTACGAAAGTGCTGTTTTAGGGTTATTATTTTAAACCCTGTCAGCAAATAAGGGTCTCCCTGGACTATCTGCATAGTGTCTCCTTACATTGGTACATAACATAGATAGCCAGCTTCCTAAAACTCATTTCTAGATTTGGCTTACCGAGTCAGAGTGGGGGATTCATTTTAATAATAATGTCCTGAAATTGTTCTGTGCAGCATTGCAAGTGGAACAGAGACTACTTTGCAGCTATAGACCTGATGCTTCAGGTCTTGATGAACAGGTTAATGGCACAATGAAATCCAGATTGACGAAAGTGTGTGCTTCTACTTCTTTGAAATGGCCTGAGGCTTTGCTGCTTGTGTTGATAAGTCGTTGCAGTGCACCTGATCGGAGGACAGGACTGACTCCTCATGATATAATCATGGGCAGAACTATGAGATTGCCAGCTATACCTGGAATGCACTTATGAACATTACAGATTACATGATCGTTGATTGCTGCAAAGGGCTAGTTGACATTGTGCATTCTGCGTCTCATCTGGTCTGATCAGCCACATTCCATTTGCATCAGGAACAGTGCCATGACCTCAGTCCAGGGCTTTGGGGAAGAAATATGTAAAGAAGATGTATTTAGAGCCTTGTTGTTGTGGGCCACATTATGTCATCTTGGCGACAGCGACAGCTGTTAAATGTGTTGGTCTCCATAACTGTATACACATTTCCCATACTCACAGAGTTGAGTGTCCCCTTGAAGTGACATCACCTGTCACAGGAGTACCGTGGTGGCAATGAGACAACAGGAGCAGGTTAGTCAAGCTGTAGGAAATTAAAGAGAGCCTGAAACAGGACATGCTTGGTTTGAGGGGGGTCTGGAGAGATCCATCATTGAAGCTGAGATGGAAGGGTCTATTCCTGTAGTGCGAATGAGTCAAGTTCAGACTCAGACCATGATGGAGGATCTAGTGCTGTGAGAAAACGAGAGGAAGCTAGAGACCTTAGATCCAAAAGTCAAGAAAGTGAGAAACTGCATCTATACAAGGAGTGTGTGACTCAAACAATTCCAAAGGACACTGAGAACTCTGATCTTAGTGAAAGTGAAAACGATGGACTGGCACTGAGGACAGCAATAAGAATTAGAGGGCCCTGTTGGAGGTACTCTTCAACTGAATGGACCTGCGTTGCTGCAAATGACAGAGAGAAAAACGTTTGGTAAATTTGGGATAAAGCTGCAGATCCAATTGAGCCTCCATGAACTTGAACTGAGTCCCATATTGCACTTCCCTGGAACGATTTGAATTTAGAAGTTTCTGATCATTTGAACTAGACTGGTCTTTTTTTTTTTTTTTAAAGAGAGACTTTGGGGCATATTTATACTCTGTTTGCGCCGGAATTGCGTCGTTTTTTTTTACGCAATTCTGACGCAAAACTAACTCCATATTTATACTTTGGCGTTAGACGTGTCTAGCGCCAAAGTCCATGGAGTTTGCGTCATTTTTTAGCGTGGACACCTATTTTGCGTTAATGATATGCAAGGTAGGCGCTCCCGTCTAAAAAATTTACTCCGAGGCATGTGCGCCGTATTTACACTCCCGGGCAAAATTCACGCCCGGGAGTGGGCGGGTCAAAAAAAATGACGTACGCCCACTTTTGCGCCGTTTTTTTGCGCCTGGTCAGGGCAGGCGTTAAGGGACCTGTGGGCTCCGAAGGAGCCCAGAGGTGCCCTCCCATGCCCCCAAGGACCCCCCCTGTCACCCTTGCCCACCCCAGGAGGATGCCTAAGGATGGAGGGACCCATCCCAGGGACATGAAGGTAAGTTCAGGTAAGTGTTTTTTAAAAAAAAAAATTGTGGCATAGGGTGGCCTGATTTGTGCCCCCCTACATGCCACTATGCCCAATGACCATGTCCATGACAGAAGTCCCCTGGGCATGGCCATTGGGCAAGGGGGCATGACTCCTGTCTTTGCTAAGACAGGAGTCATTTCTATGGGGGTTGGGAGTCGAAAAAAATGGCGCAAATCGGGTTGAGGCGAAAAATTTGCCTCAGCCTGACTTCCCACGTTTTTTGGCGCCCAAGCTCCATATCCCCCTACGCCGGCGCTGCCTGGTGTACGTTGTTTTTTTTCACGCACACCAGGCAGCGCCGGCGGCTAACGCCGGCTAACGTCATTGAATAAATACGGCGCCCGCATGGTGCTTCAGAATGACGTTAGCCGGCGCTAATTTTTTTGACGCAAAACTGCGTTAGCGCAGTTTTGCGTCAAAAAGTATAAATATGGCCCTTTGTTTATTAAAAGACATAAGAAGGGTACCCAGGACCGAGGCATAGAAGAAGGAGCATAAAGGAGTCCTTTAGAAGAACACGGAGTAGAGCTAGGGAAGACTCATGAAGGCACTGTAAATAATTTCTTGGTATAGAACTTGGACTTTGTTTTGCAGCTTTGCAAAGGTGGAACTTGAAATAGAACACTCGCTGATTTTAGAAAAGTTATGGAAAGTAACAAATCCATAGATGCAAATATTTGATAGGTGCAGTGTTGATTGTTTTTCCTGTAGTATTTATTGGTAAGAATGGTTTCCTCTACACCTTCTGTAGTAAATGAGTTTCAGTCTACTGCTCCTCCGCACATTTTAAGTCCTATGGACAGTTGCTTATACACATTAGATGTTAAGGCTTTGCACGTAGATGGTTCTAGGGAAGATTATTCATCAAATGTATATTTTAAATTGTTTTTGAATATATTGACTCTATGGATGGAAGGGATTTCTATGTTTGTGTGCGATTACCTGCTTCAGTTTCAGAAGGCATCACATATCATCACATTCCCTTGGCCTATGGAGTTGTCTGTAGTCTTTTATTGAGCATATTTTATGGACAGAAGAGCTTTTAATATTACTTCTCGACTTATGATTTATGGCCTAATTTAGAGATAGGCAGATGGGTTACCGTGTCACAAACATGACAGATATCCTGTCTGCCGTATTACAATCTCCATTTACTATAATGGGATCACAATACGGCGGACGGGATTTCCGTCAAGTTTGTGATGGGGTAACCCTCTCCGCCAAACTGTAAATAAAGCCTTTGATTTTTCCAGAAGTTCCTTTGTAAAACTCCTTATTTTAAAAGTGCAGAAATTGCAGACACATATTTTGTACCTGTCATAACACTAGACACTGCATATAGATATAATTTGACTAGTGAAATTACAGAAGTAGAGAAGACATTTTTGAATCTAGTGGAAAAATGAAGGAGGGATATAGAGTTTAAGTCGGAAACAGACAAAGACCGTAAGAGACAGCACAGTTGGAATCGACATTGCACATCAAGTGAAGTGAAACCAGTCAGCATTAGGTTCACATTGGCAGCATAAGAGCAAGTTATGTATATGAATTGACAAGTTATTTGGATCCATTATTTGTGGAAAAGAGTGAATGTGACCACATCTTTAAGGTTTGAGGAAAGGGATAATCATTTTTAGATGGAAAGGATCCTGTGATTCCAGGAGGTGGAAAGAATGCTCTTTTTAAATTTCCCAAGAGATGGAATGAGGTATTTAGGTGTAGCATTTTGAAAGATTTAGCAGGTTGAACATTTTACTGATCCTGTTTGGGAAACAAAATCTAGCTTTATGAGGTGCTAATGCTGGAGAAGGGGTGGAAGATGTTTTTGGTGCAGTGAGTCTGTCTGTAGGTGTGATTCTGAATGATTTGAAAATTAGAAACCTGCCTACAAAGGTGGATAAACTGCCAATGAGTACAGCAAGTTCTTTATTGGTTGTATATACTCAGATGGTAGCAATAAGATCTATGGTTTTGCAGAACAGACTTGCATTAGACCTTCTTCTTGCAAAGAAGGGCAGAGTCTGTGGGATGCTAAAAGTTCAGCAATGCTGTAGTTACTTCCAAGACTAGCGAAAAGAATCAGAGAAATACATTCAGAACATTATTGGCTTGAAGATGGATTTGAAAGAGTTTAAAGCAACAGATGCATACAAAGCAATTGGAGATGGCTTTCTTGTTTTACGCAGATGGTTTGGAAATTGAATTGTGACTTTTGTTCTTAAATAGTTGTTATTTATTGCCATTTGTGCTATTGCTATAGTTTTAGAAATTTACATAGGATAAAAGCCAAATAGGCAATGAAAATGAAGAGAGCAGATGTGGAGCTGGAACAGAGTCAGTGTAAATATTATGAAGGCATGACGCCTCTGGAGGAGTCTTGGTGGAAAAGGATGAAGACTACAAACTTTGAATTGGTCTCATTCCAGGATTTTATCATGATTGTGATGACAATTCTTCTTCAGAGGGGGATTTGGTGATGTATAATTTTGGTTGTACCATCATGAGTTGTAGAAGTAACATAATAATTTGATCAACAATACATTTGTGTGCCTTAATGCTAATAACATTAAGCAGAGAATTTAATTTGTGATATTGAAGGTACATTTACAGTAGAGGATCAGTAGTTCATGTATATGTGTGTTCTAATGTTTGACTTTAACATGCTGAATTGTGGTACTCATGCACATTTATATCCATGTATTTCAATTTATATTGCTATGTTAAGTTGCATATAATCAAATTACATTCATAACTCTTGCTTTCGTTTATAATTGCAAGATGGACTTATAATCATGTATTTCAAATGTGCATTGGATGTTTTATTAAGTTAGCATAACTAAAGGCCTTAAATATTTGGTCTCTTGTGTTTAATCTTCATTGTGGGGTTTTGCTTGTTTTGCAATGTTCTTTCTTTGCAGGTGAGTTTCTGTGACTCTGCAGTTAATGGAAGGCATATTGTGTTTTGGAGAACCTGGGATACGAGAGGATACTTTGGCAAGGACAAGAAAATACTCTTTTTTGTGTACCAGACACCAGGAAACATTCATGGTTGTCCTAATGTTCGATTCGTGGGATGAGATCTTGAAGGGAGTCCCCAATTTCAACTGTGCATGGAAGATAGTACATATTTGAAATATATGAATGTGGCTTTCTCAAAGGTTCAGTAAGTTGAATTGGTATTAGACAAGAGCAGATTCCCTTGAGACTTGGAGGGGTACGGACCTCCCTACTCTTTATTCCTGTGAGTGGCTTTATGCTTTGCAGCACCTTTTCATCAGAACCTCTACTGAGGTTTCTGTCATGCTGACACTTTCCTATATTCCTTGAGACTTAACTAGGATTTCCCTTTAGTTTAGTTTAGGAAATGTAGATTAATTTAGTTTGTCCAATGATTAGGCAAGAATACCGGAACTTGTGTACAGATTGCCATATTCTGTTTCTCATCTTTAGTATTGCCTCAACTGAAATTCTTGTATGCCTTATATTTATATGATTGATCTTCATTCTAACCTTACCTCACATTTGGTGATTTTGTCCTTATATAGCATGTTTTTGAGATTCATTTACATCAGTTTGACTCTTAGGCCCATATTTATACTCCCTTTGCGCCGGATTAGAATCATTTTTTTGTACACTAATTTGGCACAAATTTAACACCATATCTATACTTTGACATTGGACTCGTCTAACGTCAAAATATCCTAGTGTGCGCAATTTTCTGGATGCGTGAAACTGCCTTGCGTCAATGAGATGCAAGGTAGGCTTTCCTGTCTAAAAATGACTTAAATACCCGTACGCCATATTTATCCAACCGCGCACAAAAGGCTCACGTCTCATAGACAGAGCTGGAAAATGGTGCAAATCCCGATTTGCACCAAAATTTTACACCTGGGTCAGGGCAGTTGTTAAAATGGGGCAAACACACCCCTACTTAAGGAAAACTCACAGAAGCAACATCAGAGCACAAAAAGGAAGACATGGAGGTGCTATTCATCCAGCATGCACGAAGATGCAGAGCACAGGAGCAACAGCAGCAGCTACCACCACACCAACAGGGACCCCAAAGGCAATGCAGAAGGCAGGAGAGGATATTCAGGACCAGGAAAACCCTTCAGGTACTCAGGGACCATGACATCATCCAGAGGTACAGACTAAACTGGCAAGCCATACAGCAGCTGCTGTGCCACATTGAGCCAAAGTTGGCACCCAGCTTGCAGACATACCACATCATTCCACCGGAGGCCAAGCTGCTAGCTGTCCTGCATATGTTGGCAAGTGGCTCTTTTCAAACCACTGGTTGCCGGGATCTCACAGCCCTCATTTTCTGCCTTCCTTCCCAAGGTACATGATGCCATCATCACCCTCACACCCCGCCACATGAGCTTCCCCAACACACAGCAGAAGCAGGAGGAGACCAAACAGGAGTTTTATCAAATTAATGGCTTCCTGCACGTGCTTGGTGCCATTGACTGCACACATATACGGATTGTGCCACCTGCTGCAATGGAGCATATATACTGCAAGAGGAAGCACACACACTCCATCAATGTGCAGGCCGTTGTGGATCACCATGGATTGTTCACCAACATCATGGCAAAGTATCCTGGGAGTGTACATGATTCATTCATCTTCTGCCACAGCACCATCAATCAGCACTTACAGGATGGACGATATGGCAATGGCCTACTTGTTGGTAAGTACAGAAACCTAGTTATTGACACACAGCACAGCAACCCTGTAGGACACACAACACATACACCACTACATTGACACGTGGCCAGGAAGACACTAAGGTGTGACACAGGTAGTCATGTTTGATATCCTGACCAAATGGGATACACACCTATGGACAAATGACAGATGCAAATAACAAGAGATGCTACTCCACAGCCACACAGGACCCATTTAAAACCACACAGTGACAAGGACATGACCTCAACTGGCAGTACAACTTGGAAGATGAATCTTTCAATATCACATCAATAACACTCAATCACACACCCTTCCAAACAATACGTCCTCTGTAAGGGGTGTGTAATGGGTTCTGCTGCAGGTCAAACACCATGAGATATATAGCATGATGATGCTGACTCTAATGAAGGTGACATGGAATCATTGAGGCAGTACGAACATCTCACATCACTCCTGGGGTGACATTGCCAGCTAGCAATAAGGAAGTGGACTGTGCTATGAAAACATGTGGATGTGACACTAATTCAAAGTGCACACTGCTACACATACAGATTGAGACAATTCCCTGTATACATAACAGATGTACAGGCAGATGGACCTTCTGACACTAAAACCTTCACCCCCACAACCAAGTTAGCCAGCTTACCTGGAGCAGGTTCAGTAGTGTAGGTACACGTTTGCACATGAGCCAACCCGGTGAGGGCACAAAAATAGGTTTGCATAGAACTTGTCACACATGGGATAATTGTGCATAGTCAATTGTGAACACTTCAGTGATGCCAACTTATGGAGATGTGTTGTGCATTGTCACCTAGCCAAATCAAAGGGCCTCACTGTTGCATTTCACCTACAATTGTATATGTCAAAATGGATGGGATGTTCAGGCCATATAGTGCAACCGTGTTACCACCACAGTGGAATTGATTGTGTGTGTGGAAGTATCATGTCACCTCCAGTGAAGGCACACGGTCACTTCTTTCACATTACATAATGCATGGTAGATACACACTGAACTGCAAGTTTCTAAATATACCACTGATATCATGTCAATCAGCCAAACACCAGTTCTGATAGTTAAACAACCCAATGCAGAAAGAACATCACAGAAGCCTAGGATCCCACACAATACCACAAACACTGATGAGTCACAGATGACACAAGATAACAACTGCCATGCAAAGTGATAATCACGGTGTAACCAACAACTAAATACATACCCTCATTTTCTCTTTCAGCTGATCAGGGTTACGGGATCCAGCCATGGATCATGACATCAATTGCCAACCCAATCACAGCAGCAGAGCGGGCCTATATTGAGGCACATCGTAGGACACGCACCATAGTTGAGAGGACTTTTGGCATCCTGAAGTCCAGATTCAGGAGCCTGGACATCACTGGAGGCATCTTCCTATATTCCCCCAAAATGGTCTGCAAGATAATTTTGACCTGTGCCATCCTGCACAACATTTGTGTGAGGAGGAACATTCCCCTCTATGAACCAGATCCACAAAAGCCTGAAAAGGAGGGAGAGAAGGAGACTGTCCGTGAAAGTGAGGGGGAACATCCAAACGCAGCTGCAGGATTGCATAGGAGACAACACATCGTACAAAACGTCTTCTAACTATAGTCACCATCACCACTTGATTATCATATTTAATTAAACACCTCACTTCATCACTCAATCATGCTCTGGCTAATTATTTATGCATCACATGATCCCTAGAAATCATAATCAGATTTTAGCATCATGGAGCATTGCAGAAATACAGATTAGGATACTGAAAAAGCCACATCACATTTGATGGGTATGAATGCACAGCAAACATCACACACAGTGTAAATGACATACATCCTGTCCATTTCACATTTGAAGGGCAATATCAGAGGACCACAGCTATAAGACACATCCATATTGCCAACATGGTCCATTGCAGCGAATGACACACAACTAAGACACCATCAATCAGAAGATAAAAAGGTTTTTCATACATGAGGCAGTGAATGTGCCATTGCATTGGTAACAGGAACGTGTAACCAGACCCTTGACTGCAGTAAGTGTGACATCAGCTATCTCTGCAAGGAGCAGATGTGACAAGACGTCCATCTAAGCTGAGAATTGATAGCATGAGTGCCCCAGGTATGACAAGCATTGCTCACAAGACATGCCTGAGCAGTCCATCCCAGGTAATAAGTCCTGCCACTGCCATGTTTTCAGTCTCTACCCACCCTTCTCTAGGGGGGCCTGTAAATGGACTATCTGTATCCTGAGAATCTCTATCTACACACACCCAGACTCCCATTCTGACCCCTGTGTGCTTCCCTCTTCAGTATGGCACGCCATAGCCATAGTTCATCAGTCTGCATGGACTTCAGGTTCGATAATGCACTCCCTGGTAGTCGGTAGGACCTGCAATCAGCTGTCCATTGCTTCCCATGTGAAAGGTCCAGTTGGCTCTTTGAACTTGATTCTCAACTCCAGGACTTGTAAGAGACTGAAGGTGCACACACCTGTGAGTACTTCCATGCAGATCAGCCATTTGAACCTGCCCTGCTCTTGCTGCTGCCTGGAGCTGCTTAGAAGCTGCCATTTTCTGAATCTCCTTGTTGTGCATTGGGGTACAAATCACTTGTGTACCAAAGCCCTTGGGGGATTGTGTAACGTTGCAGACCACAGCACAAATACAGTTTTTAGTTCCCACATAGTTGCTCCAGCTTTTCCCAGTCAGAGTCTGCTCACTGTGTATTTGCCTTGATCATGTTTGTTCCTGACTGTGCCTGCATCCTGTTAGCCTGCATGGTTCCTGTCTTTGCATTAACCATAGAGGTTCCCTGCGGCTACATTTCTCTCATAGTTGCTTTCCATGCCCTCTCTTTCCTCCAGGGGTATTGTGTCTGATATCTCTACGATGAATCCTCTAATATATATTATAGTTCAATCAGTTTACTTATCGTAATCTGTTATGGGACATGTATTCAAATGGCCTAATCCAGCCCCCATCCCTTGTCTGGTTTTGCATGTATTCATTAGTGCCAAACAGTGACAGTGTGCCATGGCTGTATGCATGGATTCGGTACGGTGCCTCCAGCACAACAAACAAGGGTTGCTAATGTGTATGTAAGGAGCAGATGTGACAAGACGTCCATCTAAGCTGAGAATTGATAGCATGAGTGCCCCAGGTATGACAAGCATTGCTCACAAGACATGCCTGAGCAGTACATCCCAGGTAATAAGTCCTGCCACTGCCATGTTTTCAGTCTCTACCCACCCTTCTCTAGGGGGGCCTGTAAATGGACTATCTGTATCCTGAGAATCTCTATCTACACACACCCAGACTCCCATTCTGACCCCTGTGTGCTTCCCTCTTCAGTATGGCACGCCACAGCCATAGTTCATCAGTCTGCATGGACTTCAGGTCCGATAATGCACTCCCTGGTAGTCGGTAGGACCTGCAATCAGCTGTCCATTGCTTCCCATGTGAAAGGTCCAGTTGGCTCTTTGAACTTGATTCTCAACTCCAGGACTTGTAAGAGACTGAAGGTGCACACACCTGTGAGTACTTCCATGCAGATCAGCCATTTGAACCTGCCCTGCTCTTGCTGCTGCCTGGAGCTGCTTAGAAGCTGCCATTTTCTGAATCTCCTTGTTGTGCATTGGGGTACAAATCACTTGTGTACCAAAGCCCTTGGGGGATTGTGTAACGTTGCAGACCACAGCACAAATACAGTTTTTAGTTCCCACATAGTTGCTCCAGCTTTTCCCAGTCAGAGTCTGCTCACTGTGTATTTGCCTTGATCATGTTTGTTCCTGACAGAGCCTGCATCCTGTTAGCCTGACTGGTTCCTGTCTTTGCATTAACCATAGAGGTTCCCTGCGGCTACATTTCTCTCATAGTTGCTTTTCATGCCCTCTCTTTCCTCCAGGGGTATTGTGTCTGGTATCTCTACGATGAATCCTCTAATATATATTATAGTTCAATCAGTTTACTTATCGTAATCTGTTATGGGACATGTATTCAAATGGCCTAATCCAGCCCCCATCCCTTGTCTGGTTTTGCATGTATTCATTAGTGCCAAACAGTGACAGTGTGCCATGGCTGTATGCTTGGATTCGGTACGGTGCCTCCAGCACAACAAACAAGGGTTGCTAAGGTGTATGTAAGGACAAAACATGTTTGTGCCCTGACGGTCCACACACAGATTCACTTCTGCCGCCACCTTTTGATGGTGCTTGCATGGTGACTAGCTGTGAGATTAATCAGCACAGAGGCACTGATGTTCCCTGTTGCCGTGGGAATATTCAAGCCCACCCTGTGTACAAATGTTGTGACGAAAGCTGCCTGTTTCCTACTACTGATCCATAAAGTTTTTAAGCACACCAAGGTTACCCTGTCGTCAGCCTTATTAAAGTTCTGCAGTGCCATAGCTGGACTATCCCCATGTGTGTCGTTAGTTGATCTTTGGCTTTAGGTCAAATATGCTTTGAAGGATACTCTGTTAATTCAGGGATTGGCTTCACTGACTCATGACTAGACCTGCACGTAACTGTGTCAACATGGAGGCCAATACTGACACAAGGCACACATGGCCACATACTGGAACTGGACGCCTTTGTGCAATGAACCACTTGAAATATGTGAACACATATGCAGCATGGTCTGCTGGCCCTCTACAGCCACAGCCACAGGAGAAACATAGGTCATTTACATGACTCAAACTGTGGTGTACATAACAATTTTAGGATTGGAATTGAGACTCTGTGTCACAAACAATGTACCTACCTAGCATGTTCAAATGCCTGACTCATGGGTAGTATACACACAAGTGACCATGAGGTGGTATTCAACATTTCATTAAATGTGATGGGTTACATATCTGACATAGCCATTATCAACCGTCCTGTATCTATCCTGTGTATAGTTCATCATGGGAAATGTTTTGTCCCCAAAGTCAAGTAAGTACACACAGCATAAGATGCAACAGATATAACAAACACATATCATGACTGATGTACCTCAATGAATGGCATCTGATGGTTATCCACAATTATAACACGTTGATACATGCACATTATGCAAACATTTTCTTGTGACGTTCACACAGTGGCACAACAACAATTTAAATAGCCAATTCACTGACAAACACACATGCCATGAGTCTATTTGTTTACTTGTGTAGCCTTGCTATCCTCTATTGATGCAACACCTGCTCAAACTAGGAAATACCAATTTTATTCCAAAAGTTTGTGTTGCTGTTGCGTCAGTTAAGAGAGCTAATCAGGCACAACAACATGAGTATTATGGTCCGCAGTAGTGTGGTCTGCCACAAACAATAGAACACACACTGCAGGTCATACCATCCTATCTTTGTATAGTTATAGGCTGCATGCATGTAAAAAAATGGAAAATGACACAAACACAGTTAAAGACAGATTTATTGACACAAAAACGTCAAAAAAGACGCATATGCGTCAAAATATAACGCATGTGCATTAAAAAATGATGCTCACACCCATAATACATCGATTGGTCCCTAGCGTTAATTCCAACACCGCACCTCATGAATTGGTTATCCATTAAAAATGTATTGATCCTTCAATGCGGGGGAATTTTCATGCATAAAATATTGATGCAAACCCTGTAAGCGTCATAAAATTTCAGGTAATATAAAAAAAAGTCCCGCAATTGAGACAGGAAGTGATGTAACCGGATATCCTGTTTACAGAAATGGTACAATGGGTGTATTTTCACTTTGCAGTCTGTGATTATTCTAGACTCTGTGTATTAAGTTGTGTCTGTGAATATTGTGCTTTTGTCTCATGTGTGCTATTGCTATTGTATTCTGTTTTTTTGTCTGTGTTAATCAGTGTAAGTGTGTTTTTGTCATTTAATTGATTAGATTTGTCTTTGTACTGTTGGGAGTTTGTTTGTAGGTATTGTTATTTGGGGTATTGTTGGGCTGTCTGTGGGTTAGTTAAGTTTCCTTTCCATGCCTCCTTTTCCTGTTTTTCCCTCTTTACCCTTTCCTATTCTAATTTTTTTTTAGATGTTGGGAAGGCCACGCCTGGGGAGAATGGGTGAGGAGGAGCTAGGGCTTTTGTGTGGCTGGTGTGCCACTTCCTCCCCCTGATGTTGGAGGCTGTGGGCCAGGTAATTCAGGGGTATCACATGGAGGCAAGGAGGCTCAGGTGGGCAAAGGTGCTGTTCCACCTAAGAAGACTCTTCAACAGCCAGTGCAACGACCACCAATTAAAACATCGCTGGGCTGACCTGGTGGCCCGTGAGCAGGACCTGCTGTACCACCTGGGTGTGGTGATTGGTGAGTACAATTTAGACTAATGTGTACAGTACAATGCTCTGGAGTGACAGTAGCAGATTTTGTGACATGCTGCATGCAATGTTTGTGGACATGTGGAATGCAAGTTGAACAAACAGAGGCCCTGATCGATCTTTACAATTTTTGCAACGCATTACCATCATTTGTTGATGCGAAAGCTGCACAAACTTACAAAAGACAACTTCATCTTGTAAATTAGTGCCGCTTTGGCGTCAATAGATGATGGTAATGCGGCACAAACCACTTTATGATTCAGGGCCTGTGAGTGTACCAGGAATGGGATGTATTTCACATGCTAATACAAGGAACCAATGTAATCCCCATTTTTTGAAACCATGTCTGAACAGTATTCATGGCCATACGATCTTCCTAACCTCTGCTAATATCTTAGGCCGATATTTCTTCTTTGTTTGTGCAGCATTTGCATTATTTCGGGATGCCAAAGTATAGCAACCTTGCTATTATCAAAATTTGTTGTGCTACTTTCCATAGCTGTAGCGTAAACAAATTAAGCAAATGCTACACATTAAAAAAAACATCTGTCCCTAAGTTAATTGTTTCTGTGTGTTTACGTCTGGACAGAACATCTTTCACATGGCCAAACCTAATTGTGCCCGGATGTTACCAGATTGCAGTAGCAGTAGCACAAAACAGGTTCATCTTGTGGCTTTTCGGAGTAGGCGTTGAAATCCTATCATTGAGTAGCATGGCTCAACAACATTTTTGCCTTGGGCACAATTGCTGGTAAAGAGCTGGTGCAGTTACCATCTGTGTCACTTTATAGCCAAACAATTATCTAAAGTGAATGGGTCATCATGGGATCCCTGCTCTTTGTGAATGCATGGTCACAAACTATTCATTTGCATGATGTTGTGCAAGGGACCATTGACAGCTTCCATTATACATTTTAAGTGACAAAATAGTTTGTTATTTTACATTTGGTACACCCCTGCTGATATAGTGCAGCAAATGTACAATTATTAACTTCACAGTATGAAGGCTATTACAGACATGTTGGTATGCTAAGATCAGCCGGCCAGCATTCCTGTGAGTGTCGCCTTTCCCAAGGTGCTTTCCAAGAGAGACCTACCTCATCAAGTTTGCAGAAGTAGGACATTTGCTAACCCATGTTTTAATTAGCGCACAGTGTCAGTTCGGTTGTATTGCCACAGATCACCCAACTTGGCAATTCTAAGTTAATGAATGTGACAAAGTGTGATTTACAATACCTGCTATATATACACAGGGCCCAGAGTAACACATTTAAGGTGTAATGACTAAATCTGTGCCCATGCATTCTGTCATGGATGATCAAATTAGACACTGTCAGCATACATCTCTTTGTTGTTTTGAATCAGATAAATGGCCAATCCATGTTTAGCGTAACATTGTCATCAAGTAACGCACAGGATCCCTGCCATTATGTTGTCATAGGGGGCATATACGGCTCGGGGTACACTGCCAATCATGGCATATGTAACCTACAGACAACGTAGGGACACATATAATGGACCACTAACAGTACAATAATTCCTGAACGAAACTCAACCCACATGAGCATCACACAGTAACTCATTGTCCCTTGATGCACAAGCCACAATACCTGAGTCACTGGTATTGCAGTGCACCAGAAATGTGGCATTGCATGTCTCTCATAATAACAAATGATGAAATGGAGTACCCTCTAGAATTAAATAAGCTCAAAATTGAGTAATCATGTTTGGCACCACATGATTGTTAGGGCCAGTGCATGTGTGCATATGTGTGTCTATCACTCACTGGAGTGACAGTGTCAATGCATGTTTGCATGGCTATGTCTGTTGGTGTGTCTACATGCCTGTTGTGCTGCTCTATCATATAAAATGTCACACACAGTAATTTGTTGATCAAAGTTTTGTACAGTGAGCAGACATTGAGCACATATCACCCTTCCATGTTTTACAGGTGGACCCGCCCCATATACAATTGGTGAAGTGGCTCGATTTGCGGACCCAGACGTATCCAGTAAGTGTTAATATGTTTGTCCTGTGTTGTGTTTGCAGCTGTTGTGTGATTGACTCCTGTGTGTTGAACTCATTGCAAGGTATGATGTGCTGGCATGTGATCTGACATGTGACTTGACTGGAGGTTGACATTTTTTTCCATGCTCGAGTTGCACATTCTGTGGCATAGAGTCAACAGGGTGATTTGTTGCTACATGTATGTCAATGATGAATTTGGAGGTGGTCAGTGTCATGATTTAGTCAGCAAGTCATACCCTGATTCACACAGACCAGTGATGCCGAAGTTTTACCCACAGACTTGAGCATCCCTGTTAAGTAATGAACATGTAGGACTGTATGGTTGACTTTCCAGCAGCATCTAGCTCCACATGTTGTGCTCCATTTATGTGGCACTTGAGTCAAATGTCATAGGCGTGCATGCAGGTCAAGGCCAGATGGGTGCTTGCATCAATGTGCTTGATTTTGGAAAGGTGTCAGTGAGATGTAATGATGTAGACAATTGTCCACATTTAGAAAATTAGTGTTGATGTGATTGTCCAATGTTTGAGTCAATCCTAGTTGGCAGCCCTCCTTACCTGTGGTGGACTGACTAAACCCATAGACAGCTGTCCAAAGCTTCCTGGCTGTCCTTGATGTTTGAAAGTATGTGTTGCATGTCCATCCCCCCTGAGGCTCAGGGTTAGGGGTAGGAAATATGTGTACCTAGGTGTGATGATTCCAGTGTAGAAGACAGAGATGTAATTCAAACATTCATGTGTTCCAAACTACAATGCCCCCTCATGATTACCAACTGCATACCGTCCAGCTAGTTCCATTTACAAATCACAGGTCTTGTGGGCCTTGATTGTCATCCAGAAGATAGTTATTAGTTGGCCTGGCACATGTGAAGTACTTGCAGCATTTGTTATGTGACTAATAGCAGTAACTAGATGCATAGATCATTTAATTAAGTACACACCTTGTTGTGCATTGCTGTGCTGTTAGATAGTTGATCGGTAGGCTGCGTTGGCATGTCATTCCTCAGGGACATTCTATCATCTGTACTGTGATTTGGACTGTATGTGCTATTTTGATGAGGTGTTAGAATATCATATGTAGATGTATCACACAATGATGTCACTAATGTTTGGCTTTCTCTATTTTTACAGCTGCTAACATGAATGCCCAGGAGATACAGGAATTCCAGAGGCGGGCAGTGCGTTACCGCCACATACTAGATGTGGAGGCTGGGATCCGCAATATGGCACGTCGATATTGCCATGAGAGAGCCACATGGGTGTGGAAGGCACCACCTCAGCTCAGACCACAGTGGCCCCAAGGATGACAGCCACTGTAGCACCTGACTCAACTTCATCTGCTCCGGGCCCACAAGCAGCACCTCCTGCACCTCCCCCTCCAACCACGGCACTGGCACCAGCAATGGCATTTACAAGTGGTACACAGACAACCCCAGCTGCTGTGATAGACAATCAGGACTCACAGACACTGAAACGTGACAGGCAACGAATGTTGCGCAGGATGGACAGCCTGCAGCAGGAGGTGTCCCACAATAGCAGGAGACTGCGGGGTATAAAAAAGATCCTGTGGAGGGCCAAGTTATAAATTATGGATCCTCACCCATGATTCCCTCCCCTCCCTCCTCTTTTCTCGTTCTTTTCTTTAGTGGGTTTAGGGGGCTTAGTGTTAGGTTAGAGTGGGCTGTTGGTTTAGTCAGTATAAGAGGGTTGGGGGGTGGAGGGTGTTATATTATTACATGTATTGCTGTGGGTGGGTGCTGGATTATGTTGAGGTTTATGTGTATAATAAAATATACATATATATATATATGTAAAAAAAAGACCCCAAAAATATATACTTGTTTAGGATAAGTTAGTATGTGTTTAGGTTAGTATATGTTGCCCTACATGTGTCCCATCATATAAGGGGGTGGGGGGCTGATGTTTAGCGTGTTTAGTTAAATGTGGTAAGTAAGCTTAGCTTAGGGTAGTTAGGGCCAGTTTTGGGTAATGTACAGTTAGGATAGGTTAGGTTAGTTAAGGTGTTTCCCCTAGTTTAAGTTTTCTTTCTTACTGTAAAATAAAGTTTTAGGTATTCCTTTACAGTATGTGTCATATGCTTGGGGATCAGGGCCTTTGCATGGGTGTACAGTGTCAATATAGTATTTGCATTTGTGTTCCATCCTGCATCAGAATCCCATTATTGACATGGTTATTCCCTATTCCAAATGAGCTGTCACATTGGCAGCTACAACAAAGCTACTTCTCAATGCATCTGCCATCCATCGCACCCACCACTCAAGGTTACTATGGTTCCCAATGTGTTGTAAAGGTTGGTGTGTTTTTAAATCTGTCATCATTTGAGTTCTGAATTGGAATCTTGGCCACTGTGGGACGTCTGCCTGCAACCTGATGTTCATGTGAACCCTGATAAGCTGAGTGATGTTATAATCTTATGAAGTTCTGTATACATAACTCACACCTATCATTTCTGACATTGTACTCCCAGGTTACATAATTGTCCATACACTCGTACACATCCATTCCTGCTGTATGGTGCGTGTGTGATTAAAGTTTATAGTCATATGTCGTACATAAAGATTGTCTTGAAGGGAATGTTGGCCACATTGAGTTTCAGCTTATACATACTTTGGAAATTACTTTTTCTTTTTTACACAGCATTATACTGTTTGTTCTCATTTCACTTCAGAAATAAGCCTAAGGAAGCACAGATGATGATACAATCCAGACCCCAGTGCATAGTTATCAGCCAACATCCTTTCTACACTGTTGTATTGACATTCTATGGCCATTGACATGTTACATACATCACATATCTCCCACACAGTTGATGTGTCACATTAATCCGAGACAAAATTGTTGTGTGAGTGCTACTTATTTTAAAGTGCTGTAGTGCAATATTTACATAGTCCAGGATTGTAAGTCCATTAGTGTGATGCCTTCTATTGTGATGCAACACAAGTACAATGGTGAGGGGCATGTCATTGGACATGCTGGGGTGAAGTGTCATTCAGTGCAGAGGTACACGAATTGCCAATGAGGCAGTGAGAGACAATTGCAGTGCATAGTGGTAAGGTAAACAGTGTGCTGGAGAACAGTGCATGTTACCAACTGTAGCAAGACTGGCATGTTAACAAGCACAGGACCTAGGAAATCAGTGCCCATATGGCATGTACTTGTGCTACCGGGTACTCCTACGGCTATCTGTTCCACGTCTTCTTCTTCTGATGTGTGTGTTGTCTCCTCTGCCCTTAGTGATGGTGGGTTTGAAGGGGCAACACACACTTCAGTGTTGGAAGACATGGAGTCAGAATTCCCAGTAGCTGGCAACTGTGGGGCTATTAAGGGCATTACTGCAGAAAGGAGGAGCTGCTGGTTCTTGAGTATAGCAGCTACATCACTGTGGTAGGCAGCCAGGTCGGCACTGAGAGGGTCATGGTTGCACTTGTGCACACAGTGAAAGGTTTGGGATGCCAAGTGTTGTGTCAACTCCCTAACTGCTATGGTGAAATCCCTCACACATTGTTGTAGTCCTTGCAGGAGGGATGGTAGCGCTTGCATGGCTGCTGCCTGTTCTGCAGATTACATCATGCACGAGCGCATCCCCTCAAGGCTGGCTGCCATATTTTGTATCCCCACCCACACCTCCTTGGCCAGCACTAGCTGTACTCCCACTACTGTCCTCTCAAAGGTGGTACCAGTGTCCTCAGAGTCCTCAGCTGGGTTGGAGCTGGCAGGTCGTACTATTGGGGTGGTGGGTAGGTCCTCTGTGATGGCTGTTGCATCTGTACTCCTCCTTGCGACTGAAGGTGGTATCTTGAGGGTTCCAAGGACATCTTGGAGGGTCTGCTGGCTAATGTTTGTCAGCTCGTCATCCATATCATCAGGGAAGTCCAGGACAGTATATCCACAGGAGAGCCATCGTCCTCTGCAATGAGATATTGTACAATTAGTGTGTCTGTGTTGTGGCAGTTGTAATGTGATGTTACTGACTTCCTATTAGTGAGACATTGTAATCTTGGTTCCTGTTCATTGTCATTAATATTAGCACTCTCACCGGCCTATGCCCCACCTGCATGTCACATGTAGTGTGGGCAGTTTGGGGAATTGTCTGCATCACATCCTCTATGTGTAGGTTCTGTCCAAATTGTATGTTGCCACCTTCTTGTCCTACTCAAACCTCCGTCTACTTCCATTAGCATGGTGAGACCTTGCAATGGCTGTCGGTGTTCTGATGCCACTTGCACCACACTTAACAATATGGGACTGACCCAGTCTCTGATATTTCACATGCACCTATATGTTGCTGAGACCAAGCACATACTATGTATAGCATTGGCATGGCAAGATACAGGTGTCAGCATTGGTAGTATGTCATGTTGATGTTGGGGAATGTGTGCTACATTGGATTGCACTGATGGGCCTCGCAGTGTTCCTTTTCCTCTTATGAAGGTGCGGTGTGTGTTTAACTAGCTAGACACATACGTCCTCCCCCTCAATGCTGTTGTCTTATTAGTATGACAGTTGGGATGTTTCAAGGTGGGATTGCAGCTATTGTAACACAGGCACGGGGTGGAGCCTATAATGTGCAGCATGGGTATGACATTACTGCTGTGTACTTGATAATGTAAGTATTAATACCTGATGTTTATTGCGCCTATAGACATGAGCATTTGACAGGATTTACACTTTGTTAGGAATTACAGGGGATTGATAATGTTGCCATCCTGAACCCTCTATTTTGGGTGTGTTTGATCCATGGGCACCAAACTGCCATTAGCTACTTGACCTGCACACACAGCACAGGTGGTAGAGGCAACTGTTGTCAATAGTAAATACCACTTGGTGATATGGCCTGAGACTGGAAATTGAGCCCTAGTTCATGTTGTGACAATACCAGCTGTTCTGTGACAGCAGGCCAGTTTTACGTTGTACCCCACCCTCCTGGACTGGCTTGGCCTTTCCAACAGCCTTGGCATGGCAGAGTAGCCCCATGCAAAGGTTGTTGGTTTTGTGTTGTGCTGTGCCCCTCGTTTCCCCTGCACAGCCCATGCACCCGTGCCGTGCCCCTTTGCCCTTTCCACTCCCTGATTTTCAGGGCTGACATGCATTGTGTAGTAGGTATGTCCCTCCCCCTGCTTGCAGGTAACATTTAGGCATGTTTGTTCCCCATGTAACTTGCCCTGCATCTGTGTTGTTTTCTGGTAGTCTGCGCTGTCTTGTCCTTGAATCCCTGTGACCATCTCCTCTGGGATGACGGCTGACCATCTCCTCCATCTGGTCCAGGGCCTCCTGCGGTGCTGGACTCCCACCTCCAGTCTGCAGTGCTGCCTTCCTGTTCCTTGCCATTTTTTCCTTGGTCCTGCGCTTGCAGTCATGCCAGCATTTCTTGCACTCAGTGACTGTTCTCCGTACTTCTGCCACCCTGTTTATCTTGTCCACAATTTGTTGCTAAATTGCCTCTCTCCTCCCAATTGGCAATTTTGATGTGACAAAAAGTTGATGCTGGTGTTCCTCTTTCACCAGTATTTACTGCTGCTCTGCACTGAAATGACACTTCGTTTTCTTCTTCTCCCTCTCATGGGTCTTGTCTGGGTCCTCCTGGCTGGTTCCTGGTTGATTGGGGTCTTTAGGGGTCTCACCCGGCTTCTGGGATCCATTTTGGGGCTCCTTTGAACATTTTGCTGTGTTTTCGCGGCTTTTTGACGCTATTGCGGGGACAAATGGCACGTATCCGGTTTGCGACGTAGTAAACCGGATTAAAGTCATTTTCCCCACATTAACGTCGTTTTGCTTTACGAGTATAAATTTGACGCCCGAGTGGCACAAAGAAATGACGTTAGCCGGCGTTAAACTTTTTGACGAAAAACTGCATCGGTGCGTTTTGTGTCAAAAAGTATAAATATGGCCCTTAATTTGCAATGAACTTTTGAACTTTATGTACCACTTCCTGGATTTCAACAAGTGGGCAATTAGGTTACACTGTCAATTGAATTGAAAGGTTGATTTTAACTCTCCTTTACCTCTCAGGCATCCTAGAAAGGTCCATCGGAAGAAGAAAAATAAGAATAATGGCTCAGAACGTCATCACAGTCAGACACAGTAACTACCTAGGAGTGCCCTATCCCTTGAATAATATTTCTATTGCTAAAAAGTCACTTAAAATCTCTTCTGTTTTAATATATTCTACAGGTGGTTACAAGAAGCATTGTTATTGGCTTATATACGGTGCTTAAGTTCTGAATATTTCCTATTAAAATGCATTGGCACGCACTTAAAGGGGAACATTTTCATAACAATCAAAATCATTTTATTGGGGAGCACATTAATTTTGAGAATACTGAAATTTAAGACTATCTCTCCAGGCTAGAATGTCAACCATATAAATCATCTTTACAAGAAACACTGTTTTCTGTCTTTATTATCTATGTGAGAAAAAGTCTGACATGCTGAGAGAAACATGCTGGTTCAGCAGCAGTGGAAGGGTGCCTGCTTTGGTGCTAGGCTACAAAAATAGTGCCAGTGCAGTGGGAAAGGACAGAAATGTGCTGTATGCCATAGATACAGCATATTCCTGCCCTTTCCCTTCAGGGCAGAGCAGCAAGCTGACTTGTTGCTCTGCCCTCCGTCAAAACCCCAGAAAAATGGGCCCTGGTGTATAAAAATCGACCTACTTGGAATCAGGCAGAGTTAAATTGCACAGGGTAATCCTGCTCCCCCTGATTCAAAATTAGGGTCTTAATATTCATATATATTGACAATAAGAGGACACCTTTCTTTTTAGCCGCATATGGCAGCCCCTTTGGTCACAGACCTTCCTCTTTTCATGAGACCTCTTAGTGCGAGCAGCAGGAGGCACACTGTGAATCCTTATCTCTGTTCCTCTCAGTGAGAACAGGAGGTGTAACATATGAAATATCCCTGTTACCTTCTGTCCTTCTTAATAAGGGGCATTGAGGTATGTTATGAATATGACTATGGGGGTCATTAAGACCCCAGAGGTCGAAGTTAATGTGGCAGTAGTACCGCCAACAGGCTGGTGGTACTTACTGCCACATTTTAACATTGGCTGAAGGCAATCCGCCAATGTACCACTCCGACCGCCATGGCGGCTGCCATTGAGCAGCCAGCGGTATTATGTCCCTGCCTACCACCATGCTTTTATTGACGTTCTTAATGCCCCGAAAACCATGGTGGTTATTTGTCATAATACGGGTGGCGACGGTCTACAGGCATGGCGCTGCTGGTGGTAGCAGCACCATCTTACTGCCATCCGCCAGTAGGTCCACAGCCAGATTTCCACCCTTCTTGTATGGGAAATCCATCTGTGGTCATATTATGGCGGATGGATCGTAGCCGCGGCGATGGTCTTTTGGTGGCCGTCACCACGGCGGTAGGCGGTTTTTACCACCAGTGTTGAAATGAGGGCCTATATCTCCCCTCTCTGATAGGGAACATGAAGGGTTGAGCTCTAATTTTTCCCATTACTCATTGCCTTCCCCTTACAATGGACCAGAGGCCCAAATGTGTGCATGGTGAGTAATTGCATTTGTAATATGGTCATAGGTTTTTAATTGCTCCTGAATTTCCAGGCATGAATCATAACACTTTTTTGGGAGTAGCTTTGTCTAACGTTAGACCATAGGTAACTTTATTTATCAATTTCCAGCAGTAAGACGTGAACTCACAGAACTGATTCACAAAGAGTTTCTCAGTTAATAAGCAGGAAATCATGGGGAAAGTACAATTTATGACTGGAGCAGGGCACATCTGCACATAAAAAAATCCTCTGTGACGATGGTGCTGAGCAACCCGAAGAAAAGCACAACTATGTACAGAAAACGCTATGTCAAATGTCAAACATAAGGGCGGAGGAGTGAGACATATACAGTGAGAGCAGCAGCGATGAACTTTGAAGGTCAATGTCCTGACCTGGCCCTCTGAGTCAGAGTAGTAGGGGAGAGCAGCGATTGTCCCTTTCAGTGACAGCAGAAGAGTAAGGGCTATGAGTGTCACTATCACTGTAAAACTCCCAACGAGAACAGCAAGGTAAGAGTAGTAAATGGCATTGTTACTCTTTGACTTTAAGGGCGAGCCATAGTAGTTCAGTAGATCTCATTAGTACTTGTTACCCCTCATTGAGACCAGTTGATGGGTTGTGAATTTCACTGTAACTTTATGCCTTTACTGTGAAGAGTACTGGGGCTGTAAGCCTCACTGTTATGCCTCATTAATAGCAGCAGAGCAGAGCAGCTTTGAGTGTCCTTGTCACTCTTCCTCGATCATTAAAACAGAAGAGTGGCTGTGAATGTAATTTTGCCCCCCACAGTGAGAGCATCAGAGGGACTGTAAATCTTAGTGTTAACTGTGTGTACCTATAATAAGAGAATGGTGCAATTATGTCACCCTCTGTCCCCTAAAGTAGCAAGGGCTGCTGTTCAGGTGAATGTCAGTGTCACATTCTGCACCTCATTAAGAGTAAAAGAGTGACTGAGGATATCATTTTTACATTAGGCCATCTGCAACGCAGATAGGGGTTGTGAATGTCACTGCATCTGTCTATGTGCCTCGTTGACAACTACAAAGGGCTGTGTCTCAATCAAATTTCTCTCCCTCAATCAGAGTTGCAGAATGGTTGTGAATGTCTCTGCCAATCTTTTTTTCTCACAGTGAGAGAAGGAAATGTACTGCAACTACATCTTTCATTCTAAGTGAAAGCAGCTGAGATGAAGCTTTGGATCCCATACTGGTATCATGGCCCTCTCTCTCCAATCAGGTTCAGGGATGTGTCCCCTTCCCACAGGAAGTGGTCACTTATTGGGTGTAGCCACCCTAAGGAAGGTGGCCTATTGCCCCCTACCTGGTACTCCCCCTAATGCCCCTTAAATGCAGTATATAGAGGGCATCCCCTCACCAAGATCTCAGAAATGACAGACGCAAGAAGACCAGGACAAAGAAGATCCCAGGTACGAAACCTGAAGCCCTGCTGCACAAAGAAAAAGGCACCAAACCCTGCCTGCTGCTCCAAGGACTCGATCATCGCTGCTGAGGTGACACCTGGAAACCTGAAGGTCTCTACAAAACCCCAGTGCACCGCCAGCCTTCAAAAAATTACCAAGAACCTCTCTCAGAGTGAAGGTATCACTCTTGTGCACCCTCCAGGCAAGGAACCTGTGAAGTTTGGTTTACTAACCTGCTGCTGACCAATGACCTGGACCCAGCAGCCCAGCCAAAACAAGTACAACAGCTCCTAAGGACCATGACAGGTTTGGTGGCGCTAGGTTTTTCTGGGGCTGTGGCATATAAGTACCTGGGGTACCAGATCCCAACGTCAGCCAGAAACAGAGTCCACTCTGGACTCCTAAAAATGCAGGAGCAAGCACCAGTCCAGCAACTTCAGGACACTTGAGATTCACCCCCTAAGTGGCCCTGCTAGCTGTAATCCACTCTCAAAGCTGCCTGCCACTGACCACGAGGACTTCAACATGCACAATGCCCGGCTGACCTATCTGCACTGTACCTGGTCTCCCTGGCCCCTACACTGACCAACCAGCTGTGCTCTCATGGTCCCCAAGGTCTTATTACCTCCTCCCTCTAACGGGACCCGGTGGACTTACCTTTAATTCCCTCTGTGCAGTGTGTTTCTAAGTGGCCCCCTTCTCGTCTGTGCATCAGCTCCAAGACCTTCAGCTGCTGCTCCTGCTCAAACCGGGAACCACCCGAACTTCTACAACCGGACTATTGGACCACTCCATGACTCAACCTAAAAACAGAAGGTGACACTTGTGAGAACATTGTCTGATCTCACATACATTTTTCAAGTTTTTCCCATTGATTCCTATTGATTCCTATAGTGAGTACACACAAAAACATTTGAAAATTTGAAAAAGTACAATTAAAAAAGTATTTACTGTAGAATGACGATCTTGGTCTTAAAAAAATCATAAAACTCTAAAGTATTTTTGTAAATTGGTCTCGAGTTATTCTTCTGAGTATGTGTCTTCATTTATTGACACTATGAGTACAAAAAATGCTTAGAACATCTCCTGGATTAGCCTAACTGTCCGCCCACACTACCACATAAACAGAGCATTAGATGGTCTGCTTTTTACATCTGGATACCAAAGTTGGGTTGCTTGGACTCTCTGTACAGTGCACGTCATTTTCGTACACTATATAAAGAGCTATCCTCCTACACCATAGAGTTCAAATTACAAATTTTGCGCCATATACACCCTTCACCATTCTCAAAAAAGGATCATTGCTGCTCATCCAACCCTTGAGGTATAACTCAGTGTAGATTGTATTTTTACCTTATAAACAGAGAGTACATGAGCAAAATGCCTTTGCCCACAGCTTTTATACAACCTGTGAATAGCAGAGGCCTGAGCTACTGCCTTACTTTTACAATGATTTATGTGCTCTTGATATAGGAAGTTACTCAAGAAAATTCTTCCAAGGTAAGAATAAAACTGCACCGCTTCCAACTTAACTTTCCCTAAAAACCAAGTATTTTTCTGCCTTATTATACAACTCAAAGTTCTAAAAATCATAACCTTACTCTTTGATATATTTATAGACACCTTTGGAGGCCTATTACGGTTAAGTCCAGTAAAATCACGTCATCTGCATAGAGGAGGAAGCCAACTTTCATTTAGCTTAACTTTGGAAAATCCCCCTTTATCATACCAATTGTCCCAGGTAGGTCATAAACATAAAGTGAAAAAAGTAGAGGGGCAGGCAGGCACCCCTACTTTAAACCACTGTACATCTCCACTCTACTTGCCAAGTCTTGGTCCTCTCCAAACAGGACTTGTGCCCGTGTCATGTGGATGAAAACCAATTATTAGCCTCAAAAGGTGAGCAGGGATCCCTAATAAAGATAATTTCCTCCACAGCATCCCTTGGTCAAACCTATTGATCACCGTAATTACAGCACATTGCATGGTCATGCCCCTAGCCAAAGGGTACTTTTCAATTCAATTTTGAAGGGCAGTGATGTTATTGAAAGTACCACTATTTTCACAAAACCAGCCTGCTCAGTAGGAATAAGACTGTTACTGAATGCCTACTCCTCAAGATAAAATATTATACTTGTGGCAAACAATTTGCCAGACATGTCAATTTCTCTATAACTGGCAGAGAAATTCTTTGGTCCTTTTTTGTATAAGGGTACAATGATGCTTCCTTTCGAAGATGAGAGAATGTTACCAGACAGGTAAGAATACTGAAACAGTGGACATAAAAAAGAGCCCATAAAGAAGCATCCAGCTTAATTCCTGACAGGAGAAGCTTGTCAGGACCCATAGCCCCTGATGTCCTTGCACCCTTAATAAATACTTCAATCTCCTTACCAGATGGTGGGCCATATAGTTCCATCCAACCAACTGCAAAACTAGGCACAAAATGGCCACCAGCACTTAAAGTATGGGCATAGAACTATGAAATATAATGAGCCTACTCGTCATCAGATATTGGGATGGCCTCAGCGGTATTCTTGGAATCACAGTATTCAGCTGTCGAAGCCCAATGTTTATGTGAATTATAGGAGATGACAGCTTCCCTCAAGTTAATCCATTTCCTATCCTCCATCTTTCTACTTTCTATGGTCTTCAGTCATGTTTCTTTATGTTTAAGGTGATTAATTTCCCTCTGCCTTGCACTGGAATTAGATTATGTTCTAACAAGGGGTTTTAATTCAAGATTCATGCTTTTTACAGCCCAGGAGGTCCTAATGAAGGTTTTAGAGCTTCTGCCTCTATCTTTACTGTCCAAAGAACAACACAAATCAACTGCTTTTCAAATCAAGAAATAGGGTTCTCTAAAAAAGATCAGAAGGATCCAAAGTAAGTCCAGAATTCTTATGTTGTTCCTTGACCAGAAGGTATGCCCATTGGATCTGTTATAAGCAACATTATCTTTCCTGGAATTCCAGGAATCAAGCACCTTCATTTCCAAATTTAAGGAGACTGAATATACACTGTGATTGCTCAAGTCAGTCCCCAAAATCTCTAGTTGAGAACAAACTCCAAACATTTGACGGGATACCACCATGTAATCAATTAACAAATGACCACCAGGGGGGTGTAAAGTATAAGAAGTGGGGCGTCTTCAGGGAATCTACCATTTAAAATGATGGATTCATACGATCTCAGAATTTCTTAAAAATGGAGGCCCTGTCTATCTAATCTGGTTTTTACAGGTAAAACTGGCTCTGGAATACCACTGTCTCATCCATTTCAATATTACCAAAAGTCCTACAAGCCAAGTTTGAGACTTTAGCATTGAAGTCCCCTACAAGAATAACCAGAGAACAATCCTTCAGGAGACTAATGCGATATGAATGATAGCATAGAATCAACAAGAATATCATGACTATTACCAGGGGGAATATGTACATTTGCAAGCAAAAAAGATGACACCCCACCCTTCGCACTAGTCAAGGCTGACTTTAGACAAAGCAAAGATTTGATGAATGAACAAACACCTTTGGGTTCCAATTAATATAATTACAGAGTAGAGTAGCTATTTCTCCACTCGCAAGACCTTTTGCAGAGGGTTTTGCAGCACAAGAGTAAACAAAATAATTCTCATGCTCTAAGTCGGAATATGCCCGGGTTTCTTGGAGACAAATAATAAGAGCTTAAACTGTGCTACGAAATGCAATTTCAAATTTGTCTGGCCTAGGCCTACCATATTCCAAGATATCAATTTACTCAGAAGGTTACCTCGGGTAGCTCTGTGATGTTTTTGGACCCATTCAATGTACCAGTTACACAACTTCAACTAGATAGCTCATCTTTCACCACCGGATCCCAAGCACCTGAATCCTCCTTTTTTACAACACTTATCGCTCTCCTCTCCATACCTCTGTCTACCAAAATAAAGATTTTCATCAGATTAAGAGAGCTCCTTCCTCTGTTTCACATCTGATGAGTCACCCTGCGGGTCCAACATGGGACTATCACAATTAGTCACATTAGTAGATTCAAGTAGACAGACATCAATTTTTCTTTTCCAAAAATGATCCACATTCCCTAAGATCAGTCTTACAACAATCATGGAACTAAATGTTACCCTCGCATTTGGTCAAGGGCCAGATGGGTTTTAACAGACATTTTCAATGTCTCTACTTGTTACCAATCTAAGGACCTCAATTTTCAACAATAGATGTAAAATGAATTGTCTTTTAAAAGGATCAAATTTATGGTCAAACAAGGAGAAAAAAATTGAATACAATTAGAAAAGACCCTGGTTCAGAACCTTCTGAATGATTACCAGACCTTGTCTCAGGCCGAGAGTGAGAGGCCTATGAAGATGGAAAAAATGGTTAGGCCTCATTATTGAGAGTCCCAACTGACTTAGTGCATGCTGAATTAGCATTATCCCCAAAGAGGAAACCAATGAGGTTGTCTCAAGATTCCTTCCCTCCACTTGGGAGCGCCTGGGCCCTGTTCCAACATCTTGAGGACCGCGACTCTCCACCCCACTCCTCACTCCATAATTTTGACAAGTTTCAACCATACCATCCTGCAGTTCATGAGTAATAGCTCTATTATTGAAGGATGACCTCTTTCCCTGAGCAAAATTATTACGGTCCAATGCCTCTAATGCATTAGAGGAAAATATCAAAACAGTGGCGATACCTAAGTATGGATGGACATTATTTAATTTTTCAAAGTTTTTCGATTGATCAAAAGGGACCTTAGTCACTATTTCAGTACTTATTGACTTATCAGGGGGTACCAACTTCTCCGAAACAACTGCAACCCCTAGTTATTTTGGTCTGTGTTTCATAATCCGGCATTTCTTCTTCTCCTCCCCTTAAAGGATCTTTCCCTGCGGTTCCCAGTGATGCCCTCCACCCTCTAGGGGTCCCCATTAGAGGATAATTTGGGGGAACAGTAGAGGATTGATCATGAGCGGAAGGAACACCACTAGAGATTGATGCTCTTTTATTGAAAATCGGAAAAACAGGTAGAAGGTTCTCCATTTTTGGTCAACTTGCTCATCTTGGTTGCACCCCTGAAATAAATATTCTGAGGAAAACACATTATCCTCTTGTTTGTCCTTGATCTCCCCCTTTGTTTCGCTCAGGGGAAGGGAAAAAGCCCTAAACAAACTAGGCCTAATGTTGGAAAATGGATTATTGGTAAAGGCAGGTAAGTACCTACACTTAGCAATAGTCCACTAACCTCCACTTAAGTCCAGTTAGGTCTCAATAAATTAAACCCAGCTCAACCCTTGGTAGCGTGGCAATGAGCGACAAGGCTTAACTTAGGAGACAATTGTATAAAGCATTTAAAAAAAAATCGCACAACAGTAAATAAGTAAAACATAAAACACAGTAAAAATCCAACACCAATTCATAAAAATAGATTATATTTTTAGCTTTAAAATGACACCAACCTTATTAAAATCGGATAAGGGGAACCGGAGTTATGAATTTTTAATGAATGAATGCTTTTTAGCATTTAGAAACAAATAGCGCCAATCTGGTCATCAGGTCGCACCTCGACCGGGGCAAAGTCAAAGTTTAAGGCCGACCGCGATGGAGCCCTGCTGACAGTCGTTTCTTGAAGATTTTCTTCAGCGGGACCCTGTCACCAGCCCAATTCGACCTCCTGGAACTCTTCCATGGATACGCATCACAGGAGCCCTCAAGGAGATTTTGACCTTCAAACTTAGTCATTATTTCGAGATGAAAATCCTTTGACTGGAGCAAACCTGAATCTTGATCTGACGTCATTGTAGCCCTCTTCGGATACACTGCATGGGAGGTCCCAGTCAACTTTCTATATTCAGAGTTAATCACTTTTTCAGAGATTTTCTTCACTGGGACGAACCTGCAAGTCAGGCCGGGTCAAGGGTTGAGGCAAGCCGTCAAGAGTTGCCGTGGCGGGTCAGTCCCTATATGGAGCTTTTTTCAAAAAGTTCTCCAAACTTCTCCAAACGTCTGGATCTTCTCCCAGATGTTCTTTTAAGGTTCTTTTGAGGTCCACAGCTCACTCCAAGGTTCCAGAAGCTCTGAGATGCTCCTTAGGGGTGCGGACTACAACTTCCAGAATGCACCTTGCGCAAACTCCAATTTGGCACTGGACAGTGGTCAGCTGGTCAGTTTCTTCAGGAGTTGGTGCAGGGAACTCTAGTTAGCAATTTTTCACCTGTAGCAAATTGCGAGTCCCTCCTTGAACCAGATGAAGCTAGGCAAAGTCCTTCTTGTGGTGAAGCCCAAATGTGCAGCTGGTGCAATCCTCCAGAGTGCAGTGTCCAGGTGCAGGTCAGGGGTCCAGCAGGGCAGTCCTTCTTCTCCTGTAGTTCTTCCTCATAGAGATCTGGTAGGGATCTGAGGTGTGGCTGCGGCTCTGCCATATTTATCCTTGCTCCTGGGTGAAAAACAGGGAGGTCCTGGTTCTCCAATCAGGTACAGGGTCCTTCCCCCTGTGATGCCCTCTTCCTGGAAAATGTGGCAAAATCAATCCCAGGGAGCAACATTCCAAAAAATCCCTCATGGCTGAAACTAATTTTTGGAGGTTACATCTGGCCGAGCCCACCCACTGGCGTAGCTAAAAATCTTAAACACACCCTTCTCCTGCCCTCACCTAATCTAATCAGGGGGGCACCTAATTGTCTGGGTGTGTGAGGATGTGAGGGAGGTGCTGAGTTGCTCCAAATGTCCTTCCCTGCCTTTGAAGACCAGTTTGGCAGCCCTCCCCCTTCCTGCTTCTCCATCTGCTGGGGGAAGTTCTCCTCCCCCAGACACTTCTCTCTGTGTTCAGGCCAGGCTACTTCACACCTCATCAAGGCAGCCTGGCCAGGCTGCCAGAGGCTGGCCAATCAGAGCAGAGCACTACAAGGCTCAAGTTGGCAACATTTTAGGTAGAGTATAAAACTCTTTACCTGAACAAGTTATATTAAATCCAACAATTGTAAGTTGTGGGATTTATTATAACAATAATTTGGTACCAGACTTGAGGTATCTGACACTTAAGGGGGCTTTATAAATTAAAATATAGTCTCTCCATTCTAGCCCATGGAGATTATTCACTACAATAAGGGAAAAATACATTTGGCTGTTTTACCTCGCCAGGGCTTATAAAACTATTTTGATAAGGTCCCTGCTTATAATTACATGGCACCCAGCTGTAGGGGTACATAGGGCACACCTTTGGGATGACGTATTTGTAAAAAATAAGGTGTTTTAAGACTTTGGAACTACTTTTAATTCCAAAGTCAAATTTGCATGCAACTTTAATTTAAAAGCAGCCAGCAAGACAGGCCTGCTTTTAAAATGACAGTGGGCACCTCAGCAGTGCACCTATGGGTGAACCACCTATGCTGGGGTCTCTAAACCTCCATGCCCTACCATATACTAGGGACTTTGTTGACATAGCCAACTATAACTAGCCTAATTTGCATACTGATTTTACATATCGCACAGGCCCTGGGACTGGTTAGCAGTACCCAGGGCACCCTCTGATTCAGGAAAACACCAGCAAAAAGTGAAAAATGGGGGCAAAAACTTAGGGGACCTCTGCAACCAGCCCTGTTTTCTCACACCTAACCACCTAGATACCAAAGTCTTTTAGTCCCCCATTAGCAATTAAAGTAACCTGAGTGGCCTGCAATTTCACCTCTCTTGACTTCAATCCCTGAACTGATCTTGAACTAGCAGAGGTAAGGTTCTGAATCCCATAAGAATTGGCAACAAAAGCTCCAATACATGATCAGAATTAGAAACTGATCTGTCCAATAAAGCTACAATGGAGGATACTACTTTTTCTAAAAAAAACATAATTTCAGTTGAGTCATTTCCCCTACCTACCCCTTTCCTCTCTAGGTTAAATGGCTATGTAAACCCTTAAACCCCAGAAAATAAAAATGAATCACCATTCATTTAGTTCACTAAAATAAATTAGATGATGAGGCCCTCAAAGAGGGCGTACTGCTATACAGAACATGCAAGGGTGGGCGACTTGGCATAAATGGCCAAGACTGGCTTCCCCCAGTGTCAACAGGGGATATGAAACATGCCTCCCTCTGCAAATTCCTATCATTAAAGACATCAATGTCTGGCAAAGCAAAGTGTCCTCATACACCCAGGTCCCCTTTAAACTCATCACGCTGGGACCCATTAGAGTTTTCTATAGGAGGGGCATGTGTTAGTGCTGGCTAGTCATGTTGCCCACGGTGAAAATCCAAATGATCCACGTTGACTAAAACCCAGCCCCTGAGTGCCATACAAGCCACTTGCAGAGTATGGTTCAATATGACTTTTGGAAGGGGAACCCAATATTACAGCATCCGCAAAATCCATCCCGGTTTCACTGCAGGGAAAACTTTTCCTGTTTACAGCCTCCGCTACAACTGCTTCAACAACTTCCACAGAAAAAGGAGTGTCACTGAACGAACTTAACCTAGCCAAAGAAGTTGAATGAAAAGGTTGACCAGTTTGAACTTCCTGGCCCTATTTAGCAAGAAGAGTCTAAAATTGCTTCAACTGTTTTATCCATACCAATGGCCAACTATTTCTTTTCTTCCTTATTTCCACTCATTGCGAAGAAGCTCAAAATTGATGGACAAGACTTCAAATGGAACATATGACACTTCCTTCAGCAAATAGATTTTTTAACTTCAAGAGGTTATTGGAAGAAGAGCTTGTAGCAAAACCGACGACCAGAGCATAATATCCTGAGTGTCACTCTATCAGACTATCAGGAAATTTCCTGAAGGACACTTTGTTTATAATTCAGCTTCCAAAGCCAAACAGATGTATAAGTAAAAAAAAAAATCTGAATGCAAATGCAGATGTAAAATCATGAATAGTTTCATCAGCAGCAAAAGAAGATCACTCAGCTGTCTTCAAGCAGCCTGGGCCACCAGCCGACCCAACCAGCAGATGCTACCTCAACCTTTCCTCTATCCACCTACCCCGCATGCACAGTGCAACACCTATGCCACTAAGTTCACACTCTGCCTAGACCCCCACTGTAGCACCTAACAAACACAACTCACCCTGCCTCTACAGCATGAGGGAGAAGGCACCAAGCTAAAGAGCACACCAAGCACCACCACATCAGGCACTCTGCCCACAGTGGGGAAGAGAAAGGGGGAAAGGGAGAAAAAGAGGCAGGAGATGCAATTGGAGATCGCAGCACATGCACATGCACCCCAAGGCATGCAGGTCGACACAGGTCCCACTGTTGCCTTCACCTTGCCTTTAGATGCTCCTGACTTTTCCTAGCCTTTAGATGATCTCCGGTTAATCCTCAACATATACAATGTGCAGTTTAGTAAAAAATAAAAAAAGCACTGAAAGGTAATAGGTGTGCAAAAATAGGGAGGAGTAGATAAGGGAGTGGGGGTAGGCCACAGTGTACAAGCCACACCTACACCTAGGCTGGCTGCCTCTCCCCACCCTGGCCCTCAACCCTGCGAAGCAGCACCTAATGTGCCACTGCCTCATCCTTTCCACACTATCTTGACCCCCTATGCAGTTTCTCACAGAGCCTCCAGGTACTCCAAGATGTCTCTAAATGCCTTAAAATGTGACTCCAAAGGTATAGCCAAATACAGCCACAATTCCACCACCCAATCAATGTCACTTTTACAGTGACTGCAGCTACTACAGGATACTGCGTGCTGCCTGTTAAATCCAAGCAGGGGCTGCAGAGTTAATCAGAGTGAAGCAGGGTGGGAGACAACGGCACCACTGCAAACTCTTTTAAATGCAGTCCATGATCTGTGGTCCACATATGTGAGGTGCATAGGCCCACGCATCCCTCTGGGTCCCCACTGGGCCCCAGCTGAGCCCCTACTGTAGAGTGCACCACTCCACACAACTCACTGCTCCTCCCGCCATCCACGGCATCCCGCACCCCGTGTTACCTCTCCTTGCCTCTCCTTACCGCGCTCCAGTGCCACCCCTCCTCCTTCTGCATCTACATCTATGTGTGTGTGAAAGCTTCTTAATCTTTCAAGATTTCAAATGTTATCAGTGATGTCATATGTGCAGTTAGAATCCGTGCATCATAGGGGTGTAAGCTACATTGACGTCAGTTACGTATAACTGGTGAATTTCAGTTTTCTTTTTGCTTTTTAAACATTATTTTTTTAATAGAAATACTAGAAATCCATGCTTATGTTTATCTTTGTACACATAATGGTTTCTAATTTTAATGTGGATCCTCTGCTAGGAAACACCAGGCACAGGGGCTCATCCTCCTGAGTCAAGAAGTTTGCTTTTCTTTTTGAGCCTTCTCTGGTCATAAATGACAGGTGGGGGACCAGACCAATATAAGTCAAATCACTGTTTCCACTAAGACAGGTATTGTTGTGAGGTTATTTTAGCTTCATTTTATGGACATGCTATATTAGCCATTGGCCTTCAGCTTGTGCCCTTTGCCAGAAAATAATTCAATTTACTATTTTGGCAGAAGCTTCATCTTGTGGTGATGTTTTAATTATTGTATCTGTCGTTCAATCTGTTTAAGAATCATTTTAATTTCTTAGCACAACTTCTCTCTGTGCCTGCACAAGGCTGTACACGATAATGTTTTCGGTGCAAAGCAGAACATCACGTTCCCTGTTGTTTCATGGAAACATACATATTCTTATGTTAGGGCAGTAATCTCAGAAAATCACATGTTTTATTACAAAAACACCCCTTTACCCCCTATACGTGAGAGGGAAATCCCAGCCAGAAGTAGCCACTGCATGCTGTTCTCTTCATTGCAGCTGTCTGCTGAGACTAAACATCTTTTCTGCGTACACGGGAGAAGACTCTCTGTAGACCAACAACCCTTGTTGCAACTACCATATTCAGGTATGGGGGATGGTGTCTTCCCAGGGGTCCTGAAGGATGGATTAGGGCTAACACTGCTGTGCTCTAGTATAGAACCTTAGTGGTGTAGGTAGGAATTCTAAAATATAGCATTGTGACATTATAGTGGGACTTTTCTTATGTTTCACTTTCTTTGTCACCTCTCTGCTATTATCATATTTCATTATCCTTATTCTTGCAGTACATGCCTTTTTATCGAGGATGCAGCTGACTCAATAAAATGTATTGAACCAATTCCTGCTTCTGTTTGTCTTTGTATGTGTGAGACAAATGTAAATGACAGAAAAGGGGTAAGATCTGTTCCACCATGATTTCCCTGTGAAATCAAAATGTAATGTGCATGCCTGTCACAAATCATCTCTACCCTTGGGTACTGCTGAGGTACTGCTAACTGGCTGGAAGGTTAGGCCAACATTTGTCCTAATCCTAAAAAGATTAATCTCCAATTGGTGTTCTTATCTCTGAACAAGTCCATTCAACAGGAATCATAACTAACCACGCAGTCAATGCAATGCTATGCATTGACCACGCTGCCATTACTACGCATATGCCTTTTAATATGCATGCGTTTAGCATGCATACCTTTACCATGTATATGCATGATAACGGAAGAGCGAGCAGTCCGGGCGGAACAGGAGGGAGCACCGACAAGAGGAAAGAGAAGTAAGTGAGGCCAGATTTTGGGGTAGTTTTTAAGACAGGGTAGTTTTTAGGGGATAGATTTTAGGGCAGGGCAGGGTAGCTTTATGGGTTTAGGCAGGGGTGGTGTAGTTTATAGAATAGGGATGCTTTTAGGGTTTAGGGTTGGGTCGGGGTAGTTTTTGGGACGGGAGTAGGTATAAGGACAGGGAAGGGTAGCTTTTAGGATTCAGGGTGAAGGCGGGGTTTGGGGAAGTTTTTAGGACAGGGCGGGGTAGGTTTTAGGGTTTAGGGTGGGGCGGGGTAATTATTATGACAGTGTGGGATTGTTTTTAGGACAGCGTAGGTTTTGGGTTTAGGATGGAGAGTCTGGGTAGTTTTTAGCACAGGACGGGGTAGGTTTTAGGATAGTTAGGGTAGCTTTTAGGGTTTAGGGTGGAGGCAGGGGTCAGGATAGTTTTTAGGACAGGGCAGGGTACCTTAAGGTTTCAGGGCGGCTGCTGGGTAGTTTTTAGGACAGGGAGGGATAGTTTTTAAGACAGGGTAGGTTTCACAGTTTAGGGTAGGGGAAGGGGTCAGGGTAGTTTTTTGGACAGGGCGGGGTAGGTTTTAAGAGAGAGTAGGGTAGCTTTTAAGGTTTAGGGCAGAGGAGGGATAGTTTTTAGCCTTTAGGGCAGGGGTGGGGTTTGGGGTCGTTTTTAAGACAGGGCAGGGTAGATTTTAGGACAGGGTAGATTTTAGGGTTTAGGGCAGAGGGTTAGGGTAGTTTTTAGGACAGGGTGGGGTAGCTTATAGGGTTTAGGGCAGGGTGTTGGGGTAGTGTTTATGACAGGGCGGGGTAGGTTTTAGGATAGGGCAGGGTAGCTTTTAGGGTTGGGGCGGGGTAGTTTTGAGGACATGGCAGGGTAGGTTTTGGAGTTTATGGCTGGGGTAGGGGCTCGGGGTAGTTTTTAGGACAGGGTGGGTAAGTTTTAGGACAGGGTAGGTTTTAAAGTTTAGGGTAGGGGTTGGGGATCAAGGTAGTTTTTAGGACAGGGTGGGGTAGGTTTTAGGACAGGGCAGAGCAGCTTTTAGGGTTTGCGGTGGGGCGGTCTAGTTTTTAGGACAGGACAGGGTAGGTTTTAGGGTTTAGGGTGGGTTGGTGGGTTGGGGTAGTTTTTAGGACAGGGAGGGTAGATTTTAGGACAGGGCAGGGTAGCTTTTAGGGTTAAGGGCAGGGTAGATTTTAGGACAGGGCGAGGTAGGTTTTAGGACAGGTAAGTTTTAAGGTTTAGGGCAAGGGGTTGGGTAGTTTTTAGGACAAGGTGGGGTAGGTTTTAGGATAGGGAAGGGTAGCTTTTAGGGTTTAGGGTGGGGTGAGAAGTCTGGGTAGATTTTAGGACAGGACAGGGTAGATTTTAGGGTTTAGGGCAGGGACGGAGGGGTTGGGCTAGTTTTAGGACAGGGTGGGGTAGTTTTTAGGACATGGTAGGCTTTAGGTTTTAGGGCAGGTTAGGGAGTTGGGTAGTTTTTAGGACAGGGTGGGGTAGGTTTTAGGACAGGGCAGGGTAGGTTTTAGGGTAAGGGTTGGGGTAGTTTTGAGGACAGGGTGGGGTAGTTTTTAGGACAAAATGGGTTTTAGAATTTAGGGCTGGGTGGGGGGTCAGGGTAGTTTTTAAGACATGGCGGGGTAGGTTTTAGGACAGGGCAGGGTAGGGCCGGGGTTAGGGCTCACAGCAGGGGTAGAAGGGCAGTTTTAAGGGCTTGGGCGTGGGGAGCATGGTGTCAGGTGTTGGGGGCAGGGCAGGGGAGAATTTACCACGAATGTTCCTTTACCAAACATGCTTTTACAATTAAATTAGTTCTAAAGGCATGCATAGTAAAGGCGCAGTCGTTGTAGAGACCATGTTGTAAAGGCACGTGTGATATAAGCATGCCTTGTTCCATCATACATTTCATTCATCTTGGCAAACTAATAACTGGTGATGATTGCAGTAAACATGAGGCCCCCTCCCAAATCATTTATTAAATAATGGCCTCACAGCCCAAGGGGTTGCTGTTACATTCGTGGTTGAGGCACATCCAGCATATAGAACAGACTTTTTTTACTCTTGGGTTAATTTTACAGCAGTTGATAGGATCAGCAATACTTTTCATTATTATACACATACTAATACACCTTCACAATACAGAGCATATGCATACATAGAAAAACCTTTATCATTTCAAGACCACCAAAACTGGCTTGATGGCGCCTAACTTCATGTTAGGCTAGGTCCTTTGAGCAATGACGGCCCTACTCCTGGCCACAATTAGCCACATACACACCACATCCTGATACAAGCTCCTTGGCTGTAGCTGAGGTTCGCTGCTTATACATTGATCTTGTAGCAATATAAAGACTCCTAGTACAATTTGTAATGTAAACATTAAATACTAATCCAGCACAGACTGCTCCACCACAACCACATGCATTCCCACCAGGCATTAACCTTGTGACGGTACATTTGATTATGGGTAAGGTACCCACAAAATGTGAAGAAATTATGTTTTGGTTAGCTCAACATATAAGTGTACTTGAAGCAGTGTTTTCCAATACAGGACCCCAAGATAAACACACAATTCTCACTATGTGCTTACCATTTGGAATGGTTTCCTCAACACTTGGTAATCTTCCAGAAGTGTTCAAACAAATTCAAAATCAAGATGAATACTGGATTTGGGGATGCAATTAATGGGCAATTTTGCTACAGTGTCCTCAATAATATTAAGTAACTTTAATGGGGAAGCAGTAGCTTTGGTAGTAAGCCAGCTACTCCAGGATGTTCCTCAACAGGATCAAGAATGTGAGCTACCTAAAATGATTGCAAAACCTATTCAAGTATAGGTCAGAATAGTTTGGAAGCCAGACCTAATAAAAGACAATTACAAGGTAAATCCAACAAGGATTCTACAAAGCAAGCATCTGAGGGTTCTAAAAAATGCTGGGATAAGCAAAAACAAACAAATAAAAAAGACAGGGGAAATCTCCACATTCAGAGACTTCTGAAAGACACTATAACCTAAGAAATAAGGATAACATAAAAACTTCTGATAGATATCAATATATTGATACATGCAAATCTTGTTCCTTTCTCGACTCACTGGACAGAAGTAGTGAGAGAGGTGGCCGATCACAACAATGAACAGAGTACGTGAAACCAAAAAAAGATTTACAATGCTCATCAGAGGTTTCAGCTAAAAAAGAAGAGAAACTTCCACAACAAAAACCCCAATTTAAAAAGAAGAAGGTGGCAGCTATTTCTGCAAGCAATGCCACACAGGATGAGAGGTTTATTGAAGATCAGAAACTGGGCACTGGCTCTGCTATACAGCATAGCAGAGGTCACAATAGTTCAAAATCTTCAAAAGCATCAAGAGGTCAAGGCAACTGACGACTTTTTAGAAGCCAAACTGTGTACATGTGCGTCTCCCCTCCCAATAGGGTGTATAAAATGAAAATACAGTTAGAGGGAGAGATTAAGCACATGATTGATATTATATTATGGAAACAATTAAGTAGCATTTATGACATTTTATTGGCCGAAAAAGATTAGCCACCAGAATTTGTCTGTGATGTGCCATGGGGAGAAGAGATCATTAAGCCTTCTTTCTTGCCCCTGGTTTCTCTACAGTTAGGAGAGGCTTATGCATTCAATTGGGCATTGCCACAAGCCCACACACGGTATGGCAATCATGTGGAGTGGGATAAAGGTTCTCCCTACCACAAAATACTAATTAGGTCCCAACCACAGCCTCAATATCGTATTAAGCATGAGGCTAAAACACCTGTAAGAAAATTAGAGGAACAGGGTGTAATTAAGCCCTGCGTCTCACCAATGAGTAATCCCCTATTTCCTGTCACTAAGCCGAACCATTTATATAGAATAGTCTTAGTTTATTGACATTTAAACAGTCATACATGCACATTTGCTATACAAAATGCACACAGCATAGCACTCATTAACAATATAGTGTGCGAAAAATACAAAACAACGCTGAAAATTTCCAATGGCTTTTTCTGTCAAAATTTAGCACCTGAAAGTAGAGATTTAACAGCATTTAGTGCTTTCAGCACTTTAGGCTCACAGAAAAAATGTTGTAGGCTCCCACCAGGGTATAAGAACAGTCCTGGGCTGTTCTCAACATGTGTATTATCCATTTTACAGGACATTGACCCTGAGGCGTTGTCCTATGTAGATGACATTTACCTTATGGATGATGATCGCGTTCAACATCTAAGATGAGTGGCCTGCATTGTTGTGGGATTTGCTAAATTCTGCTACAAATTCAATTTTAAGAAAAAAAATGCCTTCCTCAGTATCCTATTTCTGGGATACAAGATATCAGATGAAGGAAAGAGCCTAGTTCCCCAACTTTTTAGAACAACGTGCACAATTGCAATCACCAAATATCACATAAAATCTCCAGTTATTATTTGGCTTTTTAAACTTTGGCAGAACTTACATCCCAAATTATGCACCACGCATTAAACAATTATATGATTTAATATGCCTGACTTTTCAAGCAAATATTGGGCAGTCAAACACACATGCATTCTCAGAGCATTGCAACAAGACATGCTTGCAGCAAAACACTTACACACAAGGAACAACAAAACATATTTGGTCATCATGGCTTGCGCCATTGACTTCACCTATGTACCATTTAATGAGGGTGATACAATACCTATAGCATGCAAATCACAGTTGTATTCCACAGCTGAACAATGCTTTGCTACTGCTGTTCAAATGGCTGTTATTAAAGAGTGACCTCTGGCACAGGGGAAACACATCATTGTCATGTCTCCAATCGTAGCCCTGGTGACTGTCACAAAGGCCAGTGTTCCAAATGTGAAAGCATTACATCCATGCTGGATCCAATGGGCAACGTCTCTGGCAGCCGCTGATGTAGACCATATTTTTTACCCAAAATGACAACTCAAGAATTCCTTCAATAGGAAATGGAATTTCCAATACCAGCAAACACTTTGCCTATTGATCAATATCAAACAATTATTTACACTGATGGTTCAGCCCAACTAGCTGTAGGCACTAATCACCAATACTCCGCCTCTTGCGAGGCTGTGAGTGGTTACATTAAAGATGGTAAATTCCATCCACAAAATACTTACAGACAGATCTTAGGAGACTGAACGACACGACTAGCAGAACTCACGGCTCTGGTGATGGCACTGGAAAACACAGATCCAGAAAAACTGACATTAAAAGTCTGTGATTCTATTACTGTGTCCAGTCCTTCAATGAATATCTGCATTCCTGGTGGCAGAATGGGTTCAGAGATTCAAAATGCAACACCATCAAACACAGCTTACTCTGGGGAAAAGTAGCAGATCTGAAAGAGATGCTACCCCATACCCAAATAGTTCATACATTGGGACATCAACATGTAGGAATACATGTCACAGGCAATACCTTGGCTGATGAAGAAGCCAAGTCAGCAGTAGCTACCGTTCCTGCTGAGGCAATTATTCATTCAAGAACGAGGCCGGATGATGAAACACTGACTGCTGTGAAAGCTTCGGCTGATGGCAAACCATTACCAAAGGCACATCCTACCAAATGTTCCTCAACTAGCCTGAATACTCTCTCAGTAACAATACCAGGGGTGGGTGATTGTGTTATTCCCTAACCAAGACCAAATATCTGAGTTGATAAAAGCGGCACACGAGGGAGTCGCTTCTGTCAATGCAGTTGTGGCGGCTACTATTTCTTTACAAAAAAAAATGCTATTGTTAGCCAGGTCTATACAAACAGACAAAACAGTATGTCCTTTGCTGTGACATCTGTCAGCAAATAAAAAGGTTCTACCATTAAATGCCCACCGCAGACACCTCTTCTCATTTCAAACAAATGACTACTATGTGAGTACCTAGACTATTGTGGTCCTCTGACACCTGATGGTGCATACAAATACATTTTAGTCACTGTCAACTCATGCTCCAGATTTCTATGGGTATGGCCACAACGATCAGCTGATGCTCAAAGTGTTATTAAAGATTTGCAAGTCTTTTTTGGGACATTTACAGTTACGGCATTCCACTTGGACCAGGGACCTGTCTTTGCCTTAAGGGCATTCAGGGACACCATGGCTTCGTTAGGAGTCCAACTCCATTTTCTCGTCCCCCTACCATTCGGAGGGTAACAGTGTAGTGGAAAGGAAGAACATAGATTTTAAGCAATCCTTAACAGCAAGGAGGGGAAAATGATCTTTCATTAGTACTACTATCGTCATCTGCGACAAGAAACACCCAACATAACAAGCAATTCTACTCAAATTCAACCCAAACTGATGGAATAGTTTACTATGAACCACTTAGGGAGAATCCTGTCAGTTCTCCCCTTTCTTACATGGCTCCAATCTTTGCATTAACTGCTCTGGATACTTTGCCGGTATCAATGACTATTTCACTAACTCATACACTTCTTCTGCAACCTCATTGTCAAAAGCATGCAAGCTAATAAATTGACTCAAAATTAACTATTTTATGTGTCCATGAAACTTCATATGGCTCTTACTAACTGTACTTGCCTTTCTCCTTTGGATTAGTTTTGTTATTGTCTTTTTTTATTCATACATGGTCATTACCTACATGCACTCTCTGAAATGGAACTGGTGGATGAGGTCTTAACATCGCATCCTTCCTCACATAAGGTCCATTGAGACTTGTCCTTAGTGAACATTTCAGCTATACCAATTCCAGATGGGATTGTTTGGGATAAAGTATCTTTTGATATATTTGGTCCAACAGAGGCTCTTCAAATTCCATATGTTTTCAAAATCACAGCAAATTATGTGATAGCACCTGGGGTTGTTTCTCGTTACAGGGTGTGAAAACAGTTGTTTCTATTCTTTCTGAGCTAGAATATTGTTACTGTATTTGAAAGTGTTCTATTATAATTATTATGGACATCATTTCATTCACAGAGTAAACACCCTGAAGACGGTTTTAATTACACACAATGGGAACATTGTCCTACCCCACCAGTGGGGAGTTCTAAAACATATATGGAAAGGTTTACATATTTCTCTGGGAATAATGTTAAAAATGCTAAGTCCTATTATTTTAAACTGCCTTGAAAGGAAATGCACAATGTACTGTTAAAGGACACAAGATTGATTTTTTTGATTCCTTTGTTTCCCAGTTGGCTATAGAAGACTATGATTATTGTATGAAATCAATTGACGTAAAGAGTGTTAAGGGAACTAAAAATTGGCAAATACAGGGAAGGAAAACTTTATTTAGAGCGTGCTTGATACCTTTACAAATTATACTTTTAAATCATGCAGTGCAGCAAACGAGTTGTCTAGGCTTGGCAAAAATTAAAGAACTGAATGTGCCCAGTATCCCCACTCCTGAAACATTTTACAATCCCCACTCCTGAAAATGTTTACAAATGGCAAAAATACATTAATGGAACTGAATACCAAATCAACAGGTGGATTCAGAAAGGAATATATAATGCAACACTTTCAATTCCTGGCGGGTGGTTATTGTGTCCTGTGGACACAAATGGTTGCAATGTGCATTTGCAAACTCCACAGGGGAGTTTAGAGTGAGCAGACCAGACTCTTATTATGATTCATCAGAACATTAGGGGATTGTAACAACATACAGCGTAGGAGAATTGTGCCAGCAATGGTTAAAAAGTTCCTCACTAGACACTGTAACAGAACGCGTCAGTCTCCTGTCAAATAATACAGACTTACAAGATTTCCTGTTAGGCCCCAGAAGACAACATAAAAAGTGCTTCTTAGATTCAATTTTCAACACAATTTGGACATTTTTACAACAAGAAGCCGCTACCCGGTTAAAGCAAATAGATTGGGAAACCTTACAGAATGCATTAGCCTTTGTAGATAGTGGGAATAACGCCTTGTCTGACCACATATACATTCTTAAAAACATGATTTATTCTGCAATTGACATTATACAAACTGACATGTCATCCTTACAACATAGGCAGAGCCAACTAAGGTCCAATATGCAGATGGGTCGGACACTACAGACATTGAAATGTGGTCGGGTTCCAGCAGCAAATTTGACCTGTTATCTGAAGGGAGTTCCTGTCCCCTTGAATCAGCCAGCATTTCAGGTACTCTCAAATGGAAGTTATCTGCTTCTAAACAGTGAGGGCTGTTGTGGAATGTGACTTGAAAGTGCCTAAGTAGTTTCAGACCCCAAAAGTTTTACTTGTTGAGGTAACATACTTCCCCTCTCGAAACAGACGAAAGTAGCAGACATTTGGCCTCATATTGCTACTTTTAATGTACATTTTGACATGCTAACCAGACTAAAAGCTCTATTGTTTCAGAAACATGTAGAGCTGACATCTGCCCACAAGCTCTATGTGCTGCAAGTATCTAGGTCATCTGCAGAGATACAGTCCCTTTTAAATACAAACTTTCTGAGATACTTTGATGAACTTGTGGGATGAATTTTCAACGCATCCAATACTGTCAGGATTGTACATTTCTTTAAGGCTTTTGGATCTGGGTTCATCAGCTGCTTTTTGTCTATATTTGGTATAATACCTTTAGCCATGCACTCAATATTTTGGTGCTTTTTGGGGGGATTCCCAGATACTTTGGCCTTAATTGGTGGTATTTTGCTGTTGCTATGTTTTGTTTGCAATGGCTGCCCCATCACAGCAAGGAGGACTGATGGCGCTTCCACCAGCACAACTGTGTTGTGAACGCATGATGCAGTATTTTGGAGCACCACTCCTTGAAGAACTGGAGTGCAACTGGTCTTTATCATTTAGACCAGTCCTGGAATGTTTGCAGTCCGTGTTTCATTGATTTGGTGCCTTTTCGGATGTGCACTGTAATTGTGTCTTTCTATGTGGCGCTTACTTTCATTAGATGCCAAACTGTTGATATTCTCGCTGAGGGCTCATTACCAGGTATGCGTGTTGAGGGTGCGTTTACTACGGGAAGCCTTCTATAAGCCGCCCTTTGTGGATTTAATGGCCCTTGGTACTTTAACATCTGACACTACATGGAATGCTGCCGCCTTGGCTTTTAAAACACAAGTGCTCTTTGGTTTTCCTTGGCACCGATTTGGAAACATTAATGCCTGCCCAAGTGGGATCTTTCCTTGATTTATTTATCATGCATATAGTTGGCAATTTTCAAAATGACTATGACTTTTGATATAATTTTGACATTTGTCCTTTTCATAAGATTGTATATTCTAAATTGACCATTTTTATTTGGCCTGCTCCAGTGTGTTTTGCTTGTCAACTTGGGCATTTATGAACACATTTTATTATTTTATATTTTTTTAATGTAGTACAATTAGGCTGACATTTACACTTTGAACCAACATGGGGAGGGTGATGTGAGTTTATTTTAGCATCATTTCATGGGCTCATTATTTTAGCCACAGGCTTGCAGCTTTAGCCCTTTAGCCTAGAAAATAATTATTTTTTATATTTTAGCTGAAGCTTCATCTTATGGTGATGTTTTAATTCTTTTATCTGTTGTTCAGTCTGCTTAGAAATTGTTTTCATTTCTTAGAATTACATCTTCACTCTGTGCCTGCTCAAAGCTGTAAATGATAATTTTGTTGGTACAAAGCAGAACATCACATTCCCTGTTGTTTCATGGAAACAAACATATTCTTAATTTAGGGCAGTATTATCAGAACATCAGATGTTTTATTATAAAAAAACACCCCTCTGCCCTATATACAAGGAAATTGCATTCAGATGTTGCCACTGCATAATGTTCACTTCATTGCAGCTGTCTGCTGAGACTAAACATCTTTTCCGCCTACATAGGAGAATACTCTTGGTAGACCAACAGCTCTCTTCACTACTACCATATTCAGGTATGGAGGATGGTATGGAGCATGGTGTCTTCCCCTGGGTCCTGAAAGGCAGATTAGGGCTAACATTGCTGGGCTCCAGTGTAGAACCTTAGTGGTGAATGTAGGAGCTCTAAAATCTTGCATTGTGACACTGTGGTGGGACTTTTCTTTTGTTTGATTTTCTTTGCCACCACTCTGTTATTATCATGTTTGATTATCCTTATTATAGCAGTATATGTTTTTTTTTTTATCTAGGATGCAGCTGATTTACTACAATTTATTGAACCAGTTTCTGCTTTTGTTTGTCTTTGCATGTGTGAGACAAATGTAACTGAAACAAAAGGGGAAAGACCTGTTCCACCAAGATTTCCCTGAGAAATCAGAATGTCATGCACATGGCTGCCACTAATCACCTCTACCCTTGGGTACTGGTGAGGTACTGCTAGCTGGCCGGAAGGGTTAGACCAACAATTGTCAAACAGTGTGAAATTGGACTCAGTCTCCACAATCCAACAATCTCATTGTTAGAATTACAGCCAGCATGAGAGTACGTCCTTGACATCCAATGGAAACCGCAAAGGTTGACCAATACTTACTGCCATTCTTGCATTACTCATCATAAACACAACATAACACAACAACCAATTATCATATTTACAATATGTACATAATTGAGAATCATTTCATGAACACAACTAATCCATGAAATTCCCTACCACAGTCTTTAAGGATTTATGGCTGACCACCCCTCAGGTTACTAGTGTCATCTAATAATTCAGTTGGTTGGGGCCTATGGAAACCCCTTGGGTACCTTCCTAACTTGCCCTTTAAAATGCAAACTCACCCACTCCCTCAGAATAGTGGGAGTTGGGTTAGTGTGAAAGCTGGTCCCCAAACAAGCATGCCATAGCAACCCAATAATGGGAAACATCCTGGAACCCCTTGGGAGATGAGTCTGGGCAAACATTAGTCCCCTGATGCAAGCAAATGCCATCCCCCAGCTTCTCGAGGGCCATGTAATGGAGTGCCCTGGAAGGCTGTTGACAATTGCTGGAGCAGACACCTCTAGCCCTTCTCTGGTATCCATGGCTCCCTTGGCCCATCTTGAGATATAGGCATAAAAAATTATCTTATGCCAAAGTTTCCTACCTATTTTGTGGCCTAACACAAATCCCACCCTGAAATAGGCCTGGGTGGTTCCCTGATCATCCAGGCCTTCCCCCAGCTTGCAAAGCCTATCATTGTACGAAATTCTGCATCATGAAAACCACCAAATTCCCTATGAACACTTTGTTACCCTGCCCTGACCCTGACACATGGACCACATCTCCATGAAACAGGGATTCCCCTCCAAAGCACTCATTAGAAATTGGCTTTATTCCAGTGCCTGGCCAATTCATTAAGGCCTTCCGAGGACCAGTCTACTCCCCCTCAGTATGATGCATTGAATGAGCCTGTTCGTCTCTTAACCAATCATGAGATTTCGACCACTAAGTTCTCGAATAGGGCTCTTCTGCCCAATGTTGCAAAATCGTCAATACTGAGGATGAAGAGTGCCAGCAGCTGTTGCCCGCTGCAAGCAACCTCCACAAGCAGCTGACCTAGGTGATCCAGGTGAAGACCAACCCTACCGACCAAATGGAGCTGCAGACCTGCAAAGCTCCTTGCCTGTAGAAGTGATTCCAGTTGAAGGGTGACAGTGCATCACACATATGAATGGCTGAAGACCCACACTTTGGATGGAGCCAAGTGACCTACTGAAAACTGAGAGGAGATAAATTAGATGTAATTAATTACACAATTCAATGCAAGCCACCAATATCGATATCCTGTTCAAACACATTTATGGCTTTTAGCTGTCTGATCTTCACCTTCCAATTCTCTTGACTGCCACAGGGTTACACTCTGAGCCTACTACAGATGTAACTCTCCCTATCCTGAAGGAATATGAGCTGAAGCTACCCTCATTACCTGCTGCCTGAAGGACTTTGCACATGACTTTGGAGAACTGGTGCTAATTGGGCATCAAGCCCGGGTTCGGGACCAATAGAGAAGTGGTTGCGACCTTGAGGCGTATTTGTAAAAATTGGCCTAGTGCATTCACTGGACACCCTATGGACCTGCCTGCCCAGCTGTAAAAGGCAGGATGGGTGGCATCACCAGCCGTCATGGGAAAACAAGACAGGAATACTTTTTGTTTTCTTGTTGCCCAGTATTTAAACCTGCCTTGCTGCTGCTGTTGACTGCCTAAGGGGCCTCACCCAGCACCCTTCAGGAACCCATTGTTGCACAATATGGGAAAAGCCTGCAAAAGGTGCAAGCAACACTACCACCCCTAGCAACCAAACTTGAGAGGTCCAACCTGGCTGGCACATGTCTCTGGGGTCCACCAACTGCTGCTGTGGCCCACTGTCCAGTTTCTTAGTTGATTTGTACCCTATGTACATTCCAATGCCTCATCTACCCCTCTGCTTGGATGCCATGGAATCAAGTGGCACAAGTACTGTTATATAAAGCCCACAGCTTGCTTGTGGCATGTATTTGTGGTCATTCTAGCTGATTTTTCATAAAAGAGTTGAGTTCGCTTTTGTCTCATAGCTATAAGTCTGAAAGATCATGTGGTGTTATCCCTTAATGTCAGTGGTCTCACACAATATATTAGGAAGAACTAATCCTTGGTAACTAAACATTCTTTAAAAAAGCACTGATCTAGGGAACACATTCAACCCCAAAGCATCAGACAAACTGTACAGATGACTGGGTGGGGATGGTGAGCCATACTTAGAACTGGAAGGCCACATCTGCACAAGAAGAGAATGCTGCCACACCTAGGAAAGGATGGATAGCCATTTCATGAAAAAGCACCACCTGGGGTCGATAAACATGGAAAGACCCACAGGGGATATATGTATCCTTAAAAATAGAAACCAAAGAGGAATACTAGGTGGTGGTGGTGGATCAGAATATCCACCTAATGGAAATAAAATGGACTTCCTAACTCATTCATCCAGCATACTGGTAGAAGCAGGTAGATCTAGAATATTTATCAGTGGTGATTGGAACATGTATTAGACCTGATTCTGGGTAGATTGTTCTCAGAAATTAAAGAGATGGGAACAATCCTTACACACACACACAAAAAGATGGGAGGAATGCTTGCACATAATCTAAACACTGGCAAGTGCCCTGAAAGGCATTCCAACTCATTGTTTTTTGCCCAAGACACCACCTCAGATTGGACCTACCCATTTCCAAATAGCTTTGATCCAGCTCCAATGGGAGCCATCCAGCCTGAACTGCCACGCCAGGTGTTTTCTGAATTAGAACAAGCAACCGAGACAACTTTCAACCTAGGTGGGCCTTTAGAGACAGCTTCGTTCCAGAGGCAAACTGAGCAGAGGGCCCACATCAGGGAATACCCTTGGAGGCTTAGAGCATTACACCATGCACATAGTAAATGATGCAAGGAATGCTTGAAAATAGTCCAGTCACTGACAATCACTTGGGGTAGCTTTACAATTCATATTTTTTTACTCACAATGCCACCTCAGATTAGACATACCCATATGCAAATCAGTCATGTTCCTGCTCCAATAAAAAAAATCTGGCCCAAACTGCCAAGCCAGGTCATGTCTAAAACTAGGCAAAAACCAGTCTTGGGTTGCTTGGGCTCTGGTTCAGGGAAGACCTGCTCTGGCAGTTTGTGCTGTCCTGGTCCTACTGGAACAGTTCAAGACTGATTCGCATTTGACTGGGTCTAAACAGAGGTGGCTTGGTGGGCAAAAGAACAATGAATTAGACTACTATCCTGAATGATAACCAGTAGTTGGACTTATGGCAAGTGTTCGTTCCATCACCTTTTTTGTGTGTGGTAGAAACAGTCATTCTCTGACCATGCATTGGCTCATGTGTGGAGACTTCTACATCCTTGGGCCAGAGAGCATTCCTTGCTTTCTTCTATTCATGGTACTTAATATCTCTTTAATCTCCTATGGCATTTCCCCACACACTGTCATGTATTTAGTTGCACCACTCGCTCTTGACTCTAACAATTACATCCTACTCAGAGACCCGCACTTCCACCTGGAAACCACGCAGACACTAACACAAATGCACTCATTGAAGACATTGGAAGCCTGGGTCTCACCCAACGAGAAAGGGACTTATCAACATCGCTGAACACCTCCTGCAATCTATTTTCACAACATTTGACAACATCCGAGTAAAAGAACCCATACTAGTCTCCTGGACAGATCCACCCCATCAAGTCCAACATTCCCATCCTGATCCAGTGCACACGCACCTATGCCAGACCAGCCCACCGAAGCTGAAACAGCATCACTGACAAGACCTGCAACACCACTTTCAATATCCATTGACCCAAACACAACAACAGCCTACACAAAGCCATCAGGAATTTCAACAATGAGATCACCTCTTGTGCTGACTTCCTGGCCCCTTCAAACACAGCAATACAACAAAATCTAAACCTCAGGCTAGTTGGTACATGGAGGAACTCAGACTGATGAAATGCAATTGCATACAACTGGAGGGCAAATGGAGAATGAACTAGGACTATGCAGAGAGGAACACTTTCAAATCCACCTTGAGAAGCTACCACCAAATGTTCAAGACCACCAAATGTGCCACTGTAGTAGACCACATTAACGTCAGCACCATCAGAAGCAAGGAGATGTTTGCCATTGGAAAGAATTTCACCTCACTTTCAACAGTATCCAAGTCAATCACCCCTCGCAGGACCTCTGCAACAATCTCTCTTAATTGTTTCGGAAACAATCACTGCCAATTACAGCAGCTTCAACCTACAACTGGGCTGACAGACCTCGCCAAATGCCTCCCAATTTTATCCAAAGAACCAATGCTAACCACAGGGTCCATGATTACCCCAGAAGAAACTGCCACCATTATGAAGTACATCCACTCTGGGGCACCAGCAGATTGCTTCCACCTCCACATCTACTCTGAAGGACTACAACCCCTTTGTACCATGTTCATGCCTATTCTGAATGCCTCCACCACTTCTGTGACCTTTTCAGACATTTGGAAACACACAACTGTCTTCCCATTGCTGAAAAACTGTCTGTAGACCCTTTTAAAATTGCCAACCACAAACCAATCTCCCTGCTAAGATCCCTGGCCAAGGCCTTAGAGATAATCATCAACAGATGCCTTGCTGGATATCTTAACAACCACCAACTCCTCAACACCACTCAGTCTGGTTTCAGACCCAACCACAGCATGAACGTTGCCCTCATTGCTGCCACAGATGACATATGCATGGCTTAGGATGGAGGAGACATGTTGGCCCTTATCCTTTTGGACCTCTCAGCAGCTTTTGGCATGGTCTCCCGCCCCATCCTCATCCAACATCCACATGAAATTGAAATGCAAGGACATGCACTCAGATGGATCTACTCCTTCTAGATTAGAAGGAACCAGTCAGCTTGCACCATACACCTCAGATGCCTCTGACCTCATATGTGGAGTTCTGCAAGGATTCTCTCTGAGCCCTACCCTCTTCAATATATACATGATCATTCTAGCCAACATCTTCCACTCTCATAATATCAATGTCCTCTCTTGTGCTGATGACACACAATTCAATCTTTCCCTAATGAATAAGACACCACGGCCCATATTTATCCTTTTTTTTGCGCTGCATTTGCGTCATTTTTTTAAGTAAAAGCGGCGCAAACTTGCAAAATACAATTGTATTTTGTAAGTTTGTGCCGTTTTTGCTTCAAAAAGCGGCACAAATGCAGCACTAAAAAAGTATAAATATGGGCCCAAGTACCCTGATCAAGTTCAATGCCTGAATGAAATAAATTCCTGACTGGATGAAGACCAACTGTCTGAAGCTGGTACACCAGAAAGACCAATATCATGATCTCCAGAACAAGAACGTTATCATGAGACTCCACTTGGTGGCTTACTGAGCTAGGACTGACCCCAACACCATGGACCTGATAATTATCATTGACAGCAAACTCAACATTACTGTCCAAGTCACTGCTGTCATCCCTCATGCTTCCATACTCTGAAAATGATGAGGAAGGCAAATCACCACTCAGAAAGCTGTCACGCATACCCTTGATACAAGCAAGCTGGACTATGGCAACATCCTCTATACTCTACACCGGCAAAAAGAAAACTCATCACAAGGCTGCAGACCATTCAGACCTTTGTCACCAGAATCATTCTCAACAACCCAGACAACACGCACATCACACCATACCTGAAGAGACACCACTGGGTACATTCACAAATAAGCACTATGGGTGGGGGGAACTGGCATAATTCTCTCTGGCGTAATTACTTGTAACAGCAAGTAGTTATGTGTAATTGCATGAGAAGAGAAGTCGACAATTTAGCATTAGTTTCCTAGTTCAAAATGCACCTTTGTATCCAAAATCGGCCTGATGATGCATTTTGCACTAAGAAAATAACACTAAGGCCCATATTTATACGTTTGTAGTGCCGCATTTGCACTGTTTTTTGATGCAAAAGTGGCGCAAACTTACAAAATACAATTGAATTTTGTAAGTCTGCACTGCTTTTGCATCAAAATGCGGTGCAAATGTGGTGCTAAAAAAGTATAAATAGGGGCCTAAATGCTTCAGGACATGAACATAAGTAGCCTATAGCTACCCTCTCTCTTTGAGCATAGTTCCTGTGCTCCTGCTGTAGGATTGGTGCCACAAATTACTCTTAATTACTTAAGCTTGCTTATTTGCTTAACTTCAGTAATTTGGTATCAGAAGAGTAATGCACAATTACTGATATTATTCCAGCAAAATTAACATTTCACACAGGCTTAAAGAGCAGCATTCAAAATCCTCACCCCCACTTTCAAGCCACTACAAACACTGGCCCAGCATACCTCAACAATTGCATCTGCTTTTGCAAACTTTCCAGACATCCCGCTCAGCCAGACTCCTATTTGCATACATACTAAGCACATGGAAAACCACATCCAGCAGTTGATCCTTCTCATATATCACTCCTAAGGTGTGGGACAACCTGCTGCTACAAATAAGAGCCTCACCTTCACTTTTTGAATTCTGCAAGAAACTGAAAACCTGCCTTTTTGAATAGGCCAACTAGGCCCTAGTTTTCCCTAGACTCATACTTGATAATCGCCAGGATACCCTCCTGCATACCATAACATGGCACACTGGCATAAATTGTTCCCAGTGGAAGTTATTTTTACATATTATGCACCAGTGCTTCTTTGCCTCTCTGTGGGGCTTGTATTTCCCTCGGTATATGGAGACTGAACCTTGGTAAGTAAGGACAGACTATTTGTCTGCCAATGTAGGATCGGTTTCTTTAGACAAAGGTCTCTGGCTGGCGGGGAAAGCTTTTCTCATTAGTGATGATGCCATCTTTAAAAGGTGAAAGAAGTAATAACAGACTGAACTAGAGGTGAAGGTACAGGATCTCACAAACATATGCACTTGCACCTCACACCTGCAATGTTGGAGAACTGACATTGGTCAAATATAAGCTTAACACCCTTTTTACAGTACGGGCAAGTGATGCCCAGCAGACAAATTAAGTTTAGACACAGTGAACAAGGGCAAAAAGGTGTATGTCTGTTGGTCATACATCTCCAACAGAAAGAGTCTATGTCGGCTATCCCAGCAGGTAATAGGTGAGATAATACCCAGTAAAACATCTCTCAGACATCATGGAGGAATTCACTACTTATTTCTTTGGGTTATATGAATCAGTTTTAGCTGACACGGAGTAGTTGTCTAATGTGAAAATTCCAAGATTTTTGGAACAGGATTAGGATGAGTTTGAGGAAGACATTACAGAGAAAGTGCTCATGGGAGCAGCAGAGAAAATGTCCACAAGAAAGTAAGAGCTTCACCATTGATTTTAATAACATCAATACATTTCAGAATGGCATAAGTACTCCGTGATGTGTTCAAAGTTGCTGAAGCCAGTGGGTTCACGCAGAGAGAATTTAACAGAGCATTGGATAACCTAATCGCAAAACCAGATAGAGACACTTTACAATGTGCTAGCTACCACCTAATCATGTTTTTTGAGCTCAGGTGTAAAAATCACTGCACAAATATTGGCAAACAGATTAAAGGGACATATCCCTTCCTTAGTACACCCATCGCAGGTGAGATTTGTATCAGAAGCGTCCTCCTCGGAAAATATGAGGGCTATTTTACATATCCTGTGACAAATATACAACGTCAGTGACCGAAAGCCTGCTCTCACTAGATGTTGATAAACATTTGGTTGTGTAGAGTTGGGTTACTTACTACACACCTTAGGAAGAGCCAAATTGTTACCAGATTTCATCCTGAAGTTCAGTGGCTGCACTATAATCTCTGGGACCCATTAATTTGCAGGGCATTCTCGTCAATACATTTCCTCATCAAGCGAGATACTAGATAAGGATGTCCCCTCTCCCTACTACTTTTTCTCGTAGTACTTGAGAATGTGACAGTGACCATTCATAGAACCAGTGGCTACTGACCCTCGCTTGGCATCAGAGAGCATTTATATAGGCAGGTGATATTCCTTTGACACTATGGAACCTACATTCATTGAGATCTTGATATCCACTGTTATGGAGTTACCCACCTTCTCAACTTGCAAAGTAAACTGCAATACATGTCTGAAGGAAAGTAGCCTCTTTCTAGCATGGTTACCCCCACTTTTGGCCTGTTTGTGAGTGTGTATCAGTGTGTTTTTATTGTGTCACTGGGATCCTGCTAGCCAAGACCCCAGTGCTCATAGATAAAAATCTGTATGTCAGTGTGTTTTGCCTGTCTCACTGGGATCCTGCTAGCCAGCACCCCAGTGCTCATAATTTCTGACCTAATGTGTATGCCTGTGTAGTGCCTAACTGTGTCACTGAGGCTCTGCTAACCAGAACCTCAGTGCATATGCTGTCTCTGCTTTTAAGTTTGTCACTGTAGGCCAGTGAGTTCATTTACCAATTTCAATTGGCATACTGGACCCCCCTTATAAGTCCCTAGTATATGGTGCCTAGTTACCAAGGGCATTGGGGTTCCAGGAGATCCCTATGGGCTGCAGCATTTCTTTTGCCACCCATAGGGACCTTAGACAAACCCTCACACAGGACTACCACTGCAGCCTGTGTGAAATAACGCACATGATATTTCACAGCCTTTATTCACTGAAGTAACTTATAAGTCACCTATATGTCTAACCTTCACTTTCTGAAGGTTAGGTGGAAAGTTACTATGTGTGAGGGCACCCTTGCACTAGCAAAGGTGCCCCCACATTGTTCAGGGCCATTTCCTTGGATTTGTGATTGCAGGGACGCCATTACACGCATGCAGTACATATAGGTCAATATCTATATGTAGCTTCATAATGGTAACTCCGAATATGGCCATGTAACATGTCTAAGATCATAGAATTCTCCCCCACTCCAAATCTGGTATTGGGGAGCCAATTCCATGCATACTGGGGGCTCCACCATGGACCCCCAGTACTGCCAAACCAGCTCTCTGAGGCTTGCACTACAGCTACAGCTGCTGCCACCTCACAGACAGGGTTCTGCCCTCCTGGGGTCCCGGCATCCCAGTCCCAGGAAGGCAGAACAAAGTATTTCCTCTGAGAGCAGAGTGTTACACCCTCTCCCTTTGGAAATAGTTGTTACAGGCTGGGGAGGGGTAGCCTCAACCAGCCTCTGGAAATGCTTTGAAGCACACATATTGTGCCCTCCTTGCATAAACTAGTCTACACCGGTTCAGGGACCCCTTCTCCCCTGCTGTGGTGGGAAACTGGACAAAGGAAAGGGGAGCGACCACTCCCCTGTTCATCACCACCCCGGGGTGGTGCCCAGAGCTACTCCAGTGTGTCCCAGACTTCAGCCATCTTGCTTTGCAAGGTGTGGGGGCACTCTGGAGGCCTCTGAGTGGCCAGTGCCAGCAGGTGACATCAGAGACCCCTCTTGATAGGTCCATACCTGATAAGGTAGCCAATCTCCCTCTTAGGGCTATTATGGGTCTCTCCTGGGGGTTCTCTTCAGATTCTGCTTGCAAGTTTCCTTCAGGAATCCTCTGCAACAACTTCAGACTCTTCTGACCTCGGATCAACCGCAGCCTGCTCGAAGAAACAATGTAACTGCAACAAAGTGTCTATAAAAGACACTTTTCTTCAGCACCCTCAGCTCCAAGTCAGCAACTGCAACAGTTTCCACAGTGTGCATGCTCTGGGGACTCTCTGTCTTCATCCTGCCCCAGAAGGACCGAAGAAATCTCCAGTGGAGTGACGGAGTCAATCCCCTGCTCCAAGCAGGCACCTTCCAAGACCTCGACCGGTACTCTGGGACTCGTCTCACAGTGAAAAGCGTGCTCCTAAGGACACAGAGGGTGGACATCATTGACATAGACTGTCCTGAGGTCCTGCTGATGCAATTTGGAGGAGGTAAGAACTTGCCTTCCCCGAGAGCGATGGTACCCGTGTGTACTGCGTCTTCTTCACCTCCTGAGGCCTCTGTGCAAAATTACTTCATGCACAGCCTGGCCCAGGTCCCCAGCACTCCATCCTGTGACGCTCAACTCGCTGAGTTGTTCTCTGGCGGCGTGGGTCCTTCTTTTGTTGTGCTGCATCAACCGTGTTCTGCACCTCCTTTGAACCCAGGTCCTGCGGCTCCTGGGGTGCTGGCTAGTACCCTGAGGGCTCTCTAAAATGCTGATAGCCCCCTCTTCCTCCTCACTTAGAGTTGAGGCCCCCAGGTGCCTCCTGGGTCCATCCACACCATTTTGATACAAAACGCACTTTTGCCATAGGCAAGGCTTGTTGGTGCCTTCCAACACGAAATCTCATCTGCAACGATCTTCACACCATGGGACATCTTTGCATCAGGCAGGAACCTGCTGGCATATTCCTAGGGTGCATTTCTGCAGTCTTCTACTAACCAGGGACTCTTTTTTTGAACCCTCTTCTGGGTTGGAAGGGGCTCCTGTCCTTCCTGGAACTTCTTTTGACTTCTGGACTTGGTCCAATTCCCTTGCAGGTCTTCAGGTCTAATAATCCAGCAGTTGTTCTTTGCAGACGTGGGCCCATATATATACTTTTTTTGCGCCGCTTTTTATCACAAAAGCGGCACAAACTTACAAAATACAATTTCTCTTGGGGACTGCCAGTTACAGTCTAGCACTTCCAAAGAGAAAAAACATATGTCCACAACATGAAATCAAACTCCCAGTGTGCCAAAGGGGCAGTATTTATCTAACAACCTCACACTTTGGGAGTCTGTAAGAAAACTTGGCTGAGCACTCGCGTGTAACATGGCGGTTGCAAAGCCAGTATTCAATGCTGCCAAAGTAGCTTTCATGGTGGTGGGTCCTCTAAAGACATATAGATCAGCTGGTGGAGATCTGTAAATGTGGCAGGTGGTAGTCTGCCAGAGCAGTGGAGTTGTTAACCTCCATTCCCCTATCATGCAGTCTTCCAATCTCTAATTGTGGCCCTTTGTAGGGGGCACTCCTGGCCAAGCTAAATCTGTCAAAACTGCGTTTCACTAATGGATCAGAAAACAGTCTACTTATTTTACATGCAAAACTATTACCTGTCACATAGGCTGGCACAAGGGCATTCAATGAATTAGTTCAGTCTTCCCTAAGTGCCCTCCAGCTCTCCTCCTCCTTATTTTTCTCATATGTGCCCCTTCACACTCTCTTCTTCTTTACTTTTGTATTGCCTCTACCTCTCAGTCATACCCCTGTATTGCTTCCAATCCCCACTGATCTTCCTACCAATCTCCTTATGCTTTGTAAGCTAAGAAAAATGACATTGAAGAAGGGACAGGGGAGAGCAGAATAAAAGACAAAGAGAGGAACTGAAGAAGAGAAGTAGAGATGAGAATGAGGAGAGGAATTGAGTGAGAGATAAGGATGGGCACAGTGTCACAGAAGCCAAGGGGGGAGGGTACACAAAGCAGCAGGAAGTAAAGATGAGGAATGCCAGAAGAAAGTATTAGGACACAAAAGAACAGGACAGGTCAAGTAACACTGAGGGGCGTATGAAGAGAGAAGCAGAACTAAAGGTGATGAGGATCACAGAGGGAAAAAAGCAAAGATTAGGCAAATGAGAAGAGGGACAGGGATACAAATAAAGATGAGGGACATGTGAAAAGAAGGTCACAGGTGTAAGAGAATTAAAGATGAGGAGTGTCAGAGGAGGAGGTATGGGGCAGAATTAAAGATGAGGAGAGTGATAAGGGAGACAACAGAAAAGTGAAAATGCAGAGTAAGAGTAGGGGGGCACAAAGGGACAGAAATAAAAATGTGACTAAAGATGAGAGAGCGAAACCAGGGGTGCTTGTTAGTAGTGTTGTGCCTTCCTAGACATGCAAGGGTAGTAGATTGCCTGTACTGCTGGCATGTTACCTTAATATTGACTGCAACATATCTGTTGACCATAACATCATGGTCAAAATATTGTCAGTGCCAAAAGGTTGTGGTTCAGAAAATGTGTGAGATATTGGGTTGTTGGTTGAGAAGGGGTATGAACTCTTCTTGAACAATAGTCAAAATTTGTGCTGCATTGGTTCTGATGAGGAGCTGCAAGGGCTGCAATGTGAGGTCCTGCACCGAACTGTGTTGCACTATGTTGGATCTAATGAAGATCTATGAGGTGCTGCAATGCAGGCCCTGAGTTGGGATGCATCACACTGCATCTGTTTTGATGAGGCTGCCGATCAGGAGCTGCGAGGTAGTGTGATGCGAGGTCCTGTGGTGCTTCATCAATACTGCACCCTCTTGTCGATTCTGAGGAAACCCACAGTTGGGCCAGGTGGCATACACTCTGATGTCAGAAAAGAGTCTAGGACCTGAGGCCCTTCTTGGTCATAAGGACTCACTCCAGCAGAGCCCTGCAGCAGGGCACAGGCAGGTCCTGTTGAGAATGGGCAGCTGGGCAGATGCAGGACATGTCTCCAGAGATTGTTATGTCCCCGTGGCTCAGAATAGGAGGCGATTCAGCTAGGCTTTGGAGTCTCGTGGGTGGTTCTTGGTTCAAGGAGCATGTCCTGTCTTCCTTCCTAAGGTAACAGGACAGCAGCGCAGTCCTTCTCGCAGCAGGGCTACAGGGCAATACTTCTAGCAGCAGGGTTGTAGTTGATCTTATTTGGTTTTATTGGGAATCAGGAGTTCGCTTAGCTTTCTGTCTTGCAGACCTGTGCCCCCATCACCTAGTGACTTTTAACCTTCTTAGCTTGCTCTGTTTTAACACATTAATTTTATTATTTCTTCCAAAATGTTATGTTTATAGCTAGGAAGATGTTTTGATTTCAGTTATCAGTTCCACTCTGTGAAGGCGTGACGATCAGCGTCAAAGACAAGTGATATACGTAGATATTCACATCATGCCCTTTTCCCACTTACGTGTGCCAGGAACGTAATGTACTTTTGGAGGAAATTGTTTATATAATTGCCGCCCCAAGCATGCCTTCTTATCTACTGTTAAACATACCTGTGTTAGGCGTCCTACAAGATCTGTATAAATACATCTCATGCAGACAAAATTATCAGAGGGATTCCTACCAGATGCCATCAACGCAATCTATGCTACACGTCGCCTTGATGCAGACCAAGCCTTCGTGTCCCCACGGAGTCTGCTCCAGACACCTAATTTCAAGGTAACATGGGTTCTGGGGCTCTTCTCATTGACATGGTACTGGCAGATTAGGTTTAATACACCTGGCTCTTGTTAGGTTAGAGATTAGGTTCTCCACGCTAGTGTATTAGGACCTATTTCACAACTCATGTTATTGCAAGATGGTGGGGGTCTTTGTATTCAAGACTCTCGTTTTTACAATTCTGCTTCTTGCATTGTTCATTATCCCAATTATTGCCGCTCATGCATTTTACAGTATATTACATACTTGTTAATAAACCTATTGAAAGCTTTGCTGCATCTCCTTTGTTGCCTGCGTGTGACTGAGACTTATTGCTCATGTGAGAAAAGGGTGCTCTCTGTTTAACCACAACTCCCCTGAGATGTCGCACTCTAGAGTCCATGCCTAAGGCTGCCAGAAATCACCTTTTATTGTTTGAGTATATGGTGACGTACTGCTAGTGAGCTGGGATGGTTGGGCCGACAGTTGAGACTTGTTGTAGGATCGACTTAGTCGCCTACAAATAAAAGTGCTGTCATCCCTAAACCAGCAGTCTTGCCTAGAGCGAGAGTCCAACTATGACAGGGCAGCATGGCAGTTCTTCTGAGTGCTCCAACAGTTCCAGAAGTGATCTGAAGAGTTGGTCTGAGGGTTTAATATTTAAACATGCTGCAAGCTTTGAAGTTGGAGACACTTTTAAACTTCCACCACATCTGGATCTGGAATTTCCTTCCTTCTCCTGCCCTGGGTCAAAGGGGTGTGGGGTGACAACAAACTAGTTTGCAGTCCTTTTTAGATGTGCTGAGGAAACCCCTTTGAAGTGTGGTAGGTGACAGCTCTGCCCCTCCCATTAGGTCAGGATGGTCCATCCTGCCAAATCCCAGTCACCCTTTGTGATACTGTCCAGGAGAAAGACACAAAGGCCATCTACACCTAGTCATGTGACCCAGGAGACAGGCTGCAGGTACCAAATGATTAGGACAAGAAAATGCAGACTTTCTAAAAGTGGCATTTTCAGAACTGTGACTTAAAATCTGACTTTGCCATTAAAGATGATTTTAAATTATAAATACTTTGGTACCAAACATGACATTCCTACTTGCTCCCAATCAAAGATCACTTATTAAAAGTAAGAAGGTAACCCAATATTATCTCATGGGAAAGGTAGGCCTTGTAGTACTGGGAAACAAATTTAAGAGGTATTCACCACCAATTGTTGTTGGTTTGTTCTTTAATATGTGATTTTATTGATGGGTTTTTGTGTTTGTACGGGAGAAGGGGAGAGTTCTTTTTTTATAATATATAGATATTTTATTTTTTAATGCCTGTGTTGTGTGTTGTATTGAGTGTGCTAATTAATTAAATAATTACCATATTTGTTATTTGTTTTGGTAAATTACTTTTTTTAAATTTATAATCTGTGTTTGGAGCATTTGTATAATGGTATTCATTGAGTTTTATTAAAATGTCATTTTTTCTGGGGGTTATTGGGTTTGTAGGTTTACAGACAAAAAAGTAGCTTTAATATATGTTTTTTCTTTCGTTTTGATTTGTACATTTTAACTGGGTCATTTACTATTTATCATTTATATTATGTATTTTATTTGATTGATTTCAATTTATATTTTATTATGTCAAACATTCTTCTTTTGAGAAAACATAAAAGTTTTTTTGTAAAAAAGAAATTTCATCTATTGATTTTTTATTCTTAATGTTATTAATCCAGACTTTTTTGCTAATATGTTGTGTATTTGATAAGTTGTTCCTCTGTGACGGAATTGGTTTGGAAGTTTTTTTTTATAGATTTATGTTTCAATATTTAATATTGCAATTTAGTCAACTCATTAAGTACATATTTAATGTATTTGAAATGTGTTATTTTTATTCTTTTCATGTTCAGTCAAGGTATGCTTTTGATACTATATTAATAAATATATTAATGTATAATTAAATATGTACTTGTTTCTATTCGATTGAATGGTTGGGATGGTAATAAAATATATGATGTTTGCAGAGACAAATATATTCCCTAGTGTTGTTATGTTTAGGGTGGAAATAGTAAATGTGGGTCTTTCAGAGCTCAACACTTACCTCAAAATATTAAAGCTGGAGTAGCAATAGTAAAAAAGCCCCCCACTCAAATCTCTTTCCTCAATGTGGATACGTTTGGAGTAAATGTAGCCTGTCCAGAGTCCAACACTTTCTCCAGTGGGGCCACATTTGGAGTGGGAATAGTTAATGAGACCACTTTACTGTCCAACTCTTTTGTACCTTTTAAAAAGCATGCAATGTCAAAGTCTACCCAGGCTGTTTAGAGCAAGCAAAGAGGACTTTGCCATGACACTTCCTTGGTAAAATAAGCTTATCAAACTTATTTTTTAAGCTTATGGAGAGTACAAAAAGCATCCCTTGTACATACCTTCTAAGATTTGTAAAGGACAGTCATTAAATCTATTATTTCAGAACTATTTATGAGGACACCTGAGATGTGAAAGTAAAACACCTCTACATTAACACAAAAACTTTCTGTAAATCTATTAAAATAGTTTCTGTAAGGAATTGGGTTACTGGTTAAGGGGCGTAAAACACTACTCAAGTAGCAACAATAATCCTTGTCAGGGTGAGGAACAAGCAAACTCTAAATTAACCTGTGGTCAACCCCTGGGTAGCTTGGCACAGAGCTGTCAGGCTCAATTTAGTAGCAATGTGTAAAGAATTTCTGCAACACTTGAAGCAGTGATAAATTAAAAAACAAAAACAAAGGAGGATCCCACAGTAGATTAGAAAAATAGAGTAATTTTATTAAAATAACAAAACCAAAACAACAAAAATCAAATCAATAGAAGCAGAGATATGCAATTTTAAACTGTTCAATAAAAATTGGGCCAAAAAGCACAAAGTGCCAACTGTGACTATCCGGTCGTGCCAGACTGGGACAAAATCAAAAGTTCAGGCCGACCACGGTGAGGCGCAAGCTGGCTACCTTGACCCGGTTAGGCCCGCTAAACAAAGTACTGGCTTGCAGAGCGTTGCAAGGATCCGCAGTGGAGATGCGTTGTGCAGCCAAAGTGATGATCATTTCAGTGGTGCAGCGAGGCTGTGATACAAGGTCCTGCATCATAGTCCAGGATTCCGTCAACGAGGGCTTGCAATGTGAAATCCAGCTCAGAGGATGTGTTGCGCAGATAGTGTGATGCATCCATTCCAAGGAGCTGCAAGTCTGTGATGAAGAATCCAGCATTGCCGTCGAGGCTGCCGTTTTTGAGGAATGCAAGGGCCTGCACCAGGCATGTATTGCGAAGCAGCTGTTTCGAAGAGGCTGTAGAGGCGATGCAGGTCTTTGCAATAGGTCCACTTCATGCAGCAGCGGTGATTCATCAGTTCTACTCACGGTTGCACCACACAGCAGAGAAGATGTGTTGGTTTTTCAGGAGCAACAGATGGTGGCAAAGCACCTTTGGTCCACTTCCAATTGTCCAGGACCCGGGTGGCACCACTTGGCAGGGTGGACTAACAGATGGCAGAGTCCAGGTGTGGGGTTCAAGGTTGTTGGAGCCTTCTGTCCCTGAGGTTCAAGTCAGGAGGCCAGCCAACAAGCACTTGGAATCACTCCAGTGGTCTTGGGTTCAACAAATTCAGCAGCAGTCCATCACCCAGCCATGATAACAGCATGTAGCAGGTCAGCACAGCAGGGCAGCAGCCCTTCAGAGCAGTAGTCCAGTAGAGAGGCAGTCCTTTCAGCAATAAAGCAGTCCTTCCTGGCAGGTCCAGAAGTGTACTAAAGGGTTAGTGCCTGAAGCCCCATTATGTAACCTGGTGCCCTCCTTCTGGAAGGTGGGAAAAGCTTCTAGACAGCAGCCTTGAAGTGCATGGAATTCCTCTCTCTGCTGCCCTAGCTTAAAGTTGGCTGCAGTGACAATGTGGAGGTGATAGGTCCTATGTGTGATGTCAGAGCACTCCATATTCAGTTGTAAGTTGGGCTGTGCTCAGCTTTGCCGCCCCATTCTGCCAGCAGATGGCCCAATAAGGCACAACAAATCTTCTTTTGTGTGACCGTCAGGGAGGAATTCACAAAGTTTAACTGTCAGTTACACCCAGTTATGTGACCCAAAACACGCTGCAGGCACAAAAGGGCTAACGTCAGAGAACTTCCAACTTTCTAAAATTGACATCTTCAAAATTGTAATAAAAACCCAACTTCTGCATTAAATAGCGTTTTTCATTACATTTCCAAATGCACCAACCATGATATAGCTACTTGCTCTCAATTGGAGATTATACCTTATTAAATGTAATAACGAATCCCCAATGTATCCTTTGGGAGGGGAGGCCTCTCAGTAGAGAAAAACAAATTTTGAAATGTTTGACTACCAGGACAAGTAAAACTTAAAAGTGCATGTCCAATCTTTTTATTACACAGCACCCTGCCCTATGGGCTACCTAGGGCCTACCTTAGAGGTGACTTATAAATAATAAAAGAGGAGTTTAAGGGTTGGCAAGGGGGTTTCAGTGCCAATTTAACATGGCAGTACAAAATTGCTTTCAGGCTGCGGTGGCATGTCTGGGACATGTTTTCAGGTGCTACTTAAGTGGGTAGCAAAATCAGTGCTGCAGACTCACTGTTAGCATGTGATTTACAGGCCCTGGGTGTGTGTGTGTTTATACCGGGTCAGCTTTAGGGCGGTGCGACTGCTGCGACCGCACTGGGTGCTGACCTGGATATGGGGGCGCTGATCTCTGGGGGCACTCTGTTTATCAATAACTTACATAACTTGCAATTTAACAGCAGCTGCTGAAAAGGTCCTTGTGCGTCCAGCCTTCAGGAAGCAATTAAAATGTCAAGATGACTTCTGTGATTAATGTTCTCACTAGAGAGCGAGATCGAAGTTTTGTCCAGTGGAAGTTTTGACTCGTTATAAAGTAGCGCAGAGGGTTAATTTGCTACTGCAAAGAACAGAACTATGTTTTATGTGCATAACTTTACTAGTGCGTTAAAATAGATGAAAGTGAGCCAAGAGCTATTGAAAAATGAGGGGCACTTTTGCCAAGTGCTAGTGAGGGACGCCAAGAAGGTGGTCATGGGAATGGGGGGTTTGCCAAAAATGATTGTCCCACCGGGCACCACCAATGTTAAAGCTGTGAACATTGGGAGGGTGCTGGTACACCCTGCAGGTGACAACATTGCTGCAGACTCGATTTCAAGCCTGAGACAATGCTGCTGCCTGTTTCCCGTCTGTCTGACGGGCGGTAACCACGGTTTCTGTCCATCAGCCTAGTAGGAAACTCCTAATAAGTCCAGCGGGGTGGTCACCTCTATGGCGCAGCCACCCTTTCGGGAGTTTAGCGGACGGGTTATCCCGCCCATCAAACTCATAATTAGGCCCAAAGTCCTCCTGGTTCCTGGATGATTTTTTTCCCAGTAAACCATGCAATATTATTGCACCTAATATTACTGGGTGAAGTAATATTGCACCATGTGTGTTTTCCATAGGAGTTGGTAACCCATCACTGGCTATCAAGAATAACTGCCCTGACTGGCCTTTAATATTGAAGACCTAAATGTATTACTTATGATTGGTCATGGTTGTTTAATTCATTTCCTCACCTTTTGGTCTTGTGCAAAAACCTATTTATATATTGGACTAGAAAAAAAACAGAATTCTCTGTTCCTGGTCACAAATGCAGTAAAATTGTGCAGCATTAATTCAGCGTGTTGTTTGCACAGGCAGGTGCAACGTTTCTGCACAGTTGTTTGAATAACTTTTCTATTTCTTAGCTTTTCCGTAATTATGTGGAATTTTCGAAAAATTTGACAAAATTACGTTTTAATATGCAAAATGTGAAATTTGCATTCAGCTATATATATTTTAGCATGGCTGCTTCGTCGCATCCATCTTGGATGCAAGGATGCATTTCACTCTTGAAAATCAGAACAAAGAACACAAGTGCCGCAAACAGCAGCCACATGTGTGCTGTTTGTTTGCACCACTATACTTGCACTGTTTCTTTTCTGGCAAACAATGGATAATTATGCCACGTGGTGTAGCAGCATCATTTTGGGAATTTCACTTAATACGTGTAACATACAATTGCTGAAATTAAGTGAGATTATGGTAATGTAACAGAAATTTTGCATGGGCCCACAATTAACCATTTCAGTGAACATTTGCATATGATAGAATGTCTGATTAAGTGATTTGTCTGCTGGTATTCCCTGTTTTTTAGTCCTGGGGTTGCAACCTCCACCAAGACGGCAGATGAAAATCTGACATATTAAGGATTGCTACCATGGCAATGCTAGTGACAATGGAGGTTTAAATATCAAACTAGCTGAGTAATATGTTGGTGAACAAATACGTTGGAGGTAAGTCATTTCTGGAGGAGGTGATAAATCAGGATTGTCATTCTAATATCTTAATCCTGCTCTGTATGCAGAAAGAACTATTACTCTGTATATAGTTGGACACATGCTGACTGGACTATCCTTTGGAGGGATTTTGCAAATGTGAAAAACAGGATTATTGGTTGAGAGGGAGCATGCCTCTCTCAGACAACAACCACAATACTTGTCAGAGTGAACCACAAAAAGTCACTAAATTAACCCCTTCAGAACCCACTGGTAGCCTTGCAAAAAGCAGGCAGGTATAACTTACAGGCAATGTGTAATGTATTTATGCAGCACACAAGCAGTAATAAAGTGAAAACACAACACAAGTAAAATCCAAAACCAATTTAGAACATTTTTTAATTAATAAAATTATACTACAATGACAATAATCCAATCAGTAGAACCAGAGATATTGAATATTAAGGTTTCATGGGGAAATATCACCAAGAAGCAGAAAGTGCCACTGATGTCTATCCCATCGCGCTACACAGGGGAAAGTCACAAGTTCAGTCTGACCACAATGCAGTCCACATGGAATTGAGGGACCAGGTTGGTCCTGCTAAAGAGTTACCTTCTCCAGTTTGGTGCGAAGACTTGTTGGGGGAGACTGCATGAAGAGCAGGTTAGGTGTCATATGCGGTCTTTGCTGTAGCGTAATGATCCGGTCATCGCTGGAGATTTGCATTGGTGGATCTTGTGGACAGTTCCTGTCAGAGCAAAGTGCAGGTCTCACGTTGCCATTCATCATGGACTGTCACAGTCGGCGCAAAGAGCAGGTCTCATCCATGCTTCGCTTTGGCGTTCGTTGCAGGCAGCAGAGTTTTGGCACGAACAGGCCTGTTCGCTGTGGCAAGGTGCCCAACTTCTGAATTTTCACCTCTTTCTTCTTGGAGGACCTCCCCTGATGCAAGTCAATAGTGAAGAACTTTTGGGGAATCTCTTCAAGATCAAGAATCACTCCAGCAGTTGTCACCTTTCTAGAAGTGGCATTTTCAGAATTGCAACTTAAAATCCTACTTCACCATTAAAGAGGATTTCAAATTACAATTAATTTGAGTGTAAACAGTATTTCTCTATCTCCTTGCAATATGAAGCAAGCACTTTTTGGCTGAAAAAAGGTAACTCGGTGTGAGCCTACGGGAAAGATAGGCCTTTCAACAATGAAAAATGACTTTAGGACATTTCACTGCTAGGACATACTTAGCCTGGCATTATTGGCATGGGTTCCCCCAACATTTTGCCCTCTGACCTCTTGTTTTTCCAACTCATTCCTGCTGCCTATCAGGATTCGGTGCACTTCACCACTGTTGACCAGTGCTAAACTGCAGGTGCTCTGTGCTCTAAAACATGGTAATATTGGCTTATCTACAATTGGCACATTTAGGGCCATATTTATACTTTTTGACGCACAACTGCGCCAACGCAGTTGTGCGTCAAAATTTTTAACACCGGCTAACGCCATTCCAAAGCGCCATGCGGGCGCCTTATTTATGGAATGACGTTAGCCGGCGCAGCTGACTGGTGTGCGTAAAAAAAAATGACCCACACCAGGCAGCGCCGGCGTAGGGGAAAATGGAGCTTGGGTGTCAAAAAATGGGGCAAGTCAGGTCTGAGGCAAAATATTGGCCTCAACCTGATTTGCGCCATTTTTTTTTTGACTCTCAACCCCCATTGAAATGACGCCTGTCTTAGCACAGAGAGGAGTCATGCCCCCTTGCCCAATGGCCATGCCCAGGGGACATATGTCCCCTGGGCATGGCCATTGGGCATAGTGGCATGTAGGGGGCACAAATCAGGCCCCCCTATGCCACAAAAAAAAATAATAATACTTACCTGAACTTACCTTAAGTTCCCTGGGATGGGTCCCTCCATCCTTGGGCGTCCTCCTGGGGTGGGCAAGGGTGGCAGGGGGTGTCCCTGGGGGCATGGGAGGGCACCTTCCGAGCCCACAGGTCCCTTAACGCCTGCCCTGTCCAGGCATTAAAAAATTACGCAAAAGCGGCTGGACGTCATTTTTTTTTGACCAGCCCACTCCCGTGCGTCATTTTTGCACGGGAGTTTAAATAAGGCGCACATGCCTTGGAGTAATTTTTTAGACGGGAACGCCTACCTTGCATATCATTAACGCAAGGTAGGTGTCCACGCTAAAAAATTACGCAAACTCCAAGATCTTTGGCGCTAGACGGGTCTAACGCCAAGGTGTAAATATGGAGTTAGCTTTGCGTCGGATTTGCATTAAAAAAAACGACGGAGTTCCGGCGCAAACAGAGTATAAATATGCCCCTTAATATACTTGTAAGTCCCTAGTAAAGTTCACTAAGTGTGCCCAGGGCATGTAAATTAATTGCTACTAGTGGACCTGCAGCCCTGATTGTGCCACTCACACCAATAGCCTTCAAACATGTCTCAGGCCTGCCACTGCAGAGACTCTGTGTGCAATGGGCTTCCATGAATTAGACCGGCAAGTGACTGAGCATCACAAGTATAAATATTCAGCACCTATGGCTCCCGTGTCTATCACCAAAGACAGCCAGGACATCTCTGTACCTGGGCCCCAAGAGCCAGGTAAAATTGATCTGACTGTCACAGCTTGGTCTTAGGATCTGCACAACCTTAACTACCAGTGGGTTCCTCTGATCTCACCCCACAAGTAACCAAGGGCCAGATGTAGCAAAGGTTTTTACCCATTCTGTGTCTATGGGAAAAAGTGTTCGTACATATGGCCGCAAGTGTCACTAGTAACTTTTCCTATTGACCGCAATGGTGAGATTTGACAGCTTGTAAAGGCAGTGATTCTATTTAGGCTTTAAAATCCATAACTCCAGTAAAACATAACTGATTTGCTTTGATTTGGTGTATAAAATGATATAAACATCTGCTCTATTTTTATAAATTGGTGTAGGAATGCTTTCAAGTCTTGTCAATTACTTATCATCCATGTTGGTACTCTGAAATGCTTCACACATGTTCATCTCGTAAAGCCTGACTGCTGTTTGCCATACTGTCAGGACTGAGTGTGAGATTGTGTTGTGAAGTAATAAATTACAACACAATCGCGTATTTTCAATAATTTGTAGGTTTATTCGAAGTCGCCCCAGCCATCGTCCTCTCCTCCAACCGTCCTCCTGCATTCATCCACATTCCACATTCTGTCACCTTGGAGATCGCGTGATCCCAGTATTATCAATATATCACACATCTCCCTTTCCATATTTAACAAAACTAAACAGAAATACTCGTTTTCTAATTAACAATATCTAGAACAAAGTGAAGAAAATCAAATGCAACAGAAACATATACTCTCCCAATCAGTTATCAATGGAGAACATAGGTGGTCATTACAACCCTGGCGGACGGTGTTAAAGCGGCGGTAAGACCGCAAACAGGCTGGCGGTAAAAAAATGGGAATTATGACCGTGGCGGAAACCGCCAACAAAGACAGCCATTTTAACACTCCGACCGCCACGGCGGTACAGACAAACAGCGCGGCGGTCACCGCCAACAGACAGGCGGAAGACAAAGTACCGCCAACAGTATCACAACCTACCAATACGCCACCTTTTCCGGGGCGGATTCACTGTGGATAAAAACAAGGCGGAAACAGCCATTTCAAAGGAAAAACGCCCACCTCTACACACTCCACGAAGAATCAGGACACCATGGATCCGGAACTCCAAATACTCCCTGCGATAGTCTTCCTGCTCCTGTATGACCATCATCAACGTCGGCGCCGAAGACAACGGTGAGTACTGCACCTACGACATAGGGGAGGGGGAGGCAAAAGTCAGGGACACACACACACGCAACACCCCCACCCCCACTCCATATACATCACGATTAGTAGTGCAGGTAATGTACCATTCAATGTCTGTGGACCACTGGGCCCAAAATGCATGGGCGAGGCCCACATCAGATACCTGATCAAAACGGAGAGAACACTGCAGGGGCATCGGACAGAAATACAACAGGCACCTCAGGGGGAAGGGAAGGGTGGGCACCTCAGCCGGATGACTGCACGACGCCAGATCCACGAGGGGGCTCCATGCCCATTGATGTATCCTGGGGAGTGCAAAGCCACAGTCTCTCAAGTCTCTACAGTGGGTGGTTTTCCCACTGTTCAATCCTGGGGAGTGCAAAGCCACAGTCTCTCAAGTCTCTACAGTGGGTGGTTTGCCCACTGCCATATCCTGGGGAGTGCAAAGCCACAGTCTCTCAAGTGGATAACAGTCTCCACTGGTTCTGGAGGGGGACTGGTGCCCAGAGTGCTTCATCCTGTGCAGGACAGAAGGAGTGGATGCTGTTCTCAACTGGTTCTGGATGGGGACTGGTGCCCAGAGTGCTTCATCCTGCGCAGGACAGAAGGAGTGGATGCTGTTCTCAACTGGTTCTGGAGGGGGACTGGCATCCAGAGTGCTTCATCCTGTGCAGGACAGAAGGAGTGGATGCTGTTCTCAACTGGTTCTGGATGGGGACTGGCGCCCAGAGTGCTTCATCCTGTGCAGGACAGAAGGAGTGGATGCTGTTCTCAACTGGTTCTGGAGGGGGACTGGCGCCCAGAGTGCTTCATCCTGTGCAGGACAGAAGGAGTGGATGCTGTTCTCAACTGGTTCTGGAGGGGGATCGGCGCCCAGATTGCTTCATCCTGTGCAGGACAGAAGGAGTGGATGCTGTTCTCAACTGGTTCTGGAGGGGGACTGGCGCCCAGATTGCTTCATCCTGTGCAGGACAGAAGGATTGGATGCTGTTCTCAACTGGTTCTGGAGGGGGACTGGCGCCCAGAGTGCTTCATCCTGTGCAGGACAGAAGGAGTGGATGCTGTTCTCAACTGGTTCTGGAGGGGGACTGGCGCCCAGAGTGCTTCATCCTGTGCAGGACAGAAGGAGTGGATGCTGTTCTCAACTGGTTCTGGAGGGGGACTGGCGCCCAGAGTGCTTCATCCTGTGCAGGACAGAAGGAGTGGATGCTGTTCTCCACTGGTTCTGGAGGGGGACTGGTGCCCAGAGTGCATCACTCTCCCCGTGACGGTCCCAGTTCCGTCACTTCCCCTGCCGCACATGGGCTAGCGGTGCTTTAGTTGGCGGTGCTTGTCCTGTTGAGCAGTGCTTGTCCTTATCAGCGGTGCTTGCCATGGCGGTCTGTGCCCTGTTCAGCGGTGCTTGGCCTGTTCAGCGGTGCTTGTCCTGTTCAGCGTTGCTTGCCATGGCGGTCTGTGCCCTGTTCAGCAGTGCTTGGCCTGTTCAGCGGTGCTTGCCATGGTGGTCTGTGCCCTGTTCAGCGGTGCTTGCCATGGCGGTCTGTGCCCTGTTCAGCGATGCTTGGCCTGTTCAGCGGTGCTTGTCCTGTTCAGCGGTGCTTGCCATGGCGGTCTGTACCCTGTTCAGCGGTGCTTGGCCTGTTCAGCGGTGCTTGCCATGGTGGTCTGTGCCCTGTTAAGCGGTGCTTGCCATGGCAGTCCTTCATTGCCCAGCGGGGCTGTGGGTGCCGGGGCCCTCCTGGGCACTGACTCTGGCGGTGGCCTCCTGGCCACTGATGATCGGGCTGCCCTCCTGGGCACTGACTCTGGCGGTGGCCTGATGGGGCTGGTGGTGGCCTCCTGCGCAGCGGGATGATGGCAGTCTTCTCCGCCGTGCTGCTCTTCCCAGACTTTGGCGATTTCTTCTGACCCTTCACCACCTTGGGAGGAGTCACAGCTGAGTGGACACTCCCCCCGGGACCCTTGTGAGTGGCTTTGCCTGCTGGAGTCTTCCCCCTTTTCTCGCCGGGCACTGTCCAACTTCTGGTGCTTCACAGGGGGGGGGGACTGGCTCCGTGTCACACTGGCTGCCCTGGTGCCCGGTGCACTCCACATACCTCTAACAGGCACCACTGGTACTGGCGATTTTTTGGCTGAGGTGCTAGTACGGTACCTATGAATTGGAGGGGGGGGTGGTGGGAAAGAGGTCAAGCTTGCTCAGGAAAAGTTTCTTAGGAATACTGGGACGGGTGGCTGGAGGGGGTCTAGGAGTGGAGGAAGAGGAGGTGGTTGTAGGAGGTGTAACTTTTGTGGCTTTGGGTGCAGGTGCATGCGCTGGAGGGTGTTGTGAGGTGGATGGCTGTTGGGTGGGTGTGTGCCTGCGTTTGTGTACTTTGGGAGGGGGCGTCACAGACACACTGGGAGAGGACACAGGGGACGTATAAACGGTAGTCGGGGTGGTGAGTGCAGGTGAGCGGGGTGTGGTGGTGGGTGTGCTGGTGCGGGACCTAGTGGCTGTAGTGGTAGTGCATGCAGGTGAGAGTGTAGACGACACTGGGAGGGAGGAGGGAGACGACGAGGAGGGGGACACAGTTGAGGCAGTGGATGTTTCCGTGTCTGTATGTGTGTGATGCTTGTGTGAGTGCCTGTAGGATGTGTGTTGCTTATGTTTGCCTGAGCTTCCCTTGTGTGTTGATGTGTGTGCAGGCTGGTCTGATGGTGTGCTTGGGATAGCCTGAGGTACAGGGGATTGGGTCTGGGTGGAGGAAGTTGGAGGGGGGAGGCTAGAGACAGGGACAATGTCTGCCATCAGTGCTGAGGCCAGAGATTGCAGGGTTCGATGAAGGGCAGCCTAACTAGAATGAATGCCCTCCAGGAAAATCATTTGTGTTTTGCAATTCCCTTTCTACACCCTGGATGGCATTCAAAATGGTAGACTGCCCAACAGTGAGGGACCTGAGGAGGTCAATGGCCTCCTCACTGAGGGCAGCAGAGGTGACAGGGGCTGAGATGCCTGGGGCGAAGGTGATGCCCACCCTCCTGGATGAGCGGGCACGGGGCGAAGGCTGAGGGGCTGCTGGGAGGGTGGTGCTGGTAGGGGGGGTGGCGGCTGTACCTGCAGAAGTGGGGGGCACAGATTTTGCCACCACCACAAGGGAGCTCCCATCGGAGGACGAGTCTGTGTCGCTGGTTGCTGATCCTGTCCCCACCGTGAAGCTCACCTCGCCCTCCGTCCCACTGGTGTATTCTGAGTCCATGGTGTGGCCCCCCATGGCCATGTGGGATGCAGCTCCCTTGTGCTCCGGTGCCACTGTACCTCCGCCTGATGATGCTGATGCACACAAGAACAGAGAGACCACAAAAAGGGGGGTGGGGGGCGACAGAAGAAAGACAGGATGAGTGCATGGCTTACCGCTACCGTGGGCGGACAATACAGACACAGCAGCCCCCTGCACTACGCCGTGCTGTTGGGCTCTACAGATGCAGTTCCTGGGATATGGCCTACATGGCTATGGTGGACATCAGCACACATAGATGACACAGGCGCATGTATACCTGTACTTGGCACTCTACAGAGGCGGGGTGGAGTGCCACATGGCCTGCATTACGGAGGGGCCTATCCTACGGAACTCGCCCTGGCCTAGGGAAACCCACAGCCCTCCTCCCCCACCCAGACACCTTCACTGCGCGCAAAGTCCGCAGAATGATCTTGTACTCACCCCCTTGTGGCTGCTGTGATGCCCTCAAGCGCCCATCCAACTCCGGGTAGGCCACCGCCAGGATCCGGAACATCAGGGGCGTCATGGTTCGACAGGCACCCCTCCCACGTTGGGAGGCCATCCCCAGCTGAGCCTCCGCCGTTTTCTTGCTCCAGCGGCGAATGTCCTCCCATCTTTTCCGGCAGTGGGTGCTCCGTCTCTGGTGGACCCCCAGGGTCTGGACGTCCTTGGCGATGGCACGCCAAATATTCTTCTTCTGGTGGGCGCTGACCTACATGACATGTACAGGGAAAGAAGAGAAGTGATTAGCAACTGCACGTCGAAGTGAGTGGCCCACATCCCTCGCCTTGCCATGTGGCACATGCATTCACAGTCCATGCACGCAGAACTCTGCTCCCTTCCTACTTACAACCAGCCCTCTCCACACAGGCATAGCCCATACAACATGCTCCCTGTGTACTCACCTGTTGGTCTGGAGGACCGTAGAGTAGAGTGTACTGGGGGAGGACCCCGTCCACGAGCTTCTCCAACTCCTGTGCAGTGAAGGCAGGGGCCCTTTCCCCAGACGCACGAGCCATTGTCTCTTCCACACCAAGGTCACAGCAGCACTAGCAGTGTAGGTCCTCTCCTGTCGAAGATCAGGTATCGAGTGATAGAACAGATAGAAAATAGCGGTCATGTCCGCGGCGGTCACGTCCACGGCGTGCGTATCATCACCGCCGGCGCACTTCCTCATTGGCTCCTGGGACCCATAGGGTCCAATGTTAACCAATGCAGCATTGCACCGCGGTCTTCGGCCGCCTACGGCGACGGTGTACACCAGCGCAGTTACCTCACATCCCATTGTCCCAGTTTAGAGGTCAGGCAGCCGCCATTTCAGGGGCCCACATGGCTTCATTTTCAACTGCGTCACACATACCTAGGCCTGGACTCAACACACATACAGACAACTTTTTGGATTTTGTTTTGTGTTCTGTGTACACTGTGGGTACATACCTCTGCGTTGTTTGACTCTGTGGTCGCTGTTGTCCTTCGTAGGCACCGTCAGCTGGGACATGTGAGGAGATGGCGGAATCCTCCGGTGTACCAACCTCTGGTGGACCTGTTGACAATGGAGGAGCGACATTTAATCATCACCTACAGGTTTGACCGTGCCACAATCCAGGAACTGTGTACCCAGTTGGAGTCTGACCTGATGTCAGCTATCCGCCATCCCACAGGGATCCCCCCTCAAGTGCAGGTGCTATCAGTGCTCCATTTCCTTGCAAGTGGGTCATTTCAAACAACAGTGGCAATGGCATCAGGGATGTTCCAGCCTATGTTTTCCAACGTGTTGTCCAGAGTGTTGTCTGCCCTGCTGAAACACATGAGGAGCTACATCGTTTTCCCTCAGGTGGAGGATTTGGCTACAGTTAAAGGTGACTTCTATGCTCTTGGACATATCCCCAAAATCATAGGTGCCATTGATGGGACCCATGTAGCTCTGGTCCCCACCTCCCACAGGAGTGAACAGGTGTACAGGAACCGGAAGAGTTATCATTCCATGAATGTACAGATGGTATGTTTAGCAGACCAGTACATCTCCCAGGTAAATGCTATGTTCCCTGGCTCAGTGCATGATGCCTACATCCTGCGGAATAGCAGCATCCCTTATGTGATGTGTCAACTCCAGAGGCACTGTGTGTGGCTATTAGGGGACTCTGGTTACCCCAACCTGTCATGGCTACTGACCCCAGTGAGGAATCCCAGGACCAGGGCAGAGGAACGCTACAATGAGGCCCATGGACGGACTAGCAGGGTGATCGAACGCACCTTCAGCCTCCTGAAGGCCAGGTTCAGGTGCCTCCATATGACAGGTGGTTCCCTATTCTTCTCACCAAGGAAGGTGTGCCAGATCATCATCGCCTGCTGTATGCTTCACAATCAGGCTTTGCGACGCCAGGTGCCTTTTCTGCAGGAGGATGGTCCAGATGACGGTGTTGTGGCAGCTGTGGAGCCTGTGGACAGTGATGAGGAGGAAGCAGAGGAAGAAGACATTGACAACAGGGACTCAGTTATCCTGCAATATTTCCAGTGACACACAGGTGAGAACACATTCCTGCCTACTACAAGTAGTTTCACTCTTCTAACTATATACCTGTTTGTCAATTTCAACCAGTATATGGTAACTGAGTTGTACATTTCCATTACGGTTTCACAGGTGTGGTTACCAACGTGTGTCATCTGCTTACATTCCTCATGGACTTGTGATGTGTGACATAGGTATGTTGACATTACTTTTGAGAACGGATTTTGTCACAGTCATTGGTAATACACATTTTCAAAATCACAGACTGACTCCAGATTGTTTTGTGGTTCAAGGGTGTTTATTGAAGTGCTAAATATTGGAGGGGGCGGTAAAATGGTGAGGGGTGATGGTGGAGGAATGTCCATGGCAGAGTCCAGTCTATTAGTCTCACAGGTGCACTGCCCATATGGGCATAGGAAGTGAAGCTGGGGCAGTTCCAATATGGACAGGGTTACAAAGTGGGACAGTGGGATGACAATCAGGGTGGTCTCATTTCTTGGCGGGGGACTTGCCATCGTGCTCTGTCCTGTTCCTGGATCTCAGGGACCGCTTGCGGGGTGGTTCTCCGTCTGCAGGGGGTGGGGTGCTGGCGTGGTGGTCCTGTGGTGGTGCCTCCTGTCCACTAGCGCCGGCAGAGGTGGTGGGCAGTTCATCGTCCATGCTAGTGTCAGGGGCCCCTTGGAGTGCCACGGTGTCCCTCCTGGTGTTAAGTATCTCCTTCAGCACCCCTACGATGGTGCCCAGGGCGGAGCTGATGGTTCTGAGTTCCTCCCTGAAGCCCAAATACTGTTCCTCCTGCAGGCGCTGGGTCTCCTGAAACTTGGCCAGGACCGTAGCCATCGTCTCCTGGGAGTGGTGGTATGCTCTCATGATGGAGGACAGGGCCTCGTGGAGAGTGGGTTCCCTTGGCCTGTCCGCCCCCTGTCGCACAGCAGCCCTCCCAGTTCCCCTGTGTTCCTGTGCCTCCGTCCCCTGGACCGTGTGCCACTGCCACTGCCCCCAGGTCCCTGTTGTTGTTGGGGTGGTGGGTTATCCTGGGTTCCCTGTAGTGGTGGACACACAGCTGATTGACGTGTCCTGGGGACGGAGGTATGGGCCCGCTGGGTGGGTGCTGTGCTGGTGTTGTCAGAGGGTGGAAGGTCTGTGGTGGGCTGTGCCTGTGCGAGGGGAACCGACTGTCCCGAGGCCCACGATGGTCCGGCTGGTCATCTGGATCCAGTTGGCCAGAGCTGCTGTCATCACTGTGGGCCTCTTATGTGGGTGGGGTAGAGATGTCTGGACCCTCCTGTCTGGTGACGTTGGGTAGTGGTCCTACAGGGGTGTAAAAGCAAGATTATTGCATGTGTGTGTCATGGTGTGCAATGGGTGGGTGTGCGTGTACCCCGGTGCTAGCATTCCTGTGTGGGGGCTTGTATGATGATTGTTGGGGGGGTGTTATGGGTATGTGCAGTGGGCATGCTTTAGTGAGGGGTGTCATGCTTTGTTGTGTCATGCAGGGCTTGGTGTTGGGATGGGTGGTTTATGTTATAAGTACATTAGTGAGGAGTTGGAGTGATAGGGGAGGGGTGAGGGGGGGGGTCTGTGATAGCATGCAGGTAGGGTGGGGGATATGATAGTTAAGATTTGACTTACCAGAGTCCATTCCTCCACCGACTCCTCCGAGGCCCTCAGGATGCATAATGGTCAAGACCTGCTCCTCCCATGTTGTTAGTTGTGGGAGAGGAGGTGGGGGTCTGCCGCCAGTCCGCTGTACCTCGATGTTGTGCCTGGAGACCACGGAACGCACCTTCCCCCGTAGGTCGTTCCACCTCTTCCTGATGTCCTCCCGATTTATTGGGTGTTGTCCCACTGCGCTGACCCTGTCGACTATTCTTTGCCATAGCTCCATCTTCCTAGCTATGGAGGTGTGCTGCACCTGTGATCCAAATAACTGTGGCTCTACCCGTACGATCTCCTCCACCATGACCCTGAGCTCCTAATCTGAGTACCTGGGGTGTCTTTGCCGTGCCATGGGGTGGTGTGGGTGATGTGTGGGGTGGTGTATGTGGTGATGAGTGTGGTGATGTGTAGGTGTGTGTGGTGTTTTGTGCGTGGATGTAGTGTGGGTGATGGTGTTGTGTGCCTCTGTGTGGTGGCGTTGTCTATGCTGTGCAGTCTCCCTGGCGTTCATCAAACTTTTTGGTCGTAGGGGTTTGTGGGTGATGTGGGTGTGTGTTTTTATATAGTATTGATTGTGTGGGAGTGGTGTTTGTATGTGTATCAGGTGTGTGTACAGTATTTGGAATTGTCCAATGTGACGGTGTTTTGGAGATGTGTGTGTATTTTGAGCGTGGCGGCGGTGTGTACCGCCAATTGAATACCGCGGTTGAAAGACCGCCGCGTGGATTCGTGGGTCGTGATAGCATGGGTGTGTTTCTGTTGGCGTGACGGTGGAGGTTTTGTTTTTGCCAGTTTATCACTGACCTTTGGTGTGGCGGACTTGTGTGGGTGTCTGAATTTTGTCGGATTCCGAGATGTGGGTCATAATAGCTGTGGCGGATTTCCGCGGCCGCGGCGGTGTGTTGGCGGTCTTCTGCATGGCGGTAAGTGGCTTTTACCGCCAATGTCGTAATGACCCCCATAGTCTTTAAAATGTTCAGGACTGATTCTCCTCCTACAACTTCTCCTTGCTCTATCCAACTTTCTAACGTCCTCATCGCTGTCACATTTTGTTGCTGACCACGAATTGCTTCTGAAATTGCTGTTACCTTCTGTAATTTTGCTCGGTTCCACCACTTCCTTCAGCCAAACCACTCTGTTCATGTTCCAAATTCTACCATCAGAAATTTTGACAGCGTTCTTAAATAGTTTAATCACTTTAAGAGGTCTGGTGAATTTTGACCCCTCTGCACATCCAACGGGCGCTTTTACCTTTACCATATTTCCCACAGCTATGTTCATTTTACACACTTTCTTCCTTTCATCATATTCTTGCTTTCTTTTACGGATAAGCCTTTCTTCTCTATCCCGCCAATCAGTGTTGACTAAATTGAAGCCATTCTTCATCCAATCCATCCATCCTGGACATAAATTGGTATTGGGTATTCTCTTCCTAAACAGTTCAAAAGGAGATTTACCAGTGGTCGAATGAGGTAAAAAACGATAAGCTGTGATCCTCTTCAAGAGTTCTGTCCGCCAATTCAAAGTGTTCGCTTTTGCAAGTTGAATGCTCTCTTTTATATACTTGTTAAATCTTTCAACTGCACCATTAGTCTCTGGATGATACACCACTGACCTTTTATGAATTATGCCACACCCACCCATAAATTTCTCAAAGGCTGTTGAACAAAATTGTGGGCCATTATCTGATAATAAAGATTTAGGAAATCCTTCTTTCCTAAAAGTGTCTTCCAGGAAGCTTATCACACTACGAGAGGAGACCTCACATACATTTTTAACCTCAACCCACCTGGAATACAGGTCTATTAGCACAATCAAATATGGGGTAGAGTGTTCACCTGGCAAAGGACCAACAATGTCGATTGCTACTTCATCCCAAGGTTTGCATGGTAAACTCCTACAATGCATAGGTACATTGCGAGTTTTTAATATTTTGTCACTCCGTGCACATGGTATACACTCTCTAACCAAGCGCTCTGCTTCCAGATCCATTCCTGGCCACCAAAAATTCACTCTTAAATTCTCTTTTGTCTTGCCTATCCCAAGATGGCCCTCATGAGCTTGATTCATAATCCTGTTCCTTAGTACTTTCGGTGGAACCAACCTTGTACCTCTCAACAATTTACAATTATACACTGCCAACTTATCTTTTATCAAACTCCAAACCCTACCCAGAGCACCAAATGTTCCACTTTCTAAAGCCTTACACACACCACTTAGCTCTACATCTTCCTTTACCGTATCTTTCCATTCCTGCTCAGTTATAGCGCCACTTGTAATTTCACACACATCGCTGATAATTTCACACACATTTTCCTCCAGCACAGTAATGTCTTTTTGTTCACCATCCTTCACATCTTCCTCCATCAACCTGGACAGACAATCCGCACTGACATTCAATGTGCCTGGTAGATACCCCACTTTAAATTTGAAATCCTGTAACCCAATGATCCACCTTCTTATTCTTGCAGAAATACAATTCAGACCCTTACTGCCAAACACTTCTACTAAAGGCTTGTGATCAGTCAACACCTCAAAGTCCTTACCCCAGACAAAATGTCTAAATTTCTTCAGTGCCCAATATATAGCCAACGACTCCCTTTCAATTACAGAATAATTCTTGTCAGCTCCACTCAAAGATTTCGATGCACAAGCAATCATCCTTTTCTTTCCTCTGTCATCCTGCATCAGAACCGCCCCCAACCCTTTCGCACTAGCATCAGTGACAATAGCAGTAGGCCTGCCCGGTTTAAAGGCTTGTAAACAAGGGGCATGTTCCAATTCTTCTTTAATTTTGACAAACTCCTCTTCACATACAGCGTCCCACTTGAATTCTCCTCCTTTCTTTAATAAATCTCTCATATTCACCGTTTTCTCTGCCAGATTCCTGATGTACCTCCCATAGTATTCAACCATCCCCAAAAATGAACTCGCTTCCTCCTTAGTTTGGGGAGAAACCAACTTTTTGATTGTCATTACCAAATCCGGTTTGGGTCTTACCCCATCCCCTGTAATCAAATGTCCCAGTTATTCAACCTCAGCCAGACCAAAACGACATTTCTTTCTTTTGAGGGTAAGACCAGCTTGACTTAAACATCTCAACACCAATCTCACTCTTTCCCAATGTTCCACCGCTGTATCCGCAAAGATTAACACATCATCTTGGTAACACTTCACACCATTCACATCTTTCAGGACTTTGTGCATAATGCGTTGAAACACAGAAGCTGCTGACACAAGTCCAAAAGGCATTCTCTTGAATTTAAAGGCACCAAAAGGTGTAATAAATGCAGTCAGTTCCTGTGAACTCTCTTCTAGCTCCACCTGGTGATACGCTGATGTTAAATCCAAGGTGGAGAAGTGCTTTGCTCCACCAATCATAGAGACAATTTCCTCAATATTTGGAAGAGGAAATTTGTCAACCACCACCTCTCTGTTCAGAGCCCTAAGGTCCACACATAATCTGATATTTCCATCACCCTTCCTTGCCACTACTATGGGAGCCAACCACTCAGTTGCTTCCACTTCCTCAATTATACCTAACTCCTGTAACTTCTTGAGTTCAGTTACTACTGGCTCTTGCAACGCCAAAGGAATCTTCCTCATTTTCGCTACCACCAGAATAGCACCTTTCTTCAGTCTAATTTTATGTTTATAACCCTTTAGACATCCCAACTTTTTCTAAAAACACCTCAGGAAATTCACAGACCAACTCACGCTCTTCGCCATCCACACATTGCACTTGCACCTGTGGTTAAACATTCGGACTTAACACGACACCTACCAGTTTTTGATGTGTCCAACTTAAAAGATTGTCACCCTGGTTGGACACATACATTTTCCCTAAAAGATGTCTACCTTTCAGTTCGAGATGACCTTCAAAATACCCTAACATCTTTATACGTTGCCCACCATAACTGCCGGGACACACATCCATTTTCCTTAACTTTCTATCTTTCCCAATTAACATGTCAAATTTTTTTTTAGAAATTATCGTCAATTGAGAACATGAATCAAATCGCATCAGTAAATCAACACCATCTACTCTCACCACTTCACTGGGATGTTCCCCACACTTCACCCGTGCTTTAACCTGAAAAACGACTTCCTGAGATACTGTATTGACCTCTTTCATCAAATTACTATTGTAATTCTTCTTCTTTCTATTACGGCAACATTTATAGAAGTGTCCTTTCCTTCCGCACCCATTGCACACAACATTTAATGCTGGTGCAAATGCTCACATTAGCTTTGTGGCCACTTTTGCCACATCTGAAACATTCTCCTTTAAACTTCATCACATCCTCACTTTTTTTTTTCTCCACTCTCCTTGCTCTTTACTTCACATACTATCTCCTCCACCGGTGAACTTTCTCCACTTGGAACTTTGTTTCCACTTAATTCCATAACGCACTTCAGCATATGTTCCACCCTTTTTGCCACCATAATCACTTCTTCCAAAGGTGGTTCATCTTTTAACCATAACTCTTCCCTAATTTTATCACTACTGCACTTTAACACAAATTGATCTCTAATTCTTTCATCCACTGACATTCCAAATTTACATGACGCTGCCAGTTTCCTCAAACTGGTTATAAATTCCTCCACCAACTCATCTTTACCTTGTTCCCTTTTTCCAAAATAATACCTTTCCATTATCGTACTCACCCTTGGTAAATAATGTTTGTCTAGTTTCATAACACACATCTCATATTCATTCAAACTTCTAGCCTCCTCAATGCTCAAATCAGGCAAATTTTCTAGTACCTCTTGTCCCTCACCCCCCAGACAGTGCATCAATAATGCGTGTTTCCTTTCAGCACTCAATGTCGGGCCACACACCCTAGCATAGTGAACAAACATTTTCTTCCATTTGGTCCATGGATATATCGGATCCCCTGGACTACTCAGAAAAAACGGAGTGGGTGTTACGTTCTGCATAACTCAGTAGTAAATACCTATCTCCCCAAATTACGTAGATGCTAGAGGACAGCAATCAACACAATGTATGTCCGACCTCCAAACAACTGTTATGTGACTGTCACAATGTCCCAAATCTCCTGTTGGTTGTCAAACACAGTTGTTTCCAATCCTCAAATGTGTCTGTCAGAATGTACTCCTTATATCCTCCACAGAGTGGTAAAGGTGTGCCTGTCACCGTATGTCCCACACAACAGGCAAAAAAAAAAAAATTGCTATAACATTTAATGTGTGAAAGTGCCTGAAATAAAGATGCAGAAACAATCTCACAAATATGAGACACTTCCCCTTTACAGTCTTGAAACGATCATCCCTTTAAGGATAACCTCGTCCTGGGATGCTTGAAATAAAGATGCAGAAACAATCTCACAAATACGAGGCACTTCCCCTTTAAGGTCTTGAAACGATCATCCCTTTAAGGATAACCTCGTCCTGGAACGCGTCCCCAAAACGAAAGTATTACACACTGCGTAGTCCTTCTTTCTCCAAAATCCTGCTGTTTCTCCGTTGCTCCGCAGCGGGATCGAAGTAGCTGCAAGCCACAAATCCTGCTGTGTTTCGTTGCTCCGCAGCGAGATCGGAGTAGCCGCAGGCCTCTCAAAGCGGCTCCAACTCCGAAATCACTGAAGTTGAACCCGATGCTGGGAACGGGAAGTAGGGATCGTCTCTGATCCGTCAGATCTGCAAACGCTGGGATGCCGCACAGTGATCGGAGCCGTTAGAATCCGTCTCCCATCCCCTGAACGCCACTGTGAGTACTGCCAGCTTCAGTTATTCACTTCTAATTCGATGTTGAGGCGACCGCCATCCTCGTCGCCAAATGTGAGATTGTGCCAATAATTTGTAGGTTTATTCGAAGTCGCCCCAGCCATCGTCCTCTCCTCCAACCGTCCTCCCGCATTCATCCACATTCCACATTCTGTCACCTTGGAGATCGCGTGATCCCAGTATTATCAATACATCACACTGAGCTAAGGATTTATTATTGTGAATCAGAGGGATCATCTTTGGGGTATTGTGAGCATATTACATAGTGAAGCCTAATCAGCCTCAGTGCATAATACCACACTTTCCTACAATTATGTTAAATCTCAGATGCAAGTGCATGTTCTCATATGCCCATACTGGAATAAGAGCCCGTCTTACTTTCTTACATTGTATGGACACATGAAATCCAACCATATGTTTTCAATTGGTTTGTATTCTTTGCTGGGTTCTACCTTTCTTATTTGATGGCAAATATATCCACTGTGCTTATTAGGCAATTGTTGATGGATGGATTGATGGGGATCATGGGACCATGCTCTCACAGTGGTTTGGCAAACATTACAATTGGTACCCACAACCTAATGCCAAACACTGATACAACTTGTGTGGCAAGCCCATCTTATCATCCCGGTATCCAACATCCTCACATCATTGACCACTATGGCCATCCAAATAAGGTGTGATAGAGGCATTATCTTCTCTTTCAAGTACTTCCTGATGGACTTTGTCCAATGAAGTCTCATTGCCAAAGCAACAGACTCTGCAACCATTGTCAACAAAACCCTCATTGCCACGTCCTCATCTATGAAAAACAAATTTGAAACCAGTTCCCCACGATAATTAATCATACTGAATCTCTCTCTTCCCTGATGCTCCCAAAAATTCATTGATACCAGCTGGTGTACCAACAAATAAGACAAATTATGAGCCATATATAACAACAGCCTAACACAAATCACAAAAATGTTCTTCACATACAGTTGTCTTTTATCAGTGGATGTAGCAACCTATTTTAAATCTACCACCCTCCATGTATGAAACAAAAGTGACAACTTCTTCAAAAGGACTAAAAAGCTGCAGATCTCTTCCCAAACTACCCATACTGCAAACCACAAGCGCAACATTGTCAAATCTTTGCAGACAGTGCGCCTTCCGAGGATGCTGGTCAGCCCCCTCTTTGCTACGAGGTAGCACTTGACTCCATTAAGGAAGCCTATCTCATAACACTGTTCCCACCAGTCTGACAAGTGAGAATGCTCTACTCCAAGGTTCCACTGGTCAGCCAGGTCAGGCCGGTGGAATCTTCGTAATAGGCCTGGGGTGGGGACCCACTATCATGGCGGTGGTGTTCTCCCCGTGAGTTTGGTGGTCTGCACTGGGACCACCAAACTCATAATCCGCCCCTAAGGGCCTGATTTAGATATCGGTGGAGGGGTTACTCTTTTGTAATGGTAATGGATATCCTGCACGCCGAAATCTAAACACCATTGTTTTCTATGGTATTTACAGTTTGGCGATGGGATATCCATCACTGTTGTGACAGAGTGACCCCTCCACCGAGATCTAAATCAGGCCCTTAATTTGCTGCTGCTCCAGGACCACATTATCTTCAAAACGTGCAGTATCACTAGCAAAGCAGCAAGAAATGACCCACTAGCATACCTGTACAAACCTGTAACAGCTCCAGACAGGCCACACTATTAGCAAAGTGCTAGCTAGGTTCAAAATCAAAAAGAGCAAAATGGAGAAAAGCAGATGTTATTTTTTACTATCTACACACTGAGGATCCAGAAACAACATTAGCACTCATGAAAGAAATTGACCACACTAGCAACTTAAAGGGTAAAAAAAGACCCACATCTTCAGGAAGCACCTCAGTGTCCCTTATTAGGGCACTTTCTACATTCTCATGCCTCTCCCCATCTCCTTTTGTTTGAATTCGAATCATACCCCATCCTACACGGGGCATACTACTAGCCCTCCTGTGATATGTACAGTTTATAGTTGTTCTACTGCAAGGCAATAGTTGTAGAAGTACCAACACCTACAAAAAATTCACAGTGAGAGGTGAGCCAGGTGACATGAAACTAGTAGAAGGACTAGGACACAGGATATCCAACCTAGGAGTCAGGATTATGATAACCCCATTTGTATATAAAATGACTGTGAAGGGAACTTAAGTAAAATCAAATGACTGATGGCAGTTCATGAGAGTGGTAAGTCCACAACACCTTGGGAGGCCGGAGCCTGGAAAAAAAACACAAGACAGCAGGACTGGGGTCAATAGGAGACAGACAGCGATGAGAGTATCACACTATTCCTGACACTGGTCAAATAGACGGAAGTGTTTTAGCGAATGTTGAAAAAGTTATACCTCGCGTTCTGTGATATCGAAACGAACACATGCACTTAGTACGTCATGCACCACAGTAAAATTGTTGCCTTTTTGATTTTACCCTTAGGTTGTCAACCTGGGGTTAGTTGATTTCATTGCTTGCTGATGGACAAATTGAATTACGAATATAATACAGAGCAATGTGTTAATAATGCTGAAAGGTCAAATGCGTGAAATAGAAGTTCAGGGCCCAAAGGTGCAACTCACCTTGGAGGAGTAAGACGTGCAGGTGGAATAGTTAGAGAATATGTGAGTTTAAAAATAAAGTAATTGGTTTCCTCCTAATCTTCAGGGCGTCAAAATAGGATGTATTTGCGCTATCCTCGAAAAAGGTCATGGAGTATGTTTTCAAAAAAGTATAACTTATGCTCATTTTAAGTGAGGAATTGATGGGCGTGAAAAGATTTGTTCACCTTGTTTTTATTTTTATTTTTGCAGCGGGGGGGTTACATCTCCGGAAATGCGTTGTTTACTCGCAGGATTAAGTATTATAGGGTAAATTTTCGGGGTTTATAAATAAGGAAAATTGAATAAATACGTGAGGTTCGAGTCCATGTGTAAGAGCCAAAAATCAAAGGAAACTTATTTTTTTTTCAAAGAAAGAAACACGCACAGACTAAAGCTTTTAAAGGGTATCGGAGCTTTGTTTGCATTTCACCATTAAATTTGTCAAGTCGACAGACGCAGTAGGAACATGTTGGAAGTTGAATTTGTAAATGTATGGAGTGGGTAGGATGCGAGATGAAATAAAATGTCATTACGCTGGAACTATCAAGCATTCCTCAAAGATATTCAAACGTCACCTTTTTTTTCTGCGGAACAGGAGAGAACACGGAGGCTTCGCCACTGATAAATGGCTGCCATTGTTTTCAAAGAAGTGTCAGAATGTAAACTATAGACTTGTTTGCACAGAGCCAAAAAGGAGGCCCATATGTGTTGGAGACAGTGATAAATTGTTTGCTAAGAAAACAAAACGGGGAATGTGTTTCTCCAGTTGGCAGATTTGACTGCACTGTCCATCTTGGTGTCTATTAGCTTTGCTGCCTGTCCCTGTGGCTTCTCGTCTGTACAATGCCTGCCAGGTAAAAAATCCTTGCAAGGTTTTTTTGTGCAATTATGAAGAGCAAAACATAGCATCTATCTTTATTTCAAAAGTTGTTTGAAAAATCTCAGACATCTTTTGCTCTTGACTTAGAAGTGTCACCACTCTGCCTAGGTTGTATTGAGCTCTAGTTCCTCTGGTGCATATGTCTTCCCTTACCACTGGACTTATTTTAGTTATTTATATTTTTAGTTTTATAATAGCTTACCCCTATCCATAGAGTCCTTGTCAGAGATTAATTTGTTCATTGGGTTATAACTGTTTACTCTTATCACTAGTGTTATTCTCACCAACATCAATATTTTTGTTGTGTATGTTTTATTTATTTTTCCTCACCTAATTTTAAGTATTAATACTTATTTTGTATACATTGTTCCCTTTTCCATAAGGTTACTGTAAGCTAGTGGCATATTCATTCGGCACATTTATTTTCCCCTTTTCCTAGCACTGATTTTAGTTATTAAGGCCCATATTTATACTTTTTTAATGCCACATTTCTGCCATTTTTTTGACGCAAAGGCGGCGCAAACGTGCTAAGACCCTAAGACTAACGTAGTTTTGCACCAAAATGTTTAGCACCGGCTTGCACCATTTCTGTGCACCAGCCGGCACCATATTTATGGAATGGTGCAAGCTGATGCAAAGGATAGGCTAACGTAAACAAAAATTACGTTAGTCGGTGGGGCTAGCGGTATGGAAGAATGGGGTTTTGCACCCAAAAAAAATGACGGTAGGCTGACGCAAAACCATCCGTACCACATGACTCCTGTCTTTGAAAAGACAGGAATCATGCCCACCACCCCAGTGGCCAGCACAGGAGACCAGGGTCCCCTGGGCATGGCCATTGCACCCTGTGCCATGTAGGGAGGCCGGTTTCAGGGCCTCCAATGGCACTTTAAAAAAATAATAAAATACATACCTGTACTTACCTATACTTACCTGGGATGGGTCCCCCATCCTCCGTTGTCCCTCTGGTGTGGGTGGGGGTGTCTCTGGGGCCTAGGGAGGGCACCTGTGGGCTTATTCCATGGTGTTCCACAATGGAAATAGGCCCACAGGTCCCCTAACGCCTGTCCTGCTTTGCACCATTTTTTGATCCCTCCTCCCTCCCGTGCATGATTTTAGCACAGGGGATAAATACGGTGCTAAGGCCATATGGTCATTTTTTGCACAGGAATGCCTACTTTGTATCTCATTGATGCAAAGTAGTTTTCCATGTCCCAAAAATGACTTTAACTCCATAAATTTGGCGCTAGATGGGTCTAGCACCAAAGTATAAATATGGAGTTTGTTTTGCACCGAATTTGCATTAAAAAAATGGTGCAAATTCGGCGCAACACAAGTATAAATATGCCCCAAAATATAATTGTATTTTCTAAGTTTGAACCGTTTTGCGTAAAAAATGACGCAAATGTGACGCGAAAAAAGTATAAATGTAGGCCTTAGTTTGTAATATGTATAATTATATCCTTCTATTCCAAGCACTGTGTGCATTATGTATGACCTAAGAAAATCCCATTAGAACAATTTAACCAAACTAGGTACATCAGATGCTTTTTTTTTTTATACACAGGCGCATATCTCATAGTTACTATATATCGTCATTTTTCTGAAGGTGGAAAAGTCCCCCGAAATTTAAGTTCTGACTCTGAACTTACCTTATAGGGCATTCAGCCGTCTTACTACTTTATATAAGATAGGCAGATTCCGTTAATGATCACTATCCCCAGGAGGATGCACGAGATGTACTTTGCACTGTATATGTGTTTCTCCGCGAGAACCGCCCATCAGTTATTATCCATCTAGTACGTACAGCTGTGTAGGTCCTCTGTGAGCAATTTTTTGTACCTGTGTCATTGTAGGGTGCTTTGATGCCTGAACTGCCCTGGGCTCAGCTTAATGAAAATCACAAACACATTCCTAGCCTCACAAATAACTATAAATACACAAGAAGTGCATGAATAGAAACGCAGTGCCGATTTAATTGCGTAGCACTGTTTCACTGTTAGGTACACCTTAGCTGAGTTTTGAATGATCTGGGTTTTTCGGTTTCAAGCAGGCGAGAAACAAGTACAGTAAAAGTTACTGGATCAGAAGTTGCCCAAGTGTAAAACACCCTACGCCTCCTGCTGTTAGCAAATCATGTAATGCAAAACCCCACATTCAGAGCCCCCTGCAACATAAATACACCCTGATCAGGAGCATGCGGGTATTCGTGCTTCTAGTGTGGATGGAAGCACTCTTGAGCATAGTTCATGCAGATCTAAAACCAGTCAAGCACATGGGCATCCTTCAAAAGCAGAGTGCTGAAAAATATTACTCAAGATGCACATGAAGTCCAACACCTTCCTCACTGAGGACCAAGCGCTGGAGAAAGCAAGGTGAAACCCCACGTTCTGTTCCGTGCATTAAACACCAGATAAAAAATCACATCACTCACATTACTTCGCTGAAATGGGTGTGAGGATTTAAGAACTGCATTACAAAGGGGAATTTACAGATTGACAGTAAAGAAAAGCTAGCATTTTAAGAGAGGCATTGGAATATCTGAAGGCTGCATTGAAAAATAATCATCCTGACAGGATGGTTTTTTTAGAGAATGATGAGAGGCCCCTTGCACCGTGGCCTAGGTGTGAGAAGGGCTTGGGGTCATGATGGCCTCAGAATGTATGCGCGAATGTCGCATCATGACATGAGGTCTACAGGAGGTAAGGGCGAAGAGGTAGAAGATATACTACTCCCTTCCTCACAATTTCTGTCATTATTCATTATTTCCATATCCATCCTGGTGAGCAGGCTTCTGGCTGGCATGTCATTTTGTTAGTGTTCTTGATTAATTCTAGAGGCAGGGTGGCTTGCAAGCCAATCACCTGAACAGCATTTGCATCTATGGGTTCAAGACCACCGACAATCCTGGGACTTCTCTTCTTATCTGAACTTGACATTCTAAAATATATACACACCACTCCCTTTTCAAATCATTATTAAGGGTCTTGCTTTTCAATAAAACTTGGTGGTTATGATGAAGTTATTTGATACAATTCACCTTTCTCTATGTGGTCTCCCAGAATTTTTCATGTTTATGCATCGATTTGTTTTTTCTGTTGTTACGACTCTCTGCACTCAGACGCTTACATTCGGTGTAACCGTAAACATATTTTGCCTGTAAACAGGACCTTTTAAATTGGCTACACACAAATGGTTTATTTAAATTTACTGTGAGGCCTACTGGCACTGGAAATGCACCAGACGTAAGGAAATTAAATGTCAAATATGACTAAAGGGTTTAGATCTATTGTGCTCTGCCTGGAGAGTGATGCACGGCAAGGAAAAGTGCTATCAATATAGTAAACCTGTTTATACATTACCTAACTCACCCCTAAAGCTCAACTATCTCTCCTAATCCAGGTTTAAAAAAAATCTAGAGTAAGGGAGATCTGTTTAAGTAGACGCTTTTTCAGCCAGTGAATATCAAGCTCCAAACAAAAGATTGGCCCCATAAAAGACACCACAGAAAAGGATTAAAAGGCCAATGACATAACAATCCTCCAAGACAAGCGTGGTAGACTAGAGGAGAAATAAGCAATCATACTAAAAATGCACCCAACATAATTATCAGGTTATGAACAAGTACAAAATTCAGGCCTCAGTAGGACACAAAAAGATGCAAAAAACATGGGGGCAATAATAAACGGAAAGGCCGGCATGCAAATAAGCAATGGTAGTGAGCCTGCATAAATCTAAATAGTGAGGAGTGACAAGACGTTAAAAAACACTCTGTACGTATTAGCCATCGTACAACATTGAGATTGGCACATAGAATAAACTGACAGTGGTGCTATATTTGATTGAGGCTCTACATATCGGAAACACAGGCCTCAAGGTGATTTCCTTTATCTAGGGGAACACGCTTCATCAGTGAGTCCACTGATCCTTCTCTGTCCTCCATGCTGCTTGCAAGGTCCAACGAAGGCAACCTAACCAGCGGCGCAGTGGCAGCAGAGAGCAGCATCTCATCTCCATGCAATCGATTTCTGCCTCACGACTACCCTCTGAAGCCTCAAATGCGGACTGGCTAGCAGAGCTGTTAGAAGGTAAGCAAGCTTATCTAGAAAAGGTCTCCAGCCCAAGTGGATCACACAGAGCAGGAACACAGTAGCAGACCATGGGGCTCCTCATGCCAATTGTACATTGTAAGCCCAAAGGGCAGAGTGCTTGATGTATAAAACTGAGACATATCATATCATAAAGAAAAGTACGCCCCCACAAAGAGCAGTTCCTTAAAACTGTTTGTCCCTGTGTAGACCAAACTGGCCTAAATGTGAATAAAAATCGATCTTCACAACTCAGTGTAGCAAAATACTTCATTGAAAGTAATTTCTCTTTTAACACAAATGTAATTCAAAGGCGAAAGTACTTTTTTTTTTAAATGTACTAGAGAGATAACTTTGTGTTGCTTAAAAGCCAACTGAATTAAACCAGTTTGCACGATAGTCCCACCACAGTGACTGAGATGAGAATAAGTGTGAACGACTGGCCTTATGCATATCAGTGGAGCTGACACTGGGAGCAGGAAGAAATGAAGTTGTGTAACCAATGGGGATTTAGAAGGAATGAGTCATCGGAATGCGAACTGACAGTTTCCTGGTGCTTAGTGCCACTGACGTTCCTCTCAATCCTTGAACTACTATGCAGACAAATTATGAGGACTACGTGCTTGCAGTAGGGATCGAGAACATACGAAGGAAGAACTGACAGAGAAACGCTGGACTGGAGATTACTCTCAGACTGGACTTTGCAGAGGTAAGGAGCAGTATGGGAGGCCTCAGCGACAGCGGTATGAGAGTTTGTAGCACCAGTTGCAAGGAACTGGGAAACCACAGGAGAAAATATGGTGCTAAGTGCTGGAATATTAAAGAAACAAAACCAATTCTCAGTTTTAACAGTTTTGGTAGCAAGGTTTGCCATGACAAGCCCCCTAAACGTCAGGACACCAGAAGAAGAGGTCTCTGTATACCACACCAAACCCCAACAAACAGGAAGTGAGGGTGCAAGCGAGAGAGAGAAATAAGATACCAGGAGGTATCATGGACAAGACACAAGTAGAGAAGAAAAAGGAACTCTGAATTAGAGAAAATCGAAAACCAGAAAACAACTGATCTGAAGGACTCAATAACATTGCAAACTAGAACTAAAAAGTGGGCCACTACAACTAATTGCGCATTGCCAGGCATTGACTTCATGCTTGCTACGCCCTTAAATACCCTCTGCTCTGGAAGGGTCTAAAACAAGGAAGTGAGTATTCTCAAATCACTATTTAGCACATAGGATAATGAGGGCACCTCTTCAGAACACTACAAAACCTAAAAGATCACCTGGAAAATAAAGAAGATCCTCCTTGACTCCTGGGCAGAGAATACAGAAGGATGCCTTGCTCCTGCTGCCTCCTATGGAACAGAACTGCTCTCCAAGTGTTGCATGGTCCATGCTAGGTCTCCATTTAGATGTTCCTTTTACGCATAGGAAATAGTGGCTGAAGGCAGGACTCCAGCCCCCCTTGCCACTGTGCAGATTTGGATGTGGCTTGCCTCCAAACCAACTGCGACTGTCTGACCTGCACTCCTGAGTTGGTAGATTGGAGAGGGGAAATGAGGTAAAAACTTCCATCTTTTCCCAATTCCACTTGTGTTTTCTACTGGATATGACTGGGCAAGAACTTCCATCTCTGATGCCACTGACCCATGGAGAAAGCACAACCAACGTCACCGGACTCGAAAATAAGGAACCAGTATTGCAATGAAGGGGACACACTGGTACAAGACACATATAGTACACATACACAAATGTCATATTGGTGTCAGTATTCATAGCAAAATGAATGCTAGGACAACAATGACTTTACATGCACACTTGTCATCTATGTTCATATGGGCATATTGCAAGGGGACCTGTACCTGTGATGTTCTGCTTTTAGTGATGCCTGTGAGTCTTTACAGTATATATGTGTGCAATATGATGGGCTGTTCGAGGTGGAGACAGTTGGAGTGGTTGATGGGGTTGTGTCTGTATGTTGCCACGTGCATGTGGGTGTGATGTGTATTTTTGGTTGTGTGCTGTGTTGCTATATGCCACATTCAGGTGAGTAATGTTGTTGTGTGGCGGACATTGTCGTGATGTGTGTGATTGTGTCTCGTATGAGTGTGTTAGTTTAGATGAGTGTGTAGTTGTGTTTGTTTTTGTTTCATGTGTGGGTGCAGTGTGTTGCTTCATGGATGTATGGTGTGTGTATATGATGTGTTGAGTTGTGTGTTATGCAAGGGAACACGTATGGCTAAGATACAGTGTCTGTGTTTTGTGTGAGAGACTTACCTGTATTCCATTGCCACTGCAATTGTACGATGTCCATTGCGTCCAGTGATGGGCTCCCTCCAGAAGCAATCCGCTGGGAGCACACTGCCTGCCGGACTATAACATCTAAATCTGGTTGGTGGGATCCCGGCAGCCTCCCGGTTAGGAAGAGCACTTCATCGTGGTGGTCAGCGGGTCAGTTGCAATACATCTAAATACAGTGGGTAAAACACCGTTTACTTGATGCGGTACTAAGGCCCGCTGCGGATTGACAGTAATACCATCCAGATCTAAATCAGGCCCTTATTCACTATATTGTGAAGTTCTTGTTGTTATATAGACAGTTCTACTAACCTCATATGAACCATATAAAACAAGTGTAATTTGTTTGGTCTCCTCCCACTTCTGCAGGGCAACATAAGACATATGTTTTTCCTTGTTTAAGGACAGATTCACCTGATCGAGTGTTACTGGACCTGTAGTGCCGTAGCTAGAAATTGACCTAACATCTAGAATCATGCCCCAAGAACGCGGGGCTCTACAAGATACTATGAGTGGCCATCCCATCATAAAAACATGGGCCTCATAACTGTAGCAGGGGCATTGGGGACTCACTCCCCCTTGGATCTGTGGCAGGAGCCCTCCAGAAAAGCACCATTAACATTTAAAGCATTGGAGTGTACCAGTGTGGAAGATTACCAACTCCATCCCTGACCTCTCAGACCCCGTGAGAAGCACGGACTTGATGCAAACTTTTCCTTGCTTTAGTTTCTGGCACAGAAAATCCTCTTTTGGGTGCTCTCGGGTATTGCATATATATATACTCAGTGAATGTGGCTTTTATATTGATTATACCAGCAGTTTTGTGATCATCTAGCCTTAAACCTTTAAAAATGAATGTCTGTGGTTCCCCATATCTGATTTTAGAGTTTGTTGTTTAGTTTATTACAATTCTATGACTTTTTCTAAATTGGTTTGGGAATTTAATTGTGTTGTGTTCTTAACTTTGATGTTGTTTGGAACCATTTGAATTTAGGGCATACTTATCTGGGAAGCTGCCTACTCCTTGCCCCATTGCTACTTAGAGCTAAATAGAGATTCACTTTGAACTGTGTTGTGACCTAACTATAGAGTGTATTTTGATCTGGCAGGAGTAACCCTAAGCCTAGTTAACTATGCACTTTGTGATGTTATTATTGTTAAGCAGCACGAACATTTAAAGGCTGGTAAATACTGAGGCAATCACCATACAGCTTGAATGAAAGGGAAATATATGAGGCCTAGGTCTCAATATTGGTTTCAAAATCACATATATTCTTATGGTCACACACTTTGGGGATCTAGTGACAATTCTATGAGGTGAACAGTGTACAAACAGTTATGCAGATAATCCTTGGATAGTGAGTGAAAAAGCTCTGGGCAAGGCAACTTCACGAATAAGGATGAATTTATAAATGAATCAAACCTGCAGTATTTACCATTGGTCACAAATCCACCAACACCACAACTATAATGTGTTTTCTGTGTGTTTCTCAAGACAAATCATCAGTAATTCTCTTTTTCTTCTTTTTTTCTCAATGCAGGATCAATACAGTTTTGCTTAGCACTTCATTTGGTGCCCAATACAAACTCTCTGATGAGAACAGAAGCAAAATTAGAATTAACTAACATTTAAGACAAAAAACATTGCATATCTATTATTTGATAATACTGATACAACCCAAACCAGGTCTCAATCATTACTTCAAAGGTAGGCATAGTAACTGGGCTAACTGAAAACTACACTTTTCAAAGGACTTCTAAACCTTTCTAAAACTAAAACTACAAGAAAAGAACCAAGAGACTGCACATTCATAAAGACATTCACATCATTTTGCACCCCTCAAACCAATCCAACAACAAAAAGAAAAGCATATGGTTCATGATGGTATGTGCCTAGTGAGTTTTTTTAAGACGGAGTAAATCACAACCTGCACATTGCAGTTCTTAATATTGTAAATGTATGCTTTACAGAGTTAGTAATTGTATTATAGGATTGTTCCAGATCCCATCAAAGTAATGGCCATTAACTTTTACTGCTTACATCACCTTTTTGATCAAGTGTTGTCATTTTTCCATCCCCCTGGGCTGTTAATTCAATGTATTCCATGAGCCTGATTGTAGGACCTGGCCCTTTTTGTGGGTTCATCCCCAGATGTTTTGCCTCCTTACTCCTATTTTTTCTGACCTCTTGCTCTTGGCTCTAGGACTCTGAGCACTTTATCCCTGCTGATCAGTGCTAAAGTGCAGGTGCTCTCCCTCCTAAAAGTTGGTAGGATTGGCTTATAACTAATTGGCACATTTGATTTACCTGTAAGTCCCTTGTACAGTGGTATCTCAATGCCCAGGGCCTGTAAATTAAATGCTACTAGTGGACCTGCAGTGCTGCTTGCGCCACCATTAGAAGTAGCCTTTCAAACCTGGCTCAGGCCTGACTGGTCAGGCTATCGCAGGGCCTGGCTGCGCAGTTTCTGCCACAGAGACCTGGCATCTAAATTTACTTGCCAGGCCCAGAACGCCCCTTTTACTACATGTGAGTCACCCATAAGGTAGGCCCTAGCTCGCTCTATGGGCAGGGTGCTATGTATGTAGAAATCGGACAATTGGCTGGTTGCGTGGCCTGTCCTGGTAGTGACAAACAGCCTGTTGGTTTTTCACTGCTGTGAGTGCTGCCTTCTCATAGGATTGCATTGGAAATGCCCTGCATTACGTCTGGCGGCTATTGTCTGATTTATGAGGGGTAGCATAGGCATGTTTGGTATGGTTGTAATGGTAGTGAAAAAAAGCTGCTTACTGGTGTATGTGGCTTTTTTATTATCATTACAGAAATCTCACTTCTAGAAAATGAGCATTTCTCTGTGCTTATGACGCTGGCGTTTTGCAGCTAGACTCTAATTGTTGGAAAATGGGTTATTGATAGGGCAGGTAGGTACCTACACCTAGCAACAAGCCACAAACCTCCACAAAAGTACAGTTAGGTCTCAGTAAATTAATCCCAGCTCTACCCTTGGTAGCTTAGCATCGAGCGTCAAGGCTTAACTTAGGAGACAAAGTGTAAAGCATTCAAATATCACAAAACAGTAATTAAATAAAACACAGGAAACAGTTTAAAAATCCAAAACCAATTTATAAAAATAGCTTATATTTTTATCTTTAAAATGACACAAAAACGATTAAAATCGGTTCAGGGGAACCGGAGATATGAATTTTTAAAGTATTATTATTTTCTAGCGCTTAGAAACAAAAAGCGCCAATCGGGTCATCTGGTTGCACCAGGACCGGGGCAAAGTCAAATTTCAGGCCGACCGCGATGGAGCCCTGCTCGGCTACAAGTCGCGGGAGGCCTCGGTTAAAAAGTTACCTTCTGACTTAGTCTCTTTTTTGATGTTTTTCTTCACCGGGACGAACCTGCCAGTTGGATCCGACCTCCTGGAGCCCTTGTCCGGATACGCGAAGTCGGTTTCCTCGGTGGTGATTTCTACCTTCGGACTTAGTCGTTTTTTCGAGATGAAAATCCTTCGACCGGGGTAAACCTGGATCTTGATCCGACGTCCGTGGAGCCCTTCTCGGATACGATGGCTGGAAGGTCCGGTCAACTTTTTACGTTCGGACTTAGTCTTTTTTTCGGATGTTTTTCTTGACCGGGACGAACCACGAAGTCAGGCCGGGTCGCGGTTGAGGCAAGCCGGCTAGAATTTCCGCGTCGAGTCGGTCACTTTATGGAGCTTTTTTCTAAAATTTCTCCAATCTTTTCCAAACTTCTGGGGCTTCACCCAGATGTTCTTTTAAGGTTCTTTTGGGGTCCACAGCTCACCCCAAGGGTCCAGAAGTTCTGTGATGGTCCTTGGGAAGTGCGGACTTCAACTCCCAGAGTGCACCTGGCGCAAACTCCTTTTTTGGCCACTGGGCAGTGGTCAGCTGGTCACTTTTTCAGGAGTTGGTGCAGGGGACTCTGGTTAGCAATTTTTCACCTGTAGCAAACAGGGAGTCCCTCCTTGAACCAGTGGAAGCCAGGCAAAGTCCTTCTTGTGGTGAAGCCCAAGTGTGCAGCTGGTGCAGTCTTTCTGAGTGCAGGGTCCAGGTGCAGGCCAGGGGTCCAGCAGGGCAGTCCTTCTTCTCCTTGTAGTTCTTTCTTCTTGAAATTTGGTGGGGATCTGAGGCGTGGGTGCAGGTCTGCCAGTTTTATCCTTGCTCCTGGGTGAAAAGCAGGGGGGCCCTGGTCCTCCAATCAGGGACAGGGTCGTCCCCCTGTGATGACCACTTCCTGGGAAGTGTGGCAAAAATCCATCCCAGAAGGCAACAGTCTCTAAAAATCCAAAATGGATGAATCAGATTTTTAGAGGAGAGATCTGGCTGAGCCCACCCACTGGTGTGGCTAAAAATCATAAACACACCCCTCTCCTGCCCTCTCCTAATCTAATCAAGGGGGCACCTAGCTGTCTGGGGTTGCAGGATGTGGGGGTGTTGCTGGGTGCTCCAGATGTCCTTCTCTGCCTTTGAAGACCAGTTTGGCAGCCCTCCCCCTTCCTGCTTCCCCATCTGCTGAGGGGAGATTCTCTCCCCCAAGCACATTCCTTTGTGTAAAGTCAGGCCACTTCACACCTCATTAAAGTAGCCTGGCAGAAGCTGCTGCAGGCTGGCCAATCAGAGCACAGCAGCAAAAACAATGCAGAGCTGAAATTGACAACTCTTTAGGTAAAGTCTAAACTTTTTACCTGCACTAGTTATATTAAATCCAACAACTGGAAGTTGTGGGATTTATTATAACAATCAATTTGATACCAAATTCTTGGTATGTAACATTTAAGGAGACTTTAAAATTTAAAATAAAGTCTGCCCATTCTAGCCTATGAAGGCCATTTACTTCAATGAGGGAAAAACGAATTTGGCTGTTTTTACCTCACCAGGGCTTATAAATCTATTTTTATAAAGTCCCTGCTTATAGTTACATGGCACCCAGCCCTAGGGGCACATAGGGCACACCTTAGGGGTGACTTATATGTAAAAATAAGGTAGTTTAAGACTTTGGAAGTACCTTTAATTCCAAAGTCGAATTTGCATATAACTTTAATTTAAAAGCAGCCAGCAAGGCAGGCTTGCTTTTAAAATGACACTGGGCACCTCAGCAATGCACCTAGGTGTGCACCACCTATGCTGTGGTCCCTAAACCTACATGCCCTACCATATACTAGGGACTTATAGGTAGGTTAACTTAGCCAATTATAATTAGCCTAATTTGCATATCCATTTTACACAGAGCACAGGCCCTGGGACTGGTTAGCAGTACCCAGGGCACCATCAGAGTCAGGAAAACACCAGCATAAAGTGGAAAATGGGGGCAAAAAGTTAGGGGGCCTCTGCAATCAGCCCCAGTTTCTCACACAACCCCCCCCCAGCCCACACGCCCAGGAGACTCAGCCCAACCCTGGGAGAGTCTTCCTGGCTTGTTAGGCGAGGAAGACAGTGAAGAAAACTGGCTGTCCCTTTGCAGGGCCTACTCTGCCTTACATCCTCCTGTCAGGGTCTCTCCCTCTGGGTAGTGAACCCACCCCAACAATGAAAGGACCCATTTCAAACTGAAACTTCCCTCTAGGGGGGTCTTCCTCCTCTCTCTCTGCCAACTTGGGTAGTGAGGTGCCCACCTCCCCTACTCTTAACTTTGCTAGGGCAACACCTAGCTTACCCAAAGAGGTCACCCAACACTTGAGCAACCCCACCATGACCAATAGGGTCAGGGGGCCTACTTTGCTATTGGCCCTGGGGTCTGCCTCCCAGGCCAAGTACAGTGCTGCCAGGAAGGCTAGCACCCAGCAGAGGCTACTGACAGCTGTCAGTACCCAGAACCACACCCTAAGCTCTCCACTGACAGGTGGCTGAGCTGCTTTAGGGGCATCTTTGGGGTCCTGGCACCCCTCTTGCTGTCTTGAGTGGGGGGCTATCACCTCCTGTGGCAGACACCCTCCTTCCACTCTCCCTTCTGTCAGTGCAGGGGCAACACCCTGCATCTGGACAGCTGCCTGACTACTCAGGACTTCCTTGGGGTCAGGTGAGGCCTCACCAGTGCCAACTCTGGGCTCCCCCCCTACTGGGGCAGAAGGCCTTTGGCTCCCTGGAACTCTCTTTAAGAGTGGCCTACCCTTCCTTTTCTTCTTTCCTTTTCTTGGGGACCCCTGTCTCCTAACTGTAGGAACTGACTCCCCAGGACTTTGGGTAGGGGGGGCGCCCTGGGCGACCACCCCATCTGTGACCAGACTCACCTCTGGGAGGTCATTGCCCAGGATACAATCTAGGGGAAGGTCAGCACTGACTACCACCCTAATCCAGTCAAGGATACCCTCCCTCTCTAGGGGCACTATGGCTACAGGTTTGGAGGTGACCTCCCCTGTGGCTATCCTGACTTTCTTTGTCTTTCCTGGGACATACATGTCTGGGGTCACTAACCGGTCACTCACTACAGTGTGACTGGCACAGGTGTCTCTCAGGCCAGTGGTAGGGATCCCATTCACTTGAATGTGGTGGAAGTGCCTACTCCCACCCTCAGGGATCACCAGCTTACCATCTGGTCCTGTCTCCCAGCACAATGCTAGGAGGACTTCATCATCTGAGGAATCCTCCTCTATGGCTACACTGGACAGCCCAGTGCTAACCACTTTCTTTGGACAGGCTGCATCTCCTCTGAAGTGACCTGTCTGCTGACAGTCAAAGCAAGCCCTACTGTCCAAGAGCTTTTTTAACCCTGGGTCTCCCTGTCTCTGATTGTCAGAGTGGGAGTGGGATTTACTCTCCTCCTTCTTAGGGTTCTGGGGTACAGAGGGAGTCTCTGTGGTGGGCTTACCACCTCCCTCCTTAGGTTTTTGGGGACCTGTCCCCCCCTTCTTGGAGTCTCCCCCCTGGGACTTGACAACCACCCTGGTTCTCAACCACTCATCAGCTGCCTCCCCTAGCTCTCTAGGATTGGTCTGCTTAGAGTCCACTAGATGCTGGCGTAACCTTTCTTGGATACAATTGGTCAAGATGTGCTCTCTCATGATCAGATTGTATAACCCCTCATAAGTATTTACTTTGTTGCCAATAATCCAGCCCTCTAGTGCCTTTAGTGAGGTGTCTACAAAGTCAACCCAAGACTGGGTACTGACCTTCTGGGTGTCCCTGAACTTCATTCTATATTGCTCTGGGGTCAGACCAAACTTCTTGACTAAGCACCTCTTCATACTAGGGTATGAATCTGCCTCCTCCCCCCTTAAGGTCAGAAGCCTATCCCTCCCTGAGTTGGGGACCAACTCCCGCAAAAGGGAACCCCAGTATTGAGGCCTAACCCTTCTCATTTGGAGTGCCCTCTCAAAGGCCTCTAGCCACTTATCTATGTCATCCCCCTCTACATAAGCAGGAACTACCCCCTTGGGTAATCTGGGGCAAACTCCCCCACCCATGGACACCTCAGCTTCTTTATCGCTGCTTCCATCTTTTTTTTCTTTGCTTGCCCACTTTTTCTTTTCTAGGGCAAGCTTATCTGCTTCCAAAGCTATGTAGGCTAGCTGGGCTTCCAGCTCTCTTTCCCTGATGGATGGGTTCTCTTCTCCTGAAAGGACCCTCTTCCTACCACTAGCTTTGGGTCTGCGCCTAGTGACTGTATCCAGTGAGGACCGTTCCTCCTCTTCCTCACTTGGGGTCTGATGCCTTCCCTCCCCTGAGTGGTTAGAGTTAGCATCTTCCTCTTTTTCTTCCTCCACTGGAGCTTCCTCTGTCTCTACCTCTTGGGCCTCAGCCCATGCTGTCAGGGATGTGATCAGGATTTGCTTCCTGAGATCAGTGGTTGCAGGCAACCCTCTTTCAATACACAACCCCCTAAGCTGGACTACTGTCAGTGTGGGTAGGCTAGCCAGATCAAGCTCCATGGTTCCCTAGTTTTGTGTCACCAAAAACTTTTTGCAAAAATTGGAAACAAGAATTTAGAAAAATTACAAAAATTCAATAATTGAAATTAATCCAAATTAATTACAAAAAAAAAGTAAAATTAAAAATTAAAAACAATTTTTGCACTAGGACAATTTAAAGGATTTTTAATTTGTTTTATCTAAAACTGTAACGTGATATTGAACACAAGTACAGGATCCCGTCGCTGCTTCCAATTATGTTGGAAAATGGGTTATTGATAGGGCAGGTAGGTACCTACACCTAGCAACAAGCCACAAACCTCCACAAAAGTACAGTTAGGTCTCAGTAAATTAATCCCAGCTCTACCCTTGGTAGCTTAGCATCGAGCGTCAAGGCTTAACTTAGGAGACAAAGTGTAAAGCATTCAAATATCACAAAACAGTAATTAAATAAAACACAGGAAACAGTTTAAAAATCCAAAACCAATTTATAAAAATAGCTTATATTTTTATCTTTAAAATGACACAAAAACGATTAAAATCGGTTCAGGGGAACCGGAGATATGAATTTTTAAAGTATTATTATTTTCTAGCGCTTAGAAACAAAAAGCGCCAATCGGGTCATCTGGTTGCACCAGGACCGGGGCAAAGTCAAATTTCAGGCCGACCGCGATGGAGCCCTGCTCGGCTACAAGTCGCGGGAGGCCTCGGTTAAAAAGTTACCTTCTGACTTAGTCTCTTTTTTGATGTTTTTCTTCACCGGGACGAACCTGCCAGTTGGATCCGACCTCCTGGAGCCCTTGTCCGGATACGCGAAGTCGGTTTCCTCGGTGGTGATTTCTACCTTCGGACTTAGTCGTTTTTTCGAGATGAAAATCCTTCGACCGGGGAAAACCTGGATCTTGATCCGACGTCCGTGGAGCCCTTCTCGGATACGATGGCTGGAAGGTCCCGGTCAACTTTTTACGTTCGGACTTAGTCTTTTTTTCGGATGTTTTTCTTGACCGGGACGAACCACGAAGTCAGGCCGGGTCGCGGTTGAGGCAAGCCGGCTAGAATTTCCGCGTCGAGTCGGTCACTTTATGGAGCTTTTTTCTAAAATTTCTCCAATCTTTTCCAAACTTCTGGGGCTTCACCCAGATGTTCTTTTAAGGTTCTTTTGGGGTCCACAGCTCACCCCAAGGGTCCAGAAGTTCTGTGATGGTCCTTGGGAAGTGCGGACTTCAACTCCCAGAGTGCACCTGGCGCAAACTCCTTTTTTGGCCACTGGGCAGTGGTCAGCTGGTCACTTTTTCAGGAGTTGGTGCAGGGGACTCTGGTTAGCAATTTTTCACCTGTAGCAAACAGGGAGTCCCTCCTTGAACCAGTGGAAGCCAGGCAAAGTCCTTCTTGTGGTGAAGCCCAAGTGTGCAGCTGGTGCAGTCTTTCTGAGTGCAGGGTCCAGGTGCAGGCCAGGGGTCCAGCAGGGCAGTCCTTCTTCTCCTTGTAGTTCTTTCTTCTTGAAATTTGGTGGGGATCTGAGGCGTGGGTGCAGGTCTGCCAGTTTTATCCTTGCTCCTGGGTGAAAAGCAGGGGGGCCCTGGTCCTCCAATCAGGGACAGGGTCGTCCCCCTGTGATGACCACTTCCTGGGAAGTGTGGCAAAAATCCATCCCAGAAGGCAACAGTCTCTAAAAATCCAAAATGGATGAATCTGATTTTTAGAGGAGAGATCTGGCTGAGCCCACCCACTGGTGTGGCTAAAAATCATAAACACACCCCTCTCCTGCCCTCTCCTAATCTAATCAAGGGGGCACCTAGCTGTCTGGGGTTGCAGGATGTGGGGGTGTTGCTGGGTGCTCCAGATGTCCTTCTCTGCCTTTGAAGACCAGTTTGGCAGCCCTCCCCCTTCCTGCTTCCCCATCTGCTGAGGGGAGATTCTCTCCCCCAAGCACATTCCTTTGTGTAAAGTCAGGCCACTTCACACCTCATTAAAGTAGCCTGGCAGAAGCTGCTGCAGGCTGGCCAATCAGAGCACAGCAGCAAAAACAATGCAGAGCTGAAATTGGCAACTCTTTAGGTAAAGTCTAAACTTTTTACCTGCACTAGTTATATTAAATCCAACAACTGGAAGTTGTGGGATTTATTATAACAATCAATTTGATACCAAATTCTTGGTATGTAACATTTAAGGAGACTTTAAAATTTAAAATAAAGTCTGCCCATTCTAGCCTATGAAGGCCATTTACTTCAATGAGGGAAAAACTAATTTGGCTGTTTTTACCTCACCAGGGCTTATAAATCTATTTTTATAAAGTTCTTGCTTATAGTTACATGGCACCCAGCCCTAGGGGCACATAGGGCACACCTTAGGGGTGACTTATATGTAAAAATAAGGTAGTTTAAGACTTTGGAAGTACCTTTAATTCCAAAGTCGAATTTGCATATAACTTTAATTTAAAAGCAGCCAGCAAGGCAGGCTTGCTTTTAAAATGACACTGGGCACCTCAGCAATGCACCTAGGTGTGCACCACCTATGCTGTGGTCCCTAAACCTACATGCCCTACCATATACTAGGGACTTATAGGTAGGTTAACTTAGCCAATTATAATTAGCCTAATTTGCATATCCATTTTACACAGAGCACAGGCCCTGGGACTGGTTAGCAGTACCCAGGGCACCATCAGAGTCAGGAAAACACCAGCATAAAGTGGAAAATGGGGGCAAAAAGTTAGGGGGCCTCTGCAATCAGCCCCAGTTTCTCACACTAATCCATGTCTGGGCAGAGTGACAGTTGGGCTTTGTGCATACTTTTCAGACAGCCTGTATACAGGGAGGGTGGAGGTGTCACAGATGTGTATCTGCATTTTGAATGGTCTTCCTGGGCTGAGAGAAGGGGAAGAGAGGCATACATGCATCTGTAAAGGCTGTGCCCTGGCCTCACACAAAGGGCTCGTTTACCCTCAACTAATGTCTGGAGCCTGTGCTGGGCCTGTAGGACTGAGGCCTTTTTTCAACTCCCTCTTTATTTCATCGGCAAGCAAAGAAAGTCAGTGTTTTTAACTAACGTTAAAGTTGCCAATGCCTTCAAAGGATTTGCCCTATGCCACATTATAAGGCCCACCTCCCCTATGCTGGAGTTTAATTTTCACAAACGTAGAGAAACTTCCAATTCTTACTAGAAAATTGCACAGGGAGCTCTTGAGCTCTAGTTGATCAGAAAATATTCACAAGTTATTTGAATTCGGTTAGAAATAGGGTCTTTTGTTGGCAGTCAGGTTACCCCCTGTCCAAGCAAGGACCCTCACTCTAGTCAGGGTAAGTCACACACAATCCAAATTATTATGTGCCCTCCCTCTGGTGGCTTGGCACTGAGCAGTCAGGCTTAACTTAGAAGGCAATGTGTAAAGTATTTGTGCAATAAATCATACAATAACACAATTTAGCACCACAAACATACACCACACAGTATATAATATTTATCAGGATATTTGCAGGTCAAAACGATAAAAGATGCAATAAGAAAATGTAAAGATATCACTGGAAAGTGATATAAAGGGGGTCATTACAACCCTGGCGGACGGTGTTAAAGCCGCGGTAATACCGCAAACAGGCCGGTGGACAAAAAAAGGGAATTATGACCGTGGCGGAAACCGCCAACATAGACAGCCACTTTAACACACCGCCCGCCACAGCGGTACAGACAAGCAGCGCGCCGGTCACCACCAACAGACAGGCAGGAGACAATGTACCGCCCACAGTATCACAACCCGCCAATCCGCCACCTTTTCCAGGGCGGATTCACCGTGGATAAAAACACGGCGGAAACAGCTTTTGCAATGGGAAAACGCTCACCTCAACATACTCCATGAGGAAGGAGGACACCATGGAGCCGGAATTACAAATACTCCCTGCCCTTGTCTTACTGCTCATCTACGAACACCAGCAACGGCGACGCCGAAGACAACGGTGAGTACTGCACCTACGACATAGGGGTGAGGGGAGGCAAAAGTCAGGGGGACACACACGCAAAACCCCCACCCCCACCCTCGCACATTACAACACACACACCAATGCATTTCCAAACATCACAGTAACAACCCACAAACCCCCCGGAAGAATGCAAAGGCAAAAGGAAATCAGTTCAAACACTGTAATGTTTCAAAATACAGTTCCAAATATATATAGATATATATACACATTCAATATTATAAACACATTACGAGAAGTAGTGCAGGTATGCACATATCAATGTCCGTGCACCACTGGTCCAAAAATAGCATGGGTGAGGCCCACACAAGATACCTGTCCACAAACGGAGAGAACAGTGCAGGGGCATCTGATAGAAATACAACAGGCACCTCAGGGAGAAGGGGGGGGACCTCAGCCGGATTACACCACCACGCCAGATCCACAACGGGGCTCCATGCCCATTGATGTATCCTGGGGAGTGCAAAGCCACAGTCTCTCAAGTCTCTACAGTGGGTGGGTTGCCCACTGTACCATCCTGGGTAGTGCAAAGCCACAGTCTCTCAAGTCTCTACATGGGTGGGTTGCCCACTGGACCATCCTGGGGAGTGCAAAGCCACAGTCTCTCAAGTCTCTACAGTGGGTGGGTTGCCCACTGGACCATCCTGGGGAGTGCAAAGCCACAGTCTCTCAAGTCTCTACAGTGGCTGGGTTGCCCACTGGACCATCCTGGGGAGTGCAATGCCACAGTCTCTCAAGTCTCTACAGTGGGTGGGTTGCCCACTGTTCAATTCTGGGGAGTGCAAAGCCACAGTCTCTCAAGTGGATAACAGTCTCCACTGGTTCTGGAGGGGGACTGGTGCCCAGACTGCATCAGGCTCCCCGTGACAGTTCCTGTTCCGTCACTGTCCCAGCTGCACATGGGCTAACGATGCTTGATTTGGCGGTCTTTTCCCTGTTCAGCGGTGCTTTGCCCTGGCGGTCTGTGTCCTGTTCAGCGGTGCTTGACTTTGCAGTTTCTGACCTGTTCAGCGGTACTTTGCCCTGTTCAGCGGTCTTCACCATTGCGGTCTTTTCCCTGTTCAGCGGTGCTTTGCCATGACGGTCTGTGCCCTGTTCAGCGGTGCTTGACTTTGCAGTTTCTGACCTGTTCAGCGGTGCTTTGCCCTGTTCAGCGGTCTTCACCATGGCGGTCTTTTCCCTGTTCAACGGTGCTTGTCCCTGTTCAGCGGTCTTCACCATGGCGGTCTTTTCCCTGTTCAGCGGTGCTTTGCCATGACGGTCTGTGCCCTGTTCAGCGGTGCTTGACTTTGCAGTTTCTGACCTGTTCAGCGGTGCTTTGCCCTGTTCAGCGGTCTTCACCATGGCAGTCTTTTCCCTGTTCATCGGTGCTTTGCCATGGCGGTCTCTGACCTGTGCATCAGTGTGTGGCATAACGGTCCGTCATTGCCCAGCGGGGCTGTGGCTGCCGGGGCCCTCCTGGGCACTGACTCCGGCGGTGGTCTCCTGACCTGTGACGATACTGCTGCCCTCCTGGGCACTGACTCCGGCGGTGGTCTCCTGACTTGTGACGATACTGCTGCCCTCCTGGGCACGGACTCCGGTGGTGGTCTCCTGACCTGTGACGATACTGCTTCCCTCCTGGGCACTGACTCCGGCGATGGTCTCCTGACCAGTGACAATACTGCTGCCCTCCTGGGCACTGACTCCGGCGTGGTCTCCTGACCTGTGACGACAGTGCTAGCGGTGGCGTCCCGGCCGCCGGGGAGGATGGCGCCCTTGTCCGCCATGCTGCTCTTCACAGACTGTGCAGACTTCTTTTTGCCCCCTCACCACCTTTGGAGGAGTCACAGCTGACTCTGCAATCCCCCTGGGACCCTTGTGAGCAGTTTTGCCACCAGGAGTCTTCACCCTGTCCCGTCGGCCACTTTCCAACTTTAGGTGCTTTACAGGGGGTGGACTGGCAGTGCTTTGGCTCCATGTCACACTGGCTGCCCTGGTGGCCGGTGCACTCCACACACCTTGAACACACACCACAGGTCCTGGAGTTTTTTTGGCTGAGGTGCTACTACGGGACTTATGAATTGGAGGGGCGGGGGTGGGGGCAAAGAGTTCAACGTTGCTGAGGAAAAGTTGCTGAGACTGGGATGGGTAGCTGGAGGGGGTCTGGAAGTGGAGGAAGAGGAGGTGGTTGTAGGAGGTGTAACTTTAGGTGTTTTGGGTGCAGGTGCAGGTACTGGAGGCTGTCGTGAGGTGGATGGATGTTGGGTGTTTGGGTGCCCGCGTTTGTGTACTTTGGGAGGGGGCGTCACAGACACACTGGTAGTGGACACAGGGGACGTGTAAATGGGAGTGGGGGTGGTGAGTGCAGGTGAGCGGGGTGTGGTGCTGGGTTGTCTGGTGCGAGTCCTAGTGCCTGTAGATGTAGTGCATGCAGGTGAGAGTCTAGATGACACTGGGAGGGAGGAGGGAGACGATGAGGAGGGGGACACAGTGGAGGCAGTGGATGTTGCTGTGTCTGTATGTGGGTGATGCTTGCGTGAGTGCCTGTGGGTTGTGTGGTGCCTATGTTTGCCTGAGCTACTTGTGTGTGTTGAGGTGTGTGCATGCTTGTTTGATGGTGTGCTTGGGATAGGCTGGGGTACAGGGGATTGGGTCTGGGTGGAGGAAGTTGGAGGAGGGAGGCTAGACACAGGGACAATGGCTGCCATCAGTGCTGAGGCCAGAGATTGCAGGGTTTGATGATGGGCAGCCTGACCAGAATGAATGCCCTCCAGGAATGCATTAGTGTGTTGCAACTGCCTTTCTACACCCTGGATGGCATTCACAATGGTAGACTGCCCAACAGTGAGTGACCTGAGGAGGTCAATGGCCTCCTCACTGAGGGCAGCAGGGGTGACAGGGGAAGGGGCTGAGGTGCCTGGGGCGAACGTGATGCCCACCCTCCTCGGTGAGCGGGCACGGGGCGAACGCTGAGGTGCTGCTGGGAGGGCGGTTCTGGTAGGGGAGGTGGCAGCTGTACCTGTAGAAGTGGGGGGCACAGATGGTGCCACCACCACAAGGGAGCTCCCATCGGCGGACGAGTCCGTGTCGCTGGTTGGTGATCCAGTGACCGACGTGAAGCTCCCCTCGCCCTCCGTCCCACTGGTGTATTCAGAGTCCGTGGTGTGGCCCTCCATGGCCATGTGGGATGCAGCTAACGCGTGCTCCGGTGCCACTGTACCTCCGCCTGATGATGCTGATGCACAAAAGAACAGGGAGAGCACAAAAAGGGGGACGACGACAGAAGAAAGACAGGTTGAGTGCATGGCTTACCGCTACCGTTGGCGTATAATACAGACTCAGCAGCCCCCTGCACTACGCCGTGCTCTTTGCCTCTACAGATGCAATTCCTGGGATCTGGCCTACATGGCTATGGTGGACATCTGCACACATGGATGCCACAGGGGCATGTATACCTGTACTTGGCCCTCTACTGAGATGGGGTGGAGTGGCACATGGCCTGCATTACGGAGGTGCCTAGCCTACGTAAGTCGCCCTGGCCTAGGGAAACCCACATCCCTCCTCCCCCACCCAGACACCTTCACTGCGCGCAAAGTCCCCAGAATGAGAGTGTACTCACCCCCTTGTGTCTGCTGTGATGCCCTCAAGCGCCCATCCAACTCCGGGTAGGCCAACGCCAGGATCCTGAACATCAGGGGGGTCATGGTGCGACGGGCACCCCTCCCACGTTGGGAGGCCATCCCCTGCTGAGCCTCCACCGTCTTCTTGCTCCAGCGGCGAATGTCCTCCCATCTTTTACGGCAGTGGGTGCCCCGTCTCTGGTTGACCCCCAGGGTCCGGACGTCCTTGGCGATGGCATGCCAAATGTCCTTCTTCTGGTGGGCGCTGACCTACATGAAATGCACAGGGGAAGAAGAAAAGTCATTACCAACTGCACCGTCGATGTGAGTGGCCCCCATCCCAACCCTTGCCATGTGGCACATGCATTCACAGTCCTTCATGTTCCCTGAACTCTGCCCCATTCCTTCTTGCAACCAGCCCTCTCCACCCAGGCATAGCCCATACAACGTGCTCCCTGTGTACTTACCTGTTGGTCTGGAGGACCATAGAGTATTGTGTACTGGGGGAGGATCCCGTCCACGAGCTTCTCCAACTCCTGAGCAGTGAAGGCAGGGGCCCTTTCCCCAGACGCACGTGCCATTGTCTCTTCCAGACCGAGGTCACAGCAGCACTTGCAGTGTAGGTCCTCTCCTGTCAAAGATCAGGTATCGAGTGATTGAACAGATAGAAAATGGCGGTCACATCCGCGGCGGTGCGTATCATCACCACCGGCGCACTTCATCATTTGCTCCTGGGACCCTTAGGGTCCAATGTTAACCAAAGCAGCATTGCGCCGCGGTCTACGACCGCCTACCGCGACGGTGTACAACGCCAGCGCAGATGCCTCACATCCCATTGTCCCAGTTTGGAGGTCAGGCAGCCGCCATTTCAGGGGCCCACATGGCTTCATTTACTACTGCGTCACACATACCTAGGCCTACACTCAACACACATACAGAAAGAGTTTTGTGTTTGGTGTCGTGTCGAACGCACCTTCGGCCTGCTGAAGGCCAGGTTCAGGTGCCTCCATATGACAGGTGGTTCCCTATTCTACTCACTGAAGAAGGTGTGCCAGATCATCATCGCCTGCTGTATGCTTCACAATCTGGATTTGTGACGCCAGGTGCCTTTTCTGCAGGAGGATGGTCCAGATGGCGGTGTTGTGGCAGCTGTGGAGCCTGTGGACAGTGATGAGGAGGAAGCTGAGGAAGAAGACATAGACAACAGGGAGTCAGTCATACAACAATATTTCCAGTGACAGACAGGTGAGAACATTTCTTTTTTAACCATTACAATCACCTTTACACTTCTACCTCTATCATGTCTGTCATTCCATAGCACCATTTGGTCACTGAGTTGTACCTTTCCATTACGGTTTCACAGGTGTGGTTACCAACATGTGTCATCTGCTTGCATCCTTCATGGACTTGTGATGTGTGACATAGGTATGTTGGCTTTACAATTGAAAACGCATTTTGACACTGTCATTGATAATACAAATTTACCAAATCACAGACTGACTCAAGATTGTTTTGTGGTTCAAGGGTGTTTATTTAAGTGCTCAAAAATGGAGGGGGGTTGTAAAATTGTGATGGGGACGGTGGAGGAATGTCCATGGCAGAGTCCAGTCAATTAGTCTCACAGGTGCAATGCCCATCTGGGCATAGGAAGTGGAGCTGGGGCAGTTAAAGTATGGACAGGGTAACAAAGTGGGACAGTGGGAGGACAATCAGGGTGGTCTCATTTCCTGGCGGGGTCTTGCCATCTTGCTCTGTCCTGTTCCTGGATCGCAGGGACCGCTTGCGGGGTGGTTGTCCGTCTGCAGGGGGTGGGGTGCTGGTGTGGTGGTCCTGTGGCGGTGCCTCCTGTCCACTAGCGCCGGCAGAGGTGGTGGGCAGTTCATCGTCCATGCTAGTGTCAGGGGCCCCTTGGAGTGCCACAGTGTCCCTCATGGTCTTTTGTATGTCCTTCAGCACCCCTACGATGGTGCCCAGGGCGGAGCTGATGGTTCTGAGCTCCTCCCTGAACCCCAAATACTGCTCCTCCTGCATGTGCTGGGTCTCCTGAAACTTGGCCAGGACCGTCGCCATCGTCTCCTGGGAGTGGTGGTATGCTCCCATGATGGAGGAGAGGGCCTCGTGGAGAGTGGGTTCCCTTGGCCTGTCTGCCCCCTGTCGCACAGCAGCCCTCCCAGTTCCCCGTGTTCCTGTGCCTCCGTCCCATGGACCGTGTGCCCACTACCACTGCCCCCAGGTCACTGTTGTTGTTGGGGTGGTGGGTTTTCCTGGGTTCTCTGTAGTGGTGGACACACCGCTGATTGACATGTCCTGGGTACGGAGATATGGGCCCGCTGAGTGGGTGCTGTGCTGGTGTTAACAGAGGGTGGAAGGTCAGTGTTGGGCTGTGCCTGTGCAAGGGGAACCGACTGTCCCGAGGCCCACGATGGTCCGGGCTGGTCATCAGGATCCAGTAGGGCAGAGCTGCTGTCGTCACTGTGGGCCTCTTCTGTGGGTGGAGTGGAGATGTCTGGACCCTCCAGTGTGGTGACGTTCCGTAGTGGTCCTGCAGGGATATAAAAGCATGATTATTGCATGTGTATGTAATGGCGTGCAATGGGTGGATGTGCGTGTACCCCAGTGCAAGCATTCCTGTGTGTGGGTTTGTGTAATGATGGTTATGGGGTTGTTCTGGGTATGTGCAGTGAGCATGCTTTGGTGAGGGGTGACCATGCTTAGTTGTGTCATGCAGGGCTTGGTGTTGGGATGAGTGGTTTGTGTTATTAGTACATTAGTGAGGAGTTGGAGTGATAGGGGAGGGGGTGGGGGTAGGGGTGTGTGATAGCATGCAGGTAGGGTGGGGGATATGATAGTTAAGATTTGACTTACCAGTGTCCATTCCTCCACCGACTCCTCCGAGGCCCTCTGGCTGCATGATGGTCAAGACCTGCTCCTCCCATGTTGTTAGTTGTGGGGGAGGAGGTGGGTTCCGCTGCCAGTCCGCTGTACCGCAATGTTGTGCCTGGAGACCACAGAACGCACCTTCCCCCGTAGGTCGTTCCACCTCTTCCTGATGTCCTCCCGATTTCTTGGATGCTGTCCCACAGCGTTGACCCTGTCAACGATTCTGCACCATAGCTCCATCTTCCTGGCTATGGATGTGTGCTGCACCTGTGAGCCAAATAGCTGTGGCTCTACCCGTAGGATTTCCTCTACCATGACCCTGAGCTCCTCCTCGGAAAACCGGGGGTGTCTTTGGCGTGACATGGGGTGGTGTGGGTGATGTGTGGGGTGGTGTAAGTGTTGATGTGTGTGGTGATGTGTAGTGGTGTGGGGTGTTTTGTACGTGGATGTTGTATGGGTGATGGTGTTGTGTGCCTCTGTGTGGTGGGCTTCTCAATTGCTGTGCTCTCTGTCTCTCTGGCCTTCGTTCATGAATTCTGGTTGTAGGGTTTGTGGGTGATGTGGGTGTGTGTTTTATATTGTGTTGGGTGTGTGGGAGTGGTGTGTGTATGTGTATCAGGTGTGTGTATTTTGAATTGTCCAATGTGGCGGTGTTTTGGAGATGTGTGTGTATTTTGAGTGCAGCGGTGTGTACCGCCAATGGAATACCGCGGTTGAAAGACCGCCGCGTGGATTAGTGGGTCGTGATAGCATGGGCGTGTTTCTGTTGGCGTGACAGTGGAGGAATTGTTTTCGCCAGTTTAACACTGACCTTTGGTGTGGTGGAGTTGTGTGGGTGAATGAATTTTGGCGGTTTCCGAGATGTGGGTCATGATAGCTGTGGCTGAATTCCGCAGCCGCAGCGGTATGTTGGCGGTCTTCTGCACGGCAGTAAGCAGCTTTTACCGCCAATGTTGTAATGACCCCCAAAGTGTCTTAAGTCTTTTAAAAGCAAACAAAGGGCCTGATTACAACTTTGGAGGAGGTGTTAATCCGTCCCAAATGTGACGGATATACCACCAGCCGTATTACGAGTTCCATAGGATATAATGGACTCGTAATACGGCTGGTGGTAAATCCGTCACTTTACCATCACTTTTGGGACAGATTAACACCTCCTCCAAAGTTGTAATCAGGCCCAAAGTCTCTTTCAAGCACAAAGTACCTGGTTGGAGTGAAAAATCTCCACAAAGTGCCGCAGAGGAGGTGATGCGTGGAAAATGGTGTGTGCGTCGGTTTCGCCCCTTCACACACAGACTTGCGTCATTATTTTCCACGCGGGGAAGACGTTGCATTGATTTCCGGCACGCGGACAGGTATCCTTTTCGGGTCGCGGGGTTTTCCGGACGCCCCAGGGTCTGTGCGTGGAATCCTGGCCTTATTGACCAGCTCTGCTTCGTTCCGGTGGGCGATGCAGGGAAATTTCTCCCTCACGGCAGGAGCTGCGTCAATTTCCCCTCTCGAAGTCAGGCGGCGTTGTCCAGGTGGGCCATGTGTCAAAGTTCCGGTCGCACTGCAGGCACCGCGTCGATCTTTTCCTTGCGAAGTCGAGCAGTGTCGTACCGGTTCGGCAAGCGGTGAATTTTTCACCGCGGCACAAGCTGTGCATCAAATTTTTCCCCGCACAAGGAGTCCAGTTGCAAAAGAGAAGTCTTTTTGGTCCTGAGACTTCAGGGAACAGGAGGCAAGCTCTATCCAAGCCCTTGGAGAGCACTTCTGCAGCAAAAAAAGAGAGCAGCAAGACAGCAGGGCAACAGCAACGCAGCAGTCTTCTGTAGAAAGCAGTCAGGTGAGTCCTTTAGGCAGCCAGGCAGTTCTTCTTGTCAGGGTGCAGGTTCTGGTTGAGGTTTCTTCTCCAGGAAGTGTCTGAGGTGGTAGGGCAGAGGCCCTGTTTTATACCCAAATGTGCCTTTGAAGTGGGGGAGACTTCAAAGAGTGGCATAGAAGTGCACCAGGTCCCCTTTCAGTTCAATCCTGCCTGGCAGGGTCCCAGTAGGAGGTGTGGCAGTCCTTTGTGTGAGAGCAGGCACTCCACCCTCCCAGCCCAGGAAGACTCATTCAAAATGCAGATGTATGCAAGTGAGGCTGAGTACCCGGTGTTTGGGGTGTGTCTGAGTGAATGCACAAGGAGCTGTCAACTAAACCCAGCCAGATGTGGATTGTAAGGCACAGAAAGATTTAAGTACAGACAAAATGCTCATTTTCTAAAAATGGCATTTCTAAAATAATAATATTAAATACAACTTCACCAGTCAGCAGGATTTTGTATTACCATTCTGGCCATACTAAATATGACCTTCCCACTCCTTTCAGATCAGCAGCTACCACTTCAACAATGTATGAGGGCAGCCCCAATGCTAGCCTATGAAGAGAGCAGGCCTCACAGTAGTGTAAAAACAAATTTAGGAGTTTTACACTACCAGGACATGTAAACTACACAGGTACATGTCCTGCCATTTACCCACACAGCACCCTGCCCTAGGAGTTACCTAGGGCACATCTTAGGGGTGACTTATATGTAGAAAAAGGGGAGTTTTAGGCTTGGCAAGTACTTTTAAATGCCAAGTCGAAGTTACAGTGAAACTGCACACACAGGCCTTGCAATGGCAGGCCTGAGACAAGGTTGAGGGGCTACTTAAGTGGGTGGCACAACCAGTGATGCAGGTCCACTAGTAGCATTTAATCTACAGGCCCTGGGCACATACAGTGCACCTTACTAGGGATTTATAGGTAAATTAAATAGTCCAATTGGGTATGATCCAATGTTACCATGTTTAAAGGGAGAGAGCATATACACTTTAGCACTGGTTAGCAGTGGTAAAGTGCGCAGAGTCTAAAAACCAGCAAAAATGAGGTCAGAAAAAGAGAAGGAGGAAGGCAAAAAGTCTGGGGATAACCCTGCAGAAGGGCCATTTCCAACAAATTCCATTGGGTGAACCTAAATATTCATGAGTAAAACCTGGGGGAGTTTGCCTTGGTCTAATCACAAGGTTCCTGTCACCACCCCTCTTATCCCTGAATGTTAGCTGCACATCAAAGGTCTTCAATCAAGCACAAGTCGCATAATTGTTTCACAATTGTTATCCTCAAGTCTATAGTGTCAAATTATCCATGCTCGCGTTCACTTCAGAAAGGTAAATTTGAGGAAAGAGGCCAAGAATGTTTTTGGGCCAACATCACCCTCTCTAGCCTCAAGAAACGTGATTAGATACATTTTTTTCTTAATACTTTAGTTTTACAAATCCTCCAATTTGTCCTGAGCCTCTTGCTCACTGTGGTGCGCCATTTTTTTCTCTGTCTTCCACACATGCTGATCTCTACTCCCTAGAGCAGTGATGCAATAAAAGAGTGTGTTGTGTCCTCAATGTTAACCTTTTACTTACAGAGTGTCCGATAACTTTTGAAAGTACATTTTAACATGGTGCTTACTCATTTTCCGTAGAAATGGTAGACTTTCATTTTCTGCAGTTCTAATCCTATATGCGTAGAACCTCTTATTTATTAATTTATCAGGTATGAAGCAAGTAAATGTTGTGGGCCCATATCCTTTTAGGTTCACATTACTGGTCTTTTGCCTTAGTTCGTAGCAATCAAAGGTCCACGTCCTGTTTACCACCTTCCAGTGATATGGTGTCCTATGACTTTACCAACTGGGAGATTATCACAAACACCTGTGGACATGGACGTTATATAAAAGTTGACAGAGATCATAGTTTCGATCCCTGGCTTGCCCCTTGCAACCTCTGGCACTGATTTTGTGACTCCTGGTATCAGAGGGAGCAAAATCAGTGACAGGAACACAGTAGCAGCTCTTCCTTGTGGATGTCGGTTGAGGCTCCATCCTATTTGTTTTTTTGTCAATTTTTAAAACACTATTAGTGAAAAATATTACATTATTCACTATTAGTGTAGTAACACGTGGAGTACAATGAGCTGTAATCTAACCTTCCCTGTCATCTGTAGTAAGTAAAAGAAAATGTTTTTAAACGTGTATTATGTGTACATTGTTGGAGTGTGAACTTTAAAATTAATATTAACATGAAAAGCTTGCAATATAATGTGTAGTGAAACCGCATAGAAATGTGTTAATGTAGAAATAATGTACACGTTTGAAATGTGCCCACGGGGAGTGGCCACCAATGTATATGATGATTAATGAAACTGAATAATGATGAATTAACAATGTACTAATGTATGGCTTTGTATTAGCATTAAGAGTTATGTATTAGGGTTTTGCTAAATTACTCACTAGGCCTTAGTTAGCGAGGGTATGGGCCTGGCTGCCTGGTCTCATATTAACTCTGTTTTTCTAACATGCAATGTGCTGCTTTCCTGAAGGACACGAAGCTGTACTTTTCCAGAAGCTAGAGAGATATGTGCATAGCTGTAGTAAAATCTTTCTCATAGGACCCAACTTGCTCAAGGAGACATTCTTGCCGAATGCAACAGTGTAATTCACAACAGATGCAAGACCGCCTGGACTAGGAGAAGACAATGGAACTACTGATTGGAGCATAAAGTGTAACTTTTCTTACCTGACATTCCACCCGCTGAAGACGTCAATTACAGGAGCCAATAAACTACATGAGAACTGTGTTAGGTGAAAATTCTAGTAAGGTGTGTGGAGAATTATTGGACAGAGATAATATTGCACCAAATATTGCCCAATGGGAAATTAGAGACTTGTTCGACAGTTTTGATATAACGGCGTGACCCGAGGAGAAATCGGCCATTCTTAGCCATTCTTCGCCATTCCTCATCATCCCTTGCCATTCTGAGAGACTTTGGGGGTTATTACAACTTTGGAGATGGTGTTAATCTGTCCCAAAAGTGACGGTAAAGTGACGGATATACCACCAGCCGTATTACAAGTCCATTATATCCTATGGAACTCGTAATACGGCTGGTGGTATATCCGTCACTTTACCGTCACTTTTGGGACGGATTAACACCTCCTCCAAAGTTGTAATAACCCCCTTTGTCTTAAGCTGTTTGATACTTTAAACCATCCTTATCCTACCCCCTTGTTCGACATGCACTTCTCCTCCTTATGAGGGAAGAGCCTTGTTCTTTATCTATGCCCTACTGAGACTTGCCTACTCTATCCTGGCTGATGGCGAATCGACTGATGTCCTGAGTACGAAGACTGACGCTGTTTGCTGACTCATTCGGATGGGTAACTATCTGATGAAAATTTTAATTGTCTGTTTGCCTTTTCTTTATAGGTACCAACTGCTCTTTTGATGGAGGCCATAGTTAGATGTTTTCCAAATTAATGTTTGCCAAATTGTTTTGCATGAAGCCGAACATGCTGATGCTAATTAGAGGTTAGTTAACCTGTTCTGTGCCTTGGACGAGATGATCTCGTCCAAGGCTACAGTTCCCCTGTGCCTTGGACGAGATCATCTCGTCCATGGCACAGGGGAACTTGGGGGCGCGCTAGCGCGCCCCCGTGCACCCCCCTTCCCCCCCCAGGCGGGGATGGAAGGGGAAGACCTTCCCCTTCCACCCCCGCCCCCCCCCCACGGCAATCCGATGACGTCAGCGCGCGCTCAGCGCGCTGACGTCATCGAGTGTTGCCGGCGCGCTGGAAGCCATTTGCTTCCAGCGCGTCTTCGGAGCAGGAGCTCTAAGGTGAGTCCTCTCCGTTTTTGGGGGGCGGGGGGTTTGAGAAAACAGACATGGGGGGAAAGGAAAGGGTTTTTCCTTTCCCCCTGTGTCTGTTTTCTCAAGATTCCTGCTCCACGATCGCGGGCAGGGCCCGCGATCGTGGAGCAGGAATCTCCACTAGCCACCAGGGATTTTCTGTTTTACTAAATTTGGGGGCGACCCCTTGGGCAAGGGTCGCCCCCCCCGGGGGCAATTTTTATTTGGATTTCGCCCCCCCCCTGGGTGCAGATCGGCCGTTTTTTCGGCGGATCTGCTCCCAGGGGGGGGGCGAAAACCACTAGACACCAGGGATGTATTGTTTTATGTTTGTTTTTGGGGGCGACCCCTTGGGCAAGGGTCGCCCCCCCCGGGGGCAATTTTTATTTGTATTTCGCCCCCCCCTGGGGGCAGATCGGCCGTTTTTTCGGCGGATCTGCCCCCAGGGGGGGGCGAAAACCACTAGACACCAGGGATATCGTTTTTTGTGTGTGTTTTTGGGGGCGACCCCTTGGGCAAGGGTCGCCCCCCCCCCGGGGGCAATTTTTATTTGTATTTCGCCCCCCCCCTGGGGGCAGATTCGCCGATTTTTCGGCGGATCTGCCCCCAGGGGGGGGCGAAAACCACTAGACACCAGGGATATATTTTTTTATGTTTGTTTTTGGGGGCGACCCCTTGGGCAAGGGTCGCCCCCCCCCCGGGGCAATTTTTATTTGTATTTCGCCCCCCCCTGGGGGCAGATCGGCCGTTTTTTCGGCGGATCTGCCCCCGGGGGGGGCGAAAACCACTAGACACCAGGGATATCGTTTTTTGTGTGTGTTTTTGGGGGCGACCCCTTGGGGAAGGGTCGCCCCCTGAAAGGGGGCACAGAGGTGTTGCCCATTTCTGCCCCCCTTGGGGTCCGATTGGCCAATTCTTTTACGCCCATCTACCCCGAGGGGGGCAGGATCCACTTAGGTACCAGGGACAACTTCTAAGTTCTTGGTGGTGGGGTGTTTGTCAACTGGCAAAGTATTTGTATTTGTGATTATAACAATTTATTTCTTCTTTTTCTTCTAGTTCAACGCTTTTGCTTCCTTTGCTGTGGATCTTTGAGGTTTTGGCAGTAGTTGTCCAGTGGTTTGCATAGTTGCATGTTTTAGGTAAGTGAACGCAATTTACTCCAAAGGAGTATTGTTGACATGTTTGTAGGTGGTGTACTAAATGCAGTATTGTGTGTTTGACATTGTCCTTAGATTTGAGCACAGTGGTGTTTGTGTTGTCATATGTCTAAATTGCTTTTTTCTTTTTTCTTTTTAGTGGGATATCATTGGTGATTGCAGAGTAGTTGCTTGGTGAGTAGCTATTTCAGGCAACTGTGTGGTATAGTTTTTTGTAGTACATAACTCTTTGTGATAAAGCTACACTTTGTTCATTACTTATTTTAGTGCTAGTTGTTGTTGGCAATCCATTTGTTGTTAGGATCATGGCTAGCCGCAAAGTGACCGCTCAGCAGGTTGTTCGCATGCTCTTTGAGTCGTCTTCAGACCATGATTACGACACTGACTCTGCATCTGAGGCAGAGGAGGAAGCAGGAGATTCTGGAAGTGAGTTTTCTGTCCAAGAGCATTCTTCTGATGAGGAAGCTACTCTCAGTGCAGATGAAGGGCCTGTGTTAGAGGAGGACATTGATGTGCCAAGAGTGCAGCAGCCTGGGGCTGCAGGGTTTCCCATTGGAAGACCTGACACCTGGATTGCCCCAAACATGGAGCAGCCACAGTTACCTGCATTTACTGGTCTCCCAGGGTGTAGAGTTAATACGGAAAACTTTCTGCCTGTCCAATTCTTTCACTTGTTTATGGACGATGTATTTTTGGAAGAGATTGTGGAGCAGACAAATGTGTATGCAGAGCAATATTTGCGGGACAACGCTGCCAGACTTAAGCCTCAGTCTAGAGCTACTCATTGGGTTCCCACATATCTGGAAGAGATGAAAAGGTTTTTAGGTTTGACTTTTTTGATGGGGTTGATCAGGAAGCCGTCACTGGCTTCTTATTGGTCTACTAGTCCCTTGATGGCAACTGCTATATTTCCTGCAACTATGACACGTAATCGGTATTTGCTTCTTCTTCGTATGCTGCATTTTGTAGACAATGCTTTAGCCTTGCCACGAGATCACCCTGATTGTGACCGCCTTTTTAAGATTAGGCCTGTCCTTGATCATTTTGTGGATCGGTTTTCAGAGGTCTATGTTCCAGGCAAAGAGATAAGTGTGGACGAGTCTTTGGTCCTTTTCAAGGGGCGTTTAGTTTTTAAGCAGTACATCCCTAGTAAGAGGGCACGGTATGGGATTAAATTGTATCTGCTGTCAGAAAGCAGTACAGGATATGTTTATAATTTCCGGGTCTACACTGGTAGGGATTCCAGTATTGACCCTCCTGGTTGTCCGGCCACTTTTGGAGTTAGCGGAAAAATTGTGTGGGAACTTGCTAGACGGCTGTTTAACAAAGGTCACCATTTGTACGTAGATAATTTCTACACTGGAGTGCAGTTGTTCAAGGAGTTGTTTAGGGTGGACACTGTTGCTTGTGGCACAATCCGTTCTAACCGCAAAGGCTATCCAAGGGAGCTTGTCTGTAAAAAACTTGAGAGGGGACAGTGCAGTGCCTTGCGGAATAATGAGCTGTTAGCTATGAAATTTTCAGACAGGAGGGATGTGTACATGCTATCGACCATCCACGATGAGAGTACTTCCCCTGTGGCTGTTTGGGGTCAGGTTGCGGAAGTGCGCAAACCTGCGTGCATTTTGGACTACAATAGGCACATGGGTGGTGTTGATAGAGTAGATCAGAGGTTGGAACCTTACACTGCTCTTCGTAAGTCGTATGTGTGGTATAAAAAGTTGGCCCTACATTTATTTCATTTGGCAACTTTTAATGCCTTTATTGTATACAAGGATTGTTCACCTGAGTCAAGGATGACTTTTGTTAAATTTCAGGAGTCGGTGATAGAAAGCCTTATTGTGGTGGAACCGGCAAGAGTTCCTAGAGTAGAAGTGGTGGAGGATGTGGCTAGATTGAAAGATCGGCACTTTCCAGATCACATTCCTCCCACTCCCAAAAAAGACATGCCCACAAAGAAATGTAGAGTATGTGCCCGGAGATCAATCCGGAGGGAGAGCCGGATGTACTGCCCCGAATGCCCTTCAAAGCCTGGGCTGTGTGTGCCCAGCTGTTTTAGAAGTTACCACACAAGGAAAAACTTTTGGGAAATACCGTGAGCGTAAGCTGTCTGTTTTATATTTTCATATGTTTCACGGTTGGCATCTGTCGTGTATTTAGTTTGAGGTTTTGTGTTTGTAGTTTAGTGCCTATTTTATAATTAGTAGTTTATTTGTTGTTTATAAATTAAAAAAAGTGATTGCGGTGTGCGTGGGGTGGCGCTTGGCTGGCGGTGTGCGTGGGGTGGCGCTTGGCTGGCGGTGTGCGTGGGGTGGCGCTTGGCTGGCGGTGCCAGCCAAACGGCAGTCCACTCTCCCATCAGCTGGTGTGATTCTTGTATCAGGCATGTGGGCGTATGTAAGTGATGGGCCCTTGAGTGGCGCGGTCTGTCGATGTGAGTGTTGTAATGTGCTGGGCCCGTGGCTGGCGGTGTGAATGGTCTTGTGCGTGTCATGTATGAAAGGTGTGTGAATGGACTGTAAAGCGGTTGGTGCCTTGTCGCGGCTTTACAGCTCACGAGCTGTGAGTCATTGGTTCACTTTTTTGCCTTTCAGTTATTAGCAGTGCATTTCATTTTTGTGAAATCTCTTGTTAATAAAATTTGATCCACTGAACCATCACTCACCCTCGTGCCAAATCCAACCAGTATGTGTTGTAAAAAATGACAAAACCTGCTCCGCTGTAATCAGGCGTCGCAGCACACCTGTGACACGCTAGGTGCCTCGGGTGGGACCCCGATGATGAAGCATGCCACCAACTTGGTTGGTGGGTGAGGGGTCTTCTTCACATAACCTAAGTGTGTTTCTTTTCACTATTTTAGTGTTTGGCACATCACGGACGTATGTGCACACATCAAAATGATATATTGCAAAAATACCTCTCCCTTCTATCTCTTCAGGTTTTGGGCCTTATTCTGTTGCAGGCACCTGGCCCACCCACACAAGTGAGGTATCATTTTTATCGGGAGACTTGGGGGAATGGTGGGTGGAAGGAAATTTGTGGCTCCTCTCAGATTCCAGAACTTTCTGCCACAGAAATGAGAGGAAAAAGTGTTTTTTTGGCCAAATTTTGAGGTTTGCAAAGGATTCTGGGTAACAAAACCTGGTCCGAGCCCCGCAAGTCACCCCTCCTTGGATTCCCCTAGGTCTCTAGTTTTCAGAAATGCACAGGTTTGGTAGGTTTCCCTAGGTGCCGGCTGAGCTACAGGCCAAAATCCACAGGTAGGCACTGTTTTCTTCAAAAATTTTGGTTGTGTCCACGTTGCGCTTTGGGGCGTTTCCTGTCGCGGGCGCTAGGCCTACCCACGCAAGTGAGGTATCATTTTTATCGGGAGACGTGGGGGAACGCTGGGTGGAAGGAAATGTGTGGCTCCTCTCAGATTCCAGAACTTTCTGCCACAGAAATGTGAGGAACATGTGTTTTTTTAGCCAATTTTTGAGGTTTGCAAAGGATTCTGGGTAACAGAACCAGGTCCGAGCCCCGCCAGTCACCCCTCCATGGATTCCCCTAGGTCTCTAGTTTTCAGAAATGTACAGGTTTGGTAGGTTTCCCTAGGTGGCGGCTGAGCTAGAGGCCAAAATCTACAGGTAGTCACTTTGCTAAAAACAGCTCTGTTTTCTGTGATATGTCCACGTTGTGTTTTGGGGCATATCCTGTCGCGGGCGCTAGGCCTACCCACGCAAGTGAGGTATCATTTTTATCGGGAGACGTGGGGGAACGCTGGGTGGAAGGAAATTTGTGGCTCCTCTCAGATTCCAGAACTTTCTGCCACAGAAATGTGAGGAACATGTGTTTTTTTAGCCAATTTTTTAGGTTTGCAAAGGATTCTGGGTAACAGAACCAGGTCCGAGCCCCGCCAGTCACCCCTCCTTGGATTCCCCTAGGTCTCTAGTTTTCAGAAATGTACAGGTTTGGTAGGTTTCCCTAGGTGGCGGCTGAGCTAGAGGCCAAAATCTACAGGTAGTCACTTTGCTAAAAACAGCTCTGTTTTCTGTGATATGTCCACGTTGTGTTTTGGGGCATATCTTGTCGCGGGCGCTAGGCCTACCCACGCAAGTGAGGTATCATTTTTATCGGGAGACGTGGGGGAACGCTGGGTGGAAGGAAATTTGTGGCTCCTCTCAGATTCCAGAACTTTCTGCAACAGAAATGTGAGGAACATGTGTTTTTTTAGCCAATTTTTTAGGTTTGCAAAGGATTCTGGGTAACAGAACCAGGTCCGAGCCCCGCCAGTCACCCCTCCTTGGATTCCCCTAGGTCTCTAGTTTTCAGAAATGTACAGGTTTGGTAGGTTTCCCTAGGTGGCGGCTGAGCTAGAGGCCAAAATCTACAGGTAGTCACTTTGCTAAAAACAGCTCTGTTTTCTGTGATATGTCCACGTTGTGTTTTGGGGCATATCTTGTCGCGGGCGCTAGGCCTACCCACGCAAGTGAGGTATCATTTTTATCGGGAGACGTGGGGGAACGCTGGGTGGAAGGAAATTTGTGGCTCCTCTCAGATTCCAGAACTTTCTGCAACAGAAATGTGAGGAACATGTGTTTTTTTAGCCAATTTTTTAGGTTTGCAAAGGATTCTGGGTAACAGAACCAGGTCCGAGCCCCGCCAGTCACCCCACCTTGGATTCCCCTAGGTCTCTAGTTTTCAGAAATGTACAGGTTTGGTAGGTTTCCCTAGGTGGCGGCTGAGCTAGAGGCCAAAATCTACAGGTAGTCACTTTGCTAAAAACAGCTCTGTTTTCTGTGATATGTCCACGTTGTGTTTTGGGGCATATCCTGTCGCGGGCGCTAGGCCTACCCACGCAAGTGAGGTATCATTTTTATCGGGAGACGTGGGGGAACGCTGGGTGGAAGGAAATTTGTGGCTCCTCTCAGATTCCAGAACTTTCTGCCACAGAAATGTGAGGAACATGTGTTTTTTTAGCCAATTTTTGAGGTTTGCAAAGGATTCTGGGTAACAGAACCAGGTCCGAGCCCCGCCAGTCACCCCTCCTTGGATTCCCCTAGGTCTCTAGTTTTCAGAAATGTACAGGTTTGGTAGGTTTCCCTAGGTGGCGGCTGAGCTAGAGGCCAAAATCTACAGGTAGTCACTTTGCTAAAAACAGCTCTGTTTTCTGTGATATGTCCACGTTGTGTTTTGGGGCATATCCTGTCGCGGGCGCTAGGCCTACCCACGCAAGTGAGGTATCATTTTTATCGGGAGACGTGGGGGAACGCTGGGTGGAAGGAAATTTGTGGCTCCTCTCAGATTCCAGAACTTTCTGCCACAGAAATGTGAGGAACATGTGTTTTTTTAGCCAATTTTTGAGGTTTGCAAAGGATTCTGGGTAACAGAACCAGGTCCGAGCCCCGCCAGTCACCCCTCCTTGGATTCCCCTAGGTCTCTAGTTTTCAGAAATGTACAGGTTTGGTAGGTTTCCCTAGGTGGCGGCTGAGCTAGAGGCCAAAATCTACAGGTAGTCACTTTGCTAAAAACAGCTCTGTTTTCTGTGATATGTCCACGTTGTGTTTTGGGGCATATCCTGTCGCGGGCGCTAGGCCTACCCACGCAAGTGAGGTATCATTTTTATCGGGAGACGTGGGGGAACGCTGGGTGGAAGGAAATTTGTGGCTCCTCTCAGATTCCAGAACTTTCTGCCACAGAAATGTGAGGAACATGTGTTTTTTTAGCCAATTTTTTAGGTTTGCAAAGGATTCTGGGTAACAGAACCAGGTCCGAGCCCCGCCAGTCACCCCTCCTTGGATTCCCCTAGGTCTCTAGTTTTCAGAAATGTACAGGTTTGGTAGGTTTCCCTAGGTGGCGGCTGAGCTAGAGGCCAAAATCTACAGGTAGTCACTTTGCTAAAAACAGCTCTGTTTTCTGTGATATGTCCACGTTGTGTTTTGGGGCATATCTTGTCGCGGGCGCTAGGCCTACCCACGCAAGTGAGGTATCATTTTTATCGGGAGACGTGGGGGAACGCTGGGTGGAAGGAAATTTGTGGCTCCTCTCAGATTCCAGAACTTTCTGCAACAGAAATGTGAGGAACATGTGTTTTTTTAGCCAATTTTTTAGGTTTGCAAAGGATTCTGGGTAACAGAACCAGGTCCGAGCCCCGCCAGTCACCCCACCTTGGATTCCCCTAGGTCTCTAGTTTTCAGAAATGTACAGGTTTGGTAGGTTTCCCTAGGTGGCGGCTGAGCTAGAGGCCAAAATCTACAGGTAGTCACTTTGCTAAAAACAGCTCTGTTTTCTGTGATATGTCCACGTTGTGTTTTGGGGCATATCCTGTCGCGGGCGCTAGGCCTACCCACGCAAGTGAGGTATCATTTTTATCGGGAGACGTGGGGGAACGCTGGGTGGAAGGAAATTTGTGGCTCCTCTCAGATTCCAGAACTTTCTGCCACAGAAATGTGAGGAACATGTGTTTTTTTAGCCAATTTTTTAGGTTTGCAAAGGATTCTGGGTAACAGAACCAGGTCCGAGCCCCGCCAGTCACCCCACCTTGGATTCCCCTAGGTCTCTAGTTTTCAGAAATGTACAGGTTTGGTAGGTTTCCCTAGGTGGCGGCTGAGCTAGAGGCCAAAATCTACAGGTAGTCACTTTGCTAAAAACAGCTCTGTTTTCTGTGATATGTCCACGTTGTGTTTTGGGGCATATCCTGTCGCGGGCGCTAGGCCTACCCACGCAAGTGAGGTATCATTTTTATCGGGAGACGTGGGGGAACGCTGGGTGGAAGGAAATTTGTGGCTCCTCTCAGATTCCAGAACTTTCTGCCACAGAAATGTGAGGAACATGTGTTTTTTTAGCCAATTTTTTAGGTTTGCAAAGGATTCTGGGTAACAGAACCAGGTCCGAGCCCCGCCAGTCACCCCTCCTTGGATTCCCCTAGGTCTCTAGTTTTCAGAAATGTACAGGTTTGGTAGGTTTCCCTAGGTGGCGGCTGAGCTAGAGGCCAAAATCTACAGGTAGTCACTTTGCTAAAAACAGCTCTGTTTTCTGTGATATGTCCACGTTGTGTTTTGGGGCATATCCTGTCGCGGGCGCTAGGCCTACCCACACAAGTGAGGTATCGTTTTTATCGGGAGACGTGGGGGAACGCTGGGTGGAAGGAAATTTGTGGCTCCTCTCAGATTCCAGAACTTTCTGCCACAGAAATGTGTGGAACATGTGTTTTTTTAGCTAAATTTTGAGGTTTGCAAAGGATTCTGGGTAACAGAACCTGGTCCGAGCTACACAAGTCACCCCTCCTTGGATTCCCCTAGGTCTCTAGTTTTCAGAAATGCACAGGTTTGGTAGGTTTCCCTAGGTGGCGGCTGAGCTAGAGGCCAAAATCTACAGGTAGTCACTTTGCTAAAAACAGCTCTGTTTTCTGTGATGTGTCCACGTTGTGTTTTGGGGCATATCCTGTCGCGGGCGCTAGGCCTACCCACACAAGTGAGGTACCATTTTTATCGGGAGACTTGGGGGAACATAGATTAGCAAAACAAGTACTATTGCCCCTTGTCTTTCTCTACATTTTTTCCTTCCAAATATAGGAGTGTGTGTAAAAAAGACATCTATTTGAGAAATTCCCTGTAATTCACGTGCTACTATGGTCACCCCGGAATTCAGAGATGTGCAAATAACCACTGCTCCTCAACACCTTATCTTGTGCCCTTTTTGGAAATGCAAAGGTTTTCTTGATAGCAATTTTTTACTCCTTATATTTCAGCAAATGAATTGCTGTATACCCGGTATAGAATGAAAACGCACTGCAGGGTGCAGCTCATTTATTGGCTCTGGGTTCCTCGGGTTCTTGATGAACCTACAAACCCTATATATCCCCGCAACCAGAGGAGTCCAGCAGACGTAACGGTATATTGCTTTCGATAATCTGACATTGCAGGGAAAAGTTACAGAGTAAAACGTAGAGAAAAATTTATGTTTTTTTCACCTCAATTTCAATATTTTTCTTTTTCAGCTGTTATTTTCTGTAGGAAACCCTTGTAGGATCTACACAAATGACCCCTTGCTGAATTCAGAATTTTGTCTACTTTTCAGAAATGTTTAGGTTTCTGGGATCCAGCATTGGTTTCATGACCATTCCTGTCACTGACTGGAAGGAGGCTGAAAGCACAAAAAATTGCACAAATGGGGTATGCCCCAGTAAAATGCCACAATTGTGTTGAAAAATTGGGTTTTCTGATTCAAGTCTGCCTGTTCCTGAAAGCTGGGAAGCTGCTGAGTTTAGCACCACAAACCCTTTGTTGATGCCATTTTCAGGGGAAAAACCACAAGCCTCCTTCTGCAGCCACTTTTTCCAATTTTTTTGAAAAAAACGAAAATTTCACTGTATTTTGGCCAATTTCTTGGCCTCCTTCAGGGGAACCCACAAAGTCTGGGTACCTTTAGAATCCCTAGGATGTTGGAAAAAAAGGACGCAAATTTGGCTTGGTTAGCTTATGTGGACAAAAAGTTATGAGGGCCTAAGCGCGAACTGCCCCGAATAGGCAAAAAAAGGCCTGGCACAGGAGGGGGAAAAGGCCTGGCAGCGAAGGGGTTAAGGAGTTCACTAATATCGGATGCAAATAGTCAAATGACTGAAATCTTGCTTTGTTGAATAATGTACTAATGATGCTCTGCTAAAGCGACTCAGGTTAATGTTGTGCTTTATTCTAATGTTCATAATCTATGTTTTGATAAAGTTTTGCTCTGATTGCCAAGTTATAGTGGTTTTGATGTGTTTGTTATTGCTGAAACTAATAAACATGATATTAGATTGTAACTAATAGGGAATAACTATCCTAACTCTTACGGATTTGTTGTGGTTATTCATGGCTGAAAGGTCATGGTGCGTTCGTTGTATGGATCTATATTAACTGTCATTGATTAACTAGATTGATTAGTTATCGTGCTTATTGATAGATTTAGTGACATATTGATTGTGATACCAAAAAGATACTTCGTTCTGGGAAGTCTCCAAACGTGGTCAAAAGCTTCATTGGCCTAGACGTGTCTCCTTGTAAGTTTACTTATCAATGTTCTGACTTGTTATCAACATGCTTGCGGATGAGAGTGTTTTTATGTGTGTGAGAGAGAGTATGTTTGTAAATGTGAATGTGTGTTTATGTGTAATCGTGTGGGTGAGTGAAAATCAAAGGCCGTGTGATGTCACTTCCGCTACCCCTGGCATTTTAGTGAACTGTCGCCCATGATCCTCGAGTGGATGTATTCACGATTGTGGTTACTGTGAGTTCAACATCAGTATGGTCTTCCATTTGGGAAATTACTGTGTGGAAGAGAACAGGAGGGAATAAAATTAGAGGACAGGATTTGGGGGTAGCCGGTAGCAGGTCTTAATTATATGTACAGAGCTGAATTAGAATGAACATTCTGTTTCAAAATATAGCCCATCAGCTCTTCTGCATAGAATTATGCAGAGTTGGATATTTCAAGAACATCAAATAGGTGATTGTTTTTTTGTGAATTTCGCAGATCCATTTGCGATTTGAAAAAAACCCAGTAAGAGAGTCATTTTTCATAGATTTCCTACTGTGAATAATTTACCCCCAACGTTGGCTTTTACTGCGTAACTGAATAGACAGAGACTCTGTATTGAATGCATAGTAGTTATTATTTTTCTCTAATCCAGCTGTTTTTCTCACTCTAATACATTATTCAGTGAAAGTGCGCATTGTTATTACTCAGAGGTGCTGATTCTTGCAAGAAAACAGTGTCCGTAGCTTTTACTCTGCTTAAGTTGCACAGTACTGGGGCAAATTTACTGCACCATTACTGTGCAGTAAAACTGCAATTGCGTGTTGAACCCCATGAAATGAGAATTACCATGCGAGGCCGGTTTTCCAGCTTTAAAACCACATGGAATTTACCACCAACTCATGCATGTGGTTGATTCTCCTTTAACGTACAATTAGTAGATAATTTAGTACTAGAAGACCGCATGTATTCTTGCCCTTCATAAAATATATTTTTGTGGCCATGGCTTTCCCTCCCTTCAATAGACATTTTTTTTTTTTTGCCCAAGATTGATTTGATAAGCACCCTACCCCCTGATGGTTTAGAGCCACGCTACCACCTGTAACCCTTAGTGGTGGCAATATTTCTAGCAATGAGGGTGCAAAGGTTTGCAATAAAAATATAAATTCAATTCAATTAATAATTCAAGAGAATGAAAGTAGGCTGAACTGCAGTTTTTTTCATAGTCATAAAAATGTTATGAACTCTGCATAATCTATGTTGCCTGACTTGTAAACTTGTTTGCATTTGGACATCCCTTTAAGAAATCTTTCTCTTATAACATATGTATGCCTTATGCATGTTATGCATCTTTATGGTCTTAAACAATGGAACCATTATTAATTATATCCTTTTGCTTGCTAACCTGCTTTGGAATGTGTTGACACGCATAAAATGAATAACAAACTTGCTTCTTTTATGAATGGATCCACAGTATTAAAGCCATGATGACAACTGCATCCATGCATGTTACTTATTCTTTCAGAAAGTAAAGTATGCATGGGATACTGAAGTCATGTATCCATCAACCTCTGAAAATGAACAAACTGATTGCTTTACAAATTTCAACATGCAAACAAATATTACATTTATGTTAAATTGTCACTGATCGTAGATTAATCTTTGTTGTAAAAGGTGTCCTGGGGAAAAAGAAGGAGCTCTCAATGCAGCATTGGATAGATACGAGAACGAGCTGCTTGGGGTCCTGGCACTTCGGGCTTCTTATCTGGGCTGTTTATTCTACTGCAGAATAGTTTCACTTAATTTTCTAGAGAGAAAGAGAGATGGATAAAAAGTTACAGTGCAGTATGATAGCTCAAGCACATTATGCCAATAGCCATTGTAAACTGTGTTGTTGATAGAGAACTGAATACTTTTATAATGTTTTAACTAAATGTTCTCAACTGTTCTAATATGATAAGACTAAATTGCTACTGTATTATTCCTTTGAGAGAATTTCACCTAAATAGGCTAAGAGTCTGATTATGAGTTGGGCATTTGAAATGCCACAACTACAATATGGCCATGGTGAGGTGCCCGTCAAGGCGGCGGCCTCACCCCTGTCATATTATTATGTTTCCACTGGGCTGACCGGCAGAAACGTCACATTACAATATTTCTGCTGGTCAGCTTGGTGGAAACAGTGCAGCAGCATTATCTTAGGTTCCCTAAGGGAGCTGAGGCCAATGGTGTGGCACCCACACAGTCGGAATGCGCACCGTCTGCCCTTCTAGACCCAGTCTAGACCTTGACAGTCATCATCTGGCAGGACAAACTCACCAAGGAGAGCTGCAGCTCCACAATGCTTTGACTGACGTAGAAGGAACTGTTAAGTCTTCCTGAATTCAACCCACTGGAAGTTAAATAACTAATGAGAGAGATGGGCAGACACATTTTTTTTTGCTTTACCACTCTTCGTGTTTAACATCCTTTAACTCTTCTCAAATTCCCCATGGGAGGTAGATTTGGGGTCGTTATCACAGGAAGAAATGCTGCCATGGACCTCAGAGAAACCATAATCTTAACTCACTTTTGATTCATCCAATCCAAATTTTTGCACAGAATCCTTCTAAGTACCTGGAATATGAGTATTCAGAGGGGGCTTTCTTCATACCCTGTAGCAATGTTGGAGAATCCAGCCCTTTCCGCACGGAGTGGCTCAGATTTTAACAGCAGTGAAAGGGTGGTCAATTGAGATCACTCTGAAGATGGCATTGCTTAATTTCTTCCATGACATGGATATATATATATGCAAGCACTCCTTCATGTGAGTTTTGTAGTGGCTAAAGCCAATATTGAACTGGGGTGGTGCAACATGGTTGGGCTAGGGTAATATACTACTTAATATCCTTGATGTTTCTATTGTACTGGTCCTGAGAATGCCCTCAGAAACATCACAAAATATGCAACAATTTTAAACTAAACCAGGACATTGAGACAATCAGGACTATTCAAAAAGGTATCATACACTTTTGAGTAATTTGCATATGTAATTTACTCCTCTATCTTTGAGCAGCTTTACTATGTTTGGCTAGTCACAAAATCAGAGGTTAACATTACCAAAATTGTAGACTTACAATTATTCAGCCCCTGAAAAGGGTGTGGAGTAAAATTATGAGTGTAAGTTACTACTGCCAAAAAAGACACAGCTGTAAGTCTTGTACCACACATCATGGCCAAACACTGGTACTGCAGCCCACTCCCATTCAAAAAATGGAGATTAGGATTTAAAATAATGCCTCATAGGAGATAATGTTAATGTAAATTAAATTATTTAAAAGAACTAAAAATATAAATTAATGTGATGGTAGAAAACATCTAAAAATAAATATTTGTATTATTTAATTTAAAAATATTTTAAGAACCTTTTTACATTTATACATTAATGTGCCATTCATTTTGTGTTAAATTATAAGTTACTACATTTAATTAATTTCACACATATCTTTTAATCATTATTAATGCACAATAGAACATGTTAATATATTTTTCTATAGGTGAAATTTTATTTTTCAATGTAAACTTCAGAAACAATATGTTCATTTTTATTTAATGTTAGAGCAATGTTGGAGAATCCAGCCCTTTCCGCACGGAGGTGGCTCATATTTTAACCGCAGTGAAAGGGTGGTCAGTTGAGATCACTCTGAAGATGGCAGTGCTTAATTTCTTCCATGACATGGATATATATAGGCAAGCACTCCTTCATGTGAGTTTTGTAGTGGCTAAAGCAAATATTGAACAGGGGTGGTGCAACATGGTTGGGCTAGGGTAATATACTACTTGATAGCCTTGACATTTCTAATGTACTGGTCTTGGGGTTGCCCTCAGAAACATCACAAAACATACAACAATTGAATACTAAACAAAGATATTGAGACAATTAGGAATATTCAAAAAGGTATCTTACACGTGTGGCCAATTTGCATTTGCAATTTGCTCCTATACCTTTGAGCAGCTTTACCATTTTTGGCTAGTCACAAAATCAGAGGTTAAAATTACCCAAATTGTAGACGTCATTATTAATGCATAATAGACCATGTTAATATTTTTCTATAGGTGAAATTGTATTTTTCAAAGTAAACTTCAGAAACAATATGTTTATTTAATGTAATATATGTAAATTAATTATTCTACATTAAGTTGATAGGTCGCATTTTTATTTTGTTCTACATCATGATTAATTTATTTTTATTTTGCCTATACTTTACAATAGAGAGAGCTCCACCCACCATGACTGTGGAGACTCTCTATGGCAAAATCAAAGGGAAAAATCAAAAAGAATATTTAATTAGAAAAAGGAAAAATATGTTTGCGTTAACTATCAATGTAAACTCATTTAAAATATTTTATTTTAAAAGAAGAATGAAATACAAGAAATGATACAGCACTGTTTACATAATTGTGAATTCAATATTTTAAATAATTAAAAAATATAACTTTTAATATCAATATAAATATACAATTAAGAAAAAACTATTTTATTTAAGTTAAAAAAAGTTCCCCTAGGTAAAAAAAACATTAATAATTCTTAAAGGTGATGTATGGAGATAATAAAAAGGAATGTATTTATATTTTAATAAAAAATAAAGTTACAACAATTATACATTAAAAATGGTTGTTAAAATAATTCACAATTAACTAATACGTGTTTTATTTTTGTTATAATTTAAATTAAATTATACTTATTTATATGTTTAACTTTTTTAAATAACTTAATTTCTTTTAACATTATTTCCTGTTAAACCTTTTCTATGGAAAGGTGCTGAAGCACCAGCGGTCGGTAGTTTGTGGTGCTGGACTTACTCCGGTTCCTCTAATTTTGGACTAATTTACTACTGTTGTGGGTCCCTTTTGGGCTGTAGTAACTTTAGGAGTGCAATTTGTGAATAGCAGTTGGCTTACTCAATTATGGGTGGGTGCCTGTCTCTTCCTAAACACTTCCCTTAGCCTCTCTAAACTCCTCCTAACTCCTCCCTATACAAATCACCATTTTGTCAGAAGTAGGCCCCTTTTTCCAGACACTCCCTGGTCCCTCCCACATTCACTACTAAGTAGTAAACGTACTTGTGTGAGGGTCTTCCAATAGAAAAGGTAGGAGAGGTGGAGGTGGAAATTTACGCCTGTAGGTTTATGAATAGCGTTTTGCAGTAGCTTTAGCAGTATACTTGTAATACTACTAAACGTACAAGAAAATGCAGCTTCTAAATAGGTCCCATTATATCTACGTAGGGATGCTCATCCTCTGGCAAACATACTCATGATGCATCTGTAAACACAATCCCCTGTCTAAGAGCACCCTACAACAAAGATTTTCCTGGACTGCTATAGATGTGCTGTACTTTTATATTACTATCTTATTTATGGAGCATGCGCTAATTGTGCACTGCCAATGTGGTTCTAGATTTATAATATGTCATGTGGAAATGGCAATACAGGTCTTTATTTACGAAATACTTATCTCAACAACTGAACATATTCTGATATATTTGCCCAGTATTCTCTATCTCATTGACTAGTTCTTTGAAGTGAAAGGACCAAGATTGTGGCACTGTTATAAAGGAAATGCTGAATTTATGTTTATTTAAACATGTCCATATCTCTGATTTTATTAAGACAATGACTCATGATATGATGAGGCATGTAAACTAGGATATTCTGGGCCACTTGTCCTCAAGAGCAGAAGCACAGTTTTGAATCTCAAGCTACTATAAACTGTTTCTATCATGCTCTGACTCCAACATAAACAATCTACAACAGAAATTGAGATGAGCATCAAGCTTGAATAAAGCTGAAGACTGTTATAAGTACCTGAATCGATACCAAAAGGTTAGACTTATAGCTAGTATTATAACATTTCAACTATTTGGTATCCATGATGCCTCTTGCACTCCTATGGTGCTTAATACTTTCTTATATGTTCACAAACTGTGGCTCAAATGTCAAAATACTGGGACTGCCTTGGTCCCCTTATTTTGTAAGTACATGACAGCACTGGTGATTGAGCAGCAGTTTAAGCCACCCCTGAACCTTATAATTGTGGGGACTGAATAGCCGAACATTATTCTTGGAGAAGTCCATCTATGTATATTATTTGACCCTGATGGCGAAACTCCTTATTGGAAAGTACTGGGGAGATAATGTGACACCTGCTCCATGGAAACAGTGGGACAAAGATCTCAAATTCAGGTATCTTGATTTAACTACCTCACGGGCATTAGAGACATTTTCACATGTGATGACAACTGGTAGCCAATCTCTGAACTTCCATGAAATGTTAAGAAAGGATCTTTTGTGAGGTGTTGGTGATTTGCAGGGATCACCCCCATTACAGATGAACTGAAAGTGAAACTAATTGTTTGTTTCCCAGTCTAATTTTCTTCATGAATAAAATATCTACTGTACCTCTTTAGTCAAAATCAATGTTCTCAAAGGTATTTCTTAATAATTTGATTATTAACAGCAGCCACTGTAAAAAAAAATAAAACATCCCGTATTGTTTGTGATGGAAGTGCCTACCCACCTCGAAACATACAGTCATCATGACAATGTTTTTAAGTCTGTTCGTCAACGTATGTATCCAAAGTGTACCATAATCCTTAGCTTAGTGGCTACTTTCTCCTCCTATCAGATCAGGGAAGGTTATTGGTTTCTGGCAGGTGATGATAGTGCTTCTGGTAGAGGAGCGGCCCCTGTAAATTCCCTTAGGTACCTAATAAATGGGTTTTCACTCTCCATGAATAGTGTGTATTCAGTTGTGAAGCGTGAATGTTATCTAGTGGAGAACACAGTGAGTGCCTGTACTAAATAGTTGTTCCTCATCACAGTGCTCCTCTCCGCCTTGTAGTGGTGACTATATGAATGTTGCTGGGCCATTGGACTTGAGATCAAAAAACCCATAAGGGTTTGGTGGTCCAGGAGAATATACATTCTGATCATATCTACCAGTAACTCCACTGCTACAGCTTGTGAATACCCCCATCTGCCACACATCGTCTGTTTGTGCTGGACATAACACACCCACCTGTGACCTTGGTTGATTGATGTTCAGCCAATTCACACGACTTGACTAATCAATACCAACTTCCATGCTACCCTTTTAAAAAAAACAGAAAAATGCTTTGCAAGTTGCATTTTAAGTGATTAAGAGGAGAGTTACAACTTCAAGAGAAGCTTGAGCTGGCATCTTCTCATTGCCTTCTAATCAGAATCACCACTGGCCCCAGTGAGCCAGAATATGTATTTTGTCTGAACTCAGAATACGAATGGGAAAATCCCTGGAAGATTATTTGATGTTTTCCTTATTAGGGTATTAAATTTGCCTTCTTAGTGGTGACTTGTGTTTTTCAGACACTCAGGGTCTCATTATGAGGTTGGTGGGCCGATTGCTGGCCCACCAGACAAGTTGAGAGGAGATCACTGTGGAGTTGGCAGTCTCCCCCACTGTCCCAATGACAAGGTTAACACAGGGCTGACCGGCAGAAACTTCAGAAAACTGAGGTCTCCACCGGTCAGCATAGCCAAAACAGTGCGGCGGCATTGGCCATGGCTCCTTTTGGAGCCGAGGCCAATGCCGTCAAACAGAGGCCCTCGGACAGTGTAGCAGTGTAACAGACAGTGTGCATTCTGAGGGTGCAGGACCGCCCCCATGGCACCCAGCACTGGGTTTCTGCCAGTCTTTCCATGGTGAGTTCCCTGCCATGAAAATGCTGGCAGAAACAAGAGTTGTGATCCACACTGCTGTGCTGAGTTCAGCGTCACTGTGGCTGATCATGAGTCCGATCACTGTCAGCTTGTCAGGAACCATGTTCCCGGCAGTGACAGCGGTCCCCTTGTGGCCCGACCGCTGGGGTCGGGATATGGTGGTTGTACTGCCTGGAGCACGGCTGTCCGACCGCCAACGCAAGTGTGGCAGTCCTTGGACTGCCAGACTCCTAATAAGGCCCTTACACATTTGCAAGGTTGCAGTACATCATACAAAAACTACATAAACATGGTTATATGGTTCAACTTCAAAAATATTAATTCATTCTAATATTACCTTTAAAAGCTCGTACTAAGAAAATTTTTAAACAATCCTGTAACAGTTTTCAATGATATATTTTTACAAAAACAGCTTTTAATCCGGGATATGTGAAATTTTAATAATAAGCTTTTGAGTAATTAAGCAAAAGGCAAAACCAGCATTTAGCTCTGTAGTGTTAGCACAAAATGCATCCTTGTGTCCACTTTGGTACAAGGTCACGTTTTGCACTAAAAAATAACGCATTAAAGCACCTGTTCACGTTCTCGACGGGGAGCTCCCATGTCCTTGCTCTAAGTATTTACCACATACAGGGGGTCATTCTGACCCTGGCGGTCATTGACCGCCAGGGTCAACGACCGCGAGAGCACCGCCAACAGTCTGGCGGTGCTCCCAAGGGCATTCTGACCGCGGCGGTTTGGCCGCGGTCAGAAAGGGAAAACCGGCAGTCTCCCGCCGGTTTTCCGCTGCCCTAAGGAATCCTCCATGGCGGCGCAGCTTGCTGCGCCGCCATGGGGATTCCGACACCCCATACCGCCATCCTGTTCTTGGCGGTTCTGCCACCAGGAACAGGATGGCGGTATGGGGTGTCGTGGGGCCCCCGTAAGAGGGCCCCACAAAGAATTTCAGTGTCTGCTTAGCAGACACTGAAATTCGCGACGGGTGAAACTGCACCCGTCGCACCCTTTCCACTCCGCCGGCTCCATTCGGAGCCGGCTTCCTCGTGGGAAGGGGTTTCCCGCTGGGCTGGCGGGCGGCCTTCTGGCGGTCGCCCGCCAGCCCAGCGGGAAACACAGAATCACCGCGGCGGTCTTCGGACCGCAGAGCGGTGTTCTGGCGGGGGAACTCTGGCGGGCGGCCTCCGCCGCCCGCCAGAGTTAGAATGACCCCCACAGTGTGTAATTACATGACATGGCTTATTACCGCATTTTCAGGAATTTGACAAAATACGTGTAACAACAATTTAACTAAGTTACAGTGGTGTAACAGAAATTTTTCTCTGGCCTAGTTTTAAGTGCCTTCTTGAAATTCAGGTAGCTTGAGGCAAAGTGATTTCCCACTAGAACAGAGTTCCAAATCTTGGCAATTCGGAACGGTACGACATAAACTCCTTGATGCAGCTTTCTAATCTTAGACATCATTAATAAGTGAGCTGCAGCAGAGCGTAGGGTTGGACCCGCTGCTTTCCAGGTGAAACTGAGACAAATGAAGGAATGTCCTTCATTCTGCCATGCCTTGAAGAAAATACAAAGACTTTGAAACTTAGTGCACGTGTGAGCTAGCAGCTATTGCAACTTTCTGAGATCAAAGACGTCCAAGGAATATTAAGTAAAGATTAACATGTTGAGGTTGATGACCTACGTTATGGGAAAGCTCCAAATATAAGGCATTGGCATAAGCAAGCAACAATATTGTAATATTGTAGTACATATACTCAGAAATGAAAGGTAGAATCTCCTTCGGATGGTAAAACCTGAATGAAATTACATTTTGCCAACTGAGCCTTGTCATTTTTTACCTCTGAGTTCATTACCTTCAGACCAGAAACTGTATAATGACCTAACGTATGAAGCCACCATTCTGATCACCACATGATGCCGCTAGGTGGTAACACAGATGCTATGTTTTTCTATATTCAGGCTCAGGAAGTTACTTTTCATCCAGAGCAACACGTCTATGAAACAGCTAGAGGCGTTCCTACTTGCGGGGCAGGAATTTTGATACAGTTCATGAATGAGCTAGGTATCTTCACTGTTGCATACATAGGAGTTTTCAAAGGTCCCTACATGTATGTCTAGAGGGGCCTCAAGTAGTTTGAGAAAGTTGGGTACATGTGTGGCACCAAATAGTGAACCACCTAATGTTTTACATACCAAAGATTAACCATCTGTATTTTTTTGCCAGCTTTCTCACCAACTTTCTGAAGTATTGATAAATAATATCCTCTATCATGCAAATTTACAACAATAATGTTCTTTTCTTTTGGATAATCACTATTTTCACTTCAGGTCCTCGTAGATTACAAGAGGTCCTCATATGAGCCATTATATTTCTGTTGTACTGGGTGCCCAGATACTGCATGGAGAATTATAGGAATTAAATGAAATAAGCTGAAATTCTGTTTTCAAAATAAATTTGTCCTTGGGAAACAAAACACTGATTACAGCTACCCCTTTTTGATACTGTGAATTTAAGAGCCCCTCTAAGAGTTCTGGAAAAAACATAGGCCCATATTGAAGAAACCTTTGGGTTCTCCTTGTGTTACGCAAGATCACGCAAGGACAACACAAAGGCTTCAGTAATATTTACAAAGCCACGCAAGGACTGATTTGCATGGCCTTTCTTTAAATTTGAAAAGAAATGTGATACAAGGCAGCCACTTGCACTGTGGTATGTTAGATTTCAACTTGGGGTGCATCCATGCATCCACTCATGGATTTTGCCACATTCCCAGATTTACAAAGACTTGTAAATATGAGAATGCATCAAACTGCTTTGTCTTCCAATGTGAGGAGTAACTAGGAGTACTATCTTGATTTCTCCTTGTTATTTTCTCTTTCCACATGCTCTATTCTGCAGCACACATAGAATGAGGAAAATACTTCTTAGGATTGCTTTAGAGCAGGAAAGTGTATCCTCCTGCACAAAACAATTCTGCCCATAACACAGCACCCCTACATTATGGTGCAAGTGTGCCTGCATTGGTGCTATGCTGCACACAGTGTGCCAGCACAAGGCGAGAGCAGAAATGCTCCATCTCTTTCTAAATATGGAGAATTTCTGCTCTCTCTCTTCCATGCAGCACAGCACTGCAACTTTGCTTGCTGCCCTGAGTTGCTGAAAGATTAGTAAATGTGCCTCATGTCTACCTGAAATGAGAAATTATAAGAATTTAGAAGCATTTTTACGCTAATCCTGCAAAGCCAATAGAGGTCCACTGTAAACAATGGTGTGCCTCCTTTTAAGGCTTGCTCTAAGTAGGCATTAAAAGTGCCGAAAAAAATGACACAAAGAAATCTCTTCTTTGTGCCATTTTTTTGCCCCACTAACGGGGGAACAACCCCTTTGTATACATTATGCCTGGTGCAGGCATAACGTAGCACAAAGAGTTAGAACGTGGCGCAATGCACTTTGTAAATTTGGCACAGTGGTTTTGGCCTCGTTGGGCCACATCAACATAAAAACAATGACGCTAATGTGACAAGGAGGCGCCATGGGCTCTTAAATCGGCCCTTTAATTCTATTTAGTGTCTGGAGTCTGATCTGATTCTTCTACTATGCATTACCCCTTAAAGATACGTGGCCTTGCTCGAGCTAGAGGCAGTGATGAACAAATGGATATAGATGTAAGAGCTATAATTAACACGTGTTTTCAGTAAATCTGATCTATGTTTATCAATTGACAATTTCCTCGAAGTGTTTGGTAATTTCACTAATCATAAGGTTCTTCTTATGCAGCACCAAAGTAGAGAAATGTTCGAATTTGGATTCGCCTATTCACTGTTTTCCACTGGGGATACGAATAAAGACACCTTTTCAGCTGACTACTAGGTGCCTTCCTGTGTGCTGTGCCTCGTGCTTCCTCGCCACCTGATTTGAAGTCATAAACTGTGCCCAGCAGGTAGTTTTCCCTGCCCCTTTACCTTGGATGGATCTGAGATTCGTACAAAATGGCTCCATGCGAGGGTAACCAATGTTTCCAGGCCACAGATCATCACCCATTTCTGTGTATTATGTCAGATTCAGATTCTGGCCTGCTAGCAGGCCAATAATATACAAATGACACCCAAACACTATTGAGAAACCCAGGCACCTCCTATGTAACTCAAGAACACCTACCAATGGTTGTGATCTCTCTCCGAACTCGTGAGCAACGTAAACAAAGACCTGCCTGGTGTTTGCAGAGATGTTTACCTTCCTTCGGACCATCACTAAGCTGCAAACAGAAGCAGAGCTAATCAGTCAGAGGAGGGGACGGGCTTGGTGGACACTTGTCTCCGCTCCATCCTCATTTGGCGAGTTACTGTGCTATCGAGTAACAGGGAAAAGCTCCGGGTGACTTCTGGGAACTCTCCATTAAGTAAAGTGACATCTGCTCCTCTGACTTCCCTTTACCTATCTCCTGGCATGAGATGAAAGGAGGTTTGCGTCTAAACCCAGTCGTTACGCTGGGAAAGGTATCTTGCCACTGGTTCGACGTCGGTGATATAGCTGTTTGCAGAGGTGTTTGCAATAGCAGCTCTGGAAGTTGGTGAGGCAACAGAAAGATACAGATAACAGTCTCTCTAAGCTGAGGCTGTGCAGGAAAGTGTTACTTAATGCAACAATGGTCATGGCTGAGTCCCAAAACAAACTCATTATCTAGGCTAGCCACATATTTAAGAGAACATTTGATGGCCAGTGGTCATGTGAATCCTGAAACACTGACATCTTAGTGGCAGCCTTCCTGTAGACATTTTTATATGCCAGCTAGTAGTTTATTAGTTATCTGCTGGGTAGCATATTGGAATTTTTTCTTTAAAAATTGAGTGTTTCTGCTCTACATTTGGAAAAACACACAAATATTTCCTAAGTATCTTTTTTCATACAATGAGATAATGCTCAAAGAATCTTATAGTGCACAGCGCCGGAGTTTCACGTAATTTCCCTTTAACGTACTTTACTATAGATACTGCACTCAACTTACAGATCTGCCATTTCCTAAAGTGACACTTATGTGACCAACCTGTTAATTTTGGAACACTTTATAAGCTGGAGCCAATGATGAATTTACCTGTGTTTTTGTCCCTGGCTAGTCAACTTGTTTTACCTTACAAATATACTCTCGTCAACGTACACATTTTCATCATTGTCCTTTAATCAGAATGACCCGGGACACTCATTATGTCGTTATTGCTGTAGTACTCTCACAGATCTGTAACAAGCCACTTGCATCTTTCAAAACAAGAGCACTCGTTTTATGGACAAGAGAAAGTGGTTTAATTTTTTTTGTGTGAGGTGTTCATCTTTATTGATTATTGGTAATATTCAGACACATAGGGCCTTATTACGAATTTGGCGGTCCGACCACTTGACTGCCAATACGACAGTGGGGAGCATGCCGCCAAGCTGGCTGCCTCCCCACCACCATATTGTGATCTCCCTGCTGTGCTGGCAGTGAGCCTGTGGCAGTGACAATATGGTGGCATGCTTCAGCCCATTAAGTGGGCCTGGGAAACAGGTCACCACAGTGCAGCTCCAGAAGCACCTTGGGCTCACAACGTTGTGCATGGCACACAGTGGGCACTGACAGGTCCGGCATGGGGGGGAACACTATGTGCCCGCAGCCTCACTGATCAATGGGCAGACCTGCCCAGGGACCCTGTTTGGAGCCCCCTTTCCTGCCCCTCTGACTAGCTTTTCATGGCGTGGTCCCCGCCATGAAAAGCTAGGCAGAATGGCAGGTCATAATCAGCATGGTGGTGCAAACTTCTGCACTGCTGCAGCTGACCAAGGCATTCCCCACCTCTGCCACAGCGCTATCCATGATCCTGGTGGTGATGGCGTGCTTGTGGCAGTCTGGCCACCAGCATCCTAATCTGGTGATCGGATCACCATGGATGTGGCGGTCAGACCACCACCACTAGTATGGCAGTCCTAGAACCGCAGTACTTTAAAACGGCCAATGGGTTTTCTCATAGTCCTCAGTTTCATGCCCTGGCATACGTGTTAGTGAAAGACTCTATGGGGCATATTTACAAGCCCTGTGCGCCTCTTTGCACCACATTAGCATCATTTTTTTTATGTTGATGTGGCGTTAGGTAGGCAATTTCTGACAAGCCATATTTACAAAGTAGCACAATGCTTGCACCACTTTGTAACCTCTTGCGCCACATTATGCCTGCACCAGGCAAAACTCATTTTATAGAGCATACAACACAAAAACAGCATTTTACATCAGTTGGCTTATTACAGTTGTTTCCAAAATTCCAAAAAAGTAAAAATGTGCAATATCAATACTGTTAGGACTTCATATCCCCTTCCAATGTGTCCTGAGTTTTATGGTAAGATTCTGTTAGTTTGGTTTACTTATCCAAAGGAGGAGGGTTGTTTAAGCCAATTGTAAGACTAAAGATGCCAACTGTGTTTTTTTCTGACAAATGGGTGTTGTTCGTGTTATACAGCAATTGGCTAAATTCTAAGTGGTGTAAAAACGTTCCTCATGGCAAGCCTTATAATTTATATGAGACCGCAAAATTGGTGTCGGCTTTTGAAAATGTAGTTTAGATAAGAATTTTAGAGTGAAGCTACTGCTGAATGGTGATCTAAAATTGACGGCGCCCAAGATCCTGCCCTTCCCAATAAAGGCATAGATAAATGCTATCATTAAATTCATAACTTTTGTAAATGATGCTTTCTACATAGACAATGTTTTTTCCATTCTCCATCCCCTAGACAAACAAATTCCTCTCTTTATCCTGCCTTTCATATTAACGGGTGTGTAATCGTAATTACAGTTCACGGTCCATTACCTACATGATGTGATGTTAGTGTAGGTGTATTTCAGAACAGTTTGTTGATAGAGTAGTACAACAGACCCGGTCTATAAACTACACTGGTACTTGTGGCGCCCTTTGTAGTTCAATGTCTTTCTGCGTTTTTACCTCATTCCTTCAGAGGTTTAATCTGTATTGTGAAAACCGCACACATTTCTGGCTCAACCGCTCTCTAGTTTTTACATTCATGTCTCGCTGGGATTTTTTTTTTCTTTATGTGTTTCTTTAGCCTGTCTGGTTGTCTTTGCTAAAGGTTATGAACAACAACGAAAATGACAAACTTGATCAAAGCACATTGGACCATTTTTTGCTGTGTACATAAAGGATCTTTACTCTTAAAAATTCTTACCATACATTTTTAAGCAATGTTTCCAAATCACTACGATACAGTGGTGGCACGTCAATTTTGGTTTGTGCTTCGAGTATCTTAATCATTGGTGACTATTTGTTGCATTAGGGAGCAAGATGGCAGCGGTGTGTGCTGGCACCTGAAGCACTGAGGCATTGCACCAGCCAAAAATGTTCATGTGCGCACTAATTTCTGCAAATCCATGCGAACGGCTCCAATGTATCCGCAGCCTGTGCTATTCCTGTTTGGATGAACTAAATATTAACTTCCGTTCTTTTTCCAGACCCCAAAACATGTTCCCTGTGCTCCTAGCTCTGAGGGCTCGACGTCTCCAGCTACGGTAGATAGAGGTGGAAGCCGAGACCCGAGATTAGTATGTAGGCACAGATTGGCCGGTGGATCTGCCTTGATTTGTTGGGCCTGCTAAGGTTCTACTTAGCTGGCGCCCTTTCCTTGTGTTGGTGGCTGTTGGAGGTCCTCCAGTCCTTCTCAGATGGCTTTGGCTGAACGGCAAGGAGAAGAGGATGGCTATATTGCTCAGGTGGGGAGAGGCGGTGTGCATATCGATCAAACAGCAGCAAGGGAAGGCTGAGGTCGATCCTGAAACAGACATGCCGAATTAGGTGAATGCAGGTGGGAGACAGCAAAAGTTCCCCAAGGCTTGTGACTCAGCTGAATTGTGATAAACGGGCAGCCTACAACGAACGAACGACTTTGTCTCACAGCTTTGTGTGTGTGTGTGGGGGTGGGGGGTGGGAGTGGGAGTGGAATAGAGCAGCAAAAGTGAGAAATCTGCGCAGGTAGTTCATTTACCTGTTAGAGCTCTTTCGTTTATAAGTAGTGGATCTTTATTTTACTGTCCTAGGTACATTTGTCACTTTGTCACCAAAAGTACCATGAAACATTTGCAAAATGTCCCCTTATGCCAGTAGGAGCCAATCCTCCACTGAATTGCAACCAACGAAAACCACTAAAGTCTAAGGAAGAAAGCTCTTGTCATTTCAAAAGCTACTCAGTGCTATTCAATCTTAAATCTTCGGTAACTTCAACTGCTGCTGTCAGAGCTACCGCTACGACAACCATAGCTACAACTACAATTGTAACTACTCCACATATAGCTCACCCAGTATTAACTTTCAGCAGTTCATTGGAAAAAATGGCTTGCACTCATATTACTAAGAAGGAGCAACGGGTCAGGGATCAAAATCAAACCAACCCCCTATTGCAGCGGTTACAGCAGGACACAATGTCCTTGCCAGTATCACATTAATATGCAGTCCTTCAATTTAAAGATCCCTGCTAACGGGCTTGGACCAGCAGAAAGTACAACAGAGCATGAACAGCATTACATGCTGTAAATGGAGAGCAACCGGCATCATATGCTGTCAATGGAAGGCCTGCTGAGTCTAATAGAATAAAATCGAAACCCATGATAAAAAGACAGAAACTATGGAGAGCACACACTTCTCTAGAGAAAGAGACTTGGCTGTGATTGGCAAGATGGTTATGGACTCAAGAGCTAGCACATATACCACCTTTAACTCCTCCCCAACATCTCAGTAATGGCGTGCAAGCTCAAATAGTCTTGATGTTCTTCTGGATGCTTGCACTAGTCTTGCTGAACTAGGTAATTTAAGTTCATCATCAAATCATCAAAGAAGATGGTTCATCATTAAAAGATGGACCCCATTCTACATTTTGCGCAACTTGGAATGCGGCTGCGTATGCAAAAATAAGACAACAAGAATCAGAGGGACCAGCCCTCACCAAGCAACAGTGAGGTGATGGGGAGGAGACACATAGCACACAACCACTGCCAAGGTGAATAGTAAGCTAGCTCAATCGCTGCACCAAGTTTAATAAGCTGAAGCGGATGCATAACATGGAGCTAACTGAAACAAGGGGCAGTAGCTTTCTATAAAAATGCAAGGGAAATGTTTTAAAAACCTTTCACTCCTCCTCCCGTGTCACCTAAAAGTCAAAAGGTACAGTCAGCTCAATTTAGGAGCATATGGGGACTGGAATCTTTCTTTAAAACATGGCCCGCACCAAATCTGGCAGATAGTACCTCCTAGGAGGAAGCTAACAAAGAAACAAAATATCAGTTAAAGGGGGTTTAATTGTCCAAAATATCTGCAGCAACACAATTATTAACTCAAGAAAAAACACTGAAACAACTACCGCAAATGGTATCAGCAGAAAACTTAAATTTGCTTCAGAAAAGGAAAGCTGCGTAGAAAGATTTAGAGACTTAGAAATTGGAAGAACTAAAAGAAGAGATGAGATCAGCAGAGCTGCCAGAGAATATTTTTAGTTCTTCTTCATAACAACCTAAAGAAGACATATCCATGACGTTCAAACTGACTCAAGTATGGGGAAAATGATAAAGTCAATGCTGGCAATGATGCAGCAACCCCAGTTGGAGATTAACAGTAATTTTGAAAAAGTTATTTGTGTCAACAAGGAGTTTCAGGATAGCAGTCTGTGAAAACAAATGACGACAAGAGTGACAAAGTTGATGAAATTGAAAACAAATTACATGAAACATAGAATATAATCTACCAGACTGCTAAAGACATAAACTCTAACTCCGAGTTATAAAGTACTGGGTTTGTGTTAAAGCAGGCTGCACTTTTACCATTTCTGCCTGGCTAACGCAACCCATTACACACAATAATAAATAATATCCCATTGAATAGGGAATTACCATATGGACTCATAAAAGCAACTGGAATCCACAATCCCATGCAATTTCACCACATATGTTTAGCGCCTGCTCTGATCAGGTAGTAAATGTATGAGCGAGCCAGTGGTTGTGGTTACAGAGGGGGAGTTGAGAAGGCAATGGGATTTTTGTTCTAGTGGGAGGAGACTTGTATGGTCCAATCACTAGAAAAAATTGTGCAATGATGTTTGATTGCTGCTGCAACAAAGGCCACCTTGGATTTTTCTGCCTGGAATTATTGACACTAAAAATCACTTTTGGTTCTCCTAAACCCAGTAAAAAGGTGAGGAAAAAAAAAACATGTCATATTAAAGCAGAATGAAATTAATGCATAAACACATGCGTTAATTTCGCTCTGCTTTATTTGTGATCGGAAGCACTTCCTGCACAAATAAGAGAAGCTCAGAACAAAATTAAAGACTTAGAGAAGGGACAAAAAATAAATATTCTGAGAGTTGTTGGCATAAAAGGAGAAAGTGAAAATGGAGTTCCTTAGAGATATGTGGTAGATGCATAAACTAAAGCCTCTCCCAGACTAGAAGACTACACCTTCTCCAAAGAAGATCAGAGCAGATCGTATTCTCCTACAATCTATGAAGAATACAACCAGAGTTCATTCTTTTATTATCAATCTGAAAGATTTCAGGGTACGCAACCCACTTTGAAGAATGCAGGTCCACGAACCAAAAAGAGTTATAAAATGCAAGGATTTTTTTTATATACATGACATCTCATGGATCAAAAAGGATAAACAAGGCATCTTAAGAGAATGATCAACATGTTAAAAACCAATCATGCAGAGGTAGTGCTCCAGGAACCTTCTAGGCTGAAAATTATGTATAAAGATTAAACGTTGTTTTGTTACCCCAGGGGAAAGGCTAAAACTGACTGGTAAGAAAAGAAAAGGGTGTAATGAAGGTTATAACTAGGCAAGTCTAATGTTGATTAACAGAAAAACAACTAAATGCAGATACTACACTTCTCAATTCATAGCATGATTACAATACCTATCATTTTGGAAACAACCTGATGGGCACAGCCATTTTCACCAGATTAATCATTATCTTGATATTTGTGGAGGATGGACAGGTACAATAGCCAATGAATTTGTAAGATCTAATGAAGAAGGACCTGTATAACATCTGGACATTAAGATCACTTTTCAGCGGTGGAAATACAAATAAAATAAATAGACTTAAATAGTTAAAAAGCTGATGACGGGGATGTGAATAAAAATTACCCAACAAAATAGAGGATACTAGACATCAGGGCAGGCAATTAGAGAAAAACAAAGATGAAACAAATAGGCTTTTAAATTGATCTAAAATAGGATTTTAAATTGAGAACGTTGGGGAAAAAATCATTTGCTACAGGGCCATGAGAACCGTAATAAACTAGAAACAATTCTAGTTTGTACATAGTCATGATATTTTTCCGGGCAGAAACTGAGGCCTTTCTGTAAGACACTTTCTTCCACCTTTGTTAGTTGGTAATTTGACAAATTTACAATCAGATTGTCTGTCTTTTTGGGTTCCATTTTATTATCTGTTGTCACTTCCTGCTGCATAGCATATAATCCTTTCCTTTTTCTGGCTCCCTTCTAGTTTTCCTATATCTCTTGCTTCTTTTGTTTTTTCCCAACCCCGGCCTCTGCCCCTGCCCCTGCCTTTGCTTCTTGGTGTGGCTTGGTCCAGGTACACTAATTTCATTTCCTCTAAAAAAGTTTTTTTTCTACCACTGGCACTTGTCCCTTCCCCTTCACTTAAGTCTGTCTCTGATCCGCTATTTTCTCTAGTTCTAATCTGTTCAAGATCGATCTGCCCTGTGTGTAAGTGTTGTTTCAGAATGTCAAATCTTTTAGCAAAATTTAGGATGCGACCTGTTTCATAATCTTTTTAATCTCTTAAAAACTTAGGCTCATATTTATACTCTGCTTGCACCGGATTTGCGTCATTTTTTTAATGCAAATTCAGCGCAAAACTAAGACCATATTTATACTTTGACTCTAGACCCCGCTAATGTAAAAATATCCCAGTGTGCATGATTTTCTGGATGCGTGAAACCACCTTGCGTTAATAACATGCAAGGTAGGCATTCCCGTCCCAAAATGACTTAAACACCCGTGCGCCATATTTATCCAACCGTGCAAAAATCCAGCATGGCTGGGAGGTGGAGGCGGAGGTAGAAAATGGCACACATCCCGATTTGCGTTAAAATTTAACGCTTGGGTCAGGGCAGGCATTAAAATGGGGCAAACACACCAGTACTTAAGGAAAACCCACAGAAGCAACATCAGAGCTCCAAAAGGAAGACATGGAGGTGCTATTCATCCAGCATGCACGAAGACGCAGAGCACAGGTGCAACAGCAGCAGGTTACATCACACCCACAGGGACCCCAAAGGCAACGCCAAAGGCAGGAGAGGATATTCCCGACCAGGACAACACTTCAGGGCCTCAGGGAACATGACATCATCCAGAGGTACAGACTAAACTGGCAAGCCATACAGCAGCTGCTGCGCCACATTGAGCCATAGTTGGCACCCAGCTTGCAGACACCCCACATCATTCCACCAGAGACCAAGCTGCTAGCTGTCCCACACATGTTGGCAAGTGGCTCTTTTCAAACCACTGGTGCTCTGGTATCAGGGATCTCACAGCCCTCATTCTCTGCCTTCCTACCCAAGGTACTGGATGCCATCTTCTCCCTCACACCCCGCCACACCAGCTTCCCCAACACACAGCAGAAGCAGCCGGAGACCAAACAGGGCTTCTATCAAATCAACGGCTTCCCACACATGCTTGGTACCATTGACTGCACACATGTACGGATTGTGCCACCTGCTGCAACCGAGCATCTATACCGCAACAGAAAGCAAACACACTCCATCAATGTGCAGGCCATTGTGGATCACCGGGGATTGATCACCAACATCGTGACAAAGTATCCTGGGAGTATACATGATTCATTCATCTTCCGCCACTGCACCATCAATCAACACTTCCAGCAAGGACGATATTGCAATGGCCTACTTGTTGGTAAGTACAGAAAACTTGTTATACATACACAACACAGCAACCCTGTATGACGCACAACACATACACCACTACATTGGCCCATGGCCAGGAAGACACTGAGGTTGTGACACTGCTAGTAATGTTTGATATCCTGAGCCAATGGGATACACACCTATGGACAAATGACAGATGCAAATAACAACAGATGCCACTCCAGAGCCACAAGGAACCAGTTTAAAACCACACAGTGACAATGACATGGCCTTAACTGACAGAACACTTGGAAGATGAATCTTCAAATATCACCTCAATAACACTCAATCACACACCCTTCCAAGCAATACGTACTGTGTAAGGGGTGTGTAATGTGTTTCGCTGCAGGTCAAACACCATGAGACACATAGCATGATGATGCTGACTCTAATGAAGGTGACATGGAATCATTGAGGCAGTACCAACATCTCACATCACTCCTGGGGTGACATTGCCGTCTAGCAATAAGGAAGTGGACTGTACTATGAAAACATGTGGATGTGACACTAATGCAAAGTGCACACTGCTACACATACGGATTAAGACAATTACACATATACACAACAGATGTTCTGACACTTAAACCTTCACCCCCACAACCAAGTTAGCCAGCTTACCTGGCGCAGGTTCAGTAGTGTAGGTACACATTTGCACACGAGCCAACTCGGTGAGGGCAAAAAAATAGGTTTGCATAGAACTTGTCACACAGTGATATTTGTGAATTGTCAATTGTGAACACTTCAGTGCTGCCAACTTATGGAGATGTGTTGTACATTGTCACCTAGCCAAATCAAAGGGCCTCACTGTTGTTTTTCACATGCTATTACATATGTTGAATTGCATGGGATGTCCAGGCCATATAGTGCAACCTTGTTACAATCACAGTGGACTCAATTGTGTTTGTGGAAGTATCAGGTCACCTCCAGTGAAGGTACATGGACAGTTATTTCACATGACATAATGAATGGGAGATACACAATGAGCTGCAAGTTTACAAATATACCACTGATATCCGGTCAATCAGCCAAACACCAGTTTTGATAATTAAACAACACAATGCAGAAACAACATCCTAGAAGCCTAGGATCCCACACATTAACACAAACACAGAGGAGTCACAGACAACACAAGATAACAACTGCCATGCACAGTGATAATCAAGGTGCAACCAACATCCAAATATTTACACTCATTTTCTCTTTCAGCTGATCAGGGTTATGGGATCCAGCCATGGATCATGACCCCATTTGCCAACCCAAGCATAGCATCAGAGTGTGCCTATAATGAGGCACATCGGAGGACACGCACCATAGTAGAGAGGACTTATGGCATTCTGAAGTCCAGATTCTGGTGTGTAAAGAGTAATCAAATCAAATCAAATCATTAACATTTATAAAGCACGCTACTCACCCGTGCGGGTCTCAAGGCGCTAGGGGAAAAGGGGGGGTTATCGCTGCTCGAACAGCCAGGTCTTTAGGAGTCTCCGGAAAGCGGAGTGGTCCTGGGTGGTCCTGAGGCTGGTGGGGAGGGAGTTCCAGGTCTTGGCTGCCAGGAAGGAGAAAGATCTCCCACCCGCCGTGGAGCGGCGGATGCGAGGGACAGCAGGGAGTGCGAGGCCAGAGGAGCGGAGGAGGCGGGTGGGGAAGTAGAAGCTGAGGCGTCTGTTGAGGTATCCGGTCCCTTGTCGTGGAGGGCTTTGTGTGCGTGGGTGAGAAGTAGGAAGGTGATCCTTTTGCTGACTGGGAGCCAATGCAGGTGTCTCAGGTGTGCGGAGATGTGGCTGCTGCAGGGTACGTCGAGGATGAGGCGGGCCGAGGCGTTTTGAATGCGTTGCAGGCGATTTTGGCAGTGGTCCCGGCGTAGAGGGTGTTGCCGTAGTCCAGGCGGCTCGTGACGAGGGCGTGGGTCACGGTTTTCCTAGTGTCGGCGGGGATCCAGCGGAAGATCTTGCGGAGCATGCGGAGGGTGAGGAAGCAGGCGGAGGACACGGCGTTGACTTGCTTGGTCATGGTGAGAAGAGGGTCCAAGATGAAGCCGAGGTTGCGGGCGTGTTCTGTGGGGGTGGGTGCGGTGCCGAGGGCCATGGGCCACCAGGAGTCGTCCCAGGCGGACGGGGTGTTGCCGAGGATGAGGACTTCCGTTTTTTCAGAGTTCAGCTTTAGGCAGCTGAGCCTCATCCAATCTGTGACGTCCTTCATTCCCTCTTGTAGGTTGGTCTTGGCGCTGGCGGGGTCCTTGGTGAGGGAGAGTATAAGTTGGGTGTCGTCGGCGTAGGAGGTGATGATGATGTCGTGCTTGCGTACGATGTTGGCGAGGGGGCTCATGTAGACATTGAAGAGTGTCGGGCTGAGCGATGAGCCTTGAGGTACGCCGCAGATGATCTCGGTGGGTTCTGAGCGAAACGGAGGGAGGTAAACTCTTTGGGAACGGTTTGCGAGGAAGGAGGCGATCCAGTCCAGGGCCTGGCCTTGGATCCCGGTGGAGCGGAGGCGGGTGATTAGGGTGCGGTGACAGACGGTGTCAAAGGCAGCCGAGAGGTCGAGAAGAATGAGGGCGACTGTTTCACCGTTGTCCATCATGGTTCTGATGTCGTCTGTGACTGAGATGAGGGCGGTTTCAGTGCTGTGGTTTGTTCGGAATCCGGTTTGTGAGGGGTCGAGCAGGTTGTTGTCTTCCAGGAAGGTGGTCAGCTGTTTGTTGACGGTCTTCTCTATTACTTTGGCTGGGAAAGGCAGAAGAGAGATGGGGCGGAAGTTTTTCAGGCCGCTCGGGTCAGCCGTAGGTTTCTTTAGTAGGTTGTTGACTTCGGCGTGTTTCAAGCATTCGGGGAAGGTAGCAGAAGAAAAAGAAGAGTTGACGACGGTCTGGAGGTGCGGGGCGATGATGTCGTCGGCTTTGTTAAAGATGAAGTGCGGGCAGGGGTCCGAAGGGGCGCCGGAGTGGATAGAGTTCATGATGGATTTGGTTTCTTCCGTGTTGATGTGGGTCCAGTTGTTGAGGGTGATGGCCGGGGATGCGGGTTCGGTGGTGTTTGGTTGGGTCTGGTGTCCGAAGCTGTCGTGGAGGTCGCTGATCTTGCGATGGAAGAAAGTGGCGAGGGATTCGCACAAATCCTGTGAGGGCGTGACGGCGTTGGCGTTGGGGCTGGGGTTGGAGAACTCCTTGACGATGTTGAAGAATTCTCTGCTGTTGTGGCTGTTTTTGTCCAGTATGTCGGTGAAAAAGTTCCTTTTGGCAGCGCGGATCAGGTGGTGGTGTTCGCGGGTAGCTTTCTTGAGGGCGGTCATGTTGTCAGCGGTGTGGTCCTTGCGCCAGGCTTTCTCAAGGGCGCGACAAGTTTTCTTTGATTCTTTGAGGGTGTCAGAGAACCAGAGAGGTTTTTTGGTGTTGGTCTGTCGATGCGTGCGTTTGAGGGGAGCAAGGTTGTCTGCACAGTTGGAGATCCAGTTTGTGAGGTTGAGGGCTGCGTCGTTGGGGTCGGTGGTGAGGGTGGGTTGGTTGGCGGCGAGTGCGGAGAGGAGTTGCTCTTCAGGGATCTTGTTCCACTGTCGACGAGGGATGGGTTGAGTGCGGAGGTGGCGGGTCTCGCGTCGGAATGTGAAGTGGATGCAGCTGTGGTCGGTCCAGTGTAGGGCGGAGGTGTGGCTGAAGAAGACGTGTTTGCTGGCGGAGAAGATAGGGTCGAGCGTGTGTCCGACGATGTGGGTGGCGGTGTTCACCAGTTGTTTGAGGCCGAGGTTGGCGAGGTTGTCGAGCAGGGTGGTGGTGTTGGGGTCGTTGTTTTGTTCCAGATGGAAGTTGAGGTCGCCTAGGAGGATGTAGTCCGGTGAGGCGAGGGCGTGCGGGGAGATGAAGTCGGCGATGGCGTCGCTGAAAGGGGCGCGTGGTCCGGGAGGACGATAGACGAGGGATCCTCTGAGGGTGGTCCTCGGGTCAGTGCGAATCTGAAAATGCAGGTGTTCAGCGGCGAGAGGGGTGTCTTCGGTGGAGGTGGTGACGCTGATGGAGTCTTTGAAGACGATGGCGATACCTCCTCCTGCTTGGTTGGTGCGGTCTTTCCTGGAGATCTTGTAGCCTTCGGGGATGGCGGTGGCGATGTCTGGAGCAGAGGAGGCGTTCATCCAGGTCTCCGTGATGAAGGCGACGTCCGGTGCTGTGGAGTCCAGGAGGTCCCAGAGTTCAACGGAGTGTTTGTGGACGGAGCGAGCGTTGACTAGGATGCACTTGAGGTGGTTGATGGCGCTTGGGCTTGTGGTCGTGGTAGTTGTGTGGTGGAAGATGCGTTTGCAGGAGTTGCAGGCGAAGGGTCCATGGGTGCGTTTGGGGTGAGCTTGGAAGCAGGTTTTGGAGCGTCCTGGGTTGAGGGCGTGGAGGGTGGTGGGGTCGTAGCGGATCAGCGGGGCTTGGGAGAGCTGGGGACCAGGGGTCGTGGCGCTGGGCGCGGGCCAGGCACGGACGGGCGCCATATGAGGTAGGAGGGGGGGAGGGGTCAGCTGGGGGCGAATGGGAGCTGGGGGGCGGGGGCATGCAGGAGGTCGCGGCGGGAAAGCGCGAGGGAGGGGGGGACAGGTAGAGTGAGAAGAGCTGGGGAGGGGGGTTTAAGGGTGGAGGGGGGTGAGTGTTAGGAGGTTTGGGAGATTAGGGAGAAAGATAGGAGTAGGGTTGTGAAGATAGGGGAGGGGGGGTTGTAGAGGTGGGTGAGGGTGAGAGGTAGAGTGAGAGGATAGGAAGATAGGTAATAGAGGGGGTGGCGGGATGGGGGAGAGATAGAGAAATAGATAGAGAAAATAGATAGATAGAGAAATCGTTAGATAGATAGAGAAATAGATAGAGAGATAGGAAGATAGGAGGAGGTGGAGAGTGAGGGAGTTAGATAGTGGGATAGAGAGATAGAGAGATAGGTAGATAGGAGGAGTGAGGGAGGTAGATAGTGAACGGGTTAGATAGGGGAGATAGAGAGGGGGATGCGAGTGAGGGAGGGGGATGAGGCAGGAGCAGGAGGGCAGGCGCGGGGAGAAGAAGACGGAGGAGGCAGAAGAGCCGAAGGCAGAAGATAGAAGACCGGAAGAACAGAAGAACAGAAGAACAGAAGAACAGAAGAAAGGAAGACCGGAAGAACAGAAGAAAGGAAGACCGGAAGAACAGAAGAACACAGAAGAACACAGGAGAACACAGAAGAACACATAAGAACACAGAAGAACACAGAAGAACACAGAAGAAGATACAGAAAACGAAGAACAGAGGGCAGAAGACCACAGAAGAAGATGAGGAAGAAGAGAGGCAACAGGAGAGGCTGAGAAGCACACAGAAGAAGAGAGAAGACGGGGAAAAGAAGAGTACAGAAGAAGATTACAGACGAGGAGCGAGGAGGAAGAACAGAGAAGAAGAAAAGAAGAAAAGAAGCAGGAGCAGGAGAGAGGGTGAGTAGCGCGGGGCAGAGCGAGGGGCTGGGAGGTGGGGGGTACTTACTGTGAGGTGGGTCTCACGAACTCAGGAACCTGGAGGAGCTGCAGCGGCAGGGGGAGCGACCTACCCTTGGGTCAAGGGTCGCTACCACTGTCGCGCAGCGGCCGCCATATGAGGTAGGAGGGGGGGGTCAGCTGGGGGTGAATGGGATCTGGGGGGCGGGCCGTGCAGGAGGTCGCGGCAGGAAAGCGCGAGGGAGGGGGGACAGGTAGAGTGAGAAGAGCTGGGGGAAGGGGGTTTAAGGGTGGAGGGGGGTGAGTGTTAGGAGGTTCAGGAGATTATGGAGAAAGATAGGAGTAGGCTTGTGAAGATAGGGGAGGGGGGTTGTAGAGGTGGGTGAGGGTGAGGGTGAGAGGTAGAGTGAGAGGATAGGAAGATAGGTAATAGAGGGGGTGGCGGGAGGGGGGGAGAGATAGAGAAATAGATAGAGAAAATAGATAGATAGAGAAATCGATAGATAGAGAAATAGATAGAGAGATAGGAAGATAGGAGGAGGTGGAGAGTGAGGGAGTTAGATAGTGGGATAGAGAGATAGAGAGGCAGGTAGATAGGAGGAGTGAGGGAGGTAGATAGTGAACGGGTTAGATAGGGGAGATAGAGAGGGGGATGCGAGTGAGGGAGGGGGATGAGGCAGGAGCAGGAGGGCAGGCGCGGGGAGAAGAAGACGGAGGAGGCAGAAGAGCCGAAGGCAGAAGATAGAAGACAGAAGACCAGAAGACCGGAAGAACAGAAGAACAGAAGAACAGAAGAAAGGAAGACCGGAAGAACAGAAGAAAGGAAGACCGGAAGAACAGAAGAACACAGAAGAACACAGGAGAACACAGAAGAACACAGAAGAACACAGAAGAACACAGAAGAAGATACAGAAAACGAAGAACAGAGGGCAGAAGACCACAGAAGAAGATGAGGAAGAAGAGAGGCGACAGGAGAGGCTGAGAAGCACACAGAAGAAGAGAGAAGACGGGGAAAAGAAGAGTACAGAAGAAGATTACAGACGAGGAGCAAGGAGGAAGAACAGAGAAGAAGAAAAGAAGAAAAGAAGCAGGAGAGAGGGTGAGTAGCGCGGGGCAGAGCGAGGGGCTGGGAGGTGGGGGGTACTTACTGTGAGGTGGGTCTCAGGAACTCAGGAACCTGGAGGAGCTGCAGCGGCACGGGGAGCGACCTACCCTTGGAACATTCCCCTCTATGAACCAGACCCACAAATTCTTGAAGAGGAGGAAGAGGAGAATGCTGTTGGTGAACATGAGGGACACCATCCAAACACTGCAGCAGGATTGCGTTGGAGACAACACATGGTACAAAACTTCTTCTAACTATAGTCACCATCACCACTTTGTTAGCATATGTCATTAAACACCTCACTTCATCACTCAATCATGCTCTGGGTAATTATTTATGCATCACATGATCCCTAGGAATCATAATCAGAGTTTAGCCTCATGGAGCATTGCAGAAATACAGATTAGGATAATGAAAAAGCCACATGACATTTGATGGGTATGAATTTACAGGCAACATCACACACAGTGTAAATTACATATGTCCTGTCTATTTCAGATGTGAAGGGCAATATCAGAGGACCACAGCTATGAGACACATCCATGTTGCCAATATGGTTCATTGCAGCACATAACACACAACTAAGACACCATCAATCATAAGGTAAAAAAGTGTTTCATGCATGAGGCAGTAGATGTGCTATTGCATTGGTAACAGGAATGCATGACCAGACCCTTGACAACAATAAGTGTGACATCAGCTATCTTTCCAAGGAGCATGTGTGACAAGGAGTCCATCTAAGATGAAAATGGATAGCAAGAGTGCCCCAGATATGACAAGCATTACTCACAAGACATGCCCTGCGCAGTCCATCCCAGGTAATAAATCCTACCACTGCCACGTTTTCAGTCTCAGCCCACCCTTCTCTAGGGGGCCCTGTAAATGGACTATCTGTACCCTGATAACCTTCATCTACACACACTCAGACTCCCATTCTGACTCCTGTGTGCTTCCCTCTTCAGTATGCCATGCCATAGTCATGGTTCATCAGTCTGCATGGACTTCAGGTCCGATAATGCACTGCCTGGTAGTCGGTAGGACCTGTAATCAGCTGTCCATTGCTTCCCAAGTGAAAGGTCCAGTTGGCCCTTTGAACTTGATTCTCAACTCCAGGACTTGTGAGAGACTGAAGGTGCACACACCTGTGAGCACTTCCATGCAGATCAGCCATTTGAACCTGCCCTTCCATTGCCGCTGCCTGGAACTGCTTAGAAGTTGCCATTTTCTGAATCTCCTTGTGCATTGGCGTACAAATCACTTGTGTAACAGAGCCCTTGTGGGATTGTGTAACGTTGCAGACCACAGCACAAATACAGTTTTTAGTTCCCACAGTGTTGTTCCAGATTTTCCCAGTCAGAGCCTGCTCACTGTGTATTTGCCTTGTTCGTGTTTTTTCCTGACAGAGCCTGCATCCTGTTAGCCTGACTGGTTCCTGTCTTTGCGTTAACCATAGAGGTTCCTTGTGCCTACATTTTCTCATTGATGCTTTCCATGCCCTCTCTTTCCTCATGGGGTATTGTGTCTGGTAGGTCTACGATGAATCCTTAAATATATAGTATAGTTTAATCTGTTTCCTTATAGTATTCTGTTCTGGGACATGTATTCATATAGCCTAATCTAGCCCCCATCCCTTGTCTGGCTTTGCATCTATTCATTAGTGCTAAATAGTGACAGTGTGCTATGGCTGTATGCATGGATTAGGTACGGTGCCCCCAGCATAACAAACAAGGGTTGCCAATGTGTATGTAAGGACGAAACATGTTTGTGCCCTGACGGTCCATACACAGATTCACTTCTGCCGCCACCTTTTGATGGGGCTTGCGTGATGACTAGCTGTGACATTAATCGGCACAGAGGCACTGATGTTCCCTGTTGCAGTGGGAATAGAGGCCACCATGTGTACAAATGTTGTGATGAAACCTGCCTGTTTCCTATTACTGATCCAAAATGTTTTTAAGTACACCAAGGTTACCCTGTCTTCTGCCTTATTAAAGGTCTGCAGTGCCATAGCTGGACTATCCCCATGTGTGTTGTTAGTTGATCTTTGGCTTTAGGTCAAATCTGCTTTGAAGGATACTCACTCTGTTAATGCTGGGAATGGTTCCACAGACTCATGACTAGACCTGCACGTAACTGTATCAGCATGGAGGCCAATACTGACACAGGGTACATATGGCCACACACTTGAACTGGACACCTTTGTGCACTGAACACTTGGAAATATGTGAACACATGCAGCATGGTCTGCTGGTCCTCCACAGCAACAGGAGAAACATAGGTCATTTACATGACTCAAACTGTAGTGTACCATAACTTTTTAGGATTGGAGTTGGGAATCTGTGTCACAAACACTGTACCTACCTAGCATGTTCAAATGCCTGACTCATGGGTAGTATACACACAAGTGACCATTAAGTGGTATCCAACATTCCAGTACATGTGATGGCTTACCTTTGTAACACTGCCATTATCAATCGTCCTCTATCTACCCTGTGTATAGTTTGTCATGGGAGATGGTATGTCCCCAAGGTCAGGGAAGTTCACACAGCATAAGACGCTACGGGTATGACAAACACATTTCCTGACTGATGTACCTCAATGAATGGCATCTGATGATTATCCACAATTACAACACATGCATACAAGCACATTATGCAAAACACGTCTTGTGACGTTCACACAGAGGCACAACAACAATTGAAGTAGCCAATTCACAGACATAAACACACAGGCCATGAGTGAATTTTTTAAGTTGCATAGCCTTGCTATCCTCTATTGAATCACCACCTGCTCAAACTAGGGAATACCAATTTTAATTCCAAATGTTTGAGTTGCTGTTGCTTCAGTTAAGAGTGCTAATCCGGCAAAACAACATGAGTATTATGGTCTGTAGTAGTGTGGTCTGCCACATGTGCCCAAACACTGGAGCACACAGAGCAGGCCCTAACAGCCTATCTTTGTATACTTATAGCTTTCATGTACGTAAAAAATGAGAAAAATGACACAAACACAGTTAATGACAGATATTTTGACGCTCACAGCCATTATACATCCATTGGTCCCTGGTGTTAATTCCAACACTGCACCCCATGAAATTGGTTATCCATGAAAGATATATTGATCTTTTAATGCAGGGTAATTTTTAAGCATATGCGTCAATAAATACTGACGCAAAGCCCGTAAGCGTCAAGAAATTTCACACATCATAATAAAAACGCACCGCATTTGAGACAGGAAGTGATGTAATATGATATCCTGTTTACAGAAATGGTACAGTGGGTGTACTTTCACTTTCACTTTGCAGTCTGTGATTCTTCTAGACTGTGTGGCTGTGTTGAGAGTTGTGTCTGTCCAAATTGTGCTTATGTCTCCTGTGTGCCATTCCAATTGTCATCTGTTGTTTTTGTAATTATCTCAGTAAATCAGTGTAAGTGTGTTTTTGTCATTTTTTGTGTCTAATTTTGTCTTTGTACTGTTGGGAGTGTGTAGTTGGTATTTTTAGTTGGGGTATTGTTGGGCCGTTTGTGGGTTCTTTAAGTTTCATTTTCCTACCTCCTTTACCTGCATTTCCATCTTTTCCCTTTCCTATCTCTATTTTTTTTTTTTTTATGTTGGGCAGGCCATGTATGGGGAGAATGGGTGAGGAGGAGCTGGGGCCTTTCATTTGGCTGGTGTGCCACTTCCTCCCCCTGATGTTAGAGGCTGATGGCAAGGTGATACAGGGGTATCACACCGAGGCGAGGAGGCTCAGGTGGTCCAAGGTGCTGTTTCACCTAAAGAGAGTATTCAACAGCCAGTCCAATGACAACCAACTCAAACATCGCTGGGCTAACCTTGTGGCCAGAGAGCAAGATCTGCTGGACCACCTGGGTGTGGTGATTGGTGGCCCTGTTGGTGAGTACAAATCAGACTAATGTGTACTGTAAAATGCTCTGTAGTGACAGTAGCAGATTTGGTGACATGCTGCATGCAATGTTTGTGGACATGTGGAATGCAAGTTGAACATACAGTGGCCCTGATTTATACAATATTGGCTATGCATTACTGTCATTTGTTGACGCAAAAGCTGCACAAACTTATAAAACACAACTTGATCTTGTAAATTAGTGCTGCTTTGACGTCAATAGACGATGGTAATGCGGCACAAACAAATGTTTTATTCATAGTCTGTGAGTGTACCAGGAATGAGATGTATTTCACATGCTAAAGCAAGGAATGAATGTAGTCCCCAATTATTTGGAATAGATGTCTGAACTGTATTCATGGCCATACGTACAAAGATCTTCCTAACCTCTGGTAATATCTTAGGCTGATATTTTGACTTGGTTTGTGTAGCATTTCCATCAATCATGGATGCCAAAGTAATACACACTGGATAATATTTAAATGTTTGGTGCTACTTTCCATAGCTGTAGGGTAAAAACATGAAGCAAATGCTACACATAAAAAAAATCAAAAAATCTGACCCTATGTTCATTGTTCCTGTGTGTTTTAATTTGCCTTGGGTATAATTGCTAGTACAGAGCTGATGCATTTGCCATCTGTGTCACTTTATAGCCAAGCAATTTTCATAAGTTAATGGGTCATCATGGGATCCCTGAACTTTGTGAATGCATGGTCACAGATTATTTATTTGCATGATGTTGTTCAAGGGACCCCTGACTGCTTCTATCATACATTTAAAGTGACAAAATAGTTTGCTAGTTTACGTTTGGTACACCCCAGCTGATCTGGGGCAGCATATGTACAATTGTTAACTTCTCAGTATGAAGGCTATCACAGACATGGGTGTATGCTAAGATCAGCAGACCAGCATTCCTGTGACTGCTGTCATTCCCAAGGTGCATACAAACTGAGACCTACCTCATCAAGATTGAAACAGTAGGACATTTGCTAAACCATGTTTCAATTAGGGAACAGTGTCAGTTCGTTGTATAACCACAGATCACCCAACTTGGCAAATGTAAGATGATGAATGTGGCTAACTGTGATCTACAATACCTGATATAGGTACACAGGGCCCTGAGTAACACATTTCAGGTGCAATGACTACACCTGTGCCCATGCATTCTGTCACGGATGATCAAATTAGACACTGTCAGCATATATTTCTTTGTTGTTTTGATTTAGATAAATGGCCAATCCATGTTTAGCGTAACATTGTTATCAAGTAACACACAGGATCCCTGCCTTCATGGTGTCATAGGGGTCATATATGGCTCTGGGAACACTGGCAATGTGGCATATGTAACCCACTGACGACACAGGCCCACATATAATGGACCATAGAAAGCACAATAATTCCTGAACTAAACTCAACCTGAGCATCACACAGTAACTGAGTGTCCCTTGATGCACAAGCCACAATACCTGAGTGACTGGTATTGCAGTGCACCAGAAATGTGGCATTGCATGTCTCTCTTAACAACAAATGAAGAAATGGAGTACCCTCTAGAAATAATTCTGCGCAAAAATGAGTAATCATGTTTGTCACCACAGATTGTTAGGGCCAGTGCATGTGTGCATATGTGTGTCTATCAATCACTGGAGTGACAGGGTCAATACATGATTGCAGTGGTATGTCTGTTGGGGTGTCTACATGCCTGAGGTGCTGCTCTATGATCTAAAATGTCACACACAGTGATTTTTTGCTCCAGGTTTTGTACAGTGAGCAGACATTGAGCACATTTCACGCTTCCATGTTTTACAGGTGGACCAGCCCCCTACACAATTGGAGAAGTGGCTTGATTTGTGGACCCAGACATATCCAGTAAGTGTTGATTTGTTAGTTCTGTGTTGTGTTTGCAGCTGTTGTGTTATTGACTCTTGTGTGTTGAACACATTGCAAGGTATGATGTGCTGGCACATGATCTGATATGTGACTTGCCTGGAGTTTGACATTTTGTTCCATGGTTGAGTTGGACAATCAGTGGCGGAGAGTCATATTTTGGGATTCTAGTGCTGCGCTATAGGTATGGGCGGGTGAACAGAGTGATATTTGTTGCTACATTTATGCCAATGATAAATTTGAAGGTGCCCATGTTCATGATTTAGTCAGCCAGTCATACCATGACTCGCACAGACCAGTGATGCCGAAGTATTACCCACAAACTTCAGCCTCACTGTTAACTAATGAACATGTAGGACTGTATGTTTGACTTCCTAGCAGCATCTGGCTCCACATGTTGTGCTACGTTTATGTGGCACCTGAGTAGAATGTCATAGGTGTGCATGCGGCTCAAGCCCAGATGGCTGCTTGCATCTATGTGCTTGTTTTTGGAAAGGTATTAGTGAGATCAAATGATGTTGACAATTGTCCACAATTAGGAACATACATTTGGATGTGATTGTCCAATGTTTGAGTCAATCCTAGTTGGCAGCCCTCCTTACCTGTGGTGGACTGACTAAATCCATGGACAGCTGTCCAAAGCTTCCTGGCTGTCCTTGATGTTTGAAAGTATGAGTTGCATGTCCATCACCCCCTGAGGCACAGGGTTAGGGTTTTGAAATATGTGTAGCTAGGTGTGAGGATCCCAGTGTAGAAGACAGACATGTAATTCCAACATTCATTTGTTCCAACCTAGGATACCCCCTCATGATTAGCAACTGCATACCATCCAGGTACTTACATGTACAAATCACAGATCTTGTGGGCCTTGATTGTCATCCAGAAGATAGTCATTAGTTGGCCTGTCACGTGTGGAGTACTTGCAGCAATTGTTATGTGACTAATGGCAGAACAATGATGCACAGATCATTTAAGTAGGTACACACCTTTGTGAGAATTGCTGTGGTGTTAAATGGGAGATGTGTAGGCTGCTTTGGCATGTCATTCCTCAGGGACATTCTATGATCTGAACTGTGATTTGGACTGTTTAAGCTAATTTTGAGGAAGTGTTAGGATATCATCAGTAGATGTATCTCACAATAATGTCACTTAATGTGGCTTTCTCTATTTTTACAGCTACCAACATGAATGCCCATCAGATCAGGGAATTCCAGAGGCGGGCAATGCGTTACCGCCACATACTAGATGTTGAGTCTGGGTTCCGCAATATTGCACGGCGTTATCGTCAAGAGAGAGCCACAGGGGTCTGGAGGGCATTTGCCCAAGGGAGGGCCATCCTTGCCCACAACAGCCACCACCACCAGCACAACAACTCCGACCACAGTCGCACAAAGGATGACAACCCCTGTTGCAGGTCCTGCTACCTCATCAGCTCCAGGCCCACAGACAGCAGCTCCTGTATCTCCCCCTCCAAGCACGGCACCGGCACCAGCACAACCATCCACTAGTGGCACACAGACAACCCCAGCTGCAGCGATACACAATGCAGAATTCCAAGCAATGAGACTTGACATGCAATGGATGTTGCACAGGATGAACAGGCTGCAGCAGGAGGTGTCCCGCAATAGCAGGAGACTGCGTGGAATAAAGAAGATCCTGCGGAGGACAAATTTGTGACTTTGTGACCCTCAGCCATGATTCCCTCCCCTCCCTCCTCTTTCCTGGTTCTTATATTTAGTGAGTTTAGGAGGCTTAGTGTTAGGTTAGAGTAGGCTATTAGTTTAGTTAGCATAAGTGGGTTGGGGGTGGAGGGGGTTATATTATTACATGTGTTTTTTTTGGTGGGTGGGTGTTTGGTGAATGATGTTGGGGTTTATGTGTATGACAAATAACAAATAAAAGATTAAAAACTAAATCTAAAAAAAAAAATACCAAAAAAATATATATTTGTGTAGGATAAGATAGTATGTGTTTAGATTAGTATATGTTGTCCTGCATGTGTCCCGTCATATAAGGGGGTTGGGGGGTTGATGTTTAGAGTGTTTAGTTAAATGTGATAGGTAAGTTTAGCTTAGGATAGTTAGGGCCAGTTGTGGGTAATATGTAGTTAGGATAGGTTAGGTTAGTTAAGGTGTTTCTCCTGGTTTTATTATCCTTTTTTACTGTTAAATAAATATTTAGGTACTCCTTTACAGTATGTGTCATATGCTTCGGTATCAGGGCCTTGGCATGGGTGAACAGTGTCAATTTAGTATTTGCATTTGTGTGCCATCCTGCATCTGAATCCCATAATTGACATGGTTATTCACAACTCCTAATGTGCAGTCACTTTGGCAGCTACACCACAGCTACTTCTCAATGCATCTGCCATCCATTGCACCCACCACTCAAGGTTACTATGGTTCCCAATGTGTTGTGAAGTTTGGATGTGTATTTTAAATCTGTCATCGTTTGAGACCTGATTTGGAATCTTGGCCACTGTGGAACGTCTGCCTGCAGCCTGATGTTCATGTGAACCCTGAAAAGCTGAATTATGTTATAATCTTATGTAGTATTGTATACATAACTCACACCTATCATTTCTTACATTGTACTCCCAGGTTACACAAATGTCAATACACTTGTACACATACATTCCTGCTGTATGGTGTGTGTGTGTGATGAACGTTTATAGTCAGATGTCACATACATAAAGATTGTCTTGGAGGGAATTTTGAACATATTGATTTTCAGCTTAAACATACGTTGAAGCAGACTTTTTCAGTCCAACACAGCATCATACAGAGCATAGCGCTAAGGTAAACAGTGTGCTGGAGAACAGTGCATGTGAGCAGCTGTTGCAAGACTGGCATGTTAACCAGCACAGGACCCAGGATATCAGTGACCATGTGGCATGGACTTGTGCTACCGGGTACTCTTACGGATGAAGGTGATTTGTTTCACGTTTTCATCTTCTGATGTGTGTCATCTCCTTTGCCCTTGGTGGTGGTGGGTTTCAAGGGGCAATACACACTTCAGTGTTTGAAAACGTGGACTCAGAAATCCCGGTAGCTGCCAACTGTGGGGCTAATAAGGGCAGTACTGCAGCAAGGAGGAGCTGCTAGTTCTTAAGTATAGCAGCTACATCACTGTGGCAGGCAGCTAGGTCAGCCCTGAGGGGGTCATGATTGCATTCGTGCACGCAGTGAAAGGTTTAGAGTGCGAGGTGTTGTGGCAACTCCCTTACTGCAGTGGTGAATTCCTTTACACTTTGTTGTAGTCCTTGCAGGATGGATGTTAGCGCTTGCATGGCTGCTGCCTGTTCTGCAGATGACATCATGCACAAACGCATCCCCTCAAGGCTGGCTGCCATATTTTGCATCCCCACCCACACCTCCTTGGCCAGCTCCCACTGTACTCCAACTACAGTCCTCTCAAAGGTGGTACCAGTGTCCTCAGAGTGCTCCGCTGGGTTAGAGCTGGCAGGTCGTACATTTTGGGTGGTGGGTGTGTCCTCTGTGATGGCTGCTACTTCTGTGCTCCTCCTTGCTACTGAAGGTGGGGTCTGGAGCGTTCCAAGGACATCTTGGAGGGTCTGCTGGCTAATGTTTGTCAGCTCATCATCCTTGTCAAGGAAGTCCAGGAAAGACATATCCCCATTAGAAACTTCGTCCTCCACAATGAGATATTGTACAATTAGTGTGTCTGTGTTGTGGCATTTGTAATGTGACGTTCCTGACTTCCTATTAGTTGCACATTGTGATCTTGGTTCCTGTTCATTGTTACTGTTATTAATATTAGCATTCTCCCAGGCCCAATGTTCACATATTAAACAAGAAATTCCAACTATCCTGTGAGTGTCACATATGACTGCGTGTCAATTTGTGGGAGAATATCAGTATGCCAATAGGTAGTTATTCTTAGTACCATGTTTCCATAAAAAAAGTATTCTTTGTCTTGCCTATATCTTTGGCCCTATTTGACAAATCTTCCCAAAATTTTCTAAAAATAAGTGTGCTGGTGATTCTTGTTGCACATGGAAAGTTTTGGAAAGCTCCGTCAAGCGTGGGCCAAGAAAGATGTTGGGACAAAAAGGTGCATTTCCCATGTGTTGGAAAGTGGATTATTGGTAAGGGCAGGTAGGTACCTACAGTTAGCAATTGACAACAAACCCCAACAAGTTCCAGTCAATGTCCCAACAAATTAATCCTTGCTCAACCCTTGGTAGATTGGCCCATGAGCAATTAGGCATAATTTAAGAGACAGGTGTGGAAAGTATTTAGTATCAACAAAACAGAGAATAAGTAAAACGCAACACACAATATAAATCCAACAGTAAATTATAAAAATAAAATGAAAATGTATCTTTAAAATGGCACCAAAATGACAAAAATCCGGAGAGATTAATTTTTAAAGATGAAATGAAAAAAATGTTTTCTAGAGCCTAAAAACCAAAAGCACCAACTGGGGACTTCTGGTTGCACTCGACCGGGGCAAAGTCACAAGTTGAGGCCGACCATCATGGAGTCCTACTCGGATACACTGAGCCGGAGGACTCTGTCAAAGTTTTACATTCATACTTAGAAATGTTTCTGGAGCTTTTTCTCTCATCGTTGGGCTATGCTCCTCTTCAGGCTGGGGTGTGATGCAGCAATGGTGGCTTGCTTCAGTGTGGGGTTCCAGTCAACTCTTGGAAATCTTGTCGACGGGGAAAAGCTCCAGAGCTTCAGCAGGACAAACTTGAAACTCAAGCCTGGTCACAATTCGACATCGCCGGCTTGATTCTCATCAATAGGTTGGTCACCTTATGGAGCTTTTTTTCCAAAGTTGCTCCAAACTTCTCCAAAGTCCTGGACCTTCTTCTAGAAGTACTTTTTGGGTCCTCAAAGTGTCCACAAATTTGATCCAAGGTTCCAGAAGCTCTTAGTTGCTCCTTTGAAGTTGGGACTACAGTTCCCAGAATACACCTAGTCAGAATCCTCAAATGGCCCCTGGACACTGGACAGCTGGGCTATTCTTGCAGGACTTGATGCAGGGGACTCAGGTCAGCTTCTTTGTACCTATTGATTACAGGGAGTCTACTCCTGGAGTTGCAGAAGCAAGGCAAAGTCTTTTTCTTGTTGAAGCCCAGAGTATGTAGCTGATGCAGTCTCTGTGAGCGCAGAGTCCAGGTACAGGCCAGGGGTCCAGCAGGGAAGTCCTTCTTCTTCCAGTATCTTCTTCCAGCAGGGATATGAATTGTGGGACAGCTCTGCCATATGTATCCCCGCTCCTGGGGGTGAGTAACAGAGGGGTGCTCCTGTCCAATAGAATACAGGCCACCACCCTCTTGGGTGACCACTTCCTGGGAAGTGGTGCCAAAGAAAATCCCAGGAAGCAACATTCCTAACCTGTTGAGTGCGTGGCCGACGCCCACACTACCTCCCTGATGCAGGTCACGACCAGTGGGTGACACCAGGTAGAGGGTTAAAAAATCTTCCAGTGCTTCCCACCCCAGGATTTAAAAAAAAAAAAAACCCTGGGAGACACAGAAGATCTTCTGTGTCTCCCCCCGCCCACCACCTGCTCCTTTGTGACGTCAGCCTGCCGTGAGCTGATATTACATTTTCCCCCACAAGAGCAGTGTAGGCGCAGGTAAGCATCCTCTCCCTACTCCGGCAGGGAAAAAAAGGCCTCCGCAGATGCCAGGGAGGCATCGATGAAAAGGGGAGATTCTCCCCTTTCCATCAACGCCTTCCTGGCACCGTTTCCTGGCCATGGATCGCAGCCTGCTAGTGGCAGTTTTGATGCCATAAAGTAGCGCAGATGGTTTATTGTCCTGCTGCAAAGGATATACATTTAGCTGAGTGGATTAGTAAAGGTAAGCATTACCTGCTCTTTAAAACACATTAAATGTTTGTGAGAGGGGGACTATCGAGATATGAGGGGCACTTCTGCTGGGTGGTACTGAGGGAGGTCAAGAGGAGGTCATGGGAGGCAGAGCACCAAAAATGACTGTCGCACTGGCTGCCACCAGCGCTAAAGTCTGTGATGATGGGTATGTGGTAAGGTGTAGTAATACTGTCTTTTTGGGGGTTTTTCAGTGTCTTCAGAGAATCTGCCGAATCAGAGAAGAAGTGAAGGTAAGGTGAGAACATTTCCTATTGGATACATCACACACACACCCACAAGCACTTTAGTGACTTTATCTGCCTTATACATAGGGTAGTACTTTAGAGGGACATCTTATCCAGTAGCAGAGATGGTGTCTTGTTGGATGACTGCTGCTCAAGCCCTAACTCGGATAATAGAGGACAGCTCTGATGTAGGTTCAGAGACTCAGACAACAGATACTGAGACAGCAACTGAGGGAGAGGACAATGGGGCAGAATCTGGGAGTGATTTTTCAGTCGGCGGAGTCCCATCCGACGACACCTCTTCCAGTGATTCTGAAGGAGACGATGACGACAGCCGTGCTGTCCCTTCGCAAGCACAGTCTGTGCAGCGGGACAACATCGGGTTAGCTGAACCCAGAGAGCAGGTGCATGTGGCCACAAGCACAGAGAGAGTGCTCTCTTAGCAGGCCTCCTGTTTAGTTCAGCCCCAAATTCCACCTTTTACTGGTGACGCTGGATGTAAAACCGATACAGCTAGCTTTTTGCCAGTCGACTAGGTCCATCTATTTTTGGATGTTGACTTCCTTCAGGAAATTGCGCAGTAAACACATTTGCGTGCAGACCAATTTCTGAGGGAGCATGGAGGCACTCTCGGGCCCCGTTCTAGGGCACCCCAGTGGACTCCCACTTCGCTGGTGGAGTTGAAGATATTTTTGGGCCTTACGCTCAAAATGGGGTTATTGCAGAAACCCACCTTGCAGCCCTACTGGATGACTTGCACGGTTTGGGTAACCCCCATCTTTGCACCATACATGAGCAGAGATTGTTTTTTGCTACTGCAGCGCATGCTGCATTTCAATGACAATTCTGCTGCATTGCCCTGGGACCATCCAGACCATGGAAGGTTGTTCAAAATTCGGCCTGTCGTGGAACATTTGTCTGCCAGTTTTCCAGAGATCTATACTCCTGGAAAGAATATGGCAGTCGGTGAGTCCTTGATCCTGTACAAAGGACGGCTGCTTTTCAGATAGTACATTGCGAGCAAAAGAGCTCGCTATGGCATAAAGCTGTACATGGTGTGTGAGAGCTCTTCTGGCTATGTGTGCAGTTTGAGAGTGTATACAGGGAAGGACTCTAACCTAAACCCTGTTGGTTGCCCTCCTGCATTAGGGATCACAGATAAGACTGTATGGGAACTTGTTCAGCCACTTCTTCACAAAGGTTATAACCTTTATGTGGACAATTTCTATACAGGAGTAGAACTGTTCATTGAGCTCTACAAAGCTGGCACTGTGGCCTGCAGTACAGTTCGTTGTAACTGCAGAGGATTCCCACAGGAGCTTGTTTGCAAGAAGCTCCAGAAATCACAGACTACTGCATTGCATTCCAACGAACTGCTTTCAGTCAAGGTCTTGGATAGGCATGATGTATAAGTGCTCACTACAATTCATGATGAGAGCACTTCCCCCATCACGGTTTGGGGTCAGATGGCTGAAGTCCACAAGCCCATCTGTATACTTGATTACAATAAGTACCTGGGTGGAGTGGACAAGAACTACCAGGTTCTACAACCATACACTGCGTGTCGTAATACTCTCACTTGCTACAGGAAACTGTTTACCTACTTGATCCAGATGGCAACATACAATGCGTATGTTGTTTACCGTCAGACAACCACAGAAAGACTCATTACTTTCCTTGATTCCCAGTTGTCTGTAATTGAAAGCTTCACTTCTGTTTCAGAAGCATGCAGCAGCCTCCACCTCATATGTTCTGGAGGGTGTGGCAAGGCTGCAGGAGCGACACTTTGCTGATCGCATTCCTAAAACACCCAAAAAGGATTGTCCATATCGTCGCTGTAAAGTGTGCTTGAAGCATGGAAAGCGGCAGGAGAGTCATTAGTACTGTCCTTAGTGCCCATCACAACCAGACCTCTGTGTACCTAGTTGCTTTACGTTGTATTATACTAAAGCAAAGTTCTGGGAAATTGACTGAGGTGGAGCTGCCGTTGGGTAATCCTTTCAGTAGCAGTGCATGGATACCGAACATCCATGGGCCACTGCTTCGTTAGGCAAGGAGCCACAGAGTTTTACTTCATCTACTTCAGGAAATCATGGACTTCCTTATGGCCTGCTTGAGACCTAAATCCACAGTCAGAACGTGGTAGGTGTTCTGTTCAATTAACGTGCATTATAGTCCCCATACTACATATACTAGTGGACCGAACATACGCCACATTGTCACGGAGTGCCCTGTGTGACAGAATGTTAAAAGCATGACTGAATTTTGAAGTGCTTGCTATGTAACTTAAGTATACTACACCAGGACCACCATGATTGCCAAGGAGAACCAGAGTAAGTGTAATAAATCAAACAAATGTCCTGTCGGACCTATTCACTATCATTTCTACTAGTTTGAAATTGTGCAAATTCAATTTGTAGCTTCACTTTCAAAGCAAAAGTAGAAGTTTTTGTGAATGAGTCCCACAGGATATTTGTTTGATTTTTTTACTTTAGAGAGCTTAGAATTTCTTCACCAGCATGTCTGCCTTAGTTTCAACGGTAGATATGCTTGCTCATTTTGAGGAATAGGCCTCCCAAAGCATGCTTGGACACCCCCAACTTGCATCTACAAACTAATATAGGTTTACTTGGCAATTATGCAGGATTAGTCAGGACTCTGATGAGAACAGAGACATAAATGGGTAAGGAAAGCTTATGGTAGGTGTGCCTTCAGATGGATATTGCACAGGTAGAAGGCAGATAGTAAAGGTAGTACAGTTGTACATCATCTACACCTATGGATTCAAACCCAGTGGTGCCATCTCATCACTGAAGGACAATTACATGTATAGGTTAGTGTTTGACCTGCTTTTCATGTTCATCCTCCATCAGAACTTAGTAGATGTTCAGTTTGCTGTATGACAAGTGCATTACAGTCACAGCATTGCACATAATGTTGGCTGGGACATCTGCTACATTCTCACGGACTCCCCTGTGTGCAAAACACTACCCTTTTTCATAGCCTATGACCTTCTATTTATGGAACATCACGAGAAGTCCCCAGCATGTCTCCCTTAGTTTCAAAAGTCAATGTTCACTCAGTTCGAGCAATCGCTTTGTACGGCATACTCGGACACCCCCAACATGCATCCACAAACTGGAAGGAATTGGATTAAGCACAGTGAGTGTGTTAAAGGTGCATGAAAAACATGTCTTCCTGAGCCTCGGGTGGCTGTCATGGGAATCATTAGTAAAGGCTTGTTATGCATGCATTCAGTAATGTACAGGAAGAAGGAGGCAGTTACTTGATAGGTGGTAAAATATAGTCAAACCTATACCGTTCTGTGGCGTGTGAATGTGATGGGCCCTTGTCTGGCAGTGGTAAGTTAATGTGAGTGCAGTGATTGGTTGGATTGGACTTGTGGCCAGCGGTATAAAAGGGTTGTTTGTTGTGCGTGAATGGCGTGTGAATGCACCATAAACAGGTTGGTGCCTGGACGTGGCTTTATGGCCCACCTTCAGAAGGCTTGGTTTCAATTTTTCAGATACTTTGATAAGTATTCATGCTTTGAAAACCATAATTTCTGGAGGTGCTAAAACCAACCAGTGTGAGTGGTGGGTTAACCTTAACAAACTAGTGGCAGGGGAGTCCAAGGGTGCAGGAGTTGTGTGGCTCTCACCAGTTTTCCTTCACCTCGAATCCCCTTGAAATCACAAAATGTGCTTAAAAAAACACTTTTGCCTTGCATTTCAATGAGCAGAAGTCCAGGGATCTGCATGCAGCCACAAATGTTTTCTACCACTCAGCGTTCCACTCAGACTCCAGCAAAAAACTGCCTCACTTTAGAGAGTGGGCAATTGACCACAACATGGAAGTACCCAAAACGGATTGTGGAGACATTTAAATTACCTACCACAAAACAGCCTCGTTTTGTAAGACAGTCACCTGAGTATTTGGTCCTGGGCTCGGCAGCCATATAGGGAAACATACCAAACCCAGACATTTCTGAAAACTAGACACACAAGGCAGTCAACTGAAGTGTGGTGTGTTTGGATTTCACAAAGTTTTCTTTCCCAGAATACCCTGCAAAAGTGAAACATTGATTAAAAACACTATTATTCCTTTCTTTTGCATCACAGAAACCACAGGAATGTGCAGGGATCCTCAAAATTCCTTCCACCCAGTGTTTCTCTACTTGTCCTGATGAAAACACAACCCCACTTGTGTGCCTGAGCCTACTGCCTGCGTCACGAATGGATCACACCAGGGTTAACAGTAGCCCTCATGCAATGACTACCATTGACCCTTGTGTGATCCATTCCTGTCGCGGGCACTAGCCTACCCACTCAAGTGAGGTACCATTTTTGTCGGGATATCTGGGGAAATGCTGGGTAGAAAGGAATTTGTGGCTTCTCCCAGATTCCAGAACTTTCTGTCACCGAAATGTGATGAAAAAGTGTTTTTTTGCCAAATTGTGAGGTGTGCAAAGGATTCTGGGTAACAGAACTTGGTGAGAGCCCCACAAGTCGCCCCATCGTGGATTCCCCTAGGTGTCTAGTTTTGAAAATGCACAGGTTTGGTAGGGTTCTCTAGGTGCCGGCCGAGCTAGAGGCCAAAATCCACAGTTAGGTACTTTGCAAAAAACAGGTCAGTTTTCTTTCGGAAAATGTGATGTGTCCACGTTGTGTTTTGGGGCATTTCCTGCCGCAGGCACTAGGCCTACCCACACAAGTGAGGTACCATTTTTATCGGGAGACTTGGGGGAACGCTGTGTAGGAGGAAATTCATAGCTCCTCTCAGATTCCAGAACTTTCTGTCACCGAAATGTGAGGAAAAACATTTTTTTGGGCCAAATTTTGAGGTTTGCAAAGGATTCTGGGTAACAGAACTTGGTGAGAGCCCCAAAAGTCACCCCATATTGGATTCCCCTAGGTGTCTAGTTTTCATAAATGCACAGGTTTGGTAGGTTTCCCTGGGTGCCGGCTGAGCTAGAGGCCAAAATCTACCGCTAGGCACTTTGCAAAAAACACATCAGATTTCAATGTAAAAATGTGATCTGTCCATGTTGCGTTTCCTGTCACGAGCATTAGGCCTACCCACGCAAGTGAGGTACCATTTTTATCAGGAGCCTTGGGGGAACACAGAATATCAAAACAAGTGTTATTGCCCTTTGTCTTTCTCTACATTTTATCCTTCCAAATGCAAGACAGTGTGTAAAAAAGACGGCTATTTGAGAAATACCCTGTAATTCACATGCTAGTATATGCATCCCGGAATTCAGAGATGTGTAAATAACCACTGCTTCTCAACACCTCATCTTATGCCCATTTTGGAAATACAAAGGTTTTCTTGATACCTACTTTTCACTCTTTATATTTCAGTAAATGAATTGTTGTATACCCACTATAGAATGAAAACCCATTCCAAGGTACAGCTCATTTATTGGCTCTGGGTACCTAGAGATCTTGATGAACCTACAAGCCTTATATATTCCCGCAACCAGAAGAGTCCAGCAGACATAACAGTATATTGCTTTAAAAAATCTGGCATTGCAGGAAAAAGTTACAGACTAAAATGTGGAGAAAATGGCTGTTTTTTTCAGCTCAATTTCAATATTTTTATATTTCAGCTGTTATTTTCTGTAGGAAAACCTTGTAGGATCTACACAAATGACCCCTTTCTGTATTCAGAATTTCATCTACTTTTCAGAAATGTTTAGCTTCCCAGGATCCAGTATTGGTTTTGACACCCATTCCTGTCACTAACTGGACACCCAGCACACACAAGCATTCCACGCACGCACCTTCACCCAAGACACCCACAAAGACACATCATACCACCACTCCCTCAACCCTCCACTCAAAAATGCTTTTCCCATGATCACCTTTGTGTCCCTAACAAATGTTTTCTTTATCAGTGATTCCCCGAAGCGCCCAGTGTCCATTCCCATGTCCAGCCCCTCCACCTCCCAGTCCTCCCTCCCCTCCCCCTGCCAGAAAGTCTGACCCCCCCAAACCCAAGGTACTCCCTCCCAAGGCCAAACCTAAGGACCCTCCAACCAAGCCCAAACCCAAACCCAAAGCCCCCCGCCCAAACCGAAACTCAAGGACCCCCCTCCCAAGCCCAAACCCCCACCTCCAGCCCCCCTCACTCCTGAGGTGCCTGCCTGTCTGCCCCCTTGATGCCCCTACACTGAGGAGGTCATTTTCCAGTCAGGATTCAAGTTGGAGCACATTGTAGTGCTATTTGTGCCATGGGAACCATGAACTATGGACTGGCCAATGGCCTCATATTTGTGTATAGTTATCTTGGTACTTTCGTGCTTTAATACATCTGGACAAACCTGGTGTTGGTAACACTGGTAACATACTTGTCCTGGCTTTCCTTCGACATGGATGATATGTGTTTGTGGCCTTTGGTTTGTCTGTGTGTGAGTTGTGTGTGTTGGTTGTGCTAGATGTTGTGCCTGGGCTGGATGTGTGTGTGGCCCTGTTATTGGTCCCGCTGCTATTGGTGTGTTTTGTGCCTGTGATATGATTGTGTAGTTCCATGCATGTGTATAGTTAAGTTGTGCATTGTACGTGGTGTAATGTGTTGTGGTGGTGTTCTGTGCCAGTTGTGGTTGTTGAGTGTGCATCCGTGTGTGTGGTGATGGCTATGTCATGTGCATTGTAAGTTATGTGGACGTGATGTGGCATTTCATATGTTGTATGGGTGTGTGATGGTGTTGATTAGTTGTAAGTTGTCTTTGCGTGTTGTTGTCAGTATGTGTTGTCATGTGTAGGTGTGCAGTGCTATCGGTTGGCAAAGCGTTTGTGTAGTTGTAATTGTGATGTTGTGTGACATGGTGTTGTTGTGTATGTGTGTGTTAGCCTTTGGCAGTGATCTGTGTGTGCGGAGTGGTGTGTGTAAAGTTCATGTGCATGTGTGTGTTTTCTGTGTGTCTTGGTATGGGTATGTGGTTGCGTGTGTGTGGCAGTCGCAAGCCATCCATAATGTGTGTGTTGTGTGTGTTCTAAAACCTTTCCCTCTAGTGTGTACTAGGTGTGTGTACTTACGGTTGTTGTCATCTTTGTTGTTGCCATCACTGGTTCCGGAGACGCAAGGCGGTCAGGAGCAATGGGAAGACTTCAAGTTCTGTTTCCATGGTGGCTCCAAACATGTCTGTGTTCCTGAAGGTTAGTGTTTCCTTTTATTGGGTTCATTTCCGCCAGGGTTTTGGTGGCGGTGCAACCTCCTAATACGCTCAGCAGAAACATGGCTCCGGACGGCCTGGAGATGCCTTCTGCTGTCTGCGGCTGCCTCCCCTTCGCACTGGAGGTACTAAAAATACTAGAAATTTTTCTGGAGCTTTTTCTCTCGTCGTCGTGCAAGGCTCCTCTTCAGGCTGGGCTGCAATGTGACGACGGCGGCTTGCTATGTGGCGACGGCAGCTTGCTTCAATGTGGGGTCCCGGTCAACTTCTGAAAGTCTTGTAGATGGGGAAAAGCTCCAGAGCTTCAGTGGGATGAACTTGAAATTCAGGCCAGATGGCGGTTCGGCATCACCAGCTTGACTCTCACTTTGACGGGTGTGTCACCTTATGGAGCTTTTTTTCCCAAACTTCTTCAAACTTCTGGATCTTCTTCCAGAAGTACTTCTTGGGTCCTCAAAGTGTTGAAAAACTTGATTGAAGGTTTTAGAAGCCCTGAATTTCTCCTTGGAGGTTGGAACTACAGTTCACAGAATGCACCTGATCAGAATCCTCAAATGGCCACTGGACACATGTCAGCTGGGCTATTCTTGTAGGACTTGTGCAGGGGACTCTGGCCAGCTCCTTTGTATCTGTTGCTTCCAGGGAGTCTACTCCTGGAGTTGCAGAAGCAAAGTAAAGTCATTTTCTTGTTGAAGCAGAAAGTGTGCATTGGGGGCAGTCCTTGTGAGTGCAGTGTCCAGGAGCAGGCCAGGGGTCCGGTAGGGCAGTCATTCTTCTTCCAGTATCTTCCTCTAGCAGGAATCTGAATGGTGGGACATTTCTGCCATATTTATCCTTGCTCCTGGGGGTGGGAAGCAGGGAGGTGCTCCTGTTCAATAGAGTGCAGGCCACCATCCTCTGAGGTGACCACTTCCTGGGAAGTGTGGAAATAATCAATCTCAGCAAGCACCATTCTTCAAAAACCCAAAATGGTAAAAAATCATTCTTAGAGTTTAAATCTGGCTGAGTCCACCCACTGGTGTGTCTAAGATTCTCATAACACACCCTTTCCAACCCCTTTCCTTATCTAATCAGTGGGGCTCCCAGCTGTCTGGGGAATTCAGGAAATGGGGGAGGTCCAGTTTCTCTCCCAAGTGGCTTTCCCTCGTTTGAAGACCATTTTGGCTACTCTTGCCCCATCCTGCTCTGCCATTTACAGTAGCAGTTCTCTGCCCCCCAGATGCTTCCTTTGTGTCAGCCCAGGCCACTTCATACCTCACTAAGGTAGCTTGGCTCAGGCTGCCAGAGGCAGACCAAAGTGGAAAGGGTACTACATGGCTGAATTTGGTAACTTTCAGAAAGAGTTCTAAAACTCTTTCCCTGTGCTAGTTATATTAAATTCAACATTGGCAAATTGTTGAATTTATTATAACATTTAATTTGCTATATTTAGTTCCACTCTATTGAAAATAAGACTTTATTATTTTAAAATAAAGACTCCAAAGTTAGCCTATGGAGCCCATTGACTACAATAGGGAAAAATGTATGAGGTTGTTTTTTTCCCTCACCAATGCTTATAAAACATTGTTTATAAAGTTCCTGCTTATGTTTAACAATAAGGTAGTTTAGGACTTTGGAAGTGCTTTTCATGACAAAGTCGAATTTGGGGATAACTTTAACTTAAAAGTAGCCAGCAATTCAGTCCTGTCTTTAAAATGACACTGGACACCACAGCAGTGCACCTATGGGTGCACAATCTATATTGGGGTCCCTAAACCTACATGCCCTACCATATAGTAGGGGCTTACAGGTAGGTTGTTAGAACCAATTATAATGAGGTCTCATTTGCTTATACCATTTTACACCTAGCACTGGCCCTGGGACTGGTTAGCTGTGCCCAGATCACACTCAGAGTCAGTAACCACCAGAATCAGTCCAAACGTTTGAAGGAGTGATCGGGGCAAAAAAGGAATGGCTTTCCCACACCATGTTAATTCCCATAGGAGTTTTGAACATGACTACAGTCCACCCTGCTGGACGGAATTCCACCAAATTTGGCAGGAAAATAGCTTTTGGTTCCCTGATTACGCTTTATGTTATTGTATGTAAATCTGTTCAGTAGTTTAAGAGAAATTGAAGGTAAACAAAATTTGTATATCTAGAGCAGTGATTCTTCCCTGATGACTTTGAGAATAATAAGAAGCTCGTGCAGAGATCTGCAGAGCTCTGATCGGCTGCCAGCACTTCAACCAGGAAGTTTTGGCAGCCATCTTGGGACTCAGCTGAGCCCCTAAAATGAAAGTGAAAAACAAAAAAAGGTGTTACGGTAAGGACACCCTGACCCCTAGCTATGGTGCTGGGGACCCAGATGAACCCTGCCAGGGCATAAAAGCACTTTTTTAAAACAAAGATTGCTGCAAATTCACTGCGATTTCGTGAATGAGCAACATTTTAATTTTTTTTTAAAAAAATGCGATTTCACAAATAATGGAGGATTCATATTATCACAGAATTCTAGAGAAACAGGCAACAGGAACAATAATGATGCCAAAATGCACACAAGGTCAGTGGTGACATTTCCTTGTTCTCCATTTCACAGCTGTAATGTAGAATATATACTAGTCATTTACCCAAGAAGGCAAAAAGAACTCCACTTGGGTAGATATTTCAAACAAAGGTGTGAACTCTTGTTGGATAAAAGGGAAGGTGAGGGTCCTTTGTAGCAGAGTCACTCACACACTATTGACATATGCAGACACTCACTCAGACACTCATACACCCACTCACAGACCCACTTAGAGACTCATGAACCTACTCACAGACCCAATCAGACACTCACACACACACTCACATGCCCCCTTACACACTCGTGCAACCACTCACAGACCCACTCAGAGACTCACGCACCCACTTACAGACCCAATGAGAGGCTTTTGCACCCACTCACAGACCCACTCAGAGACTTATGCACCCTATACAGACCCACGCAGACATTCACGCACCCACTCACAGACCCACTCAGACTCATACACCCACTCACAGACCCACTTAGACACTCATGCAACTACTCACAGACCCACTCAGACATTCACGCACCCACTCACAAACCCACTCAGACTCTCACATATATACTTGCAGAACCACAAAGACACACCCACTCACAGCGACACTCTTGCACCCACTGTCACACTCAAAGACACTTTCTTACACCTACTCTCACACCTAGACAGACACTCTCACACCCACTCTCACATCCACATAGATTTTCTCACATCCAGACACTCTCGCACTCACTCTCAGACCCAGAGATACCCTCTCACACCTATTCTTATACCCAGAGAGACAGACCCTGCAGCCATCTCCCACCTCACACAGCCAAAGGCCGTGCACAGTGCAGGGTTGGGGGTTAGGGGTTTGGTGCAGGGACTGGCCACACAGTAGTGGTTGGATTAATGTATAATAATTAAAATGACTTTACGGTAAAAAAAAAACATAGAAATTCACTTAAAAAAACAAAAGTTACAGGGGTGTTATAGTTAGGAAATAGACTTTAAAAAAAATAGAAATTCACTCGAAAACCAAAGGTTACAGGGGCGTTATAGTTAGGTTCTGAATTTACTTGCACAAAGCCAGAGAAATTCAGCAATTACAGTTATTTCAAGTAACTATAACTCATGATCTAAGGTAACTATAACTCACACCATCACCATACATTGCCAATTACTCCAGAAATGACAGCACTCATGACAACTTTTATAACGCCAATAAAAATATCAATGAAACATAAGAAGTCAAATTATTGAAGATAAAACTGCATGGCAGGGACGCAAGTTATAGTTACCTTAGGCTGCAAATTGTAGTTACTTTAAAGATTTAACTCTAACTATAACTTCTGAATTTCTCTGGGTTTGTGTGAGTGAATTAAAAACCTAACTATAACGTCCCTGTAACCTTTGGCTTTTTTAAGTGAATATACATATAATTATATATATATATGTGTGTGTGTGTGCGTATAGATATATATATATATATATATATATATATATATATATATATATATATATATATATATATAGCTATATATATAAAGGAATTAATTCATATATATTCATATTTCCATATATATATCTACATATATATATATATATATATATATATATATATATATTTATGTGTACATATGGTCCAAAAATGGTCTCTGATGGGGTCCACCAGGCCCCGCTCCCAGGTATAATTTGGCCATGACCCAGGGAGGTGGTGGTCCCTGGGACTGAATATGGACCAGGAGGGTGGAGGGCGACTGGTTCCCTTCCCCCATTAAAAATGTCTGTCATCATGGGGATGTGGTGGTCCCTGGGATACTTTAGTAGGAATATAGAGGGTCCGTGCGGCCCCCCTCTTATTTGAAGGACAAGCCCATGGGAGGTGGTGGTTCCCCCATCCATAAAAGGCTTACCGAGGGGGGCCACGTGGTCTCCTCCTCATATATACATGTCAACCTGGCCCCAGGGAGGTGGCAGTCATCAGGGCTCATGTCGGTCATGGGGAGGGGAGGGCAGCAGGTTTCCCCTTCCCCATTATAGATATTCTGATATGCACGCGGGACCTGGCCCACCTGGGGGCTCAAATGTAAACAAGCACAGGAGATCGCACTTTTTTGGGGGGCGGGATTGGTGGATCTTCTGTGATTTCACTGAAAACATGTTTTTTTTTTAAATGCTTTTTGGCTGAGGTGGGATCCCCGGGGGACTGCAGCGCTAGTCCTAGGGGTGAGGGTAGGTAGACCCTGGCCCTTTATCTTGATTTTTTACTTTTTTGGGGGGACTCGGTTGAGTCCAAGTCCCAAATTGGCTGCCAACGTTTTCAAGTTGAAGTGCTGGCAGCCAATGAGATCTCAGCTTGTGATCTATTGGATCCACGGAGGAGTGGCATCCCTAGATATGTATATATTTTTGACTTTAAATATCTTATAACCTACTGAATGGATTCACAAAAAATAACAAAAAAGACCTTTCTGGGCCAAGATCTACCTTTCTACCAAATTTGGTGCAATTCCATTCAGCGGTTCGGGCTGTAGTTGTGTTTGAAATCCATATGGGAAAATGTATTTTGTTATCCCCTTTTTCTAAGCCACCACTTAATTAAATACCCCTAAACTTTAAAGACAGCAGCTGAACGAACTAATGTATGAGTTTTGAAAATTTTATGGCAATCCATCAGACAGCGCCAAAAGTTTAGGCAAAACAAAAAAACGCTTTGTCTATATGAATTAGGTCTTAACTTTTTTTTTCCACTATAAATGCCAAAGGTTACCAAGAAACCAAAGGTTACAGAGACGTTACAGCTAGGTTCAGAATTTACACACACAAAACCATAGAAATTCAGCAGTTATAATTATCACAAGTAACTATAACTCATGTCCTAAGATAACTATATCTCCTGACCCAGCCATGCACAGTTTTCTCATCAATAATTTCACAGCAAATGTTGCACTGATATTATCAATGATGTCACAGAAAATGTCATGATTGATGTCAATTGTGTGGTTATTAGAACTTTTCTTTAGAACTCCTAGTGTTGGCCAATTCCCAGAGGTAAAAATTTTAGGGAAGGGGGTGTGCATGGCCCCCATCCCCAGGTTCATTTCAGCCATAGGGATCCCATCCCCAGGGCCCAGCTTCTTTTTCAGAAGGGGCTGTGTGGCCCTTCTCTTCCTGGGCCGTTTAAAGCCCCAGGAACCCCATTGCTGGGTCCCATCCATGTAATGAAGGAGGAGGGGGAAGCTGCCCTCTCCCCGGGCTGATTTCAGTATTGGGGGCCCTGTCCCAGGCCCCAACCAAGTAATAAAGGGGGGGGGGCTTGTGGGCCCCTGTGCAGGCCGTTTTCAGCCCCTGGGGACCCCATCATCCAGGACCTGGCCATTTAATGAAAGGGGGCCATGGCCCCCCTCTCAGGGCCGTTTTCATCATCAGGGACCACATCCCCTGGGGTCCAGCCTGTGCAGTATAATGGGAGATGGGGCGCATCACCCCCTCCTGAGCCATTAATGGTCTTAGGGCCCCATACCCAAGGCCCAGCTCAGGCTCTGTCCTGTGGTGCCCACACCAGGACATAGCTGTTTTCATGCCAGTGCTAGTTTTCTTTTTTTAAATGTTGCAGCAGATTTGTGCATCATCCACAAATTTGCTGCAATTCTTTTTTAAAATAAACATTTTTGGCCCTAGACAAGGTCCCTCCAGGACCCCAACACTAGGCCAAGGGGGTCATCATATTCCTACCCTGCCCCCTTGTGTCTTGTTTTGCATTTTTGATAGGACTAGTCTTAAGATGGGTGCCACTGTTTCCTGGTTTAAGTGGTGGCAGCTAATCAGATCTCAGTTTGAGATCTGTTAGATCCCTGGACTGTCTGCATCTCTAGATATACATAAATCCTTTTTCTTGAATTACTCCAAAACTACTGAACAGAGTTACACCAAATTACAAAAAGCACTCTTTCTGGACCGAAATCTAGCTTTCTGCCAAACTTTGGCCCATATTTATGGAAGCTTAGCGTTGCCTTAGTGCCATTTATTTGGGTGCTAAAGCAGCGCTAACTTGACTCCATATTTATATTTTGACATTGGACCCATCTAACGTCAACATATTGGAGTTAGCTGCATTTTTAGGATGTGCAAACCCACCTTGCGTCAATGAGATGCAAGGTAGGTGTTCCCGGTCTAAATATGACACTAGCCTCCAAGCACAGAAACGACGCGTGGGTGTGAGGCGGGCCTAAATAATGGAGCTAACCCTCTTGGAGCCATTATTTAATGCCTGGTCAGACCAGGCGTTAGAGTGAAGGGAAGCCCATTTCCATGGGTAAACACCATGGAATGGGCACAAAGATGCCCACCCCATGCCCCAGCAACACCACCACCCACACCACAGGGACACTATAGGGGGAGGGAGCCCAATCCCAGGAAAGCTGCAGTTAAGTGTTTGTGTATGTGTGTGGTGTGCCATTGAGGGTCCCTCACATGGGGCCCCCTGTCTGGCACTCGGCATGTAGGGCTTGTCCAGGGGACACTGGTCCCCTGTGGTGGGTATTGGGGTGGTGGTAATGACTGCTGTCTATACTTAAACAGGAGTCATTTTTTGGCTGCTTGTGCATCAGAAAGTGACACTAGGCTGATTAGTGGCAGAAATGTTGCCGCTAACAGGCCTAACATAATTTCTTACCCACTAGTGCCATTTCCCCTAACACCATCCCCCACCGGCTAGAGTTTTCTTTTTGTGACACTAGCCATTCCTTAGCGCCATCATGCGTCATTTCATAATTATGGCACACAAATGGCTTTAAGGAATACCGTTAGCTGGTGTTAAAAAAAATAACGCACAACTGCATTGGTGTAATTCTGTCCTGCAGTTCGGACTGTAGTCATGTCTAAAATCCCTATGGAAAATTGCATGGGGAAAATACGTTTGGGACTCACCCTTTTTTTCAGCCCCATTTGACAAATCACTCCAAAACATCCCAGACTGCAGCTGAAGTGACTGGCATACTAGTTTTGAAAATGTTGTGATGGTTTGTCAAACAGCGCCAGGTTATTAGCAAAACAATAAACGCTCTTCCTTTGGCAACTAGGTCCTAACTACAACTACCTACAGGTCACCTCTATATCGGAACCGGAGTGAGCTCAGAAAGAGCAAAGCCAACTATTTCCCTTTAAGTGTCTGTAACTATGGAGAGACTTGAGGGATAGTGTGTGGGAGAGAGAACCAGCAGTCCAGCAACACTGCCACTGTGCAAATGTAAGTTCCTTGATACTCCCCCTCCTACCACAACCACATTCCTCGTTATTTGTTTCTACAGTCACTTATATAACTGCCTTAGGCCCTGTCAACAAATGTGGGGGCAATTTACTGTAATTTAGGAAGAAAACAAAATGAAACATGTAATTAAGAACCGTGAGATAAGTAAATAAATAAAACCACTTCTGAAAACGTATTTGAATTAAAATGTTATATATATAAAACAGTTAGACAATACTCAATCAGTCCCATGTTCCTCTGCCTACTAGACAGTGTTTACTCACTTTTAAGCCTGTTAGTTGTAAATTACTCTAAACTCCTGTACCGAAAGCATTCATCTTGATTTTAAAGTATTGCAAGTCTGCCCTTTTCCGATTAGCACTCCTAAGGGCTTAGAGCTATTATAGCAGCACTTTTCCAGGAACTGCACTTATACGCAGTTGTTGTCGCTCTCTTGGGATATTGGGACTTGTAGAGGAAAACCAGACACATTTATGTGATTTCACTCAGAGGAAACTGATTAATTTAATTGTTATGAAGCAAAATTGTATGTGGCGCTGTGGCCTTCCCCTGCACGAGCCTGTACTTTATACCTACATGTCATACATATATAATACACAATGATTTGCCATATCAAATACCTGGATCACCAAGAAAAAAATATAGTATATAACATTTGCTTTAAAATAGTTCGCAACCAAAATTATATTTTCCTAAAAAAAAATGGAGACTCGGAACTAAAAGAGGAAATGCGCCTTCAGCTTGGCACCTAATGGTATTTTAGCAAGATGATGGTGACTTTGCCAGCGAGGGTGTATCAAAAATCTTAATTTCATTGGGACATGGAGCTTTAACACAAAGTAATGGCGGTACTGGCCATCCCTGAGCTGACCGAAAATAATGGCAGGCACCAATCTCAGCTGCCATCCCTTTACCTGGGTAGATGGGTGGGCCAAGGCACAGCCTGTGATAGATCTTTTACTCTCTCTCGCGTAGCTCCCTTTGCATATGCTGCAGCCAGGTTAATAACCTGGTTGTACAGCCTTAATACTACTCAGCCCCAGCGCTTTATTTGTAAACTGATAAGTGCCGGTGCCCAAAGATTTTTTTCAGAAGCTTGCAATGGCGCTTACGAATGTCAGGATTGATGAATACCAAGGTTGCATAGACTTGATTCTGTCTCATTCCTCTTCCACCACCATATCTTTACTGCCCCTTCATTGTACTCTTGCGGGTTCTTTTTTTTCCTGCATTCTCCCTTTGTCACTATTCTTCTTATTTTTTGTCCCCCTTTGTGTTTTTCGCTCTCTTACGCTGGGTAAAATTTGATGAGAAGTAAGTGCTGCCCCCCCAAAAAGCCAGTACCGATGTGCTCCACCTGCAACCAGCGGCTCAAATTAACCGCTGCTCAGCCTTCCTCCTGCTTGCGACAACTCTCCACCACTATCAAGCCAAAAGTGCACATAAATGGTGGTGGGGTTGATATTTCTTCTGGCTGGCTGTGTTATTGGTGGTGTGCATAGGTAGCTTAGATCACTAAACAGAAATTTAGAGATGGCCTGCTAATACATTACACCAGCTTGTCAAAGTTTTATTGACATTCAGCTTCATTTAAGAATGGCCGCCATGGCTGTGAGGGAAAATCAAACACCCCTCGCGACATCATATTTTCCAAATAAAAAAATTGTGAATGAAAACTTGAAGTTCAAAAGTGCCTTAACTGAGTCTCCTATTGGCACGTTAATGTGTGTGTGTGTGTGTGAGAGAGAGATTGGGTGAGTATGTGTGTGTGCATGCGGGTATATGTTGCTTAGGAGTCCTTTTTTAGTTGCACTTAACCTAGCAGCACTACTTCTGGGAACGTTGGTGCCTCGGGAAGACTCATCGAATACTTACAATATTTAAATACTCTACCCAAGCAACGACTGGCTCTGTCTGCCTAACAAATATTTTTCTCCTGAAAACTAGCTATATTGGGGGCCAGATTCACAAAGCCTTTTCCACATGTGTCTTACTGCAGTTTTACATGTGGGTAATATCTGAATAGCCAGGTCTAATTTACGAAGTATTTTTATGAGTGGGTGTGCCCTGCTCCAAACTTAGAAGTACTTTACTCCAGGATTTCTTGAAGTAAGACTTATAGTTTACTTAAGTAAGCATTGCTTGCTCCTAGAAACTACTCAGAGAAATGCTTTGTGGATCAAGCCTGGCAATTTAGGTGTACAAGAGGAGTAACAACTACTTATACAAATCGATTTGGGCATCAGGCCATAGTTGTACATTATTGTCCTCCAGCTCTGACTAACAAGGAATAAAGAAACTTTGGAATGGGTAAAAATACCTACCGTCATTCTAGTTGCCATAAGACAAAGCACCCACAAGGATAACATTCAATAATATTGTTTGTCGTTTTATATCCTTATTACAATCCAATAAGCCATAACTTTTTGTGCCTTAGAACCCGATGGTTATTCATCCTCTCCAGGCTTGTCAGGGCCTCATTCAAGAACGTCAAGCAAGGCCACACTGCGCAGTCTTCATCTATGTCAAGAGATACAAGCACCTGATTTTCATTATTAGAAACGTGCTATATATATATATATATATATATATATATATATATATCTGTATAGATATATGGATATATATATATATATATATATGTATATATATATATATATCTGTTTTACAAGAGGTCTAGGAGGCCTTGAAAAACACAGGGCATGGAGTATGATGCTGTTAGACCTGACAGCCTTAGGGTGGTCACCCCTTATTAGCGGAAGACTATTACCACAGGAACAGAGGTGGAGTGCTATTGAGAGAGAAGCATTTGCTGTGGTCTGGGCACTGAAGAAGCTGAGACCATATCTGTTTGGGACTCACTTCCGGGTTCAGACGGACCACAGGCCCCTCAGATGGCTCATGCAGATGAGGGACGAGAATCCTAAACTCTTGAGGTGGTCAATTTCCCTACAGGGGATGGACTTTATGGTGGAGCATCACCCGGGGATTGACCATGCCAATGCTGATGGTATCTCCTGATACATCCGCCTTAGTGATGAGAGCTCCCAGGAGGTTGGGTAGCTCTCCCCACTTTCACCTGTGGGGGACACATGTTAGACCTGACAGCCTTAGGGTGGTCACCCCTAACTTTTTGCCTGCCTCCCTTCACTTTTTGGAAGCTGTTTTTGCTGGTTTTAGGACCCTGCACACTTTACCACTGCTAACCAGTGCTAAAGGGCATATGCTCTCTGCCTTTAAACATGATGACTTTGGACCATACCCAATTTGATTATTTAATTTACTTATAAGTCCCTAGTAAAGTGCACTATGGCCCTCATTACAACCCTGGCGGTCGGTGTTAAGTCAGTGGTAATACCGCCAACAGGCCGGGGGTAACAGAAATGGAATCATGACAACGGCGGAAACCGCCAACACAGACAGCCACTTTAACACTCCAACAGACTCCAACTGCCACGGAGGTAGCAACAAACACCGCAGCAGTAAACGCCAACTGACAGGCGGAAGACAATGTAACGCCCACCCCATTACAACCCACCCATCCGTCAGCTTTTCCGGGGCGGTACCAACGCCATCAAAAGCACGGCAGAAACAGTACTTTGAAGGGAAACCACTCACCTCTCGACACTCAAGGAAGAACCAGGATGCCATGGAGCCTGAACTATAGGTGTTACCCATGCTGGTGTATCTTTTCATATACCAGGAGTACCAACGCCGGCGACGACGACCACGGTGCGTACTGCATCTAGTACACAGGGGAGGGGGGAGGAAAAAGAGAGTGACACACACATGCAACATGCAACACGCCCAGCCCCACCCCCACCCTCACCCCCAACACCATGCACACAAACACATGCAACAACAATAAAATATACACCCCCTAACCCTCTGGAATAATGCAAGGACTAAAGGAATGGAGTCAAATGAATCTAATATTAGAAATTTAGAGAACTACGTTCATAAATAAATAAACAGTATGTACAATATATTCAAAATGAGGGACAATGTCCACAGAAAGATAGTCCGTGGCCCACTGGGCTATAACACATAGGCCAAGTCCACACTTGACTCCTGCCTCAAAACGCAGAGAACACTGCAGGGGCATTAGGTCGAAAACACACAGGCACCACGGGGGGAGGGGAAGGGGGGGCACCTCAGCCGGAAGATGGTACTATGCCACTGCTCCTGGAGGGGGCTCCATGCCCACTGTTTGGTCATGGGGAGTGCAAAGCCATAGTCTCTCAAGTCTCTCAAGTGGGTGGTTTGCCCACTGATTGGTCCTGGGAGTGCAAACCCATAGTCTCTCAAGTCTCTCAAGTGAGTGGTTTGCCCACTGCTTGCTCCTGGGAAGTGCAAAGCCACAGTCACTGAAGTCTCTCAAGTGGGTGGTTTGCCCACTGCTTGGTCCTGGGGAGTGCAAAGCCACAGTCTCTCAAGTGGGTGGTTTGCCCACTGCTTGCTCCTGGGAAGTGCAAAGCCACAGTCACTGAAGTCTCTCAAGTGGGTGGTTTGCCCACTGCTTGGTCCTGGGGAGTGCAAGGCCACAGTCTCTCAAGTGGGTGGTTTGCCCACTGATTGCTCCTCGGGAGTGCAAAGCCACAGTCTCCCAAGTCTCTCAAGTGGGTGGTTTGCCCACTGCTTGGTCTTGGGGACTGCAAAGACACAGTCTCTCAAGTGGGTGGTTTACCCACTGCTTGGTCCTGGGAACTGTGCAAGACCACAGTCTCCCAGGTGGGTGGTTTGCCCAATGCTTGGTCCTGGGACGTGCAAAGCCACAGTCTCTCAAGTGGGTGACATGTTCCACTGATTCTGAAGGGGGCTTTGTGCCCAGTGTGCTTCATCCTGCCAAGGATAGGGTGAGTGGATGCCTTTTTCCACTGGTACTGGAGGGGGCTTTGTGCCCAGTGTGCTTCATCCTGCCAAGGATAGGGTGAGTGGATGCCTTTCTCCACAGGTTCTGGAGGGGGCTTGGTGCCCAGCGTGCTTCATTCTGCCAAGGATAGGGTGAGTGGATGCCTTTCTCCACTGGTTCTGGAGGGGGCTTGGTGCCCAGTGTGCTTCCTCCTGCCAAGGATAGGGTGAGTGAATGCTTTTCTCCACTGGTTCTGGAGGGAGCTTGGTGCACAGTGATGCAGCACCTGGGGGGTGCCAGGTCACAGTCCCTCACCTGGGTGTCAGTGGCACGAGATTTGCAGTGAACAGGATGCATGATAGTCCATGGAGGGAGGGTTACAGTCCATCCACCGGCGACTATGGCTGCACAGTGTTGGTAGTGCAGGTGCTGGTGGTGGTGCTGACAGTGGTGGGGGGAGGCACCAGCCCTTCTCCTGCAGCCTCAGACAGCTGCCCACTGGGGCTGCTGCTGCTGGCAGTGGTGCTACTGTTAGCGGTGCAGGTGGCGGTGCTTGCGGCGGTGCATGCTGCGGTACAGGTGGCGGTGCAGGTGGCGGTGTTGGCAGCGGTGCAAGTGCCGGTGCTGCCAGTGGTGGGGGGAGGCTCCAGCCCTTCTCCTGCAGCCTCAGTCTGCTGCCGACTGGGGCTGCTGCTGCTGACAGTAGTGGTGCCTGCGGCGGTGCTTGCGACAGTGCAGGTGGCGGTGCTGGCCGCGGTGCAGGTGGCAGTGCTGGCAGTTGTGCTGGTAGCCACCAGGCCTTTATCTGCAGGCTCGGACGGCTGACGTGCCTTAGCTGGTTTTTTGTGCCCCTTCCTGCCCTTGGCAGATGGTGGTGTCACCTTGGGTCTGGCAGCTGGAGTCTTTGAGGTGGCCTTGCTGGGTGGTTGTGGTGGGTGGTTGTGGCTCCTTCCCCTTGCTGGATGCTGTCCCCTTCTTCATCTTGCCAGGTGGCGGAATGTTTTTCCCCTTGGCAGGGGTTGGTGCCACACTGGCTGGGCTGACAGGTGCCTCCTTTGAGCCTCTGACAGCTGCAGACACCACAGCGGATGTGGATTTCGTGGATGAGGTGTTGGGCTGGGATTTGGCCACCCTGGCCCGAGGTGAGGGACGGGGAGAGGGGTAGGGAAGAGGTCAATGTTTGCTAGGAAGAGCTTCTTAGGGACATTGGGGTGGGGGGAGGGTGAATGTTTGGAAGTGGAGGAAGAGAGAGTGGTTGTAGGAGGTGTCAGTCTGCTGTGTTTGGGTGCAGGTGCATGAGCTGGATGCTGTTGGGAGGTGGATGGCTGTTGGGTGGGTGTGTGCTTGCGTTTGTGTGCTTTGGGAGGAGGGGTCACAGACACAGTGGGAGAGGACACAGGGGACATGTGCATGGATGTGGGGGTAGTGACTGCCAGTGAGGGGTGTGTAGTGATGGGCGTGATGTCGATGGAGATAGTGGATGAGTATGTAGTGCATGCAGGTGCGAGTGGAGATGCAACTGGGAGGGAGGTGGATGACGGGGAGGAGGGGGACTCAGTGGAGGCAGTGGATGTTGGTGTGTCTGCATGGGGATGGTGCTTGTGTGAGTGCCTGTGAGATGAAGTGTGGTGCTTGTGTTTGCCTGAGCCACTTCTGTGTGTTGATTTGGGTGAATGCTGGTCTGAAGGTGTGCTTGGGATAGGCTGGGGTTAAGGGGATTGGGACTGGGTAGAGGAAGTTGGAGTGGGGAGGCTGGATACAGGGACAATAGCTGCCATCAGTGCGGAGGTCAAAGCCTGAAATGCTCTCTGTTCGGCCACACCGCCAGAGTGAATGCCCTCCAGGTATGCATTTTTTTGTTGCAAATGCCTCTCAACACCCTGGATGGCATTCAGTATGGGTGACTGCCCAACAGTGAGGGATCTCAGGAGGTCAATAGCCTCCTCACTGAGGGCAGCTGGGCTAACTGGGGCAGGGCCTGAGGTGCCTGGGATGAAGGAGATGCCCACCTTCTTGAGTGAGCAGGCACAGGAAATCTGCTGAGGGGCTGCTGGGCAGGCGGTGCTGGTAGGGTGGGTGGCGGCTGAACCTGTTGTTGGGGTGGGCACAGAGGTGTCCGCCACTGCCAGGGAGCTTCCATCGGAGGAGGAGTCGCTGTCTGTAGTGTCCATTCCTGACTCCATCATGGTGCTCCCCTCGCCCTCCATCCCACTGGTGCCCTCACCCTTGGTGAGTTCAGCCTCCAGGCCCATGCAGGATGCAGCTCCCTCCGTCGCCGGTGCCTCTTCTCCTCCACCAGATGATGCTAATGGACACATCGACAGGGTGACAAAACAAAAAGGGGGTGGAGAGACAGAGGATACACTTGGTCAAGGCCAGCAACAACACTACCGTTGGCGTACACAAAACACAAGGAGCAGCCCTATGCACTAGGCCATGCACTGCCAGTTACAAAGATAGTCACCAGCCCATTGGGTACATAGCGTAACGCCATCAGCTGCACACGTGAAACAAACAGGGCCCTGGTCAAAATAGGAGATGCCCACTAACACCATTGGGGTTGTAGTGCTTCAGAGCCTGCCCAAAAAGGGACCTACCCTGCCATGTTCGCCCTGGCCTAGGGGCACCCACAGTCCACATCCCCATCCAGGTAAAACCTTAAGGCACTCAAAGTCATGATTCTGAATTTGTACTCACCCCCTTGTGGCTGCTGTGATGCCCTCAAGCGCCCATCCAACTCCGGATAGGCCACCGCCAGGATGTAGAACTTCAGGGGGTCAGGGTACGTTCCTCATTGGGAGGCCAGCCCCAGCTGGGCCTCAGCCGTCTTCCTTGCCCAGAAGCGCAGGTCCTCCCACCGTTTGCAGCAGACCCTCAGGGTCCGCACCTCCTTGGTGATGGCACACCAAATACCCTTTTTCTGATGGGCGCTGACCTGCAGGAAAATTACAGCAGAAAAGGGATTAGTCATATCGTTCGGACTGTCATACTCATGGCCCACCATATCCCTCCCATCCCCTTACGCACATACATTGACCACCATACATGCAGCACTCTGCCCAGGACTCCTCAGCCCCCCAAACATGTGGCTTACACACACAGCCCTCCATACATTCAGGGCCCACTCATCATGCTCACAGTGTACTCACCTGTTTGTTTGGAGGACCATAGAGTGAAGTGTACTGGGGTAGGAACCCATGCACCAGTCTCTCCAGCTCCTCCGAAGTGAAGGCAGGGGCTCTTTCCCCAGACACATGAGCCATTGTAGCTTCCGGACACAGGTCACAGCAGCACTTGCAGTGTAGGTCCTCTCCTGTTGAGGGTCAGGTAGCAAGTGAGTGAACAGACAGAAAATGGCGGTCACGTCCGCAGCGGTGCGTACCATCACCGCCGGTGTACATCGCCATTAGCTCCTGGAACCCAATAGGGCCTAATGTTCACCAATGCAAAGTTGGGCGGCGGTCATTGACCGCCAACCACAATGGCGCACAACGGCAGCGGAATTACCTCATTTCCACTTGTCCCTCCTGACAAGTCAGGCAGCCGCCATTTCAGGGGAGCACAGGCCATGGCACCAAACTGCTTCACAGCAGACATTGGCACATCAATGTCTGCTGTGACGCAGTTTGACTCTCGGATTCATATACTGGTTCTGTAAATGAAGATATGCATCATTATTTCAATAGACGTATGAATATGACCCTCGGATCACCGTTTTCCTCCCTAGACTTCAACCGCTGAGGATGAATATGAGATGGAGACATCCTCCAGTGTACAGACCCCTGGTGGACCTGGCGACAGTGGAGGACAGACACATTAGCCTAACCTACAGACTTGATCGGGCCACAATCCAAGAATTGTGTGCTCAATTGGAGCCAGACCTGATTTCAGCTATCCGCCACCCCACAGGTATCCCCCCTCTAGTTCAGGTCATGTCAGTGATCCATTTCTTGGCAAGTGGTTCCTTCCAAACAACAGTGGCCATGGCATCAGGGATGTCTCAGCCAATGTTCTCCAATGTGTTGACCAGAATGTTGTCTGCCCTGCTGAAGCACATGCGCAGCTACACCGTATTCCCACAGGTGGAGGATTTGGCCACAGTGAAGGCTGACTTTTATGCCCTGGGACATATCCCCAACATCATTGGTGCCATTGATGGTACCCATGCAGCATTTGTACCCCCCCCCCCAGAGAAATGAACAAGTGTTCAGGAATAGAAAAAGCTATCACTCTCTGAATGTGAAGATGGTGTGTTTGGCGGACCAGTACATCTCCCATGTGAATGGCAAGTATCCTGTGCATAACGCCTTTATCGTGAAGAATAGCAGCATCCCATTTGTGATGGCTCAACTCCAGAGGCACCGGGTGTGGCCAATAGGTGAGCCCAAGGTCCCCACCCAGTATATATTGGTGTATGGGTATGGGGTTGTCCCTAAGAGTGAGTGTTTGTCTAACAGGTATCCCTCTATATTTGCAGGTGACTCTGGTTACCCCAACCTCTCATGGCTACTGACCCCAATAAGGAATGCCAGGACAAGGGCAGAGGAACATTACAATGAGGCACATGGGCGAACAAGGCGGATAATTGATAGAATTTTCAGCCTCCTGAAGGCTCAAGTGCCTCCATCTGACTGGTAGATCTCTGTACTACTCACCCAAGAAGGTGTGCCAGATCATCGTTGCATGTTGCATGTTGCACAACCTGGCCTTGAGACGCCATGTGCCTTTTCTGCAGGAGGATGAGTCTGGAGATGGTCTTGTGGCAGCGGTGAAGCCTGTGGACAGTGAGGAAGAAGAGGCAGAGGATGAAGATGTAGACAATATCCGTTCTCTCATACAGCAGTACTTCCAGTGACACACAAGTAAGACACTGTAACTTCACTTTACATTGCAGTTTTGTGTTGGACATTGGACATGGCAGCATGATTTCCCTATGTCTATGGCCACTTACTGTACTCTTTGGCATCTCTATTTTCAGATCTCTGTGCCCACTCTGGCTCCTGGTGTGTTTACTGCTGCCTACTACAGGTCATACCAATGTATATATAACTGTACATATGAATTGCAATGTTAACAGATTGTAGAACTAATACATTTTTTAATCAATTGACAGACTCCAGACTTGTATTTGTTCCAAGGGTGTTTCTTTAAGTGCTAAGAGGTTGAGGGGGATGTGGAGGAATGTCAAGTTAGAGTCCAGTCTCTCTGTATCACAGTTGCATTGTCCAATGGGGCATAGGAAGGGAGGCAATGACATTTCAAGGTGGACAGGGTAACAGAGTGGGACAGAAGGGTGACAATCAGGAGAGTCTTATTTCCTGGCAGGGGTCTTGGCAATGTTCTCCGGCTTCTGCGTGGATCGCAGGGACTGTTTGCGTGGTGGTTCTCCTTCTGCAGGGGGTGGGGTGCTGGTGTCCTGTTGTTCCAGTGGCATGGCCTCCTTCCCACTAGCGCCGGCAGCGGTGAAGTGCTGTTCTTCGGTGTGGCTAGTGTCAGGGGCCCGTTGGTGTGCCACTGCCTCCCTCATGGTGTTGGCCATGTTGACCAGAACCCCTGCAATGGTGACCAGGATGGTGTGGATGTCCTTCAGGTCCTCCATGATCTCTAGGTACTGTCCCTCCTGCAGCCGCTGGGTCTCCTTCAACTTGGCCAGTATCTGGCCCAAGGTCTCCTGGGAATGGTGGTATGCTCCCAGGATGCCTGCAAGTGCCTCGTGGAGAATGGGTTGCCTGGGACTGTCCCCCTGTCGCACAGCAGTCCTCCCAGCTTCCCTGTTGTCCTATGCCTTCGTTCCCTGAACTGTGTGCCCACTGCCACTGACCCCAGGTCCCTGATTATCCTAAGTATGTGGGGTTGCCTGGGGTCTCTGTAGTGGTGGACACACTGCTGATTGACGTGTCCTGGGGACAGTGGTATGGGCCAGCTGACAGGGTGCTGTGCTGGTGTTTACTGAGGGGAGAGGGTCTGTGGTGGTATGGGACTGTGGCAGGGTAACCGACTGTCCAGAGCTCCCTGATGGGCCAGGTTGGTCATCGTGATCCTGGCGTGCAGAGCAGCTGTCATCACTGTGGGCCTCTTCTGTGGGGGGACTGGATGTTGGTGTTGCAACTCCTCTCTGGTGACGTTGAGTAGGGGTCCTGTGGGGAATTAAATGCAGTGTTATTGTATCTGCGCGTGCCATCTTGTGCATGGGTGTGTTTCCCTGTATGGTTGTGATTGCCTTGTCAGCTTTGCTTTGTGTGCGTGGTGATTTTGTGGGCTAGGTGATTCTTTCTAATGGGCATGCTTTAGTGATGGGTGTCCATGCAGGTCTGTGATGGGTGTCCATGCATAGGTGTTGCATTCAGGGCTTGGTATTGGGATGGGTGGGTTGTGATAGTGGGGTATTTGTGAGGTGGTGGAGTGATGGGGGTGAGGGTAGGCGTAGGAGTTTGTGATTGCATGCAGGTAGGGTGGGGGATATGGTAGTAAAGATTTGACTTACCAGAGTCCAGTCCTCCTGCTACTCCTGCGAGGCCCTCAGGATGCATTATTGCCAAGACTTGCTCCTCCCATGTTGTTAGTTGTGGGAGAGGAGGTGAGGGTCCACCGCCAGTCCTCTGAACGGCTACCTGGTGTCATGCAACCATGGAACACACATTCTCCCGTAGGTCATTCCACCTCTTCCTGATGTCATCTCTTGTTCTGAGGTGCTGTCCCACGGCGTTGACCCTGTCCACGACTCTTCGCCATAGCTCCATCTTTCTTGCAATGGACTTCTGCTGAACCTGTGATCCGAATAACTGTGGGTCTACCCGGATGATTTTCTCCACCATGACCCTTAGCTCCTCCTCTGAAAACCTGGGGTGTCTTTGGGGTGCCATGGATGTCGTGTGAGTGGTATGTGTGAGGATGTGTGGGGTGATGTGTTGTGGTGTGTGCTGTGAGGTGCGTGGATGGTGAATGGGTGATAGTGTTCTGTGGCTCAGATTGAGTGGGTGCTCCTGGCTTTTCTCTTTCTCTGTTAGTTATCTTTTTTTCATTGAAAGGGTTGTGGGTAATGTGGGTGTGTGTTTTATAGTGGTGTGGGTGTGTGGGTGTCGTGGGTGTATGTGTGTCAGGTGTGTGTAGTTTGAATCTTCCAATGTGGTGGAGTTTTGTAAGTGTCTGTGTTTTATAAGCGCAGTGGTGTGTACCGCCAATGGTTTACCGGTGTTGAAAGACCACCGCAGTGATTCGTGGGTCCTGATACTGTGGGTGTATTCCTGTTGGCGTAACAGTGTGGGTTTTAGTAACACCAGTTTATCACTGCCCTTTGTTCTGGCGGACTTGCATGGGTGTCTGTATAGTGGCGGATTTCTCTGTGTGGGTCATAATACCCGTAGCTGTATTTACTGGCAATGTTGTAATGAGGGCCTATATGTGCCCAGGGCCTGTAGATTAAATGCTAGTAGTCGGCCTGCAGCACTGATTGTGCCACCCACTTAAGTAGCCCCTTAACCGTATCTCAGGCCTGCCATTGCAAGGCCTGTGTGTGCAGTTTCACTGCCAATTCGACTTGGGATTTAAAAGTACTTGCCAAGCCTGAAACTTCCCTTTTTCTACATATAAGTCACCCCTAAGTTAGGCCCTAGCTAGCCCATAGGGCAGGGTGCTGTGAAGACGAAATGCAGGACATGTACTGTGTAGTTTACATGTCCTGGTAGTGTAAAACTCCTGAGTTTGTTTTGCACTGCTGTGAGGCCTGCTTCTTTCAAAGGCTAACATTAGAGCTGCCCTCATATTCTGTTTGAGTGGTAGCTGCTGATCTGAAAGGAATAGGATGGTCCTATTTAGTATGGCCAGAATGGTAATACAAAATCCTGCTGACTGGTGAAGTTGGATTTAATATTACTATTTTAAAAATGCCACTTTTAGAAAGTGAGCATTTCTCTGCACTAAAATCCTTCTGTGCCTTACAATTCAGGTCTGGCTAGGTTCAGTTGACCGTTCCCTTGTGCATTCACTCAGATAAACCCAAAACACAGAATGCTCAGCCTCACTTGCATACATCTGCATATTGAATGGGTCTTCCTGGGATGGGAGGGTGGAGGGCCTGACACTTACATGTCAAACGACAGTAGCCTGCCCTCACACAATGGACTGCACACCCCCTACTGGGACCCTGGTAGACAGGATTGAACTGAAAGGGGACCTTGTGCACTTCTAAGCCACTCTTTGAAGTCTCCCCCACTTCAAAGGCACATTTGGGTATTTAAACATGGCCTCTGCCCCTACCAACTCAGACACTTCCTGGAGAAGGGAACCTGAACCAGAACCTGCAACCTGCCAAGAAGAACTGCCTGGCTGCCCAAAGGACTCACATTACTGCTTTCTGTGAGGGGCTGCTGCCTTGCTGTTGCCCTGATGCCTTGCTGCTCTCTGGCTGTGCTGAGAAGTGCTCTCCAAGAGCTTGGATAGAGCTTGCCTCCTGTTCCCTGAAGTCTCAGGACCAAAAAGACTTCATTCCTGTAAGAAGAACTCCCTGTGTGGCAGAAATCAATGCACAGCTGGCAGAAAATGACACACAGCCTGCACCGCGGTGAAAACTTCACCGCACGCCGAACCGGAAGGACGCAGCCTGACTTCACAAGGAGAAGATTGACGCAGCGCCCGCAAAGCGAATTTGACGCATGGCCCACTGGTTTGACGCACAGGCGAACCAGTATATCGCAGCTCGGCTTCCTGAGAGGAATCGATGCAGCACCTGCTGCGCGGTAGAAATCTCCACGCAACACCCACTGGATCGATGCAGACCCTGTGACTTTGTCCTGTCAGCGCCGGATTTCAACCCATCGTCCCGGGGGCATCCAAAAAGCCTGCAACCCAAAGAGGATCCAAGACCGAGCGCTGAAAATTGATGCAAAGTCTTCCCTGTGTGGAAAATAAATGGAAAATAAATGGCGTATTGCTGTGTGCGGCCCGAGAAATTGATGCACGCCTCCCTGTTTTCCATGCATCTTCTCCTCTGCGGTTCCTTGCAGAGATTTTGAACTTAAACCAGGTACTTTGTGTTTGCAAGAGACATTTGTTGCTTTTAAGAGACTAAAGACACTTTATATCATTTTTACAGTGATATTCCAAAATATACTTGTTGCATTTTAATAGTTTTGACCTACATCTTACCAGATAAATAGTATATATTTTTCTAAACATTGTGTAGTATATTTTTGTGGTGTTCTACTGTGTTATTGCATGATTTATTGCACAAATATTGTACACATTGCCTTCTAAGTTAAGCCTGACTGCTCAGTGCCAAGCTACCAGAGGGTGGGCACAGGATAATTTGGATTGTGTGTGACTTACCCTGACTAGAGTGAGGGTCCTGGCTTGGACAGGGAGTAACCTGACTGCCAACCAAAGCCCGATTTCTAACAGATGCCATTTAAAATATTGGAGTGGGTGACTACCCATCTCAAGGAATGATCACAACCCTTGTCAGTGTGACTCCTCAAAGTCATTAGATTAACCTGTTCTCAACCTATTGGTAGATATGGCACACACAGCTTAACTAAGGGCAATGTGTAAATTATTTATGAAGTAACAAAACTGTAATAAAGTAAAACTGCAAAACAAAAAGAATCCAAAATTGAATTAAAGTAAAACTGCAAAACAATTAAAATCCAAGCCTGAAGTAAAAAAACAGAGTAAAATGTAATGAACAAAATTACCGCCTAAAGACAATATCCAAAGAGTTAAATCAGAGATATAAATTTAAAAAAGTTTAAGTAGGAAGAGCACCAAGAAGTACAAAGTGGCAATGATTGTCAATGGTCATGGTAGACTGGGAGCGAGGTCCAATTTGAGGCTGACCGCTATGGAGCACAAGTTGAATACACCAAGCAGGTTCAACCAGGTCAAGGTATTAGCTTCTGATTTAGGGCCTGATTTAGAACTTGGAGGACAGGTTACTCTGTCAAAAAGGTGACCGACATCCCACCTGCCGAAATATAAATCCCATAGATTATAATGGGATTTAGATTTTGGAGGACAGGATATCTATCACCATTGTGAAGTAGTAACCCATCCACCAAGTTCTAAATCAGGCCATTAGCCTTTTAAATCCCAATCTGCAACCAAATTACACTTGTAACACTCAGCAGGACCTCAGGAGATACACTTAGAGACTAACAGAATGTCAGGCAGAGGCCAATTAGGAGAGTCCCTGTCCAGTTACCACTGGTATGCTAGGAGCAGGTCCAGCCCTTCTGGATCCTCTCATGTAAGCAGGTCCTGCCTGCTTCTGTTCTGTGTCCCAGAGTGTTCCGCTGTGGGTGCCTGGATAATCCACATTTATACATGGCACAAGCTGGTGGGTGGAAATGACTCCTAGCCAGGCTCTACCAAATCGGCTAAAAGTTTCCTGGGCCAACCCAACTCATTTTGAGTATCTTCAATATGGTGAAGATGTTTGCCTATTCTAAAGTTGGGCTTTGAGGGCTAGGGGTGTCTGTGGGGAGTGCACTATGGTAATACTAGTCTCCCACTGCATCTAACGCTAAAATCCAGTTTGGGTGTCAACAGTACCCACAGTAAACCAAGAGACAGAAGTCTAGAAGAACAAAAACAGGGTTTTCCAGCACCCAGGCAGGGATATACAAGAATTGTCTTAGCATCCTGCTTTTATTCTTTCAGGTATGCCCCTAGTGTTATATGTAAACCCAACAGACCTGACAGGATTTGAGCCTCTAGCAAGATTTGACACTGTAATGTCAAAAAGGACACAGAGCCCTAAGAAGTCCTCCCTTCCCATTCAGGCCAACCTATCCATCACAGTGGCCTATTGTGTAGCCCCTCGGTAAAATTTCACACTCGTTCAAATGCAAGTTTCTGGCTGGGAGAAGTTGGAAACCAGTTGCAAATTAGCCTATGGAAACTTCAAGCAGGGCAAAGGTAACTTTCCAAAAACTGTTTTTCATTAATGTTTATTAAAAATTCAACTTGACCATTGAATTGGATTTTTAATAACTATTAAAATGTGTTTTTATTTGTTAGGCAGTCCCCTTCCCAAAATACAGTATTATTATTTTAATCAATACTCTGGTTTTCTAAATAGGTCAGCTAGGCAGCTGTCACAATAGCTTTCGGCTGCTAGTCACCAAAAGGACCTGTTAACATTAAATATCTACATGTCCTATTTTTAATTACCATGGAGTCTGCTTTATGGGCTACAAAGCCTACATAGGAGTGACATAAATATTTAAAAGGAAAGTTTTGAACAGTCAAAGGGGTTTGTTTTGACAGGTTCAATTGCAATTTTTACACTGCTGCAGTCAGACTAGATTGGTAGTCTTGAAGTCATGTTTTACACTGTGACTATAGTTGATGGCACAATAGGCGTTGCAGTACACTACTTATATTTTAATTACATGCCCTAGGTACATGTTGTACCATATACTATGGACTTATGGGTAAGTAAAATATGCCAATTAGAAGAATATCAATTTCATCTTGTTGAAAGGAGGAGTACTGACACTGTACCACTGGTTAGCAGGGCTAAAGTCCACAGAGCTCTAACGCAAGCAAAAATATAGAGACCAGCAAAAGGTGAGAAGTTTGAGGTTACCAATCAAAAAAGGCTGATTTCCTACATGCCCCCACTGCTGTTTCTTTTAGGGGTGGGTGGAACTCATGGAGTTTCACTTCACGGATTTCTGTGGAGTTACCTAAAAACTGGGGCATTCCACTTAGTTCTGTGAATGAGCTGAAATAGGCACATCGCGGTGCTTGCACTGATTTGTAGCACAGAGAGCTTGTTCCGTGCTGAAAAATCAGTGTGAACGGCACATCGCGGCACACCTGCAACTACCACAAAGGGGAAATCTCACTGGGTGCTATCCTAGCACCCGAAAATAACACTAGAGGATACCAAATCTTGCTCATGCTTTGCAACTTACTGTTGGAGAGCTGCATGCAAAAAAAGAATTCTACCACGGGGAGGTTGGAGGAATTTGACTGGAACACTGCATTACAAGCATAATGCGGAGGGGCCAAAATGCTCTGCTGGTGGAGCAGAATTTAGCACCTACCCCTGGTTGTGACTGTTATTATTCACTGCATGGGTGAAAAAACCTACCTTGAAAACCCATGACGAAAAAACAAGAGTCAACGTCCTTTGTAGTCACCCAGGGCCTCATGTGCGAAGAATGCTTCAGGTAAAAAGATCACAATTTGTGCACTGACTTTTACTGAATGCATTCTTATTTTGACAACTGAATTATGTATGAATAGATCAGTTCACAAAATACAGAAACACAGTGGCTTGCAATTCGACCTACCTCATCAATATTCTTGAGGTAGGTCGCAAATAGCAGGTCACTACAATCTCATTTATTTTTGCCTGGTGGGGTTAGCCATCATGTCTGTGCCTCTTTTTCAATGCAGCTGATTTTTCTATAAGGAAAGCAGGATGCAGTTAAAAAAATTAAATGGAAATGTTTCCAACCTTTATTTAAGACTAAGCAGAGGATCATGGAACCACTGCCAGTTTTTTCACCATTCATAAAGGGGAAAGGGTCCCCTTGGAGAACCCTTCCTGTTTGTGAATGGTTTACCATTTCCTTTGAGTTGGTGGTAAAATGTTAATATTTTCTGACTGAATTTTGGTGGCAAAATATTAATACATACCTTAAGGAATCAGTATTTGAAAGGAAAGCCCTTTAAAAGCCCCTTCCAAATAGTGATTCCTTATTGTTTCTTTAAACCATTCAATGATTCAGAATACCATTATAACACTTTCTACATGAGGTCCATAATGATGAAAGTGTCCCCGAGGATGGACTCCACAAAGGGATCTGCAGTGGAAGGGCAGGAAAGACCTGACATACTTCATTCTAAGGTCTTACCTAATACTTAATGCAAATTAACATTCAGTAATCCATTTCCATGAGGCATCATGAGCTGCTTCTGATGCTGAATGTCTAATGCCTTCACAGTGCAGAAAGAAAGATGTCCATGTTTCCGATGTGCCAATTCACAGTTTTGAAGTGCTGCCTTTTTACACTCCTGAACAATCATTAATAGTGAAGCACCTTCACATGCCAGCATTCACTCAGCAACCTTAATCCTAAATAAAGAAAATTAGTTAAGTTCCAGGATTGGCCAAATCACAGCTCTCACATTTTCCCCCATGGTTACTCAAACTCCCTTACTTACTTCTTTTTGTCTGTTTTAGAAATGGGTGTGTTAAAAGCCATTCTGGACTCTTCCATACATCAGCTCAACCTCTGTGTTACCCTACTGAATTACCTATTTTTTCTTGCCACTGTGACTTCATTGACCTTCATAACCTCAAAAAATGCTGCAGTTGTGTGCAAATGCCTGGTATCGGTTTATGGACTGAAGCATCGTTTCCCCAGTGAATGGCCCTTTCACAGTTTCAAGCACTTTTATTTCTTATTCTAGATACCAAGTTATCATTCGCCTAACCAATTCTTTGAGAGCGACTTCATATTTTGTGTCCTTTTCTTATACTTACCCCTGCAGCCATCCTTGAATTTCTCTCCTGACTCACATGTCAATTCCACAAAACCACAATAACTCACATGTCAATTCCACAAAACCACAATAACATCCTTTTGATAATTATTTATGTAGCCCTTGGTACTACCAATACCAGTCCCTTTCCATCTCTACACTCGCCTCATACATAACCCAATGTTCCTTTAGTCAGTGAGTAAACTGCAGTCTAATTGATTCTCAGCTCCCCAAATAGCAGAAATCATGAGGGGAGAGGTACCTTAAAGTTAGATATGACATAAGCTAGTTTCATTCTTTCAATAAGTGATCTAAACATTTTGGGGTCAATTACCTGAGGATTCTGAATGTGCAGAAAGTCCATTGAATGTTTGCCTATCTGGTATACCAGAATCAAGTTTTCAGAAAACACTCTTGCTATCCAACAAATGTCTCCAAACTATTACTCCCATAAATTATTGGAACCAAACAGAGTAATGTTTATTTTCAATGAAGGTCTTTTCACCAGTTTTGACATACATGTCGAGAACAGCTCCAAAGTTATGCTTCCACGTACATGTCAAAACACATCTACTGATATTTATTTACATTCTCACAAAAATATATCATTACATTCTTCCAAATGTCATCTCATACCTTGAAAACCGACTTAGGACCTGATTTACAGTTTTGTGGACAGGTTACTCCATCACAAATGTGATGTATATTGTTATGATGTAATATCTTGGGGGTTCTAGATTGAGAGGCATGCAGGGTTCTCTGAGAGGCAGTTGATCTCTGGCTCTCAGGGAGGACTAATGCCAGGTTGTGTGCTGAATAAAGTTCATAGTTGGAACCACATCAATAGTGCTTGTTATCACTGTGCGGTGTCACAACAAATTGGTGACAAGCAAAAGAAGCATTGTGAGAAGCCTCTGTGATTGTTTAGAGTGCACACAACCTGGGTGGTCCAAGTACCTGTGATGTTGAGGGGTATGTGGCAGACCATGGCTACCCAGTAAGAACCTGCATCAAGACTGCATCACAACAGATCACATACGGTACTGTAAAAAAATCTATATCTAAATATCTATATCTATATATCTCTCTCTCTCTGTATATATATATGATATTTCAGGTGCATTGTAAAGACTCACAGTGACTGTAAATGTGGTCTTGCACCTTCAAGGTAACTGCCACAGCCACGAGAAGCAACCAGCCTATTGATTGAAGGCACCAGTCATAACTGCATAGCCATGAGGAGTATTCAGCTGCTCACCACCAATTTTACCTGCACGTCAGGGAAGCAAGAGCCTGACATATGTCACAGGTACAACATGGGGCGATCTTTATTTGACTTATGTGGCATCAGTTACGTGATCGGCACACCAAAACTAATTGAAAAATAACAGTTTAATCCTTTCTGCAGTGATCTGCACACCAAAGCATATTTGTGCAGACTTTATAGAAAATGTTGCGATATATAAATGGTGATCCGATCACCAGTGATAACATTTTACAGATCTTAGCGAGAACAGTACGGTACACAAATGGTGATCCAAACACCAGTGTAAACAGCTTGGCGGCATTATATGGCAATCATGTGGTGTAGAGCACACAACAGTACACAGGAGCTGATTTGCACAACTACAAATAGTGTTTTTACAGTGATTTGCACACTACAATAGTGCAGCCCACACAGCACACATGGTGATTAGCATACCTATTTACAACATGAGGACTTTAACTTATATGTGCACAGACTGGTTAGTTGGACACTGTGGCCCATATTTATACTTTTTTAGCACCGCATTTACACCGCTTTTTGATGCAAAAACGGCGCAAACTTACAAAATACAATTGGCCTGTGTTTTATAGTGATGTTTTCAACATTTCAAGACAGTACTCAACAGATGCTCACCAACCATTTTATTTTGTTGTCAAGAGGAGATTTCTGTAGAAACGCCCTACTAGTATGCCATCACACAGTAATCTAAGTCACCCCCCATTTTTTTTTATCTCAACCAGAAATACACCTGATAATTTGGGAAGGTTGGGTTGAGATGTTTGAAAAGTACATTGTGGCATTAGATGGTCAAAATTATTCTTCAGCTAGGAAAAAAGTGCTGTTGTTAAATATGCTGAGTAGTAAGGAGTAACAGATATTCAAATATTTGTGGCAGTGGGAACTAATGGTCAACATAGGGATTAAAGAGATTAGAAAGTAGATTTGCTAAAGAAAAATGGCATGGCATGTGTTTTATATGCAACCCCAAGAAGAATATGAATATATTGATGTTTGAATCGAGACTCAGAAAACTATCAGTCAAGTGTAGGTTTGTAGTGATGACAGATGAGTTTATTTGTGATCAACTTATTGTGCAGTGCAAAGATAAAAAATACAAGAAAGGTTATGGGCTGTGAAAGATCTTTCACTTAAAGATGGCCAAAGTAATTAAAGAGTCACAGCAATGTATGAAAGAACTAAGCAGGAAAGACAGAAAAAGTGGAGAGGTTGCAGTTTTGAGCAGTGACATTTGTAGTCCTGAGAGAGATCAATACAGTTTCTAAAAACAGTAACAAGGGAGGTACTGAAGGCATACTGAGTAATGTGCAAAACAAAACAAAGCAATGTAATTGATGTGGAAGTACATATCATACTTCTAACTTCAAAAAATGCTTTGCTGCAAAGAATGCAGAGAGTGTGGCCACAAGAGTCTCTTTGCGAGAATGTGTAGAGAAAGCAACAAATAGAGAAAAGAAAATTTCAAGTCCAGAGTAAGTATAGTAAAAACAGGTGAAGCTGAAGTAGGCACAGACAAACCTTTAGTGGGGAGAGAGGTAGATGATGACAGAGAAGTGTGCAGTGATAAAAGACTATTATTGCGACCTACAGCGGAATTTGAAGTATGTGGGAGTACAGTACAGTTGTTGATAGATTCTGGTTCCATGTACACCATTATCCTGGAGGATCTATTCAACTTGCATTGAAAGGATGTAGATGTGTTCCCCAAATGCATAAACCTAAGTGAATACCAAGGAGAGACAACTGACATAGGGGGTGATTCTGACCGCGGCGGACGGCGGTCGCCGCCCGCCAAGCGGTTTCCGCCGAAAGACCGCGGCGGTCATTCTGGCTTTCCCACTGGGCCGGCGGGCGACCGCCGAAAGTCCGCCCGCCAGCCCAGCGGGAAACACCCTTCCCACGAGGACGCCGGCTCAGAATGGAGCCGGCGGAGTGGGAAGGTGCGACGGGTGCAGTTGCACCCGTCGCGAATTTCAGTGTCTGAAAAGCAGACACTGAAATTCTTCGTGGGGCCCTCTTACGGGGGCCCCTGCAGTGCCCATGCCATTGGCATGGGCACTGCAGGGGCCCCCAGGGGCCCCGCAGCACCCCCTACCGCCATCCTGTTCCTGGCGGGAGAACCGCCAGGAACCGGATGGCGGTAGGGGGTGTCAGAATCCTCATGGCGGCGGAGCGCGCTCCGCCGCCATGGAGGATTCTCAAGGGCAGCGGGAAGTCGGCGGTACACCGCCGACTTTCCGTTTCTGGCCGCGGCTGAACCGCCGCGGTCAGAATGCCCAGCGGTGCACCGCCAGCCTGTTGCCGGTGCTACCGCCGACCTCCGCCATGGCGGTAATTACCGCCAGGGTCAGAATGACCCCCATAGTAGGTTACATGGAAGGCATCACAAGGTTTGGTTCAAGCAAAATCATAGGAAAGGTCTATATATCGATTGATGGTCCAGCCATTTTAGGATGGAAGCATCACTATGATCTTAACATAATGATCAATCGGAGAACGAGTAATCAAGTAATGGTAGTGGAGGAGATGTCTTTGAGGGATGTATTAAAAAAACACAAGGAGTTTTCAACATAACCATGGGCTGTCTAAGGGAATATGTGCATAAGATCACTTTAAAGAATGATGCTTTGTTGGTACAACACAGAGTGAGTAGTGAACATTGGCAGTGAGAAGTAAAGTCAAAAGATTGTTAGATGAGATACTGAAGGGAGGTGTTGTAGCACTCACAGAATCCTCCCCGTGGATACCAATGGTAGTGATCGCACAAAAATCTGAGGTTTTGGCGTGATTTGAATTCGTTAAATCACAATGTTGTTGCTGACACTTCCACTTTTCAATGTAAATGGGCTGTTGTCTTCCATAAAGTGTGGTGGATAGTTTCCAAAATTAGATCCGAGAAGCAACTACAATCAGATGAAGTTGCATAACAGTTCCAAGCAACTCACCGCCTTTTTGAAGACTGAGGGTGCATATAAGTTCACTTGTATGCCATTTGGTTTAGTTTCTGCTTCCAGTGTTTTTCAGCAAATTATGTCTCAACTCTTTGATGTTAAGGAAAATGCTGTTCATTCCCAAGATGATGTTCTTGTGTTTGGGAACACAGTAGAACAACACAATGGAATATTGATGAAGATTTTGAAGAGATTGGAAGAAGCAGGTCTAACATCGCATCAAGAAAAATGCACATTTCTAACTCAGCAAATTGAGTATTCAGGCTACAACATTTCCATGGGGGGGCAAGCCAAAATAGTGTTTAATTGCTGCTATCTAGTCAACCTCGTGTCCTCAGGACAAAGATCAATTGAGATCATTTTGGGACTGATAGAATACTATGCAAAATTTGTAGAGAGATTTGCTGATAAAACAGAACATTTGAACAAATTGCTGAGAAAGTTGTCTAAGAATATGAGGGATGATGAGAAACAAATATGTTTTGATAAGATAAAAACAGAAATTTGTGGAGCAAACATTTTGACAGCATTTGACACCCAACTCAAATTGGTGTTGACAGTTGATGCAAGCGCCTATGGAATTACAGTGATACTGTCTCAGATTCAAGACAGTAAAGAAAAGATGGTTACATGTGCATCACGCTCGCTGGCACAATCTGAATTAAACTAGTTACTGAGCTAGAAGCTCTGGCTGCTGCATGGGGAGCAAAATATATCTGCGTGTACATGTGGAGCACAAAATTTACTTTAATAACTGATCACAAACCTTTAATGAAGATACTGTTACCTGGTGGAGCAGAAAAAGGTTCAGCTAGACTCACAATATTAGCAGCCAGACTGCAAGAATATATGTGCACTGTGGAATCTATCTGCGAAATATACAAGCAGACTGTCTGTCTAGAATGCCCGTGGATTGGGAGCGTGTGGAAGGTCCTACTGTAGTAAAAGAGGATGAAATGGATGGTGCAGTAGCATTGGTACAAGATGCAGTAAACTATGTTTCAGGAGCATTTACCATGCATGAGTGGAAAGAGGAGCAGAAGCGGATGAGGTACTAAAAATTGAGATGAAGATGATACACCATGGAGCCGAAAAAGAGTGTGATTCCATTAGATGCATGACCATATTTTAAAATTCTTGATGAACTCACTGTGTATGGTCAAAATGTTATAATGAGAGGTGACCGATTTGTACCACCTCAACGTTTGAGGTCAAAGTTATTGTGTCCCATGAAGGATATTTGGGTCAGAGTTTGACAAAAAGGTTGAAAAATGAATTTTGATCTCCTGGCTTGCATGACCAAGTTAAGGAATGGGTGTACAATTTGCAAAGAAAATGACAAAAGACTGGAAGTGGGATTTAAAGTCTCTGAAAGACATATTGAAGATCCGTGTAAAAAGTGGAATATGATTGGATTGGATTTTATAGTGCCAATAGCTGAGTGGACAAATTAAATGCGTTATGCATTAGTCATGGTGGATGTAAATTCTAAGTGACTGATTGTGAAGTTTATGAGCGAGGTTACTACTGATGCAACCATTAAGGAAATTAAAAAATCCTTTTCATAGGAAGGTGTGCTGGTGGTACTCATAACTGATAATGGCACACAGTTGACATTATCTCAGATGGTACACTTTCTTGAGCGCTGAGGAGTAAGACATTCACACACCTCTCTCTACAATCTCCAATGCAATGTGATAGTTGATAGGGTTAATAGATTGATTAAAGCAACCATTCAGATGGGATTAGCTAGTCATTGTGATGCGAAGAGAATGGTATGTGGCATGGTGTGGGGATATCGCACAGCCATACACAGCATTACGCAAAAATGTCCTTTTCAAGAAATGAGAGGATGAGCACCATGCACGAAATTAATATCGGCATTGTTGAAAAATTAGGTGAGTACTGGCAATAGGAATATATATGGAAGAGAGTCTGTAAATCAATTGAGAAAATTGAAAAAGGTGATTGGGTCAAGATCAAGTAAGGACGTGTAAAGAGTATTCTTTCTAAATTCAAAAGTCCTTTACGCGTGGACAGAGTTATTAAATTCTTCATAGTGGTTGTGGGTGGTGAAAGATGGAATTTTGAGGAATGTAGCTTTGCATCAAAAGGGAGGAGAATGTGCCAGATGGGCGAGTGAAGAAGGATGTTCAGGAGCTATGCTCATGAGAGATGAGTAAAAAAGAAGATTGTGGAAGTTCCAATGTTGGTGGTTCTAGATCCAATATTGGTGGTTCTACATTCAATACTGATGAGAATAATTATGATCATGATCTATGTGAATTCATCAAAGAAAGCAGAATTCGCCAACCAGCTTCTTATCTTGAAGAATATTTAAGGTCATAATAGAGTCAAGCATAGTATATTTTTCTATAACTAATTTAATCTAGAGGACTAAAAGTGTCGTCATGTTTATCCTTTACATTATTTTATGTGCTTTGAGTTATTTCCTTATTTGTTTATTGTTATCGTTTGATGAAAGGAAGAAGATGTATTATGAGGTCATATGTTGGGGTTCTAGATTGAGAGGTGTGCGGGGTTCCATGAGAGACAGTTGATCTCTGACTCTCATTAAGGACTGTTGCCAGGTTGTGTGCTGAATAAAGTTAATCATTAGAACCACATAAATAGTGCTTGTTGTTACAGTGCGCTGTCACAACATATATCACGTCTGCTTCAATACAAGTGTCATAGAATATGATGTACTTGTAATAAGGTGGATGGAATATCCATCAATTTTGTGATGGAGTAATGTGTTCATCAAACTCTAAATAAGGCACTCATTCCCTACCAATTAACCAGTTTACTGCCTATGATGCCACAATATCACTATGGAATTTGCCAATCATCTGGTAAAAGACCACCCGGAAAGTATTTTCCTTTTGCAAAATTCAACTGGTTGAATAAAGTCTGCAATTTTAAGAGTACAATCTTCTTAGATAACAAGAAATGCTCACAGTGGCTCTAAACGTTTATACCTTTCCCTTTGAGAGTTGTTGCTAGATCATATTTATTTATTTTCTCAAAAGACAAGTAGTGTGGCTGACAGAATTTTCCATCACCAGGATTTTACCGGTAATTTCTCCCTCATAAAACTGCAACTTTCATCAGACTCTGACAAACCAATAAAAACGAACCCAGAAAATGTTCTATATCCACCAAAATAAGCTAATTGAAAGGTCTGATTTGGTTGTCGATCAATCGATGGAGGAGGCCCGTGCCCAAGGCCTGCCAGCAGTTGCCTGCTTTTTTTCCCTGCTTTGTGAGTATCGGCCAACTAACACAGTTCCCACACAGTCCAACAAGCTGCACCACACTGAACATGAGCACACTCCAGTGTGGCTTAGCGCCATTCTGAGGAGTAGGATGGGCTGACATTGGATGACACAACATGAAGTGTAACTTGTGTCTGCTCTCTTGCAGGACATCTCTGAGCAGAGACACTTTCACAGAGGAGTATAGGTTAGTGTGTGTGGGAAAGGAGGTTAATTTGCGCTAGCACAGAACGTTTCTTGTGTCTTTTCGGGCATGTTATGTTACTAGTGTTAGTAGACACATGAGGAGTGGTGGGTGTCGGTAAAACTACATTTAGGTAAAGTTTTGTCAGCAGGTCAATTGGTTTTAGAGAAGTGTTAATGTTTGTCCATTAGCTGTGGGTTGGGATTCGCCTTTGCAAGTTCACCTCTGCTCCCCCCACGCCCCCACCTGACTGATTGATTTTGAAAAGAAGTGCAATCAAAGCTGAAAAGCACTTTTAGAAGAGCCATATTCATGCAAATTGTCCAGCTGAAAACTGCAAACACGTGGAGATGATCTGTAGAGGGTTATTATCATGAACAAAATGTCCCTTTCAAACCACAATATTAATCCAATACCCAAATAAAAAGCATGTCTGGGTGGGAAAACGTAGAAAATCGCAAACTGCATTTTAGCTTACTTTTATGATACTGAAAAGTGCCTCCATGTCAAGTAAAATTAGCATTCGGTCTAGGGTTTTCAGCTAACAGCTTGGGTTTTATAGACTTGTTTTTTAAAAAATACGGATTCAAATACCCTCCTATGCTAAGTGATGTTGGCTAAAACAATAAGAAAGAATGAAGATGTCACATATGAAATAGAGCCACGAATTTGTCAACGTGGTCGAGTTAATTTCTAAAGCTGTTTCATATGCAAAACCAAAGTATACTCTGTTGACCTATTGTGACAACGTTCATTCTTTAGCCTCGTTCATTGATTATTCGCAATCCCACTCATTTTCGCTTTTGTGGAAGGAAAATATATCTCAAAAGGTACTATCTTACACTTAGACGCTGAATTCAAAGGTAGCAACAAGGTGAGCTTTTCCCCTCCTCAAACAAATACAAGACGTGAGCTACAGGGCAGGAACGAAGAGCGAAAAATAACAGAACAAACGACATAGGAGGGAAGAGCACACACACAAGTTGAAAGGAGAATGTGGGTGGACTGAGAAAATAAAAAAGAGGGATGAAGAGCTAAGAAGCGATGTACAGAAGGCAGAAGAACGAGAGTTGCATGATTGTAGACGAAGGAATAAAGGCCAAGCAGAGACATGGGAAGAACGCTTTTTATTTATCAAATATTTTGATACAAATTAGCCCTCAGCTCTAACAAAGCCACAAGTTCACCAATGACTGTGATCTACAAATGTGGGCAACGTTTTTGGATGCCAAGGCCTAGCTTTGATCTCAGTGTATCCCAGGTTCCTTGCTACAATAAAACTTTAAAACTACCCCGACGTGTTCAGTGACTTCGTGTGACTCCACTGCGAGCATTTGTCAAAAAGCAACTATGGATCAGGAAACAAGGAAGAGACTTAGGGGAAATTTACCATTATTTCACACAGCACAGTGCAGCAAGCCACCTTGCTGCGCTGGGCTGCACTGCATGAAAGGAAAAGAGCAGGAATGTGCTGTATTTAATATGATATAGCACATCCCTTTCCTTTCATTGAGCTGGCACACAATGGTCTCCCTAGTGCCAACAAAAAATGCCTTTGCAGGTTGTTGCAAGAGAGCCTGCACTGCAGACATTGAAGAGAAATAAAGATATTACTCCTCGTTACCCCTCACCTGGGAAGGTGTAGCATTTTGATGCATTCTTAGCTTTGCCAGTAACGGTAAATCTGGAATGCGCCACAATCCATAGGTGGATGCGTGGGAACACTCACGCTCCACTCATGGAACGCCTACCTGGAGCAGAGTAATGCAACACAGAGATTTGCACTGATTTGAGTTACTCTAGACTTGTCAAGCCAAGCAGGGCGCTCAAGGTGGCCTTGCGTGGCTTGATAAATCTGACTAGGTAGTTGTGCCACCCTTGCGCCCCCTTGCGTGGCACATGGGAGACACAACTCGTTAATAAATCTGCCCTTTACTGCCTGGGTTCAATGCAACAATCTGAAAGGTAGTGCTTAATTTATAAATGAGAGTGTTAGTGCCCAAAGCTCAGTTCAGAAGCCAGTCGCCGGTTTAATTAAAAATTGTAGGCACCAAGAGCCTAGGCTATTAGTCTTAAATTTCCTATGAGTCCCCCCAGGCCCGTTATCTAACTCTACCAGGCTCCTGCTTTCCCCTTTTGTGATGGCTTTGCCATCTTTCTGATCTCTGCGTTTCCCTCTCTTGCATTAGGTAAGAATCTGGGGCCATATGTACGAACACTTTTTCCCATAGACACAGAATGGGTAAAAACCTTTGCTACATCTGGCCCTTGATGCAGTAAAAATAAGTGCTGATGGTACCCACCGGCAACTATAGGCTCAAATTAAGTACTGCTAAAAGTCAGTTTCATGTCTTCTTTGGTCAACATGGCGTGCAAATGTCTTTCACTGACCTGTCTTCTGAATCAAAAATATGTAAAAAGCGAACAGTAACTCCTTGTCAAGCAACAAACGTGTGAACAATTTACTGCAACTTGGGAAGAAAACAAAGGAAGCATGTAATCAATCACAGTGAAATACAATTAAATAACTAAAATGCTACAAATTATAATTGAAGCGTTATGCACTAAAGCACGCTGACACTATGTTACATCTTCTCAGTGTCCCAATACCTACCGGGAAGGTTTTACCCAGTTTGGGGTCTCTTAGTTATGATTTGTTCTAGATTCCAGCGCCAAATGTTAGAATGTCACAAGCCTGTTCTCCTCCCGCGGGCTTAGCGCTGTTAAAACAGATCTTTTCCGGGAACGGCGAATCCACATAACCACTGCAGCTCTCAGGGGATCTATGTGCATGCAGAGGAAAACCGGCCACACTTGTACGAGTTCTTCTAGAGGAATAGGATTGATTTAATTCCCTATGCAGTAGAAAAATATCCTATGCCAGTGTTTACCTTTCAAGTGTACCAGGGCATGACTGAGGAAAACGTGCTTTAATTGAAGCAAGCGCTCGTGAGCCTGTTTGTGGGAGCAGTGATTACGTTCGTGAGATGTACCGAAGTGTACCAGGCTTGTGCTCAGCAAAAGCCTCCTTTTACTTTGGGTCGCTTGGATGAGACCCATAAAACTATTGGAAACCTCACTCGTTTTACCGTTCCCTCAAGCAAACTGAAAAATACTGCAAGACAAGCTGCAGTTGGCAGCGTTTGTTAAGTACCACTGGGGAAATGCAAACCCACAGAATCATAGAATGCAGCAGGATTCTGTTTGCAATTTAAGAAAGGCTTTCTGGCTCTCAATGGCTCTGGAGGTTCAAGCATGCTCGATATTTACATACGGTGGGTGACTGGAAGCCCATTCTTTCCTCGTTGTTAGTTAAGTTACTTCTCACTAACTGTTCCTGCAATGTTTCAAAAAGACAAAAAGTATTTCGTTAGAAGTTAGCACAGCAAAAGATTAGACAAAACACTTCTATTGATATTATGTTTTTGACCACTACTTGCAATGCCTTTTAAAGGGCCCAATCAATGTACAGCACAGAGAAGGCGATTTATTCTCAATAGAACTACTTTGGACACCGGTGTACATCCTTAAAACCTAACCACATCACCCCAGAGTTGGGGGAGGAAAATTCACTTAAGCAATCAATCAGTTTTTGTAAAGCTCGGCAACTCACCCATGAGGGTCTCAAGGTGCTGGTGGGGGAGAAGAGCGCCCTCATCCGAAGGGCCACGTGTTGAGGTTCTTCCTAAAGATGTTGAGCGACGGGCTTTGTCTGAGGTGCAGGATAGGTTGTTTCAGCTCTTTGCTGCAATGTAGTAAAGAATCATCTTCCAGCAGTGGTTTGGCGGATGTGAGGGATGGTGACCAGAGCCATCTGGGTGGAGCAGAGCGATCTGGTGGGGGTGTGGAAGGAGATGTAGTGGTTCTGGTAGGCTGGTCCTGCGTTGTGTATGGCCTTGTATGCATGGGTGAGTAGATTGACCGGTAGCCAGTGGATGGTTCTCAGGTGTTGGGAGATTGGTTCTCGGCGAGGGAGGTCCAGAATGAGTCTGCCGACGGTGTTCTGGGTAAGTTGTAGTTTTTTTTATGTTTCTTGTCGAGGTGCCGGCATAGAGGGCATTGCCTTAGATGAGCTTGCTGGTGACTAAGGCATGGGTGACTGTCCTGCGACAGTCCATTGGGATCCATCTGAAGATCTTCTGAAGTTTGTGGAGTGTGTGCCACAGGAGGAGGCGACTGAGTTTACCTGGTGGGTCATGGATAAGGAGGAGTCAAGGATGATTCCTAGATTGCAGTCATGCTCAGTCAGTGTAGGGGGACACTGAGGGATGTCAGCCACCAGGAATCGTCCGAAGCTGAGGTGGTGTTTCCGAAGATGATGAGCTCAGTCTTGTCGGAGCTGAGCTTGAGGCAGCTTTCTCTCATCCAGGTGGCAATGGCTTCCATTCCTGAGTAGAAGTTCCTTTTGCCCGTGCCCGGGTCTTCGGTGAGGGAAATGATGAGTTGTGTGTCATCGGTATATGACACAATGTTCATACTGGGGCTTCTGACGATGGCAGTGATAGGGGCCATGTATTAGTTGAACAGTTTGGGACTCAGTGAGGATCCTTGGAGAATTCCACAGTTGACTCCTGTGGGTCTGGAAGTTTAGGGTGGGAGTCTGACCCTATGTGTCCTCCCTGAGAAGAAGGAGTGGATCCATTCCAGGGCTCTTCCGCAGATTCCTGTGTTGTGGAGTCTGGTGCACAGAGTGCTGTTGGAGACCATGTCGAAAGCTGGTGAGAGGTCGAGAAGTATGAGCGCTACGGTGTGGCCGTGGTCTAGGAGTAATCAGATGTCATCGGTGGCTGCCAGGAGGGCTGTCTCTGTGATGTGGTTGCTGCAGAAGCCAGACTGGGAGCTGTCCAGGGAGTTGTTGGCCTCAATGAAATTCCGTAGTTGTATTTTGATTGCTTTCTCCAGTACTTTGGCGGGGTAGGGTAGCAGCGAGATATGCCGGAAATTCTTTAGTTTTGATGGGTCGGCTGAAGGTTTCTTCAGGAGAGGGCATATTTTGGCATGTTTCCAGTCCTCGGGGAAGGTGCCAGTGTTGATGGAGCAGTTGATTGTGTTCCGGAGCTCAGGGTGATGGATGCGCTGGCTCTGATGTAATGTTGTGCGATCAGGGGTCTGTGGGGGCTCCGGAGTGGGTGCTGTTCATGATGCTTACTGTTTCCTCTATGGTGCGCCTGGACCTGCTGTGGATGGTCTGGGTGGGTTCTGGGGGGTGGGTCGGTCACAGGTTCCAGTGCCAGGATTTTCCATGAGGAAGCTGTTGTAAATGTCCTGGATCTTGTGGTGGAAAAAGGTGGCAAGTTTGTCGCAGAGGTCCTGTGACGGAGGGATGCTGGTGGCTTCGGAGGGGAGATCTGTGAACTCATTGGTAACTGAGAAGAGTTCCTTAGAGGTGTGTGCGGAGGAGTTGATGCGCTCCCAGAGTGCACCCTTCCTTGCGTTCTTGATTTTTCGTCGGTGGGCGGCAGTTGCGACTCTGAATGAAAGGCAAGGTCTTCATTGGTCTGGCTGTTACTCCATTTTTTCTCTAAACGTCTGTGGGTAAGCTTTGATTTTTCTGTGGTGAACCAGCTGGCTTTCTTACGTACACGTTTGCCTGATGTCAGCCAGAGGGGGGCTAAAGCGCAGCATTTGGTGATCCAGGTGTTGAGATTGTGCGCTGCTGTGTTGGTGTCATCGGAGGGAGGAGGGAGGGACTTGCCGAGACATGAGGTGAGTTGCTTATTGATGATTTCTTTCCATTCCCTGTTGGAGGTCCTGGGGGTGTGGGTGGGGCTGCTGAGTGTGGTGATTGTGAAGTGTATGTAGTGGTGGTTGGTCTAGTCTGGGTTGAAGATGGTCTCAATGGTGATTTGGTTGCTTGAGGTGAAGATGGGGTCCAGTGTGTGTCCTGTGTAATAGTGGTCTTGTTCGTTTTCAGACATTTTGGGGTTTTCAAGCTGATCATAAATAGGTGTGCTAGCTACCGTGTGGGCATGGAATGCAGCTTTGGGTAAAACGACACATTTAAGAAACGGAAGCAGCTTGATGTTAACCTCTGAGAAACAATATCATGTCAACGATTGCAAAACGTGCAACGGTTCAATACATGTTGATATTTTTTAAAAAGATAACTACTTTCTTTAAAGGTTGTATCTCTGACTAGCAATATCCTTACCTCAGAGCTTGGGAATGCATTTAAAAGGAGTATTTATTTGTAGGCTTACAAAATTAAAGGAACTCATACAATAGGTGCCAGTGTCATGCAAATGGTATGACATAAGTGACAATGTAATACGTTTAGGCGGAAGGCCACTGTCAGAGTGAGTTAAAAAAACTCTGGCGCTCATTTAGAGTTCAAACACACAGAAGGTGATGGGAGGATGCTTGCAATAAGTCTAATCACTGCCCTTAGCTTGGATAGTATTCCAACCCATTGTTCTTTGTCCACCAAACCACCTCAAATTAGTTGTATCCATATGCAAATCAGTCTTGACCCTGCTCCAAAAAGAACAGTCCAGCCTGAATTGAGCAAACCCAGGCCCTCTCTGAACTGGAACACAAGAAATTCTAGATCAAGTTTGCCCTAACTGTGGCTCTTCAGTCAGGCGTAGCTTGTTCCATGGGCACAGTGAGCAAGGGGCTCACGTCTGAGCCACTTAGGCTGATACATCAAACACATTTAGAGTTTGGCAGAATGACTTCGTTGACAACAATGAGATTCTCTCAGACAGGCAGAGGTGGGTCCCATCTTCAGCAGGTGTTTGCAAATGGGACCCATCTCCGCAATTTTTGGAGACCAGCACATATTTTTCCTCAATATGCTTTGATACAGATCAAGAGGGAGAAAAACACAAAAGGAGGAAAGAAGAAGAATGAGAAAGATGGAAATAGCGGCAAAGGGAGAAAGCAGAGATGAAAAAGAACCTCCAAGAGTGAGATTAAGAAGCAGGGAGTGTTTGGAGGTGAGTTAAACAAGTATGAGGTGGGATCAAACCTATAAAGCCTTCAAAAGTGCTGGTCACTGCCATTGAACACTGTGGATGAACTCTTCAGGCCTTTATTCCAAATTGACTGGTAATATGCAGACTCAGATGTCAGCAGCTTTTGCAACCAATTCAGCATTGAAAGTTGTGTGCACATTATGTACTGATCCAGCAGTTTTTTTTCCACCTAGAAGTGTTACCAGGTAACACATGGTTTTATAACTTAGAATTGGGGAAAAGATGCAGTTGTACCCTACTCAAAGTACAGCTCTTGTGACGGGGAGACAGTACTGTGCCAGGTAAAAATCTCACCACACAGTATCAGTGATTTCTTACATAGTATTATTGCACCCAGATAAAGGCCAACTTAGAATGAGAGACTTAGGAGTGTAAAATCCTGGAGTACTGGTGAATTGTAGGCGTGCAAAAGCACCCATGGACCTGAACAAGGAAAAAAAGTTTTTTCTTTCACTAGATGGTACTTCATTCGATAAATCCTCATGCCAAGCTCAGTTTTCAAATACTTGATGTTCTAAAAGAAGGGGTGATCGCTTTTTTTGCAAAGTGCCCAAGAAGAAACAGTGAAATAATTAGGAGACACACACATGCCTTTAAATTGTACTTTCAACTGAACTGGATGGTGGGTTAATTCAGGAGTCATTTACTAAATGACACAATATATTACCTTGCCATTAACATTATGATAGAAATGACTCTGGATTTCAGTATTAGTACTTTGTAGTATCTGCTGAAAGTTAAATAAGTGGCATAGCCTTAGTGATTGTTCTAAACAGAGTGCAGTCATAAGCATTTACATTTGGTATGTGAGTTGTGGTTTGCATGCAGGTGTGTGATCTATGGTTTGCAGGGCTAACCATAACTGGAGATTTTCAAGATGTTTATCATACATTATCTTTAATGGGGTACTTCAAATTCAACTTCAGAGATTTCTTTAAAACATACATAAAGTTATTATGACTAAAGAAGTTAATCATAGCTTGTTATTATATATGTTAAATAGTGATGGTATCTATATATGTAGTGCATGTGTGGCAGTGCGGTGGTGAATTATACTGTCTCTCCTTCATGTTGCAGCCCACCCATGGTTCTACATTACATTTTGCTTTGGGCCATGGGTGTTGACTGTGTTGACTGTAGGCCATGCCATAGGTCAGGCCTTGTGTAACCCGATCTTGTGGCTAACCAGTGTGGTTGTGGAGTGGTGATTTACCACAATGGACCAATCTTCCAAGTGGCTAACCATCAGCTGCACACGTAGTTTGCCAATTAAAACCTATTCTGGCAGTTCAACTTTCATGAAAATCTGTCAAATAGTAAAAAGGAATTTGAAAATGAAATATTTATTTTCCCTACTTTAAAATTTTACTCCCCTCTTTTATCAAATCTGCATGAAACACAGAATTCCCACCCTGGACATAGCTTGAAATGCCAAAAGAAAACTTAATATGTACATTTGTGACAAGGTTTATGGGGATCAATCAAAGATGGCCAAAGTTATTAGGAAATAAAGACATTTTGTTCCTCATTTAACCATCTCCCGTTTGAAGGCTCTGCTTGAAAATTAACATATCAGAAGTAAGTTAGATATGCAAAGTGTGTGCCAAAGTTCGTGCACCAACATGAATTGACACCAAAGTCAATAGTTAATCAAAGAGTTCCCCACCACCACATGGGGTTATTTCCGTTACTGTATTGTATCTTACTGAAACTACAAATCATTGCCCTGGGCTTAGCTTGGTAATATCCTGCATAATGTGTTATTGATTCATTGACTGGCACCCACATTATCATTAAATGAACATTTGGTGACCCCCAACAATGGCATCACTACAGGCCAGAAAGTCCAAAGTATCAGGGATTAAGGGCCAGATGTAGCAAGATACAAATTTGAGAATCGGAAATTGCGAGTCGGTGTGACTCGCAATTTCCAATTCGCAAATTCGTATGCAGAATGGTGTCTCAGACACCTTCTGCGAATCGCAAGGGGGTCGCAAAGACCCACCTCATTAATATTAATGAGGTGGGTCGCAATTTGCGACCCCTTTGCGATTCCCTGCACTCACAGAGATGGTGGCCTGCTGGAGACAGCAGACCTCCATGTCTGTGACTGCTTTTTCAATAAAGCAGTTTTTTTTTTGTATTGCAGCCCGTTTTCCTTAAATGAAAACGAGTTGCAATACAAAATAAAAAATGAAACCATTTGGTTTTGTTTTTTCAGAGTAGGCAGTGGTCCATTGGACCACTGCCTGCTCTGAAAAAACATTTTGTGTGACATTCACAAAAGGGAAGGGGTCCCCTGGGGACCCCTTCCCTTTTACAAATGAGTTAGCTCCCACTTCAAGTGGGTGCTAACTGCGAATTGCTTTGCGACCGCTTTTGCGGTCACAAAGCAATTCTGCATCGCGGTGCGAGTCGCAAATAGGAAGGGAACACTCCTTCCTATTTGCGAGTTGCATTCCCATTTTGCAAGTCGGTCTTGAATCGCAAAATGGGAATGTGCATCACGATGGGCGTTTTGCATGGCGCAAACTGCCATGCAAAACAGTTTGTACATCTGGCCCTAAGCTAATTATGCAAAGTGAACACCACTGTGCCAAAGTTATTTGTAAATAAACAATTTAAAAAAATAAAAAGTTTAATGTTGTCGCCTTGTCAAATCTGCATAATATAGGGATTCCTGCACTTTTCTTACCTTGCTAAAAGCCAGACAAATGTCACACAGGTTCATTAAACAGTACTAAAGTTATTAGCACATTAAGGGCCAGATGTAGCAAGCTGTTTTGCCCATTCTGTTTCTATGGAAAAATGTGTTCGTACATATGGCCCTAAATGTTTTCATTCCTCCCTTTTAGCTTTGCCTCTTTGATGAATCTACATGAAACTTGCCATGCCCAGAGAAGACTAAACATGATAACTGTTTGCCAAATTTCATCTGAATTAGTCAAACGGCACCAGTGTTATTAGCAAATTAGATTTTTCTTCGACTCTGTGCGCCCCTTGATTGATCTGCACAAATTTAAAGATGCCAAGAGTATGCCAAGCCTGCTCATTGTGTGCCAAATTTTGACCAAACTTGTCAAATTGTGCTAAAGAAAAATAAAAATAAAAAATTTTCAATTGTCATGGTAACTTTTAATCTTTTGAAGTCCACTTGATGCATAATTATAATGTACATTTCTCAAAACTTACTGAATGGATTTACTACAAAGCAAGCAAAGGCATTTTCCTAAGTGAAGTTCAAGATTCATGGCAAGTTTAATGTAATTTAATTTTGTTCTGTAGCAGAGAGAAAACATTACTCTTTGACAGGGTCATTGGTAAACTCCCACTAATGTAATTTGAGAATCATGTGACATGTTTTGTAGACCCATACTAAAAATGTGTTTTTCATGTAGAACCACCTGAATTAACACTCTGTGCTGTGTGGAGACCCTGCATGGTCATCGGTACAGAATATATCAGTATGACTTATAAATGTTTGGTGTTGATCATAAGAAAACCCCACCTTTCAACTAACTCAATATATTCATGCACTTATAAGTATCATGAAGACCTCTTGGGATCGAGTTGGTTCCCCCATTTCTTAGCTTCATTTTAGATTTCATATTTCACCCATTTTAGCTGCATTGCTTTTAGCAATGACATTTTACACACTTTATGTCACTTCACTTGCATGATATTATTCTAGGAATATATTGCACAAGTTGTTTATTTTAGTTAAACTCTCCTCAACATATAATCAGTACATTCTGTCCAAGGATGGGAAACGATATCCTAGTGCTTGCGTTGCCCATTCAGGAGACAGCTTCTAACATCTAGACAAACCATTGTATCAGAGCTGTACTTCTAGCACAGTGTGGTTTTGTTTTGTAAATAATGCACTGACCTGGAAGGGGCAGAGGGGCATTCCAGCTGTAACCATCCTGGGACTAATCTACCAGCTTCCCGAGAGCGATGCCATCCACACTACAGACTGACTCCTGAAACTATTTCCAGGTATAGGGCTAAGATGAATCACTTAGGTTGGCCAGGCAGAAGGGTACACCTGCTGTGCTCTCACTGTAGTCTTAGGGTTATGTAAGAACCTCTAGAACTCCTTTTCCATGGTTGGATTGTTCATTATATTTACCATGTTCAATATGATGGTCACTTTGCTTTGTTTCATCTGCCTAATTATCACAGCTCATTCTCTTTATGCAAGATTACAACTGTTTCAATAAATGTCTTGAAAATGTAGCTCATATTTCTCTTGTGTGTCACCTTGGCATGCATGAGTAATACAACATAAGGGTGAGAGCTGTTTCCATGACTTCCCTGGGAAGTCAAAGTGTCATTTTCAGGTTGCCATAATCACCTTCCACCCCGGTCAGGTAAGGGGTTCAGGTGAGGCACTGCGAGTTAGCCAGAAATTGACCCGACAGTTTCCAAAGGTGTGGAAGGACTCACTTCCCCACAGTCTTAAGTTCTGCCATCCTAAATATGCAGTCCTAATACCTTAGTAGGAACCATAGAACATGGCACAACCAATGTTCATAGTTGAGGTACTTATTTAAAGGGTTTCCTGAGTAGTTTCCGCTTGTGTTGCCAAGGTGCCCTATTCACCTTAGTACGGAGATGTCCATAGTGTTAGGGATCAAAATCCCCCTCAGCAGTATAGAAATCAGCTATATTTGCATGTGGGTTGTTCAAGCTTAAATCTTAAAAGGATACCCCACTTTAGTACTTTCAGTCTTTGAATTCTATCATTAAAATAGAGAATGCAATTAATATTCCTGTCAATTGCAGACATGCTGTTAAACAACATTTACTTCAAAATGGGCTGGCTAAGGGTGTTGGAGATGTTACCTTTGTGGTTGAGACACACAATGCATATTTTTACTCTTGTGTAACTTTTCCTGCAGTCAATGTAAATAAAAATAAATTCCATACATACACAGTGGGCAACATGCCAGGCCAATATAGACCATATCAATATTTAAAAATACCCTTAAAGTGTCAGGAACATGAAAACTGGTTTCAAGGCACCCTACCACACATTGTACACAACATTAGATTGAGTCCCTCAGCAATGATGGGGCGAAATTACCACTTCTAGCTGGCCTCACACCACTTTAAGCTCCTTATATAATCACTTAGTCAGATTATACAGACTTTTAACACAGTTTTTTATGATCATCTTTACAAATGACCTAGTGAGGGCTGCACAAGCTATTCAACCACAATCGGCTAGGGATTAACCCAGAAACAATTCATGCTATTATGGGTTAAGTACACACCAGACGGGGTAAATTTCATTCTGGATTTCTCATAAATCCATCAGTTTGAAGCAGTGTTTCCCCATATGGGATGTTAAGATAATCACAGTGATACCCTTAGTTGATAAGTGTGCCACATGGGGTACAGTCTTTCCTGTAATCTATACCATAACTCATAGGACACCATCTCTTGCTGTTTTCCCAGGTGTGCTAAAACAGATAAAACATTAATACATGGCTGCCCTGGCCCTGAACTTGGGAATGAAACTAATTTACAATTTTGCCACAGTCTCCTCAATTATATTTGGGAATATTAAAGTGGAAGAAGCAGTACTGAAGGTTACCAATGCCTCACGTAGGTTCCATCAATAAACCAGGAGGGTGAGCTAACAAAATCTATAGCCAAACCTATAAATCTATAGGTCACGATAATCTAGGGGCAAGACCAAAGAAGCCACACCTTAAAGGTAATCCTGAAAATTATAATACCAAGCAAGCACCAGGATCTTTAAAAGACCACTGGGATATACAAAACAAAATCACAGGGAGAATCTCCGCAGCCATAGAGCTCTGAAAAAGGTTATAATTTGCATAACTTGGATACTTTGAAACAACGGATACAAACCCATCTCATTCATTTTAGGACGCATCCGACAAATGGGCTGAGAGAGTGGGGTGGTCAGAGCACAGACAAGAAGAGTATATGAAACTGAAAAGGACTCACAATGCTTGTCTGACATTCTCACAAAAAAGGAAGAGAAACTTGCAACCAAAGTTCAAAAAGAAGAATGTTACTGGAATTTTGGCAAAATATGCCGCACATACTGAGAACATTACTTCAGAACTGGACGTGGGCAGTGACTCTAATAGACAGTGCCACAGAGGTCATCATAGTTCGCCAGAATCATCAAGAGTTTCTGGATGAGAAAGCAACGAACAACTACATTGAAGTTATATTGAATATGCAGATTGAAGGGGGCATAAAATGCACAATTAAAGTGATTTTCTGGGAAACACTAACAATTAGTTATGACATTCTCTTGGCTGCGAAGTATTTTTCTACTTTAGTTTGTTAGAAATCATGGGGAAGAGGTAGTATTACTATTTTCTCAGTCCTAGTTCCTGAAAAAGTAAAACAAGACTATATTGCAGAATGGGCTCTTGCATAAGCCCCTGCACAATACTGCAACCTTGTGGGCTTGGATAAGGACGTAATACCCATAAAGTCCAGCCACAAGTGCAACCACAATACCCAATTAAACATGAAGCAAAAGCTCCTGTGAGAGAAATTCAGGAAGTAATTCTCCCATGATTTGTATTACTGTGTCCAGTCCTTTAATAAAAACGAATGTTATTGGTGCCTAAATGGATTCAAAGTCTCCAAAGAAAATAATATCAAGCATAAAGGGCTTTGAGGAAAAGTGGCAGAACTCAAAGATAGTCTGCCACAGGCTCAAGTAATTCATACACTGATTCACTAATGTGTTGGAGTACACATTGAAGGGAATTTACTGGCGGAAGAAGTAGCCAAATCTGCAGCTAAGACTGCTACTATAGCTGTGATCACTCATCCCCATACGAAGGTGGAAGAAGAAGCTATGGCTGCTGTTAATGCTTTGAGCAATGTCACTGTGTTACCAAAAGTATATCCAGCAAAATATTCCTTCCACTTAAGTTCCCAAAACATTTCTTATGCAACTATTCTGGGGTGGGTGATCCCAGCGAAGACCACAGGCAAGAATAATGCATATGAGGCGGTTGCTTCTTCCCACACTGGTGTGGCGACCACAGTTTCTCTGCTACAAAAATGCTATTGGTGGCATGGTGTGTATGAACAGATAAAGCAATATGTCCTTAGCAGTAACATCTGCCATCAAACCCCACCCGCAAACACCGCTCTTAGTTTCAAACAAACTGCCACGGTACGTATATCTAGACCACTGCAGCACCCTAAATTCAAAGGGACCATTTAAATATATTCTATTTGCTGTAGATTTTTCCTCCAGATTCGTGAGGGTGGCCCCACAATGTCAGACACTTGCACTGATATTAAAGATTTGCAGGTCTTTTTTGGAACATATTCATTAGCTGCAATCCACTTGGGCCAGGGCCCTGCTTTTGCCTCTAAAGCATACGGGGACACCATGGGAACCCTGGGCGTGGCTGTACATTATTCCTCACCCTGAAGGAAATTAGGGAGTAGAGAGGAAGAACCAAGATTTAAAGCAATCCCTAACAGGTAGAGTATTATGTTCAGGTTGCAGTTGGATCCACCACCTTTATGGAATCCAGAGAGCATTAAGTAATCTGCCTAGAAGATGTTTGGGTGAACGAACCCCATATAAAGTCCTGTTTCCTATCCAAATGTATGTCCAAGATCTTCATTGTCCTGGTGCAGTGGCAGCAGAGACAGCTTTTCACATCACTGAACGCATCACTGTCTTACAGGAACTCCATGATTTTCGAGATTAGCATTCTACCATGCATGCTGCTACTGAAGGGGTGAAGGTACTACCAGTACCTACCGCCTGGATTGCAAAAGTTGTAGATCTAGTTCAGAAAAGATTGTGTTGAAGAATGAATTTGGCCCATCAAACTATGCACCTTTGCCAGTCCTTTGAATTCAAGGTAGCAAACCTATGATGTTGCCACTGCTTGCTGGTCTCCATTGATAAAGCAAAATTGCATCATGTGGCTGATTTAACACAGTAAGCCTCAAGGACTACTGATTATTTCCTTAACCCCTCTCACTACTATACAGGAAATACCGCTTCAAGCACTAAACAGCACCAGTGTTGTTTCCCCCATGCTGGGGAGAGCAGAGAATGAACTTCTGTTGGTTCCAGTTACCACTATAAATACAGGAAATACACCAGACATAAGTTGACATTTTTCCACTACTTCTCAAAGCAACAGGGTTATTTATGATGAACCACCTTTGGAGGTGTCGACCAGTTCTCTTTTACCTGCTGAGGCTCCTGTCTTTACACAGACTGCTTCTGGGTACTTTGTCAACATTGCCGACTTCTCTTCTGACTCTTCTACCTCTTCACTTCATGGTATATGCAAATTTCTTCACTGGCTCAAATGCACTTATCTGATCAGTCCATGGTTCTGTTTGTGGATTATTCTTGCTTTATTTGCTCTCTTTTTGTGGATAAGATTTGTGACTGCTTTCTTCCTGCTTATAAATGGGCATTATCTTCATGAACACTCTACTATGGAAATGGTAGCTGAGGAGTTGAAGCCTCATAGCCTCATTTGTCGTCTCACAAAGTGCAAAGAGAACTGTCCCAGGTGAACATATCTGCTCTTCCAGTTCCTGATGGGATTGTTTGAGATAAGGTCCACTATTTCATCCAACAGAAGCTGTTCAAATTCCATATGCTTTTAAAGTTGTGATGGGTTATTTTATAACACCTGGTGTTGTGTCTGATTGAGATATTAAGACAATTTCTTCAGTGCTTTTTGAGCTTGAATATTACACTGTATTTGAAAGTGAGGATATGTAGATGAACTCAGCCAATTATGGTGAAATGTTTTGTTACCCTAACTGTGCACACCATTACCTACATAGAGCTGGTATTCCACCCACAATATTTAATTATGCACAAAGGGAACATTGCCCAACTCCACAAGTGGGAAGTTCAAAAACGTATTCAGATAAATTCCCATATTTTACTGTGCATGATCCTTCAGATGCTGTGTCCTATTATTTCAAACTAACTCTTTTGAAAGGAAGGAAAAGCTTGTTGACGAACACAAAATTAATTTATTCAAATTCACTCATTTCCCAATGGGCTACTAAAGGCTATGAATATTAGAAAGAGCAAATTGATTTAAAATAATTTTGGGGAACAAAAGACTGGCAAGTCAAGGCATGGATGCCTTATTTAAAGCGTGTCTAATTCCATTGCGATTATTTTATTAATGGCAGAGTACAGCAGACTACTTGTCTAAGTCCAGCAGAAATTAAAGAAATGAATATGCCCAATATTCCCTCATTCGCACGATTGAATAGTTGGCAACATTTAGTAAACTACATTGAAGAACAGCTCAATGGTATTGTACAGAATAGTACATTCTGCTCTACACTGTCAGGTCCCAACGGGTGGTTAGTGTGGCCAGTGGACACAAATCATTGTCATTCATGTTTTTTAAACTCTTCACAGGGTTTTAAGGCAACCAGACCAGACCCTTGTTTAATCCAGTCACAACACACAGGGATTCTCACTACTTACAGCATAGGGAAGCTACGCCAGCAATGATTACAACATTCCACATTGTCATTCGTAAAAGACCACCTCTCTCTCTTATTTGATGACATGGATTTGTAAGATTTCTTGTTAGGTCCAAGGTGACCATGCTCGATAAGATTGCTGTGCGCCATTTACAATGAAATTTGGAAGCTTTCTCAAATGAAAGCTGCTACACGTTTAAGGCAAATAGATTAGATTAATTTAGAAAAAGCATTGGCCGTTGTTGATAATGGATCAAACGCATTGTCCACTCCTAACGCATCTTCTGCAATTCAAATTATACAAAATAACGTCTTTTTTACAATATGAATTAAGTGAACTTAGATCAATAATGCATGAATGCAGCAGAGTTGTTCTTGTCTTTTAAATAAACGCATAAACAACAAATAATGCCAAAGAAAGATGCTGCATACACAATGCTTAACATAGAAAGGTTAGAAAAATGTCCCTTCACAATGGCAGAAACACCCTCAGAGGTATGGCTAATAAGCATAGCTATCGCACTGCCAATCTCCATGTTTCAGTTCAGTTTGAACAATTTTCCAGTAGGCAGATATGAGGCTTTAGGGGACAGTTTCAAGCACAAGGTGTGGGAATTACCCTGCGATTATAAATGTATGAGTGGGGAAAAGGAGGTTTTTCTTAGTGGAAATGAATGTGAAACTTCTCTAAGATACTTGGGCCTCATTACAACCCTGGTGGACGGCGGTAAAATGGCGGTACTTTTTCCCATAATATGACATTGGCGGTTTGGCTCAAGCCAAACTACCATTGTACCACACCGTCCGCCACGGCAGTAATGACCATCAGTAGGCCGCCCGCAGGATTATGACCCTGTCTACCGCCATGGTTTTCGTGGCTTCCTTACCGCCACAAAAACCATTGCGGTAGTATCAGTGACAGGGATTTCCTTCCCTGTCATTGATAGGGGTCTTCCCCGCCCCTCTCTCCTGGTTTCACCCCCATTCCCCCCACCCACTCCAGACCGCCCACAACATACACACACCTTAACTCACCATCGAACACACACATTTACACACTCTAACCCACATTCATCCACGCATGCATACATTCATTCACACACACATCCACACACACTGACATACATTCATGCACACAACACAACATACACGCACTCACACATCCATACATGCACACACGGACAACACACATCTCACACCTGCATACAAGCACACACAGACATACCCCCACGCCCCCACACACACATACACAACACCCCTCATCCCCCTCCCCTGGCAGAGCACCTAACCTACCTAATTGTAGGGGGTCCTCCAGCAGGAGACGGGATGGGGCGCTGCTGCCAGCAGCGGCGTCCGCCAACAGAACACCGCCAGGCCGTATCATGGGTCATGACACAGTCTGCGGCGGTCTACCGGCGTGGCGCTGCTGCTGGCAGCAGTGCCACTTTACCGCCATTCACACACAGATTTCCGCCATCCTTCTGGCAGAATTCTGGCTACGGTCATAATTTGGCAGACGGCTGGTAGCTGTGGTGACAGTCTTTTGGTGGCATCGCTGCGGCAGTAGGCGGTATATACTGCTAATGTTGCAATGTGGGCCTTAATGATTTGTAAACAGGTGACATTGCATGGCATCTGTAATGCGGCAATGGCAATCTGGCATGTTATTTAAAGGGAGTACCAGTTTCCTTGATTCGCTCTATGTTTAAGTTACTTTCAAATGGAAGTAACTTAATACTGAATGATCAAGGCAGTTGCGGGATGAGAGCAGGTGTCCTTTGTGTGGTTTCTATTTCTCAAATAGTGAACTCCTGTGGTAACATGTTTTTTCCCCCCACACATGAGATTGGGGTAGTTAGCTTGTAGTTTTCCATTCTTATCAGCAATTTTAACTTTGACAAGCTGAGCCATCTGAAAGCACCATTGTTTCCAAAACAACATGATGCTTACATCTTCCTGTGAAACTTTTGAGTTGCAAGTTGCAAGGTCATTGTCTGAAATACAGTTGCTGTTGAAAACCAACTTTTCAAGACATTTCAGTGAACTTATGAGTAGGCTTTTTAAATTGTCTAACACCACAGGTGTATGCAGTTTTTAAAAGTGATTGAGTAGGGTTTGTCAGCATTGTTGACTGTTTTCAAAGTAATTCTATCTTTTCTACACTCTCTGTTTTCAAGTGTGTTTGGAGGCATATCACTTGTGTTATTTCTATTCAGTGGTATTTTAATTCTACTTTTGCTACTCCGCAATGGATGTCCTTTCTTGAAACCAAATGGTGATGGAACTTCCACAAATCCCGCTGTGTTGTGAAAGCATGATACAGTACTTTGACATGCCTTTATTGGAGGAACTAAATGACAGATAGTCTTTGTCATTCCGGCTAGCGGGGTTTTACTGTATGCAGCCTGTGTTCCACTGTCTTTGGTTCCCTTTCGAGTGTGCACTTGACATCTGACTTGCAATGCAATTGGTACTATGTATGGACATGAATCTGCAGATTTTACCATTAAGGGCTCATTTTCATTGTTGTCCTATGAGACTGCGATTTCTTCAGGATGCCTTTTATGAGCCATTCTACATGAATATGGGTGCCACTGCTCCAGGACTTATTCCTTTTGTCTCAACTACTGTGGCCACTACTCTGGATACTATTATCTCAGCAGCTGCTGACATCACCAACTATGTTTGTTCCTTCAATTTAGTCACTGAAGCTCTTGTTGTCCTGTCATCTGCAGAAGCCAGATCTATTCTGTATTCTATTGAAACTGTCAATATGGATGACATCTTGGAAGCCTCTACAAACTTTTACATTTGGCCCTTGTTTTTTAACAAATTGTTTATTTTTTGGTTCATTCATTTTGATTGCCTTGCTTTTGGGAGCAAGCATTTTATCCTTTAAGTCCTTTCATAGTATGGGTTTTTAGCATCTGCCTTTTTCTCAAGCAAGGGGATGGTGTCATGAGGACCGGTTGGGCCTGAGTTGGATCCCCCATTTCTTAGCTTCCTTTTAGATTTCATATTTTACACATTTTAGCTGCATCACTTCTAGCAATGATATGTTAAATGCTTTATTTCACTTCATGTGCAGGATATTATTATAAGGTTATATGGTATGAGTTGTTTGTTTTAGTTAGCGATTCCTCCCGTTGTAAAAAGTACATTCTGTCCAAGGCTAGGAATACAGTACACAATATTCTGTTGCTTGTGTTGCCTGTTCAGGAGACAGCTTCTACCATCTAGAAAACGAATTGCATCAGAACTGTGCTTCTCACACAATGTGGTTTAATTATATAAATGACTTTCTGACCTGGAAGGTGCAGAGGGGCATTCCAGCTGTGACCATCCTGGGATGAACTCTGTGTTTGACATGCAGCTCTGCTGGGTCTAATCAACTAGCTTCCCGAAAGCATTGTCATTCACATTAAAGAATGTTTCCTGACACCATTTCCAGGTTTGGGGCTAAGGCTAATCCCTTATGTAGGGCTGGCGGAAGGGTACACATGCCATGCTCTCTTGGGGTTAGATAGGAACATCTAGAACTTCTAGAACTGATTTACCAACGTTGGATTGTTCATTACCATGGTCATTATAATGGTCACTTTCCTTTGTTTCATCTGCCTAATTATCACAGCTCATTCCCTTTTTGCAGGATTATTACTTATCATGTGTCGTTTTTGTGTTTTGCCTGAGCATGTATGAGTAATACAATGAAAGGGTGAGATCTGTTTCCACAGACTCCCTGGGGAGTCAGGGTGTCATGTTCAGGTTACCATAATCACCTTCCATCCTGCTCAGGTTAGGGGATCAGGTGAGGCACTGCAATCTAGCCAGGAATTGAGCCAAAAGTTTCCAAAGGTGTGGGAGGACTCAGTTCACCATATTCTGAAGTTCTGTCATCCTAAATATGCAGTCCTATTATCTTAGTAGGAACCGTATAACAAGATAATTCCACAAGTAAAAATCGGAAAGCATGTAGGACCGCAAAAACTGCACTTAGCTATGACCCCCCTCCATACAAATGAAAATATCTATAGAAAGCTCTTTGGAAGATACAAATCAAACTCTTCCCCTAGAGGAAGCACCATGCCATAACCTGTATTGCCCAGATAAGCCTAGATGTACATAACCATGGCAAAGAATAATCATCACACATTGTACATTAAAGCACTATAAAATGAGTTAATTTAATACACCAGATGCACCAGGCAAAATCACTCCAAACAGCTATAAAGTGTGAGGAATGCCCCCAGAGTTCCAAGAATGGCTTACTAAGATATATAAGTGTATGAAAAGTGGAAATTGTATGCAAATAGGGTGGGAACTGGGAAAGGATACTTGAAAATAGAGAGTTTTTTTCACGTATCTAACTATTACCAACAAGGTCTGATTGCATTGTTTCTAATTCATTTGTAACAATTGCTACAATAAACTAAAGTTGCTAAGTTTTTTTTTATATCTAATCAAAATCTTATGTATGTAATAACAGACAATCAACAATAAAAATAAAAGCTAACACAGACATTTCAAAGTTCAAGGTACATGACCCATGCAAAGAGCAAGGACTAAACCAGCGATTCTTAACCTTTTGACTTCTGTGGACCCTGACTAACTGATTATTGGAATCTTGGGACCCCCACTGAGTCAACATTGGAAGCCAGGGACCCACAGCTTCATAAATTTTTATGATTTGAACCTCAAAGCAATACACGAAAATACAAAAACAAGTATACGCCAAAGAAATGTTCAAATACAATCAAAGCAGGTTTTCTTCTTTATTGGTATACACTTTATTAATATTAATTTATTGATTTTAATATTATGTAATTTTGTAAAACAGTGGTGGGCCGCTTAAATAAGCCTCATGGACCCCCAGGGGTTCTTGGACAACAGGTTAAGAACCACTGGACTAAGCAACATCCTCAGCAAATTAATCAAGAAGTCCTTTAGGACATAGATAACACAGCACACAAGACAGAAAAAGCTTCAAGGTTTCTCTCTATCACCACATCTAAGTGCTCTGATTATACTCTCAATTACAACCTCTTTGCAAGAAAAGAACAGAAGCCACAGTTATGCATGTGCAAGGAAGAAAAATGTCACACTTCCAAAAAGATGGTATGTTCAAATGGTAAGGTATGCCTCTATTCCAGAGGCACCGGGAAAGCACAGAAGTACAATCTCATTACATTTGTGTATAGATACATCAGATTATAATGAAAGCACAGCTCATGCCCCACTATCACAACAATGGGGCTTGTAGTCAAGCACAGGTGAGTCACAAGTCACAAGACAAGAACTACAATAGCACTGCACTGCAAACATTGAGTGACATAACAAAAAGGAAGATCTTGTTTCATTCAGTGCCATGAGTAGTTTACAATGAGGAGTAGTAGAATCCAAAATGAATGCACAAAGTAAACTTAGCTACAGCTACAGCTACACATAAATAACATTTAGGGATAACTGAATGTAGCCAATTTACAATGCATTTCTGAATATCTGAAGTAGTACTACAGTAGTACTCTTTTACTTACTCTTACATGTCTTTGTGAATTAAGCCTGAAAAGTTCAACTCCCTATTAGTAGAAGAGCAAAAAAAAAAAACATCCTGTCTAATTGTTTGTTTCCATTTGTTCTAATTCTACTTGAATATTCCCTGGATATTCCCATTTTAGGCTTTTGGGGGTCAGTTCACACAGGCACATAAGAGCAAGTAAAGGAGTTAATAAAGAGAACTACTTTCTGGAGTGATCTCACTGCACAGTTTCTGGAGTGATCACACTGCACAGTTTCTCCACTCAGGGAATCCCAAAACTGGACATGAGTACCAAAAGCAGCCTTGTCAAAAATGTTCAAACCAGCCCAACATCCTTCCTTTCCGGGCTCTGCCTTTCTATTTCCATCCATTCAGTTTCTCATATTTTACTCTCTGATCTCTCTCACTTCCTCTTTGTCTCATGAAGTCCCCCTGTGTTTGCTGCAGTTAATCTCAGGGAGCTGTTGAAAGTGACAGAGCTCCAGCAGTATTTCTGGATTTTCAAAACTGCTACATTGGTTACAGCCTACTGAGAAAATGGCTGATGGAATAAAAGGCCAGTCCAGCCCTGGGGACTCTCCAGCAAAGGTTGCCATAGGGTGGGAGTAGCAGATGAGTGTATCCTTATGTCTATGCTACTACAGCAACCCATGCATCATCATATTTGCACTTCTCAAGCGAATTACACTAGCACATTTTACATACCCTAAATGATGTTTGCTGGTGTACTGAACTTCATATACAAATAGATCCTAATTGGGCACAGTGATGATTTATTGTAGAAATTACTGCTGATATTGTTACCTAGTCTAATATTTAAATTAACATTCACAAGTGTGCTTATGTTCATACCCTTGGTGTGGTATTCCCCCAAACCTTTTCCCTTTACCTCTCCTGTTTAGCTGAATTCATTTTTATTGGCTTTATGACTCTGTGCACTTTACCACTGCTAACCAATGTTAAAATGCTTGTTCTCTCTCCGTCAGACATTGTAAAATTGAACTACACCTAATTGCCGGCTTTAATCTACTTGTTAGTCCCTAGTAAATGGTACTACATATACCTAGGTACTGTAAATTAAATGCTACTAGTAGGCTGCAGCACTCAGCGTGCACACACTAAAGTAGGCTTTTAAAACATCTGCATCCTAAAGTGCAATTTTAAACTGCCATCACAATCTGGAAAATAATCATTTTGCTTGTCCTCAATTGTCTGTTTAAGTACATATAAGTCACCCCTAAGGTATGCAGGTATGTCCTAAAGTCTCCTAGGGTAAGGCGCATTGTATTTCAAATGCAGGACATGTACACTTACGTTTCAAATGTCCTGGCAGTGAAAACACCCTAAAGTCTTTTTTTATGGTCTCTCCCATTTGCTAACACTGGCTTACCTTATTACATTTAATAAGTGCTAACTTTAGATTTGGAGCAGGTAGAGATATGTTGTTCACACTCAAATGAATTATAATTTAAAATCTTCTTCAAAGGCAAAGTTAAGTTTTGAGTCACAAATTTCAAAATGCCACAAAGCTGGCATTTTCTTGTCCCAGTCATTTGTGCCTTTTGTCAGTGTCCTGGGTCACATGACTGTTATTGGCTCTGCTTTTCAGCTTTTAGCATGGCTTCCAGACAGTAACAGAAATGGGGCTTAGATGTGGACAGAATGGGTTATCCTGGCAGGATGAGTAGGAGGAGGTGTACCCAGTCGCACTTCCATTTCAAAGGCCTTTGCATCCTGCACACACAAAATAATTTGACACCAGGCCAGCTCTGCCTTTTATCAGCTCCAGACAGTTTGGAGCCTTGATGGGGAAGAGGAAGAACCGAACTTCCCAGAACCAGATGTGCGGATAGGACAGGGAATCCTTCCAGAAAAAGGCTGGCACCAGGTATAAATATTGGACCTCCAGAGCCACTCTTCAGAAAACTACTGGATATGGGGAAGTTGCAGAAGAAGGACCTCTATGCCACCAGAGGACTGCCCTGCTTCTTGAAGAACCTCCTTGCTGTCTCAGAGGAAGACTGGACATGAGTGCCTTCATCCAAGACTAACCAGTGTGATTCCAAAGTTCAGTTGGTTGACTGCCTGTTTGGGCTACTGGATCACAGTAAGCTTCAGAGGCCTCCCAGGAACTACCCCACTGACCTGCTGCAACTGATCATGCCTGGACATGCAACAGGACCTGCCAGAGCCCTGCTGGCTTCTGCTGAAGTTAGTCCCTGATCCTCAGGAGGTGCCTCCACAGATCTTGAACCCTTGGCTGGCATTAGAGTGCACACCTCCCAAAGAAAAGTTGAAGATCCTGAAGTTTGGACTTCTTGCTCCCTTTATGGGCCCATTCATTCCAGAACTCTGATGCCCTTCATGACCAACCATGCCATGTTTCAGTGTGACCTGCTCTTTTCATCGACAGCGACCACCAGCAATGACTGATAGCGTGTGACCTGCGCTTTGTGTTATAGCAACGTCAGTCCGTGACAACTGCGAAAACAAAGCTACAGCAACGACCGTACAAAAGATCTGACTGGCTCTTTGCACTACAGCAACAACCATCTGCAATGCTCAGCCTGCTGCTTGCTGCCTCCTCCTCCGTGAATGGAACTCTTTTTGCCAGATTTTGAAATTGGTTCCTGTATCTGAACCGCACTGCACTGCAATTGATCTGAATTTGTGACTTGCCCCTTGTCTAGCTCAACTAGAGGAACACAAGTGGCACTTTGTGGTCTTTAGGCACTATTTTCACTAAAAGGTTTGAAACCACACATCTCCACTCTTACTGATTGGAGTTTTGTCATTCTAGAATCATTGCATTTATTACAATTTACTCTATGTTTCTAAATTGGTTTGTGATTTTTCTTGTGTTGGGGTTTCACTTCATTACTGTTTCTCTGCTGCCTAAATGCTCTACATATTGCCCCTAAGTTAAGCCCGGCTACATTTGGGACAGGATATAAGAGGTTCAACACAAGTTAATTTAGTGATTTTTGTGGTTCATTGTGACAAGCATTGTGGTTGTCACCTGAGTGGGACTTTCAAGCCCCTCACCCAATACCCAATTTCTTAACTCTTTAGAATCTTTCCATTTTGTGTTCATTAAGGACTTAGCGGTAAGATAGACTGATATGTACTGATTGCTGTACCGACCATAAACTATTGTATACTTGTGATAATGTTATAGAGTGTTGTACTCCCACTGCTGTGTATCTGTTGTATATCTGATTGCTGCAAAAAGGAAGTATCACATTTCATGAACAACTGCAATGTAATGTTAGATTTGCTTTGATGTTGCCTACATAAAATTGCAATAGAATCTGCTGCCTTTTCTTGATACTCTAAGTATGGGACTCTTTACCCATTCTAACTACAATAGGTATATCTTGTTCTAGTGCACGTCTAGATATTGCAACTGTTTCTTCAAATTCTCCACTCCATCATTATATCATTAAACCTAGAGTGAAATCCACATACCCATCTGGTTGATAAACTCGGGAAACAAGGCCTGAGAAATTATTTATCCTGCTAGACTCAAAAAAATGCCTCAAAAACCATAAAGACATTGTCCTAGCCGTGTACCTTGGAACTTTTGTCTCAGATAAGTATAAGAGGTATGCTTCACCAGTCATGTACACTCATGGACAACTACTTTCAGTGACTTCTTCTCTGTCTCAAATAAACATCCATTACCAAAACTTCAAATGTCCAGTTGCTCAAATCAGCCATGTCAGTCTTCATAACATTGGCACCATAAATTGACAAAGACTCTCAAATTCACAACTATTTTTAGCTCCTTTGGGTGTCCGAAGGAAATAAACATCAGGCTTTATCTTTTCATGCCTTTTCCATAATCTTTCCACATGGCATTGTAAGAGCACTCACCATCATGCCATTCAACTCTTCTACTTGTGAAATCTTATTTCAGCATAACATTCCTGAGAAAGATGTGTTAGCATGTCCTCACTATGGAAAATTTAATTTAAGAATCATTGAGAACCTGAGATTAAAGCGACTCTGAGACCTGCACAATTAGAAGTGCTTAATACTTAGGAACATATGGCTCATCAGAAACAGAGAGATAGGTGCAAGAGTAGAATGAAGAAAGCAATAAGGGGAGTTGCAGAAGCAAGATAGGATAGTCAGAGAAAGCTTGGAGAAAAGATATCTTTGAAGGAGCTATGTTGTATCCAGCCATTACTAGTGAATAAGGAGAAAGCACTAAACCAAAGAGTAAGAAAAAGCCAGAAAAGCCAGAACAGACAACAGATAAGGAAAAGAAAGCTTAAACTTAAAAGACTGATTCAGATGATGATGTTTTAAAATCAGCTATTGTTAAATCTAGGCCCAGGCGCAGAACTCTGCTCCACCGGCAGAGTTTTTGGAATTCGAAGAGTAGCGGAGTAGCGGAGTAGCAGAGAGTTTCCGAACTCCACCTTCAAGAATAGAGTGGAGTTTGCACACACAAGATTTGGTTTTGGTACTCGTGTGTGCCACGATCCTCTCAGGCTGCTAGTGAGCGAGCATGTTCATTGTGCTGCTTCCTGCGACACGCACAAGATTTTGCATTCAATTGCACTGCTTCTGGCCACACATGGAAGACTTTGTGTTCTCTCACACAGCTTCCAGCCATGAGGGCTACCAAAACAGTGCCGCGAGCAAGCATGAATGCACCTGGACTAGATTTTCTAATCAAGATGCATCTAACTCTAGTTAAAAAGAAGTTTTAGAGTGGATTTTCTTCATCAATGAACCCTTCAAGTTGTTTGTTATTGTAAGAAGCTTTTTTTTTTCAAACAGGAAAGAAGTGCCCCAGAGACTCCAACTTTCCATTCCTGTCCTTCAGGCTCCTCCCAGTGCTTTGTCCATCTCCTGGTCAACCTTCACTTGGATTTCGAAGTGGAAGGATCACTCTCTTTGTCTTCTGCATATACCTTTTGATTTAAGGACTTTGTTTTAGTGAAATCACACATGTAAGTTCAAAAACTATTGTATAAGGGTGTTGTTTGTTTGCTTGGACATGCACCAATATTGCTTTGTACTTTAATTTGATTTTTACATTTTATAGTGGTGAGTGTCCTGGAGTTTAAGTATGGGCTGTGTTATTATTTATTTTGCATTTCATTTATTTTTCATCTTTCGTAAAGGAAAATTGTTGCACAGCTCAGTACCTTTTCTACACGTGTGTAACATTTGCAATATTATTTTACTATTTGGCTTAGGATTTCAAAAGGGCCATCTAGCCAGTAGGCCCAAAACTAGTAGTCATCAGTGCATGCAATAAATGATTTAATGGGATATGTTGCTAAAAATTAATTTAAGGCAGGGATGGCATTGTATTACATTTAAAATGTTGGCTAGTGTATGCAGTTAATGTTTTTTGCAAAAAGTGTATATGTTGTGGGGAAATATTTCATGTCATAGGAAGATGTGTGTTGTTGCAAAATGTTTATAGCTCCGTTAATGTTCATGTTTTGCATTGCTGAATTGATGTTAGTGTTTTCTTCAGTTTTATCAACATATCTTCTTATGGCAAGTGTGTGTGTGTGTTTGTCATTGTCCACCATTTGTCTTTGTTCTCCATGATGTGTGGTCAGGGCCCATTTGTGTTGTCTATGTCCATAGGCTTGTGTGTGTTCTTTGTTCTCCATGCCTCCTTGTTTGCAGTTGTTGTTTGACCATATGGCTGGTGGCCATTGTGTGCATCCCACCTGTGTGTTTTTGCCATAGCCTTTGATGTGTTCTTTGTTCTCCTTGCTCCATGTTGTTGTTGTTTGACCATGTGGCTGGCAGCAATGTTGTGCAGGCAGCCAGTGTGTCTTTGCCATATGCTTGCATGTGTTCTTTGCTTCCCATGCCTCCTTGCTCGTTGTTGTTGTTGTTGTGTGACTATGGGGCTGGTGGCCATTTTGTGCATCCAGCCAGTTTGCCATTGCCGTAGGCTTGCATGTGTTCTTTATTTATTCTCCACACCTCCTTTTTCCTTGTTGTTGCTTGACAATGTTGCTGGTGGCCATTTTGTGCATCCAGCTAGTATCTTTTTGCCTTAGGCTTGCATTTGTTCACTATGTCTCCTTGCTCCCTGTTGTTGTTGCTTGACCATGTGGTTGGTGGCCTTTTTGTACATCCAGTCAGTGTCTATTTGCCATAAACTTGCATGTGTTCTTTATTCCCCATGTCTTCTTGCTCCTTGTTGTTTTTGTTTGACCATTTGGCTGATGCCCATTTTGTGCAACCAGCCAGTGTGCCTTTGCCATAGACTTGCATGTTTTCTTTGTTCCCCATGCCTTCTTGCTGTTGTTTGACCATGTGGCTAGAGGCCATTTGTGCCTCCAGGCAGTGTGCCTTTGCCGTAGGCTTACATGTGTTGTTCCCTATGCCTCTTTGCTCCTTGTTGTTGTTGTTTGACCATGTGGCTGGCGGCCATTTTGTGCATTCAACTACTGTGCCTTTGCCATTGACTTGCATGGATTGATATGGATTACATGGATTGTAATATTGATATGCTTCATAACGTAGTATATGCATACTAAAAGAATATGATTCTGGTGAACATAGCTTACATTATTTCCTTCCTTTTATTTTCCTTTTTTATTTTGTGCCTACTTTGTCCTTTCCTCACAATAGTTTTTTTCTTCTTGTCCTCAATACAAATATTGCCACTCATTGATCATTTCTTTCGTTTAAATTTATATTTTAACATTTCATTTTAATTTTTTCTTTTTTCTTCTCATTTTTTAGGTTAGTATTAAGTTTTTCTTTAAATTTTTAGTTTTAATTTTCTGTTTTTAATTGTAATTTGTTTTTAATTTAAGTTCTTGTTTTTTATTTTCATTTTCATTTTTTATTTTTGTTTTTTATTTTTTTAATTTGTTATTCTTTCAATGTATTTATTTCTGTTTTTTGCCTTGATCCATCCATCCACCATAGACACACAGTAGCACTACAGCATTTGCTTTTATTGGGTGTATAGTCATTGCATTTCCTCCTGAACACCCTAGCTATGATGCACTGCAGACACATCAGTGGCATAATTCAGTTTTTTTATCATTATTCCAATTTCTCTGAACCATGCTGCCGCCATAGGTCTTTTTAAGGATTATTCCATTTAGCCATGTACCTCTCTCTGACTATCACAGGTGTCTCCTTTAAAACAGATGGAGATAAAGCAAAGTGCTATATCTGCATATTGTGTTGCCTGATTTGAAATTAAATTTTTTGTTGTGGTTTGACTTTACAATGTTTGATTATGTCAGTACTTAATACATAAGTAACCCACCACACTAATATTGCATTTGTCTGTACTATTTCAACTTGCAACATTACCACATTTCACTAACTACATGTTTTTCTTGCTTGGTTGCTTTTCGGTGCACAGGAGAAGATATGTCACATCACCTTAGCTACTGCCAGAGAGAAGGCCTGTGCAGTGCTTTCAGTCCTACAATCTCTTCCGCTTGTTCAGCTTAGTGCCACTGCTAACTGATAGCTTTAAGATGGCCCCAAAGAAAGTTGATCCCAAGAAAGGGGCCAGTGAGAAGAAGCAGCTGTCCACCAGTGGCATGTTGCCCATGACCTTTTTGAGGAGACATGTGCCTGCCACACAGGCCCCCAGGGAGGAACCTGGGAGCAGCACTCCTGCATCAACAGCACACCCTACCCTAAGCCCAAGACCATGTCTGTCAGTGAAGCAGCCACTGCAATCATGACGATGCCGATAAGCAGTAATGCTGAATTTGAATTGTCCCTTTTAAAAAAAAGAGCCCAATTGTTTCAGTGAACAGAGCAAATAGGATAGTATCCACACCCAGCAATAGTAGAGCTTATCAAAGTTGAAACAGAACAGGAGGTTGACCTTCTTGCCAAGCAAGAACCTTCTCCTTTAGAATAAATGGCTCCCAGATCTCCAACAAGAAAAAGGAAGGGTACTACTCCACTAACTTCTTCAAGCACCACTTCTGATAATGATGATAGGGACATGGAGTGGACCCCAGTAGAGACCAGGAGATGCCAAGAGAGGCAAGGGAAAATAAAAGTTCAAAAAAATCTTAGAATCATGGAAGGGGGTGATGAGGAGGATGATGACAATGATCCAGTCATTGTAGGAGCTGGCACAGAAGAATCCAGCTTTTCTATCCAACCTACTCCAAGGGATGTGGCACAAGTAGCATCCCCAGCTCCCATATTTGTAAGGTCCCAGCAGAGACCTGCACCAACCCCTGCTTCAATAGAAGTATGCACTGCAGAGAGGTAATCGACACACACCTACCTCCAGTTCTTCTTCAGGAATTGGAAGAGGTCCAATAAGAAAGTACTTCTTCCCAGTTTGGGATTTTTTTACGATCAGCATACAGGAGGAGAGTATTGTTATATGCTCTATTTGCCATGAGAGTGTTAATTGAGGTAAACCTGGGTCACATTATGGTACTGGAGCCCAGAAAACATATATGGAAAAACATCACGCAATTTGGTGGGAAGAGCCCTTTAAAGAAAGTTGCTGAACGTGGTTGCAGTGGTGAAGGTGAGGAGACCTGGGAAACATCAGCCTCAACTGGTCAAATCACTGTTGAAGGTGAGGAAGTAGAGGGTGACATCCTCACAAAAAGAAGCCCTGTCCCCAGCAGTGCACCAGAATCACCAGCATCAGTGACCTCACAATGGCACAGAAAGACTCAGAGTCAGCTGCAGACACCACACCATACGGTGACTGCCCCACAATTCACATTGAGTCTACCACCACCTACTTCTTGAAAATTGCCTGTGTCAGTGGCCCCAAAAAGAGTAAAATCTAGGCTACTGTTATGGGCATGTTTTGGGAGAAGGGGGCCCTATGTCCACAATCACTCAACAGCATGTATGTGCAGTGGGATGCTGGCACAAATGTTAGCACTGGGTCTTCTCACTTTTCCCGTTGTGGAAAGAGTGAGATTCATAGAATTTGTGGCAGCCATCTGCCCGAAATGGAAGGCTCCAATTTGGATCTATTTTGCCAGAGTTGCTGTTCCAGCACTGCATCACGATGTGCTGCAATTGGCTGGACAAGCTTTGCAGAAAAGTGATGTCCACACTATCCACTAGATGAGCTACATGTGGACCAGTTCTTAGGTGACTGATTACATGTGCATCACTGCACACTAGATCTCTTTTGCAGGGGTAAAGCAAAAGCTATCTTCAGGTCTTGGCCATTAAGAAGTTTTTAGGAGCATTCAGCGGAAACCCAATAGGAGTCATGTTCACCATGGAGAAATCATATACAGCTGCAAACACCTTAGACAAATTTAATAGCAACGTGTCAGAATGGTTGTAGCCCGGAGGTCTCCAAATTGAATTTTTTGCCACAGACAATGCCAGTGACATTGTCAAGGCCATGTCAGACGGTGGCTATTTCAAAGTCCTGTGTTTGGGGCACTGCATCAACCTAGTTTTTCAAGAGTTTCTCAAGAAAGAGGACATAGTCAGCAACATACGGACCACCTGCAGCTGAATCTGCACTCATTTCAGCCATTCTTTTAAAGCCCCGAAGCAGTTGCAGATTATTCAGCATGCTAATAAAGTAGCAGTTAAAGCCCTGATACAAGTGGTGCCAACACATTGGAACTCAAACTATTATATGTTGCAACATCTGTCTGGGCAGTACAGACAGACCAACCACTGTCATTCAAAGAGGAGGGGATGCAATTGAGAAAGCTATGACCGTGGGTACAGACAAATGGGGCCTAGTCAAATGCCTGACAAATATGCTGCTCCCTTTTGAGGGAAGGAGGACAGTATGATGGACCAAGCTATCCTGTTGTTGCATCTGCTACAGGACCAGCTAAAGAAGGTGTCTGAAAGGTTCACATTCAGAGTTGTACAAGAAAACCCAGAAGTGCATGCCTTGGTTGAGAGCCTTAGCCATCACTTGACTTGTAATGCAAAGATGTAAAATGACATTATCAAGTTCAAAGAGTACATCTTTGCCACCCGACTTGATCCATGCTACAAAACATTCTTCCCAATTTAATTACTTTTTCTGAAGGGGATGTTTCAAAATACAAGAGGTGATTGTTGAGCATGCAGGAGAACTGGAAGAAGAACGACTGGAACTTAGAGTCCCACTTCACAGTTCTAGAGTGCACCTTCAACTTCCAGGACCTGATTCACAAAGGTAAACTTAAACCAAAAGTCTAACTTTACTTTTAGTAAAGTTAGACTTTTGATCTAAACTTAGACTTTACTCATGAGACTTTTGGTCTAAATTTAGATCAAAAGTCTAAACTTAGACCAAAAGTCTAACCTTACTCTAAGTAAAGTTAGACTTTAGGTTTACACTTAGACCTTTGGTCTTAACTTATAGTTTTGGTCTAAGATAACCTTTGTGAATCAGACCCCTCAAAAGGGCAGTCTTATTTCATAGCAGCCCACAGCAGCAACAAAATACCTGGCAACAACCGCAACAGAATAATCTGACCCAACCTCTGCATTGGCTTGGTTTTAAGTGCCAGGTCTTAAGTCCAGTGCAGAGGCAAAGGCAAAAGAGGTTGAGCAAGTTGCAGCATCAATGACCATTCAGAGGATGGTCCAGGAGTGTCTGGATGACCCAAAAGAGGTGTGTGTGGATCAAAACCCATTGGTTCCATGAGTATCTAGATGACCCAAAAGAGGTGTATGTAGATTAAAACCCATTGGTGTATTGGTATGGGAAGATGTGCCAATGGTTAGAGCTCAGCAGACTGGCAATAAAGTATTTGTCTTGTCCTGTAGCCAGCTATCTGGGGAACATGTGTTCAGTGCAGCTCGCACCCTTGTTACAGTGAGAAAGACCAGTCTCTCACCTCAAGAGAATAACTATGATCAAAATGAACCAGAATTTTATACCAACTGATTACACCTGTCATGAAATACCACATTAGGAGGAATAAGAATATTGGTCAGAATCAACTCTGATCAACGTCTGGGTGAACCACTTGAGTTTGAGGACAAACTCTACTTCCCGGACTGATTTTGCCAGTGCCACCATAGAACCTTTTAATTATTTATTATTTTACTTCTTTCTATCTTTTTTTGAAAAAAAATACCTAGAGGAACATTATGTTTGTGTTGGAGTTATACTGCCTTACAATTTTTTTAGTCCCACTCACATATATGGATGGATTGGAGTTGGACCCATGTGCAGTTAAAAAGCCCTCCACATTCCCTTCATGACAATGGAGACAATGCCTGACTCCCTCACATGCCATTTTCTGTCTTTTTTTTACATCACCTAGCAGGGCTGCCCCTGAAGGTCATTGATTAAAAGACTACCAGTGACAATGCCAAATTCCAATCTGTTGCGACCATCAAAGAGGAGATATTATTTTGTATCAACCACCATGCTTGGATTGGAAGAGGTAACTATTAACTATTGCACCAATACGTGGTGATATATTGAGTGATTGTGAGTGATGATTGATGATGTATTTGGTGGCTGACAGTGAGGGGGGAGTTCAACAAATTTGTAATCTTGATTTTGATGATTTGCAGTGTTTGGGGGCTGATGGGTGATCAATTTTTTCCTGAAAGTGATTGGCCTTTTAAGCTTAGGGAAATTTACCTGCAGTGTCCACTCCTTTTTTCTGGTTCCACTCAGACCAGACCAGTCACTTTAGTTAACAAACATAAAAGTACACAAAATACTCTTTCTGTTTCTCTATTTGTTCTTCAACAACAGTGCACTACACAGGTCTACCTCGCTCAGTTTGGGACTGGGCGGAGCTACTCAGAATCAGGAGGAGGAGAGTGGAAGGACTCAGGGTGGGACTACCTCAACAGCTAGAAGGAGAAAGTTATTGACTTCAAAGAGAAACCATGATGATGGCAAAGACTCTGAGACCTAGTACTCACTCAGCTCTGTCGCCTGGACAGAGGTGCATTGATTTGGGAAATTCTGCTTAGTGTGTGTTTGTTGCATTGCTGGCTCAAATATGAAACTCCTCTTTATGTTCTTGCTCTGCCTCTAAGTCTTTGGGTACACTCCTAATGAAGCTTATCTTGCTTCCTTTTGTCCTTCTCCTTAACTCTATAATGCAGTTACTGTTTTTCAATATGCAGGCCTTCTCCTAGAAGGAATTTCCTAAGTTTAGTTTTCATTAAATACTACCTCCCCATTGCTCAGAAGAAGTTTATATTGCTAGTTCTTAGTACCATATCAAGTATTCTTTGTTGTGTGTCAAATACTGTCATTGTGGTAGCCTGGTGTCAGTCTTCCTAAAGCTATGACATAATATATGACCCACAAACTCTCTATTTTCTTTCAATCTAGCCGACAGTGATGGATAACCCTTAGATTCATTCTGCAGTTGGAGTTTACATAGGTGAGAGTGGCACCCTGTGTCTTCCTTTTTAGAACGCTAGCCTTCCCTTCTGATACTACTACTACTACTACTACTAATACCACCCTCTTAAGAACAAATGCCAGCTTGGGAAACCCTGCAGTAAGAAGGCTGAGGTATCAGCTCTTGTTTCTTCTATTCAGGTAAGAGAAGAACTGTGGATTGCAGTGAACTTGTTTAGTTAGTAATTAACTTCTCTTGACGAAGATGTTGTTTGTGTGTATCTAGGTTTTTGTAGGCAAAATAGGCAATGGCAATATAGTTACACAGGACAGTAGGACAAGTGTATAAGTAAATGACATACACTTGTTTAGTAGATTTAAAAAATAGCCTAAACTAAAAGACAGCAGTGCAAACTAAAATACCAAAACAAACATTTGAGGCATAAATGAAGAAAATTGTCCCCTTTTACTTTTTGACAAATTGTAAATCCACCCTTTCCAACCACAACAGGCCCCGTCCCCCAAAAGTTCAACAAAAGTCCAAAGTGAAAATAACTTACTCCGAAATCCCTTCCTACCCTCTCACCAAAACAAAAAATTAAAAAAGGGCTCAGAAGAGGGCACTGTCTTTTTGGGTCCAAATCTGGTCCAAGCTCTACTCTATCCTGCCGAGCCAGCTTTCCTTACTGTCCATCCACTGCAGGATGTGGTTCAGCAATGGCCTGTCAGAGAGGGAGGGGGACAGCAGTTGTAGTCAGGGCCCCTGACAGGGTGGCTGGGGACTGAGGCTGGTGTGCTGAACTGGGGCCTCGGTCTGAGGCTGCTATTCCTGCCTCTTCATCCTCCTGGACTACCAGCCACCAATATCTTGTCTGGATGACCTCCTGCCCCGCTGCCACAGATCAGCCGCTATCTCTTGCCTGGTGGGTGGTGCTGGTGGACCAGCAGGAGTAGCTATAGTGAGAAAAAAAAAAAAAAGACAAATTCTAAAAAATGCTGTGTACAAACAGTTGTTTAAAATTGTAGTAGGTGGCACAGTAGCAGTACATTACTAGTCCCAGAGGGACAATGGAATTTGATGTGATTATGATTAGGAGAGTCACAGGGCCAATTTTATTTGTTTACCCACACGTCTCACATAAAAAGCACTGACTGTCTGGCAGAAAACAATTAAGGCAGAATAACACCAGATTAAAAAACAGAATTTGATTTGTTTCTTTTAAATGCTTTTCTAGTAACTAAACACACTTTGAGTGGAAAAATAAAAATAAATGACCTCTCATTTATGAGCAAGGCATTATGCACTATGTTGTACACTTTTTTTGCTAAATTAATGGAGGCATGGTAGCAAGCGCTTCAGGTACTTTGCTACTGTCTGCAACTGGGGCAGCTATAGTTTACGATCATCTATTTTTACTTCCAATGGCCCTGATCTTCTCCAAATGCCTTTCACTTTCTACCCTGACTCCAGAGAGTCAGATGAATAATCAATAAGTTACTACATCACACACGTCACATATAAAATGGGGATCACATATAAAATGGGGATATAATTATCCTGTCTGCTGTAAGTAGATTGTGGGGAAAGCGATGCACTGCACTACAGGGAAAGGAAAGAGCTATATAGATTGTATTTGGAACGTTTGTCACAGAGTATCCCTTATGCCAAACTTGAAATCACATCAGGCACTTAGGGGCTCATTCTGAGCCCGGCGGGCGGCGGGAGCCGCCCGCCTGGAGGGAGCCGCCAAATGGCCGCTCTGCGGTCGAAAGACCGCGGAGGCCATTCTGGCTTTCCCGCTGGGCTGGCGGGCGACCGCCAGAGGGCCGCCCACCAGCCCAGCGGGAAACCCCTCCCCACGAGGAAGCCGGCTCCGAATGGAGCCGGCGGAGTGGGTATGTGCGACGGGTGCAGTGGCACCCGTCGCGTATTTCAGTGTCTGCAAAGCAGACACTGAAATACAAAGTGGGGCCCTCTTACGGGGGCCCCTGCAGTGCCCATGCCAGTGGCATGGGCACTGCAGGGGCCCCCAGGGGCCCCACGACACCCCTCACCGCCATCCTGTTCCTGGCGGTCGGAGCCGCCAGGAACAGGATGGCGGTGAGGGGGTCAGAATCCCCCATGGGGGATTCCCAGGGCAGCGGAAAACCGGCGGGAGACCGCCGGTTTTCCTTGTCTGACCGCGGCCAAACCGCCGCGGTCAGAATGCCCTGCGGGGCACCGCCAGCCTGTTGGCGGTGCTCCCGCATCCCCGGCCCCGGCGGTCTTTGACCGCCGGGGTCGGAATGACCCCCTTAGTCCTACTTTACTCACGGGCCTCGCTGACCACCACAAATTATTCCCAACAAATTCATTCACTGGGCAGTAAGGAAAGGAACCTTGACTTACTCTACTGCAGGGTGAGGTAGAGGGATTAGGCGGGTAGGTAGAGCTTTTGCTATGGAATAGAGTGGTATCACTGCTCACCGATTTGCCATGTGCATAAGCTTTGGCTAATTCAGTCACCATAATAAACAAAAGTTAAGAGGAAAAAATCTGAAGAGGCGCAAAATAAATGTGTTATGGAAAACCATTAAATATATTTTGGAATCACTTCACGTTGCCATAAAAATGTTGCACATGCGCAGAATGCATTTTTTGCTTTTTTTGGTAGGCTGGGTTGAAATAATTTAGGAAAGAATAAAGGAGTGAAGTACTAAGAGGTGACTAAGTGGGCAAAAGGAAACAAACCTTGTGCGTTCGGTTTGCAATGCATTGAAAACTTTGTAAATGCTGTTTTATTATGAAGCAGACGCACATTGCACAGCCAACACTGCAGTCACGAATTGAACCATACTGCACTTCGGTCATGAGTGGTGAAATGCCATGGGCAGGGAGGATGTTGATGAATGATGATGGGTGTTATACATATCAGCCTTGCTTAACAAATAAAATTAGTTAAGGGATTAGAACAAAAATTAAAATGCCTCCACTTTGAACCATAGCTTTGATAACCATAAAACAAAGTAATTGAAGAAAGTGAGCAGCATGACCCTCTACAGAAGAGCTCCCTTGTTTATTCATCCAAGCAATTATTCAATTATCCTTTCATTCTTTCTATTACAGTCACCCATAGCCACCATGATTTAAGCTTTACTTTCTCTCATCCAGTCTTTCACCAAAATATCCAATCCATCATTCATCCATTTAGTATCCACCCTTTCTTTCAATCATCCTTTCACCCATCCATCCATTTACACAATACCTACCCATGCATCCTTTCACCCATCCACACATCCTTTCCTTTCACTCATTTCACCCATTCTTTCTCTTAATCTTCTGTTCTTTCCCATTTCAGTCATCATTTCTAGGGTACGTTATGTGAGCTTTTGCTGAGTGCAGATAGAAGAGGCCATAACTCAGCCACCGCTGTAGCTGGTGAAACTGGGGGTTCACGATCACGAGTCACGACGACGCTCTTGTAGCTAATGAGTATAATAGTAATTGTCAATAAGCATGCATTGTGATTTACTACCGCCTGTCCCTGCAGCTGCTTCTCCTTCTCCAACTGAATCTCCACTTGCAGCGGCACTTGAACCAGTGGCACTGTGTGTGGCTAGAAGAAAATTACACATTTTTTAAATGCCAGATACACCGCCTCTTAATTGTTTTGATTTAAAAAAAACACAACCACAATGTGTCCCTATAGCTCGGTTAGCACTGCAGTATCTTCTATCAAAAATATCACACTGGGCATTTTGTTGATTCACAATGTTAGAAATGGCAGTTAGACAAGCCTACCAAAACCTTTCTGTAATTGAGGGGCAGAGCTATAGCCTTTGATGATGATGACTCTAACTCATTGAAGGTCAATGAAGCTTTGTAATAATAATTGTCAGTGAAAGACATATAGTGCAGGTTGCAATTGCAATGGGGCCTCATACTTTCCAGCCATGCTGCACTGTCATTGAAACTGCTGGCATACTGTATAAATAAATTACACAGCACAGCATAGAGAGCTGGGGGTGGTCCATGACCATGGACACTCTCTTGTTAACTGTTAGAGCATGAGCAAGAAAAAGAAAGCCTTCTCAACAAACATTCATGTTGAATATTCTTTATAATACTAGCTTACTTGGGTCTGCAATCTTCACAGTAGACAGTTGAGTACCAAAAGTCTGTTACAGATTATAGACCGGAAAAAGTCAGCTACCAAATAAAAACATGATAAAGGAAAAATAAATGCAGGGATAACAGGAATTAAACAAAAATTTGATAAAGGAAGTTAGAAAAAAAGGAGACAGCATAAAATAAATTAAATAAGGCAAAATTAAAAGTAGTATAACAGTGGGCAGAAGGTAAAGTTAGGGAAATAATAAGAGGACTTACTGGGGTGGGAATAGCCCCCAGCAGTGGCTTTGGTGGTCGGCACCTCCTCCCCAGCCCTTCCCAGACCCTCGTCAGCGCTGCCCCCTTTTTGCCCTTGGGTGCTAATGTAAGAAATACAGAAGATAAAAAAATAGATCAGTGGTACAGTTAATCTCCACAAAATTATTAGAACAGGCTAACACAGAAACATTGTATTTATCTAAATCAGATCGCCTATGGTACCAGTATAGATTATCATTGAGTTGGCTATACTAATCCTAAAATCCTTATTTCAAATGTCCTTAACAGAAAGTACATTAGGAACTCATGCAATGCAATATCCCCCTTGATGGACCAGCTCAGTCTCGTTTATTGCAATGCATAGATGCATAATAGTACTACACATTATTGTGAAATTGCTTGGGACTGTAAGAGCTACCTGAAGAAAGTCACAGAGAATGCTGACTCACTGATATCACTAATTCACTATGGTGACAGGAGCACAGAGGAGACTGCAATGACTTCTTAAATAATCAGCTAAAGCAAGCGCTGATGAGCATGATTAGGAAAACCCGAGCATCTGCCTAGCTTAAACTGTATCACATCATAATATTCTAAATATAAACTCAATGTAACTTATCTCTGAGTGTGAGCAGCATGCTATTCCAAAAAAAAGTTAGCATTGTAGAACACAAACACAGCAAATAATATAATGAATACTGAGCAAGTCCCAGAACCTCGACACCTAGCAGGTTGAGCAGGCCCTGCTCTAGGTCTAGGATGTCCTCCCAGGGGTGGCTCAGCTGCAAGGTAGTGCACTGGACCTGGCTGGGGCACCACACACATCTGTGCACCTTCCCCTAATGCAGCTGACGCTCCAGCAAGGGGTACCCACTGTTAGGCCTGCCACCTGCTGCCAACATGAAGGGGAGGTGGTGCTGCACATAAAAAAACAGTGATGCCACCTCACAAAACATTGGCCGGGTCTGCACCCCTTTGAGGCGTCACCATCCACAAGGTAGGTGGCTGCTGGCTGTTTGGGGGGTCCTGATGCTGCCGCTCTCCTGGTCGCTACCCTGCTCTGCCATGGCGCTGGGTGGGGTAAAGAAAAGAAATGGAAGAAGGATGGAAGGATAGAAGGGTGATATAAGGAAGTAATTGTAAAAATAAACAAAAATACAAAAAGCCACAAAAAATGAAAAAAATGTAAAATACACAAACGCAAAAACACACACTAATACAATAAATAAAAGTGAGAGGTAGATTAATTAGAAGGGCAGAGAAATGAAAACTGCAACTGTATGGTGATTTGTGAGCCCAGGTAGTTCAGAAATAGAGAAAATGTATTCACTTATGAGCCATTGACCTCTACACGCATATCAAATCCAACTACACTGACAAGTCGGACAGGAATTACTCCTGAAGTGAGGTTTCCTCAGAGATCCTCACCATATTTTGAGCCCAGACCAGAGCATACCCTGAAAATTGGTTGTAGAACTCCACATAAGAGGTTACCCTTTAACACTCCAGAAGATATTTCAATTGCGAAAAACCTAGATCAAGTAGTTGCAGGTTCTTCAATGAGAGAAGCATTGTCAAATACTACAATACGTTTGCGAGTTTGCAAGGTTTTACTGCTCAGCAATTGAATGATAGGCTGAATGATTTGAGTCTTGCAGGTGCAATAGGAGGAACGAGTTGCAGTACAAGAGCATGAACACCTCAGAGAGAGATAGACCACTAGCTATACCTATATTGAAACTAGAATTAAATAGGAAAATGCTGGGAAATGTAGATGTTCAATTAGATGTTTGCACTGAAGATGAACTGTGGTTTATGTGCAAACATATTACAACACACGCAGTTCAAGCTTATGACAGACTAGTTGAAATTTCCCAGAGATATGATGTTGATTTAGAGAAATCAAAACCGTTGGAGAGAAATTGCAGAGTAGACTTTAATGACAAGGATATATTGAACATGAGACCTCCTGGAATGAGACTGCAGATTAGAGAATTGATTTGCTAGATTCAGAAATGGGGAGCTTTAGGCAAGCAGGAAGGAAGATGAGCAAAGAAAAGAGATCAAAGGAAAGCGAAAACAAATTTGTCTCTATCTGGAGAAAGTCAAGCTGAAGGAAATGTGAAGATGCTTCCTAAGAGAGAAACTCTTGATGGTGGATTTGCACATGTACCTTGGAGTAGGAGTGACATATTGTCCTTTACAAATGATTACCCGAAATTGAGAAAGAAATCAGTGTAGTGGTATAGGCAGATAGAACGATTTGTAAAGCTTTCGAAATACCTATGGGAAGATGTGAATATATTGTTTGACAGTGTGGTTCCGAATGATTTGTGGGCTGAGTGTGAAGTTGCTGTTGATTGGCTTGATAGTGAACCTCCAAAAGATCCAGTGAAAAATGTGCCTTCTGAAGAGGTGATGAAAAGGTATCAGAAAATAATTCGCTTTTTGAAAGACAAAGGGCCTGATTACGACCTTGGCGAATAGGAGAATCCATCCCAAATGCAAGTGATATCCCGTCCCCCATATTACAAGTTCCATTATATCCTATGAAACTTGTAAAAAGGTCTTAATCAGGCCCTTAGTGTCCCCTCAAGACATTGATTGGCTGAGAATTGACAGAACAACTCAGGAAACTAAACTAAGGAGTCAATTCATTCCTATTATGAGAGATTGTTGCAGGCTTTCAAGCATTTCCGTGGTACTGAGACCATAGAGGATAAAGATATGGATCATTTTTAGGGGTGGGTGGTAAGCTCCGCTCAGCTGGCAAAGTTAACTGAGTTTTTGGCACTCTGCGCTCCACTTGGAGCATGGAGTTCAGCCAAACACTCCACTAGCCCAGCAGTGGAGCTGAACCCATTGGCATGCGCACCGCGCTTGCGCTGTGTGGCCAATAACCCGGCTGCATTTTACACTAGGCCCAAAATGAAGACAACCTTTGCCCTACCACAAGCAAGGAGACCCCGAGCTAAAGCTTTGCTTTCTGCCAGACGGCGTGGAGCTGCTGCTGAGGGACTCCACCAATGCCAGCTTCTGATCTAGGCCCCCCTCCTTTCACTGTCCTCAGCAGCCCAGGCGCAGAAGGCAGAGGGAGGCAGACAGCCAGGCCCTTGGCAATGGTGACCCTGGACCCAGAGAGAATTCAGGTCAGACCCTTGTTTTGCTTTCTCTTCTATGTGCACAAGGGTGCAAGCACTGGGCATGGACAGTAGTTGCATGTGAGGGGGGTTTGTGCTTGGAATAAAGGAAACTTGTATTCAGCGCTCCACTTGGAAAGAACCTGTCTCACCAGCAGGGGTGTAACAAAGGCCCCCAAGCCCACTGAGGTGCAGGTGGGCCCCCAAGGTGGGCCCCCGAGCTCCAGGGGCCCCCTCAGCACAGTACACTGTGCACAAGTGGCAGGCCCCTCACTGGGTCCAGGTGAGAGGGGACCCCTCAAGATACTTTGCAGGGGGCCCCCTCAGGTTTTGTTAGTCCACTGCTTCCCAGAGTCCCTGGGAAAGGAAGTGGAGTTATGGGGTAAGGTGCTGAGGCCAGCAGGGAGAGTTGGAGACCAGGGAGCATCAGCTGCTGAGTGGTAGTTCGGCAGCCCTTGCCATATAGAGATGTGTGTGGCCTGAGAGAGTGCCTTAGAGCCCAGTGGCAATCAAGGCTATGCACTTTGTGAAAATGCCAGGCTGCTGATAGTGAGCTGGTTTGCTGCTGCTAGTGCTAAAGAAAGGGAAGTCTGAGGCTGTGTGTAAGTGCAGAGGAAGCAAATGCAAGGATGGTGCAAGACAGTGGGTGTGATTGACCCCACGTAGCAAGTTTGTGAAGGAGGGCAATTGGTGAAGGGAAGTGTGTAGGTGTGGTTGAGAGTAGCAGGCTCCAGACCGGTGGGCTGTGTCAGAAAAAGAGCCACCCTGAATGTACCCGATCTTGGAAGCACTAAGCAGGGTCATGCCTTAGTACTAGGGCAGGTGGCATTCCATTGACCGCAGAACTCTGCTGAATTTCACAGAGTTTTTAGCTAACTCTGCGGAATTCCACAGAGTAGAACTCCGTGAGCTCTGCCTACCCTCAGTCATTTTGTGTTCAAATTTGCACAGGGATTGAAGACAGGCATAAGTAACAAGATTCAGCAGCATTTGATTTATTGGCAGAACAAACCAATTGATGAGATCCTGCGGTAAGCAAAACACTGTAGTGAGGAAGTGGAATTAAAGCAGAAAAAGTTGAAGGAGAAGGTACTTATGATGCAATTGAAAGCTGCCCAGAAAGCTAGTCAGAATCCACAATTTGTAGGGAATATTGGTAGAATGAAAGGAGTTCATCAACAGGGAGGTATTGATTTCCAGCATCAAGGTAGAGGACGTGGTATTCCTTCAGATCAGAATGGAGTTGTGGATGTGGCGACTTTGAAAAGAACTAACCCATGTCACAGGTGTGGCCAGTTGAGCAATTAGATGAGGGACAGCCCCCTTAATGGTACAAATAATCATATGCAGAATGATGGAATGATACTAGTGCAAGACAATAATCAGGTTCAAATGCAAAGAATACAGAAACCCCAAATGCAAAATTCAAATGTGTCCCAGAGACAACAGAAGCAGGTTCTACAAGCTAGGATATGCCAACAACAGACAAATGTTTACTGACAAAATATAAATCAGGTGACTAGTGTAGATGCAAATTGAGTGATGAGGAGTTTTCAGACATTTTTCAGTTAAGATGCCCCAAAGTAGAAGAGGAGTGCATGCTTGGTGCTTCCTTTGATGTGGATCAGTGTGGTCCATATATAAATGGTAATGTTAATAATCCCCAGGTGTCTTTCTAGTTGGTACAGATGCCACACGCTCTACTGCAAGAACAGCAGCCGTACTGAACTAGCCACTTTCAGGAACGAGAATTAAAGTTGTAGGAGTTTCAACTAAGCAATTGTTCCGCCCAGTAACAGAAGCTGTCCCCGTAAAAATTGGTTTCTTTGAGGATGAGCACCAATTTTTGGTGTGTGATTTGAGTCCTATAAGTCTGCTTGGATGTAACTTGCTATGCAAGTTGAATTGTTTCATTGGTTATATAACACGTGGTATTGATATCCATATGAATGATGAAGATGCACCATTAAAATTGTAAATCAAACCCTGAGTATCTCATTGTGTCCAATGTTGACTTGTAATGATTTACCCGAGGATTTAAAAGATATTGGGGGTCATTCTGACCCCGGCGGGCGGCGGGAGCTGCCCGCCTGGAGGGAACCGCCAGAATACCGCTGCACGGTCAAAAGACCGCCGCGGGTATTCTGGGTTTCCCACTAGGCTGGCGGGCGACCGCCAAAAGGCCGCCCGCCAGCCCAGTGGGAAACACCCCTCCATGAGGATGCCGGCTCCGAATGGAGCCGGCGGAGTGGAGGATGTGCGACGGGTGAATTTCAGTGTCTGCTGAGCAGACACTGAAATTCAAAGTGGGGCCCTCTTACGGGGGCCCCTGCAGTGCCCATGCCATTGGCATGGGCACTGCAGGGGCCCCCAGGGGCCCCACGACACCCCTCACCGCCATCCTGTTCCTGGCGGTCGGAACCGCCAGGAACAGGATGGCGGTGAGGGGGTCGGAATCCCCATGGCGGCGCAGCAAGCTGCGCCACCATGGCGGATTCCCATGGGCAGCGGAAAGTCGGCGGTACACCGCCGACTTTCTGTTTCTGGCCGCGGCTGTACCGCTGCGGTCAGAATGCCCGGCGGAGCACCGCCAGCCTGTTGGCGGTGCTACCGCCGACCCCGGCCCCGGCGGTCCTTGACCGCCGGGGTCAGAATGACCCCCATTGTGTCCCATGGAGTTTGGGGTTTTTCAGGAAAGGAGATAGGACTCATCAAAGGTGTTGAGCCTATTAAGATAACTGTGAAACCAAATACTGTATACCTGAAAATACCTCCATATAACATGACACCGGAAACAATTGCAGGACTCATCCCAATGATTGATTCATTGATACAGCAAGGAATTTTAAGAGAGATAATGGGAAGTCCATGTAGTTATCCCATTATGGGACTGCAAAAGCCCAGTGGAAAATATTGCATAGTTCAGGACCTAAGAAGAATAAATGAAATTGTTGTTCCATGTTGTCCCATAGTACTGAATCCAGCAGTCATTTTAGTCCAAATTCCATGTGAAGCAGAGTGATTCACCATGATTGACTTGTACCAAACATTTTTTTTCATACCGTTGCATGAGGAGAGCCAGATTCTCTTTGCATTTTGGTTTGGCAGTCGTATTTTGGCATGGTGCCCACTCCCACATGGGTATACCAAGAGTCTGTCCATTTTTAGGAAGATCATGAAAAAGAATCTGGTGTCGCTTTAAATGTCCTACTATTCAGTCCTAGTTCAATACTTTGATGACTTACTACAAATACCGAGAAAGCTTGCAGGAGAGACATGATTGTCTTGTTGAGCCACTTAGCTGAGAATGGACATACGGTTTCCCTATCTAAATTGCAATACTGTAGGAAAGCAGTCTTGTACTTAGGACACCATATTGAGAAAGGTGCAAGGAAGATGTCACAAGAAAGACTCTCAGCAATTCTGAAAATGAATCCCCCAAAGACGCAGAAAGAAGTCAGGATGTTTTTGGGAATGGTTGGTGACTGTTGCCAGAGGATTCCAAACTTTTCTCTTTTGGCTAAGCCTTTACAGAGGCTGACACACAAAGATGTGTCTGATCAAGTACCAGTACAATTGCAAACTTGCCTTCACAGAGCTTAGAGAAAATCTCTGCAGTGCCCCTGCTCTGGAAATGCCTGATTATAATAAATGTTTTACCTGGTACTGCTGTGAGAGGGAAGGATGCGCTCCCTCAGTTTTGACTCAAATGGATGGAAATGGCAACAGATCTATGGCATAGTTTTCTGCAACCCTTGATCCTGTGGCTTTGCCCAATTGCCTTAAAGCCATAGCAGCTGTGAGCATCAGCACTGAACAGCAAAAGCATTGTTAAGGGTCACTCTTTGAATGTTTTTGTTCCCTACTCCATAGAACTTTTGTTAATCTATACATAGACACAGCAAATGACTAGTGCTCCTCTTACATGCAATGAGCAGGTCATACTAGCTGGTCAGAAAGTCTCTCTTGAATGTTGTAATACTTTGAATTGAGCAAATCTTTTGCCCTAGCCTGTGACCAATAAACGTGTAAATTATATTGATGAAATTAAGCATGACAGTCTAGATGTCACTAAATTATGCATCAAGCATGATATTCAAGATATTCCACTTTCGAATCTGATTATGCGATGTTTGTTGATGGCTCTTGTTTAAGAGACAATGATGGTACCCTGAGAATTGGTATTGCAGTTTGCACAGTCTCAGGTGTAGTTGAAGTCTCCTGGCTTCAAGGAGTCTTTTCTGCCCAGGTATCTGAATTAGTTCCTCTTACAAGAGCATGCTGTGTTTCTGAACAGCTGAACGTGACAATTTTCACTGATGGTCAGTATGTCTATGGCATTGTTCATGATTTCAGACAGTTGTGATCCCTGAGAGGTTTTATGACCTCTTCTTGATCACCTATTCAGAATGGAGACAAAGGGCCTTATTTTGAGTTTGGCAGATGGGAAATACCATCCTCAAACTCCAGACAGGGTAGCCACCGCCTTCGTGGTGACAACTTTGCCGGACCTTTTAGGAGATTCCTGCTGGGCCAGCAGGCAAAATCCTCAGTTTCCGCCCACCAACCAAGCAGTAAACAGGCTATAGGATTGTCTCTGGCTCCTAATCGAGCTGGTGGAAGTGTTTAGCCCGCATGGTGCACCAGCACCCTCGCAATGTTCACTGCCTGCAAAAAAAGATATTGCATTGTACTGCCTTTAATGGAGAGTACTCTAATGAGTCAAATGATGAGACATGTCACAATCTTTTGTTAACTGCTACAGATACCTAGGAGGAAGTTAGGAGTTTGCAGGAAGAAGTGTCAGAGGAAGAACAGCAAAGTAGTGTTAGAGCAGGTTGTGTCAAAAGAGATGAAGATGATGTTTGGTTTTCAAGTGATTAATGGGTTGCGATGCCTAATAGTTTGTAATCACCTATGGCTAGGTATTACCATGGTCCAGCTCATGTTGGCTGTGATACCATAGTTAGGACATTCAGGCAAACCTGGTTTACCCCCAGGTTCAGATTGATGGCAGAGGCTCTATATCACACATGTATTACATGCCATCAGACGAATGTAGGCAACTGTACAGCAGTAACACTGTGTCACATAGTCAGGTCAGGAGGGCCTTTCAACAGAATGCAGCTTGATTTTGCTGTAATGAACTGAAATAAATCTTGGTCATTGTATGTGTTTTCTCTCGTTGGGTTGAGGCTTACTCCACAAGGAGAAATGACAGTTTCACAGTTGCAAAACTGTTACTTAAGGAGTTGATAACTAGGTTTGGTTTCCAGAGTTCTCTAAAGTCAGACTGAGGGACACACTTCAACAGTGAGGTCCTGAAATTATGACGTGTGGCATTACAAGTTGAGCAAAGGCTACATTGCAGTTACAGGCCCAAGGCTTCCAGACTGGTGTAGCAGGTTAAAGGAACTTTGAACTCCAGATTGGTGAAAGTGTGTGCTTGCACCTCAGTGAAATGGCCTGATGCATTGCCTCTTGTTCTGATGAGTTTGTACAGTACTCCAGACAGAAAAACTGGCCTGTCCCCACATGAGATTATCATGGGGAGAGCTGTACAATTGAGAGCTCTACCTTCAAATGAGCTAGTGAACATCACAGATGACGTGGTACTGGATTATCGCAAAGGACTAGCTGACGTGGGTCATTCTGTGTCTCATCAGTTTGGAGAAGTTATCATCCAGTCGCAGCAAGATCCCTGCCATGACTTGTGTCCATGTCATGGTGAAGAGACATGAATGGAAGTCCTGCTTAGAACCGCATTGGAAGGGGCCACACCAGGTTGTGCTTGTGACTATGACAGCTGTGAAGCGTGCTGGTCTCTCTAATTAGGTACATGCAAGTCATACTCACAAAGTGGCAGGTTCCCTTGATGATACAGCACCTGTCCCTAAGGAGTCTGTTATAATGAGTCTAAGGGAACATTTTAGTTAAGCTGTTGTGAATGCACAAGTAACTGGTACAGCACAATTATGGTCTGAGGGGAGTCTGAGTGAGTCAACAGCAGCAGTTGGTACAAAAGGGTTAAAACAGAAACAGTTGACACAGAAAAGCTCTGATGTTGACGAATGACCTAGTGCTGTAGCAAAAAGAGTGGTATCCAGAGACAAATGGCTAAATGAACAAACTGTGCCAGTAGTGCAAGTGCTCCCACCTGTTCTAAAAGGAACATAAGAGTCTGGTCAGAGTGATAGTGATACATACAAACACAGAGATCAAAGAGTAAGAGTGTTCTTTGTCAAATTTACACAGCACTTTAATGGACATATTTTGCATCAAGTGACTGGAAGAAGGAATTTGCAACTTCTTGCTTTAACAATAGGTATCCAGTTGAACCTTCTTGAGTTCATTTTGTGGCGAAGCTGAACTTTGAAATTTCATTGCCACCTGAGAGACTAAGATATACTTTGTATTTGATTATTAGTGATTTTGATAAGTGCAAATTATTAGAGACATTTGAACTTTTAATAGAAGCATTTGAAAGACGTTGTAGCAATCTGAAGATGTTTGCGAATTTAATACCTAAAGTTTGGGAAAAATAGTTTTATTTTTCTTGAAATTTGCTTTGTTCACAAATAAAAAAAGACTTAAAGAGACAGTTGATATTTTTGCTGCCCCAATTTGCATTTTTGATTTTTGATCCTTGGTCTGAAATTAGAGAACTCATGGAGTCTAATAGAAATAAGAGTAGAAAGCTTAAATACTTATGTGTATGAGTGATCGTTGTGACAGTTATAATGACAGCATTGTTGCTTATGGGATTGAGTTTGCCCACACCAATTGAGTCTGAAAAGGGTAAATCCACAAGTGCTCTGAGTTTTGCAAGTCCTACAGGAAATAAAAAGTCATTGTTTAATGAGAAAGATTTACATGTAGATGGGTCCAGAGGTGATTTGTCTGCAAATGTAGATTATAAATTGTTATACAAATATGTATAGATACAATGAAAGTTAAAAATTGCTATGTCTGCATCCAGTTGTCTTCATCGGTTATTGAGGGAACTACTTATCACAGCATCCCCTAGACTTATGGAATCTCCTGTAGTTTGTTGCTGACTCTTTTGTATCAGCAAGAGTATTTCCAATATTATTATTCAAACTATGATCTGGTTTCCTCAATTGCTCCCATCATGAAACACTTGAGCGGCATTGCCAAAGCTAAAAACATTGACACAGTGGAAGGTTTCTTTGAACCTACATTGCCATTTGTTACAGTCTATGCTCATAGAACCAACCTGACCTATATTCTCATCCCAGGAGAAAAGGAATTTATAGAACAAGTCGAAGACAGTAGAAAAGCAATAAAAGCTAAGATTGAGAAAGGAGTGTTGCTACAGAGTTGGGGTAAAGACGAAGAAGACCATTCACTAGCAGGATGCCTGGCCTTAGATTGGCAACATATAGGGAAGCTGTGTTTATATAGACCTGTGTCAAAACCTGACACATAATTTGTAGGGACTAGTGAATGTAGGCATGTGTTGTTGTTTAAGAGTGTTTGGACATTCATATTAGCTGTACGAAACCCCACCATACCAGGAGTTTATATCATCTGTGGAACAAATGCTTTTTATAAAGGATGGTATGCAACATATTATCTAGGAGAGGTCTTTCCAAAGATTTATCATGTGAAGCATTTCAATGATCCTGTTTGGGGTGAGAAGTCATACACCCCAGTCGATTCGATTTGAAAACTTTATTCAGTACATACAAAATATGACCATGAAAGCACATAAAATAACACTAAACCAAATGTGCAACAAACCCACCCGAACGATGTTGATGGAGGGGTTTCTTCCCTTCACAAATGTGACGGATATCCCATCTGCAGTATTAGGTTCTTCATTGAATATAATAGGATCGTATAAGTCACATTTGGTAATGAGAAAACCCCTCAGTTCAAGTCGTAATAAGGCCCATAGTGTTATCATATACGATTTGTGCTTCGTTCTAAGCTTGGCAGCAAATCTAAAAATAGCCTCATTATTCCTGATCATGTTAGTAACAATGATCTCTTTATGCATTTTCCAATCCCCTTTGTCTGAAATTCTATGGTCAAGGTAAATAAATTGCTTAGTGCTTGAAATCCTTCCTCTCCCTAAATAAAAGGGATAAGATCTCCCTTTTTTGGTAGTGCATAACATTGTAAAAGTCTTGCCCTGATTAATCTTCAAGTCCATTCCTTTCATAAAATCACTAAAAGAATTAATAAGCGCTTGGAGGCTGGCTGGAATTAAGGCTAGAAGTACAGCATCATCTGTCTATTACAAAATTGGAACCGATCCATCCCCTGCTATGGGGGCATCTATGCCATTATTATGGATCGCAAAAAGAACCGGGGCCAAACACACCTCTGTCTTACTCCTCTGCTTATGTAAATGGAGTCAGTGACTTCTCCCTGTGTACTAGATCGAATCCTGGAAGAAACATTTCTGTACATGTGAGCGAGTAGTGCAATGATCTCTTTTGGGGCCCCCAAATCAGAGATACACCTTCATAGCTTACTGTGGTTCACCAGATTGAAAGCACTAGTTAAATCCATGAAACACATATATAAATTACTAGAACTCGCATTAAGATATTTCCCTAATAAAAGACTTCAATTAAGGCATTGATTGGTCATACCTAGGCCCCTTCTAAAGCCATACTGTGAGCTTGAGAGTATGCTATCGGACTCAGCCCATTCCTCCAGTCTCTAATAAAACTCTTCCTGGTAATTTTACTGAGACGTCCAACAGTGAAATAGGGCTATAATATTTGTGGTCCTGTTTTGAGCTTTTTTTAAATATGGGGATGATGATTGACTTGGACAAGGTGGATAGTATATATTCCTTTCCAGATGCACAACACACCTGAGTTAAACAGGGCATCCAAAAGTCAGGGAGTTGTATGTATGCATCTGACGGTACTCCAACGGATCCAGGAGCCTTCCCTTGTGCAAATTTTCATGATCCTCTCTTAATCTCCTCCATATTAAATGTAATGTCAAAATCTATGATATTTGATGGTGGACAGACCACCCCTGAACTGTCAGTTGTGGATGCAAACATGGTGGAAAGTGATCTACCCATGCCTCTGCCCCTAAAGAGTTTACTGCTCTCCAGAAGAGATTATTGTCTTTGGTGCCTGTTGCATGAGTCAGATTAGCCTAGACCATGTCCTGTAAGTTCTGTTTTCTTAGCAGTATGGCCTGTTTATATCTAGTTCCATTCTCTATGGTGGCATAAGATCAATGGCTTTGCAAAATAGACTTGCTTTAGAATGCTTTGTGCGAAACAGGGAGGAGTTTGCAAGATGTTGCAGGTTGAACAATGTTGTACATACATACCAGACAATAATAAGGAGCTCAGAAAGTATATTGCGAACATGACAAACCTGAGAAAAGGCCTGAAGGAGTTAGAGATGACAGATGTCTGGGAATCAATAGTGAATGTGCAGTTGGAAAGTGGTTTGGAAGTTTAGGAAGAGGAATTGTTGGCAGTATCCTGAGACATATACTTTTAATAGCTTTGTGTGCCTTAGTTATATTTGGTTTCTATAAATGTATACAAGAAGCTGAAAGTGAAGAGAGCAGGGAAATGGAGAAAAAAGGAAGAAATTGAACTGGAGGCTAGAGGTTTTATCTATTAAAATGACATAAAGCAGTTAGAGGAGTACAAAAGCTTGTTCCTGGATTGAACTCAAAGATTATAACCTGATGTGATGGCTTGACTCACCATCAGAGGGGGGATTATTGTAGCGGAAATGTGATTGCTACCTTTGATGTCACAGTAGTCATCTATATGTGACATTCATTGCATTATGTTATTTGAAGTCCTAACATATTAATTGTAAAGTGGTAACCCAAAAGACTATAGTAATATGCATTCACTGTAGAATAGTGTTAGACCTGACAGCCTCAGGTTAGTCATCCCCAAACTTTTTACCTGCCTCCCTCCACTTTTCAGACACTGTTTTGTGGTTTTAGGACTCTGCACACTTTACCACTGCTAACCAGTGCTAAAGTGCATATGCTCTCTTCCTTAAACATGGTAACAATGGTTATTTCCCAATTGGCATATTGGATGTACTTGTAAGTCCCTAGTAAAGTGCAATACAAGTGCCCAGGGCCTGTCAATTGAATGCTACTAGTGGGCCTGTAGCACTGGTTGTGCCACCCATATAAGTAGCCCCTTAACTATGTCTCAGGCCTGCCATTGCAAGGCCTGTGTGTGCAGTTTCACTGCCACTTCGACTTGGCAATTAAAAGTACTTGCCAAGCCTTAAGCCCCCTTTTTCTATATATGTCACCCCTACGATAGCCCCTAGGTAACCGATAGGGCAGGGTGCTATGAAGGTAAAAGGCAGGAGAGGTACATGTGTGTTTTATCTTTCCTGGTAGTGGAAAACTCCTATATTTGTTTCCACTGCTGTGAGGCTTGCTCCTTTCATTGCATAACATTAGGCCTACCCTCACATACTGTTTGAGTGATAGATTCTGATCAGAAAGGGGTAACCAGGTCATATGTAGTATGGCCAGAATGGTAATAGAAAAGCCTGCTTATTGGTGAGGTTGGATTTTATAGTACTATTTTTGAAATGCCACTTTTAGAGAGTGAGCATTTCTGCACTTAAAATCCATTTGTGCCCTACTGCCTGTCTCCAATCAATGTCTGGGCTGGGCTCGTGAACAATTTCCTTGTGCATTTCACCCAGACAACCACAAACACAGAAGACTCAGTCACACCTGCACTCATCTGCATACTGAATGGGTCTTCCTGGGCTGGAAGGGTGGAGGGCCTGACACTTACATTTCAGAGGCTAGTAGCCTGCCCTCACACGATGGACTGCCAAACCCCCTACTGTGACCCTGGCAGACAGACCTGTACTGAAAGAGGAACTTGTGCACTTCAAAATCATTCTTTGAAGTCTCCCCCACTTCAAAGGTATTTATGGGTATATAAACTGGGTCCCTGACCCCACCAGATTAGATACTTCTGGACCTGAACCTGCAACCTGTCAAGAGGAACTGCCTGACGGCCCAAAGGATTCATCTGGACTGCTTTGCTGAGAAGGACTACTGCCATCTGACTTTGATGAGAAGTGCTCTTCAAGGGCTTGGATTGAGCTTGGCTCCTGTTTTCTGAAGTCTCAGGGCCAAAAAGACTTCATCTCTTCAAGGAACTCCTTGTACGCTGAAAATCGACGCACAGTTTGCTGGATATGACACACAGCCAGCCTTACAACGAGAACATTTCCATACAATCAAACTGGAACGACTCGGCCTGTTAGAAATGGGGTCTTTGGTTCACAGTCAGGTTACCCCCTGTTCAAGCAAGGACCCTCACTCTAGTCTGGGTAAAAGAGAATCACCCTCAGCTAACCCCTACTTACCCCCTTGGCAGCTTGGCAGAGGAGTAGGCTTAACTTCAGAGTGCTAGGTGTAAAGTATTTGTACCATCACACACAGTAACTTAATGAAAACACTACAAAATGACACAACACATGTTTAGAAAATAGGAAATATTTATCTAAACAAAACAAGACCAAAACTACAAAAATCCACAATACACAAGTCGAGTTATCAATTAAAAGGCAAAAAGAGTCTTTATGTAGTTTACAACACACACTAACACTGTTAATGTGAAAATGTAGTTTGGGTGCATCAAAAATAGCCCTGCATGGGCGAGTATGCATCAAAAAAGTGCTTGTGATGCGTCCATTTCACTCACGAGCGAGACACTGCGTTGTTTCTCCTTTCGTCGGGTCGGGCACGTCGTTTCTTCTCTCTGCAAGAGAGCGATGCGTCGATCCGGTCAGCACTCTCGGGTCTAGGCAGGCCTTGCGTTGTTTCTACACGCCCAGCGGTGCTTGCATCGGAAATCCAGCCGCACGATGATTCAAAAACCATGCAGCACGGGTTTCAATCTCCGACTCTGTCAGCCATGCTGTGCCTCGTTTCTCCAGTTCCGTGTGTCGACCCTTCATTCACATTTACGCCGAGCACTGATTTTCACCTGCAGAGCCGGCGGTGCTTCGTTTCTTCAGCCGCAGATCGGAGTTGCATCGATCTTTTCCCCGCACGGCACTCTGTGCGTGGATTTCTTCCTCTTAGGATGCCAGCTTCTCCTTTCAGGGTCCCAGGAACTGGATGGCCACCACTTGGCAGAGAGAAGTCATTGCTGTCCCTGAGACTTCAAACAACAGGAGGCAAGCTCTAAATCAAGGCACACAAAGTCCAGTCTTTGCCCTCTTACTCTGGCAGAAGCAGCAACTGCAGGATAGCTCCACAAAGCACAGTCACAGGCAGGGCAGCTCTTCTGTAGGAAAGTACCATCTTGCCTGGCATGTTGCTCTTCCTCAGCTATTCAGCTTTTCTCCAGGCAAAGGTTCCTCTGGTTTCCAGAAGTGTTCTACAGTCTGTGGTTTTGTGTGCCCTTCTTATACCCAATTTATCCTTTGAAGTAGGCCTACTTCAAAGTAAAGTCTCTTTTGAATGTGAAATCCTGCCTTGCCCAGGCCAGGCCCCAGATACTCACCCGGTGGTCGGAGACTGCATTGTCTGAGGGCATGCACAGCCCTTCAGGTGTGAGTGACCACTCCTCCCCTCCCTCTTAGCACAGATGGCTCATCAGGATATGCAGGCTACACCCCAGCTCCCTTTGTGTCACTGTCTAGTGTTAGGTGCAACCAGCCCAATTGTCAAACTGACCCAGATAGGGAATCCACAAACAGGCAGAGTCACAGAAATAGTATAAGCAAGAAAATGCTCACTTTCTAAAATGTGGCATTTTTAAACACACAATCTCAAAATCAACTTTACTAAAAGGAGTATTTTTAAATTGTGAGCTCAGAGACCCCAATCTCCACATGTCCATCTGCTCCCAAGGGGAATCTACACTTTAATTAGATTTAAATGTAGCCCCCATGTTAACTATGAGAGGGAAAGGCCTTGCAACAGTGAAAAACAAATTTAGCACTACTTCACTGTCAGGACATATAAAACACATTACTATATGTTGTACCTTAAGTATACACTGAACCCTGCCCTCGGGCTACCTAGGGCCTCCCTTAGGGGTGTCTTACATGTAAGAAAAGGGAAGCTTGAGGCCTGGCAAGTGGGTACACTTGCCAAGTCGAATTTACAGTTAAAACTGCACACACAGACACTGCAATGGCAGGTTTGAGACATGATTACAGAGCTACTTATGTGGGTGGCACAACCAGTGCTGCAGGCCCGCTAATAGCATTTGATTTACAGGCCCTGGGCACCTCTAGTGCACTGTACAAGGGATTTACTAATAAACCAAATATGCCAATCATGGATAAACCAATTACATGCACATTTTGTAAAGGAGCACTTGCACTTTAGCACTGGTTAGCAGTGATAAAGTGCCCAGAGTAACAAAACAGCAAAACCAGAGTCCAGCACACATCAACAACCTGGGGAACAGAAACAAAAAGTTAAGGAAGACCAGGCCAAGGATGAAAAGTCTAACACAGCCCGACTTCCCAAGTGAAGATTTGATGCAGCGCCTGCCTTGCGACCGGAAATTCAACGCACAGCCCTACCGGATCAACTCACAGCTGAACCCTATTGACACACAGCTGACCCGGAACGACGCAGCCTGACTTCTCGAGTAAAGAATCGACGCAGGACCTGCCATGCGACAGAAAATTCGATGCACTGATATACCAAATCGGCACAACACCTGTGGCTTCATCCCACACACCTAGAATTTCCACGCATCGTCCCTGGGCATCAAAAAGATCACTGCATCGCAGTAGGGAACCAAGACTGCATGCCGGAAATCAATGCAAAGCTCCTTGCAGCATGGAAAAAAACGATTCAATGCCTGTGCCATCCCGGAAATTCCACCGCACACACTAATTTTCCACGCATGTCCTCCTCTGCGGTCTCCTTGCATGTTATTTTTGACGGAGACCAGGTACTTTGTGAAACCAAGAGACAACTGTTGATTTCTAAGATTTAAGACCCTTTTTAATCTTGCAAAAGTAATATCTCAACTTGTGCTTAATGAATCTTTTTCGTTTTGACCTTAATTTAGCCAGATAAATATCCTATATTTTTCTAAATCTGTGCGGTGTATTTTTGTGGTGTTTTCACTGTGTTACTGCATGATTTATTGCACAAATACTTTACACATTGCCTTCTAAGTTAAGCCTGACTGCTCAGTGCCAAGCTACCAGAGGGTGAACACAAGATAATTTAGATTGTGTGTGACTTACCCTGACTATGATTGTGGTCCCTAATTGGACAATGGTATATTCGTCTGTCAACTAGAGACCTCATTTCTAACAAATAGCAATTTAAGTGATGTGGCATAGCCCTAGAAATTAATGTATAGCTAATTAATTTGATTTCATATGTTTCTTTATGATGTTAATTAATGGTTTTCACTAAAATGACAATGAGTTTCTAAAGAGAAGTGTTTTAAATCTTACATGGAAATGTGACAAATGCACTTCTGCATTATAGCTAATGAAATATATTAACATAGTTATTTTGTTTTAAATCTACTGTAACATGAACACTGACAAGATTTAATAATAATTTGATCATTTTGAATGTTAAATGTGCCTTACTTGATTTAAATGAATGTGCCATTTTAATTCACATTAGTTAGCCTATGTGAGGATCTGTTTCATAAAATGTGATAATAGTGTTGTTCTTGATAACGTGTCATTCTTTTCAGACTTTGATCCCATGAAATGTTAGCTTGGAAATAGATGTTCTATGGTTTTACACATAGTAAGTCTGAGAAAGTAATCTTCAAGCTGGTACATTGAGGAAATGTGGAAATTGACTGTGTACAATTGTTTTAACTCATAAAGATGAGCTAAGATGGATGCCTTTCCCATGTCGGTAATGGAAATCTTTTGTAATGTTTCAAATGAGTGTTGCATGATGGACTTTGATTGGACAGTTACACCTGATTCATGTGGAATGATGGATGAGTGAATCATCTTGCACTTTGGACTTTAATATGCCCTTTCCCAGTTGGATAAGCAGTATTCCTCTTTCCTTTCCCTTTAGGAGCAGATTCCCTTGAACTCTAAGAAGTACAGCCCTCTCTGCCCTTACCCTTTATTTCCAATGCTTTGCTGAGACTTAGAATGTTTCCCCTGACACAATGAGAAGACTCTTGACTGAGCTCCTTAAATGCTGACCCCTTCCCTTTTTACTAACTTTTTGCCAAGCCTGGTTAGTCTTCTTTTGCCCCACATGTCGTTTTTCCAAAAAAAAAAATTATATTTTCGCTTTTTTTTTGTCCCTATGTGTTTTAGCCCAGCACATGCTAATTTGAAACCTAATAACTTGTAGGGTTTTCCCATTGTTCTAGCCTGCTAAGATGATTTAAAATTGCCTTAACGCTTTAAATAACTTAACAGTTTGTTTTCTAGTCATCAAATTATTCTATTGATGTTTTGTATCGCTGTTGTTGAATGTTAAGTCAGTTTGATGTTAGTTCGCATGAATCTTTTCCGTCGCCTTGGTCAACCCATGGTGATTTAGTATCTTTAGAATTTTGTTCTGAGAATCACTTACATAAAGTTGAGCCTGAATCTGTAATAAAACCCTTAACTTTATTTCAGAATGGAGTTTTCTTTGTATGGCCAAATGGGTCATACTGTCATTTTGAATAGGTTGTTTGAGTTTTATGCCTCATATTTTATTTCCACTTATGTTGGGTGAAAAGACTCACTGACCTTGTTAGAAGCATAACCTGAGAGAGATGCTTTAACACCCTCACCACAATTCCAAAGTGAAGCATGGCACAAAGTAAGTCTTCCAGGCAGTTGACATCTTGCACACGAGTGAGGAACATGCAAATTACACACTTTATGACCTTCCCTTAGAATGAGCAGGACCACTGGAATTATTCCCCAGAAGATTAACAATTTATGTACCAAAGTTAAAGTACACTGCAAGAAAAGAAAAATTATGCTGCATAATGCAGAACATTTTGTGGTGATAATACTTCATTCTTTGGTGTTTTTCACAATGTTAGCACTACTCAGGCAGAGGTTGACCCTAATAATTTTCATGTTACCACCTAAATTCAGTGATCAAAATATCAATGTGACCTGTCACTCCATGATAAAGGGCCTGTCATTGAGTGGCAATATTTGTGGCAGCGATTTTGGTAACTTTTGAAGTGCTTGATCTAGAAATATTTTTAGTTAAAATCTAAAAATTAGGCAGAAGATGATGGATGATTTTGGTACCGTGACAAATTGAAAATTATGCAGAAAATGTCACAGCTCCGGAACCACATACTTCCAGTGGCCCTGAAAAAGAGGCAGATTGGTTTCAAATGCGCCCGTTTACGCATAAAAGGAGGCCAGAGATAGGAAACTGTGGTTCTTCCTGTCTACCTAGCTTAGCCGAATGGTGTTCGTTGAAGGCACGTCAAATGACATAAACATAGGGGGCAAAGACTCTAAAATGGCTTTCATCAATTTTTATTCAAGATATTTACACTTGTTATTATAAAAATATAAAATGATGTTACTTATTTGTACATTTACAATCTCAGATATACATTACACTCGTAGAGACTGTTTCACGTCACTGTAATTTGAGCTTAAAACATAACCGCTTGGCAAAATCTTGAAAATTCCCTGTAAAGCTTTAAACAAGAGGTACATTACATCAAGATGACGACCGAAATATTCATAAATATGAAACATGCTAGAGCACATGGTCGTTGTTTAGGGATAAGGAGAAGAGGAGGGAAAAGGGGAAGTGGAGGATGACTGATTGATGGCTGCTGTGGGAAAAAGGAAATTCTGCCAATAAACGACTTACAAAATAACTTAAAATGGCATTGAGTGAATAGCAAGGGACGTGTTCCACCGTGTGCGGCGTTCCGTTGTAGTCTGCAATAGCATCCGATTTGTTACCTCAAAGTCATAAAAAAGTGGACACTTCTCAGCTTTATAGTGCTTTCAGAAAATGTTAAGCGTTTAACATCGCTAATGTCGCACGCAATTAACACATCTGTTTGACGAGCAGTCCGAGAGCCCAGCCGTGGAACCTAAGACGAGGAGGCTGGGATTGAAAGTCCATGCACGAGGTTGATGGCTTCCTGCGTTTTCATAATTGAACCGGAAGATTTTCTGTTCATTGCTAATGCTGGAGAGAAGAAAATAGAGAGTCAGACATGGGCAACAACAGCACGCAAACAGAAACAGAAGCACATAGGGAGGCCTGCGTTCACTGGAACAGGGACAGTGCACGTGTTCTGCGAGGCCTGGAAACATTTTGGACAACAAAGCCTCTGTTTTTTCTTCTGTACAGAATTAAACGCGCGTGTAAGAACCACGCATATTGGCACAATAACGACGTTTTTATGCCCAATCGGCTCTCTTAATAGATACCTGATTACATCTGTGTTCTTTGAAACCTGAGCATGTTACACTGAGGCCGGGAGCCAACGGGGAGTAGTTCACTACTGCTTAGCTATCATGAAACAAACGCAAAGCAAGAATACATTGAACAACAGCCATTGTAATTAATGGTGACTTATTTCTGAGGATTGCACATGTATGGTACATTTTGAACGTGAAACTAATTGCGTAAAGTGGCGTAATTTGGGGGGGTTTGTGTAACAAGCATTCCACGAAATTCCTGAAATATCAGAAAGTTCGCTACTGTAATTTAATATTTGCACAGGAGTAATAAACTTCCAAAACAAATTCACATATGGTTTGCTGCTATCTCCTAACACGCTGATAGCACAATATTAGGCGCTATTGATGGCAATCAGAATTTGACGTTGGCAGGATGAACAAAGCTTTCTGGCAGAGGAAATCATCCAACCAGCTGCTATTTTATTAGTGCTTCAGAACGAATGCATCGCTGATAGGGCTGGATCGACAAGACCCTCGTTTAAAACTGGCAACAAAACCAAAATCATTAGGAAACTGGGTACAAAGCAAATTTTAAGTCTTGCTTACAGACAGCTTTAGTTATAAGTTAATACGACCTATCGTGACTAATACATTAAAATATATACATATAGTGGGCTTTGGGTCAGTGCGTTACTCCTAATTGGAAAGCTCTCTTGTCTATATTACTTTCTTGCTTCTTATTTAGTGACTTTGCTCCCTGTTGTTTGTCCTTAACTGGCGCATTTCTTCATTACTCTGATCTGTTTGGCTCACTAGAAACTTTTCACTGCTTGCATTCAAGGAAATATTTTTTCTATTACTATCAGCACTCAGTGAGTGCATGTGTTTTCTTAATCTCTTCCATTTGTGCTTTCTCCTCAAATATCTGCCCTCACACACCCTGTGTTGTTCCCTATTTTCACTCCCAGCTTGGAAGTTGTATTCCTTACTCCTCCATGCCTAGCTTTTTTTGTCTCTTCCCTCCCCACTTCAAGTTCTTCTGTTGCCCTCATCTCCTTTTCACAAAATGCGCTTTCATGTACATTTGTCATATTTTTTACATTTATTGCTCAAAGACTGGTGGTTGCCACCTTACAACATCAAATGTAAAAAAATGGCTGCATGGTGATAAACGCATGCCTATAAATCATCAAGATGGGCCTCCACAGGGTCCTGACATACATGTCCATGCATTATGATGCATGTGTTCGTACAAGTCATTGCACTTTTCATTTTTGCTGATGCTGCACAGCATTGGCAACAAGTATTTATTTTCTCTTTTTGCTGGTGCTGAACAGCACTGGAATTTTTTTTTTTACAAAGGCGATATGCCAATGCTAATTCGTAATGCAGTATTTACAAACTTGCAGTAATTACCAAGTGGTGTAACAGTATTGGTGTATGGGGCAGATTTTTGAAAAGTGGTGTTGCAACTAGTGCAGTGCCACTTTTCTTGCACCCCTTAGCGCCCCCCTAATGCCACCATGTGTGTGCCGTATTTGAGATTCGGCACACCATGGCGGTAGTTAGGGAACTAGCGTCATGATTTTTGACACTAGTTCGGCGCTTTGCAGGATTAGAATTACTAATTACTACATTACTATTTGCAGCGCCGTCCATACCACGCCGAAAGAAACGCTTGGAGACATCTGAGGCTTACCATGGTCCTCTAGCCTCTTCTTACTCGACCTCCTTCTCAAAACATAAGACATCAATTTGTCTCTGGTACTTTGGAATATTGAGCTATTTATCTGCATCATAGCCTTGATAAAGTCTACCCAGACGAAACACGTGTCGGCTGTTGTCTATTTGGGCTGATGTTCATTTGAAAAAGATTTCTGTTGTCATCTCTTGACTCTGGCTCCAAGATGTTACACCTTGGGCCACAGATTATTGTTTCATCTAAAGACATCACGAGGAATAAACTGGAACATTATAACCGCTTGGGATGTGCCGTGGTTTTTCTTCTTTGCATATCATAACTGCAACCCTCTCTTGGGGCAACAGTTTCCGCACTCTGTGGCTGGGTGCATACCACTTCGAGCACTCCCCCCATCGTTCTACGTCATCATGGACTTTGTAAACAAACAATAGCTTATATTTGGAAAGTGCGCTCTCTCCTTTACACAGCCACCTTTTTTCTTATTAGAATAAAAAATGTTGACATTAATCCTACAAAGCAACAAGAGGCCCACTGAAAACAATGGGAGCCTCTTTTTAACCTCAGCTCTGAGCAGGCGTTAAAAATGGCAATAAAAGTGACGCAAAGAAATCTCTTAGATTTCTGTGCACTATTTTTTCGGCCCCCCTAATGGGGAACACCCCTCCCTTGCATACATTATGCCTGGTGCAGACATAATGTGGCGCAAGGGGATACAAAGTGGCGCAATGCAAGCACTGTGCCACTTTGTAAATATGGTGCCGTGTTTTTGGCCATCTCACTCCATACTAGTGTAAAAAAAATGACGCTAATGTGTTGTTAGGATGGTGTTAGGCCCTCTTAAATCTATGTCTCCTAGTAATTATCACAAATGAGTCTAGCAGGTAAAGTCTGCAATAAGGAAGCAGTAGGTTATGCTCCAGTTTTAGAGTCATCATCAAAATACGTCGATCAGGTTGTGAGTGATGTAAAACCATCAAAGGCCTTCATTCCGAGTGGTCATTTAATTTAAATGGGGCCAAAACCAGTAGTCAGTCCCACTGGAACTAATGGATCTGCAGCAGCACCACAGATCTGTTCACTTTTATACGGAGATTTCACCTGCTGAAAGCAGCCAAAATCTTCAGGCGAAAATGAGGAATTATTTGTGGAATAAGATGCAGAATACCGATTGCCCCCAGTAGTTGCTCAATTTTTAGTGGAACCTCAGAGTCCAACTCAAGATGAACCAGATTTTCCCACCCCAGAGTTACTAGTATCTCTTGGTGAAGTAACTCATATGGTCGGGAAAAAACAGCTCATTTCCAGGGTCACTTTAGTAAGAGCCTAAGCCATTACCAGTGTATGTACTGATAGGTTCCTAAGGAGAGTCCAAGAATGCATTGGCATCAATCCAATTTGAACTGACATATGTGCTGCCATGCAAGTGAAAATGTGGCATTTCCTTATCCTTCCCCAAAGTCCGGGACAAAAGAAGTTAAAAATGGTTAAAAAAAATACAAAAAAATAAATCACAGTCAAATCAAAAGATATGTCAAATATGTACATGAAAGTGTGCAAAAAGTAATAACACTAGGAGCAGAGTGCACCGAAAGAAATAGGAGTAGGAGAAGAGTGCAGAGGATGAGAGGGGAGTGCCAGAATTTAGGTATAACAGGACAAAGAACAAGAATGGGCACATGAGAGTATGGGAGTAAGGATGACAAAGTGTTAGGATGGAAGTCAAACGACAACCCGAGGGTGTCGAACAAAATAGGCATGGAGAAGCAAGAGGAGGATGGACCATGAATTAATGTAAATGTGGAACAAAGAATATCAACAATATCACAAAAGCGAAAGGGAGCCATTGAGGGAGCAAAGGAAGGAGATATGTAAGCAGTGGGAGTGAGACAAAAGGGAAGACGAAAACAGAACTGAAAATAGACTGCAGAGGAGCTCAAGTTTGTGTGGGGAGTAAAGATGGGTAGCAAACCTTTATAGGGGTGGAGTGTAAATACTTTCTTTGATTTTGACTGAGTGAGCAAGTGAAGTGAATGAGCCCACTTCCCTTTAGGAGGGATCAGTGAGTACTACCCCAAATTGTTTTGAAAAAAAAACAGTCATATTGTGCATTTTACATTAACATTCATAAATTGACAAAGAATATCCAGAAGTAATGGAGGGGCACAAATACAATACTTCTATACTGTTGTTATCTGCCAGGCAAACACGTCAAGGGTCCTGGGATTCACTAAGAATTATTGGAATACCTATGCATTTACAGCCCCATACTCCCGCTTGTTATTTTCACTAAGCATTCACATTTATCCATTCATTAATCATATATAGACACAATGTGCCGTTCAAACAGAATCTCTCTCTCCATCGCACTCTCTGTCTCTCTTTCTCAAGTGCCTTCACACACCCCCCTCTATCCCCATCCTCCTCCCTACTAATCAGGACAATACATTCTTTGGAATGCACTGACAACACATAGATACACCGTAAGGCTTAAGAAGAATAAAGCCAGCATGGTCAATTAAATCAGTTTAAATTCCCAGATTTGGGCATGGCCCTCCTGCCAACATACAATCTGAGGCAGACCATCTATTCCTTAAATAGGAACGGAGAATGATGGGTAGTGGTGGTTCGACTGGGTGCCCTTCCCAAATCTGGTATGTGTACAGTCAATAATAGTTCATGTTGATGGGAGCTGTGGTGAAATGCAGTGAAATAAGCTCCACTACCCCAGAGCGTAATGGTGTTCGAATGAAACACCAAGCAAGTTTTATCCCAGACACTGCAGCACTCGAGAGAAAGTTCATAAATAAACAAGTCCTCTAGTTAAGTTTAGTTGTAGTGGGTTCTTTAAATGGAAGACATGGACATCATATACATAGGATGGTCGGCGTTCCATAATCACAGCCATCATGGTCATAAGATGAGCATTATTCCATACACACAGCCAACACGTGTTTCGTCACAACATGTGACTTTTTCAAGGCTCTAGAAGTAAATACAGTGTAAGTAGTGCCAAAAAGTATCAAAAGTAGGAGCAGTATGGGTGAGGGTATGTGGGGTCACTAACTTATAATAGGGTGCAAAGAGGACCCTATTGTATGAGACATTTTCCCTCAATGGTATACATTGTTCATACTATGTATGTGGTGTACGCCCAGCCCTTGCCTGATGTACAGATGTATGAAATAAAAACTTTTGAATAACAAATATTTTTCAGCAGGGGTAAGCATTAACTCCCTGCCTACACCCTCCCCATCCCTCCCTGGCCTGGTCACCTCCATTAAAGTGGTACTGGCATGTCCAATGAGGACAATCCATCACTGTAAACCTCTCTACTCTTCACCGTCCCTGCCTCCCTTGGGCCAAGGGCAACATGAACTGGGTATTGAATAATAAGCTAAAACTAAAAGCAGCCTAATGAAAATCTTTTTTGTACAACAACACTAAAAACACCTTACAGGAAGATAGAAAGTGAGGCATCCAAAAAATCATTTCTGCAAGGCTGCTAAAAATGAGTGCAAAGGCCTACAACTTAGTAGGGCCAGTTGGCGCCTCACATCAGGGATTTTAAAAAAAGTGCAATTGACCTTCTTTGCCTAAATCAGACAAAATAAACGGGTTACTTATTAGGTCCACTAGCATTTCACTTTACCAATTTTGTATCTGAACATGTATTATTTAACAGGTAAAGTATCCTGAGATTCTGTTTAAGGGGTGATTTCATTTTGAGTCGTCAGCGTGCAGATTGTAAGTGGCCTGTTCTTGGCTCACGTCAATCACAATTGAGTTGGTTTTATAAGGTAATTACCAGCAGCAAAATCATGCTTTCTCACAGAACATGCACCATCAATAGCTGCCCACAATTACCTTCACTTTACCTAAATTGTCTCCTAGTTTTTTTTCATGCTTTCTTGTTCAACTTGATGTGTACTTTGGAATACGACAGGCGTTTCAGACCCTAGGCCCACATGTAAGAAGCTTTTGAGGTTGCAAATGGCCCAATTCACAGATTTGGGCTGGTTGTGACTGCAAAAATGTTTTTTTTGATGTACAAATACCAAACTGCGACTGTACAGAATTACAATTTCTGTTTGTGATTTCGTATTTGGAAGGGGCGTGTGTAGGGTGTCCCTTCCAAATACCAAATTGTAGTGGCATGTATTAATGTTTTGCAACCAAAAAGTAGTAGTAAAACATTAATATTTTACCAACTCAAAGTAGGAGGTGGTAACTTTTCTCAAATGAGCAGTCACCAAAGGGTGCCTTCCCCTTTGAGAATGCAAAAGAAATATATTTTTAAGAGTAGGCAGTGGTTCCATGGACCACTGCCTTATCTTAAAAAATGAATTTTAAAATTTTATTTTTTTTATTTGAAAAACATCCCTTTTTCCTTTAAGAAAAATGGGTTGCATTTAAAAACATTTAAAAAAGAGTACTTTATTTAAAAGCAATCCCAGTCATGGTCTGTAATGTCTCCCATTGCTATTGGATTGCAAACTGCGACCTTCCTTATTAATATTGCTGAGGTAGGTCGATTTGCAAGCCACTAGGAATTGTAATTATAAAAATAAAAGATTGATACATTGGTAATAGCGATTTCCTCATAGCGATTTGGAAACAATATCACTATTGGAAATCGTTATTCTAAATGTTCGTACATCTGTTCGCAAACTGGTTAAAATTAAAGGGTGGCAAGATGGCTTGCTTTCAAACTGCATAGACGCATTCCTATGTTGAAATACGTTGAAAATATAATTTATCTGGGGAAGTTAATTTTGGCATGAGCTTGTATGCTCTTCCTCTCCCAGACAGCATACTAGAACCAAGTCAGGAGGTTCTACTCAATCATAAGCTGGCCTAGGAATACAAGATGACCCTTCTTCTCTATTCCGGATTATGCTAGAGCATAAGGTGCATGAATAACAAGCCCACAAGGTCCTTGCAAGACAAGCTGAACTGGCTGAGGCTAGTGTAGCATATAATCGATTTGTTGTAAATGTGTGAGGCCAGAATGCACACCCATCATCTACACACATGCACAATACAGTCAGTAGAGCCCGCTTCTGCTATTAAGGTGGTAGTACAGCAATTACATGCAAACAAATGATTGATGAGATTGTTGTATTCATGTAAAAGCAGTAACATGTCAAGCAATTAGGTGCCCAGTTGGCATTACATGTTGCATCCTGGCGCCTGCTATGGACAAGATGCCAATAGTGGGGTTAAGGTGAGGATAGTAATCTTTCTAGCAGGGGTAGTTAGTAAATGGCACATTTTGTGGATGTCATGATGCTCATATCAGCATATGTGATGATAAGTGGCATGGCTAAGAAAGAAATGGAAGTCTTTAAGTGAATGCCAAGATTGTGAGAGAAATAGAAAGAGGCCAGGAAGCAGGAAGGAAATGCTATGGATACGGGTGTAAGGCAGGTGAGAGAGGAGGAGGATGAAGGAAGGAAAAAGGATTCTGTCCTATAAAACTTCAGCTAGAATGTGATGACAAGAGAAGATAAAGAAGTAATGACCTGGGAGTCAAATGTGAATAGCAAAGATCTTCAAAATATGGGGGGCGTCCCATGGGGGTCCATTCCCAAGGAGGCATAAATAGGCCTACAATCACTTTGAAATGAAGACAGCCTGGAAGAGCTACTTTCGTGTTCCCAGGTTATCTTCATTTACATGCAGTAGCTGAAGTGCATAAAAAAGTGTGGGAACTGTAATACCAACTGGCAGGGGGTGGGGCAGTGAGTATGGAGTCGGGGTCAAAGACAAGGCTAAAAAGCATAAAATGTTCTGCATCTTGTTGTTTCTTTCACTTTCAAGTAACTGCACATAAACAAATGAAAAATAAATGCATGTTAAACTAACCTGTAGGATGTCCTCCTTTATGTTATGAAACCTGGATTGGCTAACGTGATCAATGCAGGTGTCTGGGTGTGTGTGTATGTAAACAAGGAGTCATGTAATTAAACCCTGATTGGTGCAGTGAGAAATAGTGACTTCTATATTTATAGTGCTACGAGGTCCAGACTGTGATAGAAAGCACATGAATATGTCATTATTTTAAAACTGTATTACACCATATAAAATAGGCTGCCGAAACATGACGTAGTGTTTAAGATCAAACAAGCACTCTGAAAATATAAATTTTTGTAATTAGTAACCAGACTGTGTTTAAAGCAAATATTTTTGCAAGTGTACATTAGAAGGACATAATCCAGAACTCGGCTGATACCAACCTTATTTTACCACTCAGAAAGAATACATTGTTGTCACTATGAAGCTTCAAGGGTGCTTTTGTGTAAAGATGAGTCAAGGTAGGGGCAGGGAGAAGGCAAGCAGGGTTGCATTCAGGTTCGTTTATCCTCCTGACCCTTAGAGACTCAACATAATGGCGCAGGAGAAAAAGGACAAGAGGGAGATCCAATGATTATACCCAAGATATGGTACATTGGAAGGAGCACTATGTAGAGCCTCATTTTTTGTTTAGAAATGGACGGTGATAGCTTCCTCAAAGAACTGCACCTGGGAAAGAAGATGACAAATAGGGCTCTTTTTATTTTTTAAAGGGTAATCACTACCATTAGTTGCGCAGGTGCTGTATCATTGGTGTCAGTCGTGTAATTTGTCACTAGGAACCTGTTATGGCTGTCCTACCATAAAAATGGGTTTTCCTTGCTAGCATTAGGGCCCAGTCACCCTTGCTGCGCACACAAGAGGGACAAGCAATAGGGGAGAGAGCTAGACTTTTTTAAAGCAAAGTATCAGAACGCCTGCTTTGGGCACTAGGCCCAGGAATGATATCCCTGTGGAATAGTCAGAGTAGACAACCTACTTCGCAGATCTGTACATTTTGGAGCTGCAGCTGCGAGATTATGACAGTTTTGCTATCCTTCCTTTCTTTCATTAGGGGACCAGTGCATACTTGTTGTGGAGTTTTGCTTTGGACTTCCGAGCAATGACCATGAGAGGGGAAAATATAAGCAGAAGCGACACCTTGGTTTATGCATCAGAGAGATGGAAGGGAGGGGGATGGATTGAGATGGGAGCTCATGTCATTAAGAAAGGGCAGAGGAGGCAACCTGCGTCACACGACAGTAGCTATCATTAGCAAAGCAGGTGCAGTGGCACTGGGGGGACCAGGAGCCCAAAGGGCCCAGAGGGCCCATGCCATTAAAATTATAAATGTCCTACTGCATGGGGGCTCATTTTCCTTGCTAGTAATATGACAAAGGGCACGTTGCAGAAGAAATGGAGTAAGGGGAAAGATGCAGGAGCTTATTTTCTCTAAAAAGGACAGAGCTTCTTTCAAACTTGAACTGATGGTCAGGAATGGTGGGGAAGGGTTCAAAGAAGAAGATGAGCTGGCCTGCTTCCCAGGGCTGTAGCTATCACTAGTGCATCAGGTGCAGTTGCACTCGGCCCTAGGAATGCAAGTGGCCCACAGCAGCACCCCAACTTTGGGAAATAGTGTTTAGGGCTATTCTATTTTGTCTGATACATTTGTTCTTTTATAAACTCCGCATCTACTGTGATTTATGAGATACACAAAAGCACACCTGAAATTATCTCAAAGTGCCTGCCCCCTGAGATTAGCCACGTCCCCTTCGTTTCCCAAACCTTGCTGTAAAGTTTTGGAGGGGAGCCCGATATTCAAATCATTTTGCTTACTGGGCCTCGGTGTAAAGCAGTACGAAAACCTCTGGTATAGAGCGAGAGGATAGACCAAACAGGGACACAATGAGGTCAAGAGCATTGAAAATAGAGAAAATTCCACATATACACGAATTTGAAAGTATATTTTGCACTGGTTAGCCTGTCCAAGTATCTATGCAAATCTATGTAACTGAAACCACAACACGTATGTGCCTGGGGCACACCTTTACTTTTAGTGATACCTGTTACTTGTGACATTTGGGTGTAGACCCATTAGCTTTGCAAATGTTTTTGTTCCCAGACTGTCGTTGTGTGTGTGCATGCACAGATAGCCATCCTGTGATAGTTCTCCATAAAGTTTAAGCATCCCAAAATGGCTGCAGAGGAGCACACACATGCTCATGCATGCACACATATGTGGGCCAAGAAGGAATGCTTTTATTTATGCGTGTCTGAAACACCATTCCAAGGTGTCTGCTATTTGTGCGTTCACACAGGTGGTGATCTAAGAATTGTTTTAAAGCATTCAAAATTGCTGCCTGTTTATGCACATGCATAGCAGGAATGGCGTTTCATAAAGCATATGAAAAAACATTATTTGCGCATGTGCACGTCTGCCTGAAAGATCATGCTATGGTTGCTAAAAAATGCAAAAATTACTGCCCACCATTGCACTAGTGGTGGTCAGCAGCAGACTATGCTGGAGTAAGCAGGTACTCACAGCAACTATTTATTTCCGGTTGCATTGAAAAATATTTAAAAATACTGAAGTTAGCCTGAAGTTAGCCTATCACATGTCATGCTTTCCATCCACTGGTCATTGCCTCTCATATGACATCACAGATGGCATCAAAAATTGCATGATCATAGCTATTTATGATTACATCTCATATAACCTCTCTGATTAGATCTGTGACGTCACAGATGCTATCAATATCACCAGAAATTACAAAAGTGGCTTCTTCTGGAAAAACATATGATCATAGCAAAGAAATATACTGTTATTTAGAAAAATATTATCAAATGACTTTTGGACTGAATATTTATAAGGCGTAATAGCCAACATACTGTATCCACCGACAAAGTTCACAAAGTTTGATGCCACCATGAATATCATTATTTTCATAGCACCTCCTTCCAGGTTTGGCATGAGTGCATACTAAGGGGGTCATTCCGACCCTGGCGGCCGGCGGTATGTTGGCGGTAACACCGCCAACAGGCTGGCGGTGTTCCGCCAGCAATTCTGACCGTGATGGAAAAGCCACGGTCAGACCGCCGGTCCCTCCACTTTCCCGCCAGGCTTCCGCCTGGCGGGCATAATCCCCAGGGCAGCGGTGCAAGCACCGCTGCCCTGGGGATTATGAGTCCCCGACCGCCAGCCTGTCCGTGGCGGTAAACACCGCCATTGAAAGGCTGGCGGTAAGGGGACTGGGAGTGCCCCTGGGGGCCCCTGCACTGCCCATGCACTTGGCATGGGCAGTGCAGGGGCCCCCAGGCATAGCCCCATCGCGCATTTCACTGCCCGAATTTCGGGCAGTGAAATGCACGACGGGTGCTACTGCACCCGCTGCACATCAACATTGCCGCCGGCTCTATTACGAGCTGGCGGCAATGTTGATGTACCATTTCCGCTGGGCCAGCGGAAATGTCGGAATAGGGAGGAATGAATACCGCTGGCAATGGTGGTATTCTGTCTCCCCCGGCCTCGGCGGTCTGAAGAAAAGACCACCGAGGTCGGAATGACCCCCTAAGTCTTTTAACCGTGTGTTTAGAACAAACAAATACACTATAAAGTATAACTTGAATGGTTCAAAGGCACATGAAAACTTATTTTGACTGTGGCATACAGCAGAGGTGCACACCAATACACTTTATAACATACTTATTTTTGTAGAGCGGTGCGACTTATATGTTAGCAAAAAAGATCTATTGACATCAACGAGCCCAAAATGATGGATGTAAAAGAGCGTTTACAGTTAAGGAATCATATTTTGAAATTGCCTGATTTCTAAATGTACACGTTTGCCTAAACAGAGAAAAAATACCTTCATAACCACTTATTGTACAAAAAGGTAATGGTATGAAATTATTTACTTTGGGTTCTATAGGCACTTTTCTGACACACATTTAGATTTTACAGCGTAAAATATGTATCCCCAAAACAGAAAGCAACAATATGTTTTACTATTTATAAAGCTTTACTTACATTTCAAACCCATCTATATCAAGCACACATTTAAACTCATAACTCAATAAATAGTTCAGAAAATGTTAATAGACAACAGTACAAAAGAACTACAAATGCGTTGCTCGCCAGATTTTGCAAGTAATCATAGAAAACCACTGCATGTGCTGTCTTTCGGTGGATCTTAGTGATATTATAAATTCTGTATGGGTAATGTGGAAAGACCCTTGTTGTGGAACACAATGTGTGTTAAACAGCCTGATGTCTTCATAAAACTGCCATGTTTAGATTCCATAAGGAATTTTCCCCACCTATTGCCCACGACACATGCCCAAATCATGTTCATATAAAATATTTCCTCTTTTCAGGATCACTGTTTGGGTCACATATTGCAAGAGAATACTTATTGTTGCATGACACTGAAATGTGGCAGGCTTTCAATTCAAAGTGAGCAAATTGTCTCTGAAGGATAACTTCAGTTATCTCCTGGAAGGTGAACTAAGCAATATCTGATTACCCATTGCATCACTAACACACAATTGTAATTCACAGTCTTCAGCCAGACATTCCAAATACCAAAATATTGGGAGCATGGACCAATTTTCAATTTACTAAGTTTGACTTTCCTTCAAATTTCTATTGTATCAGGTGAAAAGAAAATGGCCAAATGTTACCTTCAAGTCATATACACAGCTAATACCCAACTCGACACAAAATTATTTGGGATTGCTTTAACTTTGTTTGGGATATCTGTCCTTGTTCCCAACAACTGCAGCATTCTGAGACTTTGAAAGGGTTGTTCACTTTTGTAAATGCTGGGAAGCATATTAGGGATCTGGAGAATATTGTTGGCATAAATTAGGTGGTATGAACTTTAAACAACAGCCTATATGAGCACCCACCATATCTCTTGTGTAATCTATAGAGTGCATTGGATTGTGCAGTAAAGATTAATTTCTACAATCAGAAAGTGAGACCAATAATGACTTTCAATTGAATGAGATTCCTCGATATCTATTTTTAGCCACCAAATTCAGGCAGATTTATCAAGTGATCAACAACCTTAAAATAATGTTTTTCCACACATGATCATCTGGCTTTTCTCAAAATTGCTTTTCAACTTATTTTCATTAACTTTCCAGGCAATGGTGGAGCTTCTCATACTTTTGCACAACTGGCAGTGAAAGATGGCACCACTGCATTGTATTCCATGAGAAGCCATTTCTAAAGCATCTCTGGGATTAATGATATTATTGCTGTCCAAGCAGTCGGATAATTTTTCAAGGAGAAACAGCCAATATTTTCAGTGGGTGACTTAGTATAGAAAAGAGGCAACAGGTGGCTGGGTTTAATTTTGTGTTCTTCTTATAGATTGGTACTATTCTAGTTCTTGAGCCCTTCTACATGTTCAAGATTACCCCAGATGCAAGTGTCTATTGGAATTGGTGCTCAAAAGTCATGCCCACTCATGAGCTTCCTGCTTAAGAACATTGGTCCACCATTCGCTTGGGTCAATAGCATTAGAGAATCTCTCAGAAGTCTACTCATGTAAACATTTCTGGCTTATGAGGTGTTAACTTTAAGGTCTTCAATATATGAGACCTTCAATACGAGATGAAATTAATTATCTTATAAAAGTCAGCTAAAAAACGACCAGAAATTAATTACCTTATAAAAGTCAGCTAAAAAATAACCAGGTAACTGTGTCAATTTGAATCTTTCTAACTTTACCGCCTGTGATTGTTTGAGTGAATGACCTTCTGTATTTTTACATAGTGATTAAAATAGACACATCCAGCACTGAACAACATTGAGGCTTCGGGCGAACTGTACTTAAATGGCATCCTTCCTTCCTTGCAGAACGGCATCTTCAGGTAAAAATTGGAGACTAGACATCTACTCCTAGCAGAGTACCGTGTGTAGTGCCCCATATTTCGATCCAAGCTCAAACTCTCTTCAACATTTACACAGAGCTTTCTAGTTTAGTAATGAAAACCTACACCAATTTGCTCATGATATTCAACTGTTTCAAAAAAACATCGAACACAGCCTCAACACCCTAAGACTCTGCTTCCTTCATTCCAATCATAGATGAAAAATTATTTCCTCCTCTTAAACACAGAAAAGAACAACATTCCTCCTTCTTTCTTCCTCAGCAAAAATGATGGACCTGACACTTTTGAACCTACTAAATTTGAACAGCTTCACCACAACTTCTGTGTTACAGTCAAACTGCTGGGTTTTACCTGTGATCCTTTCATACACAATCAGATTAAAGCTAAAAAAAAGTGCATATTATTCTATGTATGTTAAAGAAAATGCAGGCACCTAATTCCTTCTAACTTTCTAAAGACAATTATAATATACAGATTAGACTTTGATAATACCTTATGAAATGAGGTTCCCCAAACACACCTGGTGCTAATCAAAGTTGTCTTTCAAGCGGCTGTCAGACCTGTACATGAAGTCATTCTCTGTGACCTCTACTGGCTTCTTTCACAAGCAAGAATCTGCTTCAAGTTATCTTTTCTTGTTCATAAGGTCATTCACGAAAAAAGCTCACCTTACCTTGCACAGAACCTCGCCATCTCAGGAGGATCTAGATAGCTCAGTAGAAAGGACTCTCTGCTGCATGAAGTCACAAAATGTAAGTTCTATTTAGATAGGAAACAGTCCTTCTCTGGGACATCAGTAGTTGTATGGAACGCTGTACCTAATAGCTATATAAAGCTCAAGCCTTGTTTTGCTTACAGAACATAGCTCAAAGTACAATTGTTTAAACTATTTCTATCCCAATTCTACCATACCCATGAAGGCTACCATCTCCCAGCAGAATCGTTGACTCTACTCTACAATTTTCCATTCATTAGTTACAGTCAACTTATCTGCCTCATTATCCCTCCAGGAGAAAACCACCGCACTCATACAGCGTATTGCTCATTTATAATCAATATGAATATTGCATGTCGTAGAGGGTAGGTGTCCCTGGTGGTGTACACAGGCGTGTAAAACCTCAGGCTCAGGAAGAGGGGCAGACCCTGGTAAGTCCGAGGGAAAGGAATGTTCAATAGTCAGTCAGTCCTGTGTAGCACCTACCCTTTTACCTACGGTTCGTCCGAAGACTCGGATATACACTTGACATTATTCACTACAGCCTTCCCCGGATACGTTTCACACGTACTCCTGGGAGTTACCGCTTAATTTACAGATTCTATAGCCTTGATAAAGTCACAGGTGTGATGAAACGTGTTGGCTGTACCTATTTGGACTGTACTGGCTGTACCTATTTGAATTTTACTGTGGATCGACGACTACAGTCCTATTAAAAGATCTACTCGAACTTAATGAAGGACTCTGTATTACTTGCTTTTGGATCTACGACATGCAATATTCATATTGATTGTAACTGAGCAATACGCTGTATGAGTGCGGTGGTTTTCTTTGTTCATTTCATGTTGTGTACTTGATACACTATATAGTGCCTTTTTGGCAGTAGGGCACCTGAACACACGCACCAACCATTTCTCCCATCTTTACAACTCACCACTGTGGACACCGTTCTTGATGTGCAATCGATTCCATTTACTACCTCCCTTTGTATTAATTATCCCTCCAGGAGGGTTCCCCAGCTTAGCCACATGCTGGACTGAAAGGTCACCATTATATTGGTTAGTTATGCTTTTATTATTATTGATTTTTCCATGTTTCATGTTTATTGATTAAATGTAAGCATATGTCTACGTGGTTGCACTATGTAATGTAAATGTTGAAATAAAATAAATAAATACAAGTTATTTGTTATCCGGTTCAAATATACATTACTATCCTCTTACACTCTGGAATTGTTAAATGTTTATTGACTGCATGAACTGCTTATACTCCTCACTTGATGCAAGCACTGCCACAAAATGTTTTACTAGTTCTTTAATGTGCAAAACTAACTTAAACCTTTATGGATTGCGGTCGCTTCGTGCATGGTGCTTGTATTGTAATCAATACAATATGCAAAGAACCCATCAGCTATGAGGTGCAATGCGTTAGGTATTACGATTTACCACTCCAACATAAAGAGCTGGCAATCTAATGGAAGGGAATCTACCAGTAAAATTGAGTTGATTCATACAAAGAGTGCACTTCAGCAAGCAAACAGCTTGTTTGTCTATCTCACTACACTGAACATCGGGTCGAAGACATACAATCATATGTCACTCTGGGAGATGACCTAATTTAAGTACTTTTTTGCCTTATGAGTCGCCATTAAAACGTTCAGGCAGGACAAAGCAAATGTCATGTTTTTTAGGACTATATATTTCATACATTCTGTGGTGATCCTTATTGAAAATTCAATCAGTTAAGCTGTCTGGAGAAAAATATCTATTCATGAGTAAATGAGGGGTTGTTTTTTCATGTTTATTGAAGAGTGAGGCGTCTGACTACTAGGGAAGTGGGAGTGTGATACAGCAATCCACATTAGGACTTTGCTCCACAATCACAAACAGGCATCATCGAAGCACTAGTACTTGCAGGACTGACAAATATTGTATACTCAAATAAATTAATTTTGATATATCTAGGACAATCCCCTCTTAAACCCAGAAAAACAGAACTCCTTCTTTCTTCATCAGCTAAAAACATAAGACCTGATGTTTCTGAACCTTCCAAATATCAGCGACTTTGCCGTAAATCCTGTGTCACCAAATAGTTGTGATTCGCCTGTGATCTTATAAGAACATTCCAGTACAGGGTATACAACTGGAACTACACCTATGCATACGACAGGACCATCAGAGCTGTGGCTTAATGGCCATATTATTTGTATATTGACTCCACTCCTGATTCTTGGAGATTTCATGTTCATCATGTATGATATTCAAATAATGGCTTAAAGCTAGATGCTATAAAAAACACGTAGCTTCACAGCAACTTGTTTAAATTCAGTTGAGAATCCGATAAAGGCCATATTGCAGTAATGTCCTATTTTTTAGTATATCAGCGGAGTAGCTGTGTAGAATAAATTACAGACATCTGGAACTACTTCCAGAGGATTGATTGAGGACGTTTTATTCCAGTCTGCGTAGTGGGAGGTTACATTTGAAAAGTGTAAAAGGGATTTGGCAAGATTTAAGTAGTTCTACTTGAATTTGTGATGTATGCAACTCAAGGGTATAAAATGTTCAGCATGGATTATTTGTTTGTCGAACTTTGACTTACGCACATAGGCGGCATTTAAAACTTATGTTTTCGAGATTTGTTGAGTTTATGAAAAAAGCTTTTAATTATATTTTAGCGACCGTACTTTTGCTAAGTGCTACAACATATTTAAATATTTTATAGGGGTATAATCTATTGACTGTAATTTTTCCTGTACAACTTAATTTTGCTTATATGTTATTTTTGTATGGATTTGTAGAGCTCAAATGAAAGTCCATGTCAAATTATTAAAAGTTGTATATACTTTTATAAATGCATAAAAAATGACATTCATTGAAGCACAAGATGCAGTGATGCTCTAAAATGTTGCTTAACATAATATATTATCAGTAGGTCTGGGTTACATTTTAATTATGTTGTGAAGTTCGCATAATTCTCAATTTTTTGTGACATTAAAATTGCAAAATTGCTTGACATTTCACCCTGCGCAATTGTGTGCAACTGTTGCACGCAGGACACTCATTCATGAAGAAAAATCTCACTGCGAGATATTTTGTTATGTGAGGTTATCAACAAACCACGTACCTCTAAAATTTATAGGCGTTCTTGAATAACTGTGAAAAATATGTGATTTCAAACGCCCCTGTCAGTCACCCCTCTTTTAAAATCATTTCAGCTAATGGATTCATCTTTGCCAAGAGCTTTTGTGTTCACCTTCATCAGAATTAATGATTCTGCCAGTTCATTAACTGGATAGGCTTGAAGAGCTTGCTCCCACTCTACTTGGAGCTTTGCCTTTTCACTCGGTATGCTGGCATAAACATAAATTCTATCTTGGTGAAGTTGAAGATGAAAGCTCTTGGCAAGGCTGGCAGCATTAGCTAAAATGATTTGAAAAGAGGGATTGCTGACAAATTATGTCAGGCAACTTCTTGGAGTGTGACTGCGTCCTGTGCCACTCTAAGCTGCTATTTGTTTTATATCCAAGTTTTGCCTCTGCAGTACTGCACGGGAGGAAGCTCTCCAATATAAACATCTTAATGCTGGAAACCCTGTACAGAATGTGGTTTCTTAATGTAGATAACTCTGGCAGACGTATCAGGGTAAGAATACTGATTATTGCGCTATCAATACCGAGCAAAACATGACCACTTGCAGCAATAGGATGTGTTTGAAGGTGCACAAAACTGAATCAAGTGAAAGGGCTGAAGGTGGAAAAACACTATTGATAAACAATGTAGATTACAGAGACCAGCATGCTCTTTTTGCCTACTTAGAAGAATGTGTCCCACTCTGCCTGCACACCTGTCTTACATTTGCAGTTGGTCCACTGAAAAGGTGATGAGCTCTGTCCTGACGAAGCATAAGGAATTTGCAGATTTTTACACAAAAGAAAACGTGTTTCTAGCTCAAATGAATCAAAAGTTACAAAAAATATGGCGACTTTGGTTTCTGCACACACAAAGCTTTATGCAGAGTGTGACTGGCCATCTTTCAGTTGCTGATTGTTGCATTTAAGTGTTAAATTGGCACTCATTAAGGTGTACTCTTTTGTCAGACACTGTTATCTGTTGTAAAACTGACAATATTACAAAGTAATACTGTCACAAAATGTGTTGCATTATGCCATATAATTTGCCTTTTCTTGCATATAATTTAGCCAACCTTGCTGGATAATTTGGTTCTGCTCTGACACAATGCCAGTGGCCCTGCTTATGGTTCAGAAAATAAAAAACTGTAAACGCCATGAAATTTGCCTGTTATAGTATGCAACTCACAAAGGACGCTATAACTCATGCCCCACCAAGATCTAGTGGTGATTTTTCAATGAATTACTGGGGGTGGGAGCTGGTTTGTGTATTGCATTCACTTGCCATGTACCTGTTCTGTACAGTGAATTGCTCTGGCTGTCCTTAGTGTGGGTTGGCCTTAAAGTGAGGCAGAAAGTTAAATAGGCAACTATAGATTTGGATACAGATGACCAAGGTGCACACTATGATAAGCTATTTATTACCACTGTTGAGTGTGAAGAGGGGTCATTACTCAAGAGAGGCATTTTACATTACATTAATAAAGATTTACTAGCATGTGTATGCCAGATACCACACACATGCTAACTACAAACTGTTCTTTCATTGATCATAAGAGGTCCCTTCACACAAAATAAAAAAATGACTAGATAAAGACGCACATCCACTGTCTATGGAGAAACCCAGGCAGGGAAGAAAGTTCAATGAGAATTATAACTAAGTGGATAGCCCCAACCCTTAACACGCGTTTCATTCTGTTGCTGGACTTTCTCCCTGATATTTATATATATATACATATATATATATATATATATATTGTTTTTTATGTGGTGTACCTAGACGTCAAAATCGTGAATTACACTCACCAGTATTTTCCTGCCCACCCAGTAAAAACAAATACAGTTGGCAGGGACGAGTTTTTTGTATTCATTTTCATTTAAGTAAATGTTTTCTTTTGTTACATCTGTGCTTTTTGGTGGTGCTTGTCTAATGTAACTTATTTGTATCCGCATCTTGAACCTATTAATTTTCCAACACTGTCATTTATGTATATTGACCATCGGCGTTTTCTTATTTTGGCCTGCTATGAACCAGGAAATATTTTCCTAGAGTTAATAAATGAGGCCTAGATTGTTCTCGATTATGAAGATGTTTGGTTATTGAGGTTGATCTGACGGTCACATCTCATCATGTTCTCACCTATTTGAGGGATGGGGCAGTATTCATACATCTCATTTCATACAATTTCCTCCATATTTCGCAGTGGAATGGTTCGAAATATGACACAAATACTCTATCGCCGCAGGGCCCCTGCGCTGCTTTATTAGGCCAATCTTCCCCGGTGGAGCTTGCTGCGTCAAACAACAATTACAACACATTGATATCATTTGATCAAATATACAAATGAACTGCGCTGGTGAATAACTGTGGCACTCCCAGACCTGGAATGCTGTGTGTATAAGTGTGCCTCAGTGGCGGTGGAGCAACACGGTAATGGCTGCCTGGCAATTTTCCAGTGAGGGTGGGGGACAAGAGCCCCGCAACTCCACTGGAAATGACGCAAAGGATGAACAAAGGGGGGTGCACTGATGCAGTCCAAGGCGGGTCTTTGTTTAAACACCTGTGTTAAGGCCTGAGCAGAGGTCAGCTGGCCTCTTGTGTTCTGGACAACACAGCTGCCTCCTGCCCCTTGGCTCCTGATTAAAGGTGGGCAACCCCATGCAAGATCCAGCCTGACTCAGTTCGAGCTCCTCTTCGACCCCGAACCCAAACTGAGTAAAGTCTAATCCCACCCACTGTGACCCTTAACCCCTGGGTTCTTGAAATAATACTTCTTTGCACAGGGTTGCTACATTACATCAGCAGCACAATGGCCATTTCGTACCCTATTTTTCCTTTTTTCTGAAAGGTAACACATGTTATTGTCGCCAATAGATGCAAGATACATTTCAGACAAAGGGAAACACAGTTTGCATCTTGAGTTGCTTCCAGTTTCCATACTTTGGGACTAAGGCGCTCTACATACTTTGATTCTGGGCAAACCTCCTAATCTCCCAGTGCCTATAAAATCAATGTGACCTTGTGTAAGGTAACTGCTGCTCTTGTAGAGCGAACCAATAACTTTGGGCGAGCTTTCATTCTATAAAACTGCTTAAACAGTTTTAAAGACGTCTTGAACATGTACTGCCCCTTCCAGACCTGAGAAATCAGACTTCAGAAATTCCAATCATGCGGTATGTGTGCCTCCCTGGGATCGAGTCTCCAGGTGGCTCCTGACCTCTCGGCCACTTCAGGCTCTGTGGGTGCAGGGGGAATGCACGCGGAGCTGGCCTCTGCTAAAATTGCGTCTTGGGGTTCCTGAGTGGGAAGTGGAGTGGGGCGTTCATTTTTACAGGTCAGGTCGATTCCTAGAGGTGAGAAGCCAGCAGAGCAATGGCAAAGGGGTACGGGAAGGGAGGTAGATGAAAACATTCCGGTACTTTGTCAAGTAATGCAGTGAACTGTGCACTTTAAAAACTCTGAAGACAGGTTTTTTTTGTTCGAGCGCTCTCATGGGTTGATAGTAACGTGTCTTCCTTAACGCGGGAAATGCTGCTGTTTGCACTTAGTAACTTGTTTTTTTTTTTTTCTAATTTAACAGTGGTCTTTTTGTTGGAATTTGAAAGGTGTGAAAAGCTGAGATGGCATGTGTTCCTTTCCCATCTCAAACCCGTGTAATGTAAGGTGGATTTGTAGAACTGGTTGGGCAACCAGGCGCTTTGTGCACCAGTGGCATAGTCGTCAGGGAACGGGACATCAATGTTTCCACTAACAAATATCACTTTTAATAAATGCAGTGATATAATCTGCTGCACTAGGGTGAAATTCTTCGCAGTTAAATAAATGTAGTTAATTAAATTTTGAAGGGACATAATGTTTGCTGTATGATTTACAAGCCAAATAAGTATAGGGCTTGACTCGTGCTCGGGCTCCTAGAGCCCAGACACGCCATTGGCTCGGCTCCGGCTTGGCTCGCCCTGTTAATTTCTTGGCTGGGACGCCTCTACTCCTAATGGATGACTGCCTGTCATTCCAGCCACCCAACTCTGTTCTTGCTGCTGTAAGAATGTTGTCTCTCTGGGTGGACTTACATTTAGGAGTTGGGGATTTCGCTTCACTAATGTAACACTGTCATATTTTGGGCAAGTGTGGGCTCGTGGTTGCTATGGACACGTTTAGCTTCTTTCATCAAAACATTTAAAAACTGATTGGCTTCACTCTGGGTGGGGGTTCTTGGTGCCGGGGGCTAGACTCGTGTTTACACTGCTGTCCGTTACTCCCATGGGGAGAGAGGAGATGGGCCTGCCCCAGGGGAACAAGTTATGCTCCGAGGCTCTTCTAACAAGGACACTTTTGGCATGTTTTTCAGGCCAGCATAAGAGCTGTCTTTGCTCACCAGCCGGGAAGATGAGGGTCTCAAAATCTGGTTTGGGTCCCTCCGTCCTTGGCTAAACAAAGGGCTGGGTCTGATGATGCGAAGATCTGCTGATTGTCCAACCATGAGTTTACAAAATTAGTGTGGATGCTTGTTCAGGGATGGAATTGTTGCCCTTGATTTCCACTGTACAAATGATTTCTGCACAACGTGCTTGTTTTGAAAGTATGTTAATGTTTCTTTAGATAATGGTTTGTGTAAATAAAATAATGCCCGAGTTGGCCTTTCTCGAAGCCAGAACTTAAAATTTCCGGCCTTCTCGTCTGTGTTTCTTTAGCTCTGAGGCTCTATCCACTTGACCCCCGTCCACACACAAAAAAAGACCTGGCTAAAATATGGGACCATATCCTTGAACAACATGCACACAAATCTAAGGGCTGCAAGGGCTTCAGTCAAATTTCGCACATTTTGATTCACCGTTTGAATTATCCAAAATGAAAATGTCTATTTAATATGCATACTTCAAACAATGTAAATGGCTGTTTTAGCAAACATTATCACCTCAGTGTGTTATTAGCACGTGCTCATGGAACAACAGAGGCTGCTGAAAAGATCCTAAATACTAAATAAATGCTAAATACTGTTACCAGTATGTGGCGTTATTGGGTCAGAAATAACACCTCATTCGACATATCGGGCACTCAGAAACGGCGGAACTGCGCTGTTGTGAAGTTAGAAGGGATTACCTGTTTTCTTTCCATACGTATATTTTCACAGTCGAGACTAAAGGATTGGCTTGCCCCTCTTTGCACGGTAAAAAGGTGCATTCAGATTATGAAACTGAGTTTCTGAGGGGAATACATGCCTCATGGAGCACCATGATGCCATACTTGTAGTAACTGTGCGCTTTACACGATACGTAGAAAATATTTACATAGCTGAAACCAAAAGGGGAAGAAAGACCATGGTGCACGAAAATTAGGAAACGTTACCCTCTACTGCACTGAGTCGTCAACGAGAATAATAGCGCTTCATAGAGCAGCAGCGCTATTTTACATGGGGGAGGCGGGTTTAATATTGCACACAGTGGGGGGTGTATTACATTATGCACTATTCAAGTAAGCTTCACGCTCACCATAGGGGGCATGGAGATGGTAACTAGAATTATGCGATTCTGCGTTCTTGACGATTTCCACCTAATTATAGATTTGCTGGACTTGTCAAGCAATCCATCATTTTCTTCTTAATTTGCAGATGGTAACAATTAAAAAAAATCTAGCTCAAACGGATGAAAGGTTCATAAAAACATGCCGTCAAGCCTTTGCCTTTTCTGACTGCATAGTTCAGTCAACGCTGTTGCATAATTTGGTCCTCCCCTGCTGCATAATTCAATTTGCCGTACGCAGCTGTGTCGTGGAAACCATACAGGCCAAACAGAAGGATGTGAGCGGAAAGGTGAGAGAGAAGAGAGGTGTAGGGAGAAGGGCATAAAGATAGAGGGACGGGGCGAGACAGAATAACAAAGAGCGTCCGAAAGTGGAGAGGGGGAACACTGCAGAGAGAGGCATGACAGGGCCAGAGAAGGGGGAGTGTGCGAGAAGGTCATAGATATAAAGACAAACACAAAGCAAGAGCACAGATAGACAGACAGAGATAGAGAAAATAAACAGAGATAGATAGATAGATAGATAGATAGATAGATAGATAGATAGATAGATAGATAGATAGATAGATAGATAGATAGATAGATGAGAGTGCGAACAAGTGACAGGGGAGAAGTACAAGAGATGGGGAGGAGCTGTGGGAAGAGAACGGACTGAGAGGGGAAGCGGGAAGAAGGGAAGCAGAGAACAGAGAGAAGCTGGAAAAGAAAGTATTCAGAGGAAAGGGGGAGTTTGTTGAGAAAAGTGAAAAGACAAGAGGAGTTAGAAGGGAAGGAGAGGCGATGGAGAAAAAGAGAAGGACGGGCAGAAACCTAAAGCGTGGAGGTTGTATGAGAGAACGGGGGTCCTGGGAGAGCAGCAACTCAGCACTAGGTGATAGTGGTGTGTGAACAGTAGAGAGTGTTAACAGATCGCGCCTCTTCACTGCTGGCGGGAGTATTTTATTTCATGCCTTGCCTAACTGTTTAGAGCTGGCTGCTGAGCTCATAAAGTAGCCAGACGCTGCTCTCCCCGGACAGCCCACCTCAGACATCTGTAACAGGTCACGCCGTGGAGGTACCTTTCCGGGCAGAGCCGGGGTGGCCCGTGAGCTGTCAATGCGGCCTCGCCTTGGGCTCTTAAAACGCAGGCGGAGGGTTTACGAGCCCTTGTAAAGCGCGGCCATTAGCGCCAGCTGCGTGTAAACCTTAAAACCTCCGCGAGGCCGGAGCGTTGCTTCCTCGTGACCCACGCGCGTGCTGACCGGAGAGGCCTATCACGGGGGCGCGCGCACCGTCTCACCGCGCCCGCACTGTGGGGCTAGGGCACGTGACGTGACCGGCGCGGGGGGCGGCAGAGGACGGGAGAAAGAAGGGAAAGCACCGGGAAACGAGTGAACAGTGGAGGAAGAAGCTGCGTGAGAAAGAGATGGAGTCAGCGAGAGGAGAGGGAGACAGTAAGACAGTCAAAGAGGGCATAGGACAGAGAAAAACGCAGAGTAAAGGAGGAAGTGATGGGTAATGTATAGAAGTAGTGTGGGAGATGGTGGGGCGGAGACAAGAAAAGACTTGAAAGAGAAAGGAGGCGAGAGACAAACGAGAGAAACACAGTCAGATAGAGAACAAAAGCCTAGACGATGGATGGACAGAAGGACGGTTGGTTAGTTGGATGGTTGGATGGATGATGGATGGGTGGGTGGGTAGATGATTGGGCGGGTGCATTGCTGTACTGAGGACAGAAGGACCGGCTGGTGGAGAAGCGTTTCAGCTTCAAAGGTCTCAAATTAAAATGTTTTCATCCAATAAACAATCTTCTCTCTTCCACTGTAGTTGATAATTAGTAACACATTCGAGAAGCAGATACATCAAATCACTATGGCTGACACGTTTTGGAATGTAGGAGGCCGAATCACTATAGATATAGTATTCTATATACACCTGTAAGATCTGCGCTACTATTCTCCACGCAAAACCAGTAGTTTTTAATGTTGATTTAATTTTTACAGTACATATGTCGTTAACTTTGACTTTGTGGAAGATCTTAAAGACATGTCGGCCATATCTGGACCAGAAGTCCGGCATTAATCAAAGCTCGACCGAAATCCTCTCGTCCTTGACTTATGAACTGTGGTCTACGGTCGGCGGGTGGGCGGAGGTAGGATAGCTTAGTGCGTTAGGACCTTCACTGCAGCATTCTGTCTATATAAACCTGAAGCCCCAGTCCAGCTCGGCTTCTCATACTTATGAGGTTGATAACATGGACATTCTGTTCATAAACAGCTTCATTCTGGACCGGGAACACCACATAAAAAAATACAAAATATTTCTGGAATTTCCTGCATCGAATTGATTTTTTTTTTCATAAAAATATTTGGTATTCTCAAACGTTTATTTTTTGTTCCGTGATCCCATTCATGTGGTATCTGTTTCAGAAAGTTAGTAAAACTCTCGATAATAAATTGTCCTTTGGCTAAGGGTCGATACGCTAAGTTATGAGAAACTGATTTCATGTTTTTCAGCACACCCTTGGAAGCTGGAACTGGCTTCGATCGTCCCTCCTTTTATTAGAAACATGCCGTGTAATGTAATAAAAACGGATTCCGTTCGCCAATAAATACTGCACAATACTAAAGCTGTACAAAGCAATCAAAATATGGACGTTTATGAGAGAATAAATCTGTCTGCCCGGTAAACTCTGAGACCAGGCCCGACAGCGTCAAATAGCTGCAGCGAATTTCAGGAGAGGTTCTCCGTGTTGGCACACGTTGTTTTTATCTAGAACAGACGGGCTTAGACAGGTGTCGCACATGACACGTGTCTTTCAGGGTGCATTTATAACCCCGCTACGCAGATTATATGGGTTTGGGCAAGAATCTATTTCCATGACAACACTTTTATTAACCTGCGGAGGGCCGACACCTTTACTGTCTTTTGTGACTAATTATTCACTTAACTAAAAATTAACAATTGTATTATAATGGCTGTTGATATTTTTGCAGAAAGCTACTCAATTGATAATCTAACAATTTAAAAATAGCCCCACTGAGGCTAAGTTCGAAAAGCGGAATTCACGGTGCTTTTGAGTCTTAGCTCGTTCCTTTGTGTGATTCTGTGGGTATGTGTAGTTTAACTGGTGTATATTGTGTACGCAGCTCGGTGGTATGAATGGTTTCCATCCAAAAAAATGAAAACCCCGGAAGGGATTTTTTTTTACCTAAACAAAATATCAGCTCCGTCGTCTAAAATAGAATACTACCAAACAAGGTGGTCTGAGGGGATGATTTGATAATTTAACTTCCACAATAAATGCAAAGGGCGAGAATGGTGAGGCCCGCTAATGGCAGAAAGGGACTTTAAAATAAAAAGCTTTACAAATAAGTATTCTTAACTGACGTGTATAACCCACCGCTCGTTTCATGCACAGTGTGGCTCCCTCACTTCTAGGGCCTGGTGATCGCTTACCTCGTTTGCACCCGTCATCACCCCGCCCAGCCCCACACACACCACACCACCTCCCGCATTTGTCAGGAAACTCACATACCTTCTCTCCCCGGGTGCTTGAACGCCATGGAGGCTGTGATGTCTCCCCCATGGATGGGTCCGTGGTGAGCCAGCGGGCTACTCTGGGACTGCCAATGGTGCCCCGGGGGCACGTAGCCCCCGCCCGGCCCCCCGTACACCCCGTACTGGTTGGCGGACGTGTAGGCGCAGGCTGGGACGAAGCCACTGACGGCGGACAGGCTTGAGGCGGGCTGTGAAGAAAGAAAGAGAGGTTTCAAACTACCTGCATGCATGGCACACACCGTCCCCACACCTCCCCAGGTGCGCTTGTTTAACGTGAGATGAGGGCCGGCCTGGGCAGTGACAGCTCTGCCCCCTCTCCCCGCACTCCCAGGAGAAGGCTGGGAGGCTCCGGACAGTTAATGAATGCGGGCTGTTAACATGTCACTGTCATGCGGAGCTCCAATGTGGGCCCTTCGTCCCCTCGGGAGCCCAGAGTTCAGAAGGGCAGGAGCGGATGACAAAATGTGGTGTCTGAGCATCACCAGCAGAGGGGTGGGTTCTGCTTGTGAGGGAGCCAGAATGAACAGGTCTAACTCATTTGTCAAGGGGGTAGTGGATTTGGGGCACCAAGAAGTTAGAGCCCCTATTGTACTGCTTGCAATTTCAGTGGACCACGATTCTGTGATTAGATCAATCTAACCCCAAACAATATATATATATGTGTGTGTTACAGAGGTTTGTTTTAAAAAAAGATAATGTTAATGTATGACGGCCACTGCGACGATAGTTAACCACCTGATGTTACTTCCTGTGATGCGCTTGGCATCACTGCTCCTTACCCTGTGTTTTAATGGTTTCAGTGAAATGGCGCTATTGGTGAAAACTAGGAATGACAGAACTGTTGCCCATATGCCTAGCCGTATGCCTCATTCGCCTTCCGGGTTTTATGCACAGCAGCATTCCAGCTTTACAGTCTGCCTCCTGTCCCTCACCACTTTAAAAAAAGAATCTTGGGCCACCACAGAAAAAACCTAAACTACGGAAACAACTGTGATGTATGCACGAGCTTTGCCCGCGGTTTCACGGGGCGGCAGAGATCAGATACTGGGAAGGTGCTTCCCTGAAACCCACACCACTTCTCGGAAAATGTCAGTTTAAACATCACTCCCTCCCTTACTCTCAACAGGAGATACGTGAGAATTAGGCATAGTGCGGTGAGTGCATACGTGTGACTTTCTACGGCCATGTTTTATAAGAAAGCAAATCGGTGTGATCCTGGTGCACAGTTGCGTAGCCAGTGTGTCGCGGGCCTAAGTGCTGGGAAGGAAATTCTCCCTGACTACTGTTTAAAGTTAAAAAAATATATATACAGCAGTAATCAGGGTGTAGTGTCACTCTGGACCCCGAAACTCGGTGCCACTGCACCTGCTACACCAGTGGAAGGGAGACAAACTATAGACTTACCCCCACCCACACGGTCCCACAAGGGGCTTACCTGGGGGTACTTGATGTCCGCCTCCATTACCCCCTTCTCGAGGCCGTTCAGGTTCTGGCTGCTGGAGAAGCCGCTTCTGTTGACGCAGGCCCAGTCCTCCATCTTGTGGGGGTAGACAGAGCCCTCAGAGCCGGCCAGAGCCCCTGTCAAGTTTCAGAGCAACAGTATACAATGTGACCACAACTTACAACAGCATCAACCATAACACAAATGATGACGACGTCAATACGTGTTTACTTGTCTGCACGGCTATTCGTCGACCTCTCCACTGAATCAAAATGCAGATCCCATCCCCTCGTGCCTTATTTGCAAGATACAGGACGTTAGGGTGCTCGCTTGTGGGCCACGGACTTCAATAAGGCTTGGTTGAATTCTGAGGGCGCACTCTCACAACTAAAATGGCCGCTATGGGTTTGCATGTGTATGTGTGTGTGGGTGAGGAGGGTAGTCATATTTTTCTCACAATAAAAAGAGCCTAAAGCCCTCCCTTAACAGTAAAATATGCATACAAAGGAGATATATAATTTCATCGTCATATATCAGCCGTATTATGTAGAGCTGCGTGTGTTGTGCTACCTTGTCTAACAGCATACCATTACACATTATGCTATGTTATGATACTATAGGATGTTGTTATATAAGGACCGTGTCTCGCGCTAGTTGCATGGACCTCCAAGAGACCCGAGTCCTTTATTCACACTTGAGAATTAATTTCAAGTGCACAGCTTTGTTGAATTCACTCTATTACACGTATAAATTCTCTTACAACATCACACTCCGGAATGTATTCATTATGTGAGCATGTAAACATATACACTGGTAACAACTCCGAAAATCTCAAAATGTCTGCCACCTCCACTCTACCTGCTGCGCAGTTTTCACGCTCGGCCACGATGACCACAAACCCGCCATTTCCCAAATGTTTATTCAGTGCGTTTCCCCGACAAATGCTCAACTAGGAGTTTCATATTCGAGCGCGGCTATATTTATTGCTACAGTTACATTCAGGAAAGTGTCTGAGTGCAGTGACTGTGGTGGCCGGGAGATAACAGGACGCTTGCAAACTCAACTCTTAAAAAGGTTAATATGCAATGAATGGTGCATAATCTTGCGCTCCTTTTCTATTTAAAAAGCAGCAACAGCATTAAATGCAGGACTCCCGGCCGAGTAAGGGGCCCGCGGGACCCCCAAGTGTATGTAGCAGCCGAATGTCCGTGTGACCCGAACCGGAGCAATGTTCTGCGCAGTTTTCAGCTTTGGATTCCCTCTCACTGACACAGTTCCCCGCCTACAGTTCATATGAGTTCTCTGTTGAGACCGCAGCCCAGACACCCCGGTAAAACGTTGTGTGTATTTACTATCATGTGACGTGACTTAAACGGTGGTATGGCACGCTGCCTCACCCACAAAGTCCGGGTTCACCGCACCTATTTCACAGAAAGTCCCGGGTCCGGGCTCTGCAGAGCCACGGGGAGGAGATATCGGTCAGTAATTTAAACCCACCGTCCCCAGTGTGCGTGCGCTTCGTGGGGTCGAAGAGACCCCCTTTATGCGCCTGCGGTGTCCTTGCTGCGCTGACGCTCGGCGATGTGATCACTGCAGAAGTACCGCTCTTGTTACGAAACCCCGGGTTCCATGATTAATGTTCCTGCGACGAAATTCGCCACAGGTCCCTCACACTCGGAAATAAACTCACAATGTGCCGTGTCTTGCAAACCCGCGGGAGCCAAGAACGCGTTGCGTTGTCGAAAATCACAAAACACTAGTACATGTTCCTGTAATTGCTCCAAAACCTGTTAAGTCTGTGGGAACGTTTAGGGCAGTTAAGTGGTGTTGTACAGGTCGCCAATCGTCAAAAACAAACAAAAAAATCTAAACGCTTTCAACTTCAAAATAATTATTTTTTTATAAAGGAACTTTTCGGCTTTACGTGTTCTAACATCTGTATTTCTGTATTGTTTGAAACCAAATGTATCTAATTAATTATAGTAAAAACGTTTATTGTGTTTTTTTTAAGGCTGCTGGCTTAATGCCAGCAGCCTTAAAAAAAACACAATAAACGTTTTTACTATAATTAATTAGATCTGTTTTGCTTATGTCACTGTAAATCGATTATATATATATATATATATATATATATATATATAAAATATAAAATTGGAGGGTACAACAGATCCGTCGCACAATATATGTCCTGTTACGATATCATACACCGAAACCAGACATTAAACACCACGTTAAAAGCAGCAACGCGCAATTTCAATATAATAAAACGGCTAGTGAGTTTCGTGCCGAGCAGTTGTACGTAGGAGGATTAAGGGTGGTGCCAAATGTAGGTGCATTCGTGCTATCTCCGAGTATTTGGACATTACACTGACTAGAGGTGCAGACTCCAGCCAGGTGCAGGTATGTGCTACAATTAAGGTGGAATGTCTGTGAGGCCTTAATCTAAGCCATGCTTCAAGAGAGCCGGGTCCGACCACCGTCCATGTACATACTCGATGACGGGAAGGCGCCGGCTCAGGCAGCGTGGGAGACCTGCGCCCCTCAGAGGATGCGCCTCTGACCCCACAACCGGACTCTGGCCAGCCGCCAGTCTGGGCTGCAATGGCCCAAGTTCCGGGACAAACTCCACGGGCCGTAGAGTCTTCCTCCTGGGAATAAACCTGGCTTGAAGGCAATGCACCACAAAGGGCTCAGAGTGGAGCGCGTTACTGCAGCGGAATAGGCAAATGCCACAATACACATCCACAAAAGGGCGTTGGGCACAGTACGGCAGCACAGGCAGGCTGGCCTTGTGCTGCAGACGTGTCTGACTTGGGACATGTCTGTCCACCACAGTGCCTGGCATGTTAGTCACCAGCAGACATCTAGCTGAAGACAGTATGGGATGTCGGGGCTTGGTTTCAGAAGACGCCATCCCTGCCATATTACAGGAAATGCTGTGTGTAGAAGGCCCTGTTGGCTTCTACCCATTAGTGTTATGGCCCAGTTGAGCTGAAGGGCACAGACAGCTTGTGCTACCTCTAAATAGGCCAAGGGTTATTTAAATATCTTTGGTAATGTATTACAGAATTTACATAGTGCTTCATACGCCTGATGAGGCCACAGAGCACTGTGATTAGAATCGGGTTCTTGGCACCCTTCTAGAAAGCGCTACTGGACAGGGTGGCGAATGTATTATGGCCTACATTAGAGTCAGTGGGTGAGCTGTATGATGTTCAAATATGTACTTCAAACATGCTGCAGAGATAAACTTTACACATATAATTGGGTGTTACAGGGAGTGCGAGAATAATCGGAGCCACCAACATCCACACTTTTTCGTTCATCTGTATGATGCAATTATGTGAGCAGGTAGGGCAACTTTTTAGTGGCCTACTTGTTCATGGAATCCTATTGCAGGTATTAGCATTTTACCAAAGAATACGTTTGCCTCAGCTCCTGGTTCTTTAAAGGACTGGTGGTCTTAGTGGGCGCCAGCTTAGAGGTCTTTCTTGATACATGTGGAGTTCATCTTGAAGGAAGAGTGGTCCGATTCCCTGGACTAAACCATGTGCAATGAACAGTGTTTTAAGGGTGATATGTTAGCCACAGGCCATCTGGGCTAGAGTAGAGCAACAACCTGTTTGTGATTGTACAAGCAAGCTAAAACCTGATGCCATTGAGAACATCTAGAGGACACACAAGTGGTTCATATTAATTTAAGTATTGTTACTTATCACTTTGTTGATGACTATGTCACGTGGTTGTAATTCACACTATGTTTGGTAATATAAGGTTTTACTTTGTAAGTCGTCGTTATTTTCAGCCCTCCTCCTTCATACATATTATGTTATATGCTGTTATGTGCGTTGTGTTACTTTATTTCTATTTTATTACTTAGAGTTGCATCATGTTATGTCTTTTCAAGTCCAGTTGTGACATGTAGCTGGGTCGTATTAACTCCAAAATGCAAGTACCTAGGTCCTGAGGACTACGTGCCCCACAGAAACACGTATCAGGATAATAAGTCATGAAAATGTAAAAATGCTGAGGTTTTAAATTCTTAAACCCAGTGAAATAGTGTTTGTTGCTGAGATTTCAAACTTTAGGGTGAGTGACAAGAGTGCCTTGTTAGACAAAAAAAATGACAAAATAATGGGATCAGCATAACGATTCCAAGCAAGATATTACTTTTACGAATAAGGGTCTAAAGGTCAAAACAGTTGTGTGGGAGGGCATGAGGCCTACTGGATAATATATGGACCAGGGATTCAGACGTCCACAGTCTCAAACCTTGCCTGCCCGCAATCCTTGTCGACACTGGTAGGACTTTCAATGGTACAGAACATATAGAATATTTTGTCTCATTATGGACACATATATAATTATTGCAGCAAGTATCAACTACACCCTTATCATGGCTGTTTTTTTTATTATGCAACAAAGAAGGAAGAGGCCCATTTTGCTTGCTTGCCTTCGGCCTCATTGCACTCTTGACACACCGCTGTAGCTAAGAATTTTTGCTGTGTATTCACACCTGCCACAACGTATTATAAAAATGACCCAGTAAACTTCTGTATCCTTTTTATTTTTAAGACATTTCATTATTATTTACGTATTCAGAAAAAAAACACTGAGCATCTTAAGGTAGAGTTCTTTAGCTCTTCCCAAGTTAAAAGGTTCAGTAGAGTAATATGTGTGTGTCTATGTTTATATATACATATCTACATATATATATACATGTATACATACCCATTTACACACATATATATGCAGCATATAACAGTAGCATTTATTGTCTTTTTCATTATTCTTGCCTATACTGAGTTTTACAATGATAGATAGATAGATAGATAGATAGATAGATAGATAGATAGATAGATAGATAGACAGATAGATAGATAGATATGGCAGACATACATAATGGATAGCAATTTTAGCAGTATACCATAGCCCAATATTGCCATTGAGGGGCCCTGGGGATATAAAAAACCACATGTTCGAATGTAGAGTTGTTGTAAATGTCACCAGATCTCGTAAAAAACAGTATTAGACCACATTGCACATGCTACTTGATAACATATTTTTAATATTACACCTTTGTTTTTAGTTAGTTACCTTGACAAAGTTGTTTTCTTCAAAGCGAAGCTATCAGTGAGGACTGATTGGAATTAGAATGTTTAGGTTTTGTTTACCTTTTTTGAACAAATTGTTGGTAAAACAATGGAGCATTGTGATGGCAAGTGGACTTGTGTGAATCTGTGGCCACAGCATTTACTGTATATTTATGGATTTTGGGCATCTGCCACATAATTTACAACTTGCAAATTTCGCACAAATGTTTTTTTCTAAATCAAATGGATGAAAATAATACCGCCAGAAAATGTAGCGTGTGGTGTGGACTTTTTGCTGCATCATTTAAAACAATCTTACCAATTAAATGTGTCTTCTATGATAGCAACCCTAACAAAGCTAAAGCTCTGCAGAATGGTTTGGAGATTCAGATGGCGTAATCCATATTTCACAGGGAATCATGCAACATTTTCCATATTTCATGGTTCCTTGTGAAATATAGGTTTTCTACTGTTGAATTTTATGCAGTAAAAACATTAAAACATGTAATAGACACAACCATATATATGTATGTACATATGTGTATATAATATATATTTAGTTATATATGTAGAGCGACAGACAGGAAAAGAGATAGATAGATAGATAGATAGATAGATAGATAGATAGACAGATAAATAATCTCCTCATTATCATTTAGCAAATGGTAAATATAGGGCAGATACTCACCTGTCTGCTCCATGAAGGTGCGGATGCCCAGAATGTTTGTGACAGAGTGCGCTGAGGGCCAGTGCCTGGGGATGCTGACATGTCCTGCAGACACTCCTGGGTGGTGCCCACCAACTTTGGTTCCACCAGGAGACATTGGGCCCGTGTAAGGATATTGGTAGATGTGGTTGTAAGGCAATGTGGACTGTGGAGTAGATGCCTGCTTGCTGCCCTCATACTGTCCCCCAGGCTGTGATAGACTTCCAATCTTGTTCCTCAGGATCCGGCTGATGGAACTGACAGAGGGTACATTATATTTGTCACATACATTATCAGCCAGCAGTCGGTCCCGTATTTCCCAGGCGAAGATACCTGGGTCACCATGCTTGTATTCGCGGATGTGCTTTACTACATTGGGTGTGGTGACCCTGGGCTTACTTCCCCCAATGGCACCCGGCAGGATGGATCCTGTCTCATTGTAGCGGGCCAAGATCTTGCTCACGCAGCCATGTGAAACTCGCAACTGGCGGCTAATGTCACAAGGCCGGATGCCCAGCTGGGCCAGCTCCACGATCCGCAGACGGATGGCGTTGGGCAAGGGTCTGCCATTCACAAACACTCCACCAAGCTGGTTTACCTCTCCATATGCTTGCTCTGAAGGTTTGAGAAAGAAACAATAGGTAAATCACACTGTGTCAATACGTTAGGCAATACATAAGGAAAGTATTCATTGCATCTTTTTTCTTCCCCATTTTAAGACTTTATGGCTACTTTTAGGTGAGATATATGTTTGATCTATATAAGAGCAGTGCAGGTCAGCTAAGGAATGCCTACACCTAACCAACAGAATTTTAGTAGACTCTCCTGCTTTCTCTGGAAAAACACCGACAAGGTAAATTAGTTCCATCTAGACTCATTGCACGTAAATTGCAAATGACCACACATTTAACATGATATTTGTCCCTTTATGACTAAGAATAGTGGTCAATACCTACTTATATGTAGCTATAGGCACATTCGTTTAATGAGATCACAGATAGATGCATAGATTTAACCCATTCTGCTCTGGAGTTTATATGTAATGCCAATTCAGCAGAAGTGTATCTGGCATCTACCTGCATTGGGAACTATTTCTAAACTTCAGCTCTTATAGGCCTCTCTTACAAACCACTGAGATGGATCCTCTAAGCAGATCCAGTACTACTTTGCTTCCACACGAAAGCACCAGCCGTCTAGTACATATTGATATGGTGCAGAGACGTTTCAAGGTAAGGGAAAGTGGGCAAAGACCCAGGGCCCCCACCCTTGAAAGGACCGCCAAACTGAGTTCAAATATTTACACAAAATAACTGCAGCACGGGGGCAGGATGGACTATGTGCTCCTAGGTTAATGCGTTTTCACCATGGTGCAAAGTTGCAAACAATTGAAAAAAAGTTCGAAGTTCAATGCCATGGATTGCTATCAACTTGCAGTATTGCTTCGTGGTCAGTTTGGTGGCCTGGAGTGAACATATGTATGTGTTTTAATGTGCGTCTGTTCGTCAGTTCTAACGCAGATAGTTTCCTTTTAAGAGCTTGAATGGAAACCCCTTCATGACGTTGACACTTTGGAAAAATCTACTTCACAAAGTAGACACCTTATAAATTGATATGATTGCTTGGGCCTCCGCGTGCAACCTAGCTGCACAAATAAAAACTTTGCCAATGCGCAATGCTGTTATTATCTTGCTCAAGTGTCACACTCATCAATACCCCATAAAGTAAGCGATAATTGGGTCTCGTTTCCATATTGTATTTTTGCGGTGCAAAATTCGTACCCACATGTAATAAATCATGTCGACGCAACACTCCGTTACAGCTTTTACATTTTCGCTGCTGATTTCCACTTCGTAACTCAAACTACTTCTGGTATGTAAGATCGCAAGAGAGCATTGGAAACATATTTTAAAGTGAGGGTCTCGCTCTGTCTCTTGTTCAGAAATACCTTCAATTAACTGTTGAACTTTAAGTTCACTTTTCCGCATTTTGTTTAACACTGATGTAAAAGTGAAACTGCAGCCACACAGAGCCTCCCACGGGCACACACTCCCACAGACGGTTGATAACCTCTCTCCGGCGGCTTCCACCCTCCGACAGTCAGCTGAATACCGCGTGAAGTACCCCCACTTTCCCCACTTCAGGCGGCGCCGGGTCTTACCCATGTCCGGAGCAGGGTCCTGGAGCAGGCTCTCTCCTTGGGTGACGGCCGCGGTCCTCGGTTGTTCCGCACAGCTCCAGATACATAGACGGGGAGGGACGGGCGGGCACAGACAATCCAAGCCCTTCTCCGCGGGAATAAATCACGGCAGATACAGGGCCGCCCTTAACAGCCTGCGCTCCTCTCCAGCGGGCTCAGCGCAGCGCGCGGGGCAGGTGCAGGTCGCGTCCGCCGGGGGTGCACTCTGCGGCTCCCATCAGACGGTCTGTGCCTCTACGTCAGGCCTGGAGGTCAAGGAGGGCCTCCGGGCCTCCTATTGGTCCCCTCCTGGGCAGGAGGCTGGCGCGTGGGACCCCGCCCCTTCCTAGAGGTCCGAACCCTCCGGGTGACGCCCTGCCCAGCTGTAACCCAACCCGGGGCTGGGGCAAGCGCGCCTTAAAGGCACCCTGACGGAGTTTAGATGCGCCCCGTCTCCCCCTCTGCTGTCTGTCAAAAGTGTTAAACGGGGCGCCAAGCTGAAGCTTTCGCAACAATCTGGGTCATTTTAAAAAGCCGAATGGCAGGAGTGGGCGAGGATCGCAAGCTTCCTAATGCCGAAAGGTGTTCTGTGTGGCGACTTTGGCCTTTGTTATTCGTGGATCCGTTGTCAGTAGCCAGCCGTAGTGCAGCAGGTGCAGTGGCACCTAAACCTCGATTCGTAGGAGGCGCCTGCACCATAAATGTACTTTTTTTTTTTAACTACCAAACCACAGGACGAAGGTTTACTTCCATTGCTTGCATTACTGCCCCCCGGCACCCTCGCTACGTAATTGTCCCACGTGTACTTCTTCAGTTACGTTTGTTCTCATTTGGGTTTGCAACTAAAATATCTCCTCTTCGGTGTTCATTATAAATTACAAACTGAAACATTCCTGCCACAGAAGCACTGCAACGTTTACACCTCTGATCTGTGCAGGGACAGCAAGCAGCTTATGTGTGTCCACGAACTTAATAACTGCGCGGAGTGATACGTTCTCACTCACATTCTGCAAAGTGGTTATCTCTCATTCTGGTGACTGCGTCTTTCACATGTGATGCCTGCCTTTATGTGCAGAACTCGTATCTAACACTCTGACAAGTCTTCACACCAGTCCTGTGGATTTAATAGTGTCATGATTCCGCAACCTTAAAAATGGAAAGGAAATACATTCTCTTAAAGTTTTACCTGAGCTTGCCTAGTGGAAATTCCAATTGCTTAGTCAGAGGTTATTTCTGCTGGTTCAAGTTGTTAGCATATTGTACTTTTACAGCTATCAATCTACTGTGGCAAAAATCACAGTTACATATGTCAACTGGTTACTGCTTAGTGTCTAAATCAAATTTTGTTTTCCTAAAGGACAAAATTAGGACAGAGGCTTGGCAGTACTTAATGGTACCCTATAAGGAGGTTTTGGCATGGTTTTTAAAATGGAAGGGATGATATGACGGATAATTAGATAGAGAACAACACAGATATAAAGACACACATGCAGGGGACGTAAAACTGATAGGACAGTGTAGATGGTTGAATAGATGGATAGATGTCAGATGGATGGACGTGTGGACGGACAAAAGATAGATTAATAGAATAGATGATGCCGGATGGAAGTTCATGTGTTTTGGCTGAAGGATAGCTGGATGGATTGATGTAGGTCGGATGTATAGATAGACTGACGGACGAACGGATAGATCGAGCGATAGATAGATAGATAGATGATAGATAGATAGATAGATAATGTTGGTTATTTGGTCCAGTTAAAAATGATTATTTCCAATAAACTGATACAATTCTGCACCCGAATGTTCGGTTCCTCTAATGTTTCTGGCAGAATGTAACATCCGCCCTTCCATGCCGAAGTTACTACTTGCATAATCAGTTTCATTAAATATTACGTCATTTGATCAATGCGTTTCCCAATACATGCTGTACATGCGTTTGACTCTATGAAAGTATCAGGTTTATGTGAGGGTAGATCTAGGCTGGTGGGACGGAGAGATGGGCAGACAGACTCCCACGGTTGCTGATCCAATATCTGACACAGAGCTTCGTTCCCAGGGGAAGGAAAGAAAGGGCGGTCGTTGTATTCTCGAGTCTAAAGTGGGAGATAAGCGCAGCAGATCTTTCCAGGAAACGCGCAGAGTGCGGGCTCAGCACGGGGCTGGGGTGTCCATCACAAGTGACAACGTTTCTTTTAATGCGCTGACTCCCTGGTTCCACATTTTAAAATATTCTCCTGTGTAGTTGTAACAGCGCTGGCGAGGGACATTTAAGCGGACGAACCTCTTTTCAGGTCAAAACCTTTTGCAAACGTATCTTCACGGCCCACCGTAATGGCTATTGAGTCGGCGCGCACTTGAGACAGCCAGGCTTTATTTTACATTTACAAAAATCGAAAGAGCTTCACATTTCAAAATTGAAAAATACAAGCTACTAAGAGCGCATATCTAAAACGCAGAACATTTAACAACACCACATTCTGAGATTTATCTGTAAAAGTATGTGTCCGGTGCAGAGGAGGTACTGTCTGCGCAGTGTATGTAGCGAAGCTTCGATGGAGGCTGTTTTACAGTTGTGCCTGGCACGCAGGGTGGGACAGCTTTGAACAAGGCTGCAACCTTTGTAAGACCCTTAGAGATATTTTCTTTGCAGCTCCCTCCAATAAAACAGCTGGCGACGAGGACACCCTATGCACGTCCATAAATGCAATACTCTGCTGTTACACACGTTTATGCATAAGTGTAGAATAGAATCTATCTATCTATCTATCTATCTATCTATCTATCTATCTATCTATCTATCCCTACCAGTGTCCGAATATCTGAATATCTGTACATATATATGTACACGAGAGCTAACGAATAATCTGTTATGAGATGGGAGGGGACGGGTGGACTAGAACAAAATGCCCCTATGTATCGTGTGGCTGCTTTTGTGATTAATGAATTATATCCAGTAGAGTCAAACGCAATAGTTGTTTCGGTGACCTCCTAAAACAAACCACATAACACATACTGATATTTTAGAATAGCAGTCACGATATGCACACCTAGTTGCATTTGTTTAGCATAAACAATGTTGACGGTGCCGGCCGAGGTGAGGAACACTGCCTGTAATTTTTTTTTTATTTTAAAAAAAAATGTTTTGCAACAAACGCCATACAGATTATTAGGGGGTGGAAAAACAAAACCTATTCAAAATTTAATATATGAACCTGCAAGTGTGTTTCTACAAATTCTACTTAATGAGAAGCACAGAGTTCGACCCTATACTACTTGTCATATTTAAACCTTCCCGGTTCTCATTGTGCTAGAGCTCTGCTGTGAGGCTATAGAGTTCACGTCCAGTTATCACACGTCTGCACTACCCAGGTTGCATCATCTGAGGTCACACTCGGCCGGGGTGGGAGGAGGGGAGGATTGGTCTGAGGGAGGGCGGATGGACAAAGGGAACGCGGGTGTTGTTAAGAAGCAAGAATTGCCTTTATATATACGTTTGTTTTCTTACTGAACACATACATTTACGGGTTAAAAGTGTGTGTGTGGGTATATATATATATATATATATATATATATATATATTGCAATATACACAGAGAAGTACATAGTTACGAACATTTTCACAAAATAAATGCACACGATTTTACACGTGCATAGTGAGGACACCGCAAACCTCATAAACCGACAAAAAGGAGTTATAATGGTAACTGATAAATAACCCGAATTAAGCACCGTAAACACTGGTCTGTAGACATTTATGTGGGCTGTGAGTCCTCAACACGGTCCTCGGCTGGATTAACGAGATGTGGTCCCACAAGAGGTTTGTATGTAATCCCGTGCTGTGATAGATTAGTACATGTTGGATGCAGACATGAACCTGAATTAGACAACCGATGTGTCATTGGCAGACTCCGACACCCATGCCTGAAACATACGTACGTATGTCTTCTGTCGTTTCATGTACAGGCGCTGACTCCCTAGGGTTGAGTGCGCTGTAGCAGAATGAATGAATACATGAATCTGATATACGCATGCATGCCAGTGCCCCATGCCGTTCTACGCAGATGCATCTATACACGTGTAGGTACCGCCATACATATAAAGCCTTTCATACTGTAACATTGATGACTGAGATTAAACACGGCATGACAACTGATCAGTGTCTGAAAACGAACACACCGCCACCCTCGCAGCACTTTGGTGCAAGTCGGCGCTTTCCTCGTCTCGGAGGTAAAGAAGCGCGTGTCCCGCGAGGTTGAAAGGTCGGGTTACTCACGAGCACTGCGCCACCCGTGGGGCTTCACCAAGTGCCCACTCGTGCATGGGATGTTTATACTGGATGTCATGGGTCGGGACTTGTCAAATATACATGCATGCACTAATGCCTACATGCACATAGGAATGCCTATACACAAGCGAGAAAACATACATCTGTATGTAAAATACACTTGCATGTAAAAACACATATAAACACACACATGCATGTGCGCATACATTCGCACGTATGCGTAGACACAGGTATACCCATACTTTTACAGAAACACCCAAACGCTCGTAAAAGCACACTTAAATATACAGATATCCATACATTTATCTCTCTCTTTCTCTCAGACACACACACCTGTAAATACATCCGTATCTAGCTATATACAATTTAATATGTGTGGATCGGTGCGCAGGACGCCTTGGACCGACCTCAGTTGGTAGAAGGCAAGTTGAATAGGCCGCGGGGAATGTAGGCACTACAGCGTCCACGTGAACCCCCGCGTACGTGTGACATATCGTCTGCCTCTTTGTTCATTCTGCTCTGCGTCCAGTTCGCACGTTGTCCGTGCTCGACAGATGTGAAACCAATATAAAGCATTAGAAAAAGACATGGAAAGATGAGCATCGGACAAAGGAGTATCCGAATTAAATATAATAATTTAATAACACATATGACAGGCATAAATGAAGGGCCACGACAATTAAAAAACACTAAGCATATTGGCTAAAAAAGTGGGTAACACACCGTGATGCCACTCTTCGTGAAACGTCAATGGGGCCGGCAGGTTATACACATACTGTGTAGGAATTTACTACCGATCGCTAGCGCCAGGCCTAGACATTCTTGATTCGAGTATTGTTTTTTTTGTGTGCAACCCTATGTTTGCAGCCTTGTTAGGTCATTACTCCCAGGTTCCCTAACCCAACGAACATCCTACTGGGAAGGTCGGTGAGGACACGAGAGAGGAGACTCGCCTTCTGCTTCTGCACAAACAATTATAGCTCATTGTTCTAAATGCGACTTAAAGTACAAAGGGCCGATTCACACACACACAGTCTCCCTGTGACTCGCACAGAAAGTGCGTTCTTTCAAAAGGGAGCTTGGGCTCAACCTGCTGGTCATCTAGACAAGCCTGCTCCAACCATCCTTACGGAGTTGAAGCACTTCCGGTGTCACTGACAGCCACTTGGCTGGTCCATGATGGTGTTTGAGGAAGTGCAGGCGCCTGTCAGCAGGGCTTGACCTGTGTGCATAAAACCCCACGCAAGAAAGCCGCCGGTCTCAGTTTTTCAACATGACCATGTGACTGCGATCACCGCTAGTTGGCCGCTTCTTTTTGCTGGCAAACCCTTTCGCCTACTTCTAGGGGTTGGATAAGACATTTTGTGCAGGGGCAAGCAGTGGTGGCTATAAGCAACCTGAACAGGTACAGAATAAGGCTTGGATTTCAGAGCACGTACACGGGCATAAAAATGTTTGACTGCAATGTGTGTGTCTAACTTAGGAGCCTCTTTGGGCCCCTCCTGTGACACGTGTCTGACAAGTTTACACCGCCACAAATTACCACTTTTCAAAACCCAAGAATGAACATAAAGTCCAGCAGTTTAGAACTGATTCCACACTCTAGCTTAAAAAAAATAAAAACTATGAAATAATTTATGCAACCTTTACATTCCATTTCGAAATCATCCATGCACTGATTGCATTTTACAGTTCTGCAAGGACATCCTCGCTAAGGCCTCTGGTTGATACTTCCTCATTGTGGAACAGAAGTTTGTTTTGACAAGTACAAATCTGAAAAAAATGATCAATCAAAAACTGAAAACGTGGCAACATGAACGAGGAACATGTATTACAAAAGATAACATCTAAGGCTTGTCAATCAGTGAGGCCAGGAGTGTTTGAACATATCCCAGGGGCAAATAAGCCGGGGCTGTTGGAGTCCTCACCCACATAATGTGGCATGCTGCACCATGGGGCTCTCTATCTGTCACCGGGTTAAGCACTGCTACGGATATCCATGTGTCCAGTAACGAATCAGAAAGTTGATAGATAGAGAAAACCCCCCAGAGAAAAATAGGTGTCTAGCTCGGCTATCCTGTCTCCCTCCCAGTTGCAACTGATATATATATATATATATATATATATATATATATATATATATACACACACACACACACACACACACACACACACACAAGAGAAGCTTGCTGTCCTTCTGTAGCTTTTCCCTGAGGAATCTCCGTGCTTAATTTGAGATGGCAGTTTCCGGTGCTGGGCACCGTCACTTAATTAGCAACACCAGCACCTATGACAATCTGCCGAATGGTGGCACTGTTTGTCTAATTTAGAGGTGAGCACAACACCAGTTGTGTATTCATTTATACATGTAAAAATACTCGTATTGGCTGTCCAGGTCATTTTTATAGCTTGGGAACCTGAAACAGTCTGAATTGTCCCACTTGCCGGATTGTGAGAGTTAGTAGTTGTGTTGGTAGTGCCATTGGCAGGTGCAATGGGTGATGTAAGCTGCAGTGGCCTCCTGATGAGAGCCCTGGCAATTACTTTTTCACAATTGAAGTGCTGGTGCGGGTGGCACGCTTGCAGTACTGCAGCCCGATATATACCTGTTGTCATTTTCTACCTGTGGTGTGTGTGCTTGGACTTTGTGTGAACCAGAACGTTGTACTGTTTTTCCTGTTGATCTCACGTGCTTGGCAGCTGTCCGATATCTATTATTTAGGTCATAGAAGCTGGCACAGCTGCTTTTCTTCTATTACTCTTATGTGAGGATGGTAAGCTTGCAATAGTGAGGCCCTGTTGGCATTTGGTACCTGTGCTGTGCCTGTTCTGTGTGTGAGCTAGATCCATGTGCTGTTACTGCTGTTGCTGTCAGGTGCCTGGAAACTGTCCTGTACCTATTATTTAGATCAGGGAAGCTTGCGCTGCTGTTGCCCATACATGTCTGTGTTGTGAGTTAGTGAAGCATGTTATTAATCTTTTCACTCTCCAAAAGCCAAAATGAGTGGCACTGCTAATGCTCCTTTCAATGCATCATGTGCACAAAGGAGAGCTGCCTGAACACATGTGAACTCAGATCAGTGTTGGTGTTGCGTAGGAAGCAAGGCGTATGTCAATATGCACAGGGCCTCTTTGTAAAAATTGAAAACCCATCTGCAGAATGGCTCAGTGTCGAGTGTTTGCTGTCTTACACAGTCTGGAAGAGCGCCCCCCCAACATGGGGGGAGCGCGACCCCTTTGGGGTCGGGGTGCCGGGGCCAAGACCTCGCACTAGTTGTGCGCAGGCTGGCCGAGGCTTCCGCTCTCACGCCTCGCGAGACGTGGGAGCGGAAATTCCTCTGGGGAGATACGTTTGCCCGACGTGCGGGCCGAACCGGTCTGGGCCGCCGCGAGCCAGTGGGGGGCTTAAAAGCACCCCCACGGAAGGCTCGGCCTTCTTCTTGTTGGCGCGGCGGCCCGGACGTTCGGCCTCCATCTTCCCTGCATTCGAGGACGTTTTCGGCATCTTCTCGGCATTCGAGGACGTTTTTTGGCATCTCGGGGGAGCGGCAGGTCACGGACTACTTGCGAGGACGTTGCAGCATCTCTTCACGGGCAGGCGGCAGATCGCGGGCCCAATTGGCACAAGTCTTCGTCGTGGGGGCACACAGGAACCGCTTCAGAGGGGAGTGATTGAAGGAGCAGGAGACAGATCCCGGGGCCCAATTTTCGGAATAAAAAGGTGAGTGAGCGCACGGTGACGGGGCTCCGTGTTTAGGAGGAGTGTTGGCTGTGCGCGCGCTCACCTGTTAGGGGTTCCCCCCAGAATCGGGTATCCAGGAGCTTTAGCTCAGTGGCAGGGTCAAGTACCTGGGGCGCAGCAAGGTTAGCTGTATACAGGGGTTCGGATACCACCAATGCCCTTAGTAATATCTTGAGCTGAAAAAACGCTTTGTTGTGCGTAAAACGAGCGTAGGGTGCTTGAGCCCCAGGGGTGCAGCCTATTAGGCGTGGGTCAATATCTTTTAGGTAATTTAATTTTATTGTAATTTACCTAGGGAGCAGCGTGTTAGTGGTGATCCCTTTACACTAATTTGGGGTTAGTTATATATGCTGTGCAAATTGCATGTTATTAGCATCAAAGCCTTCGTCATTTGTGTTTTGAAAGTGTACGAAGCACGTTTGTTCAATTTGGCTGATGTTGATTAACACAATTTATTTACAGGTTTTACAGGAGGGTTAATATTTACTAACCTGAATAACTTGCAATTTAACTTGGGGACTGTTTTTTAAAAAGATTTCACTTGTTGGGTATCTGTGTTTGGGTAAGTGTACTGCAGCCGCTGCATCCTTGTTCACGGGGTTTCCCATCTTATTGTTAGATTATGGCACCAACTAGGGTGAGGTTGGGGAAAATGAAGGGAACTGACCCTGACTTGGCCCAGCTTTTAAAATTAGTTTTGGCAAAATTGGATGACGGTGACTCAGATGGGGGGGACGTCCCGTCAGAGGGGGATGAGGGTGAGGAGGGGCCTTCTCGCCCCCGTCGTGCACATGTAGCCCCGCGCGCAGCTTTCCCTCCAGTAAAACGTAGGAGTAAAAAGCAGCTCGCAGCAGTCCAACAAGCAAGTGCAATACAGGCACCCCCTCCACCTCCTACAGTGGATCCAGTTCCCCTGGGCCCCCCCTTATCTACATCAGTCACAGGAGTTAATCCAGTGCCTCAACCAATTGAGGTGATAGAGGTTCCGGGCACGTCATTAGGGGTGGATTCCATGCTGGCTGACATACGGCGATCCTTAGCAGTATTAGCAGCCCCAACTACGGGATTGCCCGTCCACCCATCCTGCAGTACCCAGGGGGTGACACCGGTGGGGGTAACAGCGTCAGTGATGGGACGGAGTGAGAAAAATCCCCCAGGAGTGCCTCAAGACCCAACAACCCAGGCCCTATTGGAAGTATTTCAGATGCTGTCTAAGTTGAGTGCACCTCCTGCCCCTCCACCCCCCCCACAACTCCATGGGCTAGCGAGTCATTTCAGAGTTCAGTGCAAGATCTGAAGCGCCAGGTTGAAGCTTTGGCGGCGGCGCGTGTTGTTCCTTCTTTGCAGGTGTCGTCAGACAGTCCCGGTGTCAGCCTGGCATCGGGCTCGCTCAATCAGACTCCGCAGGTGGAAAAAGAGCATGGTAAGGGCAGCGAACAAAGCGTCAGTGCCACAAAACCACTTGCTTCTGCTGAAGGGTCAGGGGTGGACACTCTGCTGTCCAGGCCAGGGAAGTTAGCTCCGCACGTGGCTCCAGAGATAAAAGAGAAAATATGGAAAGGGGAATTCGTAGATATTTTTAGCCTGGTTAGGGCTAAGAGAAGGGAAGTAGAGACAAAGGAAAAGGAGACAAAGTCCTCGACATTTGGCGAGAAAAAACAAAAAATTGAGGAGAACATTACAAATTGGTTGTTCGGTTACAATGTGTTTATGTCAGTTATGCTTGAGAAAAAGCCAGAAACTGGGACCGCTATGATATTCTATGCGAACAAGATATTAAAGGCTCACCATACGTATGGAGGAAACAATTGGCTAGAATATGACAGGGACTTCAGGTGGGCAAAGGTGGAGGACCCAGCGATAGGGTGGGACCAGACAGAAGTGAATGTTTGGTTAGAGTGCGTTAATAACAAGTTACCCACCAAGCAGCCCTTTCGAGCACAGTACGCGAATGACAAAAAAGGATCATGTTGGGCGTTCAACAGAAAGATATGTTTACGCCCAGCCGGGACGTGCAAGTTCAGGCACTCCTGTTCATTTTGCGGGCATCCTTCCCACCCAGAGTTTAAATGCCTTAAAAGATCAAGGGAAAAAGTTAAAGAAGGGAGTAAGCCCAATATATAGTTCATCCTTGCCCTCGCCCATTGACCTAGAAGCACTTATCCCCTGGTTGAAAATCTACCCAGCCAAAGCTTCTGCTAGATTATTGATCGAGGGTTTCTCCCAGGGATTTTGAATTCCAGCCTCCAGGGTCCCCCCCCTAAAACACTGCAGGAATTTGCTGTCTGCTGTAAGGAACCATGAAGTGGTTGCAAGAAAAATTGCTAAAGAATGCACATTAGGCAGATTGTCTGGGCCTTTCCAGTCCCCCCGCTAATGACTTTGTCTGTTCCCCCTTAGGGGTAGTACCCAAGAAAGACCCTGGTCAGTTCAGGTTGATTCATAACCTGTCAGCCCCCAGGGGGGCTTCAGTAAATGATGCTATTGACCCAGTCCTCTGCTCAGTTCGCTATGCTACTGTCGATCAGGCGTTGGAAAAGCTGAGGGTTCTGGGGCGCGGTGCGCTGCTAGCTAAGACAGATATTGAGGCAGCCTTCCGGCTCTTGCCAGTCCACCCTGAAGATTACCATCTCCTGGGATTTCAGTTTAATGGGGGCTATTTTTATGACAAGTGTATGCCCATGGGGTGCAGTATGTCCTGCAGTTATTTTGAGCAGTTCAGCTCAGCTTTACAATGGATATTCACCAGGCGTACCAATCATGATAACGTGATCCATTACTTGGATGATTTTCTAGTCCTAGGTCCACCTAGGTCTAAAAAATGCCTTTGGGCCTTACAGTCACTAACTGCCATGTTCAAGGAATTTGGGGTCCCAATTGCGCAAGAAAAAACTGAGGGCCCCTCCACTTGCATCACTTTTCTGGGCATCGAAATTGACTCGGATGCGGGTGAGTGCCGCCTTCCTTTAGATAAGCTCCATGCGTTTAAAGGGTCCATCCGGACCGTCCTGTCCCATACTAAAGTCACACTTCACCAACTGCAGGTTCTGGTGGGACAATTGAACTTCGCCTTGAGAATCATCCCCATGGCCCGCCCCTTTTCCAGATCCATAGCTAGGTCCATGGCTGGTTTAACAGAGAAGCACCACCACACCAGACTGTCAGCTGAGGTGAAGGAGGATCTTAGAGTATGGGACGCTTTCCTGCAGGACTTCAATGGGGCGGTAATTTGGCCGCACCAGACAGTAGACAGCCCCGCCTTCGGTCTATTCACAGACGCGGCAGGCAGCGTGGGGTTCGGGGCCATCCTGGGGCCAGCCTGGTGCAGGGCAGATTGGCCAAGTGATTGGGTTGGCCTAGGACTCACCAAAAATATTGCATTTTTGGAATTATTTCCCATCATCGTCGCTGTATCAGTATGGGGCGACATATTAAGAGACAAATCTGTGGTATTCTGGTCAGACAACATGGCTGTCGTAGAGAGTATTAATAGACAAAAAGCTAGTTGCAGATGGGTACTGAGATTGCTGAAACATTTGGTACTGAGGTGTTTGAAGCTCAACGTCACATTCCGAGCAAAACATGTTCCAGGGGTGAATAACAATGCAGCTGATGCTTTGTCTCGATCATTAATGCAGGATTTTCAGAGGTTCCACCCACAGGCGGCGATGAGGATGACGGAGTTCCCAACATCACTGTGGAAGATTGGTGTCCCGCATTAAATGCCTTAGTAATGTCATCATTGGCAAAAATGCACTAGGGGGGCATATGAAAGGGCTTTCTTGGATTATAGACGGTTTTTGACAGCTGTGAACATTCCAGATTGGTTTTCATCAGAAGCAATCTGTGCCTTTTTGCAGCATTTAAAGACCCAGGGTAAACCAGAATCTTGCGCAAAAGCCAACTTGTCAGCCATACGCTTTTTTGCAAAAATAAGAGGGCAAGATTCTAGGCTCTATGCACTTGTTATTAAGCAGGCGCTAGTGGGGTGGTCTAGAGCTGACGGTCCTAGAATAGACGCCAGGCGACCCATAACCCCGCAGTTATTGGAAAAATTGGTGAGCTCAGTCACCTTGGTTACTTTCTCACAGTTTGAGGCTAACTTATTCACAGCGGCATTCACTGTGGCCTTTTACGGGGCTTTTCGCATAGGGGAATTGATAGGTGGCTCCACGAATGACCACGCAGGGGGTCTTCAGTGGCGTGATGTAGCAGTCGATAGTAACTCTACCACTATACATCTGCATTAATCAAAAACTGATCAGTTAGGTAAAGGAGCGAGGATTGTTCTAAGGGCAGCGCATGGGTCAGCAATATGCCCTGTAGCCAATCTAGCTGCTTACTTGAAGGTACGCCCCTTTGTGAACTCCACTGCCCTATTCATACATGCTAATGGGGCCTGCTTGTCACGTTACCAATTTGCAGAGGTGTTAAAGATTACACTATTAACAGCAGGCGTCAACCCGGGAGGGTACTCCCCCCATTCATTCAGGATTGGCGCGGCCACCTTCGCGGCGGGTGCTGGCATGGCAATCTCAGAGGTGAAAGCCATTGGAAGATGGTCTTCCAGTTGCTATAAGCGCTTCGTGAGGCCAGAACTGTTATAGGAAGTGATTATTTGGGCATGTCTGCGCGATTATTCCTTTTTCTCACGCAATTTTCCTTTATTTCAGTAGATGGCCCCTCGTGTGGTGTGGGTGTTGGGGCATTCATTCGTTCATCGGGCGGCATACCGGTTGCAGCAGCTCCGTAAACCGAATCCGGCGGCAAGCTTAGATGTGGCTTTCAGGTGGTGCGGGGTTGGCGGCGCAGGAATTAGACAGCTGCAACAGTTGGTGGACCTGGCTCGTAGATGTGCAGGGGTCCATTCCCCGGACCTCATCATCATTCACATCGGGGGCAACGATCTGGTGCACTTAGGTCGTAAGGCACTCAGGGAGGCCATATTTCTAGAAATTACGCAGCTTGCAAAACAATTCCCACACACATCCATTGCTTGGTCCCACATGGTGTCACGAAAAAAATGGGGTCCAGGAATTAAGCCAAGGACAATCAATGTGTCTGTTAGGAGACTCAATACAGAAATGTCGAAACTCTGCCCTGGTCCAGGCCGTTTGTGGAACATTCCTCATAGGCAATTAAAAGGACCCGAAATGTTTCACAGGGACCTGGTGCATTTGTCTGATCTTGGTACTGACCAATTCATAGCCGATATGCGGTTCTTTGCTGGGTGCCTCTTCTCTGGTGGGGAGGGCGAAGGACCTTTGGGGCCCTGGTCGCCCTCGTGGCGGAAGAAGAGAGACTAAATTAACCTGAAGCAACAGAGGGGACCCCAAGGGTGGGGCCCCGGTATAACAACAGAGATAGGATCCTGAAGTCCTGGGCTCAACCTGCGGATGGACACACCAGATTGGGGGTAGGGAGCCCAGATTACTGGGGTGGTCACGGGGCTCATGCCCACGGCCGCCCCGGTACACCCCTTGGCTGATTGGTGTTTGGAGAGGGGGCGGAACCCTGAGCATGGGGGCAAGGAACAGAGGAAGCTGGGGTGCCGCCCCCCCTAGGGATACAGGTGACAACCAGTCCCTGTGTGGTCCAAAGGAGGTTCAGGACAGGAAGGGATCCTGTCAAAAATTGTATGGTTACAAAAATGTAAAATATATACGTATCTTTATTGATTTAGGATGTGCAGTGAAAACGATTAATTGAGTAATTTGCATAAGATGTTTTTTGCATGATGTTAAGTTGATTAATGAATTTTGATCTTAAACAAAAGTATTTAAATAAATACTTCTTCCAACGAATTAAGTGTCTTGTTGGTGGTGTACGACCTGTGTTGGGGAAATGGCCTGCTGGCGCCTTCCGAGTCCTATTGATTGCTGTGCCAACATCGCTTTGAATCTGCTGATTTTTTTGAGCCCACCACTGCAGTTCTAAATGTGAAACTAAAACCCCCAGAATGCAACATGCCTTTGCTGGAAATACAGTAAAATACAATGGCTATCTCTCTGTAGCACATGAACCTCTAGGCAGGCTTTTAAGAAAGATGAAAAAAAAAATATGTGTTTTCTGACTTTTGTCTAAAATCAAATATAAGGCTACTTAGTTAAATATAGAAGGGTAATATATTGTATTTGACGTGCAATTACTTGCATCTCAGGTCTAATGTAGGAACATTTAGCTCCTCGAAGACAAGGGGGTGGAGGGCTGTTAATACCCACTTGCAATCAAGAGACTCCATGTCCCGGGACAGCTTTGTCTCACACTCACAACACAAACATGCATGGACAGCAGTAGGACAAGCTTCCATAACTCAAATAACATGTAAGGAGGGGTGCTGAGCAGGGAGCCGCAGCGGGAGAAGCAGCACAAGGTCTGGCTCACACACAGACTAGGAACAACATAGGTAGTGACAGTCAACTAATATACATCAGGCCACACTACTGCAAGCATGCCACTAGCATGGAGCAGTCACAGCCGGGAAGCAGTGGTTCAAGCACAGCTTTGGTATCTGCAAAGAATCCTATGGTAACGAGGAGGACTTATAATGACCACATAGTGAACAGATACACAGATGTAGCTGTGAGGAAGAATTGAAAGACAAGACAACTGCAACTACGAGATTTTACAGATGCCGTGTTTTCCGCATAATTATGTATTTGCCACATTGGCCCCATAATCCATTATCTGCTCCATAACCTGCAGAGTTCAGCAAAAACAGTTTCTAGCTTAAATGGATGAAAAGTTACTAAAACAAGGCAAAGTGTTGTCACACAGTCGGTCTGTTGCTTATTTCTGTATTTAGAAGTGAAAGTGGTACTGCTGAGGTGAAACCTTTACCCAGGCATTGTTAGTATGTACAAATGTCAAAACAAGTAATAATAAAACAAAATGTGCTGCATTACGCAGTATGATTTGCCTTTTCTTGTTGCATAATTCAGTCAACTCTGCTTCATGATTTGGCCCTTCCCTGCTGCATAATTCAAGAAGCCTAGTCTATGTACATTCCTTCACCTCGTGTGATAATGATTTACAATAGTTCACATGCAGCACCTGCATGTCCATGACATGCTTCATGTCTTGAGCAGGTGCAAAACACGCTGCAGGTGCAGCCTTGTGGGGGCCTTCGGTGGAAACAGGAAGGCGTTTAAACTAGTGTTTCGAAGTGAAGGGAACGTCGCAGGGTTTCACAAGTTTTGATGAGTTTTGTAATTTCACCCAACTTTGCAGGAGATCTGTCTCACAAAACGTTTTTTGCAAGACACTTTCCTCTGAAAACTTTGTTTTGTAAGATAATTCTCTAATTAAACGATGTTTTGTGGCCCTTTTCTCTTGAAATCCCACCTTTAGTGGACATTTTCTTTTGATCTTGATTTTTTTTTTATAAAGCCAAGTTTGCAAAGATAATGAAGAATCAAATGTTTGTAGTAGAGTGAGTTTCCTGTGCAAGATGTTCTGACAGTGTGCTGTTAGTATGCGTTGGAGAAATGTATTTGTGTTTAATTAGCAGAATTTATTTTGAAGGTGACACATTTTTCAATTGGTTTTGCAGTGCTTCTTATTGCCAGTATTGACTCAGTAATGCACTTTTTGTTGCTGTAAACATTTATTGATATGCATCAATTGCGGATCCCAATCTTTCTTGACTGTAAATCAGGGATGCTCTTATTGGTTGGAGGGAGAAGGGTCAGTTCACCCCTCCCCTGCCCAGGGCCTATCAAAAAACAAGAATTGAAACCAACCTTCATATACTGTATCCAGGAAGGCATGCAATGATGCTCACTTAGCTTTGCCTGAAACCTCCTCAGGTTTCACAGGCACAATTCTTAGGCATCTTTTTGAATCCCATTTGCACAATGCTTCTGGCATCTCCAGACCTGCTTCAGTCTAAATATGTGTCAATAGGGAATAAGCAGGGCTGGTGAAATTATGCGGCAGGGGAAGAACAAATTATGCAGCGTATTTTGTCATTTTTACATATGTTAACATTGTCTGGGCAAGAGGTTTCACCTTATTAGTACCAGTTTAACCCTAAAATATACGTTAAGCAACAGAAATGGGAACTCTCATCATTTGCAAATGCCTTCAACTTCAGAGCAACACTTATTTCCACATCTTTAGTAACTTTTGATCAGTTTGAGATGGAAACAAACTTTTTTGTTAACATCTGCAGATTGTGCAGCAGAGGATGGATTATGTGGCATTCACAGCAAATCCATAATTATGCAGAAAATGCTACATTGGCCAAATCACATACTTTATGTGGCCCTGGGTATGAAATGGTTAGTGGGATCAATGTGAAACAATACAGGGCAAAAATGTATGCTCAAAATATTTATTGCTAAAATAACTATCATATAGAAATATCAACCTAGAAAAATCTTGACCTTTTATACGTTCGTAAGTTCAACCATTATCACCTGTACCTATTGGATTAATTTAACAATTGGCCTCCAGTATGCCCATTACTTGGCGATAGTGCTCCACGAAAGGTTTAGATGCATTTCAGAAATGTTGTAATGAGATAATAAAGCTTTGTAGATATTTTCGCAGCAGATGTTTTTGAAACCCATGTTTCTGCAATTGTATGTTGTTTTAAATTAATGTTAGCATGTGTTACTGTCTGATGTAAACCAGAGATCCTGTCATTTGTCAATTACCCACAGATGCATTATTTACAAACCACGGTCAGGGTTACATTTAAATCCACTACAGAAACGAATTAACAGTGGTATTCTCATGCCCTGAATTCTCGATTCTATGGTCCTTAGTAATATGAATTCATTAGGAGGGAGACATCTGCCTCCGAGGAGGTTAGACTACAGGAGTGCATTTCAACTTTCTAATGACTTGTGCACAGTGCACTGTTTCACCACGAATTTACCTTTAATAAACTCGTTTACGTGGCTGGTACAGCAGGATGTTGTTTTAAAGGCTGGAACGATTGCAAGCAAGATTGTTCAAGCTTGAATTTCACCTGCAACAGTTTGTGAAGTTGACAAGTTCTGCATAGAAATAAAAAGTTGCAACTTCCCCAATATGTCGGAACGTTTGCAAAGTTTTGAAAAAAACACAACGTTTGCAGAAGGATATTTTCACGACGTGAACAAGGTCCATGGTGCATTCCAAGCCCAGGCCCATGTATGCAGGCTCCGTTCAATAATATTTTACACGTCACAAGCCACTGCCTTCTCCTTGCCGAGAAAGCACGGTTTCAATCTATAGACAAAGGGGTAATTGGTCTGCATAAGCAACTGCAGGCCTTAGAAATATATTGTAAAGTTAACAGGCTGCACAATTGTATTACTAAAATGCCGGTGTTCCTATCGAGCCGACACTCACCGCCGTTTGTGTGGGAACCTGTCAAAATGTATACATATTCAGGATCGTTCTTTTAACCACAATCTGACAATGACTGGTCACGCCCAACAATTTTTTTTAAGGGCACCACCAACACTGCCTGGACTTCGTTATTTTAACCATCAATTTGGTGTTTTTACGGTGAGCCCACTAGTGAAGGCCTTCTTGACATTAGTGTTTTAATTGTCATGTATGGATTTCTAGGTCTGGTTCTAGAGCCCCTCACTCCATATTGAAAGGTACGAAAATCGTTTGCAGGGCATTAACCGCATCCCTAGAAGTAGGTGTCCACGGGCTACTTCTTGACCTGGCTCTATGTTTCTCTTGGCCTGGTCAATGAGGTGGCCAGTTTACGTTCTGTATTCTAACTAACTAGCCAAAGTAGATCTTCAGTGGCTGCAAACTGTTTATTGAATCATTGCAGAATTAAATCAAAAAATTCCATAAAGACAGAAAATATCTTAACAAGACAGAAGCTTAAGAACCAAAGTTCGAAACACAGCTTACATTCTGACCCAGGGAGGGTTTGAATGCTTAGAGTTTGATAGCCTCGAAAAAGTGGCTGATGTAGAAAACTTGCGAAATGCTATTTAGAGCTGAGATCTCTGGTGCCTCTGTTTTTTTTAAGGCTAAAGGAATAACTAATTATTTGCTTGAAGTGTCACATCCCAGTGTATGCTGTGAGTTTCTTTTATTCTGGATGATGCTAACAAATCGATTTAGTCAGCTAAGTGCTGATATTTTGGCAGAGATATGATTGCCAAATGCACAGAGTGAATACACCAGGGCATATTGTGCATTCATGCTCGGCATATCAACCACTAAGGATACAGTATATTGAAGATGGTATGTCCCCGTTCTGAGGAACATACAAAAGTTTAAATTGAGGGCAGGTTTTAGAAGATGCGCCATGCATTAATTCAGATGTATAAATGTTTTGTCAAAGAGAGAGAGTGTATGTGTGTGTGTGTGTGTGTGCTGGTGAATATTGCTATTGAAGTACTATACATATCATGTGACGAATCAACACGACACAGGTTGTTAAAATTATAATGGAAATGTACTGAACATACATTACAATATATGCTATTAGTGTGCTAGATGTATCAATATGAGAAAATTACAATAAAATAGGGTTAAACAAAGATGGGCCACTTACTATCTCATCGGACTTCGAATACTTACTGGGTATAGCAGTTGCCTTACTTTTTAATTCAACAACAAAGCAAAAAATGTCAGGTAGAGACAAATTAAATCCTCAGTTGTAAAAACAGACCTGTATTCTGTTATTTTTGAGTTTATTTCTTACTCAATTTTAACTTAAACTAATTTGTTAAATAGCAAAAAAGGATCTAGGATGATGTCAAATACAAATACACAAAATATAGACATAATGTAACTTCACAGTACATACATAATGGACCTAATCACAGATACAAAAAAAAAACTTTGAGACAAATAGTATTAAGAACAGTGAAAGGAACAATGCCCTATGTATTTGGATGGTGGTCACTGTTATAACTCCACATGTGATCCACTTCTCAATGCTAAGGAACTGGGCTTATACGTGCACTAACTTATCAAGGTGTTGTGCATTTCTTTCACACAATTATGATATAGTGCATTTTAAATTGTTACAACATCTCCCGTATTCTGCACATAAAGTCTATGGCTCGCGCTACAACGCGTACATTTGGAATCGCGTCTTCCTTGTTGTGATTGTAACTAAGCGACGTCACTTAGTTACAATCACAACAAGGAAGACGCGATTCCAAATTTTATGTGCAGAATACGGGAGATGTTACCTGATGAGCGCTTTTAAGTAGCAGAGCCCATCGTTTAAGTTAATCGAAGATTATATATACGAGTCTGGTTCCCCGTTTTTGACCTTTTAAATTAAGAATTACATTTGCCTTTCTTCAGTCCTGATGAGGCCTTAAATTGATAGGCCGAAACGCGTTGACGTTTTGTATTGCAAGTGCATTGGGCTTGTTAAACAATTTAAAATGCACTATATCATAATTGTGTGAAAGAAATGCACAACACCTTGATAAGTTAGTGCACGTATAAGCCCAGTTCCTTAGCATTGAGAAGTGGATCACATGTGGAGTTATAACAGTGACCACCATCCAAATACATAGGGCATTGTTCCTTTCACTGTTCTTAATACTATTTGTCTCGAAGTTTTTTTGTTGTATCTGTGATTAGGTCCATTATGTATGTACTGTGAAGTTACATTTTGTCTATATTTTGTGTATTTGTATTTGACATCATCCTAGATCCTTTTTTGCTATTTAACAAATTGGTTTAAATTAAAATTGAGTAAGAAATAAACTCAAAAATAACAGAATACAGGTCTGTTTTTACAACTGAGGATTTAATTTGTCTCTACCTGCCATTTTTTGCTTTGTTGTTGATATCTTTACCCTGGGCAAGGTAGAGTTATAGGGTTCCCCTGTTGTTGTGCACTTACTTTTTAATTCATGCAAAGAATGAGATTTTTTTAAATTCTATTTTAAAATATGTCTCACTATATCAGAGTTTTTTTCTATTTGCATGCAGCTGTGTCGCTTTTTACGTATTTGGATGGAATTATTGTTTTTAGCTGGCTTTTCTATAGCTACAACGTTTTGTATTTACAGACAACAATTTCTAATTAAATAAACAATCTATTTACTGTAGGTATTTACCACCCAGGGATGCTTCACAGAACACGTCTAAGCCACTGACAAAATCTCCTGCTGCAGTTGGCATCATGTTTTTGCTCAGAGTGGCATTACAGAAAACAAACGACATTGTGCCATTCAGTGCAACCATACCTCAAAATATATGCACTGGCAAAAGCAATATGTTTCACCTATGCAAAATCTATTCGCTCTATCAATTTTCTTTGTACATGTTGCACAGCAACCCAAGCTTCTGTACAACTTGGCTTAAAGTTAAAAGAAGTGCTATGCCATGGCCAGCATTGACCCTACCATAGTGTTTTTAACAGTGCAGGATGTTGACTGAGGGGAGGGGATTATTGAATCGGAGAATGGGAAGAGGGAGAGGTCGGGTGAAAAGCAATGGTGGGTGGGGAAGAAACACTGGTGGGATGAAGTAGGTTTACTTTTGGACATGGACTCAATAAGAGTGGATGTCCAAAAGTAACAAAAGAGTACCTGCAGGAGCCTGCGGCCAGTGGAAGGACTCTAGCCCAAGGAAGCTGTATTTAGTCCATGCTCCATGGCATGGGCACATAGAGAAGCCCCAGGAGGAAGCTGAGGTGAGGAGGAGGCGTTGACCAATTATAAGTATAGAAATGAATGTGATTGTACACAAAGGTAAGTAATTGGCAGGCTCTAAGCCCATAAAGATTTTTTTTTTTAAAACAATGATTTTCACAGGCAGTGCGTGTGCTCTGTAAGCAACACCTAAAAAGGAGACTGCCTCAGAAGTTCACATGATACCACACTCCCTGGGCATCAGTATTAATAGCCCCTGCATCTCCCTTAAGGCAAAACAATAATCTATCCCACAGATAGGCAGTGATGGTCTATGGAGAGCCCAAAGCAGTACCAAAGTTTCGCTGAACTGTAGACTATAAATTATTTCCATAAGATCCCTTATTTGGAGTAATGGATGAAACTCTAAAAAGAAAAAAATAACCAGTGGTTGGGTTACTGCAAATTATGCTGCTACTAATTATTTCTGTGGCTCTTTAAAAAGTTTGGAGGTGAAAAATAACAGTAAAAGAGAATAAGTGAGTAGTATCCTCTCTGTTACCATATACACTATTCAGTATTTATAGGTTGAAATATCAATACAATCTCAACGTTATTGGGGCTGTTGTGCATTACCACTGTTTTGCTTTGACATGTAAATGAAGCCCTTAGATTCAATGTATGTGGATATACACTGTAGGCTTTTAGTGAATATCTCACAATAGCTTTGATCATCCTGAACCAGCATTGACTATCTCTGATCATGTGATGTAATTCAGTTGGTATTTTTTGTATACAAACATTTGTATCCCTAATAAGGCATACATTTGTTAGATTGCAGGAAGAGTTTATCAGTGGTATTAGATGAGTGAGATAAGAAAGGTTTGATCCAGGATTACGTCAGAGGTCTAGCTTTGAGTAGGTGGGACTACCCAAAAATGTAAGAGCCAAGACCACCATACCAATCATTTTTCCCCTTGGTAAGAACAGGTTTCGATTTTTAGAAATATACAACCATTGGCAAGGCCAAGAGGTCTTGCCTTTGAGACATAATGGCTTTGGCAATGTCTGTTCATGCTGTATACTGCTAGCATCATTTTATATACATGTGTATTAGTGATGGTGTATTTACATTCATGCCTCATTATGCAAGAAGGCTTAGGCTTGACCGCTCATGCTCGCTTCCAAAATGATGCATCTCTCTTTTTTTTATTTACTGATCCATAAAGTATCTGTAAATAAATAGGAAGTAGCATAGCAGCTCTTTTAAAGTATACAAATCCACTTAAAAATTGGACTGCAAGAGCTGGGAAATGGAGGAGAGGTTGGGGCCAGGAAAGCAACAAGGAGTGGGTTCATGGAGGGGAAAAGTAGCACATGAAGGAGTGCAGTGGGCAATAAGGAGAAGCACACAAGTGAGAAATAGCAACACTGAACACCGAAGAGCAGAGAGTCACACAAGCACATTCACTATCATTGAGTGCTTAAGCAAAAAGAAAAAGTAGTTCCCTAAAATTCAGCATTGGAAGGACACAATTAAAGAGGATATCCCCTAAAGTGAGGGATAAAAACATGATGGACAAGGAAAACCACTGTAAGAAGCAAGCAAATGAAAATGACATTAAAGCCAACCAATGGTTCGGTCGATACCTCTTAGGGCGTGTCTCCCGCCAATATAAAACTTTGGAAATAAATAAATACCTGAGACCCAAATCATTAAGTAGCAAAAACAAATGCGATGGAATAACACTGATAACATCATCATTTGTAAACAATTATTGCAAAGCCAATGGGTCTCTCCTTTGGGACCTATTCACTTTGCCACTGTTCTTTTTAGGGTGTACAAAATTCTGCAGCATGGTTTAACCGTAAATGAAAATGTAAATGAAAAAAGACGCTATTTTGGATTTGCCTGCATGATTTTGTATGTGCACACAACACACATGAACCCACTTACAAAGTAACATGGGTGCTTTTTTCTTATTATTTACTGACCCATGCTGCAACAGTAAATAAAAAATTAAATGTACCACTTTTTTGAGGTACAAGTGGGAGGCACGACATGGTGGGCGCAGGTGGGGGAAGCAACACAGAGGACGCAGGTGAGAAAGAAGTGATAATGGGGGACAAAACTTAAATGTGGGAGAAGCCACATTAGGGACAGTGGTGTGAGAAACATGGATGTGCAGGTTGGGGAAGCAACAAGGGAGAGAGAAAGCAAAGTAGGGGGGAAAACGAGAAGCACACAGACTAGAGAGAGAAATGTGAATCTGCTGTGGGGGAAGCACATGGGAAAGAATACAATGTGGGGAGAAGCGCACAAGGGCAAGCACAACACAGGGGGTGTAGGGAGAAGCACACAGGTGACAGAGAGCAACATCAATTGTGCAAAGGGTGGAAGAGTAGTACATAAGGGATACTGCTAGAAAACACATGAACTTTAGTGTTGTGCTTCACCAAACAGGTAAAACTAGTGCTTCAAAACTGGTCAGTGGGGGACACAAATAATGTGTTCATGCTCCAGGGGAGGGAAAACACAAGAAGAGAAAATAACGCCCACGTAAGCTGATGAATAGAAAGCAAACAAGACTGACAATAAAGCCAACCAATGGCAATGTGTGGACAAGCACTAAGCCCATTTTAAGCTGACAATAGGTCTTCTCACCAACAAACAGCTTCCGTGTCTGGTAGGTGATTTCTAAAAATGCATTGCCTGCTAAATGGACAGACTGCTAGTGTATTTCACATGGACATAAGCCAAGTTCAAATTATTTTTCTTTTTTAATTCTTGAATTGAAATTGCAGTTTAAATACAGACCAAGCATGCAAAGATGTATCTGCATCTAATGGAGTAGCAAGTCACAAATATGTCCGATTAGAAGCCAATAACCTTAGATTAAGTGTCAGGGACTTCTGAACTCATTGTATTTTTTAAAATTATTTAACAAGGTACTATGCTTGTAGAGATAAAGCGATTAAAATAACAAATGTTTAATTTGTAAAAGAATAAGTGCCAGGGCCCAGTGTTTGACCCAGAAGAGTCTGGGGTTGCTTAATACCAAAGCTGCATAATTTTGATTGCTCTTCATCCATCTTTCATGTATCCCCAGAACAGCCACTTCCTCCTTATCTCTCCCTTGTTTCTCCCTTTGACACATTTTCCTTTTTTCCTATTTTATTTTGTGGTTTTTCCCTCTTTCTCTGGGTGAAAGCCTGAAAAGGAAAAATAAACGCTGGTCCTCAAAAATGAGTGCTGGTGAGGCCCACCTGCAGCCACAAGCTCATATTAAGCACTGAAACTAACATAGGGAGCGTTCAGTCATCTTTATGCTTAACTATATATATATCATGGAAAAAAAACATACGACTTTTAAATCTTTAGTTTAATAAATCACTTTTTATGTTCCGATATTCATGTTCTTTTGTTACCTTTCTTCCGATCGCACTTTGAGATTGAATAATAGTTGTTAAGTATATCTTTTGACTACAGGGATTTATCACATCATATTGCTCTTATGTGTAAAACTGGGGGGAAGATTTACCAAATTCCAGATTTGTGAGGATGGGATTCCGGGCTCAAATCCCAGTTTTCCAATTTGACAAACTCATGTGACCCTAGACCAGTGATACTCAAAGTACGGCCCGGGGGCCGCATGCGGCACTTTTGACCTTTGCATGCGGCCCCCAGAGCAGCAGTAGCACTAGGCTGCTGTTTACTCCATTCAATGAGGGACACTTTATTTAAACATGATAGAAGATAAGGAAAGGATGTAAGGAATTTGTCCTGCACCACTTTAACTGCCGGAACACTTTCATTCTTTAAGAAATCTTACAGCAAATGTCTATAACTATGAGTGTTCTTAAAAATTCAAAAAGTGTATTTCATTTACACACAGAACCATTTAATCTAACAGTCCATGGAGAAGTATTTTTTTTAAATGAAGGTTTCAAACATAAATTCAGAAACTTTCATTCTTCCCCCACCCCCAACATTCATTCTTACCTCCACCTTGATAACAATGCCAATAGTGAACTAAGAGGCAAGTCAGTTGTTATCTGCACTCTTTGATTGGCCTGATTTGCTATTGTACATGACCAACTTTATAGTTTATTAGAACATTGGAATGTTGCTAGCTCCATTGAAAACAATGGAGTGCTGCGGGCTTTTACTGGCCGGTAAAAGCCCGCAGTGCCAACATTCCAATGCAGCAGCTGTGAACAAAGCCTCACGGAGCCCGAGGGGATATTAATCCCCTCGGGCTCCGTGAACATTTTTTTTTTTTAATAGAACATTCTGCCCTGAGTGGCAGAATGTTCTAATAGCCTTAGAACCCGCCGTAGCGGGCTCTACCGGCTATTAAAGTCCCTTCGGCTCGGGCATTTAACGGGGGAGTGGGCCTTTAATAGCCGGTAGAGCCCGCTACGGCAGGTTCTAAGGCTATATTAAATCAAACACAGGAGAAGGGTTTGCACAGCGCACATACCAAAGTCATGCATTGTGAGGTCCTCCTACATACAATAATGAAGAAAAAGAAGGGAACGTGAAATAAAACAATTGCCTAGGATCACACAGTTTGGTAAAGTTGGGAAGCAGGGATTAATGCCAGGTTTTCTGGTTTCACTTTGTGCGATTCAGCCACTAGATCTATATGCTTTGCTGCCCCCTATCGTCACCATAACGCCACAACCCTCCCCACCCAGAGCCCCCTCCTCCATTTGATCAGCACGCTGCTAGCATCAATGCGGTCCTCGGTCGCACCACAGACCTAACTTTGTGGCCCCTGAGATAATGTTTGCGAGTACCCATGCCCTAGACTATGCTTCACACAGTTTGATTTTAATTGTCTGCTAAATTTGGCTGCACCTAGAATTAATTCTGTAATGAAGGTATCCCCTATTAAAAACAAATTATTTTTGTGTATTGCTTATAAATGATGTATAATAACAATATTAAGCATTTATATAACAAGTATCTCATAGTACATTTTCTGTTGGACTGGTATTCTTTATTGAATCGCTTGAAGTTTATTTTTGGAAATTATTAACTTTAGCAAATGTCACTCAATGCAGTACAAGACTCTAATGTACTGAAGTGAAACACTGGTAACTATTTAAGAAATAGACTTTATGTTGCTTACATGGCATTTTTTTATTGGCTCAGCTCATGTTTTGTCTCTTGGTGTGACGTGTTGCCTCTCGTTCAGCTCTAGCTTAACTCTCCATATGAGTTACTGAGTAGCCCACTTCTAATGTTGTATGGTGCAGTGCTTGTTAGTTCTGAGTGGGATAGCGTCCGTACATATACTAACACACAGATATCTGCAGGCTGTGAGTAGAACTACATGTCATATGTAGACATATCTAGCTATCACCAGACCTGTTTATGGCGGATAACATATGAAGAATTAATTGTTACATAACTGCAGTTGAACAAAAGTTTTTTTCTATACAACAGTGATTCTTTAGACTTCTGTGGACCCACAAATAATCATTATTCGGACCCGGTGACACCCAATAAGTCCAGATTGGAATTTGAGGACCACCCACTAAGTCAATACTGGAAGCTGAGGACTCTTGCCTTAAAATGTGATGATTTGAACCACTAAATAAAAAACGCAGAAACAAGCATTTGTAAAACAAACACAAAAATTGAATATTTTATTTATTTCAAAAACAAATGTACAAAAAAAAATCAAAATGTTTATTTTGATGGGAAGTTTGGAGCTTTTCTAAATTCATTTAAGGCCATTCATTGTCCAGACTATATTCTGTATGCTGTACTTGTATAGCTCCCATGGATCTGTCTGAGAATACTAACTTACTTTTTATGCTTAGGCAATTCTACTATAACTTATTTTTGTGTCTCCAATTTAAAATGTATTCATATTTACAGAAAGTTTTAAACATTTTAATTTTACATTTTGCTTCTTTATGTATATACACTTTATTTATCTGTAATATTATTTAATTTCTAAGCAGTTGTAGACCCCCTAACCTAGCTTTGCGGACCCCCAGGGGTAACTAGATCACAGGTTAAGAACCACTGCTATTCATTATATTGTTCTGGATTCAAGCTGATGTACCAGGTTACTCTCTAGTGTTTTGCACAAAGGCTGGCTACGTTTTATGCCAGGAGCCATTTACGCAGTAACAGAGTTAGGGCAACTGCCCCATGGGCAAGATGGACAGAGGGCCATAGGTGTCAGTGGTGTGGAGTTTAAGAGGGGCTCAGGTGGTCAGCATTTGATGTGGTCTTTGGTGTGACACTGGGGCATTTAAAGAATTTGTAAAATGTGTGAGTTTTTGAAGACCAATGGACTCTGCTGATAAAAAGCTCACACTGTTTTTGCACTTCTGGGGGAGCTTCTCACTAGGATTGCAAAGTTTGACATACTGATAGCCTACAGATCTCTGCAGCGTGTACATGAACAGAAGTGTCTGTCTCACTAGGATTGGCGTCTGTTGTCAACATTATGCACTAATCTCTGCGGTAGGTATGTCTCGACTCTCTCCTTGGGAGTAGAATTTGTGAAACGCAGGTGCACACAGCTCTCCACGATGGATGTAAATTCACTGAGTTCTTGGACTGGGATTAGGCCCCTTCAAGTGCAACTAAGAGCCTGATTTAGATCTTGGCGGATGAGTTACTCATCACAACAGTGACGAATTTCCTGTCCGCCAAAATATAAACCCCATTATTCTAGGCGGACAGGATATCCATCACCGTTGTGAGGGAGTAACTCATCCACCCAGATCTATATCAGGTCCATTGTCACAGTACTCTGCAAAAGGTACATTAACCCCCTCTCTTATCTTCCCCACATTTCAACTGCTAATGTTCAGGTTGTTTTAGCCATCTGTCGCATTGTTTCTGATTTAGATGTTCGCCTTACCACTCACCTGCTCCTCTTTTGAAGTCCTGGGTCATTTAGTCTTGTTCATCTGTTGGCCCCTTGTACTCTTTTTCCTAATTCCTCTCCTTTATTTTTTTCTTTTTTGTTTCCTGTTCCACTTAGTAACCCCGTGTACATAGTTTTACATTTTAATTCTTTCATTTCTGAGCCACTGTGTTTATTCTGCCATTTTGGTTCTCTCTATTCTTTTGTGTTTCTTTTTTCTGTAGTTCAGTTCTGTTTCCTTCTTTCTGTCAAAGATTGCTCTTGACATTCTTTTACTTTCTTCCTTTTACTTTTCCCTTTCTTTGTCCCTTTCCTAAAGAGTTTTATCACATTTGTTCTCTTTGCGCTTTTCCTGCTAGTGAAATGAAAGGGTAGCACCGAGACAGTTCAATCTAAGGCCCAAATTTATGAACATTTTCTGTGCCCCACTACCGGCACCTAACGACACCATGGTTGTACGGTTTTTAACATATGGTGCACCATGGTGGTATTTAGAAGACTAGCATCAAAAAGTTTTACACTATTGTGGGGCTTTGCTACACTAACATCAAAAATGTTGACGCTAGTGCAGCAAAGTGCAAGGAGGCCCATTGATTTAAATGGGTGTGTCATTTTAACACCTGCTCTGAGCAGGCTTTAAGAATGTCGGAAAAATGGCACAGTGAAATCTGTTAGATTTCACTGTGCCATTTATTCGGCCCTCCTAGCGCCGGAACGCCCCCCCCCCCGCCCCTTCCATACAGTATGCCTGGCACAGGCATAATATGCCGCAAGGGTTTACAAAGGTGTGCAATGCATGCATTGCGCCACTTTGTAAATATGGAGTGGGGGAAATGCCACCTTAACTCCACATTTGCGTCAAAAAATGATGAAAATGTGGTGCAAGGTGGCACTAGAAGCTTATTAACTCTGGCCCTACGAATTTAAAGAAACATGTATGCCTGGGGCCTGCAGCACTGCGCTAGAGACCCACAGAAAGAAAGGAAGGTGAGGATAAGGAGTCAGTGTATCATGACAATGTCTGTGTAGGCCATGCCCAACCATTAATGTTCCTATAGCTTTAGGACTGGTGCAGGTTACCGTGAAGCTGACACTGTAGCGCCCTCTACCGGTGTACTTTAAGAGTTGCGCACATAACGGCTTCAGTGAGCACCTTTTATTTGTGTTGACGGCCTAGAAGATGGGGACACATTAAGCTGCCCCCACGCTCCACTCTATAGAAGCGTGCACTTTAGGCTCGGCCAAAGGACAGACAGCGCACACCCCCCTTCTGTGTGACTCCTGAAGCCGATGCATTTAACAAGTCAGACAACTAGGCCGGGAATTTTTGCCCATCGCGGAATACTGACGCTTTATCATTTCTAAGAGCTAATATTAATAGTAGTCAGTTTAACAACGCGGGATGAGGTGACCTTGCTTGGGATTCGATCCCGCGAACTGCACATCACCCGAAACGTCAGTACCCAGAGGCTAGTTCGCCGTGATATACTTTGCATTTACAGTAGAAATATTCGCCAAGGTGGCACTTCACATATTTTTACAAGTGCCGAGGCTGTGTTGTTGTAATCCATGTATTTGTTCAGAGCAATGTCGTAACGACACTTGAGCCCCCCTTCACCCCCCTGCAAAAGTACCTTGATGTGGCCACCTCCCCCCGGACCAAGTCAAGGTCCTGCCGCCCGTGCACAGTGTACTGTGCTGAGGTGCCCCCCCTGGAGCTACACCCCACCGCGGGGGCTGCGGGAGCCTTTGTTGCGCTACTGGTTCAGAGTGAGTGATCTTCTGACGAACTAAAAACATTGTTTGCATTAGACAGAACACGAGCGATTTGATTCAGTAAAACAGTACTACCCAATGACAAAATAACAGGAAAATAGAAGTGCCTTAAAATATGTTCTGTGGTCCCACTGCTGGATGTTGAGGCATTGCGGCCTACAGTGAAGCACAACTGCAAACAGGCAGCACATCACTGTTGAGTCAGTCAAGGAGAAAGGTAATGCAGGCGTCAAAGCACTGCCTAGCCAGACAAAGGAGAAAGGCAATGCAGGCGGAAAACACTGCCGAGTCAGTCAAAGGAGAAAGGCAATGCAGGTACTAAGGCACTGCCGAGTCAGACAAAGGAAAAAAAGGCAATGCAGGTACCAAAGCACTGCTGAGTCAGTGAAAGGAGAAAGGCAATGCAGGTACTAAGGCACTGCCGAGTCAGTCAAAGGAGAAAGACAATGCAGGTACCAAAGCACTGCCGAGTCAGAGAAAGGAGAAAGGCAATGCAGGTACTAAGGCACTGCCGAGTCAGTCAAAGGAAAGGCAATGCAGGTACCAAGGCACTGCCGAATCAGACAAAGGAAAAAAGGCAATGCAGGTACCAAAGCACTGCCGAGTCAGACAAAGGAGGAAGGCAATGCAGGCACGAAAGCACTGCCGAGTGAGACAAAGGAGAAAGGCAACGCAGGCACCAAAGCACTGCCGAGTCAGACAAAGGAGGAAGGCAATGCAGGCACCAAAGCACTGCCGAGTCAGACAAAGGAGAAAGGCAACGCAGGCACCAAAGCACTGCCGAGTCAGACAAAGGAGAAAGGCAATGCAGGCACCAAAGCACTGCCGAGTCAGACAAAGGAGAAAGGCAACGCAGGCACCAAAGCACTGCCGAGTCAGACAAAGGAGGAAGGCAATGCAGGCACCAAAGCACTGCCGAGTGAGACAAAGGAGAAAGGCAATGCAGGTACTAAGGCACTGCCGAGTCAGACAAAGGAGGAAGGCAATGCAGGCACCAAAGCACTGCCGAGTCAGACAAAGGAGAAAGGCAACGCAGGCACCAAAGCACTGCCGAGTCAGACAAAGGAGGAAGGCAATGCAGGCACCAAAGCACTGCCGAGTGAGACAAAGGAGAAAGGCAATGCAGGTACTAAGGCACTGCCGAGTCAGACAAAGGAGAAAGGCAATGCAGGCACCAAAGCACTAGCGATTACATCGCAACACACTCTTGAGTAAAAATACAAACCATTGTCGAGTCCGACAAAGGAGAAAGGCAATTCAGGCAGCAAAGCATGCGTCGGAGAAAGGTGAGCGGCAGTCAGTGGGAGATTCCTAAAGTCCAAACCTGACTATAGCCGCGTGCCAAGGCAGCCACTGGGAAAATGGGTAACAAGAACGCGATCGACCCAACACACGCTATTATTTAGCATTTACTGAACTGCACAATAGCGACTTAGAATGAGCCATGTGTGCTTTTATAGTATTTCCTTTCCGATCTCTGCCCCGGCAGACATCCCTGGGACTCTCGACTGTAGCTGCCAAAGCGTGTACCCCAGAAAGTAACTTCATCAACACCTGACTGCTGCTGCCCTCGGAAACACCCCCCGGTGCGCTGCTGGGAGCACAGGTGAGGCGAGGACACGGCAAAACTCCCGTGGAAGAGCTGCTCCTTTCTTATTCTTTCTTTTAGTCTTCTTTTTACTCATCTAAGTACTATTGGTAATATGATGATGAAGATGACGATGTTGATGATTAGTAATAATAATAATATTGAGAATAATGATAATAATGCTTCGAGGCATAACTTGTATCACTATAATTCCCATTATTTAGTTAGCATAAGCTAAGGAGTTATTATTATTATTATTATTATTATTATTATTATTATCCCCATCAACAAAATTATGATTATTATTATTATTAATACTAATAATAATACTAATACTACTACTACTAATAATAATAATCACCATCCTTAATAATAAAGCCAAAAGCAGCAGTTTCTAAATATTAAAAAAAAAATCTCTTTATGCAAGGGGTTTATAATAAATTGTAGGAACACAGAATTAAATTAGAAGGCTGAAAATAATAATTGAGTTTACACGTAGATCTCTTTAAGAAGACCCTTGTTTAAAACACAACAAACAAGCTCATATTATCGCTTTGTCATATGTGTTGAGGCAGATATTGCAGAAAGTCTCCATCCGTTCTGCAAAGTGCTTGGCAACAGAAGAAGTGTGTAATAGTGAAAGGGCCCTGTCGCTCAGCGCCCACGTTGTCCTGGTCTATGTGCGTGTGCAGACGTGAGCGTGTTTCGGGTGTCGCGAGCTCCGCGCGCGCTGGCATGCTCAGGGCCATCTGTGTCCAGCGAGAGGCTGGCATTGCCGTAGGCACTGCTGATGCACGTCAGGGGTTGAGGAGAGTTAATTTCTGGTGATTGGAAGCGGGCGGGAGTCAGACCATCTACCCCTCTTCCGAGGCCCCTTCTGGGGACCCTGACTGTACTCGAACTCCCCCGGAGGGATGATACAAAGTTAATGAGTTATCGTTTTGCATGGTTTTAAAAGAGAATAGCATTATCACTGCTCAATCAAACAACACATTTTCACGAGAGGTAGTAAAAGTCAGGACTTCCAAAATACCTACACAGGGGAGCTTTCAGTGTACGGGGCAAATGACCTGTTTGGAGCAGGGAACATTTACCTAAATATACTCAACAAGGAATCCCTACAGCAAGCAAATGGAGGGGCGACGGTAGTCTTTCCATCACAGAGCGTTTCTCACTACTAGAGAACGCGTGCCCACGCCCCCGTGAGTAGTGGTGACTTTACAGCGAGTTGAATCAAAAGCGCTTCGAATGAGTGCTAGGGAATAGGCGCTAAACTTGCCCCCCAATTTACAGAGCGTTTTTTGCGCGTCCCGGAAGGATGATCTTACGGGCTGGGGAGGAGCGGGCAGGGAAGGGAGGCGGCGGTAGTGGCTTCTTTCGCGTGGAAACAGTGGAGATGTAGCTCCAAGGAGCTTCGGGGCGCTTTAAAGATAACATTTGTCTTTTATAAGAAGTCCTCTCAAGCATGGGGAACATCAATGAGTCCGACTGAAATCAGACGGCAGAACCAAGGGCGTAATTAGCACATTTACCAGTGGCACCTGCAGCAGCCCCATTATTTCACAAGGCACTGGCCGTTTCAAAAGCGGCGAGCAGAGATGTATCTGGATTTGGGGACCCCATGGCGTTGTGTTTTAGCACATTTATTTGAATGTAATGTATCGAATTTTTTACATTGTGTGCTTGGAAGCTTACATTTGCAATGACAAGGTAATACATGGGTGAGAAGTTTGGACCGGATATGCTCTTTACAGACTAAGCAATGGAGTACACTAGGATTCTCGTTACACAGCGTTCTACCCATGGTTACTCGACGCGGGATATAGGTCAAACACATATATGTGTGCAACTTAACTATGCTAACTTTCTAGAAGTTTTAATGCCTATGGTTTATGGAGAGGAGGACGGAGTTCCTTTACTCATATTTTCGCTGCCATGTAGTCCCATAGTTGATTTATATCACCGATTTCCACGTATCTTACTTTTAGCAATTTTACCATATCTCTTTTTTATTTTACATTTTTACAAGGTACCATTTTAACATTGTTATTTTAAAGTACTGCTTCCATGGAACCAGCATGCGCCTAAACTGTGAACTTGTCTAAACCACTTCCTTCGATGTCCCTCCGCCACCTCCATAACTCTCTACCAGAATCGTTCCTCCCATCAGCCTCTGATACCAGAGCTCAGCGCCCTACTTTATCAGCTACAGTTCGACCTTTCACCCTGGGTGCCCGGTGAGGCTCTGCCGCCTGTCGCCAAACGTTCCACTATATTAGGATTTTTCCACTCCATGGGACTTATTTACAAGCCCCTTGTGCTGCCAGCGCGTCACCTTTTCTCCATAGAAAAAGAGACACACCGGCGGCGAAGGGGCTTGTAAATATTCCCCTAAGTTTGCAAGAGACTGCTGCTCCCGCCCCACAGACACACACACACAAACAAGACTGAAAGAATTAAAAAGACACCGAATTACTGTTGTTCTTTTACTTGATGTGGAATTGTATACCGCTTGGACTACACAAAAGTAGGCGACTTGATCTGAAGATCGTGGCGCACGGTTAACATACTTCTGTAAGAGGCCAGCGCCTCACACTGTAGTTTGCATCAGATACTAACCCGGGCCTGTAGCCAGTTCACTGCCTTCCAGGAAACCCCCTGCAGGCATTTCCACTCTTCACACCGCCTTCACCTCGGCCGCCCAGTCCTTAATGACCATAACAGACCGGCGTCCACAGGGCCTGGCAGATGGAGCCGCCGAGAAACTCTGCGCTCCCGGGACCCCAGGGGCTGTGATGCAGCTGCACGCGGAGCGGTAACGTGCCCAGAACAAGAAACGCGCACGGAGGTCTGCTGTTTTAACCGAAAGCCCAGAATACAATTCCAGGTGGCACGTGGCGCGTTTGCTAAAAGGCAACCACGCGCTCACTGCGCCCTTGAAAGGACAAGAGGGAGAGACAAACTATTCTTCCTTTCCATCGCCTCAAGGCGGAGCAGCATCTTGTCTCAGTGTCAGGAGGGGAGAGTGAAATAGTATTTCAAATAGGATTGTTTCGAATCCCACACGATGTTCTGGCCCATCAGATTCCCACAAGGGGGTTCTTGTAAGCCCACACGTCCTTGCATCATATTGTTTGTCCAAGCTGTTAATGCATACAAGACTATTTTTCCTTACCACTTCCAGCCATTGGCATATATGTGTTGACTTACAGTCAGATTTGAACGTATTATATTCTACTGTGGTTAGTACATTGTCTGTATGTCCATTTCGTTGTTGTCTTTCGTTTGCCCTTCTCTCCTTCCTCATGTGTCTGTACATGCGAGGGCCTCGTGCTATGTTTTTGAATGTTGACAGGGTCTGCTGGTTGAAGTTCAGAGGTTATGGCATTCCGTGGAGAGATGAGACACCAGTGACAATCATTCTAACCTGGGTCTGTGTCTTTACTACAGCATACATAAATCACCAAATCTATATAAAAAGCATCTCCTGCTATAACATTTCTATCCAAATTTCTGTTGCTAAATTAGTATATAGCTAGCCATAAAAATAGATGGCCTTCTCTAGGGCGTCCTGTCCCTGTATGCTCAAAGTTCTTAATGTGTATGTGTGTGCTATATATATATGTATATATATATATGCAAATTCATTTATTGTGCCACCAGAACACACAAAAAATACAAAAGTGTTTTGGCACTTGGCCTTTGTCAATGCCTTTCAATCACCACCATTTAAATAAACAATTTATTATATGTGCAGCTCCCTACAGTACATTTACATGAAGAAAGAACACAGGAAAAGCATTTTCATTGATACATTGAAAGAGGGGGTGGTCATGTTGAAGTGTCAACAGATATATTAATCATGCTCTAAGCCCCTCAGTTGCTGTACTTTTTTGGACACATTGCATTCTGCTCAATCTTTTTGGAAATATATACTCATATCTTATTCCATCCTTCATTTTGGGGGCATAATTGGTCAAATAATAATGTTGTCAGTCCTGCACATATATGTTCCCAGTGCAACAAAAACATCTGGGCTAGGTCAGATCATTTCCATTACACCCAACTGGGCAACCCATAGTCATTATACATTTCCACCAAGCACCGCTCCTTATACACCCTAATGGTGTCCCAGCCCTTGTACACAATTGCTGGTATGCTGTCACATCCTGAATGGGGACCTCAACACATATGTTCGCGGTTGCGCTGACACTCTTACTGACAATCCCAGTTTTGGTAAAAACTTTAGGATCAGTCACTTGATGATTATTGAGAACAAACCTACATGGGCAAACTGAAACCATATAAATTCCAATAAAAAACCAGAGTTGATTCATCTTACTAATGACCTAGCCCTTATTGACCATATTTAATGTATCATCACACCTTGAATGGGCACCTCACTGCATATGTTTTTTTTCATTGCCTCTGTGTTGCCTTCATAGTAACCTCTCCAATTACTATCCAATGTCTGTCTTTAATTTATCGTCCCTGTTCAAACCCAGGGGTGTTTTGGTATGCAGTTCAAGAATAAACAGTGATTCCATTTGCCTCAAGTTTCAAATTCTGTCCCCTCACCTTTCATCTCTACTGACTTGGTCAAGACAGAAAAATCAAGGAAGATTTCTATTGCTATTGTGTTCTTCCTGAAAGTGCCTAGCAACCGGTCAGTTCTAATCTTGATTGGTTATCGCATGGATGTGCTCCAGCACCCTTTTCTTCGCAGGATGCAGTGTGCTCCCCACATACTTTTTGTTGCAAGGACAAAACAAATAGTAAATTGCATAATCCGATTTACAGTTCTGGAATTTAGTAATAGATTTCTTCCCTGGGATCTCATATTCTTTCACTTTCTCACTCTGTTTGCATGCTTTGCATTGTGTATATGGGAAAAATTCTGTGATCTTCAGTCTATTATTCTTGTTTCCCATAAAATGACTATGCACCAAAAGACCTTTTAAGGAGGTGCTTTTTCTGTAGGTAACCCATGGAGCAGAGGGGAGCCTTGGACCAAACAAACTTTCCATTTGTAATATCTTCCAGTTATTTTTCAGAATCTGGTAAAAATGTTTAGAACCCATTGAAAAACTAGGAACCAGTATCGCTGTTTGTTCCTCCTGATTCCCAGACATTACCCTCTCTTTGGAATCAGTAAACTTTGTCTACTAACTTACTGAACTTTTTGTGAAGTCTCCTGTAGTACCCTCTTGTAATATATGCCCTGGCTTCAAATCTTCAAACCTTATTAACATACCCCTTACTGCTTCCACAAATTTAGTAGATGATGAGCAATTGCACTTGATGTGCAATAGCTCCCCATATGGTATGCTATTGATCAGAGTACGGGGATGCTGATTTCTCACATGCAATATAGAATTGCCTGCTGTCGGCTTTCTTTATAGTGTGGTATGCAGCTGTTTATCCTGTACATAATCTGCAAGGTCTAAAAATGGCATTGAGATCTTGCTAATCTGGCTAGTAAATTTTAACTTCAAAGAATTATTGTTCAACTAGTCAATATGCTTTTCAGCAGACTCCTGGGAACCCCTCCACTTGATAAAAAGATCATCAATTGAGGGGGTGAACAAAGCCACTTTCTCCACCCAACAATCATTTTCCTCCACCCAGGCCACATGCTATATATATTACCCACTGTTGATTGTGTGTATATATATATATATATATATATATATATATATATATATATATATATAGCCGCCTGTAGGTAATTATAGTTAGGACCTAGTTTCTATAGAAAAAGATGTTTTTTGCTTGCCTATGTCTTTAGCATCGCTTGACAATTCTTCACAAACTTTTCCAAAAACATTCAACAGTCACATAAACTGCTGTGTGGAAAATTTCAGGGTGATCTGTCAAGCAGGGGCTGATATAAAAGGGGGGAGGTGAAATTTAGAGCTTTTCCAATGTTAATTCCCATCGGAAAGATTGAACAGCAATAGTGCAAAAACCACTGGAGAGAATTACACCAAATTTGGCAGAAAGGCAGCTCTTGGTCCAGAAAGAGCACATTTTGTTATTTGGTGTAAATCCATTCAGTATTTTTTTCGAAATGTAAAGAAATCCTAATTTGTATATATAGGAACGCAAAGATTTTGCGACCCCTAGCGAGCTCATGCAGAGATCTCATTGGCTCATAACACTTCAACAATAGAAGAGTTGTCAGCCATTGTGGGATTTGGCTGAAGCTGAGTCCAAGAAAAAAAAAATGAAAAATACAAAAAGTGGCCAGGGTAGAAACACCCTGACCCTTTAGCTCTGGTGGTGGGGTCCCAAAGGGATCCCCAGAGGGCTAAAAAGCATTTTTTATTTTATTTTAATGTCCGATCTGTCGCGGATCCGTGTAAAATAAAAAAAATAAAAAAATGAAGCGCGGGCTCACGCAGTTTGTTTTCATGAAACCCCTGGGTCCTCCAAGTCCCTGGGGCATTTCTTAACCTCTCCCGCTGCCCAGGGAACCACCACCTCTCCAGGGTGTTTAACAAATGATATGTGGGGTGGCCTGTGGTTCCCTACATCCCAGGAATTTCCACCCCAAGGGCAAATGTAAACAAAAATGAAAAGGGGGTCCCTTTGGGACCCCCATTAGCCCCACACCCCTGGGCTACATTGAATTTTGAGCGGGGAGGCTGCACACAACCCTGCACCCATGGGGCCACCACCCCCAGGGCCAAATCTTTAAAAAAACAACTGGGGTCCGTATGAGACTACCACCCCCAGGCATCTGTAAACATATGTGGGGGGTGAATGGCCCCCTGTGCCCCAGGGACCACAACCACCCAGGGCAAACAGAAAACAATTGAAAGGAGGTCCATTTGTGACCACCAGGCCCTGGGGCTATCCATTGAAGGGGGGGCCCCCTCGTGGAGCCACTGATGGCCCTGGGGACCACCACCCCCGTGCCAGCTCCTGCTAGGTCCCATTGTGCCCACCCCTGGCACATAGCTGTTCGCTGTGGCTTGGCTGATATGCTGCAGCTACAGCCAAGCCACAGCAAACACTCTGCTGTTTAACAGCGCAACCTATAAAGCAGGTCTCACTGTCAAACAGAAGAGCTTTTATCGGAGCTGCTGTCAAAGCAACTACGTGCTTGTTGAAGCAGTGGCACTGCAGGGGAAGCCTTAAGACTTCCCCTGCAGAGTCAGGCAGCCCATAGGGGCTTTTTACTAGGCCAGAAAGGGCATAAAATGTTTTTTTTAAAAACACAACCCCATAGCTCAGTTTGAAGGTCGTTAGATCTTCACATTGAGCTTTGGGGATCTGAGTCCAGCTGGACTCACTACCATTTTTTTAAAATAAAAAAATATTTTATTTAAAATAATTAATACATTTTTTATTTTAAATTGAACACAAATATCTAATTCTAACCATATGCGATATTAAAGCCTAAAAAAATCTATTTCTTTCCCTCTCACTTTCTTTCTCTCTTTCTCTCCTTCAATACATTTCTCCCACTCAGACACTTATCTTCCCATTCACACTCACGCAGACACTCACTCACCCACTCACAGACCCACTCACAGCCTCATGTACCCACTCACAGACCCGCTCACATACTGACACACCCACTAAAATACTGATGTACGCACTCTCACACCCAGACAGACAATCTGGCATTCACTCTTGCTCTAGATGCACCCTCTCACATCTGTTCTCACACCCAGAAAGGCCTCAACCAACTCACTCTGTGCACAGCCAAATGCCTGTGTATAGCATTGGGTTGAGTGGTTAGGGGGAGTTGGCTGCGGGTCCGGCTGCAGGCCAGGTCTTGTGGGCAATCACCCCTTCGCATGGGTGAAGGCCATGCACGGTGCAAGTTTGGGTGTTTAAAGGGGTTGGCCTCAGGGCCTGGCAGGAGGCCAGGCCCTGTGGCCAACCACCACGTCATGTGCGGTGGTGGTTGGATTAACGTATAGTAATGAAAATTACTGAACGTTAAAAAAAACATAGAAATTCACGGAAAAACCAAAGGTTATAGGGACATTATAGTTAGGAAATAGATTTAAAAAACATAGAAATTCACTGAAAAAATCAAAGGTGATCGGGACGTTGTAGTTAGGAAATATATTACAAGAAAAACATAGAACTCCACTGGAAAACCAAACTTTACAGGGACATTATAGTTAGGTTAACACTTCAAACCTACAAAACCAGAGAAATTCAGCACTTCTAGTTAACTGAGCTAACTGTAACTCGCACCCCCATAATGCACTGCTTATGACCTCACATATTACATCACTCATGACATGGTGAGTGACATCACCAATGGCATCACTGACGGCTTCTAAAAGGACATCAGTGATAACATCACTGATCACATCATCCAATAGGTGTAAACGCCTGTTTCAATGTATGAATGGCTATGTGAGTGGTTGTGTGTATGAGTGAGTCGTTGAGTCATTTGCAGTGTGGGGCAGTGAATGGATCTGTAAGTAGGTGTATGGGTTAGCAAGTCACTCTGTGAGTAGGTGTATTTGCTTCACTGAGTGGGTGTGTGAGTGGCTTTATAGGTGAGTGAGTGGCTTTCAGAGTGGTTATCTGGGCACGTGAATGGGTGTAATTGTATTGCTGAGCGATTTGGTGACACAGTTACTAAATGGGTGAGTGAGAGGGTGTTTGAATGACTGTAAGTATAAAGGAGTAGCTGTGTCAGTCACTTTATGTGAGAGTGAGTGGGTGTATGAGTGCCTCTTTCCTAAAGTGAGTGGGTGTGTCAGTTTTTTATGGTGAGAGAGTGGATGTGTGAGTACTTGTGTTGGTGAGTGACTGGGTGTGTGAGTGGCTACATAGCTGACTTACTGGGTGTCTTAGCGTCCGTACATGTGATTGACTGGATGTGTGAATAGTTTTATAGTTGAGTGATTGGATGTGTATGTGACTGTATTGATGAGTTAGTAGCTGTGTCAGTTACTGAATGGTTGAGCGTGTAGGTGTGTGAGTGGTTGTACAGCTGATTGACTGGATGTGTCAGTAGGTGAGTAATCTATTAATGGATTTTTAGAGCAATTGTTACAGTGCATTAGTGGATGTGTGAGTGGGTGCTTGGTTGTATGAGTTGGTGTATAACTACATGTATGAGTGTGTGAATATGTCAGTTAGTATTGTATGGGTGACTGACTGGTTATTTCAGTTGCTGTTTGAGAGAATGAGTGTATGTATGTCACTAGTTATATGTATCTGTCAATAAGTATGGGAGTAGATATTTATGTGTGTGGATGTGCAAGAGTTTGTATGTGTGAATGATTAGGTATGTGAGTGTTTGTGTGAATGAGCTCGTCAGTGATATCATCACTGATGGCATCAGAGATGCCAACAGTGATGTCATTAGAGATGTCACTGACCATGTCATTAGTGATGTAATATGCGAGATCATAAGCAGTGCATTACGGGGGCGCAAGTTATAGTTGGCTCAGTTAACTATAATTGCTGAATTTCACTGCTTTTGTAGGTTTGAAGTGTTAACCTAACTATAACGTCCCTATAACCTTTTTTCAGTGAAAAAAATAAAAAGTAAAAAATAAAATATATATATATATATATATATATATATATATATATATACAAAGAGGGATAAGGAGGTTGTGGGGCTGGATCTGTCCTCCTTATAGTCTATATAACATTACAAAAGAGGCCCAGCTAAAAAAACTACCACAGGATGGATAGGAAAAAGGATTTTCCAGTTAGAAAAAACCCTCACCGACCAGGGTTACCCCTTGGTGGCATGCTTCATCATTGGGTTCCTTCCTGTTCCGCTACAGAGCGGGGCATGCTACGACCTACGGGATAAGTGGGAGCACTGATGTAGTCTCGTCAATGTGAATCACAGGCGGGATAGGAGTGGTGGGGTCTTGGGTGAGTTAAAACTACCTGTCTCATAGTAATTCCAATGATTTAATAGAAGTCAGGTTCATTACATCCCCCCCTTCCGCAGCCCTTTTTTAATTATACCGCCTCCAAGAGATCCGTAGTGGAACGGGAAGGAACCCAATGTTGAAGCATGCCACTAAGGGGGAACCCTGGTGGGTGAGGGATTTTAACTGGAAAATCCTTTTTCATATCCATCCTGTGGTAGTTCTTTTAGCCAGATCTCTTTTGTAATGTTTTATATATATATATATATATATAGTACCTAGTGGAGGTCCCCACTAGGTAATTATAGTTAGGACCTAGTTCATATAAAAAAAAGTGTTTTAGTTTTGCTAATAACTTTGGTGTCGTTTGATGAATCTTCACAACATTTTCCTAGAAACAACAGACATCACTTAAGAGTTGCTGTCTGGAAAGTTTTGGGTGATTCGTCAAGGGGGGGGGCAGAGAAAAACATGGGTCCTAAAACACGTTTCCCCATTCATTTTTCAGTAGGGATTTTGAACAGCAATACTGCTGAAACCACTGGACAGAATTACACCAAATTGGACAGAAAGGTAGCTCTTGGTCCAGAAAGAGGCCTTTTTGTTATTTGGTGTAGGTCTGTTCAGTAGTTTTAGAGAAATTAAAGGAAATCAAAATTTGTATATAAATGGACACAAAGGATTCACGACCCCTCCCAATCTCGTACTGAGATCTGATTGCCTGACAAAAATTAAACAAGGAAGTGTTGTGAGCCATGTTGGGACTCTTCTCCAGCCAAGTCCCACAAAAAAGGTTAAAAATGAAGAAAAGGGGCCAGCGTAGACTCACCCTGACCCCTTAGCTCTGGTGCTGGGGATCCAATGCCCCCGTAGCCCCCCAGGGCTAAAAACCATTAAAAAAAAGTTTTAATGCGGAATCATGATGGGTTGCAAATTCATGGCAAAAAAAAAAAACATGAAGCCCGGGCACCTGAGCTTCGTTATTGAGAAGCCCCTGGGTTGGCCAGGTCCAGGGGGCATGGCCTCCTTCTGCTGCCCTGAGGACTGCTACCTCCCCAGGGCTTATAACTAATGATACAGGGGGGATGTATAGAAATATTATGCGTGGGCTGTGTGCCCCCCCCTACTGCCCTGGGGACCACCACCCTTCCCAGGGCTACATACAAATATTATGCGTAGGCCACGTGGCCCCCCCACTGCCCCGGGGCCATCAACTCCCTGGGGCCTTCAGCTTATATGGTGTGGGGGGGCACACAACCCCCGCAATCCTGGGGACCACCACCTCCCCAGAGATATAATAAAAACAATGGAGGGGGTCTGTTTCAAACCTTCAGGCCCCGGGTACCACAACCTCCCTGAGGCTTTAATCAATATTAATGTGGGGGGCCGCGCTGCGCCCCTGTAGCCCCGGGGACCACTACCTCCCGGGGCTATAATAAAAAGAATGAAGGGGGTTTGTTTCTGACCCCCAAGCCCTGGGGAGCACCACAACCCTGGAGCTACTACCACATTGGACGGGAGCCAGAGGGCCCCCGTCGGGCCACTGATGGCCCTGCAGACCGCTACACCCCAGGGCTAGGGCCAACTCCTGCCATGTTCCAGAGTGCCAACCCCTGGGACATAGCTATTTGCACTGGCTGGCTGTAGCTTTGACAGCTGCAGCCAAGTCACAGCAAACATAGCTACGCTTTCTGACAGTGGAACCTGCCAAGAAAGTGGAATTTTCAGCTGTCTTCCCTGCATGCAGAGATGCGTGTACGGAAGACAGATGAAAACATTGCTCAAACTGTAGGCGGCAGGGACTGCGGGGGAGACCTTGAGGCTCCCCTCGTGGTCCCAGATAGTCCGTAAAGAGCAAACAATAATAAAAATAAATTGCGTGGGACATCAGGCGAGGCCTTGAGGCTCCCCCAGCGGTCCCATGTAGCCCATAATGGGCAGTAAAAAAATGATTAAAAAAATATTAGGTAGCATAATGGTGAAGATCACTCACTTTCGCACTCAGAGTCCAAGGTTCGACCCTAGGTGTATCCGCAGTCATTTCCCTCATTTGATTTTCAACTGCAAATGTTTAAGGCTCATACTGAAAGGTGATCTTACTCTTTTTGACTGACAAGTACAGTTTTCTTTTCAGTTTGTGCAGAAATATCACATTCTAAATATATCATCCATCAAAGCTAAAAAACCTCTCTCCCTCTCCCTCTCCCTCTCTTCCTCTCTCTCCTGCAATTTCTTTCTCCCACTCACACATGTACACACTCACTCACAGACCCACTCAGACACTCACGCACCCACTCACAGACTCACTTAGATCCTCATGCATCCTCTTACAGCCCATCAGACCATCGTGCACCCACTCAGAGACCCACTCACGCACCCACTTACAGACCCACTCAGATGCTCACACACCCACTCACAGAGCCACTGACACCCTCATGCACCAAATCACAGACCTGCACAGACACTCATGCATCCACTAAGACACAGATGCACACACTCTAAGCCCCTGACAGAAGTTCTCACAGCAACTCACCCCCAGATACACCCTCTTACACCTATTCTCACACCCAAAGAGACAAGCTGCGGCCAACTCCTGCCACACAGGGCCAAAGAGTCATGTGCAGAGTAGGGTTGGCTGGTGGGGGGGTTAACAGCAGGGACTGGCTGCAGGCCAGGTCTTGCGGGCAACCCCTACATCACACGGACGAAGGACGTGCATGGTGCAAGGTTGGGTGCTTATAGGCAGTTAGCCAGAGGGCCTGGCCACAAGCCAGGCCTTGTGGCCAACCATCGCCGCAGGCAGCCTAAGGCAGTGCATGGAGGTGGTTGGATTAAAGTATAACAATTACATTTACTACATGTTAAAAAAACACAGGAATTCACTGAAAAAACCAAAGGTAACGGAGACGTTATAGTTAGGGCTCAAGTTATAGGTACCCTAGGGCCCGAGTTATAGTTACCTTATGGCCCAGTTATAGTTACATGAGATAACTCTATAACTGGTGAATTTATATGGGTTCGTACAATTAAAATATGAGCCTAACTATAACGTCCCTGTAACCTTTGTTGTTTTAAGTGAATATATATATATATGTATATATACATATTTTCCCTGAAAAAAAAAAAAACAATGGTTACAGTGAGGTAATAGTTATGCTCACATTATAAACATACAAAACCATAGCAACTCAGCTGTTATAATTAGAGTTATTTCAAGTAACTATAACTGTTGCCGTAAGGTAACTATAATTTGCGCCCCCACATTTAGAAATGGATAATTGTCAAAGATTGTATATTATGTTACATCACTCTGGACATGTTAAATAACATCAGTGATAAAAAGCAGTGCATGGAGGTGGTTGGATTAAAGTATAACAATTAAAATGACTATGATAAAAAACCCATCAGAATTCACTGAAAAAAACAAAGGTTACGGAGACGTTATAGTTAGGGCTCGAGTTATAGTTACCTTAGAGCCCGAGTTATAGTTACTTGAGATAACTCCATAGCTGGTGAATTTCTGCGGTTTCATACATTTAAAATATGAGCCTAACTATCACGTCCCTGTAACCTTTGTATTGTTAAGTGTATATATATATATATATATATGTATATATATATATATATATATATATATCCTCATCGAATCATGCTCAAAAGCGGCCCCGGAGGGGTGGTGCGGCAGCAACCAGCAGAGCACTCCGGTTAATCTGAATTCAACATCAAATAAACTTCCAAGGTAACTGCACACTCAGGAGAACAAAAGTAGAAAATTATTTATTTTAACACAGTACTACAAAATGTACGATACAGTTGTAACAATTCCATATATCAGAAAAATCCATCATGTTAATCATCAATTAAGTGGGTATTCAACTCTTCACCAATATTCAACCCTCTCAGTGTTTTAGTTTCTAAATCCACAGTATAACGTGATTCCTTTTTACGTAAAATCAACTCTCTATTACCCCCTCTATGATTTAATGGCACATATTCGATACCAAAATAAGACAACAGGGTAATATCAGAATTGTGACTGTCCTGAAAATGTCTGGCTACAGGATGATGTGGATCCATCGTTGTAATGGCACGCATATGTTCAAGAATACGTTTTTTCACTGCATGTTTAGTACTTCCCACATACCTGAGATGACAAGGGCATTCCAATACATAAATAGTAAATGGAGTACTGCATGTCAAGAATTGCATGATTTGTCTGTTCATTCCTAGTTTATTTATAGGGTACTCTTTCCTTGCCACACTGTTACGGCATGCTTTGCAATGGCCACAAGGGAAGAATCCCTGTAAATTATGTTCCTTTACTTGAGAAGTGGACGTGACATCATTTGATCTCAATCTATCATGAAGATTACGCCCTCTTCTATAAGTAATTAGGGGCCACCTCTGAACCTCTTTGCCAATAATAGGATCAAATTTCAAAATATTCCAATGTTTAGTAATGATCTTTTTGATCTGTGTAATATCTTCATTATAGGTTAAGACCAATCTAATACCCTTATTCTTCTCATTTTCCACCTTCCTAGTATTGTCAAAGACTGTCTGAATTCTTTCCACTTTCTTGATTTTATCTGTGGCCTTTTTAATTACCCAATCCGGGTAACTCCTTTGTTTGAATCTTACAATCATATATTTTTGTTCTCGTTCAAAGGCCTCATCTGTATTGCTGATTCTTTTGGCCCTTAATAATTCTCCATAAGGGATACTCCATTTAAGTTTGTCAGGATGACCACTAGTAGCATGCAGTAAACTATTGCCTGCTGTAGTTTTACAAAAAAGTTCAGTGTGGATCTTCTTATCCTTAATCGTGATCTTAGTGTCCAAAAAATCAATCGAGGAACAACTGATATTATATGTCAATCTGATTTTGTAGTCATTTCCATTGAGTTTCTCAATAAACCCTATAGCCTCATTCTTGGATCCTTTCCAAATTATAAAAAGGTCATCAATATATCTAAGCCACAATGTAGCCTGATTAATTTCTGGATATATCTCTTCATCTTTAAAAATCTCTTCTTCCCACAAACCCATGAACAAACAGGCAAAACTGGGAGCAAAGCAAGTTCCCATTCCCGTCCCAAGGATTTGTTTGTAAAGCTCACCATTGAACAAAAATATATTACTGGTCAGGCAATATCTTATCATCTCAAGGAGCATGTCAGTGTGTGCCAGATATCTTAAAGATCTTGTCTGCAGAAAATGTCTACATGCTTGTATGCCTTTCTCATGGTCAATGATGGTATACAGAGAATTGACATCTAAAGAAATGAGCAGAAACTCATCTTCCCACATAATGCCTTCTAGTTTGCCTAAGAAATCTTTGGTATCTCGAACATAGGAGGGTAAGCTCGTAACGAATTCCCTCAGAAAAAAGTCCACATATTTAGACACATTTTCCAATACATTCCCACATGAGGAAACAATTGGTCTACCCGGAGGGTTGTCTCTGTCTTTGTGAATTTTAGGAAGAATATATAATATAGGTAACTTAGGATAATCCTTTTTCAGGAAGCAATATTCTTCGAATAATAAGAGGCCCTTATCCTTCCACTCAGTCAAAAGGTGCCAAATTCCCATAATGCTGTTCATATATACATCTTTAGTTACAACCTTATAGAATTGCGCATTACTCAATTGGCGCATGACCTCATCAATGTATCTTTGTTTCTTCCAAAGCACTATATTGCCTCCCTTATCAGCAGGGCAGATAATAGTATCACTATCCTCTGCTAACAGTCTAATAGTTTCACTTTGTCTATGTGTCATGTTGTTATTACATCTAGGTTTAGACCATGTTCGATGTCGAAAATGTGTCAAACTTTGAACTGTCATATCATAAAAGGTGTCAATGTTGTCATGGCTCATATTCGGAAAGAATGTCGATTTAGGTTTAAGACCAGAGGGGGCTGCCAGATCATATACAATGCCCAAATCATCTAAAGTCTGATATAAATCTTTTCCATTCATCTCTACTCGTTGTTCTTGTTCTAATTCATGAAGGGTTAGCAGGGTATCGACATCACCAATAGATAGAATATGTTCACCGCTATCACTAGTCATAGGAAATTCTGAACTATTACCAATATTTCCTTTCAATTTAAACCATTTTTTTAGTTTCACTTTCCTTACAAACTTAAACAGATCAATGCGAGTTTCGGCACAGTTGAATCGTACATTAGGACAGAAAGAAAGACCTAGACATAATGTTTTTTTATCCTCCTCTGTTAGCTGATGATCTGATAAATTAATAATAGTCTTATTTACCGTTTCACTATCCATTATGTCGACACATTGGAGCCTCTTGTTGTTTTCCCCACTTGCTCCAAGTTTAGATCTCTTCTTGTTACGGTTTCTGAATCTCTCTCTCCTCTTTTGATTCCGGCTCGCCTTCCTCTTCGGCCCATTGATCTGCCTCTGTAGCTCTGTCCCTCTCCTTTCTGTTTGTACTGAACTTGCCTGCCATGTCGCAGTAGGCGATACTCGTCTAAAAAAGTGGCCGGCTTGTTAGTAATTTCAACATTAGAGATCTCACTGTCTGTTGAACTCAGAGAGTCAATCTCTCTTGCACTCTCCAGCTTACTTTCAGAGGTTGAGGGCTGACCCACAAGTGTAGGATAATTTAATCCAGGTTTGTTAAGGTGATCATATTTCCTGCTAAATGTCAAAATCCTTCCGCTTTCATAATCACCTATGTCCCTATTAAGTTTTTGTTGTTTTTTAATCTTTATATCATCCTCATATTTTTTCAGCTTTACCTTCATAGTTTCAAAGAAACTGGCGATTAATTATTTTTCAGATCTAGAGGCAAGATCCTCTTTTATCCTCTTGATGTCTGCCAACAAAATCTCCCTATCACGCCACGCATATCTGACCAGAATTTCCAGCATGTGTGTGGAACTTGTTGCCGAGTTCTCCGCCCATTCTTTCAACATCTCAGGATTGGACGACTCATATGCTGGTGTGATAAAAATTCTCAATCCTCTCGGGACCTTGTCTTGATCAATATAATTTTGTAAAGAAGTAGCTTCCCACCATTTAGATATTTCTTGTTTACACATTTTCTCCAATTTATACAATAGTGTATTCAGATCATTGTTACGGCCTGTATCGTTCCCAAACAATTTTCCTCTTATAGTAGTCTTTGAAAACAGTGCCTGAGCAGCAATTTTTTTCTGGTTATCAATATCATCATCCATTCTAATTAGCTTAATACTAAATCTAAATGTGAGAAGCAAAATTATACAAATACTAATAAATGAAAAATAAAGCTCAATCTAACAAATGAAATCCCCTGGGTAAAATACCCAGTTCCCCTTGCCTTAACACGTCAGACCACAAAAAATAATGTATGCCGTCTTAAATATTTTATCATATCCTTTGGAGAGACAAACTCGTTTTACCAAATTGACACACACTGTAAATATTAAGGTATAATCCAAGAAATGTGTTGCAGAGGATCAAAATGCAACTTAGAGTTGTTATATTTCGTTATTGCCACATAATCAGTGATTCCTCACATATCCCCCGCTGTACACACTTTCCAACGTCATACCCGATCCCGGGTATTAGTCACATTCAAAAGGAAGCAGAAGTTGGCAAGTTACTGTAAGGATTCTCTCCATTATTAAGTTATTCTCTTTATCTTCCCATTAAATATGCGCTGAAAGTTCAAACTGTTGACTTCAAATCAGTGTGTCAATTAGAGCCGTTATTTTTTAACCAAAGCTGCCTGCTTAATAACTTCTCGCATTTGCCCACACTTTGCAATAATCGTGCTTAAGCAGAAATCCCAGTAATTTAAAGATTAATGAGACGGGTTCCCTCCGTTGCTACTTTGTTGCCGCTGTATCGCTGTTTATACGCAAGGGAATCCCGTGAGGATTGAGAATTTTTATTGCACCAGCATATGAGTCGTCCAATCCTGTGATGTTGAAAGAATGGGCGGAGAACTCGGCAACAAGTTCCAAACACATGCTCGAAATTCTGGTAAAATATGCGTGGCATGATAGGGAGATTTTGTTGGCAGACATCAAGAGGATAAAAGAGGATCTTGCCTCTGGATCTGAAAAATAATTCATCGCCAGTTTCTTTGAAACTATGAAGATAAAGCAGAAAAAATATGAGGATGATATAAAGATTAAAAAACAACAAAAACTTCATAGGGACATAGGTGATTATGAAAACGGAAGGATTTTGACATTTAGCAGGAAATATGATCACCTTTACAAACCTGGATTAAATTATCCTACACTTGTGGGTCAGCCCTCTGTAAAGAAATGGCTCCCTGTTGCAGTTACCCCCCACTTTTTGCCTGATACTGATGCTGACTTGACTGAGAAGTGTGCTGGGACCCTGCTAACCAGGCCCCAGCACCAGTGTTCCTTCACCTAAAATGTACCATTGTATCCACAATTGGCACACCCTGGCATTCAGATAAGTCCCTTGTAACTGGTACTTCTAGTACCAAGGGCCCTGATGCCAAGGAAGGTCTCTAAGGGCTGCAGCATGTCTTATGCCACCCTGGAGACCTCTCACTCAGCACAGACACACTGCTTACCAGCTTGTGTGTGCTAGTGAGGACAAAACGAGTAAGTCGACATGGCACTCCCCTCAGGGTGCCATGCCAGCCTCTCACTGCCTATGCAGTATAGGTAAGACACCCCTCTAGCAGGCCTTACAGCCCTAAGGCAGGGTGCACTATACCATAGGTGAGGGTACCAGTGCATGAGCATGGTACCCCTACAGTGTCTAAACAAAACCTTAGACATTGTAAGTGCAGGGTAGCCATAAGAGTATATGGTCTGGGAGTCTGTCAAACACGAACTCCACAGCACCATAATGGCTACACTGAAAACTGGGAAGTTTGGTATCAAACTTCTCAGCACAATAAATGCACACTGATGCCAGTGTACATTTTATTGTAAAATACACCACAGAGGGCACCTTAGAGGTGCCCCCTGAAACTTAACCGACTATCTGTGTAGGCTGACTAGTTTTAGCAGCCTGCCACAAACCGAGACATGTTGCTGGCCCCATGGGGAGAGTGCCCTTGTCACTCTGAGGCCAGTAACAAAGCCTGCACTGGGTGGAGATGCTAACACCTCTCCCAGGCAGGAATTGTCACACCTGGCGGTGAGCCTCAAAGGCTCACCTCCTTTGTGCCAACCCAGCAGGACACTCCAGCTAGTGGAGTTGCCCGCCCCCTCCGGCCAGGCCCCACTTTTGGCGGCAAGGCCGGAGAAAATAATGAGAATAACAAGGAGGAGTCACTGGCCAGTCAGGACAGCCCCTAAGGTGTCCTGAGCTGAGGTGACTCTAACTTTTAGAAATCCTCCATCTTGCAGATGGAGGATTCCCCCAATAGGGTTAGGATTGTGACCCCCTCCCCTTGGGAGGAGGCACAAAGAGGGTGTACCCACCCTCAGGGCTAGTAGCCATTGGCTACTAACCCCCCAGACCTAAACACGCCCTTAAATTTAGTATTTAAGGGCTACCCTGAACCCTAGAAGATTAGATTCCTGCAACTACAAGAAGAAGGACTGCCCAGCTGAAAACCCCTGCAGCGGAAGACAAGAAGACGACAACTGCCTTGGCTCCAGAAACTCACCGGCCTGTCTCCTGCCTTCCAAAGATCCTGCTCCAGCGACGCCTTCCGAAGGGACCAGCGACCTCGACATCCTCTGAGGACTGCCCCTGCTTCGAAAAGACAAGAAACTCCCGAGGACAGCAGACCTGCTCCAAGAAAAGCTGCAACTTTGTTTCCAGCAGCTTTAAAGAACCCTGCAAGCTCCCCGCAAGAAGCGTGAGACTTGCAACACTGCACCCGGCGACCCCGACTCGGCTGGTGGCGATCCAACACCTCAGGAGGGACCCCAGGACTACTCTAAGACTGTGAGTACAAAAACCTGTCCCCCCTGAGCCCCCACAGCGCCGCCTGCAGAGGGAATCCCGAGGCTTCCCCTGACCGCGACTCTTTGAACCTAAAGTCCCGACGCCTGGGAGAGACCCTGCACCCGCAGCCCCCAGGACCTGAAGGACCGGACTTTCACTGGAGAAGTGACCCCCAGGAGTCCCTCTCCCTTGCCCAAGTGGAGGTTTCCCCGAGGAATTCCCCCCTTGCCTGCCTGCAGCGCTGAAGAGATCCCGAGATCTCTCATAGACTAACATTGCGAACCCGACGCCTGTTCCTACACTGCACCCGGCCGCCCCCGCGCCGCTGAGGGTGAAATTTCTGTGTGGACTTGTGTCCCCCCCGGTGCCCTACAAAACCCCCCTGGTCTGCCCTCCGAAGACGCGGGTACTTACCTGCAAGCAGACCGGAACCGGGGCACCCCCTTCTCTCCATTCTAGCCTATGTGTTTTGGGCACCACTTTGAACTCTGCACCTGACCGGCCCTGAGCTGCTGGTGTGGTGACTTTGGGGTTGCTCTGAACCCCCAACGGTGGGCTACCTTGGACCAAGAACTGAGCCCTGTAAGTGTCTTACTTACCTGGTTAACCTAACAAATACTTACCTCCCCTAGGAACTGTGAAAATTGCACTGTGTCCACTTTTAAAACAGCTATTTGTGAATAACTCGAAAAGTATACATGCAATTTTGATGATTTGAAGTTCCTAAAGTACTTACCTGCAATACCTTTCGAATGAGATATTACATGTAGAATTTGAACCTGTGGTTCTTAAAATAAACTAAGAAAAGATATTTTTCTATATAAAAACCTATTGGCTGGATTTGTTTCTGAGTGTGTGTACCTCATTTATTGTCTATGTGTATGTACAACAAATGCTTAACACTACTCCTTGGATAAGCCTACTGCTCGACCACACTACCACAAAATAGAGCATTAGTATTATCTATTTTTACCACTATTTTACCTCTAAGGGGAACCCTTGGACTCTGTGCATGCTATTCCTTACTTTGAAATAGCACATACAGAGCCAACTTCCTACACCCTCAACCTCTGAAAGTGAGCTGGAGAGTGCAAGAGAGATTGACTCTCTGAGTTCAACAGACAGTGAGATCTCTAATTTTGAACTTACTAACAAGCCGGCCACTTTTTTAGATGAGTATCGCCTGCTGCGACATGGCAGGCAAGTTCAGTACAAACAGAAAGGAGAGGGACAGAGCTACAGAGGCAGATCAATGGGCCGAAGAGGAAGGCGAGCCGGAATCAAAAGAGGAGAGAGAGATTCAGAAACCGTAACAAGAAGAGATCTAAACTTGGAGCAAGTGGGGAAAACAACAAGAGGCTCCAATGTGTCGACATAATGGATAGTGAAACGGTGATTAAGACTATTATTAATTTATCAGATCATCAGCTAACAGAGGAGGATAAAAAAACATTATGTCTAGGTCTTTCTTTCTGTCCTAATGTACGATTCAACTATGCCGAAACTTGCATTGATCTGTTTAAGTTTATAAGGAAAGTGAAACTAAAAAAATGGTTTAAATTGAAAGGAAATATTGGTAATAGTTCAGAATTTCCTATGACTAGTGATAGCGGTGAACATATTCTATCTATTGGTGATGTCGATACCCTGCTAACCCTTCATGAATTAGAACAAGAACAACGAGTGGAGATGAATGGAAAAGATTTATATCAGACTTTAGATGATTTGGGCATTGTATATGATCTGGCAGCCCCCTCTGGTTTTAAACCTAAGTCGACATTCTTTCCGAATATGAGCCATGACAACATTGACACCTTTTATGATATGACAGTTCAAAGTTTGACACATTTTCGACATCGAACATGGTCTAAACCTAGATGTAATAACAACATGACACATAGACAAAGTGAAACTATTAGACTGTTAGCAGAGGATAGTGATACTATTATCTGCCCTGCTGATAAGGGAGGCAATATAGTGCTTTGGAAGAAACAAAGATACATTGATGAGGTCATGCGCCAATTGATTAATGCGCAATTCTATAAGGTTGTAACTAAAGATGTATATATGAACAGCATTACGGGAATTTGGCACCTTTTGACTGAGTGGAAGGATAAGGGCCTCTTATTATGGGAAGAATATTGCTTTCTGAAAAAGGATTATCCTAAGTTACCTATATTATATATTCTTCCTAAAATTCACAAAGACAGAGACAACCCTCCGGGTAGACAAATTGTTTCCGCATGTGGGAATGTATTGGAAAATGTGTCTAAATATGTGGACTTTTTTCTGAGGGAATTCGTTACGAGCTTACCCTCCTATGTTCGAGATACCAAAGATTTCTTAGGCAAACTAGAAGGCATTATGTGGGAAAATGTGTTTCTGCTCATTTCTTTAGATGTCAATTCTCTGTATACCATTATTGGCCATGAGAAAGGCATACAAGCATGTAGACATTTTCTGCAGACAAGATCTTTAAGATATCTGGCACACACTGACATGCTCCTTGAGATGATAAGATATTGCCTGACCAATAATATCTTTTTGTTCAATGGTGAGCTTTACAAACAAGTCCTTGGAACGGCAATGGGAACTTGCTTTGCTCCCAGTTTTGCCTGTTTGTTCATGGGTTTGTGGAAAGAAGAGATTTTTAAAGATGAAGAGAAATATCCAGAAATTAATCAGGCTACATTGTGGCTTAGATACATTGATGACCTTTTTATAATTTGGAAAGGATCCAAGAATTAAGCTATAGGGTTTATTGAGAAACTCAATGGAAATGACTACAATATCAGATTGACATATAATATCAGTTGTTCCTCGATTGATTTTTTGGACACTAAGATCACGATTAAGGATAAGAAGATCCACACTGAACTTTTTTGTAAAACTACAGCAGGCAATAGTTTACTGCATGCTACTAGTGGTCATCCTGACAAACTTAAATGGAGTATCCCTTATGGAGAATTATTAAGGGCCAAAAGAATCAGCAATGCAGATGAGGCCTTTGAACGAGAACAAAAAGATATGATTGTAAGAGTCAAACAAAGGGGTTACCCGGATTGGGTAATTAAAAAGGCCACAGATAAAATCAAGAAAGTGGAAAGAATTCAGACACTCTTTGACAATACTAGGAAGGTGGAAAATGAGAAGAATAAGGGTATTAGATTGGTCTTAACCTATAATGAAGATATTACACAGATCAAAAAGATCATTTCTAAACATTGGAATATTTTGAAATGTGATCCTATTATTGGCAAAGAGATTCAGAGGTGGCCCCTAATTACTTATTGAAGAGGGTGTAATCTTCATGATAGATTGAGATCAAATAATGTCACGTCCACTTCTCAAGTAAAGGAACATAATTTACAGGGATTTTTCCCTTGTGGCCATTGCAAAGCATGCCGTAACAGTGTGGCAAGGAAAGAGTACCCTATAAATAAACTAGGAATGAACAGACAAATCAAGCAATTCTTGACATGCAGTACTCCATTTACTATTTATGTATTGGAATGCCCTTGTCATCTCAGGTATGTGGGAAGTACTAAACATGCAGTGAAAAAACGTATTCTTGAACATATGCGTGCCATTACAATGAAGGATCCACATTATCCTGTAGCCAGACATTTTCAGGACAGTCACAATTCTGATATTACCCTGTTGTCTTATTTTGGTATTGAACATGTGCCATTACATCATAGAGGGGGTAATAGAGAATTGATGTTACGTAAAAAGGAATCATGTTATATTGTGGATTTAGAAACTAAAACACTGAGAGGGTTGACTATTGGTGAAAAGTTGAATACCCACTTCATTGATGATTAACATGATGGATTTTTCTGATATAGGGAATTGTTATAATTGTATCGTACATTTTGTAGTACTGTGTTAAAATAAATAATTTTCTACTTTTGATCTCCTGAGTGTGCGTTTACCTTGGAAGTTTATTTGATGTTGAATATATATATATATATATACATATATATATATATATATATATTTTTTTTTTAAACACAGTGGTTACAGGAAGGTAATAGTTATGCTCACATTATAAACATACAAAAGCATAGAAATGTAGCTGTTATAATTAGAGTTATTTCAAGTAACTATAACTGTTGCCGTAAGGTAACTATAGTTTGCACCCCGCATTTAGAAATGGATAATTGTCAAAGATTATATATTACGTTACATCACTCCGGACATGTTAATTAACATCGGTGATGACATCTCAATTGACATCATTGAATAAATCACTGATGACATCACTAATGACAAAAGTGGTAACTCCATAGTCATATACAGTATAAAGTTACTGTGAAAACACAAATGGGTGTATAGTATGGATATAGCTTAATTCTTGGAAGCAAGAATGATTGAGTATGTTCAAAGTTATATTGTGTACCATTTGCAAATTACTAAAGTTTGGGATGCAAATGTCAATGTTTTTAGCTAATAAAATAAAAGGTCTGAGATTCAGGCTTGGGGCTACTTAATCTCTAGAGACAACAACCCTTGCCAATAAAGAAAACCTTTACAGGACAAAATTCAAAGTCAAAACCATAAAGGAGTATTCAAAATTAAATATCATTGCAACGGGCAAAAAGTAATTTGTGAGTCAAAATAAAATCATCATGAATAATCTATCGAGTACTACCAAATATGAGAAGCAAAAACATAGGTTTGACCTCTAAAGTAAGTAAAAAGCCAGAACCAAAGTAGAGTTGAATAAGAATGCTGGGATAAATCTGCTCGGATCAAAACTCAAGGAGAGTTTAAGTACAAATCAACAATCAGAATGACATAGAAACTGCTCAGTTTGTAAGGCAAGAAAAGTCTTAATATAAATCAAAAAGACAAACAAACATGGAAGTCTTAGTTTAAAAAGCAAGGAAAATCTGGCACATCTCCTAAAAGGCACCTTTTATAGATTTCAGGCAATGAACAACACATTCCTGACAATGTAAGATCTGACAAACCAGGGCTGTACTAATAAATTGACTTTCACATAAGCCAATTGAAACAAAAGAAAATATGATACATCAAATAAGAAACATTTGGGAACACATACTTTCATGAATAATTACACTAAGGTGTACAAAGGAAATGGAGGACTTCATGTGACAATTTTGAACAAGTGAAAACAATACACAGTGCAATTAGTGAAAACAACATATAGGGCCTCATTCTGACTTTGGTGGGCGGCGGAGGCCGCCCGCCAAAGTACCGCCGTCAGAATACCGCTGCGCGGTCAAAAGACCGCTGCGGTAATTCTGAGTTTCTCGCTGGGCTGGCGGGCGACCGCCAGAAGGCCGCCCGCCAGCCCAGCGGGAAACCCCCTTCCACGAGGATGCCGGCTCCGAATGCAGTTGCACCCGTCGCGATTTTCAGTGTCTGCTATGCAGACACTGAAAATCTTGATGGGGCCCTGTTAGGGGGCCCCTGCAGTGCCCATGCCATTGGCATGGGCACTGCAGGGGCCCCCAGGGGCCCCACGACACCCGTTACCGCCAACCAGGTTCTGGCGGTCAAAACCGCCAGAACCAGGCTGGCGGTAAGGGGGTTGGAATCCGCATGGCGGCGCTGCCTGCAGCGCCGCCATGGAGGATTCCTCAGGCCAGGGGAAAACCGGCGGGAAACCGCCGGTTTCCCTTTTCTGACCGCGGCTTTACCGCCGCGGTCAGAATTGGCCTGGATGCACCGCCAGCCTGTTGGCGGTGCATCCGCGGTCCCCGGCCCTGGCGGTCCATGACCGCCAGGGTCGTAATGACCCCCATAGTGCAACTGGTTACAGCAAATTAGGGTAAAGAGTCTGGAATATGTTGGAAATGCAGAAACATTCAGCACGTGGCTTCCTTCTCGAGGAACGAAAGTTAATACATTTCAGATCTGAAAAATAAACACCACCACAAAATGAATTCTAATTCACTAATTTTCTGAAAAGTTAAAACACAGATAAGAAGCATACACATAGGAAACATATTGACGTAATTTCAAAAGCCACATTGTCCTGTCACTGCAAAATGAAACATCACTGCAGGGTGACTTTGGCCTAGGATGTTAACTGAAGCCTGGTTACCCTAATTAAACACATTAAAACTAAACATTATTTTCTATTTTTAATAATGTGTCATTGAAAGGTAAAGGATGAGTGGACCTGATCTGGATTGCAGAAGTGTGTCTCAAAGTAGAATATGCCTTAATGCAAAAGTCTATTTAAAAAAAATCTGTGACTAAGGCCAAAGCATCTGTTGACAAAAAAGTCAGCCCGTGTACATTTGGTCATGTGTCCATGTCAAAGAGCTGTGTTACAGTGTTACAGACAAATTCTATATAACAAGGATTTGAATAAGGTGTGAAGGTTTATTCCAGTACTTTAATGAATAATTTGAGTTATTGCAGATTGTTGAATGAAGAAAAATATAGAGTCATCCCATGTAGGGGTGGTTTTTCTCACACTGGTGTTGTAAGTATGGCTCTATGGGTATAGGCATTGTACCCATTTCAAGAATGTGTGTAGTGGATGTAACCAAACTAAGAAGGGTTGTCCAAAAGCCTAGCATTGAACATTGAGCTTCTAGAAACTGCTGAGACAGAAAAACATTGCACAAGCCTTTAAAATGTAGAATTAGCTTTAGGCCTCTTCGTGTATGCCCACATTTATTAAAACATTTAATTTCACATTTAAACCAAATAATCATTTTAATACATTTACATTAGTGTACATATTGATCCATATTAATATATTATAAATTATTTCTACATTAATCATCCTGAATTATTATTTAACATATACTGATTATGGTGTCCACTTCTTTTGCCAGTTTACACATGGCACGTTTTAAACACACATTTATTTCAAAACAGACTTTTAATACGCATTTTACTCATTTAATAAGAACTTTAGTTCTTCAAAATTTTATGAATTAAATTGCTTTTTAAATAATCCATTTTCTGATGACTACATGTGTCGTCACAAAATTATACTAATTAACACTGTATTAATCTGTTAGTTTGTCAAAAATTCAAAATTTTGTTTCTCTGTAATATCTATTGTTTCTCGGTTTCCTCCAGTTTTCAGTTTTTCTCAAATCATGAAAGCATCTACTTCTCATCTTTCATAGTTTACATTCCTCCCTCCACTGTTCATATTTCTTTTTTTGCCTTTTCATTACTATGTATAGCTTGTAAAATCCAAATTTACAGATGACTAATACAACCATAATTTTTCACTTTAGTAAAACCTTTGCCAATATTTTCCCATACCCCTGACTCTTTCAGATTGCTTAAATAAGAATTTGAATCTGCCAGGTTCTTAATAAAATGTATAATTCCTTTACTATTGTCCATTATATAAGTGCAACAATGTTTCACTTTCAATATCAGGCAGACTCCACCTTCTTTTGCTAAAAGAATATCTAACGCAAGACAGTTCTGGAGAACCATTGAACAGACAGCAACCATTTCAGTATCCATTGAAATTATGGCTCCAGAAAAATCAGTCAGCATGTTATCCACAATAGTGGACAACTTTCTGATTTTCACGTCATTCAGAATAGCTCCTACAGAAGAAATAATTGCTCCAAATATATCCCCAATTATTTCAGAATAAGTTGATCTTTTTGATCTTGATCTATGCAATTCATTCGTGTCATGTGTGTCATCTATATTGTCAATCTGGAAAATCTTTGGGAAGACCACTCCCAAATAACAAGTCCCATACCATCCCGTTGTGAGACGATAATAAGCACTCTTTCACAGATGTAATATATCCCAGGAATCACAGGATCTTGTCCATTTAACATAAAATTCCATGTATTTAAAAGAAATACATGTCTGCATTCACTCGTTCCCACAAACGTAGGTGGTAATCATGAGCCTGGCGGTCCGTGGACCTCCACGGTGGAGGTGGGGGTCCCACCACCATGGCCCTGGCGGAGTGGACCACCATAATATAAGCACGGGGATAGAACCAACAAAACACAGCCAAGTCTCTGGCCAAACCACCACTGAGGATGGACTTCCGCGGCCAGCAGCCGCCACATCCAGGTCGGCAGTAGGCAGTTTCCCACAACCCTATTTTGAGTCTGCACACAGCCAGGATTTCCAGTGCGGTCGCACCACCATGAAAAGCCTGGTGGAAACTAATCACTCAAAAGGGAAAACTCACCTTCAGAAACACAGGCATGTCTGCAGGCACCTTGGCATGCAAATTGAAAGTCTCCCCAATGCTCCTGCTGGCTATTAAACTCCAGGACCAGCAATGAAGACACTAACTGTAAGTACACCTGCCTAGCACACACTGGATTGAAGGATATTAGTATACACACAACACACACGACCTGGCAAGCAATGCCCACGCACACACACACAAAAACACCCGTACCAACACACACACACACACACACTACACACATTCACACATGCCAAATCACATATTTGGACACATACATGTGGAAGGAAAGCCAGGAAAAGGTTGTTACCATCTACACCAGCGGTGCAGTGCTGTATATCTATCTATCTATCTATCTATCTATCTATCTATCTATCTATCTATCTATCTATCTATCTATCTATCTATTTATCAAAACATTAAAAGCAACATAATAAACAATGTACAATGGGGCCCAAGGCCCAGTCCATAAAGTCCATAGTGCCCCCTGCACACTGGGCATAGAATGAGGACCCAACTTGACTCCCGACTGCAAACTGTTGGCCTCCACTGGGCAGGGACCTCAATGGGGCATGCAGGCATCTCTGTGTCTGTTGATGTGGATGCATGTGGGTCAGAAAATGTGCCTTGGATGGGTGAGAGGAGAGGGATGTGGGATTGGGAACAGGTAACTGGGGGGGAGACGGAAGAAGTAGGGACACTGGCTGCCATCAATGAGGAGGTCAGAGCCTGAAATGATCTCTGCAGGCCAGCCAGGGCACTGTGAAAGCCTTCCAGGAACACATTGGACTGCTGCATCTGCAATGCCGGTCCCTGGATGGCATTCACAATGGTTGACTCTCCCACAGAGATGGACCTCAGGAGGTCAATAGCCTCCTCATTGAGGGCAGCAGGGCTGACTGGAGTAGGGGCAGAGGTGCCTACGGCATAGGAGATGCCCACCCTCCTGGGTGAGCGGCCATTGGCACCTGGGTGGGGAGCAACAGGGAGGGCGGTGCTGGAAAGGGGGTTGGCGGACAAGGATTTAACTGGAGGGGTCCCAGATGGGCCCATCACCGCAGGGGAGCTGCCATCCATGCGGAGGAATTTCAAGATGGTGCGGTCGATCCTGTCTCCCCTGTGGCACTCCCCTTGCCCTCCGTCCCATTGGTCACCTCGGCTCCACTGGATTCAGCCTCCTGGATCCCGTGGGCTGCAGCTTCCCCACTTGCCGGTGCCACTTCTCCTTCGGCAGATGATGCTGATATACACAAAGACAGAGGAGGAGAGGGAGGGAAGGAGGGTGGAAGAGAGAGACAGGGTGCAATGGGTCAATGCCAGCACAACAGTCACACAGTGTAACAACATCATCATCTGCTGCCAGGCCATGCCATGCCTTCACCTATACATGCTACAACATTGGGACACTAGGGGGCAAACTACAGCTATGCTGATGTGTACTGCTGATGGTGGTACAATTGTACCCATGTACTTGATGTGAGTCACACTAATCATACATGCCCAGTACTTGCCAACTCCACATGGCCATTTAGGGAAACAAATCCTGTACTCCTGTATCAACTGAATCCTGCATGGGTAGGTAGCATGCCTACTAAACCAGTGACATCCAGAACACTGACATTGTGCCCCACTCTGCCTCACTACACAGACAGTACAAGGCAGCAGAATGAGGACTCACTAATCACCCCTGGCACAGTGGTGGGAAAACAGAGATGACAATGCCCTGACACCTCATGTGTACTGACAGGCAGCAGCTAGGTACCAAAACGTGTTTGAGGGTGACTACACAAATTACACATTGGAAGTACTTGCCCTCATAAGTCACTGACTGCATGGTATGGGCACATATCTGTGATACTGTTAGAAATGGGGTCTTTGGTTGACAGTCAGATTACCCCCTGTTCAAGAAAGAACCCTCACTCTAGTCAGGGTAAAAGAGAATCACCCTCAGCTAACCCCTGCTTACCCCCTTGGTAGCTTTGCAGAGCAGTAGGCTTAACTTCAGAGTGCTAGGTGTAAAGTATTTGTACCAACACACACAGTAACTTAATGAAAACACTAGAAAATGACACAACACGAGTTTAGAAAAACAGGAAATATTTATCTAAACAAAACAAGACCAAATTGACAAAAATCGGACATACACAAGTCAAGTTGTTAATTTTTAAAGATTAAACTCAAAAATAGTGCTTAGAAACACAAAATGCTTCGATGAGGTGTTAACAAGACGTCGTGACGGAGTCGTTCCCAACAAACCGACACCAGCGGGGCCGGACACGGAGTCGCATAGACCCCTAAGTATAGTACCTTTGTTGAAGAGTGCAAACAAGTCGATGCACGATCGCGGCATCTGTGCGAAACATTGAATCCGTGCACTTTGAGCGACGTCGGTTACGACGTGGTGCGGCGACTTCCATGGAGTCGCGGACATCAGTGGGGCTGCAGTGGCGTCGGGCCTGCAAAGGTCGTCACGTTCCAGCGAAGCTCACGGAGTCGGTCGCAGGCGGCATCAACGGATTCAGCAGCGGCGTCGGTCCGAAGTTGTCCGGAGTCGATTTCCTTGGATTTCCACCAGCTTTCCTTTCAAGGGCCCAGGGACTGGATAGGGCACCACTTGTCAGAGCAGGAGTCTCTCCAGAGACTCCAGGTGCTGGCAGAGAGAAGTCTTTGCTGTCCCTGAGACTTCAAACAACAAGAGGGAAGCTCTAAATCAAGTCCTTGGAGATTTCTTCACAAGATGGAAGGCACAAAAAGTCCAGTCTTTGCCCTCTTACTCTGGCAGAAGCAGCAACTGCAGGATAGCTCCACAAAGCACAGTCACAGGCAGGGCAGAACTTCTCCTCAGCTCTATTCAAGGCAGAGGTTCCTCTTGTTTCCTGAAGTGGTCTAAACTCTGTGGTTTTGGGTGCCCTTCTTATACTCAATTTCACCCTTGAAGTAGGCCTACTTCAAAGTAAAGTTTCTTTTGAATGTGAAATCCTGCCTTGCCCTGGCCAGGCCCCAGACACTCACCAGGGGGTTGGAGACTGCATTGTGTGAGGACAGCCACAGCCCTTTCAGGTGTAAGTGACCACTCCTCCCCTCCCTCCTACAGCTAGCACAGATGTCTCATCAGGAAATGCAGACTACACCCATCTCCTTTTGTGTCACTGTCTAGTGTGAGGTGCAACCAGCCCAACTGTCAAACTGACCCAGACAGGGAACCTGCAAACAGGCAGAGTCACAGAAATGGTATAAGCAAAAAAATGCTCACTTTCTAAAAGTGGCATTTTTAAACACACAATCTCAAAATCAACTTTACTAAAAGATGTATTTTTAAGTTGTGAGCTCAGGGACCCCAAACTCCACATGTCCATCCGCTCCCAAAGGGAATCTACACTTTAATCAGATTTAAAGGTAGCCCCCATGTTAACCTATGAGAGGGACAGGCCTTGCAACAGTGAAAAACGAATTTAGCAATATTTCACTGTCAGGACATATAAAACACATTACTATATGTATCCTACCTTAACCATACACTGCACCCTGCCCTGGGGGCTACCTAGGGCCTACCTTAGGGGTGTTTTACATGTAAAAAAAGGGAAGGTTTAGGCCTGGCAAGTGGGTACACTTGCCAAGTCAAATTTACAGTTAAAACTGCACACACAGACACTGCAGTGGCAGGTCTGAGACATGATTACAGAGCTACTCATGTGGGTGGCACAACCAGTGCTACAGGCCCACTAGTAGCATTTGATTTACAGGCCCTGGCACCTCTATTGCACTTTACTAGGGACTTACTAGTAAACCAAATATGCCAAGCATGGATAAGCCAATTACATACACATTTACACAGAGAGCATAAGTACTTTAGCACTGGTTAGCAGTGATAAAGTGCTCAGAGTTCCAAAGCCAACAGCAACATGTCAGAAAAAATAGGAGGCAGGTGGCAAAAAGATTGGGGAGGATCCTTCTTAAGCAAAAAAGCCCAACAGATACCAATCCTGGTAGGGTTACTGAGACCCATAGTTAACAGGCATCTACCTAGTGCTTGTGCTACAGCTTCCCACTAGTCCACAACCCAAAAGCACCTAAGCAACACATTAACTAGGTGAGAGTGTGTACTTACCACATTGTGGCTGCTGTGCTTGCCTCAAGCGCACATCCACGTCATGGAGACCACCGCCAAATGCAGGCCATTAGGGGGGTCAGGGTCTAACGGACACCCCTCCCCCATTTGCAGGATGTCCCCATCTGGGCCTCTGCGGTCTCTGGGAACAGCGTCTCTTTCTGCAGTGGGTTCTCTGCCAGGTATGGACCCCTAGGGTCCACACTATCTTGGCGATAGCCGCCAAATCCCCTTCTTCTGATGGGTGCTGACCTGCTTGGGTGACGCAGACAGAAGGAGAAAGTCATCTAGAGTGGCGTCACAGGGACAGCAGTGAACAGCACACATCTCACACATCTCATGGCACACTCACATGTCTACTCGCCACTAATGGTCAGACTCCTCACCCATCTCCATGCATCTACTCTCACTGCCACGTCCCAATGCCTTACATCCACATTCACATCGCTATCAGACAGGTTGGTGATATTAGACTCACCTGCTGCTCTGGTGCCCCATACAATTGTCCATAGAGGAGTAGGGCCCTGTCCACAAGCTTCTCAAGTTCCTCCTGGGAGAAGGCTGGGGCCCTATTACCTGCAGGAAGTGGCATCTTGGCTACTAGAGTCAGAACACAGCAGCACACGCAGAGGAGGTCATGTGTGCAGGATTGTCAGGAGTCAAGTGAGCATTGCCACATGAAATGGTGGTCACGTCTGCCGCGGACATCACCATCACCGCCGGCGGTGATCACCATTGGCTCCAGTCTCCCATAGACACCATGTTATCCAATGAGGAGTTGCAGGGTGGTTGCAACCGCCTACCGTGATGAGGTCAATGCAGCTTTTTCTGACATCTTCGCCTCCTATTCCCAGATACGGTGCAATGCCGAGAATGAGGCATGTGCCTGTGTACAGGCCTGTAGTCAACCTTGCCACCTTGGAACAGCAACATGTCATTCAGACGTATCACTTAAACTGTCAGACCATCATGGAGGTGGTGACCCAGTTGGAGCCTGATCTGTTGTCTGCCATCCGTCATCCCAATGGTATCACTCCCACAGTACAGGTGTTGTCAGTGCTCCACTTTCTTGCCAGAGGGTCATTCCAGATGAAAGTGGGCTTGGCAGCCGGGATGTCAGAGTCGATGTTCAGTAACATTTTAAAAGATGTACTGTGTGCCCTGCTAAGACATCTGCCTTGCTACATCAGGATCCCCCACCGTGCTGATTTAACTACTGTCAATGGGGCCTTCTACGATTTGGCACATGTCCCTCATGTAATAGGGGCCATGGATGGCACACACATTGCCTTGGTACTGCCCAGGACAAATTGTTCAGGAACCATTAGAATTTCTATTCAATCAATGTGCAGGTGGTGTGTCTCCCTGACCAAAGTATCTCACAAATGACAGCCAAGTTCCCTGGTTCTGTGCATGACTCCTACATTCTGTGGAACAGCAACATCCCACACATGATGACACCATTACAGAGGGACCAGGCCTGGCTCCTCGGTATGTATCAAATAGTATATGTGCCCTTATAAACGCAACTCTCTCAACACCCTGACATCCCTCCCTCCTGCTCCTGACATGGTTCCTACCTCTGTGCACACATGTGACTATGGCTATCCCAACCTTCCCTGGCTACTGACACCTGTTAGACATCCAACTACAGATGCTGAAAATCGTTTCAATTAGGTCCCCGGCATGACAAGGCATGTGTTTGAAAGAACCTTTGAGCTACTGGAGACTAGATTCTGGTGTCTACACATCTCCAGAGGTGCCCTACTCTATAAACCACAGAAAGTGTGCCAGATCGTGGTTGCCTGCTGCATGTTACACAATATGGGTCTGATACGTCACATCCCATTGCTGGATGCAGAGGAGGTGGCAACTGGACCAGTGGCTGATGAAGGGGGCTTGGGGAGTGAACAGGACTAAGATGATGAGGATGTAGTTGACTCCAGAGCAGAGTTGATATGACAATACTTCCACTGAGCTACAGGTATGTGTCAGATGTATGTTATGTGACCTGTACTCCTGGCTGCCTTGTGACATAGATCCTCCTGGTGTCTGTTAGCACTGGTGGAATTGGGTTCAGCTCTGCCACTGGGTGGGTTTGTGGGGGTCACATTTCACCATCAGGTGGGTTGTTACCATGCACATTTCAGTTCAATCCTCTCCCTGCTGTTGTGTTGCTTCACATGTGACAATTTTGTGCTTTTCCATTGTTCCCTCTACTGTCATCTGCAATATGTGTGCTGCACATTGTGGTGTCAACAGTATTGCTATCTCTTCTAAGAGTCCACATTGGGTGGCAGTGCAACATTATTCTATTGACTATGGAACATGCCTTACGTTTAGCTTTGTCTGCTGTGATTGAGGGACATTTGGGGATGGTTGTCTTGGAAATGTAGGTTTGACATGGGCATATGGCCAGAGCTGACATTTGCTAACTTACCCCTGGGACTTTGTAATTGTGGTGTATGTGTGTTGTGTGGGCATTTTTTACCCCTATAGTAAATATTGTTCCTGTCTCGTTCTACTTGCAGGGCATTCGGGTGGTACACTCTCGTTCCTTCATCACCTGTTGCCTCCCTTGACACATGTGTCCAGCCTCTGCCTTCTCCACTATCATCCATGCTGCATATTGTTACCCCTTCTGTCACTTACACAAACTTTGACAGGACAGTTGGTTGACATGTAAACATGTAATGCCACAGTAAATGGTACTTCTTACAATAAAGCACGTAGACAGTAGCTGTGCTCAACAGTGCTTATTTGTGACTGACACGTGCAAGGGGTGATGGGTGGAGTCATGGTGGGTGAGCTCATCAGAGTAATCTGACCAGCTGTGTGTAGTCCGGGTCCAGTATAGGGGTGCCATGGGAGAATGGAGAGATGACAGTGGACAGTCAACAGGGTGTGTCAGTGGCACCCAAGGGAGAATGTTCAGGAGGGGGTCACTTCCTCACTGTCCTCGCTTGTGTGAGGGTCCCTCAGCTACAGGGGTGGGGTGTTGTTGGTCTGTGGGTCCTCAGGCAGGGCCTCCATTCCTCTAGCTGCCGCTGTTGTACAGGTAGAGGGCTCTGATGGGATGTGGCTAGTGGATGGGGTTTGCTTGTGGGTGGTGGACTCATGCAGGATGCTGGTCAGTTTCTTGAGCAGCCCTGCCATGGTGGCCATGGTGGGATTGAGGACCTGCCACTGCTGCATGGTCTCCAGATGGTGTTCCCCCTGCAGTCTCTTGTTCTCCTGGGCAGTCGTGAGTATCTGGCCCATTGTGTCCTGGGTTTGGTGGTATGCACCCAGGACTTGGGAGAGTGCTGCCTGGGCAGTCTGTTGTTCTGCCTTCCCTGTCCCTTGGACCACAGGTCCCCTCCCACTACCCCTGCCCCCCTGTGCCTGTTCCCCTGGCACAGTGTGCCTACGCTCAGTAGCACCAGGACATTAATTGTCTTGAGTGAATGCCCTTGACTCTGGCCCCTGTACTGTGGGGCACACTTCTGATTGACCAATCCCTGGGGCACTGGTCTGGGGATGAAAGGCTAGCTGAGGTGTGTCTGCGACATGGGAGAGGGTGTCCGGTGTGTTCTGGTTGGGGCTGCTGGCTATGGACTGACCAGTCGTCCCTGATGGGCCAAGCAAGTCGTCACTGTCCGGACATCCACTGGGACCTTCATCCTGGGGAGGGCTGTCTGACCCAGGCATCCACTGGTGGGTTGCAGTGGCAGCGGGACCTGTGGGTGGAAAGGGAGTGAGTTAAATTTTGTAGATGTCTTTGTTGGCCACATCATGTGATGCATGGTGTAGCCTGACTTGCTTCCCAGTGATGGCAATGACAGCTGCAATGATGCAAACATTGGGGGATGCAGATTGTGCCATTGTTTCCATGTGACATTGAGGGCTGAGGATAATGGATAACATTGCTGTAATTGCCATATGTTGGAACACAGTAGTGGACAGTAGTGGCTGCCAGTTTGTGTGCATGTGGTTTGGTTTTCCATGCAGGTGTTCTACTGTGAAGTGGGACTGTGTTCCTCTGATATGTAGGGAGTTTTGCATTGTGGGAGTGGTGGTGTTTGGCATTGTGCTTGGAATCCGTGCATTGGGGGTGACTGTATGGGGATGGTGGCAGTGTGGTGGTATGGCATACAGGGGAGGGGTGTGGGGGGCCTGGTGGTGTGCAGAATTGTGGGATGGGGTGGATTATGGAGTGATGGGGACACATGCTGGGCAGGTGTGGCTGATGCCTGGGGGATATTGTTGACTTAAAAGTGTCGATCCCTCCAATGATTCCAGTCAGGCCCTCAGGATGCATGATGTCCAAGACCTTCTCCTTCCAGGATGTTAGCTCAAGCGGTGAAGGTGGGGGCCCACCGCCAGTCTTGTTCAGGGCAATCTGGTGCCTGGACGCATTGGAGCGCACCTTCCCCCATAGGTCATTTCACCTCTTCCTTATGGCCTCCTATGTGCGTGGATGTGTGCCCACTGAGTTGACCCTGTCAATGATCTTCTGCCATAACTCTGTTTTCCTTGCCATCAATTTTTGATGGACCTGGGCTCTGAAAAAGGTGTGGCTCTGCCCTGAAGATGATTTAATCTACTATGACCCTCAACTCATTGTCAGTGAAATGTAGGTGCTTTTGACGTGCCATTTTGGTGGAATGGGGGTGTTTGGTTGTGGGTGCAGGTGGGTTGTGGTGCTGGTGTGTGAGTGTGATGTGTGCCTAGTGCAACACGTGCAGTTGTGTGCTGTGTGCTGAGTGTGCAGTGTGAATATGCCTGTGGTGCAAGGGATCTGTGTAAATGGGTCATCGCTATGTGTGCTGTTCATAGGATTTGCAAGGGATTGTGGGTGTGTGTGGGTGTGTTCTATAGTGCCATGAGTAGGTGTGTGTGGTTTGTGTATGTGTCTCAGGTGTGGGGTCTTGAAACTGTCCAATGTGGTGTTGCCTACTATTGGTGGTGTACCTTTTGGAACCGCAGCAATGCACACCGCCAATCGTGTTCCACTGTGCACTTAGTGCTGGGCAGGAAACTGACACATGATAGGGTGGACGGAATGGTATCGACGTGAAGGGGCTGGTGGTCGGACAGTGTTTTTGCCGTTAGTTTGCCTAGCAGTGTTGCATTTATGCCTCTCATTGGGCTGTTTTCTCTTTGTGACTCGTAATACAGTGGTCACTGCACCGCCAGCACTAACAGTATGGTGGCAGTATTCTGCACAATGGTCTTGCCCAGAAAATGTAAGTCGTAATGAGGGCCTTAGTATCAGTTCTAGATTGAGGTCTGTAAATACAAAGCTTTCCTACATGTTGAAAATCTAAAGCAAGCTTTCCTTATGTTCTAGTCTAACTATATGCATAATCTTTCTAAATGTCCTCTTCACTAACCCTTTCTCTATTTTCTCCTTTATTGCCTTTCTCCTTTCATCAGTTTGATCTAGAAAAGATTTTTCCACTAGTGAAAAGCAAGCATGTAAGATTATTTTGATGAGCGTAAGCAGTACCAAATGTTAGTGAAGGCTCAAAGAAACCTCCTACAATATCAATATTTGACTCTTTAGCTAAACTACTTAAATCTTGGTTAACCCCTTTGCTGCCAGGCCTTTTCCCCTCAGGTGTTGAGCCTTTTTTTGGCTATTTAGGGTAGTTCACGCTTCATTTGTCCACATAAGTTACCCACGCCAAATTTGTGTCCTTTTTTTCCAACATCCTAGGGATGCTAGAGGTACCCAGAGTTTGTGGTTACCACTGGAGGATACCAAGAAATTAGTCAAAATACAGGTAGAATTTAATTTTTCGTTTCAAAAAATGGGAAAAAAGGGCTGCAGAAGAATGCATGTGGTTATTTACCTGAAAAAGGCATCAACAAAGGGTTTGCAGTGGTAAAATCGTCATTGTCCCAGATGTCAGGAACAGGCAGATTTTATTCAGAAAACTACTATATCAACACAATTTTGGAATTTTACTGGGACATACCTCATTTTTACTATTTTTTGTGCTTTCAGCCTCCTACCAGTTAGTGACAGACATGGGTGTAAAACCAATGCGGAATCCCAGACAGCTAAACATTTCCAAAAAGTAGATAAAATTCTGAATTCAGCAAGGGGTCATTTGTGTAGATCCTTCAAGGTTTCTCTACAGAAAGTAACAGCTAAAATAAAAAAATATTGAAATTGAGGTGAAAAACAGAGCCATTTCAGTCCACGTTTTCTTCTATAATTTTTTTCAGCAATGCCATATTTTTTAAAGCTATACACCGTTATGTCTACTGGACTCTTCTGGTTGTGGGGATATATAAGGCTTGTAGGATCATCAATAACCCTAGGTACCCAAAGCCAATAAATAAGCTACACCTTGCAATGAGTTTTCACTGTATACCGGGTATACAACAATTTATTTGGTGAAATATAAAGAATGAAAAATAGGTATCAAGGAAACCTTTGTATTTACAAAATGGGCACAAGATAAGGTGTGGAGAAGCAGTTGTTATTTGCACATCTCTGAATTCCGGAGTCCCCATACTAAAATGTGCATTACAAGGCATTTCTCAAATAGATGTCTTTTTTGCACACTGTCAAGACAAGGGGCAATAACACTTATTCTTCTATTATGTGTTCCCCCAGGTCTCTTGATAAAAATGGTACCTCACTTGTGTGGGTAGGCCTAGTGCCAGCAACAGGAAAAGCAACATGGACACATCACATTTTTACATTGACATCTGACATGTTTTGGAAAGTGCCTTGCTGTGGATTTTGGCCTCTAGCTCAGCTGGCACTTAGGGAAACCTACCAAAACTATGAATTTTTGCAAACTAGACATATAGGGGAATCCATGATGGGGTGACTTGTGGGGCTCGCACCAGGTTTTGTTACCCAGAATCCTTTGCAAACCTCAAAAGTTGGCAAAAAAAAACACTTTTCCCTTACATTTCGGTGCTGCCAAGTTCTGGAATATGGGAGGAGCCACAAACTGCCTTCAAACCAGCATTCCTTCAAGACTCCTGATAAAAATGGTACCTCACTTGTGTGGGTAGGCCTAGTGCCTGCAACAGGAAATGTCCCAAAACACAACATAGACATATCACATTTTCCCAAAGAAAACTGACCTGTTTATTGCAAAGTGCCTATCTGTGGATTTTCGGGTCTAGCTCAGCAGGCATCTAACAGAACCTAGCAAACCTATACATTTTTTAAAACTAGACACCTAGAGAATTTCGGAATGGGGTGACTTGTGGGGCTCTCAGCAGGTTCTGTTGCCCAGAATCCATTGCAAACCTAAAAAATTGGCAAGCAAACACTTTTTCCTCAATTTTCGGTGATAGAAAACTCTGGAATCTGGGAGGAGCCACACATTTCCTTCTACCCAGCATTCCCCCACATCTCCCAATAAAAATGGAACCCCACTTGTGTTGGTAGGCCTAGTGCCCACAACAGGAAACACCCCAAAATGCAACATGGACACACCAAATTTTTACATTTAAAATTTACGTGTTTTTTGCAAAGTGGCTAGCTGTGAATTTTGGCCTTTAGCTCATCCGGCACCTAGGAAAATGAAGTGAAGCTACTCTGACAGCATTAATCTTCTAAATCGAAAGTGTGTTTATTCAAGAGCTCTCCTCAAACACATCTCTCCCAATCAGCAAACAACGTGCTGCAAGAGAGAACACTGCTTCACATTCTAGAAGTTCGGCTCGAGGCTGAAACAACAAAGCAGCCACAAGCCATATCACAACACAGACCTCTCCATTAACATCATAAAGAAAAGGAAATAACCCATCATTAATCGAAATACTTATTACTATACAAAACTAAAGGTGACGAAAAAACAAGGTATCATGAACATAAAAGGTTACAACAGGGAACTTAAAAAATAACAACAATGAATCAAAAACAACGCAAAACAAAATGAAAGCATCAAGTTACATAATCATTAAAAAATTTGGGCGGTCTCCGAAATCTAGGGGTCCTTGCACTCACACCACAAGGAGATGCATCCATGGAACTCAAATTGACAGAAGGACCAACATCCTCACACCCCACACTACCATCTCCACTACCGCTTTCATCCTGAACACTTTCACCTCCCCAAATTCCACATGGACCTACGACATCTTCATCCCTCATCAGCATATAACCGCTACAGTCATCACACTTCTCATCATTCTCCCCACACCACACCGAAGTAAATGTTGCAACCTGCCTGAAATTCCAGCGTGGACCGTTTTCAAGCAACACATGCCACTTGTGAACTTTTCGAACCTTAAAAGGACCTAAAAACTTGCAAATACCTTTCTTTACTCTCCCTGACTTGATTGTCACCCAATCACCTGGCTTTATCCTCACATCACTATGCAATGCCTCACTTGCAAGATCCCCATTGAGTTTACCACATGCTCTCAAAAATGTCTCCATCCATGAAGGTTTGAGTTTACCCATAGGTTTCCTACCTCTCATGACTTCGAACGGTACCCTCCCAGAAATGAGATTCTCTGTGGTACAATACGCCCAAACCAAATCTGAGATCACTGATTCAACATTCATACCATTGACAATTGCTAACTGTAGCCCACCTTTGATCATACAATAAGCTTGTTCAACAATTCTATTGGCAGGAGGATTGTACAATGCTGTACGCGCATGCTTCACCCCACACAAGTACAAAAAGACCTTAATATCATTAGACGTCAACTGCATACCATTCCCAGTAATCTAAACTTCTGGAAACCCTTCCTCAGTAAAAATCTCTCTCAAGACACTTATAGGTGCAGACGTAGTAACCTCTGACATAAATTTGACAATAAGCCATTTGGAATGTACATCCACTATGACCAGGGCAAAATTCCTACCTCTACCTACACCAGACAGAGGTCCAATAAAGTCCAAGCACACACTATGCCAAGGCTTGCCCGGATCAGTTATATTACCCCCATCAGACTGTCTTCCAGCCTTTAATCGTTTCTCACTCTGTAAACACACCGAACACCTCTCAACCCATCTCACAACGTCATCCACCAAAACTCTATTCTCAACCTCCTCTTGGTAATTGTTTGTCCCAGATTACCCTCATGCGCAATATCAAACAATCTCCAGGTGGAACAATCTTTTCTCCATGCAATTTTATCCTCCCATCAATCTCTGAAAGCTCATCCAAAACCTGGTTGAAGGGCCGTACCGTCACAGGAAGAGTGCTGTGTCTCCTCCCCCCTTCCTTACCAAATCAATGACCCTCTTTAAAACTTCATCATCCTTCATTGCCATATCCCAGTCTGTCTCATTCACAACTCCTTTACTCTAATGCATAACTTCACACACAGATGCTACTGCTCCCTCTTGCTCACTCTCTAATACGTTAACCTCATCCACCAATTGCCAATCAAGAGCCAGACGAGAAAGGCAATCAGCCTGTACATTCTTCCAACAAGGAATGAACTCAACCTTGTAATAATATTCTTGTAGACGTGAAGCCAGTCTGGCCAGTCTCGCTGACCCCTCGCCAGTCCCACCAGGTGACAAAATTTTAAGCAAAGGCTTATGGTCAGTACGCAATGTGATATTACTGCCTCAGACATACGTGAGAAAATATTCCATACCTCACGCCGTGGCTAAAGTCTCATTTTCAATAACTGCATAATGTCTCTCCGCTGTTGTTAAAGTCTTAGAAGCAGACAACAGTTTTCTCTACAGATCCATGCATCTGGGACAAGACTGAACCAATACCCAGTGCACTTGCATCAACTGTAAAAATAGTTTTTTTCCTTGTGTCGAAAGATACTAAGATGCCCGCATTGCACACATCATCTTTTATCATTTGGAAGCATTGACGTTGTGCCACTCCCCACACAAAACTTGCTCCCTTGCCTAAGAATACCTTTAAGCATTCTGTTTTGCTGGCAAAGTTCTTGACAAATTTGGAGTAATATTCAATAAGCCCCAAAAAAGACCGCAATTGATCTTTTTTCTTAGGAGCCGGAGCTGACCTAATAGCATCTAGCAATTTTTTTTGGGTTTAACACCATCCTGCAATATTGAATGACCAAGATAGTCCACCTCCTTCATCAAGAACTGACATGTTTTCTGACGTAACGTTAACCCAGACTCCAATAATCTGCCCAACAACATCTTCATGGTGAAGTTATGGTTCTCAATGGTGTCACCAAAAAGAAGAATATCATCTTGGAAGAAAAGTATATTATCCAAATCCTTGAAAAAGCAGTGAGATCCTTAGACGCTAGATGTTGTCTTATTTGGCGATATGCATGCTTGAGATCTAACTTTGAAAAGTATTTGCCATCCTTCACAAGCAAGATCAACTCATTAATGTTTGGCAAAGGAAAGTTGTCAGTTACAATATTCTGGTTCAACCCCCTCAAGTCCACACAAAACCACAATTTTCCATCTTTCTTCTTTGAAATAGCTATGGGAGACAACCACTTTGAGACCTCTACAGGTTCGATGACTCCACTGTCAAGCATTTCTTTAGGAAGTTCCTTAACCCTCCCCCTCTTACTGACACTGGCACTTTCCTGGCCTTGTGCTGAACAGGAATTGCCCCCGGCTTCAATTTAATTTCATGCACATAGCCTTTCAACTCTCCCATTTCTTCTCTAAACACATCCTTAGCACCATCCAGAAAATCTGCTAGCGAAACATCGCCAATAATAGCAACCTGACTAGGAGCACAATTACTGGCCGAGATTCTTCTACATAAACTTTACCTACCACCTTCCTTCCCTTAAACGCTATCTCAGTGAACATATAACCAACAATGTCAATTTGTTCACCCTGATAAGCCGCAGGATTAATGTCCTTTGGCAATAATCTGATTGAAGGCCACTTCTGGAGAAACAAATCTTTAGGAACGATAGCATATAAGGAGCCAGAATCTATCATCAAATCTACAGGCATATTCTTCACAACAAATTCAGCTTTAGGCCTCTGTAACCTTTTCACTCGTACTGCAGTGCTATCAGACCAAGACACACATAAAACCCTTTCTTAATTGTCACCCATGAACGTGTCACCACCTGCATCTGCGACTGTGGCCACTTTCTCTTTAACATGCTCTTTCTCCCTGCACACTCTTGCAAAATGCCCTTTACGTCCACACCTCCAACACTCTTTCCCCATTGCAAAACAATTTTTGGATTCAGAAGTATGATATTTATTACCACACTTGCTACACATCCTGCTATTAGCCTTACTAAGGTTGACGGGAGTGATGACGAGCCTACCACGTAACGATTTATTCAAGACAGCAACATCAGCCTCAATCAGCGATACCCCCTCAGATTCCTTAACTCCTCTCCATTTGCTTCATACAAAACTCAGACTCCTCAACCACCTTTGCAATTTCTATAGCATCTTTCAACTTCAGGACCTTCGCTGCCCACAACCTTTCCTGCATTTTCTTACTCATACACTGTACTATCAGTTGATCTCTGATTAATTCCTCAGTCATCACTCCAAATGGAAAGCTCTCTTAAACGCGCAACACATTCTTCTATAGACTCACCCTCTCTCTGAGGTTGTGTGTAAAACGTAAACCTTTGCATGACCACATTTCCAGTTCTGGTGAACCTCACTTCCAATCTCCGCCTAGCCTCTAAAAATACATTGTCAAAAGGTTGGCCAGCCTGATCAACCACCTTTGGCAGATACTTGATGACATGCTGACCTTCATTACCTAAGGAACTAAGTAAGATGGCTTTCTTCCTAATGGTAATGAACCCCAAACCATCTAGAGCCTCCAGGTAATTATCATTAATGTCAATCCACTGCTCTCACAGTATTGGTGGATTCCCAGGTTGCGCAGAGGTGGAGAATGTACTGCAGAGGTCGCAGTCTCCATAGTTTACAATCATACAATTGAACAGAAAACTCAATAAAAATACAAATAAATGAAAATTCCCTAAAAAGTAGTGTACACATATACTAATTCCAGATTGTATGCCATAGTTCATCCAGTCATTTTTTTCCAGAATACAGGTGTACCCATCACCGCTGAAGACACATTGATAAGTAAATGCAACATCAAATGGAAGGAAGAATAGTATACCACAAATCGCAACGTTTTCGTTTAAAAGGTCCAGGTGTGCCTATCACTGCAGAAGGCACATACGTCAAAATCCTCCGGTCATGCAGTCCGTCAGCACAGCTGACGAGCACACAACTCATCCGAAACTTCAGCGAAAGCTGTGTTGCCAAATGAGAGCTTTCAAACTCTCCAAAATGGCCGCTGTAGTCGTGATTACGCATGCGCCAAATGCCAGCACACATGAACCCTTGACGAAGGCGTTCAGTTCAACTAAGTTCACTCGAATACCATGTTTCCGAATGAGAGTTCTCCCAACTCTCCAAAATGGCTGTCGAAAGCGTGAATGAGCGTGCGCCTGACGCCGGCACACCAACGCCCAAGGAAAGCGTTGCTAGGAGATTAAGGCCAGAGGGTAACAGCGCCAGTCATCATCCAAAAGACAAATACGAGTCAAAGAACGTACAGTTGTGCAGCTGACGACCCGTCCACAAGGAAGTGACAGCCAATCCAAGTTCAACTAAGCGCATAAGCGCTTTATGCCTCTCAATGTGCCGAAACAATGCTCTTCGCCTTACGCTGTGGGTCTGGTGCATCTCCATTGGGAGAGATAACTTTACTAGCCGACGCTCGGTGCCAGAAATGAAATGAAGCTACTCCAACAGCATTACTCTTGTAAGTAGAAAGTGCGTTTATTCAAGAGCTCTCCTCAAACGCGGTGCCCCCTCTCCCAGTCAGCAAGCAACTGCCAGGAGAGAGAACATTGCTTCACATTCTAAAAATTCGGCTCGAGGCTTAAACAACAAAGCAGCCACGAGCCATATCACAACAGAAAACCTAGCAAACCTGGACATTTCGGAAAACTAGACACCTAAGGTAATCCAGGATCAGGTAACTTGTGGCGCTCGCACCTGGTTCTGATTAGGGTTTAGGGGGGGTGGAGTGGGTCGGGGTTTAAGTTTTAGAGGTGGGTTGGGGTGCTTTAGGTTTTAGGGGTGGGGGTGGGGACTCAGGGTATTTTTAGTTTTTGGGCGTGGGTGGGGGTCTTGGGGTGATTAGGGTTTGGGGTCAGGGTTTAGGTTTAAGGGGTGGGTTGGGGTGCTTTAGGTTTTAGGGGAGGGGGTTGGGGTAATTTTGGGGGTGGGAGGTTGGGGGGTTGTTGGGGTGGGGGTTTGCGATAATTATTAGGGGTGGGGTAGGGGGTAAGCATGCTGGAACAGTGCATGCTGATCACTAATGCCTTTACCAGGAATGCCTTTAAAACCAAAAATCGTTGTAAAGGCATTCGTGGTAAAGGCATTAGTGATACCAACGAGTTTGTTGTTCCGAACTCGTTGTTGAGCCATGGGTGCTTGAAGCACTCATGGTTTCAACATAAAACCGGTTCACCTGCATTTTTAGTCCTGGACTCAGCAGCCATATAGGGAACCACACCAAGCCCAGACATTTCTGAAAACTAGACAACCGAGGAAGTCCAGGGAGGTGTGACTTGCGTGGATCCCCCAGTGTTTTCTTACCAAGAATCTTCAGCAAACCTAAGATTTAGCTAAAAAAAAATCACAATGTCCCCACATTTCTGTGTGGGATCACAGCACCGACAAAAATTTCATACCCCCAACATTCCCTTCACCCTCCCGATAAAAATGATACCTCGCTTGTGTAGGTGGACCAAGTGTCTGTGTCAGGGAAGAGCTGAAAATGTCAGAATTGAGGGGAAACCAAAGCAAGTCCAAAAGGGCAGTTTGAAAAAAAAAAAACATTTCTAGGCTGACAAGTGGGGCAGAATTTTTATCTGTATAGATGCAACAGTGCTGGGTGGTAGGAATGCTGTGGATTATTGCAGATTTCGGAAGGTTCCATCACAAAAATGTAGGAAAAATGTGTGATTGACACAGTCTAAAAAGTGCAGCCCTCACCATTCCAAGTGGGACAATTTTGAAAGTTAGCCAAGCTCTCATGGCCCAAATGTAAAACCAAAACCCAAAATAATGAAATGTCCTCTTGCTTGCTGTTGGGATAAGATCTTTTAGTGTGTGGGGTGAGAGCTAAAAGACTGTTACCCCCTTCAGTTGGGGTGGGGACATAACCATGCCCATACTGGTTGGTAGCCACCACCCCACTATTTTGATCTTTTTTTAAATTCCCTGTCATCTAGTAGGCTTTCTGCCCCCCCGCCCCAGGGAGTAGATGGGAGGTCATTTCCACCAGTGGACAGAACAACTCTGTCCCCATTTACTTGGGGTGGGGTTATGACAATTTTTTAAAGAATTCTTCCCTGGTGTCCAGTAGGCTTTCTGCCCCCCTTGGGGGCAAATGGGCCTTCCAAAAATAGGCTGATCTGCCCCAAGGCAATAGTAATGTGCCCCCATGGGGAGCGACCTTTGCCCAAGGGGCTGCCCCCAAACAAAAAACACACACACAAACACACACACACACACAAATTAATTAAAATGGGCTGATCTGCCCCGAGGGGGGCAAAGATTGCCTAAAATAAATTTTCCCCCAGGGGAGCGACCCTTGCCTAAGGGGTCGCTCCCATTGCGTAAAATTGTCACAAAAAAAAACCTGGTGCCTAGTGACATCTGCCCCCCTTGGGGGCAGATGGAACTAATTAAAATAGGTCGATCTGCCTACAAGGGGGGCAGAAACGACCTTAAAAAAATGCCCCCCATGGGAGCGACCCTTGACAAGGGATCGCTCCCCTTTATTGTTTATATTTAAAAATAACAAACTTCCTGGTGTCTAGTGGCTTTCCTGCAGCACGATCGCTATGCGATCATGTTCCAGGAATGCTCAGATAGTCAGGTAAGGAAAGAGAAAGCCTTTCCTTTCATGCCTCTCCGATCTCCCCCAACCCCCGATCGGAAGAGAAATGCTTTCCTTTCTCTACCAATGGTGCTGGAAGCTAATGTTCCAGCATGGTGTGGGTGACCTCTGATGAGGTCAGTGCGCAATCGTGAGCTGATGTCATCAGACGTCACTGGGGGGCTCAGGGGGTTTCAGGGGTAGAAAGGGAAGCAATTCCCCTTCCATCTCTGCCCAGGAGATAGGGGTGGGAGGCCCACAGGGGTAGTGCTAGCGCTCCCCCACATGGGTGAGTGCAAGACTAGCTGGTTACGTCCTCGGCACATGAGCGCCGAGGACGTAGCCAGCTCGTCCCTGGCACCCAAGGCGTACATCGAACAAAAGAAAACAGTATGTCTAAATTGGAAACGAAATATTGTATGTACTCTTGGTTACAAAGCCTTGAAGGTAAAAGACTGCAACTTATTCCATATGTTAATGGCAAGCTGTGGTAAGTAATTCCTTCCTGTACTAATGAAGGAATCTGCATGCAAACATAACATTCTCTCACATTCATCATCTTAAATATTCATACAGCAAGCAATAGAAAACGTTAGAAGAAAGATCCCTTTGTGAGTTATCTAAGTGCAAATACTTCTCATCCCTGTAAAATTTCTCTAACTGAAAGTGAAGTAGTCTCTGGAGAAGGAATATAACTATCTTCAGGTTTATTATGTATGCTTATACCCAAACTTAATAATAAACATACCAACATACATACAATACTCATTCTAAATGTACATGCATTTACAACACTCACGCAATTTCTTACATTTGCATTTTGAATCCATAACCTATAAACAAACAAAGTTGAAAAGAAAAATAAATATTTAGCTATGTATACAGCCAAAAAATTCAAAAACAAAAATAGTCTTCAGTCTTCTTTGCAGTTATTAACAGCAGCTTTCAGACTTCACCAGACCTGAACTTTTGTCAAAAATTGGTTTAGCAGCTTGTCACAACAGTTTAAAAAAGAAAGTCTCTCTTTCAGTAGATCTTAGTCTAATGATCATCAATTATAACTCACAGCATATAATGTCTCTCTTGCACAATTGGCACTGTAATCTCAAAACTCAGTTCAATAGCAATTTCAAGTTCCAAAATATTGAGCTGAATTCTCTCTGTCAAAACAAAAGGACACAAATTAATGTTGCCATTCATCTATTGTGTAGGACGCTCATTCAGGACCTGAATATCTTTGACTTGCAACCGTTTTTCTCTTTGATCTCCTATCTACATTTATTTCACCTTGACTCAGATCTTCATCTGCATTTGCTCTTGTCCCTGCTTCTTGCTCTTCATTTATAGTTGACAACACATCTGGAACTTCTCATTTGTCTGCAGTGGGGGCCATTTATCTCTTTTCACAGCGTTCTTTGACAGTGTTGTTTGCAAAACTGGACTTACACTTTTTCAGATTAAACCAGGCTGTTTAAATGATAGTATCTTGCCATTTGCGTCAATAGACAATTCAGCAAAACTACTTGTCTTTCATTTGAAAACCAATTTTAATTTTTTTCTCTTTGAAAACATTTAAATTTTACCCAGCTTTCTTTCTCGTCTTCAGGTGCACTTTCTTGCAACCGTTTAATTTCTTCCCGAATGTCAATTACTATTAACAAATAATTTTGATTTACTTCATTAACATTTGTTTCTCCAATTACATTTTCCATTCTTCATTAAAAGAAATGCAGTTCAGTGTGCAAAACCTTATGACTTGATCTGCATGAGTATTTCCCAATGAAACAAAATCATTTGATCTCTGATGTGTGCTACACTTGACCACAGCAATTTTCTCAGATAACTGTAGGGCTCACAACAAATCATGAATTCTATCACTATTTGTAATTGGTGAACCAGAAGAGGTCATGAAACCTCTCTGTGACCACAACCGCCCAAAGTTGTGCACTACTCCAAATCCATACTGGCTATCTGTAAAAATTGAACATTTAAGTTGTGCTGGTATAGAGCATGCCCTATTAAGAGTCACCAATTCATCCACTTGTACTGAGAATACTCCTTGAAGCCATGAACCTTTGAGTACTCCAGAAATTGTGCACACAGCATAGCCATATTTTAGCATTCCTGCATTGTCTCTCAAACGGAAATATCAACAAAAATGATCTCATCATTCTCTTTCAACGTGGTATCTTGAATGTCAGGCCTGGGTTTAGTGCACAACTTACTAAATTCCAGGCAGTCATGTTCAACTTCCTTCAGCTTTTCATTTTCAACATTTTCAATTGTTAACAGATTGCGGGGTTGAGCACAGTACACCTCTTCAGTGTCACACTGGTAGAACCTAAAATCAAAAGCTCATAATGGGTAAGGCGAGCATTTGTCAAGTATTGAGTTTTTGTTCAAGTAAGTAAAACCTCAACAAAATGTGGGACAAGGACAGTTAAAGGATGTCCCATCACAATGCTCTCACATTGAGTGAGGTTGACACCAACCGTGGCCATGTTCTTTAGGCAGCCAGGCAAAGCTGTAGTCACAGGATACGAATTAGCAGAAAAATACAAATCCATGTATCTTGGTCAAAACTGAAAGAGCACATCCTACACGCTCATGACAAAACAACAAAAATGGTTTTGTGTAATTAGGCATTCCCAAAGCAGGTGTTCTACACAGACTCTCAATTAACTCAGTGAAAGCTTTCATACAAGCTCCATCAAATTGGACAGGATCATTTATGTCTCTGTGGGTCAGTCTTTGCAATGGCTTTGAAATGACTGAGAAATGTGTTACCGGAGGATTCATTTGCGAAATGCCAGTGACTCTCTTTCTGGAAACATTTTGTGCACCTTTCTCAATTTGGTGACCTAAATATTTCACTTCTTTCTAACAATACTGTAATTTCGCTGCGGACACTCTGTCCATTCGCTCCCAAATGATTCAATAAAGCAATAGTATATTGCCGGCACCCTTCCTTTGTCTTTAAAGCAATCAAAAGATCATCAATGTACTGGAACAATGTCGATTGAAAGGGCATTTTCAGTGATTCCAAATTCTTTTTCAAGACCTGATTTAATATTTCTGAAAAGCCTTGCCTATACCAAGCATATCTACAATTGCAGAATTTAAAACAGAAAATAAATAGGCTATCCTCATTCAGGGGAACTAAGAAAATTGGTTTTGAAAGTCCACTACTATGGACCATTCTCCATCAAACTCTCTGTTTCACAAAGTCTGCAATTATCGGAATAACTCCTTCATTGACATCTGGTGCCATATGATAGTGCGGAGTTTGCGGAAAAAATGCATTAGGTTTGACTGTGGCTTTAGTTGGATCAATTCCTTTGATCAAACCAATGCCTTTTCCAGAAAGATCCCATACTATTAAAGTAACTGTACCTTGAAGGTCAACTGCCAAATTGTGTATGGTAAGTGCAGGATAGAAACTAATCAAAGGAAGATCTTCATTGATTGAATTTTCACATACAACTGGTACATCACTATTCATCTGAATTGCAATCCCATCATTTGTACAGGTAATCAATCATTTTGTTTTATACAGCAGATATCTGCCCAGTAAGGAAACTGGACTTGAGTCACAGACTACAAATTTGTGCAAGCCTTCAAAATTGGCAATTTTAGCAGGATTTGGTTTAGTAATCGGGTTTGTCAGGAATTGATTTTAAGCTCCTACAATTTACACTGTTTTCCCTGATAGTTGCACATTAGGTACTTCTGTAGTTCTTAATGTACAGTGTGTAGCTCCTGTACCAACTCAGAATCTACCTTGATGACCGATAACTCTCACAGAAACATAAGGACCATTTTGATCCACCTCCAATGAAGCTGCTAACACACATTCTTCTTCATCCGAACTCTCACTCATCAACTCATCATTCGATTCACCTTCACTGTGAAGTGTTAACTGCTATATGATCTGATTACTATGACTTTGATTTAGCGTTTGACCACCTGTGTTCAGCTGAAGAAGCATCATCTGCTGCTGTTGTGCCATTGGAGCTTGAGGTATCTGCATTTATTGCTGTGAAACCATTTGCAACTCGGGCTGTTGCATTTGCTGTGGTACTTGAAAACGTGGCACAGAACTTTGCATTTGCTGAGGAATTTGCATCTGTTTATGTCAGGTGTTAGCCACGGCGCCTACATTGCCGATCGGGATAACATAGTCCTTTTGGACTACATATCCCATGACGCCTAGAGGGGAAGAGGTCGCTTAAAAAGCAAGCACATACAGGAAGTAATGTGCGTTATTCGTTTCCTAGAAACCAGTCGGATGGACAACGAGGGCTCTTGCTGACGGCGTTTCCGAGGTTGAGTTGTTTGCTTAGGAGGTTTAATTCCTCCTTCGGTTTTCCGTGGAGCTTGGGACCTTCCCAATATCAGGGGGAGTGTCGAGTTTATTTTCCCAGAGGAACCTGCCACGAAGGAGAGGTGGTAGCGGTGAGACGATTTGGTGCCGGAATCCCTCGCCTTTCTTTTTCAGTTCGACAAGGACACTGGTAACTTCTGAAGCACGGCGGTCTTTTGTTTGAGTTACCAATAAAGCACGATTATCCTTGGGGCCAGAGAACATTATATGTTTGGCTACGACAAGGGGTTAATGTTTATTTTTGCGGGAATTGAACTGCCGGGACGATTTTTTCTTTTCAATACGTGATGAAATAACACCGGGTTATTCCTACAAATTGCGTGACTATGACCTGGGGCTTAGTGGATTAACTGAGTCATAGAAAGGACTCTTATCATCGTTAATTTTATTCCCTTTCTCTTTGTTTCTGTCTCCTCATTATTTCGTGACTATCTTGTATAAATGTGGGTGTTGAGCAACCCATTAGAGATCATCGGTATTAATTGTTGGCTTGGGGCGTCCATCTATGATTCAGATGGAGCACAGATAGGTGTTGGATTAGTTCTGCCCTCATGAGTTATGGGCAGGTACGGTCGTTGGTACTTTAGCGAGACATTGCGAGAGTAGACAGGCAATGTGATATTAACACTGTGTATTTCTCTCTTTACAGATATCCCGTCCCTGCTGTTCCTTCCCCTTCCTTCCCTCACCCGATTACTCCAATGCACCGTGGTTTATATAGGTGACTTGGTGGAGTCAGGAGGCGGACCCTTATTTGCATCGCGCCGAGTCTGAGGAGCATCTACAACGTGACAGAATAACGCACCCACGAATAACGCTCCTCCCGCTCGGTGTGATACAAAGATGGCGTCTATGGATGATGTACTACAGGCGTTAGTAGTAGTGCAACAAGAGTTGGCTAATTCTAGGGTGGAGGCAGCAGCGTTAAAGGAAAAGGTAGAAAGGCTTACTAGGAATCCCTTCGATGCTTCAGCATCCACACCACAGGTAACCGTGAATGTCTCCCCTCCTATCCCTTTGGCCAGCCCGGAACGGTATTCAGGGGACCCCAGGAAAGTTCAGGCCTTTCTAACTCAGTTGTCTCTACAATTCTCTTGTAGACCCGCGTCTTTTCCCTCTAACCTTTCCAGGGTAATGTTCGCTATTTCTTATCTCTCGGGAGACGCAGCCAATTGGGCCGTACCATTAGTCAGGAACGATGACCCCTTGTTATCGGACTGGAATGCCTTTCGGACGGCTTTCGAGAGGGTGTTTGATCATAGAACAACCACTTTTAGTGCTGACAGGGAATTACTGGAGTTGAGACAGGGGAGGTCTGATCTGGTCTCTTATCTCATGACCTTTAATAGATTGGTGGCAGAATCAGGGTGGCCAGAAGAGAAGAGAATGTCTCTCTATTATCAAGGTTTACGAGACGACATGAAGGATATACTCGCTCAAATAGACCCGCAGCCTTCCACTTGTACAGATCTGGTGAATCTTACCCTGAGACTGAATCACAGATTAGCAGAAAGAAGGGGAGAGCGTAGAGCGGGGGATAGGCGACCAGGCATTCCAGAAAGGGAAGTGCGATCTGTTTCTACTCCCAATGATATAGGTGGGGAGCCTATGGACGTGGGAGCCGTTAGGGCACCCTTGTCGAAGTCCGAGAAGGAGAGTAGGAGGGTACAGGGGTTGTGCATGTATTGCGGCAGGAAGGGTCATTATGTAAGAGAGTGTCCCCAGAAACCACGTAAGAGATTCTCCTACTCCCCCACCCAAAAGGCAGCGGTTACGGCAGGAAAAACATCGGAGAAAGAGGAATTGCCCGTTATAGAACCCCAACCGGTGTTACGGTTAACTTCCTTAGCCCTTTTTCCAAAGGAGCAAAAGGCGTCCCACCTTTTGTTAGCAGTGGAGCTGGTGTCCAAAGAACGAAATTTTCCAGTATGGGCGATGATAGACTCCGGAGCCACGGGAAATTTCATAGATGCAGGGGTGGTTAGGAGATTGGGACTTCCTAGCATTCCGAGAAAGGACCCCGAAATAGTGTTGGCGGTTGATGGTACACCGCTGAAATCTGGGCCCCTTACAGAACATACTGAGGACCTTGGGTTGATCTTCAATGGGGTATCTCCGGAACATAAAGAAAGAATTAGACTGGATATAATAGAGGCTCCTCAGTATGAAATTATTTTAGGAATGCCCTGGTTAAGAAAACACAATCCTGTTATAGATTGGCAAACCAAGACGGTTAGTTTTCAGTCCTCGAGGTGTGAGAATAACTGCTTCTTGTATGACGAATCCCCCATGTTAGCATTGGCTCAAGGGTTACAGTTGGCCACAGTGATGGAGAAAACAGTGATATTGCCCTCTGTTTATGCCGAGTTCAAGGATGTGTTCGACGAAGGTCAGGCTGAGACATTGCCACCCCATCGTGTATATGATTGCAAGATAGATCTGATTCCTGGAGCTCTCCTTCCTTCCTGTAGGGTATATGCTCTATCAGACCCAGAAACCAAGCATTTGAGAAAATACTTGGATCACTTCCTGGAGATCGGGTTCATTAGACCATCTTGTTCTCCGGCAGCCTCTCCACTCTTTTTCATAGCTAAAGCTAATAAAGAGTTGAGAACCTGCATCGATTATCGAATGCTGAACAAGAATACAGTGAGGAATAGATACCCTCTTCCTCTCATTCCTGTGTTATTGGAACAGGTGAAAGAGGCGGTAATCTATACAAGGTTGGACCTGAAGGGAGCTTACCATCTGGTCAGAATCCGCGAAGGGGACGAGTGGAAAACGGCGTTCAAAACCCGTTATGGTCTGTTTGAGTACTTGGTAATGCCGTTCGGGTTGTGTAACGCCCCGGCGGCATTCCAGTATTTTCTGAACGATGTTCTCAAGGAATACGTAGACCGTTTCGTGATCGTTTATATAGATGACATTCTGGTGTATTCCACATCCCTGGAGCGCCACTCTGACCATGTTTCCTTAGTACTCCTAGCATTGCGACAGCATAGTCTTTTTTGCAAACTGAGCAAATGCGAGTTCCATGTCCGGAAGGTTGAGTTCTTGGGGGTGGATTTAAGCCCTGAAGGGTTTTGCATGTCGACAAGAAAAATACAGGCTGTTCAGGAGTGGCCAGTACCCACTAGTGTGAGAGACGTGCAATGCTTCCTTGGGTTTTCCAATTACTATAGAAGATTCATCTTTCATTTTTCTCACATTGTGTCACCTATAACAAGGTTACTAAGAAAGGGGGTGTCTTTTGTTTGGTCAGAGGAAGCAGAGGAGGCCTTTTGCTTTTTGAAACAGGCCTTCTGCTCCGCACCTATACTTCAACATCCCCAGCCGGATGCCCCTTTTATCGTAGAAGCGGATGCCTCGGATATAGCGATAGGGGCCGTGTTATCACAAAGAAACAAAACCACCGGACAGCTTCATCCTGTTGCGTTTTTATCTAGGAAACTATCGGCTGCGGAACTTAACTATACGGTGGCAGAAAAGGAATTGTTAGCCATCAAAAAGGCATTCCAAGAATGGCGACACTACCTATGGGGAGCTCAACACCCGGTCACGGTATATACTGATCACCGAAATCTGCAGTATATGAAGGAGGCAAGACAACTTACCCAGCGGCAAATGAGGTGGATGCTGTTTTTTTCAGAATACGAGTTTGTGGTGACCTTCCGTCCTGGGGTTGACAATCGCAAGGCAGATTCACAGTCTCGACAAGAGGACGTGAGAACCATCGCTTCAAGACCTGAGGAAGCAATCATCAAACCTGAAAAAGTGCTTTGTGCCCTTCATATCTCCCATTTCTTAGAAAAGGTTTCTAAGCATAAGTCTGCTGCTCAGTGGAAGAAATGGGCGGAGTTAAGTCAGGACCGTACCCTTAAGCATGGAATACCGTTGCAAGGTAATCGTTTGTATTTGCCAACACGTGAACTCCGATTGCAAGCCTTTAATTGGTGTCATGATGCGGTAACGGCTGGTCATCCTGGTTACACCAAAACGGCGCAAATAGTTCGACGACATTTCAGGTGGGAAGGTTGGGCTAAAGACGTTGCGGCCTGGGTGGCTCGGTGTGAGATATGTGCACGGGCCAAGGGAGAAAACGCGAAGAGCCAGGGCAGACTGATACCTTTGCCCACTCCGGATAAACCATGGCAAACCATTAGCGTGGATTTTGTGGTAGGATTACCAATGGATCAGGGGTACAACGCTATCATGGTGGTAATCGATAGCCTTACCAAGATGGGTCATTTTCTCCCTTGTAGAAATCTGCCTACAGCCAGTCAAACCGCCCATCTAATTTTGTCTCAAGTGGTGCGGTTACATGGTCTACCGAGAACCATTATTTCGGACAGAGGCCCCCAGTTTATTGCTAGGTTTTGGCGTATGTGGTGCAAGGTGCTGCGCATTGAATCCGCACTGTCCACCAGTTTCCACCCACAAACCGATGGCCAGACGGAGCGCCTCAATCAAACCCTGAAAAAATATTTGAGGTGCTATGCAAAGGACGCTCACGAATCCTGGGTTTCGTTGCTATGGCTGGCAGAACTATCATACAACAATGCTTGGCATAGCTCGATACGAGAATCTCCTTTTCGTGCTAACACGGGGTTCCACGCGGAAATGTTGCCCATAAACATACCTAGGGAAGTCACGGATCAACCTACGGTTCATGCCATGATTAAGAATCTCCAATCCGTGCAAAAGAAGATACGACTCAATCTGGAGAAGGCCAAAGAACAGTATAAAAAGTGGGGTGATGAACATCGGCGTGAGGGGCCGGCATATCAGCCAGGCGATAGAGTGTGGCTTTCCACCAAGTATATACGCTTCAAGATGCGTAGCGTCTTTCATCCTCGTTACATTGGTCCCTATGAGGTGTTACGCCAGATAAACCCTGTGGCTTACCGTCTCAACTTACCTGCTTCCTTAAGGATCCATCCGGTATTTCATTGCAGCCTTTTGAAACCGGCTCTTTCAGCGACCCGGCAGGCGGTGCCTCCGGTGGTCAGAGATGGGCAGCTGGAGTACGAGGTGCGCAGAGTGTTGGATTCCAAACGACGGGGGGGTAAGCTGTGGTACTTGGTTTCATGGAAGGGGTACAATGATGAGGACGATTCATGGGAGCCGGAAAGCAATGTCCATGCCCCTAGGGCAGTACGGCTGTTTCATGCCCGTCATCCCTCTAAACCTGGTCCTAGGAGGCGCTTTGGAGGCGGGCGTACTGTCAGGTGTTAGCCACGGCGCCTACATTGCCGATCGGGATAACATAGTCCTTTTGGACTACATATCCCATGACGCCTAGAGGGGAAGAGGTCGCTTAAAAAGCAAGCACATACAGGAAGTAATGTGCGTTATTCGTTTCCTAGAAACCAGTCGGATGGACAACGAGGGCTCTTGCTGACGGCGTTTCCGAGGTTGAGTTGTTTGCTTAGGAGGTTTAATTCCTCCTTCGGTTTTCCGTGGAGCTTGGGACCTTCCCAATATCAGGGGGAGTGTCGAGTTTATTTTCCCAGAGGAACCTGCCACGAAGGAGAGGTGGTAGCGGTGAGACGATTTGGTGCCGGAATCCCTCGCCTTTCTTTTTCAGTTCGACAAGGACACTGGTAACTTCTGAAGCACGGCGGTCTTTTGTTTGAGTTACCAATAAAGCACGATTATCCTTGGGGCCAGAGAACATTATATGTTTGGCTACGACAAGGGGTTAATGTTTATTTTTGCGGGAATTGAACTGCCGGGACGATTTTTTCTTTTCAATACGTGATGAAATAACACCGGGTTATTCCTACAAATTGCGTGACTATGACCTGGGGCTTAGTGGATTAACTGAGTCATAGAAAGGACTCTTATCATCGTTAATTTTATTCCCTTTCTCTTTGTTTCTGTCTCCTCATTATTTCGTGACTATCTTGTATAAATGTGGGTGTTGAGCAACCCATTAGAGATCATCGGTATTAATTGTTGGCTTGGGGCGTCCATCTATGATTCAGATGGAGCACAGATAGGTGTTGGATTAGTTCTGCCCTCATGAGTTATGGGCAGGTACGGTCGTTGGTACTTTAGCGAGACATTGCGAGAGTAGACAGGCAATGTGATATTAACACTGTGTATTTCTCTCTTTACAGATATCCCGTCCCTGCTGTTCCTTCCCCTTCCTTCCCTCACCCGATTACTCCAATGCACCGTGGTTTATATAGGTGACTTGGTGGAGTCAGGAGGCGGACCCTTATTTGCATCGCGCCGAGTCTGAGGAGCATCTACAACGTGACAGTTTATTTATATTCTGGACATTTAAATTTGAACCTCATATTCTTGAACCTCTCAAATTTGAGAAAAAATTGCTTTCATTCATCTGTGTAACAACACCAACACTTTGGGCCAGATGTAGCAAAGGTTTTTACCCTTTCTGTGTCAATGGGAAAAAGTGTTCGTACATATGGCCCTTTCTTCCCACCGTTGGACACTCTCGTTTCCAATGCTCGATACCCCCGCAAGCATGACGGGGTAGCATCTTTTTCATCACTTGAACATCACCTGGATTCATAACAGTATTCAAATCAACGACGCCTCTTTCATTTCCACCACAACCTCTACCTCTCGTCTGGGTTTGAAACGCTTGAATGTTTCCCTGCTGTGGAAAAACTTCCTGCATTCCCTGCATTACTATTCCTGACTGTGCTGCTTGTGCTGTTTTAATCTACACCACCATTGCCTTCTGCTTCAATTTATTCTGTTTAATTTCAATCTCATCACTGCAGTATTTTGCAAACTGTAATACTTCATCAACCGATTTTGCTTGCCAGCAAATCAAATGACTCTTAAGCATGCTACCATCTTTACATCTCAACCCTTCAATAAATCTGGACACAAATGAATCATGTCTTTCAGCTCAGTTGTTTCTGTACCACTGTAATGTTTAAATGCCTGCAACAATCTCTCATAGTCAGCATGTATGGACTCTTTCTCTTCCTGTGCTGTCCTATCGATTCTCTGCCAATCAATGCTTTTAGGAGAAATCCTTGTTTTAAAAAATTCAATCACTTTGTAATAATATTTCATTACATCAGGAGAAGGTGCACCTGTGACTGGATTTTGTGGAAGCTCTCTTGTTGGCAAATCAACACTTCTTTTGCAACCCATAAATCAGCTGGAACCATTATTTCCAACAGGGTATTTAAATCTTCCCACAAGCATTTTGCGAGCTTCACAAATCTATCTGTCTGCTTGTACCATTCTACTTGTTTTTGTCTCAGCCTTAGGTAATCATTTGTAAATGATAAAATATCACTCCTACTCCAAGGGACATGTACATAATTTCCTTCAGGAATCTCTCTCATTGGTAATATCTTTACTGGATTATCAGTCTGCTGAAAATCAATATTCCCATTCGCAGACTCCTTTTTCTTCTGATCTCTTTTCTTTACCCATCTGCCTTCCCATTTGTTTAATGTTCCCCATGTTTGAATACTTTGAATTATTTTCTTAATATTAATTTTTGTTCCTGGTATTTTTATATTCTCAATACCCTTTGTATCAAATTGTAACCTATAGCTTATTTTTAGTGGTCTAAATTAATCTATTTCAAATCCATATTTTTCTGCAAGTTCTGACAACTTCTGTTGTGCTATTCCTGCTTTGTGTGTGACATATTTACACATGGGGCATAATTAATATTCATCATATGAATCAATTCTATTTAATTTAAGGGTTTCCTCAATTATTTCATTTAATATTACTTTAAGTTTTTCCAGGTTAAATGATTTGTCTCCAGTATATGTCTTCACTCCACTTCCCATTTTCTCTAACCAGTCTGTTAATTGTTGAGCTGATAGACTTTGCAATGAAATATTATTATTTGCATTTGACACTGAGGTAATACACGGTGTCTCAGGTGTCATCAGAAATTAATTTGAATTTTATTTCTAAATGGAATTAGGTTTCTTCAATTGTATAGTTCTAGGACCAATCAAATCAATCAGTGGACCAGTTTTGTCAAAAATCTGAGTCTGATTTTTCAGAGACATGATTACAGCTGCTGCATTTAATCTCTCCATTTCAGTGTTTGTGTAAAAAATATTCTGTACATTATTCTCATTATTAATTTCTTCGGCATACAATGGTACACCAGGACCAATTGTGACAGGATACGACAATACTTCTCGACTTGAAGTAACATTCTAGTTTCACAAGTAAATTACTCCAGAACCCTGACCTGTACCTGCTGAATGATTCAAATTTAACTGCATTACTGTTATAGGTGTAAACCTCTGCTGTGTCTGAACCTGCACTGGAGTCATTATTGGACTAGGTGTAGACTCCACCTGAACTATCTCTGGAGTTTGGACACTATCTAGTATCTGCTGTGGTATCTGTAGATGTGCCTCTGACATTGGTTGTGGTTGCGCCATTGATACTGTAATATTCTGTGCAGAACTTACAACTTGAACAGTAGGATAAACTATTGGCTGAGCAATAGTACAGGTCATAGGTGTCTAAGTTTCAGAAATAGCAGGAACATTAGTTGTAAACTGTACCTGACTTTGTGTTACCACAATTGGAGACTGTGAAATCTGTACCTGCTGTGCTGATGCTGTTGCACTTGTACTTGTAGTACTTAAACTTAAATCTTGTGCTACATATGGTAAAGGACGACTTCTCAGTAACTGCATTAAAAATTCATCATCATTTGAGTCATCATCATAAGTCAGTGATTTTCTAGCTTCATCTGGCTTAGACTCATCTTCCTCAGAAGAGTCCTTATTCTTCTTCTTTGTCTTAGTCTTTTGTCTGACACTGCTGTCTTTCTTTGTGTAACTGTAGGAAATATTCCAATTCCCTGTAAAGTTTCTTTTCCCCATAATTTCTGATCATTGTCCTATCTTGCCTCTAATAATGTCTTCTCAGCTTTTCTCATGCGTCTCTCAAATTTTAATTTATCTTGTTGTCTGGTCACTAACTCCTAAATAGCTAAAGTTTCGAATTGCGCAGGTCTCAGAAGGGACTTTAATTCATACACAATTCTCATATTAAATATTACATAGGCAGAAAATGTTAAGCTCCCTTCCTTCTTTTTAATTTTGCACGACTGTTTTAACCAGATACATGCTGAGGTACCTCTCTCTTCAATTACGATGCATGCACATGTACCTTCTGGTGAACACATTTCCCATATTCTGACTGGAATAAACGCATCTGCCCCAAGTGCACTTTTTAAAGCTTTGAAAAATTTCATTTTTCCCCTTTAATTAGGCTCAAAACTACAAATTAAATTTAATAGAGGAAGCAATTCAACCCAAAATCCTTTTCGCTTGTCTCTCTCAACCAAATAATGAAGTTCTATTGTCCACCAATCCGTTTCTGGCTCCTTCTCACCAATCGACCAACCACAGCGCAGACTTAGTGACGTCACACTCACACACACAGCGCCTGACAAGGTCTTGTTCTTCAACCTTGATTCACACTAAACTACATGCAAAATATTGCGAACACAACGAAAAATCAACACCCTAACTTACCTTCTTACTACAGGTAGGGAATACAATCACTTTCGGAAGCTGATTGCAGCTTTCAGCTCTGACAGCTATTGTTCGATTTTAGCTTTCTCTGATTTGCAAGTAAAATTTGACCAGCAAATTTTACCCTTGACTAATAACAGATCCTCCTTGTGCACTCAGGAATCACTAATACTGTCAAACACACACTCATGAAATACTATTTGTCATCCACGCACCGATTGACCACACAAAGCAGACAAATTACAAAACAACAACCAAGTGTCTTCTACATGACCAATACTCCGGAGTCTTAGAACACGCAGCTTCTGTATACAAAAAACCACGTGGGCAATTTTTGGGCACAAAGTGCCACACCCAAATGAAGTATGACAACTCTCTAACGAACTACATTGGAGTATGCAAACTCCCTAATTCTCTCCACAATTCACCTGCGATATGCTTAAGCAATGCAGGTGCAAACCCTAACTCAAACACAAATCACATCAGGAATGCTGGGAAAAGTTCTCAAACAAGCATTGGTAAATTCAATTAGCATCTCAACAAGCTTTGGCAAAACCAAATTTCAACATTTCGAATTGTCAACAAGAACTGGTAAACCCAAATATCCAAATTCTTTCCAAATGAAATATAACGATTAAAAACATGACGTTTCCCACCTAATGAGGTGAAACCATCCTCTACTACCAAATTCTGTGAGCGTGTCCAGCCTTATATATGTTTATATATTTATTTTATAAGGTGACACGTATAGGGTAATCATCAATTACCCTTAGAAATTGACACAAATTGATGGACTCGGAGAGAAGTGTGATAACGTCCTAAACAACATTAAACAATAACCAAAACCAAGTTTAACCAAATAACATTTGAATATGGAGACATTAATTATTCCCGCACCATGACCAATGTGGCCATGAATCACCACACCAGTTTAGTAAAGTTCCAACATTTATTTCCCTTGATTAATAACACTAATGTCACATATATCATACAAAGAACTAAATGACACAGGTATAAGAGGAACACTGGCTGACCAAAGCTAACAAAAAGCCTAATTTTACCAAGTAATTATATTATCAGACATTCAAGAATAACAACACAGAATATTAACAAGAGAATATGATATATTAAAACTAAATACATTGAGTTAACATAGATGAATCGATTGCAATTCATTTCCAATAGTCAAATTAGGAACATGTTAACTATCTCTCCAATTAGATAAGCATGTTGGGACATACATGCAAAAAGAAAAAGCAGATGGAAATTAATTTGGAAAATGTCTAGCTAGGGCACTAACCAAAATAGCGGATAGATTGCTCCCTCTCCTTAATGGATTAGTACAGCAAGCAGTGAAGTCTTCATCAATGGAACATCTTTGGTCTTCACTCAAACACGACATGAACAGGAGAAACAGTTCAGTAATGTTTGGCCTCATTGTATCTAAACCATTAATAACAGAAATTTAAAGATTCAACACATCCTTTCACTAGCAGAGTAAAAGAATAACTCAACATCTGAAAGTCTGGAAAAATAACTGTACAACAACTGAGCTTCCATCAACTAAACTTTGCTATATTAAATCCCCAGAAAACAACTAACTAGAATACTATTGGACAGTCTTTGGGGTGCCTTAGGTCACAATCAATGAGCTTCATTCGAAGTTTCAGAAGTATCTTTTCTTAATTTTCTCCATTCACTATTGGACCATCTTCTCTCACTGCAGCCACTAGTGTCCGCACTAGAATACAATTGTTGCAGATCATACATGAGCACTGAAAATCATTGTTCTGGGTACACATTGGGGGTCATTCTGACCCTGGCGGTAGACTACCGCCAGGCCAACGACCGCGGATGCACCGCCAACAGGCTGGCGGTGCATCCATGGGCATTCTGACCGCGGCGGTACCGCCGCGGTCAGAAACGGAAAACCGGCGGTGTCCCGCTGGTTTCCCGCTGCCCTGGGGAATCCTCCATGGCGGCGCTGCAGGCAGCGCCGCCATGGGGATTCCGACCCCCTTACCGCCAGCCTGGCTCTGGCGGTTTTGACCGCCAGAACCTGGATGGCGGTAACGGGTGTCGCGGGGCCCCTGGGGGCCCCTGCAGTGCCCATGCCACTGGCATGGGCACTGCAGGGACCCCCTAACAGGGCCCCACCAAGATTTTCAGTGTCTGCCAAGCAGACACTGAAAATCGTGACGGGTGCAACTGCACCCGTCGCACCCCTTCCACTCCGCCGGCTCCATTCGGAGCCGGCATCCTCATGGAAGGGGGTTTCCCACTGGGCTGGCGGGCGGCCTTCTGGCGGTCGCCCGCCAGCCGAGCTGGAAAATCAGAATTACCACGGCGGTCTTTTGACCGCGCAGCGGTATTCTGACGGCGGTACTTTGGCGGGCGGCCTCCGCCGCCCGCCAAAGTTAGAATGACCCCCATTATCTCATCCCAGGAAGGACAAGACTAAACAAAAGTTACAACAGAGGACCATAACTTTTCCACAATATGTGAGCTGCACAGAATATTGAAAATCTATTTCACTAAACATTTGAAATATTATGTGAGGTCAGCAAGTATGAACAATGAACATTGAGCTTCTAGAAACTGTTGTCACAGAAAAACATTGCACAAGCCTTTAAAACATAGAATTAGCTTTAGGCCTCTTCGTGTAGGCCCACATTTAATAAAACATTTAATTTCACAATCAAACCAAATAATCAGTTTAATTCATTTACATTAGTGTTCGTTTTAAACCATACTAATATATTATAAAACATTGCTACATTAATCAACATTCATTATTATTTAACACATACTGGTTATGGTGCCCACCACTTTTGCCACTTTACACATTGCACATTTTAAACAAACATTCCTTTCAAAATGGACATTTAATACACATTTTACTCTTTTAATTAGTACTTTGATTCTTCAAAATGTTATTAATTAACATGCACTCTAACATTATGACATGGGCTCAGGGGAAAAGAGGGTCATGTCCACAGAATATTTCTCTATTGATGGACTGGGATGCCACACACATACTTTCTTTGAGCAGGGATTATCTATAGGCTTCCTAGTACACACTTGGCTGCAAGGACAAAAAACTCTTTGGGAATTGGTCTGGTGGTCCCAGGGCAGTCAGGGATCAGGGACTCAAACTGAGCACTTCCAAAGCAATGAGGTAGACACGTCCAAGGCTGTGGAGGCTAGAAACTCAGAGCTCAAAAGCTCACACACCATTTGAATTAATCAATGTCCAGTCATTGTATTTACTTTAAAAAGAACAAGTATTATAATCCACACACCTGCCTAAGTAATAAACACAAAACTATAAATGTGCTCTGTGTATTAATACCCAAATCCCTTTACTCCTTCTTAAACTAGGCATTAGTATCATTATTTTTAATGGGTTTCACATAATGAAGTAGCCCTTATCATATTTGATAAAAGGATATAGCAACAACATCCGCCTCCCTCCTATAGAACTTGTCACAGGTATTAATCTATTCAAGAAGTATCTTCCTACTGGGCTGAATACAGAAGGGGTAAACAAGAGTGAATATGCCTTGCTTTGACCACTCCACCCACTGAAATCATCACTTCCTTTTTTGTGTGCATGAGTACACAGCACAAGAGCAGATTAACCTTGGAATCAAGAGGAGGGATCATAATTGATGATATGGATGGTCCAATATGTTTTTCAGCTGCATTGGAGTTTGTGGAGTTCACCAACCATCTTCTGTCTGGTCGAGGTCTGTGCTGCTCAGCTCACTTCTTTCACACAATCAGAAGAGGGGCCCAGCACAAGGACTATTAATAGTAACATGGGAGGCAGAGAGCACAGTCCTGGGGCTACGTGGAGCCTACTGAGAGGCTATAGATGTTCTCCAGTGCCTTTGCACTGGAATCCCCAAGCCATACTGGTAAAACATAAACAGAAGGATAACTTTAAAACAAACAAATGCGTGTATACTTTCTCAGTGCTGAAGTTGATTAAGTTGTACACAAATTAAACCAACACTCTGAGTTGATTTGTTTCCCATGTAAGAAGAATGCAAAGAGGGAACACATTTGGGGATACAAAAAATTCTTGTGAATCTGCTTATCAAAGTTATATATCTCCATTAAAAAACGTAAAGATCTTTATGCAGTTTTCTGGGTTCTGCCTCACCTAGCAACCCCACCATTACACCATTAAAGGTTGCCCGATAAAGTCAAAAATTAATAAGTGCCTGTCAACATGTGTTTTGTGGCATGTAGTATTCAATCTGTTACTTGTCAGAGCATAGCTACAATTTTTCCTGTTGAAGGGACATAATTGATCATTGAATGTTGAAAAACGCATGTTGGCAGGCAGTTATCAATTACTATTAGTTGGTATTATGAAAGCAGATATAAGTCATTTTAAATGTCACAGTAACTTACTTATTGGTGCTTCAGACTTTTTACTTAAGATACATGAGTAGCCTCACTCCTGGGTCTACCAATTCAGTGGCACTCAAGTGACTTGCCATTAGATCAACATATGAAAAGGGAGTACAGTTTTCATAGCCAAGCAGGGGACATTATGGTCCCAAAACAAAAGCTTGTCATGGGGATTTATGTAGACTTCATACAAGCAGTCATAGAGAGCTCAACTCTTGGTTTATAGAAATGCTATATTTTCAAACATCTGTTAGACCACAACCAGCCAGGCTGTTGAACATCAATGGTCAATGGATGATCATCTTTCCAGGACAAATAAGTTGGTGCTTTACCAGCAATATTATAGGGTTTTGCTGAACCGTTTATAAACAGAGTTGACAACTATGGTAGCGTGCTCAGGGATCTTACTCTCACTTCGTATTCGGAAACTGAGCACTGGTGAGACGCCACGACTCGACCCACCCACACTAGAGGTCAATGGGATCTTTTGACTCAGTGAAGAGTGGGTAATCAGATTCATTCAACACAAATCAATAACATGAGATATCAAAACAATTTAAACACAATGACCAATTTGGCCACGGAAACAAGACTCCAATCTGAATTAAGTTTGAACGCTTTATTACAACCACAAAGCCAAAGAAGTATAAATGATGCAAAAACTAAGTTATAAACATACATGAAAACCATAGGCTGATGAAACGTCTATAGAGATAAAGCCTACAACACATAAATATGATTAAATACTCCAGGAGAAAAAACACACATTAACAAAACTATAATATATACATCAAAAACAGATTTCAAAGCAGATGATGGTGACATCAGTTAAATAGTCACAATTTAATTAGTAACAATCAATTTCCAGGCTGAGCCATCCTTATCCCTATTACAGATTTGGACTTGCATGTGTGGGGATGGACTAACACCTGTGAACATAAAAGAAAAGACAAAAATAATTTAAAAAATCATCTAACAAGGATAACTCTCTGTAAAAATACACCAGTGTAATCATCTAAACTGAAAAGGAAACAAGAAGAACCACATTGCAGATGATATACCTCTCCTCATGTGGCAGCAGACAGGAAGGATTTCCTGGTCCAGAACGATCAAAGCTTTTCAGCATCAGTATATAGCAGCATCAGGGATAGTGCAGAACATGAGCTGCACATGGGGCAGGACAGCAGTTCAGATTTTGCTCTGCGTGTTAGAACTGAATAGCATATGTAAATGAGGCATAAAGTACTAAAGAGAAACTCATAGCATGAAAGGCTAGAAATAGTAGAAGACTATGAGAGCAACAGAAGGTGAGGGCATGAATGCCAAGGAAGAAGACTCTATAAGTTTCAAAGGTCTCTCCCTCACTAGAAATGTCCATAGAGTTCTGATTGGTCCTCAGAAATCACTCATCTTGCATAAATAGATCAAAATCCAATTAAAATTATAGGCTTCCATCTGGTTTACATATATTCCGTATTTTCTCCAGGAAGGTGCAAAGTAATCCCGATGAAGTCGTGCAGTTCCGTTGAAAAACAAAAATTTGTATAACAATTGAAACAGTGAGACTTCTTCCCATGTACCAAAGGATGATCCCACAGTTTTCATGTGAATTCAATAATACTTGTTGTGCATCTGATAGCTAGAACAAATATTGCTACATTTCGAGGCAAACAGAACCACAATTGCAATCTTTTAATACAATAACACATTCTCCAACTCATAAGCAAACTTAGAAAGTAATTCAGGTCAAGGGAAACATGATGAATAGCACTTCTCACTATTACAGAAAGAATGAATCTTCAGACATAGTCTGGCTAAGTAAGCCTCAACACATAATTCTAATTGCTAAATCCTTCTGCTCATGTGTACCATTTAAATAACATATGGAAACAGAATTAATTTTATTTGCAGACATTATTAGTGTATTGCACTAAAAATAATTGAAAATATTTTTTTTTCTCTGCACACAACTCTAAATTCATAAAATCCATATACATCAGTATAAGTATGGTTAATTCATGTTTATTCAAAGCAAATAATATATATTTTTCATCTCTGCTGTATCGCTTAAAATAATACTCTTAACATTAATTCATGTAAGTTGTTCATTAATATCTAAATGCACAACATCTTCCATGGCAAAACGCGATGTCCAAAACAAATGGAGGGCACAGTGTCAGCCATAATTCAAACGCGCACATTTTTACATTTCAGATTCATGTTCTTTTAGGCTTTTAAATGAAAATGTATAAGTCACCATATGGTAACTTCTATGCCACTAATTTATTAGTAAAATCTGATCTCTTAAACCTCCTAGTTCTCACTTTGGATCAGAGGCTGCATGACAAAAACGTAAGTGGGTAAACCTAGAGGAAATACATAAAATGCAGACAAGACCTACAACTCTGAGCTTTGTCCTTTCAATATTATACCAAATCTAAAAGCACTTGCCTGAAAAAACATAGTGAACTATTGAAACTAGTGAACATCACCAACAATTATGGCCAGAACTTCCATAAGTCAAGATAAGGCTAAATTATTTCAAAATGACATTAAAATTACATTTGTATTTACATGTGGTGATCAGTCCAGCTTCAAAAAGCTGTTTACACAGTTTGTCACATTTTATCCACTGTCATGTGCTAGTGGAAGAAAATACTCTGGCTCATCCTAAATCCTGTATTACCGATGTGGCTACAAGTTCCCTTCTGTAATACACTAACACACTTCAAATTAAAATGCAGAACTCTATCTGTGAACATGATCATTTACCTCTGTTTTTGCAAATGGGTCAGGTTTATCAAAGCTTTGCACCAGCACAAAATCATGCAATGAGATGCAAAGCAGCACAAAGGGGGTCATTCTGACACCCGCCGGCGGCGGATGCCGCCGGCCTGGAGGGAACCGCCAGAAGACCGTACCGCGGTCGAAAGACCGTACCGCGGTCGAAAGACTGTACCGCGGCGGTCATTTTGAGTTTCCCGCTGGGCTAGCGGGTGACCGCCAGAAGGCCGCCCGCCCAGCGGGAAACCCCATTCCACGAGGATGCCGGCTCCGAATGGAGCCAGCGGAGTGGACGGGTGCGACGGGTGCAGTTGCACCCGTCGCGATTTTCAGTGTCTGCCACGCAGACACTGAAAATCTATGTGGGGCACTGCAGGGGCCCCCAGGGGCCCCACGAAACCCGTTCCGCCAGCCAGGTTCTGGCGGTGGAAACCGCCAGAACCAGGCTGGCGGGAAGGGGGTCGGAATCCCCATGGCGGCGCTGCTTGCAGCGCCGCCGTGGAGGATTCCCAGGGGCAGCGGGAAACCGGCGGGACACCGCCGGTTTCCCGTTTCTGACCGCGGCTGTACCGCCGCGGTCAGAATGCCCATGGAAGCACCGCCAGCCTGTTGGCGGTGCTTCCGCGGTCGTTGGCCCTGGCGGTCCATGACCGCCAGGGTCAGAATGACCCCCAAAGTCTCTAAAGGTTTTTTTTTACTTTTCAGCACAAAACTGCCCTTTTTAGTGCAAATATTACTTTGCACTGCTTTGTTCTACTTGCATCTATGGACTGGTACATGGGTTGTACTTGAGCATCCTAGTGCAAGGCCTCTCCGCTAAAATTGTCAGACCAGGTTTTGCATCAAAAAATAATATTTATTTCTCCAAACAGTTCACACAGTGCATCTGTGAAAGGTTTTAAAAATTGTCCAGGCCTAGGATTTTATCTTCCAGCACAAAACCTGCACTAGACATCACGCACACACACACACACACACCTTTGTACCATTGTTTAAAGGTGTGTGTGTGTGGTACTAGGCAGTCTGTAACCAGTGCAAGAGAAGAGAGCAGCAGCAGGCCACATTTTATAAACATGGCTGTATACTGCTTTCTCTTCCTTGCGTAATGCAGTGCATCAACTTTGGTTGCTGTTTTGAGCAGAAAATGACATCTGCATCAAGGTGTCCTAGCTCTGTAAGTTTGGAGGAAATCCTACTCGTCCCTTCCATATTATTCAAGCACCAAAAGTGTCACAAAACAAATGTGTACACTTCTTTGCCTCTATGCTAAATGTAACTAATAGGGCTTCCCTGCTTGAGGACCTTCAGGGAGAGAAATTTCAGACCAGGGTGATGGCCTGTTTTAGACTAGGGACATATCTCTGTTCTTTAACAACTTCTCACATTCAAGTATATTTATGCATGGGTATGAGAGCTAAAAGTGACAAGTAAATATGCAATGTACTTCAGAATGTACTCATCATCAATATATGTGCATGCAACCTCTGTAGCTCCATGTTAATCCATTGGTGCTGAACACGTTTCTGAGCGGGGGTTCTGTTGTCAATGTTACATCACTGAAGTCCTAAGGATTATGAAAAATGTTAGGGTCCAACAATGAACAATTGTAGCAAATGAGCCATGCCCACTCAGCAGAAGTGTGGTAAGGATGTGGCAAGTAGCGGGTGGTGCAGTTTGGAGCAGTCAGTCACCAATTTATTATGAAAGCATGGTGTCAAAGTGCACTGTTATTTACAGACAGCACATTTTCCAGTAAACTTGCAAAGGCATGCAGTTTTACTGATGAAAGATTTCCCTGAATAATTAGCATTTGCACATCACTAAGTAAAGTCTGTTGATTTCTTTTGAGCCTATTAAAATGTTTGTTTCAATCATACTTCAGAATTACAAAAAAGTGCTTTCATTTGTGCTTTCTAAAATGCCGATTGGTCATCAAATATTTTATAGTCCATTTAGATCCATTTAAATGTTGCTGTGTTAGAAAAGATGACACTCTGCAGCCTTTTTCTGTCAGTCTCCTTGTACTCCAGCAAGATGTACATTCTTAACTCTAAATGAAATTTGAAATGAAATTTGAAATGAAAATAAAATTTAAATGAAATGAAAAGTAAACCTCAGTCTTCCATGTTCAACAACTAAGCAGCAATTTGTTATAATACACAGACTGATATGTGACCTCTGTCTTTTAACCCACAATAAATGTGACAAGATAGAGATAAAATGTAAAGGTATCTTTATTGCACATTCACCTTCTGAACTCAGCATGCTGATTTGTTGGGATGCCTCCTCACCTTCCAGCGCCTGTGCTTAATCTACACCGACCAGGCGGCAAAGCGGCGTAGGGGATGAAAGCGTCGCTGCCCCTGTACGCGCCCAAAGGACACTTCCGCTCCGCGTGCACTATAACGGGCCTGTTCCCAGGCGTCCTTTGTTTCAGTCAGCCCTGTGCTGCGCAGTGTCTTTCACAGAAGGGGCACCGGCTCGCGAGCGCTAGATGTGCCAGCATCCCTGCCTGGAGTCCATAAAACCAGACTATAAAGTGTATTTGTTTCAATTTGACATAGAGGGTTGTGGTTAAAGAACGCCCCTCTCGGACTCCAGGGCTGGCAGATACAGATGTACCTGTTATTTCCCTGTCACCTTCCTCCATCTGATTTGGTTTAGCCCAATATTATGTTGGTTTTTAGTATGTTTTTTGTTATGACATAAATATCACAGTCTCTTCTTGTTTGCTATGTCGAGTTATTAGCTTCGTCCTGCCAAGGCAAACTCATTAGAGGGCGAATGCTTGCCGGGTCGAGTCGAGCCTTGCGCGGCGGCTCCTGCGGGTGCCCCCCTCTTTCCCACACGCGCCCATATGTATAGAACTTATTCTGTCATCCGAGCTGCTTTCAATTTCCCCCCGTTTCTTCTGTTTGGGCTGGAGTTGTTTCATCGAAGGCCGGTGGTGCCTCGGGGTTTTGATTTAGTGTTTTGGAAGCATGTGATCTCACTGCCCGGTATGGAAAATATTAAGACGGGTCCGCACTGGCGTGTGTTGCAGAAAAATCGGCTCACCGGGGGTAAGGGAGGTAATGACAGAAAGAAAACCGATGGCAGCAACGTACTTTATACGTTGTACCCCACTCCCCCCACAATCCCTTTAAGATAGGAGCTACACTTTCCCCACCTACACCATTGTGTGTTTACCATGAGCTGTCCACATAATTGCCGATAAAGTAATTTTGTATTCTCGATTACACATCTTTAGAAAATTCAGACCACTTTACAGGCACATTAGAGCAAATGGTTTCAAATTCGATGTTATTTGCTTCTCTGCCCAGACATCTGGATTATCCAAGCACTTCTTAACCAGGTCTGACAGCTGGGCCTGCTTAAAGCAGTGTTATCCAGCACAATAAAGCGGTGGAGCCAATAGCTGCTGAGTATCCTGGGCTCATAAAGTATCCTTCATTAGTATCCCTCTACTGCGTCCCATTTTTGCAGCCAGTATCAAGGATTTACGACCCGGGTCAGTCAGGGAAGAGAGATGTTCCATGGTTATCTGAATACAACATCCCCCAAGAAACTTTTCATAAAGGGATCTCTCTGATCAATCAAGCACATACCCACAGTTGCTCCATGCCAGCTGCAACATGTTGCTTCTTCCATTTTTTAAGTATTCTGGTAGAAATAACCAAAATGAATGAATCCATGCTCTACGAAATGAATCACTCCATGGCGCTTTTTTTTAATGATGTGCTCTCATGGAATATTTACAAGTACCTTGAAAGGGGGCATATTGTGAACTTGGGCCATATCAAGAAGGGTTGCACATCTGTTATATTCTTGCACTGCAGGGATCGATTGTATCAAGTGTGCTACATAGCACCAAATTATGATTAATGCACTGCAGATGGGGCATAGTCTGTGAATTTTGATGCTTACCATCCATAATCCACTTCCTGTTATTACCCATTTCCCCTGATAAATATCCTCAGGTTTTACCTGCCGAAATTAATGCAGTTCATGCTATTGTTAGCACGCCTGGTCTTTAATATGTAAACTTACAAGGGGACGTGCATAGGTCGATGAACCTTTTGATTCGCATGGTGCATCCTAGCTAGGGTATGGTTTGTACTCCAAATGATCAACTTAATAAGCATTAGTCATCATCAGTAATGAATCAAAGAACACGACACACCATGACCTTTCAGTCATGAATAACCACAACCTTTTACATGTTTTAGTGATTTTATTTCCCTATTAGCTTCAATACTAAGCCATGAGGTTAATTCAACACAACTCAATTGAATCAGAATCCGTATTAATTGATTAGAAGGCGCTGATAACATAATCTGAGCAAAACCTGCATCAAAGCATATTCTAATGCATTAGCAAAAGTCAACAGAAAGAACAAAGGTAATAAATCTTCTCTATTCATAGAGTTCAGCAAAACAGTCTGTCAACCATTTGTCTCTAAATCTGTCAGTTGTCATATTAAAAATACCTCATCTAATCCAGATTAGCATCACTATGTGGGACTTCATGCAAAAACAATTTGGAACAAGAATTTTTGGAAATTCATCTATCTAAGAAGACTTTCTAGACAGCGCAGTTGGTGCCTAGAAAGAAAAGGCACACATTTATAGTTCAGTCATATTGTCATATCTACCTATCCTCGGTATGGATCAGCAACAGAGTCAGTCTTCGTCTTCAGGTCATCAGTCGATCAGCATCACATCAGGCTCTCAAGAGTATGAGCCCAATGACAGAATCTCAAATTGCCTCAGTAATCTCGCAGTCTCGCTCTCCAACATCTACCATCTGCCTTCTAACATCTCTCCCTCTGTCACGTTGTTATGTCCAAGTTGTCCAGACTATCCCCCAATTTTCAATTGGTCAATTGATCACAAGTTATGACTCTACCCAATAGTTGTATTATTCCAAATCTATGTATTCTAATATTTCACAGTTTTCATGTCGTTGATTGGTCCGCTTTACAATGTCCTCATCATCCGGCTCGTCAGGTATAGAAAATGTTGCATCTTCTTCTCCAGTCAGTGCCTTCATTAGTCAAGTCCTGGGAAAGTACATCTCATGCATGTTATACATTTTTTGTTACAATTACTAGAACATCATCTCCTGTCCGTCGGTTCCTACAAAAAGGTCTAGTTAAGCATTTTATTAGAACAATGAGCAGGTCACTGTCAGTTCAATTCGTAAGCACATTTCTATTAGATGCGAAGAAATTCAGCTTTCTGCATGAGGCCTGACAAGACTAGGCCAAGACTCTCGCTAAGTTAAGGCCTACAATTATTGCAAGGCATAGGTTATAACTCTCAATATGACATATTACTATATAATTTTTATACGTTCTCAATATTTCATGTACACTAATCACTTATTAGTATATTTAGTGAATTCTGATGGCCACTCTCCGAGGTCACAATTTCAAGCGTGCACATCAATTTTTCTACGTTAGCCGTTTTCTAACAAATTCATTATTATAACACATTAACATTCATTAATAATTTTTAATTAAGTCATTTTACTTTACAGTCCCTCCTCTGATGACTAAATATGCAATCACACTACTTTTTCCTTTTACCATTCACAATTCTATCTCTTCAGCATTTTGTCTTCTCCTCAAATCTTCCCTATAAATTCTTTCCCTGTTTCGTTCTTCCGTCCTCTGATTATTTTTATTCCTTTTCAATGTAATCCTTTGACACAATTTACATGACCCCCATATTCCTAATCTGCAAGCAATTACAATCAGTATTCCCTGTATGATTTTTTGTAGTACCCCATTCCAAATGTTACTAAGCCCATTTCCCACTGAAGCAAATCCTTTTCCTACCTTTTCAAACACACCTGGTTCTTTCAATTCCTTCAAGTCACTACATGAGTTAGTCAGGTTAGTAAGTAAGTCTCTTATCTCCTTACTATTGTTAGGAATGTATGAGCAGCAGTGCCTAGAGTTGATCATTTTACAGACTCCGCCGTCCTTCGCTAGAAGGATGTCTAAATCAAGACAATTTTGAAGAGTCATAGCTCTATCCGCAGCCAATTCAGTATCTGTCAGGAGTATTGCCCCTGTAAAATTTGTCAGCATGTTATCCACAATAGTAGGCAACTTTTGAATCTTAATCGAATTCAGGTGACTCCCAGTGACGGAATCACCGCACCAACTATGGGGGTCATTCTGACCCTGGCGTCCGGTGACCGCCAGGGTCACCGACCACGGGAGCACCGCCAACAGGCTGGCGGTGCTCCCAAGGGCATTCTGACCGCGGCTGTTCTGCCGCGGTCAGAAAGGGTAAACCGGCGGTCTCCCGCCGGTTTACCGCTGCCCCATTGAATCCTCCATGGCGGCGGAGCGCGCTCCGCCGCCATGGGGATTCAGACACCCCCTACCGCCATCCTGTTCATGGCGGGAAACCCGCCATGAACAGGATGGCGGTAGGGGGTGCCGCGGGGCCCCTTGGGGCCCCTGCAGTGCCCATGCCAATGGCATGGACACTGAACGGGCCCCCGTAAGAGGGCCCCACAAAGTATTTCAGTGTCTGCTTTGCAGACACTGAAATACGGGACGGGTGCAACTGCACCCGTCGCACCCCTGCAACTACGCCGGCTCAATTCTGAGCCGGCGTCCTCGTTGCAGGGGCATTTCCGCTGGGCCGGCGGGCGCTCTTTTGGAGAGCGCCCGCCGGCCCAGCGGAAATGTTTGAATGGCCGCCGCTGTCTTTTGACCGCGGTGCGGTCATTTGTCGGCGGTACCTTGGCGGACGGCCTCCGCTGTCCGCCAAGGTCTGAATGACCCCCTATATCTCCCACTATCGCAGAAGAGTATTCCCTCCTCTGTCTCTTATGATGTAATTCAGTCAATTTCGGAAACTTTTTCAAGTCCTCTATCTGGTAAATCTTTGGAACACTATTCCCAAATAACATGTCCCATACAATCCTCTTGGAAGACGGTAACAAGCAACAAGTCCACAAATATAGTAGATACCTGGAATTGCAGGGTCCTGACCATTCAGCATAAAGGTCCACTTACTCTGGAACTAAAGCACATGCCTACATTCACTCGTACCCACAAATAAAGTGTCAGTGCTCGATTTTGGCCTATATATACAAAGCTTCCCTACATGCAATGCATCTAAAGCTAGTTTCACTTGCGTCTTCATTGCAGTATAAGCATAATCATTCTTGTAAGTCCTTTTCTCTAAGCCTTTTTCTAATTTCTCTTTTAATGCTTTTCTCCTATCGTCAGTATGCCCTAAGAAGTTTTTCTCTAAAGGTGTAAGCAAGCATGTTAGGTTATTTTTGTGCGCATAAGCTGTCCGAAACGTTAGTGTGGGTTCAAAGAATCCTCTAACCAATACTATGTCATGGTCCTTAGCTACTCTACTCAGATACCTAATGATAGGGACAAACAAGAACACTACATCATAATTGGAATAAAAATACTGAATATACTCCTGGTCATAGAACCCTGTTAATAGCAGACTACAACTTATCTAGTAGGTTAATGGAAGACTATGGTACGTAACTCCTTCCTCAACTGACGAAGGAATTTGCGTACACACAAGACAATCCCTTGCATCCTTTGTCTCAACATACTCACTCAACAAATGATAGAAGGCATTAGAAGAAAGTTCTCCTTAAGCATTAGTATAATCATGCAAATATTTCTCATCTGACTTCTCCAAAGCCGTTAGTGTAGTAGTCTCAGAAGCAGTGATATGGATGGCTCCTTTCGCATCAAGAACAGACATACCCACAATCACTACTATAAACAAAATATCACGCATAATTGCCAATCCAATGCTCATATATTTACAGCGCTTAGCATCCCTAACCTGATTATTGACCTCAGCCATGATCTGTAAAGAATCAGAAAGCAGAAGTAACTTAGGAAAGTGCAGCAAAAATAAAAAATAAACAATTCTTCTTTCAGCAGCTCAGTTTCACATCCAGGAACCCTTATCCTTGTCAATATCGATTAGCAGCTTGTCACATCCAGTTGTCAAATGTCAAATCAGGTTATCAATGTATTTTACAGTTGGCTTTCAACAGTCTCTTTCTCTCAAAATAATTCTTAGATAATTTTAAACAGTTCAATTCCTTTGCTCACCTTCAGGTTACATCAAAATATTGACTCAGAACTTCCCTATCAAAACAGGAAGACATAAACTTGTGCTGCCATTCGTTTGTAGCTGCGTATGCCCATTCAGGACCTGCGTATCTTCGACTTGCTATTCTTTTTCTTTTAAACTTTCGATCACCACTCAACTCTCCTTCACTTAATTCTTCCTTTCTCATATATCTACTTCTTCCTCTATTGTTTGATCAATGACCACTTCCTTTCTTTTCTCTACTTGTGACTCAGGCCAATTGTCTCCTTTCCTCATACCTTCTGTTAATATTTTTCTCAGGATTGTATTCTTCTCCTTCTCTTTTTCTATGGTGTTTTCTCTTGATGGACCTGCAACCGGCTCAGGAGGAGTCAGATCACCTTGGCTTTGATCCAACTCTACTCCCTCCTGTCCTTGGTCTGGCACTTGCTCTGTTTGTTTCTCAGAACCGTCTACTTCTGGGATAGACCCTGCTGTGCTAGGCTCTCTTACTGCATTCATCAAGATTGATTCTCCAGCACCCTCCTGTAATTCTTTACCTTCATCTTTTACAGGGGTAATAGAACCATCTTCCACAAGTTCTCGTTCGATTTTAGGATCTCCTTGCTCTTTTTCTGGTTCAGGTGCTGCAACTTGTTTTGCGATTGTTGGTGCTCTCAACAACGCTTCTTCATGATCCAGTGGACATGCCACTTTCTTTGTGTGACTCGCGTGAATCCAGTTTGGAATCCTGCACACTTCACAGCTGTCATAGTCATCAAGATCACCTGGTAAGGTCCCCGCCAATGAGGCTCCAAACATCTTGCGCACATGCTTAGGGACAACAACCCAATCGCCAGCTCTCAGGTTGTGCCTAGGATCGTGAATTGGTGGCAGTGTGGCGGCCTCGAACTGCTGAGAGAAAGAGCAAACCACATCAGCCAGACCCTTGCAGAAATCCAACACCATATCATCTGTAATATTGACAAGTGAATTGGCTGGAACTGCTGGCAACCTATTTGCCCTGCCCATAAGAATGTTGTAGGGCGACAGTCCTGTTTTCCTGTCAGGTGTGTTTCTCATTGACAACAACACGAAAGGCAATGCATCTGGCCATTTCAAATTCGTAGCTGCACACATCTTGGCAATTCTTGATTTCAAAGTACCATTCATCTGCTCCACTAGTCCTGATGCTTCAGGGCGTCACCTACAATGCAATTTCTGCTCAATGTTTAGTGCTGCACACAAAAGTTTAATCACCTCGTTATTGAAGTGAGTTCCACTATCTTATTCTAAAGAGATCGGAAATCTGAAACGTTGTATCAACTCTCTAAGCAATAGCTTTGCTACTGTGAGGCTATCATTCCTTCTTGTAGGGTACACTTCAATTCAATGTCTAAAAATGCACACAATCAGCAACACACATTTCAAACCTCCACATGCAGGCATCTCAATAAAATCCAATTGCATTCTGTTGAATGGACCTCGTGCTCTTCCAATGTGGCTCAAGTTTACCACGGTCCCTTTCCCCGCATTTAATTGCTGACAAATAACATAGCGATGACATACTGCTTCTGTGGCTTGTCTAAACTTGGGGTTCAACCAATCGATTTTAAACAAACAAACCATTGCATCCCTTCCAATGTGTGCCTGACCATGATAGTATCTTGCCATTTGTGATAACAAACGATTTGGCAGAACCATTTGACCCTCTTCTGATACCCATACCTTGTCCTGTCTCTGCATGCATTTCATTTTAAGCCACAACCTTTTCTCATTCTCGTCAACATTACTTTGCAAAGTTTTCAATTCTTCCATTGTGTCAATAACCTTTAATGCGTAACTTGTACATGTGGTGTCTTCTTCAGATATCAATTCCCACTTGTCTTTGAATGGGATGCAGTTCTATGCGCAAAACCTTGCGACTTGATTTGCATATCCATTTACCAGTGACACGTAGTCCTGTGATTTCAGATGTGCACTGCATTTTACCAGGGCAATTTCTTCGGGCAATTGTATTGCATTCAACAATCCTTTTATTCTTTGGCCATTTCTCACTGGTGAACCAGTAGAGGTCATGAAACCTCTTTGTGACCACAATTGACCAAAATCATGAACAATTCCAAATCCGTATTGGCTATCTGTATAGATAGAGACTCTAGTAAGAGCAACCATTCTGCTACTTGTGCAGAATATACTCCTCAAAGCCAAGAAGCTTCTGAAGTACCTGTAATTGTGCACACGGCACAGCCTGCTCTCAATGTTCCTGTACCATCTCTGAGACATGAACCATCAACAAAGACAATTCGATAATTTTCTTCCAATGGAATATCTCTGATGTCAGGTCTTGGTTTTGTGCAGAACTCAGTTACCTCGAGACAATCATGCTCAATGTCTTCCTCTTTTTCAATTTCAACAGTATCACTTGGAAGTAAAGTTGCCTGATTCAGCACTGTACATCTTTTCAATGTTACATTTGGAGCACCTAAAATGCTCGTCTCATACCTTGTCAGTCTGGCACCAGTCAAATACTGTGTTTTCGTCCTTGTCAGTAAAATCTCAACCGAGTGAGGTACCATTACTGTCAGGGGAAATCCCATCACTACTCCCTCACATTGTATGCAAGCAACCCGGTAAGGCTGCTGCAACTGGGTCCAAGGTAGCTGAAAAATAGGTTACTGGGCGATAAGCACCTCCATAGACCTGTGTCAAGACAGACAAAGAACAAGCATCACATTCATGACAAAACAATGTGAATGATTTTGTGTAATCAGGCATACCCAAAGCTGGAGCTCTGCACAAACTCTCTCTCAGCTCAGTGAACGCTTTCATCTGTTCCTGATCTAATGTTGTGGGATCAGTGACATCCTTATGTGTCAACTTCTGTAGTGACTTTGACATCACAGCAAAATTTGGAATCCATTGACGACAATAACCCACCATTCCCAGAAACATCCTGACATCTCTCTGTGAAGTCGTGGGGCTTTTCTGCAATATAATTGTAATCCTTTCTCTGGAAATTCTCCTCAACCCTTTCTCACTTTGGCGACCCAGATATTTCACTGTCTTCTGACAGTACTGTCATTTCAATGGTGACACTTTATGACCAAATTTTCCCAAATGATTCAATAGGGCAATTGAGTCGTACTTACACTTGTCCCTTGTTTTGGAGGCAATGAGCAAGTCATCAATGTATTGTACCAGAGTCGATTGAAACGGCAATTCCAATGACTCCAGGTTCTTTTTCAGGGTCTGGTTAAACAAGGATGATGACTCCGTGTACCCTTGAGGAAGTCTGCACCAACTGTAGACTGTCTAAGAATTTGAAACTAAAGAGAAACTGACTATCCTCATGAAGAGGCACAGAAAAGAAGGCTTGTGACAAGTCAACCACTGTGAACCATTCTGCATCGCATGGAATCTGGAACATTATTACTGCTGGATTCAGCCCCATGGGACAACATGTGACCACCATGTAATTTAACTTTCTCAAATCCTGCACAATTCGCACCTTCCCACAAGGCTTTTTAGAACCCATTATTGGTGAATTACATGTGCTGCTCAGCACTTCTTTTAAACCTCCCTTCTTCACAAAATCTCCAATTATCTGTGCTACTTTCATTATGACATCTTGTGGCATATTGTACTGTGGAAGCTGCGGAAACACTACATTCGTCTTTAAAGTAACCTTAATCGGCTCCACTCCCTTGATCAAACCCAGTTCTTTTCCTGTTAGATCCCACACATTTTCTTGTACTGTTCCCTGCAAATCTGAATGAAGCTCTTTTACTGTAAACATTGGGAAAAGATCAATCAATGGGTACTCTTCATTGGTAGTGTCACTTTCGGTTTCTGGAGTTAGTTCTTCTTCATCTTCACTATTTGTCTGAATCTCTATCCCAGCAGTGAGCAAAAGATCGAACATTTGGTCTTGCACAATAAGCCCCTTCCCACTAAGGATACTGGACTGGAATCACAGACTACAAACCTATGCAGTCCTTGGAAATTGCCAATCTCGACGTGCACTGGATCTGTGATCGGATTTGTCAAATGCTTATTCGCTACCCCCACAACCTGAACTGCCTGAAAGAGGTAAATTCGGAACTTCCACACTCCTCACTGTGGAGCGTGTAGCTACAGTGTCCACCAAAAATGATACCTTGTGAGCCATCACTCTTCCCTTCACAAAGGATCCCCTCTGATCTGCCTCTAGGGAGGCTGTAAGCATGCATGGCTCCTCATCTGAACTATCACTCATCCAATCACCGTTTATTTAATTCTCACTGTGTAATGGGAATTGGTGCACAGTGTTATTACTTCTGTCTTGTTTCTGACCCTTGATCTGTTGGAAAAGCATCACCTGTTGCTGCTCCATCGGTGCTTGAGGTATTTGCATTTGTTGTCTAGGTACCATAGGAACCTGCTGCTGCACTGGTTGTAACTGTGTAATTTGTGCAGGAGGCAATTGCACCTACTGCATGGCTTGAAAATTCTACATCTGATTCACATTATTCTGAAAATTTGGATTAGGACCCCTCATTTTTGGTATTCGTACATTTTGAAATATATTGACGTCACCACTTTGCTGAACAACACGTTCCTGCACCATCATCGTTTTCAATGTCCCACGGCTCTTCAAGTGTGGAACGGTAACATCGTCTTCATCCCTTGCACATCATTTTGAGCCACCACAGTACTCAGATCCGGACAACGATTTACATTGACTCCACGACCCCTGGCTCTTATCTGAGGCTGGAACAAGACAGTTCCCTGCTGCTGTGGTATCTGCTGAACGAAAGTCCCTTGCACTCCTTTTTGAGCTGCCTTGATCTGCATCACCATAGCTTTCTCCTTCAGCTTTTTCTGCTTCAACTCAATCTCATCACTACAGTATTTTGGATACTGGAACACTTTATCAATTGGCTTTGCTTGCCAACAAATCAAATGACTCTTAATCATCTGACCTATTTCAGGTCTCAGTCCCTCCACAAACCTGAACACAAAATGCAACATGTGTTTTGGCTCGATCGCTTCCTTGCCACTGTACTCCTTGAATGCCTTGAACAATCTCTCATAGTATGCATGTATCGACTCCTTTACCTCCTGCACAGTCCTGTCAATCCTTTGCCAATAAATATTTATTGGCGAAATTCATTGTCTTCAGGAATTCAATCACCTTATAATAATGCGTCATTACTTCAGGAGATGGTGCACCTGTAGTCTTATCCCTTTCTGGTTCACTCATCGCCCAATCTACAGCTCTTTTGCATTCAACCCACAAATCAGCTAGAACTATTATTTCTAGTAAAGTATTCAGGTCTTCCCACAAACATTTTGAAAGCTTCACAAATCTATCTGTTTGCTGGTACCATTCGACCCGTTTCTCCCTCAGTTTTGGATAATCATTTGTAAATGACTGAATATCACTCATGTGCCAAGGAACATGAACAAAATGCCCTCCTGGAATCTCCCTCATTGGTAAAATTTTCACTGGATCCTTATCTTTCTGTACACTTTCGGACCCTTCTTGTAAATCTCGTTTCCGTTTATCCTTCTTCTTCGCCCATCTGCCTTCCCACTTTTCTAATGCTCCCCATATCTGAGCACTTTGCAATAATTCCTTAAGATGCGCTTTCATTCCAGCTGACCTCATGTGTTCAAAATCCTTTGCCTCAAAATCTAACCTGTAACTCCTTTTCAAATGTTTTGTTTTCCTGATTTCAATATGATCTTTTGCTGCTAAGTCTGCCAGTCTCTGAGGTATCTTACCCACCTCCCTCGTAATCCTTGGACATAAGTATCTTAGCTCTTTTTCTGTATAGGATTCCAACCTATTCACCCCCACTGTCCCTTCGACTAGTTAGATTATTTCCCTACTCAACCTAACATGATCAATCTGCTCTTCACTCTTGGACATATTCTGTGGAGTGTTCAAACTATCTAACCACTCATTCAACTGCTGTGATGTCAATGCATGTAAAGTAATGTTGCTCACATTTGGTGTTGGCTCCTGTAGCACCACTGCGCCTGGAGCTTGCCCTGTCAAAAGCTTCAAGCTCTGACTTACACTCGGACCATTTACAGCATCTGGAAGTGCGACTAGTGGACTAAGATCCATCAGTGGCGTGGATACATCAAAAGTCTGACCCATGGAAGAAACTACCTGCACATGTTCTCTCACCCCCCCTCCTCACAAGGCTCTGTGACATCTCTCCCTGTTGTCCTGTGATTGATTTCTTCAGCACAAACAATGGTACTGCAGGACCAACAGTAATCAGCAATGATATTGCATCTGGGGCTGCTCTAGCTCCTGCATTCTGTGAAAGAGTTACTCCCATACTCTGATTCATTACCGGGGTCAAATCTGACTGTGTCCCTGTTAATGGTGTAAACCTCGGCCTACCCTGTGGCTGTTCCTGGGGCATTAATATCAGCGTCTGGTCAGTCTGGACCAACAATGGTCTTGGAACCACTTGTTCTGTAGGCACCACTAAGTTTGAAGTTGTCTCAAGAATTGGTACTTCAAGATAAATTCTCTGTATCGGTGGCAGATGCATCTGTGCCTGGACTACCGAAGCAGTCAATGCATTAGGAGTACTCTGCACCACTCCTTGTACCTGTCCATTATAAACTTGTACTGGAGTCACTGTCCCCATTGCCTGTGCTGGGGAAGTTGGAGCAGAGCTAGTACTCAGACCCCCTTCATGCACCGCATATGGTGGAGATCGGTCCCTCAGCATTTGAGTAATAAGATCCTCAACATCTGAGTCTTCCTCTACTACGGAAGCCTTTTTCGCCTTTTTACTCCCAGACAAACTCTTATCACTTCTGCTATCCTCATTTTTCCCATCCATCTCATCTTCCTCTGTGATTGCAGGAAACAACTTAACATCCTGCAAGGTCACTGTTCTCTACTTCTTCTGTTCCCAATCCCATCTCACTTCCACTAGAGGCTTCTCTATCTTTCTTACTCTCCTCTGAAACTTTATTTTCTGCTGCTCTCTCGCTATCAGCTCCCAAATTGCTAACGCCTCAAACTGTGCCGGTCTCGGAAGGGGCCTTGTTTCATACAATGCTATCCGTAACTGATCTAACATTCTCAGATTAAACGTACCATGCTCAGGAAATGCTAAAGCTCCTTGTTTCTCTATCAATTTGCACCATTGCTTTAACCAAAGACACAGCGCAACACCTCGCTTCTCCATTACAATATAAGCCAGAGAATTTTCCGGTGGGGTAGGCTCCCCCACAGTTGCCTTAATGTATGTATCTCCCTTCAGGGCACTCTTGTACGTGTTGAAAAACATAATCTTTTCTACTTTTGGATATTGAATCAAATCAGGAAATGACTTTTACTCCCAAGATTCCTTTCACCCACATTCTCAACCAATTGCCTCTCACGGACAGCTGCCAATCCATGCGCGACCCTTCTCACTAACCAACCTATCCCAGTGCGGCTCACACACACTGCGGCTAACAAAGTCTTGCGGGTCATCCTCCTAAACTTCAGTTCACACAATACTAATGCAAATTATTGCGAGCACTAACCAAAACCAAAAACCAAAACCAATAACCAAAACAAATCTGCCGGTTTACTACAGGAAGGTAACACAATCTCTTCAGAGACCTTACGGATTTTCACTGATGGCCCTTTCACTCATGCAGATATTTCTCTTTCTTGGTCTCCCTCATTCGCAAGCAAAATTCGACCCGCAAATTTTACTCTCAACCGATCAATGAGTCTGTCCTGGTGCACATAGGACTCATCAAATCTCAGTTTAAAATTTTCTCTCGCCCACCTTTACATATACACCGACTTGTTGACCACACCCGATCAACCTACTAAACCAGACAGATTACAACATATAACCAAGTGTCTCCTACACTTGTCAATATACTTCGGCGTTTTAGACAACACAGGGTCTGTACATCAACAACCACGTGGACAATTTCTGGGCACAAAGCGCCACACACATATGAAGCTCAATGTCTTCCCTACTCTCATACTGAAGAGTACGCACACTCCGACTAACACTTAAACTGGATTACGCAGACTCACTATTTTCCCTCACATATGTCACAATTCACTTGTGATTTGCATAAGCTGTGCAAGCGCAACCTATCCCTTTCACTCTATCACTAGAACACCGAGAACATACCCAACTCTACTAGCAGGATCTGGGAAAGTCACTTCTGGGCTTAAGCAGACATCATCTATGCTACAATTGTCATTCCAGAAAACAAAATCCAAATCTCAATAATGAATAACTAACCAACCTTAAACTACCACCATAACCACCTAACTAGTTCTCCAAGGAGACTAACCAACAAGCTGCTACCATAAACTGTTAGCGCGCCTGGTCCTTTATAAGTAAACTTACAAGGGGACGCACAAAGGTCCATGAACCTTTTGATTCACGTGGAGTATCCTAGCTAGGGTATGGTTGGTAGTCCAAATGATCAATACACAAACGTAATAAGCATTAGTCATCAGTAATGAATCAAAGAACACAACACACCATAACCTTTCAGTCATGAATAACCACAACTCGTTATGCATTTTAGTGATTTTATTTCCCTATTAGCTTCAATACTAAGCCATGAGGTTAATTCAACATAACTCAATTGAATCAGAATCCGTATTAATTTATTAGAAGGTGCCAATAAAATAATCTGATCAAAACCTGCATCAAAGCATGTTCTAATGCATTAGCAAAAGTCAACAGGAAGAACAAAGGTAATACATCTTCTCTATTCATTGAGTTCAGCAAAACATTCCATCAACCATTTGTCTCTAAATCTGGTCAGTCGTCATATAAGAAAAACCTCATCTCATCCACATTAGCATCAGCATGTGGGACTTCATGCAAAAACAATTTAGAACAAGAATTTTTGGAAAATTATTTGGCTAAGAAGACTATTTAGACAGCGCAGTTGGTACCTAGAAAGAAAAGGCACAAAGTTATAGTTCAGTCATATTGTCATATCTACCTATCCTCGGTATAGATCAGCAACAGAGTCAGTCTTCGTCTTCAGGTCATCAGTCGATCAGCAACACATCAGGCTCTCAAGAGTATGAGCCCAAGGACAGAATCTCGATTTGCCTCAGTAATCTCGCAGTCTCGCTCCCCAACATCTGGCATCTGCATTCTAACATCTCTCCCTCTGTCACGTTGTTATATCCAAGTTGTCCAGAATATCCCCTAATTTTCAATTGCTCAATTGATTACAAGTTATGACTCTACCCAATAGTTGTATTGTTCCAAATCTAAGTATTCTATGTGTTCTCATGTCGTTGATTGGTCCGCTTTACGATGTCCTCATCATCCGGCTCGTCAGGTATCGAAAATGTTGCATCTTCTTCTCCAGTCAGTACCTTCATAGTTCGAGTCCTGGGAAAGTACATCTCATGCATGTTATCCTTTTTTTGATACAATTACTAGAACATCATCTCCTGTCCGTCGGCTCCCACAAAAAGGTCTTGTTAAGCATTTTATTGAAACAATGAGCAGTTCACGGTCAGTTTAATTCGTAAGCACATTTCTATTAGATGCTAAGAAATTCAGCTTTTTGGCAAGACTAGGCCAAGACTCTCGCTAAGTATAGGCCTACAATTATTGCAAGGCATAGGTTATAACTCTCAATATGACATTTTACGACATAATTTTTATACGTTCTCTATATTTCATGCATACTAGTCACTTATTAGTACATTTTGTGAAATCTGGTGGCCATTCTCCGAGGTCACAATTTCAAACGTGCACATTAATTTTTCTACGTTAGGCATTTTCTAACTAATTCATTATTATAACACATAATCACTCATTAATCATTTTTAATTAAGCCATTTTTCATTAACACTATGCTTACCACACAACTTGTAATTGCGGTGTGTGAGAGAACTACAGTTACTGCGCTTATTATAATTAATCAGCCTGACCACAATCTGCACCTAAGTGCTGTCCCCCCTGAATATTGAAACAACATTATTGATGAGTCAGGATATCGATGACAGAGTATCGAAAATTAAATATTGGCATATTTCTAGTTTTTCTATACCTAACTCACTATCTGTGTATCTATATGGTACATATATTTTCAAAGTACATAGATGTGGAGTTAGGAACAGTAAATTTATACTTCCTTGTATACACTTACCTTTCGATATTTTGTCCCTTGATAATATTATTCTGTGATCTTGTTGGTGTTCAACAGTACAATTGACCTAAGTGCATTATTTTTAGACATCAAAGCTTAGAAACAGAAAGAGGCAATCACTGCTCACAGTTTCTGAGCTGCACTGTCTGAAAATCAAGATTTAACTCAGACACACATGATGTTAGGTGAATTAAATTTACAGCCATATAAAAACAGGAGCTCAGCTCTTCACTGAGACAGATCCTTCATTTTCATATTGCTGCACTTTTGAGATTTATGCATCTTGGGATGAGGTACAATGCAGTAATATTATCAATTCCTGCTCCATTGTTAAAGGCCCTCACGGGCCTTAATGGTCGGTAAAGCCCACTACATCAGACTATAAGATTATATTAGAACATTGGAATGCTGAGCCCTTCACTGAAGACAATGGAGTGCTCTGGGCTTTTAATGGCTGTTAAAAAGCCTGGAGCTCACATATTCCATTGCTTGTCTCACAGCAACTGCTTTTAACAAAGGCCTCTAGGAAGCCAAGGGGATTTCAGTCCTCTTGGGCTTCATGAGGCCTTTGTTTTATTGTTTAGAATTTTCTGCTGTCTAGTGGCAGAATGTTCTATTAGCCTTATAGCCTGCAGTAGCTAGGCTATACCAGTCATTAAAGGCCCGCTCACTTGTTAAAGTCCCTCTCCTTCGACTCGGGCCTTTAACACTGGTTCAAGCCTTTACTGGCCGGTATAGCCCGCAACAGCGGGCTATAAGGCTATATTCATTAAGTCCAACACTTCTCCAAGTTAGAGCTTGATTAGCAGGCGGCACAGCTCAGAAGCAGCATGTACATTTTGCCTCTTTCTCTTTCAGAACTTTGCGGTCTAAAATCATGAATTAACTCGGTAAAAAATTGGTTTAAATGAATGCAGTTTAGGCAGTGCAGCACATAAAAATAAGCTCTCTCTTCTGAGCGTATGAACCATGAAGAGCTGTGCTTTCTGAGCGCAGAGCCAAGATCCTGTTTTTTCATTTGCGGTGTCTAAACTTCCTGTTTGTAACTAATAGAGCTAAGAATTTATCTGCATTAATGCATGTAGTTTAGACTGAACAGGTCAGAAGCAGAAAGAAGTAATCTCTGCTGACTGTTTCCTACTTATGCTGTCTGCAATTCATGCATTAACACAGAGAAGTTCCAGGTGTTATGTATGAAATTTAGCTTGGCATCACTCAAAAACAGTGAGTAGGATTTGCTTTTTTCTGTTTCAGAGCCATACTCTCTAAAATCATGAATTACCTCAGTGAAATATCAGTTTAAATTAATGTAATTTCAGCAGTGGAAGCACATAAAAAAGCTCTCTCCTCTGACCCAGCACAATCGTTTGTGACACACCTGTATTATGAAGAGCTGTGCTAACTGAGCGCAGTGCAATGAGTGTGTGTTTTTTTTGTTTGAGGTAGCTAAACTTTATATTTATAACTAGGAATTTCTCCAACTTAATGCACCAACTTTAGATCAAATAAGTCAGAAACAGAGAAAATCAATCCCTGTTCATTGTTTCCCATGGGAATTATCTGCATTTCATGCATTACCTCCAAGAAATTCCACTTTTAATGTAGGAACTTCATACATTTGAAACTCAAAAGAGACTCTCTGAGCTGAACCAGTGCAGCTCTTCATGATACTGCCGATGACATAATCGCAATATGGGCCCAAAGTCCAATTTGTACATCAAATGGATATTCAAATGTGTACAGATGAGGTGATTACCCCTGCAGGACATGTTGTGCACGATTGTAATGAATAGGTAGAAGAGAACGGCAAGACAACCATGGTTGTTGTTGGGGTGTGAGAAGAACAGGGTGCTTAATGCTTGTTTGACAATTGCCTGATTGCACACTAGTTTTTCCCAGAGTCAGAAGCTGACAAGGCAAGGACAACATCATCTGTGCTTACATAGGCACAGGAAGTTTGGCAGTCTAAGACGGGAGCAGTCATCATGCCTGGGTTGAAGGATCAGGAATGATTAGTTGGTTACTCACCAGATCAGGTTCTGATAAGTCATAACTATGGTGTCCATTGCCTTTCCCCCCAGATGGAGAAGATGATGAGGCCCAGGGCAGGATAGAACTTTAGTCTACTGAAGGCTGGGTTTCAACTAAGATGTAGCAAGGTTCCACAGGACTGGCCCTACTCAAGTGGATGACTCATCTGGAGGTCAAAACACGGGAACCCTGGTGCTCCTACCAACAGTTAGGGGGTACTTAAAAGGATGTCCTAGACATAGCTTGTTGACTCAATAACAAATGTTCAGACAACAAGTACATCTTGGATGTGGTAGATCATACAAACGTATATCCCATGGGGGTATCTCTGAGGGGCTCGACTGCTATGGTAGTGGTGAGTACCTTCCTTGAGATAGTTTCCAAGATCAGATTTCTCTTTACTTTGGTGTCTGACAGAGGAACACAATTCAGCTCCTTATACATTAAGTTGAAGTAAGAGCAATCAGAAGTGTTGTAACACTTTTTCACCGTGTATCACCTCCAGAGCAATAGGTTAATGGAATACTTCAAAAAGAGCCGAAAGAGCAATATGGGAACCTTACCAGAAAATGTAAGGCTCTTACTTGCTTTCAGGGAAAGAGAGGGTTTTATTTGACACCCTTGGAGCTTCTGCCTGGGTATTCTGTCCATGGTCCACTGACTTTGGTCAGAGAAGGCAGAGAAAGTGCCTTTCAGTGCCCGAACAATAATTTGGTGTACTATGTTCTGGGCCTCAGGAAGCTTATGGTTCAGCTCATGAGCGAAATGAAGAAAACAACTTCAGGTTAGCCAACAGCTGATGGAATGGAATGACCAGAAGGCAATGCTAAGTGGTTACCAAGCCAATCATGAGGCACTGGTGATGAAGCCATTCTGCCTTTCAGCTTTGAAAGACAAATGACGCGGCCCACTGAAAGTGGACAGGAAGATTGCTGATGACAGCTTCTTGTTCAACACAGATGCCACTTAGGAACCCCAACAGATGCTCTAGATGAACTGGCTTCAGCCATAACGCTTCAGTGATTACCTGTGCCGAGATTCAATGGCCAGCATCCTGGCAAATGTTTTATGGATTCTGGAATCACAGACTATTTGGTTGTTTTTTGGGGGTGAGTTAGTGTTAAAGTGTATGGAGTAGTATTCCAAAGTGTTGGGGCTGGTTATCATGTTAATCACCTTGGGAGTAGATGTGTTGACTGAGGTATATTGGGTGTGGGTTTGCAGACTGTATTGTCTCATGCAGGTGATTAGGCCGTTCAATTTGGGGTTTGAGTAAGAGACATGTGCACTGGTCAGTAGCAAGTGTCTGCAATGAAGTATGAGGTGAGCAGTACCTCCATGTGAGATATCCCTGTAAGTGTCTGAGTCCCTCTGTGTAGAGCCAGTGCGTGTTAAGTGCTATAAGTTGACTGGTACCAGAGATTGCTTAATAGACATAGGCTTTATAAAGGGGCAATGGTGGCCACCCGAAGGGATGTGGGTTTAGACCTTGACAGTGTTTCAGTTTGTGTTTGAGTGAGCGTAGCTGTGTTCCAGGGTATGGTCCAAAGTCTCAACACTTATGGTAGAATTATGTTGTCTTATTTCATTGCAAGGTATATGTGGATGATACCATCAGGATGCAGGAAAGCTAAATGTGTTATAGACAGTAGAAATGGTTGGCATGTTATCTGTTTTAATGTCTCTAGGCATGGGAGAATTTTCAATGGCATTCTTTGTACCAAGCAATGTGAAGAATATATGGAGGGTAATTGAGATGTGGAAATACCCTTTCTATTTTCATACAGACTGTGTTATTCACATTTCTGGTAACTGCAAACTAAGAAAGTAAATATTTTGCATTATATGGGCTGCATAGAGTATCAGACACCAGGGATTTTTGTTTTTGTGTGTTTTATGTTGTGGGGAGCAGCCCCTTAGGCAAGGGTGGCTCCTCTATGGGGGCATAATGTTTATTGCTGTTTCTGCCCCCCATAGGGGGGTGTTGGCCTCTTATTTTTAGGCCGATCTGCCTACAAGGGAGAAGAAGCCACTGACACGCCAGCAATTGTTTTTGTATGTGTTTTTTTAGTGTGGGGGTGGCGCCTTGGGCAAGGGTCACCCCCAAAGGGGGCAAAGCACTGTTGGGCAGTTCGGCCCCCCTTGGGGGCAGATCAGCCTATTTGTTTAGGGCCATCTGCCTGAGGGGGGCAGAAACCACTTTGGGCCAGGGATCTTGTGTGTGTATTTTGTGTTGGCGGGTGGCCCCTTGGGCAAGGGTTGCTCCTCAAGGGGGGCTAATATTACTTACCCCATTTTGGGGGCAGAAATTGGCCTACTTTTTTTAGACCACTAGATACCAGGGAAAATTTCTAAATGTTTGGTGGCAGGGTGTTTTTCAACTGGCAAAGTATTTGCATTTGGGATTATAACAGTTTATTTCTCTTTTTTGTTCTATTTCAAAGCTTTTGCTTCCTTTGCTGTGACTCCTTGTGGTTTCGGCAGTGGTTTACCTGTAGTTTGCTTAGTTGCATGTTTTAGGTAAGAAAAAACAATTGACCTCAAAGTATTGTTGCCATGTATGAATGCCATTTTTGTAAGTGGTTTTTAGGCAGTACATTCCTAGCAAGAGGGCACGGTATGGAATTAAATTGTATACGCTGTCTGAAAGTACTACAGGATATGTTAATAATTTCCGGGTCTACACTGGTAGAGATTCCAGTATTGACCCCCTTGGTTGTCTGCCCGGTTTTGGAGTTAGTGAGAAAATTGTGTGGGAACTTGGTGGATGACTGTTTAACAAAGGTCACCATTTGCATGTAGATAACTTCTACACTGGAGTGCAGTTGTACAAGGAATTGTTTAGAGTGGACACTGTTGCTTGTGGCAAAATCCGCTCTAACTGGAAAGGCTATCCAAGGGAGCTTGTCTGTAAAAAACATGAGAAGGGACGGTGCAGTGCCTTGCAGAATGATGAGCTGCTAGCTCTTAAATTTGCAGACAGGATGGATGTCAACATGCTAACTACCATCCGTGATGAGAGTACTTCACCTGTGGCTTTTTGGGCTCAAGTTGCTTAAGTGTGCAAACTGGTGTGCATTTTCGACTACAATAAGCACATGGGTGGTGTTGATAGAGTAGAACCTTACACTGCTGTTCGTAAGTCTTACATTTTGAATAAAAAGTTGGCCAAATATCTCTTTCATTTAGCAACTTTTAATGCTTTGATTGTGTTCAAGGATTGTTCCCTTGAGTCAAGGATGAAATTTGTTAAATTTCAGGAGTCAGTGATAGAGAGCCTTGTTGTGGTGAAACATGCAAGAGTTCTGAGATTAACAGTGGTAGAGGATGTGGCTAGATTGAAAGATCAACACGTTTCTGATCAGATTCCTCCCACTCCTAAAAAAGACTTTCCCACTAAGAAAAGTAGAGTCTATGCCAGAAGAGGTATCCGGAGGGAGATTCAGATACACAGGCCCTATTGTCCTTCAAAGTCTGGGCTGTGTGTGACAGGCTGTTTCAGGAGTTATTACACCAAAAAGAACTTTTGGGAAATACAGTGAACGTAAACTGCCTGTTTTATATTCTCATATGTTCAGTTTCACGGTTGGCATTACTGTCATGTATTTAGTAAAAGCGTTTGTGTTTGTAGTTTTGTACTTATTTATAATTAGTTAGTGGTTTCTTTGTTGTTAAAAAAAAAGTGATGGCAGTGTGCATGGAGTGGTGCTTGGCTGGAGGTGTAAATAGTAACTTGCTGTTAGACATTGCAACACACTGCTAGCCAAACGCCAGTCCACATAAACCCATTAGCTGGTGCGATTGCTGTGTCAGGCATGTTGGAGTATGAAAGTGATGGGCCCTTGAATGGCGTTGTCTGTTGATGCAAGTGTTGTAATGTGCTGGGCCCACAGCTGGTGGGGTGAATGGTCTTGTGCATGTCATGCATGAAAGGTATGTGAATGGATTGAAAAGTGGTTGGTGCCTTGACGCAGCTTTACAGCTCACGAGCTGTGAGTCATTGGTTCAGTTTTTTAGGCTTTCAGTTATTAACAGTGCATTCATTTTTTATGAAATATCTTGTTTATAAAATTTGATCTACTGAACCATCACTCACCCTCATGCCAAATCCAACCAGTATGTGTGGTAAAAATAAAAAAACCTGCTCCGCTGTAATCAGGCATCGAAGCATACCCGTGACATGCTAGGTGTTTTTTTTGGGGCCCCGATGATGAAGCATGCCATCAACTTTGTTGGTGGGTGAGGGGTCTTTTTAACATAACCTAAGGGCATTTCTTTTCACAATTCTAGTGTTTGGAACATCACAGAAGGACGTGGACACATAAAAATAATCTATTACAAAACTACTGTTTTTTCCGGAGGGGCGGATCTGCATTTTTGGTCCCAGGTGCGGCGGTCATCTAGGGAAACCTACCAAATGCAGAATTTTTAAAAAAACTAGACACCCGGAGGAGTCCAGGGAGGTATGGCTTGTGTGCATCCCCCAACATTTTCTAATCCATAATCCTTGCAAACCTCAAACTTTGCTTAAAAAACATATTTTCCTCACTTTCCTTGGTAGGATCACCATGAGGGCACACATTTCCTACCACCCAGCATTCCCCTCCATCTCCCAAGTAAAATGATACCTCCCTTGTGTGGGTCACCAAAGCAGAGTCAGCCTAAAAATGTAGAAAATAAAAAATTGTGCTCATCAACTCGCTGTGCTATCCCTTCAATCTCTCATGTTTTTGGCCTTTTCCTGTTGCAGGCACCTGGGCCACCCACACAAGTGAGGTGTAATTTTTATCAACAGACCGAGGGGAACTTTGGGCGGTAGGACATTTTTACCAGCACAGTGACCTTTCAAAGAAAAGTGTGGAAAACTTTATTTTTTTAGCTATATTTGAGGTTTGCAGAGGAGTCAGGGTAAGAAAAGGTTGAGGGATCCACACAAGCCACACCTCCCTGGACTCCCCCAGGTGTCTAGTTTAAAAAAATGTCTGGGTTTGGTAGGTTTCCCTAGATGACCGCTGCACCTAGGACCAAAAACGCAGGTGCTCTTTCCTTGCAAAAACAGGTATTTTTGTAATAGATCATTTTAATGTGTCCCCGTTGTGTTTGGGGCATTTGCTGTAGCGGGCACTAGGCCTACCCACACAAGAGAGGCACCATTTTTATCGGGAGACCGGTGGGAATGCTGGGTAAAAGGAAGTTTGTGGCTCCCCTCAGATTCCAGAACTTTTCATCACCGAAATGTGAGGAAAAAGTGTTTTTTTGCCAAATATTAAGGTTTGCACAGGATTCTGGGTAACAGAACCTGGTGAGAGCCCCACAATTCACCCCATTCTGTATTCCCCTAGGTATCTAGTTTTCAGAAATGTCCAGATTTGCTAGGTTTTCCTAGGTGCCAGCTGAGCTAGAGGCCAACATCCACAGCTAGGCACTTTGCAAAAAACAGGTCAGTTTTCTTTGGGAAAATGTGATTTGTCCATGTTGTGTTTTGGGGCATTTCCTCTCGTGGGCACTAGGCCTACCCACACAAGTGAGGTGCCATTTTTATTGGGAGACTTTGGAGAATCCTGGGTGGAGGGAAATTTGTGGCTCCTCTCAGATTCCAGAGCTTTCCATCACCGAAATATGAGGAAAAACTTTTTGTTTGCCAAATGTTTATGTTTGCAAAGGATTATGGGTAACAGAACCTGGTGAGAACCCCATAAGTCACCCCATTCTGAATTCCCCAAGGGGTCTAGTTTTCAGAAATGTCCAGGTTTGCTAGGTTTTCCTAGGTGCCGGCTGAGGTAGAAGCTAAAATCGACAGCTAGACACTTTGCAAAAAACAGGTCAGTTTTCTTTGGGAAAATGTGATGTGTCCACATTGTGTTTTGGGGCATTTCCTGTCACAGGCAATAGGCCTACCCACACAAGTGAGGTACCATTTTTATCGGAAGACTTGGGGGAATGCTGGGTGTAAGGAAATGTGTGGCTCCTCTCAGATTCCAGAACTTTCCATCACCGAAATGTGAGGAAAAAGTATTTTTTTTGGCCAAATTTTGAGGTTTACAAAGGAATCTCAGTAACAGAACCTGGAAAGAACCCCACTAGTCACCCAATTCTGGATTCCCCTAGGAGTCTACTTTCCATAAATGCATATGTTTACTAGGTTTCCCTAGGTGCTGGCTGAGCCAGAAGCCAAAATCCACAGCTAGGCACAGGTCAGATTTCCTTGGGAAAATGTGATTTGTCCACATTCTGTTTTGGGGCATTTTCTGTCGACGGCACTGGACCTACCCACACAAGTGAGGTACCATTTTTATCGACTTGGGGAAATGCTGGGTGGAAGGAAATTTGTGGCACCTCTCAAATTCCTGAACTTTCTATCACCGAAATGTGAGGAAAAGGTGTTTTTTTGGCCACATTTTGAGGTTTGCAAAGAATTCTGGGTAACAGAACCTGGTGAGAGCCCGTCAGGTCACCCCATCCCAGATTCCCCTAGGTGTCTAGTTTTAAAAAAGGCACAGGTTTGGTAGGTGTCACCAGGTGCCAGCTGAGCTAGAGGCCAAAATCCACAGCTAGACACTTCAAAAACGTCAGATTTCAATGTAAAAATGTGATGAGTCCATGTCGCGTTTCCTGTCATGGACATTAGGCCTTCCCACACAAGTGAAGTACCATTTTTATCGGGAGACTTGGGGATCACAGAATAAAGAACAAGTGTTATTGCTCCTTGCCTTTCTCTACATCTTTTCCTTCCAAATGTAAGACAGTGTGTAAAACAGACGTCTGTTTGAGAAATGCCCTGTAATTCACATGCTAGCATTGCTAGCGCAGGTGTTTTAATAAAAATTATTAGTGAGTGTTCATGCATTCTGTGTGGAAAACATAATAATGTAGAAAAATAATGCACCCATTTTAAAAAGTGATTACGATGAGTGGCTGCCAATGTTCACAAAGTGTACTTATTAATAGTCTAATACTAAGAAATGTTGAGCATATGTTTAACTAATGTAGTAATATGTCATATTAAAGGTTGTGCATTATGTATTAGCTGTATGGATTGTAGGCCTTAACTTAGCGAAGGTCTTGGCCTAGTTGCCAGGCCTCATGTCAATCTGTATTTCTTAACGTCTAATAAATGGCTGTCCAAGAGAGTTAAACTGTGATTTTCCATTGTATTGTGTAAATGTGCTTTCAGTTGAGAAAGTTTTCTCATGAGAACCGACCGCTAGAAGATGCTGTACTTGCTAAATGTAACAATATGTATGTAATGTGTCTAAGACTGACTTTCTCAGGAGGAGAACAATGGAGACACTGACTGGAGTAGAAGCTGCAACAATATTGTTACCTGATGAGCCGGATGATGAGAACATTGCAGGAAAAAACAATCAGCGACATGTGAACGGAGTAATGGTAGAATTAATAGGTTTGGAGTTTTAGTTTTATTGGACAAAGTGTGAACATGCGATCCCTTGACCAATAGGTATGTGGGAAGTAGTTTTGGTGAATTTAACTTAGCAGGACTGCACTGAGAAGAAACCAGCATTTTAGCATTCGAGCCATTGCGCTTTTGCATTTTGACACTACCGCTAGTTTATTGTGCGTCTTGACAAGAGTTGTGCTTAACTTTATTGCTTAAAGACTTTGCATTTTCTGAACTTTGATGCTGAATCCTGATTGACTGATGTCGAAGACTATCTTAACTTGCCGATCCAATTGAGGAGAGGTATCATTGCACCCATATATGATATGCATATTTGCTTTTTCTTCCTACGTACCAACCACACTGTTTTGCGAGAGCCATAGTTAGATGTTTTTCCAAATTTGTGTTACTAAATTGTTTTGCATGAAGCCCAACATACTGATGCTAATCTGGTGTTAGTTAAGGAACCTCACTAATGAAAATCTGCTAGGAAGGAATTATGCTTGATAAGTTTCTTTGCTGAAGCTACCTGTATGTGATCTTGTTTGCAAAATTGTTCTTGTTATTAATTTGCACGTAAACTTGGAATGTGAAATAGTTCAAGCTTTGATTGAATTACATTTGTTCTGTCGCTTTGGACAGCCAGTGTTGTTTCTGTATGTGTATCAATTGATTTTGAGGTTAATTTACATGAGTTAACATTGTTAATATAGGGAAATAAATATTCTAACTTTTACTAAAAGGTGTGGTTGTTCATGACTGAAAGTTCATGGTGCATTACATTTACTGACCCTATTGATTATAAATGTCATTGATTATGATTAATTATTGATATTGTGTATTGGTTATTGATTATTGATGTGCATGTACTGAAGTTATGGTGGGATAATCTTAATTGCATGTCCAAAAGTTCATTGGCCTATTCATGTCTCCTTTTAAGTTTACTTATTGAGGTCAGACGCGCTAACAATATGGGGACCCCAGAATTCAAAGATGTGCAAATAACCACTGCTTATCAACACCTTATCTAGTGCCCATTTTGGAAATACAAAGGTTTCCATGATACCTATTTTCGACTCTTTATATTTTACCAAATAAATTGCTGTATACCCAGTATACAATGAAAGCCCATTGCGCAGTCACCTCATTTATTGGGTCTGGCTTCCTAGGGTTCTTGATGAACCTACAAGCCCTATACATCCCTGCAACCAGAAAAGTCCAGCAGACGTAACGGTATATTGCTTTTGAAAATCTGACAAGGCAGCAAACAATTACAGAGTAAAACGTGGACAGAAATGGCTGTTTTTCAATATTTTTGTGTTTCAGTTGTTATTTTCTGTAGGAAATCTTTGTAGGATCTACACAAATGACCCCTTGCTGAATTCAGAATTTTGTCTACGTTTCTGAAATGTTTAGCTGTCCAAGATCCAGCATTGGTTTTACAGCCATTTCTGTCACTAACTGAAAGGAGGCTAAATAGAACAATAGTAAAATTAGGGTATGTCACAATTGTGTTGAAAAATGTTGTTTTCTGATTCAAGCCTGCCTGTTCCTGAAAGCTGGGAAGATGATTTTAGCACCACAAACCCTTTGCTGATGCCATTTTCAGGGAAAAACCACAAGTTTTCTTCTGCAGTCCTTTTTTCCCACATTTTCGCTTTATTTTGGTTAATTTCTTGGTCTCCTTCAAGGGACCCCACAAACTTTGGGTACCTCTAAAATCCTTAGGTTTGGAAAAAAGGACACAAATTCAGCGTGGATAGCTCTTGTGGACAAAAGGTTATGAGGGCCTAAGCGCAAACTTCCCCAAATAGCCAAAAAAAGCCCTGGCACCTGAGGGGAAAAGACCTGGTGGTGAAGGGGTTAAGATAAGCTTTAGATGTATCAGGGTATTTAGGATTTGAGTTGTTATCTGCATCCCTGAGCCTGATCTGATATGAAGTTCTGTTTTTTCAGATTTGGTGCCCATAGTATGATCACATGCAAAATGTGTAGGCAATTGATCCTGAAAAGCATATTCAGCTCGCCCTATAGGGAGCACCCCTTTTGATGCAAAAACACATGTTAGTGCAAAATCAGATTTAAGTACAAAATGACTCTTGGAGGAAGTTCAGTAGCATGGAAACGTGAGCAAGACATATTTATGTGAAAAACACTTAGACGCAAAATACTTTTGGGAGTCAAATCCCACTTGGTATTATCAACACGAGTTTCTGGACACATTTAGGTACAAAAATATACAGAAACAAAAATCATATTTAGGTGTGCAAACAAACGTAAGTGGTGCTTGGCATCACATTTGTCTGTAAAATCACTTAGCACTGTCTTGAAAATGTTGTGATGTTATATTAGAAGTAACACATATGTACCAGTATGACATCACATTCAGCATAAGTGTAGAAAATGATTAAGAAAACAAATTGCATTTATGTCCTACAAATCATAGTCATGTGCAAAATAATCATGCTTATGTGCAAAATCACATATAGGTCTCAGAGCAAATGAAGGCACAAAGACATCCTTCATCAAATATTAGTAGGAGTGTTGAGACGATTTTATGGACTACAAATCACACAGGTGCAAACTAACATTTAGTGACAAAAGTCACATAAGGTGGAAAAGAAACAGAAATGTTGGTTGCATAATGTGAGAATAAAACAGTTTAAATGTATATTTTAATTTCTGTCTGATCTGGTTTCACTTTGCTGTAAATTGCAATGGTCGAGAAAGATACAGCTCGCCTTACTAAAAAAAAAACAATCAGACCGAGGTTCCAGTGGCGTAGCGTGGGGGGTACAGGGGGGGCCGGCCGCACCCGGCGCAACATCTGGGGGGGGCGCGCTCGCACTCGCAGCTCTCTGCCCCTGCCTGGCTCACTCACTCTCTCTCACTGCAGTGCTGGCTGTGCGAATCCGATCCGAGCCGCTGGGTCGCCGCCCACTGTGGAGGGGGGGGTGCCAGGCGTGCGGTGCAGTGCGGTGCGGTGTGGAGAGAGAGCGAGGGACTATCTGGGGGAGGGACAGTGCAGCGGCCGCCCAGCGCATCGCTGAGCGTGGGAGAGAACCACACCAGACCAACCCAGGCAGCAGCAAGAAGAAGCTGGCAGCGGCGGCAGGTGACACAGGCCAGAGAGGAGAGAGCCAGTGGTGACAGACGCTGCAGGAGGAAAACCTAGGAGGACCTGGAGGAGAAAACCTAGCCTGCTGACTGCTGTGATCGGGTCCGGGACAGCCGGTGAAAAAAAAGGTAGGAGTCACGAGTGACAGGAGTCAGGACTGACTGGAGTAGTACTGGGCTCAGTGGGCTGGCTGTGTAGTGCTAGTAGTAGTGACTAGACTGACTGACTGAGTGTGTGAGAAGAACAACACTGAATAGTATGCAACTATATGTGGACAGTGGACATAAAAGGCACAGAAGAATGTATTTAAATGGAGCCATATGATTATGTAGCGCTACTCATAGAGGATCCTCAGAGAGGGGATCTATTTTATGGGGAACCTGGCCTGCTGTAAGGGGGGAGATCTATATGGGGGACCTGCCCTGGCCTGCTCTAAGGGGGATCTATGTGGACCCTGGCCTGCTCTATAGGGGGATCTATGGGGGACCCTGCTGTAAAGGGGGATCGGCCTGCTCTAAAGGGGGATCTATGGGGACCCTGCTCTAAATGGGATCTATGGTATACATTGATAATTGTTTATTTAATAAAAAATGTTTTAATACTGTCTAAATGTTTGTTTACATTTATTTTTAAAAAGTGTGTGTGTATATATTCATATATATATATCTATATACACACGCACATGTGTTTGAGGTGCACACCCTAATGCCATAGGCTGCGCACGCCTATGCACTCTGTCTGACTCTGACATAACAGTTCGCTCAGTCAGTTTAACAGCGAGTGAGCAGAGTCAGCAGTCTGCCGCTGTCACAGATTTCGCAAAAATTTCACTATTGTCACACGGATCCTCCTCCTAGCCAATCAGGAAGTGGGATCCACTTCCTCATTGGCCGAAAGGCGAATGCATGCAATTGGCTGAGCTGCCGAGCAAGAGGCGGGAGGACTCGAGGAGACGCGGGGAACTGAGTAGAAGCCGCCGCTGCAGGTAAGTCTCTCTGCATTGAAAAGGGACACGTTGGTCTCTCTGCATTGAAAGGGGGCACACTGGTCATTCTGCAATGAAAGGGGGCAGTGAGCTGACCAGATGGATTGAAGTTTGGTTGGTTCAACAGTGACGAGACAGATTTCGATCCATATGTAGCTGCTCCAGCTCAACATAAGTTGATGTAAGCCAGTGGGTCTAGCAACCTTTAATTTTTTTTTTTTTTGTTTGCTGAAAGAGTAAGGCAATAGGCATGAAGGTGAATAAACATTATGTTAAGAGTAAAGAAATGGTTATACAATGAAGGGGTGCTAAAAGTGCAGCAAGGCAAGAAAGTGATTTTCTTTTTTTTCTTTTTTTAGAATTTTAGCAGAATACTACACCTATATCATGCCATACAAAAAAGAATCTGGTGCACAAGGCAGGAAAAGGAGAAAGATAGAGACAGAGCAACAAGCTAAGTTTGCTGGAAGCCTTCACCGGTTTTTGGTGAGTACTGCTGAAATTACAGCAGGACCATCAGCAGCACCACAGGAGACTCATAATCCTGATCCTGTGTCGGTGGACATTCCTTTTCCTGCATTAGAAGCAGAGACAGTTTCATCTAAGGATGTTTATACTCAGCCAAATCTGCCAGAAAATATTGACCAAAAAGTTTATACTGATATTGGCTATTGGCCTGAAACCATGGATGAAACCTTGAAAACGGAACTTGTCAGGCGAGGGACAGAGGAACTGCAGAATAAGGATGCATGGTTTCCAAGAGACAGTAATGGCAGGTCATTTTCCAAGGATTGGTTCCACATACATTTGGAGAATGGTGAGACTATGTTAAGGACATGGTTGGTGTTTTCTCCTGTAAACAATGCTGCATATTGCTTTCCTTGCATGCTTTTTCAGAAGGCTAAAGGGAAAAGTTCATTTGGAAAGTCAAGTGGATTTAATGCAGGGAGAAAGTTAAGCCCTAGATTACTAGAGCATGAGCGGAGTTCATATCACTTGAGTGCATTTACAATGTGGAAAGAATTAGAAATGTGGCTGCATAAACAGGAGACTATTGATGCTGCTGCCCAGCTTGCACAACAGAGGTCATTTGAAAAATGGAAGGCAATCTTAGTCAGAATACTTGATTGTGTTCTGTATCTAGCCAGGCAAACCTTACCCTTACGTGGTCACTCTGAAGATTTAAATACAGATGGTAACTGTGGAAATTTCTTAGAAACTTTCAAGTTACTCGCCAAATATGACCCAGTTGCCAAACAACATCTTCACAGAGTACAACGCACAGATGGTTACATTGTGTCCTATCTCTCTCCACAGAGCCAGAATGAGTTTATTAGCCTGCTCGGCAATCACATTCGAACAGTCATCTTTCAAAATATCATAAAGGCCAAGTATTTTGCTATAATGTTTGATAGCACTCCTGATATTTCACACACTGACCAAATGTCCCAAGTGATTCGATATGTGCATATTGAAGATTCAGGAGTCCATGTGACAGAGTCTTTCATTGACTTTATTCAGTTATATGGGAAATCAGCTGATGTCATTACAAAACAAATTTGTGACAAGTTGCAAGCTGATGGCCTTAAACTAGAGCATTGCTACGGCCAGGGATACAACAATGCTGCGACTATGGCTGGACACTTTTGTGGTGTACAAAAACGTATTTTGGATATGAATCCCAAAGCAATGTTTGTGCCATGTAACAATCACTCGCTCAATCTTGCTGGGATGCATGCAGTTGGTGTTGGGACAAAGTCTGTTACTTTCTTTGGCACTGTGGAAAAGGTGTATGCATTTTTCTCAAGCTCCACCCACAGGTGGGATATCCTTAAGAAACATGTACCAATTCGTGTAAAGCGATCGTGTAACACAAGATGGAGTTCAAAGCATGAAGCTGTATGCGTACTTGCTGAACACACTGAGAAAATAATAGACGCTTTGGAAGCGTTGAGAGATGGGCCGGAAGAAACCTCTGAAACCAGGGGTGATGCAGGAAGTCTTTTAGTTTGCATAATGACATATGTTTTTTTCTCTTTCTTGCATTTTTGGAACCCAGTACCAACCGAAGTAAATGATACTCAGATCTACCTGCAGCAAGAAGGACTTGCGCTTGATCAATGCGTGCAAAAGTTAAAAACATTGGCTTTATTTTGTCATGAAAAACGTGATAGTCTAGTGTCAAAGGCAACTGAGAAAGCTCTGCAGGTATGCAAAACCTATTGCATACCTACAGAGAGAAGAGTTGGAAGACGCAAGAAGATGGATGGTGAGAACAGTTGCGATGCTGGCTTGACCTCAATACAGGAAACAAGCAGAGAACAACTGGAAGCAATTGATCAGCTTCAGGCAGAAATTAAAAAACGTACTACGCAGATGAATACGCTTCACCAGCGATTTGCTTTTTTGCAAATCCAAACATTGTTGGATACTGGAAAAGATGATTTTATTAAGAAACAAATTCAGCACACGTGTGCTCAGTACACAGAATTGAATGCTCCATCTATGCTCACCGAAATAACTCGACTTCGGCACCACATTATCTTGTATAAGGAGGTCAATCCTGATGAGCAGGTTGCAAACTGGTCAGCTTTAGATTTGCTTCGCTGGGTGTATAAGTGGAAGCTGCAAGAAGGTTTAACTAACTTTGTTGTCACATTAAGAATCTTTCTTACTATCACTGTTTCTACAGCGAGTTGTGAAAGAAGTTTCTCAAAACTTAAACTAATTAAAACATATCAGAGATCTACAAGGAGCCAAGAAAGACTGAGTAATCTAGCAATACTGTCCATTGAGAGAGACTTTAATGTAGATTTCAATTCCGTTGTTGAAAAAGTTGCGCTAATTAAAAGCAGGCAAATTTAAATTAATCTGTATATACAGATTGATATCTTGCACTTCTATTAAAGAATTACAATAAGAGGTACAGGATTGAGGAAGTTGGCTCCATCTAGCCCAGTCTTGGATCATCTCCAGGGTATGGTTCCATTTTGATGTTTAGTTTTTGTTCTTGATATTTTTTGTCGTTTACGAAGGTTGTGAGACGACATATAATAGCATGGCCCATGCTAGGTTACTACATTTGTACATTTGTATTCATAGACCTGCTGAAAATGTGGAGAATGTGTAATGCATGTTCGCACTCAATAAAGTGTTTGAAAATAAACTTGTATTTAGATTCATTTTACTTTAATTACATCAGTATTTTCATTACAAACAATACATGTGCTTAGGGGGTAAGGGTTTCTTTAACTAATCTAGTGGAAGAGACTCAAGTGCTAAAATCCACGGGTTAGGGGGCGCAAATTACTTGCCTTGCCCCGGGTGCTGACAACCCACGCTACGCCACTGCGAGGTTCTCTTGCACACATCATTCCCTAGGGAATGAGCACACCGAGGTATTAATTCCTCACTTTTAAATGTCTTTTAGACATCCATTCCTCTGCAAAATGGTATGAATGTAGGTGAGCGTACGGAGATCTTTGAGGTTGGCTTTGTCATCCAACAGCTTCCAAAATAACACAAACCTAATCTCAATTAAGATATCAAGGGCCAGATGTAGCAAGGCATTAGCGCCTCGCAAACGGCGAAAAACGCCGTTTGCGAGGTGCTAATGCCCTCACGCGATGCAGAAACACATATTGCGAGTCGGTACCAACTCGCAAAATGTGTTTCAGACTCGCAAATAGGAAGGGGTGTTCCCTTCCTATTTGCGAGTTGCACCGCGAAGTGGAGTTGATTTGTGACCGCGAATGCGGTCGCAAATCAACTCACAGTTACCATCCACTTGAAGTGGATGGTAACTCATTCGCAAACGGGAAGGGGTCCCCATGGGACCCCTTCCCCTTTGTGAATGCTCACAATAATTTTTTTTCAGAGCAGGCAGTGGTCCTATGGACCACTGCCTAGTCTGAAAAAAACCGAAACTAAAAGGTTTCGGTATTTTTTCTATTTGCAGCTCGTTTTCCTTTAAGGAAAACGGGCTGCAAAGAGAAAAAAAAAACTGCTTTATTGAAAAGCAGTCACGGACATGGTGATCTGCTGTCTCCAGCAGGCCACCATCCCCGTGAGTGCCCAGACTCGCTATGGGGTCGCAAACTGCGACCCACCTCATAAATATTTATGAGGTGGGTCTTTGCGACCCCATAGCAAGTCGCAGAAGGTGTCTGAGACACCTTTCTGCATTCCCTTTTGCGAGGTGCAAATTGCGAGTTGCTGGGACTCGCGATTTGCACCTCGCAAAAGGGAACCTTCCTACATCTGGCCCTAAGTTTTTTTTAGTACATTTTAATTTTGTTAAATAAAAATAAAATACTCAGTCCTATGTCCTCAGACACAACTATGTAGCGACTCACCATGTGGAACCAGTTCTGGCAGTAAGGCGAGGGTTTCATTATTAACCTGAGTCCATTCAACAAACCTCTTAAGTTGCTGGTCAGTCTATGTCAGTGTGCTGTTGGCATTGACTGTATGGTGCGTTCATCAGCCACGCCCTGCGGCCTTTCCTCATGCGCTCCACCCCAGTGCAAATGGTTTTTGCCCATGCACAGTGGCCAATATGCAAAAGGTGTGGTCTTTGACTACGTTCAGTGCCAGACCATATGCCCTCTACATCATTGTCCACATCTTTTGGCCATGTACACTGGCCAGATTGGTGCAATCTGGGTCCCATTTTCCTGGTCTGCTCCAAACTACCATGCTGCCAAACTCACTGCACATAGCAGTTTTCCATGCACAGTATGACCTAGGTGAAGGGCTTTACCTCTGACTAAGACCTTATACTGTCAGTCACCTATGCTCTGCTGTGGCATCTGCTTCTTGACCACTATGAACAAAGCGTTGCCCACTGTCCACTTAGCGAGACACCTTGATAGTGCTCTACCAAAGTCACTTTAGATTTCTAACCTCCATACACTATTTAATATTCAGGAAACTAATGCTGACATAGTTTATAATCTCTCATAATTTGAATGCTTTTAGAGCTGTTTGTCTGTATATTATTCAGGAGCAGCTGGTGATGGGCCAAAGTGCGGAGCAGGGGAACAAAGCAAAAGCAATAACAAATTGAAAAAAAAACAAATTTACCTTGACCCTGCCAGCCTGCCCTGCAGCCAATCCTGACTGCATCAGGATTGGCCTGAGTGCCCTGGCTTTGCACTCCCAGGCAGACTTGGAGCCTGTGCCTACTCTCTCCAACCTAGCAACACAATGGCAGGTTGGAGAGAGCTCAATGCGCATGTGTGTTTTGCCGTTCTGAGGCCGCCGGCCAAACACACATCCTTACTGAGGGGAGTGCACACCACTCCCCTCCATGGCTGTCATCTCCCTTTTGCTCTGCCCCTTTAAAAATAAAACAATAATAAACATAGTTTATTATCGTTTTATTTTTAAAGTTTTGTAGCTGCTGCTGCTGGCGGGTGGGGGATACTCCTCTGCCATAATTGAGGAGCTGCGGCTAATGTTAAAGCTTATGAAATACCACAGAACATGTCTGTAATATTTGAGAACATGTCTGTAATATATGAGACTTTAACCCGTTCTGTGCCGAGGACGTAGTGGTTACGTCCTTCGGCACAGTGCTGCTGTGCCGAGGACGTAACCACAACGTCCTCGGCACACAGCCCAGAGGGAGCGCTCTCGCTCCCTCTGTGTGCTTCTCCCCACCCCCCCAAAGTCAGGGATGGAAGGGGAAGCCCTTCCCCTTCCACCCCCCCACCCCCCATAATGACGTCATCGCGCGATCGCGCGCTGACTTCATTATGGGGTTCTCGCCGCACAGGAAGCCATTTGCTTCCTGTGCGGCAAGAAAGGAAGAGGTGAGTTCCTCTTCCCGGTGGGTGGGGGGTTTTGCCGAAAGAGGCACCGGGGGAAAGGAAAGGCTTTTCCTTTCCCCCGGTGTCTCTTTGAGCATTCCTGCTGCCCGATCGCATTGCGATCGGGCAGCAGGAATGCCCACTAGACACCAGGGATTTTTTTTTTGTATTTCCTTTGTGTTTCTGGCTTGCGGGGAGCGGCCCCTTGGGCAAGGGTCGCTCCCCTTTAGGGGGCAATTACTTACGGCCATTTCTGCCCCCCTTGGGGGCAGATTGGCCTACTATTTTAGGCGGATCTGCCCCCAAGGGGGGCAGAAACCACTGGATCACCAGGGATGTTTTGTTATTCGTGTATTTATGTGGGGGGGTGCCCCCTTGGGCAAGGGGCGCCCCCCCCAAGAGGGCTTAGAACTGTTGGCCTTTTCTGCCCCCATTGGGGGCAGATCGGCCTATTTTTTTTAGGTCCATTAGGCACCAGGGATTGTGTGTGTAGTGGATGGGGGGGCGTCCCCTTGGGCAAGGGTCGCTCCCCTTTGGGGGGCATGTCTTTTAGGGCCATTTCTGCCCCCCCTTGGGGGCAGATCAGCCTATTATTTTTAGGCTGATCTGCCCCAAGGGGGGCAGAAACCACTAGAACGCCAGGGATTTTTTAAAATGTGTTTATTTTTGAGGGGGGGCGTCCCCTTGAGCACGGGGTGCCCCCCCAAGGGGGGCATTGACCTGTTGGCCATTTCTGCCCCCCATGGGGGCAGATGGGCCTATTTTTTTAGGCCCACCTGCCCCCAAGGGGGGCAGAAGCCACTTAGACACCAGGGATAGTGTGTGTGTGTGTTAGTGGATGGGGGGGCCTTGGGCAAGGGTCGCCCCCCACTTTGGGGGCACATATACCAAGGCCATTTCTGCACCCCTTAGAGACAGATCAGCCTATTATTTTTAGGCTGATCTGCCCCCAAGGGGGGCAGAAACCACTAGAACGCAAGGGATTTTTTTTATTTGTTTATTTTTGTGGGGGGCGTCCCCTTGGGCACGGGGCACCCCTCCAAGGGGGGCATTGACCTGTTGGCCATTTCTGCCCCCCCTGGGGGCAGATGGGACTATTTTGTTAGGCCCACCTGCCCCCAAGGAGGGCAGAAGCCACTTAGACACCAGGGATAGTGTGTGTGTGTGTGTGTTAGTGGATGGGGGGCCTTGGGCAAGGGTCGCCCCCCACTTTGGGGGCACATGTACCGAGGCCATTTTTGCACCCCTTGGAGACAGATCAGCCTATTATTTTTAGGCTGATCTGCCCCCAAGGGGGGCAGAAGCCACTTAGGCACCAGGGATAGTGTTGTGTGTGTTTTTTTGTTTGAGGGCTTTTCCCTTTGGCAAGGGTCGCTCCCCATGGGGACACACTACTAAAGGTATTTTTTGGACTCCTTGGGGCAGACAGGCCTATTTTTTTAGTAGGCCCATCTGCCCCTATGGCAGAATCCACTTAGGCACCAATTTCTAAATGTTTGATGGTGGGGTGTTTGTCAACTGATGAAGTATTTGCATTTGTGATAACAAATGTTTTCCTCCTTTTTGTTCTAGTCAAAGCTTTTGCTTTATTTGCTGTGGCTCCTTGCGGTTTTGGCGGTGGTTGACCTGCAGTTTGCACAGTTGCATGTTTTAGGTAAGTAAAAACAAGTTACTCCAAAGGAGTATTGTTGCTATGCATGAATGACATGTTTGTAGGGGGGGTACTAAATGCAGGATTGTGTGTGAAATTGTCCTTAGATTTGTGCACAATGATATTTGTTTTGTCTTATTTCTAATTTGCCTTTCTTTCTTTCTTTTTAGTGGGATATCATTGGTGATTGCTGTCTGTGCAGAATAGTTGCTGGTGAATCAAGCTTTTTCAGGCAAGTGAGCGGTATAGTTTTTGAGTTTATAACTCTTACTAACAAAGCTACACTTTGTTACTTGTCTTACACAGTGCTGCTTGTTGGTGGTGAATTTGTCCAGTTAATTTTACTAGGAGAGATCATGGCTAGCCGCAGGATGACCGCTCAGCAGGTGGTTGGTATGCTTTTTGAGTCACTGTCTGATCATGATTATGAGACGGACTCTGCATCTGAGGCAGAGGAGGAAGTGAGAGATTCTGGCAGTGACGTTTCTGTTGGAGGGGAATCTTCTGATGATGAAGCCACACTCAGTGCAGATGAAGGGCCTGTTTTAGAGGAGGACACTGATGTGCCAATAGTGCAGCAAGCTGGGGCTGAAAGGTTTCCCGTTATAAGACCTGATGTCTGGGTTGCCCCAAACATGGAGCAGCCAGAGTTGCCTGTCTTTACTGGTCTCCCGGGGTGTAATGCCAATACAGAGAACGTTTTGCCTATCAATTTCTTTGAGTTATTCATGGATGATGTGTTTTTGGAAGAGATTGTTGAGCAGACTAATTTGTATGCGGAGCAGCATTTGAGGGACAACGCTGCTAGACTTAGGCCACACTCTAGAGCTGCCCAGTGGATTCCCACAAATTTGGAGGAGATAAAAAGGTTTTTGGGTTTGCCTTTTTTGATGGGGTTGATAAGGAAGCCGTCACTGGCTTCATATTGGTCTACTAGTCCCTTGATGGCAACAGCTATATTTCCTGCGACCATGAGTCGTAATCGGTATTTGCTTCTTCTTAGGATGCTGCATTTTGTTGACAATGCATTAGCCTTGCCACAAGATCACCCAGATTCTGACCGTCTTTTTAAGATTAGGCCTGTCCTTGATCATTTTGTAGATCGGTTTTCGGAGGTCTATGTTCCAGGCAAAGAGATAAGTGTGGACGAGTCTTTGGTCCTCTTCAAGGGTCGTTTGGTTTTTAGGCAGTACATTCCTAGCAAAAGGGCACGATATGGAATTAAATTGTATATGCTGTCTGAAAGTAGTACAGGATATGTGTATAGTTTCCGTGTCTACACTGGTAGGGATTCCAATATTGACCCCCCTGGTTGTCCTCCCACTTTTGGAGTTACTGAGAAAATTGTGTGGGATCTTGGTAGATGACTGTTCAACAAAGGTCACCATTTGTATGTAGATAACTTCTACACTGGAGTGCAGTTGTTCAATGAATTGTTTAGAGTGGACACTGTTGCTTGTGGCACAATCTGTTCTAACCGGAAAGGCTATCCAAGGGAGCTTGTCTGTAAAAAACTTGAGAGGGGACAGTGCTGTGCCTTGAGGAATGATGAGCTGCTAGCTTTGAAATTTTCAGACAATAGGGATGTCTACATGCTAAGTACCATCCATGATGAGAGTACTTCCCCCATGACTGTTTGGGGCCAGGTTGCTGAAGTGCGCAAACCTGTGTGCATTTTAGATTATAATAAGCACATGGGAGGTGTAGATAGAGTTGATCAGAGGTTGGAACCTTATACTGCTATTCGTAAGTCTTACGTTTGGTATAAGAAGTTAGCAATTCACCTCTTCCACTTAGCAACCTTCAATGCTTTTATTGTGTTTAGGGATAGGTTTCCAGAGTCAAAGATGACATTTGTGAAATTTCAGGAGTCAGTGATAGAGAGCCTTATTGTGGTGGAACAGGCCAGAGTTCCTAGAGAAGCAGTGGTGGAGGATGTGGCTAGATTGAAAGATCGCCACTTTGCTGAGCACATTCCTCCCACACCCAAAAAAGACTTTCCAGCTAAGAAATGTAGAGTGTGTTTTCGAAGAGGTATCCGGAGGGAGGCTCGAATGTACTGCCCAGATTGTCCTTCAAAGCCTGGGCTGTGTGTGGGTGGTTGTTTTAAGAATTACCACACCCAGAAGAATTTCTGGGAACAACCATGAGTGTAAACTCATGTCTGTTTTGTATTTTCATGTGTTCAGTTTCATGGTTAGCATTTCTGTCATGTACTTAGTTAGAGCTTTTGTGTTTGTAGTTTTGTAAATCTTTCTACTTAGTTAGGGGTTCCTCTGTTTAAAAAAAAAAAAAAATGATGCCGTTGTGTGTGGAGTGGGGCTTGGCTGAGAGTGTACATATTGACTTGCTGTTGGCTACTGCAACACACTGCCAGCCAAACACCAGTCCACACACTCCCATCAGCTGGTGTGATTGTTGTATCAGGCATGTGGGCGTATGTAAGTGATGGGCCCTTGAGTGGCGCTGTCTGTCGATGTGAGTGTTGTAATGTGCTGGGCCCGTGGCTGGCGGTGTGAATGGTCTTGTGTGTGTCATGTATCATTTTTATCGGGAGACTTGGGGGAACGCTGGGTGGAAGGAAATTTGTGGCTCATCTCAGATTCCAGAACTTTCTGTCACCGAACTGTGAGGAAAATGCTTTCTTTAGCCAAAATTGGAGGTTTGCAAAGGATTCTGGGTAACAGAACCTGGTCAGAGCCCCACAAGTCACCCCATCTTGGATTCCCCTAGGTCTTTAGTTTTCAAAAATGCACAGGTTTGGTAGGTTTCCCTAGGTGCCGGCTGAGCTGGAGGCCAAAATCTACAGGTAGGCACTTTGCAAAAAACAGCTCTGTTTTCTTTCAAATAATGGGATGTGTCCACGTTGTGTTTTGGGGCGTCTCCTAGGCCGCTAGGCCTACCCACACAAGTGAGGTATCATTTTTATCGGGAGACTTGGGGGAGCGCAGGGTGGAAGGAAATTTGTGGCTCCTCTCAGATTCCAGAACTTTTTGACACCGAAATGTGAGGAAAATTTGTTTTTTTTAGCCAAATTTTGAGGTTTGCAAAGGATTCTGGGTAACAGAACCTGGTCAGAGCCCCACAAGTCACCCCATCTTTGATTCCCCTAGGTCTCTAGTTTTAAAAAATGCACAGGTTTGGTAGGTTTCCCTAGGTGCCAGCTGACCTAGAGGCCAAAATCTACAGGTAGGCACTTTGCAAAAAACAGCTCTGTTTTCTGTGATGTGTCCACATTGTGTTTTGGGGCATATCCTGTCGCAGGCGCTAGGCCTACCCACACAAGTAAGGTATCATTTTTATTGGGAGACTTGGGGGAACGCTGGGTGGAAGGAAATTTGTGGCTCCTCTCAGATTCCAGAACTTTCTGTCACCGAAATGTGAGGAAAATGCGTTTTTTTAGCCAAACTTTGAGGTTTGCAAAGGATTCTGGGTAACAGAACCTGATCAGAGCCCCACAAGTCACCCCATCTTGGATTCCCCTAGGTCTCTAGTTTTCACAAATGCATAGGTTTGGTAAGTTTCCCTAGGTGCCGGCTGAGCTAGAGGCCAAAATCTACAGGTAGGCACTTTGCAAAAAACAGCTCTGTTTTCTTTAAAAAAAATGGGATGTGTCCACGTTGTGCATTGGGGCGTCTCCTGTCGTGGCCGCTAGGCCTACCCACACAAGTGAGGTATCATTTTTATTGGGAGACTTGGGGGAACGCTGGGTGGAAGGAAATTTGTGGCTCCTCTCAGATTCCAGAACTTTCTGTCACCGAAATGTGAGGAAAGTGTGTTTTTTTAGCCAAAATTTGAGGTTTGCAAAGGATTCTGGGTAACAGAACCTAGTCAGAGCCCCACAAGTCACCCCATCTTGGATTCCCCTAGGTCTCTAGTTTTCAAAAATGCACAGGTTTGGTAGGTTTCCCTAGGTGCCGGCTGAGCTAGAGGCCAAAATCTACAGGTAGGCACTTTGCAAAAAACAGCTCTGTTTTCTTTAAAAAAATGGGATGTGTCCACGTTGTGTTTTGGGGTGTCTCCTGTCGTGGCCGCTAGGCCTACCCACACAAGTGAGGTATAATTTTTATCGGGAGACTTGGGGGAACGCTGGGTGGAAGGAAATTTGTGGCTCCTCTCAGATTCCAGAACTTTCTGTCAGCGAAATGTGAGGAAAATGCTTTTTTTAGCCAAAATTTGAGGTTTGCAAAGGATTCTGGGTAACAGAACCTGGTCAGAGCCCCACAAGTCACCCCATCTTGGATTCCCCTAGGTCTCTAATTTTCAAAAATGCACAGGTTTGGTAGGTTTTCCTAGGTGCCGGCTGAGCTAGAGGCCAAAATCTACAGGTAGGTACTTTGCAAAAAACAGCTCTGTTTTCTGTGATGTGTCCACGTTGTGTTTTGGGGCATATCCTGTCGCGGGCGCTAGGCCTACCCACACAAGTGAGGTATCATTTTTATCGGGAGACTTGGGGGAACATAGAATAGCAAAACAAGTGTTTTTGCCCCTTGTCTTTCTCTACATTTTTCCCTTCCGAATGTAAGACAGTGTGTAAAAAAGACGTCTATTTGAGAAATGCCCTGTAATTCACATGCTAGTATGGGCACCCCGGAATTCAGAGATGTGCAAATAACCACTGCTTCTCAACACCTTATCTTGTGCCCATTTTGGAAATACAAAGGTTTTCTTTATAGCTATTTTTTACTCTTTATATTTCAGCAAATGAATTACTGTATACCCGGTATAGAATGAAAACCCACTGCAGGGTGCAGGTTATTTATTGGCTCTGGGTACCTAGAGTTCTTTTTTTTTATTTTTATTTTTGTCCTCATTCAGCCCCGCTTACTGAGACCCCTCTTCGATTCTATAACCTTTTCGCCCTCTTGTCTACAAAGAGAGACTCAAGTCAGGGGGTGCACCTTTGTAGCTCCTGGTCCGCCTGAACAGACCCGCCGAGGCGTCAAACGGTGCTTAATCATTGGACTAAAGCAGAGAGAAATTCATTAGGACACTTTCACATAAGTACCCCGCAGTAAACTTTAGCAGAGGGGCAAATTTAGTCAATTCCCTGCCAATTTAATAATGGTGACCATATTTCTACGCTTTTCTTTGCGCCCTGCGCATTTAAGTCCATATTTGCCGCACGGCGAGCCGTGTTCAACCAGTCTGTATAGCTCGGCGAGTGCTCCTTCAACCATTTTTTGCAGATTTCATTTCGTCCCAACACAATTACATAGAACAAAAATGAACGATTAGTTTTGTTCACCCTTTTCCATATCCCCTCGTCCTGAAGCTGCCCGAATATAATTAATGGGAGTGATACGTTAATTTTCCAACATAACATCAATGATACTACCCTAAAAACCTCCTCCCAGAACTACCGAACAGAGGGGCAGTCCCAGAACATGTGTACATCCGTTGCTCCCAGCCCACCACATTTCGGACACTTGATCACCTCCCCCTTCTTAAATTTGGACAATTTTGCCGGAGATATGTGTGCTCTATGTAGAGTATAAAGATGATTTTTCCTTAATGGCGCCGGTTTCACTACTTCATACAATGTCATGCACGACTTCCTCCACCATAACCCAATTTTGTCGCCTAACATCACCTTGCCCCATAGATTGCTTGGTAGGTCAAAGTTCTCATCCAGGGTTTCTAATATTTCCCAATACCAAACCGCCACCTTCTTCCCCGAAGCCGAGACCGCCAGGTCTAAAAAAGAGTCCTCCAGGCCATTTACCACTCCTAATCCCCCCTTAGTTTCTTTTTCCCACTGTCTTATCTGTAAATATTTTAACCTGGACAGAGAACCGTCCGTTATTCTTACCAGTTCCTCCCAAGAAAGTAAGGTGCCATCTCGCGCAATCTCCCCCCACCTTTCCACACCTGCCCTTTTAGGTGGTAATGCGAGAATATCCTGGCAACATTCTGGGGTGCCCGGGGAATCCCAGATAGGGGCCTGATAGCTATAATAATGTACACCTAACCGCCTCCTCAACTGGTACCAGCTCCTTGCCATTCCTTGCAGCACTTTTAGTTTAATTTTTTTGAAGAATTTAGGGTCGCCAAATTTAAATAGAAAAGACTGTAGGCCCCCTTTTTCCGACAAAACCATAGCCTTGAACATTCTGCCTACTGCTGAGCCGTCTGGAGATATAAACAGCATCCTTGAGTTTTTAAACAAAAAAGCCCACGCATAATATGTCAAATCAGGGAGAGACAGTCCACCTTTTTCCCTCCTTCTGCGTAGCTTTTTCCATGATATCCTCGGCCCCTTTGAGTTCCAAATGAAACTACTTATCGCTTGTTGCATTTTATCTAGATGCCCCTTATGCATTGCCAAGGGTATAGCTGAAAACACAAAGTTCCATTTGGGCAAGATAAACATCTTAATTAGATTTATCCTCCCAAGAATCGTCAAGGGGAGACATGCCCATTTTTGTAGCATAATTTTGCATTCCACTAATAACTTTCGAGCATTCCTCTCTGCTAAGTCCTGCAAATTTTGAGTCACTAAAATGCCCAGGTACCGTATTTCCTGCTTATTTATTATCGACCCTCCTTCCATATTCCACTGCATAATATCTGTTTTCCCCACATTAATCCGGTACCCTGATATCCTTCCAAATTGATCAGCCAAATCTTTAACTGTTGTAAAGGCCAGGGACAGGTTATTCGTATATATTAGTACGTCGTCTGCATATAAGGAAATTTTCTTTTCCCAACCATTACAGCAGAAGGGTGCGATAAGAGGGTTTTGTCTGATTTTTCTAGCAAATGGCTCAATATATAGATTGAACAATACCGGCGACAGGGGGCAGCCCTGCCTCGTACCTCTTGAAATAGTAATAGGACCCGTAAGTTTACCGTTCACCAGAATCTTCGCAGAAGGGGATGTATAAATCCGGTCAATGACACCACAAAACTTGGAGCCTAAATTGGCCCGCCTCAAAACCGATTAAAAAAAATTCCAATTAACTTGGTCGGAAGCCTTCATTGCGTCTAACATAATAACTGCCAAAGGCGAACCAAACGTTGTGGCCACATCTATTGCCCCGATCAGTTCGAAGGTTAATTCATGCAAATATCTGCCTTTAAAAAAGCCTTTCTGGTCAGGGTGCACTAGATTATTCGCTATCCTAGTCAGCCTATCTGCTAGAAGCTTAGCTAGCAGTTTATAATCACTGTTCAGCAGTGATATCGGCCTATATGAGGCACAATTCGCTGGGTTTTTATCCAGTTTCAAAAGTAAGGAGATCACCGCTTCATTCCATGAAAGAGGAATATCATTGCCAAACTCCAGGATCCCTCCAAACAATTCTGTCAATACTGAGATAACTGAATCTCCTAATACCTTATAAACTTCCACTGGAATACCATCCGGGCCAGGCGCCGTTCCTGACTTACTACTAGTCAGGGTTCTCCTAATTTCCTCAGCCGTTATTGGGGCGTTCAATGCTTCCTTTTCCTGCAATGATAAACCTAAAAGTCTATCAGCCCCTATCCAGTCCGTTACCATACCTTCATCCACCACTAACCTTTCCGAATACAATTGCGAAAAAAAGTTTCGGAAGGCGGATTCTATTGCCGCCTCATCTGATCTTTTTTCACCTGTATACTTCACTTCAACCTCCTTAATGTAATTCCTAACCCGGTCAGCTTTACCTTTCCAGGCTAACAACTTCCCCGCATTTTCCCCGTATTCAAAATGGGCCAGTTTACTTGCTTCCCATTTACTTTGAATTCTTCCCTGTAGTATATTTTCCAACTGACTTCTCAACCCATCCCAGCTAGACCTCAAAGCCTCCGTCTCACCTGCTTCAATTATTTTGGCTTTATATTTTCGCATTTCCTGCTCCAACGCAGAAATCTCTTCTTTCTGACATTTATGTTTCTGAATGGCACAACTCTTTAGCTGCCGCGGATGACTGCTTTAAACGTGTCCCATACTACAGATAAAGGGGCGGAGCCCAAGTTTACACTAAAAAAGAATTCGGCTTCCTTGCGCAGCTTTAACAACACCTCTTGATCTAATAATAATGTCCAATCAATCGTCCACCGGGCACTACAACTTATCTGACGAAAGCACATATTTAACGCCACCGCAGAATGATCTGATAAATGCGAGGGCAGATACACAATATTCTTCACCTCCTCTCTCAAACGCATATCTAATAGAAAATAATCAATTCGCGACGCATGTTTGTATTTCTTATTGAAAAAAGAAAAATCCCTGCTCTTCCCTGCCCTTTGCCTCCAAATATCGCCCAAACCAAATTCCTTCATCATTCTCCTTAAAAACTGTTGTGACTTAGGTGTACCTCGTGATTTACAGTTCTGCCTATCCAACTCATTGTCTAATACCACATTAAAGTCGCCCATCACAATGACCGGATCTGAGAATTCCAGCAGCTGAGAAAAAAGCTGTTTTAAGGGTTCTATATCGTCGCAGTTGGGCCCATAGCAGCCTGCTAAAACCAGATTACGACCCCCAAATTGTATTTTAGCTATCACCCATCGCCCAGCTAAGTCTGATCTAGACATCAGGATTCCCACACCCCCCAACTGTGCATGTTTAACTAAAATAGCCACCCCTTTATTATGATAGTTGTGTTCTGTACATGTAAATGTTCGCACCCATCTTAGTTTTTGTATTATATTAGTACACTCCACCTTTGTGAGGTGCGTTTCCTGCAAGACTAAAATTTGTGCCGTAGAATCCTGCAGATACTGTAATATTCGTTCCCTCCTTCCTCGCACCTTTAAGCCATTAACATTCCATGAAAGAATTTGTAGTGGTATATTCTGCACCCTCTGGCTTCCCTCCCTACTAGCCATCTATTAATCTTGAATAACAAATGGTTGGGCTGAACGAGGCACTGCTATTTACTTTCTTCCAACTCCCCCTACCCCCCTGAACCTCTCTCCCCCTCCCCGCCCCCTTCACCCCCACCCCCACCCGTGGAGAACCCCCCCCAACTAAGGACCATAATGATCCAAATATTAGAGCGCCCCCCGGTTCCTGGGAGAATTTCACCATTACCCATTGCACGCGGCCTTACTCAGTAGCCTGCCCATTTTTGACCGCCACCAATAACTCATCCGCTTCACTAATATCTCTGATATTATACATTTTGTTGTTATACATGACCCTAAGGAAGGCTGGGAATTTCAGCTGGGCTGAGACCCCCAAAGATTTGAAAATCTCCAACCGTTTTCCCAGTTCCCACTGACTATCCATAGTCTCCCTGGATAGGTCCGATCTAATCTCAAACACAATATCCTTCACTCTTAAGGACTTCAGTTTCAATGCTCTAGATAAAGGCCCTCATTCTGACCTCGGCGGTCTTTTCGCAAGACCGCCGAGTTACCGCCGCGGTGAAGACCGCCGACCGCGGCGGTATGCCGCTGTGCGCATTCCGACCGCTGGGAGCGTTCCGCCGGGAAACCGCCGGCAGCCAGACTGGTGGTCGGCGGGAAAGTGGAGACTGGTCAACCTCCACCGCCACGCCAGCAGAACACCGCCCCCAGAATTATGACCCACATTTCTGTGTGGCGGTCTTCTGTTGGCGGTGTGCTGTCGGCGGTCACGTCCCTATGGCTCCCGTCGCCTCCCGGAGGACCAACACACAAGGTAAGTTGATCGTCCGTGAGGGGAGGGGGTGGGGGGGTGTTGTGTGATGTGTGCGTGCATGGGGGTGTGCAGATGTGCATGTTGGGGTGCGTGCATGTCGGGGTGCGTGTATGTGCATTTCGGGGTGGGGGTGGGGAGGGGGTTCGTACCACCTCTGGGGGGTGGCAGGGGGGTGGAGGGGGTGGGGGGAGGACTCAGGGGGGCAGTGGGGGGTGGGGGGGGACCCCTATCAGTGCCAGGGAAGGAATTCCCGGGCCCCGATAGTGCCTACCGCCATGGTTCGCATGGCGGTTCCCGACCGCCAGAAACCGCGGCGGTAAGCAGGGTCATGATACGGGTGGCGGTCTTGGGGCGATCGCCGGGCCGGAGTGCGCAAACTCCAGCCCGTCGGTCATGACCGCCGTGGCGGTCGGAGTGGGGAAGTGGCGGTCGATCGCGGCGGTGACCGCCGCGGTCAGAATGCCATTTTTTGGACCGCCGGTCTGTTCGCTGTCCGACCGCCGCCTCTCCGCCGACCGCCAAGGTCAGAATGAGGGCCAAAATCTTTTCCTTCATCTGGTACGACAGAAAGTTTATCAAAATTTTCCGAGGTCTACTACTGTTTGTTCGTAGCTTAAAGGGGTCTCGATGAATTCTCTGAATATCCTTCCCAATTTCATCCTCGGTCTCCTCTAGATCCACCGCTGATTTAATTAATGATACTACGAAGGCTTTAAGATCGCTCCCTTCCGTGCCTTCCGGCACTTTCAGCAGTTTTAGATTATTTCTTCTGGAATAGTTTTTCATCTGCTCCACCCTGTTCTTTAGAGCCTGTTCACTCCTCTTCAATGTATCGATCTCACCCTTATGCTGTATCAGCTCCTCCTTCATATCCCCCATCACTTCTTCCAGGGCCTGCGTTCTTACCATTACGCCATCAATTTTCTTTTCTAAATTAGCACAAACCTCTCTTATCTCCCCTTGATTTACTTCTGAATCCGCAAAGCCCTTTTTTACATCTTCAGAAATGGACAAGATTAACGCCTCCAACGAGGAACTCAGTAAGGGGGGGATCACCGAGGCAGCCTGAGGAGGCTCCAGCGCTACTGACTTAGATGCGAAGTCCTGAACCTCTGCTGGGTTATCGTTTGGGGACTGAACTAGCACTGGGGCCGTCAGATCTTCTCCTGGCCGTGGCGGGGGGGACCTCGACCCCTCTCTGCCCTCATCCGTAGCGTTTTCCACCTGCCTGGTGGCAACCTCCATTGCAACTCTAGGCTGCCCAAGGGTAAGTGTAACTACCTCAGGTCTCACTTTAAAAAAAGACCTTAGAGAGGGCGTCAATTTGTCTCTACCCTTCAGCTTGCTCTCCCCCGCTTTCCTCCCCGCACTCCTGCCTCCTTCCCACGGTTTAGGTCTCAGGATTTTTTTTTTTGCTGATCCTCACTTGTCCCCCTTTTCCTCTGTAGTCACAGCCGAGTTGTCCTGGGGCGACTGAGCCGTCCCCTCCACACTTGTTAAGGGGAACGGGGGGGCAGGAAAAACGCCCCCCACCCCACGCTGCCTCACCGTCTTCTTCCTGGTGTCCTTCTTCGGATTCTCTTTGGGTTGCTCACCCGGCCGCAGCATTTCGGGAGCGGCTCCGCCCGTTCTGCTGCTGCAGCTACCGCTGCCGCTATTCCCCCGGAGGGGAATTCGCGCCACACTTTTACGGGTCCGGCGCAGCTCCAGCGCGGCCCGGTGCCACCAGACAGACTGTTTGTGACTTTAAAAAGGCTCCCTTGAGCCACTGGGCTGACGAGCTCTGGAGCATGCCAGTGAAGAGGTATTGAAACCGGATGATTAATGGCAGCATTTCCAGCACCCCGCAAACTTGTTCTCTGCTGAAGAAGGGATTAATCCAGAAACACATGTGTCCAGAGATGCACAGCAAAGGCTGCACCTATTTAGAGGTGAAATATTTAAAAGTAACTGAGTTCGTTTTTTGAGGAAACTACATTTATCATGATGCAATGGGGCAGATTATTTGCTGTGATGTTAGGCAGGTGTGCTCCTAACTGTTTGTGACTTTAAAAAGGCTCCCTTGAGCCACTGGGCTGACGAGCTCTGGAGCATGCCAGTGAAGAGGTATTGAAACCGGATGATTAATGGCAGCATTTCCAGCACCCCGCAAACTTGTTCTCTGCTGAAGAAGGGATTAACCCAGAAACACATGTGTCCAGAGATGCACAGCAAAGGCTGCACCTATTTAGAGGTGAAATATTTAAAAGTAACTGAGTTCGTTTTTTGAGGAAACTACATTTATCATGATGCAATGGGGCAGATTATTTGCTGGGATGTTAGGCAGGTGTGCTCCTAACTGTCTGTGACTTTAAAAAGGCTCCCTTGAGCCACTGGGCTGACGAGCTCTGGAGCATGCCAGTGAAGAGGTATTGAAACCGGATGATTAATGGCAGCATTTCCAGCACCCCGCAAACTTGTTCTCTGCTGAAGAAGGGATTAACCCAGAAACACATGTGTCCAGAGATGCACAGCAAAGGCTGCACCTATTTAGAGGTGAAATATTTAAAAGTAACTGAGTTCGTTTTTTGAGGAAACTACATTTATCATGATGCAATGGGGCAGATCATTTGCTGGGATGTTAGGCAGGTGTGCTCCTAACTGTTTGTGACTTTACAAAGGCTCCCTTGAGCCACTGGGCTGACGAGCTCTGGAGCATGCCAGTGAAGAGGTATTGAAACCGGATGATTAATGGCAGCATTTCCAGCACCCCGCAAACTTGTTCTCTGCTGAAGAAGGGATTAACCCAGAAACACATGTGTCCAGAGATGCACAGCAAAGGCTGCACCTATTTAGAGGTGAAATATTTAAAAGTAACTGAGTTCGTTTTTTGAGGAAACTACATTTATCATGATGCAATGGGGCAGATTATTTGCTGGGATGTTAGGCAGGTGTGCTCCTAACTGTTTGTGACTTTAAAAAGGCTCCCTTGAGCCACTGGGCTGACGAGCTCTGGAGCATGCCAGTGAAGAGGTATTGAAACCGGATGATTAATGGCAGCATTTCCAGCACCCCGCAAACTTGTTCTCTGCTGAAGAAGGGATTAACCCAGAAACACATGTGTCCAGAGATGCACAGCAAAGGCTGCACCTACTTAGAGGTGAAATATTTAAAAGTAACTGAGTTCGTTTTTTGAGGAAACTACATTTATCATGATGCAACGGGGCAGATTATTTGCTGGGATGTTAGGCAGGTGCGCTCCTAACTGTTTGTGACTTTAAAAAGGCTCCCTTGAGCCACTGGGCTGACGAGCTCTGGAGCAGGCACTGCATGCCAGTGAAGAGGTATTGAAACCGGATGATTAATGGCAGCATTTCCAGCACCCCGCAAATTTGTTCTCTGCTGAAGAAGGGATTAACCCAGAAACACATGTGTCCAGAGATGCACAGCAAAGGCTCCACCTATTTAGAGGTGAAATATTTAAAAGTAACTGAGTTCGTTTTTTGAGGAAACTACATTTATCATGATGCAATGGGGCAGATTATTTGCTGGGATGTTAGGCAGGTGTGCTCCTAACTGTTTGTGACTTTAAAAAGGCTCCCTTGAGCCACTGGGCTGACGAGCTCTGGAGCATGCCAGTGAAGAGGTATTGAAACCGGATGATTAATGGCAGCATTTCCAGCACCCCGCAAACTTGTTCTCTGCTGAAGAAGGGATTAACCCAGAAACACATGTGTCCAGAGATGCACAGCAAAGGCTGCACCTATTTAGAGGTGAAATATTTAAAAGTAACTGAGTTCTTTTTTTGAGGAAACTACATTTATCATGATGCAATGGGGCAGATTATTTGCTGGGATGTTAGGCAGGTGTGCTCCTAACTGTTTGTGCCACCAGACAGCCCCCGCTGTCCTCCAGATTGCCTCAGGTCTCAATAGCTGCGGCGTGCACATCCGTGTACTCGCAGCCGCCTGCTCGGCCGCCACGACCTGCCACGCCCCCAGGAACCGGAACAGGAAAGCGCCCTAGCGCGCTACGTGACCTCCGTAGCCCGCCATGTTCTCCTGGCCTTCTTCTGTTGCAGGCACCTAGTACCTAGAGTTCTTGATGAACCTACAAGCCCTATATATCCCCACAACCAGAAGAGTCCAGCAGACGTAACGGTATATTGCTTTCAAAATCTGACATTGCAGGAAAAAGTTACAGAGTAAAACGTGGAGAAAAATTTATGTTTTTTTCACCTCAAATTCAATATTTTTCTTTTTCAGTTGTTATTTTCTGTAAGAAACCCTTGTAGGATCTACACAAATTACCCCTTGCTGAATTCAGAATTTTGTCTACTTTTCAGAAATGTTGCGGTTTCTGAGATCCAGCGTTGGTTTCATGCCCATTCCTGTCACTGACTGGAAGGAGGCTGAAAGCACAAAAAAACGTAAAAATGGGGTATGTCCCAGTAAAATGCCAAAATTGTGTTGAAAAATTGGGTTTTCTGATTCAAGTCTGCTTGTTCCTGAAAGCTGGGAAGCTGGTAATTTTAGCACCACAAACCCTTTGTTGATGCCCTTTTCAGGAAAAAAAACACAAGCCTTCTTCTGCAGCCCCTTTTTCCCATTTTTTTGAAAAAAACAAAATTTTCACTGTATTTTGGCTAATTTCTTGGCCTCCTTCTGGGGAACCCACAAAGTCTGGGTACCTCTAGAATCCCTAGGATGTTGGAAAAAAAGGATGCAAATTTGGCATGGGTAGCTTATGTGAACAAAAAGTTATGAGGGCCTAAGCGCAAACTGCTCCAAATAGCCAAAAAAAGGCTCGGCACAGGAGGGGGAAAAGGCCTGGCAGCGAAGGGGTTAAAGAGACATATCAAAGCAAAATATATTAAACACAGTTCTTTTCAAAATAATATATTTTGCTTTGATATATGGAAATTGGTCCTAACTATCAGTAGTTACACAGAACTGTGTTAGTTTAATATATATATATATATATATATATTAAACAAACACAGTTCTGTTAAAATATAGTTTAATATATATATATATATATATATATATATATATATATATATATATATATATATATTAAACAAACACAGTTCTGTGTAACTACTGATAGTTAGGAACAATTTCCATGGGGAAATAATTTTTTGACTTGCCTATAAATTTGGTGGCAGTTAACGAATCTTCACAAAATTTTCCAAACAAAGGGGGTCATTACAACATTGGCGGTAATAGGCGCTTACCGCCGTGCAGAAGACCGCCAATACACCTCCGCGGCGGCGGCATTCCGCCACAGCTATTATGACACATATCTTGGAATCCGCCCAAAATCAGACACCCACACAACACCGCCACACCAAAGGCCAGTGATAAACTGGCGGAAAAAAATCCTCCACCTCCATGCCAACAGAAACACGCCCATGCTATTATGACCCACGAATCCACACAGCGGTCATTCAACCGCGGTATTCCATTGGCGGTACACACCGCCGCGCTCAAAATACACACACATCTCCAAAACACCGCCACATTGGACAATTACAAATACACACACCTGATACACATACACACACCACACCCACACACCCAATACAATATAAAACACACACCCACATCACCCACAAACCCCTACGACCAAAAATCAGAGACGAAGGCGACAGAGAGAGAGCACAGAATAGACAACCCCACCACACAGAGGCACACAACACCATCACCCACACAACATCCACGCACAAAACACCACACACCACTACACACACCACAACCATCACCACATACACCACCCCACACATCACCAACACCACCCCATGGCACGCCAAAGACACCCCCGCTTCTCCGAGGAGGAGCTCAGGGTAATGGTGGAGGAAATCGTACGGGTAGAGCCACAGCTATTTGGCTCACAGGTACAGCACACATCCATAGCCAGGAAGATGGAGTTATGGCGCAGAATAGTGGACAGGGTCAACGCCGTGGGACAGCACCCAAGAAATCGGGAGGACATCAGGAAGAGGTGGAACGACCTACGGGGGAAGATGCGTTCAACGGTCTCCAGGCACAACATCGCGGTACAGCGGACTGGCGGCGGACCCCCACCTCCTCCCCCACAACTAACAACATGGGAGGAGCAAGTCTTGACAATCTTGCATCCTGAGGGCCTTGCAGGAGTCGGTGGAGGATGGGACACTGGTAAGTCAAATCTTAACTATCATATCCCCCACCCTACCTGCATGCTATCACATACCCCCTCCCTCACCCCCTCCCCTATCACTACAACTCCTCACTAATGTACCCATGACACCAACCACCCATCCCAACACCAAGCCCTGCATGACACAACTAAGCATGGACACTCAGCACTAAAGCATGCCCACTGCACATACCCAGTACACCCCCACAACCATCACCACACAAACCCACACACAGGAATGCTTGCACTGGGGTACACAAACACCCACCCATTGCACACCACTACACACACACATGTAATAATCATCCTCTTATGCCCATGCAGGAACACGAAGGACCGTCACCACACCAGAGGGTCCAGACAACACCACTCCACCCCCAGAAGAGGCCCACAGTGACAATAGCAGCTCTGCCCTACTGGATCCTGATGACCAGCCCGGACCATCATGGGCCTCGGGCAGTCCGTTCCCCCTGCACAGGCACAGCCCAACACCGACCTTCCACCCTCTGGTAACACCAGCACAGCACCCACCCAGCGGGCCCAAACCTCCCTACCCAGGACAGGTCAATCAGCGGTGTGTCCATCACTACAGGGAACCCAGGATAACCCACCACCCCAACAACAACAGGGACCTGGGGGCAGTGGTAGTGGGCACACGGTCCAGGGGACGGAGGCACAGGAACACAGGGGAACTGGGAGGGCTGCTGTGCGACAGGGGGCGGACAGGCCAAGGGAACCCACTCTCCACGAGGCCCTCTCCTCCATCATGGGAGCCTACCATCACTCCCAGGAGACAATGGCCACAGTCCTGGACAAGTTGCAGGAGACCCTGCGTCTGCAGGACGAACTGTATTTGGGGTTCAGGGAGGAGCTCAGGAACATCAGCTCCGCCCTGGGCACCATCGTAGGGGTGCTGAAGGACATACAGCAGACCTTGATGGACACCGTGGCACTCCAAGGGGCCCCTGGCACTAGCATGGACAATGAACTGCCCACCACCTCCGCCGGCGCTAGTGGACAGGACGCCCCGCCACAGGACCAACACACCAGCACCCCACCCCCTGCAGACGGACAGCCACCACGCAAGCGGTCCCTGAGATCCAGGAACAGGACAGAGCAAGATGGCAAGACCCCCGCCAGGAAATGAGACCACCCTGATTGTCACCCCACTGTCCCACTTTGTTACCCTGTCCATACTTAAACTGCCCCAGCTCCACTTCCAATGCCCAGATGGGCAGTGCACCTGTGAGACTAATAGACTGGACTCTGCCATGGACATTCCTCCGCCATCACCCATCACCATTTTACAACCCCCTCCCATTTCTGAGCACTTCAATAAACACCCTTGAAACACAAAACAATCTGGAGTCAGTCTGTGATTTAGTAAACATGTATTATCAATGACAGTGTCATAATGGGTGTACCATTGTAAAGCTAACATACCTATGTCACATATCACAAGCCCTTGAAGGATGCAAGCAGTTGACACCAGTGTAACCACACCTGTGAAACCGTTATGGGAGGGTACAACTCAGTTACCAAATAGTGATTGAATTCGAAAAACAGGATAGAGGTAGACGTGTGAAAGTTAATGTAATGCAAAAAATGAAAATGTTCTCACCTGTGTCTCACTGGAAATATTGCTGTATGACTGACTCCCTGTTGTCGTTTTCTTCTTCATCAGCTTCATCCTCATCACTGTCCACAGGCTCCACAGCTGCTACAACACCGTCATCGGGATCATCCTCCTGCAGAAAAGGCACCTGGCGTCGCAAAGCCAAATTATGGAGCATGGAGCAGGCGATGATGATGTCGCACACCTTCTTCGGTGAGTAGAATAGGGATCCACCTGTCATATGGAGGCACCTGAACCTGGCCTTCAGGAGGCCGAAGGTGCGTTCGATCACCCTCCTAGTCCGCCCATGGGCCTCATTGTAGCGTTCCTCTGCCCTGGTCCTGGGATTCCTCACTGGGGTCAATAGCCAGGACAGGTTGGGGTAACCAGAGTCCCCCATTAGCCATACACGGTGCCTCTGGAGTTGACCCATCATATCAGGGATGCTGCTATTGCGCAGGATGTAGGCGTTATGCACTGAGCCAGGGAACATAGCATTTACCTGCGATATGTACTGGTCTGCCAAACATACCATCTGTACATTCATGGAATGATAACTCTTCCTGTTCCTGTACACCTCTTCACTACTGTGGGGAGGACCAGAGCTACATGGGTCCCATCAATCGCACCTATGACGTTGGGGATATGTCCAAGGGCATAGAAGTCACCTTTAACTGTAGGCAAATCCACCACCTCAGGGAAAATGATGTATCTCCTTACGTGTTTCAGCAGGGCAGACAACACTCTGGACAACACGTTGGAAAACATAGGCTGGGACATCTCTGATGCCATGGCCACAGTTGTCTGAAAAGACCCACTTGCAAGGAAATGGAGCACTGACAGCACCTGCACGTCAGGGGGGATTCCAGGCGGATGGCGGATTGGTGACATCAGGTCTGGCTCCAGCTGGGTACATAGTTCCTGGATTGTGGCACGGTCAAACCGGTAGGTTACGATGACATGTCGCTCTTCCATTGTCAACAGGTCCACCAGCGGTCGGTACACCGGAGGATTCCGCCATCTTCTCATATGTCCCAGCAGACGGTGCCTATGAACGACAACAGCGAAGAACCAGTCATTATTCCTCCAGGAATGTACCCACAGTCACACACAGGACTACACCACTCACAAAACCCTTCCTGGATGTGTGTTGAGTGTAGGCCTAGCTATGAGTGACGCAGTAGTAAATTAAGCCATGTGGGCCCCTGAAATGGCGGATGCCTGACCTCTAAAGTGGGACAATGGGATTGTGGGGTAACTGCGCTGGCGTTGCACACCGTCGCGGTAGGCGGTCGTAGACCGTGGCGCAATGCTGCATTGGTTAACATTGGACCCTATGGGTCCCAGGAGCCAATGAACAGGTGCGCCAGCGGTGATGATGCGCCCACCGCGGATGTCACCCCCGCGGACGTCACCGCCATTTTCTATCTGTACAATCACTAGATATCTGACCTTCGACAGGAGAGGACCTACACTGCAAGTGCTGCTGTGACCTCGGTCTGGAAGCGACGATGGCTGCTGCGTCTGGGGAAAGGGCCCCTGCCTTCACTGCACAGGAGTTGGAGAAACTGGTAGACGGGGTCCTCCCCCAGTACACGATACTCTACGGTCCTCCAGACCAACAGGTTAGTACACAGGAAGCACGTTGTATGGGCTAGGCCTGGGTGGAGAGGGCTGGTTGGAAGAGGGAAGGGGGCAGAGTTCATAGAACATCAATGCATGTGAATGAATGGGCCACATGGCCAGAGTAGGGAGGGGGCCACTCACAACGACGGTGCAGTTGGTAATGACTGTTCCTCTTTCCTTGTGCATGTCATGTAGGTCAGCGCCCACCAGAAGAGGGACATTTGGCGTGCCATCGCCAAGGAGGTCCGGACCCTGGGGGTCCACCAGAGACGGGGCACCCACTGCCGGAAGAGATGGGAGGACATTCGCCGCTGCAGCAAGAAGACGGTGGAGGCTCAGCTGGGGATGGCCTCCCAACGTGGGAGGGCTGCCCGTCACACCATGACCCCCCTGATGTTCCAGATCCTGGTGGTGGCCTACCCGGAGTTGGATGGGCGCTTGAGGGCATCACAGCAGACACAAGGGGGTGAGTACAACCTCATTCTGCAGACTTTGCGTGCAGTGGAGGTGTCTGGGTGGGGGAGGAGGGCTGTGGGTGTACCTAGGCCAGGGCGAGTTCCGTAGGCAAGGGCCCTCCGTAATGTAGGCCATGTGGCACTCTACCCCACCTCAGCAGAGTGCCAAGTAGAGGTATAGTTGCCCCTGTGGCAAACATGTGCGCATATGTCCACCATTGCCATATAGGCCAGATCCCAGAAATTGCATGTGCAGAGGGCAGGAGCCCAGCGTAATGCAGGGGGCAGCTGCGTTTGTCTTGTCCGCCAACGGTAGCGGTATGCCATGCACTAAAACCCTCTTTCTTCTGTCTCCCCCCCCTTTTTCTGCTCTCCCTGTCCTTTTGTACATCAGCATCAACAGGCGGAGGTACAGTGGCACCGGAGCACAAGGGAGCTGCATCCCACATGGCCATGGAGGGCCACACCACGGACTCTGAATGCACCAGTGGGACAGAGGGCGCGGGGAGCTTCACGTCGGCAACCGGATCACCAACCAGCGACACAGACTCGTTCGACGATGTGGGCTCCCTTGTGGTGGCGGCACCATCTGTGCCCCCCACCTCTACAGGCACAGCCGCCACCTCCCCTACCAGCACCGCCCTCCCAGCAGCCCCTCAGCGTTCGCCCCGTGCCCGCTCACCCAGGAGGGTGGGCATCACCTTCGCGCCAGGCACCTCAGGCCCTGCCCCAGTCACCCCTGCTGCCCTCAGTGAGGAGGCCATTGACCTCCTCAGGTCACTCACTGTTGGGCAGTCTACCATTGTGAATGCCATCCAGGGTGTAGAATGAGAGTTGCAACACGGTAATGCATTCCTGGAGGGCATTCATTCTGGTCAGGCTGTCCTTCAGCGAACCCTGCAATCTTTGGCCTCAGCACTGATGGCAGCCATTGTCCCTGTGTCTAGCCTCCCCCCTCCAACTTCCTCCACCCAGACCCAATCTCCTGTACCCCAGCCTATCCCAAGCACACCTACAGACCAGCATGCACACAAGTCAACACACCCAAGTAGCTCAAGCAAACATAGGCACCACACACACCACAGGCACTCACGCAAGCCTCAGCCACATACAGACACAACAACATCCACTGTCTCCACTATTTCCCCCTCCTTCTCTTCTCCCTCCTCCCTCCCAGTCTCGTCTACACACACACCTGCATGCACCACATCTACAGGCACCATGAATCGCACCAGGACACCCAGCACCACAAGCCGCTCACCTGCCCTCACCACCTCCACTGCCATTTACATGTCCCCTGTGTCCTCTCCCAGTGTGTCTTTGACGCCCCCTCCCAAAGTACCCAAACGCCAGCAATCACTCACCCAACATCCATCCACCTCACGACAGCCTTCAGTACCTGCACCTGCACCCAAAACAGCTAAAGTGACACCTCCTACAACCACCTCCTCTTCCTCCACGCCCAGACCCCCTCCAGCTACCCATCCCAGTGTTCGTCAGAAACTGTCCCTCTGTAAAGTTGACCTTTTTGCCCCCCCCCCCCCCAATTCATCAGTCCCGTCGTAGCGCCTCAGCCAAAAAGCCTCCAATACCAGTGGTGCCTGTTCAAGGTTTTTGGAGTGCACCGTCCACCAGGGCAGGCAGTAGGACCCGGAGCCAAGGCACTGGCAGCCCACCCCCTGTAAAGGCTCTAAAATTGGAGAGTGGACGACGGGACCGTGTTATGACTCCTGGTGGGAAAACAACTGACATGGGTTCCAAGGGGATTGGAGAGTCAGCTGTGACTCCACCAAAGGTGGGGAAGGGCCAGAGGAAGTCTCCCCAGCCTGTTGTGAGTGTCACGGCGGAGAAGTGCGCCATCATTTGCGGCGGTCGTGACTCAACCGCCAGCACCGTCGTTACTGGTCAGGAGACCACCGCCGGAGTCACAGCCCAGAAGGGCCCAATCATCGTCACTGGTCAGGAGACCACCGCCGGAGTCACAGCCCAGAAGGGCCCAAGTATTGTCACTGGTCAGGAGACCACCACCAGAGTCACCGCCCAGGAGGGCCCAATTATCGTCACTGGTCAGGAGACCACCGCCAGAGTCACAGCCCAGGAGGGCTCAAGTATCGTCACTGGTCAGGACACCACCGCCGGAGTCACAGCCCAGGAGGGCCCAATTATCGTCACTGGACAGGAGACCACCCCCAGAGTCACAGCCCAGGAGGGCCCAAGTATCGTCACTGGTCAGGAGACCCCCGCCGGAGTCAGTGCCCTGGAGGGCCCCGGCTGCCACAGCCCCGCTGGGCAATGATGAAACGTCATGGCACACACCAATGTCCTTATCAGAACCGCCATGTCAAAGCACCGCTGAACAGGGCAAAGACCGCCATGTCAAAGCACCGCTGAACAGGGCAAAGACCGCCATGTCAAAGCACCGCTGAACAGGGCAAAGACTGCCATGGCAAAGCACCGCTGAACAGGGCAAAGACCGCCATGGCAAAGCACCGCTGAACAGGGCAAAGACCGCCGTGGCAAAGCACCGCTGAACAGGGCAAAGACCGCCATGGCAAAGCACCGCTGAACAGTCCTGAAACGCCATGGCAAAGCACCGCTGAACAGTCCTGAACCGCCATGGCAAAGCACCGCTGAACAGGGCAAAGACCGCCATGGCAGAGCAGCGCTGAACAGGGCAAAGACCGCCATGGCAAAGCACCGCTGAACAGTCCTGAACCGCCATGGCAAAGCACCGCTGAACAGTCCTGAACCGCCATGGCAAAGCACCGCTGAACAGGGCAAAGACCGCCATGGCAAAGCACCGCTGAACAGGGCAAAGACCGCCATGGCAAAGCACCGCTGAACAGGGCAATGCACCGGGTAGGAATGAATGGACCGCCACATCAGGCATCCTTATCCCATGTGCAGCTGGGACAGTGACAGGACACGACCTTTCACGGGGAGACTCATCCAGTCTGGGCACCAGTCCCCCCCAAGACCAGTTGAGACCTGCATCAACTTGAGAGACTCTGGCTTTGCACTCCCCAGGATGGCACAGTGGGCAAACCACCCACTGCAAAGACTTGTGAGACTGTTGCTTTGCACTCCCCAGGATGGCACAGTGGGCAACCCACCCACTGCAAAGACTTGTGAGACTGTGGCTTTGCACTCCCCAGGATGGCATAAATGGGCATGGAGCCCCGTCGTGGATCTGGCTTTGCAGTCATCCGGCTGAGGTGCCCCCCCTTCCCTTCCCCCTGAGGTGCCTGTAGTATTTCTATCTGATGCCCCGGCAGTGTTCTTTCCGATTGTGGTCAGGTATCGTTTGTGGGCCTCGCCCATGCATTTTTGGACTGTTGGTGCACGCACATTGTTATGTACATATCTGCACTACTTCTCGTCTTGTATATAATTATGACTGATTTTCAAATATATACATTGTTTGACCGATTTTCGCTTTGTGTATTCATTCTTCCGGGGGGATTGTGGGTTGTTACTGTGAGTTTTTGTGAATGCATTGGTGTGTATGTTTTAATATGCGAGGGTGGGGGTGTTTGGTGTGTGTCCCCCTAACTTTTGCCTACTCCTCCCCCATGTCGTAGGTGCAGTACTCACCGCTGTCTGCGGCGCCTACGTAGCTGTTGGTCGTAGAGGAGCAGAAAGACAAGGGCAGGGAGTATTTGGAGTTCTGGCTCCATGGATTCCTCGTTCCTCGTGGGATATGTTAAGGTGAGCGTTTTTCCATAGCAAAAGCTGTTTCCGCCGTGTTTTTATCCACGGTGAATCCGCCCCGGAAAAGGTGGCGGATTGGCGGGTTGTAATACTGTGGGCGGTACATTGTCTTCCACCTGTCTGTTGGCGGTGACCGCCGCACTGCTTGTCTGAACCGCCGTGGCGGGCAAAGTGTTAAAGTGGCTGTCTTTGTTGGCGGTTTCCGGCAGGGTCATAATTCCCTTTTTTTGTCCGCCGGCCTATTTGCAGTGTTTCCGCTGCTTTAACACCGTCCGCCAGGGTCGTAATGACCCCCAAAGTGTCTTACTGTTTCTTATTGTGCATGGTAAGTTTTTAAATGCATTGCAGTGAATCGCTGGTTTTGAGCATCACAAAAAGGAGAATGTATAAAGGATGATAACCGATTTTAGTTACAAAATAATTCATTTGTTGCTAAGGTGATTTTACCTTGTGAAAAAGTATTTTGCTGGTATTTCATGAATAATGTTTGAGAGAAAACCGTTTTCTCATGATTTTTCCATAGAGGTTATGGAATGTGCTCCAGAATATAAAAACAGAGCATTTTGGGCCATATGTACGAACACATTTTCCCATAGACATAATATGGGGAAAACATCTGGCCCATTCTGTCAATTCACACTATCTTTCTCAGCGATATGAGAAAGAAGTCTGACTTTCTCAGTAAAATATGTATAACAGGAGGAGCCTATCAGTTGATTCCCTTGCGTTCTTATGCAGCCTCCCATAGTGTTCTGAAGAACAACAAGAGTGCTAACAGTCTTACTTATGACAAAATGTGGCACCCCTAAAGCCATCTTGATTGAATCAAAGTGGTAAAACATAAAGCATTTCATTTAAAAAGGAACAAAATGAGGGGTTTCAAATAGCTTCCTCTTCTATTTCATTAAAACATTCTGACATGTAGGCTGAGACATGCACTTACAACACCATCAGCAGACTGCAAGTTAAGTCCCTGGTGATCAGCAGTTTACTGGAGTGTTCTAAGGAGTAATGAGAGCGCTAACATTTTGAATTTATGCCAAATGTGTGGCACATCTGACTGCCATCTTGATAGAGTCGAATTGGAAAACTGAAAGCATTTTCTACTGAAGATACTGCAGTAAATGAGAAGATTAGGGAGCTTCATAATAAACAAGTCTCCAAGGATGGCCACCAGGGAAAGAAGAGCCCAAATGTAGCACAAATATCACCTAAATCTAGCCCAAGTATACCCTAATGACAGAAGTGTACAAAAAAGAGACAGTTGCAGCATAAAGGACCATGAAGGTTAAGAGGGAGGGGGCAGTGACAACAAAGCAGGCAAGGTAGTAGGGAGGGGATAGGGGCCTGCACATTGAAAACAGTGGGCAGCTGGAAAGGGGGCAGGGTTGGAGCAGCAAGCTGACTATTAAGGGCAGGTGAGATGGGCTCTGGAAGTGCAACACACCTTTTAGGGCAACAGTGAGACTATAACGACATACATACAGACAAAGGAGTGAAGGTAGGAGGGGTGTCAGGGACAACAAGCTGACCTCACAGGGCAAGCAGGAAAAGCTGTGGCAGCACAGAAGGCAATGCGTAGCAAGCAGGAGTGTTAGTGGCAGCACAGCGGCCCTGATGGGCAAGAGGGAGGGGGTAGGGGCAGGCACAAAGGACCACGTAGGACAGAAGGGATGGGTAGGGGGATGGACACTGACAAGAGAGGGCAGGGGAAGGGTCCTCACAATAGACAACGAGGGGTAGGCAGGAGGAGCAGTTGCAGTACAATAGAGCATGGAGGGCAAAAGGCAGTGGCAGCAAAATTGACCATGGAGAACAGTAGGAAGGGGATGGGGCATGGAGCCTGGAAAGGCAGGGTTGAGGTGACAGGGAAAGGCAGCAGTCATCTTACCATGCTAGACAGGTGGGAGGAGCAGTGGTAGCTCAACAAAACACTCAGAATAGATAGGAGGGGCAGTGGCAGGTCCATGGAACATGGTGGGCAAAAAGGAGGGCGCAGGGGCAAGTACACAGACACTGGATGGCAGGGAGAAGGAGGGTATAGGCAACAAGCTAAGCACTGAGGTAAGAAGAAGGGCAATGATGGGGTTTAGAATTGGGCAACAAAGGGCAGGATGAGTGGGAAAGGACATCAAGCTAAATGGAGGGCAGTGGCAGCACAACAGACCATGCAGGGCAGGAAGGAGTGGCTGATGCATGGGCTTCAACAACAGAGGGTAGGGAGGAGGTAAATAGGGCAGTAAGCTAACAGTTCAGAGAAGACAGGAAGGGCAGTGGCAGCACAACGCCAACACAGGGCCCTAATGAAGGAGCAGGGTCATTGACTTGGACAATGAATGGCAAGGAGGAGGGGGGACAGAAGCAGCAAGCTTGGGTGGGGTAAGCAAAATGCCAGGCCAGGTCCTCCAATTCCCCCACCATGCATTTTTTATTGGCATCTTAGCTAACAATAAAAACCCCTAGAAATTCACTGAAAAAACAAAGGCTTTAGGGCTTTATAGTTAAGAAATGGAATTGAAAAAAACCTTAGAAATTAATAAAATTCATTTAAAAAACAAAGTTTACAGGTACATTATAGCTAGGATCAGATTTTACACGCACAACACCATATAAATTCAGCTACTATAGAGTTATCTCAAGCACCTATAACTTGTGCCCTCACAATGCACAAATTTATCATCAATAATTTAATTGCAAATGTTGCAGTGATAATATTAAAGATACCATAGAAGGTGTCATCAATTATATAATATGTGGAGTAATTAGTTGCACATGGCAAAGGTGTGCGTTATAATTACCTTAGGGTGATAGTTATAGTTACTTGAAATAACTCTAACTATAACTGCTGAATTTCTATGGTTTTGTACGAGTAAACTCAGAATCTAACTATAACGTCCCTGTAACATTTATCTTTTTTAGTGAATTTCTATGTTTTTTTAACGAAAAGTAATTTAAATGACTTTGGCCCTCATTACAACATTGGCGGGCAGCAACTGCCGCCCGCCAAGTTGTTACTGCCATGCGGCCGCCAATGCGGCTGCACTCCCATGTTGGCCATTACGAAATCCCCGCCGGCCCAGCGGGGATGACGGCGGCAACACGGGTGCCAGCTCTAAATGGAGCCGGCGGTGTTGCGGCGGTGTGACGGGTGCAGTTGCACCCGTCGAGCTTTTCACTGTCTGCATAGCAGACAGTGAAAAGCTCCATGGGGCTGTGGCAGGGGACCCGCAACTCCCCTTTCCACCAGCCTTTTCATGGCGGTTCCTACTGCCATGAAAAGGCTGGAGGGAGGGGGACTCGTAATCCCCATTACAACCGCCGGGACCAACGTGGCGGTAAACCACCGGTCAAGGCGGTGCGTAATTAGCAGGATTGCACTGCCAGCCTGTTGGCTGTGCAATCGTCAGAACAGACCTGGCGGACTTTGACCGCCAGGGTTGTAATGAGGGTCTTTATGTTAATCCAACCACCTCTGTGCACAGCATTCGGCCGTAGGTTGGCCGCAGGGGCTGCAGGCAATGCCATATAACCACCCAACCCCATGCAGCCTGTGTACAGTGGGGGTAGGCCAAAGGGCCTGTCTCTGTCAGTGGATCCATGAGTGGGTGTGTGAGTGTCTGAGTGGGTCTGAAAGTGGGTGTGTGAGTCTATGAGTGGGTCTGAGTGGGTACATGAGTCTCTGAGTGCATGTACGAGTGAATGAATTAGGGTATGACTGAGTCTGTACAGCGATTCTATTCATGTGCACATTCATGAATAGTCACAAATTATTCATGACCCTAGATATACAAATTTGAATTTTCCTTAATTTCTTGTAAACTACTAAACAAATTTACCCCAAATAACAAAAATGCCCTTCTGCAGACCAAACACTACCTGTCTGCCAAATTTGGTGTAATTCTGTCCAACGGCTCAGGCTGCAGGTGTGTCTAAAGAGTCTATTGGAAATTAACATGGGAAACGCATCTATTTGACTGACCCTTTTCTCAGCCCCCACTTGAAGGATCACCCTGAAACTTTCTATGTGCAACAAGATTCACTGGCACACTTTAAAAAAAAAAATCCTGAACATTCGTCAAACGATGCCAAAGATATAGGTAAGCCAAAAAATGTTTTTTCTATAGAAGCTTGGTTGTAACTATAACTACCTACTGGTGACTGTCAGTAGGGTATATATTATATGTATCTGAAGTAGAAGTGCACCACACTCAATTAAACTATCAAACAATCCCCAGTCAAATTCACAGAAGTAGTTTCAGTCCACTCAGTTTAATGATTTTTTTCTTGATATGTTTCTGTAAAAAATTGTTCAGAATAAATATATGTGATGTTGACGGAAGTACAGCTATAATAACGTAGTGTTGATACTATATGAGATAAAACTAGTTATTGTGGATGCTTTCTAAGACCCATTATGAGCTGCATACATTTTGTTATGTTTTTGACATCATGTTTTCAACATTTATGAAGTCTGTAGCACATGGAGGGATGTGATTCAATAATATCATATGTGGTATGTGTATTTCATTGGGATGTTTGTGAGATATGTTCAGTTGTCTGTGTCTGTGTCTTTGTCTGCCCTTGGAATGGGTTTAATTGTTAAGGGGATTTGTGTTCACATGCAAATTTATTGTTTTTTAGGATACTTATGTTAGTATTGTGGTAGTGTTATTTTTTATGTGTTGTTTGTATGAATTGTATTACAGCCCTGAAGAAGTCCAGTTTTGGACGAAACTAACTGGCTGTCTTCTTGGTGAATGCAAAAACAACAGATGATGGACGGAATGCATAACAAATCAAATATTCACCCCCAGTCCCAGATCTGAGTTTAATCCATTTGTTATTTTTGCCTGCCATGCCATATGCATCAAGTAGTGAATGTATCAAGCCTTTTACAAGAAAATAAATTGATGAACTGAAACTACTCAGGAGTGTGGTGCACTACTACTTGGGTTATATGTCATGTCCTTGTTTTTAAAGGATTGCACCTTGGCAGCAGGTGCTGCTAGTGAGTGCACATGAATAAGTAATGAACTGATGTATTTAAACATTTAGGAACTTGGGAGAGGTGCATTTTTTTGGTCCTGCTGCTGTTAGTTTGTATATATATAGATATATATATCTATATATATATATATATATATATATTATATATACTTAAATAGGCCACAAACGTCAGGGTAAAGGCATGCTTTGTAAAAGCGTATGCGTGGTACAAAAATACAGGGGAAAAATGCATAGTAAATGCATGCGTTGCGTTGTGTTTTATATATATATATATATATTTCAATGTCTCTTTTAGTTCTTCGGTGTCCAGCTATCCGCAGTTAGGAACAAAAATCTGGTTAAGTAGGGAAGCAGTGAGTTCGGTGACCAGAGACCCCAGACTAAGGCAAACCTTGAGAAAACAGAACAGAAAGAAAGGAAATCGATGAAAGGAACCCATCCCCATTAGTCATTAGGAAAAAAAAACTTACAAAATATGAAAGGCAGGTATGAGACATCAAAATGCTGGTAAGTTTAACCTTCGCTTAATTTACTTAAACTTGGCTGCAAGCTTCACTTGTTCTCTGCCGTCGCCTTCACCTGAGGTCAGCAAGTGACCTTTGATGATGGATGCGTTATTTCATGCTTTCTGGTTTTTCCTAGTGCAGCTGGGATAGCACATAAATCTCTTTCTGGTGCTCACAGCCCAGTTTGCAGTAATTCTTACCTAATCATGTTTTTAGAAAAGTGTGTGGATTCAGAGGGGAAATGAAAGGCACAAAATAGATACAATGCAAGGAGGCACTGAAAATTAATGTAAGATGTACCTTCACAATTTTGGATCCACACTTTTGACTTACTATTTTTTCGAATTTAGATTTATACCAAAACATTAACACACAAATTAGATATTTAATATAAACAACTCTAAAAAGATTAAGAAAGATAACTTTTAAAAAATACAAAAGCTAAGATATTTGTATTGGTGCTTACTTACCCGCCCGCAATTATATTCTAAAATAAAAGATCCAAAATAATGGTAGCACGAAATTGTGTTGTTCAAAAATGTGACATACAACCGAAAGCAAGGTGCGAAGAAAGTAGGTAAATCCAAATGGAGGTCTGATGTGTTGGTAAGACTATGCTTAAACATATGGTGCTGTGCATGCATCTACGTAGCCTCAAAACAACTCAATGTTTCGTAAAAAAAATAAAAAAAAACACATCTTCAGAAATAAAATAAAGCCATGGCGGTAATATAAAACTATTGTACCTGATGTGCAGTTAAAATCCTAATTTTATTCAAGACAGATGGCTCCTCTCCTGACATTATTTCTCCTCGTGGAGTCTTGGAAAACAGTAAGAAATACAACACGTTCCAAAAATAAAATGCAAATATGACAAAAACTAGACATACCACAAAGCCAAGAGAAACAAATGGCATTTAGAATTGATAAACTGTCGTTAATAGTGTGAACATAAATAATCGACTTATAAAAGCAAAACACCTCATTGAAGAACTGCATGGATTGCTTCTTCTATTACTCTTTTATTACGGAGTAATTTAGTTGTGAAAGCATGTGTAAATATTTACCTTTGAAGTGCTGTTTTTAGGTGTGGCTATTGACACCTTTAGCCGTTTGCCTGTGTTGGACCTTAATAAGTAAACTTACATGGAGACGCAAATAGGTTGATGAATCTTTTGACTCGCTTCAAGGTTTTCCCACCATATATCCCGTACATGCAGATCAATAATCAATAACAATCAATAACATTAGTAATCAATAGTAGTCAGTAATTACCACACACCATGACCTTTCAGTCATGAATAACCACACCTTTGTGCAAAAGTTAGATTGTTTATTTCCTTATATTAACAAAGCAAATGCTATGTAACTCAATCTCAAAATCAAATGATAAACATACAGAAAAAACACTGGCTGACCAAAACGGCAAAAGAATCGCAATCTAATCAAAGCATGAACTACTACACATTCTAAAGTTACAGTACAAATTAATAGCAAGAAGAACTGTGCAAACGATATAACATGCACTTAGAATTCAGCAAAGAAAATACATCAATTGTCATTTCATGTAGTGAACTTGATCAGTGAGAACCCTAACTAACATCAGATTAGAATAGCATGTTTGGGCTTCATGCAAAACAATTTGGTCAACATGAAATTGGAAAACATCTAACTATGGCTCTATCAAAGTAGCGGTTGGTACCTAGAAATAAAAGCAAGTAGACATAGCAATCATTGACAGTGACAGTATACCTCTCCTCAATTGGATCAGCAACCTAAGACAGTCTTCGTCATCAGGACATCAGTGTGGTCAGTGAAGCATCAGGATTCAGCATCAAAGTTTAGAAAAAGCAAAGTCTCTTTAAGCAATAAAGTTAAGCTTGTCTCTTCTCAAGATGGGAGAATGGGCAGATGAAGGTGTCTTCTCTCAGTGCAGTCCGGATAAGTTAGATTTCCTACAACTACTTCCCATGTCCCTATTGGTTCAAGAATCGCATGTTTGCAGTTAATCCAATGAAAATAAAACCCCATATCTAAAAGTATGTGCTAGTACATGGTTCACATGTCGATGATTGGCTCACATTCTTCCATTCTCGTCATGGCGCTCATCAGGTAACAATATTGTTGCAGCTTATACTCCAGTCAGTAAACTTATTGTGTTCTCCTGGGAAAGTCAAGTCTCACACAGATTACATTAAACATTGTTTCATTAGCGAGTATATCATCTCCTAGCAAGCAGTTCTCATTAGAAACACTTCAGCTATGAGCATTTGGTCAGCACAGTGAAAAATCACTATGTAATTCTCTAAGGATTCATTTTATGAGTCAGTTAAGAAATGCAGCTTGACATGAGACCGTGCCACTAGGCCAGGACCTTGCTAAGTTAAGGCCTACGATTAAAAAAGCTAATACATAATACATAACCCTTAATATGACATATTACTACATTAATAAAACAAAAGCTCAACATTTCATATTAATAAGCCATTTATAAGTACACTTCGTGAACATTGGTGGCCATTCTGGTCGGCGCACCTTCAAATGCGCACATTCTTTTTCTCTACATTATTACATTTTCTATGCAAATTCAACACTCAGAATACATGAATAATCATTAATAAACTAATTTAGTAACTCCTACGTTAACACTTGCTCTTATGTCTACAACTAGTACATGCACACAGACACACAGACACAGACACACCAATACACACTCACACACACACACACGCAATGCAGGTTTTGGGGTAACTCCCCTTGAACTATAGGATAGTTTTTAGCCCCTTTCTTCCATTGCAGTAAAGAAGTGTTATTCTCATTTTGTCTCAATACAACAGAGCATTTCCCTTTCACCAGTATGGTGCATGTGTATCATTTAGCTTGGTGCAATATGGTCTTTTTGTTGTCTCTACTGGGTACTATGGGGAAAGAAACAAAATAAACAAATTGGACAGAATGATCAGGAGGAGCTAGATTACATAAAATGTATAGAAATTAAGCCATGTAGCAATGAACATGTTTTACTCTTTGTTTGAAACAAAAAAAACTAACTTAGACAATAAAACAAAGTAAACATGTGAAATTAATGTTTTGATAGCGGCTACATTTAATTCAAAAACAAATAAAAGAACAAACATATCTATCAGTTTTTTAGGGAAGAAAGCCATTTATGATGGTACTTTTAAAGATATAAGCATCATAACAAAAAAATTTATGTGCAGTTCTGCTTTTCTGACTTTTTCTTCGCCTCAGTTTAATCATAGTAATAACATTGTTCAAAGGAGTGACCTTTGTGGCCACTGGATCACTCCCCATGCGTACAGCGAGACCCAGCTGTCCCCGTGTCATCCTCTCCCCACCCTCGCTGCTCCCTGCTGGTCATCCCTGGTGTCTAGTGGTAAGCGCCTTCTCTGTAATCACTGTGTTTACATTGTCCTGTCTGTAATTGACGCGTTTGCCTTGTCTTGTCTGTGATTGCCGCGTTTGCCTTGTCTTGTCTGCATTTGCTGTGTTGCCTTGTTTTTAACCTTTTTTTCCGTTCTTGCTGCGCCTGTTCCTTTTCTTTTTTGCCGCCCTGTGTGACCCCCTACCCCCGCAGCGCCTCGGCTCCCCCGAGCTGTCTCCTTTTCCCGCTGCTGCGTCCCTGAGGCCCGCCCCCCTCGAGCCCCCATTCGTTCTCGCCTTCCGCCTCCCAGCTGCTCCTCCCTCCCTCCTAATGGCGGTCGCTGGGCGACCGCGCCGCTGGCGCGGCAGAGGCAAGCCTGTCTGCGCCCGTCCACGCCTGGACCGCGCCCTGCGCCACCCCCCCGGTCCACGGAACCCCGCACCTCCAGACACCACTACACTGCCAGCGACCTCAACGCCGTGAACCCTGGCCTCTCCACAGCATGCTTCCAGTCCTCACCAAGGAACACCCTTCTCCTGCCACAACTGCAGATTCACCTGCGACAGAACCAACCACCTCCACTGCATACTCCTTAACACCCGCTCTGCACGCAAGCACGCCATCAAGCTCTGGGACTTGCTCGACACCTCTGCCCTGGACGTGGCATTTCTTACCGAAACCTGGTGGAACGACTCCTCGGCGCCCGACATCGCCATAGCCATCCTGGAGGGCTACAAGATCACCGGCATGGATCGCACAAACGGAATTGGAGGAGGAATAGCCATCGCCCACAAGTCCACCCTCAAGGTCCACACCCACACGGACGACACCCTCAAGACCGCCGAACATCTGCACTTCCAAATACACACCGACCCCAACACCACCCTCAGAGGAACGCTCGTCTACAGACCCCCTGGACCACGGGCACCTTTCAGCGACTCCATCTCTGACCTCGCCAGCACCCACGCACTCGCGTCTACAGACTACATCCTCCTCGGGAACCTTAACTTCCACCTTGAGAACAACAACGACGCCAACTCCACCACCCTGATCGCCAACCTCGGCCTCAGACAACTCGTCACCACACCCACCCACACAGCCGGCCACACGCTTGACCCGATCTTCTCCACAAGCGCCCACGTCACCTTCAACCACGCCACCGAACTCCATTGGACCGACCACCACAGCATCCATTTAACCTTCCAGAAACAGGTCAAGCACCACCGCACCCTACAGCCACCCCGCCGCCACTGGAGCAGAGTCACCAAAGACCAGCTGACCAGCGCCCTTGCCCAGAACCCACCTACCGACCCCACCGACCCAGACACCGCCGCCCACAACCTCAGACAGTGGATCAACGACTGCGCCAACTCCCTCGCACCACTCAAGAAGACCACCAACAACCAAGCCACCAAGAAAGCCACCTGGTTCACCGAAGAGCTCCAGACCTCCAAGCGCATCTGCCGGAACCCTAAGAATAAATGGCTCACCGAACACACACCTGACAGCCTCGCGGCCCACAAAGACGCCACCCGCAGACACCACCAACTAATCAGACTAGCCAAGAGATCCTCCTTCAAAGACCGCCTAGATAGCAACGCACACAACAGCAAAGAGCTCTTCAGCATCGTGAAAGAACTCTCCAGCGCCAACGTCAACGACATTCCACCCTCTCAAGAGCTCTGCGACTCTCTGGCCACCTTCTTCCACCAAAAGATCACCGACATCCACGACAGCTTCAACACCACAGCCAACCCCACCACGCCAGACACCACCCCCGCAAACATCACCCGCACCAATCTCCTGACCTCCTGGGCCAACGTCAGCGACACCGAGACATGCAAATTCATGAACTCCATCCACTCCGGATCACCGTCAGATCCATGCCCTCACCACGTGTACAACAAAGCAGACGCAGCCATCGCTCCCCAACTACGGAAGGTCATCAACATCTCCTTCGAAACAGCAACATTCCAGGAAAGCTGGAAACACGCCGAAATCAAGGCCCTCCTTAAGAAGTCCAACAGCAGACCCCCTGGACCTCAAGAACTTCCGACCCATCTCCCTACTCCCGTTCCTAGCGAAGGTCATCGAGAAAATTGTCAACACACAACTGACTCGCCACCTCGAAGACAACAACATCCTGGACCCCTCCCAGTCTGGCTTCAGACAAAACCACAGCACCGAGACTGCTCTCCTCGCCGCCACAGACGACATCAGATGCCAAATGGACAACGGCGAAACATCAGCCCTCATCCTCCTGGACCTATCAGCCGCCTTCAACACGGTATGCCATTGCACTCTGAGAACACGCCTCTTCGAAGCCGGAATACAAGAGAAAGCCCTCAAATGGACCACATCCTTCCTCTCCGGCAGAACCCAGAGAGTCCGCCTCCCTCCCTTCCACTCCAAAGCCACCAACATCATCTGCAGCATACCCCAGGGCTCATCCCTCAGCCCAACATTATTCAACATCTACATGGCCCCCCTCGCACAAGTAGCCCACCAACACGACCTCAACATCATCTCCTACGCCGACGACACGCAACTCATCCTCTCCCTCACCAAGGACCCGTGCACCGCCAAGTCCACCCTCCACGAGGGAATGAAGGCCGTCATCGAATGGATGAGAAACAGCCGCCTGAAACTGAACTCCGACAAAACGTAGGTCCTCATCCTTTGACCCAACCCTTCCGCCTGGGACGACGCCTGGTGGCCACCATCTCTAGGAACCCCACCAACTCCGACCGACCACGCACGCAATCTGGGCTTCATCCTCGACTCCTCCCTCTCCATGTCAAAACAGGTCAACGCAGTCTCCTCCTCCTGCTACAACACCCGCCGCATGCTCCGCAGGATCTACAAGTGGATCCCGACAGAAACAAGAAAAACAGTGACACAGGCCCTCGTCAGCAGCAGGCTAGACAACGGCAACGCACTCTACACAGGCATCCCGGCCAAACACCTACGATGCCTCCAACGCATCCAAAATGCCTCTGCCCGACTGATCCTCAACGTATCCCGCCGCAGCCACATCACACCCCACTTGAGAGACCTTCACTGGCTCCCCGTTGACAAGAGGATCACATTCAAGCTCCTTAACCACGCACACAAAGCACTCCACAACTCCGGACCTGCTTACCTCAACAACAGACTCAGCTTCTACACCCTTACCCGACAGCTCCGCTCCGCAGACCTCGCCCTCGCCACCGTCCCCCGCTTCCATCGAAAGACATCCGGCGGCAGATCCTTCTCCTACCTCGCCGCCAAGACATGGAACACTCTCCCAACCAACCTACGACAGACCCAGGACCTACTCACCTTCAGAAGACTCCTCAAGACCTGGCTCTTCGACCAGTAGCAGCTATCCCCCCCCTCAGCGCCTTGAAACACTAATGGGTATGTAGTGCGCTCTATAAATATGTTGATTGATTGATTGATTGATTGATTCAATGAACAATTGGCTTAAGATGCCTGATCCGTCATGTAGTCTGGGAGTTACAAAGATTGACAACTGCTGTGTGGGTTAATGAGACTGTACAGTGCGTATGGGTGAGATGCGAGTCACATGGAAATCCAAAGTTTGTGGTGGCCATTCTTCCAGAGAATGTTACCACCTCCAGTGCAAGCTCCAGGGGCCTATGAAATTAAGTGTGTGGTTTAAACGTTTCAACTAAATTTGTCATTTCCATACTGTGCCATCCAACCAGTAGTTTAGTGCCTCTCTCAGCTTCCTGTTATTGAATCTAGATATGTAACACAACTGACATACACCTAAAACTAACCAGACTACTAACAGTTCCAATGGTTGCTAGTTGTTTAAGATACATGAGTAACAACAATGATTTTGTTGTAAATATTTAACATTGAAAATGTTTTAATTCTGAGACTGTGAATTAAACATTATTGAGGCCTGTCACAGGGGTAGTTGTCTCCAGTGTCTCAATCAAACACATTGGGGGTCATTCTGACCCTGACGGTTAAAGGCAGTTACCGCCGGTCAGAAGACCGCCATAACACCGCCGCCACGGTCATTCTGACCCACAACTGCCAAACCGCCAAAAACCCGACCTCCACTGAAGGCCGCCACATCAGCGGTCAGCGATAAACTGGAGATGACCAAACCTCCACCGTCACGCCAACAGAAATACGCCCATGCCATTACGACCCACCAATCCACGCCTGTACAAAACACAGCCACATTGGATAATTCAAAATACACACACCTGATACACATACAAACACCACTCCCACACAATCAATACGATATAAAACACACACCCACATCACCCACAAACCCCCACAAATCGAAATTCAGAGACAAGGCGCAATACACAGAGAGAGAGCACAGGGAACGCAAACCACAACACACACAGGAACCCAACATCATCCCCCACACTACATCTACGCACAAAACACCAGACACCACTACACTCATCACCACAAACACCACCCCACACCTCATCCACACCACCCCATGGCACCCCAAAGACACCCCAGGTTCTCGGACCAAGAACTCAGGGTCATGGTGGAGGAAATAATTAGGGTAGAGCCCCAGCTCTTCGGCACACAGGTGCAGCACACCACAATAGCCAGGAAGACGGAGCTATGGCAAAGGATCGTCGACAGGGTCAACGCTGTGGGACAGCATCCCAGAAATCGGGAAGACATCCGAAAGCGCTGGAACGACCTACGGGGGAAGGTGCGGGCGATGGTGTCAAGACACAACATCGCTGTGCAGAAGACTGGCGGCGGACCCCCACCCACTCCACCCGAATTCACAGCATGGGAGCAAGAGGTCTTGAACATCCTGCATCCTGAGGGCTTCGCTGGAGTAGGCGGAGGAATGGACTCTGGTAAGTCTAATCTCAACTACTTCACCCCCAACCACCAGCATGCCTACCCACACCCCCACCCTCACCCCCAACCCCCCAGCACATATCCTCCCTGCTAATGTCTCACCAGCACAACCCACCCAAACCAACACCAACCCCTGAATGCCAACACAAACAATGGACACCCATCACCTAAGCATGACCACTGCACATACCCATCCCCCCCCCAAACCACCCTCACAACTCCTCCCACAAGGGAATGCCAGCACTGGGGGACAAGGGCACCCACAATTCGCACGCCATGGCACACACAGAAGCAATAACCATACTCTTTTACCCCTGCAGGGCCCGAACGCCAAGACACCGGCCCGGAGGGTCTAGAAATGTCCATCCCACCCCCAGAACAGGCCCCCAGTGATGACAGCAGCTCTGTCGACCTAGAACCTGATGACCAGCCCGGACCATCGGTGACCTCTAGACAGTCGGTTCCCCTCAGGCAGCCACAGGCCCCAGCAGACCTACCCCCCTCTGGAAACCCCAGCACAGCACCCACCCAGCGGGCCCATGCCTCTGTCTCCAGGACAGGTCAAGCAGCGGTGTGTCTACCACTACAGGGCACCCAGGGCAACCCACCACCCCAACAACAACAGGGACCTGGGGGCAGTGGTAGTGGGCACACCGTCCAGGGGACAGAGGCCCAGGAACAAAGGGGAAATGGGAGGGCTGCTGTGCGACAGAGGGAGGACAGGCCTAGGGAACCCACTGTCCAAGAGGCCCTCACCACCATCATGGGAGCGTACCACCACTCCCAAGAGACGATGGCGACGGTCCTGGCCAGGTTCCAGGAGATCCAGGCCATGCAGGAGGGCCAGTACATGGGGTTCCGGGAAGAACTGCGCAGCATCAGTTCCGCAATGGGTACAATCGTGGTGGCACTCAACCAGATTGTCACCACATTGCGGGACCATGTGGCCCCCCAAAGGGCCCCTGCCACTAGCATGGAGGAAGAACAGCCCACCACCTCCGCCGGCGCTAGTGGTCAGGAGGCCCCGACACAACAGCAACGGCCCACCCGGACCCCACCCCCTGTAGAACATGAACCACCCCGCAAGAAAGGCCTGTGATCGAGGAAGAAGACAGAGTAGGATGTCAAGACCCCCGCCATGCACGGATCCCCCCGGATGTCATCCCACTGTCCCACTTGTTCACCCTGTCCAACCTTGAACTGCCCCTGCTCCACCTTCCACAGGCATATGGACAATGCACCTGTGCGAACGTGAGTCTGGACTCTGCCATGGACATGCCTCCACCATCACCCATCACCCTTTTTGAACTATACACCAATTTTTGCACTTCAATAAACACAATTATTGCACAAAAACCATCTGGAGTCTGCTATTTATTTTTTTAAACCAAATGTATCCGATATAACCAACCAAAAATGTCCAAATACATTGTGATGACAACATACCAGTGTCACACAGCTGTAGTCCATGGGGAAATAAACCAGAGGGCACTCCGTGGGGACCACATCACTGAAATAGGAAGGCAAATTCACAACTAAGTTACCATACATTGGGGTGAAAGGTCAGACAGTAGAGAGCCAGTACTGTTACAGATATAATAAAATGCAGGAGTAGATGCTTACCTGTGTGTTACTGGAAATACTGCAGTATCACTCTGTCCCTGTTGTCTGTGTCGTCCTCTTCGTCTTCCTCCTCTTCACTCTCCGCAGGCTCCACAGCGGCCACAACACCACCATCTGGACCATCCTCCTGCAGGAAAGGCACCTGGCATCGCAAAGCCAGGTTGTGAAGCATGCAGCAGGCCACGATGATATGACACACCTTCTTTGGTTAGTACATTAGGGATCCACCTGTCATATGCAGGCACCTAAACCTGGCCTTCAGGAGGCCGAAGGTTCTTTCTATAATCCTCCTAGTTCGCCCATGGGCCTCATTGTACCGTTCCTCTGCCCTTGTCCTGGGATTCCTCACTGGGGTCAATAGCCAAGGCAGGTTGGGGTAACCAGAGTCACCAATTAGCCACACACGCTGTCTCTGTAGCTGTTCCATCACATAAGGGATGCTGCTATTTCGCATGAAGTACGCATCATGCACTGACCCTGGGAACTTGGCCTTTACATGGAGATGTACTGGTCAGCCAAACAGACCACCTGGACATTCATGGAATGATAACTTTTTCGGTTCCTGTACACCTGTTCATTGTCTTTTGGGGGGACCAAAGCCACATGGGTACCATCAATGGCACCAATGATATTGGGAATGTGTCCAAGGGCATAGAAATCACCCTTCACTGTAGGCAAGTCACCCACCTCAGGGAAAATGATGTAGCTCCGCATGTATTTCATCAGGGCAGACAACACTCTGGACAACACCCTTGAAAACATAGGCTGAAACATCCCAGATGAAATGGCCACTGTAGTTTGAAATGATCCACTAGCCAAAAAATGGAGTACTGACAGCACCTGCACTAGAGGCGGAATCCCTGTGGGTTGGCGGATGGGTGACATCAGGTCTTGCTCCAGCTGGGCACACAGTTCCTGTATAGTGGCACTGTTGAGTCTGTAGGTGTGTATGACATGTCGTTCTTCCATTGTCGACAGGTCCACCAGCGGTCTGTACACGGGAACATTCCTCCGTCTCCTCGCAAGTCCCAGCGGACGGTGCCTAGGAAGGACAACATGGAGCACAGAGTCAATCAACCCACAGGTAAGTTCCCACAGCCTGCACAGTACACGAATCTCTCTGGATTGAATAGCTTGTATGAGTGTCGATGCAAGGCCTAGCCATGTGTGACGCAGTAGGAATTAAGCCATGTGGGCCCTTGAAATGGCGGCTGCCTGACCTGTGAAGTGTGACAATGTGAAGTGAGGTCATTGTGCTGGCGTGGCACGCCGTGGCGGTAGGCAGTCGAAGACCGCGGCGCAAAGCAGCATTGGTTAACATTGAACCCTATGGGTTTCAGGAGCCAATGACGATGTGCGCCGGCGGTCGCGGTACGCACCACCGCGGTACGCACCGCCTCGGGCGTGACCGCCATTTTCTCTCTGCTTGATCACATGAGACCTGACCATCCACAGGAGAGGACCTATACTGCAAGTGCTGCTGTGACCTCGGTCTGGAAGTGACGATGGCTGCTGCGACTGGGGAAAGGGCCCCCGCCTTCAGTTCCGAAGTGTTGGAGAAGCTCGTGGACGGGGTCCTCCCCCAGTATGCGCTACTCTACGGTCCTCCAGACCAACAGGTGAGAACACGGGGGCCAATGCATAGTGGCCAATGCCTGTGATGAGTGGGGTGGATGTACGATGGAGGGGAGGGGAGCGAATTACGAATGCATGGCACGACAGATGAGAGCATGTGCCACCTGGCAAGTTTGGGGAGGGGGGGCCACTCACATCGAGCATGCAGAAAAGTGATGATGTTTCTTTTCCCCCCCCTGTACATGTCACATAGGTCAGCGCCCATCAAAAGATCGATATTTGGCGTGCCATCGCCAAGGACGTCCGGGCCCTGGGGGTCCAAAACAGACGGGGCACCCACTGCCGCAAGAGGTGGGAGGACATCCGCCACGGGAGCAGGAAGACCGCCGAGGCTCTGCTGGGGATGGCCTCCCAACCTAGGAGGGGTGCCAGTCGTACCTTGACCCCCCTGATGTCCCGGATCCTGGCGGTGGCCTACCCCGATTTAGATGGGCGCTTGAGGACATCACAGCAGACACAAGGGGGTGAGTACCAGCACATTCAGCTAAATTTGCGCGCAGTGGAGGTGCCTGGGTGGGGGAGGAGGGCTGTGGGTATCCCTAGGCCAGGGCGATTTCTGTAGGCTAGACCCCTCCGTTAGGTATGGTCCTGTGCCCCCACCCCCCACCTCTGTAGGGTGCCTAGTAACGCTATTCATGGACCTGTGTATTCTGTGTGGGCAGTTGTCGCCCATAGGCTTGTAGGGCATGTCCGAGGGAATGAGTAGTGTACCCCAAGTGCGCAGCGTAGTGCAGGTGGCTTCTGTGTCTGTCCTCTCCGCCAACGGTGTCCCCAATGCATGCACTCAACTTGTCTTTATTTCTCCATCCCCCCCCCCATTTTCTTTGTTTTTCTGTGAATGCGTGCATTAGCATCATCAGGCGGAGGAGAAGTGGCATCGGCGCAAGAGGGAGCTGCATCTCACATGGCCCCGGAGGGCCATGCAACGGACTCCGACATGACCAGTGAGACGGAGGGCGAGGGGGGCTCCACCACGGGGACCCGTGCAGACGTCAGTGACACCGACACGTCCTCGGATGGGAGCTCCCTTGCGGTGGCGGCAACATCCGTGCCCACCGATACTACAGGTACAGCCGCCACCCAGCGCACCAGCTCCGCCCTCCCAGCAGCCCCTCGGCCTTCGGCCCGTGCCCGCACGGCCAGGAAGGCGGCCATCTCCTTCGCCCCAGGCACCTCAGGCCCTGCCCCAGTCACCCCTGCTGCCCTCAGTGAGGAGGTCATTGACCTCCTGAGGACCATCATTGTTGGGCAGTCTACCCTTTTGAATGCCATCCAGGGTGTGGAGAGGGAGGTGCATCAAAGCAATGCATACCTGGGGGGCCTTCGTTCGGGTCAGGCTGCCCATCAGCGATCGTTCAACGCTCTGGCCTCAGCACTGACGGCAGCGATTGTCCCTGTCTCCAGCCTCCCTCTTCTAACTCCCTCCACCCAGTCCCACTCCCCTGTTCCTCTGCCTATCCCATCCACACCTACAGACCAGACTGCACACACCTCAACACCCAAGGGAAGCTCATCCAGACATAAGCACCACAGAACACACAAGCATTCACACAAGCAACATACAGATGCAGACATGCCAACAGCCACTACCTCCTCTGTGTCCCCCACCTCCTTTTCTCCCTCCTCCCTCCCTGTGACGTCTACACTCACACCTGCATGCACACCACCATCAGCCAGTACACCCATCACCAGCACACCCTCCACACCAGTCCGCACACGTGCAGTCACCACCCCCACTGCCATGTACATGTCCCCTGTGTCCTCTCCCAGTGTGTCTGTCACCCCCGCTTCCAAACCACACAAACGCAGGCAGGCACCCAACCAACAGCCATCCACCTCACGTCAGCCTCCAACCCAAGCACCTGCACCCAAAGACACCAGACTTGACTCTCCTACAACCACATCCTCTTCCTCCACTCCCATACCCACTCCAGCTACCCTTCCCATGGCTCCTAAAAAACTAATCCTCCATAAACTGGACCTCTTTTCCTCACCTGACCCACCCCCTCCATCTCGTAAGAGTTCCAAAAACACCTCAGCCACCACCAGCCCAGCAACTCCCAAGAACGTTGTGGCTGGTTTTTGGAGTCCGCCCTTTCCTTGTGCAGGGACATCAGCCAGCAGCAAAGGCACAGCCAGCCCCCCCCCTGGGAAGAGGAGCAAAAAACTGAAGGGCAGGTGCGACAGGCCTGATACGCCTGCCCCCAAGGAGGGTAGCCTTGCACCGTCACCTGCCACATCGGGTAAGGGAGCCAAGGGCCACGGAGAGTCTGCCAAGGAGGGCAAGGGCAGCAAAGCGCAAAAGGCAGGGAGCAGCCGACCTGGCCATGAGGGCCCCACCAGCCCCATTCCGGGGGTATCGGAGGAGACCCAGGGCCCCAGGACTCCATCACAGGAGGGCCCCGCAACGGAAAGGTCCGATGCTGACTGAGCAGGAAGTATTGGCAAGGTGTGGTTCACTCGAAACACAAGACAGGCACCGCTGAACAGGGCCCCGCCAAGACAGGCACCGCTGAACAGGGCCCCGCCGTGAGAAGCACCGCTGAACAGGGCCCGTCGTGAGAAGCACCGCTGAACAGGGCCCCGCCGTGAAGGGCACCGCTGAACAGGGCCCCGCCGTGAAGGGCACCGCTGAACAGGGCCCCGCCGTGAGAAGCACCGCTGAACAGGGCCCCGCCGTGAAGGGCACCGCTGAACAGGGCCCCGCTGTGAGAAGCACTGCTGAACAGGGCCCCGCCGTGAGAAGCACCGCTGAACAGGGCCCCGCCGTGAGAAGCACCGCTGAACAGGGCCCCGCCGTGAAGGGCACCGCTGAACAGGGCCCGCCGTGAGAAGCACCGCTGAACAGGGCCCCGCCGTGAAGGGCACCGCTGAACAGGACCCCGCCGTGAGAAGCACCGCTGAACAGGGCCCCGCCGTGAAGGGCACCGCTGAACAGGGCCCGCCGTGAGAAGCACCGCTGAACAGGGCCATCCTGTCAAGCACCGCTCCGCTGGGCCCTCATCTCAAGCACCGCTCCGCTGGGCCCTCCTGTCAAGCACCGCTCCGCTGGGCCCTCATCTCAAGCACCGCTCCGCTGGGCCCTCCTGTCAAGCACTGCTCCGCTGGGCCCTCCTGTCAAGCACCGCTCCGCTGGGCCCTCATCTCAAGCACCGCTCCGCTGGGCCCTCCTGTCAAGCACCGCTCCGCTGGGCCCTCCTGTCAAGCACCGCTCCGCTGGGCCCTCCTGTCAAGCACCGCTCCGCTGGGCCCTCATCTCAAGCACCGCTCCGCTGGGCCCTCATCTCAAGCACCACTCCGCTGGGCCCTCCTGTCAAGCACCGCTCCGCTGGGCCCTCCTGTCAAGCACCGCTGGCCCATTGGCAGGCCCCGTTCTGTGTCGGGCAGGGCTTCACGAGGCACTCTGCCCACCATGCCTCCTCCATGACCAGTGGACTCTGTAATCCACCTGATGGACTGTGGCTTTGCACCCCCCAGGATGGCACAGTGGGCAATCCACCCACTGTAGAGACTTGAGAGACTGTGGCTTTGCACTCCCCAGGATGGCACAGTGGGCATGGAGGCCCTTCGTGGATCTGGCGTCGTGGACTCATGTGGCTGAGGTGCCCCCCCTTCCCTTCCCCCTGAGGTGCCAGTATTTTATTTTTGTGATGCCCCAGCAGTGTTCTCTCCAATGGACTCGATCTTGTGTGTGGGCTTTGCCCATGTGTTGCTGCACATTGGCCCACGGACATTTGGACTTTGCAAAACTGTGCCGGACTTTTGCTTCTTGTATTTATATAGTTCTAGATGTGTATTAATTCTTTATATATTGGTAAGTTCGCTATACTTAATTATTGATGTAATATAGTTCTATTTTTACAGTCATTGCCTTTTGTCTTTGCATTTTTGTTTTGGGGGTTTTGGGGTGTCACTCTGACTTTTCAATCTGCATTGGTGTGTAGGTATTTCGGTGGGGGTGAGGGTGGGGGTGGGTGTGTGGCATATGTGTGTGCCCGTAACCTTTCCTCCTCCCCCCTCCCCTGTGTCGTAGGTGCAGTACTCACCGTTGTCGTCTGCGGCGACGTTCGTGATCCTGGAAGAAGAGCAGGAAGGCAATGGCTGGGAGGATGTGGAGTTCAGGTTCCATGCTGTCCCGATTCCGCGTGGAGTGTGTCGAGGTGAGCGTTTTCCATTGGAAATTTCTGTTTCCGCCGTGTTTTTATCGGCGGGGCTCCCGCCCCGGAAAAGGTGGCGGATTGGTGAGTTGTGATAGGGTGGGCGGTACATTATCTGCCGCCTGGCTGTTGGCGGTGACCGCCGCGCTGTTTGTTTGTGCCACCTTGGCGGTCGGAGTGTTAAAGCGGCGGCCTGTGTTGGCGGTTCCCGCCAGGGTCAGAATTTCATTTTTTGGACCGCCAGCCTGTTGGCGGGTTGGCCGCCGCTTTAACACTGACCGCCAGGGTCAGAAGGACCCCCATTATGTTCACTCTATTTAGACATGTATGCCTTTTTTCTACCACATCCGTCCATCTGCATACATTGCACCTCATCCCGTTCCTCTTCAGCACCTTCATTTCACTCTTTCCTGAATGCACTTCCTTGCATCTCTTTCATTGCACTACCCCCAAACACAAAAGCAACCATCAGTCTGTAAGCACTACATTTTGTTTTATTTTCACAGTCAATATTTTGACAACTGTGTACCTCCTTCACACACAGAATCCTGCACAGAATCAAAGTTGCAACTGGAATACATGAGAGTTGCCCTGCGTGTTCTGCATAGAGGCCAACGATTGCATAACCATGTATTCTAAACACTTTCCTCACCAACTGGTACGCATTTTCAGAAACTTGCACTACCTTCAGTCTCAGCTCCAGAACTCAATCCAGGCACATTATAAACACCAGAAGGAGACTCAATTCAAGTATGCATTATACAAAAGTAATATGCTACACAAAGAAACACAATTACACACCACATTATGGAAATAGCAAAAACTCTTAGGGAATGCCATTTTAAGTAAAACATGTGAAGTAGAAACCCAGATTAAATCGCTGACATGTTTCAATGTCCGTTTTTTATTGCAACCTGGTCTGAGATCCGGGGGAGCTGGTTCACTTAAAGGTCTATTGTGTGCTGCAGGTGGTCCACCTGATAGTTATGAATGGTGGTGGCATCCACCATGGGAATCTTTACTGGAGGATACTATTATTATAGTGATATTGCCACAGTCAATTTTTTATAAATTATCAGTGCAACAGTGGTTCATCTAGTCAAAAGCTCAAGAGAATGGGGGAACAGCTGATTGACCACTGATGGAACCTGTTCCAGCTCTACCACTGGTCAGTCAACAGCAATGACCTATTGCCACAGGGTCACAGCCTATCCTGAATCAGAAGGTGTATCCTTTATAGGGTGAGCCTCCTGATTCGTATGTCCTCTGACTGTATACACCAAGTGAAGCACTTTGTTATGGGATAATAAAGAGAAACAATTCACATGGAGCAAATTCTCTATCAATAGGACAAAGACCATGGCCTCCACCGGCCTGACCACCGAACCCCAACATGTCATTTGTGGCGCATAATTTTAACGTATAGTGATGTGAGTTTTTCCAAGGGCCGTTTTTCGGTGTCAGGTGTCTTCAGAATGAGCTTTCTATCAGAAACCCTTGGGAAGGGGCTTAAACTCTAGGGGAACTAAGAGATTGCAAAATCAACCCTTTCACCATCTCTAAAATCTAAACCAAAAATCTATTTTTTTTGTGCTGCTGATCAGTTAATATAGTAAGTGTGTTTATAAATCACATTCACATACGTTTTGCTAATCTTTATTCTGGTGATGTGGATCTAAATGATCACCTTTGTTTCTTTAGCAGTTAGATGTGTTCACTAATCCTATACTCATTCATTCTCTTAAAATAGCTTTACCACAGGGACTATTGTTGCACTGAAATCCTCTTATCTAAATTCCTCCTTGGTAAGATTTGGTTGCCATGTTTTTCTTAGGAATGATATAATAAATGTAGATGTTATTATAGTGTGTTTTAAAAATGAGTTTTGGAGTGAGGGCCCATGCTGAAAGGTCAGAAACTTTGCTTGGTCATTCTCTGTGCTGTTGCCTAAAACACCATTTTGTGCCACATGATGTGCAGTTCAGAGTAGAAAGTATCGATCTCTCGGCCCTATCATGTCTCTTTTGACTCTTTTGACTATGGTGGTCATTATGACCTTGGCGGTCAGGTTACCGCCACGCCGGTACTGGCGGTAGTACCATCGCAAGGCTGGCAGTAAAGACTGCCAAATAATGACCATGGCGGTGATCCATCCCATAGACAATGTACCACAGCAACCGCCAGCGTGGTGCAAACACTGATCACGGTGGTAGCCCTCATCAGGCAGGCGGAAGACAAGGATCTGCCCACCATATTATGACATAGCACACCGCCAGGATTTCTGGGGCGGTAGTAACAATACCAAAAATCTGGCGGAAACACATCATATAAAGGAGACACTCATATACAGGGACACAGAGGAGTCCGCTGCTGCCATGGAACCAGAGCTGCAAGTCTTTCCGATGCTGTACTATGCCATGGTAGTCTAGGAGCACCAATGCCGACGAAGACGACGACAGTGAGTACAGCCGCCTTGCACACAAGGGAGGGAGGGTAGAGTGACACACACACATGCACAACACACACTGAACACATGTGCCACACACCCAGGACAATCAGCAGAGTACATCAACAGCAACATAACCCAGAAATAAATAAAGCCAGGACACATACCTTTGGTCCGACCACTGTATTCCGGTGGGAATAGCGACCACATTAAAATAATTATATACACAAAGGGCCATTGGCCAGTCCAATGTTCTGTGCAACCCACAGGGCAACATCCAAGGCCCAACGTGACTCCTCACAACCTGGGCACTCCATTGGGCAGGGGCATTATGTGTGGAATAGGCAGGCACCTCAGGGAGCGGGGAGCGAAGGTGGTGGTGGGGTTTTGTAGGGAGGTCCTTGGGCTTGGGTTTGGAGGGGGCAGGACTTGACCCATTCGGGGGGGAGTGGGCTTCAGGCAGGGGGCTGTAGTGCCACTCTTGGGCCCCTTAGTGGCAGTTGCAATCCCAGGGGGAGGAAAAGGAGTCAAACAGGAGGTGGAGGTACTGGGCTGGGGGGGGGTCAGACCTTTCATTTACTGGCAGGATGGTGATGGGTCAGGGAAGAGGTCAAGACTGGAAAGGAAAAGCTTCTTAGGACCACTGGGGTGGGGTGTGGGAGGAGGAATGGGAGTGGAGGTAGAGGGTGTGGTTGTAGGAGGAGGAGGTGTGCTGGACTTGGGTGCAGGTGCATGGACAGTGTGCATGTGTGAGGTGCATGGCTGTAGGGGGTCTGAGTGCAAGCGTTTGTGTGTCTTTGGAGGGGGGCAGAAAGGGTGGGGGAGGTTAAACACGCCGTGTAGATGGATGTTGTGATGGTGTCTGCAAGTGAGGTGGGTGTGCTGCAGGAGGTGGTGGTGACTGTGCATGTAGAGTGTGAGGTGCATGTCTGCGGGTCTGCTGTTTGGTGACTATGGGCAAGGTGTGCAGGATCTGGGACTGATGATGTTGTGCATGCAGGTGTGAGTGATGATGTGACTGTGAAGGAGGAGGAGTGGTTGCTGTTGTATGTGCAACTGTGTGTTGGCTGTGTGTGTGCTTGTGGACTGATGTGTGCTGCCTGTGTTTGTTTGTGTGAGTCTTGACTGTTGCTTTGGGTGCATGCTTGTCAGAATGTGTGCGTGGGATGGGTTGGGGGAGAGGAGACTGGGACTGGGAAGAGGTAGTTGGAGGTGGGACAGAAGACACAGGGACACTGGCTGCTGTCAGAGAGGAGGCCTGATCCTGAAACGATCTCTGAAGGACCACCAAGCCACCCTGAATACCCTCCAGGAAGGCATTGCACTGCTGCATCTGGGATGCCAGCCCCTTGATGGCATTCACTATGGTTGACTGCCCTACGGAGATGGATCTGAGGAGGTTAATAGCCTCCTCACTGAGGGCAGCAGGTCTGACTGGGGCTGGTCCTGAGGTGCCGGGGCGAAGGAAATGCTCACCCTTCTGGGAGAACGGGCACGGGCAACTGGGTGGGGGCCAACTGGGAGGGGAGTGCTGGTACAGGGGGTGGCGGAAGATGATGATGTAGCTAGGGTGGTCCCAGTAGGGTCCGCCACCACCAGGAAGCTTCCATTAGAGGAATCAGAGTCAGTTGTTTCAGATCCAGTCTCCCCTGTGGTGCTCCCCTCGCCCTCTGTCCTACTGGTCCCGTCGGCGTTGGTGGACACTGCCTTCTGGGTCCCATGGGCTGCTGCTCCCTCACTCACTGGTTCCCCTGCTCCTTCGCTAGATGATGCTAATGCACACATGACAAAAGGCGAGGGGAGGAATACAAAGGGAGCACAGGGTCATTCACAGCACCAACAGCACAGATGGCATAAACATCACAGTCACTCCCTGGAACAAAGATTGGGCAGTATGGACTACAGTGATCAACCATTGCCTAGGCACTACAGCAGCTAGGAACCCATACACTACCATCTGCACACCTACTGGAAACAACTAAGCCCTATCAGCTATAGCAAGGTAGCTACCTAGCAACACCAAGAATGCATGCCACCCTACATAGCTAAGCAGGACCATGCAGGAATGTCAACACTGCCATATAGGTGTATCCACTTACCTGCACTCAAGCCCCATGCCAGCCAAGAAATGATGAATACCACACACACTGGACTCACCCCCTTGCGGCGGCTGTGTTGCCCTCAAGCACCTATCCAGCTCTGGGTAGGCCACCACCAGTATGTGGGACATTAGGGGGTTCAGGGTCCGATGAGCACCCCTCCCTCATTGGGAGACCATTCCCAGCTGGACCTCCGCGGTCTTCGGGCCCACAGTTTCCTGCAGTGGGTGCCCCGCAGGCAATGGAACCCCAGGGTCTGCACGTCCTTGGCGATGGCACTCCACAACCCATTCTTCTGCAGAGGAAACAGACAGAAGGACACCATGAACCACACAATCCAGCCTGTCACACATATGGCCTACATACTGCATTTGCCCCTCATGTAACACATACATGACCCATACCTCTGAATTCACATTGCCTGCAGCCCTACCCCCTAATTGACACACTGCTAGCACACGCATACATCTCTATGCAGCCATGTCACATGCGACGTACCCATGTTGTACTCATCTGGAGGTCAATTAAACTGCTCATACAGGGGTAGGACCCCATCCACCAGCTTCCCCATCTCCTCTGACGTGAAAGCTGGGGCCCTTTCCCCTGTACCACGGACTATGGCAGGTTCCATACACAGGTCACACCAGCACACACAGTGGAGATGTCGTCCAGTGCATAGTCAGGAATCAAGTGAAGTTGTAGAAAGGAAATGGCGATCACATCCACGGTGGTGAACACCGTCACCACCGGCATTGATCATCATTTGTTCCTATACTCCATAGAGCCCCATGTTAGCCAATGAGGAATTGCATGGCGTGCAGACCGCCTTTCGCCATGACGCCTAACGCCGGCAGAGTGAGGTCACTTCCACCTGTCCATGCATACAGGACAGGCAGTTGCCATTTCCTACTACTAGTGCCCATGTTTGGATTCTGCCTGTGCGTCATTGGTCTTGACTGTACACAACTAGACAATTCTGGTGTCCAAATCACATACATGCACTGTGTACTCTGATGTTGTGTGTCCATGCGTGCTGTTATCACACTCATATTCCTTTTGGCCCACTTAGACACCAACCACTGCAGAGGAATAGGAGGAGGAGGCATGGCTACATTGTAGGACTGCCACATCATACTCACCTATTGGTTGAACAGGGCCACAATCACAGAGCTGTGTGCAGAATTAGAGCCTGATCTGATACCCGCAATCCGTTGCACCACAGCAATTCCCCCTCTTATGCAGGTCCTGTCAGTGCTCCATTTCCTGGCAAGTGGTTCCTTCCAGGTGACTGTGGGCTTGGCAGCAGGAATGTCACAGCCAATGGTCTTGGTTGTGCTTGGAAAAGGTTTTGACTGCCCTGCTGAAACACATGTGCAGCTACATTGCATTCCCCCAGGTTGATGATTTTCTCACTGTGAAGGCTAGATTCTACACAATGGGAGACACACCACAAGTGATTGGGCCCATTGATGGTACCCATATTACCTTAGTCCCCACTAGGGCCAATGAACAGGTGTACAGGAATAGGAAGAGTTTCCACTCACTACTTGTCCAGATGGTCATCCTTGCTGACCAGTACATCTCCCATTTCACTGCCAAGTATCTTGGATCTGTGCATGATGCCTATGTCTTGAGGAATAGCAGTGTCCCACAGGTGATGGCATGACTACAGAGGCACAGAGTGTGACTCATAGGTGAGCATGATTCCCCACCCAGTGTATGCCTACTGGTTCATACCCCATGCCATTGTGCATGGTTAATGTGTGCCCCTCACTTCTTTTAGGTGACTCAAGCTACCCAAACCTGTCCAGGCTGTTGACCCCTAACAGGAATCCGAGAACAGAGGCTGAGAATCGGTACAATGATGCTCATGGTCGTACTTGGAGGATTGTGGAAAAAACCTTTGGTCTCCTGAAAACTAGGTTCATGTGCCTCCAACTGACAGGTTTATCCCTCTGCTACTCCCATGAGAAGGTCTGCCAGATTGTGGTGGTGTGCTGCATGCTGCACAATTTGGCCCTCATATGCCATGTGCCCTATCGGCAGGAGGAGTGGGGTGACAATGCAGCTGTGGCAGCAGTTGACTGAAGACAGTGAGGAGGAGGAAGAGGAGGAGGATGTGGACAACAGAACATTTAGCAGTACTTCCAATGACACTCAGATAAGACAGATGATCCATACATGTCTACATTTCATTTATGTGCCATGTGGGTGTAGTATTATGCCAGTCACTACCTTTGCATCCCAATTGGCTGTTACCTACGCCTTCCCATATTGCAGATGTTGGTGTGGTTCCAACAGTGAACTGATGTGATGACTACAGACTGCTGAGACGCATTTGTTGGATGGCTTCACACATTACAGAACATTTGCACAGGATAGAACAGTTCAATACAGGTCAATACTTTGCACATTTCTTTCTGATGAAGCACTATTACCTAAGTTGTGTTCAAGGGTGTTTATTTGAAGACAAATAACAATGGGAAATGCAATAGAGTGGGGTGATGGTTGAGGAACAGCTCAGAGTCGTGTCCCAGTCTGTTTGTGGCATAGGTCCAGAGTCCATGGGGCCATAGGAAGAGGAGCAATGGCTGTCCAAAGTGAACAAGGTAACTCAATGGGACACAAGGGGGACATTCTGGAGGGGCTCTTTTCCTGGCGGTGGCCTTGGTCTTGGCAACACTCTCTGGTGTCTGTCTGGGTCGCAGGGAATGCTTGCAGGGTGGTTCACCTTCTGAAGGAGGAGGGGTTCTGGTGACCTGCGGGTCCTGTGGCAGGTCCTCCTGTCTACTAGCTGCAGCTGATGTTGATGGCTGTTGGGTAGACTGGCTAGTGGAAGAGGGCTGTTGGCGTGCTCGGTTATCCTGCATGGTGTTGGCCATGACACCCAGCACCCCTACAAGGGAGGCCATGTTGGCATTTAGGGATTGCAACTGCTGCATACCCTCCTGGTGGTGTACCGCCTGCAGCTGCTGGTTCTTCTGCATGATGGTGATCACCTGGCCCATCCTGTCCTGGATTTGTTCGTATGCTCCCAGGACATTTGCGAGTGCTTGTTGGGCAGTTGGTTCCCTGGGTCTGTCCTCCCCCAGGCACACATCTGCCCTCTGAGTGTCCCTGTCCCCCTGTGCGTGTGTCCCCTGAATGGTGTGCCCAATCCCACTGACACCAGGACTCTCATCATCTTGCCTGTGTGGTGTAGACTCGGATCCCTGTACATGTGGGTACATCAGTGATTGGCGTGTCCTGGGGACAGAGGTTTGAGGATGGTGGCTGGCAGCTGTGGTGTTTGAGTCTGAGGGGGGAGCCCTGTGGTGGACTGGGTATGGGATGTGGTGTCCGACCAACCAGTGGTCCCAGATCGGCCAGGGAGTTCCTCCAGATTGAGACATCCTGAGTTGCTGTCATCACTGAGGGCATCTTCTGGTCGGGGACTGGATTGCTGTGGCACCTCCTCGACGCTGACATTGCCTGGGACACCTGTAGGGATGAAAGTGATGTGTTAAGGTAAATTTCTGTGACATTTTCTACATTTTCAGCTTTCCCACAGATATTGGTGTTGTCCTCCCACTTTTGGTGGTATGTGGTGATATATTGCTGGATTGGTAGTTCTCCATGCTGCCCATGCATTGGTAGTGGGTGTGCATGCAGTGCTGGAAGGGATGCACTTGCAGTGAGCGTGGCATGCAGGGCTAGACATTTAGGTATAGTTAATTGGGTGGTGCACTGTGTGGGATGGAGTGGGGTGAAGGGAGTGAGCGTGAGGGGGTAAGTTGGCATGACGGAATGGGGTGGTGGTAGGTGGTTAATGTTGACTCACCAGTGTCTAGTCCTCCGGCTACTCCAGTGAGTCCCTCAGGATGCAGGATTGCCAAGACCTGCTCCTCCCATGCTGTCAGCTGTGGGGTAGGAGGTAGGGGTCAACCGTCATGCCTCTGGATAGCGAGCTGGTGCTTTGATGCAATGGAACGCACCTTCCCCCGTAGGTCATTCCACCTCTTTCGAATGTCATCCCTTGTGCGTGGATGTAGTCCCACAGCGTTCACTCTGCCCACGATCCTCCTCCATAGCTCCATCTTCCTGGCAATGGGTATCTGCTGGACCTGTGCTCCAAACAGCTGTGGCTCTACCCTGACTATTTCCTTAACCATGACCCCCAACTCCTCATCGGTGAAATGGGGGTGCCTTTGTGGGGACATGGGTGTTGTGTGGTGTGTGTGTTGTGCTGAGGATGTTGAGTAATGTGGTGGGATGTGGGGTGTGTGGTGCGTGACGGATGATTGGGTAGTTGGGTGTGTGTGCGAAGTTGTCTCTGTGATATGCGTAGCAAGCTGTTGCGTCTTTTTTGTTTGCAAAGGATTGTGGGCAGTGTGGGTGTGTGTTTTATAGTGGTGTTGGTGAGTGTTTGGGGTGTGTATCTGAATCAGGTGTGGAAATTTGGTTTGGGTCAATGTTAGCTTTTTTTGTTTTTGGGTAGCCATTTCAGCCGCTTTGGTGTTCACTGTCAATGGTTTACCGCCGTTGAGTCTACGCTGTGGTGATTGGTGGGTCATTGTTTGGAGGGCATTGATTTGTTGGCATAACGGTATGGGTGGTAGTTCTGTCAGTTTATCACGTTGAGTGGGTCTGGCAGATTTGTGGTTGTGGCAGTTTTCTGTCGTTTTGTATGTGTCATAATCTGGTGAACGGATGTTCGCCACAGCAGCTGTATGCTAGCGGCAGTCACCGTGGTGGTATTCGGAATTTACCGTAAATGTCATAATGAGGGCCAATGTTTTTTAAAGTGGGGGTGACAGTAGCTTTTGAAGGGCTTCTTTCTGGTACCAGGTGTCATTGGAATTAGTTATATTTTCAGGCATCTTTTGGGAGGAGACGTAGATTCCAAGGGGCCAAGAGACTGAAAAGCCAAGCCTTTCACCCACTCTGAACTCTAACCCAAAGTTAGTGTGATTGTTTGTGGCCCCGCTGAATAACATATTAAATGTGTTAATGAACAGATTCACTGAAACAACTAAAGGTTATAGTTAGGTGAGTATGTCAATGCAAGCTTAATGTTTTGAACTAAAAAACACAGAAATTCACCAGCAGTGCTTATTCCTGTGGCATGCACTACTTATGACCTCACATATTTCATCACTCATGGCATTTTCTATGATATAATTTATGCCAGCACTGATGATATCTCAAATTACATAATTGATGACATCACTGATGACATAATCCAAGCTTATTTTGTACACATTAATTTATAAATGAGTAAGGCAGTAGGGGTCTAAAAGTAGAACACCCCATTTTTAAGAAACCCCCAAATTTTACCTCATGAGGTTCAAAAACTAATTATGTAAAAAGACAGCCTCCCTGACATCAGTTTAGCAGAGTATCAAAATATGTAGCGTAGACCACTTCTTCCAAATCAGCAGGAACATTTGAAGGGTTTTATTACAGAAATCTGAAAAGCAAGGAGTGCAGAATAAATGCTAAAAATACGTAAAATGCAGAATTAATAGAGAGTAGACCAAAATGAGCAGCAAAATCAGGAAAAGATCAGACAGCATCTAGGAAACCTCAAAAATCTTCAGAGGTTCTTGCATCATAAATGGTGATATTCGTTGTGCAAACAGACAAACTTTCAGTGGCTTCCACTGATTACTAGGGTGAGCAGCACAGTTCTGATGTGAGCAGGCCTGTCCTCGGTTGCAAAGAGCTCAAAAGCTTGATTTCAGGAGATAAAAAACACTTACAAGGGCCAAGGGCTGGAGAGGCAGCTCAGCAGAGTGGCAGTCCTTGTAGCAGCACAGCAGTCCTTCTTCCTGATAGGGTATCCTCAGGTCCAGAAGCGTGCGGAGTGGGTAGTGGTGTCAGATGTCCCATTCTTATGCCCAGTTATGCCTTTGAAGTGCGGGAGACATCAAGGAAAGGTCTTTGAAGTACACTGAGGTCCTCCCTTCTTCCCCGAGCTCCTGACTCACCAAGGGGGCGGGGGAAGGAAGGTATGCAGCCCTTTGTGTGGGGTAGGACACTGCCCATTCAGGTATAAGTGTTAGATCCTTCCTCCTGTCCTCCCCAGGGTGGCAATCAACTGTGGATGGCCCATCAGTCACACCTAGGCTCACTTTGTGTGTGGCAGTCTAGAAGGAATGCACAGACCTAGCTGTCACCCCACCCCAGACGTGTATTGGAGACATTCACTAAGCAACAAATGGCTAAAATAAGAAAATGTCAACTTTCTAAAAGTGGCATTTTCAGAACTGCATTTTAAAATTTGACTTCACCATAAGTTGTGATTTTAAATTGTGAGTCCAGAGACACCAAACTTGATAAATCTCTTCCAGATTGTGAATTACACTTATAAAATGTAACAAGGTAATCCCAATGTTATTCTATGGGAGAGATAGGCCTTGCTATAGTGAAAAACAACTTTGGGATGTTTTCACTACCAAGACATGCAAAACCTAGAAGTAAATGCCTGACTTTTAAATATATTTCACCCTGGCTTCTGGGTTTTCCAGGGCCAACCCCAGGGGTAAGGTATCTGCATAAAAATGGAAGGTTTGGGCCTGGCAAAAAGGTTATTTTGCCAGGTTCACATGGCAGTGTAAAACTGCACATTCGGCTCTGCAATGACAGGTCTTAGACATGGCTAGAGGGCTACTTAAGTGTGTGGCACAACCATCACTGCAGACTCACAAGTAAAATTTAATTTACATGCCCTGGACACATGTAGTGCACTTTACTAGGGACTTCAAAGTGAATTAAATATGCCAATTGGGTTTAAGCCAGTCTTACCATGATATAAGGGAGAGAGCACTTTGGTACTGGTTAGCAGTGGTAAAGTGCACAGAGTCCTAAAGCCAGCAAAAATGAGGTCAGAAAATGGAGAAAGGCAGCCATAAATTTTGGGGAAAGACTATCCTAATGGAACTACAACAAAAGAACTAGGTAACTTGCAACAGTTAGGTGCACTAGGAAAGTTAATTAAAAATATACACACTCTGTAAAAATCCATTACATCAGGTTTTCTGCACTTCTGCAGAGCACATGGTGACAGGAGATGCGAGGAGGAACCTGATGGTAGCGCATGAATGCAGAAATGAATGACAGAACCACATCCATTTTATCCAAATGCAGTTGTCATATTAACACTTTTTTGAAATCTGTTTTTGTTGGGATGTTTTATGTAGCAGAAGAGTGTGTGCTGGTACTGTGGTGTAAAGTAAAAAGCACACGTTGCAGGTGCTCCCCCATTAAGGTGGGGATGGCTTTTTCGTCTCATCCCATTCATCTCACATTTTCATTAGCTCCCAGTTAATTATCAGTAACAGTTGATAAACTCAGAACATTTGACCTTTCACACATACACATATATAAACATACTAATTCGTAATTTGCATATTAGCTTCAACATCAAATCGTAATACTCATTAATGTTTGTTACATAAAAAAATAGACTTTAAAAATGCTCTCACATTTTCCCTACTCTGACTATTTTATAATCACTAAAACACCTGCTAATACCTTCGTTCACCAGAAAATTATTTTGGTTAGCATCATTTTTTGCTTCTTTTTGGAATTCGTCTCCACCCTTTTCAGTTAGTTACAAACACAGTCTTTAATCTTCTCTATACCATACTCCTCAGACTTTTTCCTCTTTAAACTATTCATTTTTTCCCCACTTTGTAAACAGAAACTCATAACATTTTAGGAAAAGAAACAGGACAATTGCATAAATCATTGTAATTATTACAGGGGTTAGAATTAATTCCAAGGTGCTTCCCCATACACTATTCAACCTTTCACCATCCTTACTAATACCTCACTAAACCTGGAACCTACAGTAACATAAGCAAAGCTAGTCAAAGGATTGAACCTCAAGTGAAATGTTAGTCAGGTTAGTAATAAAAGAGTTAATACCCATGCTGTTATCATGAATGCAAGTGCAACACCTTTGGCCTTTATTTACTTACAAACTCCACCCTTTTTTGCCAGGAGGTTATCTAATGCTAGACTATTCTGATTTATTATGGCTCTTATGCCCTGTGTTTAATAATCCTTCTGTATCTACTGCAAGCTTATCTACTAGGGGAGAGAGATCATCTAATTTTCACATCATTCATTGCCACACCTATAGAAGCATAGTAGCACCTAATATGTATACACAAAGGGCCTGATTCACAAAGGTAAAGTAGGACTAAAAGTCTAACTCTACCACTTTTCGGTATTCAGAAAGGGACATACGAGTAGTAGCTTCACAGCTGCAGAGGTTCCACAATCTCCATCTTCAAAGTATCTGCATGTTAAATGTCAGGACTAAGAAAAACTTCACAGAGAGACCAACCCAGATGATAGTCAGATTTATAATGGAGAGCTTCAAACAAAATACATGGTCGTCCTCCGTACGACAGCAGTGCAACACTGAAAGCAGCCCTATGCAGCATTTGGCTAATTCAGTCAGTGCACTGGGGGAGAAATTCTGAACCAACACAGACATCAAAAATAAGTGAGAGGAGGAGGGTGAAGAAATGTTCACCAGAATAAAGGTGGCCAGAACTCTCCCTGGTAGACAAATTGCACCCGCCTCCATCTCACACCACTTGAGAAGGACGCCCTCTGTACCATTCACTACCACCTGCCGCATAGGCTGCATGTGAATGATGATTTTATTGTGGTGCCAGGTAATATGTGATGATTAAACAATGAATTTATTTGATAAATGTTTAATATAAACTAAAAATGTGACTATGGAATTCACTTCAAGTTTGTGCAAATACTCATTGTGAATAAGTGGAGAAGTGTGGCTCAATGGTTAGAGCGGCAGACCCTGAAGCAGAGATCTGGCTCAAGACCAGGGTTCAAGTCCCGCTTCGGCAGGTCTTGAGCTCAATTCCCCTTGACCAGATAATTCTCCCCTCGGTGCCTAATCTAATTCATGGGTGCAACTCTGGGCAATAGCTTGCTTAATCTCCACAACAGCCCCAACAGCGCTTGGATGCCTGGCTTCACCCTGGGGGTGCTCAGGAGTGGGCGCCTCACAGGGAAAAGCCAGGAGGGGTTACATAGCGGTATGAGTACAGTGCCTTGAGACCCTAACGGGTGAGTAGTGCGCTATACAAGTGCTAATTTACATTTACATTTTACAATAAGACTCTTGTACATTTAATTTTGTCTATCATCCTACAAGTCACAGAATCTTACGTATTACAAATGTTAACTTTCAATTTCTTCTTAAGAAACAGTGGCCCATCTCTGCTGGTGATTTCAATGTAGTATGGAACATGAAATTGGGCATGAATTAGTAACCATCATAGTTGCATTGTAAATGCAATTAAGTGACTATGTAAAAAGTTGCACCTAATCATCATTTGTTGTATTTGCCGGTTGACTTTTTAAATTTAATTTCCTCCTACAGTCAGAGTAGATCCACTCACTAGAGCAAAAGTTTCCTACAACTGCAGGGAGGCAATGTCATGGGGCGGAACAACCACTACTACTGGTACAAACTGACTCATATACATAGCCAGAAGTGGGTCCCATATACCACTTTATTATCATACAACCTATAGATATGTTTCACTAACTCCATCATTAGTCTCACACATTTGATCTTAACTAGTATATGTTGGTTTTAACATGCATCAACTGGAATGAAGAATAGTTTATACTCATATCCTTTTAGGCCCTGTGACGTTGGCCAGTAAAACACATACTACAGTGACTGCTCCACGTACGTTGTATGAAATATGGTCGGGCACCACACACTGGGCATAGACCCTGGTAAGTTCACTTACATATAACTTTATTGAAAGCTCATAGTCTATTATATTGGATAACATGTTAGCAGTACTTGGTGTGTGTCAAATGTCCCTGTTGTCATCCACCACCAAATAATAAGGTATGTACCAAGTTGCTTTTATTGCTTCATTTAGACAGCACTAACTGTCTTGAAATTGTATACTAATGACACATACATGTAAAATAATACACATCATCCTTTTATTGAAATATGGATATGTTTCTTTCATTACAGATACTGTCAGGAGTACCTCAGTCATCCAAAGTACACCATCCAGGGATTTGGGAGACTTTCTGAATGCAGCAGTCACACCCACCAGCATCCATCCATCAGGTAAGTGTGCCATTGAGTGTTGTAAACTATTATGTTCCAAATGGTTCAGAATAATCAAATCATTGTGAAAGTAAATTAGCAGATACTGCCACTTTTTCTAAGCATCTAATGTGGATGTGTGATATTTTCCCAACAAAATCAGTAATGCCTTTGTTTATTTTGCATCTTCACCTATAATTCATGCTGAACATTAATTAAGGTGTCACTTCCTTCTGAAGCTGTGGGAACAAGGATCATGTCTTCTGTCGTACAACCAAGAAGCCAAGTTCAGCAACTGATATCACAGGGGATCTCAATACAACACAGAGCTGTGGCTGGAATTGTTGAGTGTGATTTTTCATTGCGCATCTTCATTGACAACCTCAATGCTACAGTAGGAGCAGTCATATGTAGGTTTATACAAACCAGATCTCACGTGGAACTTCAGATACACACAAAAAAATTGTTCTAACCCTTGTGTTGTAGCACATGATATACTATGGCAAATACTTATCATGTTGCAAGCTCTGTTTTTCAGGTGCTGAGGACAATTAGTTGATTGATGAAGCTGAACCATCTACCAGTGAAGGGTGACAGGCAATCTGAGGAGAGAACCCGATCCTCCCCCAAGCAGAAAGGCCATCGGTTAGCACTGCTCATCAAGATTATGATGAGAAGGAAGAAGATGAGTAGGTGATGGTCGTAGGGGAGGACCTGTCTAAGGAGTACATTGTTGGCCTGCTGGCAAAAGGCTGAAAGCAACATCAGGTTCAGTCAGCATCGTATCTCCCACTTTCCTTCTGAGGCTTGCCCATTACCAGCAGTCAGCCAACTTGCCACAGAGTTCACATTCCCAGCACCTCCACCACCTCATCACAGCCCTCACATCCAAGGTCTATGTGTTGTTTCTTCTACAAACTTCTCCCTTGAGAGTGCATCTCAGGTTTTCTCACAAGCATCTGAAGGACATAACACCCCTGCTGAGGAGCAGGTATCCTCTAGGTATGAATCTCCTCCCCACAGCCACCCACGTGCCACCCTCCCCCGTGCTGATGGACCTGACGGTCATATCAGAAGGTATCACATATGGAGGGGGCTGGCAATTATTCATGTTGGCCAGTGAGAGGAAGATTTTTTCCAACAAAAGTCTGATGTGAGGCAGGACAATCATGCAATAGGGGCTACTCTGTCTGACATTTCAGATTCACTACAGGAAATCCCTTGGATGATTGACAGTCCAGGCAGACCTGTGTCTTGGACAGTATTGTGAAATTTTGCCAAAAAATTTCAAGGATGCACAATGATCAGATATCAATCTATAGGAAAGAGAGTGCAAAACACCACGCCTTGGCCATGAAGATGATTAAGGGCATATTGAAAATGTTTCAAAGTCTTCCTTCACAGTCAACACATGGAGGGGATCCAACACACATACCTGCACCCCACCCGATCTCACCCAGACACCTGACCACCACCTGCATAGGCACCCCCCCACATACACAGATAACACCCCGTGTACATGTCCAACATGCACAGGCATGTCTCCAACCTGTACAGGTATGTTTCATACCTGTACAGGTGCCCTAACAACCTGTACAAGCACAATCCCCTCCGGTACAGGCACATCCCTCACCTATAGTGGTACCTTCCCCACCTGCACAGGCAATCCCCCTGTGCACAGGCATCCCCCCACCTGTCCAGGCAACCCCTCCATGCACAGGCACATCACCCACCTGTACAGGCATGTTTTCCACCTTTGCAGGCACCCTCCCCACCAGTGCAGGCACATCCTCGACTAGTACAGGCACCCCTCTCCCCATATGTGTGCCCTCCCCCATACAGGCACCCTCATCCCTTGTACAGACACACCCACCACCTGTACAGCCACCTCCCCCACCCACACAAGTACCCTCTCCAGCTGTAAAGTCACACCAATCAACTGTACAGGAAACACCCTCCTCAGCTTTGCAAATTAACCCACCTGCACAGGCAGATGCTCCACACTCACTCACACATCAGCGCCAACACAGAATATGCATTCACTCACAGATATCCTCACCACCACATTTGCGAAGTCACAAGAGAGATCCCCTTGAGCGCTGTAAATATGTATATACTCAATAAAATTGTATATAAATAGAATAATTCACAAAATGTAATACTTCAATCCTGAGTGGATTCATCGTTTAGGTCAAATGAATACTCTGGTTGTAAAGGAATACTCTGGTTGTAGAACATACAGGTCATGAGAGATGCGTGTGAGTAAGACATGTTGATTTGTAGGACCATCCATGTTACAAGTTATCATGTTGAAAGTAAAGCAAAACACCTACAGATGTAGACTTTCCTACTTTGACTCACACACATATAATAGACAACACAAGGAAGAGAGATGGTTTTAAGCAATATTTTATATAGTGTTGCAGATTTTAATTCCATAACTGATCCTCAAAATAAATTATCAATAAATGCCGTCCATTGGAAAGGGAGAAAGGAAATAAAATAAAATCTTCTTCCAGAGTGTGCAAAGAAACTTGGAGAGATGTTGTGCAACATAAAGAAACACATCAAGAAGCATCATGGGAACCTTGTTGAATAGTTTATTGGAAAGATAATGAAATCCAATACAATTCAAATGAAAAACAATCAATAATACTTTTACACAGATTAAAAAAGCCCCAGCTGTGCATACGACCTAATAAAATCAGACATTAAATGCATACTAAAATACTCAATAATTTGTAGAAGTTAACATTAATAAAAGACGTTCCCATAGTATTATTGCATGACCTACAATTGAGTTATGACAGGTCCTCCGCAAGCCGGAAACTCACCTAATGAATAATAAACAAGGAACCAACGATAGTCAAGGCCCTGAAAGTGCTTAAGTGCATTGAATGTTTATAAATTAACTACCAACAGGCCTCAAAACCCATAGTGCAAGGTTAAAACTCAGCAGCTGGACACAATTAATCCACACCCAAAGGGTCAAGAGCAGAAGTAAATTTCAAACATCGTTATCCACTGCTCACAGTGTCCCTAATAAATTTGGCCAACAGAACGTTCAGCAATAAGTTCACAAGAACCAAGGACATAATAATAGCCTGCCGACAGGAGCGGATCCCCAATTCATTCCAGCCGCTCTGAAGCAGAGATCTACAATCATTAAGCAGGGATGGACACAAACAAACCATGTGTTCAAGGGTTTCTTTCAAAATTTCACATCCCCTACAAATCACACTCTCCTCGAGAGTTGACTGCCATGTTGGTAAATGTTTCAGAAAAACCCAATCGCCCATCCTTAAAGCCATAAGTGCCCCTTTCAGACAGATGCCGTATAAGCAGGAGAGATCGCCAACTGGAGTACCTGGCTGAAATTAGTTAATTACCGACCAGGCATTCTGACTTTTGGCAAGGAGAGATTGTTCAGAGTGATTCGAGCATAGCTGTACAAACAAACCACGTGTTCAAGGGTTTCTTTCCAAATTCCACAACACCTACAAATCACACTCTCCTCCAGAGTTGACTGCCATGTGGGTAAATGTTTCAGAAAAACCCAATCACCCATCCTTAAAGTCATAAGTGCCCCTTTCAGACTGATGTCGTATGAGCAGGAGAGATCGCCAACTGGAGTACCTGGCTGAAATGAGTTAATTACCGACCAGGCATTCTGACTTTTGGCAAGGAGAGATTGTTCAGAGTGATTCAAGCATAGCTGTACAAACAAACCACGTGTTCAAGGGTTTCTTTCCAAATTCCACAACACCTACAAATCACACTCTCCTCCAGAGTTGACTGCCATGTGGGTAAATGTTTCAGAAAAACCCAATCGCCCATCCTTAAAGCCATAAGTGCCCCTTTCAGACACATGCCGTATAAGCAGGAGAGATCGCCAACTGGAGTACCTGGCTGAAATGAGTTGATTACCGACCAGGCATTCTGACTTTTGGCAAGGAGAGATTGTTCAGAGTGATTCGAGCATAGCTGTACAATCTTTTTAACACCCAGCTTAAAAAGAGGATGGGGAAGGTTACTGGCCCAGAGATCCTCAGCTTTCAATCGCCGTTTACAATCAGCCAGAAAGCGGTAATGAGACCCCTTCACTTCAGATGCACTCATTTTAAGGCACAGAACTGACTCCAAACTTCCGACCTTGGCCTGGAGTAAATTATGACAAAGCTTCAAGAAGGCACTACCACCTACTGCCTGTTGATCCAAAAGCCCAAATTCCAACTGCATCTGCGCAGGAGAAGCAAATTGCAGCACCTGAAAAATCCTCTTGTAAATCTTGTTGACCAGCCTGTTTAACAGACATGAGCCTTTACCCAGCAATATTTCCTGACCATAAGACAATGAAGGAATAATCTTTGCTCTCATAACTTCCATTAATGAGAGCAGATTCGGCACATTAAGAGCTTTAAATAATTTAGAAAAAGCCACCTGCAGAGCCACAGCTTTAACTTCAATCTCTTTCCTGTGCCTAACAAAACTACCCCTGGAAACAAAATGCACCCCATGATATTCATAAGACTGGTCTGAAACAAGTTTACTACTCTTATAGTACCAGCTGATTCCCAGATGCCTTTTCCTGCCAAAGGACACCACTTTGGTTTTGAGCAGATTAACTTACAATTGGTTTGTGACTGTAAAAGATGCAAGTTGGTTAAGCAATCGTTGAAGGCCAATCTTAGTATAGCTAAACATTGCCAGGTCATAAGTATAGAATAAGTGGCTACGCCTAAGATCACCAATCTTGTGAGTTGAGAATTGACAACATCGAGAGCCGATGACAAATCTGCAATAAACAGATTAAAGAGCAGATGCACAAGCATGCAGCCCTGCTTCACACCATGACCAGTGGAAATTTTCCTGGAAAGGGAACGACCATCTCCTAATTTAATATGGAACGAGGTGTCTGTGTGTAGTTGTATAATGGCACCCAAGAGCACTTTTGGAATTTCCCACTTTTTGTAATTTAGCCCACAGGACTGCCTTAAAATCAGCGGAACAGCAATGCAACACAGAGCCTGATAGAATTGCCCAGTCAATCAAAGTAGATAGGGCTAATAGATTCGTAGATGTACCCGAAGCAGCAGAAAACCCTGTTTTGACAATGGGGGTTAATACCTTCAATTCTGGCCTGGCACAAAGATGTTGCAACAGATGACTATCATAGAACATGGCCTTGTTATCAAGCAAGGCTGTCAGCTTGAAGTTAGCTGGATCAGACATTAAACCAATTTTATGTAGCGGATGAAGTATGGCACCATTCCAGGACTCAGGAATTCTTGAAGTCAAAAGACAATACTCAAACAGATGCACAAGATGAACTACCCAGAAGGAAGTATCCTGTTTGAGCAACATCTACGGGAGACCGTTAGGACCTGGAGCTCCATCCCACTTTGCCTTAGAAGTTATACGGAGGAGAAGAGGTGGGGAAAAGTTATTCCCGTCAGGGATAGAGGGTGTGGACAAATCAGGCTGAGGTAAAAGCTTGACCAGAACGGCTGTGATGGAGCAAGCCCCCACTCTCATCAAAAATCCCATCACGCTCGCTTACTGAGAAGTGTCTAACAAAATAGGCCGTCCAGTCACCTTCCAAGACATTAACAGTACTGTTAGAAAAGGGTTCTCTAGTTGGCAGTCGGTTTGCACCCTGTCCAAGTAGGGACCCTCACTCTAGTCAAGATAAGGGAGATACCCACTCAGATAAACCCTGTTCATCCCCTTGGTAGCTTGGCACTAGCAGTCAGGCTTATCTCAGAAGCAATGTGTAAAGCATTTGCACATAACACACAGTAAGAAATGAAAAAGACTACAAAAGGACACCACACCAGTTTAAAAAAATATCCAATATTTATCTATATAAAACAAGACCAAATACAATAAAAGTCCACCAGACAGTAATAAATATATGAATTCTGCAAGATATACTCAAAAATACAGTTCCTTGAATTTGATACCTCTGCCTGGGACTATCACGGCATTGTGACCAACAAAACCAACAATTCAGGCCAGCCGCGGTGTTGTAGGCAAGCTACGGTGTCCGGAAGACAGGCAAACAGTACCTTTAAAATTGTAGGGTGGCGTGATCCTCGGGGTAAGCTCCGGAGAGCAGTGTCGCTGGTGTCCCGGTGTCGGTTCCGCAGTCGATGCAGGGGTCATCAGTCCCTTGAAGTCACAAGCATTGTAGATCAAACTACGGGCTGATGAAGTCAGGAGCGCTGGTGTGGATGGTGTCGGGGCTGCGGTGTGAAGCGAGACAGTGCGACGTGTGGTGCCCACAGGTCCCGGTGCAGGCAGCAGCTCTGTGATGGTGTCCAGTGGCGTCGGTGAGACCAGGGCTGCGGTGTGAAGTGGGGAGGTGCAATGGGCGGTGTCACCAGGTCACGGTGCAGGCAGCGTCGTCATTGCTGAAGCACTGTCATCAGTAGGCCCAAGTCAGAGGTGCGGGACATGATGGTGCTTCGTGACCCTCATGAGTGGTGTCCACAGGCCACAGTGCAGGCAGGGATGTCTGGTGATGACACTAGAGTCGATAGTGCTGGCGTCAGTGGACCGGCGCTGCGGTGCGGGACGGGACAGTGCTTCATGAACCTCACGAGCGGTGTCCACAGGCCACAGTGCAGGCAGCAGTGCCGGTGTCAGCAGGAGCGGCGGCATTGGGGATGCCCAGGCTGTGGTGTGAGCAGGTGATGCTGGAGTGCAGGGCCCACAGGTCGTGGTGTGAGCAGCAGCTCGGTGAGGTTGTCCGATGACGGCGTCGGTGAGACCAAGGTCACGGTGCGAAGCAGGCCGTGCGATTCCGGGCCGAGAAGAAATCAAAAACTTCTCAATGAAAGGAAACAATTCTATGTTACAGATAGTATAGTCCAAATAGGAATAAGTTTCCTTGTCCGATCTCGTCCAACATGGAGGAGCATTGTTGTGCGAATGGCCATTCCGAACTTTGAAACCCACGCTATTTAGCTGCATTACCACGTACTCTCCCATAGGACTGTGCCGGTAGTCCCGGGGACTCAGCTGTTCAGGAACTAACTGACGGTTACAAAGATCAGGGCCTTGAAGTATCCTGAAACAAGTTTGTATTAAAATCCCCAGTTATATGGTAATCAGCACACAGATATTCCCCAGCTAAGTCACCCAAAATCTGCATTAGTCAGGACAATCTCCCTCTTTTTTCCTTTGTTCCAGGGGCAATGTAAAAATGTATCACAATGAGGGTTTGCTGCGAGCTCCAGTTTCTAATCACAATCCCCTGGATCCAATTTTCTTCCCAAACCAGTATCAAAATGCACCCTTTTAGTTTGACAGCAACATAAATGGCCAGCCCCCCTAGCACAGCCATTCTTACTCTTTATATAGGTGGATTTCTATATTTCTAAATACCACAACAACGGACAGCTGACCTCACCCCATGTTTCCTGCAAGGTGATTACATCATAGCTATTTAGAAAAGTTGTTAAATCAACCAAATCAAACTTATGAACAACCCCATTAATGTTCCACGAGCATGAGGACAAATGTTCAAACACTGGCACTAAGGCCCCACCCACAGGAGTCATTGAGGTCGACCATGTAGAAGAGCAGAGGGTAGCCAATCCCAGTTAACCCCCCCCCCGCTGGCTGCCTGCACTGGTACTTCCAGTGCCGTTGAAGGTAGTGGAGCTGCCCTGAGCACCTTTCGAAATCAAGAATGGCTTTGATGCCATAGGAACCTTTCGACTTTGGGATTCAGATAGCAGCACAGGGTAGCCGGAATTCATATAAGGAATACTCGTAATACCCCAATACACCAATCTATGTACAAGGTGAAAATTAAATGAAGCCATCAGTCAAAACGGTGTCCTAATAGAAGAGTCCATGGTCAAAGTAAAGTCCTATCCCAATGTTCCTTGGCCAACCCAGTCCACTGAAAATGAAGACAAAAAATTATGTAGTTGGTGCACAATGTATAATAAAGGTTGAGACAACATAAAACAAGTGCTGACATTCTATGGTTTGAAACCAAAAGTAGGTATACTGTCACTGTAATGTCCAGAAATTAATTATTCAATAACATCTTTCTCAATTTAGGTCAGTATAATCTTCAGTGTTTAGCAATCTTTACCTTCAGCATTAATGCAGTGTGAAGTTACTGACAGTTAAGCATAGCTATCGTCCAATGTAATTTTACAAGTGGAGATAGTACACAGTCTGGATGGATATCCCCTCACCTAAAAGTGGTTCACAGTTTATTCTGTTAGGTGCACAAATGCAAAGTTTCAACAGTCTTACACTTACTGTCAACTGTCATCTGTTGTGCAGCATAGTGGAACACACTATACATGCTAAATGTGTTGTACCTATGCAAGCAATGCTTTAGATATAACCTTTGCAAAGATGTGATTCCAATTGTTTTGTATATTCCTTGGCAACATCAGGCATTCAACATGGCATGTGTCACATTTTGCATGACAAGACTGTTTCATTTGTGCTGTACACTGGAAATCATATGTGCTACTTAGTACAGCTACCTATATATTTGAAACGACATACATGGCACTGTGGAGAATATGTGTGCATTTCATACACCTTAGATATGTATGTATCATGTTTAGTGAGATAAGTGACACAATGTAAGCCTTTACTAAATTTGACAACAAATGATAGTGTCATGCAAAAAAAACAAAAAGCAGTCTCAGGATGTTAAATGTCCACTAATCATTATTGACAACAGACTGTGAAATGACATAAAGGCTGTAATACAACTGGTAGCTCAAGACTAAAATAGTGACATCCAGCTGGTCACTCACCTACATTCCCTGTCCACGGTTTTGGACAATGACCTGGTACACTGGATTCAGACCTAAGTGAGGGTTCAGAGGCATGTGTAAGCCATGATGTCCTGCAATACTGTACATGACCCAACAGGCTACTATTATCTTGCACACAATTTGAGGAGAGTACAGCAGCAACTCCTGTATAACCAAGGAGTGTGAACCACAACTTACAATACCAAAAGTGCGCTCTTCGATGACTCAAGGCCATGTTGTACCTCTCGGCTTTAACACACAAACTACATGTTGATGGAGTGCCAGTGTTGCCTGTTTTAGAAGATGTGTGCATTGTGGTGAGGTGGCTGAAGTGCCACATGAGTGCAATCATTTTTACCTGCCTCATGTAGGAGGCAGAAAAAGAGATAGAAATCCCTAGCAACACTTTGCCTTCCTGTAAGCGTATGAAGCATTCATATGTAGAGATGCACTCTCTTATTTATGCAGCTCAGAACCTGACACAAACATGAAGACTGGCTTGCCTAACAAATGCCCAGAGTTTCACTGGACACCCTCTGGAATGATCCAGTAGCAAAGTAATAGAGAGCTGCTAGGATCTTGGCATGGGCTGGCATGGTGTGGGAGCAGCATGTCTCAGAATCAGGGTCCTGCTCCCACTCAGAAACAATCTCCAAGATTATATCAGGGGAAACAGAATCTGAACTAACATCTTTGCTGGACATCCCAAAGAGGTTTTTGATCCTTTGTGTGAAGATCCTCTTTGCTTTCCTCCACCTCCTCCTTCACCTCAACTCATTCTATCGCATCACAAGGGGTAAACCAACAAACACATTCAGTGACATGTTGTAAGGTCTAAAACCATTTGTGTGTACCAGCTCAGATTTTATGCATGCAGCTAGGCTGTGATTTGCTGTTGTTCTATATCAACTTTCAGCTGGAGCTGGGTGGGGTGATGGCAAGCACTGACACAGGTATGTGTAGTGTTTGGGAGAAACTTGGAAAATCAGAGGTTTATTTAGAGATTTTGATTTGTATATAACAGATTTGGACTGATTGTGGAAGATATTTCATGACATAAATCATTGTTAAATGTGCAACTAAAGAGATGTTGTAACAAATATACTTGTGATGCTCTTGTTGCCACTTAAAGGGTCATATGAATAGGTTTATAGTACTGTTTCTTGCATGATATATCTACACTGTTATAGAGGTGTGTGTTTTTGACACCACTTTTAGCCCTTCAATACACTTCCTACACAGGTGTAACAGTCCAGTGTCTACATACAGCTGTTTTCTATCTTAAATGAGGCATTTGGTACTATGTTGGTTGTACAACTAAATGTGTAGCACTAGGCATATGTTTTTCAGCCTACACCAATGATTGCCCTCTTATTTCAATGTGCTGTGATCTGCTCAAGTGCAGAGGTTCCACCCGAGTGCAGAGATCCTGCCCTCAGGGTGGAGATTCCAACCCGAATGTGCAACCTCTGCCCTGAGTTTAGAACCTTCACAGATGTAAAGATACTACTCATAAGTCCTTTTGTGAATAACAAAAAGTAGTAGAGTTATACATTTGTTCTTAACGTAGACTTTTGGCATAACTTTACCTTTGTGAATCAGCCCAAATTCTTTTTCCGAAACTCAGTTTTCACCTTCTCATGCTAATTTCACTATCTATTTCACTCATATGATGAACTCTAGGAAACACTAAAGCCAAATAACAAGATCCAATCTAGTTATGTAGCAAATTGAAATAACCAGTTTTTCTGCAAACATAATAGATTCCCCTCAGGATTATCGTTCCATCCAACAAATAAACTCTTCTTACTTCATAAATTTCACACACATGTTCTCCGACAGATTCAGCTTTGCCCCATTTCAAAGGAGTACTCCTTATCATGCATAATTCACCCCTTTGTTCTTGCTCCCTTCTCAACCTAGGATGCAAACTTGACAACCTACATTCTTCCTCTTCCTTTATCTGTTCCATTATAGTGCTCTCTTCCTTCCAATTTCTCACAATTGTTATTCCTCTCTCATTATATTTTCTAATAAAATTATGTTCTGCACTACTCAAATACATTCATGACCCTGATTAGTAATTTTAGTTTCTTGTTGTTTTGTGCAATTACCCTTAAAAGATATCGGGCCTGATTCGCCAAGGTCCCGCCGACAAATGACCGCACCGCGGTCAAAAGACTGCGGCGACCATTCATACATTTCCGCTGGGCCGGCGGGCGCTCTCCAAAAGAGCGTCCGCCGGCCCAGCGGAAATGCCCCTGCAACGAGGATGCCGGCTCCGAATGGAGCCGGCGGAGTTGCAGGGGTGCGACGGGTGCAGTGGCACCCGTCGCGTATTTCAGTGTCTGCATAGCAGACACTGAAATACTTTGTGGGGCCCTCTTACGGGTGTCCCTGCAGTGCCCATGCCACTGGCATGGGCACTGCAGGGGCCCCCAGGGGCCCCGCGGCACCCCCTACCGCCATCCTGTTCCTGGCGGGAGACCCGCCAGGAACAGGATGGCGGTAGGGGGTGTCAGAATCCCCATGGCGGCGGAGCGCGCTCCGCTGCCATGGAGGATTCTGCAGGGCAGCGGGAAACCGGCGGGAGACCGCCGGTTTCCCGCATCTGACCGCGGCCGAACCGCCGCGGTCAGAATGCCCTGCGGGGCACCGCCGGTCTGTCGGCGGTGCTCCCGCCGACCCTGGCCCCGGCGGTCAGAGACCGCCGGGGTCAGAATGACCCCCATCATATTTAATAGTTTTATCTTCTTCTATAGGTAGAAGGAAGACATTTTCAAACCCATTACATAAGTGGAACACAATTTGTTATCTAGAAATATAGCTACATAAGCATTGCAGGGTAGAGCATATGCAACTGGGAGCTGTACATAGGTAAAATCATCCCCTGCAGAAGTAGGAAAAAAACCTCAAACAAAGCATCCCTTGAACTTCATTATATGTATACATTCATGCATCGCTTTAGCATAAATGTTATCTTGAAAACCAGTAACTAAATTCTCTTTATGCTGTAATATGTCACATTTAAATTAATTTATAATACTAGTTATTTCAATGTTATCAGAAGCATATCCCACCAGGGTCAGTAAGCAAAACAACAGTCTTGCTGAAACAAATAATATTGCAAATGTTAGCTCTAGCCCTATATTTTTACCGCTCTTGCTGTACTCCATCTTCTGATTGAAACAGAAATCTTATTGTGATACTTCAAAAATTCAAAAGTAACAAATATTTTCTTTAAAACATTAATAGATTCTATTCTTTTTTGTTTCAAACAACAATCAAAACAGAAATTCAACATAGTCTTCTTTTATTCTTTTCTCAAAAGCTCACTTCAATCAAGACTTCATTTAAATTCTCTGTTCACTCTTTTATCTTGTTCAACATCTATGTCTTGGCCTCATTCTATCTCAATAGTCTGTTTACAGTATTTCAAGGTGCCTGTTCTTTTGTCTCCATTGGACTCTCATATTCACTCTCAAATTTGTACTTCTGACACTGTAGTTTAGAAATACCCAGTCAGGTGAAGCATATTTTCTTTTTGGAAATGTTCTCCTCATTGATCTGTTGGCAACAGGTGCTTCACTCCCACTGGTTTCAGAATCTAATGGTCTCTTAGACTTTTCTGGTTCACAATCCTTTGTCTTACAGGTTTTTGTCCTTGGGATGTCTTCTTCAACTTTACTTTGTTCACCACCAGTCATTGTCAGAGTTCCTTTACTCTCTGAAGGGCTTGAACTTGCACTTGAGCTTTCATCAGCTTTGTCAGTATGATTTACTGCAAACTGCTTATCCCCTCTGTAGGTTCAAATAACTAGAATTTTCAACTGCAATTTTTTATTATTTGAATCAGAGAATACTTCTTCTTGTGCCATTCATGCTTTTGAATTTTACACAGTAATAACCCTTCACACTGATTCTTACTTCATAACTGGATTTTAGGCTTTTCAGGTCTTTGTCAGGACTTTTTCTGACCTGAAGCTTTATGAGTACATAACTTTCCTCACCATGTCTTTCTTTCTTCACCAAGTTCAAAATCATCACCCCTCTCAGGAGCCAGGCTGCAAATGCAAGCTTGGGGTTGAACTTTTACTTGATTTTCGTGTGTGACTCTGTGGCTTTATAGATGTACAGTTATTGTTCCCACCACTTCTTCTGCTGCTCACACTCTTTTCATATGTGCATTTTGTATTGATTTTGGCAGTTTGACACACTTCACTACAGTGTTGGTTATCAATAGCACCTGTTAGGTTCCACCCTACCTCGGATCCAGGCAGTGTTTCCTGATGTGCATCAGAACTACTATCCAATCTCCTGGATTGAGGATATGAGAGGCAATATCTTTTGTTGCCTCCATTGCTGCATTCACCTGGTGAGAGATAGATTTCACCATGTCAGCCAGGTCCTCGCAGTAATCTAGTATGATGTCATCAGTTATTGAAACTAGTGCATGTAAAGGAGTGTATAGAAGTCTCATCGCTCCTCCCATGATCACTACATGGGGGCAATAAGGTAGTCTTTTTGTCAGGAGTACTTTTTGTGCTCATCAGGACAAGAGGAAGTATGTTGGGCCACTTCAGGTCAGCTGAAGCACACACTTTGGCTGGTTTGTTCTTGAGAGTATCATTAGCCTTTTCTGTCAAACCTGAAAATTGAGGTTGATAACTCTAATGAAACATCTGTTTTATCTGGAATGTTGTGCAAATGATCTCCAAAACCACAATATTAAAAAATGAGTGACACACTCTGTCTCAGCAGCAGTTGGGAGGCCATATCTGGGTATTAACTCCCTCAACTAACGTTTGATAACTGTAAGGCTATCTGATCTCCAGGAGGGGTAGGCCTCCACCCTTTTAAAGAATGAGCAGAGAATGACCAAGATACATTTTAAACCATTATATGGTGGCCTCGCTACAAATTGTGCTTGAAGTCTCGTAAATGGGGTTCCTGGCTTGCCAATATAGTTGATCGCTTTTAAAGTCCTCCTTCCTTGATTATTTCTCTGATACACCAGGCACTGACCACATATGTTCTCAGCAACATTTCTAAATCCTGTATTTTCCCAATACTTTCTAAATGTATGAAACATTCTATCTCTACCAACATAGGTTTGAATATGCAAGTAGCCATTGGATACAACACTTGGGTGGTCATTACAACCCTGGCAGACGGTGTTAAAGCGGCGGTAAGACCGCCAACAGGCTGGCGGTCTTTTTTTGAGCATTATGACCATGGCGGTTACCGCCATGGTCATCCGCCGCTTCACCGTTCCGCCCGCCAGGGCGGAGACGACCGCTGGGCTGGAGACCTGGGTCTCCAGCCCTGCGGCCGTCACAATACCACCGCCGGTAGTTCGACCCAGCTTACCGCCGCGGATTTCCAGCGGTAGGAACCGCCATGAAATCCATGGCGGTAAGCCCTATCAGTGCCAGGGAATTCCTTCCCTGGCACAGATAGGGGTCTCCCCCACCCCCCACCCCCCTGCCACCCCCCATAGGTGTCAGGGCCCCCCTCCCCACCCGACCCCCAACATCACATAACTCACACACACATGACACGCACGCAGGCACCACCAACACACATACACGCACACACACCAACATACATGTCTTCATCCACACACTCAGTCAGACATGCACACCCATATACAGACATACACGCATACATTCCCAACACACGCAACACACCTGCAAGCATACACGCACTCACACCTCCCCTCTACATACACAGAGGCACACCCCCATGCACCCACACAACACACAACACCACCCCCCCACCCCCCTCCCCTAACGGACGATCGACTTACCTTGTCCGTCGATCCTCCGGGAGGGGACGGGAGCCATGGGGGCTGCTCTGCCGACACCGCACCGCCAACAGAACACCGCTGCGCCGAATCACAGGACGTGATTCGCTGGGCGGTGTTCTGTTGGCGTGGCGGTGGAGGTGGAGCAACCTCCACTTCCCCGCCGCCCGCCAGTATGGCTGTTGGCGGCTCTCCGTCGTAAAAAGGACGGTGAGCAGCCAACAATCATAATACGCCGAGCGGCAAACCGCCACTACTGGCGGTCTTCCGCACGGCGCTCCCTCAGCGGTCTTGGTAAAAGACCGCCGAGGTTGTTATAACCACCTTGGTCTGGAAAGAGTATTTGTTTTCAGCATTAACATACAGGTCCTGGTATTTTTTCAGATAACCAAATCTTTCCCATTTCTTTTTCTTGTCATCCGAGACATCTCACTGCAAATTTCTCCACTCACTCCAACAAGTCTGAATTGAACTCATAAAGAAACATTTTACATTTTCTGCATTTTGCATGGTACTTATTCTTGATTCATCATCTTTATTATCGTACACTACTGTCCCATCTTGTAGGGCACAATATTTTGTCATTTGATCTGCATACCTGTTGCCAAGTGTAACTATGGGGGTCATTATGACCCCGGCGGTCGGTGTAAATGTGGCAGTAGTACCGCTGACAGGTTGGCGGTACATGCCACCACATTATGGCCAATGTATCACATCGACTGCCATGGCGGTAGCAGCCACTGGGTTGTAGATAACAATCTCCAACCTGGCAGCTGCTACTGTCCCGGCGGTGGCATTATGACCCTGCCTACCAACATGGTTTTCGTGGCATTCGTAATGCCATGAAAACCATGGCGGTAGGCCCTACCAGTGACAGGGAAGGAATTTCCTGTCACTGGTAGGAGGTCCACCCCCCAACACTCCCCATACAACCCCCAACCCCCCCTCCATCCACGTTCCCCCTTCCAATCCACCCCCCATACACGCACACATGCAGGCTCACACCACGCATTCACACACTCACTCACACAGGCATACACGCATTCATACATGCATGCATCTATTCTTTCAGGCACACATCCGTACATACATCCAGACTTACACGCAGACATGCATTCACTTTTCCATTCATTCACACATTCTCACACATGCACACACACACGCACGCAACACTACACACTCATGCGCATGCATGCACACACTCACACAGTCATGCACACCCCCCAAACACTCACAAAAGAGCCCCCTCCCCTGCTGTAAACCTGACTTACCTGAATCCAGGGGCCTTCCGGCAGAGGACGGGATGGGGCGCTGCTACCGCCAGCAGCGCCCACTAGCAGAACACCGCCAGGCCGTATGATTTGTCATAGTACGGCCTGGCGGAGGTCTACTGGTGTGGTGCTGCTGGTGGTAGCAGCGCCACCTAAACACCGTCCACCAGTATAGCCACAACCGGATTTCCGCCCTTCTTGTAGCAGAAATCCGGCTGTGGTCATAGTATGGCGGATGGTTGTTAGCCGCAGCGACGGTCTTTTGGCGGCTGTCACCGTGGCAGTAGGCAGCACTTACCGCCAATGTTTTAACGAGGGCCTATGTCCCTGACAGTCTTATGGAAAACACACTTGACCACAGTAAATACATTTGTGTGTTGTATTGCTTTCAATAAATCCAGTATGTCAGCATTGTTTTAATAGGAGCCCCAGAGGATGTCATAAAGCCCACCTGTGACCAAAGTTCATTTTAATCGTAAATCACTCCAAAACTATACTGACTCCCTGCATAGATTGCCACATTCATCGCTTCAGATAAATAAAAAAATCTTGTCAATGCTATTAATTCTGCCACCTGTACTGAGGTTACATTCTGCAGGAAAGGTGTTTTGAGGTCTCAGAAATGTATACTGCATAGGCAGCCTTTAGTGCTTCATATTGGTCTCTCAAACAAGAACCATCAACAAATAATGTCTGATCAGCCATTCGTAAAGGAAAATCTTTTCCTGGTTTGGCACATAACTCAGTAACTGTGATGCAGTCCTGCTTTGGCTAATCATGCACCTCATCAATTTCACCATTTTCCTTGTCTTCACAAGGTCTATCCCAAACAAGAAGCAGTGTTGTGGGGTACAGTGAATTGCACCTTTTAAAACTAATGTTTTCAGCTGTAAGGGTGACTTGCTCATAACGAGTCAACATTCTGTTTGTCATGTGCTGTGTTCTTATACATGTCAACAACATTTCAACTGAATGAGGGGCAAATACAAATCTAGTATGTCCTATCACTATTACCTCAATCAGCACAATGGCAACACAGATAGCTGCAAACAATTCCTAAAATCCTGGAAGACCTACAGCTACTGGTTCCAATAAGGCTACTTAATGCATCAGCCCATCATGCTTCTGTGCCATGTTTGATATAGCACATCTACTACTCTCTATTAAAGACTAGGAAAAGGGTTAGTTTATAGTAGGGCATTCCCAGTGATGGTGCACGGACACAGACTCTCAATTCTTTAAATACTTTCTTTTTCATAATGTACCAGATCTTGCATGCCACAGTAGGTCAGCCTTACTAAAGACTTTTCAATTAAGGAAAACTTTGGAATTCACTGACGACAGTAGCCAATAATTCTAAGGAACATCCCAACCTTCATCTGGATGACTGATAGCCTGATTTTCAGAATTGCAAAAAAAGTCTTCTATTGAGACCTTCCTCAAACATTTTCAATATGGTCTCCAAGGCAGATCCCTTCTCTTTTACAGTACTGCATCTTGGTTGGGAAGACATATGCCCACCATCAGCTAGATGATTTACCAGAGTAAATGTATCAAGTTTATAGTTCTTTGTTTTTGATGCCACTAATAGGTCATTTGTGTATTGAATTAAGACTAAATTACAAGGCAACCTCAAGTGTTCTACATCTTTCTTCAAGATTTGACTAAAAATTTAAGGACTTTCTCTGTACCCCTTGTGGGATCCTACACCCAATGAGAATTTTATCCTGGAATTGAAACATGAAGAAAAACTGTCTCTCTTAATGCAAGGATGAAAGAACACTTGGCATAAGTCAATGACTGTATACCATTCTTCATCTGGTGGAATTTGCACCAAAATCACTGCTCGGTTCAGTACCACAGGACAACATGAGATGATCATTTTGTTTATCTTTCTTCAGTCCTGAATTATTCTCCATTCACCACTAAGGGGCAGATTTAAGAGCCCCTACCACCACCAGAGTGTCACTTTTTGTGACGCTGTGTTGATGCTTCTCACTGCTCCATATTTACAAGGAGGTGTAATGTCACTTTTTGTGGTGTTATGCCTCCTTGTAAATTTGGGCCCCTCCAATGCCGTTTTCTGCGCCATAGGGTATGCAATGGGTGTTGTAGTGGGTGTTCCACCGCAACACCTATTGCTTTTGACACTGCCCCAGATTCACAAGAAATCGTAAATCTGTGGCAGCCCCACAAATTAACGCCACCCAAGTATTGTTTTTTGCTTTTTCCATGTGTGCTGATATCTGCAGCACACATAGAAAGAGGAAAATGGTGTAATTGATTGTTTATGTGCAGGAAGACAATCATTCCAAAATGGATCTTTGGTACTTCTATGTGTGCTGCATTTTGCAGCACACATAGAAGTGCCAAATTCCCATTGTAGATTGTTTATGTGCAGGAAGGAACACCTTCCTGCACATAAACAATCTGTCCCCTCAACGGAGACATCCTTGCACTATGGTGCAAGGATGCTTGTATTGGTGCAGGCAGCTTAATTCATTGCCGGCCCAGGGGGAAACGTAAGGTTGTGCCACATTTCTGTAAATACGGCGCATCCCTGTGTTTCAAATGTGGTACAGTGCGGAGCTGCTATTTTTGGTGCAGCACAGCGCTGCACCACTTTAGAATACATCAGGGCCTAAGTTTCTTTGTTTCCATCACAGGAGAGTTACAAGGACTACCAAGTACTTCACAGATGATTCCCTGGTGAATAAGTTTTCTAATCACCAGCTGCATTCCCCCTTCTGCATCCTTTGGAAGCCTATATTGTTTATTTCTATGGGAATTTGCATCTGTCCTCACATTTATTTTACTGGTTCAGCACTTTTCATCAATTGAATCTCTTTTCCAGAGAAATGTATTACCTCATTATTGACAGTATGTCTTAAATCCAGAAGCAGGTCATCTTTTATTAAAGCAGGGAATATCGGAATTCTAGTCTCTTGTGACTTTATCTTAAACACTGAATTTTCAGCTTGTGATTCAATTGCAACACCATCCGGTGAACAATAAGTGACACAATTCTTTTCTCTGTCCAACAGACTTGAGTCACACAAAATTAACTGTTGTTTATTTTCCATGTGACCAATTCTAACTGGGACTTCTGCTGTAATATGGTGAACAATTTGTTTATTACTAATCCCTGCAACTTGGACTTCTGTTCCCAAGAGGGGTAGGTATGGCACGCCCACAGAATGAACTTTAGAATAATTAGCCCTCACATCAATCAAGAATGAAATGGGATGTCCATTTCATTCTCCATTAACATATGGGCCCCTTTCATCTACCTCTAAGTCTACTCAAAGTAAGCAATGCTCCTCCCCCCCCAAAGCACCGTTATTGTGAATGACTCTCTGCAGAAACATGATTCAAAATCATTGTATTCTGTTGATATACTGCACTATGTGGCATTTTATTTCTGACGTTTTGATGCATTACTGGTGCTGAAGTCATCAGCATTTGAAATTATTTCTGATTCTACGTACCTACCTCAGGATATAAGCAGTTGAGACCATCATATTTCTCTGCATTTAAGAAAAACCATAACCCTGAATTCCATTCGGATTCTGGTGACACTCATGTTTCCAAACCCGATTTTCCCACAGATGTGTCAAGCAGTGTTTCTTTTCACTATTTCAACATTCATCCCATCACTGTTCACCATTTGACTCTGGGATCCTATCTCAAATTTAATATTTTCCTGTTCTGCATCAAAGTAATCACTACTATACATTATCAGCTTCAAAATCTCATCTATGCTCTTTGTCTGCCAGTGCAATTCGTGTTGCTGTTTATGATTACTAAGCTCTGATCACAAACCAATGACAAAAGCAGAATTGAAATCACTGACTCCATCTTTTTCAGGCTGATTGACTCTGCTGTGTTTCTTGAAAATCTGCATGAGCCTCTCATAATAGGTATGCACTGACTCTTTCAGTTCCTGCAAGGTTCTACAATTTTTACTTAACATATACTTTTCAGACACTTTTCTTTGCATGCTCAATCACCTGTCTGTATTTGTCAGCTACTTTCTGAAAAGGATCATTATTAGGAGTAACCGTTGCTGATTCTTCAGTTGCCCATGCAACCACTGCTTTACATTCAACTGCCAAATCACTGGGATTGACAGTCTCAAACAATGAGTTCAAATCAGTCCAGAGCACCTGTGATATGCTTGTTAACCTGTGCACCTCTTTATACCACCTCTCCAGTTCCTCTCACAATTTAAGATTGTTTATAGCGATAGCATAAAGATCGGCCCTTGTCTAAGTCATATGCAGCAGTTTTCCTCTATGCTCTTCCCTAAAGAAAACTCTAACACCAGTTTTGTGCCAAACCCTGTCACTTGCTGTTCCCTTCCCTCTTCTTTCTGCTCCCTTCACTTGCTTTTTACTCTCTGTCCCTTTCTTCCATCTCTCCTCCTATTTCTTCAGGTTCCTCCATTTCCTTGTTTTCTCAATCAAATCCTTAATATGAGCCCTCTGAGTTACTAAGGCCATTTCTTTAATTTCATCATGAGTGAAATGCATTGCATAATTTTCTTTCATATTTTCCATTTTGCTGATATCCACTTCATATTCATCAGCTAACTCCTTTAGCTCATTATGTGCTTTTACATCTGTCTGCTTCTTTAATCAAATATCTAATTTCATCAGATCTATATGTCAACAGTCTGTTCGAATCAATGTTTTCTTGTAAAATTTCAAGCATTTCACCAAATTTAGGCCCTCATTACAACCCTGGCGGTCGGTGTTAAAGCAGCGGTAATACCGCCAACAGGCTGGCGGAAACAAAAAATGGAATCACGACCATGGCGGAAACCGCCAACATAGACAGCCATTTTAACACTCGGACCACCACGGCGGTACAAACAAACACCGCGGCGGTAACCGCCAACAGACAGGCGGAGAACAAAGTACCACCCACTGTATTTCAACACGCCTATCCGCCACCTTTTCTGGGGCGGAACCAACGCTATCAAAAGCACTGCGGAACAGTACACAGAAGGGAAAACACTCACTTCTCGACACCCAAAGAGGATCCAGGACGCCATGGAGCCCGAACTACAGGTGTTACCAATGCTGCTCTTCCTCCTGCTCTATCAGGGGCAGGACAGACGCCGTTGACGACCACGGTGAGTACTGCACCTACAACACAGGGGGGGTAGGAAACGAGAGTGACACACACATGCAACATGCAATAAATACCCCCACCCACAACAACATACACACAAATACATGCAGCAACATTACATATACACCCCATCACCCCCTGAAAGAACGCAAGGACAAAAGGAAATGATTGTAACGATTGTAATCATGAAAAATCTGATAGTCAAAAATCAAAATTCAGTATATACAAATATGTAGAAGTCCGGATAGTGTACCAATCATTGTCTGTGGACCACTGGTCCCAAAATGCATGGGCGAAGCCCACACAAGATACCTGACTGGAAACGGAGAGAACACTGCTGGGGCATCAGATAGAAAATAAACAGGCACCTCAGGAGGAGGGGGTGGTGGGGCACCTCAGCCAGATGAACGCACAACTCCACTGCTGCACGAGGGGGCTCCATGCCCATTTCTGTATCCTGGGGTGAGTGCAAAGCCACAGTCTCTCAAGTCTGTCCAGTGGGTGGTTTGCCCACTGCTTTATCCTGGGGAGTGCAAAGCCACAGTCTCTCAAGTCTCTCCAGTGGGTGGTTTGCCCACTGCTTTATCCTGGGGAGTGCAAAGCCACAGTCTCTCAAGTGGATAACAGTCTCCACTGGTTCTGGAGGGGGCCTGGTGTCCAGAGTGCTTCATCCTGCTAAGGACTGAGGTAGTGGATGTATCCACTGGTTCTGAAGGGGGCCTGGTGCCCAGAGTGCTTCATCCTGCCAAGGACTGAGGTAGTGGATGTCATTCTCCACTGGTTCTGGAGGGGGCATTGTGCCCAGAGTGCTTCATCCGCCCAAGGACTGAGGTAGTGGATGTCATTCTCCACTGGTTCTGGAGGGAGCATGGTGCCCAGAGTGCTTCATCCTGCCAAGGACTGAGGTAGTGGATGTCATTCTCTACTGGTTCTGGAGGGGGCATGGTGTCCAGAGTGCTTCATCCTGCCAAGGACTGAGGTAGTGGATGTCATTCTCCACTGGTTCTGGAGGGGGCATGATGCCCAGAGTGCTCCACGTGCAGTGTGGCCGGTTCAATTCCCTCACCTGGGTGTGTGTGCCACGAGATTGCCGAGGAACAGGTAGCATGATACACCATGGAGGCAGCGACATACCCCACACTGCTGCGGCTTCGCCTTCCACCTGCAGGTGCAAACAGTGATGGAAGTCATGCCTCATGGAAGCTGGCCAGGGTCCAGGAACTCTCCTCCAGCCTCGGACGACTGACCACTGGGGATAGTAGCCATGTCAGCGGTGGTGCCACTGTCTGAGCACATCACGGGGCTGTTTGCGACGGTGTCTGTGACAGCGGTGCTGGCAGTGGTGCATGGGTCAGCACCTGCTGAGGGACACAGCCGATGTCTCCTGCAGCCTCGGATGGCTGTCCACTGGGGAAGAGGCTGGGGACTGTCGCTGAGGCTGTAGACGTGCGGGTGGCTGTGCAGGTGGCTGTGCAGGTGGCGCTGCAGGTTGCGGTGCAGGTGGCAGTGCAGGTGACGGGGCAGGTGGCGGTGCTGGTGGCGGGCAGCATGCGATGTTCGCCGCCGTACAGGTTGGTGTGGTCGTGGACAGAAGGGATGACACTGGTCCCTCAGTCGGTGCCACCGTGCCCTGTCCTAACCTGCTCTTCTGCTTTTGTCACTTCCCCACCTTTGATGGTGCTGCAGGTGTCTTGCCACTATCCCCTTTTGTTTTTGTGGAGCTCTTCGTGGCTGGTAGGTGCGGCTTCTCCCTCTGGGATGTGGGCACCTTTTTCACCTTGGCAGGTGGCGGAATGTCCTTGCCCTGGGTACGTGGCACACTGGCAGCTCTGATGGGTGGCGCACTCGATGACCCCGCAGTTGCTGGCACCACTGTGCCTGGGGATTTGGTGGCTGAGGTGCTGGGCTGGGACCTGGAAAGCCTGGCCCTAGGGGAAGGACTGGGGGGAGGTGAAGGGAAGAGGTCAAGGGTTGCCAGGAAACGTTTTTTAGACACACTGGGAAGGGAAGATGGAGTGGGTTTGGGAGTGGAGGAAGAGGTAGGGGTTGTAGGAGGTGTACATCTGCTGAATTTTGGTGAAGGTGCGTGGGCTGGAGGCTGTTGTGAGGTGGATGACTGTTGGGTGGGTGTGTGCCTGCGTTTGTGTACTTTGGGAGGAGGGCTCACAGACATGCTGGGAGAGGACACAGGGGATGTGGGAATGGTAGTGGGGGTGGTGATTGCACGTGAGCGGTGTGTGGTGATGGGCGTGCTGGTGATGGAGGTAGTGGCTGAGGATGTAGTGCATGCAGGTGTGAGTGGAGACTAGACAGGGAGGGAGGAGGAGGACGTGGAGGAGGGGGACACAGTGGAGGCAGTGGATGTTGCTGTGTCTGCATGGGGATGGTGTTTGTGTGAGTGCCTGTGGGATGTGTGGTGCTTATGATTTTCTGAGCCACTTTTGTGTGTTGATGTGTGTGCATGCTGGTCTGATGGTGTGCTTGGGATAGGCTGAGGTACAGGGGATTGGGTCTGGTTAGTGGAAGTTGGAGGGGGTAGGCTGGACACAGGGACAATGGCTGCATCAGTGCTGAGGCCAGAGCCTGAAATGCTCTCTGTTGGGCTGCCTGCCCAGAATGAATGCCCTCCAGGTATGCATTTGTTTGTTGCAAATGCCTCTCAACACCCTGGAAGGCATTCAAAATGGTAGATTGCCCAACAGTGAGGGATCTTTAAAGGTGAATAGCCTCCTCACTGAGGGCAGCAGGGCTGTCTGGGGCAGGGTCTGAGGTGCCTGGGGCGAAGGAGATACCCACCCTCCTGGGTGAGCAGGCACGGGACACACGCTGAGGGGCTGCTGGGAGGGCGTTGCTGGTAGGGGGGGTGGCGGCTGTACCTGTTGATGCGGTGGGCACAGAGGTGCCCGCCACCGCAAGGGAGCTCCCATCAGAGGAGGAGTCGCTGTCACTGGTGTATGCTCCTGTCCCCACCGTGGAGCTCCCCTCGCCCTCCATCCCACTGGTGGCTTCAGACTCCGTTGCTTCACCCTCCAGGGCCAAGTGGGTTGCAGCTCCCTCCTGCTCCGGTGCCACTGCTCCTCCGCCTGATGATGCTATTGCACACAAGAACAGGGTGGTCAACAAAAAGGGGGGGAAAGTCAGAAAAAAAACATGTTCAGTGCATGCAACACCACTACCGTTGGCGGACACAACACACAGGGAGCAGCCCTCAGCACTACGCCATGCACTAACAGTTCCTAGAAAATTCACATGACCATGGGGTACAAGGCCTATGCCCAATTGCTGCACACCTGGAAGTCACAGGAGCCTGACTAGGTGTAGATGGCTCTTACCACTAGTGGGGTTGGGATGCCACATAGCCTGCCTCACAAGGGACCTTGCCTACCAAGTTCGCCCTGGCCTAGGGGAACACACTGCCCACCTCCCCCACCCAGAAACCTTGTAATGCGCTCAGAGTCAGCTGAATGAGAGTGTACTCACCCCCTTGTGGCTGCTGTGATGCCCTCAAGTGCCCATCCAACTCCGGGTAGGCCACCGCCAGGATCCGGGACATCAGGAGAGTCATGGTGCGATTGGCACCCCTTCCACGTTGGGAGGCCATCCCCAGCTGGGCCTCTGCCGTGTTCTTGCTCCAGCGGCGCAGGTCCTCCCATCTTTTCCGGCAGTGGGTGCTCCATCTGTGGTAGACCCCCAAGGTCCGGACATCCTTGGCGATGGAACGCCAAATACCCTTCTTCTGGTGGGTGCTGACCTAGAGGAATGGTATTTATTTATTTATTTTATTTATTTATTGGATTTATATAGCGCACAGCTACCCGGAGGTTTCCCGGCGCCTAAGACAATGCAAGACAAGGCAGGATCAGGAGAGCAGCTTGGACGGTTACTGGTTAAAGAGCCATGTCTTAAGCTCCTTACGAAATCTAATGAACACCCTTTCATGACGTAAGTAAGAAGGAAGAGAATTCCAGAGAGAGGGAGCTAGGAAGGCGAAAGAACGTCCCCCCATTTTGGCACGTCTGATTCTGGGCACCTGGAATTTTTGTTGATTGGAGGATCGAAGTGAACGAGAGGGCCGATATTGTTGGACCAAGATTTTAAGGTAGTTGGGAGCTAGGCCTGTATTAATTCTATGCATATAACATAGGGCTTTGAATTTGGTGCGATTCTCAATTCTTAGCCAATGTAGTTCACGAAGTGCACCAGAAGTAGGAGCAATTCTGGGAAGTTGGCAAAGAAGCCTGGGCGCAGAGTTTTGAACAACTTGAAGTTTGTGTAATACTTCTTTATTCGCACCCAAATAGAGCACGTTTCAGTAGTCCAGTCTAGAAATAACCAGCGCTTGGACCACGTTCTTTGGGCAGCCACAGGAAGCATCCAGAGAATTTTACGAAGCCACTTCAAGATAGCGAAACAGGTAGAAGCTACTTTGGTCACATGTTGTTTCATAGTCAACTGGTCGTCGATTATGATGCCCAGGTTACGTGCAGAGAGAGAAGGGGTTGGGGGCACACCCATTTCAGAGGGCCAGTGTTGGGGGCCCCAGAGTGATTTTTTGTTTCCAAATATGAGGAGTTCTGTCTTTCCTCCATTAAGTTTGAGTTTATTAAACTGCATCCAATTGGCTATCTTAGATAATCCTATTTGCAGAGAGGGAGGGTTAGAGGTTTCTTTGGAAGAGAGTGAAAAAATAAGTTGAGTGTCATCAGCATAAGAATAAATAGTTAGACCAGCTTGTTCTGCTATGCTCGCCAAAGGACTAACATATATATTGAAAAGTAGTGGACTGAGAATGGAGCCCTGAGGGACTCCATAAGGGGATGCGTGAATCAAAGAAGAAGCTGTATGGGAGAAAACCTGAAAAGTCCTATTGGATAAAAAACTGGATAACCACAGGAGGGCTTTGCTGCCAATGCCCTTGATGTTAAGAGTTTTTAGGAGAGAGGAGTGAGATACAGTATCAAAAGCTGCGCTTAAATCCAATAGGATAAGAGCTACTGTTTCTCCTTTGTCAATTTGTTGGCGGATAGTTTCAGTCACACCCAGTAAAGTCGCCTCGGTTGAGTAGCCGACACGAAAACCAGATTGAGAAGAATGGAGGATGATACTGGTTTCTACAAACTGGGTCAATTGAAGATTAACATGTTTTTCCAGAATTTTGGAAAAAAAAGGAAGGAGAGAAATTGGGCGGAAGTTAGAGAAAGTTTCAGGATCAGAGTTAATTTTCTATAGTAAAGGAAGAACCATTGCATGCTTCCACAATGCAGGAACGTAAGCTTCCGTAAGTGACAAGTTAAGGAACTGCATGATAAAGAGAAGTATGGTACAGGGGGAAAGGAAATTACTCACCCGTCCGGACCGTCATACTCATTGCCCACCAGTTCCCACCCATGCCCTGACGCACATACACTCACCATCCGCACATGCTGGCCTCAGCCCCCCCCATGTATCTTCCATCCACACTACTCAAAGCAGGCATTGCCCATGCAGCATGCTCACAGTGTACTCACCTGTTTGTCTGGAGGCCCGTACAGTTGCGTGTACTGGGGAGGACCCCATCCACTAGTTTCTCCAACTCCTCCGAAGTGAAGGCAGGGGTCCTTTCCCCAGATACTGTAGCCATTGTCGTTTCCAGACACAGGTCACAGCAGCACTTGCAGTGTAGGTCCTCTCCTGTTGAAGGCCAGGTATCAAGTGAGTGAACAGACAGAAAACGGCAGTCATGTTCGCGGCAGTGCATACCGTCACCGCCGGCGTACATCGTCATTGGCTCCTGGGACCCATTAGGCCCAATGTTAACCAATGCAGAATTGCGCCGCGGTCTTCGACCACCCACTGCAAGAGTGTACTACGGCAGCGCAGTTACCTCATTTCCCCTTATCCCACCTTACAGGTCAGGCAGCCGCCATTTCAGGGGGCCACATGGGATGAATGAAAACTGCATCACACCTATCTAGGCCAGGAATACAGACAGATACCGGCACATTGCGTATTACAAACGTTTCTGCAAATAACACATTGTGATACCTCAGTGTTGGATGACTCTCTGCTTGCTGTTTTCCTCCATGGGGCACGTCTGCTGGGGCAGGTGATGTGATGGCTGCATCCTCCGGTGTACAGACCCCTGGTGGACCTGTCGACAATGGAAGAGAGACACAATATAATCACATACAGACTTGATCGTGCAACAATCCTGGAATTGTGTGCCCAGTTGGAGCCAGACCTGTTGTCAGCTGTCCGCCATCCCACAGGGATACCCCCTCTAGTGCAGGTCCTGTCTGTACTCCATTTCCTGGCCAGTGGGTCTTTTCAAACAACAGTGGCCATGGCATCAGGGATGTCCCAGCCAATGTTCTCTAATGTGTTGTCCAGAGTGTTATCTGCCCTGCTGAAACACATGCGCAGCTACATCGTTTTCCCTCAGGTGGAGGATTTGCCCACAGTGAAAGGTGACTTCTATGCCCTGGGACATATCCCCAACATCTTTGGTGCCATTGATGGTACACATGTGGCATTTGTCCCCCCCGCAGAAATGAACAGGTGTAGAGAAACCGGAAAAGCTACCATTCGATGAATGTGCAGATGGTGTGTTTGGCAGACCAGTACATCTCCCATGTGAATGCCAAGTATCCTGGCTCTGTGCATGACGCTTAGATTTTGAGGAATAGCAGCATCCCTTATGTGATGGGGCAACCCCAGAGGCACTGTGTGTGGCTAATAGGTGAGGCCAAGGTCCCAATACTGTTGACATAGGTGTCTGGGTATGGGGTTGTCCCTAAGGGTTAGTGTGTGTCTAACAGTTGTCCCTCGACATTTGCCGGTGACTCTGGTTACCCGAACCTGTCATGGCTACTGACCCCAGTGAGGAATCCCAGGACAAGGGCAGAGAAACGCTACAATGAGGCACATGGGTGAACTAGGAGGATAATAGAATGCACCTTTGGCCTCCTGAAGGCCAGATTCGAGGGCCTCCATCTGACAGGTGGTTCCCTATACTACTCACCGAAGAAGGTGTGTCAGGTAATCGTGGCCTGCTGTATGCTGCACAACCTGGCTTTGCGACGCCAGGTGCCTTTTCTGCAGGAGGATGGGTCAGATGGTGGTATTGTGGCAGCTGTGGAGCTTGTGGACAGTGAAGAAGAGGAGGCAGAAGAAGAGGATATCGACAACCGAAACAACATCATCATGTCACTGCTTCCCACATCTCACACTATTGTTGGAGCTAGCATAAGTCTTTCATTTTCACTCAGTGTATGGACACTGACTTGTCACTTTGACTTTCCATTTCACAGATCTGGGTCCCACTTTGTGCCCTCTGCTATGTTTACTCCTGGCCTACAGCTGTGTTACATTGGTATGTGAACAAGTAAATTGGCATTGCTATATTCCAGAGATATTGCAATTACACATTTGTGAAAGCACAGACTGACTCCAGATTGTTTTGTGATTGAAGTGTGTTTATTCCTGTGGAAGTAAGTGGAGGGGTGTGTGAAATGGGCTGGGGTGATGGTGGAGGACTGTCCATGGCAGAGTCCACTCTCTTGGTCTCACAGGTGCATTGTCCAAACGGGCATAGGAAGTGGAGCAATGGCAGTTTAAGGTGGACAGGGTGACATAGTGCGACAGAAGGGTCACATTCAGGGGGGTCTTATTTCCTGGCGGGGGTCTTGGCAATGTTCTCTATCTTGTTCCTGGATCTCAGGGACTGTTTGCGGGGTGGTTCTTCATCTGCAGGGGGTGGGGTGCTGGTGGCCTGTTGTTCCTGTGGCGGTGCCTCCTGTCCACTTGCGCCGGTGGAGGTTGAGGGCTGTTCATCATCCAGGCTAGTGTCAGGGGCCCGTTGGTGTGCCACAGTGTCCCTCTTGGTGTAGAGAAGGTCTGCCAGCACCCCTGTAATGGTGACCAGGGTGGTGTTGATGGACTTCAAGGGGAACCGACTGTCCCGAGGTCCCTGATGGGCCGGGCTGGTCATCTTGATCCAGGCGTGCAGAGCTGCTGTCATCACTGTGGGCCTCTTCTGTGGGGGGACTGGATATGTCTGGCACCTCCTGTCCGGTGACGTTGGGTAGGGGTCCTGTTGGGGTGTAAATGCATAGTTATTGTATCTGTGTGTGCCATCTTGTGCAATGGGTGAGTGACCCTCTACTCCTGTGCTTGCATTATTGGCTTGGTCCTTGGGGCATGAGTGAGTGTCTGTTGTGGTGTGTGAGGGGATGTGTTGGTGTGTGCTGTTTGAGTTGCGTGGATGTTGTGTAAGTGATGGTGTTGTGTGTCTGTGGATGCTGGTGTTGTTTTAGGTAGTCTCTCTCTCTGGCCTTCTTTCAACATTTTGGTTGTAAGGGTTTGTGGGTTATGTGGGTGTGTGCTTTATATTGGATTGGGTGTGTGGGTGTGGTGTGTGTATGTGTGTCATGTGTGTGTAGTTTGAATTGTCCAATGTGGTTGTGTTTTGTTAGTGTGTGTGTATTTTGAGTGCAGCGGTGTGTACCGCCAATGGATTACTAGGAATGAAAGGACTGCCACTCTGTTGGACTGCCGCCATGAAGGAATGCTGCCCTTCTGTGCTGAGCTGAGCTGACCTGCTGCCTGCTGCCCATTTGCCTGGGTGAGAGGGACTGGTCCTGCAACTGTTGAACCCAGGACTCCTAAAGTGACTCCAAAGGCTATAGGGCTGGCTTCCTGATTTGAGCCTCTGGACTCTGTCATCTGTGAGTCTACTCTGTCAAGTGGTGCCACACTAGTCCTGGACTGTTGGAAGTGGGGCTAAGCTGCTCTGCCATCCTCTGTGTGTCCAGCAACACCGACCCATCTCCTCTGCTCTGTAGCACAATTCTGAACAAAAGTGATGCATCGCTGTTGCTGGGTGGATCAGAACCATTCAAAGACCTGCATTGCATTGCAGCCCATCACATAATTGGAACTGCCACTGCGTGACACATCCTTTGTGCAGGCCTTTGCATCCCTCATCAATGGCAGCCTGGATGATGATGTTGAACTCCACATCACAGCCTTGCAGCTCCTAGGAACCAACGTATTACCCCAACTGCACAATGCATCCTTAAAGTTGGACTTCGTGTTGCAACCCCTCGTCGACTGGATCCTCCATGATGATGCAGGACCTCACACCACAGCCTCGGAACATCTCAGAACTGATGCATCACTTCAGCTGCATGATGCAGCTTAAACACGGATCCTTGAAATGTAAACTGTTGTGGGATCCTTTTGTGGTGTGTTTTCACTGTGTTACTGTTTAAAGTGTTGCACAAATACTTTACACAGGCCTCTGAGTTAAGCCTGACTGTCTTATGCCTAGCTACCCAAGGGGTGAGCACAGGTTATTTTCAGGTTTGCATGTGACTTCACCCTGAGGAGAATGATGTTTGCTGCTTGAGAAGAATTTCACCCCCACAATCAGTAACTCAATTTCTTATAATCAGCTTCATAATTCTCATAGTTTTTCTAAGCCTTTATTAGAAACAATATGTACATACCAATACCATCCAGGTACAAGTATAGAACCCAATGTCCATCATCATTTCTTGTGGAGGCATTCCTTCAACTGGTATTTTCCTACTCTCAATGGCAGACACAAAATAATTCTTAGGCTTTTTCAAAACATTCCCCATTGTTTTCATTTGAAAAAACTCAAAATTACAATAAACGAATCAATGAACAAAAAACAATCCCAGGATAGGTCTGTCAAAGGTCACCCTATCATAGTGCAACTCTGTCAGTAACCAACCAATGACAATGGGACTTTTGTGGTGGCCTCTCACCAGTCTTAGCCTGGTTCCCTGGCTGACTAACCAATAACGGCGCAACTTCTCTGTGAACGCAGAAAAAAATTACAGTACCTTTCAAATCAATATACTTTGAATACATCATTGTCTGCATAACCTAAATGGGATGGGAGTCCACAAGTTAAAATAAAGCAAATGAAGTCTCACAATTAATAACCAAAGAGCAATAGAAATCATACTTTACAAATTCCTTTCCAAAACTACAATTCACACTAGGCAGACCTCTGTCTAGTGCAATCCACTGGTCAATGTACTTACTCCTGTGCACTTAAGAGCAAAGCTACACAAGCCTAGATTAGGTATACAATCCTAGAAAATACATCTCAATAGTTTAGGAAACCCCTAACTGTGTGCATACAGTGCCTCATACTACACACTACCTTATGCAGACAAGTAAAAACAACTATATCTCAATAACTTGGCTTTCGATGAGTCCGATAACCAAACTAATCTAATGAAGCAATGAGTTCATAAATATGAATAATGCATCAACAATGCAGTAATTAATCCACTAATTGAACCAACAATTAACATTACATTTAAAAACATCGCAAACATCTCAAAAAGCACACAGCAATCCATTTCGCAAACTCATACTTCAAAATACTTCACAAATACAAACCAGATATCAATCAGTTCACCATATTCATACTTACACTCCAAATCATTCATATTTTCCACAGTGGTAAATTCACTTTAGTTTGAAAAAATTCCACTCAGGTTGTGGAATTTAGAAATACAAATGACACATTTTGCTACACACAAGTTAAATCTTTATATGCAAAAATGTCTAGTAACTGGGCACTCTGCAAGAGACAGTGGCTTACAGTGGTAAAATGAAGGAGACTCTCTGGCTATCTCTTCAGAGCCATTGTGAATTCTTTCATGAGTAATCTGGAGACAAAACAGCATTATTTCAGTGCTGTAACATCACCACACTGCATCCCATTTAAATTAAAATCTTTGAATGGTTTTACTAGTAGAAATGAACAATATGTATCAGGGGCACATGGAGAGCTTAGTACAACAAACTTACATTTATATTGGGTTTTTTAAAATGATTGATTAAAAGGGACATTGCAGCATTAGCTGCTGTAGATTATTGTTTAAACAAGCAATTGAAAAGTCAGTATGTCTCACTCATGTAACCTATTGGCTTTGCTAAGTCTTGCTTCTCCTTCTAGATAGTCACTATAGATGCGCAAAATTCATGGTTGTGAGCTTTCAACATATTTCCTTAAAAATAAGCAAATGCTTTTTAAGATATCGATTGTGCATGTGTGCATGTCAACATCCATGAGTGGCCATCTTGTAATAGTAAAAAATGATAAGATGATCAACTGTCAATACAGCAGAAATTAGCACTCAAAGCACATGGTGTACTAAAGGAGCAAACAGGCTCTAGTTGTTATTAGTAAAGAGAATGGGTAGGGGGAGAGGGGAGAATAGGCATGGATAGGTAGGGAGAAAAAATGTTCCTTCATGTATACTGCAATGCAAGATCTGACATCATCAGTGGAGGGTTACATGTCATCCAATCAGAACACAGTGAGACCAGATGCTCCTTTGGATAGAAAACACAAGAAAAGAAAGAAAGGCCATCAAATCAGGAGCAGAGAACTGAGATCGTGAGGAAGGGATTGACCAAAATCCTACTCTATATATTGGTACTACTAATAATATGTCATTAACAACATACTACTAAAGAGGTCTGTAGGCAGTACCTAATTTTGAAGCACAGTTGATCTTGAGGGAACTTCTGCTGAAGTAGCCTGTTGTTCTAACAGATGGAAAGTAACTTAATCCTCAATGAGGGAGAATGGGTATGTGTTTTTATCCCCAGAACATACAGATTGAGCTATGAATTCAACCTAATAAATGGGTCTCCTTTTCTCTCCTAGCACTGATGTGGCAAATACTTTGAAGTATAACACATATATTATAGATTAGTTGTCTTAGAAGCCAGTCTACAGCTGTTTTGGAACCACAGTATATATCGCATGAGATTTGAGAAATTTAAAAAAACTCAAAAAAAGTTTTTCCGAACTACATCTCTAAGATGTGTGGGCAATCTGTCAGTCATGGGAGGCCTGGGACAACTTGAACTAAATGCCTGGAAACCCTAAAAAAACTGTGCACCATTGTAGTGGACTTCAGTCACTTTCGTCATGAGTGAAATGAGGTGTTGCAAGTTCATTTAGAGGTTCCCCTTCATAAAGGGCTTCACCTAGGCCCCTACACATAGACTCACTGAGATATGTTACAGTGTAAGCACAGGGAAATTAACAAACAAACTTGTAAACCAGCTTGGAATAAGTCAGACTCACAATTTCCTAATAATCACCACCAATAATCCCACACCTATAAAATGAGAGCAGCATTTGTGTGGATCATAAAATTGACAACGGTTTTTGTTTAAATCTACTTGGACTCATCCCTAAACATATTTTCCTCACCGAAACTGCATTCATGTTCCTTTATCTGCCAGAGTATAAAATTAGGTGTCCCATGTATGCAAATATCTTCACCCCATAATTATTTGCACAACATGTATTGAACAGAATATTAACACAGGTCCCAAAGATGCTTGATTGTTTGTATCAAAAAGCATCAGATTAATTTCGAATCTATCTGCGCTCATCTCAGAAGTACAATCAAACAGTTTTTAGCAATTTCTCTGGGTACAGCCAACTGTAAATATATGTGTAAAGAAATGGCTCCCTATTGCAGTTACCCCCCACTTTTTGCCTGATACTGATGCTGACTTGACTGAGAAGTGTGCTGGGACCCTGCTAACCAGGCCCCAGCACCAGTGTTCTTTCATCTAAAATGTACCATTGTCTCCACAATTGGCACAACCCTGGCACCCAGGTAAGTCCCTTGTAACTGGTACCCCTGGTACCAAGGGCCCTGATGCCAGGGAAGGTCTCTAAGGGCTGCAGCATGACTTATGCCACCCTAGGGACCCCTCACTCAGCACAGACACACTGCTTGCCAGCTTGTGTGTGCTGGTGGGGAGAAAATGACCAAGTCGACATGGCACTCCCCTCAGGGTGCCATGCCAACCTCACACTGCCTGTGGCATAGGTAAGTCACCCCTCTAGCAGGCCTTACAGCCCTAAGGCAGGGTGCACTATACCACAGGTGAGGGCATCTGTGCATGAGTACTATGCCCCTACAGTGTCTAAGCAAAACCTTAGACATTGTAAGTGCAGGGTAGCCATAAGAGTATATGGTCTGGGAGTCTGTCAAAAACGAACTCCACAGCTCCATAATGGCTACACTGAATACTGGGAAGTTTAGTATCAAACTTCTGAGAATAATAAACCCACACTGATGCCAGTGTTGGATTTATTAAAAAATGCACACAGAGGGCATCTTAGAGATGCCCCCTGTATTTTACCCAATTGTTCAGTGCAGGACTGACTGGTCTCTGCCAGCCTGCTGCTGAGAGATGAGTTTCTGACCACATGAGGTGAGAGTCTTTGTGCTCTCTAAGGACAGAAACAAAGCCTGCTCTGGGTGGAGGTGCTTCACACCTCCCCCTGCAGAAACTGTAACATCTAGCAGTGAGCTTCAAAGGCTCAAGCTTCGTGTAACAATGCCCCAGGGCACTCCAGCTAGTGGAGATGCCCGCCCCCTGGACCCAGCCCCCACTTTTGGCGGCAAGTCCAGGAGAGATAATGAGAAAAACAAGGAGGAGTCACTGGCCAGTCAGGACAGCCCCTAAGGTGTCCTGAGCTGAGGTGACTCTGACTTTTAGAAATCCTCCATCTTGTAGAAGGAGGATTCCCCCAATAGGAATAGGGATGTGCCCCCCTCCCCTCAGGGAGGAGGCACAAAGAGGGTGTACCCACCCTCAAGGACAGTAGCCATTGGCTACTGCCCTCCCAGACCTAAACACACCCCTAAATTCAGTATTTAGGGGCTCCCCAGAACCTAGGAACTCAGATTCCTGCAACCTAAGAAGAAGAGGACTGCTAAGCTGAAAAACCCTGCAGAGAAGACGGAGACACCAACTGGTTTGGCCCCAGCACTACCGGCCTGTCTCCCCACCTTCTAAAGACACTGCTCCAGCGACGCTCTCCCCAGGACCAGTGACCTCTGAATCCTCAGAGGACTGCCCTGCTCTAGAAGGACCAAGAAACTCCCGAGGACAGCGGCTCTGTTCACCCAAGACTGCAACTTTGTTTCCAAAGGAGCAACTTTAAAACAACTGCGTTTCCCACCGGAAGCGTGAGACTTGCTACTCTGCACCCGACGCCCCCGGCTCGACTTGTGGAGAAACAACACTTCAAGGAGGACTCCTCAGCGACTACGAGACCGTGAGTAGCCAGAGTTGCCACCCCTGAGCCCCCACAGTGACGCCTGCAGAGGGAATCCCGAGGCTCCCCCTGACCGCGACTGCCTGTCTCCCAGATCCCGACGCCTGGAAAAGACTCTGCACCCGCAGCCCCCAGGACCTGAAAGATCGGAACTCCAGTGCAGGAGTGACCCCCAGGAGGCCCTCTCCCTTGCCCAGGTGGTGGCTACCACGAGGAGCCCCCCCCTTGCCTTCCTGCATCGCTGAAGAGACCCTTTGGTCTCCCATTGATTCCAATTGAAAACCCGACGTGTGTTTGCACACTGCACCCGGCCGCTCCCGTGCTGCTGAGGGTGTACTTTCTGTGCTAACTTGTGTTCCCCCCAGTGCCCTACAAAACCCCCCTGGTCTGCCCTCCGAAGACGCGGGTACTTACCTGCTGGCAGACTGGAACCGGGGCACCCCCTTCTCCATTGAAGCCTATGTCTTTTGGGCACCACTTTGAACTCTGCACCTGACCGGCCCTGAGCTGCTGGTGTGGTAACTTTGGGGTTGCTCTGAACCCCCAACGGTGGGCTACCTTGGACCCAAACTTGAACCTCGTAGGTGGTTTACTTACCTGCAAGAACTAACAATAACTTACCTCCCCTAGGAACTGTGAAAATTGCACTGTCTAGTTTTAAAATAGCTTTATGTGTTTTATTTGAAAAGTATATATGCTATTGTGATTATTCAAAGTTCCTAAAGTACTTACCTGAAATACCTTCCATGCAAAGTATTACATGTAGAATTTGAACCTGTGGTTCTTAAAATAAACTAAGAAAATATATTTTTCTATACAAACTCCTATTGGCCTGGAATTGTCTCTGAGTGTGTGTTCCTCATTTATTGCCTGTGTGTATGTACAACAAATGCTTAACACTACTCCTTTGATAAGCCTACTGCTCGACCACACTACCACAAAATAGAGCATTAGAATTATCTCTTTTTGCCACTATCTTACCTCTAAGGGGAACCCTTGGACTCTGTGCATACTATTCCTTACTTTGAAATAGTGCATACAGAGCCAACTTCCTACATTGGTGGATCAGCGGTGGGGTACAAGACTTTGCATTTGCTGGACTACTCAGCCAATACCTGATCACACGACAAATTCCAAAAATTTTCATTACAAATTGATTTTGCAATTTGAACTATTTTTCTAAATTCTTAAAGCCTTGTGTTAGTCCCTGTTTAGCATTTCTTTTAGAGTTTAAAAGTTTTGTGAAAGTTTGAATTAGGTTCTAGAACTAGTTTTAGATTCTTAAAAAGTATTCCAACTTTTAGAAACATAATGCCTGGTGCAGAAGAGAATGTGGTGGAACTCGACCTCACACCTTACCTCCATCTTAAGATGAGGGAGCTAAGGTCTCTCTGTAAAATAAAGAAAATTCCAGTTGGCTTAAGACCCTCCAAACAACAGCTCCAGGAGCTTTTGGCAGAGTTTGAAAAAGCCAACCCCTCTGAGGATGACAACCCAGAGGATGATGTTAGTGACTTGGAGGAGAATTCCCCCCTTCCAGTTCTAATTAGGGAAATCAGGGACCCTCAATCCCTAATTCCAACTGTGATAGTCAGAGATGCTGCTTCCCTCACAGGAGGGGCCAGCACCTCTGAAATCACTGAGGATAACCTCAGTGAAGATGACCTCCTGCTAGCCAGGATGGCCAAAAGATTGGCTTTAGAGAGACAGCTCCTAGCCATAGAAAGGGAAAGACAAGAGATGGGCCTAGGTCCCATCAATGGTGGCAGCAACTTAAATAGGGTCAGAGATTCTCCTGACATGTTGAAAATCCCTAAAGGGATTGTAACTAAATATGAAGATGGTGATGACATCACCAAATGGTTCACAGCTTTTGAGAGGGCTTGTGCAACCAGAAAAGTAAACAGATCTCACTGGGGTGCTCTCCTTTGGGAAATGTTCACTGGAAAGTGTAGGGATAGACTCCTCACACTCTCTGGAAAAGATGCAGAATCTTATGACCTCATGAAGGGAACCCTGATTGAGGGCTTTGGATTCTCCACTGAGGAGTACAGGATTAGGTTCAGGGGGGCTAAAAAATCCTCGAGCCAGACCTGGGTTGATTTTGTAGACTACTCAGTGAAAACACTGGATGGTTGGGTAACTGGAAATGAAGTGCATGACTATGTTGGGCTTTATAATTTGTTTATGAAAGAACACATTTTAAGTAACTGCTTCAATGAAAAGTTGCATCAGTATCTGGCAGACCTAGGTCCAATTTCTCCCCAAGAATTGGGAAAGAAGGCAGACCACTGGGTCAAGACTAGGGTAAACAACACTTCCACTGGGGGTGACCAAAAGAAAGGGGTTACAAAACCTCCTCAGGAGAAAGTGGGTGACACTAGAAACAAAGAAAAAGAGTCCTCTGTAGGCCCCCAAAAACCAGACCAGGTGGGTGGGCCCCGAGACACAACCCAAAACAAAGGTGGGTACCAGGGTAAGAACTGGGATGCCACTAAGGCATGGTGCCATAACTGTAGACAGACAGGGCACCACACCAAGGACACTTCTTGTCCCAAAAACAAACCCCCTAGCAAAATCCCAGGGGTGACCAATGTAGCCATTGGGGATGACTCCTCAGATGAGGAGGTCATCATAGCCTTCAACTGGAAAAAGGGCCCAACAGGTGAGTTGGAGATTCCAGAGGGAAGTAGACACTTCCACCACCTACTGGTGAATGGAATCCCAGCCACTGCCCTGAGAGACACTTGTGCCAGTCACACTATTGTGCATGACAGGCTGGTGTTCTCAAACCAGTACATCCCAGGTGAGATGGCCAGAGTAAGAGTTAGCCCAGACAGGGTCACTGATAGGCCTGTGGCTTTTGTGCCCATAGAAGTGGGTGGGACCTTTAGCTGGAGAAGGGTGGTAGTCAGTACACACCTCCCCCTTGATTGTCTCCTTGGAAATGACTACCCAGAGGTTAGTCAGAGCCCTAGAGAGGAACTGGTCCAGTGCCAGTCCTCTCCCAAGGATTCTGGAGGTCCTGCCCCTGCAGTAACTCCAAGTCGGCCCCAGAAGAAAAAGAAAAGAAAACAGTGTAGGAAAGGTGGACAACCTTTAGCCAAGGTTCCAGCAAGCCAGGTAGAGTCTGCTCCAGTAGGGGAGACATCCAAAAGTGGCACTGGTAAAGTCCATCCTGACCCACAAGAAGTCCTAGCTAGTCAGGCAACTGTTAAGTCTGAGTGGGTGGCTCCTCAGCTAACAGAAGAAAGAGTGGAAGAAGGGTGTTTACTACAAGATGTGGTAACCCCCCACTCTAATACAGCAGACAGGCACCCTGAACCCCAAGAAGCCTGTAACATAGCCCCTTCCCTTGTAGGTGAAGAGCTAAAGGTGTGGTTCTGGGCACTGACAGCTGTCAGTGGCCTCTGCTGGGTGTTAGCCTTTATGGCTGCACTATCCTTGGCATGGTGGTCTGACCGCATGCCAAATAGCAAGTTAGGCCCCCTGACCCTGTTGGTCATGGTGGGGCTACTCCAGCTCTGGGTAACCTCTTTGGGTAAGCTAGGGGTGACCCTGGCTAAGATAAGATTAGCAGAGGTGGATACCTCTAACACCAAAATAGAGAGAATGGGTGAAGACATTAAAAGCACAGACAAGCGGCAGTTCAGATTAGGTCCTATCACTGTGGAAGTGGGTCAGCTCCCCAGAGGGAATGACCTGAACAGGAGGATGTAAGGCAGAGTAGGCCCTGCAACAAACCAGCCTATTTCCTCTACTCTTCCTCGCCTGACAGACTAGGAAGACTCTCCCAGCTTTGGCTGAGTCTCCTGCCCTGTGGGCTGGGGGGGGCTTGTGTAAAGAAATGGCTCCCTGTTGCAGTTACCCCCCACTTTTTGCCTGATACTGATGCTGACTTGACTGAGAAGTGTGCTGGGACCCTGCTAACCAGGCCCCAGCACCAGTGTTCTTTCACCTAAAATGTACCATTGTCTCCACAATTGGCACAACCCTGGCACCCAGGTAAGTCCCTTGTAACTGGTACCCCTGGTACCAAGGGCCCTGATGCCAGGGAAGGTCTCTAAGGGCTGCAGCATGACTTATGCCACCCTAGGGACCCCTCACTCAGCACAGACACACTGCTTGCCAGATTGTGTGTGCTGGTGGGGAGAAAATGACTAAGTCGACATGGCACTCCCCTCAGGGTGCCATGCCAACCTCACACTGCCTGTGGCATAGGTAAGTCACCCCTCTAGCAGGCCTTACAGCCCTAAGGCAGGGTGCACTATACCACAGGTGAGGGCATCTGTGCATGAGCACTATGCCCCTACAGTGTCTAAGCAAAACCTTAGACATTGTAAGTGCAGGGTAGCCATAAGAGTATATGGTCTGGGAGTCTGTCAAAAACGAACTCCACAGCTCCATAATGGCTACACTGAATACTGGGAAGTTAAATATCAAACTTCTCAGAATAATAAACCCACACTGATGCCAGTGTTGGATTTATTAAAAAATGCACACAGAGGGCATCTTAGAGATGCCCCCTGTATTTTACCCAATTGTTCAGTGCAGGACTGACTGGTCTCTGCCAGCCTGCTGCTGAGAGACGAGTTTCTGACCCCATGCAGTGAGAGTCTTTGTGCTCTCTGAGGACAGAAACAAAAGCCTGCTCTGGGTGGAGGTGCTTCACACCTCCCTCCTGCAGAAACTGTAACACCTAGCAGTGAGCTTCAAAGGCTCAAGCTTTGTGTTACAATGCCCCAGGGCACTCTAGCTAGTGGAGATGCCCGCCCCCTGGACCCAGCCCCCACTTTTGGCGGCAAGTCCAGGAGAGATAATGAGAAAAACAAGGAGGAGTCACTGGCCAGTCAGGAGAGCCCCTAAGGTGTCCTGAGCTGAGGTGACTCTGACTTTTAGAAATCCTCCATCTTGTAAAAGGAGGATTCCCCCAATAGGAATAGGGATGTACCCCCCTCCCCTCAGGGAGGAGGCACAAAGAGGGTGTACCCACCCTCAAGGACAGTAGCCATTGGCTACTGCCCTCCCAGACCTAAACACACCCCTCAATTCAGTATTTAGGGGCTCCCCAGAACCTAGGAACTCAGATTCCTGCAACCTAAGAAGAAGAGGACTGCTAAGCTGATAAACCCTGCAGAGAAGACGGAGACACCAACTGCTTTGGCCCCAGCACTACCGGCCTGTCTCCCCACCTTCTAAAGACACTGCTCCAGCGACGCTCTCCCCAGGACCAGCGACCTCTGAATCCTCAGAGGACTGCCCTGCTCTAGAAGGACCAAGAAACTCCCGAGGACAGCGGCTCTGTTCACCCAAGACTGCAACTTTGTTTCCAAAGGAGCAACTTTAAAACAACTGCTTTTCCCGCCGGAAGCGTGAGACTTGCTACTCTGCACCCGACGCCCCCGGCTCGACTTGTGGAGAAACAACACTTCAGGGAGGACTCCTCGGCGACTACGAGACCGTGAGTAGCCAGAGTTGCCACCCCTGAGCCCCCACAGTGACACCTGCAGAGGGAATCCCGAGGCTCCCCCTGACCGCGACTGCCTGTCTCCCAGATCCCGACGCCTGGAAAAGACTCTGCACCCGCAGCCCCCAGGACCTGAAAGATCGGAACTCCAGTGCAGGAGTGACCCCCAGGAGGCCCTCTCCCTTGCCCAGGTGGTGGCTACCACGAGGAGCCCCCCCCTTGCCTTCCTGCATCGCTGAAGAGACCCCTTGGTCTCCCATTGATTCCAATTGAAAACCCGACGTGTGTTTGCACACTGCACCCGGCCGCCCCCGTGCTGCTGAGGGTGTACTTTCTGTGCTAACTTGTGTTCCCCCCGGTGCCCTACAAAAACCCACCTGGTCTGCCCTCCGAAGACGCGGGTACTTACGTGCTGGCAGACTGGAACCGGGGCACCCCCTTCTCCATTGAAGCCTATGTCTTTTAAGCACCACTTTGAACTCTGCACCTGACCGGCCCTGAGCTGCTGGTGTGGTAACTTTGGGGTTGCTCTGAACCCCCAACGGTGGGCTACCTTGGACCCAAACTTGAACCTCGTAGGTGGTTTACTTACCTGCAAGAACTAACAATAACTTACCTCCCCTAGGAACTGTGAAAATTGCACTGTCTAGTTTTAAAATAGCTTTATGTGTTTTATTTGAAAAGTATATATGCTATTGTGATTATTCAAAGTTCCTAAAGTACTTACCTGAAATACCTTCCATGCAAAGTATTACATGTAGAATTTGAACCTGTGGTTCTTAAAATAAACTAAGAAAATATATTTTTCTATACAAACTCCTATTGGCCTGGAATTGTCTCTGAGTGTGTGTTCCTCATTTATTGCCTGTGTGTATGTACAACAAATGCTTAACACTACTCCTTTGATAAGCCTACTGCTCGACCACACTACCACAAAATAGAGCATTAGAATTATCTCTTTTTGCCACTATCTTACCTCTAAGGGGAACCCTTGGACTCTGTGCATACTATTCCTTACTTTGAAATAGTGCATACAGAGCCAACTTCCTACATTGGTGGATCAGCGGTGGGGTACAAGACTTTGCATTTGCTGGACTACTCAGCCAATACCTGATCACACGACAAATTCCAAAAATTTTCATTACAAATTGATTTTGCAATTTGAACTATTTTTCTAAATTCTTAAAGCCTTGTGTTAGTCCCTGTTTAGCATTTCTTTTAGAGTTTAAAAGTTTTGTGAAAGTTTGAATTAGGTTCTAGAACTAGTTTTAGATTCTTAAAAAGTATTCCAACTTTTAGAAACATAATGCCTGGTGCAGAAGAGAATGTGGTGGAACTCGACCTCACACCTTACCTCCATCTTAAGATGAGGGAGCTAAGGTCTCTCTGCAAAATAAAGAAAATTCCAGTTGGCTTAAGACCCTCCAAACAACAGCTCCAGGAGCTTTTGGCAGAGTTTGAAAAAGCCAACCCCTCTGAGGATGACAACCCAGAGGATGATGTTAGTGACTTGGAGGAGAATTCCCCCCTTCCAGTTCTAATTAGGGAAATCAGGGACCCTCAATCCCTAATTCCAACTGTGATAGTCAGAGATGCTGCTTCCCTCACAGGAGGGGCCAGCACCTCTGAAATCACTGAGGATAACCTCAGTGAAGATGACCTCCTGCTAGCCAGGATGGCCAAAAGATTGGCTTTAGAGAGACAGCTCCTAGCCATAGAAAGGGAAAGACAAGAGATGGGCCTAGGTCCCATCAATGGTGGCAGCAACTTAAATAGGGTCAGAGATTCTCCTGACATGTTGAAAATCCCTAAAGGGATTGTAACTAAATATGAAGATGGTGATGACATCACCAAATGGTTCACAGCTTTTGAGAGGGCTTGTGCAACCAGAAAAGTAAACAGATCTCACTGGGGTGCTCTCCTTTGGGAAATGTTCACTGGAAAGTGTAGGGATAGACTCCTCACACTCTCTGGAAAAGATGCAGAATCTTATGACCTCATGAAGCGAACCCTGATTGAGGGCTTTGGATTCTCCACTGAGGAGTACAGGATTAGGTTCAGGGGGGCTCAAAAATCCTCGAGCCAGACCTGGGTTGATTTTGTAGACTACTCAGTGAAAACACTGGATGGTTGGGTAACTGGAAATGAAGTGCATGACTATGTTGGGCTTTATAATTTGTTTATGAAAGAACACATTTTAAGTAACTGCTTCAATGAAAAGTTGCATCAGTATCTGGCAGACCTAGGTCCAATTTCTCCCCAAGAAATGGGAAAGAAGGCAGACCACTGGGTCAAGACTAGGGTAAACAACACTTCCACTGGGGGTGACCAAAAGAAAGGGGTTACAAAACCTCCTCAGGAGAAAGTGGGTGACACTAGAAACAAAGAAAAAGAGTCCTCTGTAGGCCCCCAAAAACCAGACCAGGTGGGTGGGCCCGAGACACAACCCAAAACAAAGGTGGGTACCAGGGTAAGAACTGGGATGCCACTAAGGCATGGTGCCATAACTGGAGACAGACAGGGCACCACACCAAGGACACTTCTTGTCCCAAAAACAAACCCCCTAGCAAAATCCCAGGGGTGACCAGTGTAGCCATTGGGGATGACTCCTCAGATGAGGAGGTCATCAGAGCCTTCAACTGGAAAAAGGGCCCAACAGGTGAGTTGGAGATTCCAGAGGGAAGTAGACACTTCCACCACCTACTGGTGAATGGAATCCCAGCCACTGCCCTGAGAGACACTTGTGCCAGTCACACTATTGTGCATGACAGGCTGGTGTTCTCAAACCAGTACATCCCAGGTGAGATGGCCAGAGTAAGAGTTAGCCCAGACAGGGTCACTGATAGGCCTGTGGCTTTTGTGCCCATAGAAGTGGGTGGGACCTTTAGCTGGAGAAGGGTGGTAGTCAGTACACACCTCCCCCTTGATTTTCTCCTTGGAAATGACTACCCAGAGGTTAGTCAGAGCCCTAGAGAGGAACTGGTCCAGTGCCAGTCCTCTCCCAAGGATTCTGGAGGTCCTGCCCCTGCAGTAACTCCAAGTAGGCCCCAGAAGAAAAAGAAAAGAAAACAGTGTAGGAAAGGTGGACAACCTTTAGCCAAGGTTCCAGCAAGCCAGGTAGAGTCTGCTCCAGTAGGGGAGACATCCAAAAGTGGCACTGGTAAAGTCCATCCTGACCCACAAGAAGTCCTAGCTAGTCAGGCAACTGTTAAGTCTGAGTGGGTGGCTCCTCAGCTAACAGAAGAAAGAGTGGAAGAAGGGTGTTTACTACAAGATGTGGTAACCCCCCACTCTAATACAGCAGACAGGCACCCTGAACCCCAAGAAGCCTGTAACATAGCCCCTTCCCTTGTAGGTGAAGAGCTAAAGGTGTGGTTCTGGGCACTGACAGCTGTCAGTGGCCTCTGCTGGGTGTTAGCCTTTATGGCTGCACTATCCTTGGCATGGTGGTCTGACCGCATGCCAAATAGCAAGTTAGGCCCCCTGACCCTGTTGGTCATGGTGGGGCTACTCCAGCTCTGGGTAACCTCTTTGGGTAAGCTAGGGGTGACCCTGGCTAAGATAAGATTAGCAGAGGTGGATACCTCTAACACCAAAATAGAGAGAATGGGTGAAGACATTAAAAGCACAGACAAGCGGCAGTTCAGATTAGGTCCTATCACTGTGGAAGTGGGTCAGCTCCCCAGAGGGAATTACCTGAACAGGAGGATGTAAGGCAGAGTAGGCCCTGCAACAAACCAGCCTATTTCCTCTACTCTTCCTCGCCTGACAGACTAGGAAGACTCTCCCAGCTTTGGCTGAGTCTCCTGGCCTGTGGGCTGGGGGGGGCTTGTGTAAAGAAATGGCTCCCTGTTGCAGTTACCCCCCACTTTTTGCCTGATACTGATGCTGACTTGACTGAGAAGTGTGCTGGGACCCTGCTAACCAGGCCCCAGCACCAGTATTCTTTCACCTAAAATGTACCATTGTCTCCACAATTGGCACAACCCTGGCACCCAGGTAAGTCCCTTGTAACTGGTACCCCTGGTACCAAGGGCCCTGATGCCAGGGAAGGTCTCTAAGGGCTGCAGCATGACTTATGCCACCCTAGGGACCCCTCACTCAGCACAGACACACTGCTTGCCAGATTGTGTGTGCTGGTGGGGAGAAAATGACTAAATCGACATGGCACTCCCCTCAGGGTGCCATGCCAACCTCACACTGCCTGTGGCATAGGTAAGTCACCCCTCTAGCAGGCCTTACAGCCCTAAGGCAGGGTGCACTATACCACAGGTGAGGGCATCTGTGCATGAGCACTATGCCCCTACAGTGTCTAAGCAAAACCTTAGACATTGTAAGTGCAGGGTAGCCATAAGAGTATATGGTCTGGGAGTCTGTCAAAAACGAACTCCACAGCTCCATAATGGCTACACTGAATACTGGGAAGTTTAATATCAAACTTCTCAGAATAATAAACCCACACTGATGCCAGTGTTGGATTTATTAAAAAATGCACACAGAGGGCATCTTAGAGATGCCCCCTGTATTTTACCCAATTGTTCAGTGCAGGACTGACTGGTCTCTGCCAGCCTGCTGCTGAGAGACGAGTTTCTGACCCCATGCAGTGAGAGTCTTTGTGCTCTCTGAGGACAGAAACAAAAGCCTGCTCTGGGTGGAGGTGCTTCACACCTCCCCCCTGCAGAAACTGTAACACCTAGCAGTGAGCTTCAAAGGCTCAAGCTTCGTGTTACAATGCCCCAGGGCACTCTAGCTAGTGGAGATGCCCGCCCCCTGGACCCAGCCCCCACTTTTGGCGGCAAGTCCAGGAGAGATAATGAGAAAAACAAGGAGGAGTCACTGGCCAGTCAGGACAGCCCCTAAGGTGTCCTGAGCTGAGGTGACTCTGACTTTTAGAAATCCTCCATCTTGTAGAAGGAGGATTCCCCCAATAGGAATAGGGATGTGCCCCCCTCCCCTCAGGGAGGAGGCACAAAGAGGGTGTACCCACCCTCAAGGACAGTAGCCATTGGCTACTGCCCTCCCAGACCTAAACACACCCCTAAATTCAGTATTTAGGGGCTCCCCAGAACCTAGGAACTCAGATTCCTGCAACCTAAGAAGAAGAGGACTGCTAAGCTGAAAAACGCAGACACCAACTGCTTTGGCCCCAGCACTACCGGCCTGTCTCCCCACCTTCTAAAGACACTGCTCCAGCGACGCTCTCCCCAGGACCAGTGACCTCTGAATCCTCAGAGGACTGCCCTGCTCTAGAAGGACCAAGAAACTCCAGAGGACAGCGGCTCTGTTCACCCAAGACTGCAACTTTGTTTCCAAAGGAGAAACTTTAAAACATCTGCGTTTCCCACCGGAAGCGTGAGACTTGCTACTCTGCACCCGACGCCCCCGGCTCGACTTGTGGAGAAACAACACTTCAGGGAGGACTCCCCGGCGACTACGAGACCGTGAGTAGCCAGAGTTGCCCCCCCCTGAGCCCCCACAGCGACGCCTGCAGAGGGAATCCCGAGGCTCCCCCTGACCGCGACTGCCTGACTTCCAGATCCCGACGCCTGAAAAAGACTCTTAACCCGCAGCCCCCAGGACATGAAAGATCGGAACTCCAGTGCAGGAGTGACCCCCAGGAGGCCCTCTCCCTTGCCCAGGTGGTGGCTACCCCGAGGAGCCCCCCCCCTTGCCTGCCTGCATCGCTGAAGAGACCCCTTGGTCTCCCATTGATTCCAATTGAAAACCCGACGTGTGTTTGCACACTGCACCCGGCCACCCTGTGCTGCTGAGGGTGTACTTTCTGTGCTAACTTGTGTCCCCCCCGGTGCCCTACAAAACCCCCCTGGTCTGCCCTCCGAAGACACGGGTACTTACCTGCTGGCAGACTGGAACCGGGGCACCCCCTTCTCCATTGAAGCCTATGTCTTTTGGGCACCACTTTGAACTCTGCACCTGACCGGCCCTGAGCTGCTGGTGTGGTAACTTTGGGGTTGCTCTGAACCCCCAACGGTGGGCTACCTTGGACGAAACTTGAACCCCGTAGGTGGTTTACTTACCTGCAAGAACTAACAATAACTCACTTCCCCTAGGAACTGTGAAAATTGCACTGAGTCTAGTTTTAAAATAGCTATATGTGTTTTATTTGAAAAGTATATATGCTATTGTGATTATTCAAAGTTCCTAAAGTACTTACCTGCAATACCTTTCATGCAAAGTATTACATGTAGAATTTGAACCTGTGGTTCTTAAAATAAACTAAGAAAATATATTTTTCTATACAAAAACCTATTGGCCTGGAATTGTCTCTGAGTGTGTGTTCCTCATTTATTGCCTGTGTGTTTGTACAACAAATGCTTAACACTACTCCTTTGATAAGCCTACTGCTCGACCACACTACCACAAAATAGAGCATTAGAATTATCTCTTTTTGCCACTATCCTACCTCTAAGGGGAACCCTTGGACTCTGTGCATACTATTCCTTACTTTGAAATAGTGCATACAGAGCCAACTTCCTACAATATGCATATGTACAACAAATCCAAAATATGTGCTTCAAGGTGAATAAAATTAGCAGGAGATTTACAATGCAACTACTCTAGCATAATTAACTGAATTGCCATCTCCCTGCTGTCTCATGTTTCTTCGACCGAGCTAAGATAACCAAATTTGAATATATTATCTTATATTTTAAATCAGGGCATTCTATGATTAGGAAATAACCTTATAAGCATATATTTGATTATCAATAATATCATTTTAGCCATCACACTACAGGCAGATTAAGCTGCCTGTCACAGACAACATAGTAACCAGTGCTTGAACATATACTTAGAATGGGCTTTGCGTCTGTTCTTTGCTCAAGACTGAATGGCTTTCTTGTTTTTTTCCATTTCCCTGTTACTGATTTGTTGGCTTACTTCCCTGTTCTTGTGCCGTTTTGCCCCTGGAGACATTAGATTTCACCCTGCTTGGGATTGCTTGAGGGTACCTTGCTTATAGCAGATAACAATTTTTCTTTTTGCATGCTCCCCTCACATTTTAGCTTTTTCAATACATAAGAATGTAAGTCCTGCCTCATTACTCCTTTTTTTCCAGCTTTCTCTATCTCACTTCCGATTTCTATCTTTCTCTACCTTTCGCATTCCGCCCTCACCTCCCAATCATACTCTTATTTCCCATAATCCGTCCCTGTCACTCTTGCTCTTGCTGTCTCTCCTTTCTCCTCCTCCCTCTGCTAGCACTGCGCACTGCTGAAGATTGGCATTTCCTTCCTTCCCCCTTCCTTAGCTCTCTTTCGACCATTCATTGCCTCTTCTCTCCCACCGACTACTACTCTGCTGCTTTGTCTCTCCACCTCGCCTGGGGACTATTAAATCCCACCATCTTCAGCTATCAGCCTTGGTAATGCTTGTAGAACACCCAGGGCATCTTGCAACATTATTGTGCATGTTTCCAAGATGGCAGAAACTATGTGGTATAATAATATTATTTTGTATTCTTGCTAGGCCTGGTCGGAGTTTGGGGAGTTGCTCTACGTGGAGCTCTGCGAACTGCCCAAAAAACTTTGCCGCGCTACGTGGAGTTCAGCAAGCGGCAGAGTGCGTTAGGTCATGTCGTTCGCACTGATTTTTAGCGCCAGGTGTTTGTCCTGTGTTGAAAAAGTAGAGCGAACGGCTTCCTGCACAGCGCAAGAGGGTGCTGCTTCTTTTCTGCCGCTTGAGTTGATTTTCTACTCGTGCGGCAGCTACCTCAACACGAACAGAAGGTTTCTCAACTCGAGCCGTCGCAACCATACTGCCACTGCTCGCTTTGAGAAATCTAGCGGGAAGTGGTCTTAAGTAAAATTTTCCTTGCTCGCACTCACCAACTCACAGTTGATGAGCACTAGAGAGGAAAAAACTCTGCTCCGCTCCACTAAGCAGAGTTTTTCAGAATTCTGCACTATGAGGAGTGCAGAGTGGGAAAAACTCTGCGAGCAGAGCAGAGTTCAACGCCCGCCCCAAATTCTTGCACCAATCCAAGAATAAATTTGGAAAATGTTAACTAAAATCTTTGGCCTGCAGATGAGAGAAGAGAGTTTATAAGAGCTTTTTCTTGTTCTGCCCTGAGATACAGATTTTTGTGGCGATCCACCGTGAATCAATCAGTCAGTTTGTAAAGCGCAGCTAATCACCCAAGAGAGTATTCAGGGCTTAGATGGTCTGAGGGACATAGTTGAATAGCCAGGTCTTAAGTGCCTTTGACAATTCTGGTAGAGAAGGGGAGGTCTGGAGCAGCATGGGGAAGCCATTCCATGTCTTCGCTGGCATGTGAAAGCACCATGCTCCATTATTTTGATTAGCATCTTACCAATACCTTAGCCTTTTATACCACATTTAGACTTCTTTTCGCAAAAAGTCCTTAGTTCATTTATAGCTTGTAAGAAATCTGATTATTGATTGAGGAGGGTGGAAGCCCCAATCAGGCAACAACCACAATACTTCTCACAGTTCGCCACAATAGTCACTAAATTAACTTGTGCTTAACCCTCTGGTAGCGTAGCACAAAGCATCAGGCTTAACTTAGGGGCAACATGTAAAGTATCTATGCAGCACACAAACCATAATCAATTGAAAACCCAACACAAGAAAAATCCCAGACAACTTTAGAAAAGAAGAGTATGTTTTATTACATACATTGATACCAGAATGACAAAATTCCAATCAATATAACTGGACATATTCAGTTTTAAAGTTTTAAGTAAGACTAGCACCTAAAAGCACAAAATGCTACTCTCGGTCACCTGGTTATGCTAAATCGGGAGAAAGTAACAAGTTCATGCCACCCACAATGGATAGCGGGTCTGATACAGGGACCCGGCTTGTCCCGCTGAACGAAAGTCCGTCCCGTAGAGTTCCATTCACAGTGGAGGAGGCTGCAAGGAGCTCGAAGAGTGTCACAGATGGTCATTGCTGTAGCAAGAAGGGTAGGCCAGTGGTGCTGGCTGCCATCACTGTAGCATGAAGAGTTGGTCGGGTGCCGTGGATGGTCATTGCTGGAGCTTCATGTTGGTGATCACCGCAGATTGTTGCTGTAGTGCGAAGTGCAGATCTAGCATTGTTGATTGTCACTAGCAATCACTGCAGCACAGAGCTTAAGTTCACAAGAGCTTCACTTTGGTAGTCATTGTGGGTGGCAGCATCTTGGCATGAATGAGCCCTTTCGCCATTGTGAAGAGCCCAAAAGCTTCTGTTCATCTTTTATCTTAGGAGGATCACAACTTATGCCAGCCAAGAGACCTGGACCAGTGCAGCAGGTGAGCAGGACATTTGAAGGGTAGCTTCTAGAGCTTGTTGTAGCCATGTAGCTCAGACAGGAGGTCAGCTAACTGTCCCTTGGAGTCACTAAGGGTAGTCTGGAAAGAAGGGAGCAAGTCGAGTCTTCCTTCTCAGAGGGCAAGGAAATTGTCAAGCAGCAGAGCACTCCCCTGATAGCAGCAGGGCAGTACTCTTGCAGCAGGGAAGTCCTTCTTCTGTAATGTACACAGGTCGTTGACAGTACTAAAGAGTGACTCTGGAAGTCCAATATTTATACCTGGTGCTAACCTTTTGTGTGGAGATATTTAATATACTACCCTCACATCTGGTTCTGGAACATTCTTCCCTTCACCTATCAAGGAGCTGGTTCTGGAAAGTTCTTCCTTTCCCCTGTCAAGATTCTAAAAAATCTGGGGTGACAAAAGATGGGTGTCTGGTTCAAGTATGTGTGCTGGAGGCAAGCTCCTTGAAGTGAAAGGAAGGCAGAGCACAGCTCCGCCCAAGCCATCCTGGTAGAATGACTCCTTCTGCGCACTCCTAGTCCCCTTTGTGTCACTTTCTAGGGTGAATACACAAACCCCAACAGCAGACATATTCACAGGTATGGGACTAAGGGAAATGAGAGAAGGGACAAAAGGTTAGGATAAGAGAATGACATTTTCAGAGTTGTGACTGCAAATCCGACTTTACCATTAACAGCGATTTTAAATTACAATTCATTCACGTTGAAACATGACTCAAGCTGCTCCAATACACAGTTAGCTCTTATTAAATGTAATAAGGAAACCCAGTGTTAGTCAATAGGAGAGATAGGCCTTACAGTAGTTTTTACAGCAGACTTTAGACTTTTTCATTACAGGGACATGTAACACATAAATACACATGCCCTATTTTTTTAAATATAATGCATCCTGCCCTATGGGTCTTCTTGGTCTACCTCAGGGGTGACTTGTATGTATTGAAAAGGGTTTATGTTACCAGGTGAAAATGGCAGTTTAAGACTGCAATACAGGCTGCAGAGACAGGCCTTGAACATGGCTTAAAAGGTTACTTTGTGCTGCAGGCCAACTAGTACGACTGAATATACAGACCCTGTTAACATGTAGTACAATCTACTGAGGGCATACAAGTACATTCAATGTGAAAATGTGTTGTGGGCTGATTTTACCATGTTTTAGGGAGCGGGCACAAGCACTTTAAAACTTGTTAGCAATAGTAAAGTGCACAGAGTCCTAAATCCAACAAAAATAAATTCAGCAAAGCAGGAAAGGTGAAGGCAAAACGTTTGGGTTTTGACCCTGCAGAAAGGGCCAGACCCACCATGTTATTTTCCATTGGATAACCATTTTACTAGGTGGATGCGACCTTCAATTGGTAATAGAGTTTGCCAGTTTAGAACCATATTCCCACTGGCCTATTTGAAAGTAAAATATATTTTACAATTTTTGTCTTCTGCCAGTACCCACATTTGTGGGTTTTTTTTAAGCACCTGCATTTAGAAGTTGTGTTTCATAGCAGTTCATAATCTTATTTACCTTATTCATTTTAATTCCATGCAAATTCTAAAGACTCTGATTAACTTATTCTATATAGACATAGTAATCTCTCGGATTGGTGTGGTGATTAATGGATCTCAGGGATACAGATGTTTTTCAATCGCACCAGATTATCTAACATATAAAGTGGTGCGTGTGACTCAATATCCGAGCGAAGAGCTGCAAATTTAGCCTGAAAAATGGAGGGCTTTTAAGGCAGGCTTGCTCGTGCCCCCTATAGTGAAGAAATGGTTAGACTCTTTATTGATTACTACTGTTGAATATGAATTTTGCAATGAAGATTGTGTCAACAGTATGAAATATGAATATATAGAATACATGCACATTAACTCCACCATCTTCGCCACCTTGCTCAAATATTTGTGCGTCAACTGTGATGATCTGGGATCGACTGTGATGATTCCTATCAGTTCTGAATAAGAGCTAAACTGTTTCATTATAGGCAAGCATCAAAAAATGTTTTTCTGTAAACTTTATTATCAGATGAAACATTTGTATACTAATGAATGTATGTTGGTGTAACAGATCATCAAGGAAATGGATCAGTACACATAGGCAATGTATTCTTACCACTTTGTAAATATAACAGTTTTGCCAATATACAAACATCCATAAAAGTAGTTGCATGATGAAGAACAACGCAACACCTAAATGTGAGAACTCTAATGCGTTTTAAAATCTTAGTGCATAATCTCCTCGTGAGGCTCAGTAGATAGCTCTGGTTTGACAGTGCAGTTGTCTGCATGACCTATTGTTATCATTTTCTTGACACATAAATACAAAGTGGACTTTATTCCACCCAAAAGAATATTACCATCTCACCTCATGTCACTGAACCTCTAGCGTACCATTTTGCCTCCTTTGGAGTGCTTACATTATAATGCACGAGGGGCTATTTTGAATCTCAAAGATACATTGAATTATGTTTCTTTATCTTTCTTAATATTCACTTTCACGCACTGAGACTCCTTTGTAATAAGAAGGAAATCTTTGCTTGGGCGGCTCCTAATCTTTCAGTGACAAAGATTAAAATGGAGAAATACCGTAGGGTTTATTAGCGATTTCCATATACACCAAATACCCATCGTTTTAAAATTATCTCCTGTAATTATTGCATATAATTTGGCTTACGGACAAGAATCTTTTTTTCCCATGTGATCTGGATTTACCTCTCTGTCTTTTCAAAATTGATATCACTAAATCAGTGACACTGACATTACTCAACAGGTGAGAGAACAAATGTTGGCAGCAGAGTTGATTAAATTAAGCATCAAGAAAAGGCAAATTTGAGGAGTAATGCAGCATATCTTGGTTATCACTGTCTGGGCAAAACTTTCACCTCTTTAGTACCAGCTGAACACTCAACTCCCCCAATAACCAACTCAAAGGTGACCGGTTAACCTTTGTGAAGGATCTTCCACTGCGAGTAAGACCTGTTGCCAGTCTTTAAGTAACTTTCTAACTGTGGGAGCTAGAATTAATTTTTTTAATTAAAATCTGCAGATTATGCACCAGATGATGAATTACGTGGAAAATTTGGCAAATCTACAATTATGCAGGACATGCAGGAGCTGCAAATTCACAAAACTTCAGTAGCCCTGCATTAAATTCAGAAAATAAAGCTAACCGCATAACTGTCTCCCGGAACTGACAGGGATTATTGGTTATAGTAACATATGATGCACCTCTCCAGTGGTGGTATTCAGTGTTTCATGGGCCCTCGTGCAAGAAAGGAAATTGCCAACCCCACACCCCCTACTTTTAAAACTGAAATATAGCAATAATCAGGGTTCAGTGGGCCCCTTTTGTCTGTGGGACCCAGAGCCACTGCACCTGCCGCACCAATGGAAGCTACGCACCTGCACCTTTTCCCAGCAATAGCATGCACATTCTAGTTCATTATCAATTTCAATACAGGTTCCTTCCAAATAATAGCCACAAACTTGCAAACCACATTGATAATAGACTGAATCACCTCTTGAGTCCTTTTGTGGGTTTCTGAAAATCCTCTGAACCATTAGAAACCCATCTCATAAGTCTGCACATCAAATCGCACAATTCACAGCCAGGAGTGGCTAGCTGCACTTTGGAGGGGTGAAGCAGCACATGGGGGGGAGGGTGAATTAATTACAAAAAAAAAGTACTTACCTTTCTCGCCGCTGCCACCACCACGCTGCTCCTCTGCTGCAGCTGCAGGCACAGGCTCCCAGCCTGCCCTGTGGCCAATCCGAACACTGCTGTCATGCTGCTAGAAGCATGACAAGAGCATTCGGATTGGCCGGAGCACCCAGAAAGGGCGCTCCGAGGCAGAGTGAAAGTCTCTGCCTGCTCTCTCCAACTCGGCAACACATTGCCAGGTTGGAGATAGCCCAGTGCACATCTGTGTTTCAATGCGCACAGAGGGGGGGGTGCTGTGCACTCCCCCTCAGTCTCCATCATAGCCCGTGGCCCCGCCCCTTTCACTATAAAACAATAATAAACCTGGTTTATTATTTTTTTATGGTAAAAGGTTTGCAGCTGCTGCTGCTGGCGGGGTGGGGGCTACTCTCCTCCACCATAGCGGAGGAGCCCCACCTGCTCACAGCACAGTGCATTTCAGTACACATTTCAAAATAAATCCTACTCAGATAAAAAGAAACTAATTGAGTTAATGTATACTAGCTGCCTTCAAAAATTAGACCCTCCTACCATATTCTACTAGCACAATTAATCTCAAAAGCACTGGCAACAGTCACAGGGCATAATATGTTTATCATTTTATGTTTTTCTTAATTTGGACTGACACCAGAGGTGCCGCCTGCCTTTAATGGGTGTTAATGCTTTTATTGCATCAATGGTGTTGGTTGTGTGTTTTTTAACTACAACTTTTCACTGACAATGAAAAGTGATTATAGGTCATATTCACAAAAATACATTTGGTAAAATGGAAGTTTACCTCCTAATTAGTTTTTTTTACACCTGTCAGGAAATCAAAAAAGGTATTCCTTTCAGACATACAGGCATTTATGAGTGCATATTTCTTCACCAAAAGTGTGGAGTAATCCACACTCATAAATCCCATTTAAAGCATGGGAAGTGGACGTTCCAAGGTGTGGTTTGCCATGGCAATTTCACCCACAACATGTACATTTATGGACATTCCCATACTTCTCTCTGTAGCCTTTCCTCCCGGGAATGGTTGGAGGTGTACTCTAGGTAAAGGGTGAATTAACTCCCCATCCAGGTTGGAAAGAGGACAGATTACCCACAAAGGGAAGGGCTTTCTCAACTGAAAATATTTTGGCCATATGGAGAAAAAATGTGCATAAGCACAGGATGCTCTATCTCCCCTTTGAAGAACAGGAATGCTCAATATCCCCTTTGAAGAATAGGAATAGGAGCCATTTCACAAGTCACAGGACACTGCCAGAAGTACACTTGGCAACCTAAACATACTGCAGCTTTCCAAGAGTAATTCTGAGTATGTTTGTGGATAGGAAAATACAGAAAAGAATGCTCAGGTGGAGGCCTAAATCTCAGCCAACACTTTTTCAGGATTTTTGTGTGACTCAAGACCTCTTTCTTTTAAAAACTTTCAGTTCACCCTTTTCTTTTCCCTTGAGAATACTACTTCAAATGCACAAAAAAGTATTTATCCTGAATATAAGAATGGTACCTACTTGCTGTGAAGTTTGTATTTTGAGACATCAGTTAAAACTTACGGAACTGTAAGTCTTTCATTGAACTAGAGGCTGACAGTATGTGTGATTGTTAGACTTTTCATCCTTGGCGTGGTCTCCCTTAACTTTTTGCCTCTGTTTCCCAGGTTGATGATGTGTGGTGGACTCTGATTTTGTTTCTCTGGGCACTTTACCACTGCTAACCAGTACTAAAGTGTAAGTGCTCCTTTACAAAATGTGTATGTAATTGGCTTATCCATGATTGGCATATTTGATTTATTAGTAAGTCCCTAGTACAGTGCACCAGAACTTCCCAGGGCCTGTAAATCAAATGCTACTAGTGGGCCTGCAGCACTGGTTGTGCCACCCTCATAAGTAGCTCTGTAATCATGTCTCAGACCTGCCATTGCAGTGTCTGTGGGTGCAGTTTTAACTGTAAATTCGACTTGGCAAGTGTACCGACTTGCCAGGCCTAAACCTTCCCTTTTCTTACATGTATGGTACCCCTAAGGTAGGCCCTAGGTAGCCTCAAGGGCAGGGTTCAGTGTATGCTTAAGGTAGGACATATAGTAATGTGTTTTATATGTCCTGACAGTGAAATATTGCTAAATTAGTTTTTCACTGTTGCAAGGCCTGTCCCTCTCATAGGTTAACATGGGGGTTACCTTTAAATCTGATTAAAGTGTAGATTCCCGTTGGGAGCGGATGGACATGTGGCGTTTGGGGTCTCTGAGCTCACAATTTAAAAATACATCTTTTAGTAAAGTTGATTTTAAGATTGTGTATTTGAAAATGCCACTTTTAGAAAGTGAGCATTTTCTTGCTTATACCATTTCTGTGACTGCCTGTTTGTGGATTCCCTGTCTGGGTCAGTTTGACAGTTGGGCTGGTTGCACCTCACACTAGACAGTGACACAAAGGGAGCTAGGGTGTAGCCTGCATATCCTGATGAGCCATCTGTGCTCGGAGGGAGGGGAGGAGAGGTCACTCACACCTGAAAGGGCTCTGCCTGCTCTCAAACAATGCAGTTTCCAACCCCCTGGTGAGTGCCTGGGGCCTGGCCTGGGCAAGTCAGGATTTTACATTCAACAGAGGCTTTACTTTGAAGTAGGCCTACTTCAAAGGAGAAATTGGGTATAAGAAGGGCACCCAAAACCACACACTTTAGAACACTTCTGGAAACCAAGAGGAACCTCTGCCTGGAGAAGAGCTGAAGAGCTAAGGAAGAAGAGCTGCCATGCCTGTGACTGTGCTTTGTGGAGCTATCCTGCAGTTGCTGCTTCTGCCAGAGTAAGAGGGCAACGACTGGACTTTGTGTGCCTTCCATCTTGTGAAGATCTCCAAGGGCTTGATTTAGAGCATGCCTCCTGTTGTTTGAAGTCTCAGGGACAGCAAAGACTTCTCTCTGCCTGCACCTGAAGTCTCTGGAGAAACTCCTACTCTGCCCTGTGGTGCCTATCCAGTTCCTGAGACCCTGAAAGGAGAAGCTGGCAGCCTAAGAGGAAGAAATCCACGCACAGAAGACCGTGCGGGGAAAAGATCGACGCAACTCTGATCTGCGGCTGTAAAGTCGACGTGCCGCCGGCTTTGTGGCTGAAAATCGATGCTCGCCTGTGACCGATAAATCAACGCACGGAGCTGGAGGAACGACGCGCAGCATCGTTGACGGAGGCTGGGAGATCGCAACCTGCGCTGCGTGGTTTTCCAGCAGCTGTATTTCCGACGCAAACACCACTGGGCGTGTAAACACAACGCAAGGCCTGCCCGGACCCAAGAGTGCTGACTGGATCGATACATCGCTCTTCTGCGGAGAGAAGAAAGGACGCGCCCGACCCGATGAAAGGAGAAATGACGCAAGGTCTCGCTCGTGAGTGAAATCAACGCATCGAAAGCCCTTTTTGACACACACTCACCCGTGCAGGGTTATTTTTGACGCACCCAAGGTACATTTTCATGCTAACAGTGTTAGTGTGTGTTTAAAACTATATGAAGACTCTTTTTGCTTTTTAATTGATAACTTGACTTGTGTATTGTGTATTTTTGTTGTTTTGGTTAGATAAATATTTCCTATTTTTCTAAACCTGTGATGTGTCATTTTGTAGTGTTTTCATTGAGTTACTGTGTGTGTTGGTACAAATACTTTACACCTAGCACTCTGAAGTTAAGCCTACTGCTCGTGCCAAGCTACCAAGGGGGTAGGCAGGGGTTAGCTGAGGGTGATTCTCTTTTACCCTGACTAAAGTGAAGCTCCTTGCCTGGACAGGGGGTAACCTGACTGCCAAACAAAGACCCCATTTCTAACAGTGATCGTTTGGATTTTTTACACTTAGAAATTAATCTCAGCCACTGGGTCTCATTCCAGACCAGTAGTTTTGGCCAACTATACCACTCTAGACTGGGACCAGCCATGTGCAAATCAGTCTAGGTCCAGCTCTAATAGGTCACGCCACTGTGCGCTAGAGAAGGGCACATATGCAAACCCTGACCAGTTTTGGCTGTGAGTTATCACCAATGACAAGTTTAATGTATTCGTACCTTTCATTACTTTTTAGGTCTTGCTGGCACACACTTGTAGCTTCTGTAGAAGAGTTCATGTTACTAGTACACTGCCACATCATAGAACACACACATACAGTACAAGAAGAGGGGCTTTTGGTCACCCCCCCTCAGCCATTGTATATTGCCATTTTTAAGGGTTGCATTTAGCTGGGTGGGCTGATCTCATAGTTGTGGCATTTTACTATATTTTGGATTGGCTTTTGGGATAAGGTGGGACTTTCAGTAGTCCCCTGTGGTGACCTCTGCCTCATTCTTCCTACCCCAATGCTGTCTATGAAATTCCCGCTTGCAGTACGTGATGCTGCCACCACCTTCTGCTACTGCTCCCCGATCCCCACTGGCACTTCTGTTTTGGCTTTTCCACTGCTTCATAAATCTAATGGCATCATCTGACCATCTTTATTAAAAAACCTTAATAATTTCAAGATAGCAGTTGTGTGTATTCGTGCATGCACAATGGTCACTCCAAACTATTTATAAAAAAAAAAAAAAAACAGAAAGTCACTGAGAATGCATGTACCTGAGGGATGGTAATATAGAAGTGGTGGTATACACAGCTTTAACAAAATAATTATGAGATGGTCGCCATGCATGTTCATGCATGATCAGCAGCTACTGTGAAAAAATAGGAAAACTAGTAGGCCTGCAGGTGTATTAAAAGTGAGCTCTATTGTCTTTTTCCAGTGTTTGTTGGTTTGTTGCTGTAGACTCACTGAGTGTGGTATGTGTGCTCAGAGCATTTTACAATATAGGGTACGGGGGGAGGGAGGAGTCAGTTGTGTTTCTCTAACAATCACCTAGGCAATTTAGGCCCATATTTATGGAAAGTTGGCGCCACCTTAGAGTAATTTTTTTACACTAAAATGGCACTAACTTAACTCCATATTTATATTTTGACGCTAGATCCATTTAGTGTCAAGATATATGAGTTAGCATCATTTTCTGGAAGTGCCAACCCACCTTGCGTCGCATTGCGACAATGATATACAAGGTAGGCGTTCCCTTCCAAAAAATGACCCTAGCCCTCCAGCGCCATATTTACCTAAATTGCCTAGGTGATTGTTAGAGAAACACAACTGACTCCCCCCTCCCCCTGTACCCTATATTGTAAAATGCTCTGAGCACACATACCACACTCAGTGAGTCTACAGCAACAAACCAACAAACACTGGCAAAGACAATAGATCTCACTTTTAATACACCTGCAGGCCTACTAGTTTGCCTATTTTTTCACAGTAGCTGCTGATCATGCATGAACATGCATGGCGACCATCTCCTAATTATTTGTTAAAACGACCCACACTAAGGAGGCGGACCTAAAAAATGACGCTAAGGCCGATTAGCATCAAAATGTATTGCCTGGTCAGACCAGGCAGTAATGAGAGGCCACACAACACCACTTAAGGAAAACACACATAAGGAGCATTATCAACCTCCAGGACAGCATGGAAGTGCCACTGCTCCAGCTTGGCATACGCCACAGATGTCAGAGATGACAAGAGGTCCCTCCACCACCGCAGCAACCCCAAAGACTACCACAGTCGCCACGTAGGCAGATTGCTTGTGTATTGTTTTTTTACGCTAATGTGGTACAAAATGATGCTAAACAGTTTTGTGTGATAAATATGTGCAGCAAAACGGTCTAGCTCTACTTTTGCTGCATTAGCGACATTTTCCCTTAAGGCATGTCGCAAAGGTTAGTGTCATCTATTATGACACTAACCATTCCTTAGCGCCATTGTGCATCATTTAAAAAAAATGGCGCATGGATGGTGCTATGGAAGGACATTAGCTTGCGTTAAAAAAATGATGCACAACTACGTTAGAGCAGTTGTGCGTCATTTTTCATAAATATGGGCCTTAATGTTTTTTGTTTCATGTGCACTTGATTAGGCCAATATAGCACATTCCTGAGGAATAATCTAGGCCAATTTTCTGCTTGCAAGGCAAAGTTCATGCTTCTCCAGCATTTACAACAGGAAACGAGTTAACAGCCAGAAACATTAACCTCATAGCTCAAGCACTCCGAAGGTGTGGCAATAGAACACAATATAAGATGAGAATCAATCATAGATAAAATACAGATATATGCATAAAGCCCGCAATTAACATAAGAGTGCATATGTAGCTTGAGGCACTTAGGGGCATATTTATACTCTGTTTGCGCCGGATTTGCGTCTTTGTTTTTACGCAAATCCGACGCAAAACTAACTCCATATTTATACTTTGGCGTTAGACCCGTCTAGCGCCAAAGATCTTGGAGTTTGCGTCATTTTTTCGCGTGGACACCTTCCTTGCGTTAATGATATGCAAGGTAGGCGTTCCCGTCTAAAAAATGACTCCGAGGCATGTGTGCCGTATTTATACTCCCGGGCAAAAATGACGCCCGGGAGTGGGCGGGTCAAAAAAAATGACGTCCAGCCGCTTTTGCGTCATTTTTTAGCGCCTGGTCAGGGCAGGCGTTAAGGGACCTGTGGGCTCAGAAGGAGCCCAGAGGTGCCCTCCCATGCCCCCAGGGACACCCCCTGCCACCCTTGCCCACCTCAGGAGGACGCCCAAGGATGGAGGGATCCATCCCAGGGAATTTAGGTAAGTTCAGGTAAGTATTATTTTTTTTTTTTTTTGTGGCATAGGGGGGCCTGATTTGTGCCCCCCTACATGCCACTATGCCCAATGACCATGCCCAGGGGACAGAAGTCCCCTGGGCATGGCCATTGGGCAAGGGGGCATGACTCCTGTCTTTGCTAAGACAGGAGTCATGTCAATGGAGGGTTGGAGTAAAAAAAAAGGGCGCAAATCAGGTTGAGGCAGATTTTTTGCCTCAGACCGACTTGCCCCATTCTTTGACGCCCAAGCTCCATTTTCCCCTACGCCGGCGCTGCCTGGTGTGGGTCATTTTTTTTGACGCACACCAGTCAGCTCCGCCGGCTAACGTCATTCCATAAATAAGGCGCCCGCATGGTGCTTTGGAATGGCGTTAGCCGGCGTTAATTTTTTTTACGCACAACTGCGTTGGCGCAGTTGTGCGCCAAAAAGTATAAATACGGCCCTAAACTTCAAGAAGAGGAAATCAAAATAGGCTCAGCCAATAGCAGCCAAAGCCCTTTCTGGGTTGAACTAGCAAAGGTAAAATTGGACACTTGGAAAATTGGAAACTAACAAATCGAAATATTAGTTCACTTTGGCATTCCTAGGAGGAACGAAATTCGAAATTCAGTTGAGACTTCAAGAAACACGGGGCTTGCAGTTGTATGAGTTCATGCAAAGGGTTATTTCCTCACATTCCTCCTTATACTGGGAACGCATTTGTGTGGTGTGTTGTAATGTGTCAATGTTGACCCACACACTCTCAGTAAGACGAACTATCTTTAAAGCATCCACCCAGGAAGAACTGAATAAGAGTACAAGGTCTTCCAACAGGGAACTCTCAGTGATAAATGCTTTCCGTTAGTATGTCCCTCTCAAAGACATTATCGACGTTTGTCCTCTCCTTGGTAGCATTGGTGTATTAATATTTACAAGTCTACCACAGACAGGTTTCATGTCAAAATTACAATAAATAAGCAAAGATATTATGAGAATTCTCAGTATCCGAGAAGATTAACTAAATGTGCGTTTCAAAGGGTTAGGTCATCACCAATATCTGGAACCTGAGTACATGGTCCCAAATCTAAGGGATGGCGAAAGTTTGACCCCTACATCGTTTAGGATAGATTTTATATTAATTTAAACCGGCAAGACGACTGCCCTTTCAGTTTAAGTTTAGAGCTCTTGTGACACCTGGTGGACAGTTTTGGAACACGTTTCTGTTTTAATATTTACTTTTTTCATATAGATAGTAGCATCAAAAAATATGTTTTCCCTTAAATCGAAATACAAATATCGTGTGCATTGTAATAAGAAGTACTGGATTAGAAAGACGTTAATAGGAGTTTTATTGAAAGTAAGCTTTCTATGGGAGTCTGCGCCTGCTTAATTACACAATAAAGGCAACGACGGCTGCGAAAAGAAGACGGGTTCAAAGAACGAATGTCTCCTTTTTACTCTCGACGTCATTTGTAAATAATTTGTAACCTAGTTCACATATTTAGGTTCGAGAGGATGACGTACGCTCCAGGCATCATTTGCACAACTTTTCGTTCCAGGGAGTAACATCGAGCGAACCGAGTTCGACCGTCTTTGCTTTTTCCATTCTACTAACAGAAAAGTTCAATGTTATTGTTAATCCTTTTGCACTAGGTCACGCCTGATAGACAGCAGAAGAAGCGCTGTCCGTTGTGCTATGTATTGTCTGCTTAAAATTGAACTTAGAGCCCTCTCGTTACTTACCATTGGTTGGATTGATTGCCGGTCATTTGCTTTCTTCTCATTCGTTAGGTTATCTCGGATCTCTTACTCCCCTAGAGCATGAACACTTTACTTGTGTTCTTCCATATTCTTTTTTTCAAGTGCTACTTATTTTGTTTCTGCAGTACACAAAAGTGCATGTGTTTTCCGTCTGTCACCTGTAGTGTTAGGGGCCCTAGGTCCTCACGCTACTAGTAAGTGACAAAAGTACAACTGGCCCAGGGCACGCACGCTCGGCCTCTTTTATTTGCAGGGTCACCTTACTGGTGACACCTGTGATGGATGGGTGTGGGGTGAGTGTGGAAGCCAGCCCTCAGCAGAGTGGGTGGTGGAAATACTAGAATGAGTCCAGCTGGAATCCACACCCCTCCCAAACTTTATTTCAAAGAAACCTGCAAGCCCATCCTGTGGGAGAGCAACACAAACACTAAAATAAACACCACAGAGTCTCTTTAGGCAGTCCCGTGGACATGCTTTGCAGACATTTGCAGCTGGGAGCACTCAGCATCACGGCACCCTTCTATAGTTTAACCAGACTACTCTGAGCACGAATGGCAGTGTTGAAGTCTGGATCCCTCAATCGCCTTTCCATGACATTACAGTTCACTTGGGGACTGTTGGTCCTATCCCGCCTGGGCTCACAGTGTTGGAGTCTGTTTCCACAGCCTACTGGGATGTCGCATCTGGAGCAGTGGTAAAGTCTATTTCCAAAGTTTTATGCAAGGTGCATCAGGAGCAGTGGGGAGTCCACTTCAGCGATCTCTTGGAAGGTAGTCAGGCTCCAGGGATGGTGAACCTCCAAAGACTGAGGATGACCTTGATGAAAAGGCATCATGCTTGAGTCTTTGGTGCATCTGAACATCCACTAGTAGAGCAGCTTTAGGCTTCCCTCTCGTGCCAGAACTCCATAGCACAGGAGTCTCCCTGAGGCTGTCACAGGACCGTGGGGACTGTGCTGGGCCTATCGCAGGCCAAGCGAAGGTGTCGCTGAGGAACAGCCAACAGGGCCACATCCAAGTAACGATTGGAGACACAAGGGTGGTTGTCAAAGGGTTTGTGTGCTCTGGCCATCAGGACTCAGGTGCACTGGCGTTTGTCTGATAGTCTTTGGGTGGCCTGTCTCCGTCCGTGATCTCAGTGCTTCCCGGTGCTTGTTGTGGAGCTGCCTCAGACACATTTCTCTTGGCGGGATTCCCCTCTACTGGAATTCCTTTGCTGCCCTTGCCCCTGGATTGCCACAGAACCGCATGGGCTGTGCGGGTCGTTCGTAGGCCGCATCGAGGGGATCGTTGTGGAACGCCCAACAGGACCTTGTCCAAGCCTCATGCAACCCTATGTGTGGATGTTCCAAATGGTCGAGCATGCTTTCTTCAGCAGGTGTCTGGTTCACAGGGGCTCACAGCAGGTTTCTGGGTGGTCAGCCTCCCACGATGCCAGGGATGCCTTGTCAACCTCTGGTCTTTTTGCTGACATCGGCTCCGCTCTGGTGGTGCAGTTCTCCTTTGGTGGTTTGAGTGATGCACCTGATAATGTTGACAATCTTACCATCTATTTGTTTAGACCAACAGGTGGCAGTGTCTTTCTTGGAGAAGGGCTGACTTGTGGGACTTCATGGCCACGTGCAGATCTTGCTTGGTGTGTGCAATTGGCAACAGGGATGTCATGGATGTCAAGCAGCCAGTGACAGGTGGCAGGATGGTTGCACTGAGAAGCGTGGGGCCTGGACGCGGTTTGCACATGCTGGCGGCTTACAGTTGGTCCACCTGCGGAGCTCTCTCCAGTGATGTTTGTGCATCCCACAGGCTGGCTTGTGGTGATGGATGCCCTTTCCGGTACCTGTAGGAGTCCTCAGTTCTATTGCTCCTCTCCCTTTCCTCTTGCGCACCTGTGGTGTTCCTGATCTTCCATGTGACTGGTCTGTCACACCCTTCTTTTCCTCAACCTTTCATGATGTGGCAACGTGCCACGTTCCTCTCTCTTCTCCATTTCCCTTCTTAATGTGGCGTTGCACCACAGGTCGCATGTTGCATCAAATGGACCTCTCCCTAGTCATGTGCTGCACCTCGTACGGTGCATCTTCTTCCACTGGATCCTCTCACAGGCTTAGTCCAGTCAAATAGGACTTGATTCCATCCCCTCGCTGACCTCTCGGAAATCCGGTCCCTTCCTCAGGCATGTTCTTGATGCACTGCTCTCTGACTGGAGGGTTGCCTCTTCCTTCCTCCTGTCTTCACTCGAGGGTGCAGCACTTGTGCTTTTAGACTGCACTGTCACGGCACGTGCTCCTGCCTCCCTTCTGGTTTGCGTGGCAAGGTGGTTAGCCACCCCTCCTGACCTGCTCAATGATGAACCAATGGTGGCCATTTGGTGCTGCGATGTGGCCGGCTGGCGTAACCTCTTCTCACTGGCATTGCATCTCGCTCTCAGAGGGCTCTGTCTTTGTCTCGTGTTTCTGCCCGTGCTGTCAGGTTCGCCAGTCCGGCCCTCTATGCACCTCTGACATTGTGTCTCTGTCCTTCTTGCTTGACCTGTCCTTGGCCTCAGGGTGTTGGCTTTCACTGGATGCTTGGGAGCTTTCGTTGAGGCAGCTTTGCATTTCTAGTGATATTCCTTGCGCGGTTACCAGTCTCTCTCCGCATGGCTGGCAATGTCCGTTTCTGCTGCTGCCACTTCAACTGTGGGTATGGCAGCCTCCTTGTAGCTGCAGGCCTTTTATTTGTCTAATACTCAGTGTATTGTAGAAAGGGGTGCAGTAACCACCAGTGGCCACTAGATGCAGCCACATAAAACCTGTGGGACTGTGCTCTTCTTGTGGGGCAGGCAAGGCAGGAGTTATTCTGCCGGTTATCCAGCCCTGTGCACAGGTGTTATGGCTGGCACAGGAGGTCTCCACCTGATGCTCCCAATGCTAACCCTAACTGCTGCCAGCTGCCAGAAGCGTATTTGGGCACTGCAGTCTACTTTCTGGAGGCCCCAGCAGTGTTTCCCTGATGCTGCAATGCTTTCAGAGTGCTAGATGGAGTGTGGCATGGGCATCATGCTGCCGAATGCAGACCCTTTGCCCTCCAACGCTTGTTCCCCAGGTAAATGCAGTTTCTTTTTTTTTAATACTGTCTCGCAGTGAGGAAACAGGTGACATGCACTCTGTGTGTGGGGGTCTGCACTCTTTTTATAGGCCATCGCATGCCTGTCACTATTCCTGGTGCTTGGGGGGAGGGGTCCACTCACTTGCGATGGGGCCGCTTCTTCACACACCTTCGTGGCATGCCTCGCGGGAGGGCATTTTTCCTCCATTCCTCTCCCTGACGTGCTGGGCAGCAAAGGCAGAGCAGGCTTCCTTAGCCACTAAAGAGGGCAGGAGGATTGTCACTCCACTGACGCCCACCCGGTCGATGCTCTTAATGCTATCTTTCCTCTTTTGCATCTTGTGGCAGCATTCGGGCAATAACGGAGACATCATCTGCCCCTGCATGCTGTTTGGCCTTCGGCTGTGCTTCCCTAGCACCACAAGCCTGTCCAGGTGTCAGTGCAGGGGTCGTGCTGCAGACACGACATGGGGGCTTACTTCTTCGCCACCCACTATATGGGTCGGCTGGGTTGACCGCATTCACGTGGGGTCTGACCCGCTTGGTGCCCTTGTAGTGTTGGGGGCCCTAGGCCCTCATGCTACTAGTAAGTAATGACACGGACACAGCATTGTGGTTAGTACAAATGGCCCAGGGCACGTGCACCCGGCCTCTTTTATTTGCAGGGTCACCTGACTGGTGATGCCTGTGAAGGATTGGTGTGGGGTGTGTGTGGAAGCCAGTCCTTAGCAGAGTGGCTGGTGGGAATACTAGAATGAGTCCAGCCGGACTGTACATCACCCTCATTTACCTCTCCTGCTCCCCCTTGCGCGTGTTGTTTTTTCTCTGCCCTTGTGCTTCTCCTCGCCTTCTCAGCTATGAGTTAATGAGTGAGCGCTTCTCCTTCAACTCTGTTATGCTCTCTCGTTTACTCCTCCCGCCAGCACCATGTTGCTCTCTCATTCATTTACTTTTACCTCTGATCCATGTTGCTCTCTTCTCCATTTGCTTCCCTGGCTCCACATTGCTTCTCTCAATTTGCTTGCCACTTCCAACATTCTGTGTTGCTTACTCCCGGCCGTGCTACTGTATGGTTTTCTCGCACCCCGCCCTCTGTGTTATTTCTTTGCTGCCACAGTGCTTCTCCCTACTCACTTGGGCTACTCAAATGGGTAAACAAATAGAAAACCTGGTTGCATCCTTTTGTAGGTGTGATCATGCTTGTTCCGCGCGCCTACAAAATGATGTGGCTAGCCACGTCAAATTGTTTTGTCTTCTTTTTTAGCCATGCTGCACATACGAAATACTATGACTAAAACCATTGGAAAAGGCAATAGGTCCCAAAGGTGTTAACTATTGGTTTTAGCAAAGATTATTTCAAATGTGAACCATGAATGTCTCATCCTGTCTAAGGCGAATCAAATTAGTCCTTTGCTTTTCATATAAGCAGCTAACCCAAAACATCAGCAAAACCTGTTTGTACTAGACATCATTTAGGAAAAGCTAATGTCATACAATGAAATTTCTCCTTTTTCCAGTGTGAAACCTCATGTACTATGGCCTACTGTGTGTGTTTGCAAAGTAAGGTGGGGGATAATTCAAACCATTTATGGACGTGGAAACATTTTTGCTAATGTGAAACCCTCTAATGAGGTGTAAGTGGTATTTGTCAGAAGGGGATTGCCTTCTCTGGTACATATGAAAAACAGATGACTAATAGTTACAGCCTGCTTCTAAAGGAAGATTTTGTTTTTGAAACTGTAAGCTCTGGTCTTCATGGGGTCAAAATATATTAATTCAGAAAACAAACACCTGTCAACGTTAGATCATACATTGCATCATCTAGCTGTAATAATATCGCTTACTTGTGTGAAACACTGGTGGAATACTCACAGTGAAGGGCGTTCTCATCTGCCTACACTGATGCTAATACTCTATCATCAAAGATGTTTTATCCTACAAGATGATTTTTAACCATGCCAAAGGAATAGGAAACAATAGAGCGTGCATCTTTTGTCCTCAAACCTTCATAGACAGCACCTCTAATTTTCAGATGACCTGCTAGAAAGAAATTTCCTTTGAAATCTGACAACTGCATATATTGTTGTTGTGGTAGCTATGATTGCGGTTTGCAAAATTACTGACTGTTTTACTGTAAAATCCAGTCACAGTTTATCAAAGGCACACTGTGATTTGCAAATGTCTTTGCTAGTTGCAATATATACTTTGTGATCCACTATGAATCATTAGGAAAAGAGGGCAGGAAATGAGTGCCCCTCCTTCCTAATGATTTGCAATGAAATGTAAGAATGGTTGCGGTTGCAGTTGCAGTTACAAGCCATTGATTTGATACTGACACCTAGAATGAAGTGGTATCAATTTGCACAGTGGAAGGCGTCTGTGAGGGACAGCTTCTATTTGCTGAATGTGGGCTGTGGATTTTGGGCTGTGTAATCGTGTTTCCCACAAGTCTGCACATCATGCCCATTTGTTTAAGAGTCAGGGGGCACAATAAAAAGAACAAGTGGCATTTTATATTTTTGAATGCAGAGATGGGGGTCTCATATCTATTCCTGATGTAAGAACCCCCTTGTCCTTTAACCTTTAAGTTGAGCTACCTCACAAGATCTATGGAGAGTACATCATCTACTCACTGTGGTGTCTTCCAACTCTTACCAATCCTTTTGAGGTTTCAGCAGTAGGAATAGCAGTGGTCCCAGAAGAGAAAGGCAGCTCTATGTGTGATGAGAGGCACAGCAGTTAGACAGTCATGACCTAACAGCAGTAAAAGATACAGGAGTGGAAGCAGGACTCACAGTGACAGAGGGAGGCTTGCAATGCTGCTGCTAGATCTATCCTGCTGTGTGAGGGAGAGATTTACACTGCTGCTGCTAAATCTGTCCTGCTGTGTGAGGAGAAGATTTACACTGCTGCTTCCAAATTTGTCCTGCTCTAGGAGAGAGAGATTTACACTGCTACTTCTAGATTTGTCCTGCTCTGTGTGGGAAGGATTTACTCTGCTGATTCTAGATCTGTCTTGCTGTGTGAGTGAAAATTTGCACTGCTGCTGCTAGATCTGTCCTGATCTGTGAGAGAGAGATTTAACTTTGCTTTGCTTTGTGCTGTATACCTGTTCTAAAACTATCTTGCATATTAGCAAAGCTTAGCAAACACTTTTACACTAAAAAATATCAAGGCAAAGGCCAATGCTATTTCCCCTGCATCGATACTGGGACTACAAATATCATGACATTCTGGGAGGACACAGCTGTGTGCTTTATACTGCAACACAAGATTGAAGTGCTGTGTTCACCGGAGGTCCACTTCAAAATGAGTGTTCCACAAGTGTTTCACAAGTAAAACAGAATTATTACAGCTATCTAGCGTTTGACAGATGTTTGGTTTCTATGTCAATATATTTTGACCCTACGAAGACCACACCTTACACCAGTCAAACATCTTCCTTTAGAATCAGGTTGTACGTATTAGGCATTTGTTTTTCTTATGTGGCAGAGAAGGCAATCCCGTTCTGACGAATACCACTTACTCCACATTAGAGGATTCCACATTAGCAAAAAACATGTCCACATCCACAAATTGGTTAAATTATCCCCCACCTTACTTTTAACTTTATCGCCAGGGGACAGAATAAAACTATGATGGTCCACCAAGGATTAAACAACTCTAATTTGCCCTCTGTATTATCACCCTCACACCCTACCAGAATAAGGAGTGGCATAACTTCATGTTTCCCCTTATGAAAAGATAACCCCCGGAGAGCTCCCCAGTCATTCAAGTGGGTAGTAGATGTCACTTAAATCACAGTGATCAGTGCCGTGAGGGGCTGAATGCTAAAGTATGCCACCTATTTTGTGGGTGGAGATGTTCATTTGGAAAGATTGAGTGTTCGGGGCCCATCCTGTCCTTCCTTTTCCTTCTTTCCTGATAGCTAGTTCTTCCACCTCAGTGAAGAGAACTCCCAAGAGGTTGAGTAGTTCTCACCACTTTCAGCTGTGGGTAGAAATGTTAAATCTGGTATCCTTGGTGTGGTTTTCCTTTCAGGCTTCCTGCTTTTGCTAACATTGTTTTTGCTGGCCGTTGGACTCTGCACACTTTACCACTGCTAACCAGTGCTAGGGTGCTTGTGCTTTCTTCTTAAGAGATTTTAGATTGGCTTATACCCGATTTGCATATTTAATTTACTCTCTGACCTACACCTTGGGGAGTGGATGTTTTAGGTAGTTTGGAGTCGCTGGATAAAATAAAAGCAGGTACAAGAAATGAAAAAAAACATTTTTCAGTGCTTCTCTAACATAATGTTTCAATTAACGGGTTCATAGATATTTACTACAACAACTATAGATGGTTTTGTTGTTGGGTGTTATGTCATATATTGCATTCACCTCTTGACAAGTCTGACAGTCTGCCTTTCTATTTTTTATCTCTGCAAATCAATGGGATTGAGCCCAGGGTCTTGTCATTCCCTCGTTAATTGCTCAATTAACTCAAATCATAAGGCCGGATTCATTATTGCACTCAACCTCTGCTCCCAGGAAAGTAACCTCCTACTGATAAAGACTACAGGTTGATCCAGGCCCACGTCATTCAGCTGTGAAAGTACTGCCCCATGCCATGCTCTGTGGCATCTGTCTGCACAATGAATTCTTGGGAGGAGTAAGAGGCCTGTGCATATCGCTTCCTTCAGGGTGTTAAAAGCATAGTGGCACACCTCAGTCTAGATCACCTGACGTGGCTGATTCTTGGAATTCAGGTGTTGAACAACTGAAGTGATCCATGGATTCCAAAATGCGGCAATGCTGCAATACCAGGGTCTGCATAGTCATTGAGGAGCTTGTCAATGGGCCAAACAACACGAAGTCCAACATTGAGGATGTGGTGCACAGTCAGGCGATGCATCAGTTCTGAAGAGCTGCAAGGCTGCGATGCGGACTCCCGTGCCAAGGCTGCCATAAACAAAGTGTGTGAGGGCCTGCACAGAGGATGTGTCACGCATTCGGGGTGATGTGGCACTTCCAAAGAGCTGTCATGCAGGTCTTTGTGATGGGCCCAATCAGCGATGCCTTGGTTTTGCTCGAGATTGTGCTGTACAGCACAAGAGATGCATAGGTTCCACTGGATCCACAGAGGCTGGCAGAGCATCTTAAGTCCACTTTAAAGGGTCAAGGACTATAGTGGCAATGCTTGGCATGGTAGACTCACAGATGGCAGAGTTCAGGTGCAGATGCAAGGTTGTTGGCAGCCTGATATGTCCCTTAAGCTTCAGATCAGAAGGCCAGCAAACTAGCCCTTGAAGTCACTCGGGGTTCTGGGCACATGAGATGCAGATCCAGACTTTTTCACCCAGGCAAGAAAGCAGCAGACAGCAAGTCAGCAGAGTGGCCAGCAATTCCTTCAGTGAAAAAGTCCAAAAGAGTTGCAGTCCTTGTAGCAGCATAGCAGCCTTCTTTCTGGCAGAGTATCCACAGGTCCAGAAGTGTACTGAAGCTGTGGTGTCTGAGGTCAAGTATTTGTTCCTGTTGTGCCTTTGAAGTGGAGAGATGCTTCAAGAGGTCTGCCTTTGAAGTGCATACGCAACCTGCCTTCATGGTCTGACTCCAGACTAAAAACACCAGGTATGCAGCCCTTTGTGTGCAGAAAGAGCAGAGCTTATTCAAGTGTAAGTGGGGCTAGGCCCAGCTCCTCTCTTCCATCCTACCAGTTATGGACCATCCAATCATACCTAAGCTCCCCACTGTGTGCGGCTGTCTAAGAGGAATACACAAAGTCCAACTGTCACCCACACTATCATGTGACTCAGAGACAGGCTTCAGGCACCAGATGACAAAGGCAAGAAAATACTAACTTTCTAAAAGTGCCAGTTTCAGAATTATAATTAAAAATCCTACGTCACCATAAGTTAGGATGTGACCTTGCGATTTGAATGACCCTATACATGATGGGGTTACTTGTTTCTATTTGGAAGTTACACTAGTAAAATGTAAAAAGGTAATTCCAATGTTATCCTATGGGAGGGCAGGCTTTACAGTAGTGAAAAACAAATGAAGAGTTTTTCACTACTAAGACATATAAAACTGAAAAGTATATGTCTTATTGTTTAAGTACAGGCATCCTAACCTTGAGGCTATCCAGGGCCTATCTTAGGGGTATTCTATATGTACTAAAATGAAGGTTTAAACCTGGCAAAAAGTTTATTTTACCAGGTCAAAATGGTAGTTTAAAAACTGCACACACAAACTGCAGTGGCAGGCCTGAGGCATGTTTAAAGGAATACTTGAGTGGATGGCACACTCAGTGCTTGTGCCCACTAGTAGCATTTAATTTACAGGCCCTGGGTACAAGGAGTGCCACCTTCCAAGGGAGGTACAAGTAAATTAAATATGCTAATTGCCAATCTAGCATGTTTTAAGGAGAGAGCACTAGCACTTTAGCATTGGTTAATGGAAGTAAAGTATGCACAGTTCTAAGACCAGCAAAATCAAAGTCAACATAAACAGGTCTGATGACAAAATGTTAGGGGAAAACCACACCAATGATGCCACGACTAACAGCTACCAAATGATAGAGTAGCCAAATTGTTCACCGAAAAATGCTAGCCATTTCTTCCCACTATGAGAATCGGGAAGGAGCACAAACGGATGCCTGAATATAAATTTAAAATTCTTGCAACCTTGATATCTTCCCCTGCTTGGTTTAAAACCCCTTTATGAATAGTTCAGACAACCATAAATCACTCTAAAGAACTTTGACATCACTTTTTCATGTATTTGCTTTATAAGGAGTTATCTTACAAACTTACAATAATCAAGTTTTTTTTTTGATTTTACAATTATTTTACCAATATTGCCATGAAACTACAAGCCACATTGCAAAAATAGCCCCGGGGCGCAAAGGGCATGCATACCCATTTTCTGCACACTTGGGACATTATTGTACTACAGAACGTGCCACAGACGTGGGTGCCAACTCTTCAGTAATATTGATAGCACTAAGCCACATAAAGTCCCAATGTTTTTGTAAGAGGGTGGCCTCTCATTTACAGCGGGATCCAGCACCATGCAAATAAGGGAACACTGTGCATCCCTGCCTGCTGCACTATTATGTACTTAGGCGCAAAGGCAAAAAAGGCTATCAGGAGGTGTACTGACTGTGCACCATAAAGAGGCGGTGCACAGTCAGTATCCCCCTGAAGGCAGCCTTCTGCTCCCCTCAGACATCCCCTTGCAGGATGGTGCTGTCACTCACTACACACTCCTGCAGGAGGGTCTCTGCCAGCCCGTTGGTTAGCAGATGGTAATGCCCCTACACAGAAAGAGGTGGAGTGGCTGCTTCAGACAGTCAGCCTGCCTTTCACTAATGTGCCCTACTTAGAGTAGCACAAGTTTGTTGCTGCTCTGGGGGCAGTGCATTATGCATAATATGTATCATTGTCTCTTATTGTGCCTGGAACACATAGTTAAAGGATGTGCAAAGGAACAAACAGTGGCACTGCACCCTACCTAGAATACTGGCTAAGGTGGCTACATTTATGGAAAGGTGACACCTTACTGATTGATGATTAAGGATGAGACAAGGTTGATAGGGTGAAAGGCTGTTGGGCAGGGTCAACTGCATGACAGGGAATGTGTCAGTTGTCTTATAAAATGCACTAATCATCAGTTCTTTCTCAAAAGATGTCCACATAACTATACCACACATTTATTTTGATCAATGTTAGTTGCCCACACTGTTTTAAAAAACTTGATTTTTAGGCCTTCTTTTTCCTAAAGAAGGTAGGTGAGAAATTGGCTGATGTGATGTGTGGCTTTCTGAACTCTGAGGTGATGATAGAAGAAAACAGATTCCAGTGATGGTGTGAAATGTAATCCATCACCTCACACAGGGTTTGAATTGTATAATCCAAACAATTTGATAAAATAATTGTGGGAAAGCTTCCCTTGTGATGTTTTGTGACCATCCATACCTTGTGTGGCATTTACAGCTGTTGTGGGCCTGATGGAATTCCCTGGGACCCCTCGGCAGGGTTTTTTAAAGATTTCATGGCCCCATGAACACCAGCAGCTGATATCAGTCTGCTGTTGCTGGGGCCTTCTGGGCCATGCTGACTTGGGCCTGTGCGCAGCATGTGGGCAAGGCGTGATGGTGGTCTGAATGTGCTACCCGGCGCGGTGGGCCAGGGTGACTGATGTGGACCCATGTCACGACAGAAGTGGGTGCCTTCCACTCTTTGGCCACCTATACCGTGGGGGTGGGGCACTCAGCTGCTCGATCATGAATCCGTTGCTGAGGTTGTGCTGAGCATTGGTGATGCCTACAATGACATGTGCATTGTGGCCAGGGCCTCCAGCACTTCCTCCGACTAGGAGGACTAGGCCTCTCTCGATTAGTCAAGGGGTGTGCCCTTGCAGGGAAGAGGTTAGTGTAAGGAAATGGCTCCCGGTTGCAGTTACCCACCCCCACTTTTTGCCCAATACTGATGCTCACTTGACTGAGAAGAGTGCTGGGACCCTGCTAACCAGGCCCCCTCACCAGTGTTCTTTCACCTAAAATGTACCATTGTCTCCACAATTGGCACAACCCTGGCACCCAGGTAAGTCCCTTGTAACTGGTACCCCTGGTACCAAGGGCCCTGATGCCAGGGAAGGTCTCTAAGGGCTGCAGCATGTCTTATGCCACCATAGGGACCCCTCACTCAGCACAGACACACTGCTTGCCAGCTTGTGTGTGCTGGTGGGGAGAAAATGACTAAGTCGACATGGCACTCCCCTCAGGGTGCCATGCCAACCTCACACTGCCTGTGGCATAGGTAAGTCACCCCTCTAGCAGGCCTTACAGCCCTAAGGCAGGGTGCACTATACCACAGGTGAGGGCATAGGTGCATGAGCACTATGCCCCTACAGTGTCTAAGCAAAACCTTAGACATTGTAAGTGCAGGGTAGCCATAAGAGTATATGGTCTGGGAGTCTGTCAAAAACGAACTCCACAGCTCCATAAAGGCTACACTGAATACTGGGAAGTTTGGTATCAAACTTCTCAGAATAATAAACCCACACTGATGCCAGTGTTGGATTTATTAAAAAATGCACACAGAGGGCATCTTAGAGATGCCCCCTGTATTTTATCCAATTGTTCAGTGCAGGACTGACTGGTCTGTGCCAGCCTGCTGCTGAGAGACGAGTTTCTGACCCCATGTGGTGAGAGCCTTTGTGCTCTCTTAGGACAGAAACAAAGCCTGCTCTGGGTGGAGGTGCTTCACACCTCCCCCTCCCCCCTGCAGGAATTGTAACACCTAGCAGTGAGCCTCAAAGGCTCAGGCTTCGTGTTACAATGCCCCAGGCGCACTCCAGCTAGTGGAGATGCCCGCCCCCTGGACACAGCCCCCACTTTTGGCGGCAAGTCCAGGGGAGATAATGAGAAAAACAAGGAGGAGTCACTGGCCAGTCAGGACAGCCCCTAAGGTGTCCTGAGCTGAGGTGACTCTGACTTTTAGAAATCGTCCATCTTGCAGATGGAGGATTCCAACAATAGGATTAGGGATGTGCCCCCCCTCCCCTCAGGGAGGAGGCACAAAGAGGGTGTAGCCACCCTCAAGGACAGTAGCCATTGGCTACTGCCCTCCCAGACCTAAACACAACCCTAAATTCAGTATTTAGGGGCTCCCCAGAACCTAGGAAACTAGATTCCTGCAACCTAAGAAGAAGAGGACTGCTGAACTGAAAAACCTGCAGAGAAGACGGAGACACCAACTGCTCTGGCCCCAGCTCTACCGGCCTGTCTCCCCACTTCTAAAGACACTGCTCCAGCGACGCGTTCCCAGGGTCCAGCAACCTCTGAAGCCTCAGAGGACTACCCTGCATCTAGAAGGATCAAGAACTCCAGAGGACAGCGGCTCTGTTCCCCAAAGACTGCAACTTTGCAACAAAGAAGCAACTTTGAAACAACACACGTTTCCCGCCGGAACGTGAGACTTTGCACTCTGCACCCGACGCCCCCGGCTCGAGTTGTGGAGAACAAACACCACAGGGAAGACTCCCCGGCAACTACGAGACCGTGAGTAGCCAGAGTTGACCCCCCTGAACCCCCTCAGCGACGCCTGCAGAGGGAATCCCGAGGCTCCCCCTGACCGTGACTGCCTGCTTCAAAGACCCGACGCCTGGTAAAGACTCTGCACCCGCAGCCCCCAGGACCTGAAGGATCCGACCTCCAGTGCAGGAGTGACCACCAGGTGGCCCTCTCCCTTGCTACCGCGAGGAGCCCCCCCCTTGCCTGCCCGCATCGCTGAAGAGACCCCTTGGTCTCCCATTGATTTCTATTGCGAACCCGACGCTTGTTTGCACACTGCAGCCGGCCGCCCCAGGGGTGTACTTTCTGTGCTGACTTGTGTCCCCCCTGGTGCCCTACAAAACCCCCCTTGTCTGCCCTCCGAAGAGGCGGGTACTTACCTGCTGGCAGGCTGGAACCGGGGCACCCCCTTCTCCATTGAAGCCTATGCGTTTTGGGCACCGCTTTGACCTCTGCACCTGACCGGCCCTGAGCTGCTGGTGTGGTAACTTCGGGGTTGCTCTGAACCCCCAACGGTGGGCTACCTTGGACCCAAACTTGAACCCCGTAGGTGGTTGACTTACCTGCAAAAACTAACAAACACTTACCTCCCCCAGGAACTGTTGAAAATTGCAGTGTCCAGATTTAAAATAGCTTAATGCAATTTGTGTGAAAACTGTATATGCTATTTTGCTAATTCAAAGTTCCTAAAGTTCCTAAGTGAAGTACCTTTCATTTAAAGCATTACTTATAAATCTTGAACCTGTGGTTCTTAAAATAAACTAAGAAAATATATTTTTCAATACAAAAACCTATTGGCCTGGAATTGTCTCTGAGTGTGTGTTCCTCATTTATTGCCTGTGTGTGTACAACAAATGCTTAACACTACCCTCTGATAAGCCTACTGCTCGACCACACTAACACAAATTAGAGCATTAGAATTATCTCTTTTTGCCACTATCTTACCTCTAAGGGGAACACTTGGACTCTGTGCATGCTATTTCTTACTTTGAAATAGTACATACAGAGCCAACTTCCTACAGTTAGTCAGTGCCACCCCATCTGGAGGAAGGGATTACTATGTGCCTAATTGGGGACCTGTCAGGTGGGGGTTGGTGAGGATGCGCCACTTTTCTCCCAGATTACCCTTCCTTGAGGGTTGCATCCTGGTGAGATTGTTAGCAAAGGGCCTGTGGACCTTACACCTCATGGCTTTGGGTCTGCTCATGACCCCTCATATAATGGGCCCATATGGGGTGAGGCAGGACCCAGAAGTATACTGAGAGATCTGAAGATCTCTGGCCTGGGACCAATGCTACACCCCAACTTGACCCTCTGCTAGGAATGACGCCCAAATTACACCTTCTGAATCAAAAAGAAGGGAGGAAGAAGCAGCTTCCAAGTGCAATACAGTGTAAATCAAAAAGGAGTGAACCACATCAGTCTGTGTGCCAGAGCATCAAAGATGTTGTCTCGGAGAGTCTTAACCACTTGTCACCATCAATAGCATATAGTATCTCAGTTGAACTGATGTAGTGGGTAGAGTCATCTTCAGGTCTCTCCCCTGGTGCTCAATTCTTCAAATGAGTGTTGCCTCCACCAGGAGTGAAATTGTCTGGGTGAAGGCAGTGGTGGGATGTATGTAATGGTAGTAAAATTATTAGGGGTGGGCAATGAATTCTGCAGAGTTTGGCTCACTCCGTGCTCCGTATGGAATAAAGAGTTCCTAAAAACTGCGCAGAGTGGAGGTTTACCTCTCTCGCAGCTCAGCAACATTAGATTGACGAGTGCAAATGAGAAAAATCACACACTAGACCACCTCCTGGAGAGATTTCTCAACTCGGGCGGTCACAGCAAGTCACTACTGCTTGCGTTAAGAAACCTGCTGATTGCCTGGAGGAAGCTGCTACTCGATTAGAAAATCTACTGGAGTGGCAGAAAGAAGCAGCGCCCTCTTGCGCTGCGCATTGTGCTGTTTACACTGATTTCACATTGTGGGACAAAGTCCTGATACTAAAAATCAGCACTACCAGCTTGACTTACTGCCCTCGGCCGCTTGTGGAACTCAGCGGAGCGCGGCAGAGTTTTTGTCACCGCTTCAGGAAGTTCCACGTAGAGTAACTACACAAACTCTGCCCGGGCCTAAAAATGACCTGATTTATTAAAAAAGAGTGGTAGGAGTAAGAGTAAAATCAAAGAGATGTTTTATTAGTCCATAACATCTAATATTGGTGGTGACAAGTGGTTGAAGGCCCCATTTTACCTGTCGGCTACAGCTCTTTGTGTTTCTTACCCGAAGGGCGCACGTCTGCACGTGCCCCACATATGCTGCTTACGACCGATTGGACAGATAGAACCTGGGTATATCTGTGAGGATCTGGTGACCCCCTTACCAAGCACATTATTAAGCCCTAATTCATTCTTTACCTACATATCATTACCTTATACCTAGATGTTCCACCTTCCTGATGGTTAAGATGGGCTCCAGATAAAACTTTACTTTGATACCCACCACAACTGTCATGGTGCAGACACCAGCCCTAAGATGCCTTATCCGTCTGGCTACCTCCTATGGAGTGTGCAGGCACAGATGACATATTGAAACTTTTGATTACTTTGCAGAATCGCTTGACTTCTGTTGAGTCAAAAATTCTCTGGGCACTAATCAATCATAGCATTTGTAAACCACAGCACTGTCACCCCTAAAGGTATTTGGGTGACTAGGGTGCTCTGTCCTCGTCGAAAAGTCACATCTTGAGTCTCCTTCTGAAGACTGCCAGGGAGGGAGCCCATTCGGAGATGGAGGGGCAGGCTGTTCCAGGACTTGGCAGCTGTGTAGGAGAAGGAGTGGTCTCCGATGCTGCTGTGATGAATGTGGGGTGCATGTGCGAGGTTTAGTGAGGCAGAGCATAGTTGTCTTGGTGAGATGTAGATGCTCAGTTGATGGTTGATGTAGGACGGCCCTAGGTTGTGGAGAGCCTTGACTGTGAGGATTTTGAATTGGCATCTCTTCTGGGCGGGGAGTCAATGAAGGTTCTTGAGGTGTGGGGTTATGTTTGAGCGCTTGGGGAGGTTGAAGATGACTCTGGCTGCAGTGTTCTGTAGAGTCTGGAGTCTTTTAAGTAGCTGGGATGGCACTCCGGCATGGAAAGCGTTGCCATAGTCAAGCAGCTGGTGACCAGGGCGTGCATGACTGTTTTTCTGGTTTTGTTAGGGATCCATTTGAAGATTTGGTGGAGCATACAGAGGATGTAGCAGCAGGAGGAGGAGATTGAGTTTACTTGTCAAATAATGGAGAGTTGTCAATCAAGGATGATGTTGAGGTATCTTGCGTGGTCTGCTGGAGAGGTCATTGGTCCGAGTTCTGCTAGCCACCAGCTGTGGTCCCATACGAAATATTATCCCTAATGGTTAGGATTTCCATTTTGTCAGTGTTTAGTTGGAGGCAGCTGTTTTTCATCCATGTTGCTGTTGGTCATGGTGTTGTGGACGCTGGCTTTGGCACTGTGGAGGTCTTCAGTAAGTGAGAGGATTAGTTGAGTGTCGTCGGCATAGGAGACTATGGTGGTCATTACAACCCTGGCGGTCAGTGTTAAAGCAGCGGTAAGACCGCCAACAGGCCGGCGGTAAAAAATTAGCAATTACGACCGTGGCGGAAACCGCCAACAAAGACAGCCACTTTAACACTCCGACCGCCACTGCAGTACAAACAAACAGCGCGGCGGTCACCGCCAACATACAGACGGGAGACAATGTACCGCCCACACTATTATGACAGGCCAATCCTTTCCCGGGGCAGATTCACCGCAGATAAAAACACGGCGGAAACAGAAATCCCGAACGAAAAAACGCTCACCTCTACACACCCCACGAGGAATGAGGATGCCATGGACCCGGAACTTCAAATTCTACCTGCAATAGTCTTCCTGCTCCTCTACCAGGAGCACGAAAGCCGGTGGCGAAGACCACAGTGAGTACTGCACCTACGACACAGGGGAGGGGGAAGGCAAAAAACAGGGACACACACACGCAACATCCCCACCCTCACCCACTACAACACACACACTAATGCATATCAATACATCACAGTTACACCCCCCAAAACCCCCCGGAAGAATGCAAAGACAATAGAAAATGAGTGTAACCATTGTAATATATTAAAAGCAAGTAGGCAGAAAAATATATATACACCATGTACATAATATATACCAAGTATAGTAGTCCAGGTAGTGCTCTAAGAAAGTCCGTGGAACACTGGGACCACACGGTATGGGCGAGGCCCACACAAGATCCCCGACCATGACGGAGAGAACACTGCAGGGGTATCAGAGAACAACTAAACAGGCACCTCAGGGGGAGGGAAAGTGGGGGCACCTCAGCCGCTTGAGTGCACGACGCCAAATCCACGAGGGGGTCACATGCCCACTGTTCAATCCTGGGGAGTGCAAAGCCACAGTCTCTTAAGTCTCTACAGTGGGTGGTTTGCCCACTGTTCAATCCTGGGGAGTGCAAATCCACAGTCTCTCAAATCTCACAAGTGGGTGGTTTGCCCACTGTTCAATCCTGGGGAGTGCAAAGCCACAGTCTCTCAAGTCTCTACAGTGGGTGGTTTGCCCACTGTTCAATCCTGGGGAGTGCAAAGCCACAGTCTCTCAAGTCTCTACAGTGGGTGGGTTGCCCACTGTCATATCCTGGGGAGTGCAAAGCCACAGTCTCTCAAGTCTCTACAGTGGGTGGGCTGCCCACTGCCATATCCTGGAGAGTGCAAAGCCACAGTCTCACAAGTGGATAACAGTCTCCACTGGTTCTGGAGGTGGCATGGTGCCCAGAGTGCTTCATCCTACTAAGGACAGAGGTTGTGGATGACAGTCTCCACTGGTTCTGGAGGGGGCATGGTTCCCAGAGAGCATCATTCACCCTGTGACGGACTCAGTTGCGTCAGTGCCCTTGCCGCTCATGGACCAGCGGTGCTTGAGATGGCGGTGCCCTGTTCAGCGGTGCTTGAGATGGGGGTGCCCTGTTCAGCGGTGCTTGAGTTGGCGGAGCCCTGTTCAGCGGTGCTTGAGATGGTGGTGCCCTGTACAGCGGTGCTTGAGATGGCGGTGCCCTGTTCAGCGGTGCTTGACACGGCAGTGCCCTGTTCAGCGGTGCTTGAGATGGCGGTGCCCTGTTCAGCGGTGCTTGAGATGGCGGTGCCCTGTTCAGCGGTGCTTGAGTTGGCGGTGCCCTGTTCAGCGGTGCTTGAGATGGTGGTCTCCATTGCAGGGTCTCAGCTACTGGCGGTCCTTCATGGCCCAGTGGGGCTTTTGCTGGCAGTCCTTCATGGCCCAGCGGGGCTTTTGCTGGCGGTCCTTCATGGCCCAGCGGGGCTTGTACTGGCGGTCCTTCATGGCCCAGCGGGGCTTTTGGTGACGGTCCTTCATGGCCCAGCGGGGGTAATGCTGGCGGTGGCCTCCTGGGCAGGTGGGCTGGTGCTGGCAGTGGCCTCCTGGGCAGGTGGGCTGGTGCTGGTGGTGGCTCCTGGGCAGGTGGGCTAGTGCTGGCGGTGGCCTCCTGGGCAGGTGGGCTGGTGCTGGCCGTGGCCTCCTGGGCAGGTGGGCTGGTGATGGCCTCCTGGGCAGGTGGGCTAGTGCTGGCGGTCCTGTCCTGGGCAGCTGGGCTTGTGCTGGAGGTGGGCTCCGGGGCATCGGGGATGATGGCGGTCTTCTCCGCCGTGCTGCTCTTCCCAGACTTGCTGGGTTTCTTGTGGCCCTTCCCCACCTTGGAAGCTGTCACAGCTGACTCCACACTCCCCCCGGGACCCCTGAGAGCTGCTTTGGTGGCTGGAGTCTTCCCCCTCTCCCGCCGGGCACTGGCCAAATTCTGATGCTTCACAGGTGGGGGACTGTCTGTGCTGTGGCTCTGTGCCACACTGGCTGCCCTGGTGGCCGGTGCACTCCAGATTCCAGTGACTACAGGCACCACTGGTCCCGGAGATGTTGTGGCTGAGGTGCTAGTTCGGGACCTAGGAGACGGACGGGGTGGGGAAGGTGTGGGAAAGAGGTCAAGGGTGGACAGGAAAAGTTTTTGGGACACACTGGGCCGGGTAGCTGGAGGGGGTTTGGGAGTGGAGGAAGAGGTGGTGGTTGTAGGAGGTGTATGTTTGGTGACTTTGGGTGAAGGTGCATGTGCTGGAGGCTGTTGTGAGGTGGATGGCTGTTGGGTGGGTGTGTACCTGCGTTTGTGTATCTTGGGAGGGGGCGTCACAGACACACTGGGAGAGGACACAGGGGGCGTGTGAATGGTAGTGGGGGTGATGACTGCACGTGAGCGGGGTGTGGTGGAGGGTGTGCTGGAGAGGGACGTAGTGGCTGTAGAGGTAGTGCATGCAGGTGTGAGTGTAGACGAGACTGGCTGGGAGGAGGGAGACAACGAGGAGGGGACACAGTGGAGGCAGTGGATGTTGGTGTGTCTGCATGTGTGTGATGCTTGCGTGAGTGCCTGTGGGATGTGTGGTGCTTACGTTTGCCAGAGCTTCCTTTGTGTGTTGACGTGTGTGCATGCTGGTCTGTAGGTGTGCTTGGGATAGGCTGAGGTACAGGGGATTGGGTCTGGGTGGAGGAAGTTGGAGGGGGAGGCTAGAGACAGGGACAATGGCTGCCATCAGTGCTGAGGCCAGAGTCTGAAAAGCTCGCTGAAGGGCCACCTGACCAGAATGAATGCCCTCCACGAATGCATTTGTTTGTTGCAACTGCCTCTCTACATCCTGGATGGCATTCAAAATGGTAGACTGCCCAACAGTGAGGGACCTGAGGAGGTCAACGGCCTCCTCATTGAGGGCAGCAGGGGTGACTGGGGCAGGGCCTGAGGTGCCTGGGGCGAAGGTGATGCCCACCCTCCTGGGTGAGCGGGCACGGGGCAAAGGCTGAGTGGCTGCTGGGAGGGCAGTGCTGGTGGGGAGGTGGTGGCTGTACCTGTAGATGCGGGGGACATAGATGTTGCCGCCACCACAAGGGAGCTCCCATCAGAGGACAAGTCCGTGTCGCTGGTGTCAGCTCCTGTCCCCGCCGTGGAGCTCCCCTCGCCCTCCGTCCCACTGGTGAACTCTGAGTCCATAGTCTCGTCCTCCAGGGCCATGTGGGATGCAGCTCCCTCCTGCTCCGGTGCCACTGCTCCTCCGCCTGATGATACTAATGCACACAAGAACAGGGAGACCACAAAAAGGGGGGGACGACAGAAGAAAGACATGTTGAGTGCATGCATTACCGCTACCTTTGGCAGAAACGACAGACACAGAAGCCCCCTGCACTACGCCGCGCTCTTGGGTTCCACTGTTCAATTCCTGGGAAATGGCCTACAAGGCTATGGACAACATCTGCCCACATAGATGACACAGGGGCATGAATAGGTGTACTTTGCACTCTACAGAGGTGGGGTGGGGTGCCACATGGCCAGCCTTACGGAGGGGCCTTGCCTACGGAACTCGCCCTGGCCTAGGGAAACCCACAGCCCACCTCCCCCACCCAGACACCTCCACTGCGCGCAAAGTCACCAGAATGAGAGTGTACTCACCCCCTTGTGTCTGCTGTGATGCCCTCAAGCTCCCATCCAACTCCGGGTAGGCCACCGCCAGGATCCTGAAAATCAGGGGGGTCATGGTGGACCCTCCTCCTACATGAAATATACAGGGGAAAAAGAGAAGTTATTACCAACTGCACTGTCAAACTAATTGGCCCCCATCCCTACCCTTGCCATGTGGCACATGCATTCACCGTCTTTCATGCACGCAGCACTCTCCCCCCTTCCTTCTTACATCCAGCCCTCTCCACACAGGCATAGCCCATACAACATGCTCCCTGTGTACTTACCTGTTTGTCTGGAGGACCGTAGAGTAGCGTGTACTGGGGGAGGACCCCATCCACGAGTTTCTCCAACTCCTCCGATGTGAAGGCAGGGGCCCTTTCCCCAGACACTCGAGCCATTGTCTCTTCCAGACCGAGGTCACAGCAGCACTTGCAGTGTAGGTCCTCTCCTGTTGAAGATCAGGTATCGAGTGATTGAACAGATAGATAATGGCGGTCACGTCTGCGGCGGTGCGTACCGTCACCGCCGGCATACATCGTCATTGGCTCCTGGGACCCATAGGGTCCAATGTTAACCAATGCGGCATTGTGCCGCGGTCTTCGACCGCCTACCGCGACGGTGTAGAAAGCCAGCGCAGTTACCTCACATTCCATTGTCCCACTTTACAGGTCATGCAGCCGCCATTTCAGGGGCCCACATGGCTTCATTTTCAATTGTGTCACACATACCTAGGCCCAGACTCTACACACATACAGGCCATCTTTTGTGTATGAATGGTGTTCTGTGTAAACTGTGGGTACGTACCTCTGAGTTGTTTGACTCTGTGCTCACTGTTGTCCTTCATAGGCACCGTTCGCTGGGACATGTGAGGAGATGGCGGCATCCTCCGGTGTACCGACCTTTGGTGGACCTGTCGACAATGGAGGAGCGACATGTGATAATCACATACAGGCTTGACCGTGCCACAATCCAGGAACTGTGTACCCAGTTGGAGCCAGACCTGATGTCATCAATCCGCCATCTCATAGGAATCCCCCCTCAAGTGCAGGTGCTGTCAGTGCTCCATTTCCTTTTCAAACAACAGTGGCCATAGCATCAGGGATGTCCCAGCCTATGTTTTCCAATGTATTGTCCAGAGTGTTGTCAGCCCTTCTGAAACACATGCAGAGCTACATCGTTTTTCCTCAGGTGGAGGATTTGCCTACAGTGAAAGGTGATTTCTATGCCCCCCACAGGAGTGAACAGGTGTACAGAAACCGGAAGAGTTATCATTCGATGAATGTACAGATGGTATGTTTGGCAGACCAGTACATCTCCCATGTGAATGCCATGTTCCCTGGCTCAGTGCATGAGGCCTACATCCTGCGGAATAGCAGCATCCCTTATGTGATGGGTCAACTCCAGAGGCACTGTGTGTGGCTATTAGGTGAGCACCTGGAAGCAATTCAGTGGGAATTGTTGTCTGGGTCTGGGGATATCCCTCCAGGTTAGTGCGTGTCTAACAGTTGTCCCTCACCATTTGCAGGTGACTCTGGTTACCCCAACCTGTCATGGCTACTGACCCAGTGAGGAATCCCAGGACAAGGGCAGAGGAACGCTACAATGAGGCCCATGGGCGAACTAGGAGGGTGATCGAGCGGACCTTCGGCCTCCTGAAGGCCAGGTTCAGGTGCCTCCATATGACAGGTGGATCCCTATTCTACTCACCAAAGAAGGTGTGCCAGATCATCGTGGCCTGCTGTATGCTTCACAACTTGGCTTTGCGACAACAGGTGCCTTTTCTGCAGGAGGATGGTCCAGATGGCGGTGTTGTGGCAGCTCTGGAGCCTGTGGACAGTGAAGACGAGGAAGAAGACATGAACAACAGGGACTCAGCGATCCAGCAATATTTCCAGTGAGACACAGGTAAGAGTACAGACCTGCCTACTACATGTACTTTAACACTACTACCTCTCTACTGTCTGTCGTTTTCACCCAGTGTATGGTCACTAAGTTGTCACTTTCCCTTACGATTTCACAGATGTGGGTCCCACTGTGTGACATCTGCTTAGATTCCTCATGGACTAGAGCTGTGTGACATAGGTATGTTGAAATTACAATTGAAAGAGCATTTTGTCACTGTAATTACTAATACACTATTTCGAAATCACAGACAGACTCCAGATTGTTTTGTGCTTCAAGGGTGTTTATTTAAGTGCTCAATATTGGAGGGGGTAGTGAAATGGTGAGGAGTGACGGCAGAGGAATGTCCATGGCAGAGTCCAGTCTATTAGTCTCACAGGTACATTGCCCATATGGGCATTGGAAGTGGAGCTAGGGCAGTTTAAGTATGGACAGGGTGACAAAGTGGGACTGTAGGATGACAATCAGGGTGGTATCATTTCTTGGCGGGGGTCTTGGCATCATGCTCTGTCTTTGTCCTGGATCTCAGGGACCGTTTGCAGGGTGGTTCTCCCTCTGCAGGGGGTGGGGTGCTGGTGTGGTGGTCCTATGGCAGGGTGTCCTGTCCACTAGCGCTGGCGGAGGTGGTGGGCAGTTCATCATCCAGGCTAGTGTCAGGGGCCCCTTGTAGTGCCACAGTGTCCCTCCTGGTGTTGAGTACTTCCTTCAGCACCCCTACGATGGTGCCCAGGGTGCAGCTGATGGTTCTGAGTTCCTCCCTGAAGCCCATATACTGTTCCTCCTGCAGGCGCTGGGTCTCCTGAAACTTGGCCAGTACCGTTGCCATCGTCTCCTGGGAGTGGTGGTAGGCTCCTATGATGGAGGAGGGGACCTCGTGGAGAGTGGGTTCCCTTGGCCTGTCCGCCCCTGCCGCACTGCAGCCCTCCCAGTTCCCCTGTGTTCCTGGGCCTCGTCCCCTGGACCGTGTGCACACTGCCACTGCCCCCAGGTCCCTGTTGTTGTTGGGGTGGTGGGTTATCCTGGGTTCCTGTAGTGGTGGAAACACAGCTGATTGACATGTATGGGCCCGCTGGGTGGGTGCTGTGCTGGTGTTTCCAGAGATGGGAAGGTCTGTGGTGGCCTGTACGTGGGTGAGGGGAACCGACTGTCCCGAGGTCCCCGATGGGCCGGGCTGGTCATCTAGATCCAGTTGGACAGAGCTGCTGTCATCACTGTGGGCCTCTTCTGTTGGTGGTGTGGACATGTGTGGACCCTCCTGTCCGGTGACGTTGGGTAGGGGTCCTGCAGGGGTATAAAAAGATGGTTATTACATCTGTGTGTGTCATGGTGTGCAATGGGTGGGTGACCGTGTACCCCAGTGCTTGCATTCCTGTGTGGGACCTTGTGTGATGATGGTTTAGGGGGTTGTATGGGTATGTGCAGTGGGCATGCTTTAGTGATGGGTGTCCATGCTTTGTTGTTGCATGCAGGGCTTGGTGTTGGGATGGGTGGTTTGTGATGTTGGGACATATGTGAGGAGTTGGGTGCTGGGGGTGAGGGTGAGGGTGGGGGTATGTGCTGGCATGCAGGTAGGGTGGGGGATGTAATAATTAAGATTTGTCTTACCAGAGTCCATTCCTCCAGCTACTCCTGCGAGGCCCTCAGGATGCAGAATTGCCAAGACCTGCTCCTCCCATGTTGTTAGTTGTGGGGGAGGAGTTGGGGGTCCGCCGCCAGTCCGCTGAACTGCCAGATGGTGTCTTGAGACCACGGAAGCACCTACCCCCGTAGGTCGTTCCACCTCTTCCTGATGTCCTCCCGATTTCTTGGGTGCTGTCCCACTGCGTTGACCCTGTCCACTATTCTTCGCCATAGCTCCATCTTCCTTGCTATTGAGGTGTGCTGCACCTGTGATCCGAATAGCTGTGGCTCTACCCGGACAATTTCCTCCACCATGACCCTGAGCTCCTCCTCCGAGAACCTGGGGTATCTTTGTCGTGCCATGGGGTGGTGTAGGTGATGTGTGGGGTGGAGTGTGTGGTGATATGTGTGCTGATATGTAGTGGTGTGTTGTGTGAGGTTTATGGGAGTTCTGTGGGTGATGGTGTTGTGTGCCTGTGGATGCTGTTGTTCTTGCTGGTGCTGTCTCTCTCTGGCCTTCTTTTGGAATTTTTTGTCGTAGGGGTTTGTGGGTGATGTGGGTGTGTGTTTTATATTGTAATGGGTGTGTGGGAGTGGTGTGTGTATGTGTATCAGGTGTGTGTATTTCGAATTATCCAATGTGGCTTTTTTTTGTAAGAGTGTGTGTATTTTGAGCACCTGGGTGTGTACCGCCAATGGAATACCACGGTTGGAAGACCGCCGCGTGGATTCATGTGTCGTGATAGTGTGGGCGTATTTCTGTTGGCGTGACGGTGGAGGTTTTGTTTTCGCCAGTTTATCACTAACCTTTGGTGTGGGGGACTAGTGTGGGTGTCTGAATTTTGGCGGATTCCGAAATGTGGGTCATAATAGCTGTGGCGGAATTCCACGACCGCAGCGGTGTGTTGGTGGTCTTTTGCACGGTGGTAAGCGGGTTTTACCACCAATGTTGTAATGAGGGCCTATATTGAGTCCATAGGATCTGACGATGTCTGCGATGGGGGTCATGTAGAAATTGAACAGAGTTGGGCTGAGGGAGAATCCTTGGGGTATGCCACAGGTGATGTTCTTGGTTGTAGAGTGAAGGAAAGAAGATGGATGCTCTGCGTGTGGCCTGAGAGGAAAGAGGCGACCCACTTGAGGGCATTTTGTTCAATGCCTATGTGCTGGGGTCTGTTGAGGAGAGTCGTGAGAGACTTATCGGATGGTGCAGAGAGGTCCAGAAGGATCAGAGCTGTTGACTCTTCTCAGTCGAGGAGGGTCCTGATGTCATCCATGGTGGCGATCAGTGCAGTCTCCATGCTATGTTTGGCCCAGAATCATGATTGTAAAGTGTTGAGAAGGTGTTTTGTTCGAGGTAGTCGGTAAGCTGTTGGTTGATGGCTTTCTGAAGCACTTTGGCTGGGAAGGGGAGCAGGGAGGTGCATTGCACCACTTTGTAACCCTTTGCGCTACATTATGCCTGCAGCAGGTATAAGATATGCAAAGGGAGCGTTCCCTCGTTAGGGGGGGCAAAAAAATGGCATAAAGAAAACTAAGAGATTTCTTTGTGTCATTTTTGGGGCACTTTTAATGCATGCTCAGAGCAGGCATTATAAAGAGGCACACCATTGTTTACAAAGGGCATCAAGGGGCTTTGCATGATTAGCATCAACAATTTTGACGCTAATCCTGCAAAGTTACGAACTAGCATCAACATTTGTGATGCTAGTTCCCCTACTACCGCAATGTTGCACTCTATCTTAGATATAGCATACACATTGTGGGTTTAGAGGGTGCTACTGGGTACAAGAAAAGTGGCATTGAACTGGGTGCAGCGTCAATTTTCTTAAATCAGGCCCAAGTCCTTCTATGGTGGAAGATTCTGTGGCCTCCCGTACTGATACCATCCTAAACATGGAATGAGTGATAAAGGTGATTTCGGCCAATAATGAAGAACTAGCAGCTTAATTTCACTGCAATACCCTTCAAATTCTCAGTGTGCCTTAATCTACCAATACAGGTAAACTGGAGGACCATGATGAGAAACCTTTAGTGCCCCTTTTTGGAGCTAAGTCCTTCTCCAGTCTGCTCATTATGAAGCGTGCACATCCTACACTGGCTAATAGACTTCTGACAGGGGCTCGTGCTTGCCCCATCAAAGCCTGTTTGCTAAATAATATTGAATCCGTCCTTCAACTAGCCCGAGAGAGGCAGCCCTCATCTTCAATAGCAATACAAGTTCACTGTTTTGAATTTTACAGCCATGTTTCCTCCCAATTAAACAGGGTCTTCAACATGCTACCATCCCTATGCCATGCTCTACTTGGCTTGACTGTGGATTACAGTGAACGGCCTACACCATGTCTTCACCACCCAAGCTGGTGCCTGAATTACTTCATAAGTTACCAGCGGAAGCATTCAGTGTGGATCATTCATCTGCTTTATTTCGGGCCACTTCACCCTTGTGTGCTCCAGAGTGTACTGATAATAATTAGTCTGTGATGGGCGGAGGCGGTCACTCGGCCTTTCTGGATACCTTACTTAAGCTGCCCGAGACATTTCTCTGCCCTGCTAACATGTATCTACAATAGGGTAGTAAGGGTGAAAGGCGCCGCACATCTAGGCAGTAAAACAATAATTTTACACAAGTAACAAAGTAACAGCAAGATCAGGTGCAAACTGGCCCAGTGCCTTACTACCCGGTAGGCACCAAAAAGGGTATTGGGATACCCGAAGACAAAATTGGACAAGAATGGCCACAGCACACCGATAGTATAGTCCAATAGTGTGGCAGGGATGAGTGACCCTTATCTTATGTTGCTATGAAGCAAAGTTGAAAGGAGTCTCAAGTCCTGTTTGTAGAGGGTGTCTTTTATTTGTAGATACTGGAAATCATTGTGTCATCAGCGTGATACAGCCAACACGTGTTTCGTCACACCAGTGACTTTATCAAGGCTTCTTAGAGTGGAACTAATGAGAATATGGTTGAGTGAGAGAACATGAATGCAGACCCTGGTAAGCCTGTGGTCGGAACCTGAAGTGGCGAAGGGACGTGTGTCAACGAGCTATTTTGGACGAGTACTGAATAGCTCGTTGACACACGTCCCTTTGCCACTTCAGGTTCCGACCACAGGCTTACCAGGGTCTGCATTCATGTTCTCTCACTCAACCATATTCTCATTAGTTCCACTCTAAGAAGCCTTGATAAAGTCACTGGTGTGACGAAACACGTGTTGGCTGTATCACGCTGATGACACAATGATTTCCAGTATCTACAAATAAAAGACACCCTCTACAAACAGGACTTGAGACTCCTTTCAACTTTGCTTCATAGCAACATAAGATAAGGGTCACTCATCCCTGCCACACTATTGGACTATACTATCGGTGTGCTGTGGCCATTCTTGTCTAACATGTATCTACCACTGCTCTTCCAAACAGAAATTATCCACCTCAAATGCAAGATGGTGCCTTGGAATATCTCCACCCTGGCACCCTTGTTTAATTGAGTAAGGCATTGCTATATATCTGGATGAGACCCTCAGGTTAGCTCTTGGACACTCTATGTATGCTTTCTTTTTGACAAGTTATGTTGATTCTATGTTCCTAAACTTTTTGTTTTGGGGAGTGAATGGTCAATTCTCTGATGGGATTTGGCCATCATTGTGGGAGGGAGGGGATTTCTTATGTTGTGGGTAAATGTTTATGCAACATACCATATGTTCCCCTGGTACCAGTCCTATCATTATAGCCAAATTTGCTGTCCCTGATGTGCCTGACAACTGCCATCCCTTCAGCTGAAGGTCTGACCACTAAATATCAAAACACACCTGGCCCTAACACATAACAGAATGTTCGGACCTGAGTGGCCCAGGAAAACCTAGCCACAACTTAGCCTAATTGGAATGTAATGCAGTCAGGATAGCAGTGCTGCAGGAAAAGCAGCTTCTTGCATGTATTTCTCACCTAATTGCTGAAAAATGGATGATGTACCGGTTATTCTCTTCTTGAGTGGTGCTAGATAGTGCTACCTGCTCTTGCCCCTTCTTTTTGCCCTAGAGGTTGAGCCTCTGGCCTCTAAACTGAGACAGCACCACTTTGCTTTTGCCCTACGTTACCCCAGTCGGCATCCTTTAATCTCTTTATATTCAGATGATATTTTTTATATCAGGGAGTCCCATCTGATTCTGAATAGTATACTGAGTTTGCCTGCTTTGGTGAATTGTCCATCATCAAATGTATTGGGAAACATCACATCTCTTCCCACTCACACCAGTCACAACTACCTTTGCCCCTCATTACCCATTTCAATGGTTTGACGAAGACTTTAAATATATAGGCATCAGGATATTTCCTGCCTGGGAAGAAGTGATCTGCCCCAACTACGGCACAGTGACCCACACCATCATTGAGCAGATTACACTATGGATCTTCCTCCTTCTGTCCCTTGCAGGGCACATTGCTTAGATGAAAATGGTGCTCCTCTCCAAATTTATGTAATTCTTCATGAACATCCCTATCCCACTTCCCAGGTCCTTCTTTCAAACACTGAAATCTCAGCTGATACAATTGGCCAGGGCAGGAAATCAAGGCTGTATTAAATTTTAAATCCTCACATTACTCTTTCAGCAGGGCAGTTTTGAGGCACCAGACATGGAGCTCTATTATCTATCTGCTGAAGCTCATCATGCCATTCAGTCAGTCAGTCAGAAATTTTTATTTCGGCTCAAAGTGGCCATAAAAGAACATAATACATAAAACAATTGAACAATGAAACATCAGTTGTATTCAACAATTCATAAGCAAATTCAAACCAATCCATAAGATTAAAAAAATAAATAGTAAATTCCTAGAAGCAAAGTACAGGGTAAACATAAAAGGATTTAAAAACAAACGGCATAAGAGAAGAGCCTCACTCCATTAAATGGGCATGTTTTTCTGCGTAAGCCTCCACAATGACATCAGGAACCTTTAGACAGCATAGATGACACATTGTCTTGTGTCATTTCTTAGGATTCCGTATGCTATCCAGAAGTCCCTGAGCCCCAAATCTTGCCATTCATTGGTATCTCCCCCCCACTCCTTTTCTCCCTCACTTAGTGGTCAAACAAGGCTTCATGGCACCCATTTCAACTGCTTTCTTTATTGGCATTACAGCAGCCGACCAGTCTGCCTCTTCTTCCACAGTTGTGTGCACCACTAAGGCATGGCAAAGACTTTGCCATAAAGTGGGAAACCACCTCATATACTCCCCCCATTGCCACTTGCATAGCATCCCTTGCTACCTGCTACACATGAGTTTCTGGGGAGACACTATCTCAAAAACAGAGGGCTTCTTCATTGCAGTTATCTATACTGGTTTGGCAGCTTTCTCACACAGGTGGAGTATATAGGCAATGCTCTCCCCTCCCCTTTTGAAGTGTTTACATACCTCCGGTTAAAAGTGACTCCAAAGCAGCTGTTATCAATTTTGCGGCTGAACCACCTACCTTTGCTACACTATACAACAAGCTCCAGGTCACTGACACTAAACACCTGGTATTCTCTCTTTACCATTCTGTGCGGTCCTGAGCACTCTGGCCTTTATTGTCAGGCCACTTGACTTTTGGAGACGGGTCTACGTCATGCACTCTTGGATGATCAATGACACTACTGTTGTGCACAGACAGGTCAGATATCCTCGACTAGAAGACTTAAGGGCTCATTATGATCTTGGTGGTTGGAATACCCCTTCACAAATGTGAAGAATATCCTGTCCGCCATATTACACTCCCATTACTCCCAATGGAGATGTTAATACGATGGACGGAATAACCATCACGTTTGTGACGGAGTACTCCATCCTCCAAGATCATAATCAGGCCCTTAGAATGATCCAATAAACGTTTCTACAGGGAGCTTACTACACTCTGGTTGGCTCCACAGGTTTGGCCTCTGATCTGCTCACCGAGATCACTTGGACAGACCACGCCATAGTCCACTTCACCATCACAGGACCCGCTGGCACCACCTTCAAGCCACCCAGCACCTCACACTGCAGCTGGAACAAAGTAACATAGAGCCCACTGACGGACACCCTCAATACCTCCCACCTGGCCTCCTCAACCAACCTACAACAGCCTGTCAAGAGCTTCTCCATTTGGATAATTGATTGAGCCAACAAAGTAGCCCCCATCAAACCCACCAAAGAGATTCTCAAAACAGTTCAGCTTGTACACCATGGAACTAAGAACCACCAAACGCAACTGCAAGCAGCTAGAGAGGAATTGGTACACCAGCAAGGAGCCCACCCTCAAGACATCCATCAACTAATACCACCTACTCCTGAAAAAGTAAAAAAGGAGCACCCTTGCTGACTGCAATAAAGCCAGTTCCAACCACAGCAAATAACTCTTCAACATTTTAAGGGTGTTCTCCAACCACTCAGCTACCAAAAACATCATCACTCCTTCATAGGAACTCTGCACCACACTGGAGTACTTTTCCCAAGTAAAGATTTCCACCATCTACAAAAGCTTTGAACCTCAGCCCACTGCGGCTGATATACGTAGCCTCCCCGCGCTCACAGACATGAACCCTGACTGCCTGCTCACCTCCTGGAACCAGCTCACCACACAAGATATCATGGCCATAATAAACTCCATCTGCTAAGGAACACCCACTGACCACCGTCCCCACAACATCTTCAGCCTCAGGAACAAGATGAAAAGCAATGTGCTCACCACCATTTTAAACACATCCGTCACCATAACCACCTTCCCTGAAGAATGGAAACACAGAGCTCAAGAACTCAAGAACTACCATCCCACCTCTCTACTCCCCTTTCCCACCAAAGTCCTCAAAAAGGCAACTCACAGAACACCTGGAGAACCATAACCTTCTGGACACCTAACAATCTGATTTCACACCCACCACACCATAGAAACTGCCCTGATCCCCAGCACAGATGATATCAGAACCCTCCTTGACCTGGGAGAAACAGCAGCCCTGATTCCCCTTGACCTCTCAGCAACATTTGACAAGGTATCCCACCACACCCTCATCATATGGCTTCACCACATCGGAATTCAAGGAGACACCCTGAGATGGATTGCCTTCTTCCTCACCAAAAAAACCCCCACAGGATCCGCCTTCCCCCTTTCACATCAGACCCCAAGAACTTCATCTGCGGTGTTCCTCAAGGTTTATTCCTCAGTCCTACTCTAGTCAATGCCTACATGACTCCTTTCACCAATATCATCAGAACTCATGGACTGAGCATCATATCCTACGCCCACAACACCCAGATCATTGCCTTGCTATCAAAAGACCTCTCCACCATGATGGCCAACTTCCGCAAGAGCATGCCAAACATCATCGACTGGATGAAAGACAATTGCCTACAACTCAACACAGACAAAACAGAAGTGCTGATCTTTGGAAAGAACACCTCCCCATGGAACAAAAACTGGTGGCCTTCTGAGGTAGAACCCTTACCCACTCTGACAGACCATGCCCACAACCTTGGCATCAACCTGTATAGCAAGATCACCATGAAAAGTCAGATCAATGCAGTCACCTCCACCTGCTTTATCACTCTTAGCATGTTCTATAAGATCTTTAAATGGCTCCCTGTCATCACCAGGCATACCATCACTCAAGCCCTAGTCACCACCCACCTGGAGTATAGCAACTCACTCTATGTAGGCACTGTGCCTGGTGTGAAAGGCCTGGTGCAGATTCTATACATCTAGCCTGGGATTCTGACGTGGTCAATTCCTGCTGGCTGGAGTTGCAGGCGACACTCTCCCTGATGATAGGAGGAGATGGACGGACACATAGATTCAGGACAAGGATAACAGATTTAATCTACTGTAATGAACAATTAACATAGTATGGACAACTATTGCCTGTCTCAGTTCACTTCATACATACCTCCAGCTACATCCAGCGCTGGGTGATCAATCTGCTCCTGCTCAGCATCCTGATGGCATATGACAATATGCCATATGCTGATGCCTTTGATTAACTTGTCTGCTGTATCATTCACTGTTCACCATTTGGAGATTTTTCTCCTTCAATGTTATTTATGCTGTCTGCTGCTTGTATGTGTGTGGTGCTAGTCAGAGAGGAAAGAAAGGGCATATGCTTCGCTGTTTTAGTATATAAGGAGACAAGCATACTATGTTTAGATACATGATGTACTTTGTCACAGTTGTTGTTTACGCTGTAACATTGAAACTTTAATAAACAAATAAAAAAGGCAGATCATACAAAGTCTAAGGTATAGGTATTTGTTTAACTAGACACAAACAAGGCTTTGATGCACCCAGCAAGGCCCAACTGAACACACTGTGCATATGTTTATGGAAGTCAACTCTGCCCAGGCATTTCCAGAGAACTTCAAGTACAGGCACACTAAAGGATGTGGTGGCTGGAGAACATTTTGAGGCTCTGAGTTTGAAGTAATGTGTGTCGTCCTCTGGCACTGTACTGTTTGTGCTGGAACACTGGTTGGACAATGGAAGAAGGCAGGTTTTCAGTGTTAAGCTTACAGAACACCAATTTTTGATAACACCTTCTGTCTATCACTCATTCTCTGCTCCCCCAGTGTTGATTCTCTCTCTTTGGTTCACTACAGTTGAATGAGGTGGGGTTGGAAATGGGTAATTCCACATGTATTTTTAAGTGATTGTCAATGTCAGTTCTCCATAATAATACATTGAGAGAGGTGCTGCTGAATACTCTTTGGTGGTGTTAGACTCAAGATCCTTAGGGTGGTCTTCCACCAGACATTTCGCTTGTTTGCCTCACGTTTTTGCTGATTTGTTTTGTTGTCCATAGGACTCTGAGCACTTTGCCATTGCTGACCAGTGCTAACATGCATGTGCTCTGTCCCCTACATTTGGTTTCATTGGAGCATCCACAATTGGCATATTTAATTTACCTATAAGTCCCTAGTAAAGTGCACTACATGTGCAAGTCACTAATTTGGTTGCTACATGGCAACCATTCCAGCACTCAGAAATGTACAGCACACATAGCCAGGTTGTGCAACAAAAAAAATTCCTTTAATGTCAGGAGTGTATTATTGAACTGTTGATGTTTAGCTAGCTGTGAAGAAGTAAAATGTAGCAAGGTCTGACACATTAATATCATGTGCCTCAGGCTAATCCCAGGCAGACAGCATCACACCCTCCTACGGCAACGCCCACCATGGCCTGTGCTTAGTTGGTCCCCTGATGTCTGGCGGGCACTGCTACTATACTGGATGCGTGCATCTGAGGCAGAAACGCTGCTCACGCTTGAAATGTCCTCACTGTCCTGAGGGGTGTCACCAATAACCCTTACTGCCTGGGAGGTCTGTATGAGGTCAACTGCAGCACTGATTCACCCTAGTCCCCTTGCCACATTTCCGGCAAAATGGCCTAGTTCCACCTGTAGCGTAACAGTGCGCCTTGACAGGCAGGTAGTTGTGGTGACAAGGCGGCCAATGGACTGACTGAGCCGGGCCAAACATGCAGCAGTGTTGCGCTCTCTGCACTTTGCATGGGCCCGATCCACAACCATTTCCCTACACAGGTCATTGATGGCTGTGGTGAGGTTTACCATGTTGTTGTTCATGTTGGTAAATTGTGTTTCAACATTGGCAAATCCCTGTGTGAGGGTCTGTTGCAGTCTGTGCAGGTTCTGGTTCATCAACCGCATATGTTTATTTTGCAGGCTGTGACTGCTCAGTAGGAATGCCTCTAGTCCAAGGAATTGTTCACTTGTGACATCCTCCTCACCTGCAGCCTTTGTTTGACGATGCCATCTCTGCCCAGATACAGCTGTTCGAGGTAGCCGACTCACACCCACCTGTGGCCCCGGTGTCGGGTTTCCAGTCTCAGTGTCCACATCTGTCTCATCAGTGGTCTCACGTGCATGGTGGACAATTGGTGTGGTAATGCATGGTGGGCAATTGGTACTGCATTCCCCTGCAGAAAATGCTAACCGCCTCGTTTGCTGTCATGGTGGCATTGTCATCTCCGTGCACACTAGGGTCATCAGTGGATACTTGAGGGAGACCTGTGGGACACAGGGGATACACTGTCAGTGCCTCTCTGATGTGTGGTGTATCAAAATAAAGATTCCTAAACAGTTGGACTACTGTACTACATTGCCCATAATGCACTGTCCTTGAGGTTGCAATATAGGCATGGAACAAATTTGGATAATGCATGCTTTTGTGGACTGTGGTTGTGTGCACGGTGCCTTGAATAGTGTAATTAAGTGAGATTTGCTTTCTTTTGGAAGTTCCAGATGCTGAACTGTCCAGGTCCCCAATTCCTCTGACAGCCTCTGGCTCCAGAGTGGTCTCCACCATGCTCTCTATAGCTGTAGGAGGTGGTACTGTGGATGGTCTTCCACCTGTTCCATGCGCCTCCCACATCCGTTCTGCCACCCTTTCTTTGGTTCTGGACCTGAGGTCGTACCACCTTTTGCGAACCTCCTCGATGGTGCGATGGGTGACTCCTTTCGCATTGATCTTGCTCTGTATGTCCAGCCAGATGTTCTTTTTGTGTGTCAGGACCACTCATTGCTGCCTTGCCAAACAGGACCTCATGGTGTAGGCAGCACTCCTCAGTCAGGACCTCCAGCTCCTTATCAGAGAATTTGAGTATTCTCTTTCTCCCTGCAGTGGTTGCCTCCTTAGTCTGAGTTGCCATGGCTGCAGTTCCTCTCACCTGGGTGTGCCTCTGCTGTCTGTGCTGTCTAGACTCCTCCCAATTCCATGGGGGGGTACTTCCTGGTTCTGATGTCATCAAACAACACCATGAAGTGTGTTTTTTTTTCTTTTTTTTTTTCGCCCGTTCGCAAATTGCGACACAGTTGCAATTTGCGACTCTGTGACACACCCATGCACAATTTAGGAAATCGCAATTTGCGATTTCGCAAATTGCTATGCGACTCTACACCGAATCGTAACATGGAATTGCGATTTGTTCTTACATCTGGTTTTGCGAGTCGGGAAATAGCGATTCGCATTGAGTCGCTATTTCCGACTCGCAATTCTTATGCTTGGTACATGTAGCCCTTTGTTTCTCATCTTTTGTATTGCTTCACTGAAATTCTCATATGTCTTATGCTTTTACAATCTAATCTCATTCGACCTTTCACCTTACCTTTTGTGATTCTGTACTTATATAGCATTTTTCTGAGATTCATTTATATCTGTCTGTCTTTAAACTAGCAATAAATCTTTAAACTTTATCCTCCTTCTCCTGGATTTAATGTATGGCCAAGCAGGTTATTATGAAGATGGATTCTAACTCTCTTTTAACACTCGAGTGCCCCCTGTTATCCAGTACTATAATTATCACATCTGATTCCAGGCCACTTGTAATGAGGGCCTAAAGAGCAGACTGCCTAACACCATTTTGTTTATTTCTTCCCGCTTCCCATATGCATCGTTGTGGCCCACCCAGGTGTCATCGTAGTCCATCCAGATCCAGAATCCTGGAGCTAGGCCTCCTGGTGGGAGATCCTGGGGGCGTTTGCAGCCTGCCCCTTCAGAAGACTACAAACAGGGTCAAGAAAGAAGATAATGCACACATCTTGAAGTAACACACGGAGAGAGGAAGCTTGAGCGGGTGTTGGCGTGTAACTAGATGCTCGTCTAGTTAATTAAAAATTCCACACTGTTCATTACTAGCCCTTTCTGTATCCATACAGCCCTACAGTAAAAAAAATATGGTAACGATTGAAAGTATTTAAAACAGACATTTATCGCTAATTTCAGCTTGGGATTTGCTGTACTTTGTATAGTCAATGTTTTAACTGAGCTGTTAGCTAAGTGAGTGGTTTTGGTCGGAATAGCGGCTCTGTTCTGACTAGCTGTTACTCTAAAATACACTTTTACCAGAAACCAACACCAGAGGTCGCTGTAACCCTGCCCGAAAGAGGAAGTGTTTGAGCCCTTGTCTCAGATGCTAAATCTCTTCACTCCAGAGTTTACCTCCAAAGAGCCCTTTGATACACATCCTTTCCTGTCTTCCAAAATCCAGAATGCTCTCCTATAATCTCCTTCCCCTTTGATGACAGGTTCACATTCTGCACATTGATACTTTCAACTATTGGGTTTGTTTTTATCAGTAATTGTCTGTTAAGTAGTTGAGTTAATGCACACATCTATGTTATTTTGCTGTCACTGCTTGTGTAATGGTGGTTTACAAGTTACAAAAGCAGAATTACTATGTTTAGGCTGAGGAAGGGTCGTCATGTATATGTGTATGTGGTAATTAATCTGTCCAGTTCAAGAACCTGTAAAATGGTCCCCGGTGACGAGTCTCTTAACCCTAGGACTATTAAAAGGTTAATGATGCTCGACATTAAGGCAAATTAAGTACCCACATGCATGTTTAAGTGCTGAAAGGAGCAAAGCAATTTAAGGTACACATTTCATACAACCAAAGGCCAGCAATGTAGCACTGCGCTACATACATTTTATTTTGCTGGAAGACTCGTCTCTATACACTGCAGGTTTGAGTCTCAGTTCTGCAACAATACATTTTAATTTCTGTTAAATGTTAACCTTAAGTCAGTACTTCTCTCACACTTAAGGCAAGCACAAACGTCGGTTTGCACCAAAGGGGTGTTACTGGGGAAGATCAGCGCACAGAACAGTACATTTTGATCCCAAGACAAGTCTACTAAACCAACCAAACTAGGTTTTGCCTCAAAAAAACTACTTGAGGCATGCATTAACAAGGAGAAATCAGTTTCTTTCTTTAAAAAAATGATGCATTGCATGTGTGTTGCAGAGCACACATAAAATGTTGGAATCCTCCAGTTTATTTGGGCATTGGCATTTGTACTGGAAGGGTATGCTTCCAATGCAAATCTTATGATAGGCATAATTGCGCCAAGGTGCGAGGCTATGTGCCACTCAAGGCATCCTCTTTAGATTGCCAGCGCAAGGGATGACAGCAACAGGCCTTTCTTATTAGATGTGGCTCAACACTATGGGCCTGATTTAAGAACAGTTGCTCTGCACCCAGTGCAATGCCACTTTTCTTGCGCCCCTTAGCTCCCCCCAATGCCAGCCGGTGCGCACTGTATCTAAGATATGGCACACCAACGTGGTAGTTAGGGAACTAGCGTCAAACTTTTGGACACTAGTTTGGAGCTTTGCAGGATTAGCGCCAAAAGTTTTGACGGTAATCCTGCAAAGCCCATTGAGACCCATTGTAAACAATGGTGTGCAACATTTTAACGCCTGCTCTGAGCATTGGATAATTGCTAGGTATTGTTCCCTTAAACATATAGGCACTATGTTTACTGAAATGTTGAAGGTATACTTGAGAGGGGAATGCCTCCTGGGTTTCTTCAATCAGTGACTCTACCATCCTTCAGAAAAGATATATTTTTCTGAAATAAAATCATGTTTGTTTATCTAACAATGAATATTAAATTCACTGTGTGTCAGCTAGAATTGGCTTAATTCAACTAACTGATGGCCTCCATGCATAGAGGCCTATTCATAAAAGTATTAATGAGTACCAAAAGTGGTACTTCAGAAAATAATACATTCACATACTCTTACATGCCTTTGTGACTGATCCCCAAAACATCTAAAATTAAAATGAAATGGAAATATTCAGGGAATAGTCATATAAAACAAGCAAAAATAAAAAGGACTGTCATCTTTGCATTATTACAAATAGGGATTTGAGCATTTTTGGCTGACTCACAAAGGATGTAAAAGTACTCTGTAGTACTACTTCTCACACTCATAAATTTTTGTAAATCAGCCCTATATTCCTCATGGATGTTCCTAAAACAGTTAAATTATTGACATTTTTAAAAAGATGTCACTTTACTAGAAACAGAATAAATCAAAATTTGAGCGAGCAGAATAGAAATGCAGGAGCAGAAATGTTTGTAGGTCAGAAGCATTGACCATATTGATGGATAAGGCCCCATCACATGCTGAAACGTCATCCTTTCTTAATGGGAGTGTACAATTTGGTCTGATCTCTTAGAAGCCTCATCAAATAATGATACCAAGAAATTCTGGCAATTAGTAAGTGTTAGTGGTGGGAACTCCAAGAAGCCAGAATAGTCGTCTATCTTCCCATGCAAGTGGGTTGCCCATTTTGAGAACCTTTACTCTCATGCGCATGAAACTGATCTGGCCTCCATCTGCACAGAGAGAGTTTCTACATTTGGGGCCAGATGTATGAAAGCGTTTTGCATTCGTAAACGGTGTGAATGCCCGTTTGCGAATGCAAAAAGCCATTTCAGAATGTATTAAAGACATTCTGACAGCAATTTTAAGGAATCGCTAAAATACCGATTCCTTAAAATTGCGACCCTGTTTAGAGAGTCGCAAATTGCGACTCTCTAAATAAGAAATTGCAAATAAGGATTCCTCATTTGTGATTTCTAAAGCACATGTAAGAAGCAATTCCTAAATGCGAATTGGGCATTTAGGAATCGCTATTTACCACCAGGTCGAACTTGGTGGTAACCATGTGCAAATTTTAAAAATGCATTTAAAATGCATTTTTTAAATTTAGATGTAAAGCACACATGCCCTTTTGGCATGTGTGCACCTTACATGTTGTAAACAATTATTTTGGGGTGCAGCAGAGGGGGCCTCAGGTCCCCAGCACCCTTGGGTTTTGCATTTCCAAAATTGCGATTTCCAGTTAAGAAATCGCAATTTTTGAAATGCAAAAAAATTGCAGATATGGGCCTACAGGCCCATAGGTGCAAATGGGGCCGGTATCACAATTTGCGATTCGGTAATAGCATTTGCGATTTTTAAGAAATCGCTATTACCGAATCGCAAATGTGATACATTGCATTTTGCGAATCAGAAACAGCGATTTCTTAAAAATCTCTATTTCCGACTCGCAAAAGGCCTTCTTGATACATCTGGCCCTAGATTTACCCTATGCTCCTGTAGTTTTCTTTATAGCTGAAACCGCTATTGAAGTAGCCTTACTGAAGAAAGGGAAGGCCCCTAGATTAGACAAGCAGACTTTTTTAAATCCGATTTAAATTTTATGGGCCCCTTATATTAATATTGTTATGAATGCAATTGCATCAGGGGCAGCAATGCCTGCTACATGGAAAGGAGCAGAGATCGTCCCCAACTACAAGGAAGGGAGCCCAAGTACCCCCTCAACATATCATCCAATTAGCCTTTTTGATAAACTCCAAAAGGTTTTTTGTAAACAAGTCCTGGAGCGGACTTTGGACTAGATTAATGAGAAATGGATCCTACCCAGCCTCCAGGCAGGATTTAGATCAAAGACCAGCTCAATTGACAAGGTTTTCTGCTTCCTTCTTGATAAGTGGAAGACTGTCGATGTTGGAGGGGGAGAACTTTTTGTAGCATTTATCGACCTTTGTGCCGCCTTCGACTTGGTACCATGAAGAAATTATGGAAGGTCTTACATGGGATGGGGATCCTCTGTAATTTATTAAATATTATCATGTGTCTCCAGGTGGATAAATATGCTAGGGTCTGATGTGGTACAAAAGGAGAATCAACCCAGTTAATTCACATTGTTAAGGGTGTGAGCCAGGGTTGTGTCCTAGTGCCTATTCTTTTTCTTTTCTACACAAGCAACTGTGTAAAGTATCTGACTATTTGTGTCAATGACTCCCCTATTATTGCAGGACAAAGAGCGCCGGATCTCCTTTTTACTGATGACACTCATCCGTTGGCCAAAAGTAAGACGGGTCTTCAAATTGTTGTAGACAACTTCAATTTATTCTGTTCTGAATATGGTCTTGAAATAATTGCCTCTAAAAACAAACAGATTAACTATTCTAGTAAGAAAAGATTGAAGGGCATTCTTGATCTAGGAAGGGAATCATTGGAAAGGGTCAGGGAGTGTGATTATCTATGGGTTTGACTGGCCGATTCTGGCTCTTGTGCCCCTCAGATTCTTAAACACTAATTCCTATTAAACCATAAAGCAAGGCCAATTCTTAGATTTTCAAAAAAGGCTGCCTGGTTCCCGATCCTCCACACAAAGGAAATCTATAAGACACAAGCTGGGGATGTGACACTATATGGTGCTGAACCATAGAGACATTGCAGCCTGGGCACCTTGGGCACCAGCGAAAACAATTTATTAGAACCTTAATTGGCTTACGGAGGTGAACACCTCTGGTGCCACCAACTTTGGATCTTAGCCTTAACCCCGTCAATCAGCTGGTTGCTTTGAGACTGTTATTCTATTGGGTGCAGATTTGGGTCACCAATTAACCATGCCCCTTTAGAGAGGGAATCACTGATATTCTAAAGTTGCAACCCTCAAAGAAGATCAAGTGGTCAACATTTGTAAAAAAAAAAAACCTTGGATTGGGTTAGGCCTATAAGATTTTGGGATGATCCATTCTCCATCCTGGCCAACAATGGTCTAATAAAGATTTTGGGAGAGAGCTGCTGCCCAGCATTACCTGTCTAGCCTTACAGACATGCTCACAAGTTGCTATTTAATACATAAATCTGAAGCTAAAGCAGAGGAATTTTCAAACTATATCCTCCCCGCCCATACCCACTCGTTGTTCCTGCGGTTAGGTATGGGACACTTCCAATTGCTGTGTGCAACTCAACGTGGGACCCTTCTAAACCTGTGCTCACACGTTGACACTCTTGTATGCTTCTGGATGAAACTGAGTAACATTTCATGTTTTTCAGTCCAAAGTATTCTAAACCCAGATGCAAGTGGATAGTTCCTCTATGCCGGTTTCTGGGTTTGACAAACCAAGTACATGCTTCTTCAACATGATTCTTCGACTGTGATTGTAGTGGATATATCTAAATTCCTTTATGCAGTATGGTTTATTAGACAAAAATTGGTATCTCAATCTTGGAGAATCTATGTGTACTGAGACCACCCATTTAGAGATTGTATTATACTTGTATTTGATTATTTGCTGAAAGTTTAGGCTTTTATCTATTTATTATGATGAACTGCCATAGCTTTCATGATGTATTCTTGATATTGCTTGTTAGGTCTTGATGATGAAATTATATTTTGCATTTCCATCTCAATTCAGTTTTTGGATTGTGACTCAATCAAGCATCCTTTGAGGTATTTTGGTCTGCATTCTAAATTTGAATGTTGGCTGGATTAGATATCAAATCCAGGGTCTCGACTTTCTCTAACCAAAGCTATCTTCATTAATCACATGAGTTCTCCATTTATTCAGAAAAATAATTGTATATCAAAACTTTTATTTTTTGGGATCTACTGCTTTAGCTTTGTGAGTTTCCAAAAGGCCAAAAAGAACCAGAAGCCTTCATCCAACAAAGATGTAAACGTATCAGGTAATTTCACCACCCTTTCTCACTAAGGCCTCCCATCAAGCAAAGTTGACTTTGTGAAGCTCTTATTAGATATAACTACCAACACCAACACCAACCCTTTGTGATCCAAAATATGAATGAGTCAGGAAGTGAAAATCTCCACTGGGAACAACTGCTACATGCAATCTGTTGGAAAATTGCCTCTCTAAAGGGACACCCCAAACACCCCAAACATTTTGCCTTCCTCCTCTTCTTTTTCTGACCTAATTTTTGCTGGCTGTAAGACTCTGGACACTTTACCACTGCTAACCTGTACTAAAGTACATGTGCTCTCTCCCTAACACATGATAACATTGGCTTAAACCCAATTGGCATATTTAATGTACTTGTAAGTCCCTAATAAAGTGCACAACAGGTGCCCAGGGCCTGAAAATTAAATGCTACTAGTAGACCTGCAGCACTGATTGTGCCACCCACATAAATAGCCCCTTAACCATGTGTCAGGCCTGCTATTGCAAGGCATGTGTGTGCAGTTTCACTGCCACTTCAACTTGCCATTTAAAAGTACATGCAAAGCTGTAAACTCCCCTTTTTCTACATATAAGTCACCCCTGAGGTGGCTATGTAGGTAAAAGGCAGGACATGCACATATGTGTTTTATATGTCCTGGTACTGAAAAACTCCTAAATTCATTTTCTACTACTGTGAGGCCTGTTCCTTTCATGAACTAGCATTAGGACTGCCCTGACATACTTTTTGAGTGGTAGAGTCTGATCAGAAAGGGGTAACCATGTCATATTTAGTATGGACAGAATGGTAATAGGAAATCATGCTTATTGGTGAGGTTTGATTTAATATTACTATTTTAGAAATGCCACTTTTAGAATGTGAGCATTTCTCTGCACTTAAAACCATCTGTGTCTTACAGACTGTCTGCAATCAACGTCTGGTCTTTGCTGGTTGACAGCTCCCTTGTACATTTCACCCAGACAACCATAAACACAGGACACTCAGTCACATCCGCATTCATTTGCATACTGAATGGTTCTTCCTGGGCTGGAATGGTGGAGAGCCTGACACTTACATTTCAAAGGCCAGTGACCTGTCCTCACACAATGGACTGATAACCCCCCACTGGGACCCTGGCAGACAGGACTGGCTGAAAGGGAAACGTGTGCACTTCAAAACCACTCTTTCAAGACTCCTGCACTTCAAAGGCATTTTTGGGTATATAAAATGGGTCTCGGACCCCACCAACTCAGACACTTCTGGACCTACACCTGCACCCTGTCAGAGTAGCTGCCTGGCTACCCAAATGACTCATCTGGACTGCTTTGCTGAGAAGGAATGCTGCCCTGATGTTGCCCTGCTGCCATGCCTGGCCTCTGAATTTGCTGGAAGGACTCTGCCTTCCCCCAAAAATGCTCTCCAAGGGCTTGGATTGAGTTTGCCTTCTGTTTCTGAAGTCTCGGGCCAACAAATACTTCACCCTCTTCAAGAAATTCCTTGTGCATTGAAAATCGATGCAATGCCTGCTGAAATTGATGTGAAGCCTGCATTGCAATTGAGAAATCACCTCACAGCCGAACGGAATGACGTAGCCCAACTTCCCGACTGGAAATCGATGCAGCGTCTAACTTGCGACTGAAAAATTAGACTCAGTGCCTACCAGATCGACACAGCGCCTGTGCCTTCTTGCAGGCCGTCAAGGATTTTCCACGCATCATCCTGGTCCATCAAAATATTCCTCCATCACTGAGAGGAACCAAGACGAAAAAACGACACAAACCCCTAGCAGCATGGAAAGAAACAACACATCATCTGTGCCGGGTCAGAAAATCCGATGCAACACCTTGTTTTTCCACGCATCTCCTCCTCTGTGGTCTCTGTGTGGTGTATTTTTGTGGTGTTTTCACTGTGTTACTGTATGATTTATTGCACACATACTTTACACATTACTTTCTAAGTTAAGCCTTACTGCTCAGTGCCAAGCTACCAGAGGGTGGGCACAGGATAATTTGGATTGTGTTGTGACTTACCCTGACTAGGATTGTGGGTCCTACTTGGACAAGGGTGTATACCTCTGCCACTAAAGACCCCATTTCCAGCACAATCTGGTCAAAAGGTCTTGCCAACCAGAGTAATTTAGTCCTCTTGTACTCCTACTAACATTTTCTATTCAATAGCTAGCATTCACTTTGGACTCCTGTATCATGTTTTGATCGAATATAACATTTGAATAGTGTTTGTAGTAGAGAGAGTGATCTGAATGCAAAGCCCAATATTGCCCTGTTCCAGTAACTTCAAACACAGCCCAGTGGTCAGAGTGTGTGTAGTAGAGAGAGTGACCTGACTGCAACTCTCAGCAGGTCCTTTTTCAGTAACTCCAATAACCAGCCCAGTGGTCACTTGTCCAAATACCCCTGTTTGTGAACTCTCAATTGAAGTGTACTCACCTGGGAGATATCATTTGTGTAGTGTGTGTAGTAGAAAGAGTGATCTGAATGCAGAGCACAAAGATCCCTGTTCCAGTAACTCCAACCACTAGCCCAGTGGTCACTTGTCCAAATATGCTGTTTGTTAACTCTCACTTGAAGTGTACTCACCTGGGGGATACCATTTGTATACTATGTGTAGATGAGAGAGCTACCTGACTGTAACTCCCAGAAAGCACTGTTTCTCTCACTCCAACCACCAGCCCAGTGTTCACATGTCCAAACACCCCTGTTTGTGAACTCCCAATTGAAGTGTACTCACCTGGTGAGATACAATTTGTATAGTGTGCATAGTAGAGATAGTGAACTGACTGCAACTCCCAGGAAGCACTATTTCTCTCACTCCAGCCATCAGGCCAGGGTTCACGTGTCCAAATACCCCTATTTGTTAACTCTCAATTGAAGTATACTCACCTGGTGAGATAGCATTTGTATAGTGTGTGTAGTAGAGATAGTGACTTGACTTCAACTCCCAGAAGACACCGTTTCTTTCACTCCAACCACCTGCCCAGTGTTCATGTGTCCAAATAGCCCTGATTGTAAACTCTCAATTGAAGTGTAGTCACCTGAGAGTGATCAAGATACAGACCATGCTCAATTCAGAAACGTGTCTGTCTACCTGGCTCCATCTTGACATGCTAAGCCAAGATGAAACTATTGAAAAATAGGAATGCCACCTTACCCAGTGTGTACAACAAGTATTCCCAAGGCCTCAAGCTGCATCCCCACATTGGTATCAGCAGCTGACCCATTGACCCATTGACACAGCACTGTGCACATGATGACTCCAGTCACATGTACAACCTGGGTTTGCCTGCATCCCACTCAACTAGACCTCCAAATAGTCAAAGCCGTATCATGCCTCTCTGTGGTGTTGCCTGCACTGGTGGTAAAATGCCGTATACAGGCCATCTTTTAAAGTACAATTGATCTGCACATCTCATCACCTGCTTGAGTCAACAAGTTTAGGCCTGCTTCACACACATGTCAAATCACCCAATACCATGGTTACTTGGCACAACTTGATTACCTACAACTTAACTTGTCCAAGGTCTCTGCTTACTGTAACACAAAACCTTTGAAGGTAGATGTCACAATTCACTCAGTAACAATGTATGTTTTTCATCAACAGGTGGATCTTCCATTTGGCACACAGAGGCCACAGAACAGACTACAACTAGCCCCCTTGATAAAGCCTTCAGTGATGACAACAATCCTGGACTTCTGGACATGGAAGATGGTTCTGGTCCATCTGGGCAACCTGGTCAGACATCAACAGTGATTCTCACTGTGGCCATAATGTCACCTTCCAGTCCTATTCCATCACAGGAAACCATTTGTCCCCCAACCTGTGTCCCTATCACAGTGCCCACCATCTTGTGCCCCCAGTCCTGGATCTTGCGTTGCAGTGCAACACTTCAAACAATGAGAGTCCAAGAACAAGTTGAAGAGGTTATTCTGTGGCAAGGGTACTGGCACGCGTGGTTAGGGGGTATGGGAGTGATGCTGATGGCCAGCGGGTTGAGGCCACTGGGGCTGCTTTTGGCCACGACACCATCAGCCACGTCTTGGGGTGCTATCAGGAGTTCCAAGGCACAAAGGTCCACGTGTTGACCGAACTCCGGGAAATAAAGCAGCTACAGAGGGTCATACATAGGGACATGCGTGAACAGATGGAGGCCCATAATTCCAACCTGGCCTCCCTAATAGGGGTGTTGACAGACATACACGCAACCCTGAGCAGGGTTTTTCAAAACCAATCTACTCCTTCCTTTGGCTCATCAACAGCAGGCACATCAACATCGGCGGCAGCCACAGGAAGGGAGGCCTTGCTAGAGGAACAACCAGCTACAGACACCCCTACCTCTGTAGCAATGGATCCCCCCTGCCCACACAAGCGGGTACAACATGCAAATAATCAAGGAGGTCTGGAGGCAAGACCCCCACCACTGCCTGCAACAAATCTCTTCCTTAAGGACCTCCTCTGTGTGTTACACATTCACTTTGTGGACTGATCCTGAACCACCTTCTATTTCCAATGGGAGGAGTACTCTAGACTTTGGACTTCCAATGATGTGGCATCTACTCCAATGATTTTATTCACAATGACTGACTCCTTCACTTATTTTATTGGTTCATTCATGTCACCTATTTTTTCTGTTAGTCGGAGCTTCACAATTAAATCACCCATCACTTATTCATTGTCTGCTGATTTTGCTTTCATATTTAGCCATGTAGATATGTCAGACCATGTGAACCATACAATGATGATCCAAGGTACTTGTTCAAGATGGGATATATTGCATATGCACAGCTTCCAGCTCAGGATTACAACCATCCCACAAAATATATACGTACAAGTGCCTGGTCAAACTAAAAAAATGATTACAGTGTTCAGCACATAGGCTGTCAATATGTAGGAACTATTGGAAATCACAACTGATTGACTCATACTGAGTAACTGACCAAACTTACAGGTACAGACCTCCAGACCATGGAAGGAAGGGATTTTTCAGACATTGACCTGTAGAATAGGCAAACAGTGAAGTGTTTGATGTCATCAGCTTGAACCTTATGACATACCACACCAAAGTAATCCAACATCACATTATTCAAGATTCGGACAGATGGCTGTATATCAGTTCCTGGTCAAAATGCCATTATAATCCAATGCTCATGCATCAGGAGGTATGACACAAGCATATGTCAGTGTTTTGGCACAGGCACTGAAACACATCTTCAGGTATATACAGGTCATACAAAAAGAGTGTTTAGTCAATGTGAATGGAAAATGACTTGGTCGTGAGTTAGGATTACATATTTTATGACCACATGATGACACACACGATGCATAATACCCACCACAGAACGCAAAACAAGTCCAATGGGCACTTCTGAACTTCCATCCAAACATTGTGCAAGCCGTTTTGGCACAGGTCTTATATACCAAAACTTTGTGACCTTGATTAGCTGGAACAATCTATGTCCACTTCGTATGTCAGAACAGCATCACCTGCCAATGTCACAACTCTGAAATTCTCACATGAAGATGTCATGGTGAAAGTACCTGTACCAAGAACAAAACAAGGAGTATAAGCATGAAACCATACATATGACACAAGTCACATAGCAAGCATCTGGAAAACAAAGCACATTTCAATAATTTTGACACAAACAAAGCAACATAATCAAGGTAGGGTTGTGTCAAAAGCTATCTTATCAATCAACCTTTGGCTGATTTTTGCAGAGTATAGCTCCCTAGCTTTTTCAAAAACACTAAATCCCGCACATTCTCACAACTAAAGTTAATTGTACAGTCATAACATCACATACTTGCACTCATGAGAAGTAGCTGTGGATCATATCTTCTCACAAGTCAGCTCCTTCCTCTTCACCACTGTCATCTTCAATTGGCATTCCAGGATTCTCACCTGGGGTGCTGCAGGCTCCCCATCCTCTGGCATGTACTTGATATTCCTCCACAGGACGATGTTGTGGAGCATCAGCATGCCACAGTGATATGACACACTTTCCTGGATGAGTAGAGGAGGGCTCCACCAGTCCTGTCCAGACACCAAAATCTCCCCGTCAGGATCCCAAAAGCCCATTCCACTGCCTGTCGTGTTCTTCTAGAGGCCTCATTGAAGATGACTTCCTCTGGTGTACATGGATTCTTCAGCGGGGTCAATAACCAAGGATGGTTTGGGTATGATGAATCTCCTGTTAAGGAATGGGATATCAGTGCAACAATGAGTCACTTATTTAATGATTTTAGCACCTGACATTGCTCACACACAATCAGGACAGATGTGACTTACCAACCAGCCAAGGCATTCACCATTTTGGTGGCTTGAAAGACTGTATGTGGTCCTGTTGTATGCATCACAAAAACAATATAAGCTTAATATCATCACAAACATCCTCAATCTGTCTTGTGGCATAGGTTTGACTGCACAGCCATTAGTGTATTGTGTTGTAGGGTAAAGATGGCATATGATGGCAGTGCACGGGCCACCACTGCTTACAGTATTTCTGGTGGTCTGAAAATACAGTTACACTTCGAGGGGCAACTGTGTAGCAGATAGTTGGGTGTTGCCCAAATCAATGTTGTGGACACGTTTTTACAACCATGAAGGACACATTTGATCCTTGTGTAGTTGCCAGCTGTAATATATACTGGGTGTCATGTATATTCAGCCAGAAATGCTTTGTCACATGATAGTGTTGGCATGCATCAAGTATGTTGCTGTGGATACAGTGAATAATGTTTCAAATCATGTCTTTTCACACATAGGTACCCTGGGAGATGGAGGATGTGACAATCTCCTGTTTACCATCCATTTCCAGACCTTCAGACCATGGAGGAACGCCACGTCATCCAGCTCTACCGTCTGAATAGGCAAACAATAGTGGATTTATGCCATCAGTTGGAGCCAGATCTGATGCCAGCTAACACTCATCCGTACTGCATACCACCCATTGTACAAGTCATGTCAGTATTGCAATTCCTGGCCACAGGGTCCTTCCAAAAACAGTGGCCTAACAGTGGTATGTCCCAATCTATTTTCGGTCTGGTGTTGAAAGATTTCCTATTGGCAATGTTTCCCCCACCTGAGGTTTTAGCCAATGTGAAGGCTGTTTTCTATGGTTTTGCCCATCTCCCACATGTGGTGGGGGCCACTGATGGCACACATGTTGGCTTGGTGCCACCACAGGTCACTGAACAAGTCTGTCGCAAAAGAAAAAACTTCCATTCCATCAACATACAAGTTGTCTGTTTTGTGGATCTCTACATCTCAAATGTATGTGCCCATTTTCCTGGATCAGCCCATGATTTCTTCATAATGTCGAACAGCACCATACCCCAGCTGATATCACAACTGCAACCAGATAGGGTCTGCCTGACCTACTCCATAGGACACCAGGAACTACCCGCGGCTGCCGGCGGAAGTCATCTGCATGGTAGGCGATTCCAACCACGGCAGACACAGCCATTGGCTAACGTTGTTGCCTGTGGCCCAATGGCTGTGTCCCTCATCGGTGATGACCCCGTAGGTTTATGCTGCGTTGTGCAAAATCAGTTACTTGACCCCTGACACTGCTGCCAGCAACACCTCCACCACTTCAGCTGCTGTGTGCCACCTCTGGGGGAAATCATGCCATGTCCAGCAGGAGAAAAGGCCCCTGCCTTTTCTCCAGAGGAGCTGGAGAAGCTTGTGAGCGAGGCCCTTCCCCTGTATGGTCAGCTCTATGGCTCACCCGAGAAGCAGGTAAGAACCTCATAGGCACAATTATCTCTGTTCAACACAATCCTTTCCCTCCTCACTGGCTACAATGTGCTCCTGTGTGCCAGTTAGACTTCTTGTGTTACTGTTGTTGCAGTCTGTGTGGCATCAATGGGATGTACATGGTGCAGGTATTGGTGACCACTACTATATGTTGTCTTCATTCACATTGTGTTGTGTGATGTTTTTTGAGGTCCCAGATCCTCCTTTTGTTGGATGCATGTAACTAGGCGAGGTGACTTTACTGGTATCCAATGACATTTCTTTGTTTATTCTGGATGTAAATGTTAGACAACATGTATGTGCAGGACAGAATGGATGAATATGTATCTTGCCTGAGTCAATTGAGGATCTTGTAAGCAATGTGGTTTGTGCCACAGCTCATTCACCCCGCATCTGGCCTTGCCAAAATGTTGTCTGGAAGACATATCATGACTCACTGTGCCCTTCAGTTTCCACCCAAGCCACATTGCTGATGATCGTGTGATGTACTGTCTAGAATGGAAGTGAGGGCAATGTGAGTGTCATGTAGGTTCTGTATGCTCAGCCTGCAGAGATAAGGGCCTGCCAAATGTACCTCCCTGTATGGGACATAATCCAGGCTGTGGGAGAGTCGCTGTGGTTATGCAACTCTGGCACTGTGCCCACTCCCTGTAGTCCTGAAGATCCTGTCAGGTGGCCAATATGAGGCTCTAGTAAATCCCTGAACTAGTCCATATGTGCATTTTGCATCATTGTCAATGTGTGTCTTTGACTCATGACAGGTCCCTTATTCCAACAGATCTGTTGTCACCTTCATAGAAGTCATTTTTGTCCGGTGCAGGCTTATTGCACAAATGGCAGGCCCACAGTGCAGACAGTGTGTAGATGCCTGGGAGGCCATGAAATGTCACTCAGTAACTTGGTTACATAACATAAATTGTACAATACATACCTTTATGTGTTCGGGTGCCATCTCTGTAGGCTGCACACATATGTCCAAAGGAGTGTTCTGTGGTACAGGTACATACCACAGAAACCCAACCTGAAATGCCATGAGTCTCCATTTGGTAGACGACATATCCACACATGCACAGGGAAGACACTTTCCGTACCCACCATGTCAGGCCCTTTCATTGTCACTCAAGTGTAGTTTGTACTATGGTAGTTGCCTGTAGGGACTGAATGCAGTGAGTCAATCTTGCAGAGTGTAAATGTTTTTGTCCAGTCAAGCCTAAGGAGTTTACCCTTTATATGGCCCATTGGTTAGTGTTTCATTGTGGCTCACATCACAGTACATGTTGCTGGAGCAGGGGCTACCTGATGTCACTAGGCTTGCTAAGTCATTGTAGGCCATGAGCAGGGTAGTGGGTTAATCTGCTGATGAATCCAAAAGTGTGTAGTCATGTCCCTGTACTTATTGGCATGTATGCTTTACATTTGTGGCATATTGATAAATTGCCCATTTTGTGGTTAGTGTTTCTGACATGTGTGTGACACAATCATTTAGGCAAACACCTGCATTTGCGATTGTTTGATTTGTCTCTTGCATCAATACAGGTAAACACCCTTCAAAAGGCAATTTGGAGAGCCATTGCCTAGAAGGTGCAGACCCTGGGGGTCCATAGCCGTCGGACTGTTCAATGTTGCAAGAGGTGGGAGGGCCTGAGACACTGGGCCCAGAAGATTGCAGAGGTCCAGCTGGGGCTGTCCTCCCATTGTGGATGGGGCGTTCATTGAAGCATGACACACCTAATAGCCCGCATTCTGGTGGTGGCATTGATAGGTGTTTGAGGGGAGCACAGCAGCCACAAGAGGGTGAGTACAGGGAATTTTCCTGCCTGTCACATAGCCAAGTTGATGTGTTAGGTTCTGACATCTCCTCCTGATTATTGGGGATGGGCCATGTGTGACACTCAGACGAGCAACTGTTGGTGCAGATATGTAATGTGGTGCATACTGATGTGCCTTGCCTATTAGCCCAGGGACCTAAAACACAACTAAGTACAATCCACAAAAAAATGTGCTCCCCAGGGACAACACATGGCTGTGTATTTTGATCAATCAAGTAATGTTTGTTGTTGTATTGAGTGTAAATTCTATGCAACAGACCACTACTCTCAGTGTTACAGGCCAAAGAAAAAGAAGTGATGGATCACTGCCCTCAGCCATGTGCCTGGTCAAGTGAGTAAATTGGCATCTTCCCCCAGAGGCCACTTGTCTTCAGCGTGTGATGAGTGCTGGAGCCTTACTACTATCGATCATGTGGAGGTGGCCATCATGCATGTGACAGATCATACATTGTTCTTTGGGTGCAGCTACAGATCAAAACTTTCCCTTGGTAAGTGTGGAATGTCCACTGACATCACTTATGTGCCATTACTATTGCCAGCATTCCTTGTACCGACATGTTAGCATGTGTCCCTTTCTCTTTTGACAACATGTGTACACTGCTGTTTCATACATGGTCTACCTGTGTGCATGGGATTATTTATGTATTCCCTCTAATATATGTGCATGGCAACCTATGTTTGGAGTTGGACATTTGCAATGGGGCTACATTTCATGTGGTGCCACAGACGGGAGTGTGTCATCATTAATTGTTGGCTTACACATACCCTCACCCGTCCTTGCCTGTCATTTGGCATGTACAACTACAGTAACAAAGAGGGACATGCCAGGTAGGACCAGAGTGTTTACACACAATGTGCATTTCCATGCCATTGATGTGGCACAATGTGGAAAAGTGCTCTCACGTGTGTAATGAGGAAGGTGTGTTACTCGACTGTTAGGATGCATCATGACATGACTTGCAGTGTGTTCGAATCACATGTGGTTGAGTACAACCATTCATCCACGGACATCTGGGTATGTAGGATCAAAATGGAGACAGTGATATAGATTCCCATTGGGCAATATGTTGAGAGCCTTCTACGAGTACCTGAAAATCCCTGGGCCTCTCCAACACACAAAGGACTAATGGCTTTTACTGATGCAATCAAAGTATTTCATTGTAAGGGGTGCCACACAGTAGTGGTGATCTCCCTGGGGCTAGCTGATTCATTGTGTTGTGGATTTTAGAGACATATCTCCTTGACAATTTACATATTTTGTCTACAATGTACATTTCCATGCCAAATGTGTAGTATATGAGCAACATTAGTACTACCTCCATGACTCCATTAGCACAAATAACACATGGCGGAGTGTGTACTGTTGATATGTTTCCAGTGCGACATAAATATTTTCATGACGCTCGGTCATGGGTCCTCTTTGGGTTGTGGGGTTTTTGTATGCCCCGGGGATGATGCGTGGATTTCTGGTGCTGACAGGACGAAGCCACAGGGGCTGCATCAATCCGGTAGGCGTTGCGTGGAAATTTCTACTGCACGTCAGGCGCTGCGTCGATTCCTCTCTGGAAGTCGGGCTGCATCATTCTGGCTTGGCGATGCGTCAATCCAGTGGGCCGTGCTTCGAATTTCCGGTCACTACGCTGGTGCTGCGTCAATCTTCTCGTTGCAAAGTCAGGCTGTGTTGTTTCTGTTCGGTGTGCGGTGAATTTTTCACCACGGTGCAGGCTGTGCGTAATTTCTGGCAGGCTGTGCATCGATTTTTGCAGCAAAAGGAGTCCTTCTTGTAGAGATGAAGGGGCTCATTCCTAGCTTGGCGGGCGGCGGTCGCCGCCTGCCAAGCGGGAACCGCCAGATGACCGTACCGCGGTCAAAAGACCGCAGCGGTCATTCTGAGTTTCCCGCTGGGCTGGCGGGCGACTGCCAGAAGGCCGCCCGCCCGCCCAGCGGGAAACCCCCTTCCACGAGGATGCCGGCTCCAAATGGAGCCGGCGGAGTGGAAGGGGTGCGACGGGTGCAGTTGCACCCATCGCGATTTTCAGTGTCTGCCACGCAGACACTGAAAATCTATGTGGGGCCCTGTTAGGGGGCCCCTGCAGTGCCCATGCCCATGCCAGTGGCACTGCAGGGGCCCCACGACACCTGTTCCCGCCAGCCAGGTTCTGGCGGTGAAAACCAGAACCAGGCTGGCGGGAAGAAGGTCGGAATCCCCATGGCGGCGCTGCTTGCAGCGCCGCCGTGGAGGATTCTCTGGGGCAGTGGGAAGCCGGCGAGAAACCGCCGGCTTCCCTTTTCTGACCGCGGCTTTACCACCACGGTCAGAATGCCCCTGGAAGCACCGCCAGCCTGTTGGCGGTGCTTCCTCCGTCACCTACCCTGGCGGTCATAGACCGCCAGGGTAGGAATGACCCCCGAAGTCTTTTTGGTTCTGAGACTTCAGGGAACAGGAGGCAAGCTCTATCCAAGCCCTGGGAGAGCACTTCTCACCACAGCCAGAGAGCAGCAAGGCAGCAGGGCAACAGCAAGGCAGCAGTCCTTCACAGAAAGCAGTCAGTTGAGTCCTTTGGGCAGCCAGGCAGTTCTTGTAAGGAAGCAAGTTCTGGTTCAGGTTCTCTTCTTCAGGAAGTGTCTGAGTTGGTAGGGGCAGAGGCCCTGTTTAAATACCCAAATGTGCCTTTGAAGTGGGGGAGACTTCAAAGAGTGGCTTAGTAGTGCACAAGTCACCTTTCAGTTCAATCCTGTCTGCCAGGTTCCCAGTAAGGGGTGTGGCAGTCCTTTGTGTGAGGGCAGGTTACTGTCCTTTGACATGTAATTGTCAGGCCCTCCACCCTCCCAGCACAGGAAGACCCATTCAAGATGCAGATGTATGCAAGTGAGGCTGAGTATCCTGTGTTTGGGGTGTGTCTGAGTGAATGTACAAGGGAGCTGTCAACTGAACCCAGCCAGACATGGATTGTAAGGCACAGAAGTATTTAAGTGCAGAGAAATGCTCACTTTCTAAAAGTCGCAATTCTAAAATAGTAATATTAAATCTAACTTCACCAGTCAGTAGGATTTGATATCACCATTCTCGCCATACTAAATATGACCTTCCTACTCCTTTCGGGTCAGCAGCTACCACTCAAACAGTATATGAGGGTGGCCCCCCTGTTAGCCTATGAAGGGAGCAGGCCTCACAGCAGTGTAAAAACAAAATTAGGAGTTTTACACTACCAGGACATGTAAAGTATACAGGTATGTCCTGCCTTTTACCTACAGCGCACCCTGCCCTATGGGGTACCTAGGGCATACCTTATGGGTGACTCATATGTAGAAAAAGGGAAGTTTGAAGCTTGGCAAGTACTTTTAAATGCCAAGTCGAATTTGGCAATGAAACTGCACACACAGGCCTTGCAATGGCAGGCCTGAGACAAGGTTCAGGAGCTACCTAAGTGGGTGGCAAAATCAGTACTTTAGGCCTACTAGTAGCATTTAATCTACAGGTCTTGGGCACATATAGTGCACTTTACTTGGGACTTATAAGTAAATTAAATGGACAAATTGGGTATGATCCAATGTTATGATCTTTAACCCCTTCGCTGCCAGGCCTTTTCCCCCTCCTGTGCCAGGCCTTTTTTTGCCTATTTGGGGCAGTTCGCGCTTAGGCCTGCATAACTTTTTGTCCACATAAGCTAACCAAGCCAAATTTGCGTCCTTTTTTTCCAACATCCTAGGGATTCTGGAGGTACCCAGACTTTGTGGGTTCCCCTGAAAGAGGCCAAGAAATTTGCCAAAATACTGGGAAAATTTTGTTTTTTTCAAAATAATTTGAAAAAGTGGCTGCAGAAGAAGGCTTGTGGTTTTTCCCCTGAAAATGGCATCAACAAAGGGTTTGCGGTGCTACACTCAGCAGCTTCCCAGCTTTCAGGAACAGGCAGACTTGAATCAGAAAACCCAATTTTTCAACACAATTTTGGCATTTTTCTGGGACATACCCCATTTTTGCAATTTTTTGTGCTTTCAGCCTCCTTCCAGTCAGTGACAGAAATGGGCATGAAACCAATGCTGGATCCCAGAAACCTAAACATTTCTGAAATGTAGATAAAATTCTGAATTCAGCAAGGGGTCATTTGTGTAGATCCTACAAGGGTTTCCTACAGAAAATAACAACTGAAAAAGAAAAATATTGAAATTTAGGTAAAAAAACATAAATGTTTCTCTACGTTTTACTCTGTAACTTTTCCCTACAATGTCAGATTATCGAAAGCAATATACCGTTACGTCTGCTGGACTCCTCTGGTTGCGGGGATATATAGGGCTTGTAGGTTCATCAAGAACCCGAGGAACCCAGAGCCAATAAATGAGCTGCACCCTGACGTGCGTTTTCATTCTATACCGGGTATACAGCAATTCATTTGCTGAAATATAAAGAGTAAAAAATTGCTATCAAGAAAACCTTTGTATTTCCAAAAAGGGCACAAGATAAGGTGTTGAGGAGCAGTGGTTATTTGCACATCTCTGAATTCCGGGGTGACCATACTAGCATGTGAATTACAGGGCTTTTCTCAAATAGATGTCTTTTTTACACACTCTCCTATGTTTGGAAGGAAAAAATGTAGAGAAAGACAAGGGGCAATAACACTTGTTTTGCTAATCTATGTTCCCCCAAGTCTCCCGATAAAAATGATACCTCACTTGTGTGGGTAGGCCTAGCGCCCGCGACAGGAAACGCCCCAAAGCGCAACGTGGACACATCCAAATTTATGGAAGACAACAGAGGTGTTTTTTGCGAAGTGCCTACCTGTAGATTTTGGCCTCTAGCTCAGCCGGCACCTAGGGAAACCTACCAAACCTGTGCATTTCTGAAAACTAGAGACCTAGGGGAATCCAAGGAGGGGTGACTTGCGGGGCTCGGACCAGGTTCTGTTACCCAGAATCCTTTGCAAACCTCAAAATTTGGCTAAAAAAACACATGTTCCTCACATTTCTGTGGCAGAAACATCTGGAATCTGAGAGGAGCCACAAATTTCCTTTCACCCAGCGTTCCCCCAAGTCTCCCGATAAAAGTGATACCTCACTTGTGTGGGTAGGCCTAGCGCCCGCGACAGGAAACGCCCCAAAGCGCAACGTGGACACATCCAAATTTTTGGAAGACAACAGAGGTGATTTTTGCGAAGTGCCTACCTGTAGATTTTGGCCTCTAGCTCAGCCGTCACCTAGGGAAACCTACCAAACCTTTGCATTTCTGAAAACTAGAGACCTAGGGGAATCCAAGGAGGGGTGACTTACGGGGCTCGGACCAGGTTCTGTTACCCAGAATCCTTTGCAAACCTCAACATTTGGCTAAAAAAACACATGTTCCTCACATTTCTGTGTCCGAAAGTTCTGGAATCTGAGAGGAGCCACAAATTTCCTTCCACCCAGCGTTGCCCCAAGTCTCCCGATAAAAATGATACCTCACTTGTGTGGGTAGGCCTAGTGCCGGCGACAGGAAACACCCCAAAGCGCAACGTGGACACATCATAAATTTTGGAAAAAAACAGAGGTGTTTTTTGCGAAGTGCCTACCTGTAGATTTTGGCCTCTAGCTCAGCCGGCACCTAGGGAAACGTACCAAACCTGTGCATTTCTGAAAACTAGAGACCTAGGGGAATCTAAGGAGGGGTGACTTGCGGGGCTCGGACCAGGTTCTGTTACCCAGAATCCTTTGCAAACCTCAAAATTTGGCTAAAAAAACACATGTTCCTCACATTTCTGTGTCCGAAAGTTCTGGAATCTGAGAGGAGCCACAAATTTCCTTCCACCCAGCGTTTCCCCAAGTCTCCCGATAAAAATGATACCTCACTTGTGTGGGTAGGCCTAGTGCCGGCGACAGGAAACACCCCAAAGCGCAACGTGGACACATCCTAAATTTTGGAAAAAAACAGAGGTGTTTTTTGCGAAGTGCCTACCTGTAGATTTTGGCCTCTAGCTCAGCCGGCACCTAGGGAAACCTACCAAACCTGTGCATTTCTGAAAACTAGAGACCTAGGGGAATCCAAGGAGGGGTGACTTGCGGGGCTCGGACCAGGTTCTGTTACCCAGAATCCTTTGCAAACCTCAAAATTTGGCTAAAAAAACACATGTTCCTCACATTTCTGTGGCAGAAAGTTCTGGAATCTGAGAGGAGCTACAAATTTCCTTCCACCCAGCGTTCCCCCAAGTCTCCCGATAAAAATTATTCCTCACTTGCGTGGGTAGGCCTAGCGCCGGCGACAGGAAACACCCCAAAGCGCAACGTGGACACATCCGAAATTTTGAAAAAAACAGAGGTGTTTTTTGCGAAGTGCCTAACTGTAGATTTTGGCCTCTAGCTCAGCCGGCACCTAGGGAAACCTACCAAACCTGTGCATTTCTGAAAACTAGAGACCTAGGGGAATCCAAGGAGGGGTGACTTGCGGGGCTCGGACCAGGTTCTGTTACCCAGAATCCTTTGCAAACCTCAAAATTTGGCTAAAAAAACACATGTTCCTCACATTTCTGTGGCAGAAAGTTCTGGAATCTGAGAGGAGCTACAAATTTCCTTCCACCCAGCGTTCCCCCAAGTCTCCCGATAAAAATGATACCTCACTTGCGTGGGTAGGCCTAGCGCCGGCGACAGGAAACACCCCAAAGCGCAACGTGGACACATCCTAAATTTTGGAAAAAAACAGAGGTGTTTTTTGCGAAGTGCCTAACTGTAGATTTTGGCCTCTAGCTCAGCCGGCACCTAGGGAAACCTACCAAACCTGTGCATTTCTGAAAACTAGAGACCTAGGGGAATCCAAGGAGGGGTGACTTGCGGGGCTCGGACCAGGTTCTGTTACCCAGAATCCTTTGCAAACCTCAAAATTTGGCTAAAAAAACACATGTTCCTCACATTTCTGTGGCAGAAAGTTCTGGAATCTGAGAGGAGCTACAAATTTCCTTCCACCCAGCGTTCCCTCAAGTCTCCCGATAAAAATGATACCTCACTTGCGTGGGTAGGCCTAGCGCCCGCGACAGGAAACGCCCCAAAGCGCAACGTGAACACATCAACATTTTTGGAAGACAACAGAGGTGATTTTTGCGAAGTGCCTACCTGTAGATTTTGGCCTCTAGCTCAGCCGGCACCTAGGGAAACCTACCAAACCTGTGCATTTCTGAAAACTAGAGACCTAGGGGAATCCAAGGAGGGGTGACTTGCGGGGCTCGGACCAGGTTCTGTTACCCAGAATCCTTTGCAAACCTCAAAATTTGGCTAAAAAAACACATGTTCCTCACTTTTCTGTGGCAGAAAGTTCTGGAATCTGAGAGGAGCCACAAATTTCCTCCCACCCAGCGTTCCCCCAAGTCTCCCGATAAAAATGATACCTCATTTGTGTGGGTAGGCCTAGTACCGGCGACAGGAAACACCCCAAAGCGCAACGTGGATACATCCTAAATTTTGGAAAAAAACAGAGGTGTTTTTTGAGAAGTGCCTACCTGTAGATTTTTCAGCCGGCACCTAGGGAAACCTACCAAACCTGTGCATTTCTGAAAACTAGAGACCTAGGGGAATCCAAGGAGGGGTGACTTGCGGGGCTCGGACCAGGTTCTGTTACCCAGAATCCTTTGCAAACCTCAAAATTTGGCTAATAAAACACATGTTCCTCAAAAAAAATCCCCGGTGCCTAGTGGTTTCTGCCCCCCTTGGGGGCAGATTGACCTACAATCGGCCAATCTGCCCCCAAGGGGGGCAGAAATGGTCTAAATACAATTTGCCCCCCAGGGGAGCGACCCTTGCCTAATGCGTCGCTCCCCATCTCTAAAAAAACAAACAAACAAAAAAAAAAAAACACACACATTTTTTTTTGCCCTGGTGCCTAAAGGTTTCTGCCCCCCCCGGGGGCAGATCGGCCTAATACCAATAGGCCGATCTGCCCCCAGGGGGGCAGAAATGGCCTAAAATAAATTTGCCCCCCACCCCCCCCGGGGAGCGACCCTTGCCTGCAAAGTCGCTCCCCTTGCGTGACGGCGCAAAAAAAAGATCCCTGGTGCCTAGTGGTTTCTGCCCCCATTGGGGGCAGATTGACCTACAATCGGCCAATCTGCCCCCAAAGGGGGCAGAAATGGTCTAAATACAATTTGCCCCCCAGGGGAGCGACCCTTGCCTAATGCGTCGCTCCCCATCTCTAAAAAAACAAACAAACCAAAAAAAAAACACAAAAAAACTATTTGCCCAGGCGCCTAGAGGTTTCTGCCCCCCCTGTGGGCAGATCGGCCTAATACCAATAGGCCGATCTGCCCCCAGGGGGGGCAGAAATGGCCTAAAATAAATTTGCCCCCCTCACCCCCCCCCCCCCGGGAGCGACCCTTGCCTACAAGGTCGCTCCCCTTGCGTGACGGCGCAAAAAAAAGATCCCTGGTGCCTAGTGGTTTCTGCCCCCCTTGGGGGCAGATTGACCTACAATCGGCCAATCTGCCCCCAAGGGGGGCAGAAATGGTCTAATTACAATTTGCCCCCCAGGGGAGCGACCCTTGCCTAATGCGTCGCTCCCCATCTAAAAAAAAACAAACAAACAAAAAAAAAAACACAAAAAACTATTTGCCCAGGCGCCTAGAGGTTTCTGCCCCCCCTGTGGGCAGATCAGCCTAATACCAATAGGCCGATCTGCCCCCAGGGGGGGCAGAAATGGCCTAAGGTAAATTTGCCCCCCTCACCCCCCCCCCCCCCGGGAGTGACCCTTGCCTACAAGGTCGCTCCCCTTGCGTGACAGCGCAAAAAAAATATCCCTGGTGCCTAGTAGTTTCTGCCCCCCTTGGGGGCAGATTGACCTACAATCGGCCAATCTGCCCGCAAGGGGGGCAGAAAAGGACTAAATACAATTTGCCCCCCAGGGGAGCGACCCTTCCCTAATGGGTCGCTCCCCATCTCTACAAAAACAAACAAACAAACAAAAAAAAAACCACAAAAAAAACAATTTGCCCTGGCGCCTAAAGGTTTCTGCCCCCCCCCGGGGGCAGATCGGCCTAATACCAATAGGCCGATCTGCCCCCAGGGGGGGCAGAAATGGCCTAAAATAAATTTGCCCCCCCAACCCCCTCGGGGAGCGACCCTTGCCTGCAAGGTCGCTCCCCTTGCGTGACGGCGCAAAAAAAAGATCCCTGGTGCCTAGTGGTTTCTGCCCCCCTTGGGGGCAGATTGACCTACAATCGGCCAATCTGCCCCCAAGGGGGGCAGAAATGGTCTAAATACAATTTGCCCCCCAGGGGAGCGACCCTTGCCTAATGCGTCGCTCCCCATCTCTAAAAAAACAAACAAACAAAAAAAAAAACCCACACAAAAAAAAATGTGCCCTGGCGCCTAAAGGTTTCTGCCCCCCCCGGGGGCAGATCGGCCTAATACCAATAGGCCGATCTGCCCCCAGGGGGGCAGAAATGGCCTAAAATAAATTTGCCCCCCTCACCCCCCCCCCCGGGGAGCGACCCTTGCCTACAAGGTCGCTCCCCTTGAGTGACGGTGCAAAAAAAAGATCCCTGGTGCCTAGTGGTTTCTGCCCCCCTTGGGGGCAGATTGACCTACAATCGGCCAATCTGCCCCCAAGGGGGGCAGAAATGGTCTAAATACAATTTGCCCCCCAGGGGAGCGACCCTTGCCTAATGCGTCGCTCCCCATCTCTAAAAAAACAAACAAACAAAAAAAAAAAACACACAAATTTTTTTTGCCCTGGTGCCTAAAGGTTTCTGCCCCCCCCCGGGGGCAGATCGGCCTAATACCAACAGGCCGATCTGCCCCCAGGGGGGCAGAAATGGCCTAAAATAAATTTGCCCCCCCACACCCCCCGGGGAGCGACCCTTGCCTGCAAAGTCGCTCCCCTTGCGTGACGGCGCAAAAAAAAGATCCCTGGTGCCTAGTGGTTTCTGCCCCCATTGGGGGCAGATTGACCTACAATCGGCCAATCTGCCCCCAAAGGGGGCAGAAATGGTCTAAATACAATTTGCCCCCCAGGGGAGCGACCCTTGCCTAATGCGTCGCTCCCCATCTCTAAAAAAACAAACAAACCAAAAAAAAAACCACAAAAAAACTATTTGCCCAGGCGCCTAGAGGTTTCTGCCCCCCCTGTGGGCAGATCGGCCTAATACCAATAGGCCGATCTGCCCCCAGGGGGGGCAGAAATGGCCTAAAATAAATTTGCCCCCCTCACCCCCCCCCCCCCGGGGAGCGACCCTTGCCTACAAGGTCGCTCCCCTTGCGTGACGGCGCAAAAAAAAGATCCCTGGTGCCTAGTGGTTTCTGCCCCCCTTGGGGGCAGATTGACCTACAATCGGCCAATCTGCCCCCAAGGGGGGCAGAAATGGTCTAAATACAATTTGCCCCCCAGGGGAGCGACCCTTGCCTAATGCGTCGCTCCCCATCTCAAAAAAAACAAACAAAAAAAAAAAAAAAAAAAACTATTTGCCCAGGCGCCTAGAGGTTTCTGCCCCCCCTGTGGGCAGATCAGCCTAATACCAATAGGCCGATCTGCCCCCAGGGGGGGCAGAAATGGCCTAAAATAAATTTGCCCCCCTCACCCCCCCCCCCCCGGGAGCGACCCTTGCCTACAAGGTCGCTCCCCTTGCGTGACGGCGCAAAAAAAATATCCCTGGTGCCTAGTAGTTTCTGCCCCCCTTGGGGGCAGATTGACCTACAATCGACCAATCTGCCCGCAAGGGGGGCAGAAAAGGACTAAATACAATTTGCCCCCCAGGGGAGCGACCCTTCCCTAATGGGTCGCTCCCCATCTCTACAAAAACAAACAAACAAACAAAAAAAAACCACAAAAAAAAACAATTTGCCCTGGCGCCTAAAGGTTTCTGCCCCCCCCGGGGGCAGATCGGCCTAATACCAATAGGCCGATCTGCCCCCAGGGGGGGCAGAAATGGCCTAAAATAAATTTGCCCCCCCAACCCCCTCGGGGAGCGACCCTTGCCTGCAAGGTCGCTCCCCTTGCGTGACGGCGCAAAAAAAAGATCCCTGGTGCCTAGTGGTTTCTGCCCCCCTTGGGGGCAGATTGACCTACAATCGGCCAATCTGCCCCCAAGGGGGGCAGAAATGGTCTAAATACAATTTGCCCCCCAGGGGAGCGACCCTTGCCTAATGCGTCGCTCCCCATCTCTAAAAAAACAAACAAACAAAAAAAAAACCCACACAAAAAAAAATGTGCCCTGGCGCCTAAAGGTTTCTGCCCCCCCCGGGGGCAGATCGGCCTAATACCAATAGGCCGATCTGCCCCCAGGGGGGCAGAAATGGCCTAAAATAAATTTGCCCCCCTCACCCCCCCCCGGGGAGCGACCCTTGCCTACAAGGTCGCTCCCCTTGAGTGACGGTGCAAAAAAAAGATCCCTGGTGCCTAGTGGTTTCTGCCCCCCTTGGGGGCAGATTGACCTACAATCGGCCAATCTGCCCCCAAGGGGGGCAGAAATGGTCTAAATACAATTTGCCCCCCAGGGGAGCGACCCTTGCCTAATGCGTCGCTCCCCATCTCTAAAAAAACAAACAAACAAAAAAAAAAAACACACAATTTTTTTTTTGCCCTGGTGCCTAAAGGTTTCTGCCCCCCCCCGGGGGCAGATCGGCCTAATACCAACAGGCCGATCTGCCCCCAGGGGGGCAGAAATGGCCTAAAATAAATTTGCCCCCCCACACCCCCCGGGGAGCGACCCTTGCCTGCAAAGTCGCTCCCCTTGCGTGACGGCGCAAAAAAAAGATCCCTGGTGCCTAGTGGTTTCTGCCCCCATTGGGGGCAGATTGACCTACAATCGGCCAATCTGCCCCCAAAGGGGGCAGAAATGGTCTAAATACAATTTGCCCCCCAGGGGAGCGACCCTTGCCTAATGCGTCGCTCCCCATCTCTAAAAAAACAAACAAACCAAAAAAAAAACACAAAAAAACTATTTGCCCAGGCGCCTAGAGGTTTCTGCCCCCCCTGTGGGCAGATCGGCCTAATACCAATAGGCCGATCTGCCCCCAGGGGGGGCAGAAATGGCCTAAAATAAATTTGCCCCCCCTCACCCCCCCCCCCCCGGGGAGCGACCCTTGCCTACAAGGTCGCTCCCCTTGCGTGACGGCGCAAAAAAAAGATCCCTGGTGCCTAGTGGTTTCTGCCCCCCTTGGGGGCAGATTGACCTACAATCGGCCAATCTGCCCGCAAGGGGGGCAGAAAAGGACTAAATACAATTTGCCCCCCAGGGGAGCGACCCTTCCCTAATGGGTCGCTCCCCATCTCTACAAAAACAAACAAACAAACAAAAAAAAAACCACAAAAAAAACAATTTGCCCTGGCGCCTAAAGGTTTCTGCCCCCCCCGGGGGCAGATCGGCCTAATACCAATAGGCCGATCTGCCCCCAGGGGGGGCAGAAATGGCCTAAAATAAATTTGCCCCCCCAACCCCCTCGGGGAGCGACCCTTGCCTGCAAGGTCGCTCCCCTTGCGTGACGGCGCAAAAAAAAGATCCCTGGTGCCTAGTGGTTTCTGCCCCCCTTGGGGGCAGATTGACCTACAATCGGCCAATCTGCCCCCAAGGGGGGCAGAAATGGTCTAAATACAATTTGCCCCCCAGGGGAGCGACCCTTGCCTAATGCGTCGCTCCCCATCTCTAAAAAAACAAACAAACAAAAAAAAAAACCCACACAAAAAAAAATGTGCCCTGGCGCCTAAATGTTTCTGCCCCCCCCGGGGGCAGATCGGCCTAATACCAATAGGCCGATCTGCCCCCAGGGGGGCAGAAATGGCCTAAAATAAATTTGCCCCCCTCACCCCCCCCCCGGGGAGCGACCCTTGCCTACAAGGTCGCTCCCCTTGAGTGACGGTGCAAAAAAAAGATCCCTGGTGCCTAGTGGTTTCTGCCCCCCTTGGGGGCAGATTGACCTACAATCGGCCAATCTGCCCCCAAGGGGGGCAGAAATGGTCTAAATACAATTTGCCCCCAGGGGAGCGACCCTTGCCTAATGCGTCGCTCCCCATCTCTAAAAAAACAAACAAACAAAAAAAAAAAAACACACACATTTTTTTTTGCCCTGGTGCCTAAAGGTTTCTGCCCCCCCCCGGGGGCAGATCGGCCTAATACCAACAGGCCGATCTGCCCCCAGGGGGGCAGAAATGGCCTAAAATAAATTTGCCCCCCCACACCCCCCGGGGAGCGACCCTTGCCTGCAAAGTCGCTCCCCTTGCGTGACGGCGCAAAAAAAAGATCCTTGGTGCCTAGTGGTTTCTGCCCCCATTGGGGGCAGATTGACCTACAATCGGCCAATCTGCCCCCAAAGGGGGCAGAAATGGTCTAAATACAATTTGCCCCCCAGGGGAGCGACCCTTGCCTAATGCGTCGCTCCCCATCTCTAAAAAAACAAACAAACCAAAAAAAAAACACAAAAAAACTATTTGCCCAGGCGCCTAGAGGTTTCTGCCCCCCCTGTGGGCAGATCGGCCTAATACCAATAGGCCGATCTGCCCCCAGGGGGGGCAGAAATGGCCTAAAATAAATTTGCCCCCCTCACCCCCCCTCCCGGGGAGCGACCCTTGCCTACAAGGTCGCTCCCCTTGCGTGACGGCGCAAAAAAAAGATCCCTGGTGCCTAGTGGTTTCTGCCCCCCTTGGGGGCAGATTGACCTACAATCGGCCAATCTGCCCCCAAGGGGGGCAGAAATGGTCTAAATACAATTTGCCCCCCAGGGGAGCGACCCTTGCCTAATGCGTCGCTCCCCATCTCAAAAAAAACAAACAAACAAAAAAAAAAACACAAAAAACTATTTGCCCAGGCGCCTAGAGGTTTCTGCCCCCCCTGTGGGCAGATCAGCCTAATACCAATAGGCCGATCTGCCCCCAGGGGGGGCAGAAATGGCCTAAAATAAATTTGCCCCCCTCACCCCCCCCCCCCCCCGGGAGCGACCCTTGCCTACAAGGTCGCTCCCCTTGCGTGACGGCGCAAAAAAAATATCCCTGGTGCCTAGTAGTTTCTGCCCCCCTTGGGGGCAGATTGACCTACAATCGGCCAATCTGCCCGCAAGGGGGGCAGAAAAGGACTAAATACAATTTGCCCCCCAGGGGAGCGACCCTTCCCTAATGGGTCGCTCCCCATCTCTACAAAAACAAACAAACAAACAAAAAAAAACCACAAAAAAAACAATTTGCCCTGGCGCCTAAAGGTTTCTGCCCCCCCGGGGGCAGATCGGCCTAATACCAATAGGCCGATCTGCCCCCAGGGGGGGCAGAAATGGCCTAAAATAAATTTGCCCCCCCAACCCCCTCTGGGAGCGACCCTTGCCTGCAAGGTCGCTCCCCTTGCGTGACGGCGCAAAAAAAAGATCCCTGGTGCCTAGTGGTTTCTGCCCCCCTTGGGGGCAGATTGACCTACAATCGGCCAATCTGCCTCCAAGGGGGGCAGAAATGGTCTAAATACAATTTGCCCCCCAGGGGAGCGACCCTTGCCTAATGCGTCGCTCCCCATCTCTAAAAAAACAAACAAACAAAAAAAAAAACCACACAAAAAAAAATGTGCCCTGGCGCCTAAAGGTTTCTGCCCCCCCCGGGGGCAGATCGGCCTAATACCAATAGGCCGATCTGCCCCCAGGGGGGCAGAAATGGCCTAAAATAAATTTGCCCCCCTCACCCCCCCCCCGGGGAGCGACCCTTGCCTACAAGGTCGCTCCCCTTGAGTGACGGTGCAAAAAAAAAGATCCCTGGTGCCTAGTGGTTTCTGCCCCCCTTGGGGGCAGATTGACCTACAATCGGCCAATCTGCCCCCAAGGGGGGCAGAAATGGTCTAAATTCAATTTGCCCCCCAGGGGAGCGACCCTTGCCTAATGCGTCGCTCCCCATCTCTAAAAAAACAAACAAACAAAAAAAAAAAACACACAAAATTTTTTTTGCCTGGTGCCTAAAGGTTTCTGCCCCCCCCCGGGGGCAGATCGGCCTAATACCAACAGGCCGATCTGCCCCCAGGGGGGCAGAAATGGCCTAAAATAAATTTGCCCCCCCACACCCCCCGGGGAGCGACCCTTGCCTGCAAAGTCGCTCCCCTTGCGTGACGGCGCAAAAAAAAGATCCCTGGTGCCTAGTGGTTTCTGCCCCCATTGGGGGCAGATTGACCTACAATCGGCCAATCTGCCCCCAAAGGGGGCAGAAATGGTCTAAATACAATTTGCCCCCCAGGGGAGCGACCCTTGCCTAATGCGTCGCTCCCCATCTCTAAAAAAACAAACAAACCAAAAAAAAAACACAAAAAAACTATTTGCCCAGGCGCCTAGAGGTTTCTGCCCCCCCCTGTGGGCAGATCGGCCTAATACCAATAGGCCGATCTGCCCCCAGGGGGGGCAGAAATGGCCTAAAATAAATTTGCCCCCCTCACCCCCCCCCCCCCCCCGGGAGCGACCCTTGCCTACAAGGTCGCTCCCCTTGCGTGACGGCGCAAAAAAAATATCCCTGGGGCCTAGTAGTTTCTGCCCCCCTTGGGGGCAGATTGACCTACAATCGGCCAATCTGCCCGCAAGGGGGGCAGAAAAAGACTAAATACAATTTGCCCCCCAGGGGAGCGACCCTTCCCTAATGGGTCGCTCCCCATCTCTACAAAAACAAACAAACAAACAAAAAAAAACCACAAAAAAAACAATTTGCCCTGGCGCCTAAAGGTTTCTGCCCCCCCCGGGGGCAGATCGGCCTAATACCAATAGGCCGATCTGCCCCCAGGGGGGGCAGAAATGGCCTAAAATAAATTTGCCCCCCCAACCCCCTCGGGGAGCGACCCTTGCCTGCAAGGTCGCTCCCCTTGCGTGACGGCGCAAAAAAAAGATCCCTGGTGCCTAGTGGTTTCTGCCCCCCTTGGGGGCAGATTGACCTACAATCGGCCAATCTGCCTCCAAGGGGGGCAGAAATGGTCTAAATACAATTTGCCCCCCAGGGGAGCGACCCTTGCCTAATGCGTCGCTCCCCATCTCTAAAAAAACAAACAAACAAAAAAAAAACCCACACAAAAAAAAATGTGCCCTGGCGCCTAAAGGTTTCTGCCCCCCCCGGGGGCAGATCGGCCTAATACCAATAGGCCGATCTGCCCCCAGGGGGGCAGAAATGGCCTAAAATAAATTTGCCCCCCTCACCCCCCCCCGGGGAGCGACCCTTGCCTACAAGGTCGCTCCCCTTGCGTGACGGCGCAAAAAAAAGATCCCTGGTGCCTAGTGGTTTCTGCCCCCCTTGGGGGCAGATTGACCTACAATCGGCCAATCTGCCCCCAAGGGGGGAAGAAATGGTCTAAATACAATTTGCCCCCCAGGGGACCGACCCTTGTCTAATGCGTCGCTCCCCATCTCTAAAAAAACAAACAAAAAAAAAAAAACCACAAAAAAACTATTTGCCCAGGCGCCTAGAGGTTTCTGCCCCCCCTGTGGGCAGATCGGCCTAATACCAATAGGCCGATCTGCCCCCAGGGGGGGCAGAAATGGCCTAAAATAAATTTGCCCCCCTCACCCCCCCCCCACCCCCCGGGGAGCGACCCTTGCCTACAAGGTCGCTCCCCTTGCGTGACGGCGCAAAAAAAAGATCCCTGGTGCCTAGTGGTTTCTGCCCCCCTTTGGGGGCAGATTGACCTACAATCGGCCAATCTGCCCCCAAGGGGGGCAGAAATGGTCTAAATACAATTTGCCCCCCAGGGGAGCGACCCTTGCCTAATGCGTCGCTCCCCATCTAAAAAAAAAACAAACAAACAAAAAAAAAAACACAAAAAACTATTTGCCCAGGCGCCTAGAGGTTTCTGCCCCCCCTGTGGGCAGATCAGCCTAATACCAATAGGCCAATCTGCCCCGAGGGGGGGGCAGAAATGGCCTAAAATAAATTTGCCCCCCTCACCCCCCCCCCCCGGGAGCGACCCTTGCCTACAAGGTCGCTCCCCTTGCGTGACGGCGCAAAAAAAATATCCCTGGGGCCTAGTAGTTTCTGCCCCCTTGGGGGCAGATTGACCTACAATCGGCCAATCTGCCCGCAAGGGGGGCAGAAAAGGACTAAATACAATTTGCCCCCCAGGGGAGCGACCCTTCCCTAATGGGTCGCTCCCCATCTCTACAAAAACAAACAAACAAACAAAAAAAAAAACACAAAAAAAAACAATTTGCCCTGGCGCCTAAAGGTTTCTGCCCCCCCCGGGGGCAGATCGGCCTAATACCAATAGGCCGATCTGCCCCCAGGGGGGGCAGAAATGGCCTAAAATAAATTTGCCCCCCCAACCCCCTCGGGGAGCGACCCTTGCCTGCAAGGTCGCTCCCCTTGCGTGACGGCGCAAAAAAAAGATCCCTGGTGCCTAGTGGTTTTCTGCCCCCCTTGGGGGCAGATTGACCTACAATCGGCCAATCTGCCTCCAAGGGGGGCAGAAATGGTCTAAATACAATTTGCCCCCCCAGGGGAGCGACCCTTGCCTAATGTGTCGCTCCCCATCTCTAAAAAAACAAACAAACAAAAAAAAAACCCACACAAAAAAAAATGTGCCCTGGCGCCTAAAGGTTTCTGCCCCCCCCGGGGGCAGAAATGGCCTAAAATAAATTTGCCCCCCTCACCCCCCCCCCGGGGAGCGACCCTTGCCTACAAGGTCGCTCCCCTTGCGTGACGGTGCAAAAAAAAGATCCCTGGTGCCTAGTGGTTTCTGCCCCCCTTGGGGGCAGATTGACCTACAATCGGCCAATCTGCCCCCAAGGGGGGCAGAAATGGTCTAAATACAATTTGCCCCCCAGGGGACCGACCCTTGTCTAATGCGTCGCTCCCCATCTCTAAAAAAACAAACAAACAAAAAAAAAAACACAAAAAAACTATTTGCCCAGGCGCCTAGAGGTTTCTGCCCCCCCTGTGGGCAGATCGGCCTAATACCAATAGGCCGATCTGCCCCCAGGGGCGGCAGAAATGGCCTAAAATAAATGTGCCCCCCTCACCCCCCCCCCCCACCCCCCGGGGAGCGACCCTTGCCTACAAGGTCGCTCCCCTTGCGTGACGGCGCAAAAAAAAGATCCCTGGTGCCTAGTGGTTTCTGCCCCCCTTGGGGGCAGATTGACCTACAATCGGCCAATCTGCCCCCAAGGGGGGCAGAAATGGTCTAAATACAATTTGCCCCCCAGGGGAGCGACCCTTGCCTAATGCGTCGCTCCCCATCTCTAAAAAAACAAACAAACAAAAAAAAAACACAAAAAACTATTTGCCCAGGCGCCTAGAGGTTTCTGCCCCCCCTGTTGGCAGATCGGCCTAATACTAATAGGCCGATCTGCCCCCAAGGGGGGCAGAAATGGCCTAAAATAAATTTGCCCCCCTCACCCCCCCCCCGGGGAGCGACCCTTGCCTACAAAGTCGCTCCCCTTGCGTGACGGCGCAAAAAAAAGATCCCTGGTGCCTAGTGGTTTCTGCCCACCTTGGGGGCAGATTGACCTAAAATCGGCCGATCTGCCCCCAAAGCGGGCAGAAATGGCCTAAATACAATTTGCCCCCCAAGGGAACGACCCTTGCCTAAGGGGTCGCTCCCCTTACGTGAAAAACAAACAAACAAAAAAAACTCCCTGGTGTCTAGTGGTTTCTGCCCCCCTTGGGGGCAGATTGGCCTCATAAAAATAAGCCAATCTGCCCCCAAAGGGGGCAGAAATGGCCTAAATATAATTTCCCCCTATGGGAGCGACCCTTGCCTAAGGGGTCGCATCCCACACCTAAAACACAAAAGAAAACAAATCAAAAAACAAAAAAAACAAAAGTATCCCTGGTGTCTAGAGGTTTCTGCCCCCCCTGGGGGCAGATCGGCCTATTATTAGGCCGATCTGAAAATGACCCCCTGGGAGCGACCCTTGCCCAAGGGGTCGCTCCCTTCTGTCAATTACATATAAAAATAAAAAAATCCCTGGTGTCTAGTGGGGTTTCAAAAGCCGGATTGCAAGCAATCCGGCTTTTGAAACCCTCGGAGAGACTTCAAAGGGAAGGAAATACATTTCCTTCCCTTTGAAGCCCCTCCGGGCCTCCCCCACGTGATCGAAAGAGAAATGCTGAGCATTTCTCTTTCGATCGCGCTGGAAGCTCTGCTTCCAGCGCGATGGGGGAGGTTGTGTGATTGTCAGCGCGCGCTCGCGTGCTGACGTCACAGGGGGGGTGGGGGGGGTCAGGGGTTGAAGGGGAAGGGATTCCCCTGTCAGCCCTGACCTAGGGGGGTGGGGGGGCGGCCCTCGGGAGGAGCGCTAGCGCTTCTCCCGAGGGCAGCATTCAGGACGTAATGGTTACGTCCATGGCGCCACACGGGCGCTGCCATGGACGTAACCATTACGTCCCTGGCGGGGAAGGGGTTAAAGGGAGAAAGCATATGCACTTTAGCATTGGTTAGCAGTGGTAAAGTGCGCAGAGTCTTAAAACCAGCAAAAACAGCATCTAAAAAGTGGAGGGAGGCAGGCAAAAAGTTAGGGGTAACCACCTTAAGGCTGTCAGGTCTAACATTTAATAACTGCTAACTTTCAATGGGGAGCAAATAGAAATGTTGATTCTGGTGTCTAAAGAATTGTAATCTAAAGCTCTCTTTAATGGTAAAGTCAGATTTTAAGTAACAATTCGGAAAATTACACTTTTAGAATGTGGGCATTTTCTTATCCTAACCATTTGGTACCTGTTCCTGGGTAGCATTTCTAGGTGTAGCTGGCTATTGGTCTTTGTGGATTGCTTCCAGACAGTGAGACACAGGAGGGAAAGATGTTGGGAGGATGGGCCATCTCAGACTTGATGAGGGAGAGGAGCTGTCACCTCCCACACCTGCACATCACAAAAGGCTTTGCCTGAGCATACTTACAAAGGATTTGATATAAGTCTTTGGTGACTCCAGACAACCTGAGGCCAGGGCAGTGAGACAAGAAAATCTGAGCACCTTTGGGGGTAGAGACCTCAAAAACCTTCTGCTATTTCAGCTTTTCAGTGCACCTTTCATCCAGACCTGTGAAAGACTCAGAAGGACTGTTGTGCTGCTCTTCAAGAAGGACTGCTACTCTGTTTCTGTGCTGCCCCGCTGCCTGAGTGAAAAGAACTGGACCTGTATTTTGAACGCAGGTCCACCAGAGTGACTCCAAGGGCTAGTTGTCTGGCCTCCTGATCAAAGCCTCAAGGACAGATCCATCCACCTTGAACCCCACTCCTGGACTCTATCTGCTTTGAGCCATAGCTCCAAGTGGTGCCACTTCAGGTCTGGGCTCATGGAAGTGGGCCTGAAGATGCTCTGTCTTCCCAGGAGTAATTCTCTTGGCAGAAACGAGGAGGCATGATGCCTCTTCTCACATCTCTGCTGCAGAACCACTGGACCACACAGAAACATTTGACTAATTTTCTATACAAAATTAGACAAATTGGCAGCAGAACAGCCTCCCATGGCACTCAACCAACGAGATAGCAGCACGTCATCATGATGACGCACCTAGGTCACGTTACTCAGAGGAACATTTAAGGCCAGAAAATATCCCCAAGCTAATATGCGAAGGAAAGAGGAACCAAATAGGTTCATAGCCAGGAGGAGACCTTGACAAAGCAAGTGGGGCATGAGGGGAAGTTTAACTAGGTCCTCTGACCAGGCGAACCTAGAACGTGACACAATTATGTATGTTCTTTTTACTTATATGTTAACAGAGTTTGACTACAAGGTCCACCTGCCTCCCTACCCTGGAAGAGCTCTAAATAGGATGCTACTAAGTAATGGGGAAGAGCAACAATCACACTTTATATGCATGATGAGTGCAGCACATACAACATCATGGTAATATCAAGGATAATGCTTGCACACTGTGTACCAACCTAGTACATGCAGAGTATGTGCACACCTTTAGGAGAACTGTGATGGAGACTCACACTTTGAACTGCTTACACACTGGCCCTACATAATGTGAAATGATCATAGTAATCACTTGGAAACATGTATTAGTATACAGAAAAATATATGTAGTGATGATGTGCTTGATAAATGTATCTCTATCTCTCTCATACCAACAGAGAAATGCGAACATAGAGACCAAATGGGTTGGTTTGTATGGCATGTATGAACATGGTGAATGGAAGCTCCACAATTGACTGTAAACAAATAGGATATCTTGTCAGATCATGAAGAAAGCCAACTAGCCTGGCCCTGTGTCTTGGCAGTCAGATTCAGTTCCTTCTGCAAGGTTGTGTTTACGAGATTCACTAGCAATGGTAATACCAGGCTACTGATTTCTTTGAGAACCTGAGGATGGTGTGGCCTCAGAGAAGTGAGAAGTTGATCTAGCCTTCACAATGGTATTAATGAGTTCATCGCTGGTGATTTTTTTAAATGAAGCAGGGCTCATTTACAATTTCTGTATTAGGATTTTATCCTTTTGCTCTCTTGATGCATAAGCAAAGGAGAGCGCTATATTTTGTTTTACCTTTGTTGAGACAATTTTGGAGGATACCTAGCATTTTCCTTCAGAAGCATTTTGAACTGTTCAAAAAGCCAGAGGCATGGTGTTGTTTGCTATATAAAAATGTTTTTAGCTTGGCCAGTTTCCATCTTTATGGTAAAATTTGCTTTTTTTGCTGTTGTTTATATGTGAATGAAAAAAAGCAAAGTTCATATGCATGGGTTTTGTTTCTTTATCAGACAGTAGCTATAGATTTTCCTTTCTTGATTCAGTTCCCTGGAGAATGAAGAAGCTATTTGTATTATAGTTTGATGTCTTTTCAGGGTTTTTGGTGCAAGTTCGTCTTTGATCTATGTCTAGGTTAAATTATATTTGTTTTCAAGTTCACTTATTCCCTGTTTGTTGGGAATTTTGGCAAATAAGTTTCTATTTCCAAGAAAAGGATACTAGAGTCAAGATTTCTATATTTTGTGACCCGGTATTGGGGTCATATTGGTTAACATGGCGTTGTGTTTTTGCAGAGATCAATGAGAAGAAGAGGAGTGAGTGGTCTGGCCAGTTTATCTGTAGTATTTAGCTGACCGTTAATTTGCCCAGTTTAAATATGTGAAGGATCTGAATGTAGTACTTTCTGTCAGTAGTCAATGGGCAAAATTGAGCAAGATTGTTGTTGTTTAAGTAAGTGGATAGTAGGGATACTGTAGTGCCTTTCCGATCTCACAAGTGCAATTTGAAATCCCCAAGGAAAAGGTTGTATGCTTTGATTTAATGTTCTGTAGAGCTTTCAAATAGTTGTTCAGCAAACGTTGCTTCTAGAGGATGGAACCTAGTGAGATTGAAAACAATTAATCCTATTTTGGTCAATAGACATTCAAATAACTTGAACTGTGATATCAAGAGGTTTCTACATTTGAAGGAATCTCTGTGGATAACTGTTACTCTCCCCCCTGCCTTGTTAGCTCTGTCAAATTGGGAAATATAAAATCTAAAGTTGATTGCGAAGTTTCACTTAGCCAAGCCTCTGTTAGGAATATCAGATCTATGTTGTGAGTAGTGATTAGATCCCTAATTTCTGATGACCTTCAAAACAGACTGGCAGTTTTTAAGGAGGCACTTCAGGGAGAATTGAATTGTGTGGCGCTTAGGACAGTTGGGAGCTTTATTTCTATCAGGCATCATGATGTATTGCTTTACCAAGAGTCAGTTGCATTTTTCTTACTTTACTCCTAATGGTAGAAATGTGGGAAACGTCTTGGGTGATGTTATGGTCGTTTTCTGTGCCATAGTCCCTTAGGAGATTGTCATGCTGCTCATGGATAGGAGAAGGATGCTCTCCTGTTATGACGATCTTTGTTGTTACGAGGTTTAGTTTTAGCAGTACCTCTCAGGAGGACTCTGCTGTGATGGGAAAGTGTTGAATACCATGCATGTATAGCACGTTGTCTAGTTTATCAAAGGAGGTCTGGCTGTCTGAAGCCACTGATCTTATTAGAGCGGTAAGGATGTAAATTTTGGACTCAAAATGTTAATGTCTGTGAGAATCAGCAGTTTTGATGGATTTGGAGTAAACAGGAGTGTACTTGCTCAGAATATTGTTTGTGGCAGTGAGGGCATCTGCAAAGATTTTCAGTATGGGGAATATGGGTGTGAAGTTGCTGGTTTCTTTGATAGAGAGACAGGATTTGAATGCAAAGTTAAATTTAGATGTGGTGGATGGAGATAAAGTACGCTGATAAATTATTTGTGGGTTATGTTGTAATGCCTTGGTCTGGTTGAAGCTAGAGAGGTGAGTGGAGGATGCAGCTGGAAATGTCACAATTCTAAGATTTTTCCTGACATTTCGGTCAATTTGAAAATGAATGTGGGCCAGTGGGATTTAAGTTGAAATGTGAGTCAGAACGTTTTATGTTGGTGTCATTGACTTGGTTCATGACTTTGCCTGTAACATCCGAGGAGATGCTTTTTGCCCTTTGTGATTAGTTGAAGCTGAGGTTGTAAGTTTTACCTGAAATAGGATTTTTACATTCTTTTATACTTTTTTATTGTTAGCATGTGCAGGAAATATCTAGTACACAGGAAAGTGCCATGAGGGAAGAAAGGAAGGTCATTTTTCAGAGTCTATTCTATAGTGTCCTAGATCTGTATCCCATGATTGTTTGATGTTTGAAGTCTTTAGCTCAGTCTTGGAGAAGTTCAGGGTATAGTATATTTCATTAGAATGAATGGCAGAAGGAAGTACTTTTATTTAGAATCTGTTCAGACTAGTGATTGTGTTTTTACCATAGAAGATGCTAGAGTTGTTGGTTTCTCTGTACTAAAATGGGATTAATTAATGTTCTTTAAGGTAGGCCTGATCGGGAACAAACTTGAAATTGCATGTTTTGCTTAGAATGAGAAATTCCTCCATAGTGCCAGATTTAAGGACATTGGTTGGGAAGCTTGTTTAAACAATTATTTTATGGTTTCTAACTGAGGCATTTGGAAAACTCTGACAATTGATTTCACTTACTGTTCTTGAGGGCTGGCATGATTTCCTCTTCTTTGTAAGACATGGAAGGGTAATGTAGAGTTTTCTCACTTTTATCTAGAGAGGCTAAAGGGACAATGAAAGGGACATGAACGAGCAATGCATGGGGATGAATAGGAGATGGATAGCAATAAAATGAATTATGGTACAACTTAAGTGGGTTGTTTTAATGATAAAAGTATTTCTCTAAAAGTATCAGCTGTCTCATTTCTCCATCTTTTTCTTTCTTCCCAAAGGTTCCCTGTATTTTCCACTTTAACAGGTCATTTTAATGGATTCAAGATTAGGGACAGCTACAGACTGCAAATATATCTCACCAGGGTCAACCTTCATGACCTACGAGACCTGGGAGACCCTGCAATATTCTCCTCACCCTACAGTGTGTAGGGGGTAATGCTCTTCGACCTTCACCTGAGGTCTTTGCTGGTATTAGCATATTTAAACATTGGTTTGCAGTAGCTTCCCCAGGATTGATGCCTACTGTTGCCTGAATGTGAATGGCATCCACCAGCCTCTAGGAAGCTCACACTAGTATGATTTGTAAATGAAAGCTAGTGTTTGGGACCATTATATGAATTTGTTCCCATTAATTATTCCAATCTTCAAACTGTTTGTGAGTGATCATAATTATCTGTGATACAGCCACCATTAAGTTGACATGTACTCCACCACAAAGCTATCGTTTTGCATATGGAGTATAGAAGATGGGGATAGATGTTACCTCCTGAAACAACAAGCTTACAAGTTCTCCACTGGGGTAGTACAAAGACATTTTCAACAGAACTGTAATCTTTAGTCAGCAGCTTTCTGTGGAAGACACAAATCAGCAGTCCTGCAACACATGCTGGGAAGAAGACTTGACTTCCCCAGAAATCCCTGATTTCAGCTGAGTGATGCACATTTTCCAACTTCAAGAACACATTGTCAGTTGGCTGCTCTCCTACTGTCATGATCAGGGCATAAATGCTGGAGCCTTCCTCCAATTCGTAGTAAACTCACCTGCACTGGACCTGCATGGACATTGCCCAGTGCTTTGCTGATGTGCAAATGAGTGCTACTGAGTGACACATGATGAAAAAATCATAGTAGATAAATAATGATGGCCAATGCACCTAATTTATTTGTTGATTTAAAGAATAGCAAGTTTCTGTGGTCAGTGTGTATTGTTATACGTTTGACCCCCCTTCAGGTAATTGTGTCTTTCTTGAAATGCCATTTCAATAGCCAATAATTCTCAAACAGTTACAGCAAATTTGACTTCTTGTAGGGACAGCTTCCAGGATGACAAAGCTATAGGATGTATCTGTCTCGTATCTGGATATCCTGCTCAAGGCTCCTTCAACAACCACTTGTTAAGCATATGCTTAAGCAATGGAGCAATACTCTGTGATAGAATTACATAACGCTTGGGCTGAGGTAAAAATATTCTTGAGAGTTTGAAAGGTGTATTTTGTTTTTGGGGCTCACTGTCATTTGACACCCTTGCCAAGCAGATTCCACATTTTGGTCACTACCTGTGTGCTGGATGTAATGTATTGGGCTCAAGATTTCTATTGCATAAAAGGCAACAGGTTCTACTGCAGTCACCACTTCACCATTCCTAAGTCTACATTTATATAATTAATCTTGGAATTAGATATTGTTGAATACTCTTGTCCAGCTCTTTCTGCAGGGGTGGCTCCTCCATTAGGGCGGAGGAGCGTGGTGCCCACCAGCAGCGGCAGCTGCAATTCTTTTCCCAAAAAGCGATAATAAACTGTGTTTATTATCGTTCTTTGGGAAAAGGGGCGGGGCCTTGTGGGTGATGAGCAGTGAGAAGGAGTGCACAGCACTCGCCCTCAAAGTGCATGTGTGTTTGGCCGGCTGTCTCGGGCCGGCCAAAAACACATGCGCATTGGGCTCTCTCTAGCCCAGCAACAAGGCTGCACAGGCTCCCAGTCTGCATGGGCGCACCCTGGCTGAGTGCTGCCATCCAATCCTAACGCTGCTCTAAGCAGCGTCAGGATTGGCAAAGGGCAAGCTGGGAGCCTCTACCTGCAGAGGAGCGGGAGAAACGGATGGCACGGCGGAGGTACTTTTTTTTTTTGTATTCTTCTATTCTTTTTAATTTAATCCTCCCAATGCCGCCCTGCCCCTTTTGCAGTCTGTGAGCCGCAACTGTCTTTCTGTAAAGTATAGTATGCAGTAATAGTTGTCATAGTTGTCTATGTATATTCAATTGTTCTGGGAAGATAATACAAGCAAGGTTAACAGACACTTGAATGTTAGTTCTACTATTAAAATAATATTAACAAAATGTTATAAACACCAGAATTCACTCATGGTGGAAGAATCTGGAACTACTTCTACACATTTCTGTTAAATCTGTCAGCCTTAGGGTTGTCTTCCCCTAAACATTTTGTCCTCACCCTCCTATTTTTCTGAACTCTTTTTTGGTGGCCCTAGGGCACTCCACACTTTACCAGTGCAAACCAGTGGTAAATTGCTTGTGCTCATTTCCTAAAACATGGTAAAATTATCTTATATCTGATTGGCATATTTTAATCTACTTAGAGGTCCTTAGTAAAGTTCTAAACTATATACCTAGGACTGGTAAATTAAATGCTACTAGTGGGCCTGCAGCTCTTATTGTGCACCTACTTAAGTAGCCCCTTAAAACATGTTACAGGCATGTCATGGCAACCTTCTGCCAGCTTTCAACTGTCAATTCGATTTTTAAAAATACCACTTTAAGAAATCATCATTCTCCTGCCCTAACTATTTGGTGCCTGTAGCCTCTTCCTGGGTCACATCACTGTTGGCAGTTGGACTTTGAGTATTCTCCTCAGACCACTACAAAGTAGAGGAGTAGGTGTGCCTGAATGGGTCATCACTGACAGGATAGGGTGGAGGAGCGGGGCACAGCCCCACTTACAAGTCAATAAGCTGTCCCCTTCTTTCACACAAAGGACTTCACACTAGCCCACTGTGCCTGTAGCCAGGCAGGGGCCAGGGCAGGGAGGCAGGAAATATCAAGCACTTCATAGGGATTCCATAGAAACGTCTCTAAAGCACCAGGAATAAAAATGGGACCACAAACACACTCTTAATTTGACTTTCTGGACTTGGCCTGCTGTGTGCAGCTCACATAGAAAGAGGAACAAATGAGGAGAAATAAAGATATTTCTGTGCTGACTAAATTATTTACATGTTGTCTCTAAGTTAAGCCTGACTGCTTTTTGTTTCAAGATACCACAGGGTTAAGCACAGGTTAATTTAGTGACTTTTTGTTGTTCACCCTGACAAGGATTGTGCTAATTATTTGAGTGGGGCATCCACCATTCTCAACTAATAGCCCGATTTCTTACAATGGAGTTATGATGAATGGTGATGGAAGACAGAAAGGATAGATGATTGAAGGGATGGATGGAAGGTAGTGTGAAAGGGAAAAGTGTGGATGAATTGGTGATAGGAGGATCACAAGAAAGGTGAAGGCATGAACAGATTAAATGATGGAAAAAAGGGTGAGAGGATGAACAGATTGATCCATGGGTGAAATTATTTATGATTTGATGAGTAGATGGGTGAATGAAAAGACAGATATGCATAGGTTGATGAATTAATTAATGTCTGGAAGAGTAAAAGAATGGATGGAAAGTTGAAAAGATTGATGGATGATTGAAACGATGAATGCCTGGGTGGGTGTGGTGAAGGATGAATAGATAGAAGGATGAAAAGTTGAAGGGTACCTTTCTACATAGAGTATGAATCTAATGGTGCCGTTAGAGGTATGATTCAAAGTGGAGGTTGTTTTATTTTCTCTCTACGCTCTTGAATGTTTGCTATATTTTCTAGGTAAAAGACCGGTAAAATTACCAGCCTTAGGAATTGCACTATAAAGGAAAATGGTGCCCAAAATATGCAGCAATTCCTATTTGGAAACACTAAGAATAATCAAGAAATGTTGCAAATTACAGATATAAATGTGCACTAAAATAGATGAAATCAATGTATGCGAGAAAATAACACACACATCCATATTGAACGCAATTATAAATCATTTTTTTATTTAATTTAATTTTTAAAATCTAAAAATGAGGGCCTTCTTACAGTTCCTACCACAAGAGGTTCACGTGCTCTCCCTTTGATGTGTTGCTTTTGAAAATGGTGTTTTTGTTCCACGGTCTACTTAATTTCTATGAGCAGACTCAAATACTTTTCAAATTGCACCTTTGGGTGCTTAATTCCTGCCAGCACTTCGACACTGTTAAATCCCTAAATTGTCTTCTGCTTTTTGGTGGTGAGACTTCAACCTAAGTTAATTATTTTTACAGATGTTCAGTTCCAAAAAAAAGCATTCAATTCAAGTAACCACTATAAAGGAATTACCTCCATCTATCTTCCTGCGGTGTCTACAAAATAACATTACCAGTTCTGTAATACTTAATGAGTGGAATGCTTCCTTTATGCCTCTTCAACATGCACTAAAGGGGTACAATTTACAACGTTTTTTTCGGAAAAACACGAATGTTAAAAGTCAAAATACATTTAGGAATTCACAGAAGGATACCTGGCAGGCGTAAATGGATTTACCACTGTAGATTTCTCTGCCATGAGTCTGTATAAAATCTGTATTGTTAAATCCTATGCAGCTGTGGGACGTGGGTATTGCAAGGCATTTGTAGCCCTGAATGTTTGGAAACACCCACTAACTCGTATGCCTGTGGCCATCACAAAACGTTGACATGACCCTTTGTCATTCTGGAAATGGTAGGAAATTTACTCTAGCCAAGGTTTGTAGTAACTCTTTTAAATGGATCATCGCAAAATTTCACGTGGTGTGGAGGAATGACTTAATGAGAAAAATTGTGTTCCCAAAAGAGGGAAAAAACATGATATATATTTGCGCAGGAGGCTCCATTCGCGAGGTGCTTACATTGACGCTATTTAGATTTCCACAGAGAGGGAATAGAAGCCCAGGGGATACACAATATATTTTCAATACTATGACTGTAGACCTGTGGCTGGTGCAGCAAGGTCGGTGTGCTACAGTAAGTGTTTGTGAAATGGCAGGGCGTAGCTTTGAGGGGGTGGGGGGTGTTCCACTGCCCCTAATACATGTACTTTGTGAAAAATATCTTAGTACAGGTGCTTTCAGTCGGGTTTGGTAAGGTATCTGTCGGATTTCACTAGAAATGTTTACAGACAGACAAAAACACACACATTCTGTCTATTTGGAAAGATGTTGGTTATTTCACAAAATAATGCGGTTTCTCTCACTTAGTACTCCTACCAGTCCCAGTCCTCTCCCTTTCCACTGCCTCTTAAGCCCCTCTAGTGTGCCTTAACATCATGTGCCGGTGTGATTGTTGGGCTATCTGAAGCTAAAACCCCCCAATCATACTGAACAAGCTACGCCCCTGTGAATTGGAAAAAACAAATGTAAAAAAACACGTTCAGCAGCAGATGGAAACCTCTGCATGTGCTTTTAGGTATTTTTTCATGATTCATGCCTAAGGTTTTCCTGGAGTAATGCCAATACTTATTATAGCCAATTGACATAAATTTCCTCTTGATTAAAATAGAAAATGCCTCTAAACATTTCACATGTATGAACGTCATTACGATTCCTAGGTTGAGACCCTAGGAGGAGGGGTTGCTTCCGGAGCAGTGCCGCAATCTACCTCGTGTGGCACTGCTGAACATATGTCTTTGTGTGTGACTGGATTGTCTGGTGCAACTCAAATCATTGCACACCAGACATTGTGCTTCATTCCAGGGAGGTACCGATTTTGGAGTTCCTTGTGTGTGGCCAGATTGTCTGGTGCGACTCATGTCATTGCGCACCAGACGTTGTGCCTCATTCTAGGGAGGTACACTGAGTTCTTTGTGTGACTGTCCAGAATTGTCTGGTGCGACCCAAGTCATTGCGCACCCGACTAGTGCCTCATTCTGATGAGGTACTGCATTGGAACCCTTTTTGTGTGTGGTCAAACTGTCTGAGGCACTCCTGATGTTGTGCCACAATCCAGGGAGGCACAGCATTGAGCACTTTACGCGTGGTCGATCGGAATCATCTGATTCGACTCAAGTCATCGTGCACCAGACGTTTTGCCTCCTTCCCAGAGGTATGGACCTGGTAACTCTTTGTGTACAAACAGAATTGTCGGGCCAGCTCAAGTCATCACACCCCAGACATGTGCCTCATTCCCCCAAGGTGCAGATTTAGTAACTATTTGGGTATTGGAGTGCCTGGCTGGGCTGAGTGCCACTTTGACTAGCGTGTGGCCGCAGCGACCCTCCCCCCCTGCTTTGCAGATCTCTGAGTGAACATCCCAATTGGTGTCCAAACCACTATATGTTAACTGTTGCCTGATCAGCCGTTATCTTTGTCTTCCCCTATCTTGTCCCTGGGATCCTGAGGAGTGTGACTTTGGCTGCCAGTGGCCTAGTATCAGGGGAAAGGCTGCTTCACCACCAGTTCAGGGGACGCAGGGTAGCAGGAACTGGTTGGAAGTTGGAGGGTGGTTTGGGGTCTCAGGTGTCTATGAACACAGTGATATTAACTGGCCAGATATCAGTGCACCGCATCAGGGTGCTAGGAATGAGTGTGTGCGAATGTGTTTGTATGATCCATGGCACCACAAAGAAATGGGGAGTGAATGTGAGGGATTGAGTTTGAATGAGTTTGAATGATTGATAGAACAACACACTGGTTTTGCCATACAAGTTATTTCTTGCCAGAGGACTCCCATGGTTGACATTAAGTTTTACTTGTGCGGCCCAGGCCGCGGAGCTAATTAAAAGTGCAGCAAGTCTTAGCATGAACATAGTGCTGCTAACGTTGTGAACTGGGGTGCACCCTTTAACAGTGTGTTATTGAATTGGGGTAATCTCTATGGTGGGTCTTGTGCTGGCAATGTTTGGTACTGCATGAGGGTGCTGAGAGGGAAAGTATTACTCTACTCACGGGTACAAAATGTTTATGGTGTTTAACACAATTGGGTCTAGTACTGAGTAATAATTGTAAATGTGAGTTATGCCCAGATTTACATGATGATCCTGCTGAGTTAATAATGTGTGTGTTGAATACAAATTTTATTTACATAGACCTTGTGTGAAGTCTCTTTTGTGACGCTAAATGTAATTGTTGTGTGGAAGTGCTGTGTCATTGCTTTACACATCGTCTCTGTGCTAGGCCTGATTGCTCTGTGCCAAGCTACCCAAGGGTCAGCGCAGGTTATAAAGTGAGTGTAATCACCCAACTCTTGCACGAATGGTAGTTTCTGCCTGGCTAGGGCCTTCCCTCAGCCAACCAGAATGTGCTGCCTCTAACAGGTGCTATCTAAATAAAATTGAGGATTGATCATGTACATTTTGAGGGTGCATTTTTTAAATACACAATTTATTAGTGGTGTACCAAATAAAATTCATCCAGCAGAGTTGTGCAACATTCACAGCTTTTGCACATTTACAATGTATAATGTATTTTTGTTTGCAAGAGAATTGATCCACAATAACCTGTTTCACGAAAAAACATTCCGGCTAATGTATGTTTTACCAAGTTTTTCTCCCACAAAAATCCATACATAATGGGTATTTTTTAAACTTCAATAATGTCTCACAATGTTGATGAGATATAAAAAAATATTCTTGTAATAGTAGTAGGTGAAGCTTCATAATTTGGATCTTGTCTAGTAGGACCAGCACATAAACGTGTCTTTGTCAAGTGGAAATGTCCAACCCTGATTAAAAGAATCAACACCTGCAGATATTTCCACCTGCAGATGTAACCTTTAACTGTAGAAACATTGTAAGTGTGGCAAACTGTCTGTGGCAGTTTTTTAGGGTTTGGGTGGAAGCAGGGATTGCCATTAAAGAGACTTCTGGGTGACTGCTATGAAGGTTATGAAAACTCTCAATGTCATATTTTTGTGGGTATTCACAAACATTGCAAATATTGTATCGACTTTGCACACCAACAGTGAGTGACAAAAACAGATGGGGTACATGAAGGTCTTAATTTGGGATTTGGTTGCTGGTGGGTGCTACACACAATAATTTTTGGATACCAGCAGTTAGTTTTCAGATATTGACTGAGAGCAACAGAGTTAAAAACATGCAAATGGGAAAGAAGGAGATAGGTATTAGATGGAAAAACCATCACAAAGGGATGAAGCAGAGATCCGCAAGAGTGAGATAAAGGAGTAGCAGTGTCTGGTAGTGGATTGGGGAGGCCCAAAGTTTATAGCATGTGCGGCAGGTTTCTGAGCAGAGCTTTGGGCAGCAGCACTCATTCCTTTACAAATAAAGCACTAGGTAGGTGTGCAAATTGGTGTAAAATTTACAAACAGTTTCTGATTGCATTGGGGTAGGAATTCTGCTTCCTGCAAAAACCAAAAGTTATGGTCTTTTTGTTTTTGGTCCTGCAAGAGTACATAAGTACATCATGGGAGAGCCACACTGGATCCCTCAAAAATACAGCAAATCCCAGGGTTTGAATTTCTTTTCAGTTTTAATCACTGGGTGGCAGGTACCTGAGGGGTTAAGGGGTCTGTACACTACCCTCTTATGCCTTTTTTTATAAGCTTTCCAACTACAGGATGAGTCCTAGGGACATGTAATGGTTGCTGCAACATTTTGCTGAGATGTTGCATCTGGGTTTTTGAATTGTAAGTACTACAGTACTTCCCCCGGTACCACGATACCCAATAGGTTGACTAGAGAAAAAGCTCTTTAACACAATGGGATTTGAGTATTTTTAAAATGTCCTGTACTGCAGGAGTCCTGATGTCCGGAACAGTCCAAAGATCACTAACTTTTCAAGGGGGTTAAAACCTTCATGACCACATAAGCACCAGTTTAAACACCAATTCCTAATAAACTATTCAACAGATTTACAACAAATAACAAAAAGAACACTTTCTGAGTAAACTTCAAATACTATGGCAAATTTGGTGTGATTCCGTTCAGTCATTTTTCTGTACTGGAGAACATATTCTCCTAAGAGAAATAAAATAGGATAGTGATGTTTTGGTTGCCTCACTTTTTCTTTACCCCAACTTGACAAACTAGCTCAAAACGTTTGAAGAAGTAGCCGAACTGAGGGAACCTTTTTTGGAAAGTTTCATGCAGATTCATCAAATGGTGAAAATGTCAGTTAAGACATACAGTTTTAAACTAACAAAACCACTGAAATCAACAATTATAGTTATTTCAATTAACTATAACTCATGCCCCCACCAAGCACAGTGTTGCCATCAATTATGCCATTTCAGATGCTGCAGTGAGGTTTTCAGTGATGTTACAGAACATGTCATGAGTGATGTAATATAGGAGGTATTTAGCCATGCATGGCAAAAGCTTTTTCCTGGCCCCTGCTTGACAATCACCTTGAAACTTAACAGGAAGGAGCTAAGCAAAAAAGAGGTCTCTTTTGTAAAGTTTTGTGAAGGTTCATCACATCGCACCAATGCTATTAGCAAACCAAAAAGTCATTTCCTATGGAAACACCATCCTAACTGGAACTACACAGTGAGGGATCGCTATGCAGTGACAATTCCTCAATTGGAATGGAGGAGCGTCATCCCCCACCCCCTGCTGACAGTGCAACAAGCATGAAAAATAAAATTGTAATGAAGAGATTTCAGTACCATTTTATTTTTCAGTTCAGCTGAGACAAGGTGATCACTGGGCGGGTCCACTGCTGCTAATTGGCAGCTGGGAGCAGTGGTAGTTATGTGCATGTCACTTTGGCCGGCTGTCTTTCAATGGCCAGCCTGACATGCACATTTTAAGCCTCTACAACCCACGCTGTCTTAGCTAGATGGAGAGCACGCACAGGCACCTAGTGCCTCAGGCAGCATTGAGGATGCCCGATCTGGCCAATCCTGGTGCTTCTCACATGCAGAGCAATATTTAGCAGCAGCATGAGAGCAGCACGAGGATGAGAGCCTCGCCACCTCTAATAACATGTTCTTGTTCCCTCTTGAGTCTTGGCAGCTGATTAGCTGAGCCACAGGTGCTGTTGTTAATCCCCTGAAATGCCAGTTGGAGGTCGTGGAGGGAGCAGGAGCAAATGGCCTCTGGCCCCAGAGCAGACTCCCCATTCCCATTAGAGACTGTCACCTGTAGGGACTGTATAATAAATTGTGTTTATGGTATACAACATTGTCACTCTATAAACTGCTCTATTTCTGGGTTATTGCTGATTTATTGAGTGTTTTGTTGGAAGCCTAATGTCAAGTCAATGAGCTAAGAGAGCAGCGTGTTCTTCCCTTGGGAGGAAGGGGAGTGTATCATTCAAAGGCTGGCATCAAATCCCCTTGTAATGGACCCACCCCCTCCTCCAGTTCAAAGTGAAGGGGGCATCTCATGCCTCGCTCCAAATGTCCATTTATATAAATGGCTGCTCTTTTGTTTCTCTGGAGGGCCTCCAGAACACTGAAGAGACAGAGGGGGATGGAGGTGGAGGGCAGCCAGGGAGAGTTGGAAGTAAATAGAGAAATGGTAGAGTGAGAGGCAAGAGGAGGGAGGGAAAAATCTGTAATTGAAGCAAGGAATAAAGGAGAGATAGTGGAGGCGTAAAAGTAGGACGTGGTGAAGGGAGGACAGAGTCACAGAAAGGGTGAAGGATGGTAAAAGGAGGAATAAGGTGAGGTATCAGGAAGAGGGGATGAGTGTGGGAGAATAGCGAGAGAGATTGGGAAGGAGATAGGAGGGAGGGAGGTGAAGTGAATGAGTGAGGGGAAAGGTGTGGGGGTGCGATTTCTCGACGCTCTTTCCAGCAGCAGTACTAGATTTAGGGCCTGATTTAAGTTAAGTGCGCCCAGTGCAGCGCCACATTTCCTGTGCCACTTAGTACCCCCTTAACGCCACCATGTGTGCCCTGTATTTAAAATACGGTGCACTGTTAGGGTAGTTAGGGGACTAGCATCAGAATTCTTTACCCTAGTCCGGCGCTTTGCAGGATTATTGTCAAAAATTCTGATGCTACTCCTGCAAATCACCCAGAGGCCCATTGTAACCAATGGAAGCCTCCTCTGAGCAGGCTTTAAAAGTACTGAAAAAAAAACTTGTGCCATTTTTTTGGACCTCCTAACAGGATAACTCCCCTCAGGCATAATGTAGAGCAAAGGGTTACAAAGTGGCACTTTGTAAATATGGCAAGGGGTTTTTGGCCTTATAACGCCACATTAGCATAAGAAAATGACGCTAATGTGTTATTAGAATGGTGCTAGGCTCTCTTAAATCTGGGCCCTAGTCATTTTAAGGGATTGCTGGTCTGTAAAATGGCGCAAACAGGCAGCAGCAGAGCTAGGGGCAGAGGCACGCACTGGAGGATACTGAGCACGGAAGGAGTCTTTCAAGAAAAAAAAGTGTGCACTGTAAGTGGGTCAAACATTTGCCCCACCGTTTTAGAAAGCAAGGGCCTGCTACAACCATGGATTTCAATAAATTATTTCGAACAGGGTGTATTGACAATGTTGTGAACTAAAGGCTTCAAAGGGATGTACAGAGACAGAAAGTCTGATTTTATTCACAGGAGTAAACAACACTGCTGCTTTAAAAATATCTGTATTTGCAGGAAAGGACAGCTGTAACAGTTTTCAAGTTAGTTACACTGCACCCTCCAAGAACTCAGCAGGCGTCTTGGCCACCTCACAGCTGTTCTACTGTTGTCCCAGTACCAGAAACAAAATTCCAGAGGTCCTTTATAGTCAACAATTATCTTCTTTCTAATCCTTCTAAGAAAGATGGTGTCACCCATTATTTTCGAAAAAATACTAAGTACAAAACAACTCTCAGGGAAATGAAAAAAAACTGCGTAATTTTGGCGTCTCTGTAAGGTAATACTATTCGAAAACGGCTGTTAAGCTGAATCAGCTATTGTGGCTTTACAGCATCAATCATATCAGTATTGTACTCTTTTGACATTTTTTCCTCAAGATTTATGTGCTTGTGAAAACCACACGCGTTACCCTAGTAGCAAGCTTGAAACCTATCACCATTACCATCATGGTGACACAATGCTGGGCGAGCAGACTAAATGACAAACAGGATCCGTGCTTTTTCCCAGAGATAAGTGTGTGTTTAGGATAAATGGTCTGTAGCACAATTTGGAGTACATCCAGCATCACTATCTGCTCCACTGTTATTACACTTTTTATGGAAAACCGCAACTTTATCCCTTAATCTGCCAAACCACAGTCATGATGTCTCACACTGCACAGCACCTCACTGACCCCCTCTGAAGCAGAGACAAACAATTATAGGTGGGTTATAAATACTTTGTTTGAATTTTCTGAGAAAAAGAACTGAGTATTTGTACTCCGCAGTTTTGCTGAATTGTTGACAGACTTTGTGACTGGCCATTCACATTGGAGCTAAATCACGGCGGGCCAGATTTACAAGGCCCTTGTACCACCAAAGCGTCACTTTTTGTGATGCTCCGGTGGTGCTGTGCAGTGCGCTACATTTACAAGTCTGTGCTAAGCCACTTTTTGTGGCTTAACGCCACCTTGTAAATATGGGCCCCTCCGATGCAGTTTTCTGCATCGGAGGGGCGTGCAATGGGTGTTGCTGTGGGCGTTCCACCGCAACACCCATTGCTTTTGAAGCTGCCCAAGATTTATAACAAGTCTGAAATCTGTGGCAGCACCAAAAACTAAATCCACGTCAGCGGTGGCATTTGCATGGCAGAACAAGGAGGAATACTTTTATTCCTCCTCGTTTTTGCTTTTTTCCATTTGTGCTGCATGCTGCAGCACACATAGAAAGAGCAAAAGGCCATGAATGATTGTTTATGTGCAGGAAGGGTTACCTTCCTGCATATAAACAATCATTCAAATATGACAATTTGGTACTGCTCTGTGTGCTGCATTCTGCAGCACACATAGAAGTTCCAAATTGCCATTGTAGATTGTTTACATGCAGGAAGGGATACCTTCCGGCACATAAACAATCAATCCCCTCAATGCAGACACCATTGCACTATGGTGCTAGAATGCCTGCATTGGTGCTGGCAGCTAAGTTTAGTGCGGTCCAGGGGAAAACACAGGGGTACGCCATATTTTTGTGAAATTGGTGCACCCCTGCATTTCAGTGGGTGATGCAGTGCAAAGCTGAAAAGTTTCTCACAGTACCACGCTGCACCTCTTCTTAGTAAATCTGGCCCAAAGTTTCTTCCAAGCATAAATCTGACACCTGCAAATATTTGCAATTCGTGCTTGATTCGTAAGAGAAAAATATGTATAAATGTCTTTACCAGTGTGTTATGTATGCAAGCTCTCCATAAATTCTTCATATATGAATTCAGCGCTATTTGGACACTTGGTACAACAGGAAAGCTTCCTGATGACTCATGAGCTACTGAAAGGTCCATATGTTCAACAGTTATTCTTGACCAAGAATTATTTTTTAATGACTATCTAACGTTCAAAAATCATGCCTGAAATATTCAATGTAAAATCTTTTTTGTTCATTTTAAACTTATTTTTTACAATTACTACAATATGGCCCTCATTACAACCCTGGCGATCGGTGATAAAGCGGCGGTAATACCGCCAACAGGCCGGTGGTAAAAAAAAATGGAATCACGACCATGGCGAAACTGCCAACACAGACAAGCACTTTAACACTCCGACCACCACGGCGGTAGAAACAAACACCGCGGCGGTAACCACCAACAGACAGGCGGAAGACAATGTACCGCCCACACTATTACAAGACACCAATCCTCCAGCTTTTCCGGGGAGGTACCAACGCCATCAAAAGCATGGCGGAAACAGTCTGTGGAACGGAAACCACTCACCTCTCGACACCCAACGAGGAACCAGGACGCCATGGAGCCCGAGTTACAGGCGTTACCAATGTTGGTTTGCCTCCTCTTCTACCAGGAACATCAAAGACGGCGGCGACGACCACGATGAGCACTGCACCTAGCACAAAGGGGAGGGGGGAGGAAAAAGAGAGTGACACACACGCAACACGTAACGCCCCCACCTCTCACCCACAACAACAGACATACAAACACATCCAAAAACATCACAGATACACCTCGTCACCCCGGAAGAACACAAGGACAAAACGAAATGATTGTAACGAGTGTAATCATTGAAAATCTAGATAGGTCAAGATAACTTTAAAAGATCAGTATATACAAATATTTACAGCAAGTACACAAGTCCATATACTGTTCCATTACATGTCCGTGGACCAGTGGTCCCAAAAAGCATGGACGAAGCCCACACATGACACCTGCCTCAAAACGAAGAGAACACTGCAGGGGCATCAGGTCGAAAACAACACACGCACCTCAGGGGGATGGGGAGGGGGGCACCTCAGCCGGACGACGGGACGACGCCACTGCTCCACGAGGGTGCTCCATGCCCACTGCTTGCTCCTGGGGAGTACAAAGCCACAGATTCTCAAGTCTCTCAAGTGGGTGGTTTGCCCACTACTTGGTCCTAGGGAGTACAAAGCCATAGTCCCTCAAGTCTTTCAAGTGGGTGGTTTTCCCACTGCTTGGTCCTGGGGAATACAAAGCCACAGTCTCTCAAGTCTCTTGAGTGGGTGGTTTGCCTACTGCTTGGTCCTCGGGAGTACAAAGCCACAGTCTCTCTAGCGGATGCTTTTCTCCACTGGTTCTGGAGGGAGCATAGTGCCCAGAGTGCTTCATCCTGCCAAGGACTGGGGTAGTGGATGCTGTGTTCCACTGGTTCTGGAGGGGGCTTTGTGCCCAGAGTGCTTCATCCTGCCAAGGACTGGGGTAATGGATGCTTTTCTCCACTGGTTCTGGAGGGGGCTTTGTGCCCAGAGTCCTTCATCCTGCCAAGGACTGGGGTAGTGGATGCTGTTCTCCACTGGTTCTGGAGGGGGCATGGTGCCCAGAGTGCTTCATCCTGCCAAGGACTGGGGTAGTGGATGCTGTTCTTCACTGGTTCTGGAGGGGGCATGGTGCCCAGTGATGCTTCACCTGGGGTGTGGCAGTTCCCATTCCCTCACCTGGGTGATTGAGCCACGAGATTTTCAGGGAACAGGTAGCATGATACTCCATGGAGGCAGAGACACACTCCACCCTGCGGCGACTTAGCCTGCCAACTGCTGGTAGTGCCAGTGCTGGTTGTGATGCCTCATGTAGTGTGTGCAGGGTCCAGGATGTCTCCTGCAGCCTCGGACGCCTGCCCACTGGAGATGCTGCTGATGTCTGCTGTGGTGACACTGGCTGGGCACGTCGCGGGGCAGGTGGCAGTGGCTGCAGCGGTGTCTGCGGCGGAGATGCTGGAGGTGGTGCAGGTGTCAGCACCTGTGGAGGGAGACACCAGGCCTTCTCCTGCAGTCTCGGAAGGGTGCCCACTGGGGATGATGCTGGGGACTGTAGTAGAGGCAGCAGACAAGCAGGTGGCGGTACAGGTGGCGGTTGTTGCGGCGGTGGCCACCGCCGTACAGGTTGCTGTTCTGTCTTGCAGAAGAGGTGACACCAGTTCCTCACCTGGAGGCTCCGTGCCCCAAGCTGATTTCCCTTTGCCCTTGTGTCTCTTCCCCACCTTGAAGTCGCTGCTGGGACCTTGGGACTGTCCTCTTTGGTTCTGGAAGAGGCCTTGCTGGGTGTTTGGTGCGGCTTTTCCCTTCGACATGTGGGCTCCTTCTTCACCTTGGCAGGTGGCAGAATAGGGTGGTCCTGGGCCTCACTAGGTGGCACACTGGCAGCCCTGATGGGTGCCTCCTTCACTTTTCCCGGACTTGCAGGGACCACAGTGCTCGAGGATTTTGTGGCTGAGGTGCTGGGCTGGGATCTAGAAATCCTGGCCATAGGGGAAGGACGGGGGAGAGGTGTAGGGAAGAGGTCAAGTGAAGCTAGGAAAAGTTTCTTAGACACACTGGGATGGGAAGATGGAGGGGGTTTGGGAGTGGAGGAAGAGGTAGTGGTTGTAGGAGGTGTACGTCTGCTGAGTTTGGGTGGAGGTGCAGAGGCTTTTGTGAGGTGGATGGCTGTTGAGTGGGTGTGTGCCTGCGTTTGTGTAATTTGGGAGGAGGGCTCACAGACACACTGGGAGAGGATACAGGTGACGTGTGCATGGTAGTGTTGGTGGTGATTGCACATGAGTAGTGTGTGGTGATGGGCGTGCTGGTGATGGAGGTAGTGGCTGAGGATGTAGTGCATGCAGGTCTGAGAGGAGACAAGACAGGGAGGGAGGTGGAGGAGGGGTACACAGTGGAGGCAGTAGATGTTGGTGTGTCTGCATGGGTATGGTGCTTGTGTGAGTGCCTGTGGGATGTGTGGTGCTTATGTTTGCCTGAGCCACTTTTGTGTGTTGATGTGTGTGCATGCTGGTCTGATGGTATGCTTGGGATAGGCTGAGGTAGAGGGCATTGGTTCTGGGTAGTGGAAGTTGGAGGGGGGAGGCTGGACACAGGGACAATGGCTGCCATCAGTGCTGAGGCTAGAGCCTGAAATGCTCTCTGTTGGGCCGCCACGCCCGAATGAATGCCCTCCAGGTATGCATTTGTTTGTTGCAAATGCCTCTCGACACCCTGGATGGCATTCAAAATGGTTCACTGCCCAACAGTGAGGGGTCTCAGGAGGTCAATAGCCTCCTCACTGAGGGCAGCACCCACTGCTGCAAAAGATGGGAGGACCTCCGCCGCTGGAGCAAGAAGACGGCGGAGGCCCAGCTGGGGATGGCCTCCCAACGAGGAAGGGATGCCCGTCGAGCCCTGACCCCACTGATGGCCCACTTACTGGCGGTGGCCTATCCGAAGCTGGATGGGCACTTGGGGGCATCACAGCAGCCACAAGGAGGTGACCGCCATTTTCTATCTGTTCCCAGGGTCTGCACTTCCTTGGCGATGGCACTCCAAATACCCTTCTTCTGGTGGGCGCTGACCTAGAGGAAAGGTAAAGTAAGAATGGATTTCACTCCCCCGTCCGGTTATTCTTACTCATTGGCCACAACTTTCCAACCATGCCCTGAAACACATACACTGACCATCCTCACATGCTGGCCACAGCCCCCCCACCCATGTATCTTCCATGCACACCACTCCATACATTCATGTCCCATCCATCATGCTCACAGTGTACTCACCTGTTTGTCTGGAGGACCGTAGAGTAGCGTGTACTGGGGGAGGACCCCAGCCACCAGGTTATCCAACTCCTCTGCAGTGAAGGCAGGGGCCCTTTCCCCAGACACTGTAGCCATTGTCACTTCCAGACTCAGGTCACAGCAGCACTTGCAGTGTAGGTCCTCTCCTGTTGAAGGTCAGGTATCAAGTGAGTGAACAGATAGAAAATGGCGGTCACGCAACGGCGGTGCGTACCGTCACCGCCAGCGTACATCGTCATTGGCTCCTGGAACCCATAGGGCCCAATGATAACCAATGCTGAATTGCACTGCGGTCTTCGTTCGCCTACCGCAATGCTGTACAATGCCAGCGCAGTTACCTCATTTCCCCTTGTCCCTCCTTACAGGTCAGGCAGCCACCATTTCAGGGGGCCACATGGCAGGGCAACGAACTGCGTCACAGCACTTTTGGGCAGGAATACGGACAGACAGCACCACACACCGATTACATCACAATAGTGCAAAACACCCTTGTGCAACCTATGTGGTATATGACCTTCTGCTCACCCTTCTCCTCCATAGGGCACATCCGCTGGGGCAGATGATGAGATGGCATCATCCTCCGGTGTACAGACCCCTGGTGGACCTGTCGACAATGGAAGACAGACACATCATTATCACCTACAGACTTGATCATGCCACAATCCATGAACTGTGTGCCCAGTTGGAGCCAGACCTGCTGTCATCTATCCGCCATCCCACAGGAATCCCCCCTCTAGTGCAGGTCCTGTCAGTGCTCCATTTCCTGGCCAGTGATTCCTTTCAAACAACAGTGGACATGGCATCAGGGATGTCACAACCAATGTTCTCTAACATGTTGTCCAGACTGTTGTCTGCCCTGCTGAAACACATGCACATCTACATTGTTTTCCCCCAGGTGGAGGATTTTTCCACAGTGAAAGGTGACTTCTATGCCCTGGGACATATCCCCAACATTATTGGTGCCATTGATGGTACACATGTGGCATTTGTCCCACCCCGCAGGAATGAACAGGTGTACAGAAACCACAAAAGCTACCATTCCATGAATGTGCAGATGGTGTGTTTGGCAGACCAGTACATCTCCCATGTGAATGCCAAGTATCCTGGCTCAGTGCATGACGCTTACATTTTGAGGAATAGCAGCATCCCTTATGTTATGGGCCAACTCCAGAGGCACCTTGTGTGGCTAATAGGTGAGCCCAAGGTCCCCACACAGTTTGATTAGGTGTCTCAGTATGGGAGTGTCCCTAAGGGTTAGTGTGTGTCTAACAGTTGTCCTTCGATATTTGCAGGTGACTCTGGTTACCCCAACCTGTCATGGCTACTGACCCCAGTGAGGAATCCCAGGACAAGGGCAGAGGAACGCTACAATGAGGCACATGGGCGAACTAGGAGGATCATAGAGCGGACTTTCGGCTTCCTGAAGGCCAGGTTCCGGTGCCTCTATCTGACAGGTGGCTCCCTATGCTACTCACCGAAGAAGGTGTGCTAGATCATCGTTGCATGCTGTATGTTGCACAACCTGGCTTTGTGACACCAGGTGCTTTTTGTACAGGAGGATGGGCCTGATGTTGGTCTTGTGGCAGCTGTGGAGCCTGTGGGCAGTGAAGAAGAGGAGGCAGAAGAAGAAGATATAGACGACCGAAACAACATCATCATGCAATACGTCCAGTGAGACACAGGTTAGAGACTGGCACTGCTCCTCTCATATCAGACTACTGTAAGACATTGCATGATTGTGCCTTTTACCTCTGTGCATGGACCCTGACAACTGTCATACATTGGTATGTGCAAATGAACAGTGACATTGATATTTGTCAAAGAGGTTGTAATAACACACATGTGAAAGTACAGACTGACTCCAGATCATTTTGTGATTCAAGGGTATTTAAGTGCTATTCAGTGAAGGGGTATGTGTAATGGGCTGGGGTGATGGTGGAGGAATGTCCATTGTGGAGTCCAGTCTCTTTGTATCACAGGTGCATTGTCCGAGGGGGCATAAGAAGTGGAGTAATGGCAGTTCAAGGTGGTCAGGGTGACGTAGTGGGACAGAAGGGAGACAATCAGGAGAGTCTCATTTCCTGGTGGGGGTCTTGACAATGTTCTCTGTCTTGTGCCTGGATCGCAGCGACCGTTTGTGGGGTGGTTCTCCTTCTGCAGGGAGTGGGGTGCTAGTGGCCTGTTGGTCCTGTGGCGGGACCTCCTGTCCTCTAGCGCCAGCGGAGGTGGAGGGCTGTTTATCGTTCAGGCTAGTGTCAGCGAGCCGTTGGTGTATCACTGTCTCCCTCATGGTGTTGGCCATGTCTGCCAGCACCCCTGCAATGGTGACAAGGGTGGTGTTAAGGGACTTCAAGTCCTCCCAGACCCCCAGGTACTGTTCCTCCTGCAGCCGCTGGGTCTCCTGAAACTTGGCCAGTACCGTGCCCATGGTCTCCTGGGAATGGTGGTATGCTCCCATGATTTTGGAGAGTGCCTAATGGAGAGTGGGTTCCCTGGGCCTGTCCTCCCCCTGTTGCACAGCAGTCCTCCCAGCTTCCCTGTTGTCCTGTGCCTCTGTCCCCTGAACCGAGTGCCCAGTGCCACTGACCCCAGGTCCCTGATTGTCTTGGGTTAGTGAGTTTGCTAGGGGTCCCTGTAGTGGTGGACACACTGCTGACTGATGTGTCCTGTAGACAGTGGCATTGGCCTGCTGGGTGGGTGCTGTGGTGGTGTTTCCTGAGGGGGGAGGTTCAGTGGTGGGTTGTGACTGTGGCAAGGGAACCGACTGTCCAGAGGTCCCTGATGGGCCGGGCTGGTCATCTTGATCCAGGCGTGCAGAGCTGCTGTTGTCACAGTGGGCCTCTTCTGTGGGGGGACTGGATATGGCTGGCACTTCTTGTCCAGTGACGTTGGGTAGGGGTCCTGTTGGGGTGTAAATGCATTGTTATTGTATCTGTGTGTGCCATCTTGTGCAATGGGTGAGTTACCCTCTACTCCTGTGCTTGCCTTATTGCCTTGGCCCTTGTGATATTGGTGATTTTGTGGCCTGGGTAAGTCTCTCAACTGGACATGCTTTGGTGATGGGTGTCCATGCATTTGTGTTACATGCAGGGCTTGGTTTTGGGATGTGTGGGTTGTGATAGTGGGGTATCTGTGAGGTGTTGGGATGATGGGGTGTGAAGGTAGGGGTAGGAGTCTGTGATGGCATACAGGTAGGGTGGGGGGGATATAATAGTAAATATTTGCCTTACCAGATTCCAGTCCTCCTGCTACTCCTGCGAGGCCCTCAGGATGCATGATCGCCAGGACTTGCTCCTCCCATGTTGTTAGTTGTGGGGTAGGACGTGGGGGTCCACCGCCAGTCCTCTGTACGGCTACCTGGTGTCTGGATACCACGGAACGCACCTTACCCCGTAGCTCATTCCACCTCTTCCTGATGTCATCCCGTGTTCTTGGGTGCTGTCCCACAGCGTTGACCCTGTCGACAATTCTCCGCCATAGCTCCATCTTCCTTGCAATTGAGGTCTGCTGCACCTGTGATCCGAAAAGCTGTGGCTCTACCCAAATGATTTCCTCCACCATGACCCTGAGCTCCTCCTCAGAAAACCTGGGGTGTCTTTGAGGTGCCAAAATGTGGTGTGGGTGATGTGTGAGGTGATGTTTGTTGTGCTGTGTGAAGTGTTGTGTTGGTGTGTGTTCTTTGAGGTGTGTGGATGTTGTATGAGTGATGGTGTTGTGTGCTTGTGGATGCTAGTGTTGTGTTTGCTATTCTCTCTCTCTCTGCTTATTCCAAAAAAGTCATTGTAAGGGGTTGTGGGAATGTGTGTGTGTGTTTTATAGTGGTGTGAGAGTGTGGGTGTGGTGTGTGTATGTGTATCAGGTGTGTGTATTTTGATTTGTCCAATGTGATTGTGTTTTGTAAATGTGTGTGTATTTTGAGCGCAGTGGTGTGTACTGCCAATGGATTACCGCGGTTGAAAGACCGCTGCGTTGGTGTGATGGTGTAAGTTTTGCTATCCCCAGTTTATCACTGACCTTTGGTGTGGCGGACTTGTGTGGGTGTCTGTAATGTGGCGGATTACGAGATGTGGGTCGTAATACCTGTAGCGGATATTCGCCACGGTATCTTGACAGCCGTCAGCACAGCGGTAAGCTGGATTTACCACCAGGGTTGTAATGAGGGCCTATATTACCTACCGATGTTAGTCAGTAAGTAGTTATAGTTAGGACCTAATTACCATAGACAAAGCATTTTTTGTCTTGCCAATAACTTTGGTGTCATTTAATGAATCTTGATGACATTTTCAAAAATTGTACGCTAATTACTTCAGCTGATGTGTGAAAAGTTTCGGGGTGATTTGTCAAGTGAAGGGCGAGAAAAAAGAGGGGGAAAACATGTTTTCCCCATGCCATTTCCTATAGGGATTTTGAACACAACTACATCCCAAACCGCTGAATTGAATTACACCAAATTTGGCAGAAAGCTAGATCTTGATCCAGAAAGATTCCTTTTTGTGAGTTGACATGCATAACTTCACTACGTATGGAGTTATTAAAGGAAAAAGAAATAGAGATATCTAGGGATGTGGATCCTTCATGAATCCACCCACAGGGGTTTAGTGGATCCTGGGAAAAGCAAGGACCTGATCGGTTGGTGGCAATTTGACAGGAAAGTTGCAGCCACCATTTTCTTTGTCGCTAGGCTCTGGGGATGGGCAAAACTATTGTGTAAAAACAAAGGGTTAGGATGGAGGTTTCCTGACCCCATGGACAGACGGAGGGGGCCCATTTTTTTCTGATCAAATAGTCAGATCCCCCATTGTAAATCTGTGATGGATCCATGGATCCAAACCTAAATGGCAAAAAATAGAGGCACTTACAACCCAACCCTCGGCACACACAGCTAAAAGCCATGTGCAACGTTGGTTTGGATATGTGCGGCCAACCCACACTGTATACAACTATATCAATGCACAGTAATTATATATTAATTAACATTTTAAAAAATATAGAAATTCTCTGAAAAAAACAAAGGTTGCAGGGACATTATAGTTAGGTTTCACGTTTTACAAACACAAAACCACAGAAATTCAGTAGTTGTAGTTATACTTACCTGAAGTAACTATAGCTCATACCATAAACTAACTTTAGTCTACGAGACATAGGCCCTCATTACAACCCGGGTGGTCGGTGATAAAGCAGTGGTAATACCGCAAACAGGCTGGCGGTAACCAAAATGGAATTATGACCACGGCGGAAACCGCTCAGACAGACAGCCACTTTAACACACTGACCGCCATGGCGGAATCAACAAGCACCACAGCGGTAACTGCCAACAGCCAGGCGGAAGACAATGTACCGCCCACACTATTCTAACTGGCCTATCCACCACCTTTTCCAGGGCGGTACCAACAACATCAAAAGCATGGCAGAAACAGAGCTCAGAAGTCAAAGGACTCACCTTTGGAAACTCAGGGAACATCCACGATGCCATGGATATTTCCGATGCTCGTCTACCTTCGACGGCATCCCCCGCTGGGCCTCTGCCGTCTTCCGTGCCCAGCGTCTCAGGTCCTCCCACCGTTTCCGACAGTGGGTGCTCCGCCTGCCATAGACCCCCATGGTCCACACGTTGTTGGTGATGGCATGCCATATACCCTTTTTTGATGGGTGCTGACCTGCAGAGGAATACACATAGGAAAATGGATCAGTCAGACCATCCTGTCTGTTACACTCATGGCCCACCATAGCCCTCACATCCCTTTACGCACAGACATTGCCCACCATACATGCAGCACGCTGCCCAGGGCCCTTTCACCAACCCCCGCCAAACAAGGCCCTCACACAGCACTCCATGCATTTATGCCACATGCATCGTGCTCACAGTGTATTCACCTGTTGGTCTGAAGGCGGTCAGGTAGCAAGTGAGTGAACAGATAGGAAATGGCGGTCACGTCCGCGGCAGTGCGTACCGTCACCACCGGCATACATCACCATTGGCCACTGTAACCCATAGGGCCCAATGGTATCCAATGAGGAGTTGCACGGTGGTTCTCGACTGCCTCCTGCAACGGCGCACAACGTCAGAGGAATTACCTCATTTCCACATGTCCTTCCATACAGGACAGGCGGACGCGATTTCAGGGGGGGGCAGGCCATGGCACATAACTGCGTCACACTACACATAGGCACTATTTGGGCCTATCCAACAATATACAGTTAAAGTCACAACATGCAATGCAGTGTAGTGTTTGTAAATATGGAATACTGACCAGCTGCTCACTGTTTTGTCCCCTAGATTGCAACCACTGCGGATGAATAGGAGCTGGAGACACCACCCCCGTGTACAGGCCCCTGGTGGTCTTGGCAAAAATGGAGGACAGGCACATTATCCTCACCTATAGACTGGACAGGGCCATAATCACAGAGTTGTGTGCCCAATTGGAGCCTGACCTAATCTCTGCTATCCGTCAGCCCGCCGGGATCCCCCCTCTTGTGCAAGTCCTATCTGTGCTCCATTTCCTGTCAACTGGCTCCTTCCAAGTGACAGTGGGCTTGGCAGCAGGAATGTCTCAGCCAATGTTCTCAATAGTGCTGATCAGAGTGTTGTCTGCCCTGATTAAACACATGCGCAGCTACATCGTTTTACCCCAGGTGGAGGATTTGGCCACAGTGAAAGCTGATTTCAATGCAATGAGACATATCTCCAACAATATTGGGGTTATTGATGGTACGCATATTGCATTTGTTCCCCCTCGGAGAAATTAACAGGTGTTCAGAAATCGAAAGAGCTTTCACTCCATGAATGTGCAGACAGTGCGGCTGGCGGACCAGTACATCTCCCATGTCAATGCAAAGTAACCTGGGTCTGTGTGTGATGCCTTTATCCTGAGGAATAGCAGCATCCCATATGTGATGGCTCAACTCCAGAGGCACCTGGTGTAGCTAATAGGTGAGCCCTAGTTCCCACCCAGTTGGTGTTGGTGTATGGGTATGGTGTGGGCCCTAAGGGTTGGTGTGTGGCTAACAGTTGCTCCTCGATATTTTCAGGTGACTCTGGTTCCCACAACCTCTAATGGCTACTGACCCCAGTGAGGAATCCCAGGACAAGGGCAGAGGAACGTTACAATGAGGCACATGGACGAACAAGAGGAATCATAGAGAGGACATTTGGCCTCTTGAAGGCCAGGTTTCATTGCCTCCATCTAACAGGTGGATCCCTGTACTGCTCACCCAAAAAGGTCTGCCAGATCATCGTGGCATGCTGTATGTTGCACAACCTTGCCTTACGTCACCAGCTGCCTTTTCTGCTGGAGGATGAGGCTGGAGATGGCCGTGTGGCAGCAGTGGACCCTGTGGACAGTGAAGATGAGGAGGCAGCAGATGAGGATAAGGACAACAGAAGTGCAATAATTTGACAATACTTCCAATGACACAATGGTAAGACACTGTAACTTCACTTTACAGTGACAGTTTTGTGTTTGACATTGTCACTGACAGGCTGATTTTCTCACTTCTATGGCCACTTACTGCACCCTTTGGCATATCTATTTTCAGATATTTGTGCCCAACTATCGCTCCTGGTGTGTTGACTGCAGCCAACTGCAGGTCATTCCTATGTATACATTACTGTACAGTTGTACTGCAGTGTTTAAAGCTTGTTAAACAAATACATAGTTCAATTATTTGACAGACTCCAAACTTGCATTTACTCAAATGGTGTTTATTTAAGTGCCAAGAAGTAGAGGGGATGTGCAATGGACTGGGGTGATGGTGGAGGAATGTCCAGGATAGAGTCCAGTCTATGTTGATCACAGGTGCATTGTCCAAGGGGGCATAGGAAGTGGAGCATTGGCAGTTCAAGGTGGACAGGGAGACTGAGTTGGACACAAGGGTGACAATCAGGAGAATCTTATTTCCTGGCGGGAGTCTTAACAATAGTCTCTGGCTTCTGCCTGGATCACAGAGACTATTTGCGGGGTGGTTCTCCTTCTGCAGGGGGAGGGATGCTGGTGGCTTCTTGGTCCTCTGACAGGGCCTCCTGTCCACTAGCGGCAGTGAAGGTGGAAGGCTGTTCAGTGGTTTGGCTAGTGTCAGGGGCCCGCCGGTGTGCCACTGCCTCCCTCATGGTGTTGGCCATGTTTGCCAGCACCCCTGCAATGGTGACCAGGTTGGTGTTTATGTCCTTCAAGTCCTCCCTGATCCCCAGGTACTGTCCCTCCTGCAGCCACTGGGTCCCCTGCAACTTGTCCAGTATCTGGACCATCATCTCCTGGGAATGGTGGTATGCTCCCAGGATCTTGGTGAGTGCCCTGTGTAGAGTTGGTTTCTTGGGCCTGTCCTCCCCCTGTCGCACAGCAGTCCTCCCAGCTTCCCTGTTGTTCTGTGCCGCTGTCCCCTGAACCGTGTGCCCACTGCCACTGACCCCAGGTCCCTGATCGTCCTGGATTTGTGGGTTTGCCTGGGGTCCATGTAGTGGTGGACACTCTGCTGATTGATGTGTCCTGGGGACAGAGGTATGGGCTCGCTGGGTGGGTACTGTGCTGGTGTTTCCTGAGGGGGAGGCTTTGTGGTGGAATGGGACTGTGCCTGGGTAACCGACTGTCCGGCGGTCCCTGATGGGCCAGGTTTGTCATCCAGATCCAGGCATCCAGAGCTGCTGTCATCACTGTGGGCCTCTTCTGGGGGGACTGGATGTTGCTGGCACCTCCTCTCCGGTGACATTGGGTGAGGGACCTGTGGGGATGTAAATGCAGTGTTATTGTTTCTCCGTGTGACATCTTGTTCATGGGTGTGTTGCCCTCTATGGTTGTTATTGCCCTGGCAGCTTTGCCTTGTGTGAGTAGTTGTTTGGTGGGCTAGGTGATTCTCTCTAGTGTGCATGCTTTAGTGATGGCTGTCCATACAGGTCTGTGATGGGGATCCGTGCATTGGTGTTACATTCAGGGCTTGGTATTGGGAGGGGTGGGTTGTGATGGTGGGGTGTGTGTGAGGTGGTGGAGTCATGGGAGTAAGGGTGGGGGTAGGTGATGGCATGCAGGTAGGGGGGGTGATAGCAATAGAGATTTGACTTACCAGAGTCCAGTCCTCCTCCTACTCATGCCAGGCCCTCAGGATGCATGATTGCCAAGACTTGCTCCTCTCATGTTGTTAGTGGGGGGGAGGAGGTGGGGTCCAACGCCAGTCCTCTGTACTGCGAGTTGGTGTCTTGCTGCTGTGGAACACTCCTTCCCCCGTAGGTCTTTCCACCTCTTCCTAATGTCATCCCTTGTTCTGGGATGCTGTCCTACTGCATTGACCATGTCCACGATTCTCTGCCATAGCTCCATCTTCCTTGCAATGGATGTCTGCTGCACCTGTGACCCAAATAGCTGTGGCTCTACCCGGATTATTTCCTCCACCATGACCCTTAGCTCCTCCTCTGAGAACCTAGGGTGTTGTTGTGGTGCCATGGGTGAAGTGTGAGTTGTGCGGGTGAGGGTGTGTGGGGTGATGTGTTGGGGTGTGTGATGTAAGGTGCGTGGATGGTGTATAGGTGATGGTGGTATGTGGCTGTGGTCTTGTCTGTGGTCTTGTTTGTGGTCTTGCTATCTCTCTTGTGGCATTGTTTTTAGTCGTAAAGGGTTGTTGGTAATGTGGGTGTGTGTTTTATAGTGGTGTGGTGTGTGTATGGGTGTCAGGTTTGTGTCATTCAAATTGTCCAATGTAGTGTTGTTTTGTATATGTGTGTGTATTTTGAGCGCAGCGGTGTGTAGCTCAAATGGTTTACTGCCATTGAATATCCGCTGTGGTGATTCGTGGGTCATAATGTGGTGGGTGTAGGTCTGTTGGCGTAACAGTGTGGGTTTTGCTACTGCCAGTATTTCACTGACCTTTGAGCTGGCGGACTTGTGAATGTGGCTGTAGAGTGACGGATTGCTATGTGTGTGTCATAATATGGGTGGCGGTAATCCGCTGTGGTGGCGGTATGTTGGCGGCAGTCAGCATGGTGGTAAGCGGTACTTACCGCCAATGTCATAATGAGGGCCATAGTGTCTTAACATAAGTATAACTATAAGTATCACTATAACTGCTGAATTTCTATGGTTTTGTGTGCGTAAATGTGGCTCTAACTATAATGACCCTGTAACGGGTTTTTTCTCAGTAAATTATATTATAAGTACATTCTTAGCACCAATCCTCATTGTTTGATTCATCCACACCAGGCCCATGCACTTATTCAATTAAAATTCAATTCAATTCAAATTTATAGAGGACATAGCTAGCCCAATGGGGGTTTCCAGTGCTAGTGAAGAAAAGAGGAAACAGAACCAGAACACTAGAAGAGCCAGGTCTTAAACATCTTCCTGAACAGTCCATAGAAGTTACAGAAGTGGCGAGAGTGAGGCAGAGAATTCCATAACCTATGTCCTAAAAATGAAAAAGACCAACCTACCTTGTCTTGCAAGTCTCACTTTTGTAATAATAGATAAATTAGACCTGCTTGTCCTAAGCTTCCGCTTGTGTATATAACAGTAAATCAAGGAGCGAATAAATAAATGTCAAAACTTAATGCAAAGCTTTACAACCATAGCATAAATACTTAAACTTTATGCTTTTGCGATAGGAAGGTGATTCAAAAAGGTGAGGGTGTTGAAAACGAACGCGCTTCAAGAAATATCACAAAGTAGCCATGCAGCAGAATTCTGAACAATTGGCAATTGCTTTACAACCATAACAACTATCATCCAATCTAAAAATTACATGGGCCAGCACAATTGTTTTTTGGGTCTGAGGAGGTAAGAGCCATAGTATCTTTTTTTAAGCATTTTAGTAGGCCAAAACAACATGTGCGGCCTTAGTGGTTTTGTGCTCCATAGTCAATTTGTCATCCAGCCAGAAACCCAAATCCTTGACCGCCTGGTTAGGAGTCTGACAATTGCCTATACCTCAGGCCAGCAGTAAGTACCCCACACCAGGAGCTGGTTGCCCAAAACCAGCTTTTCCATCTTACTACCATTTAATTTCACACAGTTAAGCCTCATACAATTAGTCACATTGTTAAAGCAGTGGACCAAGCTGGAAGGGATTCTATGTTTGAGTACGACGAAGAAAAGGATACGGCAATTTTAGTATCATTTACATAGAAATAAATTGATTATCCATGATTCACCACTATGTCTGCCAAAGGGCAGACATAAATGTTAAAGAATGTCAGACTCAATGAAGAGCCTACGGACTCTGTGTGGTAACCAGGTCACCCAAGGTTCACAAGATGGGCAATAACCTGAAATGAGAGTTCCTTAAGGAAGTATTGAACCCAGGCAAGAGCCTTGTCTTGAATGTCAACACCTGCTAATTGCTTAAGAATGGGAGAGCAATATTTTTTCATTTGCATAACTAATGCAGTTAGAAGTAAAAGTGTGTTTTAAGAATGTGAATGAGACCTGTGTTGCCTGACAGTTTGTTGTTCCCAATGAATAGACATTTTCATGGTCCAGTACACATAGGGAGAGATGCCATGGTTAGATTGTTCAGGCAGAATTGGTTCAACTCCTGATTTAGAGTTCTGGCTGAGGAACTGTGCCATGGCTATGTGACCTATCAGCAAATAAATGAATAGAGGGAGAAGCACAACAGTAACCATGAGTCACATAGGCATATCAGGAGGACCCTTTAACAGAATGCAGTTGAACTTCATCAAGATGCTTATTTCTAACAGGTCTACATATGTCCTGTCAAAGTGTGCATTTTCTCTTGATGGATGGAAGCCTTCCCAATATGGAGAAATGATAGCCTCACTGTAACCAAACTGCTGTTGCAACAACTCATACAACGCTTCACATTTCTGGTTTCCTTGAAGTCAGATAGAGGAACTCATTTTAATGATGAAATAATACCATTAGAATGTTGTGTGCCGCACTTCAAGTGACATAACGATTACATTCTTGGTACCGACCAGACGCTTCTGGTACTGTAGAACAGATCAATGGGGCACTGAAGTCTCATTTAGCCAAAGTTTGTGTGTTCACTGCTTTGTAGTGGCCAAATGCTCTGCAGTTGGTATTGATAGTTTCCAAATTACTTCTGATAGAAGAATAGGATTGTCACCACATGAAATACTTATAGGACATACCATGAGACTGCCTGCCGGGCCTGCAAATGCACAAGCAAATATCACAGATGACATGATTCTCAACTAATGCAAAGGCCTGGCTGATGTGATACATTAAGTATCTCACCAGGCAGAAGCTGTTACTGCCATTCCACATCAAGAGCAATGCCACAACCTTAGTCCTGGTGACTGGATTGAAGTGAAGAAACAAGTTTGGAAGTCATGTTTTGCACAAAGGTGGAAAGGAACTTATCAGGTTATCCTGATCACCAGTACAGCTATGAAATGTGGTGGATTGTCTACCTGAATACATGCCTTCCACACCCAGAGAGTGAGATGTCCACTAGAAAAAGTGGTGACGTCTGAAGCAAGTCTGCAACTTCTAGCGCCTGGTCATCCATGAAGACGAGAGGGGGGGTGTTGTGCACCAGAGTGCCAGCCATCCAAGTCCCAGAACTCTCACAGAGTGGTGTGAGAATGCCAGGGGAAGAAGAGGAGGAGATAAGATCACAGTAAGGAAGCACTGGAGAGCAACCACAGGTGAAAACAAGTGCCCTTGGTGAAGGAACAAGCAAGAGGAGTGGGAAAGCCCTAAAAAAGTGAGAGGAGTGGCCAAGGAGAAGAAAGAGACTGAGATCTAGTGTGTCAGTTAAACGCATAGCACAAACTATCACCGAAGAGATAGAGTCAAATGGTGTGGGCGATGCTGAGGGAGATCACCAGACACCGAGAGGATCAAAGAGAGCAAGACTACCTTGTCACAAGTATTCACCACCTGAATGAAGTCATTACACTGACGGTGTGCCTGACTTGACAATCTATGACCCAAATGATCTGAGAGCAGAGCCACTTGATCCCCCATGATGTGCTACAAGGGTAATAGTGATTGATTTATTGCACTCAATCAATTTGACAAAATATTATCCTGTCAGTTTCAAACTATGTCTGCACTGAACTGACCTTGAATGAATTTTACAATTATTGCTATAAAAGAAAAGATATTAGAGAAAAATACATAGAGAATTAAGAAGAATCCATAGTGCCAAGGCTGCACTAGAAGAGTACGGTTGCCGTTTTAATAAGAAAGTGGAGTAAGGTTTGGGATGCCTCACAAAGACGGCTATATGTAAGCTAAATTAAATAACTGCATTTAACAACAACAGGTTTTGCTCAATTTGCACAAGTACAACTAATTGCAGAATAATACAAATCTGTTTTGCTGCTATTTTCTACTTGTCTGACTGTTGACAAACGTGTTTCCTTACAAGACTGAATGTAGGGTTGTGCTTGTTGTGATATTTCGAGTTGCTGTATTAGTATTAACTCTTTTAGTTGGTATGACTATTACTCCTGAGATAGGTACACTTAGGTCAATATCTACACGTATATCACCTCCACATTCAATAGATGAGATAAAACTTAAGGCTTCATTTATAGATGCTTCAGATGGAGATTTCAAGTCACACGTTTATTCTAGATTATTGCAAGAATACTTATATGTTAAAAGTTGCTATATCTGTGCACATTGCCCGCTTTAGCTGCTGAGGATGTAAATTATCATCTCATTCCACTTTTATATGCAATATCCACCAGTTAAGGAAATATAAACAGCTTGGTATTTATTTAGGTCCCCCACTAGAAGAGACACTGTTAAAGCATGAGTGAAATTTGACGTGTTTCATGAATCCATTAGAAAAGAAATTCAGATAAACTTTGGAAGAGAAGAGAGCACACGTTTCATAAGGCAACAGAAAAAGAAGATTCATTTAAGAATGTGTGAATTAAAGAAGATGAGTATAAAGGAAAAAGAGTGTATCCTAGAATGAAATTAGACAGTCAACAGAAGAGAACGCTATGCATTTACAAAAGAAGGCCCAACATTGGAACTCAACACATAAGAATAAGTAGATGTGAGCACACATTTGAACTTTTTGAAGGGTCTGTTCATATTCTTACTGGAAAAGACCCTGTAATCCCTGGAGTAAATTTTGCATATGGACCAGATGTCTATTTTCAGCTGCTGCTGCTGCTGCTGCTGCTGATTGGGAAGTTACATTTTATTTAGCATTAGTATTCCAAAATATGTCTCATGTGAGTAGTTTTGATGTTGTTGAGAAGAGCTCACCAAGTAGGGGTGTTGCAAAGCAAGATGGCTGAATAGGTGTATGCGCTGAAACTCCCGCCAGAGAATTCCTGACTCACTCCCCCATCATCTTGTCACTGTGGATTGCAAACCTGGCATTGAAAGGAGCCTGTGGGGGTTGCAGGAACCGTAAGACAAAAGGTGGCCTAGCTGCCAGAGAACGTGTTGCCATGGGCCTCACTCTGCTCCGTCCTAAAACGACTTTGGGGGGCCCAGGGCGCTGATAGTGAGGATCGGTGACTGGATCTAAGAGCCCCCCCAATGACAACCATTGCCTGATGACCCTGGCAAGGGATTGGTGTCCCTCGGAGCTGATGCCCCGAGGCCCGAGATACGATCGGTGACCTGCGCCATGTAGGCCCATCAGAAGAAGCGGCCTGATTTGATAGGAGGTCCACCTTGCCCAGGGAGGGCTGATTCCATCCACAGATGCTACTGGGCAGCGGCAGCTGGGCCCTGTGCTGCCTGAGACCCTACCCCCAAGAAGAAATAACCAAGGAGCCTGTGGCTCACGACACTTATGGTTCGCAGGTAACCAAGGCCGGTGCCTGAAAATATACTGGCTATCCCCCGGAAAGTCTGGGTGTGCCCTCACACATCACTCTTGCAAGGGGGAGGGGTCTGGTGGGGCCTAGTGCCACGAGTCCTGAAGGAGCACTACCCTTGAATTCCCTGACTGGGCCCCCAGGCACAATGAATGACTGTCCACCTCCGACACCAGATGCTATTGAGGGGCTGCTGTTGACTCAGACCCTCGGAGCTGCTTGGCGACGAGGAGCCGCCCGTATAGGAGGGTTACCAGCTGGACCCTTGCCCCTTCTATTCGTTCCTCTACATTCACCCTCCTAAGTACTGGGGTAACAGTTTATCACGCAGCCTGGAACCTGGGATGTACTTCTTCATGACTCGTGTCAGGAGTGGACTGAGACTTTTACTAGGTATTCCCAGTGAACCTGGCGACTTGCTGAATGTCTGCCATTCTGACCCCGTAAACAGCGTGAAGAGAAACACTAATTCAGTGACTACTGGTGAAACTTAAAAGTGGTGGGTTGTAAGATGAATTAACATATTTTGGTGCACAAGCAAAGTGAGCGAGCCTGACGTTTTCAAGGATGCTCCCCCTGAGAAAATAGGTGCAATTTTCATCATTATTTCAGAGATAAAAACATAAGATCATAAATGTCCACAAATAGACACACTTAACAATTGTTTACTCTGTTGTGACAGAACAGTGCTGGGCGAACCACGGAAGCTTGAAGCCAGCTGAAGCCTGATGCATGGCTCCGGCTCAGCTAAAGTCCTCTTGGACTTTCAAACCCACAACGAGCTGAGCTTTGTGTTGCTTCTGCCTGCCACTAATGATGTAACATACTTTGCTAAGAATGGCAGACAAATTATTGATCTGGGAGGTAAAACAAGAAATCGAGATAACTATCTGGCGGCTGACTTGCAGGACTGGCTTTAGGGAAGTATGACAGGTGTCAGCACACCAGGCACTTAGCTTGTGAAGCGCTGTGTTCAAACATACCCTACGGGTCTAATAGCAGCTGCTGCAGAGTTTCTGCACTGATATCGCCCACCTCAGCACCATCAAGCCCATATTGTTGGACAATTGTTAGAATATTTTCCGGGCTTCTGAAACGTTTGGAAATATTATCCCAATTCAGGCGTGCAGCCGGTGCATATACATGTTACTTTGAGAAGATAATTTCCCTTTCTGATAGGTTGATACTGAGCAGTTTCATCATCCCATGGACGCATTTTACAGCAAAGTTCTGGGTGTCAGGCACAGTGCTCAATTGATGTGTCTCCGACACTCAAATCTTGCTGAAAGGTTGAAATTGCCCGTGAGAGAGTGTAGTTTATATAATCTATATTAACATGAAATGTTTATGAAATAATGTGTGATAATGCCACATAGGTACTGAATTAATGTGATTTGATTAAAACGTGCACTTGAAATGTGACCACGGGGAGTGGATGCCAATGTATACGGGGACTAATAGAAATGACTAATGTTGATAAAATAAAGTATGGTTTTATACTAATTACTAATGATTATGATTATTAAAGTTATGCTAAATAAATCTTGCAGGCCTTAAGTTAACATGAGGGAAGCTTAGCTGCCTGGCTCTCATATAAAATGTGTTCTTTCTAAACGTGCAGTGTGCTGACTCGCAAAAGGACATGACCTCTTGTTTTTCTTCGACCAGAAGCTGAATGTAACCATAGTGGATCCGTTCTCATGAAATTCACCTTGCTTGTAGAAATGTTTAGCTAAAATGCAACAGTGTAGATTAATATAATGTACAAGGTTGTTCAAACCGATACGGACAATGGAGCTACCAACCAAAAGATGTGCAAAGAATTACAGAAGGATGAATTCATACCGGATGTGGTACCTCTGAAGACGTCAATCATATGGACCAATAAAATGACTGTATATTAATATGGAGTGAAAAATTAATGACATTGGTGGTCATTACAACCCTGGCGGTCGGTGTTAAAGCGGCGGTAAGACCGCCAACAGGCCGGCAGTAAAAAAATTGCAATTACAACCGTGGCGGAAACCGCCAACAAAGACAGCCACTTTAACACTCCGACCGCCACATCGGTACAGACAAACTGCTTGGCGGTCACCACCAACAGACGGTGAAGACAAAGTAACGCCCACAGTATCACAACCTACCAATCCGCCACCTTTTCCGGGGCGGATTCACCGCGGATAAAAACACGGCGGAAACAGGATTTCAAAGGGAAAACGCTCACCGCTACACACCCCACGAGGAACCAGGACACCATGGAGCCGGAACTCCAAATTCTCCCTGCGATAGTCTTCCTGCTCCTCTACCAGGAGCACGAACGCCGGCGGCGAAGACCACGGTGAGTACTGCACCTATGACACAGGGAAGGGGGGAGGGAAAAAACAGGGACACACACACGCAACACACAACACCCCCACCCTCACTCACTACAACACACACACTAATACATATTTATACTTGATAGTTACACCCCCAACCCCCCCCCCCCGGAAGAATGCAAAGACAAAAGAAAATGAGTGTAACCATTGTAATATATTAAAATCAAGTAGGCAAAAATATATATATACACCATAAACAAAATATACACCAAGCTTAGTAGTCGAGGTAGTGCTCCAATGAAGTCCGTGGAACACTGGGCCCACACGGTATGGGCGAGGCCCAGACAAGATCCCCGACCATGACGGAGAGAACACTGCAGGGGCATCAGAGAGCAAGACAACAGACACCTCAGGGGGAGGGAATGGGGAATGGGGGGGCACCTCAGCCGGATGAGTGCACGACGCCAAATCCACGAGAGGGCCACATGCCCACTGTTACATCCTGGGGAGTGCAAAGCCACAGTCTCTCAAGTCTATACAGTGGGTGGGTTGCCCACTGTTCAATCCTGGGGAGTGCAAAGCCACAGTCTTTCAAGTCTCTACAGTGGGTGGGTTGCCCACTGTTCCATCCTGGGGAGTGCAAAGCCACAGTTTCTCAAGTCTCTACAGTGGGTGGGTTGCCCACTGTTCAATCCTGGGGAGTGCAAAGCCACAGTCTCTCAAGTCTCTACGGTGGGTGGGTTGCCCACTGTTCCATCCTGGGGAGTGCAACGCCACAGTCTCTCAAGTCTCTACAGTGGGTGGGTTGCCCACTGTTCCATCCTGGGGAGTGCAAAGCCACAGTCTCTCAAGTGGATGACAGTCTCCACTGATTCTTGAGGGGGCTCTGTGCCCAGAGTGCTTCACCTGCTAAGGACAGAGGTAGTGGATGTATCTCTCCACTGGTTCTGGAGGGGGATGGTGCCCAGAGTGCTTCATCCTGCTAAGGACAGAGGTAGTGGATGTATCTCTCCACTGGTTCAGGAGGGGGCATGGTGCCCAGAGTGCTTCATCCTGCTCGTGACGGACTCAGTAGCGTCAGTGCCCTTTGCGCTCATGGGCCAGCGGTGCTTGAGGCGGCGGTACCCTGTTCAGCAGTGCTTGAGGCGGCGGTGCCCTGTTCAGCGGTGCTTGAGGCGGCGGGTTCCTCTGCAATGACTCATCTGCTGGTGGTCCTCTCTAGCCCAGCGGGGCTTGTGCTGACGGTCCTCTCTAGCCCAGCGGGGCTTGTGCTGGTGGTCCTCTCTAGCCCAGCGGGGCTTGTGCTGGTGGTCCTCTGCTGGCGGTCCTCTCTGTCCCAGCGGGGCTTGTGCTGTCGGTCCTCTCTCTCCTAGCAGGGCTTGCGCTGGCGGTCCTCTCTAGCCCAGCGGGGCTTATACTGGTGGTCCTCTCTGTCCCAGCGGGGCTTGTGCTGGCGGTCCTTTTGTGCTGGCGGTCCTCTCTGTCCCAGCGGGGCTTGTGCTGGCGGTCCTCTCTGTCCTAGTGGGGCTTGTGCTGGCGGTCCTCTCTGTCCCAGCGGGGATGATGGTGGTGGCCTCCTGGCCAGCCGGGATGATGGCAGTGGACTCCTGGCCAGTGGGGATGATGGCTGTGGCCTCCTGGGCAGCCGGGACGATGGCGGTCTCCTCCGCTGTGTTGCTCTTCCCAGACTTTCCTGGTTTCTTGTGGCCCTTCCCCACCTTGGAAGGTGTAGCAGCTGACTCCACACTCCCACCGGGACCCCTGGGAGCGGGTTTGGTGGCTGGAGTCTTCCCCCTCTCTCGCCGGGCACTTGCCAACTTTTGATACTTCACAGGTGGGGGACTGTCCGTACTGTGGCTCCGTGCCACACTGGCTGCCCTGGTGGCCGGTGCACTCCAGATTCCGGTGACTACAGGCACCACTGGTCCCGGTGATGTTGTGGCTGAGGTGCTAGTTCGGGACCTAGGAGACGGACGGGGTGGGGGAGGTGTGGGAAAGAGGTCAAGGTTGGACAGGAAAAGTTTTGGGGAGACACTGGGACGGGTAGCTTGAGGGGGTTTGGGAGTGGAGGAAGAGGTTGTGGTTGTAGGAGGTGTTCGTTTGCTGACTTTGGGTGAAGGTGCATCGGCTGGAGGCTGTCGTGAGGTGGATGCCTGTTGGGTGGGTATGTGCTTGCGTTTGTGTATCTTGGGAGGTGGCGTCACAGACACACTGGGAGAGGACACGGGACATGTGAATGGTAGTGGGGTGGTGACTGCACGTGAGCGGGGTGTGCTGGTGGGTGTGCTGGTGATGGCAGTAGTGGCTGTAGATGTAGTGCATGCAGGTGTGAGTGTAGACAAGACTGGGAGGGAGGAGGGAGAAGAGGAGGAGGGGGACACAGTGGAGGCAGTGGATGTTGGTGTGTCTGCATGTGTCTGATGCTTGCGTGAGTGCCTGTGGGATGTGTGGTGCTTATGTTTGCCTGAGCTTCCCTTGTGTGTTGACGTGTGTGCATTCTGGTCTGTAGGTGTGCTTGTGATAGGCTGGGGTACAGGGTATTGGGTCTGGGTGGAGGAAGTTGGAGGGGGGAGGCTAGAGACAGGGACAATGGCTGCCATCAGTGCTGAGTCCAGAGTCTGAAAAGCTCACTGAAGGGCCGCCTGACCAGAATTAATGCCCTCCAGGAATGCAGTTGTTTGTTGCAACTGCCTTTCTACACCCTGGATGGCATTCAAAATGGTAGACTGCCCAACAGTGAGGGACCTGAGGAGGTCAATGACCTCCTTACTGAGGGCAGCAGGGGTGACTGAGGCAGGGGCTGAGGTGCCTGGGGCGAAGGTGATGCCCACCCTCCCGGGTGAGCGGGCACGGGGCAAAGGCTGAGGGGCTGCTGGGAGGGCGGCGCTGGTAGGGGAGGTGGCGGCTGTACCTGTAGATGGGGGGGGCACAGATGTTGCCTCCACCACAAGGGAGCTGCCATCAGAGAACGATTCCGTGTCGCTGGTCTCAGCTCCTGTCCCCGCCGTGGAGCTCCCCTCGCCCCCGTCCCACTGGTGAAGTCCGAGTCCATAGTGTGACCCTCCATAGCCATGTGGGATGCAGCCCCCTCGTGCTCCCATGCTACTGCTCCTCTGCCTGATGATGCTAATGCACACAAGAACAGGGAGACCACAAAAAGGGGGTGGACAACAGAAGAAAGACATGTTGAGTGCATGCATTACTGCTACCGTTGGCGGACATGACAGACAAAGAAGCCCCCTGCACTACGCCGTGCTCTTGGGCTCCACTGTTCAATCCCTGAGAAATGGCCTACTAGGCTATGGACGACATCTGCACACATGGATGACACAGGGGCATGACTGGGTGTACTTGGCACTCTACAGCTGTGGGGTGGGGTGCCACATGGCCTGCCTTACGGAGGGACCTTGCTTACGAAATTTGCCCTGGCCTAGCGAAACCCACAGCCCACCTCCCAGACCCAGACACCTCCACTGTGCGTAAAATCAGCAGGATGAGAGCGTACTCATCCCCTTGTGGCTGCTGTGATGCCCTCAAGCGCCCATCCAACTCCGGGTACGCCACCACCAGGATCCTGAACATCAGGGGGGTCATGGTGCGACGGGCACCCCTCCCACGTTGAGAGGCCATCCCCAGCTGAGCCTCCGCCATCTTCTTGCTCCAGCGGCGAATGTCCTCCCGTCTTTTCTGGCAGTGGGTGCTCCGTCTGTGGTAGACCCCCAGGGTCCGGACGTCCTTGGCGATGGCACGCGAAATATATTTTTTCTGGTGGGCGCTGACCTACATAAATTGTACAGGGGGAAGAGATACTTATTACAAACTGCACCGTCACAGTCATTGGCCCCCATTCCTACCCTTGCCATGTGGCACATGCACTCACCATCGTTTCATGCACGCCGCAATCTCCCCCCCCCTTCTTACATCCAACCCACTCCACACAGGCATAGCCTATACAGCAAGCTCCCAGTGTACTTACCTGTTTATCTGGAGGACCGTAGAGTAGTGTGTACTGGGGGAGGACCCCATCCACAAGTTTCTCCAACTCCTCCGATGTGAAGGCAGGGGCCCTTTCCCCAGACACTCGAGCCATTGTCTCTTCCAGACCGAGGTCACAGCAACACTTGCAGTGTGGGTCCTCTCCTGTCGAAGATCAGGTATCGAGTGATTGAACAGAAAGAAAATGGCGATCACGTCCGCGGCGGTGCATACCGTCACCGCCGGCGTACATCGTCATTGGCTCATGGGACCCATAGGGTCCAATGTTAACCAATACAGCATTGCGCCGCGGTCTTTGACCGCCTACCGCGACAGTGTACAACGCCAGCGCAGTTAACTCACATCCCATTGTCCCACTTTAGAGGTCAGGCAGCCGCCATTTCAGGGGCCCACATGGCTTCATTTTTAACTGCGTCACACATACCTAGGCCTAGAATCAACACACATACAGGCCACTTTTTGGATTATGATTCGTGTTCTGTGTAAGCTATGGGTACGTACCTCTGAGTTGGTTGACTCTGTGCTCGCTGTTGTCCTTCATAGGCACCGTCCGCTGGGACACGTGAGGAGATGGTGGCATCCTCCGGTGTACCGACCGTTGGTGGACCTGTCGACAATGGAGGAAAGACATGTGATCATCATCTACAGGCTTGACCGTGCCACAATCCAGGAACTGTGTACCCAGCTGGAGCCAGACCTGATGTCAGCTATCTGCCATCCCACAGGAATCCCCCCTCAAGTGCAGGTGCTGTCAGTGCTCCATTTCCTTGCAAGTGGGTCATTTCAAACAACTGTGGCCATAGCATCAGGGATGTCCCAGCCTATGTTTTCCAACGTGTTGTCCAGAGTGTTGTCTGCCCTGCTGAAACACATGCAGAGCTACATCATTTTCCCTCAGGTGGATAATTTGCCTACATTGAAAGGTGATTTCTATGCCCTGGGACATATCCCCAACATCATAGGTGCCATTGATGGGACCCATGTGGCTTTGGTCCCCCCCCGCAGGAGTGAACAGGTGTACAGAAACCGGAAGAGTTACCATTCCATGAATGTACAGATGGTATGTTTGGCAGACCAGTACATCTCCCATGTTAATGCCAAGTTCCCTGGCTCAGTGCATGACGCCTACATCCTGCGGAATAGCAGCATCCCTTATGTGATGGGTCAACTCCAGGGGGACCGTGTGTGGCTATTAGGTGAGCACCTGGAAGCAAGACAGTGTGAATGGTTGTCTGGGTCTGTGGATGTCCCTAAGAGTTAGTGTGTGTCTAACAGTTGTCCCTCGCCATTTGCAGGTGACTCTGGTTACCCCAACCTGTCATGGCTACTGACCCCAGTGAGGAATCCCAGGACAAGGGCAGAGGAACGCTACAATAAGGCCCAGGGGTGAACATGGCAGATAATCGTGCGGACCTTTGGCCTCCTGAAGGCCAGGTTCCGGTGCCTCCATATGACAGGTGGATCCCTATTCTACTCACCAAAGAAGGTGTGCCAGATCATCGTGGCCTGCTGTATGCTATACAACTTAGCTTTGCGACGACAGGTGCCTTTTCTGCAGGAGGATGGTCCAGATGGCGGTGTTGTTGCAGCTGTGGAGCCTGTGGACAGTGAAGACGAGGAAGCAGAAGAAGAAGACATGGACAACAGGGACTCAGTGATCCAGCAATATTTCCAATGAAACACAGGTAAGAATACAAACCTGCCTACTACATGTACTTTAACACTACTACCTCTCTACTGTCTGTCATTTTCACCCAGTGTATGGTCACTGAGTTGTCACTTTCCCTTACGATTTCACAGATGTGGGTCCCACAGTGTGACATCTGCTTTTATTCCTCATGGACTACAGCTGTGTGACATAGGTATGTTGACATTACAAATGAAAGAGCCTTTTGACACTGTATTTGCTAATACACTATTCCGAAATCACAGACTGACTCCAGATTGTTTTGTGCTTTAAGGGTGTTTATTTTAGTGCTCAATATTGGGGGGGTAGCAAAATGGTGAGGGGTGATGGTGGAGGAATGTCAATGGCAGAGTCCAGTCTATTAGTCTCACAGGTGCATTGCCCAAATGGGCATAGGAAATGGAGCTGGAGCATTTTAAGGATGGACAGGGTGACAAAGTGGGACAGAAGGATGACATTCAGGGTGGTCTCATTTCTTGGCGGGGGTCTTGGCATCGTTCTCTGTCTTTGTCCTGGATCTCAGGGACCGTTTGCGAGGTGGTTCTCCCTCTGCAGGGGGTGAGGTGCTGGTGTGGTGGTCCTGTGGCGGTGCCTCCTGTCCTAGCACCGGCGGAGGTGGTGGCCAGTTCATCGTCCAGGCTAGTGTCAGGGGCCCCTTGTAGTGCCACAGTGTCCCTCCTGGTGTTGAGTACTTCCTTCAGCACCCCTACGATGGTGCCCAGGGTGGAATTGATGGCTCTGAGTTCCTCCCTGAAGCCCAAATACTGTTCCTCCTGCAGGCGCTGGGTCTCCTGAAACTTGGCCAGTACTGTTGCCATTGTCTCCTGGGAGTGGTGGTAGGCTCCCATGATGTTGGGGAGGGCCTCGTGGAGAGTGGGTTCCCTTGGCCTGTCCTCCCCCTGTCGCACAGCAGCCCTCCCAGTTCCCCTGTGTTCCTGAGCCTCCGTCCCCTGGACCGTGTGCCCACTGCCACTGCCCCCAGGTCCCTGTTGTGGGGTGGTGGGTTATCCTGGGTTCCCTGTAGTGGTGGACACACTGCTGATTGACGTGTCCTGGGGACGGAGGTATGGGCCCACTGGGTGGGTGCTGTGCTGGTGTTTCCAGAGGGGGGAAGCTCTGTAGTGGCCTGTGACTGTGTGATGGGAACCGACTGTCCCGAGGTCCCCGATGGGCCGGGCTGGTCATCTAGATCCAGTTGGACAGAGGTGCTGTCATCACTGTGGGCCTCTTCTGTTGGTGGTGTGGACATGTGTGGACCCTCCTGTCCGGTGACGTTGGGTAGGGGTCCTGCAGGGGTATAAAAAGATATTTATTGCATCTGTGTGTGCCATGGTGTGCAATGGGTGGGTGACCGTGTGCCCCAGTGCTTGAATTCCTGTGTGGGACCTTGTGTGATGATGGTTTAGGGGGTTGTATGGGTATGTACAGTGGACATGCTTTGGTGATGGGTGTCCATACTTTGTTGTTGCATGCAGGGCTTGGTGTTAGGATGTGTGGTTTGTGATGTTGGGACATTTGTGAGGAGTTAGAGTGATGGGGTGAGGGTGGGGGTATGTGATGGCATGCAGGTAGGGTGGGGGATGTAATAGTTAAGATTTGACTTACCAGAGTCCATTCCTCAATCTAGTCCTGCGAGGCACTCAGGATGCAGAATCGCCAAGACCTGCTTCTCCCATGTTGTTAATTGTGGGGGAGGAGGTGGGGGTCTGCCGCCAGTCCGCTGAACAGCAAGGTGGTGTCTTGAGACCACGGAACACACCTTCCCCTGTAGGTCGTTCCACCTCTTCCTGATGTCATCCTGATTTCTTGGGTGCTGTCCCACTGCGTTGACCCTGTGCACTATTCTTCGCCATAGCTTAATCTTCCTTGCAATGGAGGTGTGCTGCACCTGTGATCCGAATAGCTGTGGCTCTACCCGGCCGATTTCCTCCACCATGACCCTGAACTCTTCCTCCGAGAACCTGGGGTGTCTTTGCCATTCCATGGGGTGGTGTGGGTGATGTGTGGGGTGGTGTGTGTGGTGATAAGTGTGCTAATATGTAGTGGTGTGTTGTGTGGGGTGCTTGGAAGTTATGTGGGTGATGGTGTTGTGTGCCTGTGGATGCTAGTATTGTTGATCGTGGTGTCTCTCTCTGTGCTTCTTTCTCAATTGTGGTCGTAGGAGTTTGTGGGTGATGTAGGTGTGTGTTTTATATTGTATTGGGTGTGTGGGAGTGGTGTGTGTATGTGTATCAGGTGTGTGTATTTGGAATTGTCCAATGTGGCTGTGTTTTGTAAGTGTGTGTGTGTATTTTGAGCGTGGCGGTGTGTACCGCCAATGGAATACCGCGGTTGAAAGACCCCCGCGTGGATTTGTGGGTTGTGATAGTGGGGGCGTATTTCTGTTGGCGTGATGGTGGAGATTTTGTTTTCGCCAGTTTATCACTGGCCTTTGGTGTGGTGGACTTGTGTGGGTGTCTGAATATTGGCGGATTCCGAGCTGTGGGTCATAGTAGCTGTGGCGGAATTCCGCGGCCGCGGAGGTGTGTTGGCGGTCTTCTGCACGGCAGTAAGCGGCTTTTACTGCCAATGTTGTAATGACCGCCATAATCTGTTTTCTAATAGGGTAAAGATAGTGGGGCATAACCATGGACCAATTAAATTTTAGGGGAATGTACTACGAAAAAGGGATAAAAACCCATCACACGGGGAGCCATTTAGGTGGGTTAGGGAATGCTATTGATTTTATCTAGAAACTCTGTCACTCTGTTTGGTGATTTATTGGTTTGCTGAAAACCATTCTCGTCCTTAGACTGCCCATTGTACACTTTGCCTTCTTATGAGGGAAGTGCCCCTTTTTACCCTAGAGCTGAGTTTAGACTGATGGTGAATCGACTGATGTCCTGAAGACTAGGACTGAACCTGAGTGCTGACCTAAACCTTGGAGGGTAACTATGACAATGAAATTGTGATTTGCCTGTTTGCTTTTCCTTTCTAGGTACCAACTGCTTACTTTTGACAGAGACCATAGCTAGATGTTTTCCAAATTGGTGTTCTAAATTGTTTTGCATGAAGCCCAACATGCTAATGCTAATCAGTGGTTAGGACAGGGGTTCACTAAACTGACACAAATAGACAAACGACTGAATCTATGCATTGTTGAACTGACACGTTAATGATACTCTGCTGGAATTGATCTATGTTTACGCCGTGTTATGTTCTAATGTTTGTGATTCTTGCCTTAATGAAATCTTATCAGAGTTGCCATATTGTGACTATGCTATTGTGTTTCTTGGTTTTGAGATTAACGCACCTGCTTTTAGAATTGTAACTAATAGGGAATAAAACTAATAAAATTCTACTAAACTGGTGTGGTTATTCATGACTGCAAGGTCATGGTGGTGGTGTCTTGAGTTGATTAACGTCTTTGACTAAAGTGAAATGCATCATGATAATAAATATTGATGACATTATTGACGTATTGATTGACTTATTGATTAGTTATCTCGTCCTAAGGTGTCTCTCAACTGGGTTAAAAGATTCATTGGCCTAAAACGAGTCCTAATGTGTAATAAATTATCATAAAGGGACGCGTTAACACCCGGAACAGTATGAAGCTGCCAAAAAATCATGAATTCAGGACCTTTTGTAAAATACATGACTAAAGGAAATATATTGTAGGGCAGTCTCAAAAATGACTCGCCTGCGCCAATTTATTATAGCATGCTATGTAAATCCTGAGCAAAGTCCTGCGCTTCTCTTGCACCCCTCAAATGAAGTACATTTCAAACAGTCACAGCACCGAATTTGGTGCTCATTTCTCACAGTGAGCAAAGCAACTCGTGCACAAGATGTCAACCCAAAATAAACAAGCCACACAAGTGTCAAATCTAACATGAGTCTAAAAAAGTTAATTTTGTGAAGTTCCTTTCCTCCACACCCGCCTGCCAAGGAAAATAGACCACATTTGGTAACAGCTAAAAGGGAGACACAACAGCAGAAATAAAGACCAGTAGTGGCTGGCAACAACAAAAAGGGCAGGGTGGCGGACGCGCCAGGGGTGTAAATAAAAATTCAATAAAAACAGAATCACTTACCTCCTCTGCTGTGTGCCGCTCCTCTGCCCCTCGTCACTCCAGGCTTCGGGCACAGTCTGCCAGCCTGCCCTGTGACCAATCCTGATGCTGCTCAAAGCAGCGTCAGGATTGGTTGGGAGCACCCAGCCAGGGCACTCCCACGCAGACTGGTAGTTTGTGCAGGTTCTCTCCAGCCCAACAACTGTGTCATCGGGCTGGAGAGAGCCTACTGCACATGTGTGTTTGGTCGGCCTGAGACGGCCGGCCAAACATACATGTGCAGTGAGGGGGAGTGCTTAGCACTCCCCCTCACTGCTCGTTACAACCCTGGCCCCTTTAAAAGAAAAGTATAATAGTTTATTATCCTTTTCTTTTGAAGGTTTTGCAGCTGCTGGCAGAGTGGGGTGCAACGGCCTTCCGCCCTAATGGAGGAGTCGCCCCTGATAAAGACAGTGGGCTTGGTCAGTGAGGCGTTTTTCTAAAGGGAAAAAGTAAAAGAAAATGTTTAGGCAAAGTTTGACCAAAGAGACAGCGTGCCTCCAGATTAGAGAGAAGTGGGATTTGTGTCTAAGCCCGTGCGACTCTCATAGGGGCGCAGCTTCAAAGGGGTGTTTGGGGTGTTACACACCCCTAATAAATCTATCTTCTGATAAATAGTTGGGTACAGGTGTATTCAAATGGGTATTTGGTAATACCAGTTGGATTTCAGCAGGAAGTTTCACACAGACAAAAACACACACACACTCTCTGCTTTGAAAGTCCTCATAAACATTGGATAATTTACCTAATATTGTGTTTTCTCGCTTAGTATGCCTACCAATCAACATTTGTCTCCCTTTGCACTGCCCCTCTCATGCACTCCTCTTATTGTATAATATATTTAAGCATTATATGCCAGTTTGAATGTTGGAAAATCTGAAGCTCACTCCCCCATCAGTGCTTTAAATGGGAAATTAGAAGTGGACAGGAAATACTCACTATGCAGAGTACCTGTTTGCTCCTCAGAAGTGCTGGTACTCTCCCATTATATGTATTGCAGAAGTGCTGAGAAGTGCTGGTACTCTCCCTGTCAAACTAAAGAAGTGCAGGTACTTAGTACCCAACAGTATCTGCCCATTTAAAGCACTACCCCCAATCATACTGATAAAGTTATGCCCCTGGAGTCTCAACAATGCAAACATGTGCAATGCAATGCCAAAATCACACATGCACCAGGGTGTGGCTGAGGGGGGAGTCCTAGAGCTCTTCATGGGTATGCGTGGCAGAGCATGAGCCTCAACTCCAGTGGGGCTGTGTATTAGGGGCTTGGGGGAATGGATGGGGCACAGCAAGTTTGCTTCCCCTCCCGCTGTTACATTTCTTCAGACTTGTCCAACTCGCATGAGCATCTTGTAGCCGACCACTGTAACTAGCAAAGCAACAACAGGCCCAATGCAAACAAAATTAATGTACCTCACACCCATGAATGAAAGATAATAAAATCAATGCTCTAACTGGAGTGCAGGGAGCCTTGGTCACTCCTCAAAGATGATTTTTCCCAAAGCAGGATCTGTCTGTTCATCCACCAGACACTAAGAGTATGCATGAGGTGGGGGTGCCTGCAACCATGCACTGTGTGAGGCAACCCAAGCCACTGTGCACACTTTAACACCCTGCTGGCCATTGAATCCCTCTGCTGCAGTAACTTCAAATACGTGCAGCCATCACACAATGCATGGGATCTGGGGAGACCAGCAACCCCTTCTTCGGGTGACAGCAATATGGTCTGAGGGCAGCATACTGCACTTGTACATAAACTAGTAAGAGGGAATGCATGTCACCCAAATATCAAAGCATAATGCTTATGTATAACCACACTGTTGCAACTCATTTCTGTAAACATTAACATAGGCTTTGATATGCTAGTGACACATATTCCAACTTACCGTCTGCTTTTCAAAATGTCTGCCAGGTAAGCGCAATATGGCTTTTGCAAAACTCATCCTTCTACTTCTCTGCACATGATCCCTTGGTGTCTGAGCTGTGATTCTGTGACATCAGGTCACATGCTCTCAATCTATTCCAGGCTGCAAGCAACACCCATTTCCAACTCATCACAGGGTGTTGCTTGCCACCTGTGAAGTGATTGACAAGCAGTCCCAAAAATATAGGGCCTTTGCCCTTGACACCCGTGACTGCCTGAAAAGAAAATGTTGCTGCGAGTCCTGAATGAGGGGTCTCTTCAGACCACCGGTAACTGCAGGCCAGAGCTGGTGCTAAATCAGCCCTTAGCCTGTAAAGGGATAAAAAAAAAACTGAAAAAGTTTGTCTGTATGGCACATGCTCACTACCGCATGTGTCCCTCTCAAGAGTGTCTCACTCCACTCCCAGCAAAGATGAGAGGCCGCCAGGCACTGAAGGCTGCACCCAGCACTCACGGGCTTAAAGCCCAAGTTATGTGGATGGTAATTACTCTTGGCGATTACCATCCACATAACTTGGAAATGTAGGTGGGAGGTGCCCAGGTGCCTTCTAGTGGCAGCTGCTTCTGAATTAGTGTGCCGTTGGTCCCTGGGCACAACTGGAACTCACCAGTTTAACGCCTAGGTCTGTTGGGTGTGTGGGCCAGTCCTTGGGTCTGTGGACAGACTGTTGCAATGATGGTGATCGACAAGGCCCCTAAAACAGAGAAAATTGTCCACTACATGTAAACAAATATCTTCAGAACGACCAAACCAAGAGGAGGAGGTGATGGGTCCATCTAGGCAGCTGGCGGAGGCAGCAGACTTGTCCCAGACCCAAGCAGTTTTTTTAGCTACAGAGATCCCGAGATGATAGATCCACAAGATTGACTCAGTTGCAATTGATGTCAACCTGCTGCAAACTGACTTACGCAAAGTGGGGGACTGAGTAACAACAGCGAAACAACATGTGGAGTCCCTGCAGCAAGAAGTTCACTCGCTTCGGGACACTGTCATGAACATGCAGACTGACTGCTTCACTTGATGAACGGAAGGGCACTCCAGTTGGAATAATTTGAGATTTGTGGGGTTACCAGAAAAGGTGGAAGGACAGTCCACCATACTGTTCCTTGAATATTGGATTACTAAGGTTCTCTTTTCTAAGAAGCTCTCCAAATTCTTTGCTGTTGAGAGGGCACATAGGGTCTCAGCCCTGCCACTGAAGCCCAGGGTCCCTCCTCAAGCAATAACAGCTTGACTGTCTAAATTCCATGATGCAATCCTGCAATGCACCTGGAAGAAGGGTCCATTGATATTTGAGGGCTACCCTGTTTCAATATTGCCTGACTATACAGAGAGGGTGAAAGAACAGCAAAGGTCCTTTCTCTCTGTCAAAAAAACTTATGCAAGACCTTAACCTGAAATACAGCCTAATGTTCCTAGCAAAACTTCAAGTTCAGCATGGGGTGAAATTCCTCTTTGTCTTTACTCCTGGAGAAGCCCATGATTGGTTGGACTCTACAGCGTGTTCCTCTGACTGAGACACTGGGCAACAAGGATTGTCTCTGCCTAATTCACAGAGGCACTCAGCATGGCTCCGATAATGGAATGGGTGCTGGAAAAGCTTGGAGGACAGTAAACAGCAGGGAAAAATAATGGTTTGACCTGATGGTACTCTTCGACCGGCTGATGTTGAGCAGACTTCCGGAGATACATCTCAGACAGGCCGGACTGATCAGGGCACTGCCAGTGAGGGCTCAAACTGAGAGACAATACACATTGCACTTGAAGTACTGTGAGTAATACTGTAACTGAGTTGCTTGTTCCCGCACTCTCCAATATGATACTTATGCTGCCAGCATCTGTCGGGCATGCCTGATGACATCTGACTTAAAACTTGGGGGGCAAGTGTGGGATCAGCCATATGGTGAATCGTGTGTTTTTAACAAATGCTGAGGGGATTGGTAATGTTGAAAGGTCTTGTTCTTTTTTTCTCCTTTTCCTTCTTTTTAATTTTTCTCCTTCTCTTTCCCTTTCCCTCTTCTTTCTTTCTATCTCGTATTTTATCCCAACCAGAGGGAATGCCCACCAGATGGGAGGCAGTGGGTAGGGTTAAGAAGCTTCAGTGCCTCGGCCTCGCACCTTCCTCTGAGGCCTTGCCTTCAGCAAAGAAACACCACATTTGTGGGAAAGAGGGTAGAGAAACTTTTTAATCGTATTGTTTTAAATTTGATGTTCAAGTGGGCAATGGGGCACTGTTTTAATGTAGGGGGGTTGTCCTACTGCCCATGGGGAGTAGGGAGATGAAAGGGGGTCATGTTTTGTATTGATTTGTAGATTTTTGGAAAACATTTCTGTCCTTGTCCATCCAGGTCCAGTCTGGTGGTAGTATGATGTTTGAGTATGGATCGCCCTCTCAGAAGAGTGGGCGAGGAAATACGGTGGAATGTTTGAAAATAACCACAAACAGCAACCCCAGTGACTAAACGTTTAACCAGGAATGTTAGAGGCATTGCCCAGGTTGAGAGACATAGAGGGGTGTATGCTTACCATAAACGCTACAAGGTGTCAATTGCATATCTAAAGGAAACAATTGTGGGATGACTGTATTCCTTGTTTGCAAAAGTGATGGAGAGGCCCAATCTATGCCACTTCCTACTCAGGATATGGTCAAGGGGTGCTTTCCTGGGTGGCTCCTTGGGTCCCGTTCGATCAAAGGGTGTATGCTTTTGACCTAGAGGACCAATACGTTATCTTGTATAGAATCCTCGATGGGGAGGAAATTTGTTTTATAAATGTTTATGAGCTGAATTTTGGTAGCCTAGATTATTTCACCAGTGTCAGGACAGCAGCATCACCATATCTCACTTCAGGTGTGATGCTGGTGGGGGACTGCAACTACGTATTGAGCGAAGCACTAGATCGGGAGCCACCTAGGGATCACACTAAGCCCAATCTGACCAAGGCCTTACAAGATATTATACAAGAGTTGCACCTCCAAGATGTCTGTGGAGATAGACTCCAGACAGACAAGGTATTTTCATGCTGTACACCTGGGATAGGGACCCACAGCTGACCTCTCAGGAGATTTCGTATAGGGTCTTAGAGGTCTCCCATTTGGCCCACTATTCGTCGGACAACTCCCCAATCCTGCTGGGCTTTGAGGGAGAACCCAGATGACCAGTGATCCTGCTATGGCGACTGCCTGTGGAAGCACTGACAGATCCCCTGTTCATGGCAACAGTCACTGAGTCATGAATGCATTTTTTTTTACTAAGAACTGGGGATTGGCGAGCAATAGAGCCCTGGACTGGGAGGCAATGAAAATAGTTTTGAGAGGAATCTGTATTAAGACAACCTTTGGGGGTCACCAGCAGCTCAAAAGAGACATCACCGCCCATGAACAAGAATTGGGTGCATTGGAGGCTAACTGACTGAGGCTAATTGACTGGCTAAAAGCTCACACAGCACTGTTGAACGACTGGTGTAGATTTGAGAAGTACACTCATACTACATAGGCCCTCATTATGACATTGGCGGTAAATGCCGCTTACCTCCACACTGATGGTCACCAACTTACCGCCGCAGCGGCGGATAGTCATTCACCATATTATGACACACACAAACCAATCCGACAGAATTCAGCCACATACACAAATCTGCCAGCCAAAAGGTCAGTGATAAACTGGCACTATCAAAACCCACACCGTTACGCCAACAGAACAACGCCCATCATATTATGACCCACAAATCACCACGGCAGACATTCAACAGCGGTAAGCCATTGGCGGTACATACCACCGCGCTCACAATGGACACTCACAGACAAAACAACACCACATTGGACAATTCAAACAACACACACCTGACACCCATACACACACCACACCCCAACACCACTATAAAGCACACACCCACATTACCCACAACCCTTTACGATTACAAATCATTGCCAACAGAGAGACACCAAGACCACTGAGACAACTCGAACCACACACTACTCACATCTATACACCATTCATGCACTCCACATCACACACCCCTACACATTACCCAACACACCTTCACCAACACACCTCATTTAACATCCATGGCACCACAAAGACACCTCTGTTTCAGAGAGGAGGAGCTAAGGGTCATGGTGGTGGAAATGGTCAGGGTAGAGCCTCAGCTATTTGGAGCACAGGTGCAGCAGATATCAACAGCCAGGAAGATGGAGCTATGGCGGAGAATCGTGGACAGGGTCAATGCCGTGGGACAGCACCCCAGAACTAGGGATGACATCAGGAAGAGGTGGAACGACCTGCGGGGGAAGGTATGTTCCATAGCAGCAAGACACCAGCTCGCTATCCAGAAGCCAGGCAGTGGACACCCACCTCCTCCCCCACAACCCACAGCTTAAGAGGAGCAAGTCTTGGCAATATTGCATCCTGAGGGCCTGGCCGGAGTCGGAGGAGGACTGGACTCTGGTAAGTCAACTCTACTATTACCATCCTCCATACCTACATGCCAACACATACCCTCACCCTCACTCCCATCACTTCACTCCATCCCACACACTCAACCAACACATCTCACTTTTCCCAATGCCAAGCCCTACATGCTGTACCAATGCATGGACACCCCTCACAGACCTGCATGGACACTCATCACTAAAGCATGCAGAGCATTGAGAACTAACAATCCCACCATACACTAACATACAAAAGTGAAAGCTGGCAGGGCAAATCCAACCATAGAGGGGAAGCCAGGGATGTACAATATGTCATACACATAAACCATAACACATCATTTACATCCCCGCAGGTACCCCAGCCAATGTCACCGGAGAGGAGATGCCAGCACTATCCACTCCCCCAACAGAAGAGGCCCACAGTGATAACAGCAACTCTGGTCTTCAGGATCTGCACGATCTACCTGGCCCATCAGGGATCACTGAACAGTTGGTTACCCAAGCCTAGTCACAGAGCTTCCCCCATCAGGAAACAACACCACAGCACCCACCCAGAGTACCCACACCTCTGTCCCCAGGACACCTCAATCAGCAGTGTGTCCACTTCTACAGGGACCCAAGGCCACCCCTCGCACACAAGACAATCAGGGACCTGGGGTCAGTGGCAGTGGGCACACGGTTCAGGGGACAGAGGCACAGGCCAACAGGGAAACTGGGAGAAGCGCTGTGCACCAGGGGAAGGACAGTCCCAGGGAACCGACTCTCCAGGAGGCACTCTCCGAGAACCTGGGAGCCTACGAACATTCCCAGGACACGATGGGCCAGATCCTGGACAACGGCAGGAGAACAGGCGGCTGCAGGAGGGACAGTACCAGGGGATCAGGGAGGACATGCAGGCCATCAACAACACCCTGATCTCCATAGCAGGGGTGCTGGCAGACATGGCCAACATTATGAGGGAGGCAGTTTCACACCAGCAGGCCCCTAGCCAGACATCTGAACAGCCTTCTACTTCCACACCCAGCAAATGTTCCCTGCTATCCAGACGAAAGCCAGAAACACATGCCAAGACCCCGCCAGGAAATGAGACTCTCCTGATTGTCCCCCTTTTGTCCCAGTCAGTCACCCTGTCCACCTTGAACTGCCATTGCTCCTCTTCTTTTGTCCCCTTGGACAATGCACCTGTGATACAAACAGACTGGAACAATACCCTGGAGTTTCCTCTATCATCACCCCATTGCATTGCGCTTTCCCCTTATTTGTTAGTACTTCAATAAACACCCTTTGACAAAAATCTATTTGGAGCATGTCATGTATATCAAATATGTATTTTTTGAAACAGTTACAAACATTGCAAATGAACTGTATATAGAATGAGCATAAAGTAATGACCAGTAGCTGGCTGTAGTAATCACACCAGGAGTATTTGTCAAATCACCATCATCTGCAAAATGAATTGCCAGAGGCAACAGTACATGGGCACAGAAGTGGGAAATATCAGCATGCCATTGCCACACAGATTACAATCAAAGTAATTGAAATGTAAAGTAAAACTGTCTTAGCTGTGTGTCATTGAAAGTGTTGACAGATCACAGATGTTCTGTTGTCCTCATCCTCATCCTCTGCCTCATCATCCTCACTGTCCACAGGGTCTACTGCTGCCACAAGGGCATCTCCAGTCTCCTCCTCCTGCAGGAAAGGGTTGTGGCGTCTGAGGGCCAGGTTGTGCAACATGCAGCATGCCACTACTATCTGGCAGACCTTCTTGGGTGAGTAGCACAGGGATCCACCTGTTAGATGGAGGCACCAGAACCTAGCTTTCAGGAGGCCAAAGGTTCCCTCAATTATCCTTCTGGTTCGCCCATGTGCCTCATTATAACATTCTTCTGCCCTTGTCCTGCCATTCCTCACAGGGGTTAGCAGCCATGATAGGTTTGGGTAAGCAGAGTCACCTGCAAATATTGAGAGACAACATTTAGCCAAACACTATCCTATATGGCCCTCACCATACCCACACACCAACATATACTGGGTGGGAACCAGGGCTCACCTATTAGCCACACCCTGTACCTCTATAGTTGGCCCATCACATTTGGGATGCTGCTATTCTTCAGGACAAAGGCATCAAGCACTGACCCAATATACTTAGCATTGACGTGGGAGATGTACTGGTCCGGCAAGCACACCATCTGAACATTCATGCAGTGGGAACTCTTACGATTCCTGAACACTTGTTCATTCTGGCCCGGGGGGGGGACGACAAATGGAATATGTGTACCATAAATCACCCCAATTATGTTGGGGGTATGTCCTATTGCATAAAACTCGGCCTTCACTGTGGGCAAATCCTCAACCTGGGAGAAAACAATGTAGCTGCACATGTGTTTTATCAGGGCAGACAACACTCTTGTCAGCACTTTTGAGAACATTGGCTGTGACATTCCTGCTGCCAAGCCCACTGTCATTTGGAAAGAACCAGTTGCCAGGAAATGGAGTACAGATAGCACTTGCACAAGAGGGGGAATCCCAGTGGGATGACGGATAGCTGAGATCAGGTCAGGTTCCAACTTTGCACACAGCTCTGTGATTGTGGCCCTGCCCAGTCTATAGGTGAGTATAATCTGCCTGTCCTCCAGTGTAGCCAAGTCCACCAGGGGTCTGTACACGGGGGTATGTCTCTGTCTCCTATTTATTCGCAGCGGTAGGTATCTAAGGGACACAAGAGTGAGGAGGCTGTCACAAACTGAACATTGGAGCCACAACAGTAGTTAGCATTATGTAAACATGTAATGGGTTAGTGTGATTTGACCAGTATACACCTACTTCTCCTGTGATGCAGCATGATTCCATAGGGCTTCCCCCACAGTGAAATGGCATTTGCCTGTCCTGTGTGGAGGGACAGGTGGAAATGAGGTAAATCCGGTGACGTTGTGCACCGTGGCGGGAGGCGTCGTGAACCGCTGTGCAAATCCTCATTGGTTAATTTTGGTCCCTATGGGTTACAGTGGCCAATGGTGATCTATGCCGGTGGTGACGGTATGCACCGCCGCGGACGTGACTGCCATTTTCTATCTGATTCCTCACTTGCTCCCTGACCTTCCATAGGAGAGGACCTACACTGCATGTGCTGCTGTGACCTGTGTCTGGAACCTACCATGGCCCGTGTGACTGGGGAAAGGGCCCCAGCCTTCACTTTGGAGGAGATGGAGATACTGGAGAATGGGGTCCTACCCCAGTATGGACTGCTGTGTGGGCCTCCAGACCAACAAGTGAGTACACTGTGGGCACGATGCATGTGGCATGCATGTATGGAGGGAGGGATGTCCTCCCGGCTGGGTACACATTGGGTTCTGGGCTATATGTGTTCCGATAGTGCTATAAATGGGTATGGTGAGTCATACGTGTAACTGGCTGGACTGTTTGTCTAATGGTGTTTTCCTATCTGTATTGCCTCTGGAGGTCAGTGCCATCAAAAGAAGGGTATATGGCGTGCTATTGCCAAGGACGTGCGGACCCTGGGGGTCCATGGTAGGCAGAGCACCCACTGTTGCAAACGGTGGGAGGACCTGAGAAGCTGGGCATGGAAGACGACGGAGACCCAGCTGGGGATGGCCTCCCAATGAGGAAGGGGTGCCCATCAGACCCTGACCCTCCTGTTGGCCCGCGTACTGGTAGTGGACTATCCAGAGCTGGATGGGCGCTTGAGGATGTCACAGCAGCCACAAGGAGGTGAGTACAGTGGCTAAAATTACAACTTACAGCTGGTGGGATGGTGTCCATGTGGTGGATGTGTGTTAGTGGGTGCCCCTAGGCCAGGCCTGACATAGTAGCATAAGTCCTCTGGTGGCTATGGTTCTGAAGGGATAATCCTGCCTACCTAGCTTGTAAGCATCCATTACTGGTCAGGCCTGAGTGGGTCCCAGGTGTGCTACAGTTGGTGGTGTGTGCCCCTCCTCATGCCTTGGTGGCTAGCAATATCAGTGGTGGTGCAATGCATATGTGTAGGCCTGTTTCCTGTGTGTGAGGGTGGTGTGTACGCAAACTGTGGTGTTGGTGCAGCCATTGACCCAGTGTATCCTTTGTCTCTTTCCCCCCGTTATTTTGTCATCCTGTCCTTATGTGCATTAGCATCATCTGGCAGAGGAGCAGAGGCACTGGCGACGGAGGGAGGTGCATCCCACAGGACTCAGGAGGCAGAGTCCACTGACGCTGAGGGCACCAGTGGGACAGAGGGTGAGGGGAGCACCACAGTGGAGACTGGAGGGGACAATTCAGACTCAGATATCTCCTCTGATGGAAGCTCCCTGGTGGTGGCGGACACTTCTGTGACCACTCCATATACAGGTACAGCCGCCACCCCTGTACCAGCACCGCCCTCCCATCACCCTCTCAGCGAGTTGTCCATGCCCGCTCACCCAGGAGGGTGGGCATCTCCTTCACCCCAGGCACCTCAGGCCCAGTGAGCCCTGCTGCCTTGAGTGAGGAGGCTATTGACCTCCTGAGATCCATCTCTGTAGGGCAGTCAACCATTGTGAATGCCATCCAGGGTCTGGCAGCCCAGATGCAACAATGCAATGCATTCCTGGAGGGCATTCACACTGGATTGGTGTCCCAACAGAGTTTGATCCAGGCTCTGGCCTCCTCTCTGATGGCAGCCATTGTCACTGTTTCTACCATCCCCCCCTCCAACTACAACTTCCCAGTCCCATTCTCCTCAACCCCAACCGATCCCAAGCACACAGCCAGACGAGCATGCACACAGGACAACATCCAAGAGTGTCACAGGCACACACAAGCACCACACTTCATCCCACAGGCACTCTTAGAAACACCATCCAGTTACAGGCACAACAACATCCACTATTAACACTGTCTCCACCTCTTCCTCCTCCTCCACTTCCCACCCTTTTACGTCCACACTCACACCTGCATGCACTACATCATCATCCACTACCTGAATCATCACAACACCAAGCAGAACACACCCCTCACTGGCAGACACCTTCACAACAGCCATGCACACATCCCCTGTGTCCTCTCCCACTGTGTCTGTACTCCCCTCCTAAAGTACACAAATGCAAGCACTCAGACACCCAACAGCCATCCACCTCACAACAGTATACAGCACATGCACCTGCATCCAAATCCAGCAGACAGACACCTCCAAAAACCACTCACTCATCCTCCACTCCCATTACTTCTCCCTCTTCCTGCCCCAATGTCCCTAAAAAGCTTTTCCTTTCCTGACCACTTCCCTACTCCCCCTGCACATATGGCCAGGGTTTCACAAACCCAGCCAAGCACCTTAACCACACAGTCCACGGGCCAGGTCCATCTGCACCTACCTGTGGTGGAAAGGATTCCAGGACACATTTACTGAAGGGGAAGGAGCCTGCACCAGCCAGCTGAAATGGGAAGGAGCCTGCACCAGCAGGCAAGAAGGGCAAGGCGCCTGCAACAGCAGGCAAGAAGGGGAAGGAGCCTGCAATTTCCACCTGAAAGGGGAAGGAGCCTGCACCAGCAGGCAAGAAGGGTAAGGAGCCTGCACCAGGAGGGAAGAAGGGTAAGGAGGCTGCTCTTGCAGGCAAAAAGGGCAAGGAGCCTGCACCAGCAGGCAAGAAGGGCAAGGAGCCTGCACCAGGAGCTGTCACAGAGCCCCCACCACCAACCGTGGTTGTGCAGCCATCACAGGGTGCAGGGGCTGTGCAGGAGCCTCCCACCACCACCACCAGCACCTCCACAGTGCAGCCATCTCCGCCGGCGGATGCACTGTGATCCAGTCTCAATGGTCGGCTGTGCGGCCTGTCCCCTCCAGAACCAGTGGGGAAGACACCCACTCGAGAGACTGTAGCCTATCACTCCCCAGGACAAAGCACAGGGCATGTTCCCCCCTCCAGAACCAGTGGGGAAGACACCCACCTGAGAGACTGTGGCCTTGCACTCCCCAGAACCAAGCACAGGGCATGTTGCCCCCTCCAGAACCAGTGGGCAAGATACCCACTCGAGAGACTGTGGCCTATCACTCCCCAGGACAAAGCACAGGGCATGTTGCCCCCTCCAAGACAACCACTCGAGAGACTGCGACCTATCACTCCCCAGGACAAAGCACAGGGCATGTTGCCCCCTCCAGAACCAGTGGGAAGACACCCACCTGGGGGTCTGTGGCTTTGCACTCTCCAGGACCACGGACAGGGCATGTTGCCCCCTCCAGAACCAGTGGTTTTGTTTCCACTTCCGGGTGAGGGCCCCTCCCTCCACCTGAGGTGCTTTCCTATTTGCCAACTGATGCCCATGCATTGTACTCTCCGTATTGATGCAGGTGACAAGTTGGGCCTTGGACTTTTCCCTGTGGCCCACACGAACTGAGGACTGGGCAGTGTCCCTTTTTCTGTACATTTGTAAATATCTGTAGCATTGCTTAGTTATTATTTTTACTGGGTTGATCTTATTATAATCACTTTGGTACATTCCTGTTGTCCTTGCATTATTCAGCCAATTTAAGGGGATTAACTTTTCTTGTGCAGCTGATTGTGTGTATAGTGTGCGTGTGTGGGGTTGTGTATGGTGCGTGTGTGTGTCACTGTTGTTCCCCCCCTCCCTTGTGTGCTAGGCGGCTGTACTCACCGTCGTCGTCTTCACCGGCATTGATGTTCGTGGTGGAGCAGAACGTAGAAGATCATCAGAAATACTTGCAGTTCTCGTTCCATGGTGGCGTGGTCCTTCCCTGTATCTCCAATGGGGAGTTCTTTCACTTCTGTGCAGTGTTTCAGCCAGGCTTTTGATGACATTGGTACCATCCTCGAAAAGGTGGCTGATTGTTCGGTCATAATATGGTGGGCGGAACTTTGACTTCTGCCTGGCTGTAGGTTGCTACCGCCGTGGTGACTGTTGTTCCCCCCTGGCGGTCGGTGTGGTACATTGGCTGACTTTCGCAGATCTTTCCGCCATGGTAATAATTTGGCAGTAGTTACCGCCGGTCTGTTGGAGGTATTACTGCCACGTTATCACCGACCGCCAGGGTCATAATGAGGGCCATAATGGCAAAATCTACACATTAAAGCAAGCAAAACCGGAAGCAATGCTTGCTCGTCTGATTTGGCAGGAGTCCTCTGGGATTCCTGCACTGAAGCTTTGCAATAGCTTGGGGAACCCATTCTTTACACAATCAGTTATCCGTACATTCTTTTATACTCATATTAGTAACATGTACCACAAGCACCTGCGGATTCCTCCATCCACAGACTTGGAGAAATGCCTCTCTGACCGTCCACTCCCCTGTCTTGATCCAGAGGCTTAGGAAGACTTAGATAAAAACATCACTCCCAATCAAATTCTTGCAGTGATACATAACCTTAAAACAGCAAAAACCCTAAGCAGCGATGGTCTGTCAGTGGAATTTTATCATAGACATGCCGACTCCGTTATTGAAAAATGTATGGATGTCTTTGAAGAGGATTGTCTGAAGGGCACTCTTCCGGCTACGATGCATGAGACACTTGTGACAGGTGCTCTGGAAAATTGGTATAGGCCCCAGATTCATTCAGTGGGTTCAACTACTTGTAGGAGGCTGGCCTGGCTTGTAGTGGGTACCAATGGTACTTACACCTTATACCAGGTCCAGTTATCACTTATTAGTAGAGTGTATTAGTGTTCTAGCAGCTTATGCTGATAGAGGTAGCTAGAGCAGAGCAGCCAAGGCTGAACTAGGAGACATGCAAAGCCCATGAAATACCACTTATATCATATAGGTACTATATCATAAGAAAGACAATACTCATAGTTACTCAAAATAAAGGTATTTTATTTTAGTGACAATGTGTCAAAAATATCTCAGAGGATATACCTCCTTAGGAGGTAAGTAACATACACAAAATATACATAACTAACCAAATCAGGTAAGTAAAACAGTCAGAAAGTAGTGCAAACACTGTAAAACACAATAGGATGCCATGGGCATAGGGGCAACACAAACCATATTCTAAGAAAGTGGAATGCGAACCACAAATGTACCCCTAGGCAAGTGTAGTGTGTAGAGGGTCACTGGGAGTGTGAGAAAACACCAAGGGTGTGAAGGAGACCCCACCCAAAGACCCTGGAAAGTAGGAGTAAAGTACTACTATTTCCCCCAAAAGAACTAAAGTTGTGATAAAGGATTTTGCAAGGCCCACAACAGCCTACAAAGCACTGAAGACGGATTCCTGGACCTGAAGACCTGTAAAGGAAGAGGACCAAGTCCAAGAGTCGCTAAAGTTTCCAGGAGGGGCAGGAGCCCACTAAACCCCAGATGAAGGTGCAAAATGGCTGCCTCTGGTTGGAAGAAGATGCTGGTTTTGCACCAACGAAAGGAGGTAGGAAGTTCTTCTTCATGCAGAAGATGTCCCACGGCGTGCTGGAGGATGCAGAGTTGTTTCCTTAGCAGATTACCGCAAACAAGCCTTGCTACCTGCAAGAGTCATGGGTGAAGAAGAAGGGTGCTGCCCGGGCCCAGGAAGGACCAGGATGTCACCACTTGGGAGAGGAGACAGAGGAGGCCCTCAGCAATGTAGAAAGCCCATGGAAAGGAAGCACCCACAGAAGTCCTTGAACATGGGTTCAAGAAGACTGAACACAGCAGTCATCTCAACACTGCAAAGAGAGGTCCCACGACACTGGAGATCAACTCAGGGAGCTGAGCATCGCAGGACGGAGTGCTGAGGACCTAGGCTCAGCAGTGCATGCAGAATTTCTTGGAAATGTGCACAGAAGCCCTTGTAGCTGCAGATCACGCGGTGCACAGGATTACTGTCTGGGGAGGGGATGCAAGGACTTACCTCCTCCAAATTTGGACAGTTGAACCTCTGGACAGTCTGGGTTTCTTGGGTCTACCACCTGTGTTCCAGGGGCCACGCTCGTCAGGATGAGAGGAGACCCAGAGTACCGGTGAAGCTGAAGTTTGGTGCCTGCTGAAGCAGGGGGAAGATTCCGTCGACCCACTGGAGATTTCTTGGTGGCCTCCAGTGCAGGGTGAAGGCAGGCAACGCCCAGAGCATGCACCACCAGGAAACAGTCAAGAAAGCCGGCAGGATTAGGTGCTACAATGTTGCTGGTAGTCTTCTGACTACTTTGTTGCAGTTTTGCAGGCGTCCTGGAGCAGTCAGCGGTCGATCCTTGGCAGAAGTCCAAGAGAGAACTGCAGAGGAGTCCTGCTGGATTCTTGCAAGTCGCAATCTGAGGAAATGCCCACAGGAGAGACCCTAAATAGTCCTCAAAGGAGGATTGGCTACCTACCCAGGTATGCACCTATCAGGAGTGGTCTCTGGCGTCACCTGCTGGCACTGGCCCCTCAGAGGCCTCCAGAGTGCCCCCCGCATCTCTGAAAACAAGATGGCAGAGGTCTGAGGCATACTGGAGGAGCTCTGAGCATCACCCCTGGGGCGCTGATGGACAGGGGAGTGGTCACTCCCCTTTCCTTTGTCCAGTTTCGCACCAGAGCTGGGACTGGGGGTCCCCTAAACCGGTGTAGACAGGCTTATGCAAGGAGGGCATCATCTGTGCCCTTCAAAGCATTTCCAGAGGCTGGGAGAGGCTACCCCTCCCCAGCCTTTAACACCTATTACCAAAGGGAGAGGGTGTAACACCCTGCTCTCAGAGGAAATGCTTTGTTCTGCCTTCCTGGCACTGGGCTGCCCAGACCCTAGGAGGGCAGAACCCTGTCTGTGGGATGGCAGCAACTGTAGCTGCAGAGAAAACCCCAGAGAGCTGGTTTGGCAGTACTGGGATCCATAGTGGAGCCCCCAGGATGCATGGAATTGACTCCCCAATACCAGATTTGGAATAGGGGGAGCAATTCCATGATCTTCGGCATGTTACATGGCCATATTCGGAGTTACCATTGTGAAGCTACATATAGGTATTCACCTATATGTAGTGCACGCATGTAATGGTGTCCCCGCACTCACAAAGTCCGGGGAAATGGCCCTGAACTATGTGGGGGCACCTTTGCTAGTGCAAGGGTGCCCTCACACTTAGTAACTTTGCACCTAACCTTCAGTAAGTGAAGGTTAGACATATAAGGTGACTTACAAGTTACTTAAGTGCAGTAAAAATGGCTGTGAAATAATGTGTGCATTATTTCACGTAGGCTGCAATGGCAGTCCTGTGTAAGGGTTTGTCTGAGCTCCCTATGGGTGACAAAAGAATTGCTGCAGCCCATATGGATCTCCTGGAATCCCAATGCCCTGGGTACCTAGGTACCAAATACTGGGGACTTATAAAGGGGGTCCAGTATGCTAATTGGAATTGGTAAATGTCATCACTGGCCTATAGTGACAAATTTAAAGGCAGAGAGAGCATGAGCACTGAGGTTCTGATTAGCAGAGCCTCAGTGACACAGTTAGGCACTACACTGGCATACACATTTAGGCCACAAACTATGAGCACTGGGGTCCTGGCTAGCAGGATCCCAGTGACACAGGCAAAAACATACTGACATACATATAAAATTGGGGGTAACATGCCAAGAAAGATGGTACTTTCCTACACTGCTGTATTCCAATTCATATGCTAGGAAATGCTCAGGCGGTGTGGTTTCGGAAACTTTTCGTCTGTATAGGGGAACCAGACAGGGGTGCCCTCTCTTACCACTCCTGTTTCCAATTATTATGGAGCCATTAGCAGCGAGACTGTGCAGGTAACTAGGCCCCTGGGGCATAACACTGGGAGCAACCACCTGTGTGGTCTACCTTTACGTAGATAATGCCCCGATATATCTGAGACAACCGATGTACTCTGTGTCAATCCTTTTACAGGTTTTGCAGGAAATTGGTGAAGTTTCTGGGCTCCTACTTAACCCAGACAAATCTAAGTTAACTTTGATTGCACAGTTAATTGGGATCCTGCTGGTGACACTCCAATGTGTGGGTCTTCCCTGGGTGACCTGAAGACATTATAACCTTGGGAAGTGATGTGCACAGCACAAAACTTTCCTTGCTCTTACTATCAGAAAAGTAGCAGAAGGGCTTCGTGCCTCGATCCGTTTCTGGAGAGAATTACCCCTGACCCTTGTGGGTTGAATTGTTGTCACAAAAATGATACTGCTGCCAAGGTTCCCATATGCTCTCCATGGCACCCTTCATGTGATACATACACATTATTTCCACACCATTGAAAGCCTTATGATAGTCCTGCTCTGGGATAATAAACAGATGTGTGTAGGGTTAGCCACCCTAAGGTTGACCTGGGAGCTTGGGGGCCTAAAGGTTCCCCATACTGAATTATATTATATGGCAGCACACCTACAACATGCGGTCCACTGGCTGGGTGCTGAGGATATTTGGGAGAAGCAGCTACTAAAGGGTACTCATGGCAAAGTCTCTCTTCCTGTCCTTTTAATGAGTGGATTGGGAGTCTCAACAATAAGCCTCATATTATCTGAGCAGTGGTGACTATCTTGGAACAGACCATCTGAAAATTGGTAAGAAGCACACCCCATGCCCCAGCCCTTCTGAAATATTTCTGACCCCATGTTGGTGAGGAGATGGAGGGAGAGGGGATGCATCAAGATGGGAAACCTGTATCCAGGGGGGCAGTTTACTACACAAGAGGAAGCTATATATTCCTTTTCGTTAGGTACAGGTCAATATCTACAATATGCTAGGATCTCAGCTACCACACATGAGTTGCGCCCCACCTTTTCCGACGCACCACCAAGTTCTAACACATTAATGGCACTACTCAGTATGGCCCAAGGGTGCTGTTTGATCTCTCAAATTCATAGTGCATTATGTGATGACCTCCCAGCATCTCCACTGCACATTCAGACTAAATGGGAAAACATGCTGGGGGAACCCTCAACAGCCTGTGAGTGGATACAAATCCAAGAAGGAACTCACATGATCATCTCCAAGGCCCGGTTTAAGCTGCTCCAACACATCTACATACATCAAACATATCCTACTCTAAAACTCCTACACATCATATACAACACCTGGTCTGACACTTGCCCACACTGCGGGAATGTAGTTACAGGCTTTTTACCTATGGTGTGGGCATGCCGTCAATATCTATTTGCTGGCAGGAGGTATTGTGATCTCTTATCAGGGCCTCAGGATGGACAGTACAGATGGAGATTAGGCAGATACTGCTGGGTCTCCTGCCATCCCCGCCAACAAACAACTCAGAAGAAAGTTTGTCCTCCTGTGCTTGCTTTCAGCGAAGAGATGCATTATTCACAAATGGATGAACCCGTTGTCACCTGCTTGTGCAGAATGGTGAAAAGTTGGATGATGACCTGCATGCCTGGTCTGCTATACTGTCTGACCTGAAAGAGATGCACATTGTGTCTCCCCATGAGAATGGGGAGAAGTCTGGCAGGGGGGAGAGGGGCAGTGTATGCCTCTGTCCCACACTCATACACACAGTAACTATTGACAGTTGATCCATATTGAGTACATTGTGGCACCACTCTCAGGCTGTACACAGGGGGTGGGTGGAGTTAGGGGATTTGTTCTGTTAAATAAGTATAGCTGCAGTTCATTAAGTCTGATTTTACTGACTATTCGTTTGCTTGCAACACCTCAATGGTGATATCCGATGACACAATATGTATACTAATTGTCAGATGTTGATAAGTTTGATGCCCTGTTGATGTTCGATTAAGTTAATGATGCATTTATATGCCTCTCTGTATGCACTATGCCACTTGGAAACAATTTCAATAAAGCGTTGTTAAAAAAAAGAGCTCACCACGTAGATCTAGACGTAGTACCGATGATGGACAACATTTAGTGGGAGATGTTTTTAGTGCCATTTTTCCTTCAGTAAGAGTAGTCTTGAATGATAAAAATATTAGAAAGCTTTCTACAGTTGTGGACCGAATAGCGACAAGTACATCTGGTGCTTTGCTAACAGGGGACACAGAATTAGTAGCTCTTAGATCTATGGGCCATATTTATACTTTTTGACGCAAAACTGCGCTAACGCAGTTTTGCGTCAAAAAAATTAGCGCCGCTAACGCCATTCTGAAGCACCATGCGGGCGCCGTATTTATTCAATGACGTTAGCCGGCGTTAGCCACCGGCGCTGTCTGGTGTGCGTTAAAAAAATGACATACACCAGGCAGCGCCGGCGTAGGGGAAAATGGAGCTTGGGCGCCAAAAAATGGGACAAGTCAGGCTGAGGCAAAATTTGCGCCGCAACACGATTTGCGCCATTTTTTTTTTACTCCCACCCCCCATTGACATGACTCCTGTCTTAGCAAAGACAGGCTTCATGCCCCCTTGCCCAATGGCCATGCCCAGGGGACTTCTGTCCCCTGGGCATGGTCATTGGGCATAGTGGCATGTAGGGGGGCACAAATCAGGCCCCCCTATGCCAAAAAAACAAAAAAAAAAACTTACCTGAACATACCTTAATGTCCCAGGGGTGGGTCCCTCCATTCTTGGGTGTTCTCCTGGGGTGGGCAAGGGTGACAGGGGGTGTCCCTGGGTGCATGGGAGGGCACCTCTGGGCTCCTTCCGAGCCCACAGGTCCCTTAACGCCTGCCCTGACCAGGCGCTAAAAAACGCCGCAAAGGCGCCTGTACGTCATTTTTTTGACCCACCCACTCCGGGCGTAATTTTTGCCCGGGAGTATAAATACAACGCACATGCCTTGGAGTCAGTTTTTTAGACGGGAACGCCTACCTTGCATATCATTAATGCAAGGTAGGTGTCCACGCTAAAAAATGACGCAAACTCCGAGATCTTCGGCGCTAGACGGGTCTAACGCCAAAGTATAAATATGGAGTTAGTTTTGCGTCGGAATTGCGTCAAAATAAACGACGCAATTCCGGCCCAAACAGAGTATAAATATGCCCCTATGTTCTTAGCTTTACATATATTTTTAGAAGAGAAAGGCAGAGTCTCTAAGATGTTGAAACTGCAACATTGTTGTGCATACCTACCTTACAAGAGCAAAGAAATGGAGGGATTGCAAAGAACGTTTCTGACTTTAAACCTGAATTAGAGGATTTAGAAACAACTAGTGTTTTAAGAACCTTATGAAAATGGGTTTCTGTTATAGGTAGCTGGCTTGGAAGCATTGGCAATGGATTTTTAGGAGCTACAGTAAAGCTTATTTTGTTTATTGGTATTTGTTATATTTGTTTATTTGTTTTATATAAGGGATTTAGATGTTGACAAGTAAGAAGGAAAAGTGAAGAAAGAAAGAGACAAAGGAAGGAGGAAATAGAAATGGAAGAGAGGAAGAGTAGGTGTATTAGGAGATGAAGGAGATGCAAAGCTCTAAGGATAAGGTGAAACATTCAGTATAGTAATAAAGCATTCTTTGCAGATTCATTTGTGTTTGGTGTGATGGCTGTTCTAGTCATCAGAAGGGGAGATCGTGAAGTGAAATTTTTCATTTGCATAATTAATGTATAAATAAGTAACATTTATTTTACACTGCTACATTATGGGGGTGATTCTAACTTCGGCGGGTGGCGGAGGCCGCCCGCCAAAGTTCCCCCACCAAAATACAGCTCCGCAGTCGAAAGACCGCTGAGGGTATTTTGGGATTTGCCCTGGGCTGGCGGGCGGCCGCCAAAAGGCCGCCCGCCAGCCCAGGGCAAATCAACCTTCCCACGAGGACGCCGGCTCAGAATTGAGCCGGCGTAGTGGGAAGGTGCGACGGGTGCAGTGGCACCTGTCGCGTATTTCAGTGTCTGCATAGCAGACACTGAAATACTTTGTGGGGCCCTCTTACGGGGGCCCCTGCAGTGCCCATGCCATTGGCATGGGCCCTGCAGGGGCCCCCAGGGGCCCCGCGGCACCCCCTACCGCCATCCTGTTCCTGGCGGGAGACCCGCCAGGAACAGGATGGCGGTAGGGGGTGTCAGAATCCCCATGGCGGCGGAGCGCGCTCTGCCGCCATGGAGGATTCTGCAGGGCAGCGGGAAACCGGCGGGAGACCACCGGTTTCCCGCATCTGACCGCGGCCGAACCGCCGCGGTCAGAATGCCCTGTGGGGCACCGCCGGTCTGTCGGCGGTGCTCCCGCCGACCCTGGCCCCGGCGGTCTCAGACCGCCGGGGTCAGAATGACCCCCTATGTGTGCATAATAATCACCTAAATTGTAGAAGGCTACTGCATTTGGCTATTCTGAGCAGAACCCAGGTTAACTTCGTATTATAACGTGTTAGTCTAATATTATTCCCATTTTGAATGTTGACTTTTACACTTTGAAGGCTAAGAGGCCTGCACATTTCATTTTCTGTTTGTTTCTCAGGTTATTTTGTTTTCTTCCCACTGCAGATTCTATGTCTTTTCAGATCCCCTTTGGTAGTTAGTGAATAGTTCTTTGTTATGTATTAGACAACTGATTATGAGGTTCTCATCGTACGGAAGAGAAGATGCCAGGATGATAGAGTGACTCGTGGGAAGAGCTGACTGTACCCAACAGTCTGCCCATAGTAACAATTCAAGGACCTAACATACATAGATCATTGTTTACCCATGAGAAAGCGGGGAGTTTGCCTGTTCCCAGAGTCTAGAGAAAAATGAATGGTTCCTGAGAGTGGGAGCAAGTTGAAATGTTGCAACTAGTGTTTTTGTTGAATAATAGTGTGTTACTCGGACCAGTTAGAGTGGAGGTGCTTGCTGACTTTGAGATGAGAAGACTGTTCTTGTCTCTTCTGATCTCTACTGCCTGAGTGCAAAGGCTTCATGCCTAAGCATTCCTATTCTCTCAGAAGAGGTCTTTATTCGGTTTTCTGAAGCTGACACCTTATTTGGGTAGCCAAATACCCTTTCTTGACTTATTCTTTATTATTTTAGATTAGGGGGTTTCCTTTATGGAACACACCTGTTGCATGGTGTGTATTCTATTTGTAATTGTTGTTAATCTCCTTTGTTAATTTATCTAGAAATATCAATTCATTGGTCTTTTAAATCTGTAATAATAATGCCTAAAATGTTAATATTTAATTAACTAATGATTTGGATTGGACTAAATTGTTTATAAATCCCTTTGAAAACTCACTCCAATTCTCTTTGTTGTTCTGTGTGGAGCCACGTTGGTCTTTACTGTTTACGGAAATGAATGTGAATGTTGACTCCTAACATTCTCTCCACGTGGACTATAAAAGGTCCATATAACCATTGGCGAGATTTGCATGATGATTATACCCGACGTTTAAGATATAAGAATCCCCACTCTGTCAAGAATCACCCGATAGGAAAAAGTATCACACGTGTCACTCCAAAAGAATGAGGGCCACGGTACTTCCTCTTACCAGATCTTGCCTCAGATGTTCTGTGACACCTAGCAGTGTGGACTCGGTTCAATTTGCCGGTCAAAATTGAAACTGGGAGGAATGTAGCACATTATGATATTCCAGATGTACTGACACCTGAACATTCATGTGCTTTTCTATAATCTTTGCAAGAGAGGCAGAAAAGAAACAGGAAGATAATTAGCCCAGTTCCATGCTTCTAGATTAGTATTATTTTTTTTTAGTAACGGTGGGTCTAAAACATTTTTCCATGCCCTCAGGACTGCACCGCATGACAAGGAAGGGTTCAGTATGTGAATAAGAATAGGAGCACGAGTATCATTCAGTGAGTGTGACTGATCTCATGGCAGAGGATCTAAGAGAGAACCCGAATTAATGGCTTTTAATAAGGCTAGAAACATGGTGGTCTCTAGCAGTTGTCTCTAGCAGTTGAAAGTGGGTCAAATTATTTTGATGGTCAATCATTTTTAAAGTTGTATCAGGGATGATGGCTGATTGCTCGAAGGTGGAATAAATAATGTAAACCTTATTGCAAGATAATTCTTCGAAATTGCAGCAGTCTTTTTGGGAAGGAGCAGGACAAGGTGCTACATTAGCTGGGTCAAGTAAGGATTTTATGATGTGAAAGATTTCTTTAGGGGTATTAATAGCTTACATTTTAGAAAAATAGCACATAGCTCGTGACGACCTACAGGCCCTGTGATGAATTCTAGAGGCCTCCTTCAGCCTCACTTTGAGGTATATTTACAAGGATCCTGTGCATCGGCTCCGATGTGCCAGTCTCCTTGCTTCTCCCCTAACGACACCATGGTAGCGCTGTATTTATAATACAAAACACCATGGTACACGTTAGCATAATAGCATCACAATTTGTGTAGCTACTGTGGCACTTTGCTGGACTAGGGACACATATTTTGGCACTAGTCCAGCAAAGCTCAGGGAGGCCCTTAGGAAATAGCCTAGCATAACTTTAACACCTGCCCTCAGCAGGCGTTAGAAAACGATGCTAGAATAGGACAGTGAAATCTTGTAGATTTCACTGAGCCATTTTTTTGGGTCTACCTGCGGGGGAACACAGGTATAATGTGGTGCAAGGGTTTACAAAATGAGGCAATGCTAGCATTGCACCACTTTCTAAATATGTTGCAGGGTGAGGGCCTGGTTAGCACCGCAATAGAGTGAAAACAATGCTACATACTGTTTGCGCCAGGCATGTTCCAACCTTTTGTACTTTTTCTTTAAGCCTAGTACCTCATCTCTAAACCGAGGGGAGGCAGGGCATAAATTATCTTTTTTTCTGGGCTGGAGTGTAAGTACTGAATCCAAGATGGAAATAATACAAATGGTCTACCATATGATCGTAGGAGTTTAGGATCCCTCCAGCTTTGGTTTAGAGCTTTAGAGTGGAGAGCAAAATTTAATGTGATCAAGCTCGACCCAGCATTTGGAAAAGCCAACAACAGCCTGCCGATCTTCATACGGCCCTGGGCCTGTAATTAAAAAGGGAATTATCAAGTTATCAGACCAGCTCAGAAGGAGCAAAGACTGCATAGCAACACCAGGTAAATTGGAAAATACTGGATCTAGTAAATGGCCTGCAACGTGCCTGGGCTTCCTGACAATGAGTTGAAGGTCTAAAGCTTTAAAATCTCTCAGATTAGAACCAGCAGTGTTGCAGCTAATATTATCAAAATGAACATTAAAACCCCCGAGAACCACACACTTGGAGCACTTAAGAAAGAATATAGAGAAATAGTGCCTCAGCCAGCCTCAAGCTCCAGCTATCAGCCTGGCCAGGATGACGATAAAGTAATGACCCAGAGAGAGGATTTTTTTTGTAATGCCTAGGGAGAAGAAAACACTTACACAATCATTGGTAGTCAAGCTGTCAGGAAATGTCTGACCTAAATATAATGGCTAGTCCCCCGAGCGTACTCCCTCTGACATGATTGGCGATACGGGTTGTAATTACATGTGGAGCTTTTGTTGCTCTTCATCTGCGCTGAACTGCCACTCCCACCCTCCAGATGTCGCTGCTGAGCCCTACCCTGGAAGCCTAGACCGCGGCTCAACTCTTTACCCGAGGCTGGCTCATCCCCGTCCCCAAGGCCGGGCAGCCAGAGCACCGGACCCCGGCAGGCTCGGTATGTCTCCCGGGAGCCTGGCCCCTGCTCGACCCTACACCCTCACCTGCCTCCAGAAGCACAGCGGGCTCGGAGGCGCATCATGCCTGCCGCGGACGCACCTCAACGCGGGGGTCAAGGCACTAGCGACCCCAGGGGGACAAGTTTCTGGCTCTTTTTTTTCGCTATCAAGGAGTCATCATGGCGAGCGACTCCCTGGTTTGCAGCCTGGATGAGATCGACCTGCCTGCGCTCAGGGGCAGGCTCACAGGGGGCTCCCAGCCGTATAGCTAAGCGATAGCATAGCAAAGCAGCTGCGGATGCCTGGTGTGTGTGCAGTACACTGGCCTGTGATTTTACCAGGTTTGGAATCACGAATCTCATTCTCAAAGGAACAATCTTTGCATTCCACTTCAGTACTTAACCATCTCTCAGTCAAATTGAATCAGGGAAGGCCATTCATTTTGACTTATAGTTGACGCGCTGCTGTGGAACTCTCCCTGGTGCCCAAGTTTAGACTGGGGTGGGACTTCATTCCCCAGACTGCCTTGTTGCCAGTCCTGCCCCATTTGACTTGCGCTCTTAAGCGCCATTGGAACCCAAAGCATGGGACGCACTGCTGTAGAACTCTCCCTGGGGGCCACGTTTAGACTGGGGTGGGACTTCATCCCCCAGACTGCCTTGCTGCAGGTCCTGTCCCATGTGACTTGCACTCTTAAGCACCATCGGAACCCACAACGCGGGACGCACACGGGTCAGCGCCTGTCTGAAGCCGATCGAGGCTGGGCTGGGCCACCCCCTTTGGTCCATATCCCAGTTTGCTGCTCTTACGTTCTAGCAAGGACTAAGGCATAAGTTATAGATTTCAACCTTGTTATATGTGAATCTCTTATTTGACGCTGCTTGGGGAAAATGTGTGTGCAGGTTATCTCTCCCATATGTGATTTTAGGCAATATGGGCAGGCGTAAGACACCTTTGGCTCCTGCCACAGCAAACTCTACATTAGATGGGTTTCTGCAAAGAGCAGTAAGTAGATTGAAATGACAGAAAGAAGACTGTCACTAGCTTCATTACCTTCAGATAATTTAAATAACTCAAATTCAGCCCAGACCTATAATCAGGAGGGAGAATTTCAACAATCTCTGCAGGTTGTTCCACCACCTGTTTTACCTGTCACAAATGTAAATCCTGAATCTTTGTTGAAGGATGCTGATCTTAACATTTTAGTGGGAGAATCGATACCCCAAGTAATTCAAAAACTCATTAGTGCTAAAACGAAAAGAGTGGAGGGCATGTCAAGATCAAAAAAGCAGAAAACTGCTATCCAGAAGACCATAATGAGTCAGAGTGGGGGCGGGGAGAACCCAGGGTCTGGCCAGTGGACTAATGAGCCCATTGAAAGTTCATTGTTTTCACAGGAGGGGTTTTCTTGAGTATAAAGATTTGTTTATTGAATCTTTACAAGCAATATTGGAGCGCTTAGAGCAGGTGGTGAAACAACTGAACTAACTGGAACGATCACTGACTGATCCAAAGGAAGACCTGCAAACTGATCCTATTATGTCAACAGGCCGAACTAGCATGGGTGTTAATGATGTGAACCAGGAGGCCCAGGTGGATGCCCGTTTATTGCTGCCCCATGCGCCTATCCCTAAAGCTGGTAGCAATGTAATCCCCATCGATAGGCATAACGCAGATATTGGCCTTTGCTGAAACTCACAGGGCAAAATATTGACCAGATTGACTGAGATAAACCCCATGCGACAGGTAGTTCCCCAGGCTGAGGAGACTCTTGATCGTTTGCATCTACCCCTGAGTGTACTCCATATACAGTAGTGTTAGCTGGGGTTCCACCTCGGTCTGTCAAAGGCTGATAAACAAAGCAGCAGATTGGTGTAAAAAAATGCTAAATGTCACCATTCAATAATTGACGATATTATTATGAATAATTTGGGTGGGACCTACACATAAGAACATTGAAGGGGACTGTATTGTACTTAGTCTGAATAATACTAAATGGGTGCATCTTTTGCTATCTAGGTTAAGTCACGCAGATAGACCACAAAGTAGGATAGTGGTAAGACCATTGTTTTTTTTTATTTTACCCTCCAAGATTGACTGTACTTAGGGGGGTTGCCCCAAATGGATTACACAAGAGTAATGGGATACTTGATCGGACTAACTCTGTAAATCCATGGACTCATCCCAATCGATACGAGGTCCTATCAGAACTTATAGATATTGATTGACGCCATTCTTTAAAAACATCCAGAGATTCTATGGCTGCGATTAAGTCACCAGAGAGGGCCGCCAATATATCTGATGTGAGTCCTGTTTCTTTTAGGCCCCTTTTAGTAATAGTTGATGGTTCAAACAGTCTAAGACCCTCAAATGGCCTGCAGTTTTTGTCTTGGAATGTAGCAGGGATAAGAGACAAACTCCCTAATGAAGATTGGCTGGATTATATCACCAACTATGACATCATATGCCATCAGGAAACATGGGCTCTTAATTCCGTATCACTAAATGGATACAGGTCCTACTGCTCACCTGCTACTGCTTCTGCAGCTGGGAGAGGAAAGGGAGGCGTAGCTACCTTTTTATCCTGTGCCTTAGACAATTTAACTATTACTGAGGTGGCATCCTCTCCCAATTTTCAAATTTTGTATTTACAAACAAACACAGTTTTAAACCTAATTCTAATTAATTTTTATTATAATGAATTTTCTTCTCAAACTGCAGATGTCATAGAGGACATAGAGAGGAAGCTTGTGGACTTTTTTGGTAGCCAAAAGAGTGGGACTATCTCAATAATTTGGGAAGGTGATTTTAACATTGTGCAATGCCATTTTAGCGGGGAGAGCATCTGTGGGTTTTCTAACCTACAGGAGAATTTTAGTGCCCATTTTTTACATACTGCATATGGCGAAGCAATAAACAAACTGATTCTGTCTTATAGCTTGATTGACACTTCAGATGTGATGAACGCAAATGATGATAGGCTTCCCACATTTACAGGGCATGGTAAAGGTAGTATGATTGATTTTGTGTTGATATAATTTGAGGTATTTTAAAGTGCACTGCCTACCATTTAGTGATCACAATCAAATTCATATTGATTTGAAATTCGGTAATTCTGCAGTACGAACAAAACCCACCTGTCCCCCATCAGCTGTACAAAAAACAACGGGGTCCCTTTAAAATGAAATAATGTTAATCCGGGCAATTTCTTTACTATTTTAATTATTAATTTGGAGGCTGAATTTTATTGTTGTTTGGCCCCGAAAGCCCCCCCGGAAGATATCCTCATGAGTTTTAACAACATTAGTTGCATGGTAGCTAGTCGATTGACTTAAAAAAAAAGTTGAATGAGCGTCCTTTGAAAACTTGCTTCAATCATGTGTGCACTAATGCGCTCAAAGCACTTAAAAAGGTGACTGCCAATATTCCACGTAATCAAGAGATTATAACCAGTTCCAGAAGGGCTGATAAGCAGGCACTACTAAAAAGGAAGCAGGAGCTGAGGACCAAAGCATGGGAAGATCTGGATAAAGCGGCTAAATTAAAAGATGGCAAACTTTTTTGGGTGGTTGTTAATCATCCATTTTTTAATAATGATCTGACCCAAGGAATCGAGTGTCATATCAGCAGCCAGGATTGGAGTGATCATTTTTCCAATATCTTTAAATCTGAGGAGGCTTCTTTAATTTAGCGGGCTGCAATTTGGCAGGGGGAGAATGGTTGGCTGATCTTTTTCTTTTACCCTCTGTAATTAATGCAATTCAAAGTGCAGCAAACAACAAGGCTCCAGGCCCAGATGGGAATCCAATCAACTTGTTTAAGCACCGCTCTTGTATCATATTTATTTAGTTGTATATCATGCCACAAAGCCTTTAAGGATGATTCTGATAACATAGCAGCAGGTGTCCCGGAATCCATCATAATCTTCAATTCAACCTGACTAGTTTTCACCATGTCATAAGGTCACTTCTTACTTGCAATTTCACCTGCCTCGGAGTTTACTTCCAGGGTAAGAATAGTGGCTACATTTTTAGGGTCGAGCCTGCGTTGCATGCGCTCGCGCATGCGTATCGCAGCGAGACACTATTGTATTTAGAAAAGGGCTCGGAGCCCTGTCAAATTCACGTCAGTGTTTTTTATTGGTTAGTGGGCTTGCCTAATTAAATCTGCTTGCTTTCATTAGTCGGAGGCATGCATAGGTCATGCCTTTTCCGGTGGCTAGCCTTCCTCGAGCGCAGCAACCAAGTACAGAAAACATGCGAGGCTCGCTGTTTTCCATCGGGCTTGTGGACTTCATTTTCTCTAATTTACGAGCGCGATCTCTCGCTTGGCAGAAGTCGAGCGCTTTACATAGTTCATTTCACTTTTTCGGGTTAAGTACATAAATGCACTTTTGCCCGATAGGTGAAAAGTCGGGTTAGGAGTTTACAACGCAATCAGCTCTAACATGAGCAAACGCGAGACCCGTTGCATTGTAAATGCTTGTATTAAGTGCAGACAGGTAAAAACACAATTTTGACCTTTACTGATTTTTATTTTGACAATGGACAAGTGGGATATAAAACCAGCGATTAACTGCTTGTTTTCATCGTTCAACGACGTTCATGTGTGTTATTTAAAATGTAATGATGAAATTTTCCATGCCATATTAGAAATCGGGATTGCTTTTCATACATTAAACGAATGTGTTCTTCGAAAGCCTGTTTAGTGGAATGAGTGGCAGATAAAGGCTTTGCTCTTTGCTACAACACCTATAACTCATTAATAAGAAAGAAAGCGCTTTGTTTAACGCAAGCAATCCCCGTTATAAACACTGGCCGCAAGGAAAATACAGTTTGGTGAATACTTAAAATAGATCTCGGACTATTGGCCGTGGCTGTTCTGTTCCGTTTGCTTTGGGGTTTGATCTGTCACTGCGGCTTCTACGCTTGTCTAACTTTCTTCTAGTTATTCAGAGGCGGTTAATGGGAAGCGGAGGGTGAACGTGCTAGCCATCTTCTTTTTAAGGCTGACAGAGGTTGAAATGATTCGATCAACCAGTAGAAAAGGATTTGAACTGTTGACATAGATTCATGTTTCAGATTTCTCTAAAGGGCCTTATGTTAAGCACGTATATCATTCTAGCCAGTTGGTTATGGGAGAGCAAGGCCTGTCAAGGAGGGAGCCTGATTGTCGATATCCTGGTTTCATACGTTCAACTTTTAGATTTTTTTTTTAATACTATCTCTGCCTTCACCCCAGTTCTTTCCAGTATCGAACTGTTTAACATTCTCCAACCCTCAAACGACCTGTTGAAAATTTGGAGCAGCCTTTAAATAGGGCTATGTTTGAGGGCATTGGGCAGTTCTCAGTGCAAAGGAGTCGAGTTGGTTGTCACACCCAAGGTACAGCAGCTGTCAGAATGCGGATCCTGTAATTGGAAAACTGTCTCGACTGTTGCTGTGAAAAATGCATTTTCTTTGCATAATATGAGGTTGATAGCATATATTGATGATTTACATATCGTTATAAATGGGTGAAAATGCTCATAAGCATCTGGTATTTCAAGATAATAAAACAATTGATCAGTCCAAGTGTCTCGTGTCCCTAAGCAACTGAAGACCTACACATTCGATTACTTTACCTAGAAGTAACAGTTCCTTTAATTTCCTTAAAAATAAATTTGTGTTCGATGGTAGAAAACAATTTGCAGAATCCAGTAATGGTTTCACAATTGACTTCCACTTAGCAGCACAGGTAAATAAGATTTCACAGGGCCATCTGCTCATAATGTTCTTTGTCATACACTACTCTGGGACGGGGAAGTTACAGTGAGGCTTTAATTTAAATAATCTAGATTTTAACCAGCTGTACACATTATTAATCACACTGGTATATTAGCAGTTGAAAACGAGAACATTAAACTTAAAGTATGGAAATAAGGTCCTATCGTGCTATAACTTGCCCCACACCAGTAATCTGATTTGGCACAAAGGGGTTTGTGTGGCTAACTGCAAGCGAAGAATATGCCTTCTCTCAAAACCCAAAGTTTATGGAGCTCTCGAGGCTGTGTAGCAAAATTGCGGGCAAATCAGTTATCTTAATTAAGATGACCATAGCATTTTCTTTCTTTGTGCATCTAAACCCCATCCAATCAATGGCTGGGCACCTTCATTATAGACTCCATTAAACTTCCTGCCTGTTTCAGAATTCCAGTTACCACAAATTTTATGCAGTTGCTCAGCTTTTGCCCAGTTATTAACAGGAAGGGGACAAGCACTCTGTTTAATTTGGGTGGAGGTGATCAATAGCTTTAATTTTTTTTAAAAAAAATACATATTTTGCAAACCATACAGGTCTTGTCCAATGTTGGTTCGCAAAGTTAGATTTGCCCTCAGCCATCCGTAGCATAAGGCCTCATTTGTTGGTTGAAGAGGGTACCCCATGGTCCCACTAGAAAAGACTCCATCTCATTGCTGTGGTGGAGAAACTGTCCCTACCACCACACCATTATAAACTTGGTTGGGAGTATTTATTTTATCTGATTTGTAAGACCAAAGTTAATACGTGCCTGCTTTAGTTTTTTTTTTTTTTTTTGTATGTGAGACCAGAATGCGATCGCCCCAGTGATAAGCGAGTACAGGCTGTTTCCTCGTTTTTTGGTCAGGCATAGCAGTGCGCAAGCGCTGCTTTTCCGATGTGTTGGTATCTATGTGGGCTTTTAACCACACCCATCACTTTCACTGGTTTATGGGCTTGCCTTTCAAAAATCATTTGACATTGGTAAATGCTTTACGTATGTCACGCCTTTTTTAACTACCTTGGGACTAACCCTGTCACATAGATAATTGCACGTTTGCCGATATGTTTGACTGCAAGCGAACTTCTTTTTCCTTTTGTCTCCTTCGCGCTCATGGTGGCCGTGGCACTTTGAATTGACATGAGTATGTCAACTGTTCTACTTTAAATTTTCAATTTATGTGGCAAGAAAAGTACAGATAGGAGCTAAAAACTCTAATAGCTCTAACTCGAGCAAACGCGAGACCCATTGCTTTGTAAATGCTTGTTATTTACTGGTGACTCTGACACTGCATCTGAAACCCAATTTATATTGGTTTTGTTTCTCATACTCTCACAAATCCTTATGAAATGTCCTATTTTGTTACATTTTGTTGCATTTCTTTCCTTGTGCGGAACATTTGCACTATTCTATCCACACCTAAGACAATTTCGACTTCAAAAAGTTATTTTCTTATTTTTTCCCTTTCTTGTATTTTTTACTGCATTAACCTTCACATTATCCACAGCGTTCACTTTCACACTCTAATTCCTTTCTATAGCATTTGCACCTTGTAATACGTTTACAGAATGAATTGAACGTTCAGTGTCCTTAGCAATGTTAATGTTCTCCTCAAGCGTAGGGTTACTGCAACCTAATAAATGATCAAATATGCTTTGACCTTCATTAACCAGACAGTTAAAAAGTATAGCAAACTTCCTTGTAGGTGAATAGTCATTCACATCAATTGCCACTAAATAATTTAGAAATGCCTGAAACCAACATTTCCACTCAAGAGCTGGTTTGCCAGGATTTGGCAAAACATGTGGTGGTGGTTGTACATGTCCCCCACGTGCCATATTTCCAAATGGAATCACAGAGAGAGAGATGAAAAATGAAAAATAAAATATTATCCTTATTATGCAGCTACTGTTTGTATATATCCGATAAGTATTACAGGCAAACAAAGGAATTAGAAATTGGATATGTACGTGAAATCTTTTTGAAGTTTACCTGCCTTGTACTGCACTTCCACGATTGCGTTATTGCTGACTTACAATAATGAAGATGGCCGCTTAGTGCATCAGCTCGTAGTGCTGTCAAATAACATATAGTGCATAAAAAAAAGTGAACACCAGTTGCCTGGGGTCAGGCAGTAAAGTTACCGCAGGGTAGAATGCAGCTTGGTTCCAGCAAATCATCTGTTTACCTGTTTCGCTGGCTTTGACATGGGGGTCAGGCAATACGTCACCGGTGTGCTTAATTGGGCCATACTAAGCCCACAGTGTCCAGAATCTGCCAATACGAAGTCTTCTGCAGTGATTGCTCTGTCCTCAATACTTCCAGCAATCACACCACCCGGATGCTCGCACAACAGCAACCCAGAAGCCAACAGCGCAGCAGGAGTGCGAGTCACCTCGTAGATCACTTCACAGTAGGGTCAATCATCGCCAAATATGACGTGTCTTAGGTGTTGGAATGAAGAAACTTTGGATGCACAAAGAGTACATAGGAGATGATATATTTATTCAGCCAGCAGGCAAATAATGAGGTGAGCTCACACACCACATCTATCCGGGTCGGCGGCTCCTGGGAAATCCACAAACCGTGGGTATCTTTAGAAACCCCAGGATGTTGGATAAAAGGACGCTAATCTGGCAAAGATACCTTACCTGGGAAAAAGTTATGGAGCCCTAAGCCCAAACAACTCCACCAAAAAGGGGCTCAGCAATTGGGATGAGGGGGGAAGAGGGGAACGACCCAGCAGCTAAGGGATTAGATGTTGCACTCAATTAAGCAGTTCACTCATAAATGATGCCGTGTGTCTGCCACAGTTACAACAGTAACAACCTAAATAGGCCAAGTCATTTATAAATTGATTCCCTGTTATAGTTAGAATGCTCTGACCTCACCATTGTGGTTCATTATTTGTGTAGCAAGGGTGAAGCAAAAGTTCAAAAAACATAAATCATATTTGTTCAGGTGATGCATTAAAGGGGATAGGGTCTCTCAAATATCATTTACAAAAATATTGCTCCATTAGTATTAATATTAGACTACATCCAATGCAGAGATATTTTTATGAATGATAGGTAGGCCACAATATTTATGTCAGAAGATAAAACATAAAGCAAATGGGGCCTCTAGCAAAAATGCCTAAGAGCATCTCATCTCAATCCTTCACAGTGTTGGCAGAAAACAATCTCCCACCATTAAGAGAGGTCAAAGTGAGTAATGGTGAGACAATTTGACTAATCAAAGGGATGTCCAGTTTTGTATGTGGTTTCTGAATTTCAAGGAAGGAATATCAAGATCATACAATATCATGACCAAAGTATTGACGACCAAAATATTGACAGGTAAGTATGTATATATTTTCTATTCCTAACTCCACATATGCATACAATGATGACATGGGTATACTTAAGGTATGTAAATGTGGAGTTAAGAATAAAACATTTATACCTCACTCTGTGCCCTTTCCTTCTCAATATTTTGGTCCTCGATATTCTGGTCACAATAATGTGTGTACTTGATATTTGCTTCTCAATATTTAATATTACAATCAAAGTTTGGAAGAGAGTGACATTCTTTTGCAGGTAGTGGATAGTTAAATTGTGAAACCATTTATTAAAAACGACATCCAATCTTAAAGTTAATAGTGCTTTTCATTGAATGAAAGTTTTTCTTCCTTGGTCTCAATCCTTATGATTTCAGCTACTCTGTCTCTGGTATTCTACTTGTAGGTGTCATTTTAATTTACTGGTAGCCTTGTTTGCAGAGATTTGAAGCAGTGCATTGTCAATTCCAGGGTCCTGTGTTAGGTACAGGTACATGTTTTCACAGTAGAGCACAATCCAAAAATCAGATCTTAAATACTACAGAAAAGTTTAATAATTTGGCTGATTTGAAAAGGGAACCTGGATTTTTTAATTTGCTAGCCAAGGGAACGGACTTATAAATTCATGATGGGATTTTAATATTTGAAAGAACACTGCCCAAACATCATGACATTCAGATTTAGGGGCAATGTAGATAGTTTCTGATCTACCTTTCAAGAAAGTATGTAACAAATCCAGATATATAGAGCATCACATGGCTTCTTCTAAATGGAGGCCCCATACCCTCACTAAATCATTTATTGAGTAGCAATTGGATATTCATGCCACAATATCAGGGCACAACGAATAGGCCCATGCTAGAATTGGAACCAGCATATACTCAGCACTTTTTAGAATATTCATTAAATGTAGAAGGATATCTCTTTCTACAGGATGTAATGAAAAAGGTGAGGTGTGATGGTCGTGTGGATATTTAAAAAGTGGATGTAATTTCTGCCACATATTTGCTTTTAAATAGACAAGTAGGACAATGGGAATTCAGACATACCGTATCATTTCCTTGTCTTCATACACATTCTATTTGTTATTCTTCAATAGAAACATCACCTGATAGAAAAAGAAAAAGAAAGAAATACACACAATGGTAGTGAATCTAATTTTACTACAGAAAAGTCAGTGTGGAAACCTGGTATTGTAAAGTTAAGTTATTAGCTTCATTATGCTAATACCTATATTTGGTTGCTTGTCTGCAATTCCAAAAGGTTTACTTGCTCCAAACATTATATTAAAACTGAAACTGATATTTTTTTTTATTGGAAAGAGGAGGATGTTGATATTTTACATTATGAAAGGAAGTATGCGTGTAGTGAAAGCAGGAAATAAGAAACTCTTGGCTTTATTCTCAAAGACAAATGGAAGTGCAGAGATCTCCACACATAGATTTCTGTTTATGCCTGGGTGCCAATCTCTGCCCAGATGGCAATCACCAGTTCCTGGAAGACATCTTCACCCAAAGGATTTATGAATTTACATCCCCTCACATGACGGAGTGTAGACTATTACAACAGAAATTACAACCACAACATTAATAGTAGTAAAAATATGACTGGATTTCTGATATACCTCTATAAAAAGAGATGCCTGCCTCTGCAGTTAAATAGCATTCTGTTCTAACAGCTGCACATATCTGAATAACATCAGCACTGCACACACATTAATTCAGTCCCCATCTGAAGTTCTGTCCTTTTTCACTTGGACTGCAAGGAACCTGATCCCACCTGCATGACTCAGGCCACCCCACTTAAGAGGAAGAAGAAATTCACTGAGAAGGAGACAGACCCTGTAGTTAACTTTGTTATATAACACCGCAGGGAAGGTGACAAACTTTGGCAATGCTTTGGGGTGGACCTTGGAGGTCTGCAAAAGGAAATAGCAGGATGAAAAAATGCTCTCCAGGTTTCCATTGGCAAAGGCTCTTTTTGGCATGGACTTGGATCCTTTAGCTGTTTCATCCACTGGATACAACTATTACCTTCAACATGCACCCTGACCTGCTATATGTACTGCCTGTTTGAGTAAATCTGGGCATAAGGTACAGTAAGAAAATATGTTGCTCAATCTCGCCACTAAAGTTCACACTCATGTCACTCTTCCCCCACCACAGATAGTCACACTTCTCTTTACTCATACAAAATCAACTTCTCACTTGCACTCAGCTTAACTATCTTTTTAGAGTTTACATTGAATAGACTTAACTCAATCATCTCTTAAAAAAACAGTCCCCATTACAAGTGAATTAGTAGCAACAGAATGATAATCTACTGTGGCAAGAAGTGTACACCCAGTATTTTGATATGGGAAGTGATGGCCAGGGAGCAGACTAGAGGTGAAGTGCAGTCCTGCTCCTGCTTCTGCTCCACACCTGCAATCATGTCAAGTATCACATCTGGTGAGAAGCAGAATCTAGCAATGACTGCTTCCCTGGGCTTGCCAGGTAAAGATCCTCAGTATCTAAATCCTCTCTTTCCTCCATAAATGATTATTCCTCAGAATGAGCATCAGGGCAACAAAGATGTCCACAAACCTGGTGGAAAACTGTTTTCTTAGATAAGTGGATAGGATGTGGTTCATTGGTTAATGTACTGTGTTTCACTTGTTAATTAGTTTGATGGCGCCATGACTGCTACCTCACTCCACTGCAATAGCAGCTGTGTAGAGTGAATGTAAACTTTTGCCATACTTTTTTTTCTGTTGCTTATGACAAAAATTTATGCAATGAACATTTTTAAATATAAAAGGTGAATATCAATGGTATTACTGTTTTGTGAGAGTGTTTTAATTTTTGTATTTGCCTTCCTTAACACCTCCCTAGCTTTCGCTTACGTCTACCCATTTAGTAGTAGATAGTCCACAATTTCATTTCACTCATCCTTGTCCTTTCCACATGCCACATTTACACCTACGATGTATACCTCCACCTGTGGAGTGCTCTGCACTTGTGGAACATAATTCCTCACATAAGAGATAGGACAGGTATATGTTGAAATTACTCCTTGCAGGTAAGTGAATAGCATTAGTAATTACTTATAGTAGTAATTATGAGTACTACTTTAAGTACTCAAACATGCTTTTGTGAATAGGCCCCCCTGTTTGCTTATGACAGTTGCTTTTAGTTATCAAAGGTTTTTGTATAAATTGACCAATACAATAATCACAATAATATAAAAGAATGAAATTAAAAGGATTACAATTCTAAGGTAAGATGAAATCTTCTGTGAAGTATATGATTTGTCTCATCTATAAAATTTTCTCCATTAATTGTAAAGCATTTATGGTATAGATTATTACTCTCATCATTGTCCTATTAATACAGAAATGATGGCATGTTTCTGTGCATATTGTCCAGAGTCAGGCACATCCAGCGAGGTAGTGTAATGATCCCATCCTGATCCCGGCACTGAAACCTGGGTATATAAGAACAAAGGGGTATGAGGGAAAGAATGTAGGCATGGGTCCAACATGCATCACAATGTTAAAATCCTAATAATTAGTATATAATCTCATTCACAGCACCGTTATGCTTGACGCTTTTCATTAAAAAACAAAAAATCAGAAGTAGTGTGTTTAGATTATTACTGTTTAGGGCAGCCTATTAGGTTCTCTAAGTAATACGCATGAATGAAAACAACAACAGGAATAAAGACCAAAACCAAAAAAAGATATTACATATATTACTTTGGTTAATTTGCAATAATCTCAAATAAAACATACTCGTAAAAGCTTAACTGCTTATTTAATTTCCAAAACACTTTAATAGCATAAGTCTTACTCCACTAACTTGTAGACTAAATCAATAAATGATAATTTCCACTGTAGTATGCCTCACTTTTTGCAATGTATCTATTATTAGAATGGAAGTAATGAACATGGGCCAATATATTGTCCCAGTGTGTAGCCATTTTAGCCATATCTCCATGCACGTTATTTTAGCACACTAGGCCAGGCTGCTGTGCACCTTAACCTAGATATATTTTATTCGGCTTCATTTTATTATTGTTACAATAGCCACTTTTACGGTATTGTTCTATTTCCTGTTTATCTAACTGTTTTTGCCTAGGCCAGCGCTCTGTTCTCAAACAAGAGATTCATGATCACTCTATGCTTCTTCCAAGGCTACAGCACGTTATATTGCCGGTGAACGTGGTAGAAGTTTAGGGCCAGATGTATCAAAGGGTTTTTCCCATTCTGTATCAATGGGAAAATGTGTTCGTACATATGGCCCTTAGTCTCTAACATTCGTAGAAAACACACATCCTTACGTAGGGAAATTTTCCCAGAACATCAGCTGTGTTGTTATAAAAACACTTCCTTGTCCCTTACACGTTAGAGGTAGATTCCAGCCAGAGGACCACGACTGAATGCTGATTGCTTCGCTACAGATGCTAACGCAGACTGCAGGCCTTTGATCAGGTATGGGGGATGATGTCTTCCCAGGGGAAATTGAAGGGCAGAATTAGAGCTTAACATGCTGTGCTCTATCATAGCCTAGGTAGGAGATAGTCTATCGGCAATAGTGACAATATGGTAGCGTTATTCTTAAGCTTCACTCTTCCCAATTTTAATACTGTCATGTTGTGTCGTCCTGGTTATTGCAGCTCACACTTTGCTATCTAATATGCAGTTGTTTTATTAAACTCATTACTAAAACATACACTGCCTCTGTTTGTCATTTATATATGAGACTAAGGGGGTCATTACAGCATTGGCAGTAAAAGCCGCTTACCGCTGTGCAGAAGACCGCCAACACACCGCTGCGGCCGTGGAATTCCGCCACAGTCATTATGACCCACAGGTCGGAATCCACCAAAATTTAGACACCCACACAAGTCCGACACACCAAAGGTCAGTGATAAACTGGCGAAAACAAAACCTCCACCGTCACGCCAACAGGAATACGCCCACACTATCACGACCCACGAATCCACGCGGCGGTCTTTCAACCAAGGTATTCCATTGCCGGTACACACCGTCACGCTCAAAATACACACACACTTACAAAACACAGCCACATTGGACAATTCGAAATACACACACCTGATACACATACACACACCACTCCCACACACCCAATACAATATAAAACACACACCCACATCACCCACAAACCCCTACGACAACAACTGCGACTGAAGGCCACAGAGAGACACCACCATCTACAAACTAGCATCCACAGGCACTAAACACCATCACCCACATAACATCCATGCACCTCACACAACACACCACTAAATATCACCCCACACATCACAACAAACACCAACCCACACATCACCCACACCACCCCATGGCATGGCAAAGACACCCCAGGTTTTCTGAGGAGGAGCTCAGGGTCATGGTGGAGGAAATCATCCGGGTAGAGCCACAGGTATTCGGATCACAGATGCAGCACACCTCCATAGCTAGGAAGATGGAGCTATGGCGAAGAATCATGGACAGGGTCAATGCAGTGGGACAGCACCCAAGAAATAGGGACGACATCAGGAAGAGGTGGAACGACCTACGGGGGAAGTTGCATTCCGTGGTCTCAAGACACCACCTTGCGGTTCAGAGGACTGGCGGCGGACCCCCACCTCCTCCCCCACAACTAACAACATGGGAGGAGCAAGTCTTGGCTATTCTGCATCCTGAGGGCGTCGCAGAAGTAGATGGAGGAATGGACTCTGGTAAGTCAAATCTTTACTACTATATCCCCCACCCTACCTGCATGCCATAACATACCCCCACCCCCACCCTCGCCCTCACCCCATCACTCCTACTCCTCACAAATGTCCCAATATCACAAACCACCCATCCCAACACCAAGCCCTGCATGCAACAACAAAGCATGGACACCCATCACCAAAGCATGGCCACTGCACATACCCATACACCCCCCTAAACCATCATCACACAAGGTCCCACACAGGAATGCAAGCACTGGGGTACACGGTCACCCACCCATTGCACACCATGGCACACAGAGATGCAATAATCATGCTTTTACACCCCTGCAGGACCCCTACCCAATGTCACCGGACAGGAGGGTCCAGACATGTCCACACCACCCACAGAAGAGGCCAACAGTGATGACAGCAGCTCTGTCCAACTGGATTTTGAAGACCAGCCCGGCCCATCTCGGACCTCGGGACAATTGGTTCCCCTGACACAGTCACAGGCCACCACAGAGCTTCCCCCCTCTGGAAACACCAGCACAGCACCCACACAGCGGGCCCATACCTCTGTCCCCAGGACACATCAATCAGCAGTGTGTCCACCACTACAGGGAACCCAGGCTAACCCACCACCCCAACAACAACAGGGACCTTGGGGCAGTGGCAGTGGGCACACGGTTCAGGGGACAGAGGCCCAGGGAAACAGGGGAACTGGGAGGGCTGCTGTGCGACAGGGGGAGGACAGGCCCAGGGAACCCACTCTTCATGAGGCCCTCTCCAACATCATGGGAGCCTACCACCATTCCCAGGAGACGGTGGCAACAGTACTGGCCAAGTTTCAGGAGACCCAGCGGCTGCAGGAGGAACAGTATTTGGGCTTCAGGGAGGAACTCAAATCCATCAATTCCACCCTGGGCACCATCGTAGGGGTGCTGAAGGAAGTCCTCAACACCAGGAGGGAAACTGTGGCACAACAAGGGGCCCCTGACACTAGCCTGGACGATGAACTGCCCACCACCTCCGCCGGCGCTAGTGGACAGGAGGCACCACCACAGGACCACCACACCAGCAACCCACCCCCTGCAGAGGGAGAACCACCCCGCAAACGGTCCCTGAGATCCAGGACAAAGATAGAGAACGATGCAAAGACCCCCGCCAAGAAATGAGACCACCCTGATTGTCATCCTTTTGTCCCACCTTGTCACCCTGTCCATCCTCAAACTGCCCCAGCTCCACTTCCTATGCCCCTTTGGACAATGCCCTTGTGAGAGTAATAGCTTGGACTCTGCCATGGACATTCCTCCACCATCACCCCTCACCATTTAACAACCCCCTCCAATATTAAGCACTTAAATAAACACCATTAAAGCACAAAACAATCTGGAGTCTGTCTGTGATTTCAAATTAGTGTATTAGCAATTACGGTGACAAAATGCTCTTTCAAATGTAATGTCAACATACCTATGTCACACAGCTCTAGTCCATGAGGAAACAAAGCAGATGTCACACAGTGGGACCCACATCTGTGAAATCGTGAGGGAAAGTGACAACTCAGTAACCATACGCTGGGTGAAAAGGACAGACAGTAGAGAGGTAGTAGTGTTAAAGTACATGTAGCAGGCAGGTTTGTCTTCTTACCTGTGTCTCACTGGAAGTATTGCAGGATCACCGAGTTCCTGTTGTCGATGTCCTCTTCTTCTGCTTCCTCGTCTTCACTGTCCACAGGCTCTACAGCTGCCACTACACCTCCAGCTGGACCATCCTCCTGCAGAAATGGCACCTGTCGTAGCAAAGCCAAGTTGTGAAGCATACAGCAGGCCACGATGATCTGGCACACCTTCTTTGGTGAGTAGAATAGGGAACCACCTGTCATATGGAGGCACCTGAACCTGGCCTTCAGGAGGTCGAAGGTCCGCTCTATTATCAGACGTGTTCGCCCACGGGGCTCATTGCAGTGTTCCTCTGCCCTTGTCCTGGGATTCCTCACTGGGGTCAGTAGCCATGACAGGTTGGGGTAACAAGAGTCGCCTGCAAATGGCGAGGGACAACTGTTAGACACACACTAACCTGGAGTGATATCCCCAGACCCAGACAACTATTCCCACTGATTGGGTTCCAGGTGCTCACCTAATAGCCACACACGGTGCCTCTGGAGTTGACCCATCACATAAGGGATGCTGCTATTCCTCAAAATGTAAGCGTCATGCACTGAGCCAGAATACTTGGCATTCACATGGGAGATGTATTGGTCTGCCAAACACACCATCTGCACATTCATGGAATGATAACTCTTCCGGTTTCTGTACACCTGTTCACTCCTGCGGGGGGTACCAAAGCCACATGTGTCCCATCAATGGCACCTATGATGTTGGGGATATGTCCCAGGTCATAGAAGTCTCCTTTCACTGTAGGCAAATCCTCCACCTGAGGGACTGCGATGTAGCTCCGCATGTGTTTCAGCAGGGCAGACAACACTCTGGGCAACACGTTGGAAAACATAGGCTGGGACATCCCTGATGCTATGGCCACTGTTGTTTGAAATGACCCACTTGCAAGGAAATGGAGTAATGACAGCACCTGCACTTGAGGGGGGATTCCTGTGGGACGGCGGATAGCTGACATCATGTCTGGCTCCAACTGGGCACACAGTTCCTGGATTGTGGCACGGTCAAGCCTGTAGGTGATGATCACATGTCTTTCCTCCATTGTCGACAGGTCCACCTGTGGTCTGTACACTGGAGGATGTCGCCATCTCCTCACATGTCCCAGCGGACTGTGCCTATGAAGGACAACAGCGAGCACAGAGTCAAACAACTCAGAGGTACGTAAACACAGAACACGAATCATAATCTGATATTTGTCCTGTATGTGTGTTGAGGGTAGGCCTAGGTATGTGTGACGCAGTTAAAAATTAAGCCATGTGGACCCCTGAAATGGCGGCTGCCTGACCTGCAAAGTGGGACAATGGGATGTGAGGTAACTGCGCTGGCGTTGTACACCGTCGCGGTATGCGGTCGAAGACCGCGGGTCAATGCTGCATTGGTTAACATTGGACCCTATGGGTCCCAGGAGCCAATGATGATGTACGCCGGCGGTGACGGTACGCACCGTCGCGGACGTGACCGCCATTTTCTCTCTGTTCAATCACTCGATACCTGATCTTCGACAGGAGAGGACCTACACTGCAAGCGCTGCTGTGACCTCGGTCTGGAAGAGACAATGGCTCGTGCGACTGGGGAAAGGGCCCATGCCTTCACATCGGAGGAGTTGGAGAAACCTGTGGATGGGGTCCTCCCCCAGTACACGCTACTCTACGGTCCTCCAGACAAACAAGTAATACACTGGGAGCATGCTGTATGGGCTATGCCTATGTGGAGAGGGGTGGATGAAAGATGGGAGGGAGATTGAGGCGTGAAACGACAGTGAAAGCATGTGCATCATGGCAAGGGTAGGGATGGGGGCCAATGACTGTGACGGTGCATTTGGTAATAACTTTTCTTTTCGCTCTGTACAATTCATGTAGGTCAGCGCCCACCAGAAAAAAGATATTTGGCGTGCCATGGCCAAGGACGTCCGAACCCTGGGGGTGTACCACAGACGGAGCACCGACTGCCATAAAAGATGGGAGGACATTCACAGCTGGAGCAAGAAGACGGCAGAGGCCCAGCTGGGGATGGTCTTCCAGCGTGGGAGGGGTGCCCGTCACACCATGACCCCACTGATGTTTAGGATCCTGGCAGTGGCGTACCCGGAGTTGGATGGGCGCTTGGGGTCATCACAGCAGCCACCAGGGGGTGAGTACAATCTCGTTCTGCTGATTTTGCGTGCAGTGGAGGTGTCTGGGTGGGGGAGGTGGGCTGTGGGTTTCCCTAGGCCAGGCGAGTATAGGAGGCAAGGTCCCCTTGTGCTGGCAGAGCCTGTGGCACCCCACCCCACCTATGTACAGTGCCAAGTACACCTAGTAAGGCTCCTGTGAAATCGATGTGCGCAGATGTCGTCCATAGCCTTGTAGGCCATGTCCCAGGGATTGAAAAAGGGAAGCCAAGTGTGCGGCATAGTGCAGGGGGCTTCTGTGTCTGTCGTGTCCGCCAACGGAAGCGGTAATGCATGCACTCAACATGTCTTTCTTCTGTGGTCCCCCCTTTTTTGTAGTCTCCCTGTTCTTATGTGCATTAGCATCATCAGGCGGAGGAGCAGTGGCAACGGAGCAGGAGGGAGCTGCATCCCACTTGGCCCTGGAGGGCGAGACTACGGAGTCGGAGTACACCAGTGGGACAGAGGACGAGGGGAGCTCCACGGCGGGGACAGGAGCTGACACCAGTGACGCGGACTCGTCCTCTGATGGGAGCTCCCTTGTGGTGGCGGCAACATCTGTGTCCCCCGCATCTACAGGTACAGCCGCCACCACCCCTACCAGCACCGCCCTCCCAGCAGCCCCTCAGCCTTTGCCTCGTGCCCGCTCACCCAGGAGGGTGGGCATCACCTTCGCCCCAGTCACCTCAGGCCCTGCCCCAGTCACCCCTGCTGCCCTCAGTGAGGAGGCCATTGACCTCCTCAGGTCCCTCACTGTTGGGCAGTCTACCATTTTGAATGCCATCCAGGGTGCAGAAAGGCAGTTGCAACAAACAAATGCATTCCTGGAAGGCATTCATTCTGGTCAGGCGGCCCTTCAGCGAGCTTTTCAGACTCTGGCCTCAGCACTGATGGCAGCCATTGTCCCTGTGTCTAGCCTCCCTCCTCCAACTTCCTCCACCCAGACCCAATCCCCTGTACCTCAGCCTATCCCAAGCACACCTTCAGACCAGCATGCACACATGTCTACACACAAGGGAAGCTCAGGCAAACATAAGCACCACACATCCCACAGGCACTCACGCAATCATCACACACATGCAGACACACCAACATCCACTGCCTCCACTGTGTCCCCCTCCTCCTCGTCTCCCTCCTCCCTCCCAGTCTCGTCTCCACTCACACCTGCATGCACCTTCACCCAAAGTCACCTAACGAACACCTCCTACAACCACAACCTCTTCCTCCACTCCCAAACCCCCTCCAGCTACCCATCCCAGTGTTTCCAAAAAACATTTCCTGTCCAACCTTGACCTCTTTCCCACACCTCCCCCACCCCGTCCGCCTCCTTGGGCCCGACTCTCCAGGTACCAACCTAGCACCTCAGCCACAACATCTTCGGGACCAGTGGTGCCTGTAGTCACCGGAATCTGGAGTGCACCGGCCATCAGGGCAGCCAGTGTGGCACGGAGCCACAGCACGGACAGTCCCCCACCTGTGAAGCATCTAAATTTGGCCAGTGCCCGGCGGGAGAGGGGGAAGACTCCAGCCACCAAAGCCGCTCCCAGTGGTACAGGTGGAGTGTGGAGTCAGCTGCGACAACTTCCAAGGTGTGGAAGGGCCACATGAAAGTCAGCACTGAAAGTCTGGGAAGAGCAGCACGGCGGAGAAGACTGCCATCATCCCCGCTGCCCAGGAGCCCACCACCAGCACCTGCCCTGCTGCCCAAGAGCCCACTGCCAGCACCTGCCCTGCTGCCCAGGAGGCCAACGCCAGCACCTGCCCTGCTGCCCAAGAGGCCACCACCAGCACCTGCCCTGCTGCCCAAGAGGCCACCGCCTTCACCTGCCCTGCTGCCCAAAAGGCCACTGCCAGCACCTGCCCTGCTGCCCAAGAGCCCACCGCCAGAACCTGCCCTGCTGCCCAGGAGGCCACTGTCAGTACCTGCCCCACTGGGCCAGAGAGGACTGCCAGTACCAGCCCCGCTGGGCCAGACAGGACCGCCAGCACCAGCCCCGCTGGGCCAGACAGGACCGCCAGCACCAGCCCCGCTGGGCCAGAGAGGACCGCCAGCACCAGCCCCGCTGGGCCAGACAGGACCACCAGCAACTGAGACACTGCAAAGGACACCACCGCCACAAGCACCGCTGAACAGGGCACCGCCACCACAAGCACTGCTAAACAGGGCACCGCCGCCACAAACACCGCTGAACAGGGCACCGCCACCACAAGCACCGCTGGCCCATGCGCGCCAAGGGCACTGATGCTACTGAGTCCGTCACGAGCAGGATGAAGCCCTCTGAGCACCATGCCCCCTCCAGAACCAGTGGGGAGATGCATCCACTACCTCAGTCCTTAGCAGGATGAAGCACTCTGGGCACCATGCCCCCCTCCAGAACCAGTGGAGAGATCCATCCACTACCTCAGTCCTTAGCAGGATGAAGCACTCTGGGCACCGTGCCCCCTCCAGAACCAGTGGAGACTGTCATCCACTTGAGAGACTGTGGCTTTGCCCTCCCCAGGATGGAACAGTGGGCAACCCACCCGCTGCAGAGACTTGTGAGACTGTGGCTTTGCACTTCCCAGGATGGAACAGTGGGCAACCCACCCACTGTAGAGACTTGAGAGACTGTGGCTTTGCACTCCCCAGGATGGAACAGTGGGCAACCCACCCACTGTAGAGACTTGTGAGACTGTGGCTTTGCACTCCCCAGGATGGAACAGTGGGCAACCCACCCACTGTAGAGACTTGTGAGACTGTGGCTTTGCACTCCACAGGATGGAACCTCTCATGTGGCCCTCTCGTGGATTTGGTGCTGTGCACTCAACCGGCTGAGGTGCCCCCCCCTTTCCCTCCCCCTGAGGTGCCTGTTTTCTTTCTATCTGATGCCCCTGCAGTGTTCTCTCCATCATGGTCGGGGATCTTGTGTGGGCCTCGCCCATACCGTGTGGGCCCAGTGTTCCACGGACTTCATTGGAGCACCACCTGGACTACTAAGCTTGGTGTATATTTTGTTTATAGTGTATATATATTTTATTGTGTACTTGATTTTAATATATAACAATGGTTACGCTCATTTTCTTTTGTCTTTGCATTCTTCCGGAGGGGTTGGGGGTGTAACTATAATGTATCATGCTGTGTTAGTGTGTGTGTTGTCGTGGGTGAGGGTGGGGGTGTTGCGTGTTGCGTGTGTGTGTCCCTGTTTTTTCCCTCCCCCCTCCCCTGTGTCGTAGGTGCGGTACTCACTGTTGTCTTCACTGCCGGCGTTAATGCTCCTGGTAGAGGAAAAAGAAGATAAGGGCTGGCAGGATCTGCAGCTCTGGTTCCATGGCGTCCGGATTCCTCGTGGGGTGTGTAGAGGTGAGCATTTTCCCTTCGAAGTCCTGTTTCTGCTGTGTTTTTGTCCGCGGTGAATCCGCCCCGGAAAAGGTGGCGGGTTGGTAGGTTGTGATACTCTGGGCGGTACTTTGTCCTCTGCCTGTCTGTTGTCTGTGACCGCCAAGCTGTTTGTTTGTACCGCCGTGGCGGTCGGAGTGTTAAAGTGGCTGTCTTTGTTGGCGGTTTCCGCCATGGTCGTAATTCAATTTTTTTTACTGCCAGCCTGTTGGCGGTCTTACGTCCGCTTTAACACCGTCCGCCAGGGTTGTAATGACCACCTTAGTCTTTTTGGTATACCATTAAAGTACAACCATATTTCATGAGTGCCCATTCATAGGCCATTGCTTACGGCAAATTGATGAGAAAATTGTGCTGTAAAATGTAATAGTAAACTCAATATTTTATATAACATGTTCTCAGTAGGGAACTGCCTGCGACCCCCTTAAGGAAGTTGAGCTCGCCGGGCATGCTTGCAGACAGCACTTTGAAATAGTGGTTGTCGCTTTAAAGGTTTTCAACATAAGTGTGATGCCATGAATCACAGTGGTGAATAACATTTTGGCCCATATTTGTACTTTTTTAGCGCCGCATTTGCGTGGTTTTGTGACCACACACAGCCACGCTCAAATACACACACATTTACAAAACACAACAACATCGGAAAAAATCAAAATACACACACCTGATACACATACACACACCACACCACTATAAAACACACACCCAAATTACCCACAACCCCTTACAACGAAAATGTTAGAAGAAGCAGAGAGAGAGAAAATAGCAAACACAACACCAGCATCCACAGGCACACAACACTATCACTCCTACAACATCCACGCACCTCAAAGAACACACACCAACACAACACTTCACACAGCACAACACAACACACCCCACCCTACCTGCATGCCATCACAAACTCCTACCCCTACCCTCACACCCATCATCCCAACACCTCACAGATACCCCACTATCACAACCCACACATCCCAAAACCAAGCCCTGCATGTAACACCAATGCATGGACATCCATGAACAAAGCATGTCCAGTAGAAAGACTCACCCAGGCCTCAAAATCACCAATCACACAAGGGCCAAGGCAATAATGCAAGCACAGGAGTAGAGGGTAACTCGCCCATTGCACAAGATGGCACACACAGATACAATAACAATGCATTTACACCCCAACAGGACCCCTACCCAACGTCACCGGACAGGAGGTGCCAGCCATATCTAGTCCCCCCACAGAAGAGGCCCACAGTGACAACAGCAGCTCTGCACGCCTGGATCAAGATGACCAGCCCGGCCCATCAGGGACCTCTGGACAGTCGGTTCCCCTGCCACTGTCACAAACCACCACTGAACCTCCCCTCTCAGGAAACACCAGCAAAGCACCCACCCAGCGGGCCAATGCGACTGTCCCAGGATACGTCAATCAGCAGTGTGTCCACCACTACAGGGACCCCAGGTAAACCCACTAACCCAAGATAATCAGGGACCTGGGGTCAGTGGCAGTGGGCACATGGTTCAGGGGACAGAGGCACAGGACAACAGGGAAGCTGGGAGGACTGCTGTGTGACGAGGGAGGACAGGCCCAGGGAACCCACTCTCCAAAATCATGGGAGCATACCACTATTCCCAGGAGACCATGGGCACGGTACTGGCCAAGTTTCAGGAGACCCAGCGGCTGCAGGAGGAACAGTACCTGGGGATCAGGGAGGACTTGTAGTCCATTAACACCACCCTGGCCAACACCATGAGGGAGACAGTGGCACACCAACGGGCCCCTGACACTAGCCTGAACAATGAACAGCCCTCCACATCTTCTGGCGCTAGTGGACAGGAGGTCCAGCCACAGGACCAACAGGCCACCAGCACCCCACCCCCTGCAAAAGGAGAACCACCCCCAAACGGTCCCTGCGATCCAGGCACAAGACAGAGAACATTGCCAAGACCCCGCCAGGAAATTAGACTCTCCTGATTGTCACCCTTCTGTCCCACTATGTCACCCTGACCACCTTGAACTGCCATTACTCCACTTCCTATGCCCCCTAGGACAATGCACCTTTGATACAAAGAGACTGGACTCCACCATGGACATTCCTCCACCATCACCTCAGCCCAACGCACATACCCCTCCACTGAATAGCACTTAAATAAACACCCTTGAATCTCAAAACGATCTCGAGTCAGTCTGTACTTTCACAAGTGTGTTATTACAACCTCTCTGACAAATATCAATGTCAATGTTCATTTGCACATACCAATGTTTGACAGTTGTTGGGCAGCAGTAAACATAGAGAAGGCAGAATGTGGTACCCAAATCTGTGAAAAGTAAAGGCAAAGTGAACTGTCAGGGTCCGTACTCAGAGGTAAAAAGGCAGAATCATGCAATGTCCTACAGTAGTCTGATATGAGAGGAGCAGTGCCAGTCTCTTACCTGTGTCTCACTGGAAGTATTGCATGATGATGCTGTTTCGGTTGTCTATATCTTCTTCTTCTGCCTCCTCTTCTTCACTGTCCACAGGCTCCACAGCTGTCACAAGACCAACATCAGGCCCATCCTCCTGCAGAAAAGGCACCTGGCATTGCAAATCCAGGTTTTGCAACATACAGCATGTCACGATGATCTGGCACACCTTCTTCGGTGAGTAGTATAGGGAGCCACCTGTCAGATGGAGGCACCAGAACCTGGCCTTCAGGAGGCCGAAAGTCCGCTCTAATCCTCTTAGTTCGCCCATGTGCCTCATTGTATCGGTCCTCTGCCCTTGTCCGGGCATTCCTCACTGGGGTCAGTAGCCATGAGAGGTTGGGGTAACCTGCAAATATTCAGGGTATCTGTTAGACATACACCAACCCTTAGGGACTCTCCCATACCCAGACACCTATTTAAACTGTGTGGGGACCTTGGGCTCACCTGTTAGCCACACACAGTGCCTCTGGAGTTGGCCCTTCACATAAGGGATGCTGCTATTCCTCAAAATGTAAGCGTCATGCACTGAGCCAGAATACTTGGCATTCACATGGGAGATGTACTGGTCTGCCAAACACACCATCTGCACATTCATGGAATGGTAGCTTTTGCGGTTTCTGTACAACAGTTCATTCCTGCGGGGTGGGACATATGCCACATGTGTACCATCAATGGCACCAATGATGTTGGGGACATGTCCCAGGGCATAGAAGTCACCTTTCACTGTCGGCAAATCCTCTACCTGGAGGAAAACGATGTAGCTGCGCATGTGTTTCAGCAGGGCAGATAATACTCTGGACAACATGTTAGAGAACATTGACTGTGACATTTCTAATGCCAAAGCCACTGTTGTTTGAAAGGAACCACCGGCCAGGAAATGGAGCACTGACAGGATCTGCACTAGAGGGGGGATTCCTGTGGGATGGTGGATAGTTGACATCAGGTCTGGCTCCAACTGGGCACACAGTCCATGGATTGTGGCACGATCAAGTCTGTAGGTGACAATGATGTGTCTGTCTTCCATTGTCGACAGGTCCACCAGGGGTCTGTATCTGTATACCAGAAGATGGCACCATATCATCATCTGCCCCAGCGGATGTGCCCTATGGAGGAGAAGGGTGAGCCACATAGCTTGCACAAGGGTGTTTTGCACTATTGTGATGCAATCGGTGTGTGGTGCTGTCTGTCCGTAATCCTGCCCAAAAGTGCTGTGACGCAGTTAGTTGCCCTGCCATGTGGCCCCCTGAAATGGCGGCTGCCTGACCTGTAAGGAGGGACAAGGGCAAATGAGGTAACTGTGCTGGCGTTGTGTAGCGTCGCGGTAGGCGGACGAAGACTGCGGCGCAATTAAGCATTGGTTATCATTGGGCCTTATGGGTTACAGGAGCCAATGACGATGTACGCCGGCGGTGACGGTGCGCACCGCCGCGGACCTGACCGCCATGTTCTATCTGTTCACTCACTTGATACCTGACCTTCAACAGGAGAGGACCTACACTGCAAGTCCTGCTGTGACCTGAGTCTGGAAGCGACAGTGGCTACAGTGTCTGGGGAAAGGGCACCTGCCTTCACCGAGGAGGAGTTGGACAGCCTGGTGGCTGGGGTCCTCCCCAGTACACGCTACTCTACGGTCTTCCAGACAAACAAGTGAGTATACTGTGAGCATGATGGATGGGACATGAATGTATGGAGTGGCGTGGATGGAAAATACAAGGGTGGGGCGGCTGTGGCCAGCATGTGAGAATGGTCAGTGTATGTGTTTCAGGGCATGGTTAAGAAGTTGTGGCCAATGAGTACGAATAACCGGACGGGGGAGTAAAATCCATTCTTACTGTACCTTTCCTCTCGGTCGGCGCCCACCAGAAGAAGGGTATTTGGCGTGTCATTGCCGAGGAAGTGCGGACCCTGGGGGTCTACCATAGACGGACCACCCACTGCTGCAAAAGATGGGAGGACCTGCGCCGCTAGAGCAAGAAGACGGCGGAGGCCTAGCTGGGGATGGCCTCCCAATGTGGAAGGGGTGCCTGTCGCACCATGACACCCTTGATGTACCGGATCCTGGCAGTGGCATATCCGGAGTTGGATGGGCGCTTGAGGGCATCACAGTGGGGGTGAGTACGGTGTCATTCAGCTGACTCTGCGCGCTATACGAGGTGTCTGGGTGGGGAAAGTGGGCTGTGGGTTCCCCTAGGCCAGGGCGAGCTTGCTAGGGTAGGTCCCTTGTTAGGCAGGCTCTGTGGCACTCCAACCCCAAAAGCGGTAGTGGCCATCTACACCTAGTCAGGTGGGTGTAGGTTCCAGGTGTGCAGCAAATGGGGTTAGGCACAGTCCTGCATGGCCAGGTGATTTTCCTAAGAACTGTTAGTGCATAGGGCTGCTCCCTGGGCGTTGTGTCCGCCAACGGTGGTGTTGTTGCTGGCATTGACCATGTGTCTCCTCTGTCTTTCCCCCCTTTTTGTTTTGTCACCCTGTCCTTGTGTGCATTAGCATCAGCTGGCGAAGGAGCAGTGGCACCGGAGCAGGAGGGAGCTGCAACCCACATGGCTCAGGACAGTGAATGTACGGAATCTGAAGGCACCAGTGGGACGGAGGGCGAGGGGAGCTCCACGACAGGGACAGGAGGAGACACCAGCGACAGTGACTCCTTCTGTGATGGGAGCTCCCTTGCGGTGGCGGTCACCTCTGTGCCCACCGCAACAACAGGTACAGCCACCACCCCCCTTACCAGCACCGCCCTCCCAGCAGCCCCTCAGCGTATTTCCCGTGCCCGCTCACACAGGAGGGTGGGCATCTCCTTCACCCCAGGCACCTCAGGTCCTGTCCCAGTCAGCCCTGCCGCCCTCAGTGAGGAGGCTATTGACCACCTGAGATCCCTCACTGTTGGGCAATCAACCATTTTGAATGCCATCCAGGGTGTCGAGAGGCACTTGCAACAAACAAATGCATGCCTGGAGGGCATTCATTCTGGCGTGGCGCCCCAACAGAGAGCATTTCAGGCTCTGGCCGCAGCACTGATGGCAGCCATTGTCCCTGTGTCCAGCCTCCCCCCTCCAACTTCCAGTACCCAGACCCAATCCCCTCTACTTCAGCCTACCCCAAGCACACCATCAGACCAGCATGCACACACATCAACACACAAAAGTGGCTCAGGAAAAGATGCATCCCACAGACACTCACACAAGCACCATACCCATGCAGACACACCAACATCCACTGCCTCTTCTGTGTCCCCCTCCTCCACGTCCTCCACCTCCCTCCCTGTCTCATCTCCACTCACACCTGCATGCACTACATCCTCAGCCACTACCTCCATCACCAGCACGCCCATCACCACACACCGCTCACGTACAATCACCACAGCCACTACCATGCACACGTCCCCTGTGTCCTCTCCCAGTGTGTCTGGGAGCCCTCCTCCCAAACTAAACAAACGCAGGCACACACCCACTCAACAGCCATCCACCTCACAAAAGCCTACAGCCCATGCACCTTCACCCAAACTCAGCAGACGTACACCTCCTACAACCACTACCTCTTCCTCCACTCCCAAGCCCCCTCCATCTTCCCGTCCCAGTGTGTCTAAAAAACTTTTCCTAGCTAACATTGACCTCTTTCCTACACCTCCCCCCCATCCTTCGCCTAAGGCCAGGATGTACAGATCCCAGCCCAGCACCTCAGCCACAAAATCCTTGAGCACTGTGGTCCCTCAAGTGCGGGAAGAGCAAAGATGGCACCCATCAGGGCTGCCAGTGTGCCACCTAGTGAGGCCAAGGACCACCCTATTCCGCCACCTGCCAAGGTGAAGAAGGGGTCCACATGCAGAAGGGAAAAGCTGCACCAACCACCCAGCAGGGCCTGTTCCAGAACCAAAGAGGACAGTGTCAAGGTCCAAGCAGCGACTTCCAAGGTGGGGAAGGGACACTAGGGCAAAGGGAAGTCAGCTCAGGGCACGGAGCCTCCGGGTGAGGGACTGGTGTCACCCCTCCTGCAAGACAGAACAGCAACCTGTACGGCAGTGGCCACCGCTGCAACCACCGCCACCTGCACGTCTGCTGCCTCTACTACAGTCCCCAGCATCATCCCCAGTGGGCACCCTTTCGAGACTGCAGGAGACGGCCTGGTGTCTCCCTCCACAGGTGCTGAAACCTGCACCACCGCCAGCATCTCCACCACAGACACCGCTGCAACCACCGCCACCTGCCCCACGACGTGCCCAGCCAGTGCCACCACTGCGGACATCAGCAGCATCCCCAGTGGGCAGGCGTCTGATGCTGTAGGAGACGTCCTGGACCCTGCACACACTACATGAGGCACCACAACCAGCACTGGCACCACCAGAAGTTGGCAAGCTAAGTCGCCACAGGGCGGAGTGTGTCTCTGCCTCCATGGAGTATTATGCTACCTGTTCCCTGAAAATCATGTGGCTCACACACCCAGGCGAGGGAATGGGAACTGCCACACCACAGGTGCAGCACTCTGGGCACAAAGCCCCCTCCAGAACCAGTGGAGAACAGCATCCACTACCCCAGACATTGGCAGGATGATGCACTCTGGGCACCAGGATGAAGCACTCTGGGCACCATGCCGCCTCCAGAACCTGTGGAGAACAGCATCCACTACCCCAGTCCTTGGCAGGATGAAGCACTCTTGGCACCATGCCCCCTCCAGAACCTGTGGAAAACAGCATCCACTACCTCATTCCTTGCCAGGATGACGCACTCTGGGCACCATGCCCCATCCAGAACCTGTGGAGAACAGCATCCACTACCACAGTCCTTAGCAGGATGAAGCACTCTGGGCACCATACCCCCTCCAGAACCTGTGGAGAACAGCATCCAGAGAGACTGTGGCTTTGCACTCCCCAGGACCAAGCAGTGGGCAAACCACCCACTTGAGAGACTGTGGCTTTGTACTCCCTAGGACCAAGCAGTGGGGAAACCACCCACTTGAGAGACTGTGGCTTTGCACTCCCCAGGACCAAGTAGTGGGCAAACCACCCACTTGAGAGACTGTGGCTTTGCACTCCCTTGACCAAGCAGTGGGCAAACCACCCATTTGAGAGAGCAGTGGGCAAACCACCCACTTGAGAGACTTGAGAGACTGTGGCTTTGCACTCCCCAGGAGCAAGCAGTCCGGCATGGAGCCCCCACGTGGAGCAGTGGTGTCGTCCCGTCATCCGGCTGAGGTGCCCCTCCTCCCCTTCCCCCTGAGGTGCCTGTGTTTTTTTCGACCTGATGCTCCTGCAGTGTTCTCTCAGTTTTGAGGCAGGTGTCATGTGTGGGCTTCGCCCATTCGTTATGGGACCACTGGTATATGGACATGTAGTGGAACAGTATACGGACTTGTGTACTTGCTGTAAATATTTGTATATACTGATCTTTTAAAGTTATGTTGGCCTATCAGGATGTTCGATGATTGCACTTGTTACAAACATTTTATTTGGTCCTTGCATTCTTCCAGGGGGTGACGGGGTGTATCTGTGATGTATTTGTATGTGTCTGTTGTTGTGGGTGGGGGTGGGGACGTGGGTGTTGCGTGTGTGTGTCACTCTCTTTTTCCTCCCGCCCTCCCCTGTGTGCTAGGTGCAGTACTCACCGTGGTTGTCGCCGCCGTCTTTGATGTTCCTGGTGGAAGAGGAGGTAAACCAACACAGGTAACACCTGTAACTCGGGGTCCATGGCGCCTGGTTCCTCGTTGGGTGTAGAGAGGTGAGTGGTTTCCGTTCCACAGACTGTTTCGGCTGTGCTTTTGACGGCATTGGTACCGCCTCGGAAAAGATGGCGGATTGGTGCCTTGAAATAGTGTGGGCGGTACATTGTCTTCCGCCTGTCTGTTGGCGGTGACCGCTGCAGTGTTTGTTGCTACCGCTGTGGCAGTCGGTGTGTTAAAGTGGCTGTCTGTGTTGGTGGTTTCCGCCATGGTCGTGATTCAATTTTTTTCACTGCCGGCCTGTTGGTGGTATTACTGCCGCTTCATCACTGACCACCAGGATTGTAATGAGGGCCATAATGTCTTATTTCAAACATTAAATAGGCAACACAAGCAATGTGATACAACCTTTTGTAAGAGAGGAGAGACTTTTGATCACTATAGCTCTGCAGCCAGAGAGAGCTTAGACATGTGAGGCAGCATCAAGCATTCAGCATACATATGATGGAATATAACAAATGGATTTAGCAATTAAAAACTAGCATTTATTTTAATGCAGGACTGAGTTCTCTTTTTAAATAGTTTTAAAATGCCAGCTGACTAAACTTCCAGGCACCCCACAGGACCCTCCAATCAGCACAGGTCTCCCTCGCCAAAGTACTCTGCATCAGGAAATCAAGAACAGGGGGATGCTTTTTCTCCCACATCACAGCCACGGCCTGGAACACCCTCCTGCTTCACCTTAGATAAACTACCTCCATCCTCAACTTCATGAAGGAGCTGAAGACATGGCTTTTTGGAGAACCACTTCACTGATGGTAGCTACACAACCCCTCCCCCCCAACTCCTTGAGACCCTTATGGGTTAGTAGCTACGCTATATAAGCAATGCATGATTGATTGATTGATTGATTGATTTGGTGGTTGGAGCCCTTGTTTGAGATCGTCTGCTGGTGTTCAATGTAGAGGCATTCAAATTGGGTATATTCTATAAATCAGGATTATCAAGATATGACCAGTGATTAATTTGTAAAGGAATAAGTGCTGGTGCCTATGGCTCTGCTCACCACCCCACTGTCAGACCTATTAGATGCCAGAATTCTGAATACCAAGGTTGCTTACATTTAAATCCACCTCATGCCTCCTTATCCCACTATCAGGCACTCCTTGCCCCTTTATCCCCCTTCATGTTGGCTTTCCATCTTTCTTTTCATCCTCTTTCCCCGGTGTTTGTTTTTCCCCCTCTTGCACTTGGTTAATGTCTGGTGAGGAAAATTAAGTGCTGGTCTCCAAGCATGAGTGCCGGGCGACCACTGGATCAAACTAAGCACTGGATATGACCACCATTGAACCAGAGATTTATGAATAGTCCGTATTGTGCTAAATGTAACCTATCTACTAATCACAAATCAATGCACTAATTCTAAAACGAGTGCCAAGTAAATATATGACAACGTTTTAAAATTAGAAAAGAGGAGATTTTGAAAGAAAATCACGGGGCTGCATTTTCCCCAATAACTTTCAATGAAGCAGAGGCAGTTTTATGTGGAACATTGCAAAAGTAAAGCTACTATTGTGCTAACAAATCGTGATTTTTTCACCTGGATCGGGTCTGTTGGCATGTATGCAAGTAGATTCTCATTTTTGTACAGCGCCATCCTTTCTGCTGGCACTAAAGATCGCTTAATATTTGAAACATTAAAGAACCATGTTCATAGTAGAACCTGGACACCGTAGCAAAAGATTTCAGTAGTGTGGATAAATATTCAAGGAATCAATCTTTAGACACTGTGTTCAACAATGGGACCACTAAAATCATTTTTCAAAAAAATAGAACTGGAAGTTTATTTAAGTATTGGACAAGCACAACATTTGCTATTTGTGATGCTGAGATATGGGGTGTAGATAAATCGTTGGTGGCATTCATACATTATGCTCCCTGTCTTCTCAGCTTCGACTGTGATAGAGCGTTCCGTACTAATAGTTTACCAGTATTTGGACGCTCTTTAGGCCGATGAATCTTTTGGCTAAGTGGGACCCTCAGCACCCTTAATCAGTCAATTTCATTAAATCAATAATCAATAACGAACATAAGCAATACCTTGATCAACATAACACTTAACAATTAATCCAGAATACATTTCGACGAACCCTGACCTTTCAGTCAGGAATAACCACACCAGTTTATTCAAAGTTAGTGAATTTATTTCCCTATATTAACAAAGCTAGCACAATATAGATGTGTCTCAACACCAAATGATAAACATAAATGAACATTAATAGCTGTCCATAGCGGCGAAACAAGTGCAATCTATGTAGCATTTGAATAACCAGGCATTCGATAATAGCAGTACAAATCACTAATACGATAATCTGTAATGAACTAATTGCATACATTTAGTCAGCATAACAAGGTCTCAAATTGCATCGTGCAACAAAAGGAATCCTCGTCTAACCTCAAATTAGCATCGGCATGTGGGACTTCATGCAAAACAATTTAGCTACATTAATTTGGAAAAACTCCTAGCTAGGGATCTTATCAAAATCAGCAGTTGGTTACCTAAGAGAAACACAATGCAATTTTACAATTTCCTTTCATATTTACCAATTACGATCAGCATTCAAGGAAGTCTTTGTCTCGCAGGTACCGTTTTCCTCGATCAGTATGGGACGGGGCAAAGGGGCAAGGTGGACGGGGCAATTGCCTCGCGGCGGCAAGGTAAAACTACTACTTCATGCAAGGGATCAAAGTTAAAGTCTCTAGGGCAAGAATTATCTAAAGTCTCTTTCTCTCGATTAGAGAAAGCATCAAAGTCTCTCAAAATGGCGTCGCAGCAAGGTGGGCCATAATAGCTGCAAAGTCTACAAAATGGCGGGTATCGAGCTGGTAATAGCTACTTTCTTCTCGTGCACCTGGTTTTTATAGACAACAGTTCAAATCCAGTAGGGTCTTCCATTGGAGGGTTCATAGGTTAGTTTCAAATTGTCCAATCAAAACAACAGTTCTCAAGCTTTTACTTAAGCATACATTATCCTTGGAGATGGGTACGCAAGTTGCAACATTTTATACCAATTAACTCACTTTCAGAGCTTCCATTGTCCGCACCTGCAGATTGACCTTGGAGTAAAGAGAAAATATGCCAGGCTGGCACGAAACCTTAAGATAAGCATGTGAACGATCTCAGTGGAAAAGTACAGCTTCAAGCAAAAATACACGTTTATTAGCACATTGGAAAAATACGAGCTTCTAAACCGTGAGACCAGGCAACTAGGCCGAAGCCTCCGCTAAAGTTATGCTAAGCTAAAACATTTCAAACAAGCAAATCGTAGCACATCTTCATGATTATGTCGGATTAGTGCAATTCTAATACATCACGTTATATAAAGCACGCTTATAGATGTTGGCAAACTACTCTGAGGGCACATTTTGTCCCCGTACAATCTTTATTAGTTCGGTTAAAGTCACTCTTGATTATTGCAGCACTACGTTTAAGTGTCAATAAATGAAAACCTTCATTTTCTGCTTCATCAATCCCTCCTCTGATGACTACTTGTCATCACCCCAAACCATGCCCACAAATTTTATTCCATTAAAATTCTGTCAGTTCTCTTTTCCTTTTAATTCCCCTAGTTTTTGCTTTGTATTCTTCTGCCATTCTTTTCATAATTTTCTCTTCCTTCCTTCTTCTAATTCTTTCCATAATCATTATTATTCCCCTTTTTATTCCCCAAATTCCAAATATGCAAATCAATACTATTAAAATTCCCTGTATTATTTTTAGCAATATTCCATTCCAAATTCCCCCGATCCAATTTCCCACTGAAGCAAGTCCTTTTCCCACCTTCTCCCACACTCCTGGTTCTTTCAGTTCCTTCAAATCTGCACTCTCTTTTGTTAGATTAGCAAGCATAGTTTTAATCTTCACACTATTGTCTGGAATATACGTACAACAGTGTTGTGCACCAAGCATTTTGCAAACGCCGCCATCCTTTGCTAAAAGAATGTCTAAAGCAAGCCTATTTTGAAGAGTCATAGCTCTTTCCGCTGCAAGTTCAGCATCAATCAGGATTATAGCACCTGAAAACTTTGTCAACATGTTATCCACTATAGTAGACAACTTTCTTATTTTGATGGAGTTCAACACAACTCCCAATGAAGGAATCATGGCTCCAAATATATCTCCTACCACAGCAGCTGCGGTCTCTCTTTTCTGGATACGATGGGATCCAGATGTCTTTTGAATCATCGATAGGTCATCCAGTTGATAAACCTTTGGGAACACTATACCCAAATAACATCTCCCCCACCATCCCTTTGGAAGACGATAATAGGCATTATACCCACAAATGTAATATACACCTGGTATGACTGGGTCAAGTCCGTTCATCATGAATGTCCATTTGGCCTTAAAGATAAACGTATGTTTACACTCACTCGCTCCTACAAAAATGTTGTCATAATAAAATTCACCTCGATATATACAAAATTTCCCTACATGCCAAGCATCTAAAGCTATTCTCCCTTGTGTCTTTATTGCGGCAAAATCATAATTATCTACTGAAGTCCTCTTATGTAACTCTTTTTCTAATTTCGCATTCATTTGTGCCCTTCTATCATCTGTGCGATCTAAAAAGCTTATTTCTACTGCAGAGAGCGAGCAGGTAAGGTTTTCCCTATGAGCGTGAGCCGTTTCAAAAGGTTGCATTGGCTCGAAAAATTCCCTCATTATTTTAGCATCCCAATCTTTAGCAATCTGGCTTAGCTGCGCTATTATAGGAACATATGCAAAGGTAACATCATAATTTGAGTAAAAATACTGTATGTTAGTTTGACCATAAAATCTAGACATTACTATACTACATGTAATCCCGTATGTAAGAGGCATGTGGTGATATGTCACCCCTTCCTTTACTGATGTCGGTATCTGTGTACACACATAACAATCTTTCGCATCCATAGTCTCAACATATTCTGTTAGCAAGCGATAGAAAACATTATATGAAAGTTCTTTCTTATCGTGCAAGAGTCTCTCATCCAATTCTAGTCTTTTCAATGCGGTTAGTTCAGTGACAGTAACAGGAGCAAAAGTAGAAGCATCAATTTTCTCATTCTCACCCTTTCCATGCATTCCAAGCACAATTGCCATTATTATTAGTACACATGCAATTACCAAGCCTATACACACATATTTACAATATTTCTTTCTACTGTTTTGCGTCATGATCTGTATAGAATCAGAGAGCTGGAAGCACCTATAAAGAAACTATTTAGCAATTTAGTTACAAAGCTGAACGAGCGCAATGTTCACACCGTCTTCTTCAAGAGGCCAGTCACTTATCGGTTAGCAGCATTTGTCTCAATTCGGCAATAACTCAGTCTTTTATCAGTTTAGCAAGTGTCTCATCCGGTTTAGCAATGTCTCAGCTGGTTGTTTGTATCACGTTAGATTGTAGCAAGCAATGTCATTTATTACCCTTTCAATCAACAGAGTCCATAAAACTTTTCTTTTCTATTGGTATCTCTTCTTCTTCGTTCTCGAGGCTTAGAGATACAAATTCGTCCGTCCAATCGTCATTGGCTACATATGCCCATTCTGGACCGGAATATCTCCTGTTTGGTATCCTTTTCCTTTTCAATTTTGCTTCTCTTTTCGATTCTGCTTCGCTGGTACTTTCCACTTTTGTCAAGTCTTTTTCTTCACTCGGGGATGGTACCACAACAGTTACTTCTTTTCTTTTCTCTTTCACTTTCGGCCTTTCTCCGTCGTTCAAACTTTCTTCAGTCCTTTGTTTTATTGGTGATATACTTAGTCTCCTCTTTGCACCATGTCCATTTGATGGACCTGCGATCTTTTATGTGGGAGCTTGAACTTTTTCGTTCTGTTCTGCCTTGTCCCCTCCTTCTGGGGAATCAATCACGTTCTCCTTTTCTTTTTCTGTATCGTCTGCTTCTGGGAAAGCCCTCCTCTGATCAGGCTCTCCTGCTTTTCCACCTCTTTCGAGCCCTTCGTCACCGTTACTTTCGTCAGGCTCTTTATCACTTTCAGCTGCTTCAGGCTCTTTGTCACCTTCAGCTGCTTCAGGCTCTTTGCTACCCTCAGCTGCTTCAGGCTCTTTGCTACCCTCAGCTGCTTCAGGATCTTTGTCACCTTCAGCTGCTTCGTCACTGTCTGAACTTTCTCCTTGGTCTTCCCCAAGTGAGTCTGCTTCGTCCTCAGAGAATATCTCTCTCTCCTCCGTTCCTGCCTGTTCGCTTTCAGTTCGGTTTTGCTCTGTCTCAGCACTCAGCACTGTTTTATCAGGCACTGGCAGTTTCAGCGCTTCAACTTCCTCATCTGTGGGGCACAACACTTTCTTTGTGTGACTGGCGTGAATCCAGTTGGGAACCCCCGCACACTTCACAGCGGTAGTTGTCGTCAGGATCACTTGGAAAGGGCCTTTCCAACGGGGTTCCAGACACGACTTCCTCACGTGCTTCTTTACCACGACCCAGTCACCTGCTTTCAGTGCGTGTCCTGGACCTTGGATCGGTGGCAAGGTGGTCGCTTCCACCTGGTGAGAGAAAGAGCGAACCACGTCAGCCAGACCCTTGCAGTAGTCTAACACCATATCATCTGTAATATTCAAAAGCGCGTTTGCGGGAACTGCAGGAAGTCTCATAGCCCTGCCCATGAGAATTTCGTGCGGAGACAATCCAGTCTTTCTATCAGGGGTGTTTCTCATTGACATTAGCACCAAGGGCAATGCGTCAGGCCATTTCAAATTTGTCGATGCACATATTTTCGCCATTCTTGATTTCAGTGTACCATTCATTTGCTCCACCAGTCCTGAGGCTTCAGGGCGATAGCTACAATGCAGTTTTTGCTCAATGTTCAGCGCTTCGCAAAGTAACTTTATCACCTCGTTATTGAAGTGACTTCCCCTATCTGATTCTAAAGAGATCGGGAATCCGAAGCGTGGTATTAACTCCCTCAACAATAGCTTTGCAACTGTAAGGCTGTCATTTCTACGTGTGGGGTATGCCTCAATCCAGTGACTAAAAATGCACACAATCACCAACACATACTTCAATCCACCATGCACAGGCATCTCAATGAAGTCCATCTGCATTCGACTAAACGGGCCACTGGCTCTGCCAATGTGGCTCGCGTTCACAACTGTTCCCTTTTCTGGGTTCATCTGCTGGCAAGTGACACATCGATGGCAAACTGCTTCTGCAGCTTGACGAAATCTGGGGTTAAACCAATCAGTTTTGAACAATCTTATCATGGCATCTCTCCCCAGGTGAGCTTGCCCATGATAGAACCGCGCAAGCTGTGATAAGAGACTATCTGGCAAAACAAATTTTCCCTCATTTGAAACCCATAACTCATCTGGTCTCTTTATACATTGTGATTTAATCCAGGAATCTCTTTCATCCTCCCTGACGTTATTCTGTAATGCTTTTAATTCATCTATTGTATCTACGACCTTCAAGGCAAATGCTTCAGCTGGTTCGAGTTCTGGCTCACTTATTGAATTCCATTCGTCCCTGAGTAATATACAGTTCAAGGCACAAAATCTTGCGACTTGATCCGCATATGCATTTCCCAGAGAAACATAGTCCTGTCCTTTTGTATGAGCACTACACTTTACCACTGCAACTTCGGCTGGCATTTGAATGGCGTGTAACAATTCCCTTATTCTCTCCCCGTTCTTTACTGGGGATCCTGAAGAAGTCAGGAAACCTCTCTGTGACCACAGTTGTCCAAAGTCATGCACAATCCCAAACCCATACTGACTATCAGTGTAAATGGTGACTTTCATCAATGTAGACAGTTGACATGCTCTTGTAAGGGCTACAAGTTCTGCTACTTGTGCAGAATAGACTCCTTGAAGCCACCCCGCTTCCAAGACACCTGTTACAGTACATACAGCATATCCTGCTTTCAAAATTCCCATCCCATCTCTTAGACATGAACCATCAACAAAAACAATTTGGTCATTTTCATCAAGCTTAGTATCCTTAATGTCAGGTCGAGGTTTTGTGCAAAATTCAGTCACCTGAAGGCAGTCATGCTCGACGTCTTCAGCGTTCTCAACTTCAGCATTTTCACCAGGAAGCAAAGTTGCTGGATTCAACGTAGTGCACCTTTTCAGCTGCACATTCGGTGAGCCCAGAATTACCGTTTCATACCTTGTGAGCCTTGCTCCAGTCATGTGCTGCGTTCGGGAGCGGGTCAAAAGTATCTCAACTGAGTGAGGGACCATGACTGTTACTGGGTGTCCCATCACTATTCCTTCACTCTGAGTGAGGCTGATACCAACTGCTGCTACGGCGCGCAAACACCCTGGAAGTGCTGCTGCAACCGGATCCAAAGTAGCTGAAAAATACGCTACTGGTCTGTTTATGCCACCGTGGGCTTGAGTCAAGACAGACAAAGAACATGCATCACGTTCATGACAAAACAATGTGAAAGGCTTTGTGTAATCAGGCATACCTAAAGCTGGAGCCCTACACATGCATTCTTTCAGTTCAACAAAAGCATCCATCTCATCTCCTTTCAGCTCAATTTGATCCAAGGCATCCTTCTGGGTCAGCTTCAGTAAAGGTTTTGCTAGAGTTGAGAAATTGGGAATCCACTGGCGACAGTAGCCCACCATTCCCAAAAACTTCCTCACCTCCCTCCTTGTCTTTGGTGGACTCATTTGAAGTACGCTTGTTATTCTTTCCTTCATTATTCTCCGTGACCCTTTCTCTATCTGGTGACCCAAGTATTTCACTTTCTTCTGACAGAACTGCAATTTGGAAGGAGACACCTTGTGTCCATTCCTTCCCAAATGGTTCAACAGAGCAATGGTATCAGCTGTGCAGCCACTTTCTGTCTTTGATGCAATCAGTAAGTCATCGATGTACTGTACTAGGGTTGACTCGAATGGCAATTCTAATGCTTCCAAATCTTTCTTTAGAATCTGATTGAATATTGACGGTGACTCAGAAAACCCTTGAGGAATTCGACACCAACTGTACACTCTGTCTAAGAATTTGAAGCAAAAGAGAAATTGGCTGTCCTCATGAAGAGGCACCGAGAAGAATGCTTGTGACAAGTCGATGACTGAGAACCACTCGGCATCGCAAGGGACTTGAAACATTATCACAGCTGGATTCGGTACTACAGGGCAGTATTTGACTATGATGTCATTTATTTTCCTCAAGTCCTGCACGAGTCGGACCTTTCCACTCGGCTTTATTAGTCCCATGATTGGTGAATTACATGGACTGCTTAACACTTCTTTCAGTACTCCCTGTTTTACAAATTCGTCAATGAGTTGGGCAACTTTCATGAGGGTGTCCTGTGCCATGTGGTATTGTGGGGTCTGGGGAAAGATCGCATTGGGCTTTACAGTCACTTTCACTGGTTCCACTCCTTTCATCAATCCCACCTCTTTCCCTGTCATATCCCACACTTCCTTTCCGACTGTCTCCCGTAATTCAGCTGGAATATCTTCTTCAGTTATCATCGGGAAAAGACAAATCAGAGGATAGTCTTCATCAACAGTTTCCATCTCATCCCCCTCTACACTGTCCTCTTCTTCCCCATCACTGCTCGTCTGAATTTTTATTCCCTCGTTCGAACACATAATCGAACATCCCAATTTGCACAATAGGTCTCTCCCTAATAGTGCTATCGGGCTTGAGTCACATACCACAAATTTGTGTAACCCTTGATAGTTGCCAATGCTGACTGGTACCGGATCTGTTATTGGGTTTGTCAGGTGCCTGTTTGCTACTCCCACCACTTGAACTGTACTCCCTGAGAGTGGCAAATTTGGTACTTCACTGCTCTTAACTGTTGAACGTGTGGCTCCCGTGTCAACCAAGAATGAGACACAATGACCCATTACTCTTCCCTCTACGTACGGTCCCTTTTGATCAACTTCCAAGGATGCTGCAAGCACACAATCTCCTTCCTCTCCTGAACTTTCACTCTCCCATACATTGTTTATTCCACTCTCACTGTGTAATGGGAACTGTTGTACGGTGCCATTTGTACTCATTACCTGACCCGAGACCTGTGGAGGAACCATCACTTGCTGCTGACTCATTGGTGCCAAAGGTATTTGCATTTGCTGATTAGGTACCATGGGTAACTGCTGTTGCATTGGCTGCATTTGCGTCATCTGCATACGAGGCATCTGCATCTGCTGCGGCTGCATAGGTTGTAATCACTGCAATTGATTTATGGTCTGAAAATTTGGGTTTGGACCTCTCATTTTCGGTCCCCTCATTGTCTGAAATGCATTGACATCATTGTTTTGCTGACCAACACCTGCACCTGCACCTTCCTGCACCACCATCGGGCACTCGCGTTTCCAATGACCGACGATTCCGCACACGTGACACGGCATCACCATCTTCATTGCCTGCACACCGTTCACAACAGTGTTCAAATCCGGACCATTATTCACAAAACCTCCTCTGCCTCTGCCTCTTGCCTGTGGCTGAAAAGCCATATTTCCCTGCAACTGCGGCTGCGGTTGCGGTACCTGTTGTTGGAACCCTTGCAACCCTTGCAAACCTTGCAGACCTGTCTGAGCTGCCTTAAGCTGCATCATCATCACCTTCTCTTTCAACTTTTTCTGTTTCACTTCAATTTCGTCGCTACAGTATTTCGCGTAATTCAATACCTCATCAATCGGTTTCGACTGCCAGCAAATCAAATGCGACTTTATCATCTGACTTATTTCTGGTCTCAACCCTTCCACAAATCTAAACACAAAATGAAGCATGTCCTTCGCCTCTATTGTTTCCGTGCCACTGTAGTTCTTGAACGCCTTCAACAACCTCTCATAGTAACTATGAATCGACTCTTTAGCCTCTTGGGCAGTTCGATCGATCTTCTGCCAATCCACATTTTTCGCGGCAACTTTCGTCTTCAAATGCTCAATCACCTTGTAGTACAAGCTCATCACCATAGGTGATGGTGCACCCGTATCCCTGTCTCTCTCTGGTTCACTTGTCGGCCAACCTACAGCTCTTTTGCAATCCTCCCACAAATCTGCCGGAACCACAATCTCAAAGAGAGTGTTCAGGTCTTCCCAGAGACATTTTGCAAGCTTCACAAACCTGTCAGTCTGTTGATTCCATTCAATCGGTTTCTCTCTCAGTTTGGGAAAATCATCCGTAAAAGACTGAATGTCGCTTCTGTGCCATGGTACATGTATTAATTTTCCCCCTGCTGTCTCCCTCATTGGTAACATGGTTACTGCATCACTACTCTGTGGTCTTTTCTCATTGTGCTCTGTGGCGCTGTCCCTCCTCTTTTCCTTTCTCTTTACCCACCTGCTTTCCCACTTGTCTAAGCACCTCCACACTTGTGCACTCTGCAACAATTCTCCAAGGTGCGCCTTCATGCCTGCTGACCTCATGTGTTCAAAATCTGTGGTCCCGAAATCCAACCTGTAGCTTCTGCTCAGGTGTTTTGTCTTGTCTATGTCAACCCCATTTTTGTCAGCTATTTCCTGCAAGCTTTTATGTACCTTGTTCACTTCCTTCGTAATCCTGGGACATAGATACCTCAGCTCTTCTTCCGAGTAGGACTCTAACCTATTCACACCCATAGTCCCTTCCACCAATTCTTGTGCTTCCATGTTTAACCTCATCCTATTCATATAATCTTCTCCCTTCCCACTGGCTGAGCTTTGTGTGGAATTCAGACTGTTGAACCACTGTGTCAGCTGTTGCGCATTCAACCCCATAAGTGTAGCATTTACATCGACTGCCATTGATGGTTGCGGCAACTTTTCAGTGTTCGACGTTAGAGGTATTATCAGTGGGGGACTCGACCTCACCAGTGTTGACTGAGCACATATGGGACTAAACTCCATCAAGGATCCAGATCCAGTTGGCTGAGCCGCTATCGGAGTTATCCCTGGAGTGTTTTCTATGCACCTTCTTTCTGTCCCATTCTGCAGCATTGATCCTTGACTGCTCATACCTAAGTTAGGCTGACTATACAAAGGTACTGGTGGACCTACAGTAATGGGTAGCGATATCGCATCTGGGTTTGTCCATTTCCCATGTTCCGAGGCATGTTCATTCCCACACCATGGGTCATCATTGCCGGCATGCCCATCTGACTCCCCGTCATCTGAGCATGTGCGTTTCCCCCCTGCATCTGCTTTTGAGGCGTCAAAAACTGGGTTGATTCGGCTTGTGCCAGTGTTGGGTTGTGACCATTCTGTCCTCCCCTTACGGTTGGATCTAGAATCATTCCTGCACTGTTGTCACTGCTGTAGTACCCTGGCATCTGCGGCTGATAATTTTCTGCTGGTTTCAACATGGGCACATCTGGATATATTCTCCTCACCTGCGGTATCTGCGGGGTGAACAGTAAACTCGGGTCCTTAGACCCCGATGATGCTCCTGAACTCTGAGTTTCACTGTTCTGTACCGATGCCGGAGGGGCAGAACTGGTACTTGGACCTTGTCCACTCTCCGCATAAGGTGGTGGACGGTCGTTCAGCAACTGCATTATTAACTCCTCATCCTCTAATTCCTCTTCTCTTCTCAACTTTTCCTCGTCCTCTCTACCCTTGGAACACCTCCTGTTTGTCTTACAGGTAGCTTTCTTACCTGTCTCCTCTTCTTCCTTAGTAATTGCGGGAAACAATTTTATCCCCCACAATACATCTGACCTCCACACCTTCTGTGCATTATCCCACCTAGCGTCCGCTAGTGTCTTTTCTACCTTCCTTATCCTGGTCTCAAACTTATTTTGCTGCTTTTGTCTAGCCATTAGTTCCCAAATTGCTAGAGCCTCAAACTGAGCTGGCCTTGGAGGCACCTTCATGTCGTACATCGCGAATCTCAAATTCTCTAGAATCCTTATATTGAATGTTCCATGGATCGGGAATGCTACGCTCCCATGTTTCTCTGTCAACTTGTCCCATTGCTTTAGCCAAAGGCACGGAGCTACCCCCTTTTCCTCCATTACAATGTAAGCTGGGGTGCCTTCGGGCGGCGTCTCCTCTCCTACGCTCGCTTTAATGTAAGACTCCCCCTTCATCGCACTCTTGAATGCTTTAAAAAATTTCATTTTCTCGTCTTTTATTTCACAAAATAGGTGACTTTAATTCCCGGAATACTCTTCGCCTGCCTTTCCCCTTCCAATCGAGCCCCACGGACTGCGTCCAATCCGTGCGCGACCCTTCTCTGCAACCAACCTATCCCAGCGCGGCTCCTAGTGACGTCACACTCACACCCACTGCGGCTGACAAAGCCTCGCGGCTAGTCTTCCTTCACTCAGCTCCTCTCATAACAACTTCTTGCATGTATCGAGAGCTACCAAAAATATAAAACAGATCTGTCGGTTTACTACAGGAAGGGTAACACAATCGCTTCAGGACCTTAGGGATTTTTCACTAGCCTCAGCAGTTATTCCATCTTTCTCGGTCCCCACGTTCACAAGCAAATCTGACCCGCAGACTGCTCTCAACTTGTCAGTGATCTATTCTAGTGCACTTAGAATTTTGTCAAAGCCCGAAGTCGAAGTTTCTTTCACTCCTTTAACACACGTACCGACTTGTTGACCACGCCCGATCAACCTACTAAACCGCCCAGACCACAACATTAAAACAACATACTCCGGAGTCTCTTGACCTCGCAGGGCCCATCTCAACAACAACAACCACGTGGACCTTTTTATGCACGAAGCGCCACACGCACATGAAGTTCGACGACTTCCCTACTCTCACACTCGGAGTCGCACCTCCGCTATTTCTATGAAGTTCGACGACTTCTCTACTTCTACACTCGGAGTCGCACCTCCGCTATTCCCTAAAAAGAAAAAAATTCCTCGCAACCTTTTCACACAATCTGCGGCAATAAGCTGTGCAAGCGCAAAACCCTAACTTCACTCAAACCATCACTAGTACCGCCAACGCCGATTCCACACCTCCATTCTCTCCATTCGCAAGCTCCGAGATCCCGGGAAAGTCGCGGTGGACTTAGCCCATCATCATTCTGTCAATCTATTTTACCCAAGAAAAATCTAATTCAACTTCCCGAGTGGGGTCTCAAAATGCGTAACCGTTAATTCAACACCATGTACTCTAAGAGTACGGGGTCCCTAAAGACGAAACCGTCCTCTGCTACCATCTACTGATAGAGCGTTCCGTACTAATAGTTTACCAGTATTTGGACGCTCTTTAGGCCGATGAATCTTTTGGCTAAGTGGGACCCTCAGCACCCTTAATCAGTCAATTTCATTAAATCAATAATCAATAACGAACATAAGCAATACCTTGATCAACATAACACTTAACAATTAATCCAGAATACATTTCGACGAACCCTGACCTTTCAGTCAGGAATAACCACACCAGTTTATTCAAAGTTAGTGAATTTATTTCCCTATATTAACAAAGCTAGCACAATATAGATGTGTCTCAACACCAAATGATAAACATAAATGAACATTAATAGCTGTCCATAGCGGCGAAACAAGTGCAATCTGTGTAGCATTTGAATAACCAGGCATTCGATAATAGCAGTACAAATCACTAATACGATAATCTGTAATGAACTAATTGCATACATTTAGTCAGCATAACAAGGTCTCAAATTGCATCGTGCAACAAAAGGAATCCTCGTCTAACCTCAAATTAGCATCGGCATGTGGGACTTCATGCAAAACAATTTAGCTACATTAATTTGGAAAAACTCCTAGCTAGGGATCTTATCAAAATCAGCAGTTGGTTACCTAAGAGAAACACAATGCAATTTTACAATTTCATTTCATATTTACCAATTACGATCAGCATTCAAGGAAGTCTTCGTCTCGCAGGTACCGTTTTCCTCGATCAGTATGGGACGGGGCAAAGGGGCAAGGTGGACGGGGCAATTGCCTCGCGGCGGCAAGTTAAAACTACTACTTCATGCAAGGGATCAAAGTTAAAGTCTCTAGGGCAAGAATTATCTAAAGTCTCTTTCTCTCGATTAGAGAAAGCATCAAAGTCTCTCAAAATGGCATCGCAGCAAGGTGGGCCATAATAGCTGCAAAGTCTACAAAATGGCAGGTATCGAGCTGGTAATAGCTACTTTCTTCTCGTGCACCTGGTTTTTATAGACAACAGTTCAAATCCAGTAGGGTCTTCCATTGGAGGGTTCATAGGTTAGCTTCAAATTGTCCAATCAAAACAACAGTTCTCAAGCTTTTACTTAAGCATACATTATCCTTGGAGATGGGTACGAAAGTTGCAACATTTTATACCAATTAACTCACTTTCAGAGCTTCCATTGTCCGCACCTGCAGATTGACCTTGGAGTAAAGAGAAAATATGCCAGGCTGGCACGAAACCTTAAGATAAGCATGTGAACGATCTCAGTGGAAAAGTACAGCTTCAAGCAAAAATACACGTTTATTAGCACATTGGAAAAATACGAGCATCTAAACCGTGAGACCAGGCAACTAGGCCGAAGCCTCCGCTAAAGTTATGCTAAGCTAAAACATTTCAAACAAGCAAATCGTAGCACACGTTCAAGATTATGTCGGATTAGTGCAATTCTAATACATCACGTTATATAAAGCACGCTTATAGATGTTGGCAAACTACTCTGAGGGCACATTTTGTCCCCGTACAATCTTTATTAGTTCGGTTAAAGTCACTCTTGATTATTGCAGCACTACGTTTAAGCGTCAATAAATGAAAACCTTCATTTTCTGCTTCATCAACTGACACTAGTTTGCTTGCATCCAGCTTTCCTCCTACACATGCATGCATATCGTTTCCTCAAGCTTCCTGATTACTGTTAGGCCTTAGCAGAATCAACAAAGGTTTATTTTGGAAACAAAAATACCCTGAGGGTGGCTGTGTGTAACAGAAATGACCTCTGCAGTAAAAGTAGACAACTGATCCCTGAGAGCACTTTTTCAGGAAGGAGTTCCCCCACTCGTGGGATCAGTTTAAACACCACACTAGTAACAGAGGGAAAATACGAAAGTTTGCTCATTGGTTGCTAAACACAGATAATACGATCAAAGCTTTGACATTGCCAACATCTGAGTATATCCTCGGATCATCTAAAATAGAAACAAAAATGTATTATTCTGTGTCACTGTTGCACCATGAGTTTGTGGGCATGATCTAGACTGCTCTGATGTTCCTTAAAGTACTGTCATTGCAGACTACAATCTCTGCAGCAACCAAACTGGATAAGGTAAGTTACAAAATGATTGTGTGATTGATGTTTTGCTGATTAGAGACAAACCTGTAGCTATTAGCAGATTCATCTGTTTATGGACCAATGAGGTCCAGGAGAAGAACAGTTTAAATTAGCCAAAAGATGAAGCAACTATTGTTAATTTTATGAGATGTGCTTCCGTTTGGGTAAGCATGGATTTAACATCATGACTAATCATAACACTGATCCATGATAGACAGGTCTGTTGCTTTCAAAGTATATTGCATAGTGTTCAAATTATGTAAAATTAAAATAACCATTTGTATACCTAGTAATTCAGTGGTGCGAAGGTTATTATTCATGCTTTCTATACCTTAAAATCACTTGGTTCAAGAAGCAACACATTTTCAAACCATCCTGGTCAGGTTGCACCCCCACATTCTGGAACCCCCTGCTAGTGAATTTAAGCACAAAACATTCTTCTTTATTAAATGTCTTGCAAAAGAAGCCTCATCAACCAATTGCTCACCACAGAAGCAATTGTCAAATGCAGGTAGCACTGTTTAAATGTACGCATGTGGATATTTGGTAGGGTGAACCTACCTACAGTCAACATAGCATTTTGATCTTTAGTTTACTGGGTTATCACTGTTCCTGAGGAAATAAATTAGCTCACGTTTGAATCCTATGCACTTTTTGGGGATGTGGATTAATTTAGAACAACCAAATAGTCCATACAAACCAAGTCCTCTTTGGGAGCAGGAGTGCAGTGTGATGTTGTTGTCCCTTTGCTGCTGCAGTGACCTAATAGCAAGCCTACATTTAATTTCTGGAACACAAGATAGTCTTTTTGTTATATCTAAAAAGTGGATAAAAAGAGCATGACAGCATCTACAGGTGTGCTCCTAAAATACTCAAAAGACAAGATCATGAAGAAGTCAGTGCCTTCCCCCTGCTTATTTGTAATGCAACAGTCATAATACAAAGTCACACTTAAGACGGAGGCCTATATTGCAGTCTTTTGATTTTATCTGTTGTTTAAGCTGAAAGTAAAGACAAACAGCTCTTGCAAGCAGAGCAAAAATATTCAAGAAGCAAATTAGTGAATGTTAGACCTGACAGCCTGAGGGTGGTCATCCCCCAACATTTTACCTGACTCCTCACACTTTTCTGACACTGTTTTTGCTGATCTAGGACTCTATGCACTTTACCACGCTAACCGCTACTAAAGTGCTTATGCTCTCTCCCTTAAACATGGTAACAATGGTTTGTTTCCAATTGGCATATTTGATCTACTTGTAAGTCCATAGTAAAGTGCACTACATGTGCCCAGGGCCTGTTCATTAAATGCTACTAGTGGGCCTGCCGCACTGATTGTGCCACCCACTTAAGTAGCCCCTTAACCACATCTCAGGCCTGCCATTGCAAGGCCTGTGTGTGCAGTTTTCCCACCACTTCGACTTGACATTTAAAAGTACTTGCTAAGCCTTAAACTACCCTTTTTCGACATATAAGTCACTCCTAAGGTAGGCCGTCGGGTGCTATGTAGGAAAAAGTCAGGACATGTACATGTGTGTTTTATATGTCTTGGTAGTGGAAAACTCCTAAATTTGTTTAACCACTACTGTGAGGCCTGCTCCTTTCATCAGATAACATTAGGACTACCCTCATATACTGTTTGAGTGGTAGATTCTGATCAGAAAGGTGTAACCAGGTCATATTTAGTATGGCCAGAATGGTGATAGAAAATCCTGCTTATTGGTGCGGTTGGATTTTATTTTACTATTTTAGAAATGCCACTTTTAGAAAGTGAGCATTTCTCTGCACTTAAAAACCATCTGTGCTTACAGCCTGTCTCCAACCAACATCTGGGCTGGGGTGGTTGACAGCTTCTTTGTGCATTCCACCCAGACAACCACAAACACAGGACTCTCAGTCACACCTGCATTCATCTGCATACTGAATGGGTATTCCTGGTCTAGAAGAGTGGAAATCCTGACACTTGGATTTCAAAGACTAGTGGGCTGCCCTCACACAATGGACTGTCAAACCCCCCTACAGGGACCCCGGTCAGACAGACCTGTACTGAAAGGGGAAATTGTGCACTCCAAACCCACTCTTTGAAGTCTCCCCCACTTCAAGGGCATTTGTAGGTATATAAACCCATGTCCCTGACCCCACCAGCTCAGACTCCATGGACCTGAACCTGCAACCTGTCAAGAGGAACAGCTTGACTGCCCAAAGGACTCATCTGTACTGCTTTGCTGAGAAGGACTGCTGTCCTGCTGCTGCCCTGCTGCCATACTTGCCTTTGACTTTGCTGAGAAGTGCTCTCTAAGGGCTTGGATTGAACTTGCCTCCTGTTTTCTGAAGTCTCAGGGCCAAAAAGACTTCGGGGGTCATTCGCCCGCCAAAGTACCGCCGTCAGAATACCGCTGCGAGGTCAAAAGACCGCCGCGGTAATTCTGAGTTTCCCGCTGGGCGGGCGGGCGACCGCCAGAAGGCCGCCCGCCTCCCAGCGGGAAACCCCCTTCCACGAGGATGCCGGCTCCGAATGGAGCCGGCGGAGTGGAAAGGGTGCGACGGGTGCAGTTGCACCTGTCGCGATTTTCAGTGTTTGCTATGCAGACACTGAAAATCTTGGTGGGGCCCTGTTAGGGGGCCCCACGACACCCGTTACCGCCAGCCAGGTTCTGGCGGTCCAGGTTCTGGCGGTAAGGGGGTCGGAATCCCCATGGCAGCGCTGCCTGCAGCGCCGCCATGGAGGATTCCTCAGGCCAGGGGAAAACCGGCGGGAAACCGCCGGTTTCCCTTTTCTGACCGCGGCTTTACCGCCGCGGTCAGAATTGGCCTGGATGCACCGCCAGCCTGTTGGCGGTGCATCCGCGGTCCCCGGCCCTGGCGGTCCATGACCGCCAGGGTCGGAATGACCCCCTTCATCTCTTCAGGAAACTCCTTGTGAACCGAAAATCGACACATGGCCTGCTGGAAACAACACACAGCCTGCCTTGCGACTGAGAAATTGCAGCATCTGCCTTGCGACGGAAAATTCAACGCATCACCTACTGGATCGAAACAATGCCTGTGGCTTCTTCCAGCACGTCCAGGATTTCCCCGCATCGTTCCAGGGTGTCAAAAAGATCCCCGCATCACAGTGAGGGACCAGGACTGCGTGCCAAAAAATGATGCAAGCCCCTTGCAGCATGTGCCAAATCGGGAAATCAGACGCACACCTTATTTTTACACACATCTCCTCCTCTGTGGTCTCCATACATGTTTTTTTTTTACACAAACCAGGTAGTTTGTGTATCCAAGAGACAGCTATTGATTTCTAAGATTTAAGATTCTTTTCAAACTTGCTAAAGTGATATTTCAACTTGTGCTTATTGAATCTTTGTTGTTTTGACCTTATTTTATTGAGATAAATATTATCTATTTTTCTAAACCTGTGTGGTGTATTTTCATGGTGGTTTCACTGTGTTACTGTATGATTTATCACACAAATACTTTACACATTGCCTTCTAAGCCTGACTGCTCAGTGCCAAGCTACCAGAGGGTGGGCACAGAATAATTTGAATTGTGTTGTGACTTACCCTGACTAGGATTGTGGTCCCTACTTAGACAAGGGTGTATACCTCTGCCAATTAGAGACCCCATTTCTAACAGTGAATAATTTGCAAGATGATATGTAACACCTTTCCTACTCAATTCACTTGGTTTGCAATGAGCTTGATGGAAAAAATACCTTTCATAAGTCTATAACAGAAGGGATTGTTACTAGTGTGGAACAGTCCTACAGATGCTGCCTTGCTCCAGCTGCCCATTCTGCAATACCAACGCCAAAAATACTACCTTCTATGTGCTCAAGATGATTTAAGAACTGATATAAAGTTTGTCAGGTGTGGGATAGTCTATAACACATTCCAGTTTTCAATTTATGTCTTGCACCCATCACACTCTAGGTCAGGCTCTCAGTATGTCAGGAGTGGGGCAGGAGATACCCTTGAGTCTGCTTCCTAAATTTCTCAAGAGCCGAGTAGGACTCTATTATTGTGTAATCTTGCTAATTCATGACTGCATTGTCTTTTACATGTCACACTTTTACAATATCAAAATATGTTCATGGGAATTTCAATTGTATTGCATTGCAGTATTTGTGTAACATGTGCTATCCCTATGTAGGGAACTTAAGCGCTTTGTCCATATAGCTACTATGCTGCAATGTGTGGGTGTGAGTTTGGAAGCATTACGTTCAATTTGAGAAACTGTGGTATGTGTTGTAATGTCTTGTATGATGGAGCTCTAGTGTGGTTATCATGCAGTGAGACTGAATTTGATGGATAAGGAAGTGTGAGAGATAGATTTGTATTTTTATAATGTGGTTTATGCTGGCAACTTTGATTGAATCTAGAGGTCGTTTGATTGTTTTGGTACTTTACCTTTTATATTTTGTTATCTGATTTCTTATGCTAACTGTGGCAAGAGGTCACCCTTTCCTTGATCCTATGGATCTGCAAGAGTTAACAGGTATCAATAAGTTGTGAGAGGATGTAATCCTGGGAGTACCTAAAATGTTTTTTGAGAAGTTAGACGCATTAATCAGACAATTCATATGGAATCATAAGAAACCTCGCCTTCGGCTGGCTAAGTTAATCTTGGCAGTGGAAGATGGGGGACTCTTCCCAATATTACAACTTATTATGAAGCAGTTCTGTTGGATTGGGCGTCAAGAGCAGCACAAAAAACAAAACTCAATTTCTATCTTAATCAGATGATGGCAGAAACCAATATTCATCTTACACACTTCCTAAAATTCCCTTGCCTATCAAAAAGGGCTAGATATAAATTACCAATTATGATTCAGTTCGTCAAATTACAGATACGGGCTAAGTACCAAATGATAAGACTTATTTGGCGCTGCGAGAAGGGACGTCTGGATGTTAGGAGTAGAAATAAGTCAGAGAAACCTTCAGCAATGGGAAGGGTTTTGCTTTAAGACTTTAGCGGATTTCTACCTTGCGGATCACTTCAAAACTTGGGAACAATGCGTAATGTGCATAAGCGATATTCCAGAACACTTAAAGTTCTCATATTGCCAAATGCAGCATGCCCTACACACAACAAGACAACCACCAAATAGCGTTAATGAAGCCATTGCTCAGGCTTTCTATGATAATCAAGTAGGTATCGGCAAATGGTATAAACTACTTCAGGACGCAGGGTCAAGTACGGCAACTTCCGAACATTTGATCCGAATAGCAAATATGACAGGATGTAAGATATAGGTACAACAATGGAGAAAGCATAACAAGATGTCATATAAAGCACTTAGAGGGGCAAATTTTAAAAGGATCACTTTTTTCTCTAAATGGTTGCTTTATTATACTCCCGCTAGGTTAAGAGAAATGCACCCAGAGACATCAGGTCCACGTTGTCAAACATTTCAGGGGGATTGGTTACATATGTGCTTCTCATGTCCATTTCTGGCAAATTACTGGGAGCAGATCTTCCAGAGGTTGAGCTCTTGGATTACCTAAGAAATAGCCCCTAGCCCAGTGGTGGCACTTTGGGGCATTACGCAAATCACAAATCTTCCCACTTCATCCAAGCAAATGATATTTGTGGGTACTGTAATAGCTTTATCACTTATTCTTCAGGTGTGGAAATCTCCAGTTTCTCCGACCTACGCACTATGGGAAGCGAAAATGGAGTCTACTAGGGTTAAATAAAAGCTGTATGCACAACGGATAGGAGCAATGCAAAGATATCAAGGGATATGGACAAAAATGAATATTCGTCAGTAGATTAGGTGGGAGGGAGCAGACAAGGGAGTAGGTCTGAGAATTTATTCATGGACATTGTGCTCTAAAGCTCTGTTGTAAAGTTGGATGCATTTATGCAATGTTAATACCACCTGCTGAATTAAAAAAAAAAAGTAGTGAGGCGAGACCTGAGACATTCACATTTAGACTGTGTTTCAGTCCTGCTTTATAGGAATGCTGTTAGTATATGTATCTTAAAGGGATTTGCCAAGATGGACTGCGTCATTGTTTTTATTTCATCAGTATTAGGTGCCAATGATCAGACTATGTTACTATTTTTGCTCAACAGAGTAGCCTGTTAGAGTCTTCCATTGACCTTCAATCTGAGGCAGATCTCCTCCTTGGTCTTGATAGGCCAATATTGTTGGTATTGTGTGTTTTTGTAAGCATGCTGTTATAGGTGGTATTTTTGTCATTCATTTTATTAGTTGTAATATATCAATCACATTAAGAGCAAATTAACGCTTCTATAATATTATTTATTTCCTAATCAAATTATTACACCTAATGGTATTCAAAGAATAATGATAAATGTGGTACAAATATCTTTTATATGTTGATGATAAGAAAAACATTGGTTTGGTAATGGCACTCAAAGAATAATGATAAATGTTATCCAAATATTTATTATGTGTTGATGATTACACAACATTGGTTTACTTTTAATAAGAATGATATATTGGAACTAATAAAAATGAATTTTGAGAATATGAAATTGCATTCTTGATTTTCTTAGGTACCTCTTCTGGGATTTTTGTCATAGTTACTTTTGTAATGATAGTAGGATACATTTAATTTAGAGAGCTTTTAGTGCTGATCATAAGCTCTTCGCCCCTTTTTGCTTAACGCTTTCAAACCTTATATGCCTGTCCTGTTGACAATGAGGAACTAGGAAATGAACTGGTGTGTGCTATAGTGACACTGATTATATACATTTGATAATATGAGAACTGTCTTAGAGACTAGATTGAGGGCCTGTTTAGGGCTTGTTGTAAGACAGATAACCCATCTGCCTTATTACAATTCCATGAGATCCTATGGAGATCGTAAAAAGGCAGGTGGGATATCTGTCATGTTTGTGACGGAGTATTCCCTCTGCCAAGACCTAAATTAGACCACAAACATCCCACATACTGGTGTTAGAGGTGGAAGATATGGTACACATAGGCCCAGATTTATACTTTTTGATGTAAAAACTGCGCTAACGCAGTTTTGCATCAAAAAGTTTAGCACCATTTTTTAACACCACCCGGACGTCATACTTATACTATGACGCCGAGTGGTGCTAAAAATAGGTCTGAGTCAAAAATGCTTATGTTAACCGTTGCACCTTATCGTAACGCCAAATGACATTAACGCCGGAAAAATTACTCTAACCTGTTTTACGACATGTAAACATGCCACAAAACGGAAATGCACCATTTTCACATGCATTAGCGTCAAATACAGATGCTAATGGAGAAAACAGTGCAAAGGAGAGGCTAAATAGACCCAGAAAGCCAGGGGAGACCCCAGGGGGACCTCTATCAATCAGGAACCAGCCAGGAGGACACAGACAAGACCCAGGGGAGGGAGAAGAAAAAGGGAAAGTGTTGTTTCAGTGCGGAGGAGCATGGAATTCTGGTGAGAGAGGTGATGGAGCATCAACATCAACTCTTCATCACCTCAAAATTGCCAATTGGCAGGAGAGAGGCATTTTGACAACAAAAAGTAGACAAGATTAACAGTGTGGCAGAGGTGAGGAGAACCTTAACAGAGTGCAAGAAACGCTGGCATGATTGTAAATGATGAACAAAGGAAAAAATGGCAAGGAACAGGAAGGCAGCACTGCAAACTGGAGGTGGTAGTCCAGCACCTCAAGAGGACTTGGATGAGATGGAGGAGATGGTTGGAGCGGTCATCCCGGAGGAACTGGTCACTGGAATCGCATGACAGGACGGCTGGGACTACCAGGAAACACCACAAATGCAGGGTAAGTTGCATGGTGGAAATTAATGTCAAATTGTCAAGTGCTAGAAGGGGGAGGCACATAGGACTCACACAATGCATGTCAAAGAAGCACAAGTTGCATCATGCTGACGTAAGCTACACATGCACCTACGCCTTGGTAGTGCCATGCACTATAACACATACACAACCTGGACATATGTCAATCACTAGGCCTAAATACCTACATGTACAAATGCAGCACATGGAATGGATGGCATGTATAATGACTGTGCCTCTGGTTGTGTCATCATAACATCCCTTGCATATAGACATATTAACCCTAGCAACATAGCCAAGTCTTCAGGGACTAGGTAGTCAGTCAATGCCATACCTGGGGTCACATCATGGTGGTGTCCCTTGCAGTAACACCTTGCAACTGCCTTGCCTTCTTGCCCAGACACATGTGTGCTGCATCTTACAGCAACACAAATCATTGTAACTCTCTCAGACATGTGCCGGTAGCACTACCAACCTGCACATTGACAACATATACATATAAGGCAGCCATCACTCCATCATGCAGTGAAGATGCCCCTGGGTGCAGGAAACAATAATCTGAGCAGGCACTGAGGAAATAGTATGGGGGTCCTGTATCACTGGAAACATGCCACCACCCAGACCAACTAAACTGATGTATTGTGGAACCACACATCTTGATGCTGAACAGAAATGTGCCACTACAGAAAATATGTACCACAGGTAGCAAACTGTAGATCACAACAGTTATAGACTGAGCCCACAACTACTCTCACACAACCATGTGAGACACATGGAAATGGGGAAATAAACACATACATGCAACACATGGGGTATGACTGTGAACATAATGGTGTATAATTCCAAATTGATGGGTAGGGGATGGTGCATGGCTAAGGCTGGTTTTGGGAAGACTGCCAGTGCAGTGTACCCTTTGCAGTTGGCATGATTAGTCACATGTTGGAATGGTGGGTGGAAATCTGTCTGCTCATGGTAGATCTGTGGGGCACTTAGCACAATATTATTGATGGATCAAATAGTCAGTGCCAGTGTTGGGGTGCATTGGGTGTGACAGGACACGCTGCACTTAGATCTGCAAATCAGGCAGTGGAAAGGGCAAAGGGGCAGGGCATGGGACCCCCTGCACTGCTCATGCCAGGTGCATGGGCTGTGCAGGAGCACCCAGGAGTACACCACACCACACCACATCACCACCAACCTTTGCATGGGGGTTTCACCATCATGCAAAGGCTGGTGGAAATGCGGGCACAGACTTAGAGTGTAACGTTGAATGTAATACTGGTCTGGTGTCATAAGACAGGTGCCATTCCCAGTCTTTAAGATGCTGGAAACCTGCCAGTGATAGGCCATTGGCCCATGGGGCACTCCCCATTGACAACAGTTTCCACTATCACCTGCGCTGTTGGGGGTGGTTATGTAGACAATGGCAGTCAGGTGATCATAGGACTACTGCACTTGAAATGAGGGATCAGTTTGACTACCTGCAGAATCATCATCAAATTAGCTTGAGGCCCTGCCCTGTGTTCAACTCCAGTTAACAGGCCATGTCCATAAACTCATTTACCATCTGGCACTGTCACATGCATAATGATGTACACAGCAAAAATATTATACCGATGCTGGCCATCCCTGGGTCTACCCCTGTGCCTGTGCCTGTGCCAAATTGGCTGCACTGCCGCCATGTTGCATCTCATGTATCATGGTGCAAGGATGGCTAACTCTGCTAGGTCCATGTGTGCTGTGCAATGTAGCACACATTCACATACACCAACATAAGGAGCTATCAATGGTAGCAAGAGCATGGTATCCTGGCAATGCCAACCCTGGGGTTGTGCAAGTTTATAGTACTGCATGGGTGTAAGTGAAACATGTAAGAATGGGACAGTGGCATATTCACATGTGTGGTGCTGTGGCTTGAGCACTGCAACACCCATTGCAAGGCCTCACCATGCAAATGGATGTGTAGGAAGGGTTGACAATGATAAGATGATGTCAAGCCACAGAAAGGATATACATCACACCTAGTAGATATGATGCTGCAAATTGCCCTACTGAGCTTCTCCTCATGTGACACTCAGGTTGGGCAAAGGGCTTATAGACTGAAGCCATTTTTGGGAACTAAGATAACAATGAGCCTCCAATAGCAAGTCAGTGATGTGACATATCAACTGCCACAACACAGAAAGATTGATCTTACACAATCTCATTGCAGAGGATGATGGCTCACCTGCTGATCTGCCTGTCCTGGAGTACCCTGATGATCTGGATGACCAGCTGACAAGAGACCCTCTAAGAAGTCCTCGTATGCCTCCAGACACCACCTCCAGTCGTAAGGAGGAGTAATAATGTTAAACTCATTGCATTTAGCAGCGGTTGTTGGTTTTGTGTGGTGGACCTGCAGCCCCAGCTGCATATGTTCTACTGAAGTGCATTCCACAGACGTGTCCGTGCAATGTGTGAGGTCATGTGTACCCTGTGTCAGGATTGGGCCCCTTGGCAGTACCAGGACAAATTACCATGGATGTACTCCACAGGCCCAACTTCTTCCATTGCTCGTAATACCTGGCAAGCCATAATAACCATTGTCACCAATTATGTCATCTATTTGTCACATGTGTTCCATGCAACCATTGCAACTCACACACTGAGTTGTGACAGTGTTGTGTTCCAACATGACTAACTTTCTAATTTTGGTCATCCACTACCTCATGTGTGGGCCCCTTGCATATTTCCTATTTGGACATGATTTAGTTGTGAGTGATGAGCTATTGAGGAACAAGCTGGCAACATGGTTGTACAAGAGATGTTGTGGTCCATAGATTGTGTCCTTCAGTTGTCACTTACCAGGGATGAGGATATTAGTGATGTTTGTGATGGTGGCAGTACAATCTTACACATCACATATCATGTTGCAACAGTACTTGGGTAGATTCGTATTTGTAACATGCTTTCTGAGGTTTGACTTACAATTCTATGGTATCTGTAGTGGAGACTGAAAAGACCAAAGCAGGATTGGTTGTATAAGTGAAGTGTTTATTTACACAATTGAGAAGGTGATTTAAGTGGTGCTTAAGTGAAAAGGTTTTCAACTATGTACTGGCTGCGGCATTTCTCAGCAGCTGTGTTGTGTTGTTCCCCCTCCATTTCTACACCACCATCCTCCTCCTCCTACTCAGGCAAGTCATCAACTTGGTTTTACATGGGAACGTTCATCCGCACACATCTTTTGTGCAGGATAGCACATATCATGATGATTTTGCAGACAATGCATGGGGCATATAGGAGGCTGCCTCCTGTGATGTCCAGGCACCTGAAACTTGACTTTAGTATGCCAAGGCCCTCATTACGACCTTGGCGGGCGGCTGAAGCCGCCCACCAAGATCAGACCGCCGGGCGGCCGCCAATGCGGCTGCACCCCCGCCGCAGCCATCTGGAGATCCCCGCTGGGCGGAAACCTAGTTTCTGCCTGCCGGCCCAGCGGGGATCTCAGCCGCAACACAGGACAACACAGGAGCCGGCTCCAAATGGTGCATAGCAGACAGTGAAAAGCTGGACGTGGCCCTGTCAGGGGGCCCCTGAACTGCCCATGCAAGTGGCATGGGCAGTGCAGGGGCCCCCAGGGGCCCCGCGACTCCCCGTGCCGCCAGCCTTTTCCTGGTGGTTCAAACCGCCAGGAAAAGGCTGGTGGTAGGGGACTCGTAATCCCCTGCTTGCAGCTCTGCCCTGGTGGATTAACACCGCCAGGGCAATTGTGGCAGGAAACCGCCGGCCCCGGCGGTGCGACCGCAGCGCTTCTACCGCGGTCTTAATGCCATAGGAAGCACCGCTAGCCTGTTGGCCTTGCTTCCTCCAAAACAGCCCTGGCGGTCTTGGACCGCCAGGGTTGTAATGAGGGCCCAAATGTACTCTCCATGATACTCTGTGTCCTACGATGTCCCTCATTGTATGCACACTCTGCTGCTGTGCTTGGGTTTGCAAACGGTGTCATAATCCATGGCTGTATGCCATACCCTGATACACTGCAAAAGACAATAGGAGTAAGTTGTTGTTAAGGCATCCAACAGGTTTGTCATGTAGCATGGCAGTTGTAATTTTGAGGTGGTTGTGACTCATATGTGTTTGTGGTATGGTGTGAGGTCCTGGCCTTAGGCAAAGTTTTCTTAACACTGTGTTGTTAGACATGACCATCTTGAGTATTGGCTCAAGGACCTAGGACATATGATTTGGTATCCTAACTGATGGTCAGTATGTATGTACCATGCTTTGTGTTATACACCTTTGTACCAGTGTGCTATCACTAGAGGGGACCTGACCCATCCTCACAACACAATGTGTCAGATGTGGTGGCAACATGGTAGCACTACAGAGCCTGGACATCCCTGCCATTTTGACATGTGTCATTACAGATGAAGTGCAACACTTACCCCCATTTCAATGAGTAAGTGACAATGCACAACACAGCTCCTACACTGGCAGCACTGTGCTGCAATCTTTTGACTATGCAGGAATGCACCATGTGTGACATGTTACTAGGCAACCCTTGTTGTCCCCTGGGCCAGTGGCTTATATGCAGCCGTGCACCGATAATACCATCCTTGCACCAGGGTGCATGGCTAGCTGCCCTGTGGAGGTGGATGTGTCTGTGCAAGAAGGTACACCTCCCTGTACATGTGCTGTTTTGATGGACAATCATCTCTTTCTGTGTGTACAGCAGTATGCAGCATGCATTGGTTGACACATTAATATAGGTTCAAATCACAGTCTATTTCCTTATTGCAACCTGCAAACGGCACCCCTGCGGTGGTGTTTGATGTTAGCACTGCCTCGGGTTTTAGGTGACACCTACATCTAAGTCACAGTCATCATGCTATGAATCTTGTGGTGACAGAACTGCAGCAACTCATATTGCGTGCCCCTTCCATGCGAAGTGCTGCGTGGGAGGGTGGCCGATTTCCAATGTGACTCCGTGTCACATAAGAGTGGTCATCCGCCAACTGTTACGTAAAGTGCAGGCCATGTCAATGGCACTGGTGGCTCTTACATGAGTCCCTTAGTGATCCTAAGTGGCAGCTGATGATTGTGCCAGCCATCAGGTGTCCAAGGGTGTGTATCCCATTGTTTCAGGATGATCAACATTACTACCAGTGTCTCTCCTATCTTCCAAAACATGATTAAGCAGTTATACTGTTAACACATGCACAGTGCAGGCTATGTGATGGTACTCAGCTACTCAGCAAATGTGTACCTTGGCACAGTGCATGTACGGTGAGTGATGTCCTCTATACTCCTACAAGGTTCCCACTATGGCATCCATGATCTGCACTGTCTAACGGTGACTCTGCCCCATAGTGGGCCATTTATTGTTTATGGTACAGACATGATGGTATTGTGGATCAGAAAGCGATGAATGTGAGGTGGCACCACAGTAGGTGTGGTGCCACTTCTCACACATCTGGCACATGGTATGAGATGGGCATTAATCTTGTATTCCTATGTGTGTGAGACAATGCGTCAGGCAGATGTATATGCACACTACAGGTGTGTGTTGATGAGATGTTGTTGATATTGGCAGCATTTTTCTGGCATTTGATGTTTGTTCTGGCAGTGACTTGCACGGCATGATTTGAGGGATCTGTGCCTATGTGAGACTTATGTAACATGAGCATGGTGTATGCCATTGAAATTACTGTGCTATTCTTTGTTTGGTGTACTGTGAGTGAAGAGTACACAGTAGGCAACCTGTGAGCACTTGTAGTGGTTTGTGCATTTTACTGTTGACAAAGAATTCATCTCTGCACCTGTCCTTCACTTGGTGTGCCTGACAAGTTGTGGGTGTGTTACATACATGTGGGTGTATGTGTTTGTGGTGTGCACGGATTGTGCTGTACTGCAGCATGGTGCACATGCGATGTTAGCTGCACATCTGTGTTACCCTGGCCATGTGTTTTTGTAATGGTGTGTGTCTTGTGTGTCCTACAGGGTTAGTGTGTTGTGTGTATATTGCTAGGTTTATTGACTTACCCACAAGTAGGCTATTTCCATAATGTCCTTCCTGGAAGTGTTCGTTGATCCTGCTGTGCCAGAATATGTAGGCGTCATTCACACTCCCAGGATACTTGGCCAAAATGTTTGTGAATAGTACCCAGTGGTCCACTATGGCCTGCACATTGATGGAATGCATGTGTTTGCGATTCCGGTATATGTGATCAGTTGCTGCAGGTGCCACAAGTCAGACATGGGTGCTGTCAATTGCACCAAGCACATGTGGGAAGCCATGAAATTGGTACAACCTCTTTTTAATCTCCTGCTGGCTTTGCTGGGTGTTGGGGAAGCTGATGTGGCGGGTGTCAGGGAGATTATTGGGTCTAACACCTTTGGCAGGAACGCAGAGAATGATGGCTGTGAGACACCAACAACCCCCTGGTTGATTGAAATGAGCCACTTGCCAGCATGTGCAGGACAGCTAGCAGCTTTGTCACAGGTGGTATGTTGTGTGGGGTCTGCAGGCTGGCTGTGATTTGTGGCTCAATGTGGTGCAGCAGGTGAAGTATGGGTTGCCGGTTGAGTCTGTATGTCCTTATGATGTCTTGTTCCCTGAGGCTATGGAGGGTTGTCCTGTTTCTGAATACCCTCACCTGCCTTCTGTGTTGTCTTTGTGGGCTGCATTGTGGTGGTAGTGGTTGCTGTGGTTGTTGCTGTCCTCTGTGTCATCTCGCTAGCTGGAGCAGTAGCACTTCCATCTTGTCCTGTGGGTTTGTGATGTTGTTTCATTGACACAAGGAGGTTTCACGCATCCAATTACTCCAATATTTTGACACTAGATGGGTCTAGCGTCAATATAAATATGGATTGAAGTTTGCACTGAATTAGCGTAAAAATAAATGACGCTAATTTGGCACAAACAGGGTATAAATATTAGACTAAGTTTACTATATCTGTGAAGTCTGGGCAAGGTGGGGCTATGGTTAGAGTGTCATATGTCATTAGGCAGGCTGTGGGTGTTCAGGTGCAGAGTTGCAGCGAGTTCTTCTAATGTTAATTGGAGAGGCATAGCTATTATATTCTACTGTATTTCATGGTCCTTGGGAGGCTAGGGGGGGGTGGAGCTCCCCAATTTGGGTTGAATACCTGTTTCTGTTCACACTGTTATGTAATTCTTGACTATGCTTATATTTTTTCACTTCTTTTCTGAATTTTAAATGCTCTGGATTGCTATAAATCTTGAAGGGCAAGCGGTTCTGAACCATGGAGGTTTGTACCAAGGAAGTGACCCTTCTTATGAATTTCTTGTTGTAAGGTGGTGTGACCATCCGTGGTGCTGGCATCGAGTGTTGTGTCCTTCATTGTTTGTATTTTTTAAATTAAATTTGTAGGTATAGCAGTTCTGTCTTTGGGAGAATATGTGGATGATGCAAAGTGATTTGAGCATTGAAAGTCTAGCATGTGTCTTAAAAAGCATGGTGCCAAGGTATATTCTATTGTCATAGTAGTGCTTAGAGATCACATTAGTGAGGGTAGTTTGTAGTTTTTGTTTGCATTTCAGGTATGGGAAGATGTGTTGCAGAGTTTTCTTTGTGTAGAAGGTGCTTCCTGTGATCTCATTGGCAGGTCGTTTCAAGGTCAGATTAATTAAATCTGGAATTTACATTTGACCCTAGCATTTGGTCTTATAAAACTAACAAAATTATTTTCAAACTCCGAAAACAATGGCATAGAAGTCTGAAAATCTATCCGCACTTTGGTAACATAAGAATAATATTTCCTGCTTTTCACTAACACACTCAAAGGGTCAACTGGGAAGACCTATATTTACAAAAAAAAATGAGTTTTGAAAACCTTGCACCCGACAATAGGTCATCCAGTTCACTTTACCATTCTGTGCATTTTAGAACACTCTATGCAGCTCGTGAAAGGAAACGTCGGCCTGGCAGAGAACAATGAGAAGCAAAGACAGTGTAAGCTGCTTTTCAAAAGTGTTTTTTCTGCCTTTCTGTTCCGCCTGAAAATATCTTGGAACGCGGAATGGAAGTGTCTAATGGAGTGATTGTAAATGCAGTGTTTACTTTCATTTGGATTGGATTGCCTTTCATAACTCCCCCTTGGCCTGCAAGTCAGCAGATGAGAGCTCCTCTAACAGTGGATGTGACTGCTTTCTCCAACTAATTGAAAGTGAAGAGACTTTAAGGAGCTCTTGTTATTCAAGTTTGGTGCATCATCAGTCAATACATCTGAAGATGATGATCTGCCAATGATCAGACCTTGAAGCGTGCAATATCATTCGTGGCTCTTTGTCATGAGGAGAATAAACTCGCTCCATAAGGAAAAGGCAGCTCGCTTAGCACTGTTTATTTTCCTCGCTTAACTTGACCTTGCAATTATGTGTGGGACACTGCCAACAAGAAGCAATTCCTCTAATATGCTGCTGTTGTTTGATTCATTATGGTTGTCCTAGCAAAAGCCCTGATCCTTGGCCGCCGAATGCTCACTTACTGATCTTTCACTACAAAACATTATTTCAGAATAAATGCGGAACGTTCCGCGCGAAAAGACGGAACGAAGGTTAAAAATAACAGGTTCATATAAAAAGCAATGAAATAGAGCGCACTCGTGTCACGTGAGCCCATTTCTCCATGAGGTGAGTTTATAACTGCGCCACCTTTCAAAGCAAAGCTATTTGCCGGTTTCTGTAGATAAACATCAGCCTAGATTTTATAAACTCGTTACCCACAAGTAGCTACAGCACCTGGCGTTAAAACCCTTCCAATTAAATTAAGATTATGAAAAAAAATCACATGTAGTGCTCTTTTGGATTTGTGATTAAGGACGGACAAAGTGGGTGCCAGTACGTTTCAAATGTCGAGTAAATAATGCAATAATGAGCAGAATTAACATGTAGGCTTTGTAGATTTTTTTTTCCCTAAACCCACATTTGTTTAAGGAAAGTTGAGGTAAAGCTGAACTTATCTAAGAGCCTTTATTTTATTACCGTCCCAATATTTTTCATAAGTGAATGTATGTTGCACAGAAAGATTCCTTTAACTTTGCAAATGTTCCTGCTTACACAAAATAGTGTAGAATAATAAATAAGTAATCTATCTTTTAATGAGCTAATATGGAAGCTTATGATTTAGGATGTAGTTTTCTGAAGGGAAAGACATTGTAAGAAGATTCATGAGAATATACTATCCATTTGTTAAACATGTTTCCTTCAATATTTCTCTCTGAGTTCTATTGTATCCCTGCTGAGAAGAGGGAAAGTGATCCGGTTCCCATGATGACATGGAAAGCTGATTGTCTCACTGGAGGAAGAAGCAGAAATATGTTGTATAAACTGAGATTACACTGTCTATATTAATGTATTTTCCCAGAGTAGGCTTTCATTCACCAATTGCCTCATTCCATTGCCTACAGCTATTGATTCACATATATGGTGTTCATGCTGAGACTCTACTGACTTTCTTGAACCTCTCTTTAGGTAAGTTCTGCTTTGATTAAATTTTGAACTACTGGCTGGCATTCAGATGCTAAAGATTCATGCTTATCGATCTCTCTCTTTGGAGCTCCTTATGGGTTCTGTCTGGTTCTGTATTCTTTTCCCAAACCATCCTCATTCTTAGGATAGGGCTTCTTTCAATTATTGGATGTGCTTTATGCACTGGTTATGAATTATAGATTGTTTATTTTTAATTATTGACTAAAACTAATGTTTACGATTGATGTTTTTAAAAGCTGATACTGTAAAGATAAGCTACTAAAAGATTTGATTAAAAAGTTTTTAAACTCATACCAATGCTCATTATTGACGGAAATTAATAATGCAAACTGTGATGATCAATTGATTGATGTCCAGCTCCTTGTTAATCTCAATTAACGGCAAACATCATTGACTCAGAGTGTGCAGCTGGGATCTCTCTTCAGGGAATGGTGAAATCTTTCTCGTAAACCGATAATTCAACCAAGGTCCCAGTGTGCCAATATAGGCTAGTGTCATTTAATTGTCAACAAATGCCCTTTCCTTCATAGATTGAACATAAAATGCACTTGTGGATTACAGTATTTAGCAAATTATTCCTGCTAACGAAAGGGAAAGGTCAAACACTGAGGGAAATGTGATCAAATGAACAAAAAAACGAATTAAATATTTTACAGTCCCAAATTCATATTTTAAGAATTTCTCTCTTTGATTTATATAAACATGATGGAGTAACAGAAATGCTGAAACAGAAATATAAGGTGACACAGTTCATTCTCATCTTATTTAAAACAACTGCTGAATGATAGATAGTAGTCGGAAAACTCATAAGATTGAGATTTCAGGGCAGCCACATTGGGGCCAGACCATCCTGGTGCAAAAAGTCAATAGGTGTCCATCTTAAGGTCACTCTTGTATTGACGGATTGACAAAAAGTAATTTACAAAACACATGAGACAATAAACTTACAAAAAAGATTGTTGAATAGCATGCATATATACCAATTAAATTAATATATCATGACTGAGAGTACTTTGAATATCTTAAATATTCTCCCATGCATTGTAATGGGAAGCAGAAGGAAGCATCCAAACAACCAACAGAATGAGGTGAGAGAGGAATACTCGTGAATAGCGTAGATGTAAATACATTTTAAACAACTTGAATTATAATAGATGCACCAGCAACATTTATAGCAATAGCATTCCCAAGTTGGCAAAATCTTTTTGTGAACAAACTGCAACAAATAGCATCCTGACCTTTGGAATTATTAATATATTTTATTTAAGCCTGTATGCATTAAGAGAAATGTCAATATGAAAAAGAAGAGAATTTAAAAGTTAAAAAATATGAATGATGTGTTGGTGTTACTCCTGAACTCCAATTTACTTGAAGAAAGCTTAGGGGTTTCAACACTGTGCCAAGAGTCCCTTTCTCTGCTTTCTGCCTGTAAGAGCAATGGACTCCGTTAAAATGAAAAAAAAAGTAGGATGTTCAAAGATCTCAATACTTTATGAAAGTAACATTTTCAGTCATTCATCTGTGGAAACAGTGGAAGAAAATAGGTAATTAGAGAAGCATTATGTAATAATCACTTCATTATATTTCCTTTTTCATCTTGTACGTTTATTTCTTTCAATAAAAGATTAGGAATCACGACACCTTCAGCTTAGTCACAATCCAACCTCCCTTCTCTCCGTACTCCCACCGTCTCCCACATTCCATCCTTGACCTCAACATTACCTCATCACATTCCATATTCCAAAGGAAACATGTCCCAAGGAATAATGGAAAATGAGACCATTACACACCTCCCCCCTTTAATATAACCAAAATGTTGAACTTTGTTTTACATAACTAAACAATCCTACGCAATAACATTCAACGTTATAAGCCTACTAACGATTAACTTTACAAATGCGTCCCATACTCCACGTAGAGCCATTTTCTAATATCACAAAATTTTTTCTAACATCCTTCACAAGTTGCGGAGGAGAATATTTGCTTTCACCTTTCACAATAATCCCACTCTTTCTTACTGCCACCCAATCTCCCTTCTGTACATGACAACGTTTAGTACACATTCTTTTGTTATATTGTAAGGCACTTTTCTCCTGGAATTTCTCAACCCTGGATTTTATAGATTCCCTGTCAACCATCACTTTTTGATTTCCTTTTAACCATATTGGACATTCCAATACTCCAGGCTCTCTACCCTTCAATGATACAAAAGGTGACAATCCTGTTGTAGAATGGGGAGTGGTGCGATACGTCCACATCATTTTGTTTAATTCTCTTTTCCAAGGAAGTTGGTTGGCCAAGGATAATTGGATGTTATCCATGATCAATCGATTTATTCTTTCCACTAAACCATTGGCTTGTGGATGGAAAAGAGCTACTTTCTCATGCCTGATTCCAACTCTTCGTAAGTAGTCAACCATTTCAGATGATGTAAACTGCACACCATTGTCAGACACTATGGACTTAGGAATTCCTTCTTCCAAGAACACCTCTTCAAAGAACTCAATAACCTCCTTAGTTCTCACATGATCTACCAGTTTGGTGACAAACCACTTGGAGTGGTAATCAATTAGCACAAGTATGTACCTATACTTCACACCTAACTTAAACACTGGTCCAATGAAATCCACTGCCAATTTCTCCCAAGGTCCACTTGGAAACTTTACAGGTGCTAGAGGAGCCTGTCTTAGAACCTTGGTCTTATCACTATTGGCACATGCAAAACAATCCTTTACCACTTCTTCAACTTGTCTGTCCATCTCTGGCCACCAAAACGATTGTCTTACCTTTCTCTTCATCATTCCCCTTCCAAGGTGTCCCTGATGCGTGATTTCTATAATGTGTTTCCTTATACCAGCAGGAGGAACAAGCTGATTCCTCCTCTGCAACCTCCCATTAACTATACTTAACTGATCTTTGACTTTAAGATATTCAACCAGGTCACCACAATTGTTCACACCGTCATCCCTCCATCCATTTACAACCCTTTCCTTCACAATCTTTAGCACAGGATCAGTTGTCATAGCATCTTCCCATTCCTGAGCAGTTATAGCCAATTCACCCAAAACAGTTCCTATCATGTCTTCCATTCCATCCTCTACAAGCTCCCCATCATTTTCGGGTACTCTGGAAAGATAATCTGCCACAACATTCTTACATCCTCTCACAAATTCCACCACGAAATTATAACTCAACACAGATAATAACCATTTTGAAATTCGTGGCGTAACGCTACCTTCAAGTCCACGTCCTCCCTTAAAAATATACGTCAATGGTTTGTGATCTGTCCTCAATTTAAAGGGTAAGCCCCATAAGTAAAATTTGAAATGGTTAATTCCCCAACAACATGCCAGGGCCTCCCTTTCAATTACAGAATATGAAATCTCAGCACCTTGTAACCTTCTAGATGCAAAACCAATTATACGTTCCTCACCCTCTTTAACCTGTGACAATACAGCTCCAATACCCACATTACTAGCATCAGTGGTTAGAAAAGTCTTGGCATTTACATCGAATATACCCAGCGTGGGAACCTTCAAGATACAATCTTTCAATTCTTGGAAGGAATTTTTACAACTCTCATCCCACTTGTATGTTACACCTTTTTTCATGAGCATTCTTAGTGGTTCAACAATCTCAGTAAAGTTTTTCACAAATTTTGAACAATATTCTGCGAGTCCCAGGAATGATCTCAACTCATCTCTTGAACTTGGTTCTGTTGCATGTTCAATTGCCGATACTATGCTCTTTTTGGGCCTGATACCATCCTTGCTTATGATGTGTCCCAAATACGTCACTTCTTGTTTCCGAATTTGGCATTTTTCTTTCTTGATTGTCAATCCATTGTCTTTTAACCTGTGCATCACTTCCATAAACAAAAGATCATGATGGGATTCACTTTCACCCACAATCAGTATGTCATCCTGAAAACATAATATTTGAGTCATGTTACCAAAGATTCGCTCCATCATCCTTTGAAATACCGCGGAAGCAGAGGCAAGCCCAAATGGCATCCTCTTATACCGAAAGGCCCCCAACGGAGTTACAAAGGATGTTAAATGTCGCGAATCTACATGTAGGTTTATCTGGTGGTATGCAGAAGACATATCTAAAACAGTGAATACACTCCCATTTGCTCTTACTGACAACATTTCAGCAATGTTAGGCAATGGTTGCCGGTCGACCCATATGCATCTGTTGAGATCCCTAAGGTCTATACATAAGCGGATTTTTCCGCCCTCCTTCGGTGCTACAACCACCGGAGCTAACCACTCAGAAGATTCTATGGGTTCGATGATATCTTCCCTCAACAGTTTTTCCAACTCTTGCCTCAAAGGTTCCCTCATTAAATTCGGAATATTTCTCACTTTATGCACCACAGGTGTAACGTACTTCTTCAATATGATTTTATGAGAAAATCCTTTTAGAAAACCTAATTTTCCGGAAAAAACCTCTGGAAACTTATCAATCAAGTTATGTTGCAATGACTCCGATACCACTTCAATGTCTACATCCCTGGTAAGTAATACCGATTCCTTTGCGTTGGGATTTAAAATTATGCCAAGATCTTTTTGATGACGCCAACCCAGCAGATTTGTTCCATAGTCCGTGATATATACTTTTCCACTAACGGTCCTTCCTTTAAAAGAGATTGACATCCAGCGCATTCCAACAATATCTATTCTCTTTCCAGCATAACCCACAGCTTTTATGTCAGGAACTGATAGGTTTTTATCCGCTGATTCCATCCATTTAGAATCATATACTTCTTTAGATATGAGAGTAAACAAACTCCCGGAATCTACTAGAAGCTTGACCCATACATTGTCTAACAATATTTTTGCATGAGGCTTTTCCAGTACATCTGTACTCTCCTTTCTTACCACTTGAACAGATGTTCCATTACATTCGCCAGGCAACACTCTTTCATTTACAGTCAAAATGATATCTTCCAACGTCTCACACACATCTTGAACTTCCTGTATGGTTTTGTTTCCTGCATTGCTCTTTAACCTACAAACTTTGGCAAAGTGTCCCCTCTTACCACATGTACGACAAATTGCATTCCTAGCTGCACATGTTCTACTTGACGCTATGTGCCCAGGTGCATCACAACGGTAACACTTTATTACTCTCCATTCCTGTGCTTTACGTTTCTCCTCAGTATTTGCTTTTATTGTTTCAGAATTCTTAGTCGGCTTGTTCCACTCCACTTTAACCCGTGGATCATCTTTCTTTCTGATCTCTGTTATGATTCCTGGTTCTGTTTCTTTAGGAACCTCCTCCATTTCTTTTAACCACACAGCCGCATGTTCCATTCCTTTAGCAATTCGTATAGCTTCCTCCAAATTCGGATCTTTTACTAGTAGTTTCTCCCTTATCCTTTTATCATATGCACACCTCACTATCTGGTCTCGTATTAGAGAATCTAATAATTGATGAAATTCGCAAGACAATGCTAGACCTCTCAAACTTGCTACATACGATGCAATATCTTCATCCTTCCATTGTACCCTTGAAAAGAATTTATGGCGTTGCAATACAAGATTAGTTTTTGGTGTGAATTGTTCATCGAGCATTTGTACAGACATGTCAAAGATATTAGTAGGTTGTCCATCTCCCATTCCCAGAGATACTTCTGGTAAATTTTCATATATTCTTCTGCCCTCAATCCCAAGATGATGTAACAAGATAGCTTGTCGCCTTGGGGGAGCATATCGGTCACTACCTATGGCTAACATATAAGTATTAAAAATCTTCTTCCACTGCTTCCAGGGAATAGGCGGGTCTCCAGGAGTTGCCAGAAACGGTGGTGGTGCAGATATCCCTTGGTCTCCCATTTCTCTACTATTATTATATATAATAAATATATATATATTTTATTTATGTATTCTTTTTTTTTTTTTTTTTTTTTTTTTTTTTTTTTTTAACTTATATTTAATTTATGCTGTAGTATATATTACTGTAATTACTTATTTACACGTCTTTATGTTTACTTCTTTTCTTTTTCTTATGTTTCACCACAGCTTAAAATTGTAACCTTCTTCATTATTCCTTATCATGCAGTCCTTTGTTAGTTTCTTATATTGCAAAATATAGTCCTTCTTCAGTGTCTACAATCTGTTTGCATCCGGTTTTGGAAAGATTACTTTAATTGCGTACCCATTGGGAGTTTCGGAAGGTTTCTTTATAAGGTATTTATTTAAAATCGATTTATTCACTTGTTCATAACACGCGCTTACTTAAACGCGCTGAATTTACTCGATTCGAGCGTAGACACGCGACACCTCACTATCTGTGTCTGATTTCAAAAAGGATCGCTTTAATTGTATTCACATTTGGCAGCTCCGGAAAGTTTCTTTAGAATTGTTTATTCGTTCATAACACGGACTTAGTTGAACGATGTAATAATGTAATTGAACGCGCTGAATGCACTCGACTCGAGCGTAGACACGCGATGCTTCACTCACAGAAAACCTGGCACGAGAGGTGCACGCGATGAAATACTGTTGAGTTTAAAATGTTCAAGGTTCCACGCACTTTTAAAACGCTCAGGTTTTCGCCGTAAATACTCCTTAACATTTTCAATTAATAGCTTTTAAAATGTAATAAATTATTACTATTATTTGAAGTTCAGTTTGTTACAGATTCCTACATAACTGTTACCTTTGGTTTTCCGTTTAATCAATAAATCCAGGAGTGAAGGTGTCTTCCCTGACCTGTCTCCTGCACAGGTCGCCTGCACACTGCAGTCCCTCGTCGCCAATGTAATAATCACTTCATTATAGTTCCTTTTTCATCTTGTACGTTTATTTCTTTCAATAAAAGATTAGGAATCACGACACCTTCAGCTTAGTCACAATCCAACCTCCCTTCTCTCCGTACTCCCACCGTCTCCCACATTCCATCCTTGACCTCAACATTACCTCATCACATTCCATATTCCAAAGGAAACATGTCCCAAGGAATAATGGAAAATGAGACCATTACACACCTCCCCCCTTTAATATAACCAAAATGTTGAACTTTGTTTTACATAACTAAACAATCCTACGCAATAACATTCAACGTTATAAGCCTACTAACGATTAACTTTACAAATGCGTCCCATACTCCACGTAGAGCCATTTTCTAATATCACAACATTTTTTCTAACATCCTTCACAAGTTGCGGAGGAGAATATTTGCTTTCACCTTTCACAATAATCCCACTCTTTCTTACTGCCACCCAATCTCCCTTCTGTACATGACAACGTTTAGTACACATTCTTTTGTTATATTGTAAGGCACTTTTCTCCTGGAATTTCTCAACCCTGGATTTTATAGATTCCCTGTCAACCATCACTTTTTGATTTCCTTTTAACCATATTGGACATTCCAATACTCCAGGCTCTCTACCCTTCAATGATACAAAAGGTGACAATCCTGTTGTAGAATGGGGAGTGGTGCGATACGTCCACATCATTTTGTTTAATTCTCTTTTCCAAGGAAGTTGGTTGGCCAAGGATAATTGGATGTTATCCATGATCAATCGATTTATTCTTTCCACTAAACCATTGGCTTGTGGATGGAAAAGAGCTACTTTCTCATGCCTGATTCCAACTCTTCGTAAGTAGTCAACCATTTCAGATGATGTAAACTGCACACCATTGTCAGACACTATGGACTTAGGAATTCCTTCTTCCAAGAACACCTCTTCAAAGAACTCAATAACCTCCTTAGTTCTCACATGATCTACCAGTTTGGTGACAAACCACTTGGAGTGGTAATCAATTAGCACAAGTATGTACCTATACTTCACACCTAACTTAAACACTGGTCCAATGAAATCCACTGCCAATTTCTCCCAAGGTCCACTTGGAAACTTTACAGGTGCTAGAGGAGCCTGTCTTAGAACCTTGGTCTTATCACTATTGGCACATGCAAAACAATCCTTTACCACTTCTTCAACTTGTCTGTCCATCTCTGGCCACCAAAACGATTGTCTTACCTTTCTCTTCATCATTCCCCTTCCAAGGTGTCCCTGATGCGTGATTTCTATAATGTGTTTCCTTATACCAGCAGGAGGAACAAGCTGATTCCTCCTCTGCAACCTCCCATTAACTATACTTAACTGATCTTTGACTTTAAGATATTCAACCAGGTCACCACAATTGTTCACACCGTCATCCCTCCATCCATTTACAACCCTTTCCTTCACAATCTTTAGCACAGGATCAGTTGTCATAGCATCTTCCCATTCCTGAGCAGTTATAGCCAATTCACCCAAAACAGTTCCTATCATGTCTTCCATTCCATCCTCTACAAGCTCCCCATCATTTTCGGGTACTCTGGAAAGATAATCTGCCACAACATTCTTACATCCTCTCACAAATTCCACCACGAAATTATAACTCAACACAGATAATAACCATTTTGAAATTCGTGGCGTAACGCTACCTTCAAGTCCACGTCCTCCCTTAAAAATATACGTCAATGGTTTGTGATCTGTCCTCAATTTAAAGGGTAAGCCCCATAAGTAAAATTTGAAATGGTTAATTCCCCAACAACATGCCAGGGCCTCCCTTTCAATTACAGAATATGAAATCTCAGCACCTTGTAACCTTCTAGATGCAAAACCAATTATACGTTCCTCACCCTCTTTAACCTGTGACAATACAGCTCCAATACCCACATTACTAGCATCAGTGGTTAGAAAAGTCTTGGCATTTACATCGAATATACCCAGCGTGGGAACCTTCAAGATACAATCTTTCAATTCTTGGAAGGAATTTTTACAACTCTCATCCCACTTGTATGTTACACCTTTTTTCATGAGCATTCTTAGTGGTTCAACAATCTCAGTAAAGTTTTTCACAAATTTTGAACAATATTCTGCGAGTCCCAGGAATGATCTCAACTCATCTCTTGAACTTGGTTCTGTTGCATGTTCAATTGCCGATACTATGCTCTTTTTGGGCCTGATACCATCCTTGCTTATGATGTGTCCCAAATACGTCACCTCTTGTTTCCGAATTTGGCATTTTTCTTTCTTGATTGTCAATCCATTGTCTTTTAACCTGTGCATCACTTCCATAAACAAAAGATCATGATGGGATTCACTTTCACCCACAATCAGTATGTCATCCTGAAAACATAATATTTGAGTCATGTTACCAAAGATTCGCTCCATCATCCTTTGAAATACCGCGGAAGCAGAGGCAAGCCCAAATGGCATCCTCTTATACCGAAAGGCCCCCAACGGAGTTACAAAGGATGTTAAATGTCGCGAATCTACATGTAGGTTTATCTGGTGGTATGCAGAAGACATATCTAAAACAGTGAATACACTCCCATTTGCTCTTACTGACAACATTTCAGCAATGTTAGGCAATGGTTGCCGGTCGACCCATATGCATCTGTTGAGATCCCTAAGGTCTATACATAAGCGGATTTTTCCGCCCTCCTTCGGTGCTACAACCACCGGAGCTAACCACTCAGAAGATTCTATGGGTTCGATGATATCTTCCCTCAACAGTTTTTCCAACTCTTGCCTCAAAGGTTCCCTCATTAAATTCGGAATATTTCTCACTTTATGCACCACAGGTGTAACGTACTTCTTCAATATGATTTTATGAGAAAATCCTTTTAGAAAACCTAATTTTCCGGAAAAAACCTCTGGAAACTTATCAATCAAGTTATGTTGCAATGACTCCGATACCACTTCAATGTCTACATCCCTGGTAAGTAATACCGATTCCTTTGCGTTGGGATTTAAAATTATGCCAAGATCTTTTTGATGACGCCAACCCAGCAGATTTGTTCCATAGTCCGTGATATATACTTTTCCACTAACGGTCCTTCCTTTAAAAGAGATTGACATCCAGCGCATTCCAACAATATCTATTCTCTTTCCAGCATAACCCACAGCTTTTATGTCAGGAACTGATAGGTTTTTATCCGCTGATTCCATCCATTTAGAATCATATACTTCTTTAGATATGAGAGTAAACAAACTCCCGGAATCTACTAGAAGCTTGACCCATACATTGTCTAACAATATTTTTGCATGAGGCTTTTCCAGTACATCTGTACTCTCCTTTCTTACCACTTGAACAGATGTTCCATTACATTCGCCAGGCAACACTCTTTCATTTACAGTCAAAATGATATCTTCCAACGTCTCACACACATCTTGAACTTCCTGTATGGTTTTGTTTCCTGCATTGCTCTTTAACCTACAAACTTTGGCAAAGTGTCCCCTCTTACCACATGTACGACAAATTGCATTCCTAGCTGCACATGTTCTACTTGACGCTATGTGCCCAGGTGCATCACAACGGTAACACTTTATTACTCTCCATTCCTGTGCTTTACGTTTCTCCTCAGTATTTGCTTTTATTGTTTCAGAATTCTTAGTCGGCTTGTTCCACTCCACTTTAACCCGTGGATCATCTTTCTTTCTGATCTCTGTTATGATTCCTGGTTCTGTTTCTTTAGGAACCTCCTCCATTTCTTTTAACCACACAGCCGCATGTTCCATTCCTTTAGCAATTCGTATAGCTTCCTCCAAATTCGGATCTTTTACTAGTAGTTTCTCCCTTATCCTTTTATCATATGCACACCTCACTATCTGGTCTCGTATTAGAGAATCTAATAATTGATGAAATTCGCAAGACAATGCTAGACCTCTCAAACTTGCTACATACGATGCAATATCTTCATCCTTCCATTGTACCCTTGAAAAGAATTTATGGCGTTGCAATACAAGATTAGTTTTTGGTGTGAATTGTTCATCGAGCATTTGTACAGACATGTCAAAGATATTAGTAGGTTGTCCATCTCCCATTCCCAGAGATACTTCTGGTAAATTTTCATATATTCTTCTGCCCTCAATCCCAAGATGATGTAACAAGATAGCTTGTCGCCTTGGGGGAGCATATCGGTCACTACCTATGGCTAACATATAAGTATTAAAAATCTTCTTCCACTGCTTCCAGGGAATAGGCGGGTCTCCAGGAGTTGCCAGAAACGGTGGTGGTGCAGATATCCCTTGGTCTCCCATTTCTCTACTATTATTATATATAATAAATATATATATATTTTATTTATGTATTCTTTTTTTTTTTTTTTTTTTTTTTTTTTTTTTTTTTTTAACTTATATTTAATTTATGCTGTAGTATATATTACTGTAATTACTTATTTACACGTCTTTATGTTTACTTCTTTTCTTTTTCTTATGTTTCACCACAGCTTAAAATTGTAACCTTCTTCATTATTCCTTATCATGCAGTCCTTTGTTAGTTTCTTATATTGCAAAATATAGTCCTTCTTCAGTGTCTACAATCTGTTTGCATCCGGTTTTGGAAAGATTACTTTAATTGCGTACCCATTGGGAGTTTCGGAAGGTTTCTTTATAAGGTATTTATTTAAAATCGATTTATTCACTTGTTCATAACACGCGCTTACTTAAACGCGCTGAATTTACTCGATTCGAGCGTAGACACGCGACACCTCACTATCTGTGTCTGATTTCAAAAAGGATCGCTTTAATTGTATTCACATTTGGCAGCTCCGGAAAGTTTCTTTAGAATTGTTTATTCGTTCATAACACGGACTTAGTTGAACGATGTAATAATGTAATTGAACGCGCTGAATGCACTCGACTCGAGCGTAGACACGCGATGCTTCACTCACAGAAAACCTGGCACGAGAGGTGCACGCGATGAAATACTGTTGAGTTTAAAATGTTCAAGGTTCCACGCACTTTTAAAACGCTCAGGTTTTCGCCGTAAATACTCCTTAACATTTTCAATTAATAGCTTTTAAAATGTAATAAATTATTACTATTATTTGAAGTTCAGTTTGTTACAGATTCCTACATAACTGTTACCTTTGGTTTTCCGTTTAATCAATAAATCCAGGAGTGAAGGTGTCTTCCCTGACCTGTCTCCTGCACAGGTCGCCTGCACACTGCAGTCCCTCGTCGCCAATGTAATAATCACTTCATTATATTTCCTTTTTCATCTTGTACGTTTATTTCTTTCAATAAAAGATTAGGAATCACGACACCTTCAGCTTAGTCACAATCCAACCTCCCTTCTCTCCGTACTCCCACCGTCTCCCACATTCCATCCTTGACCTCAACATTACCTCATCACATTCCATATTCCAAAGGAAACATGTCCCAAGGAATAATGGAAAATGAGACCATTACACATTATTCTCAAGATGTACATTTAACTTTTCTTCAGTATTTATCCCAAATAAGGCTTTAGTTTGAAGGTCCATTATATATCTTGGTTCTTTCCGTTTTAATGGGAGTGCTCAATCTCCACTTTTTCTGACATGTGGCATACAACTGCAGTAAATCTCTATTGCCAAAGAGCAGGCTATGACCTTAAGCTACACACTACTTTCAAACACACCACTGCATCCCCTACCAGGTGTGCTCAGACTTTAACTTGTTTAACATGGAGCACTTCTACACCACAAAATGTAGTGATTTGTAAACAGTGCACTTTATAACACATACAATGCACTATTACATTTGACTCCAGGGCATACCATGTTTTTTTGCTGTTAACCCACAATTCTGCCATTCCTATCAAATGTTAGCTTACTAGTTGATCATTAGAATTCAGAGGTGATGCTGCAATTACTTACCAGGTAACTAACTGACAGACTGCTGCTGCTTCTGGAAGAAGATGTTCGAATTTGCATCTTAGAATGTTTTCATAGAAATTGTAACCCCATTTTCACTTTCTAAAGCACTAACCATAATTTATATGGCTAAAGGAAGCCACTATTTTCTTCATTTACTGTGGCATTCTCTATATTGAATGTTCTCAGTTTTTTCAGCTTGGATTCCATCAAGTGGCACTCAGTGTGTCACACTTTTTTCATAAATACAGAATGTTAGCACTCTAGTTTCCCATTAGATCAGAAGGGAGTTAACTGACAAACTGCTGCTGGGGTTGAAAGCACATGTTTCAGTCTGCATGACAGAATGATATACTGAAATGAATGAGGCAGATATTTGACAACTTAAAGAAAATGTGTCCTCATTTCTGATTTTACAACACCATTTATCATTTATATGACAAAATAAACCTTCTCATTTTGGTAAGTTCTGAAGAAAATACATTTTCATTTTACAGATTTGATTCCATCACAACGGCTTCAAATGTACCAGAGTAATAGAGAATGTTAGCACTCTAGTAGTCTATTAGAACATCATAGAAAGCTGCAGTAGAACACGGGAAAATAAACTTACAAGCTGCTGCTGCAGTGAGAAGTACATGTTTTACATGTTGTGGAAGGTAGTGTGAATCTATAGAAAATGTGCTCTCATTTTAGCTTCTGAGCATCTTGCATTACCTCTATGAGAAAATCATGAGAGAAAACAGTATACTTTTAAACATAGTAATCAAATCACAGAAGAGGATCAGCATTTTTAGCTGGATAAAATCACTTTAGAACACACAACTTTTTAAACTATAATGGTACCACCAACAAATGATTTATAATGCGAATAACATCAACCTTTATGTGTGCTTTTTGTGACCCTCAAAACTTGACATTCACTACGATGCATTTCAATCGGGACCATGTCCCCGAGTCCTGTAATGGCTGCCACAATATGTTGTCTTTGTTATGACCAGCCAAGCGAAGACGGGCCTTGGGTTTCACTTTGGGACCAGTCCCCCCCAAATGTCCCACATGCCCCTTGGGGTCAAGGTTCACTCACCCTGAACCCTTATCTTATTTTTAATGAATTCTCAAGACACGAAGATCATGTACCCGAGTCATGTAATGACAGCTACAACATAATGTTCAGGTTGTTATCAACCAATCAGGACTGACTAGCTCTGTTTATAGTGGTCAATCACAACCTATCAGGGCACCAAAATTCCAGATATTGCTATTTTTCAACCCCTTAATGGCCACTGAGGACCTCATAAACACAAATTATTTAAAAACAGCAGAACGGATTTACACCAAGTAATGAAAAGCACACTTTCTGAGTAAAGTTCTAGCTTTCTTCCAAATCTTGGACATTCCCCTGCATCCCTGTGTCTTCTATACCACTTCCCAAAACTCCATATGGGAATTTGCATGGGAAATCAAAATTTTGGAACTACCTTTTCTCTTGCCCCCCCTCAACAGACAATATCAAAACTTTCCAGGAAGGAGCTGAGGTGGATGAACCTATTTTGGAAAGTTTTGTGTAGATCTGTCAAATAGTGGCAAAGTTATTAGCAAACAAAAAATGCTGTTTTTCAATAGAATCTCAGTCCTACCTGTGATGACCACTTGCATAGCACTACATTTTGTGGTGCAATTAGTACTCCATGTTAAATACGGTAAAGGCTAAGCTTTTGAAGAGGATGCAGAGTAGTTTTTCAGTGTAGAATATTCCTTAACACCAAAGCCTATTGCGCAAAATTTGTGAGTAATTCAAGGCTTCTGATGACAGTTGATTATCGGCCTGGGTATTTGTGGGCATGTGCCTATGTTAAACAGCTGTAGTACAATATATGTAGTCAAATTCTACATAAGTTGATGTTTATAATTTGTGTATGTTTATTTCCAAATCTTTGCAGAAAAGCTTTATGCTCTGCAGATTATTCGAAAAAGTAGACATAGAAGACTCCCACATGTAGGTGGCATATCTCACACTGGTTTTGTAAACATGGCCCTAAGGTTGTAGGCCACTGAGCCCAAATCAAGAATGTGTATGGTGCATTGTATAAAACAATTGAGAATTATCCAAAGGCCCTGACAGAAGGTGTCTTTTCATTGGTAAATGCATACCTTTCAATCTTAACATTTAAAAGACTTAAAATTGCAGGCCGTGTGATGCCTTTGCGAGGGTGCACATGTTAAGATGAATAAAATACAAACTCCAAGACTGACCTAGTCCCTGAGGTCCAGCTGTGTGACCGCTAAAAACAGAGACTTGCATTTTGAAAAAATTGTGACTCCCAAATTGCGAGTCAGTATTTCCAATGTGCGTACAAAACTGGCCCCCAAAGATGCTAATACCACACTCGCAATTCGCAAGTCGGTAACTGGTTGCTAATTGTCACAAATTAGATTACGGTCACAATCAGTGACCGCAGCTTTAAAAATGACCCAGTCACTTCCTGGGACAGTGTAAGGTCTCCAAAACAGGAAGTGGTGGCTCTGGAGAATCCTCCACAGCAGTCAGTCAGAGCACATGGTAGAGTCCTGCAGCACAGACTTACAGTGCTTTCTAGCTCAAATCCAAACACTGTAATAGCCAGCCAAAAGAGGGTGAAGGCAGCAGGGGAGCACCGCTGCAGACTCAATTTCTCTGAGAGGGAATTGAATACCCTCGCAGAAGAATGCTGCACCACCATGGTTAGCTATTTGGTTGTGTTTCTCAGACTGTCCCAGAGTCTGACAAATGTGAAATCTGGAGGGAGATGCAACTAAGAATCAATGCCCTGGATGTGGCAAACAGGTCCATAGTGGAGATAAAGAAAAGGTAGTGCGACCTGCGCTCTCGGGCCAAGGAAAGGGTGACAGCAAAGCTGAGGTCGCCCAGTTAACAGGAGGAGGCCCATCCAATGTCCCCCCACCCTCATCTGCAGAGGCAATGGTAGAAACCATACTGGAGGGAGAGGCAGTGTGTGGCTTTGGGCCCCTTCACATATCTGCACACCCACCAACCACTGGTAAGTGCAACATCTCTACTATTCCAAAATTTGTGCCAAAACCCTCCTGTCCACATGCATGCAACACACCCTCACCCAGATATGCCAGAAAGGTCCATGCAGATGAGCAAAATTTCACAACTGGTGCATTATGGGACACAAATAGTGCTTTTACTGTCAGACAGTGGTTGAATAATCTAGTACACCCAATGAGCCAGTGATTCACTAATGCATGTTATTCATCTCCCCATTTACTACATAGAAACACCTTGGGAACCACAGGAAAGAGGTGACAATGAGGAAGGGTACCAGTCCCAGATGGAGGAAGGGCAGGGTGAAGTGTGCCAGGAATTTCACAAGTTCATGCCAGTGCAGCGTTCAGCTCACCACAGACAGCTGCAGTGGAGGTTCCATAAATCCAATGGTGATCCACTCATCAACGCATTCCTGTCACCAGGGTCCGGCTACTGCACCCAACTCAACAGACACGTAGGTGCCAGCACGCTAGACAGGCCTCTCACTCACAGGCAGGATGCAGCAACCAGAAGTAAGAGTTTGTCAGGGTAGCTCAGATCATGCTGCAAGTTCAGAGCCTGCAGCAAAAGCAAATCAAGTTGATTAACTGCAAACTCACTCAGTGATTTTCAAACATCATGCTGCAATTGTCTGATAACCAGGTCGAACTGAATGCAACATTTGATGCCATTACAGGGGCTATTGGGCAGCTCTGCTCAGAGCTGTCATATGATAGACACCAGCTAAGGCACTAGGAGCGCAGCTGAGCTACCAGGCTGGAGGCAATGACCAGGGTGATTTGGAGGCTAGCACAGGCTACCACTCAGAACACCAGATGCACCCTAGCCCTGCCCCTGCAGGTAGGCATTAGACTACTACAATGGTGATGTGTACCATGACATTAAAGGGTTGTCTTTTAAAAAAAAACAAATTGTTGCTTTGTCTATCATAGAGGGTTATGTATTTGTGGATTTCTTACCATGCAAAGTAAAGTCTTGGTATGTGGCCCTTGTGCCTTCTTCCCTCTGTTGCGCTGCTCTGCCTTCCTCTACTGGCAGTTGGACAGGTAGGACAGAGTCATCATCCTCAGAGTTTGATCCAGACACCTTCTTGTGTAAACCTACAGGCAATGTTCTGGAGTATTGTGCATGTTGCCCCAATCTTGCTCAAGTTTCGGGAAAATACTGCAAGACTCTCCACTCTTCTAAAGGCACCAGAAGTGCAATTTCAGGAGACCAAATATACATTTGATCATGGACCTGGTGCATCTAAGTGCCTTATTGTAGCGCCTTTTATGGGGATTGTTGGGAGACAAGTAGGTTGTCAGTATCCATGGCCGCAGGGCATATGCACTGTCACCTGGTGAGACACATTTGAGGGCGAGACAACATACAGGTAAATGATAGTACCACACTATTCTACTGTGAACCTTAAATTTCTGTACCTAGTAGGTATCATTCAACAAATTCCTCTCTTTCTAGTCCCTGGTATATGCCACTGTGCATGAATATATAGGACTCATGTGTGCTCCCTGGATATTTGGCCACAATGTCTGTGATGATGTTCTGTGCACTGGAGATGACTTTTATGTTCACTGAATGTGTGCTTTTTTTGGTTCCAGAATATGTATTCCATGCAGGATGGATGACATATGGGTACATAGGTCCGATCTATGCACCCAATGACCTATGGGAATCTGGCTGTCTGGCTATCTGGCAGAATTGTGTTTCTGTATTTTACATTTCCAAATCATCCTTGGGCAGGTAGATGTAATGGTGTATGTGGTGGAGCATGGTGCCTAGGAAAGTGTTGAAAAAATGTTTCAGCACACTCTGATAAACCCCTCCAGCCACTGCTATGACATGTTGGTAACTACCACTGGCCAGTAGGTGGAGGGAGCACCAGACCTGGACATGGGTGGGGATTGTATTGCTGTGCTGTGTACTGCTCTTCACCTGTGGCTTTAAGTTGGCTATTAGCTCCAGGATCACATTGCTACTCTGCCTGTATTGCTCACAAATCTCTTCCTCTGTGTTCTCAAACGGGGTCAGCCTGACTCTGAATATCCTGTCCTGTCTCCACCTCCTCTGCAGAGTGGCCAGTATCCACTGCCTCCTCGCTATCAGATACAGGGCAGTCATTCTGAAGGTCCCTGATGAATTCTGGGGCTTTCTTTATAGCCCCTCCTCCCTGGGCCAATCTTGGCCCCGGGGACCCCATCCCCAAGGGCCCAGCATTAATATTTTGTTTTGGGGAGGGGGCCCTGTGGTACCCAGGCCCTGGGGTCCCCATCCCCTGGTTCCTGTCTGAAACATTTTGTTTAGTTTTTTGAGGGGAGGTGCACCATGTGGGCTCCCCCTCCCCAGGCTGCTCTTGGCCTCAGAGCCCCATCACCTGGGGCCCAGCCATGCCACCTGGGTGTTCCCCAGGGCACCCAGTCAAAATTGTTGGGTACTACGGGGGTAGCCTGCAGGAGCCAGCACTGCTTTCACAGAGAGGGAGCTTCTAAAGGTGGAGATGGTGGTGTCTGGGGCTTCAGGAGGGCCTGGCGGCCCCCTTGCATTTAAAAGTATCTTTGGCCCCGGGGAGGTGGTGGTCCTCAGGGATGCCCACCACTGCAGCCCCCCTACATTTCAATCTATCTTTGGCCAAGGGAGGTAGCAGTCTCCAGGGTGGAGGTGGGTGCTGGGCAGCCCCCAAATTTATTTCTATGTTTGCCCTGGAAAGATGGTGGTCCCTGGGGCTGTGGAGGGCCTGGCGACCCCCCCTGCATTTCTTTGCATGTTTGCCCCAGGGAGGTGGCTGTCCCCAGGACACAGGGAGGTCTGCAGGACTCCCCTATTCAAATAAGAGCATTTGGCCACGGGGAGGTGGTGGCCCCCGGGGCTGCGGGGGGCAGGTGCTCCCCCCACATTTAATGCTATCTTTGGCCCCTGGGAGGAGCAGTCCCAGGGCAGCAGGGGTGCTGGTCAGCCCCCTAAACTTAATTCTATGTTTGTCCTGGGAAGGTAGTAGTCCCTGGGGCTGTGGGTGGGGCAGGGCCCCCCGCATTTCTTTGTATGTTTGCCTCGGGGATGTGGATGTCCCTGGGGTGGGAGGGGTCTGCATGACCTCCCTATTTAAACAGAAGCATTTTGCTCTGGGGAGGTGGTGGTCCCTGGGGCTGCAGGGTGGCCAGGTGCCCCCACATTTAATGCTATCTTCAGCCCCGGGGAGGTGATGGTCCCTGAGGCAACGGGGGCCTTGGCAACCCCTCTGCATTTGATTCTGTATTTGCCCCGGGGAAGTGGATGTCCCCAATGCTGTGAGGGGAGCCAGGCAGCCCCCTGCATTTCTTTGTATGTTTTCACCAGGGAAGTGGCAGTCCCCACGGCATGGGGGGTCCACAGGACCCTCCCTATTAAAAAACAAATAAACAAATTCCACAAGATAGTTATAGTTAGAACCTAGTTTCTCTAGAAAAAGCATTTTTTTTGTTTTCTAATAACTTTAGCATAGTTTGATTAATCTCCATAACATTTTTCAAGAAAATACGACACTCACTTCAGCAGCTGTCTGGAAAGTTTTGGGGTGATCTGTCAAACGGGGTCCAAGAAAAAGGGCGGGTCCAAAAATTATTTTTCCCCATTCATTTTTCCATAGGGATTTTGAACAGCCAAAGCGCAGAAACCACTGGACAGAATTGCTCTAAATTTGGCAGAAGGGTAGCTCTTGGTCCAGAAAGCGCCCTTTTTGTTATTTAATGGAAATCCATTCAGTAGTTTTAGAGAAATTATAGAAAATCCAAATTTGTATATATATAGGAACGTGAAGTGTTCACAACCACTCCCGATCTTGTGCTGTGATCTAATTGGCTACCAATGCTTCTAAAAGAAAGTGTTGGCAGCCATGTTGGGACTCAGTTTCCGCTAAGTCCCAGAAATTTTTTTCAAAAATAAGAAAAGGGGCCAGGGTACAGATACCCTTACCCCTTAGCTCTGGTGTTGGGGTCCCCGGGGACCACTACCTCCCCGGGGCGTTAAACAAATATGTTGGGGCCATGCACAGTTATCGATCAATAATTTTACTGCAGGTGTTACAGTGACAATATCAATGATGTTTTCAAAGATGTTATGAGTGCTATTCCATAGAAATCAGGACAGCTGTTCCATAGAAAAATAGTTTTTTCTTTGTGTGTTGCTAAGAACTTTGGCCCCGTTCGGCGCATCTCCATGGAACTTTCAAAAAAGGTGCTATTAGTTTGTGAAAGCAAAATTTCAGAGTGATCCATCAAGTAGGGGCCGATAAAAAAAGGGGAGGTCACAAAATGCAAAATCCCCAGGTTTTAACAAAGACTTCTTTAAGAAGGGCTGCAGCAAAAATTAATGAACAGAATTACCCCATTTAACAGGAAGCTCGATCTTGGTCTGCAGATTGGGCTTTTTTGATTTCATGTAAATCTGTTCAGTAGCTTTTTAGAAATTAGGGGCCAGATGTACAAACTGTTTTGCATGGCGCAAACTGCAATTTTTGCAGTTTGTGCCATGCACAACTGGCATCGCAATGCACATTTCCATTTTGCGAGTCGGTACCGACTCGCAAAATGGGAATGCGACTCGCAAATAGGAAGGGGTGTTCCCTTCCTATTTGCAACTGGCACCGCAATTCGCAGTTAGCACCCACGTGAAGTGGGTGCTAACTCATTCGCAAAAGGGAAGGGGTCCCCAGGGGACCCCTTCCCCTTTGTGAATGTCGCACAAAATGTTTTTTCAGAGCAGGCAGTGGTCCAATGGACCACTGCCTGCTCTGAAAAAACGAAACCAAATGGTTTCATTTTTTATTTTGTATTGCAACTCGTTTTCCTTTAACCCCTTAGCTGCTGGGCCTTTCCCCCCCCAGTGCTGAGCCCTTTTTTGGCTATTTGGGGTAGTTCGCGCTTAGGGCTTCATAACCTTTTGTCCACATAAGCTAACCACGCCAAATTTGCGTCCTTTTTTTTTTCCAACATCCTAGGGATTCTAATGGTACCCAGAGTTGGTGGTTTCCCCTGGAGGAGACCAAGAAAATAGCCAAAATACAGTGAAAATTTTGTTTTTTCCAAAAAAATGGGAAAAAAGGGCTGCCGAAGAAGGCTTGTGTTTTTTTCCCTGAAAGTGCCATCAACCAAGGGTTTCTGGTGCTGAAATCACTATCTTCCCACCTTTCAGGAACGGGCAGACTTGAATCAGAAAACCGAATTTTTCAACACAAATTTGGCATTTTACTGGGACATACCCCATTTCTACTATATTTGGTGCTTTCAGCCTCCTTCCAGTTAGTGACAGGAATGGGTGTGAAACCAATGCTGGATCCCGGAATGCTAAACATTTCTGAAAACTAGACAAAATTCTGAATTCAGCAAGGGGTCATTTGTGTAGATCCTACAAGGTTTTCCTACAGAAAATAACAGCTGAAATAAAAAAATATTGAAATTGAGCTGAAAACAACAGCCATTTTTCTTTATGTTTTACTCTGTAACTTTTTCCTGCGATGTCAGATTTCTGAAAGCAATATACCGTTTTGTCTGCTGGACTCTTCTGGTTGCGGGGATATAAAGGGCTTGTAGGTTCATCAAGAACCCTAGGTACCCAGAGCCAATAAATAAGCTGCACCCTGCAGTTGGTTTTCATTCTATACTGGGTATACAGCAATTCATTTGCTGAAATATGAAGAGTGAAAAAGAGGTATCAAGAAAACCTTTGCATTTCCAAAATGGGATCAAGATAAGGTTTTGAGGAGCAGTGGTTATTTGCACATCGCTGAATTCCGAGGTGCCCATACTAGCATGTGAATTGCAGGGCATTTCTCAAATAGACGTCTTTTTTACACACTCTCTTATATTTGGAAGGAAAAAATGTAGAGAAAGATAAGGGGCAATAACACTTGTTTTACTATTCTCTGTTCCCCCAAGTCTCCCGATAAAAATGATACCTCACTTGTGTGGGTAGGCCTAGTGCCCGCGACAGGAAATGCCCCAAAACACAACATGGACACATCCTATTTTTTTTATAGAAAACACAGCTGTTTTTTCCAAAGTGCCTACCTGTAGATTTTGGCCTCTAGCTCAGCCGGCACATAGGGAAACCTACCAAACCTGTGCATTTCTGAAAACTAGAGACCTAGGGGAATCCAAGGAGGGGTGACTCGCGGGGCTCGGACCAGGTTCTGTTACCCAGAATCCTTTGCAAACCTCAAAAAGTGGCTAAAAAAACAAGTTTTCCTCACATTTCGGTGACAGAAAGTTCTGGAATCTGAGAGGAACCACAAATTTCCTTCCACCCGGCGTTCCCCCAAGTCTCCCGATAAAAATGATACCTCACTTGTGTGGGTAGGCCTAGCGCCCGCGACAGGAAACGCCCCAAAGCGCAACGTGGACACATCAAAATGTTTGGAAGAAAACAGAGGTGTTTTTTGAGAAGTGCCTACCTGTAGATTTTGGCCTCTAGCTCAGCCGGCACCTAGGGAAACCTACCAAACCTGTGCATTTCTGAAAACTAGAGACCTAGGGCAATCCAAGGAGGGGTGACTCGCGGGGCTCGGACCAGGTTCTGTTACCCAGAATCCTTTGCAAACCTCAAAAAGTGGCTAAAAAAACAAGTTTTCCTCACATTTCGGTGACAGAAAGTTCTGGAATCTGAGAGGAGCCACAAATTTCCTTCCACCCGGCGTTCCCCCAAGTCTCCCGATAAAAATGATACCTCACTTGTGTGGGTAGGCCTAGCGCCCGCGACAGGAAACGCCCCAAAGCGCAACGTGGACACATCAAAATTTTTGGAAGAAAACAGAGGTGTTTTTTGAGAAGTGCCTACCTGTAGATTTTGGCCTCTAGCTCAGCCGGCACCTTGGGAAACCTACCAAACCTGTGCATTTCTGAAAACTAGAGACCTAGGGCAATCCAAGGAGGGGTGACTCGCGGGGCTCGGACCAGGTTCTGTTACCCAGAATCCTTTGCAAACCTCAAAAAGTGGCTAAAAAAACAAGTTTTCCTCACATTTCGGTGACAGAAAGTTCTGGAATCTGAGAGGAGCCACAAATTTCCTTCCACCCGGCGTTCCCCCAAGTCTCCCGATAAAAATGATACCTCACTTGTGTGGGTAGGCCTAGCGCCCGTGACAGGAAACGCCCCAAAGCGCAACGTGGACACATCAAAATGTTTGGAAGAAAACAGAGGTGTTTTTTGAGAAGTGCCTACCTGTAGATTTTGGCCTGTAGCTCAGCCGGCACCTAGGGAAACCTACCAAACCTGTGCATTTCTGAAAACTAGAGACCTAGGGCAATCCAAGGAGGGGTGACTCGCGGGGCTCGGACCAGGTTCTGTTACCCAGAATCCTTTGCAAACCTCAAAAAGTGGCTAAAAAAACAAGTTTTCCTCAGATTTCGGTGACAGAAAGTTCTGGAATCTGAGAGGAGCCACAAATTTCCTTCCACCCGGCGTTCCCCCAAGTCTCCCGATAAAAATGATACCTCACTTGTGTGGGTAGGCCTAGCGCCCGCGACAGGAAACGCCCCAAAGCGCAACGTGGACACATCAAAATTTTTGGAAGAAAACAGAGGTGTTTTTTGAGAAGTGCCTACCTGTAGATTTTGGCCTCTAGCTCAGCCGGCACCTTTGGAAACCTACCAAACCTGTGCATTTCTGAAAACTAGAGACCTAGGGCAATCCAAGGAGGGGTGACTCGCGGGGCTCGGACCAGGTTCTGTTACCCAGAATCCTTTGCAAACCTCAAAAAGTGGCTAAAAAAACAAGTTTTCCTCAGATTTCGGTGACAGAAAGTTCTGGAATCTGAGAGGAGCCACAAATTTCCTTCCACCCGGCGTTCCCCCAAGTCTCCCGATAAAAATGATACCTCACTTGTGTGGGTAGGCCTAGCGCCCGCGACAGGAAACGCCCCAAAGCGCAACGTGGACACATCAAAATTTTTGGAAGAAAACAGAGGTGTTTTTTGAGAAGTGCCTACCTGTAGATTTTGGCCTCTAGCTCAGCCGGCACCTAGGGAAACCTACCAAACCTGTGCATTTCTGAAAACTAGAGACCTAGGGCAATCCAAGGAGGGGTGACTCGCGGGGCTCGGACCAGGTTCTGTTACCCAGAATCCTTTGCAAACCTCAAAAAGTGGCTAAAAAAACAAGTTTTCCTCAGATTTCGGTGACAGAAAGTTCTGGAATCTGAGAGGAGCCACAAATTTCCTTCCACCCGGCGTTCCCCCAAGTCTCCCGATAAAAATGATACCTCACTTGTGTGGGTAGGCCTAGCGCCCGCGACAGGAAACGCCCCAAAGCGCAACGTGGACACATCAAAATTTTTGGAAGAAAACAGAGGTGTTTTTTGAGAAGTGCCTACCTGTAGATTTTGGCCTGTAGCTCAGCCGGCACCTAGGAAAACCTACCAAACCTGTGCATTTCTGAAAACTAGAGACCTAGGGCAATCCAAGGAGGGGTGACTCGCGGGGCTCGGACCAGGTTCTGTTACCCAGAATCCTTTGCAAACCTCAAAAAGTGGCTAAAAAAACAAGTTTTCCTCAGATTTCGGTGACAGAAAGTTCTGGAATCTGAGAGGAGCCACAAATTTCCTTCCACCCGGCGTTCCCCCAAGTCTCCCGATAAAAATGATACCTCACTTGTGTGGGTAGGCCTAGCGCCCGCGACAGGAAACGCCCCAAAGCGCAACGTGGACACATAAAATTTTTGGGAAGAAAACAGAGGTGTTTTTTGAGAAGTGCCTACCTGTAGATTTTGGCCTCTAGCTCAGCCGGCACCTAGGGAAACCTACCAAACCTGTGCATTTCTGAAAACTAGAGACCTAGGGCAATCCAAAGAGGGGTGACTCGCGGGGCTCGGACCAGGTTCTGTTACCCACAATCCTTTGCAAACCTCAAAAAGTGGCTAAAAAAACAAGTTTTCCTCAGATTTCGGTGACAGAAAGTTCTGGAATCTGAGAGGAGCCACAAATTTCCTTCCACCCGGCGTTCCCCCAAGTCTCCCGATAAAAATGATACCTCACTTGTGTGGGTAGGCCTAGCGCCCGCGACAGGAAACGCCCCAAAGCGCAACGTGGACACATCAAAATTTTTGGAAGAAAACAGAGGTGTTTTTTGAGAAGTGCCTACCTGTAGATTTTGGCCTCTAGCTCAGCCGGCACCTAGGGAAACCTACCAAACCTGTGCATTTCTGAAAACTAGAGACCTAGGGCAATCCAAGGAGGGGTGACTCGCGGGGCTCGGACCAGGTTCTGTTACCCAGAATCCTTTGCAAACCTCAAAAAGTGGCTAAAAAAACAAGTTTTCCTCAGGTTTCGGTGACAGAAAGTTCTGGAATCTGAGAGGAGCCACAAATTTCCTTCCACCCGGCGTTCCCCCAAGTCTCCCGATAAAAATGATACCTCACTTGTGTGGGTAGGCCTAGCGCCCGCGACAGGAAACGCCCCAAAGCGCAACGTGGACACATCAAAATTTTTGGAAGAAAACAGAGGTGTTTTTTGAGAAGTGCCTACCTGTAGATTTTGGCCTGTAGCTCAGCCGGCACCTAGGGAAACCTACCAAACCTGTGCATTTCTGAAAACTAGAGACCTAGGGCAATCCAAGGAGGGGTGACTCGCGGGGCTCGGACCAGGTTCTGTTACCCAGAATCCTTTGCAAACCTCAAAAAGTGGCTAAAAAAACAAGTTTTCCTCAGATTTCGGTGACAGAAAGTTCTGGAATCTGAGAGGAGCCACAAATTTCCTTCCACCCGGCGTTCCCCCAAGTCTCCCGATAAAAATGATACCTCACTTGTGTGGGTAGGCCTAGCGCCCGCGACAGGAAACGCCCCAAAGCGCAACGTGGACACATCAAAATTTTTGGAAGAAAACAGAGGTGTTTTTTGAGAAGTGCCTACCTGTAGATTTTGGCCTCTAGCTCAGCCGGCACCTAGGGAAACCTACCAAACCTGTGCATTTCTGAAAACTAGAGACCTAGGGCAATACAAGGAGGGGTGACTCGCGGGGCTCGGACCAGGTTCTGTTACCCACAATCCTTTGCAAACCTCAAAAAGTGGCTAAAAAAACAAGTTTTCCTCACATTTCGGTGACAGAAAGTTCTGGAATCTGAGAGGAGCCACAAATTTCCTTCCACCCGGCGTTCCCCTAAGTCTCCCGATAAAAATTATACCTCACTTGTGTGGGCAGGCCTAGCGCCCGCGACAGGAAATGCCCCAAAACAGAACGTGGACACATCACATTTTTTCATAGAAAACAGTGCCTACCTGTGGATTTTGGCCTCTAGCTCAGCCGGCACCTGGGGAAACCTAGCAAACCAGCACATTTTTGTAAACTAGAAACCCAGGGGAATCCAAGATGAGGTGACTTGTGGGGCTCGGACCAGGTTCTGTTACCCAGAATCCTTTGCAAACCTCAAAATGTGGCTAAAATACCACGTTTTCCACACATTTCGGTGACAGAAAGTTCTGGAATCTGAGGGGAGCCACAAATTTCCTTCCACCCAGCGTTCCCCCAAGTCTCCCGATAAATATGATACCTCACTTGTGTGGTTAGGCCTGGTGCCTGCGACAGGAATAGATCACACAACGGTCAATGTTGGTCCTTACGTGAGGCAGCTGTTGACCCTGGGGTGATCCATTCCTGACACAGGCACTAGGTGTAGGCACTCAAGTGGGGTAGTGTTTTTATCAGGACAGGTGAGGAGTCACTGGGTGGTAGGAATGTTGTGGATCCCAGCATATTCCTGTAGTTTGTGTGACAGAAATGCGAGAAAAATAGAGTTTTTTCTCAACATTTCAGCTTTGCAGGGTATTCTGGGTAAGAAAACTTTGGGGAATCCACACAAGTCACACCTCTGTGGACTCCCCCGAATGTCTAGTTTCCAGAAATGTTTGGGTTTAGTGTGTTTCTCTATATGGCCGCCGAATCCAGGACCAAAAACACAGGTGCCTGCCTTACAAAACCAGTTTGTTTTGCCATAGACAATTTTGATGTCTCCACAATATGATTTGGGTGGTGGAATTTGGGGCTGAACTAAATTGGTGAGCTCCCAAGAGAGCACTCTCTCTCTGCTTGCCGCCGCATTCACCTGCTCTCTGGGTTGGCCTAACCCACTATTACCCAGTTGCACGAACAGCTTGCGAAGGGACAGCAGGACTGTCCTCATCACCTCCCTCATAATGTACTGGAAGAGGAGTTTTCGAATGGGACTCCTCTGACTGAAAAATCACTCCCAGAGTCTGCGCCATTGTCCTATCCCTCAGATGCTGTCTCAGTATCTGATGTCTCAGTCTCTGATCCTATGTCAGAGCGGTCCTCTATAACCCGAGTGCAGGCAGCAGTCATCCATCAAGATGCCATCTCTGCTATTGGCTAAACTGTTGCTCTAAAACACTAGCCTACGTAGACAGTCACAAAATCGATGGTGTGTGTGAGATACGTGCAACAGTAGAGGCCACCTTACCTGCGCTTCTTCCCTCAATCAGCACGTACTTTCAAGACACTCAAAAAACACCTTGTCACATACCATTCGTCACAGTCTTTAACACCTCCTGCGCCCAGTCCAACAATCATTATTGGTGCTCCCACTCCCTCCTCCTCGGATTCCCTCATTACCACCCAGCAAAAGTGCCCTTCATCTCTCCATAGACTTTACTAATGTACTCAGCTATTTACATAAAATACAGATGTGCTCTTTGCAGTAGGCATATAAACCTTCTGCGCTTCTTTATGGCACTAAAACTGCCACTAGACAAGTCGGACCCTTTTCCCCCCAGGGAAACCACACACATATTGACAAAAGTGATGTATATATGACAGCCAACCACCTGAAACTCAACTCAAGCAAAACCGAAATAATCCTCTTTGGCCCTCACCAAAAAAACCTGGGACCCCCCATGGTGGCCCACCACGCTAGGCCCTGCACCCACCCCCGCCAACTACGCACGCAACCTCAGCATCATCCTAGACTCCTCCCTCTCTATGACCCAACAAATCAACGCTCTGACCTCCTCATGCTTCAACAAACTCCGTATACTGAAAAACATTAAAATGGATCCCCACAGAGACCAGAAAAACTGTCACTCACGCACTCATCAGCAGCAGGCTTGATTACAAAAACGCCCTCTACGCCGGCACCACTCTAAAACTCAAGTGCAAACTACACGCATCCAGAACTCAGCAGCACGACTCATCCTCGACCTCCACCGACACGAACACATCTCTCCACACCTCAAATCCCTCCACTGGCTCCCCATTGACAAAAGGATCACCTTCAAGATCCTCATCCTCACACACAAATCACTCCACAACACAGGCCCTGCCTACCTCAACGAGAGTCACCTTCCACACCCCCACACGAAACGTCCGTTCAGCTGACCTCTCTCTCGCCTCTGACCCCCGCATCAAACACACCACCACCGGGGGCAGATCCTTCTCCTACATTGCACCCAAAACATGGAACGCACTCACAACCCACATTCGCAAGACCCAAAACCTACTTCTTTTCAGGAAGGGCCTCAAAACCTGGCTTTTTGAACAGTGAACCTCCTAGCCCCTTTCCCTCCCCCCCGTCCCCCCCCCAGCGCCTTGAGACCCTCACAGGTGAGTAGCGCGCTTTATAAATCTCTTTGATACAGATCTACCTATATATATATATATAAATATATATCTACATAGATATATCTATAGATATATCCATGTACCTAGATATATCTATCTACATAGATATATATATATAGATATATACATATATTTTTTTTTAGTTGTTGTATGGTTTCCTTGGGGGCCAAAATGGCCCCCAGGGAAACCCTACAACATCTAAAAAAAAAATTGCCCCCACAGGGGGTCACCCTGCCCACGGGCGACCCCCTGTCATTTCATTTTTTTTTTTATGTTATTTTTTTTTTGAAGAAAAAAAAAAAATCCCCTGGGGGGGGGGGGGCGCGATCGCGCCCCCCCCCCCTCCCAGGGGGCACCTACCTTTTTATTTTTTTAGGAAAATTATCCGGGGGGGGGGCGGCCCGTTTTCCGGGGGGGGCTGCCCCCCAAAAGTGAAATCCCTGGTGTCTAGTGGGGTTTCCTGGCCCCCGATCGCAGCTGTGCTGCGATCGGGGGCCAGGAAACCGTTTCAGAAGGCCTCATAAGAAAGGGGAGACTCTCCCCTTTCTTACGAGGCCTTCTGAAACTGTTTCTGGCCCCCGATCGCAGCACAGCTGCGATCGGGGGCCAGAAACAGTTTCAGAAGGCCTCGTAAGAAAGGGGAGAGTCTCCCCTTTCTTACGAGGCCTTTTCAAAATGTTTCCTGACCCCCCCGATCGCAGCTGTGCTGCGATCGGGGGAGCCAGGAAACCTGAAAGTGTTTCCTGGCCCCCGATCGCAGCACAGCTGCGACCGGGGGCCAGGAAACACTTTCAGGAAGGCCTCGTAAGAAAGGGGAGTGTCTCCCCTTTCTTACGAGGCCTTCCTGAAAGTGTTTCCTGGCCCCCGATCGCAGCTGTGCTGCGATCGGGGGCCAGGAAACACTTTCAGGAAGGCCTCGTAAGAAAGGGGAGACTCTCCCCTTTCTTACGAGGCCTTCCCGAACGTGAAAAAGGCCGTTTTCCCCATGAAAGCAGGAAGCGGCCGCAAGGCTGCTTCCTGCTTTCATGGGGAAAACACCTTTGCAACGTCAGCGCGCCTCGCGGCGCGCTGACGTCACAAAGGGGCGGGTGGGGGGCGGGGGGAGACACGGTAGCTTCCGTGTCTCCCGGGGGGGGGAAAAAAAATAAAAAATAAATCCTCGGGTGCGACGCACCCGAGGATTTATTAATGCCCTTCCTGGTGTCGGCCACTGGTCGTGACCCGCACCAGGGAGGGTGTGTGGGCGTCGGCCAGTGGCCGACGCCCGCATTTAAGAGGTTAAGGAAAATGGGCTGCAATACAAAAAAAAAAAACTGCTTTATTGAAAAAGCAGTCACAGACATGGAGGTCTGCTGTCTCCAGAAGGCCACCATCCCTGTGAGTGCAGGGAATCACAATGGGGTCGCAAATTGCGACCCACCTCATTAATATTAATGAGGTGGGTCTTTGCGACCCCCTTGCGATTCGCAGAAGGTGTCTGAGACACCATTCTGCATACGGTTTTGCGAATCGGAAATTGAGAGTCGCACCGACTCGCAATTTCCGATTCGCAAAATCGGATCTCGCTACATCTGGCCCTAAGTGTCACAAATATTTGTAAATCTGGTTGGTTGGGTCTACAAGAGGCTTGAAAGGCCCTTGCAGGTGCTCCAATTTAAAAATAGAGTTTTTTGATTGGCCCAGGTAGCTTTACTTCCCTTGGGCCAGCTCACTCCCACGTGAGTCAGACTCAAGCAAGAGTAGATGCTCTGATTGCCTGCCAGAAACATCAGAAAATTGTTGCTGGCAGCAATTACAGGACTTGGGGACTTTGTCCCCTGCACTGAGGTAGAAAATAAAGAAAAATACAAGGGGTCAGGCTAGAGATACCCTGCCACCTAGGCCATATGGGGAAATCCAGATGGACCAACCGGGGCAAAAAAAAAACCAAAAATAGCCATTTCTGCTGTCATCCTGCAGCATCTTGCGGGATTAAAAAAACAGTGGGCGGAGCCTTAATCTTCAGTTAAAGGCCCCAGGGAATCACCGGGTCCACAATGTTCACATAAGAGGCGGGGTTCATGTGGACCCTCTCCACTAGCCATTATAGGCACTAGGGAGCCTGCCCCCCAAGCCCTGAGGTCACATTTAATAAGTGAAGGGAGAAGTGCCTCCCCTCTCCGAGCCAATAGAGGCCCCAGGGAGCCCACCCTGATGGCTGAAATTTGCATAAAAGGTGCAGAGTGCTGCATGGACCCCTTTCTGAGCCCCCAGAGGCCATGGGAACTCCATCCCCAGAGCTGATTTAATTGGAAAAGGGGGGGCCCTCCTCAAGCCAATAGAGGGCCCAAGGAGCCCATCTTGTGGCTAGGGTTCCCCGGGCTTTTTAAAAGCTCAGGGATGGGGCTGTGTGCCACCCTTTTAAAAACACAGCCCTAGGGAATCAGGGACCCTGAGGTTTTTGACCTCTTATGTGCGACCATCGGCCAATGGCTAATAACCACATTACCTCTCCAGTATGCTCACGGTCAAAGGGAGTCCCCATGCAAGGGCTTCCTCTGACCATTTGAACTGTTCCTGTCACAGGCAGTAGGGCCAGCCACACAAGTGGCACACCATTTTTATCAGCACAAGTGGAGCAATGCTGGGTAGTAGGAGTTATGTGGATTCCTGGGGATTCCAGAAGTTTTAATCAAAGAAATGTAAGAGAAATGAGTGACTTCTGGCAAAGTTTGATGTTTGCATGGCATTGTGGGTAAAAAAATGTCTCATGGGGTCTATGCAAGGCACACCACCCTGTACTCCCCTAGTTGTCTAGTTTTTAAAAATGTGCAGACTTGGTAGGTTTGCTGTTATAAACTTGAATTAATGTAATACTTCTTCAAGGTGTTTTATCTTGCATTATAATCTGATTATAATTATTTATTTCTCGAATACACTATTGTGTATTTTAAGTTACGGTTTGTTCGCGGATATTGTATTATATTGTTAACAATATACGTTTTCAGCTACTAGGAAGGAGGGACTCCCATTAATGGTATACTCCCGGTGTCTCCTTAGAATGTAGTGACAATGGAACAACCGGAAGCTTACCTTAGAATGTTGATGAGGGCTTGAGAAAAACGGTGTGCTGCATGGCGAGTGAGAAGTTCACAAAATAAAATCTTCTTCTTCTTCTACCGTATGGTCGTCCTTTATAACATTTGAAATTGGCAACGATGATGGGATCCTGTGCAAGGGGCAGTGGAACTCCTCACCCCTGATTTTCTTCGCCATCACTGTGGAACTGTTTTCCTGGAGTCACCAGTGAGGCCCCAGTAGGTGCTCAGCTGGTGTTGCCTGGTCAGAGTGGTATTCGAGGCTCCAGCTGTACGGGACCTTGTGGACCAAATGAACATAGGTTCTGTGTAAGTCGGGCAATTGCGTGGCGTCTTTTCCTTCCCTGCAGGGCATCGACCGTGAAGCGAGGGGCCGAGCAGCGCAGAGGCAATTTTTGTTTTCAAAAGAAGGCATCGGCGCGCAGAGGAATCTCAGAGCTGCTGTGGGCGTCGCTCCGCTTACAAATCCGGCTCATCCTTGATGACAGAGAGCTCCTTCCTGGAGGTGGAACAAGACAGCGATTTCAAGGAGACGTGTTTTCACTGCGCTCGTATACGACGCAGGTGGAAGGAGGCTCATTTTCTGAAGGGCGTATTTCTGACACACCTCCAACTGCCAGCAGTTTTGTGTTTGTGGAGGCAGAGAGAGGCTGGTGTGGCGGGGTTAGGTGAACACAGCGTTATTCACTAAGGAACAAAAAGGGGGCACATATATATATTCTGTGTTCCTGTGATTTGGTTGCTGTTTTTTACTTGAGCGAGGGTGGTTATCGGATGGGCTTGCTTCCTACGAAACGAGGGAGGCGTAATTCCACCATCCTCTTCAGTTACTTAATGTGCTAACTCCAAGCAACGTTGTGGGACGATTTAGTGGTGAACTCAGGTGAGACGGTTCCCGCACTCATTGTCTGTTTACGAGGAACTTAAGGGAAAGAACTGACGTCTCTGACTTTGTTCATGGATGTGTGTCCGTTATTTGACATTTGATTACCAGTACTTAATGTTATCGGGGGTGAACTGAAAGTGAGGATTACAACCCCTATTGATACTTCAAAGCTAATTTGTTTATATCCTTTAACACGCAGTGGTGCCCCAAAAGTGTTGTGTTACATGTGCCACCCCTTGTGACTATAATCACTTAAAGGAATTATATTCAGGAGGCTTGGGTGGTTACTCTTTTACTTCTTAGATTACAGTAAAATTATACTGTATTTAATCATGGCAGCAGCTAGTATCTCTCAACCACCTCCTGTCCTAAACGAGGTGGGTGAACCTAGTCTACCTTCGAAGGACTGGGTAAAGTTATTTGAATCGTATCTGATTGGCATTGGTGGAGAGAAATTCATGCCCTTCCGAAAACAGAATATTCTCTTACATAATTTGGGTACCCATGGATGGAAAGTTTATGATAGTTTAACTGATCCAGATGAGGAGGAGGAAATGGATTAGATGATTACGAAAAAACACTCAAGAAATTAAAATGTAATTTTGGTCTTAGAGTCAATGTAGTTCTAGAGAGGCACAAGTTTTTTTAGCAGGACACAGGGCAAGGATGAGAAAGTATCTAGCTATATCACATGTTTGAAGGGGATGGCAACCACTTGCGAATTTGGAAACCTTGAGGACTCCTTAATTAGGGATCAGTTAGTGCGATGCACCAATAATCTTAAAATACAGGAAAAATTATTGATCCTTAATCCTGCCTTAAAGTAAGCTGTTGATGTTGCAAAGAGTATTGAACATACAGCAGAGTGCATGAAATGAATCAAACACACTTCCAGCGAAGATGAAATGAAGGAAATCAAATCTAGCTCCAAACAGGAATATAGAGAATAAACAGGATGATGATGCAAAGGTTCATGAAGTCTCACTTAAAAAACAATAATCTTGACGGAGGTAAAAATAAATGTTTCCGGTGAGGTAACACCAGATATCTAGCTAACAATCCTTTGTGTCCGGCTCGTAACTGCATATGCCGGAAATGTGGGGTTAGAGGGCACTATGCATGTGTATGTAAGAGTGACAAAAGCAAACGTAAAGAAAGGAAAGTGGTGCATAAAGTCGAAGAGTCCCAAGATTTACAGGGTAAAATTGTGCTGCAAGTAAAAAATGTGGATGAGATCAAGCGTGGAAATGAATTGTATCCCAGTTGCGACATTACCCTTGATGGTGTGTGTGTAAGAGCGTTTGCTGATTCATGTTCCCCGTTCACTTTCATGGACTATAATGTTTATGAAAAGAGTCTTCATAGTAAGGGGTACGTGTTACAACCTGCGGACATTTCTCCCGGTGGGTATAATAATGATCCTTTGAAGGGCATGCTGTGTATGCAAATAACATTCAAGGACAGGCAAACCATAGACAAGGTTTATTTTACAAATAAAGGATCCAATCTGTTAGGTTGGAAACATCAGAGAGAATTGGGCATTAAGCTAGACCCCAACAAGGAAGAACCAGTTCTACTAGTAGATACTTCCAGTTGTGGGAAAAGTGTATGCAAGGAATTCCCCGAATTATTTGAAGATAGATTGGGATTGTTAAAAGCCTACCAACATAAAATCAAAGTGAAGGAAAATGCGGTCCCAGTAGCCCACAAGATCAAACCTATTCCGTATCTAATGCAAGAACCATTGAGACAGGAGTTAAACAAGCTGGAGCAATTGGGCGTCATTGAACCCATTGAAAGCTCCTTATGGCTGGCACCCATTGTTGTCGCTCGGAAACCTGGTGGTAAGGGTATACGCGTGTGGATTTGAGGGATCTAAAAGCCAGTATTTGGGTGGATATGTTTCCCTTACCCAGGATTGATGAAATGTTAAGCACCATGGGCCCAGCTAAGTTTTTCAGTGTGATAGACTTATGCTTGGCCTACCACCAAGTCGAGTTGCATCCATCATCCCGATCTCTTACCTCCTTCATCACACCATATGGGGCTTTAGATTTTGTAGGATGCCTTTTGGTCTGGCCTCTGCTGCGGCAGTGTTTTAGCGTATCATGCAGGGTATCTTACAAGACATTGACCAGGTGAAGTGTTTCCAGGATGATGTATTGATTTATTGCATTACTAAAAAGGAGCATGATGACTCCTTGAGAAAAGTATTCAGGGCACTAGGGCAAGCTGGTATGACCATCAAGAGGGAGAAATGTCAAATTGGTGTGGAATCAGTGGAATATCTAGGCCACAAAATCACTAAAGAGGGGGTTTAACCTAAACACGATTTACTGGTGGCAGTGAAAGAGGCTCCGGCACCCACTAACAAGCAGGAACTCAAATCATTTTTAGGATTAACTGAATACGTGTCAAAGTTTGTGCAGAACTTTGCTGTTGTTACAGCCTCCATGAGAACGTTATTAAAGAAAGACGGCTCTTTTGAGTGGAATCCAGAATGCCAAGCAGCTTTCATCATGGTGAAGGAGGCTATTGCTAAGTCTCCTAATTTAGGTAATTTTGATTCCAAAAGGAAAACATGGGTTACAACCAATGCCAGGGGCAAAGGCCTCGGGGTGACTCTATCTCAGAGTGTGGATGGACAGGAAATGATTGTAGCATTTGCGTCTAGATCCTTGAGCAGGGCTGAAGTGAATTATTCCACAATAGAAAGAGAAACTCTAGCATGCTATTGAGCCATCAATCATTTTAAGTTCTTCTTGTGGGGCTTACCCTTTACGATCAGAACAGATCATAAACCTCTCATCAACATATTTACTACCAAGGGTAGAGAACATGCCACCCCGCACATAGCCAAGTGGATGATGGGCCTCGAAGGCTACAATGTCGGGGTGGAGTATGTTCCGGGGAATAAGAATACTGTAGCTGATTATTTGTCCAGATCGCCAAGGGGTGGTGAGAGGGAGGAGGAGAGTCAGGCTCTAGAACTGGAGAGTCATGCTCTAGAACCAGTATTGCAGGTTGAACTAGTGGGTCTCTCAAAAGAGGAATGGGTGGAAGAGACCAGAAAGGACCATGTGTTGCAGTTGCTCAAGGAAATAATAATCAAAGGATGGGCAGATAAACCTAGATGTATAGAAGAAGAATTGAAGGGGTATTGGGAAGTCAGATTGGAACTTCACATTTCGAATGATATGGTAATGAGAGGAGAGAGAGCAATACCTCCTCGTGAGTTGTGGACAAACTTGTGGGGTTAGCACACGAAGGGCACTTAGGAAGAAGCCTGACAAAAAACAAGTTACGAGCCACTTATTGGTTTCCCACAGTGGATCGATTACTGGAGAGTGTGGTGGGAGATTGTGTCACGTGTGCCATGTGCGACAAGACTAATTTGACACTGAAAACTCCTTTGTTGCCTGTGAGTGTCCCAGTGAAACCATGGGATAAGCTTGGGTTAGACATTCTAGGACCCGTAAATAATTTGGGGGGCAGGGGGTGTTTTATTTTTGTGTTAGTAGACTACCATTTGCACTGGACAATGATCAAAATCGTAAGTCAGATAACAACCCAGGAAGCAGTTGACTTCTTGTCTGAAGCATTCATGAGAGAAGGGATTCCCAGCACTGTTGTTACTGACAATGGGGTGCAATTCACTTCTGAAGCCATGAGGAAGTTCCTCAAGAGGTGGGGTGTTCATCACTTTGGAACTGCTTTGTACAACCCCCATGCGAATGGTCTAGTTGAGATAGCTAACAGAATGATTAAGGAGTGTCTCCAAATGGCGTCAGTTTCGGGTGTATCAGAAGAATCAGAACAAAACAAATGTGTCACCTTTCCAGTCTCTCAAGAGAAGACATCCAGGAACCAAACTCAATCCCAACTGGGTGAAAGGAGGGGAGCCAGATTGTGAGAAGAGGAAGGAGGTGGCAGAATGTGTCCGAGAGAATCAGGAGAACTACAGAAGATGGTACAATGATAAACATAGTACTAAGGATAGACTATGGAGGGTCGGGCAATGGGTCAAGGTTAAGCTTCCCGTTCCCACTAGGAGAAATGGTAGCAAGTTTTCTGGGCCACTGAGAATTATTGAGGTTTGTAAAAATGCTGTTAAGTTGGAGGACAGAAAGATTTGGAGCATGGACCATATCGTTGGCAACCAAGAACCAGTTCTGAGTCTGGGACAGAACCGTGAGGAGGAAAAGAACAATCCTGATCCTGGAGAAGTACTTAACCGTAACAGAAGTACCAGGACCATAAAACGACCACCATGGCACAAGCACTTTGTATTTCAACATTAAGGAAGGGAGATATGTTACAAGCTTGAATTAATGTGATACTTCTTCAAGATGTTTTATCTTGCATTATAATCTGGTTATAATTATTTATTTCTCTAATACACTACTGTGTATTTCAGGTTACCTTTTGTTCGCGGTTATTGTATAATATTGTTAACAATATACGTTTTCAGCTACCAGGAAGTAGGGACTCCCATTAATGGTATACTCCTGGTGTCTCCTTAGAATGTAGTGACAATGGAACAACCAGGAGCTCACCTTAGAATGTTGATGAGGGCTTGAGAACAATGGTGTGCTGCATGGCGAGTGAGGAGTTCACCAAATAAAACCTTCTTCTTCTTCTACTGTATGGTCGTCCTTTATAACATTTGCCTATGTGCCTCCTGATTTGGGGCCCAATATCCACAGCTACATACTTTGCAAACAACGGGTCAATTTTGAGTAAATAAATGTGATGTAGCCATGCTGCGCTTTGGGTCATTTCCTGTCAAAGACACTTGGCCTACCCACACAAGTGAGGTGCCATTTTTATCAGAAGACTTAGAGCAACCCTGGGGTAAGGAAGTTTGTTCCCCCCTAAAAATTCCAGAACTTTCCATCACAGAAATGCAAAAATGTTTTTCTTTAGTCAAAGCTTGAGGTTTGCAAGGCTTATGAGGCAAACAACCTGGTCATGTACATCACCCCATGCTGGTTTCTTTTAGGTGCCTAGTTTAAAAAAAGTAGAGGTTTGCTAGGTTTCCTTAGGGAATGTATGTCGGAACGACGCCTGCCGGAACAACGAGTGCCTGAACAACGAGGTCGGAACAACGACCTCGTTGTTACCACTAATGCCTTTACCACGAATGCCTAAACAACGATTTTTCCTTGTAAAGGCATTCCTGGTAAAGGCATTAGTGATAGGCATCCATTGTTCCTGCACGCGTCACCCCGACCCCCCACCCTCGCCCCAAAACCTAAAACACCCGACCCCCCACCCCTGCCCCAAAACCTAAAACACCCTGAACCCGCACCCCGCCCCAAAATCTAAAACACCCCGACCCCCCACCCCCTCCCCAAAACCTAAAACACCCCGACCCCCCACCCTCGCCCCAAACCTAAAACACCCGACCCCCCACCGCGCCCAAAAAACCTAAAACACCCGACCACCCCACTCTCGCCCCAAAACCTGAAACAGCCGACCCCTCACCCCCTCCCCAAAACCTAAAACACCCCCACGCCCAACCCCCGCCCCAAAACCTGAAACACCCTGACCCCCCACCCCGCCCCAAAACCTAAAACACCCCGACCCCTCACCCCCTCCCCAAAACCTAAAACACCCCGCCCCGCCCCAAAACCTAAAACTCCCTGACCCCACATCCCATACCCCCGCCCCAAAACCTAAAACAACCCGACACCCCACCCCCGCCCCAAAACATAAAACACCCCGACCCCCCACCCCAAAACCTGAAACAACCTGACCCCCCACCCCGCCCCAAAACCTAAAACACACTGACACCCCACCCCGCCCCAAAATCTAAAACCCCGACCCCCCCACCCCACTTACCTGAGTCGTCGCCTCGTCGTCCGCGTCGTCCTCCTCAGCCGACTCCCTTGTTTGTGCCTTAACCACGCATGTGCGTTGTTCAGCACATGTGTGGTTAAGGCACAAAACAACGAAGTCGTGGTTAAGGAAAGAATTGTTCTGCTTTCGTTAACCAGGCCTTCGTTGTTTAGGAGTCGGCGTAGAGGGCGTTTTCCTTCCTTAGGTGCCTGCTGAGCTAGGGCCCAAAATCCACAACTCCCCACTTTGAAGAATGTGGGTTAGTTTTGAGCAGAAAAATGTGATGTATCCATATTGCATTTTAGGCCATTTTGTCTAGAACACTTGTGTCCTATTATTTTTAGGAACTCAAAATGTAGCTATATTTTTAGCTATTTTCCTGGTGCCGTCTAAGAAAATCCACAAACCCTTAGTAAAAGGGCACAACTTTGGCATGGATACCTTGTGGACAAAAAGTTATAGAGGCCTAAGCATGAACTATCCCAAATAGCAAAAAAGGGCTCAGTGCTGGTGGGGAAAAGGCCCTGCAGTTACAGTGTTAAAGGGTCAAGGAGAGGAGCTGTGTTGCCCCCTCCCCTTAAAAGAAAAATACAGCCCTGGGGGATGGGGTTCCCATGGCCTAATAACGCTCGGGGAGGAGAGCACTTGGTCCCCATCCTCCCCTTTAAAAGACATAAGTCCCCAGGGGATTGTATCCCTGGGGCCTAATGAGGCTCGAGGACGGGAGTTACATGGCCCCCTCCCCTTCAAACAAAAAGAGACCCAGGGGGATAAGGGTCGGGGAAGAGGGCAACTTGGCCCTGCTTTCCTTTACAAAAAAAAGATCCTGGAGATGGCATCCACAAGGCTTAAGAAAGCTCTGGGAGGGGGTCCACTTTGTCCCTGCTTAAAAAAAAAGAGACCTTGGGGTATGCGGTCCTCAGGGCCTAATAGGGCTGGGGAAGGGGGACACTTGGCCCCACTTCACTTTAACAAAAAGGTCTTGGGGTTGGGGTTCCCAAGGCCTAACAAGGCTCTTGGAGGGGGGCCTCCCCATTAGAAAACATAAAGCCACTGGGGATGGGGTTCCCACAACCTAATGGGCTTAATCAGGTTTTGGAAGGGAAACCATATGGCCCTCCTTCCCTTTAAAATCATAAGACCCTGTGTGGGATTTGCCACCAGTCCCTGTGGCCAACCTCCCACCTTGCACAGCTAAAGGCTGTACATTACTGGGGTTTGGCTTTACGTATGGTAATAAAATATTACTGTACAATTAAAAAAAACTGAAATTCACTAAAAAAGCAAAGGTTAAAGTAACGCTATAGTTAGGTCTGATAAAAAGATCGGTTTTGTTTAAAGAAAATAGAAAGACACTGAAAAAAAACAATGGTTAAAGTTACATTTTAGTTAGGTGAATATGTCAGTGACAAGATTAACGTTTTGAACACAAAAAAAAACATAAATTTGCCACTTATAGTTATCAGTGCTAACTATTACTTGTTCCCCCACTATGCACTGTATATGGCCTCACAGCTGCTCAGGATGTGATTCACCAATCTCTGGAAGTTGGCAGGTGAGTTCTTTAACATGATGGATGTGGATTAGAGTTTGGTCAGGCCTTCTGTGATGGAGAATGCAACCTTCACCTTGGAACTAGCGGTCAAGGGATTTTGCCTGTTCCCATCAGTTGAATCAAAGGTTCTCATAAATTGAATAAGGTGCTCCAAAAAGGTGCTCATCAACTCAGTAAAAGATGGGTGTATCACTTTTAGGGATTATATTATATGTACTCCACACATAATTGGAAGTCCAAAAACCTGTGCCAAGACCAATATTCAGAAATAGCATCTTAATGAACTACAATAACAGTAGGACTGTGGTGCAAGGTTGCAGGATAAATTCATCATGCTCAGCATGTCAGGAGAAGTTTGTTCTGTTTTTCTACAGCAATATGGAATGCTTCAAGTTCGACCTGCTAGTGGTAGACATTCATCCTCTTCATGTAAAACATATGATGGTGATATTGAGTGGAACTGATGTAAATGAAATATTTAATATTAGTGACATTTTATGAATCTTTCATATTGCCCTTTAAATCACAAGGCTGTATTGCTTCAGGGATCAGGGGCCAGATGTAGGTAAGTATGGTTTTGCGAGTTGCAATTTGCGAGTCATAGAGACTCGCAAATTGCAACTCGCAAAACCACATGCAGAAAGGTGTCTCAGACACCTTCTGCGAGTCGGTATGGGGTCGCAATGACCCACCTCATTAATATTAATGAGGTGGGTCGCAAATTGCGGCCCCATACCGACTATGGGCACTCGCAAACATGGAGGCCTGCTGTCGTCAGCAGACCTCCATGTTTGCGACTGCTTTTCAATAAAGCAGGTTTTTTTTTTCAAAGTGCAACCCGTTTTCCTTAAAGGAAAACGAGCTGCACTTTGAAAAATAAACCGAAACCTTTTGTTTCGGTATTTTTCAGGGCAGGTAGTGGTCCATTGGACCACTGCCTGCTCTGAAAAAATATTTTTGTGATCATTCACAAAGGGGAAGGGGTCCCATGGGGACCCCTTCCCGTTTGCGAATGAGTTACCATCCACTTCAAGTGGATGGTAACTGCGAGTTGATTTGTGACCGCTTTTGCGGTCACAAATCAACTTACATCGCGGTGCGAGTTGCAAATAGGAAGGGAACACCCCTTCCTATTTGCAAGTCGGAAACACATTTTGCGAGTCGGTTCCGACTCGCAAAATGTGTTTCTGCATCGCGCACAGGCATTAGCGCCTCGCAAACGGCGTTTTTCGCCGTTTGCGAGGCGCTAATGCCTTGCTACATCTGGCCCCAGATCCTTTAACCCACCCTTTTGTTCACTTAGATTGACTTTCTTGTTGTTTTACTACTTGATGAGTTCCTAGATGTCCTGCAGATTGCATATTACTTTATGCATGAGCTTGGCCACCTATTTGAAAAGGCCTAGTATATAATTAACCACATCACTGTGGTACATCTTCTTTTGACCTTGGTACCCTCTAACCCTCCATGTGCATGGGAGTCAAAAAGCAAGGCAAAGCAACTGAAATCATCGCCTTTTTGAAGCACTTCCCTGCATGCAAAAATTAGGTATGGAAGAATGATCTCCTACTTCTTCCTCAATAGGTCATACAGAGAGCCCATCTGTAATGCATGCTCATGTAAACATGAAGATGGTTCCCTTGCGCAAAGTAACTTGTTTAGGGGAAGTGACCTGGAGGAATATTTCAATTGAGCACTCTTCACTATTGGGGTTGCAATATTTTTGAGTGGCACCATTTTGGTGGCATGGCACAGCACAATAATATTTTTTTCCCCAGGAAATGGGAAAGTCCAGAGTATTAACAATATCCAGCCCACCCTCAGAAAGTGAACCCCAATCATTGAATGGTAAAAAGGAAGCCATTGTCTAATTGAAAGACTTCCCTTGTCAATTTCAATTCATTTATGTCTCACAGACTATCTCCCTGGGCTAGGAGAAGGCTCAGGGAGGGGTGCCTCCCCATTAGAAAACATAAAGCCACTGGGGATGGGGTTCCCGCAACCTAATGGGCTTAATCAGGTTTTGGAAGGGAAACCATATGGCCCTCCTTCCCTTTAAAATCATAAGACCCTGTGTGGGATTTGCCACCAGTCCCTGTGGCCAACCTCCCACCTTGCACAGCTAAAGGCTGTACATTTCAGGGGTTTGGCTTTACGTATGGTAATAAAATATTACTGTACATTAAAAAAAAACTGAAATTCACTAAAAAAGCAAAGGTTAAAGTAACGCTATAGTTAAGTCTGATAAAAAGATCTGTTTTGTTTAAAGAAAATAGAAAGACACTGAAAAAAACAATGGTTAAAGTTACATTTTAGTTAGGTGAATATATCAGTGACAAGATTAACGTTTTGAACAAAACAAAAACACATAAATTTGCCACTTATAGTTATCAGTGCTAACTATTACTTGTTCCCCCACTATGCACTGTATATGGCCTCACAGCTGCTCAGGATGTGATTCACCAATCTCTGGAAGTTGGCAGGTGAGTTCTTTAACATGATGGATATGGATTAGAGTTTGGTCAGGCCTTCTGTGATGGAGAATGCAACCTTCACCTTGGAACTAGCGGTCAAGGGATTTTGCCTGTACCCATAAGTTGAACCAAAGGTTCTCATAAATAGAATAAGGTGCTCCAAAAAGGTGCTCATCAACTCAGGAAAAGATGGGTGTATCACTTTTAGGGATTATATTATATGTACTCCACACATAAATGGAAGTCCAAAAACCTGTGTCAAGACCAATATTCAGAAATAGCATCTTAATGAACTACAATAACAGTAGGACTGTGGTGCAAGGTTGCAGGATAGTTTCATCATGCTCAGCATGTCAGGAGAAGTTTGTTCTGTTTTTCTACAGGAATATGGAATGCTTCAAGTTCAACCTGCTAGTGGTAGACATTCATCCTCTTCATGTAAAACATATGATGGTGATATTGAGTGGAACTGATGTAATTGAAATAATTAATATTAGTGACATTTTATGAATCTTTCATCTTGCCCTTTAAATCACGAGGCTGTATTGCTTCAGTGATCAGATCTTTTAACCCACCCTTTTGTTCACTTAGATTGACTTTCTTGTTGTTTTACTACTTGATGAGTTCCTAGATGTCCTGCAGATTGCATATTACTTTATGCATGAGCTTGGCCACCTATTTGAAAAGGCCTAGTATATAATTAACCACATCACTGTGGTACATCTTCTTTTGACCTTGGTACCATCTAACCCTCCATGTGCATGGGAGTCAAAAAGCAAGGCAAAGCAACTGAAATCATCGCCTTTTTGAAGCACTTCCCTGCATGCAAAAATTAGGTATGGACGAATGATCTCCTACTTCTTCCTCAATAGGTCATACAGAGAGCCCATCTGTAATGCATGCTCATGTAAACATGAAGATGGTTCCCTTGGGCAAAGTAACTTGTTTAGGGGAAGTGACCTGGAGGAATATTTCAATTGAGCACTCTTCACTATTGGGGTTGCAATATTTTTGAGTGGCACCATTTCGGTGGCATGGCACAGCACAATAATATATTTTTTTCCCCAGGAAATGGGAAAGTCCAGAGTATTAACAATATCCAGCCCACCCTCAGAAAGTAAACCCCAATCCTTGAATGGTAAAAAGGAAGCCATTGTCTAATTGAAAGACTTCCCTTGTCAATTGCAATTCATTTATGTCTCACGGACTATCTCCCTGGGCTAGGAGAACTCTTCTTTTCACTTTTTAATTCTAGGCTTTCCTATTATACTCCAGAACAACTTGCTAGCCCTAGCATAAAGGGTGCATAGATATCTGTAAAGTAAATCCAACATCTCATAAGACCCTAAAGCACCCATCCTTTTGTAAGTTGTTGCCTGGACTTGGATGTGCAGACAGACCAGTGTTGAACACTTTTATACTGCCTACATAATCACATCTCTTTCTCGGTCTCCGTGCTGTGGCAACTGAACTTTAGGGAGGCCCTTTCTAGTAGACTCTGCAAACTCTGTCTCTACCACAAGATTGACCTCAGGTGCAATCAAAGCCTCTGAGTGATGTCAAGCAGGCCCAGCACTAGGTGCAGCTGAGGCTAATCTTGACTTTACATGCTTTCATTTCTGGACCTCAGTCATTTTTGATGCCCCTTAAATGATGCATGTGCACATGACTACTCAGCCTCCACCAAGATTTAATCAGTGAGCTAATTGCCTTTTGGAAACCCATTTGAAAGATTGTCTCCAACTCCCACCATCCCTAGCTCAATCCTTCCATCAAGCTGCAAGGTCATGCAAATTGTTGATTTTTTTGGAGCTGGTTGTCAATATGCTTATTGGCTTATGAAGTTGTTCTAGGAGCATGTGCTTTTCGCAGCAAGACTGGCTCAACAGTCTTTCAACACAATCACCCTTTTGCCATCAATACACACAAAATATAGGGAGTCATGAGAAATCCTTGGTACTTAAAACATAATCTTCCCACCATGTGCTTGGCTTAGGATGTTAAATAGAACTATAGCAGAAAGAGGCCTGAGCCATGTTGTTTTAGCTGCTTCAACTTGTGCTTCTTTGTCAGTGCCTCAATATATAAGGCCTTCTGCACAGCCTATTGTTTTGAATCTGCTGATCTCTCTTTACCTTAAATATAATACATGAATCTTATTATGCTATAATAATGCATTGGTAGACTCCTACATACAAACTACTCTTCCAGCCATCAATGTTAGTCTTTGGCTTCCAATCCTTGAGTCATGAGTCATAAGGACAACCAAGCATTATCATATATGGCCTGCAGACATTCCCTAATAGTATGCAATGGAAAATTAATGACCAGTCCCCCTTTAATTCTTAACCCAGAATCTAGGCAATCATCTCATCTCAAGGAAGTTGGGGTAAGGATGAACCATGATAGAGTAAAACATAGTTGTTAAAGTTGCAATAAGTATTTATTGTTAAGCTACCATTGTAAGTTGTTGTGAAGACACATAAAAGCTGTTATAAACTGTTTTTTTGCATGGTCACCCCTGTTGAAAATGGCTCTCCTTGCAGGGCTACCCCCAAACCTTTTGTCTTCCTCCTTCTCTCTCCTGACCTTGTTTTTGTAGGCTTTAGAACTCTGAGCACTTTACCACTGCTACCCAGTGCTAAAGTGCATGTGCTTCTCTCCTAAACTTGGAACACCTTTGTAGCCACAACTGGCAAATTTAAATTACTTTTAAGTTCCTTGTAAAGTGGTACACTCTATACAGAGTGCCTGTAAATCAAATGCTACTAGTAAGCCTTCAGGACTGATTGTGTCACCCACTTCAGTAGCCCTCAAACATGCCTCAGATCTGCCATTGCAGAGCCTGTGTATGCAGTTTTACTGCCACTTCAATTTGGCATTTAACATCTCCTGACAAGGCTTAAACTCCCCTTTTCCTACATATGTCACCTCTAAGGTAGGCCTTAGAGCAGAGTGCCATGTAAATGAATGTCAGGACATGTACCTTTAAGCTTCACATGTCCTGGTATTTAAAAACTCCTAAAGTTGCTTTTCAGTACTGTGAGGCCTGCTCCTCTTATAGGCCAGCATAGGGAATTCCTTAATATACTTTTAACCTGTAATTCCTGTTTGGAAAGGAGCAGCTTCATCATGTTTCATATCATTTGAATGGTAATGATAAATCCTCTTTACTGGTAAAGTCTGATTTATTATTACTGTTTGACAAATGCCACTTTTAGAAAGTGGGCATTTCTCTGCTCTCACTGCTCTGTGTGTGTGACAGCCTGTCTCCAATACATGTCTGGTCTGGGTGACAACTACATTTCTGGATTCCCTCCAGACAACCACAACACAGGACACTCAACTACATTTGCATTCATATGAATACTGATGGGTCTTCCTGGGGAAGGAGGATGGGTAGGTCTTACACTTCAAAGGGTAGTGGCCTGAGCCCCACACAAAGGGCTGATTACCTCCAACTGATAGTCTGGCACCAGGACTGGGATGAAAATGTGTCCTGTGCACTTCAGAGAAATTCTTTGAAGTCATCCCCCACATCAAAGGTACTTTTGGATGTAAGTACTGGGTCTCTGACCCCCTGAAATCAGATCACTACGGGAATAAGGAAGAACTTAGCAGGAGTAAAGACTGCTGTGCTCTCAGGATTACAAATCTGCCTGGACTGACTGTTCTAAGGAACTGCTTCTCTGTGTTGCTGAACTGCCCTGCTGCCTGCTGATCTCTGCCCTCCTGAGGACAAGAACGTGACCCATCTTGTTGAACCAGAGTGTCTCCAAGGGCTTGCTGGCTTGCCCCAGGTTCTTCTGCAGTCTCAGGGACATCAAAGACTGCTTGCAACTCTCCTGGTGCTGCTGGACTCTGCCATCTGTAAGTCCTACTCTTGCCTGAGGTGCCCCCGTCCAGTCCTGGGTTTCAGAAGTGCAGCTGTTTTCTGCAAAACGTGGCACATCTACAAGACTACATGTGAAAAATCGGTGCATTGCTTCTTCTATGCCGATGAAGTGGGTGCTCGACACAGGGGATCCACAGTCTGTGCGGCTCAAGGACAACGCATCATATTCACTCAATGTAGTTAGAAGCCAACACAGGACCTGACTGCGAGGCTTAACAATGACACAGTGACCATCTATTGACGCATCACTTTTGCATTTACTTCTCGATGTAGACGATTGTGCCATACAAGGTACTGTTTCAGCAGACCCAGCACCACTCCCTCGCGACCTCAAGTGACCTTTTGACCACTAGTGACTTCTAAGCACTGTTTATACACTTAGGGGGTCATTCCAACCCTCGCGGTCGGCGTGAAAGCAGCGGCTAAACCGCCAACAGGCTGGCGGTAAAAAAAATGGAATTCCGACCCTGGCGGAAACCGCCAACAGAGACCGCCACATCAACACACCACCCGCCACGGCGCTACAAATTAACAGCGCGGCGGTCACCGCCAACAGACAGGCGGGAGACAATGTACCGCCCACTGTATCACAACCTACCAATCCCCCACCTTTTCCGGGGCGGTAGCCCCGCCGATAAAAACACGGCGGAAACAGCCATTTCGAAGGGAAAACGCTCGCCTCCATACACCCCACGAGGAATCAGGACAGCATGGAACCCGAACTCCACATACTCCCAGCGATAGTCTTCCTGCTCCTCTACCAGGAGCACGAACGCCGGCGCAGAAGACAACGGTGAGTACTGCACCTACGACACAGGGGAGGGGGGAGGGGAAAATATTACGGGTACACACATACGCGACACACCCACCCTCAACCTCACCCACTACAACACACACATCAATGCATAGCAACACATCAGAGTGGCACCCCCCAAACCCCCCGGAAGAATGCAAATATAAAGTAAATGATTCTAAACATTGGAATATATTGTATTACTGCCAAAAAAATATATATATACATCAAAAACTCTTATATACATAAATGTACAAGTCCGAGCATTGTAGCAGGCATTGTTCGTGGACCACTGGGCCCAAATCACATGGGCAAGGCCCACACAGGATACCTGACTCCAACGAAGAGAACACTGCAGGGGCATCAGATATCAAAACTACAGGCACCTCAGGCGGAAGTGAAGGGGGGCACCTCAGCCAGATGAGTGCACAACGCCAGATCCACAAGGGGCCTCCATGGCCACTGTTCAATCCTGGGGAGTGCAAAGCCACAGTCTCTCAAGTCCAGACAGTGGGTGGGCTGCCCACTGTTACATTCTGGGGAGTGCAAAGCCACAGTCTCACAAGTCCAGACAGTGGGTGGGCAGCCCACTGTTACATCCTGGGGAGTGCAAAGCCACAGTTTCACAAGTCCAGACAGTGGGTGGGCTGCCCACTGTTACATCCTGGGGAGTGCAAAGCCACAGTCTCACAAGTCCAGACAGTGGGTGGGCTGCCCACTGTTACATCCTGGGGAGTGCAAAGCCACAGTCTCTGAAGTGGATAACAGTCTCCACTGGTTCTGAAGGGGGCCTGGTGCCCAGAGTGCCTTGTGCAGCCCTGCCCGACACAGATGCGGGCCAGCCCCTGCTGCTCATGGGCCAGCGGTGCTTGAGATGAAGGGCCCAGTGCAGCGGTACTTGAGATGAAGGGCCCAGTGCAGCGGTGCTTGAGACGGCGGTGCCCAGTGCAGTGGTGCTTGAGATGAAGGGCCCAGTGCAGCGGTGCTCGAGGCGGCGGTGCCCAGTGCAGCGGTGCTTGAGATGAAGGGCCCAGTGCAGCGGTGCTTGAGACGGCGGTGCCCAGTGCAGCGGTGCTTGAGATGAAGAGCCCAGTGCAGCGGTGCTTGATACGGCAGTGCCCAGTGCAGCAGTGCTTGAGATGAAGGGCCCAGTGCAGCGGTGCTTGAGACAGCGGTGCCCAGTGCAGCGGTGCTTGAGATGAAGGGCCCAGTGCAGCGGTACTTGAGATGAAGGGCCCAGTGCAGCGGTGCTTGAGTCGGCGGTGCCCAGTGCAGCGGTGCTTGAGATGAAGGGCCCAGTTCAGCGGTGCTTGAGACGGCGGTGCCCAGTGCAGCGGTGCTTGAGATGAAGGGCCCAGTGCAGCGGTACTTGAGATGAAGGGCCCAGTGCAGCGGTGCTTGAGACGGTGGTGCCCAGTGCAGCGGTGCTTGAGATGAAGGGCCCAGTGCAGCGGTACCTGAGATGAAGGGTCCAGTGCAGCGGTGCTTGAGACGGCGGTGCCCAGTGCAGCGGTGCTTGAGATGAAGGGCCCAGTTCAGCGGTTCCGGCCATGGCGGGGAGGTCATTTGCCACCTGTCCTGTGGCTGGTGGGGCCCTCCTGCCCATCTGTCCTGTGGCTGACGGGGCCCTCCTGGGCAGCTGTGCCGGGGCTGTTGGTGGCCTCCTGCCCACCTGGGATGGGGCTGGCGGGGCCCTCCTGGCCAGCTGGGCTGATGGCGGTCTTGTCGGGCGTGCTGCCCTTCCCAGCCTTCCCTGATCGCCTGTGGCCCTTCCCCACCTTGGGCGGTGTGCCAGCTGTCTCTACACTTCCTGCCGGAGCCATGGTAGGGGTTTTAGTCGCTGGTGTTTTCACCCTCTCGCGCCGGCCACTGCCTATCTTGGGATGTTTCTCCGTAGGTGGGCTGCCCGTGCCTTGGCTTCGCACCAAACTGGCTGCCCTGGAGGGTGGGGCACTCCACAGTCCATGGCAGACTGTGATGACAGGGGCCGGTTTTGTCGTGGCTGAGGTGCTGACTGTAGTCCTATGACATGGACGGGGTGGGGGAGTTGGTGGAAAGAGGTTGAGTTTAGACAGGAAAAACTTTTTGGGAGCAGTGGGACGGGTAGGTGTAGTGGGTATGGGAGTGGAGGAAGAGGTTGTGGTTGTAGGAGTTGTAAGTCTGGTGGCTTTGGGTGCAGGTGCTTGGGCTGTAGGCTGTCGTGAGGTGGATGGCTGTTGGGTGGGTGGCTGCCTGCATTTGTGTATCTTGGAAGAGGGGGTCACAGACACACTGGGAGAGGACACAGGGGACGTGTGAATGGTAGTGGGGTGGGTGACTGCACGTGTGCGGGGGGTTCTGGTGTGTGTGCTGCTGAGGGACGTAGTGGCTGAAGATGTTGTGCATGCACGTGTGAGTGGAGACGTGACAGGGAGGGAGGAGGGAGACGAGGAGGAGGGGGACACAGTGGAGGCAGTGGGTGTTGGTATGTCTGTATGTGGATGTTGCTTGTGTGAACGCCTGTGTGATGTGTGGTGCTTATGTCTGGCTGAGCTTCCCTTGGGTGTTGAGGTGTGTGCAGGCTGGTCTGATGGTGTGTCTGGGATAGGCAGAGATACAGGTGATAGGGTATGGGTGGTGGAAGTTGGAGGGGGGAGGCTAGAGACAGGGACAATGGCTGCCATCAGTGCTGAGGCCAGAGTCTGGAACGATCGCTGAAGGGCAGCCTGACCAGAATGAATGCCCTCCAGGTATGCATTACTCTGGTGCACCTCCCTTTCTACACCCTGGATGGCATTCAAAATGGTAGACTGCCCAACAGTGAGCGTCCTCAGGAGGTCAATGACCTCCTCACTGAGGGCAGCAGGGGTGACTGGGGCAGGGCCTGAGGTGCCTGGGGCGAAGGAGATGCCCACCTTCCTGGGTGAGCGGGCACGGGCCAAACGCTGAGGGGCTGCTGGGAGGGCGGTGCTGGTGCGGTGGGTGGCGGCTGTACCTGTTGTTGCGGGGGGCACAGATTTTGCCGCCACCACAAGGGAGCTTCCTTCAGAGGACGAGTCGGTGTCACTGATGTCTGCCCGAGTCCCCGCTGTGGAGCTCCCCTCGCCCTCCGTCCCACTGGTGAATTCAGAGTCCGTTGCATGGCCCTCCATGGCCATGTGGGATGCAGCTCCCTCGTGCTCCGATGCCACTTCTCCTCCGCCTGATGATGCTAATGCACACATGAACAGGAAGACCACAAAAAAGGGGGTGGGAGGGAGAATAAAGACATGTTGAGTGCATGCATTGGTGACACCGTTGGCGGACAGGACAGACACAGAAGCCCCCTGCACTACGCCGCGCACTTGGGGTCGACTACTCAATCCGTGGGACATGGCCTACAAGCCTATGGACGACATCTGCACACATAGATGACACAGGGCCATGAATAGCTGTACTTGGCACCCTACAGAGGTAGGGGGCGGGGGCACAGGGCCATGCCTTACGGAGGGGCCTAGCCTACAGAAATTGCCCTGGCCTAGGGATACCCACAGCCCTCATCCCCCACCCAGACACCTCCACTGCGCGCAAAGTCAACAGAATGAGAGTGTACTCACCCCCTTGTGTCTGCTGTGATGTCCTCACGCGCCCATCCAAATCGGGGTAGGCCACCGCCAGGATCCGGGACATCAGGGGGGTCAAAGTCCGACTGGCACCCCTCCCACGTTGGGAGGCCATCCCCAGCTGAGCCTCCGCCGTCTTCCTGCTCCAGCGGCGGATGTCCTCCCATCTCTTCCGGCAGTGGGTGCCCCGTCTGTGGTGGACCCCCAGGGTCCGGACGTCCTTGGCGATGGCACGCCAAACATCGATCTTCTGGTGGGCGCTGACCTATGTGAAATGTACAGGGGGAGAAGAATAGTCATCACCATCTGCACCCTCAATGTGACTGGCCCCCCATCCCTACCCTTGCCATGTGGCACATGCTCTCACCATCGTTTGATGCATGCCTCAATCGCTCCCCTCCCCACCATCTTTCATCCACCCCACTCAACACAGGCATAGCCCATGAAGCATGCTCCCAGTGTATTTACCTGTTTGTCTGGAGGACCGTAGAGTAGCACGTACTGGGGGAGGACCCCATCCACAAGTTTATCCAACTCCTGAGCAGTGAAGGCAGGGGCCCTTTCCCCAGTCGCATGAGCCATTGTCTCTTCCAGACCGAGGTCACAGCAGCACTTGCAGTGTAGGTCCTCTCCTGTCGAAGATCAGGTATCGAGTGATTAAGCAGATAGAAAATGGCGGTCACGCCTGCGGCGGTGCGTACCGCGACCGCCGGCGCACATCGTCATTGGCTCCTGAGACCCATAGGGTTCAATGTTAACCAATGCTGCTTTGCGCCGCGGTCTTCGACCGCCTACCGCCACGGTGTGCCACGCCAGCGCATTTACCTCACATCCCATTGTCGCACTTCACAGGTCAGGCAGCCGCCATTTCAGGGGCCCACATGGCTTAATTCTTACTGCATCACACATACCTATGCCTTGCATCAACACCCATACAAACCATTCAATGGATTGAGAATCGTGTTATGTGCAAGCTGTGGTTACGTACCTGTGGGTTGATTGACTCGGTGCTCGCTGTTGTCCTTCATAGGCACCGTCCGCTGGCACATGCGAGGAGATGGAGGAATCCTCCGGTGTACGGACCGCTGGTGGACCTGTCGACAATGGAGGAAAGACATGTCATACTGACATACAGGCTTGACCGAGCCTCTATTCATGAACTGTGTGCCCAGCTGGAGCCAGACCTGATGTCACCAATCCGCCAACCCACAGGGATCCCCCCTCTAGTGCAGGTGCTGTCAGTGCTCCATTTCCTAGCAAGTGGGTCATTTCAGACAACAGTGGCCATATCATCAGGGATGTCCCAGCCTATGTTTTCCAAGGTGTTGTCCAGAGTGTTGTCTGCCCTGCTGAAACACATGCGCAGCTACATCGTTTTCCCTGAGGTGGGGGATTTGCCTACAGTGAAGGGTGATTTCTATGCCCTTGGACATATACCCAACATCATAGGTGCCATTGATGGGACCCATGTGGCTTTGGTTCCCCCCCACAGGAGTGAACAGGTGTATAGAAACAGGAAGAGTTATCATTCCATGAATGTGCAGATGGTGTGTTTGGCAGACCTGTACATCTCCCATGTTAATGCCAAGTTCCTTGGCTCAGTGCATGACGCGTACATCATGCGGAATAGCAGCGTCCCTTATGTGATGGCTCAACTCCAGAGGCACCGTGTGTGGCTAATTGGTGACTCTGGTTACCCCAACCTGTCATGGCTACTGACCCCAGTGAAGAATCCCAAGACAAGGGCAGAGGAACGGTACAATGAGGCCCATGGGCGAACTAGGAGGGTGATCGAGCGGACCTTCGGCCTCCTGAAGGCCAGGTTCCGCTGCCTCCATATGACAGGTGGATCCCTATTCTACTCACCAAAGAAGGTGTGCCAGATCATCGTGGCCTGCTGTATGATTCACAACCTGGCTTTGCGACGACAGGTGCCTTTTCTGCAGGAGGATGGTCCAGATGGTGGTGTTGTAGCAGCTGTAGGGCCTGTGGAGAGTGAAGACGAGGAAGCCGATGAAGACGACATAGACAACAGGAACACAGTAATACAGCAGTATTTCCAATGACACACAGGTAAGAATACATACCGGCATATTACATACACTTAAACACTACTACCTCTCTACTGTCTGTCGTTTTCACCCAGTGTATGGTAACTGAGTTGTGACTTTCCCTTCCGATTTCAGAGATGTGGGCCCCACTGTGTGACATCTGCTTTGTTTCCCCATGGACTACAGCTGTGTGACATTGGTATGTTGGCATCACAATGTAAATAAGCATTTTGGCACGGTAATGTCTAATACATTTGTTCAGAATCACAGCCAGACTCCTGATTGTTTAGTGCAATAACTGTGTTTATTACAGTGCTCTATATTGGTGGGTGGTTACAAATCGGTGAGGGGTGATGGTGGAGGAATGTCCATTGCAGAGTCCAGACTATTTGTATCACAGGTGCATTGTCCAAATGCCTATGGAAAGTGGAGCAGGGGCAGTTTAAGGATGGACAGGGTGACAATGTGGGACAGTGGGATGACAATCAGGAAGGTATCCTTTCCTGGCGGGGGTCTTGGCATCTTACTCTGTCTTCTTCCTGGATCTCAGGGACCGCTTGCGGGGTGGTTCTCCTTCTGCAGGGGGTGGGGTGCTGGTGGCCTGTTGGTCCTGTGGCGGGGCCTCCTGTCCACTAGTGCCGGCAGAGGTGGTAGGCAGTTCTTGGTCCATGCTAGTGTCAGGGGCCCTTTGTGGTGCCACAGTGTCCCGCAATGTGGTGACTACCAGATTCAGAGCCCCTACAATGGTGCCCAGGGCGGAACTGATGGTTCGTAGTTCCTCCCTGAACCCCAAATACTGTTCTTCCTGCAGGAGCTGGATCTCCTGAAACCTGGCCAGTACCGTCGCCATCGTCTCCTGGGAATGATGGTAGGCTCTCATGATGGAGGAGAGGGCCTCGTGGAGAGTGGGTTCCCTGGGCCTGTCCGCCCCCTGTCGCACAGCAGCCCTCCCAGTTCCCCTGTTTCCCTGGGCCTCTGTCCCCTGGACCGTGTGCCCACTACCACTGCCCCCAGGTCCCTGTTGTTGTTGGGGTGGTGGGTTAACCTGGGTGCCCTGTAGTGGTGGACACACCGCTGATTGACGTGTCCTGGGGACAGAGGGATTGGCCCGCTGGGTGGGTGCTGTGCTGGTGTTCCCAGAGGGGGGAAGGTCTGCTGTTGCCTGTGGCTGTCTGAGGGGAACCGACTGTCCCGAGGTCCCCGATGGGCCGGCCTGGTCATCTAGATCCAGGTCGACAGAGGTGCTGTCATCACTGTGGGCCTCTTCTGGGGGTGGAGTGGACATTTGTGGACCCTCCTGCGCGGTGATGTGGCGTTCGGGTCCTGCAGGGGTATAAAACCATGATTATTGCATCTGTGTGTGCCATAGTGTGCAATGGGTGGGTGCCCGTGTACCCCAGTGCTTACAGTGGGCATGCTTTGGTGATGGGTGTCCATGCTTTGTGGTCACATGCAGGGCTTGGGGTTGGGATGGGTGGGTTGTGATGGTGAGACATTTGCAAGGAGTAGGTGTGATGGGGGTGAGGGTGAGGGTAGGGGTATGAGTTGGCATGCTGGTGGGGTGGGGGGATGAAGTAGTGAAGATGAGACTTACCAGAGTCCATTCCTCCAGATACTCCGGCGAGGCCCTCAGGATGCAGGATCGCCAAGACCTGCTCCTCCCATGTAGTAAATTCTGGGGGAGGAGGTGGTGGTCCGCCGCCAGTCCGCTGAACCGTGATGTTGTACCTGGATACCGTTGAACGCACCTTCCCCCGTAGGTCGTTCCACTGCTTCCTGATGTCATCCCTATTTCTTGGGTGCTGTCCCACCGCGTTGACCCTGTCGACTATTCTGCTCCATAGCTCCATCTTCCTGGCAATGGAGGTGTGCTGCACCTGTGTTCCGAAGAGCTGTGGCTCTACCCGTACAATTTCCTCCACCATGACCCTGAGTTCATCCTCAGAAAACCTGGGGTGTCTTTGCGGTGCCATGGGGTGGTGTGGGTGATGTGTGGGGTGGATTGTGTGGTGCTAAGTGTGGTGATGTGTATTGGTGTGTTGTGTGAAGTGCGTGGTAATATTGCTGGGTGATGGTAATATGCGCGTCTGGGTGCTCGGATCTCTATTTCTCTGTGCGTGGTCCCGATTCTCTAGGAGTGGAGGTTTGTGGGTGATGTGGGTGTGTGTTTTATATTTAATTGGGTGTGTGGGAGTGGTGTTTGTATGTGTATCAGATGTGTGTATTTTGAATTGTCCAATGTGGCTGTGTTTGTAAATGTGTGTGTATTTTGAGCGCGGCGCTGTGTACCGCCAATAGAATACCGCGGTTGAAAGACAGCCACGTGGATTCATGTGTCGTGATAGTGTGGGCGTATTTCTGTTGGCGTGATGGCGTCGGTTTGGTTATCGTCTGTTTCTTGCTGGCCTTTGGTGTGGCGGACTTTTGTGGATGTCTGTATTTTGGCGGTTTGCGTGTTGTGGGTCAGAATGACCGTGGCGGTTTACCGCGGCCGCAGCGGTATGTTGGCGGTCTTCTGACAGCGGTATCCGCCTTTTAACACCAAGGTTGGAATGACCTCCTTAATCTTTAACTATTCATACTGCGCCTTCTACTTATTGGATTTTTGTTCTTTTGGCTTCTTTAGATAAAAAAATCTCTATTTTTCTAACCAGGTGTGGAGTCTTTTTGGGGTGTCCTTCACTGTGGTTCTGTAATTAAATGTTGCACAAATAATGTACACATTGCCTCTTAAGTTTAGCCTGACTGCTCTGCCCCAAACTATCAGAGGGTGAGCACAGGTAAATTTAGGGTGTGTATCTGACTTACCCTGACTAGGATTGTGGTCCCTAGTTAGACAGGGTGCATGCCTTTGCCAACTAGAGGCCACGTTTCTAACAATGACTATGGCCCTCATTTCAAGTGTGTAAAATGATGTTGGTAATTTTGAGGGAAGTAAAATCCGACCCTTCATGAGTTGAACCGCACGGATCCACTAAGAAATCAAGAATTACCAGAATGATCGGTTATGCCAGTCCTGAGCTGCACCAGTAAATTTTTATTTTTTCTCAGGCTTTCACCTTTAGAGTTCAATTAATTTCAGTAGCCAACATCTATTGCTGAAATTAAAATGATATTCGATGTTCCCACAAACCTCATATTTTCATTAGGGCTGGTAACTGTTGTTACTAGCTCAATTAGAATTAAATGGCCGCTCTAAATGAAGCCCTATGTCTCTATGTAGGTATTGTCCTATATACATATAGGAAAGCACACTATTGATTGAAGACTGCGACTATTCTTTTGCAGTTTACACTGATTTCATTCTTTGCAGGTTGACTTGTATTTTTCTTTTACTTTCTTTTACCTTGCACCATGATATGTCAGTGAATTATTTTTATGTACTCGACCTGTAATTCAGCAACGGTTCAAAAACACATCAACATGCTAATTTAGCAGATAAACAGTAATTTCTCCTAATTTGAAAATTATTTCCCTACATTGAGCATATCGTGGCAATCTACGTACCTTATAAGTGAAACTCCACCAGGGGCAACACATCAGAACAAGGGAGTACATCGTATTAGACACCATTGGAACTGAAGGTTGCAGTAGGTCATCCTTGGTCATAGATTAATTGCATGTTTTGTTGGCTTCTTGTTATGAAAGGCACTCCACAGCCTTTTGCTGTCAATTGCCTCCCAACGTGACTGAGTAATCGAGCGATGTGAAAGGGCAATTACGTGCGTTCAATGAACATCAAATAAATAAGAAAAATAATTAAATAGCATTATGTACGAATTAAATTTGCAAACGACTTTTGTCAGGCTGCTTTTAGACACAAGGGCAGGAATGCTGTAGTTTGATCGTACCCATGTACTCACAGAACAAGAAATGCTTTCATCTTAGCTTTAAAGACTTTTATCACAAAAATAATAGGTTGTGCTCATTAAAGTGCCCTCTCTTGCATTTGTCCTCTACCTCAACTCTTGTTTGTTATTTTTCCACAAGCCCCAGGGCATCTTTGATCAACCAAATCAATAGGTCTCCTTTATCTGATTCAGGTTTGCAGACTAAAAGGTACCTTAGAACAAGTGTGAAGCAAAATATAGACACCGTGGCTGAGCACAGTGCATGAAGAAGTCATTGTCACTGTATGTCTGTCTACCCAGTGAATTAAAAAACGCAGACATACCCCCCCAAAAAAAAGTCTAGCAACTTGTTTCTCCAGTATCTGGTAAAATGGGATTACAAGCTCGTACAAAAATGAATGAAAACACTGATGGTGAAAACTGTGTGGGCCATTGACAGGCAATGAAAGATACATTAAAAGGTGCAGCGTTAGGAAAATAAATCTTGTTTATGCACCTGCAACATGTCTGTTAGAAGTTGGGTCTCTTGGTGGCAGAGGTATGCAGCCTGTCCAAGTAGGGACCAGAATCCAGGTTGGGGTAAGTCAGTTACGCAACCTAAATTCACGTGTGCTCACCCTCCGGCAGTTTGGCACAAAGCAGTCAGGCTTAACTTAAGAGGCAATGTGTAAAGTATTTGTGCAACACTTTTAGTACAGTAACACAGTGAAAATACCACAAAAAGACTACACACAAGTTTAGAAAAATGAAAAATATTTTTATGATTAAAGCAAGACCAAAACAACAAAAATACAATAAATAGAACTTGAGATATGCATTTTGTAAAGAATAAGTTGCAATATAGTGCATAGAAGTCAATAGCACTAAAGGTTTACTTGAGGTCGTGCTATACTGGGCTAAATGCAAAGTTCAGGCTGACTGCAATTGAGGGCATGCCGGCTACAGGACCTATGCAGGGTGCACTGAAAAACTACCTTGGATGGAGGGTCACATTTAGGGGGAGATGCAGAGTTAAAATCTTGGTTCTGATCTACGCAGTACAGAGGATGTGTCATCAACAAGCCGCACAGCCATCAAAGAATTGTCCTCAAGGTTCTGCGCAGAACCCCTTGTGATTAAAGTGATGCATCGTCATCAAGCCAGCAACCGGGGATGTAAAGGCGATGCGCCATGGCTGGTGGTGATGTGTGGATCCTGAGCCATGCAGCCAGGGATGTGATGTCCTTGTCCTCAGCTGCGATGCGTCGTCAAAAGATGTGGTGGTTCCTTTCCGCGCAATGGCATGGATGTGTCGCTTTTTGCAGGAAAACAGCTGCAGCGTCCCCTTTCAAGGCCCAGGACTGGATTGGCACCTCTTGGCAGGACAGGACACACAGGTGACAGAGTCTAACAGCTGAACAGGGTTGTAGGAAATCTTTGATGGACCTGAGACTTCAGAATAGAAGGCAAGCCAACAAGCCCTGTGAGTCACTTAAATTCTTTAGAGGATGTAGAGAGGCAATTCCAGTCTTTCTCACACCCAGGCAAGAAGCAGCAGGACAGCACAGAAAAGCAGTTCAGGAGAGTTTCAGTCTCTCCTGACAGCATAGCAGTCCTTATTCCTGACAGAATGTCATCAGAACCAGAAATGTAGCAATTTGGTGGAGTTTGGGGTCCAGTACTTATACCCAGTTGAGCCTTTTCAAGTCAGGGAGGCACTCAAATAGAGGCCCTTGAAGTGCACAACTCTCTGTCCTTCCTTCCTTCACTCCAGGAACTATGCATGGGATTATGCAGCTCTTTGTGTGGAGACAGGCACAGTCCTATTCAAGTGCAAGTGTAAGCTCCTCCCTCCCATCTAGCCCAGGAAGATCCATCATCTTGGTGATGGGTCATCAGGATGTAAGTGGCACACCTCAGCTCCCTTTGTGTGTGACTGTCTAGAGGGAATGCAAAATCCCAGCTGCCATCCACCCCAGATGTGTATTCAGAGACAGGCAGAGGCACAGAATGGTTAAAGTGAGAAAATGCCAATGTTCTAAAAGCGGCATTTTCAGACATAAAATTTAAATTCCTACTTCAACATAAGTTGTGGTTTTAAATTGTGAGTCCAGAAAGGATAAACTCCAAATTTCAATGTTTTCCCAAATAGAAATTACACTTACAAGTTGTATCAAGGTAATTCAGGTATTAACCTATGGGAAAGACAGCCCTTGCATTAGTGAAAAACGATTTAGGAGTTTTTTACTACCTGGACATGTTAAACTTAAAAGTACATGTCCAACTTTTTAAATACACTGCACCCTGCCCTTAGGGATAACTAGCGCCTACCTTAAGGGTGACCTAAATTTAATAAGAAGGAGGGCTTGGGCCGGCAAGTGGGTGTACTTGCCAGATCGAATTGACAGTTTAAAACTGCACACACAGTCTCTGCAGTGGCAGGTGTGAGACATGTTTGAGGGGCTACTGTAGTGTGTGGCACAATCAGTGCTACGGGCTCACTAGTAGCATTTAGTTTATAGGCCCTGGGCACATATAGTGCACTTTACTAGTGACTTATACGTAAATTAAATATGTCCGTTGTAGAGAAGCCAATGTTACCTTGTTTAAAGTGCAGAATACCTGCATGTTAGCACTCGTCAGAAGTGGTAAAGTATGCCCAGAATCCTAAAAGCCAGCAAAAATGAATCAGGATAACAGGAGGGCAGAGGGCAAAAAGTTAAAGGAAACCACAACAAGGATACAAGGATGCCATGTGTAACATGTGTCCAACCCAGCTGAAATTGGGGATAGCTACTCAACCCCTTGAGAGTTCTCTTCACTGAGGCGGAAGAACCTGGAGAGACTGTCAGCATTGGCATGGTCTGTTCCAGGGCGGTGTTCCACCGTAAAGTTCATTCCCTATAGGGAGATAAACCACCTCAACAGTTTGGGATTCTTACCCCTCATGTGCATTAACCATCTGAGGGGCCTGTGATCTATCTTAACCTGTAAGAGAGCGCCAAACCGTTATGGCCTTAGCCTCTTCAGTACCCGACCACATCAAAGGCTTCCCTTTCAATCACACTCCACCTCTGTTCCCAGGGGAGTAGCCTCATTCTGATGAAAACTACAGGTTGGTCCGGACCCTCTTTATTTAGCTCTGAGAGCACAGACCTCTGGCATGCTCAGGCGTCCGCCTGCAAAACAAACTCTTGGGAGAAATCAGGGGGCTTCAGCATAGCTACCTTGCACATGGCTTCTTTAGGGTGTCACAAGCTTTCTGCCATGCCTCTGTCTAGATCACCTGACTTTGCTGCTTCTTGGAAGTCAGTTCTCTGGTGGGGACAACAATGGCACCATATTCCTTGTTGAATCTCCTGTAGTATCCAGTGAGGTGTAAGAAGTCTCTCACTTCTGTCTGGATTTTGGGGGGCTCCCAAATCAAGTCTCAATTTTGGCCTGCAAATGCTGGACTTTGCCACCTCCTACTTGGCGTCCCAAGTGGACCACAGAACCCTGCCCTACCTGGCACTTACTTGGCTTGATAGTCAGGCCTGCCCTCTGCAGAGCCTGAATCAGCAGGCCTGAATCACTTCCTTGAGATGGCACAGGTGGTCCACCCAGCTAGAACTGAAGACTGCAATGTAATCTAAGTACGCAGCACTGAAGTTCTCCAGTGCAGCTAGGACCTAATTCACCAACCTCTGGAAGGTGGCAGGGGCATTCTTCAACCTAAAGGGCACAATCCAAAACTGGTAGTGTCCTTCTAGTATAGAGAATGCAGACCTCTCTTTGGGCCCATTGATCAAGGCAATCTTCCAGTGCCCAGACATTAGGTTGAATGTGCTGAGGAACTTAGCAGCTCCAAGTCAATCTATGAGCTCATCTGCTCTAGGGATAGAGTGTGTGTCAGTCTTGGTGACTGCATTGAGCCCACAGTAGTTTCCACAGAACTGGAGTTCAGGTGTGATACCTCACAGGGCAGCCTTGGGGACCAGCACCACTGGGCTGGGCTGGACCAAGGGCTGTTGGAGGGCTTAAAAACCCCAAGATTCAACATTTTGTGAAAGCTCCTCCTTCATGTTAGCACTCACTTTGTCAGACAAACTGTACATTTTATTCCTCACAGGTGCCTGTCCCCAGTGTCAATATCATGGGTGCACCATGTAGTGAGCACTGGGATAAGTGAGAATAGAGTGGCAACATGTCCCAACAACTGTCAGCAGTCTCTCTTTTGATCTAGGGTCAGTGTAGGGGAGAGGCTGGCACCCTCCACTGACCCATCCTGCTTTTGGAAGATAGGAGATCGGGGAGAGGTTCACTCTTCTTTTTCACCCCATCATTACTTACCAAGCGCATGGTAATCTCAGGCCTCTCAAATTGGGGCATGGGTCAGTTCACATGTAGAACCATCAAGGGGTTCCTAGGAGTTTTGAGTTCCACTGTATAAGTGACACTCCTCTTTATATTCTTGACCTCATAAGGCCTAGACCAGTGGTTTTGTAGAGCACAGGGCTCCATGGGCTCCATGACTCACAATTTTTGGCCAGACTGAAACACCACCAAAGTGGCATTCTAGTCATACCAGCATTTCATGTCCTACTGGCTGGCTTCTAAGAAGCACGCTCTCTGGTTGCGGTGGGCCAACATGTAGCTGACCACATCCTGAGGGATTCTCCCATGAGTTTGCTCCCAGCCCTCCTTCACCAGGGTGAGAAGCCATCTCCCAGGATGCTGCTAGAGAAGCTCAAAGGGGCTGTAGACAACCCCCATCTGTGGTACCTCCATATAGGGGAACGGAAGACATGTCAGAAGGATATCCCACTTCTACCTCATCGGTTCAGGTGGACCCATAATCATGCCTTTCACATTACAGTTGAACCTTTCAACCAACCCATTGGTTTAGGGGTGGTAAGGAGTGAAGAACTTGTAGGTACCACACAGTCCTTCCACATGGCCTTCACGTAGTTGGGCATAAAGTTGGCACCTCTGTCAGACACCACATCCTTGGGGAAACCCACAAGAAAAAAAAACATCAGTGTCCTGCCCACAGTGTGTGCAGTCACAGTCCTCAAATGTATAGCCTCAGGGTACAGGGTGACATGGACCACAAAGACTAGAACAAATCTGTTGCCCATAGCTGTCTTGGGATCCAGGGGCCCCACAACATTGATGCCAACCCACTCAAAAGGGGTGCTAATGACAGGTAAAGGTTGTAAGGGGGCCTTGCATTTACCCTCTGACTTGCCAGTCTCTTGGCAGGTGAGACAGGACCTGTAGTATGCAGCTGAGGCTGGCCATTTGAGGCCAATATAAGTGGGTGGTAAGCCTGTCAAAGGTCTTGCCCTGCCCTAAAAGACTTACCAGTGGCACATCATGAGACAGACCCAGTAGGAAGGACCTGAAACACTGGGGCACCACCAACACATGTGTTGCACTAGGCTCTGGATTCTTAGGCTTGCTGTACCAGAGATCATTCTCCCAGAAAAGCAGGTGCTTGCCAGGGGTGATACCACCTGCCTCTCCTCAGCCTGTTGCCAAAATCCACAAGTGTAGAGTGCTCTCTCTACACCTTGCAGAACTCCCCACGGGTGGGACCCCTTCCTGCTGCCAGTTGAACAGCTCAGTCAGGTTCCCCTGTTCCGCTATAACTTCCCCTGTAGGTATGAGGGTATCCCCCTCAGGGTCAGCCTCATCCTGGACCATGTGAATCATAGGAGCAGGTTTCCTGTGCCCCTTGCCATTTCTCTTTTTGGCAGGACCCTGGGCCAATGATCCAGGCTCCAGGTATATGGACCCTCCTGTCAGGTGTCACAGAAGAACTCCACCTATCTAGCCTTGATGTCCAGCTCTTTTAACCTCAACCTCTGAGTTTTGACTTTTTCTCTTCAATAGCCAATCTCCTTGGCTCTATTCCATCTCTGTGGCAAGCATTTTCTCCTGTAAGGCCTGTTTCTTCTTTTTCTCTTCCTCCTCTGTGGCCATTTGCTAATGTTTCTTGTCAAATTTGAGCTTGGTCAGCCCTAATATGAACGTTCTCTCCCCCCTTCTGACCTCCAGCTACTCCAGGGACAGGCCTTTGGATGACACACTGCTCTCTGCCCTGGAAGGGCCCCTCATTCCTAGAAGTAAGTTGCTCACCTCACCCACTTACAGAAGCCCAAGGCCTCCTCTCAGACCCTGGTCCACATCATCCTCCGAGTCCAGCTAGTCCTCAGTCTCATTCTCCTCTGAGGTCTCATTTGCTGTAGCATTTTGCTTGTGAGTAGGCTCTCAGTGCCTTTTGCACTTTCACATTCTCAGTACATGCAGGTAGCCCAAAATCCTTACAGAAGTCTTTGAGCTGGGCCACAGTGTAATCCTCAAGTTTGGCCAGCTCAAGCCCCATTTTTGTAAGTATCATTGCAGAACCACCAACCAGAGACATGATTTAGAATAGAAAGCAAAAAATGTCAATCAAGGAGAATTGAAAATAAAAATACCTATCTAAAGAGAGTAAGGAAATAAAGAAATGCCAATCAAGATCAGAGTCAATTGATTTGAGTTGGTCTAGATTTGTTTAGTAGTGTACACCAAATTACTGTAAGGCACTGCACAAATACAAGTCCCATCCTCACCGCTGATCACCAGTGTTAGAAATTGGGTCCCTAGTTGGCAGAGGTATCCACCCGTCCTTCTGACCACCCTCTTGAGCTGCCATGGACCATGTAGTCAGGCACACGTATTCAGGTAACTCCATCAACTGCAAGTGTGACCTAAGCATCTCCTCTTTCCAGATGGTGTGCTCTAGGTTGTTGCACCACAGACAATCCACAGGCATGGACGGACCCAAAGCTACATTCAGCAGACCTGAGACACCCTCACCCAACTCAAAGGGAACCATGGCCACTGGGTAGTAGCTCTCACTTTTGTCAGCAGCAACAACTTGGTGGAACATGTTAGGGACTAAGTGCTCTGAAGACACCAGGTGACACCGGAAGGTAGTCATGCTAGCTCTTGTGTCTTTCAGAGCCTCCACCCAGTGCCCATTGATGGGCACCCACAGACTGTACTTACTAGTTTTGTCAGGCATGTGGGTTCTCTGCAACATCTTTCACCCAGATACACTAGAGCTAATTGCCCTCACTCCCCTCACTACCAATGGCATTTCCTCCCCCAGCGCTACACTCCCCAACCCCAGTGACTGCCCACCAGTAGTGGACTGTGCCCGCTTGGGACACTTGGCATCTCCCTTGTAGTGCTCTTTCAATAGTCATTCATAGCACTTCACATGAGCCTTTCCTGCAGACTTGTTCACAGTGAACCATTTCATCTTTTTCCTAGAGAGGGGGAAGGAAACCCTGTCCTGCAGAACTAGTTTGTGGCCCTTTAGAGAACTCCTTAATCTTTTTGTCCCCCCCTTCTTTTGGTTTGGGCCCTGTCCACCCTTGGCGTGATCCCTCCAGGTACCTTCTTGGGGACTCAGGTGCTAACCCAGTGGTCTGTCTCCTTGGCAAGCTCTCAGGCGTCAGCGAGCTTGCTGTCAACATGGTGTTGGTGCAGATCTGAAAAACAAAGACTGGACAGGTGCTCTGTTGTAAACAAATGGTATACGCCCTGGTAATCTTTCACCTCATTGCTCTTCTTGCAACCATCCAGAGCCTAGCAAGAAGAATTCACACAATCCACCCAGGTCTTTTGTGAATTCTTCTGACTATCCCTGAATTTCTGTCTATATATCTTTGTGGCCAAACCAAACTTCCTGATTAGGACCTCCTTCATGGGGGTGATACCTCATACTATCACTTCCTTCTAGGGCGAGTAGAGTGTCCCTCCTCTCACTAGTGATATGGCTCCACAAACTAGGTTCCCAATCTGCCTCAGGAATCTTGTACATTTGTAGAGCTATTTCATAGGCGTCAAACCATCTGTCTATGTCGTCTCCCACCAAAAAATCAGATAAGAAACCCTTGGTTATATGGACCCTCCAGTCGGAGAGTACAGAAGAATTGCTGCCACCGTCACTGCTGGACTCCATTTGTCTGACCTTGATGTCCAGCTCACTCAGGCTCAACTCCTGAGTCAACATTAACTTTTTCTCGTCATTAGCCAATCTCTTTTGGCTGTATTCCATCCCCATGGCTAGCCTTTTCTCTTCTAAGGCCTGTTTCTTCTTTTGCTCTTCCTCCTCCATGGCCAGTTACGTTTGTTTCTCCTCTAATTTGAGCTTGGCCATCTCCAATCTAAACTTTCTCTCTTCTCTCCTGTTCTCCAGCTCCTCTGTGGACCGGCCTTTGAATGACACACTGATCCCTGCCCTGGAAGGGGGTCTCATTCCTGGAAGTAAGTTGCTCACCTCCCCCACAGACAGCCGCCCAAGGCCTCCTCTCAGACCCTAGTCCACATCATCCTCCACACCCAGCTCTTCCCCAGTCTCATTTTCCTTTGAGGTTTCATTTGCTGCAGCATGGGCTTCTGAATAGGCTGTCAATGCCTTTGCAAATTCCAGCTTCTTGATCCTAGTAGGCAGCTCAAAATCCTTATAGAAATCTTTGAAATGGGCAACAGTTCAATCCTCAAGTTTGGCCATCTCAAACTCCATTTTTGCAGAGGTCGATGCCGAACCTCCAACCAGACATGATTTAGAGTAAGAAGCAAAAAACGCCAATCAAGGAGAATAAAAAAAAAAGGCAATTAAAGGAGAGTAGGGAAAAAAAGGAATGCCAATGAGGATCAGAGTGGATTGATTCTAGATGTGAGTCCTAGTGTACACCAAATTACTGTAAGGTACTCCACAAACACAAGTCCTATCCTCACTGCTGACTACCAATGTTAGATATAGGGTCTATAGATGGCAGAGGTATGCACCCTTTCCAAGTAGGGACGACAATCCTACTCAGGTTAAGTCAGTTACACTCCCTAAATTAACCTGTGCTCACTCTCTGGTAGCTTGGCAAAGAGCAGTCAGGCTTAGCTTAAGTGATAATGTGTAATGCATTTGTGCAACACAAATTAATGCAACAGAGTGAAAATTACCACAGAAAGACTCCACACCAGTTAAGACAAATCTGTGCATTTTTTATATAGATTTATTTTAAAAATGTATTGTTGTTATGTATTTCAGTGGTTTCTAGAAATAATTGTGAGTTGGAATGGTATATCAAATCCTTACAAAATTCAACGGTTTCCCTACTTTTTCATACACTTGTATGGGAAAGGAAAATGTAACACCTGCAAAGTCCAACAGTTGTCCTACTGTTGCTTCGACTGGAGTGAGAAACCTAAAAGTAACTTTTCAATGCCAAAAGAGTGTGAATAGCTAATGTAACTCTTCTGAAGTCCAACATTTCTCCAACTGTTGTTTAGACTGGAGTTGGAATAGTAAATCTATCCATTCTGAAGTCAAACACTTTCCCTGCTGTTGCTATCACTGTAGTGGAAATGGTAAATATAACCACTCCAAAGCACAATGCTTTCCCTACTGTTCCTTAGACTGGAGTATGAACAGCAAATTTAAACCCTCTGAAGTCCAGTGGTTTCCCTACTGTTGCTCAGACTAGATGGAAATAGCAAACCTAACTCCTTCTAAGTCCTATGTCTTCCCTTCTGTTGTGTAAATTAAATTGGGAATAGTACCTGATTTCTGTCCAAACTTCAACAGTTTCCCTAATGTTGGTTAGAGTGCATTTATTGTTGTTTCCTCTTATTTGTTTTTTAATATTTTGTTTTGTAAATGTTTAATTTTTTTTTAGAAAAATGTGTTTTGTTTTCAAAAGAAAATAATATTCTTACCTGTCTTTTGGTTGATATTCTTTTCCACTATATTTTTGACACACTAAGGGGTGGTTCCCATTATAAGCACAGGAACACAATTATATGAACATTAGATTTTTGACACAATATTTGTGTATGTCCATATTTTTGTACAATTTAATGTTTCAGCACTTTGCACCTGGTTTGCATTACAAAAGTGATGAAAACTGCTCCCAAACTTTCCTTTTGGGATTTACTTTCCAGCGCAAAAATGTAGTGTGGCGGCATTGAACCTGGCTCATCCCAGCCAAGCCTGTATCAAAATTTGTATAGTGGGTTCAAATCATTTCCAGGTCTAGTTCCATGGATTCAGAGGGCAGAGTTATCTGTAGGTGCTTAAGCTGCTGATGCTCACTTTGCACAAGACCTGCTGTTAAATAAATCAAAAATTGCATGTCTTGTTTTTGAATGTGTGCTCATGTAGTAACATCCCTTTTTGTGTGGTCACGCCCACATTTATGCTAGATTTTATTGATGGTTTTTGGAGTTTGCACACTGGAGCACTCCAAAAAACATGCCAAATTGGTACACCCCTAACTGACATATTAAACAGTGGACCTCAGCACCCTTGGTGCCACCTGCTACAGTGACCATGCAAATATGACTAGAGGCCTACCACTACAGAGTGTCTGTGAAGTTTTAAAACTGCAAATTCGACCTGCCAAAGTAATCAATCCTCACAGCCATAAGCACTCTTTTAATATATTAAATATTAATACTACACTCCTACATGGTATCTACAAGTAGGACATGTAAAATGTTAAAGATTAAACATGACCTTACAGTGAGAAGGCCTTAAAAGCATGTTTTCCTGTAGCGGTGTCAGCTGATCCACAAGAAAGCATTGGGGCATTATATTACAATTAGTTAATGTTATCTCTGCTTAGGAAATGATTTCAAAATGTATTCCTGGACTTTTTAAAATATTTATTACAACCCCAATTCATTGGTAAAGTCGAATTTGCAATGCATATTTTACAGAAGGTAATTGTTGAAAAGTTGCTTTTTACTTGACTAGAGTACCTAGAAGCCTATTTACCTGAACTTCCAACTGTCACTCAGAAGCTGAATAGAAACTAATGAGTTGTGAACTTTCTTCTGGACCTGCCTCTTCCTTTGTATCTCTTGTCAGCCAGGCATCAATCCCAGTGGTAGAGGAGCTTCCCTTAGAACTGGTTTTGAGTGACCATAGAGGAAGGTTACTTATTTCCCTACCCACATCTCTGGGTTCAGCATAAAAGCTCTGCACAAGGGAAGAAAGCTTCTGCCTGTTGGTTTTAGGTAGAGAGAGACGCAGAGTGTTTGCAGTAGGGCACACAGAAACTGCTGAAAACGTGGGTAGGGTTACCCCTCAGAGCTTTTCCTTTTTAGGTTGCAAGGGGCCTGATGTCACCCCCACAGGCTTGTGCCATGTATAAATGATACAATGCTGAACTCTCTCTTTAGAACACTACTGGACCTGTGAAAGACAGAAGAGGAGCTACACCTGTTACTGAGACTTGTAAGGAAAGCTCAAAGACTGAACCTGCTCCCATTCATGCCCAGGACAAAGAAGTTGACTCCAAGCGTCCTTTGCATGACCTCTTGTTAACGTACATAGACTGAACAAGTTGCTAGAAGCCCTTTCCTTAAACAGACCAGCAGACCAGATCCGAATGTTACTGCCATGGACCTTGCTGGTGGCTTCTGTTGGAGTGAATCTTGGTCCTCAGACCCTTGGCTATGTAAAAGTATACTCCTCCTGATATCCTGAAAAACGTGTGACTTAGAAATGTTTGGGCTTTAAAGACTTCGGGAGGACTGGGACAAACCTCTTAAGTCAATCTAGCGAAGATGCATTTGCATTGGGCTAAAGATTCAAGTTGCTCCCCCTTGGAGCTTTTCCACAGTAGCAAATCGGTTTCTGTTGGATATCTCAGAGAAGGTATCTGTCCTCTTGGAGCCTTGTTCATCTACATCTAGCAGCCTTGAACCATTGGAGGAATGCAAGCTCCAAAAAAGTGACCAAGCACTAGACAACCTCCACAACATAGGACTTCGACAGATCATGACAGAGCCAACACACTCGGCAGGACACACCCTCAATCCCATCTTCACTGCAGAAACCTCTGCCACTTTCAGCCACACCATGGAACTCCCATGGACAGATCACCAATGCATCCACTTCACCTTCAACTCACCCACCATCACCAGACTCCAACTCCAGCCAACGAATAGAAACTGGACAAGAATAACCGATGATCAGCTCAACTCAGCCCTCGCCATCGCCTCACCCACCATTACACGCAACGATGACCCAAACACCACAGCACGCACCTTCCACAAGTTGATCACCGACTACGCCAACACCATAGCCCCCTCAAAAAGAACAACAACACCCACGCAAAGAGAGCCAGCTGGTTCACCCCTGAACTCCGGGAATCAAGACGTACCTTGCTACCTTGAGAAAATCTGGAGAAACACTAAATCCACAGAAGCCCACAGCAACTTCAAAGCCGCCACCACCAAACACCGCCAACTCATCAGAAACACCAGAAAGAAGGCTATCGAAGACAGGATCGCCTCACAAGCACACAACAGCAAGGAGCTCTTCAAAATCCTCAAGGAGTTCACCCAACCCAACAGCGAGTCAACGGACATCCCACCCTCACAGGATCTTTGCGACATACTCAACACCTACTTCCACCACAAAATCAAGACCATCTATGACAGTTTCAACAAGGACAACCCACACGCAGAACCCCCTACCCACATCTCTGGGTTCAGCATAAAAGCTCTGCACAAGGGAAGAAAGCTTCTGCCTGTTGGTTTTAGGTAGAGAGAGACGCTGAGTGTTTGCAGTAGGGCACACAGAAACTGCTGAAAAAGTGGGTAGGGTTACCCCTCAGAGCTTTTCCTTTTTAGGTTGCAAGGGGCCTGATGTCACCCCCACAGGCTTGTGCCATGTATAAATGCTACAACGCTGAACTCTCTCTTTAGAACACTACTGGACCTGTGAAAGACAGAAAAGGAGCTACACCTGTTACTGAGACTTGTAAGGAAAGCTCAAAGACTGAACCTGCTCCCATTCTTGCCCAGGACAAAGAAGTTGACTCCAAGCGTCCTTTGCATGACCTCTTATTAACCTACATAGACTGAACAAGTTGCTAGAAGCCCTTTCCTTAAACACACCAGCAGACCAGATCCGAATGTTACTGCCATGGACCTTGCTGGTGGCTTCTGTTGGAGTGAATCTTGGTCCTCAGACCCTTGGCTATGTAAAAGTATATTCCTCCTGATATCCTGAAAAACGTGTGACTTAGAAATGTTTGGGCTTTAAAGACTTCGGGAGGACTGGGACAAACCTCTTAAGTCAATCTAGCGAAGATGCATTTGCATTGGGCTAAAGATTCAAGTTGCTCCCCCTTGGAGCTTTTCCACAGTAGCAAATCGGTTTCTGTTGGATATCTCAGAGAAGGTATCTGTCCTCTTGGAGCCTTGTTCATCTACATCTAGCAGCCTTGAACCATTGGAGGAATGCAAGCTCCAAAAAAGTGACCAAGCACTAGACAACCTCCACAACATAGGACTTCGACAGATCATGACAGAGCCAACACACTCGGCAGGACACACCCTCAATCCCATCTTCACTGCAGAAACCTCTGCCACTTTCAGCCACACCATGGAACTCCCATGGACAGATCACCAATGCATCCACTTCACCTTCAACTCACCCACCATCACAAGACACCAACTCCAGCCATCGAATAGAAACTGGACAAGAATAACCGATGATCAGCTCAACTCAGCCCTCGCCATCGCCTCACCCACCATTACACGCAACGATGACCCAAACACCACTGCACGCACCTTCCACAAGTTGATCACCGACTACGCCAACACCAAAGCCCCCTCAAAAAGAACAACAACACCCACGCAAAGAGAGCCAGCTGGTTCACCCCCGAACTCCGGGAATCAAGACGTACCTTGCTACCTTGAGAAAATCTGGAGAAACACTAAATCCACAGAAGCCCACAGCAACTTCAAAGCCGCCACCACCACACACCGCCAACTCATCAGAAACACCAGAAAGAAGGCTATCGAAGACAGGATCGCCTCACAAGCACACAACAGCAAGGAGCTCTTCAAAATCCTCAAGGAGTTCACCCAACCCAACAGCGAGTCAACGGACATCCCACCCTCACAGGATCTTTGCGACATACTCAACACCTACTTCCACCACAAAATCAAGACCATCTATGACAGTTTCAACAAGGACAACCCACACGCAGAACCCCCCCATCCAACCACTGATGCCAACAAACCCCCAGTCTCTAACTGGACACCCCTCTCCACCGAAGATTCACTAAAAACCATGAAGTACATACACTCCGGGGCCCCCACGGACCCATACCCCCATCACATCTTCAATAGAGCTGCAGACACCATCGTCCCCAAGCTCCACCTCACCATCAACTGCTCACTAGCTGCCGCCACCTTCCCCGACGACTGGAAAGGCGGCGAGATCAACCCACTCCTCAAGAAACCCTCAGCTGACACCACCGACCTCAAAAATGTCAGGCCCTTCCCCCTACTTCCATTTCCTGCGTAGGTCATAAAAAAGCAGTCAACAGCCAACTCACCACATTTTTAGGAAGCCACAACATCCTCGAAATCTCCCAATCCAGATTCAGGTCAAACCACAACACCGAAATGGCCTTCCTGTCTGCAACAGACGACATCTGCTCCCTACTGGACACGGGAGAAATGGAGGCACTCATCCTACTTGATCTCTTGGCAGCGTTCGACACAGTGTAACGCCGCGCTTAGACGTGGCGTCTCTTTCTGTCCTAGCGGATGGAACACGCTGCCGACACTCGGAGCGCGGTTCCCTGCGTTTTATTCTTACACATCCTGGGAAGCAATAACTTCGCTCCCTGTCGCGCTACACTTACCTGTAGCCCTTTTTTCTTCTTTTTTGTTGTTGGTGGTGGGTTTGTCTGGTCTTCTTTCCTGTCTCTGTCCATTTTGTGTCCATCTTGTCTTCTTTGTGTTTTTGTCCCAGAAGTATTCTGGTTTTCTTTTCTACTACTTTTTCCTATTCTTGTCCATGGGCTCTTCCCAATTCAAGAGGGTGTTCTTTCCCTTTCCTGTGATGTCACTTCCCTTTTCTCAGTACATAAGTCAGTCAGTCTTGTTCTACCTTGCGTTGCAAACACTTCCTTTTGGTTGTGCTGTTCGCTCCTGTTCTTTGTTCCTGCTTTTGCCTTAGGAGATTTTGCCTGTTCTTTGTTCCTGCTTTTTGCCTTGAGAGATTTGCCTAGTTTGTTCCTGTTGTCAAGTCCTGTTTTTTCTTGTTTTTTCTTCAGGAGTTCCTGTTAGCGGTTTTTCCCCAGTGTTGTTTTTTTTCCTTCTGGGACTCCTTCTGGAGGGTACGGTTTGCTTTGGGGTAGCCTGTCAAGTGGCACCGTGGCTACTAGAAGGGTTCGCCCTTATCTGGGAGTATCCAGAACCTGTAGAAGACCTGGTGTATTCGCCAACTCGGCATCCAGAGGTGAGAAGTCCAGCACAGTACGTAACACACAGTCTCCCATCACATCCTAATAAGAAGACTCCATGAAGCTGGCATTAGAGACAAGGCCCTCAACTGGATCCAATCTGTCCTCTCCGGCAGAACGCAACAAGTGAGACTTGCCCCCTTCCTCGCAGAACCCACACCTGCCACCTGCAGAGTGGCCAAAGGATCCTCCCTCAGCCCCACGCTGTTCAACGTCTACATGACCCCGCTAGCCACCATCATCAGAAGCTACGGAATAAACATCATCTCCCACGCCAACCACACCCAACTCACCCTCTCCAACAAACCAGACAAGGTCAGACACAACTTCCATGAGGGCATGAAATCAGTCGCCACCTGGATGAGAGTTAGCTGCCTTTAACTTAACACAGAGAAGACTGAGGTACTCATCCTGGGCCCTCAACCCAACACATGGAGCAACTCCTAGTGGCCACCCACCCTCGGAAACCCCCACCCCGCCAGCCAAGCCCGCAACCTCAGAATCATCCTGGACCCCGACCTCAGTATGAAGCATCAGATCAACTCAGTCACCTCCACCTGCTTCTGCACCCTCCCCCTCCTACGCGAGACCTTCAAATGGATCCCCCTTGAGCATAGAAAGACCTGCACACACACCCTCATCACCAGCAGACTGGACTACGGCAACGCACTACACCAGAATCAACAAAAAACTCACCCGCAAATTGCAAAACACCCAGAATGCTGCCACCAGATTGATCCTCGACCTACCCCGATACTGCCACATCTCACAACACCTACGCACACTGCACTGGTCCCCCATTGAGAAAAGAATTACTTTCAAAATCCTCCCCTATGCACACAAAGCCCTACACAACACCAGACCTGCCTACCTTAACCAACGACTCAACTTCCACATACCCCACAGGACCCTACGCTCAGCCCAGCACTCTCTTGCAGAAGTACACTGCATCCGGAAAACCAGATCAGGAGGACGCTCCTTCTCCTACCTCGCCACCACCACCTGGAAGGCCCTACCCATCCACATCAGAAAACCACCTCCCTCCCCACCTTCACGAAGGGACTGAAGACATGGCTTTTTTAATCCACCACTGGTACTCCCTACACCCCCCCACCAGCGCCTTGAGACCCTAACGCGTAAGTAGCTGTGCTTTCTAAAACTCTGATTGATTGATTGATTGATTGACCAAGCACCAGATTTATGTTGGCAGAGAGAGAGCTCTATTGCAATGGTGATGGAGTTCCCTCCCCACTAACATTATGGTCCGCCCACCCAAATTAGAAGTCTACAGACATGGTTTGATGATGGTGGAGAAAACTCTATTACTGCTGTGGCCAAACCCAGGTGACAGCCAGACAGAGAAAGTTCTGTTGGAGGTGTGGATATATGTCCGCCTACCTAATTTAGATTGGTAGACAAGTAGCTGTTTTTCAATGCCTTACCACCGTCAGGAAAAACCTAGCAGTAACGGACATTGAAAAGTGCTCTGGGCCAGTGCAGAGTTTTAAATTAGGCTGGTTGCACCTCTGTCAGGGTGATGAAGTAATTTAGTCCATCACCCTTCCAGAGAAAGGCTGCCAACCAAATTATAAATTAGGCCCCCAGAGCGAACATAGAAATCTTCACCTGGTGAGGCAACCTAAACTCTCTTTGCAGAAAGTGACTGCCCTCAGGCACACATTTTTTATTTCTTCAACTCAGGGTTTTCCTGCTAAAAAAACAACAGCTTCTCCAAGCTGTCATCTGATGGCCTCTTGGTGTTATAGAACCCTTCTCAGACACAGTCTGCTGCCTTGCCTCACTGAGGATTTTTCACCATTTCAGGGACAAAGGGACTGATTATGAGTCTGGCAATCGGACCACCAGATGACCATTTTAGCCGTCTTAAAAAGACTGACACACCGACGGTCCCCAGACCACTGACTTATGAGTTATACAGGCAGGACTGCCATCCGCAAACAAAAAATGCAAACTGCCCCCGATGCAGAGGCTTGTAACTAGGCAGTCTGACCTCTAGCACCATCAGCGCCGCGGTCAACCACAAGCATATTACAAACACACAGTCACCGTGGTGGTCCATTCACGGCAGTCAGCCAATGGTGGTTGACCACCGTGGTTCACGTTCAATAAAGTAACAGACAAGTGTACATTGGGTGAATTAAAAAACAACACAGCTGACATACATTGGCCAAGTGGACACACCTGCAAAGCACACTATAAAACTCACCCCTTCCCAGACTACAATCCATCTTTCCCCATTCTATTTCACACCCTTCAAACACATTGGCCATTTTTTTCCCACTATTCACTTGTCTTGTTCAATTAGTCACTGTAACCCGCTTTAATTCACAGTCATGTCACAGGCCAAAAACCCATGTTTTTCAAAGGATGAGTTGAGAGTCATGGTGGTTGAAATCATTAGATTAGAGGCACAATTGCTTGGAGCCCAAGTCCAGCACACTCCTTTCAGTAGGAAAATGAAAATGTGGGACAGGCCATAGGCACCACCCTTTGCACAAAAGAGGGCATCAGGAAGAGGTAGTGTGACGTCAGGGGCAAGGTGCATTCCCTGGTCTCCAAGCAGTAGCTGCAGGCCAAGAAGAATGGTGACGGCCCTCCCTCTGCCGATTACAAATCTTTCCCTGGGAGGGGAAGTCTTGGCGAACCTGCATCCTGAGGGCTTGATATGATTACCTGGGGGAATGGAGTCTAGTAAGTTACAACACAATAGCTAGCACAAAAAATCAATGTTATGCATGCCCACAGCTCAGCCTTTACCACTGTCTTGTTCAAGTACCTCACCTACATTCAATCCCCAGAGTATCTGGGTGTTAATACTATCTATCTGTATTGTTGAACCTAACATCACAGCTCTGAAGGACCATCACATGCCACATGTCCAAATGGTCCCTGTAAGTCTTTCAATGTCAACAAATCATCCCAGAACTCATGGTATGTCTCAACATGTAAATGTATGCCCAAACCTAAACACAGCCTGCATACAGATATGTAATACCCAAGATTTGTATAGCGTGTGTAGTAGAGAGAGTGACTTGACTACAACTCCCATGAGGCCTTGTGTCTGTAACTCCAAACACCAGCCCAGTGTTCACCTGTTCAAATACCCCTGTTCCTTAACTCTCAATAGAAGTGTACTCACCTGGGAGGATACCATTTGTATAGTGTGTGTAGTAGAGTGAGTGACATGACTGCAACTCCCAGAAGGCTCTGTTTCAGTAACTCCAACCACCAGCCCAGTGTTCACTTGTACAAATATCCCTGTTTGTTAACTTTCAATTGAAGTTTACTCATCTGGGAGGATACCATTTGTCAAGTGTGTGAAGTAGAGAGGGTGACATGACTGCAACTCCCAGGAGGCCTTGTATCTGTAATTCCAACTATCAGCCCAGTATTCACTTGTGCAAACACCCCAGTTCCTTAACTCTCAAATGAAGTGTACTCACCTGTCCAATAGGCCCTGTTTCTATAACTCCAACACCCAGCCCAGTGTTCAAATGCCCAAAGACACCTGATTATTAACTCTCAAATGTTGTTTGCTCACCTGGGGGATACTATTTATCAAGTGTGTGAAGCAGAGGGAATGACCTGACAACAAATCCCAGGAGTCCCTTTTTCTCTAACTCCAACCACCAGCCCAGTGTTCACCTGTCAAAATTCCCCTGTTTGTGAACTCCCAATTGAAATGTATTCAGCTGGGAGGGATCAAGATACAGTTCATGCACAAATCAGAGACTTGTCTGTCTTCCTAGCTCTATCTTGACTTGTTAAACCAAGATGAAACTGTTGAGAAAAGGAATGACACCTTACCCAGTGTGAACAACAAGTACTCCTAAGGCCTCCAACTGCATCACCAGATTGGTATTGGCAGCAGACTCATCCACACAGCACTATGCACATGATGACTCCAGTCACATATACAACCAAGTCCTGGGTTTGCCTGCATCACACTCAACTAGTCCTCCAAATGATCAAAGCCATAGCTTGCGTCTCCACTGTGTTGGCTGCGCTGCTGGTAAAATGTCACTTTCAGGCCATCTTCCAAAATGCAACTGATCTGCATATCTGATCAGCTCTTGAGTCAAATTGGATTGGCATGCTTCACACACGTCATGTCAAATCACCCAATACCATGGTTATTTGGCACAGTTGGATTACCTACAACTTAACTTTGTCTGAGGTCTCTGCTTACTGTAAAACAAAACCTTTGGAGGTATACGTCACAATTCAACCATTACCAATGTGCATTTTCCAACAGGCACATCTACCGGTGGGCAACAGAGGCCATGGAACAGACTACCACTACCCCGCTGGATGAAGACCTCAGTGATGACCACACTCCTGGACTTCTGTGGGCCCGCTTGGTGAGGCCACTGGGATTGCTCTTGGCCAGGACACTAGACATGTCTTGGGAGTCTATTAGGAGTCCCAAGGCATGATGGGCCAGGTGTTGACAGGAGTCCAGGAAGCTAGGGGTGGGGGTCTTGCAGTACCTTTTCATAATCCACTGTGCTGCTCAGTGTTTCAGATAGATTACCTTCAAAGAGCTGAAAGCCTCGGTTTCTGTTGTACAATAAATCAACAATGTTCCTTCTCTGGAGTTGTAATTTATCACCCCACCCCCAGGTCAAATTTATCATTTTCATAATTCACTTGCAGAAACCATTCTTCCCTTTGACTACTGTACTAAAATTTGACTGTTTTCAGTAATTTTAACTTTCATAATGCCAAAAGAACCAATTACTCTGCCAAAACTCCTATGGGTACCCTAGTGGCCTTTAAACTTTCTCAATTAGCAGTCAGCCCCACGCGCTCCACTGGGCATACCCTTGGTTTAGTTTTCAATAATTTTCAAGCACTTATGGCTGGCCAGCCAGAAACTCCAATTTGGTCTGACCATAAATTTATTCTTTTAAGGATTGTGACTGATCCTATTGGTATTAGAGGAAAGTGAGCAAGTAATGATGGTCAGAACTTCTGGCTTTGGAATAAAGTGTAAGGTCCTAGTTTAGTCCACCCTCCGACTGGCTCTACCCTCACAATGGTAGGGGAAATAAGTACAGATTAGGACAACTTCAACAATTGGATTCTTGAGGAACTTGATGATTTAGCACCACAGAACTTGTTTCAACCAAAGTTATGGAAGCCATCTGCCCATGGCCTTCTCTGGCCAAGGAACAAGCAGTTGGAACGGGTATGGAGATTTAGTTATCTCACTAATGATGAGGCTATCTACAGAGCCACAATTAAGAGATACCATAGTTTAATCAAAGAAGCTGTATTTCACCGCTAAAATTCATCTAACAATGACTGAAGAGTAATCTATGAAATAGCTCTGGATTTAGAACATTCACTAGAGCTGTGTGATAACTTGGTAACATTTTTTCGTAGCTATATAATAAGGTTTCAGGCAAGCCAATTGGAGAGGAGCTGCAAAGGGCCTTTGCTTGGGTCTCCCCTAATGTTACTCTTTGGGAGTTTGACTTCATTACATTACAACAATCTGATCTTGCTATATTGACATGTAAATCAGGGTTGTCCACTTACCATTGACCTCCTTCTATATTTTCCAAGGCTACTGAGGTCATTAATCCCATCTTAAACTCTATTCTTAACCAGTCATTACTATGGGCCTCTGTGCCTCATACATGGTAGTTAGTCCTAACAAAAACACTGTTAAAGAAATCAAATGCAGATTCTAAGAACATAGCTAATTTCAGATCCATTTGTCTGTGTCCTCCTCCAGTGAAAATGTTGGAAAAAATGTGTTAATCTCCAATTTGTAAATTATTTGAAAATACACAAGCTTGTACACCCCCTCCAAGATGGTTTTAGACCATGGCATTCCATGACATCTGCTCTTTAGGAAGTATTAGAATCCATAAACTTTATGCTGGATAATCGTAGTAATGCGGTACTCATTCTCCTTGATATGTCGAGAGCATTGAACACTGTATTTCATTATGTTTTATTAAAGTGTCTTGCTGACATTGGTATTAATGCAAAAGCCTTAGCATGGTTTCAATCTTTCCTAAAAGATAGGAAACAAGTGGTAGCAAAGGGTTCTCTCTGACCAAAAGAAAAAACATTAGAATTCAGTGTGCCCCAAGGCTCCTCCTTGAACCCCACTCTAAGTAATGTTTATATGTCCCCGATAATTGTTCTAATAAAGTCACTTGGCTTCTCCATTATGTCATATGCAGACATCACACACTGGATTTTGTCCCTTGACAAGAACCCCTCAAGCTCTGAAATTAACTTTAAAAGTTGTTGCTCTCAAGTAATCAAATGAATGACTTGGAATCTTTTGAAATGCACCACGGAAAAGACTAAAATCTTTTGTTTTAGACAGAATAATTAATTTTCTGCCTGTGATAGGTAGCATGAAGATCTTAAAAGCCTCCTCCTTTCACTGATGTGGCCAGAAATTAGGGAGTTAAATTTGATACTGGCCTATCTTTCCACCACCAACTCACCGCTGTTGGGGGAACATGTTTTTCAATGATCAAGCTGCTAAAAAGGTTTATTGAGTTTCTTGTTCTAGAAGTCAGGAAAACAGTAGGTCATGACTTGATCACTTCTACGAATGCTATTGTAAAAGTCTTTACCTTAGCACAGCTTAATACCTGATTAAGAAACTTCAAGATTTGCAAAATGCTGCAGTCTGCCGTGAATTTAAACTTGCTTGCTTGGCTTGCACCACTAAGTAAATAAGGCAACTTCATTGGCTTTTGGTGAGAAAGTGGATTTTGTTTAAATTTTTAATTATAGTTTTTAGAGCATTCCATTAGAATGGGCCAAAATTTCTCTCACATTGGTTTACATGATATGTCCCCCCTAGAGCTTTGAGATTGGCTAATGACAAGCTTCTATCAATTCCCAGGTGCAGGTTGAAGATTAAAAGAGGCAGATCTTATTGAGTGCTTATCGCAAAGGCCTGGAACTGGCTTTCTCTTTATTGGAGACAAGGGGAAAATGAAACCACCTTTGCAAAGCTCCTAAAGACCTGGCTTTTCTGTCAGCCACAATTTGACCCTCTCCATGGTGCGAGTTGACCGATACAGATAATTGTGAATTTGGTGCTTAGATGTCCCAATGGATGTGATTCTTGCACTTTACAAATGACTATCATTCATACAGTAATTCCTAACACAAGGGCAAGTCCACACTGTGTGGCATCCACTTCCCCTTACCTTAGACAGCTAGGGGAGGGGATTCTGCCCAGTATTTGCAGTTGAGTTCCCTTGTAGTACACCCAATGGAGTATTTTCTGTTGGACAAGTCTCTGACCTTAATGACCACTTAATGTAGATGCAACAATGCAGACTCCCAATCTATGTCCTCCAAGTCTCCTGTGTCCTGTTCACAGTGCCCCCTCAGGGATTGTAAGCTGTCTGGCCCATTGTTTATGAGTGTGTGGTAGGTCACGGAAATTACCTTTACTGTCATCTCATCCCCTAATATCATGCTCTCCACAGGGCTACTGTCATCTGGGACTCCAGGTCTAAAGGCTCACCTGTTAGGGCATGTCTTATTTGAAAATAGTAGAACTCCTGCAAGGGATCAAGGTCATTGTCTGCCTGTGTATCTCTTTCCCACTGCGTCTTGCAGGGTGGACACGCCCATTAAGTCCCATTTCATGTACCCAACACATTTCTTCACCTCCTTCAAGTGGTCTCCCAACCAGATGGAGGTAGGCTATGTTAGTTTATCCCTCAAACCCAAGAATGTCATAATTTTATCCCATGAAAACCATAGAAATTCAGTAGTTATAGCTAGAGTTATTTCAAGTAATTATAACTCACGCCCTAAGGTAACTATAGCTTGGGTACTTTCCAGCAGTTTTAAGATCTTCTTAGACTTCTTCAATGCTTGATTTTGTTTGCGAGAATGTGTTACACATAGTAGTGGAATGTCACTCATAATTACACTGAAATTATGAAAATATCACACATGCTTTTCTTCCCGTTTGTAGCCCTTTCAGGCTATCTGGGACATGCGGGGAGCCTCAAGGCCTCCTCTGCAGTCCCATCCATCTCCACCTGCTGTCAGAAGCAGCTCCCTGCTTGCTGGATGGATGTTTGCATCTCTCTTCCCTGCACACATATCTGCGTGCAAGGAAGAGAGATGAAAACTCCACTTTCTGGCAGCGGGTCCTGCTTGACAGATCGCGCTGTCAGAAAGCAGACTTTGTTTGCTTTTGGTTGCCAAACAAAAGCAAACAGCTATATCCCAGGAGTGGGCACCCCAGGATATAGCAAGAGCAGGCCCCTGCGGTGTGATGGTCCCCAGGGCCAGCATTGGCTCCTCGATTAGGGCCGTGTGGCCCCCTCCAACAAACAATGACCCGGGGAGGTGGTGGTCCTAGGGCCTTGGGGTTCAAAATGGACCCCTCTTCAGATTTTTATTATAGCCCTGTGGAAGTAGTAGTCCCTGGGGCTGCAGGGGCGGTGTGTGCCCCCCATACAAAATATGATGAATGCCCTGGGAAGGTGGCAGTCCCTGGGGATTTGGGGGGGGCCGGGTGTCCCCCGCATTTATTTTGATTAAAGCTCTGGGGAGGTGGTGGTCCCCGGGCCTGTGGGAGGGACCAGGGCCCCTCCTGCATCTCAATAAGTTGAAGCCCCAGGGAGGTGGTGATCCCTGGAGCTGAGGGGGAGGCCAACGGGCCTTCCCCACACAAATAACTCATTTTGCCTGGGGTGTGGGGGGCCGCCTGGCCGCCCGCACGTATTTTATGTATCACACTGGGAAGGTGGTGGTCCTTGGGGCTACGAGGGGGTTGATGCTCCCCTGTAACATATAAACAATGTAGCCAGGATTTGGCCCCTGAGGAGGCTTCAAAAAGACAAAGTGCAGGAGCACGCGCTTCATTTTTTTAAAACAAATTTCTCAAGATCCATGGAATCGCCTTGATTTGCAGCAAAACTTTTAAAAAATGTTCTTTAGCCCTGGGGGGTACCTTTGGAACCGCACCACCCGATCTAAGGGGCATAGTGTCTGTACCCTGGCCTGTTTTTTCACTTTTTTTCTGGGACTCGATTCTTGCCTAGTCCCAACATGGTTGCCAACACTTCTATGTTGAAGTGTTGGCAGTCAATGAGATCTCAGCATGAGATTGGTAAGGGTCACGAATCCTATAGTCCCTATACATACAAATTTGGATTTTTTTAATTTCTCAAAAATTACTGAATGGATTTACACCAAATTACAAAAAGGGCTCTTTCTGGACCAAGAGCTACCTTTCTGCCAAATTTGAGGTTTTCCGTCCAGTGGTTTTGGCGGTATCACTGTCCAAAATATCTCTGGAAAACTAAATGTGGTAAAATGTGTTTTGGGACCCCCCCTTCTTCTCGGCCTCCACTCAATGAATCACCCTGAAAACTTTCCAGACAGCAGCTAAAGTGAGTGTCGTATTGTCTAGGAAATTTTGTGAAGACTCATCAAACGGTGCCAAAGCGAGCGCCACTAGGTAAGTATATATATGTGTATATATACATATATATATATTCATATATATATATATATATATATACATATATATATATATATATATATATGTATATATATATATATATATATATAGTGCAGGTGGGTGTGGGTTTATATCAGAGCCATCTCTAATCTCATTTCCGGGCCGTCCCTGAGGGAGAAGCACTAATCATTTATGCACTGCAGCTGGGCTGCCCAGCAGTAGGCTCTGAGATCAGGAAATGACACCCCCACTGTGTAAGTCGTGTTGCAGGCTGAGCAAAGTTAGTCGTGGGGTGTCTCCAAACCGTAAGAGTGTGCTCAGTAGAGTGTCAACGCCATAGAAGAAGGCATCCAGGATTGACCATGGGCAATTTTCAGGAAGTACAGGAATGTCAGGTGGATAATCTTCTTAAATAGGGAAGACTTACCTAATAATGAGAGAGGCAGGTGTCTCCATCTGCCCCCATCAGTTTAGAACTCTTGATAGAGCACTCCTAGAATTTTCTGTATGAACAGGGAACTATTGTTTACCTCTTTGATCCCCAGGTAGCAGAAACCTTCTTTTGCAACTCTCCATTTGGATAAGATCAGAATTAAGGTGGTAATTTAGACAGTGGCGGTAAAAGCCGCCTACCACTGTGGTGACAGCCACCAAAATATCGCCACCAGGGCTACCATCCATCCACCAGGCTATGAGCACTGCCGGACTTCCGCCACAAGAAGGGCTGAAATCTGGCAGTGATCAGACTGGTAGATGGTGGTAAGCTGGCGCTGCTACCACCAGCACCACCATGCCAGTTGAACGCCGCCAGCCGTATCATGACCTGTGATACCGCCTGGCGGTGTTCAGCTGGTGGGGCAGCGCTGATGGTAGCAGCGCCCCTTCCTGTTCCCTGCCAGACAACCTCCCCAGAGCAGGTAAGGTGATCGTCTGACAGGGGAGGGGGTGGGACGGTGGGGGGCGTGTTCTGCGTGTGTGTGTGTGTATGTCTGGAAGAATGCATGTATGAATGCGTGTATGCCAGTGTGTGTATGAATGTGTGTATGGATGAGTGTAATTTAATGGGTGTATGCGTGGTGTGTGTCTGTGTGTCTGTATGGGGGTGTGGGGCTGTGTGGATGAATCGGAATAGTATGCCTAACCAGCGAAGGCAGGGGGCCTCACCCCCATAGGATCCAACCTCCCCCCTCGCCTTGGCTCACCTTCGTACCTTCTCCAAAAGGGGGGGCCCTAGTGCACCCCAGATCCGTGGTTCACCTCACTCTCCAGAAGTTGGAGGTGGGCCCCTTATACACTGCACCCAGTTTGAGGATGTCGCCCAAGCTGGTAAGCCATGGCCCACCTCACCTCCCAGCTAGGGAAGGGGCACAAGTAGCTCCTATTGGGCCCAGCCCCTCTGTGCCTGGCCATAGCAGCCAATGCAGAATCTCCAGCTGTCGCTGCAGCCTGCAGTGCCCCCTCCAATTATCTGTGGAGAGACTCAAGCAGCCATGTCGTTGCCTGTCCTGGGGTGTTGAGTCTCACCGGTGCTTTTGCCCACTGCACCTCTCATGTGACTCCGCGACCCGGGGATCTTGTTGCTGCTGGGCCGTTGAGTGCTCTGTGCTCCCTGATCATAAAATCTGCTTCTTCCTCTGCTTCACTGGTTACCTACCCGACCATAGAGTGTGACGGGTCCAACACCGCACAACATTGCCAGATTGGGATCGGATGTTTGGGGTGTAGGCCGAACTTCAGCAAAGCTCGATAGCCATCATGTCGGCTTGGCCACACCCCAAGAAAATTACTTTTAAGTTACTTGCAAAGTCATTAGGTGCATTTTGTAAGTGAATTCTGTAAAAAAAGAAAAAAAATACAAAGTTGCAAATTACAAAGCTTTTGTGTGAAAAAGAGAAATAAATACAATCAAATTAAAGGGGGCATCGCAGACAGTTTCCCTTCTTCCACCACCATTCCACCTTGGAGCAGCCTGAAATGAAAAAATATATATCACCTTGAAATGATTCTTGATAACTCTCTCTGTTATTGTCAACTTTGAAGACTGAGGGTTTACTAAATGCCAACAAAGTGTTACAAATGTATTAAAATATAGACATACAGCTAGGTTCAAAGCAAATATGAGCATGATTGGAAACAACAATTTGAAACCAACTTCACCACTGGTTCCTTACGCACTAAATACTCACTTTTGCCTTCTTATGATATTGTTAGGAAAATCTGCTCAAATTGGGTAATTTTTCATCACACATCCATTTGCATTTAAGCACCTTTGGTCTTTAAAAAAAACCTAAGTAAATCCTACCTGCATGACTGTAGGTTTTAAAGATTTCTAAGGTTATGCCTGACAGTCGTAGGTTTCCTGTTCTTAGGATTTTTTGTACATAGGCAATTGCAACAATTCAGAAAGCAGTACCACATGTGTAATTGTACATAGACTACCATTGCACTTCGAAAATGTCATTGCAGATGAGCTAATACATTTTCCGGCCACAGGAAGAACATATTCCCTGTGTGGATATCCTTTCCTTTGAACCCCTCTAATGTTGAGTTTGCTCCTTTCTCATACCCACCCACCATGTAAAGGGATTCTTAGGGCCAGAGGAACAAAGCATTTCTCCCCTCGCCATCAGTCCAATTTTTAGAATTAGGGTGTTAGCGACTGGTAAAATGCTGTTTCTAATGTACAAAGTGCAAAATGTGATTCAGTTACTTGTTAACGAATCGCAATTTGCATTTGCGATTCGGTATTTGGAAAGGGCGTACTTTGGAAGTCCCTTCCAAATACTGAATCGGTATGGTATGTATTAAAACATAACAGTTGCTTTATTTAAAAGCAATCACAGACATGATGGTCTGCTGGCCCCAGTAGGCCACCATCCCTGTGAAGGATGCAGCTCCTAATAGGTCACAAATTGCAACCTACCTCATTAATATTCATGAGGTAGGTTGTTTTTACGCCCACTAGAAATTGCTAATTCGAAGTTGTAAGTTTTATTAAATATGAATTGCAATTTCATAATTGCGATTCAGTAAGAATCATAATTTGGAAATCACAGTTCCTACTTTTTGCACATCTGCCCTAAGATCTGGATGCACAAAGCATTTTTCAGATTGTTTGTGACCACAGAAATGCTTTTTAGGATGTACAAACACCAAATTACGGTTCATTACCTTGTTACCGAATCATAATTTAGGTTTTGTGATTCAATATTTGGAAGGGGTGTGTTGAGGGCGTCCATTCATAATCCTGAATCGGAATGATATGTAAAAATGTTTTGCGACTGAAATGTGCACTTGCACTTTACCACTAACACAAGGAAGGAAGACCACTGCCTACTCTTAAAAAATGAAACTTCAAAGTTTCATTTTTTTCTTTTTAAATGCATCCCATTTTCTTTTAAGGAAAAAGTGCTGTGTTTAAAAAACAAAAACGATTGCTTTATTTAAAAGCAATCACAGACATGGTGGTCTGCTGACCCCAACAGGCTACCATCCCGGTGATGATAGCGAATCCTAATGGGTTGTAAATTGAGACCTACCTCAATAATATTCATGAGGTAGGTCTATTTGGGGCCAGCAGATCACCATGTCAGTAACTGCTTTTAAATAAAGCATTTTTGTAATGCAGTCCATTCTCCTTAAAGGAAAACGGGATGCATTTCAAAATGAAACATTTAAAGTTTTCCTTTCATTTTTTAAGAGTAGGTAGTGGTCCGTGGCACCACTGCCTGCTCTTAAAAAATGTTTTTACAAACAATCACAAAAGGGAAAGGGTCCGTTGGGGACCTCTTCCCATTTGCCAATGAATTACCACCTATTTGAAATAGGTGTTAAAATACGACATTTTTTAAACCGCATTTCAGTCGCAAAACTTGCATATCACTACGATTTGGTATTATGAAGGGACAGCCTAAACACACCACTTCCTAGTACCAAATTACAAAACCCATTTACGATTTGCTAAAGGCTTACCGAATCACAAATAGGGTTTTGTACATTTAAAAAAGCCTTGTTGCGTTCGCAAACGGGCCGTTTCTGTGGCCTGTTTACAACTACAAAAACTCTTTCCACATGTGGCCCTAAGTCCCAACTCTTTGAGTCTAAATTACTTTTGCACAATATTGCACCATCCTCAGTGTAATATGCGCCACACCTTATCGTGAATTGTTTGCATTCATAAACTGAGATATTTGTATGTGTTAGAATTACAAACACAAATGGGTTTGTGAATCGTGCCTTTAGATCAAAACTGTCACCTTTTTCTGACTGCAGTTCCCTTGTATGGACTTTTTGTGCATGCATTTGAAAAAGTCACTGAAGTGACTGCTATTTCTTTGATCTTGGGAGTTGATAATGTTGGTGGGCGGCACTTCACGGCAAACATGTTTCTGGGTGGAAACTATTTCGCATTAACAATTAACGACAGAGTACGGAATTCTAATTGTAAGGCTGCTGAAACATGCAATTGTTTTGCATGGTCTATAATGTTTGCTTGAGTTTTAAATTCGAAAAAGAATTTGAAATTGGTACCTGCAAAAAAATAAAACCTTCTTATTGCTGGATAACAAGCTCATTTAAAAATAAACGAAAATCCTTAGGTTTCAGAATCGTAGATTTTTCTACATTGCTAAAGATGTTTATCTAATATTTTATACCTCTAAAGTATAATTTTCAAATTCGTGCGCTGGTACCAGAATAAATTATGGGTAGTCTATGATTTACATAGCAGTAGTCCCTGAAAATGTTTACCATGAAAATGAGGTTAGGACAATTTATTTTTCAGCCTACCCTTTTCTTGTACCTACTGTGCAGTTTCATTCTCAGATTGCAAAAAAGTAACCTGTCAGAATGTGAAAAATAGTGTAATAAAAATGAAAATGGCAGTGTATTATTCAAGGATGTTGACGACTCTGAACAACACATCAAACGCTAAACTATTTTCATCACGACCATTTTAATCCAAAATGTGAACATTCCATGAAGCACTGCTGCCATTGTTAAATCTTTGTTCTCAGATAATGTTAGAATAATATTTATACTAAATAAAATTAATATATGCGTGTCAACTATTATCGAAGTGAGACACGGATTCCCTTGCCAGTGACACTGATCATGGGCAAAGCCAGACCCTATTACTTAAAATGTTTATGACTATACATGCGCTAGAATCACAAATGCTTTGTCGATTCACAGTATATAAATATTTATAGGTCATACAATAGAATGGTGCCTATGTATCTCCTCGCTAGCATACAGTCTCGACTGGTGTTCTCCTGTAACAGTCAGCCTTAGTGAAATTCTACCGAACAGCATTGCTGGAGTAGTCTAACAACATACCGCCCTCCCCTTAGCAGAGGACTAGGCGGCAGGACACCCAAGATAGTCCTTACAAATGTAGTAATTGTTTCTTTCCCTTGCGAAGGTCTGAGTACAGCACTCATGGAGGACCCAACAAGGGAGGCCATACATTGAGATCTTTATTGGAGAGCTCAGAATGTGGGTGGGAAATTTGTGAGCCTATGTAGATTTCATTTTTTGTCCTACTCTATGCAACGTCCTTAGCCAATGGTATTTGCTCCCATCCCTCTTCTCAACTAGTCATAATGTGTCATGCTTCACATAATCGCACAAGATGGAATTATGTCACCATATTCACCTGACTCCTGACCCTAAATAGATGATTCTCATTATGGAATAGTTTTCATCCTCATAGGTGGACATTAAATCAGTATGCCAGGTGATAGCTGTCAAGAGGACAGAGATTAAAAAAGTAATCCCTCGGCACCCAGCGAGCAGAAAAATATTAGAGCAGTATGTTTTTCTGCTCACTCAGCCATTTGAGACAAATGGTCCACTAGAATGCCACGTTAAAAGTTTCTTCCAACTTCACTTACCCATAAAAAGATATTCTCTGTGGCCACCTCCCATGTGGTCCACCCAGGAGTCCACAGAGGACAGAAGGCCTGGTTTAGGCCTAAATATACTCCATGCTGACACAGGCCTGAATTATTCTATTTTAAAAATAGTCTAATTCTTGGGAGTATTTGTCAGCTACAAACAGCCTGAAACGAGCTACCTCCAAGTGGTAATTGCACTGAGTCTGTTTTTCCTGGTATTCAGGAGCCTTTTTGTAGAGCTTTTACCGGTCTCATGACATTCTTTGCCATAAGTACCGCTGGGCAACGAAGAACCAAGAAACGTAAAAAGTTTCAGTTAGCAGAAATATCTACCACTTAAAGGTAAGGGATGAAAAAAGCGGAAGGCATTGAAGCTAGGGATCCACTTGAAACTCATGGGCATGACTATCAATAGGGTAGCAGGACATTGTCATGGGGCTAGGTGAACGTGAGTGGCTCACTGCATTTCAATAATGGATAGTAAGAAATTAAGCTATTAATTGAGAGAAGGTGAAGCCCTACTTAAATAATAAACACAATATTTGTCAGGATGAACCACAAAAGTAAAAAAATTAACCTGTGCTTGAACTTCTAGTAGCCTGGCACTAAGAGGCAATGTGCAAAATATTTATGCAGAACATAAACAGTAATAAAGTGAAAACACAACACCAGAAAAATTGCAACCCATTTTAGAAAAATAGAGTAAAATCTAAGAAATAAAAGGACACCAAAGTGACAAAAATCCAATCAGTAGAATGGGAGCTAATCCTTTTCAAAGTCAAGTAAAAATAGTGCCAAGATCAAAAAGTGCCACTCTCTGTTATCTCACCACGCTGGATCAGGGAAAAGTTACAAGTACAGCGTGGCCACGATGGAGTGTGGGTCAGATACAGGGACTATGTTAGTCCCACTAAAGAGTTACTTATCATGTCTGGCGTGAAGGAAGCCATTCACATTGTTTGGGCTATGAGAAGAATGTTGGAGTGCTGTGGATGGTAGTTGCACTAGCATGAGGAGCCAGTCATCGCAAGAGCTTCACGTTGGTTGATTGTTGTGGACAGTTACTGTTTGCGCAAAGTGCAGGTCACGTATTGTCAGTCGTCACAAATGATCACTGTAAGCCTGAATAACAAGTCTTGCTGGAGCTTTACGTTGGTGATTTTTGTGGAAGGGCGATTCTTGGCACGAAAACGTCACTTCACGATCTTGAGGAACCCAAATTTCAGGATTTTCATATTTTCTGGAGGAGGAGTTCTCACTGATGCCAGACAAGGACCTCAGGTGCACCTCTTGGGAATCAAGACTCAATGCAGAATAGGCCGGCAGCTGGGCTCACACAGGTCCAGGCAGGTCCAGATGATACTAGTCATCTGGGCAGTTGCAGGGAGGCCACTAAAAGCTTGTTGTGTCCCTGTAGATCACACAGAATGTCAGCAAACTGACCTTTGTGAAACCTGGGTTCAGGGCAAGCAGGTCCAATACTTCCATCAGTTATCAGGGCAGTCCCTCTTTCTCAGACACAGGACAGCCCCCCATATGACTCTTCCAGGAGACCAAGAGTGTTCTGATTGTTAGTTCTAAAGGTCCCATATTTATACCTGGTGCCAGTCTTTGTGTAGGGGAATTCCCTGACCTATTCCCAAAACTGATTCTGGTGTCAGGTTCCTTTGTGTGTGCTGCAGGCATGGCACTTTGAAGTATATTCAGGACAGGAGACAGCTCCTCCCCAGTATAGAACTCAGAACAGCAGAGCCATTCACAGTCATGTGGCTCTGGACACTGGCATCAAGACTCTGGATACCGGCATCTATTCACAGTTGGTTTGGGGCAGAAAACACCTGCTTTGTAAAAGTTGCATTTTCAACATTGTAATTTAAAATCTGACTTTACCATTAAAGAGGATTTTAAATTACAATTAATTTGAGTGTAAACATAATTTCTTTTGCTACTTCCAATCTGTCGTTAGCACTTATTAAATGTAGTAAAGTAGCCCAGTGTTAGTCTATGGAAGAGATGGGGCCTGCAAAAGTGAAAAAATACTTTTTTTAAATTCAAAATCTGTTTATTACATTTTTGTTTTGTCAACAAGGCATGTGATACAAAAGACAGGCCACAAATGGGCAGTGGAACATTCAGATAAATTCACATTCACAATATACCTTTATTTATAACGCAAGCACAGAGGGCTACAAGCTTATGAGTAGTGCAACAGCAGGACAATGCCAAAGCAACAACAAAGAAGTGCATCCACAACAAGAATAGAAGGACCGTGTGGTCCATGTGTGTGCCCTGGGCAAGGTAAGCTCTCCCTTCATGTCACCCACCTTGTGATTCAACTTAAAACTTAAACACATATCATACTTTTTAAAATACCAAGCACCTTGCCTTATGAGTGGTTATGGTTTACCTTATGTGTTACCTTTGGATATTAAAAAGGAAGGTAACCTGGTAAAACGTTTATTTTGCTAGGTCGAAATGTCAGTTTAAAACTACACTACAGGCGGTAGTGGCAGGTATGAGACATATTTTGCAGTGCTACTTTGGTTTGTGGCACAATGGATGTTGCTGCCTACTAGGTACATTTAGGAAAGAGCACAAGCATGTTAGCACTGGTTAGCAGAGGTAAAGCGCACAGAGTCCTAAAACCTACACAAACAAGTTCAGCAAAGCAAGGGAGTGAAGGCAAAAAGTTTGAGGAATTTTAATTTACAGTGGCTATTTAGGGGAGCCTACTTTCCTTGCTTGCAGAGTTCTCTGGCACTCCCTGCATTCGTTACATAAATACATTGGACTATATAAAATATACAGATATGTTGCTTAATAGCCTGTTCTCTGTTAGATACTGTTACATTTCCATTTTTTAGAAACCTGCACTGCACACTTTTCATTTAATTTTGCTGATTCACAATTTCAAAAATCAAAGCATGGTGGATAGGTATTATTGTTCCTTAATTTATTTTAAAGTTTTGTAAAGCACCATATGTACTTCCATTGTTATTAAAGAACACAAGATCAACAACTCAAAGTAAAAGCTGTATAAAGTGACAAAGTCAGGTGCTCGCCAACATGATGCAAAGTATACAGCCTCATCTGGTATTCCTCAAATACTGCGCTCTTGTCCCAAGGGTTAACCTGAATAATTAAGGGCCTGGTTTAGAGTTTGGTGGATGGGCTGTTCTGCCACAAACGTGACAGATATCCCATCCGATCTGCCATGTTACAAGTGCATTATATTCAATGGCACTTGTAAGACGGCAGAATAAGAGTCATCACTTTTGCGCCTGAGTAGTCCATCCATCAAACTCTAAATCAGCCTCTTGGTCTTTAAGATGTTTCCGGACCAGAGATGGTTTTCAGGCGGCAGTTCTGAAGTGAAGATTCAATAGCGTCAATCTGGTTCCACGTTTATGATGTCTGGAGATCAGCTGGAGCATAAAATGTCAGCATAAAATGACAATTGGACAAAAATAGATTCCTGGTTTAGATGTAGTGGGGAGACAAATTTTGCAAGCAGCTGGATCTTTTGTTCCAATGGGCCATGTGGTGATTAGAGATAATCGTGATTTCGACCCTTAACTCCAGTGGCTTTCAAGGCTAGTTTTTCCCAATCACATCCCAAAAGATTGAAGCATGGCTTGGCTACTTGAAAAGGTAGCCTATGCAGTCAATCTATAAGCAATTTTGCGATCCCTGTGCAAACTAATGTATAGTAGTCAAGCCACCCCATTATTAGACTTCTCATCCACTTCGATGGTTGGTGTACAGGGACAGAGGAATTCCATGTGCATGAATAGATGTAGACTTCACCGGTGACTACAGTATTGATCTGAGGTGTGCGCAATAGATCAAGTATGATACACTGATTTCTCACTTTGTGCAATGTGGATGATCTTGCCCAGGTATTCAGGGATTTGTGTGAAATCTTTTTGTCAAGCCTGTCCCAGTACAACAATCTCCATTTTTGTTCCATTCAAGACCACAAAGGTTTCATTTACACTATGAAAGTGTGTGGGCTAGGTATTTCATCATGTTAAGTGACAGTTTGAAAATTACCTTTATCACACAGTAGTTTATTTGCCACAGGAGGTGATGTCTTTGCTGAAAAATAGGGGTCAAAGATGGAATCCCCATCGATCACCAAGTTTCATACTTCAACTCAATGATTCCTTGAACCAATGCACACATGCTAGCTTCACCTATGGAGGAAAGAAGGCATCCACTCTACAGCCATATCAAATATATCAAATATGTGGTCTGTTTTTTGAGTCTTCAAGTGTTAGCTTGCAATGCACAGTCCTTCAGGCTGCTCAGTGGTTAAGGTGTATCAGAATATCGTGCATGCCTTCATCCAGGTTGGTGAGAAAGCCCAACCAGATACATACCATTGCAGGCTTTGTTTGTGGTTTTTGTGGAAGCCCAATTGTGGTTCTTGTGGGCAATGGTTTTGCTCCACATAATATTGTAATCATTTTGTTGCCGCTTTAACCCCTTCTGTGCCGAGGACGTAGTGGTTACGTCCTTCGGCACAGTGCTGCTGTGCCGAGGACGTAACCACTACGTCCTCGGCACACAGCCTAGAGGGAGCGCTCTCGCTCCCTCTGTGTGCTTCCCCTCAACCCCCAGAGGCAGGGATGGAAGGGGAAGCCCTTCCCCTTCCACCCCCGACCCCCCCACACCCCCATAATGACGTCAGTGCGCGATCGCGCGCTGACTTCATTATCGGGTTCTCGTCGCACAGGAAGCCATTTGCTTCCTGTGCGGCGAGGTTGGAAGAGGTAAGATTCTCTTCCCGTGGGTGGGGGGCTTTGCAGAAAGAGGCACCGGGGGAAAGGAAAGGGTTTTCCTTTCCCCCGGTGTCTCTTTGAGCATTCCTGCTGCCCGATCGCATTGCGATCAGGCAGCAGGAATGCCCACTACACGCCAGGGATTTTTTTTTTCTTTATTACTGTGATTGTGCTGTCGGGGAGCGGCCCCTTGGGCAAGGGTCGCTCCCCTTTTGGGGGCAACTAATTACGGCCATTTCTGCCCCCCTTGGGGGCAGATCAGCCTATTATTTTAAGGCTGATCTGCCCCAAGGGGGGCAGAAACCACTAGAACGCCAGGGATTTTTTTTTATTTGTTTATTTTTGTGGGGGGGCGTCCCCTTGGTCACGGGGCACCCCCCCAAGGGGGGCATTGACCTGTTGGCCATTTCTGCCCCCCTTGGGGGCAGATGGGCCTATTTTTTTAGGCCCTTCTGCCCCCATGGAGGGCAGAAGTCACTTAGACACCAGGGATAGTGTGTGTGTGTGTTACTGGATGGGGAGGGGGGGCCCTTGGGCAAGGGTCGCCCCCCCCTTTGGGGGCACATGTACCGAGGCCATTTCTGCACCCCTTGGAGACAGATCGGCCTATCACTTTTAGGCTGATGTGCCCCCGAGGGGGGCAGAAACCACTAGAACACCAGGGATTTTTTTTAATTTGTTTATTTTTGTGGAGGGGGGGCGTCCCCTTGGGCACGGGGCACCCCCCAAAGGGGGGCATTGACCTGTTGGCCATTTCTGCCCCCCTTGGGGGCAGATGGGCCTATTTTCTTAGGCCCATCTGCCCCCAAGGGGAGCAGAAGCCACTTAGACACCAGGGATAGTGTGTGTGTGTGTTAGTGGATGGGGGGGGGGCCCTCGGGCAAGGGTCGCCCCCCACTTTAGGGGCACATGTACCGAGGCCATTTCTGCACCCCTTGGAGACAGATCGGCCTATTATTTTTAGGCTGATCTGCCCCCAAGGGGGATAGAAACCACTAGAACGCCAGGGATTTTTTTTTATTAGTTTATTTTTGTGGGGGGGGTGTCCCCTTGGGCACGGGGCGCCCCCCCAAGGGGGGCATTGACCTGTTGGCCATTTCTGCCCCCCCTGGGGACAGATGGGCCTATTTTATTAGGCCCATCTGCCCCCAAGGGGGGCAGAAGCCACTTTGACACCAGGGATAGTGTGTGTGTGTGTGTGTGTTAGTGGATGGGGGGGGGCCTTGGGCAAGGGTCGCCCCCCACTTTGGGGGCACATGTACCGAGGCCATTTCTGCACCCCTTGGAGACAGATCGGCCTATTATTTTTAGGCTGATCTGCCCCCAAGGGGGGCAGAAACCACTAGAACGCCAGGGATTTTTTTAAATTAATTTAGTTTTGTGGGGGGGTGTCCCCTTGGGCACGGGGCGCCCCCCCAAGGGGGGCATTGACCTGTTGGCCATTTCTGCCCCCCCTGGGGACAGATGGGCCTATTTTTTTAGGCCCATCTTCCCCCAAGGGGGGCAGAAGCCACTTAGACACCAGGGATAGTGTGTGTGTGTGTTAGTGGATGGGGGGGGGGCCTTGGGCAAGGGTCGCCCCCCACTTTAGGGGCACATGTACCAAGGCCATTTCTGCACCCCTTGGAGACAGATCGGCCTATTATTTTTAGGCTGATCTGCCCCCAAGGGGGGCAGAAACCACTAGAACGCCAGGGATTTTTTTTAATTAATTTATTTTTGTGGGGGGGCGTCCCCTTGGGCACGGGGTGCCCCCCCAAGGGGGGCATTGACCTGTTGGCCATTTCTGCCCCCCTGGGGGCAGATGGGCCTATTTTTTTAGGCCCATCTGCCCCCCAGGGGGTCAGAAGCCACTTAGACACCAGGGATAGTGTGTGTGTGTGTTAGTGGATGGGGGGGGCCCTTGGGCAAGGGTCGCCCCCCCTTTAGGGGCACATGTACCAAGGCCATTTCTGCACCCCTTGGGGACAGATCGGCCTATTATTTTTAGGCCCATCCGCCCCAAGGGGGGCAGAAGCTACTTAGGCACCAGGGATAGTGTTGTGTGTGTTTTTTTGTTTTTTTTGTTTGGGGGCTGTCCCCTTGGGCAAGGGTCGCACCCCATGGGGACACACTACTAAAGGTATTTTCTGCCCTCCTTGGAGCAGATAGGCCTATTTTTTTAGTATGCCCATCTGCTCCTATGGCAGAATCCACTTAGGCACCAATTTCTAAATGTTTGATGGTGGAGTGTTTGTCAACTGATGAAGTATTTGCATTTGTGATAAAAAATGTTTTCCTCCTTTTTGTTCTAGTCAAAGCTTTTGCTTTATTTGCTGTGGCTCCTTGCGGTTTTGGCGGTGGTTGACCTGCAGTTTGCACAGTTGCATGTTTTAGGTAAGTAAAAACAATTTACTCCAAAGGAGTATTGTTGCCATGCATGAATGACATGTTTGTAGGGGGTGTACTAAATGCAGGATTGTGTGTGAAATTGTCCTTAGATTTGTGCACAATGATATTTGTTTTGTCTTATTTCTAATTTGCCTTTCTTTCTTTCTTTTTAGTGGGATATCATTGGTGATTGCTGTGTCTGTGCAGAGTAGTTGCTGGTGAATCAAGCTTTTTCAGGCAAGTGAGCGGTATAGTTTTTGAGTTTATAACTCTTACTAACAAAGCTACACTTTGTTACTTGTCTTACACAGTGCTGGTTGTTGGTGGTGAATTTGTCCAGTTAATTTTAGTAGGAAAGATCATGGCTAGCCGCAGGATGACCGCTCAGCAGGTGGTTGGTATGCTTTTTGAGTCATTTTCTGATCATGATTATGAGACGACTCTGCATCTGAGGCAGAGGAGAAAGTGAGAGATTCTGGCAGTGATGTTTCTATTGGAGGGGAATCTTCTGATGATGAAGCCACACTCAGTGCAGATGAAGGGCCTGTTTTAGAGGAGGACACTGATGTGCCATTAGTGCAGCAACCTGGGGCTGAAAGGTTTCCCGTTATAAGACCTGATGTCTGGGTTGCCCGTAACATGGAGCAGCCAGAGTTGCCTGCCTTTACTGGTCTCCCGGGGTGTAACGCCAATACAGAGAACTTTTTGCCTATCAGTTTCTTTGAGTTATTCATGGATGATGTGTTTTTGGAAGAGTTTGTTGAGCAGACTAATTTGTATGCGGAGCAGCATTTGAGGGACAACGCTGCTAGACTTAGGCCACACTCTAGAGCTGCCCAGTGTATTCCCACAAATTTGGAGGAGATAAAAAAGTTTTTGGGTTTGACTTTTTTGATGGGGTTGATAAGGAAGCCGTCACTGGCTTCTTATTGGTCTACTAGTCCCTTGATGGCAACAGCTGTATTTCCTGCAACCATGAGTCGTAATCGGTATTTGCTTCTTCTTAAGATGCTGCATTTTTTTGACAATGCATTAGCCTTGCCACGAGATCACCCAGATTCTGACCGTCTTTTTAAGATTAGGCCTGTCCTGGATCATTTTGTAGATCGGTTTTCTGAGGTCTATGTTCCAGGCAAAGAGATAAGTGTGGACGAGTCTTTGGTCCTCTTCAAGGGTCGTTTGGTTTTTAGGCAGTACATTCCTAGCAAAAGGGCACGATATGGAATTAAATTGTATATGCTGTCTGAAAGTAGTACAGGATATCTGTATAGTTTCCGTGTCTACACTGGTAGGGATTCCAATATTGACCCCCCTGGTTGTCCTCCCACTTTTGGAGTTACTGAGAAAATTGTGTGGGATCTTGGTAGACAACTGTTCAACAAAGGTCACCATTTGTATGTAGATAACTTCTACACTGGAGTGCAGTTGTTCAAGGAATTGTTTAAAGTAGACACTGTTGCTTGTGGCACAATTCGTTGTAACCGGAAAGGCTATCCAAGGGAGCTTGTTTGTAAAAAACTTGAGAGGGGACAGTGCTGTGCCTTGCGGAATGATGAGCTGCTAGCTTTGAAATTTTCAGACAAGAGGGATGTCTACATGCTAAGTACCATCCATGATGAGAGTACTTCCCCCGTGACTGTTTGAGGCCAGGTTGCTGAAGTGCGCAAACCTGTGTGCATTTTAGATTATAATAAGCACATGGGAGGTGTAGATAGAGTTGATCAGAGGTTGTAACCTTATACTGCTATTCGTAAGTCTTACGTTTGGTATAAGAAGTTAGCAATTCACCTCTTCCACTTAGCAACCTTCAATGCTTTTATTGTGTTTAGGGATAGGTCTCCAGAGTCAAAGATGACATTTGTGAAATTTCAGGAGTCAGTGATAGGGAGCCTTATTGTGGTGGAACAGGCCAGAGTTCCTAGAGAAGCAGTGGTGGAGGATGTGGCTAGATTGAAAGATCGCCACTTTGCTGAGCACATTCCTCCCACACCCAAAAAAGACTTTCCAGCTAAGAAATGTAGAGTGTGTTTTCGAAGAGGTATCCGGAGGGAGACTCGAATGTACTGCCAAGATTGTCCTTCAAAGCCTGGGCTGTGTGTGGGTGGTTGTTTTAAGAATTACCACACCCAGAAGAATTTCTGGGAACAACCATGAGTGTAAGCTCATGTCTGTTTTGTATTTTCATGTGTTCAGTTTCATGGTTAGCATTTCTGTCATGTACTTAGTTAGAGCTTTTGTGTTTGTAGTTTTGTAATTCTTTCTACTTAGTTAGGGGTTCCTCTGTTTAAAAAAAAAAAAAATGATGCCATTGTGTGTGGAGTGGGGCTTGGCTGAGAGTGTACATATTGACTTGCTGTTGGCTACTGCAACACACTGCCAGCCAAACAGCAGTCCACACACTCCCATCAGCTGGTGTGATTGTTGTATCAGGCATGTGGGCGTATGTAAGTGATGGGCCCTTGAGTGGCGCTGTCTGTCGATGTGAGTGTTGTAATGTGCCAGGCCCGTGGCTGGCGGTGTGAATGGTCTTGTTCGTGTCATGTATGAAAGTTGTGTGAATGGACTGTAAAGCGGTTGGTGCCTTGTCGCGGCTTTACAGCTCACGAGCTGTGAGTCATTGGTTCAGTTTTTTGTCTTTCAGTTATTAACAGTGCATTTCATTTTTGTGAAATCTCTTGTTAATAAAATTTGATCCACTGAACCATCACTCACCCTCGTGCCAAATCCAACCAGTATGTGTGGTAAAAATGACAAAACCTGCTCTGCTGTAATCAAGCATCGCAGCACACCTGTGACACACCAGGTGCCTCAGGTGGGACCCCGATGATGAAGCATGCCACCAACTTGGTTGGTGGGTGAGGGGTCTTTTTCACATAACCTAAGTGCGTTTCTTTTCATAATTTTAGTGTTTGGCACATCACAGACGTATGTGGACACATCAAAATGATATATTACAAAACTACCTGTGTTTGTGGGGGAGTTGGCACCTATGTTTTTGGGCCTGGGTGCGGCCTTCATCTAGGGAAATCTACCAAACCCAGACATTTTTTAAAACTAGACACCCCAAGGAGTCCAGGGAGGTGTGGCTTGCGTGGATCCCCCAACATTTTCTTACCCAGACTCCTCTGTAAACCTCAAAATTTGCTTTAAAAAGCATCTTTTCCTGACTTTTCATCGTAGGATCACCGCTCCAGCACAAAATTCCTACTCCCCAGTGTTCCCCTCAGTCTCCCAAGTAAAATGACACCTCACATATGTGGGTCCCCAAAGCAGAGTCAGTCTAAAGATGTATAAAAGAATATGTCCTTATAAACTCGCTGTGCTATCCCCTCTATCTCTACAAGTGTTGGGCCTTATTCTGTTGCAGGCACCTGGCCCACCCACACAAGTGAGGTATCATTTTTACCGGGAGACTTGGGGGAACGCTGGGTGGAAGGAAATTTGTGGCTCCTCTCAGATTCCAGAACTTTCTGTCACCGAAATGTGAGGAAAACGTGTTTCTTTACCCACATTTTGAGGTTTGCAAAGGATTCTGGGTAACAGAACCTGGTCAGAGCCCCACAAGTCACCCCATCTTGGATTCCCCTAGGTCTCTAGTTTTCGAAAATGCACAGGTTTGGTAGGTTTCCCAAGGTGCCGGCTGAGCTAGAGGCCAAAATCCACAGGTAGGCACTGTTTTCTATGAAAAAATGTGATGTATCCACGTTGTGTTTTGGGCCATTTCCTGTTGCGGGCGCTAGGCCTACCCACACAAGTGAGGTACCATTTTTATCGGGAGATTTGGGGGAACGCTGGGTGGAAGGAAATTTGTGGCTCCTCTCAGATTCCAGAACTTTCTGTCACCATAATGTGAGGAAAATGTGTTTTTTAGCCAAATTTTGAGGTTTGCAAAGGATTCTGGGTAACAGAACCTGGTCAGAGCTCCACAAGTCACCCCATCTTGGATTGCCCTAGGTCTCTAGTTTTCAAAAATGCACAGGTTTGGTAGGTTTCCCTAGGTGCCAGCTGAGCTAGAGGCCAAAATCTACAGGTAGGCACTTTGCAAAAAACACCTCTGTTTTCTGTCCAAAAATGTGATGTGTCCACGTTGTGCTTTGGGGCATATCCTGTCGCGGGCGCTAGGCCTACCCACACAAGTTAGGTATCATTTTTATCGGGAGACTTGAGGGAACGCTGGGTGGAAGGAAATTTGTGCCTCCTCTCAGATTCCAGAACTTTCTGTCACAGAAATGTGAGGAACATGTGTTTTTTTAGCCACATTTTGAGGCTTGCAAAGGATTCTGGGTAACAGAACCTGGTCAGAGACCCACAAGTCACCCCATCTTGGATTCCCCTAGGTCTCTAGTTTTCAAAAATGCACAGGTTTGGTAGGTTTCCCTAGGTGCCGGCTGAGCTAGAGGCCAAAATCTACAGGTAGGCACTTTGCAAAAAACACCTCTGTTTTCTTTAAAAAAATGGGATGTGTCCACGTTGTGTTTCGGGGCGTTTCCTGTCGCAGGCGCTAGGCCTACCCACACAATTGAGGTATCATTTTTATCAGGAGACTTTGGGGGAATGCTGGGTGGAAGGAAATTTGTGGCTCCTCTCAGATTCCAGAACTTTCTGTCACCGAAATGTGAGGAAAATGTGTTTTTTTTAGCCAAATTTTGAGGTTTGCAAACGATTCTGGGTAACAAAACATGGTCAGAGCCCCACAGGTCACCCCATCTTGGATTCCCCTAGGTCTCTAGTTTTCATAAATGCACAGGTTTGGTAGGTTTCCGTAGGTGCCGGCTGAGCTAGAGGCCAAAATCTACAGGTAGGCACTTTGCAAAAAACATCTCTGTTTTCTTTCAAAAAATGGGATGTGTCCACGTTGTGTTTTGGGGCGTTTCCTGTCGCGGGCGCTAGGCCTACCCACACAGGTGAGGTATCATTTTTATCGGGAGACTTGGGGGAACACTGGGTGGAAGGAAATTTGTGCCTCCTCTCAGATTACAGAACTTTCTGTCACAGAAATGTGAGGAACATGTGTTTTTTTAGCCAAATTTTGAGGTTTGCAAAGGATTCTGGGTAACAGAACCTGGTCAGAGCCCCACAAGTCACCCCATCTTGGATTCCCCTAGGTCTTTAGTTTTCAAAAATGCACAGGTTTGTAGGTTTCCCTAGGTGCCGGCTGAGCTAGAAGCCAAAATCTACAGATAGGCACTTTGCAAAAAACAGCTCTGTTTTCTGTGAAAAAATGGGATGTGTTCACGTTGTGTTTTGGGGCATATCCTGTCGCGGGCGCTAGGCCTACCCACACAAGTGAGGTACCATTTTTATCGGGAGACTTTGGGGAACGCTGGGTGGAAGGAAATTTGTGGCTCCTCTCAGAGTCCAGAACTTTCTATCACCGAAATGTGAGGAAAATGTGTTTTTTTTAGCCAAATTTTGAAGTTTGCAAAGGATTCTGGGTAACAGAACCTGGTCAGAGCCCCACAAGTCACCCCATCTTGGATTCCCCTAGGTCTCTAGTTTTCAAAAATGCACAGGTCTGGTAGGTTTCCCTATGTGCCGGCTGAGCTAGAGGCCAAAATCTACAGGTAGGCACTTTGCAAAAAACACCTCTGTTTTCTTTCGAAAAATGGGATGTGTCCACGTTGTGTTTTGGGGCGTTTCCTGTCGCGGGCGCTAGGCCTACCCACACAAGTGAGGTATCATTTTTATCGGGAGACTTGGGGGAACGCTGGGTGGAAGGAAATTTGTGGCTCCTCTCAGATTCCAGAACTTTCTGTCACCAAAATGTGAGGAAAATGTGTTTTTTTTAGCCTAAGTTTGAGGTTTGCAAAGGATTCTGGGTAACAGAACCTAGTCAGAGCCCCACAAGTCACCCCATCTTGGATTCCCCTAGGTCTCTAGTTTTCAAAAATGCACAGGTTTGGTAGGTTTCCCTAGGTGCTGGCTGAGCTAGAGGCCAAAATCTACAGGTAGGCACTTTGCAAAGAACACCTCTGTTTTCTTTCAAAAAATGTGATGTGTCCACGTTGCATTTTGGGGTGTTTCCTGTCGCGGGCGCTAGGCCTATCCACACAAGTGAGGTATCATTTTTATAGGCAGACTTGGGGGAACATAGATTAGCAAAACAAGTGTTATTGCCCCATGTCTTTCTCTACATTTTTTCCTTCCAAATATAAGAGAGTGTGTAAAAAAGACATCTATTGGAGAAATGCCCTGTAATTCACATGCTAGTATGGTCACCCCGGAATTCAGAGATTTGCAAATAAACACTGTTCCTCAACACCTTATCTTGTGCCCATTTTGGAAATACAAAGGTTTTCTTGATAGCTCTTTTTCACTCTTTATATTTCAGCAAATGAATTGCTGTATACCCGGTATAGAATGAAAACGCACTGCAGGGTGCAGCTCATTTATTGGCTCTGGGTACCTAGGGTTCTTGATGAACCTACAAGCCCTATATATCCCGCAACCAGAGGAGTCCAGCAGACATAACGGTATATTGCTTTCGAAAATCTGCCATTGCAGGAAAAAGTTACAGAGTAAAACATAGAGAAAAATTGATGTTTTTTTCACCTCAATTTCAATGTTTTCTGTAGGAAATACTTGTAGGATCTACACAAATTACCCCTTGATGAATTCAGAATTTTGTCTACTTTTCAGAAATGTTGCGGTTTCTGGGATCCAGCGTTGGTTTCATGCCCATTTCGGTCACTGACTGGAAGGAGGCTGAAAGCACAAAAAATCGTAAAAATGGGGTATGTCCCAGTAAAATGCCAAAATTGTGTTGAAAAATTGGGTTTTCTGATTAAAGTCTGCCTGTTCCTGAAAGCTGGGAAGCTGGTGATTTTAGCACCGTAAACCCTTTGTTGATGCCCTTTTCAGGGAAAAAAACACAAGCCTTCTTCTGCAGCCCCTTTTTCCCATTTTTTTGAAAAAAACGACATTTTCACTGTATTTTGGCTAATTTCTTGGCCTCCTTCTGGGGAACCCACAAAGTCTGGGTACCTCTAGAATCCCTAGGATGTTGGAAAAAAGGACTCAAATTTGACGTGGGTAGCTTATGTGAATAAAAAGTTATGAGGGCCTAAGCTCGAACTGCCCCAAATAGCCAAAAAAAGGCTTGGCACAGGAGGGGGAAAAGGCCTGGCGGCGAAGGGGTTAATAAAGATTTTGATCTGAAATGACAGGTTAAAACTTGGCTGGTATTTAACTGAGTCTTGAGGGGGTCCATGTTTTGCACCACATGCTGTCAAAATACAGGAGAGGTTCAAAGTTGTGTGTCAGATCATAGTTTTGAGGATCAAACAAATTTACAAAACTCATAAGGGAATTCATATGCTTTCGCCTTGTTAACTGTTGAAGGCTCCTCTTTCACACTCTCTTTGTGGTTACGATTGTACTTTAAAGTTGTAATACATTCTTTAGCAGACGATACTAGGACATATATTCCAAGTTTCTCACATGAGACGAGAATCATCATCATACTTGGGATTCTTGATGCTTAATTATCCTGATTCCAAGCAAAGTCGTACCATGGCAACCATTTCTGTAATTTATAATAAATGCTTCAGTAATGCATATTGCCATCAGAGGCTTACATTTGGTAAATCAGCATCTGACAAGTGTAATAAATTGCTTTATTAAAAGAAAACATTCATAGACATGGTAGTCTGCGTACTTCAGCATGACACCATGGGGGTCATTCTGACCCTGGCGGTCTATGACCGCCAGGGTCGCGGATGACTGAAGCACCGCCAACAGGCTGGCAGTGCTTCAAAGCCCATTCCGACCGCGGCGGTAAAGCCGCGGTCGGGAAACCGCCGGACCCGGTTTTCCCCCTGCTGGGCTAATCCTCCAAGGGGATTTCCCCCTGCTGGGCTAATCCTCCATGGTGGCGCTGCAAGCAGCGCCGCCATGGGGATTCTGACCCCCTTCTCGCCACACTGTTTCTGGCGTTTTTTACCGCCAGGAACAGGATGGCGGGAACGGGTGTCCTGGGGTCCCTGCACTGCCCATAACAGTTAATCCTGTGCTCGTCAGTAATGTATTTCTGACCATTTCCAGTGTGTGAAGGAGCTTGAGAGATATTTTTGAATACATGCAGCTTTATATGTGTTCAAAAACTTCCATCTATGAAATTCCCACTCCAGGACCCTGTGAGTACATTTTACTCACACGGAAATTCTAAATGAGTAAATTATTTTGTGAAAACTAGCTTCTAAGACTTCCCAAAGTTATTTTGCTCTAATTAAAAAAGACTCTTTGCATATCTAAGTCACACATAGACACATAACGAGCTTTGTAAATTGGGCGTATTCAAATACAGTCTAAAAAATACTTTTTACACCACGACTCTAATACCTCCCAGTTGTACCAGCTTCAACTGCAGGTTGACGGCCAAGTTTTACCTTAGGCTGTGATCTATCTCAGAGAATCTCTGCCTCAAACCAAATACAGAGTGCCACGTTAATCAGTAATCCTGCGGGTGCAGCACACCGTGGGCCACCACCTTGCAGAAAACAAGTGAATATCCACTTTTAATTATCTACCCTATTTTCTGTCATGTGGAAGGTATTCCTCAAGATTATCCATGTTGTTAAATGAGGCAGGGTTGAAGCTCCACCTGGTCCAATGCGGCGAAGGTGGCAGCTACTCTACGGGCACACCTCGGTCTCATCCATCAAGCTCTTGATCGAGGTGTGGCAGAAAGAAACAGTATACACCCACCACCAGCCCGACCAGCAGTGATAAAAGCTCCGACTATGACACAGCAGCAGTGTAGGAACCGTAATCAGTTTGGGAAAGTCCTCAGCCAAGATACAACAAGGGGTCTGCCAAAGTAACTGCAAGAGACCAAACGTTTATTTTTACAGCTAGTGCCCAGGTCACCTGGCCTATGATGTAGAGAACTTTGTCACATTAGGTTCCTTTTGGAGTTCTCAGTGTTAATTCCCTCACAAACTACACTAATGGGCCGCTCCATGTTGCTTAATAATCCACCAAGATAGACTCCCATGGCCACACTGGACTGGTTAACAGCACTACAGCTAGTTCATTTCTCTTCAGAAAGGTGACCAGAGTCTAATGCTTCTGGGGCCGAATCACATTAAGTAAGCTCTGTAGGTGCTCATTTAAGGCATGTGGTCTCATTTAGAACTGGGCGTACAGGTTTCTCCTTCACAACAGTGACAGATTTTCCGTCCGCAGATATCGAAATCCCGTTCTATTCTATGGGATTTTAATTTTGGCAGATGGGATATTCGTCACACTTGTGATGGAGTAACCCATCCCCCAATTTCTAAATTAGGCTCATTGTCTGTGCCACAGATTTGTGGGGACTGCTGTCATAAATAACTGAAAAGCTAAAGCATCACTACTTTACCACCATAGACAGTGGTATATTATTGCTTGTCACAGTAACTTCAAAATTTGCAGACTTTGGTCAGAAACATGGCAGCATTTGTTTGCACATCTAAAGCAAACAATAGAACATAACACAATGAAGTATATAGGTACACAAAACCTAAAGGGACTCAGCGCAAAAAACAGTCAAACCCAGACACATCACAACAAACACAGTACAACACAGTAGCACATTCCAGTAATGCAGCACAAAAATATAGTAGCCTAAAAACAACAGAACACATCACACCAACAACAAAATGCCACACAACTAATAAGCTCACACATTCTGTCATACATTACAACCCTTAGAAGCACTCTTTCATAAAAAAGTGGTAAAAAGTGTTTGCACAAAGCACTGCCTTAATTTACCACAAATAACTTAAAATAGTGCTAGTCAAAAATGTTTTGTGATCCAGCCCCCAGTGCAGGCTTTATGTGATACAACCCTTCATGGTGACACTTCGGCCCTGATTTATACTTTGTTTGTGCCACATTACTGTCATTTTTTGACCAAAAGAGGAGCAAACTTACAAAATACAGTAGTATTTTGTATGTTTGCGGCGCTTTTGTGTCAATAAATTACAGTAATGCGGCGCAAAAAAAGTATAAATCAGGGCCTTCATGTCCTAATGTGTCAATTAGGCCTAACATTCTGCAAATAGAACATTAAGGCCCATATTTATACATTTTTAGTGCCGCATTTGCGTAATTTTTTGATGCAAGAGCGGCACAATAGGTCCATATTTATACTTTTTGTGCACCACATTTGTGTCATTTTTTGATGCAAAAGCGGCACAAACTTAAAAAATACAAATATATTATGTACGTTTGTGCCACTTTTGTGTAAAAAAAATGATGCAAATGTGGCGCAAAAAAAGTATAGATATGGTCCATAATTGTATTTTGTAAGTTTGCGCCTCTTTTGCATCAAACAATGACACAAAAGTGGCGCTAAAAAAGTATAAATATGGGCCTAAAAGCAAGCTATTACTGCAGATTCAAGACACCTTTGCTTTAGACAGTTTCCATCTCATTAGTGACTTCTTTGAGAAGAATGTCATCACTCGCCAGCCTTTACCGACCAAATCTGTTCTCGAAATGTCTTGAGTCAGACGAACCTGTCAAACCAGGCTTATATAAGTCAGGCTGCCCTTGTCATGGGAGGAGCTGTTTCATGCTAACATTCAGGATGTTCCTGGAAAGAAGCCCTTGAGGTGTCTGTATTGTTAGCTGAATGACTACAAAGACAGTCACATAGCACCCGTCAGGACGCTGGATGATAGATGATGTGTTAACATGACTGACCGCAATGTGAAGGCTCGATACCAGATCTGCAGACAGACCTACAGCAAACCACCACTTTGTGGAGGAAGGTCACACGGTCTTTAGTTTTCATAGGAAGCACTGAGAACAGTCTTCTGGTGTTTTGTGTTTAAACAGGCGATTATGGTTCTCATGAAGCAAGGTGTGGGTCTTGACTGCATGGTGTTTTACCCGAAATACACCAACAACAATTGATGCTCACAGCCACATATCTGGAATTAACCAGTTCAGGACTGCCACCACATTGTGCCTCAATGTGACACACAATATCGCCCCCTTTCACACGGTAACTCATTCCCTAAGGTAACTATAACTCATGCCATAAGGTAACTTGCCATGCATTGCTAATAACCCCACAAATGATGGCACTGATGACATCTTTGATAACATCATTGATAATATCAATGTAATATTTGTAGTAAACTTTTTGATGAAAAAAATTTGCATTGCATGGGCTCGAGTTATAGTTACTTGAGATAACTCTTACTATAGCAGGTGAACTTCTATGGTTTTGTACATTTAAAATGTGAGCCTAACTATAGCATTCCATTAACCTTTTGTTTTTTAAGTGAATATATACATATGCACACACACATATAAATTTGATATGTATATTTATATAAATAAATGTGTACAATGATATAAATGTATACATACAAGAGTTTCGTGTGGGTACGGGTTTTTGAGTGGTAATGGTAATTTTTCTGTTCAGAGTGGGTACGAGTTTTTGGATGGCAATGATATTTTTAGAGTTTAGGATGGCATTGGTTTTAGGGTGACAAGAGTCATTTTAAGATTTAAGGAGGGTATGGGTTTTTGGGCAGCAAGGGCATTTTTAAGGTTTAGGGTAGGTATGGGTTTTTTGGGTGGCAAGGGAGTTTGTAGGGTTTAGGGTGGGGATGGTTTTGGGTGGCAAGGGAAATTTTAGGGTTTATGGTGGGTATAGGGTTTTATGTGGCAAGGGAATTTTTAGGGCTTAGAATGGGTATGGGTTTTTGGGTGGCAAGGGTATTTTTAGAGTTTAGATTGGGTGTAGGTTTCTGGGTGGCAAGGGTTTTTTGAGGTTTAGGCTGGGTATGGGTTTTGGGTGGCAAGAGCATTTTTAGGGCTTAGGGTGGGTTTGAGTTTTTGGGTGGCAAAGGAATTTTTAGGGTTTAGGGTGGGTATAGGTCTTTACGTGGCAAGGGAATATTTAGAGTTTAGAGTGAGTATGGGTTTTTGAGTGGCAAGGGAATTCTTAGGGATTAGGCTGGGCATAGCTTTTGGGATGGCAAAGGTATGGGGTTTGTGGGTGGCAAGGGACATTTTATGTTTTAGGGTGAGTATGGGTTCTAGGGTGGCAAGGGTAATTTTAGGGTTTAGGGTGGGTATGGGTTTTTGAGAGGCAAGTTTTTATTAGAGTTTAGGGTGGGTGTGGGTTTTTGGGTGGCAATGGTTTTTTAGGGTTAGGGTGGGTATGGCTTTTGGGTTGGCAAATTTATTTTTAGGGTTTATGGTCTGTTAGGGTTTGGGTGGCAATGATATTTTTAGGGTTTAAGGTGGTTATAGGTTTTGGGACGGCATGGGAACTGCCGGGATAGAGAAACCTAAATGGGCATGTGTGTTTGGCCAGCAGTCTTAGGCGTCCAAACACACATGTGCACTTAGTGCCCTCCTCCCACCTGCCATGGCCCAGTTCCTCCCCTCCCTTCACATGCTGGCTGAGCCAGAAGCAGAAAAATAAAACAATATTGAGGTATTGTTTTATTTTTCTTCTGCTGGCTCTTAGCCAGTGGGGCGACTCTCCTGTGCCATTGTGAAGGAGCCATCCCTTTTTTGTTTAGGGTGGGTATAGGTTTTGGGTGTCAAGGGTATTTTTAGCATTTAGGTTAGGAATTGGTTTTGGGTGGCAAGGGTCATTTTAGAGTTTAGTGTGGGTATAGGTTTTGGGGTGGCAAGGGCATTTTTAGGATTTAGGGTGGGAATAGGTTTCAGGATGGTAAGGGTATTTTTAGGGTTTAGTGTCTGTTTGGGTTTTGGGATGGCAAGGGTATTTTTTAGGGTTTAGGGTAGGTATGGTTTTTTGGGATGGCAAGGGTATTTTTAGAGTTTAGGGGTTGTTGATATATATATATATATATATATATATATATATATATATATATATATATATATATATATATCATTGAGACCCCAAATATCTGTGTGGAGTCAAAATACCCATCTTTGTTCCCCTTGGAAAATAATTTGTGCTGGGTCGCTGTCGTATGTTGGTACGTGCTCTATGACATACCAAGTAAAGTCATCCACTTTATGAACTGTCCTGTGAAAATTAGTCATCAGTTTGATTGATTACTTCTTACAGCTAAACATTCTCCTATGTTCATTGATGCGTATCATCACTGGTCGGGTAGTCTTTATGTATAATACATTCTTGGTGTTACAGTTAGAACATTTTCATAGTTCTCAAGATGTGCTGAGACCCAAATCCAGAGTCTTTGTCTTGTTCGCCAGTTGGTAAATGTTGCAGTCTCCGCAAGGGTGATGTCCTGTCATTGGGGGGAGGTTCTAAAGTGTTCTTTGTCTCAGGGCTGCTTGTACCTTTCTGGGTCTTGTACGAATTATCTGATCTTGTATACTGCTCGCACGTTTGAAGAAAAACATAGGTATTTCTAAATTCAAACCCCAATCTTAGGAATTTCCAATGTTTTCTTACTATTTTCTTTTATGTTACTGAAAAGTAGGGTATATCTGGTGATACATATTATATTACCTTTTGGGTTTCTTGGTACGTGTCTCTAGAAGTGAATCTCTATTGCTATTGCAAGTCCTTTTATCTGCTTCAGTTATGACCCTCTGTGGGTACCTTCTTTCCCTGAGCTTTTTTGTGAGGAGCTCTGTGTGTTTCTTTTTTCTGAGTGCATTTTCTTCTGAGGCACAGGAATTGTCCTATCGGGAGGTTATCCCTTAGGCTCTTTGGATGGAAACTGCTATATTGCAGTAGATAATTCCTGTCCATTGCCTTGGGGAAAACCTCTGTGCTGAAGTTCTTTACATTTAAAAATCCTTTGATGCAAGAAATTGAAATCTTTGTTACTCATGGTACAAGTAAACTTTCAGAGGGGAGCAATATTCTTCAACCAAACTCAAACATACACTGCTGCTTCTCTGGTCCCGTTCCATATCTGCAGCATATTGTCTATGTATCTTTTCGATATCCTAATATTCTGATGGTAGTTGGTTTCCCCTGAGCATATATTTCCAGGAAATAGACATACAGTCAGGCTAGACTTGGGGCAAAAGTACTGCCCATAGATGTTGTGTGAGTCTGGGAAAATAATTCTCCTTCATATTCAAAATAGTTATTTGCAAGATCTTATGACACATGAACAGATTGCCATCCTGGGTGCGGCCACATTATGGGGAACCGAAAAACATGAGTCAATCTGCCATGGGAAACTGATGAAGTTGTGGTCTAGATGAGATGTGTTTTGTGCAGCTTCAGTAAGGGACAAAGAGAAGTTGAAACATACATGTCTGGACACTAGGAGTTAATAGAAGTGGGAGCAGGTATAAGATTGGTTTTGACATATGAAGTGCCTAGATAAATATCCTGGGAAATTAGGACATAGATAGAATCTGACATAGTGAGAGATCAGGAATCATGTAATGAAGCTAAAGAGCACTAAGTAAAAGTGAAAAAAAAAATATTACACAGTAGCCTGTCCTTCCGGATTACAAGTAGGATTTTACAAAATGATTTTTTGTATGTGTTCTGACCTGTAGTGTGTGACAATAATGGAGGCTCCCCCTCCTAGTGACTGATGAGGCTTTTTCCCTCACATTTTCAGGGTGACCTTATATGTATGCAAAGAAAATCCTACACTTATCACTAGGTCTTGAGGAACAAAAGGTTCACGGTTTGTACACTTTGTGCAGTGTTGAGTTTTTATGCATAATTTATTACTTTGCGATGATTGTGGGCCACTGTGTGCCAATGATGTATTCCAATATCTGTCATCAGCGTTATAGCATTTTCAACCATCATCTGAAGTCTTATGCCTTCAGATCAATTTAAACAAACCATAGAAACACAAATGGCATGATATTTCCCTTCTCTAAGCTCTCGTATTGGGAAGTGTCTTTTCCCAGCAAAGATGTGGGTTCAGAATGTGAATGCGGATTCAAAGGTTCCAGTTCAAAAAGCCCTGCGGACAATAGTTGGATCCTAACTCTTGTAAGGCAACCCCTATTGTTGCATCATTTCTGGGGCTTATTCGAGACTCAAGAAGAATCCCAAGAAAACTCCTGAAATTCTAGTACTTCATACTTTGGGTTCATAGTCATGCCTAGTATCTTGACCTGTAGGTGGAAAATCCACGTTAGATAATGACGTTCCCTGAAATATGAAGCTGTTCTTTTCCCTTTCCAGCATTGGATATACAGTACACTAAATCCAGCCTCTGGTGGGAGTTGTTTTTTTTTGCGTAGTCTCAAAATGTTTGCATACACTAAAAAATCTACTCTCACTCTGTCAGTGTTGGCAACATTTTGAACATTTTCCTGCACGGCTGCATGTAACTTACCTGCGAGTGGGCCCTATCTCGGCATGGTGGAAATGGTCCATAATGGCTGGTATTCTTCAATTGAAAGTAGACGCTTTTTGCTTTGAAAATTTCACTAATGTTACTTTCTCTGATTCAGAATGAATAATTTTGTATCACAAACCATTTTCTTGTGCATCTAAGTCTCGTGGTTACGGTCCTAACTTTCACAGTTTTAAACCTGTTTTATATCAATGGGATTGTCTTCATGTGTTTACCACTCAGGCATCTTAATACCCAGTGTTCACATTCTCTGAGTCTTGAAACAGGTTGAGGCTTTAGAATGTTTCTGTTCATCTCTATTTTCTTTGTGCATGATAAGTATATAAATGTAATCAATCAATCCATACAGATTTATAGAGCAAGACTAATCAGCCACAAGGGTATACAGGTGCTGAGAGTATAGCTGATAAGGGGTTCAGTTGAACTGCCGGGTCTTGGGTCCTTTCCTGAATTCCAGTAGTTAGGATGAGGTCTGCAGGTGAAGGGGGGGTCATTCCAGGTGGCTCAAATAAGCAAGTCTGTAATATCAAAATGTCAGAAACCCTTTGCTAAAAGTTTGTCTTCTAATCTACTTCTAGCTATCTGAATTAAATTGGTTTCATGAGCCTCATTCTACCCACTCAGGGGCATAACATAGGCACATGCTGACCCTGGAGCATGGACACCCACATCCTTCAGTACAACCCTGCTCCCTGTCAGTTCAAGGCCTACGAGTATCAATGAGATATTGGAGACTCAGTGGCATCCACCACATTTTGCCAGAGACCCATCATTTTGGAGCTCATTAAGAGTGTGGTCGGTCCGGTAGGGAACCACCAGCACCACCAGGCTCTTGGATCCCGGCGGTCTGGAGATGGCAGAGATCCTAATCACCCAGGACAGTGCTGCAAGCAGCGCTGCCCAGAGGATTGCAACTTCGTTCTCTTCCAGCCTTTTCATGGCAGTACCACCATCATGAAATGGTTGGAGGAGAACATGTGCAGGGGGTCACAGGGGAGCCTCTGCACTGTCCATGCACTTCGCATGAGCAGTGCAGGCCCCCGCCTAGCAGCATCCCAAAGGTCACTGTTTCTTTTGCAGACAGTAAGTATCACAAGGGTGCTGGTGCACCCTCTGGGCTACAGCATTGCGGCCATCTCGATCACAAGCCAGTGGCAATGCTGTAGCCTGTTTCCTGCCAGGCTGGTGGGTGGAAACCTAGGTTTCCAACAGCCAATCTAGTGGGAAACTCTTAATGGGGCCAGCCGGGAGGTAGCCTGTGTGGTGACAACCTCCCCGTCGTAATGACTCCCTTTGTGTTACACACCGGGGTAATTGCACTACCACCACAGCTCTTATAACTGTAGCTAAAGGCAAATGGAATTAAGGGTGCAGATGCATCAGCACCCCTGTGAAAAGAAAATAATTAGCATCCTCACTGAAATGTTAAACATAAAGCCATACAAAATAAATCAGAAAGTGTAAAAAGTTTAACTTTATTATCTATTCATTTATATGTATTTATGTATTTATTTTCAATTATGATCAGTATGGATATAGTATTAAACCCAGGCAAAAAATTTATGACGCAGTTGGTATCTTGTGAAACTTGCATATTTTGTATTTCACTAATTTTGGATTTTTCTCTCTGTGGTTGCACTGTGTTGTGGATTTTACATCATTTTGAGACTGGTTGGAGCAGAAAGTGTCTTGAGGGGACTCTAAAATTGATGTATGAGGTATGTTTGGCCACATCAGTTGTAGGAAGCTGGCCTGGTGTGTGGTAGATACCTATGGTACTTACACCTTATACCACGTCCACAGTTCCTCTATAAGTGAAATGTAGGCAGTGTCTAGAAGCCAGGCTTTCTAGAGGTAGCTGTGGATGAACAGCCAAGGCTTGTGTAGGAGACATGCAAAGATCATGCAATACCACTGTAGTCACACAGCACTTACACACATGAAAGAAAACACTCAGAGGGTCATTTTGACCATAGTGGTCTTCCGACTGCCAGGGTAAATGTGGCAGCTCCACCGCCAATAGGCTGGTGGTGCAGACCGCCACATTACGAGTGTGGCAGGTTGGCCTCAGCCAACCCGTCACATCTCCACTCATACCGCCATGGCAGTCTGAACCACCAGGCCAGAGATGATCATTTCCGACCTGGCGGTCCACAGAAGACTGCCAGCGTTATTAGAAGCCAGCCTTCCGACATGGTTTCCGTGGCGGTAGCACCGCCATGAAAACCATGGCGGAAGGGCTATCAGTGACAAGGAATTCCTTCCCTGTCACCGGTATATAGCTCCCCCGGCAAGCACTAGACCCCCATCCCCTCTCCAGCCACAATTCCCCCTACCCTCCTACTGACATAGCGCCCTCTCTCCCACCCTCCACCCCCTCTACTGACATAGTGCCCCCTACCTGCATACATGCACACATACACCCACACGCACCATGCATACACCCATTCACCTACACTTACATGCACGCATTCACAACTCCAAACACACATTCACAACTCCAAACATACATACATTCATAACTCAAAACATACATGCATTCATAACTCCATTCATACACGCATTCATGCCAGCATACTCACACCCATCCAAACATGCATACACACTGACTTGCAGACATGCATACAACCACGCACACACACATTCATGCACACACACAGACACCACACACTCATACACGCACACAACAACCCCCCACCTTCCACCCCACTCCCTGTCATACGATCACCTTACCTGGTTCAGGGAGAAGGTGGTCCGGCAGGGAACGGAATGGGACGCTTCCACCACCGGTAGCGGTTTGCCAGCAGGACACTGCATGGCCATATTATGGACCATAATATGGCAGGCAGTGTCCTACTGGCGGGCCAGTGTAGGAACCGCCAGAACACCTTCATCCGCCAGCATGACTACTGCCGGATTTCTGCCCAAAGTGTGGCGGTCTCCTGGCACCCGTGGCTTTGGCGGTCTTCAAGGAAGCCTGACAAAGTGAAAATGAGGGCCTCAGTGTTACAAATATAAAGGTACATTATTTTAGTGACACAATTACAAAGAAGTACTAGAGAGGTAACCCTCCAATGGGAGATAAGAAACACACCAGATAAGAACACTAGTTATCAGAAATAGGCATAGAAAGCAATAGAAAACAGTGCAAATAGCAATAGACAATAGTGACCCTAGGTAGAGCTCAAACCATATACTGAATAAATGGAATGCAATTGCAGGACCCCTACCTACATAAGTGGAGTATGTAGAGGGGAGCTTAGGGAACTAGGAAACCCCAAAGGTAAGTACCACAGTGTCCTCCCAGCAACCAGGAAGAAAGGAGTAACTGGATGTTCCCCAAACCACCCCAAAGGACTAAAAAGAAGATGATGAAACACCCAGACAAGACTGCAGGAAGCCAGTGGTGGATTCCCGAAGAGGACTGCCTGTGGAAGAAGGGGCCCAAGTCCAGAAGTCACAGAAGTGTCTGGTGGGGCAGGAGCCACTACCCACTTAACTGTGGTTGCAGGAGTTGGTTGACGGTAGGATGAAGATGGTCAGCAATGCAGCGTGGGGCCAGAGAAGAGTTCCCGGAGGATGCAGTCAACATCCCATGCCAGATGGAAGATTGCAGTTGGTTACTGGTGTGGAAAAACCACAAATAAGCCTTGGCAAAGGCAAATGTCGCGATGAAGTAAAAGTGGAGCTACAAGCACCAGCAAGGTCCAGGAGGACTCAACTTATGAGGGGAGTCCTGGGGGTCCCTCAGCAAGGCAGAGAGTACACAGAAGAAAAGACAGCCCCCACAGGAGACCCACTGGACGAGGAACCAGGAGCAGCAGAGTAGCCCTCGTAGCACAACTGGAGAAGGGTTCCACGCCACAGGAGAAGCATGCAGAGGGCTGTGCATCACAGGAAGCAGTGCTGGGGAAACATGGAGCCTGAAGATCTCTTAGAGGAGATGCCAACAAGCCTTGGTAGCTGCAAGAAACATGGTTCACCAGGGTACTTTCCTTCGTAGAAAGGTAAAGGCTTACCTCCACCAAAGTTGGACATCTGGTAGAGAGGACCAAGGGGGTCCACTCCAGACTGCCACCCTTAATGCAGGATCCATGCTGCTCAGGATGAGAGGAGATCTATGCAGCCATTTTTCATTGTAGTTGGTGCCTGCAGATGCAGGGGAGTGACTCCTTCACTCCAAGGGAGATTCCTTCTTCCTTCGCAGGTTGGCTAAAGGCTTGCAGAAGCTGGAAGGAGCCATGGAAACAATGTTGCAAGCAGAGTCTTCATTGTGAATGCAGATTGTTGGTCCCTGAAGGGTCCAGTCACAGTTCCAGTGGAGGTTGCAGAGGAGCCCTGCTGGAATCTTGCAAGCTGAATCTGAGGACCCACCCAAGAGGAAGACCCTAAATAGCCCTGAAAGGGGTACTGGTCACCTAGCCAGGTGACCACCTATCAGGAGGGGGCTCTGACATCCCCTGCCTAACCTGGCCACTCAGATGCTCCAATAGGCCTCTGCCCACCTTGAATTCAAGATGGCAGAATCAAGGGACCCTCTAGAGGAGCTCTGGGCACCATCCTGGAGTGGTGGAAGTGGTCACTCCCCTTTCCATTGTCCAGTTTTGTGCCAGAGCAGGGACTGGGGTCTCTAAACCAGTGTAGACTGGTTTATGTACAGAGGGCACCACATGTGCCCTTCAAAGCATACCAGTGGATTGGGGAGGCTACCCTTCCCAAGCCATGTAACACCTATTTCCAAAGGGAACGGGTGTTACCTTCCTTTCCCAAAGGAAATCCTTTGTTCTGCCTTTCTGTGCTTCAGCTGATCAAGCAGCAGGCGTGCAGAAACCTTTCTGATGGTTAGAAGCAGCTTGGGCTGCCTGGAAAACCCCAAAAGGCTGGTAGAAGCAATGCTGGGGGTCCTCTGAGGAGCCACCAGAGTGCATAGAATCTTACTTCCAATACTGGTAACAGTATTGGGGTATGATTCCAACATGTTTGATACCAAACATGCCCAGGTTAGGAGTTACCAATATGTAGCTGTACATAGGTAGTCACTTATTTCCAGTACATGCATACAATGGCATCCCTGCACTCATGAAGTCCAGGAAAATGGAACTGGAGTTCATGGGGGCACCTCTGCTAGTGCAGGGGTGCCCTCACACACAAGTACTTGCACCCTGCCCTGTGGGCTAGGAGGGTCTACCATAGGGATGACTTACAGTGACCTGGTGCAGAGACCTGCAGTGAAAAAGGGTGCATGCACCCTTACACGCAGGCTGCAATGGCAGGCCTGCAGATACACTTTGCATGGGCTCCCCTTGGGTGGTATAATACATGTTGCAGCCCATGGGGAACCCCTGGTGCCCCAATGCCATGGGTACATGGGTACCATATACTAGGGACTTACAAGGGGGCACCAGTATGCCAAATGTGGGGTGTGTGTGGTCCAAGCAACCAACTTTAAAGGGAGAGAGCACTGTCACTGGGGTCCTGTTTAGCAGGATCCCAGCGAACAAAGTCAAACACACTGACAAACTGGCAGAAAGTAGGGCTAACCATGCTAAAAAGAGGCTACTTTCCTGCACCATCTTTCGTGTCTGTCTTGTGTGATTATGGTGTGCAAGGTATGACCCTCTGTTCATTTTTCATGAGATACTGACTAAATATATTTCACATAACAACCCATATTTTTACTTAATTTTAGGGAGAATTAGATGGGGTTCACATTAAAAGCGCAATTTCCTATATACAGCACAAAACACAACTCTTCACTGTTTACATCATAGCATCCAGCACTAATTCAAACCAATCAAACCTATTCTAAAGCAAATAGCACAGATTTTTTCGACAAAAATGTACAACATATTTTCAGCAAAGGCACTCAGATGCAACCGTTTTGTTGAAGGAGAGGTCATTAATAAAACCAATCCAATTAATGCTATGTTAAGATACACATGTCTTAGACCTGACAGCTTTTAGCATGGTCTTCCCCCAAACATTTTACCTTCTAACCTTCTGTTGCTGAAATGTGTTTGTGTTGGCTTTAGGACTCTGTTCATGTCACTACTACTAACCAGTAATAAAGAGTTTGTGGTAACTCCTTTAACCATTGCAAAATTGCCTTACACCCAATTGGTACATTTACTTTACCTAGAAGTCCTTAGTAAGGAAGAATACATGTACCCAGGGCTCATTAATTAAATGCTGCTATTTCCCCAGCACCACTTATAGTTCAACTTATGTACATAGCCCTCTAAAACATGTCTCAGGCCTGCCATTGCAGCCTGTATGCTGTTTTCCACTGCCAATTTAATTTGAAAAAATAAACCTTGTGCCAAGACGAAACCTTGATTTTTAGTACATATACGTCAGCCTTAAGGTAGGCTGTAAATGGCCCATAGGACAGGGTGAATTATATTGAAAAAGTTGGATGTACTTTTAAGTTTCATATGTCCCGGTAGTGAAAAACTCTTCTATTCATTTTTCACTACTGGGAGTCCTACCTTGACCACATTAAAACATATTATTACATTTAATAAGTGATAAAATTTGATTGGGAGCAGAAAGGAATGTTGAGCTTGGTGCCTCACGAATTGGAATTCAAATCCTTATTTAATGGTATAGTCCGATTTTAAGTCACAATTCTGAAAGTACCACTGTTAGTAAGTTGGAGTTTTCTTGTCCTAACCACTTTGTGCCTGCAGCCTGTATCCTGGGTCACTTGACTGGGTGTAGTTGGCAGTGGCCTTTGTGTATTCCTCCCAGACAGTGAGACAATGGTGAAATAGGTATGGGGAGGGACAACGCTGTCCCCTTCCCTACTTACAATTTAAAGGGGTTGCGTCAGCACACTCACAAACAACTTGATACCGGTCCATTGTCAGCCTAGACCCCCTTGGACCCTGGGCACGGGAATAAGGAAAATTCCAGAACCAGATGTGAGGGGGAGTCGAGAGGTTTCTCCGACTTTAAATGCCTGCACCAGATATAAATATTGGACCCTTAGTCCAACTATTAAGTACACTCCCGAACCTGTGGAAGTTTTCAGAAGGACTTCCTTGTGCTTCAGAGGACTGTCTTGCTGCTTGAGGCCTGCCTTGTTTCTCAGAAGACTGCTCTGCTGCTACCAGAAGAATTCCCTCCTGCTTGGAGCCTGTCTTCTTCTCCAGAGGACTATCCTGCTTCTACAGGCCTATCTTCCTGCTTGAAGGAGAGAAGGCCATCTCCTTGAACCCAGGACTCCCAGAGTGACTCCAGTGGTCATTGACTGACTTCCTGTTCTGAGCTAAAGGGGCACAACAAGCTCCAAAGGCTTCCCTGCAACTGCACAGCTGACCTCCTTCAACTGGACCTGCCTGAGCCCTGCTGGCCTCTGCTGGAGTGAGTTCCTGATTCCCAAATAGGTGTCTCCCCAGGTCCTGGAACCTTATTTGGTATAACTGAAGGTTTCAACAAATCTGACATGAAGCAACACACAGCCCCATAAAGCCTTAGAGCTCAGCTGAAAGCTTAGTCGGAATCAACTCTGAATGAAGCAAAGCCCACCACACACCTACAAGCTTCATCGGAACCGACACAGAGTGACACAAAGCCCCATAAAGACTAGTCGCACAGCTGAAAGATTCCTCTCAACCAACGCTAAGTGACAGAAAGCTCCACAAATCCTAGCCGCGCAGCCTCATTGGAACTGATGACAAAGCTTTGCAAAGGAACTCCACACAGACCTCACATCAAGGACATAAGGTACAACCCTCAGCAGACCGACCTTGGTCCTGTGCCTGGCCTGCAATTCTTTGTGGGCAGCCTGAACTTCTGACTTTGTCCCGGTCCAGTGTGAGTCATTTGGGTCTCCAAAAAAAAACATAATATATTTTTCTAAATTGGAGTGGAAGTTTTCTGGTGTTATGTGTTTCCACTTCATTACTGCTTGTGTGCTGCCTAAATACTTAATACATTGCCTCTAAGTTTAGCCTGACTGCTTTTGTGTCAAGTTACAAGAGGGTTAAGCATAGGTTAATTTAGTGACTTTTATGGTTCATCCTGACAAGGATTGTAGTTGTTGCTGGATATGGGTTGTGAGCGTCGAACTTTAGAACGAATAATTATCTTTTTCCATAATCATATTTATGTACTGATATGTGAAATGCTTAAACGATGAAAATTTCTGTTGACACAAAATGTGCCTTTATGTTTGCCCACCATTGAGTGCAAGGCCTGCACATGTTCATATAAATAATGTACTAAAACATGTCTCTTCAAGAGCATGTTCTCTGCTAAACTAAATGCTGAAATAATATGAGTATTTCTTGTTTTCTGCTGGGCCTCAAATAGACAAGGCCACAGTTGGAAGTTATCTAACTCCCAGTGTTCTAGCTGTTGTTACAATTGTATGTTTTCACGTCCGTTGTATAACAGGCTCAATTCATTGAATTCGCATATTTGTCTGAAGCTATGTTTCTAACTCTTGTTCTTCTCTCGAGGATACTAGGGCCCGTATTTATACTCCGTTTGCGCCGAATTTGCGTCGTTTTTTTCGACGCAAATTCGGCACAAAACTAACGCCATATTTATACTTTGGTGTTAGACGCGTCTAGCGCCAAAGTATGAAGAAAGAGCGTCATTTTTTTGCGTGAATGCCTTCCTTGCGTTAATGAGATGCAAGGAAGGCGTTCCCGTCTAAAAAAATGACGGCGACGCAAATGCGTCGTATTTATACTCCCGGGCAAAAATCACGCCCGGGAGGTGGCGGGTCAAAAAAACCCGCATTTGCGCCTGAATTTAACGCCTGGGTCAGGGTAGGCGTTAAGGGACCTGTGGGCTCAGAATGAGCCCACAGGTGCCCTCCCCTGCCCCCATGGACATCCCCTGCCACCCCTGCCCACCCCATGAGGACACCCAAGGATGGAGGGACCCATCCCAGTGAAGTACAGGTAAGTTCAGGTAAGTATAATTTTTTTTATTTTTTTATTTTTTTTGTGGCATAGGGGGGCCTTATTTGTGCCCCCCTACATGCCACTATGCCCAATGACCATGCCCAGGGGACACAAGTCCCCTGGGCATGGCCATTGGGCAAGGGGGCATGACTCCTGTCTTTACTAAGACAGGAGTCATGAAATGGCGTCTGGGCGTCGAAAAAATGGCGCAAATCGGGTTAAGACGATTTTTTAGCGTCAACCTGACTTGCGCCATTTTAAGACGCCCTAACGTCATTTTTTCCCAACGCCGGCGCTGCCTGGTCTACGTGGTTTTTTTCCACGCACACCAGACAGCGCCGGTCTGATTGCGCCGTCTAACGCCATTCCATAAATACGGCGCCCGCATGGCGCTTCAGAATGGCGTTAGACGGCGCAAAATTTTTTGACGCTAAACTGCGTTAGCGCAGTTTAGCGTCAAAAAGTATAAATATGGGCCTAGGTTTTCTGTAACAACTGTCTTGCAGCATAGTTGGAATGTGCCAAACAAAAGGGCTTACTGATCACAGTCGGACGAAGAGGCGCACAAGATACATTTAGTATAGTTTGGAGTTACGTAAAAGATGGAAGAACCCAATTGATGCTTTTCCAGTTAACTTGTTTGAAGTATTGCTGATATCTAATGTTCTTGTAATTGGATGTTCTTTCTTCGCCTGATGATTTCAACCAATAGCGAATGTTTAGGAAGTTTAATTTAATGTTTGGGTACTGGGAAGAGAGAGTCAGTCATCATTTGTCATTCATTCGTGGCTTTCTGGTTTTCCAGAAACTTCACTTCATATTCTTGGTGTGACCTGTCACTTTGACACTTCGTGCCTTGCCAGTCAGTCCACTGACATTCTGGAGCTTTATTATTTCCTATGCCTGTTCAATGCTGAACAAATGATCTGATGGTTTAGTAATCTTATAGCCCACAATTCGAAACCGTCCCTCTTTTCCTGTTCCTGTTCTGATGCTGACATGGTTGTCCGCCTGATGAAGTTGACTCTGTACCGCTGATTACCTTAGGGATAGGTAAATGTATAATCTGTGTATTGTTGTTTGTCTTTTATTTTTCAGGTATCAACTGCTACTGTTTTCATACTGTTGTTGTTTTGATGGTGCCATAGTTAGATGTTTTCCAAATTAATGTTGCTAACACCTTGCATGAAGCCCAACATGCTAATGCTAATTTGAAGTTACTGAGGTATTTTCTCTCTACCTATGACCTGATGTTGTTTTAATTGCTGAACCAATGTATGTCATATCTCTTGCTCAAATTTTGCTGTTATTAATTAGTGTATTTGCTATTGAAATTGTTGTTCTTATTGTTTTGTTTAAACTAAGATTTTTTAGGCGATTTGGACAGCCTGTGATGTTTCTTTATTTGTACCATTTGGTGTTGAGACAAATTTTTGTGACCTTAGCATTGTTAATATAGGGAAGTGACCATTTTAACTGATACTAAAAGGTGTGGTTATTTGAGGCCAAATTGTTCATGGTGCGTTCTTTACTGACTCTTTGATGATTGGTACTGCTAAATTCTGTTGTGTTATATGACACCTTATTATAATAACTTAAACTAGTCCAAAGGTTCATCAACTTATAGTTGGGTCTGCTTACTATTATCATGACAAATTAGGTAAGCCAAGGGCGCACTAACAAGGTTTACACCCCACTCAACCAATAACCCAATTTCTCACAAGCAGCCTTTTGATACAAATTCAAGGCAAGCATAATCACATTGTTTCTTTGAGAACAGAAACGTCAGAGGCATTTTGATCGGCTCGAAAATAAAGGCAGCATTCTTCTGAATAAAAGCGCTGTGAAGCATCATATTTACATAACAAACAGTAGCTTTGGAACAGAAGTATTTCAGCATTTAGTAAAACAATAGAAAATCAGCACAAATGACAAACTGAACTATTCATACCATGCTGTCAAGCTGAGTGCGAACAGCACTTCTGGCGTTGTGCAAGAAAGGATATTACATTCTTAATTGCAACATGCAGTACATTAATGAGAAAAAAATCCTCGTGCAAGGTACAATGTCACATAAAGGAAGAAAGGTAAGTAATTAAATAATTTGTTAAGAGTGGTAAAGAACTGTAGCACTTAATTTAAAAATAAAAAATACAAACTCTGCTCCTGAATACCGATAACTAATGTTTCAGCTAGAACAGTCACCTTTCCTTTCATGGCTTACAACAGGACCTGTTCTAATACACAGTAATCGTCATGGACAATACCTTGCACATTCAACGTCTACAGGTATCATGGCCAGCAGCAATAAGAAGTAGTTTTCGTGAGAAAGTTAAGACTGAGATGAAAACCAGTTAACAAATGTAACTCACCAAACAATTAAGACAAGTCAATTAAAATGTGCCTAAATATTAGGACAAAACATTTACATACAATAAAAATATAGACCCCTAACTACGAGAATCCTGGGTTATGGAGAAGCATCTATACCATGGATATGAAACAATTTTTTGGGTTTGTTATTTATTGTCTGTGATAAATATCACCCACTTATGAGGTTTTTTTTCAAGAAAATGGGGAATGACGTGGATTTTGATGCTTACTGCAGCAGTAATCTCCTCGTATGCGGGTACTTACCAGACATTTCCCCTAATAAATATGGGCAGGTTTGACATGCTAAATTATGTCAAGGGAATGCAGATTTTATCACACCTATTATTTACCAATTGCAATAAAAATCGTAAACCTCATAATTCTGATACGGTTGGTAGCAGGCGTTACAGCACACATCAGAGATACACAGGCCTCTCGTACTAGGGCCCTAGAAAGAAAGTTAAGATTGAGCATCCTAGTTCAAAATGCCAAGCTGACTTTCACATTGAACGCATAGATCACAGCTAACCAAATGGGCACCTAAATGTTAGTTGGCAAAGCAGAGTCTTTAAGAATGCATTTAGAAGTAATTTATGGCATGCCTAAAAGGGGTAGTTAGTATAACAAATTTTAGACGCAATCTGGCTACAAATTTCATTACTAGTACGATTTCGCATTGACGTAGCCAATCGGTTCTACTCTTTTTTTAAAATCTTTTTTAAAGCATCGGCATGAGAAGCGAGGATGTGGAATGCAGCTTTGAAAGGCATACAAAAGAGCGGAAAAGAGTGGTGGGGTGTTGGAGCATTTCTAGCCGCACAAGTCTGCTGAAAAACATCATCAATGAAATGCTGTTGTAGTTAGCATTTTTCCACCTTCTCCCCACTGCAAGTGCGTAGATATCAATAGTGCAGCAGGTCTAGCGGCACAGGTGGTATGAGGAGCCCTCGTACCTTAATTGTTGCTGAATTTCGCTACCCAATGACCAGCTGTAGTGTGGGGCCTTTTGTCACGCTTACTACCTTGAGGCCTATGTCACCCTACTACACCACTCTTGCTACACCTCCGTCTGACTGTCTTTTACGCTGCGACTTCCAGGAATGAAAATTGCATTGAAAGGTTTGGGGACAGTTAGTGCCTAGGCAAAGCCTCATGTTAGACCTAAGGGCACTGCCCAGAGCCTGCTGTTGCTTCTTTTTAAAGTCTGGTCTTTGCACTGCTCAGAGCCTAATGTTGGCTGAGTTGATGGCGTCTATTTGGCATCTCTTTGAGCATTATGTTGCCACTACCTTGACCTGCGTTGAGAGTTCGCACTGATTGAACTAGAGCATGTTGTTGGGACTGCAATACCATGTTGCTGATGGATCCCTGACAGAACACTGGAAACAAAAATATGGTGTGGACAGAATATTGTGTCAAAAATATCGAGGACCAAAATATCAAGAAGGTGAGTGCAAATAGGTAAGTATAGATTTACTATTCTCAACTCTACATCTACATACATGACCATACATATATATCGTCAAGGTACATATATGAGAAGATATATTTAAAACTCATTTTATTGGGTTTTAGAATTATTATTCCATATGTACTGTGCACCTTAACAAACCAAAGACATTCATTTAACTCAGCACCTTATGTCAGCTGTATCGGAAGGGACTCATCAACAATAACAAGACCCACCGACCTCACCCCTCCGCATGAGTCGCGGCATCATTGTGCTCATGTTGGTGTGAAATGCATTACCCTAGTACCTCCAGATAAGAATGTGTACTCTTTGGGCTGTATCCTCTTTTGTTACGAAGGAGTGAACAGGGAACACGGAAAAACAGTGAAACTGTTGATCGGGCTCGGAGTGCGACCTGCTCGGTGTGCCTCTTGTGATGCTACAATCAAGCTGATTTCTGGGTCATTGAGGCCATCCACTAATACTTCCAAGGCACGAGTTGTGCCTAGGGTACCAATCCCTCATCTAGCATCTCTTAATAACACCCTTCCCTCACAATCCACCCACTTTTCTAGCTCCCTATGCCATGTAGGAATTCGGGGTTCTCTGGGGGATTTCCCATTTCTCATGACCTGTCGCTTAGCCAATATGAAAGCTAGATCTTCAAATTTACTAGTTGCCTTAGTTTTCGAGGTGTGGGGGAACCAGCACAGAAGACAGTGGCCCGGAGTGCAGGGGACCTCTTTTTCTACGAATGCGGCCATCTTTCTTGTAACTTTCTTGTAACCTCTCCCTAGTATGTATGTAGCTATGGACAATACCTAAGCATGTGGAAAAGACCTGCCACTACCTCCCCACATCTCTTTAATGCCACATCGGCCACTTGGAAATACCAATTGGTATGTTCTGGAGGTAAGTACACCATATGAAGGATATAGAAGTTGATAAATTTGTTACGAGAATTTCACCCAGGAAGGTGTCCCGGTCTCCCTCAAGTATTGGGATGCCCAGGTCCTCCTCCCAGCTGATCCTCAGCCACTCCAACGGGCAGTTGAGGTCCACTCCTATGGCCCTATACAGGCAAGTAATGGCTTTGAAAGTGCCGGAGGAGAGAACCATATAATGACAGCTCTTGTGTTTTTGTGGTTTACTGTTGCTGGTTTTCCAGTGTTTACGGTGTGCTTCAGTGACCGCTCTGTGGAGCAAGAAATGGTCTTGCAGAAGATTAAACTCTGAGCAAAAATCATTAAAGGGGAGCAGTTCTGACGTTTTATAGAGGTCTCTGTCTGTAGTCACCCCTGCAGCCACCCATTCCTCAGTCTCCTCAAATCTCCCTTATGTGGGAGTTCCACCAACATAGTAATAGGCACGTCCGGGGTGTATGGGATTCTTCTACGTGATTTTTGTAAACATGGGCATTAGCACTCGGAGATCACTCGAAACTCCTAGGAGTCCACAGCCAGGATTCACCTCACTCACAGCAATACTCTTGTGAGATTGGAGAATACTAGAACGAAGAGACCCAGGTCTCTGCTCAGGGTCTGCCTGCCCGCCATCCAATGAACAAACCATTGGAGCTGGGCTGCAAGGTCATATGCCTCGAAGTTGGGAATCGCCAGGCCCCCATCCGTCATTGGATGCTTCAATGTGGAGAGGGACACCCTTCTGCGGTCCGATCCCCCCAAAAAAGCGGTGATCAATGAGTCAAGCTCTCTGAATGTTGCCATAGGAATCCAAATGGAAAAAATCCCAAAGAAGTACAGTAGGTGCGCCAGGGCTATCACTTTAAGTAAAGCTATCCTTTCCATTACTGATAGTGACATTGTATTTCAGAATTCCATGCATGCTCGAAGGAAGCTAACTGCAAATCCCACATTCCCCTCCAATGTGTCAACCCAGTTGTGGTAGATCTTAACTCCTAAGTAGGTCAGGCACCTGGGCTACCATTGCAAAGGATCAATGCTCATCTAGAGTGTGGTTATCAGCAGCTGTCGGCAATAGTCAAGATTTCTGGTAGTTCACACGCAGGTGCCTACATGGAACCAAAGTGCTCCAGCATGGCCTTGGCTCTGACTAAATCGCCACATGTGTTCTGCAGGAAGGCCAGTAAGTCATCCGCATACAGAGCTATCCCATGACAGTGCTCACTGATGTGCAGCTGCCAATAGCCTTTCCCTGATCTCATGTTGACAGCCAGAGGCTCCATGGCTAGTGCAAAGAGCAGAGGGGACAAGAGGCACCCCTGCAGAGCTCCCTGTCCCACATTGTACCTGCAGGAAATGGTCCTGCCTGTTTGGACCCTAGCAGTCAGGTCCATATATAGCAGCCTGGTCCACACCAAGAAACTCTCTCCAAGCTGCATGTGCAACATTACTTTGTACAAGAAGCCACATTCCAGGCTTTCAAAGGCCACCACTTCTGCAGTATCGAAGTCTCCGGTCTCCAAGATGGACAATGGTGTCTGATATTAAATGCAGTATAGTGTCCAGGTATAAACACTGCCTGGTCGGAGTGAATTAATTTAATCATGTATGGAAGGAGTCTGGTCACCAGTATTTTGCTTAAGATGGTGTGATTGATGTTTAGTTTCATAAACTCTCTATACACAGCAGGTTTCTGCAGGCTTTAGCAGTGGGACTCTCAGACCCTCACTGGTGGTAATTGGTAGGGATCTCAAAGCCCATGCCGCACCATATAAACCAACCAACTTGGGAACCAGCTCATTGGAGTAGGTTGCATAAACCTCAGCTGGAAACCTGTCTGTCACTGTTGTTTTACTACTTGCCATTGTGTTGATATCCACCTCTATCACTTGCGGGGTAATATCTTTACCAAGCTCTTCAGCTTCTTGTGTGGTGAGGAGTATTGAGGTTAGATAAGCTTGTAACCCTATCATGTTATGTGGTGCTCTCGTAAAGCTCTGAGTAGTACTGGTAAAAGTTAGTATTGATTCCCTCCTGGCTAAATATCCAGTCTCCCCAGTCTGTCTTGATTTCTAATATAGGTGACCAATGCTTCATTGGGTTAGCCAGCTAGGCCAGCAAGGTTCCAGTGTGGTCCTGCTCTGCATGGGTACACCCTATACAACCCCAGGAGTCAAAACAGTTCTGCCTCTTAACCTGAGCCACCATGTCCTCCTTCTTATCCAAGAGGGTCTATTGGAGGGTCAGTCATGTCTTTGGGCCTGATTCAAAATTTGTCAGACAGGTTACTCGGTCACAACAGTGATGGATATCCCATCCACTGAAAGCTAAATGCCATAGGACATAATGGGATTTAGATTCCAGCGGATGGGATATCTATGATGGAGTAACCCATACGCTGAGTTCTAAATCTACGTGAGCGTAGTCCACTCTCTGTGTTTAACACCTCCCTCATTAACATACCTCTGGTGCTATGGATGTCTCCATGCATTATCTTCTAATCACAGCCTTAAAGGCATCCCACTATGTCTGGGGGAGGAAGCTATCCTGTTGTTTTAATTGAAGAACTGCACTGTCTTGGTTCTGATTTTCTCCTGGTATGCCTGATCCTCCAAGGATTCAGGTTTTAAACTCCATGTGGGGATACAGGCCTAAGGTCATGCCCAGTTCAGGTGTAAAAGGACATGGTTGTGGTCTGAAATCATGCGAACTAAGTATTCTGTGTTATAAATCAAGCTGTGTACGTCAGGGTGCAAAGGAATGTTTTGAGGTATACATGCACCTAATGTAAGATCGAGAAGAAAGAATAATGATGGGACTGTCTGAACAAAGGATCACCAATGTGGCTGCCTGGCCGTCATTTCCCACAGAGAGCCTCAGGTGCGCCAAAGCACTCACACCCCCAGCTGCCTTATTTAAGGGGGAGGTCCCCTTGTCACTATGTGCTTTCTGGGTGGGTTCACTCAAGTCCCCACCGGGATTATATATGGGCAATGTCTTGCAGGCCTCAGACAGGGACTCATCATCAGTGCTCTCCAGTCAGTTCCATTATGCTTTGTCCTGGCCCCTTGATATAGCTCCATAAAAAAATTGTTGTCCAGAGATTTTCATTTTAGATTTGTGTTTTTGGATCATTAGAGCAGTACTTTAGCTTGGGTAGACTTTGTTAATCCGGGCTGATTTTTTTGGGAATACATTTTCAAAAATGGTTGTTGTGTTGCAGTGATTTCAGTAACCATGAGACCTATATACATCATTTTGGTGTTAAAACTTAGATTTTGGGGGTCAAGTAGTCTTACTGAGATAGAAAAAAACTCCTCAGACCAACCCTTTTGCCATTTACCAAAATGGTGGCTCTATAATTTTTTACAGCGATCATGTGGGTGATGAATTTTAATATTGTTTTTGTTTCAGATTTTCCATTGATTCAAATTCATAAACATGAGTGAAGCAGGTGGTAGCAGAGGATCTTTACCTCCTGACAGAGTGTTGCTAACTACAAAATCTGAGGACTCATTCAACAAAAAAATGTGTCACATGCCAAACTACTCTGAAAGAAAAGCTAATATCAACTGTGACTGGGCAGAAGACAGTATAAGATGCTGCAGAAATACGGCCGGGAGAAGTTCACAAAGGATTGAAACTGATGGGTGAAGATGATCAAATATTTCATTGTTGTGCCAAAAGTCATATACAATGGAAAAAAGCCTGGAAAAAAATAGTAAAAAAATAGCAGAAACCAGTGAATCACAACAAGAATCCAAGTCTTCTGAGAAAGCGAAGACAACCAAACCCTATGCCAATCCACACAAAGGATCAATGTCTACCCCTCATCCACCTCCGACAACTGATTAGAAAGCAAAGTCACTTCAATGTGCTATCTGTGGTTTGGCAAGAACAAGGGGCAAAGGGATTGATGAAAGAACAAAGTACAGAGTATTTGAGCCTCAAAGGGAAAACATGTTTTCATCTGCAGCTAGTTTCTTCCAAGATGAAGTTTTCATCCGAGTAGCTGATCTAATCAGCGAGATGAATGTATTTGCAGCAGATTTGTATGCCTACCCAAACTGCATGCATGCATACATTCAACAATAATAATGTACAATGAGTTCCCAGCAGCAACATGACTGCCAGCCTTCAATTAAGTTTGCACTCTCTGAAAAAGCTAATGAAGTTTTAAAGCCACTCTTGAGTGCTGGCTATGGTTTCACACATAGTGAGAACAGAGAAATAATAGTCAACATTGATTAAACTTTATTGATCCACAATAATGAAATTAAGCAATCAATGACCCAATCAGGGTTTATATAGTGTGGCTGAATCACCCGTGAGGGTCTTGAGGCGATGTGGGGTCATGCTGCGGGATTATGCTGCTCGTTCCTGTTGATTGAACATCCAGGTCTTGAGGTCCTTTCTTAACTGCTGGAGCGATGGTGAGGCTTTGAGGTGCAGAGGGAAGGTGTTTCAGGTGTGTGCCGCCAGGTGGAATAGGGAGTGGCCTCCACTCTTGGCCTGACAGATGTGCAGGGAGGCTGTCAGGTAGAGGGATCTAGAGTGGGGTTCTGTGGTCGCTTGGTGGAAAGTCACTCTCTTGCTGAGGTATGCTGGTCCTTCATTGTGTAGAGTTTTGTAGGCGTGGGTGAGCAGCTTAAACTGGCATCTCTTTGCGACTGCTAGCCAGTGGAGTTTCCTGCTGTGAGGGGTGATGTGTGTCTATCTGGGGAGGTTGAGGATGAGTCTGGCTGCTGTGTTCTGGATGGTCTGGAGTTTCCCCATGAGTTGGGCAGTAATTCCTAAGTAGAAGGAGTTGCTGTAGTCGAGTCTGCTGGTGACAAGGGCTTGCGTGACAGTTCATCTGGTGTTATGGGGAGCCATCTGAAGACCTTCCTTGGCATTCAGAGGGTGAGGAAGCAGGCGGAGGAGACAGTGTTGGCTTGTTTCTTCATAGATAGCTGGCTGACGATAATGATGCCGAGGTTGCAGGTGTGTTTGGAAGTTTTGGGGTTGGCGCCCAGCTCAGGTGGCCACCATTCCTTGTTCCATTGGGTGTCCTTGCCTTTCCTGAAGTTGAGTACTTCTGTCTTGTCTGTGCTGAGTTTCAGACAGTTGTTGTCCATCCAGCCTGCCACTTCCTTCATGCATCTTTGAAATCCGTCTTTGCTGGTAGTTGAGTCGTTTGTCAGTGAAAGGATGAGTTTAGTATTTTCAGCGTAGGAGATGATGTTGAGTCCATGGCTCTTGATGATGTTGTCCAGGGATGTCATGTATATGCTGAAGAGAGTTAGGTTGAGGGATGAGCCTTGTGGTACACAGCAGATGATGTTCTTAGGGGTCAAGGAGTAGGTGGATGATCTTCTGAGTTCTTCCTGTAAGGTAGGTGGCAATCCACTTGAGGGGTGCTCATTGGATTTTAATCTGGTGGAGTCTGTTCATCAGTTTGTGGTGGGATACGTTGTCGAAGGCTACTGAGAGGTCAAGGAGGATGAGGGCTGATGTTTCTCCATGATCCATCATCATTCAAATGTCATCTATGGCTGTGACTAGAGCTTTCTCGGTGCTGTACTTTCTTCTGAAGCCAGCTTCGGAGGGGTCCAGAAGGTTGTGGTTCTCCAGGTGTCTGGTTTGCTGGGTGTTGATGGCTTTCTGAATGATCTTGGCTGGAAAAGGGAGCAGGAAGATGGGTCCGTAGTTCTTGAGGTCTCTAGGGTCAGCAGATGGTTTCTTCAGCAGTGCCTTCATGTTGGGGTGTTTCCATTTCCAGGGGAAGTGGCCGGTAGTGTTCGAGGAATGGAGGACCTTGGGGAGTCCTCGCCCGATGGGTTGATTGCAAGATTGAAAGTGTGGTGGGGGCAGGGGTTTGCTGGGGCTCTGGAGTGTATGGTTCTGATGATGGATGGTGTTTCCTTCATAGTGAGAGTGCTTCATGAGCTGAGCTGGTGTGGATGGGTGTCGGTTACCGTGGGGTAGTGGGTTTCGGCATCAGTGTAGGGCTGGGGTGCAAAGTCTTGGTAGACAGTTTTGATTTTGTTGTGGAAAAAGTTCGAGAGAGAGTTGCAAGTGGCTTGCTAGGGGGTGATGGTGTTTTCTGTGGCTGAGGGTTGGTGGGCTCCTTGACTATGCTGAACAGTTCCTTGCTAGGGTTGGACCTGTCATTGATGTGGGTGGCTAGAGCAGTTTTCTTGGTGTCTTTCAGGAGGCGGTGGTAGCGGCTGCTGGCGTCTTTGAAATGCTTTTGGCCTTTGGGGATCTTACTGATGTGACATCTTCTTTGCTTCTGTCTGAAGTTGTGTTTCTGGGTTCTCAGTTGTTTTGTGAACCAAATGGGGTGCCTTGTTCATTTCTTGGGGTGCGTGGGTTTCCTTGGTGCAACTTCGTCAGTGCTTGCTGTGATCCAGTTCTTGAAGCATTCCACCGCTTGATTGGTGTCTTCAGTGATGGTGAGTAGGAGGGAGTTGAGTGCATTCGTCCATTGCTGTTCTGAGACCTTAGACCAGCTGTGCCGAGTTACGCCAGCAGTGGAGGTGGGGATAATGGGGCATTCTGAGATGGTGAAATGGACTCAATGTTGATCAGTCCATGTAAGCTCTTCTCTGTGGGTGAATGTTACTCTGTTGTTTGATGTGAAAATGGGGTCACGCCTGTGTCCTGCGGTGTGGGTGTGGTTAGTGACAAGCTTCTTGAGTCCCAGGCTGGCCAGGCTTTCTAGGAGGTCGGCCAGGTTTACATCATTGGTGTTCTTAAGGTTCTTCAGATTTTTCTGGAGAGAATGTACAGTGACAGAATTTGCTTTTCTCAGTCTAACAAAAAAGAATGGGCCACTTATGGTATTCCCAGATGATTTGACTCCTGAAGTTCTTGCTGCCAAAATAAAATCGCAGGATGGAGTAAAATCAGCAGCAATCATTTTAAGAAACCTCCTGAAAGATTTAGATTTTCATCTTATTTTCAAATTTTGTGACGCCCCATAGCTCCTCAAATCAAGGGAGTCAACAAGAATGTTGTCTTAACAATTTTTACATCCCTATTCAGTATCAGCAAAGCAAAACTGTTGCAAACTAAGGTTCATGAGTTCGGAACAGAAGCTGACAACATTGATGATGGCTTTGAAGATATAAGTGAAAAAGTGGAAGGCAATCCCATGAACCGACAGGCTTATGCTGTGCAAATGTACTGCCTTTTTCAAATCATGTTTTATTCATTACATCACAGCATAAAGAAAACTCTGCTACACATGACAAGTGCTAAGGTTGAGAACTAATCACTCCAGTGAATAAGACTGGTGTATCAACAAGTTATAATGGCAAAGTATGGAGCAAGAACTTGTTAGCAGATCATACTGTAAAATCTTGTGAATCTGACAGTATGCCACTTCCAAGTCACTTTACTAGGATTTACAATTGCTGCCCTCGATAATTTTGATTTTGAAAGCAACTCTTATTTGTCTGGAACATCGAGCACACATGATACTGCCATGGTGCTTTTTCAAGACAGTGCCAATGAAGTAGCTGCTGTAAAAACAAGCTATGTCAGCTGTAGGCATAAACAAATAAAGCTGCAAACTTTAAACCCAACATGTCACAGTCTACCAGAAAGTTTCAAAGTGGCTGAGGACATGAATCTTCTTCTGCCTGACGCTGCGGTCCACAAAGCTGATTTCACTGAATTTATCAAATTGCTTATTCGGTGCTGACTAAAGGATGAAGAAAAGCCTGTTCCTCTGTGGGCTGTAATTCATGCTCTGATCTCCTAGAATACTGTCATACTGAAGAAGGATGGGATTATACCAGTAAAAACATATCCTATAACAAACTATACAACAGTATGCACAGCTCTAAAAAATTTCCAAAATGTGTATGCTCAGCTTGAAAACCAGCCTATCCTGCCAATTTTCTGCAATGAAGGTGTTTTCCATATTGTAGCTGATATTTTTATGAGCAATTCAGTAGAATTTGATGATCTTTATCCAATGATAGACATTTTCCACGTGGCAATACTTGTGTTGCGGGGTACAGGAAGTTATCTCAAGGCACAGGTACACTCCATTCACAAGACATAAAGCAAAGCCAGGAAATGTTCAATACACTCAGTTCAAAATCTGAAAACCTGAAAAACAAGTTCGTAGAGTTTCTCAAAGAATGTGAAGAAAAATCAGAACAAGTTATGGGGAAATGCTTTACACATGATACCCCTAGTGGAAAACTTGGTACATGCTGATCGGGAAGGTGATTGGGAGCTGTTCATGAAGACTGTGGAGTCACTGATTACTGTGTTTCGCAAATTCGATTGCATAAACTCCCTGGGATATGGGTCCTGGAATTTGGAAAGAGTGAAAAAGCTAGAGGTGGAAAAACCATACTTCTACAGAAAATTCAATCAAAGACATTTTGTGCTGAAAGACAAAGAGGGAATGTTCAATGCTTGGGCTCCAGATATGAAACTGGAACAGACGGTCCAGAGATCACAGAAAAGCTCCAAGGGAATTGTTGGTCAGACACATAAAAGATAATATGTTGCTCATTGGCAGCCAGTTTACCATGAAGTCTTTTCTATTTGCAATGTTTGAGAGATGACAAATTCAAAATGAATGGACCATGGTGAAACTTCCTCACCACTAACTTGTGGGAAAGCGAGGGGAACATTTTAATAAATATGTTGACAGCCTTCTTCATTTCATGCAGCATCAAGAATTTCCCTTTGAAAGGACTGAGCTTGTGCGACTACACAACTTTGTGACCAAACAATATGTGGATCAGGATATAAAGACACATCTACTCAATGTCCTAGAACATGAAACAATACTATACGCAGATTTGAAGCAGGAGAGATTCGTATTGAAACAGAAAAAGCAGTTTGACATAATCGCTAAAGCTAGACTTCAACACTTTAATTTCAATGGTAAGAGTTTCATCTAACCAGCCACTACAAAACAGGTTACAAAAAGAAGCTTTCACAAGCACATAGAGAGATAAATGTAGCAAAAGAAAGGGGTGAATTTATCAAGGACGTTCTGTTGCATGATCTTCCAACAAACGCATTATTTGATGGAGATGCTGCAACCAAACTAGTGAAGCGCAAACTTGTACAAGAGCTCAAAAAAAACTTTCACATGAAGAATTTTCATTCGAAAATGTATCCTCATTGAAAACTGTTGTTGGTGTGGACATAAGGTCACAATTGTGAATGGTCAAGATTTCATCCGTGCAAAACTTCGGAGAGGTCATTCAGACTATTATATAGATATCAAGGTCAGTGTGCACCTCGCAAGAACTGCACATTCTGTATGACAGTTATCTTGAACTATCTGCCAAAAATTAGAGACAGTCAGACAAATGTCTACAAGTGGAACAATTGACCTTACCTGCATCAAAAATTCCACACCTATACCTGTGCAACTCGATAAATTCTGATTGTCAACATCGAACAAGATGATCTTGGAGATGTGAACTGGCCAAAACATTGCTAAAACACTGAATTTCCAATTATTGCAAGTGGAATGATTGTCAATGAGGAGTTGGTGCCTGCAGAGATATATTGAAAAAGTACAGGCCATATTGCTCAAGAACTTAACAGTAAACAGTAAATTGGAGGAAGCTGACCTTCGTGTTGTGCCACATGTTGAGTGGGCTGCTAGAAGTGGTTCCAATGGAGTCATTATACTATCAAATGACACAGGTGTTATTATTGTGCAACTTAGATTTGTTGCAATGTTCATAAGTCAAGTATTGTCAGAGGTATGCATACATTATGGAACAGGCGAGAAAAGACATCCAGTCCCTCTTCATATTCTGTACAAGAAACGTGACCCAGAGATGCCCAGTGTTGTTATCAAGGCAAGGTGATGACACTATGTGCAAAATTGAAACAAAGCTTAGAGCTTTAACTGCTGAACCTGTGAAGTTTCTAAAAGGATTTTCTGAGACAGAAGAAGAATGTGACTTTAAAGATGAAGAAAAATACCTTGTGAATTATGAAAATGTGTCTAAAACAGTAGTGATAAACATTATCTTTTTTCATATTCAGATCCTAAACATTGTTTAGTGTATACATAAAAGGACTGAAAACCATTATTATTTGTTTCATTTCTATATATGTCTTTTTTCCTCTCTTATAGCTGCCATTTTTGAAAATGTTGGAAGGGTTGCTCTGGGGTTATTTTCTGTTATATACGACTGCTTGACCCCCAAAAACCTATGTTTTGACATCAAAATGAAGGGTATTGGTCTCATGGTTCCTGAAATATTACATCAGCACTGTGACACACCCGTCATTTTAAAAAATATCATCCAGAAAAATTTGGCCTGGATCAGCATTGCCTATTCAAGCTAAATTACTTCTCTAATAATCCAAAAACACAAATAGAAAAAATGAAAATTAATGAGGGAGATCAGGGGGCCGGATTAGCTCCTAGGCTCCATCAGGCCTGAATCTCTCCCAAGCTCTCCAGTTAACCAGTCAGTGCATGCACTAAACCTGCACCTGCCCACTCTAGAGACGTACCCCCATCTCAGCAAATTAGGGTGAATTTGGGCTTCAAGTGCTGAATGAGACACTAGAAGTCCTCTCTTACATTAGAATAAAGTTAATACTACACCCCATCTTTGGTTCAGCACTCCTGGGCCCTCTCATTGCAGGGGTACCCCTCCCTTGCAGGAGCTTTTCTGACACGGGCCAGTAGCTGCACACTCTCCCGCAAATCATGGGGGTCGAAAGGGCAATGCCTTCATGTGGTGTCACACTTCCTCTCTTCTTCCATGACCACATCACAGTCACCAAGACTGCTCCACGGGGCTGCACCCCAGTGTCAGAGAGTCCAGGTGCCCCACCACCGATGACGTCCCATAGTCCCTCTGCCATCAGCCAATGAAAGCAAAGGGCATCCCACACTGCCCCAAAGAGCTCTTTCAGCCCTCTCAATAGAATGCTCATTGGTCCTATGCCAGGGAGCACGGCTGAGTCACAAAGGCAGCACTTATGCTGCCCTCTGCTCAGCTCCCATCTCAATGCCGCTCTGGGACCTTCACTAGCTCTGCCCAGCCACACAGTTACCCGGCTGGCAGCATCTCTCTCCACTGCCGGATCATCAGAGGCAGCACCCTAGGATCAACAGTGCAGTGAGATCCCCCCCGGACCCCCCATGCGGTCTAGCAGTTCATCACTACTACTCACTGGCACAGGGCTCACAGCGACGGACAGCTCTCAAACAGGACAAGGTCTCAGCTTTGTATTTTCATGTTGAAGCCATTTTAAGTCTACTGCCTCCTGGCTCCGCCGCAGCCCAGCCAAAGCAGCTCTCTTACTCCATTGCCTTCCTCCACTGCCTCAATATGTGCCCCAACCACAGCAACAGCTCTCCTACATGCCAATGCCCCCTGGGTATGGTTGGATGTCAAGATGGCACTAGATAGGGCTTAGCCGGATGGAGCACCACTTCCTGCTGCCTACTCCATTGGCTCCAGGCCAGAGCCCCATATGTGTTTTTTTATAAATCAAACATTTGCTTACCTATAGAATTTTACCGTCAGAATATTTTTGTCCTTGGAATATTTTGAAATTTTTATTTCTGATGTTCTGTCTGGATACTATTGAAGACACTGCTTCAGGACTGTAACTATCTCTGGATGACTCTTGATTCAGCCACTGCTCAGGTTTGTGTGGCACTGGCTCTGCTAGCCCTAGTTTTGATAGGGCTGCATCTGGTGCTGGCACTATCATGATTTCAGTTTGGGTACTGGTTACAGCCTTGTGTTGTCACTGTAAGGTTAAATACCAGTACTACTCAAAGCCTGGTGCTGGTGCTTCTGACGGCCTAGTATGATGAAGGCATTGCCCTCACATCTAGGGCCTCCTCTCTGCTGCCTTGAAGTGGGAAAAATCAATCTTAAGCCGAGACACTGAATTTCTGCTTGGTTCCGCTGCAGGGTTCTGATCTGTGCGTAACAGAATACTAGATCCTCATCACTGTACTATCCCTCCATGTCTGACTTGCTCATCCACGTTAGAAGCATGATGCAGGTTAGACATAAAGACTGAAAAGGGGGAAGGTGGGAAGTAGAGGTAGATGAGCCAACAAATTAACAGGGAGAGCTAAGCCAGATCCGAACTGTCGTAGTTTGGACTCTTGCTCTAGGCAAGACTGCTGGATTAAGGATGACAGTACTTATATTTGTAGGCGACTATGGCTATCCTACAACAAGTTGCAGCTGTCGTCCCAACCCTTCCAGCTCACAAGCAGCACCTCACCAAAAACCCAAATAGTAAAAGGTGATTTATGGCAGCCTTTATGCATGGACTCGAAAGTATGACATCTCAGGGAGTGTAGTGGTTAAACGGAGATTACCTCTTTCTCACAGATACTTCATGTCTCATTCAAACACAAGCAATAACGAAGATGCAGTAATGTTTCAATGGTTTTTATTTAACACAACTGCAATCTGCAATATGTTGCATGGGCTGCAATGATTAGGATAATGAACAGTGCAAGAAACAGAATTGTAAAGACAAGAGTCATTATTACAAAGACCCCCACCATCGTGAAATAACATGAAAAGACACAAGGTGTATAATATGTCCTAATACCCATTCATACTAGGCCTAACCTCCTACCTAACAGGAGAGCTGGGTATGTTAAACCTAATCTGCCAATGCCATGTCCAGGAGAGGAGCCCCCAACCTTTGTTACCTTGGAATGAGGTCTCTATCTCAGACTCCGTATGGACACGAAGACTGGGTCAGCGTCAAGACGACATGCAGCATCGATATCAGCGATGGTGGCGATGCCCTCTGGTCGAAATCCCTCTGATTATCTGTCTAAAGTGTGATGTATTTATACAGATCTACTTGGACCCCTGACGTAGGTGTGTTCCCAAACAATAGATAACAGGCATGCTTGGGGCGGCAATTAATATAAACAATTCCCTCGAAAGCATAGAGAGAGAAAGTCCCTAAGAGTGAACACCTGCTGTTTGTTTGTCTTTGCCACTTGATCTTGACGCCTTAACGCTGTGGCACTGAAAATGCAAAGCATAACAAGTGGCCTAACTATAAACAAGGCAGCCATCTTAAAGGAATTAAATAATTAAATGGGCTAAGACAGAGCAAGCTAAGTAGGTTAAAAGTCACTAGGTGACAGGGGCACAAGTCTGCAAGCTGAAGGCTAAGCTAATTCCTGTTATTCCATTAAGACTAAACTAGGATTCACTACAGAACCAATGGTCTGGCTTGGATTTTAGAGCGTATGCACAAGAGGAGCCCAGAAAACGCTTGCTTTGTAAATTTTAGTTCAAACATCGCATAAAATATAATAGTCTCTTCAAAATTAAAAAAAACTTGAATTCTTTAGTGTGTGGAAGTATTTACATGAAATGCTGCAGCCAATCAAGGGTAGTGGGGCAGGGTTGGGGAGAGGACTGTGAAGGGAGTAAAAATAATTTTTTGAAAACTTAGCTGCCTGCCCCTCACACACACCTCCGTGACGCTCCTCTCTTGCCGGCACTGGGGCACAAAGCCCAGGCTTCCAATCCAGATGCTGCTCTCATGCTAAAGCAAGCATGAGAGCAGTGCTAGGATTGGCCTGAGTGGGCTAGTTTGACACTAGCTCAGGCACATGGAGCCTGTGCCATTTCTCCAACCCGACTGTGTAACACAGCTGGGTTGGAGAAATGTAGGTGGGCATGACAGTTTGGCCAGCCTAAGACAGCCAGCCAAACTGACATGCACACTTACAAGTGCCCACCACTCCTCCTCCCTGCCATGGCCCGCACCACCCTAGACTATTTTAGCTCAGTCAGACAGTGACAAATAATTCTTTGTCACTGCCTGACTGAGCATGGGGGTGACACTCCTCCGCTATTACGGAGGAGTCACCTCTGCTAAGCAGGAGGGGTAGGAAATGGCAGACTGGCCATGTAAAAGGGCCAGGCCCAAGGGAAGGAAAAGGAGGAGCAGATGGGCAAAAGTTAAAAGGGGCAATGATGAAAGGCAGAGACACTGAGGCCCATATTTATATTTTTTTAGCGCCGCATTTGCGCCGCTTTTTGACGCAAAAATGGCGCAAACTTGCAAAATACAATTGTATTTTGCAAGTTTGTGCAGTTTTTGCGTCAAAAAATGACGCAAATGCGGCGCTAAAAAAGTAAAATTATGGGCCTGAGTACATACATAATGGCAGGACTGCGTGAGTCAGCAGAACATTGGAGTGGCAGGATGAGACTGAAAGAGCACCTATGAGGTAGGGCAGAAAGTTTATTATGACTCAAGAAAGGCAGCAAAGAACTGAAGATGGGACCAAGAAAAGGAAATGGTGCTGTGTTACCACCTTCAAGTCAAATGTTGAAAAGCTCCAAATAGCAGGTATTCTAACCTTTGAGCTCTGAGTTTGTTGCAGAATCTTTGCTGGTCACAGTTAAATATGTGGAATATTTCCCAGTTTATTCTGCTGACATGGAGCACATGCAGCAGCACCTGCACATTGTCTGCTTTTCTTTCGGAGCAGCAATCTGCAGGCGGTGAGGGAACTTTGTAATTTTCACTTCCAAAACAGAAGTCTGATTTAAAGGACCAGCAGCCCTTCTTTTGTTAAGCATCTTCCTGCTTAGGAACTCTCTTGATCCTAGCACCTAGATGCTAATTCAATGGATGGCTACAAAGGCATACTTATCACTTCACAAGTACTTAAGAGAAGCTATGATTTGGCAGCTGTTTTTGACTTTGTATAGGACAGATATGCATGAGCAATAAGAACATCAACTGCATCTGTTCGTATGTGTAATGATACAAAAAATGATTTGAATAGCACTGAGTAATTTGTTGTTCTATTTATTTTATTGCACTACTCAACACAAAGTAGGGTGTCAAGGTGTTTTACATCACACACACATTATAACGAGATGATGAATCAAGCAATTGTGTAAAGCAATGTACAGCAAATGTTACATAAGACAAAATGGGATACATGGAGTAGTGGTCACATATCAGCCTTACTGGTAGATATTATGGCCCAAATTTAAGAAAAGTGGCACTGCATCCAATGCAGCACCGTTTTTCTTGCTCCCCTTAGCACCCCCCATTTCCCCCACCATATGTGCTCCGTATTTAATATACATCACACCATGGTGCAGGGTAGGGGTAATAGCATAATTTTTTTTTTAACGCTATTGATGTACTGTGAAGGGTGCTAATCCTGCAATATAACATAAGGTCAGGCTGAAATCAATGGTATGCCCCTTTTTAAGCCGTTCGCTGCCAGGCATTTTCCCCCTCAGGTGCCAGGCCTTTTTTTTGGCTATTTGGGGCAGTTCACACTTAAGCCCTAATAACTTGGAAAAATGGGAAAAAAGGGCTGCAGAAGAACGCCTGTGGTTTTTCCCCTGAGAATGGCATCAACAAAGGGGTTGCGGTGCTAAAATCACCAGCTTCCCAACTTTCAGGAACAGGCAGACTTGCATCAGAAAACCACATTTTCAACACAATTTTGGCATTTTACTGGGGCATACCCCATTTAGACTATTTTTGTGCTTTCAGCCTTGTTCCAGTTAGTGACAGAAATGGGTGTGAAACCAATGCTGGATCCTGGAAAGCTAAACACTTCTGAAAAGTAGACAACATTCTGAATGCAGCAAGGGGTCATTTGTGTAGATCATACAAGGTCTTCCTACAGAAAATAACAGCCGAAATAAACAAATATTGAAATTGAGGTAAAAAAACAGCAATTTTTCTTAACGTTTTACTCTGTGACTTTTTACTGCGATGTCAGATTTTTTAAAGCATTATACCGTTACATCTGCTGGACTCTTCTGGTTGTGGGTATATATAGGGCTTGTAGGGCTCAAGAACCCTTGGTACCAGAGCCAATAAATGAGCTGCACCATGCACTGGGTTTTAATTCCATACCGGGTATACAGCAATTCAATTGGTGAAATATAAAGAGTGAAAAATAGGTATCAAGAAAACCTTTGTATTTACAAAATGGGCAAAAGATAAGGTGTTGAGACGCAGTGGTTATTTGCAAATCTCTGTTTTCTGGGGTCCCCATGCTAGCATGTGAATTACAGGGCATTTCTCAAATAGACTTCTTTTTTACACACTGTCTTATATTTAGGAAAAACTGTAAAGAAACACAAGGGGCAATAACACTTGTTCTGCTATTCTGTGTTCCCCCAAGTCTCCCGATAAAAATGGTACCTCACTTGCTTGGGTAGGCCTAATGCCCGTGACAGGAAACACAACATGGACATATCACATTTTCCCAAAGAAAACTGATGTGTTTTTTGGAAAGTGCCTAGCTGTGGATTTTGGCCTCTAGCTCAGCAGGCACCTAGGAAAACCTACCAAACCTGTGCATTTCTGAAAACTAGACACCTAGGGGAATCCAAGATGGGACAGATATGGCCATAGTAATGTGCCCCATGGGGAGCGACCCTTGCCCAAGGGTCTACCCCCCAAAGAAAACACACACATACACACACACACCAACCCCTGGTGCCTAAGTGAATTCTGCCACCCCGAGTTAGATTGGCCTAACAGAAACAGGCCAATCTGCCCCCAAGTGGAGCAGAAATGACATAAAATAAATTCCCCCCACCCCCAGGGGAGCGACCCTTGCCTAAGGGGTCACTTCCCTTGCTTGAAATTGGCGCAAAAAGAAATCCCCAGGCCTAGTGGTGTCTGCAGATCGGCCTAATAAAAATAGACTGATCTGCCAAGGGGGGCAGAAATGGCCTAAAATAAATGTGGCCCCCAGGGGAACAACCCTTGCCTAAGGGGGTCGCTGTCCTTGCATGCAATTGACGCAAAAAAAATATCCCTGGTGTCTAGTGGTTTCTGTCCCCCTTGGGGGCGGATTGGCCTAATAAAAATAGTCTGATGGGGCATAAATGTCCTAAATACAATTTGCCCCCAGTGGAGTGACCCTTGCCTAAGGGGTCGCTCCCCACATATAAAAAAAAGAAATGAAAAAAAAAAATGTTATCCCTGGTGTCTAGCGGTTTCTGCTCCCCCTGGGGGCAGATCGGCCTAATTATAATAGGCCAATCTGCCCCCAGTGGAGGTAGAAATGGCCTAAGAATAAATTGCCCCCCTGGGGAGCAGCCCTTGCTCAAGGGGGCGCTCCCCTTATTTGATGATTTTTAAAAAACAATTTCCCTGGTGTCTAGTGGCATTTCTGCTGCTCTATCGCATCGCGATTGGGCAGCAGAAATGCTGAGAAAGACATCAAAGGAAAGGAAAGGCTTTTCCTTTCCTTTGATGCCTCTCTCGGCCCCTCCACATGATCGAAGGAGAAATGCTTCTGCATTTCTCCTCCGATCTGCGCTGGAGGGGTAGGCCTCTGATGAGATCAGAGCGTGATAGTGCGCTGACATCATGAGATGCCACGGGGGGTCAAGTGGGGTGGGTGTGGAAGGGGAAGCGATTCCCTTTCCATCCCTGTCCAAGGGAGGGGGTGCGAGGACCCCGGGGAGCGCTAGTGCTTAGCGCTCTCCGAGGGCCCCTAGTTGGACGTAACGGTTACGTCCTGGGCACCCGAGCAGTGCTACCAAGGACGTAACCGTTACGTACAGGGCACCCAGGCAGTTAATGCCTGTTCTGTGCAGGCATTAAAATTAGCAGCTAAAAATGGCACAGTGGAATCTCTTGGATTCCACTGTGCCATTTTTGCGTCCCCTATTGGGGGAACACCCCCTTGCACACATTATGCCTGGCCATAGAACACAGTTATTGTACTGCCATTGCTGCATAATTGTGCCCCACAGGCTCGTCAGACAGTCAGAAACACTCAGGCATGAGTTAGTTCCCTATTGACTGCAGCAGTGAAAGTAGCCTGTCTTGCTGCAGCCTCTTTAATGGAGTGACCATAAAAGAGTGTAATTCTCATCTGTATTCTTTTTTTATTTGCTGCACTGTATGATAAGCAAGCATGATTAAGTTATTCCAGTTCATAAACAGAAACAAGTTTTCTAATAGAGTACAGGGAAACGGACTGTACTGATGCAGTTTCAGAGCAGAACATACTCCATGGTGGGTGTATTGAACTACTTTGTCAGCTAGCTGATTCCCAGTATAAATAAGTAATTGTGCATTGGTCACTGCATGGTAATGCTGTTTCTACACTGAACAGATTGGCTGCAAGTCTTATCCAATGGCAGCCAAAATCTGCCACATCCCATAGCAGGCCAGGTGTACTTACCATCAGACACAGGGTGACTCGGGCTGTCTGATAGTGTGGCATGCAGGGGTACGCATGGAGGGGTACAGGGCAGCAGACAGTCTAAGGGCGTGGCAGTTATTTGTGCTACCTACTGCATGATAGAGAGAAATTGTGATCCACTGATGAATTGCCTAATGTTGGATATTTCTATCCTGGCTTTGCTACACACAATATGGAAAAGAGTGAGGGTCAGGAGAGAGCAGCAGGGGAAGTAATAAGGACAGGTGAAATGAGGAACCTTGTAAAATTGGGGAACATAGAGTGGAGTGTGAGGGAGCAGAGGGAGGAGGAAGGAGAGAAATGGATAGCCCAGAGCAAAGGGGAATAACACTCATGGAGAGAGGGAGAGGTACCAAACAGATGATGAGAGAAGATAGAAAAGAGAAAGGGTCAGGAGGTATGCTCCCATCCAATGCTAAAAGACATATGCTACAGAAACACACAGAAAAAAAAAATACTTTTCTGAAGTTAGCAGTAAAAGGATACTGCACAACCAATCAAAAAATAATGTTAATCCAAAATATTCTAGAGGCAGGACTAACAAGAATACGGCTAAAAGCATTCAGTCATGGCCACGGAACTGAAATAGACAAGAAAGCCATCACAGTATGAACAAGAGGCAGAACAGAGCCCATTCTAAATATATGTTAAAGTATTGATACCTAGTGGGATGGAAAAGTCCTCTTCATGGTAATGGATGTGCACCCTTGCCCTGGGTGCCCAACTGTATTGATGTCTGGATCTGTGATGCTGATTTTTGTTACAGCAAACGTGTACACCATGACCTCGGCCTGTCTCACATGTTGCGGTCTTGTTGGACCTGGCGGTTGGGGGATTCACTCAAATCGCTCCCCTCAAAGTTTTTGAAGATTACTGTCTTCACCAGGACTTGAGCAGCACGAGTGCAGTGGTGGCAGCATACTATATAGTGATCAGTGGGAGTGAAAGGTCCTTTTCAACCTGTGTCACTGAAGTACAGCATGCAGGCTCTCTCGATTTTTAAAAGTTCTGCTGCAGTGTGCTGAACTCACCCGTGGCTTACATCAGGTTGGTGTGAAGTGCTTTGCACTGCAGAAATTGAGTCCCTGTGTTGGGTGTATGTGTGCCAAAAAGGGAAAATGCAGTACTAAGTAGTGCGTGACCAGTGTATGCATGTAGTGGAGGTGCATGTGCCTACAAGTGGTACTGTACCTGAAGGATGTTGTGCTGTGCAGGGCTTGCAGAATCAGTGCATGTGCAGGTTGGATGTGCACCTGTGAATGGTGCAATACATGAAGGATAACATGAACCTGAATCACATAGGTAAACCTACACATTTGTGTAAGTTTACTTAGTTTTGGTATTGACCAAACTTCATTTTAATAGTAAGTTTCCAAGTGCAGAGACTCAGCTGTCAGGATTGACAACTTTGCACATAAAAACATAGGCATGCACTGTCTTTATAAGTGTGGAGTTTTTATAAAAATATATGCCTGTTCTCTCTTGCGAAGTTCTCTAGTACTGAAAACATAGGTCAGGTCTATCATTTTCTGGTCTGAGTTCTCCGCACTGACAGCGCAGTCTCCGCATTAGTAAACTTACTATTAAAATGCAGTTTTGTGAATTCAAAAAAAAAGTTAACTTATACAAACAAGTTTATTTTGGTGAATCAGAACTTTAGAGTGCATGTTAGATGCACATGCTGGATATATGTGACCCTGTGAGTGGTTCAATCCATGAAGGGTGCAGTGTGTGTATGTTAAATGTACATGCTGGATGTACGTATGCCTGTGAGTGGTACAGTACATAAAGGATAAGGTGCTGGGGAGTGTGTATATGTTATTTGCAGGTGCTGGATGTTGGACATTGGGTTTCAAGTTGAGGGGGGTGAAACCCTACTCAAGCAGCAGCCACAATTTCTGTGAATGTAACGTCACAAGCAAACCCCAAATTAACCCGCGCTTCACACTCTTGTAGCATGGCACAAAGCAGGCAAGCTTAATTTAGAGGCGAAGTGTAAAGGATTATCCAGCACATCAGACAGTGATAAACTGAAAACACAACACAAGAAAATCCTGCATCAATTTAGTAAAATGTACTAAAATGTAAGAAATCATCAAAAATAACAAAAATCCAATCAGTAGAACTGAAGATATGACATTTTCAAGATTTCAGGTAAGTAAAGCACCAAAAAGCACCAAGCACCACTCATGCGTATCTGGTTGTGTGAGATCAGATGAAAATAACAAGTTCAGGCCAAACTCTCTGGAGCATGGGCTGAATACAGGGACCAGTTTAGCCCCACAGAAAGAGTTACCTTTCAAAGTCCAGCAGGAATAGTTAACTTTGTGGTGGAGGGTGGGCCGCGAGCAGCGGGGAGAGCATTGTGAATGGTTGTCAATGTAGCAGGAAGAGCAGACTGGGTGTTGCAGATGGTAGTCACTGTAGAGCGAAGATCCTGCCAAGTTTTGCTACCGGTCGTTGCTGGAGTGTTGTTGTTGGTTGCTGTGGTAAGAAGCGCTGGGTTCACTGGAACTTCACATTGGCAGTCAGCGCAGGCGGCAAGTTCATGGTGTGAAAAGAGCCATCTATGGTTGTGAAGAGACAAGAACACGAGGAGGAGCTCCACTGATGCAACACCAAAGGTCCAGGACCTGAGGGTACCTCTTGGGGAATAGAAACTCACTCCAACAGAGGTCAGCAGGGCTTAGACAGGTCCAGTTGCCGGTCCAGTTTCAGGTCTATGCAGCAGGTCATCTGGGCTATACAGGGAGACTCTGGAAACTTTTTTTGTCTCCCTGTAGCTGAGAAAAGGAGGTTAGCAAGCTGACAGTAGAAGTCACTTCATTTTTGGATGAAGGATGCCGGTCCATTATTCCATCAAATCAAGCAGGGCAGCAGGGCAGCAGAGTAGAAGGGCAGCAGCATAGCTGCCCTTCTGGCAGCAAAGCAGCACAGTTTTAGTATCTACAGGTCCAGAGGCTTACTGAAGAGTTAGGCCTGAGAGTCCATTGTTTATACCTGATGCCAATTTTGAAGTAGGAGAAGTTTCTAGAGGCTTCCACCCACAGAGATGCTTTGAATGTCCTGCCTTCCTACCCTGGATCCAGCTTGCCTGGGGCCGCAGAAGAATAGTGTCAAAACCCTTTGTGAGTGTGCTGGGCAGACTCTTTGTGATGTGCAAGTGTGGTAGATGACAGCTCCTCCCCTCATCAAGTAATAGATGGCCCACCCTGCCAACACCTATTCCCTTTTGTCTCACTGTCTGGGAGCAAGGCACAAAGACCAAGTGACTGCTACACCTAGTCATGTCACCCAGGATACAGACTGGAGGCACGAAATGGTTAGGATTAGAAAATCCCAACTTTCTAAAAGTGTTATTTTCAGAATTGTGACTTAAAATCTGACTTTACCAATAAAGAAGGTTTTAAATTGCAATTCTTTAGACACCAAACTTGAAGTTCCTACCTGCACCCAATTGAAAGTTAGTGTTTAATAAACGTAATATGGTAACTGTTAGAAATGGGGTCTTTGGTTGACAGTTAGGTTACCCCCTGTTCAAGCAAGGACCCTCACTCTAGTCAGGGTAAAAGAGAATCACCCTCAGCTAATCCCTGCTTACCCCCTTGGAAGCTTGGCAGAGCAGTAGGCTTAACTTCAGAGTGCTAGGTGTAAAGTATTTGTACCAACACACACAGTAACCTAATGAAAACACTACAAAATGACACAACACCAGTTTAGAAAAATAGGAAATATTTATCTAAACCAAACAAGACCAAAACAACAAACATCCGACATACACAAGTCAATTTATGAATTTTTAAAGATTAAACTCAAAAATAGCGCTTAGAAACACAAAATGCTTCGATGAGATGTTAACACGGCATCGTGACGGAGTCGTTCCCAACAAGCCGACACCAGCGGCGCTGGACACAGAGTACGTAGACCCCCAAGTACAGTACGTTTGGTGAAGAGTGAAAACAGGTCGATGCGCGAAGTCGGGGATCGCGGCGTCTGTGCGAAACTTTGAATCCGCGCACTTCGAGCGGCGTCGGTCACGATGTGGTACGGCGACTTCCACGGAGTCGCGGACTTCAGCGGGGCTGCAGCGGGTTCGGGCCTGCGAAGGTCGTCGCGTTACAGCGAAGATCACGGAGTCGGTTGGAAGCGGCGTCACCGGATTCAGCAATGGCGTCGGTCCGAAGTCGTCCGAAGTCGATTTCCTTGAATTTCCACCAGCTTTCCTTCCAAGGGCCCAGGGACTGGATGATGTCCAGAAGTGATCTAAAGTCTGTGGTTTTGGGTGCCCTTCTTATACACAATTTCTCCTTTGAAGTAGGTCTACTTCAAAGTAAAGTCCCTTTTGAATGTGAAATCCTGCCTTTTCCAGGCAGGACCCAGACACTCACCAGGGGGTCGGAGACAGCATTGTGTGAGGACAGGCACATCCCTTTCAGGTGTAAGTGCCCACTCCTCCTAGCACAGATGGCTCATCAGGCAATGCAGACTACACCCCAGCTCCCTTTGTGTCACTGTCTAGTGTGAGGTGCAACCAGCCCAACTGTCAAACTGTCCCAGACAGGGAATCCACAAACAGGCAGAGTCACAGAAATGGTATAAGCAAGAAAATGCTCACTTTCTAAAAGTGCCATTTTCAAACACACAATCTTAAAATCAACTTTACTAAAAGATGTATTTTTAAATTGTGAGCTCAGAGACCCCAAACTCCACATGTCCATCTGCTCCCAAAGGGAATCTACACTTTAATCTGTTTTAAATCCCATGTTAACCTATGTGAGGGACAGGCCTCACAACAGTGAAAAACTAATTCAGCAATATTTCACTGTCAGGACATATAAAACACATTACTATATGTCCTACCTTAACCATACACTGCACCCTGCCCTTGGGGCTACATAGGGCCTACCTTAGGGGTGCCTTACATGTAAGAAAAGGGAAGGTTTAGGCCTGGCAAATGGGTACACTTGCCAAGTCGAATTTACAGTTAAAACTGCACACACAGACACTGCAGTGGCAGGTCTGAGACATGATTACAGAGCTATTTATGTGGGTGGCACAACCAGTGCTGCAGGCCCACTAGTAGCATTTGATTTACAGGCCCTGGCACCTCTAGTGCACTATACTAGGGACTTACAAGCAAGTCAAATATGCCAATCATGGATAAACCAATTACATACAATTTAAACAGAGAGCACATGCACTTTAGCACCGGTTTGCAGTGGTAAAGTGCTCAGAGTTCAAAAGCCAACAGGAACAGGTCAGAAACAAATAGGAGGCAAAAAGATTGGTGATGACCCTGCATAAGCAAAAAAGTCCAACAGGAACCCAATGTTATCATCTCGGAAAGGCAGCAGTAGTGAAAACAAATCTAGGAGTTTTTCAGTACCAGAACATATAAAACTTAAAAGTACATGTCAGACATTTAAAATGCATTACGCCCTCCCCTCTGGGCTGTTTAGAGCCTACCCTAGGTGTGACCTACATGTTATGAAAGGGAAGGTTTACGCTTGGCAAAAGGTTTAATGTGCCAGGTTGAAATGGCAGTTGAAAGCTGTACACACAGGCTGCAATGGCAAGCCTAAGACATGTTTCCAAAGGCTTCTTATGTGGGTGGCACTATAAGTGCTGCAGTCCCACTAGTTGTCACACCCTCACCTGGGTCCTACTGCGGAGACAATGCTGGACCCTAAATCCCAGTGGGGACAGCAGTGTGAAACGAGTAATAATGATCCAGTTTTACTAACTGGCCCGAGGAGAAGAGGGGCTGGGATGAAACAAGAAAGTTGGACTGGATTTACTGGCCTGCTCATCTCCCTTGTGCCACTGCCTAGAAGGGTCCGAACTCCCTGGGCTTTGTTAGTGTAGATGCAGGTGCGGAGTACTTGAAATAACAAGAAGCATGATTCACCAACAATTCTCAACTCATAAAGTTTTAGTAATTGTTCACAAATAATGTACACTTACAGGTTTCATCATACATATTACGTAGGAGACACTCCCATGTAGGTCATAACATACAAGGTTCTGTTCAAAACTCACATGCAAGTTTGTGCGCTAGAAGATCCTTTAATACTCTAAACAACAAGGCAAGGAATACTGTAGAAAAACCCTTCAGTTCAGGTACAATGAAGTTCAGAAAACTCCCAAGAAAAGAGTACAGAGCGCTGTGCTTTTTCGGCGCTGAAGGATTCATACAATGTCCAATCTCCAAGAACGCATTCACTTCATCATAAAACTCATTCTTGTGTTATGTAAACAAAACTATGGATTACTGCACACTAACCTGAGAATCAAGCACTTAGCCTTGTCTTAGTACTTAAACTTGGAATCTGAACAAAAATAGGAGGCTGTCATGCAAGAAGCCAAAGAAGAGGCGTAATTTTAGACATTAATGTAGACAGTGGAAGTGTCCCAGGATTCAGGATCACAGGTCCATCAGGAAGGCTTGGAAGACTAGAGCACTGGAGGCTCCGGCAACTCAGAGGGTGAGTGCAGGAAAGATGCCTGCGCAGGACTAGAATGAGGCCAAGCCTCGATTCAGGTTCAGTTGGGGTATTTATGCTGGAAGGAGAAACTATTCCAGAAAGGCACATGTCTCATGTGGAAGACATGAAGTTTCCAAGGAACCTGGGAAAGAACATGTGTTATACAAATGGACATGACCTTTTGCAGGTGGAAGGTGCAAAGAGCAGGTGGAAACAATGAAACAGTTTAACGGAACCCAAGAGCATCATGGTAAAAGTCAATAGGTCATGGCAGATACAGGGAATTGCCCAGGAAACGTGCTCCAACTGCAGGTGCAAGACAAGGCAAACTAGCAACAGTACAGGAGGTTAAATGATTCAAGAGCTTGGAGATGGGGCCCTTGAGTTGCACAAGACAGAAAGGTGCCACAAGGGAAAGATAACACGGGCTTGGTGTGTAAAACCCACAGCACAGAGTGCACAAGAGTGGGTCGTGACAATGGGCTTTGTGACACTAGTAGCATTTCATTTACAGGTAATTCCACTTTACTGGGGACTTGTGGGTAAACTAAATGTGGCAATTGGGTGTAAGCCAATTTTGTCACTTCTTTAGGGAGATAGCACATGCACTTTAGCACTGGTTATTAGTAGTGAAGTGTGCAGAGTCCTAACAACCAAAAACGGGTTCGGAATACAGAAGGGTGAAGGCAAGAAAGTTTGGGGATGACCTTGCAGAAAGGGCCAAGTCCAACACTGAATGTATATGTGCCTGTAAGTGGTACTGTACATGGAGGATACAGTTCTGTGCAGTGCATGTAGGCTACGTACATGTATGGGGTATATGCATGCCTGTGGATGACACAATACTTAGAGGGCCTTGGTTTCCATTTTTGAGACACAGGCAACCATAATAAAATGTGGAGTGAAAGTAGACAGATCCTGCCAGACAGATTTGTGGATTCCTGCATTATAGTAAGCTGGAAAGACAAACATTGGGAAGGGGAGGACCAGGTCTCCCCTTTAGCCTTTAAAGGATGCTCTTTGATTCATGAAGATGTCTCAAGAGAACCAGGACACATCTCAGGATGGAGGAAGGGCCTAGAAGATAATCATAAAGAGTAGGGCTTGGAGCCCTAGGTTGACCTTTTGATGCACATATCACCTTTGCTGACATCAAGGGTTGAACTCTAGTCAGTCCCTTGGACTGTGTTGTGGAACTATCAGCTTCAGAGACATTCCTGCTGAGATACACTGCTTTTTAAGATGGAGAGGGAACAGAGAAGCATGCAGTTCAAATGAAGTAGAACCCCAAAATAAAACTTGAAAGACTCAGATCCTAACTCACATTTGGTGTCTGCAAATGGATCATAAGAAGGGGTTTTTGAGACCCCCAAAATTGTCACCTGCCAAGCAGCCAGATGGGGTCTGTGAGGAGGGGAACCTCTACAAGACTTCTGTATGTGACCAGGACTGGGGTCAAAGCCTGCTAGCCTCCCTGCTGATTGAGGGAACATCTCCCATGGAATACAAGACCACCTGCCCTGGAGCTTGGAGCACTAATGTGTGCCTGCTTGCCAAGACTAGTGCGCACTCTGAGGATGAGGCGAGCACTGCAGGGAGAAGGTTCCAGTGGGCAACCCTGTTGAATGGACTCCCAGTGCAAGGTGTGAGGAAGCATGTGAGGATCAGGTCGATGCCAATGTGCAGGACTGAATCTGCAACCCTTATGTGCCAGGAGAGGAACTCTGTGAAGATATCCATGGAAAAAGACTGTTCTGTGGTAAGGGCTGAAGCCTTGTGTGGCAATTTGTGGCAACCTGGTATGCTTGAAATGGCTCTCAGTAATATTTGTGCTGTGTTGATCGGGCTCAGGTCGGTAGGCTGTGAGTGGAGGTGACCATTACAGTAGGTCACTGGGAGCAACGAGGACCATGACTGGTTGTCCCCGTTCAGCAAGTGAGGACCCCATGGGAGCATAATCACTTAGATTCAGAATCGATGACCAGAGCATCAGAATCACCACCCCCACCTATCGGGAGCAGGAAGACAGTTACGCCACATGAGGAGTGCAGGAAACCACTGACTGCTATTGTAGCACAATCACAAGGGAGAGAGAGCCTGCGCAAGCTGCTGAGTCCACGTGCAGTCAACTCACCTGCTCGGGACCTGACCCGCTCAGACCAAACACAAATGGGACACACTCCAGGACTTTGCACACTTAACTTCTACATGAGCAAGTAAGACTTGTTTCAGACCTATCGGCCCTGGGGTAACTTGCTGCTCTGGTTTTTTAGCTCTAGGACACTTTTAGCTTTTATTCAAAAGTCAGAGTGGGCTCTTGAGACCACGACTGCTAGTAGGGAATTCCTTGTTGTTGCCAATAGTGAGTGGGGAATAACCACTGTGGTTAATACGGGGGCAGGACACTGCTATTGAAACACTAGAGCCCCGACATCAAGGGGAATTGTATTATTGTTTGTGAACGTCATATGTTTCCTTTTTGTAGGTAGAAGGTAGACATTAAAAACTTCTCTTTTTTCATAAAAGTGAGTATTTGGCCGGACATTGGTTTATTGCTTCTACTGTGCAGATTTTGAGCTGTGAGCCTGCCTTCACTAATCTGTAGCCACATCTCCTCCCTCCAAGGGAGCCTTGGACTGCTCAACCACAATAACTACTGAGAGTCAAGTGCAGAAGGGGCATTTGGCCCAGTTGTTCAGAATCTATAGTGGGCTGGGCCCCAGAACATCAGGAGTAAAAAGCTAAACCCCCACAGTTCGGCCCGGTAGCCCCTGCATGCCCCTTTGAAAGGGGTTCTGGCAATAACAATGTATCTGCTACCAGAAAGCAGTAAACAGAAATTTAGGCCTAGATTGGGAGCAACTAGCAAAGACCTGTGACAGCACTTCAAAAATATATGGAAATGCTAACACCAGTAGCTTTCATTGAAATGCAAGTTATTTTAGCCGGCTAAAACAATCACTGTCAAGGTATCTAACAACTACCTACGGAGCATTCTGCATGAAGAATTTATATGTAACTGTAGATTGAATGAGCGAATGTCACCATACTTTCACAATAAGCATTTGAGAGTTAAAGCCACCTCATAGATGGTCACACTAAAAATGCAATCACCAAATGCATCTCATATATCTGCTGGTCTCCATTGATTAGCATATTCACACTCTTTAGGTTTGTGGCAAATAATTATAGATAAAGATCACTGCAATGTTAGCTTCAAGAGTCCTTGGGTTGGACCACAAAATTCTTTTGACCATCTATTTTATGTCCATAGTGGTAAGTAAGGGAGTGTTTGGTGCAAACATCTTTCTCCACTGAATATGTGGGGGAGGAAATGTTTCAGAAGAATGTTTGAGCGTGTGTATTGTGTCACCTTTTATTGTTGTTGTGATGTAGTATGTTGTGTTTGCACTGCTTTGCGTTTTTACTGCATTATTTCAATGTGTTATTGTTGTGTTCCACTGTGTTCGTTATGATGAGGTCTCTTTTGACTGTTTAACCCCTTCACTGCCAGGCCTTTTCTCTCCTATGCTGAGCCTTTTTTGGCTATTTAGGGCAGTTCGTGCTTAGGCTCTCATAACTTTTTCTCCACATAAGCTACCCATGCCAAACTTGTGTCCTTTTTTTCCAACATCCTAGGGATTCTAGAGGTACCCAGACTTTGTGGATTCCCCTGAAGGAGACCAAGAAATTAGCCAAAATACAGCGAAAAATGTGTTTTTTAAAAAGGGAAAAAAGGGCTGCAAAAGAAGGCTTGTGGTTTTTTACCTGAAAATGGCACCAACAAAGAGTTTGCAGTGCTAAAATCACCATCTTCCCAGCTTTCAGGAACAGGCAGACTTGAATCACAAAACCCAATTTTTCAACACAATTTTGCCATTTTACTAGGACATACCCCATTATTACTATGTTTTGTGCTTTCAGCCTCCTTCCAGTTAGTGACAGAAATGGGTGTGAAACCAATGCTGGATCCCAGAAACCTAAACATTTCTAAAAAGTAGACAAAATTCTGAATTCAGCAAGGGGTCATTTTTATAGATCCTACAAGGGTTTCCTACAGATAATAACAGCTGAAATAAAATAAATATTGAAATTGAGGTAAAAAAACAGCAATTTTTCTCAACATTTTGCTCTGTAATGTTTTTCCTGCTATGACAGATTTTCAAAAGCAATATACTGTTACGTCTGCTGGACTCTTCTGGTTGCGGGGATATATAGGGCTTGTAGGTTCATCAAGAACCCTAGGTACCCGGAGCCAATAAAGGAGTTGCACCTTGCAACGGGTTTTCATTATATACCGGGTACACAGCAATTAATTTGGTGAAATATAAAACGTGAGAAATAGGTATCAGGAAAACCTTTGTATTTCCAAAATGGGCACAAGATAAGGTGTTGAGAAGGAGTGGTTATTTGCACATCTCTGAATTCCAGGGTGCCCATACTAGCATGTGAATTACAGGGCATTTCTCAAATAGACGTCTTTTTTACACACTGTCTTACATTTGGAAGGAAAAAAGGTTCTGTTACCCAGAATCCTTTGCAAACCCCCAAATGTAGCCAAAACAACACTTTTTCATCATATTTCGGTGACAGAAAGTTCTGGAATCTGAGAGGAGACACAAATTTCCTTCCACCCAGCGCTCCCCCAAGTCTCCCAATAAAAATGGTACCTCGCCCGTGACAGGATATGCCCCAAAACACAACATGGACACATCACATTTTCCCAAAGAAAACAGACCTGTTTTTTGCAAAGTGCCTAGCTGTGGATTTTGGCCTCTATCTCAGCCGGCATCTAGGAAAACCTACCAAACCTGTGTATTTTCTGAAAACTAGACACCTAAGGGAATCCAAGATGGGGTGACTTGTGGGGCTCACCCCAGGTTCTGTTACTGAGAATCCTTTGCAAACCTCAAAATTTGGCCCGAAAAACACTTTTTCCTCACATTTCTGTGACAGAAAGTTCTGGAATCTGAGAGGAGCCACAAATTTCCTTCCACCCAGCGTTCCCCCAAGTCTCCTGATAAAAATGGTACCTCACTTGTGTGGGTAGGCCTAGTGCCTGTGACAGGATATGCCCCAAAACACAACGTGGACACATCACATTTTCCCAAAGAAAACAGACCTGTTTTTTGCAAAGTGCCTAGCTGTGGATTTTGGCCTCTATCTCAGCCGGCATCTAGGAAAACCTACCAAACCTGTGTATTTTTGAAAACTAGACACCTAAGGGAATCCAAGATGGGGTGACTTGTGGGGCTCACCCCAGGTTCTGTTACCGAGAATCCTTTGCAAACCTCAAAATTTGGCCAAAAAAACACTTTTTCCTCACATTTCTGTGACAGAAAGTTCTGGAATCTGAGAGGAGCCACAAATTTCCTCCCACCCAGCGTTCCCCCAAGTCTCCTGATAAAAACGGTACCTCACTTGTGTAGGTGGGCACTTGGCTTGTGACAGGGAAGAGCCAAAAACATGTCAAAACTGAGGGGGAACCAAAGTGGGTCCAAAAGGGAAGTTTGAAAAAAAAACATTTTAGGCTGACAAGTGCAGCAGAATTTTTATCAGTACAGATGAGACAATGGTGGGTGGTAGGAATTTTGTGGATTCCTGCAGATTCCGGAAGGTTCCATCACAAAAATGTGGGAAAATGTGTGATTTCCAGCAAAGTTGGAGGTTTGCAGGGCATGGTGGGCAAGAAAATGGTGCTGGGTGCCTGTGAAGCACACCACCCTGGAATCACCCAGATGTTTAGTTTTCAGATGTGTCTACGGCTCATGGATTTTTCTACATGGCAGAGTCCCAAAGTCCATAAAGTGCAGCCCTCACCATTCCAAGCTGGACGATTTTTAGAGTTAGCCAAGCTCTCATGCCCCAAATGTAACACGAAAACCCAAAATAATCAAATGTCCTCTTGCTTGCCGTGGGATAAGAAGTTTTAGTGTGCGGCGGAGAGCTGAAAGACTGTTACCCCCTTCAGTTGGGGTCGGTGCATAACCAGGCCCATACTGGTTAGTAGCCATCACCCACTTTTTTTTATTTTATTCCCTGGCATCTAGTAGACTTTCTGCCCCCCAGGGTGAGGATCTGGGTAATTGTCCCATCTGCCCACTGGTGGGCAGAACAACTTTGTCCCCATTTATTTGTGGTGGGGGAATGGCCATACCCCCACCCTTTTATTTTAAAAAAAAAATCTTCCCTGGTCTCTGGTGGGCTTTCTGCCCCCCCTAGGGGCAGATGGGCATTCCAAAACCAAGCTAATCTGCCCCCAAGGGGACAGATATGGCTAACAGTAATGTGCCCCCATGGGGAGCGACCCTTGCCCAAGGGACTGCCCCCCCAAACAAAACACACACATACACACACACACCAATCCCTGGTGCCTAAGTGGTTTCTGCCCCCCCGGGGGCAGATCGGACTAATAGAAATAGTCCGATCTGCCCCCATGGGGAGTAGAAATGGCCTAAAATAAATTCCCCCCCAGGGGAGTGACCCTTGCCTAAAAGTTTGCTCCCCTTGCGTGAAATTGGAGCAAACAAAAAATTCCAGGTGCCTAGTGGTTTCTGCCCACCTTGGGGGCAGATCGGCCTAATGGCCTAAAATAAATTTGCCCCCCCAGGGGAATGACCCTTGCCTAAGAGTTTGCTCCCCTTGCGTTAAATTGACGCAAAAAAATAAAGATCCCTGGTGTCTAGTGGTTTCTGCTCCCGTTGGGGGCAGATTATCCTCATAAAAATAGGCCCATCTGCCCCCAAGGGGGGCAGAAATGGCCTAAATATAATTTGCCCCCCACGGGTGCGACCCTTGCCTAAGGGGTCGCTCCCCTTGCGTGAAATTCGCGTTAAGAAAAAAAATCCCTGGGGTCTAGTGGTTTCTGCCCCCCTTGGGGGCAGATTGGCCTCATAAAAATAGGCCCATCTGCCCCCAAGGGGGGCAGAAATGGCCTAAATATAATTTGCCCCATAGGGGAGCGACCCTTGCCTAAGGGGTTGCTCCCCACCTCTAACAAACAAAACAAACCAAAAAAAAAAAAAAATGGTCCCTGGCGCCTAGAGGCTTCTGCCCCCAGAGGGGGCAGAAAAGGCCTTGAAAAAAAATGCCCCCCTGTGGAGCGACCCTTGCCCAAGGGGTCGCTCCCCTTATGCCAATTTCTTTTGTAAAAATAATCCCTGGTGTCTAGTGAGCATTTTAGCAGCTGGATCGCTTCACGATCCCGCTGCTAAAATGCTCTGAAAGACTTCAAAGGGAAGGAAATTCATTTCCTTTCCTTTGAAGCCTCTCAGGGCACCCATCACATGATCGGAAGAGAAATGCAAAAGCATTTCTCTTCTGATCAGCTTCCAGCACGATGGAAGGGGGCCCCTGTGAGGTCAGCACTGACGTCACGGGGTGGGGGGTCTCGGGGGTGGAAGGGCTTCCCCTTCCATCCCTGCCTTTGGGGGATGGGAGGGAAGACCACAGAGGGAGCGCTAGCGCTCCTTCTGAGCTCTGTGCCCAGGACGTAATGGTTACATCCTGGGCACACGAGCACTGTGCCGAAGGACGTAACCGTTACGTCCGCGGCACAGAACCGGTTAACTGTTCTGTGCCCTGATGTTTTGTTTTGTGTTATGTTATTCTGTTAAATTTTATATCTTGAAGCAAATGCTACTACAATTCCAACCTAAAGAAGCACATTACTTTAAAGTTCCAGTGACAATCATGCATTTACTACTGCATAAATAGTGCTGCTCTATGCTTTATCTATTTAGGACACCAGTCAGACCAAACCATGAAACAACCTGTCTTAAATTGGCACTACCAATGTCTGCAGTAGGTTCCATGTCTTAAAAATCGATTTGGTAAAAGTGGTAGCAATTTGCAACTGAATTTTACGATGTGCATTTGTAATTTGTGAACTGACCCATGAATCATAGGTCTGTTCACAAAATACCACATTTTAGTGGGTTGCGATTCGATCTGCCCCACAAATATTAACAAGGTATATTGCGAATTGCAGCACACTATGATTTGCTGCCATCACGGGGTGGTGGCCTGTTGGGGTCAGCAGACCACCATGTCTGTGATTGTTTTTAAACAAGCAAACTATATTGGTCTAAATGAAGCTTGTTTTCCAAAAAAGAAAACAGGATGCATTTCAAAAACAAAATTACAGCTTTTACAAGCATGGGACCACTGCCTGCTCCTAAAAATGTTTTTGCCAACATTAAAAAAAGGGAAGGGGCCCATAGGGGGACCCCTTCGCCTTTGTGAATGAGTTACTACTTCCTTTAGGTTTGCAGTAAAACAGCAATGTTTTGCTAATAGATTTTAGTCACAAAACATTAATACATACCATAAGGAATGGGTATTTAGAAGTTACACCCTAAAAATCACCCATCCTTAATACTTATTTCATATGGATTCCTAAATCCAAGAGACTTTTCCAGAATCATTAAACAGGCTTAGTATATTTCAAAAAAGGTTTTAGAGTTTGCAAATCATCTGATTAATGAATCATAGGGTCTGACAACACTAAAATCTTTTGTACATGAGGCCCTGTGTGAGATAAGGTCTCCCAGGTTATTTTATGTTTGATACTGAACCTATTCTGCACCATCCATATCCTCACTACACAGTCAATTCAGCATAACATTTATGTGATGGAGCTATCCCTCAGTCTCAGTGCTCAATTTGTAAATAAAAAAGTGCTGGTGCCCAAAGCCCTCCTCTTAAACACGCGGCTGTAGCAATTAAATGTGCGATCACAGAATACTGAGGCAGTAATCCTGAAGCCATCGTAGGCCTCTTCAATCCGTTTACAGCCCCTCCCTGTCCCTTCAGCTCACTCTTGCAGCTTTCCCCCACTGTGACGATTTTTCTTTTTTCCCTTCCTCCATCTTTCCAATATGTGTCTTTTGCTCGCAGCAAATGCTTGAGGCAGAAGAATAAGCGCCAGCCCTCAAAAATAAGTGCCAGTGTTCAGCACCAGAAACAACAAGCACAAATTAAGCACTGCTCAGTTTGTCATCATAATCCACCCACCCAAAGGTTGACCAAAGTATGATTTTTTTTTATATATTAGGGCTAAAAGAACCCCTTCCTTATTTTTCAACCACGAAATTTTGTGAAAGGTTGCCGGTGGAGACTAGGTGCATTTTCTTAATAGGTACTGGAAATCTGAGGTCTGGCGGTTACTCAAGTAATTTATAGATTCATGGATAGAAACTAAATTTTAGAGCTGACTCACAACAGTTTCCAAACCTGCGATCCTCGAGAAATCGAGCTGTTGGTGGGCTTCTGCCTGGCTGCCCGTGGGAATGCCATGCTAGTACTCATCTGTTCATTTAATGCCCATAGTGGTGTTTGGATTTTCTCCTCTGTGTAGAGAAGTGTCCAGGTTGTGACGAGATGAGAGCTGAAGGGGAGACTGCTGGCTGTGAGAACACTGTTTGTGCTTGTACAAAGCTGCAGCGATTTCTCAATGTTAAAATATTGCCAAACGCTCCTTTTCTTAGTTCTGCTTCATCGCTCTTCTATAGCTAAATCCACAGTTCGTGAAAACAAGGTAATTTACACATTGCCTGAGTTTTAGGAGGCTATCTTTGGAGCCAGACAGTAGTCTTTAAAAAAGAACCCCCTCCTACATAATCAGTCACCGAAATAATGACAGTGATGAAGGAGTAGGCAGACGCCTTAACAATGGAAGAAGTTGTTTGCTAGTTAAACACGAAGGACTTTTTTAGAATCGCACAGTAACATAAAGTCTACCAGCACAAATTCTGTGACATCATTGCTGACGTATATCATTCTTTCAAGTGTCCAGCTGTGACATGGAATAATTTTCTGAGGTAGAGAGCCAGATATCTTCCAATCTTGTGGATTAAGCATATGCAATATCACATGGTTTTCACCGTTTCCATGTCATTATTATTTAGGGCCTGATTACCATCTTGGCAGATGGGATACTTCGTCGTAAATGTGACGGTTATCCCATCCATCGTATTACAAGTTCCATTATATCCTATGCCTGATTATGATCTTGGCGGATGGGATACTCTGTCACAAGAGTGACGGATATCCTGTTCGCCATATTACAAGTTCCATTATATCCTCGTATGCTTGATTTCGATCTTGGCAGGTGGGATACTCCCTTACAAACGTGACAAATATACCGGCTGCCATATTACTAGCTCCAGAATGGAACTGTAATTCGGCAGACAAGATATCTGCCATAATGGAACTTGTAATATGGTGGAGACAGGATATACGCCATAATGGAAATTGTAATACAGTGGACAGGTAATCTATACGTCAACATCGTAATCAAGCATAGGATATAATGGAACTTGTAATTTGGTGGACGGGATATCGGTCTTGTTTATGACAAAGTATCCCATCCGCCAAGATCATAATCAGGCCCTTAGATTTTTGTGTCTAGCTACGATTAGTTCATGGAAATACCAATGCAATCATTCTGGAGCTGACAAGTTACAAGAAAACTGAGGGGACTATTATTTTCATTTAAAATCGCATAACAGACTTGGGCATGCAAATTGGATATACAAGTGTAACACTGTTTACTGATTTTAAAACAAAAATCTACTACAAGTTATTTGTGTTTTAAATCCGAAAGTTACAATTGTCTTTCTGAAGTGCAACTATGATTTAAACACTGAAACAGTGAACTTTAACTAAGTTGTGTTTTGTCTCATGCTTTTAGCATAGATACATATTGTGGAGCATTTAAATGTGACACAAAAAGGGTTGGGGATCCAAATATATGCTAGGCATAAACATATGTGTACATCATTTGCAGTGTTTAAAAAGAGTTCCACTTATGCATGAAAAGTATCAGTTTTAGACCACAGTGCAACGACTTTATTACGTGATCCCTCACACACATGGACTTCAGCAAAAACTGACAAATACAAAGACATTTTTGTTGTGCAAAAAAAGACAGACTTTAAAGCGCTGGTGCAATCTACGCACCCTTGTATTGGGGCACAAATAGGGTCTGAAGGCCCCAATACCTGCAGTATGTCAACAACTGTGCATAGCATTTTTGGAGTTAAGTGGGTAAAAGAGTCTCACTTCAGCATACATGAAAAAAGTATGACCTGTGGCTATGTAAGTGCATATCCCTGGATGGGAGTCACATTCAAAGGAAATTCTATGCTAAAGTAAAACTCAAGAGAAAATAAAATTATGCAAGTGGATTGCCATTTGTTCAGTACAATGGGTGGATTTTCTAAGCTAGTTGTCGGTCGTAAAGTCTGCACTTCTGTAAATCACAGGGTTTGTGATACCTAAATGGCTTTTACAAATGTATTGAAGCATTTTGTGATTCATCAACTTGTTACTGAATCGCACAATGTGTTTAAAAATGCATTGGGAATCACAGTTTGGAAGGAGAGTTTCTTCCAAATTTAGATTCACAATGTTATATTTCAATGATTGGCAACCATGAATTTTATCACAAACCATTGATAGGTTACTGACTCCTCAAAGGAGTTGGTAGCCCACTTCCAAAGGGTTGGAGACCCAGTGACACCATTTCCTCTTAGTTAATGGAAAACAATGTTTGCATGGGAGTAGGTGGTGGTCCAGAGGATGACTCCTGTTGCAAATGGGTTCTGCCCATTCAGTACGCCCAGATTTTTTTTCTTTTCTGATCACCTGGTTTTGAACGTTTTATTGTGGGTGAGTCTTACTCCCGGCATCTCATCCATCGTAATCACATGGCAAATGAACTGCACATGTTTACCACCAGTGTCAGCCATTTAAGATAAGGGTGCTTTGATGTCCAATTAATTACATTTCTCTCCAGCAGCAGGAATGAAGGCTGCCTCACACAGAAGGAGCAATTAGCATCCCTTCTCCCAGCATCTGAGGAGGAAAGGGTGGGGTGTAATGACCTACATCAATCACTCATCTGTCACATTGTACCAAAGATGGGCCTGCCAAGCACACTGACCAAAAAAGAGTGCCCAGACAAATGGAGCCAACAAACTGGGGGGCTCTCTTTGATATTCTAGGGTGCAAGTCCCTGGCAGTGATGTCAGTGAGGGATTGATCTGAGACCCCTGGAGCTGATGTGACCATTGGCTCCTGGATGATGCCATTTTGGATTGTCCCAGCATGTGGGGCAGGAGTAGTGGGATGAGGTGGGAGGTGATATTGCACCCCAAGATTGGCCAGGGATGTCTGACTTCTGGAACCTTCCTTGCCATTTTAAAAACTCTTGCACAAGTGGGAGACTCTCTCTTGCCCATAGATGTATCTACAAATCACTGCTGGATCCCGGGACCAACAAGGAGAACTGGAAGGAGGATCACCCTAACCCCGACTCAGGGCGCTACCCAGTTAACCCCAGGGCCAGTGAGTCTCCCAAAGGGCCAGTGAGTCCGGGTACTTTACACTCCCTGAGAACCAGCTGGGGAAAAGCCTTGGACTTTTCGGTGCCCAGCAATCAAGACCCAGAGGAAACCTGGTGCAAAGAGCCAGGGCGACCAACTCTTGGAGGACTGCACTGCTTTGGAGGTGAGGATGGGTGCTGTAACTGTCCCTAGTGGATAGAGCTCACCACCAGGAATACAATTAGCCCAGGATCACCTAAATCAGCCTAAAGGGGCCTGAGTCATCACATGTTGAAGTTTGGTGACCTTTGACCCTTTGGCTGCCTTGGAGCACGTGGGCTCCCCTGCCAGTAAGGCAGTTTAGAGCCCAGCTCAAAGGAGAAAACACTGCAAAAACGGAGCTGGAAGAGGGTGTATTCGGGGACCCCTCCCTGATGCTCCTACAGGACTGAAGACACCATCCGCTATACAGTTTTCATGAAAGGGGGCCCTGAGACCCCATCCCCAGAACCCCAAGTGCCATCAGATGTAGGGAAGGGTCGTTTTCTTGATTTCTTCATGTTTCCAAGCACTCCCAAAGCTTGAGCTTCTGCTCTATAGCAGGGAGTGTTACGCTTTCTAGGGGCTATGTGTGCAGTGAAATTCCTGAGGGCCTCAAAGACCTAAAAGTGCAATGCTGGTATTGTTACTCCTTCTAGGGGCCAAGTATATGGTTGCAATGCAATGCTATCCCAATGTAATGCCCTCTAGGAGCTGTTTTCATAATTGCAGTTTAGTATCAAATGTGCAAGAAATACACAAACACAGGGTTTATTCATGTCAAATCCTTTATTGGTTCTCCATAATGATTTCCAATGTTTAATTGGTTCACCAGAAAGAATCACGACAAATACTTCATTGGTTTACCATAATGATTTCCAATGCTTTATTGGTTCACCAGAAGAATTTTAAATGCTTTATTGGTTACTGCAATGATGACAATGACTTAAGCTAAAGGTATACAAATGTGTTATATCTCAGTACGAAATGGTGACACTCACCTGATATGTCTGGGTGACCCCTTTAGGGGGTCACCAGTGGTTACACAATGTCATATACAGTATTTTACATCTGCCAATGCACATCTTTGTAAATTATTGTGTGGTATTTAGTAGTGTGGGTGAAATAAATGCACCTCTCCTTTTTCTAAAGAAAAATAACTGACTGGGCAATTATTTACTGAATGCTATTATTGCATGCCAGTGAATGGTGATTACTAGCCTACACAACCTCCCTTGAGTAGGCCATGCACTGCTTCTCTTCTCTACCGGGTGAGAGTTAAGCGCTACAATGGGGTGTTTGGTTTCCAGTAAGGACAATTGTTAACTTGTTACTTGTGCAGGCCCCATAACTATAGCCCAATTTCCTGCAACTTTACTTATTTTACTCAGTGCAACCTCGTTCCATTTAAGGAAAAGAGGTTGTAATTGTAAAGAAAGTATTTTTTAAATGCAATCACAGATATGGTGATCTGTTGACCTCTGCTTATGTGCTGCACTATTACCGAAGGTCCGACTGAGTGGATCAGGCATGTGAGTCCAAAGGATGAGGGCTCCAGGTAACCAAACCAACACAGACCAGGATTCAAATCTCAAACCATTATGGTTTATTTACAATTAAGATCATTATAGAAAGCAAAAGTCAATTGATCAGTCAACTGACATAGCATCAATGCATATAATGAGTCAAAAGAAAAGCCTAAGTCTGGCATGCACCCAGAAAAAGCACATTTTCTAGTTCCATAGCAGTAAAGAATCATGGGCTGTAATGATAAAGTTACATTGATAGAAACATATCAATGTCAAAACATTTTAACAGAAGAAATAGGACAGTTATACTAAGAAGGATTATAATTATGGGTGTTAGTAACTTTTTCATCAACCAAAACCATGCACAATTCAAATCAAAAGCACGAGTCTCTCCCAAAGCTTTAGCTTCATGTAAACATTATCTTAATAATATAATAGTTAATTAGAATGATATTCTCAGCCACATGCATACAATACTGCTGAACCTTCAAAACACAGCACATAACACCTTCTTTTGCAAGAATAATATCCAAAGCAATATGAGCCATGGAGCAATGCCCACTTCTTCAGCCCCTGTTGCTGAGGCCCCTATCAGGCAACGTTCTTGCGCATGTGTGCGCACTTGCTTGTTTGCACCAGTCACCAGTCGCCGGCTTGAGTGTGGTGTTGGGTTTCCTGAGGAGGGGGTTGGTGTACCATGAACACAGGCAGTGACAAAGGTGAGAGGAAGCACACGCTCTATGTTTCCTCCCTCTTGTGCCTGGATGTTACATGGAGGTAACATACTCACAAATCTTCACGATGTTTAGCACTAATGAGGAACGAGTTGGGGAGAATTGGCCCTTTGAACTACTAAATGAAGGATTATTGGGATTATTGAATTATTGCTGAATTATTGCTAAACTATTGAATTGTAGGAGTGTTGTGAGGTGGCCTTCCTGTGTCAAGTGGGTATGAAGGGATCAAGAAGGCAGAGACTAACAAAAGCTGAAGCAACTTTAGGGTGATGCCACTGTGGTTGAACCCAGTAGACGCAGAGACTGCCGAACTATATGTTGGGCGGCTTGTGTCTATCTGGTACGCTCTTCCCGCTTTCTCCCTACTTTCTTGGGGATCATTCCTCACAGTCATAGCTAGATTAAAGGGTCTAACTATCGAACAAAAGAGCGCAACAGAGCATGTAGCTGAAGTTGAAGTTTTCTTCTTTTTAACCTATCATCAGAAAACATCTTCAAAGAAAGCCCCAATGAGAACGCACAATTCTAAACTACTTCAGGTAAGCAATGAGGTGGCCAACCAGGTGTCACATCCCCAGAAGCAAAAAAGACTATCATGTAGCCTCATCTTGAAAATAAGAGGAGTCACTATCAAAATTGGAACTGTTATCAAAAACTGCCAATGGCAAGATGACTTCATCAAAGAAAAACAGGAAAAGGTACTCTCAATAAGAGATTTTTGCATCATGATCGATCATAGGAGGAATGTGACAAAGCTGATTGAAATAGATCAACAAGTCAAGTGGACAGAGTGTTGCAGAATGTGACTAATGAGGTCAATGAGGAGGGAATGCTTAAAAGATATCAATTACAATGAGATCAAACAAGCAACCCATTTGTCTCATTCAATAAGGCAATCATCAATATCACTGGGAGATGACCCACTACCAGGGCTTGGGGGAAAGGAAAGAGCAACTGTGAATAAAGAAGGTGATGACAGAGGAACATCTGAGGAGATAAAAAGGCACGGGAGACTCACAGAGGGCGGCGAAAGGTGGAGGCCTACAGACCCAGGCCCATGTCTTTTTCCCAAGATCATAATTAGGACTACATCCTCACACACACATCAGAGATCTGCTTCCCAGATCCAGGCAATGTCATTTCAGAGGAGAAATGACCTGAGATGCAAGCGGTTGCTGGGGAAGAGGAGGAAGATCATGTTTACAACAGTTGTGTCAGAATATGATCAGCAGTATACTCCATTTAAGGGAGAGAAAGAGACAAAGATAAAAATAAAAAAATCCACCTCCCTGAATCTCCTGGGACTCTGTTGCCGAGTACCATTGATGACATAGGAGTCATAGGGGGTGTGCCCTACTAAAATATTTATCAGCTATCACCAAAAATAGAGGATTATATGTGGACCAATTGGATATGCAGATCAATGCACTACAAACTTTAGCTACTTTTTACAATGGCAATTGATGTCAAACTGGAATAATTAAACAACTGATAATGCGAGCGCAAGATATCCCTAAGGATAAAACATTATATTGCCACTCTGATTCAGTTGGGGACAAGTTAGACACCCTTCCAGATGTTTTGTCAGCCCTTACACAGGATATGAAGGTATCTATCAACACAAACACCATAAGGGGGGCTGGGAGGATTGATAAGAATCATCAAGGGCCGATGCCTAAGAATGTGAATTGTTTGGCTCTGGATACAACAATAGACAAGCTGGAGGAAAGAACATCAAGTAACTCACCACCAAATACAATCCTCCATGAAACATCAGGTGAGCTAGTGGTCTATAGAAGAGGTAACAAATCAAGAAACAGGGGGGAAAGGAGATGAGCAATCAAAATGGGTTTTAAAAGCAAATGAGAATGAAAATGTGGATAGTGAATGCGGTGCACTCTCTTGGAAAAATAAAAAAGTGCCTAAAAAGTCAACAAGAACTGTGAAAACTAAGTGATCCTTGGTTTAAACTCCATCAAACAGTAATTCAAATCCTTTTCTACCTTTGCACATAGGGCCCCATGTAATAACTGAAGTGAACCCCGGTTAAACAAGAGGTTAAAAACCAAAAGTTGAATCTAAATTTCAGATTAAAGACACAGACTCACCAAGAGTAAAGCTGCCACGGGCAGAACAAAAGAACAATGGTACAGGAGACAATTTTGACTAAAAGCTTGAAGTAATAACTGTGGGACTAGATTAGGTTATCAGCTCTGAGGGTCTAGCAGTACCATTTATAGCACCAGTATTACACGTTAGGGAAGGGCTATTTGAACAGTCAATGCCAGCTGAAATCACAAGAACGTCTCCCTTAAATGAGATGGGAGAGGAGAAATCAACCATACATCATTACAATAAAATCCCCCTCAAGCCCATATGGGAAAGTGGAACAGATACATACAACAACTGCAAGCAGGTGAGACACCCTCACCAAAAAATGAAGCACAGATAAATGAGATGAAAAGAGTCTTGCTGGTGGCTAACAACCTTAGACCAACGAAGGGGCCAAGCAAGGCCACCAAAAGCAAAATGTTACAGCCAAAGTATGCTTTATGAGGGAGATGGGCCATATTGAACAGGTGGAATATCTTAAGATTGGCCTCTCAACTTCCTGGCTTGAAAAAACTCACTTGAAAGGATATTGAATATGTGGACTTCAAGCCACTGGGGAGTGGGGAAACAAATGAAAGCACCAAGATTGGTTTCAAGGAGGAGAGCGTTGCCCAATGCTTCATAGACAACAAGAGTTTGCCTGATAGAGAACCCACAATACTTAACCCCTCTGTAGTTGCTACATTTAAGAGTCAGGGGTGCAGGCCCGGGTGTCAAAACTCGATTAGTATTGAGAAATGATCTAGGGGCTCATGAAAATATCTCTCAAGGAATCTACAGGCCAAAACATGCTGGAGAATACAAAAATGGCTTAAAACCATCATGGTTGGAAAAAACATCAGAGAATTACCCACTCTACCCCCCTCAAACTGGGAGGAGGGGTATACAAGCCAGAGGACTGAGTTTGAAAAAAGACACGTGGGAGCAAACTCACTCCTCTGATTGGGAATGGTTAGCAGGGCGCTTAAATCAATGCTCATAACTGTAGTGAAACGCATGGTGAAGGGTTAAAAGTATCAAAACATTAAAATCTGCTTTTGGATTGGGAGGGGAATTTCAGATTACAAGAACAAAGTATGGGAGTTGGATGAAATAACAATGAATGACATAATTTGTCTACAGGAAAGGTGGTGCTTGGATTTTCAAGTCTTCATCCATTTTATTGACTTTGCAGCACCCGCCTTGCCATCTCAGTGTGGTGGACGACCTAGTGGAGTGTTCTTGATGCAAGTGAAAAATGATCTGTCAGCCAATGGCTCTACAACTTGGGCAGGAAAAGGAGAGGCTATGTTTATAAAAATTGAACCATTTAACTGGCAAATCAATGGAATGTCTCCAACATTAATTACTGGAAATGTCTATCCACCCCCTTCTACACTAGGGAAGCGCAGGTTTTCAGGGATTTTGGTGGATCTTGTAGAAGGCCTAAGGTCAGACTAGCCAAAGGCTGAAGTGCTGCTTGGAGGGGACTTCAATTCAAATGTACTTTTGAATAGCAACCATAAGGAGTGGAAAGATAGGGAGAATGCATACTGGAGTATCCCACAAGTGATTCCCCAGGGTCAAAAAAATACATTTGGAGAACAGCAGGTCAACTCCATAGAGGGATGCAATGCCTGAATGGAAGAGTTAAATCCAATAGTCCAACAGCACAAACACACATCTCCTCTTTCAGGCTAGCTACCTATGGTCATCATTAAAGCATTTTCACAAAATTATTGATTTTCAGGTAAACCCCAAAATCTCCAGAGACTATGCAGCAGTCTCTTTTAAGATCACAATAATCCTGGAACGGGACCACAAGAGTACGTTTATTGGTCAACAAGAAGATATTGTCTCCACTAAAATGGATTCATTGGAGGATGGAGCAGGTTCACAAAAACAAAATGAAACAACATCTGGGTCTTAGAAAATGGGGCATAGAACATAGAAAGGAAATTTAAGTAATGAAAGGTTGGATCATGCTGGTTGAATCTTTACAGAATAATTTGGCAGAGGCTCCAGTAAAAGATTGGACTTAGACTATTCTAGACTTTAGCTCTTCACCAGACAGAAAGCATGGAGGCTAAGAAAATAACTAAAAAAGGTCCCTTGCTCCCTTAGGAAAAATAATTCAGACATGAAGAGCATGAAAAAAAGTTAAACTATTGAGGCAAGCTATTAGGAAACAGATGTGGACTGATAAACAGGATGCTGAGGAGCTGATTTGGGCCAAACTTCATTCAACAGTCAAATGAAAGGACTCAAGAAAACTCTGGGACTTAATAAATACATGTATAAAAATCAGTAATTCCAGGGGCTGCAACATCTCTCTGAAGCAATGGTACTCTCACATAAAGCAACTGTACCACATGACTCCGGGGAAAATGTTTCATCCTCCGGCAAAGTGAGAAGTCTAATAAGCTTGGGGAACTGGCTGTAGGATACCCCAGACAATCTGCTGAGACCATTACTGAGGAAGAAAATGAGACACAAACCTCCTTCCTTGCAGATGTAACAGGTCTATCACAAGGTTTGAATGCAGTAAGTAAATCACAGATGCCCCATGGTGGTAATGTATGACTGAATGAAACACAGGTGTGAAAGTAGCTAAGGGAAATGAGGGACGTATATGCACCAGGCTCAAATGGCTTCCCATGGCCCTTTTAAAATGTACCTCTTTGGATGCAAATTCTAAACTTTCTCTTTTCAGAATGCTATTTTTCAAGTAATGTTCCAGATAGCTGGAGGGGCTTGATCTTGTTACCTATACATAAAAAGGGAAGAAGACTGTTGCCCACAAACTATAGAATGATAGCATTGCTGGATGTGGAATAAAAGTGCTATGCAAGATCACTGAATAAAGAACTGGAAACCTGGGCAAAAGAGAAACAGTTGATCCAATGTATTATTGAGGACACACTTCTGACCTTGATTTAACCACTTGCGGAAGCCATGCTCCCCATGCTCGACCCCTTAATACAGTTTTCATATATTTCACAAATGCTTTGACAATATTCTAGGAGGCTGTCTTTGGGAAAGCTAATCAACTGGTGATCCCTCTGTGCCTTTTGAAGGTTATTGAGTCACTGTACAGCAAAACATGGGTAAAAGTTAAAGTATCAGCAAATTGGCCGACCTCAGAATAAATTACACAAACAAAGGATTCAAACAAGGCTATATTCTTGCCCCTCTTTTTTAATCTATATATGGCAGATATGGAAAGTAATTTAGTCTCCCCTAGAATCTGCCTGCTACGCGTGGAGAAGAAAAAAGTACAAACCTTACAATATGCAGATATTATGGTTGTACTTGATTACAAAGTTGGGTCACAGAGGTCACTTAACAAACATGCTTGTGAAATACTGTGCAGAAAAATGACATCATAATCAATCTAACTAAGATAAAACAATGATTTTTAGTAGAATCCTGGTAAAAAGAGGGTGCCTGGTTTATCGGAGTTTCACATATAGATAAAGTAGCAAGCTTAAAATACATTTCAAGATGATCAATGAAAGAGGTGGCAGGAAAGCTCATTCAGGTGCTACGAAAATGACAGCAAAGCATTGGTGTGCAGGATGTGCCAGCTTAAAGGGAATCTTGCATGCTGTCATAACAATGCCCTCCTAATAGTGGTTGCAAGCAAGCTAATGCCAGAAAATCTCATATCGTGCAATGATGTTTAGGAACTAGTTACACAAATGCTTAGGCTATCAACAATGCATTTCTTATTTTTGCTTATTTTCACTACAAAACTGTACCAGTCAAACTCCAATTCGACTAGAATTTAAACTAATAAAGCAGAATCTACCCAAAAGGGCGACATTTGTTTTTCACTGCCAAAAGTTGACAACGACGCCTACTAGTACGAAGAAGCTACTCCTTTGAGAGAAATTCTAGGAGCCAGGCTCCTCTATTGGCACTTGAGCACGGAGGACATAATATACAAATATCTAGTACATAAATTCATAGGAAAATTATCAATGAAATCTACTAAGCTGAGGCAGTGGAGCAGGTTCTTCTGGGCCTTAAAGTCAAATCTCATGGTTGTAGGGCAATAGACCTTTACACCAAGGGCTTACTTCCTCGATAATTGAGCCTGTCTCTTTCCATCTTCTCAAAATAGTTGTTATGAGTTTGCACTTTGGCTTTATTCCACTAAGATGCTATTGTTGTGGGAGAAAGAATGGTGAAAATAGCATGAAGTGCATATGGTGAGGTCAAGTAGAAGAGTCATTAATACATGTGAAAGTTTAAAAACATTGAGATGCACATGGCTTTGCCCAATGTTTCCGACGCAAAATGTTAGGACTTGTACAGAGCTTAAAAGGTGAATCTAGCAAATTATTAGGGTGTTTTTAAAGCTGATGAAAGAAGTAAGCGCTATACATAAGGTTTAACAATGATTTTAGAGACAAGATGCACACATAATGGAGCACAAATCACTTTATATCTGTTTAGAGTGCTTTTTGGTTGCTGTTGGTTGAGCCAAGATAGATCAACATGGATTGATAATAATGTCACAATGACTCAGGTAGCAAGGTGATAATGGGCCATGCTGGGTCAACGGTAATTATACCGATCTGGTTTGTTGGAGAAATTAGGCTGGATGCACTTTTTAGCAAAGAGCACTTTGGCCCTTACTGATTGATGATAGACTAATACACAAAATGACATAGGCAAAAGGCTGACTGTGAACAAGGCTGAGAGCATAGGAGACGATGGGTCTTTTAATTTTTCCATATTCTATTGTTTTTAATACATTGTGATGTGCCTTGGGGTAATGGAAGTCAGGGGCGGGATTGGGGATATAATGTTATGAGTGGTCTAAGCAAGCAATGAATTCTAAGGTTTCTTAGTGAGAGTGGTAAATGAATGTACCCATTGTTATGCTCAGTCTTTTTTGATTGAACACTTTTAACCTTTTTTTTAGCCGAATGTCTGTTGAGATCTAATGATTTTATTTAATTGAACATCACATTTCTATTCTATTCTATTCTTCCTTTAGTTTCTTAAGGCAGCAGACAGTCCTTCCTCTGATTCTTCACAGATACAGAGTAAAGGGCTATAGGGTCTACTATTATGCCCAGAACCAGTCTGTGTTTGGCTGTCAACCCTTTGCCCATCCCTTTAACTAATTCTGACAGTTGTTCTACTCCCACTGGATTAGATTTGTGTCTGACGAGAAAAACAAAGGGGGACAGGCCTAGGTTTATGCTTCATTTGCCAGTGACAAGGTAGGTATCATAGGAAGCTCAAGAAGGGGCTGGACACAACTCTCAGCCATCCTGTCAAAGAAGGAGTTCTCCCTCCTCACTCCTAGGGCCCTTTGTCTACTGTCTGGAAGCAATACACACCTCCCACAGGGGAGCTATCAGGGGTCAGGTGACAGCTAGACAAAGGCAGAAAAGGCTTTTGGTATGAGGCTGGAAAATTACAATTTACTAAAAATGTAATTTACAAAACAGTAAGATAAAATCCGGCTTTGACCATTAAGTTGGATTTTAAATTACTTACATGTCCTACTTCTTAAATGCCAGGCACTCTGCCCTGGGGAATTGTAAGGCTTACCTTGTGGGTGACTCATAAGTATTAAAAAGGAAGGTTAGTCCTGAGTGAAAGGATTTTTTTGCCAGACTGCAATGGCAGGCCCAGAGGCATGTTTTACAGGGCTGCTTTATCTTTAGTGTGTTGCACACTGAAGGCTGGAACCCACTAGTAGCATTTAATGTACAGGCCCTTGGAGTAGTACCATACACTATTGACGTATCAGTAAATTAAATGTGTCAATTAGGTATATGCCAGTTTGAAGTCTTCTTTCTATAAAACTGTCACAAAATAAAAACAAAGGAAATTTAAAAAAAAATCTGAAGTAAATCTTGTGTTCCCAAGTTGTCAATATGGGGAACCAGAAGCATATAATTCAAGAGTCCAGTTAACAAGTTCAATGTAGATGCAAAATTATCTTCATCAGGATACCTAAGGTACAAAATCAAATCACCTTTAAAACAGGAATGTATTCTTAATGTTAACAAAAAAGAAACAACTTCTAACTGAATTCTCATCTCAGAAAGTATTACAGGAATGTTCTGAAAAAATTCAAAAGTTGGAAATCAAATCAAAATTCAAAATTCTGTTTCTCAAATGTTTAAAAATTCAGGTTCATTAATCCATCAGGAAATTATTCAAAGTAGATCACCACCATCATTCTCACTTCAAGGCTATTCTTGGAGGTTCTTCCAACAGAAGTCAATAATTGCTCAGATCAATGTCTCTTTGAACTGGTTGAATATTTGTCACGTATGCCCATTCAGGTGCAGTGCACTTCTTGTTTGGCACTCTTACTCTTGTTGGTCTTCTGATCTCAGGCTTTTCAGAATCTTCATCAGTCTGATATTGTTTGTAATATTCTTCTTCCTCTCTCCCACCTTCAGATCAATCAGCCCAAATCAAGCTTTCATACTCAGATATGCCCCATTTTCATCTTCATCTGCCTCATAATTTGCTTAACTTGCAACTGGAACACCATAAACTGCCCTTGGGGTTTTTAGAGTTTAAGTTTTCGAAGTTTGATTTTCTTGTTGGTTGTATTGTTGTTCCCGTTATTGTACCCTCCTCTGTTCTATCCCCTCTTGATCCTTGGAGCAAAGTCTAGCTTGACTCTGTGAATTAGTGCCTTGTGTCACCAATTCTTCATCTTCAGTTTTCACTCACCTGTGCATGTTTGCTCGGATCCACAGTGGCAAACCCCCACAATTCAGAGCTGTGTTTGTTACCAGTAGCACCTGGTAAAGCCCCTATCAACGAGGATCGAGACAACATATTTCCTGACGTCCTTCATCACTTTAACTAGATTTTCAGGCTATAGGCTCTGGCATGAGGCCTCAGTTCCTGAACATGTAGCCAAATTCACATGGTGAGTGATAGAGAATACCAAATCAGCCAAACTCTTCCAGTAAACCAGAACTAAATGATCATGTTCACGTGAAGTTGAAGGAATACCAAGAATTCTCATGGGTCTTCCCACTAGCACCTAAAGATGAGACAAGCCAGTAGTTTTGTTGGGCATGCTCCTCGTGCTCAATAAGACCAAAGAAAGGGAATCTGGGCATTTCAGTGAAGTTGATGTGCAAACCTTTGATAATGTTGCTTTCAGGGTAATTGTGTCCCCTTGTGAAAGGATCGGCGGAAGGACAAACGTAGTCTGAAGAACACTTGCTAGTGTTTAAGTTAGAGAAGGTTTATTTGGGAAGTAAGTCAAGTGAAAGGTCCTACTCCAACCACGTCCTCATTCTTCCACGTCCACTCCCAGTCTCAACGGTCCCTCTCCACCAACTCCCGATCATTCGAGATTTCCCCAACATTCTTTCCTTCTCTGTCATTCTCACACTCGTGCTCACAGCACACACAGAACGCTTCCACAACATGAGGATACCACACCATCTTCCCCATAACAACTCGAAGAAAACAACAGAATAGTATATAACAAAACTACATATCAATTTCACTTGAAGAATAACCAGATTATGTTGCATACGAACCAAAATAAATCAGTCTGAATTTAGCATTACAAAATCCATGAAGAAAGAACAAAATTTGGCGTTCACATAACATAGTCTTTAAACCATGATGGCGTTGATACATTTCTTTTCGACTGAATCTTAGTTGGATCTTGCATGCTGGGAATACTTAAGACATTACGAGTCTCTCGAGCAATGACATCCGAAGGCATGCCTTGACCTACATTAGGTCCCGAACATTTGGCCACTCTATTCAAGTTCCATATCCTGTGGTCATCTGTTTTCACGGCATTCTTGAACAGTTTTATAACTTTAAATGGACCTTTGAATTTTGATGATTTTCCCTCCTTCCTTGGAGACTTTATTTTAACATAATCGCCTTCACACAACACTGTTTCTTTTACAGCTTTCCGCTGGTCATACCTCAACTTTTTTTTCACTTTCACCTCTCTCTCTCTCTCTCTCTAACCTTCAATGTTATCAACCTTATCATCAATCTCCTTTCTTTTCTCCATCACCCACCTAGGTTCCATTTCACTGTAAGGTGCTCTACCTTTAAACAACTGAAACTGAGTCACACCTATTGTGGAATGTGGTGTAAGACGATATTATCGAACCTTTTTCTTTACTTCACTCTCCCACTCAACACCATTAACAAGCGCAATTTGCATGCATTGTTTCAGCACCGTTATAAAGCGCTCAACAACCCCATTAGACTCTGGGTGATAAAGAGCTGTTCTCTTGTGTACCACATTTCTTTCTTTTAAGAAAGACTCCGTTGCTTCAGAGACAAATTGCACCCCATTATCAGTCAGTAAAGTAGAGGGGAATCCCTCTCTTTCAAATAAGTCATCCAGAAAATTAATTATGTCCCTTGATTCAACCGAATTCACAAATTTGACTTCAGGCCAACGAGAAAACATGTCAATGCAGACCAAAATATAATGGTCAGCAGAATTCAATTTTATTGGGCCTAAAATGTCCAGAGCTATGTCAGCACAGGGACCGGAGGACTCCTCACGCATGACCATGGGTTGAGTTCTACATTTTAATGTCTTATCAGAACACAAGCACTCATGACAATTCCTTACTACCCTTTCTACCATCATGTCCATGGCAGGCCACCAGTAGGCGTTCCTCAATCTCTCCTTTGTTTTGGATATGCCCGTGTGACTTGAGTAAGCACGATTTACCAGTTCCATTCTCAAGCTAGCTGGGGGAACCAACTTGCTGCCTCTCATCAAAAGCCCTTCCACCACAGACAATTCATTTCTGACCTGCCAAAAACCTGACATTTCTTCACCTGGTTTCTCCTTGACACCCCAACCATTAATGACTTTATTTAGCACTTCCTGCAACGTGACATCTTTAGGTGACTCTTCCACTCATGTTGGTTCAAAAATCGCTCCCTCCGTAACAATACAGACTTTTATCTCCTCATCAGCCACAATGTCTGCAAAACACCCTCCTTCAATGATCTCATCATCATTCCCAGTTTCTGGACAAAGTCTCGAAAGACAATCAGCCTGAACATTCAATGTCCCAGGCATGTAGGAAATTACAAAAACAAATTCTTGCAATGCCACTACCCACTTCCTGATTCTATGAGAAATCATCTCTATTCCTTTTTTAGTAAATACCTCTATATGTGGCTTGTGGTCAGTCACTATCTGAAACTTATGTCCCCACAGAAACTTTCTCAGTTTTCTCACTGCCCAAAAGACACTTAGCGCCTCTTTTTCAACAACGGAATAATTGAATTCCGCTCCCTTCAAACATCTAGAAGCAAATAGAATTGTCCTCATTTGATTGTGCTTCTTTTGCAATAAGACCGCCCCAAGACCCTTTGAGCTAGCATCAGTCATCAGAATAATTTCATCATGAGCGTCAAAACTCCCTAAATCTGCTGCCTTATCTAAGCAGGCTTTGATGTCCTGATACTCCCTTTCACATGCCTGATCCCACTTCAATTCTGCTCTTTTCTTTAACAATTGTCTCATGTAATAGGTTCTTTCTGCAAAGCGTGGGACAAACTTATTATAAAACTCCGCCATCCTAGAAACTTTACAAGTCTTCTTTATTTTGTGGACTGGGTAATTTTTTGATAGTGTTGACTAAACTCGCCTTGGGCCGAATTCCTCTCGCCGAAATTTCATGACCTAAGTATTCAATGTTGGGAATGTTTTTCTTGCACTTCTCAGCCTTGAGCGTTAGACCATTGTCTCGTAGCTTTTCTAAAACCTTCTTCAATCTCTCATTGTGTTCTACCAGATTGGTCCCTGTGACTAGTAGATCATCCTGATACACCTTCACCCCTTCCATGCCACTCAAAATTCTTTCCATGGCCCTCTGAAAAACCGATGCCGCAGAAATCAACCCAAACGGCATTCTAAGGAATTTAAATGTACCAAATGGCGTAAAAAAGTGGTGAGTTCCTGGGAAGAACTATGGAGATTAATCTGATGGTAAGCAGAGGTCAAGTCTAGTGTCGAGAAGTGCTTTGCCCCACAGAGTGAACACAACAACTCTGTAATATTTGGAAGTGGATAGTGATCTATGATGACAGACTTGTTTAGATCTCTAAGGTCAACACAGAGTCTGGCATCGCCATTGGCCTTCCTTGCCATCACCACTGGTGCCACCCATTCTGAAGCCTCAACCTCTTGAATGATCCCACTCGCGATGAGTTTGTCAATCTCAGCTTTCATTTTGTCCCTTACCAACAAGGGAACATTCCTTACCTTCGCTGCCTTCGGTTGAGCTCCAGGCTTAAGCCTAATTCTATGTACATAGTCCTTAAGGCAACCTAATTTCTTGCTAAAAACATCTGGAAACTCTTTCACCCAAACACACACATCCTCAGCAACAGATTGGACTGTGTGATTATCCTTGGGTCTAACAGGTGGGTCTGCGTTTGGATCAAGCAAAATTCGGAGATCACGTTGGTGAAACCAACTAATTAAAGAGTCCCCTTTTACAGAGACATACACTTTTGCCGGAATAAGGCGTTCTTTAAATTCTATACTTCCCCAAAAGTAACCTAACAGCTTTATTGGTTCACCACCATAACCCTTGGGTATCACATCTGGTTTTGATAAGTTCACCGTTGAAGACCAACTGGGTTGATTCAGTTCCAGAGAAAACAACACAATTGTCACTGCCGAATTGGAATGAAAACAACTTTAAGCTGCAAGACAATGAAATAATTCTTGGGAGTCTGTGTATATTTTCATTTTAAACTGGGTATCAATGTCACATTTCCGGTGTAAAAGCACCTTATTTATTTAGTTTTTACAGTTGAACGTGCATCAAAGATAAAGTTCGGGCCTCAGTGAGACACACGCTGGATTAAATGCGTCAAAAGCGTTCTGTGGCTCAGTCGAAGACGCAAAGGCTCAGCGCGTCGTGGTTACTGTTGTTAAGCGCAGGATTAGTGCCAAAGAGTAGACGCGTTGCCAGGCGTCCGTGGTTACCGTCACTAAGCGCTGAGTTCGTGCCCGTTGCTAGGCGTTGTTAGGGTTGCGCGTGATGCCAAGGGTTGGGCGCAACAAGTGGAAAATCTAAATAATAAGCTGGTACAGGAGCGCAGGATAGTGTTGTTAGGACTGTTTCTCTTCCGCAGAAGAGAATCGCCTGTTTCTCACCTTTCCTTCCACCGCCGAGATACGCTCTCTGCTCGCTCTCTGTTCTCTCGTCGTTCTCCCTCTCTGACCAGTCTCTCGTCGCCAAATGTGAAAGGATCGGCGGAAGGACAAACGTAGTCTGAAGAACACTTGCAAGTGTTTAAGTTAGAGAAGGTTTATTTGGGAAGTAAGTGAAGTGAAAGGTCCTACTCCAACCACGTCCTCATTCTTCCACGTCCACTCCCAGTCTCAACGGTCCCTCTCCACCAACTCCCGACCGTTCTAGATTTCCCCAACATTCTTTCCTTCTCTGTCATTCTTACACTTGTGCTCACAGCACACACAGAACTCTTCCACAACATGAGGATACCACACCACCCTCTACAGCTCCTAATGCTTGCAAATGAAATCCACAATGAAACGTCTACTCCACCTTTTCGTCCATGCAAATAACTCTCATAATCCCATTCTTAAAATGAATTCTCCTGTCTGATTCAAAAAGAAATTGACAAAATGAATCTAACATGACAAGTTTTACTACAGTGAGACGGACACACATTTTTGTTTGGAAGAATTTGACATAGCTGTTGATATGACAGACAATAACCAAAATGCACCTTAGATTATTACCAGGTAACACCTCAAAAAGTCTATCTGTAACCTCATGGAAAGTCCCTCTGATTTCCTCATATGACTCATTATAGTCTGTGTTCCCTTTGGAAAAATATTTTTCTGTCAAATTACTCAACATTGATATAGTGTTTCTAAAATGTGGGTTGAACAAGCATATTTTGAATAGTGAAATCACACTATCACATTCCACTGGTGTAGGCCCATGCAGACACCTTGGTAATTGCAATAACATAGAATCAAGCAAAATAAATCTTTAATCTGTGGACATCCAAATTTGATTTGCATCTTTTAAACAACCTCTTTTTCCCATTCTTTCTTGTCAGCCCTTGACACCTTTTTTTCAGTTCCCCTCAGTGCCTTGAGTGACTGAGTCCAAATTGACAAGAAATTGTTAACATTCCCTAAATCACATTCTGATGTTTCATTGATTCCAAACATACCAAATGCAAAAGTGCGGTACCTTGCACCTGGATCTGCATAATTATTTTCTGCAGAAACCATGTCATCATCATTCTAGTATGCAACACATTTTACAACAGCTTTTTTCTTAGGGAACTGCTATGTTTTGGGTGGATCCAGAATTAGTGGCCCATTTTCACTGGGGGGTGAGTGGTGATACCCCAAAACCGGTGCCGGAATGCCTGTTTCCGATCCAGGGAGGACCTGGTTTGGCAATTCAGGCTAGACTGTTCCCAAGGGAAGCAGGGATAAAAAAAATAAAAAAAATCAAAATCATTAACATTTATAAAGCGCGCTACTCACCCGTGCGGGTCTCAAGGCGCTAGGGGAAAAAGGGGGGGTTAGCGCTGTTCGAACAGCCAGGTCTTTAGGAGTCTCCGGAAAGCGGAGTGGTCCTGGGTGGTCCTGAGGCTGGTGGGGAGGGAGTTCCAGGTCTTGGCCGCCAGGAAGGAGAAAGATCTCCCACCCGCTGTGGAGCGGCGGATGCGAGGGACAGCAGCGAGTGCGAGGCCAGAGGAGCGGAGGAGGCAGGTGGGGACGTAGAAGCTGAGGCGTCTGTTGAGGTATTCCGGTCCCTTGTCGTAGAGGGCTTTGTGTGCGTGGGTGAGAAGTCGGAAGGTGATCCTTTTGCTGACAGGGAGCCAATGCAGGTGTCTCAGGTGTGCGGAGATGTGGCTGCTGCGGGTATGTCGAGGATGAGGCGGGCCGAGGCGTTTTGAATGCGTTGCAGGCGATTTTGGAGTTTGGCTGTGGTCCCGGCGTAGAGGGTGTTGCCGTAGTCCAGGCGGCTCGTGACGAGGGCGTGGGTCACGGTTTTTCTGGTGTCGGCGGGGATCCAGCGGAAGATCTTGCAGAGCATGCGGAGGGTGAGGAAGCAGGCGGAGGACACGGCGTTGACTTGCTTGGTCATGGTGAGAAGAGGGTCCAAGATGAAGCCGAGGTTGCGGGCGTGGTCTGTGGGGGTCGGTGCGGTGCCGAGGGCCGTGGGCCACCAGGAGTCGTCCCAGGCGGACGGGGTGTTGCCGAGGATGAGGACTTCCGTTTTTTCAGAGTTCAGCTTTAGGCGGCTGAGCCTCATCCAATCTGCGATGTCCTTCATACCCTCTTGTAGGTTGGTCTTGGCGCTGGCGGGGTCCTTGGTGAGGGAGAGTATAAGTTGGGTGTCGTCGGCGTAGGAGGTGATGATGATGTCGTGCTTGCGTACGATGTTGGCGAAGGGGCTCATGTAGACATTGAAGAGTGTCGGGCTGAGTGATGAGCCTTGGGGTACGCCGCAGATGATCTCGGTGGGTTCTGAGCGAAACGGAGGGAGGTAAATTCTTTGGGAACGGTTTGAGAGGAAGGAGGCAATCCAGTCCAGGGCCTGGCCTTGGATCCCGGTGGAGCGGAGGCGGGTGATTAGGGTGCGGTGACAGACGGTGTCAAAGGCAGCCGAGAGGTCGAGCAGAATGAGGGCGACTGTTTCACCATTGTCCATCAGGGTTCTGATGTTGTCAGTGACTGAGATGAGGGCGGTTTCAGTGCTGTGGTTGGTTCGGAATCCGGTTTGTGAGGGGTCGAGCAGGTTGTTGTCTTCCAGGAAGGTGGTCAGCTGTTTGTTGACGGTCTTCTCTATTACTTTGGCTGGGAAAGGCAGAAGAGAGATGGGTGATTTGCATATGTCTGGGTCCAAAATGGGATGACATGACAAGCAAAAAAGCAATGTATTTAACCCATATTTGAGACTGGGCGTAAATGTTTGATTTGTTCATTATTCCATCCACCATCTGTTCTTTTTGCATATGTTGCCCTAAGTGGAAAAGGTATGCCCAGAGGTGGGTTCCGTGCTCGCTATACCTCCAGATTCAAGGTAGCCTGACTGATGAGGGGTAATATCATGAAAGAGTTCTGAAGTAGGACCAGGATTGGTAGTTTGGGCTGCAGTGTTCTCATGGGGAGCAGGGTCAAGACTGATTTTCATATGGCTAGGTCCAAACTGGAATGACATGGTGTGCAAAAAATCGATGGATTTAACCCTGATATGTGATTGGGGTGAATGTTGAATTTGCTCAGCATTTCACCCATCATCTGTTCTTTTTGCATTTGTTGCCCTAAGTGGGCAGAGTATACCCAGACATGGGTGCTGTCCTCACTATGACAAAGGATTCAAGCTAGCCTGGCTGATGAGGGGTGATACCCCAAAACCGGTCCCATGATGCTTGTTTCCAGTCCAGGGAAGACCTGGCTTGGAAGTTTGGACTGGGCTGTTCCCATGGAGAGCAGGGTCAAGACTGATTTACATATGGCTGGGTTCAAACTGGAATGGCACGGGAAGCAGAAAAACAATAGATTTCACCCAGATCTGTGACTGGGGTTAATGTTTGATTTGTTCAGCAGTCTGTCCATCATCTGTTCTTTTTGCATTTGCCACCCTAAGTGGGGAGGGTATGCCTAGACATGAGTCTAGTGCTCGCTATGCCACCGGATTTAAGCTTTCCAAGGGGAACAGGGTCAAGAATGATTTGCATATGGCTGCTTCCAAACTGGATTGGCATGGCATTAAAAAATGGATGGGTTTCATCTAGATCTGTGACTGGAGGTGGATGTTTGATTTGTTCAGCATTCTGTTCATCATCTGTTTTGCATTTGGCACCCTAAGTGAGAAGGGTATGCGCAGACATGAGTCCTGTGCTCGCTATACCATCAGATGCAAGCTAGCCTGGCTGATTAGGGGCGATGTCCCAAAACCGGTCTCAGGATGCTTGCTTCTGGTCCAGAGATGACCCAGAACTTCAGGCTGGGCTGTTTCCATGGAAAGCATGGTCAAAACTAATTTGCATGTGGCTGGGTACACACTGGAATAGCATGGGTAGCAAAAAAATAAATGGATTTAGGCCCAGATCTCTGTACAGGGCCTGAATATTTGACATTGTTTAGCATTCTGTCCATCACTGGTTGTGTTTGCATGCATCACAAACATGGCACGGCTCAAATTCTCAATCTTTTTCACTTCAAATGAACCAATGTATAGGATTCTATAGCTTCTTGCTGTCAGAAGTAATTGTTTTCCATCTTTGAACCACAGACATGTATGTGATCCATGATTGATCAGCATATCTTGGGTGGAGGTACCAATTGGGAGTGGACCATCTCCTCAATTTGCAGAAATCTCTGACTTTTTCAAATGTACACCAATTGTAGCCTCAACATAACACAATAATCAAAACTGACTCATTCAAATGCACACCAATTGTAACCTCAACCTAACCCAATACCCAAAACTAATTCAATCAATCTTAATTTGATTTAAAATTTTTACTGATAGCACAATATTTAAACCAAAACAAATACCTTGTCTGCATGATGGGATATGGGACTGAAAATCAAACCTCACTACATGATTTGCAACCGCTTTTTGCAAGTGAATTGTTAGTACATCTGACCCCATTTCTTACTCTCTCACAGTGATGAAATACATCCATGTTTAAGAATTGTATTGAAAATATCTGATAGAAAATTTTTTATTAACTTACGGTTAAACCACTTGCCCCAACTGGATAATCAATGCAGATGGCAGTGTCGAAGATAAGTAATAGATTGTAAGTGCCTAAGTGGTCAGGAAAAAAAAAGTATAATACCCATGTCCTGTTCTTTTGTCTGTGGTATGAGAAATCTAGGGGATCTTTTGATTCCATGAATCAAGATAGAGAGTTTATTTGATTGTCAAAGCACATCATCTTTTGGACTACCTAATTATAAAGGGCCATTTAATCAAATCATAATCACGTAGAAAGCAAACTTTGGATCATATTAATAGAGCCATTGCTTGTTTTAAGTGTTTTTTATATTTTGTAGCAGCCCACAGAAAAACTGTACACTTTATCACTGTATCTCCAATGCTAAGTGGAACTAGACAGCAATAGCGCAGTGTGTTATTTAAAGTCTATTCTCAAAGTATTTCAAATGAAGCATAACACAGAGAATAGAGGCCATACTGGCTATGCCGTTTCCCTTGTCAGTTGCATCTTTGACATATGTATTTTATGAGACTATCTAATAATTCAAAGGAAGTAAATCGCACCATTGTGATATGACCCGAGGACATCATGGCTGCTATATATATTGTTTGTGGTCAATATGAATTAAGTGCTACAGATTATTTCTACACTTCTAAACATCCTTACACCTGATAGCAATCCCTTCGTGAATTCCTTGCAGGAGTAAGTACGGTAAACTTTGTTGCAGTTTATGACTGATTTTACCTTTGTGAATCATCTTAAAACTCTATGGATCAAAGTTTTTATGAATTCCTTCACCTGCTTGCAACCGGAAAAATGATTTTGGAATTTCAATTTAACTAGGCCAATTTATTAACAATATAGGGTGTAGATCAAGTAATAACATATTTAGATTTGGAAGAATGATAAGGCCTACATATCTCTCTTTCTAGGGTCAAATGTCTTTGCAGAAATGCTGGAACAAAACGTGTTCTCTGTCTCTTGTAGAGCAACCTCACATCATAATTAATTTAAGTTCTGTTCTTCACCTCTGCTGCTCCATTTTTAATCATCATCAGAATTTGTTTCCCCAAAATCAATGTCTGCACACTTATGGGGCTTGATTTGCAAAGGTAAACTTCCACTTTTATGTAACATTACAATTTTTCTGGCATTCACAAATTACGAGTTGAGATTTACTCAAAGTAATTTTATGAAAGTGGAGACTCCACAGTCGGGGTGGAGAACTCCCATAAAAATATTAAACAGATCTATCTTTTTATGTGTGGAGTCCCTGCCATGAGTTTGGAGTCTCAGCAGTCAGTTGAATGTCTTTAGTGTTCATCATTGTTGGTGCAGCCATTGCTGTGTATCTCTAGACTTGTCTAAGGACTGCTCTCCCTCTTCATGTCAAGCCGCGAGCCGAGCCGCGAGCCGAACATTCGGCTTGGGCGCGGCCATGAGCCACGGCAGCAGGACGTGCCATTCCCCTGCCATTTCTTATTTTTATCGAGGCCCCAAATTGGGCATGGGGCCCGACATGTTCAGGGCTCGGTGCGCCCCTGCTAGTTTGTACCTCCCTCACCCTCCTTCACCCCCACTTACCTTCTGCTTCTTTTTTTCTGTCTTCCTCGTTTCTTCCTGAATTTATGCCTTTCTTTCTTATCCATGATCCTTTCTCTTTCCCAGCATGCCTTCCTTCTCCCTGCATGCCCTTGGAACCTTACTTAACATGGTGACTTTTTCTATGGGTTTCTGTGCTATGTTCCCAATTCAATATGGTGTATTTTACTTCCTGCCGGTCACTTTCTGATGTTTGGGTATGTAAGGTGTGTGATTCCTGTTCTTTTTGCGCTGCAACACTTCCTTTGGGTGGTGATCGTTGCTCCTGTTATTCTGTATCAGTTATATGTTTTCTGAGCTTGTTCCAGCTTTTTTCATTGTAATTTTTTGTCTTTTGTTCAGATTTACTTTTACTTTTTGTTTTTGTTCCAGGAGTTCCAGTTTGAGGTTTTTTCCCTTTTAGTTTTTTCCCTCGGGCACTCCTTCTGGAGGGCACGGACTGCCTTTGGCGTTCCCTCCACTAGCAGCACCATGGCTACCAGAAAGGGTAGCCCCTACTTGGGTCAAGGGAGAACCTATCGGAACCAACAGCTCGCCACATTTCCAGTGGGCCACAGACATAGACAACAAGTAGGTCGTGACACTTCATTGGAGCATAACAAGTGAAATTTGGGGGTGCTGACAATACTGCTTATAGTCGTCTCAGGTTTAGACTCACTCCCAGAGCAGAGGTGCATCCCAGAGCTCATCAGCCCAATAACTCAGCATGGAGCCAAGAACAAAAGCAGGAGGGAGCACACTGCCCTCTATACCAGCACACAATTAGCCAGATGCATTTTGATAAATTCAGTCCATGATAACACTCTCTTCAGTTGAATGTCTTTTATATTCACTATTGCTGGTGCTGCCAGGGCTGTGCATATCTAGATACATGCTTCAAAAATACATAATAATTTCTGCAAAATCATCCAGAGGGGAGACTTGTAAGCACTGTTTGAATAAAGGTAGATCACCTCATTACCATCATCAATGCTACCCTCTGAAGAATAACATCCAGCTGAGAGCTCTATTGATGTTCATGCCTGTGACAACAGTGGATGGTGCAAATCAGGAATGGTGTGCAGTGTGAGAACCTGATGAATGTCTCAGTACTGGCAAGTGAGTGCATTCCACGGAGGAGTAAAGAACAAAACTATGAAAGCTTTTCATATGTCTCAATTTGATGATAATTTAATGTGCTGTGGGTCAGGAGAGAGATGTACTGTAAGAGCTTGTTGGATAGTTGAGGTCTACGTCTGTGATACATGGGGTGCATATTATTAGGGTTATTTATGAGATCCTGTGCAGGGAACAAAGAAGGACAGAGGTGCACTGTAAGAGATCTGTAGATGTCTGTACTGAGATATCAGTAAATATGCAGGAAATCTGTTCTTTCTGCGTGGTCACCCCATATTTATTGCCCTTTACTGGAACCTATTTTTTTGCTGCTGTTAGACCTCTCTGCACTTCACCTCTGCTAACCAGCAGTAAATTGCCTGTGTTCTACCTTTAAACATGGTCCTATCAGCACATTCCTAAGTGGTATATAAGTTACCTATAAGTCCCGCGTATATCATACAAAATGTACACAGGGCTTGTAAATTAAGTGTCACTAGTGGACTGCAGCACCTATTGCGCCATCCGCAAAAGTGTCAGTGCAAAATGTGGCTTCAGGCCTATGATTGTTGCCTGATTGTGACAGTTTAAACACTGAATTTGACCTGTCCAAAGACCTTTTAAACATTGCTAAGTCACCCCTATGTAGGCCTTTAAATCCACAAGGCAGGGAGCATTGTATTTAAAATTAGGACATGTAGACATGCAATGGCAATATTAATGTTCAGAACTCAAAAGCTTTTTTTCACTGTGGCAGGTCTGGCTGTCCCAGGTAGAAAACCAGAATGCGGATGGGAGTAGCTAGAAACATAATAAAGCAACTATTTTTATTTGTTATTAAAAATCAAATTCAATGGTGAAATTAGATTGTTAATGAATACTAAGGAAAAGTAGCATTTAGAAATGTTACTTTTTCCTACCTGAAGATAGGCTAGAGACTAAGCTTGCACTTGCTTTCTTACTTCTGCCAGACAGTAATTATCATTTGAATAGGTGTGAAAATGCTACAAAGTGCCCCCTAGGCACTTCTCTAGCCATTCCATTGAATAGGCTGAATGGAATGGGTGGAGAAAATTTCTCTCAACCTGACCGAACATACAGTTTGGGGCTGTGAACATAATTTTTACAATGCCAAATCATGCTTAACAGATCTGCTAGGTTTATATTTAACACTAGAAGATCACTTAAAGGAAACAAATAGAAACAGGATGCCAAAGCAATAATTGTGTATCCACTGTCGGGTTGCTGAAAACTCCACTTTTGTTCTATCTGACTTCTGGCTCTTGATTTTATATATAGATCACTGGGGCCACACATGAAATGACTTCTGTCTTTGAGTTTATTGGGGGTACCATGACTGCCCAAACTGGATTTTAGTGGTAGATTTGGGAAGACACTAGGATTACCATAGTCAATTGCCCAGACACACCACCAGCTCACAGATCCCAAAGTTTGTGTGCCCAGAGACTTTTGCTATTTGGAAAACAACTAAAGTGGGTAGAGTTGGTCCTGGTACTTTTATCATTGGTTTAAGTATGGCGAATAGTCGTTCCCACCACTTCCTTGTTCCAGTCACAATGTGCAACTACTTAAGAGCACTCCTGGACCTGAGGAAGATCAAAAGAGGCCTGGATCTGCTGTCTGTGATCTGAGAATAGCCATGAGGGACTGGACTGGCTCTCTCTTGTACCTAGGAGAAGAATTGGACTCTAAGGATCATAAGGAATGCAGCCTGTTAAGGCTACAGGGGCACAACAAACTACAAGAAACTCTTCCCTACTATTGCCCAGCAGACCAGCAACAATTGAACCTGGACTGGACTGTATTCTGTGGCCTCTGCCTGACACCCTGTGAGTTTCTTAGTGTTTCTCGGGAGGTCCTGAGGGGCTTTAGTCACGCATTCCTGTAGTGGATTGTGACTTAAAGGACTAAAGCCAGGAGGTAAAATCTTTGACTAGATAAATCTGGTTACAGTGTCCAATCCACAATCCATCGTGGTCAGTGTTGCATTACATCTGGGTCCCAGACTACTGCAACTATTGACTATCATTGGCGCTTTATACTTCTAGGCACTATTCCTACTTACAACTTTAAAAGAACCATATCTTTGGTATCTCTGGTACCCCTTTTTATAGTTCTGTCATTTACTCTTTTTGTCTAATGTGGTTTGGGGTTTGTATTGTGTTGCATTTTGTTTTTTTTACTGTTTTGGTACTGCAAAAATACTTTACACATTGCCCTTAGGCATGCATGTCTGCTCTGTGTCATAACTACCACAGGGTTAAGCTCAGGTTAATTTAGTGACTTTAAGTGTTCACCCTGACAAGGTTTTTGATTATTTCTTGACGTGGGTAGTTAACTTCACTTTTTAATAATATAATTTCATTCAACATACTGCTTTCAAACAGTACTCGATGCCCCGTGTCCCCACCACACCATCCAACCAAACACACCGCAATCACTATATATACCACTGGCAAATTAAAAAACAACACCATTTCAACAAGGCACTCAAAGGATGCCCAGGAACATGATGGAAATCGGAACATTTGACAATTTCAAAAGGGTATAAAGCATATATAAAGAAAGCTGTCAGACTACCCAGAAAAGGGCTTTAGCTTTTTTAATGGGTATGGTGGCTGACTCAATGGCCAGAATTGGAGAAAAGTGAAAAAAGGAGGAATGCAATTATAATAATTTACATGATGGAAAGCGGGTGTATTGTCTATCCAGTGTCATGGCTGATGAGTCAATAGGACCCCAGATTGCCAAAGTAATTAACACAGCCCACAAAATAGGATTGGTAGCAGAAGAGTTAAAGTTTATGGTGGCTCCTCTTGTATGCCCCCAGGAAACACATATTTCTACTACTAAACTACTACATTTTTCTACTAAAAATCATAAACATCTCAAAAATCACTGCTGTCATTTTGTAGGCTTTTCACAACAAAATGTATTTGTCCAATATATTGTAAGAAATGCTTAGAGTAGCCAGAACATTCCCCAATTCCGTGGTCCCCCAGGATGCTTTCTACTCTCTGCTGCCATCTAGTTTTGGGTTAACATTCCCTTAAATATTACAGAGCTTTTTTTAGACAATTTGAACCTTTATTGAAAAGGCCTGTTAACAAAATGAGGGCTTGGCATCGGTTACTGAATCAGACAATAGACAGTTGCACTATCATCAAAATGATTATGCTACTTAAATTATTACATTTGTTTAGGTCAATTTCTCTATTGATGGCTGAGGATTGTTTTTCATTAAATTGATTTAGTGCTATTAAGTTTAACTGGGAGGAGTGTAAGCTGTGAAGAGCATGAAAATTCCTAAACATGCCTAGAGATAAAGATGGGTGGTCTCTTCCAGATTTGAAATTCTACTTTTGGGCTGCAATGGGGTCAAACATAGCTATTTCATTTAGTACAGGGCCCCAAGAATTGCAAAGTCATTTGGATCAAGCTGAATCTTCTTTCTACTATTTTTATTTAGAAAAGATATCTGAGTTGACTTTTTAGGGACACTAGAACCTAGCTATTTTATTAAAGTATTGCTCAGCACAATGGAGGAGTGTTGTTTAGTAAACTGTTTGATCTCCTGCATCACAAGCTACATCACCAACCATACAGCATGAGATAACCCCCAACTCTTGCATCCTCTTCCACCACCAAAACGATCCTCACAGATTCACAAAGATTCCACTTTGGAGCCCTCCAAAGAAACAGAGATTTGTCATTCTGTCCTCATTTCGATGAACCTTGCAATCCATGGTGAAGATGAAACATCCCAAAAACATGCTCGCTAAGACCATGATAGTAGTCCCTTTTCTCCTGTGCTTTTACTAGGGATTCTTTGAGAGCTTTCAAGACTTTGAATTAGATCTTAGTCCACTAGCCATCTTGGGTGAGGACATTTATAAACTGCACAGAAGAACCTAGAAGGTGCTTGGTTTCATGCCCTCAGGTGAGAAAAGTACTTAACATGATCCCGCTGACCTGATATGTTGCTCACCCCGAGCAACCTGCTACCCTATACTCTTGACATCCTATGAACACTCACAGTTACTTGACTTTTTCCTTTTCAAGAACTGTGACCTCTCAACACGTGTAACTTAATGGTATTGAGAGAGCGTAGCTTATGTAATCTATTTTAACATGAAATGTTTATGAATTAAGGTGTGATACTGCAGCATAGAAACTATAATAATAGTAATTTTGCTTAAACGTGCACTTGAAATGTGTCCACGGGGAGTGGCCACCAATGTATATGTGAACTAATAATGATAATCAAAATGTTTATATTACATTTTATATAAGTTTATACTAATGTTTGCGTTATTGAATCTGTGCTGAAATCCTCATAGGCCTTAAGTTAGCATGAGCCGAAGCTTAGCTGCTTGGCCTTCATATTAAATGCATTTTTCTATTTTTCAGTGTGTTGACTCACAAGGGGACATGACCCTGCGTGTTCTTTTCTTCAAATTGGAAGATGAATGTAACCATGTTAGATCTGTTCTCATCGTCTTCTCTTGTTTGCAGAATAAATGTTAAAAGTAAATTGAAACAGTGTAGATTAATGTAATGTACAAGTTCATTCAAACCGGTGAAGACAATGGAACTGCTGACCAAAAGATGTGCGAAGAATTACAGAAGGATGAAATCATACCGGACGTACCACCTCTGAAGACGTCAATTCGGAAGACCAATCAAAGACTTGTAAATAATATGGGGTGAAGAGTTGGGTTACCTAATGTGTATTCTGATAGGTTAAAGATAGTGGGGTATAACAAATGACCAATAGAATTTTGGGGGAATGTACAATGAAAAAGGGATAAAAACCCATGTCACGGGGAGTCATTTAGGTGGTTTAGGGAATGCTATTGATTTTATCCAGAATCTCTGTCACTCTGTTTGGTAACTTGGTGGTTTACCTAAAACCATCCTCGCCCTTAGATATTGTCCATGTTACACTTTACCTCCTTATGAGGGAAGTGGCCTTTGCCCTGGAGCTGAGTTTCGACTGATGGTGAATTGACAGATGTCCTGAAGACGAAGACTGAACCTGTGTGCTGACCTAATCCTTGGAGGGTAATTATGACAATGCAATTGTAATTTGTCTGTTTGCTTTTCCTTTCTAGGTACCAACTGCTTACCTTTGACAGAGATCTTAGCTAGATGTTTTCCAAATTGGTGTTCTAAATTGTTTTGCATGAAGCCCAACATGCTAATGCTAATCAGTGGGTACGACAGGTGTTCACTAAACTGACGCAAATAGACAAATGACCGAATCTATGTTTTGTTAAACTGACGCATTACCGATACTCTGCTAAATTGATCTATGTTCACGCCGTGTTATGTTCTGATGTTTGTGATTCTCGCCTTAATGAAATCTTATCACAGTTGTCATATCATGACTATGTTATTGTGTTTCTTGGTGTTGAGATTAACGCATATGCTCCTAGATTGTAACTAATAGGGAATAAAACTTATAAACTTCTACTAAACTGGTGTGGTTATTCATGGCTGCAAGGTCATGGTGGAATCTTGAATTGATTAAAGACTTTGACTAAAGTAAAGTGTATCGTCGTGATAAATATTGATGACATTATTGACGTATTGATTAACATATTGATTAGCTATCTCGTCCAAAGGTGTCTCTCAACTGGGTCAAAAGATTCATTGGTCTAAAACGAGTCCTGATGTGTAACAAATTATCATAAAAGGACGCATTATCAGTTCTGGTAGCAGAGCGACGGTTTGGCCCTTTGGGGCCCTAGGACGGAGAATTATTGTTTAGACTGTTTTTCGGAGATAATGCAAATTGGAGATATGATGTGTTTCTAAATTCCCCATGACTTTCCCGGGATCTCGCAGCCTGCCTAAGTGAGTTGGGGATGGTCTTGGCGTCATAGCATGTGTGGTGTAAGATTTGTGCTTGCTCAGCTTATGCATTTCGCAGGTGATTTGTGAAGCTTGTGTGTATTTAGGCCAGGTAAATGTTGTTTTAGTAGGAGTAGGCGTACTCCGCAATATGAGAGTAGATAAGTCGGCGTACTTCATATGAGTGTGGCGCTTTGTGCTCAAAATTATCCACGTGGTTGGTCGTTCATGTGCGGACCCGTCGTGGTCTAAGACTCCGGAGTATATTGACAAGTGTAGGAGACACTTGGGTTTATGTTGTATTTGTGTGGTTTAATTAGGTCAATCGGGCGTGGTTGACAAGTCGAGTCTTAGTCAAATTGTATGTGTGAAACCTTCGATGGAGATTTGGCAAGTTCTAAAGTGCACTAGGACGAACCATTGACAAGTCGAGAGTAGGATTTGCGGGTCGAATTCTGCTTGCTGGTGCGGGAACTGAGAAGGAGAGAGTAGCGGCCGAGGCATCAAGTGAAATCTCTGTAAAGTTCTGAAGCGGATGTGATACCCTTCCTGTAGTAAACCGGCAGATTTGTGCTGTTGTTAAAAGGTGCTCGCAGTAATTTTTGCATTAGTTTGGTGTGAATCCAGTGAGGGGCGGACGAGCCGCAAGACTTTGTCAGCTGCAGTGTGTGAGTATGACGTCAGTGGTGCCGCAATGAGATAGGTCAATTGTCGAGAGGGGTTGCGCACGGATTGGCTGCCGTCCGTGAGAGGCAAAAGGTTGAGAAAGGTGGCTGAAGAGTGTCCTGGGAATTAAAGTCACTTTCTGATCAAATACAACAAGGGAAAAGACGTAAAGATGAATTTTGTCAAAGCTTTTAAGAGTGCTCTGAAAGGAGACGTATACATTATGGCGAGTGAAGGGGAGCCTACTCCGCCTGAGGGTACTCCAGCTTACATAGTCATGGAGGAAAAGGGTGTCGCGCCTTGTTTATGGATGAAACAGTGGCGCAAATTGACAGAGAAAGAGGGATGTTTGGCGTTCCCAGAACATGGGACGTTTAACACAAGAGTTTTAGAAAATCTAAGGTGGATGTTAAGTGTACAGAAGCCACCTCCGAGGTCAGCGCAGTATGAGGCTTTAGCAATTTGGGATTTAATGGCCATTAAACAGCTGCAAGAAAAATTCCAAAGAAGAATAAAAAGGGCAGAAAAGACTTTAGCGGAAGCGAGGTGGGATAATGAAAGCAAAATGTGGAGACGGGGAATAGTTGATGGATTGAAATTGTTCCCAGCAATAACACAGGGAGATGAGGCACAGGGAAAGAAAGCCTCATGCAAAATGGACAAAGGGGGTCATTCTGACCCTGGCGGTCATTGACCGCCAGGGTCAACGACCGCGGGAGCACCGCCAACAGGCTGGCGGTGCTCCCAAGGGCATTCTGACCGCAGCGGTATGGCCGCGGTCAGAAACGGAAAGCCGGTTTTCCGCTGCCCTGAGGAATCCTCCATGGCGGCGTAGCTTGCTGCGCCGCCATGGGGATTCCGACCCCCTCACCGCCATCCTGTTCCTGGCGGTTTTGACCGCCAGGAACAGGATGGCGGTGAGGGGTGTCGTGGGGCCCCTGGGGGCCCCTGCAGTGCCCATGCCAATGGCATGGGCACTGCAGGGGCCCCCGTAAGAGGGCCCCTAAAAGATTTTCAGTGTCTGCCATGCAGACACTGAAAATCGCGACGGGTGCTACTGCACCCGTCGCACCCTTCCCACTCCGCCGGCTCCATTCGGAGCCGACTTCCTCGTGGGAAGGGGTTTCCCGCTGGGCTGGCGGGCGGCCTTCTGGCAGTCGCCCGCCAGCCCAGCGGGAAACACAGAATAACCACGGCGGTCTTCTGACCGTGTAGCGGTATTCTGTTGGGGGAACTTTGGCGGGCGACCTCTGCCGCCCGCCAAAGTTAGAATCACCCCCAAAGACTCTAGTAAGCCTAAAGAGACTAAAAGAGCTTGGGAAGAAGAGGAAGATTCAGATAGCGAAGAATTTCTGGATCGGATATTAAATGATCGCCCGCCACCTTATGCGGTAAGCGTCAATGTTCCGAGCACTAGTGCGGGTCCTGGGAACCAGACGCAGGAGAAGGGAGTTACTGATACAGCACAGACTAGTGATACGGGTTCGATACAGAATGGTGTCAGTGTACCACTGCGCCAGACATGCAGATACAGTTGCAACCCCCACCGCAGATACAGAAAATCTACCCAGACGTCCCAGTACTAGAGACCACTACAAATCTGATAGTGCAGCCGGACCCGATATATACAAAATCAAGGTTAATGCAGATTGAGTCAACTCCACAGTTACTGCCCCAGCCACAGCCACAGCCACAACTGATACCAGGATATAACCCAGCATCTGGACCTCCGTTAATACCTGCCCCGGCTTCAGAAGGCCAGACCTTTGGAGTCGCTGCTCCACGAGGTTTGGGACCGGGTCAGACACCAGCTGCAATATCGTTGCCAATTACTGTTGGTCCGCCGGTGCCATTATATGCACAAGGTAAGCCTGGTGTATGCGGTCAGGGAGTAATGACCCAAGATGTAATAAGAGGAGGGTCCATAGGAACCCCTCAGTTAATGTCCCCGGGAGAGCAAGCGGTTGAGAACCAGAGGTCTTTGATAGACCTTAGCCCAGTTGAAACACCATTGGGAGCAATGAGGCAGGCAGGGCTAGGGATATTAACCCCACAAACAACAAGTACAAAGGCTTCACAGTCACCAATGATGCATGCAGGGAACATTTCATTGCAAGGTTTTACGGTACAACAGTTGAATGAGTGGTTAGAAAATACCTTTACTACACAAAAAACTACAGTAACAGCAGTAGGACCAGAAAGGTCAGAGAAAAATGATTATCTGAATTTTGTGAGACTGGGCGTGAAAGCTGCTGAACTAGTGGACAGAACAATGGGGGTGAACAGACTAGAGTCATACACAGAAGCAGAGTTGAGATACCTGTGCCCTAAGATTACTAAAGAAGTAGGCAAGGTACATCAGAAATTAGCGAACCTGGCAGACAAGTACAACACTGATATTGAGAACACTAAACATTTGAAAAGAAGTTACAGGTTAGACTTTGATTCAAAAGACTTCTTGCATATGAGGTCTGCCGGAATGAAAGCACATTTAAAGGAAATATTGCAAAGTGCGCAAATCTGGAGAGCGTTAGAAAAGTGGGAAGGCACATGGGCAAAGAAAAGAGACAAGGAGAAAAATGACAGTCCGGAATCGAGTAAAGCCAACACTACAACAGATACGGGATCGGTAAAAATGCTACCAATGAGAGAGACAGCTGGTGGGGTTTTAATTCATGTACCGTGGTCCAGAGGAGACATACTATTCTTTACAAATGATTATCCCAGGTTGAGGGAGAAGCCGATTGAGTGGTATCAGCAAACAGATAGGTTTGTGAAGCTTGCGAAGTGTCTCTGGGAAGACTTGAATACCTTGTTAAAAATCATTGTTCCGCCTGACTTATGGCTCGAGTGCAAGAGAGGGGTAGACTGGCCGATGAAGGAGCCGGCAAGGGATAAGGTGACCGGAGCACCCTCTGAGGAAGTGATGAAGTACTATCATAAAGTGATTGAGTTTTTGAACAGAAAGTGTCGCCAAAGGTGACTGATTGGCAGAAAATGGACCGGACCTCACAGGAGGTTAAGGAATCAATACATGCTTACTATGAGAGGTTGTTGAAGGCATTCAAACATTACAGTGGTACTGAGACCATTGAGCCGAAAGACATGAATCATCTCGTGTTCAGATTTGTTGAAGGGCTAAGACCAGAGGTTAGCCAGATGATTAAGAACCATTTGATTTGTTGGCAAGCGAAACCGATTGATGAGGTGTTGCAGTATCCGAAATACTGTAGTGATGAGATTGAGCTGAAGCAGAAAAAGTTGAAGGAGAAAGTGATGGTGATGCAGATAAGGGCAGCACAGGCAGGAATGCAGGGAAATGGAGTTCAACAGATGATACAGCAGCAACCGCAAGGGAATGGTGTGTTTCAGGCACAACCGAGAGGTCGAGGTTTCGTGAATCGCGGTCCAGACTTGAATACTGTTGTGGTTCAAAATGACGCACAAGGGATGAAAAGGATGTCACCATGTCACGCGTGCGGGGCGTGGGGCATTGGAAGCGGGAATGCCCGAATGTGGTGCAGGATGGTGTTGTTCAACAAAGCACTGATGTCGGTACATTGCAAAATGTGAGAGGTCCAAAATTGAGAAATCAAAATCCGAACTTCCAAAATAACATAGTTCAGATGCAAGGGTTACAGCCCATGCAACAAATGCAAATGCCGCGTGTTCAACCAGCACAAATGCAGCAAGTACAACAGCAGATTCCTATGGTACCTAGACAGCAAATGCAACTACCATTGGCTCCAATGGGACAGCAGCAGGTGATGCTTCCTCAGCAGGTCACAGGTCAAGTAATGGGCAAAATAATACAGTACAGCAATTCCCATTGCGTGGTGAAGATGGAATGAATGAGGAATGGTCAGATGACAGCTCAGATAGTGAAGAGTGCAGGCTTGCAGCGTCCTTAGAGGTAGATCAGAGGGGACCCTATGTATAAGGAAAGGTAATGGGTCACAAAGTTTCATTCCTGGTTGATACTGGAGCTACACGCTCTACAGTAAGAAGTGCAGAAGTTCCAAAATTACCACTTTCAGGGCGTACCATAAGGGTGGTCGGAGTAGAAAACCAGTACCTGACAAATCCGATTACAGATCCAGTGCAAGTTGAGATCGGCAACTTCCAGGGATTGCATAAGTTTGTAGTCTGTGATTCAAGTCCAGTATCCCTATTGGGAAGAGACTTACTGTGCAAGACGAAATGTTTGATTACCTGTTCCAATGATGGAATTGAGGTGCAGACAAACAGTGATGATGAAGGGGACGATGGTCAGTTTTCAGAGTTAGAGACGGGAACTACATATGAAGACTACCCTTTGATTACATTATTCCCGATGCTTACCGTGATTGATTTGCCTGCTGAGTTACAGGGAACGGTGACAGAGAAAGTGTGGGATTTGACAGGAAAGGAAGTGGGACTGATAAAAGGAGTAGAACCAGTTAAAGTACAAATGAAACTAAATGCAGTGTTTCCCCAGGTGCCACAATATCACATGGCACAAGATGTTCTAATCCAGGTGTCGCAAATAATTGCGGACTTTGTAAAGCAAGGAGTCCTGAAGGAAGTATTGAGGAGCCCATGTAATTCACCGATAATGGGTCTGAAAAAGCCTTGTGGGAAGGTTCGAATTGTGTAGGACTTAAGAAAAATAAATGAGATGGTGGTGAAGTGGTGCCCCATAGTGCCCAATCCAGCAGTGATTATGTTTCAGGTCCCGTGTGACGCTGAATGGTTCACCGTTGTAGACCTGTTGCAAGCTTTCTTTTCAATACCTCTTCATGAGGACAGCCAGTTTTTATTCAGTTTCAAATTCCTGGACAAGGAGTACAGTTGGTGCAGAATTCCTCAAGGGTTTTCTGAATCACCGTCCATCTTCAATCAGATATTGAAAAAGGACTTGGAATCCTTAGTACTGCCTTTCAATTCGACACTAGTACAGTACATTGATGACTTGCTGTTTGCATCCAGGACAAAAGATGACTGTAGATATGAGACAATTGCCTTACTGAAACATTTGGGAAAGAATGGACATAAAGTGTCACCAAAGAAGCTGCAGTACTGTCAGAAAGAGGTGAAGTACTTAGGACATCTGATTGAAAGAGGGTCCAGGAGAATATCAAAGGAAAGAACAACAGCCGTTTTGCAAATGAACACCCCAACAACAAAGAGAGATGTCAGGATGTTTTTGGGAATGGTGGGTTACTGTTGCCAGTGGATACCCAACTTCTCAATTATCTCAAAACCCTTGATAAAGCTGACAGGCAAGGAGGTTAAAGATGAGCCGTATACCATAGCCTTATCCAAAGAAGAGCTTGAGTCATTCATGGAATTGATAGAGTGCATGTGCAGGGCACCAGCTTTGAGTATGCCTGATTACACGAAGCCTTTTCTACTGTTTTGTCATGAACGTGATGCTTGTTCTTTGTCTGTCTTAACACAGGTCCATGGAGGTGCAAATCGCCCTGTAGCATATTTTTCAGCTACCTTGGACCCCGTCGCAGCAGCCTTACCGGGTTGTTTGCACGCAGTTGCAGCAGTTGGTCAAAGCCTCACGCAGTGTGAAGGCATAGTGATGGGATATCCCCTAACAGTAATGGTTCTGCATTCAGTTTAAATTTTGTTGACTCGAACCAAAACTCAGCACAGGACAAATGCCCGACTTACCAGATATGAGACAATTATACTGGGGTCACCTAATGTTTCACTGAAGCGATGTACTGTATTAAACCCGGCAACTCTACTTCCTGCTGAGAGTACCAAGATTAATAATGAAGAGGAAGTGGAGCATGATTGTCTTGAGGTAACAGAACTATGTACTAAGCCTCGACCTGATATTCAAGATAGACAATTAAACGAAAAGGACTGCATTATGTTTGTTGACGGATTCGGTTTGAGAGACTCAGTTGGAATGGTGAGAGCCGGCTACGCTGTATGTATCATAGCGGGTATCATTGAAGCTTCCTGGCTCGGGAGAGTATATTCCGCACAAGTGGCAGTGCAAATTGCCCTTACTAAGACATGCCACGCAGCTGAAAATCTGAGAGTCACTATCTATACTGACAGCAGATATGGATTTGGAATTGTACATGATTTTGGCCAATTGTGGTCACAGAGAGGTTTCATGACCTCTTCTGGTTCTCCATTGAAAAATGGTGAACAAAGTAAGTATTTGTTACATGCGATTCAGTTACCTCTTGAAATTGCCGTGGTGAAATGCAATGCTCATGTTAAATCACAAGACTTTGTGGGAATTGTTACCGCAAACTGAAAATGACACATGCTTGATCCTTGCATTAAGGGTGGTTGATACACTAGACGAGCTAAAAATATTACATAGTCGTGCTAGTAAGGAGGAAAAATGCTCCTGGCAGAGAATGCAATGTGTACAAAGAGCTGATGACTTATGGGACTCAGAGGAGGGGAAATTAGTTTTGCCGAACAGTCTTCTGTCACAATTTGCGAGACTATACCATGAACAGGCTCATCTTGGAAGAGATGCAATGATCAGGTCATTCAAGATTGACTGGTGTAGCCCAAAATTCAGACATGCCGCAGAGGTTACCTGTTACAGGTGCATCATCTGTCAACAGATGAATGCCGGAAAAGGGACTGTGGTAACTTTGAGCCACATAGGGAGAGCTGGCGGTCCATTTAGCAAGATGCAAATGGATTTCATTGAGATCCCTGTTTGTGGAGGATTGAAGTATGTGTTGGTGATTGTGTGTGTTTTAAGCCATTGGATTGAAGCTTACCCCACACGTAGAAATGGCAATCTCACAGCTGCAAAGCTGCTGCTTAGGGAACTAATACCCAGGTTTGGGTTTCCGGTCTCTTTAGAATCAGATAGGGGCAGACACTTCGACAATTAGGTAATTAAGCTTTTGTGTGCCGCATTAGACATTGAACAGAAGCTGCATTGTAGCTACCGCCCGAAGCATCAGGACTAGTAGAGCAAATGAATGGTACCTTGAAATCGAGAATGGCGAAGATGTGCGCAGCTACCAATATGAAATGGCCAGATGCATTGACCTTAGTGCTGATGTCGATGAGGAACACCCCTGATAAGAAGACAGGACTATCACCACACGAGATCCTTATGGGTAGAGCTATGAGACTGCCTGCAGTACCTGCAAATGCTCTTGTGAATATCACAGATGATATGGTGTTGGGACTACTGTAAAGGTTTGGCTGATGTGGTTTGCTCTTTTTCTCACCAGGTGGAAGCTAACACATTGCCACCGATCAGTGATCCAGGTCACACCCTGCAAGCTCGTGACTGGGTGGTTGTCAAGAAGCATGTGAGAAAGTTGTGTTTGGAGCCGCGCTGGAAGGGGCCATATCAAGTAATTTTGACAACAACCACTGCTGTTAAATGTGCAGGCATTCCAAACTAGATACATGGCAGTCACACAAAGAAGGTAACATGTCCAACTGATGAGGAACTTCAAGTTTCCGACTCAACAGTTCCAGAGAGGGAAGTCTCAGGGTCCGGAAATAGCCAAGAGCGAACTGAGACTGCAGGAGAGCCCACTGAGAACAGCCTAGTCCCTCAAACAGTAAACAAGTTCGAGATAGGTGACAATGTGCCTATCTCAGTAGAGGCAGCCGGAGAACTAAATCAAGGAGAGGTTCTCCCAGAAGCAGACGGATACGGGTTAGAGCTTGAACCTGTTCAAGACCCAGAAGAAGAAGAAGAAGGGGAAATAGTAGAAAGAGATCAAAGTACACCGGCATCCCCTGAGCCAGTTGCAGGTCCATCAAGAGAAAACACCATAGTACAAGAGGAGGGTGCTGTTCAGTGTCCTGGAAGGACAAGTAGGAAGAAGACGCATAAGGGAGATAACTGGCCAGAGAAACAGTCTGCAAAAGAAAGAATCGTACCAGGTGAAACAATAACGGAAGAAACTGATACATCCCGAATGGAGGATCTGAGTGAAGGAGAATTGCAAGGCGAACGCAGATTGAAAAGAAAGAGAACCGCAAATAGAAGGTACGCAGGTCCTGAATGGGCATATGCAACAACATCTGAATGGCAACAAGAATTCTTAGCGTTCTGTTTTGATCGTGAAGTACCAGGCCAATACTACGGTACCTGAGATAACTCAATGAAAGAGACTTTGTTAAAACCAACATTTTGAGATCAATAACCGAAAAGCTATGAAAAGAGACTTATAAAGTACTGGATGCGACACTGATAACCTGATTTGACTTTGAGAACCCGATTATGACAAGCTGCTAACCTAATTTGACAAAGGGGTCCTGGAGAGACTGAAACGCTGTAAATACACGCAGAGAGAAAGAGACTTTTACATCAAGAAAAAAAAAAAAAGAGAGTTCTTATATCGTCCTCAAGTTGATTAATTGTTCTGTTGTCTGATTCTTTACAGACATGGCTTACAATAGAGGTAGTAACAAAAAGGGTAAAGTGTGTGGTTGGTTGAGTCTTATAATAGGTATTGTGTGTGCAATAATAATTGTAGGTGTGATTGTGGGAATGCCGTGGCTGGATAAGAAAGCGACTAACAATGCTTCAAAACCTGAAACTGCAACACTAACACTGTGGGAAAAGTTTGAGCAGGATGCTAAACACTTGCATGAGGAACTAACTCAAAGGGGGAACTGTCCACTAATGTCTTCTATCGCTTGTTGAATGAGTACGTTGATACCATGGATGCGAAAAACTGTTATGTGTGCACAAAGATTCCTTCATCAGTACAAGACGGGGTCAGCTATCATGGCTTGCCGTTAACTTATGGGATAAGTTGTAGTTTGCTGCTAACAAGATTCTGTAACCAAGAGCATGTGCAATACTTTTATTCAAATTGGGATGTGGGCGTTTTCTTTTGTGCTGTGATTGAGTTCCTGAATAAGTTAGCTAGGGACCATAGTATAAAATTAGTTAGAGGCTTCTTTGAACCGACGCTTACATTTGGGACAGCTTATGCACATCGCAATAATCTGACTTGCTTATTGACACTGTAGAGAAAAGCTTTTTAGATCACACTGATGATAGACGCAAAGCATTGAAGGAAAGATTAGAAAAAGGGTTAGAGAAACGCACATATGCAAATGATTATGCTTACACTGCAATAAAGACACAAGGTAAATTAGCTATAGATGCACTGCACGTAGGAAGGCTTTGTATATATAGGCCAAAATCTGAACGTGACACTTTATTCGTGGGAACAAGTGAATGCAGACATTTGTTTTTGTTTTAAAGTAAATGGACATTCATGTTAAATGGACAGGATCCAGCGATCCCTGGGATCTATTACATCTATGGACTTAATGCTTATTACCGTCTCCCTAAGGGATGGTATGGGACATGTTATTTGGGAATAGTTTTCCCAAAGATTTACCAGATTGATGACTTAAAGCAAATACCTAAAACATCTGAATTACATGCTAGACAAAAACGAGAGACAGCGGCTGCTGTCGTTGGAGACATATTTGGAGCCATAATTCCTTCAGTAGGGGTTATCTTAAACTCCATAAAGATTCAAAAGTTGTCTACTATTGTGGATAACATGCTGACAAATTTTACAGGGGCTATACTCCTGATGGATACTAAACTTGCTGCGGAAAGAGCTATGACTCTTCAAAATCGGCTTGCTTTAGACATTCTTTTAGCAAAGAGCGGCGGAGTCTGGAAGATGCTCAACGAGCGTCATTGTTGCTCATATATACCAGATAATAGTAAAAAGATTAGAGGTATGCTTACTAACTTAACTAAAGATAGTGCAAATTTGAAGGATTTGAAGGAACCTAGAGTGTGGGAGAAATTTGGAAAGAGAATTGCCAGAGTAGGGAGCTGGTTTAGCAATATTTGCAATGGGTTTCCAGGAAAAATATTAGGAGGTCTATTAATTGTTCTGGCCTGTCTATTAGGATTATGGGGAGCATGCAAAATTAATGATAAAATCAAAAGATTATGGACAAAGACGACCAAGAAAAATGAAGAAAGTGAAAGGGAGAATTTTTTTAACGAAATTTGGGAAAGTTCACACAAGGGACAAGATGTTGAAATGCGTATTATGCGTAAAGTGAAAAATTCAAGCGAAAGGTCGAAGGGAAAGGTTTATGTGATGACGAACGTCATCAGAGCAGGGACTGAGAGAGCGTAGCTTATATATTCTATATTAACATGAAATGTTTATGACTTAAGGTGTGATACTGCCGCATAGAAACTATAATAATAGTAATTTTGCTTAAACGTGCACTTGAAATGTGTCCACGGGGAGTGGCCACCAATGTATACGTGAACTAATAATGATAATCAAAATGTTTATATTACGTTTAAATAAGTTTATACTAATGTTTGCGTTATTGAATCTGTGCTGAAATCCTCATAGGCCTTAAGTTAGCATGAGCCGAAGTTTAGCTGCTTGGCCCTCATATTAAATGCATTTTTCTATTTTTCAGTGTGTTGACTCAGAAGGGGACATGACCCTGCGTGTTCTTTTCTTCAAAATGGAAGATGAATGTAACCATGTTAGATCTGTTCTCATCGCCTTCCCTCGTTTGCAGAATAAATGTTAAAAGTAAATTGAAACAGTGTAGATTAATGTAATGTACAAGGTCATTCAAACCGGTGAAGACAATGGAACTGCTGACCAAAAGATGTGCGAAGAATTACAGAAGGATGAAATCATACCGGACGTACCACCTCTGAAGACGTCAATTAGGAAGACCAATCAAAGACTTGTAAATAATATGGGGTGAAGAGTTGGGTTACCTAATGTGTATTCTAATAGGTTAAAGATAGTGGGGTATAACAAATGACCAATAGAATTTTGGGGGAATGTACAATGAAAAAGGGATAAAAACCCATGTCACGGGGAGTCATTTAGGTGGGTTAGGGAATGCTATTGATTTTATCCAGAAACTCTGTCACTCTGTTTGGTGACTTGGTGGTTTACTTAAAACCATCCTCGCCCTTAGATATTGTCCATGTTACACTTTACCTCCTTATGAGGGAAGTGGCCTTTGCCCTGGAGCTGAGTTTCGACTGATGGTGAATTGACAGATGTCCTGAAGACGAAGACTGAACCTGTGTGCTGACCTAATCCTTGGAGGGTAATTATGACAATGCAATTGTAATTTGTCTGTTTGCTTTTCCTTTCTAGGTACCAACTGCTTACCTTTGACAGAGATCTTAGCTAGATGTTTTCCAAATTGGTGTTCTAAATTGTTTTGCATGAAGCCCAACATGCTAATGCTAATCAGTGGGTAGGACAGGTGTTCACTAAACTGACGCAAATAGACAAATGACCGAATCTATGTTTTGTTGAACTGACGCATTACCGATACTCTGCTAAATTGATCTATGTTCACGCCGTGTTATGTTCTGATGTTTGTGATTCTCGCCTTAATGAAATCTTATCACAGTTGTCATATCGTGACTATGTTATTATGTTTCTTGGTGTTGAGATTAACGCATATGCTTCTAGATTGTAACTAATAGGGAATAAAACTTATAAACTTCTACTAAACTGGTATGGTTATTCATGGCTACAAGGTCATGGTAGAATCTTGAAATTATTAATGACTTTTACTAAAGTAAAGTGTATCGTCGTGATAAATATTGATGACATTATTGACGTATTAATTGACATTTAGATTAGCTATCTCGTCCTAAGGTGTCCCTCAACTGGGTCAAAAGATTCATTGGCCTAAAACGAGTCCTGATGTGTAACAAATTATCATAAAAGGACGCGTTATCAGTATGATGTATGAACACTGGGCAAAGAATGCAATATACAAACCCAGAGTAGATGACAAATAGTCAATCATTTGATAACAGAAGTGTAAGTGTTTATAGACTCAGAGTCAAGACAAGTAAGTATACAAAAACATATTTATAACAGGAAACTATGAAAGAAGAATAGTACTTTGCAGTGAAAGATAGCAGAACATTTTGGTCTCCAACTGTGAAAGAGCAGTGCCTCTGCCCTGCATTCACCACCAACTGACATATGAGAGTTCCAGCTATGCTCACAGGGCTAGGCCCCCAGATTCACAATATTATTGTTAAGTTGTTTGGTTGATCTTTAGGCAGCAAATATATTTGATTGTTCATTGTATGTTTGTAACTATAGGCAGTAGCAAATCAATCTCAACAAAGGGGACAGATGAGGTGGTATCCTCTCTCTTCACAATCCCACATTTCCTCTTCTCTCTTTCCCTTTACACTCTCTTTACTACTGGTGAGAACCATGACCACAGAAGGGCCTGTTCTGGTAGTGAGGAGAAGGATTGGTGGAGCCCATGTTGTTCCCGTGGCAGACCAAGACAGTAATTCGCATCTAGAAGGACTGGCAGTGGTTGTTTTATATCATTACCATTATCACAAATACTCAGTCATGGAAATGTACCTCATTGCCAGGGAACGTTCTGGAGCCCAAGTGAAGAATTTGATGTGAGGCTGGAGTCTGTCAAATTGGGGAACATTATCAAGATGGGGAATTATGCTCTTTTGAACTGTTAGAAATGGGGTCTTTGGTTGACAGTCAGGTTACCCCCTGTTCAAGCAAGGACCCTCACTCTAGTCAGGGTAAAAGAGAATCACCCTCAGCTAACCCCTGTTTACCCTCATTGGTAGCTTGGCAGAGCAGTAGGCTTAACTTCAGAGTGCTAGGTGTAAAGTATTTGTACCAACACCCACTGTACCTTAATGAAAACACTACAAAATGATACAATACCAGTTTAGAAAAATAGGAAATATTTATCTAAACAAAACAAGACCAAAACGACAAAAATCCGACATACACAAGTCAAGTTATGAATTTTTAAAGATTAAACTCAAAAATAGCGCTTAGAAACACAAAATGATTCGATGAGGTGTTAACACGGCGTCGTGACAGAGTTTTTCCCAACAAGCCGGCACCAGCAGCACCGGACATGGAGTCGCGTAGACCCCCAAGTACAGTACCTTTGGTGAAGAGTTAAAACAAGTCGATGCGCGAAGTTGGGGATTGCGGCGTCTGTGCGAAACATTGAATCCACGCACTTCGAGCAGCGTCGGTGGCGGCGTGGTGCGGCGACTTCCATGGAGTCGCGGACTTCAGCGGGGCTGCAGCGGCATCGGGCCTGCAAAGGTCGTCACGTTCCAGCAAAGATCACGGAGTCGGTTGCAGGCGGCATCACTGGATTCAGCAGCGGCAGCGGTCCGAAGTCGTCTGAAGTCAATTTCCTTGGATTTCCACCAGCTTTCCTTTCAAGGGGCCAGGGACTGGATAGGGCACCACTTGTCAGAGCAGGAGTCTCTCCAGGAACTCGAGATGCTGGCAGAGAGAAGTCTTTGCTGTCCCTGAGACTTCAAACAACAGGAGGCAAGCTCTAAATCAAGCCCTTGGAGATTTCTTCACAAGATGGAAGGCACACAAATTCCAGTCTTTGCCCTCTTACTCTGTCAGAAGCAGCAACTGCAGGATAGCTCCACAAAGCACAGTCACAAGCAGGGCCGCTCTTCTCCTCAGCTCTTCAGCTCCTCTCCAGGCAGAGGTTCCTCTTGTTTCCAGAAGTGTTTTAATGTCTGTGGTTTTGGGTGCCCTTCTTATATCCAATTTCTCCTTTGAAGTAGGCCTACTTCAAAGTAAAGTCGCTTTTGAATGTGAAATACTGCCTTTCCCAGGCCAGGCCCCAGACACTCACCAGGGGGTCGGAGACTGCATTGTGTGAGGACAGGCACAGCCCTTTCAGGTGTAAGTGACCACTCCTCCCCTCCCTCCCAGCACAGATGGCTCATCAGGAAATGCAGACTACACCCCAGCTCCCTTTGTGTCACTGTCTATTGTGAGGTGCAACCAGCCCAACTGTCAAACTGACCCAGACAGGGAATCCACAAACAGGCAGAGTCACAGAAATGGTATAAGCAAGAAAATGCTCACTTTCTAAAAGTGGCATTTTCAAACACACAATCTTAAAATCAACTTTACTAAAAGATGTATTTTTAAATTGTGAGCTCAGAGACCCCAAACTCCAAATGTCGATCTGCTCCCAAAGGGAATCTACACTTTAAACAGATTTAAAGGTAGCCCCCATGTTAAGCTATGAGAGGGACAGGCCTTGCAACAGTGAAAAACAAATTTAGCAATATTTCACTATCAGGACATATAAAACACATTATTATGGGGGTCATTCTGACCCTGGCGGTCGGTGATAAAGCGGCAGCCAACCCTCAAACAGGCCGGCGGTCAAAAAAATGGTATTCTAACTCTGGCAGGAACCGCCAACACAGGCCGCCACATTAACACTCCGACCGCCACGGCGGGACCGACAAACAGCGCGGCGGTCACCGCCAACAGGCAGGCGGCAAACAATGTACCGCCCACCCTATCACAACTCACCAATCTGCCACCTTTTCCGGGGCGGGAGCCCCGCCGATAAAAACACGGCGGAAACAGATAACGAACAGGAAAACGCTCACCTATACACACTCCACGAGGAAGGAGGACAGCATGGAGCCCGAATTACACATCCTACCAGCTATTGTCTACCTGCTCATCTACCAGGAGTACGAACGCCGGCGCAGACGACAACGGTGAGTACTGCACCTACGACACAGGGGAGGGGGGAGAAGAAAAGCTTACGGGCACACACATGCGCCATACACCCACCCCCCCACCACAAATACCTACACCCCATTGCCGAGCAACAAGTCAGAGTGACACCACACAAACCCCCTGGAATAATGCAAAGACACAATTTAAATGTTCGATAAAATATATGTATAAATAGCTCCATAGAAGGAATGGCAAATATGCCATATAAAAGATACAAAAATAAGGAATGAACATAGTCAACAAGTTATCCATAGGCAAAAAGTCCTGCACATTCCGTCAAAGTTACATAGTCGGTGGGCCAATGTGCACAAACACATGGGCAAAGCCCACACAGGAGACCAGATACCATTGGAGAGAACACTTCAGGGGCATCAGATGATAAAAGTACAGGCACCTCAGGGGGAAGGGAAGGGGTGGCACCTCAGCCACATGAGTCTACGACGCCAGATCCACGAGGGGCCTCCATGCCCATTGTCCCATCCTGGGGGGTGCAAAGCCACAGTCCATCAGATGGATTACCGACTCCACTGTGATTGGAGGAGGCATGGTGCCCCGAGTGCTCCCTGAAGCCCTGCTCGACACTGAACCGGCACTGTCAATGGGCCAGCGGTGCTTGACAGGAAGGGCCCAGCGGAGCGGTGCTTGAGATGGCGGGGCCCAGCGGAGCGGTGCTTGAGATGGCGGGGCCCAGCGGAGCGGTGCCTGACAGAAAGGGCCCAGCGGAGCGGTGCTTGACAGGAAGGGCCCAGCGGAGCGGTGCTTGAGACGGCGGGGCCCAGCGGAGCGGTGCTTGACAGGAAGGGCCCAGTGGAGCGGTGCTTGAGATGAAGGGCCCAGCGGAGCGGTGCTTGGGATGAAGGGCCCAGCGGAGCGGTGCTGGAGATGATGGGCCCAGTGGAGCGGTGCTTGAGATGAAGGGCCCAGCGGAGCGGTGCTTGAGATGGCGGGGCCCGTTCAGCGGTTCTTGCCCCGGCGGGGCCCTGTTCAGCTGTGCTCCTCCCGGCGGGGCCCGTTCAGTGATTCTTGCCCCAGCGGGGCCCGTTCAACGGTGCTCCTCCCAGCGGGGCCCTGTTCAGCGGTTCTTGGCCCGGCGGGGCCCGTTCAGCAGTGCTCCTCCCAGCGGGGCCCTGTTCAGCGGTTCTTGCCCCAGCGGGGCTCGTTCAGCGGTTCTTGGCCCGGCGAGGCCCTGTTCAGCGGTTCTTGCCCCGGCGGGGCCCGTTCAGCGGTTCTTGCCCCGGCGGGGCCCGTTCAGCGGTTCTTGCCCCAGCGGGGCACGTTCAGCGGTGCTCCTCCCGGTGGGGCCCTGTTCAGCGGTTCTTGGCCCGGCGGGGCCCGTTCAGCGGTGCTTGTCCTGTGTGTCTAGGGAGCCAGACCTGGTCAAGACTTCCCGCTCATTCACCATCCGAACTTGCGGTCGCGGCGCCCTCCTGTGATGGAGTCCTGGGCCCGTGGGTGTCGTCCGTCACACCCGGGATGGGGCTGGTGGGGACCTCCTGGGCAGCTCGCCTGCTGCCTGACTTCTCCGCCCTGCTGCCCTTGCCCTCCTTCGCTGGAGCTCTGTGGCCCTTGCCTCCCTTGGATGATGTGGCAGGTGACGGGGCAAGGCTACTGTCCTTGGTGGCAGCCGTCTCAGGCTTGTCGCGCCGGGCCTTTTTCTTCTTTGTCCTCTTCCCAGGGGGGGGGCTGGCTGTCCCCTTGCTGCTGGCCGATGTTCGTGCCCTAGGATCTGGTGGACTCCAATAGCCCTGCACTATGGTCACAGTAGATGCAGGGCTGGTGGTGGCTGAGGTGCTTTTTTTGGTCTTACCAGATGGAGGGGGTGGGTCAGTGATTGGAACGAGTTCAAGGTTGGAAAGGAAAAGGACTTGGGGAGGACAGGGATGGGTAGGTGTAGTGGGTTTGGGAGTGGAGGAAGAGGATGTGGTTGTAGGAGAGTCAAGTGTGCTGTCGTTGGGTGCAGGTGCTTGTGACGGAGGCTGTCGTGAGGTGGATGGCTATTGGGTGGGTGGCTGCCTGCGTTTGTGTGCTTTGGAAGATGGGATGACAGACACACTGGGAGAGGACACAGGGGACGTGTAAATGGCAGTGGGGGTGGTGACTGCACGTGTGCGGACTGTAATGGAGGGTGTGCTGGTGATGGAAGTACTGGCTGATGGTGGTGTGCATGCAGGTGTGAGTGGAGACGTCACAGGGAGGGAGGGGGGAGATGAGGAGGTGGGGGACACAGAGGTGGTAGTGACTGTTGGCATGTCTGCATCTGGATGTTGCTTGGGTGAATGCTAGTGGGATCTGTGGTGCTTATGTCTGGATGAGCTGCCCTTGGGTGTAGAGGTGTGTGCAGGCTGGTCTGATGGTGTGGATGGGATAGGCAGAGGAACAGGAGACTGGGACTGGGTGGAGGGAGTCAGAAGAGGGAGGCTGGAGACAGGGACAATCGCTGCCGTCAGTGCTGAGGCCAGAGTGTTGAACGATCGCTGATGGGCAGCCTGACCCGAATGAATGCCCTCCAGGTATGCATTGCTCCGATGCACCTCCCTTTCTACACCCTGGGTGGCATTCAAGAGGGTAGACTGCCCAACAATGAGTGTCCTGAGGAGGTCAATGACCTCCTCACTGAGGGCAGCAGGGGTAACTGGGGCAGGGCCTGAGGTGCCTGGGGCGAAGGAGATGCCCGCCTTCCTGGGTGAGCGGGCACGGAGCAAAGGCTGAGGGGCTGCTGGGAGGGCGGGGCTGGTGCGCTGGGTGGCGGGTGTACCTGTTGTGGCGGTGGGCACGGATGATGCCGCCACCGCTAGGGAGCTCCCTTCCGCGGACGTGTTGGTGTTGCTGACGTCTCCACGGGTCCCCGTTGTGGAGCTCCACTCGCCCTCCGTCTCACTGGTGTACTCGGAGTCTGTTGTATGGCCCTCCGGGGCCATGTGAGATGCAGCACCCTTGTGCGCCGAAGCCACTTCTCCTCCGCCTGATGATGCTAATGCACACATGAACAGGAAGACAGAAAAAAGGGGGGGGGGAGAAATGAAGACAGGTTGAGTGCATGCATTGGCAACACCGTTGTCGGAGAGGACAGACACAGAAGCCCCCTGAACTAGGCCGCGCAATGGGGGTACACTACTCAGTTATTGTGACTAGGCCTACAGGTCTATGGATGACAAATGCACACATGGGTGAGGCCGGACCATGGATAGCTGTAATTGGCACCCTACAGAAGTGGGGGGCGGGGCACAGGGCCGTGTCTAACGGAGGGGCCTAGCCTACAGAATGCGCCCTGGCCTGGAGATAGCCACAGCTCTCCTCCCCCACCCAGACACCTTCACTGCGCGCAAAGATAGCAGAATGTGCTGATACTCACCCCCTTGTTTCTGCTGTGATGTCCTCACGCGCCCATCCAAATCGGGGTAGGCCACCGCCAGGATCGGGGACATCAGGGGGGTCAATTGGCGGCTGGCACCCCTCCTACGTTGGGAGGCCATCCCCAGCAGAGACTCGGCGGTCTTTCTGGTCCCGTGGCGGATGTCCTCCCACCTCTTTCGGCAGTGGGTGCCCCGTCTGTTGTGGACCCCCAGGACCCGGACGTCCTTGGCGATGGCACGCCAAATGTCGATCTTCTGATGGACGCTGACCTATTTGACATGTACAGGGTGGTAAAGGAAATCGCCTCAGTTTTCTGCCTGGTCAATGTGAGTGGCCCCCCCCTCCCCAACCTTGCCATGTGGCACATGTTCTCATCTTTCTTGCGTTGCACTCCTCATTCGCTCCCCTCCCCACCATCTTACATACACCCCACTCAACACAGGCATAGCCCATTCAACGTGCACCCTGTGTACTAACCTGTTGGTCTGGAGGACCGTAGAGTAGCGCATACTGGGGGAGGACCCCATCAACAAGTTTCTCCAATTCTTCGGAAGTGAAGGCAGGGGCCCTTTCCCCAGTCGCAGCAGCCATTGTATCTCCCAGACCGAGGTCACAGCAGCACTTGCAGTATAGGTCCTCTCCTGTGGATGATCAGGTCTCGAGTCATTAATCAGATAGAAAATGGCGGTCACGCCCGCGGCGGTGCGTACCGCGGTGGTGCGTACCGCAACTGCCGGCGCACATCGTCATTGGCTCCTGAGAGCCATAGGGTTCAATGTTAACCAATGCTGCTTTGCGCCGCGATCTTCGACCGCCTACCGCCACGGTGTGCCACGCCAGCGCAGTGACCTCACATCCCACTGTCACACTTCACAGGTCAGGCAGCCGCCATTTCAAGGGCCCACATGGCATGGTTTCTACTGCGTCACACAGGCCTAGGCCTTGCATTGCCACTCATACAAGCCATTCAATGCATAGCGATTCGTGTACTGTGCAAGCTGTGTGAACGTACCTGTGGGTTGCTTGACTCTGTGCTCCATGTTGTCCTTCCTAGGCACCGTCCACTGGGACTTGCAAGGAGAAGGATGAATCCTCCCGTGTACCGGCCGCTGGTGGACCTGTCGACAATGGAAGAACGACATACCATACTTACATACCGGCTTGACAGAGCAACCATACATGAACTATGTGCCCAGCTGGAGCCAGACCTGATGTCCCCCATCCGCCAACCCACAGGGATTCCCCCTCTGGTGCAGGTTCTGTCAGTACTCCATTTTTTGGCAAGTGGGTCTTTTCAGACAACAGTGGCCATATCATCTGGGATGTCTCAGCCTATGGTTTCTAAGGTTTTGTCCAGAGTGTTGTCTGCCCAGATGAAATACAAGCGGAGCTACATTATTTTCCCTGAGGTGGGCGAATTGGCTACAGTGAAGGGTGATTTCTATGCCCTTGGACATATCCCCAACATCATTGGTGCCATTGATGGGACCCATGTGGCTTTGGTTCCTCCCAGTGGAAGTGAGCAGGTGTACCGAAAAGAGAAAAAGTTATCATTCGATGAATGTCCAGGTGGTCTGTTTGGCTGACCAGTACATCTCCCATGTAAATGCCAAGTTCCCTGGGTCAGTGTATGACGCGTATGTCATGCGAAATAGCAGCATACCTTATGTGATGGAACAGCTACAGAGACACCGTGTGTGGCTAATAGGTGACTCTGGTTACCCCAACCTGTTGTGGCTACTGACCCCAGTGAGGAATCCCCGGACCAGGGCAGAGGAACGGTACAATGAGGCCCATGGGCGAACTAGGAGGATCATAGAAAGGACCTTCGGGGTCCTGAAGGCCAGGTTTAGGTGCCTGCATATGACAGGGGGATCCCTCATGTACTCACCAAAGAAGGTGTGCCAGATCATCGTGGCCTGCTGTATGCTTCACAATCTTGCATTGCGACGCCAGGTGCCATTTCTGCAGGAGGATGGTCCAGATGTTGGTGTTGTAGCAGATGTGGAGCCTGTGGAGAGTGAAGAGGAGGAAGATGACGGGGACGACACGGACAACAGGGAGACAGTCATACAACAATACTTTCAGTAGCACCCAGGTAAGAATCAGCCACCCCATTTTACATTTACTGAAGGCCTCATGCGTCTCCACTGTCTGTGTTTCCCCCCAGTTCCTGTTAACTGATTTGTGACTTTCCCTTCCCTTTTCAGAGCTGTATGACCCACTGCCTGACATCAGCTTTGTTTGCCCATGGACTAAAGCTTATTGAGATTGGTATGTTGTCATCACAAAGTAACTGGACATTATTGCACCGTTATGTGTAATACATTTGTTGAAAATACAAGCAGACTCCTGTTTTTTTAGGTGCAATAAGTGATTTATTTGAAGTGCTACATATAGGTACATGATTGGGAAACGGTGATGGGTGGGGGTGGAGTAATGTCCATGGCAGAGTCCAGTTCTCAGTCGCACAGGTGCATTGTCCATATGCCTGGGGAAGGATGTAGCAGGGGCAGTTCAGGGTTGGACAGGGTGACAATGTGGGACAGTGGGATGACATCAGGGGGTATCTTAGGCTGGCGGGGGTCTTGCAATCCGACTCTGTCTTCTTGTGTGATCTCAGGTTCCGCTTGCGGGGTGGTTCTTCTTCTGCAGGAGGTGGGGTTCTGGTGGCCTGTCGTTGTGTGGGGGCCTCCTGTCCACTAGCGCCGGCGGAGGTGGTAGGCTGTTCTTGGCCTGGGCTAGTGACAGGGGCCCTTTGGGGTGCCACATGGTCCCGCAATGTGGTGACGATCTGGGTAAGGGCCACGACGATGGTCCCCATTGCGGAACCGATGTTCCTCAGTTCCTCCCTGAACCCCATGTACCGTTCCTCCTGCAGTTCCTGGATCTCTTGGAACCGGGCCAGTACCATCGCCATCGTCTCCTGGGAGCGGTGGTATGCTCCCATGATGGAGGAGAGGGCCTCTTGGAGAGTGGGTTCCCCGGGCCTGTCCCCCCCCTGTCGCACAGCAGCCCTCCCAGTTCCCCTGTGTTTCTGGGCCTCTGTCCCCTGGAGGGTGTGCCCACTACCACTGCCCCCAGGTCCCTGTTGTTGTTGGGGTGGTGGGTCAACCTGGGTGCCCTGTAGTGGTGGACACACCGCTGATTGACGTGTCCTGGAGACAGAGGCATGGGCCCGCTGGGTGGGAGCTGTGCTGGTGTTCCCAGAGGGGGTTGGGTCTGGTGTAGCCTGTGGCTGTCTGTGGGGAACCGACTGTCCAGAGGTCCCCGATGGGCCGGGCTGGTCATCTGGCTCCAGGGAGACAGAGCTGCTGTCATCGCTGGGGGCCTCTTCTGGGGGTGGGATGGACATCTCTGTACCCTCCGTGGCGGTGTGGTGGCGTTCGGGTCCTGCAGGGGTATAAAGGTATGGTTATTGCTTCTGTGTGTGGCATTTCGTGTGATGGGTGGGTGTCCGTGTACCCAAGTGCAGGCATTTCCTTTTGGGGGCTTTTGTGAATGTGGCTTGTGGGGGTGATGTGTGTGTGCAGTGGGCATGCTTTGGTGATGGGTGTCCATGCTTTGTGGTCGCATGCAGGGCTTGGTGTTGGGATGGGTGGGTTGGGATGGTGAGCCTTTTGCTAGGGGTTGGTGTGATGGGAGAGGGGGTCAGGGTGGGGGTATGATTTGGCATGCAGGTGGGGTGGGGGTGGGAAGCAGTAGTGAAGATTTGCCTTATCAGAGTCCATTCCTCCGCCTACTCCTGCGAGGCCCTCAGGATGCAGAATGTGCAAGACTTCCTCCTCCCACGCGGTAAATTCTGGGGGAGTAGGTGGGGGTCCGCCGCCAGTCTTCTGCACCGTAATGTTGTGCCTTGATACCATGGAACGCACCTTCCCCCGTAGGTCGTTCGATCTCTTCCTGATGTCGTCCTGATTGCGTGGATGCTGTCCCACCGCGTTGACCCTGTCCACTATCCTTTGCCATAGCTCCATCTTCCTGGCAATTGTGGTGCTGCACCTGTGCCCCGAAGAGCTGGGGCTCAACACAGACTATTTCCTCCACCATGACCCTGAGTTCTGCGTCACTGAACCTGGGGTGTCTTTGGGGTGCCATGGGGTGGTGTGGTTGAGGTGTGGGGTGGCGTTTGTGGTGATGAGTGTGGTGCGTGTGGTGGTGTGTGGTGTTTGGTGCGTGGATTCTGTGTGGGTGATGGTGTTGTGTGCCTCTGTGTTGTGGGATTGTCTATTCTGTGCTCTCTCTCTAGCCTTCGTCAATGATTCCGGGTCGTAGGGGCATGTGGGTGATGTGGGTGTGTGTTTTATATTGTGTTGGGTGTGTGGGAGTGGTGTTAGTATGTGTATCAGGTGTGTGTATTTCAAACTGACCAATGTGGCTGAGTTTTCTATGTGTGTGTGTATTTTGACCGCAGCGGTGTGTACCGCCAATGGAATACCGCGTTTGAAAGACCGCCGCGTGGATTTGTGGGTCGGAATGGTATGGGCGTATTTCTGTTGGCGTGACGGTGGAGGTTTGGTCTTTGCCATTTTTTCGCTGACCTTTGGTGTGGCAGACTTTTGTGGATGTCGAGTTTTTGGCGGTTTGCCAGTTGCGGGTCAGAATGACCGTGGCGGTTTACCACGGCCGCGGCGGTGTTATGGCGGTCTTCTGACCGGCGGTAAGTGCCTTTTACCGCCGAGGTCAGAATGACCGCCTATATGTCCTACCTTAACCATTCACTGCACCCTGCCCTAGGGGCTACCTAGGGCCCACCTTAGGGGTGCCTTACATGTAAGAGAAGGGAAGGTTTAGGCCTGGCAAGTGGGTACACTTGTCAAGTCGAATTTACAATTAAAACTGCACACAGAGACACTGCAGTGGCAGGTCTGAGACATGATTACAGAGCTACTTATGTGGGTGGCACAACCAGTGCTGCAGGCCCACTATTAGCATTTGATTTACAGACCCTTGCACCTCTAGTGCACTTTACTAGGGACTTACTAGTAAATCAAATATGCCATTCATGGATAAACCAATCACATTCAATTTTACACAGAGAGCATATGCACTTTAGCACTGGTTAGCAGTGGTAAAGTGCTCAGAGTTCAAAAGCCAACAGCAACAGGTCAGAAAAAATAGGAGGCAAAAAGATTGGGGATGACCCTGCATAAGCAAAAAAGTCCAACATGAACTGATTAAAACTCAATATGTAATCACAAGAACTATTTTCTTTATACATTTCTTCAAGTTCAATAATTTTTGCTGAGACAAACAAAGATATTTGGAAGTTCAGAATCATGACATTATTAAAGATTGAAAATGGAAAGATCCAGATATTTAGTGAACATACCAGCAACATCATTAAAAAGCATTCACAGTCTTACAACGTTAAAAGACAATAAATTAAGCAGAGTATTGGCTGCAAAAATAAAAGCACATTAAAAAAATATATTCCAGTTATCCTATACCCTATTCACTTTCTTCAGTTTGGGAAGCCACGTGGATTCTCATTGTATCTGCTGTGGCAGAAAAGAGGCTGAAAGGGCAAAACAAAAGAGCAATGTTGGGAACTCTTTTGGGCTGATGTGTCAAAACTCCTTCTTGTGCCCTCTGTACTATGGTTTTGGCACACAGGGTTCATGTTGCATTTCCCCTGCGGCACCTCACAGCTTCTGCAACCCATGGCCCCCCTCCCAGAGATCTTGAACCTCCTGTACCATTGTTCACTCAGTTTGCACTTTTGTAAGAGAGCAACATGCTTTCTGGTTAACTAGTTCCTTCCGCCATGACCTATTGGCTGTAACCATTATTGTTTATTTGTTCCACCTGCCATGGTTTACTGGTGCCAACTGCCATGACTTATTCACTCCAACTGCTAATGCTCTTTGGTTCCCCTTCCATGGTTAATTGGTTCCAACTGTCACTAGGTCTGTCAACAGGTCATATCTGTTATTTTAACATATGCTCCCTCTCAGGTTTCCTTTGGGACTTTCAGGTTTTCCATATGAGTCACTTGTTTATCTGGAACAGTCTCTCCCATCGAGTATAAACACCACATCCAAACTTGAGTCAGGGCTTGGCATCGTTCCAGCCCTGCACAATCATCTTCCCTGCACTCACACAGGGTGGGAGTGCCAGAAACTCCAGCTCACTTTTCAATTGTACATGCTTTCATGCATATTCTTGATGAAGACTGTAAGTGTATGTTATTGTAAGTAACTGCTTAAACACTATGGACCTCATTATGACTTTGGCATTCTTGGTACTGCCATGTTGGCAGTCGTACCGCCAACAGGCTAGCGGAGAAGACTGCCAAATTATGAGCATGGTGGTATTCACATCAGAATACGGCCAATGCACTGCCGCTACTGCCACTGCGGTCTGGCCGCCATGGATGACAGTAGCCACCCGCAGGCCAGCAGAGACCATGTTTCTGCCGGACAGATTACTAGGTTGCACACCGCCAAAGTTTCCACTGCTGTCGTACCACACGGAAACCCATGTGGAAACAAACTGCATAAAAGGAGACATTCACCTTCAGGAAGCCATGCTCGTCTGGAGCAGACATGGAACCAGAATTACATGTCATCCCACTGCTCCTGCTCTCACAAAGACTCCAGATTCATTGACGACGATAGCAACCATAAGTACACACACTGACCTATTATTGTTGTATAATGTCATTTGATGTACACCCACATAACATGCAATCGGGAAGGGGGTGTGAGGTTGACACTCACACGTAGCAACACACTGACACGCACACTCATATACAGCCACGCACACACAACCTCACATACACACTACCCACACTACAGCAACCACACACACCCCGCACCACACATCACAAACATACACAGGTATGCAAAGAAGCAATGCGCAGGCCGACTCTTAGACAGTACCACACAGCACAACACCATGTCACAATTACAACACAATCGCACCATCCCCAATCTATAGGCATGGACCCAAATTGTACACTACCCAGGGACACATCACACATACAACTCAACATATAACCAACAGGAAACAAACATGCACATTTATACAACCATACTACCTACTGATCGACATACACAGGACATGGTATCTCCCATACCATGCACAAAACATGCACACAGTCAAAGCACACAAAGCCACACAACACAGCAACAAACAAGTCAACACAAACACCACTCAATACCAAAATGTGTTGAACATACACATGTCCATCATACAACACAGACCCTAGCACTGTGAGACAAAAGCACTGCACACAACTTCACACACTGGCTAAACAACACTAGTAGCACAAGCACCAGACACAAATACAGACACACAGCTAATGTCCGCCAGGAACAATTACATATCAGGGAAAGAAAAGCATGACAAACATGTAACCACCAAACCAACAACAGACCGGTTGAAATATATTTAAAAGTAAATACAAATGTACAAGTGAAAGACCATAGGCCAGTCCAGAGAAGTAGTTTCAATGCACACAGTGCACATATGTGTGCCCAGAACTTGACTCCTGACTGCCATGTAACCTCCACAGATAGGGGCATCAAGGGGGCAGGCAGGCTCCTCCAGGGTTATCAGGGAGGTGGTACCGGAGGGGGGGTTTGTGATTAGCCTTGGGAGGGGGGTTTGTGATTTGGCTAGGGAAAGGGGTTTAGTTTTAGGCTTCAAGGATGGTTGTGTCTTCTTGGGAGAGGTAGAGTTCTTAGCTGGGGTGCATGGGCATTGACCGTGGAGTAGGAGAGGCCTTGGAGGTGGAAGAGATGGACCTGGGGAGATAAACAGAATGTGCAGGGGTTTCACGGGGTGGAGAGTAGTAGGGAAAAAGGAAAACTCCGCAAGGAAAGATTTCTGTGACACACGAGGATGGTCATGGCAAAAAGTTTTGGGTGTGGAGGGAGAGTGAGTGGTTGTCTTAGGTGTTGATGTGCATGTCTTGGGTGCATGTTTGTGAGGTGTATGCTTGTGGGAGGTGACTGTCTGTTGGGTGGGTGAGTGAGGGCATTTATGAGTCCATGGCTGAGGGGGGGTCGAGGTGCTGGGAGATGCTATGCTGGGTGGGTGGTTGTCTATTGGGGTAGTGACTGCAGGTATGGTGGATGTGCTGCATGTAGGAGTGTCAGTGGTTGTGGTGTCTGCAGGTGCTGGGGTAGATGTCTGAGGGTGTGCTGTGGTGCTGTCTGTGGGTAGGATAGGCGTGGTGGCTGGATCTGTGAATGTTGGTGTGGTGTCTGCAGGTGAGTAGAGTGTGGGTGTGTGATGCTGCAGATGGTGGTGGGTGTTAGGGCAGATTGTGACTGTTGCTGTGTCTGCAGGTGGATGTTGCTTGTGTGCATGTCAGTGGTGTGTCGTGTGGTGCGTATGTTTGTCTCTAAGCTTCCCTTGTATGTAGAGGTGGATGCTTACCTGTCTGTTTGTGTGCTTTGGCTGAGTCTTGGAACAGGGGTTTGCCACTGGGTAGAGGAAGGTGGAGGGGGGACGGAAGACAAAGGGTGACTGGCTGCCATCAGTGGAGGCCAGAGCATGGAAGGATCTCTGTAGGCCAGCCAGGACACCATGAATGCCCTCCAGGAGCACACTACTTTGTTGTATCTGAGTTGGCAGACCCTGGATGGCAGTCACGATGGTCGACTGACACACATAGATGGACCTCAGGATGTCAATAGCCTCCTCACTGATGGCAGCAGGGCAGCAAAGGAGACACCCATACTCTTGGGTGAGTGGGCACGGCCAACTGAGTGGGGAGCTACAGGGAGGGCGGTGTTAGTAAGGAGGGGTGGACAGAGATGGTGCTGGGGTGGTCCAGATGGGTCCACTACCACCAGGGAGTGTCCACTAGAGGAGGATTCCAAAGATTAAGACGTGGGTCATGTCTCCCCCGTGGCAGTCCCCTCACCCTCCGGGCCACTGGGTCCCTCTGTGTCATTGGTCTCATGAGTTCGGGTCTGAGGCTAGAAGCTTCCCCACTTGGCTGTGCCCCGTCTCCTTCACCTGTCAGTGCTGATGCTGAGAAACAGAGAAAGGGTTAGGGTCTTCACATTCTTTTCATACATTTACATCACACTATACACTACACTAACATCACATATATGTGTGATACACCCCCAGGTACAAACCAATTTGAGCCAACATCATGTCACAACAACATACATTTCACAACCCTATATGACAACAATGTTACCCACAACATAAGCCACCTCTCTGACAACATAACCGCCATCCCATCAGTACAGCTATGACACAAACAATTCCTGCACAAGATGAACCGACAGCATGAAAATGGGTCCATATATACAGCATCACTGTCAAACAACAAACGAGCAATGAGAATGACTATGAACATTGATTTCCACATTTCACATACTCCAAATCTACACATGTGCAGTGCATTACCAAATGTCATGTTACATGAAATTTAGCTCATCGAATGCCAATAACAAGACTGCATGTTGCATAGAAATCACATTACTGTGTTGATCACCTTCATAATGGAAAATAGCTCAGATGCACCTACTCCATTTGCCATTTCCAAAGTGGAGTATAATAGACTCCAAACACATCTTATCAACACATGTATCACCTGTGTTGTTGCCAAGGTTGATACAGACTTTCTGGACCTACCCATCTCAGTCATGCCCACCTAGCAAACAAAGTCAAGTACACTTATGGGGCCTACTTTGCACAAGGGAATTAGCCACACACAACCCCCGGGAGTATACCGACACCTCAAATACAATGGACACCTGTCATGTGCGTGAAGGTCATGTACAATTCAAATTATCATGATGAGTGGGTACATCAAAAGAACCTCATCTAAGTACAAACATCACTATCGACACATCAGACATGCGCAACCTTACATCTTTGGAAGCAAGTTACACTGACATAAAACAACATCTAAGGTAATCATGATTGAGACATACACCAAGAGCCAAGCCAATTGGCTGACAACATATCTAATTCCACCAACATGTGACTGTCAACTACAACACCTGCAGCACAATGAAGTCAGGGAACATTTAGGTTTGCCCTACTAAAAGCCTTCAAAACAGATTCTGAATATCAAATGTAAGTATGCCAAAGTTGAATCACAAAGCTGAGAAGTGGCAGAAAGTACCAATATACACATGATGGTGGCTAAAAACAGTGGATATTGTACCTATATAGAGGATGTCCTTCCCTATGCAGCATGCTCACAAAACATTGGCAAAGGGAACAGCAAGGTAGCCCCTTACCTTCACAATAACTTGTACATGGTACAAATAGTCTGAACTCCCATTTTAATGATATGTCTTGCACAAGGAATGTTGTGATACATTCATGCTTTTCAGCATGTCGGATGGGCATCTTGACTAAACATCAGAGGTGACGAGGTACAATCCACACTGAACAGTAGGGTACACCTCCTCACACCTCTGAGTAAGTTTTGCAAATATGCCATGTGAAATCTCAGATACAGATCACACCCTCACATGAACTTGACACTACTTACACAAATCAGGGACATTTGGACTGGTACTCACCTATCAGACACGATGTTGCACAAAGAGCTAGTTCCAGGGACATTGGAATGGACAGAGGCCAAAAACATGGACTACTTACCAACAGGACATTTTGAGTATTGATCAGTAGGTAGGAAGGACGAGCCTGCAGGGTATATATAGAGCAGTATAGTTGTACACATATGACACAGTCACAAGTGCATTACCACATGCTTGTATACAATAGGGTCAACATAGGCGAGTATAGTGTCCCTATACACAATAGAATGTCCACACCTGTGTATCAATGTTATAAACTGCCCATCTGGTTGTTCATAGGAGACCCTTTACCTTTAGCACTTACCACATTGTCACAGCTTAGATACGTACACATCATACACTGAACTGGCAGAGGGATGTACATGAGTCTAGTCAGTACTTACCTCCTTGTGGATGCTGTGCTGCCCTTAAACGCCCATCCAACTCAGAGTAGGCCACTGCCAAAATGCAGGCCATTAGGCACTGCATCCCTCCCTCCTTGGGAGGACATCCCCAGCTGGGCCTCTGTGGTCTTCTGGGCCCAGCATCTAAGATCCCCCCACCGCTTCCTACAGTGGGTTTTCTGTCGGCTGTGGACCCCCAGGGGCCGCACTTGCTTGCTGATGGCACACCAGATTCCTTTTTTTGATGGGTGATGACCTGTATGGATAACACAGACAAGAGGAGAAAGTTATGACCACATGCACCATCCCAACACAATTGGTGAATAGAATTTCAGTCATAGCAAGTGAGCAAACATACCCTTCCTCACAGTTCAAACTCCTTAACAAATTACCACCAGCAGACAGGCCGTGTGTGGGGTGGAGTCAGCCATACAACATGCTTGCTGAGTAACAGGTATTGACTCGAAACATATGACCAGACCACAAGATTGTCCATTACATGGTATGACTCTACAATTATTTCTCACACCATCTTTGATGTCCATGCTGCAAAATATGTTGTGGATCAAGGAAGATAGATCACACACTGTTTACTGTGTATCAGTACTGTATATTTGTATATGCACATGTACACATGTCCATACAACCCCACATGAGGATTCAATCCTTCAGTCCTTCACATTTCATGTACACCATCATTCACTCCACCTTTTAGACAGTGGTATACCATTGGACTCACCTTCTCCTCTGGTGCATCATATAGCTGTTCATTCAGGGGTAGAACCTCATTCACAAGCTTGTCCAGCTCTTCTGGAGTGAAGGGCCGGCCATAGCACCTGCAGGATGTGTCATGATTGCTCTCAGAGGCAGTACACAGCAACTCAGGTCATGGATGTCTTGTTGGCAGCAGTGTCAGGAGTCAAGTGAGGAATGGTGATGAGGATGGCGGTCATGACCGCCATGTACAGATCTGTTACCACTGGCGGACGTTGCCTTTGCCCCAAGTGTGCCTAAGGCAGCAATGTGTTCCAATGGCAATGTCCACTACAGTTGTAACTGTCTACCCCCATGACGGCATATGCAGGCGGAGTTAGGTCACTTCCTCATGTCCAGTACAGTAGGTCAGGAAACTGCCAATTTGTGGCAATTATGTGTATGGAAAAGTAATAGAAGGTGCGTCATTTACATTTAACTAGTCTCTACAAACACGTGTTAAGTGCTGCTTTCATGTTTACTAGTCTCACAGTGCATGTGAGTTGTAAAGGCTGTGTAAAAGAGGTCTGGCTGGTAATGGACATGAATTTCTATTATCAACATCTTATTGTCAATACAAATGGAGTATAGGTGCAACAACCTTGTCTCATATGTAAACTAGGTAGATATGTCAATTCCTATCTGTCCCATATTTATAGATCTAAAGTACATTTGAGGGTTTAGAGGATCTGATTCAAGGAACCAGCCATACAATACACAGCTGAGTGCTGTAAATCAAATTTCATATGCTTCATCTGACATCATATTGAGATATGTGTGACGTGTATGTGAATATAGTAATGATGTATAGATTGAATCTTTCACCTAGAATATGTTTCTGTCCCACATAGTTACCCTGGCATGAGGAGAAGAAGACAACCTCCAATGTACCATCCACCAGTAGACCTGCACACCTTGTGGAGAGACACACAATACAAATCTACTGGCTGATTTAGCATACAATCATCGATCTTTGTTCTCAGTTGAAGCCAGATCTGATGCTTGCCATTTGCAATCCCAATTGCATACCTCCCATCATTCAAGTCCTGTCAGTTCTATACTTCCTGGCCACTGGTTCCTTTCAGAGTACAGTAGCTCTAACTGCAGGGATGTCACAGCCCATGTTCAGTCTGGTTTAGAAGGTTGTACGTCTGCATATTTGAAACAACTGGACAGCTGCATCAGGTTTCCCCAAGGTGAGGATTTGCTCTATATGAAGGCAGAGTATTATGCCTTGGGACACATTCTAGATGTGGTTGGAGCCATAGATGGCACACATGTAGCCTTGGTTCCCCACGTATCCATGAACAGGTATATAGGAATAGAAAAAAACTACCACTCCATCAGCATCTAAGTGGTCTGTTTTACTGACCTGTATATTTCACAAGTCTGTGCAAAGTATCCTGGATCAGTCCATGATTCCTTCATCATGCGGAACAGCAATATCCCACTGCTGATGACACAACTGTACACAGAAAGGGCCTGGTTGGTTTGTAAGTCATAGATATCATGCATGTCTGTAAAGATTTTCCCATGCTGTCACTAAATGTGCATGTCCAAGGTATATGTTTGTGTTGTTGTACCTATTCCTTACAGGTGACTCTGGTGACCAAGCCATTCTTGGTTGTTGACACCAAAGAGGTACCCAACCACGCCAGGGGAAGTCCACTTCAATTAAGCCCATAGAAGAATAAGGTGTGTCGTGGAACAGACGTTTGGGCTCCTGAAGGCAAGATTTCACAGCTTCGACAAATCTGGAGGAACCCTCCTCTACTCACCCAACAACCTTGCCCTGAGACATCAGATACCATAAATACCAGGTTAGGGTGAGCCAGCATATCCTGTGAATGGAAATGCAGGTTTGCCAAGTGAGGATGAGCATGATGAAGATGGAGCTGAGACATCAGAGCAGATCTCATCAATCAGTACTTCAAATGATAAAAGGTATGTGATGAGTTTTTACAAATGAGAGTCCATGGTGTCTTGTATGATGTATGCCTGCCATGTCATCTCCTATTTACCCCATCTGGGAGGTTTTAGGTTTCTGCAATGCCAATGACCGTGATATGAATGCAGATTGTTACTTGGTAATGTGTAAAGAACAGTTAGTTATGCAGTAAAATAATTTGTAAAAGCACAAGCAATGTCACACTTGACCTAATAAACTTTCAAAGTGATGTTCGTGTACAAGTCGTTCCTATCCCTTATCTTTGCCAATCACAGATTAGCTGAGTTTCAGTTTGTCTCATCCTCATTTGGAGATCTCTCACAGTGTCACAGGCAGATGGGATTTGCAGGCAGAAATGACAAGTGGGCATGGATAAAACCAGGTACTGTTCATCGTGAGTTTGTGAAGTGTGATATGGTAGATGTTAGACTTTTCATCCTTGGAGTGGTCTCCCTTAAATTCTTGCCTCTGTTTCCCAGGTTGTTGATGTGTGCTGGACTCTGTTTTTGCTATTTTTGTGACTCTGGGCACTTTACCACTGCTAACCAGTGCTGAAGTGCAAGTGCCCTTTACAAAATGTGTATGTAATTGGTTTATCCATGATTGGCATATTTGGTTTACTAGTAAGTCCCTAGTAAAGTGCACTAGAGGTGCCAGGGCCTGTAAATCAAATGCTACTACCTGATGATCCAACTGTACTAGGAGGGAGGGGAGGAGTGGTCACTCACACCAGAAAGGGCTGTGCCTACTCTCACACAATGCAGTATCCAACCCCCTGGTGGGTGTCTGGGGCATGGCCTGAGCAAGGCAGAATTTCACATTCAAAAGAGACTTTACTTTGAAGTAGGCATACTTCAAAGGAGAAATTGGGTATAAGAAAGACAGCCAAAACCACAAACTTTAGAACACTTCTGGAAACCAAGAGGAACCTCGGTCTGGAGAAGTGCTTAAGAGCTGAGGAAAAAGAGCTGCCCTGCCTATGACTGTGCTTTGTTGAGCTATCCTGCAGTTGCTGCTTCTGCCAGAGTAAGAGGGCAAAGACTGGACTTTGTGTGCCTTCCATCTTGTGAAGATCTCCAAGCGCTTGATTTAGAGCTTGCCTCCTGTTGTTTGAAGTCCCAGGGACAGCAAAGACTTCTCTCTGCAGGCACCTGGAGTCACTGGAGAGACTCCTACTCTGCCCTGTGGTGTCCTTCCAGTTCCTGGGACCCTGAAAGGAGAAGCTGGCAGCTTAAGAAGCAGAAATCCACGCACAGAACGCCGTGCTGGGAAAAGATCGACACGACTCCGATCTACAGCTGGGAAATTAACGAGCCACCGGCTTCGCGCCTGAAAATCAACGCTCGCCTGCAAATCGACTGAAGAATCGATTTGTGGAGCAGGAGAAACGACGCGCAGCATCACTGACGGAGGCTGGTGAGATCACAATCCTGCGCTGTGTGGTTTTGGGATCACTGTGTGGCTGGATTTCCGACGCAAACACCGTTGGGCATGTAAAAACAACGGAAGGCCTGCCCGGACCCGAGAGTGCTGACCGGATTGATGCATTGCTCTCCTGCGGAGAGAAGAAACGATGAGCCCCAACCACACGAAAGGAGAAACGACACAAGGTCTCACTCCTGAGTGAAATCGACACATTGCAAGCCCTTTTTGATGCACACTCACCCGTGTGGGGTTATTTTTGATGCACCCAAGGTACATTTTCATGCTAACAGTGTTAGTGTGTGTTTAAAACTACATAAAGACTCTTTTTGCTTTCTAATTGATAACTTGATTTGTGTATTGTGGATTTTTGTCGTTTTGGTCTTGTTTTGTTTAGATAAGTATTTTCTATTTTTCTAAACCTGTGTTGTGTCATCTTGTAGTGTTTTCATTAAGTTACTGTGTGTGTTGCTACATATACTTTACACCTAGCACTCTGAAGTTAAGCCTACTGCTTGTGCCAAGCTACCAAGGGGGTAAGCAGAGGTTAGCTGAGGTTGATTCTCTTTTACCCTGACTAGAGTGAGGGTCCTTGCTTGGACAGGGGGGTAACCTGACTGCCAACCAAAGACCCCATTTCTAACATTGGTGATAAGCGGTTGGGATTGGACTTGTATTTGTACTTGACATACAGTGATTAAGTGTACACTACTGTTTTGAGTTCAGACCACTACGTGACCACATACTACTTGTCTTCTGATTTAGCTTTTTCTCTTTCGGACTGTTTTTGTTCTACTTCTATTTTTGCTGATCCCTTGATTGACTTTTCTTGAACTTCATTTGGGAACTTGTTTTCTGCCTTTGGAAATTTTGCACTTTTAACTCTACATCATGTCTCAATCTGGAGATGAATCAGCTGGAGCTGCTCTTTATTTGGAAACATTGGAGAGCTATACAGAGCTCAGTTGAAGCAGTTTTGTAAAGATTTGGCCCGTCCCTTCCAAGAAGGAGGATCTGCAAAAGACGCTGAGGGTCTGGGTGACAGCCAAAGAAGCTGAGGGGCACACAGAAGAGGAGCAGGGTGAGAAGGAAGGCTGCAAGTCATTTACAATGATGTAGTGGATGGGCCTCTGATGCCTAGGGAGAGAGTCTCCAGGGCAGGTAGCAGTTTGTCCTCCAAGGGTCTGACACCTGAAGAGTTACAGAACAGACAGGCAGAGAGGGAATACCAATTGGAGCTGAAAACAGTTCAGTCTGAAGATGGAGATGGAAAGGGAGATGGGGCAGAGTAGGTTGGCCATTGAGGAAAGGAAGATGCAGCTGGCCCATGAGCTTAGCTTGAAGGAGTTAGATCAGAGGAGCCAGTCTAGCAGAGATGGTGGCAGCAATCCTACACTGCAGCATGAGAGGAGAGTGCACATTCCAAAAGACCTAGTGAAGGATTACAAGAGGGAGGATGACATCTACTTGTGGTTCAAGAGGTATGAGTCTGCTCTCCATATGAACCTGGTCCCTGAAGCTCATTGGTGGCAGCTCTGTGGAAGCACTTTGAGGTAGAGAGGAGGGATACACTGACATCCTTAGGGGATGCTCAGAGTCACACCTACACTATCATGAAGGATGCCATACTCACAAGGTATGGTCTCACCCCTGAGCAGTATAAGGACAAGTTTAGGTCCTCTAAGAATAAGGAGTCGCAAACATGGTTGGAATGTGTTGATTCTTATTGCAGGTCACTGGATGGTTGGGTGAAGGGCAGTAAGGTAACTACTATGAGGGGCTTTACAATCTGATTGCTTGGGAGCACTTGTACAGTTTATGTTTCTCAGAGCTGTGCCAGCACCTGATTGACAGCAAGCTGACTGATCCCAGGAAGGTTGCACAGGAAGCAGACCACTGGGAGAGCACCAGGGTCCAAAAGTGGTATGGGGGAGACCACGCCAAGGGTGGGCAGGGTCCCTCTCAGAAGAACGGGGGGTAAGGGTAAACTGGGAGTTCTCTAAAGGGCCCTAATCTGATTCACAGGGTTCTACAAAGGGAAGCCAGTGGCAGGTGGTCCCCCACGTAAGTGCTATGCATGTGACCAGGTGGGTCATGTGAGGAGGGACCCCAAATGCCGCAAAATTACACTGGCACCCACTGGTGCGCCATCCCAGGGTTTGGCCAGTGTAGCACTTGGGGAGGAGTTGGGTTCAGGTGGGTGGGAACCAGCTGAGATGACCCTTGTCTCACTAGGGGACAGTGAGATGGTCCAGAGAACCCTAGTGCCTGAGAACACTAAGAAGTACAGGCAGTGGGTGACCATCAATGGACAGAGGGTGGAGGCTCTTAGAGAAACAGGAGCCAGCGTGAATACAGGGAGGAGTCAGCTGGTGTCTGAAGAGCAGATAGATCCCTGGGTACTTCACCAAGTAGTTGCAGTGGATAACTCAGAGCCCCTGTGCAGAGTGGCGCAGGTTTCCTTTGAAGGGGGGGGGGGCTCAGGTTACTTGAAGGTAGCTGTGAGTCCAACCATGCCTGTTGGTAGTTTGCTAGGCAATGACCTGGAGGATTCCCCTTGGATGGAGGTGGAACACAGGTCTCACTTGGAGATGTTGGGTCTGCCTGGGTGGGTATGTGTATCCACCCGGTCAATGGCAGCCTTCAGGGTAGTCAAGAGCCCCTGGAGCCTAAAACAGTGGCCCAGTAGACTGTCAGGACGGTGTGATGGCAGTGTGCTTTTCCGCCAAGAAGACCTGTATAGTAGTGGAGGTGGACAAATGGTGCCATGTGTGTGTCCACTTGTTCACTTGTATCTGATACATGTCATGATTTGGGCCTCTTCCATCACATTGATATCTGTTGTATGTGACCTACCTCGTATAGCTGTCAGTGTGTTACTACATTGCAGACCAATGAGCATGTCTCTGAGGACTGACATAGATGAGTAGCAAGCTTACAGTTACCTGAACATGGTAAGTGAAAGGTTCCAGGACTTGGGACATCAGTACTGATCTCTGCCTGTATCATGGGGTATGGTTATTAGGAAGCAAATGTATGATAAGGCTTTTCCTGGTGATACACAGAACCTATCTATTTGCCTCCTGGGTTGTAGTAACACTAACATGTCCCTAACCCCAGTATCCTGTAGGGTAGTAGTGTATGACAAATGAGCTGACATTCTGGAGTCACCAGCAGTGCTCCTCTATCTGTTGTTTGAATATCTGCAACTAATTACGTTGAGATGTACAATACAGCTGAATATTGTCATGACTATTTTACAATTCCAATGTCAAATGTATCCTGGTCATGGGGTACACGTGTGATGATTCTAACAAAGGTTGTACATTAGAGATGAAAATGTTGGGACATGAGTTGTCATACATGGCAGTTGTGCATGGTTGATACATCACACTTACACAGGACCAGTGACTAAGTGGTATTTATTGGAGACTGTACAGCTATACGGGTGACAGAAAAACAAAATAACACAATGAAAACAGTGAATGGGTCAGTCATGGTGGATGAAATAATCTGGGTAGGTACACCTTTTGGAGGCACAAGTCCAGTGTCCATGACCCATTGGAAAAAAAAATGGAGTTAGGTTTCAGAACAGTGAACAGGGTGTATCTGTTGCATACAAGGGGAACCAATCAGGAGAGGTTTACTTCCTGGCAGTGGGTGTGGTCTTGGCATCTGCTTTTCCTGGATGTCTGGGTGGATGTCCACATTTGTGGGGGGGTCTTCAGCTACAGAGGGTGGGGTGTCTGATGCATGTCCTTCCCCTGGCAGGACCTCCATTCCACTGGCAGACGCATATATTGAAGGGCCTGATGAATCTTTGGTAGTGGAAAAGGCCTGATGTTGGGTGCCAGACCTACTCAGAATTGTGTTGATGTACATCAGCACCCCAGCAATGGAAGTGAGGGTGGCATTTTGGGCATGCCACTGCTGCATGGCTTCCTGGTGGTTGTCCCTTTGCAGTTGTTGGATTTCCCCCATCATGGTGAGTACCTGGCCCATCATATTTTGGGAAGATTGGTAGGCTCACAAAACTTGGGAGATGGTGTGCTGGTCAGTACTGCCCCTTTGAGCCCCCATCATCTGGCCCACACCAGCACTCCCACACACCCTACCCCAATATGCCTGTGCCCCTGGCCCACTCCCACTAGTGGCAGGACCATCATTGTCAGGGGTGACAAGAGGTGACTCGAGTACCTGTACTGGAGGGCACACAATACTAGTGACTATCCTTGGGACACAGGTTTAGGGGTGAATGGTTACCTGTGATGCAGATGCAAGAGTGCTGGGAGGAGTCAATGTGGGCAGGGTGAGGCTGACAATTGTAGACTCAACAGGTATCCCTGATGGGTCAGCTCCGTCTTCAGTGTTCAAACATCCATGGGTATTGTCCTCACTGGGGCCTTCATCCAGAGGGGTTGTGGCAGTTTCTGGTATCCTCTCCATGGTGACATTGGCAAGGTTACCTGTGGGAAAAGTGGAACACACAGTTTGTGTGAGTGATGCAACGAGTGATGTTTAAGTTTGAGTACTAGTGATGTTGTGTGAGATGCACACACTTCCTTTGCAGGCTCTCCTCAAATTACAATGACAGCTGCTACCAAATCTTACTTAGAACAAAGTGAGACTCAGGTTTTTCAATTCAATATGCCATGCTGTTTGAATATGTTGGTAGTTCAATGACTGCTGATACCCACTTATGTTGTCTGACCAATGACATGAGTGATTACAATTGTTGCCTGGTAAAGTGTATCCCATCATATAGCCAAATGAAAACTGAACAATGCACAATGCTGTCAGAGTTGGCACACAGTATAGGAGTTAGCAGTTGACAGAGGCCTCTATCTGGATGTAGCACAAGTGCATCCAGTTTGACAGATAGTTATCCACCCCAGGTGAGACTATGTCAATCTTAGGAAACTTTCTTCAAGGGCAGTTTGATAGGGCACTCAGCTGTAGCTGTGTTTTGCTACTAATGGTAGTGGAAGTGGGCCACTGCATTGCTGCCATTGCTATATACTGTTTAATTGTGGAACATTCATGATGGGTTATATTACTGCTTAGTTTCACATGCAAGACGTCTAAAATTTAGTGCACTGTACTGGGTTTCTTTATGGTGAAATAGTGCCTTCTGGGAGTTGTAGTGCAGTCAGTTCTCAGTACTTCACATGCCATTTCCAAGGACTGTGGAGCAAAGTGAGTTTAGTAGACATGTGGCATGCTAAAGAGTGGTATTTGTACATTTGGCATAGAGGGTTGTTGGGTGGATTGGTGATTGATGCTGGGAAGGTGGTGAGGGAGAATGCAACACAAAACGTTTTGATGACATGAATGTTGTGGGGACTTACCATACTCCACTCTCCCAGGTATTCTTGTCAGGCCCTCAGGATGCAGAATGTTCAAGACCTTGTCCTCCCATGATATGAACTGTGAGGGAGGAGATGGGGGCCCACCGCCAGTTGTGAGCACCACCAGCTGGTGACTGGATGCCATGGAACGTACCTTCCCCGTGAGGTCGTTCCACCTCTTCCTGATGTCCTCCCTTGTGTGTGGAGAGTTGCCTACAGAATTCACCCTGTTAACTATTCTTTGCCACAACTCAATTTTCCTGGCTATTGATGTTTGCAGGACCTTTGCTCCGAAAAGGTGTGTCTCTACCCTGACTATTTTGTCCACCATGACCCTCAACTCATCAGCAGTGAAACCTGGGTGTTTTTGTGGGGACATGGTAGTGGTGGTAAAAACAGTGAGGTAGTGTAGACAAAAAGAGGTGGAATTTAATGTTAGTGATGAGGTATAGGTGCTGTGATGTGAATGGGTGACTGTTGTTTTGTATTGTGTGTGTGTGATAGTAAATGCTGTGTTGTGTATGTTATGCAGGTGTGGGATGTGTGTGTGTGGTGAGATATGTATGGATACCTAATCATGCTTTTTATTTCTCTTCAAAATGTTGCTTCTATGTGGCTGTGTGCTGCATTTTGATTGCTAAGGATTATGAGTGTGTTTTATAGTGCAGTGTGTCGGTGTGTTGGGTGTGTGAATGTGTGTCAGGTGTGGGGTATTCTAACTATCCAATACGGAGCGGTGTTCTGACTGATGTGAGTTCAGACCGCTGCAGTTTGTACCACCAATGGTTTTCCACCATGGAAACACTGCTGTTGTGATTTGTGGGACCTAATCTGATGGGAGGATTTTTGTCGGGCTGCCGTGCTGGTGGTGGAACCTCCTCTTTTCCGTCCTCCAGTGTCCTGGCAGTTTCAAAATTTTGGCAGTTTTTTGGCGGACTTCACAGTGTGCCTCTTAATATGGCACACTGTGAAGTCCGCCAAAAACATGTTGTTAGATCTGACAGCCTTAGGGAGGTTTGCCTATCTCCCTCCACATTTTTGATACTGTTTTTGCTGGTTTTAAGACTATGCACACGTTACCACTACTAACCAGTGCTAAAGTGCATATGCTCTCTCCCTTTAAACATGATAACATTGGATCATACCCAATTGGATTACTTAATTTACTTATAAGTCCCTAGTAAAGTGCACTATAAGTGCCCAGGGCCTATAGATTAAATGCTACTAGTGGACCTGCAGCACTAATTCTGCCACCCACTTAAGTAGCTTCTTAACCTTGTCTCAGGCCTGCCAATGCAAGGCCTGTGTGTGCAGTTTCACTGCCAATTCGACTTGGCATTTAAAAGTACTGGCCAAGCCTAAAACTCCCCTTTTTCTACATATTCCTCACCCCTAAGGTATGCCCTAGGTAACCCTTAGGGCAGGGTGCTGTGTAGGCAAAAGGCAGGACATGTACCTGTGTAGTTTACATGTCCTGGTAGTGTAAAACTCCTAAATTCGTTTTTACTGTGCTGTGAGGCCTGCTCCCTTCACAGGCTAACATAGGGGCTACCCCATATATTGTTTGAGTGGTAGCTGCTGATCTGAAAGGAGTAGGAAGGTCATATTTAGTATGGCCAGAATGGTGATACAAAATCCTGCTGACTGTGAAGTTAGATTTTATATTACTATTTTAGAAATGCTACTTTTAGAAAGTGAGCATTTCTCTGCACTTAAATCCTTCTGTGCCTTACAATCCATGTCTGGCTGGGTTTAGTTGACAGCTCCCTTGTGTATTCACTCAAACACAACCCAAACACAGGATACTCACCCTCACTTGCATACATCTGCATTTTTAATGGGTCTTCCTGGGAGGGTGGAGGGCCTGACAATTACATGTGAAAGGACAGTAGCCTGACCTTACACAAAGAACTGACACACCCCCTACTGGGACCCTGGCAGACAGGTTCGAACTGAAAGGGGACCTTGTGCACTTCTAAGCCACTCTTTGAAGTCTCCCCCGCTTCAAAGGCACATTTGGGTATTTAAACAGGGCCTCGGCCCCTTCCAACTCAGACACTTCCTGGAGAAGAGAACCAGAACCTGCATCCTGCCAAGAAGACCTGCCTGGCTGCCCAAAGGACTTACCTGTCCACTTTCTGTGAAGGACTGCTGCCTTGCTGTTCTTTGCTGTGGTGAGAAGTGCTCTCCAAGGGCTTGGATAGAGCTTGTCTCCTGTTCCCTGAAGTCTCAGTACCAAAAAGACTTCGGTGGTCATTACAACATTGGCGGTATAAGGCGCTTACCGCCGTACAGGAGACCGCCAATACACCGCTGCGACCGCGGTAGACCGCCACAGCTATTATGACACACATCACGGAATCCGCCGAAATTCAGAAACCCACACAACACCGCCACACCAAAGGTCAGCGATAAACTGGCGGTAACAAATCCTCCACCTCCACGCCAACAGAAACACGCCCATGCTATTACGACACACGAATCCACGCGGTGGTCTTTCAACCACGGTATTCCATTGGCGGTACACACCGCCGCGCTCAAAATACACACACATCTCCAAAACACCACCACATTGGACAATTCGAAATACACACACCTGATACACATACACACACCACTCCCACACACCCAATACTATAAAAATCACACACCCACATCACTCACAAACTCCTACAACCAGAAATTCTGAGAGAAGGCCAGAGAGACAACACAGCTATTGACATCCCCAACACACAGAGGCACACAACACCATCACCCACACAACATCCACGCACAAAACACCACATACCACTACACTCATCCACACTCATCAACACATACACCACCCCACACATCACACATAACACCCAATGTCACGCCAAAGACACCCCCGCTTTTCCGAGGAGGAGCTCAGGGTCATGGTGGAGGAAATCCTACGGGTAGAGCCACAGCTATTTGGCTCACAGGTACAGCACACATCAATAGCCAGGAAGATGGAGCTATGGCGCAGAATAGTGGACAGGGTCAACGCAGTGCGACAGCACCCAAGAAATAGGGAGGACATCAGGAAGAGGTGGAATGACCTACGGGGGAAGGTGCGTTCAACGGTCTCCAGGCACAACATCGAGGTGCAGCGGACTGGCGGCGGACCCCCACCTCCTCCCCCACAACTAACAACATGGGAGGAGCAAGTCCTGACCATCTTGCATCCTGAGGGCCTCGGAGGAGTCAGTGGAGGATGGGACACTGGTAAGTCAAATCTTAACCATCACATCCCCAACCCTACCTGCATGCTATCACACCCCCCCACCCTCACACCCTCTCCTATCACCCCAAATCCTCACCAATCTACCCATGACACCAAGCACCCATCCCAACACCAAGCCCTGCATGACACAACTAAGCATGGGCACCCCTCACTAAAGCATACCCACTGCACATACCCAGAACACCCCCTCAACCATCACCACAAAAGCCCCCACACAGGAATGCCTGCACTGGGGATCACGCACACCCAACCATTGCACACCATCACACACACAGATGCAATAATCATGTGCCTATACCCCTGCAGGAACCCGAAGGAACGTCACCACACCAGAAGGTCCAGACAACACCACTCCACCCCCAGAAGAGGCCCACAGTGACGACAGCAGCTCTGCCCCACTGGATCCTGATGACCAGCCCGGACCATCGTGGGCCTCAGGACAGTCGGTTCCCCTTGCCCAGCCACAGCCCAACACCGAGCTGCCACCCTCTGGTAACACCAGCACAGCACCCACCCAGCGGGCCCAAACCTCCCTACCCAGGACAGGTCAATCAGCGGTGTGTCCACCACTACAGGGAACCCAGGGTAACCCACCACCCCAACAACAACAGGGACCTGGGGGCAGTGGTAGTGGGCACACGGACCAGGGGACGGAGGCAAAGGAACACCGGGGAACTGGGAGGGCTGCTGTGCGACAGAGGGAGGACAGGCCAAGGGAACCAACTCTCCACGAGGCCCTATTCTCCATCATGGGAGCATACCACCACTCCCAGGAGACGATGGCCACGGTCCTGGACAAGTTGCAGGAGACCCTGCGTCTGCAGGACGAACTGTATTTGGGGTTCAGGGAGGAGCTCAGGACCATCAGCTCTGCCCTGGGCACCATCGTAGGGATGCTGACAGACATTCAAAAGACCTTGAGGGGCACCGTGGCACTCCAAGGGGCCCCTGACACTAGCCAGGACGACGAACTGCCCACCACCTCCACCGGCGCTAGTGGACAGGATGCCCCGCCACAGGACCAACACACCAGCACCCCATCCCCTGCAGACGGACAACCACCACGCAAGCGGTCCCTGAGATCCAGGAACAGGACAGAGCAAGATGGCAAGACCCCCGCCAGGAAATAAGACCCCCCTGATTGTCCCCCCACTGTCCCACTTTGTCACCCTGTCCAGATAGGAACTGCCCCAGCTCCACTTCCAATGCCCAGATGGGCAGTGCACCTGTGAGACGAATAGACTGGACTCTGCCATGGACATTCCCCCACCATCACCATTTTACAACCTTCTTAGATTTTTTTAGCACTTAAATAAACACCCTTGAAAGCCAAAAAAACTTGAGTCAGTCTATGATTTGGAACTTTGTATTATCAATTACAGTGTCATAATGGGTTACCCATTGTAAGGCTAACATACCAATGTCACACATCACAAGCCCTTGATGGATGCAAGCAGTTGACACGTAGGTTACCACACTTGTGAAACTGAAATGGAAGGGTACAACTCAATTAACAAATAGTGAGTGAAATGTAGGTACAGGATAGAGGTAGACGTGTGAAAGTTAATGTAATGTTAAACCTGAAAATGTTCTCACCTGTGTGTCACTGGAAATATTGCTGTATGACTGACTCCCTGTTGTCGTTTCCTTCATCCTCAGCTTCATCCTCATCACTGTCCACTGGATCCACAGGCTCCACAGCTGCCATAACACCATCATCTGGATCATCCTCCTGCAGAAAAGGCAACTGGCGTCGCAATGCCAAATTATGGAGCATGGAGCAGGCGATGATGATGTCGCACACCTTCTTCGGTGAGTAGTATAGGCTCCACCTGTCATATGGAGGCACCTGAACCTGGCCTTAAGAAGGCCTAAGGTGCGTTCGATTACCCTCCTAGTCTGCCCATGGGCATCATTGTACCGTTCCTCTGCCCTGGTCCTGGGATTCCTCACTGGGGTCAATAGCCACAAAATGTTGGGGTAACCAGAGTCCCCCAATAGCCATACCCGGTGCCTCTGGAGTTGACCCATCATATCAGGGATTCTGCTATTCCGCAGGATGTATGCGTCAGGCACAGAGCCAGGGAACATTTCATTTACCTGCGAGATGTACTGGTCTGCCAAACAGACCATCTGGACATTCACTCTTCCGGTTTCTGTATGCTTGTTCACTCCTGCGGGGGGGACCAGAGCTACATGGGTCCCATCAATGGCACCTATGACGTTGGGGATATGTCCAAGGGCATAGAAGTCACCTTTCACTGTAGGCAAATCCTCAACCTCAGGGAAAATGATGTATCTCCTTACGTGTTTCAGCAGGGCAGACAACACTCTGGACAGCACGTTGGAAAACATAGGCTGGGACATCCCTGATGCCATGGCCACTGTTGTCTGAAATGATCCACTTGCAAGGAAATGGAGCACTGACAGCACCTGCACGTCAGGGGGGATTCCAATCGGATGGCGGATTGGTGACATCAGGTCTGGCTCCACCTGGGTACATAGTTCCTGGATTGTGGCACGGTCAAACCGGTAGGTGACGATGATATGTCTTTCTTCCATTGTCAACAGGTCCACCAGCGGTCGGTACACCGGAGGATTCCGCCATCTTCTCATATGTCCCAGCTGACGGTGCCTAAGAAGGACAACAGCGAATAACCTGTCAATATTCCTCCAGGTATGTACCCACAGTTACACACAAGACTACACCAGACAAAAAAGCCTTCCTGTATGTGTGTTGAGTATAGGCCTAGCTATGCGTGAGGCAGTAGTAAATGAAGGCATGCGGGCCCCTGAAATGGCGGCTGCCTGACCTCACAACTGGGACAATGGGATTGTGGGGTAACTGCGCTGGCGTTGCACATCCTTCGTGGTAGGCGGTCGTAGACCGCGGCGCAATGCTGCATTGGTTAACATTGGACCCTATGGGTCCCAGGAGCCAATGAACAGGTGCACCCGCGATGATGATGCGCACCGCCGCGGACGTCACCGCCGCGGACGTCACCGCCATTTTCTATCTGTTCACTCACTAGATACCTGACCTTCGACAGGAGAGGACCTACACTGCTAGTGCTGCTGTGACCTCGGTCTGGAAGCGACAATGGCTGCTGCGTCTGGGGAAAGGGCCCCTGCCTTCACTGCACAGGAGTTGGAGAAACTTGTGGATGGGGTCCTCCCCCAGTACACGCTACTCTACGGTCCTCCAGACCAACAGGTTAGTACACAGGGAGCACGTTGTATGGGCTAGGCATGGGTGGAGAGGGCAGGGTGGAAGAGGGAAGGGGGCAGAGTACATAGAACACTTATGCATGGGAATGAATGGGCCACATGGCCAGAGTAGGGAGGGGGCCACTCACATTGACGGTGCAGTTGGTAATGACTGTTCCTCTTTCCTTGTGCATGTCATGTAGGTCAGCGCCCACCAGAAGAGGGACATTTGGCGTGCCATCGCCAAGGAGGTCCGGACCCTGGGGGCCCACCAGAGACGGGGCACCCACTGCCGTAAGAGATGGGAGGACATCCGCCGCTGCAGCAAGAAGACAGCGGAGGTTCAGCTGGGGATGACCTCCCAACGTGGGAAGGGTGCCCGTCGCACCATGACCCCCCTGATGTTCCGGATCCTGGCGGTGGCCTACCCGGAGTTGGATGGGCGCTTGAGGACATCACAGCAGACACAAGGGGGTGAGTACAACCTCATTCAGCGGAGTTAGCGTGCAGTGGAGGGGTCTGGGTGGGGGAGGTGGGCTGTGGGTGTCCCTAGGCCAGGACGAGTTAGGTAGGCAAGGCCCCTCCGTTATGTAGGCCATGTGGACTCAACCCCACCTCAGCAGAGTGCCAAGTTGAGGTATAGTTTCCCCTGTGGCATCCATGTGCGCAGATTCCCACCATTGCCATGTAGGCCATGTCCCAGAAATTGCATGTGCAGAGGTCAGGAGAACGGCGTAATGCAGGGGGCTGCTGCGTCTGTCTTGTCCGCCAACGGTAGCGGCATGCCATGCACTAAAACTCTCTTTGTTCTGTCTCCCCCCCTTTTCCTGCTCTCCCTGTCCTTTTGTACATCAGCATCATCAGGCGGAGGTACAGTGGCACCGGAGCACGAGGGAGCTGCATCCCACATGGCCAAGGAGGGCCACACCACAGACTCTGAATGCACCAGTGGGACAGAGGGCGAGGGAAGCTTCACGTCGGGCACCGGATCAGCGACACGGACTCGTCCGCCGATGGGAGCTCCCCTGTGGTGGTGGCACCACCTGTGCGCCCCACTTCTACAGGTACAGCCGCCACCCCCCCTACCAGCACCGCCCTTCCAGAAGACCCTCAGCCTTCGCCCCGTGCCCGCTCACCCAGGAGGGTGGGCATCACCTTCGCCCCAGGCACCTCAGGCCCTGCCCCTGTCACCCCTGCTGCCCTCAGTGAGGAGGCCATTGACCTCCTCAGGTCACTCACTGTTGGGCAGTCTACCATTGTGAATGCCATCCAGGGTGTAGAGAGGGAGTTGCAACACGGTAATGCATTCCTGGAGGGCATTCATTCTGGTCAGGCTGTCCTTCAGCGAACCCTGCAATCTCTGGCCTCAGCACTGATGGCAGCCATTGTCCCTGTGTCTAGCCTCCCTCCTCCAACTTCCTCCACCCAGACCCAATCTCCTGTACCCCAGCCCATCCCAAGCACACCTACAGACCAGCCTGCAGACAAGTCAACACACACAAGTAGCTCAAGCAAACATAGGCACCACACACACCAGAGGCACTCACGCAAGCCTCATCCACTTACAGACACAGCAACATCCACTGTCACCACTGTGTCCCCCTCCTCCTCTTCTCCCTCCTCCCTCCAAGTCTCGTCTACACACACACCTGCATGCACCACATCTACAGGCACTAGGACTCGCACCAGGACACCCAGCACCACAAGCCGCTCACCTGCACTCACCACCTCCACTGCCATTTACACGTCCCTTGTGTCCTCTCCCAATGTGTCTGTGACGCCCCCTCCCAAAGTACCCAAACGCCGCCAATCCCTCACCCAACATCCATCCACCTCACGACAGCCTCCAGTACTGCACCTGCACCCAAAACAGCTAAAGTGACACCTCCTACAACCACCTCCTCTTCCTCCACTCCCAGACCCCCTCCAGCTACCCATCCCAGTGTTCGTCAGAAACTGTCCCTCTGTCAAATTGACCTTTTTGCCCCCCCTCCAATTCATCAGTCCCGTCGTAGCGCCTCAGCCAAAAAGCCTCCAGTACCAGTGGTGCGTGTTCCAGGTTCTTGGAGTGCACCGGCCACCAGGGCAGGCAGTAGGACCCGGAGCCAAGGCAGTGGCAGCCCACCCCCGTAAAGGCTCAGAAAATGGAGAGTGGACGACGGGACCGTCTTAAGACTCCTGGTGGGACAACAAGTGACATGGGATCGAAGGCGATTGGTGAGTCAGCTGTAACTCCAACAAAGGTGGGGAAGGTCCAGTGGAAGTCTGCCCAGCCTGTTGTGAGTGTCACGGTGGAGAAGTGCGCCATCATATCCGGCGGTCCAGACACAACCGCCAGCACATTCGTCACTGGTCGAGAGACCACCGCCAGAGTCACAGGCCAGGGGGGCCCAAGTATCGTCACTGGTCCAGAGACCACCGCCAGAGTCACAGGCCAGGAGGGCCCAAGTATCGTAACTGGTCCAGAGACCAGAGTCACAGGCCAGGGGGGCCCAAGTATCGTCACTGGTCCAGAGACCACCGCCAGAGTCACAGGCCAGGAGGGCCCAAGTATCGTCACTGGTCCAGAGACCACCGCCACAGTCACAGGCCAGGGGGGCCCAAGTATCGTCACTGGTCCAGAGACCACCGCCAGAGTCACAGGCCAGGAGGGCCCAAGTATTGTCACTGGTCCAGAGACCACCGCCAGAGTCACAGGCCAGGAGGGCCCAAGTATCGTCACTGGTCAGGAGACCACTGCCGGAGTCACAGCCCATGAGGGGCCAGGATGCCACAGCCCCGCTGGTCAATGATGGAACGTCATGCCACACACCAATGTCCGAATCAGAACCGCCATGGCAAAGCACCGCTGAACAGGGCAAAGACCGCCATGGCAAAGCACCGCTGAACAGGGCAAAGACCGCCATGGCAAAGCACCACTGAACAGGGCAAAGACCGCCATGGCAAAGCACCGCTGAACAGGGCAAAGACCGCCATGGCAAAGCACCGCTGAACAGGGCAAAGACCGCCACAGCAAAGCACCGCTGAACAGGGCAAAGACCACCATGGCAAAGCACCGCTGAACAGGGCAAAGACCGCCATGGCAAAGCACCGCTGAACAGGGCATGCACCGTCTAGGAACGAATGGACCGCCACATCAGGCATCCTTATCCCATGTGCAGGTGGGACAGTGACAGGACAGGTACTTTCACGTGGAGACTCATCCAGTCTGGGCACCAGTCCCCCTCCAGAACCAGTGGAGACCTGCATCTACTTGAGAGACTGTGGGTTTGCACTCCCCAGGATGGCACAGTGGGCAAACCACCCACTGTAGTGGCTTGAGAGACTGTGGCTTTGCACCCCCCAGGATGGCACAGTGGGCAAACCACCCACTGTAATGACTTGAGAGACTGTGGGTTTGCACTCCCCAGGATGGCACAGTGGGCAAACCACCCACTGTAGTGGCTTGAGAGACTGTGGCTTTGCACCCCCCAGGATGGCACAGTGGGCAAACCACCCACTGTAGTGACTTGAGAGACTGTGGCTTTGCACTCCCCAGGATACATCAATGGGCATGGAGCCCCGTCGTGGATCTGGCTTCGCATTCATCTGGCTGAGGTGCCCCCCCCTCCCCTTCCCCCTGAGGTGCCTGTAGTGTTTCTATCTGATGCCCTGGCAGTGTTCTCTCCGATTTTGGTCAGGTATCTATTGTGGGCCTCGCCCATGCTTTTTTGGACTGTTGGTGCACGGACCTTGTTGTGTACATATCTGCACTACTTCACGGATTGTATGTGTAAATAAGAGTGATTTTGAGATAGGTATATCTGTATATTTTTGTATGACATGTATATTGGCACATTACAAGGTTTGCCCGATTTTCGCATTGTCTTTGCATTCTTCCGGGGGGATTGTGGGTTGTTCTTGTGATTTTTGTGACTGCATTGGTGTGCATGTTGCGATATGCGAGGGTGGGAGTGTTTGGTGGGTGTACCCCTAACTTTTGCCTCCCCCCTCCCCCGTGTCGTAGGTGCAGTACTCACCGGTATCTTCTGCGCCTACATAGCTGTTGATCGTAAAGGAGCAGAAAAACAAGGGCAGGTAGGATTTGTAATTCGGGCTCCATGGTGTCCTCCTTCCTCGTGGGATGTGTTGAGGTGAGCGTTTTCCCATAGCAAAAGCTGTTTCCGCCGTGTTTTTATCCGCGGTGCATCCGCCCCGGAAAAGGTGGCGGATTGGCGGGTTGTAATAGTGTGGGCGGTACATTGTCTCCCGCCTGTCTGTTGGTGGTAACTGCTGCGCTGCTTGTCTGTACCGCTGTGGCGGTCGGAGTGTTAAAGTGGCTGTCTTTGTTGGCGGTTTCTGCCAGGGTCATGATTCCCTTTTTTTGTCCGCCGGCCTGTTTGCGGTATTTCAGCAGCTTTAACACCGTCCGCCAGGGTTCTAATGACCACCTCAATCTCTACAAGAAGGACTCCTTGTGCGGCGAAAATCAACGCACAGCTTGCCAGAAATGATGCACAGCCTGTACCGTGGTCAAAAATTCACTGCATGTTGAACGGGAATGACGCTGATCGACTTCGCACAGAGAAGATCGACGCAGCACCAGTGTAGCGACTGGAAATTCGACACAGGGCCTCCTGGATCGACACAAAGCAGAGCCGGAACGATGTAGCTGGACTTCCAGAGAAGAATCGACACAGTGCCTGCTGTGCGGTAGAAAGTTCCACGCAACGCCCACCCGATCGACGCAGCTCCTGTGACTTTGTCCTGCTAGTGCAGGAAATCCATACATCACCCTCGGGGCATTCGAAAACCCCGCAATCTGAAGAGGATCCACGACCGAGCCCCAGAAATCGACTCACAGCCATCCCTGCGTGAAAACGAAACAATGCATCGCTGTGTGTGGCTCGAGAAATCGACGCACACCTCCTTTGTTTCCACGCATCTCCTCCTCTGCGGTTCTTTGAGGAGATTTTGCATGTGAACCAGGTACTTTGTGCTTGAAAGAGACAGTTATTGCTTTTAAAAGATGAAAGACACTATATATAAATTTTACAGCGATATCTCAACATATACTTATTGCATTTTAATTGTTTTGACCTGTATCTTATCAGATAAATAGTATATAATTTTTTTAACACTGTGTGGAGTATTTTTGTGGTGCTATACTGTGTTATTGCATGATTTATCACACAAATACTTTACAAATTGCCTTTTAATTTAAGGCTGACTGCTCAGTGCCAAGCTACCAGAGGGTGGGGACAGGATAATTTAGATTTGTGTGACTTACCCTGACTAGAGTGAGGGTCCTTGCTTGTACAGGGGGTAACCTGACTGCCAACCAAAGACCCATTTCTAACACGTTTACTAAACTCACTTTGCTCCACAGTCCTTGGAAATGGCATGTGAAATACTGAGAACATGGTGGTCTTTTGGCAGCCACCACCGCAGTGGTCTTACCCTCGGGCCGCCAAAGTCATAATGAGGCTCTATATATTGAAAACCTTTGGTAATTTATTCTCTTTTTTGTTTCTAGTGCACTGCACCTGCATCCATACTAAAAGGTTCAGGGAGTATAGACCCTCCTACACAGAGTTGCAAGGCAGCAGAGCAGGCCCAGTGATGCAAGTCTTTCTTTTCTTGTTTTATCCCAACCCCCTTCACCTCAGGTAAGGTTGTGTAAATTATTGTTGTTGTTACTTGTTTCATTTACTGCCCCAGGTGGGATCATTGGTCAGGCATTGTCTCCATGGTTGGAACCAGGTGAGTGCATGACAACTTGGAGGACTGCTACGGTTTGAAAAACTTTGAAACACCAGAGGACATTTTAATTATACTTTCTTGATTTAAACAAGATGATGACAAGTAAGTTTCTTTTCCCCATGTTCCTTGACATTAGTTATGAAATCTGATTAGTTTGATTAATCTTGTGTCTCCAATAAATGGGCCTGCTTAAGATGGACAGAACCTTCTAAGAACAATCTTTCTTTTTCATAATTATTATTATATCCATCCCCACTAGTTGCCTCCTGGTTATAGAAATATATTTCATATGAAGGGCACCATTGAAATGAATATCCTACGCATTCCAGAATAATTATATCCTCAAAATATATCGTAAAACTTAATGAAATACTTATGGAATAAATATGAACAATAATTAAATTTTTAGCTGCTTCATTTTATAACTAAAAGTTTTATAGCTACTGTGATGTGCAATTCACTTCTCACAATAACCTTTAAACAAAAAGAACCATATCGTTTTATTTCCCATTACAGAATTTCTGCATACTTGAAATCTACTTGGTTCATAGCAAAGTCCCAAATTCCAATCATAATTATTAATCTTAATCATCAAAGTATTCTGGGTACCGTGTGCCTCACCAATTGTGTTGCTGCTTTCCAGCTCTCCTTTACTTTTACCAAGGAAATGATTTACTTGGCAGTGATCAACAAGACATCTTGGAAGGACTTTGTTCATCAGTTTTATATGTCTTTTATTCATACTCATCGTGTAGCAATCTAAAGTGTATTCAATATTGCTTTATATTCACAGTGATAAGTCTTCTCTTTCTTTTTATTGTTTGTCATTTTTATTTCTATGTCTTGTAACAAAACTTTCTGTTTATTGTGATCCATACGGTATATAGATATTGTATTTTATCATCATATTTTTAAATATTTGTTGTGGTTCCTATTTTGCAAATGTTTTGCCATAATAGATTTACACATTTACCTTGTATTTCATTGTACTTCTCTTTTTCGATTTTTATGCCTTCAGTGCTGCTTAGCTTATTGTAGAGTTGTGTTAGAATACCTTTCTATTTTAACTTGAGTCATCCACATGCATCGTTTATAGTTAATATATTATTATTATGTCTCACGGGTATCACGCAATCTAGGTTATTGATCTATATAGTATTTTTTGTTTAGCAACTATCCTGGATCTTTAACCTGCATTAGTTTTGAACATAATAAAATACTTGGAATTAGTTTCCCACACTTAGGGCAGCAGTTCATGACAATTGCTTAATTGTTTAGAGTTACATTAAATTTTACAGAAATTCCATAATAAATACATAACATTATATTACATTTCTTGAAATGAGCTTAGCAGAATATTGCATGAAAATTAAATGCAAAGACATATCTTGCATTCATAATTCACATGAGATACTGGCAAGGGAACTGGTTGAAGCACAGAGTGTTTCCTTTGGGCAAATTTTGCTTTCAGAGGACATTTTCTGTTACAACTAGTCTTCCGTGGGACAAAATTCAGAATTTTCGTGAGAATAATAAATGTTTTTGAATAGGCCCAATACAGAAACTAATATGGGCTTTAGAAGGGGGCTTTTCTTGGAACTGACTGTCTTTCAATGACTGTTTATTGGTAGTCTGTATATTGAATCAATGGGCCAGATGTAGGAAAATCCGATTTTGTGACTTGTAAATTGTGAGTCTGACCGACTCGCAATTTGCAAGTCGCAAAATCGGATGTAGGATGGTGTCCCTGACACCATCTGCGAATCGCAAGGGGGTCGCAAAGACCCACCTCATTAATGTTAATGAGGTGGGTCGCAATTTGCGACCCCCTTTCGATTCGCAGCACTCACAGGGATGGTGGCCTGCTGGAGACAGAAGACCACCATGTCTGTGACTGCTTTTTTAATAAAGCAGTTGTATTTTTGTTGTATTGCAGCCCGTTTTCCTTAAAGGAAAACGAGTTGTAATACACTCAAAAAAATGAAACGTTTTTGTTTCATTTTTTCAGAGCCATTCACAAAGGGGAAGGGGTCATTTTGTTTTTCTATTGTACCAGTAAACAAGTCTGTACTCAGGTTATTTGATCATGAAATACAATAAATAATCGTTACCATTCAAAATGCCAACAACATCTTCATAAATCTCCTCTACAATGCAAAGCCTCTGATTCAATGTACTTGTACCTTACTGTGTTGTTTTCCAAGTACTACATGTATGTAGTTGCATGCAAGGGTGCTAGGTTAGAGTTCATGAAAGTTTCTGCAATCTTTAGGAAGTATTCTCAGTCTCAAAGTTTAGTTTTTAAACATACGTTAAAAACTTTAGCTATTATGCATCACAAAAATTAAATAGAGGGAAAACTCTGAATGTTTCCAGGGTAAAGAAGTATTCCAAAATGGCTAACATATAAAATATAATTTAGTCTTTAACACGAAGAATATTTATACAATACGGATGAGAGTATTGCAAACAAGCAATAATACTAATAATAATAATAATAATAATAATAATAACACAACTGATCATATCCACGGCTCCTTTTCACAGTATGCATATGAAGGGGAGCAATAGAATCGGAAAAATGTGAATGGGAGAAGAGAAAAACCAGAGCCTCTGGTCATGGTAGATTGCCTGAAACAAGTTCACCCCATTATTATCATGTCTTGAGAATATTCATCTCTCTAGGAGCATTTCCTTTACTTCCAGAATACCTCTTAACCTCAGTCTCTCTAGTATATTGAGATTGTCCTTTGAGCTGAAAGATATGAATGCGTGTTGAAGTAATGATGTCTCAGTCTCTATAGTAAGTGTGACTACCTTGTGTTCCAGATTTTAATTCGTTAAGGTATCTTTTGTAAAGTTGGGTATTTCTTAAACTTAAATGTAAACAAGCATTCATCAGGATTGTATTTAACTTACTTAATCCCATCGTAAGGTATCTTAGATACAAATAGCCACATGAAGAACTGTTAGCTGTTGTTATACAAATGTGGAATCTTTTCTGTTAATCAAATATATCCTGTGTGTGTGTGTTTTGTGTCGGGGGTGGCACCTTTGGCAAGGGTCAACCCCCAAAGAGGGCATGTTACCATGACCATTTCTGCCCACCGTGGAGGCAGATCAGCCTATTTTTTTTAGGCCCATCTGCCCCCAAGGGGGGCAGAAGGCACCAAGATGTCAGAGATTTCTTTTTTTGGTTCCCTTTGTTTTTTTGTGTGCTGTGGTGCCCCCTTTGACAAGGGTCACCCTCCTCCCCCGAAGGGGGCACAGAGCTGTTGGCCATTTCTGCCCCCCTTGGGGGCAGACTGGCCTATTTTTTTAGGCCCATCTGCCCCCAAGGTGGGCAGAATCCACTTAGACACCAGGGATTTTGTGTGTGTGTTTTGTGTGGGTGGGGGGGCGGCCCCTTTGGCAAGCATCGCTCCCCAAAGGGGGGCACATTACTGATGACCATTTCTGCTCCCCTTGGGGGCAGATCGGGCCATTTTTTTTAGGCACATCTGCCTTCAAGGGGGCCAGAAGCCACTTAGGCACCAGGGACAATTTCTAAGTTCTGGGTGGTGGGTTGTTTGTCAACTGGTGAAGTATTTGTATTTGTGATTATAACAGTTTATTTCTTCTTTTTGTTCTAGTTCAAAGCTTTTGCCACCTTTGCTGTGGATCCTTGCGGTTTTGGCAGTAGTTGTCCTGTGGTTTGCATAGTTGCATGTTTTAGTAAGTGAAAGCAATTTACTCCAAAGGAGTATTGTTGACATGCATGAATGACATGTTTGTAGGTGGTGTACTAAATGCAGGATTGTGTGTGAAATTGTCCTTAGATTTGAGCACAATGATATTTGTGTTTTCATATGTCTAATTTGCTTTTTCCTTTTTTCTTTTTAGTGGGATATCATTGGTGATTGCTGTGTCTGTGTAGAGTAGTTTCTGGTGAGTATCTTTTTCAGGCAAGTGAGTGGTATAGTTTTTTAGTACATAACTCTTTGTGATAAAGCTACACTTTGTTTATTACTTATTTTAGTGCTGGTTGTTGTTGGCAATCCATTTGTCGGTAGTGAGGATCATGGCTAGCCGCAGAGTGACCGCTCAGCAGGTTGTTGGCATGCTTTTTTAGTCATCTTCAGACCATGATTACGAGACTGACTCTGCATCTGAGGCAGAGGAGGAAGTGAGAGATTCTGGCAGGGAGTTTTCTGTCCGAGAGGATTCTTTTGATGAGGAAGCCACTCTCAGTGCAGATGAAGGGCCTGTTTTAGAGGAGGAAATTGATGTGCCAAGAGTGCAGCAGCCTGGGGCTGAAGGGTTACCCATTAGAAGACCTGACAGCTGGATTGCCCCAAACATGGAGCAGCCACAGTTACCTGCATTTACTGGTCTCCCAGAGTGTAGAGTCAATACAGAAAACTTTTTGCCTGTCAATTTCTTTCACTTGTTAATGGACAATGTATTTTTGGAAGAGATTGTGGAGCACACTAATGTGTAAGCGGAGCAATATTTGAGGGACAACGCTTCCAGTCTTAGGCCTCAGTCTAGAGCTACTCAATGGGTTCCCACATATCTAGAAGAGATGAAAAAGTTTTTAGGTTTGACTTTTTGGGTGGGGTTGATAAGGAAGCTGTCACTGGCTTCTTATTGGTCTACTAGTCCCTTGATGGCAATGGCTATATTTCCTGCAACTATGACTCGTAATCGCTTTTTGCTTCTTCTTCGTATGCTGCATTTTGTAGACAATGCTCTAGCCTTGCCACGAGATCACCCTGATTGTGAACGTCTTTTTAAGATTAGGCCTGTCCTTGATCATTTTGTAGAACGTTTTCAGAGGTATATGTTCCAAGCAAAGAGAAAAGTGTGGACGAGTCTTTGGTCTTTTTCAAGGGGCGTTTAGTTTTTAAGCAGTACATTCCTAGTAAGAGGGCACGGTATGGGATTAAGTTGTATATGCTGTCAGAAAGCAGTACAGGATACGTGTATAATTTCCGGGTCTACACTGGTAAGGATTCCAGTATTGACCCTTCTGGTTGTCCGGCACACAGTTAGTGAAAAAATTGTGTGGGAACTTGTGTGGGAACTTGGTAGACGACTGTTTAACAAAGGTCACCATTTGTACGTAGATAATTTCTACACTGGAGTACAGTTGTTCAAGGAGTTGTTTAGAGTGGACACTGTTGCTTGTGGTACAATCCGTTCTAACCGGAAAGGCTATCCAAGGGAGCTTGTCTGTAAAAAACTTGATAAGGGACAGTGGAGTGCCTTGTAGAATAATGAGCTGCTAGCTCTGAAATTTTCAGACAGGAGGGATGTGTACATGCTATCTACCTTCCATGATGAGAGTACTTCCCCTGTGACTGTTTGGGGTCAGGTTGCTGAAGTGCACAAACCTGCGTGCATTTTGGACTACAATAGGCACATGGGTGGTGTTGATAGAGTAGATCAGAGGTTGGAACCTTACACTGCTCTTCGTAAGTCTTACGTGTGGTACAAAAAGTTTGCCCTACATTTATTTCATTTGGCAACTTTTAATGCCTTTATTGTGTTCAAGATTGTTCACCTGAGTCAAGGATGACGGTGATAGAGAGCCTTGTTGTGGTGGAACAGGCAAGAGTTCCTAGAGTAGCCATGTTGGAGGATGTGGCTAGATTGAAAGATCGCCACTTTCCAGATCACATTCCTCCCACTCCCAAAAAAGACTTACCCACTAAGAAATGTAGAGTATGTGCCTGAAGAGGTATCCGGAGGGAGAGCTGGATGTACTGCCCCGATTGCCCTTCAAAGCCTGGGTTGTGTGTGCCCGGCTGTTTCAGAAATTACCACACAAATTAAAATGTGAGGAAATACCGTGAGCGTAAACTGCCTATTTTATATTTTCATGTGTTCAGTTTCACGGTTGGCATTACTGTCATGTATTTAGGTAGAGCTTTTGTGTTTGCAGTTTTGTACTTATTTTATAATTAGTTAAGTGGTTTCTTTGTTGTTTATAAACGAAAAAAAAGTGATGGCGGTGTGCGTGGGGTGGCGCTTGGCTGGTGGTGTGTGTGAGGTGGTGCTTGGCTGGCGGTGTGCTTGGGGTGGTGCTTGGCTGGCGGTGTGTGTGGGGTGGCGCTTGGCTGGCGGTATGCGTGGGATGGCGCTTGGCCGGCGGTGTGCTTTGGGGTGGTGCTTGGCTGGCGGTGTGCGTGGAGTGGCGCTTGGCTGGCGTTGTGCTTGGGGTGGCTCTTGGTTGGTGATGTGCGTGGAATGGTGCTTGGCTGGCGGTGTGCTTGGGGTGGCGCTTGGCTGGCGGTGTGCTTGGGGTGGCGCTTGGCTGGCGATGTGCGTGAGATGGCACTTGGCTGGCGGTGTGTGTGGAGTGACGCTTGGCTGGCAGTGCCAGCCAAACGTCAGTCCACACACTCCCTTCAGTTAGTGTGACTGCTGTATCAGGTATGTGGGCGTATGTAAGTGATGGGCCATTGAGTGCCGCTGTCTGTCGATGCAAGTGTTGTAATGTGCTGGGTCCGTGGCTGGCAGCGTGAATGGTCTTGTGCATGTCATGTATGAAAGGTGTGTGAATGGACTGTAAAATGGGTGGTGCCTTGACGCGACTTTACAGCTCACGAGCTGTGAGTCATTGGTTCAGTTTTTTGGCCTTTCAGTTATTAACAGTGCATTTCACTTTTGTGAAATCTCTTCTTAATAAAATGTGATCTACTGAACCATCACTCACCCTTGTGCCAAATCCAACCAGTATGTGTGGTACAAATGACAAAACCTGCTCCGCTGTAATCAGGCGTCGCAGCACACTTGTGACACGCAAGGTGTCTCAGGTGGGACCCCGATGATGAAGCATGCCACCAACTTGGTTGGTGGGTGAGGGCTCTTTTTCACATAACCTAAGTGCGTTTCTTTTCACAATTTTAGTGTTTGGCACATCACGGACATACGTGGACACATCAAAATGACATATTGCAAAACTACCGGTGTTTGGGGGAAGGGGGCACCTATGTTTTTGGTCGTGGGTGCGGCCTTCATTTAGGGAAACCTACCAAACCCAGACATTTTTTTAAACTAGACACGACAAGGAGTCCAGGGAGCTGTGGCTTGCGTGGATCCCCCAACATTTTCTCACCCAGACTCCTATGCAAACCTCAAAATTTGCTTAAAAAAACATATTTTCTGACTTTTCTTAGTAGGATCACTGCTCCCGCACAAATTTCTACTCCCCAGCATTCCCCTCACTCTCTCAAGTAAAATGACAACTCACTTGTGTGGGTCCCCAAAGCAGAGTCAGCCTAAAGATATATAAAAGAAGAATATGTCCTTATCAACTCGCTGTGCTATCCCCTCTATTTCTACAAGTTTTTGGCCTTATTCTGTTGCAGGCACCTGGCCAACCCACACAAGTGAGGTATCATTTTTATCTGGAGACTTGGGGGAACGCTGGGTGGAAGGAAATTTGTGGCTCCTCTCAGATTCCAGAACTCTCTGTCACCAAAATGTGAGGAAAAAGTGTTTTTTAGCCAATTTTTGAGGTTTGTAAAGGATTCTGGGTAACAGAACGTGGTGAGAGCCTGACAAGTCAACCCATCTTGGATTCCCCTAGGTCTCTAGTTTTCAAAAATACACAGGTTTGGTAGGTTTCCCTAGGTGCCGGCTGAGCTACAGGCCAAAATCCACAGGTAGGCACTTTGCAAAAAACACCTCTGTTTTCTTTGAGAGAATGTGATGTGTCCACTTTGTGTTTTGGGGCATTTCCTGTCGCGGGCACTAGGCCTACCCACACCAGTGAGGTACCATTTTTATAGGGAGACTTGGGGGAACGCTGGGTGGAAGAAAATGTGTGGCTCCTCTCAGATTCCAGAACTCTCTGTCACCGAAATGTGAGGAAAAAGTGTTTTTTTAGCCAAATTTTGAGGTTTCAAAGGATTCTCGGTAACAGACCCTGGTGAGAGCCCGACAAGTCACCCCATCTTGGATTCCCCTAGGTCTCTAGTTTTAAAAAATGCACAGGTTTGGTAGGTTTCCCTAGGTGCCAGCTGAGCTAGAGGCCACAATCCACAGGTAGTCATTTTGCAAAAAACACCTCTGTTTTCTTTGAGAAAATGTGATGTGTCCATTTTGTGTTTTGGGACATTTCCTGTCACGGGCAGTAGGCCTACCCACACAAGTGAGGTACCATTTTGATCGGGAGACTTGGTGGAATGCTGGGTGAAAGAAAATATGTGGCTCCTCTCAGATTCCAGAACTCTCTGTCACCGAAATGTGAGGAAAAAGTGTTTTTTTAGCCAAATTTTGAGGTTTGCAAAGGATTCTGGGTAACAGAAACTGGTGAGAGCCCCACAAGTCACCCCGTCTTGGATTCACCTAGGTCTCTAGTTTTCCAAAATGCACAGGTTTGGTAGGTTTCCCTAGGTGCCAGCTGAGCTAGAGGCCAAAATCCACAGGTAGGGACTTTGCAAAAAACATCTCTGTTTTCTTTGAGAAAATGTGATGTGTCCACTTTGTGTTCTGGTACATTTCCTGTCACGGGCACTAAGCCAACCCACACAAGTGTGGTACCATTTTTATCGGGCGACTCGGGGAAACACTGGGTGGAAGGAAATTTGTGGCTCCTCTCAGATTCCAGAACTCTGTCACCGAAATGTGAGGAAAAGGTGTTTTTTTAGCCAAATTTTGAGGTTTCAAAGGATTCTGGGTAACAGACCCTGGTGAGAGCCCCACAAGTCACCCCATCTTGGATTCCCCTAGGTCTCTAGTTTTAAAAAATGCACAGGTTTGGTAGGTTTCCCTAGGTGCCGACTGAGCTAAAGGTCAAAATCCACAGGTAGGCACTGTGCAAAAAACACCTCTGTTTTCTTTGAGAAAATGTGATGTGTCCACTTTGTGTTTTGGGGCATTTCCTGTCACGGGCAGTAGGCCTACCTACACAAGTGAGGTACCATTTTTATTTGGAGGCTTGGGAGAACGCTGGGTGGAAGGAAATTTGTGGCTCCTGTCAGATTTCAGATCTCTCTGTCACCGAAATGTGAGGAAAAAGTGTTTTTTTAGCCAAATTCTGAGGTTTACAAAGGATTCTGGGTAACAGAACCTGGTGAGAGCCCAAGTCACCCCGTCTTGGATTCCCCTAGGTCTCTAGTTTTCAAAAATGCACAGGTTTGGTAGGTTTGCCTAGGTGCCGGCTGAGCAAGAGGCCAAAATCCACAGGTAGGCACTTTGCAAAAAACACCTTGGTTTTCTGTGGAAAAATGTGATGTGTCCACGTTGTGTTTTGGGGCATTTCCTGTTACGGGCACTAGGCCTACCCACACAAGTGAGGTACCATTTTTATCGGGAGACTTGGGGGAATGCTGGGTGGAAGGAAATTTGTGGCTCCTCTCAGATTCCAGAACTCTCTCTCACCGAACTGTGAGGAAAAAGTGTTTTTTTTTAGCCACATTTTGAGGTTTGCAAAGGATTCTGGGTAACAGAACCTGGTGAGAGCCCCACAAGTCACCCCGTCTTGGATTCCCCTAGTTCTCTAGTTTTAAAAAATGCACAGTTTTGGTAGGTTTGTCTGGGTGCCGGCTGAGCTAGAGGCCAAAATCCACAGGTAGGCACTTTCCAAAAAACACCTCTGTTTTCTGTGGAAAAATTTGATGTGTCCACGTTGTATTTTGAGGCATTTCCTGTTGCGGGCACTAGGCCTACCCACACAAGTGAGGTACCATTATTATCGGGAGACTTAGGGCGAAATCTGGGTGGAAGGAAATTTGTGGCTCCCAAATGAGAGAAAAAAGTGTTGTTTTAGCCAAAGTTTGAGGTTTACAAAGGATTCTGGGTAACAGAACCTGGTGAGAGCCCCACAAGTCACTCTGTCTTGGATTCCCCTCAGTCTCTAGTTTTAAAAAATGCACAGGTTTGGTAGGTTTCCCTAGGTGCCGGCTTAGCTGGAAGCCACAATCCACAGGCAGGCACTTTGCAAAAAACACCTCTGTTTTCTTTGAGAAAATGTTATGTGTCCACTTTGTGTTTTGGGGCATTTCCTGTCACGGGCACTAGGCCTACCCACACAAGTGAGGTACCATTTGTATCGGGAGACTTGGGGGAACATAGAATAGCAAAACAAGTGTTATTGCCCCTTGTCCTTCTCCACATTGTTTTCTTCCAAATATAAGACAGTGTGTAAAAAAGACATCTATTTGAGATATGCCCTGTAATTACATGCTAGTATGGGCTCCCCAGAATTCAGAGATGTGCAAAGAACCACTGCTCCTCAACACCTTATCTTGTGCCCATTTTGAAAATACAAAGGTTTTCTTGATACCTATATTTGACTCTTCATATTTCAGCAAATGAATTGCTGTATACCCGGTATAAAATCAAAACCCACTGCAAGGTGCAGCTAATTAATTGGCTCTGGGTACCTAGGGTTCTTGATGAACCTACGAGCCCTATATATACCCGCAACCAGAAGAGTCCAGCAGACGTAACGGTATATTGCTTTGAAAAATCTGACATTGCAGGAAAAAGTTAGAGAGTAAAACAGAGAGAAAAATGGCTGGTTTTTTCACCTAAATTCCAATATTTTTTTATTTCAGTTGTTATTTTCTGCAGGAAACCCTTGTAGGATCTACACAAATTACCCATTGCTGAATTCAGACTTTGGTCTACTTTTCAGAAATGTTTAGATTCCTGGTTTCACACCCTTTTCTGTCACTGACTGGAAGGAGGCTGAAAGCACAAAAAATCGTAAAAATGGGGTATGTCCCAGTAAAATGCGAAAATTGTGTTGAAAAATTGGGTTTTCTGATTCAAGTCTGCCTGTTCCTGAAAGTTGGGAAGCTGGTGATTATAGCACCGCAAACCCTTTGTTGATGTCATTTTCAGGGGAAAAAACACAAGCCTTCTTCTGCAGCCCTTTTTTCCAATTTTATTTTAAAAAAAACGAATTTTTCACTATATTTTGGCTAATTTCTTGGTCTCCTTCAGGGGAATCCACAAAGTCTGGGTACCTCTAGAATCCCTAGGATGTTAGAAAAAAGGACGCAAATTTGGCGTGGGTAGCTTATGTGGACAACAATTTATGAGGGCCTAAGCGCGCCCTGCCCCAAATTGCCAAAAAAAGGCCTGGCACCTGAGGGGGAAAGGCCTGGCAGCGAAGGGGTTAAGCGCTTCGTTTAAACAAAGAGAAACCTTCGCGGGGCAGAATATCAGTCAAGCGGAGATGAAGGAGTCAGTTTAATCTTAGAAATTTACCTCCCAGGAATGCTTTATTAAAAAAGGTTCATAACATATGCCAAAATGCACATTTGGGTATGGGCGAAGATATGTATCTTTCAAATAAGAAAAAAATATGTTCGTTGGCGGTTACATTAACTTTTTTTTTAGAAATTACCTAAAACAGTTTTTAATCAACCTGAATAAAAAATAGTTGGTTCTCTTTCCTGAAGATGAAGGCACTTGAAAGACGCGCAGCTGCCTTTCGCAAAACACTTTTGCATGAGATTTGTGCAATACAGAATATGTATTTGCATAATAAACATGTGGTAAATGTCAGGTATTTCAGGAAATTAATCCAGCCGCCTTCCTAGGCCTGTGTTTGCTTGTCTGCTACATACAAGCGGTAGTTTGTTTTGGCTACCACAAAATCTTCCTAAGAGTACAATGTATGAACATCATATATCAAGCTTAGTGCCAAATCAAAAGCAACATTTTGAAGTTAAAAAGTGCTGAGCAAGATGCAGGGCAACTAGAGGTATGCTAACGTGTGGTTAGTAATTGAATTTTACATTGCCATCCTTCGCGTGTAATTATCTGAAGTGTACTTTTGTACACCCCAGTCACCTTTTAACTTCTTCCTATTGTTTTCGTAATTTAAAAAGTTTATTTTATGTAATAATTTCTATAGCAAAAATCCATTCAACTCAATTACCCAGTCTTTCCTACGTTAAAAAACAAATCAAGTCACATAAAAGCTGTAAATCCGAATAATTAAATTTTAAAAACGTATGATAAACGTTGTGCACAGCAGATATTAGCATCACTAATTGCCTCCGGATACAGACTGCTTTCTCAATAATTCCTCAAAATCATTCTAAAATTCGTACTACAGACAGACATTTAGTTAGCAACAACTGACATTAGAAATGCCCATGCCCCAAGAACATAAATTATTTAGCGTCCATCAACAAGAGACGAAACAACCCCCCTTCCTTATTAGACAGTAAAGACCTGGATAGACAAAATGCCGCTGTTATGAACACAGACCTTAAACCATGTAGTCTCTCATTAGGAATTGCCCAGAAAAAGTACGTGGTAATACCGCTCCCAGTATTACTGATACCGAGGGATTATCAACAGCGCAGGGTTACCTCTTAATTTCAAATTGTGTGAAGGGAAAACAGAATGATCACAGAAATGTGTGCTGTGTAATGATTTTTGCTTGGTTTCCTCACAATCGGGGTAGTTTTCTACACTCACATTTCTCTAGGTGTAACCATTGTGAAACGCAATGATGTATTACTTACTGTATTGGGTGTTACCACAACACTTACAACATTGATTTGGCCAGACACAGAGGTTTTCAAACAACGTTTCTGGATTGTTTTAGCAATCAGTCAAGCTATTTTTACACTTTACGTTTTTAGATACCTGGTAATGTTGGAGGTGCAGGAAGTGAGCATCTACTCCGGATGCGTTTGCACACGTTTTATCTTGAAAATCTGAAATGTTCTGATTACTTTACTTAAAAGAATGTCTGTTTCAAGGTGAGCTAAAGTAAATAGCAACCTCAACTTCGCAGACCAACAAGTTTTACTAAAAACAAAATAGTTATTTTACACAGTTTACATTGGACTACGCAGACTAGTGAATTGAAGCAAGCTAAGGCCTCATGTACAAACAACAAAGCCATTTCGCAGAAGTAAAAACCTACAATTCACACTATTTGCGACCACAGATTGGCTTTATTAAATGTATTTTAAGCCCATTTTTGATTTGGTACAAGTTACCAAAATGTAGACTGGATTTAGAAAGGCATACCAAATTGCTGATCGGAAGGGGAGTTTTAGGGTGATTCTTTATAGTATGTCTCCGAAATTTGAGACATACCTCATGAATATAAAGTAGGTCAAATTGACACACCTAGGAATCCGAATTTTGTGAACCAATCTAGTAGTCACAGGCCTATTCGCAACATTCTTTTTGATCTGCAAACGTTCGTTACACAATTGGCAGTCCCATTTTGTGAATGGAAATTTCATACATCAGGCCCCTAAGCCCTGTCCACTGTTATGTTTGCGTATTGGGACATACCAGGTATAAGAGGGGTGTTTTCGCAGCATGTGAGGTAACACGCGTGAATAACCACCCTGTAAACGGAGGGACGTTTGATTTGCCCCTGACGTCATGAAAGATAATAAAAGGGCCGGTTGGCTGGGCGCCAACAGGCATAGAAGCAGAGTATCAGAACTAAATGTGTGGTGTCCATTTATTTACCTGCACCGCATTTCAGTGAAGGGTCCCGGTACAAAAACGGGCGTTGTTTGGAACACAACATCCACCACTGCTCATTAACTCTTACCAGTTCTCTATCTCCTCCTTGCCAATTATTATAGCTGAGACAGCGGATGTAGACCGTGTTGCTCTGCAAAACAAGTCTAACTTCAATTGGGATAACTCTCTTCTCATACTGGGCTGGCACAAGCAACTCTGGGATTTATTTGGAGTTTGACCGATGGGATATTTGACCATGTCATTCATGCAGTGGATGTCCTGCTGCTGTGTTACAATTACAGTATAGATTATGACATTTTCAATAAGGCCAACAGGATATCTACACATTTTAATGGAGTACCCTATCCGATAAACTCTCAATATCGTATTTTGTTTAATTTAAAGAACTTTCAGTGGATTGTGATGTGAGTATGGGCTTTGAAGAGACTAAGGGCCAGATGTAGCAAAAAATAAATTTGCGACTTGCAAATTACGAGTCATTCCGACTCGCAAATTGCAACTCGCAAAAGTGCATGCAGAAAGGTGTCTCAGACACCTTCTGCGACTCGCTATGGGGTCGCATAGCGAGTCCATGCACTCACAGGCTGAAAAAATATTTTCCGCGACATTCAAAAAGGGGAAGGGGTCCCATGGGGACCCCTTCCTGTTTGCGAATGCTTTACCACCCACTTCAAGTGGATGGTAACTGCGAGTTGGTTTGCGACCGCTTTCGCGGTCATAAAGCAACTCAATATCGCGATGCGGTCGCAAATAGGAAGGGAACACCCCTTCCTATTTGCGAGTCGGAATCACATTTTGCGAGTCGGTACCGACTCGCAAAATGTGACTCTGCATCGCAATGGCCGTTTTGCATGTCGCAAACTGCGTTTTTCGCAGTTTGCGACATGCAAAACGGTTGCTACCTCTGGCCCTAAGCCCCTCCAATTTCTGGTCATAATTTGTCCTTAGCAGCTTTGGTTCCACCTTGCCAATCCTCATACCTCAGAGCTGATATAAAGTATAAGCCAAATACAGCACAGATAGAGTGCTATGTGGCTCACTGAGTGGAGAAAAGTCATGAATTACAATTTTTTTGTATATAAGGTATAGATGTTTCCTCGTGATTCGTACCTCTTAGGATGTTCATAATGAATGAAATGCCCATTGAGTTGAGAAGACAAATGGAAAATAATACTATTCCATCCATTATACTACGAATACTATACCTACACCTAGGCCTAATGTAATGTTTGGGGTCGAAGGTTATCTAGCAACATCAATGTACAGATTTGTTGAGAAGCAAGTTAAACAAATCAGTGTTAGCAGAACAAGTACTAACTTTGAATGAATGTGATGTCTCATGTAAACCCATTACTTATCTCTTTTAAATCTACTATTTGCATTCACTCTGCTGTCGGTCGTTTTTCATTTTTGCCCATTCTTGTATTGTATTGTCAAATCATCAGTATTTTTCTGAGTGATGTCTCAAGAGGGTAAACACATCCCAGGATAAAGATATAAAGAAGGGGATTAATGAAATTTCCCCAAGTAATAAATCTAATCAATTAGCGAAAGAGGAAGCATCCACAAGAGGTAAGTATTTGAGATTGAATAAATTATGTAGCAGATTCCTCTTCGATGTTAAAATAAATGCTGTTTTTACTTTATTTAGTTCATGGGATTTTGAAGGGACTTTGCCAAACACTTTCCAAGACATCACATCAAGTTGCAGTAAAGGATGAATTATGCTCAATTTATACAAAGTTTATGCCATTTAAACCATGAAACAGATGTTAAAAGCTAGTTACATGGTGCTACCAGCACTGGAACGAAAAAGGAGCCCATGAATTCTAAATCAGTTTATATTGCACATGGGCTCTTAAAATAATTAGAAGAGCTTATTGAATCACTTGTATTAGGTGTTTGCGTAAATGGAGAAAGTTTTTTAATTGGCAATCTAAGGGTGAGGCAAAACTTGAAAGAAATAAACACATTGTGGTAAAGAATGTTCTTTTGCTAACTACCTCTCTCAAATAGTTCTCCAAGTTGTGTTGAAAGATCGACCCTGGGTATGCGAAAGCTCCAAACATTAGTCATTAAATCTCCATATACAGGGGCTATTTCAGAAGGAACATGTTTTGACTACATAGTTCAGCCTCAAGTGTATGTAGATTAATTTAGATTGGGTATGAGAGAGGTCCAATGAAAAACAAGCGATGCATAATGTATCAAACAGAAATGACTTTGAAAGTACGAGAAAATATTAAAAAAATTCATTGAGCTTTATTCCTAAATCAAGCCAACATGTGCTTCGTGATGCATATTTCTTCTTTAAAGGCCAAACATATCTATATCACATTCTCTTTCCAAATAAGAGTTGGATGTGTCTTGAAGATTGCCAATTATGCTTCATTCTTTATCTCTTAGAATTTCAGGAAAGTACCAGATAGTGTCTTTTTTCATGATGAATTTCAGACATCAGGTCCCTAAGCCCGGTCCACCACTACTATTAGCTCTCATCGGCTCTGACTCCCTTTGCCAATCGTTATAACACTGACGACTAATGGAGAGCGTGCTGCTCTGCACAAGAAGTACAACTTCAATTGGAATAACACACATCACACAGTAGGCCGCCACAATCAAGCCTGGGATTTATGTGGAGATTGGCTAATTTGGATATTGGTCATGTCATAAATGCGGTGGATGTCTCATCCTTAAATACGGCAAATCATAAACCAAACATTTTGATGGAGTAACCTATTCACTAAACTGTAAATGCACGCCTTTGTTAAATTTAAACAACTTGCAGTGTATTGCGGTGTGAGTAAAGGTTTTGAATTGAGAGATTAAGCCCTGCCAATTCCTGGTCTTCTTTAATGCTTAGAGTTTCTGACTCTATCTTGCCGATCCTCATTGCTCAGAGAGCTGATGTGAAGCATGAGCCACTCATTAGTGTATGGAGAGTGCTAAGTGCATCACTGAGTGGCCAACAGGATGACTGGTGAAGGAGCTAGGAATGACACATTTTAAGATGAAAGAAGGCAAAATGCCTATTACTTTGCTGAAATAATAGGAGATATGGAGTGAAGCACTGTTAGATCTGACATCCTTAGCATGGTCTTCCCCTGAACATTTTGCTTTGAAACCTCTTGTTTTGCTGAATCATTTTTTTTGTTTGGCTTTAGGACTCGGTGCACTTTATCACTGCTAACAGGTGACAAAATGCTTATGAACTCTCCCTAACGCATGATAAAATTGACTTTAACCTAATGTGCATACTTAACTTGCTTGTATGTCCCTAGTAAGTAGTATTAGATGTACCCAGAGCTTGTAAGTTAAATGCTACTAGTTGGCTTACAGCACTCATTGGGCCACCCACTAAAGCAGCCCTTTAAAGAGTGCTTCAGGTCTGCTGCTGTAGCCTGTAGTGCAGTTTTAAAACTGCCTTTTTGACCTGGCAACATAAACCTTTTTACCAGGCCTAAGTCTTCCTTTTTACTACATGTAAGTCACACCTAAGGTAGGCGCTAAAGGTTCTTAGGGCAAGGTGCATTGTATTTAAAAAGTAGGACATTTGTGTTTCAAACTTTAAATGTCTTGGTAGTGAAAAGCTCCACATTATTTTTTCACTGCTGTAAGGCTTATCTCTCCCAGTGACTAACAATGGGGGACCTGATTACATTTAATACGGGATTACCTTATTTTGGAAGCACCTAGGGATGTCCAGTTTACACTCAACTGAATTGTAGTTTAAAAACCTCTTTAATAGTGTTAGAAATGTGGTCTTTGGTTTGCTGTCAGGCTACCCCCTTTCGAAGCAAGGACCCTCACTCTAGTCAAGGTAAAGGAGAATCACCCTCAGTTAACCCCCACTCCCCCCCTTGGTAGCTTTGCACAAGTAGGTAGGCTTAACTTCATAAGCAAAGTGTAAAGTATTTGGACCAACACACACAGTAATACAGTGAAACACAAAAAAATGGACACCACACCAGTTTAGAAAAATAGGTAATATATTATCTAAATCAAACAAGCCAAAATGACAAAAATGAATTATGCACAAGTTGATATATGAATTTTCAAAAGAATAAGAGTCTTAGGGGGTGATTCAGACTATGGCGGACGGCGGAGGACGTCCGCCATAGTACCGCCGCCAAATGACCGCACCGCGGTCAAAAGACCGCGGTGGCCATTCAGACATTTCCTCTGGGCCGGCGGGCGCTCTCCAAAAGAGCGCCCGCCGGCCCAGAGGAAATGCCCCTGCAACGAGGACGCCGGCTCAGAATTGAGCCGGCGTAGTTGCAGGGGTGCGACGGGTGCAGTTGCACCCGTCGCGTATTTCAGTGTCTGCAAGGCAGACACTGAAATACTTAGCGGGGCCCTCTTATGGGGGCCCAGCGGCACCCCCTACCGCCATCCTGTTCATGGCGGGTTTCCCGCCATGAACAGGATGGCGGTAGGGGCTGTCAGAATCCTCATGGCGGCGGAGCGCGCTCCGCCGCCATGAAGGATTCCCCCGAGCAGCGGTAAGTCGGCGGGAGCCCACCGACTTGCCGCTTCTGACCGCGGCTGAACCGCCGCAGTCAGAATGCTCGTGGGAGCACCGCCAGCCTGTTGTCAGACTGGGTCAGAATGACCCCCTTAATCCTTAGAAAACGTTGAGAATGCTGTTGTTACAGAAAGTACCTGGTTAGCGTAGAAAATAAAGCCGCACGGGTGAGCGTGCATAAAAAAAGGCAAGCGATGCGTCGATTTCTCGCTCATAAGGGAGACCGTGCAGCTTTTCTTCTCTGGTCGGATCGGCGTGTGTCATTTCCTCTCTCCCGCAAGAGAGTGATGCATCGATTCCCAGTTGGGGACCTCGCGACATGGCAGGCTTTGCGTTGATTTTTCACGTCCAGCGATGTTGCGTTGAAAACTGGTCGCACGGTGTCAGGAAACCGTGCTGCATGGGGCTTGCGTTGTTATCAGCAGCCGCAAGTGGGTGTTGCAGGTTGTTTCTCCAGCCGTGATGCATCGATCTCCCAGCCACGATGCAGGTGATGCAGCGATTTTAGCCGCGAGGCCGGCGGCACGTCATTTATCAGCCTTGTTGCAGATGGTGCATCAAAAATTTCCCAGCACGGCGGTCTGTGAATGAATTTCTATCCTTTTCCACCCGCTTCACATTTCAAGGGCCCAGAGACAGGTTAGGGCGCCACTTGGCAGGGCAGGAGTCTCAGCAGAGAGTCCAGGTGATGGCAGAGAGAAGTCTTTGTTGTCCCTGAGACTTCAACAACAGGAGGAAAGCTCAGTTCAAGCCCTTGGACATTCTTCACCTGTGGGAAGTCACACAAAAGTCAGTCTTTGTCTTCTTTCAGGCAGAAGCAGCTACTGCAGGCCAACCCAGCAAAGCATAGTCACAGGCAAAGGGGCAGTACTCCTTCTCCAGCTCTCCAGCTCTTCTCCTTGGCAGAGGTTCCTCTTGGTTCCAGAAGTAATCTTGAAGAAATCTGAAGTATGGGGTTTTGGGTCCACTACGTATACCCCTTTCTGCCTTTGAAGTTGTCAAACTTCAAAGGAAAGTCTCTGTTGTTCACAGGATCCTGCCTTGCCCAGACCAGACTCCAGTCACACACAAGGGGGTTGGAGACTGCATTGTGAGAGGGCAGGCACAGCTCATTCAGATGTAAGTGACCACTCCTAACTCCACTCTAGCACAGATGGCTCATCAGGATATGCAGGCTACACTCCAGCTCAATTTGTCTCACTGTCTAGAGGGGATTCACAAATAGCCCAACTGTCAAACTGACCCAGACAGGGAATCCACAAACAGGCAGAGTCACAGAATGATTTAAGCAAGAAAATGCCTACTTTCCAAAAGTGGTATTTTCAAACTAACAATCTAAAAACCAACTTCACTAAAAGATGTATTTTTAAATTGTGAGTTTAGAGACCTCAAACTCTATATTTCTATCTGCTCTCAAAATTAATCTAAAATTTAATAATATTTAAAGGCAGCCCCCATGTTAAACTATGGGAGAGATAAGCCTTGCAACAGTGAAGCCTGAATTTAGCAATATTTCACTGTTATGACATGTAACACACATCAGTACATGTCCCACCTTTAGCATACACCTACCTAGAGCCTACCTTAAGAGTGCCTTACATGTATGAAAAGGCAAGGTTTAGGCCTGGCAAGTGGGTACACTTGCCAAGTCGAATTGGCAGTTTGAAACTGCACACACAGACACTGCAGTGGCAGGTCTAGGCCATGTTTACAGGGCTACTAATGTGGGTGGCACCAACAGTGCTGCATGCCCACTAGTAGCATTTGATTTACAGGCCCTGGGCACCTCTAGTGCACTTTACTAGGGACTTACTAGTAAATCAAATAAGCCAATCATGGATAAACTAATAAACAATTCAATTTTCATAGAGAGCTCATGCACTTTAGCACTAGTTAGCAGTGGTACAGTGCCCAGAGTCCTAAAGCCAACAAAACAGGTCAGAAAAACAGGAGGAAGGAGGCAAAAAGTTCAGAGATGACTCTGCAAAAAGGGCCATTTCCAACAAATTGTGACATGGGATATTAAGTCGTAATTCTGAAAATGCCTCTTTTTAGAAATTTAAGAATACACAGGGCTAGCCAATATTCCTCCAAGGAACTGGGTACAGGCAATTCCCCCAAAAATAAATGTTCCTAGAGGAATTATACAGACACAGTTTACCATATTCAGTCACATTGGTCAAAAAGATTCAATTTCCAAGAAACGGAAAAGAGATTGTGCACACGTACAGTTCAGACACACTGCATTGGAAACAAAATCTAGATAGTTGTTAGAATTATGTGCACAGACATGAGTACATGAGACTGGAATGTCCTGGAATCTGAGGGGAGACACAGATTTCCTTCTACCCAGCGTTCCCCCATGTCTCCTGGTAAAAATGGTACCTCACTTGTGTGGGTAGGCCTAGTCCCTGCAAAGAGGAAATACTCCAAAACACAACATAGACACATCATATTTACCTAAAGAAAACTGATCTGTTTTTTGCAAAGTGCCTAGCTGTGGATTTTGGCCTCTAGCTCAGCTGGCACCTTTGGAAACCCACCAAACCTGAACATTTTGTTTTAAACTAGACTCCTAGGGGAATCCCGAATGCGGTGACTTGTGGGGCTCTCACTAGGTTCTGTTACCCAGAATCCTTTGCAAACCTCAAAATTTGGCCAAAAAAAACACTTTTTCCTCACATTTCGGTGATAGAAAGTTCTGGAATCTGAGAGGAATCACATATTTCCTTCCACCCAGCACTCCTGCCAAGTCTCCCAATAAAAATGGTACCTCACTTGTGTGGGTAGGCCTAGTGCTTCCGGCAGGAAACACCCCAAAACACAACATGGACACATCAAGATGATCTATTACAAAACTACCTGTTTTTGCATGGGGGGCCACCTGCATTTGTGGTCCCTAGTGCGGCGGTCATCCAGGGAAACCTACCAAACCCAGATATTTTTGAAAACTAGACACCCGGTGGAGTCCAGGGAGGTGTGGCTTGCGTGGATCCCCCAACATTTTTTTACCAGACTCCTCTGCAAACCTCAAATACAGCTAAATAAAATTACATTTTCCGCACTTTTGTTTGTAGGAACACTGTGCCTGTACAAATTTCCTACCACCCAATGTTCCTCTCGGTCTGGCGATAAAAATTATACCTCACTTGTGTGGGTGGCCCAGGTGCCTGCAACAGGAAAAGGCCAAAAACTTGTAGGACAGCGAGATGATAAGCACAATTTTTTCTTTTATACATTTTTAGGCTGACTCTGCTTTGGGGACCCACAGAAGTGAGGTATCATTTTACTTGGGAGACTGAGGGGAACGCTGCGTGGTAGGACATTTGAGATAAGTGAGGAAAATATGCTTTTTTAGGCACATTTTTGAGGTTTGTAGAGGAGTCTGGGTAAGAACATGTAGCAGAATCCACACAAGCCACATACACCTGGACTCCTCCGGCTGTCTAGTTCTCAATCATGTCTGGATTTGGTAGGTTTCCCTAGATGAGAAATTGCCTCACCGGGGACCAAAAATGCAGGTCCTTGCACCCCTGGAAAAGGAAGTAGTTTTGTAATAGATCATTTTGATGTATCCACATCCTTTTGTGATTTTCCAAACACAAAAATTGTGAAAAGAAATGCACTTCGGTTATGTTAATAAGACCCCTCACCCACCAACCAAGTTGGTGGCATGCTTCAACATCGGGGTCCTACCTGAGACACCTAGCATCTCACAGGTGTGCTGCGATGCCTGATTACAGCTGAGCAGGTTTTATCATTTTTACCACATATACTGGTTGGATTTGGCACGAGGGTGAGTGATGGTAGAGTAGATACAATTTTATTAACAAGAGATTTCACAAAAATGAAATGCACTGTTAATAACTGAAAGGCCAAAAAACTGAACCAATGACTCAGCTTGTGAGCTATAAAGCCACGTCAAGGCACCAACCGCTTTACAGTCCATTCACACTCCTTTTATACATGTCATGCACAAGACCATTCACACTGTCATCCACAGGCCAAGCAAATTACAACACTTGCATCAACAGACAGCAACATTTAAGGGCCCTTCACTTTCATACGCCTAAATGCCTGATACAGCAATCACAGCAGCTGATGGGAGTGTGTGGACTGGCGTTTGGCTGGCAGTGTGTTGCAGTGGCCAACAGCAAATCACTATTTACACCGCCAGCCAAGTGCCACTCCATGCACACCACCATCCAAGCGCCACTCCACGCACACCACCAGCCAAGCACCACTCCACCACACTGCCAGCCAAGCGTCACTCCAAGCACACTGTCATCATTCTTTTTTTAAACAACAAAAAATTACTAACTCATGAGAAATAAGTACAAAACTACAAACACAAATGCTTTACCTAAATACATGACAGTAATGCCAACCATGAAACTGAACATATGAAAATATAAAAAAGGCAGTTTACGCTCACGGTAGTTCCCAGTAATTCTTCTGGGTTTGGTAACTCCTGAAACAGCCAGCCACACACCGCCCAGACTTTGAAGGACGGTCCGGGCAGTACATCCGCCTCTCTCTCCAGATCCCTCTTCGAGCACAGACTCAACATTTCTTAGTGGGCAAGTCTTTTTTGGGAGTGGGATGAACGTGATCAGGAAAGTGGTGATCTTTCAATCTAGCCACATCCTCCACCATGGCTACTCTAGGAACTTTTGCCTGTTTCACCACAATAAGGTTCTCTATCACTGACTCCTGAAATTTAACAAATTTCATCCTTGACTCAGGGGAACTATCCTTGAGCACAATAAAAGCATTAAATGTTGCCAAATGAAACAAATGGATGGCCAACTTTTTATACCACACGTAAGACTTATGAAGAGTAGTGTAAGGTTCCAACCTCTGATCTACTCTATTAACACCACCCATATGCTTATTGTAGTTCAAAATGCATGCAGGTTTGAGCACTTCCACAACCTGAACCCAAACAGCCACAGGTGAAGTACTCTCATCATGGATGGTAGTTAGCATGTACACATCCCTCCTGCCTGAAAATTTCAGAGATATCAGCTTATTACTATGCAAGGCACTGGACTGTCCCCTCTCAAGTTTTTTACAGACAAGCTCCCTTGGATAGCCTTTCCAGTTATAACTGATTGTGCCACAAGCAACAGTGTCCACTCTGAACAATTCATTGAACAACTTCACTCCAGTGTAAAAGTTATCTATGTACAAATGGTGACCTGTGTTAAACAGTCATCCACCAAGTTCCCACACCATTTTCTCACTAACTCCAAAAGTGGGTGGACAACCAGGGTGGTCAATACTGGAATCCCTACCAATATAGACCTGGAAAATGTACACATATCCTGTGCTACTTTCAGACAGCATATACATCTTAATTCCATACCGTGGCCTCTTGCTAGGAATCTACTGCTTAAAAACCAAACGCCCCTTGAACAGGACCAAAGGCTCGTCCACACTTATTTCTTTGCTTGGAACATACATCTCTGAAAACTGATCTACAAAATGATCAAGGACAGGCCTAATCTTAAAAAGACAGTCACAATCAGGCTGATCTTGTGGCAAGGCTAAAGCCTTGTCAACAAAATGCAGCATCCGAAGAAGAAGCAAATACTGATTACGAGTCATGGTTGCGGGAAATATAGTCGTTGCTATCAAGGGACTAGTAGACCAATAAGAAGCCAGTGATGGCATTCTTATCAACCACATCAAAAAACTCAAAACCAAGAACTTTTTCATCTCTTCCACATTTGTGGGAATCTAGTGGGTAGCTCTAGACTGAGGCCTAAGTCTGCCAGCGTTGTCTCTCAAATGCTGCTCACCATACAAATTATTCTGAGCAACAATCTCTTCCAAAAATACATCGTCCATAAACAACTCAAAGAAATTGACAGGCAAAAAGTTTTCTGAATTTACTCTACACCCTGGGAGACCAGTAAAGGCAGGCAACTGTGGCTGCTCCATGTTTGGGGCAACCCAGGTGTCAGGTCTTCCAATGGGAAAGCTTTCAGCCCCAGGCTGCCGCACTATTGGTACATCTGTGTCCCCCACTAAAACAGGCCCTTCATCTGCCCTAAGAGGGGCTTCCTCATCAGAAGAGTCCTCTCGGACAGAAAATTCACGGCCAGAATCTCTCACTTCCTCCTCTGCCTCAGATGCAGAATCAGTCTCAAAATCATGGTCAGAAGACGACTCAAAAAGCATGCCAACAATCTACTGAGCGGTCACTCTGCGGCTAGCCATGATCCTTTCTAACAAGTGTAACCTGACAAATGTGCCTATAACAACCAGCACTGTCTAAAATAAGTAATAAACAAAGTGTGGCGTTATCACAAAGAGTTATGTACTCAAAAACGATACCACTCACTTGCCTGAAAAAGCTACACTCACCAGCAACTACTCTGCACAGACACAGCAATAACCAATGATATCCCACAAAAAAGAAAAAAAGAAAAGCAAATTAGACATAAGACAACACAAATATCATTGTGCACAAATCTAAGGACAATTTCACACACAATCCTGCATTTAGTACACTACCTACAAACATGTCATTCATGCATGTTATTCATGCATGGCAACAAAGCTCCTTAGGAGTAAATTGTTTTTACTTACCTAAAACATGCAACTACGCAAGCCGCAGGTCAACTACTGCTAAAACTGTAAGGAGCCACAGCAAAGAAAGCAAAAGTTTTGAACTAGAACAAAAAGGAGAAATAAATGTTATTCACAAATGCAAATACTTCACCAGTTGACAAACACCCCGTCACCAAGCATTTAGAAAGTTTTTCCTGGTGCCTATGGGGATTCCCCCCCCCCTTGGGGGCATATGGGCCTACAAAAAATAGTTCTGTGCCCTCTTTGGGGGGTCAACCTTGCCAAAGGGGGCACCCCGTACACAAAAAAACAAAGGCAAAAAAAAACAAAACAGGTGGCTTCTGCCCCCCTTGGGGGGATGGACCTAAAAAAACATAGGCTGATCTGCCCCAAGGGAGGCAGAAATGGCCATCAGTAATGTGCCCCTCTGGGGGGTGATCCTTGCCAAAGGGGCTGCCACCAACACAAAAAAAACAAAGGGAACAAAAAAACGCTGGAGTCTTGATGGCTCCGGCAGATGGGCCTAAAAAAATAGGCCGGTCTGCCCCAACGGGGGCAGAAATGGCCATCAGTAGTGTGCCCCCTTTGGGAAGCGACCCTTGCCAAAGGGACCGCCCCCCACACAAAACACACACACACAAGATCCCTGGTGCCTAAGTGGATTCTGCCCTCCTAAGGGGCAAATGGGCCTAGACAAATAGGCCTATCTGCAGTTCTGTGCCCCCTTTGGGGGGTGACCCTTCCCAACACAAAAACAACAAAGAAACAAAGAAAAAAAATCCCTGGCATCTTGGTGGCTTTTGCCCCCCCTTGGAGGCAGAAGGGCCTAAAAAAAATAGGCCCTTCTTGCCTATTTCCCTAAGGGGAGCAGAAATGGCCATCACTTTTATGCCCCTTTTGGGGGGGTGACCTTTTCCCAAGGGGTGCCCCCAAAAAACACATAAACACAACAATCCCTGGGGCCTAGTGGGTTTTGACCCCCCCTGGGGGGCCAGATCGGCTGAAAACATGGCCAATCTAGCCCCGGGGTGGCGAAACATACAAAAATATCACAACCTTAGGGCAACATCTAGTGGGTAGATTCCTGCTCCACGATTGCGGGCCTCGCAATTGTTCTTGGTGCAAAATGCACCCTCACATCAAAACAAATGGCCGATCTAGCCCCCAGGGGGGTCGAAACACGGCTAGGTTATTGCCCCCAGGGGAGCGACCTTTGCCTAAGGGATCGCTCCCCAAAATACACAAAAAAACAATCCCTGGTGTCTAGTGGGTAGATTCCTGCTACACGATCGCGGGCCTCGCATTTGTGCAAAATGCACCCTCACATCCAAAACTGGTCTGAGGATGCATTTTGCACTAAGAAAGTAGCTTTTACTGTTACAGGTGACTGCACTGCATCAAATGGAATGAGCAGGAATGTGCCATATTTACTAATATGTGGTGCATTTCTGCTCTCTATCTGCGCTGGTGCTGATTGCCAATGAAGGTACCCTTGCAACATGGTACAAGGATGCGTGCTTTGCACACAGGATTGTTTTTGTGAAGAAAGGGACACCTTCCCTCACAAAAACAATCCTCAGAGACTTTATTCTCTTTCTCTGCGTGCTGCAGAATACAGCAAACATAAAAAGTGGAAACAACGAGGAGGAAAATACATATTTCTCCTTGTCATGCCTCTGTTGGAATGGCATAGCATTTAGACATATACTCAGGTTTACTACACTTGGCAAATCTAAGAATGCATTAAAATCCATGGGTGGGTGCGTGGGAACCCACATCCTACCCATAGAATGCCTTCCCACTGCAGAGCAAGGGAAGGCAGTAATTTGTGTTTCCTTGCGTTACCCTAGATTTACAGAGCCACGCAAAGACAAGCAGAGTGGCTGTGCATGGCTTGGTAAATCTGACTTAAGCCCTTGTGTTGCCTTGCATAACTTTGAGTGGCACAAGGGCAATGCAAGAGCTTAGTAAAACTGGGTTTCAGTTCATTGTTTCTGTTCTCCTGTGGTAGAGTTTTTGCCCCAAATTACTCTTAATTGCTCAAGTGGGCACGATGGCGTAATTCCAATAATTATGTGCCACAAGAGTAATGTGTGATTACTGAAATGACTCAGATGACTCTGACGTAATTAAAATTTTGACCATGCCCATTTACTTGTCTGTAAGTAATCCTCTTGTATAATAAAATTAATTATTTAATTGTGAAGTGAAAAACCTTGAAGCAGGCCTGGTGACTTCCTTGCAGCACAATGCTTCAAGCAATAGGTGAAGAATTGTGGGTTTGCACTTGACACCAACAGAATGATACATTTATTATAAGTGGAAACTCGCCTGAACTGTTGTTTCCTGACAGATGACATTAATAATTTGTATGTGTGTTAGCCTTTAGGATAGAGGAATTAAGTCGGAATGGAATTAAAGTTAGTGGTTTAGGGGTGAATAGGAAGAACTTTGCTTCGATAACCATGACAAAAAACAGAAAACGATTCATCATAATTACTGTCTAAAGACTCCCTGACTCTTCCAAGAGATTATTGAAAGCTAGTAGAATTAAATATATCTAAGGATGACCGGATCCCTGGTTTAAAGGTGGGGGATTTAAGTCTGTCCACGATGTTTATATCTGGGTTCACTACCTTGATGCAGTGTTACAAAGGAACATGTTAAAGCACACAGAAAGGAAAATGTTGAAGATGACATATTTATTGCATTGTTTGTGGCTGTTTCCGCTACATCCATATTATTTACCTACAGTATTTTTGAAACTACAACTTGTACTCTTAGACCACGTAGCTTTGTACGTATTGTTCTAGCTTTGGGTAGATACTTTTTAAATGGGGAGATATTTTATTTTTTAAATCAAACATTTTCCAGAGTATCTCAGGGCCTCTGGCGAAAATAACTTTTATAATAAATTTGATTTGATTTAATATTGTGCCCCATCTTGGCCAAAAAGTTCTGCTTGCCAGCTATTTCTGTTGATAGATATTATACCAGAAAATGTTTGCCACCCTCACCCTTACAGAGACAGTTCTTAAGATAAGTATACAATGGGAAAATGTGACTGTCCTTTCAAAGATGGCTGCCAAAAATCATGACACAGAAAACAGGCCTGATTCACTAAATCCTTTGTGCATTTCAGTTTAGTTTCCATACACCAATAGTTCTTTTTGTAGGTTTAAACAGGCTATTGTAATTGAAAAAGTAGGTTTTACACTATTATGCTGAATTAAGTAAAGATTTTGCACATAAAAATCTAATTGCATGGGCTGGCAGTGGTCAGAGGTTTAGTGTTCCACGACTGAAATGTACTTTTATTTTGTGCACATCCACACACCTATACATTTGTGCGTATTAATACACTTCTCTGACCCAAACAAACCCTAAAAACACGTTGAAATGTGCTCCATGCAAGAGTAGGAGTAAAATTCCATCCGAGGTAGGAATTAAAGGGAGCACCCTCAAAGTTGTTTGGAGGTATATGGTTGAAGTGTTTCTCTGTGCAGAACAAAATAAAGGAGTTCATTAGAGTTTCGCATGGGTATCTGTTACAACCTATTATTAGTTGTAATGCATTCTCTCCCTAGATTCTCTGTTCCCTGCTGCTGAGCCAGTGTGTGATGTCATGTAATGTTGATGAGTGCCTATAGGAGTGACAGTTAGATAGAGTGGGCTGAGCAGTAAGGATCCTGCTCCTGGTGTGGCATTTACCATCTATCTTGTAACCTATAACCTAAGCTATAACTTATTCAGTAAACCTACAACTTGGTGATCTACATGAACTGGCTACCTGATAGCTACTTATAAAGGAAGTGTAATTGATTACAACATTGGTAACAATCTGGAAATGAACCCACACATAAGGAAACTAATTAAACAAACAAGTGATCAAACATTGAAGACACAGGAGACGAAAAGAGGTGCATGAAGAGGAAAAGTAGATGCACTAAATCCCACCAGTGTCTTTCCCATCAGACAGCCTGAAAACTGAGAATGTGGTCTAATTAACTGTACACAGATGAACAAAGCTGCCCTCAAGCAGTCACTGTTTTTGAGACAAGCCCGCTGTGCCTGGTATGAACTGTCAGATGCAAATGTAATTGATTTGATATTAAATGAATTATGAATACTGAAGTAGTTGCCTGCTGAACTTCCCATGCCCACAGTTGGTTAACTTACAGAGTTTATCTAATCTGTAAGGAAGAGTGGTTTGCAGTAGGCATTCCTGCTGGTGAGTGAACTGGCAACGAGTATAAGAGTATAAAAGAGGAGGGCAGCATTTGTCACCTAATGTGGGTTGCTAACTTTTGAAGCACGTTGTTGGTTGCTCTAAGAGTGTGTGTTTACAATTGATTTACTGTGAGCCCCGGCGTGGAGTGACTTGATGTACCGTTATTTGGAGGCGTGGATCATTGCCTACATCATTAAATGCGTTGCCATGGGAAGGTGGTTGCTCACATGCACACGAAGAGAGAGCAATCAGTTTGTGTCTTTTTTGAAGCAGTGTGTCATCAAGAGCACATGCTCAGCTAGTAAGCAAGACTTAGCTCATGCTGTCATAGTGGAGGCGAGAGCACTTCCATATTAACTCTAATCCTCCCGTCATCTGTGGGATACCAAGCACAAGCTTCTAGGTGCGAGGGAACAGAATCCTGAGCATGCCCACGTTGTGATCAATTTTGCCTGAGAACACAGCAGAATGATGCACGACGTAGAAGCAAATGACTAGACACCATTATAACCGCAAGTCAACGCGATGCAGGAATCATTGGTGTCAGCATAATAGCTTTTGGAAACATGCCAAAGTGGTGTGCAGCATCTTTATTTGAAGCTAAACCGCACTGTAGGATCAATATGAGAGACATGCAGTTTTGCTGATCCACCCTTACGTTGCAGGGATAGGTGATGTATATATTTGTGACATTCAACTGAGATCCTAGGGAACTGTAATGTGTCTCTAAGTATTAGGTGTATGCCCAGGGTGTTGTGTGTAGTTCGGGTGAGATGTCACTCACCAGAGTGGAGAACTTTGTGTTACCTGACGGTTATTTTTTTTAATGGTATGCTGATTTTGCTGCCACATATATTGTTATGAGTTCTGTGTGGCATATTCTACTCTAGTTGTATTGTGGCAATTTTGTGCAATGATATGTGGACATTGTACTGATGAGGTCAGTTGCCAAAACAGTTTTGTTCGTTTTGCATTTGTGCTCCTGCAAGGTTGTGCAGGAGTTTTGGTGAGTGGAAGTGGCTATGGTAAGTCTGTTGTGTATCCCTGGTTCTGTGGATGATTACGCAGTATGAAATATGACCTTGGTCCTGCGAGGACGAACATTAGAAGGCACGTTATAATTTAATTATCGCTGGTGCTGCAACAGTATGCAGTAGAGGGTAAGTGTATGAAATGGTCCTTGGTCCTGTGAGGGTGCGTAGTAGAAGGAACGTTATAGTGTAATTATCCCTTGTTCTGCAAGAGCAGTAGAGGGTAAGTGTATAAAATGTGACCTTGGTCCTGCGAGGGTATTCAGTATGAGGCAATTTATAGTTTAATTATCCCTTGTCCTGCGAGGGTGGGCAGTAGAGTGTTGAGTTCCCTGTCCTGCAAGAGTATGCAGTGGGGGGGTGAATGTGTAGTGCTAGTCTTTAAGACTGCAAAGAGTATGCAGTAGAGGGGGAGCACATAGTATGTTTCCCAAAAGTGTGTGCTGTACAGGGTGTGTGTATTTCCCTGGTCCTGTTAATATTCAAAAGGGTGCAGTCGTGGGTGCGTTAAATATATGACCCTGTTCTGGCAAGTGTGCAAGTGGTGAAGGCTTTGTTATTTTACCTGTCTTAATAATTCATAAGATTTGAATAATTTATAAGACTTATTGATTGTATTATTGTCTAACTTACTTTTCCTGTTGTATTTTTTGTATTCTTCTAAAGGAATTAAGGCCCATATTTATACTTTTTGACGCTAAACTGCGCTAACGCAGTTTAGCGTCAAAAAATTTTGCGCCGTCTAACGCCATTCTGAAGCGCCATGCGGGCGCCATATTTATGGAATGGCGTTAGACGGCGCAATCAGACCGGCGCTGCCTGGTGTGCGTGGAAAAAAACCACGTAGACCAGGCAGCTCCGGCGTTGGGAAAAAATGACGTTAGGGCGTCTTAAAATGGCGCAAGTCAGGTTGACGCTAAAAAATCGTCTTAACCCGATTTGCGCCATTTTTTCGACGCCCAGACGCCATTTCATGACTCCTGTCTTAGTAAAGACAGGAGTCATGCCCCCTTGCCCAATGGCCATGCACAGGGGACTTGTGTCCCCTGGGCATGGTCATTGGGCATAGTGGCATGTAGGGGGGCACAAATAAGGCCCCCCTATGCCACAAAAAAAATAAAAATAAAAAATAAATTATACTTACCTGAACTTACCTGTACTTCACTGGGATGGGTCCCTCCATCCTTGGGTGTCCTCCTGGGGTGGGCAGGGGTGGCAGGGGGGTTACCTGGGGGCAGGGGAGGGCACCTGTGGGCTCATTCTGAGCCCACAGGTCCCTTAACGCCTACCCTGACCCAGGCGTTAAATTCAGGCGCAAATGCGGGTTTTTTTGACCCGCCACCTCCCGGGCGTGATTTTTGCCAGGGAGTATAAATACGACGCATTTGCGTCGCCGTCATTTTTTTAGACGGGAACGCCTTCCTTGCATCTCATTAACGCAAGGAAGGCGTTCACGCTAAAAAATGACGCTCTTTCTTCATACTTTGGCGCTAGACGCGTCTAACGCCAAAGTATAAATATGGCGTTAGTTTTGCGCCGAATTTGCGTCGAAAAAAACGACGCTAATTTGGCGCAAACGGAGTATAAATACGGGCCTAGATGTGTTATAACCTACTGTTAGTTGTGATACATTCTATCCATAGATTCTCTGTTCCCTGCTGTTTAGCCAATGTGTGATGTCATGGAATGTTGATGAGTGCCTGTAAGAGTGTCAGTTACAGAGAGTGGACTGAGCAGTAAGGACGCTGCTCCTGGTGGGATATTTACTATGTAATTTATAACCTGTAACTTAAGATATAACTTCTGCAATAAAACCCACACCTTGTTAACCTACATGAACTCGCTTCCTGGCTACTACATACAGGAAGGGTCACTGATTACAGGACTATTCCTATCAGCTTGCAACTGTATCACCTTTCCAGGCATAACTTGGTGAACCCTTTTGAATTCCAAAAATGTTTAAATTTCCACCTAGGAGAGATCGTAAACCTCAGGGTTTAGGTTTACTCATGTTATAGAGTTTGCACTGAGAATTAAATATCACAAAGAAGAGAACCATCAACTTTAAACAATAATATATAAGCATGTATATGCTGAAACACACATTGTTGATACATATTTTGTAGTGGAACACAACACAATGCCGGAGTAAAAACGTACACACAAATATATATATTTTACTTTGAATGAACGGTAGACAAATAAAAATACCCTACAATCTAATCATGAAAATACCCAGGAACTTCTATTACAATCATGAGTAAACATTGTTCAGGGGTCATGTTAGTACCTTGCATAGTGCGAAACATGGTTTTGGTAATGTTTCTGACTATTGGCACCCCGGGGGGCTTTTTCCGTCTAATTCTTAGCATTAATATTTTTGCTATTGACAAACAGAAAAATTATTATTGTATTTTCCTGCAAAACACCCCTAGGCAATACACTATGAAACCAACCTTCTTACACCAGTATTATAGGATTCTCCACATACACTGTTGGTGATTACCAATTTGGTTATTAACCTTCATATTTACTCAATCCTCTGATGTGGTGATTTAGCATCTTTATGGATGGCTGTGCTCTCACAACCTGGCACTTCCACATACGTGCGTGAGTGCAACTCATGGAACTCACTCGGAAAGGAAAGGAGATGATGATACAAACTCCCAAACTTGAATCTTTAATCTGAACAATGTACAAGTAGAAAGGGGCACCTTAAACCTAAACTAACCATGAACTTTGGTTCATTCTATAAGGATGATGTCACATCAATGGTGTTTATACTCCTCGCCCAGCTAGTTTGATGTACTCTATTATTGAACCATCCTTCAGTGGGAAGCACCTTTAGGAAATGTTGTCTCTAATGCTATTTCTCTGTTTGTCTGTTCTCATCATAGCCACACCAATACTTGAATTCTATCCAAACAACAAATACCAAATAAAAGGAGCCCAACAATGCATTCAGTTGGATCAACAAATGTTATTTGTGCCCCCCCCCAGCATGACTAAAAACCTAAAGAGGGTACACACAAAAATAGAAATCTGTCAAGGACTAAATGCTGAGTAGTCCGATAAGTGTCCTTCTTGTTTGTCTGAAGTAGGGGAGACCCTGTCTCAATATGTAGAAAAAAATACAGATGGTTAAAAAAACATTCTCAGCAATATATTTCTTGATTGAAGATGAAGATTAATTCAGAAATTATTAGCATGGCATCAAACACCCCGTGACAAATGCATTGTGACTCATCTGCCACTTGTAATTGCCCCCTTTTAGATGTTTCCAATAGAAGTGACATCACAGAAAAAGATTCTACTTCCTCTTGAATTGAGAACCTCAGATAAAATGATGTTACTATACCATCATCTTGAAAGGCAGAATGTAAAAATTGCACATTCCCCTTTACTGTAACTCATGATGTCATCTTTAGATAACAAGAAGCCCAACGTTGATATCCTTTGTCAAGCTCTTAAGTCTACAGTTCCATCCCCAGCCGTATTGCCTGATGTTCTTCAGAGCTCATGGAGCACCCTTCTTGCATGCCACAAGAACAGAAACACCAGTGTGTGGCAAGAACCATTACCCATGCACTGAGCAGGTGTACAGCAACGTACTGCTTGACTGTGAGATATGCACTGTCTTCTCATGAATGCTTGCAATCTCTGGTAAGCTCTAGCCGCTTACATAGAAATATCCTTTGTAATGTATAACTGTTAGCATGTGTCTGGGGACTTTCTCTCATCTCAAAGGAGTTAGGTCCATTGATTAATAGTATATTGTTTGTTGCATTTGAGTTAAATGTGGGGCAAATCCATCTATGACAGCCACAACCTGTGAAAGATGTTTGTTGCCTTTCAATAAAGTAATTTTTATTTAATGTGGACCATTTTCCTTAAAGGAAATGTAACTGCATTTAAAAAGAAAAGTTATGTTTTTACAAATACCTAAGATTTAGTAGGGGTCCCCTGAACCACTGTCTACTCTCTGATATTTGTTTAGATTCACAAAAGAGAAGGGATCCCCTGGGACCGCTTCCCTTTTGCAAATATATTACCACCCCAAACTCGAGAGTCAGTCTTTTTCCAATGCTTTACAACAGGATTTCTGATGCAAACATTGATACATCCCATTCAAATTCAGTATATTTAAGAGGCACTAACAACACACCCTTTTAAATACTAAATGACTGACTATGGTGTTGCAATTTAATTTTAGCAGTCAGTAAAAGTTTATTGATTCCTGAAATGGGATTAGTAGACTTAAAAAAGCATTTTTTGCTGTTGCACACTCTAAAACATTGTGTTTCTCACTATAAAAATGCTTCGGATATTTGGCCCTTGGTTTCATCTCATACCCTCTTTTAAATATAATGAACATCACTCATTTTCTTCCCAGCTGTCCTCTTGTATGTTGTCGGAAAAAAATCCTGTAATTTAAATACACAAGATTCACTCATTCACTCTCAGCTGCAGAAATGTCTGAGCATAATCCTTCACTTTCAACAATGAATAAACTCAGGGCTTGATTTACAGAATGAACGCCGATACCCAAAGTTCTGCTCAGAAGCCTGCGGGTCGGTGCCATTAAATGTTGAGCCCCAAATACCATGGCTGTGCAGGCCTGAATTATTGTCCGCATGCCTCTTTTAATCCACCACTAGGTACTCTCCGACCCTTTATTTCATGTTTGCAGGATCCTGCTTTCTCCCCTTGTGGTGGTCGTTGTGCCTTTCTCTCCCCCCATTTTTACATTTCGTGTGTCTTTTCCTCTCTTGATCTCAGTAAAAGTCTGATGCAGAAATTTGCGTGCCCGTGGGCCCTACCAGCAACCACCAGCTCAAATTAAGCACTTGATAAACTTTTTCACAAACATATTCATAAACAAATGTATATCTGGGGCACCAGGTTTGCTGGTCCGTTCTCATTTTACTTTAACATCAGTAGTATAAGGGGATACCTCTCCTCACCATGTTAAACAGTGACAGTTATCCCGCCCCGGAAGTGACGCCATTTCCGGTGGCTGGGACATCCGGTGCCCCTGTGATCCCTCCCCGGAAGTGACGTGTGTGGGTGGGGGCTTTGTCATGTAGTTTGTGACCTCATGGTGTCACGTGTTAGACCTGTGTATGTGTCCTAGGCCCTGGGTGTTGGTCTATGGGCTTTGTAAAATGTGTGACTTTGTGTTGTGCAAGTGGTTTCAGAGCCTAAGAGGACAGGTCTGGACATGTCAGACATTCAGGGGCAAGTGACTGTTAGGGGGTCCTCTGCACAGGGCTGCGAAGTGGGCGGTCCGCCCCAACCTCCACACTGCTGGCTAATCCAAAAAGAGGGGCTGGTCAAATGGTGCCTTTTGTTAGAGGCAGCCTATCACTGTTGAAAGGTAAATCTAAAACAGATTGGAACCAATGGGGGCTCAGTAGAGGTTAAATTATAAACTGTCCATGTAATTAAAAGTTTAAAACAAAACAATGGCCCTGTATTGCAGATTAAAGCCGATGTATACCCCTAATGACTTCACAGGACAGGGCTCAGAGGTTGACAGGGGTTGCAAATCTAAACAGATGTATGCCCTCAGGACTGTCCTGGGTCCGGGTAGAGGGTAAATTATAAACTGACCATGCAATTAAAAGTTTGAAACAAAACAGTGACCCAGTATTGCAAATCTAAAACAGATGTATGCCCCAAGGACTGTCCAGCACTGGCCTCAAAGGATGACAGGCGTTGCAAATCTAAAACAGATGTCTATTAACAGATCTCAACCCACTACTGAGCCTGGGCATAATTAGCAAAATGGTTCTGGTATAAAAGCCCCCCACACATTCACAGGTCTCTTTTTCTCTGAACTACATACTTGAAGTTTGTGGAGAGCCCAGGACCACGAGGCTGAAAACATGAAGGGCAGAGTCCAGACTGGTGTTGCTAAACCTCTTCTACTTATGTTTTACTATACTTTAAGAATGCCATTAGCCCCCGCCTGTTTAACTATATATAGACAAGTAAAAATGCATGTTTTTAAAAATGCTAATAAAGTATTTTTGAGGTTCTGTAATTACTTTGTGGGATGGTTTTGTTTAATTGGTACTTGTAGGGTCTTGTGCTATGTATTTGTCTGTATTTTTGCGGGGGCGCACTTATTTTGGGGACTGTATTGGTACTGCTTAACTTGTACCTGCTGGTTCTGGGACTATGTAGGGGCCTGTATTTTTGAAAATCTGCACTTTATTTTGTGGGATGGTGTTGTTTAAGTGGTACTTGTGGGGTCATGTGCTATATATTTGTCTGTATTTTTGTGTGAGCGCACTTATTTTGTGGGGTGTATTGGTACTGCTTAATTTGTACATGAGGGTGCTTATGTTGAACATTTACAGGTGTTTCTGATGGTCTGTACTCATTTTGCGGGGTGGGGCTTAATCTGTACTTGCTGGTTCTGGGGCTGTGTATGGGCATGTATTTTTTGAGGGTCTGCACTTATTTTGTGGGGTGGCGGTTAGGTTTAATTTGTGCTGGATGGTTCTTATGCTGAGCATTTACCTGTGTTTCTGATGGTATGCACTCATTTTGAGGGATGGTGGCGGGGCTTAATTTGTACTTGTAGGTTCTGGGGCTATGTATCTCTCGGTATTTTTGAGGGTCTGCACTTATTTTGTAGGGTGGAGCCAAGGCTTAATTTGTACTTGCCGGTTCAGGTGTTGTGTATGGGCATGTATTTTTGAGGGTCTGCACTTATTTTTTGGGCTGCTGGCCATGTTTAATTTGTACTTGAGGGTTCTGGTGTTATGCACTTGTATTTTGATGGTCTGCACTCATTTTGTGACGTGGCGGCAGGGCTTAATTTGTACTTGTATGTTCAAGGGCTGTATGTGCCTGTATCTTTGAGGGTCTGCACTTATTTTATGGGGTGTGGGGTATTGCTTAATTTGCACATGTTGGTTCAGTGCGTCTTTTTTTGTTTTTTTCTTGGGGTGTATTTATTGTTCTAACCACATCAGTATTCTGTGTTCACACATTTAATGGTGGCAGTCCTGTGTTTAAGAGGTGAGGTTTTGGGGGTATAGTTATTAATTTTAGAGCTCGGCGCCATGAGTTTCGGGGTGCAGAGTTCTAAAATTAATAACTGCTCCAAGGAGTCAGCCAGCGCTCTGGGGGGGCCCATGATATTAACTTTTCTGCGCTGCTCTCAAGAGACCTCGATGCCTCTTGAGAACAGCACAGAAATGTTAATAACGGGCTCCCCAGAGCTGTCCTGCTCTCTGGGGGCCCTCGTATTTAACTTTGCAAAACTACTCTCAGAGGCCGCTAGGTCTCTGAGAGCAGTTTTGCTAAGTTAATCACGCGGGTCTCTGGTGTCTGCAGCCTCGGGGACCCGCGTGATTAACTTAGCAAAACTGCTCTCAGAGGCCGCTAGGTCTCTGAGAACAGTTTTGTTAAGTTAATCACGCTGGTCCCCAGAGCGCAGGACGGCTCTGGAGGGCCCATGATATTAACTTTTCTGCGCTGCTCTCAAGAGACCTCTATGCCTCTTGAGAACAGCGCAGAAATGTTAAGATCATGCCCCCCCCCAGAGCCGTCCTGCGCTCTGGGGTCCAGCGTGATTAACTTTGCAAAACTACTCTCAGAGACCGCTAGGTCTCCGAGAGCAGTTTTGCTAAGTTAATCACGCGGGTCCCGAAGGCTGCAGATGCCCTGAGAACCTTGTGATTAACTTAGCAAAACAGCTCTCAGAGGTCGCTTGGTCTCTGAGAGCCATTTTGCTAAGTTAATCATGCGGGTCTCAGGGCGTCTGCAGCCTCGGGGACCCGTGTCATTAACATTACAGAACCGCTCGGCCTCTGAGAACGGTTCAGTGAAGTTAATGACAACGGTCCCCGAGGTTGTAGACGCCCGGAGACTGCGTTATCAAGTTAACAGATCTCTTCCCAGTGGCCGCGAGGCCTCTGGGAAGAGATCTGTTAACTTGACAAAGAGGTCTCCAAGCGTCTACAGCCTCGGAGACCTCGCGTGCTGGCATGAGCACCGAGGCTCTCAGAAGCCGCTGGGGAACACCCCTGCGGCTTCTGAGAGCCGCCTGGAAGTTTTAACTAGAGAGAATGCCGCGCGTGTTTCAGCTCGGCATTCTCTCTAATTAAACCTTCCGACCGGCTCTCAGAGACCTCGTGGTGTTCCCCGGGGCCTCTGAGAGCCGGTCGCTTGCCGCCAGAGTGCCGCGTTTGTTTAAATAATGGCTATGGCACGAGGCCATGGTCTGTGGGACCCTGGCCTTGTGTACTTGGGCCCTCGGCCCTTACAGTTTTATATTAAAAAAAATTAAAAAAAATAATAAGTTGGGCCTTCGTGCCCTTACACTTTATTTTTTATTTTTTTTAAATAAATAAAAATAAAATAAATAACAAGTTTGGGGCCCTGTGGGGACCTTGAGCCCGAGGATCTAAGGCCCCCCTGGGCCCCAGAGGCCCGTTTTTTTAAAATAAAAAAATAAAATAAAGTAAAGATGTACAAATAAATAATAATAAATAAAAAACTATCCCTGCTAAAGAGTCTTAGACCCCCCCCCCCGAACTCCCACCACTCACCGTAGTTCATGATGGCCCGGGATCCTAGGTTGTTGCCCTGAAAAACCCTGGACCTCACACATGTTGCATCCACAACCGGCCATTTTCTTTTTTTTTTTTTAAACAAAGACTGTGTGTTGTTGGAACTGGCTCAGCTTGGGTGCTCCACCCTGGAGGCTGGAGTTTAGACTGAACTCCGCCCCCACACATGGTTCAGGGCCTTGTTGAGCTAAATCGAAAACCCGGCATGGATTCTAGGGTCCGGCTTTCAGTCCCTTGTACAAGTATAAATTCTAGGAACAGTAATGTTATTAAACACAGATATGTTATATATTTTTACAAATGTTGTAATTATACAGATTTATAAAGACATTTGACTGCCCTGTAATATGTTTACAATAAGATTGTGGATCCCTCAGAATTATATAAATAATGTCTTATGAAGAGAATCCTAGCGTTTGCATTCTGCTAGAGCGCCACCCTGTGGACATTCTTTATTAAACCATGTATAGTTTTTGAGAAAAGCTTTACAATTGTCAATGGGTATTTATACTTCCAGAACATAGACATTCAACAATTTGAATCATGATATTTATATATATTTTTTTGTTTATTTTCATTTATTATTATTTTTTTTCCAACACTTTGCATGTTTTTATGAAAGGTTCGACCTAGAACATGAAATGTGGTGTTTTTAAAGGCAATTCTGTCTCTCTTGTATGCAGGACCTTCAAGAGTCTGGGGAGTCCCCTGTGGAAATGGGGTGAGTTACAGGCCATAGGGTATTCTAAACTGAGTTGTCAGGATTGTTATTTTTTTTTTTATTTTACCTCTAATGGGCACCCGTGTGTTTGTATGCTTGTACAGGTTATGATGCAGAACTTCGGTGTGCGGTTGCCTCTCTGCAACAAATCCTCCATGTTCAAGACGGGTCAAGCACATTGTCTCAGGATAGCGCTTTTGCAGTTAAATAATGGAGTTCGCGTGTAAAACCCTTGAAAACTTAAAACCCATAAACCCCTCAGCATGGGAACCTCAGGGAGTTCAGGTCGTCTATGTATTATATTGTAAATGTAAAAAAAAAATTATTTCTTCTTTTTATTCCGAGGGCCCCCTATGGAAGGTGCGACATCGGTGGTAGCGACCCAGAATTTGGATACGAAGATTAAAAACCCGGCGCGTAAAAGGAAGTCCCCAGCGTCAAAGGTTGGCCTACCTGTTAAGAAGGGGCCCTCAAACCGGAAAACCTTAGGTGCGTTTTAGAAAATGTAGAGTCAAATGTATACAAGCCAGACTGTGTTTCAAACTTCTTTCACACCCTCGGTATAGCAGCTATAACAGGTCCTAATATGTATTTTGCTATCTTTACATCCTAGAATCATCACACAAGAGCTCCGGAGACATCTCCTAGCAGACTAAACGATGGATGACGTCTTTAAAGGTCAACACCGGGACATCTCAAAAGCACATAGCGACAGCGGTACTCTTGAACAGCGCCAGACCATTGGCATGACCCTGCAACATCTCTACAGACACCGGTCATTGTACAGGTACAGCTCTTAACTACACCACACCAGCATTCATAAAGGGTCTGACAAGTACCGTGAACACTTTTGCATCAACTATCGCTGGAGCGGGGCTTGGACACTCTGACAATGTTGTGCTTACAAACCCAAACACAGATCATCTTGTACCGTGTGAAACCTTTGGAGGGGCCCCTAAGCCCTGCACAGGCCCTAAAATAAATCGGTTGTCGTTAAAGAGCCGTTGGAGGAAGTTGCAGACCCCTGAGCTACAATCGGGACCTTTAGACCTATCTTTTAAAAATTCTGTTAATGTTCATCCTGTTCCACCTACGCCCCAACGCCCTAACACCGATGAGTCTGTCAGAGCCCTAAACCATCCAGTGTGTATAAGTAGCCCTACTCGATTACACGACACACATTGGGAAAATGTTCACCCCGTAGAGGATCCTTATTCCCATTGTATGGGACTTCTTAAGGTGCTAGCTGGTACTGTAGAGAGTGTTGAAGCCCCGCACCGCACAGCAGCACTTCTAAGACGCCCCCCTCAATGTTGCAATCAGCAGGGTCTCAATCAGCATCACTCAACCACTCCAGTGCCTCTACATCCGATGCCTTCAGTTATTACGATAAACATTTAACCTCCCCGTGTCTGATGTCCCCCATTACACCTCCTGGGGCCTACGACCCCACCAGCCCCGCAACAAGTGCCTGCGCGTAATGGTCTTCACCATCCTCATCGATATACCCCGCCAGCAGTATACGATGTAGCGGGTCGCAAAATCAGAGTTTTGGAACACCCTCGAGTGACGATCAACCCTCTGAAGCACTGGGTTGTTCACATTGGAACTCTGTTTTTACGACCCGCTCTGGTCCATCAGCAGTGAGTGGGGGTGGTAATGTTAACAACGGTCCTATAGCAGGGGTTGCTCAGGGCATTGGCAAATACACTTCTAATGTCTTAAATACTGACCCTGAAACCAACCCTTCAAACAGTACTGGAGTTCTGGACACCTATATAAACGAAATACATCAGGCAGTTAGACAGTTAAAATTCAGACTCCGTCTAAAAACTTTAAAATTGGGCAAGAACTTTAACACCCAGAGTTAGCATAAAGGCTTTAAGACAGCGGCTGGCTCTGTGTAGAAGTGAGGGCGTCCAGGCATGCGATGCAGCAGTTGCAGACATTGGTAACATACCTGCATGACTAGGCCTGTCTGCAGACCCAGGGCCTGTAAGAGCAACATTTACCAATACACCGGTCCTTGAGTCTAAATATAAAAAGAAGACCCGGTATTTGCTCAGTAGAGCTCTAAGAGTTTTAAGGGCCCTCAAAAGTCAGAAGCCGTGTGAGCAACCAAAACCACAGCCCATAAGGCCTCAAAATATACAGGTAGGCGTTGCTGCTGGTATTTACAGGTCCTCAGGGGTTGATGGTCAGAGCAGTCTCAGCCCTAAACAATCTGAAGGACCCCCACCCTCCTTAGGTGAAGTGCCGGGGTCACCACTTATAAACACCCCGAATGTTGTTTAGATAGGTGGGGGCCGGTTACCAAAAAACAATTGGCCCTGTAAGAAACAGAAGTGGGCGGGTAGTGCTAAAACCATAAACTTTTAGTCAGAAAGTTAAAGAAAGCCAGACTCTGCGTTACCCGAAGGTCTAAAAACACACCTCCAGCTGACCATGGCCAACTGCCTTTGCTTGTTACCCCTGGGAGCTCTCCAACAACCGATAATTTGCATGCTGAGGCTTCAGAACCTGTGTTTATGGAAAGTGTGAGACGGTATAGTCGCGTTGTAGAGCGGTTTAACGCTACAGAGCACTATAAGGAGTTTAGGTTTGTTAACCTGGATCACCTAAACTCCTCAGATCATGGCATTATAGCTATACATCAGGCTGTGCAAGCTCTAATAGAACGATTGTTACACGATGTGGGGCCTAACGATTTCTTTCAGATGCGTTTTCAGGGACAGGGTCTCAATAGCCCCCTGTTCACCAGACGGTCGTCTCGGGATGACTTTGACGCTGTGACGTTTTTAGAAAACCTATCTAAACTTTTACAGAGTAAGTCTGAATTACTGGCGTACAGGACCTTCAGAGTCATCTCCCTCGTTGTTAGGGGTCGCGAGGGTGGTGCTTCGAGAGCCTTAAAGAGCGTCATGTATAGTTAAATCATCGGCAAGAAAGGGCGATGGTTGCTCGACTTTAATACCGGAGCTACCAATATGTGTCTGGCAGCAAGCATTGTGGGGTTGCTGGTGGACCGCACTACCCCAGACAACGTCACTATGTCGATGGCGGCAGCAGCCCATGCAGCGCTTCAACTACCGCCTGACAGACTGGTTGTTTTTGGGGACCTGGGACTTTTTGAGAACCATTTTGCCGTAACGGTAAAAGTTCTATACCACGACGGTTCTTGGAAGTACTTCACAACCAATGAAGGTGTGAAAACCAAGACTGTTTATGTGCTACATCATGAAAACCACTTTTAAAGTGTCTTGAACCTGAAGGGTTTTCTAGGCGCCCAGTATGTGTGTGAGCATTGCGATCACATATACAACAACCGGACGCGTCATCAGTGTGAAATGCACTGCAAAATGTGTCAGAGGAACAGTTGTGGCAGCGACACCGCTCAGAAAGTCAACTGTGCCACGTGTAAGATGTTTTGTCGGTCGCAAGACTGCTTAGACGTGCACATCAGCCTAGCACAGTGCGAGCATAAAGCGTTCTGTGTGGCTTGCGATCATTACACTGGCCTCAAACACATTTGCAAAGGTATGAAATGTCCCAGGTGTACCGTGGTTTATATAGCAGGAACAACCCACGAATGTTACATGCTCGGAATCCACCCCCAGAAAAAAACAGAAGACTATATCGTATTTAAAATAGAGTGTACGCAAGCGACGGGTGTGCACCAGCCTAACTACATTTACGCCCACCATCTAAAAGGCGAAGAAAGCTGGGAGTTTGAAGGGCAGTCATGCGCGAACGATTTCCTCAATACGTTCATGCAGCCTAGATACCAGGCTTATACATTTCTGGCCCACAACTCAAAAGCATACGGCTCGTTCTTCATTCTCCGAGACCTGATTTGTGAAAAGCTGGCCGTGGACCTCATCAACCATGGTTCCAAACGGATGCTTTTAAAGGTTGTGCCTTTTGACATAAGATTCATAGACACCTTGAATTTTCTGCCCATGAAGTTGAGCAAATTACCAAAAGCCTTTGGTTTTGAAGGCTGTAAAGGTTATTTCCCCCTCTTTTTTAACATATGGGCTAATCAGAATTACAGTGGTCCTATGCCTCACAGTTACAACAGTTATGGTTTCGAGTACATGATGCCCTCTGAAAACGAGAGTTTTCTCCAGTGGAATTGAAAACTTACTGTCAGGCGGATGTCATGATATTGCGAAAAGCGGGCAACCTTTTCAGAGACGTTGTGGTGGCGATGACAAAACAGGTCAGGTTTATTAAAACCAAATCCCGCAGGAGAAAAAAATAAAAAATAACTGAATACCTGGACCCCTTTAAAAACATTACTCTGGGTTCGTGTGTATGTCTATTTATCAACACATGTTTTTAACACCTGAAACAATCGCTTTATTACAGACTGACCTCTATAACGGCAAACAGAAGCGTTACTCCACCCCTTCAATTCAGTGGCTCATGTACGTCTCGGAGAATGAGAACATCTTCATTCAGCACGCGTTGCAGGGCGGCGAATACCGTCTGGGTCGCTACTACCTAGACGGTTATGCAGTAATTAACGGGGTACCAACAGCCTTTGAGTTCAACGGTTGCTTTTACCATGGGTGTCCCCGCTGTTACAAACCCCACAAGTTTAATAGACTGCAGGGCACCACGTTTGAACATCTGCACCGGGGGACTCTGGTGAAGCTGTGGCTTTGTTCTGCGAACCCTCTGGGAACACGAGTGGTTAGCGGAGCTAGCAAAAGATGCTGAGTTGGGCACTTTTATTAAGAGCCGACAGCTACCTGCACCGTTGGAACCCCGCGACAATTGTACTGCGTTGCTGGGGTGGGTGAGAAAATACACTACTACGACTTCACTAGTCTGTATCCTTTCGTGAACAAGGTGAAGTTGTACCCAGTGGGGCATCCAACAATCATATTCAGGAACTTTAAGCCCCTCAAAGAGTACTTTGGACTCGTTAAGTGTCAGATCCACCCTCCACGGAAGCTTTACTTTACGGTACTCCCATACAGAGTCGACGGTAAGCTAATGTTCCCCCTTTGTCGAACATGTGCTGAAAGTAAACAGACTAGCGAGTGTCGGCATAGTGATGAGCAGAGGTTGCTGGAGGGGACATGGTGTACCATTGAGGTGCAGACGGCTCTTGAGAAAGGGTACCGTCTCTGTAAAATCCTGGAAACTTGGTACTTTCCAAACACCACAACCCGACTCTTTTCTGAGTACATCAACTTGTTTCTCAGAGACAAGTAGGAGTCCTTGTGGTATCCCGACTGGTGCGTCGACGAGCCCTCAAAGAAAAAGTACAGAGCTGATTACAAAGCTCGCAAAGGTATTAAGTTGAGACCGGCGTTAATTAAGATTAACCCTGCCCGACGCCAGCTAGCTAAGCTCTGTCTCAATTCCTTGTGGGGAAAATTCGCACAGCGTACCAATTTGTCAAACACATCCATCGTCACAGATCCAGATGAGCTTTTTAAGTATATATTCAAACCTGCTTACGACATTTCCAGTTGTGAATTTATTGACGCCGAGACGGCCGTTCTAAGCTGGAAATACACCAAAGAGTACCCCACAACGTGTAACAATATAAACATCTTTATAGCGTGTTTCACAACCGCTCACGCCCGGCTAGAGCTTTACAAGTTGCTGGACAAGCTTGAGTTTCGTTGTTTGTACCACGACACTGACTCTGTTATTTTTGTGAGTAAAGAGGGTGATGAAGATCCTCCGCTGGGTGATTATCTAGGGGATTTGACCAGCGAGCTCGAAAAGGGGGAGTATATACTCGAATTTACCTCATCAGGAACTAAGACGTACAGTTATAAGACCTCAAACAACAAGGTATGCATGAAAGTCAAAGGTATCACTTTAAACGTCAACAATATGATTAAAATAAACTTTGACAGTCTGAAGGGTCTGGTGCACAAGTACTACGCATCGAGCGACCCCAAAAATAGCAAAGCCATAGTCGTAAACCACCCGAGCCTAGTCAGGTCCAAGAAAAAGTGGGAAATTACAACCCAACCGCTGTATAAAACCTTAAGAGTAGTGTTTGACAAACGGGTCCTCACAGAGGACTACAAAACACTGCCTTACGGTTATTAAAAGACATTAGATGCTCGAACCCCACCCAATATGGACACCAGGCTACAACACCCGTTCTCCTGTGTTTTAGCCAGTCCCTCCAATAGTGGTAAAAGTCTTTTTATAAAGAAACTGCTAGAAAACGCTCCTGGTGTTTTATCTCAAACCCCAAACAACATTGTGTGGCTTTATTCCTGCTGGCAGGATCTTTACACAGAGCTCTCCCTTAAGTTCCCACACATCCGGTTTATAGAAGACATCTCCGGTAATCTCAATGACAATGACTTGTTACCTAAACACCTCGTAAACATGATCATGGTGGACGATCTCATGCGTGAAGGCGGGGACCACCCCAAGATTGAGCTGGCTTTTACTCAGTATTCACACCACCGTAATCTGAGCATATTTTATATAGTGCAGAACTTGTTTTACAAGGGTAAGAGCAGCCGGTCCATAACTCTCAATGCCTCATACCTGGTCTTATTTAAAAAACCCCGAGACAAGCTTCAGATATCAATTATAGCTAAACAAATGTACCCCGAAAACACGCAGTTTTTCATGGAGGCCTTTAACAATGCTACAGCAAAACCCCACGGCTACTTACTTGTGGATTTAAAACCCAACACTCTAGAAGACTACAGAATGCGTGCAGGTATACCACCACCTGACTTCCCAGTCGCCTAAACGCCTAAAACAGGGCCCAAAGCCTATAAAAAGAACAAGTAAAAAGACTTTTATAACATTTACACTCTAAACCTTGTTATATAAGGTCCCCTCCATGTCTGCGCGGCTGCGGCATAATTTAGGCCTCCTAAAAATGCTGATCACAGCCAGCCCCTCGAAAAGAAAGGACATCCTTTGCGCTGCCTCTGACGATTTAGTGGCAGCCATTTCAGAAATAGCCCTAAACACCCTAAAAGGTAATGTCCCGATATCAATGAGCCAGTTCCGCGTTCTGAAGAAGAAGCGCCACATTATTAAGAAGCTCAGCAATAAGAGGGCGTTGCTCCTTTCTAAAAGAAAACTGGTCAAACAGTCTGGTGGTTTTATAGGTCACTTCTAGGTATAGCTATACCCCTAATCACAGGTCTCCTGACAAAGACCTAATGGAGCACGCCCACAAAATTTACCTTGTACCCCGGCAACAGCTGGAACAGCTGGGCCCTTCTACCACTGATGTCTGGGACATACGCAAAAATTAAACGCAGCGTCTCGACGCTGAAATCAAAGCCATTCTGAACTGGACCGATTTAAAACCGCACGACAAAGCGGGGCTTTACTCGGGAGCCCTTCAAAACTTTTTACAGTATTACAAGCAACTGGCCTCTGAAAAAAACAAACTTACTCTGTATACCCTTGATGCTGAACAGCCGCCAGCCCCCCCAGCGGCGCCTCAAGACCAAGGACCAGAGGCCCCCACGGGCGCCTTTGTCGAAGACCTTTTAAAAAATACAAGTCCGAGATATAGAGGGGCTGCCCAAATGCTGCTAGGTAAAATGACTGTTACTAAAGATCTGACATCTTGGAATGACCGGAGTGAATTTGTTTTCAAGGGACAACCGATTGCGGGGTCACACATGTATGATCTGGTCAGAGGTCTCACGCACAGTAAAACCCTATCAACACAAAATGCTCCTAGAGGCTGGGAATAGTTCCTAAATGCTGTGGCGGAACTCAATATTCCATCCACGATTATCGGTAACGGCGACCACAGGAGCAAGCTTGAAAGTTTAAAAGATCCGACCCCTGCTGTTTTTACAAGGAGCCCCGCTGTTTTGACGTCACCTTACTTTCCACAACTAACACCATCTAGGAACACTGATGGTCTAGCTATGGGTCCTAAAAAGAGACTGTTCAAAATGAACGCTTGGCTTCCGCTCTAATGTTATCATAATATTTGATCAGCTGTACAGTTTTTGTTAAAAGTTTTGCCTGTCAAAAAATTTTGCTTCATTTTATTTGTTTACCCTTGTAAATGTTTGTGCTGAAACCGGTTTGTAATAAACACTTTTAAATTTTCAACAGTAGTCCAACATCTTTTTTTTTTTTAAATGGTTTGAAAATGTGCGCCGCGTGAATAAAAAAATGCCTAGGCTGAAATCATGTTTAAGATGTTTTTATTTTATTTTAGACACTCATCAGTACAAATAGCGGCTTTACAATGCCTTACACTTTTGACAAAGGCCATATTCTGTTTTAACAACGCTCAACATTGTCCTGGATTTTTCATTTGCATATTTCATAACAACAACGTCGTTGTTTACTAGATCGGCTGAATACAGATTAAAAAAATTCTAAACGTCATACCTTCAGACATTTTACTAATAAAATATATACAATGTTCCCCGCATGTGATGGCTAAAGGATCCTGCACACATAGTTTGTTATTCTCAACCGTGGGTGATGCTTTTTTTTACATATTTGAATATCGACTTTGAATAAATGCTGTGCTCAGGGAACTCTGCTAAACTGTCAAACACTATAACCTTGTCCACAGCCAGAAACAGCCGCCCAATGTGTACCGGCCTTGTAATGGGGATCGGTGTTAAAGACGAGGGTGCGGGGTCTTTCTGGGCCTATCTTTTCAGGTAGTCCATTGCTAGGGAATACACCTAGAAAGTATTTCTTAGCATATTTATGTCCATTTAATTTTATTTAATTTTTTTAATTATTTTACACTCTTTTAATGGTAGTCAAACATAAGCTGGCGGGTGTGGTTGACCTGGATAACGCTGTCGAACACAGAGAACACAACATGTTCACGTTGGCAGCCAGCGCCTGTGTAAAGCGTATTTCCGCTTTTAGATTTCCGTTTTTGATCAGGTTGTAGTGGTCACCATCTTCCATGTCAGGCGTCAGGTCGAACGCAAACAGCGTTTAGCCGGCCGCATACCCCTCTCTTGAAACAACTACTCCCGAGTCCCGCAGATGTTTCCACGTTATCGAGACCAGACCGAGATATTCCCTGACAAAATTTGATGTTTGAAAATTCGGCGTGAAGGGTTTTGCGGGTATCACGGCGCCCTCGTGAACCAAAGCGGGGTAGTTGATAGAGTTGTAGAGGCCGCTAAAAGCTGTATTGTCCACAAACCCTATGATGAGTTTCGGTAATTGTCCCAGAAATAGATTCTGCTGCTGTGTTAATCGGGTACCGGCGGGGATGCTGAATATCTTCAGAGCCACTCTTCCAATGGCGGTCTTGGCGTTCGATAAATGTAAAGCTTCTGCATGGGCCAGTCTGACGCTCGGGAACACTTTCACTCTCTTTACAAACAGGCTTGCAGACAATATAATCAGTTTATACTGCTCCGCATCACCGCTGATGAGGCAGAAAGCGTCCTTGTTACGATTGAGTTTGATCTTAAGATCTATACCATTGACTAGCAGTTTGTCTTGGAAGAAAAGGTCTGAATGTACGGAGGTCAAACTGCCTACTGTCGGCGACGAAGCTGGCTCTTTTTTTTAAACCCTCGTTGCCCCCGTCCAAAGCTGTGTTCTCCAAATGCGCTTCGGTATCTCTGTAGAAGAGCCCCGCTGAAAGCTGTGTCCAGCGCGTCGCGACTGTAATTTAGAATACTCTCCATGTAGGCCCTGTAGGCATACATGTTATCACTCTGCGTGACTAGTCGATCTCCTAGGTTACTGTCCACTTGATTAAACATGGTTGCGATGGGGTAGGCGATCGGGCCACTCTTGCATCAGCCTCGATGTTAGCACCATTCGCTTTGGTTATTTTACAGACGAGGTGGAGAAGAGTGTTGTTGAGATCCAGGTACATATCCGTGGACCCCGACACATAAAACTCTATCGGTGCAAGCGGTGTCAGAGTGGCCATAGGCGACATTTCCATGAAAAAACTGTTTTCAGTGCTGGTCTGTGTGGGTTTGAGAGAAAATAGATCTAACTCAGATTTGGCGCATTCACCCGATGCACAGTGTACGAAGGCCATGACCACTGCTTTAAAAAATATTTGCACTAGAACATGTTCTCTTCTTCTTCTTGGAAGCTCTTCTTTTGTGTGGACCTTTTGAAGTAGTCCTACACTTCTTATAGGGCATTGGTGGCCCCCTACGCCTCAAAGCCCTTTGCTTCCTTTTAACACCAGCACGCGCATTGTACATCATCCCAGCTCCTCCTTGGGGCTGTCTGTTCATACGCTCGGCGACAGCCGACGTTACACTACCCACGGCGTCCTGGGCTATGTTCATAGCAGCCGCTTTAACATGAGGTTTTACAATTTCGAACCCTCTTCTCAAAAAGGGCATGGCTCGCCTAAACAGGCTCCAGAAGAAGCCCCCCAATCCAGCCGGGTACTTAACAGGAGCCCCTTGAAAGTAGGGCAGGGGACCTCCATAGCCAGCCTGAACTCTATAATAGTCCCTGTACATAGAGGGATCCCCGTAGGATTTCATGATGACCATCGCAACAGCCTAATAGTCACCGTCGCGACGGGGTCTTAAATGAAGCTTAACAATAACTTTCTCGTATTTAAAGGCCATCGGCTCCGACTGATCGTTGTACACCATGAGGGTTATAGAGTCAAAATGGTTTTTAGAAATTGCCACATAGTCGAGCTTGTGATGTTGCATATTAACCATCGTGTTATTTTCGCCCTGCACAGGGACCCATCTCAACAACGGTGAATAACTGTCCCCGACCCTCTGCGGTTCTACGATGTCGCTATACACGTAGAGTATATAAAATCAGCCGTTAATATCAGGGCATGTAGGGTCTGGATCCACCTGTCTTTGCACATGCTGCACTGTCCCTAAAATCCGCTGTAATTTACCAGTACAGGTAAACCTGGTATGAAACTCGGGGGCTTTAAGAAAGTCTTTTCTTCTAACGTAATCCGACACCAGATGTATATTCGCATACTCTTCAACAGTGTTTATAGATTTGTTGATGGCATCGACCACCGACGCTACGGTTGGGTAATAGCTGTGTGGGAAAGTCTGGGGAAAGCGCAGGACGTCCTGAGTGCGCTTTATATGAAATTTAGCCTCGGGCTTTGTAAATGTATTCCAAGTTCTAGGGTACTGTATCTCCGTTAGCGCCACCTCCCAGGGTCCTTTCAAATCCACCGGCTTTGCCAGTTTCACCATATAACTAGAAATCTGATTGTCTGGGAACATGTCCTTCGAAGCGTTGGACGGTAGCGTGATATAAAAAGGTGAGTTCTCCATCTCGGCGCTTACAGCTTGACCTCACACACCGTGCAGCGAGCTGGCCAGAACCCAACTGTTAAATTTCTCTGGTCACCCCCGCCATTTGACCTGCGACTGTCTCCTGGCACCGCTCCCTTTCCTTTTCAGAACCTTTTCAACCCTGTACATCCGGCTCGGATCGTAGGAAACCTTGTGTAACTCTTCGCTGTAAAAGATACCTGTGACCTTTTCACCATCGTAGTCCTTCAACTTATAAATGTACACCCCTTCTTTAACCTCTTCCTTTTCCACTATAAATATCTCATCACTAAGGGGGTCATTCCGACCCTGGCAGTCCAAGACCGCCAAGGCCGGGGCCCACGGAAGCACCGCCAACAGGCTGGCGGTGCTTCAATGCCCATTCTGACCGCGGTGTTAAAGCCGCGGTCAGAAAAGGAAATCCGTCGGTTTCCCGCCGGATTTCCTCTGCTTGGGCTGAATCTCCATGGCGGCGCTGCAAGCAGCGCCGCCATGGAGATTCCGACACCCTTCCCGCCATCCTGTTCCTGCCGTTTTTTACCGCCAGGAACAGGATGGCGGGAACGGGTGTCGTGGGGCCCCTGGGGGCCCCTGCACTGCCCATGCCACTGGCATGGGCAGTGCAGGGGCCCCCTAATAGGGCCCCATAAAGATTTTCACTGTCTGCATCGCAGACAGTGAAAATCGCAACGGGTGCAACTGCACCCGTCGCACCCCTGCAACTCCGCCGGCTCCATTCGGAGCCGGCTTCATTGTTGCAGGGCCTTTCCCGCTGGGCCGGCGGGCGCTCCTTTGGCGGGCGCCCGCCGGCCCAGCGGGAAAGCCAGAATGGCCTCCGTGGTCTTTTGACCGCGGAGCGGCCAAATGGCGGTTTCCGCTTGGCGCGGAATGAGGGCCTAAATGTCTGTTGGTATCCTTTGGTGAAGATGCCGTTCAACTTTGAAACCCTGACATGATCCCCTTCTTTTAAAGCCGGTTTCTTGACCTTCAGCGTAAGACGACTACTGTACACAGTTCTCCACACCATTAATGAATTATCCTGCGTTACCTCCACGGGGGCCATTTTGATTGTCCTGTGGTAAGTGGCGTTATAAACATCTATAAAAGCCTGTAGAACATCCACGTATCTGTAGGTGTTGCTGGCTGTGAAATATCGCCACATCTTTGACTTTAAAGTTCAGTTAAAATGCTCTACAACCGCAGCCTTTACCTCAGTGTGCGTTACAAAATGTTGAACAGGTTGCTGGTTTAATAATTTTTGGAAAGGTGTGTTTAAAATTTCCTTTCCGCCGTCTGTTTGTAGTTTCTGAGGTACGCGACCTCTAGCGAAGATGTCTTTAAAAGCGGCTGTGACGCTGGTACCACTTTTATCGTTAAACGACTCTGCATAGGCGTACTTGGACAAGACGTCTATGACGGTTAATATATACATGGAGCCATTGTTATGTTTTGCTAGATCTTAAAGACTGATTATGTCAGCTTGCCACTGATAATCAAGCTGTGCGCTAACAACGGTGGCCCTCCTCTTAAAATGTCTCCTGGCCGGTTTGTGGAGTGAATAAGCCTCTTCCCCAGCTAACCAAGTCTTCACACCGGCACAGTTCACAGATTCATTTTCAGCTCAAGCCCTTTTAAATAGAGCTTCGGAGCCTCCGAAGCTTCCAACCCCCTGTGTATCGTAATAAAGCTTCCTTAAAGCTGCACCCGTCATGCTGTCACCCACCGTCACCATGAAATGAAAGACGCATGTTTTGTGTAAGGTCATTTTATTAAACATAAAAAACATAAGTGTGGCGGGACTGCATAGACATCGTGTATTTGACATTTTGTGGTAAATAGCTTATAACTGTCAAAGCTGTGGACCACTGGGGCCTTTTTACCGGCATATACACAGTACAACACACGTTACACATGTTACTCAGAGCAGGTCCTTTTACTCGACCTAAGCGTCACGAACTTTGATATTTTTATAGCTATACTCTTAATAGCTCTAGACATGACTTCCCGCTCCCCACGCCTATAACTCTGAACGCTCAGGATACTGACAGAATTCAACAGTTCATAAAGTTCTAGGTTGGACAATACAGAACCTTTATTTGTGAGATAATCTTCAGTCATGTGCTCCAAAGCCCCGTATCGCCCAGTCAATGGTGAAAGTCATAATTCGCGAGCGTGATCTTTGTCCGAGTTCCGGCATTTAACAGATGCGGGTAGCCGGGCGTTGATACACCATTTGGCGATACACACATGACTGTTGCACTACAACGAGGCCGAAGGTTCCGAAATGTTCTGATACCGCAGAGTCGAAGGGTGTATTTCAGCTATGCTTTCTTTAACCAGCACAAATATCAATCTCCCGATACAGATGTAGCCCGGGTGTAACTCATAGACATCTTGCACCACGATACTCGGATTCACCGCCTAAAAGTGAGTAAGTATGGAGCGTTAAGTAACACAGTTATGGTCTGCTTTTTAAAACAATTTTCATGGGGCTAAATACTTCATTCTTCTGTTTTTATAATAAATGTCACACATTCGTCTTTCTATAACCCTTTCTATCATGCTTTTGTCAAAATGGGGACACAGCCCCTGCATACGTTTGAGTTTTGAGCAGGGCTCAGCAGCGTATCGGATCTCATTGACAGCCGCTGCCAAGACCTTAATCATATCAGCGTGGACACCTTTCTTCACAGCTGACAGCCCGTACACCACCATTAACAACTTATATACTCAGTGAGGGTCTAGCCGACTACAAATGTGTCGAATTGTTCTTGCAGTGTACGACTCGTATAGAGAATCGTGAGCCGCCTGCTGAGGTTTGTTAATTTTATGCCCGTAACACAGGTCATAACAGTCCCGTTTAACACACGTGTTCACAACGGTCGCTGCAAAACCTCTAACTGGCCATATGGCATCATAGGGCACGCCCGGAGTTTCCTTTTCAAAATCGCGGCTACTGTAGGTGCAAACACATTTCTTACGCGGCTCTTTGTTCTGGCTTGTAATACTTTCAGACTGTCTGGAACAGCATAAGCAGTAAAAATTTACGTTGTTAACCTTTGGCGCGGACCACTCTAGAGTCTCTCTTTCTCCAGTTGTTTTCTACGGTTCAAACAGAAAGCACAAGACAAATTATTAGTTAAAAGTATGATACCAGAGCATACATGAAAAAGAAAAATGTCTATAGAGTTATACTAACTTCAACAGTCTCGCTACACTCAGAGGCTCCTCTGAAATCTTGCGAGTCGCAGAGGTCCATTGGGGTAGAAGCATCGTCTGAGTTTACAACGGCCGGCTGTACAACAGCAGCCTCTGGATCGGGGTCCTCCTGGAAGCCCATGTCTTCATAGATGGGCGAATTTGGCGGTGCTACACGCTCTTCAACATCTTCAATGTCGATGAAGTTAACTGCATCACTTATTTCATCTTTTGAGGTGGAAAAGGCCTGTGGGGTGTACATCTGTTTTAGATTTACCTTTCAACAGTGATAGGCTGGCTCTAACAAAAGGCACCATTTGACCAGCCCCTCTTTTTGGATTAGGCAACAGTGTGGAGGTTGGGGCGGACTGCCCACTTCGCAGCCCTGTGCAGAGGACCCCCTAACAATCACTTGCCCCTGAATGTCTGACATGTCCAGACCTGTCCTCTTAGGCTCAGAAACCACTTGCACAACACGAAGGCACACATTTTACACAGCCCATAGACCAACACCCAGGGCCAAGGACACACACACAGGTCTAACACGTGACACCATGAGGTCACAAACCACGTGACAAAGCCCCCACCCACACATGTCACTTCTGGGGAGGGATCACAGGGGCACCGGAAGTCCCAGCCACTGGAAATGGCGTCACTTCCGGGGCGGGATAACTGTCACTTTTTAACATGGTGAGGAAAGGTATACCCTTATACTACTAACATCTTCTAATTCATGGAGGGTCTGAACCCTATCTCTTTGTTGTTCAGGTTTGGTGTCACATTTTACTTCCTCCTTCACATTCATACACTTCTAAGGTGATACCAGGGAGCCAGAATCAATATTGCTGGACAGGGTGGTATCTCCACTGGAAAAATCAGCTATTACAACATGGGCATCTGCAGGAATGTGTTTGGAAGGCGCATCCTAGTCTGTTTTTGGCAGGGGCCACAGTCATACTAGTACAGGCAATGTAACACTATAGCAGCCATAGTGATACACTGCACTGTGATCCTGCACACCAGGCTGTACCTAAATCCAGGGTGGTGGAGGAGTCAAGCACCTGCCTTTGCCCCCCGCTGCGGACACCCATCATTACAAGTTATTCCTGAAATGTGGAATAATTGCTTGCATCCAGATTTACTGGGTGTTTTACCGCACAGGTTTCACCATCTTGGTGAGAAAATCCATGCATTTTCCACCTGCTCTGGGAATGTGGAAGTGTATGAGAGATGGATGGTTGGATGAAAATGGTGCTGGTTGTAATAAAATTAGAGCTGCAATGTGGCTGTACCGAAATCAGAAGTTATTTGGTCCCACCTTCCCAGGCTGAGAAACGGCTGGCACTCCAATAAGGCTCTTGAAGGACTTAGCAAAGTCACTTTGTTGAAAAGTACTATATATGCAAGCAGTTTAGCTCTGGCTGGAAAAAAGATCAAGCAGAAGTTATGTTGCGCTTTAGGGTCTAAAATGTCATTTTTAAGAGCTGCATTACATGTGGCATTTATGTAAAAATATGAATCATTATTATGGTCAGTAATTGATTAGCTCCTATTTTTCTTTTGGATTTCACTATGAAATAATACCGGAAAACAGTTACAAAATGCTTATAAACAAGAGTATTCCACAAAAACTCACAGCAACAAGATCGTTTGCAATCGCCTCCCACAAGAATAATTATCCTGTTGTAGCTACCCCTCCAACTTGATAAATGCCTCCACCTGAGTGAGGGTTACATAACTACAAAATAAATGGAAGATATTAAAAACATATAATCCAAGAGAAGTATTTGAGAATTCACAGCCAGGACAAGCACATTTAAGGGCACAATTAGGTTCTTTTGTGGGTGCACGACGGTAATGATATCATCAAACATATTGTGATGGCCAGAATATTGTAGATAACAATATCATGTTTCTACATGTTTAATATTGTTTATAAAATATCGTTTTATATAACATATATTTTGTATTATTTTATAGGGGTTTGATTTTATGAGTTCATAGTTATTAATGGGTTATTATTAGTAATCTGTGATATTGGTTCTGTACTATTGGTAAAGGGTTGGTTCTGAGTTTTTTTTTACACTTTTTAGTTAGTGGCAGGTTGTTGAGTGTGTAGGGAACTAATGCAAATATATTTAATATCTTTGTTATTTATTATACTTTTTTACCATTTGTTAAATTGAATTTATTAATTAGAGTAATAATTATGTAAATTATATTTTATATTCTTTAATTCATAATGTTTACAATTGTTATGCAACCTTTATTTCAATTGGTTAATTAGATTATTAGTTATGTAATTTTTAATTGAATAATCAATTGATGTTTGTAAATTATTAATTATGTTTTATTTTAATTAAATAATTATGTTATTTATTATGTTCGTTATTGAATTGATTTCCTTTATGTGTATGAATTATTTAACGTGTTATCTTTTTTTTTGTTTTTTTAAAGAGTTTCTATTTTTTTTCAATATGATTTATTTGTTGTAATTTATTTAATGTATTTATTATAATTGTTGCAATTTAGGGGGTTAGGGTGAGAAATGTTTTCACTGTAAATTATTTTAGTGTTTTTAATTGGTACATAATGTTTACATTGGTAATTGTTTTAATAAGTGTTTTTTATTTACTTGCTTAAGTACGTGTTAGGAGTATTTACCTGTTTAAAGAGATTTTTTTAAGTTTATCAATATTTTATTTTATTTTGCATATTAGTTTTTGATGTTGTGAACAAATTATAGTAATTACTATACATTTTTTTCAACACTTTCCCAATTATTAGTTAGTTTGAAGTGGAAATAGTAAATCTGACCCCACCAAACTCCAGCTATTTTCCTACTGAGGATTTTTACTTGGGGCAGAGTGGGGGTAACCAGTTTGGAATGAATTAAGATTTACATTCTAGTGCTAAGGTTTGGCATGATAAAAACAGCTCATACCACCTTTCTTACACAAACATCTGTGTAGACTTGTTCCCAAACCATTTTTTGAGAGGGATAGCTGGTTGGGACCCATTGTGTATTACACGTAGCCAGGTCAGATGGAGAAGAAGGTCAGAAGAATGTTGCATGGAAGATGATAGGCACATCCACCATAACAGACGAACAACCCTTACCAAAGGACATATTTGTTCCACATATATTTAGTACTGTAGATGTTAGTCTATAAAGCTGGATGCTGTGATTTTTATATTAGGCTGAGAGGCAAATTGACTCAAATTGAAAAGGACATGCACCATATCAGATCTTAGCAAGGCAGAGCTGTCTAAAATACACATGACACAAAGAAGAAACATCGAAATCTCTTTTTAAGTAGAGATCTTTCTAATGTCTTTAATATTATGGGGTCAAATGTTCAGTCATCTCTGGGCTTCAATGCAAAGTGACAACAAAGTTACACTATTTCCTCCAGCCCAACTCCTCTAGCATTTCCCTGGTTAAAGATCTGATTTAAGCTTGGCTAACCCACCCCTCCCTTTCCTATTAGGTGGATGCATTGTTGTGTTGTCACCACAATGTCCACAGACCTGATCCATGGTCTGCTCTAATGCACACGTGCAGTGTTGTCTTTCGATTGTGGCTCTGCAGTCCACAGAACAAGACATTGATGTTTACGGAGTGGTTGCTTCTGTGTGTTTTGCTGTTTTCTGGGCTAGGACGGTTCATATGACTCCTTCCTGAACAGGTAAGAGTTCAAACTCAAACTGTCATCCAAAATTAGCTACAGACCCCACACATGAGGCAGACAGCAGACAAGGAGTTTGAGGAGCCAGAAATTGCCATAAGCGGAAGCAGGAAGAGCCTGCACTGCCAGGGAATACTTCCTGTTTCAGGTGTGGGTAGTTGAGGCATTGGAAGTAAGATTGCCCAAATCAACCTCACAGCACCCATGACCTGCACACATAGCCATTCTTCACTCCACAACTCCCTCCCCCACAGCACTGCTGCCTGCCTCTATAGGACATCTTGTGATCAGGGGTATGTGAATTCCACATAATTTGCTTTCTGAGCAAAATTTCAAGAAAATGATGCTGAGTTCTACGATATGCAATCTCGCATATAGCCCTATATTTTAGTGTGATATGCCAGCTTCCATAAACTTTTGACGCGAGGACGTGTTATGTGCTAAACATTGTGTGAAAAACACAATTAGAATGACAACAGCTGCTTGTGTTCTGGTTAATTGTGTTATTTCCATGCTCCAACACTATAATTTGGTGTGAATGGCAGCATAATTACGTGAGATAGCGTAAGGGTGGACTTTCAGGAATTTTGCTTCTCAAGCACAACACAAAATAACAAAAGTCCACAAATGTTGCTGGTGTTTAAAAAAATGAAGGCAACACCTCTAGGTGATTATGCAGCGGCATAACCTTATCATAAATCATGGGAAGATCTGATCTGATCTGCTCAAGAACCCTTCATTCTTCAGGGAGGTCAAGTTAGGTTTATAAAGGAGCAACTCAGAACGATAGAGATACTATGAAGCAGGTCACCCAATTCCTCTGGAAAGTGGTATGCTTTTCTTATTTTTCTAACCTCAGGGAGAACTCTTCACATGGGTGATTTTTTCTGGAGCATTGTGGTAATGTCACAGTCTACATGACACATATTGCTACACTGTGCTGGGGTTTCTGGGGCCAATTCTATGTCTATTGCCCTCTACTTAGAGGCCAATGTTAGATCTGGGCCTCTCAAAGACCAGGACGTAGGATCCTACCAGTCCTAGAAAGCTGACAGGGTTTCTTCCTCTGTGGAAAGTGCCCAAAACGTCTGCACCATGGCACTGGCAGTCTTTCTCCACTGTGTGCGCTGGTAAAAGATTTCTCTGGGTTTAAGATTAACATAGATCTGACTTCGAGATCTATATCATTAATAATGGGCATATTCCTCTGGTCCTCTAATCTGCCATGGAAAAAGGGACAAACTTGAATAGTTTTCAATGGGCAGGCAGTGAAGTGCAGAGTTCTCTAAGTCAAGACTGGTAACAGGAGAGGTGCGACTAAAGATGTTGGTGAGTGAACCTGGCAGCCCTGCACCTAGGACTGTAGCCCCGTGAGGCTAAAAAAGATTAGAGCCTTAGGGGCATATTTATACTCTGTTTGTGCTGAATTTGCATCATTTTTTAATGCACATTCAGCGCAAACTTAACTCCATATTTATAGTTTGACATTAGACCAGTCTGGCATCAAAATATTGGGGTTAACGTCATTTTTTGGATGTGTGAAACCTCCTTGCATCAATTAGATGCAAGGTAGGTGTTCCCGTCCAAAAAATGACTCAAAGCCCCTAGCGCCTTATTTATCCTCACATGCAAAATTGGTGCACAGGGGGAGGTGGGCCTAAATAATGGCGCTAGGCCTGCTTAGCGCCAATATTTAACACCTGGGTCAGAGCAGATGTTAGGGGACCTGTGGACCCATTTCCATGGTCAAATACCATAGAAAAAGCCCACAGGTGCCCACCCCAAGATCCAGGAGCACCCCCACCCACACAGAGGGACACCAGAGGATGAGGGGACCCCATCCCAGGTAAGTAGAGGTAAGTATTTATGTGTGTGTGTGTATGTGAGTCTAAGCTTAACATGTTCATAGGTCATTGCATAGCTCCTAGATAAGTTGTTATAGTAGATACTTATGAATCCCTGCTCTCATTTTATATCACACTTTATCTACCCATCACCATGTCTCAGGTCTCTACCAATCTATTCTCCATTCCCACTCTGACTCATGCCAAATCCATTCTTCTACTTTCATCTCCTAAATAATCCTGCCTAAGCTCTTCCCTCCTTTTCCACATCTAACTCACCCAAACCTCACTTTACTACCATGATTTCCCAAAAAACTCTCATTTATTTCCCCTTTAACTCATCCAAAACCCCTCTGCTACTATGATCTCCCTAACTCTTTCCACAGAATCTTCCCTCCTCCACTCCTCCTTTACTCATCCCAAGCCTAAATCCTATTACCATAAACTCCCAACTAACACTTCTGGGTTCTTCCCTCCTCCACCCCTCCATTACTCCAGTCAATCCAACTAACAAACTCACATATCCGCATCTCAAAATTAACTCATAATAATACTGAAACTGTACTCATATTTCCCTATACTAATCCACCACTAATTCCTTTTGGGTTCTGGAGTAGCGTGCTACTCGCCGAAAAGCGCTTTGATGCCTCATCAGTAGTAGTAAGCACCATATAAATACTATTACAATACAATACAACACAATAAGACAGGAGTCGTGGTATGGATGGTTTTGCATCAGGAAATGACGCCAGGCTTGTTAACAGCATTTTTTTGCCTCTAACAGCCTAGCGTCATTTTTTTAGGAAAAAAACCCTTCACCCGTACTGCCACCCGATCCAGCTAACGTCATTTTCCCAGATGCTAGCCCACGCTTTGTGCCAGCTTGCGGGGTTCCATACATTTGGCACCCGACTGGCACTTTGGAATGACGCAAGCCGGAGCTAAAATTTTTGATGCAAAACTGTGTTTGCGAAGTTTTGCATCAAAAAGCATAAATATAGGACTTAGGGGGTCATTCTGACCCTGGCGACCGGTGGCCGCCAGGGCCACCGACCACGGGAGCACCGCCAACAGGCTGGCGGTGCTCCCGAGGGCATTCTGACTGCGGCGGTTCAGCCGCGGTCAGAAATGGTAAACCGGCGGTCTCCCGCCGGTTTACCACTGCCCGTTGGAATCCTCCAAGGCGGCGCAGCTTGCTGCACCGCCGAGGGGATTCTGACACCCCCTACCGCCATCCTGTTCCTGGCGGTTCGCCCGCCAGGAACAGGATGGCGGTAGGGGGTGTCGCGGGGCCCCTGGGGGCCCCTGCAGTGCCCATGCCAATGGCATGGGCACTGCAGGGGCCCCTGTAAGAGGGCCCCGCTTGTATTTCACTGTCTGCTTAGCAGACAGTGAAATATGCGACGGGTGCAGTAGCACCCGTCGCACCTTCCCACTCCGCCGGCTCGATTACGAGCCGGCTTCATCGTGGGAAGGACGTTTTCCCCTGGGCTGGCGGGCGGCCTTTTGGAGGCCGCCCGCCAGCCCAGGGGAAACCTCAAAATACCCACTGCGGTCTTCCGACCGCGGTACGGTATTTTGGCGGCTCCCGCCGGGCGCGCGGTGACCGCGCCCGGCGGGAGTCAGAATGACCCCCTTAGTGTCAGTTCATACAGCGCACACCCTGAGACCATGCCGCTTTTTTTCTGCGCACAAATCTTTTACCCCTTCACCTGTCCTCCCCGCCCTTACAGTGTGCCAAAAAAAAGACAATTTTTGGATTGCTCAAATAAGGATGACTAGCACACTATTCCACACATATTCAAGGGCACACCTCAGGGAAATGCTAACTCACATCAAGGAGGTCTTGGGATTTGAGGCTGACTCACAACCATCGGACAAGGTGTTTTACACCAAACATGTATCATAAAATACTGAGCACTTGCCATTTCACAATGTCTTAAGATTTTTCTGAAAGAATGGAGTAGTGTAGACAAGCCTCATTTGCCTCAATTTCTAAATAAAAGATCTCCTTTGCAGGATTCTGGTGAAGCCTTACCTCATGTCCCCAAAGTAACTTTAGTTCTTTCCAGCACAGCATCTACCTCTTCTCTGACATCAGAAGAGTCCTAGTTGTCTGACCCATGTGACAAAAAGGTTGAAAGTGCTCTGTAAACTTTATGATTAAGACTGGTTTATATGTGGCCTATGCTGCAGAAACACTGTTAACCCCTTCTGTGCCCAGGACGTAATGGTTACGTCCTGAGGCACAGTGCTGCTGTGCCCAGGACGTAACCATTACGTCCTGTGCACAGAGCCCAGAGGGAGCTCTCTCGCTCCCTCTGTGGGGTTCCCCCCCACCCCCCCAAGTCAGGGATGGAAGGGGAAGCCCTTCCCCTCCCACCCCCAACCCCCCCTGTGATGTCAGCGCGCGAGCGCGCGCTGATTAGTCACAGGGTCTCCCCCATCGCGCTGGAAGCAGAGCTTCCAGCGCGATTGAAAAATAAATGCTTTTGCATTTCTTTTTCAATCCCATGGGGGAGGCCCCGAGAGGCTTCAAAGGGAAGGAAATGTATTTCCTTCCCTTTGAAGTCTCTCACAGGTTTCAAAAGCCGGATTGCTTGCAATCCGGCTTTTGAAACCCCACTAGACACCAGGGATTTTTTTTTTTTCAGTGAAATTGGCAATAGGGAGCGACCCCTTGGGCAAGGGTCGCTCCCGGGGGGGCATTTTTTTAGGAAGGCCTTTTCTGCCCCCCCTGGGGGCAGATTGGCCTATTATTAGGCCGATCTGCCCCCGGGGGGGGGCAGAAACCTCTAGGCACCAGGGACCTTTTTTTTTTTTTTGTGATGATTTATTTTTTTTTTAGGTGGGGAGCGATCCCTTAGGCAAGGGTCGCTCCCCTACGGGGCAATATATATTTAGGCCATTTCTGCCCCCCTTGGGGGCAGATTGGCCTATTTTGATGAGGCCAATCTGCCCCCAAGGGGGGCAGAAACCATTAGACACCAGGGAGTTTGTTTTCGCGCGCGAATTTCACGCAACGGGAGCGACCCCTTTGGCAAGGGTCGCTCCCAGGGGGGGCATTTTTTTGGGAAGGCTTTTTCTGCCCCCCCTGGGGACAGATCGGCCTATTATTAGGCCGATCTGCCCCCAGGGGGGGCAGAAACCTCTAGGCACCAGGGATCTTTTTTTTTTTTTTTTTTGTGATGATTTCTTTTTTTTTTAGGTGGGGAGCGATCCCTTAGGCAAGGGTCGCTCCCCTAGGGGGCAAATTATATTTAGGCCATTTCTGCCCCCCTTGGGGGCAGATTGGCCTATTTTGATGAGGCCAATCTGCCCCCAAGGGGGGCAGAAACCAGAATTTCACGCAAGGGGAGCGACCCCTTAGGCAAGGGTCGCTCCCTGGGGGGGGGGATTATTTTAGGCCATTTCTGCCCCCCTGGGGGGGTAGATCAGCCTATTTTGATTCGGCTGATCTGCCCCCAAGGGGGGCAGAAACCACTAGGCACCAGGGATTTTTTTGTTTTTCTGTTTTACAGATGGGGAGCGACCCCCTTGGACAAGGGTCGCTCCCCTGGAGGGGCAAAATGTATTTACGCCATTTCTGCCCGCTTTGGGGGCAGATCGGCCGATTTTAGGTCAATCTGCCCCCAAGGGGGGCAGAAACCACTAGGCACCAGGGATCTTTTTTTTTTGCGCCGTCACACAAGGGGAGCGACCTTGTAGTCAAGGGTCGCTCCCCGGGGGGGTGGGGGGGGCAAATTATTTTAGGCCATCTCTGCCCCCCCTGGGGGCAGATCGCCCTATTGGTATTAGGCCGATCTACCCCCAGGGGGGGCAGAAACCTCTAGGCGCCAGGGCAAATTTTTTTTTTGTGTTTTTTTTTTTTTTTTTTTTTTTTTTTAGAGATGGGCAGCGACCCATCAGGCAAGGGTCGCTCCCCTGGGGGGCAAATTGTATTTAGAACATTTCTGCCCCCCTTGGGGGCAGATTGGTCGATTTTAGGTCAATCTGCCCCAAGGGGGCAGAAACCACTAGGCACCGGGGATTTGTTTTTTGGCGCCAATGTCACGCATGGGGAGCGACCCCGTAGGCAAGGGTCGCTCCGGGGGGTGGGGGGGGGGTGGGTGTTCGGGGGCAAATTTATTTTAGGCCATTTCTGCCCCCCCTGGGGGCAGATCGGCCTATTATTAGGCCGATCTGCCCCCAGGGGGGGGCAGAAACCTGTAGGCGCCAGGGCAATTTTTTTTTTTTGTTTTTGTTTGTTTGTTTAGATATGGGGAGCGACCCATCAGACAAGGGTCGCTCCCCTGGGGGGCAAACTGTGTTTAGACCATTTCTGCCCCCCTTGGGGGCAGATTGGTCGATTTTAGGTCAATCTGCCCCAAGGGGGCAGAAACCACTAGGCACCGGGATTTGTTTTTTGGCGCCAATGTCACGCAGGGGGAGCGACCCCGTAGGCAATGGTCGCTCCTTAGGGGTTCAGGGGGCAAATTTATTTTAGGCCATTTCTGCCCCCAGGGGGGGCAGAAACCTCTTGCTGCCAGAGCAAATTTTTTTTTGGTGTTTTTTTTTGTTTGTTTGGTTTTTTTTAGAGATGGGGAGCGACCCATCAGGCAAGGGTCGCTCCACTGGGGGGCAAATTGTGTTTAGACCATTTCTGCCCCCCTTGGGGGCAGATTGGTCGATTTTAGGTCAATCTGCCCCAAGGGGGCAGAAACCACTAGGCACCGGGGATTTGTTTTTTGGCGCCAATGTCACGCAGGGGGAGCGACCCCGTAGGCAATGGTCGCTCCGGGGGGGGGGGGTTCAGGGGGCAAATTTATTTTAGGCCATTTCTGCCCCCCCTGGGGGCAGATCGGCCTATTATTAGGCCGATCTGCCCCCAGGGCGGGCAGAAACCTCTTGTTGCCAGGGCAAATTTTTTTTTTGTGTTTTTTTTTTGTTTGTTTGTTTTTTTTTAGAGATGGGGAGCGACCCATCAGGCAAGGGTCGCTCCCCTGGGGGGCAAATTGTGTTTAGACCATTTCTGCCCCCCTTGGGGGCAGATTGGTCGATTTTAGGTCAATCTGCCCCAAGGGGGCAGAAACCACTCGGCACCGGGGATTTGTTTTTTGGCGCCAATGTCACGCAGGGGGAGCGACCCCGTAGGCAAGGGTCGCTCGGGGGGGGGGGGGAACGGGGGGGGTGTTCGGGGGGCAAATTTATTTTTGGCCATTTCTGCCCCCCCTGGGGGCAGATCGGCCTATTATTAGGCCGATCTGCCCCCAGGGGGGGCAGAAACCTCTTGTTGCCAGGGCAAATATTTTTTTTTTTTTTTTTTTTTTTTTTTTTGGTTTTTTTTAGAGATGGGGAGCGACCCATCAGGCAAGGGTTGCTCCCCTGGGGGGAAAATTGTGTTTAGACCATTTCTGCCCCCCTTGGGGGCAGATTGGTCGATTTTAGGTCAATCTGCCCCAAGGGGGCAGAAACCACTAGGCACCGGGGATTTGTTTTTTGGCGCCAATGTCACGCAGGGGGAGCGACCCCGTAGGCAAGGGTCGCTCCGGGGGGGGGGGGGGTGTTCGGGGGGCAAATTTATTTTAGGCCATTTCTGCCCCCCCTGGGGGCAGATCAGCCTATTATTAGGCCGATCTGCCCCCAGGGGGGGCAGAAACCTCTTGTTGCCAGGGCACATTTTTTTTTAGTGTTTTTTTTTTAGTTTGTTTGTTTTTTTAGAGATGGGGAGCGACCCATCAGACAAGGGTCGCTCAACTGGGGGGCAAACTGTGTTTAGACCATTTCTGCCCCCATTGGGGGCAGATTGGTCGATTTTAGGTCAATCTGCAACCACTAGGCACCGGGGATTCGTTTTTTGGCGCCAATGTCACGCAGGGGGAGCGACCCAGTAGGCAAGGGTCGCTCCGAGATGGGGGGGTGGGGGGGGTTTGGGGGGGCAAATTTATTTTAGGCCATTTCTGCCCCCAGGGGGGGCAGACACCTCTAGGCGCAAGGGCAAATGTTTTTTTGATTTTTTTTGTTTTTTGTTTGTTTGTTTTTTTAGAGATGGGGAGCGACCCATCAGACAAGGGTCGCTTCCCTGGGGGCAAACTGTATTTAGAGCATTTCTGCCCCCTTTGGGGGCAGATTGGTCGATTTTAGGTAAATCTGCCCCCAAGGGGGCAGAAACCACTAGACACCGGGAATTTGTTTTTTGGCGCCAATGTCACGCAGGGGTAGCGACCCCGTAGGCAAGGGTCGCACCTGGGCAGGGGGGGTTTGGGGGGGTGGGGGGTCAAATTTATTTGAGGGCATTTCCCCCCCCCTGGGGCCGGCTGAGCTAGAGGCCAAAATCCACATGTAGGCACTTTGCAAAAAACACCTCTGTTTTCTGTGAAAAAATATGTTGTGTCCACGTTGTGTTTTGGGCCATTTCCTTTTGAGGGCGCTAGGCCTACCCACACAAGTGAGGTACCATTTTTATGGAGAGACTTAGGGGAACGCTGGGTGGAAGGAAATTTGTGGCTCCTCTCAGATTTCAGAACTTTCTGTCACCGAAATGAGAGGAAAAAGTGTTTTTTGGCCAGATTTTGATGTTTGCAAAGGATTCTGGGTAACAGAACCTGGTCAGAGCCCCGCAAATCACCCCATTTTGGATTCCCCTAGGTCTCTAGTTTTCAAAAATGCGCTGGTTTGCTAGGTTTCCCCAGGTGCCGGCTGAGCTAGAGGCCAAAATCCACACGTAGGCACTGTTTTCTATGAAAAAATGTGATGTGTCCACGTTGTGTTTTGGGCCATTTCCTGTCGCGAGCGCTAGGCCTACCCACACAAGTGAGGTATCATTTTTATCATGAGACGTGGGGGAACGCTGGGTGGAAGGAAATTTGTGGCTCCTCTCAGATTCCAGAACTTTCTGCCAAAGAAATGTGAGGAACATGTGTTTTTTTAGCCAAATTTTGAGGTTTGCAAAGGATTCTGGGTAACAGAACCTGGTCCGAGCCACACAAATCACCCCATCTTGGATTCCCCTAGGTCTCTAGTTTTCAGAAATGCACAGTGTTGGTAGGTTTCCCTGGGTGGCGGCTGAGCTAGAGGCCAAAATCTACAGGTAGGCACTTTGCTAAAAACAGGTCTATTTTCTGTGATGTGTCCACGTTGCGCTTTGGGGCGTTTCCTGTCGCGGGCGCTAGGCCTACCCACACAAGTGAGGTATCATTTTTATCGGGAGACATGGGGGAACGCTGGGTGGAAGGAAATTTGTGGCTCCTCTCAGATTGTAGAACTTTCTGCCACAGAAATGTGAGGAACATGTGTTTTTTTTAGCCAAATTTTGAGGTTTGCAAAGGATTCTGGGTAACAGAACCTGGTCCGAGCCACACAAGTCACCCCATCTTGGATTCCCCTAGGTCTCTAGTTTTCAGAAGTGCACAGGTTTGGTAGGTTTCCCTAGGTGGCGGCTGAGCTACAGGCCAAAATCTACAGGTAGGCACTTTGCAAAAAACACCTCTGTTTTCCTTCAAAAATTTGGTTGTGTCCACGTTGCGCTTTGGGGCGTTTCCTGTCGTGGGCGCTAGGCCTACCCACACAAGTGAGGTATCATTTTTATCGGGAGACGTGGGGGAACGCTGGGTGGAAGGAAATTTGTGGCTCCTCTCAGATTCCAGAACTTTCTGCCACAGAAATGTGAGGAACATGTGTTTTTTTAGCCACATTTTGAGGTTTGCAAAGGATTCTGGGTAACAGAACCTGGTCCCAGCCACACAAGTCACCCCATCTTGGATTCCCCTAGGTCTCTAGTTTTCAGAAATGCACAGGTTTGGTAGGTTTCCCTAGGTGGTGGCTGAGCTACAGGCCAAAATCCACAGGTAGGCACTTTGCTAAAAACAGGTCTGTTTTCTGTGATGTGTCCACGTTGCGCTTTGGGGCGTTTCCTGTCACGGGCGCTAGGCCTACCCACACAAGTGAGGTATTATTTTTATCGGGAGACGTGGGGGAATGCTGGGTGGAAGGAAATTTGTGGCTCCTCTCAGATTCCAGAACTTTCTGCCACAGAAATGTGAGGAACATGTGTTTTTTTAGCCACATTTTGAGGTTTGCAAAGGATTCTGGGTAACAGAACCTGGTCCCAGCCACACAAGTCACCCCATCCTGGATTCCCCTAGGTCTCTAGTTTTCAGAAATGCACAGGTTTGGTAGGTTTCCCTAGGTGGCGGCTGAGCTACAAGCCAAAATCTACAGGTAGGCACTTTGCAAAAAACACCTCTGTTTTCCTTCAAAAATTTGGTTGTGTCCACGTTGCGCTTTGGGGCGTTTCCTGTCGTGGCGCTAGGCCTACCCACACAAGTGAGGTATCATTTTTATCGGGAGACGTGGGGGAACGCTGGGTGGAAGGAAATTTGTGGCTCCTCTCAGATTCCAGAACTTTCTGCCACAGAAATGTGAGGAACATGTGTTTTTTTAGCCAAATTTTGAGGTTTGCAAAGGATTCTGGGTAACAGAATCTGGTCCCAGCCACACAAGTCACCCCATCTTGGATTCCCCTAGGTCTCTAGTTTTCAGAAATGCACAGGTTTGGTAGGTTTCCCTAGGTGGCGGCTGAGCTACAGGCCAAAATCCTCAGGTAGGCACTTTGCTAAAAACAGGTCTGTTTTCTGTGATGTGTCCACGTTGCGCTTTGGGGCATTTCCTGTCGCGGGCGCTACGCCTACCCACACAAGTGAGGTATTATTTTTATCGGGAGATGTGGGGGAACGCTGGGTGGAAGGAAATTTGTGGCTCCTCTCAGATTCCAGAACTTTCTGCCACAGAAATGTGAGGAACATGTGTTTTTTTAGCCACATTTTGAGGTTTGCAAAGGATTCTGGGTAACAGAACCTGGTCCCAGCCACACAAGTCACCCCATCTTGGATTCCCCTAGGTCTCTAGTTTTCAGAAATGCACAGGTGTGGTAGGTTTCCCTAGGTGGCGGCTGAGCTACAGGCCAAAATCTACAGGTAGGCACTTTGCAAAAAACACCTCTGTTTTCCTTCAAAAATTTGGTTGTGTCCACGTTGCGCTTTGGGGCGTTTCCTGTCGTGGGCGCTAGGCCTACCCACACAAGTGAGGTATCATTTTTATCGGGAGACGTGGGGGAACGCTGGGTGGAAGGAAATTTGTGGCTCCTCTCAGATTCCAGAACTTTCTGCCACAGAAATGTGAGGAACATGTGTTGTTTTAGCCAAATTTTGAGGTTTGCAAAGGATTCTGGGTAACAGAACCTGGTCCCAGCCACACAAGTCACCCCATCTTGGATTCCCCTAGGTCTCTAGTTTTCAGAAATGCACAGGTTTGGTAGGTTTCCCTAGGTGGCGGCTGAGCTACAGGCCAAAATCCACAGGTAGGCACTTTGCTAAAAACAGGTCTATTTTCTGTGATATGTCCACGTTGCGCTTTGGGGCGTTTCCTGTCGCGGGCGCTAGGCCTACCCACACAAGTGAGGTATCATTTTTATCGGGAGACGTGGGGGAACGCTGGGTGGAAGGAAATTTGTGGCTCCTCTCAGATTCCAGAACTTTTTGCCACAGAAATGTGAGGAACATGTGTTTTTTTAGCCACATTTTGAGGTTTGCAAAGGATTCTGGGTAACAGAACCTGGTCCCAGACACACAAGTCACCCCATCTTGGATTCCCCCAGGTCTCTAGTTTTCAGAAATGCACAGGTTTGGTAGGTTTCCCTAGGTGGCGGCTGAGCTACAGGCCAAAATCTACAGGTAGGCACTTTGCAAAAAACACCTCTGTTTTCCTTCAAAAATTTGGTTGTGTCCACGTTGCGCTTTGGGGCGTTTCCTGTCGTGGGCGCTAGGCCTACCCACACAAGTGAGGTATCATTTTTATCGGGAGACGTGGGGGAACGCTGGGTGGAAGGAAATTTGTGGCTCGTCTCAGATTCCAGATCTTTCTGCCACAGAAATGTGAGGAACATGTGTTTTTTTAGCCACATTTTGAGGTTTGCAAAGGATTCTGGGTAACAGAACCTGGTCCCAGACACACAAGTCACCCCATCTTGGATTCCCCCAGGTCTCTAGTTTTCAGAAATGCACAGGTTTGGTAGGTTTCCCTAGGTGGCGGCTGAGCTACAGGCCAAAATCCACAGGTAGGCACTTTGCTAAAAACAGGTCTATTTTCTGTGATGTGTCCACGTTGCGCTTTGGGGCGTTTCCTGTTGCGGGCGCTAGGCCTACCCACACAAGTGAGGTATAATTTTTATCGGGAGACGTGGGGGAACGCTGGGTGGAAGGAAATTTGTGGCTCCTCTCAGATTCCAGAACTTTCTGCCACAGAAATGTCAGGAACATGTGTTTTTTTTAGCCACATTTTGAGGTTTGCAAAGGATTCTGGGTAACAGAACCTGGTCCCAGACACACAAGTCACCCCATCTTGGATTCCCCCAGGTCTCTAGTTTTCAGAAATGCACAGGTTTGGTAGGTTTCCCTAGGTGGCGGCTGAGCTACAGGCCAAAATCTACAGGTAGGCACTTTGCAAAAAACACCTCTGTTTTCCTTCAAAAATGTGGTTGTGTCCACGTTGCGCTTTGGGGCGTTTCCTGTCGTGGGCGCTAGGCCTACCCACACAAGTGAGGTATCATTTTTATCGGGAGACGTGAGGGAACGCTGGGTGGAAGGATATTTGTGGCTCCTCTCAGATTCCAGAACTTTCTGCCACAGAAATGTGAGGAACATGTGTTTTTTTAGCCACATTTTGAGGTTTGCAAAGGATTCTGGGTAACAGAACCTGGTCCCAGCCACACAAGTCACCCCATCTTGGATTCCCCTAGGTCTCTAGTTTTCAGAAATGCACAGGTTTGGTAGGTTTCCCTAGGTGGCGGACTGAGCTACAGGCCAAAATCTACAGGTATGCACTTTGCTAAAAACAGGTCTGTTTTCTGCGATGTGTCCACGTTGTGTTTTGGGGCGTATCCTGTCGCGGGCGCTAGGCCTACCCACACAAGTGAGGTATCATTTTTATCGGGAGACTTGGGGGAACATAGAATAGCAAAACAAGTGTTATTGCCCCTTGTCTTTCTCTACATTTTTCCCTTCCAAATGTAAGACAGTGTGTAAAAAAGACATCTATTTTGAGAAATGCCCTGTAATTCACATGCTAGTATGGGCACCCTGGAATTCAGAGATGTGCAAATAACACCTTATCTTGTGCCCATTTTGGAAATACAAAGGTTTTCTTGATAGCTATTTTTTACTCTTTATATTTCAGCAAATGAATTGCTGTATACCCGGCATAGAATGAAAACCCACTGCAGGGTGCAGGTCATTTATTGGCTCTGGGTACCTAGAGTTCTTGATGAACCTACAAGCCCTATATATCCCCGCAACCAGAAGAGTCCAGCAGACGTAACGGTATATTGCTTTAGAAAATCTGACATTGCAGGAAAAAATTACAGAGTAAAACTTAGAGAAAAATGGATGTTTTTTTCACCTCAATTTCAATATTTTTCTTTTTCAGTTGTTATTTTCTGTAGGAAACCCTTGTAGGATCTACACAAATTACCTCTTGCTGAATTCAGAATTTTGTCTACTTTTCAGAAATGTTGCGGTTGGTTTCATGCCCATTTCTGTCACTGACTGGAAGGAGGCTGAAAGCACAAAAAATCATAAAAATGGGGTATGTCCCAGTAAAATGCCAAAATTGTGTTGAAAAATTGGGTTTTCTGATTCAAGTCTGCCTGTTCCTGAAAGCTGGGAAGCTGGTGATTTTATCACCGCAAACCCTTTGTTGATGCCCTTTTCAGGGAAAAAACCACAAGCCTTCTTCTGCAGCCCATTTTTCAATTTTTTTAAAAAAAAACGAAATTTTCACTGTTTTTTGGCTAATTTCTTGGCCTCCTTCTGGGGAACCCACAAAGTCTGGGTACCTCTAGAATCCCTAGGATGTTGGAAAAAAAGGACGCAAATTTGGAGTGGGTAGCTTACGTGAACAAAAAGTTATGAGGGCCTAAGCGCGAACTGCTCCAAATAGCCAAAAAAAGGCTCGGCACAGGAGGGGGAAAAGGCCTGGCAGCAAAGGGGTTAAAGGACATCAGGTTTCTGTTTGATTGTCTACAAGAGGATTATGATCCTACTGAGATTTTGACCAACATGGAGAAATTAACAAAGTACATAGCAAAGTACCTTTGATTCCTTGCGAGCCTTAGCAACTTTGGCAGTGCTGGTATAGTAGTCTGGAGGCTGCTATGGCTGAAGTTGAGGAGGTTGGACGCATTGTCTCCTTTTCTTTGGCCAGAAACTATTTGGTGCAGAACTAAACAAGCTGATTCAGAAATAATCTATGGAAAATAAATCTTACAGTTGTTTAAAACAGCTCTATATAATAAGCCTTCTCCCCAGAAATGAATAACCCATAGTGCTCCACAGGCTTGTTACCTCTTTCGGGGCTGAGTCCATCCTCTGGGGCTGCACATGTGAAAAAATCCTGATTCCTGGAGCCCCAGTCCCGGCTTCCAAAAGCAAGATTATAGAGGGAAGAGGATATGAGAAAGAGTTTTGAAATTCTACAGATGGTGTGGCCAGTTAACGAAGGATAGATGGGGCTATCCTTCTTAAAACATTGGTATTCTAGAGCAAAAAAATGTCCAACTACAATATTTTGGGAACTCCTATTAAAAGAGATCTAGTAAAGAGGAACTCATTACTGGATGAGATAAAAGATGCACTAAAAAAGGAGCAGTTGTCAAAGTTATTTATCCTTCAAGACATCTGGGAACTTATGCCATCCAGTTCCTAGTACCAAAGCCGGATAAGGTTACATAAATTTTTGCATCTAAAACCCTGAACAAATATATCTCATTCAAAATTACCACCAATTAGACTGTAGTTCGGTTACTCTCAGAGTGAGATTACCTAGCAAAAGTCAACCTCCAAGATCCTTATTTCCACATTCATATTCAACACAAAAGATAGACATTGCTAAGGTTTGCAGGATGAGGTCAACACTTTCAGTTGAAAGCCCTGCCATGTGGAAAAAGTCTGCAACTATCTCCAAGATCAGAGGTTTGTGTTGAATCTTTAAAATTAGAACTTACATCCACTCTAGAAAAGATTGGTCACTATTGCCCTGTTCAACACACACAGGGTTTGAGTTTCTCTGCCAGACCAGAGAGCTGTGACTTAACAGGATAGTCTATGACATATGTTATCGATTTCACAAGCTCCAGAGAGGATCTGGGTTAGAGTCTAGGGCCTAATGGCATCCATAACAGCAGTCCTCCATGGGCACATTCTTGCCTGATGCTACTTCTTCACCACCTGCTAGCCAATTGGTCTCCAGAATCTCAGATTAGGAGGTTGTACTTCCGTTTTTTTCAGCTGAACTGGGAATCTGGATTACCTTTGTCTCAAGACATAAGAATAGCCTTTCTTTTTTAACTAGAAAAGACAAAAGTTTCAGAGAGTCTGAATTTCTAAGCATTTCCTATGGTCCTCCTAATGGAGATAAAAACCTTCAATCTCAACATTGAGCAGCAGAGTTCAGCAGTCAATAGCATGAGCTGTTGTTACTATTCCTGGCAACATTCATGGGCAGAAACGTGTGCTGTTTCTCTTCAGAAGATTGCCAAGCTGCAACTCGGTCAAATTCTGTCACTTTTATAAAGCACTATTGTTTAAACTTAAGAAATAATGTTGTAAAGCAAAATCCTCCATGATCAAGTACAAGAAAGAAGTTTATTGAAGAGACACCATCCGCAGAAGGCAGACTCCATCAAGCATAAAATAACTGGCACAAAAAAGAACCCTGGGTTACCAGAGTTCCCGGCTGCATCATAAGATTCTGTTGTCATAACATTAAATGAAGATCATAACACATCCCCCTTCCCACACCCTTGACAAATGAAACTTAATACAAAACTATAAGAAAACAACAAGAAAGGAAACATAACGGTTGATTTTACACTTGCAAATTACGTGCTCAGGGCTCATAATAAATTATTGGATCTTATACCAGCACAGTGAAGCAATCAAGGTACATAGGCCCTCATTACAACCCTGGTGGTCGGTGTTAAAGCAGCGGTAATACCACCAACAGGCCGGCGGAAAAAAATGGAATCACGACCATGGCGGAAACCACCAACATAGACAGCCACTTTAACACTCCGGCCGCCACAGGGGTAGAAACAAACACCGCAGCAGTAACCGCCAACAGACAGGCGGAGCCCAATGTACCACCCACTGTATTACAACACGCCTATCCGCCACATTTTCCGGGGCGGTACCAACGCTATCAAAAGCACAGCAGAAACAGGACTTGGAACGGAAACCACTCACCTTTCCACACTCAAGGAACAACCAGGACGCCATGGAACCCGAACTACAGGTCCTGCCCATGCTGGTCTACCTCCTATTGTATCAGGAGCAGGAAAGACGCTGGCAACGGCCACGGTGAGTACTGCACCTAGCACACAGGGGAGGGCGGGAGGGAAATGGGAGGGACACACACGCAACACGCAACATCCCCACCCTCCACCATCACCCACAACACCATACACACAAATACAAGCAGCAACATTACATATACAACCTGTCATCCCCTGGAAGTACGCAAGGACAAAAGGAAATGATTGTAATGAGTGTAATCTATTAAATATCAGATAGGGCAAATTAAAAAAAATTTATATACAAATATGTACACCAACTGCACAAGTCCGGATATAAATTAAATCATTGTCCGTGGATCAGTGTCCCAAAATGCATTGGCGAAGCCCACACAAGATACCTGACTCGAAACGGAGAGAACACTGCAGGGGCATTAGGTGGAAAATAAACAGGCACCTCAAGGGGAGTGGAAGGGTGGCACCTCAGCTGGATGAACGGACAACGCCACTGCTCCACGAGGGGGCTCCATGTGTACTGCTGTATCCTGGGGAGTGCAAAGCCACAGTCTCACAAGTCTCTCCAGTGGGTGGTTTGCCCACTGCTTTATCCTGGGGAGGGCAAAGCCACAGTCTCACAAGTCTCTCCAGTGGGTGGTTTGCCCACTGCTGTATCCTGGGGAGTGCAAAGCCACAGTCTCTCAAGTCTTTCCAGTGGGTGCTTTGCCCACTGCTTTATCCTGGGGAGTGCAAAGCCACAGTCTCTCAAGTGGATAACAGTCTCCACTGGTTCTGGAGGGGGCATTGTGCCCAGAGTGCTTCATCCTGCCAAGGACTGAGGTAGTGGATGTGATTATCCACTGGTTCTGGAGGGGGCTTTGTGCCCAGAATGCTTCATCCTGCCAAGGACTGAGGTAGTGGATGTGATTCTCCACTGGTTCTGGAGGGGGCTTTGTACCCAGAGTGCTTCATACTGCCAAGGACTGAGGAAGTGGATGTGATTCTCCACTGCTTCTGGAGGGGGCTTTGTGCCCAGAGTGCTTCACATGCAGTGTGGCAGGTCCCATTCCCTCACCTGGGTGTGTGTGCCACAAGCATGATACTCCATGGAGGCAGAGACACACTCCACCCTGCTGCGACTTCGCCTGCCACCTGCGAGTACAAACAGTGCTGGGAGTTGTGCCTCATGTATGCTGGGCAGGGTCCAGGACATCTCCTGCAGCCTCAGACGGCTGCCCACTGGGGATGATTGCCATGTCAGCTGTGGTGACACTGTGTGAGCACGTCCCGGGACTGGTGGCGGGGCTTGTGGCGGTGTCTGTGGCAGAGGTGCTGGTGGTGGTGCATGTGTCTGCAACTGTTGAGGGACACAGCAGGACGTCTCCTGCAGCCTCGGATGGCTGCCCACTGGGCATGACGCTGGGCACTGTTGCTGAGGCAGCAGTGCCTGTGGCGGTGCAGGTGGCGGTGATGTTGGCGGTGCTGTTGGCGGTGTAGGTGGCAGTGCAGGTGGCGGTGTCCACCGCCGTACAGGTTGATGTTGTGGTTGACAGAAGGGGTGACTCTGGTCCCTCATCTGGAGCCACCGTGCCCTTTCCTGACCTGTTCTTCGGCTTGTCTCCCTTCCCCACCTTTGATGTCACTGCTGGTGCCTTGCCACTGTCCCCTTTTGGCTTAGAGGAGCCCTTGCTTGCTGGTAGGTGCGGCTTCTCCCTCCGGCATGTGGGCACCTTCTTCACCTTGGCAGGTGGCGGAATGGCCTGTTACTTGGCCTCGCTAGGTGGTACACTGGCAGCCCTGATGGGTGGCGCCCGCAATGAGACCGGAGTTGCTGGGACCACTGTGCTGGAGGATTTGGTGGCTGAGGTGCTGGGCTGGGACCTCGACAGCCTGGCCCTAGGGGAAGGCTGGGGGGGAGGTGTAGGGAAGAGGTCAAATTTTGCGAAGAAGAGTTTCTTAGACACACTGGGATGGGAAGATGGAGGGGGTTGGGAATGGAGGAAGAGGTAGTGGTTGTAGGAGGTGTACGTTTCCTGAATTTGGGTGAAGGTGCATTAGCCGCAGGCTGTTGTGAGGTGGATGGCTGTTGGGTGGGTGTGTGCCTGCGTTTGTGTAGTTTGGGAGGAGGGCTCACAGACACACTGAGAGAGGACACAGGGGATGTGTGAATGGTAGTGGGGGTGTTGATTGCACGTGAGCGGTGTGTGGTGATAGGCGTGCGGGTGATGGAGGTAGTGGCTGAGGATGTAGTGCATGCAGGTGTAAGTGAAGACGAGACAGGGAGGGAGGAGGAGGACGTGGAGGAAGAGGACACAGTGGAAGCAGTGGATGTTGGTGTGTCTGCATGGGGATGGTGCTTGTGTGAGTGCCTTTGGGATGTGTGGTGCTTATGTTTGCCATGTCCACCTGTGTGTTGATGAGTGTGCATGCTGGTCTGATGGTGTGCTTGGGATAGGCTGAGGTACAGGGGATTGGGTCTGGGTGGAGGAAGTTGGAGGGGTGAGGCTGGATACAGGGACAATGGCTGCCATCAGTGCTGAGGCCAGATCCTGAAATGCTCTCTGTTGGGCCGCCTGGCCAGAATGTATGCCCTCCACGAATGCATTTGTTTGCTGCAAATGCCTCTCAACACCCTGGATGGCATTTGAAATGGTATATTGCCCAACAGTGAGGGATCTCAGGAGGTCAATAGCCTTCTCACTGAGGGCAGCAGGGCTGACTGGGGCAGGGCCTCAGGTGCCTGGTGTGAAGGAGATGCCCACCCTCCTGGGTGAGCGGGCACGGGAAACTCGATGAGGGACTGCTGGGAGGGCAGTGCTGATAGGGGGGTGGCGGCTGTACCTGTTGATGCAGTGGGCACAGAGGTTCCCGCCACTGCAAGGGAGCTCCCATCAGTGGAGGAGTCGCTGTCGCTGGTGTCTGCTCCTGTTCCCGCCATGGAGCTCCTCTCGCCCTCCGTCCCACTGATGCCTTCTGACTCTGTTACTGCACCCTCCAGGGCCATGTGGGATGCAGCTCCCTCTTGCTCCTGTGCCACTGCTCCTCTGCCGGATGATGCTAATGCACGCAAGGACAGGGTGACAAAACAAAAGGGGGGGAGGACAGAGGGGACACATGGTCAATGCATGCAACACCACTACCGTTGGCGGACACAACACACAGGGAGCAGCCCTATGCACTAAGCCATGCACTGACAGAGCAGGGGAAAAGCACATGCCCAAGGGGGACTCTGTCTAGACCCATTTCATGCACAGCAAGAACCCATGGGAGCCTGACTAGGTGTAGAAGGCAAATACTACCTTTGGGGTTGGAGTGGGAATGAGCCTGAAAATCAATCAATGGATCTACCTTTGCGCATCTGCCCTGGCCTAGGGGAACCCACAGCCCACCTCCCCCACCCAGACACCTCGTCAAGCGCGCAGTCAGCTGAATGAGAGTATACTCACCCCCTTGTGGCTGCTGTGATGCCCTCAAGTGCCCATCCAACTCAGGCTATGCCACCGCCAGGATCCGGTACATCAGGGGGGTCATGGTACGAGGGCACCCCTTCCACATTGGGAGGCCATCCCCGGCTGGGCCTCCGCCATCTTCTTGCTCCAGCGGCGCAGGTCCTCCCATCTTTTACGGCAGTGGGTGCTCCATCTATGGTAGACTCCCAGGGTCCGCACTCCCTTGGTGATAGCACGCCAAATACCCTTTTTCTGGTGGGCGCTGACCTAGAGGAAAAGTGAAGTTATAATGGATGTTACTCTCCCGTACAGTTCTTCTCACACATTGCCCACAAACCTCCCACCCTGGCCCAGACATACATACACACACCAACCTCACATGCTGTCCTGTCCCCTCCTCTCTTCCATTCACGATGCTCCATACAATCATGTGCCATCCACCATGCACACAGTTGACTCACCTGTTTGTCTGGAGGACCGTACAGTTGCGTGTACTGGGGGAGGACCCCGTCCACCAGTTTCTCCAACTCCTCTGCAGTGAATGCAGGGGCCTTTTCCCCAGACACTGTAGCCATTGTCGCTTCCAGACACAGGTCACACCAGCACTTGCAGTGTAGGTCCTCTCCTGTAGAAGGTCAGGTATCAATTGAGGGAACTGATAGAAAATGGCGGTCACGTCCGCATACCGTCACCATCGGCGTACATCATCATTGGCTCCTGGAACCCATAGGGCCCAATGATAACCAATGCTGAATTGCGCCGCGGTCTTCGACCACCTACTGCAACGGTGTACAACGCCACCCTTGTCCCACCTTACAGGTCAGGCAGCCGCCATTTCAGGGGGCCACATGGCAGGCCAAATAACTGTGTCACACCTATTTAGGCCAGGAATACGGACAAAGGCACATAGAGACAATTTAATATTTGTGCTAAACAGCCTTGTGAAACCTGTGTGTTGTATGACCCCCTGCTCACCGTTCTCCTCCATAGGGCACGTCCGCTGGGGCAGGTGATGAGATGGCGGCATTCTCCAGTGTACAGACCCCTGGTGGACCTGTCGACAATGGAAGACAGACACATCATTATCACTTACAGACTTGATCGTGCAACAATCTAGGAGCTGTGAGCCCAGCTGGAGCCAGACCTGATGTCAGCTATCCGCCATCCCACAGGAATCCCCCCTCTATTGCAGGTTCTGTATGTACTCCATTTCCTGGCCAGTGGGTCTTTTCAAACAACAGTTGCCATGGCATCAGGGATGTCCCAGTCAATGTTCTCTAACGTGTTGTCCAGAGTGTTATCGGCCCTGCTGAAACACATGAGCAGCTACATCGTTTTCCCTCAGGCGGAGGATTTGCCCACAGTGAAAGGTGACTTTTATGCCCTGGGACATATCCCCCATGTCATTGGTGCCATTGATGGCACACATGTGGCATTTCTCCCCCCAGCAGGAATGAACAGGTGTACAGAAAACGGAAAAGCTACCATTCTATGAATGTGCAGATGGTGTGTTTGGCAGACCAGTACATCTCTCATGTGAATGCCAAGTATCCTGGCTCAGTGCATGACGCTTACATTTTGAGGAATAGCAGCATCCCTTATGTGATGGGGCAACTCCAGAGGCATTGTGTGTGGCTAATAGGTGAGCCTAAAGTCCCCACACAGTTTCATTTGCTGTCTGGGTATGGGAGATTCCCTAATGTTTGGAGGATATCTAACAGTTGTCCTTCGATATTTGCAGGTGACTCTGGTTACCCCAACCTGTCATGGCTACTGACCCCAGTGAGGAATCCCAGGACAAGGGCAGAGGAATGCTACAATGAGGTACACAGCCGAACTAGGAGGTTAATAGAGCATACCTTCATCCTCCGTAGGCCAGATTCCTGTTCCTCCATCTGACTATACTACTCACCGAAGAAGGTGTGCCAGATCATCGTGACCTGCTGTATGTTGCACAACCTGGCTTTGTGACGCCAGGTGCCTTTTCTGCAGGAGGATGGGCCTGATGTTGGTCTTGTGGCAGCTGTGGAGCCTGTGGACAGTGAAGAAGAGGAGGCAGAAGAAGAAGATTTAGACAACCGAAACAACATAATCATGCAATACTTCCAGTGAGACATAGGTAAGAGGATGTAACTGCTTCCCACATGTCATACTATTGTAGGACCTAGCATAAGTCTGCCTTTTTATCTCTGTGTATGGACCATTTCACAGATCTGGGTCATAATTTGTGCCCTGTGCTATGTTTACTCCTGGCCTACAGCTGTGTAACATAGGTATGTGAACAAGTACATTGACATTGCTATATTTCATAGATTTTGCAATTACACATTTGTGAAAGCACAGACTGACTCCAGACTGATTTGTGATTCAAGGGTGTTTATTTCTGTGCTAATAAGTGGAGGGGGTGCGCAATGGGCTGGGGTGATGGTGGAGGAATGTCCGTGGCAGAGTCCCGTCTCTTGGTCTCACAGGTGCATTGTCCAATGGGGCATAGGAAGGGGAGCAATGGCAGTTTAAGGTGGACAGGGTAACAAAGTGGGACAGAAGGGTGGCATTCAGGAGGGTCTTATTTCCTGGCGGGAGTCTTGGCAATGTTCTCTGTCTTGTTCTTGGATCTCAGGGACTGTTTGCATGGTGGTTCTCCTTCTGCAGGGTGTGGAGTGCTGGTGGCCTGTTGGTCCTGTGGCGGTGCCTCCTGTCCACTAGCGCCGGCGGAGGTGGAGGGCTGTTCATCGTCCAGGCTAGTGTCAGGGGCCCATTTGTATCCCACTGTGTCCCTCATGGTGTTGACAAGGTCTGCCAGCACCCCTGCAATGGTGACCAGGGTGGTGTTAATGGACTTCCAGTCCTCCCCGATCCCCAGGTAGTGTTCCTCCTGCAGCCGCTGGGTCTCCTGAAACGTGGCCAGTACCATGCCAATGGTCTCCTGGGAATGGTGGTAAGCTCCCATGATGTTTGAGAGTGCCTCGTGAAGTGTTGGTTCCCTGGGCCTGTCCTCCCCCGACGCACAGCAGTCCTCCCAACTTCCCTGTTATCCTGTGCCTCTGTCCCCTGAACCATGTGCCCACTGACTCCAGGTCCCTGATTTTCTTGGGTTTGTGGGTTTGCCTGGGTTCCCTGTAGTGGTGGACACACTGCTGATTGACGTGTCCTGAGGACAGAGGGATAGGCCCGCTGGGTGGGAGCTGTGATGGTGTTTCCTGAGGGGGGAGGCTCTGTGGTGGCTAGTGACAGTGGCAGGGGAACCAACTGTCCAGAGGTCCCTGAAGGGCCAGGCTGGTCATCTTGATACAGGCGTGCAGAACTGCTGTTATCACTGTGGGCCTCTTCTGTGGGGGGACTGGATATGTCTGGCACCTCCTGTCCGGTGACGTTGGGTAGGGGCCATGTTGGGGTGTAAATGCATAGTGTTAGTATCTGTGTGTGCCATCTTGTGCATTGGGTGAGGTACCCTCTAGTCCCGTGCTTGCATCATTGTGTTTGCCCTTTTGTGGTAGTTGGTTTGGGGTCTGTGTGGGTATCTGTACTGGACATGCTTTGGTGACGGTGGTCCTTGCATAGGTGTTGCATGCAGGGCCTTGGTACTGAGATGTGCGGGTTGTAATAGTGGGACATATGTGAGATGATGGAGTGATGGGAGTGAGGGTAAGGGTGGGGTTATGTGATGGCATGCAGGTGGGGTGTGGGGGATATGGCAGTAAAGATATGACATACCAGAGTCCAGTCCTCCTGCTTCTACTGCGAGGCCCTCAGGATGCAGTATTGCCAAGACTTGCTAGTCCCATGTTGTTAGTTGTGGGGGAGGAGGTGGGGGTCCACCGCCAGTCCTCTGTACAGCAATCTGGTGTCTTGAAACCACGGAACGCACCTTCCCCCGTAGGTCGTTCCACCTCTTCCTGATGTCATCCCGTGTTCTTGGATGCTGTCCTACTGCGTTGACCCTGTCGACGATTCTCCGTCATAGCTCCATCTTCCTCTCAATGGAGGAGGATTTCCTCCACCATGACCCTGAGCTCCCACTCTGAAAACCTGGGGTGTCTTTGAGGTGCCATGATGTGGTGTGGGTGATGTGTGAGGTGCTGCCTGTTGTGATGTGTGGGGGGATGTGTTTGTGTGTGTTGTTTGAGGTGCATGGATGTTGTATGGATGATGGTGTTGTGTGTCTGTGGATCCTGGTGTTGTGTTTGCTAATCTCTCTCTCTGTGCTTCCTCCAAAATTTTCATTGTAAAGGTTTGTGGGTAATGTGGGTGTCTGTTTTATAGTGTTGTGGGTGTGTGGGTGTGGTGTGTGTATGTGTATCAGGTGTGTGTATTTTGAATTGTCCAATGTTGTTGTGTTTTGTAAATGTGTGTGTATTTTGAGCGCAGCAGTGTGTACCGCCAATGGATTACCGTGGTTGAAAGACCACAGCGTTGATTCGTGGGTCGTGATAGCGTGGGCATATTTTTGTTGGCATGACGGTGTAGGTTTTGGTATCGCCAGTTTATCACTGACCTTTGGTGTGGCGGACTTGTGTGGGTGTCTGTGTTGTGGTGGATTCCGAGATGTGGGTCGTAATACCTGTAGAGGAATTCTGCCGCTGCAACGGTATGTTGGCGGTATTCAGCATGGCAATAAGCGCGATTTACTGCCAGGGTTGTAATGAGGGCCATTGTCTCTCAACCATACAGGTTTGTGACCGATTCTGATACCTTTATCTGCGTTGTTTGGAAATTTTGCCTCCAATTTACTTTGTTTGTTATCTTGGAAAATGACATCATCAGAACTGGCTAGACATCTCCATTTCACAATCCGACGCATACTCCACACTTCATTGTTTTACGAAACCACCACATTCCTTTTCACCTCTTTAATTCAAAAAGGACCCATGAATGCAGCTCTTCCTTTCTTCCACAAACCAAGTTTCTTCACCAACACCATATCACCAACCACCCATTTGACACTAGAAACACCACGTTTATCATCATACCAAGATTTATACTGGTGTTGATATGTTATTCTGAGTTAAGGTCCTTTGGACAATTCCTCATCCCCTTGTCTAACTGCTAGTTTCCCTCATCCATGCTGGATTAATTTTTGTGCAACCCACTCTATCTCTCAAACATTGAGAAGGAGAAACCTTGGAAATAGAGTTAGGCGTGTTACGGTGTGCCCACCATATTTCTCTGAGTATCCCAGCTAGAGGAGTCCTGGTCTCAGCAGCCCTCTGAACACATGACTTAACCATTCTATTCATGTGCTCAGCCAGACCATTAGCTTGAGGCAAATATAAGGCTGTCCTGAAATGAACAATGACTAATGATTTTAAAAAACTTTGCATCTCATGAGAGGTTAGTTGTACCCCATTATCTGTCACACATGCAAATGTGTTGCCCACCCTCCTTTGGAGCCAATACTACTGGGGCCAAACAATCTGAAGATTCATTCTCTTGGATGATGCCCAAATTCAACAATTTGTGTAATTCCTTTTTTAGAGGTTCCATCATCAGTTTGGGAATCCTCCTCACTTTGTGTACAGGTGATTAAAAACAGGGAAATTCCATGAAAATATCTGAATTGTTATAATCGTTGTTCACCACCATTCCTGACATGGAGAATTAGGGTCTAGTCTAAAGCCCATGTCACGTTGATGGCACCAACGTAACAAATGATCCCCTTGTTTAGCAACATAGACTTTTCTAACAGTTTCTTTGTTCAAGTATTGAATTTTCATAATCCTGTACCCTAGCACTTCAATCTTAGTACCCTCATAACTCAATGGGTTAATGTCCGGTTCTAACAAATGATCGCTATTGTTACCAAATATTTTTTACCAATTTTTGTCTCCTAACATAGTGTATGGAGACCCTTAATCAGCCAAAACAGTAATGACTTAATTTTCTACCTTGATGGAACATTCAGGCATAACAATATGACCTTCATCAACGGTCTCAACATTCTCTACTATCTTATTAACATTAGGTTTAATATTAAACACCATCTTGTTCAAATTTTCTGACACAACATCTACACTGAGGGGTTTGTCACCTTGCAAACTTGTGCATTATGACCCCTTTTTCCACACTTTCTACATATGGAATTTCTTGCATAACAATTTGGGTAGTTTGCTGAGTGCCCCGGGCTACCACAGCGAAAACACTTCGTCTAAACTTCCTTGCTGTCTTTATCTTTGAAAGGAACAGATGTTCTATTGTCAGCATTTACTTTGGATATAACGCTAAGGTCATGTGAATTCTTAACAACATCCATGTGTGAACAACCCTGAGGATCTTATCATTCATTTCCTTTAACCAAGAATTTGTACTCTACATTCCTTCCACTATTGCAATCGCCTCTCTTAAATCAGGACTTTTCATCAGAAGTTTTTCCTGTACACATTTGCTGTTGGTATAACGTACCAGCTGGCCTCTAATCAGGGAATCAGTGATATCCCCAAAGTCACATGTGCACACTAAGGTGCTTAAAGCTGCAATAAAATTGCCAACATTTTCAGTTTTCCTTGAGTCCTTGCAAAAAATGGATGTCTTTCTAGAACCACATTTAATCTAGATTCAAAATGTTTGGCCAACATTGCCACATACATATCGTATACATCCCTTGGTTCTCCATCTGATTCTCCCACAGGTATTGTTTCCAAACTGTCATAAATATTTCTGCCTTCTACTCCCAAGTTATGTAGAAGAATTCTTTGCTTCCTAATAGCTGAGAATTTTTCTCCTATGATGGCTAAGAGAAAGGAGTCAATTAAGTTCTTCAAAAGTTTACATGGTAATACATCTTCTCCTATTTCCGATACAAAAGCAGGTGGTTGGGGCATACTACTTGCTGAAAATGTGGATGGACACGTTCCAGAGAGCAAGGGAGGTGTAAATATTATACATTTCCTCATCCAAAAGTGTGGCCGAAAAGAGAGGGGCAGGAAGCAGAGGCGTGTGCACCATTCATCAGGCAGACGTTCACTGCAGAGAACACATGCGCGAGGTATGGAACAGTCAAGTAGCGGGATGCGCACAGCAGAGAAGCTCGTGGTCCCAATGGTGCTTGAGCACGGAAAAAGACATTAATAAAATTGCTTTTCCTTGTTTTTTCTACATTAACATGCAGATTCAAACAGTCATTTGTGTAGATTTCCATTCGTCAATAATAACTTTCTATTGAAATGTATCTTGCTGAGAGACACGCTCAGCCGGCTGAGATGCGCGAAGGGATTAACACATCACAAAGACAGCGGAGGTTAGGATATAAATAAACTCACAGTGGCAGAGTTTGAATGAAATCTGATGGGTGCAGTTATAGTTGCAACTCCTTACTAGGAGAACGTAATGATCTGAAGAAAACCAGAACGTAGGTACATGTCAGGAAAGGTTGGTGTCTTTGCCTGTTTCCTCCCAGGCAAGTCGTCGCCAGTGTTGTAAACCAAAATCCTCCACGATCAAGTACAAGAAAGAACCAAAGTACCAATTGCAGAACCAAAGAACCAAGAATGCACAAAGTACCAATCGCAGAAGGCAGCCTCCATAAAGTATAAAATAACTGGCACAAACAGAACCCTGGATGACCAGAGTTCTCAGCTACATCATAAGAGTCTGTTACCATAACATTAAATGAAGAACAGAACAAATGATTATGCTAATTTTGGATTAGGAGTGTTAACGCGTCCCTTTATGATATTTTATTACACATCAAGACTCGTTTTAGGCCAATGAATCTTTTGACCCATTTGAGAGACACCATAGGACGAGATAGCTAATCAATATATCAATCAATACATCGATAATGTCATCAATATTTATCACGACAATGCATTTTACTTTAGTCAAAGTCATTAATCAATTCAAAGGCACCACCATGACCTTTCAGCCATGAATAACCACACCTTGATTAGTAGAATTTTATGAGTTTTATTCCCTTTTAATTACAGTCTATGAGCAGATACGTTAATCTCAACACCAAGACTCAAACATAATAGCATAGTCACGATATGGCAACTTTGATAAGATTTCATTAAAGCAAGAATCACAAACATCAGAACATAACACGGCGTGAACATAGATCAAGTTTAGCAGAGTGTCAATAACGCGTCAGTTCAACAAAGCATAATCTCGGTCGTTTATCTATTTGCATCAGTTTTGGTAAACACCTGTCCTAACCTCCGATTAGCATTCGCATGTTGGGCTTCATGCAAAACAATTTAGAACACTAATTTGGAAAACATCTATCTAAGGTCTCTGTCAAAAGTAAGCAGTTGGTACCTAGAAAGGAAAAGCAAACAGACTAATCACAATTACATTGTCATAATTACCCTCCAAAGTTTAGGTCAGCACACAGGTTCAGTCTTCGTCTTCAGGACATCAGTCAATTCGCCATCAGTCAAAACTCAGCTCCGGGGCAAAAAGGCACTTTCCTCATAAGGAGGTAAAGTGTAACATGGACCAATCTAAGGGCAAGGATGGTTTTAAGAAAAACCCCAAGTCACCAAACAAAGTGACAGAGTTTCTGGATAAAATCAATAGCATTCCCTACCTAATTCTAAGTGACTCCCCGTGACATGGGTTTTTATCCTTTTTCCATTGTACATTCCCCCAAAATTCTATTGGTCATCTGTTATACCCCACTATCTTTAACCTATCAGAAAATACATTAGGTAACCCCATATTATTTTACAAGTCTTTGATTGGTCTTCATCATTGACGTCTTCCAAGGTGGCACGTCCGGTATGATTTCATCTTTCTGTAATTCTTTGCACATCTACTGGTCAGCAGTTTCATTGTCTTCACCGGTTTGAATGACCTTGTACATTACATTTATCTACACTGTTTCAATTTGCTTTTAACATTTGTTCTGCAAGCAATGAAGAATGCATGAGAACGTATCTAACATGGTTACATTCGTCTTCTAATTTGAAGGAAAAAGAACACACGGGGTTGTGTCCCTTTGTGAGTCAGCACACTGCAAAATAGAAAAATGCATTTAATATGAGAGCCAAGCAGCTAAGCTTCGGCTCATGCTAACTTAAGGCCTATAAGGATTTCAGCACAGATTCAATAACGCAATCATTAGTATAAACTTATTTAACCGTAATATAAACATGTTGGTCATTATTATTAGTCTACGTATACATTGACGGCCACTCCCCGTGGTCACATTTCAAGTGCACGTCTAAGCAAAATTACTAATATTATAGTTTCTATGTAGCATTATCACACATTAATTCATAAACATTTCATGTTAATATAGATTATATAAGCTACGCTCTCTCAGTCCCTCCTCTGATGACGTTCGTCATCACAGAAACCTTTCCCTTTGAACTTTCACTTTAATTTTTCACTTTTTGCAGAATGCGCATTTCAACATCTTGTCCCTTGTGTGAACTTTCCCAAATTTCATTAAACATTTTCTCCCTTTCACTTTCCTAATTTCTCTTGTTTCTCTTTGTCCAATTTCTTTTAATTTTATCATTAATTTTGCATGCTCCCCATAATCCTAATAGATAGGCCAAAACAATTAATAGACCCCCCAATATTTTTGCAAGTACCCCATTCCAAATGTTGCTAAACCAGCTCCCTACTCTGGCAATTCCTTTTCCTAATTTCTCCCACACTCCAGGTTCCTTCAAATCCTTCAGATCTGTACTATCTTTAGTTAGGTTAGTAAGCCTACCTCTAATGTTTTTACTATTGTCAGGTATATATGAGCAACAATGACGCTCGTTGAGCATCTTGCAGACTCCGCCACTTTTTGCTAAAAGAATGTCTAAAGCAAGCCGATTTTGAAGAGTCATAGCTCTTTCCGCAGCAAGTTCAGTCCAAGTTCAGTCCATCCATCAGGAGTATAGCCCCTGTAACATTTGTCAGCATGTTATCCACAATAGTAGACAACTTTTGAATCTTTATGGAGATTAAGATAACCCCTACTGAAGGAATTATGGCTCCAAATATGTCTCCAACGACAGCAGCCGCTGTCTTTCGTTTTTGTATAGCATGTTGCAATTTAGACGTTTTAGGTATTTGTTTTAAGTCATCAATCTGGTAAATCTTTGGGAAAACTATTCCCAAATAACAGGTCCCTTGCCATCCCTTAGGAAGACGGTAATAAGCATTAAGTCCACAGATATAATAGATCCCAGGGATCGCTAGATCCTGTCCATTTAACATAAAGGTCCATTTACTATGAAACAAACACACATGCCTGCATTCACTCGTTCCCACAAATAAAGTGTCCTGTTCGGATTTCGGCCTATATATACAAAGCCTTCCTACATGTAAAGCATCTATAGCTAATTTGCATGCATCTTTATTGCAGTGTAAGCATAATCATTTGCATATGTGCGTTTCTCTAACCGTTTTTCTAATCTTTCCTTCAATGCTTTGCGTCTATCATCAGTGTGACCTAAAAAGCTTTTCTCTACAGGTGTCAATAATCAAGTCAGATTGTTGCGGTGTGCATAAGCTGTCCCAAATGTAAGCGTCAGTTCAAAGAAACCTCTGACTAATTTTATACTGTGCTCCTTAGCTAGCTTGTTCAGAAACTCAATCACAGGCACAAAAGAAAACACCACATCCAGATTTGAGTAAAAATATTGCACATGCTCCTGATTATAGAATCTTGTTAATAGCAAGCTACAGCTTATCCCGTAGGTTAATGGAAGACCATGATAGGTGACCCCTTCTTGCACTGATGAAGGAATCTTTGTGCACACATAACAGTTTTTCTCATCCATGGTCTCAACATACTCATTCAACAAGCGATAGAAAACATTAGTAGAAAGTTCCCCCTTTGAGTTAGTTCCCTCATGCAAGTGTCTTGCATCCTGCTCAAACTTTTCCCACAGTGTTAGTGTTGCAGTCTCAGGTTTTGAAGCATTGTTAGTCGCTTTCTTATCCAACCACGGCATTCCCACAATCACTCCCACAATTATTATTGGACACACAATATCTAATATAAGCCTCAACCAACCACACACTTTACCCTTTTTGTTACTACCTCTATTATAAGCCATGTCTGTAAAGATACAGATAGCAGAACAACAATCAACTTGAGGATGATATAAACTCTTTTTTTTTTCTTTTGATGCAACAGTCTCTTTCTCTCTGTGTGTATCTACAGAGTTTCACTCACTCCAGGACCCTTTTGTCAAATCAGGTTAGCAGCTTGTCATAATAAGGTTTTCAAAGTCAATTCAGGTTATCAGTGTCACATCCGGTAATGTATTAGCTTCTCAATTTTGAATTTCAATTTTAACAAAGGCTCTCTCTTTTAATTGATTTCAGGTACCGTAGTATTGACCTGGTACTTCTCGATCAAAACAGAATGCTAAGGATTCTTATTGCCATTCAGATGTTGTTGCATATGCCCATTCAGGACCTGCGTACCTTCTATTTGCGGTTCTCTTTCTTTTCAATCTACGTTCGCCTAGCAATTCTCCTTCACTTAGATCTTCTGTCCTTGTGGTATCGGTTTCTTCTGTTATTGTTTCACCTGGTACGACCTTTTCTTTTGCAGCCTGCTTCTCTGGCCAATTATCTCCCTTATGCGTCTTTTACCTGCTTGTCCTTTCAGGATGCTGAACAGCACCCTCCTCTTGTTCTATGGTGTTTTCTCTTGATGGACCTGCAACTGGCTCAGGGGATGCCAGTGTACTTTGATCTCTTTCTACTATTTCCCCTTCTTCTTCTTCTTCTGGATCTGTAACAGGTTCAAGCTCTAACCCGTATCCGTTTGCTTCTAGGAGAACCTCTCCTTGAGTTAGTTCTCCGGCTGCCTCTACTGAGATAGGCACATTGTCACCTCTCTCGAACTCGTTTACTGTTTGAGGGACTAGGCTGTTCTCAGTGGGCTCTCCTGCAGCCTCAGTTCTGTCTTGGCTTCGCTCTCTGGAACTGTTGAGTCGGAAACTTCAAGTTCCTCGTCAGTTGGACATGTTACCTTCTTTGTGTGACTGGCATGTATCCAGTTTGGAATGCCTGCACATTTCACAGCAGTGGTTGTTGTCAATATTACTTGATATGGCCTCTTCCAGCGCGGTTCCAAACACGATTTTCTCACGTGCTTCTTGACAACCACCCAGTCACCGGCTTGCAGGGTATGACCTGGATCACTGATCGGTGGCAATGTGTTAGCTTCCACCTGGTGAGAAAAAGAGCGAACCACATCAGCCAAACCTTTGCAGTAGTCTAACACCATATCATCCGTGATATTCACAAGAGCATTTGCAGGTACTGCGGGCAGCCTCATAGCTCTACCCATAAGGATCTTGTGGGGTGATAGTCCTGTCTTCTTATCAGGGGTGTTCCTCATCGACATCAGCACTAAGGGCAATGCATCTGGCCATTTCATATTGGTAGCTGCGCACATCTTCTCCATTCTCGATTTTAAGGTACCATTCATTTGTTCTACTAGTCCTGATGCTTCAGGGCGGTAGCTACAATGCATCTTCTGTTCAATGTCTAATGCGGCACACAAGAGCTTAATCACCTCATTGTGGAAGTGTCTGCCCCTATCTGATTCTATAGAGACCGGAAACCCGAACCTGGGTATTAGTTCCCTAAGCAGCAGATTTGCGACTGTGAGACTGTTGTTTCTACGTGTGGGGTAAGCTTCAATCTAGTGCCTGAAAACACACACAATCACCAACACGTACTTCAATCCTCCACAAACAGGCATCTCAATGAAATCTATTTGCATCTTGCTAAATGGACCTCCAGCTCTCCCTATGTGGCTTAATATTACCACAGTCCCTTTCCCGGCATTGATCTGTTGACAGATGATGCACCTGTGACAGGTAGCCTCTGCAGCATGTCTGAATTTTGGGTTAAACCAGTCAATCTTGAATGACCTGATCATTGCATCTCTCCCAAGATGTGCCTGACCATGGTAGAGCCTCGCAGATTGTGACAGAAGACTGTTTGGCAAAACCAGTTTCCCCTCCTCTGAGACCCAAAAGTCATCAGCTCTTTGTACACATTGCATTCTCTGCCAGGAACGTTTTTCCTCCTTACTAGCACGACCCTGTAGTGTCTTTAGCTTGTCTAATGTATCAACCACCCTTAATGCAAGGTTCAAACATGTGTCATTTTCGGTTTGTGGTAACAATTCCCACTGGTCCTTGAACGATATACAGTTCAATGCGCAAAACCTTGCGACTTGATCTGCATAGCCGTTTCCCATGGACACAAAGGGCCTGATTCTAACTTTGGAGGACGGTGTTAAACCGTCCCAAAAGTGGCGGATATACCACCTACCGTATTACGAGTCCATTATATCCTATGGAACTCGTAATACGGTAGGTGGTATATCCGCCACTTTTGGGACGGTTTAACACCGTCCTCCAAAGTTAGAATCAGGCCCAAAGTCTTGTGACTTAACGTGAGCATTGCATTTCACCATGGCAATTTCAAGAGGTATCGGAATCGCATGTAACAAATCCTTAATTTGTTCACCATTTTTCACAGGAGAACCAGAAGAGGTCATGAAATCTCTCTGTGACCACAATTGGCCAAAATCATGTACAATTCCAAATCCGTATCTGCTGTCAGTATAGATAGTGACTCTCAGATTTTCAGCTGCGTGGCATGCCTTGGTAAGGGCAATTAATTCTGCCACTTATGCGGAAAACACTCTTTCAAGCCAGGAAGCTTCAATGATACCAGCTATGGTACACACAGCGTAACCGGCTCTCAGCATTCCGAGTGAATCTCTCAAACAGGATCCATCAACAAACATAATGCAGTCATTTTCCTTTAACTGCATATCTTGAATATCAGGTCGGGGCTTGGTACATAGTTCTGTTACCTCAAGACAATCATTCTCCACTTCCTCTTCATTATTAATCACAGTATTTTCAACAGGAAGCAGAGTTGCCGGGTTTAATACAGTACATCGCTTCAGTGAAACATTAGGTGACCCCAATGTAATTGTCTCATGTCTGGTAAGTCGGGTATTTGTCATGTGCTGAGTTTTGGTTCGAGTCAACAAAATTTCAACTGAATGAGGAACCATTACGGTCAAGGGATGTCCCATCACTATGCCTTCACACTGCGTGAGGCTTTGACCAACTGCTGCAACTGCGCGCAAACAACCCGGTAAGGCTGCTGCGACGGGGTCCAAGGTAGCTGAAAAATATGCTACAGGGCGATTTGCACCTCCATGGACCTGTGTTAAGACAGACAAAGAACAAGCATCCCGTTCATGACAAAACAATAGAAAAGGTTTTGTGTAATCAGGCATACCCAAGGCTGGTGCCCTACACATGCACTCTCTCAATTTCATGAATGACTCAAGCTCTTCTTTGGATAGGGTTATGGTGTACGGTTCATCCTTAATCTCTTTAACTGTTAGCTTTATCAAGGGTTTTGAGATAATTGAGAAGTTTGGTATCCACTGGCGACAGTAGCCCACCATTCCCAAAAACATCCTGACATCTCTCTTTGTTGTTGGTGGGTTCATTTGCAAAATAGCTGTCACCCTTTCCTTAGATATTCTTCTGGACCTCTCTCAATCAAGTGTCCTAGGTATTTCACCTCTTTCTGACATTATTGCAGCTTCTTTGGCGACACTTTGGCCCTCATTCTGACCTTGGCGGTCTTTTCGCAAGACCGCTGAGTTACCGCCGCGGTGAAGACCGCCGACCGCGGCGGTGTGCCGCTGTGCGCATTCTGACCGCTGGGAGCGTTCCGCCGGAAAACCGCCAGCAGCCACACTGGCGGTCGGCGGGAAAGTGGAGACTGGTCAACCTCCACCGCCACGCCAGCAGAACACCGCCCACAGAATTACGACCCACATTTCTGTGTGGCGGTCTTCTGTTGGCGGTCTTCTGTTGGCGGTCACGTCCCTATGGCTCCCGTCGCCTCCCGGAGGACCAACGCACAAGGTAAGTTGATCGTCCGTGAGGGGAGGGGGTGGGGGGGTGTTGTGTGATGTGGGCGTGCATGGGGGTGTGCGTGTGAGTGTGTAGAGGGAGTGTGTGAGTGCGTGTATGCGGGCGGGGGGTGCTGCTGTGTCTATGGGTAATGTGTGCTGTTCGGCAGGTGCGCATGTCGGCATGTATGTGTGCGGGTATGTGTCCCCGTTGTGTATGTGTGTGTAGGGGGTGTGTATATGTGCATGTTGGGGGTGTGTGCATGTCGGGGTACATGTATGTGCATGTCGGGGTGGGGGTGGGGAGGGGGTTCGTACCACCTCTGGGGGGTGGCAGGGGGGTGGAGGGTGTGGGGGGAGGACTCGGGTGGGTAGTGGGGGGTGGGGGAGACCCCTATCAGTGCCAGGGAAGGAATTCCCTGGCCCCGATAGTGCTTACCGCCATGGTTCGCACGGCGGTTCCCGCCCGCAAGAAACCGCGGCGGTAGGCAGGGTCATAATACCCTTGGCGGTCTTGGGACGACCGCCGGGCCGGAGTGCGCAAACTCCAGCCCCGCGGTCATGACCGCCGTGGCGGTCGGAGTGGAGAAGTAGCGGTCGGTCGCGGCGGAGACCGCCGCGGTCAGAATGCCATTTTTAATACCGCCGGTCTGTTCGCGGTCCGACCGCCGTCTCTCCGCCGACCGCCAGGGTCAGAATGAGGGCCTTTATGTCCGTTCTTTCCTAAGTGATTCAGTAAGGCAATTGTGTCATACCTACAGTCATCTTTTGTCCTGGATGCAATCCGCAAGTCATCAATGTACTGTACTAAAGTCGAGTTAAAAGGCAGTAGTAAGGATTCTAAGTCCTTTTCAATATCTGATTGAAGATGGACAGTGACTCAGAGAACCCTTGTGGAATTCTGCACCAACTGTACACCTTGTCCAGGAATTTAAAACTGAATAAAAACTGGCTGTCCTCATGAAGAGGCACCGAAAAGAAGGCTTGTGACAAATCTACAACAGTGAACCATTCAGCATCGCACGGAACCTGAAACATAATCACTGCTGGATTTGGCACTATGGGGCAACACTTCACCACAATCTCATTTATTTTTCTCAAATCCTGCACAATTCGAACCTTCCCACAAAGCTTTTTCAGACCCATTATTGGTGAATTACATGGACTGCTCAATACCTCCTTCAGTACTCCCTGTTTCACAAAGTCTGCAATTATTTGCGACACCTGAATAAGGACATCTTGTGCCATATGGTACTGCGGCACCTGGGGGAATACTGCATTTGGTTTCACTTGAACTTTAACTGGTTCCACTCCTTTTATCAGTCCCACTTCTTTTCCTGTCAAATCCCACACTTTCTCTGTCACTGTTCCCTGTAATTCAGCCGGTAAGTCAGTCACTGTAAGCATCGGGAATAATGTTATCAAAGGGTAATCTTCATTTGCGGTTTCTGCTTCCGACTCTGAGAATTGACCATCATCCCCTTCATCATCACTGTTTGTCTGCACCTCAATCCCATCATTGGAACATGTAATCGAACATTTCGTTTTGCACAGCAAGTCTCTTCCCAGTAGTGATACCGGACTTGAATCGCAGACTACAAACATATGCAGTCCCTGGAAGTTAGCAATCTCAATTTGCACTGGATCTGTAATTGGATTCGTCAAGTACTGGTTAGCTACTCCGACCACTCTTATGGTACGCCCCGAAAGTGGCAATTTCGGAACCTCTGCACTCCTGACTGTGGAGCGTGTAGCTCCGGTATCAACCAAGAATGAAACTTTGTGACCCATTACCTTTCCCTCCACATAGGGTCCCCTCTGATCTACTTCTAGGGACGCTGCAAGCCTGCACTCTTCACTGTCTGAACTATCATCCGACCTTTCCTCATTCATTCTATCTTCACCACGCAATGGGAATTGCTGTACTGTATTATTTTGGCTGATCTCCTGACCTGTGACCTGCTGAGGAAGCATCACCCGTTGCTGTCCCATTGGAGCCATTGGTAGTTGCATCTGCTGTCTAGGTACCATGGGAACCTGCTGTTGTACTTGCTGTATTTGCGTTAGTTGAACACGCGGCATTTGGATTTGCTGCATGGGCTGTAACCCCTGCATCGGTACCATGTTATTTTGAAAATTCGGGTTTTGATTTCTCAATTTTGGACCTCTCATATTTTGTAATGTACCGACATTAGTGCTTTGTTGAATGACACCATACTGCACCACATTTGGGCATTCCTGCTTCCAATGCCCCACGCACCCGCACGCGTGACATGGTGACATCTTTTTCATCCCTTGTACATCATTTTGAACCACAACCGTATTCAAGTCTGGACCGTGATTCACAAAACCTCGACCTGGACCTCTTGGTTGTGCCTGAAACACACCATTCCCTTGCGGTTGTTGCTGTATCATCTATTGAATCCCATTTCCCTGCATTCCTGCCTGTGCAGCCCTTATCTGCATCACCATCACTTTCTCCTTCAACTTTTTCTGTTTCAGCTCAATCTCATCACTACAGTATTTTGCATACTGTAACACCTCGTCAATCGGCTTTGCTTGTCAACAGATCAAATGATTCTTAATCATCTGGCTAACCTCTGGTCTCAACCCTTCAACAAATCTGAACACGCAATGGTTCATGTCTTTCGGTTCAATGGTCTCAGTACCACTGTAATGTTTGAATGCCTTCAACAACCTCTCAAAGTAAGCTGTATTGATTCCTTAACCCCCTGCGAGGTCCGGTCGAATTTTTGGCAATCAGTCACTTTCGGCTACACTTTCTGCTTCAGAAACACAATCACTTTATGACAGTACTTCATCACCTCCTCAGAGGGTGCTCGGGTCACCTTATCCCTTGCCGGCTCCTGTGTCGGCCAGTCTACCCCTCTCTTGCACTCAAGCCATAAATCGGGCGGAACAATGATTTCAAACAAGGTATTCAAGTCTTCCCAGAGACACTTCGCAAGCTTTACAAACCTATCTGTTTGTTGGTACCACTCGATCGGTTTCTCCCTCAACCTGGGATAATCATTTGTAAAAGATAGGATGTCTCCTCTGGACCACGGTACATGAATTAAAACCCCACCAGCTGTCTCTCTCATTGGTAGCATTTTTACCGATTCCGTATCTGGTGTAGTTTTAGCTTTACTTGATCCTGGGCTGTCACCTTTCTCCTTGTCTCTTTTCTTAGCCCATCTGCATTCCCACTTTTCTAATGCACCCCAGATTTGCGCACTCTGTAATATTTCTTTTAAATGCGCTTTCATTCCGGCAGACCTCATGTGGTCGAAGTCTTTTGAATCAAAGTCTAATCTGTAACTTCTTTTCAAATGTTTAGTATTCTCAATGTCGATATTGTATTTGCCTGCCAGGTTCGCTAATTTCTGACGTACCTCGCCTACTCCCTTAGTAATCTTGGGGCACAGATATCTCAATTCTGCTTCTGTGTATGACTCTAATCTGTTTACCCCCATTGTTCCGTCCACTAATTCAGCAGCTTCCACGCCCAGTCTCACAAAGTTCAGGTACTCATCTTTTCCCAACCTTTTCGGTTCCACTGCAGTTACTGTAGTCTTTTGCGTAGTAAAGGTCTTCTCTAACCACTCATTCAACTGTTGTACTGTGAAACCTTGCAATAAAATGTTCCCTGCATGCATCATTCGCGACTGTGAAGCATTCATACTTATCGTTTGTGGGGTTAACACTCCTAGCCCTGCCTGTCTCATTGCCTCCAACGGTGCTTCAACTGGGCTAAGGTCTATCAAAGACCTTGGTTTTTCAACCGCTTGCTCTCCTGGGGCCATTAACTGGGGGGTTCCTATGGACCTTCCTCTTATTACATCTTGGGTCATTATTCCCTGATCACATACACCAGGATTACCTTGTGCATACAATGGCACCGGTGGACCAACAGTAATTGGCAATGATATTGCAGCTGGTGTCTGACCTGGTCCCAAACCTCGTGGAGCAGCAACTCCAAAGGTCTGATTTTCTGAAGCCGGGGCAGATATTAATGGAGGACCTGCTGCTGGATTATACCCTGGTATCAGTTGTGGCTGCGGCTGGTGCAGCAATTGGGGAGTTGACTCAATCTGCACTAACCTCGATTTTGTATATATCGGGTCTGGCGGCACTATCAGATTTGTAGTAGTCTCTAGTACTGGGACGTCTGGATGGATTCTCTGTATCTGCGGTGGAGGTTGCAACTGTATCTACATGTCTGGCGCAGTGGGTACACTGACACCATTCTGTATCAAACCCTTATCACTAGTCTGTACTGTATCAGTAACTCCCTTCACCTGCGTCTGGTTCCCAGGACCCGCGCTAGTGCTCGGGACATTGTCGCTTACTGCATAAGGTGGCGGGCGATCATGTAATATCCGATCCAGAAATTCTTCGTTATCTGAATCTTCTTCTTCTTCCCAAACTCTTTTAGTCTCTTTAGGCTTACTAGAGCCTTGTCTGTTTTACATGTGGCTTTCTTTCCCTGTGTCTCGTCTCCCTGTGTTATTGCTGGGAACAATTTTAATCCATCAACTATTCCCTGTCTCCACATTTTGCTTTCATTATCCCACCTAGCTTCCGCACAAGTCTTTTCTGTCCTTTTTATTCTTCTTTGGAATTTTTCTTGTCTCTGTTTAAGAGCCATTAAATCCCAAATCACTAAAGCCTCATACTGAGCTGGCCTCGGAGGTGGTTTCTGTACACTTAACATCCACCTTAAATTCTCTAGAACTCTCGTATTGAACGTCCCGTGTTCTGGGAATGCCAAACATCCCTCTTTTTCTGTCAATTTGCGCCACTGTTTCATCCATAAACAAGGCGCGACACCCTTTTCCTCCATGACAATGTAAGCTGGAGTTCCCTCAGGCGGTGTAGGCTCCCCTTCACTCGCCATAATGTATGTGTCTCCTTTCAGAGCACTCTTGAAAGCTTTGACAAAATTCATCTTTTGCGTCTTTTCTTTTGTTTGTATTTAATCAAAAAGTGACTTTAATTCACAGGACACTCTTCACCCACCTTTCTCAAGCTATTGTCTCTCACGGACGGCAGCCAATCCGTGCGCTACCCCTCTCGACAACTGACCTATCTCAGCGCGGCACCACTGACGTCACACTCACACACTGCAGCTGAAAAAAGTCTTGTGGCTCGTCCACCCCTCACTGGGTTCACACCAAACTAATGCAAAATTACTGCGAGCACCTTTAACAACAACACAAATTTGCTGGTTTACTACAGGAAGGGTAACACATTCGCTTTAGAACTTTACAAAGATTTCACTTGAAGCCTCGGCCGCTACTCTCTCTTTCTCAGTTCCCGCATACGCAAGCAGAATTCAACCAGCAAATTCTACTCTCGACTTGTCAATGGTTCGTCCTAGTGCACTTTAGAACTTGCCAAATCTCCATCGAAGGTTTCACACATACAATTTTTACTCAATCTCGACTTGTCAACCACACCGAGTGACCTAATTAAACCGCACAAATTACAACAAAAACCCAAGTGTCTCCTACACTTGTCAATATACTCCGGAGTCCTAGACCACGACGGGTCCGTACATGAACAACCAACCACGTGGATAATTTTGAGCACAAAGCGCCACACTCATATGAAGTACGCCGACTTCCCTACTCTCATACTGCGCAGTATGACCACTCCTGCTAAAACAACATTGACCTGGCCTAGATACACACAAACTTCACAATTCACCTGCAATATGCATAAGCTGAGCAAGCGCAAACCCTACACCATACATGCTATGACGCCGAGAATATTCCCATCTCACTTAAACAGGCTCCGAGATCCCGGGAAAGTCATGGTGAATTTAGAAACACATCATACCTCCAATTTGCATTATCTCAGAAAACAGTCTAAACAATAATTCTCCGTCCTAGGGCCCCAAAGGGCCAAACGGTCACTCTGCTACCAGAACTGTTAACGGGTCCCTTTATGATATTTTATTACACATCAGGACTCGTTTTAGGCCAATGAATCTTTTGACCCAGTTGAGAGACACCTTAGGACGAGATAGCTAATCAATATATCAATCAATACATCAATAATGTCATCAGTATTTATCACGACAATGCATTTTACTTTAGTCAAAGTCATTAATCAATTCAAAGACACTACCATGACCTTTCAGCCATGAATAACCACACCTTGATTAGTAGAGTTTTATTCCCTTTTAATTACAGTCTATGAGCAGATACGTTAGTCTCAACACCAAGAAACATAATAGCATAGTCACGATATGGCAACTTTGATAAGATTTCATTAAAGCAAGAATCACAAACATCAGAACATAACACAGCGTGAACATAGATCAAGTTTAGCAGAGTGTCAGTAACACGCGTCAGTTCAACAAAGCATAATCTCGGTCGTTTGTCTATTTGCGTCAGTTTTGGTAAACACCTGTCCTAACCTCCGATTAGCATTCGCATGTTGTGCTTCATGCAAAACAATTTAGAACACTAATTTGGAAAACATCTATCGAAGGTCTCTGTCAAAAGTAAGCAGTTGGTACCTAGAAAGGAAAAGCAAACAGACAAATCACAATTACATTGTCATAATTACCCTCCAAAGTTTAGGTCAGCACACAGGTTCAGTCTTCGTCTTCAGGACATCAGTCAATTCGCCATCAGTCAAAACTCAGCTCCGGGGCAAAAGGGCACTTTCCTCATAAGGAGGTAAAGTGTAACATGGACAAATCTAAGGGCAAGGATGGTTTTAAGAAAACCCCAAGTCACCAAACAGAGTGACAGAGTTTCTGGATAAAATCAATAGCATTCCCTACCTAATTCTAAGTGACTCCCTGTGACATGGGTTTTTATCCCTTTTCCATTGTACATTCCCCCAAAATTCTATTGGTCATCTGTTATACCCCAGTATCTTTAACCTATCAGAAAATACATTAGGTAACCCAACTCTTCACCCCATATTATTTTACAAGTCTTTGATTGGTCTTCATAATTGACGTCTTCCGAGGTGGCACGTCCGGTATGATTTCATCTTTCTGTAATTCTTTGCACATCTTCTGGTCAGCAGTTTCATTGCCTTCACCGGTTTGAATGACCTTGTACATTACATTAATCTACACTGTTTCAATTTGCTTTTAACATTTACTCTGCACACAGTGAAGAATGCTTGAGAACGGATCTAACATGGTTACATTTGTCTTCTAATATGAAGAAAAAGAACACACAGGGTCGTGTCCCTTTGTGAGTCAGCATACTGAAAAATAGAAAAATGCATTTAATATGAGAGCCAAGCAGCTAAGCCTCGGATCATGCTAACTTAAGGCCTATGTGGCTTTCAGCACAGATTCAATAACGCAATCATTGGTACAAACTTATTTAAACATAATATAAACATTTTAGTCAGTATTATTAGTCTACGTATACATTGGCGGCCACTCCCTGTGGTCACATTTCATGTGCACGTATTAAGCAAAATCACTATTATAGTTTCTATGCAGCATTGTCACACATAAATTCATAAACATTTCATGTTAATATGGATTATATAAGCTACGCTCTCTCAGGAGTATTAAAATCATTAAATAACAGTAGTAGATGTTATCTTTTATTAGAAATTTTCTTTTTCACAAACAAATTATATTGATGTCATTGATGAGCAAATTAACAAAATGGATGCTTTTTTACATCCTCACTGAGGTCCTTCCTGAGCCGGAACACAAGCAACATAGGACTGGTTTTTCCCTTGTTATCCTTGTTATGGCTCCTCAGCTGGGGACCGCTTGGCTCCAGTGACACAGTGAGCATGAGACCCATGTCTGGGCATACCCATACCACTTAGAGAGGTACATGAAACACACAAAAGGTAATGGGAGGAATGGTTGTGATTTGTCTAATCACTCCAATTGCTCAGGATAGCAACCCATCCCATTGTTCTTTTGACCACCGTGCCACCTCAGTTAGGACCCAGTCATATGCAAATCAGCTTATGGGTTGCTTATGTTCCAGTTCAGGGAGGACCTGGCTTGGCAGTTTGGTCTGAACTGTTCCCATGAGGAGCAGGGTACAAAATGACTTGCATATGGCTCGGTCAACATGGGTGGCATGGTGAGAAAATTAACAACAGGTTAGGAAGCTACCTCAAGCGATTGCCAGTGGTTAGACCAATTGAAAGCAATCCTCCATTCACCCTTTGTGTGTTTTTTATACCGCCCTAAGGGGCATGGTCATGCCCAGGTGTGGGTTCCATGCTCACAATGTCACAGGGATCAAGCTGTACCCAGCTGATGAGCCCACAACTAGGGCAAAACCAGTCCTGGGTTGCTTGTATTCTGGTTCACAAAGGACCTGGTCTAGCTGTTAGAGCTGGACTGTTCCCATGAGGAGCAGGTTCAAGACTGATTTGTATATGGTTGGCTTGGTGAATAAAAGAATGATGGGTTTTGATGCTACCCTGAGTGATTGCCAGTGGCTAGACAAATTGTTAACATCCCTTCCATTACCTTTCATGTGATTCATGCCTTGCATGACAATCAACTTCAACATGGAGTTGAAAGTAAATTTTGCCTCTACAGCCCGCTATTTTTAAGGCAGGAATCGGCAATCATGTGCAATCTATTTTTATACCAACACCCCTCTCTAAATGGCATTTCAGTTGCTGAATCATGACAACAAAGTACAATAGCTGCTCACTACTTTATCACAAAGATGTTTTTAGAAAGAGTACCATTGGGGTACAAGGAAAAGTAAACACAGCTCATTGCCTGAATAGCCCAACAATGTGAAATAATTGAGCACCTGTCTTTTTGTGATGCTCTTGCAAACCATTTCACAGTTATCCTTGCAGGGTTTTTACAGATAGTAAGCATTGTTTATGTGCTTGTTGGTCTGGGGAAACAGCAGACAGTTTACAAAGAATGCCTGCATCCTAACATTTTTTACTACCACATAGATTTTACAGCCTTCTTGGAGCATAAGAGTCTCACACAAAAGCCTTGGTGTGTGCTGTTGATAAGGCTTACTCTTTGCCCACTCTCCAACACACCTTCCCACTCTCCAGTGCCCCTGCTGCCAGACCCAGTTCCACCAGGATCACACACTCAAACGTATTCAACATTCGGTATGTCCTTTTGGATACATGTGAGGCCATATGTATAAATTTCAACATTAGGGTACAGAAAAGTGGTTGATTTTGAAAAAGGACAGGGACTGTATTTTACCCATTGACTTCTATTGAAGTAGAGGCAATTTCAGGCAAGAGATATCTAAACTAAAGCAAGTTATTGCTTCAGAAACTGGGAGCCTCCCACCTGAATTGCATCTACTGGTATGCATTGCTATATTGTTTGCTTCTGTGTGCATGCACTATACAATAGCCAAACATATTCCCGTCACATAGTTCTGTTTGCTACTGCACACCCAAGATGAAAAGAATATAGCTAATTTCCCACAGACATGATGTACCCCCTAGCACTGTGTTTGCAACCCATGACCTCAGACGAATGTAACAAACTTGCAAAGCAGACGGGTGAGAGATTGAGAGACAAAGCTAGGGGTCGTGTGGGAGACACAGAGAGAGGAATTAAAGAGTCACTATGAGGTGACAGGTGTGAGGGAGGTATGGACAGATATGAGGGAAAGCAAGACATATAACAGCAACAGTCGACATATTCATAGACAGGTGATAAAGAGGCAGCCAAGAGTCAGAGAGAGGGGAAGACTAATGACAGAGGTGTCAGTATAATAGATGGTATGTAGATAGAAACAGATGAGAGATAAATAGCTGAGAGAGACAGAAAGAGGAGCGACAGGTGTGAGAAAAGTGAGACAGATATTGATAGAAAACTGTGAGACAGAGGGAGGTCGGTGAGGAGTATTAGAATGATACAGCACAGAGATGGACAGGTAATACAATTTATAAAGAGACAGCTGAGAAATTTGGAAAACATGTGAAAAACTACTGAGAAAGAGTCTGTTCAGAGAGAAGGAGAGTGGTAGAGGATGGGAGAGACAGTTAAGATAGGTGATAGATTTATGATGAGAGCCACAGCTTAGAGAAAATAAAGAGATCAGTTAGATAGGTTAAACCAACAGTTGCGAGAGATGGGAAAGTAGAAAGTGTAGGACCTAATGGGGCATAGGCAATGTGGCATGGGTAAATTAAAGAAGACGTACACTCTATATTTAACAATGTGCCTAAGACCACTAGTTGTCTCACCTCTTTTTTATTTATACTCTTGGGCCGCGCTCTGAGGGTTGTGTGCATACTCTGGTTGGGACCAAGAGTCAAGTGTAGGTGCCGGGTGACTCACTGCTATCCCTCAACTTTAGTCCACTTTACCAGTTCAGTCATTTTGGTGGCCAACCACAGCCTTGCATACAAAGTGCCAGATTTACTAAAAAGTGGCGCTGCACGGTGCTGCGCCAAAGTTTGCAGTGCTGAGCTGGGTCACTTTAGAAATGCAGGAACGCGCCATATGTACTCAAATACGGCGCACTTAAAGAAGTAAAGAAGTAGCAGATCATAATTTTTTAATGATTGTTTATGTGCAGAAAGGGATACCTTCTCTCATATAAACATTCATTCATGGCTTTTTGCTCTTTCTATGTTTGCTGCAGAATGCAGCACACATGGAAAAAGCAAAAACGAGGACAAATAAAAATGTTCCTCCTCATTGTGCCATGCTAACAGCGTTCGTTTTTTGCGCTGCCACAGATTTACACCTTCTTGTAAATCTGGGAAAGCATCAAAAGCAATGGGTGTTACGGTGGGACACCCACAGCAATACCCATTGCACGCCCCTCTGAAGCAGAAAACTGCATCGGGCCGCCTTTAAAAAGTGGCATTAAGCTATAAAAAGTGGCTTAGTGCCATCTTGCAAATATGGCCCGCTGCACAGTGCCACTGGAGCGTCACAAATAGTGATGCCTCAGTGGCTCTAGGACCTTGTAAATCTGGCCCAAAGTCCTTCAGGTGCTGGCTGGACTTAGGGCTCGGTCTCAGATTATGTTGCTGACTCATGAAGAGATTATTGTGTGCCTCGGGTTTAGTCAGGGTCACCGGTAGGGCATGCCTGCTGGATCGCTGTTGTCCCCTAGGCATCTCTCTTGCTGTACGTCATAGCAGTTGGGCACCCCAAGTTCTCTTCCTGTGGGTGTTTCAGGCTCAGGTTCATGGTCTTCTTCACTGGGCTCTGACACAGTGTTATGGGTAACTTGCTTAAACCAGAAAATTTTCCTTGACACCGTCTGTTCCCCTCAACAAGCTGTTAACATGGTCCTGTAGACTTCCATCACTACCCACACACCCAGCTCGTACGGCATGCTGAACTTCCATCCTGACAGACGATCTTGTATGAGTACCTGATCCCCTAACTGTATGCAGCACTACTGGGCTTATGGCTTGATTTTTTGTTGTGTTTGCTTTTGCCTCATTAGGGCGCTGCCCAGATCATGCTCTGGTGACACCTACTTTGGTTGAGTGGGGATTAAGACTCATTGGTGTCCTCTCAGCGTCAATGCCCATGGAGACCACCTTGTCGTGCAATGCAGGTTACTGCAATATTCTCTGAGAAACCTGTTGAGGTTGACATCTAGGTCTGAGTTCTCTTGAACTGCTATCCTGAGCACTTTGTTCATGGTGTAAATGAATCATTCTACAGCTCAATTTGTTTGCTGCCAATGAGGGGTTATCCATCTGTGCTTGATGACAAGGTCATCCAAGAATTGTCGGAACTTGGACACTTGAAATGGTTGGTGTTTGTTGATACAATTTCTTCAAGGAGCCCAAATAGTGCAAATACTTTCTCTAGCCTTAGGGCAACTTTGTGGAGTGGCATGGTTTTGACCAGCTCTATGACGGTTTATTTAGAAAGGCTGTCCACCATCACCACTGTGGTTCATCGTCTAAAAAGCTTCCAAAGTCTAGGCTGACCTTTGCCCACTGGGGGTCGCAGTGCTATTTGGTGGCCACTGGGGCAGGGGTTTCTGGTCCTCCTGTCATCTGGCATGCCATGCACTGTTTGACCAACTTATCTACGGCCCCTTGAAGGCCGGGGAACCACACCTTCTCTCAGAGGTGACATTTTATCTTGGCAGTGCCTTGATGCCCCCGATGTGCCAGCTCAGTGATTTGTTGAATCAAGGCATCTGGTACTACTAGCCAATGTCTTCTCAGCACTAAGCTGTCAGGTGTAGCGCTCAGCCCGAAGAATTCAATTCTTTTTTTGTAATTTTTTTTTTTTTATTGATTTTATCATATCAAATATATAAAAGTAGAACAACAGTCCCTGCAGAGCAGCATATCTAAAGAGCAATAGCCGCCCACTGCAATATTAACATACATTCCGTACAGGAGAAATCAGACAGGTACACATTGATCATTACAATCCAGTTTGTTCTTCTAAATTTCCCATCCATTAATTGGGGACAAGATCTGTACGGAATTACCACGGGGCAATTTCTGCCAGAGATGCAGTAGTGATAACATACAGTTGGATAAGGGATATCAACAGATATAAACAAAAGGGGCAGGTGGGGAATACAACCAGACAACAACAGCCATTCACCTTCCTGACATAGATGCCAGCGTACAGAGGGGTCAGTAATTCGTCCGGGCTTCTTTGGTTATATCACTCACTCGTCTTGGGCCGCTAAGAAATTATTCAGTGGGGTCCAAATATCTTTGGGTCTAGACCCTTCAGGCATCAGGCTCCAGAAGACTATAAGCTGATCATGACAAAAAGCAGCATCTCTTAGCCATTCAGAGCGGCGCGGCACTCTCGTCCCGCCCCAGCACATGGCCACTCTACGCCTGGCTAACAGCAATAGTAGGCCCACTAAGCGTCTGTGTGTTGCCCTGATGTCCTCCACGCACCCAAGCAGCGCGATTCTAGGAGTGGCAGGAATTTCTAGTTCGACCATTTCAGAGATTGCATTGAAAACTGCCACCCAGAAGGCGTAAATATCCGCACATTCCCACGCCAAATGTAAAAGACTAGCCTCCGGCGCCCGGCAGCGCGCACAGCGCGCATCTTCGCACAACCCCAAGGAGTGCATCCACACTGGGGTATAGTATAGTCTGTGCAAAAATTTAAAATGCAGCAATCTAAACCTGTAATTTGGCGTCAACGCTCTCATATGCGCACAGCAGGTACGCCACAGAGCCTCCAAGATGGGTTCTCCCAGATCCGCCTCCCACGCTAGTCTAGACGGCTCCCGGAGATTATTCCTCTGTTCCTGCATACAGTTATATAATTTGGTGACCAGCCTATTAGGCGACCGCGCGCAGCAGAGAGACTCCAGAGCGTGGAACTCCACCGGGGCCTCATCCGAACTCCACAAGCGGTTCCGCAAAAAGGAACGAACTCGGATCACATACATACGCTGAAGCGCCGTGCACTCGCGACCAGCCAATATCTCAGATACATCAAGCAAGCGATCATCCATGATCCAATCTCTCAACTCAGTTAGGCCAGCATCTCGGAGAAACCCACGTACTCCACCGTCACGATACAACTGCTCGTCAGCTATTGCCATTACCGGTAAGGAAGGAGCGAACGGGACCGAAACCCCGGACCGCCGCATCAACATACCCCACGCCCGCATCGTACATGCCACTGTGTCAATCCCCCGCACCCGGGACGGTACACGTCCTCTGAATGCTCTCGCCAGGTCGTCCGGCCACACAGAGTCGCTCTCAGGTGCCAGGTGCAGCAGATAACGGATAGGATTCAGCCAGTAATACGCATAGTGCGCCTGAGCACATAGATAATACAGCTCCATATCCGGCGCAGCGAGCCCACCTAGTTCGAATGGCAACGTCAGCCTCTCCCATGAAATACGCGCGCGTCGGCCCGCCCATACCAGGCAGATCAGTGCTGAGCGCAGACGCCTCAGGTAACTTCTCGGAAGCGGGAGAGGGAGATTCACAAATAGGTACAAAAATTTCGGTAGAACTACCATCTTTGCAATAGCAATACGTCCAATCAATGACAGCGGGAGGGTTCGCCAGGACTCTACCTTCCCCTCCAGCCACGTCAGAGCAGTGCCATAGTTAGCCAGCCACAGCTCCTCCACATCACAACTCAGCTGTATACCCAAATACCGCACCGGTCCATCCGCCCACACCAGAGGGTATCGAGAGTCATACCGCTGCACCCTGGGGGTCAAAGGCAGCACCATTGATTTAGACCAATTAATATTAATACCTGAAAAGGTACCAAAACGCACGATCTCATCAAGTAGTGCATCCAGATTCTGGTCGGGATTCCGTACATATAATGCAATATCATCTGCATACAGAGATATCAATATTGGTCGCTGCCGGAATTGCAATCCTCTGTCGTTATAATTCTGTCGGAGCCGGGCTGCCAGGGGCTCCATTGCCGCAGCAAAAAGGAGAGGGGATAGCGGGCAATCCTGGCGTGTGCCGCGCGCAACAGGGAACGGGGCAGATACATTCCCATTAAGGCGCAGTCTAGCAGTGGGCAATGTATGCAGCAATCTAATCCAGCGGAGGAAGCGCGCACTAATTCCCACCCGACCCAACAGAGCGAACATATAGTCCCATGTCAAGGAATCAAATGCTTTAGCTGCGTCCAGGAAAACAGCTGCTGCATTGTCATCTTCTACCAGTGTTCCCGCTTCCGCGAAAAAGGTGCGCAAATTGTGGCCCGTAGACCTTCCCGGGACAAAACCCGACTGATCCGGGAGCACCAAACTGGGGAGAAGAGGCTGTAGCCTCGCCGCAATCATCTTCGCTAGGATTTTGTTGTCAATATTTATCATGGAAACGGGCGATACGTGTCGCATCGGGTCGGATCCTTTCCAGGCTTCAGGATTGTCACTATCAGTGCCTCCCGGAGCGAGGTCGGGAGCGACCCAATCTCCAGGGCCTCTGCATAGACCTCCAACAGTCGAGGGGCTAATATATCCACATACTCTTTATAAAACGCAGAGGTTAGGCCATCCAGTCCAGGTGACTTCTCTCCAGGTAAGCCGCGTATGGCCGCAGTCACCTCCTCCACTGTGAATGGTTCATCTTAGTATTTCCTATGCACCTCATCAAACCATATTAACGCAATATCCTCAAAGGGCATCTGTGCATCAGTCACACCAGCTCCCATCGGAGCTGCATAGAGCCCAGCGTAAAACTCAGTGAACACCTGCATAATTCCTCCCGATCCCGACACACTCTCACCCCCTCCATCCATGACCTCAGAGACATAGTCATTGGCCCAAGGTTTACGAAGTAAAGCTGCCAATGTACGTCCAGCCCTTTCAACCTCCCCATACTGACGTGCGCGGGCCTCCCTCCAGAGGAAGCAAATTTCCCTAAGAGAAACCTCCTCATACAGCGATATCTCTTGGCGGATCTCCGCAAGGACTTTATTAGACCAGTTAGATTCCAGTCGTCTTTCCAGCTCAGCAAGCCATGACTCAATTTCAGCCATCTCTCGTCTCAGTGTTTTAACTATACCGTGTTGTTTCGAGATACAAACCCCTCTGATAACAACTTTAAATGCCTCCCAAAGGGTTCCTGGGGACTCCACCGATCCCTGATTCTCTGCAAAGTACATTTTAATCGCCTCCCGCAGTTCCTCACGGAAGGCCGCATCGCGAAGCGCCCCCCTAGGCAGCCGCCACATAATAGATCTACCTATTTCAGTCGGTATCTCCAATTCCAGACACACCGGCGAGTGATCTGACAGCGTACGAGGAAGATGTTCAACCGCTCTAGTCCAGGCCAGCATGTCCCTGGAACCCAGCCAGCGGTCAATACGAGACCAGCTACCATGCACATAATTCAGACATGTACCCTCTCTCGCCACTCCATGCCGCTGCCGCCACAAGTCAACTAGCGCACCATCACGCATCACGGCCTCCAAGGCCCTAGCCGCCGCAACATGTTGCATCCTGGCCTTACTCTCCCTGACAGCTTGGCATCAAGTACGACATTAAAATCTCCCCCCCAAAGAACCCCACCCGGCCCCAACGACTCCACCAGGCGCCACAGCTCCATGAAGAAACCTGGATCATCAACATTCGGCCCATACACAGCGACTAGGCGGCACGGCTTGTCCAATAACACACCACTCATCAGTACATATCTGCCATTGGGATCTACCAGAACTTTTTTCGTTCGCCACTGCAGACCCTTGCGAATAAGGACTGCGACTCCACGGGAGTAACCCAAGTATGTTGAGCAATGCATCTCACCTACCCACCCAGATTTTAGTCTGTGTGTTGTGGACTTCACTAAGTGTGTCTCCTGAAGCATACATACATCAATTGCATGTCTCTTAACATATGCAGCCACAAGTCGAGCTTTCCTACTATCATTAAGCCCTCGTACATTCCAAGTCAAACATCTGATCCCAGATACTTCCTCACCTCTCGGCCCCATCCACAGTCAGCCAGTCTTGCACGCAAAGGCCAATCCCCACCTGCCATAAAGTTCGCAAGGAAACAAATAGAACATTCATACATAAATGAAGGGACAATACCCCACTAACATGTGAGAAACCCCCCACCCACTCAGGCCCCCCAATCGGACCCAACTAATTACAACCCATCTTGGCCCCAAAACCCTCCTCGAAAACAAGAACAGTGAATAATAGGACTCATCCCAGGGGCTATGACCGGCCTAGTATCTCTCCACCCAGATGGCATCGGGAGAGAGGGCCCATGGGCCAATCACCAGTCACTTAGCAGCCGGGACCAGGCAAGGAGCAGCCGGCGCACCCCAGCAGTTCCAACAATGGGTGTCAGGTCGATCAGAGCATATTAGTCATTGTCACTTAGGGCAGCGCCGTCACTGCCGCGGCCACGGTGCTCTGCGGTCTCCCGCTCCCTCGGCAGCTGTCGAGCAAACTTGGTCGCTTGTTTCAAGTCCGTGAAATAGTGCATCTTACCCTCATGTCGCACCCTCAGCTTGGCAGGATATAACAGGGCAAAGCTCACACCCGCCTGAGATAGCAGTCGCTTAACCGGCAGAAAGGCACGTCTCTGGGACTGCACACCAAGTGTATAGTCTGGGAAGAAATTTATTTTGGAGTTCTTATAAAGTAATGGACGTCTCTCCATTGCCAGACAGAGTACAGCGTCACGATCACAGTAGTTTAATAGACGTGCAATAATTGGACGTGGGGGAGTCCCCGGAGGGGGTCGGGGTCCCAAAGATCTGTGAGCTTTCTCAACCACCAGCATCCGAGAGAGCTCACCGGCGAACAACTCAGACAACATCTGTTCAATAAAGTCTTCCATTCGCTCCATATCGGTCGCCTCCGGCAGTCCCACAATTCGAATGTTATTGCGGCGTGATCTTGATTCCAAGTCCTCGTTCTTGTTACGTATGACCTCAAGGATTCGGTCCATACGTGCGATCTGTTCCCTGTCACCCCGGCGTGCATCCTCTATCTCAGATGTATGTGACTCCAAGGTCTCAAGCCTGGTGTTGTGATCGTCTACGCGCGCCCTAATGCGGTCAAGCCGTTCGGTGACATGATCTAGTTTGGTGCCAATGCCCGCCAGGCTGGCCTTAAGTTCCAAAAACATGGACTTCACTGATACCTCAGGGCTATCCTCTCCGTTCGGCTCCTCACAGGGCTGGGAGCTAGCAGCAGCGTTCTTTTTTTTTCCCCCCTTCGAAGGTAAGTTTGGCCTGACGTTGATCAGCCTTACCCATAGTTCCACCCTACTTCAACACCTCCGAACAGGTCCAGGTAAGTAGAGCCAAGCAAAGGGAGGCCCAGACCCCAGCAACCTCTCCAGTTAACGCAGAGCTCACCGTGGGCTCCTGCTTCAGCAGCTGGGCTCGTCAAGTAACGGGATCTCAGAACATCGGCTTATCCTCACAGGCCCAATCAGCCCGCACTGCTCATCCGGGTAGTCGCCACTCGTACACCCTCCTTGGGCCACCGCAGTCACAGCCTTCACCGCCCTCCGCCGGGCCTCACTTCGTATCCCTGAGTTAGCGGCCCGAGGGGCCCGCACGAATGATCAGTCCGTTTTCCCAGATACCAAGTAAATGAAGCTACGAACCTCGAGGACCCCTTCAAGGCTTTGCCTCGACGGCTTGTCTCCTTACGGGCCTCCTCCTCGCCCGTTTAAGCCGCCGGGCCCAGAGATAGCTTCAGGGCCCGTCAGAGCCTCTTCCGCGTTAGCGCCACCAGGGCCAAGCTTATTGCAGGGCAGCGACGCGACCACGTCGCCGAATGGCCCCCAGGTGCAGTCTCGCGCCCGATCACATACCTCCGGGAGCAGTCGCGGGCCTCAAGTCCACCCGCACGCTAGGCACCTTGCGTAGCTCCACGCACGGCCACACTCCTCAGAAGCCGCCACGGGCCTCCACTCTCGTCCGCTCGCACCACGTTCTATCCGCGGGAGCGCGGCCGTCAGCAGGCCCGCCCGCGTTCCTTCACCGCTGCTCCGACCGCTCCGCTGCTCCTGAGCCGCCGAAGGCAGCCCAGGGGCGTCTCTGATCAGAGCGCGCCAGGCTCACGCCCGCCAGCACCATCGGATATGATAATAGTCGGATAAACGGCCCCGGGCCAGGCAGAGTCTCACAAAGTGACGGCCATCTTGCCCGGCGGTCAGGCCACACCCCCAAGAATTCAATTCTTGGTTCGAAGAATGAACAATTTACATGGTGAAGTGTCAGCTTGTAGTCACTGAGATGTTTCAGGGTCAACCTGAATCAGCGATGGTGTTCTTCTGTGGTTTGGGAGTAGATGAGAATGCCATTGCTTATGTTCATTACTCCTTGTAGACTGGACAAGGTTTCCAGTATGGTGTTCTGGAACACTTCGGCCACTGGGAAAATTCTGTTGTTCAAACATTTACACCTTGTCAGGCCCAAGTGCATGGAAAACGTGGTGATGTACCTTCTGTCTTCGGCCCTCTATAGTTGGTGGCATCCGAAAATGAGGGTGAGTTTGGAGAACTTTTGTGTTCCATTGAGATCCACAATTATATCATTCATTGTGGGCTTGATTTGCCTCTCCCTTCTGGTGGCCCTAATGGGAAAGCACATGTCTATGCACAGTCTGGTCTTACCTGGTTGCTTTGGTTGTTCAGCAATCGGGGATACCCAAGAGGTGGGTCCTGACACCTTCTCTTTGACATTGAGCCACTCCAGTTTGTCTACTTCTGCCTCAACCAGAGGTCGTAGTTGGAATGGTACCTTGTAATAATGTGGGACCACTGGTTTCACTATTGTGTTGATGTGTAACTGTACGGGCCTCTTTTAGGTATCCAAGCTCTTGAAACAGGTGGGGGAAGTTCACACAGTATGGTGTTCACTTGCTGTGCTTGGACATTACAGGTGAAAAACACATGTTGAAGATCTTCAGCCATGTGACACCCCACAAGGGTTTCTGCATCCCTCTGGTCGACATGGAATATTGCTAGTGTTTCCTTGTCACCGCATTCCACTGCCACATTAATGGTGCTCAGTATTGTGAGTAGGGCCTGCCCTCAGTAGGCATACATTTTCGTGGATCAGAGAGACAGAGTTGGCTTGGGTCACAGCCAAGCATACTGGTGGCTGCACATCACATTTATTGATGCCCCTGTGCCTTAATCACTGTTCCCACCAATGTTATTTTGCATAGTGACTGTGGTCTGCGGTTCTCCTTCATGTGCAGTGTGACAAGTAACAAGAAGATTTCTTCATCATGTTTGAATTGAGTGTCATCTCCGTGGCTCATTGCCCACGATCGTCACAAGGTTTGGTACTGTTGTTCCATCTTGTCTAATGTGAGGCATCTGGCTGATTTCATGGGTGGTGTTCTTCCTTTGAGTCCATGGCTCTGTGGCCCACTCTTACAAACTTCGGCAAAGTGGTTGAGTTTAGTACAAGTGGAGCACATCTTGCCTTGTGCATATCAGGTGATCATGGAGTGCTCTTCCCTTCTGCAGTTCCGGCAGCAGGCACTAGCTGTCTGGTCTGCTGGTTGAGCTATCTCCCACCTTTTTAGCTGTTACTTGATAGCATCCACTGTCCCCATTTTTATTATGCCCTGCTGGTGAGGTTGAGGGCTACTGTGGGTGAGAAAGCATTGAGTCCATTTCAGCTGTCCAGGTGGCAGGGAGGGCCTAACACCAGGAGAGGATGTCCTCCAAGTTGATACCTGGATGTCATAGGATAAGACCCCTGAGTGTCTTCAACCTGCTTTCCTGGCTGAGCTGTACGCTCACTTCCTTCAGTAGATCATCATCGGTACTGGTGCGGGCCACCTTGCAGAGGTGAATATATCAATGATCTGCCCCCCCCCCATAGGGGTGCTTGCTGTATCCTGGAGAGCTCAAAATTAGGATTGAGCTGGGAGGTCAAAGTGGGCACTAAGAGCTCTCATCACCACTTAGTAGTTATTATCTGCACTGGTCGCTGTAAGGTGTTCAAATTGCTTGTAAATGTCCACTCCTGTGTAGTGGAGCAGCAAGGATCTCTTCACTGCGTCGTTTGCTTTGTGAATACCCCTTAAATAATTGTTGTTGAGGCAACCCATCCATGTTTTTCATCGGGCACGGCAGTGCCAGGGTCATCCAGATCACTAAATGGTTTTCATGGCTGCGAATGGGGTGTGAGCGTGGGCCCCTGGCATCTGGACCAATGGTGGGGTCGGTGCAGCAAACTGGGCCTCATTGGCATCATCATCGATGATGGACATGAAACAAAGTCCTTAAAGATAGGTCTGGAGGGGTGCAGGGTTCAGTACACGAGGGGATGCAAAGCAAGGAGTGACAGGGCCTCTTAGAGGGCAGTGAATGAGGTGCGGGAACGCCTCAGGCGACGGGAAAAAGGTTAGGTGGGCCCCTCTTACCTGATGTGCTGGAGATGTGGGTTTGGACTCGCTCAAAACATGGAGATGCTGTGATTCTGTGGGCCCACCTGAGCGAGGTGCTGGAGGCCCATTCCATGAAAAACGCCACCTGCAGGCCCGGTGTGAAGGACTGGACCACCAGGTAGAGGATGAAAGTGCTGCAGGCATTTTGTGGGCTGCTTTGGAGGGCTAAGGAGGCGGTGTGTGCCGGAGTGGTCCGCAGAGGTGGAGAGTGGGTTGTGATGAGTTGCGGTCCACTGTGGGCTGATGTCCTCATCACCAGTGTGGTGCGAGCCTAATGGAGCACCGCTCTATCGCTCACCCTTCTTTCTTTTTTTCTAACCTGTCTCTGTGGCCTTGTAAAGAAATGGCTCCCTGTTGCAGTTACCCCCCACTTTTTGCCTGATACTGATGCTGACTGGACTGAGAAGTGTGCTGGGACCCTGCTAACCAGGCCCCAGCACCAGTGTTCTTTCACCTAAAATGTACCATTGTTTCCACAATTGGCACAACCCTGGCAACCAGGTAAGTCCCTTGTAACTGGTACCCCTGGTACCAAGGGCCCTGATGCCAGGGAAGGTCTCTAAGGGCTGCAGCATGTCTTATGCCACCCTAGGGACCCCTCACTCAGCACAGACACACTGCTTGCCAGCTTGTGTGTGCTGGTGGGGAGAAAATGACTAAGTCGACATGGCACTCCCCTCAGGGTGCCATGCCAACCTCACAGTGCCTATGGCATAGGTAAGTCACCCCTCTAACAGGCCTTACAGCCCTAAGGCAGGGTGCACTATACCACAGGTGAGGGCATAGGTGCATGAGCACTATGCCCCTACAGTGTCTAAACAAAACCTTAGACATTGTAAGTGCAGGGTAGCCATAAGAGTATATGGTCTGGGAGTCTGTCAAAAACGAACTCCACAGCTCCATAATGGCTACACTGAATACTGGGAAGTTTGGTATCAAACTTCTCTGAATAATAAACCCACACTGATGCCAGTGTTGGATTTATTAAAAAATGCACACAAAGGGCATCTTAGAGATGCCCCCTGTATTTTACCCAATTGTTCAGTGCAGGACTGACTGGTCTGTGCCAGCCTGCTGCTGAGAGACGAGTTTCTGACCCCATGTGGTGAGAGCCTTTGTGCTCTCTGAGGACAGAAACAAAAGCCTGCTCTGGGTGGAGGTGCTTCACACCTCCCCCCTGCAGGAACTGTAACACCTAGCAGTGAGCCTCAAAGGCTCAGGCTTCGTGTTACAATGCCCCAGGGCACTCCAGCTAGTGGAGATGCCTGCCCCCTGGACACAGCCCCCACTTTTGGCGGCAAGTCCAGGAGAGATAATGAGAAAAACAAGGAGGAGTCACCCACCAGTCAGGACAGCCCCTAAGGTGTCCTGAGCTGAGGTGACCCCTGCCTTTAGAAATCCTCCATCTTGATTTTGGAGGATTCCCCCAATAGGAATAGGGATGTGCCCCCCTCCCCTCAGGGAGGAGGCACAAAGAGGGTGTAGCCACCCTCAAGGACAGTAGCCATTGGCTACTGCCCTCCCAGACCTAAACACACCCCTAAATCCAGTATTTAGGGGCTCCCCAGAACCTAGGAAACTAGATTTCTGCAACCTAAGAAGAAGAGGACTGCTACGCTGAAAAACCCTGCAGAGAAGACGGAGACACCAACTGCTTTGGCCCCAGCTCTACCAGCCTGTCTCCCCACTTCTAAAGACACTGCTCCAGCGACGCTTTCCACAGGGACCAGCGACCTCTGAAGCCTCAGAGGACTGCCCTGCATCTAGAAGGACCAAGAACTCCCGAGGACAGCGGCTCTGTTCACCAAAGACTGCAACTTTGCAACAAAGCAGCAACTTTGAAACAACTTGCGTTTCCCGCCGGAAGCGTGTGACTTGACACTCTGCTCCCGACGCCCCCGGCTCGACTTGTGGAGAACAATCACTTCAGGGAGGACTCCCCGGCGACTGCGAGACCGTGAGTAGCCAGAGTTGCCCCCCCTGAACCCCCACAGCGACGCCTGCAGAGGGAATCCCGAGGCTCCCCCTGACCGTGACTGCCTGCTTCTCAGAACCCGACACCTGGTAGGGACACTGCACCCGCAGCCCCAGGACCTGAAGGATCCGAACTCCAGTGCAGGAGTGACCCCCAGGAGGCCCTCTCCCTTGCCCAGGTGGTGGCTACCCCGAGGAGCTCCCCCCCTTGCCTGCCTGCATCGCTGTAGAGACCCCTTGGTCTCCCATTGAAACCTATTGAAAACCCGACACGTGTTTGCACACTGCACCCGGCCGCCCCTGTGCTGCTGAGGGTGTACTTTCTGTGTGGACTTGTCCCCCCCCCGGTGCCCTACAAAACCCCCCTGGTCTGCCCTCTGAAGACGCGGGTACTTACCTGTTGGCAGACTGGAACCGGGGCACCCCCTTCTCCATTGAAGCCTATGCGTTTTGGGCACCACTTTGACCTCTGCACCTGACTGGCCCTGAGCTGCTGGTGTGGTAACTTTGGGGTTGCTCTGAACCCCCAACGGTGGGCTACCCTGGACCCAAACTTGAACCCTGTAGGTGGTTTACTTACCTGCAAAAACAAACAAACACTTACCTCCCCCAGGAACTGTTGAAAATTGCAGTGTCTGGTTTTAAAATAGCTAAATGTGATTTATGTGAAAACTGTATATGCTATTTTTCTAATTCACAGTTCCTAAAGTACCTACCTGCAATACCTTTCATTTGAAGTATTACATGTAAATCTTGAACCTGTGGTTCTTAAAATAAACTAAGAAAATATATTTTTCTATACAAAAACCTGTTGGCCTGGAATTGTCTCTGAGTGTGTGTTCCTCATTTATTGCCTGTGTATGTACAACAAATGCTTAACACTACTCCTTTGATAAGCCTACTGCTCGACTACACTACCACAAAATAGAGCATTAGAATTATCTCTTTTTGCCACTATCTTACCTCTAAGGGGAACCCTTGGACTCTGTGCATGCTATTTCTTACTTTGAAATAGTACATACAGAGCCAACTTCCTACAGATCTCTCTAATCTGTATAACCACCATCTCCCATTCATCTGTCACTCTGTCAAATCACGCAGTTTTCTCCCTTATTTCAGGTGTCACTTTCACATTTGTCTGTATGAAGCCACCCGGCACTTGACTCCTGAACCCGAGCACAGCGCCTATGTAATTCTTAGAGCCCCCAGACAGAGACAGGTTAGAAAAACCATGTGAGGGAGCGATGAGGAGAAATAGAGGTGAGAGATGAGGTGTTTATATGAGACAGGTAAGAGAGAGAAGGTAGTAAGAGGTGAGAGACAATTGAAAGGGAGATTAAAAAGAGACAGAAAGGATGAGAAGGGTAGGTAAGAGATTGAAGGGTGAGAGATAACAAAGACAGTTGAGAAATAGACAGCTGAGCGGAATGTGTCAGCAGGTTAAACGTAGGATTTTTTTTCACCTTTCCCAGAGAAAAATAACAGATATTTGTTTACTCTTTAATATTCTGCAAAGACCCGGACATGATATATAAATATAACTTTGTAGAAAATCATCTTCATTTTTAACATGCCATTTCTTCCATTGTTTACGTTTTTTTTAAAGAGACAGACCCCTTTTGCAATTCCAGCTCTTAATTTGGTGCCATCGTTTGAACCGTACATTTCCTAACCCTAATGGCATTTAACTTATTCGGAAGGTTTTAGATTAGGTAAGTAAACGATTTGTCTCGATGCAAGCATAATACTCGCTTTGCTGCGCTAGATAGAGCCTATTACAGATTTACTTGTATGGGATTCATACTTTGAAATGTAAAAACGTAGGACAAGATCACATGCTACCAGAAGATGGCACTGTTTCCTCGTCACTCCCCAGAATGATCTCTGTTACATCTGTCCAGCATCACTCTATTTTATCCATGAAATACTCTTCTAATGAGACCCCTTGGGTGTTTATACTATTAGACCAACAATAGACATAAATAAAGAAATACACTTTAAAGAAGAACGATACGCAGCAGCAGCAAATAATACATTGATTGCGTGTGATTGTGTATGCAGTCTTACACAGTGCGTTCTATAATGTTGGCTCCATTTTGCGATATACCACCATAAAATATCGAATGTGAGCATTGTGAAAGGAAAAGAATGCACGCGGGAAACCAATCTTGACTTCAAAGTTCTTCAGACATTTAAGATGTAGTATGTGTCGTTGAAGCCTAGGGTGGGCTAGCGAGAGATAGCCGAGCCGGAGCCAAACAAGAAGGATGATTACTAATGTTTCACGCAGCTCAGTGCAGCAAGCAAAGTGACTGCGCTGCGTGCAATGGAGAGAGCAGAGAGATGCGCTTTATCTAATCAGATATAGCATACATCTGTCCCCCCTATCGTTGACACACTGTGGGCCGTATTTATACTCCGTTTGCGCCGAATTTGCGTCGTTTTTTTCGACGCAAATTCGACGCTAAACTAACGCCAACTAACGCCATATTTATACTATGGCGTTAGAGGCGAATAGCGCCAAAGTTCCCGGAATGTGCGTCATTTTTTAGCGTGAACCCCTTCCTTGCGTTAATGATATGCAAGGGAGGCGTTCCCGTCTAAAAAATGACTCCCAGGCCTTTACGTGGTATTTATACTCCCGGGCAAAAGAGACGCCCGGGAGTGGGCGTGGCTAAAAACGGCGCATTTGCGCCGCTTTTTAACGCCTGGGTCAGGCATGGCGTTAAGGGACAAGTGGGCTCAAAATGAGCCCAGAGTGCCCTCCCCTGCCCCCAGGGACCCCCCCTGCCACCCTTGCCCACCCCAGGAGGACACCCAAGGCTGGAGGGACCCACCCCAGGGACATTCAGGTAAGTATTTTTTTATTTTTTTTAAATAATTTTTTGTGGCATAGGGGGGCCTGATTTGGGCCCCCCTACATGCCACTATGCCCAATGACCATGCCCAGGGGACAGAAGTCCCCTGGGCATGGCCATTGGGCAAGGGGGCATGACTCCTATCTTTACAATGATAGGAGTCATGTTGATGGGGGATGGGCGTCGAAAATAAATGGCGCAAGTCGGGTTACGACGATTTTTTCGACGTAACCTGACTTGCCCCATTTTAAGACGCCCATGCGCCATTTTCCCCCTACGCCGGCGCTGCCTGGTGTACGTGGTTTTTCTCGCGCACACCAGGCAGCGCCGGTCTGCTTGCGCCGGCTAACGCCATTCAATAAATACGGCGCCCGCATGGCGCTTCAGAATGGCGTTAGCCGGCGCAAAACTTTTTGACGCTAAACTGCGTTAGCGCAGTTTAGCGTCAAAAAGTATAAATATGGGCCTGTGTGCTGTCTAGCGCCAACGCAGAATCCCATGCACCATGCTACAGGGGTGGCAGCGCTACAAAAATAATTGTTTTTGTGCAGGAAGAGATATGTTCCTGCACAAAAACAATCCAAAGAGAAAACGATTTCTCTAACTGTTACACCCTCCTCTGGGAGGCATACTGATTTGATGCAATTCCAGGTGTACACGTCATTTAAAATTTGTAATTGCATCAAAATCATTGGAGAATCAACCCTTTGCAAATCTGGAATTAGGTCAAATTCATGAGTGGATGCACAGGAATGCCCATCCCGGACCAATTTAACGCCTATAAGCTCACTATGTAATGTAACACAGCTCACGCCACTGCATTTTATTACCTTTTCATACAAAACCACACAAGGCTGCGCAAATTGCCCCTTGATTGGCATTGTAAATCTTAATGAAACCTGTCTCAAGGACAACACAAATACATAGTCTGAGCCCAAGGCTTTAGTTTCACTCTAAGAAACATAACACAACCTCCGACAGTAACATTTTGTCGCCATAAATCATGCAACCAACGTCTTGTAACAATGTGATAAAATTCAAACTTCAATAATGAGTATTGCTTCAAGTACAGAAGCATTTCACTTTTAACCTTAATAATGGATCATTGCACCAACATTTATTGTAAGTAAAAGTTTCTAAACATGAACTTTCAAAATCTTCTGTGCCACTCCTTCCACTGCCTAGATGACAATGCCGTAAATGAAGTAAGAGGCACAGCAGTTATCATGCTCAGCCTGCATGTGGCCTGTTTTTGTATAAAGTGGAGCAACATCAGAGTCCAAAGGTTCAGTAATTTTTACTTTGAAGAAATTGGCACTCTCTTCAAAGAGTTCTAGTGATAGTGGTTTGGTTGTCTCTATGGCCTGTTTTGACTGCAGGTCAGTGACACATTGGAATTGCTCCTTTAAAGGATGGGGAACATTTCTAATATGATCAGAATAAAAATGAAATGTAGGGCCTGATTCAGACCTTGGCGGACGGCGGAGGCCGTCCGCCAAGGTCCCGCCGACAAAAGACCGCGGCGGCCATTCAAACATTTCCGCTGGGCCGGCGGGCGCTCTCCAAAAGAGCGCCCGCCGGCCCAGCGGAAATGCCCCTGCAACGTGGACGCCGGCTCAGAATTGAGCCGGCGTAGTTGCAGGGGTGCGACGGGTGCAGTTGCACCCGTCGCGTATTTCAGTGTCTGCAAAGCAGACACTGAAATACTTTGCGGGGCCCTCTTACGGGGGCCCCTGCAGTGCCCATGCCATTGGCATGGGCACTGCAGGGGCCCCCAGGGGCCCCGCGGCACCCCCCTCCGCCGCCATGGAGGATTCAATCGGGCAGCGGTAAACCGGCGGGAGACCGCCGGTTTACCCTTTCTGACCGCGGCTGAACCGCCGCGGTCAGAATGCCCTTGGGAGCACCGCCAGCCTGTTGGCGGTGCTCCCGTGGTCGGTGACCCTGGCGGTCACCGGCCGCCAGGGTCAGAATGACCCCCGTAGTGTCTTTGATTTTGGCTTCATTAAAGTGACAGTTGTGTGATATGAGGTCACATATATGCTCGCAGAATCTCCTCTCCTCGTTCTCTCGCCTATGTAGAACTTCCAATGTAAAACTTTTTAGGTCAGGATTGAACCATGGCTTGCAGTTCCTATAGGCACAGGGAAGTGTCTGTGTGCATGCTGGTAGAATATTGTCTAGGATCTCTGTAAAGAAAGAACTACCTTTTCTAGTAGTAGACTGGTTTTGCATTCACTGGGAGGGGGCGATTGGAAGGAGAGTGAGTATATTTAGAGGATATTTCTGACACAATCCGAGTGGGATTAAAAGATATTGGAGAATTCTGACCCAAGTGAATAAGCAGAACGTATGGAATCTTGATCTTAAAGGGGGTGGTCCATCTAAACAAGTGGTAGGGGTTTATCAGCAGTAAATATATAGTTTTGGGGAAAATGGGATTGAGTAGGTCTGCTGCTGTGCAGGTGGGTTAATAGTTAATCAGTTCCATGCTTAGGATGGTCAAGTCATTTATGAGGCTCAATAGATTGGTAATGGAGATCTCCAACCATGGATTTAGGTCACCAAAGAGGACCATCTTTTCGCTATCAACTGCCAGGTCTGCAAGTTATTCTACAAGCCACGTAAGCTTTGCTACGGATTGATTGGGACGTCTGTGTAATAAGATAGAGCTCAGGACCAATGTGTCAAAGATAAGAGAGACAGTCAAGTTTTCCAATTTAGCATCATATAGACCTTCACATGCCAGCAGAATGCCCAATGAGTTAAACATTCACTTTCTGCTATCCTCAGAGTGATTGGAAGATAACTCAGCATTACAACTTTATGGGGTGGAAAGTAGAATAACATCAAAACTGGTTATAGTAGTAGAAGACATCATAGCAGTACCATTCGGAGACTGCTTAATAGTCTCTTTTTGGGTACCAAAGAGCATTATCAAATTGGGGTGCACTCTAGTCTATGGATATGTGCCTGGTCTGCAGTGTTGTACATTTGTGATGCAGATTCCTACACTTAGCATAGCTAGTGCTGAAAAGCAACTAGTGATTTGTGTTGACTTGTTTTCCTGTTAATTTTGATTTAAAGGCCATTATTTTAACTACATTAAATACAAAATAACTGTTTATTTTTTATATCAGTGATGAAATAAAGTACTGGGAAGAAATTTACTTCAGATTCATCAAATATTCAGGTTTCATCCCTGTCTGTTAGAATTAACCAAAGCAGTAAGGAAGAGACATTGTGACAGTGAGGCCTTTCTAACTTTCCACCCTCTTTTTAGGTTGAGCATAGCAGCGCGCAAGTGCTACTTTTCCGACATATTGGTATCTATGTGGGCTTTTAACCACGCCTACCGCACACCCATCGCTATCACTCGTTTGTGGGCCTTTAAAAAATCCTTTGATGACTCTGGTAAATGCTTTACATTTGTCCCAATTCGGGGCAGTTTTGTTACCGCCTTGGGGACTGACTCTGTTACATGGATAATTGCATGTTTTCCAATATGTTTGACTGCAAGCTAACTTCTTTTTCCTTTTGTGTCTCTCCTTCATGCTCACACTCATGGTGACCATGGTGCTTTGAATTGACTTGCTTATGTCAACTCTTTTACTTTTCATTTTTTCTCCTTTGCTTACATACATTAAGGGCTGTTTTTTTTAATGGTACACATAAATCACCCTATGTCAAAGCACAATTTCCAAAGGGAAGTGATGTTTAAAGTGTGCCAAAGGTGATGGCACTTTATGCTTTAGATAGTTTGAATCCAGTGGGAAAGCAAGGGATGACTTCTGTGATGGAGAAACAATGTACTGAGTTGTTGAACCTAGGGGAATTCAACCCATTGATGAAAACAATGCATGACATCACCACTACATAGTTCGCTGTACGCTTGAAACCTAAAATAGATTAAACATAAATAGGAACACAAATGGAACGTCATCACTTTGCGACTGCTTATCAATATTCCTGGGCATTTGCCTCTGAGAGATCGGTCCAAACAGGAAAATATGTACACGTCATTGCTGTACTACTGAGTGGTCTACGTTCTGGTGTGTTTTGGTGGAAAATGGAATCCTGTATGGAAAATAATCCATTTTGTCATCAGTGCGTGATGAGAACCCGATTTTCTGGGTTATGGTTTAAATTGGTACCATTTATATATTTAAAACATGGGAAATGTTTCCCAAATATACAGAAGAAAAGTACGTTAAACAGGAGCTTTGATAAACAGATAGATGCAATGGTGTGAATTGTATTGCCAAAGTGCAATTCCCCATCGACTCTGCCCTTGCTGTGCAGAAACAAATGACTCCGAGAAATGACGTCTTGTACACGTCAGTGACCGAAGTTCTGAGCAGTAATGAAGATCTGTTGCAAATACAAACATTTTAGACAAAAAGACACCTCACACTATGAAACGGTCAGCGTCTCAATCTGAGGTGCTTTGCCAATGTCAATATTTGTGTGAAAAGTTTGGACGTTGTTATTACAAGATTTAGAGGGTTAGGCAACCAAAAATGGGGCCTGTTTGAAATATTAGCAACAATAATTGGTCAGCCACAAAACCCTCTCTGATAATTGCCAGCTGCAAGATTTGGCAAGCCCATGGGCAGAGATTAGGTGCGGGTAGGCCCGTGGGAGGACCGCAAGTGTGCGAGAGCCGGACTTTGGGATGGGCTGTCGCTATGGGACCTTCTTTTGAAGAGATCTAACAGAAACCATGCGCAGAGAAAGTTCTCCAGTCAGCCAATTTGTACTTTAAGAGGTAACGTTGCATCTCCAAATGTATTTAAAACGTTGCGAAACCACTTATGGTATACTTGATGACGTCACAACTGATCATGGTTAGCACCTCTACAGGTATCTCTGTCACCTTCAGTGTTTGAAATGGGGAAATGGAAGCGTGTACACCCTATACCAGAGAACCTACTTTAAAGAAGTGCTGGTACTCTCCAATTAAATGTATTTCACCTCTGCTGGAAGTGCAGCTACTATCCCTCTCAAAATAAACAAAGTGCAGGTACTCAGTATCTGGCAGTGACAGCACATTTACAACACTAGTCACCTCTTACTATTTCCTTTTTTACAACAATCCACTTTCATGTCTTTATGTGATCATCACCGCCCCTGCCGGAGAGTGGACCTATTTTTAAGATTAATAACTATGGGTGCATTAAAAAAAGCATTTATGAGTACAGGGTGGGAGGTAATATTACAGGAGTACCCTTTACCCAATCTTACATAGCTTTGTGACTCCGCCGCAGATGTCCAACTCCCTCTTAGTAAAATTGCAAGGAGGCACAGTCTGTTCTACTTATACTAATTGTATATGAATATTCACTGAATGTTTCTATTTTATTCCAATTTTAGAAGTATTGGGGGCATTTCACCATGTCATGTAAAAGTATGCAAAAGAGAACTAGAGACGTACTGTTTCTATACCCCAAAACACCACTGTGAATAGGCCCCTTTGCCTCAGCAGTTGGACATTCATAGCACTGATGAAGCAGAAAATGAAGGTTTTGATTTATTAACGCATAATCGTAGTGTGAAATAATCATGTGTGACTTTAACCGAACTAATAAAGATTGTACGGGGACAAAATGTGCCCTCAGAGTAGTTTGCCGACATTATACGCGTGCTTTATATATAACGTGGTGTATTAGAATTGCACTAATCCGACATAATCATAAACGTGTGCTACGTTTTGCTTGTTTGAAATGCTTTAGCTTAGCATTATTTTAGCGGAGGCTTTGGCCTAGTGGCCTGGTCTCATCGTTTAGATGTTCGTATTTTCCAATGTGCTATTAAACGTGTATTTCTGCTTGAAGCTGTACTTTTCCACAGAAACTGTTCACATGCTTATCTTAAAGTTTCGTGCCAGCATGGCATATTTTCTCTTTAATTCAAGGTCGACTTGCAGGTGCGGACAATGGAGGCTCTGAAAGTGAGCTAATTGGTAGACAATGTTGCGATTTGCGTACCCATCTCCAAGGATAATGTATGCTTAAGTAAAAGCTTGAGAACTGTCGTTTTTGATTGGACAATTTGAAGCTAACCTATGAACCCTCCAATGGAGACCCTACTGGATTCGAACTGTTGTCTATAAAAACCAGGTGCACGAGAAGAAGGTAGCCATTGAGCTATTATCAGCCATTGAGCTATTATCAGCCATTGAGCCATTACCAGCCATTGAGCTTTTTATCGGCCATTTCCCGGACACTCCGCCATTTTGTAGACTTCGTAGCTATTATGGCCCACTTTGCTGCGACGCCATTTCGAGAGACTTTGATGCTTTCTCTAATCGAGAGAAAGAGACTTTAATGATTCTTGCCCTAGAGACTTTAACTTTGATTTGTCCCTTTGCATGAAGTAGTAGTCTTAACTTGCCGCCGTGAGGCGATTGCCCCGTTCACCCCTGCCCCTTTGTCCCGTCCCATGCTGATCGAGAAACGGTACCTGTGAGACGAAGACTTCCTTGTATGCTGATCGTAATTGGTAAATATGAAAGGAAATTGTAAAATTGCATTGTGTTCCTTTTAGGTAACCAACTGCTGATTTTTTGATAAGATCCCTAGATAGGAGTTTTCTAAATTTATGTTGCTAAATTGTTTTGCATGAAGTCCCACATGCCGATGCTAATTTGAGGTTAGATGAGGATTCCATATGTTGCACGATGCAATTTGAGATCTTGTTATGCTGACTAAATGTACGCAATTAGCCCATTACAAATTATCGTATTAGTGCTTTGCATTGCTATTATCGAATGCCTTGTGATTCAAATGCTACATAGATTGCACTTGTTTCGACGTTATGGACAGCTATTAATGTTCATTTATGTTTATCATTTGGTGTTGAGACACATCTATATTGTGCTAGCTTTGTTAATATAGGGAAATAAATTCACTAACTTTGCAATAAACTGGTGTGGTTATTCCTGACTGAAAGGTCAGGGTTCGCCGAAATGTATTCTGGATTAATTATTAAGTGTTATGTTGATCAAGGTATTGCTTATGTTCGTTATTGATTATTGATTTTAGGAAATTGATCGATTAAGAGTACAGAGAGTTCCCACTTAGTCAAAAGATTCATCGGCCTAAAGAGCGTCCGAACACAGGTAAGTTGTTACCACGGTTCGCTCTATCAGCACCAAGGTGGTGCTGACAGGCCAAGACCAGAGCAGGGAAGGGCAGTCACGGGAACAGAGGCCACAGTGGTGCTGAACCAGGTTTTTAGGTCGAGCGCGGAAGTGCTCTGAGGTGTTGTAATCTATCTGTGGCATTTCAACCACTCCCACCTCATGCCCATCACTATCACTCGTTCATGGGCTTGCCTTTCAAAAATCCTTTATCAATATTGTAAATGCTTTACGTTTGTCCCTCCTTGGGGATTTTGTTACTGCCTTGGCCATCGACCCTCTTACCTGGATAATTGCATGATTGCTGATACATTTGACTGCAAGCAAACTTCTTTTTCTTTTTGTTTCCCTTCTTCGCGCTAACGCTCATGGCGGCCGTGGCACTTTGAATTGGCTTGCTTATGTGAACTGTTTTACTTTTCATTTTCAATTTATGTGGCAAGAAAAGTCTAGTTAGGAATTTACAACACTAATAGCTCTAGCTAGACCAAACGCGAGACCCATTGCATTGCAAATGCTTGTTCCTTTTGGGCCTACTGTCTTCCATTGCTTTGAAATATTTGTTTCTCACTTTGTTTAAATGGCTAATTTCAGTGCCATATAGTCCTTGGAATTAGTTTAGGGTTTTTTGGTTGTAAATGTTCTTTACTGTGTTGATCTTGATCTTTTCTTGTTGCTTGTTTGTGTTTTTTTTCCTTTAGGTTGTCTTCTAGATTCTTTATCTTGGCGATAAAGTAATAGAGGTTGCATCACAGAAAACCTTTGAAAGCAGGACGACAGGGGAAGTGCCTTCTGGGAAGTGGAATTCTGAAAGAATCCTGTAATCTGTTAAGAGACTTTCTGTATTGATTATGCTTCTCGAGTATTGTATTTTGTTGCGAAGTATGAGGTGTGTTTTATAATTTCATTAGACTTTCTCCATTTGCATTGTATTCTATCTACAGTTTATTTTTCAATGAATCCAATGTATTCTTTTTTTGTGTTTTCTCTCTTTTGATGTCTTGGGTTGTGTGAGGAAGTGACTCCCCTGGATTTTGTTTTGTTTTTCGACCACCTATTTCGTGGACCTCTGCTATGAGTGAGTCTCGCATAACCAATGTGGTCCTGTGAGCTGGGGCAACAACAGGGGCAGGATGTGGGCCTTCAGAGACACACGTGTTCCTGAGGATAAAATCAGTGGACAGGGATTTATCAACTCAGGACTCTGAGGTTATTAAACTTCTTTTAATACCAAACTCCAGGTCACTTGGTGCGTTTGACATTTTAAGCAGAGGGCACATCATAAAGTTGAAAGGGGAGACTGGGGAACTTTCCCACATAAAGTCGACTATCTGCTATCAGTAGAATTTAAAACAAATCCTTATAGAGATAACCAAGAAGCTACGGTAACAACATGGGCTTTCTCAGTCGAAGTAGACCAACTATTAACCCACCAGGCCATGTTCAACTCATGGGGAATAGTGTTTCAAAAAGTGGAACTACCTCGATAACCAGGGCCTCTGTGAACTGCAAAGGCATGAAGGAACTCAGCGTTAAGAGAGAGGAGCAACAGGGACAGATACAAATCTGAGAAATGTGGAAAAGTTAACAGTTGTGAAATGTTCAAGAGAGGTAGCCCAGGTCAGGTTTACCAGGAAATCCAAGACCCCCAAGCCCCAAAAACTCAAATAATGCCACAACACCATGAAATGCAAGGTATCTTCTGGTACTGACAAGGCCGGAGAGACTTAGAATTTGGAACCTGGTATGGACAGCATTAGCATTTGCTCATGCAATAATCACAGTCCTGAGGCTCTGCTAGAAGATGGGGATGCAAGTTTGTTCCTTCAGGAATTTGATATCATCCTGACTTAAGAAAACTGGAACCTAGGTCCAATACCAATGGCAGACTATGTAGAGCTGCAGGTACTTGCAATGAAATCTTCAAAATATGGACATCCTAAGGGGGGCCTGTTGACATTCATATCCACGACATTTAAATGGGGCATATAAGTAATTGACTTAGGGGTGAACTACATTCAAGTAACAAAGCTGGTTCCTGAGAAGAGCAGCCATACCCAAAAAGTATTGATACTCTCATCCACATAAAGTGAATACATGTGGAATTGTGGAATCCTTCGGCAAAATAATAAAGGTAATGCAGAGGCAGCATCACCAAGCTATCTTGCTCTTCTCTGGTGATTTCAACTTAGACTTAACCAATGTTTGCATAAAAAAAGGGCTAAGTCCCAGGATGGATACAATAATAGGAAGCATCTGGAAAAACTAGGTCTAAGCCTCCTGAATGAAAACAGCAAGAAGGACAAACCTGCTTCAATCACTTTTTAAGTGGTGGATAATGTTCAACTATTGATCACACACTGATTAGCGAGCCAGCATGGTCACAGGTGCACCAATTTCAAATTCGGCCCAGACTAGACAGTGACCACCTACCTCAATCAATGCAATTGGCATGTAGGATTGACCAGCTGCAATCACTGTTCAGCTTAATCTCTTCCCCGGTCACTTTCAATCTTAAAAGATTAAAATGGTGTCAACAGGGGATAGTCGCCCTAATGGAAGAGGTCTACCACTGTGCCGGGGTTTTGGTGGACAGAAAAGAGGAAACATGAGAAAGAACATCTGTAAAGATCTGGAAAAATAATTGACAAGGTTAATATCCACTTTATTCCCAGTCTTGACACATCCCCCCAGCAGTATAAACTGCCAGAACAAAAATGGGGGCCATAGAAGGCAAGACTGGTTCAACGATCTATACATTCAAGAAGCCCAAATAGCCAGTGAAACTAGAAAAGTGGTGAAAGGATCAAACAAGGGTAGGTGGCAGGCAAATCCAACTTACAGAAGCTGAAAACTAGGTATCACAAACAATGCTGTGAGAAAAAATAAACTATGAGAAGATTATATGGACCTAGTTATTGTGGGCAACTAAAGAACCGAACAGCAGAACGTTTTGACAACTGGTGAACAGGTTGTCATCTGGAAAGAACAGACACAGGAATCAATGAAGGCACATGGGAAACTCAAATCTGTGTAATGTATGGTTCCCCAACATGTAATGGAGAGGGGGAGAAGCAGCTCATAAAACAAATCAGGGAAAAGCCTGATAAGGTCCTCTCGGACATAGTAGGGGAGTCTAAACAATGGAAGGTACATGAAAAGATGATATTTGCCTCTCAGCAACAAATAAATAGAGCCTTAGTTGTGGACCCAGAACAACTAACATGTCTGCTAAAGAAATTGAAGACAGAAGGGGCTGCATGGCAGAGCGGACTCCCCAAAGGCCTTTTCAAAGGAGACATAGGCCATCATTATGACATTGGCAGTAAGTTCCGCTTACCGCCATGCCAACTGCCATCAACATACCGCCGCCGCGGCGGTTTACCGCTGCACATATTATGACACACTATACAGACACACACACAAGTCCGCCAGCCCAAACATCAGTGATAAACTGGCGGTAGCAAAACCCACACGTTACACCAACAGAACAACGGCCACAACGTTATGACCCACGAATCACCGCGGCGGACATTCAACTGCGGTAAACCATTGGCGGTACATACCGCTGCGCTCAAAATACACACAACCTAACAAAACAACACTACATTGGACAATTCAAACTACACACACCTGACACATGCACACACCACACCCACACGCCCATACCACTATAAAACACACACACACACACTACCCACAACCCTTTACGACTAAAAAGAATTGCCAAGAGAGAGAGAGACACCAATGTCGAAGTGAGCCTCAGCAAGGCCTACTAGTGCAAGGGGTTCGCCCTTCTCTGCACAAAGTCCTCAGACCATATAGGAAGAAGTTGGCACAGAAACTGAAATTAAAGACAAAGTTTATTAAACCTCATGAGGTGGTACCACAGTTCAAACAGCACCCTTCGGTAATGTTTGAAGTAGCACACTGAACTAAGAGAGCATGGTCCTTTTATACCCATGCAGGGGCTAAAAGAAGGTGGTACAGTTATAGAAGCAAGACTTATATACATATAAGGTCATATGGAAATGCACAGTCAACAGGTAGGAGGGGCTAACAGTTTTCAAGCACTAGTAGACACATTACTGTTGGTTACTAATTACTAACAGCTGCAGACCTTACTGTGCATGTGCAAAGTGGGGGATGCTAAATATAACTTGTCACTAGACAGATGTTCAAGAGTAGTTAACAGAAAGGTAGGACAGAGCAAATGGTGAGCACATGGCAGCATGTGGCAGAGATAATGGCTGCCATGAATACAAAATGGATTCCGCGAAATGTTCACAATAGTTGCTAAATACAAGATGTCTTCTGCTAATGCTTAATCTAATCGCTACTAAATTACAACAGATGACCCTTTCAGCATTAGCTGAAGACATTCGTCTTTCTGGGATAATCTAAATATTCATCTTGTATATTTATGCTCACCATTTCCGCTATTTCCTTATCTAACAGGTGTTGTGCTTTCATTTCTGTAATATTTCTTTTGGTAGGCATACAAGCATTAATACACATGGAGCAGAACATTGGACCACACTGAATACAGATACAGCATGTGAAAAATATTGCAATCATTACACACAGGATAGTCAGTAGTATCCAGCCCCAAGCGGAAACAAGAGCCCAAAACCATCCAGAAAAAGTCCAAGTAACAGTGTCTGTGTGAATTTCTGCAGCAATTTTATGCAATTTAGATATTGCATCATATACTGAAGGTGAGTGATCTGGAATGAAAACGCAGCAACTACTACCGATGATGCGACATGCACCACCTCGATCAGCTAATATCACATCTAGTACCATACGATTTTGGAGCGCTACAATCCTCGCAATGTGGAGCTCCTCTGTAATATTCCCAAGTGCCAGAGCTGCCTGATTGGTAACAGCTTTCACAACCCTAGTCAATCGTCTCACTTTCCTACTGTTTAACGCAGCACCCACAAAGGAGAACAACCCTAAATTAAAATCAACATATTGTTGCAGGCTAGTGTCCGTTTGGTCTACCTCATTTGTACTTATTGTCCTTTTATATCTATTTTTAATGATGTCATTGAACAGTTTAAAATCTCGGTGATATGATGCAGGTGCCAAAAACACAGGGGGTAATAGAAAAGATACATAACACACACCTGACCACCCAACAGGTAGTTGGTAATATCCATAGTTACCACAAACAAAATATGTATTATGTGAAGCTGTAAAACTACTATTATTTACTCCCTCAATAGTTAAAATGAGGGTACAATCGCTTGTCCCCACTGGAATTCGCCCAATGCTACATATACATAAATCTGCTTCAGTTTTTGTAACAGAAATCACAAATTGTTCTTTCTTGTCAGAGTCTCTTACATTTGTGAAGACATATGGGTGGTCATTCTGACCTCGGCGGTAAAAGGCGCCTACCGCCGGTCAGAAATCCTCCATAATTCCGCCGCGGTCGCGGTAACCCGCCACAGTCATTCTGACCCGCAGCAGCCAAACCTCCGAAAATCCGACAGCCACAACAGACCGCCAGACCAGCGGTCGGCGGAAAAGTGGAGGTGACCAAACCTCCACCGTCACGCCAACAGAAATACGCCCATGCCATTACGACCCACGAATCCACGCGGCGGTCTTTCAAACGCGGTTTTCCATTGGCGGTACACACCGCCGCGGTCAGAATACACACAAACGAACAAAACTCAGCCACATTGGCCGATTTGAATTCCACACACCTGATACACATACACACACCACTCCCACACACACAATACAATATAAAACACACACCCACATCACCCACAAACCCCTTCGACCAAAATCCTAAAAGAAGCACTGAGAGACACATCAGCGATCACAGAATACCATCACACAGAGGCACACTACACCATCACCCACACAATATCCACAAACAAAACAACACACACCACCACACTCAACACACTTAACTACACATACTCCACCCCACCCATCATACACACCACTCCATGGCACCCCAAAGACACCCCCGCTTCTCAGACGAAGAACTCAGGGTCATGGTGGAGGAAATCGTTCGGGTAGAGCCCCAGCTCTTCGGCACACAGATCCAATACACCAGCATTGCCCGGAGGACGGAGCTATGGCAGAGGATTGTCGACAGGGTCAACGCTGTGGGACAGCACCCCAGAAATCAGGAAGACATCAGGAAGCGATGGAACGACCTACGGGGGAAGGTGCGTTCCATGGTATCCAGGCACAACATCGCCGTGCAGAAGACTGGCGGAGGACCCCCACCTCAACACCCACAATTTACAACATGGGAGGAGGAAGTCTTGAACATCCTGCATCCTGACGGCCTCGCAGGAGTCGGCGGAGGAATGGATTCTGGTAAGTTTAAGCTTCACTACTGCTTCCCCCCCACCTGCATGCCAAATCATACCCCAACCCTCACCCCCACCCTCGAACCCCACCCTCACCCACACCCCCATCCTCACCCCCACCACCATCCTCACCCCCACCACCATCCTCACCCCCACCCCAGCACACCTATTCCCTGCCAATGTCTCACCATCACAACCCACACATCCCAAAACCTAGACCTGCATGCGTCCACTAAGCATGGACACCCATCACCAAAGCATGCCCAATGCATATACACATCCCCCCCACAAGCCACCCTCACCAAAGCCCCCACACACGAATGCCAGCACTTGGGGACACGGGAACCCACAGATACACCCATATGCCACACATTGAAACTATAACCATACCTCTATACCCCTGCAGGACCCGACCGTCAACACACCGCCACGGAGGGCCCAGAATTCTCCACACCCCCCACCCAAGAGGCCGTCAGCGATGACAGCAGCTCTGTCGACCTGGACACTGATAACCAGCCCGGACCATCGGGGACCTCTGGACAGTCGGTTCCCCTCACACAGGCACAGGCCACTACAGACCCAAACCCCTCTGGGAACACCAGCACAGCTCCCACCCAGCGGGCCCATGCCTCTGTCTCCAGGGCGCGTCAATCTGCGGTGTGTCTACCACTACAGGGCACCCAGGATAACCCACCACCCCAACAACAACAGGGACCTGGGGGCAGTGGTAGTGGGCACACCGGCCAGGGGGCAGAGGCCCAGGGAAACAGGGCAACTCGGAGGGCAGCTGTGCGACAAGGGGGGGACGGGCCCAGGGAACCCACTCTCCACGAGGCCCTCACCACCATCATGGGAGCATACAACCGCTCCCAGGAGACGATGGCGACGGTACTGGCCCGGTTCCAGGAGATCCAGGTACTGCAGGAGGAACACTATCGGGGGTACAGGGAGGACATCAGAGCCCTCACCTCCACCCTGGTTACCATGGTAGGGCTGCTGCAGGAACTCATCAACACCAGGACGGACACTCAACAACAACAAAGGGCCCCTGCCACTAGCCTGGACCAAGAACAGCCAACCACCTCCGCCGGCGCTAGTGGACAGGAGGCCCCCGCACAACAGCAGCCCACCAGACCCCCACCTCCTGCAGGAGAAGAACCACCCCGCAAGAGGGCCCTGAGATCTCGCAAGAAGACAGAGTAGGATGTCAAGACCCCTGCCAGCAAAGGATACCACCTGATGTCCTCCCACTGTCCCACATTGTCACCCTGTCCATCCTTGAACTGCCCATGCTCCATCTCTCCACAGGCCTATGGACAATGCACCTGTGTGACTGTTACTCTGGACTCTGCCATGGACATTCCTTCACCATAGCCCCCACCCACTTGAAACCACCCATCCCATTTTGAGCACTGAAATAAACACTTATTTTGCACAAAACTATCTGGAGTCTGGCTGTGATTTCAAAATATTGTAATTGACATGACAGTGCAAATATGTCCTTGTACATAGTGAAGTCAACAAACAGCTGCCACAAAGCTGTAGTCCATGGGGAAACGAAGCACAGGACTCGTAGTGGGGACCCCAGATCTGAAATAGGGAGGGAAAAGCCACAACTCAGTCATCATACACTGGGGCAAATAGACAGGCAGCAGAGATGCAGGAGAGTAGTTCACATTTACTAAATTATGTTTGAATTGTTACCTGTGTCCTATTGGAAGTACTGTTCAATGATTCTGTCCCTGTTGTCTGTTTCAGCCCCGTCGTCTTCCTCCTCGTCACTCTCCACAGGTTCCACAGCTGCCACAACACCACCGTCTCGACCATCCTCCTGCAGGAAAGGCACCTGGCGGCGCAAAGCCAGGTTGTGAAGCATGCAGCAGGCCACGATGATGTGACACACCTTCTTAGGTGAGTACATTAGGGATCCACCTGTCATATGCAGGCACCGAAACCTGGCCTTTAGGAGGCCGAAGGTGCGTTCGATCACCCTCCTAGTACGCCCATGGGCCTCATTGTACCGTTCCTCTGCCCTGGTCCGGGGATTCCTTACTGGGGTCAGTAACCACGACAGGTTGGGGTACCCAGAGTCCCCCAATAGCCATACACGGTGTCTCTCTGGCTGTTCCATCACGTAAGGGATGCTGCTATTCCTTAGGATGTAGGCGTCATGCACTGACCCTGGGAATTTGGCATTTACATGCGAGATGTACTGGTCAGCCAAACACACCACCTGGATGTTCATGGAATGGTAACTTTTTCTGTTCCTGTACACCTGCTCCCTGTCTCTTGGGGGAACCAAAGCCACATGGGTCCCATCAATGGCACCAATGACGTTGGGAATATGTCCAAGGGCATAGAAATCACCCTTCACTGCAGCCAATTCGCCCACCTCAGGGAAAAGGATGTAGCTCCTCATGTATTTCATCAGGGCCGACAACACTCTGGATAACACCTTCGAAAACATGGGCTGAGACATCCCAGAAGCAATTCCCACTGTTGTCTGAAATGACCCACTTGCCAAGAAGTGGAGTACTGACAGGACCTGCACCAGAGGGGGAATCCCTGTGGGTTGGCGGATGGGGGACATCAGGTCGGGCTCCAGCTGGGCACACAGTTCATGTATAGTGGCACGGTCAAGCCGGTAGGTCAGGATAATGTGGCGTGCTTCCATTGTCGACAGGTCCACCAGCGGCCTGTACACGGGAGGATTCATCCGTCTCCTCGCCAAACCCAGCGGACGGTGCCTAGGAAGGACAACATGGAGCACACAGTCAAGCAACCCACAGGTACGTACTCACAGCTTGCACAGTAAACGATTCTCTATGCAGTGAATGGCGTGTCTGAGTGGCTATGCAAGGCCTAGGCCTGTGTGACGCAGTTGAAATTGAGCCATGTGGACCCTCGAAATGGCGGCTGCCTGACCTGTGAAGTGTGACAATGGGTTGTGAGGTCAATGCGCTGGCGTGGCACACCGCGGCGGTCGGCGGTCGAAGACCGCGGCGCGAAGCCGCATTGGTTAACATTGAAGCCTATGGGTTTCAGGAGCCAATGGCGAAGGGCGCCGGCGGTGGCGGTACGCACCGCCGCGGTACGCACCGCCGCGGACGTGACCGCCATTTTCTATCTACTTATTCACTTGCGACTTGAACTTTCACAGGAGAGGACCTATACTGCAAGTGTTGCTGTGACCTCGGTCTGGAAGGGACAATGGCTGCTGCGCCTGGGGAAAGGGCCCCTGCCTTCACTGGAGAAGAGTTGGAGAAACTTGTGAATGGGGTCCTCCCCCAGTATGCGCTGCTCTACGGTCCTCCAGACCAACAAGTGAGTTTAATTCAATATGGATTTGGGGCCACTGGCTGGCTTGGGGGCCTGGCGGGGAAGGGGGGCATGTTGGGCCTGGCGGGGGGCATGGCGGGGGCCTGGCGGGGATGGGGGGCATGTTGGGCCTGGCGGGGGGCATGGCGGGGGGCCTGGCGGGATGGGGGGCATGTTGGGCCTGGCGGGGGGCATGGCGGGGGGCCTGGCGGGGATGGGGGGCATGTTGGGCCTGGTGGGGGGCATGGCGGGGGGCCTGGCGGGGATGGGGGGCATGTTGGGCCTGGCGGGGGGCCTGGCGGGGGGCCTGGCGGGGATGGGGGGCATGTTGGGCCTGGCGGGGGGCATGGCGGGGGGCCTGGCGGGGATGGGGGGCATGTTGGGCCTGGCGGGGGGCCTGGCGGGGATGGGGGGCGTTGGGCCACTGGCAACGAAAATGCAGACAAACTTGAACGTGGTATTTCTCCCTCCCTGTACGTGTCACATAGGTCCGCGCCCATGAGAAGATCGGGATTTGGCGTGCCATCGCCAAGGAAGTCCGGACCCTGGGGGTCCACCATCGACGGGGCACCCACTGCCGCAAGAGGTGGGAGGACATCCGCCGCGGGACCAAGAAGACCGCCGAGTCTCTGCTGGGGATGGCCTCCCAACGTAGGCGGGGTGCCTGCCGTCAACTGACCCCCCTGATGTTCCGGATCCTGGCGGTGGCCTACCCTGATTTGGATGGGCGCGTGAGGGCAGCACAGCAGACACAAGGGGGTGAGTACAAGCATTATCTACTCTGTTGTCGCGCAGTGGAGGTGTCTGGGTGGGGGAGGAGGGCTGTGGGTCCCCCTAGGCCAGGGCGATATCTGTAGGCTGGGCACCCCCGTAAGCCCCTGTGTCCCCAGCCACCACCCTCAGTAGTGTGCCAGTACAGCCATCCCTGGGCCGTGTCATCCATGGGTGCAGTTGTCAACTCTAGGCGTGTAGGGCATGTTCCACGGAATGCGTAGGGGACCCCAAGTGCGCAACTTAGTGCAGGGGGCATCTGTGTCTGTCATGTCCGCTAACTGTACCGGTGATCCATGTACTCAAAATCTCTTTATTTCTCTCTCCCCCCCCCTTTTTGTTTGTCTTTCTGTGCTTGTGTGCATCAGCATCATCAGGCGGAGGAGAAGTGGCATCGGGGCAGGAGGGAGCTGCATCTCACATGGCCCAGGAGGGCCATGCCACAGAGTCTGACTGGACTAGTGAGACGGAGGGCGAGGGGAGCTCCACAACGGGGACGACTGGACCCTGCAGCGACACGGACACGTCCTCGGAAGGGAGCTCCATTGCGGGGGTGGCACCATCCGTGCACCCCGCCATTACAGGTACAGCCGCCACCCAGCGCACCATCTCCGCCCTCCCAGCAGCCCATCAGCGTTCGCCCCGTGCCCGCTCTGCCAGGAAGCCGGGCATCTCCTTCGCCCCAGGCACCTCAGGCCCTGCCCCTGTTACCTCCGCTGCCCTCAGGGAGGAGGTCATTGACCTCCTCCGAACGCTCATTGTTGGGCAGACTACCCTTTTGAATGCCATCCAGGGGGTGGAGAGGGAGGTTCATCGCAGCAATGCGTACCTGGAGGGCATTCATTCGGGTCAGGTTGCCCATCAGCGATCGTTCCAGGATCTGGCCTCAGCACTGACGGCAGCCATTGTCCCTGTCTCCTGCCTCCCTCTACTAACTCCCTCCTCCCAGTCTCCTGTTCCTCTGCCTGTCCCACCCACACCATCAGACCAGCCTGCACACACCTCAACACCCAAGAGCAGCTCATCCAAACATAAGCACCACAGATCACGCAGACATTCACACAAGCAACATTCCGATGCAGACATGCCAACAGTCACTACCACCTCTGTGACCCCCACCTCCTCGTCTCCCTCCTCCCTCCCTGTGACGGCTACACTCACACCTTCATTCACCTCACCATCAGCCAGTGTTTCCATCACCAGCACACCCTCCAGTCCAGTCCGCACACGTGCAGTCACCACCCCAACTGCCATTTACACGTCCCCTGTGTCCTCTCCCACTGTGTCTGTCACCCCCTCTTCCACACCACACAAACGCAGCCACCCACCCACCCAACAGCCATCCACCTCACGACAGCCTCCCGCTCCTGCACCTGCACCCAAAGACAGCAAACTTGTCTCGACTACAACCACATCCTCTCCCTCCACTCCCATTCCCACTGTACCTACCACTATCCATTGTCCCAGGAAAATCTATCTCTCTACTGCTACCTTCTTTCCTGACCCTGAGCCCCCCCCCCTCCTTCTCGTCGGGGTAAGAAGAGCACCTCAGCCACCACCAGCCCTGCAGCCCCCTTGACAAGGGTGCAGGGGTATTGGAGCCCACCAGCCCGCAGGTCTGGATCGTCGCCCAGCAGCAAGGTGACAGCCAGCCCACCCCCTGGGAAGAGGAGCAGAAGGCGGAAGGGCCGCCGCCGGAGCCCGGGTTCTATATCCCCCAGGACACTAGCCAGCCACCGTCAACAGCCACAGCTCCAAAGGGAGGAAAGGGCCACAGACTCCCGACTAAGGAGGGCAAGGGCAGCAAGGCGGAGAAGTCAGGCAGCAGGCCTGCTGCCCATGGAGGACCCGTCACAGCTGCCCAGGAGGAGCCCGCAACCCCCATAGCCGCTGCCCAGGGAGGAACCGGCACAGCTGCCCCGGGAGAGCCCACCACCCCCATAGCCGCTGCCCAGGGAGGACCCAGACCAGCTGGCCAGGAGGGCCCCACCACCCACAGCCCAGGTGGGCATTGAAGGAGCACCATCCCCGCTGCCCAGGAGGGCACCACCAGGCAATGAGCAGTTGGCCATAGAATGGCCGCCGTCTCCAGCACCGCTCCGCTGGGGACCGCCGTCTCAAGAACCGCTGAACTGGGCCCTTCAAGGCAAGTACCGCTGAACTGGGCCCCGCCGTCTCCAGCACCGCTCCGCTGGGGACCGCCGTCTCAAGAACCGCTGAACTGGGCCCTTCAAGGCAAGTACCGCTGAACTGGGCCCCGCCGTCTCCAGCACCGCTCTGCTGGGGACCGCCGTCTCAAGAACCGCTGAACTGGGCCCCGCCGTCTCCAGCACCGCTCCGCTGGGGACCGCCGTCTCAAGAACCGCTGAACTGGGCCCCGCCGTCTCCAGCACCGCTCCGCTGGGGACCGCCGTCTCAAGAACCGCTGAACTGGGCCCTTCAAGGCAAGAACCGCTGAACTGGGCCCTTCCAGGCAGGAACCGCTGGCCCTTTGGCAGACGTGGCAGGGCATGATCTGTCTCGGGCAGGGCTGCAGGATGTCCTCTGGCCAACATGCCTCCTCCAGTGGCAGTGGAGTCTGTTATGGACTGTTTGGACTGTGGCTTTGCACTCCCCAGGATGGCCCAGTGGGCAGGCCACCCACTGTATGGACTGTATGGACTGTGGCTTTGCTCTCCCCAGGATGGCCCAGTGGGCAGGCCACCCACTGTATGGACTGTTTGGACTGTGGCTTTGCTCTCCCCAGGATGGCCCAGTGGGCAGGCCACCCACTGTATGGACTGTTTGGACTGTGGCTTTGCTCTCCCCAGGATGGCCCAGTGGGCAGGCCACCCACTGTATGGACTGTATGGACTGTGGCTTTGCTCTCCCCAGGATGGCCCAGTGGGCAGGCCACCCACTGTATGGACTGTATGGACTGTGGCTTTGCACTCCCCAGGATGGCCCAGTGGGCTGGCCACCCACTGTATGGACTGTTTGGACTGTGGCTTTGCTCTCCCCAGGATGGCCCAGTGGGCAGGCCACCCACTGTATGGACTGTATGGACTGTGGCTTTGCTCTCCCCAGGATGGCCCAGTGGGCAGGCCACCCACTGTATGGACTGTGGCTTTGCACTCCCCAGGATGGCCCAGTGGGCAGGCCACCCACTGTATGGACTGTATGGACTGTGGCTTTGCACTCCCCAGGATGGCCCAGTGGGCAGGCCACCCACTGTATGGACTGTATGGACTGTGGCTTTGCTCTCCCCAGGATGGGCCAGTGGTCATGGAGTCCCCTCGTGGATCTGGCGTCGTGTACTCAAGTGGCTGAGGTGCCCCCCCTTCCCTTCCCCCTGAGGTGCCTGTCCTTTTTTCTTTCTGATGCCCCTGCAGTGTTCTCTCCGTGGAGTTCTTGTCGTGGGACTGGGCCTTGCCCCTTTGCTCAGGACCCCTGTGGTCCACGGACAGTGGTTGGACTACATTTAGTAGATGTATATATTTTGTACATAGTTTATTTATTTATTGGGATTACTGCTGTCCATTTTTCAATATATCTGCCCGTTTAAGATCTTTTCTTTTGGTCTTTGCATTATTTCGGAGGGGGGGGGGGGGGTTTGTGGGTTGTGACAGTGATCTGTGGGAATGCATTGATGTGTGTGTTGTAGTGGGTGTGGGTGGGTGGGTGTGTGCCGGTAATCTTTTCCCTCCCCTGTGTCGTAGGTGCAGTACTCACTGATGTCTTCCGCGCCGCCGGGCGTGCTCCTGGTACAGGAGCAGGTATAGGAGTGCGGGCATGAGCTGCAACTCGGGTTCCATACTGCCGGAATCTCGCGTGGAGTATGTGGAGGTGAGCGTTTTCCCGTTCGTAGTCTGTTTCCGCCGTGTTTTTATCGGCGGTGCTCCCGCCCCGGAAAAGGTGGCGGATTGGTGGGTCGTGATAGGGTGGGCGGTACATTGTCTGCCGCCTGGCTGTTGGCGGGGACCGCCGCGCTGTTTGTTTGTTCCGTCGTGGCGGGCGGAGTGTTAATGCGGCGGGCTGTGTTGGCGGTTCCCGCCAGGGTCAGAATTGCATATTTTGGACCGCCGGCCTGTTGGCGGGTTGGCCGCCGCTTTATCACCGACCGCCAGGGTCAGAATGAGGGCCATGGTATTGAAACAGTGTCCGGTTGATACTCTTCCCATTCCCATTTAGTTCCTTTGGCTTGGGGATACCCATCTTTGTCTTGGAAGCATACTTTATTAAGGCGAAAAAGAAGTCCGCCCTCTGTACGTTTTCCAGATGCAAACAAAAGCGTATACCAAGCTTGACAAGAACCATTGTGTGAAAAAGGAAGAGGAATGAAAGATGTCCCGCCTTTCTTTTGATGCGCAGGTACCATTCCACATACCCAACAGTTAGTAGTATTTGTAGCATTATGAGTATGATGCAACATCTGAATGAAAGTATTATTGAAGTACAATTGACGGTGCTTCTGCTCCTGATAGGGAAGCGTAAAGTAATAGTGATCCTCTGGTACTGGAGTAGTGGCAACAAAAAACTCACGAGCAGGAACCATCTTCTCAAGAAACCAGGTGATTATTGCTATAACCACCAAAACAACAACAAACCCCATAGTACTAATGATCACTTTGTTATTCATTTTAGCAACAGTGATAATCGACCCTTCCAGAAATGAATTAGAAACAATCGTTGGAGCTCTGATCCCTGGGCAGCCGCTGATTTCTTCACCACGGGCCAAGACGAGTGTCACTACTCTAATGCATGGCTGATCCCCCCCCCTTGCCACATTGGCTCTCCGTTTCACTAACCCAAGGCGGTAGCTCAACCAGTTTTTTTCAGCACTACAGATTCGTTCCTTGGTCTCAAATTATATCGCAACACTCCAGAAATCGTATGGTCCAGGAAGAACTCCGCAGATTCGTCAGGTGATATAGCACGGCCTTTCTCCGTAGTCAAAATCTCTCGATGATCGGTCAGCACAGCAGGTTCCACCAAGGTAGTTAGCACTCTCTTGCAGTGAGCACTATGGACCCAATTCTTTCGGTTCGTCACTCGAACTGCAGTCCTTGTCGCAAGGAGCACCTGCTCTGGGCCTCGCCACCTTGGTTCCAAGCTGCTTGATCTTTCAAAGGACTTAATCATCACCTGGTCACCAGGTCGGAGTTCATGGCCTTCTCCTGTAGATCTGTCAAGAAGTGCTTCTTGAACCTGTTGATGAATAGAAACCAAATTGTCGGTTAACTGTGCCAAATAATCATTCATCAGGACACAAGGTACATCATATACAGAATTTGGATTAGGAACTCCCCAAATGTTCATTGGCCTTCCAAATACTATTTCATAGGGGGTAAGGCCTGTTCGAGAGTGTGGCACTGACCTAATAGACAATAATGCCAACGGCCAAGTTAAAGATGTGGAAGCCCGTATCTTCGCTAACTTCAGCTTCAAAGTAGCATTATACCTTTCCACCAACCCTGCTGATTGTGGGTGGAAAACCGCATGGAACTTTTGTTTGATCCCTAATCCTTTCAGGACATACTTAATAACTTCCCAAACAAAATGAGGTTTGTTATCATTCCATAAAAGTCTGCAAACACCAAACCTAGGGAAAAATTCTTTCAAAAGCACCTTCGCTGTGGTAATGGCAGTATTATCCATTGTGGGGTACGCCTCTATCCATTTACTGAAGGCACATACCACCACCAAGACATACTTTAAATTGTTGCAGCGTTCAAGCTGAATACAATCTATTTGTAGAACTTCAAAAGTTGCAGTTGGTGTAGCAAACTCTCCCGCAGGAGTTCGTGTCCCTTTTCTAGGATTGTCTTGTAAACAGATCAAACAAGACTGTACTACTCTCTTAGCTGTACTGGAAATTTCTGGATGCTCCCAAACTTGCGTAAGCAACTTCGTTATTGTTGAAGCTCCAACATGTGCCAGCCTATGTGCCATCTGAACCATATGTTGTACAAAACCTATGGGCTATTTCCATTTATCTGTCTACTTGTTCCGCCAACAGCCCTCATCATCCAATTCTCCTTCTTCAGACCATCGCTCACGTTCTTTCACAGAAGCAGATTTCTGTATATCTAATACGTCTTGTCAAGTATTATGCCAACGTTCAGCTTGTGACTTCACTACATACATAGAAGTAGTACTTTGCTGCATTGCAGTCTCACGTGCTACGTGGTCCGCAAGGGCATTACCTTGCCCTATCTTATCGGTCACTCTCTTGTGTGCACTACATTTCACAATAGTTATTTTCTTTGGATATGTCAATGCAGTCAAGAGGTTATGCACTAATTCTCCGTGCATTATCTGCATCCCGTGGAAAGTGAGAAAGCCACTCTCCTTCCAAAGCAAACCAAAATCATGAGCCGCTCCAAAAGCATAGCCGCTGTTTGTTTAAATATTCACACATAAGTCAGTACTAAGCTCACATGCTCGTGTCAAAGCTATTAGTTTAGCTGCTTGAGCTGACTTCTGTGGTATACGAGCTGTCTCCACTACTGTGTGTATTGTGGTGATTGCATATGCAACTGAGGTCGTACCATCTGGCAACTTCAGACAAGACCCATCAACCCACAATTCCCCGTCTACATCTGGAAGGGGCGTATCTTGCAAATCAATACGACCCTTTGTCTGTTCTTCGGTAAGGAATATACAATCATGTGTTTCTTGTGACTGAGGCTGAGTCACCGGATATGGCAACAAAGTGGCTGGATTTAGTGTTGCACATCTCTTCAGTGTAATGTGAGGAGCCAGCAATGTCAATTCATGTCCTGTCAGGCGAGCGCTAGTTAAATGTTGCGTCTTTGTTTGATTTAAAAGAGCATCAACCGCATGGGGTACTAACACCAACAGCTTATGTGACAAAACTATCCCTTCACTCTGACGTATTGACACAGCTGTTGCCGCAACTGAATGAAAACACCCAGGCAACGCTCGAGCGACAGGATCAAGTACTGCTGAAAAATATGCACAGAGACGCTGCTTATCGCCATGTGTCTGTACTAAAACTGACAATGCACATCCATCTTTCTCATGTACGTAAAGTGCAAAAGGCTTTGTGTAACCTGGAGTACCTAACACTGGTGCTGAACAAAGTGCTTGTCGTAGCTGCCGGAAAGCAGTCTCACATTCATCTGTCCATGGGAGGGGCATTGTAGTATCTTTAGTCAAAAGTGCTAGCAAAGGTTTGACAATGTGTGAAAACCCTAATATCCATTGCCTACAAAAAGAAGTAAGACCAAGGAATGCACTAACATCTTTCTGAGTAGAGGGTACTGGTGTGTCTAAAATTGCTTGAATACGATCTGATGTAAGTGCACGGCCCTCCTTAGACAAAAGGTGACCTAAATAGGTTACCTTTGGTCTACAATACTGCAATTTCTTTCGTGACACTTTATGATGGTGTGAAGCAAGAAAATAAAGTAAGGATAAAGTGCACTTTTCACATTGCTCAGGGGTATCAGCTGCCTACAAAATATCATTGACATATTGTATGAGAGCCACACCTTCAGGCAAAACAAAAGAATGAAGTTGTCGTTTTAACGCTTGACTATAAATACTAGGACTCTCAGTATAGCCTTGCGGAACTCTGCAAAATCTATATGATCGTTTATTCAAAGTAAAACCAAACAAATATCGGCAGTCAGGATGAATAGGGATTGAAAAGAAAGCAATCTTCAAGTCTATCACAGAGAACGTAGTTGCTGTCGGGGGAACCAAAGTAAGAAGTGTTGTGATGTCAGATACCACAGGATATTGTGGTACCAATCTTATTCACTTCTCGTAAATCAATAATGAATTGGTAAATCCTGGTATCAGTATCCTTTTTCAGAATAGGAAGAATCGGGCTGTTACAAGCATTATACGGAACTTCCTCAACAACTCCAACTGCAATAAGATCATGCACAATTCGTGTGAGTGCTTCTTCGCCCTCCTGTGAAATTTTGTATTGAGGCAAACGTGGCAATACAGCTCCCTCCTTGACACTAATATGTACCGGTGGAATAATCATTTGTCCCACATCAGTATCTGAAGTAGCCCACAAAGTACTAGGGAGTGAAGCTAATGCAATATCCTCTTTAACAAGACAAACTCTTTCCATCACAGGATGATTATCATTCAAAATAACACGCACCCCTTCAGGAGAGCATCGTATTGTAGCCCTGAAATACTTGAGCATATCAAGACCCACAATATTGTCTGGTGTATTTGCTGAAAGCAGAAACGGACGTGGAGCAGTAAATTTATCAACATGGAATGCAAGTGGTTGTGACAATGGGCTAGGGGGAGGTGTTCCATCGAAACCTATCGATGTAATAGTTGATCCAGACAGGGGAGCCCTTGGAACCAATTGTTTAGACAAGGCGCTACGAGTAGCTCCTGTATCAACCAGAAACTGATCAGTAGAACCCAAAACATGTGCTGTAACATAGGGACCCCTCTGATCTACTGGAACTTCAACTGATTCCTTACCCCATCCTAGGCAATCCTATGCATAAGCAGAATCTTGGAAATCAGGCTGCACATAGTTAGACATCTGGTATTGGTTCTGTCTATCAAAAGTGTTAAACCCATCCTGCCTTCGTACTTTAGCATCAAACCTAGCATGATCATTTGTACTTCTTCTAGGCCCTGAATATCCTGAGCGATTTCTCATTTTTCCCCGACCACCTGAACACTGCTGAACACGTAGTGCTGGACAATCGGCAGCCCAATGCCAAAATTTCTTACAATACGCACACTGATCAACAGACAAATTCAAACGAGTGTAAGAAGAACCATAAGGTCCACGTCCACCTCTATCACTACCTCTAAAAGGCAGACCATAATCTTGAGCCAACGTAACCTTCATCTTTAATTCTTTAATCTTTTTATCCTCACTACCTTTTGCTTCTAATTCCTGACGTTCATAATACTGAGCCATAGTCAAAAGAGAAACTGGAGTAGAGGTAGTCCATGAACTTTCACTAGCTTTTAGACGACTAGCTATTCCTGGTAACAGATTTGTGACATATTTATCGGCGAACAGATGTCTGCCGTATCATCTGACAATAACTGGCCGCTAAAATCATGAAATGCTTCTTCAAAGCGTGTAAAGAAATCAGAGACCAATTCATCTGCCTTTTGCTTACAAGACGCTAAAACAGTCCAATCTATCTTTTTAGGGGGAATAATCGTTTTTAACTTAACTAATATGGCTTTGGAAGATCTAGAATCAACTGATATGGCTTTTTCGCAGGTTCCCTTTCCCCGTCCATCTGTTCTAATTCTTTCCATGAATCCCCAAAAACTACACGATCATCAACTTTACGAACAGTTCTCCACATATCTGGCGGTAATATCAATCCGAAAAATAAATCAATGTCAGCCAAAGTCATAGTACAAGAACTAATTGCTCCCTCAACTTCCTCATAAAAGGCGGCTGGAATGCTGTTTTAAGTGCCATTACATCTGCCCTATTCCAAGGAGTATATCCCAATTATAAATAAAATAACCCTTAGCATCAACAGAAGTTTCATCATCACTTGTACCCAATCCTTTAGGAGGAACATACAAAGGCGCGGCCTCCCGCATTGGTTTTGCGTGAACTATCATAGTCTTATCTGTTCCGAAGATGGAAGCTTGCACCTAGCTGGTCTGAGATGTCCGTGCAACTACATCCACGGCCCTTTTCTCCTCTTGCAAAAGGACTGCCACAACACATAATCTCACCAAACGCCTGATTGCATCAGCCACCTGGGAGAAAACAAAAAGACCATCACGCATTTGCTTAGGATCAGCTGCTACATCATCGGGCTCTAACTCATCAGAATATTTCCGAAATAGTTCAATAACTTCTGTGCCAAATGCCTCAATAAAATATAGCTGACTCCTTTTCCGTCCACCCTTTCATGTTGTCTAAAAGTTCAGAAGCAGAGACAACACTATGAATTGTTTTACGAGCAGTAGATCTAAGCTCAGACGCACGGTCAGCAGGCAACATAGAGCGACTGTCTCGGATCTTCTTTTGCTCCGTACCGGAGACCTCAGCTATCTCATGAGGGGCAGAAGGAACGACATACGGAGGTGGAGGGCGATCTAGTAACAAAAAATCACTGTGCGGTTTATTAAGGATAGGATAGAGAGGTTGCCGAACAGTGTATTGGGCAGTTACCTGTAATTTACGTTCTTTCTCTTCTATCTTCTTTAAATCGTTTATTTCTTTCTTTCTCATTTCCAATGCTTTCACATATACATTCTTTGTAGGAAAGTACCATCTTGCCTGGCATGTTACCCCCATATTTCACTGTATATATGTTGTGTTAGTCTATGTGTCACTGGGACCCTGCCAGGCAGGGCCCCAGTGCTCATACGTATGTGCCCTGTATGTGTTCCCTGTGTGATGCCTAACTGTCTCACTGAGGCTCTGCTAACCTGAACCTCAGTGGTTATGCTCTCTCTGCTTTCCAAATTTGTCACTAACAGGCTAGTGACTAAATTTACCAATTCACATTGGCATACTGGTACACACATATAATTCCCTAGTATATGGTACTGAGGTACCCAGGGTATTGGGGTTCCAGGAGATCCCTATGGGCTGCAGCATTTCTTTTGCCACCCATAGGGAGCACTGACAATTCTTACACAGGCCTGCCAGTGCAGCCTGAGTGAAATAACGTCCACGTTATTTCACATCCATTTACCACTGCACTTAAGTAACTTATAGTCACCTATATGTCTAACCTTCACCTGGTGAAGGTTGGGTGCAAAGTTACTTAGTGTGTGTTAGTTACTAGCCAAGGTGCCCCCACATCGTTCAGGGCAAATTCCCCGGACTTTGTGAGTGCGGGGACACCATTACACGTGTGCACTGTACATAGGTCACTACCTATGTACAGCGTCACAATGGTAACTCCGAACATGGCCATGTAACATGTCTAAGATCATGGAATTGTCACCCCAATGCCATTCTGGCAATGGAGGGACAATTCCATGATCCCCCGGGTCTCTGCATAGTACCCGGGTACTGCCAAACTGCCTTTCCGGGGTCTCCACTGCAGCTGCTGCTGCTGCCAACCCCTCAGACAGGTTTCTGCCCTCCTGGGGTCCAGGCAGCCCTGGCCCAGGAAGGCAGAACAAAGGATTTCCTCTGAGAGAGGGTGTGACACCCTCTTCCTTTGGAAATAGGTGTGAAGGCTGGGGAGGAGTAGCCTCCCCCAGCATCTGGAAATGCTTTGATGGGCACAGATGGTGCCCATGTCTGCATAAGCCAGTCTACACCGGTTTAGGGATCCCCCAGCCCTGCTCTGGTGCGAAACTGGACAAAGGAAAGGGGAGTGACCACTCCCCTGACCTGCACCTCCCAGGGGAGGTGCCCAGAGCTCCTCCAGTGTGTCCCAGACCTCTGCCATCTTGGAAACAGAGGTGTTTGTGGCACACTGGACTGCTCTGAGTGGCCAGTGCCAGCAGGTGATGTCAGAGGCTCCTTCTGATAGGCTCTTACCTCTCTTGGTAGCCAATCCTCCTTCCTAGGTAGCCAACCCTCCTTTTCTGGATATTTAGGGTCTCTGCTTTGGGGATCTCACCAGATAACGAATGCAAGAGCTCATCAGAGTTCCTCTGCATCTCCCTCTTCACCTTCTACCAAAGGATCGACCGCTGACTGCTCAGGACGCCTGCAAAACCGCAACAAAGTAGCAAGACGACTACTAGCAACCTTGTATCGCATCATCCTGCTGGCTTTCTCGACTGTTTCCAGGTGGTGCATGCTCTGGGGGTAGCCTGCCTCCTCTCTGCACCAGGAGCTCTGAAGAAATCTCCCGTGGGTCGACGGAATCTTCCCCCTGCAACCACAGGCACCAAAAGACTGCATCACTGGTCCTCTGGGTCCCCTCTCAGCATGACAAGCGTGGTCCCTGGAACTCAGCAACTCTGCCCAAGTGACTCCCACAGTCCAGTGACTCTTCAGTCCAAGTTTGGTGGAGGTAAGACTTTGCCTCCGCAAGCTAGACTGCATTGCTGGGTACTGCGTGATTTGCAGCTGCTCCGGCTCCTGTGCACTGTTCCAGGATTTCCTTCATGCACAGCCAAGCCTGGGTCCCCGACACTCTAACCTGCAGTGCACAACCTTCTGAGTTGTCCTCCGGCGTCATGGGACTCCCTTTTGTGACTTTGCGTGGACTCCGGTTCCCTCTTCTTCCAAGTGCCTGTTCAGGTACTTCGTTGGGTGCTGTCTACTTTTTTGAGGGCTCCCTGACTTGCTGGGCACCCCCTCTGTCTCCTCCTCCAAGTGGCGATATCCTGGTCCCTCCTGGGCCACAGCAGCACCCAAAACCTTTACCGCAACCCTTGCAACTAGCAAGGCTTGTTTGTGGTCTTTCTGTGTGGGAACACCTCTGAAAGCTTCATCAAGACGTGGGACATCCGTCCTCCAAAGGGGAAGCTCCTAGTCCTCTTCTTTCTTGCAGAACTCCAAGCTTCTTCCATCCGGTGGCAGCTTCCTTGCACCCTCAGCTGGCATTTCCTGGGCTCCTGCCCACTCTCAACATTGTCGCGACTATTGGACTTGGTCCCCTTGCCTTACAGGTACTCAGGTCTGGAAATCCACTGTTGTTGCATTGCTGGTGTTTGTTCTTCCTGCAGAATCCCCCTATCACGACTTCTGTCCTCTCTGGGGGTAGTAGGTGCACTTTACACCTACCTTTCAGGGTCTTGGGGTGGGCTATTTTTCTAACCCTCACTGTTTTCTTACAGTCCCAGCGACCCTCTACAAGCTCACATAGGTTTGGGGTCCATTCGTGGTTCGCATTCCACTTTTGGAGTATATGGTTTGTGTTGCCCCTATACCTATGTGCTCCTATTGCAATCTATTGTAATTCTACACTGTTTGCATTACTTTTCTTGCTATTACTTGCCTAAGTTTGGTTTGTGTATATATGTCTTGTGTATATAACTTATCCTCATACTGAGGGTACTCACTGAGATACTTTTGGCATATTGTCATAAAAATAAAGTACCTTTATTTTTAGTACTTCTGTGTATAGTGTTTTCTTATGATATTGTGCATGTGACACCAGTGGTATAGTAGGAGCTTTACATGTCTCCTAGTTCAGCCTAAGCTGCTTTGCCATAGCTACCTTCTATCAGTCTAAGCTGCTAGAAACACCTCTTGTACACTAATAATGGATAACTGGACTTGGTGCAAGGTGTAAGTACCTCTGGTACCCACTACAAGCCAGGCCAGCCTCCTACATTCTTCCGCTGCTCTTTCTCAAGCAAGGCTTGCTCACGCTTCACTCGTCCACACACTTCCTTCTCCCACATTCGTGCACAGTCAAACATATCTTGCCTAGACCTTCGCTTACACATACATTGTTCCACATACTCTATCGCAAATCAAATGACCCATGCATAGGACAACGTAACTCAGGATCCGCACGAGTGTATTTATTCCATAATGTGCTGTACATTATAGAAGAAAGACCATGTTTAACATACATATCTCTATTGGGCGTCCTCTCTGGGGTGCCGGTTGCGATTCTTCCAGTCTCAAATTGGTACCATTAAAAAAGCAACACATCCCACGAAGTGCGCTAAAAACAGGCATGCCAAAAATAGTGCAGAATATGCAGTATTATAATCAAAGTAGCACTTAAGGTGCCGTTCAAATCAAAATTAAATTGGAGAAAATTCTCCTCATTACCTGCTTATATAAATTGCAATTTATATATCAATTCAAAGGACACAAATTGACTGGTCACCCAAAACACGAGAGCCACAGTAAGTGGTGAAACAAAGGCATCAAAACCCACAGCAAGTGCCGTAAAACGGCTCTTACCAATCACAGGGAGTCCAGGTTCCAACTGCCAAGTTCTAAAATCGACCAAATGGTCACTGCATGACGAATGAACAAAAAGGATCTCAGTTGAGGACCGGTGCCACCTGGATGGTCAAATCAGAAAGAAGGGAAAAAACGCCGTAATTGCCAAGACTCGGTTCTCCTCAGGCATTGATCTTCCGCAGCAAGATCCCAATCCTTCGTCCCGACCAATCCGTCGGACTTCCGAGTCTCCGATGAGTCCCTGTTCGGGCGCCAGTTTGTCGAAGTAAGCCTCAGCAAGGCCTACTCGTGCAAGGGGTTTGCCCTTCTCTGCACAAAGTCCTCAGACCATATAGGAAGAAGTTGGCACAGAAACTGAAATAAAAGACAAAGTTTATTAAACCTCATGAGGTGCTACCACAGTTCAAACAGCACCCTTTGGCAATGTTTGAAGTAGCACACTGAACTAAGAGAGCATGGTCCTTTTATACCCACGCAGGGGCGAAAAGAAGGTGGTACAGTTATAGAAGCAAGACTTATATACATATAAGGTCATATGGAAATGCACAGTCGACAGGTAGGAGGGGCTAACAGTTTTCAAGGACTAGTAGACACATTACTGTCGGTTACTAATTACTAACAGCTGCAGACCTTACTGGGCATGTGCAAAGTGGGAGATGCTAAATATAACTTGTCACTAGACAGATTTTCAAGAGCAGTTAACAGGAAGGTAGGACAGAGCACATGGCGAGCACATGGCAGCATGTGGCAGAGATAATGGCTGCCATGAATACAAAATGGATTCCGCGAAATGTTCACAATAGTTGCTAAATACAAGATGTCTTCTGCTAATGCTTAATCTAATTGCTACTAAATTACAACACCAAGAGCACCCACAGAACCACAGCCACATAACACCATCACCCATCCACCATCCACCATCCACGCACCTTACAGCACACACCCCAACACATCACCCCACACACCCTCACACACACCACTCACACTACACCCATGGCACCACAACAACACCCCAGATTCTCAGAGGAGGAGCTAAGGGTCATGGTGGAGGAAATTATCCGGGTAGAGCCACAGCTTTTTGGATCACAGGTGCAGCAGACATCCATTGCCAGGAAGATGGAGCTATGGCGGAGGATCGTGGACAAGGTCAATGCCGTGGGAGAGCACCCAAGAACAAGGGATGACATCAGGAAGAGGCTGAACGACTTGCGGGGGAAGGTGCGTTCCGTGGTAGCAAGACACCAGATAACAGCATAGAGGACTGGCGGTGGGCCCCCACCTCCTCCCTCACAACTAACAACATGAGAGGAGCAAGTCTTGGCAATACTGCATCCTGAGGGCCTGACAGGAGTAGCAGGAGGACTGGACTCTGGTAAGTCAAACCTTTATTACTATCACCCCCTACCTGCATGCCATCACATACCCTCACCCTAACTCCCATCACTCCACCAACTCCCACACACACTACCATCACAACCCACCCCTCCCACAACACAGCCCTGCATGCAACACCAATGCATAGACACCACTCACAGCCCTGCATGGACACCCATCACCACAGCATGCACACTTGAGACAATCACCTAGCCCACCTGGATCAGGAGGACCAACTTGGCCCATCAGGGACCTCTGGACAGTCGGTTACCCAGGCACAGTCCCATACCACCACAGAGTCTCCCTCTCAGAAAACACCAGCACAGCACCCACCCAGGGGGCACATACCACTGTCCCCAGGACACGTCAATCAGCAGTGTGTCCACCACTACAGGGACCCCAGGCAACCCCACAAACACAGGATGATCAGAGACCTGGGGTCAGTGGCAGTGGGCACACGGTTCAGGGGCAGAGGCACAGGACAACTGGGAAGCTGGGAGGACTGCTGTGCAACAGGGGGAGGACAGGCTCAGGGAACTAAGGCCCATATTTATACTTTTTGACGCTAAACTGCGCTAACGCAGTTTAGCGTCAAAAAGTTTTGCGCCGGCTAACACCATTCTGAAGCGCCATGCGGGCGCCGTATTTATTGAATGGCGTTAGCCGGCGCAAGCAGACCGGCGCTGCCTGGTGTGCGCGAGAAAAACCACGTACACCAGGCAGCGCCGGCGTAGGGGGAAAATGGCGCATGGGCGTCTTAAAATGGGGCAAGTCAGGTTACGTCGAAAAAATCGTCGTAACCCGACTTGCGCCATTTATTTTCGACGCCCATCCCCCATCAACATGACTCCTATCATTGTAAAGATAGGAGTCATGCCCCCTTGCCCAATGGCCATGCCCAGGGGACTTCTGTCCCCTGGGCATGGTCATTGGGCATAGTGGCATGTAGGGGGGCACAAATCAGGCCCCCCTATGCCAAAAAAAATTATTAAAAAAAAATAAAAAAAATACTTACCTGAATGTCCCTGGGGTGGGTCCCTCCAGCCTTGGGTGTCCTCCTGGGGTGGGCAAGGGTGGCAGGGGGGGTCCCTGGGGGCAGGGGAGGGCACTCTGGGCTCATTTTGAGCCCACTTGTCCCTTAACGCCATGCCTGACCCAGGCGTTAAAAAGCGGCGCAAATGCGCCGTTTTTAGCCACGCCCACTCCCGGGCGTCTCTTTTGCCCGGGAGTATAAATACCACGTAAAGGCCTGGGAGTCATTTTTTAGACGGGAACGCCTCCCTTGCATATCATTAACGCAAGGAAGGGGTTCACGCTAAAAAATGACGCACATTCCGGGAACTTTGGCGCTATTCGCCTCTAACGCCATAGTATAAATATGGCGTTAGTTGGCGTTAGTTTTGCGTCGAAATTGCGTCAAAAAAAACGACGCAATTTCGGCGCAAACGGAGTATAAATATGGCCCTAACTCTCCACGAAGCACTCACCAACATCCTGGGAGCATACCACCATTCCCAGGAGACAATGTGCCAGATACTGGCCAAGTTGTACGAGACCCAGCGGCTGCAGGAGGGACAGTACCTGGTGATCAGGGAGGACCTGAGGAACATCCACACCACCCTGGTCACCATTGCAGGGGTGCTGGTAGACATGACCAACACCATGAGGGAGGCAGTGGCCCACCAACAGGCCACTAACACTAGCCAAACCGATGAACAGCCTTCCGCCTCCACTGACGCTAGTGGACAGGAGGCCCCACCACAGGACCAACAGGCCATCAGTACCCCTCCCCCTGCAGACGGAGAACCACCATGCAAACAGTCTCTGCAATCCAGGCAGAAGCCAGAGAATATTTCCAAGACCCCACCAGGAAATAATACTCTCCTGAATGTCACCCTTGTGTCCCACTATGCCACCCTGTCCACCTTGAACTGCCATTTCTCCACTTCCTATACCCCTTTGGACAGTGCACCTGTGATACAAATAGACTAGAACTTTACCCTGGACTCTCCTCCACCACCACCCCAGCACATTGCAATACCCCATCCACTTATGAACACATAAATAAACACCCTGGTAAAAAAAATACAAGTATGGAGTCTGTCAATTGATTGAACTATGTATTTGCTTAACAAGCTGTAAACATTGCAATTCAACTGTACAGCAATGTATACATAGGTATGACCTGTAGTTGCCAGCAGTCAACACATCAGGAGCCAGAGTGGGGCACAGATATCTGTACATAGACATGCCAAAGGGTACAGTAAGTGGCCATAGTAGTGGGAATATCAGCCTGCCAGTGACAATATCCAATACAAAACTGTCAGTGGGAGGTGAAGTTACAGTGTCTTACTTGTGTGTCACTGGAAGTACTGTCATTTGATTGCTGTTCTACTTTCCACATCCTCATCCTCTGCCTCCTCTTCGTCACTGTCCACAGGGTCCACTGCTGCCACACGCCCATCTACAGCCTCATCCTCCTGCAGAAAAGGCACCTGGCGACGTAAGGCAAGGTTGTTCAACATACAACATGCCACGATGATCTGGCAGACCTTCTTGGGTGAGTAGCACAGGGAAACACCTTAGATGGAGGCACCGAAGCCTGGCCTTCAGGAGGCCGAATGTCCTCTCTATAATTCTTCTTGTTCGCACATGTGCCTCATTGTATCGTTCCTCTGCCCTTGTCCTGGGATTCCTCACTGGGGTCAGTAGCCATGAGAGGTTGGGGTAACCAGAGTCACCTGCAAATACAGAGGGATACCTGTTAGCCAAACAGTAACCCTTAGGGCCAATCCCATACTCATACACCAACATATACTGGGTGGGAACCACGGGCTCACCTATTAGCCACACCCAGTGCCTCTGGAGTTGAGCCATCACATATGGGATGCTGCTATTCCTCAGGATAAAGGCATCATGCACAGAGCCAGGATACTTTGCATTGACATGGGAGATGTACTGGTCCGCCAGGCACACTATCTGAACATTCATCGAATGAAAGCTCTTTCTATTCCTGAACACATGTTCATTTCTCCGGGGGGGGGGGGCAAAGTCAATATGTGTACCATCAATTGCCCCAAAAATGTTGGGGATATGTCACATTGCATAGAAGTCCGCTTTCACTGTGGCCAAATCCTTCACCTGGGGAAAAACAATGTAGCTGTGTATGTGTTTCATCAGGGCAACACTCTTGTTAGCACTATTGAGAACCTTGGCTGTGACATTCCTGTTGCCAAGCCCACTGTCACTTGGAAAGAACCAGTTGCCAAGAAATGGAGCACAGATAGCACCTGCACAAGAGGGGGATCCCAGTGGAGTGACGGATAGCAGATATCAGGTCTGGCTCCAATTGGGCACACAGCTCTTGGATTGTGCCCCTGTCACGTCTGTAGTTGAGCATAATGTGCCTGTCCTCCATTGTTGCCAAGTCCACCAGGGGTCTGTAACTCGGGGGATGTCTCCATCTCCTATTAATCTGCAGCGGTTGCAATCTAGGGGGCAAAATGATGAGCATCTGGTCAGTACTCCACATTTCCAAAATGTACACTGCATTGCATAATGTGACTGAAACAGTATGTTGTTGGATAGGCCCAAATGTTGCCTATGTGTACTGTGACGGAGTAAGGTGCCATGGCCTGCCCCCTCCCCTGAAATGGCGTCTGCCTGTCCTGTGTGGATGGACAGGTGGAAATGAGGTAATGCTGCTGACGTTGTGCGCCGTTGCGAGAGGCAGTCGAGTACCGCCGTGCAACTCCTCATTGGTTGTCTATGGGCCCTATGGGTTACAGTGGCCAATGGTGATGTACGCAGATGGTGACAGTACGCACTGCCGCAGATGTGACCGCCATTTTCTATCTGTTCTCTCACTTGCTACCTGACCTCCAACAGGAGAGGACCTACACTGCAAGTGCTGCTTAGACCTGTATCTGGAACCAACCATGGCTCGAGTCACTGGGGAAAGGGTCCCTGCCTTCACCACTGCGGAGTTGGAGAGACTGGTGGATGGGGTCCTAACCTAGTACTGAATGCTGTATGGGCCTCCAGACCAACAGGTGAGTACACTGGGAGGGAGCACGATGCACGTACCATAAATGCATGGAGTGCTGTGTGTGAGGAACTCGTGTAAGGGGGGTGAAAGAGTCCTGGGCAGCGTGCTGCGTGTATGGTGGGCAATGTCTGTGCGTAAGGGGATGTGAGGGAAATGGTGGGCCATGAGTGTAAGAGGCCGGACGGTATTGCTGATACCTTTTTTCTATGTTCATTTCTCTGCAGGTCAGCGCCCATCAGAAAAAGGGTATATGGCGTGCCATCTCCAAAGACGTGCGGACCCTGGGGGTCTATGGCAGGTGGCGCACCCACTGTCACAAACAGTGGGAGGACCTAAGACGCTGAGCATGGAAGATGGCGGAGGCCCAGCTGGGGATGGCCTCCCAACGAGGAAGGGGTGCTCGTTGAACCCTGACCGCCCTGATGTTCCACATACTGGTGGTGGCCTATCCAGAGCTGGATGGGCGTTTGAGGGCATCACAGCAGCCACAAGGGGGTGAGTACAGTTTCCCCATATACTACTTGCGCGTGGTGGGGTGGTCTCCAGGTGGGGGATGTGGGCCTGTGGATGCACCGAGGCCAGGTAGGACATTGCATGGTAGGTCCCATGTTGGGCAGGGTTCTGATGTGAAATTCCTCCAACCAAGCTAGTAGGCCTCCACTACTGGGCAGGGGTCTGTGGCTCTCAGGTATGCTGCTATTGGCCTTAAGTATGCCTGTCCTAGGGCTGGTGACCAGCATTGTGACTTGTAGTGCATTGTATAGTGCATAGACCTGTTCCCTGTGTGAGTGTGCTGTGTACGCAACAGTGGTATTGGTGTAGCCATTGACCAATTGTATCCTTTGTATCCCCCCTTTTTGTTTTGTCAACCCGTCCTGGTGTGCATTACCATCATCTGGCGGAGGAGCAGAGGCACCGGCAACAGAGGGAGCTGCATCCTACAGGGCCAAGGAGGCTGAATCCACCGACGGTGAGGGCACCAGTGGGATGGAGGGTTAGGGGAGCACCAGGGCGGAGACTGGAGGGGACAGTTCTGACAGTGAAACCTCCTCTGATGGAAACTCCCTGGCGGTGGCAGACACCTCTGTGCCCACCCCAACTACAGGTACAGCTGCCACCCCTGTACCAGCAACACCCTCCCAGCAGCCCCTCAGCGAGCTTCCCGTGCCCGCTCACCAAGGAGGGTGGGCATCTCCTTTGCCCCAGGCACCTCAGGCCCTGCCCCAGTTAGCCCTGCTGCCTTGATTGATAAGGCTATTGGCCTCCTGCGATCCATCTCTGTTGGGCAGTCAACCATAGTGAATGCCATCCAGGGGCCAGCAGGCAATTTGCAACAAAGAAATGCATTTCTGGAGGGCATTCACTCTGGCATGGTGGCCCAACAAAGATCAATCCAGGCTCTGGCCTCCTCCCTGATGGCAGCCATTGTCCCTGTCTCTATCCACCCCCTCCGTTTTCCTTTACCCAGTCCCATTCCCCTGAACCCCAACCTATCCCAAGCACACATTCAGACAAGCATGCACCCAAGACAACACACAGGAGTGGCTCAGGCAAACACAAGCACCACACATCATCCCACAGACACTCACACAAACACCATCCAGATGCAGACACACCAACATCCACTGCCTCCACTGTGACCCCCTCCTCCTCGTCATCAACCACCCTCCCAGTAGCGTCTCCACTCACACCTGCATGCACTACATCCTCATCCACTATCACCTTCACACCTATCACCACACACCCCTCACTGGCAGTCACCACTCCACTTCCATGCACACGTCCCCCGTGTCCTATCCCACTGTGTCTGTGCCCCTCCCAAAATACACAAACGCAAGCACTCAGACACCCAACAGCCATCCACCTCACAACAGAATCCATCCCATGCACCTGTACCCAAACATAGCAGACAGACGCCTCCAACAACCACTCCCTCTTCCTCCTCTCCCATACCTTCACCCTCTTCCCACCCTGGTGTCCCTAAGAAGCTTTTCCGCTACGCCATTGACCTCTTATCTACCACTCCCCCCGTCCTTCATGTCGGGCCAGGGTGGTCAGAACCCAGGCTAGGACCTCAGCCACCCAGTCCATGACCATAGTAGTGTCAGCAGCTACTGCAGGTGGGAGAGGCTCCAGGGAACCAACCATCAGCACTGACAGTGTGCCTGCACCAGCTGCAAGGGGAAGGACAAGAAGGCACCACCAGCTGCCAAGGGGAAGGGCAAGGAGGCACCACCAGCTGCCAAGGGGAAGGGCAAGGAGGCACCACCAGAAATCAAGGGAAAGGGGAAGGAGGCACCACCAGCTGCTAAGGGGAAAGGCAAGGATGCACCATCAGCTACCAAGGGGAAGGGCAAGGAGGCACCAACAGCTGCCAAGGGGAAGTGTAAAGGGCCTGCAGGAAGGAGAGGAGGCCTGGTGCTGGGACTGATTCTGAGCCCACACCACCAACCATGATGGTTCAGACGTCCGAGGCTGCAGGGGAAGGGCTGAAGCCTCTCCCCACCACTGGCATCCCCGACACCAGCCCCACTGCCAGCAGCAGCCCCAGTGGGCAGCCATCTGAGGCTGCAGGGAAAGGACTGAAGCTTACCCCCACCACTGGCATCCCTGACACCAGCCCTGACACCAGCACCGCCACCAGCACTGCCACCAGCCCCGCCACCAGCACCGCCACCAGCACCACTGCCAGCAGCAGCCCCAGTGGGCAGCCCTCTGAGGATGCAGGGGAAGGGCTGGAGCCTCCCCCCACCACTGCCAGCACTGCCACCAGCACCACTGCCAGCAGCAGCAACCCCAGTGGGCAGCTGTCCGAGGCTGCAGGGGAAGGGCTGTAGCCTCCCCCAACCACTGCCAGCACCGCCACCAGCACCACTGCCAGCAGCAGCGCCCCAGTGGGCAGCCGTCTGAGGCTGCAGGGGAAGGGATGCAGCCTCTCCCCACCACTGGCATCCCCGACACCAGCCCCGCCACTGCCACTACTGAGCAGCCGTCACCGCCGGCGGGCAGTGTGTAGTCCTGCCTCCATGACCTGTGGTGCGTCCTGGCCCCTGCAAATCCTGTGGGTGTAACACACAGGTGAGAGATGGTGACCTTGCACTCCCCAAGTGCTGCATCACAGGGCACAAAGCCCGCTCCAGAACCAGTGGAAGAAGGCATCCACTCACCCCATCCTTGCCAGGATGAAGAACACTGGGCACAAAGCCCCCTCCAGAACCAGTGGAAGAAGCCATCCACTCACCCATCCTAGCCAGGATGAAGCACACTGGGCACAAAGCCCCCTCCAGAACCAGTGGAAGAAGCCATCCACTCACCCGATCCTTGCCAGGATGAAGCAGACTGGGCACAAAGCCCCCTCCAGAACCAGTGGAAGAAGCCATCCACTCACCCCATCCTTGCCAAGATGAAGCATACTGGGCACAAATCCCCCTCCAGAACCAGTGGAAGAAGCCATCCATTTGAGAGACTGTGGCCTTGCACTCCCCAGGACCAAGCAGTGGGCAGACCACCCACTTGAGAGACTGTGGCTTTGCACTCCCCAGGACCAAACAGTGGGCAAACCACCCACTTGAGAGACTGTGGCCTTGCACTCCCCAGGACCAAGCAGTGGGCAAGCCACCCACTTGAGAGACTGTGGCCTTGTACTCCCCAGGACCAAGCAGTGGGCAGACCACCCACTTGAGAGACTGTGGCTTTGAACTCCCCAGGACAGTGTGATGGGCATGTAGCTCCCTCCAGGACCAGTGGTGTTGTTCCATCTTCTGGCGGAGGTGTCCCCCGTTCCCTGTCCCCCTGAGGTGTCTATGTATTTTCGACCTGATGCCCCTGCAGTGTTCTCTCTGTGTTGATGCAGGAGTCAAGGGGGGCCTTGGCCTATGTGATGTGGCCCTGTGGCCCACGGACATTGTCCCTCCATTTGTATATATGTATATACTGTTTTGATTTTGAAGGACGTATTTCTAGTGTTTTATCTTATTATACTCACTTTAATCAATTCTTATTGTCCTTGCATTATTCCTGAGGGGTACAAGGTGGATATGTAATGTTTATGCTTCTGTTTGTGTATATGGTGTTGGGGGTGGTGGTGTTGCGTGTGTGTGACATAAGGGGGGGTCAGGGTCTGACGGGACTTCTCCCTTGTTGGGAGGACGTCCCCAGCTGGGCCTCACCGGTCTTCCTGGCCCAGCATCTCAGGTCCTCCCACTGCTTCCTGCAGTGGTTGCTCCACCGGGCATGGACCCCCAGGGTGCACGTTTGTTTGCCGATGCCACGCCAAATCCCCTTCTTCTGATAGGTGCTCATCTGCAAGGATGACACAGAGAAAAGGAGACAGTCATGTAGAGTGGCATCTTAGGGACTGCATTGGACACAACACATCTCATGAACATACGCACATTTCTACATTCCAGTTGTCATCACAGTCCTGAGCTAAGTCCTTCCACAAGTCACTCATCCTTGTCCCAAGGCTCCCGTCCACATTTGTACCACTCAAAGGCAGTACAATCACAGTGGACTCACCTGCTGCCTTGGTGCCCCACACAACTGGGCATACAGAGGTAGGACACCGTCCACAAGCTTCTTTAATTCTTCCTGTGAGAAGGTTGGGGCCCTATCCCCTGCAGCACGTAGCATCTCGGCTACCAGAGTCAGCACACAGCAGCACACGCAGTGGAGGTCTTCTCACCACGAGTGCCAAGAGTCAGGTGAACATGAGCACATGAAATGGTGGTCAGGGCCACTGCGGACATCACTGTTACCGCAGGCAGTAATCACCATAGGCTCATGTCTCCCATAGGCAACCATGTTAATAATGAGAAGTTGCATTGCGGTTGCGATCCTCTACTGCCATGACGTCTTACTCGGGCAGGATTTGCTCACTTCCATCTGTCCTGTGCATGCAGGACAGGCAGCTGCCATTTTACTTCTACAATGTGTATAGAGAGGGTTTATGAGGTGCGTCATGGATGTTTTACAGTGACCTGTGCACAGCTTCACTGCGTCCACACAGTCCTTAATGCACATAGTGATGGCTGCTCCCTCCTATTCCCAGGTACGGTGTAAGAATGATGGTGAGGAATGCTCCAGTCTACAGGCCCCGGGTAGATCTTGCCACCCTTGAAGAGGGGCACGTCATCCAGTGCTATCGACTGAACCATCAGAACATCATGGAGCTTGTGAAGCTGTTGGAGCCGGATCTGCGGCTTGGTATTTGTCATCCCAATGCCATCACACCCACAGTACAGGTGTTGGAAGTCCTCCACTTCCTTGCCTCAGGGTCCTTCCAAATTACCATGGGCTGGGCTGCCGGAATGTCCCAGCCCATGTTCAGCCACGTCTTGAAGAATGTCCTATGTGCCCTACTCAAACATGTAGGCAGCTATATCAGGTTCCCCCAACGTGACGATCTGCGCACTGTGATGGCCATCTTCTACCCTGGAGCACATGTGTCACATGTGATCGGGGCTATTGATGGGACCCACATTGGCCTGGTGCCACCCAGGAGGAGTGAACCGTAAAAACCTTTACTCAACCAATGTGGAGGTGGTATGTCTCGCAGACCTCTACCTCACACAAGTAACTGCCTGGTTCCCAGGTTCACTGCATGATGGCTACATTCTGTGGATCAGCAGCATCCCACACCTGATGGCACCACTGCAAAGGGATCGTGCCTGGCTCATTGGTATGTATCATGTCATATGTGTGCCTCTGTATACTGAACACTCTACACCACCTGGCTGATTTACCAACATTTTTCAATATGCCTATTACCTCTGCGCTCACAGGTGACTCTGGTTATCCCAACCTGCCATGGCTACTAACACCTCTCAGGCGTCCGACTACAGCAGCTGAAAACCGTTTCAATGAGGCCCATGGAAGGACTCAACGGGTCATTGAACACACCCTTGGAGTGCTGAAAGCCAGATTCCAGTGCCTGCACCTTACTGGAGGGGCCCTACTGTACAGACCAGCGAAACTGTGCCAGATCATTGTAGTGTGCTGCATGTTACACAATTTGGCTCTCAGACATCACATCCCATTACTGGATGTTGAGGAGGGTGCAGCTGTGCCAGTGGCTGATGAAGGGGGCATGGGGAGTGATGAGGAGGAGGAGGATGATGAGGATGCAGCTGATTCCAGAGCAGAGCTGACACAACAATACTTTCACTGACAGACAGGTATGTGTAAAAGCCATGCTATGCAATCAGTAGCAATGTCTGCCATGTGCACACCTGCCACAAGGGTTGTTTGTTCAATGTGGGTTTTGGGTGAACCCATAACTTTAGATGTGGTGCTGTTATCTGTATTTCAGAACTTGAAAATGATTGCTCCCCCTTCTGGCACTGTCACATACATTGGTAGGACAATGATCTGCCTGTTGCACATGTCATGGCTGTCTATTTTGTAATCATGGTGAATAAAGAAGTAGGCAGTATCTGTGCTCAGAGGTGTTTATTTTTATTAGACAAGTGCAAGGGCTGACGAATGGGGTCATGGTGAGTGGTATCATCAGAGTACTTGGCCTACATGTGGGGAGTCGAAGTCCAGTACGATGGCTATGTGAAAACGGAGTTATGACAGTGGACAGTCAACAGTTTGTCGCTGTGATGCACAAGGGGGTATGTTCAGAAGTGGCTCACTTCCTGGCGGTGGTCTTGGTCTTGGCATCAGTGGAAGCTGAATGTCTGGTTGGATGTCCTCGCTTGTGTGGGGGCTCCTCAGCTGCGAGGAAGGGGTGCTGGTGTTCTGCGCGTCCTGTGTCAGGGCCTCCATTCCACTGGCTGAGTCTGACGTGGAGGGCTCAGATGTGATCTGGCTAATGCTAGTGGCCTGCTGGTGGGAGGTAGACTGACGCAGGATGGTGGTAAGTTCCGGCAACAACCCTGCAATGGAGGCCACAGTGGCATTTTGGGTCTGCCACTGCTGCATGGCCTCCTTGTGGTTCTCCCTCTAAAGCCTCTGGGTCCCCTGCAGGGTTGCGAGGATCTGGGCCATGGTGTTCTGGGTTTGATAGTATGCAGCCAGAACTTGGGTGTGGGGCACCTGGCCAGTCTGATGTTGTTGCTGCCCCCTCCCTTGGACCAAAGATCCCCTCCCACTACCCCTGGCCCCTTGTGCCTGTGCCCCTGACACAGTATGCCCACTCCTAGTAGCACCAGGGCCCTCATTGTCTGAGGTGGGTACCCTTGACTCAGGCTCATGTACTGTGGGGCACACCTCTAATTGAATGGCCCCTGAGTCACAGGTTGGGGTGGAGAGGCTAGCTGAGGTGTTGTAGCCACACGGGAGGGTGAATCCGGGGTGTCCTGGTTGGGGCTGCTAGGGGTGCTGGGTGTTCATAAGATAGGCACACAAGTCTGGGTGAAAGGTCACTTGTGTACTAAGGCCAAGTTCCTTGATTGCTGGTCTCCTTTTCAGGTTGGGGAAAAACCAGGTGCTGCCTTCTGGATAATGGTCATTGCTAGACTACATCCCCTACAGGTGAACCTACTTTGTTGACCAATCATTCCTATTGTCTAGTTTCTAAGTAGGTCTGTTGGGGCTTTGGTGCTAAACATTCTTGGGGAGGGAAGAGGCCAAATCCTTGTGCAGAGAGACAAACACTTGAGATTAACACAGCATTGAATTCTTTCTATTCTTGAAATCTAGTATGTGCCCATGTTCACCCCAATAGGACCTTAAGCTTGTTTGACCCTCCTACCTGGCCTAGGAGTGATCGGTAGGGTTGCAAGTGAGCCATTTTTCACAAGAGAACTACATATACCATCTAAAACCATTTAAAGGTTGCGAAGATATTTAATTTTGGAAGACTTCTTCGTAATAATTTTCTTGCACCTGCCTATGTCCGCTCCAGCTCTGTGGGTGACGCTGCAGAAGAAAACTCAACTTTTTTCATCTGGTACTAAGCTGCTGCCTTATGCACCCCTACATAACTCTTGAGGTATTGACTCTGAAATGTCTAAATTATGTTTGGTGGATTGCAAGTGTTGCCTATTTAAAATAACAGTTCACCACTGGACCTGTTGAATTGCAGTGCAGATACTGATGTCACTTTCCAAGGACTTGTTTTTGGTGCATCTTTTATAAGGGTCATTGTTAGAAATGGGGTATCTGGTTAGCAGTCAGTTTGCACTCTCTCCAGCCAAGGACCCTCATTCTAGTCAGGGCAAGGGAGATACACACCTAGGATAACTCCTTCTCACCCCCTTGGTAGCTTGGCACAAGCAGCCAGGCTTATCTCAGAGGCAATGTGTAAAATATTTGTACCAAAACGCACAGTAATACAGTGAAAACACTACTAAATGGACACCACACCATCCAAAATAGCCAATATTTATCTAAATAAAATAGGCAATATTTATATAAATCAAACAAGACCAAAACAACAAAAATACAACATCCACAAGTCAAGACATGAATTTTCAAAATAATAGATTCTTACTCTATAGAAAACAATGGAAACGTTGTTATTACACAAAGTACATGGTTTGAGTAAAAAATAAAGTTGCATGGGTGAGCGCTGGTCAAAAAAGTCAGGAATGCGTTGTTTTTCTCTCCCGCAAGAGAGTGATGCGTAGGTTTCCAGACGGAGCACATCGGATCCAAGCAGATTCACGTTGATTTTGACGCTCAGCAATGATGCATGGGAAATCCGTCTGCACGGTGAGGGAAAACCGCACTGCGTGTGGTTTGCGCCCATTTCCTCAGCCGCAAGCAGGTGCTGCATCATTTCTCCAGCAGCGATGTAGGTGATGCATTGATTTCCCAGCCGCAATGCAGGTGGTGCATTGATTTCAGCCACGAGGCGGGTGGCACTTTGGGGGTCATTACGACCTCTCGGTCTTGCAAAAAGACCGCCGAGGCCGCGGGAGACAGAATACCGCCATTGCCGGCGGTATTCCTGGCTCCCTATTATGACATTTCCGCTGGCCCAGCGGAAATGTCATATCAACATTGCTGCCGGCTCGTAATAGAGCCGGCGGCAATGCTGATGTGCAGCGGGTGCAGTAGCACCCGTCGCGCATTTCACTGCCCGGAATTCGGGCAGTGAAATGCGCGACAGGGCTATGCCTGGGGGCCCCTGCACTCCCCATGCCAAGTGCATGGGCAGTGCAGGGGCCCCCAGGGGCACCCCAAGTCCCCTTACCGCCAGCCTTTCAATGGCGGTGTTTACCACCACGGACAGGCTGGCGGTCGGGGACTCATAATCCCCAGGGCAGCGGTGCTTGCACCGCTGCCCTGGGGATTATGACTGACAGGCGGAATCCTGGCGGGATATTGAAGGGGCCGGCGGTATGGCCGTGGCAATTCCGCCACGGTCATAATTGCTGGCGGAACACCGCCAGCCTGTTGGCGGTGTTACTGCCACCTTACTGCCGGCCGCCAGGGTCGTAATGACCCCCTTTGTGTTTACAGCCACGTTGCAGGTGGTGCATCAACATTTTCTCCCTACAGCTCCTGAGTGTGGATTTTCACCTTAGGTACACCAGCTTCACCTTTAAAGGGCCCAATGACTGGAGAGAGCACCACTTGGTAGGGTAGAAGTCTCACAAGAGAGTCCAGGTGCTGGTAGAGGAAGTCTTTGATGACCCTGAGACTTCAAAAGAGGAGGCAAGCTCAGTCCAATCCCTTGGAGACACTTCATAAGCAGGAATATCCTACAAAGTCTTGCAGTCACAGGCAAAGGGGTAGTATTCCTCCCCCAGCTCTTCAGCTCTTCTCCTTGGCACAGCTTCCTCTTGAATTCAGAAGTAATCTAAAAATGTGGGGGTTTGGGTCCACTACTTATACCCCTTTCTGCCTTTGAAGTAGGAAAACTTCAAAGGAATGTCACTGTTGTTCACAAAATCCTGCCTTGCCCAGGCCTAGCTCCAGACTTGCACCAGGGGGTTGGAGACTGCATTGAGTGAGGGCAGGCAAAGCCCTTTCAGGTGTAAGTGACCACTACTCCCTCCACTCGAGCTCAGATGGCCCATCAGGATATGCAGGCTACACCCCAGCTCCCTTTGAGACACTGTCTAGTGCAGATTCACAAACAGCCCAACTGTCAGTTTGACCCAGCCAAGGAATACACAAGCAGGCAGAGATAAAGAATGGTTTAAGCAAGAAAATGCCCACTTTCTAAAAGTGGCATTTTCAAACTGACAATTTAAAACCAACTTTACCAAAAGTTGTATTTTTAAATTGTGAGTTCAGAGACAACACTCCCCACATCTCTATTTGCTCCCATAGGGAAACTGCACTTAAAAGTTATTTAAAGGCAGCCCCCGTGTTAACCTATGAGAGAGATAGGCCTTGCAGCAGTGAAAAACGGATTTAGAAGTGTCTCACTGTTAGGACATGTAAAACACATCAGTACATGTCCCACCCTTAACATACACTGCACCCTGCCCATGGGGCTACCTACGGCCTACCTCTCGGGTGCCTTACATGTACAAAAGGGAAGGTTTGGGCCTGGCAAATGGGTACACTTGCCAGGTCGAATTGGTAGTTTAAAACTGCCCACACAGACACTGCAGTGACAGGTCCACTAGTAGCATTTGATTTACAGGACCTGGGCACCTCTGGTGCACTTTACTAGGGACTCACCAGTAAATCAAATATGTCAATCGGGGATAAACCAATCACCAATACAATTTACACAGAGAGCATATGCACTTTAGATCTGGTTAGCAGTTGTAAAGCACCTAGAGTCCCAAAACCAACAAAAACTGGTCAGAAGAAATAGGAGGAAGGAGGCACAAAGTTTGGGGATGAGGCTGCAAAAATGGCCAGGTCCAACCGTCATGATGTCTGCTGCAAGGTGTGCTTCTAAATTCTTCTGGGAAAGGGGGGGTGGAAAAAGGACACCCAGAGTACATCCCTTTGAACTGGTTTCTTCACTGCAACCAATCCCAACCGGCAATCATGATCGTTCTATATGCCTGCCATTCTCACCGTAAAGGAACATTGTGTGCATACCAAAATGGAGACTTTGGGTAAAGCATGTGACCTCTGAGGGCTTAAGGAACATTGTAGCAAAGAGAAGAGACATGCCAAGTTTGGTTCTGGCTGCCTCTTTTTTTTTGTAGCTGAATATCTTTGTCAAAGCTAATAGGCAGTGGACTCTTGTTTATGAAAATGCTTTGTTAAGGTGAGTAGACAGAAATTGTGCACCATGAAAAGTGTTTTACATTGCTAATATTTCCTCCTGTAACATATACATTTGTAGGTGATATTTTAAGCTTTGTAGAGAATAGAGGAATTTTTGTGCAAAGGAAAACCATTATCTGGATTTATAGTTTGTTTTCTTTTTTGATTTTTTTGCAGTTTATCTATACCACAAACTTGGTCCAAGGACATTAGAGTGCTTCACATGAGCACCAGATTATATTACACAAATTCTGATTTTTTTATTTATTTTGAAGGCACTGGGAGATGAAGAGATTTACCCAGAATCCACAGATGTGGAGCTGACTCTGTGACTCAAAGCTGGTTTTCCAGTTCCAAATTTGGCAGTTCTGGTCATTAGGCCACTTGTCTTGCCGAGTGCTATTATTGTCTCTACTCAATCAATCAGAGACTTATGGATCGCTGCTTATCATCCGCGGGGTCTCAAGGCACTGTCACTCGAAGAGCCAGGTCTTGAGGTATATCCTGAACTGCTTCAATGAGGTGGCCTGTCTAAGGTTGAGAGGCAGTGTGTTCCATGTCGGGGCTGCGAGGTAAGAGAAGGATTTGCCCCTGGCTGTGCTCTTCCTAATTCTGGGGTTGGCGATGAGGGCAGGCTGGGTGGATCGGAGCTGTCTAGTTGGGTGTAGAAGGTCAGGCAGTAGTTGAGGTAGACCCATCCTATGTTGTACAGTGCCTTGTATGTGTATGACAGTAGCTTGTAAGTGATGCGTTTTCGACCGGGAGCCACTGCAGGTCTTTGAGGTGGGTGAAGATGTGGCTGTGGCGGTGGATGTCCAGGACAAGTCTGGCTGCTGCGGATTCTTTGAAGTCTTGTTTGAAGTTTCTTTGTGATGCCGGCATAGAGTGTGTTGCCGTAGGCCAGTTTGCTGCTGACAAGTGCGTGAGTTCTTGTCTCAGTGGAATTCCACTTGAATGTCTTTAAAAGGATGTACGGGGTGTGTAAGCATGACAATGAGATGGAGTTGACTTAACGGGTGACAGAAAGTGTGGAGTCCCTGATGATGCCCAGATTGCGTACGTGGTCGTGGGGGGCGTTTCCTAGGGTGGTTGGTCATCAGGAGTCATTCCAGGTGAAGGGGGTGGAGCTGAGTACGAGGATCTCTGTCTTGTCTGAGTTGAGTTTTTGGCAGCTGGTATCCATCCAGGTGGTGACTGTTCTCATTCCGTTGGGGAAATTCCTCCTGGCTGTTGATGGATTGTCGGCCAAGGAGAAGATCAGTTGGGTGACGTTGGAGTAGGAGACAATGTTTAGGTTTCTACTGAGTTCTTAGTTTCTAGCTCACTACATCTCCCTGAGCAAACCAAGGGAAACTCTACTTGGCTGTCTTGAAGGTGAAATTACAATTTATACTTTGTGATCAATAGCAAGGTGTCCCTAGCAGCTTGTCAGTCTGGGGGTGCTGGAACTGTGCAAAACATCATCACTATATCCTGGAGAAGTAAAACAGTTGTTGGTTAACATCTAGCCTGATGCAACGACCTCCTGCTGCTGCTGGAAGTGTTGCACCATTGGAAAGTTCTCTGTCTGCTGCACAAATCTGGAGAATGGTGCAGCTGAAATTCACCATCTTAGAGAGGTCAGTTGAGTGCACTTCCAGATCAGCTGCAATGAAAAGCTTTAAACACCCACGCCTCAAACCTGTACCTAAGGCAACAGGCAAGGCCAAGATTGGGAAATAAAGCATCATCATAAAATAAAATGCCAGGTTGTGATTAACCATGAACGTCATTAAGGGGTCGCCCAGGGGTCACAGCTGGTGCAGTGCCATGCGACCCATGGCAGTGCCTTTGCAACCCCTGGCCTCAGAAGAGGCAAATTCAGTGCCAAGAACAAGGAGGTAGCTTGTCCTAATGGATGTCGGTTGGAGCTCCACTTTGTGTGTTTTCTGTCAATTTGTTATTACACTGATGATGATATATTGATGTTGATATATTACTCGCGTTTAGTGTAATACATTTAGAGTACATTTAGTTGGAATATGCCCTTCCACGGCAGCCGAGGTAAATAAAAAATGCTTTAAAATGTGTATTGTGTGCATGCTTGCGGGTGAGAGTGTGTTCATGTGAGAGACAGTGTGTGTGTGTGTGTGTGTATGTGCAAGCATCTGTTTGTGAGTGGAGGTGAAAGGATTTGTGATGTCACTTCCGCCACCCCGGGCATTTCGGTGAATTGACGTCCAAGTGATTAATAACGTGCATTTGTGGTTGGAAAGACATTTTCCACAGTACACAGTCTTACCATTCGCAAGAAGGTGTCTTGACTTTCATGCTTTGGCAGCAGTGACTGCAAACCAGGACTGCCATTGCTTGGTGCAGTGTGCAGCAGCATCAGCTTGACATCAGATGCGGCTGATGGACCTTGACTATTCATGATGCTTCCTTGCAATAACTGACGGGTGGATCTCTCATCAGCAACAGCACAATGTAACCATCTTTTAAATACTGTGGTTCAAAAAAAGCAATGGCTGCAGGGGGCTGACCCATAAAGGCCAATGCTTTCAGGGAGATAACCAAAAGCCCATTTTTGTATTACGTTATGTGTATGTGTTTGTGGCAGTAACAGGATCTCTGGTGACAGGTAAAGCTATCAAACCAAACCAAAACCACATGTGGAGACCAGATGATGACAACGAACTGTGTGGGTGACGGATGGCTTCTCACCCCATCTTATGATGCACAAAGGTCATAACCATTTTTGAGCAGGTCAAAGGGTTCCTGAGGGAATCTATGATAAATAAACTTTCTGACTTATTCAATAAGTTGTTGAAGATATCTAGTTAGAACTGTGCAAATTATTATCTTGGAATTTATTGAACGGGGTTTTGCAACACATTGACAGGATTGTTTTTCTCTTTGGAGGTGTTTATATGACAGTATTTGTGTAGATAGATTTCTTCCTTGTAGCCCCTTTTTTGGTAGAAAACACAATGAAACTGGTACGACAGGGTCAGAGACACTTTGCAGAACCAAAACCCCTTTTGTGCAAATTAGGTCTTGTGCTTCAACTTCAGGGAGGAACAGTGCCTAAGAAGTAGACCAGCATGATTGGTGAATCTCATCTTTACTTTATTTGCATTTTACATTTCCTTCTATTTTATTAATACACTGTGGGGCATATTTATACTTTTTGATGCAAAACTGCACTAACGCAGTTTTGCATCAAACAATTTAGCACCGGCTTGCACCATTCCTGTGCACCAGCCAGGCACATATTTATGGAATGGTGCTAGCCGGTGCAAAGGGTGGGCTATCGTAAAAAAAAAAATGAAGTTAGCCGGGTTGGGGTAGCGGTATGAAAGAAGGGGGTTTTGCAAAAAAAAAATGATGTTAGGCTGGTTAGAGGCAAAACAAATGCCTCTAACCAGCCTAACGTCATTTTCTGATGCAAACCATCCATACCACATGACTCCTGTCTTAGAAAAGACAGGAATCATGCCCACTACCCCGATCTCCAGCGCAGGGGACCAGTGACTCCTGGGCATGCCCATTTCACCCTGTGCCATGCAGGGGGGCCCAAGTTGGGCCCCCGATGGCACTTAAATTTTAAAAAAAAGAATACTTACCTATACTTACCCTACTTACCTGGGATGGGGTCCCCCATCCTCTGGTGTCCCTCAGGTGGGGGTGGGGATGTTCCTGGTGCTTGGGGAGGGCACCTGTGAACCCATTCCATGGTGTATAACCATGGAAATGGGTGCACAGGTCCCCTAACGCCTGGGCTTTGAACCATTATTTAGCCACTCATCCCACCTGTGGGTCATTTTAGCACAGGGGGATTAATATGGGGATATGGGGTTAGCACCACTTTTTAGATGGGAATGCCTACCTTGTATCTCATTGACGCAAGGTAGGTCCAAGTATCTAAAAAATGGTGCAAACTCCAATATTTTGACGTTAGACGTGTCTAACATCAAATTGTATAAATGGAGTTAGTTTTGCGCCGAATTTGCGTTAAAAAATGACGTAAATTCAGTGCAAATAGAGTATACAGGGAGTGCAGAATTATTAGGCAAATTAGTATTTTGACCACATCATCCTCTTCATGCATGTTGTCTTACTCCAAGCTGTATAGGCTCGAAAGCCTACTACCAATTAAGCATATTAGGTGATGTGCATCTCTGTAATGAGAAGGGGTGTGGTCTAATGACATCAACACCCTATATCAGGTGTGCATAATTATTAGGCAACTTCCTTTCCTTTGGCAAAATGGGTCAAAAGAAGGACTTGACAGGCTCAGAAAAGTCAAAAATAGAGAGATATCTTGCAGAGGGATGCAGCACTCTTAAAATTGCAAAGCTTCTGAAGCGTGATCATCGAACAATCAAGCGTTTCATTCAAAATAGTCAACAGGGTCGCAAGAAGCGTGTGGAAAAACCAAGGCGCAAAATAACTGCCCATGAACTGAGAAAAGTCAAGCGTGCAGCTGCCACGATGCCACTTGCCACCAGTTTGGCCATATTTCAGAGCTGCAACATCACTGGAGTGCCCAAAAGCACAAGGTGTGCAATACTCAGAGACATGGCCAAGGTAAGAAAGGCTGAAAGACGACCACCACTGAACAAGACACACAAGCTGAAACGTCAAGACTGGGCCAAGAAATATCTCAAGACTGATTTTCTAAGGTTTTATGGACTGATGAAATGAGAGTGAGTCTTGATGGGCCAGATGGATGGGCCCGTGGCTGGATTGGTAAAGGGCAGAGAGCTCCAGTCCGACTCAGACGCCAGCAAGGTGGAGGTGGAGTACTAGTTTGGGCTGGTATCATCAAAGATGAGCTTGTGGGGCCTTTTCGGGTTGAGGATGGAGTCAAGCTCAACTCCCAGTCCTACTGCCAGTTCCTGGAAGACACCTTCTTCAAGCAGTGGTACAGGAAGAAGTCTGCATCCTTCAAGAAAAACATGGTTTTCATGCAGGACAATGCTCCATCACACGCGTCCAAGTACTCCACAGCGTGGCTGGCAAGAAAGGGTATAAAAGAAGGAAATCTAATGACATGGCCTCCTTGTTCACCTGATCTGAACCCCATTGAGAACCTGTGGTCCATCATCAAATGTGAGATTTACAAGGAGGGAAAACAGTACACCTCTCTGAACAGTGTCTGGGAGGCTGTGGTTGCTGCTGCACGCAATGTTGATGGTGAACAGATCAAAACACTGACAGAATCCATGGATGGCAGGCTTTTGAGTGTCCTTGCAAAGAAAGGTGGCTATATTGGTCACTGATTTGTTTTTGTTTTGTTTTTGAATGTCAGAAATGTATATTTGTGAATGTTGAGATGTTATATTGGTTTCACTGGTAATAATAAATAATTGAAATGGGTATATATTTGTTTTTTGTTAAGTTGCCTAATAATTATGTACAGTAATAGTCACCTGCACACACAGATATCCCCCTAACATAGCTAAAACTAAAAACAAACTAAAAACTACTTCCAAAAATATTCAGCTTTGATATTTATGAGTTTTTTGGGTTCATTGAGAACATGGTTGTTGTTCAATAATAAAATTAATCCTCAAAAATACAACTTGCCTAATAATTCTGCACTCCCTGTAAATATGCCCCTGTATGTTTTTGGCTCTGCTTTTCTTCCTTGTTGGTGTGTACAAAATTAAGTACGGTTGTGTGAAACCTCAGCCCTTCTGGTTACTGAATCTGCATTCGCTTTCATCCCTGCTTTTCCAACCTTTCCCTAAGGTTCTCTACCTAGTCATGCCATCATCAAGAGGCCCCACCTGGGTAGAAACGCTGCGTAAAGCTCCTTTATGCACAGAGTCTAGTGCCCCAATGCTATAGAAGACCACTTAACAAGAAGAACAGCATAATTTGCGACTGATAAATATCGACCTGCTTTCGAATCACATTCTGTGCTGTGCCTTACTAGGGTATTTTTTTACTTCTGTGTCACTGCTTTTCACTCATAGAGGTCCGGTTGGACAAATTGGGCTTTATGAGTCACAAAGAACGGGGGCCCTAGACAAACACAGAAAACTTACACAAGACAAGATTCAAGTTTAAAAAACATGAAGGTTTATTTCAAATTGTGAATCATTACTGAAAGCAAAAAGTTTAGTTAGCCAGACAAATTCAAATCAGTAAGGTCAACCTTCAAAAATATTCAGTATAGAGTCAAATCACAAACTGCCACAGAGACTGCTTGACATGAAAATAAGGAAAAGTTTTGGACACATCCCAAAAACAGCACATTTTACTGTTTCGAAAGAGCAGAGAATCATGCGACATGCACTGTGTGAGGTGGCCCCATGGGCTGTACTAATAGAGTGACATTGATAGAAACTAATCAACACTGTAGAAATGATGGTATGTAAAACAGGCTCTCTCAGAACTCGCCTACAATGAAAATTCAGACCTACTTTCACATACATACAAGAAACTGACACAACAGCTTTGCACATATTCAATACAGTGGACTCTTCAGAATCATCCACAAGAACAGGAAAAGTCCTTGACTTGTTGCAGAGGTAGGCAGAATTAGAACGCAGCTTCCTCGAGAAAGAATCACATTTCATGTCAGCACAGAACCACAGAATAGAGTCTATTTCGACTATTTAACAAATAGGAAAAACTCAGAATGGGAGCGACAAATCATGTACGGTTATGCAACTTTTAAAAACCATCTTTCTTCAGCTGTCCATGCAACAAGGCCAAGGCTAGTTTTGCAAAAGGTTTGCTAGTTTGAGTGGCTTTCCTAATTTAACCTACTGACACAACATATACATTAATCTTCAATATTAAATCTGCTCTAATATCTATCTCCAATTTCCCGCTCTACAGGTGTGATCAAAAGTACGTAAGTTTGTTCAGGACTTTATCATTAGTGGTCACATTGACACACAATGGCCTTTGCTTATCCCAACATGAGGTTTCCCCAAAGCTTCTCTCCCAGCTTATCACCTAAAGGTGGCACATTTAGTGGATTGATACTTCATCCTTTATTGAACGTGAGAGTGGTGCATTACCCACAAGGCCGACTGCCTAACAGGCAGCTTAAAGTGATTGGGACTGATGAATATTTCCTTGACATTGATTTGAAACACATTTTTTATTTAGTGTTTAGTTGGCTCATTTTATGTTTTTGTTTCTGATTTTCTTTCCACAAAGTGTGTACAAAATTAGGTCAGATTACTCAAAGGCTCAAACCAAGCGGTCAAGATGCTCACAGTGGCCTTTGCCCATTCTCCCCCAACTTCTCTCAAGTCTCTCTCCCTTCACTTTGCCATCTTCACTGGGCACAGGGAAAGGAAAAACACTCTGCAAAGCTCCTTTGTGGAAAGTTAGCCTGATGATCTGACTTCAGAGAAGGCTGCCTGTTAAGCAGAATAGTATGATCCATGACTCGTGAACATCAGCGCAATATTAGAGGAAAGACTGTAAGTTCCGGAAAATCGGGAGCGACCTAGAAAACCAGTGTGAGTACACAACTTTGGAGACAATGTTAAGGTATAGACCATTACCTTTTAATGGCTGTTCGTTTGCATGATACGCTCTGAAAAGCATGGATGCGTGTCGATAACATCATTGAACTTCGTCATAAATGTACGAGAAGGTGCGTGAACCCGAGTTCACACAATGTGCCGACATATTGTGTCAGGCACAGAGAAATACTAGAGGCGTACTGTGTGGCACACGTGCTATTGTGCACCGTTGAAGATCTGCGTGAATGAAATGTGTTGAGGTACGAATGCAATCGCTAACCGACGGACTCTGATTGTGTTTTGAGGGAGATGCATCAAAGTAACAAGTGAGCATTGACTATTTTGTACAAAAAAAAATCAGATTTTTCATACTTCTAGTATTGTGATCTGCTTGGTCTGGATGGTCAAGACTTATAAAAGGACATTCAAAACAGAAACAAAACAAGTGTTCATTTAAGTATGTGGTTCGCTAACAGTTTCACAAACACACGATATATGCTTTGAACGTCTTAAATCTAACAACTCCCTAAGCATTCATGAGTGCAAGAGAAGAGCATTCAATGCAATGGCAAGAGTGGAAGGAATACTTTTCCAATTGTATATCAGCGTTTGATGAGGATGATTTTACACCTTTAAAGAAAACATATTTAAATATAGTTTTTTAGGTCCATGAGACTTAAAAATGTACAATCAATTTGAAAGCAAGTAAGACGGTGTAGGTGATGTTTTTACACATGCATTGGAAGATTTAAATGCACATTTTTCACCTGTAGCAGCTGTTTCTAGGTATACATTTTTTGAAGAAAGGAAAACATGAGTGTGTGAAAGAGTATGTGTCTGCACTTAAACTCGTTGCCATCACTTGTCATTTTGGAGTATTACAGGGAAAGTTAACACACAGGATAAACTGTGGGTCAATGAAGAGACTCCACTGAAGAATGTAATAGCACTGGTAAAAAAGCAGAATTAGGTGGCAGATGTGCAAAAGTTATCATTGATGAGTTGCATGACTGTAATCAAGTTAACAATGTCAAAATCACTTAAAAAGTTACTATTCGATAAAAAGTACACAGAGTACCAGTACACAATAATGCAAAAAGTGGGATGGATGAGAAATAAGGTTGATTGGGAGTATGTAAATATTATAGGTGTGGCAGCCTGGAACACTTGGCAATTTATAGGTGTCCTGCAAGTAGTCAAACATTTTCTGCATGTGGTGTTTTGGGTTATTGTTCCAGGGTGTGCAGGAGGAGAAACAATAATATAGTGAAGTATATCCAGGAAGAAGATAATGTAGAATATGATCAACACGAAGATACAGATGCTAGTTGTTTTTTTGCATTGAGTATGATGTTCTAGGTGTGGGACATAATTTAAACAAAAAACCTGTATGTAAGTTGTGTGAAGGGCAGGATATTGTAAATGTGGTTGTGGAGTCGGGGTGTCATTTACCACTTTCAATGGAAGTGTTTGGAAAGATAATTTTGTAGAAGTGGTGGGGGACAATTGGAATAAACAGATGTGGAAGCCAAAAGCTATACAAATGAGAGTATTGATGTGCTGGAATTTAGGCTGCTCAAGTTCGTTTAAATGCAGAAAAGTTGAGTGTAAATGTATGTTTCAGAGAAAAGACACTCATTTCTGGGATGGGCACATCAGGGTGAATTGGGAATAAATTTCCGACCCCAACACCCCAGAGCTAGTAAGACACTAAGAAATTATAATAATACCAGAGAAAAGTTATTTGAAGAATTTCTGAATGTATTTTCAGGAAAGGTGGGTTACACATAGTAGTAGTACTAACCATAGTCCGTTTGTTTCAAAGAGGGGGTAAGAACTCATCATAGAAGATTTGTCATGGAGGACTGTAGCCAAACAGGTAGATTGGTCTCCAAAAAATGTAAAAACAAAAATTGCATTGGCTAACAAGCATGCAACGACTGGTATGACAAGAAATAAGGGACAAAAGTCATTCTGGTTGTGATTGATGATTGGGTGACGGTAAAGAGGGACAGAAAGAAAAGTATTCAAAAGTGAAGGTAGGTTTTCTAAACCTTCAAAGGTGTGCAAATTATTTTGGAATTCTGTTTCGTTGAGTGATGGGAAAGTGTGACAGATGAGCAGGCCGTCCGATTACAAAAGTAAAATAGATGAGATAATCGTAGAACAATGAAATTATGATTGGATGGATAATGATGGTCTAGTGAACACCAAAGTGGGTGATGATACCCCAAATATGAGAAGAGATATGTATAATAATTGTGAAGAAGAACTTGATGTTGAAACTTTGAATAACTCTGCATATATGCATCAGATTACATTGAAGGGTACTGAAAATTGCAAAATGACCCCCAGGCAATAGGAAAATACTTACATGGTGAGGAGGTCTTTATTATTTTTATTTTCATCAAAAAAATCCCATTCTGGAGTTATGCATTTGAAATGTTTTTAAAAATGTTGAAAGTTTGATGGACGCCTCCATCAGGCTGACAGGGCCGTCTGTCAAACTTTCAATGCATTTACGGGAATCACCATCATGGCGGTTTCTAGAAATACAAGGGATGTCCTCGGGGCAGTGGGCATTTCAAAAGTTAGCACAAAGAGTACCCTTGCCATGGCAGTAGTGACATTATCCTTACCCTTGCCATGGTGGGAGTAAAGTAATCTGTCATGGCAACGGCCCATACTCTGTCTGTCAAAGTCTAAATCAGGCCCTAAATCAATAGTCCTGCATTATTCAGAAGTAAACAGCTACAGAAAAGGTTCACTTTTTCTAACTGTTTTTAAAGATCAAATTTATAGGCAAAGTTGGATTTTTTAAACTAGTTAAGAAATAGTGCTTTCAGAAAAGTATTAACCTGGCTGAGCCACCTTAGGCTAATTAGCCTTAGTCTACAGCTATTGACCAGCCCTGCCTTGCCTGTAATGAAGTGTGATATTCCTTCCAAAAACCACACACAAGACCATTTTGATTAACAAGTCAATCTGAACGGGCACTGTTGACCCATTTGAGCTCAGCAGAACATTCAGAGTGGGGGCTGCTGCACAACAGTGTCAAATCCTGCTTGACAGGCCTACCTGGCACTTGAAAACATTTTGCAATCTTGAAAAGGGTCAAACAGGCCCAGATCATAATTCTTAAGTAGCCTCTGTCTGGTTGCTGAAGGACCCTGCTTTGCCTTATTACACTTTTATCTCATTTTATGTTGTGACACCAGGGCCTGCGCGAAACAGAATTTTAGTGTTAGATGTGGGAGGACACCAGTAATTTTCATAGTACCCTAACCTACACACCCCAGCTCTCAGTACCGAGGTTTAGCATGGTTGAAGACTTTGACCATCTTGAATTTGCCTGGACACATTGTATCCTGGACAAGGCAATCAGAGAACTACTGAAAAATAGGTAGGTCATGGCCTGGATATGTTTACTCCATTGGTCAGAAAAGGGCTAGGAGAATCTTGGGGTGTTCCCTGCCCACAGGCCAGCAAACCCTACAAAGCTGAACCCTCACCCAACTTGTCTCAGAACATTAATGGACTTGTGAAAGGATTCCAGGTGGACTGAACCAGCTGCACTTGACAGCTGTGATGTGTGAGAAGAACCTGACGAGGTTGGGCCCACTTCTGCTTGTCATCCAAGGACAGAAGTATTTCCAATGACCATAAGACTGATCTTTTAGATAACTCCAGGATTATAAAAAAAACCTGCAGAGTACGTTTCTGTGAACAATCCGAGTGGACCACTTGCAACTGGACTGGGACTGTACTTTGCAACCTCCCTCTTCTTGATATCCTGAGAGTTTCTTAGTGACTTCACCTAAGGTCCTGGGGGCCTTAGAATTGTACTCCTGTGGTTGTTTGGCCACCAGGAGAAAGTTGAGAAACTGTTGAACATTTTGCCTCCAGAGCATCAGTGGGACCTGCCAGAGAAAGTGTCTGTAGCCAGTTCCACAGTGACAGATTGGATTTCAGCTTCATCTCATGAAGATATCTAAGCACCTCCAAAAAAATAACTAAGTTCCATCCTGAGTGAGGACTTAGAAAATTTCAGCAAGAAATCTCAAAAGCTCCAGAGAGCCTGCTTCAGGACTCAGGACCTCATTACGAGTCCCACTGCCAGACTCGCAGTGAGGAGACCGCCACAGAGCTGACGGTCTCCCCACCAGACCCATTACAAGGTTTCTACTGGGCTGACCGGCAGAAACCAAGATTTCTCCTGGTCAGCCCAGTGGAAACTGTGCAGTGACATTTGGTCTCGGCTCCACATGGAGCCGAGGCCAATGCCATTGCACTGGGGGGCCCGCCAGCACCATGAGAATGCACAGAGTGTGCATTCCTATGGTGCTGGGCAGGGGGTACCCTGCGCAGCCTATGCCACAGGCACTGGCTTTGCACCAGGATTTTTATGGCAGGGTCCCTGCCATTAAAAGGCTGGCAGAAAGTGGGGTTGTAATCAGCCAGGCATCGCTGAGTTCAGCACCGCTGTGGCTGGTTACAACTTTGACCACCATCACCCATTGTAAACAATGTTCCAGGCGGTGACGGTAGTCCCCTGGTTGTTTGACCGCCAGGGTCATAATGTGAAAGTCGGACTGCCTGGAGTGCGGCAGTCCGACCATTCCCACGAGTCTGGCAGTCCTGGGACCACCAGACTCATAATCGTGCCCTTAATCTTTTGTTCCATAGCAGTGGCTAGAGTTTCAGCTGCATCCAGCACAGAAAAGATTTTTCTCTTTAAAAAGTGATTACATCTCATTCTGCATTAAGACTTAGGCAACATTTCAACACTTATCTTCAAGAAAATGTTCCTTTCTGAAGTAAGCCTTAAAAGCTTAATGGAATTGTTTGACTTTCAGGCTTTCACCGGGACCAATACACTTGGTATAGCCTACTGGGCTCCTTTGCGGTTGGCCTAAAATTGCACCTGAGTCTGGTCTACCACAACTGTTGACTTACATTGAGTGCGTTATTTTTCTTGGTGCTTTTTCATTTTAATTCTTTAATAATTCATATCTCTGTCTCCTCTTTTTGTATTTTTGTAGTTTAGTCTTATTTTACTTATAAAGTCTTTCTCCTTACTCTCTCTTTATTTTAAAATTGATTTTGGAATTATAATGTGTTTTGTGTGATTTTTCTACAGTGTTTTCAATGCCTAAATAATGAACATACTGCCTTTGATTTAAGCCTGACTGCTTTGTGTCACACAATATGGATTGATCACAGGATTATTTAATTTAATTTGTGTGACATTGAGAAGGTGATGGTGCTATCCTTTGACATGGACACATGTTCCCCCCCAAATAATAAGCCACTTCCCAAAAGGCATTTTGCTTCTGTTGGAAACTTAGGCCCATATTTATGGATTTTGATGCACGACTCCATTAGCACAGTCTTGCGTCAAAATCCATAGTGACTGCTAGCGCCATTCCAGAACATCAGCCAGGCACCATATTAATGGATTGGTGCACAGTGGCACAAAGGACAGGCTAGCGTCTACAGAAAAGATGCTAGATGGGGGGGGGAAGGTTTTAGTGAGCCAGGAATGACACTTGTCAGGTTTGCCTGTCATTCCTGGCGCACTACCACCCAAACATTACTCCTGTCTAAGTAAAGACAGGAGTCATGCCCACCACCCCAATGGCCAGCAAAGGGTACCAGTGTCCACTGAGCATGGCCATCATACCCAGGGTCAAGCAGGGTGCCCCATGTAAGGGGCCCCCAATGGCACTGAAAAAAAACCATAAAAATATACCCATAAATCCATAAAAATATACTTACCTCTACTTTCCCAGGATGGGGTCCCTCATCCTATGGCTTAGCACCATTATATCCCATTATCTCCCAGTCTGGACTCTCACTCTTGCTACACATCTCTTCCAATGACCCCATGCTACTCTGTCCCCTTGACTTATCTATTCCCCTTTCAAAACAACACTGTTCACACACCTTACCCATATTGGTTGTATTTATACTCACCATCAAAGCCTACCCCACTCCCCCACCAATCCCACAAATCTTGGCAATAGAGGCACAGATCCCTCTCCCTTTAACACCTGTTATCTCACCTGCCTTTTCCTCTGTGTTCCCAAACCTATACTTTCCTTTGTCTCAACTCTTCGACCCATTTCCTCCAAACTTCCATTTCATCTCCATCTACCTCTCATTGCCATTCCTTTCTTAATTTACTTTTTAGCATACCCCTTACTATTATCTCTAATGTCTCCTCTAGTCCCATAAAATTGTTCCTGCTCCTTCTGGAGTCCAACAATGACTCTATCATGTCCGTCTACCTTTGTTATCTCCCTTCCTACCATTAAACTCCCAAGCTCTCTTTCACTAACCACCAGCTATCCTCTATCCCCAGTAAGACAACATCGATGAACAAAATTTGCATGAACATCCATAACCCATTCCTGTATCCAGTGCAGACCTTGTCTTTATCACTGAAACTTACATTGGTGAGGACATGAGGCCAACTTTTCATGAGGCCATCATAACAGGCTACCAAATCCGATTAGAACAGCAGTTGTAGGAACACAAGCTGAGGAGTATTGTTTGTCTTCAAGAACTCCTTACAGCCCAAATGTTCAAGATATTTATGCCAATGAATGAATATATTGAATCATCTGTTGCTCAGCTTCACACATCAGTCGATCTTCATTACATCTTTGCTACAGATTGACCGATTCCCCAGAACCTTCTCAGACTCCTTTCTTTATACCATCGCTGACCTCCCCATTAAGCAAATAACTTTTTCTTTTAGGGTGACTCTGACACTTTGTATGAAGGACATAGGCTATCCCATTTTATTCATAACTAAATATGGCCCACTAACCTTGTCAAGAATCTACATCAATTAATATAGCATTACAAAGATCTTTTAAAGTCTCAGCAATATTGTTTGCCATCGTTAGTCCTACAATACAGGGATGGAGCTCTTCAGCAGTTATATAACCATGTTGTGGACGCAAATAGCCTTGGGAAGGTGTTTGGAGCATTTTGCCAATATAGAAGGATATATTTTTAAGTCAGTATTTAGTAATGATATTGGCCAGTATGATGAGTAGTCCGCTTCATTCTTAACAAGATAATGGAAGCAGTAAATGCTAGTGGAGTTCCATTATTCAGGTGTTTTGCTTCATTCTAGATGTAATGTAATAGTTCTAATGATATATATTATATGTAGGTTAGCTCATGAACATATTATTGTTATTCTGAAGACCCAAAGACAATTTTTGGGTTTTGGTGAGGTTGTTTCTTATGGCTGCTCTGTCATGGATAAAGTGTTGCCAGGATTTCTACACATAGAACTGGTGGCAAATTGCCTTTCTTCTCTGGAATGTCATTTCTAAAGAAATCCAAGAGCCATTAACAAGTTGGACCAGAAATCAATTTTGCTACCATCTTTACACACACACATTTGTTACAGGGCAGGCCCGGAACTTAAGAAGATCTGTCTTTAATAACAAGTCAGATTAATGCTGAAGAAGAGTGATGTTTTCAGTGGACCATAGCAATAGGTAAGTTAATTTCTGATGTTTGTTTTCAGAGATGGTAATAACCACCTTGTAACATACAGTTTCGTAATTGTAATCAGCACCATCAAAGCCATCAACAGCAAATAAATAACTGGAGAAATGAGGTTATGTTTGTATTTATGGATTAAATGGATGTGGCTTTGCTCTGCATCACCTGGAGATTTGATCAGCCTGCTTCAGTTTAATGAATGCACAACTAGCAGGCAGTGTATACATTAGCAGAACAATCACCTAAGTTTAAGCCTTGGGAAGGAAGATAATGTTTCATTCCCTGAAAGAGTGTTGGTAAAGAGTAGGTAACACATCATGTACTAAAGTTTGTTTTACAGTTTCAAAGCCTCTGTATCGGTTTTTGCCAATAAAAAGCACGTTTCTCAATGTAAAAACCCCATTTAATGATTTGGAAAAGTCTTCCTGACTTCTAAAAGAGATTTTTTGACTATTTACAAAGTGAAGACAGAAGGGGGGGTCAACTAGGTATTTCTTTCCTCTCTGTGGGCTGAAAAGGTATGCATTAATGGTTGCTGTGGGTGGAATGCTTCATTCCGCCCACGGAATTGGCAGAGTTTGGGGACTGCTTTACTCCTGTAATGCAGAGTTCTGGCAAAATCTCGCCAATCACTGTGTGCCAGAATTTTTCCCATAAGGCTCCAGAAATGCAAGCAAGATTTGGTATCCCCGAGGGCCATTTTATAACGCAAGTGGTCGGGTGGTCATGAGCAGCCGTGGTCAGAGGGCTGTTTTTTAGTAGATTTGCTGCGGCTCGAACAGATTGTTACTCGAGCAGCAGCAAAATTAACTCAAGTGTAAGAACACTCCTACGCACAGCATGCTGCCGTTCACACTGATATTTCAGCACTGCTCATGTTACAGGCACTACATTTGAGCAATTAACATTCATATTTCCAGTTTTTATATAACTGCTCAGACTTCTGGGGAGTGAAACTCTGTGAGTTCTGCCCACCCCTAATCAATGGTTTGTGACCTCAGTTGCAGTTACATATCACTGAAATCTTACCATCCTTCAAGCTTAGGAGGTAACTTATTCACAAAGCAGAGTCTGTATTTATGGGAAAGCTTCTGCTTTGGGAATCATGTCAAAGCAGCTGGGCATGGGAGGGGCATGCAGTAGCCAGGGGAGCAATGCATTTTCCCCTCCGCTCAATGAGTTCGTACATGGGATATTTTTTATTTACAGCAGCACCTGTATATTTACTTGACAAGGGGTGCTTTAAATAAAAAACGAAATCCAGCTTGGGAATGCAGCTGCAGGGATGATGGTCGGCTGTCTCTTGCAAGCCACCACCCCTGCATTTGCAGTCATTTGCAGAGAGTCGGAAAAAGCATATTTTCAAATGAATATTAATTTGGAACGTTCATTTGCAACCCGCTGCAAGTAGGCAATTTGTGATCCAACTTATAAGTACACAGGTCAGATCATTGATTAGATCTCCATCCACAAACCAATAGGTATGAAATGTGTCCATCTCTTCTTTGCTAACGTCAATAGTATATCATCCCCAAGTTCTTGAATGGTCAACATTTTCAAAGACAAAAACATCGAAAGACACATTTCACAAATTCCACAAAGCCAAATTGCAAATGAAAACGTATTTGAACAAATTGCAGTATTTATATTATCAAGCGATAGCTATATTGGTACTAAGAAAACTAGCAACTTAAAAAAAACACTTGGGACCTCATTATAACTAGTTCAGAATAACTCCCGTTCTGTTCCCCAATCTGATAATTCTCGGGATGGGGAAGTAAGGAGAATTGCTAAATGTTGGGAATAACATACGGGAATGGGTGTTCCCATGCCAGTTCCTGCATGTTTTAACAGTTTTCTCCCTGAGATTTCGGCTCCTTATGAAACACCTCAAATTGCAATCTCAGTGGGGCCTGTAACTTCTGTTCCCCATGTCATCGAGAATACCAGGGCAGTTTATTATGGGGTTGAAGATGCCGGCTGAATATATTTAAATATATTAATAGAAATGATTTGAGAAACTACCTGCCAGCTGTAACAGCTGTGGCCAGACGTAGATCACTTAGGAATTAAACATTAGATGCTGCCAATGGCAACATGTTGCCTGGTTTTGTGCGTCTCACTTGGGTAGCTTTTAGCACAAATACATCTCCTTTGTTGAAGAATTGAGGCAGGGCTCTCAAGGCTTATGCTGATTATCCGCCTGCTTCAGGCAGGCTATTGAGAGAACACTAAACGCCCTCATCTATGTTGTTTACGTTGTATGCAGCACAATTTAAGATCGTTGACTCAGCATAATTGTTTGTTGACAATCTCACGATGATATCACTGTTTTTTGGAGCTGACAGCTTAATTTGCCCTAGCTCAGGCGCGCGACGCGGCTTTATCCGTACTCAATGGGAGCGCAGAAAGCATTCATCCAATGAATTGCTTGTTATGATTTAACAGCAATGTGTATAATGCCTCTGTGATACAACGATTTTTTTTATTAAGACTTAGTTCGTATCGTACGGGCGTCAGGAAGGAGACCTTGCTTTTATTTGACGTGCAAAGAAGTCCTCTTGTTCGCAAGCGGGTTGTCACAACCATTGAAAAAGAATGATAGAATACTTTTATTTTTGAGAAGGAAGGGCGCGTGTTTGAATTGCTTACACGCTTCCGTGCTCATTGAAAAGAAATATCTGGTCTTGATCAACACCTCGGCCAGGGTTTGAAAAGTGTCAATATTTTCATTCCCATATACATTGCAGCAGCGTGAAGGGAGGCGCTGAGACTTCACTCTGCCTCTCACTCATTGTAGACACCCAGGAAGCGTTTGACAGGTAACACACCAAAGGTAATTAGAAAATAATGTATGTTTGTTTCGATGCAGAGATATTTTAATAGCACAACCCTACCTAGGAAGCAAGGGGAGTGCTGAACATTGAACGAAACCCAGGGGTACAATTCATGGTTATTACTGAGAGGCAGTAACAGGGCGATTCTTATTGCAAGTGGTGATAGTGTTTTTTTGAAGAGATTGGTCATCAGCTTTCTTTTGATTTGTAGGAGGGTTGGAACAGTTGGGATGTAATTGAAGTGGCTGGTCTATATTCCGGAAGCATAGTTTTTTTTTTTTTTTTTTTTGGCAGATGTTCGCCCTCACTTTGGCAAAGTCCTGGCTCCTGGTGTTGTGCTGTCCACGGGAAGTAGCCAGTTTGTTGGCTAGGCGTGTCAGGGTATCATGTCTGATGGCCTTGTAGATAATGCATTTGGTTTTAAAGACATTGTGGTCCTAAAGGGACCATTTAGATCATTCAGTGCTGTCATAATGTAGTTTATTTTCTTCAATCCCTTGTGAAGAAATGCTGTGACATGTAGGATGAACCTGCACGGTGCAGGAATGATGTTACTTGGCCAGTGACTCCAACAAACTGTCGGAGCACCTGGGCGTGTAATGTTGGTATGAAATCACCTTCTGGGTGGAAGGAGTTCATCTTTTTCCAGAGAGAGGTTTTGTAGCATATTTTCTTGATTTTTCTGGCAATGTTTTCTTTGAAGGTGAGCTCTATGTTAAGCTTGAATCCACATGGCTTTGCATTGTCCTTGACTTGAGATGTACAACTGTCTAGGTTAATGCTGAAGAGCCAGGCACGAATCAGTAGTAGTTAGGAGCAGATAGTGAACAGGAAAAATATAAGAAGGTATTATGATTTTATTAGGAGACCTGCCATCCTGCCAGATCAGCATCGGTGCTATCTTCCACTTCCCTGGTAGTGGACACCTTATCATAGTTGGGTATCCCTGTCTACCTGGTGGGGAGATCTAGCATCTTTGCGATTGATACACTGAAGCCACAAAAGACGTTTGGTGAGGTCCATGCTTGTTTGGCCCCACTCAGCATTTTGTTTATTTTTAGTGAAACAAACTGCCTAAGTGCACTTCTGGGAAGTTTCCAAGGCTGAGAGAGAGCAACTGATAATGTTGAGGAAGGCTGTGAAGAAATGTCCTTGAAAAGATTTCACAGATTATGATGTTAGGATATTGTTTTCACATGAGGTGGCCTTAAGTGAATTCATTGGGGATGAGAGGAGGTGCTGATGTTGATTTTGTGTTGTGGGATTGGGAAATGATTGTGGTGATCTAGTTGGTGAACAGTTGAATGACTGATAAGGTGATATGAGAGTCAGGGAGAGAGTAATGCTGTGCTTGAAGTCATTGAGGGGTGATTTGTATCTGTTTATAGTGATCTTGTAGCGATTGGCTTTTGTAGAGGATAGGAAGGGTCTGCATAACAAGCAGATTTCTTTCACTAGGGAAGACTGTTTGAGGACATAGAACTGTTCCTATATGCAGTTGGTGTGTTTAATGCGTGGCAGAAAGCTATTGGGTGTATTGTGGTAATGAAGGATTGGGATTAGACATTGTGTATTCAGTGAGGTGTTTAGTTCTACATGTTGTCAGTGTTATGTTGTAGAAGGCAAGCAATGTGTTCTCTTATGATGTGGTCTGACTGATGAAAACTTCTTAGGGGCACTTTTGGTGAGTGTTTTGATAAAATGGAATGTGAGTGTGATGTTGAGTGGGTGATGTTGAGGATGTTATCTTTGTAGTTGCTGGGTTTGATGATCTGCTGCTTGATGTTCTGAAAAATGAGTAGTTTATCAAGGCACTCCATGATGGGTTTTCCTAATTCTGTAGTCACCAGGTAGGTTGAAGTCTCAGAGGAATATTAAATGGATGTACTGGATTAGGAGCAGGTGAGAAGATCTGAAAGTTCTTCTATGAAGTTCTTGTTGCGTGAACGGCAAGGCAGGGTAAAAGCGCTGTCAGAGATGGTCAAAATGAAAAGTGAAGGTGAGAAACTCTGATGAGTTATGTGTCTTTTTTGTCACTGACGGGGCAGAGGCAGAAGGAGCTGTGGATGATGATTTCCTAACTTAAGTATGCAATGTATCTGCTGGATGCTGAAGTCTGCAGGTTTGAGGAGGTCCATGGGGTGAGCTACCATTACTTCAGAAGTCATTCATAGCAAGCCTTACATCTCTTTACATTGCAGGTAAATATGTATTATTTTTACTTAACAGGTCGTTATTTAGCAAGTACATTTCTATCCTGTTGTTTAAAACAACAATGTGTGAGTGTATGTATGCATATATATTCCTATATAGGTACTTAAAACATAGTTACTCAAAAAATACAACTAATACTAAATTAATTATGATACATTTTTATTAAACATAATTTTACAAATTAAAATTACATTCTAATTGTAATGTTATTAACAAAATAGGACATTTGAATATTTGTTAACATAAATGTATTAAAATATTTCAAAAATATAACTTAAAATATGGGTTTATGTTTCTGCGTTTTTGAAAGTTTTTGAATAGTTGTTAAGGAGGTTTTAGGACTGAGAGATGAGTGTTGCAATAGGGTAGTTATGGGTTTTTAGGGTTTGAAGATGGTAGTGTAATGTGGAAATGAGGAGTTGTTAGAGCTCAGGAGTGGGTAGTGCATAGGACAAGTTTAAACTGGAATATGTGATATGAAGTAATTGCCTTGATGTAATTGTTTGAAATTTCTGGAAAAATATGCAAAACTACACACAATTAAACAAAAGCAAATCCATTATTTGGCGCTATATCTTAGCATAGAAAGTGTCCTAATGTCAAAAATTTACACAAGGACACACCTGACACTAAAACAATAACACGAAAACCACAATTGCTGCAAACAACAGCAATAATTTAAATTTAGTTCAGGCCCAACATGAAGGACTACATCAGTCAAAGACAAATCGAGGTCATTTCATTTAATTTTCAATTTGCTTAGACCAAGGGCAAACTCGTAATTCTATATGAAATGAAAACAACTGGAATTGCCCACCCAAAGTTGTAGGGGTAGGCAAGTCTTCCATAAAGGCTCTTGTTTTAGAAACCTGAGAAGAGAGAATGAAGCTGAATAAAGTACCGTTGGACTGGAGTTAGAAGAAGTCTACAGCCTGTGCCTGCATCCTGTAGATTTGTCAGGATGCCCAACTTGGACCAGGAAAAATTCAGCTGAACGACTCAGGAAAAAGAAGATGGCTCACCCTACGGGATGCAAAAGGTCTGGAATAAGAGACCCTATGGACTAGGCCTGTTTTTCTGCAATTATTAATATATGCACGTGTGTGTCTCTTGGCATTCGTGCTCTGGTTTAATAATACTACTAACACACATTGAGAGCAAAGTCTAGTGAGATTAGGTTTTCATATTTTTGGGGTGTAACAAAACATTGAATGTCTGGATGTAAGGGATGACAAACACAATGTCTTCATTTCTGTTCTTCATTTTTTATGTTTTTTCCTCTAACTTGACAGAAGAATTTACAATGTTTATTGTCATTTTGGTTTATTAAATGATGTTACAGATAGTGTTCGAAATCCCGATAAATGCCCTGATCATAAACATGTATTATGCCATTATTGTTATGTTCACCTAATATCAGAGTCATTGCACAATGTAAATGTATAGCGGCTATATTTCTGTTTGTTATATCCGGACACACAGCCATCAGGTTCAATCAATCAATCAATCAAGAAATTTGTATAGCGCGCTACTCACCCGGAGGGTCTCAAGGCGCTGGGGGAGGGGGGACCGCTACTGCTCGAACAGCCAGGTCTTGAGTTGCTTCCTGAAGGAGAGGTGGTCTTGGGTCAGACGGAGGTGGATGGGAAGGGAGTTCCAAGTCTTGGCTGCCAGGTAGGAGAAGGATCTTCCTCCCATGGTGGCTTTTCTAATGCGTGGCACGGCGGCGAGGGCGTGGCTGGTCGATCGTAGCTGGCGGGTGGGAGTGTAGAAGGTCAGGCGGTTGTTGAGGTACCTGGGGCCCAGGTCGTGGAGGGCCTTGTGTGCGTGGGTGAGGAGGCGGAACGTGATTCTCTTGCTGACGGGGAGCATGCGTTGGAGTATTTTCTGTAGTTTGGCCGTGGTTCCGGTGTAGAGGGTGTTACCACAGTCCAGTCGGCTGGTGACGAGTGCCTGGGTGACCGTCTTCCTGGTTTCGGTGGGGATCCATCGGAAGATCTTTCGGAGCATGCGTAGGATGTTGAAGCATGATGATGAGACGGCGTTGACTTGTCTGGTCATCGAGAGGGAGGAGTCCAGGATGAAGCCCAGGTTGCGTGCGTGGTCCGTTGGTTTGGGTGCGCTGCCCAGGGCAGGGGGCCACCAGGAGTCGTCCCAGGCAGAGGGTGATGATCCAAGGATGAGGACTTCCGTCTTGTCTGAGTTCAGTTTCAGGCGGCTGTTCATCATCCACTCGGCTACGTCTTTCATCCCTTCGTGCAGGTTGGTTCTGGCGGTGGCTGGGTCGTTGGTGAGGGAGAGGATCAGCTGGGTGTCGTCGGCGTAGGAGATGATGTTGAGGTTGTGATGGCGTGCGATGGCTGCGAGGGGGCTCATGTAGACGTTGAAGAGGGTGGGGCTGAGTGATGATCCTTGTGGTACGCCGCAGATGACTTCGGTGGCCACGGATCTGAACGGGGGGAGGCGGACTCTCTGGGTTCTTCCGGCGAGGAACGAGATGATCCACTCTAGTGCCTTCTCTTGAATTCCGATGTTGCTGAGGCGCTGCTCTAGGGTGCGGTGGCAGACAGTGTTGAACGCTGCGGAGAGGTCCAGGAGGATGAGGGCCGCTGTTTCCCCGTTGTCGAGCAGGGCTTGGATGTCGTCAGTGGCTGCGATGAGGGCGGTCTCGGTGCTGTGGTTGGCTCGGAAGCCAGACTGTGAGTGGTCGAGGGATCCATTAGTCTCGAGGAAGGCGGCAAGCTGTCTGTTGACGGTCTTCTCGATGACTTTGGCAGGAAACGGGAGGAGCGAGATGGGCGGTAGTTCTTGAGGTCGGTGGGGTCTGCTGATGGTTTCTTCAGGAGGGCGCTGAGTTCGGCATGCTTCCAGCTCTCCGGGTAGGTGGCGGTGTTGAAGGAGCAATTGATGATGTCCCGGAGATGGGGTGCGATGACGGAGTCGGCCTTGTTGAAGACGTGGTGGGGGCATGGGTCGGTTGGTGATCCGGTATCGATGGTGTTCATCGTATGGATGGTGTCTTCGGTGCTGACCGGGGTCCAGGCGCGGAGGGTGGTGTTGGGGGGCGTCGGTTTGGTGGTTGGGTGCGTGGTCTGTGCGCCGAAGCTGTTGTGTATGTCGGCGATCTTGCGGTGAAAGAACGAGGCGATTGAGTCGCAGAGGTCTTGTGAGGGGGTGATGTCGTTGTTTCCGGCGCTGGGGTTGGAGAGCTCTTTGACGATGCTGAAGAGTTCCTTGCTGTTGTGTGCGTTGTTGTCTAGTCGTTCTTTGAATGCTGTCTTCTTGGTGGTGTGGATCAGCTGGTGGTGCTTACGGGAGGCGTACTTGAGGGTGGTCATGTTGTCTGTAGTCGGGTTTTTTCGCCAGGCTTTTTCGAGGGTGCGGCAGTTCTTCTTGGAGTTCTTGAGGTCGTTGTTGAACCAGGAGGCTTTCTTGCTGTTGGGCCTGATGGGATGGGTTTTCAGAGGTGCGAGGTTGTCAGCGCAGTTGGTGATCCACTGTGTGAGGTTGTTGGCTGCTTGGTTGGGGTCCGCTGAGCTGGCGGGAGGGTTCTGGCTCAGTGATGTGGAGAGCTGGTCGGTGGTGATCTTGTTCCAGCTCCTGCGGGGAGCCTGTTGTGGGTGGTGGTGAGTTGTGGTTTTTCTGAAGCTGAAGTGGACGCAGCTGTGGTCTGTCCAGTGGAGTCCGGTGGAGTGGCTGAAGGAGATGTACTTGCTGGAGGAGAAGACTGGGTCAAGCGTGTGTCCGGCGAAGTGGGTGGGGGATGTTCGGCAGCTGTGAGGGTGTCGTCGGAGTTGGTCGTGATGCAGATGGTGTTCTTGTGGACAATGGCGATGCCTCCTCCTGTCTGGTTGACGCGGTCCCTCCGGGTGATCTTGTATCCGTCCGGGATGGCGATGGCGATGTCGGGCGCTGAGGAGGCGTTCATCCAGGTTTCTGTGAGGAAGGCGACGTCTGGAGATGTGGTGTCGAGCAGGTTCCAGAGTTCCACGGCGTGTCTGTGGATGGAGCGGGTGTTGAGCAGGATGCACTTCAGGTGGTTGCTGCTGGTGCTTGGTTTGGCGGGCGCGGTGCGGGTCTGGATGCAGGAGAACTTGCAGGATTGGCAGGTGAAGGGTCCGTGGGTGCGTCTTGGGGCGGCACGGCAGCACCCGGGGATCCGGCCGGTGTTGAGTGCGAGGAGGGTGGCGGCGCTGTAGGTCTTGCAGGTGGGCTGGCCTCTGCGGGGGCCAGGGGGTCTGGCGCTGGGCGCGGGCCAGGCGCGGACGGGTGCAGACGGGCTTGCCTCAGGCGCGCCTTCGGCGCGCCAGCGGGCGCGCCCGCTGCGTGGCCTCCATAAGAGTGGGAGAGGGAGGGAGGGGCAGCTGGGAGGTGGGAGCGGGGCGGCCAATGGGGAGCGAGGGGGGCGGAGCTGCGGGACGCGGCGGCGGGAAACGGCGGCGGGAAACAGGGGGAGATGCTGGGCGCAGGGACCCAGAAACAGGACCAGACTGGGCAAAAGAAGGTGAGGATGGCGAAAAAGGCGGCAACAGGACACAGGTAAGGAGCAGCGGTCAGCGGTCACACAGGGGCTGCGTTGCGGTGAGGGGAGCGACCTGCCTGGTGAACAGGGTCAGAGGTTAGATTGCAAGGTGCACCCTATTGACTGCAAGTATACGCTTTGGATAAGGCGCAGCAAAGTTGTCCCCTTCCTTTGCTGGTCCTCATTCACGCGCCTCCATCAGCTGTTATACAGGTGTCGTTAACTTGTAGTTGGAAGGTGAAGCTTCAGACTTCCATTACAGGCCCAAGATAAACAATACTCGAACTGCAGTAGTTATAGCTTGCTTAATGCTGTGTCTAAATTGTCAGGTGTAAATTCTGATACCAAATACTAATACAAATATAGTGTAAACAATAAAGGTGAACCCCCAGCCAGATGTAGTGCTTTTTAAAATAATAGGCTTTTTAGACATTAAAATGAATTGAACAATTCAAATAATGCGTTCTACTGAAAAATCAAAATCCTCTTTCGATAATATTCTCAAACTGTAATCTGGCAGGATTTTATAATACAGTCTAGCATTGCAAAACTGTGACAGCTATGAGTACATAGGGCTATGGTCACCCTTAGGTTCAGCTTTACAAAGCGTTGGCAACATTCTAATCCAGTGGTTCCCAACCTTTTGACTTCTGTGGAACCCTACTTTATCATTACTGGAACCCAGGGACCCCCACTGAAACATTATTGGAATCCAGGGACCCCCCACTGAGTCATTAATGAAAGCTGGGGACCTAATCTGTTAATATTATTGAATTTTCTAAGCAGTTGCGGACCCCTTGAAGAGGCTTTGCGGACCCCCACGGGTCCCCGGACCACAGGTTGGGAACCACTGTTCTAATCTATGTATCCTGTGAAGTACACAGTTTTGTCTCTTTGTCACATTCAATGGACCAGTGAACAAAAGGTGACGCAATGTAGCAGAAGACTCAACTATTGAAAAACTGACCCTTATAATGTAGGACACAGTTGCTACAGTTTTAACACTGGATGTAACCTTTAAAGTCTGAGGGAATGTGCAGAGTGAGGATAGGGTTTTGCAAATGTTGTTATAGCGTGCTAGTTACGTTTCTGAAGTTGTTTCTTGATAGCTATCTGATATTAATCTGATCTCTGTAATTTGTGCTTATGCTTTTCATTTGTCTGCAAGTGTCTTGAAGACTTGATGGGCTTGCACTTAACTTGCAGTTCCTTCCAGGGGACATATTGGTGCCCTTAGAGTGCCTCTGGTTTCTGACACGCCGTGGTTATTTATTGTGTCACGGATCAATATCCTAGGATCTCTGAGTCAAGGTATGTGCTGTATTGCATCAGAGACACCTTCCTTTGTGGCCACACTGCGTAGGTTTAGAGGTTACAAAGATGCAGCAGGAGACCTTGGTTTTCTTATGGTGAGGAGCGCATGATTACTGATTCTGGATCTCGTCAAATTTGCTACCGGTTTCTAGAATGCAGTGTCAGCCCACAGAGGTCAAAGAGGGTCGAAATAGGTGGCCTGATTAATCAATAGCTGTTATATATCACGAATCATACACTAACGGGAACCAGGGAGCTTTACATGGCATAATGGACCACGTATCAGTGAAGCAACACAACAATGGCAAACAATCATGGTGTACATTAAATCGTAATAGGCATGGTTGCTTGCATAGAACGAGAGTAATACAACATTATGTTAATAAAATAAGGTGGTAAGTATCACTTCTAATCCTAAAAATTTGGAAGCATTTTAGAAGCCTACATGCTGATTCGCTTGGGTCATGCTGTCACATTTTAAATTGTCTGGTCTCTTTTCCATCGTAATTTTAAAAGTGTACAAGGCAAGGTTGTTCTGTCTCTTTCTGGTCCTGTTGCACTTTTGCTTCGAATGCGTACTGTGTTGCATAGATAGGCCGTGTGCACACAGTACTAAAACTACCTATCAATTCAGGGATATTCTCTGAATGCTTAAAAATTGATTTTTTTATTTAATTCCCTCCAAGTAGGCAACAAGAGGTCTATCCAGGTCAGTCACTCAGTGCTTAATTTGTGGTTTTTGTTTCCGGTGCGGCCCACCAGCACTTATTTTTGAGGACCGGCACTTATTTTTCTGCCTCAAGCATTTACTGCTAGTAAAAGACACATATGGGAAAGATGGAGGAAGAGAAACATGAAAAAGAGTCACAATAAGACAAAGCAGAAAGTTGCAAGAGTGAGTTGAAGGGGCAGGGAGTGGCTGTAAATGGATTGAAGAGACCCGAGATGGCTTCAGCATTACGCTGCCTCAGTATTCTGTGTCTGCACATTTATTTGCAGCAGCCGCATGTTTAAGAGGAGGGCTTTGGGCATCGGCAAGTTTTTATTTACAAATTAAGCACTGCAGTCGCTAATTGTCATATTAAATAGCTGAAGTGGTGCTTGTAAGTCAGCTGAAGGAAGCAACATATGCAAACAGCTCAGGTTTCTGTTTGCAGCCATTTTGGGATGTATTTACACAAAGTTTACTTGTCCAGCAGCATAGAAGCTTGAAAAGCGGTTCTAGTGCTGCAAGTGTTCTACTTTCTGATCTAACTGCCTTTCCTGTTGCCACCTTCATTCTTTAGGTTAGCAGGCAAAGCAACATGGAACTTTTAATGCAAAGAAAAAAAAGATCAAGTATACAATTATCTACATTAAAAGCTAGTAAAGCCAGGGGAGGACTAAAGTTACTGGAAACTCAAACTATCAACAGAGTTTTGTGGTTCATTTACACCACACTTAGGGGGTCATTACGACCCTGGTGGAAGGCGGAGAAGCGGCGGTAAGACCGCCAACAGGCTGGCGGTCTTTTTTTTTTAATTATGACCATGGCGGTTACCGCCATGGTCATCCGCCGCTTCTCCGTTCTGCCCGCCAGGGCGGAGACGACCGCTGGGCTGGAGACCAGGGTCTCCAGCCCGGCGGTCGTCACTATACCGCCGGCGGTATTTTGACCCGGCTGAAATCCATGGCAGTAAGCACTATCAGTGCCAGGGAATTCCTTCCGTGGCACTGATAGGGGTCTCCCCTACCCCCACCCTGACCCCCTCCCCTACACCCCCCACCACCCCTGCCACCCCCCAAAGGTGGCAGGGCCCCCTCCCCACCTCGACCCCCAACATCACATCACTCAATAACACACGACACGCACGCCGGCACCACCAACACACACTAAACGCACACACACCGACATACATGCCAACATCCACACACACAGTCAGACACGCACACCCACATTCAAACATACACGCACACAACCATATAGACATACCTACAGTCATACACGCACTCATTCCCAACCTCACAACTCCACCGCAAGCATACACGCACTCACACACCCCCACTACATACACACACGGACACCCACATGCACCCACACAACACACAACGCCCCCCTCCCCTAACGGTCGATAGACTTATCTGGTCCGTCGATCCTCCGGGAGGGGACGGGATCCATGGGGGCTGCTCTGCCGACACCACACCGTCAACAGAACACCGGCACGCCGAATCACAGGACGTGATTCGGTGGGCGGTGTTCTGTTGACGTGGCGGTGGAGCAACCTCCAGTTCCCCGCCGCCCGCCAGTATGGCTGTTGGCGGCTCTCCGTCCGAAAAAGGACGGAGAGCTGCCAACGGTCATAATAAGCCAAGCGGCAAACCGCCATCACTGGCGGTCTTCCGCACGGCGGTCCCTCAGCGGTCGTGGCAAAAGACCGCCGAGGTCAAAATGACCCCCTAAGAGCCTCATTTACAAGAATCGGATGCATCAGAGGACCTACTACTCCCTAACTATGCCATGAATATGCTGTATTTACAATACAGAGCTCCACGGCTCACGTTTTCACAGATGCGTCAGATATCCTGGTGCATCTGTGGTGCCAAGATGATGCTTTGCTGGACTAGCTGCAAAACAATGACCCTACTCCAGCAATGCGAGGAAGGCTCTCATAGAGAAAAGCCCTGCATCAGTTTAATGCCTGCTCTGGGCAGGTGTTAAAATTCTGATGCAGGGAAGATGCAGAATGACACAGTGAAATGTTGTAAATTTCAGTGTGTCAGTTCTGAATGGCTTTTCCCGAAGGAACACCTACCTTGCATACATTATACCTGGTGCAGGTATAATCTGACGCCAGGCTTTACAAACTGATGCAGTGGGCCCAACGCATCAGTTTGTAAATGTAGAGCCGTGTAAAGCACTGCTTGCGCCACTGCTGTGTAAAAAACAAATGAGGCAATGGTGGTGCAAAGGCCTTTTAAATTAGGTCCCAAGAACTCAGGCGGTAAGCCCAGAAGACCCTCTGAATCACCCTCACAAGGGTTATTAGGGATCTTGAGGTGTATTTCACACACTGGTATTTTATTATTCCTAGGATCAGAGGTAACTACAAGTAAAGCAACCTTAACAGGTCAAAGAGGGCTTGCAATAGCAAATCCTCTTCTATAAATTCTTTATGAATACTCGTGGGGATACATCAAGACCTGGAGACTTTCTTAGTTCATGGTCCCATACCCAGGAAATTGTGCATCGAAGTTGGCATGACCAGAGTAAATATGTATTTTCAAGCTGGCAAAGCATCCTCATATGGAGAAAGATCAATATAATTTTGTGAAGAGGTTCAGTACCTTGATGAAAATGCCCTTTTATAAACTTTGGAATTCAATATCAAACACATGGTGGTTAACAGTCAGTTTTGTCACCTAATTTTTAATGGATGGGTCTTGATCCTACTATTTATTGAAACACAAACAATGTTCTAGAATTCTCCTAAATCGTTTTGTAGCCATTATGAGTCTGACATTGCCAGTAGCTAAGCTACTGAATATCGTGTCCTAGTGCTGTTTGTAGTGTTGTAGTCAATGAGCGGTCTATGAAGGGAAGATTGATATTAACTGCTCTGTCTTCATGAAATTATATTCACCAGTCTGGATATCTTTGAGGAAGCCTTTCTCAAGAATATGTACCAAAATCAAACTTGTAGATCTTCTAATGGATGCCTTGACAACATTCAAATTATTAACCAGGCTTGTGCCATTGAGTTACTGTAGGTGAAAAATCAGCACTGACAACTTTGTAACTGATCCTTACTCTGACACTTCTTTCCTCAACCATCTGCCATCTCATAGAGCTCAGTAAAAATGCTGCAACCAGACTATAAATATTAACAATGCAGGGTACTTTGCATGATGCCCCCTTTCCTAATACTTGTTTGTATTAAACTAACATTATGTGTACCAATTAATCAGCTTCATAGCAAGGTGTTTGGCAAAAACAAGGTGGCTTTCTTACATCAAGTGACTGCAAGAAAGACTTGCTTAATCTCATTTTCATTGTGTGTAATTCACATTCCACCAAAAGAGATTTCTCAAGTAAACGGAGGTAAACAACAATCTTCTAACATTTGGTCAGGTAACAGATGTCTTTGACATTGAGGAACATAATTTTTAGATTAATATAACTAGCCATTGTGAGATACTTGAATGATCCCTGTTGTATGAAGGGAATCATCTGTGAGCCCCATGAAGGTGCAAAACACTTCTTTGTTACAGAACCCCAAGCAACTAGGTTCAAACTAGGTAACTTATTATATATAATGCCTCTCAGAGAGACTTCCACAAACATTTGAGTATCAGAAACACGAAGGCAGCTATGAAGGCCCACTGAGCCTCACTATCCAAAAAGCCACTTGTAAGTGGTAGCCAGTAAAAGATGTTCATGTAGGCTGGGTGGACATTTCATTTCCGTCCGGATGTTGCAATTTCAAATATGATTTAAGAGCTTCTGGATAAGTAGTGGTTTTTGATATACTGATTAACTTGGTCCTCATTGTGGTAAGTTTGTAAATTTAGAGCTTGCATTCATGCACTCTGAGCTTTAAACATAGGTACCAATATTGTGGTCTGAACCAATTCTCTCTCAACATCATAAACTATAAAGATTATGGCACCCTTTGAGAAACAATGATGGAGATTTTCACGTTGCTTTGCAAATTTGGATCTGATGATGATGACGAAAATCACACCTTCATGGAAGGGGATTGGTACATATATGCCGTCTACTACACATAAATCTCTGTGAGCCCCTTTGAAAATTGTATCTAGTTTGACACTGTTGTGGATCCTGTTTAGTTTCAATGGGTCTCAGGAGTTTAGCTTAGCCTTCTGGCTTGCAGGCCTGTGCCCCCATCATCTAGTGACTTTTAACCTCCTTAGCCTGCTCTATCTTAGCCTATGTATTTTATTATTTCTCTTAAGATGGCTTCCTCTGTTTAGAGTTAGGGCAATGTTTTGATTTACATTATCAGTGCCACTCTGGGAAGGCGTCACTATAAGCATCAAAATTGAGTGATGTACATAGGTACATAGCTATTTACATCATGTCCCTTTCCCACTTATATGTGACAGGATGATAATGTACTCTTGGTAGGAATTGTTTACATAATTGCTGCCACAAGCCTGCCCCTTATCTATTGTTTGGGAACATAACCTGTGTCAGGGGTCCTAGAAGATCTGTTTAAATACATCTCACACTGACAAGGTTATCAGAGGGATTCCTACCAGATGCTATTGATGCCATTCATGCTGCACTTCGCCCTGATGCAGACCTAGCCTTTGTGTCCTCACAAAGTCTGACCTAGACCTCAATCCATGGTAATGAGAGTTGGGGGTGCTTCTCATGGACATGGTACTGGCAGATTAGAGTTATCACACCTAGCTCTCATGAAGTGAATGTTGGACTTTTTTTCTTATGCAGGGTCATCCCCAATCTTTTTGCCTCCTGCCTCCTATTTTTTCTGTCCTGTTGTTGTTGGCTTTTGAACTCTGAGCACTTTACCACTGCTAACCAGTGCTAAAGTGCATATGCTCTCTGTGTACATTGTATGTAATTGGTTTATCCATGATTGGCATATTTGATTTACTAGTAAGTCCCTAGTAAAGTTCACTAGAGGTGCCAGGGCCTGTAAATCAAATGCTACTAGTGGGCCCGCAGGCCACATAGGTAGCTCTGTAATCATGTCTCAGACCTGCCACTGCAGTGTCTGTGTGTACAGTTTTAACTGTAAATTCGACTCTGCAAGTGTACCCACTTGCCAGGCCTAAACCTTCCCTTTTCTTACATGTAAGGCACCCCTAAGGTAGGCCCTAGGTAGCCCCAAGGGCAGGGCGCAGTGTATGGTTAAGGTAGGACATATAGTAATGTGTTTGTATATGTCCGGACAGTGAAATATTGCTAAATTTGTTTTTCACTGTTGCAAGACCTGTCCCTCTCATAGGTTAACATGGGGGCTACCTTTAAATCTGATTAAAGTGTAGATTCCCTTTGGGAGCGGATGGACGTGTGGAGTTTGGGGTTTCAGCTCACAGTTTAAAAATACATCTTTTAGTAAAGTTGATTTTAAGATGGTGTGTTTGGAAATGCCACTTTTAGAAAGTGGGCATTTTCTTGCTTATACTATTTCTGTGACTCTACCTGTTTGTGGATTCCCTGTCTGGGTCAGCTTGACAGTTGGGCTGGTTGCACCTCACACTAGACAGTGTCACAAAAGGAGCTGGGGTGTAGTCTGCATTTCCTGATGAGCCATCTGTGCTAGGAGGGAGGGGAGGAATGGTCACTTACACCTGAAAGGGCTGTGCCTGTCCTCACACAATGCAGTCTCCGACCCCCTGGTGACTGTCTGGGCCCTGGCCTGGGCAAGGCAGGATTTCACATTCAAAAGGGACTTTACTTTGAAGTAGGCCTACTTCAAAGGAGAAATTGGGTATAAGAAGGGCACCCAAAACCACAGACTTTACATCACTTCTGGACATCAAGAGGAACCTCTGCCTGGAGAAGGGCTGAAGAGCTGAGGAGACCTGCTGCCCTGCCTGTAACTGTGCTTTGTGGAGCTATCCTGCAGTTGCTGCTTCTGCCAGAGTAAGAGGGCAAAGACTGGACTTTGTGTGCCTTCCATCTTGTGAAGAAATCTCCAAGGGCTTGATTTAGAGCTCGCCTCCTGTTGTTTGAAGTCTCAGGGACAGCAAAGACTTCTCTCTGCTAGCACCTGGAGTCTCTGGAGAGACTCCTGCTCTGACAAGTGGTGCCCTATCCAGTCCCTGGGCCCTTGAAAGGAAAGCTGGTGGAAATCCAAGGAAATCGACTTCGACGACTTCGGACCGACGCCGCTTCTGAATCCGGTGACGCCGCCTGCAACCGACTCCGTGATCTTCGCTGGAACGCGATGACCTTTGCAGGCCCGACGCCGCTGCAGCCTCGCTGAAGTCCGCGACTCCGTGGAAGTCACCGCACCACGTCGTGACCGACGCTGCTCGAAGTGCGCCGATTCAACATTTCGCACAGACGCCGCGATCCCCGACTTCGCGCATTGACTTGTTTTCACTCTTCACCAAAGGTACTGTACTTGGGGGTCTACGCAACTCCTTGTCCGGCGCCGCAGGTGTCAGCTTGTTGGGAACGACTCCATCGCGACGCTGTGTTAACACCTCATTGAAGCATTTTGTGTTCCTAAGCGCTATTTTTTAGTTTAATCTTTAAAAATGTATAACTTGACTTGTGTATGTTGGATTTTTGTCGTTTTGGTCTTGTTTTGTTTAGATAAATATTTCCTATTTTTCTAAACTGGTGTTGTGTCATTTTGTAGTGATTTCATTTGGTTACTGTGTGTGTTGGTACAAATACTTTACACTTAGCACTCTGAAGTTAAGCCTACTGCTCACCCAAGCTACCAAGGGGGTAAGCAGGGGCTAGCTGAGGGTGAATCTCTTTTACCCTGACTAGAGTGAGGGACCTTGCTTGAACAGGGGGTAACCTGACTGTCAACCAAATACCCCATTTCTAACAGTTAGGGATTAGGGGCCATATGTACAAACACATTTTCCCATAGACATAGAATGGGCAAAACTGCTTGCTACATCTGGCCTTAGGTTCTCTATGCTAGGGATTTTACATTTTATGTTTGTTGCAATATGGTGGGGGTCTTTGTATTCACATCTATCATGTCTAAAATCAGGCTTCTTTTATTGTGCATTATCCTAATCATTGCAGCTCATGCATTTTATCATAGATTGCAGCCTTTTCAAAAAATATATTGAAAACTCTTCTGCATCTCCATTATTGCCTGTGTGTGACTGAGACTTATTGCTAACGTGAGAAAAGAGTAACTTCTGTTCCACCACGACTGTCCTGAGATGTCGCACTCTCGAGGCCATGCATAAGGCTCCCAGAAATCACCTTTTACTGTTTGGATTTTTGGTGAGGTACTGCTTGTGATCCAGGAGGGTTGGGCCGGTAGTTGTGACTTGTTGTAGGAATGGCCTAGTCGCCTACAAACAAAAGTGCTGTCATCGCCAAAAACCAGCAGTCTCGCCTAGGGGTGAGAGTCCAACAACGACAACACCTAGGTATAAGTGTAAATCTAAAGTGCACAGAGATCTTTGCACATAGATGTTCCAATCTGAATTGACCCACGGATTCACCATTTTAAAAATAATCACTTCCACTTATGAAAAAAACAGGCTTATTGCGTATTTACTTCTAGCTGGGGCCTAAAACATGGCAATCCTATATTAATGTTTTAGCCATGTATGCATTGTAATGATGCTCTACTGCGCTTCCGCAATATCGCAAATTAACCAAAGATTGCGAGAGACAGCGGCCCTTGATCAGGCCATCTTTATGTGTGTTTCTGGGAAGTGTCAGCACACTTTCATTTTTTATTTGGATAATGAAATCTAATGGCAGCGATACAGAGATCTGTATGCGTGCATTCTTTCATTGTGCAGTTAGCTCGGTACAGACACATTGCACCTCTGTGTTATGACTCCTGACTCTGTACTGATGTTCGGTTTACAAAGTACGTAAGTGCACTCCTCTGAGTACCTCTCATATAATATTATCATATATAATTGAATTCAATTCCAGCATTAATCATCATATCAATATACTGCATCACTTTCAGCAGCATTTAGCTGCTTCGCCTACCCTCTCATTATCCTCGTGCCCGCATAATGACGGACATAGTGCAACCTCGCACGTAAGATACTTGCATTTCTAATTTAGCACATCATGCACGTACTTTACTAATGCATGGTAACAGGGTGATGGAAATTAAGTTAAATGATGCCAGTGGGCCTTAAATTAGGTTCATAGAAGGGGGAGATATTTAACTGATACACTTTATCAGCTCGTCCCACTCCTGTCCTTCAAAAATGAAACCAGCTCTGCAGGGCTGGCTTTAGTGCCGGAGGCACCTGGTGTGACAATCTCCCCTAACCCACTCGCCCCCCACCTCAATTGGCCTCCTTCTAAACAAAATCCTTCATTTCCACCCTTAAACAGTGCTTTTCATATCGCCATTGTCTCTCCCTGATACACATTTCATTTTTATAGCACTATCCGTAGTTCACTCACACTCAGTTCTGCAATGTGTAAGGTACATGTTCTTTGCAGCAGGCACATTAACCCTCTGTGTTAATTTAGCATAAATCAAAACTAACACTACACAAAACTAGACCTCTCTTCATCAGGACCATTAATCACCAGAGTTATCTTGAGATTTGTAATGTTGCCTGAAGACTGCTGGACACACAAGGAACTCTGCAGCATGTGCTGACTGCTGGACGCGCAAGAAACTCTACAACACGTTCTTTTAAGCCCATAAGTAATTTATAAACACAGAGTCCTACCCCCAGGTCAGCACCAGGTGCGGCTGCACCGGTCGCACCACACCAAATCCGTCCTTGCAGCTCTGCAATAACAACAGGAATAAGATGCAGTAAATGGCTTGCCTACGTCACTATAATAATATGAATGCCACATGTGTTGGCAAGAATGAGTGTGGTCTGTGCACAATATCTTAATTGTGAGATATATGTGCTCATTGTGATTTAGATGTCTTTGCATATGTGCTTTCTGATCTCAGGCTGTGCTTAGCACCTAGAGGCAGCGGGACACGTGTCCTTAGGGTTTGCTGTATCAAGGCCTTTATGGAGGTATATTTCTGAGTGACTCTCCAGGGAATTCACAGGGTGATCAGGTGGATCGAGTGGCAGTTGTTGTCTGACCAGTATAATGATCAATGGGATGGATGTTTAAATGAAAAGAAGCACCGTGAATTGAACTAGTAGCATAATTAGGAACTCAAGGGTTTATTGGGTGCCCCTACAAATCACTTCTATAACTTAAAACATCCAAAATGCTAACACTGTTCACCAACTTCCATGTTTCAGTTAAAGCAAATATCATTCGGCAGGTTTTTTCCATACAATAATCTAGTTAATACAGAACCTGAATTAAATCCTGACCGACTAGGGCGTACGTCGATTTTTCACCGTGGATTACTCAATCCTTAGATTCAGCTATGCCTAAAACAACACAAAATAGGAAATCTAATTCCATATCGGCTCCATGGTACACTCCCCGACTTACAAGCCTGCAAGAAAGCTGAAAGACTTTGGAGAAGAGACTACTCAGAGATAAGCAAAACTATAGGGAGACCATCAGACAATACCCAAGTGAAATTATCTCCGCAAAGAGAGATTACTGTGAGAAAAAAATAAAAATGGCCCTGAACGCGTCTAGAGAAATATTTCAGGTTGTCAAAGTGCTCTTAAATCCATCCTCTAATTCGCCAATATTGGAACCAAGCTCATCTCATTGTAATGACATTCTTTTGAAATGAAATTGACAACATTTATCAGACATTTAGGGCCTCATTCCGACCCTGGCGGTCTCTGACCACCAGGGCGGAGGGCAGCGGAAGCACCGCCAACAGGCTGGCGGTGCTTCCTGGGCTATTCTGACCGTGGCGGTAAAGCCGCGGTCAGAAAAGGGGAACCAGCGGTTTCCCGCCGGTTTTCCCCTGGCCCAGGGAATCCTCCATGGCGGCGCTGCTTGCAGTGCCGCCATGGGGATTCCGACCCCCTTCCCGCCAGCCTGTTTCTGGCGGTTTTCACCGCCAGAACCAGGATGGCGGGAACGGGTGTCGTGGGGCCCCTGGGGGCCCCTGCACTGCCCATGTCACTGGCATGGGCAGTGCAGGGGCCCCCTAACAGGGCCCCATACAGATTTTCACTGTCTGCTTTGCAGACAGTGAAAATCGCGACGGGTGCCACTGCACAAGTCGCACCCCTGCAACTCCGCCGGCTCCATTCGGAGCCGGCTTCCTCGTTGCAGGGGCTTTCCCGCTGGGCCGGCGGGCGGCCTTTTGGCGGTCGCCCGCCGGCCCAGCGGGAAAGTTGGAATGGCCGCCGCGGGCGGTCATTCGGCGGTAACCGCACGGTCAGAATGACCGCCTTAGTCCTGTTAATTCAGACCTTCATCCCCAGGTCTGTAATAATGGCCACCAGGGTCAGAACGCTGTTCTTAGGACTTTTCCAGTTATCCTTCCAAACGATCTTATAACACTTTTAAATAAAGTTAAATCTGGTTACCAAGTGGATCCAGCCCCCATTCATCCTAGTCAAGGTATTGGAACAGATAAGGCCTACTCTGCTTAATATCTTGAACTTGTCCCTTGTTGAAGGAACGGTACCTTTGCCTTGGAAGCATGGTAAAGGCTCTCCTAAAGAAAACCAATTTGGATCTCCTTGACCCAGGGAATTATAGGCTTATTTCCCTTTTTCCAGGAGTAAGTAAAATCCTGGAAAGCTATGTGAATAATTATCTTTCGGACTATCCTGCGAAGTAGGATATTTTGTATCCTACCCAGAGGGGCTTTCAACCCAAATATGGAACAGAAACAGCCCTCCTGTCAGTAGTTGAAGAGGTCAAAATGCTGCTTGATCGGGGAGGTACAGCGGCCATCATCCTCCTTGACCTTAGTGGGATTTTTGACACTGTCAGTCATGAGACTCTTGTTGAAAGAATTCAGAAAGTGGGAGTGGTTGGCCGCACTCTTGCCTGGCTTCAATCTTTTCTAAGTAATAGGACCTTCCAGGTGTATGAGTGTGGTTGTACCTCAGATATTTTTCATATGAAATGCAAAGTTCCTTAGGGTTCCTCCCTAAGTCTGACCTTGTTTAATATAAACATGCATCCCTAGGCAGATATTGTGTTGGCTTTTGGGATTTCTATAATCTTGTATGGAAACAACACACAATTGTTTTTCTCTCTTTCTCATTCTCAGGCTCCTTGCTCCTTAGGCCCTTGTCTTACTGCAGTGGCAAAGAGCATGAATGACTCGGCATTAGAACTTATGGTCCGGGGTAAATCTCCTGATCCCCAGCTGAATTTGAGATGGCCTAACTCTCTTGGCTCTCTTCCTGCCCCCAAAGCCTGTCCTAAAAAGCCTGGGGTTTTGGTAGGACAATGCCCTAACTATGGACATTCAGTCCACACAACTAGCCTCTACTTGTTACAGGATCCTTAAACCTTTTAGATAAATTCTTTATCTACTCCCCTTCTCCTGCAAAAGGATAGTAGTTCAGGCACTAATTTTAGCTCACCTGGATTATGGAAACTCCTTGTATCTTGGTGCTCCCAAATCAGTAATCAGGAAATTACAGGTTGTACAGAACTCTGCAGCCCATTTACTTTATAACATTCCCAGATATGTGTCTGCTCAGCAGGCTCTGATCTCCCTTTCCTAAATCCCTGTGGCCCAGAGGGGCAACCTTAAGTCTCTGTATACTGCTTATGGCTACACTGGACACTGGCCCATCTCCCTGTAAATCTCTGATCACCCCTTATACTCCTTTGAGAAATCTTTGGTGTACTAATGCCTGATTGGTTGTGGCCCCCCACATCAAAAGAAGGAGGAGTGGTGGGCACTCTTTTTAGTATAATGCTGCCAGGCTCTGGAATTCTTTGCCTCTCCCCCTATGGCTAAAAGATTCATAACTCTCTTTCGCAAACGCCTGAAAATGTGGCTGTTTTGCTCTTCTGCAAATTAGTGAATTCTTGGCTTAACAGCTCTGCTCCTTTTTTCCTGTTGTTAAGTGGCTTGCCTAGTGCTGGGATGCCTATGGGTAGCTGTGCACTTTGCAAATGTAATTAATAATAACAATAATAATAATCAAGGTAAACCTTATTCCATGGGGATTACTGATACTTCATTCACTTGCGGTAAATATTAGTGGATTAAATTCTCAATTTAAATTGTTCCAAAAGCTAAGATCTTGACCCAACCACTTGTACTAGCAAAACTCATTAAATCTGTGATACACTTTGTAATTTTATCATTCTGGTGATGGAAAAACCAGTAAATAGACACAGGCAGCCTAGAGAAACAACATAAGGAGACTTCTATATATTTATTCATCTTCCTTTAGTGTTCATAATTGGAGGTTGACCATTAACACTAAACAACTCTTGAAGCCTAGTGTGATGTTATCTTGGAATACATAGGGCCAGTCAGTTTTTGCCGTAGTCAGGTCAAAATCCATATAACATTAACTATTTCAGTCTTATATCATCGTTCATATGTTGTAGAAGGACAGGATAGGTTTTAACTAATTTCTTACACCCCCACATCCTTATTTCACAGCACATGGTTTTCCCATCTGCACTAATCTTTCTATATGTCACTTCCCTTGAGCATCTATCTGTTTATTAGAAGTTCCAACAACAAAGCTGCAGATGCGGTGTTCAATTTGTAGAACAATAAGGATACTGTGTTGAAACCATGACGTAATATCCATATCTCCAAAACTGTAGTCCGCCTGTTTTAAATGCAGGTAGAAGTTTGGTGTAGTCACTGCAGAGACTACTCCATCTGCACCGTGATTAAACCCCTCAACAGCACAACAAAGTAAGGGCTGTCAGAAGTTGGCCTCTAATTCTACCCACTTAATTTAGATGGGCAGAAGTAGAGGTCAGTTTTCACTACCCGTCACCGTCAGGGAAACCCTGGTATTAAGGACAGCCCAACAAAGTAAGGGCTGTCAGAATTTAAGCTCTAATTCTGCCCACTTAATTTAGATGGGCAGAAGTAGAGGTCAGTTTTCACTACTCGTCACTGCCAGGGAAACTCTGGCGGTAAGGAGCAGTGAAAACTACAAAATGCTCCTCTTGGCTGCCAAACCTCCCCCGCCAAATTATAAATCGGCCCTCTAGTGCAGGTCCCCAAAGCCTGCTCAGAAGCCAGAACTGGTACACCATATACCAAGGCTGGGGAGTCTAGAATACACCTTGTACCTCTTTAAGTGACTTCCACACACTCTCTACCTTTTTACCACTTTTATGACTCATTCGGCCGGAACAGTTAAAACCCAAACACGAAAAGTCCCTGAAGAATTCAGACTGAACCCTTGAAAAATATATTATTTTGTCCAGAATATACCAATATAAATCTATTAAAGTTCTTATTGCTGGGCAGAGTATATAGAAAATCATATACAATTTGCAGGGTAGTAGTTTCTCTGTTTTAGGTCTTGTCACTAACTGTCTAGATTACCTCATGTCATCAATTTGTACTCAGGGAATGCAGACTTTGAATCAGCTCCCTTCAGCCATTGGCATTCGTGCGGTTTTAACATATTGACATTGTTTTGATGTGTTGTCGATCAAGTCAATGGAATTTTGAAGATGGTTACATTGTTCTGTTTGTGTTTCCATTAGGTTTTTTGGAATGGAACATCAAGTAGTCCCTTTGATAGACTGCAGATCTAACTTTAGGTTCAACATGTGATGGAGAGGCACTGTGTGTTTTTTGATGTATTTACTTGGCTGACACAATGACAAACATAACAGTGTAATAATAACCATGCACATATCTTTCTAGTTATTCCCCTTTTACAATTGTTTATTCACGTAACTCAAGTATATGTTCAAATACCAAAATGCTAATTTATTAATGTTGTTACTCACCGTAATGTGGTATTTCAGTCTGCTTGAATATATGTTCTTGTTTTTGCTGTACTGTTTCGAAGTTGTTCTTTCCAGCGATTGTTTTAAAAAAATAATAATATTTCATGATTGATATATCATCTTCTCATGTATTGTTTCTAAAGAATAAGCAGGGGTTTTTACAAAGTAAGTAGGTGAAAGGTTGGGCTTTCGACTGATTGTTTATCTTGAAAACGTTCAGCAATGTTCAGATAGATTTATACAAACTAGAACAAAGCACTATGAGACAGAGAGGACACCATACCATGGTCCGAAAGTGGTGATCATTCACAGCTGTACTCACGTTGTCTGTCTGAAAGCAATGAGGAAGGTACATCCAGCCTACGCTTGGTTTACCTTCAGATTTACAGGCGCAGATGCAGCTGTCTCTCTGCTGAACATAGGTTCTGTTGTAAGTATGCAAGTCCCAACCATCTATGAAACTTAAAGTAGGCCGTTCCAATATTAGGTTTAGCTTAGATAGCTGAAAGAAAGGAGGAGCTGGCTAAATGTAATAACATAATCATAATGTTACAAGATATTTTTTTATTTACAATTTTTTACAAAAATAAAATAGTATTTTTTTTGCTCATTTTTATATTAGTGACAACACATGTTGTGCTCTATTTGTGATGAAAGATGGTTTGGTGTGCATCTAATTATCCCTGCAATGTTTCACAAAACTGGTTGTTACCTAGAACGTACTTCACAAAACACACACAAATAATGCTGAGTGGGTTGTGAGGTGGTTGCAATCCACTGGGTTTCCGGTTTCAGGTTCGCCTATTATATAAATCCTTAGAACCAGCAGGTCTAAAAACGATTTCTGGACCATGTTCTGGAAAGAAATCCAAAACAATGTGTAAACATAATACACCATAACAGCACAGTGCAATACAAAATAACACATCTTAATATAACATAGCATAGAAGAGCACCATTCAACATAACATACCAGGTCACAGCACAACATGAAACAAATTAGGGTACCCTAAAATATACAGAATGCAACACAACTTGATACAACATAACACACTGCACCACACTAAAACATAACAAAGCTTGATACAGCATGACACAACATAATACAATACACCATGAAATAAGAGAGCACAGCATGGCTCAACAAAATACACCTGACATAACAGTATAGCACAGTACAATAAAACACACCCAGAATAACACATCATGACACAAAACGTCAACACTCTAAGATAACACAGAAAATACACACCGTAGAATATCACAGCATAGCACAACATAACCAACCCTAGCATGACAGAGCCTATCACAAAATAACACAATACAATGCGGCACACCATAACATAGCGCAGCAGAACTCAGCACCCACAGCATAACACACCTAAACATAATGGCATTGCAGCACATAATAAAAATAAAAACACCCTATGTCAGCGACTTCCCAATGGCCAGGAGAACAAGATCTCAATACATCCCTCTTCTCCCCTGCAGGACAAATACCATCCCTTTAAGGGAAGTTTAAAGTCCAAAGAGAAGAAGCGGCTAGAGGATAACTTCCAGGTACTGACCCTGGTGTCAGGAAGAAAAGAGGGGCCACACTTGTAGACGGCATCTTTGCAGTGGCAACTGGAGGAAGAGCCAGGAGCAAACAGTGTGGGCGACTGGGAGAAGAACAGATGCTACGGCATTTTCAGGTGATAAAAAGGAAGCAACCTGAAGCAGAAAAGGAGATGACTCAGGAGGCCATTTGCTGTAGAGCTGCACATTCCCGCGACACTTCAGGAGGAGCGTGGCTCCGTCAGGTGTGTGGCCAGGTGCGGGGACTGGCAAAGATACTTGTGGCTATCCGTCGACCCCAGTAGTTCTAACAAAGAGAAGTCACAAGGTGGAGGGGGGCTCTGTCTTGCATGTCAGGGAAGGGACTGAGTATAAGCCTTACTACCCTGTTGGAGCAAAGTATACGTTTCTGTATATTCTTCTTTTTCCTCCCATACCTAAAAGGGAAAGAAACCTTTCTTCCCCCACCCCCTATTCCAACCTTTTGAATTTCAGTGCACATTCAGGTATCAAACTAAGAAGGAGAATCAAATACTCATTAATACTTACTGTGGTTCTCTCTCGGGAACAGCAGACAGACCTCCTCCTTTGAACCTAGAAGAGAGAAGAATAAGAACAAGCATTAATCTTCATCTGATGTTTATGTTGAAATATCTTGAGAAGAATAAATATGAAAAGTGCAATCCCTAATTAGAGTGCGACTAATTCCTAAGAAGCCCTGCCAAAGCATCACACTCTGACTTAGCACAGCATGAAACTTACTAGCATATCCTATTATACTCACCACAGTACAGCAAGACAAACAACATAATAATGAGCTCTGCATCAGGGCCTGCAAAAATCCTTCACCATCTTGCGTTGAACGGATTCCACTTGCACTCCAAATACACCTCAACCCCCCTGGAAGTGAACGGAACCTTTGGAGATAGAGGCCTCATAAAGGAACTATGAGGTGACATCCCAAGTGAGGAGGGACAGCGGCGGTGCCTGGAATAGAAGATGATCCAGTGAGAACTGTAGGCTGAGTACAAGCTGAGAGTGGGGCAAGACCAGGATATTGTGTGAGTGCCAGCGCAGTTCACAGACCCCACAGAGCGAGAGGGTGAGAAGGCGAGAGGGATAGACATCTGGCTGCAAGAAGACCCTGTGACAGGCTGGCTGGTGACGCCCTAATACAGCAAGTGTGGAGCAGAAAGAAAGTGAATGGCTGTCGTCTGAGAAGAGTACAGTAATTAAAGGCAAATTTGATTGCGCAGGAAGGCTATTGCATCACTGCTCACCCATTGCGTTCAAAGACTGTACTGGACCAAGATGCACCCCGGTTTATTATCACCCTGTCCATCGCAATGAAATCACTTGAGGCAACAATTTTGGCCACATGCCTCCCAACACTCAAAGGAAATGTTGATCTGGGGAGAAATGAGTGCTGCACTACCACTCGCAGCACGCACATGGAGGCTGCGCAATACTAAGAAACACCTATGCTCCTTGTACTCCTTGTCCTCAAGGTGATATCTTTCAAGGTGCAAATGCACAGTCAAGTGATCCACAGCAATTACAGGCACATCCAACTGCAGAAAAAGAAAGCACTGTGCTGCTGCTTGCAGCCGGTCCTCACAGGGTGCATGGAACCAATACATACCTGTGCTTGCTTGCATCCTAAAACCAGGGACTGCATGAGACTGCGACAAGCCTGAGCCCCTGGTCTTTCTTCCCCCCAACGCAAATAAGTGAGGTTACATGAACCAAATCTGACATATCCCTAGTCCAAAAAATGAACCCAAAGGGCACAGGGCAAGCTGTTAAGAGAGATCTGAGCCCAGAGACTGGCTGGACATGCACCAGTAGACTAGTGCCCGACCGTGGTAAAACTCAAGCCCAGAAAGTTTTTCTCCACCACAGCAAAAGACATCATGGAACTGCTAGTGATGCCCTCAACAACAGCAGGTAGCTCAATAAATCAACTCGAACCCACCCTAGGGAATCTTTCAAGGCAATTCAAAAGGATACTACAAGTTGTCCTTGAAACCAAATCCTCACTAGAATCAAAGAGAAATGCAGTCACCACAGAATTGACTTTACTCAGGACAAATCATAGGAAACAAATAGAGTGCATTGAAGAAACCGAATCGGCCATCACTATGATACGCCCTGAGACCCAGTTATGACTAATAAGGATGGAAGTGACACAGCTATGGATGCAAGCAGAGGATGCAGAGGGATGCAGAGGGATGCTAGAGATGTAATAATATCAGAAGTTGACCTTTAATTCTGCCCACTTAATTTAGATGGGCAGAAGTAGAGGTCAGTACCCATAACCGCCAGGCGGTGAAGAGACTACCTCACCTCATGGACCTGAAACATGTCTTCATTTTCCTGGCTAAATTGTGAGTGGTGGATGCGTGTAAGTCCCACTTTTTCCAATCCCCTGACAAAAGGAGTATAAGTCCCCACAGAGGGTGAACAGCTGACAAAAAAGGTGGAAATGGAAATACCAAAGGAGAAGGGACCTCGGCAATCATGGAACCGCCACACCAGGAAACAAGGAGCTATTGAGCAAGCCGAGGTATTAAACATGCTCGGAACCCCTTTGACATACTGAGCCCGGAGCATGGATTAGGGAAACAAATGCATCAGAGGAACCATGCCACACTGGGGTGACCCTGACTCCCAAGCTGGTGGGTGACATAGCCTGAAACATGAACAGTAACACTTAAAAGAAAGAATGCACTTCTGTAGCTCCACTGTGGTGACCACAGTTGATACAAGAAAGCAATGATCCAAGTGTGGTGGAACTGCACATGGACTTTAAGGGCTGGAGGGGGTGACAATTGAAACTCACCCCTAATCTCCAAATGGGAAAAAATAGACTTTCTCAGAGAGGGTAATCTTTGTTTGAGCTTATTGTATTTTATTGGCATGAGGTGGAGCACATGACATGCTGGGGACGGACCAGCTGGGAAGTTGGTTAATTATGTTTATTGTGCTTTTCGTGCAACACACACTGTGTCACTTGCAAATGCCTCCTAAGTTTTGGCAATGGGAGACAATTTATGCGCCTTGTCACATGGTCTAACTAGCACTGAGGAGGAGGAGGGAAAGACACACACTGGATGCTCGAGGCTCCATGCCACACTAAAACAAGGACCTCACATAACCCCACAACTGAACAATGATGACAGACGCCACAGGGACCATGACACCCACATAAAATATCCTGACCTGGAACATACAGAGAATGGCCACACCTCGTAAACAATGTACAGTCTATATGCACCTCAGTTGATGAGATGTGCAAATATCCACTGCTTCTCAACACCTTATCTTATGCCCATTTTGGAAATACAAAGGTTTTCTTGATAACTATTTTTCACTCTTTCTATTTCACCAAATGAATTGCTTTGTACCCGGTACAGAATTAAAACCCATTGCAAGGTGCAGCTCATTTATTGGCTCTGGGTACCTAGGGATCTTGATGAACCTACAACCCCTATATATTCCTGCAAACAGAAGAGTCCAGCAAAGGTAACGATATATTGCTTTAAAAAATCTGACATTGCAGGAAAAAGTTACAGAGTAAAATGTGAAGAAAAATGGCTGTTTTTTTCAGCTCAATTTCAATATGTTTTTATTTCAGCTGTGATTTTCTGTAGGAAAACCTTGTATGATCTATACAAATGACCCCGGGGATGCAGAATTCAGAAGTTTATCTACTTTTCAGAAATGCTTAGCTTTCCGGGATCCAGTATTGGTTTCACACCCATTCCTGTCACTAACTGGAAGGAGGCTGAAAGCACCAAAAAGAGTAAAAATGGAGTCTGTTCCAGTAAAATGCCAACATTGTGTTGAAAAATGTGCTTTTCTGATTCAAGTCTGCCTGTTCCTGAAAGCTGGGATGGTAATTTTAGCACAGCAAACCCTTTGTTAATGTCATTTTCAAGGAAATAACCACAAGCCTTCTTCGTAGCCCTTTTTTCCAATTTTTAGAAAACAAATGAAATTTTAGCTGTATTTTGTCTAATTTCTTGGTCTCCTCCAGGGGAACCCACAAACTCTGGGTCCCCTTAGGATCCCTAGGATGTTGGAAAAAAAGGACGCAAATTTGGCGTGGATAGCTAAAGTGGACAAAAAGTTATGAAGGCCTAAGCGTGGACTACCCCAAATGGCCAAAAAAGGCCTCAACACTGGGGGGGGAAGGCCCAGCAGCTAAGAGGTTAAGCATTTTGCGAATGTGAATTTGTATGTTAGCCCTACCCACGACTATGGAACTGAACATAGTTTGTGCACAGCACAAACAAAATGCCTGCGCAATCTCAATGTACTACAGTGCAGTGCATGATAGCAGGAAATAATACATGGATCCTTTCACACCAACCTTGTGCTCACACTGAGCCATGTGGCAGTTCTGGCTCCTGGAGTTCTTGTTTTTAAAAATGCAATTTGGCCTGTGTCTCAAGAATCCAGATCTAATGAAGCCATTATGCAAAGTTTAAAAGTCAGCAGAATTCACCTACTCTTTCGACAACACCTAGACAGAGGAAGCACGGTTGCCAAGCAGTAATCAAGCATGTTGCATTTTGATTGCCTTTTATTAAAAAAAAGAATACTCAAAGCTTTGTTTAGGTGTTGCCAGCACAAAAGAAATACTCCAAATCATTCACCAAGCTGTGTGGTAAATAAACACTAACAACGTATGGAGAGGATGTAGCGTAACGGGGAACCAGGTTCGAGTCTCAGTGTCAGCTCAACTTCTGCTGTGATTCTTCGTAAATCACTTATCATCCCCATGCCTAAAAACTAAATGAATGTGTTCTTGTGTAATGTAAACTGGTGCTCATGTAAAGAGGTCCAGTACCTCCATGCAAGTTGGCGCTATATAAAATGTGAAAAAAAACACAAAATACAGAAACACGAATAACTGGTGGGTGAGGAGGGGGATAAAGGAAGTCTAACAAAGAGTACCTGAATCACATGGAGGGGGGTTAATGGTGGGAAACTAATTAAGATGAACAAATCTGTGCTTGGGCCATGCTTTGCAGACCAAACAAGAAGTGAGCCCAAGGCACAAACTGGCTGAATAGGAGACACTAAAAAGAGCAGCAAAGGGGCCAACAAATGGTAAGCAGTCGGCGAGTTGCAAACCCCTTACTGTGCACAAAACTGTCTCGCAAGAGAGAGCGCTAGTGTATGCTGCTCACTCCTAAAAAGTGCCAAACTCTAGATTTAAAAACTTTGCCCACATTGTCACTAAAAGCTATTTCTCTTTGTAGGCTCATCTAAATTTAATTCTCCATCTCCAACTAAGAAAATACTTACAAACTCAGTAAAAGTTATTTCCTACTTGATATACAAAAACTGATTGAATGGTGAAATAAGAATTTTTGGTACTCTGAGTGGAAAAGAAGCTTTATAAAATACCTCAGCCAGAACTGGCTTACAACTATTCTGCTACTCATTACACCTCAAGAGATGGAACATATATCTTTGACTGGGAGAGTTATTAATCCTTGTTTTGAAGACAACAGCCTAACGTCCGAGTTTAGGAAGGACAGGCTAGTGTTAACTGCTGATTACATAGCAGGAATTAGCTACTTGGGAGTGGACAGAAAAACATAGCAGGACAGACAGACATACTTTACTCCCTCTTAGAGATGCCAGACGGGCTCCTACTATTCATTTATAAGACCCTTCTAGACAGACAGGTTCTAGACACAGTGTGGGAGAGAAAAAGTATGCACCCTGTCAGGTGGGATGAAAGCTCAACTAAATATAGGAGTGGGTAAGGAGGTGAAGACAACCTGTCTATTGAAATAGGAGCTCCTACAATATTTTATAGTAAGGCAACGAGAAACTTATAGAAAAGGAAGTGGGGCTGCAAGAAAATAGAATTACAAGGCAGAATTTATCCCATCATTTGCAAGTGCACAGGATACATCTGGCACCAGGAATATGCTCCACAAAGGTTCAAAGGCTTAAGCCCTACCCTCTATTACGATTCCCTGGTTCGTGGTCCTAAACATATCTAACCCACCACCTCTCCTGATAATTAGATCAGGCCCCACTGCCCAATAATTCCTTCTGAATCAAAGAGACCTTTGAACTGAGCAAAGGAGGCTCAAGAAAGTCAATAATCCTTGTCCTGTCTGGGATGGCACTCCTCACCTCCAACTAGCGTTGCTATGCCCAGGGCTTCCAAAATGGAACCCACACACCTCCATGTTATACACTATGCACAGGTACACACACATTCAACACATCACACGTGCAAGCATCACATGCTGTTCAGTGCTTCATATAATCATTGTAGGAAGCTGGCCCAGTGTGTAGGGAATACCTATGGTACTACACCTTATACTAGGTCCTGATTAGATAGTGTTACAGTGTCTAAGCAGTCAGGGCTCTCTAGGGTAACTGTGGTGAGCTGCCAAAATTTACCCAGAAGACATGTGAAGCACTTGCAATACCACAGTAGTCACACAGTAACTTATTACACCTGAAAGGAACCACACAGCGTTGCAAAAATAAAGGTACTTTACACCACACTAGACCACCATTGGTATACCTCCCTCTGGCGATGTGAACTCACAAAATATACACTAATAAGTACTCAGGAAAAGCATAAAATAGCAAGAGCGCTATGGGGGGGCAAACCATATACTAAAAAAATGGAATGTGAAAGGGTGCCCCCCACCAGAGAGTATGGAGTAGTTAGCTAAGGGCTGGGGAAGAGTGAAATCCCAAAAAGTATGTACCTAGTAGATCACCAGAGGCCGAGTGCAGAGAGGTAAGTCACCCAGTTGTCCTACAGGCTAACATGGGGCATTGTGATTGGAGAAATGCAGAAGCAGGACCAGACTGATGGAACCTCAGGGTGGATCCCGGGCGAGAAGGACCTGCACAAGAAGGGGACAGAGTTCAGTCCACACAGGAGTGTCTATATGGGGCAGGAGGTAATGTCCACCCTTCTGTGGCTGAAGATCCGGGTAGACGGTGATAAATGGCGTCCAGCAGTGCGGTCCAGGAGCTTCAGTGAAGTCCCTGAAGTCGCCTACAAGCTGTCCCTCGATGGTCGCCGGACTGCAGGCAGGTCAGTGGTCAGGAGGAGTACCAACAACCACAGACAAATGCAAAACAAGCTGCTGGAAGTTTTGCAGAGCAGTGGAGAACCAACAAGGCCGTGGGCACAGACTCTGGAAGGGGAGTCTGGGCTGACCCTCAGGAAGGAGGAGAACCAACAGAAGCAGTCAGAGCCCCCACATCAACCCACTGGCAGCAGACACAGTAAGTTGCAGTGAGGCCCAGTCAGCACACCTGGGGAGGAGTCCCACATCGGTGGAGCTGCAGAGAGGAGACTGTCCTTGCGGAGGTAGAGTGCTGGCGGCAGGGGCTACTTGGAGCCTGAAGATCCCTCGGAGCAGGAGTCAACAAGCTTTGGTTGGTGCAACAGCTACAGTGCACAGAGGTTCTGTCCCAGTGGCAGAGGCAAGGGCTCACATCTCCCACATTGGAAAGAAGGCAGTTAGGACCCAGTGGGTCCCTAAAAACCACCACCTGTGTTGGAAAATCTTCACAGATTCGGATGACAGCCAGACATTGTTGCCTTAGGTGCCTGCGGATGCAGGAGAGTGACTCCTTCACTCCAAGGTAGGTGCTTTCTTGCTTCTTCGTGTAGTCAAAATCTTGCCGACCCCAGAGAATGCACAGCCTTGGAAAGGTTACAGAATGCTGACAGGAGCTGCGGAAACAACGCTGCAAAGAGAAGACTTCTCGGGCGGTGCAGTCTTGTACAGTTCTTGTGTGGCCCAGCAGCAGTTCCAGAGGCCAAGCGCAGAAGATGTCCTTGCAGAGTGTTACACAACAAATTTGGGGCCCCACCCACATGGGAGTCCCTAAATAGCCCAAAAACGGGGTTTGGTCACTCTCCGGGGTGACCACCTATCAGAAGGGGTCACTGACGTCAGCTTCCTGGCCTACACAGGCAGATGCTCCCAGGGGCTCCTGCACATCTTGTTTCCAAGATGGCAGAACCAAGAGGCCATCTGAAGGAGCTCTAGGCACCACCCTGGCGTGGAGATGGACAGGGGAGTGGTCACTCCCCTTTCCTTTGTGTGTTTCACACCAGAGCAGGGACCAGTGGTCCCTGGACAGGTGCAAACCAGATTATGCAAGGAGAGCACCAAATCTGCCCTTCAAAGCAGTCCAGTGGAGCAGGGAGGCTACACCTCCCTAGCCCAGTAACACCTATTTCCAAAGGAGAGGAGGTTGCACCCTTCTCCTACAGAAAATCCTTTGTGCGGCTGTTCCCTACTCGGGCTGGTCAAGCAGCATGAGGGCAAAATCATGTCTGCGGGGCTGCTGCGGGGCGGGCTGCCTGCTGAGCCTGAAAGACTGGTAGGAACAGAACTGAGTGATCCTCTAAGGAACCCCAAGGGTGCATGGAATCAGTATTGGGGTATGATTCTGACATGTTTGACACCAAACATGCCCGGGTTCGGAGTTACCATTATGTAGCTGGACCACTGGTAGTGACCAGTGGCCCCTCACGTAGATAAAATGGCTTCCCTGCACTTACAAAGGCTAGGGAATTGGAACTGGAGTTTGAAGATGCATACAGGGGTGCCCACACAAACAGGAACCTGCACCCTGCCTTTTGGGCTGAAAGGGCCTACTATAGGGGAGACTAACAGTGACCTAGTGTAGTGACCGGCAGTAAAAGGGTGCATACACCATTTCATGCAGGCTGCAAATGGCAAATGGCAAGCCTGCAGACATAGTTTGCATGGGCTCTCCTGGGTGGCATAATACATGCTGCAGCCCATGGGAGACCATTGGTGTACCAATGCCCTGGGTACCTAAGTACCATCTAGCAGGGACTTACATGAGTACCCTAATATGCCAACTGTGGGGTGTATGGAGTACCAAACCAACCAAATTTGGAGGAGAGAGCACAATCACCGGGGTCCTGATTAGCAGGATCCCAATGAAAACAGTCTAGGCAGATTGACATCAGGCAATACGTGTGGGTAACCATGCCAGAAAGTGAGGACTTTCCCACATAACCACCCCCAAACGAAGAACAATAAGATGAACCTTGCCCAGTTGAGTCTTCATTGTTTAAGTGGAAATATCTGGAGGGTCCATCACCATTGGAGTGGTTACTCCTAGGTCTATTCCACTGTGTAGTCCATTCTATGTAGGGAGATGGGCCACCTTAACAGTTTGGGATTTTCACCTTTCATTTGCCTAAGCAATAGGAGGGTGTTTGTTCTGTATGAACAAGGAAGTGAGTGCCAAACAGGTATAGCCTCAGCTTCTTCAAGGCCTAGACCACAGCAAAGGCCACCCTCTCAATGGCTGACCAACGCTTTTCTCTGAGGGTCAACCTTCTACTTATAAAAGCAACACATTGATCCTGGCCCTCTTCATTAAGTTGAGAAAGTACTGCCCATTTTCCCACCTCTGAAGAATCTGTCTGGACAATGAATTGTTTTGAGCAGTCAGAGCTCCTAAGAATTGGAGCAGAGCACATGGCCTGTTTTGGGTCATCAAAGGGTTTCTGGCAGCTAGCTGCCGATATGACCTTTGGAATTCTTCTGGATGTAAGGTCATTCAAGGGGGCTACAATAGAGCCATATCCCTTTATGAACCTTCTGTAATATCCAGTCAGGCCTAAGAAGGCTCTGACTTGGGTTTGAGTGGTAGGGGCAACCCAATCCATTATGATTTGGATTTTGCCCTGTAGTGGCTGAATTTGGCCTCTGCCTACCAGGTGGCCCAAATAAACCACTTTGCCCTGCCCTATCTGGCATTTGGATGCCTTGATAGTGAGGCCTGCCTTTTCTAATGCCTCCAGTAGACTGCCGAGGTGGATCAGGTGATCCTCCCAGGTGAAGCTAAAGACATTCGTATCATCTAGATATGCTGCACTAAAGCATTCCAGGCCTTGGAGAACTTTGTTCACCAACCTTTGAAATGTTGCATGGGCATTCTTCACAGTGATGCCCTCTGGTTTGAAGTTATAGTGCCCACTAGGTGCTGAGAATGCTGTTTTTGGCTTTGCAGCATCAGATACCTTGACCTGCCAATACCCTGGAGTCAAGTCAAATGTGCTGAGATACTTGGCTGCAGCAACAGTATTTATCAGTTCATCTGCCCTAGGACTTGGATGGACCCCAGTCCTAGTGACTGCATTGAGACCTCTGTAATCAACACAAAACCTCATCTCTCAATTCCATTTTTGTAGTGAGGCTTGGGTACCAAGACTACAGGATTAGCCCAAGGGCTGTCTGAAGGCTCAATGACTCAACTCCAGCATCTTTTGCACTTCTGATTTGATGCATTCTATGATATGGTCAGGCTGCCTATATATTTTACTTTTTACAGGCATACTGTCACTTGTGTCCATATCATGTTCACAACAGGTGATTTGACCAGGAGGCAAGAAAACAAGTTCAGTGAACTGACTGGGGAGATTGTTGCAGTCAGCTTGTTGCTGGTCAGGCAGTCAGCAAGAACTACTCCCTCCACTGAACCATCACCTGGGTTGTCGGCGAAAAGGTCAGGGGGAAGGGTCACTCTCTTCCACCTGATACCTCATCAGTTGCCATGAGCAAAGTCATGTCAGCCATATTATAAAAATGCTTTAGGCCATTTACATGAAGCACCCTATGGGGGCTTCTTGAAGTGCCTAGGTCAACCAAATAGGTGATCTCACCTTTCTTCTCCACAGTGGTGTGGGGGCCTCTCCACTTGTCTTGGAGTGCCCTGGGAGCCGCAGGTTCTAAGACCCACACTTTCTGTCCTGGCTGATAAACAGTCAGTACAGAGTTTTGGTCATGTCACTGCTTTTGCAATTCTTGGATGGCTTCAGGGTTCTTGGATGCCCTCTTCATGTCCTCTGCCATTCCAGATCTTAGGCCTAGTACAAAATCCACTATGTCTTGCTTGGTTTTTTTTAGAGGTTGCTCCCAACCTTCCCTTACAAGGGCAAATGGACCTGTAACTGGATGCCCAAAAAGAAACCCAAATAGACTGTAGCCCACTCCCTTCTGAGGAACTTCCCTGTAGGTGAAGAGGAGGCATCCCATCTCCTTCTGAGAGTTCCATAATCATGTCTTTTAAGGTTTTGTTGAACCTTTCAACTGAACCATTTCCATCTGGATGGTAAGGGGTGGTGAATTTATAGGTCACACCACACTCCTTCACATTGCTTTCAGGTATGCAGACATAACGTGTGCACCCCTGTCTGACAACACCTCCTTAGGAAAACCCACCCTGGAAAAGATTACCAGGAGAGCCTTGGCCACTGTAGGTGCTGTAGTGGTCCTAAGCGGAATTGCTTCTGGGTACCCGGTGGCATGGTCCACGGCCACCACCAGTATGATCTGCTCCCAGATGCAGGTGGAGGGTCTAGGGGACAAACAATATCAATCCCTACCACCTCAAAGGGTACCCCAACCACTGGAACTGGAATTAAGGGGGCCTTTGGAGGACTACCTGTCTTACTACTGGCTTGACAGGTGACATAAGAGCAACAAAACTACTTTGTATTTTCAGACTTGTGGGGCCAGTGAAAGTGTGGGGCAAGTACGTCCCAAATCTTGCTTTGCCCCAAATTGCCTGCAAGTAGGATATCATGTGCCAGTGTCAATAGGAACTCCCTAAACTTCTGAGGGACGACCAACTTCCTGGTGGCAACATGCTTGGGGTCCCTCACCTTAGAGTAGAGGAACCTATTGTTCCAGTACACCTATGGGTCCCTCTGATACCCCCTGCTTCCTGAGCAGCTGTCTCAGGCTTTCAAGAGAAGAGGTGCCCACACAAACAGGAACCTGCACCCTGCCTTTTGGACTGAAAGGGCCTACTATAGTGGTGACTAACAGTGACCTGGGTTAGCGACCGGCAGTCAAAGGGTGTATACACTATTTCAAGCAGGCTGCAAATGGCAGGCCTGCAGACACAGTTTGCATGGGCTCCCCTGGGTGGCATAATTCATGCTGCAACCCATGGGAGATCCCTGGTGAACCAATGCACTGGGTGTATAAGTACCATCTACCAGGGACCTACAGGAGCACACCAGTATGCCTATTGTGAGGTGTATGAAGTACCAAAACAACCAAATTTGGAGGAGAGAGCACAATCAGGCAAAAATGGGGGTAACCATGCCAGAAAAAGGGGACATTCCTACATTATGTTGGCCAAGGGTGAGTTAAGTATACAGCAATGGAACTTTACATGGGTGGGTTGGTAGGCACATCTCCAGTGACTCCAGTAAAGAGGCCTGTTCACACTAGTGATAAATACAAAACACAAAATGGATAAACTGCAACCACTGTGCTTATGTAATTTAACCCCTGGCAAGAGCAGTAGCCCTATACCAGTATAAGGGTAGTGCTTAGTGAGCCCCTCCTGTTCTAACAAGACAGCCTTACCATGCAAAACGCATAGGAGAAAGGACAGGGAAAAGGAGAGGGCACTTCAAAGGAGTTGCCATCAACAACACAAATTCAAAGGATCAGACAATTAATCACATAAGTCTGGTAGTGGACTATAAAAATGGAGGTATGAGACCCACAAGTGGTTTATCAGTGTGGGAAGAAGATCATCAAGACTTTGAGTTGCTGTAACCAGAACTGGGGACCAAGGTCTGCTCTTCTCCCAACTGAGTAAGGGGCCACCATGCAGAAAGTCAAGACCATTTGCCCTGAGCCTGGAGAACAATCTTTCTGCCTGTTTGCTAAGACCAGTGTACTCTGTGAGGGGGGAGGACAGTGCCTGAAGGGAGTGAGGTCCAGTGGGGTTCGATCCCAGTAAGCGAAGTGAGAGAAGCCTGCACTGGTCAGAACCATTGTGAGAGTGTGGGACCAGGATTCTTTGGGGTGCAGGCTTTACATATAGTTATTTCCTATTATTAACGAGAGACACACAAAAAATAATCCGTCTCCGAGAAAGCTGCAGTCCTACTGGGGTCCGAGTAGCCTGCTGAAACACGTAGACCTAGTTAGACGGTATGGTACTATTAGCTCAAATCCATCTTTAGTAACCTTTTAAATCAAGCCAAGGTACGCATAAATGAAATGATACTTACTGATATTAAGGACCGATTTTCTCTACCTCAAAAACAACACAAAAAAAACTTGTGCTCGAAAAGTGTTGGTATAGCCCACTTGAACCCATGTGAGTTCGAGTGTGGGAATACCCAAAGATGAAGCATGTCACAATTGCGTGGGTTTAAGCCTTACAATTCCCAGTGGCATATCTGTCACAAATTGGTAGACAGAAATACGATCCCATATTCTTCTTTATTGTGTGTATAGTAATTAATAGGGAGAGCAGAAGAATAGTTCTTAAGAACCTCTCTCCCCTCTTGTATTTGTACCCAAGTTGATTTTGGCAAATAATCTTGAAAGAAATGTTGGCAGGGTTGGAACAGCACAAAAATGTCAGATGGATGCCAACATAGATGGAAGATTACTTTACTTATAAAAAAGTGCATATGTTTATAAATGTTTATGCATTACATGCAGCAATATATGAAGTAAATCAAGTTTTGTAAGATGAAATTTATTTTGTTTGTAATAACAGTAACAAGTAGGTGTGCTGCAGGTGGAGCTATGTGGTATGTAGAAGGGGGCTTTTCTGATGAGACGGAATGGTAGTTCAGGTTTATACTACCAACTTTCAACTGTGCAGTTGTCAGGCACTTCTCCTCCTGCACTAGATGTACAACTGTTTTGTGCAAATAAATACACTTTTTACTGACCTTTGAAAGGCATGACAACCTTTCTGGCAGAAGCTCTTCAGCTTTCTAGAGCTGCCCTATGGTCCTCCTTTGGAGAAAATCTCAGATACTTCACCTTCCTCCTTTTCATAATCCTCCTCGGCCTCTAATATGGCGAGTAGGCCAAGGGAGTGACGGGTACAAAACAATGTATCTATTTAAGGGTCAATCTTAATCTTAGATCAGAGGAGCTTGAGTCTACCTACAGTGAGGGCCTCTGAATGCCTTATTGTAATGGGGATATAAGGGTCTAGCCCATATTAGGATTCCTACCCTTACAACTCTGGTTTCTCTAATTGACAAAATAGAGGCACTTTTCACTCAATTTATTAGAATGGATCTCTGGCATGAAAACGGGTAAAAACTGGAAGATCAAGTCCACTGGAAGGATTTTTCTCCCTTTAAAAAGCTACAGTTTCAGTAACAATGTTTGTGATGGATATTATTTCTTTATGTAGATTCTTCACCTTCTGAATATCCACAAGCAACAGAATGGATTCTGAAGTTTTTATTTCAAGCAATGGCTCAGGGAGCTGGGAGCTGCCAGCTTACATCACTGCTCCAGCCACAGCTCTTCCATAGCAGGAAGTGATAACATAATTCTATAAAGGCACTACCTGGAATGCTGATGTCGATTCCTGATACTTTTTCTTCACCTGACCGAGGTATGCAGAGGAAAACTGAAAGTGTTTAAAGGCAATAGAAAAAGATATACCAGTAATAGATTTTTGTACTTTGGAATCGTGTTATGAATGTCACTAACTCAGATAGGGACAAGGAAGGGTGGTGAAGAATACACAGGAAGACAGTTTCCAAAAGACAAATTATGACAGAAGGAGAGCAACCTTCTTCTAATGTATCATTATTCCCATGGATTCTTCACGTTATGAATGAGTCCCAAAGCAGTGGCAACTGGAAGGTGGATCTGAGTAGTGCTTAAGAACCAAGGAAATTAGGTAACACAGCCTTAGCATAGCATCCATCAATCCATGGCCGAACAATGAGACAGCAGTGATTGGCAAAGGTATGTAAAGAGGACCAAGTGGCAAATATCTTCAAGTAGGAAAACTATGGTGAAAGCAGTAGATGCTGCCACAGCACTCAAAGGGTGCACAACTGCCAGTCTGAGGGTATTGTATTTTAGCCAAGGAGCAGCAGTTATTAATGCAAAGTGACCCAATGTGAGAGGGTATGTTTGGCCTCTGCTTTGACATTCCTGATAACCTAAAAAAAAAGCTGATCAACACATTCTGACCTTGTTTTGTCAACACAGTAGGAAAGAACTCGCCTACCTTCAAGCCTGTGTAACCACTCATTTTACTTGGATGGATGAGGAGAGAGAGAGAGATAATAAGAATGACTGAAAGGCACATGTGGACGGCTGACACTACTTTTAGTGCATATAATCAGTATTTCTGGCTAAAGGAGAGTAAACGGTGGTCGCCCTAACAAGACCTACAACTCCCTGACCCCGAAGACATTAATTAATCATCACCAAGAAGTCAGTCTTAAGAGTCAGACAGCAAAGTGAGCAACTGTGCATTGGTTCAAATGATGATGCTTTGACAAAATGCAAAACTATGTTCACGATACTCTAGAACAAAAAAAATTTTTGGGCAGAAACATATACAGTAATTCTTTGAAGAAACACACTACTAGAGGTGATGTGAACAAAAATAACTCTCCCGGAAGACACAAAATGCAGTTATGGCAGCCAGATAATCTTTGCTAGTGGAAAACACTAACCATTGTTCAGCATAAAAAGTGCAAACACAGGGTGTCGACACAGGCAAACTTGAAAACGAGTCAAACCTAATAGCCTCACACCAAGAAATAAACTTACCCTAGCAACCTGCACAGACAGTGTTGGTGGCTGGCTTTTGAGTAGCAAAGTTCACATTCACTGCTTTTGACGGTAAGTAGATAATATCAATTAGCAATGATCCTGATGCAAAAGCAGATTTATTCTCTTTTAGAGGGGAGAAGCAGGCTGACTGCTGAGTTCCAAATGATCGGCTCACCAATTTATTTTCACACAGTCTGGTGGAATGAGACTCGGCCTTGCACAATAATCACACTCTTTGCATATCCCTCAAGAGTATTAAGAGTGATAGAATCAGAAGGAATGCAGGAGGTAGACCTGTTGAAAGCAACCCTCAGGAAATTGTGTGGAAGATGCAGAACATACATTTTCTGTTTGAAGCTGTGGAAAAGAGTTCTACGCATGGAACCATCATGTGAGAGAAGATCACACCTGTCAAATTGTGGGTGGAGAGCCCATTCATTGTCGTCCAGAGACAGGTGACTCAATTCAATCGCTTTCAGATTGAGAGTGTCTCCATTATGAGCTGATAGAAGAAAATACTTTGCTGCACCACCCACCACTACAAGCAGGAAGCCTTCCAGCACACGGTCCAGGAACCCACTGATCTCTGCCCAAGAACCACACCACTCTGTTGAGATAATGCATGGCGAAAGTGTTGTCAAAAATAACCTGCACAACATGCTCTGCCTTGCACCACAGTCTCCAGAGTGCTCAAACTTAATGAGGAAACCTCCAGAGTAAGTATGGCCTGCAAAGGCCTGATGGAGGGAATCACGAGGTGAGACGGACGCATCCATCAATCAAAGTCTAGAAGGACAGAGCTGAGGAAGGTCTCTATGAGATCAGGGAGACTTACCAGATGTCAAAGTCACTGGCTCCTCCACCACTGAAATAACATTTTCACCAGCTAACAAGCATTAACAACAGGAAGCACAAGACTGATTAGCCCAATAGGAGAAGAAACAGCAGATCTGGGACTGCATTTGCACAGTAGCAGTAGAATTATATCAAGACTATCTAAAATCGCTTATAGTGGAGAAAAAGCGCTCATGTGGGCTGTGTTCAGGATCGCTCCACTGAAGGATACCATCTAAGTTAGGTTTAGGTCGAACTTGTGCTGGCTAATGGTAAAACCCAGATGATGAAGTAGTGTGTCAGTGTGCTTCAAATGATTCTTGACCAGTGCTTGGGACCCCTCCTTTAAGAAAAAAATTATCCAACTATATAAATCCGTGGGCTCTTCACTTCCTGGGAAAGGCTGTCACCTCAGTCAGTACATTGGTGAGTACTTGTGGAGTGACCATAGATCAAATGCTAGTACCATGACTTGGTAGTTTTGTAAACCCACAATGAAGGACATATTAGCCTCAGAGTTTTAAGGCTTAGCAGATGAGACAGGTGTCCACAGGCACATGCACTTGTCTCTTGGAGAACATTGTGATTTGTCCTAACAAACTGAGAATTTCAAGGTTTCCTCCTGGGTTCCTCAAAGTATAGGGGATATAATTCCCTGGCCCTCTTCTCAAAGGGCACCTCTACTATGGCCCTTCAGTACAACAAAATGAGGACCTCAACATAAAAGATTGAGGAATCGTCAGTGGTGTACCTCTTTCTAGAAATTAGGCAGTCCAAAGGAGTGGATAGAAAAAGGCAAGAGTGTAGTTCTTGTGAGCTATCTGGAACACACACTGGTCCATTAGGGTGAACACCCAACAAGCCAGAAAATAAGGACCCCTTCCATAACTAGAAGCTGATGGCACAGGGAGAACAAATTAAAGTTGTCCTGGAGTAGAAAAAAAAAGGGTGAGAGTGGAGCTACTGCTGAAGTCCCTTAGATCCATCTTACCTCAAAAAGAAATGGAAGCACTGCTGTGGGGTCTGATCCAGATGAGAGAGTTGACTCTCTGCAAAGGGGACTCTATTACAGAAAGAACTGCTTGGCTGGGGAGGCTAGCCCCAGCGAGGACACCATAGAATAACTGGTTTTAAGCACTTCACAGAGCAGCCAACCTTCTCACTGTTAAAGAGCGTACACATTGAGGCAGCCTTTATGTACGTCAAAAAGCCAGCTAAAGGCATACAACCATGCCTGGAGAAGGTAACCATTGCAGCTATGGAATGAGTCGTCATGTTAGCTGTATCCAGGTCACATTTCATTATTTGCTTAGAGGCATCAAGACTGTCATTGACCAATTCAGAAAGCTATTTCCTTATATGATCTGGAAGGCTAATCACAGCGAGGTTTGTCATTTCCCACACTATGAGATGTACTGTCTAAGGAGGAACACACTGTTAGCCATAGGAGAAGACTTTACATCCCATTAAATCAAGACTTGCAGACTTCAGTGGTACCATAGGAAAAGAGTAAGTCTTAGTTTAAGTAAAGATGCTCGAACCCCTCTCAGAGGGATGCTCTGATAAGAATTGGGGATCTTATGGTGAAGGCCTGCACACTGCTGGGTTTGAAAAGGATTTTTCCTAGCCAGCAGCACTAGTAGGAAATATGCTTTGTTGAATGGCTGTAGGATTCCAGTAAGGTTGTTGGATTTTGCCACAGTGTGGACTCCTACGGCAATTCAAGGGTCTCTACTGCTTCTAGTACAAAAGACATGAAGGAACAAACTAACTCAGGAGGTGGGCGCGAAATGTGGATGATTTCACCTTCTACAGATGTATCAAGTAGACTAGAATTCTTAAGATTCAGGCACGGTCCAGCATTTCTGAAATAAGGATGGAGGATGTTGTTAGCATCCAAATCATCATCCTCACTGTGCTTAAAATCCAAATTAGGCATATCCAGTGCGTCTAAATCGATGTGTAAGAGTTCAAATCTGCCCGCCATATGCATGGTGTCAGTGGGTCATGAAGTAAAGCTGGTGTCAGCTGCTCTAGAAAGCCTGAGTGGACAGTTTTTGCCACATAGATTGCTGCTATTATCAGGAAATTGCCTTATAAATGTCCCTCCAGTAGAACTTATCTGCTTTCTGAGGTCTGTCCTGCTCATGATTATCGTGAGCAGGACCCCTGGTGCAATCCAGATTAACTCTCCCCTTGCATATATTGAGGCATTTGTGCCGTGTATCGAGCCCCATCTCCTATGTTGTTTTGCAAGTTCTGTTCTGGTCAGATGTGTCTCTCAGAGGCATGCAATGTGAACTTGTCATCAACTGCAATGCAGAGCATTGTGAGATTCCCCTCGGGAGGATTCGTCCATTGTGCAGCGGTGCTTATGACTGACTGAAGGGTGTGATTTGAGGTATTGCGACAAGGATGCATCACGCAGCAGCGATCTTTGAAAGTTGCAGGGCTGCAATGTGAGGTCCTGCATTGAAGATGTGTCACGCGGTGGCAGTTCTGAGCAGTTGCAGGGCTGCGATCCGTGGTCCTCCATTGATGAGACATCACACAACAGTAGTTCTGATGAGCTGCACAGCCCTGCATCTGGATGCATCACACAGCAGTGGTTCCAATGCAGAGGTGCAAGGCAGTGCTTTGCACTTCGTCGGTTCTGCTTGAACCACAGCTGGGCTGGCAGAGAACCTTTAGGCCATCTTCCAAGAGTCCAGAACTGGAGTGGCACAACTTGTGGGGCAAGACTTACAGCAGATAGAGTCCAGGTGATGGTTTAGAGGCAGTTGAGCCTTTTCTGTCCTGGAGATTCTGATCGGGGGCAGTCAACAAGCCCTTAGAGTTGCTGAGGTAGTCCTGGATTCAAGATGCAGGTCCAGTCCTTTTTGCTCAGGTAGCAGAGTGGCAGAGTACCAGTCCTTCTTGCAGCAAAGCAGCTCAGCAGTCACTCTGAGCCTTCCACAGGTCCAGAAGTATACTGAAGAGTTGGGCCTGAGGGTCCAATATTTATACCTGGTGCCCACTTTAAAGTAGGAGAAAGTTCTGGAGGTTTCCACCCCAAAGTTCTTGGAATTCTCTGCTTCCTGCACTGGTACCAGCTTGTCTGAGGTCATAAAAAACTAGTGTGAAACTCTTTTTGAGTGTGAAAGGCGACAGCTCCTATCACTCATCAGGTCAGAGACGGCCAATGCTACTGACAACTATTCCTCATTTGTCTCACTGTCTGGTACAATATTTAAAAAACAACAGCAAGCTCCACCTAGTCATGTGAACCAGGACACAAGCTGCAGGCACCAAATGGTTGGACAAGAAAAGATAACTTTCTAAAAGTGGCATTTTCAGAATTGTGACTTAAAACACAAATTTACCATTCAATAGGAGTTTAAATTACAATTGTTTAGACACCAAACTTGATATTTCTATCTGCTCTCAGTTGAAAGTCTGTACTTATTAAATGTAATAAGGTAACCCAATATTATCCTATGGAAGAGGTAGGCCTTGAGGTAGTGAAGGACATGCATAAGTTAAAAGTACATGTGCAACATTAAATGCACTGCACCCTGGCCTGTGGACTATTTAAGGCCTGTCCTAGTGCTGACATATATAGAATAAAAAGCAAGGTTTAGGCCTGGCACAAAGGTTTATTTTGACAGGTGGAAATGGCAGTTAAAACTGCACACACAGGCTACAGTGGCAGGCCTGAAACATGGTCAAAAGGATAATTAAGAGGGTGGCACAATTACTGATTCTGGTACACTAGTAGCACTTAATTTACAGGCCCTGGGTACATGTGGTACCACTTTACTAGGGACTTACAAGCAAATTAATTGTGTCAATTGGGTGTATGCCATGTTTAAAGGCGAGAACATAAGCATTTTAGCACTGGTTAACAGTGGTAAAGTGTGCAGAAATTTAAAGTCAGCAAAAATGAAGTAAGCTAAAACAAGAAACTGAAAGGCACAAAGTTGTGGTAACCCTGCAAAAAGTTGGGGCTAGCACTGCAGAAAGGGCCAAGTCCAACACCCGGTCAAACAGATCTCCTGAAATTTGACATTCCGATTTACACACTTCAACTATGTGCAACACCCATACTTTAGCTCACACAGCATACATTGGATGTTCGGCAGAAACCCCACTGACTGTGCTGATGCCAACAAACAGGCTTTTATCGTATGGCAATGGACTGTCAGGTCCTGCAGCTCACCTGGGTGCAGGTGTTGGAAGTTCAGAGTTGGTGGGCCGTACAACACCCTGTACACCTAAACATTGCCTCCTAGGGCTCCTGACTTGACCCAAAAATGAAAAATGACTTTCAAAATGTTTAGCCCTAGTCCTCATAGTCTTTAAACAATGCATTGCAATGTCCTTGGAAGTAAATTCTGCCCCGGAAATGGGACTATGGTTGCAAGACTTGCCGAAGTGGGGTGAAGCAAAAGCAGTAGCACTAGTTTGTCTAAAAGACAGATGGGCCATATTGGTCTAATACGCGAAGTATATGTTATATACATCGAAGCAAAAAATGATACCAGACCACCCCAGGCACCGTAGGCCACAGAATAAGTGTCATGGAATAGTCAAGTGATAAGCCTCACACTCAGGACCTGGGCAGTACCTGACTGGACTGGCGGAGACACTCACAAAAGTGAACCACATATGCACAACGTACCATAATGCATAACAGCATAATGCTGCACAACATACCACTTACAAATATAGCATAGCACACAATGACACACAATATAACATATGCTAAAATCACAAGGCATAGCAGAATAACCTGATAGATCATAATGCACATTACCACTGTGGTCTCTAACAAGACGTTTGGGAGCTAATTGTAGATTATTATCACCTTGGGAGTAGTTTTCAGATGTGAAGTCAAGCCCAGTGCATGATCAAAGGCTCTGGGCAAATATGCCTCTGGGCATGTTATTTTAGCAACTAGGCCTGCCGCTTGTGCCTTTAGCCCAGCTACATTTCATTCTGCTTCATTTTTATTATTTCAGAATAGGCCACATTCATGGTGTGGTTTTATTTTCTTTATCTAGTTGTTCTTTCGCCTAGGAAAGCATTGCGTTTCTTAGCAAGACATTCTTTTCACTTTGTGCTTTCCTCAAGGCTGCAGCGAGTTAGGGTTGCCGGCACAAGTGGTACACTGCCTTTCCAATGATCACAGAAACACACATCCCTACATGGGGACATTTTCTCAGAACATCAGCTGTTTTATTAGCAAAACACTTCTCTGTCCCATGCACAATAGAGGGAGATTCCAGCCAGATGATCACAACCGCATGATGATTGACTTTGCTGCAGCTGCTTGCCGAGAATAGCAGTTCCCTGGCCTACATGTGGATGGTGCCTTTAAAGACAACAGGCTTCCTTGCTCAGGTATGGGGGATGATCTTTTCCCTGGGGGGAACTAGGGCTTATCATGCTGTGGTCTAACATAGCTTAGGTAAGAACCACATATATTATGCATAGTGACAGTATGGTGGGACTTTTCCTGTATTTCACTTTTCTTGTCACCATTTTGCTTCTATTGTGTTTCATCATTCTAATTATTGCAATTCATGCTATTCTATCTAAGCTGCAGATGCAGTTGTTTCAATAAATCTTATTGAACCATTTTCCGACTCTGTTTGTCTTTGCATGTGTGAGACTAATTTAACTGAGAGAAAAGGATGAGATATGATACACCAAGATATTCCTGAGAAGTCGTCTTGTCATGTGTCCAGTTGCCACAAATCATCTCTGCTTGTGGGCAGAGATGAGGCGCTGTTAGCTGGCCGGAAACGGATTAGGCCAACAGATGTCACATGGTGTGGGATTGGACTCAGTTCCCCACAATTCAGGTGATGCTGCCGCCCAAACCCAGCAGCCTCATTAGGATAGTGAGACCCCATGCGACACAACATTGCTTACATCTATGATGTTGGTGTGTCAGCCAGCCAAACCAATGGCAGGGCTAAATTGAACATATCAATACATGCTTTGTCAGTCTACAGGGCTGTCTCCACTCTGAATCTAGCGAAGTCACATGGTGATTTGTCATGTTACAGACTCTAACATTCACACTACATGTGTGAACGCTGCAGCATGACAGAAGGGAGCCAGCCGTAGCAAGATCCCAATCACTTGAGTACAGGGAAGAAAGAGCTCTCGTGAAAGAATGTGACCATGAACAGCCCGGGAGATGATGCATAGAACAAGGGTTGGACTAAAAGCAGAAACAGGTTAGAGCCTTCTTACAGGTGGAGTGGTGAGGGATGTGCTTCAATGCATGGGTGTATGTAGGTATGCATTTGTCTGTGCATGTATGCATTTGTGCACATTTGTGTATATTTTGTAATGTGTTCCTCCCTAATAGACAATATCCATGTCTGCAAGCCATGTTTGGTGACAGGGACCACCAAATATCATCAGATGTATGTGATGTCCCCTTATGATGGCCTTATTCCAGGGACCTCTTTAAATATTATGGTCCCCGGGGAACCTAAGTGAAATAAAAATGTCTCATTCACTTCCAGGTATCGCTTTATTAACGGGGTTAATCTGTTCCCTCAGGGACCCAGTTTGCCAACCACATGGCCAGCCACAGGGACCTAGTCAGGACAGCTGAACCAAAGTACTCTCTGCCATCTGCTGCAGCAATAGTCGCATGCAGATGGATACTTACCATAACAGACGATACTTCACCGAACATCTGTTGTAGAACAGTAATGTATGAACCATTTTTGCCTTTATGCTGTCTCAAATACATATAATCATTCTTCCCTCATAGCATTATTTTTCTTCGTTACTTAAAATGTATTACCTTCATATTAACTCTTCAGAACACATATTTGGTACCTTTCCAGGAAAAATCATAACGCACACTGCTCATTTAAAATACATATTTTCCTGGTTGTCTCACTTTATCCAACGTTCACACGCTAAAACAAAAAAGACGCGCTTCCTGCATGGGATTTGAATGCTTGGCCAGCCCGTGTTTTAGCTTTGTATAGAACTATTTTTATTAAACCATAATATATACTCTAGACGATTCTTTGTTCCTTACAGGCTCGTTGATGATCTGCAATGGACTCTTAACACTATTTCTAAGGAAAAAAATGTTCCGGCTATACCTATATGGGCCCATCCCGTGGCTGAACAGATAGATGATTCCAATTTTTTTTTTAAAAACGCTGATTTCAGCGACAGTGTACTCTGCTATAATTAAAGTAAATGGCCACTAGATGGCAATGCAAGTGTAGCTACATAAAGAGTGGAGCAGTAGACTTCGTTAATTGTGTTTGGAGTGTTAATAGAGAAAGACGTCCAAGAGAAGGAAGGACATTTTTATCTATCTGCTTCTGTGAATTTTAGTGGTTTTATTGAGAGCAATACTGATCCTAGCAGAGTAAGAGCGCCCGGTGGCGGGAACCTCAATGGGGAAAGAGATGCAAGGCGTCACGTACAAGCAACTACACGTAAAACATAAAGGTATTAACAGCAAATTATGAGGCGGACAACAAAACACACATATGTTCCATTAATGACGTGTAGTGTGGAGTTGTGTTGCTGGTTTGTAAACACTCTTGTACCAGGGGACTTCTGGGTGCTAGGGGCATGCGAATCTTAAGTACATGAGAGAGGCATATCGAAACAGCTGAAGACATTCGAGGGGATAATAATTTAGTGAGTTTTTATCTAAAGGTCAGATGATTTTTAATGAGCTTAATATTTGTGGACAAGGAGCTCTACATAAAACTATTGAGGGACCATCAAAAGGATATGTATAAATTAGGAGGTCCACTACTACTATTATAGTAATGGAACCTAATTGCATGTCTGCAAAACATCACATTGTAACATGTAGTATTAGACTATTGAAGTTCCTCAATGTTGCTAGCCAGACTTCAATCTACCACGGGCCTGTGATATTGCATATTTGTAATCTACTCTTGTAATTCAGGAAGAGGGGAAACTGTGTAAGGGGACATTGGAGGGACAGGAAGGGCTAGGCTAAAGCAGCTGAAGTATTGCTCTTAAGGCATACTATCCAGACTAAGGTGAATAAATAACACTGATTGTGATGAGGAAATAGGTAGACTGTAGTCAACTTGGAACAGCACTGGCTCAGTTCAGCAGCACAAGGGTGCTCTGCATTTGTGGGAAATAAATGAAATCTATCTGGGATCTGTTGAATCAAGGCTGTGACATGACGAGAAAAGTATATATTTGTTCTGTTTTTCTAATTTGCCTACAGTACACTCACACATCTAATGTACAGCATGGCTGTAAGAGAAATACTACTGCCTGATCCCAATGTGAAGGAACCTTTTATCCAACAATTGTTAAAAATCGGAGACACAAAAGAACCAATGGCTAGAAGGTACTGACCCAAAGACCCTTTCTGTATATATATTTGTGATACTCATACAAGCTTTGGTGGCAGATAAAGTTGTCTCTAGCCAGACCTAGAAACTACTTTTTTTATATTGCCTGGTTATCTTGTTGGAGAAGTGTTGTACAGTATTAATATGAATTAGACACTAAGGTGTTCTTGTTACATGATTACTTATCAAAGATAAATGCCTTTATGAAGTATGTAAGGTAAAAATATGATCAAAACTAAAACTAACTAGAGTTCTTAAAGCACTGACACCCCAGCTCATGGTTCAGATGCAAGGAAGGGCATCCAAAGTGGTCCAACAGGAACAGTCGAACCTGAACTGCCAGGAAAGGTCCTTTCTGAACTAGAAATCGATCAACCCAAGATTGGTTTTGTCCTTGTTAGGGCTCATCAGTTCAGCGTAGCTTGGTTCGAGTGTCACAATGTGCATTGGCAGGTCTAGGATTGCTCTGATGAGAGGTTCTGAAGGTGCTATTTTATACCCAGTGTTAGTCTGTGGCTGGAGGTTGCCCCATTTGTCTAACCTTCCCTCTTTCCTGGGTTTAGCTCCAAATTGTCTAGAGCAACAGAAAGGCCTAAGTGTGAAGTGCATTTGCTGTGGTAGGGCAGGCAGCCTCATAAGTCAAGTAGTGGATGGGCACAGCCCTCTGGCCACCATTTGAAGTCCAGGACGGCTGAGTACAAACACCCAAGACATCTTCCTCAAGAGAGGAACACCCCACACCCAAGGTCCATTTTATCCCTATGTCTGCAAGGAATACACAACATACCACAAGAGAGCCATTCACAATTGTGCGAGCCTGGACACTGGCAAACAGCACATTTGGTTTCAGCAGAAAAATCCCATCTTTCTAAAAGTGGCATTTTCAGAATAGTAACTTAAATTCTGACTTTACCATTAAAGAGGATTTAAAATTACAGTTCAAATGAGTGGAAGAAGCATTTTTCTATCTGTTGAAGTTATCACATATTACGTGCAGTAAGTGTTAGTCTATGGGAGAGGAAGGCTCACTATATTTCTTTAAGAGTTTTTGACAGTCAAGGAATATAAAACTTCAACAGACATGTCTAACATTTTCAATACCATGCACCCTGTTAGAAATGGGGTCTTTGGCTGGCAGTCATGTTGCCCCTTATCCAAGCAAGGACCCTCACTCTAGTCAGGGACCTCCCCCAGCTCAGCCACCTGTTCCCCTGTAGGCTCCGGGTTGTCACCCTCCGGTTCCGCCTCCTCCCAGACCATGGGCAATTCTGGGGCCTGATTCCAGCTCCTCTTGCCCTTCCTCCTTTTGGCGGACCCCTGGGCCACTGTTTCAGGCTCCAGGGTCTTCTGCCCACCCTGACGGGCTGCCATTGACTGGTAGACACACACACTCACCCAGACAGACCCAACATCTCCAATTGTGACCTGTGTTCCACCTCCTTCCAAGGGGAATCCTCCAGGTCATTTCCAAGCAAGCAATCTACAGGCATGGTTGGACTCAGAGCTACTTTCAAGGAACCTAAGACCCCCCCACTCTGTCCAGGTGCTCTTCATTGTCCACTGCAACTACTTGGTGAAGTACACAGGGATCTATCTGCTCTTCAGACACCAGGTGGCTCCTCACTGTAGTCACACTGGCTCCTGTGTCTCTAAGAGCCTCCACCCTCTGTCCATTGATGGTCGCCTACTTCCTGTACTTCTTAGTGTTCTCAGGCAAAATGGTCCTCTGGACCATCTTATTGTCCCCTAGTGAGACAAGGGTGATCTCAGGCAGCTCCCACCCGGCTGGAACCAATTCCTCCTCATGCGCTACAATGGCCAAACCCTGTGACGGAGCAGCGAGTGCCTGTGTCTCCTTGGGACACTTGGGGTCCCCCTCACATGACCCACCTGGTCACATGCATAACATTTGCGGGAACCCACCTCTGCAGGTTTCCCTTTAGAAAACCAGGGCTTCTTCTCAACTGGGGGCTGGGAATCCTGACCCTGGGCACTGGGATGGGGCCCTTTATCCACCCTTTCTTCTGAGAGGGACCCTGCCCACTCTTGGCGTCGTGTCCCCCATACCTCTTTTGGACCCTGGTGCTCTCCCAATGGTCCACTTCCCGCACAATCTTTCTGGGGTCAGTCAACTTGTTGTCAATCAGGTGCAGGCACAGCTCTGGAAAACAAAGACTGTACAAGTGCTCCCAAGCAATTGAGTTGCAAAGCCCCTCATAAGGTGTTACCTTCCTGACCTTCATCCAACCATCCAGTGAACTGCAAAAAGAATCAACACATTCCAACCATGCTTGGGATTCCTTCGTTTTGTAGGATCTAAATTTGTCTTTATACTGCTCAGGGGTAAGACCATACCTTGTGAGTAGGGGATCTTTCATGATAGAGTACGTGAGCCCTTGAGGATCCCCTAAGGATGTCAGAGTATCCCTCCCCTCTACCTCAAAGTGCTTCCACAGAACCACCCCCAATGCGCTTCAGGGACCCGATTCATGTGGAGGACAGACTCATACCACTTAAACCACAAGTATATGTCATCTTCCCTCTTATAATCCTTCACTAGGTCCTTAGGAATGTGCACCCTTCTACAGACTGCACTGTGTTATTGGGCCACCATCCCTACTATATTGGCTCCTCTGATCCAGCTCCCTCAAACTAAGGTCATGAGCCAGGATCAGCTTTTTCTCTTCAATGGCCAGCCTCCTCTCCTTCATTTCCCTCTCCTTTTTCATCCTCAACTTCTCTAACTCCAACTGGTGAACCCTCTCTGCCTGTCTGTCCTGCAACTCTTTAGGAGGCAGAAACGTGAATGACACACTGCTACCTGCCCTGGAGACACTCGCCACAGTCATAACAGGTACATCCACTTCCACAAGATGGACACTCTGCAGCTCTTCACCATCACCCTCCCCCTCTGTGTGCCCCACAGCCTCCTTGGCTGTCACCCACGCCCTCAGTGCCTTTTACAGCTCCTCCTTCCTGGCGGAGCTCCTAATAGGACAGGCAAGATCCTTACTGAACTGCTTTAGTTGCACAACTGTATAACTCTCCAGATTCTCCAACTCAAAAACAGCTCCAACTGGTGCATCTCCAGATTGAGACATGAAGCCAAATTAAAAAAAAGTGCAACGTTCCAAGGCAGAACAAAGAGTTCCCAATGTAAAGTTCAAAAATCAAAAGCAATGGAAGCAGATGAAGTACAAAAAGAGAAAAAACAAAAACAAGTAGTATGTGGTCACATAATGGTCTGCACTGAAACTAGTAGTGTACTTTTAATCACTGTATGTCAAGTACAAATACAAGTCTAATCCTCGCCGCTGATCACCAATGTTAGAAATTGAGTCTTTGATTGGCAGTCATGTTGCCCCCTATCCAAGCAAGGACCCTCACTCCAGTCATGGTAACGGAGAATCAGACTAAGTTAACCACCGTTCACCCCATGGCAGCTTGGCACAAGCAGGCAGACTTAACTCAGAGACAATGTGCTAGGTACTTGTACCAACACACACAGTAATACAGTAAAAACACTACAAAATGACCCAACAGGTTAGAAAAATAGCCAATATTTATCCGAACAAACCAAGACCAAAACAACAAAAATCCAACATACACAAGTTATGAATTTTTAAAGATTAAACACAAAAATAGCACTTAGAAACTCAAATGATTTGAATAAGTGATATCTAAACATTGTGACGGAATCGTTCCCAACAATCCAATGACAATGGTGCCAGTCATGGAGTCACATAGACTCCTAGGTACAGTACCTTGTGAAAATGAGGAAACAAGGTGGTGCATGGAGTCAGGGATTGCGGCGTCGCTGGATCCGAGGTGGCGTCAGTTCCGGTGCTGCAGAGCGAAGGAGTGGGGATGTCACAAATAGGCGTCCGGTCGTTGCTGGGGAGCAGTGGAGGTGAGGCGACGTCGGTGCAAAACGTTGGACCCATGCACTTCCGGTGGAGTTGATGTCCAGCGGTCACGGCGTGATGCGGCGACTCCCATGGAGTTGCGGACTTCAGCAATGCTGCAGTGGTGTCGGGTCTGCATGGTCGTCACACTCCACCGAGGACCATGGCTTCGGTTGCAGGCGGCATCATGGGATTCAGCAGCGGCGTCAGTCTGGAGTTGTCCACAGTTGGTTTTCAAGGGCCCAGGGACTGGAATAGGCAACACTTGGCAGGGCGGGAGTCTCAGCAGAGTCCAGATGCGTGCTGGCAGAGGAAATCTTTGATGGCCCTGAGACTTCAGCACAGGGGGCAAGCTCAGACCAAGCCCTTGGAGATTCTTCTCAAGCAGGAATATACCATAAAGTCAAGTCTTTGTCCCCTCTCACAGGCAGAAGCAGCAACTGCAGGATAACCCAACAAAGCACAATCACAGGCAGGGGCAGCACTTCTCAGCTCTTCAGCTCTTCTCATTGGCAGAAGTTCCTCTTGAATCTTGAAGTTTTCTAAAGTCTGGGGTTTGGGGTCTACTACTTATACCTCTTTCTGCCTTTGAAGTGGGCAAACTTCAAAGGAAAGTCTCTTTTGTTCACAAGATCCTGCCTTGTCCAGGCCAGGCCCCAGACACATACCAGTGGAGACTGCATTGTGTGAGGGCAGGCACAGCCCATTCAGGTGCAAGTGACCACTCATCCCTCCACTCTAGCACAGATAGCTCATCACGATATGCAGGCTACACCCCAGCTCCCTTTGTGTCACTGTCTAGAGGAGAGGTGCAAACAGCCCAACTGTCAAACTGATCCAGACAGGGAATCCACAAAAAGGCAGAGTCACAGAATGGTTTAACCCCTTCGCTGCCTGGCCTTTTCCCCCTCCTGTGCCAGGCCTTTTTTTTGCTATTTGGGGCAGTTCGCGCTTAGGCCCTCATAACTTTTTGTCCACATAAGCTAGCCAAGCCAACTTAGCATCCTTTTTTTTCCAACATCCTAGGGATTCTAGAGGTACCCAGACTTTGTGGGTTCCCCTGAAGGAGGCCAAGAAATTAGCCAAAATACAGTGAAAATTTTGTTTTGTTTTTTAAAAATGGGAAAAAAGGGCTGCAGAAGAAGGCTTGTGTTTTTTTTCCTTGCAAATGGCATCAACAAAGGGTGTGTGGTGCAAAAATCACCTGCTTCCCAGCTTTCAGGAACAGGCTGACTTGAATCAGAAAACCCAATTTTTCAACATAATTATGGCATTTTATTGGGACATATCCCATTTTTACGTTTTATTGTGCTTTCAGCCTACTTTCAGTCAGTGACAGAAATGGGCATGAAACCAAGGCTGGATCCCAGAAACCTAAACATTTCTGAAAAGTAGACAAACTTCTGAATTCAGCAAGGGGTAATTTGTGTAGATCCTACAAGGGTTTCCTACAGAAAATAACAACTGAAAAAAATATGTATTGAAATTGAGGTGAAAAAACCAGCAATTTTTCTCTACGTTTTACTCTGTAGCAATATACCGTTACCTCTGCTGGACTCTTATGGTTGCGGGGATATATAGGGCTTGTAGGTTCATCAAGCGGTACCCAGAGCCAATAAATGAGCTGCACCCTGCAGTGGGGTTTCATTCTATACCGGGTATACAGCAATTCATTTGCTGAAATATAAAGAGTGAAAAATAGCTATCAGGAAAACCTTTGTATTTCCAAAATGGGCACAAGATAAGGTGTTGAGGAGCAGTGGTTATTTGCACATCTCTGAATTCCGGGGTGCCCATAGCATGTGAATTACAGGGCATTTCTCAAATAAACTTCTTTTTTACACATTTTCTTATATTTGGAAAGGAAAAATGTAGAGAAAGACAAGGGGCAATAACATTTGTTTTGCTATTCTATGTTCCCCCAAGTCTCCCAATAAAAATGATACCTCACTTGTGTGGGTAGGCCTAGCGCCCGCAACAGGAAATGCCCCAAAACACAACGTGGACACATCCCATTTTTTGACAGAAAACAGAGGTGTTTTTTGCAAAGTGCCTACCTGTAGATTTTGGCCTATAGCTCAGCCGGAACCTAGGGAAACCTACCAAACCTGTGCATTTTTTTAAACTAGAGACCTGGGGGAATTCAAGATGGGGTGACTTGTGGGGCTCTGACCAGATTGTGTTACCCAGAATCCTTTGCAAACCTCAAAATTTGGCTAAAAAAACACATTTTCCTCACATTTCGGTGAAGGAAAGTTCTGGAATCTGAGAGGAGCCACAAATTTCCTCCCACGTAGCTTTCCCCCAAGTCTCCCGATAAAAATTATACCTAACTTGTGTGGGTAGGCCTAGCGCCCGGACAGGAAATGCCCCAAAACACAAAATGGACACATCACATTTTTTTACAGAAAACAGAGGTGTTTTTAGCAAAGTTCCTACCTGTAGATTTTGGCATCTAGCTCAGCCGGCACCTAGGGAAACCTATCAAACCTGTGATTTTTGAAAACTAGAGACCTAGGGCAATCAAAGATGGGGTGACTAGTGGGGCTCTGACCAGGTTCTGTTACCCAGAATCCTTTGCAAACCTGAAAATTTGGTTAAAAAAAATACATTTTCCTCACATTTTGGTGACAGAAAGTTCTGGTATCTGAGGGGAGCCACAAACGTCCTCCCACCCAGCATTCCCCCAAGTCTCCCGATGTATATGAAACCACACTTGTGTGGGTAGGCCTAGCGCCCGCGACAGGAAATGCCCCAAAACACAATGTGGACACATCCCATTTTTTGACAGAAAAGTGAGGTGTTTTTTACAAAGTGCCTATCTGTAGATTTTGGCCTCTAGCTCAGCCGGAACGTAGGGAAACCTACCAAACCTGTGCATTCTTTAAAACTAGACACCTAGGGGAATCCAAGATGGGGTGACTTGTGATGCTCTGACCAGGTTCTGTTACCCAGAATCCTTTGCAAACCTCAAATTTTGGCTAAAAAAACACATTTTCCTCATATTTCGGTGACAGAAAGTTCTGGAATCTGAGAGGAGCCACAAATTTCCTCCCACGCAGCGTTCCTCCAAGTCTACCGATAAAAATGATACCTCACTTGTGTGGGTAGGCCTAGCGCCCGCAACAGTAAATGCCCCAAAACACAACGTGGACACATCCCATTTTTTTACAGAAAACAGGTGTTTTTGCAAAGTGCCTACCTTTAGATTTTGGCCTCTAGCTCAGCGGGCACCTAGGGAAACCTACCAAACCTCTGCTTTTTTAAAACTAGAGACATAGGAAAATCCAAGATGGGGTGACTTGTGGGGCTCTGACCAGATTCTGTTACCCAGAATCCTTTGCAAACCTCAAAATTTGGCTAAAAAAACACATTTTCCTCACATTTCGGTGAAGGAAAGTTCTGAAATCTGAGAGGAGCCACAAATTTCCTCCCACGCAGCGTTCCTCCAAGTCTACCGATAAAAATGATACCTCACTTGTGTGGGTAGGCCTAGCGCCCGCAACAGTACATGCCCCAAAACACAACGTGGACACATCCCATTTTTTTACAGAAAACAGGTGTTTTTGCAAAGTGCCTACCTTTAGATTTTGGCCTCTAGCTCAGCGGGCCCTTAGGGAAACCTACCAAACCTGTGCATTTTTGAAAACTAGAGACCTAGGGCAATCCAAGATGGGGTGACTTGTGGGGCTCTGACCAGGTTCTGCTACCCAGAATCCTTTGCAAACCTCAAAATTTGGCTAAAAAAACACATTTTTCTCACATTTTGGTGACAGAAAGTTCAGGAATCTGAGAGGAACCACAAATTTCCTCCCACGCAGAGTTCCTTCAAGTCTCCCGATAAAAATGATACCTCACTTGTGTGGGTAGGCCTAGCGCCCGCAACAGTAAATGCCCCAAAACACAACGTGGACACATCACATTTTTTGACAGAAAACAGAGGTGTTTTTAGCAAAGTGCCTACCTGTAGACTTTGGCATCTTGCTCAGCCGGCACCTAGGGAAACCCATCAAACCGATGCATTTTTGAAAACTAGAGACCTAGGGCAATCCAAGATGGGGTGACTTGTGGGGCTCTGACCAGGTTCTGTTACCCAGAATCCTTTGCAAACCTCAAAATTTGGCTAAAAAAGCACATTTTCCTCACATTTCGGTGACAGAAAGTTCTGGAATCTGATAGGAGGCGCAAATATCCTTCCACACAGCGTTCCCCCAAGTCTCCCGATAAAAAATGATACCTCACTTGTGTGGGTAGGCCTAGCACCCGTGACAGGAAATGCCCCAAAACACAACGTGGACACATCACATTTTTTGACAGAAAACACAGGTATTTTTTGCAAAGTGCCTACCTGTAGATTTTGCCCTCTAACTCAGCTGGCACCTATGGAAACCTACCAAAACTGTGCATTTTTTAAAACTAGAGACCTAGGGGAATCCAAGATGGGGTGACTTGTGGGGCTCTGACCAGATTCTGTTACCCAGAATCCTTTGCAAACCTCAGACTTTGGCTAAAAAAAAATCCTCACATTTCGGTGAAGGAAAGTTCTGGAATCTGAGAGGAGCCACAAATTTCCTCCCACGCAGCATTCCCCCAAGTCTCCCGATAAAAATAATGCCTCACTTGTGTGGGTAGGCCTAGCGCCCGTGACAGGAAATGCCCCAAAACACAACGTGGACACATCACATTTTTTGACAGAAAACAGAGGTGTTTTTAGCAAAGTGCCTACCTGTAGATTTTGGCATCTTGTTCAGCCGGCACCTAGGGAAACCAACCAACCGATGCATTTTTGAAAACTAGAGACCTAGGGCAATCCAAGATGGGGTGGCTTCTAGGACTCTGACCAGGTTCTGTTACCCAGAATCCTTTACAAACCTCACAATTTGGCTAGAAAAACACATTTTCCTCACATTTCGGTGACAGAAAGTTCTGGAATCTGATAGGAGGCACAAATATCCTTCCACACAGCGTTCCCCCAAGTCTCCCGATAAAAAGGATACCTCACTTGTGTGGGTAGGCCTAGCGCCCGTGACAGGAAATGCCCCAAAACACAACGTGGACACATCACATTTTTTGACAGAAAACACAGGTATTTTTTGCAAAGTGCCTACCTGTAGATTTTGCCTTCTAACTCAGCTGGCACCTATGGAAACCTACCAAACCTGTGCATTTCTGAAAACTAGAGACCTAGGGCAATCCAAGATGGGGTGACTTGTGGGGCTCTGACCAGGTTCTGGTACCCAGAATCCTTTGCAAACCTCAAAATATGGCTAAAAAAACACATTTTCCTCACATTTCGGTGAAGGAAAGTTCTGGAATCTGAGAGGAGCCACAAATTTCCTCCCACGCAGCGTTCCCCCAAGTCTCCCGATAAAAATGATACCTCACTTGTGTGGGTAGGCCTAGCGCCCGTGACAGGAAATGCCCCAAAACACAACGTGGACACATCCCATTTTTTGACAGAAAAGTGAGGTGTTTTTTGCAAAGTGCCTACCTGTAGATTTTGGCCTATAGCTCAGCCGGCACCTAGGGAAACCTACCAAACCTGTGCATTTTTGAAAACTAGAGACCTAGGGCAATCCAAGATGGGGTGACTTGTGGGGCTCTGACCAGGTTCTGTTACCCAGAATCCTTTGCAAACCTCAAAATTTGGCTAAAAAAACACATTTTCCTCACATTTCGGTGACAGAAAGTTCTAGAATCTGATAGGAGGCGCAAATATCCTTCCACACAGCGTTCCCCCAAGTCTCCCGATAAAAATGATACCTCACTTGTGTGGGTAGGCCTAGCACCCGTGACAGGAAATGCCCCAAAACAGAACGTGGACACATCACATTTTTTGACAGAAAACACAAGTATTTTTTGCAAAGTGCCTACCTGTAGATTTTGCCCTCTAACTCAGCTTGCACCTATGGAAACCTACCAAAACTGTGCATTTTTTAAAACTAGAGACCTAGGGGAATCCAAGATGGGCTGACTTGTGGGGCTCTGACCAGGTTCTGTTACCCAGAATCCTTTGCAAACCTCAAAATTTGGCTAAAAAAACACATTTTCCTCACATTTCGGAGACAGAAAGTTCTGGAATCTGATAGGAGGCGCAAATATCCTTCCACACAGCGTTCCCCCAAGTCTCCCGATAAAAAATGATACCTCACTTGTGTGGGTAGGCCTAGCACCCGTGACAGGAAATGCCCCAAAACACAACGTGGACACATCACATTTTTTGACAGAAAACACAGGTATTTTTTGCAAAGTGCCTACCTGTAGATTTTGGCATCTTTTTCAGCCGGCACCTAGGGAAACCTATCAAACCGATGCATTTTTGAAAACTAGAGACCTAGGGCAATCCAAGATGGGGTGGCTTCTAGGGCTCTGACCAGGTTCTGTTACCCAGAATCCTTTACAAACCTCACAATTTGGCTAAAAAAACACATTTTCCTCACATTTCGGTGACAGAAAGTTCTGGAATCTGATAGGAGGCACAAATATCCTTCCACACAGCGTTCCCCCAAGTCTCCCGATAAAAAGGATACCTCACTTGTGTGGGTTGGCCTAGCGCCCGTGACAGGAAATGCCCCAAAACACAACGTGGACACATCACATTTTTTGACAGAAAACACAGGTATTTTTTGCAAAGTGCCTACCTGTAGATTTTGCCTTCTAACTCAGCTGGCACCTATGGAAACCTACCAAACCTGTGCATTTTTTAAAACTAGAGACCTAGGGGAATCCAAGATGGGTGACTTGTGGGGCTCTGACCAGGTTCTGGTACCCAGACTCCTTTGCAAACCTCAAAATGTGGCTAAAAAAACACATTTTCCTCACATTTCGGTGACAGAAAGTTCTGGAATCTGAGAGGAACCACAAATTTCCTCCCACGCAGCGTTCCCCCAAGTCTCCTGATAAAAACGATACCTCACTTGTGTGGGTAGGCCTACAGCCCGCGACAAGAAATGCCCCAAAACACAATGTGGACACATCCCATTTTTTGACAGAAAACAGAGGTGTTTTTTGCAAAGTGCCTACCTATAGATTTTGGCCTCTAGCTCAGCCGGCACTTAGGGAAACCTACCAAACCTGTGCATTTTTTAAAACTAGAGAACTAGGGCAATCCAAGATGGGGTGACTTGTGGGGCTCTGACCAGGTTCTGCTACCCAGAATCCTTTGCAAACCTCAAAATTTGTCTCAAAAAACACATTTTCCTCACATTTTGGTGACAGAAAGTTCTAGAATCTGAGAGGAGCCACAAATGTCCTCCCACGCAGTGTTCCTCCAAGTCTACCGATAAAAATGATATCTCACTTGTGTGGGTAGGCCTAGCGCCCGCGACAGGAAATGCCCCAAAACACAACGTGGACAAATCCCATTTTTTGACAGAAAACACAGGTATTTTTTGCAAAGTGCCTACCTGTAGATTTTGCCTTCTAACTCAGCTGGCACCTATGGAAACCTACCAAACCTGTGCATTTTTGAAAACTAGAGACCTAGGGGAATCCAAGATGGGTGACTTGTGGGGCTCTGACCAGGTTCTGGTACCCAGACTCCTTTGCAAACCTCAAAATGTGGCTAAAAAAACACATTTTCCTCACATTTTGGTGACAGAAAGTTCTGGAATCTGAGAGGAACCACAAATTTCCTCCCACGCAGCGTTCCCCCAAGTCTCCTGATAAACATGATACCTCACTTGTGTGGGTAGGCCTGCAGCCCGTGACAAGAAATGCCCCAAAACACAATGTGGACACATCCCATTTTTTGACAGAAAACAGAGGTGTTTTTTGCAAAGTGCCTACCTATAGATTTTGGCCTCTAGCTCAGCCGGCACTTAGGGAAACCTACCAAACCTGTGCATTTTTTAAAACTAGAGACCTAGGGCAATCCAAGATGGGGTGACTTGTGGGGCTCTGACCAGGTTCTGCTACCCAGAATCCTTTGCAAACCTCAAAATTTGGCTAAAAAAACACATTATCCTCACATTTTGGTGACAGAAAGTTCTGGAATCTGAGAGGAGCCACAAATTTCCTCCCACGCAGTGTTCCTCCAAGTCTACCGATAAAAATGATATCTCACTTGTGTGGGTAGGCCTAGCGCCCGCGACAGGAAATGCCCCAAAACACAACATGGACACATCACATTTTTTGACAGAAAACACTGGTATTTTTTGCAAAGTGCCTACCTGTAGATTTTGCCTTCTAACTCAGCTGGCACCAATGGAAACCTACCAAACCTGTGCATTTTTGAAAACTAGAGACCTAGGGGAATCCAAGATGGGTGACTTGTGGGGCTCTGACCAGGTTCTGGTACCCAGACTCCTTTGCAAACCTCAAAATGTGGCTAAAAAAACACATTTTCCTCACATTTCGGTGACAGAAAGTTCTGGAATCTGAGAGGAACCACAAATTTCCTCCCACGCAGCGTTCCCCCAAGTCTCCTGATAAAAACGATACCTCACTTGTGTGGGTAGGCCTACAGCCCGCGACAAGAAATGCCCCAAAACACAATGTGGACACATCCCATTTTTTGACAGAAAACAGAGGTGTTTTTTGCAAAGTGCCTACCTATAGATTTTGGCCTCTAGCTCAGCCGGCACTTAGGGAAACCTACCAAATCTGTGCATTTTTTAAAACTAGAGACCTAGGGCAATCCAAGATGGGGTGACTTGTGGGGCTCTGACCAGGTTCTGCTACCCAGAATCCTTTGCAAACCTCAAAATTTGGCTAAAAAAACACATTTTCCTCACATTTTGGTGACAGAAAGTTCTGGAATCTGAGAGGAGCCACAAATTTCCTCCCACGCAGTGTTCCTCCAAGTCTACCGATAAAAATGATATCTCACTTGTGTGGGTAGGCCTAGCGCCCGCGACAGGAAATGCCCCAAAACACAACGTGGACAAATCCCATTTTTTGACAGAAAACACAGGTATTTTTTGCAAAGTGCCTACCTGTAGATTTTGCATTCTAACTCAGCTGGCACCTATGGAAACCTACCAAACCTGTGCATTTTTGAAAACTAGAGACCTAGGGGAATCCAAGATGGGTGACTTGTGGGGCTCTGACCAGGTTCTGGTACCCAGACTCCTTTGCAAACCTCAAAATGTGGCTAAAAAAACACATTTTCCTCACATTTTGGTGACAGAAAGTTCTGGAATCTGAGAGGAACCACAAATTTCCTCCCACGCAGCGTTCCCCCAAGTCTCCTGATAAAAAGATACCTCACTTGTGTGGGTAGGCCTACAGCCCGCGACAAGAAATGCCCCAAAACACAATGTGGACACATCCCATTTTTTGACAGAAAACAGAGGTGTTTTTTGCAAAGTGCCTACCTATAGATTTTGGCCTCTAGCTCAGCCGGCACTTAGGGAAACCTACCAAACCTGTGCATTTTTTAAAACTAGAGACCTAGGGCAATCCAAGATTGGGTGACTTGTGGGGCTCTGACCAGGTTCTGCTACCCAGAATCCTTTGCAAACCTCAAAATTTGGCTAAAAAAACACATTTTCCTCACATTTTGGTGACAGAAAGTTCTGGAATCTGAGAGGAGCCACAAATTTCCTCCCACGCAGTGTTCCTCCAAGTCTACCGATAAAAATGATATCTCACTTGTGTGGGTAGGCCTAGCGCCCGCAACAGGAAATGCCCTAAAACACAACGTGGACACATCCCATTTTTTGACAGAAAACAGGTGTTTTTTGCAAAGTGCCTACCTGTAGATTTTGGCCTCTAGCTCAGCGGGCACCTAGGGAAACCTACCAAACCTGTGCATTTTTTAAAACTAGAGACCTAGGAGAATCCAAGATGGGGTGACTTGTGGGGCTCTGACCAGATTCTGGTACCCAGAATACTTTGCAAACCTCAAAATGTGGCTAAAATAACACATTTTCCTCACATTTCGGTGACAGAAAGTTCTGGAATCTGAGAGGAACCACAAATTGCCTCCCACGCAGCGTTCCCCCAAGTCTCCTGATAAAAATGATACCTCACTTGTGTGGGTAGACCTAGCGCCCGCGACAAGAAATGCCCCAAAACACAACGTGGACACATCCCATTTTTTGACAGAAAACAGAGGTGTTTTTTGCAAAGTGCCTACCTATAGATTTTGGCCTCTAGCTCAGCCGGCACCTAGGGAAACCTACCAAACCTGTGCATGTTTGAAAACTAGAGCCGTAGGGCAATCCAAGATGGGGTGACTTGTGGGGCTCTGACCAGGTTCTGTTACCCAGAATCCTTTGAAAACCTCAAAATTTGGCTAAAAAAACACATTTTCCTCACATTTTGGTGACAGAAAGTTCTGGTATCTGAGGGGAGCCACAAATGTCCTCCCACCCAGCATTCCCCCAAGTCTCCCGATATAAATGATACCACACTTGTGTGGGTAGGCCTAGCGCCCGCGACAGGAAATGCCCCAAAACACAACGTGGACACATCCCATTTTTTGACAGAAAAGTGAGGTGTTTTTTGCAAAGTGCCTACCTGTAGATTTTGGCCTGTAGCTCAGCCGGCACCTAGGGAAACCTACCAAACCTGTGCATTTTTTAAAACTAGAGACCTAGGAGAATCCAAGATGGGGTGACTTGTGGGGCTCTGACCAGATTCTGTTACCCAGAATCCTTTGCAAACCTCAAAATGTGGCTAAAAAAACACATTTTCCTCACATTTCGGTGAAGGAAAGTTCTGGAATCTGAGAGGAGCCACAAATTTCCTCCCACGCAGCGTTCCCCCAAGTCTCCCGATAAAAATGATACCTCACTTGTGTGGGTAGGCCTAGCGCCCGCAACAGGAAATGCCCCAAAACACAACGTGGACACATCACATTTTTTGACAGAAAACATAGGTATTTTTTGCAACGTGCCTACCTGTAGATTTTGCCCTCTAACTCAGCTGGTACCTATGGAAACCTACCAAACCTGTGCATTTTTTTAAACTAAGGACCTACGGGAATCCAAGATGGGGTGACTTGTGGGGCTCTGACCAGGTTCTGGTACCCAGAATCCTTTGCAAACCTCAAAATTTGGCTAAAAAAACAAATTTTCCTCATATTTCGGTGACAGAAAGTTCTGGAATCTGAGAGGAGCCACAAATTGCCTCCCACGCAGCGTTCCTCCAAGTCTACCGATAAAAATGATATCTCACTTGTGTGGGTAGGCCTAGTGCCCGCAACAGGAAATGCCCCAAAACACAACGAGGACACATCCCATTTTTTGACAGAAAACAGGTGTTTTTTGCAAAGTGTCTACCTGTAGATTTTGGCCTCTAGCTCAGCGGGCACCTAGGGAAACCTACCAAACCTGTGCATTTTTTAAAACTAGAGACCTAGGAGAATCCAAGATGGGGTGAGTTGTGGGGCTCTGACCAGATTCTGTTACCCAGAATCCTTTGCAAACCTCAAAATTTGGATAAAAACACACATTTTCCTCACATTTCGGTGAAGGAAAGTTCTGGAATCTGAGAGGAGCCACACATTTCCTCCCACGCAGCGTTCCCCCAAGTCTCCCGATAAAAATGATATCTCACTTGTGTGGGTAGGCCTAGCGCCCGCGACAGGAAATGCCCCAAAACACAACGTAGGCACATCACATTTTTTGACAGAAAACAGAGGTGTTTTTAGCAAAGTGCCTACCTGTAGATTTTGGCATCTTGTTCAGCCGGCACCTAGGGAAACCTATCAAACCGATGCATTTTTGAAAACTAGAGACCTAGGGCAATCCAAGATGGGGTGACTTCTAGGGCTCTGACCAGGTTCTGTTACCCAGAATCCTTTGCAAACCTCACAATTTGGCTAAAAAAACACATTTTCCTCACATTTCGGTGACAGAAAGTTCTGGAATCTGATAGGAGGCACAAATATCCTTACACACAGCGTTCCCCCAAGTCTCCCGATAAAAAGGATACCACACTTGTGTGGGTAGGCCTAGCGTCCGCGACAGGAAATGCCCCAAAACACAACGTGGACACATCCCATTTTTTGACAGAAAACAGGTGTTTTTTGCAAAGTGCCTAACTGTAGATATTGGCCTCTAGCTCAGCGGGCACCTAGGAAAACCTACCAAACCTGTGCATTTTTTAAAACTAGAGACCTAGGAGAATCCAAGATGGGGTGACTTGTGGGGCTCTGACCAGATTCTGTTACCCAGAATCCTTTGCAAACCTCAAAATGTGGCTAAAAAAACACATTTTCCTCACATTTCGGTGAAGGAAAGTTCTGGAATCTGAGAGGAGCCACAAATTTCCTCCCACGCAGCGTTCCCCCAAGTCTCCCGATAAAAATGATACCTCACTTGTGTGGGTAGGCCTAGCGCCCGCGACAAGAAACGCCCCAAAACACAACGTGGACACATCCCATTTTTTGACAGAAAACAGAGGTGTTTTTTACAAAGTGCCTACCTATAGATTTTGGCCTCTAGCTCAGCCGGCACCTAGGGAAACCTACCAAACCTGTGCATGTTTGAAAACTAGAGACCTAGGGCAATCCAAGATGGGGTGACTTGTGAGGCTCTGACCAGGTTCTGGTACCCAGAATACTTTGCAAACCTCAAAATGTGGCTAAAAAAACACATTTTCCTCACATTTCGGTGACAGAAAGTTCTGGAATCTGAGAGGAACCACAAATTGCCTCCCACGCAGCGTTCCCCCAAGTCTCCTGATAAAAATGATACCTCACTTGTGTGGGTAGACCTAGCGCCCGCGACAAGAAATGCCCCAAAACACAACGTGGACACATCCCATTTTTTGACAGAAAACAGAGGTGTTTTTTGCAAAGTGCCTACCTATAGATTTTGGCCTCTAGCTCAGCCGGCACCTAGGGAAACCTACCAAACCTGTGCATGTTTGAAAACTAGAGACCTAGGGCAATCCAAGATGGGGTGACTTGTGGGGCTCTGACCAGGTTCTGTTACCCAGAATCCTTTGAAAACCTCAAAATTTGGCTAAAAAAACACATTTTCCTCACATTTTGGTGACAGAAAGTTCTGGTATCTGAGGGGAGCCACAAATGTCCTCCCACCCAGCATTCCCCCAAGTCTCCCGATATAAATGATACCACACTTGTGTGGGTAGGCATAGCGCCCGCAACAGGAAATACCCCAAAACACAACGTGGACACATCCCATTTTTTGACAGAAAAGTGAGGTGTTTTTTGCAAAGTGCCTACCTGTAGATTTTGGCCTGTAGCTCAGCCGGCACCTAGGGAAACCTACCAAACCTGTGCATTTTTGAAAACTAGAGACCTAGGGCAATCCAAGATGGGGTGACTTGTGGGGCTCTGACCAGGTTCTGTTATCCAGAATCCTTTGCAAACCTCAAAATTTGGCAAAAAAAACACATTTTCCTCACATTTTGGTGACAGAAAGTTCTGGAATCTGAGAGGAGCCACAAATTTCCTCCCACGCAGTGTTCCTCCAAGTCTACCGATAAAAATGATATCTCACTTGTGTGGGTAGGCCTAGCGCCCGCGACAGGAAATGCCCCAAAAAACAACGTGGACACATCCCATTTTTTGACAGAAAACAGGTGTTTTTTGCAAAGTGCCTACCTGTAGATTTTGGCCTCTAGCTCAGCGGGCACCTAGGGAAACCTACCAAACCTGTGCATTTTTTAAAACTAGAGACCTAGGAGAATCCAAGATGGGGTGACTTGTGGGGCTCTGACCAGATTCTGTTACCCAGAATCCTTTGCAAACCTCAAAATGTGGCTAAAAAAACACATTTTCCTCACATTTCAGTGAAGGAAAGTTCTGGAATCTGAGAGGAGCCACAAATTTCCTCCCACGCAGCGTTCCCCCAAGTCTCCCGATAAAAATGATACCTCTCTTGTGTGGGTAGGCCTAGCGCCCGCGACAGGAAATGCCCCAAAACACAACGTGGACACATCACATTTTTTGACAGAAAACACAGGTATTTTTTGCAAAGTGCCTACCTGTAGATTTTGCCATCTAACTCAGCTGGTACCTATGGAAACCTACCAAACCTGTGCATTTTTTAAAACTAAAGACCTACGGGAATCCAAGATGGGGTGACTTGTGGGGCTCTGACCAGGTTCTGGTACCCAGAATCCTTTGCAAACCTCAAAATTTGGCTAAAAAAACACATTTTCCTCATATTTCGGTGACAGAAAGTTCTGGAATCTGAGAGGAGCCACAAATTGCCTCCCACGCAGCGTTCCTCCAAGTCTACCGATAAAAATGATATCTCACTTGTGTGGGTAGGCCTAGCGCCCGCAACAGGAAATGCCCCAAAACACAACGTGGACACATCCCATTTTTTGACAGAAAACAGGTGTTTTTTGCAAAGTGTCTACCTGTAGATTTTGGCCTCTAGCTCAGCGGGCACCTAGGGAAACTTACCAAACCTGTGCATTTTTTAAAACTAGAGACCTAGGAGAATCCAAGATGGGGTGACTTGTGGGGCTCTGACCAGATTCTGTTACCCAGAATCCTTTGCAAACCTCAAAATTTGGATAAAAAAACACATTTTCCTCACATTTCGGTGAAGGAAAGTTCTGGAATCTGAGAGGAGCCACACATTTCCTCCCACGCAGCGTTCCCCCAAGTCTCCCGATAAAAATGATACCTCACTTGTTTGGTAGGCCTAGCGCCTGCGACAGGAAATGCCCCAAAACACAACATGGGCACATCACATTTTTTGACAGAAAACAGAGGTGTTTTTAGCAAAGTGCCTACCTGTAGATTTTGGCATCTTGCTCAGCCGGCACCTAGGGAAACCTATCAAACCGATGCATTTTTGAAAACTAGAGACCTAGGGCAATCCAAGATGGGGTGACTTGAAGGGCTCTGACCAGGTTCTGTTACCCAGAATCCTTTGCAAACCTCAAAATGTGGCTTAAAAAAACACATTTTCCTCACATTTCGGTGACAGAAAGTTCTGGAATCTGATAGGAGGCACAAATATCCTTCCACACAGCGTTCCCCCAAGTCTCCCGATAAAAATGATACCTCACTTGTGTGGGTAGGCCCAGCGTCCGCGACAGGAAATGCCCCAAAACACAACGTGGACACATCCCATTTTTTGACAGAAAACAGGTGTTTTTTGCAAAGTGCCTAACTGTAGATATTGGCCTCTAGCTCAGCGGGCACCTAGGAAAACCTACCAAACCTGTGCATTTTTTAAAACTAGAGACCTAGGAGAATCCAAGATGGGGTGACTTGTGGGGCTCTGACCAGATTCTGTTACCCAGAATCCTTTGCAAACCTCAAAATGTGGCTAAAAAACACATTTTCCTCACATTTCGGTGAAGGAAAGTTCTGGAATCTGAGAGGAGCCACAAATTTCCTCCCACGCAGCGTTCCCCCAAGTCTCCCGATAAAAATGATACCTCACTTGTGTGGGTAGGCCTAGCGCCCGCGACAAGAAACGCCCCAAAACACAACGTGGACACATCCCATTTTTTGACAGAAAACAGAGGTGTTTTTTACAAAGTGCCTACCTATAGATTTTGGCCTCTAGCTCAGCCGGCACCTAGGGAAACCTACCAAACCTGTGCATGTTTGAAAACTAGAGACCTAGGGCAATCCAAGATGGGGTGACTTGTGAGGCTCTGACCAGGTTCTGGTACACAGAATACTTTGCAAACCTCAAAATGTGGCTAAAAAAACACATTTTCCTCACATTTCGGTGACAGAAAGTTCTGGAATCTGAGAGGAACCACAAATTGCCTCCCACGCAGCGTTCCCCCAAGTCTCCTGATAAAAATGATACCTCACTTGTGTGGGTAGACCTAGCGCCCGCGACAAGAAATGCCCCAAAACACAACGTGGACACATCCCATTTTTTGACAGAAAACAGAGGTGTTTTTTGCAAAGTGCCTACCTATAGATTTTGGCCTCTAGCTCAGCCGGCACCTAGGGAAACCTACCAAACCTGTGCATGTTTGAAAACTAGAGACCTAGGGCAATCCAAGATGGGGTGACTTGTGGGGCTCTGACCAGGTTCTGTTACCCAGAATCCTTTGAAAACCTCAAAATTTGGCTAAAAAAACACATTTTCCTCACATTTTGGTGACAGAAAGTTCTGGTATCTGAGGGGAGCCACAAATGTCCTCCCACCCAGCATTCCCCCAAGTCTCCCGATATAAATGATACCACACTTGTGTGGGTAGGCATAGCGCCCGCAACAGGAAATACCCCAAAACACAACGTGGACACATCCCATTTTTTGACAGAAAAGTGAGGTGTTTTTTGCAAAGTGCCTACCTGTAGATTTTGGCCTGTAGCTCAGCCGGCACCTAGGGAAACCTACCAAACCTGTGCATTTTTGAAAACTAGAGACCTAGGGCAATCCAAGATGGGGTGACTTGTGGGGCTCTGACCAGGTTCTGTTATCCAGAATCCTTTGCAAACCTCAAAATTTGGCAAAAAAAACACATTTTCCTCACATTTTGGTGACAGAAAGTTCTGGAATCTGAGAGGAGCCACAAATTTCCTCCCACGCAGTGTTCCTCCAAGTCTACCAATAAAAATGATATCTCACTTGTGTGGGTAGGCCTAGCGCCCGCGACAGGAAATGCCCCAAAAAACAACGTGGACACATCCCATTTTTTGACAGAAAACAGGTGTTTTTTGCAAAGTGCCTACCTGCAGATTTTGGCCTCTAGCTCAGCGGGCACCTAGGGAAACCTACCAAACCTGTGCATTTCTTAAAACTAGAGACCTAGGAGAATCCAAGATGGGGTGACTTGTGGGGCTCTGACCAGATTCTGTTACCCAGAATCCTTTGCAAACCTCAAAATGTGGCTAAAAAAACACATTTTCCTCACATTTAAGTGAAGGAAAGTTCTGGAATCTGAGAGGAGCCACAAATTTCCTCCCACGCAGCGTTCCCCCAAGTCTCCCGATAAAAATGATACCTCTCTTGTGTGGGTAGGCCTAGCGCCCGCGACAGGAAATGCCCCAAAACACAACGTGGACACATCACATTTTTTGACAGAAAACACAGGTATTTTTTGCAAAGTGCCTACCTGTAGATTTTGCCATCTAACTCAGCTGGTACCTATGGAAACCTACCAAACCTGTGCATTTTTTAAAACTAAAGACCTACGGGAATCCAAGATGGGGTGACTTGTGGGGCTCTGACCAGGTTCTGGTACCCAGAATCCTTTGCAAACCTCAAAATTTGGCTAAAAAAACACATTTTCCTCATATTTCGGTGACAGAAAGTTCTGGAATCTGAGAGGAGCCACAAATTGCCTCCCACGCAGCGTTCCTCCAAGTCTACCGATAAAAATGATATCTCACTTGTGTGGGTAGGCCTAGCGCCCGCAACAGGAAATGCCCCAAAACACAACGTGGACACATCCCATTTTTTGACAGAAAACAGGTGTTTTTTGCAAAGTGTCTACCTGTAGATTTTGGCCTCTAGCTCAGCGGGCACCTAGGGAAACTTACCAAACCTGTGCATTTTTTAAAACTAGAGACCGAGGAGAATCCAAGATGGGGTGACTTGTGGGGCTCTGACCAGATTCTGTTACCCAGAATCCTTTGCAAACCTCAAAATTTGGATAAAAAAACACATTTTCCTCACATTTCGGTGAAGGAAAGTTCTGGAATCTGAGAGGAGCCACACATTTCCTCCCACGCAGCGTTCCCCCAAGTCTCCCGATAAAAATGATACCTCACTTGTTTGGTAGGCCTAGCGCCTGCGACAGGAAATGCCCCAAAACACAACATGGGCACATCACATTTTTTGACAGAAAACAGAGGTGTTTTTAGCAAAGTGCCTACCTGTAGATTTTGGCATCTTGCTCAGCCGGCACCTAGGGAAACCTATCAAACCGATGCATTTTTGAAAACTAGAGACCTAGGGCAATCCAAGATGGGGTGACTTGTAGGGCTCTGACCAGGTTCTGTTACCCAGAATCCTTTGCAAACCTCAAAATGTGGCTTAAAAAAACACATTTTCCTCACATTTCGGTGACAGAAAGTTCTGGAATCTGATAGGAGGCACAAATATCCTTCCACACAGCGTTCCCCCAAGTCTCCCGATAAAAATGATACCTCACTTGTGTGGGTAGGCCTAGTGCCCGTGACAGGAAATGCCCCAAAACACAGCGTGGACACATCATATTTTTTGACAGAAAACACAGGTATTTTTGTCAAAGTGCCTACCTGTAGACTTTGCCCTCTAACTCAGCTGGCACCTATGGAAACCTACCAAACCTGTGCATTTTTGAAAACTAGAGACCTAGGGGAATCCAAGATGGGGTGACTTGTGGGGCTCTGACCAGGTTCTGGTACCCAGAATCCTTTGCAAACCTCAAAATGTGGATAAAGAAACACATTTTCCTCACATTTCGGTGACAGAAAGTTATGGAATCTGAGAGGAACCACAAATTTCCTCCCACGCAGCGTTCCCCCAAGTCTCCTGATAAAAATGATACCTCACTTGTGTGGATAGGCCTAGCGCCCGCGACAAGAAATGCCCCAAAACACAACGTGGACACATCCCATTTTTTGACAGAAAACAGAGGTGTTTTTTGCAAAGTGCCTACCTATAGATTTTGGCCACTAGCTCAGCCGGCACCTAGGGAAACCTACCAAACCTGTGCATTTTTGAAAACTAGAGACCTAGGGGAATCCAAGATGGGGTGACTTGTGGGGCTCTGACCAGGTTCTTTTACCCAGGATCCTTTGCAAACCTCAAAATTTGGCTAAAAAAACACATTTTCCTCACATTTCGGTGACAGAAAGTTCTGGAATCTGAGAGGAGCCACAAATTTCCTTCCACCCAGCGTTCCCCCAAGTCTCCCGATGAAAATGATACCTCACTTGTGTGGGTGGGCCAGGTGCCTGCAACAGAATAAGGCCAAAAACCTGTAGAGATAGAGGGGATAGCACAGCGAGTTGATAAGGACATATTCTTCTTTTATACATCTTTAGGCTGACTCTGCTTTGGGGACCCACACAAGTGAGGTGTCATTTTACTTGGGAGACTGAGGGGAACATTGGGGAGTAGGAATTTTGTGCTGGAGCGGTGATCGTACAAATGAAAGTCAGGAAAATATGCTTTTTTAAGCAAATTTTGAGGTTTGCAGAGGAGTCTGGGTAAGAAAATGTTGGTGGATCCACGCAAGCCACACCTCTCTGGACTCCTTGGGGTGTCTAGTTTTAAAAAATGTCTGGGTTTGGTAGGTTTCCCTAGATGAAGGCCGCACCCAGGACCAAAAACATAGGTGCCCACTCCCCCCCAAACACAGGTAGTTTTATAATATATCATTTTGATGTGTCCACATACGTCTGTGATGTGCCAAACACTAAAATTGTGAAAAGAAACGCACTTAGGTTATGTGAAAAAGACCCCTCACCCACCAACCAAGTTGGTGGCATGCTTCATCATCGGGGTCTCACCTGAGACACCTAGAGTGTCTCAAGTGTGCTGCGACGCCTGATTACAGCGGAGCAGGTTTTGTCATTACCACACATACTGGTTGGATTTGGCACGAGGGTGAGTGATGGTTCAGTAGATACAATTTTATTAACAAGAGATTTCACAAAAGGGAAATGCACTGGTAATAACTGAAAGGACAAAAAACTGAACCAATGACTCACAGCTCGTGAGCTGTTAAGCCACGGCAAGGCACCTACCACTTTACAGTCCATTCACACACCTTTCATACATGACATGCTCAAGATCATTCACGCTGCCAGCCACAGGCCAAGCACATTACAACACTCCCATCGACAGACAGCGCCAGTCAAGGGCCCATCACTTTCATATGCCCACATGCCTGATACAGCAATCACACCAGCTGATGAGTGTGTGGACTGGCGTTTGGCTGGCACCGCTAGCCAAGCGCCACCCCACCCATACCGCCAGTCAAGCGCCACCCCAAGCGCACCGCCAGCCAAGCGCCACCCCAAGCACACTGCCAGCCCCGGGCCACCCCAACCATACCGCCAGCTAAGCGACACCCCAAGCACACCGCCAGCCAAGCGCCACCCCACCCATACCGCCAGCCAAGCGCCACCCCAAGCACACCGCCAGCCAAGCGCCACCCAACCCATACCGCCAGCCAAGCGCCACCCCAAGCACACCGCCAGCCAAGCGCCACTCCACCCATACCGCCAGCCAAGTGCCACCCCAAGCACACCGCTAGCCAAGCGCCACCCCAAGCACACCACCAGCCAAGCGCCAGCCCACCCACACCGCCAGCCAAGCGCCACCCCAAGCACACCGCCAGCCAAGTGCCACCCCAAGCACACTGCCAGCCAAGCGCCACCCCACCCATACCGCCAACCAAGCGCCACCCCAAGCACACCACCAGCCAAGCGCCACCCCAAGCACACCGCCAGCCAAGCGCCACCTCACCCATACCGCCAGCCAAGCGCCACCCCACGTACACCGCCATCACTTTTTTTTTGTTTATAAACAACAAAGAAACCACTAACTAATTATAAAATAAGTACAAAACTACAAACACAAAAGCTCTAACTAAATACATGGCAGTAATGGCAACCGTGAAAACGAACATATGAAAATATAAAATAGGCAGTTTACGCTCACGGTATTTCCCAAAAGTTTTTCCTTGTGTGGTAACTTCTAAAACAGCCGGGCACACACAGCCCAGGCTTTGAAGGGCATTCGGGGCAGTACATCCGGCTCTCCCTCCGGATTGATCTCCGGGCACATACTCTACATTTCTTTTTGGGCAAGTCTTTTTTGGGAGTGGGAGGAATGTGATCTGGAAAGTGCAGATCTTTCAATCTAGCCACATCCTCCACCACTTCTACTCTAGGAACTCTTGCCTGTTCCACCACAATAAGGCTTTCTATCACTGACTCCTGAAATTTAACAAATGTCATCCTTGATTCAGGTGAACAATCCTTGAACACAATAAAAGCATTAAAAGTTGCCAAATGAAATAAATGTAGGGCCAACTTTTTATACCACTCGTAAGACTTATGAAGAGCAGTGTAAGATTCCAACCTCTGATCTACTCTATCAACACCACCCATGTGCCTATTGTAGTCCAAAATGCGCTTCAGCAACCTGACCCCAAACAGTCACAGGGGAAGTACTCTCATCATGGATGGTAGATAGCATGTACACATCCCTCCTGTCTGAAAATTTCAGAGCTAGTAGCTCATTATTCTGCAAGGCACTGCACTGTCCCCGATCAAGTTTTTTACAGACAAGCTCCCTTGGATAGCCTTTCCGGTTAGAACGGATTGTGCCACAAGCAACAGTGTCCACTCTAAACAACTACTTGAACAACTGCACTCCAGTGTAGAAATTATCTACGTACAAATGGTGACCTTTGTTAAACAGTCGTCTACCAAGTTCCCACACAAATTTTTCACTAACTCCAAAAGTGGCCGGACAACCAGGAGGGTCAATACTGGAATCCCTAACAGTGTAGACCCGGAAATTATACACATATCCTGTACTGCTTTCTGACAGCATATACAATTTAATCCCATACCATGCCCTCTTACTAGGAATGTACTGCTTAAAAACTAAACGCCCCTTGAAAAGGACCAAAACTCGTCCACACTTATCTCTTTGCCTGGAACATAGACCTCTGAAAACCGATATACAAAATGATCAAGGACAGGCCTAATCTTAAAAAGACGGTCACAATCAGGGTGATCTCGTGGCAAGGCTAAAGCATTGTCTACAAAATGCAGCATACGAAGAAGAAGCAAATAGCGATTACGTGTCATAGTTGCAGGAAATATAGCCGTTGCCATCAAGGGACTAGTGGACCAATAAGAAGCCAGTGACGGCTTCCTGATCAACCCCATCAAAAAAGTCAAACCTAAAAACTTTTTCATCTCTTCCAGATATGTGGGAACCCACTGAGTAGCTCTAGACTAAGGCTTAAGTCTGGCAGCGTTGTCCCGCAAATATTGCTCTGCACACAAATTAGTCTGCTCCACAATCTCTTCCAAAAATACATCGTCCATAAAAAAGTGAAAGAAATGGACAGGCAAAAAGTTTTCCGTATTGACTCTACACCCTGGGAGACCAGTAAATGCAGGTTACTGTGGGTGCTCCATGTTTGTGGCAGTCCAGGTGTCAGGTCTTCTAATGGGAAACCCTTCAGCCCCAGGCTGCTGCACTCTTGGCACATCAATGTCCTCCTCTTCAACAGGCCATTCATCTGCACTGAGAGTAGCTTCCTCATCAGAAGAATACTCTCGGACAGAAAACTCACTGCCAGAATCTCTCACTTCCTCCTCTGCCTCAGATGCAGAGTCAGTCTCGTAATCATGGTCTGAAGACGACTCAAAGAGCATGCCAACAACCTGCTGAGCGGTCACTCTGCGGCTAGCCATGATCCTCACTAACAACAAATGGATTGCCAACAACAACTAGCACTTAAATAAGTAATAAAAAAGTGTACCTTTATCACAAAGAGTTATGTACTAAAAAACTATACCACTCACTTGCCTGAAAAAGCTACTCACCAGCAACTACTCTGCACAGACACAACAATCACCAATGATATCCCACTAAAAAGAAAAAAGAAAAAAGAAAATTAGACATATGACAACACAAATATCATTGTCCTCAAATCTAAGGACAATTGCACACACAATACTGCATTTAGTACACCACCTACAAACACGTCATTCATGCATGTCAACAATACTCCTTTGGAGTAAATTGCTTTCACTTACCTAAAACATGCAACTATGCAGACCGCAGGACAACTACTGCCAAATCCGCAAGGATCCACAGCAAAGGAAGCAAAAGCTTTGAACTAGAACAAAAAGAAGAAATAAACTGTAATAATCACAAATACAAATACTTTGCCAGTTGACAAACACCCCACCACCAAGAACTTAGAAATTGTCCCTGGTGCCTAAGTGGCTTCTGCCCTACTAGGAGGCAGATGGGCCTAACAAAAAATAGGCTGATCTGCCTCCAAGGTGGGAAGAAATGGCCATCACTAACGTGCTCCCTTTGGGGGGCGACCCTTGCCAAAGGTGCCGCCGCCCCCCCCCACACAAAACACACACACACACAGGATCCCTGGTGCCTAAGTGGATTCTGCCCCCCTTGGGAGCAGATGGGCGTAAAGAAAATTGGCCGATCTGCCCCCAAGGAGGGCAGAAATGACCAACAGCTCTGTGCCCACTTTAGGGGGCGACCCTTGCCAAAGAGGGCAAACGGGGGGTAACCCCAGCACTAAACAAAAAAAGAGGAACCAAAAAAATAAAATTCCTGCCTTATTGGTGGTTTCTGCCCTCCTTGGGGGCAGATGGGCCTACAAAAATAGGAGATAGCTAATACGAAATTTCCCCCCTTTGGGGGGGCGACCCAAAAACATGGCCTATCTAGCCCCAGGGGGGGCCGAAACATATAAATAAATAATTGCCCCCGGGGCAGCGACCCTTGCCTAAGGGGTCGCTGCCCTAAAACAAAGAAAATAATTTCCCCGGTGTCTATTGGTTCCCCCCCTCCCCCCCCCCCCCCCGGGGACAGATCGGCCAAAAAATTGGCCGATCTGCCCCCGGGGGAGGGGGGGGGGCGAAATAAGAAAAAAAATTACCCCCAATGGGAGCGACCCTTGCCCAAGGGGTCGCTCCCAAAATATATACAAAATAATAACATCCCTGGTGTCTAGTGGTTTTTCAGCCTCCCCTGGGGGCAGATCGGCTGAAAAATTGGCCGATCTGCCCCCAGGGGGGGCTGAAAAAGGAAAATAATACCCCCCAATGGGAGCTACCCATGCCCAAGGGGTCGCTCCCAAAATATATACAAAATAATAACGTCCCTGGTGTCTAGTGGTTTTTCGGCCCCCCCTGGGGGCAGATCGGCCGAAAAATCAGCCGATCTGCTCCCAGGGGGGGCCGAAAAAGGAAAATAATGCCCCCCAATTGGAGAGACCCTTGCCCAAGGGGTCGCTCCCAAAATGTATGCACAATAAGAACATCCCTGGTGTCTAGTGGTTTTTCGCCCTCCCCTGGGGGCAGATCGACCGGAAATTCAGCTGATCTGCCCCCAGGGGGGCCGAAAAATGAAAATAATGCCCCCCAATGGGAGCAACCCTTGCAGAAGGGGTCGCTCCCAAACAATATGCACAATAACAACATCCCTGGTGTCTAGTGGTTTTTCGCCCCCCCCCCCCCGGGGGCAGATCGGCCGAAAAATCGGCTGATCTTCCCCCAGGGGGGCCGAAAAAGGAACAATATGCTCCCCAATGGGAGCGACCCTTGCCCAAGGGGTCGCCCCCCAAAACTACCTGAAAAAAAAATCCCTGGTGCCTAGTGGGGATTCCTTCTCCAGGATTGCGGTCCCCGACCGCGATCCTGGAGCAGGAATCCACTGAAAACAGGCAAAGGGGGAAAGGAAAAACCCTTTCCTTTCCCCGTGTCTGTTTTCCCCCACCCCCCAAACAGGGAAGGACTCACCTGAAGTCCTGCTCCCTCGACTCGCTGGAAGCAAATGGCTTCCAGCGCGTCCCTCGGTAATATTTGATGACGTTGGCCCGCTGACGTCATCGGATTGCCGAGGGAGGGGTGGAAGGGGAAGAGCTTCCCCTTCCATCCACGACCGGGGGGTGTGGGTGGGGGGGCTCATGGGGGAAGCGCTAGCGCTCCCCCGAGTTCCCGGGTGCAGGACGAGGTGATCTTGTCAAAGGCACCGTAGGGGTTAAGGAAGAAAATGTCTACTTTCTAAAAGAGGCATTTTCTAACTAACAATCTATAAACCAACTTCACTAAAAGATGTATTTTTAGATTGTGAGTTCAGAGACCCCAAACTCCACATTTCTATCTGCTCTCAAAGGGAATCTGCACTTTAAAATTATTAAAAGGCAGTCCCTATGTTAACCTATGAGAGATTGGTCTTGCAACTGAATTTAGCAGTAGTTCACTATTAGGGCATGTATCACACATCAGTACATGTCCCACCTTTAACATACACTGCACCCTGCCCATAGGGCTACCTAGGGCCTTCCTTAGGGGCGCCTTACATGTATGAAAAGGGAAGGTTTAGGCCTGGCAATTGGGTACATTGCCAAGTTGAATTAGCAGTTTAAAACTGCACCCACAGACACTGAAGTGGCAGGTCTGAACCATGTTTACAGGGCTACTCGTGGGTGGCACAACCAGTGCTGCAGGCCCACTATTAGCATTTAAGTTACAGGCCCTGGGGACCTCTAGTGCACTTTACTAGTGACTTACTAGTACATCAAATATGCCAATCATGGATAAGCCAATTACACATACATTTTACATAGGAACACTAGCACTTTAGCACTTGTTAGCAGGGGTAAAGTGCCCAGAGTATCAAAAACAGCAAAACCAGAGTCCAGCACACATAAACAACCTGGAAAGCAGAGGCAAAAAGTTAGGAAAGACCACACCAAGGATGCAAAGTCTAACACACCCTATCCTAGAAGCCTTTAGCGACTACCCTAGGGGTAACTTCTAAGTATTAAAAGGGAAGGTTTAGGCCTGGCAAAAGGTTTATTTTGTCATGTTGAATTGGCAATTTAAAACTGCAGTACAGGCTGCACTGACTGGGCTGAGACATGTTTTAAAAGGCTATTTAAGTCAATGGCGGAGTGAGCGTTGCAGCCCACTAGTAGTATTTATTTTACAGGCCCTGGGTAGAGGTGGTACCATTTACTAAGGACTTCTGAGTAAAGTAAATGTACCAATTAGGCATAGGCACATTTTACCATTTTTTCAATGGAAAGCATGATAACTTCACAACTGATTAGCAGGAATAAATTGCACAAAGTTCAAAAAGCCAACAAAATTGGTTCAGCAAAGGAAGGCAGAAATCTCAGGTAACCCAGCAGAAACTGCCCGCTATAACATACATGCATTAAATTGTGAAAATGGACTACAGACACTTGTGTGTCAGATGAGTTGGTGAAATATTGCACTACCATAAGTAGTAATTACTACTACACCTAACTCACAATCAGGGCCTATGTAACTTGCTCAGAACCATGACAACCTCACAGGAAATAGGCCAGAGAAATTGAGAAAACTACTGGGACCCCCCCAATGCCCCACAGAAACTACACCATGTAGGTAAAAAGCCAAACATTTGCTACATACATCTGGGATTATCTGTTAGTCTCCAATGCTTCCAAGAACACATAGCACATAAGGCAGTAAATTGCACAGAATTTGAGTACCAGTCTCAGACTTCCTAGTAAGAGCCCAGGACCAAAGCTACCAAGGAAGAAAGGTTCAAAGATTAAGTAAAATTCTGGAATCAAGCCAGAGGTTCCAGAAAATACCCACAATGTGAACAAATCAGTGAGGAGACTGTTTTAAGTGTTCCTATAAGGCCTATGAGGCAGGGTGGATGCTGGCAGATGGAGGTGACATTGGATACATCCATTTTGCTGGACATGGTGGGGGTTTTGTTGGGGTGGTCATCAGGGGGATGCAGTGGGCAATCCCCTCTGAAGCAGGTATTGAATGAGTCACAAACATAGACTGATTATACTAATAACTGCTATAATGTGTTTATCTATTGCTTTGTTAATTTTTTAAGTTGATAGCTGTTTACATAACTTATGTTTTATATGATATGCATAGTTTATGTATGTGCAGATGATTTTCATAAACAGTATGATTCCTTACAGTATTAAATATTCTGATGTATTAGGTCTATACATTGCTCTCTCTGCGGTGTTCTCATTGTAATTACAGGTAATAGATTGTGCTTAATTGTCACACTGCTTGACAGTAATGTGGTTGCAACAAGCACTGGCCTTCCTTTTCACTGTTATCTATGTCAGCTTGTAACTGTCTCGAGAAAGTCTGTATAAGCCACATTTCTTAGCAGCAGAATTTAAAAGTGTTTACTTTCAGCAGGTTTACACCCAAATCCTGCATTTGCACCTCATATATTCCTTAATATCCTGCATTAAAAGCTGATATTCTATCAAACTTTTGTTATTGTTACTTACTTCCACACCGTTTTTTTAAAGAGCACAACTGTTTCTCTTCTTCCTTAAGCCTCTTTTTTTATACAAGTTTCTCTAAATCTCATGCCTGTCCATATTAAGCTCTTTTGAAACCATAGCAATCTTATTAATTCCAGGAAACAATTGCTTCTCACATTTATCCCTCTAATGATCATGCCTGTATCAATAATGTACCACAGAAAAACTCGTGTGAATGTATGGAATGAGCATGTAAAACGAACATCAAAACCTAATGGACTGACCACTAACTTTGGGCTCGGGGTAGAGTGCTACTCGCCGTAAAGCGCTTTGACTACTTGTCAGGGGTAGTAAGCACAATATAAATGCAATTTAAATATATATATATATATATATATATATATATTTTTAAACGGTTACCCTTCCATCGGATCAAGATCCCTGGTCTATGGCTTGGGAGTTCATGCATCAAGCTTCTCCGTCATCAATGAATAACATAAGCTAAAAAGAGAAACAACATGACATTGGTTCCCTTAAGCCTCAACCATAAACCTGACAAACAGAAATATCTTGCAGATAAACAAGAATGTACTGGATATGTGTAAATATGCCGGGGATGCTGCGCTCAAGATATGCTGTGATGCTCTGCTTCCAGTACCTCAATTAATAATGACCTAGAAATTACTAAATACAAAGCAGGAGTCTGGAGGAAATGAAGAGGAACGAGTCCAGTCAGATCAGTAAGTTCAATAAGTACAGTGATTGCTTTCCGTAGTATAAATGAAGGCAGATGCAACCAGTTTTGGACGTGTAAAGGAATTCCCTGGGGAAATGTGCCAAAATTCAAATTCACACATGTGGGTACAGGACAAAATTGGTTCGCCTACAGTAAATGAGTGAGACAATAGCAGAACCGAATTTTGAAGAAAACTCGGTATGGAAGACTACAATCCTGTAAATAACGTTTGCACCTGCAGTATCAGTGAAAAACCTTTCAGCTCTTCTTTGTAAAAAATCTATGTCTTAAAACAACAAATTAGGAAAATGTTGCTAATTTCACAAATGCCCATAATCGTGATACTACACAAAATTCCACGTGCATGGCAGTTTTCCCCTGTGTGTTTTTTTCGTGGTGCAGGCCGGAGTCAGACTAGACGTTTATGAAAGCAGGTGAGCAAAGCTCCCATCCCTCCCTGCATTTCGCAGGGGCATGCTTAACATGCTTTGTTGAGACATCTATCTGAAACCTGTGTAGCAGGTCAGGAAGGTGCTCACTCTCCTCTTTGACTTGGCCAGTGCCAATAAGAAAAGCTGTCATGTCCTCTGCTTTAGTGCCACATTTACAAGAAAGTGGCGCATCAGTACTGAAGCACCAATTTTCTTGCGTTGCCCTTGCCCCACCTAACAACACCATGTGTGCACCGTATTTGTAATACGGTGCACCATGGCGGTCATTAGAACAATAGCGTCAACATTTTTTATGCTCTTGTGGTGCTTTGCTACACTAGCATCAAAAATGTTGAGGCTAGTGTAGCAAAGTGCAAGGAGGCCCATTGATTTCAATGGGTGTGTCATTTCAATGCCTGCTATGGGCAGGCATTAAAACTGATGCCAAAACTTTCGCAGTTAAATATTGTCGATTTCACTGTGCCATTTTTGTGGGCCTCCTAATGCCAGAATGCCCTCCTGCACACAATATACCTAACGTGTGGCCCATAACAGGGCTGCAGTGCGCACTCAGTCCAACATCGGTCAGCAGCGTGGAGCTACTGCAAGCTGCGTGGCTGCACCAGCGTCAGCTCCAGATCCAGGCTACTTTCCTTTCACTGTCCTTAGCAGCCAGGAGCACGGTGCAGAGGGAGGCAGAGAGCCAGGCCACAGGCAACGGGGACTGGACCAAGCATTCAGCCAGGTAAGACCCTTGTTTCGCTTTCCCTTCAGTGTGCACACGGGGGCTGGAACTGGACATGGACAGTATTTCCATAAGCTTGAAAAAAAGGAAACTTGCAGTCAGAGTTCCACTTAAAAGGAACTTGTCTCCCCAGAGTCCCTTGGAAAGTAAGTGGTGTTATGGGGTACAGTTCTGAGGCCAGCAGGGAGAGCAGGAAACCAGGGAAGCATCAGCTGCTGAGTGTAGTCTGGCAGCCCCAGGCCAGATAGTGTCTTAGAGCCTAGTGGCAAGCATGGGTAGGCACTTTGTGAAAATACCAAGCTGCTGGTGGTGAGCTGGTTTGCTGCTGCTAGTGCTGGGCCCTAAAGAAAGCGTGGTCTGAGGCTGTGTGTAAGTGCAGAGGAAGCAATGTCAAGGCTGGTGCAAGACAAGGGGTGTGCTTGGCCCTCAATAGCAGGTTTGTAAAGGAGGGCAGTTGGTGAAGGGAAGTGTGTAGGTGTGAGAGGAGCAGGCTCCAGGCTGGTGGTCTGTGCCAGCACAAAAGGCCTGAAACAGAAGCTTTCGCTGACTATGGGTGCCATACCACCCTGGCCTGAAAGCGGTGCGCTCTATCTCAGAAGCTCTAACAGGAAGTCAGGCCTGGTTAGTGCTACCAACCAGGCCCAGCCCTGCTTAGCGCTTCTGAGAACAGGTGCATAATTCAAGCCAGGGTGGTAGGGCAGGTGGCACTCAGCTGCAAGCAGAACTCCAAGGAATTCCACAGAAGTTTAAGCCAACTAAGTGGAATTCCACAGAGTAGAACTCTGAACTCTGCCCACCAGTTACTAAAACACCCCTTCACAGTGATAATAGCTTTTTGGGCTATTCACCGTAAGTATACGCCAACACAAAATGTTTCTCTGTACTGCTTTTAAATACTTCATACCATACCTTTTGGGGTAACAAGGCCTACCTAGGGGTGACTTATCTAATTTTAAATTCAGGGTTCTTTTGAGTCCAAAATGATTACCTTGACAGGTTTGACTGCAGGTTTAAAAGCTGAAATGTGTCTGTGGAAAGTTTTGAGAGATTCTTGCCATCTGTCTCCAAAATATACAATGGTCTTGATGGAGAACCCAATTTTTCTTAGCAGTTTTGTATTTTAGGGGCCCTCAAAATTGCCATGGCAGTTCTACATAGAGGTCTAATATGCTTTTTTCCAAACGTTTAGCTTAGTCTGTGGCTCTCCTAATCCGTTTGGCTTAACAGGTATGACATGCACTTATCTGCAGTCATATAGAGCTGCAGGGGATTACTTTGAATCAACTAAGTGTTGTCACTGTCCCACAGGGCAGTCATCCAAGGGATGTTCAACACTGTGCTTCAAAGTTAATCGCCTTCCTGTAAGAAACCAGCCATCATAGTCCTGTTTCACATCATGTATTTGTGTTTCACTCTGCACTCATTGGCCTAAACATCTTATAGTGTTGAATGGAGGTAAGCTCAACTTTTCTGATTAAGGCATCCTTATTGTCTCTATATTTCTTTTGATCAGTCTCACTCAACTAAAGTATAGCTTAGTCCTCAGTTGTGGAAGAACCATTTGGAAGAACCACTGCCATTTCCTCACTTCTGCATCTCACAAGCTAGTAAAAGCTGTGCAAGAAAGCCAGCACATCTTCTCAAATGATGTAATTGCTTTGGGGTATTGAGAAGAAGGGTTCTGACATTTGTAGAGGCAGTGATGATTTATAATTTACATATAATTTTATGTTTCTTAATGGTGTTGGGGTAGATGATGAGGATTTTTCACTTACTATATGAGTCTGGGTTATGTTTCAATTAGTTTGTATTGGGATTTCTAAAGTATAGGCATACCAACCTGTCATTAAAAACCCACCCTCAAAAACGACCAGCAATTCCTGCCCCCACTGATCAACCATACATTACCACCCACATCAAGATTTATGCAAATAAACTAATATTTATGAGCTGTTCGCCATTTTCACAAACTATGGGTTTTGGAGATCATCTAAAAGTCACAACACTCACAGGTCCTTCGTGCATGTTACAACCCTGTGGTCTCTATTATGGTACTCAATCGCCGGGTTCCATTGCTTCTGAAACTTTTCTCGTTTGTCAGCCATGTAGTAGGCCAGTTTTTCAGAGTCCAGCAATGCCCATAATCTATGTGGTCAATAAATATAGGTTGGTAGTTCTGTTGGGTCCCAACGTGACAGAATCATGTGCTTTAGATCCAAGGAGCAGATGTTATATTATTTTCCATCTCCCAGGGTGGATAGAGTATAGCTCTTTAACAGGTCTACCCAGAAAGACTGTCTAGGGAGTTCTCTCTATGTCTGTGATGATGATTTGAGATATGACTGTCAGCATTTCTTCCTAGAAGTGTGCTCATTTTGGACATGACCACAATAAATGTTGATTGTGCCTGCTTTAATGCAATATCGCCAACAGCAGTGTGATTTCGTACTGTTGAGTTTCACAGGGGTATGGTTCATCAGTTTAATATTTTAAAGAAAGCTTCCCTCCCTTGAGCATGATATGTGTAACTATCTAGCATTAACTCCAAAGTTAAAAGCATTTGACTATATTGTATTCCCCAAGCATAGTATTCTTTGGATTAAAATAATGCAAACAGTTTTATTGGAAAAATAGTTTAACATAGCTTGAAATTCGTTTCCGGAACACAGCAACATTAACTTGGTCAAGAGAACATTATTCTCACTATGTCATGGTTCAAATGTTTCGAAGGTGTGTATTGGATTCATAGAGAAACTCGACCCATAGACATTCTGGATATTTTAATGTTATAAACCAAGTTGGTGGTCCTAAATAACATAGCATGTTACATACTTCTGACAATGGGGGTTATTCTAACTTTGGAGGAGTGTTAATCCGTCCCAAAAGTGACGGTAAAGTGACGTATATACCACCAGCCGTATTACGAGTTCCATAGGATATAATGGACTCGTAATACGGCTGGTGGTAAATCCATCACTTTTCCGTCACTTTTGGGACGGATTAACACCTCCTCCAAAGTTAGAATAACCCCCAATTTATTTTGTTCCTCCTGTGTTTGCTATCACATTTATGATGTTTGATTCAAGTTGTTGGTCCCCCTTTACATATTTTTATAATCATTGGTGAGCAGTCAAATTGCTAAATGCTCCACATTTTAATGAACCTGAGGATTTAGACTTAAAGGGGACTATTCACAAAAGCACTTTTGAGTATGTAAAATAGTACCCCAATAGTATTGTTTAACAGACTGACAAATGCTATTCACACACCTCCCCACCTACACCTGCGCTATTTCTTATGAGTGGAGGTATCCACCACAAGTGTAGAGAACTCCACATGTGGAGGTAAATGTTTCTGTAGTAAATGTGGTATAAACAAGGGGAAATGGTAGAAATATGGGGTATATCTACTACTAAATGGGAGGTTAATGCACAGGAGAAGTTGAGAGAGTGACATGCAAATAATAAAACACACCCACAAAATACTGCAACAATTGCTAATCATAAAGGTTACTCTGAAATGTACTACGGTAGTGCTACTAACAAACAGGCTGTATTCTAATCCATTGAAACAATATCAAGCACCACACATGGTCAATCACTGGCACCACAAGACACTCTTATAGAAATCAGTAGAGGCACAAAATAGTACTAAAACAATACAGGGAAAAATAAGGCAATACATACATTTTTGTTTTATACATGTCTCACAATTTCTTTTATTGTTTTGCATAAATATTAAATATTTAAAATAACAACCATCATTAATTTAAGGTACAAGTAATAGAAAAAAGACATATTGCAACAAGGATTTAATCTCATTCAAAACACCTGCTACTGCAAAGGTGAAGTGGGGGTTGAAAAGTCCGGACTCCATCACACGCATCAGTTGGTGAAACCCACTACAGTATCAATCAATCATCCAAAGGATGCCTTGATATGAAAGCCCTAAATGGTAAGTATCTTTGTTGTCTTTCACCCTCTTTCTGAGGAACAATTATTTGAGGAGGAGAGACAGGATTTACAGCAGAGGATCAACATCCATGTCATGCTCAATGAAGCAGTCATTGCAAGGTACTTTGCATGGTTGTAGACCGGAGAAGGTGCTCAGTTCACCTACAGCCCCCTCTCAGGTCACCTGCGCACATAATTCAGTATGGGATGCACTCAATTTCTTGGCCACAAGATCTTTCCTGTGGGTCAGTGGGGAAACCAATGGCATTTCACAAAGAAAGCCAGTCAAGCTGCTTGTAACAGGTCAGCTTGGCAGTGTAATTTTAAGGATTTGTGGGTTTCTAGGCAAAAATATTTTGGGAGACCCCTATACAAACACTTGGACTTTTGAATTCATACTATTGTGAGCTATTTCAAATCTTTATGGCACAAAAACTTAAATCAGATCCTAAACTTTCTAAAGATGGCAGTAAAATCAATTGAAAACTTAAGCTGTCCAGCACCCAAAAGCTAAAAAAGAAAAGACCAAATGAAAGCTTGAAAAAACATTGATAAAACATATTTTTTGTGTTGCAACAACATCTTACATGGCATTCAGAGTCTAACTAGTCTGTCTTTATCTTGTAGGTTACAACATGGTGAGTATGACTTGGTGGATGTTTAGTAGCAGAATGGAGAATATTAAAATGCGACATCTGGACACATCACTTGAATTTGTAGCTTGTTCAGATATTTATAACCACTTATTAGTCCCCCTTGATATCTGTCATTCCCTCACCATTCCACATAAAAATGAAATCTGATAAACTGCTCATTGACTCTGTCACAACGCCTTGCCCGCCTCTCCTCTTTCTATGTGAAAACTTCTCTGGCTTGAAACAGGTGAAATAGAGAGAGGTTGAAAGCATGGTATAATGTGAGAGCTGACGTCAAGGACGATAGTCTGAAGGAACAAGCTAAAGTGATAAGGGAGGAGAGGAGAGAAATACGGTAAAATCTGAAAGGGAGGTAATCAGAAAGAAAGATACCAACGGGAATAAAGAGTAAGAAGTAAGTAGAGAAAGAAGGGTAGAAAAAAGGTAAGATTTTAGAGCAAGGAAGGGAGAGGAATGATAGAAAGAGGGCAGGAGTGGGAAGCAGGTGGAAGGGTAGTGAAACAAGGCAAATAGGATAAGAGGGGTAGAATGACAGGCCAGGCAAAGAGAATAGTAGTGTAGACAATGTAAAGATAGAGGGGCTGAAGATAGAAATAGGGATAGAATAGATAGAAAGGAAGAGAAGTGGATGAGATACAGATAGAGTAGTGGGGTTATGACAGACAAGGCAAAAGAGGGTGTAGTAGACAGAGGGGTGATATACAGAGGGGTGCAGAGAAAGACAGGAGAGGTAGGGAGATGTCAAACGAGAGAGTGTCACATAGAGGTGAGGAACATAGGATAGATTATGTAGAGAATGGGCTACAGAGAACTGATAGAGAGACGTTGTAATGACAGAATGTAAGGAAATGCCTCCTTGGCATGGTTGCCCCCTGACTTTTTGCCTTTGCTGATGCTATGTTTACAATTGAAAGTGTGCTGAGGCCTGCTAACCAGGCCCCAGCACCAGTGTTCTTTCCCTAACCTGTACTTTTGTATCCACAATTGGCAGACCCTGGCATCCAGATAAGTCCCTTGTAACTGGTACTTCTAGTACCAAGGGCCCTGATGCCAAGGAAGGTCTCTAAGGGCTGCAGCATGTCTTATGCCACCCTGGAGACCTCTCACTCAGCACAGACACACTGCTTGCCAGCTTGTGTGTGCTAGTGAGAACAAAACGAGTAAGTCGACATGGCACTCCCCTCAGGGTGCCATGCCAACCTCTCACTGCCTATGCAGTATAGGTAAGGCACCCCTCTAGCAGGCCTTACAGCCCTAAGGCAGGGTGCACTATACCATAGGTGAGGGTACCAGTGCATGAGCATGGTACCCCTACAGTGTCTAAACAAAACCTTAGACATTGTAAGTGCAGGGTAGCCATAAGAGTATATGGTCTGGGAGTCTGTCAAACACGAACTCCACAGCACCATAATGGCTACACTGAAAACTGGGGAGTTTGGTATCAAACTTCTCAGCACAATAAATGCACACTGATGCCAGTGTACATTTTATTGTAAAATACACCACAGAGGGCACCTTAGAGGTGCCCCCTGAAACTTAACCGACTATCTGTGTAGGCTGACTAGTTTTAGCAGCCTGCCACAAACCGAGACATGTTGCTGGCCCCATGGGGAGAGTGCCTTTGTCACTCTGAGGCCAGTAACAAAGCCTGCACTGGGTGGAGATGCTAACACCTCTCCCAGGCAGGAATTGTCACACCTGGCGGTGAGCCTCAAAGGCTCACCTCCTTTGTGCCAACCCAGCAGGACACTCCAGCTAGTGGAGTTGCCCGCCCCCTCCGGCCAGGCCCCACTTTTGGCGGCAAGGCCGGAGAAAATAATGAGAAAAACAAGGAGGAGTCACTGGCCAGTCAGGACAGCCCCTAAGGTGTCCTGAGCTGAAGTGACTCTAACTTTTAGAAATCCTCCATCTTGCAGATGGAGGATTCCCCCAATAGGGTTAGGATTGTGACCCCCTCCCCTTGGGAGGAGGCACAAAGAGGGTGTACCCACCCTCAGGGCTAGTAGCCATTGACTACTAACCCCCCAGACCTAAACACGCCCTTAAATTTAGTATTTAAGGGCTACCCTGAACCCTAGAAAATTAGATTCCTGCAACTACAAGAAGAAGGACTGCCCAGCTGAAAACCCCTGCAGCGGAAGACCAGAAGACGACAACTGCCTTGGCTCCAGAAACTCACCGGCCTGTCTCCTGCCTTCCAAAGATCCTGCTCCAGCGACGCCTTCCAAAGGGACCAGCGACCTCGACATCCTCTGAGGACTGCCCCTGCTTCGAAAAGACAAGAAACTCCCGAGGACAGCGGACCTGCTCCAAGAAAAGCTGCAACTTTGTTTCCAGCAGCTTTAAAGAACCCTGCAAGCTCCCCGCAAGAAGCGTGAGACTTGCAACACTGCACCCGGCGACCCCGACTCGGCTGGTGGCGACCCAACACCTCAGGAGGGACCCCAGGACTACTCTGATACTGTGAGTACAAAAACCTGTCCCCCCTGAGCCCCCACAGCGCCGCCTGCAGAGGGAATCCCGAGGCTTCCCCTGACCGCGACTCTTTGAATCCTAAGTCCCGACGCCTGGGAGAGACCCTGCACCCGCAGCCCCCAGGACCTGAAGGACCGGACTTTCACTGGAGGAGTGACCCCCAGGAGTCCCACTCCCTTGACCAAGTGGAGGTTTCCCCGAGGAACCCCCCCCTTGCCTGCCTGCAGCGCTGAAGAGATCCCTAGATCTCCCATTGACTTCCATTACAAACCCGACGCTTGTTTCTACACTGCACCCGGCCGCCCCCGCGCTGCTGAGGGTGAAATTTCTGTGTGGGCTTGTGTCCCCCCCGGTGCCCTACAAAACCCCCCTGGTCTGCCCTCCGAAGACGCGGGTACTTACCTGCAAGCAGACCGGAACCGGGGCACCCCCTTCTCTCCATTCTAGCCTATGTGTTTTGGGCACCACTTTGAACTCTGCACCTGACCGGCCCTGAGCTGCTGGTGTGGTGACTTTGGGGTTGCTCTGAACCCCCAACGGTGGGCTACCTTGGACCAAGAACTAAGCCCTGTAAGTGTCTTACTTACCTGGTTAACCTAACAAATACTTACCTCCCCTAGGAACTGTGAAAATTGCACTGTGTCCACTTTTAAAACAGCTATTTGTGAATAACTTGAAAAGTATACATGCAATTTTGATGATTTGAAGTTCCTAAAGTACTTACCTGCAATACCTTTCGAATGAGATATTACATGTAGAATTTGAACCTGTGGTTCCTAAAATAAACTAAGAAAATATATTTTTCTATACAAAAACCTATTGGCTGGATTTGTCTCTGAGTGTGTGTACCTCATTTATTGTCTATGTGTATGTACAACAAATGCTTAACACTACTCCTTGGATAAGCCTACTGCTCGACCACACTACCACAAAATAGAGCATTAGTATTATCTCTTTTTGCCACTATCTTACCTCTAAGGGGAACCCTTGGACTCTGTGCATGCTATTCCTTACTTTGAAATAGCACATACAGAGCCAACTTCCTACACAGAACTAAAGAAGGTAGAGGTGCAGTAGCAGTGGTGGCAAGAAAGGAGTAAAGGAGTGAGAGTGGAAGGGGAAGGTCTCCAGAGCCATGTGTTCAGAGTCCTGATTTCACACAGGAGAGGCTTGTGGCTTCGATCAGCTAATTCATCAGCCAATATTGGAAACGTGTTAGAAATACCTGGATACCCATCTCCCTTTTTGTAGAAGAAACTGAAAACCAGGCAAAAAAACCTCCAGGAGAAGGTAAACAGACAAAGCAGCAACAGAAGGGACTGAGCAGGAAGTTGTAGAAGAAATGCTAGGTGAATATTCAGAGTGAACAACTAGCTGCAGCAGGCATTGCTGTGATGCACTGGATACTTCCAGTGGCTTCTTTTTGTAGTGTAGCCAAAGGGCCTGGACATCTATCTGAACCAGAGCTACTTGATGCTTATTTCCCAATGTAAATTCACCTCTGGCATTTAAATGCATAGTGTTAATAAGAATGTGATGCTCCTGAATGTATTGTGAGGTTGACCCTTAAATGGTGTTGTGATGCTCTGCAAGCTTAGCCTGATTTTTCCCCTCAGTCCTGACTGCCTGACATCTGCAGCCGAAGAGACCAGAGAGCCGTGATTCAACACACATGTATCCCAATTATACAGGCAATGATCCGCGTGGAAGCAAGGTGGTGCCCGCCACCCATCAGGCTCTCTCTGCAACAGTATAGAAAGGGTGGGTGCACAACTCTCCTGGCTTGAGAGCCATTGGGCATGGTGATGGACAGAGTGCACCTCTGGCAAGTACTTGTGCTTCCAACATGCTCTTTGCACAGCGATATGCCCTGGTGTCTGTGCCCAGACAGAGAAAGGTGATTCAGATGGAGTAGAGGCAGAAAGAGAGAGGGTTGGGGGGAGAGGAGGCAGTGAAAGAATGGTGAGTTAAATTCAGGGGTTATATAGCGAGAGCACGAGAGGTGTGAGTTAGCAAGAGATGAGGAAGTGAAAGAAATGTGAGGTAGAGATAAATCAAAGGTGTGTGGTACACATTGTTGAAGTGGAGAGACATGTGAGAGAGGAGTGACCTATAGAGGTAGGAAGAGAAAGATTGAGAGGTGAGGTAAAAAGAGCAAACAGATTGAGAGAGAGGAAAGAAGCGGAAAAGGAGAGGTACAGTAAAGTGAGGCGGATACAGAGCACTGAGAACCGAAGAGGTGATGAGTTAGAAAGAATGTTCAGCCAGAGAGAGGAGAAGAAAAGAAGAGATCTGGAAGCAGGCACAAAGACTGGTAGAAAGAGAGTTGAGGTCATCAGAGAAACTAAGGGAGATGGAATAGCAAGAGATGTAAGGAGAAAGGTGAGATAGACAAAGGTAAGGTAGAGAGAGTTAAGATACAGACAGCTGGGGTAGGTACAAAGAGATATTGAGAAGGGAGAAAGAAACATAATGAAAGAGAGGCGTGGTAGAAGAGGTAAGATAAAGGCGAGACATGAGACGGAAAGATAGGTAAAGAAGAGAAAATGGGACAGTTGTTGGTAGCAATGGCATACACGTAGTCACAGGAGCAGTTTATGGCAATTAAGTAAAACAACAATCTGTTTTTATGCTGGTTTTACAGCAGGGCGTCCAACTGTCCCAGGGCCACTTGGAAGGTGATGGCTGAAGGCAATTGCCTACTTTGCACATGCCTCAAAAGTGCCCTGTTTCCTGAGTGCACACAACAGTCACATCTTCGGACAACCATCTCTTGCATGTCAGTTGTTTTTGGAGATTGCGGTGATATATGGCTGCTAGGTAAATGTTATTAACTCACACTGGATCTGAATGTATACATAGGGAATGTCATCACAAATATAGTCACTCATAACTTTATCATATTAAGTATAGCTGAGATTAAAATGAAATCCATATATGAATAGAATATCTGCAGCATTTCCAATCAAAATACATTAGAAACGTATCACAGAGATCGCGCGCCAGAGCAATTAAGATGGCAGCAAAATAGCGGCGTTCCTGAACTGCAGAGGCCGTTTTTTTTTCCTGGAGAGCGTTTATTCGACGACTAGCACACTTCTTCTTCAAAATGTGGAATGTAAATATGCAGGGAGCAGTTTGGTGAGTTTTTTTAATCTTTTTTCACAGTTTACTTCTTTAAACCTGCTGCTCCCTTTCTCACAAAACTGTTGCACCATTTTGTGAGGACCACTTTTATTCCTAAACTTTTTGTTTTTTTTCTCCTTGGCCATGCTCTATATTACCCACTATTATTTTAATTAATGTGGGGACCTCTATAATTTTTTTTTTTTTTGCCATTTTGAGATGTCGACTCAAATCATTTTAGGTACTTCATTCTGGATTTTCTTCTATAATTAACCTAACCAAAGGTGAGAGAACATCAATAAATAATACTGTTTTAAGTCTACACTACATTGCTAAAATAGAGATTCCTCATACTTCAAAAGTGTCTGTATCCTCTGTATCTAATTCTAATGGTCCGGGGGTAACAAAAGAGCTAAAAAGGACCCATCCTCTCCAACTAAGTCTCCATTGCCTCTTACATTGGAAGACATTATGGATGAACTCAAGTTATTAAAGCCTTTTGTTATGGAAACAAATATTGCACTACAACGAATTGGGGAGAAATGATCACGTCTGGATTCTAGACTTTCTGATGTGGAGCAGAGGATCAGTGACATACAAGACACTCCTATTAAAGTTGATAATCTGACTACGGAAGGCATACTAATTAAAAAACAGACAGAAGATTTGGAAAATCGTAATCGGCGAAATGATCTTCGCATTTATGGCTCGGAAGGCTCAGAAGGCCAGGATTTGATAAAAATTTTGCAAACTCATATTCCAAAGATTGTTGGTCTGCAGAATACCACGATCCTTAACATTCAGAGAGCCTATCGTATTGGTCCTTCTTCTACATCTAAACCAAGAGGAATTATCGCCCTCTTTCTACAATACTCAGATTTAATGACAGTCTTAAATGCCTCCAAACAACATAAACAAATGTTGTGGTCAGGCCAAAAGACTTTCTTTAGCCAGGATGTGGTCACGGCGACAGCCAAAAGAAGGAAAGAATTTCTGGATCTCTGACCAGCTATAAGATCTATGAATGCTGGATTTGGCCTTGTTCACCCTTGTTTCTTTAAGGTTACCTTCAAGGACAGAACAACTACTTTTGAAAATCCCTCTGACTTGAAACTATTTATACATACCCGCAACGGGGAGGCAATGGAACTCAGCAAGACTTGATTGGTTAATATTGGATTTTTAAATCATTTATTTTTTCTTTACAGGTTTTGAAAACACTGAAATGTCAGGCAAAGAAAATCCCCTTTCCGATTGTGTCTATATTCTTGTATATCTCGACATCATGGTGTTCTTCCCCTTGTTGGTAAGTCACGTCGTCAGTTGTTTATACTGTAATGTATTTATTCTGTTTTAACGTCTCTCCTCCCTTTTCCTATATAATTATTTTAATTCCTTGGGGTGTTGTTGCTGATTGACCTCTAATTTTTTTGCTTCTCCCTTTCTCTCTTGCAAAATATATTGTTGTTGTCAGGATAATTATGACTGAAGCCTTTTTGCTTTTCGTCATCTTGTTTTTCTTCTATCAATGGTGTGCTTTTACCACCTCTTTACTTCTCCATCTCTTTCGTACTCTCTTCTTCTCCTTTTGTCTTTCTTTCTTCTTTTATATTTTTTTACCTTACAATGCAATGTTGGTATCCACAAGCAACCTCAACTGAATATGTGTTCAGAATTTTCCCTTCCACCTTACTCTACGATTCATATGTTGTATGTGTCTTAGATTTAGTTAAGGGTCTGTTGTCTATATGTCTTCCCCCAGTTAAATGACCAGTCTTCGTATTATTTCATGGAATGTTAAGGGTTTACGTAATCCAGTTAAGAAACAAAGAGTGTTCCATCATCTCTCTAAATTAAACTGTCAGGTTGCTCTCTTACAAGAAACACATCTTAAGGAGCAGGACTTTAAAAGTTTAAATAGAAATTGGGTTGGTCATGTTTTTGGTTTATCTGCAGGTCATAACAAGAATGGGGTAATACTTTTGTTTCATACATCTTTACACATGCAAGTTATAGAAGAAATTAATGATGTTACAGGTAGATGGATATTACTGGCAGCTAAAATTAATGGGGTGCTGTACTCCATTTGCAATGTCTATGGTCCACCTGGAGTAGAGCCTCAATTTTGGATTAATTTTTCTTCTTTACTATTAGCTTGCAATTCTGCACAATCTTGTGGTAGGAGGTGATTGCAATCAGCTTACGGATCCTTTTGTAGATCGTCATTCTCAAACTCGTTATATCCCTAATAAAATGCAAAAAGCATTTCATCAAGCAATATCCTCCAGAGGTTACGTGATATATGGAGAATTGCACATCCAGATGTATTAGAATTTACGTTTTATTCTGCAGTCATCACTCATATTCTAGAATAGATTATATATTTGCTACACAAAATATTTTACAATCAATTTCACATACTGACATTGGGTCTATTCTTATATCAGATCACGCCCCAGTAATTATTGATTTGAACTTTCCAGGCAATTCTCCAGCTTCTAATCGCTGGAGATTTAATAACATCTTATTGCAAGACCATTTATTTATTGAACAATTTACAATGTTTTCTAAAGAATTTTTTAGGCAGAACTTATCTTCCAATACCCAGATTAAATGTATATGGGGTGCATTCAAAGCTACTGCTAGATGCTTTATTATAGATTATGTTGCCACTAAAAAGAAAGACAATTATAAAGTTTCCTCTCAATTACTTGCACAAATAAAGCGTCTAGAGCATGAATACTTCTCCTCTAACAAACCAGATATTCTATCCAGGCTGATTGATGCTAAATTACAATACAACAAGCAATCTTTGGATAGTGCATGTGGTACTCTTCCAAACAAATTCCAAATTTTATAGGGGGAAAAATAAAGCGGGTAAACTATTGGCAAACTACTTAAAGATTAAAAAACAAAAGTCTAAAATTACTGTTATCACAGACACATTTGGAAACAGACACACTAATGACTTAAAATTCTGGAATATTTTACTGATTACTATACCACATTATATACTCCTGAAAATGCTTCTAATATATCTGAGGTTGATGCTTTCTTCCACTCTATTCCTATGACACATAAAGTAGATTTGTCTCGATTCAATTGAATTTTACTGAACATTTGCATCCATTTTAGTTCCAAAGTTATTAACACTTATACAATATTTCATATCGCAAGATCAAGCCAAGGGCACCTTTTCTGAAGCTAGGTTGTGCTTGATTCCTAAAAAGATAAAGATTTATCTAAATGTGGTAATTATAGACCTATATCCCTTATCAATGATGACTGTAATTTTTTTGCAAAATTCCTTGCCTTACGTATTAATCATTTTATCCCAGATTTAACAGACATTCACCAGATAATTCTAGAACTTTTCTCAATATTCTCCATCTTGCTTCTAAGTCCAGGGACCCTATAGCTGCTATAACTCTAGATGCTGAAAAAGCCTTTGATCGAGTTTGTTGGGATTTTATGTTTGGAGCATTAAAATAGCACGGTTTTAGACCTCATATTAATAAACTCATTAGTATTTTATACTCCTCACCTTCTATGTCTATTTTAGTCAATGGTAAACAATCCTATTACTTCTCCCTACACAGAGGTACTAGACAAGGTTGTCCTCTATCACCTCTTTTATTTATATTAGCCCTTGACCCCTTCTAGAGAAAATAAGTAGGTTGTCTGATTTTTACGACTTTAAGCACAAAGACATAGAGATTAAATTTACAGCATATGCTGATGATATTCTGCTCTTCATCTCTAATCCTCAACAGACTATTCCAGAATTCTTTTGCTCACTAAGAGAATACTCAAATGTCTCAGGATATAAGCTTAATGTAGACAAATCAGACGTTTTGCCATTAAATGCTTATTGTTTACCCGACATGTTTAAAGGCACTAGTTTTACTTAGAACTCTAAGCATATTAAATGCCTGGGCATATCCTATTCCAATTCTATTAAAGACACTATTCAAATTAATCTCAAAGAAGTTGAGTCAAAGATTTTGAAATTGCTTGACAGATGGTGCCACCTTTATTTAACTTGGTGGGGAAGATTGGCCACAATCAAAATGATGTTGTTGCCCATTTTAAATTTGTATCTATCTATGCTCCCATTTAAACTCCCATCTGGTTTTTCAAAAACTATAAATACATTATTTTTGTTTTTTTAATGGAACAAACGTAAATCTTGTATATCTTTAATCAAACTACAAGAACCTACAGATAATGGAGGTGTAAATTATCCATGCCTTAAAAGATATAATTCTGCATTTGTTTTAAAAACAAATTTGGTTGTCCCTCTCTCCCACTTTTCACAATGGAACCTCTCTATGGAGTCAATTGGAACACTCACAAATTACACCATTTACTCTTAGAGACGCAATTCGGCTTTCAAAACCCCCTAAATCCCTTTAATCCCCGATTATCACTCATTCTGTCTCTATTGCCAAGCCACTACTTATTGCCTATCACTCCTCATCTGAGAACCTTAGGCAAACTCCCATATGGTACAACAAGGATATTAACATTTATAATAGAACTTTAGTGTGGAAGGAGTGAATGCGCAAAGACATTATAACTCTGGATCATTTAATTTAATTTGAGATAATGCTGTACTTGCATTTCAAGATATTCAACAGACATTTCATATTTCCTCTCATTACGCCGTGCCGTTCCAATCTCTCTCCGCTATCCTCTATAAATTATTATCTCATACTTTGTCTAGGCCCTCTGCTACACAGCCTATTTCCCAACCTCATAATTTCTCCTCACAAGTCCCAGCATCCTTTATATATAGAACCCTTACACATACCAGTTGTGTGAGACCAAAGTCTAAATAGAATTGGCATGGGAACAGGATTTCAATCAACATTTTCCTATATCTACATGGAAACAAATATGGTCACAAATCCATACAATATCCTGTTCAGCGTCTACAACCCAAACATGATTTTATTTTTATAATCGGTTGTATTATACTCCTATAGATCTTTATAAATTTAAACTTACTACAGACAGTAATTGCTGGTCGTGTTCTAAAGAAAATAGCCATTATATGCACATGTTTTTTGAGTGCCCTTCAGTCCATACTTTTTGGAAACAAGTTTGGGATAAAGTCATTCAAATTTTGTCCATTAATGTACCCTTCAGTATATAACATATTGTTATGGGCAGTACCTCACCTATTTGGCATTCCCAATCCCTGCATGGCAAACTGGCTGATTTACTCATTGCTAGTGCACTGCAAATTATAACTTCTAATTGGAAAGATGCCACAAAAATATCTGTTGTAGCTTGGTGGAATCTGATTTGCTATAATCACAGAATGGATTGAGCAAATACTAATACTACTCAACTGTTAATTAAAAGAGACAAGTTATGGCTTCCTCTCACATCTTTTCTTTCACAACACAAGACATTTCATACTGCTGTTAATACTGCTTTGGAACCTCCTTGAATGTCCTTTATTTTTTTTGTGTTCTTTCTTTTTTTTCTCTTTTTTATTTAGAAATAATGGTTGCTCTATTGAGAACATGTGATCTTCATTTTGCATTGTTTTCATTTTTCTTTTCTCTCTTCTCTTCCTTCTTTACTAAAATATGACAAAAATGCTATTATTTGATGGTACAATATTTTATTTTGATTGTGTATATAAATTGTTTTTATAGGTATAATTATCCTTATGACTTATTTTGTTCCAATGTAGCTATCTTATTGTACTAATGTTTGCTAACTCATTTAATAAAGCATCATTAAACATAAAAAAAGAAACGTATCACACGTCTTTGTTGTGGGTGATGCTCCTCTCTCCCCAGCTGTTCACCCCCTTTCTGACATCCAACCACATGGCCTCATCAGTGGTATAACTAGACACATACACGCTTGCAAACCATCATTGAGTACACCTTTGGTGTCCTCAAGTCGCACTTCAGATGTCTTGACTATGTGGAAGGGGTGCTCCAGTATGCCTAAGAAGTGGTGTGCAAGATGATTGTAGCTTGTTGTGTGTTGCACAACATCGCCATGCAAAACAGCTTACCTTTAGACCCTTCCCCTGAAGTACGGTCCCATCTATGTTTCAAGAGTGGGATATGGAAGAGGTCAGTGTCTGAATGTGTGTGACTAACTCCTGGCATAATTTTCTCCTGAGCTCCTAGTTTGGTTTCTGTATCACAGTGGTTAGACAGTATTGAGTCAGTGATAAATGGTAGCCTACATCATCCATAGATACATTCCTAAACCATCACTTTTTCACCACCATGATGTTACAGCCAAACCTGCAAGGCTTGCTGTAATATGCACTCACTAACATTTCACTCACTCACGTATTCTTTCATAGATTACATATTATGACTATATACATCATTCACATACAGTAACTTTTTATTTCACATTCTAGCATCCAACAGAAATATTCACTTAGAAGGTGGATTACATACACACAATGTCATTAACCCATATATATATATATATATATATATATATATATATATATATATATATATACTCTTCTGAACGTATTTACATTGTTTTCAATTAATATTTCATTACACGAGTGTTCTTTTTATTTGTACAGGCATGCCTAACCTTTTTATGTTTTTACAAGATCACTGTTTTCCTACTACGTACCAGATTTCTAAGCCTTCACTTTGAAGGTGGAGACCTTTTTACCAGTGGCAGAAAACTCTGTAATCAGGGTGTAGCTCTCTTCTAACCATGACGAGCAGGAAATGACATAGAAGAACAGGAGGTCGGTCATTACTGAGCCATCCATTGACCACAAGACAACCGTCCTACATCCCACTGCTTCATTCTACAGTTTGCCAGCAAAATAGATGAGAGTCATAAAGAGAGGACGCACCAGTTTTTGCAAAAAGAATAAGAAAACATTGAAAAGCTCTCAGCTAAATAAGTTGAGGAGAGACAACGTTTTGAGTAATGCAGCACAAAGCCAATGTGAGAAAACAGGGCTGATTGCAGAGGCCCCCTAACTTTTTGCCCCCATTTTCCGCTTTTGGCTGGTGTTTTCCTGACTTTGATGGTGCCCTGGGTACTGCTATCCAGTCCCAGAGCCTGTGATCTGTGTAAAATCAATATGCAAATCAGGCTAATTATAATTGGCTAAGTTAACCTACCTATAAGTCTCTAGTATATGGTATGGCATGTAGGTTTAGGGACCACAGCATAGGGAGTGCACCCATAGGTGCACTGCTGAGGTGCCCAATGTCATTTTAAAGACAGGCCTGCCTTGCTGGCTGCTTTTAAATTAAAGTTATATACAAATTCAACTTTGGAATTAAAAGTAGTTCCAAAGTCTTAAACTACCTTATTTTTACATATAAGTCACCCCTAATGTGTGCCCTATGTGTCCTTAGGGCTGGGTGCCATGTAACTATATGCAGGGACCTTGTCAGAGTCACCAGATCCTCGGGGTCTGTGCACGTTCCCAACACGTCCACCACTGAACAGCTCCAAGACTCTGATCGATAAATCACAGAGACTGAGAGAGTTCAAGAGGGGAAGAGGGGATTAGGAAGGGAACAGCTGGGAAGGAGACCTGTATTAAGAAAAAGGTTAGAACACACAATATGAAAATTATATCTCCTGAAATCAATACTAGACTATGATTCTAAGCCTAGTCACTCTGAGAACATGAACAATCTAAGAGTTAAGTTAAAAATGATTAAGTTTCAAGATGGCTGGATACCTGTAGGGGAATCAAGATGAATTAAATTAAAACTTTCTTATTCAAGTACTTTCCTTTACATGAGAATCAGAAAAACATTCTGATTAAATTTTAAAACCAGTCATATAAATCCTGTTTTGAGAATGTATACTAGTACCATACAATATTGCATCTAGAAACTCTGACCTTCTGTGTACTCTTAAAATGGTTCAACACAAATTGCGCATATTGCAAATGTATATATATATATATATATATATATATATATATATATATATATATATATATATAGTAAACACCATAAAAGGATTGTGCACCATGAATAACACGATATGGATTCAGGAAACAAATCACATAACTTGTCTACTCGAATATTACATAATAAATATCTTAGAATAGTGGCATACAATAAACAACATGAAAGAAACTCGAGGAAAGAATCGTGCGTCTTGCCGATTCGAGTGTCACCATGTAAAATACCAAGAAATGGTAACACGCAATGAATATCAAGGTCAAACCATCATTAATCGAATTGCGCGTCTTGCCGATTCGTAAAACACAATGTAAATGTCAAGAAATAACAGCTCACAATAAGTAACAAGATCAAAGTACAATGAAACGAATCGCACTTCTTTTGCAGATTCTTAAGCCACCATGTAAATGTCAAGAAATGGTAGCGCGCAATGAACAACAAAGTTAAATCCTCATGAAACGAGTTGCGCGTCTTGTCAATTCGTAAAACATCATGTAAATGTCAAGAAATAGTAGCGTGCAATGGACAACAATGTTTAAACACCATAAAACGAATCGCGCGTCTTGCCGATTCCTAAGCCACCATGCCAATACTCAAGAAATGGTAGCACGCAATGAATAACAAAGTCAAACCTTTATGAAACCAACTGCGCGTCTTGCCTATTTGTAAACTACCATATAAATGTCAAGAAATGGTAGCGAGCAAGTAATCTGTTACTCATTTAAGAATTAAACCAAGAATCTGAAAATTCTCAATAACGGTGTCCGGAATGTCCAACCACCGCCTTACCGCCTGGAACAATGATCACCAATGAAGGATGAAGGGCAGAAGACTGGAAAATCCAAATACGCCGCCGGAACAGGAGCTCAGGAAGAAGCTGCTGCTCTGCACCGGGACCTCTGAATAGTGAGCACTGGGAGTTGGGCTGGCTCTCTTTTATAGAGTCTTGGCCCAGCCCAGAACCACACCCAGGCATGTTGCAGGGAAAGTCTCTGGAAGGCCCTGGAAAGGGGTCACACCCTAACACACTCTGAAAACCTGCAGCAATACATTGCAAAGGAACAGTATTTGTAAGCATATTAAGAATACGTTTTCAGGATTGAACTCTGCAATGCAAAAGGTTAAACCACAAAATATCAGTACAATGCATAAATTACTTTGTTTTGAGAGTGCTGGGTTTTTTCATTTTTGTCGCCAATAGAGCGCGTACTGCTCTGTTGTTGACAGACCTTATAAAAATAGTTTTATAAGCCCTGGTGTAGTAAAAACAGCCAAATTCATTTTTCCCTCCTTGTAGTGAATGGCCTTCATAGGCTAGAATAGGGAGACTTTATTTTAATTTTAAAAGTCCCCTTAAGTAATGGATACCAAGAGCCTGGTATCAAATTAATTGTTATAATAAATCCCACAACTTCCAGTTGTTGGATTTAATATAACTTGTTCAGGTAAAGAGTTTTAAACTTTACCTGAAAAGTTGCCAATTTCAGCCCTGCATTGTTTTTGCTGCTGTGCTCTGATTGGCCAGCCTCTGGTAGCCTGGCAAGGCTGCCTTGATGAGGTGTGAAGTGGCCTGGCTTCACACAAAAAGATGTGCCTGTTGGAGGGAATTTCCCCTCAGCAGGTTGAGGCAGGAAGTGGGAGGGCTGTCAAACTGGTCTTCAAAGGCAGAGAAGGACATTTGGAGCAACCCAGTAACACCCCCACATCCTGAAACCCCAGACAACTAGGTGTCCCCTTGATTAGATTAGGAGAGGGCAAGAGAGGGGTGTGTTTATGATTTTTAGCCACACCAGTGGGTGGGCTCAGCCAGATGTAATCAATAATCAGATTCAGCCATGATGGATTTTTGAAGAATGTTGCCTCCTGTGATTGATTTTTGCCACACTTCCCAGGAAGTGGTCATCACAGGGGGAAGGACACTGCACCTGATTGGAGAATCAGGACCCCCCTGTTTTTCACCCAGGAGCAAGGATAAAACTGGAAGACCTGCACCCACACCTCAGTTCCCTACCACATCCCTACCAGGAAGAACTACAGAAGAAGAAGGACTGCCCTGCTGGATCCCTGGCCTGCACCTGGAACCTGCACTCAGAAGGACTGCACCAGCTGCACACTTGGGCTTCACCACAAGAAGGAATTTGCCTGGCTTCAACTGGTTCAAGGAGGGACTCCCTGTTTGCTACAGGTGAAAAATTGCTAACCAGAGTGCCCTGTAGCAACTCCTGAAGAAATCAACCAATTGACCACTGCCCAGTGGCCAAAAAGGACTTTTCACCAGGTGCATTCTGGGAGTTGTAGTCCGCACCCCCAAGGATCATCTCAGAGCTTCTGGACCCTTGGGGTGAGCTGTGGACCCCAAAAGAACCTTAAAAGAACATCTGGGAGATGCCCCAGACGTTTGGAGAACTTTTGAAAAAAAGCTCCCTAGTGGGACCGACCCGCTGCGGCAACTCTAGCCGGCTTGCCTCAACCACGACCCGGCCTGATTTGCAGGTTCATCCCGGTAAAGAAAATCTCAGAAAAAGAGACTAAGTCCGAAGGTGAAAAGTTGACCGGGACCTCCCAGCCAGCGTATCCGAGGAGGGCTCCAAGGACGTCGGATCAAGATCCAGATTTACCCCGGTCGAAGGATTTTTACCTCGAAAAAACAACTAAGTCCGAAGGTAAAAATCTCCAGAGGGTTCCTGCGACGCGTACCTGGAGAAGAGTTCCAGGAGGTCATATTGGACTGGCAGGTTCGTCCCGCTGAAGAAAATCTTCAGAAAAGAGACTAAGGGGGTCATTACAACACTGGCAGACGGCGGTAAGACCGCCAACAGGCCAGCGGTAAAAAAAATTGCAATTACGACCATTGCGGAAACCGCCAATAAAGACAGCCACTTTAACACTCCGACCGCCAGGGCGGATTCACCGCGGATAAAAACACGGCGGAAACAGGAATTCCGAAGGGAAAACGCTCACCTCTACACACCCCATGAGGAACGAGGGCACCATGGAACCGGAACTCCAAATTCTACCTGCGATAGTCTTTCTGCTCCTCTACCAAGCGCACAAACGCCGGCGGCGAAGACCATGGTGAGTACTGCACCTACGACACAGGGGAGGGAGAGGCAAAAAACAGGGGGACACACACGCAACACCCCCTCCCCCACCCTCACCCACTACAACACACACACTAATACATGTTGATACATTACAGTTACACCCCCAAACCCCCGGAAGAATGCAAAGACAAAAGGAAATGAGTGTAACCATTGTAATCTATTAAAATCCAGTACTCAAAAATATATATACACTATAAACAAATATATACACCAATAATACAAGTCCAGGTATTGCACCATTTATAGTCCGTGGACCACTGGGCCCAAAATGCATGGGCGAGGCCCACACTCGATACCTGATCATACCAGAGAGAACACTGCAGGGGCATCAGATAGAAATACAACAGGCACCTCAGGGGGAAGGGAAGGGGGGGCACCTCAGCCGGATGAGTGCACAATGCCTGATCCACGAGGGGGCTCAATGCCCACTGTTCAATCCTGGGGAGTGCAAAGCCACAGTCTCTAAAGTCTCTACAGTGGGTGGTTTGCCCACTGCCATATCCTGGGGAGTGCAAAGCCACAGTCTCTCAAGTCTCTCCAGTGGATCGGTTGCCCACTGCATTATCCTGGGGAGTGCAAAGCCACAGTCTCTCAAGTCTCTCCAGTGGGTGGTTTGCCCACTGCCATATCCTGGGGAGTGCAAAGCCACAGTCTCTCAAGTGGATAGCAGTCTCCACTGGTTCTGGAGGGGGACTGGTGCCCAGAGTGCTTCATCCTGTGAAGGACAGACGTAGTGGATGGATCGCTCCACTGGTTCTGGAGGGGGACTGGTGCCCAGAGTGCTTCATCCTGTGAAGGACAGAGGTAGTGGATGGATCTCTCCACTGGTTCTGGAGGGGAACTGGTGCCCAGAGTGCATCACTCACCCCGTGACGGACCCAGTTGTGTCAGTGCCCCTGCCGCTCATTGGCTAGCGGTGCTTGAGTTGGCGGTGCCCTGTTCAGCAGTGCTTGATTTGGCGGTGCCCTGTTCAGCGGTGCTTGATTTGGCGGTGCCCTGTTCAGCGGTGCTTGAGTTGGAGGTGCCCTGTTCAGCGGTGCTTGAGTTGGCGGTGCCCTGTTCAGCGGGGCTTGAGTTGGCGGTGCCCTGTTCAGCGGTGCTTGATTTGGCAGTGCCTGTGCTGGCGGTCCTTCATGGCCCAGCGGTGCTTGTGCTGGCGGTCCTTCATTGCCCAGCGGGGCTTGTACTGGCGGTCCTTCATTGCCCAGCGGGGCTTGTACTGGCGGTCCTTCATGGCCCAGCGGGGCTTGTGCTGGCGGTGGCCTCCTGGGCAGCTGGGCTGGGGCTGGTGGTGGCCTCCTGGGCAGCTGGGCTGGCGGGGCCCTCCTGGGCAGCTAGGCTGGGGCTGGCGGGGCTCTCCTGGCCGGCTGGGCTGGGGTTGGCGGTGGCCTCCTGGGCAGCTGGGCTGGGGCTGGCGGGGCCCTCCTTGCCAGCTGGGCTGGGGCTGGCGGGGCCCTCCTGGGCAGCTGGGCTGGGGCTGGCGGTGGCCTCCTGGGCAGCTGGGCTGGGGCTGGCGGGGCCCTCCTGGGCAGCTGGGCTGGGGCTGGCGGGGCCCTCCTGGGCAGCTGTGATGGGGCTGGCGGGCCCTCCTGGGCAGCTGGGCTGGAGCTGGCGGTGGCCTCCTGGGCAGTGGGGATGATGGCGGTCTTCTCCGCCATGCAGCTCTATCCAGACTTGCCGGGTTTCTTGTGGCCCTTCCCCACCTTGGGAGGTGTAACAGGTGACTCCACACTCCCACCGGGACCCCTGCGAGTGGCTTTGGTGGCTGGAGTCTTCCCCCTCTCCCGCCGGGCACTGGCCAACTTCTAATGCTTCACAGGGGGGGACTGGCTGTGCTGTGGCTCCGTGCCACACTGGCTGTCCTGCTGGCCGGTGCACTCCACATACCTGTGACAACAGGCACCACTGGTCCCATATATGTTGTGGCTGAGGTGCTACTTCGAGACCTATGAGATGGACGGGGTGGGGGAGGTGTGGGCAAAAGGTCAAGACTGGACAGGAAAATTATTTTGGACACACTGGGACGGGTAGCTGGAGGGGGTTTGGGAGTGGAGGAAGAGGTGGTGGTAGTAGGAGGTGTACGTTTGGTGACTTTGGGTGCAGGTGCATGCGCTGGAGGCTGTCGTGAGGTGGATGGCTGTTGGGTGGGTGTGTGCCTGTGTTTGTGTATCTTCAGAGGGGGCGTCACAGACACACTGGGAGAGGACACAGGGGACATGTGAATGGTAGTAGGGGTGGTGACTGCACATGAGCGGGGTGTGCTGGTGGGTGTGCTGGTGGGGGATGACCTGGCTGTAGAGGTAGTGCATGCAGGTGTGAGTGTAGACGAGACTGGGAGGGAGGAGGGAGACGACGAGGAGGGGGACACAGTGGAGGCAGAGGATGTTGGTGTGTCTGCATGTGTGTGTTGCTTGTGTGAGTACCTGTGGGATGTGAGGTGCTTATGTTTGCCTGAGCTTCCCTTGTGTGGTGAGGTGTGTGCAGGCTGGTCTGATAGTGTGCTTGGGATAGGCAGAGGTACAGGGGATTGGGTCTGGGTGGAGGAAGTTGGAGGGGGGAGGCTAGAGACGGTGACAATGGCTGCCATCAGTGCTGAGGCCAGAGTTTGAAAAGCTCGGTGAAGGGCCTCCTGACCAGAATGAATGCCTTCCAGGAATGCATTAGTTTGTTGCAACTGCCTTTCTACACCCTGGATGGCATTTAAAATGGTAGACTGCCCAACAGTGAGTGACCTGAGGAGGTCAATGGCCTCCTCACTGAGGGCAGCAGGGGTGACTGGGGCAGGGCCTGAGGTGCCTAGAGCGAAGGTGATGCCCACCCTCCTGGGTGAGCGGGCACGGGGCAAAGGCTGAGGGGCTGCTGGGAGGGCAGTGCTGGTAGGGGGGGTGGCGGCTGTACCTGTAGATGGGGGGGCACAGATGTTGCCGCCACCACAAGGGAGCTCCCATCAGAGGACGAGTCTGTGTCGCTGGTGTCAGGCTCCTGTCCCCGCCGTGGAGCTCCCCACGCCCTCCGTCCCACTGGTGAATTCCGAGTCCGTAGTCTCGCCCTCCAGGGCCATGTGGGATGCAGCTCCCTCGTGCTCCAGTGCCACTGCTCCTCCGCCTAATGATGCTAATGCACACAAGAACAGGAAGACCACAAAAAGGGGGGGAGACAGAAGAAAGACATGTTGAGTGCATGGAGTACCGCTACCGTTGGCGGACAAGATAGACACAGAGGCCCCCTGCACTACGCCGCACTCTTGGGCTCCACAGTGCAATTCCTGGCGAAATGGCCTACAAGGCTATGGATGACATCTGCACACATAGATGACACAGGGGCATGAATAGCTGTACTTGGCACTCTACAGAGGTGGGGTGGGGGGGCCACAGGGCCATGCCTTACGGAGGGGCCTAGCCTACGGAACTCGCCCTGGCCTAGGGAAACCCACAGCCCTCCTCCCCCACCCAGACAACTCCACTGCGCGCAAAGTCAGCTGAATGAGAGTGTACTCACCCCCTTGTGTAGGCTGTGATGCCCTCAAGCACCCATCCAACTCCGTGTAGGCCACCGCCAGGATCCTGAACATCAGGGGGGTCATGGTTCGACGGGCACCCCTCCCACGTTGGGAGGCCATCCCCAGCTGAGCCTCCGCCGTCTTCTTGCTCCAGCGGCGAATGTCCTCCCATCTTTTCCGGCAGTGGGTGCTCCGTCTGTGGTAGACCCCCAAGGTCCGGACGTCCTTGGCGATGGCATGCCAAATATCTTTCTTCTGGTGGGCGCTGACCAACATGAAATGTACAGGGGAAGAAGAGAAGTCATTACCAACTGCACCGTCAAAGTGAGTGGCCCCCATCCCTACCCTTGCCATGTGGCACATGCACTCACCGTCTTACATGCACGCAGCACTCTGCCCCCTTACTTCTTACATCCAGCCCACTCCACACAGGCATAGCCCATACAACATGCTTCCTGTGTACTTACCTGTTTGTCTGGAGGACCGTAGAGTAGCGTGTACTGGGGGAGGACCACATCAACGAGCTTCTCCAACTCCTCCGATGTGAAGGCAGGGGCCCTTTCCCCTGACGCAAGAGCCATTGTCTCTTCCAGACTGAGGTCACAGTAGCACTTGCAGTGTAGGTCCTCTCCTGTCGAAGATCAGGTATCGAGTGATTGAAGTGATAGAAAATGTCGGTCACGTCCGCGGCTGTCACGTCCGCGGCGGTGTGTACCATCACCGCCGGCGTACATCGTCATTGGCTCCTGGGACCCATAGGGTCCAATGTTAACCAATGCAGCATTGGGCCGCGGTCTCCGACAGCCTACCGCAACTGGGTACAACGCCAGCGCAGTTAGCTCACATCCCATTGTCCCACTTTAGAGGTCAGGCAGCCTCCATTTCAGGGGCCCACATGGCCTCATTTTCAACTGTGTCACACATACCTATGCCTAGTTTCAACACACATACAGGTCACCTTTTGTGTATGATTGGTGTTCTGTGTAAACTGTGGGTACGTACCTCTGAGTTGCTTGACTCTGTGGTCGCTGTTGTCCTTCATAGGCACCGTCCACTGGGACATGTGAGGAGATGGCGGCATCCTCCGGTGTACTGACCGTTGGTGGACTTGTTGACAATGGAGTAGCGACATTTGATAATCACCTACAGGTTTGACCATGCCACAATCCAGGAACTGTTAACCCAGTTGGAGCCAGACCTGATGTCAGCAATCTGCCATCCCACAGGAATTCCCCCTCAAGTGCAGGTGCTGTCAGTGCTCCATTTCCGTGCAAGTGGATCTTTTCAAACAACTGTGGCCATGGCATCAGGGATGTCTCAGCCTATGTTTTCCAACGTATTGTCCAGAGTGTTGTCTGCCCTTCTGAAACACATGCGGAGCTTCATCGTTTTCCCTCAGGTGGAAGATTTGCCTACAGTGAAAGGTGATTTCTATGCCCTGGGACATATCCCCAACATCATAGGTGCCATTGATGGGACCCATGTGGCTCTGGTCCCCCCCCACAGGAGTGAACAGGTGTACAGAAACCGGAAGAGTTATCATTCTATGAATGTACAGATGGTATGTTTGGCAGACCAGTACATCTCCCATGTGAATGCCATGTACCCTGGCTCAGTGCATGACGCCGACATCCTGCGGAATAGCAGCATCCCTTATGTGATGGGTCAACTCCAGAGGCACCGTGTGTGGCTATTAGATGAGCCCCTAGAAGCAAGACAGTGGGAATGGTTGTCTGGGGTTATCCCTACAGGTTAGTGTGTGTCTAACAGTTGTCCCTCGCCATTTGCAGGTGACTCTGGGTACCTCAACCTGCCATGGCTACTGACCCCAGTGAGGAATCCCAGGACCAGGGCAGAGGAATGCTACAAAGGCCCATGGGCGAACTAGAAGGGTGATCGAGCGGACCTTCGGCCTCCTGAAGGCCAGGTTCAGGTGCCTCCACATGACAGGTGGATCCCTATTCTACTCACCAAAGAAGGTGTGCCAGATCATCGTGGCCTGCTGTATGCTTCACAACTTGGCTTTGCGACGACAGGTGCCTTTTCTGCAGGAGGATTGTCCAGATGGCGGTGTTGTGGCAGCTGTGGAGCCTGTGGACAGTGATGAGGATGAAGCAGAGGAAGAAGACATGCAGAACAGGGACCAGGTGATCCAGCAATATTTCCAGTGAAACACAGGTGAGAATACAATCCTGCCTACTACATGTACTTTTACACTACTACCTCTATCCTGTCTGTCGTTTTCACCCAGTGTATGGTCACTGAGTTGTCACTTTCCCTTACTGTTTCACAGATGTGGGTCCCACTGTATGTCATCTGCTTAAATTCCTCATGGACTAGAGCTGTGTGACATAGGTATGTTGACATTACTATTTTTTTTAAAAATTGTCACTGTAATTGCAAATACACTATTTTGAAATCACAGACAGACTCCAGATCATTTTGTGCTTTAGGTGTGTTTATTTAAATGCAAAATATTGGAGGGGGAAGTTAAATGGTGAGGGGTGATGACGGAGGAGTGTCCATGGCAGAGTCCAGTCTATTAGTCTCACAGGTGCATTGCCCATATGGGCATAGGAAGTGGAGCTGGGGCAGTTTAATTATGGACAGGGTGACAAAGTGGGACAGTAAGATGACAATCAGGGTGGTCTCATTTCTAGGCGGGGGTCTTGGCATCGTTCTCTGTCTTGTTCCTGGATCTCAGGGACCGTTTGCGGGGTCGTTCTCCGTCTGCAGGGGGTGGGGTGCTATGGCGGGGCGTCCTGTCTACTAGTGCCGGCAGAGGTGGTGGGCAGTTCATCGTCCATGCTAGTGTCAGGGGCCCCTTGTAGTGCCACAGTGTCCCTCCTGGTGTTGAGTACTTCCTTCAGCACCCCGACGATGGTGCCCAGGGTGGAGCTGATGGTTCTGAGTTCCTCCCTGAAGCCCAAATACTGTTCCTCCTGCATGCGCTGGGTCTCCTGAAACTTGGCCAGTACTGTTGCCATCGTCTCCTGGGAGTGGTGGTATGCTCCCATGATGGAGAAGAGGGCCTCGTGGAGAGTGGGTTCCCTTGGCCTGTCCGCCCCCTGTCACAAGGCAGCCCTCCCAGTTCCCCTGTGTTCCTGAGCCTCCGTCCCCTGGACCGTGTGCCCACTGCCACTGCCCCCAGGTCTCTGTTGTTGTTAGGGTGGTGGGTTATCCTGGGTTCCCTGTAGTGGTGGACACACAGCTGATTGACGTGTCCTGGGGACGGAGGTATGGGCCCGCTGGGTGGGTGCTGTGCTGGTGTTTCCTGAGGGGGGAAGGTCTGTGGTGGCCTGTGCCTGTGTGAGGGGAACTGACTGTCCAGAGGTCCTCGATGGTCCGGGCTGGTCATCTAGATCCAGTTGGACAGAGCAGCTGTCATCACTGTGGGCCTCTTCTGTGGGTGAAGTGGACATGCCTGGACCCTCCTGTCTGGTGACGTTGGGTAGGGGTCCTGCAGGGTTGGAAAGGCATGATTATTGCATCTGTGTGTGCCATGGTGTGCAATGGGTGGGTGACCGTGTACCCCAGTGCTGGCATTCCTGTGTGGGAGCTTGTGTGATGATGGTTTAGGGGGGTGTATGGTTATGTGCAGTGTGCATGCTTTGGTGATGGGTGCCCATGCTTTGTTGTTGCATGCAGGGCTTGGTGTTGGGATGGGTGATTTGTGATATTGGTACATTTGTGAGGAGTTGGTGTGATGGGGGTGAGGGCGAGGGTGGGGGTATGTGATAGCATGCAGGTAGGGTGGAGGATGTAATAGTAAAGCTTTGACTTACCAGAGTCCATTCCTCCAGCTACTCCTGCAAGGCCCTCAGGATGCAGAATCGCCAAGACCTGCTCCTCCCATGTTGTTAGTTGTGGGGGAGGAGGTGGGGGTCCGCCGCCAGTCCGTTAAACCGCCCGGTGGTTTCTTGAGACCACGCAACGCACCTTTCCCCGTAGGTCGTTCCACCTTTTCCTGATGTCCTCTCGATTTCTTGGGTGTTGTCCCACTGCGTTGACCCTGTCCACTATTCTTCGCCATCGCTCCATCTTCCTTGCAATTGAGGTGTGCTGCACCTGTGATCCGAATAGCTGTGGCTCTACCCGGACGATTTCCTCCACCATGACCCTGAGCTCCTCCGAGAACCTGGGGTGTCTTTGCTGTGCCATGGGGTAGTGTAGGTGATGTGTGGGGTGGAGTTTGTGGTGATAAGTGTGGTGATATGTAGTGGTGTGTTGTGTGAGGTGCGTGGAAGTTATGTGGGTGATGGTGTTATGTGCCTGTGGATGCTGTTGTACTTGCTGGTGGTGTCTCTCTTTGGCCTTCTTTCTGTATTTTTTGTCGTGGGAGTTTGTGGGTGATGTGGGTGTGTTTTTATATTGTAATGGGTGTGTGGGAGTGGTATGTGTATGTGTCTCAGGTGTGTGTATTTTGAATCGTCCAATGTGGGGATGTTTTGTAGAAGTGTGTGTATTTTGAGCGCGGTGGTGTGTACCGCCAATGGAGTACCGCGGTTGAAAGACCGCCGCGTGGATTCGTGTGTCGTGATAGTGTGGGTGTATTTCTGTTGGCGTGACGGTGGAGGTTTTGTTATCGCCAGTTTATCACTGACATTTGGTGTGGCGGACTTGTGTGGGTGTCTGAATTTTGGCGGATTCCGAGATGTGGGTTATAATAGCTGTGGCGGAATTCCGCGGCCGCGGCGGTGTGTTGGCGGTCTTCTGCACGGCGGTAAGCGGCTTTTACCGCCAAAGTTGTAATGAGGGCCTAAGTCCAAAACTTTTGACTGAGGCCTCCCGCGAGCTGTAGCCGAGCAGGGCTCCATCGCGGTCGGCCTTAAACTTTGACTTTGCCCCGGTTGAGGTGCAACCAGATGACCCGATTGGCGCTCTATGTTTCTAGGTGCTAAAAAAAAAAAAAAAAAATCTTTAAAAATTTATATCTACGGTTCCCCTTATCCGATTTTATTTGTTTTTGTGTCATTTTAAAGATAAAAATATAATCTATTTTTATAAATTGGTTGTGGATTTTTAAACTGTTTCCTGTGTTTTATTTAATTACTGTTTTGTGATATTTGAATGCTTTACACTGTCTCCTAAGTTAAGCCTTGTCGCTCGTTGCCAAGCTACCAAGGGTTGAGCTGGGTTTAATTTACTGGGACCTAACTGGACCTAAGTGGAGATTAGTGGTCTATTGCTAAGTGTAGGTACTTACCAATAACCCATTTTCCATCAGCCAAATATGGCAGGACATTGCCAGTGCAATTGGTGTTCACACTTTCACCATCACCAAGCATCACAGTGCAACACACCACAACTCAATGGACACATGCCCTCAGCACCATTCAACTTGAAACTTCAGTAGGCCTTCACCAGGTCATTCAGAACTTCTTCGCCTGGATCTCCAATTGTGCCAACAGTGTTGTGGCACTGAAACAAACATAAGTGAACAAAACCTCAGAACAAGCCACCTAGTACACCCCAGATCTAAGATCCACCAAGCGCAACTGCCATCGACTCGAGAAGTGTTGGTGAGTCACCAAGGAACCCTCTGACAGGTCAAGCCAGAACAAGCAAGAAATCAGGTGGTGCCACGAGACTGGAAGACTACAGCGGTAAGAAGCATGCAAACCGTGACAGATTGCAATGCCCAAAGATTCAGCGTTGCTCTGGAACTATGGAAGAACCTCCCTAAAACATTGTGGAAACTGCACAATTGATGCTTCACACAGTACAACAACAAGCCCAAGAGTTACAAAACCTGTGTGCTGAAAATACAGCACTGACACAAGCCTTGGTTTCTCCGTCCATTGAGATACCTACTGTCTCTGCCTCAACACCACTTTATTCTGGTTTATTCAAGTTAAAGGAATTCCTAGATTCCTTAATGGTATAGTTTGCATTTTGACCCACTCAGTTTACACAAGATAAGACCAAAGTGGGTTTTCTGATCAGCGCCCTATCTGGCCCAGCCCTAGCTTGGGCAGCCCCCTTGGTAGCCGCTGATGACTCTTTATTGTCAAACTATTCAGCCTTTATTAAAGCTTTTGAACAGATGTTTGAACGACCTGGACTGGAGACCACACCTGAAGAAGCTTTATGTGATGAACAACAGGGCAATCAGGATGTCCTGAATTATATAACCTGTTTCAAACAGCTAGCGGCTGAAACCACTTGGCTTGAACGTACTTTTGTAACTTTCTTCTGTCAATGATTACGAGATAAAATTAAGGATGACTTGGTGCATTCCACTCTGATAGAATATTTAAAAGAACGGATGGATTGGCACTAAATATAGAGTACCGTTTACGAGAATGTAAGTTGGAGAAACGAAAGACCAGGGTGCAGTCCCAGTCAGGAGCATTTTGCCCCTCAGTACGTCGCCCTGATGAAAATATTTTATAGAGAAGAAGAACCCATGCAAATAGATATTGCTTGTGGACCTTTGCCTGAAACCGAGCAAGAAAACAGACGAAGTAAGGGCCTATGTATTTATTGTGGCAATGCAGGTCACTTGATTTTAATGTGTCCTATTTGTCCTTCCAGACCTTCGGGAAATGCCAACTCCCGACCCCTGTGAGAAGGAAGGGGACAGGATGTGTTGAAATACCTTCTACTTGCTCTTCAAAAGAAAATACTACAGCTCTCTTTATATTGTCCGTAATCCTACAGTGTCCTAATAATCAAGAATAACAAGTATTTGCATTAATGGATTGTGGAGCAAGTGGAATTTTTTTATATGGGAAATGTGCTAAACAAAAAGGAATACCTCGTGTCACTAAAGAGATACCAGAACATGTCCAAACAGTTGATGGCTCTCCTTTAACCTCTGCACCAGTGGTCAATACTGCTCCTACTCTTGGCTTGCAATTCAGACGACATCAGGAATAACTTACTTTCGATTTGATATCTTCCTCTAATCATACTATGACTTTGGGTATGCCTTGGCTACCACAGCACAATCCATATGTTAATTGGGAGACAAGGACTATATCGCTTTCATCCCAATTTTGTCAACAACATTGTTGTTCAACTGACTCATATTGGTCCCCTAAGGGTCCCATCATAACTTCCAAAGAAGCTAGTGGTACCATCAACATGATTCAAGGAGTGCCCGGCTACTATCAAGAAAACTCTGAAGTGTACCAGAAACCTATAAAGCCCATTTTGCCTCCTTATCAGGAATATTACTGCACCATTCCCTTGATATCTGGGGAGTGGTTCCTTTTGGAAGAATGAATTCCTTATCTGGACAAGAAAAGAAGGTACTTAAAGAATACATAGATGAAAGCATACAGAGTGGATTGATTGCTCCTTCTTCTTTACCTGCCGTGGCTCCTCTTTTCTTTGTGCCAAAGAAGACTAAGGATCTAAGCTCCTATATCGACTTTCGAGAGTTGAATAAGATCACCATCAAGCATAGGTATCCTCCACCCCTTACTAAGGATGTCTTAGAAGCAGTCAAGAAGCCAAGTTGGATCTGCGGGATCCTATCATCTTTTACGAATTAAGGAAGGCGACAAATGGAAAATCGCTTTCTGTACTCCCTTAGGCCATTTTGAATACCGCGTTATGTCTTTTGGCATCACCAATGCACCTTCCATATTCCAAAGATTTATGGACTCACTGTTCGCTGATCTTTTGAACCAAAGTGTTGTAATATATCTAGATGACATTCTGATATATTCTCGTTACCCCAAACAACATTCTAAGCATTTTCTTCAGGTTTTGGAAAGACTTCGACAAAACAGTCTGTACTGCAAACACGAAAAATGTGAATTCAACAAGACCGAGGTACAATATCTTGGGTTTCATATCAATCAAGTTGGCATCGCCATGGATCCAGAAAAGGTACAAGCCCTGCTTGACTGGCCATCTCCTGCTTCTATTAAGGAGACTCAGGCCCTCATTACAACCCTGGCGGTCAGTGTTAAAGCATCAACAGGCCGGCGGAAAAAAAATGGAATCACGACCGTGGTGGAAACCGCCAACATAGTCAGCCACTTTAACACTCCGACCGCCACGGCGGTACAAACAAACAGCATGGCGGTCACCGCCAACAGACAGGCGGAAGACAATGTGCCGCCCACACTATTATGAGAGGCCAATCCGCCACCTTTTCCTGGGGCGGATTCAACGCAAACAAAAACACAGCGGAAACAGGACTTGTAAAGAAAACGCTCACCTCTACACACCCCACGAGGAACCAGGACGACATGGAGCCAGAACTCCAAATATTCCCTGCGATTGTCTTCCTCCTCTGCCAGAAGCACGACTGATGGCGGCAACGACCACGGTGAGTACTGCACCTACAACACAGGGGAGGGGGGAGGGAAAAGAGAGTGACACACACGCAACACCCCCACCCTCACCCACAACAACACACACACCAATACATGCTGAAACGTTACATTCCCACCCCCAAACCCCCCTGGAAGAACGCAAGGACAAAAGGAAATAATTTTAACGATTGTAATCAAGAAAAATCCATTACTCAAAAATATATATACACTATTAACAAATATGTACATCAAGATTTCACGTACTTGTACTGTACCATATAGTCCGTGGACCACTGGGCCCAAAATGCATGGACGAGGCCCACACAAGATACCCGATCCAAACGGAGAGAACACTGCAGGGGCAACAGATCGAAATAAAACAGGCACCTCAGGGGGAATGGAAGGGGTGGCACCTCAGCCGGATGAGTGCACGACGCCAGCTCCACGAGGGGGCTCCATGCCCATTGATGTATCCTGGGGAGTGCAAAGCCACAGTCTCTCAAGTCTCTCCAGTAGGTGGTTTTCCCACTGCTTTATCCTGGGGAGTGCAAAGCCACAGTCTCTCAAGTCTCTCCAGTGGATGGGTTGACCACTGCTGTATCCTGGGGAGTGCAAAGCCAAAGTCTCTCAAGTCTCTCCAGTGGGTGGGTTGCCAACTGCTTTATCCTAGGGAGTGCAAAGCCACAGTCTCTCAAGTCTCTCCAGTTGGTGGGTTGCCCACTGCTGTATCATGGGGAGTGCAAAGCCACAGTCTCTCAAGTGGATAACAGTCTCCACTGGTTCTGGAGGGGGCTTTGTGCCCAGAGTGCTTCATCCTGCCAAGGACAGAGGTAGTGGATGTGATACTCCACTGGTTCTGGAGGGGGCTTTGTGCCCAGAGTGCTTCATCCTGCCAAGGACTGAAGTAGTAGATGTGATACTCCACTGGGTCTGGAGGATGCTTTGTGCCCAGAGTGCTTCATTCTGCCAAGGACTGAGGTAGTGGATGCCTTTCTCCACTGGTTCTGGAGGGGGCTTTGTGCCCAGAGTGCTTCATCCTGCCAAGGACTGAAGTAGTAGATGTGATACTCCACTGGGTCTGGAGGATGCTTTGTGCCCAGAGTGCTTCATTCTGCCAAGGACTGAGGTAGTGGATGCCTTTCTCCACTGGTTCTGGAGGGGGCTTTGTGCCCAGAGTGCTTCATCCTGCCAAGGACTGAGGTAGTGGATGTGATACTCCACTGGTTCTGGAGGGGGCTTTGTGCCCAGAATGCTTCATCCTGCCAAGGACTGAGGTAGTGGATGCCTTTCTCCACTGTTTCTGGAGGGGGCTTTGTGCTCAGAGTGCTTCATCCTGCCAAGGACTGAGGTAGTGGATGTGATACTCCACTGGTTCTGGAGGGGGCTTTGTGCCCAGAATGCTTCATCCTGCCAAGGACTGAGGTAGTGGATGCCTTTCTCCACTGATTCTGGAGGGGGCTTTGTGCTCAGAGTGCTTCATCCTGCCAAGGACAGAGGTAGTGGATGTGATACTCCACTGGTTCTGGAGGGGGCTTTGTGCCCAGAGTGCTTCATCCTGCCAAGGACTAAGGTAGTGGATGCCTTTCTCCAATGGTCCTGGAGGGGGCTTTGTGCCCAGAGTGCTTCATCCTGCCAAGGACTGAGGTAGTGGATGTGATACTCCACTGACGGTGGGGCAACATGCAAACTGCCCAGGCCCCTGGAACTGACTACCAGCCTCGTACGAATGACCACTGGGGATGGCAGCCATGTCTGCGGTGGTGCCACTGGCTCAGGATGTGAGGTGGCCACTGGCGGTGCTGGCGGCGAGCTCAGTAGAGGCGGTCCTTGCTGCGAATATTGGGCAGCGGTGCTGGTGGGGGGCTCACTGACCTCGGTGCTGGCGGCGGTGTCATGAGCGGCGGTGCTGGTGGGGGGCTCACTGACCTAGGTGCTGGCGGTGGTGTCATGAGCAGCGGTGCTGGTGGGGGCTCACTGACCTCGGTGCTGGCAGCGGTGTCATGAGCGGCGGTGCTAGTGGGGGGCTCACTGACCCCGGTGCTGGCGGCGGTGTCATGAGTGGCGGTGCCCGTGGCGGTGGTGCATGTGGCGGTCTTGTCCACCGTGCAGGTTGGCAGCGACTTGCCTTTCTTTCTCTTCCCCACCTTGGATGGTGGCGCAGCTGTCTTGCCACTCCCAACTGTTGTCTTTGATGAGCCTTTGGTGGCAGGTGTTTTGGGCTTCTCCCTCCGGGATGTGGGCAACTTCTTCTGTTTTGGAGGTGGGGGAATGTCCTTGGCTTCCACCCTTGGCACTGGCAGACCAGCTGCTTGGCGCACTCCAGAAGCTGGTTACTGCTGGCACCACTGTGCCCAGTGATGTAGTGGCTGAGGTGCTGGGTTGGGACCTGGAAAGGCGGGCCCTGGGGGACGGAAGGGGTGGGGGGAAGGGAAGAGGTCAAGGTTTGACAGGAAACGTTTTTTAGACACACTGGGACGGGTAGATGGAGGGAGTTTGGGAGTGGAGGAAGAGGTAGTGGTTGTAGGAGGTGTTTGTTTGCTGACTTTGGGTGAAGGTGCATGGGCTGGAGGCTGTTGTGAGGTGGATGGGTTTTGGGTGGGTGTGTGACTGCATTTGTGTAGTTTGGGAGGAGGGCTCACAGACACACTCGTAGAGGACAGAGGGGATGTGTGAATGGTATTGGGGGTGGTGATTGCACGTGAACAGTGTGTGGTGATGGGAGTGCTGGTGATGGAGGTAGTGGCTGAGGATGTAGTGCATACAGGTGTGAGTGGAGACGTGACAGGGAGGGAGGAGGGAGACGTGGAGGAGGGGTACACAGTGGTGGCGGTGGATGTTGGTATGTCTCCATGGGTATGATGCTTGTGTGAGTGCCTGTGGGATGTGTGGTGCTTATGTTTGCCAGAGCTGCCCTTGTGTGTTGAGGTTTGTGCATGCTGGTCTGATGGTGTGCTTGGGATAGGCTAATGTACAGGGGATTGGGTCTGGATGGAGGAAGTTGGAGGGGGGAGGTTGGACACAGGGACAATGGCTGCCATCACTGCTGAAGCCAGAGTCTGAAATGCTCTCTGCTGGGCTGCCTGGACAGAATGAATGCCCTCCAGGTATGCATTTGTTTGTTGCAACTGCCTCTCTACACCCTGGATGCCATTCAGAATGGTAAACTGCCCAACAGTGAGGGATCTGAGGAGGTCAATGGCCTCCTCACTGATGGCAGCAGGGCTGACTGGGGCAGGGCCTGAGGTGCCTGGGGCAAAGGAGATGCCCACCCTCCTGGGTGAGAGGCCACGGGGCACACGCTGAGGGGCTGGTGGGAGGGTGGTGCTGGTAGGGAGGGTGGCGGCTGTACCTGTACATGTGGGGGGCACAGAGGGGCCCGCCACCGCAAGGGAGCTCCCATCAGAGGAGGAGTCGGTGTTGCTGGTCTCTGCTCCAGTCCCCGCCGTGGAGCTCCTCTCGCCCTCCGTCCCACTGGTGAATTCTGAGTCTCTTGCCCTGATGCACATACACTCACCGTCATATCATGCATGCCTCATCCCCCCCATCTCCCATCCACACCACTCCAAACAGGCATTGCCCATACAGCATGCCCATAGTGTACTCACCTGTTGGTCTGGAGGACCGTAGAGTAGCATGTACTGGGGGAGGACCCCATCCACAAGTTTCTCCAACACCTCCGAAGTGAAGGCAGGGGCCCTTTCCCCAGACACTTGAGCCATTGTCGGTTCCAGACTGAGGTCACAGCAGCACTTGCAGTATAGGTCCTCTCCTGTCGAAGATCAGGTATCAAGTGAGTGAACAGAGAGAAAATGGCGGTCACGTCCGGGTAGTGCGTACCGTCACCGCCGGCGTACATCGTCATTGGCTCCTGGGACCCATAGGGTCCAAGGTTAACCAATGCAGGTTTGTGCTGCGGTCTTCGACCGCCTACCACGACGGTGTACAACGCCAGCGCAGTTACCTCATATCCCCATGTCCCACATTACAGGTCAGGCAGCTGCCATTTCAGGGGGTCACATGACATTAATTTTAAATGCATCACACATATCTAGGCCTTGCATACACACTAAGGCAGATACATAGAGGATTCACTAATGTGCGCAAGAAAGTTGCTATTTTCGTGCCTCAGTGTTGGCTGACCCTTTGATCGCTGTTCTCATCCATAGAGCACGTCCGCTGGTACAGGTGAGGAGATGGCGGCATCCTCCAGTGTACAGACTGCTGGTGGACCTGTAATAGTAACCTACAGACTTGATCGTGCCACAATCCAGGAACTGTGTGCCCAGTTGGAGCCAGACCTGATGTCAGCAATCCGCCATCCCACAGGAATCCCCCCTCTAGTGCAGGTCCTGTCAGTACTCCATTTCCTGGCAAGTGGGTCTTTTCAAACTACAGTGGCCATAGAATCAGGGATGTCCCAGCCTATGTTCTCAAACGTGTTGTCCAGAGTGTTGTGTGCCCTGCTGAAACACATGAGCAGCTACATCGTTTTCCCTCAAGTGGAGGATTTACCTACAGTGAAAGGTGACTTCTATGCCCTGGGACATATCCCCAACATCATAGGTGCCATTAATGGGACACATGTGGCCTTGTACCCCCCGCAGGAGTGAACAGGTGTACAGAAACCGGAAGAGCTATCACTCTATGAACGTGCAGATGGTGTGTTTGGCAGACCAGTACATCTCCCATGTGAACACCAAGTTTCCTGGCTCAGTGCATGACGCTTACATTCTGAGGAATAGCAGCATCCCTTATGGATGGGGCAACTCCAGAAGCACCGTATATGGCTATTAGGTGAGGACAAGGACCCTATACAGTGTGAATAGTTGTCTGGGTCTGGGGTTGTCCCTAAGGGTTAGTGTGTGTCTAACAGTTGTCCCTCGACATTTGCAGGTGACTCTGGCTACCCCAACCTGTCATGGCTACAGACCCCAGTGAGGAATCCCAGAACAAGGGCAAAGGAACGCTACAATGAGGCACATGGGCAAACTAGGAGGGTTATAGAGAGGACCTTCGGCCTCCTGAAGGCCAGGTTCCGGTGCCTCCATATGACAGGTGGTTCCCTATACTACTCACCAAAGAAGGTGTGCCAGATCATCGTGGCCTGCTGTATGCTGCACAACTTGGTTTTGTGACGACAGGTGCCTTTTCTGCAGGAGGATGGTCCAGAAGGAGGTCTTGTGGCAGCTGTGGAGCCTGTGGACAGTGAAGAAGAGGAGGCAGAAGAAGAGGACATAGACAACAGAAACACCGTGATCCAGCAATACTTCCAGTGAGACACAGGTAAGAAGACATTACTGCCTCCTACATCTGATAAAATTGTTCGACCTATCCTCTCTCTGTCACTTTCACCCAGTGTATGAAAGCACAGACTGACTCCAGATTTTTTTGTGATTCAAGGGTGTTTATTTAAGTGCTAAATAGGGGAGGGGGGTTGTAAAATGGGCTGGGGTGATAGTGGAGGAATGTCCATGGCAGAGTCCAGTCTATTAGTCTCACAGGTGCATTGTCCAAAGGGGCATGGGAAGTGGAGCTAGGGCAGTTTAAGGATGGACAGGGTGACAAAGCGGGACAGAATGATGACAATCAGGGTGGTCTCATTTCTTGGCGGGGGTCTTGGCATTGTTCTCTGTCTTTGTCCTGGATCTAAGGGACCTCTTGCGGGGTGGTTCTCCATCTGCAGGGGCTGAGGTGCTTGTGTTGTGGTCCTGTGGCTGTGCCTCCTGTCCACTAGCACAGGCAGAGGTGGTGGGCAGTTCATCGTCCAGGCTAGTGTCAGGGGCCCCTTGTTGTGCCACAGTGTCTCTCATGGCGTTCACGAGGTCCTTCAGCACCCCAACAATGGTGCCCAGGGTGGTATTGATGGATTTGAGTTCCTCCCTGAACCCCAGATACTGTTCCTCCTGCAGCCGCTGGGTCTCCTGAAAGTTAGCCAGTACCGTTGCCATCGTCTCCTGGGAATGATTGTACGCTCCCACGATGTTGGAGAGGGCCTTGTGGAGAGTGGGTTCCCTGAGCCTGTCCTCCTCCTGTCGCACTGGTTTTCCTGGGCCTCTGCCCCCTGAACCGTGTGCCCACTACCAATACCCCCAGGTCCCTGCTGTTCTTGGGGTGGTGGGTTAGCCTTGATTCCCTGTAGTGGTGGGCACACTGCTGCTTGACGTGTCCTGGGGACAGAGGTATGGGGCCGCTGGGTGGGTGCTGTGCTGGTGTTTCCTGAGGGGGGAGGCTCTGTGGTGGCCTGTGCCAGTGTGAGGGGAACCGACTGTCCCGGGGTCCCAGATGGACCGGGCTGGTCATCTAGATCCAGTTGGACAGAGCTGCTGTCATCACTGTGGGCCTTTTCTGTGGGTGGAGTGGACATGTCTGGAACCTCCTGTCGAGTGGCGTGTGGTAGGGGTCCTGCAGGGGTGTAAAGGCATGATTGTTGCATCTGTATATGCCATGGTGTGGAATGGGTGGGTGACTCTGTACCCCAGTGCTTACATTCTTGTGTAGGACCTGGTGTGATAATTGTTTAGGGGTCTGTGTGGGTATCTGTAGTGGAATTACATTGGTGATGGGTGTCCATGCTTTGTTGTTTCATGCAGGGCTTGGTGTTGGGATGTGTGGTTTGTGATAGTAGGACACATGTGAGGAGTTGCAGTGATGGGGGTGAGGGTGAGGGTGGGGGTATGTGATGGCATGCAGGTAGGGTGGGGGATGGAGTAGTTAAAGCTTTGACTTACAGAGTCCATTCCTCCAGCTACTCCTGCGAGGCCCTCGGGATGCAGTATAGCCAAGACCTGCTCCTCCCATGTTGTTAGTTGTGGGAGAGGAGGTGGGGGTCCACCGGCAGTCCTCTGAATCGCTATTTGGTGTTTTGAGACCAAGGAATGCACCTTCCCCCGTAGGTCGTTCCACCTCTTCCTGATGTCATCCCATGTTCTTTGGTGCTGTCCCACTGCATTGACCCTGTCCACGATTCTGCGCCATAGCTCCATCTTCCTAGCAATGGAGGTGTGCTACACCTGTGATCCGAATAGCTGTGGCTCTACCCGGATGATTTCCTCCACCTTGACCCTGAGCTCCTCCTCAGAAAACCTGGGGTGTCTTTGCAGTGCCATGGGGTGGTGTGTGTGATGTGTGAGGTGGTGTGTGTTGTGATGTGTGGAGTGATGTTTAGGGGTGTGTGGTGTTTTGTGCGTGGATGTGTATGTGTGATGGTGTGGTGCGGTGTGCCACTGTATGCTGGTGTGGTCTTTGCTAGGATATCTCTCAGCTTCTTCCAAATTTTTCGTTGTAAGGGTTTGTGGGTATTGTGGGTGTATGTTTTATATTGTATTGGGTGTGTGGGAGTGGTGTGTGTATGTGTATCAGGTGTGTGTATTTGGAATTGTCCAATGTGTGTGTATTTTGAGCGCAACGGTGTGTACCGCCAATGGAATACCCAGTTGAAAGACCGCCGCGTGGATTTGTGGGTCGTGATAGTGTGGGCGTATTCCTTTTGGCGTGATGGTGGAGGTTTTGATATCGCCAGTTTATCACTGACCTTTGGTGTGGTGGACTTGTGTGGGTGTCTAGATTTTGGCAGATTCTGTGCTGTGGGTCGTAATAGCTGTAGCGGAATTCCGCGGCAGCGTCGGTGTGTTGGAGGTCTTCTGCACAGCGGTAAGCGGGATTTACCGCCAATGTTGTAATGAGGGTCTCAGTGTTTTCCAGGGATATCCAGCTCTTACCGACAATTCATAAAGGACTTTGCCCAACAACTAGGTCTTATAACCCACACCATCAAAAAAGAAAAACAAAAAAAAGGTTTCATTTGGATTGAAGATGCAGAAAGGGCCTTTCAGAATCTTAAACGTGCCTTTAGTCGAGCCCTGATATTACATCATTCTGACACAACTAAGAAATTCATAGTGGTCACGGATGCATCAGACAGAGCCATTGGAGCTGTGTTACTACAAAGGCAAGACAACAATGGCTTAGAACATTCTGTAGGTCATTCTGACCCTGGCGGTAAAATCCGCCAGGGCCAACGACCGCGGGAGCACCGCCAACAGGCTGGCGGTGCTCCCTTGGGCATTCTGACCGCGGCAGTACAGCCGTGGTCAGAAACGGAAAACCGGCAGTGTACCGCCACTTTTCCGCTGCCCTGGGGAATCCTCCATGGCGGCGCAGCTTGCTGCGCCGCCATGGGGATTCCGACCCCCATACCACCATCCTGTTCCTGGTGGTTTTGGCCGCTAGGCAGAGGATGGCGGTATGGGGTGTTGTGGGGCCCCAGGGGCATGGGTACTGCAGGGGCCCCCGTAACAGGGCCCCACCAAGATTTTCAGTGTCTGCCATGCAGACACTGAAAATCGCGACGGGTGCAACTGCACCCGTTGCACCCCTTCCACTCCGCCGGCTCCATTCGGAGCCGGCATCCTCATGGAAGGGTGTTTCCCGCTGGGCTGGCAGGCGGCCTTCTGGCGGTCGCCCGCCAGCCCAGTGGGAAACCCAGAATACCCGCGGCGGTCTTTTGACCGCGCAGCGGTATTCTGGCGGTCCCAGCCAGGCCGGCGGCCTCTGTCTTTTATATATCCCACATACGGACAGACACTGAACGCAACTATTCTGTGTTGGAAAGATAACTGCTCGCTTTAAAAGCTGCCTGCAAAGAATAGAGGCATTTTCTGATGGGTACTAAGGAGACATTTGAGGTCAGGACTGATCTTTGTAATATACAATGCCTCCACAGCTTTCAATGCCAAACAGTTGTCAAACCAGATGGGCTTTCTTTTTCAGTCAGTATGATTTTGTAGTCACATAACTACCTGGGTCCTAAAACCTTGCGGCAGATGGTCTATCCCACTGTTATCAGGAAAACACGATTACTTCTTCCCCACATATCATAGAACCATGTCGAATCATTGGAGTCGTACATTCATTTCTTGATCGTGTGAAATCAGAATATCAGAATTTACCTCTTGAAGAGTGGAACACTCTAAGTCCCCACGGAAAAAGAACAAGGAAAACTATTATCATCAAGACACCCTGTTTCTGCCTACTAAGGATGTTCAAATAGAAGCCTTGCAAATGTGTCATGACACTCCTATTGCTGGGATCAAGAACACGCAGGAATTGCTCCGTTGTTCCTTTTGGTGGCCAACTTTAAGACTGACGCTGAAACATATGTAAATTCTTGCCCAACATGTGCTCAGACCAAGATACCCCGAACTAAACCAGCAGGTTTATTGACGCCCTTACCTGTTCCATCCTTTCCGTGGCATACATTGTCCACAGATTTTATTTGTTTTCTGCCATCTTCTGCAGGACACCATGTCATAATGGTAACTGTTGACCTGTTTACCAAAATGGCTCATTTTAAGTCCTTGATGAAGTTACCCACAGCTAAGGAAATGAGCCAAATCTTTATGCAAGATATATTCCGCCTGCAAAGCCTTCCACAAGTAATCATTTCTGATCGAGGACCCCAATATGTGTCCCGTTTTTGGAGAGCTTTTTGTAAATTTTTACACATAGATGTTGCTCTATTGTCTGGATTCCATCCTCACACCAATGGTCAAACAGAACGCCTAAAGCAGGGGCTACAACAATATTTACACTGATTTGTAATGCCACTCAAAGCAATTGGTCCTCGTATCTCCCACTGGCCGAGTTTTCCTATTATAATACACTCCACAGTGCAACAGGTTCCACACCTTTTTTTGGTACGTATTGTTTCCATCGTATGGCTTTTCCTAACGTCACCCAGGAGCAGTCATCTGTTCCAGAAGTTACCTCACTTGCTCGAAGTCTCCGCCATGTACAGGACTTGCTATGTACCAAGCTTTTAGCTACAAAACGTTATATGAAAAGAGTAGGTGATACCCGACATAGGCCCTAATTACGACCCTGGCGGTCGGTGGTAAAGCGGCGGTAAGACCACAAACAGGCCGGCGGAAACAAAATGGCATTGGTCATCCGCCACTTCATCATTCCGACCACCATGGCGGTGATGATCGCTGGGCTGGAGATTTCGGTCTCCCCCGTCCGGCAGCCGTCACTAGACCGCCAACAGTATCAGGACCCTGCATACCGCCATGGATTTCGAGTGATTGGAAACCGCCATGAGATCCATGGCGGTAGGCACCATCAGTGCCAGGGAATTTCTTCCCTTGCACTGATAGGGGTCACCCCCGCTATCCCCCACGAGTCCTCCCCCTACACAGCCACCCCCCTGCCACCTCCCAAAGGTGGCACAACCCCACTCCCCTCCCCACCCTCACCCCAACATGCACATATATACATATACACACCCCTACACGCACACAACCCCAACATGCACATACACGCACCCCTACATGCACACATGCCTCACCACAACACATACCCGCACACATACCAACAGACATGCACACCGACTGACCAGCACACATTTCCCATACACACAGCACCCTCCCCGCACGCATACACGCACTCACACACCCCCTCTACACACTCACACGCATACCCCCATGCACACACACAACACACATCACCCCCCACCCCCTCCCCTAACGGACGATCAACTTACCTTGTCCGTTGGCCCTCCGGGAGGGGATGGGATCATGGGGGCAGCTCCGCCACCAGCACACCGTCACCAGAACACCACCACACCGAATCATGGGACGTGATTCTGTGGGCGGTGTTCTGTTGACGTGGCGGTGGAGGTTAAGCAGCCTCCACTTTCCCACCAACCGCCAGTATGGCTGCTGGCGGCTTTCTGTACGGAAAAGGACGGAGGGCTGCCAGCGGTCATAATACGCGGCACGGAAGACCACCACCACTGGCGGTCTTCAGCACAGCGGAACCTCGGCTGTCTTGCGAACAGACCGCTGAGGTCGTAATGAGGGCCATAGTGCTGCACCATCTTACCAGCCTGGGAATAAAGTATGGCTTTCTTCTAAGTTTTTGCCCTTTCGTTTGTTCTAGAATAAATTCAAGCCCTGTTACTATGGACCCTTTAGAATATTGCATGTGTTGAATCCAGTCTCTGTTGGACTTCGTTTGCCATGGACCTGGAAAGTTCATCCAGTTTCCCGTGTGTCTCAACTCAAGCTTTTTGTTTCTGATCCATATCACAGACATGCCCATTGTCCTCCTCCTCCTCTTTTGGTTGATGGCTATCCTGAATATGAGGTTCAGGAGATTTGTGATTCCCGCATTTTTCAGAATCATCTCCAGTTTTTGGTTCACTGGAAAGGATATCCCCTGCTGTTCTTGGGAGGATGTTTCTACTCTCCATGCTCTCTGCTTGGTGCACACTTTTTTTCAACATTTTCCGGACGAACCTGGAGCTTTGGGGGGGGACCTACTGCGATGCTGTGGGGACCCACGGTATCTCCCTTGCTGGCCGGATTGGTCGGATTGGTGGTCTGCATTTCGGGGGGCAGTCCTGCCACGAGCCGCACTTTGGGCCGGGACCTGTTTTCTCGACCGCGGCATGGCTCAGGAGTCTTCTCTTGGGCTCTGGGTCATGCCGTGTTCGCTTGTTGCCCCATTAATTTTTCTTACCTATTTGCTGGACTTCTTTTTTCCTTTTTTCTTTCTTCTTTTTCCTTTTAATTCTTGTGGCCATATTTTCTTCTTCCCAGGTGTCTGTGTTTCCTTCCATGCATGCATTGCACTACCTTTTCTACAACAACACTTTTTCCATTCACCTGTATGTGGCTTTCCCAATCCAAGATGGTACCTTTAGTTCTTCCTCCATATCACTTCCTTTTTGTTAGTATATAAGCACAGGTCTTCTTTTCCTCGCGTTGCAAACACTTCCGTCCTGGTGGTGTTCCTGGCTCCTTCTTACCGTGTTTTTGGACCTATCTTGTTTTTTGCTTGCAGTTTTTGTTGTTCTTGATTCTTTTTTCTTGTCTGCTTCTTATCCTTTGCCTCTTTTCAGGAGTTCCTTTAATCTGAGGTTTTTTCCCAATTTTGGATTTTACCTTTGGGACTCCTTCTGGAGGTTACAGCCTGCTAAGTCATTGTATTGTCAGCAGCACCGTGGCTACTAGAAAGGGTCGCCCTTACCTTGGTCAATCCAGAACACGCAAGGAACCAGGTGGTGCCCGGAGACTGGCAGACAACAGTGGCAAGAAGCGTGCAAACTGTGACTTGTGAGGGAACTCTTCAAAACAGTTAAGGAATTTTCCAACCCAACAGCCACAGAGACTACCATCCACCCCTTACAAGAACTATTTGACTTCCTTTCAGACTACTTCCACAGCAAGATTGCCACCATCTACAACAACTTTGACCCGCAAGCCTCCACCCCCCCAGCCTCGACAACCAACTAGCTAACACCAGCCATACGATCACCACCTGGTCTCCGCTCACCACGCAGACCACCATGACCATCATGTCATCGATCCACTCTGGGGCACTCGTCAATCCCTTCCCCCACCATCTCTATAACCTTGTAATCAGCCCTATCAGCACAGAACTCACCAGCATCCTCAATATCTCCATCTCCACAGCAATTTTCCCAGACAGATTTAAACACGCCAAGGTCAGACCCCGCCTAAAGAAACCTTCAGCTGACCCCAGTGACCTAAAAAATTACAGACTAATCTCCCTGCCTACCTACCCAACCAAAGTATTCTAGAAGGCCATCAACAACAGCTCACCAAATGCCTGGAACAAAACCACCTACTCGACACCTCTGAATCCAGATTCCAGGCCAACCACAGACGACATCAGAACACTCCTCGACCACAGAGAAAATGTGGCCATGATCCTCCTTGACCGCTGTGCTGCGTTCGACACGTATCCCACCACACCCTCATTGATAGGCTCTACAACAACAGAATACAGCAAAACACCCTCAAGTGGATTACATCTTTTCCTACTGGACTCACACAGATCATCAGACTACCCCCTTCACCTCCCAGGAACCTAATATGCAGAATACCCCAAAAATCAGCCCTCAGCCCCACCTTATTCAACATCTGCATGAACACCCTTGCAGATGTCATCAGATCCCATGGACTCAACATAATCTCATATACAGAAAACATTTTCTCGCTGACCGACTACCTCACCAATCCCAAAACCAACTTCTAAAACACCATGATCAACATAGCCAATTGAATGAGAGACAACTGCCTCAAACTCAACTCTGACAAAACAGAAGCACTACTCTTTGGGAAGATCCCCTCTGTATGGGCCACAACTGTTGGCCAGCAGAACTTGGACAAATGCCCACACAGCCGAACCATGCATGCAACAGGGGAATCATCCTCGACAGCCAGCTGACCAAGAAACAACAAGTCAATTTAGTCGATGACTCCCTGCTTCCACATCCTTCGCATGCTCCACAAAATCTTCAGATGAATCCCATTCAACACTAGAAAGACCATCATGCAGGTCCTCATCACCAGCCGCCTCGACTACAGCAAAGCCCTCTATGCCAGAATTGCATCCCAACACCTTAGAAAACTCCAAACCACACAGAACACCACAGTCAGGCTGATTCTGGACCTCGCCAAATGGATCCACATCATCCCAACCTCTGAAAACTCCACTGGCTTCCTATCTAGAGCAGAAGCCAGTTCAATATCTTCACCCATGCATACAAGTCTCTACACAGACAAGGACCATCCTACATCAACCATTGACTGCACTTCCACCTACCCGCAAGACACCTGCGATCCACCTCACTAGTCTTGTACCCCCTGCATACACACAGCTGCAGTGGGAGACACTCCTTCTCCTACATCGCCGCCAAGTGCTGGAACGACCTGCCCCTCCATCTCTGAACCGCTCTTTCCCTGGCGGACTTCAGAAAGAAACTCAAGACCTGTTTTTTTGATGGAGACATTGCACCCTCAGCACCTGGATACCCCTAAGGGGGATAGAGCTGCACTATACAAATGCTGATTGATTTATTGATTGATTGGTTGATTTATTGATTGATTGATAAAGCCAGGGAATGCCAAAATCCCTGGGAGTACCTCCAATGCTTAGCATATCTGAAGGCTGAGGTATCCTTTGATTGTCATTCACAGTACGAAAGTCTCTCTCCACTGACCAGGAGGCCCTTGAAATAGTCCGTCTGAGCCTCCATGCTCAGCCGGAGACAAATGAGCAGCAGAAAGAGGTAAGTCTGATCATCATCAAAATAATTGCATATGTGGTTTCTAAGTGTTCTGTCATGTGTCATAATTTATTTGTTTTTTTCATGGGAACGTTGTCTGTATTGTATGCTGTCCTGTAAAATGTATGGCCGAATAACATGAGTGGCTAAATATTATGACATGTGCCTAAATCTTAGGATGTATTATATTTATTTCATTTCAGATTCAGATCTGAGATTGTTTCAAATACATCTCTGGCTTTTTGACACACACAAAACGGTCAATGTAAATCAATGCACTCACAATGAACACTTTAAATCATCTGTACCCCTTGTGCTAAGATTGAAGTTTTACCATGTAGAACATAGGAAAAAGCTAATAAAGGTAAAGTAACTAAGGGGGTCATTATGACCTCGGCGGTCTTTTTGAAAGACCGCTGAGGGACTGCCGTGCTGAAGACCGCCAGTGGTGGCGGTTTTCCGCTCGGCGTATTATGACTGTTGGCAGCTCTCCGTCCTTTTTCGGACGGAGATCCGCCAACAGCTATACTGGCAGGCGGCGGGGAAGTGGAGGTTGCTCCACCTCCACCGCCACACCAACAGAACACCGCCCACCGAATCACATCTTGTGATTCGGCGTGGCGGTGTTCTGTTTTGACGGTGTGGTGTCGGTGGAGCAGCCCCCATGGATCCCGTCCCCTCCCGGAGGATCGACGGACCGGGTAAGTCGATCGTCCATTAGGGGAGGGGGTGGGGGGGAGTTGTGTGCGTGCATGGGGGTGTGCGTGCGTGTGTGTATGTAGAGGGGGTGTGTGAGTGCATGTATGCTTGCGGGGGTGTTGTGTGTTTGGGAATGAGTGCGTGTATGTCTGTGGGTATGTCAGTATGGATGTGTGCATGTGTGTTTGAATGTGGGTGTGCGTGTCTGACTGTGTGTGGATGTTGGCATGTATGTTGGTGTTTGTGCATGTATGTGAGTTGGTGGTGCTTGCGTGCGTGTCAAGTGTGAGTGAGTATTGTGATGTTGGGGGTCAGGGTGGGGAGGGGGGCCCTGCCACCTTTGGGGTGTGGCAGGGGTGGTGGGGGGTGTAGGGGACGGAGTCGGTGTGGTGGTTGGGGAGACCCCTATCAGTGCCAGAGAAGGAATTCCCTGGCACTGATAGTGCTTACCGCCATGGATTTCATGGCGGTTTCAAACCACATGAAATCCATGGCAGTCAGCCGGGTCCAAATACTCCCGGCGGTATAGTGATGGCCGCCGGGCTGGAGACCCAGGTCTCCAGCCCGGCGGTCGTCTCCGCCCTGGTGGGCCGAAACGGAGAACCGGCGGATGACCATGGCGGTAACCGCCATGGTCATAATTCCACAAAAAAAGACCGCCAGCCTGTTGGCGATCTTACCGCCGCTTCTCCGCCTTCTGCCAGGGTCATAATGACCCCCAAAGTGTTTCAGCTGCTCAGCGAACTATAGACAACCACTCTTAAACACAAACTGTGGAAATAACTGTCTTGCTGCAGTGAAGCCAAACCCAGGAAAAAGCAGGACCAAGGGTGAATACAACAAAGTACCTTGGCTACTAGGCAGGCATTATAGAACTCAGAACAACCACTGGAGAGAAGGAAAAATCCAGGCCTAGGGAGTGTGTGCCCACCCAGAGAGTCACTTCCTCACAAGTCAAAAGACTCTGGGCAGAGGCTGTAGATCAAAATGAGGGGACGTAATGCTGGACAGGGGCCATGGAGCCAACTGAGGGGAAGTAATGCTGGACATGCATTCCAGGAGTAACAGGGTTCCTTCTGGTCCAGAAGGTGAAACATCTGTGGTGTCTCAGGAGCAGGCACCTCCGTCATTGGAGCTTGAGGCCACCCCAGAATCACTCAAAAGACCTGTACAGCAACAGGACCTCCAGCTACACCCTCTGCTCCACTTCCTCCTGCATGTGCCCAAAGGGAAAATCAGCAACCAGGAGTATCATTGTGCCACAGACTTGTTGACAGTGTTAGTACATGTTGGACTAGGCATTTGTCTCATCTAGTGAGTTAAACCTCCTCACCCGCTGTTGTTGTGTCACCCTGTACATCTGTCCATGCTGGTCCCCGATATACTCCAGTGTGTCAAGTAATTAGGTTAATGTCCAATTCCGCCCAGGAACTCCCCGTGTTTGCATTACATGACGGTTTGCTTGGGGTTATTAAGTCAGAGTTGGAGGGTGACCAGGAGGTTTTCCCCCAAACGCCATGTTTTTTTTCTATTCCCCACCACCATCGACGTTGATTTTTCCTCCCAGTTCTTAGGCACTATTTTCTTCTTTCACTCCTTCAGAAATGGATGTCACCCTTCTAAAGCTCAAAATGCTTTATTTAAAGCATTATTATTTCACCTGTTTTTACTCATTCCTTCATGTGTGGGCATGCCTGTTGCATGTATGTATGATGCAGTAAGGGAAAATATCAATTGAAGCAGGTTCTATGAAACAATACAGTAAACTTGTTCATACACAAGAATCTTATTCAGCTGGGCAAAAATAAAATGACACACCAATCAATGGTAGTTTAAATGGATGTGTATGACAAAGGTGCACAAAAAGTTTCAATACATGCAGAGGTTTGTAAATAGTGGATGTAAATGTGTTGGTATATGGAAGGGTGAGTCATTGAGGGGTGGGGTAAAAGGTTTATGGATTTGGTGGTTGATGTCCATGACTACAGAGGTTGTCCATGAGTCTGTAACACAGTACTGGGTCTAGCAGGTTTTAGGGTTATGGTTGTGGTTGTGGAATAGGACAAGGTGGATTTGTGGGTGCAAGAGGCTACAGGGAGCACTGGTAGCTTGTCAGTGGGGTTTGTGGGGTGGGTTGGACTTACAGGTTGGTGTAATGCCCCATGCTCCTGTGCAATATGTCCTGCATCATCTAGATGGCCTAGGCTTGTTACCTTTCATCCTTCTCCCTCAACAAACTAAGAGGTTACTGCACAATTTAGCCATGCATTGGATGGAGGATTTAATCTTATTCAAGACACTGGTCTGTCTCTCCATCAACCTTGGTGAGCTCAATGTTTCACAGGGTCTAAGACATTTGCTGACTATATCTAAGCATAGATGTTTCCTACTGCAAAACGTTATCTTTACAAAGAACAGGATTTGTCCATGCTAGCCCACTACATATGTGGGCATCCAAAAATGCTAGCAGGTTTCCGTTACATAGAGGGTTGACATTTGGGAGGTTGTGAATTAGAAAATAGGGGTTTATTTTCCCTTTACAAAAAAGAAAACATGGGTGGTGCACCAGCTTATTGAGGGGGTAGCATGAGAGTCAACTAGAGGACCTGTATGTAGACATTTGGACTGAGGATCGTCCAGTATAACTATTATAGCAATCATACAATATTAGCAGTCGTTGGGGGACTTGTAATCTGTAAGAGTTGTCTAGAAGGTAGGATGCTGATATTTGTTTTGATTTTTTCCCTGAATAGGATAACTAACCTCCCCCTTCCTCCTTTTGAGCTGTGGTAGCTTCAGACATGGCTGCTCGGAGGAGGATAGTTTTCTCCCTGGTTTACATGACATCCTCTGCTTGTGGGCAGTGCGGCATCATCATCAGGCTCTTGGTACCCAGGAGCTAATGTAAAAGTGCATTTTAAATATTATGGTGCACATTAGAGATCATGTATGATTATGAAACTTACAGATTATACCTGATTTGTGATCAGTTGCTGATACTTCAACATGAATAAAGAATATGTTTCAATCTTACCTTTATTAAGTTAGTGATCATTAAATGGTTCAACAACTAAAAGTTAGAATTAATCAGACCTGCTCTTGCCATGGATGCTTTGTTTGTAGATAGACCATAAGTTGCCAGATGCTGAACCTTGGTCCTAGAAGTGAGTAGCAGATATGTGTCCCAAGATCCAGCTGCTGATGTACTAAAAATATGAGAAGCACATTTGTATTAGTGTGACTGAGATTAATTGGATTTTAAGACTAATAATACATTTTATAGAAATATTTAATTTTTTCTTAAGACAGAAAAAGTGAACAGTAGAAAAACATTTGGTAGAAAAGACAAAAAGAAAAAAATAAGGGAGAAATCTTTTTAAATAGCAGCACATGTAATCATGTCACACACTTACCTAATGACAGAGGGCCAAATTGTTGCTTTCAGGATGTTCCTAAATATCTTATGCGAGGTATGTGGTATCAGTGCCAGGGGCATTGGGTCACTAAAGTGTGAAGGACAATATTTTGAAAAACACACAATTAGTCAGAAATGTTAACAGCGTGTATAGAAATGTCTGACATACATCTGGCATAAAGAAGGACAAACAGATTGCCTGGATCAAAACTAGTGGGATGAATTCCCAAGTTATAATTTATAGGAATATAGCATAATATGAAATATAAAGTACAATTCATCAAATGCAAGCATTCGGAAGAAGGATGGCAAGAGGGGGAATAAAGGAAGAATAAATATACTTATCAATACATCAGAAAATTAAAGGATGTGTTTAGTGACATAATAAATGCAAGATTTGCCATTTAAGTTCATACTTTTAATTTCTTTCACAAATATTGCATGTGGAACACATGAGTTAAAATATTGCATGTACAAATTTCAAAACTTGTCCAGATTCTTTTGGAGAAAGAAATATGGTTAAACACATGAAAAATTATATTCTTAAAGACTCTTCTCTCCATCCATTGTTCATGGTCAGTCAACATTTTGGTATACTGATGGGAGCAGAAAAGGAGGTGATGAAAGTTGGCAGATGGGCAGACAACACAGGACCTTTGAAATTAAGTATGACAAGATATGAATGAGTACATTGGAAGCCTATGGATCAACAATATATGAGCATGTAGAGTACATTCAAGTGGAGAACCTTTTTTAAAACTGGCCTTGTTGTTAGTGAAGCACAATTGAATTGCTATTCTAAAAGCAAATGTATGTACCTCAATACTGTACTATGCATCCAATGTGTATCTCTCATAATCCACCCAGAACCTGAAGTTAAAGATCAATTCACATCTCACATGTAATTGAACTGCTATTATAAGCAAACAATTATTTGTGCTTATTATGCAGGCCCAGAGGATATTTGTGGTGAAGACTTTAATTAATTGGATTATTCAAAACCTTTTGTCAACAACTTGCTCAGGTGTCAAAAATGATAATTTTCAACTAAGTGATAGAATCACATTTTTTGTGGACTCAGTAAACACTATAATTGTCTAATGTATTTCCCTTTAAACATGCATAAATATTTAGAGAGCAGGCTATTCAAAATCAACTCATTCTAGCCAAGGTGGAGCAGAGATACAGGCTAATAGCATCTCCTGCATGGAACCTTGAGCCTAATCCCGCCTAAGGATTTAATCTGTGGTCACCAAACAATGGGGACAGGTTCAGGTGCATTATAACTGAAACCGCAGATCATTCAAATTCAGGGAGACATCAGAGTGGAAGTGATACTTTATATAAGACACAACAACATTTGAATAATGGTTCAGGGGGTTGTACCAAAGAAATACATAGAGTTTATTGAAATGGTATACAATTCCTTCTGTAACACCCTTATGTTGCAACATTTCCCCCTTTATTGGTCCTCATATCTTATTGGCTAAGAGTCTTTCAAGCTATATTCTTTTATTTTATAGAAGGGATTATAATTCAATAAATAATCAAAAGCTTAGTACCCTTTCTTTGAATCTATGAATTCTTGCCGTAGGTTTATGTTTATTTGGAATTATCATGAAAAGTGTACCTTCAATATTATGTGTTACTCCTACATTTTATGTAATTTCTTTACCATAAAGACAGTGATGAAATACTTTTCAAGACAGTTGTTTTAAAACTTTCCTAAGTGATGATGCGTTATTCTTGGCTTCTTGCCCAAAAACAGATTGAAATATATGTATCGTTTGGATGCTGAAAGTAGAACACATATAGGGGGTCATTCCGACCCTGGCGGTCATGGACCGCCAGGGCCGGGGACGGAGGAAGCACCGTCAACAGGCTGGCGGTGCTTCAGGGGCAATTCTGACCGCGGCGGTAAAGCCACGGTCAGAAAAGGGAAACCGGCGGTTTCCCGCCGGTTTTCCCCTGCCCCAGGGAATCCTCCACGGCGGCGCTGCAAACAGCGCCGCCATGGGGATTCCGACCCCCTTCCCGCCAGCCTGTTCCTGGCGGTTTACACTGCCAGGAAGAGGCTGGCGGGAACAGGTGTTGTGGGGCCCCTGGGGGCCCCTGCAGTGCCCATGCCACTGGCATGGGCACTGCAGGGGCCCCCTAACAGGGCCCCATTAAGATTTTCAGTGTCTGCAAAGCAGACACTGAAAATCGCGACGGGTGCCACTGCACCCGTCGCACACCAGCAACTCCGCCGTCTCCATTTGGAGCCGGCTTCATTGTTGCTGGGGCTTTCCCGCTGGGCGGGCGCGCGGCCTTTTGGCGGTCGGCCGCCCGCCCAGCGGGAAAGTCAAAATGACCGCTGCGGTCATTTGACCGCGGTACGGTCTTTTGGCGGTCTCCTCTAGTTATTGCTTTGTATAGAAGTGCTATTCTAAATATTATCATGTATTTGATATTTTTCATTAAGTTCTTAATTTCATATAATAAGGTTTTTCATGCACATATAATCTCATACATGTGCATCCGGATGAACCTTTGCACATTGGGGTACTCACTTAAGCCCAAAACCTTAGTACAAGGGTTGACATTTTTTCCCCAACCAAGAGACAGATTCACACTTTCCAACATGGTTGTGATCATCAACCTAAATAATTTATTTTGGATGCAATAATGAAGTGTCAGGGTGGCTGAATACCAAATGCCGTAATTAACTTATATAAACCAAGTGCTACCTGTGCAAAACAGAATATACAACAATATACATTTATATCATTTATTGAAATGCACTTGCAAGTAAAACAGATATTCAGACTACAATTAAAAACAAAATAGTAAAAGGGGAAAATTACATAAAGTAGATACAACCATATATGTTTACAAGTCTGTCTTTTTATTGAATACACTCTTTGGAATTTCCAAAAACCAGACATGAGCACAAGAAATGAGTCCCCAAAGTTCATTGACACATTTTGGTGGAATCACATATGATTCAGTCCTTGTTTCTTCAGGACATAATTTTATAATCCTTCTCATATGGCTCAAGAACGAGTGTGATGTAAAATCAATTATGTTAAAACATGCCTAGAACCAAACATAAATATAGACATTACAACAAAATGGACTTGGAACACGAAACAAAGTTATCAGGTTGTTAACAGCATTTGTAAGACAATTTTTGCACAGAAAGCGCCAAGGGCATCCACTGAAGATGTATAACCTTGGGTCCTCAGGAAGAGTAAAGTATTAGATCTAAGGATCGGGGTGAAATACTTATCAATTAAAATATTCAAACATGTAAAAAGAAACACCCTTACAATGGAAACTTACATCCCTGAAGGGCTTCCAGCACGGGTAGCCACCAAGTACCCAGCTTGTCAGACTGGTACTAAAACCACTAAATTGCTATTTTATTGTCTATTTATGAAAATGTATTTCTTGTCAAAATTGATTCCGTATTAATGGTACTAAAAATCTTTAAACCTTCAGAACAGATGACACGAGGTTAATATTACAACTTTTAGTATGTATTTATTACTATACCTCAAACTTCAACAGCCAAGATCTCCAACGACTATGAATGAATTTCCTGAGAGATTCAGGTTTTCACTGAATGTTCTGGAATATATCCTAATTCCTACCAGGTCCTGAAGTGTCCAGTAAAGTTTCTGGTGCCTGGGCTCTTGTAGCCATATGATGCATGTATGTATGTGGGTATAATTTACATTATATTTGATTGAAGCCCCGGGGATATAATGGCCCCCGGGGCTCCAGGGGGCAGTGCAGCCCCCGCGTTGTATCTAGTTGTATGTAGTTGAAGCCCCGGGAGGTGGCAGTCCCCAGGGGGTGCGGGAGGGGTGCATGAACCTTTGTTTTTTAGTATATATTCACTAAAGAACCAAAGGTTACAGGAATTTTATAGTTAGTTCCAGATTTACACACACAAAACCATTTAAATTCAGCTGTTATAGTTATATTATATTTGAAGTGAGTACAACTTGTGCCCTAAGGTAACTATAACTCGTGCCCTCAGAAGACTTTTGGAATCACTCTTTGAGGCCTCTGTTCAAGACAAGCAGGCCCAATCTTTTCTTTTCAATCATCAGGGGAGTCCCTCTTTCACAGACAGCAGTGCATTCCTTCTTCTGAATCTTCCACAGGTCCAGGAATGTTCTGATGAGAAGTTCTACATGTCTCATTTTTATACATGATGCCAGACTTTGTGTGGGGGACTACCCTGATATACCTCCAATATGGGGTCTGTTCAGTTCTTCCCCTTTCCCTTTGTTTGGCTCCAAACTGTCTAGAGTGATAAATGAAAGGTCAGGTGTGACATCAGGTTCTTCTGTGTGTGCTGCAGTCAGGGACCTTTGAAATGTAATCAGGGCAGGGGACAGGTCCCCCCAGCCAATCTCACAGGAAGACCCTCTACCCTTACAGCTAAGGCTTACTTTTTTTTCTGCCTGAAAGCAATACACAACCCACAACAGCATAGCCATTCACAGCCATATGATCAAGGACACTGGTGGAAAGGCTCAGCATGTGTCAGCAGAAAAATGTCCGCTTTTTAAAAGTGGTATTTTCAAAACTGTACTTAAAATCCACCATACCCAGCAAAGAGGATTTAAAATCCAATTCATTTGAGTGTAAACCTCATTACTCTATCTGCACCCAATTTGAACTTAGCCCTTATTTAATGTAACACAGTAACTCAGTAGTCCATGGGAGAGGTAGCCTTAACAGTGTGAAAAATAACCTCATGTTTTCCACTGCCGGGGCATGTGAAACTTAAACACAGATGTCCTACATTTTAAATACCGTGCACACAGACCTTTAAGCCTACAGACCCTACCTTACGGATGACTTATAATATTAAAAATGAAGGTTTAGGCCTGGCAAACGTTTTATTTTTGCCAGGTTAAAATGGCAGTTTTAACCTGCACTTCTGGCTGTGGTGTCAGGCCTGAGATATTTTAAAATACTACTTTTGTGAGTGGCACAATGAGTGCTGCAGCCCACTAGTACCATTTAATTTATAGGTACATGTAGTCTATTTACTGGGGACTTATTAGTAACTTAAATTTAACAATCACGTGTGGGCCAATTTTAGCATGTTTTCAAGACAGAGCACAAGCAAAAATCTGGGATGACTCTGCAGAAAAGCCAGGGCCAACACCCGTGTTCCCATTTCTACAAGTCAACACCTACTGTCCTAAGCTGCATAGTCAGTGCTTAATTTGAAAATAAAAATTTGCCGGTGCCCAAAGCCCCCACTCTTAAACATGCAGCTGCTGCAATTAAATGTGCGAACACAGAATATTGAGGCAGAGTAATCCTGAATCCATGTCAGGCCTCTTCAATCCATTTACAGCCACTCCATGCTCCTCCAGCTCACTCTTGCAGCTTTCTGTTTTTCTCCCATTGTGAGGCTTTTTCGTTTTTCTCTTCCTGCATCTTTCCTATATGTGTCTTTTGCTCACATTAAATACTTGAGGCAGAAAAATAAGTGCCAGCCCTAAAAAATAAGTGCTGGTGCCCCACACCGGAAACAACAAGCACAAATTAAGTACTGTGTATAGTGCATATAACCTACATTTTTCAGAGTTTCGGGGACTTATTTACAAAGATATATTCAATCGTAAAATACACATCAAATTCATTGCTCATGTGACCACTTGATTTGACATGTAATCACAAATGTTGTAAATAATCTTACAGCTGTAAGATTATGGCCCTAATTAAAACTTTAGTGGATGGAAAAGGCTGTTTACCGAAGTCCCTCAGTCAGGATACCACCAGTGTGGTTCCCTTCACGTGGCCCCTATTTTGAGTTTCCCGCTCAGTCAATGGGCGGAAACAAAGTGTCATATTTTCTCTTTATACTTTGAAAGATATTACAATGAATGCAGTATAATTTACTGGTTTAGTTACGTGTTCTTAATTACTTTGTACTTTTGGAGGTTACCATTTATTTGTATAAATAATATGACGTCTGAGGTCTTGCATTTGTTGTTCAAGTTATAGTTTGCAAGGCTGTTTTACTAGTTATGCATTGCAGGCTGAACCATAACTTGAAAATGTCAATGTTTTTCGGTTTTAATTTGTAACCATTATAGCACATTAACTGTGATTTGTAGGTGATTTTCTGAGGGTTTTTTAAACATAGGTTAGGGTACCTTAGCAAAGCCAAATGTAATTTAAATCTTTTTCAACTTTTTTATCATATGCCACTTGCAATACTCCTTTGCACTCAACTCACCATGAGCTGTCAACAATGTTGTGCATATCCTTTGGCTTCATTCTCCATTTTGGGGAGCTGAAGTGCATTAACATGTGGGTAGGATGCAAAACTGTAGGGTAATGTATTGTTGATAGAGTGGTAAATGGAAATGGTTAGACCTGTCAGCTCTTGGGCTGTTCCCCCTGCCTTTTTGGCCTCTGACCTCCTGTTTTTTGATACAGTGCTGAATTTCGTTTTTGCTAGTTTTAGGACTCTGGGCACTTTACCACTGCTGGCCAGTCCTAAAGTGCAAGTGCCCTCTGTCTAAGTTGGATTGATAATTGTGTTTTCCATGATTGGCATATTTGATTTACTAGTAAGCCCCTGATAAAGTTCACTGTGTGTGCCCATGGCCTGTAAATCAAATGCTACTAGTGAGCCTGCAGCACTGACTGTGACACCCAAAAGTAGCCCTATAAACATGTCTCAGACCTGCCACTGCAGGGTCTGTGTGTGCAGTTTTGAACTGCCAGTTCGACCTGGGCCAAACTTTCCCTTTTTTACATATACACCACCTCTAAGGTAGGCCCAAGGCATACCATGGACAGCGTGCAGTGTATGTCAAAGGTAGGACATGTAGTGCTGTGTTTTACATGCCCTCATAGTGGAATACTGCTAAATTTGTTTTTCACTATTGCAAGGCCTAACCCACCAATAGGTTAACATTGGGAATGCCTTGAAGTATCTTCTTAGTGTAGTTTCCTATTGGGAGCAGATTGATATCCGGACTTTGGGGTCTCTGAACTCACAACTGAAAATTACATCTTTTAGCAAAGTTGGTTTTTAGATTGTAAGTTTGAAATGCCACTTTTAGGAGGAGGACATTTGCTTAACCATTCTATGCTGAATGCCTGGCTGCTGAATGCCTGTCTGGGTCAGACTGACAGTCGGGCTGTTTGTGAATACATTCTATACAGTCACTCAAAGGAAGCTGAGGTGTGTCCTGCATATCCTGATGGGTCATCCTGGGCTAGAGTGGATGGAGGAACTGACACTTGCACCTGAAAAGGGCTGTGCCTTCCCTGACACAAAGCAGTCTCCAACCCCCTTGAGCGTGACTGGGGCCAGGACAGGGAGAGGCTGGGTCTTGTGCACTACAAAGACTTTCCTTTAAAGTTTGCCTACTTCAAAGGCAGAAATGAGTATAAGTATTGGACTGCTGACTCCTCAACTTCAGAACACTTCTGGACTGAGAACATTCTGCCAGGAAGAAGAGCTGGATACTGTAAAAGGAACTGCCACTCTCCATGTTCCTTTGCTGTTCTGTGCTGTGCTGGCCTGATGATTGCTGCTTCTCTCCTGAGAGTGAAAAGACTGGACTTGGCTTTCTACATCATGTTTTCCAAGGTTCTCCCAGGGCTTGAACTGAGCTTCAATCCTTCTTGGACAGGGTGTAAGCTGACTGCCAATTAGAGACCCCATTTCTAACAGGAAAACATGCAAAATATTATTGTTATTTAGCCTGCTGCTTTCGGTCATGGCTTCTACTATGCTCGTAGCAGGGAAAGAGGTCAGATGTACCCAGATTATATGTGTTATGGGTGTTCCAATTGGATTGACAGTGGGACTAAAACACATAGGCCCTCATTACATCCCTGGCGGTCTTGGACCTCCAGGGTTGTTGTGGCGGATTTCACCACCAGCAGGCTGGCGGTGCAATCCCTAGTATTACGACCGTGGCGAAAGCGCTGCAGTTGCACCGCCGGGACCTGCGGTTTACCGCCACGTTGGTCCTGGCGGTTTCAACCCCCCAGGGCAGTGCTGCTTGCAGCACTGCCAAGGGGATTGCGAGTCCCCCTACCACCAGCCTTTTCCCGGCGGCACGGGGAGTCGCAGTGCCCCTGGAGGCTCCTGCACTGCCCATGCCACTGGCATGGGCAGTGCAGGGGTCCACTGACACGGGCCCGTGCAGCTATAGCAGACAGTGAAAAGCGTGACGGGTGCAACTGCACCCGTCGCACGGCCGCAACACCGCCTGCTCTATTTGGAGCTTCAGCCGCCCGCTAAGGTCGTAATGAGGGCCATAGACTGCTATACCCAGCTTCCCAGAAGGGTAGCAGGAGGAAGCGTGCATGATTTCCAAAAAAGGAGGGAGGGGTAAATGTTAAAATAAATGATACATTTATCCAGAAAAGTGCATTGCCCTCCATTTAAGGGCCATGAAATTCTGAACTCGGCTGCAACTGAGAATTTCATACACGCTCAAACCAGGTAAAATGTTAGGGTTGTAAATAGCCCAACAATTATATTTACCAAAGGACACCGGTGCGGTAAATCGGATTCCTGCTATAGTTCCACATTTCTCAGCAAGCAGTGTTGGGGAACGGGAGATAGGAATCAACTGGCAATGCTGTGTTTTTGACATATCTTAACTATACCACTATCTAGAGGTTTGGTAATTTCAGGAGTGAGGATATCATTGTGGTTTTCCTAAACAATTTGTCTTGGTGGAAATTGCAAATTACTTATTCAAGTTGGAATACATACATTCTACTGTGTGCGTTGATTTATTATAGCTTTTTGAGGCATTTAGCAGTGTTTAAAATTAAGAGTTTTTTTTTATAGAGCATACAAGGTAATCTGAAATTTCCATTCTTCCGTTCTTGTTTAGTGACTGAATGAACCGTGCTATTGCTACACATAGGTAGCTTGCTTTCAATGCACATACCAGGCGGGATCCATTCTTCTATTTCAATTTTTTTTCACAGCAAAATAAACGCTGTTGGTTCAGTCAAATGAATCTTAACAGCCAGGCACAAAAAATAACCCGAATGTTTGACCAGTCTATCAATAAAATAGTAGAGTAAATGCAATTGCATGTTAAATAATCCTTTAACCTGCTCTTCTTACAAATGTGTTTGTTCCCGAGGTAAACGCGTCTTCAGACTTAATATTTCTATTATGGTTATCAGAGTCGATCAGAACAGGCAGCTGCATTTACTGTTTTCCATGAAAAGATAATAAAAAGAAACTGTTTGTAAATCAGATTATGTGAGAAATTGTCTAATGATTATAATTTATAACCCATCGCAGAATAATGATGTATTCAAGAGTTGTCACCGTATGATGAAAGGAATCTAATATGAAATATTTTCTCCATGAAGGAAGACTGCAGATGAATTGCACAGAGATACAATCCTCAGATAAAGCCGAAGAAGGGTCCCTAGAATACTCAATAATAGGCTACTCAGGGTGAATTGGCATTGCAATAAAAGCTCACAAATTAAAAAGTTTCAAAATGAATTCTGATGAAAGACATGCCAAGGTGAAATGATAAAAAAAAATCCTTGAAATCAAAGATATGTTGGCTCCAACAGACTGTGTAACAGGGGAATGTGTTATACAAAGTCTAATTTTCTGAACCAGAAAACATTTGCGTAAAAAGGAGGCATTTATTTCACGCATTCAAAGGTTCTGACGGGCTGGTTTGGGATGTAATTAAAATCGCCATTATCATTTTCCTTGGAATGCTTTCAACGCTCTCGCTGAAAGAAAGAATAACACTAGGATGTATTTTTTAGCTCAAGGTTGCAGTAGCTGAGGCACACTGGCCTCGGTGTATCAGGCTAGGACATTTTGTCAACTATTAAAAGATAAACTGCCACGAAGACAATAGACTGTATAATCAACAAGAAGGGTTCATTGCCAACGCACCAATTAATTTATTATTGATATATATCTGTACTTTCTTTTCATGACTTAGAAATGTTCGCACTTGATGCTTAAGACTCGCTCGAGTGTCTCGTCCGTGCTCAGCCACTCATACTGAAGCCCTTCACCGCAGGTATACCTCTCTAAATCAAACCATACATAGGCCTTGCAGTAACCATCCCTTGGCAAAGGAGATAATATGTTTACCGGGGCTTCCCAAGATTATACAAGGGCGAGCTGGGGTGCCATTAAGGTAAGGCCCAGGAGCAACAGAGTTACATTCAGCAAGAGGCCCCCACTAAGCGAAGATCTGGGAGACCCCCTCATCACACTGTGCAGGGGCAAAATGTTGGGTTACGCCACTGATTTCCACTTGCCCTTTACCAATGCAATCTCAGTGCCCCCACCCCTTTGTTTACTGTACTTATGAATATTTTTCATAAGTATCACGTGCCCCAATGCAGCCAGCTGCTCTCCTCAGCCTTTACTTGGACTAGACTCTATGCTCCTCAACTTCATTGCTGACTCAGAAATCTAACCTAGGACTGCGCCTTTCCGTCCGTAAACATGTGCAGTGAATATTCTGCCTTTCCTACAAAGAGTGTACTCCTCAGTGGCTACAATACTTCCACCAAGAAAACAAACAGGTAAATAAATAACTTTACATAAGCTGCCAGCACCACTTTAATGGCTAATTTGAAGTTGACACAGTGAGATGACAGTCAGTGACTTTAGGCCCTCATTATAAGTGATCATTAGTCAGATGGGACACCTAACTCCTATTATTGGACCTGTCGGGAATGACAAGAGGTGCAATATTTCTGCACCTAGTATTCCAGGGTGTAGTAGTACTAAATGGTTTAATGGATTTTATACAGACGAATTTAATTACAAGTTCTCATGTGAAAAGTAGTGCAGCAATATGCATAACATGCAATGCTATGGTACATCGCATAGATGCCTATGAGGAATCAACCTTTGATCCCCAGCAGCACCTATTCTTACAAATGCCCCTAAAATCAACAACAGAGTTACCAGAACCACCACCCCTTAATTCCAGGCCACCTGTAAAGAGTGCCACAGTCACAAAAAGTGACAGTCACTATCACAAAGGTCAAATCATCCTTGGTTCTTCTGTTGAGTACATACACCCTACCATCTAGTCAAGCCCAACTACAAATTAGATCTACCTACCTCTCTGGAGTTAACCATCCATAATCCATCAGCGTTCAGGTACTTAGCCCTAAAGAGTTTATGATGAAACAATTATTATGTCAATCCCCTGCAATGAGCAAGATCGTTTATGTTTTCCTTTTCTTCATCACCATCATTAAGCACCACAGCAGCTGCAGACCTTTCTGGGTAATGCACCTAGTGAATTTCTCAAAGCCTAGATATTTTCAGAACATTGTCACTCCAGTGTTTACTGCTCTCTAGGCAGTGTATTTTTCTTGATTGAGTCCACTGGTTTATATTTCCCCTCCTCATTTACTCCAGTCCCACATCAGAGTCATTGATCTGAATTACAAACTTCTTGCTGAACTCTGTGATGTGTAATACAAGTATAGAATACAGGGCATGTGGCAAACCCTGAAAGGACCCCTGAAACTCCTATGTCCTATTGCACATCTTTGGCATCTACTTATTCATTACATTTGAGAGGGCTTTTGCCAAGTCCACTTTTACTCAAAGAACCTTTCATATTATTCTGCAGAATGCATTTGGTTGTCACTAACAGTCAATTGTATGTACGTAGATTAATATTACACCCACTACCTCACCTACCACTACCTCATTAGGTAAGTAGGTAATTGTTATTCCAAACTTCACCTATTCTTACCTTGGAATGCATGTATGTTTCTATATATATGTATGTATGTATTCATGTATTAATTAATGTATGTGATAGTTCTATAGCTAAAAGGCAGCAGGTAGCTTTGCATGGGTAAACCCAGCATAAATTTAACGTGTGATAAGAGAGGTGGCTGGGTTGTGGTCTGTTAATGCATTGTGAGGTAGTTTGCTTTAAAGAGTTGTGTATTCAACTCCTTCCTAAATTGATGCAGCACCAGGGCAATCCTGACAAATAAGGGGATGTTGTTCCAGATCCTGGGTGCATAGATGGAGAAGGCTTGCAGCCTTGTTTTGTAATTATTATCCTTACCTCTACTTATGCACACTTTACAATCTGCTAATTAGGTCAATGTAGGGCACATTGCATTGTGATATAGCACATGCAATATAGTGAGTATACCCTGCATTTTGGGTACCATCAACTTTGCAATGGGTAGAAGAGATAGATGTGTACTCTGTAAACAGCCTGGTAAGTTGCAGCTGCCTGCCAGTATGGCAAATAGTGGATGGGATGGCCTGGGTAGGCATATGTATATTATGACGATTTGCAACACAATTTTCATCAGTTCCAGTCAACACTTTGCTAAAAAACTATTAGAATGTTGATTATGCAATTTTCATTTCAAAATAACCATGTAAACTAACAGTTGAACTAATGATTCTAATAAATTGGCTAGTTGTTGTCATTAGTCTTTCTGACAGTTATGATCACTTTATAGGTCATTCAACAACTGATTGCTAGCCTTAGATCTGAATAATGTAGGGGTATTCCATCAGCTTAAGTATTTATCATCTACCTTCAATGCAAGAATCAACTCCACCCATCTCTCGATGCTTTGCCTCTCTCTAAGTATTATCTGATGCCTTCCAATTCTTCACCAGACACTCTGTGCAGTTGCACTAGAACACTATACCCAATGTTACCAGAAAGCGTCTGCAGAGGTGTTTCTCAGAGTACCAGGATGAAATTGTCCTGCTGCTATTGACTGTCATGGTGGTGGCACAATTTACTTTCTCTGACTAGCCATCCTTATCGCTGTATCTTTGGAGTGATGTCAGTTCTGAGAAACCAACATGGTCATTTTGAAATATTACATAGTTACAAAGGAAAACACTACGAGACAGCATTGATGTTGACATGCATTTGCTGACACTACAGGCCATTTCTGGGATAGTACTGATCCAAAAGGGGCAGCAGGCAGAGCTCACATAGTTTGCTACTAGTGTTCTTTAGCTGTGATCCCACCACCCTGAGGCCCAATCCCCCTTACCTCACTCCTAAGGCACATCGCAGCTCATTCTGAGGAAACAGAATGATCTTTCTGTTATCTCTAGCAACACCAATAGCCTTCACCATCATTACCTCACATAGCCCTTACCATGCATACCATTACAATTGTTGTAATGGTACACTTGGTAAAGGCTATTTGTGGTAATGAGGCATGCATTGAAAAGCATGCACGGTAAAGGCTAGTCGGGGAAACAGCTGCGTTGAAATTGCTGTTTCCCATTTGGGGGAAGAAGTGGTACTGGCTGGGACTGCCAACTCTGGGAAGAACTTTCAACATACTGAGGACTCACAGCCCATGCATGAAACCGGTATCAGGAATACCATAAGCACTAATTCCATATTTCAAGTTCAGTCCCTGAAATCTCTAATCGAGATAAGTTCTGGCAGAAGTTTGAGCACTAAGGCAGCAGCAGGCTCAGAAGATTGAAAAAATACAGCAAAGACTGACTAGAATTGAACAGAAGTTTGAGCAATGTGAACAATATATGAGAAATTTGCAGTAGGCTTTGCAAAGAATGTCTGATTTAGTGGATAAAATGGGCTCTTTCAATATAGAAGTACTGGATAAGCAAAAAAATAAAGTTTTTATTTATTTAGAAAGTAAGAAGGACGAAATGGAAAATCATGAAAGACGTTTTAATTTTCGATTTTTTGGGATTCCAGAAGGGAGTGAGTCCCAAGGGTCAATCCAGAGTGTAACACAGTTGATGGATTCCCTCATTAGGAAACATATCTTAGCAGACGCACCAGTGGATTTCACAATTATGAGGGTGCATAGAGTCCCAGCACTTCAGCCAGTAAATGTGAATTTCCCCCAACCAATTCTGGTTTATTTCTCCAATCCCCAGATCAAAGAACAGATTTGAAGGGGACAATTAACAAACAGTGTTTTCCGTTACTAGAAAATACTCATATGAAAGTGTTCTCAGATCTCTCACTAACAGGAGCTCAACGTCAAAATGTTTTCTAGGACTGGTTAAAGAGTGCAAACTTTTGGGGGTGCAAGTCTTTCTATTTCAGCCGTCCAAGCTCAAAGTACTTGTGGACGACCAATTTCATGAGTTTCAGACGGCAGAGGAAGCCCAGACTTTCCTTGCTAAAATGTCAAAATCATGAATGTTATCAATATGATAAAATTGGTTCAAGAGTTGGGGAGTATGGTCTCTTGGCTGATCTGTTTTTCACAATTAGGCTGAGCAGTTACTGAGGAAGTGAGAGGAGGGCCATACTATGAATGCAAGGTGTAGCCACAGGGCAGCTTTCAAAGGCAGGGAACCTTGGGAAGGGATTGTGGGGGTCTCCCCGTATCCAAGGATGGGGTAGGAGCAGGGCAGAGCGGTGGGAAGAAAGAGTAGCTAAAAACAAGGTAAGAAAGGAGTTTGAATGGGCTAAAGTTTACAAAGATTGCAACGATCAAGCTGTAAGCAAGGGCAGAACCAACGCAGCTAATGTAGGGTAATAGGAGGTTTGGTGGTTTTGTAGTTAAAATATCTGAGTAATGCAATATGTTAAAATCATAACATGCAACGTCAATGGGTTAGAGAATAGGCGTAAAAGTAGTGCACTAATGAACGGCTTTCTTCTTATCATTGGGATGTTATTTATGTGCAGGAAACTCATTTTAAAAGTAACACCCTGAAAATACATTTCCCTGGAAGTTTCTCTCAAACTTTTCCTCTGTGGTTGCAGCTGTAAGGGGTATAGCAATTCTGTTTACAGAATGTGAAATTAAAAAAGTACAGAGGTGGACCTGGGTTAAGGCCATAGTTATGGATAGGATGGTCAATTTGTAAATTATTATCGACCTGTGTCTGATGATTCACATCCATTGAAACAAATCTATGACTTAGCCATGGAAGCGGAGGGAATAATAGTTTCGGCAATTTGAATTTCATACATGTTTTGAAAAGGGACACCTTAAACACATCGAAAAAAACAGGTGGTGCACAAAACAGCTAGGCTACTGCAGGCAATCAAGCAGGATTTTATATTAGTGGACCCTTGCGGGGGTCGACCATGCAGAAGGTGCACAAAATACATGTAACACAAAGCAATTTAGAAATGCCGGCAGATTAGATTTTTTTTAGTATTCAGTACAGTGAAATGGGAGGCAGTGGAAATTATGGCAAACTCATTCTCTGATCATTCAGTAGATAGTCTTCAGATGGAGCTAAGTCCAAGGTGGCAATTTGATAGTTCACTGCTTTCAGAACAAAACTGGTTGGATGAGAAGAGAGACTTTATACAAGAGTTTATTATATAAACTGTAACTCTGCATCTGACTTCATGGTATGCGAGGTCTTTAAAGCTGCATTTAGGGGGCAAGTCATATCTTGCAAAACGAGAAGAAACAGGCACGTTTGGAGCAAATTGAGAAGCTGCAAGCAACAGTTGACAAGGCCACGAATTAGTTTTTTGTTACTTAGGGCAGCCAATAGCTTTGGTAGAATATCAAGAGAAGAGAGGCTTGCGTGAAAAAGCAAAACAAGATCTAATCCCTTCCTGCACATAAACAATCTATCCCTTCAACGCAGACACCCTTGCACTAGGTGCAGGGATGCCTGCCTTGGTGCATACAGCTTAATTCAGCACCGGCGCAGGGGGAAACGACTCATCGCTGCATTTTACAAGAGGAGCAGCTCGGCGCTGCTGTTTTTGGTGCAGCACCGCACTATGCCACTTTGGCATAAATCAGGGCCCAAGGGTTTTTACGAGTATAGAAGACTATAAAATAAATGAGGCAAAAACATAATTTTTGTTATGTAATGCATCTAAATTAGATATTCCAGACAGTCTAGAATCGTTATCGCAGCACCCAGTAAGGTACTTAGAAATGTATGTGACCAATGCGTTTGCCGATCTATTTCAAGTTAATTATAGCTGGACCTTTAACAAGATTAAAGTGCTGCTTGAGAGCTGGACCTTGTTACCTCTTATGTTGATCGGGAGAGTTGCATTAATTAAAATGTCAATCTTGCCTTTGCTTTTATTCCTTTTTATTAATCTTCCCTTATAGCTACCTAATGCATATTTTATAGCACTTGACACTATTTTTTGAAACATTTTATGGTAAAACAAAAACTCCAGTGTAAAAAAGGACAAATTAGAACTGGGGGTAGAACAAGGGGAACTGGCTCTTCCTCATATTAACGTAAAATCAGGCAGCCCTCCTGGACAACCTGATTATATTTTCCAAAGCACATACTGGATTTGATAGCCTCTTTTAAACCTTATGGTCAAAGAAAGTGAGATCAGATTGTCTGTGTTTTTGAAGATGACAAAAACTACCCTAGAAGTCTAGATATAAGACTTTGAGGGTGTTAGAACAGCACTTCAAAGATTTTTGTAAGCATTGGGAGATCCTAACTTGTCATGCCTGAACCCAATTGCAGGAGAGTGAGATTTGGGGACTGATGGCTCCAAAGCCAATGGTGCATCAGTGGAAAGAGAAGGGGATCAACAAATTGGGGGACTTCTATACACGCATGATGTTAATAACATGGGATCAGGTAACCCGACGATTCAGGTGTAATAGTATGGATGTTCAGCTCAGCTATAGACAAATTGTTTCTTGAAGGCTAATTATAGGAAAATGAAGACGTAATCCTGTTTGTTGGTCCACTTGTTCCATGAGAATAAACTTTCAGTACTGGGAAATGGATACAGGTTTCTTAGAAGAGATTTAAGCCAAGCAGTGGTACCAGATTACCTAGAAAGAGTTAATAGAGAAATGGGAAGTAAGTTACCTATAACAGAATAGCAACATATTTGTGAGATGGGATATAAATCACCCGGAGCTGCTTTTTATAAAAGGATGGCATTTCTTTCATGGTGGTTTCCATACTATGCACCATCTAGGCTTCATAGAATGTATCCATCTCACACTAATCAATGTTTTTGGTGCAATGCAATGGACAGAGGAGACTGAGGACATACATTTTTTCTATGTCCCAGGTTGCAGCGTTTTTTGCTGAAATTAGTAAAACAATTCAGGTTCATGTACCACCGGAACTCGCATTGGTTATATTTGGTTCCTCTCGCTGAGTAGGCAAGATCAATAAGTATTCCCAATGGTTTATATCAATTGAGATCGCAGTGGCACGCTCATTGATCTGGCAACAATGAAAATCTACTAGCACCCCCACTGTTAATTTATGGGTGGACAAGATGAGGAGGACCAAATGTTTCGAGGAGGCATACGCAACAAGATGGGGGGGTGATGTCAAGATTTGTAAGAGTGTGGGGAGAGTGGATGCCTCCAGATTCTTTCTTCTCTGTGAATGAAGACTGAGGTGGCAAGTGAAGCTGCTCAATGGTATTTTACCAACTCAGTTGCATTTTTTTATCCTGCCTTTACTAGCACACTTGCACTTTCTATGATGCACTTTACACATTAAAGGAAAAGGTGACTAATGTATGAAGCCTATTGTTTAAGCATTATAGTATTTCCTGTGATGGATATTAGTTTAGCAAAATTAGCATGTATTACTAGCTTTCTTAAAGTATAACCTTAATGCCAGTTATAAGATGGGAGAAGGGACTGAGTATGACAAAGCTGCTAAAAATGTTGTATTAGTAATGCACACAGGTACTTTAGTGTTCCGGGTTTCTTCCTTGAAAAGATTTCAAACAGAAGCACGAAAGCAAGTTTATGCACTTTAATTGTTCTAAGGCACTTTAATGTAAGATATGCACTGTTATCAAGAGCCAAGTGTTTTAATTAAGCCTTATTGGTAATGCAAGTACACACTTGATTGCTTTTCTTCTGTATTTATTATGCCTAATAGTATTATTTTGGTTTTATCGGTTTCTGTACCCTTTTTAATACAATTGTTTTTTGTAAAAAAGAGACTGCCTTGATGTTCTCATATGAACAAAGAAAATCACTCTGATGATCTTCCATCAGAGTGCCTGGCTTCACTGCAGTTACTACCTACACCACTGGGAGTGCAGTATATTCTTTGATGCCAGCACCTGGTTATACCATTTTTCCCCAAAATATTGGTTGACCCAAAGGTTGACAGTGGGTTTATCTATGCAGGCAAGTATGCATCTGCATAGATGTAGAAGGCCTTTTTTGCCTCAGGGTCAACCAATTGCATTCCCACATTTCCTTAGCCAGCTGTGCGGGTACTTGTAGTAAATACCAAAGATCAATTTGAATGAGCTGAAGTTAACCCACATCTCCATTCCACTGGTCAATTCATAATGATTGAAGGGATTTTAAAACTACCTGAGCCTTGGTCTTTGGGTAGATATTTTAGCCCTAGAGCCCCCCATACCAGCTATACTGACTGTCAAAGGCCTGCTCCAGCATTATAAGCCTGAGCTGAAGGTGAGGTATTATAAGGGATCGGGCCTATATCAGCTGGTATATCCCCCTTTGGAGGGCTATGAGGCTATTAAGATGAAAGAGAGATATCCCTCCTCTCACTCGTCTGACATATATCTTCCCTGGCTATCTCATGCAAAGCGATTTTACACTTGGCGAGGGCCTGCTTACAGGCGTACCTGCATCCTGCAACGAGACTCCTATTCCTTGGTGATTATTTGAACTCTGCCTTCAGTCTCCACAGGCACCTTGAATCATTCCCATCAAACCATTTTGGATCCTGGGAGCCCTTGTTAGATGATGATATTGACAATAGATTAAGCACTGCATAAGCAATATCCTCAAAAGCTAGCAAGACATCCCGCTCTGCAACATCTTTATCCAAGCAGGTAGCAAACTCCTGAGTACATTTGTCAAACAGTGAGGCTTTTAGGAGGAGAGGGGTGTAGTAAGTACTCCAAGATAAAGTTGGATATGTTTAGGTTCTTTATTCAGAGTATCCCATCCACTCTCGGCCAGCAGCAGCTATGCCAAGCTCCAGCCTGAGGAATAGAATTCCCCTTACATTCCAAAAATGATGTAATACATCTCATCTACCACACAACTTCCCCCAATACATTTAAACATTTGAAAATAAATAATATGAAGTACAAAGGAAGAATAATAACATCCCACAGAAACTAAAATATGAATAAAACCTTAATAATGAGAAACAAATGGATAACTAGGATGACAATCTCATGAAACTCTTTTTGATATCACAACATGATTGAGGTTCTGTTAGACCTGACATGCCTTAGGGTGGTCACCCCTAACTTTTTGCCTGCCTCCCTCCACTTTTTGGACTCTGTTTTTGCTGGCTTTTAGACTCTGCGCACTTTACCAGTGCTAACCAGTGCTAAAGTGCATATACTCTCTCCCTTTAAACATGGTAACTTTGGATCATACCCAATTGGACTATTTAATCTACTTATAAGTCCCTAGTAATGTGCACTGTATGTGCCTAGGGCCTGTAGATTAAATGCTACTAGTGGGCCTGCAGCACTGGTTGTGCCACCCACTCAAGTAGCCCCTTTACCTTGTCCCAGGCCTGCCATTGCAAGGCCTGTGTGTACAGTATCACTGCCAATTCTACTTGGCATTTAAAAGTACTTGCCAATCCTAAAACTCCCCTTTTTCTACACATACGTCACCTCTAATGTGTTCCCTAGGTAACCCCTAGGGCAGGGTGCTGTGTGGGTAAAAGGCAGGACATGTACCTGTGTAGTTTACATGTCCTGGTAGTGTAAAACTCCTAAATTTGTTTTTACACTACTGTGAGGCCTGCTCCCTTCAAAGGCTAACATTGGGGCTGCCCTCATGCATTATTGAAGTGGTAGCTGCTGATCTGAAAGGAGCAGGAAGGTCACATTTAGTATGGCCAGAATGGTAATACAAAATCCTGATGACTGGTGAAGTTGGATTTAATATTACTATTCTAGAAATGCCACTTTTAGAAAGTGAGCATTTCTTTGCACTTAAATCTTTCTGTGCCTTACAATCCATGTCTGGCTGGGTTTAGTTGACAGCTCCTTGTGCATTCACTCAGACACACCCCAAACACAGGGTACTCAGCCTCACTTGCATACATCTGCATTTTGAATGGGTCTTCCTGGGCTGGGAGGGTGGAGGGCCTGCTCTGACACAAAGGACTGCCACACCCCCTACTGGGACCCTGGCAGACAGGATTGAACTGAAAGGGGACCTGGTGCACTTCTAAGCCACTCTTTGAAGTCTCCCCCACTTCAAAGGCACATTTGGGTATATAACAAGACCTCTGTGCTACCACCTCCGAAACTTGCTGGAGAAGAAACCTGAACCAGAACTGCATCCTGCCAAGAAGACCTGCCTGGCTGCTCAAAGGACTCACCTGACTGCTTTCTACAAAGGACTGCTGCCTTGCTGTTGGCCTGCTGCCTTGTTGAACTCTTGCCTTGCAGCAGAAGTGCTCTCCAAGGGCTTGGATAGAGCTTGCCTCCTATTCCCTGAAGTCTCAGGACCAAAAAGACTTCTCTTTTTCAACTGGACTCCTTGTGCACCGAAAGATTTGACGCGCAGCTTGCTCCGCAGTGAAAAATTCACCGCATGCCGATCCGGAAAGACGCCGCTCGACCCCGCAAGGGAAAGATCGACGCAATGCCTGTGGTGCGACTGGAACTTAGACGCACGGCCCGCCTGGACAACGCCACCCGACTTCCAGAGAGGAAATCGACGCAACACCTGCTGTGAGGGAGAAAATTCCACGCACAGCCCACCGGAATGACACGCAGTCGGATAACAAGCCCAGGATTCCACGCACAGACCCCGGGACATCTGGTAATCCCGCGACTCACAGAAAGAGACTGTCCATGCGACGGAAAACGACGCTCGTCTTCCCCGCGTGAAAAATAACGACGCAAGTCCGTGTGTGAAGGGGCGAAACCGACGCACACACCATTTTTCCACGCATCTCCTCCTCTGCGGCCCTTTGCAGAGATTTTCCACTCCAAACCAGGTATTTTGTGCTTGAAAGAGACTGTGTTTGCTTTTTAAAGACTTAAGACACTTTATATCACTTTTCAGTGATATCTCTACAATTTCATATTGCATCTTTTATCGTTTTGACCTGCAAATACCCAGATATATATTATATATTTTTCTAAACACTGTGTGGTATATTTTTGTGGTGCTATATTGTGTTATTGTATGTTTTATTGCACAAATACTTTACACATTGCCTTCTAAGTTAAGCCTGACTCCTCAGTGCCAAGCTACCAGAGGGTGGGCACAGGATAATTTGGATTGTGTGTGACTTACCCTTACTAGAGTGAGGGTCCTTGCTTGGACAGGGGGTAACCTGACTGCCAACCAAATACCCCATTTCTAACAGGTTCTATATCCTCCCATCCTTAATTTTGACAGCATTTCTGAAAAGTTGAATGACTTCGATTTGGACCCATGAACTTACTTCCACTCTTACGCAAAGAAGGTTTCCTCACTAAAGTTTTGCCTCCCACCTTTGCACCAGCGTTTACTGCACTCTTCTTTTTATCATAATATTCCTTCTGTAGGAAAGTCCTTTTTTTTGCCTGATCACCCCCACTCTTTCTGGATAGGTACTGGTGGTTACTGACTCTTGGCTGTGCCCTGGGTACTGCTTACCAGTCCCAGGGCCAGTGCTCTGTGTAAAATGGATATGCAAATTAGGCTAATTATAATTGGCTAAGTTAACCTACCTATAAGTCCCTAGTATATGGTAGGGCATGTAGGTTTAGGGACCACAGCATAGGTGGTGCACACCTAGGTGCATTGCTGAGGTGCCCAGTGTCATTTTAAAAGCAAGCCTGCCTTGCTGGCTGCTTTTAAATTAAAGTCATATGCAAATTCGACTTTGGAATTAAAGGTACTTCCAAAGTTTTAAACTACCTTATTTTTACATATAAGTCACCCCTAAGGTGTGCCCTATGTGCCCCTAGGGCTGGGTGCCATGTAACTATAAGCAGGGACTTTATAAAAATAGATTTATAAGCCCTGGTGAGGTAAAAACAGCCAAATTCGTTTTTCCCTCATTGAAGTAAATGGCCTTCATAGGCTAGAATGGGCAGACTTTATTTTTAATTTTAAAGTCTCCTTAAATGTTACATACCAAGAATTTGGTATCAAATTGATTGTTATAATAAATCCCACAACTTCCAGTTGTTGGATTTAATATAACTAGTGCAGGTAAAAAGTTTAGACTTTACCTAAAAAGTTGCCAATTTCAGCTCTGCATTGTTTTTGCTGCTGTGCTCTGATTGGCCAGCCTGCAGCAGCTTCTGCCAGGCCACTTTTATGAGGTGTGAAGTGGCCTGGCTTTACACAAAGGAATGTGCTTGGGGGAGAGAATCTCCCCTCAGCAGATGGGGAAGCAGGAAGGGGGAGGGCTGCCAAACTGGTCTTCAAAGGCAGGGAAGGACATCTGGAGCACCCAGCAACACCCCCACATCCTGCAACCCCAGACAGCTAGGTGCCCCCTTGATTAGATTAGGAGAGGGCAGGAGAGGGGTGTGTTTATGATTTTTAGCCACACCAGTGGGTGGGCTCAGCCAGATCTCTCCTCTAAAAATCAGATTCATCCATTTTGGATTTTTAGAGACTGTTGCCTTCTGGGATGGATTTTTGCCACACTTCCCAGGAAGTGGTCATCACAGGGGGACGACCCTGTCCCTGATTGGAGGACCAGGGCCCCCCTGCTTTTCACCCAGGAGCAAGGATAAAACTGGCAGACCTGCACCCACGCCTCAGATCCCCACCAAATTTCAAGAAGAAAGAACTACAAGGAGAAGAAGGACTGCCCTGCTGGACCCCTGGCCTGCACCTGGACCCTGCACTCAGAAAGACTGCACCAGCTGCACACTTGGGCTTCACCACAAGAAGGACTTTGCCTGGCTTCCACTGGTTCAAGGAGGGACTCCCTGTTTGCTACAGGTGAAAAATTGCTAACCAGAGTCCCCTGCACCAACTCCTGAAAAAGTGACCAGCTGACCACTGTCCAGTGGCCAAAAAGGAGTTTGCGCCAGGTGCACTCTGGGAGTTGAAGTCCGCACTTCCCAAGGACCATCACAGAACTTCTGGACCCTTGGGGTGAGCTGTGGACCCCAAAAGAACCTTAAAAGAACATCTGGGTGAAGCCCCAGAAGTTTGGAAAAGATTGGAGAAATTTTTGAAAAAAGCTCCATAAAGTGACCGACTCGACGCGGAAATTCTAGCCGGCTTGCCTCAACCGCGACCCAGCCTGACTTCGTGGTTCGTCCCGGTCAAGAAAAACATCCGAAAAAAAGACTAAGTCCGAACGTAAAAAGTTGACCGGGACCTTCCAGCCATCGTATCCGAGAAGGGCTCCACGGACGTCGGATCAAGATCCAGGTTTACCCCGGTCGAAGGATTTTCATCTCGAAAAAACGACTAAGTCCGAAGGTAAAAATCACCACCGAGGAAACCGACTTCGCGTATCCGGACAAGGGCTCCAGGAGGTCGGATCCAACTGGCAGGTTCGTCCCGGGGAAGAAAAACATCGAAAAAGAGACTAAGTCAGAAGGTAACTTTTTGACCGAGGCCTCCCGCGACTTGTAGCCGAGCAGGGCTCCATCGCGGTCGGCCTGAAAGTTTGACTTTGCCCCGGTCCTGGTGCAACCAGATGACCCGATTGGCGCTTTTCGTTTCTGAGCGCTAGAAAATAATAATACTTTAAAAATTCATATCTCCGGTTCCCCTGAACCGATTTTAATCGTTTTTGTGTCATTTTAAAGATAAAAATATAAGCTATTTTTATAAATTGGTTTTGGATTTTTAAACTGTTTCCTGTGTTTTATTTAATTACTGTTTTGTGATATTTGAATGCTTTACACTTTGTCTCCTAAGTTAAGCCTTGACGCTCGATGCTAAGCTACCAAGGGTAGAGCTGGGATTAATTTACTGAGACCTAACTGTACTTTTGTGGAGGTTTGTGGCTTGTTGCTAGGTGTAGGTACCTACCTGCCCTATCAATAACCCATTTTCCAACATAATTGGAAGCAGCGACGGGATCCTGTACTTGTGTTCAATATCACGTTACAGTTTTAGATAAAACAAATTAAAAATCCTTTAAATTGTCCTAGTGCAAAAATTGTTTTTAATTTTTAATTTTATTTTTTTTTAAATTAATTTGGATTAATTTCAATTATTGAATTTTTGTAATTTTTCTAAATTCTTGTTTCCAATTTTTGCAAAAAGCTTTTGTTGACACAAAACTAGGGAACCATGGAGCTTGATCTGGCTAGCCTACCCACACTGACAGTAGTCCAGCTTAGGGGGTTGTGTATTGAGAGGGGGTTGCCTGCAACCACTAATCTCAGGAAGGAAATCCTGATTAAATCCCTGACAGCATGGGCTGAGGCCCAAGAGGTAGAGACAGAGGAAGCTCCAGAGGAGGAACCAAAAGAAGATGATGCTAACTCTAACCATTCAGGGGAGGAAAGGCATCAGACCCCAAGTGAGGAAGAGGAGGAACGGTCCTCACTGGACACAGTCACTAGGGGCAGACCCAAAGCTAGTGGTAGGAAGAGGGTCCTTTCAGGAGGAGAGAACCCCTCCATCAGGGAGAGAGAGCTGGAAGCCCAGCTAGCCTACATAGCTTTGGAGGCAGATAAGCTTGCCCTAGAAAAAAAGAAGTGGGCAAGCAAAGAAAAAAAAGATGGAAGCAGCGAGAAAGAAACTGAGGTGTCCCTAGGTGGGGGTTTTGCCCCCAGATTACCCAAAGGGGTGGTTCCTGCCTATGTAGAGGGGGATGACATCGATAAGTGGCTGGGGGCCTTTGAGAGGGCCCTCCAGATGAGGAAAGTCAAGCCTCAGTACTGGGGTTCACTCCTTTGGGAGTTAGTTCCCAACTCTGGGAGGGATAGGCTCCTAACCATGAGTGGGGAGGATGCAGACTCATACCCCAGTATGAAGAGATGCTTGACTAAAAAGTTTGGTCTAACCCCAGAGCAGTATAGGCTTAAGTTTAGGGACACCCAAAAGACAAGCACCCAGTCCTGGGTGGACTTTGTGGACATTTCAGTGAAAGCACTGGAGGGCTGGATACAGGGCAACAGGGTAAGTACCTTTGAGGGGCTGTACAATTTGATTATGAGGGAGCACCTTCTAACTAATTGTGTCCAAGAGAGGCTCCGCCAGTATCTAGTAGACTCTAGGATGACCAACCCCAGAGAGCTGGGGGAGGCAGCAGATGACTGGTTAAGAACTAGGGTTAACCAGAGACCCCCAGGGGGTGATCAGAAAAAGTGAGGACATGGTTCTTCTCAGGGGAAGAACCAGGGGAAAGATGACAAAAAACCCAAAGAGTCCTCACAAGAGTCCCCAAAAACTTCTCAGGGAGGGGGAGCCCCGAGCCAATTCACTTCTAAAGGGAAAGGGTATCAGGGGAAGAATTTTGATCCTGCTAAAGCAGGAAGGTTTCAGGAGCTTGCTAAGGCCGGCAAGTGTTTTGACTGTTATCAGCCAGGACATAAAAGAGGAGATGCTATCTGCACCAAGAAGCCCCCCACTGGTGGGCAATCCCAGGGGATTGCTAGTGTAGGGTTGGGGGTGGAAGTTGACCCAGGGGTGGAATCAGGGTACACTGAATTCACCTTAGTATCCGTGGGTGGGGTGGACATTGCAACTATGGCCACCTTACCTCCCATCATGCAGAGGTATAGGCAGAGGCCTAAAGTCAATGGGACTGAAGTGGAAGCTCTGAGAGATACAGGAGCCAGTGTGACCATGGTTGCAGAAAAGCTGGTTTCTCCAGAGCAGGTCTTACCTGGTGTCTTCCACCAGGTGACTTATGCAGATACCAGAACCAAACTCCATCCCATGGCTATGGTGAGTCTGGAATGGGGAGGTGTGACTGGCCCTAAAAAAGTAGCTGTAGCTCCTGCCCTCCCAGTAGAGTGTCTGCTGGGAAATGATCTTGAAGCATCTGAATGGTCAGAAGTGGAGAGAAGGGTCCATGCAAAGATGCTGGATCTCCCTGAATGGGTGTGTGCTGTGACCAGGTCACAGGCAGCACAACAGGGAAATGCTGGACACTTGGACCCTGGAACAATGGGCCAAGCCTCCAAGAAGAAGAGAAAGGGCACTGGGTCTGGCTTGCCAGCCCCAACAAGTACAGAGGGTCAGGAAGAATCCAACCCTGAGGGGGAGGATCTGAACTCTGAAGGAGGGACACCTTCCCTGCAAACTCTGCCTGACTTGGCAGAACTGCAAGGGGCAGGTGGGCCCACCAGAGAAGATTTGTGCCAGGGACAAAGAGAGTGTCCCACTCTTGAGGGCCTGAGGCAGACTGCTGCCAGGCAAGAACAAGGGGATACCAGTGGTACCCACAAGGTTTACTGGGAGGATGGAGTTCTCTACACTGAGGCTAGGACCCTCAAAGAAGGGGCTACTAGGAGAGTAGTGGTCCCCCAAAAGTATAGAGAATTCCTCCTTACCTTAAGCCATGATATCCCCTTAGCTGGTCATTTGGGACAGACCAAGACCTGGAACAGGCTGGTCAACCATTTTTTTTGGCCAGAAATGTCAGAAAAAGTCAGGGAGTTTTGCAGCTCCTGTGTCACCTGTCAAGCCAGTGGCAAGACAGGGGGCAAGCCAAAGGCTCCCTTAATTCCACTGCCAGTGGTTGGGACTCCCTTTGAGAGGGTGGGGATTGACATTGTTGGTCCCCTAGACCCACCAACTGCTTCAGGTAACAGGTACATTGTGGTGGTAGTGGACCATGCCACCAGGTACCCTGAGGCAATACCCCTCCGGACAATCACTGCACCCACAGTGGCTAGGGCCCTACTTGGTGTGTTCACCAGAGTGGGATTCCCAAAGGAGGTGGTCTCAGATAGGGGCACAAACTTTATGTCAGCCTATCTGAAAGCCATGTGGGAGGAGTGTGGTGTTACTTATAAGTTCAGCACACCCTACCATCCACAGACCAATGGTCTGGTGGAAAGATTCAATAAGACCCTGAAGGGCATGATCATGGGTTTGTCTGACAAACTCAGGAGGAGATGGGATGTCCTCCTCCCATGCCTGCTGTTTGCCTACAGGGAGGTGCCACAGAAGGGGGTTGGATTCAGCCCCTTTGAGTTACTGTTTGGGCACCCTGTAAGAGGCCCATTGTGCTTGGTGAGAGAGTCTTGGGAAAAGCCTCTCAAGGAAGCCAAGGAGAATGTGCTGGATTATGTACTAGGCCTGCGGTCTCGCATGGCTGAGTATATGAAGAAGGCAAGCAGGAACCTGGAGGCCAGTCAGGAGCTCATGAAGCTCTGGCATGATCAGAAGGCTACCATGCCTGAGTATCACCCAGGGCAGCTGGTGTGGGTTTTGGAGCCCATGGCTCCTAGGGCACTACAGGCCAAATGGACTGGGCCCTATCCAATCCTAGAGAAAAAAGGTGAGGTCACCTACTTGGTGGACCTTGGCACCCCCAGGAATCCTCACAGGATCCTGCATGTTAATAGGATGAAACCCCACCAGGACAGGGCAGACATGACCATGCTGATGGTCACTGATGAAGGGAAGGAGGAGGAGGGTGAACCTCTGCCAGACCTCCTGTCCTCAAAAGAAAAAGATGGGTCAGTGGAGGGAGTGGTACTCTCTCCCAAACTGACAGATCAGCAACAACAAGACTGTAAGCAAGTCTTGGGACAGTTTGCTAGTCTGTTCTCCCTGACCCCTGGACTCACCAATTGGTGTGTCCATGATGTTGACACTGGTGACAGCTTGCCTGTCAAGAACAAGCTGTACAGGCTGTCTGACCAGGTCAAGGCCAACATCAAAGCTGAAGTGGCTAAGATGTTGGATCTGAAGGTAATTGAGCACTCTGATAGTCCTTGGTCCAGTCCAGTGGTACTGGTGCCCAAAGCTAGTCCCCAAGGTGGGAAGAAAGAATTAAGATTCTGTGTGGACTACAGAGGTCTAAATGCAGTCACTAGGACTGATGCTCACCCCATACCTAGAGCTGATGAGCTCATTGACAGGTTGGGGGCTGCCAAATTCCTGAGCACATTTGATCTGACCTCAGGATATTGGCAGATTGCCTTAAGTCCAAGAGCTAAGGAGAGGTCAGCATTTTCCACACCAGAGGGCCACTTTCAGTTCAAGGTGATGCCCTTTGGGATGAAAAATGCTCCTGCCACCTTCCAACGGTTGGTGAATAGAGTCCTATCTGGGTTGGAATCTTTTAGTGCAGCTTATCTGGATGATATAGCTGTATTTAGTTCCACCTGGAGGGACCACCTGGTCCACCTGAAGGAAGTGCTTCAGGCCCTGCTTCAAGCAGGCCTGACTATCAAGGCAAGCAAGTGCCAGATAGGGCAAAGTTCTGTTGTGTACCTGGGCCACCTTGTTGGTGGAGGCCATGTACAACCTCTCCAGCCCAAGATCCAGACTATCCTGGATTGGGAGGCTCCAAAAACCCAGACTCAGGTCAGGGCCTTTCTTGGCCTGACTGGGTATTACAGGAGGTTTGTTCAGAATTTTGGGACCATAGTGGCCCCTCTGACTGAGCTTACCTCCAAGAAACAACCCAAGAAGGTCATTTGGACCCCAGAGTGTCAAAAAGCTTTTGACACCCTAAAACAGGCTATGTGTTCAGCACCAGTGTTACTGGCCCCTGACTATAGCAAGGAGTTTGTAGTGCAAACAGATGCTTCAGAGGAAGGGATTGGGGCAGTGTTAGCACAAGTTAATGAAGAGGGCCATGATCACCCAGTTGCCTTCATCAGCAGGCGACTACTCCCCAGAGAGAAGAAATGGAGTGCCATTGAGAGGGAGGCCTTTGCTGTGGTTTGGTCCCTGAAGAAGTTGAGGCCTTACTTGTTTGGCACTCACTTCCGTGTACAAACTGACCACAGACCTCTCAGATGGTTGATGCAGATGAGGGGGGAGAACCCAAAACTGTTAAGGTGGTCCATTTCCCTACAGGGGATGGACTTCACAGTGGAGCACAGACCTGGGACTGCTCATGCCAATGCAGATGGCCTTTCCAGGTTTTTCCACTTAGCTGATGAGGACTACCAGGGTGTAGGTTAGTACCCATCACCTTTTATCTGGGGGGGGGCAGTGTAGGAAAGTCCTTTTTTTTGCCTGATCACCCCCACTCTTTCTGGATAGGTACTGGTGGTTACTGACTCTTGGCTGTGCCCTGGGTACTGCTTACCAGTCCCAGGGCCAGTGCTCTGTGTAAAATGGATATGCAAATTAGGCTAATTATAATTGGCTAAGTTAACCTACCTATAAGTCCCTAGTATATGGTAGGGCATGTAGGTTTAGGGACCACAGCATAGGTGGTGCACACCTAGGTGCATTGCTGAGGTGCCCAGTGTCATTTTAAAAGCAAGCCTGCCTTGCTGGCTGCTTTTAAATTAAAGTCATATGCAAATTCGACTTTGGAATTAAAGGTACTTCCAAAGTTTTAAACTACCTTATTTTTACATATAAGTCACCCCTAAGGTGTGCCCTATGTGCCCCTAGGGCTGGGTGCCATGTAACTATAAGCAGGGACTTTATAAAAATAGATTTATAAGCCCTGGTGAGGTAAAAACAGCCAAATTCGTTTTTCCCTCATTGAAGTAAATGGCCTTCATAGGCTAGAATGGGCAGACTTTATTTTTAATTTTAAAGTCTCCTTAAATGTTACATACCAAGAATTTGGTATCAAATTGATTGTTATAATAAATCCCACAACTTCCAGTTGTTGGATTTAATATAACTAGTGCAGGTAAAAAGTTTAGACTTTACCTAAAAAGTTGCCAATTTCAGCTCTGCATTGTTTTTGCTGCTGTGCTCTGATTGGCCAGCCTGCAGCAGCTTCTGCCAGGCCACTTTTATGAGGTGTGAAGTGGCCTGGCTTTACACAAAGGAATGTGCTTGGGGGAGAGAATCTCCCCTCAGCAGATGGGGAAGCAGGAAGGGGGAGGGCTGCCAAACTGGTCTTCAAAGGCAGGGAAGGACATCTGGAGCACCCAGCAACACCCCCACATCCTGCAACCCCAGACAGCTAGGTGCCCCCTTGATTAGATTAGGAGAGGGCAGGAGAGGGGTGTGTTTATGATTTTTAGCCACACCAGTGGGTGGGCTCAGCCAGATCTCTCCTCTAAAAATCAGATTCATCCATTTTGGATTTTTAGAGACTGTTGCCTTCTGGGATGGATTTTTGCCACACTTCCCAGGAAGTGGTCATCACAGGGGGACGACCCTGTCCCTGATTGGAGGACCAGGGCCCCCCTGCTTTTCACCCAGGAGCAAGGATAAAACTGGCAGACCTGCACCCACGCCTCAGATCCCCACCAAATTTCAAGAAGAAAGAACTACAAGGAGAAGAAGGACTGCCCTGCTGGACCCCTGGCCTGCACCTGGACCCTGCACTCAGAAAGACTGCACCAGCTGCAAACTTGGGCTTCACCACAAGAAGGACTTTGCCTGGCTTCCACTGGTTCAAGGAGGGACTCCCTGTTTGCTACAGGTGAAAAATTGCTAACCAGAGTCCCCTGCACCAACTCCTGAAAAAGTGACCAGCTGACCACTGTCCAGTGGCCAAAAAGGAGTTTGCGCCAGGTGCACTCTGGGAGTTGAAGTCCGCACTTCCCAAGGACCATCACAGAACTTCTGGACCCTTGGGGTGAGCTGTGGACCCCAAAAGAACCTTAAAAGAACATCTGGGTGAAGCCCCAGAAGTTTGGAAAAGATTGGAGAAATTTTAGAAAAAAGCTCCATAAAGTGACCGACTCGACGCGGAAATTCTAGCCGGCTTGCCTCAACCGCGACCCGGCCTGACTTCGTGGTTCGTCCCGGTCAAGAAAAACATCCGAAAAAAAGACTAAGTCCGAACGTAAAAAGTTGACCGGGACCTTCCAGCCATCGTATCCGAGAAGGGCTCCACGGACGTCGGATCAAGATCCAGGTTTACCCCGGTCGAAGGATTTTCATCTCGAAAAAACGACTAAGTCCGAAGGTAAAAATCACCACCGAGGAAACCGACTTCGCGTATCCGGACAAGGGCTCCAGGAGGTCGGATCCAACTGGCAGGTTCGTCCCGGGGAAGAAAAACATCGAAAAAGAGACTAAGTCAGAAGGTAACTTTTTGACCGAGGCCTCCCGAGACTTGTAGCCGAGCAGGGCTCCATCGCGGTCGGCCTGAAAGTTTGACTTTGCCCCGGTCCTGGTGCAACCAGATGACCCGATTGGCGCTTTTCGTTTCTGAGCGCTAGAAAATAATAATACTTTAAAAATTCATATCTCCGGTTCCCCTGAACCGATTTTAATCGTTTTTGTGTCATTTTAAAGATAAAAATATAAGCTATTTTTATAAATTGGTTTTGGATTTTTAAACTGTTTCCTGTGTTTTATTTAATTACTGTTTTGTGATATTTGAATGCTTTACACTTTGTCTCCTAAGTTAAGCCTTGACGCTCGATGCTAAGCTACCAAGGGTAGAGCTGGGATTAATTTACTGAGACCTAACTGTACTTTTGTGGAGGTTTGTGGCTTGTTGCTAGGTGTAGGTACCTACCTGCCCTATCAATAACCCATTTTCCAACACCTTCCTTCTCTCTACACATTTCCTCTCACATTCATTCTCCCCTTTCATGCTGGACAAGGAATCATTTTTACCCAATGACACCCAACCAAGAGCTAATTGAGTGTTACCTTTGCGACCTCTGAACATTTCAAAGGGAACCTCACCATTCGTTGAATGAAGTGGAAACCTGTAAGCATGCAAAAATTCTCTTAGACACTATTTCCAACTCATACCTTCAGCAATTTCCAACTGTACACATTCTTTCACACATTTATGGAATCTCTCACCAGTACCATTTCCCTCAGGATGATACAAAGAACACGTTCTATGCCCAATGCCCCTGCACTTTAGAAATTCCTTCATTTCAAAAGAAACAAATTGTGGACCATTATTAGTCACAATAGTATTTGGCAAACCAACACAACTGAAAATCTCATTAAAAAATCAATACCTCTCCTGGTCTCAATACTACTGACAATGCCTATTTTAGCCCACCTACAAATCTGATCTACCAATACCAAGATATAGTAAGCCCCCCCTTTTCCGTGTATCGATCCAACAATGTCAACCGCCACTACATCCCATGGCTTGCTAGGAAATTCTCTAACACACATCGGAGGTACCCTAGTTTTGTATACTTTGTCACTGTTGCAACAATCAGGACATTCTCTGACCAGCCTTTCTATCATCAGGTCCATGCCTGGCAACCAATAATTGAGACAAATTCTAAATTTCGTCTTGCTCATCCCCTGATGTCCCGCATGTCCCAACTCCACTATCTTGTTAATCAACTCAGATGGAACAACTAACCTCAACCCACGCAAAAGAAAACCATGTGCTGTTGACGACTCATCCTTTACTCTCCAATATCCTCCTAGAACTTCGTCACACTTCATATTCGAATTCCACCCTTGATAAAGTGCCTCACAAACTCAATGTAAAACAGAATCTTCCGCCACAGCTCTCACCCATTTATCTTGTTACACTATCCCTCCTGTGACACTTCCATGATGTTCTTCATCATTTTCCTCAAAGCACTCTTCAACATCAGAACTAAGGCCCTCATTTGGACTTGCTGAAGACCGCCAGTGCAGGCGGTTTTCCGCCCAGCGTATCATGACTGCTGGCAGCCCTCTGCCCTTTTTCGGAAGGAGAGCCGCCAGCAGCCATACTGGCAGTTGGCGGTGAAGTGGAGTCCCAGGATTTGGAGTGGCGGTGTTCTGGTGATGGGGAGCTGGCGGCAGAGCAGTCCCCATGGATCCCGTTCACGTTCCCTCCCGGAGGATCACCGGACAAGGTAAGGTGATCGTCTGTTAGGGGAGGGGGGTGGGCGGGTGTTGTGTGTTGTGTGCGTGCATGGGGGTGTGCGTGGGGGTGTATGAGTGCATGTATGCATGCAGGGGTGTATGTGTGGGAAATGTGTGTGTATGTGTGCATGTATGTGAGCATGTATGTGTGAGTGTATGTGAAGTAGTTGTGTGAGTGTGCGTGTAGGGGGGTGGGGAGTGTGTGTGTCAATTTTGGGGGGTGGTAGGGGGGGTGGATTTGGGGGGAGGAATCTGGGGAGGGGGTGGAGGAGACCCCTATCAGTGCCAGGGAAAGTATTCCCTGGCACTGATAGTGCCTACTGCCATGGATTTCGTGGCGGTACAGAACCCCACAAAATCCATGGCGGTATGCGGGGTCATAATACTGATGGCAGTCTAGTGAGGGGCTCCCTGGCGATTGGAGTGAAGTGGCGGTTTGGCATGGCTGTAACAGCCATGCTTGTAATATCATTTTTTTTTCCGTCTGTTTGTGGAATTACCACCACTTCTACACCGACCGCCAGGGTTGTAATGAGGGCCAAAGTCTTGACAAACAATCAGCAATTCTGTTGTTCGGTCCTGGAACATAGAAAATTTTAAAACAAAATTCTTGAAAACCAACAATCCATCTGCTAATCCTACAGAGATCATGTCTAGTCCTTTCCTCGTAAAAACTTCCACAAGTGGCTTATGATCAGTGAAAATAGAAAATTCTCTTCCCCACACAAAATTCTTGAACTTGTTGATCGTGCAAAACACACTCAGAGCCTCTCTCTCAATTGTCGAATAATTCATCTCCACCCCTCACAAAGTTCTAGAACTATACACTACAGGCCTGAGATCATCGCCACTACCAAAATCCTGTACCAGTACCGCCCCCAGACCTTTCATACATGCATCTGTCATAATTACACATTTTTTATCAGGATCAAAGGAATTCAAACAATCAACTGTTGACAATTCCTTTTTTATACATTCAAACTCCTTCTTACACTCTTCATCCCACGTGAATTCAATTCCTTTTTTAAGCAGTCTCCGCATGTGCTCCATCTTGGAGGCTACATTAGGCAAAAACTTTGCATGAAACTCTACCATCCCAAGAAAAGACCGCAGCTCATCTTTCCCTTCAGGATTATGCAACTTTAAAATATTCGTAACAAGATCATCCTTGGATATAGACCTTTAGAATTGATTTTGTGACATAGATATTGAATCTCTGTTTTATTGAAAGAACATTTCTTCAGTTTGAGCGTCAAACCATGTTCCCTTAATATGGTTAAAACTCTTTTCACCCTCATTTCATGCTCCATTTCAGTCTGTCTATGAATCAATACATCATCTTGGAAATACTTAACCCCTGGTTCTGATCCAAATAAACTATACATCATTCGCTGGAAAACAGCAGCAGCTGACACCAATCCAAACGGCATCCTTATGAACCGAAAAGTCTCAAAGGGGGGTGATAAATTTGGCATAATCTCTTGAGTCGGGATGTAACATGACCTGATGATATCCAGAGGTCAAATCTAGTGTACTGAAAAACTTTGACCCATGTAGAAGCGAAACGATCTCAGTTGGGAAGCAGAAATTGATCACTGACTATGCATTTATTGAGACTCCTCAAATCAATGCATTATCTGATTTCGACAGATTGTTTGAGTGCAACAACAATTGGCGAAATCCACTCAGAGCATTCTACTGGCTCGATTACTCCATCTTTGCATAGCCTCTTTATCTAATTTCAACGTCATCCTTCATAAATATAGGAATTGGACGTACTTTGGCAAAAACAGAAACAGCCCCTTTCTTGATTCCGATGCGGTGAGCATACCCCTTTAAACATCCCAATGTGTCACTAAATACATCCTTAAACTCATTAACAAGCTCAGGTGTAGATGCAATCTTCTCACTTTGCACCGAAAGTTAATGCACATCGTTTACCCATAACATCTCAACAAACTCACTTTTAATCATAACGGGTGTAGGAGAATTTGGGTCTAGAATAACATCTACCTCTCTTTGGTGTGGCCAATTCAGAATACTGTCCCCTTTCACAGGAACATATACCTTTCCCAAAATTGTGTTAGATTTGAAAGAAATATCAGATTCAAAATATCCTCTAAGTTCTATAACCTGCCCACCATAAGCACCAGGAATCACATCAGGTTATTTCATATTCACTTTGTGACTTAAATGTTTGTCAAATAAATCATTAGATATCAAAGTCAACCATGCACCAGAGTTAAACAAAAGTTCACTCCCAACCCCCAACATAGTAACTTTATCCCTGGGGTGTCTTTTTTGTTCAGGTTGCGAACAGATAAAATACCATCTTCATCTATCTTTACTGGTGTTAGACCTTTGCCCGACTTAGAACATTTGCCAAAATGAGCTTTTTTGTTACATATTTTGCAAGTTAGGTTGAGAGCTGGACACTTTTTATATGAAGCATAATGATCAATATTACCACATCGAAAACATTTGGGCCCTCATTACAACATTGGCAGTAAATCCCGCTTACCGCCGTGCAGAAGACCGCCAACACACCGCTGCGGTGGCAGAATTGCGCTACAGCTATTACGACCCACAGCTCGCAATCCGCCGAAATCCAGACACCCACACAAGTCCGCCATACCAAAGGTCAGTGATAAACTGGCGATAACAAAAACGACACTGTCACGCCAACAGGAATATGCCCACACTATCACGACCCTACGAATCCACGTCCGGTCTTTCAACCGCAGTATTCCATTGGAGGTACACACTGCTGCGCTCAAAATACACACACATGTACAAAACACGACCACATTGGACAAATCGAAATACACACACCTGATACACATGCACACACCACTCCCACACAGCCAATCCAATATACAACACACACCCACATCACCCACAAACCCTTACTACCAAAAATTCTGAAAGAAGGCCAGAGAGAGACACCATCACTCACACACCATCCACGCACCTCAGACAACACACACAAACACATCCCCTCACACATCACAACCGACACCACCTCACACATCATGGCACCTCAACGACACCCCAGGTTCTCTGAGGAGGAGCTCAGGGTCATGGTGGAGGAAATCGTCCGGGTAGAGCCACAGCTATTCAGATCACAGGCGCAGCACACCTCTATTGCAAGGAAGATGGAGCAATGGCACAGAATCGTTGACAGGGTCAACGCAGTGGGACAGCATCCAAGAACACGGGATGACATCAGGAAGAGGTGGAACGACCTACGGGGGAAGGTGCGTTCCGTGGTCTCAAGACACCAGATTGCAGTATAGAGGACTGGCGGTGGACCCCCACCTCCTCCCCCACAACTAACAACATGGGAGGAGCAAATCTTGGCTATACTGCATCCTGAGGGCCTCGCAGGAGTAGCAGGAGGAATGGACTCTGGTAAGTCAACTCTAACTATGACATCCCCCACCCGACCTGCATGCTATCACATACCCCCTCCCTCACCCCCATCACTCCAACACCTCACAAATGTTCCACTATCACAACCCAACCATCCCAACACCAAGCCCTGCATGCAACACCAAAGCATGGACACCCATCATCAAAGCATGTCCACAACAGATACCCACACAGACCCCAAACCAATTATCACACAAGGTCCTAGACAAGAATGCAAGCACTGGAGTACAGGGTCACTCACCCATTGCACACGATGGCACACACAGATGCAATAATCATGCCTTTCCACCCCTGCAGGACCCCCACCCAATGTCACCAGACAGGAGGTTCCAGACATGTCCACTCCCCCCACAGAAGAGGCCCACAGTGATGACAGCAGCTCTGTCCAACTGGATCAAGATGACCAGCCCGGCCCTTCTGGGACCTCGGGACAGTCGGTTCCCCTGACACTGGCACAAGCCACCACAGAGCCTCCCCCCTCAGGAAACACCAGCACAGCACCCACCCAGCGGGCCCATCCCTCTGTCCCGTCAAGCAGCAGTGTGCCCACCACTACAGGGAACCCAGGCAAACCCACCACCCCAAGAAAATCAGGGACCTGGGGGCAGTGGGCACACGGTTCAGGGGACAGAGGCAAATGAAAACAGGGGAACTGGGAGGACCGCTGTGTGACAGGGGGAGGACAGGCCCAGGGAACCCACTCTCCACGAGGCCCTCTCCAACATCATGGGGGCGTACCATCATTCCCAGGAGACGATGGCAACAGTACTGGCCAACTTTCAGGAGACCCAGCGGTTGCAGGAGGAACACTATCTGGGGATCAGGCAGGAACTCAAGTCCATCAACACCACCCTGGTCACCATTGTAGGGGTGCTGAAAGACCTTGTCAACACCAGGAGGGACACTGTGGCACAACAAGGTGCCCCTGACACTAGCCTGGATGATGAACAGCTCACCACCTCCGCCAGTGCTAGTGGACAGGAGGCACCGCCACAGGACCACGACACCAGCACCCCACCCCCTGCAGATGGAGAACCACCCCCCAAACGGTCCCTGAGATCCAAGAACAAGACAGAGAACAATGGCAAGTCCCCTGCCAGGAAATGAGACCCCCCTGAATTTCATCCTTCTTTCCCACTTTGTCACCCTGTCCATCCATCAACTGCCCTAGCTCCACTTCCTATGGCCCTTTGGACAATGCACTTGTGAAACAAATAGACTGGACTCTGCCATGGACATTCCTCCACCATCACCCCTGCCCATTTTACAACCCCCTCCACTTATTTGCACAGAAATAAACACCCTTGAATCACAAAACAATCTGGAGTCAGTCTGTGCTTTCACAAATGTGTATTTACAATAACTATGGAATATTGCAATGTCAATTTTCTTGTCAACATACCAATGTAACACAGTTCTAGTCCATGAGGTAATATAGCAGAGGTCACACAGTGGGACCCACACCTGTTAAATGGAAAGGCAAAGTGACAAGTCAGGGTCCATACACTGGGTAAAAGTGACAGACTTATGATAGGGCAAACAATTGTATGAGATGTGTGAGGCAGTGATATCTTCTTACCTGTGTCTCACTGTAAGTATTGCTGGATAATGTTGTTTCTGTTGTCGATATCCTCTTCTTCTGCATCCTCTTCTTCATTGTCCACAGGCTCCACAGCGGTCACAAGACCTCCAGCTGGACCATCCTCCTGCAGAAAAGGCACCTGTCGTCGTAAAGCCAGGTTGTGCAGCATACAGCAGGCCACGATGATCTGGCACACCTTCTTTGGTGAATAGTAGAGAGAACCGCCTGTCATATGGAGGCACCGGAACCTGGGCTTCAGCAGGCCGAAGGTTCTTTCTATAATCCTCCTAGTTTGCCCATGTGCCTCATTGTAGCGTTCCTCTGCCCTTGTCCTGAGATTCCTCACTGGGGTCAGTAGCCATGAAAGGTTGGGGTACCCAGAGTCACCTGCAAATGTCGAGGAACAACTGTTAGACACACACTAACCCATAGGGACAACCCCAGACCCAGACAACTATTCACAGGGGATAGGGTTCTTGCCCTCACCTATTAGCCACACACCTTGCCTCTGGAGTTGCCCCATCACATAAGGGATGCTGCTATTCCTCAGAATGTAAGTGTCATGCACTGCGCCAGGAAACTTGGCATTCACATGTGAGATGTACTGGTCTGCCAAACACACCATCTGCACATTCATAGAATGGTAGCTCTTCCGGTTTCTGTACACCTGTTCAATCCTGCGGGGGGTACCAAGCCCACATGTGTCCCATCAATGGCACCTATGATGTTGGGGATATGTCCCAGGTCAGAGAAGTCACCTTTCACTGTAGGCAAATCCTCCACCTGAGGGAAAACGATGTAGCTGTGCATGTGTTTCAGCAGGGCAGACAACACTCTGGACAACACGTTAGAGAACATTGGCTGGGACATCCCTGATGCAATGGCCACTGTAGTTTGAAAAGACCCACTTGCCAGGAAATGGAGTACTGACAGGACCTGCACTAGAGGTGGTATTCCTGTGGGATGGCAGATAGCTGACATCAGGTCTGGCTCCAACTGGGCACACAGTTCATGGATTGTTGCACGATCAAGTCTGTAGGTGACTAATACGTGTCTCTCTTCCATTGTCGACAGGTCCACCAGCGGTCTGTACACCGGAGGATGCCGCCATCTCATCCACTGCCTCCACTGTGTCCCCCTCCTCCACGTCCTCCTCCTCCCTCCCTGTCTCATCTCCACTCACACCTGCATGCACTACATCTTCAGCCACTACCTCCATCACCGGCACGCCCATCACCACAGACCGCTCACGTCCACTCACCACCCCCACTACCATTCACACATCCCCTGTGTCCTCTACCAGTGTGTCTGTGAGCCCTCCTCCCAAAGTACACAAATGCAGGCACACACCCACCCAACAGCCATCCACCTCACAACAGCCTCCAGCCCATGCACCTTCACCTAAATTCAGCAAACGTACACCTCCTACAACCACCACCTCTTCCTCCACTCCCAAACCCACTCCATCTACCCGTCCCAGTGTGTCTAAAAAACTTTTCCTGGCTAATATTGACCTCTTCCCTACACCTCCCACCCACCCGTCCGTCCCCTAGGGCCAGGCTTTCCAGGTCCCAACCCAGCACCTCAGCCACACATCACCAGACACAGTGGTGCCAGCAACTGTGGGCTATTGGAGTGCGCCAACCAACAGGGCTGCCATTGTGCCACGGAGCAAGGGCAAGGACATTCCGCCACCTGCAAAAGTTAAAAAGTTGCCCACATCCCAGAGGGAGAAGCATAAAACACCTGTCACCAAGGGCTCAGGGAAAACAAAAGGGGATAGTGGCAAGACAGCTGCGCCACCATCCAGGTGGGGAAGGGCCAGAAAATAAAGGGCAGGTTAGGAGAGGGCATTGTGGCACCAACAATGGGACCAGTGTCACACCTTCTGTCCACGTCGACACCAACCTGTACGGAGGAGAAGACCGCCACCTGCACCGACTCCTGCACCGCCACCAGCACCGCAGTCACTGAGACTGCCACCAGCACTGCAGTCACTGAGCCCGCCACCAGCACTGCCGCCACTGAGCCCCGCCACCAGCACCGCAGTCACTGAGCCTGCCACTAGCACCGCCGCCACTGAGCCCGCCACCAGCACTGCCGCCACTGAGTCCGCCACCAGCACCGCTGCCACAGAGCCCGCCGCCAGCACAGATGCCACAGAGCCCGCCACCAGCACCGCTGCCACTGAGCCCGCCACCAGCACTGCCGCTATTGAGGCCGCCGCCAGCACTGATGCCACAGAGGCCACCGCCAGCACCGTTGCCACAGAGGCTGCCGCCTGCACCGCCACGACTGACCCCGCCCCGAGCACCGCCAGCAGCCCCGTGACATCCTGAGCCAGTGACACCACCGCAGACATGGCTGCCATCCCCAGTGGTCAGTCGTCCGAGGCTGTTGGTCAGTTCCAGGAGCCTAGGCAGCTTCCATGATGCACCAGTTTCAGTGGAGAAAGGCATCCACTACCTCCGTCCTTGGCAGGATGAAGCACTCTGGGCACAAAGCCCCCTCCAGAACCAGTGGAGGAAGACTTCCACTACCTCTGTCCTTGGCAGGATGAAGCACTCTGGGCACAAAGCCCCCTCCAGAACCAGTGGAGAAAGACATCCACTACCTCTGTCCTTGGCAGGATGAAGCACTCTGGGCACAAAGCCCCCTCCAGAACCAGTGGATAAAGACATCCACTACCTCTGTCCTTGGCAGGATGAAGCACTCTGGGCACAAAGCCCCCTCCCGAACCAGTGGAGACTGTTTTCCACTTGAGAGACTGTGGCTTTGCACTCCCCAGGATGAAGCAGTGGGCAATCCACCCACTGGAGAAACTTGAGAGACTGTGGCTTTGCACTCCCCTGGATAAAGCAGTGGGCAATCCACCCACTGGAGAGACTTGAGAGACTGTGGCTCTGCACTTCCCAGGATAAAGCAGTAGGCAATCCACCCACTGGAGAGACTTGAGAGACGGTGGCTTTGAAATCCCCAGGATAAAGCAGTGGGCAATCCACCCACTGGAGAGACTTGAGAGACTGTGGCTTTGCACTCCCCAGGATACAGCAGTGGGCATGGAGCCCCCTCGTGGAGCAGTGGTGTTGTGCATTCGTCAGGTTGATGTGCCCCCCCGAGGTGCCTGTTTCATTTCGATCTGATGCCCCTGCAGTGTTCTCTCCGTTTGATGTCTGGTATCATGTGTGGGCCTCACCCATGCATTTTGGGCCCAGTGGTCCACGGACAATAATTGGTGCACTATCCGGACTTGTGTATTTGGTGTACATAGTTGTATATACTGTATTTCGAGTTTTGACTACTGGATTTTTCATGGTTACAATCGTTCAACTCAATTCCTTTTGTCCTTGCATTCTTCCAGGGGGGTTAGGGGGTGTATATGTAATGTTGCGCCATGTATTTGTGTGTATGTTGTAGTGGGTGAGGGTGGGGTGAGGGTGTTGCGTGTGTGTGTGTCACTCTCTTTTCCCTCCCCCCTCCCCTGTGTTGTAGGTGCAGTACTCACTGTGGTCGTCGCCACCGTCTTTGGTGCTCCTGATAGAGGAGCAGGAAGACCATCGTAGGGAGTATCTGGAGTTCTGGCTCCATGGCGTCCTGGTTCCTCGTGGGGTGTGGAGAGGTGAGTGCTTTCCCTTCCAAGTCCTGTTTCCGCCGTGTTTTTGTACATGTTGGTTCCGCCCCGGAAAAGGTGGCGGATTGGCATCTTGTGATAGGGTGGGCAGTACATTGTCTTCTGCCTGTCTGTTGGCGGTGACTGCCACAGTGTTTGTTTCTACCGCAGTGGCGGTCGGAGTATTAAAGTGGCTGTCTATGTTGGCGGTTTCTGCCGTGGTCATGATTCAATTTTTTTTACCGCCTGCCTGTTGGCGGTCTTACTGCCGCTTTAACACCGACCACCAGGGTTGTAATGAGGGCCTTGGCATCCTTGAATGTAGCCCACTGCCCTTGAGTAATTTTTCCATCATCTTTATCTCCATCTCTATCTTTGCAACTATTTTGTTCAGTCTTTGGCAAATCTTATGGACTGCCAGATTTTTATTTATTTCTAAGTCCTCAACACATGCTAAGGTGTGTTCCACATTTTTGGCCAAAGTTATTAGTCCATGTAGATAAGGATCGTCCTTACCCCGCAATTCCTGTCTTATTTTGTCATTGCAACATCTCAACATAAATTGATCTCTATTACACTCTTCTATTGTAGACCCAAATTTGCAGGATGAAGCTAACTTCCTCAGAGCTGTCACATACTCTTCAATACTTTCATTGGGTTTCTGCTTTCTCATACCGAAGTGATAACGTTCCAAAATCGTGCTAATCTTAGGTAAGTAATGTAGGTCTAATTGTTTTAGACATGTTTCAAACTCATTTGCGTCAGTACCATCATCACCTGGGTCAGGAAATGTTTCAAAAACTTCCTGACCTTCACTCCCCAGACAGTGCATAGGTAAAGATGTTTTCCTTTCATTGGACAAATTGGTACCACATGCTCTAGAATAATGAAGAAATGATTTTTTCCACTTAGACCAAATTATAGGCAGATCTCCTGGCACAGGCAAAAAGAATGGTGGAGGTGGATAGTTTTGCATAGTTACTATGGAATAAATAACCTAATTTTTCACTATTTTTTAAATATGATATCACAAAACACTAATGTATAAATTATAGTTGTTGAGAACTTTTATAGTATTCCTTGTAGACAAATAGCAAATCACGAGAGTCGTTGTCAAAATCTACACAAAGCGTGCGTATCGCTGAAGAGTTTATTAGCGTGTGTATTGCTGCAGTTGTTTGTGTTTTTGGAACGCGTAGAAAACAAAGAGGATGTTTTCTAAAGGAAATCCTCTTTTTCCTTGATGCACGAAGCTACACGTGTTAATAGCGTGTGTATCGCTGCAGTTGTCGGTGTCTTTGGAACATGTAGAAAACAAAGAGGATGTTTTCTAAAAGAAATCCTCTTTTTTCTTGATGCGCAACGCTGCACATGAAGAGTTTCTAGGAAATCCCCTTGTTTTCTTGACGGTCAACGTCAGCAGCAAAAGACCGCGCACGAGTCAAAACGGAGCGAGCAGGAAGTGTCACGATCTTTAATTACCATGGAGGCACGAGAACACAACCAGTGAGTTGACTTTTAAATATTCAATGCTTGTTGGAAGTCAAATACAAAATATTCAAGTTGTTAATGTAAAGAAGAAAAAAAACAAGTTTTGCAAGTGAACGGAAGTAGTAGATCCAGCACTTGCAAGTAGTGAATCCAGTGGTGCTTGCAAGTAGTAAATCCAACGTTTAAAATATCGATTTCTTGTTCAGCGCTTAAAATAACTGGTTCCTAATCACACTTCCACAGAAAAAGGAACTTCCTTAGTTTTCAATATGAAGATTTACTGTGTGTGATCCATTTGTAGATTCCAGAGTTACAAACTTGAATGATGTCAGAGAGTTTCAAGATGCAAGGTGTTAGGACACTCCAATTTTTTTTTTCCACAATTCGTCACCAGTGTAGTAATTACTCCAAGATAAAGTTGGATATGTGTTGGTTCTTTATTCAGAGTATCCCATCCACTCTCGCACCGCAGCAGCTATGCCAAGCTCCAGCCTGAGGAACAGAATTCATACAAAAATTAGAAATGAGCAGGGACAATGGGGCAGAGACATAAATAAAATCAATAATCAATGAGCAGCCCCGCCTCTTAAAAGTGGAAACAATGCAAATGTTTGGGGAGTTTACAAATGTGTTCAGGGCAAGAACAAGATTATGGGAGCTAAAACGGTATTAAGCACTTTGCCCTCCTTTGAATGAACAAAATGGACGTTCTCCAGACGCATACATTTGGGTTTTGAGTCGTCAAATACTAAAGTGCAATCACATAGATGACAACTGAAATCCCCAACAAGCACCAGCAATTCCTTCCAAGTATTGCCCCCTTTCCCCAGGCATTCAAGGTGGAACTAAGAAGTGAGGGACTAGAAAACCCCATTCTGCCCCATCCTGGCATTATAAAAATTATCAAGGTCTATTGGGAAGGGCGGCAGGTATTCGGTCTGTGCTTAATTTCAGTCTGTGGTTCCGTTGGGGAGCACCAGCACTTATGTTTGAGGGCCAGCACTTGGTTTTCTACATCAGGTATTAACTGCAAGCAAAAGACACATATGGGAAAGTCGGAGGAAGAGAAGAATGAAAAGCTTCACAAAGGGAGACAGCAGAACACTGCAAGAGTAAGCTAAAGGGGCAGGGAGTGGCTGTACATGGATTGAAGAGGCCTGAGGTGGCTTTGGGATCACACTACCTCAGTATTCAGTGCTTGCACATTTAGATGCAGTAGCCGCGTGTTTCAAAGGAGAGTTCTGGACACCGGTATGATTTTATTCATAAATTAAGCACTGTATTCGGTACAGAGATCAAAAATCTCTGCAACACCTGGGCTTCCCACTGAATATCAAAGACAAATGAACACAGCTCTACTGCTGTAAAAGTGATCAAACCCCCACAAGCCCTCCCTGACACCAAGAGCACTACAGGGAGGAAGTACATTTTGTAGTCTTCCAGGCGAAGGTATCATTTACTTCCTACATTTCCTGAAGGCATATTATGTCGTAGTGTGTGACAACCTGCCACCAGTTAGGCTGAATACATTTGACAGAGAGTCCTGTGATGTTCCATGATAAAATATTCTGGTCCTTAAAGAACTCAGATGTGGCCTACTGGGATGTACGTGAAACAGGAGACAAGGTGGGAGCACCATTATTGTGTAGCCATTTTAGCTATAGTTTTATACACGTTATTTTAGCAAACTATGCCTGCTGCTGTGCACTTTACTCTAGATATATTTTATTCAGCTTCGTCTTTATTATTTTAACAATAGCCACATTTGCAGCCTTACTTTATTTTCTCTATCTAGCTGTTCTTCACCGAGGCCAGCACTGCGTTCTTAAACAAGACATTTCTTTCACTCTGTGCTTTTCTCAAGGCTTCAGTAAGATAGGTTACCTGCAAAAGTGGTACGCTTTGTCTCTAAAATTCACAGAAACATACACACTCTTACATGGGGATCCCTTTAGCTGTTTTATTATAAAAACACTACTTTGACCCATGTACATTAGAGGGAGGTTCCAGCCAGATGACCATGACTGTATGCTTATTGCTGAGTGCTTCGCTGCAGCTTCTTATGTAGACTACAGTCCTCTTGCTCAGGTACAAAGGCAGAATTAGGGCTTAACAGGCAGTGCTCTAACATAGCCTAGGTAGGAGCTATTCTTAACGATTTTAGTGACAACAATAGTGTCATGCTTCATCGTCCTAGTTATTGCAATCCATGCTTTATTATCTAAGATGCAGTTCCTTCAATAAAACCTTATTGAACCATAGTCTGCCTCTGATTGTCCTTGCATACGTGAGACTAATGTAACTGAGAGAAACGGATGAGATCTGAGTGACCACGATTTCCATGAGGAGTCAATTGTGTCATGCGCTCAGTTGCCCAATCATCCCTGCTCTTGGGTGGAGATGAGGCACTGCTAGTTAGCTGGAACAAAACCCGGATTAGGCCGGCAGGTGTCACCTGTAGTGGGTTCAGACTCAGTCCCCCACAGTGCAAGTGATTCTGCCACCCGAATCCAGTAGTCTCATTAGGATAATGAGAGCCTACGCAACACCATGGGGAATCAGTCAATCACATGGCTCAAGACTACTCAATGGAGTGAATCTGTTTGAAGTGGCCAACATGCAAGACTGCTGCCTTATTAGGCAGTTACTACCAGAGAGGCCTTCTTCCTGTTCTACCTGAGGCAGGATAGGACCAGAGGCCATCTCTGGTTTATAAAAGAAACCCAAAGGAAGGGTGACTATGCCAGATAAAACACAAATCCTAGACAAAGGTAAGGCTAAAAAAACATGGCCAACAACCAAGGGATTGTTGAAATTTACTGCCACACAATCCCTCTCCCACCTCTTAGTGCCCTTGCCACCCAACTGACTCTCCGGGCCCTCATAATGGACTCCGATATTCCCCACCCAGACAATGATTGTAAATTAAACCAATGTACCTCCTTGTTTTTTAACTCCTGATAGGATCCTGGATTTTTACGAGATGAACATCCCTTGACCACTAAATAGGATGTTGCCTTAAAGGCAGATTGAGTATAGCCCCAGGGTTAGAAAAGAGAGGGGGAGCAGCAGTCTGTGGGCTTACCACCTTATTTGGGGTGACTTGATTCAGACGAGCCTTGTTAGATTCCTTATTGGGGCTCAAGGGCTTGGGGGCAGTTATGGAGGTACTTGCTTAAGCCGGAGGCCTACTTGATCACCATACAGGGGAGGACAAGAGGTGGTAGCAGTATTGACTGGTATAAGTTGGGTGGACTTCCCCTGCTGTAATACCCTCCCCAGGTTGATAAAGGCCAGAATTTTGGAAACTCGAGATTCAATTTGGGTGTACCTAGACACAATTAGATCTAACTTGGCATTTAAGGGAACTTTGAACTTAGTTAGGAATTCCGTAAAGTGAGGATAACCTCTCTCCAAGCAAGAAGGGTTAAGGTCCGTTTGGGCAGCCACATTAGCCTGAGAACTACATTGGGGCACAATAGGCCCACCCCTTCTTCCGCTTGTGTTTGGTGTTGACCAAGGATCTATGAAGGTAATATCCTGATCCTAAATGTATTCTCCCTACCTCTCCCACATGCCCTCTTCAGGACCCATCAACTCAAATGAATTGGTAAGCACACTGGACAATATGAGTGCCTGACTGCAGCGGGGTGAATGAGAGGTGGGCAGAGGGGGACTATCCCTTGACAGGGAGAGCCTTCTTTCTGCCAGCTCTATTTCCTTTGAGACCATCACCCAATTAAAAAAGCCCTCAATGGTGGATACATGAGGAACAGCGGGTGGGGGGGGGCTTGGTGGATGGAGCCTTTCTCTTTCCCATATTTATGCACCTACAGTTAATCCCTCAAGACCCCCACTCAGCCAATGCCAGCAAAAGTAGTGATCCCTCCAGATCAATCTCAGACACCAGAAATATACACCGCCCTTGGCAGAACCCTCCAATGAACCCCCAACATGGATTAGTGGGATTGGTCTTACAAAAAGTCCAGTTACATGAGGCAAAGGTGATGGCTTACTCCATGGGCCACAAATCAAGTCCAAGGCAAAGAAGGAGAAGCTCCCATTAAAGTTAGCCTTCTGTAGTGCAGTCTAAAGGCCTCCCACAGGATCCCCAAACAGGTAGGGCAATCCCTGCCGGACAGACACCCTGGACCCGCAAAACGAACCAAGAGGAGTGGCCCCACCCTGCCTCTTCCTGGCACTGAGGCTTATAGGACAGGTATGTCCTTGACCGGGGCATTGTCTGGGCGTGGACCGCTTGTGTCCCGTGCTGCGGGGCAAGAAACCAGGCTTTATAGTGCTGTGAGCTGTGGCAGGTCTGGGGTAGTCAGGGACCACCTCCTGGGCCCGAGCCTTCTGGTAATTGAAGTCCCCCCACAGGGCTGCAAAAACAAACAGTAGCATTCGATGCCATGGGGCAAGGAAGCATGTGTTATAGCGGTGCTGTGGGGCAAGGAAGCGTGCTGTGAGTGGTGACAGGTGTGGGGTAGGCAAGGACGCCTCCTGAGGCCCTGAGCCTGCTGGTAATTGAAGTCCTCCCACAGGGATGTGGAAACAAACAGTAGCATGGTAGTAGTGGAATCCATTAGTATGCCCCCTGGTTTTGCACAGCACAGGATGGGCGTGAGGATATCTTCACAGACATTGGAAGTGTATTGCCTCTATTCCTGTAGCTGGAGAGAGGAGACATAGGCGCTCATTCCAACCCTGGCGGTCGGTGTTAAAGCGGCGGCAAAACCGCAAACAGGCTGGCGGTAAAAAAAAATGGAATTCCGACCGAGGCGGTAACCGCCAACAGAGACAGCCACTTTAACACACCTACCGCCACGGCGGTACAAACAAACAGCGTGGCGGTCACCGCCAACAGACAGGCGGGAGTCAATGTACCACCCACAGTATCACAACCTACCAATCCGCCACCTTTTCCGGGGCGGTAGCCCCGCCGATAAAAACACGGCGGAAACAGCCATTTCGAAGGGAAAACGCTCACCTCCATACACCCCACGAGGAATCAGGACAGCATGGAACCCGAACTCCACATACTCCCAGCGATAGTCTTCCTGCTCCTCTACCAGGAGCACGAACTCCGGCGCAGAAGACAGCGGTGAGTACTGCACCTACGACACAGGGGAGGGGGGAGGCAAAAAATTACGGGGACACACATATGCGACACACCCACCCCCACCCTCACCCACTACAACACACACATTAATGCATAGCAATACATCACAGTTACACCCCCCAAACCCCCGGAAGAATGCAAAGACAAAAGGAAATGATTTTAAACATTGAAATATATTGCAATACTGCCAAAAAATATATATACACATCAAAAACTATTATATACAGAAATGTACAAGTCTGAGCATTGTAGCATGCATTGTCCGTGGACCACTGGGCCCAAATCACATGGGCAAAGCCCACACAGGATACCTGACTCTAACGGAGAGAGCACTGCAGGGGCATCAGATAGCAAAACTACAGGCACCTCAGGGGGAAGGAAGGGGGGGCACCTCAGCCAGATGAGTGCACGACGCCAGATCCACGAGGGGCCTCCATGCCCACTGTTCAATCCTGGGGAGTGCAAAGCCACAGTCTCACAAGTCCAGACAGTGGGTGGGCTGCCCACTGCTCAATCCTGGGGAGTGCAAAGCCACAGTCTCACAAGTCTATACAGTGGGTGGGCTGCCCACTGCTCAATCCTGGGGAGTGCAAAGCCACAGTCTCACAACTCTATACAGTGGGTGGGCTGCCCACTGCTCAATCCTGGGGAGTGCAAAGCCACAGTCTCACAAGTGGATAACAGTCTCCACTGGTTCTGGAGGGGGCCTGGTGCCCAGAGTGCTTCTACCTGTGCAGGACAGAGGTAGTGAATGCATGTCCCCACTGGTTCTGGAGGGGGCCTGGTGCCCAGAGTGCCTCGTGCAGCCCTGCCTGACACAGATGCGACCCAGCCCCTGGCGCTCATGGGCCAGAGGTGCCTGCGATGGAGTGGCCAGTTCAGCGGTGCTTGAGATGAAGGGCCCAGTGCAGCGGTGCTTGAGACGGCGGTGCCCAGTTCAGCGGTGCTTGAGATGAAGGGCCCAGTGCAGCGGTGCTTGAGACGGCGGTGCCCAGTTCAGCAGTGCTTGAGATGAAGGGCCCAGTGCAGCGGTGCTTGAGATGGAGTGCCCAGTTCAGCGGTGCTTGAGATAAAGGGCCCAGTGCAGCGGTGCTTGAGACGGCGGTCCCCAGTTCAGCGGTGCTTGAGATGAAGGGCCCAGTGCAGCGGTGCTTGAGATGGAGTGCCCAGTTCAGCGGTGCTTGAGATGAAGGGCCCAGTGCAGCGGTGCTTGAGATGAAGGGCCCAGTGCAGCGGTGCTTGAGATGAAGGGCCCAGTGCAGCGGTGCTTGAGACGGCGGTGCCCATTTCAGCGGTGCTTGAGATGAAGGGCCCAGTGCAGCGGTGCTTGAGACGGCGGTGACCAGTTCAGCTGTTCCGGCCATGGCGGGGTGCTCATTTGCCACCTGTCCTGTGGCTGGCGGGGCCCTCCTGCCCATCTGTCCTGTGCCTGGCGGGCCCTCCTGGGCAGCTGTGCCGGGGCTGTTGGTGGCCTCCTGGCCACCTGGGATGGGGCTGGCGGGGCCCTCCTGGCCAGCAGGGCTGATGGCGGTGTTGTCGGGCGTGCTGCCCTTCCCAGCCTTCCCTGATCGCCTGTGGCCCTTCCCCACCTTGGGCGGTGTGCCAGCTGTCTCCACACTCCCTGCCGGAGCCCTGGTAGGGGTTTTAGTCCCTGGTGTTTTCACCCTCTCCCGCCAACCACTGCCTATCTTGGGATGTTTCTCCGGGGGTGGGCTGCCCGTGCCTTGGCTTTGCACCAAACTGGCTGCCCTGGTGGGTGGGGTACTCCACTGTCCATGGCAGACTTTGATGACAGGGGCTGATTTTGTCGTGGCTGAGGTGCTGACTCTAGTCCTATGACATGGACGGGGTGGGGGAGTTGGTGGAAAGAGGTTGAGTTTTGACAGGAAAATCTTTTTGGGAGTAGTGGGACGGGTAGGTGTAGTGGGTATGGGAGTGGAGGAAGAGGTTGTGGTTGTAGGAGGTATAAGTCTGGTGGCTTTGGGTGCAGGTGCTTGGGCTGGAGGCTGTCTTGAGGTGGATGGCTGTTGGGTGGGTGGCTGCCTGCGTTTGTGTATCTTGGAGGGGGGGGCACAGACACACTGGGAGAGGACACAGGGGACGTGTAAATGGCAGTGGGGGTGGTGACTGCACGTGTGCAGGGTGTTCTGGTGTGTGTGCTGCTGAGGGACGTAGTGGCTGAAGATGTTGTGCATGCAGGTGTGAATGGAGAGGTGACAGGGAGGGAGGAGGGAGACGTGGAGGAGGGGGACACAGTGGAGGCAGTGGGTGTTGGTATGTCTGTATGTGGATGTTGCTTGTGTGACTGCCTGTGGGATGTGTGGTGCTTATGTCTGGCTGAGCTTCCCTTGGGTGTTGAGGTGTGTGCAGGCTGGTCTGATGGTGTGTCTGGGATAGGCAGAGGTACAGGTGATAGGGTATGGGTGGAGGAAGTTGGAGGGGGGAGGCTAGAGACAGGTACAATGGCTGCCATCAGTGCTGAGGCCAGAGTCTGGAACGATCGCTGAAGTGCCGCCTGACCAGAATGAATGCCCTCCAGGTATGCATGACCTCCTCACTGAGGGCAGCAGGGGTGACTGGGGCAGGGCCTGAGGTGCCTGGGGCGAAGGAGATGCCCACCTTCCTGGGTGAGCGGGCACGGGCCAAACGCTGAGGGGCTGTTGGGAGGCGGTGCTGGTGCGGTGGGTGGCTGCTGTACCTGTTGTTGCGGTGGGCACAGATGTTGCCGGCCCCACAAGGGAGCTCCCTTCAGAGGACGAGTCGGTGTCACTGATGTCTGCCCTAGTCCCCGCTGTGGAGCTCCCCTCGCCCTCCGTCCCACTGGTGAATTCGGAGTCTGTTGTGTGGCCCTCCATGGCCATGTGGGATGCAGCTCCCTAGTGCTCCGATGCCACTTCTCCTCCGCCTGATGATGCTAATGCACACATGAACAGGAAGACCACAAAAAAGGGGGGGTGAACAGAATATTGACATGTTGAGTGCATGCATTGGCGACACTGTTGGCGGACAGGACAGACACAGAAGCCCCCAGCACTACGCCGCGCACTTGGGGTCGACTACTCAATCCCTGGGACATGGCCTACAAGCCTATGGACAACATCTGCACACATAGATTACACAGGGCCATGAATAGCTGTACTTGGCACCCTACAGAGGTGGGGGGCGGGGGCACAGGGCCATGCCTTACGGAGGGGCCTAGCCTACAGAAATCGCCCTGGCCTAGGGATACCCACACACCTCCTCCCCCACCCAGACACCTCCACTGCACGCAAAGTCAGCAGAATGAGAGTGTACTCACCCCCTTGTGTCTGCTGTGATGCCCTCACGTGCCCATCCAAATCGGGGTAGGCCACCGCCAGGATCCGGGACATCAGGGGGGTCAAAGTCCGACTGGCACCCCTCCCACGTTGGGAGGCCATCTCCAGCTGAGCCTCCGCCATCTTCCTGCTCCAGCGGCGGATGTCCTCCCATCTCTTCCGGCAGTGGGTGCCCCGTCTGTGGTGGACCCCCAGGGTCCGGACATCCTTGGCGATGGCACACCAAATATCGATCTTCTGGTGGGCGCTGACCTATTTGAAATGTACAGGGGGAGAAGAATAGTCATTACCTTCTGCACCCTCAATGTGAGTGACCCCCCATCCCTACCCTTGCCATGTGGCACATGCTCTCACCGTCGTTTGATGCATGCCTCAATCGCTCCCCTCCCCCCCCATCTTTCATCCACCCCACTCAATACAGGCATAGCCCATACAGCATGCTCCCAGTGTATTTACCTGTTTGTCTGGAGGACCGTAGAATAGCGCGTACTGGGGGAGGACCCCATCCACAAGTTTCTCCAACTCCTCCGCAGTGAAGGCAGGGGCCCTTTCCCCAGTCGCATGAGCCATTGTCATTGTCTCATTGGTCACAGCAGCACTTGCAGTGTAGGTCCTCTCCTGTCGAAGATCAGGTATCGAGTGATTAAGCAGATAGAAAATGGCGGTCACGTCCACAGCGGTGCGTACCGTGACCGCCGGCGCACATCGTCATTGACTCTTGAGACCCATAGGGTTCAATGTTAACCAATGCTGCATTGCGTCGCGGTCTTTGACCGCCTACCGCCACGGTGTACAACGCCAGCGCAGTTACCTCACATCCCATTGTCGCACTTTACAGGTCAGGCAGCCGCCATTTCATGGGCCCACATGGCTTACTTTTTACTGTGTTACACATACCTAGGCCTTGCATCAACACTCATACAAGCCATTCTATGGATTAAGAATCGTGTTCTGTGCAAGCTGTGGTTACGTACCTGTGGGTTGATTGACTCTGTGCTCGCTGTTGTCCTTCATAGGCACCGTCCGCTGCGACATGGGAGGAGATGGAGGCATCCTCTGGTGTACAGACCGCTGGTGGACCTGTCGACAATGGATGAGAGACATGTCATACTGACATACAGGCTTGACCGTGCCACTATTCAGGAACTGTGTGCCCAGCTGGAGCCAGACCTGATGTCAGCTATCCGCCAACCCACAGGAATCCCCCCTCAAGTGCAGATGCTGTCAGTGCTCCATTTCCTAGCAAGTGGGTCATTTCAAACAACAGTGGCCATATCATCAGGGATGTCCCAGCCTATGTTTTCCAAGGTGTTGTCCAGAGTGTTGTCTGCCCTGCTGAAACACATGCGGAGCTACATCGTTTTCCCTGAGGTGGGGGATTTGCCTACAGTGAAGGGTGATTTCTATGCCCTTGGACATATCCCCAACATCATAGGTGCCATTGATGGAACCCATGTGGCTTTGGTCCCCCCCCCCCCACAGGAGTGAACAGGTGTACAGAAACCGGAAGAGTTATCATTCCATGAATGTCCAGATGGTATGTTTGGCAGACCAGTACATCTCCCATGTTAATGCCAAGTTCCCTGGCTCAGTGCATGACGCGTACATCATGCGGAATAGCAGCATCCCTTACGTGATGGGGCAACTCCAGAGGCACCGTGTGTGGCTAATTGGTGACTCTTGTTACCCCAACCTGTCATGGCTACTGACCCCAGTGAGGAATCCCAGGACAAGGGCAGAGGAACGCTACAATGAGGCCCATGGGCGAACTAGGAGGGTGATCGAGCGGACCTTCGGCCTCCTGAAGGCCAGGTTCCGCTGCCTCCATATGACAGGTGGATCCCTATTCTACTCACCAAAGAAGGTGTGCCAGATCATCGTGGCCTGCTGTATGCTTCACAACCTGGCTTTGCGTCGCCAGGTGCCTTTTCTGCAGGAGGATGGTCCAGATGGTGGTGTTGTAGCAGCTGTGGAGCCTGTGGAGAGTGAAGACGAGGAAGCCGAATAAGACGACATAGACAACAGGAACACAGTAATACAGCAATATTTCCAATGACACACAGGTAAGAATACACACCGGCATACTACATGTACTTAAACACTACTACCTCTCTACTGTCTGTCGTTTTCACCCAGTGTATGGTAACTGAGTTGTGACTTTCCCTTACGATTTCAGAGATGTGGGCCCCACTATGTGACATCTGCTTTGTTTCCCCATGGACTACAGCTGTGTGACATTGCTATGTTGCATCACAATGTAAATAAGCATTTTGGCACGGTAATGTCTGATACATTTGTTCAAAATCACAGCCAGACTCCTGATTGTTTTGTGCAATAACTGTGTTTATTTAAGTGCTCTATATTGGAGGGTGGTTGCAAATTGGTGAGGGGTGATGGTGGAGGAATGTCCATGGCAGAGTCCAGACTATTAGTATCACAGGTGCATTGTCCAAATGCCTGTGGAAAGTGGAGCAGGGGCAGTTTAAGGATGGACAGGGTGACAATGTGGGACAGTGGGATGACAATCAGGGTGGTATTCTTTCCTGGTGGGGGTCTTGGCATCTTACTCTGTCTTCTTCCTGGATCTCAGGGACCGCTTGCGGGGTGGTTCTCCTTCTGCAGGGGGTGGGGTGCTGGTGGCCTGTTGGCCCTGTGGCGGGGCCTCCTGTCCACTAGCGCCGGCGGAGGGGGTAGGCAGTTCTTGGTCCATGCTAGTGTCAGGGGCCCTTTGTGGTGCCACAGTGTCCCGCAATGTGGTGACTACCAGATTCAGCACCCCTACGATGGTGCCCAGGGCGGAACTGATGATTCGTAGTTCCTCCCTGAACCCCAAATACTGGTCCTCCTGCAGGCCCTGGGTCTCGTGAAACTTGGCCAGTACCGTTGCCATCGTCTCCTGGGAGTGGTGGTAGGCTCCCATGATGGAGGAGAGGGCCTCGTGGAGAGTGGGTTCCCTGGGCCTGTCCCCCCCTGTCACACAGCAGCCCTCCCAGTTCCCCTGTTTCCCTGGGCCTCTGTCCCCTGTACTGTGTGCCCACTGCCACTGCCCCCAGGTCCCTGTTGTTGTTGGGGTGGTGGGTTAACCTGGGTGCCCTGTAGTGGTGGACACACCGCTGATTGACGTGTCCTGGGGACAGAGGTATGGGCCCGCTGGGTGGGTGCTGTGCTGGTGTTCCCAGAGGGGGGAAGGTCTGCAGTGGCCTGTGGCTGTCTGAGGGGAACCGACTGTCCCGAGGTCCCCGATGGGCCGGGCTGGTCATCTAGATCCAGGTCAACAGAGCTGCTGTCATCACTGTGGGCCTCTTCTGGGGGTGGAGTGGACATTTGTGGACCCTCCTGCGCGGTGACGTTGCGTTGGGGTCCTGCAGGGGTATAAAAGCATGATTATTGCATCTGTGTGTGCCATGGTGTGCAATGGGTGGGTGCCCATGTACCCCAGTGCTTGCATTCCTGTGTGGGGGCTTTTGTGACGGTGGTTTGAGGGGGTATGGGTATGTGCAGTGGGCATGCTTTGGTGATGGGTGTCCATGCTTTGTGGTCGCATGCAGGGCTTGGTGTTGGGATGGGTGGGTTGTGATGGTGAGACATTTGCAAGGAGTAGGAGTGATGGGGGTGAGGGTGGGGGTATGAGTTGGCATGCTGATGGGGTGGGGGGATGAAGTAGTGAAGATGAGACTTACCAGAGTCCATTCCTCCAGATACTCCGCCGAGGCCCTCAGGATGCAGGATCGCCAAGACCTGCTCCTCCCATGTTGTAAATTCTGGGGGAGGAGGTGGGGGTCCGCCGCGAGTCCTCTGCACTGCAATGCGGTGTCTGGATACCACGGAACGCACCTTCCCCCGTAGGTCGTTCCACCGCTTCCTGATGTCATCCCGATTTCTTGGGTGCTGTCCCACAGCGTTGACCCTGTCGACTATTCTGCTCCATAGCTCCATCTTCCTGGCAATGGACGTCTGCTGCACCTGTGATCCGAATAGCTGTGGCTCTACCCGGATGATTTCCTCCACCATGACCCTGAGTTCCTCCTCTGAAAACCTGGGGTGTCTCTGCGGTGCCATGGGGTGGTGTAGGTGATGTGTGGGGTGGATTGTGTGGTGCTAAGTGTGGTGATGTGTATTGGTGTGTTGTGTGAAGTGCGAGGTAATAGTGCTCGGTGATGGTAATATGCACGTCTGGGTGCTCGGTTCTCTATTTCTCTGTGCGTGGTCCCGATTTTTTAGGAGTGGGGATTTGTGGGTGATGTGGGTGTGTGTTTTATATCTAATTGGGTGTGTGGGAGTGGTGTGCGCATGTGTATCAGGTGTGTGTATTTGGAATTGTCCAATGTGGCTGTGTTTTGTAAGTGTGTGTGTATTTTGAGCGCGGCGGTGTGTACCGCCAATGGAATACCGCGTTTGAAAGACCGCCGCGTGGAATCGTGGGTCGTGATAGTGTGGACGTATTTCTGTTGGCGTGACGGTGTCGGTTTGGTTATCGCCAGTTTATCGCTGGCCTTTGGTGTGGCAGACTTCTGTGGGTGTCTGTATTTTGGCGGTTTCCGTGTTGTGGGTCAGAATGACCGTGGTGATTTACGGCGGTATGTTGGCGGTCTTCTGACAGCGGTATGCACCTTTTACCGCCAATGTTGGAATGACCACCATAGGCACTGAAGTGGGGAGGGAGTGACCGGATTATTCCCTTTACCCTTGCTTCCTGCCTCTCCTACCATGGACTGTGAAAGGTCACACAGGTATTAGTCACTATGAATGAATATTGAATTAATAAACAAGTGTTGTTCTGCTCATTTCCATATGGCAGACTGTGATAAAATGCGCTGTTGACCATTAAATGGTGGTGCCGAGCAGCAGGAACCACCGGATCAAATTAAGCACTTGCTGTATGGCATATCTGATTCTATGGTTTAGAGGGCACTTATTTAGTAAATTACCTCCCACTTGAAGATTTTACATTTTGACATTGAGCATAATATCGCAATTCTAAAGTGAATCCAGGTAGTTAGTGATTGGCCTGCTAAAATTCAAAATTATCTGGTGCCTTCAATCTCTGAATTCACTACACTGATCAATGCAGAGAATGCTTTCAGCTAAAATGGATGCAAATCCAGCTAATTGTCATTCATGTCCTCAAAAACGTAATTCAATCAAAACCAAAGGGCTGTCTCTAATGGAAATGACACTCCCAGATTCACACTGTAGTCAAAAGCATTCATATACACTTGCGGTGCTCCTGGAAGAGGGAGACCCACCCACCTCCCCTACAATACCAATCCGAAGATGGACAGTAATAATCTGAAATCCAAGGCACAGGCTGAGCCCAAAGTAATACAAAGCCAATGCAATTTTTTTCAAATTTGTCAAAGGTTTTTCATTCTTAATTTTATTTTTGAAGAATTCTCTTCTGATATTCCACAAAGACAGCCACAGTTCCAGCCAACATGTGTTTCCTCAAGCAGGAGTGATACCTAAGACTTCATCAGGGTTGGAAATATCATAAAAATACTGCCACTGTAATAAAATAAATATAAATAAAGGTATGGAAATTCTACCTTCACCACTAAAAAACAAACATAGTGCTAAATAATGCAAAATTGAATCTAAAAGTGGAAACCCTGTCACATCACAAGAATTCACAATGTGTTGCCATCAATGAACCAAACTATCAGGTAAAGTGTCTGAGAAGCCAGAATGTCTAACATAGAAAAGACAAAAAAAGTATTTCCTTCCTGTGCAAACCTTTTTATTGGATGCTTGGAGGAGGAGTTGATCTGGGGCCCAGGAGGAGCACAACGGAATGTCAGTAAGCTATTTTACACTGGGGATGATCCATGATGATTGCCTTATGATTTGAACTTGTACTATTTCAGAGTTGAACAGCGTTTGTGATTATTTGAACTCCAACTTAGCGGGTCTTAGATTTACTTGCCAACATTCAGAACAACATTGTATTTTTGGATGTAGAATTGTTCATAGAAGATAACATGATTCAAAGTTGGTTGCATCATAAGACATCATGTAATCCCATCTTACATGTAACTTGTGCAAATCTGAAGCATCAAATCAGACCAATAGCGTTTAAGGAAATTACTTGTGCAAGACGAAATTGTAATAAACAGTCAGATTTTCAGTATTGTATTAAAGATATGGAGCCACGAGTCTTACAACGAGGTTACAGCTACCATGACATCAAATTAGCCCATGACAAAGTTATGAAAATATCAAAGTGTAACACATTGAATTATACAAAAAAGTATAGTATTGATTATGTACAATGTGTTAGCGACTACACACAAATATCTAGTATATTACTGAAATGTATGCCTAAGCATTGGCACATATTACATGCTGACAAAAGTTTGAATAAATATAACTCAGGCAGACCAGATTTTACTTACCGTAGGGGTTCAAGCCTCAGAAACATATTGAGTCCAAGTTACCCAACTAGTAGACCAACAGAGAACTGGGTAACTGAACATACCAAAAGTTTTTTCAAATGTGGTCACTGTGGCAGGTGCAAATGAGCACACAATGGAACACTGTGCTTTGGGGGAAATACAAATGAGAAATTTAATGTACTTTCTATGTTGAATATATTATTGAATGCAAATGGGGTCATATATAGGTGGGTAGTAAAATTAGAGACCTGAAATTGAGGATAAGTGAACATTATAGGGCTATGAGACAGGAAGATGAACGATATGCAGCAGTTATACACATGAATGAATGCTCATCGCAAAGGCTGGTTAAGAATTAAAAAAAAATTCGTATTGAGTACATGAAAAAAGAACCTCGAGGGGGCAACAGGGAATTGTATTTAAGAAGAAGAGAATGTATTTGGATTATGCCGTAGAAGAGGGCTTGAACACTGGACATGAACTGGAATTCTTTTTTAGGAGAATAGATGCATTAGACTTATAAAAGAACCTACATATTTCCATGAGACAAGACGTTCTATTCCCATGGGGTCCTTTGAGTCAATTTGTGAACATGCACATTATTATTTTTTCACATTGACTTTCTTGTTTTTTCTAATTAGAATATGTACTTTTTCTTAATTGCTGAGTGGTTTTACATATTTCTTTTCACTACTTTTACCCATTTTGTGTGTGTCCTTATTACAGGAGAATGACACTTGTCTGTCACTTTTTTTCATGATATATTTAAGGTTATGTGTGAATCACTGGATGTGGTTTCAGGGGAACTTGTGTAGATTCGTAGGTCGGAATTTTCATTTGATTAATAATTGTGGAGTCTTGTGGAGATGATGGAGATACTTACGACCCCAGTTTGAATGATTGGTTATTGATTGTCTATTCGAAGACTTTGACACTCATTATGACTTTAGCAGTCTTTAGGCAAGACCGCCACAGTGGCAGCTGCCAAAAGACCACCAGTGTTGGAAGTAACCCGCCAGTCATATTAGGAGTACACAAAGTATTCCAGCAAATAACAGCCACAAATCCGACACCGCCAGGACAAAGGAGGGTGGGAAAGAGGAGGTTGCATCACCGCCACACCGACAACTTCCCACCCACCAGATTACGAGCTACAAATCAGCACAGCGGTCCTTCCACTGTGGAAAACCATTCGAGGTCCGAACTGCCTCGCTCAGAACTGACTCCTGTCAGAACACAACACCACATTGGGCAGTCCGAATAACCCATACAGGACACACATCCATACACCAGGAACACCTACTCACAGCACTTTATAACACACCCCCACACAACCCACAATCCTTTGTGACTAAAACCACATACACAAACAGCGAGGACCCAAAACTTAATACTAAGTACATATACAACATAGGCATGTATACACTTTACACTCAGCACACAACACACATCTGCAACACCAACACCATACACACATCACAACTAAACACAACCACCACCACTACCTACTACCACTCACTGTCAAACACCCCCACCCAACCAAGCACCTAACACTGCATCCCACTCACACAACATCCCCCCCAACAAAACCACCATGTCATGGCAAAAGCACCCACGCTTCACAGATGAGGAGTTGTGGGTCATAGTCGATGAAATCCTCAGGGTAGGGCCACAACTCTTTGGAGCACAGGTTCAGCAGACTTCCATAGCCAGGAAAATTAATTTATGGCAAAGAATAGTCAGCAGGGTCAATTCGTTGGGCAGCCATCCACACACAAAGGAGGACATTGAGATAGAGGTGGAACGACCTTAGGGGGAAGGTGCGTACCATGGCATCCAGGCACGAGCTGGTGGTAATGAAGACTGGCGGTGGGTACCCACCTCCACCCCCAGAGTTCACATCATGGGAGTAAAGGGTCTTAGATATTCTGCATCCGGAGGGCCTGACTGGAATACCTGGAGGACTGGACTCTGGTGAGTAACTAACAGCCCCCTGCCTGTAAGTCGTCCTGACCAGCATGCTTCCTCACCACCCAATCACACCCCAAATCACTCCATCTCCCACTACACCTCCCACCTACTAACCTAATGCCCCTCTCCTGCATGTCACACCGCCACCCACCCCCAATGCCCACACACTCCCTGCCAAGCGCACGAATAGCACTGCCAATAACAATCTCTATGACTCCCATAATGCACTATCCCATCCACCACAAAACATGCATTGTGCATGTCACATCACACCGCTTGCATGTATGACTATTGCACTAGCTACAGCAACTGGATGCTTTGACTGAGGACCACTACATGGTAACGACAGCAATGCTATGGCACTCCACAATGGAAAACTAGCCCAGACACTGCACTATCACCAATCCAAAGGCCCACTAATTCAGGCACACTACCCTGAAATGGACCATTCCTGGCCATTACAGTAAGGAGGTATACTCCATGCACAACAGGCACAGACAGGACAAACAACTTTGCATGCACACATACCCACCTCCCATATCGACACCATGCTGCAATGTACAGCCATTCCTAATCACATTCCTAGCAAGCCAGAATGCCCATCAGCCAACAGGGCAAACCTGTCATGTGAAACATCAAACAAGAGCACAACCAACCCACTGAGATAGTGACCAGGCCTGATGCAAACAAGCCCAAGGAGCACGGTACACATGTCTCAAACCACCATCCACAAACAGTGTAAGCAGTGCTGCACCTGTCAATTTCATTGCTGGGAATCAAGTCAAGCCACTGTATGCATAAGACAATGAGACAACCATTCACACCATCATTAAACCCTCTCTCACTCTATCCACAGGTACCCCTGCCAGTACCACCATGGAGGGGATACCAGAGACTGCCAGCCTTCCTCAGGATGAAGGCCCCAGTGAGGACAATGTTGCTGGATATCTGGACAGAGATTACCTATCTGACCCATCTGGGAGCTCTGGTCATTCTAACACTCCCTGCCTCACACCACCCATACCAGCACCTCCGTTCCCACTTTGTGGCAACAACAACTCAGCCAATCCTTCGTCCTCAAATCAGTGTTACAAAGACTCTTCAATCAATAGTGTGCCCCACAGTACAGGCACCTGAGTCGACCCCTCACACCCAAAACAATGAAGGTCCTGGTGAAACTGGGAGTGGGCACACTGTGCCAGGGGCACAGGTATATGGGGGAAGAGGGTGTGGGAGGGACCCTGTGGGCTAGAGGATGGGGCAGCCAAGGCCCTTACCTGACCAGTAAGCCAGCTCCCAAGTCCAGGGAGCATATCAACTATCCTAAGACAGCGTGGGCCAGATTATATCCATGATGTGCATACATCCTGTAAAGGGAATACCACTAGGAGGTCATGCAGCAATGGCAGGCCCACAATGCTACCATGGCCTTCATTGCAAGGGTGCTCAGGAACCTCACCACCACCCTGCGTGCTTCCTCCACCCACCAGCAGGCCCCTTTCACTATCCACATCACATCACAGCCCTCAATATCTGCGGCTGCTAGTAAAATGGCCCTGCCAGAGGAGACACAGGTCTCAGGCACCCCCTCCCACTGTAGCTGGAGAACACCCGACCCCGCAAATGTGGACGTCCATCCAGACATCCGGCTGGAGCAGATGCTAAGACCAAAACCACTGCCAGGAAGTGAGCCTCACCTGATAGCATAGCTCTCCCTTGCATGCCACTGAGACACCCTGTTGACTGTTCTAATGCATAAACTCCATTTTCCCATGGACACTGGACCTGTGCTACCTACAGCTGTGCCACTTACTCTCAGGATTTCTTCTACCATGACCCCACTTATTACCTGTTTGTCACACAAGTCACAATAAACACTATTGATCATAGCCACTGCATATGTATTTTTCTTTCTACAGTCACAAAAGTATGTTTACCTATTTGTCAAAGTGGAATGTGCCACAATCGAACAGGCAATGTAAAGGAATGCAGAGGGAGTTATCATCTGCAGCAGACACAGTACAACAGATATGTGTCAGGGCTGATGTAAGGGAGTCACTAGTGTTGCCACACACCAGAGGAAATCCACACATACAACATGCAAAGCAACCCATTACAGAGATCACAATCAGGATAGTTGGCATGGTGAAAGCTAAAGCTAATATTTAGTCCATAATGGATGTGCCCAGTGTAGCAAACAACTCAACAGGGCACTACAGATAACACCTCTCCTGCACCAGTTTCAGGAAATACATAACCAAACACTGTACATAGCTCATCTCATGCTAAAATCCACAATGTGCACAGTAACCAAAGGCCACAAGCAATAGGTACGAGTGTAAAAGATAAATGGTGCACAACCAGTAGCTGGAATACCATGAGAACAGGAGTATGCAGGACACATTGCACAATAAAGGCCTGACCATGAGAGATGTTATGCATTAAACCTGCAGAGAGTACACATGTTAGAGAGTATACCCTGCAACTCAGCACCTTACATGCAATCAGTCACCTCCCACAACACACACATAGGAACATGAACACATTACACCACCACTGATATACCAAATCATGAGGACCATAGATAAAATACCTATGTTGAAATAGCAGACCTGAAAATACACAGACAACATACCTGTATGTCACTGGAAGTACTGAGTGAAGAGCTCAGCCCATGTCTCAGCTCCCCCTTCCTCATCTGCCTCATCACTTTCATGTCAGCATAACCAGCCACTGGTCCAGCTGCCTCCTCCTCAGCTAGTAAGGGTATTTGACGTTGCAGGACTAGATTATGGAGCATGCAGCAGGCTACTATGATCTGCATACCTTTTGGGAACTGTAGAGGAGGGCACCTCCAAAGATGTGCAGGTACCTGAATCTGGCCTTCAGGAGGGCATCATTTAAATGGTTTTCCCCACAGTGGCAGGGTACCTCACTGGTGTCAACAGTCAGGGAAGGTTAGGATGGTCAGAGTCACCTGTGTGCACAGAGGTAGGACCTGTTACAATACAGGTACAGACACAGGGAAGATTGTGATGACAGGTGACAACAGAGACATACAACCAAAAGCTTACAACCCAAACCCTCTCCCTCTGTAGATGTGTCATCTTATGTGGGATGTTGCTGTTCCTTAGAATGTAGGAGTCATGCACAGATCCAGGACCCTTTGCTGTCACTTGGGAGATGTATTCGTCTGCCAGACACACCACCTGCACATTGATGGAGTGGCAGTTCCTATACACCTGTTCATTGGCACTTGGAGGAATCAAGGGTATATGAGTGCTATCAATGGCCCCTATCACATGAGGGATGCATCCCACATCATAGAAGTCTGGTCTCAAAGGGGCCAAAGCCCCTCTTTGGGTGAACGTGATGTAGCTGTCCAGGTGTGTCAATGAAGCACACAGTACATCCTTCAACACAAGGCTGAACATGGGATGTGACATCCCTGCTGCCAAACCAACTGTCATCTGAAAGTAGCCTGTGGCAACAAAGTGTAGCACTGACAGAACTTGGACTGTTGGAAGGATGACATATGGATTATGTATGGCATGCAATAGATCTGTCTTCTACTGGGTACTTAGTTCCATGATGGTGTGATGATTCAGATGATAGGTCTGAAATATGTGCCTCTCTCCAGGGTTGCAAGATCCACCAGTGGACGGTACACTGGTGCATGTCTCATTTTCCTCAAGACAGGGTATCTAGGATGGAGAGGAGAAATAGCACAATGTGAAGTGCACACCACACATGTTGGCACTACACATCCAACGTACACACACACCTAACACTGCCCACATGGAGTACACTATTGCCACATACCATATTGGGCATGGTGAAGAGGCATGGACTACTCCCTTGATACACATTGCTGCCCCATCAATAGTGTGTGACATACATCACATCTATCAAGTTCCATATGTGGTACACTGACCTGTCCTGCCAGTAGCCTGTAGGTAGTAATGCCATATACCTATATGGTGACACCGCCAATCAGCCGATGTGTACCTGAACATGCTGGTCATCATACACACAGTCACGTAGGGTCACTGTGTCATGTATCTCACATGTATGTGCCAAAACATGATGGCACCACTTAGGCCTACCCCGCTATCTGCCGTATAATGTGGATGGCACACTTATTTTTCTGCAAAATGGCATGATATGTGCCTAAAATGGCAGTCACCTGACCTGCAGCACTAGACAGGTGGTAGTGCCCTAATTCCTCTGGCATATGTTGTCATGGTGGTCGCAACCGCCGTGCAACTTTTCATTCTCTAAACTTGCTGTCTATGGGAGACTGGGGCCAATGGCGATCACCGTCGGTGGTGAGGTCCAGTATGCGGCGGCCGTGACCGCCATTTTGTGCTGCCTAGCTCACTTGACTCCTGACACTCGAGCAAGCAAGACCTCCACATGCTGAGCCATGTGTCCTGTCTCTGGGAGCCATCAAGCCACGTCCTGCAGGTGATAGGGCCCCTGCCTTCACCCCAGAAGAACTTGAGCGGCTGGTGGATGAGGTCCTACCCCAGTATGGACATCTTAATGGGGCACCAGAGGACCAGGTGAGCCCAATGCCACAGTCATGTGTGATAGGGGTGTGTGAGGGTGAATGGCATATGTGTGCTGGTCAGGGAGTACATACATGCCGGGGGCATGGAGTTTAGGTGTGTGGACCGTAAGGATGGGTATGTGTGGGTATTTGGTGGGTCTGGTGTTTATAGTCCACTGCTGTTAGTATGGTGCCAGTCTACATTACTTTCTCCTTCTGTCTTGTCACCCATGCAGGTCAATGCAAGCAAGTGCAGACCCTGGGGGTCCAAGCCCGGCAGAGCACCCATTGTCACAAGTGGTAAGAGGACCTGAGACGCTGAGCCCAGCTGGGGATTTCCTCCCAGCGAGGGAGGGGTGCCCATCGGACCCTGACCCACCGAATGGCCTGTATTTTGGTGGTGGCCTACCCTGAGGTGGATGGGCATTTGAGGGCACCGTAGCAGCCACAAGGGGGTGTGAGTTGACTGAATCCTGGGACTTGGCTGGCCATATTTGGGATTGGGTGCCCAGCTGCTGCCAAAGTGGCATTGCAGTTACTGCTACATGTGCATCAGCATTTGGAAATGGGCAATAGGCACTCCTGCTGACTATCTTTTGCAGTTGTGTCCTCATGCTCACTGTCAGTAGGTGTTCATCTACCTATTCCATACCTCTCAAAGTCTGTAATGTGAAAAAGCACAAATGACATGGGCACAGGTGTGACTCTATCCTGGCCCTACAATGGATGTGGATGTCAGTAGTACCCTAAGCATAGTGCATGACCAGCTGCAACCATCTGCATCAGTGGCACTGAGGTGTCGGTCCACTCCCATCTGTGAAGCCAGACTGTATATGCGACTGTGCGACTCTCCTTCCATCCCTGGGACTATGTGGATCATGTACTGTAACTGGTATAGATAGATTGTGGAGCTAGCATTAAAGTTCTAACACTGCACAGCACTTCATGGGACAGGAGTACTGGCCTGGGAGCTTCCTAGACATATATATTGGCGATGTGCTGACTGTAGGGAATGTGTAGGTAGGCAACCTGGGACACTGATACATGTCCATTTGATGAGGTCTGATTTCATAGTTCTAATATTCATGGGGCTATACTTTTGGGTATGTGTCCTTTTAAAGTATGGGTTGGTACTGGTGGTGGTAAGTGCCCTGGGAGATCCCTGATGTGTCACCATGGTGTGTATATGGCATGTATTATAAAGCCATAGCTTGTCCTCTGCTACATTGCTGACTGAATCCCTACATCATGTCGACATGGATAGTTGGGTGCACTTCAGATGGCCTGTAACTCTTACAGCTTGGCTTGGCAGTTAGGTTGGTTGAGATTGGGTGTGGTTTGTGTATTGCATGACACACCTGATGTGAAGTGTTTGGGTGTCTGAATGGTATTGGCCAAATCTGAGTTGTCCACCATGATGGCCTCACTATACTGAGTGGGCAGCCATGTGTAAGGACTGGTAAGTGTTGTGTGTTCAGTGTTTGAAGTTGTCTTCACTGTAATGGACATTTGACAGTAGACATGGACTATTCAGGTGTTGTCACTGTAGGGAACTGCAGTGTATTGCGTAATCTGCACATCCAATGGGAGATAGCGGTATGGTTAGGTAAGGTGTGTAATCAGGCATGATATTGATGGTGCATCCAGGGCATGCTGCTCCAGCTTAAGAGGGCATAGGTTGGCATCATGGGGATGAGTCTAGTAGTGCTGTCCTACTTAAGTATTGCTGTAGGCATGAGGATTGGCAGTAGTCAGGTGTGGGAAGTAGTGCAATATTATGACATGATGTAGGTAATGTGTCCTTGCAAATGAGATTGCTGAGCCATGATATGTATAGTGACAGATGTACATGAGTTGCTGTGTCAATGGTAGGTGTATGTTAACCATTTTGTCCCCTATTTCTCTCTCTCCCTCCCTTCCCCTCTCTCGCTCTCATTGTGTGCATTTGCATCAGCTGGTAGAGGAGAAGGGACACAGGCGAGTGGGGAAGCAGCAGCCCACGGGAACCATGGAGGTGGCACCACCAACACTGATGGACCCAGTGGGACGGAGGGCAAGGGAAGTGCCATGGGGGAGAGCGGATCCGATACATCCTCTTCATAATCCTCCTCCGGGGGACACTCCCTGGTGGTGGAGGAGGACTCATCGGGGACCATCACAGCAACATCATTGTCCACCACCCCTCTTACTACCACTGCCCTTGCAGTTGCTCCCCACCCAGTTGCCCGGGCCTGCTCACCCAGGAGGGTGGGCGTCTCCTTTGCTGAAGCACCTCTGCTCCTGCCCCAGTCAGCCCTGCTGCCCTCAGTGATGATCTATTGACCTCCTGAGGTCCATCTCTGTGGGTTACTCAACCATTGTGAATGCCATCCAGGGACTTGCAGCTCAAGTACAACAGAGCAATGCATCCCGGGAAGGCATTCACAGGGCCATGGCTGCCTTCTAGAGATCCTTTCAGGCTCTGGCCTTCTCATTGATGGCAGCCTCTGTCCCTTTGTCTACCGTCCCCCCTCCACCTACCTCTTTCCAATCCCAAACCCCTCTACCCACACCCATCCAGGCTACACATTCTCACAGGCATGCATCCACCTCAACAGACACAGTTGGCACTGACAAACATAAGCACCATAAGAACCACCACTGTCATGCACACAGACAACACCCACCTGCTGACCCAACAACATCCACTCCCTGTACGATCTCCCCCACCACCCCCTTGTTCACAGACTGCACCTGACACTCCTGCAGCCAGCACATCATCAGTTGCAGATCCAGCCACCAGTCCCATCTTACCCATAGTCACCACAATGTCAAACCCTCAGTCATCCAGCCCAGTCACCACATCCGCACTCATCACAACCACTGACACCACTACATGCAGGTATGTACCATACCTGCAGACACCACCCCAACAGGCAGTCACTAATTCAGCATGGCATCTCCCACGTCCACATGGGCTGAGGGGCCACACTCCCTCAACCTTTTTTCTGGCAAGAAGAATGCCTGTCAGGCTTAAAAAAAGGTCAGCCTGACAGACGCTCTTCTTGTTCAGGCAGCCAGGAGGTAGACATGTGTTAAAATGCTTGAGCTGAACTTTGCAAGGGTGATATGGAGGAGCGTCACTGGTTGCATCAGACCTGGGCACTTCAGTTTTAAGCCCTGAACTGCCCAGGGCAATGTCAATCAGTGACACCTTGTCAGAGTGGGGGTCGGGTTAGCAACTCTTACTGACCTCATCCCTCTCTGTGATGAGTAGGGACTGCTGCCTTCCCTCATAGGCTAATAAGGGAAGGCAGCAGTCCTATCCCTCCTGGGACCTCTGAGGCTTTCCTCTCTACAATGAAGGTAAGTTTTATGTGTTTTTTTATGTTTGGTGCTTGCATGAATGTATGTGCATTTGTGAGTGAGTATTGTGAATGGTGTTGTGAATGGTGGGCTGTGTGTGCACTTGTGTGAATGAATTGGTGTGAGTGTGTATGTATGCGTGTGTGTCCACCTCCTCCCTGGTAAAACTACCGGCCACTACTGAGTTTTTTTAGCAGGATTTTCAATTTTGAAAGCTGCCTTTTAACTAAAGTCACTTGATTCATATTGTGTTTTTATTTTATGTTGTTTTCTTTCAGATTTACTCTTTTCTTTAATTCAAAATGGAGTTAGTGGATGCACCTTTTAATCACCAGTGATCAAAGCAAGAATGATATGCAATTTGACATCCTTATCATTAGTGAAAGTAGGGTAAAGGGTTGTGAACATTCCAAGCAGAAGGTAATGTGGTAGCTCAGATCACATTGTGCAGGTGGTGAGGGGTCTTGACTGAAGACTATGGGCCTGATTTAGATATTGGAAGACAGGTTACTCCGTCACAATGGTGAGAGATATCCCTCCTGCCAAAATCTAAATTCCATAGGAAATAATGGGATGTTGATCTCAGCAGATGGGATATGTGTCACCGTTGTGACAGAGTTACCCATCTGCAAATCTCCAAATCAGGCTCTAAGTTCAGTGCTTAATTTGTGAATAAAACATGCTGGTGCCAAACACTCTCTTCTGAAACAAGCAGCTGCTGCAATTAAATGTGCAGACACAGAATACTGAGGCAGCGTAATCCTGAAGCCATCTCGGGCCTCCTTAATCCATTTATGACCATGCTCTGCTCCTTCAGCTCATTCTTGCTGCTTTCTCCTTTCTCCTTTTTTGATGCTTTTTCGTTTTTCTCGTCCTCAGTCTTTCCAAATGAGTCTTTCACTCGCAGTAAATGCTTGAGGCAGAAAAATAAGTGCCGGCCCTCAAAATTAAGTCCTGGTGCTCTGCACCAGAAGCCACCAGCACAAATTAAGCACTGCCTAAGTTTGAATCATCTTCAGGCATCTGCAACCAAGGGTTAGTTGCTGTCTTTAGTGATTGAGGCTGGAGGTACTGAGAACTGGGCTAACTAGATTAATCGATTATGCCAAAAATGAAAATTTTAAGATGGTGGGACTATGTGATCTATCTTTTTGAGGGCTTTTACCTTGATCACTTAGTCGTTGATGAGCGGCATTCATGGCAGATACCATCATTACAACTGTCATCCATGGCCATAGGTCTTAGTGCTTTGGAATTTGGGAACACTGTGCATTTGACTTTCCTAGAGTATCTATATTGAGAATTCAGGAATGTTAGTGGTACTTGTGATTTCATGGTTAAGAATACATTATTCGTTGTAATTCTATATTCACTATCATCTAATGATGAAAAATATGTTATTTGTAGGCATATCAATGTGACCTCTGCAGAGTATGATATTCGATATACTCGATAGAATAACTTGATTTAATGTCCTAATAAACTACACCTAAACTATATTTATTTGATGAATTTGAGAAATGTGATGGATCTGAAATTCTCCATGCTACAGGTGCTATTTTCTCTTTAAATTAATCATTACTTTAAGATAGTTCCTAACTTGTTCAGTTGCACAGCCCACACTGGACTATGTCCCTAGTAAGCACATTCTGAAAACATCTGAGTAATGCACAGTGTAAGACAGAATTGACACAAGTATTTTAAACTGGGATGTAGGAAATTTAGTGCCATTAAAATGGAGAATAACAAATACAACCAACATCGCTATGTACAATGTTCCTTATGAGGATATGTTATTATAAAGATGGGGTGGAATGAGTCAGGACAGGGTGATGTGGACTCACCACGCACAGTGTCCTGAAATATCTTCTGCACGTCCTTGATTAACTTGTAAAGGATATATGTTTTTTTAGTTTCGCCCAGAAGTGATGACAATTCTTGTGGCTCTTGAGTGTCTCTCTCTCAGGATGGCCTCTAAGCAGCCCTCAGTATGCTAAGCTTGACTTGTGTACTTTAATACAGGAGCCAGCTCCCCTACACTTTTGCCATTATTCGTTTCTCCTTCTCAAGGTAAAGAAAGTTCACCAGGGCTTTCTCAGACTTCTAAGTTTATTCACATCCTTGACGAAAGAAAACATCACCTGCCAGAGTCTTGTTACTAGCCAGATGGGCACCTGTACTGGTGGAGCGGAACCTTTTCAAAAGTTAGACAAATGTAGCCTACTATCACATGGAGGGCACTCTGTATGTGAAATATGGCGGACTAGAACCAACTCTTCTAATGTCGGCCTACCGATGCAGAGCGCATGATTTCTTTCCAAATTTTCACATAAGATAGAAAGGCAAACATCAGCTTCTCAAGAAAATATGAATTCTCGGGGAATATGTGCTAACTCCCTGGGTGACTTCTAGACAGTCCATGGAAGAAAACAAAAGAAAGGACCCAGATAGACACCGGATGTGGTTTGGACCCCAGAAATGTCAGGGGTTAAGTCATCTCCCGGCTGACCTGAAAGTGACTGTTGCCAGACAATAAAACAAGTTTAGATCTGTTTAGTGTATTTGGCTGATTGTTTATTGTAGTCAGAAACATGCAAGGGCAAAACTTGACAGCGCATCTGAAGCAAAGGCACATAGGCGGTTCCATGGATAGAAAGCCAAAAGGTCTGTACAAGAAATCATCATCTTGGGCTGGCATGCATTATATTCTCTGAGAGCACACCATTAAAATGCATCCATTCTCTATGTAGGCCACTTCTAAACTCAAACACACAAAGCACCCTTATGGACATGAGAAGGAACCCAGTGATGCAGGGATTTAGTAGTCCTTCCCCTGGTCTATGGGTAGATGGAAGCTAACACCAGCTGTCAGTATCTCCATTACCTGGCATGGGGCAGTAGCCCTTCCCTACAGTGGCCTGAGGTGCATTTTGGGGGCAAGCTCAGTTCTAGCAGAGGATTATGCTGTCCTGGAGAGCAACACATATCTAATATGAAGAACCTCGAAGGCCTCAGAGGTGTTAAGTTCATTGTGGGGAAAACAAGGTCAGTCTGATAGTGAAATCAAACAGTAAGACGGCAGCAATCCACACAGTGCAAGGACTTTCATCCCCCTAAATCTGGAAAGAAACTAGCTGCAAAAAGAGTAGGAGCATCTTAGGTTAACCATCTCCCACAAAGGTACAAGAGAAAGTCAAGATGTATCAGCCCCGTTATACCAATCAAGAGGAGGAGGTTTCCAGCCGTTGGGAAGCACTGTGGCTCACTTTGGTTTCAAGAGAAGTAAGGACACTCCCACAAAAACTCCTTATTTCTGTGTTTCTGCGATGATGGTCACATTTATCATTTGTGCATCACCAAGTAAAGTGTCTTGATTTGTTTTGCTCCTATTAAGATCTTTGTTTCCATCACACTTTGACATTACCAAACACATGCGCTTCATTTGTGCTGCTGTAACTGCTGATATGTTGCAAAATATATGTACAGTTCATTTACAGATTTGTTATGTTGTGAGTTAAAAAAATTACATCTTCCAGCTTTTACTTGCACACCCCTTACCCCCACTGCAAGATTGACAAATAGTTCACTTTGCAAAATCCTCTCCTCTCTATTTGCAGTAAAATAAAATAAACTAGACAATAATATTTGTGTTAACAGAATAAGCAGTAATTTGTAAGAAGTCTTTGCACGCACAGCAAACATGACAAGATAATGACAAGATAAAAACGAAATGTAAAGGCATTTTATTGTTCAGTCATCAGCATGATTGTTTTGGGGGTGCTGCACCACTTCCTCACCCCTCAATTCCAGCGCCTATGACCTTTGTAATGAGTTCTGGGAAGTTAATTGGAGGTTACATAAATAAAAAGGCATTTGTGAATCTTTGCAGCTTCGTGATGCTATCATAACCCCTGGAATACTGAACGTTAGCGACTCAGATGACATTACCCAAAGAGCATTTCAGCTGCCACAAGGAAGTGAATCGTAGGTTCTTCCTAAACCTGACACATATTGAGGCAAGTAGAACGACTAGAAGAAGACAAAGCCCTTACAGACTTAGGGGGTCATTTCAACCCTGGCGGTACAAGACCGCCAGGGCTGAAATGACGGAAGCACCGCCAACAGGCTGGCGGTGCTTCCAGGGTCATTACGAGCCGGCGGTTTTCTGCCACAATGGCCCCGGTGGTAGTAATCCGCCAGGGCAGAGCTGCTAGCAGTGCTGCCCAGGGGATTACGAGTCCCGCTAACGTCAGCCAGGAAAAGGCTGGCGGTAGGGGAGTCGCGGGGCCCCTGGGGGCCCCATGCGGCTTTTCACTGTCTGCTATGCAGACAGTGAAAAGCGCGATGGGTGCAACTGCACCCGTCGCACGGCCAAAACACCGCCGGCTCCATTTGGAGCCGGCTCCCATGTTGCGGCCCACATCCCCGCTGGGCCGGCGGGGATGTCATTCTGGGCACCGCGGGAGTGCGGCCGCATTGGCGGCCGCACGGCGGTTACAACTTGGCGGGCAGCGCTTGCCGCCCGCCAATGTTGTAATGAGGCCCTTAGTGAACTGCTCGGTAGGTGTTGTGTCCAACCTGCTTATTCATATGAGGCTGCTACTGTTGTGTGCTCCTCTGTGCACTCTAGTACACTGTAGATGTGTCTTCTTACAGGTCCCTGCCTGTAAGCTAGAGTATGGTTACTTCGACCTTAAACTAGAGTTCACCAAGAGATCCATGACATTTCTCACCATAGCCTTTGTGCATACATTTACAGAAGAGAAGAGGCACACAGGAGTACTACCACAGCTAAACTTAAATTCTATAGACAGTCCAGATAGGTTAAAGTCTAGCAATTATATTAACAGCAGTAATTAGCTGAGTGCCAAATGGCACTTTATATGTCATTGATATTTTCCTTATCAAATGGGTAAAGTACACAAAAGACATTTCTCATCAGCTGCCACTAAGATGATTCTAAGAACGTAATCTCCAGTGCAATGAGGTGCCTTTGGTGACTTTGCCTAGGGTATGACATTGTACACTTAGAAAGTCAAACAGTGCGGATTGTAAAGTTTATTTTATTGGAAGTTGGGATATTAATTGATGAAGTGACAAATTGTGGTGCATGTGCAAAATATGGAAAGCAGTGTATGTATTATATGAGCTATTGGAATGAAAGATCTAGCTGGCACAAGTACGACATGCATAATCTTGTACTCATTTACAAAATGTTCAACCAGAGGGATGGAGAGATGAACAAATGCCTCAACTCCAGAATCGTATGTTTCTTGTTATAATCCTGTAAAGATAAAAAATGGTGACATTCTCAGCTGAATTCATCTGCATTCCCTCAAATGTCACATCCCACGATAGACTTCCTTTCCAAACCTTGCTCCTTGTAAATGGCTTGCCACAGAGGCAGACCTCAGGAGACATTTTGTCTTGCTCCAACCTCTCACATCTTCTCTTTTTAGGCTACCAGCAGGTAGCCATGGCAGCTTTTTCTGATTTGCAACACATGATGGCCTGTGCTGGGGTTAATTATTGGCTGTGTTGCTATAGAGACTATGTGCTAGCTTGGAGGCCTGCTCCAACCTCGCCCATTTTCAGCTTTTAAGCTACCAGAAAACAGCCATGGAAGCTTTTTCTAATTTCCAGCACACTAGCTTGTGCTAAGGGTAATTGCTGGCTCTGGTGCTATACAGACTATGCAGCATTAGCTTCTCCGCTGTAGTGGAAGAGCATCGCCCCCCCCAGCCAGCTGCAGCAGCTGCTAAACTTTTACAGTAAAAACATAATAAACTATGTTTGTTATGTTTTATTGCAAAAGGGGCGGGGCCATGGGCGTGACAGGAACAGAGGGGGAGCGCACAGGATCCCCGCTCAGGGAGCATGTATGTTTGGCTGGCTGACTTGAGCCAGCCAAACATACATGCACACTAGGCTCTGTCCAACCAGCAACGCAGTGCCGGATTAGAGAGAGCAGGCAGAGGCTCCCTCTCTGCCTCGGAGCACCCAGCCAGTGCACTCCAATCCTACACGCCAACAGCATGAAAGCAGCATTAGGATTGGACGCAGGGCAGGCCGGGAGCCTGTGACTGCAGCTGAGAAGCGGTGCAGTGGTGGCACGGCACGGCAAAACAGGTACGTTTTTTTTTTATCATTATTATTTTTTTGGTAGCTCCTCATCCCCATGCCATGTGCCGCCCTTCCTTTCCTCCCTTCCACGAGTCGCAACTGAGACTATGTGCTTGCTTGGAGGACCTATGTGTATTCCTGCCTCAGTTTCTAATTCCCGACACGAGCCTGAGCAGCCTCAACTTCCACCAGTCTCCTCACAAGATTGTCATTTCACGTTTACACTAGCTTTTCTCTTGTCCTTCGGTCTTACATCATCCTCTCATTGTTTACCTGGGTGGGGAGTGGGCATCAAAAAATGCTATTCTCAAAGTACTTTCCTTAAGTAATTAATACCTATAAAGGAATAGATGTATACTGCATGCTGTATCAGGTGGCAGGGCAGGGTCAGACTGTGATAAAACATGGGCCCACGCACCAAAATAAAAGTGTCTCCCATCAGCATATCAGATAGCTAAAAAAGAGGCCCATATTTGCAAATCAGGCCAGTTTTGAGGTTTTGGTTTGCTGCACGCAATGCCCATGGTAATATCAGGGAAAACAACAGTAAAAACGGGCCCTCCTGCAAATAAAGCCAGACCACAAAATAAAAAAAAAGCTGGCCCACACACTGATCTGTCAGGGAAGCCAATCAGGCACTGCTTTATTGCTATACAGGGCAGACTGACCTTGTCAGGTGGACTTCAGAACAGAAGGGATGCAGACTCGCTGATGCATCGACTGCAGTAGTAAGAGGCTTGTTTGAGTGTAGTAAATGCTAGCTGAAGTGGTACTTCATTTGGAGGAGCGTATCAATTTGCTCCAACTTATCCAACCCAAAAAGTGCTGATCTATTAAGGTGGCCTCCTAACCAATGCATGGAGCTCTGCCCCGTTGTGCATAATTTGGTTTCTGTTCCTTTTTATCTAATTTGATTCTGCTGCATTGTATTTAATTTTATTTATTTTCAGCTGCATTGTATCTTTGTTTTCCTCTGGATTTGAGGCTGTTTAGCTCTTTTTGCTGTCCTACTTCTGCTGTTTTTCCTGCTCGCTGCTCTCCCACTTCCTGCCTCCCTGCCAGCCCCTCCCACCTTATGGAGGCAGCAGCACAGACACTCACATTGGGTGCACTGGAGGCAAGTTTGTCTGTGCTTGAACAGCACCCAGCACTAGGAACCCTGGTTCTTCTACCCCGCACAGTTACACCACCAATGACCTCTGAGCCCTGGATTCCAGATGCATCAACAACAACCACTTCTGCTGTACATCTCCAAGCACCACCAGAGGGCTGTTCCCCTACCAGCACTGCCACTTCACCTGCAGCACTGAAGCAACCAACAACACTAGAGACGCCACATACATGACCACTTCCACCACGCAGACTGAGACTGCCACACCACAACTCTAGTGCATTATACTCAATGAGATATCTCTTGGGAAACATACCACAAAGATTGGGGATATGATCTCATCTCTCACCCCCCAATGTCATCTTCCTCACAGAGACGTGGCTAAACCCTGCCTCCACGCCAGACATCGCCATCGCCACCATCGAAGGCTTCAAGATAACACACGGGGACCCAGATAATGGATCACCTCGACTTCTAACTCCACACAGACAGAAAAAACACCATTAGAGGCACCCTTGCCTACAGACTACCAGCACCATGCCCCAGCTATGCCATTCCAGACCACATTGTCATAATCGCCATCAACTCCCAGCACTACATCCTCCCACCTCGACGACCGCAGTGACACCAACACAACCAACCTCCTAAAGAGCATGAACAACATCAGTCTCAAACAACTGGTCACCATCCCTATCCACATTGCAAGACACACATTCAACCCCATTTTTACATCCAGTGACACAGTCAAGTACAACTATGTCACACAGTTCACCTGGATCGACTACTACAGTGTTCACTTCACCATCTCAGAGCCAACCAACATGGGCACTGTGCCCCCCAAATCCACACGCAGAGATTGGAAAAAGACACAACATCTAACCCAGATCAGGCTGCGAAGCATTTCTCCCAGTGCATCTCAGAATGTGCCGACACAATCGCCCAAGCCAGCCAAGTCCAAGGTGCTACCAGAAGAGTCAACTGGTGCAGCGTGGAACTAAAGTCCACCAAATTCAAATGCCGGCAGACTCAAAGGAAGTGGTGCACTAGCAAAGAAACAGACGACTTCACTGCCTTCAAGACAGCACTCAACCAGTATCGTCGCCTACTGAAAGAGACAAAGAAGAGCGCACTTGCAGAGTTCAAAGAAGCCAGCACAAACCGCAGCATGGACCTCTTTGCCATTGTGAAGGAGTTCTCCAACCCAGAAGCAACCAAGAACGACATCACCCCCTCTCAAGAACTGTGTGACACCCTAGCAGACTTCTTCCATGACAAGATCTAACCCCAAGCCCTGCTCTCACCCAGAAACCCAATACAAACACATGCTCACCCACTGGGACATCTCACAACCCAAGCCACAATCGCTATCATGAACTATATGCACTCCAGAGCACCTACTGACCCCTGTCCCCACCACATCTTCAACCGCTGGAGCAAGACGATTGGCAACAAGCTCAAAAATGGCCTGAAAACCTCCATCACCTTGGCTTCTGTCTCCGAGGACTGGAAACACCCTGAAGTAAAGCCCCTACTAAAGAAACCATCTGCTGATCCAGCAAAGCCTAAGAACTAATAATCCATCTCCCTCCTCCCCTTTCCAGCTAAGATTCCCGAGAAGGCAATCAACCAGCAACGCACTGAACAGCTGGAACACAGCAACCTCCTGGACCCCTCTCAATCCAGATTCTGATAAAACCACAGCACTGAGACAGCCCTGATCGCAGTCACTAACAACATCAAGACCCCCCTGCACCCCAGCAAAATGGCAGCCCTCATCCTCCTGGACTTGTAGCTCGCTTTGACACTGTCCCTCATCACATCTTGATCAACAGACTCCACCACATCAGAATCCAGGGACACATCTTCAAGAGGACTGCCTAACACCTCACCATAAGAACCCAGAGAATCAGTCTTCCACCATTCACCTCTGAACCCAAGAAGGTCATCTGCGGCATCCCCCAAGTACCATCCCTCAGCCCCACCCTTTTCAACATGTACATGATCCCCTGGCCAACATAGTCAGATGGCATGGACTCAAAATAATTTCCTATGCCGATGACACCCAGCTCACCCTCTCGCTCTCAGGAGATCCCTCCACCACTAGAGCCAACTTCCAAATATGTCTGATCAACGTCACAAACTGGATGAAGGACAACTGCCTCAAACTAAACAGGGACAAGACCGAAGTCTTCATCTTTGGGAACAACACCTCACCATGGAATGACACATGGGGGCCTGCGAGACTTGGCCCACTCCAACACCAACACACCACGCCAAAAACCTTGTCATCATCTTGGACAGCAAGCTATCTATGAAGCAACAGGTAAACACAGTCTCATCTGCCTGCTTCCACACCCTACACATGCTCCGCAAGATCTTCAGGTGGCTCTCAGTTGACACTAGGAAGACCATCATGTAGGCCCTCATCACCACCAGCAGGAACACCCTCTATGTAGGAATCACCACAGGTCTCCTGAAGAGAATTCAGACAATACAAACCACAGCAGCAAGACTCATCCTGGACCTCCCCAGATGGATCCACATCACAGCCCACCTTAAGAAGCTGCACTGACTCCCAATCCAGGAGAGATGCCTGTTTAAGATGTTGACAAATGCATGCAAAGCCCTGCACAACAAGTGCATGACCTTCTACCAACCAACCAGACATCTACGATTCACCTCCCTCTTCCTTGCAGACACCCCCTGGATCCACCAAGCTAACAGCGGAGGACACTCTTTCTCTCATCTGACAGCCAAATCCTGGAACAACCTCCCCCTGCACCTCAGGACCATCTCATTGCTCCAGGAATTCAGGAAAGGACTCAAGAACTGGTTGCTCAAATGAACTAATCACCACGCATCACCTAGCAACCCCAGAGCATTGAGACCGTCATGGTTAATTCGCTGTTCTTTACAAATGATTGATGGGATGACTGATTGCTTGATTGATCAACTTCTTGGCTTTACGAAGGAGAGGAGAAAGGTGGTGGTACACTTCAGTGAATAGCAAAATTGCAAACTTATGTAGAGCTCTTACATCAACAATTCTGATGCCTAATTGTGTTCCACCCTATTATCTACTACTTGTGTGATACATTTGCTTGCCGAGACCTCTCTGTGCAATACACTCATACAACCGCTTTGGGTCCAGTCAGGCCTGATTGTGAAAACTGTTGCTCAACCCTGGGTAACCTCTCTGTGCAATACACTCATAAAACCGCTTTGGGTCCAGTCAGGCCTGATTGTAAAAACTATTGCTCAACCCTGGGTAACTGTGTCTTCGAGCAGCAAGGCTTAAACAACAGAACTAGTGTAAAGCATTTTTAAGCCAAAACAACTGAATAAGAAAGTCACACAACATGAAAGCTTGTAGAAGAGGTGAAAAGCCTAAATACAGCAAAAGACATTTCAGAAGAGCTTGGACTGACCAGGATCAAGGCCCAGTCGATGGTAAAAGAAAGAAACTTAGGACATTTTTGATTGACTCTCAATGCATAATACATTAGATAGCTTGAAGGCCACATTATAAGTATTTATACTAAATGCCATACAACTGACTTCAACAAGCAATCCTTCCAGTAATGCATGCAACTCAACTTCTACAACACTGAGAGAGCAAAGTCCAAGAGGACATTTATTTCCATCCCCTTTAGAAATAAAATATCTTAACAGTAAACTCTTTATTAAGAATTTACAACAGAAATTCATTCTGTAAGTTGAAGACATTAGGTTCACATCTGGATAGTTCTAATGTGCTGTTATCTAGATAATTTAATTATATTTAGGGCCATACTTGGAACCAAATGTAGCATTTGAAGCAGGAGCAGCTCACGGAAAGCAGAAGGGGCAGGGCGGTGCCTGGGGGAGGGGCAGGGGGGCCAAAATTAAAATAAAATAAAATATTTTTTTTTTAAAACACTTACCTTAATTCTGCGCACCGCTCCACTTCTCCGTCTCCTCACTGCAGGCACAGGCTCAAAGCCAGCCCTGCGGCTAATCCTGACGATGCTCAAAGCAGCATCCGAATTGGCTGGGACTGCCAAGCCAGGGCACTCCCAGGCAGCCTGGGAGCCTGTGCAGGCTCTCTCCAGCCCGCCAGCTGTATTGTTGGGCTGGAGAGAACCTACTGCACATGTTTGTTTGCTCATCACCCCAGTGGCCAGCTCTTTAATCAAAAAAACAATAATAAATACAGTTTTTCTGTAAAAGGTTTGCAGCTGCCACTGCTGGTGAGGGGGGGGCAACGCTCCTTCGCCCTAATGAAGGAGCTGCCCCTGATTTGAAGACTCACTTTGATCCCAGAACCAGGACTTTATGTCTAATGTAATTCACTGATTAATAGTGGTTTTAACTGCCCAGACTTAACTCTGGTCAAATGCAGGGAATGGTCCACGGGATATGAGCTCTACCGGGCAAACTCAACGCATGGTCAAGGGATGAGTTCCTTAAATCACTGTTAAAAAATTAATGCTAATCAACTTAGGCAGAATTTGCTCAGAATAATACAGAATTGCCAGCAGCGTGTAGGGCTGCAGAATGTACCCTAGTTCATGCCTCAGTAACAACAGTGGAGTAGATTATGGGAGACACTGAGCATTTAGGTGTACTATACAGTGTTTTTGTACACCCTTACATGCAATACACTCATGAAACCATCTTGGTTCCTGACAGGCTCCGTTCTAAAACCTCTTGCTGAACCTGGATAGTTTTGGCTTCAAGCTACAAGTCTTAAACAAAGGGACTGGTGTAAATCATTTAGAAACATAAGACAACAGAATAGGAAAACCCAGAAAATGAAAGAAATCCAACACCAATAGAGTTTTTATACACAAAGATGAGCAAAATTCATGAGAGGGTTCCAGATATATAGATTTTTAAGGAAAACATAATTCTCAGCTTTGTCGTCCAAACCATGAACAACTATCGGTAACCATAAAGTTTGTAAACTTTTGAAAACTGTGAATGAGTTGTGTTTAGCTACTCCAGCCTGGACTGAGCAACCACTTCTGGCAGAGAGAAAATCAGGGAGGCCAACAAGGAATATTTGAATATTTGCCTGAAAATCAAAGCAGTCTCAAGTCCAATTCAACACTTTTTATCAAAACCGTGATAGACTTCAACAGAGTAGTCCTGATGCTGAAGATATAGGATGCTGAGGATGATGAACGATTATCTCTGTGCTGTGCAGTCTATGGGATCTTAACTGGGTTATTTCTTGATCCAGGAGTATGGTAGGGAAACTTTGTCCACAGGAGTTAGAATTTCTCAAAGTCTTCTTTGAGCTAGTAGAAGCCCAGCTGTGGCTGGACTACCGATCTCCAGTACCAGTGATCCCAGCAGTTTCCTGTGGTGAGGGCTAGTATCAATCTTGGATGACCAATCACACTCTGACCATAATCTAAAGTCCTGCAGACATGGGTGTAACTTTAGAGTCCTGAAGGGATGTCGTCTTGACTACACGTCAGCCATCAGCAGCAGTGCCTTGCAGATGGCTCCTGACTAGTCAGTACAGGGTACTTTAGCTTTTATGTCCCTGGTGATAGAACAAAGGGTCAGCTTGCTGGCCCTTGGAGTTCAGCTTGTCGGTCTGGGGTTCTAGAGCTACTTTTCCAGTAAACAGGCACCACAAGTGCAGTCCTCTATTTACTAGCCTAAGGAGCAGAAGGTGAAGTCCAGGGTTTAGTGCAGCCTTTCTTGCCAGGGCCAGGGATCAGCAATGCAGTCTTTCTTTGGTCATTTTTACAGTCCAGATGTGATCCAAGGTTCAGGGTTTCAGAGGTGCAATATTTATGCCAAGAAAGTGCCAGGGGTGGATGATGTGGTCACTAGCCAAAGGGCTACCAGGATCTCTCCCACCCTTTGACAACTTCTAGCTATGTGTGCCATTTAGCAATCCCAAAGTGAACTACTCTTTCCACTCTCTAGATGTCTGAACTTTTCCTTTGCTATTAGCTTGGTAGCCTAGATGTGTGGCTACCTGTGTGTAGGCAGCTGGCCTGGTGTGTGGTGGGTACCTAAAGTACTTACACCTTATACCAGGTCCAGGTATTCCCTATTAGTGAAGCGCAGGCAGTGTCTAGAAGCCAGGATCTCTAGAATTAGCTGTAGATGAGCAGCCAAGGCTTATTTAGGAGACGTGCAAAGCTCCTGCAAAACCACTGTGGCCACACAGCACTTACACACATGAAAGAAAACACTCAGTTGTACAAAAATAAAGGTACTTTATTTTTGGTCACAAAATACCACAAAATACTACAAGGGAAACTCTCCAATGGGAGGTAAGTAATACACTAATTACATACACTAGAAAACAGTGATAGGCACAGCAAAGGTTAGAAACCAGTACAAATGCATTTAGACAATATTGACCCAAGTGGGAGCCCAAACCATATACTACAAAAATTGAATGTGAACCCAGGACCCCACCTAGGTAAGTAGAATGTGTAGAGGGGAGCTGGGTGTACTAGAATACCACAGAAGTAAGTATCACAGTACCCCCTCAGCGATCAGGAAAGCAGGAGTAAATCACTGGAATTTCCGCAAACCACCCAAAAGGAAGGAAAAGAAGAAAGGAAGACACTCAGGCAAGACTTCAAAAAAACAATGGTGGATTCCTGGAGCGGAAGACCTGTAGAGAGAGGGGTCCAAGTCCAAGAGCCACAGTGGAGTCCAGGAGGAGTAGGAGCTACTACCTACCCAGCTGCACATGCAGGAGCTAGTCGACGGTGATGAAGATCAGGTCAGCACTGCAGCCCTAGATCCAAAGATAAGTTTCTGAGGGATGCAGTAGATGTCCCATGCTGAAAATAAGATTGCAGATGGACGTTGGTGCAGGAATCTCACAAACAAGCGTTGGAAAAGTGGTGCTGCTGGGGACCAGCAAAGCCCAGGAGGATTCAACCCAGGAGGGGGAGTCAGAGGAGACCCTCAGTGACACAGAGAGCCTGCAGGAGTGAAGGCAACACTCACAGGAGTCCTACTGGATGGGGACACAGAAGTTTCGGGAACCCACGCAGCACTACAGAAAGGGATCCCACGCTGCAGGAGAACCATGCAGAGGGCTGTGCATCGCAGGAAGGAGTGCTGCGGGCTGGAGCTGCACGCACCCTGAAGTTCCCTTTGAGGAGATGCAAACAAGCCTTGGAGCTGCAGAGACGCTGTGCACAGGGTACTGTCCTGCGTGGGAAGGCAAGGACTTAACTCCACCAAAGTTGTACAGCTGGCAGAGAGGACCAAGAGGACTACTCTGGACCACCACCCATGATGCAGGATCAATGCTGCTCAGGATGAGAGGAGATTCGTCATTGCAGTAGGTGCCTGCGGGTGCAGGGGAGTGACTGCAAGGGAGATTCCTTCTTCCTTCTCGTGCAGACTGAAGACTTGCCACCCTCAGAGAATGCACAGCTAGGGAAATGTTGCTGAATCCTGGAAGGAGCTGTGGAAATAATGTTGCAAGAAGAGTCTTCTTCCTGGATGTAGATTGTCGGTTCTTGGAGGGTCCAGTTGCAGTTCCAGTGGCTGGAAGTCAAAATGCTGGTTGCAGAGGAGACCTGCTGGAATTTTGCAAGCTGAATCTGAGGGCCCACCCAAGAGAGAGACTAAATAGCCCTACAAGGGGGATAGGTCAGCTAGCCAGATGACCATCTATCAGGAGGGGGCTCTGACGTCACCTGCCTGGCCTGGCCACTCAGATGCTTCAAGAGGTCCCTGCCAACCTTGAATTCAAGATGACAAAACCCAGGGACCCTCTGGAGGAGCTCTGGGCACCACCCTTGGGGTGGTGATGGACAGGGGAGTTGTCACCCCCCCTTCCCATTGTCCAGCTTCACACCAGAGCAGGGACTGGAGATCCCTTAACTGGTGTAGACTGGTTTATGCACAGAGGGCATCAAATGTACCCTTCAAAGCATACCAGTGGCTTGGGGAGGCTACCCCTCCCAAGCCATGTAACACCTGTTTCCAAAGGGAGAGGGTGTTACCTCCCTCTCCCACAGGAAATCCTTTGTTCTGCAATCCTGGGTTTGAGCTGTTCAAGCAGCAGGAGGGCAGAAACCTGTATGAGGGGTGGCAGCAGCTTGGGCTGCCTGAAAATCCCTGGAAGGCTGGTAGGAGCAATGCTGGGGGTGTTCTAAGGAGCCCCCCGACTGCATGGAATTATACTTCCAATACTGGTGACAGTATTGGTGTATGATTCTGACATGTTTGATACCAAACATGCCTAAGTTCAGAGTTACCATTATGTAGCTGGACATAGGTGGTGACCTATGTCCAGTACATGCGTAAAATGGTGTCCCCGCACTCATGAAGTCCATGAAAATGGCACTGGAGTTCGTGGGAGCACCTCTGCTAGTGCTTGCACCCTGCTGTCTGGGCTAGGATGGCATGCCATAGGTGTGACTTATAGTGAACTGGTGCAGTCACCTATGGTGAATAGGGGTGCATGCACCCTTTCACTCAGGCTGCACTGGCAGGTCTGCAGAACACTTCACATGGGCTCCTCATAAGGGCATAATACATGCTGCAGCCCATGCAGATCCCGTGGTACCCCAATGCCCTGGGTACCTGTGTACCAAACACTAGGGACTTAGATGGGGGCACCAGTATGCCAAATTTGAGTGAAAATGGTAAAAGTTACCAAGTTAGAAAAGAGAGTGAATAATCACTGAGGTCCTGGTTAGCAGGATCCTTGTGAACACAGTCAAACACACTAACAAAAGGCAGAAAATGGGGGCAACCATGCCAAGAAAGAGGGTACGTTCCTACACTGTGGGTTACAAGCCCATGAAAAAAATGGTTTGGCAACTGGTTTTCCCTCTCTACTCCCACCACCCGCTCATCTACCTGAACAAAGGATCACCATTTGCCCATCAAAGGTGGCTTCACCTTGGAAGCTCCCTTTTTAGACCAGCACCCCATGTGGCTTCCTACATGGGTGAGGTAACACCTTCCTCTGTGGCAGGTCTCCATTTTTCGTAAGCCAGGGAGTCGTTCACATATACCACTTAATAATATACAGTTCACAGCCTTAGGGCACTATAGGTCTTCCTTAGGGGAGACTTGTATATATTTTGGTTAGGAAAATGGGGGGATTTGCAATTGATTTCAATGGCAAAGTTGAACTAACAGTTGTACACTGCCTTCCAGGTTGAAGTGGCGGCCATTTTGTACCTTGCCTCACTCAGGGTGGCACAATCAGTGCTGTAGCCCTGAATGGTCACTCTCACTTACATACCCTGGTCGCCCTTGGCACCATATCATAGTGGCTTGTATGTAAGTCAGTTTACGCCAATTGGGGGTAGCTAATTCAACATAGATGTAAGGGTTTGGAGCACTGGCACTGAGGTCTGCTTAGCATGCCACAGTGCACTCTCAGAGCTGAAAAACCAGCAGCATCATTCCAAAACTTTGGGGGTGATCATGCAAAAAGAGGCATTTTCTTACAGCGACAACAATATTTTCTTGATACAAAATTATTATGGGTATCCGGAGATCTAATAACTATGCAACCCCACAATGGCACTGCCATGTAAGGCCGCAGCTTATATTTTTGCTCAGAATACATCTAGGCATGCACACAAAGCTTGTATTCAACATCTCATTATGTGAGGATCGAACATGGGCAGATTTCATTAGGAAAATGACTACTTTTAGGTACCTGGGCAGACTACAAACCTCATTTAGAGTTTAGTGGAGCAGGAGGACCACTATAAGTAACTCTATCTGTGTAAACATCTAACCTGGCAGCCTTCATGAATACCACCAGGTCACAGTGATGCTTGCCCCACTCTGTTTGGGGCAGGGCAACCATCACTTATTTTTCCTACATTTGTCCTCCTTGAGAATCTTGGAAGACAAGGAAAGTGAAAATTTGGAATGGCTCCACATGTAAGAAAAAAACTCCTTACATGCCACAACACTTTTTTGTATTCAGAAAACAAACTCCTGCTTTAGGAGCTATTTTGTTACTACTACAAGTTTGCTGAGCTGCTGCTTTAAACATGGTACCCATTTGGCAAGTTTACCGTTTTCCAGACAATTTCAAAGGCCCTTATTAGAAGATGCAATGAGTTCCTGGTTCTTGCAGTAGCTCTGTGTCATCCGAATAAAGGAGACATAGAACAGAGGTGCCATTATCAAACAAGCCATCTGCCTTACAAGGCTTAAGATATGGCAAACAGATAAATTGGTAAAAAGATTGAACCAAAATGGACCAAACAATCTACACCATCACTCAACTGCACTACTTCAAAGCAGCCTGTAGTTTCTCCCTTCTTCCCATAAAGTAAATCTGCAGTGTTCTTGGATTACGAAAGGTAACAAGCACAATAGGTCTCTCATTTACTTGAGTTGGAGATTTTGGCACTGTAAATGCATAACACGACATTATTTGGCACATTAATTGGTCAACCCTGCCGCATAGTTTGGTCTTTTCTGCCACATAATTCCAGTGGCTCTGCATATAACTAAAGGGTTCCCGGGATTTTTGAAAGGCAAAACCACGAACTAGGGAAAGTGATGGGCGTGACATGGGTGTGGCTAAAATCCACAAATATACTACAAGAGGTCAGAAAAGCAGCGCTTGTGCGGTGCTATGCTCGACCCAAAAAACGGGGCTGAGATCTATTAGCTTCCCCAACATTAGTTCTGTTTTACTTTTTATTTCTTATTTGGAAGAAACAAACCCTGTTCCTGTCAGTATTTCAGCCAAACTCCATGGCAACCGCTATCAGGCTACATTCAGGCCATGGTCTGGGAGCTCCTGCAGATCTTGAAAAACAGAAGCTCCAAATCGATGCCATCTGTTAGTGTAACCTTTCCAAATCTTTTGAAATGCCAAGAGAAAGTACTTCTACGTGCATGCTCGTATCTCCTATAACCCTCGTGAAGAGAAACTATTCTGTACAAATACAGACGAGACTCCTTGTTTCAGTGGAGGTTTGACGCAGAAGTTATTTTCTGAATTTCTGAATGCAAATGAAGGCAGCAGAACACTAATTCAGCACGGTGCAGTTTTTCGGGAATACAGCATTGTGTTTAGACACACGATGTCACTGGCCCTGGGAGACATTATTCTCTTGGGCAAAGGAGCAAATACTTGGTTTGGAGCACTCTAACAGCAGCTTGATGAGAAAAAGTAATTTCTTACCAGATTGCATTAACCCGTCCCATCGCTCCCCTATAAAGATGTAATGAAAAATTAATGTACTTCAAACCACTTTGCGAGGCACTTGTATTATTACATATTTCCGGGTTGCTTGACTCATGTCAGCCGCTAGTTCCCATGGAGCCTGAAGGGATGCAATGGGTCTCGCGTTTGCTCGAGGTAGAGCTATTAACGTTGTAAATTCCTAACTGGACTTTTCTTGCCACACAAACTGCAATTAAAAAGTACATCAGTTGACATAAGCGAGCGAGACACCAAAGAAACAAGAAGTTCGCTCCCAGTCAAAGTTATAAGTGCAATTATCCATGCAACAGGGTCGATGGCAAAGGCGGTAACAAAACCGCCCTAAGGAGGCACAAACATGGTGCAGTTACCAATGAAAACAAAGGATTTTTGAAAGGCAAGCCCGTGAAAAAGTGAAAGTGATGGGCGTGTGGTGGCTGCAGTTAGAAGCCCAGATACATACCAACAGGTGGGAAAAGCTTCCACGCTGCTATGATCAACCTAAAAAACATAGATTGAATTTCCCAAAAACTCCACAACAGAGGGAAGATTTCTCAGTAGGGCTCTTTCCACATTATTGAATGCCTCCCTTAAGCTGTGGTGGTTATAAAAGTCTCATGTTGTCCAGGATGAAATATTTAATAATCTGAATCTAAGTGCAGTACATGATTTACCATACCTTCAGTCTTTCTAAATCCCGTCTGACAATTGCAAATACACTTATTCTCTTTTAAATTAGATTGCAGTCTGTTGACCAATATTTTGCCAAAGGTTTAACACTCCCAAACCAATAAGGATATTAGTTGGCAATTTCCAATTGTCATACAGCACTCCTTTGAAAATTTGAACATTAGTCGCAATTAACCAAGAAAGACAGATGAACCACAGCATAAGCACTTTATTGAATGAGACACCTATTAGAGTCAATCATCAATTAACATCTCAATCATATAATTCTCTTGGGACCATGTCTTGGGCATTCAAACTATTTTAGATTGATGGAGGTTAAAAACCGTCCCCTCCTTCCTACTTTTCTGTACAAACATGCAAAGTTTTTACACCATTCTTCATGTACATCAGATTTTAAAGAGTTAATTTTTACCTCTCTTCCATCTGGCTAGAAGGTTCAAGAACTTATTCCAGTTTAAAAAATGATTGCATTGTGCACCATTTCAAGGTTCCTAATGGCTACATCACTTTTTAGAGGCTATCAATTCCGTAAAGTTTCACTGGAGGGTTGTGAGCATGACCCCATTTTAAAACTCACAACTCCTGAGTGGTTCCCAAAAAATATTTTTTACTTCAGTGCATTCTCCAAAATACCTCTGCAGCCCTTTTGGTCCTTCCATGTCACAGTGCCCTTTCCTCGGGATCTGCACGCTGCTGAACAAAAGGCCCACCTCCCGGCGTAACCAACTCAGAAAGCTATTATAGCACTGAGTTATGATGAAGCCAAGCGGTGGGAAGGGAATTAGGGCAGGGAACTGCAGGGAGAGAGATCTGAAAAGAAAAGGTTAGAACAAATATGCGTACATTCATTCATAACAGTATAACTCACCAATAGACTCTTGAATAAAGGCGTCTCCGTGATATCAGATTGAGACCCTTTGTGAATTGGGCGTAGCCCCTTCTTTGCATCATGGAACAAGAACAAACTGCAACCTCCGAACCTAGAAATGGCAAGAGCCTTGGACTATGGGCATACTCTGAATATCAATCATGTAACCACTATACAATCATAAACATAAATGTTTGATCTCAGCCTAGAAATTCTCAAAGACTTAAATATGTATCTCACATATTCTCAAAGACTTAAATATGTATCTCACATGTTGACTGAAGCGATTTTGATTGCCATGCCAAGGGCGCCTTACTCATGTGAACTGAAGCGCTTTGATTGCCGTGCCAAGGGCGCTTTACAAGTGTGGCCTGAAGCGCTTTGCTCGTTGTGCTAAGGGGCGCTTTACTCATGTGATCCGAAGCGCTTTGATCTTCGCGCCCAGGCCGCTTTACTCTTTGAACCGAAAACGCTTTGCTCGTTGTGCTAAGGGGCACTTTACTTTTGGAAGTAACAAACCCCTTCAAGATTGGGCTCATCAAGACCTTACCGCTACGAGTATGACCTACTCGTATCTGAATTCACCATGGAAACAAGGATACTCCGATTTACTGTCAATCTGCCATGCAGGAAATCTGCTCTTCTTCAGGGGAACCCCCAAGAGGTCTGACTGCATCGAAGTCTTCAAAATAGTGAGCAATGTGCTTGGTTGTGGCTGGGCTTTATAGGCCTGCCACACCCCAAGATGGCCGCTGCCTCTAGAAATCTGGGAATTGTAGTCCATTCCTAAAATAGCACTGATAATTGCATCTTGTCCACCAATGTCCTCACCCTGCAGCTACATGAGCTTTACCACAGGGCAAGCAATGCTGATGACCACTTTTAGAACAAGAGGGGATGACAAGTGGTGCGCATGAAGTGCCGCAAATACGCACAGTGGAGTTTCGGGCGGGACCTGGACCGCGCACAGCTTTATTCCTGACATTCCAAATCTGTACTTGGTCTTGTTATTGCTGTTGCCACAGATCTCCGGACATCTGAAAAAGTAGTAAGATCATTTACAGGGCAGATGTCATCGTGAACCACCTCTGTTGGTATAGTCTAATGGGGGACAAGTGATTCTACAATTATATGATATTTTTCTTGCATGGTGTTTCTTCCCAATGTGTTTCCAATCTCTAGTTGTCCCTGATCTGTGGGATTAAGGGAGGATACACGAGGATTGATTAACTTAATATCCGGCACCATCTAGAGTTGTGGGGGATTTTGACAGCAAGAGGAGACATGTTGACTCTCAAGCCAGATAGTTACTACCATCTCTTAAATGAAATTTCAATTGCCAGTCCCAACAAACATAAACCATGGTTCTTCAACCCCATGAATAATTCTAGCTGTATATTTTTGGGACACCTCCTTTTGGTGTCTCTAAAATAATTAGCAATCAACAGGTCAAAGAGTTGATTAAACTTTTTTGAATTGTGGAATACATTTTCGCTAGTAACTTCTGGAAAGTCTATGATATAATGCCCTCATTAATTTCACATGTGGGTTAGCAAGAAATCCACAAGTGAAATATTAAAGTCCCCAGTAATACTTTAAAGATATCCTACTGGAACATAGCTAGATGTTGCCAATATTCTAGTCTATGGAAACAGATGCTCTAACTTTATTGCATTTCACAGGGGGAGTGCAAGTTTGCTGAAACTATGTAAAGTGAGAGCCTCCATCAATCACATTTCCTGAAGACAAATAGGATTGTGGTCTTTCATATATTCTTCCAAAATAGGTCTCCCGTCAATTAAAAAAAATGTAATGTTCTATTTAATACATTGTTGCATCTTACCATGCATGTGCACTGCAAGAGGCTTCTTCACTTTTTGAAATAGTTTCTCATGAATATCTATAAACTAATCTCCATGACTCTACCAGTGGGCCTTACATTTTTTTCCTTCTTCTGGACTCCCTGAGTGCACGCTGTCAATGTCAGACCCTTATGAAATCAATACTGTTTCAGAACTTTCTTGCACCATCTGCTGTAGGATAGACATCTCCTAATATGAATCATAGTGTGAGTAAGAGCTATGCCTCTAAACTATATATATATATATATATATATATATAAGTCTTCAAGATATATTACACTTGGCAAGCTCCAGTACAATCAGGTCATAGATTTTCTTGCTGAACCACTCCACCTCCAAAGTATCCTGTGTAGTGAGTAAACTCAACCACTAGCCATGAATATCCAGTGTGCCACCTTTTTTATGAAAAAGTACTTGATTTACAGTGGCCATTATTAAAAGGAAGCACACCTGTCATAACCTCCTGCAGAGCTTTAATTGGGATAGGGGTGGTCTAATCATAACACACAAAGCCACAGGCTGGTCCTGGTTATTAGGCCCTTTGCCTGTGGCAGAAACCTTTTAACATTTCTCTTAGATAATGCATATACCAGTCATACTGACCTTGATTCACATGTCTTGTCTTTGCCCTTATTACTGCTAATTTCTTTCCTACTGAACTAACCTTGCTTCATATAGGTCCATAGTGATTTACATTGATATCCATGTTGATTGGCCCTCATCTATTCTGGGGCCTAATGTACTCACCTTCCACTCAGCCCCACTCATCACCAACTGGGTGAGGTGCTTTACTGCTGATCATAAATGTTGAACCTGAGCTTTTAAGGTCCCAACTTCTGTCAACAGAGAAGTAGACACTATAGGAGATACTCTACAGAATTGACTGCAGTTACTTGAAATTGAAATATAATTAGGTGAATTGCTTCCCTTAAACTTTAGGCTGTCCGTACCACTGTCTTTGAACATTATGGTGGTCATTCCGACCTCAGCGGTCTTTTCAATAGACTGCTGAGGGACCACCGTACGGAAGACCCCCAGTGCTGGCGGTCTTCCGCACGGGCCATTATGACCGTTGGCAGCGCTCCGCCCGTTTCCGGACGAAGAGCCGCCAACAGCCATACTGGCGGCAGGCGGGGAAGTGGAGGTAGCTCCACCTCCACCGCCACGCCAACAGAACACCGCCCAGCGAATCACGACCTGTGATTCGCTGTGGCGGTGTTCTGTTGGCGTGGCGGTGTCGGCGGAGCTGCCCCCATGGGTCCCGTTCCCTCCCGGAGGATCACCGGAACAGGTAAGGTGATCGTCCGTTAGGGAAGGGGGGTGGGAGGGTGTTGTGAGTTGTGTGCGTGCATGGGGGTGTGCGTGTGTGTATGTTGAGGGGGCGTGTGAGTGCGTGCATGAATGCGGGGGGTGTGTGTATGTGCATGAATGCGGGGGGGGTGTGTGTATGTGCATGAGTGCGTGCATGAATGCGTGCGTGTATGTGTGTGTATATGTTGGGGATCGGGTTGGGGAGGGGGGTCCTGCAACCTTTTGGGGGTGGCAGGGGTGGTGGGGGGGTAGGGGAGGGAGTCGGGTGGGGGTTGGGGGTGGGGGAGACCCCTATCATTGCCAGGGAAGGGATTCCCTGGCACTGATAGTGCTTACCGCCATGGATTTCATGGCGGTCCCAAACCGCATGAAATCCATGGCGGTAAGCCGGGGTCAGGCGGGTTGGAATACCGCCGGCGGTATGTGACAACCGCCGGGCTGGAGACCCAGGTCTCCAGCCCGGCGGTCGTTACCGCGGTGGCGGTCTGAACGGTGAAGTGGCGGCTGGCCATGGCGGTAACCGCCATGGTCAGAATTCATGAAAAAAGACCGCCAGCCTGTTGGCGGTCTTACCGCCGCTTCACCGCCGACTGCCACAGTCGGAATGACCACCTATGTCCCTTCATCTACGGCTGTACCAGGTTCAAAGTCTCAAATGCACTGCATAATTTGATGCAGGTAATCCAACTGTACTACAATGATTCTTTCCACTGTGCTTCACAGATGGTTCTCGCCATCTTTTCACTAGGAGTGGATGATAAATTCTGCTCCAACGGCAGAGCTGGCAGAATTTTGATCAAATTCTGCTAACTGCTGCATGGCGGCATTTTTTCTCACACGCGGCTCGCCAACGATAAGTGGGAAAGCAAAAGCGAGAATTGGCATCCCCTAGCATGATTTTCAAGTGCTAGGAGGGCACCTAACAAGAATTTCCCAATGCGGGTGGTCACGGAAGCTCACAACTGTTCACTGTGAGAGAGCTGCCCTTTGAGTAGAAAATCTACTTGAACAGCAGCAAAATCAACTTGAGCAGCAGTGCCCTCTGGAGCACTGAGTGGTGCAGTTCGCACTGATTTGTCAGCGTGGAATGAGCTCCCGAGACTGAAAATCCGCACAAGCAGCACGATGTGCCAATTTCTGCCAATTTGCCGAACTCCACAGAATCTCGTGGTGTTTTCATGTAACTCCGTAGAACTCACAAAAGACTCCTAATCTTAAAATGATAAATACAAACTGGAAACTCTAACGGGTATGGAATGGTGTGCTGGTGTTGCAGCCTATGTACCTGGGAATTTGACTTTTGACTTTGAGAATCAAACAGCTGGAATCAATCTGGTCTTGGAATAACACCATTAACTCTTGTAGCAGCAAGAGTGACTATTAAACTTACTTTGTCATTGGATCACAAATATGAGACGATGCCCTGAATTGAAGGAACAAATTCACCACAGTCCTGAATACTGGTTGATTAAAAAAAGTCTAAAACATCACCACAATTCCCTAGTGCTGCTCCATTCCCCTGAAACCATTTTACTTTCATCCTAAGAACAGTACATTCAATACTACAATTTAAAATGAATGACAAATCGAAATGTGTTCACATCCAGATAATTTCCTAATTCATTTTCAGAATAGTCCTTGTTTGCAGTGCTGAGATGTAGCTGGTCTTGTTTGTGAAATATGTAATTTGTAAAATATGTATATAATTTATGGATATGTGTAAAATGTAGATATAAACCACACACTTTCGTTTCTTAAGAACACTCATTTTTAAGGTTGAGTGACCAAACGCTCCGTCCCTGTTGTAATCTCTCTGTGGCCTTTTAACCATGCCCATGTTATGCCCATCACTTTCATTGGTTTATGGGCTTGCCTTTTAAAATTTGCTTGATTTCATTAGTGAAAGGCATGCATATGTCATGACTTTTCTGGTGTATAGCCCTCCTTGAGCGCACTGGCCAACTACTGAAAACATACCAGGCTCCATGTTTTCAGCATGGTTGTTGAACTACTTTTTTTCTTTTTTATTTCCTACATAACTCGAGCAAACGCGACGTGACACCTATTGCATTTCAATTGCTTGTTGTGACTGCCGTCCGTTACGGCCCAGACACCTCCACCCTGCACCTTGACACTCAGCAGAAGGAAGCTGCGGTTTTGCTTCCCCTTGTTGAGCGTCATTCTCCTCAGTCTGCTGCAATAACCTTCAAGTGAAAGGTTAGCACTTTGCCTCTGGACCACATGAGCTGAAGCACAATTTAGGGCTCGTGGAGAGCTGGACGCAGTCCAGTCTTTCCACGGGAGCATTTGGGCCAGATGTAGATGGCCGAGGCTAGGATAGGCCGGGGTTTTTAAGGGAGGGTTTAGGGGGAGGGTATATAGGGAGGGGCTGGAGAAGGGATTAGCCTCTTCTGAGCCAGCTTGTCGCACTGCGCAGAGGTTGGCCGATCCATTAGGGAGTGACAGGTGCGTGTAGGGTTATTAATCATGGCCATGGGCTGTGAAGCTGTGCCGGTTCGGGCTGCACTTCACATTTTGGGCGAAGCCGGCCATAGTGACCTGCTCAGGCCCGGTGTATTAGACCAGGCCTGGGTCGGGCTGTCACAGCACAAGGATTGGCGGCGGCGGCGGTTGCCGCATGCCACTCCCCATCAAAGGGAGTGGGAAAAAATGCCAAAAGGGGGCGGGGCAGAGCGCGTCCACCCCCTTCTCATCGGGTGGCAGAGGGGCAGCAGGGGGAGCTCCTAATAGATACAGGGCAAGGGGGCACAGCCTGAGAGTAATGGGCACACTGGGAGCATGGCAGGTGCCTCTGAGCAGGGCCTGCTACAGGGGATGGATACTCAGCAGGCAGGGCAGGAGCCCAGTGGGCTTGGTGGGTGGAGAAGACCTTGGACCTCTCTGTGGCTGGTTTGCCAGCCACAGTACATAGGAAAGGCAAGGGACAGGTGCCGGGTGGCAGCAAAGGGAAGGGAAAGAAGGTTAGCGCAGCTCCAAGTGGGGCCCCGGGGGGCCCACTGGTTGGTAGTGAAGGGTGGGCTGGTTTGAGGCGTGCAGGAGAACAGTTGGAGATGTGTGGCCAAGGACAGGGTGTTGATTCATGACAGCATCCTTCCACTGACTGGTCGACAGTGGATATTGAGGACCTGATTCAAGAGCAGAGGAAGCTAGTCCCTGAGGCAAAGGAAAGGTGGGCCAAGTTATGCAAGGAGAGGGGGGAGGAGGAAGGGAGGTCACGGCAGGCAAAGAGGAAGTCGGTGGGGGTGAGTTAGGGGCCATAAAGAAGGGCATGTTTCGGGGCAGGGCAGTTGGGTGTGGGTCCCTTATGAGGAGCGGTGGATGGATCAGCCGGCTGGTGTGGCTGGTGGGACAGGCAGCATGACGGCAACACAAGGGCACACAGCCCAGTGCAGCGCAGGGAGTCAATGCCAGCAACAGAGGTTGGTAGAAGGGTGGCGAAGCTAACAGGGCGCAACACGGCCCCAGTATGTTGGTTGGAAGCCATAGAGGGGTCTTTGACGGCCTTCTCTACACCGCGGGAATGCATGAAGCACACACCTGGCTTACTCCATGGGGGACTCGGGCTGGATGCAGAACATGACACGGTTGAGGCTGCAGGTGCTGATGAAGTATGGGGTGTGGACGAGGAGGATGTGTTTTAGTTGGATTATGAGGAGGACCTGGATGACTGGGAGGATGGGGAGATTCGCGTCAAAGAGGTGAGCGGGATACTAGAGAAGGTGAAGGGGCGCAGGAGCGGTGCAACACCTTCTTCTCTTACTGTTTTTCAGGCTTCAACATCTAGCACAAAAGGACACAAGGTTCTCCAGCAAAGAAGGCGGTGGGCACAAGTCACCATTGGATGCTGGTGCTCCTGGCTGCAGTGTCCAAGGTAAGGGGGACTGGTGGGCCCCATGGGGGGATCGGAGGGGCAGGGCCAGCGCAGCCCAATACAAGTCTAATGGTGTAGGGTAGGACTAAATACACACTACGCCTAGTACAGGTGGGGTATTTGTAGGCGGTAAGGACCAGGTGGTTGAAACAGTGCTGCCGCCACAGGGCGGGCGGCAAGCATGGATAAGAAAGATGATGCCAGGGATGGGGCCAGACACAAGAAAAGACTCCCATATATGGGACTTGCTATGCTTTTTGGGTCGCATGTAGCAGATAAGACTAAAGCAAGGATTTGGAAACACAACTATGTTGGCGTGTTCAAACTACTTAACAGAGATATACAGGCGAAGCAAGGTTCTAAGGAAGAGGAGTGGGAGCTGGTGCATAGGCCTAAGGTCCTCATAACTGTGGACAATTGGACCTCTGCATTTTTTATTCATGACAGTATTTACTGTGAAAAATACCCAGACAGGGCCATTGCCATGTTTAAATACATGGATATCATTCATAAGGCCCAAATGCATTTTGGGGGTTTTGCGTGGCTGAGCTATGATGAAGAGTTCAAGGCCAGAGTGAGCGTTAATCCTGAAAAGCCATGGGGTGACGTGGATTCAGAGTTATGGATGCAATGGATGGCCTCTTCACATTCAGCAGCATCCACCCACATGGCTAGTGGTCTCCCGGTGGTTTACAAGCCGTTTCAGCAGCATCCCACTCAGGGAGGGGCTTGTATGGCAAAGAGGGCCCCAGTGCCTAGCTGAGGATCATGTTGGAACTTTAACAAGGGGTTTTGCTCTCGGCACCCCTATAAATTTAAACATGAGTGTGCCAAATGTGGAGGGAGACACCCAGTTATCCAATGTTTTTCCCTCGCTAGTCTGGCTGAGCAGTGGAGATCTACCAGGGGCAGAGTGAGGGCAAGGTGTTCCTGGGCAGAAGGGCACCTTCTCCAATTAAGTTGGAGAGGCTACTGCCCTGGTTGTGCACGTATCCGGATACGGACATGGCGCTCAAATTGTAATGGGGTTTCAGAGAAGGTTTCTGAGTGGGATACCAAGGGCCACAGTTGAGGAGATGGGCGGACAATTTGCAGTTAGCTAAGGCCATGTCTAAAGTAGTGGTGACTAAACTGAGTAAGGAAGTGGCAAAGGGGATAATTGCAGGCCCCTTTTACGAGTGGCCAATGGATGATTTGATGATTTCACCTTTAGGGGTGGTACCAAAAAAGAGCAAAGGGGATTTCCAGCTGATACATCATTTGTCATATCCTGAAGGGGCATCAGTGAATGATTTAATCACACCGGAGGATACGCAAGTGGTTTACGCCTCAGTAGATGATGCCATTCGGCTCATAAAGGGGTGTGGGAAGGGTGCTGAGCTGGCTAAGTGCAACATCAAAGCAGCTTTTCAGTTGCTTCCCATGCACCCTGATGACTTCTCTCTGCTGGGGATGCAGTTGGGTGGGCCCATTTACGTGGACAGAGTGCTGCCCCTGGGGTGCATGATTTCCTGTGCTTTGTTTGAGGCATTCAGTACCTTCTTGCAGTGGGTTTTTATTCAGGTGAGTAGACATCGGACGGTGTCGCACTATTTGGACAATTTCCTTTTTCTGGGGATGCCACATTCTGACTCGTGTTGTAGGGCATTGCAGTGTTTTGAGCAATTGGTGGTGGATTTTGGGGTGCCCTTGGAACCTGAGAAGGCAGAGGGCCCTAGCCGTGTTTTGACCTTTTTGAGCATCAAACTAGACACAATGACTTTTATGGCACGTCGGCCGGCTGTGAAGGTTGAGGAGATTCTCCTGTTTTTGCGGCAGATCAGGTCGAGACAGAAGATTGAACTGAGCGTGGCCCAACAGCTCCTGGGTTTCCTTAACTTTGCATGTAGGATGGTCCTGGATGGTAGGGCTTTTTGCAGGTGCATGGGGCTGGTGATGTCAGGTGCATGCCCCCCTCATCACAGGATTCGACTGACAATGGGTTTGCGAGAAGACATTAGGGTATGGGACCTGTTCTTGACACAGTTCAACGGGGTCTCCATGTCCTTTCGGGAGGAAGACACTGTCTGGCAGGTGCAGATTTTTTCAGCCACGGCGGGTGCCTGTGGTTTTGGTCTTTTTCAGGGATGGGTGGTGGTGTGCCAAGACAGTGGTTGAGTCAAGGCAGGAGCATTGCCTTTTTGGAATTCTTTCCTCTGCTGGTGGCTTTGTCGGCATGCAGTGATGAACTGGCCAACAGGACAGTGATGTTCCACATGGATAATCTGACAGTGGTTGAACTGGTGAACAGACAGAGAGTCAGGGATCTCAGGGTGCTGTGGTTGCTGAGGAGGTTTATGTTGCATTGCTTGACTTTGAATATCATATTTAAGGCTGCGCATATTCCAGGGGTCAACAATTCCATTGCAGATTCCCTGTCACGTTTGCAGTGGCAGAGTTTCCACTAATTGGCACCCGGCACAGAGGAACACAAGTCAGCGGTCCTGGCAGACATTTGGGAGTGGGGGCATGATGGTCATGAGACTGGTGGAGATGTCACTAGCTGAATCAACTCTCTTGAGTTATCACCTTGCATGGTTGGAATTTCAGGATTTTTAAGTTTTTGGAGGGCAGTTTTGGAGGCCAGAGCAAGGAATGCTTGAGGCTCAGGTGCTGCGTTTTGTAATATTTTTGATTCAGAATGCCACAATTGGGGGCAAGTTGGAAGGAGTATCTTTTTATGGGAAGTTGTTTTTTGGCTGAGACCCGGCAAAGGATGACATTTTGGGAAAAATGCTGAAAGGTTTGTGGAGAATGAGAGGGAGGTCCAGTGCTGTGCATGAGGCTATTACATTTTACTTGCTTTTGGACATTTTGCATGTCTGCCTCTTTGTTGTGTGAATGCCCATGAGGTGGGTCTTTTTCGTTTGTGTATGATATAGATGTTTTTTGGGGCATTTCATGTGTCTGAATTATTGGGTGTTGGAAAAGCTTGTGGTGTAGGGGTGGGAGATGTGCAAAGGCAGGGTGAGTGCCTGGGGATCTGGTTGAGGCGATCTAAGATGGTTCAACTGGGAAAGCAAAAATGGATATGGTTGGACAAGGGGGGGCGATGGAGGCATGCCCAGTGCGGGAATGGGACAATTTCAAGGCGCACAGGGCGGGCAACAGGAGAGTGTGTTTTGTCATGAGAATGAAATGAGCTTTCCAGTTGTTGTCCGTTTTGAGAATGGTTTTGAGATGCCTGGGGAGGCAGGCGGGTAACTTTGGTACTCACTCCTTCAGGATTGGTGTGGTAAGTGTGTCAAGTTTGGGGCTGGGTTTTGTTCTTCAAGTGTAGGGTTTTCTGAGATGGGGGAGATATTGTTGCACTCTGACATTTGTTTCTCCTTCCAGGCTGTGTGCGTGGCCCAGAGAAAGATAAGGCGGTCACGTGGTTGGTCGGACACTCTTCATTCATTGGGCGGCTAAATATGCAGAGAAGCAGGTTTAGGGACGATCTCTGGGACTTCTGAGTAGCAGGCACCAGGTGTTGGGGTGGGGAAAGAGCAGAATGAGATGGGAAAATTTGCTTCCTTTTATCACATCGATTATGCCGACATGGGGATGTCCTGATGTATTGGTGTTACACCTTGGGGAAAATAATCTGGTCCGTCTCTCTGGGCTCACACTAATACAACACATGCAATGGGATCTGGCACTGCTGCAGCACAACATGCATGGAACTTGTTTGGTGTGGACTGAATTTGTGCCCAAGAGAAAACAGGAGAGGAGCACTGAAACATGGGGTTATTGAAAGGGCACGGACAAAGCTCAATAGGGCTATGCAGGTTTTCTGATGGGCTCATGATATTAAAGTGCTGTTGCACAATGGGATAAAAGAGGATGAGCATGACAGTGTGCATCTCTCAGTGATGGGAAATGCCGAATACATGTTGGAGTTGAGTTTCTTGCTGACCAATCTGTTCGAGGAGAAGTTTTGGCAGAGTGAGCCTGTTGGAAAGGCATGAGGTGTTGCAGTGGGTTCGCTGGTGGGGCAGCAAAACGTCAAAAGGGTTTGGGCTGGCTAGCAGTAGGTGGGGGAAGGTGGAGAGTCAGATGCAAGCCTGTCCACCCTACCAGGGGGGGGAAAAGAAGCAGGTGAAGGTTGACAGATTGGGGGATGCCCAATCCAGACAGGGGTCAAAAGGAATAGGGGGATGTGTGGGAGAATGGAAGTGGAGGCCGGGTGAACGAAGGATGAGTAGGGGAATGAAGTGAGAATGGAAGCTGGGGAATTCCAAAGGTTAAAGGTAAAGAGCTGTTCAGTTAAAGTTCTAGTTATGTTAATGTATTATTACAATGAGCAAGCCTGTCCTAATAAATGGCCTTTTACACTAGTAATCGGGTGTCGTAGTCTATGTTCCGATGTAGGGCCCCATCGAGAGCTGGACGCAGTCCAGTCTTTCCACGGGAGCATTCGGGCCAGATGTAGGTGGCTGAGGCTAGGATAGGCTGGGGGGGTTTCAAGGGAGGGTTTAGGGGAAGGGTATATAGGGAGTATCTGGAGAAGGGATCAGTCTCTTCTGCACCAGCTTGTCGCGCTGCGCTGAGGTTGGCCACCCGGCCTCTCTACATGAAGGAAAGAGGTGGTGCGCTGGGGTAGGGAGTGTGCATGTGGGGTTTCCCTTTGGGGGAGGATTTGTTGCCAGTGTTAGTGCAGGTTGCTCGCTGCAGGCAGTAAGTTGGGGAGGGTGAAGAGTCAGATGTGGGCCTGTCCACCCTTCCAGGGGGGAAAAAGAAGCAGGTGAAGGATGACAGATTTGGGGATGCCCGATTCAGACAGGGGACAAAAGGAATAGGGGGATGTGTGGGAGAATGAAAGTGGAGGCTGGGTGAGCAAAGGATAAGTTGGGGAATGAAGTGAGAGTAGAAGACGGGGGAGTTCCAAAGGTTAAAGATGAAAAGTTGTTCATTTAAAGTTCCAGTTATGTTAATGTATTATTACAGTGAGCAAGCCTGTTCTAATAAATGGCCTTTTACACTAGTAAAATGGTGTCAGAGTCTATGTCCTGATGCATAATGCTTTTCTGCCCCCACCCCTTTCAAGCTTCTCAGGTCTGGTACCCTTCATAACAAAGGCAACCAAATCGCGGCATGTCATGGTAATACTGTGTGTACAGTCCTGACTTTTCATTTGGTAAACCAGTGCATTCTGGGAGTTTTAGTAATGCCGGTTCACCATTTAGTCAGTTGCATTACAGGCGCCTAAATGCAGTGGATAGTGAAAGGAAGCCCATGGAACGTGAATCTAGCGAGTCAAAGTCCTACAGCCATCCTTCGTTTATTGCCCGACACTAGCTCTCGTCCCGCGCTGCATGATGAAAACTACATTCTGTTGAAGATCGTAAGTGCCATGGCCTCACATTCTTTAAGATATGCTCTGGAGTAGACCTAGTCATCAAGAGGCCTCTATGGAGAAACTATTAGGTGGCAAGTGCATTAAAAAAATGGACATGTTGGAAAAATCAACATGCAAGATCAAGTGGATATTTTTTAATATAGGCAATGTCTACATTTGCAACTTCAAACATTTACTAGAAATGCCATGTCAAGAGATTTTAGAATGACATATTATTAATGCAGTTCTTTTCAATTATGTTTTTGACAACTGTTATGTAAGTGAAGAAAACAATACTTCTTCTGTATGTTTCATTATACAGTTAGTAATCCTGATTTGTTATTCTCTTGTTCAAATAACATTGCATTTAACATATTACTGTCACCACTAGTAGCAAGACAATACTGATTACGTCAAGTAGTAGAATTTTGTAGATTTTTACGAAGAATTAACATTTTCATGGTAGTGTACTTTGTTAAGTAATAATTATTATCATTTTGTTCTTACAGCATAGCAGTATTACCACATAGATTTCACTTTAGCCAATATTTTCATATAAAACATCAAAAAATTATGTAAAAGAAATATAATGGCCAAGTGAGTCACTGGAAGATGCTTATCCCATGAAGTACAAACTTTGGATATCTATCGCTGGTCAGTGTTGTTTAGCCTTTTCTTTATCTTATCTTGTCTTGGGTGAGAGCTTTCAATATGGGAAAACAGTGTTCCACTGCCCTAGTGGTGATCATTCAGTAGTCATGTATTAATCAGAACAATATCAGATAACTCCAATCTCTACCAGAACCACCAACCATCTTCCCTTCACAACCTTCACATTCTAGTCCATTCTACATCAATTATTTTCAGTATCAAAAATACACAAGCATAGCACATTCAGCCAACAAAGCACAACTCCCACTTTTCAGATGTCACATACCAGACAGCCTGTTGAAAAACTTATTGTGGTCTTACCAAGAGCATTCAGGGGCTTGGAGGCAGGGGCATAGCTTTAGTAAGATTGTGTGGGTGTGAGCATTGGATTTCCCAACAGTCATGTTGGCACTTAATGTTAAAATACAGTATACGATGAGAAGGGAGAACAAGACCTGCCTAAGGGGCAGCAGAAAGGGAGGGGAATGCAGTGGGCAGTGGGCATGCTTGGTAGGAGTACTAAGTGAAAAGACAACAGCTTATGTTGTGAAATAACCAACATTTTTGAAGTATTACCAAAAGACTGTGGTGGTCATTACGACCCTGGCGGATTACTTCCGCCAGGGCCGCGGGACGCGGTGGCACCGCCGACAGGCCGGCGGTGCCCCGTGGGGCATTCTGACCGCGGCGGCTTAGCCGCGGTCAGAGAAGGGAAACCGGCGGTCTCCCGCCGGTTTCCCGCTGCCCCCAAGGAATCCTCCAAGCCGGCGCAGCTTGCTGCGCCGGCTTGGGGATTCCGACTCCCCCTCCCGCCATCCAGTTCCTGGCGGTTCTCCCGCCGGGAACCGGATGGCGGGAGGGGGAGTCGCGGGGCCCCTGGGGGCCCCTGCAGTGCCCATGCCAACGGCATGGGCACTGCAGGGGCCCCCGTAAGAGGGCCCCAAAATGTATTTCACTGTCTGCCTTGCAGACAGTGAAATACGCGACAGGTGCAACAGCACCCGTCGCACCTTCCCACTCCGCCGGCTCGATTACGAGCCGGCTTCATGGTGGGAAGGTCGTTTTCCCCTGGGCTGGCGGGCGGCCTTTCGGCGGCCGCCCGCCAGCCCAGGGGAAAACTTGGAATACCCTCCGCGGTCTCTGGACCGCGGAGCGGTATTCCTGACGCGCAACATTGACGGGCGGCCTCCGCCGCCCGTCAATGTTGGAATGAGGGCCTGTGTGTTTTTAGGTCAGGCGCGCAAGTGCAAGGTCTGTTGTAATCCATCTCTGGGCTTTTAACCTCCCCCACCAAACGTGCATTACTATCTCTCATTCATGGGCTTGGCTTTAAAAAATCCTTTGTTATCATTGGTAAACGCTTTACATTTGTCCCTGGTTGGGGCAGTTTTGTTATGGCCTCGGCCATCGACCGTATTACATGGATAATTGCACTTTTGCCGATACATTTCATTGTGAGCAAACTTAATTTTCCTTTTGTGTCTCTCCTTTGTGCTTAGTCTAATGGTGGCCGTGGTGCTTTGAATCGGCTCATTTATGTCAACTGTTTTACTTTTCATTTTCAATATATGTGGCAAGAAAAGTCCAGTTAGGAATTTACAACGCTAATAGCTCAAATTTGAGTAAACGTGAGACCAATTGCATTGCAAATGATTGTTTCCTTTCCTCCTCCATTTGCCTCCTGCGTTTTCTGGTGGGCAAACAAAGTCATTATCAGCACACACGCAAACCAATTTGTATGCATGATAAACTGTGTTGCCAAGACAGTGGGCACCCTTGGTGCCCTTATACTTTTATGCTTTACATTCCTGATTGCTAAGCGTGTAAAATGAGGAGAGAGAGCTTCTTTAGCGTATTCTCGAGACCTCACATACCTTGACTCCCTCTTGACATTGTAAAAAGTGATTTGAAGCATTTTCAGAGAAAATCACACCACGCATTGACTTTCCCTTCAGTTGTACCATTCACTCGAAAATATTTTGCATTACCAGGTTATATACATTCTCAAATGCTACAAGCGGAGTTTCATAGCTTTACCGCTGTTTGAGCTATGTGTGTTTGTATGGGCTGCTCATTGTGTTGCCATTTCAAATAGACTTGGAATGCTATGTTGGAGTGTGTTTTTTAAAAGCAATATTAACATGAAAAGCTTTGAATATATTGTATGATGTAGCGGCATAGAAAATGTGTTAAGATAGAAAATAATGCACACGTTTGAAATGTGCCCACGGGGAGTGGTTACCAATGTTTACGAAGACTAATGAAAGCTGTTAATTCTGAATTATTATGCAATAATGTTTTGAATTTGTATTAGCATATCATAATTAGAGTTATGTATTAAGAGGTTGCTTATTAAATTAGAAGGCCTTAGCTTAGCGAGGGTCTGGGCCTAGCTGCCTGGTCTCATATTAAACTGCATTTTCTAACGTGCAATGTGTTGTTTTTCTAAAGGACACAAAGCTGTACTTTTCCAGAAGTGATATGTGTGTAGTCGTAGTAAATTCTTGCTCAAGGAGACGTTCTTGCTGAATGCAACACTGTAATTTATAACAGGTGCAAGGTTAACTGTAGTAGGAGAAAACAATGGAGACACTGACTGGAGTGCAAAGTGTAACTTTTCCTACCTGACATTCCAACCAATGAAGACGTCAATAACATGGACCAATCCGCGACATGAGAACTGTGGTTTGTGGAAAATTCTGGTAAGATGCGTGAAGAATTATTGGACAGAGATAACAATGCACCAATTATTAACCAATGAGGAGTTAAGGGCTAATTAGACAGTTTTGATTTAACAGAGGGAACCAAGGAGCTTAAAGGAGACTCCACTCACTCACAAAGACTTTTCACTCTTTTGCTTTGTCCTGATACTTTAAACCATCCTCTACCCATTCTTACCTGATAATTACTTCCCCTCCATATGAGGGAAGATCCTATTCCTCAGCTATGCTATATTGAGACTTTGCCCCGTCCTATCTCTGCTGGTGGTGAATCAACTGATGTCCTGAGGACGAAGACTGACACTGTTTGCTGATCTGTTGGATTGGTAACTATCTGATGCAAAATTGTAATTGTCTGTGTGCCTTTTCTTTCTAGGTACCAACTGCTATTTGATAGAGGCATAGTTTAGATGTTTTCCAAATTCGTGTTTTCTAAAATGTTTTGCATGAAGCCCAAAATGCTAATGCTGATTTGAGGTTAGTTAAGGAGTTCACAAGTATCTTGTGCAAATAGACAAATGACTGACTTCTTGCTTTGTTGAATCATGTATTACTGAGACTTCATATTAATGACGTGCCTAAATACTGAATGAATATTCTCTATGCATTAATTAACTGTGTTCAAATTGCTAATTAGAAGAGTTCCTAATGAAGTTTATTGAAATTGAGATTAACAGAGATGACATTAGATTGTAATCAATAGGGAAATAAATATCCTAACTCTTAACTAAATTGTTGTGGTTATTCATGACTGAAGGGTCATGGTGTGTTCAACTTATTGATTCTTATTAAATGTTATTGATTAGCTTGTTGATTAGTTACTGTAAATATTGATGGGGTTATTGATCTATTGATTTGTGATGCCAAAAAGACATCTCATACTGGGAAGTCCCCGAACGTGGTCCAAAGGTTCGTCGACCTTTACGCGTCTCCTTGTAAGTTTACTTATTAAGGCTCTGACGCGCTAGCAGTTTTTGGTAGCAGTGGGATGGTTTGGACCTTTGGGGCCCCAGTACGAGGTACCACGGTTTTATAGAGTCGATGGTCCAAAAATTACAGTTTTTGTAGAAAAGGTGTTGGTTTCTGGTAGAGACTGATGGGTGTGGTTTGGAAGGAAGCAAAGTGTATTGACTAAAATTGGGTTTTGTGTTTTTTTTTTCCTTTCAAGGATGCAAATTGGAGAGATGATGTGCCCCTAAGTCCCAAATGAATTTCCCAGAATCTCTGAGCTTGCTGAAGGAAGTTTGAGTATGTTCTCGGCATTCCAGTGATAGTGTAAATGAAGTAGATTTTGCGCTTGCACAGGTTATGCATATCGCAGCTGAACTGTGAAGTTTGTGAGGATTTTGGGCCAGATGATGATGTTTTAGTAGGAGTGGGCGTACTCCGCAGTATGAGAGAAGGGAAGTCGGCGCACTTCATGTGAGTGTGGCGCTTTGTGCTAAAAAATTGTCCACGTGGTTGTTGATGATGTACGGACCCTGCGTGGTCTAAGACTCCGGAGTATATTGATAAGTGTATGAGACACTTGGTTTATGTTGTAATTTCTGCGGTTTAATAGGTCAATGGTGAAGTCGACAAGTCGGGTATGAGTCAAGGAGAGTGAATGAAAACTTCGATGGAGATTTGGTGAGTTCTAAAGTGCACTGGAACAATAATCCATTGACAAGTCGAGAGTAAAATTTGCGGGTCAAATTTTGCTTGCGAGTGCGGGATCTGAGAAGGAGAGAGTTGTGGCAGAGGCTAAGCGAAATTTCTGTAAAGTTCTGAAGCGATGGTTTTACCCTTTCCAGTAGTAAACTGGCAAATTTTGAGTTTTATTTGGTTGGTGCTCGCAATATATTGCATTAGTTTGCAATATATTGCCGCAGGACTTTGTCAGCCGCAGTGTGTATGAGGGTGATGTCATTGGAGCCGCGCTGGGATAGGTTGGTTAGTGAGAAGGGTCGCACACGGATTGGCAGCCGTCCGTGGGAGGCAAAAGGTTGAGAAGGTAGGCGAAGAGAGTTCTGGGAATTAAAGTCACTTCCTGATTTGATTGTGAACAAAATAAAAGACGTAAAAATGAAAATTTTCAAGGCTTTAAAGAGCGCCTTGAGGGAAGACGTATATATTACCGCAAGTGTAGGGGGGTACACCGCCAGAGGATACACCGGCTTATACTGTAATGGAGGAAAAGGAGGTCGCACCATGGGGGTCATTCTGACCCTGGCAGTCATGGACCGCCAGGGCCAACGACCGCGGGAGCACCGCCAACAGGCTGGCGGTGCTCCCATGGGCATTCTGACCGCGGCGGTACAGCCGCGGTCAGATACGGGAAACCGGCGGTGTCCCGCCGGTTTCCCGCTGCCCAAGGGAATCCTCCATGGCGGCGCTGCAAGCAGCGCCGCCATGGGGATTCTGACCCCCTTACCGCCAGCCTGGCTCTGGCGGTTTTGACCACCAGAACCTGGCTGGCGGTAATGGGTGTCGCGGGGCCCCCTAACAGGGCCCCACCAAGATTTTCAGTGTCTGCCAAGCAGACAATGAAAATCGCAACGTGTGCAACTGCACCCGTCGCACCCCTTCCACTCCGCCGGCTCCATTCGGAGCCGGCATCCTCATGGGAGGGGGTTTCCCGCTGGGCTGGCGGGGGGACTTCTGGCGGTCGCCCGCCAGCCCAGCGGGAAACTCAGAATAACCGCGGCGGTCTTTTGACCGCGCAGCGGTATTCTGGCGGTTCCCGCTTGGCGGGCGGCTCCCGCCACCCGCCAAGCTCAGAATGACCCCCCATGTCTTTGGCTAAAGCAATGGTGCAAAGATACAGAGAAAGAGGGGTGCTTAGCGCTTCTGGAGCACGGAACGGTCAATTTGAGGATTTTGGAAAATTTGCAGAGGGTGCTAAATGAGCTAAAGCCACCTCCGAGGCCTGCACAGTTTGAGGCACTAGCAATTTGGGAGCTGATGGCAATATGACAGCAGCAACAGAAATTTGAGAGGAGAATGAGGAAAGCAAAAAAGACACTAGCGGAGGCCTGGTGGGATAGTGCACAGAGAGTTTGGAGAAGAGAAACAATAGATGGAGTCAGGCTGTTTCTAGCAATAGCTCAAGAAGGTGAAAACAAAGGGGGAAAAGCCACTTGTAAGACTGACAAAAGTCCTTCCAAAGACAAAGAGGCTAGGAAGCCCTGGTCAGAGGTAGATGATTCAGATGATGATGAGTTCCTTAATCAGTTACTGAATGATCAACCGCCGCCATATGCAATAGATGACAATAGACCGAGTACTAGTACATGTCCTGCAGGTTCGACCAAAGAGAAGGTGACAACGAATACGATACACGTTAGTCCCGTCTCGACACCAGTCCTAGTGCAGAGTAGTTTTAGCATGTCCACTGCCCACGGTATGCAATCTCAGCTGCAACCACCACAGGTTCAGAGAATTTACCCCGATGTCCCAATTTTAGAGACTACCACAAATCTGATGTTGCCGACAGAGCAAATATATGGAAGACCAAAGTTGATTCAGACTGAGCCAACTCCACCTTTACTGCCCCAGGTGCAGCAGAATATGATTCCGAATGATACTTCGGTCACAGGGCCACAATCAACCATGGCACCAGTGATGAACCAGAATATAGGAGTTAGTCCTCCACAGGTTTTGGGGAACAGGCACACACCAGCCACCATATCTTTGCCTATTACAATTGGTCCACCAGTACCATTGTATGCGCAGGCAAAGCCTAGTTTATGCGATCAAGGGGTAATGACTCAAGATGTGACAAGAGGAGGATTCGTAGGAAGCTCTCAAGGAACGACTCCAGTGGAACCGACATTTGAAGGATCTAGACCCCTGTTAGACTTCAGTCCGATTGGGGCTCCTCCAGAGGCTATGAGACAGTCAGGTTCAAGACTGTTAACTCTGCAGATCTTGAGTGTGAATATACCACAGACACCTTTAGCTCAGGCTGGGAATATCTCATTACAGGGTTTAACTACACAACAGCTGACCGACTGGCTAGACAAGCTTAATACTCCACAGACTGCTCCTGTATCCACAGGGAGAATGGAAGGAGAAGAACACCTGAATTTTGTGAGGTTGGGCATAGAGGGAAATGAGCTTGTTGAAGGGAGCATGGGAGTGAACAGGTTAGAGTCATGCACGGAAGCAGAATTGAGATACTTGTGTCCAAAGATAACTAGAGAAGTGAGCAGGGTGCACCAGAGGTTGGCAAATTTGGCAAATAAGTACGGCGTAGATTTAGAAAATACCAAACATCTGAAGAGGAGTTATAGGTTAGATTTTGAGCCTAAGGACTTTGAACACATGAGGTCTACTGGGATGAAGGCACACCTCAAGGAGATACTGCAGAGTGCACAAGTTTGGGGAGCCTTAGAAAAGTGAGAAGGCATATGGGCGAAGAAAAGAGACAAGAGGAATAGTGACTGCATAGAGCAGCCAGCAAAAGCGTTACCGGACACCGGTACGGTAAAGATGTTACCAATGAGAGAGACTGCCGGAGGGGTTCTTGTCCATGTACCATGGACTAGAGGTGATATTCTATCATTTACGAATGATTTCCCCAGGCTAAGGGAGAAGCCAATAGAGTGGTATCAGCAGACGGACAGGTTTGTGAAACTTGCAAAATGCCTTTGGGAAGACCTGAATACTCTCTTTGAGATCATAGTCCAGCTGATTTGTGGCTTGAGTGCAAGAGGAGCGTGGATTGGCTGAACGAGGAACCGGCAAGGGACAGAATCACAGGAGCACAGTCTCCTGAGGTGATGAAGTATTACTATAAGGTGATTGAGTTTCTGAAATTGAGAGATTCACTGAAGAATATTGATTGGCAAAGGATTGATCGAATGGCTCAGGAAGCCATGGAGTCTATACATGCCTACTATGAGAGGTTGTTGAAGGTGTTCAATCACTACAGTGGTACAGAGGTTGTTGAGGCAAAGGATATGAATCACCTTGTGTTTAGATTTGTTGAAGGGTTGAGACCTGAGATTAGCCAGATGATTAAGAGTCACTTGATTTGCTGGCAAGCAAAGCCGATTGATGAGGTGTTGCAGTATGCAAAGTACTCTAGTGACGAAATTGAGTTAAAGCAGAGAAAGTTAAAGGAGAAAGCGATGGTGATGCAAATTAAGGCAGCACAGTCAGGGATGCAGGGAGGTTGTGTGCAGCAGATGGCGCAACAGCCGCAAGGCAATGGGATGTTTCCAGCGCAAATGAGAGGTAGAGGTTGAGGAGGTTTTGTGAACCGAAGTACAGATTTGAACACTGTAGTGGTTCAAAACGATGTACAGGGAATGAAGAAGATGTTACCTTGTCATGCTTGCGGGGTCGTTGGACATTGGAAGCAGGAGTGCCCGATGATGGTGCAGGAGGGTGTTGTTCAACAAAGCAATTATGTCAGTTCATTCCAAAATGTGAGAGGACCGAGATTGAGGGGTCCAAATCCGAATTTCCCGAATAATGTGAATCAAACGCAAGGGTTTTTATCCATGCAGCAGGTGCAGATGCCGCGTATACAGCCGATGCAGTTACAGCAAATGCAACAGCAGGTTCCCATGGTACCTAGACAGCAAATGCAAGTGTCTTTAGCGCCAATGGAACAGCAACAGGTGATGCTTCCTCAACAGGTCACAGGTCAAAGAATGAGTCAAAATAACACAGTGCAACAGTACCCATAGCGTGGTGAGAATGAAATAAACGATGAATGGTTGGATGAGAGCTCAGATAGTGACGAGTGTAGGCTTGCAGCGTCCTTAGATTAGACCAGAAAGGTCCCTATGTTCAGGGGAAGGTAATGGGTCATAAGGTTTCATTCCTGGTTGACACAGGAGCTACACGCTCTACAGTCAGAAGTGCAGAAGTTCCGAAACTACCCCTTTCGGACGGACAGCTAAGGTAGTGGGAGTAGCAAACCAACTCCTGACTAACCCGATCACAGATCCGGTTCAGGTTGAGCTTGGCACTGTCCAAGGATTGCACAGATTCATGGTTTCTGATTCAAGTCCCGTGTCCTTACTGGGAAGAGACTTACTGTGCAAGACGAGGTGTTCAATCACCTGTTCCAATGAGCGAATTGAGGTACAGACGAACAGCGATGATGAAGGGGAGGAACAGGCTTCAGAGCCTGAAACTGAGACCACCGATGAGGAGTATCCTCTGATTAATTTCTTCCCGATGTTCACAGTGGCTGATCTCCCAGCAGACTTGCAGGGAACAGTCCAAGAGAAGGTGTGGGACTTGATAGGGAAAGAAGTTGGACTGATAAAAGGAGTAGAGCCAGTTAAAGTCAGTGTGAAGCCAAATGCTGCATTACCCCAGGTACCGCAGTATCATATGGCACAAGATGTCCTTATAAATGTTGCGCAATTAATTGCAGACTTTGTTAAACAGGGAGTCTTGAAAGAAGTGATGAGCAGCCCATGTAATTCACCAATAATGGGACTGAGAAAGCCTTGTGGGAAGGTTCGGATTGTCCAAGATTTGAGAAAGGTCAATGACATAGTGGTGAAATGCTGCCCAGTGGTGCCACATCCAGCTGTTATTGTTTCAGATTCCATGCGATGCAGAATGGTTCACAGTCATTGATCTGTCCCAAGCATTCTTTTCTGTGCCTCTTCATGAGGACAGCCAATTTCTCTTCAGTTTTAAATTCCTGGACAAGGCTTACAGTTGGTGTCGAATTCCTCAAGGGTTTTCGGAATCACCTTCCATATTCAATCAGATACTGAAGAAGGATTTGGAGTCATTGGAGCTGCTTTTCCAATCAACTCTAGTGCAGTACATTGATGATTTGTTGATCGCATCCAAAACAAGGGATGAGTGCAAGAATGATTCGATCACCTTACTGAATCACCTGGGAAAGAACGGACACAAGGTGTCCCCAAAGAAATTGCAATATTGTCAGAAAGAGGTGAAGTACTTCGGTCATCAAATTGAGAAAGGGTCGAGGAAGTTATCCAGGGAAAGAGTAACTGCACTATTACAGATGAACCCCCCAATAACACGGAGAGATGTTAGGATGTTTTTAGGAATGGTGGGTTACTGTTGTCAGTGGATCCCGAATTTCTCAGTCATCTGCAAGCCATTGGTGAGACTGACGGTTAATGAGGGGCTGGATGTGATAGTGTTTGGGAGAGAAGGAAATTAAAGCGTTTACTGAGTTAAGGGAAAGCATGTGCAGGGCTCCAGCTTTAGGTATGCCTGATTACACGAAGCCTTTTGTTCTGTTTTGTCATGAACGTGATGCATGTTCTTTGTCTGTCTTGACACAGGTCCATGGAGGTGTAAATTACCAGTAGCATATTTTTCAGCTACTTTGGACCCAGTTGCAGCAGCCTTACCAGGTTGTCTGCGTGCAGTAGCTGCATTTGGACAAAGCCTCAAACAGTGTGAAGGTATAGTGATGGGACATCCCATAACAGTCATGGTCCCTCACTCAGTTGAAATCCTGTTGACCCGTACTAAAACACAGCACATGACAAATGCAAGATTGACTAAATATAAAACGATCATAATGGGGACACCAGATGTAACGTTGAAAATATGTACAGTATTGAACCCGGCAACTTTGCTTCTAAGTAAAAATACAGAGGTTGAAAATGTAGAAGATGTAGAACATGATTGTCTTGAGGTAACAGAAATGTGCACAAAACCGAGGCCTGATATTAAAGATACACAATTGGAAGAAAATTACCAAATTATCTTTGTCGATGGCTCATGTTTGAGAAACTCAGTAGGAGTGCTGAGAGCCTGATATGCTCTAAGCACAATTTCTGGTATCTTGGAAGCGTCTTGGCTTCAAGGGGTGTATTCTGCTCAAGTAGATGAACTGGTTGCTCTTACTAGAGCTTGCCATGCCTCTGCCCAGATGAGAGTGACTATCTATACTGATAGTCGATACGGATTCAGAATTGTCCATGATTTTGGCCAATTATGTTCACAGAGGGGTTATTTGACTTCTTCTGGTTCACCAGTGAAAAATGGTGAGAGAATTAAGGAGTTGTTGCACACGATTCAGTTACCTCATGAAATTGCCGTGGTGAAATGCAGCGCACACCTGAAGTCACAAGACTTTGTTTCAATGGGAAATGGATATGCAGATCAAGTCATTGAACTCTATATCGTTTAAGGATCAATGGGAATTGTTGCCTGAAACAGAAAATGAGACATGCACACGTTACGCATTAAGGGTGATTGATACGTTAGAAGAGTTGAGATTGTTGCAGGGTCGTGCCAGCAAGGATGAGAAGCGTTCTTGAGTTAGGATGCAATGTGTACAAAGACCAGATGACTTGTGGGTCTCAGATGAAGGGAAAATGGTCTTGCCGAACAGTCTTTTGTCACAATTTGCAAGGTTTTACCATGGTCAAGCACATATTGGGAGGGATGCCATGATCAGGTTGTTCAAAATTGACTCGTTTAACCCGAAATTAAGACAAGCTGCAGAAGTGATTTGCCATAGGTGTGTCATCTGCCAACAGATGAATGCGGGGAAAGGGACAGTGGTGAATTTGAGCCACATTGGGAGAGCTGGAGGTTCATTTAGCAGAATGCAATTGGATTTTATTGAGATGCCTGTGTGTGGAGGCTTGAGATATATGCTGATGATTGAGTGTATCTTTAGCCATTGGATTGAAACGTACCCTACACGCAGGAATGACAGCCTCACAGTAGCGAAGCTGCTGCTTAGAGAATTGATACCACGTTTCGGTTTTCTGATCTCTTTAGAATCAGATAGGGGAAGTCACTTCAACAACGAGGTGGTTAAGTTGCTGTGTGCAGCACTAAACATTGAGCAGAAGTTGCATTGTAGTTACTGCCCTGAACCATCAGGACTAGTGGAACAGATGAATGGTACCCTGAAGTCGAGAATGGCGAAAATGTGTGCAGCCACAAATTTGAATTGACCCGATGCATTACCCTTGGTGTTAATGTCAATGAGAAATACACCTAACAAGAAAACAGGACTGTCTCCTCATGAGATTCTCATGGGTCGAGCTATGAGATTGCCTGCAGTGCCTGCAAATACTCTTGTGAATATCACGGATGATATGGTGTTGGACTACTGCTAGGGTCTGGCTGATGTGGTCCGCTCTTTTTCTCACCGGGTGGAAGCTACCACCCTGCCACCGATAAATGATCCAGGACACAATCTGAGAGCTGGTGATTGGGTTGTCATCAAGAAACATGTAAGAAAGACGTGTTTGGAGCCACTTTGGAAGGGACCATATCAAGTGATACTAACAACTACTACTGCTGTGAAGTGCGCAGGAATTCCAAACTGGATCCACGCCAGTCATACGAAAAAGGTGACGTGTCTGACTGATGAGGAAGTTGAGTTGTTGAAAGTACCAACAACAGAAAAGGAAGTCTCAGGGCCGGAGAGTGATCGAAGGGTAACTGAGACAGAAGGAGAGCCCATTGAGGACGGCTTGGTCAATACAGTAAGAGACGAAGGAGAAGAGATCCAGAGGGGTGACGGCGAGCCTATCTCAACTGGGGCAGCAGGAGAGCCTAACCAGAGGGAGGTTCTCCCAGAAGCAGACGGTTATGGAAATGAATTTGAGCATTTGACAGACCCAGAGGGCGAAGAAGTCGAGGTGGGAGAGAGTAAGAGTGCCCAAACTCCTCCTGAGCAGATTGCAGGTCCATCAAGAGAAAACACCATAGAGCCAAGAGAGGGCGACGGGTGGCCACGGGAAAGATAAAAGACCGGAATGATACTGAAAGGAGGCAAGTGGCCAGAATTGCAAGTGAAAAGGGGAGAAGATGCAATAGAGGAAGAAGTGGATACAACAAGGAGAGAAGATTTAAGTGAAGGAGAGTTGCAAGGTGATAGCAAGTTGAAAAGAAAAAGAGTAGCAAACAGAAGGTACGCGGGTCCTGAATGGGTGTATGCAACAACAGCTGAATGGCAACAAGAGTTCTTGGCGTTTTGCTTTGATTGAGAAATTCCAGGTCAATACTTTGGAACCTGAGTCTGGCTGAAGAGACTGAATTGGTGTAAAGATCGAATTAAAGTTAAAAATTGAGAAATGAGACTGAGAATTTACCGGATGAGACTTTGAAACCTGAATTGACTTTGAAACCTGATTTTGACAAGCTGCTAACCTGAATTGACAAGGATCCTGGGAGTGAGACTGAAAGCTGTAAATTATTGCTCAATGAAGACTTTCGCTTGTTTGACTTTGCTGCGAGAAAAAAAAAAAGAGAGAAAATTCATTTTAACGATCCTCTGTTGTTGTTTGAATTAGCAATCCTTCACTTTCTGATTCTTTACAGATCATGGATAACATTAGGCAGGATAACAGAGGGATTAGGCATTGTAACTATTTGGGTGTTGGTTTAGGTTTTGTGTGTGTGATATTCATTATGGTTGTGGGTATGCCACTAATGGATAACAGTGGGGCTAACAATGCTACAATTCCTGAGACAACCACTGCACTAACAGCTTGGGAAAGGTTTGAGCTCAATACGAGATATTTGCATGATGGAACTAATGCAAAAGGGGAACTTTCCACTAACGTTTTCTATCGCTTGCTGAGTGAGTATGTTGACACAATGGATTCGAAGGATTGCTTTGTGTGCACACAGATTCATGTTTTGGTACAAGAGGGGGTCACCTATCATAGTTTGGCATTGACCTATGGGATAAGTTGTAGTCTGTTACTAACAAGATTCTATAACCAGGAAGAGATTCAATATTTCTATTTGAATTATGACCTTATGTTTTCTTGTGTACCTATAATGGAGGATTTGAGTGGGGTAGCTAGATACTATAGTATAAAGTTAGTTAAAGGATTCTTTTAATCAACATTGACGATTAATACATCTTATGCCCACCGCAATAATTTGACATGCTTGCTTACACCGGTAGAGAAGAGCTTTCTAGATCACATGGAAGATAGAAGAAGGGCATTAAAGGGTAGGTTAGAAAAAGGATTGCAGCAGCTGGCTTTTGCTAGTAGTGAAGGTTATGGTGAAATTAGGGAACAAGGGGAGCTAGCTTTAGATGCATTACACGTAGGGAAGCTTTGTAAATCCAGGCCGAAATCATACTATGACAATGTGTTTGTGGGAATGAGTGAATGTAAGCATGTGGTTTTGTTTCAGAGTAAATGGACGTTCATGTTAAATGGACAGGATCCAGCGGTCCCTGGGCTCTATTACATATGTGGACTTAATGCTTATTATCGTCTTCCAAAGGGATGGTATGGGACATGTTTTTTGGGTATAGTTTTCACAAAGATATATCAACTTGATGATTTGAAAAGGTTTCCAAAATTGTCTGAATTACATCGTACTAGACAGAAGAGAGAGACTGCTGCTGGTATAGTAGGAGACATATTTGGGGCGATAATTCCCTCAGTGGGAGTTATCTTGAACACCATAAAGATTCGGAAGTTGTCTACTTTTGTGGACAACTTGCTGACAAACATTTCAGGGGCTATACTCCTGATGGATACTGAACTTGCTGCAGAGAGGTCTATGACTCTTCAAAACAGGCTTGCTTTGGACATTCTTTTAGCAAAAAATGGCGGAGTCTGTAAAAATTGTATGGGGCAAAATCAAAGGGGAAGCCAATAAGGGAAGAAATTGAGTTGAGAGAATTTTAGGATGTAAAATTTGTGGGGAGAGGTTTGTGTGATGACAAGATTCATCAGAGGAGGGATTGTTAGAGTGTGTCTTTTAAAAGCAATATTAACATGGAAAGCTTGCAATATATTGTGTGATGTAGCTGCATAGAAAATGTGTTAACATCGAAAATAATGCACACGTTTGAAATGTGCCCACTGGGAGTGGCTACCAATGTATACAAAGACTAATGAAAGCTGTTTATTCTGAATTATTATGCAATAATGTTTTGAATTTGTATTAGCATATCATAATTAGAGTTATGTATTAAGTGGTTGCTTATTAAATTAGGAGGCCTTAGCTTAGCGAGGGTCTGGTCCTAGCTTCCTGGTCTCATATTAAACTGCATTTTCTAACATGCAATGTGCTGTTTTTCTAAAGGACACAAAGCCGTACTTTTCCAGAAGTTATGTGTGTAGTCGTAGTAAATTCTTTCTTATGAGAACCGATTTGCTCAAGGAGATGTTCTTGCTGAATGCAACAGTGTAATTCGTAACAGGTGCAAGGTTAACTGTAGTAGGAGAAAACAATGGAGACACTGACTAGAGTGCAAAGTGTAACTTTCCCTACCTGACATTCCAACCGATGAAGACGTCAATAACATGGACCAATCCGCGACATGAGAATTGTGGTTTGTGGAAAATTCTGGCAAGATGCATGAAGACTTATTGGACAGAGATAACAATGCACCAATTATTATCCAGTAAGGAGTTAAGGGCTAATTAGACAGTTTTGATTTAATGGAGGGAACCAAGGAGCTCGAGGGAGACTCCACTCACTCACAGAGACTTTTAATACTTTTGCTTTGTCCTGATACTTTAAACCATCCTCTACCCATTCTTACCTGATACTTACTTCTCCTCCATATGCGGGAAGTTCCTATTCCTCAGCTATGCTATATTGAGACTTTGCCCCGTCCTATCGCTGCTGGTGGTGAATTGACTAATGTCCTGAGGATGAAGACTGACGCTGTTTGCTGATCTGTTGGATTGGTAACTATCTGATACAAAATTGTAATTGTCTGTGTGCCTTTTCTTTCTAGGCACCAACTGCTATTTGATAGAGGCCATAGTTTAGATGTTTTCCAAATTTGTGCTTTCTAAAATGTTTTGCATCAAGCCCAACATGTTAATGCTGATTTGAGGTTAGTTAAGGCGTTCACAAGTATCTTGTGCAAATAGACACATGACTGAGTTCTTGCTTTGTTGAATCATGTATTACTGAGACTTTGCTAAGTACTTCATATAAATGACGTGCCTAAATACTGAATGAATATTCTCTATGCATTGATTAACTGCGTTCAAATTGCTAATTAGAAGAGTTCCTGATGAAGTTTATTGAAATTGAGATTAACAGAGATGACATTAGATTGTAATTAATAGGGAAATAAATATCCTAACTCTTAACTAAATCGTTGTGGTTATTCATGACTGAAGGGTCATGGTGTGTTCAACTTATTGATTCTTATTAAATGTTATTGATTAGCTTGTTGATTAGTTACTGTGAATATTGATTGGGTTATTGATCTATTGATTTGTGATGCCAAAAAGACATCTCGTACTGGGAAGTCCACGAATGTGGTCCAAAGGTTCGTCAACCTAAACGCGTCTCCTTGTAAATTTACTTATTAAGGCTGTGACGCGCTAGCAGCTACAAAGACAGTGTTAAACAATTTATATCAGTGAATGTTGTCATTTTTAAAAGGATAAGTACACTCGCAGAAAAGAGCTCTTACCTCTATACTGTTTAATATTTCTGATTCTTGCCATGGTTTTAATAAAGGTCTCGTTCTCATTTAGAGTGTGGCCTTAAAGACGTCTGCAACAGAAGAAAAGCTACCCAAAGAGGGCAGAGGCCAGCAGCAACAATGCGTCACCTGATGATGTTACAGCAGCACACAGGCACAATGAAGAAGCAGGCATAATGATGGGCTAGCTTCCACCTATCATGTCAGGCATGCTGTGTATGACAGGCTTTTCCAATTTAGAGCCTGATGCATAAGAACGTAAAGGTGGCTAGCCCAGAGCATGGTTACTCACAAACATTTTCCCAGGGGCCGAAACGTTTGGTCAGCGGTATGACTGAGGGCCGCACTGATGTGAGCAGGTGGGTGGTGCGGTGGAGGGTGGTTGAAGGTGGGTGTAGTGAAAGCTAAGCATGTACATCTAATGTCTGAATTGAATTGCACAATGTGGAATCAGAAAACCTGGGATTACACCGGGCTTTCATGCTTGACCAATTTGTGTGATCCTAGGCAGTTGTTCTATTTAATTTTCCCTCATTTATCACATATAAGAGGACCTCGATCACGAAATACATAACTTTGGAATGTGTGCTGTACAAAAATGTATACTGTGTTCTTTTTAATAATCTAGATGTTCATGTTTAATAGCTATCCTGGCCACCCAAGAGGTGCAAATAACAAATGACTTGCCTTTTAGTTCACTATTGGCATTATTGGCAGGGTGGGAGGGAAACATGAATGTTTCTAAATTAAAGTTTGAAAACTATCACTTAAAAAATACTTTTCAATGCACTGACATAATCTGATTTCCTAAGGTGGAACACTTGTGCAGGGAATATCCTTTTTGAATTTTGAAGAAACTATCATATTTTACAGGTTTGCTGCAAGATATATTATATATCGATAAATAGGGGTGTTCCTAAAGTTGAACTGCAGTGCAGGACATCTTAATTACTCCTCTTCTTTAACTGCAATTAACCTTTAAATAAATGCTTGTCTGTTTATTTAACATATTTTTTTATGTAAGTGCTAAGTGGAGTAAAGGCAGCCAACTGCTGCTGTTGACCAAGGGGCCACATGTGAAGGTCAGGAGGGAAGCATGCGGCCCCAGGCCATACTTTGAGTATTACTGGCCTAGAGGACTGATTATTCTGTCAGCTAGTGTACAAAACCAGTCATCATCATCAAAATACTTATCCACTGTTTTATGCTATAAACGTCAAATAAATACAAAATACACAACATTGTATGATAAAATATGATGGAATAAAATACAATAAATGTGTCTTAATAATTAAGGCACCATGACCAGAATCTTCAAAACAGACACATACAATCAGAACAACAACATATTCCCTACATGCAAAAAGCATTGCACAAGGAGCCCTAACATTTATAACAAGCCTTAATATCTAGAATGCACCCTCAAGGCACTAAGTATAAAATTTAAGACTATAACAAAAAGGCAAAAGCATCAGCATGTGACTTACTCCCTAAGGCACGAAGAACTTGACACACAAATTGCTGAGTTTGGGGCACATAAAAAGAACAGAACAATTCAAACTGCAGTGTGCTTTGTGCTGCTGCTGGAAGCTGACAGTGGCAATAAGGCATAGAAGAAAAACAATAACCCTTTTGGGGAAAAGCCTCTAGGAAATGAATAGTGTGAACTGTAAACCATGTCAATAAAAATGTATGTCTTTCATTGGGAATAATCTGTAAATTAAGTGCTGGGTGCGATGAGAGATCATAAGGGCAGCTGACAATCACTTCACTTATTGTGACCGAACGACCACCACCATTATATCGGTGAATACGTTCTTTGATATGACTAGACGAGATAGAAACTAAACTGTCAGGATCACAATAAAAGGCAGGAGTACCAAATCTTTCAAAACTAGTCTTAATATATTTTAACCAGGGAATATTTTGATTTCTATAGAGAGACATACAATCCCTGTTTATAATTCGACACAGCTGCACCTCGGGGTTAGTCCAGATCCTGTACCACAACATCAGGGGCTGGAGCCCAGTGTAGTCTCCCAGGTAAGAAAGTCCAACCTCTTCATGACAGAAAGCAGCAGGAGTGACCTGTGGAACTGCCAACAGAGTCCTCAGAAACGTATTTTTAAGTATCTGAAGAACATTGATATTCACGCAGCCCCAAATCCTACTACAAAAGCAGCCACGGAACACATTTGCTTTTAATAACACAGATGATTTCTTTCATCGACTTGTGACCCAACCACTTAAAAAATCTAAAAATGGCATCAGTAGAGCACTGAAATTGCATCGCTCACACTGTAAGTAAAAACTTCCAATTAAGATCTATATCAAACGGAATCCCCATATAAGTAAAATGGGGAGGCTTCAGGATTTCCTCATCATTGAGCATGACCTTTTCAGTCTTCCCAGACTTAGGGCACCATTTCATCACAAAGGATTTAGATTGGGTAATCTTGAGGCCCAAAGAATCCATCAAAGTTTTAAAAGAATCTAAAAAAAGTGGAGGGCGTATGCTGTTCGAGCTATAAGAACAGCATCATCTGCAAAAAGCAGAACAGGGATTTCTCTCATGCCCATTTTAGGAATATCTTTCCCCTCCTTGGAGAAGTGGTCCCCCAAGCAAGATGGACAGAACCTTTCTTAGCATTGGTGTACTTTTGAATAATGGGGGAGAGATTTAATGATTGTTCAATGGTCCCAAGACCAGACCGAAAGTCAAACTGTAATTTAGAAAGCCCCTGCGACTCTATTGCCCAAGTTTCCAATTTGGACAGTATAACTATCCAATATCTTTACTGCGCTATCCAAAAGAGAAATAGGGCAGTAGCAATGGGGATAGCTCTTGTCTCCCTTTTTAAATATAGGAACAATAATGGCCGCCTGCCGGGATTTCAATAAGGGACCTAAGGTGGTAGTCCTTTGTACATTGGTTAATAAGGGAGCTGAAACCTACGGGCATGATTTAAAAACATCCACAGGGACTCTATTGGGTCCAGAGTCATTCTCCAAAGGATTATTATTAATGGCTAAGGTGACATCTTGTACTGTAATTGCATAACAAAGTGCTTGACTAGCACCTAAATCACAGGGGATTGCCTTATTGGAGCCCACGATGAGAGACTGCTCCTCAGTGCCAAATACTTTAGAAAAATGAGCCACCCAATCTTTGCTACTTATAACACAATCCATTTTAGGGACAGCCTCGGGAATTATACGAGTTCACCACCATCCAAAAGTTTCAAGATTTTTTATGCTCACTTGCTGATCTAAGGTGCTCCCACGTTTTGGCCCTCATCTCTGCCTTCCGCTTACGGGTAGCCTCTTTATGAAATGTCCTAGCCTGAGTGATGTCCAACTGTATCCACGGATGCTTTTTTAAGGCGAGATTCAAGAATCCATGGGCTTTAGGACAAGTGGTAAACCACCTGGAACCGGCTCCTCTCTTCCGAACCTCTTTGGTCAGCTTATCAGCCATGTAAATATTTAACCTTGTATGACCCGCTGTGACTTCAATAGGGCTAGTATCTTCATGTAAGACAGTATCAACAGCTGAATAATTATGTCAAAAAAGATTTCTGTAAAAGGCATCATGATCTATCCTCTCCCACTTAATACTAACTCCTTTATTGGAACTAAAATCCACCTGGGGAAAAGAAGTTCTAGATGCCTTCCTGATTACAGGAAGCTTAATTTCCATGGTAAGAGAGTTGTGATCACTCAGACATGAAACCTTAAATTCACAAGAACCAACGGCTGATAAAAGTGACTTAGACAGTAAAATATAATCAACAAAAGAATTGGATTTGGGTCCCATGAAAGAGGAGGTTTTTAACAAATGTTGACCAAGTGATCCAGTGGTAACATCAAGTTATGCAAATATATCACTCTATTCAAAGAATCACCATATGATGTATGTTTAAAGTGGGCAAAATTATGATTAAATTCATCACAAATACCACACATTGGGTGTCCCCAAACGCACATAACTTTATGTTAAAATACCCCACCCAAATCATTACCACATCCTTGCTGTGCCACTCAAAATATTTTTCAGAGAAGCCTCTAGATCATCCATAACACTTGTCTCTGCATGGACAAAAAATTCACTAGAACCACATCAAAAAGGTCTATGTAATGTGATCAATAACATCTGAAAATATGCAGAGGCAGCTTTCACAGAAACATTAAAATCCACCAGGGAGACAGATACAAAGGTCGCCAAGCCCCCCTTTGCCCTCCCTGAGGTAGATCAAATTGCAGGGAAATGAGACAAACCCGTTAGCATGGGAAACATCCCCCACCTGGGTCTCTTGGCAACACATATTTTGATATCACCTCGCAATGTTCAACCAATCTGGAGATTCCAACTTGAAGCATAAACCTGCAATGTTCCAAGAAAGATTGGGGGGACAGAACTCAGGATCTCCTCTGTAACTCAGTTCCTATTTGACAGTCAATCATTTTGGTCCTTAGAGGAAAGAACATCAAACCTACTAAACAGAGGGAGAGAGCAGGCCTGTTGCTGAATATAAGACTTTGCAGCAAACCCTAGGACACCTGTTTGGGAGCCTTTGCCCCGCAGAACCAAGAGTCTCTGAGCCTGGGGAGGCTAAATAATAAGCTGATTTGGTTTAATGCCTTCCCGGTTATTAACTTGACAACCAAAGCAATGCAGAAGAGCCTGCGCAACTCTGGACTTTCTAAAGTTAATTATCACACAGTCCTCTTTGATAGATCTCGATAGCAGAACAATATAGGCAACCCTCCTGGTAGAGATGATTTCTCTTGAGAGATCACAGGGAAGAGCACATGTGATCCCAGCCAGTGCAGTACCTTGTTCCTCAAAGAGGCATGTGGCTCCAAGATCCCAGATTTAACTTTAGGAACGTTGGTCAAAACTATAACATAAGGAGTGCATTCTAATGGTATATGAGGGCATGGGAGAGGGATTTCATCACCAACAGTCTCACTCATGGAGCCCAACTCTCTTCCAGGTTTGATCATTGTCGAGTCTGTTGGTCTCCTAGATGAAACAGGGTCTGCTGACCGATTACTAGGCATATTAAATGAAACAGGAATCAGAGAGCTCCAATTCACCAGGGGTTTATCAATTACAAGACTGGCCTACTAGTTACATTGCTGGGTACACTGTTACAAAGGACAGAAAAGGGGGTCTTAGAGATACACTGCCTCACCAGTGGCAAGGACCTGAGATACAGGGTAAGATAAGGAAGGGACTGCAAAATTGCAGTTCTTGTCACACACATAGGGGTCATTCCGACCCTGGCGGTCATAGACCGCCAGGGCCGGGGACCGCGGATGCACCGCCAACAGGCTGGGGGTGCATCCAGGCCAATTCTGACCGCGGCGGTAAAGCGGCGGTCAGAAAAGGGAAACCGGCGGTTTCCCGCCGGTTTTCCCCTGGCCTGAAGAATCCTACATGGCGGCGCTGCAGGCAGCGCCGCCATGGGGATTCCGACCCCCTTCCCGCCAGCCTGGTTCTGGCGGTTTTGACCGCCAGAACCTGGCTGGCGGGAACGGGTGTTGTGGGGCCCCTGGGGGCCCCTACAGTGCCCATGCCAATGGCATGGGCACTGCAGTGGCCCCCTGACAGGGCCCCACAAAGATTTTCAGTGTCTGCATAGCAGACACTGAAAATCACGACGGGTGCAACTGCACCCGTCGCACCCTTTCCACTCTGCCGGCTCCATTCGGAGCCGGCATCCTTGTGGAAGGGGGTTTCCCGCTTGGCGGGCGGGTGGCCTTCTGGCGGTCGCCCGCCAGCCCAGCGGGAAACTCAGAATGACCGCCGCGGTCTTTTGACCGCAGTATGGTCTTCTGGTGGTTCCCGCGTGCCTTACTCAGTAGAAGAGTCCTGACAGGGCTGCTCCCATGAGTCATTCAATTCACTAAAGCGACCAGGGCCCACGCCAAACTCGAAGAGGTTGTACATTGAAAATCCTCCAAAGCTGATAGCAAGGACGAAGAAAGATGGTGCAATCTTCTTATCAATAATATTTACTGAGCGGCTTAAAAAATCATCCATAGTGGTCGAGACAGTAGCTGTGGCAGATGCTGAGGGGCAAGTGCAAGCTTTACGTTTAACCATCTCAAGATTAGAGCCAACAGGCATAATACTTAGCGGGGAAAATAACTCACCATTCTTAAGCAGGCAAATATCCTAGAAAACGTCAGCCACTAGACGGCCCAATCACAGCACGGTTTTATGCAGGACCAAGAGAGAGAGGGCCAAGCCTTGTCCAGGCATGGACGGGCACAGACGGGCCCACTCATGGCACAGTCCTCACCGGGACCTGTGCCCGGGCATGTGCCCAGGCTCGTCCTGCGCACAACCCATGCAGCAGGACCCTTGTGCCAATAATAAGCACTTCCAAGAGTGATTGCAGATTGTGGGCGGCACTCCTGCCGCTAAGGATACTGGCCGGTGAAGTTTCAGGCTCCCCTGTGCAATGGGATCCTCGCACCAGTAATATGCACCTCCAGGCACGAGTGAGGGTTGTGTGCAGCACTCCTGCCACTAAGGATACTGGCTGGTGAAGTTTTAGGCTCCCCACGCAGTGGGACCCTCACACCAGTAATAAACTCCTCCAGGTGCAAGCGCAGGATGTGAGCGGCCCTCCTGCCAGTAAGGATACTGGCCAGTGAAGTTCCAGCCTCCCCTCCACAAAACCAGTTATAAGACTCATAATCATTTGCGGGTCAACAAAGTAACCAGCATTGCTGTGTTAATTGCCATCAAAAGCACCTGCCATGCTAAATAAAATGAAAAAATAGAAATTTAAAAACAAAAATACCATGCAGTATACTGACCATATACTTAACAACAAATAACTTATGAAACCGTGTATGACTCTCACATGCACAAAAACGCTCCACTCTGTGGGGGTTATTACAACTTTGGAGGAGGTGTTAATCCGTCCCAAAAGTGACGGTAAAGTGACGAATATACCACCAGCCGTATTACGAGTTCCATAGGATATAATGGACTCGTAATACGGCTGGTGGTATATCCGTCACTTTACCGTCACTTTTGGGACGGATTAACACCTCCTCCAAAGTTGTAATAACCCCCTGTATCTCTTACAGCTAAAGATGAACTGGAAGTTTGAAACATTTCCTTAGCATAAATTTAATAGAGGCAGACATTTTCTTACTTGACGATAAACCAAGTGTTGAAAATGATCCTTTTTTGCATGGAATACCCCACATAACCAGGGCCTATGAGTTAAATGTCACCAGTGGGATGCAGCACAAATTATGACATGCACTGTAGTTAAAAAGCAAATATGACTGCATGCCTTCCATGTGTAGCACAGGGGTGCAGGTATTAACTGTAATTTTGACCTGTCAAAATAAACCCATTCAACAGGTCTAAACCGTATTTTTTCAGTAAAAAAATGCTTTATTGAAGAATTAACATATGGAAATACAGCAAAATTTTTAAATATCCAAAAAGATGGGACATGTCATAGTAGAAACCACATTAATTTTGAAGAAAAAGCAAATATATCATGAAATACAATTAAATGGTCTATGTAAAACAAGACCCATCTTGCAAACAAAATATGGACACAATTTTGCAACATAGAACTAACGGCATTTTGGGGGTCATTCCGATCTCGGCAGTAAAAGTCGCTTACCGCCGGCCAGAAGGCTGCCATAACACCGCCGCGGCCGCGGGAAACCGCTACGGTCATTCTGACCCGCAACTGGCAAACCGCCAAAAACCCGACATCCACAAAAGTCCGCCACACCAAAGGTCAGCGGGAAACTGGCGATGACCAAACCTCCACCCTCACGCCAACAGAAATACGCCCATGCCATTCCGACCCACAAATCCCCGCAGCGGTCTTTCACCCGCGGTATTCCATTGGCGGTACACACCGCCGCGGTCAAAATACACACACCTTTACAAAACACTACCACATTGGATAATTCAAAATACACACACCTGAGACACATACACACACCACTCCCACACACCCAATTAAATATAAAACACACAACCACATCACCCACAAACCCCTACGACCACAATTGCGAGTGAAGGACAGAGAGAGACAGCACAGCATAGAGTACACCATCACACAGAGGCAAATCACAACATCACCCACACAATTTCCACGCACAAAACACCATACACCACCACACTCACCACACTCTACAACACATACACCACCCCTCACCTCATCCACACCACCCCATGGCACCCCAAAGACACCCCAGGTTCTCTGACGCAGAACTCAGGGTCATGGTGGAGGAAATAGTTCGTGTAGAGCCCCAGCTCTTCGGGGCACAGGTGCAGCACACCACCATTGCCAGGAAGATGGAGCTATGGAGCAGAATAGTGGACAGGGTCAACGCTGTGGGACAGCATCCACGCAATCGGGACGACATCAGGAAGCGGTGGAACGACCTACGGGGGAAGGTGCGTTCCATGGTATCAAGGCACAACATCGCGGTACAGCGGACTGGCGGCGGACCCCCACCTACTCCCCCAGAATTCACAGCCTGGGAGGAGGAAGTCTTGCACATCCTGCATCCTGAGGGCCTCGCAGGAGTAGGCGGAGGAATGGACTCTGGTAAGTCAAATCTTCACTACTCCATTTCCCCCAACCCACCTGCATGCCAAATCATACCCCCACCCTCACCCCCACCCCCATCACACCAACTCCTTGCAAATGGCTCACCATCACATCCCACCCATCCCAAAACCTAGCCCTGCATGCGTCCCCAAAGCATGGACACCCATCCCCAAAGCATGCCCACTGCACACACCCATCACCCCCACAAGCCACCGTCACAAAAGCCCCCACAAGGGAATGCCAGCACTGGGGGACACGGCCACCCACCCATTACACGAAATGCCACACAAAGAAGCAATAACCATACTCTTATACCCCTGCAGGACCCGAACGCCACCACACCGCTACGGAGGGTCCAGAGATGTCCATCCCACCCCCAGAAGAGGCCCCCAGTGATGACAGCAGCTCTGTCTCCCTGGACCCTGATGACCAGCCCGGCCCATAGGGGACCTCGGGACAGTCGGTTCCCCACAGACAGCCACAGGCTACACCAGACCTAACCCCCTCTGGGAACACCAGCACAGGTCCCACCCAGCGGGCCCATGCCTCTGTCTCCAGGACACGTCAATCAGCGGTGTGTCCACCACTACAGGGCACCCAGGTTGACCCACCACCCCAACAACAACAGGGACCTGGGGCAGTGGTAGTGGGCACACCGTCCAGGGGACAGAGGCCCAGGGAAACAGGGGAACTGGGAGGGCTGCTATGCGACAGGGGGGGGGGACAGGCCCAGGGAACCGACTCTCCAAGAGGCCCTCTCCTCCATCATGGGAGCATACCACCACTCCCAGGAGACGATGGCTACGGTACTGGCCAGGTTCCAGGAGATCCAGGTCATGCAGGAGCAACAGTACATGGGGTTCAGAGAGGAACTGAGGAACATTAGTTCCGCAATGGGGACCATCGTCGTGGCCCTAACCCAGATAGTCACCACATTGCGGGACCATGTGGCACCACAAAGGGCCCCTGTCACTAGCCTGGACCAGGAACAGCCTACCACCTCCGCCGGCGCTAGTGGACAGGAGGCCCCCACACAACGACGGGCCACCAGAACCCCACCTCCTGCAGAAGAAGAACCACCCCACAAGCAGAACCTGAGATCTCACAAGAAGACAGAGTAGGATTGCAAGACCCCCGCCAGCAAACAATACCCCCTGATGTCATCCCACTGTCCCACATTGTCACCCTGTCCAACCTTGAACTGCCCCTGCTCCATCCTTCCACAGGCATATGGACAATGCACCTGTGCGACTGAGAACTGGACTCTGCCATGGACATTACTCCACCATCACCCATCCCCGTTTTACAATCATGTTCCTTAAATTTAGCACTTGAATTAAATCACTTCTTGCACTAAAAAAATCTGGAGTCTGCTTGTATTTTGAACAAATGTATTAGACATAACGGTGCCAAAATGTTCAGTTACATTGTGATGACAACATACCACTGTCACACAGCTGTAGTCCATGGGCAAACAAAGCAGAGGTCACGCAGTGGGGGCCACAGCTCTGAAAACGGAAGGGAAAGTCACAACTCAGATAACAGGAACTGGGGGGGAACTCAGACAGTAGAGAGGCAGGAGACTTTAAGTAAATGTAAAAGGGCGTGGTTGATTCGTACCTGTGTGCTACTGAAAATACTGTTGTATCACTGTGTCCCTGTTGTCTGTGTCGTCCCCGTCGTCCTCCTCCTCTTCACTCTCCACAGGCTCCACAGCTGCTACAACACCACCATCTGGACCATCCTCCTGCAGGAAAGGCACCTGGCGTCGCAAAGCCAGGTTGTGAAGCATACATCAGGCCACAATGATATGGCACACCTTCTTTGGTGAGTACATTAGGGATCCCCCTGTCATATGCAGGCACCTAAACCTGGCCTTCAGGAGGCCGAAGGTTCTTTCTATAATCCTCCTAGTTCGCCCATGGGCCTCATTGTAACATTCCTCTGCCCTTGTCCTGGGATTCCTCACTGGGGTCAGTAGCCACAACAGGTTGGGGTAACCAGAGTCACCTATTAGCCACACACGGTGTCTCTGTAGCTGTTCCATCACATAAGGGATGCTGCTATTTCGCATGATGTACGCGTCATGTACTGACCCAGGGAACTTGGCATTTACATGGGAGATGTACTGGTCAGCCAAACAGACCACCTGGACATTCATAGAATGATAACTTTTTCTGTTCCTGTACACCTGCTCACTTCCACTGGGGGGAACCAAGGCCACATGGGTCCCATCAATGGCACCAATGATGTTGGGGATATGTCCAAGGGCATAGAAATCACCCTTCACTGTAGGCAAATCTCCCACCTCAGGGAAAACAATGTAGCTCCGCATGTATTTCATCAGGGCAGACAACACTCTGGACAAAACCTTAGAAAACATAGGCTGAGACATCCCTGATGATATGGCCACTGTTGTTTGGAATGATCCACTTGCCAAAAAATGGAGTACTGACAGAACCTGCACTAGAGGGGGAATCCCTGTGGGTTGGCGAATGGGGGACATCAGGTGTGGCTCCAGCTGGGCACACAGTTCCTGTATAGTGCCTCGGTCCAGTCTGTATGTAAGTATGACATGTCTTTCTTCCATTGTCGACAGGTCCACCAGCGGTCTGTACACGGGAGGATTCCTCCATCTCCTCGCAAGTCCCAGCGGACGGTGCCTAGGAAGGACAACAGCGAGAACAGAGTCAATCAACCCACAGGTACGTAACCACAGCTTGCACATTACACGATTCACTATGCATTGAATGGCTTGTATGAGTGGCAATGCAAGGCCTAGGCCTGTGTGACGCCGTAGAAATTCAGCCATGTGGGCCCTTGAAATGGCGGCTGCCTGACCTGTGAAGTGTGACAATGGGATGTGAGGTCAATGCGCTGGCGTGGCACACCGTGGTGGTAGGCAGTCGAAGACCGCGGCGCAAAGCAGCATTGGTTAACATTGAACCCTATGGGTCTCAGGAGCCAATGACGATGTGCGCCGGCGGTCGCGGTACGCACCCCCGCGGTACGCACCGCCGCGGGCGTGACCGCCATTTTCTACTTGCTTAATCACTCGAGACCTGATCTTCCACAGGAGAGGACCTATACTGCAAGTGCTGCTGTGAACTTGGTCTGGAAGAGACAATGGCTGCTGCGACTGGGGAAAGGGCCCCTGCCTTCACATCTGAGGAATTGGATAAACTTGTTGATGGGGTCCTCCCCCAGTATGCGCTACTCTACGGTCCTCCAGACCAACAGGTAAGTACACTGGGAGCACGTAGTATGGGCCATGCCTTTGTTGAGTGGGGTGGATGTAAGATGGTGGGGAGGGGAGCGAATGAGGAGTGCAAGGCACGACAGATGAGAGCATGTGCCACATGGCAAGGTTGGTGACGGGGGGCCGCGCACATCGACCATGCAGAAAAGTGATGAAATTTATTTTTCAACCCTGTACATGTCACATAGGTCAGCGCCCATCAGAAGATCGACATTTGGCGTGCCATCGCCAAGGACGTCCGGGCCCTGAGGGTCCACAACAGACGGGGCACCCACTGCCGCAAGAGTTGGGAGGACATCCGCCGCGGGAGCAGAAAGACCGCTGAGGCTCTGCTGGGGATGGCCTCCCAACGTAGGAGGGGTGCCAGTCGTCAATTGACCCCGCTGATGTCCCGGATCCTGGCGGTGGCCTACCCCGATTTAGATGAGGGCGTGAGGACATCACAGCTGACACAAGGGGGTGAGTATCAGCACATTCCGCTATATTAGCGCACAGTGGAGGCGTCTGGATGGGGGAGGAGGGCTGTGGCTATCTCTAGGCCAGGGCGGTTTCTGTAGGCTAGGCCCCTCCGTTAGACATGGCCCTGTGCCCCCGCCCCCCACCTCTGTAGGGTGCTAAGTACAGCTATCCATGGCCCGGGCTCACCTATGTGTGCATTTGTCGTCCATAGACTTGTAGGCCAAGTCACTATCATTGAGTAGTGTACCCAGAGTGCGCGGCGTAGTGCAGGGGGCTTCTGTGTCTGTCCTCTCCGCCAACAGTGCCGCCAATGCATGCACTCAACATGTCTTCCTTTCTTCTCCCCCCCTTTTTTTTGGTTTTCCTGTTCATGTGTGCATTAGCATCATCAGGCGGAGGAGAAGTGGCATCGGCGCACGAGGGAGCTGCATCTCACATGGCCCCGGAGGGCACTGCAACCGACTCCGAGTTCACCAGTGAGACGGAGGGCGAGGGAGTCTCCACAACGGGGACCCGTGGAGACGTCAGCGACACCGACACGTCCTCGGAAGGTAGCTCCCTTGTGGTGGCGGCAACATCCGTGCCCACCGCAACAACAGGTACAGCCGCCACCCAGCGCACCAGCTCCGCCCTCCCAGCAGCCCCTCAGCTTTCGCCCCGTGCCCGCTCGGCCAGGAAGCCCGGCATCTCCTTCGCCCCTGGCACCTCAGGTCCTGCCCCAGTTACCCCTGCTACCCTCAGTGCGGAGATCATTGACCTCCTCCAGATGCTCATTGTTGGGCAGTCTACCCTTTTGAATGCCATCCAGGGGGTAGAAAGGGAGGTGCATCGGAGCAATGCATACCTGGAGGGCATTCATTCGGGTCAGACTGCCCATCAGCGATCGTTCAACGCTCTGGCCTCAGCACTGACGGCAGCAATTGTCCCTGTGTCTAGCCTCCCCCCTCCAACTTCCTCAACCCAATCCCACTCCCCTCTTCCTCTGCCTATCCCAGACACACCTACAGACCAACCTGCACACACATCAACACCTAAGGGCAGCTCATCCAGACATAAGCACCACAGATCACACAAGCATTCAACCTAGCAACATCCACATGCAGACACAGCAACACCCACTACCTCCACTGTGTCCCCCTCCTCCTCGTCTCCCTCCTCCCTCCCTGTGACGTCTCCACTCACACCTGCATGCACACCACCATCAGCCAGTACGTCCATCACCACCACACCCACCAGAACAGTCCGCACACGTGCAGTCACCACCCCCACTACCATTTACACGTCCCCTGTGTCCTCTCCCAGTGTGTCTGTCACCCCCTCTTCCAAACCACACAAACGCAGGCAGCCACCCACCCAACAGCCATCCACCTCACGACAGCCTCCGTCACAAGCACCTGCACCCAAAGACAGCACACTTGACTCTCCTACAACCATATCCTCTTCCTCCACTCCCATACCCACTACAACTACCCGTCCCTGTCTTTCTAAATTGATTTTCCTTTCCAACCTTGACCTCTTTCCAACAACTGACACACCCCCTCCATCTCGTAAGACTCGAACCAGCACCTCAGCCACCACAAGCCCTGCACCTACTAGGATCATCGTTCAGGGCTATTGGAGTCCACCAGCTCCTAGGGCAGGAACATCGGCCAGCAGCAAGGGACAGCCAGCCCACCCCCTGGGAAAAGAAGCAAAAAAGGGAAGGGCCGGCGCCACAGGCCTGAGACGGCTGCCCTCAAGGACACCAGCCTTGCACCGTCACCTGGCCCATCCACCAAGGGAGGCAAGGGCCCCAGAGATTCTTCCAAGGAGGGCAAGGGCCCCAGAGATACTTCCAAGGGAAGCAAGGGCCCCAGAGAATCTTCCAAGGAGGGCAAGGGCAGCAAGGCGAAGAAGTCCGGCAGCAGGCGAGCTGCCCAGGAGGGCCCCACCAGCCCCATTTGGGGTGTGACGGAGGACACCCAGGGGCCCAGGAGTCCAGCACAGGAGGGCCCCGCAAGCGATAGGTCGGATGGCGACTGAGCGGGAATGATTGCCCAGATCTGGTTCCCTAGGAACACAAGACAAGCACCGCTGAACAGGGCCCCGTCGTGAGAAGCACCGCTGAACAGGGCCCCGCCGTGAGAAGCACCGCTGAACAGGGCCCCGCCGTGAGAAGCACCGCTGAACAGGGCCCTGCCGTGAGAAGCACCGCTGAACAGGGCCCCGCCAAGAGAAGCACCGCTAAACAGGGCCCCGCCGTCTCTGCACCGCTCCGCTGGGCCCTTCATCTCAAGCACCGCTCCGCTGGGCCCTTCCTGTCAAACACCGCTCCGCTGGGCCCTTCCTGTCAAGCACCGCTCTGCTGGGCCCTTCATCTCAAGCACCGCTCCGCTGGGCCCCGCCGTCTCTGCACCGCTCCGCTGGGCCCTTCCTGTCAAGCACCGCTCCGCTGGGCCCTTCCTGTCAAGCACCGCTCCGCTGGGCCCTTCCTGTCAAGCACCGCTCCGCTGGACCCTTCCTGTCAAGCACCGCTCCGCTGGGACCTTCATCTCAAGCACCGCTCCGCTGGACCCTTCATCTCAAGCACCGCTCCGCTGGGCCCCGCCGTCTCTGCATCGCTCCGCTGGGCCCTTCCTGTCAAGCACTACTCCGCTGGGCCCTTCCTGTCAAGCACCGCTCCGCTGGACCCTTCCTGTCAAGCACCGCTCCGCTGGGCCCTTCTTGTCAAGCACCGCTCCGCTGGGCCCTTCTTGTCAAGCACCGCTCCGCTGGGCCCTTCATCTCAAGCACCGCTCTGCTGGGCCCCACCGTCTCTGCACCGCTCCGCTGGGCCCTTCCTGTCAAGCACCGCTCCGCTGGGCCCTTACTGTCAAGTACCGCTCCGCTGGGCCCTTCATCTCAAGCACCGCTCCGCTGGGCCCGCCGTCTCTGCACCGCTCCGCTGGGCCCTTCATTTCAAGCACCGCTGGCCCATTGGCAGGGCTGGATCTGTGTCGGGCAGGGCTTCACGAAGCACTCTGGTCACCATGCCCCCTCCATAACCAGTGGAGTCTGTAATCCACCAGATGGACTGTGGCTTTGCACTCACCAGGATGGTACAGTGGGCAATCCACCCACTGAAAAGACTTGTGAGACTGTGGTCTTGCACTCCCCAGGATGGTACAGTGGGCAATCCACCCACTGAAAAGACTTGTGGGACTGTGGCTTTGCACTCCCCAGGATGGTACAGTGGGCATGGAGGCCCCTCGTGGATCTGGCGTCGTGGACTCATGTGGCTGAGGTGCCCCCCTTTCCCTTCCCCCTGAGGTGCCTGTGGTTTTATTATCTGATGCCCCAGCAGTGTTCTCTCCAATGGAATCGGGTTTCGTGTGTGGGCTTTGCCCATGTGTTTATGCACATTGGCCCACGAACAATGGCATGTAGCCAAGATGTGCCGGACTTTTGGAATATGTATACATTGTTCATGTTGTGATTTATTTGTTTTAAAAATCTCATATTTCACTTAAGTTCAAATATGCTTTAATATACTTCTATTTTAATGATCATTTTATTTTGTCTTTGAATTATTCCGGGGGGTTTAGGGGGTGTAACTCTGACTTGTTGCTCTGCATTGGTGTGTGGGGATTTGGGGGGGGGGAGTCGCGTATGTGTGTGCCCGTAATCTTTTCTCCTCCCCCCTCCCCTGTGTCGTAGGTGCAGTACTCACCGTTGTCTCCTGCGGCAGCGTTCGTGCTCCTGGTAGAGGAGCAGGTAGACAATCGCTGGTTGGATGTTTAATTCGGGTTCCATGCTGTCCAGGTTCCTCGTGGAGTGTATAGAGGTGAGCGTTTTCCCGTTCGTGGTCTGTTTCCGCCGTGTTTTTATCGGCGGGGCTCCCGCCCCGGAAAAGGTGGCGGATTGGTGGGTCGTGATAGGGTGGGCGGTACATTGTCTGCCGCCTGTCTGTTGGCGGTGACCGCCGCGCTGTTTGTTTACCCCGCCGTGGCGGTCGGAGTGTTAAAGTGGCGTCTGTGTTGGCGATTCCCGCCAGGGTCAGAATTCCATTTTTTTTACCGCCTGCCTGTTGGCGGGTTGGCCGCCGCTTTAACACCGACCGCCAGGGTCGGAATGACCCCCTTTATGTTTTATGTATTTTATAAAAAGAAGGAGAAAAATAAAGGGGGGAACCAACTAAACCACATATGTTTTAATAAGTTAATAAAGAGGGAAAGAGGATGGCAAGGAAATAATGGTACAAAATAACCTAGAGATATAAATTGAGCTATTTAGTGCAAGTGCATAAAGAATACAACGGGGGATATAAGTAATTCAGGGAGGTTTTACTTGATAAGTAGGAATTCAAAGGCAGCCATAGCAAATCTGTCCTAATGGCTATCTGTAATGTCGGTGAGTGAGCAGTATCCAGTCTGTGGTTATGACAAATCGGGTGCCACCATGTTAAAACAGAAACATTATTAAAGTTCTTCCAATTAGAGGTAATAATCTGAAAGGCCACTGCCAGTAGAAGATCCACCAACTTACTCTTAATCTTACCTGGTCACCATATATCTGAACAACCACCAAGAAAAAAATGAACAATGTTGAAAGGAGTCGAAATAGAAAAAAATAGAGAAATTTTGGGCCAGATGTACCAACAAGGCCTTTTGCGAGTCGGAAATAGCGATTTTTAGGAAATCGCTATTTCTGATTCGCAAAATGCAATGTATCACATTTGCGATTCGGTAATAGCGATTTCTTAAAAATCGCAAATGCTATTACCGAATCGCAAATTGCGATACCGGCCCCTTTTGCACCTATGGGCCTGTAGGCCTATATTTACGATGTTTTTGCATTTCCAAAATTGCAATTTCTTAACTGGAAATTGCAATTTTGGAAATGCAAACCCCCAGGGTGCTGGGGGCCTAAGGCCCCCTCTGCTGCACCCCAAAATGTTTTTTAGAACATGTAAGGTGCACACATGCCAAAAGGGCATGTGTGCTTTACATGTACATTTTAAAAATGCATTTTAAATGCATTTTTAAAATTTGCACATGGTTACCACTAAGTTCAACTTAGTGGTAAATAGCAATTCCTTAATGCCCAATTCGCATTAAGGAATTGCTTCTTACATGTGCTTAGGAATCGCAAATAAGGAATCCTTATTTGCGATTTCTTATTTAGAGAGTCGCAATTTGCGACTCTCTAAAAAGGGTCGCAATTTTAAGGAATCTCTATTTTAGCGATTCCTTAAAATTGCTTTCAGAATGCCTTTAATACATTCTGAAATGGCTTTTTTGCATTCGCAAACGGGCATTCGCACCGTTTGCGAATGCAAAACCTTTCATACATCTGGCCCTTTGTTCCATATGTGATACAGAAAGGAAGAGAGGTTAGGACAATGAAAAAACATATGACGAAAGTCTCCATTAAAAGCATTACAAGTCAGACAATTGTTACTGTTGAAGAGTTTAATTTTAACTAAAGGGCAAGGAGTTAAAAGCAACCCATTGTAAAAGAAAAACATGGTCTGAATAGATGTGGCAGAACGAGAATTATGATTTATTTTTAGCAATCATTTATTCCATATAGAAATGGAGAAAGTGAACTGTTGGTCCTGTTCCCAAGAGACTTCTGTTGTAGTTATGTCAATCCCTAAATCTGAAATAGAAAGCTGTTTATAGATAAAAGAAGCTTTGACTTCTGTGGAGCAGTCATTAGGTGTTATAGGATCACCAGAGTTCTATAACATTTTGTCTAAGAATGTCTAAGAGAACAGCATATTTGGATCTACATGAGGGGGGAATTAAGAAGCGGATTTGTAATTATTCAAAGGGGATGAACTGATCATTAGACATGATCTGGGAAATTGATGTAATACCTTTAGTCAACCAGGGAGACCACTTGAGGACTTTGTTGGTTATGGTGATGTTAGGATTGTACCAGATAGGGGATAATGATAGCAAGTGAGAATGTGTATATATCTAAGAGATATATGAACTCGCAATATGATTGCAATGATTAAACAAGGGAGAAGGTATAGAGCTAGATTTTTGAGCAATAAGGGCAAATTGAAGAAATGAAAAGTGTGAAATTAGTGAAAGCCCAACCCAGCCCCAGAGGGGAGAGGAGATAGAAGGAGATATACCGATAGAGAACTAGATCTGTTTGAGGGTAAAGGCTGAATGATACTATGAAAAGTTAGTTAAGTTACCACCGCCATTTGTTTTTGGCTTCTTGAGTTTGGGTAGGGAGACCCTAGCTGGTTCTTTGTTGCATAAGAACCTGGATAAAAAAACTCAATGGATCTGAAGGTAGTTTGGGGTAACCGGAGAGAAAGCATATGTAGGTAGAAGTTAACAATAGGCAACAGAATCATTTTAATTGTATCTAGTCTACCACACCATAACATATAAAGAGGAGACCATTTAGCTGAAAAGGAGAAAGTGTTAGTTTTAGAGCTTCTATATTGGCCTTAATGATCCCTTTAATGGAGGGGGAGTTCAAAATCCCTAGACATTTAACCCTGGAATGGAGGAATTCCACAAGAAGCCCATATCTTTAAACATATCCTTCTGGCAATAATTGTTGACCGGCATTACTTTGGATTTATCTATGTTAAGTTGGTATTCAGAAATGGAGGAGTAGCAAGACAATAGTCAAATAAACTCAGGGATTCAGGTGATTGGGTTGGAAACATAGAGCAACATGGTGCCTGATTGGGCAGTACATTTAATATTTACCTGTCTATGATTATAATATATATAATGGTTCCAAATCAAGGATGAAAAGATTAATGGTGACAGGGGTCGTCCCTGTCTGGTCCCTTTTGTGAGAGAGAAGTAAGGATACTGGAAGGCATTACTGAATACCGAGAGGGAAGAAGAAGCATAGAGAATTTTGTGCTGCAGAAATCTGGGACCAAAACCTTGACATTTAAGTGCATCAACAAGAAATCCCAATTTATACAATCAAAAGCTTTTTCCACGTCAAAGTTAAACACCACTAAAAGGGTTTTGCTTCAGGAAGCGCAATGGATAGTGTTTAGGAAGGTGCAGGAATTGTCCGAAACGTTTTGACCTTTGACAAAACCGGAGTGTTTAATTCCAGTGAGAGAAGGGATTAACTCATTGCACAGAATGCCAAGATTTTTTAAAAGATTTTACAGTATACAATATTAAGGGAAAGTGGTCTTTAGTTTTTGCATTCAGCCAGATCTTTATCTTTTTTTAGGAATCAGACATATCATGGCTTCCAAAAAAGTGCCAACCATAGTGTCAGAGACTAGAAGGTGTTGAAAGAGTAATAGGACTTTGGGTTGTAGAACTTTTGAGAATTTAGGGTAGAATGCAACAATAAATCCACCTGGCCCTGGTGCTTTGTCCTTTGGGAGTTTGGAAATGGCTGTATCTATCTCAGCATGGGAGATGTCTGCCTCCAGTGGAGAGAAATCAACATGTGGGACTTTCATTTTTAGAATCATGTGAAAAAATGAATTTAAAGAATCATGAGTGGAAAGTGTGTCCTCTGAGCATAAATCAATTACCAGATGTATCATGAATGATTTTTTTTAGACCTTTGTTTTTTGGCTTTAAAAAAACCTATCTAGCATCTTACCTGCGTTATAGTACTTCACATTCATTTTTAAAAGCGCAACACAAGCATTATTGATGAAGTTCTATTAAAACTGAGTTTGGCCTGGACGAGTTGATCTAGAACATCTTTGTGGGACAAGTAATATTATTCATGTTCTAGTTTCTTACTGTGTTGTAAGAGAGTGGAGGATTCCTTGGTAGCAGCCTTTTTTTTATCTCTAAAATAGATAATTTAGCCTCACACTTCAGATTTGAAAGAGTCCCAAACATGGTGGAACTTGATATCTGGACTAATGTTACTGTCAAATAATTCAGTGACGATTTGCTCAAATCCCATGACAAACTGCTGATCCTGTAGCATCCAATTGTAAAAGCGCCTCCGTTTAGAGCGAGTGGAGGAATGGGGTAAACTCTAGCTCAATTATCACTTAAGCATTGTCAGAGACAAGGATGTGGCCTATTTCAGTGGGAATCAAATGTGTAGGAATTTTATCTAGAAAAATATAGGGGGTCATTATGAGCCCGGCGAATGGTGTTTAAATGGAAAAAATTACTGCCAACATGCTGGCGGTACTTTTTTCCATATTGAGACATTGACAGTTTGGCTCAAGCCAAACCGCCAATGTACCACACCGACCGCCATGGCAGTAATGACCGCCAGGCTGGAGACTTCAGTCTCCAACCTGGCGGCTGTCACTTGTCTGCCTGCGGAATTATGACTCCATCTACCGCCATGGTTTTCGTGGCAACCTTACCGCCATGAAAACCATGGTGGTAGGCACTATCAGTGACAGGGAATTCCTTTCCTGTCACTGATAGAGGTCTTTCCCATCCCCCTCCCACTCCCTAGATTCCCCCCTCATTCCTCTCCTCCCCAGACCCCCCACTACATACACGCACCTTCATGCACACACGAACACACACATACACACACATATCCACATTCCTCTATGTATTCATACATCCATTCACACAAATCCATGCACACTGACATACAAACACACACGTATTCACACAACACAACATACACGCACTCACACATCCATACATGCACACAGAGCCAACACGCATCAGACACCCACATATACACACGCACCGACATAGACACACACACCCCCACACACACACAACACTCCCCCACCCAGCTGTCGGTCCTCCAGCAGGAATCAGAGCGCTGCTGCCAGCAGCAGCGACCACCAGCAGAACACCACCAGGCCGTATCATGGGTCATGATACGGTCTGTGGCAGTCTACTGGCGCGGCACTGCTGGTGGCAGCAGCGTCACCTTACCGCCATCCGCCGGCATGGCCACAGCCGGATTTCCACCATCATAATGGCGGAAATCCGCCTTTGGTCATAATTCGGCTGACGCCTGGTAGCCGCGGCGGCAGTCTTTTGATGGCCGTCGCCGCAGCGGTAGGTGGTTTTTACCCCCGGGGCTGTAATGAGTCCAATAGTCTATTCTAGAGGAGGAATGGTGTGTAGGAGAAAAAAATAGATATTTTAAGGGATAAGGATTACAAAGATGCCATGCATCTACTAAACCTCTGTCAGAAACTGTTCTATGAAACGATTTTTGTGTATTGTTAAGGATGTATTTGAAGGTAGACTTATCTAATCTAGAAAGAGGTCCATCCGTTGATTACAATCTCCTCTAATAATGAGAATAACATCCATAACCGATGTTAGTTTAATTGAGACTGAATCCCAGAAATGTGTATCCACCTCATTAGGACCTTCGACAATAAAATTAAAAAAGGAGTAAGGGCACAAACTAATGGTTGTAGCTAGATGAAGCCACTTACAATCCACATCACTTTCTTGCTTTAATTATTAACAGATAAAGCTTCATGGAATAAAATAATAGTACAGTACCATGTTTTTGGTGAACAGCAGGAGAACAATAATTAGAACCAACTCAACTTTTTTCACTAAGGATGCTTTTTTCAGCATTTGAATGTCTTTTTTAAAAGATGAGTTTCTTGTAACTTAGCAACATGATAAGAGAGTTTAAAGAGATGAGAGACTACTCTTTGTCTCTTAATGGGGCTCTGAAGGCCTTTGCAACCCGAGAAACAATTCTTAATCTATCGATAAAGAAAATTGGTATACAAAATACATAACAGCAACCACCACAAAAACAAAAACACAAAAAAGACAGAGAGGAAAACAGGAAGTGACTGGGAAGAACAAACAAGGGATGAGTCCAAGGAAGACCCAAAAGATGTAAAACCAAAGAAGGATGGGTGAAAGTCAGAAGGACCAGAACCATGGAAGGAAAATTCAGGGAAAAGGAAAAATTGTAGATGGAGCACAGAGGAACACCATGAAGGATGAACCGACCGAAACACCCGATCTGACAAAAACAAAGTTAGAGGTGTAAGTAACCAGACATGAGAAAGACAAAGAGGACAAGAAAAATGTTGGATACTGCCATCTGGGATATGTATAAAACTGAGAAAGACATCTTACCCATTCAGGAGGGGAGATTTGAGATGGACGTTCAATTGAAAGAAGACTAGACAACATCTGAACAATGAACAGTTAAACAAAGCCAATGTCAACAGGCACGGGACAAGGGTGAGAAAGAGAAAAGACATTGGTAATAGAAAGGCAGCAATGCGATAATATCAGCCCATTGACAAATAAGAACAGGAAACAAAAGAGACAGAATATAAATGAAACTTGAAGTGTCGCCAGTGTCCATGGCTCTTCTCTTGTGAAGATGGATGAATTCCTTGAGTTGTGCTGGAGAATCAAAAGTGGTGGTCCTGTCCTTGTAAGTAACCTTGAAGGTACATGGCGGAGAAGGCCATATCTTGCATTCATTGTGCACAAGGAGGGGCGTAGGTCCAAGAGTTCCTTAGGATGAGGAGCAGCTGTAACTGGGGATACGTCTTGTGAGAGGAAAATTCTGTGACCAGGCCAAGTCATCTGCTTTCGCAACATGGAGGCAGAAAGAACTTGCATTAAACCAATATATTGGAGAAAAGGATAATAGTTCCTCTAGGTTTTAGGAATAAAATTTGTCCTTGAAAGTCTGGGTCCAATACGATGGGCTCTTTGAATGTTAAGGGGAGAACTGTTGGTGAGACCTACTATCTTGGGTAAATTCACATGTAAAAAAGGAAATCATATCACCCCCATCCGCTCCCTCTGGTATACCATAAACACAAAGATTATTATGCCTGTTTTTTTATTTTTTATCTTTGTTTTGTCTTTTGAGGGCGGCAACTTCCTTGGCCATTATGTTTACTTTCGAGGCTGCATTCCGAGACTCTGCAATATGAAGTTCAATATCAAAAACCTTAGACGCAAGAAGAGACCACTTGTCTTCAAGATGTTGAAAAATATTAGTGGTTTCCATCCTGAAATGTTTCAACATTTTTAATTCATACATTATGTCGTCCCTGGTAATGGGGGGGAGGATTTCATAAAAGAAGCTGCATATTTATGAAATCTTTTATTGCTTCCACCTGGATTCTCCTTGCATGAAACAGATGGAACATTAGTGAGAGAACCATTCTTTGAAGAAGTATAGCCTCCCTCTCCCATTTTGTGTATGCAGTATAAAGAGCACCAGTAAGGTGGAAAGAAGACTTGACTGACAATGTTTGAAGCAGCTGACCAAAACTGTGGAAAGCAATCCAGCTGTAGTGTAGGAGAAAACAAAGAACTGAGTGATATGAACTGTCCCTGAGTGAAATGAACAGTCCCAGCAGAGTACTGTTGGCTGAGGAGTTGACGAAAATGTGGAAAGATCCCCAAAAAGAGGACATTTATGACACTTCTGAAAGCCTGGCCATTATTTGGAAGAGCAGAACCCAGACATCCACTTTAGAAAAGAGCAGCCTCACAAAGAATAAGCATACGTTCAAGTTCCTGTCAGTGTAAAAATTGGCAAGAAAGATGCTGGCAGTGGCCTGTTGTGGGTGAAAGCAGAAGAGCAGGCTGCAAGAAAGGGGATGCTCAGAGTAACAGAACTAACTCAATATCAAAGTCCCCTGCCCTCCAGCTGCCCTCCGCTTCCATGGGATGAGGTCAAATGTGTCTCTGGTCAAAAAATCCAGACAGTGGAGCAGGAGTTCTGTCAGCCGGTGGCCATTTTGTGAGCATCAGAGCTGCACTCATAAGCTGTTTTTTAAATATCAATGCTGCAAAGGTGGGTCACCCCTGGGAACCTTTATCCCATTGTTTAGGGGGGTGGCCAGGAGTTTCCCCAACCATAAACTGGTGCTGGGCATAACTGTGGTGCCCCTAATATACTCCTTACATCATTTCTGAACCTGTGAAAGAACAGAGGAGGACTGGACCTGCTATCTGTGACCGGTGAAGAACTCTGGAGACTGGACCACCTGTGGACCTGCTCTCCCTCTTGTGCCCAAGACAAAGAAGTGACCCCCAAATGTTAAAAGGCTAACCTCCTTTTTATGCAACATAATTCAAGAGGGATTTTCCTGCATTTCAAGCTAAGCACTTGACCTGGACCCTGCTGCTGGTCTCTTTTGGTGTAAGTCTTTAACTTAAAGCATTGTTGCCAAAGTCCTGGACCCTTGGCAGGTGTCAACGTGTATTCTAAAGTTTCCTAAAACCTGAAACTCAGAAACATTTTGCGAACCTTTTGTTTTGAGAACCAATGGGGGGCCAGTACCAACCTGTTAAAAAGATTGGACAAAGGGATAATGTCACTGGGCGAAAGATTAAAGCTGTCCCTTCTATGTTCATTCCATTGCGCAAGACCCAATCCCATGCATTAGGATCCTGAAGAGAAGGTATCCGGACCCTGTAGAGTGGTATTCTGCTACAACATGCAGCCTTGCTCTATAGGTGCTGTTAATACAGAGAGTGTCTAAATTCACTGCTCTATGCTGGTTCACACTGAGTTGCACACACCTTCTCACTTGCATTGGTGAGTGAGATGATTTGCTTTGCTTTGACTATTTTCCTGTTGTCTATGAACTATGATTGGCTTGGTGCTCTAGGTCTCACTACAAGACCACTTGTAATGTGAGCACTCCATCACCCACAGGGAAACTCTCCTGCAGACCCTCTCTCATCAAGTAAACCCTGTATGTGATGGTGTCTGTTGGACCATGAGAAACCTATTGAATATAATATCACTGCACTAGTAGAAAATATATGTTACATGGTGGACCTGCACCTTTCACTGACGATCTACTCTCCCTAAACTTACAGTGCAATAAATATGCCTTGCCCGACCTTGGTAAGAGGGTGATAGTGAGACCTAAGCCTCTGACCTGACACCACCAAACAAGAAAGATGATCTGGCAGACCTAGAGGTGCATGAACTTGGATGGGGTCAGGTGCTCACCCCAAGATTAGAAGATGATATCTTTAACTGTATATATACATTTCACCCTGTAATATAATCTCCCACTCCACTTTCCTCCTATATTACCTCTGCACTGAATTAAAAGGGTAACACAGGCATTCCTATCACCTACTGGTGCCCACTGAGGTGAGGATGGCCGTACCTGCCCACAGCCTACCTGGGTAGCCCTCTATCATTGTTGTGACTCGGGTCTACTACGTTGCTATGGGTATGCACACAACCGCACTATGTTGTTGCACTAAAACATAGTAACACAGAACCCAGGTGGTGCACCCCATTTGACACCAACCTCCCAACACTAGGTGCTATTACGTTCTGTATGGACATAATAGGCTTTGTTGTTAGTGTTTGCTCCAAAACTGTGGCCGGGTTGGGAAGTTATACAGGGCCCTTAGTTGAATACATCCTATGTAAGGATTATGGCCCTCATTATGACCAGCCGCCCGCCAAGATCTGACCGCCGGGCGGCCGCAAATGGGGCCGCACTCCCACCGCGGCCATCAGGAGATCCCCGCTGGGCCGACGGGCAGAAACCTCGTTTCTGCCCGCCGGCCCAGCGGGGATCTCGGCCGCAACACAGGAGCTGGCTCCAAATGGAGCCGGCGGTGTTGCGGCCGAGCGACGGGTGCAGTTGCACCCGTCGCGCTTTTCACTGTCTGCATAGCAAACAGTGAAAAGCTGCACGGGCCATGGCAGGGGGCTCCTGCACTGCCCATGCCAGTGACATGGGCAGGGCAGAGGCCCCCTGGGGCCCCATGACTCCCCATACCGCCAGCCTTTTCCTGGCAGTTCAAACCACCAGGAAAAGGCTGGCGGTAGGGGGACTCGTAATCCCCTGGGCAGCGATGCAAGCAGCGCTGCCCTGGCGAATTAAAACCGCCGGGACCAATGTGGCAGGAAACCGCCGGTCCCGGCGGTGCGACCTTAGCGCTTTCGCCACGGTCGTAATACTTGGGATTTCACCGCCAGCCTGCTGGTGGTGAAATCCACCACAAAAACCCTGGCAGTCTAAGACCGGCAGGGTTGTAATGAGGGCCTATATGTTTAGGTGCAAAAATGGGTGAGTAAAGTAACATTAGGAGGTGCCGTCATGCTCAATGCCAGATCAGACAAGTTGAACAGGATATGTCAATAAGCAAAGCTGAACTTATGTTGCCACTGGGAATCCACCAATGCCCCTTAAAGAGTCATGGTGCATAGCCAATACAACTGTATAGCATGGAATGTCGAGTGTTGGGAACTCCGGTTAAAAGGCACAGGGTCTTCTCCATTTATGAAAAGGATAGCTGTTCACATTGCATATCTGCATGCCACTTACAAGACACTTTGGGAGTTAACTAAAGTAAAAAAAAGAAATTGCTTTCCTAAATACATGACACCTACTGCTCTGCTTCCTCCGGATGCACATTGATCAGGACAGCACCAATAGTGTCTTACTCTGTACTTGGCTCCCACATTGGAACATCAAGTAGATGAATAATATTTGGTGCTCTAGTTCTGCCCCATTGGAATAATTAAATTTAAGAGGACACCCCCTGCAAAGTACCTGTAGGGGCCCCCTCTCACATTGGCCTAGTCAGGGTCCTGCCGCCCATGCACAGTGTACTGTGCTGGGGGGCCCCCTTGAGCTTGGGCCCCCCCCCCCACACCACAGAAACTGTGGGGTCCTTTGTTATGCCACTGTTCTGCCAAGTGTTTATGCCCCCAACATCCACGAGTCACACTTCCTAGATAGCCTGAACCTCATTTGTCTACACCATGTATCAGCACAGCCATTACGGTGTGAGGACATTAACATGGTGCTTGACTGTGAGTTGGACGGATCCTATCTTGCTGCAGAGGGCTCACAGTTAATGCCATTGATGGCTCGATTCACAAGATGCCTGGAGCAGTGGAGCCTGTCAGATATCTGGCACGAGTTACATATACACAACAAAAAGTTCTAATTTGACTCCCCGCTGTACCTGGAATGTACAATTTATTTTTGGTGGATGGTAACACAGCATTCATGGTTGACAGGACGGAATTCCTGGATCAGGTGGTGTTCAACCATATATCGTAATTGCTGTCATTGGCCTGTGCCAAACCCTTAGCCATGGGCCACACTATAGTGGCACTTCAAGAAACCCATTATCGCATGCAGGTTGGCAAACACATAACAACAGATGCCATAAAAATGCACCAACTACAGCTGAATGTGCGGTTGAGTCAGAAGCTTTTAAACTATTGATATGCTGACAGTGCATTAAGATCTCCTGTGGAATAAGAAAAGTTCTGCATGCACAGATCCTTGATATCTAGACTTATATGCATAAATATGAGAAAGAGGTTGTTATAGACACAACCCTTGCACCAGCTGAACCAAAAGTGCATCAACAATACGATACACAGTTATTCTGAATGCAACATGTGGACTATTAGGAATTTGTTGCAAAACAACGCAATGAAGGGGACAGGGCAAGCCAATTGTTGGTGTGGCTGCTGAATGTGAAAGCAACAGAAAAAACAATCTTCACAATTCACGCTACAACACTCCCAGTAAAACATTAATGTATTATTTCCAACTTACTATGACATCTTCTACTCCCCCCTCCAGAAGGGCACACTTTAAGTGCATATCAAGTTCTAGATAGCATACCACTTCCAGATGCTCCCATCATGGTAGAGGTGATAACATTAGTAAATGACCAATTCTCGTACCTAAGGCTACAAGGCCCGATGGCCTGCCAGTAGAGTTGAATACTACATACAAGGCTTGTCTGCCGCAGCAGATGTTGACCATATACATTAATGCATATGAGAAGGGGACCATACCACAATTGGTCAGGGAGGCAGTGATAGTAGTACCACTCATGCAAGGTTTGGACCCCATCAATATGAAATTGTACCAACTGCTTTCTCTCATTAATACAGATGGCAACATCCCAGGGAAGCTTCCAGCCAAAAGAATACAAGGTTTGATGACTGATCTGGCCCAACCAGATCAATGCAGTTTATGCTCATCCAGAACACCTTTCTCATCCTGCTACACCTATTCCATGTCATGGATCAAATACCACAAGGGGATACATCACCTGTATTGAATAGGTATTCTGCACAATAATGTGGCCATTCTTTTTTGCTGTTCTTGAAAAGATGGATTGGGTCCCAGAAATGCAGAGGTGAGTCAAATTACTGTTCATGCAGGCCCTGGCTAGAATCTGCAAGGGGCACATGATACCCCTGTCTCGTTCCGCATTGAATGTCCTATTCAATGCGGAACGAGACAAGAGTTCCCACTCTCATCATTGTTGTCCTCACCATGGAACCATTGGCTTGCTTTCACCCCAACAGGGAGAGAGAGTGTGATATCCCGCTGCCACACAAATATCACATTGTTTACTTGTATGATAAGATGCCCTCCAATAGCTAAGCGACAGCGAGATTGCCCTCCCAGGTGTGATGGAGTTATTTTCTGATTTTGACTGTGCATCAGGTATTCAGATTATTTGGAGTAAATCTTACTTCTTCCTGCTCATATCAGCACTTCTATGGTTGGCAACACAAAACTCCCCACTCCTCTGAGATACTGACTCATTTAAGTTTTTGGGAGTTCATGTATATTGGGACCTAGGAAGGTTGATAACAGGAGCAAAACAATCATTGACATTTTGGTGTGGCCTCCTCCTCTCCCTTACGTGATGCATTGCAATAGTGAAGATGCTGATTCTGCTTTATTTCTTCACAAATTTGCTGTTCTCACTACCAACAAAGGTCATCATGGAGCTCAACACTCTTTGACTCAACTGATCTGTGTTAGGGGAATGGGAAGAGTGAGAATACATTAACATATGAGACCACTGTACAAAGGAGGGTGGGAGGTTCCCACCTATGAGGCTTATTACTTACCTGCTCAACTACAATGGCCCATGAGGTGGTGATCAATGACCAGTGGAACTCAGTGCAGTGTTGAGCCCATAACAATCTATGAAGCAGTTTTTGGGATGGCCCCCTCTTTCTGATAAATGTCCCCACATTTTAAAAAACACCCTCTGATGCTGGTACCAGGTCTGGAAATGCTGGATCCCAGGAACTGAATGTCCCAGAAATCCTAGTATGGTATCTCCTGGGGGTTACAATACTCAACAGAATACATTACCTTCAACCATGGACCAAGGCTGGCATGTAATGGGTGGGAGACCTATATTCAAATGGCACCCTTCATTTGCATAAGACTCTGAGGGACACCTGGGAGTTCAATACAGGACACTTCCTAACACACAATGCAGTGCTCAGTGTGGTTAGGAACATGTGTGTAAAGGAGAGGACAAACGACCCAGGAATGAAATGCTACAGATGATGATGACACTTGGGGCCCTGAGAAAAGCCATATCCCTACTCTATGATACTATCTCCCATACTCTATGCTGACCCAGGTGAAGTCAAGGCCCATCGGAAGGGAGTGATGGGCATAGAGCTGTTGGATAATGATTGGGACACAATTCAGTAATACCCCAAAACTATTACTAAGAAAATACAATTTAAATTCATATAATCAAATTACATTCACCAGGAGTGACTAACACCTAATACAATAGCATATCTGACTGCTGTCTTAGATGTCGAGAGCCACAAATGGACTTCCTCCCCATCACATGGAACTGTACCTTAATTACACAGTACTGGGATGAGGTAACAACAATCTTAATTGACTTCTCAAGCATAATGGCGAACTGGGATGCTAAAATCTCCTTGCTGGGACAAATGCCCGGACTGAAACTAATAATCATTTATGTAGATTCCTGGACCTCTGACTCCTCCTTGTCAAACGAAACATAGCTTTGGCAAGTGCCCAATATAGCACCATAGTTGAGTGATGTACAGAACCGTACCAGAACTGAGATAGCTCTCCTAAGTAATCAAAGCCAACGGAGGGACGGTGGGGTGATTTGTCACTCAGTAGGACACTATACTAGTATCACGACAAGCAAAGATGGACAAAAGGCCACCTTAGGGCCAACTGAGTTCTCAGTGCAAAAGTACAGATGACTAACGGGTAATTTACAGATATTTAAACAGGAGATAAATTCTGAAACATGGGAACAGGAATGAGGTCTAAATGTGGACCTGCTTCTTTCAGCCTAATTACCAGGAAGGCTAGGTTATTGCACTCACCATGTTAACTCTGATTGTCACTTTAAGTTGAACCTGCACTACACATGAGTACAATATTCTGACAGTTGAGGTTATGCTTCCTTTGGGCTTGAGATTTTTTAAAGAAGTTAATTGACAATTCCCATGAACACACTGATGCATGTTGTGTTGACTCACTACTGAACCAATGCCAGTAATAAACCAGCATAACTGCCAGCAAAGTCTGTTGTGAGGTATGTATATTTCTGTATTGATCCATATTAGAAATTGGATTTCTAGTTGTTATAAGTATGCACCGTTTCCAATTAGGGACCATAATCCTAGTCAAGGTAAGTCAGATACACAACCTAAATTAACCTGTGGTAGCTTGGCACAGACCAGTCAGGCTTAACTTAAGAGGCAATGTGTAAAGTATTTGTGCAACACTTAAATTACAGCAACATAGTGTAAATACCACAGAGGGACTTCACACCAGATTAGAAACATTAAGACTATTGTCATGAGTAAAACAAGATAAAATCAATAAAAGTCCATTAAGTAGAACTGGAGATATGAATTATGAATTTTTTGAACAAAAAACTTAAATATTGTACATAGAATTCCATAGCGCTAAACGGTTACTTGAGGTCATGCTAGACTGAGGTAAATCCAAAGTTGAGGTTGACCAGGATGCAGGCCAGGCAAGCTACATTACCCACGCAGGGCCCACTAAAAAGTACCTTGCATGGAGGGCCAGGACAATGTCGAGGAGGCGATGAGAAGGCGATGCGTTGGTTCTGATCCACGGAGTCTGGGTGATGCATTGTCATCAAGACATGAAGTTGTTGAAGCAATACCCTCGAGGTGCAGAGTAGAACCCTTAGTGATGCAGGAAATGCGTCGTCATTAAGCCACGCAGCAGGGGATGTAAAGGCCATGCGCAGAAGCTGCTAGTGATGGGGCAATCTTGAGCTGCACAGTCATCGATGCGAAGACCTCATCAGCAGCAAAGATGTGTCGGCATTGAGGGAGGATGTGGTGGTTCGATCACAAAATGGTGTTGAGGCATTGATTTCTGTAGTACAGCAGCTGCTCCGCCCACTTCCATAGCCCAGGATTGGATTGGAACCTCTTGGCAGGGCAGGACACACAGTTGGCAGAGTCCAATAGCTGAAGCAGGATAGAAGGAAGTCTTCCGTGGCCCTGAGACTCCAGAACACGGGGCAAGCCAGCAAGCCATTGGAGTCACCTAGGTTCTTGGAGGAAGTAGAGAGGTAAGTCCAGTCCTTCTCACTCCAGGCAAAAGGCAGCAGGCCAACACAGCAAAGTGGTTTAGCAGAGTGGTAGTCCCTCCTGGCAGCACTGCAGTTCTTCTTCCTGGCAGAATTTCCTCAGAACAAGAAGTCTACTGAGTTGGTGGCGTTTGAGGTCCAGTACTTATACCCAGTTGAGCCTTTGAAGTGGGAGGGATTTCAAAGAGAGGTCTTTCAAGAGCACAAGAACCCTGCCCTTCCTTCCCTGTCTCAGACACTCTACAGGGGGTTATGCTGCTCTTTGTGTGGGAACAGGCACAGCTCTATTCAGGTGCAAGTAGCACCCATGTCGCCCAGGAAGATCCATCAGAATGCAAGTGGCAAACCTCAGCTCCCTTTGGTGTGTGACTGTCTAGAGGGAATACACAAAGCCCAGCTGTCACCCACCGTGAAGTGAATTCAGAGACAGGCTGAGGCAAAGAATTCTTAAAGTAAAAAAGCACCAACTTTCTAAAAGTAGAATTTTAGACTTACAATTAAAAATCCAACTTCACCATAAGTTGTGGTTTTAAATAGTGAGTCCAGAGGAACCAACCTAGAAAATTCTATTGTTTCCCAATTGGAAATTACACTTAAAAGCTGTATCAAGGTAATCCCAATGTTATCCTAAGGGGGAAATAAGCCTTACAGTAGTGAAAAATGAATGTGATACTTTTTCACTACCTTAAGATGTTAAACTTAAAAGTACATGTCCATCATTTTAAATACACTGCACCCTGTCCTTGTGGCTATCTAGGGCCTACCTTAGGGGTGACTTACACATGCTAAAAAGGAAGGTTTGGGCCCGCAAGTGGGTGCAGTTGCCAGGTCGAAATGACAGTTTAGAACTGGACACACAAGCTCTGCAGTGGCAGGCCTGAGACATGTTTAAGGTGCTACTGTAGTAGGCGACACGATCAGTGCTGCAGGTCAACCAGTAGCATTTAATTTACAGGCCCTGAACATATAGTGCACTCTATTAGGGACTTACAAGTATATTAAATATGCCAATTGTAGATAAGCCAGTACCACCATGTTTAGAGTACAGAGCACCTGCACTTTAGCACTAGTTAGCAATGGAAAAGTGCACATAATCCTAAAGCCAGGAAAACTGAGGTCAGCGAAACAGGAGGTCAGAAGGCAAAAAGTCAGGGGAAACCATGCAAAGCATTCCAGGTCTAACAGTCTGTAACTACAAATGTGCCATTACAAATATTTGAAAAAAAGATTGCTTGTGATTTCAGTTTCTGCACCTGCACAGCTCTTATTTTTCAGTTTCTTACATGATCTCCATTGGAGCATTGTGCATTAATACTTGTACATTTATGTTCTATACTTGTGAGGCTTAGATTTATGCTCATACGGAAATGAAAGATCTTCTTGTCGCCCGTCTCTATAATTCACTATAACAAACATTTTCAAACTTCTATTTCGGCATTAGTGCAGATTTCTTTGATAATGGGATACTTAAAAGCAATTCTTCTTATTCACGCTGTGCTGTGAATAAAGACCCCAGTCAACAACAAAAAATGGTGTCAGATACCTAATAAGCATGCGTTCTGACAACGATCCATAAAAGAATGCACATTTGCGAACAATGTATAACTCTAGTGCAGGTGGTCAGCAAACTTGTAGGTCTATACATTGAGACCATGCCTCCTGACATAGACAAGATAACTCCTTAAAATGTTGACTCACAACGAGCCAAGTTTTACTGGGAATACGGAAAGAAAAAATCTCAAAGCCACAAAACAAATCTCACATCAACATCCCTCTCCAAAGAACCCTTCGTAATCCACTTTGGGAAGAAGCTGACACAAAAAAACATATCTTCTATGCTAAATCCATATGCAAACAAATCTAGCAAAAAGCTACGAAAAAAGGTTTTCGAAACTGTAAGACAAACGACTCATATCCCACCTGTGCTGATCACAAACACATTCAAACAAAAACATGAAGACTTTTGCACGTACATCATTGAGAAAGTGAAACTGATTGAATCATCCCCCACGAATGTATTCAAACAGCAGTGCAACAAGTCCACAAGCATGAAATCTGATGTCTCCTGGTACTCAATTAGTGATGTGACATCTACCAGTGGCGGCTGGTGACATTTGAAAGTGGTGGGGCGTAAAAGTTCTGGATGAGTGCCCAGTGGCGAGCGAGCCTAGTGAGCGAGCCTGACCATGATAAGGTGGGTTTGGGGGGTTCTCCCCCACAAAAAGCAGTGCTCTGAAGTGGTCACAGGGTGACTTCAATTCAAGAATTCAATTTAGCTTTATTACGGCAAAAAGGCCCCAAAAGCATATAAGGTACAACATCATCAATACAAAACAGTTAAAAAGAAGCCATACAAATCTCAAGAGTCTCGAAAGATAATTAAAAAGCACAGGGCGACTTATTGTTGCTCAAAACAAATCAGTAAGTAATATGAATAGGTGCCCTTTTCATAGATGGCCAAGCTGAATCATAGTAAGCCACGGGCTGCCATGCTACATTAGAATTCTGACCAAAGCTGTCATGAATTCCCTAACTTCTTCCAAGATCTCCAGTAAGAATGAAATTAGTTATGGAGTCTAGGCTATTTTTGCTGTGCTTTGTATGTGTGCAATACAGCACCATATGCAAGTGTACTGGAAAGTAAGCAATGTACATAACTTGTCTACTCTGCAGGGGATTTTTAAAGTACTAATTTACTGATAAAAGGGGGAAGGGGTGATTTACACTTAGTGAGAGTATACAAATAAAAAAAAGGTAAGCTTGAAATGTAAAAACCGTATGTATAGGCATTCATTTTGCATGGCTTAGACTATTTCCAAAGTGCCTAAAAGCATATTCTCTTGCAAACATATGGCCTCATGCTGAGGTGAAGCAGATGTACTAGGATAGGATGACTGCAATATGGTGGGTAGAATCACATATCTACATGAGCATTTCAAACACTTTGGAGAGCTATTCAAGGCTGGTGCGACACACCTGAAGACGTGCCTGGTGTATGCGTGAGAAGAAGCCCAGTGAATGACACTTGCAGGCGTGCTCTTGACGTGGGAGAGAAGACAGCTCATCTGGATAATGATTCAGCCTTTGGCCTTTTAAGACAGATAAAAGTTGAATGCCATTTAAAATGAATTGCTGAAATATGTGCGTTTTGCTTGTAAAGTGATCTGGGGTCCCATCATTGTAAAGAAATGCTCAAATCGCAGACAGCATACTAAATACCGCTATATTTATTTAAAAAGAAGAAGCACTCTAAAGAAATGTAAATCAGGTAACGGTATACATAAAAATACAAGCAATCGCAAAGTTTCTTTTCAAACGTACAAACATTTGTACCATAGCCTATTTGCTCTTATATGAATGACGTACCCAGGAAAGTCTGTTCACTCACGTTTCAAACGATTTCAGCGCTTAAAACAGAGGAGTGTTTTTCCCATCACGGAGGCGGATTTGCTGTACATGGGCTGGACACTGTCCCGGAGTATTTCACAATGTGCGTGGAAAGGGATTTGGTGAGTAACAATTAGTTATGGCCATTCCTGAGAAGTCCACAATCATGCGGGTTGAGATTGTGTTGGAAAAACTGCAGGGTGTCTTCTTTTCAATATCTAAGCATACCCTTGACATATAATTGGTAAATGGAACAATGGGGCAGTAAAATTGAACTAAAATCTGAATGACTATGTGGTGTTTTAATGGTAAATGCATAGTCTGCTATTTGACCTGCTGTACCGCAAATCTCAAAGGGAAAGGCGGGCGAGGGGAGGGATGGAGGGAGTAGGGGGGGGATGGAGCAAGGCAGGGGATGGGGGGAATAACATTTGTATTAAAGTCAAATACTTACCTTTTCCTGTCGCCTCTGCATGCAGATCACGTCGTGGTCAGCCAGCCTCATGTACAACGCAATCCTTTCCCAGCTACTCCCAGAATGAGGTAGGGCCATGGAGGCTTGTTCCCACCCACCCTGTGACGAAGGGCTGCAGTGCTACACAGCCTTGCTGATTGACAGCCAGCTTTGGAAACCCAGGGCTTATGCTAAAGCGCCCAGGCTGTTTTCTTTGACCGAGGCTTCAGTGCGTCATCAGAGGCAGTCCCTTACAGTGTTGTAGGCTGCCGGAGGCCAGGGCTGAGATCAGGGAAGCCCTATAAATCCTGCGACGGCCAGCACATGCGCTGCAGCACACGTGACTTTCAAAAGTGCCTGGTTTTGCCTGACCCTCGCGCAGAACGAGGGTGACACTGTTTGAAGTTTTAATGTATGAAACTTTTTTTGGGATGCAGAAATTGAAGCTGGGGAAACGTTTTTTTTAATGCAAAATTGAAGCTGGGGCGGAGCCCTGCCCCCCTAATGAAGAAACCACCACTGACATCTACAGAGCTGATCAACACAATAGCCAAGAATTAACTTTCCCCCATTTTTCTGAATCTATTCAGTCCCCACCTCTATTGAAAGAGATAAGCTGGGTAGGTATGTTTTGTTGGCTGAAACTATTAAACACTCTAATGTCTTAAAGAACTGTACCAGATTTCCTCAAATGGAGGACACTGGAAAACAACAAGAGAAAGAAACGAAGGACCTGAATAATGTCTGCCGTGGTCCAAATTTACAGCTCTTCTCCAAACTGTTGCAGAGGTACATGGATATCAGTTTAAACTTTTCATAAAAGGAGGTGTGGCTTTCACGCTGAACAGGATTGCAGTGGACCCCTGAGATCTGCTGCAAGCCTACTAAAAGCCAATTTTAGTATGTGCGTATTTTACCTGGACGTGCCTTCATACTCTCTTTCAGCCCTGCATTGTTTTCAGCTGGTGGGTGTTCATTCTAGAGTCTTCTGAGTGCCCCAAGCTAAGGCGGTGAGTTCTTACAGCAGCAAGCGGCCACCATTTCAGCAGTGTGCTGCTCACATTGTCTGCATCCTCTGCCTTCTGCTTCTCTGTTCTTCTGTGTCTTGGGTAAACTTAATTTCTACAAGAGTATGCTCCTTGTTACCACTCTCTCAAAAATTTTAAGTTTTACAACTTGAGATGGTATTATTTTTTCCCAGTACTGCAGTGGTAAATTTCCATAATATATGAATAGCCGCCATTTTGTTTGCACGCTGCATGCCTCCCAATTTTTGCTAAACTTTTAGATAAGCCTGAAAGCAACATCCTTATTCAGGCCTACACCCTCAATGCCACTAATTCTCATGAGGTTTCTCATTGCACTCAGTCTGCTGGATTTTTCTCTCAGAGTCTGCTGGAATTTTCTCTCAGATTCCTCACAGAATTGCTCTATATTTCTGATACAGACACTGGGAATTTTCATTTGCTGATGGCCTGAACATAACTAACCGGTCATTATGAACCAGGTGGTCTACAGACCAGCCAAGGCCACGATGGCGGTCAGACTGCTGATAATGTGGCAGTCCAGCAGCCGCATTACGACTGTGGCGGTTGCACCACGGTCGAACCACCAACACCAACACTTTTTGGCCACTGGTGGTGCTGGCGGTCCTAGGCCGCACAGAGCAGCGCTGCCCTAGGGATAACGACCCCCCTCTCCGCCGGCATTTACGTGGTGGTTGCCCCGCCACATAAAGGCTGGCAGAGGCGGGGTGCACGGGCCCTATGGGGACCCCTGAATTGCCTATGCACTTGGCATAGGCAGTGCAGGGGCCCCCATTGCCACCCCCATCACACTTTTCAGTGTCTGCTTTGCAGACAATGAAAGGAGTGATGGATGCTGGTGCACACTACGCACCGCAACATTTCCACCCGATCAATTATCAGCCAGCGTCAATGTTGTGGATTTTTTCCTGCTGGGTCAGTGGGAAACTCGCAGTAGAGGCTGCGGGAAGGATCCCACACTGACGGTACCCTGACCACGGGACTTCGGCAGACGCCTTTTCCATCTGCCGAAGTCCTAATGAGGTCCCTAGTCTTTACAGATGTTTTTCTCCTTTCTCATTTATTAATCTAACTTTGAAGTTAATTGAATTCTGTTTTACTGCTGCTGCTTACTTTTTGAGGTTACCACGCTACAATTTACTGACTTTAAATTCCGTTCACATCTTCGCCACCTTGAAAGGGTAGGAAAAAGGCCCTTCCAGAAAGCTTCACATTATTCTATACATTATGTTAAAATGGCCAGTGATGATCTTGCCACTGCACGTAGTCTAAAAGATCCAAGAATGATCTCCAATCACATATTATGTTGTCCTCCAATCCAGTACTGGGCTCTATCCTTGATAAGGCGAGGGGTCTAAAACCTTTCATGTGTGCTACTAATGAAAAATGACAGCAAACTGTAGACTGGTGGATCGTTATGGAGGGTAAAATGTTCGAGATGGAGCAATGTGTTAGCAATCCTCAGTATGTGGCCACCAAAATTCCTCTCCTTGAACAAGAAATCCAAAAACGTAAACTGCATACTGCATACTGCAGCCTGTCATCCATGTTCCTATTCCCCTATCCTTATTCCCAATACGTTAAACATTGTCTAGTGGAGCATTTGTGGTCTGGGACATCCAATTAAAAGACAATAGGTACTCTCTCATTTGTCAAAACTCAATTCTCACATTGCCTTTTTGCAGGAGACTCATTGTCATGATGTTGAATCGCTTAAATTAAAATGCCAATGGGTTGGTCAGGCTGTATTTTTCTACGGCTATTGATCGCAAGGGTGGTGCGGCCATTCTATGTCATAAATCGCTAAAAGTACAGATCTTATTAGCTGAATGTGATACTAATGAATGATGAGTATTGGTTACTGCTATTATTCATAACAAACAAGTTTCTCAATTCAATATCTACGACCCAGTTAAACCTAACCCGGGTTTTTGGCATAGTATTAAAGTTAAACTTGCTTCAATTTATACTCCCAACATCATTGTAGCAGGTGATTGTATTCAATGGTTGGACCCCTTTACTGACAGCAAATCCACATTCAAATTAAATCCTGATAAATTCCATAAGGCATTACCACTCCTCTGTTTTTTGATGTTTGGAAAACATGCAACACTGATACTCATCAGCTTACATTTTTTCCCAATGTACATTTTACCATGTCTAGAACTTACTGTATTTTAGTTAGTAAGGCCCTCATTACGACCCTGGGGGTCGACGGTAATTTGGGGAAAGGTACTGTCAACAGGCTGGCGGTACCTTTTCCTAAATTATGAAATTGGCGTTTGGCCCAAGCAAAACTGCCAATGTACCACTCCGTCCGCCAGAGTGGTAACGGCCGCTGGGCTGTGGAGTTCGGTTTCCAGCCAGGCGGACGTCACATTATGATCCCTCCTACAGCCATGGTTTTCTTGGCAAGCATACCACCATGAAAACCATGGCAGTAGGCACTATCAGTGCCAGAGAATTCCTTCCATGGCACTGATAGTGGTCTCCCCCACCCCACTACCCCTCCCCATAGTCCTCCCCCACCAACCACCTCCAGTCCCCCTGCACACTTACACACCCACACACGCACACATGCACACCCACACACACACACATACCCACATCCACCCACGCATGCACACATACATACCCACACAGTGCAACACACACAAACATACAGTCACACACATGCATTCACAACACACACATGTATGCTCACATTCAGTCATTCACACACTCATTCAAAGCGACTCACACCCACATGCATGCATACAAAAACAGACACACACACACCCCATGCACACACAACACCCCCCCACACACATACACAACACCCCCATCCCCATCTCCTGTCGGAGAACCCATCTTACCTGCTTCCAGGGGGTCCTCCGGCAGGAGACGGGACACAGTGCTGCTGCCAGCAGCAGCGTCCACCAGCAAAACACTGCCAGGCCGTATCATTGCTCATGATACGGTCGGCGGTGTTTTGCTGGCGTGGCGCTGCTGCTGACAGCAGCGCCACCTTACTGCCGTCCGCCGCCATGACCGTCAACGGTATTCCACCAGTCTTCTGGCAGAATTCTGTCTACGGTCATAATGCGGGTGGGCGGCTGGTAGCCACGGCGACGGTAAGTTTGCTACTGTCGCCGTGGTGGTAGGCGGTCAATACCGCCAATTTTGTAATGAGGGCCTAAGTCCTTACTCCCTTCTATACAATCTTCAGAAATTGGTTCTATTTTTATTTTGGACCATGGCCCTGTTTTATCTTCCTTTAATTTATCCCTCAATAACTCCAAAAGTGGTTGCTGTAGATTCAATAATTCCTTGCTATCAGTTCACAATTTTATAACAGATGCCACTGGTTTCATTAAGGAATTCTTTCAAATTATTCAAGGCAGTGGTTCCTAACTTGTGGTCCGGGGACCCCTGGAGACCCGTAAAGCCTCCTCAGGGGGTCCACCACTGCTTAGAAAATTTAAAAATCTTAACAGATTAGGTCCCCAGGTTTAAAGACTCAGTAGGTGGTCCCCAGAGTACAATAATGATTCAGTGGTGGTCCCCAGGTTCCAGTAATGGTAAAGTGGGGGTCCACAGAAGTCAAAAGGTTGGGAACCACTGATTGAAGGTATTGACAATTCCATTTCTAACAATTGGGATGCTTTTAAAGCCTCATTTTAAGCTTTCATTATAGCTTATTCTGCTAAAGGGAAATGAAAGTTATCTTCCCAATACCTTGCTTTACTCCAGCAAATTAAAATACTTAAATTACCTTTAATTCTCCCTTGGCTTTACATGAATTAATTAAAGCCAAATGTAACAACAACAAAGTTGCTAATTCTGATGTGTGTAACATCATACTTAAAGTTAAATCTAAATCCCACGGAGGTAAAAATAAGGCAGGTAAAATGCTGGCTAATTCCTAAATCAGAGCATAAAAAAGTTGACCTATTCGTCATGAATTCACAAATACCATTGTGACTTCCAACTCCAATATCTCTACTGTCTTCCAATCTTACTACAAATCATTCTATGCAGAAGATACCATTTCATCGGAATCTGATATACAAAAATGATTTAATGGTCTTCCCAGTCCTCCTCCTCTCTCTGACACATTTAGAACATCAGAAGCTAAAATAACCCACCAAGACATTATAGATGCCATTAAATCCCTAAAAACAGATGAAGCTCCCAGTCCAGACTGATTCTCTATTGAATTAATTCCCTCCTTTGTATCTTTTTTTGTCTCCAAATTATTAGAAATTTTTAATTCTTTCCTTCTGACTTCGAAGGCTAGTGGCTCTTTCCTAGAAGCGCCGATTGTTATTATTCATCTGCCAGATAAAAAAAAACACCATTTATAAAACCCTTTATACCCAGCTCTTTGATTAAATTTAACTGCAAAAAATGTGCCAAGACCCTAGAATCTCACCTAGAAACTGTTGTGCAGACTTATGGCGAATAATGGCATAATGTCCTCTAATATTCTCATACTGGCTAAGAAATACAATGCACCCCTTGCAGCCCTATAGCTTGATGCTGAAAAAGCATTTAACTAAATTATTTAGCAATTCATGTTTACCAATCTCCTCTGGTTTGGCTTAGGTCCCAAATTTATTTCATTTATAAAATTATTACATTTCTGACCCTCGTGATAAAGTTTTTGTTAATGGTAATTTCTCTTGTTATTCTAATTTACATAGGTACCAGGCAAGGTTGTCCCCTTTCCCCTTTGCTTTATATTCTTTATCTGGAACCCTTCTTTGAATGCATTTGCTGTAATACGGGTTTAAATACAGTTCACTTGAGACTCAGCTATCGACTTCTGCTGATGATGTTCTTATCTACATGTCCAATCCATTGTCCTCGTTAGATCCTTTCTTACAAGAGATCAATTTATATTCTAATGTTTCTGGACATAAACTCAACTTTTACAAAACTGAAGTTTTACCATTAAATCACTTGCGTTATCAGTAAATGTTTTAGACCAATAACTTTATATGGTGCCCTTCCAGAATTCAATTCCTTGGTGTGTGGTTTTCTTCTACTATTTCCTACAGAATTAGCCATAATTTTATTATTTTAAAACTCAAACTACAAAAGTTACTCTCATCCTGCTCTCTGCTACATTTATCATGGTGGGACAGATTAGAAACCCTCAAAATGATGAACAAACCTTCATGCATTGCCCTGTCTAAACTTAAATGCCCAAAGAATGAAGGTGGGTCCGATTCCCTGACTTTAAGCTACATCATTCCACTTTTTTAATTCAACAATTTTATGCCTAAATCAATGACTTTTAAGACTCTCTCATACCTCAATGGATTGCATTTGAACTCTCCTCATTGAAAGATGTTTCAAAGATGTGATCTATATGTCTAAACGTACTTTTATTTCCAAAAAGCCATTTTAAAATTCTCCCATCATGTATTTCATACAGGTTTTTAAGCTGATTTTGATTTTCAACAATGCTTTCTAACCTCCTGAATCTGGTACAATAAGTTCCTCAAATTTTGCCATAAATATTTTTATTTTAAACACTGGAAAGGGAAGGGTATTCGTTTTGTCTGCCAACTTGTAAAGGATAACTCTGTTCTTCCTTTCTTCTAACTACAAACACAATACAACTTACTATGGGCCTGATTTGGATCTTGGCAGTAACAATCCTGCTGTCAGTTTTCTGTCTGAGAACCCGCCTGCTTCCATGATGGTTCACCCACCCTATTTAAATGTTAGCTAAAGCATAGGTGAAAAACTGCTGACAGTCCACCATCACTACTAAGAATAACCACCTGCATCAATGGCACAGTAGGCAAAAGCGGATGGCAGCCAGACGCAAGCCCATTTTCCCGCTGAGTCAATCAGGATGTGCATTCCCATAAACACACCTGAGTTGGCAATTTGGCGGGATAAAAGGTCAAAACTCACTTTTATCCAAGTGTTCTCATTTTCTGCCACCATGAACCTAGTCATACCAGTCCTGCCATTGCTGCTGCTTCTGGACCAAGATGGAAATCAACCCCGTTGTTGTCGGAACAAAAGGTAAGTCACAGTCAGACCTGTTATCCTCAGACTAGTTTCTGTACAGTAGCGCTAGTCTTGTCATGTGTAAAATATGTTTTGCAAACAACACCATAATGATGCACAATGCATATGTGTGTAATGTTGTACTTAGAAAAATGTATAATAACATACCCCAAGATTTTAGTAGCACACTCCAATCTGGTACAAACTGCCTTCATGCCAATTGACACCTACACAAAAAGTCACAGCAATTATAAATAGAAATGTGTCCATATAGGTGTGCAATCACTTCTCAATACATTCCTTGTCATAAACATAAACAGTATGCCTAATAGGAGCTACTCAATCCCATGATAATGTAGCAATTCCACTACAACTTGCTATAAGTGGGTCTACAAAGAATGTACTGCCAATCTTACCTCTAAAATGCAAACATGGCAGAGATGCATGAAGGCTGAATGTTCACTTGGTGTGTGCAATATATGACAAACATTATATGTCACTTAAATGTAACGTGCTACGTGCCCTGTGTAATGCATATGTGCATATCATTGACAAATCATGTACAAAATAACACACATGTATTCTCCAGTCACAATAACAGAAACACATATACTATTGGTGTAAATGTCCAGTAAAGTTGACATGTCCTTCACAAATGTACAACACTAATGTATGCATTATAAAATTCTAAAAAAGATACAACCTGTGCTTGTCACTGTCACAAATGAAAATAAGTGCATGGCACACACATTAGCATAAATAATATCATCAGCAAGCAATTAGTAACAATCATAACATAAGGCCAGGACAAAGGTATTTTCGAAATAACCATATTTTATCTGAATGAGATAACTCTATCAGGCGTAAATGAAATAATACAACTAAGAAACAAAGACACTAGGCCATTGGTCCATACTATGGGTGACATGACCCCAACTTGCCTCCTAATGTCACTGCCAAAATAAACCTCCAATGGGAGGGGCACCTATGGGGGAGATGACAGGAACCTCAATGATTTTACTGGAGGGGGTGGGCCTTTGGTTTGGGAAAGGTGGGTTTGGTAGGGGTATGTTAGAAATGGGAAGGGGGTGTTTTGGGATATGGAAGGGGTGGTTTGGGATGTGGAAGGGGTGGAAACATGTTTGGGAGGGGTAGATGTACATTTGGGAGGGATGGTGTAGGTTGTGGAAAGGATAAGTGACAGGGAAAAAGAAGGTCTTCATTGGGAAAATGGGTGGGGCGGTTGGCAGGGAGCTCAGGTTCGGAGGCAGAGGGAGTAGAAGGGTCTGATGTGCATGTTCCTGTAGATGTTGTGGGCACCTGAGTGCCTAGTGTATGTGCTACATGTTTTGCTTTGTGTTTCTTGTTGGGTGTCTGTTGGGTGGATGAGTGTGGGTGTTTGTGTTCAGTATGTGGGTGTCTGGATGTGTCTGTTTTGGAGGGTGTGTGTGTTGTGGTATCTGTGGGTGTGCTGGTGGTGTGTGCAGGTGTTGGTGTGGGGTTGATGTCTGCGGGTGGCATGGGTGTTGGTGTAGTGGTGGGTGTGGTGTCTGTGGGTGGGCTGGTGGTAAGTGTGGATGTCTGCTATGGTGGGTGTGGTGTCTGCTGGTGTGCTGATGGTGAATGTGTGTGTGTTTTTGTGTTGTGGTTTCTGTGGGTAGGCTATTAGTGGTGGTGGGGTGTCTGGTATCTGCATGTGTGTGTCTGTGGTTCTTGCTATGTCGGTCTGAGAATGTGCTGCTTGTTGTCATTGTAGTGGGTGTGTGCAAATGTTTGAGTGTACTTGGGAGATGGCTGGGTTGAGGGATTTTGGATGGGGAAGGGGTGGGAGTCTGGGCACAAGGTTGTGGTGGGTGAGAGTTTGCACTCAAAGAGGAGGCCAGACCCTGGAATGACCACTATAGGCCAGATGGGACACTGTGATTGCCATCCAGGGAAGCCAGCATCTGGGCATTCTGGTCGGCCAGCCCCTGGATGGCATTCAGTAATGAGGTCTGGCCTACAGCGATAGCCCTTAAAGGATTTGCAGCCTCCTGATTGAGCACAGATTGGGACACCATGGCAGGGGGGGTGCCTGCAGCAAAGGAGATGCCACCCCTTTTAGGGGGTGGCTACTGCCACCTGGGGGGAGCAAGAGAGAGGTTGGAGATTGGAACGAGGGTGGTGAACGACAGCGTAGGTGCAACAGTTGCTCCAGGGACTGCCACCACTAGGGGCTGGTCTTCATTGGAGGCCTCTGATGAAGATGAAGAGTCGCTTGTGGCCCCCTTGCCGGTCCCTCATCCTCTATGGCTCCCTCAATGTCCATGGTGTCCACACCTGAGCCCCAGTGGCCAGCTTCCTCCCCATAGATGTGGCTGCAGTCAATGAAAAAGAGATTAAACAGCATGAGTAAACAGTACACATAGGCCTTGAGGCTTTTCCAACCCATTGCAGTACAATGCTAAAATATATTCACATTTCCAAAACAGCCATGTGTTGGGCTAAAAATTGACTTCCCAAGATGGGATGCCACAACATCCATGTGATGTAACCTTCTATCTGCAAATGTCCCTTCAAATATCACATTTGTCACCATCATTGATATCTCATCTGGACAAAACTAAGGACACCAAAATGTTGTTTGGGTGATGTGTAACTCTCTCACCGATGTGGACACATTCCTGTCTGTTGCAATCAATACAGTTTGGCAGACAGTTTCAAATTTTTTCACACAGACTGATTTACTTATAATTTGTGAAGGACTAAGGCATCATGCCTACCTGCAAATGTCCACATGAACTGACAAAAAATAAGCTGTACAAACAGGTTTCAGAAATGTTCCATATACAGAATTAGGTCACTGTACACATGTTTCTAGTCCTTTTGGAGCAGATGATTATTATCATATGGTCATAGCACCAACTTAACAATGTCAAGTCTACAATATCAACTGCATCATAACTGCACAGTTTGCCATGTCATCAGTAATAGGGCCTACATTACCTATTCAAAGATGAGAAGGAGCACCACACCTGGCCCAATCATAAAATGGGGCATGTTTGGTCCAGCTGTCCCTCATTACTTTGAGAAAATGCAGGTACCCCTTTGTTCGAATGCAGCCATATGTCTGCTCAAAACAGTACTTGGCTTGTGGTGAGGAATCTAGTGGCAACCTTTAGCATAAACAGAGGTGTGGAATTGGAATTTAATAAAATATCTACTTGTCGATGGGACAGGTTGCTTCATAAATCTACTTATCCACTAAAGAAATCTTCTTGTCCCTTTGGTTCCATGTAGTGCAGCGACAAATTATAACAGCAATCTTATTATATAAGTGCTTTGATAAAAGCCTTTCCGATTATACCAGGGACTGTACTATAGAAGGGCTTGAATACTAGCAATTTACTTATTTTGCCACCTTTCTGCAGATATAAGTACTGGGGCTAGAGGTAGCACTAAGCGGTAGTTACAGGGTTGGAATGTCCTTTTGAGTCTGTGTACACGTACTAACTTGCATGTTTGAAGGGTTTCTTCGGCTCTTCTCTGATCTTTCCCCATACTGAAAAAGGTTAGAAATTTACTCCTGACAAGGGGCAGAAATAAACCTTCTTCTAGGGCTGTGAAAAAAGTGGTTGGAGGGAAAATGAACTTGCAAACACTCACCAGACTTTGGCATGAGCAAATCCATACATGCATATTTGCTTGTGCTAAAGTACAGTTCACAAATGTTTTCTAGGAGTGCAATTTTCTGATATATTTCTTTAAATTCTTGTGAATTCATGAAATATGTAAATCTGCACTTATGCAAAGACAAATGCCATGGATGCACTTTTGTGACTGTCTTTAAGCACTGGGCCCCAAGTTAGGTCTGGCATTAATCAAGACCTTTTGTTTTTGTTAAAATTATATCTCTCTTTTGGCTTGCTTCAATGTGAATGATCACAATCTGCTCTTTCACAAGGAACATATTGGCACACAACATAGTTTTGTCCAATGCCAGGAACTACTGTGGCAATGTGTGCTTTTGTTAGATTTTTGCTTGTTTCCAGTGTTTGTTTCAATAGTGAGGGCCCAGCATCTCCCACAACAATAACATTTTTCAAAAGCTATTTCAAAACCAGATACACATTGACAAAAGCAAAAGACTGACCTCCAATGTTGGAATTATTGGCTTTGCCAATGCTTGTTTATGTTTCATGTTTCCCATAATCTTGTTGAAACTGGTTACACTGACCTTCCATTATGAATATTTTTGGGAAATACTAGCATACATCAACATTACTAAATGATGCTTCAAAAAAATGGTGCCTAAAATGTCACAATAGTTTAACAAAACCTTTTTTTTCCAGCTGCATTTTTTTGTGAACAATTTATTTTGAAAGCAAAGAATCATAAATCTTGCTTTTAAGCTTCTGCAAATATTCACATCTAATCAGAGAGCACTCTGTGAGTGTTATACATTGCCTTATATTGTTAAACTTTTCAAAAGTGTGTACACATTTTTTTTCTGGAACCGCTGTCAGTAGTGCAATCCGAGCTTGCAACATTTATTTAGAGCGTAGACCCAACGAATAAAAGCTTTGCATTAGTGAACCATAAATACAAGTTCGATCAGCATTAATATGTGCACATAAAGGTTACCTCAATGCAGACAATTCCCTTCCCTCCTCCATAATGTGGTACTATATATTGGCAGTCAAAGATTTTGTGCTGCAAAGGGTTAGGCCTACTTGTCCCAAGGACAAAATACATCTGAAAACTTGTGGCTTTGACCCCAAATAATATGTCCTGGGCATCAGGCTATAGGACTTCCACTCCCCTGATAAAGCAATACACAAGGCACAGCATCAGACACTGTCTGATCAACTTACACCTCCAGAAATCCTCATATGTGTTGAACGTGTGTCAAGCTTCATGTTAATGCCATACACAATTGCTGGAAGTTAAAAAGGTTAAACAACAAAAATAGCTACAGACAATAGCTTACCCTCTTCGTGCTGCTGTTGGGCCCTCAACTGCCTATCAAGGTCCGAGTAGGCCACCACAAGGATACGGGCCATTGGGGGGAGTCAGGGTGTAGCGGACCCATTTAGATCATTGGGAGGACTGCCCAAGCTGGCCTTCTGCAGCTTTCTACGCTGAGTGTTGCAGGTCCTCCCTCCCCTTTCAACAATGCAGGGTGCGCCACTTATGAACCCCCAAGGTTCGCACTTTCTTAGTGATGGCTTTCCATAATTCCCTTTTTTGATGGGCATTGACATGTATGGATAATAGATAAGAACAAGAAGAGAAGTTTAGAGTGATTTGGTTCGTCTATAGTGCTGTTACACATAACTGTTACATTGCTTCCATGCATTAACTAAACAGTAACCACATCTTTTCCTAAAACACTTAGCGGTTTCTAGAAAATATTGATTTTCTGTAATCATTTGAGCACCCTCGATACTTTCTATCTCCTCATGATACCAAGTCAGGCACAAAACATCATCTAGGCCAGGATTGTGAAATATTTCCTGTTGTGAGACCCACTCCTGATTACTCGCAATCAATATGAGCTGCTAAAGGCTAAACAACCTGTACTATCCTTGCACATAACCCCACCACAACTCCATTGGCTTCATGCCTAAACTCCTAAGAGTTAGAACCCATGGTTTGCATCACATCATGTGACTAAGGGCAGTATGGAACGGCAGCTATGTGTCAGCGAGAGCAGGGATTTGCGGGATGTCTGAACCAGTGTGTGTAGGAATGGGACATACTTGTGTGGATGGCTGAGACCCTGTGGCATTTGAACTTGCAGCACAGGGAATAACTTTCCCTATATGTGACCCCGCAGCATGTATGAAACCACACTGAGCATCCAATTCCACAATATGGGCTGTAATCCCACTTGACAGGCCAGTATCAGACAACTCTATTCCTTTAAAACTATTTCTTCCATTTAACATCACTATCAATTTGATATTTGCTTTATGTTGTCACTCATACAACTGGTACACTGTCTACTGGTCACTGGTAGCAAGACGTCTGCAGTTTGTTTGGTGAAACTGGAATCATGAGTTACATGGACAGATATTACAGCTTATCCTTTCAGGTGACTTTACATTTCCGAGCACAGACGTTTCTAACAGTGGCAAACAACATTTTGTACCCAGCTAAATCATTCAGTTCACTACACTTCAATCCCAACACTTTCCCCATGAACTCAAGAGGCCAAATTAAGCTGCAGACAAAAAATGAACCAGTTGATTAGTCAAACATTTCCCTAAAAGACATGTACCTGCTCCTCTTGGGGCCCATGGAGCTGGCTGTATAGGGACAGGCCCTCCAGCTCCTCGGTGCTGAAGGCCGGGGTCCTGTCACCTGCTTCGCCTGCATCCTGGCTCCCAGAGGTTGCTGACAGCAGCAAGAAATGAAGAGGTCTTGTTGGCAGCAGTGTTAGGAGACTACCAACCTTTTTTCAAAAATTCTAAAAGCCACGACGGATGCTATCCGTGGTGGAAATGGACATAGCCATTGGTTTTCGTGTGTAGCTGTCACACATGTTAGTTAATGGCAGGGTCTGTCATGGAGGGTACCACCTACTACGTGGGCAACTTCCACCGACGGCCATCGGGTAGCAAATGCCCTGACGGAAAAGTCAGGCATCCTCCATTTTAGAGTGTGAAGCTGTGCATTTTTAAATTGTTATTGCGTCACCAGCACTCAAAATGGAGATCAGAAATGAACAGCACTGTTCTTGGCAAGATATGACACAAAAAATTACCTGTGACTGTGTTTGACATTGATAGTGCTCCAGGGGAAGTCATACCTCAGTTGATTGTATTTTTTTAAACAAACATGTGCAAATACATTTAATTATTTGTACATAATTAAAGAAAGAAAAAAGAAAATGAAAATATAGTTTTGAAGTTCCAAACATTTGTTAACAATGTGCGTACATGTATTACACAATGATATTCCTAATGTTACCAAGACGTAAGATGTGTGGTGATGTTCAAAGTATGGTGAAACCTTTTAGGCTATTTTGTTTTCCATACATGCAGACTTTTAAACCCAGGCATGGGTAGGAGACGATGGCCTCAGGTCTTCCGGCCATTTCCAGACCTTGCCACTGTGGAGGAAAGGGATGCAATAGGGATTGTAGACTAAATAGGCAAGCTATCCTGGATTTGTGTCAGCAGTTGGAGTCTGATCCCCTGTCTCACATTAGGAAAACAACAGCAGCACTTCATTGTGTGGCCACTGGCTCTTTCTAATACACTGTGGCAGTATCTGGGGGCATATCCCACCCATCTTTTTTCAGTGGTGTGCTACAAGAAGCCCTTGCTTCCTTGATGAGGCCCATCAACAGCTACAACTGGCTTCCCACGACAATAGGATTTGACTATAGTGAAGGGAGAATTTTATGTTTAGGGTGGACTACATGTAGTTGGAGCAATAGATGACACACATATTGTCTTGGTGCCACCATACACAGGTGTACAGATCTACCACAATCAGAAGAAGTTCCATTCCATCAATGTGCAAGTTGTCTGCTTACCAGATTTATACATCTCATGTGTGTGTGCCACTTTCCTGGGTCAACACATGATTCATTTGTACTACTAAACAACACCATACCTTTAGACATCACAACTTGGACCGAAGAGAGGGCCTGACTTTTTGGTAAGTATAATATGACTTGAGAATAATCAATGTGTTAAACTTTGCTATTTAGACTGTCGTTGAAATACACTCTTACAATCAGCGAAAGTTTCCATTGTTAAGGCAGCTTGTGTGATGGAGCCATACCTGGGGTGGATTTAGGGCTGAAACCCTGCATTTTAAGTTTACTTTTCCCACAAAAGGGGTCTGGAGTCGGGATCTCAAGCCTTGTGATGGCTTTTTGGTACAAAGCACCAGTAATCTTATTTTATTTTGCACCTTGTATCTGGAGTTGGGATGCTCTTTTCTGGTCCCACTACTGCGTGCATCAAGTCTGAGATTTCACAGAGAAGAGCTAATATACCTGACGTCCCTAGGCTCATGGGAGTTGTGTTACTCCTTACTAAATCTCATAACAGCAGCCTTCCATATTTAGAAGAGATATGCAATATAATGTATTATTTAATTTGAGGTTGACTTATTCACTTTAGGCTCCCTTGATATGTGTTTGGTGTCTTTGTGATAATCTGCTTTTTAATTGATTTTAGTGGATTGTATCTTTTAGTCTTGCAGTATATTTTATTTTTGTGCTATGCTTTTGATGGCCTTCAGCTGAATAAAGTTTATTTGACTTGCCTCAAGGATAATTTGCTTGAATTCAAGTTTAGGAAGGTACAATGACTTGATATGATATTAATCTATTGATATGTTGCTTCCATGTAGGAGACTCAGCTTATCCTACCAGACCATGGTTGTTAGCATTGCTGAGGAATCTGACAATGCCAGGGGAAGTCTGCTTCAGTGAGGCCTGTGGAAGAACACAGAGGACAGTGGAGTGGGCATTCGGGTTCCTCAAGGCCAGGTTTACGTGCCTAAACACCATTGGAGCCTTCCTCTACTCACCAGATAAGGTGTGCTAATTCATGGTTGCCTGCTGCATGCTCACCCAACATCGTCTTGCAATGGAACATCCCAATAGTCACAGAAGATGGAACCGTGAAGAGCCACTGAGTGAGGATGTTGAAACGCCCAATGAGGAGGCAGTGGTGAAGAAGGAGTTGACTTATGTTAAGATGTGAATGGCCACTACTTCACTTGAGTGTAAGTTTGCCTTTATATATTATAACCTCCTATGTCACAACAACTAGTGACAAAGCGAACATACCAATGGTAATTTGATAAGAATGGTCAGTTTAGGAATGTCCAAGGCGAAGATGTGAATGGATGAGAGTTTCCCAACATTCACGACTGTGGTTATTGGCATAGATTAAATTTGCTTCTGTATGTATGTGTGCCCTCCTAACTTGTAATTTGAGTAAACTATAATATGTGAAATCATGAATTATCCCTTGTTATTCTGTTTCAGGGATCTTCCCCATGTCATATTCATTTGGCCATTTCAAAGCTTTCAAAGCTGTGACATTTGCATTGATATGTTGCTGTTGGAAAGTACAAAGTGAACATACGTTGATCCTGGGACAGACTCCCACTTGGGATGAACAGATCTTGTGCAGAGACAACTTGCATTGTGATAGAATGGAAGTTCAGGTGATTGGATTGGACTTCTTTTCTGTATGATAGTGCCATCAAGGCAATTTGTGCCACTTAACTTGCTCAAACCACATATGTATGTCAAGCCATTGCATGCTGTTCTTCCTTCACATTGGCTAAATGTTCAATTTGTGTTCAGTGGAGGTAGCTGTTGATGTGGCTCTTCATAATTGATAGAACTTTAATATATGAATGTTAGCTGTGGCAGTGCACCAGATACTGCCACAATGTCATGTAATGGTCATGTGGCCTAAAACTGTTTTATTGCCATTTTATAGGCTCTTGGTGTTATTGATGAGGGACTCCTATTGCGATGGCAGGATGTATGGCTCCAGCTGAGGTTGTGCATCAAGTATAGCTGATGTATTTTTTTTGCTCCAATACAATATTTCCTTTCTTCCATTGTGTCAAGGTCGTGGAGCATCCACACTTGAAAGGCACAGACTATTGGGGTTGTGCATGGTTTGTGAAGCTCAGCTCTGATTTTGTCTAAGACTTCTTACCTATACATGTATGTTACCAATACATTTAGATTTTGCTTTGTTTTGTTTGAATGAAATGGGTAGCATATCACCTCTTTCTCATTTCTAATTGTGCTTTGCAAATACGTGTTCAAAAGATTTGACAAAAGGACAGATATGAGAAATGAAATGCCACAATAAATGCAAGAACAGTCTTATAAATTGTGCCCAAATAATTTATTTGCATTACACAAAGGATCACAAAAGTGTATCAAATAATGAGAAAAATGAACTGAACAGTCTATCATGGTGGATGAAAGTATAGTAGTAGAGTCAAAAACTGTTTGGAGTCCAATTAACAAAATACAACTGTCCTCACAAAAAGGAAAATGGGTCCCTGAAATAGTCCACAGAGTGAATAGTAGACACACAGTGGAGGTAATTAGGATCTCCGTCTCTTGGAGGTGATGGTCGGGGTCTTGCCATCCTTTGATGGTTGTCTAGGTGACCATCCCTTCCAGGGAGGAGGTGGGCACAGGTGCAGGGACTGGGGTGGTAAGAGCAGATGCCTTTTGTGGCCGTACTCCCTGTATGTGGATGGCTGTGGTGTACTTTGTCCAGATGTAGAAGGACCACTGACAGGGGCAGATGCTATGGGAAAAGCCCGCACATAGGATAAAAGGTGTCAAAAAGCACTACAGTCAGGGAGCACATTTTGTCATTGTGATTACGCATTTCCAACATGAGCTCCCTCTGCACCTCCTTGATCTCCTGGAGCTCAGTAACGACGTTACCAATCATGTCTTAGAACTGTTGTACTGCTCTCAAGACTTGGTCTATGGTGGTCTGGCAAATGAAGACACCAGTGTCTTTATTTTCCTGGCCCTCTGATTCCCTCCCATGATGCTTACCGCCACTGCTCTGTGTCCCCTGAGGCAGTGTGTCCCGTCCCCCTGAGTATTGCAAGAACTGGAGGTGCTGTTGGTGTTGTCTAAACAGCAGCCAGGACTGGGAGGCACAAGACTGGTGTGATATTCCTTTGGACAAAGGAAGTGGAGATATCCATTGGCTGAGGTGTTGCTGCAGCTGGGGTGGAAAGTGTAGCTTTGGGCCGAGTGAGACTCACTGGAGCTGTCTGGCCAGACAGACCAGATAGACCAGCTGGCTTCCAATCATTTGGACCTGCAGGAGTGGAGTCCTCACTGAAGGCTTGCTCCTGGTCAGGAGCGGAGCTGTTGGGTGGCAGATGGTGGTCTACTGGCCCAGTGTTGGTTCTGAGAAGATGCAGAGAATATGGAATTAACGTCTAGTTTGTCCATCAATGTGGCTTTTCCTACAAATGGGGCTACCTAAAAAGTAAAAACAGACTGATAGATTAGCCCTTTGTGTGATTTATTGTTTTACACATGCACGCAGATTTACACAGATGCCAACTCGAATTATGACACTGTAGGGATATCCTGAAATGCAAAAGTGTATTTTAGAATTGTACATTACATGTAGCAGCCATTTAAACCAACTTAGTGGTGAGTAGATTGGAGTTCTGGACCATTCCAAGGACTAGAAGTGTACAAAACATTTGAAACACAATGGTTCAACTTAATATTTAAACTGTCATTGGTCATCATATGGACAGTGACAAGTCAATTGGGCGTGGCTACTACTTCTATTTAGCATGCCACATAACACTGAGGGAAATCTTGGATTCCCAAGACTACGAATTATGTCAACATTCCACCTCTTCCTAATCTCCTCCTGTGTGCACAGATTGTTAGATACATCATTCACTCTGTCAGCTATTCGGGACTACATTTACCTTTTCTGAGGTACGATTGTATTTTGTATTTGTGCTCCAAACAATTGTGGCTCTACTCTAATTCGTTAATTCACCACTACAGACAGCTCCCCCTTTGTGAAATTGGGATTTCTCCTCCCTGCCATTTTGAAATTTTTCTAAACAAATCTAGTGCCCAAAAAATGAGGAATACTGTCAGAAAGAAAAACTTACAAAAAACACAGAGGGAGAGGAACACAGAAAAAATCTGCCTCCTGTGTTGTAAATTCAGCTGTCTGGTCTTCTGCAGTGGATTGGCAAAGGATCATGGTCTGGAAAGGAGTGTGTTTTAGAGTGTATTTTACAGGCGTTCACAATTGTTCAATAGACAACAGGTGTAGACTACTAGCATCCAACTAATGGAAACAGCACTAGTACTATACTCAATGGGTCCCACGGAGGACTCCGGTTGTCATAGGCCCACCGCTGAAACAACACCAGCATGAATGTGTGATCTAAAGAGGCTCTGCAGGATCCTACTGTCAAGATGGTGACAGAGAACCTACTCGTCAGCACTGGAGTCCACCATGTTGGCTGCCAGATGCAGCTTGCGTGACCGAGTAGACTTTGTCGTGGCAGTCTTTGGCTCAGGCAAAATACATCTAAATACAGAGCACAGAACGCCACCGACTTGACAGTCTTTTCGGGCCTGCCACCAATGTGGCTCGGACACCGTCAAGATCTAAATCAGGCGCTAAGTTCTTTTTTTAAGGAATATGAAATAATATCTTCTGTTATACTGTGCTTTTTATTCACTCAAAATTTCCCTCCTACCCCAGTTCCACTCCTACCTTCGACACAGTTGGATAATATTAATCACAATTCTATTCCCAAAGCTAATTATATATAGAAAATGTTACTATCACCAATTTCTGTGCAAATCTAAAATCCTATAGAAATATTATGGGAAAATGACCTTTTTATCATTTCTGTTTGTTACTGGGATAAAATATGGCTCAAAATATTTAACACTTCTAATGCTACACACATAACAGAATCTCTATTTTTTATTTATAATAGAACCATTATTACCCCTGAATGTATTTATAAATTTAATTTATCTGTTTCTCCACTGTATTGGCCATATTCTGTCTCAAATGGGACTTCAACCCATTTACTTTATTATTGCCCTCATTTGTTTAATTTTTGGAAAGCTATTTGGTCCAAATATTTAAAAATCTTCCACTGTCACATACAGCTAACAAATCAAACCTCATCCGTAGGAGGGCCAGCCCGGATTCCCAAGTCAATGTGGTGGATAGGATCCGAGGCTCCTTATCCCGCACATATGAATTAAGGACTAGCCATCCATGTGATCAGTTTGATAGCACCTCCATATCTTCTAGTCGGCTTAAGATCTTAGCCGATTTGTTAGTTCCTTTTCTGAAGGCTAGTGCTGACAATGTGCTATCCCACAAATCACTGTTTAAGCCGGGATAAACTTTTTTCCCAGTGGGGCTTAAAATTATTGTTACCCCTTGCAATGGGGATTTCTTGCCAGACTAGGTTTGCTAAAGACCCCATGGGCGTGGAATAGAGTTTATAGCAGCCGTTCGCAAAAGCTGCTAACCTTGCCAATGATTGCTTTGTTAGGGAAAACTCCAGTCTGACCTGGGCCGGAGATGCCCAGGTAACTGGAAGACTTGCTTATAGGATTTCTCTAATAACTTATCCAGTATGGCTACCTGCACCCCCCCTCATTATTTCCATTCCATATGCAAGGGTTGGCAATATTTTTGCTCGCATCTTCATGGTCATTGGTTTTAGGGGCTGCCCCAGGGTGGATTTTGCCAGGGTGCCAAAAGCCCGGTTTGGAGCTTGTGCCTTCTTTATTATTGCTTCTTTGTGCACTGAGAATGTTCCCCTGGAGTCTAATCTGACCCCTAAATATGTGTACACCGCTACCTCCTCAATGTACTGCCCATTTAACAGCCACTTACGGTATGGGTCAGTTTACAGTTAAGGGGGATTATTTTAGACTTCCCATAGTTAATTTCTAAGTTGTTGGCTAGTGCATAACCTCCTAGGCAGTTCAAGAGTTACTGTAAGCCTACCCTGGTATTGCTAAGCAACAGCAGGTCATCTGCGTAGAGTAGGCTGTACACTTGACGGCCCCCTAAGCTTGGTGGGTAGGCCAACTGCTCATCCAATGCTGATGTGTACAGATTAAAGAGAAGCGGTGCTAATACACAACCCTGTTTCAGGCCAACAGTGGTTTTGATGGGCCTAGATAAAAACGAGCCGTCACCCAGTGTGATTTTAACCAAAGTGTCAGAGTAGAGCATGATGATAGCATTTAATAAATTCATCGGCAGCCCCCACTTCTGTAGTTTTAACCATAATTTCTCTCTAGGGATGCAATCAAATGCAGCCTTAAAATCCACAAAACACTTATAAAGGGGTGTCCCTGTGACCCTTGCCCTATTTATTACCAGGCTTAAAGCCATAAGGTTTGTCAGCGTGCCCTGTTTTTTTGTAAAACCTGTTTGGTTAATTGGGAGCCTCCCCTTATACATGGCCCACCGTTCTAAATGCTGCAGGATGCCTATTGAGAAATATTTCAGGTCTACATCTAGAAGGGCAATTAAGCGGCGTTGGAAGGTAGGGAGGCCTTCCCTCCCTTGTAAATACGGTGAATTATCAAACCCTTCCAACTAACTGGAGCAAAACCTGTTGTTAAAATATAATTGAACAATATGGCAAAAAAGGTCACCCATTTTGCTGCCCGCTCTTTAAATAGAGCCTGAGGAAGGAAATTGGGTCCAGGCGCACAGTCTTGGCATGATTTTTCTATTATCTTAGCTATTTCCAGAGGACTGAATGCGATGGGCTCCTCCTGTTCCCTACTGATCTCGGTTACCTCTCAAAGGGAGATGTTGGCCTCTGTCACAGTTTTTTCTTTAAAGTGGGTTCTCACACATCCCACCCATGCCTCCTCCATCACATTTTCATTGTTTGCAGCTCTGGGACCTCTCTCGATATTATTGATCAGGCTCCAGAACCGGCTCAAGTTTGCCAATGTTGATGCAATAATGAAGTTTTGCCCATAATGTTTCCTGATTTGTTTGTCTAAAAAAACATATGGCCCTCTTTAGCAGTTTCCTTTCTTGCCGTAGGGTTTCTAAGATTAGTTAATTGTTTGAATGTCTCTGTGCCAATCTCAAGAGGCTTCTTACTTCCGCTTTCCTCCTTCGTATTGTCTGTGGCATAAGTATGGTCTTTCTATGTCCCAGGGGAGCCCCCTTGCCCTCCCATTCACAGAGGGTTGCTTTACAAGGCCTTCAGTTAATGATTCCCATGTGGCAACTACTCTTAATGGGTCATTGGCCATCTTTTCCAATTTCCCTACAGCATCCTCAGTTTGAGCTGTGATCGTAGACAAACTCCATTTTAACTGTTTTAAATTTTCAGCACAAAGATTCCCATTAAGGAGTTTTGCTTCTTCTTAGGTAGGCTCCTGGCTCCAAATCGTAATTATTTGCAGATTGTGATCGCTTTCTGTGTGAGCTTGAATACTAAAGTCTCTCACCAATCTGAATAGGAGGGAGTTTACCAGGGTGTAGTCCAAATGTGAGACAGCCCTTTCAGTGGCTCTTGTCCAGGCCGGGGGTATATCAGATGGGAGCCCCCAATTTAGTGCGAAGCGGCCTGCTAGCTCACAGCTCTTAATTAGCTTTAGGCCCACTTTATCCTGCTTTCTCCTCTGAGGTAATTTTTGAATGGGTAATGGAACCGCTAGTTGTACATGGTCCTCGCTTGGTTCATGAAATAGATTAAGGTTAAAATCTCCTGACATTAACCAGTAGGCCAAATTGTATGTGTTTATTATCTGGAGCAGATGTTTTAGCAGGATATCAGCTTCCAACTTTTTCTTTTTAGGGTTAATATATGCATTGATCAGGATTAGGGGGTCCTGTATGTTTTTTGCCCAATTGTCTAAGCAGAACTATAGGAAGGGCTGGTCACCTGGCTGCCCTCCCGATAATTTTGCCTCTAGCTTGGTGTTGATATAAATTGACAGCCCTCCTTTTGCTCTTCCAAACGTGTTTTGTTTAACCGCCGGAAAGTTGTACTCTTTGTAACTAATTGAAGGAAAGTTTGTAGGTGCCCATGTTTACTGCAACATTATGATGTCAAAGGTACCCAGGAATTTGGTGATCTCTACATCTTCCAGTTTTGATTGTAGACCCCCTATATTCCTTGAGCAGATACTTAAAGATCTGTGTGTCAGGAATGATTGATGGGTTGTCATTCAGGCTTTTTGTGGCAGTCTGGGGGCTAGTGCTGTTGGCAGCCAGGCCCAATTATCTTGTAGATGGCTGTCTCTCAGGGGTTGGGCCACTGCTATCCTTCTCCAGTCCTCACCTTCCCTTATTTCGATCTGTAAATCTAGAGGCGATACTGTTCCTTGTCATGCTGGTTCCTGGCCAGATTCTCCAATCTGTGGGTACCCAGATGCTCCTCGTAGGACAGACCGAGTGGCTGCATACCCCCAATCTGCATTGGTTCTTTGTGCTAACAGCTGTGGATATCTTTCTCCTAAATAATAGCCTGCCTCAATTCCCCAGGCTTTCAAGATGCTTTTTTTCTATGATTTGCTTTGGTAATTCAAAAGAGGCAAATATTACCACTGTAGGTTTCGTGGTCTGGCTCCCCTGTGTTTGGATGAATTTAATGGCGGTGATGTCGTCCGAACTCACTGCTGCCAAGTCTTGTAGTGCTTTTATTAGCTTGAGAATGGTGGAGCGATTGAGCAATACCTTGAGGCCTTCTAGATTTGTACTCCGGGATCCATAGTAATTGCAGTCCTTTGTCAGGCAGAGCCTGATTTGAACTCTCTGCTAGATTTGGCTGGACCATTTTGGTCTCCGCCAAATCTGCTCTTAGGTGATGATTCCTTGTTGTTGCATCCAGCTCCACAACTTTGGGTTTTACCTCTGCAGAGCTAGGCCTTAGCTTTACCTGGATGGGTGTTTGGGGCCACAATACGGTGAGTGCTTGTCGGCGCTGGGGTACAGGAGCCCTATCTAACAGCTTTGAGCCTATCACCGCCGGGTCCTGAGGCAGAAGCCCCTCTTGGTCCGATGCGCAGGGCTGTGCTGTTAAGCAATTTATTTCCCCCACTGCCACCTCCTGCACTGTGTGGGGATCCCATTCCAGATCCGGATGTCGCCTGAATGTTCTTTCTGCCTTTCCTTGCCCACTTCCTTTCTCTTTTTGTCAGCCGATAGTCAGAGTGGCTTTCCAAAACTCTGGGCTCTGTTGTTTGAGAGGAATGATCCTGTGCCCTTTGTTGAGAGGCCATCACTATTTCCCTAGTTGGATTTCCCCTCCAGGTTAGGTGACCTTAGAGCTAGGGAGTCTTGCGGGCTAGGCCAATTCTCCTCTGGGGGCGTTGAGGATTTTGGGGTTGGGGGGCAACCCCAATGACTGATGGGATGTCCGGGCCAAGCTCTCTTTATTGGTAGGGTGGCAAATCTCTTCCAGGATGTTTTTGAAAATTACTAGTAGTTGGCCCAATCCATCAACTACCTCCTTGCAGGAGCAAATGGTAAAGTCCTTAAATTGATTTTGTTGTGTTCTTGTAATTAATGAGTTTAGTTCTTGCAGTTTGCTATCGATTCCTGAGATGAAAACTGCAAGAGTCTTTAACAGGTCAACCTGGATGTCCATTTTATGGGACTGAAACTGTAAGGCTGTTACTGTAGTCTGCATTGAATTCAATATTGCTGCCCCTATGTCTGTTACAGGCGCCAGGGAGGCTGCAGGAGTATTTGAGTCCTTCCTTTGTGGTGTCCTAGAGGCAAGGGAAAACTGGGCGGAACACTGTCTGTCCCCAACGCTCTCCAGCATCCTTGGAGCTATAACCTCTTGGTCTGCGTTTCCCAGGCTAATGACAGGAAAATGGAAGTAATTAAGACTGGTGCTCATTGGAGGGGACTGTTGCCCTGCTCTCCCCAGCCCCCACCGGGCAATGACCTCCTTATTTATGGAATTGTTTGGGGGTAGGATGCTATTTGGTCATACTTTACCACACCCGGAGATGAGGTGCTGATTCCTGGCCACTTGTAAAGGACCCTAACCCTCCTGGCACGGGGAAACTGACTTCCAGGTTTTTGGAGTCTTTCGAGCTCGTAGACCTGGCCTGTATCGTTCTGCCCTCCAGTATGCTGACAATTGGCGACAGTGGTAGGGGTGGTGGGGTGTTACATTTACTCTCCTTCTGCCCCCTTCTCTGCTCCGGGGCCTGGGCCAATGAGGTGGAGAGGGGTGAATGAGGCTTCATAGTACTGATTGTTGCTCCAAAATAATCCGTTATTTTATGGGACGCGGCTGCTTCCGAGGCCAGGGTGGCGGTGGAGACTGCCCCCCTGGCCTGGGGATTAATGGCATCACTGCGAGTCTTGACCATTGCCATTTTGAATGCGGGATCCTGCGGTGTCGAAGGCTCCATGTATGACATGGAGGGACTCAAGGGGCTTGTGTAGTGGGACCAGGGTGATCTCACTGTGTGAACTCTGCTAACTACACCCGCTCTTCTTTTGTTTGCGTTTCCATAGCCAATGATTCCTCCTTTCTCTTTCTTTTATGTGTAAGTTAAGGCCTGCCTCTTGTTTTGCCTGATCTCATCTCTGCTGTCCGCAATGGGGGCCAGAATAAACAGGATAAGGGTAATTGCTAGATGGCCAGTCCGCTGTTGGAACCTAGCGGAAACTTGCTTACTGCTTGCTTAGATGGTTGTATGCTGCTTATAACATATAAGGGTCTTAGAAAGTTCTTATAGGGTTCTATGCTTGCTTGCGTGCTCGCTAGCTCTAGTGGGACCCTCCGACAGGGTGAGGAGTGAGGGATGGAGTGGGAAATGCGCTATGGCGCAGGGTGAGCGGGACCCGCAAGCCTACCCCACAAGCTGCACCCAACCTAGCCGGCCCGCTTCCGCAGAGAGGTGGGGCACACACTCTGCAGTGGTGGCTAACCCACTGCACTCGCCAGACACACAGTCTCACCATTCCCAACTCCCTCACCAGGCCTCACCGTGCACTCCTGGGCTCCTGTGCTCCTTGGCCAGCAATGACCAACTGTCCTCTACTCCTCTGTGCACTGTGCGCTCTCCACTGTATCCCCCGGTCTGCTGTGCTGTACAGGCTGAGGTCCAATCCGATGTTCTCCTTTTCTCTTTCCAGCAGTGTCGTAGGTGTGGAGGCTGGTTCTTGGTGGCAATGGCAAGTGGCAATAGCCTTCTCACGCGATGATCAGAGGGGCTAAGCCCCCCTTGCCCCATAGCCGCACCCCATCGGTCGGCTTCTACAGGGGTCAGCGAGGGAGACCGCCGGATGTGCCGCTCACCCGGCGGGTGGAATGTGCTACTCGCGTAGCTTGATGTTACTGCCTGCTCTCCAGACGCACTTCAAACGTGCTTCAAACATGCTCCCGAGCTCCGGAGCTCAGATGTGAGGGATGAGCTGCTCACATCACTTCCACTACTTGGTTGGTAGAGGAAGTTGATGGCATGCAGAAGATTTGCAGAAAGAAACATAATCTGTGGTATTTAAAAACCTCTAATATATGACTGCTGGAATGTTTATGTTTAATTCGATGCCATCCACTTTGCAAGGTATCAGTAGGCTGCGAAGTCTTTGGCTCCCGAACCACAAAGAATAAAAAGGTCTGTGAGGCACCCTGCAATATACAGGTAAGGCTACACACGAGTGGAAATGGGCCAAAATGGCACATTGGAGGGGACACCTTAGTAACCTTGTGAGATCTAGAACAGGTGCCAGAGAGGACTTGAAGAAAGTAGGAAGTGCATACTCCATTGCCCAGAGATTTAGACAGTCAGTCACCAACCTCAGCACTCATTTGTTCAGAATTATTTTTTTTATATTAATAACAAAAGCTCTAAAGTCCCATGAGAAGAGCAGTGTACTAATGCATCCACTCCGTGGATCTGTGTTTGACCTCATGGTTTTAGTTTCGAATCTGGACATGTCGCTCAATTTTTCATTCTTCTGCGGGTGAGAAAATGAGGAACCTTGAATTAGCAAACTGATGCTATTCAGTGCCAAAAATTAAACGTACAGTTTGTACGTACACGTTACGTCTTCCTGTTAGTTCTTTTGTTCCTTCCTTCTTGATCCACCAAAATATTATTGTGAATGATAGTTGTCCAAGCGAAATTGTTGCAAAGAAGATAGTGCCTGAACCTGAAGTACTTCAGCACTGCAATTTATATGCATTGAGTTCGATTTCCCTTCAGTGTATCATTTAGCAGGACAATCATTTGCTTCCTCCATCGCACTGTGGTCTGAAAAACTCCAACATCTTTAGAGATGAGTCCACGGAATTATTTTGGAAGCATTAAATATGTAACTGAATGAAAGGAAAAATAACTTTAAACATTTTCATTATTATTGAAATGGCTTCGCCTTCCCACATTAAATGTATAACCAGATAATAATATGGACATATAGTCGAAGAAAGAATTGGAGGAAAACGTGCTTAAAAGTCGGTCGCAGAATGTGATGGAGCTACTGGAGGTCACGCGCTTGGTCACTAGAACGTGCATGAATGTGCTGGTGCTTACTGATCGCTGCCTTGATGCCCCCCGTTAGGAGTGGAATTATAAGTGGCAAAAGCAGTATCCCCAGTGCAATACCATTCTGGGCCATTCTTTGTTTCTGATGTCTCCGGAATTATTGGAGCTGCAAACTCTGGACCCAATAACTTTGAACCCAGAGACACAGCACCCAGGGACATCTGTGGCGCTGTAGGGGTTGCAGGCAAATTCTGTGTGGAACTGAAGAAGGTCCACCTAGCTGAAGGAACAAAAACTCCAGCCATTAACCACTTGCTCCAAGCAGGTGGGAAATGGCTGCGGATTTATGCGCCTCCCAGTGGAAAGCATGCCGGATTGGACTCGATATTCCTAGGCCCGTCTGTTATTCCTCATTTCGGAGGGGCAATTTATAATGCTGTTGATCTCGTGAGAAGATACTACTCGGAATGGTATCTCCCCAAGGTGCTAATGGGGAGTTAGTGATAAAGCCCTTGCTAGAAAAATTGGGGACCATGTGGTCATTGCTCACACAAGTATTGACGAGCTTTGACATTTTCTGCAGGATTGTCCTAGTTTGTTAGACTATAGGGGGAAATTAAAACCACGCTTTTTGCAGCATATCTGGACCCATGCTAGAGATTTGTATTTATTTTTAAACTGCCGGTTATCCGTATTATTAAAGAACCAGGGACCATATGTACGAACACATTTTCCCATTGACACAGAATGGGAAAAACCCTTTGCTACATCTGGCCCCAGATGATGAAACAAATATAAACAGGAAATTGATAGGTGCGACCAAGTCTTTAGGCCACCCATTAGGTCATCACTTCGATGGCTGATGCAACATAGTTTTTCTCTTATGCTACTCTTAAATTGGAGTTTTGTCTTATGATTCTTGAAACTTAAATAAATTGATAATTTGATCCTAGGTTTCTGGAGCACATTTCCTTTAGAGATTCGTTAAATTGCAGCTCACCTACACTTCCGTACACAATCAAAACACACTTTGCCTCTCAATAACGGAATACTAGCCTGCCTGTGTATCCTAGTGTCAGGATACCTCCTGAAGGTCACAGTGCATTCTTCAAAATCCTGTTTAAACATAACATCACATCACATAACGTAACATAACATCACGTAACTTAAAATGACAGAACATAACATTAAGGGACTCATAAAGATGGTGTGAAAGTCAAGCAGACTACATTATTACATCTAATGGCGCAGGTAGGCAGTTGGAGAAATTCCTGGCATCAGTCCATCAGTATCTGGCAAGTAAAAAGTGTTCCTTGTTGAAAACAAAAAGGCTGCATTCGGATGTGCAAACAATAGCCTGATCCTGGTAAATTAAAGCTAAGAGGAAATCTGCAGAATCTAAAGTGCAAAGTGCTGCGAAGCACTTTCTACAAACTTCTTATGAACACAGTAGTGTGTTAGCCCCTTTTGATGTTTATTTCTGATGGACTATTTTGCTTTTCCCAGTCCTCATCCTTTCTTGGCAAGATTCACTTGTGCATTTCAGCGACTTACTCAACCTATTTAGTTGTTTGTCTGTGATGAGGTAGGGCAGTCTGATACGCATGGAGTTTTCTGTTATGCGATACACTCTTAGACTGTAAGTAAACCATTGATAATTTTCCAATGTTTGCAATTGCCATCAGAGAACCATTTTAGTCTTTTTAGGAGTGATTCAAAGTGCCATGATATTTTCAATGCCAGAGCACCTGCCCTGTGTCAAGATTCAGAATGGGATTGATACACTGATTTTAAAAATTCAATATCCCAAAAAAGGCTGGTTGGAAGAGCATCCATTTTTGTTATCGGAATTACCACCCTCACTACATCAATGAATATGGCACCCACTACCAGTACTTGTTCAACCTTTGCCAATCCTACAGAGCAGTCTACAGCTAAGGCAACTACCATCTTCCAAAGGAGATATCCCTAGCTCACTTAATCACTGTGTTCAAATTGATGCAGAGCAATCCTGAAGATTATGAGATACAGGTCAACTATCCATACAGGACTTAAAACTAACGTACTGAAGTTAAGAAAGCGATGAAGACCCACAACTAAGGAACGTCCACTGGTTCAACAGACCTGGTGTGAGGGGGTACAATAACAGGTTCTCAATGAAATCCAGTGAAAGATGCCAGGGAGTGAGAGGTCAAACTGAAAATGGTGGAGAGCATCACGTGGGCAATGTAGGTCCATGCAATATAGGTTCTACAAAAAAGTTAAAACTACTGTTCTTAATCATCAGGAAACCCCTGAAATGAGCTTGGCAGGTCTCATGCAAGGCAAGATAGAGATGACAGCACCCTAGTGATGCTCCCCTGCTATGATGGTTGCTGGCAACGAGGATGGGATCTTTCGTGTTCTCTTTCTGAACAATAAATTAGTGAGGCACAGAAAAGGCATATGAGTTGGTATGAGGATTTCCTGTGTATCCCTCACACGGTTGGTTGCCCCAGAGTGTTGACCCACCATGTGTCACTCACTTCTCACACAAGACTGGAAGTTCAGAGTTCTAAAGTGTTTCATCATCTACGGCTATGCTCCCACTCTAGAGTAGTTGGAATCAGGAGTTACCAGAGTTGTTTTTCTGCCGGTGGAAAGAGGCAACCTTGTATTGTTAGTCCACTCGCCACTCTGTTTAGTAAGCTTTTTCCATCCCTCATGAAAGATCACCCTTGTCTTCCCTCAAAGTGTTTTGAGGCAGATCCCCACCCCACAGGTGTATCCTGCTCAGTGGCCCTGCAAGGTCCAAACAAGACCAGTCAGAAAACAATGGATCACCCTTACTCAAATTACACATAAACTCATCACCTCTGGTGCATCACTAGTCAACCAATCTTCGTTCGGCTACACATTGCAGGCACTCTTTGTCAAACTGAAAGAAGAGTGGCCAGGGCACACCGATAGCATGAATCCTGATCCTGATAATGTTCAAGAATAAATAGAAAGTTTGTTCTTGGAAGATGATGTGTAGATATTTTTTATAAGTGCAGGTAGAAAGTAGAAATCTCAATCAAAAAGACTGCGTTGTACAAAATGACCATGTGTCCAGAGCAGCCAGATGGTGATAAATGGTCAAAGTTACAATAGGATGTTCAAATGTAACAATAAGTCCATACAGCAAAACAGCCAACACGTGTTTCGTCTTCAAGACTTTGTCAAGGCTTCAGATGTATATAAAACATTACATTTAAACACGGAAGGTATATAGATCAAGCTGCTGGTAGTCATGAGTCCTTGGGAGAAATCAAATAGTATAGGCTAATGATGGCCATGACACTCTAGTCTAACACTCTGCCAAAACCCCGACGCGCACGGCACAGGTTTATTCGCTCCACAAATACTTGAGGCTTATCGTGGCCATCATTTGCCACAGTAAAGAATTAATAATAGAAAAGGTGGTAAGTAGTATCATTAGATCACCACATGGATGTGACCTTACCAAAATTACGGAGGTTGAAGAAGTGACTACAAGTGATAACACCAAAGAGTTGGCCTCTTGTCCCTCTCTTAGACTTCCTACAGCCTCCTTTTTTGCGGCTGAGGGGTTACAATAAGATCAAGGAGCAGAAACTACTGCAAGTAAACAGGGTACCATGAAAGACATTTATCTCTGTTCCAGTTGCTGATGCTATGACACCAGTGGCCAGCCGTAACAAAGGAAGTGGACAGGACCATGGATTATTAAAGCAAGAACAAGGACATAACATCGGGTACGCTGGCCCCATGATATGAGCATGGGGGTCCCTTTCTGTTGTCAGTGTCTCAGAAGTGCTGTATCTAAGATGAGTTCCAGTTGTCCTCCTGCTTTATAGAAAAGGGTTGAACCGTGACAAAAACGGTGGTGATTATACCAAAGAAAGAAGAAAAAGAGGAAAACGATTTGCGAACACGGTCTAAAAACGGAGACATGGCGCAGCTTATCAGAGCGAGGCAGTCACCCGTACCCGGCATAATTGTGAACCATGGTTACAGGAGAACAAGACAATCTATATTCCAATAAATGATAAGTATTTCCCTTAAAAGTCAACATTCTCTTCAGATAAGGGACACCGGTTTGGAAAAGAGAAACCCCTTCGCACAAAGGAGCTGTACAGATGGTAAGACAAGGGAATGCCTTGTCGAGGGTTCCTCTGCGCAGCGCTGGATGACTTCCTGCGCCAGCCCATTGCTCGTGTTTAGATTAGACTCTCGCGAATCATGGCTTTATTTGCTTTAATAAAGAAACATCCGAGTGCATAACACAACTGCAGGTAAAACATTAAGGATTCTCTCCACAACGGGTGTTTTGCAGCAGGGCAACAACACGTCATCACCCCCTGACATACAAATTGGATCACAAGGGGGTCCTTCCGGCCCTCTGGCTGTTTTCACTTTCTCATAAAAGTATGAGGCACGATCACTGGAGGGGAAGTCCAGTGTGAGTTCTTAGAAGTACCACTAGTTTGTCACTTGGTACCTTTGTTCAAGATGGTTTAACCACAACCTGTCACACTGATAGCCAGAGAGGTCGTTTTTCAACTAAATTGTGGATGTGGGAAATGTGCTGCAGTGTTCAGGGGTAGGGTACAAGCCTACCTACAATTTTCAGCTAAATAGGATGTCAAACAGATCGGGTTGAATGCCACGTGCCACTTGGAGCTAAGTGTCCATTTTAGGAATCTCTGGAGACATTCCAGCCTGCTGGCATCCTTACAACAAAGCTTTTTATCCCAGTCGCTGGTGTGAGCGTGCACTTTTTAATGAATTTCTCCATCCCACCAACACATAGTGCTCCATTCATTGGCGTTTCTTTTACAGATAATTGTTTCCAGGTGCCTTAGTTCAATTAGGTCAACTGGAGTCAACCAGTACTACAGCTCCCAGAATGCACGTGACTGGTAAACAAAACATAAAGGCCGTGAAACACTGCATCCTTGGTGACATCGAGTCGAATGAAAACCTTGATAACGAATCTCTTCATTCTTGCTTTAAGCATAAGTAGGCGCTCAAAACAATGCTAAACCCTAATGCAAGGAACACTCCATGTTCATGTTTGCCTTGGATAATAACATTAAAAAAACTAAGTAGCAGCTTCATTATGCCCATCAGACCAAAAATGTTTTAAAAAGGATGAAGTGAAAGGGTTGTCTGTTTCAGAAGCTAACTGAGTAATCTCCTCATTTCTCTTAGATCTGTTTTCCTGCATGAGGCAACCTTTGTGGGTGGGTTTCTGAGCAACCGGTAGAGAGGAAGCTAGCCAGGCAGCAGTGAAGCATGGACCTAATGGTGAGCAAACACTGTCCTTGGAAACCACTGCAGTAAATGGAGCACTTTGCCTGCATCTTTCAATTAGCTCTTACCTGCTGGAAATCATTTAAACTGTAAAGGATGTTGGAGCTGTGTTTTTCCTCTGATGAGTCCAAAGTAGTTAAGGCAACACTGCTCATATAAAACCATGTTGCCTTGAGAGCTCTGTGCTGTAATTAGAAATGCCTCCAAAGGACTTCCTGATTTTCGACCCCTCTCAGGCAGTATTAAATGTGCTGCATTTGAAAAATTCAAATATCATTACCTTGGTTTTTTATAAAAGACAAGGCTGTTCATCCCATGAAACTAAGGCATTTCATTTATGGACGGATAAGGGTTATATTAGTTACTCATATTTAGAAAGGTAGCAGGTCATGCTAGGACTGTACAAAAGCAACCATCACAAATAGTTCACACTAATCTAATGTTGCACCAATCAAGCAAAAATAGCAATTCAGACCGACGCTGTCCAAGAAGTCACCTCAGAAAGAAAATTTGGGAAACATGAAGGAGAAACTTAATTTTGCAAAGCAGCTTCTCAAATATATTGACTAAAAGTCATGTGTTTTACAGGCACTTCTGAAGGGTGAGCAATGAAATACATCAATATTTCATAGTCTGCAATAGTACTCATTAGAAGCATATCATGTTCGTGCCGGTGAGAAATGTGTGCATTTGAAACACAAAACTGGAGTAGGTGTGTGCGGGGAGCTCCATTCCACTGGCAGAGCTAACAGAGTTTTTAGAACTCCACGTTCCACTTGGAGCACAGAGTTATCCCAAAACTCTGGCTAAGCCTGCCATCAGAGCGGAGCTCACCTGGTGCGTGCTGCAGCCCAGACGTGAGTTGCACTGCACAAGCGCAAACAGTCTGCACTTGCGCTGTGCAGTCCATAACTGGGCTGCAGTGCACACCGGAGCAGACCAGAGGGAGGCAGCTGCTGAGACTCATTGCTATCGCACAACAAGGAGAGGAGGACCCCGTGGAGGACCCAGGTAAGTCCTGTCTCTTCTTTCTTTTGTTGTTATTGTTTGTGCACACTTATGCACAAACAAGGACTGAAACAGCAGCTTTCACTGCCTACAGGCCTGGCCTAAACTAAGGCCAGAGAAGTAGGCAGCGAAACAAAGCTGCCATTTCAGGCCACTTGTGCACTGGTCTGTCCTGTGTGCAGTGCACACAGGACAGTGCACAAGAGGCCTGAAACGGCAGCTTTCACTGCCTTCGGCCCTCCTGAATGCACCCGATCTCTACAGGGTGGGCAAGGTCGGGCCTCAGTGAACTCCACCCAGGCCTACACTGTAGGGTATATTTATGAGAGGCTTGTGCTGCCGGAAAATCACTTTTTTCATGCTCCAGGTGCGCAAGCCTCTCAACCATATCAATGAGCTCATGCAAAGCCACTTTGCATGGCTTTACATTGCCTCATAGACATGGAGTAAGACAAAGCACGCAAGACACTGTGTTGCCCTACTCTGCGCCAGGGAGGTGTTCTATGGGCGCAACACCCACACAACACCCATGGATTTTGATGCTGCCCCAGATTTACTTAATCACGTAAACCTGGGGCAGGGCCAAAACCTTACATAACAAAGATAAATATTTTAATTTCTCCTTGTTTGTTTCCTCTTTCCATGTGTGCTGGATTCTGCAGCACACATGGAAAGAGGAAAACTCCTGTCTGGCTTGGTTTTGTGCAGGAAGGTGTTCCTTCCTGCCCCAAAACAATCCTACATGCAACACAGGCACCACTTCACAATGGTGCTAGGGTGCCTGGTTTGGCACTAGGCAGCACACGGGAAAAGGACAGGAATTCACTGTATTTCATAAGGACAGGGCATTCCTGCCCTTTCACATTGGCGTAGGGCAGCAAAGCAAGAAGACATGCTGTGCTGTCCTACTCCAGTTCTGCATAAATATGGGCCTCGGGTGTGTAGCAGGCAAGTACATCTGTGCCACGTCGAAGCACTGCCTATGGGTATAGTTATAATGCAAATGTACATATTAGCCTGCACTAATAGCCTAGTAGTGAAACGGCACAAAGGCTCCCACAATTTACAGCGATACCAACTTGCACCAATCCACTGGCAGCTGTATATTGAGACATTTATTGAAACATTCATAAAAGTCACATAATGCAAATCTATGCTAAATGGAATTAGGAAAGTCAAACATTTCCAACTAGTGAGAACTTGACAGAGCTCTCACAATTCTTCGGTGGTGGCTAGTGAACCTCTCTTTTTTATTTTGTCAAAATATAACCCACAGTTGTATTGTCACAAAGACGAAAGATACACTCACTAGTTTGATCCCTTAGGCCTTCCAGAGACTACCCAAATTGAAGAAAAAAGACCCAGCAGCACATATCACTTAAATGCCACTCCACACTGTAGACATTTGATCAAGAGGACTTCATATTGAATTCGTTGCACCTAGCCATTGTTAATTGTAAGCCTAAAACAGCAGTTCTTATCTTGTGCGACTCGGATTCCATTATGTAGTTCATTTTCCCCAGCGAAACCCATTCTTCTGACATTTTCTACTATTCTATCCTCTACCACACATGTCACACATAAAACATCAGACTGTCCCTCTCCGTTGGGCTTACCTTGATGTATCTAGACTGGATACTGACTTTAATAAACTCACTTGATTCCAGAAGGTATGAAGAGCTGGAAAATATGCACACATATGTGGATTACTGACACCTGGTTCATTAACCTTGGACAAGGCACACTTCTCAATTCCTGGAATTCTTAAAGGTTTTTAGAAGTCAGCGAATCCTCTGGAGCATGAAAAACGTGACTGTTTCTTTGTGCAGCAAAATCAAATTTATAGATACTTGGCATTTATCTCTGTACTCCAACACTGGCATACAGACCACTCTTACTCCACAGGAATCTTATGTTCCTCGAAACGCCTCCCAAAGGAATTTGTGACACTTTGCCAGTTAGTTTTTTCATATCGCTCACTGCTCAAAATTAAACCTTAATAATGTCAGTGTTTTGCCCACAACTTTCTTACAAGGAGTCTGTCACTTGAATTGCAGCTATTTAGTCTTGAAAGTGGTATTGCTAATTTTTCTTGGAGAAGCTTACATGTTTTTTCAGCTGTCCGCCTATTAAACCCCGCCAGTATGTCAATCTTAAAGCGTCTAGTGGGGTAGTTAAGGGATCGTTTAATAATTCTGAGGTGCCAGCCAAATCCCGTATTGGCTGCCATGTCCCACAATATTCAATTCCCACAGTCCTCATAACTCCATATCAACATTTTGCAATATTATGTATGACCTTCAAAACAATTTTTAAAAATATTTAGAGGAAGTGAAATATATAAGAAATCTTCCATTTAGCATGTTTATCAAGACACGGACCCCATTTCTACTGATGATCTGCAACCATTATTATGGTCTCTAAAAGAAAACACCAAACATATAGGTGCGGGTTTGGTAATGCATGCTTGACATTTTTAGCAGACCTTTTTATGGTTTACGTGATAAACTGACCCCTTTAGAAACATATACAGAGCTATTAAATGTCCTTTGAATTGCATTAGTTTCTGTTGCATTTCTATGGAGATAAATATAAACAAGAAGTTGTATTTGGGCATGATAGACTTTTTAGGGTTACCATCTATACTTATCAGCTACAAAATAATCGTGCCATTTTTTTTACAGGAATTATTTTTTCATCCTGACTTTGTTCACATAATTGAACATTAACTTTGTGAGATAAGACTCCACTGGTATTCAACATAACCAATTTAATATCCAGTTTGAAAGGAAAGTATATAACAAACGCTGGTAATGATGTCTAACTTTAAATTCACAACAGCATAGCCAGAAAGTCAAATAAAGTCCTGAAAAATACCGTCTTCTCCAGGGATTGTCATTAGTTGATTGGATGTGAAAATCATAACATTGTCTGCATACGACACAAGCTTTATCTAAAAACACTTATAGCATAATTGTCTTACATCACTTTCCAGATTAAGTTTGTGCACAAAAGGTTAGATAAAAAGACCAAAAAATATAGGTGACAGAGTGCATCCTTGCCTTATTCCACTCAGTTCTGACATTTGAAATATGATTTCCATGTAATAGTATTCTTACCAGAGGATGATCGCATAGAGCCTGTAAGGCTGTTAAAAACTTACCTCTAAAGCAGACTTTCAGAAATTTCCATAAATATACTTAATTACCTAAGTTGGACAACTTAACAATTTAACATCATCATCAATCTCTGTTTCAAAAGTTGTCCTATTTGAGATAAAAAATTGGATGGATCTAATGAATATTCAAGAGAGTTCACCCAACTGCCTTATTGAAATATACCCTTTTTGACCTTTGTGTACTAAAGGAATGAGATGGGTATTCAACCTTGCTGAAAAAACTGTTGCATTAAAATTTTATAAAGACACTGGCCTATCAGACTCATATGTCTTGTGATCTTTATATGGCTTCAACATCACTCAATCAATCAATCAAGAGTATTTGTAAAGCACGCGGTGAGACGTCCCAGCACTCAAAAACAGACTGAAGATCGAGATTGGACTATCATATCTACACTTGATTGAAGAGCCAGGTTTTTAAATCTCTCCTGAAGCAACTCTCAGACTCAGACATATGGAGTTTGATAGGCAAAGTGTTCCAGAGTTTAGCCGTTAGTACAAAGAAATTTCTGCCATTTCAACAAACTTTAGAAAACCTGGGGATGCGCATAAGTTGGAGATGATTAGATCTCAAAGAACTCTCATGATGGTACTACCCAAGTCTATTTCTCAGGTAGCGAGAGCCTTTGCTCCTAGTGGCTCTGAAAGCCAATGTAAGGTCTTTGAACTCAATCCCCTTTGCAAGAGCAAGCCAGTGGAGCTGCTTTAAATGAGGTAAGATGTGTTGGTGGAAGGTGGCCCGACGGATCAGCCTGACAGCTGCATTCAGCCAATATCAGGTAAAGGTAGTGCCAGTTTCAGGTAAAGGTAAAGTTGGTCTTGACCCTTTTCTGCAGAGACATCTCTAAACTTTTTGCCTCCACCATCCTGTTTTCTGAACCTGTTTTTTGGCCTTCCAGACTCTGTGCCCTTTACCACTGCTAACCAGTGTGCAGGTGCTTGTGCTGTCTCCTTTAAACATGGTAAAATTGTTTTACACCCATTTGACATATTGAATTTAGTTGTAAATCTCTTGTAAAGTGGAAGCACATGGACCCACGGCCTGCAAATTAAATGCTACTAGTGGACCTGCAGCACTGATTGTGCCACCTATTTATGTAGTCCTTGAAACATATCTCAGGTCTGGCATTGCAGCCTGTGTATACAGTTTAAACTGCCATTTCGAACTGGCAGGATAAACCACTTGCCAGACCTAAACCTCCCTTTTTAATAAATATAGAACACCCCTAGGGAAGGTCCTACTCAGTGCAGAGAGCAAGGTGCAGTGTATTTAAAAAAAATTGGAATGTACTTTTACGTTTTACATGTCTTGGTAGTGCAAAACTCCTAAATTCATTTTTCACTACTGTAAGGCCTACGCCTCTCTTAAGATAGCATTGGACTCTCTTGTTACATTTAAGTTGTAACTTTCAATTGAGAGCTGATAGGAATGTTGAGTTTGATGTCTAAAGAAGTATACATTAAAACCCTTTTTAATGGAAAAGTTAAATTTCCAATCACAGTTCTGACAATGCCACTAAATCTTCTCCTACTTCAAAGTGGGCACAAATATAAATACACCTCTGGACCTGTGGAAGACTCCGATGGACTGCTGTGCTGCTCTCCAAAAAGGACTGCTACTCTCTGCCCTGCAACTCTGCTGCCTGAGGAAGGACTGGGCCTACATCTTTAACCCAGGACCACCAGAGTGACTCTGAGGGCTAGTTGGGTGGCCTCCTGATCAGATCCTCAAGGACAGAAAAGGGTTCAACCACATTGAACCCAGCACACACCGTCTGCTGTGAATCTTGCCACCAAGTGCTGCCACCCCAGTCCTAGGCCCTTGGAAGTGGTCCTGAAGGTGCTCTGCCAGCCTAACCTGTGGTACAAGTACAACCGATGCAGCACGATGCATTACCTTGCAGCTTCGCACCGGCATTGCTGCAGCGTGATGCATCCCTGATGCAGGACCCCGTTGCTCTTTGGAACTGCCATAGCCTGACACAATCTTGACATAAAACCTCACATCGCAGCCCTGCAGCTCCTTGAAACCGCTTGTAGGAAGTTGGCTCTGAATGCACTATTTCAAAGTAAGGAATAGTATGCACAGAGTCCAAGGGTTCCCCTTAGAGGTAAGATAGTGGCAAAAAGAGATAATACTAATGCTCTATTTTGTGGTAGTGTGGTTGAGCAGTAGGCTTATCAAAGGAGTAGTGTTAAGCATTTGTTGTACATACACACAAGCAATAAATGAGGAACACACACTCAGAAACAATTCCAGGCCAATAGGTTTTTGTTATAGAAAAATATATTTTCTTAGTTTATTTTAAGAACCACAGGTTCAAATTCTACATGTAATATCTCATTTGGAAGGTATTGCAGGTAAGTACTTTAGGAACTTTGAATAATCACAATAGCATATATACTTTTTACATAAAACATATTTAGCTGTTTTAAAAGTGAACACACTGCAATTTTCACAGTTCCTGGGGGAGGTAAAGTAATGTTAGTTTTTGCAGGTAAGTAAACCACCTACGGGGTTCAGATTGGGGTCCAAGGTAGCCCACCATTGGGGGTTCAGAGCAACCCCAAAGTCACCACACCAGTAGCTCAGGGCCGGTCAGGTGCAGAGTTCAAAGTGGTGCCCAAAACGCATAGGCTTCAATGGAGAGAAGGGGGTGCCCCGGTTCCAGTCTGCCAGCAGGTAAGTACCCGCGTCTTCGGAGGGCAGACCAGGGGGGTTTTGTAGGGCACTGAGGGGGACACAAGTCCACACAAAAAGTACACCCTCAGCAGTGCGGGGGCGGCCGGGTGGAGTGTGCAAACAAGCGTTGGGTTTCCAATGGGAGTCAATGGGAGACCAAGGGGTCTCTTCAGCGGTGCAGGCAGGCAAAGGGGGGCTCCTCGGGGTAGCCACCACCTGGGCAAGGGAGAGGGCCTCCTGGGAGTCACTCCTGCACTGGAGTTCCGATCCTTCAGGTGCTGGGGGCTGCGGGTGCAGGGTCTTTTCCAGCCGTCGGGATTTTAGAGTCAGGCAGTCGTGGTCAGGGGGAGCCTCGGGATTCCCTCTGCAGGCGTCGCTGTGGGGGCTCAGGGGGGACAACTTTGGTTACTCACAGTCTCAGAGTCGCCGGAGGGTCCTCCCTGAGGTGTTGGTTCTCCACCAGTCGCGTCGGGGTCGCCGGGTGCAGTGTTGCAAGTCTCACGCTTCTTGCGGGGATTGCAGGGGTCTTTAAATCTGCTCCTCTGGATACAAAGTTGCAGTCTTTGTTGAACAGAGCCGCTGTTCTCGGGAGTTTCTTGGTCTCTTGGAAGCAGGGCAGTCCTCTGAGGATTCAGAGGTCGCTGGTCCCAGGGAAAGCGTCGCTGGAGCAGTTTTCTTTTGAAGGAAGGAGACAGGCCGGTAGGACTGGGGCCAAAGCAGTTGGTGTCTTCTTTCTTCTTCTGCAGGGGTCTTTCAGCTCAGCAGTCCTCTTCTTCGGTAAGTTGCAGGAATCTAAATTCTTAGGTTCAGGGGAGCCCTTAAATACTAAATTTAAGGGCGTGTTTAGGTCTGGGGGGTTAGTAGCCAATGGCTACTAGCCCTGAGGGTGGGTACACCCTCTTTGTGCCTCCTCCCAAGGGGAGGGGGTCACATTCCTATCTCTATTGGGGGAATCCTCCATCTGCAAGATGGAGGATTTCTAAAAGTTAGAGTCACTTCAGCTCAGGACAACTTAGGGGCTGTCCTGACTGGCCAGTGACTCCTCCTTGTTATTCTCATTATTTCCTCCGGCCTTGCCGCCAAAAGTGGGGCCGTGACCGGAGGGGGCGGGCAACTCCACTAGCTGGAGTGCCCTGTGGTGCTGGAACAAAGGGGGTGAGCCTTTGAGGCTCACCGCCAGGTGTTACAGCTCCTGCCTGGGGGAGGTGATAGCATCTCCACCCAGTGCAGGCTTTGTTACTGGCCTCAGAGTGACAAAGGCACTCTCCCCATGGGGCCAGCAACATGTCTCGAGTGTGGCAGGCTGCTAAAACCAGTCAGCCTACACGGGTAGTTGGTTAAGGTTTCAGGGGGCACCTCTAAGGTGCCCTCTGGGGTGTATTTCACAATAAAATGTACACTGGCATCAGTGTGCATTTATTGTGCTGAGAAGTTTGATACCAAACTTCCCAGTTTTCAGTGTAGCCATTATGGTGCTGTGGAGTTCGTGTTTGACAGACTCCCAGACCATATACTCTTATGGCTACCCTGCACTTACAATGTCTAAGGTTTGGCTTAGACACTGTAGGGGAACAGTGCTCATGCACTGTGCCCTCACCTATGGTATAGTGCACCCTGCCTTAGGGCTGTAAGGCCTGCTAGAGGGGTGACTTATCTATACTGCATAGACAGTGTGAGGTTGGCATGGCACCCTGAGGGGAGTGCCATGTCGACTTACTCGTTTTGTCCTCACCAGCACACACAAGCTGGCAAGCAGTGTGTCTGTGCTGAGTGAGGGGTCCCCAGGGTGGCATAAGCTATGCTGCAGCCCTTAGAGACCTTCCCTGGCATCAGGGCCCTTGGTACCAGGGGTACCAGTTACAAGGGACTTACCTGGATGCCAGGGTGTGCCAATTGTGTAAAACAAAAGTACAGGTTAGGGAAAGAACACTGGTGCTGGGGTCTGGTTAGCAGGCCTCAGCACACTTTCAAATCAAAACATAGCATCAGCAAAGGCAAAAAGTCAGGGGGTAACCATGCCAAGGAGGCATTTCCTTACACAACCCCCCTCCCCAAACGAAAGAGGATGAGACTAACCTTTCCCAAGAGAGTCTTCATTTTCTAAGTGGAAGAACCTGGAAAGGCCATCTGCATTGGCATGGGCAGTCCCAGGTCTGTGTTCCACTATAAAGTCCATTCCCTGTAGGAAGATTGACCACCTCAACAGTTTTGGAATTTCACCTTTCATTTGCATCAGCCATCTGAGAGGTCTGTGGTCAGTTTGAACTACAAAGTGAGTACCAAAGAGGTATGGTCTCAGCTTCTTCAGGGACCAAACCACAGCAAAGGCCTCCCTCTCAATGGCACTCCAACGCTGCTCCCTGGGGAGTAACCTCCTGCTAATGAAAGCAACAGGCTGGTCAAGGCCATCATCATTTGTTTGAGACAAAACTGCCCCTATCCCATGTTCAGAGGCATCTGTCTGCACAATGAACTGCTTGGAGTAATCTGGAGCTTTTAGAACTGGTGCTGTGCACATTGCTTGTTTCAGGGTGTCAAAGGCCTGTTGGCATTCTACAGTCCAGTTTACCTTCTTGGGCATTTTCTTGGAGGTGAGTTCTGTGAGGGCTGTCACTATGGATCCATATCCCTTCACAAACCTCCTATAGTACCCAGTCAAGCCAAGGAATGCCCTGACTTGAGTCTGGGTTTTTGGAGCTGCCCAGTCCAGAATAGTCTGGATCTTTGGCTGGAGTGGCTGAACTTGGCCTCCACCTACAAGGTGTCCCAAGTAAACCACAGTTCCCTGCCCTATCTGGCATTTGGATGCCTTGATAGAGAGGCCTGGTGATTGCAGAGCCTTCAAAACCTTCTTCAGGTGGACCAGGTGATCCTGCCAGTTGGAGCTAAAGACAGCAATATCATCAAGATAAGCTGCACTAAAGGACTCCAAACCAGCAAGGACTTGATTCACCAACCTTTGGAAGGTGGCAGGGGCATTCTTTAAACCAAAGGGCATAACCGTAAACTGATAATGCCCATCAGGTGTGGAGAATGCTTTCTTTTCTTTTGCTCCAGGTGCCATTTTTATTTGCCAGTACCCTGCTGTTAAGTCAAAGGTACTTAAGAATTTGGCAGCACCTAATTTGTCTATCAGTTCATCAGCTCTAGGAATGGGATGGGCATCTGTCTTGGTGACAGAATTAAGTCCTCTGTAGTCCACACAAAACCTCATCTCTCTCTTTCTATCTTGGGTGTGAGGTTTGGGGACTAAGACCACTGGGCTAGCCCAGGGGCTGTCAGAGTGCTCAATTACTCCCAATTCCAGCATCTTGTGGACTTCCACCTTGATGCTTTCCTTAACTTGGTCAGACTGTCTGAATATTTTGTTTTTGACAGGCATGCTGTCTCCTGTGTCCACATCATGGGTACACAGGTGTGTCTGACCAGGGGTTAGGGAAAAGAGCTCAGCAAACTGTTGCAGGACCCTCCTACAATCCGATTGCTGTTGGCCAGAGAGGGTGTCTGAGTAGATCACTCCATCAACTGAGCCATCCTTAGGGTTTGATGAGAGAAGATCAGGGAGAGGTTCACTCTCAGCTTCCTGATCCTCATCTGTTACCATCAACAGATTCACATCAGCCCTGTCATGGAAGAGCTTAAGGCGGTTCACATGGATCACCCTCTTGGGGCTCCTGCTAGTGCCCAGGTCCACCATGTAGGTGACCTGACTCTTCTTCTCTAGCACTGGGTAAGGGCCACTCCATCTGTCCTGGAGTGCCCTGGGAGCCACAGGCTCCAAAACCCTGACTTTCTGCCCTGGTTGAAATTCAACCAGTGCAGCCTTTTGGTCATACCAAAACTTCTGGAGCTGTTTGCTGGCCTCAAGATTTTTACTTGCCTTTTCCATGTACTCTGCCATCCTTGAGCGAAGGCCAAGTACATAGTCCACTATGTCTTGTTTAGGCTCATGAAGAGGTCTCTCCCAGCCTTCTTTCACAAGAGCTAGTGGTCCCCTTACAGGGTGGCCAAACAGAAGATCAAAGGATGAGAACCCTACTCCCTTCTGAGGCACCTCTCTGTAAGCGAAAAGCAGACATGGCAAGAGGACTTCCCATCTCCTTTTGAGTTTTTCTGGGAGCCCCATGATCATGCCCTTTAATGTCTTGTTGAACCTCTCAACAAGGCCATTAGTTTGTGGATGATAGGGTGTAGTGAATTTATAAGTCACTCCACACTCATTCCACATGTGTTTCAGGTATGCTGACATGAAGTTGGTACCTCTGTCAGACACCACCTCCTTAGGGAAGCCCACTCTGGTAAAGATACCAATGAGGGCCTTGGCTACTGCAGGGGCAGTCGGCGACCTAAGGGGAATAGCTTCAGGATACCTAGTAGCATGATCCACTACTACTAGTATGTACATATTTCCTGAGGCTGTGGGAGGTTCAAGTGGACCCACTATGTCCACACCCACTCTTTCAAAGGGGACCCCCACCACTGGAAGTGGAATGAGGGGGGCCTTCGGATGTCCACCTGTCTTACCACTGGCTTGACAGGTGGTACAGGAGACACAAAACTCCTTAACGTTCTGGGACATGTTGGGCCAGTAGAAGTGGTTGACTAGTCTCTCCCACGTCTTGGTTTGTCCCAAATGCCCAGCAAGGGGAATATCATGGGCTAAGGTCAGTATGAACTCTCTGAACGCCTGAGGCACTACCACTCTCCTAGTGGCACCAGGTTTGGGATCTCTTGCCTCAGTGTACAGGAGCCCATCTTCCCAATAGACCCTATGTGTTCCAGTTTTCTTGCCATTGGACTCTTCAGCAGCTTGCTGCCTAAGGCCTTCAAGAGAGGGACAGGTTTCTTGCCCCTTACACAACTGCTCCCTTGAGGGTCCCCCTGGGCCTAAGAGCTCAACCTGATAAGGTTCTAACTCCATAGGCTCAGTTCCCTCAGAGGGCAGAACTTCTTCCTGAGAAGAGAGGTTCTCTTTTTGTTGTTGTGTTGCAGCTGGTTTCCCAGCTGACTTTCCTTTTCTCTTGGTAGGCTGGGTCCTTTTTCCAGACTCCAGCTCTACTTTTTCACCCTGAGCCTTGCACCGTGCCCTTGTCTTGACACACACCAGTTCAGGGATACCCAGCATGGCTGCATGGGTTTTCAGTTCTACCTCAGCCCATGCTGAGGACTCCAGGTCATTTCCAAGCAAACAGTCTACTGGGATATTTGAGGAGACCACCACCTGTTTCAGGCCATTGACCCCTCCCCACTCTAAAGTTACCATAGCCATGGGATGTACTTTAGTCTGATTGTCAGCGTTGGTGACTGGATAAGTTTGTCCAGCCAGGTATTGACCAGGGGAAACCAGTTTCTCTGTCACCATGGTGACACTGGCACCTGTATCCCTCAGGCCTTCTACACTTGTCCCATTAATTAAGAGTTGCTGCCTGTATTTTTGCATGTTAGGAGGCCAGGCAGCCAGTGTGGCTAAATCCACCCCACCCTCAGAGACTAATGTAGCTTCAGTGTGACACCTGATTTGCTCTGGGCACACTGTTGATCCCACTTGGAGACTCGCCATTCCAGTGTTAGCTGGAGTGGAGTTAGAAGTGGTTGTTTTCTTGGGACAGGCCTTGTCTCCAGTTTGGTGTCCAGGCTGATTACAGCTACGACACCAGGCCTTTTTGGGATCAAAGTTTTTACCCTTGTACCCAAAATTGGTTTGTGAAGAGGCTCTGGGCCCACCCTCCTGTGCAGGTTTTTGGTGGCCTGAAGAAGACTCTTTACTATTTTTGTTTTTGGATGTCTCAACACTCTTCCCCTGGGGAGGCTTTGTGACCCCTTTCTTTTGGTCACCCCCCGTGGTAGTCTTGGTCACCCTAGTCTTGACCCAATGGTCCACCTTCTTTCCCAATTCTTGGAGAGAAATTGGTCCTAGGTCTACCAGATGCTGATGTAGTTTATCATTTGAACAATTACTTAACAGGTGTTCTTTCACAAATAAATTGTACAGCCCATCATAATCATTAACACCACTGCCTTGAATCCAACCATCCAGTGTTTTTACTGAGTAGTCTACAAAATCAACCCAGGTCTGGCTCGAGGATTTTTGAGCCCCCCTGAATCTAATCCTATACTCCTCAGTGGAAAATCCAAAGCCCTCAATCAGGGTACCCTTCATGAGGTCATAAGAGTCTGCATCTTTTCCAGAGAGTGTGAGGAGTCTATCCCTACACTTTCCAGTGAACATTTCCCAAAGGAGAGCACCCTAGTGAGATTTGTTCACTTTTCTGGTTACACAAGCCCTCTCAAAAGCTGTGAACCATTTGGTGATGTCATCACCATCTTCATATTTAGTTACAATCCCTTTAGGGATTTTCAACATGTCAGGAGAATCATCTCTGACCCTAGTTATGTTGCTGCCACCATTGATGGGTCCTAGGCCCATCTCTTGTCTTTCCCTTTCTATGGCTAGGATCTGTCTTTCCAAAGCCAATCTTTTGGCCATCCTGGCTAACTGGATGTCCTCTTCACTGGAGTTATCCTCAGTGATTTCAGAGATGTTGGTCCCTCCTGTGAGGGGAACAGCATCTCTGACTATTATGTTTGGAGACAGGGCTTGAGAGGCCCTGTTCTCCCTAGTTAGGACTGGTAGGTGGGAATTTTCCTCCAAGTCACTATCTTCATCCTCTGTGTTGCCATCCTCAGAGGGGTTGGCCTTTTCAAACTCTGCCAAAAGCTCCTGGAGCTGTAGTTTGGAAGGTCTGGGGCCCATTGTTATTTTCTTTATTTTACAGAGTGACCTTAGCTCCCTCATCTTCAGATGGAGGTAAGGGGTGGTGTCGAGTTCCACCACATTCATATCTGTATTAGACATTATGCTTCTAAAAGTTGGAATACTTTTTAAGAATCTAAAACTAGTTCTAGGTTCTAATTCAAACTTTCACAAAACTTTTAAACACTAAAAGAAATGCTAACAGGAACTAACACAAGGCCCTAGCAGGACTTTTAAGAATTTAGAAAAAAATTTCAAATTGCAAAAATCAATTTCTAATGACAATTTTTGGAATTTGTCGTGTGATCAGGTATTGACTGAGTAGTCCAGCAAATGCAAAGTCTTGTACCCCACCGCTGATCCACCAATGTAGGAAGTTGGCTCTGTATGCACTATTTCAAAGTAACAAATAGTATGCACAGAGTCCAAGGGTTCCCCTTAGAGGTAAGATAGTGGCAAAAAGAGATAATACTAATGCTCTATTTTGTGGTAGTGTGGTCGAGCAGTAGGCTTATCAAAGGAGTAGTGTTAAGCATTTGTTGTACATACACACAGGCAATAAATGAGGAACACACACTCAGAAACAATTCCAGGCCAATAGGTTTTTGTTATAGAAAAATATATTTTCTTAGTTTATTTTAAGAACCACAGGTTCAAATTCTACATGTAATATCTCATTTGAAAGGTATTGCATGTAAGTACTTTAGGAACTTTGAATAATCAAAATAGCATATATACTTTTTACATAAAACACATTTAGCTGTTTTAAAAGTGGACACACTGCAATTTTCACAGTTCCTGGGGGAGGTAAAGTAATGTTAGTTTTTGCAGGTAAGTAAACCACCTACGGGGTTCAGATTGGGGTCCAAGGTAGCCCACCGTTGGGGGTTCAGAGCAACCCCAAAGTCACCACACCAGCAGCTCAGGGCCGGTCAGGTGCAGAGTTCAAAGTGGTGCCCAAAACGCATAGGCTTCAATGGAGAGAAGGGGGTGCCCCGGTTCCAGTCTGCCAGCAGGTAAGTACCCGCGTCTTCGGAGGGCAGACCAGGGGGGTTTTGTAGGGCACCGGGGGACACACAAGTCCACACAAAAAGTACACCCTCAGCAGCGCAGGGGCGGCCGGGTGCAGTGTGCAAACAAGCATCGGGTTTCCAATGGGAGTCAAAGGGAGACCAAGGGGTCTCTTCAGCGGTGCAGGCAGGCAAGGGGGGGGCTCCTCGGGTAGCCACCACCTGGGCAAGGGAGAGGGCCTCCTGGGAGTCACTCCTGCACTGGAGTTCCGATCCTTCAGGTGCTGGGGGCTGCGGGTGCAGGGTCTTTTCCAGCCGTCGGGATTTTAGAGTCAGGCAGTCGCGGTCAGGGGGAGCCTCGGGATTCCCTCTGCAGGCGTCGCTGTGGGGAATCAGGGGGGACAACTTTGGTTACTCACAGTCTCGGAGTCGCCGGAGGGTCCTCCCTGAGGTGTTGGTTCTCCACCAGTCGAGTCGGGGTCATCGGGTGCAGTGTTGCAAGTCTCACGCTTCTTGTGGAGTTTGCAGAGGTCTTTAAATCTGCTCCTCTGGATACAAAGTTGCAGTCTTTGTTGAACAGAGCCGCTGTTCTCAGGAGTTTCTTGGTCTCTTGGAAGCAGGGCAGTCCTCTGAGGATTCAGAGGTCGCTGGTCCCAGGGAAAGCGTCGCTGGAGCAGTTTTCTTTTGAAGGCAGGAGACAGGCCGGTAGGACTGGGGCCAAAGCAGTTGGTGTCTTCTTTCTTCTTCTGCAGGGGTCTTTCAGCTCAGCAGTCCTCTTCTTCGGTAAGTTGCAGGAATCTAAATTCTTAGGTTCAGGGGAGCCCTTAAATACTAAATTTAAGGGCGTGTTTAGGTCTGGGGGGTTAGTAGCCAATGGCTACTAGCCCTGAGGGTGGGTACACCCTCTTTGTGCCTCCTCCCAAGGGGAGGGGGTCACATTCCTATCCCTATTGGGGGAATCCTACATCTGCAAGATGGAGGATTTCTAAAAGTTAGAGTCACTTCAGCTCAGGACACCTTAGGGGCTGTCCTGACTGGCCAGTGACTCCTCCTTGTTATTCTCATTATTTCCTCCGGCCTTGCCGCCAAAAGTGGGGCCGTGACCGGAGGGGGCGGGCAACTCCACTAGCTGGAGTGCCCTGTGGTGCTGGAACAAAGGGGGTGAGCCTTTGAGGCTCACCGCCAGGTGTTACAGCTCCTGCCTGGGGGAGGTGATAGCATCTCCACCCAGTGCAGGCTTTGTTACTGGCCTCAGAGTGACAAAGGCACTCTCCCCATGGGGCCAGCAACATGTCTCGAGTGTGGCAGGCTGCTAAAACCAGTCAGCCTACACGGGTAGTTGGTTAAGGTTTCAGGGGGCACCTCTAAGGTGCCCTCTGGGGTGTATTTCACAATAAAATGTACACTGGCATCAGTGTGCATTTATTGTGCTGAGAAGTTTGATACCAAACTTCCCAGTTTTCAGTGTAGCCATTATGGTGCTGTGGAGTTCGTGTTTGACAGACTCCCAGACCATATACTCTTATGGCTACCCTGCACTTACAATGTCTAAGGTTTGGCTTAGACACTGTAGGGGCACAGTGCTCATGCACTGGTGCCCTCACCTATGGTATAGTGCACCCTGCCTTAGGGCTGTAAGGCCTGCTAGAGGGGTGACTTATCTATACTGCATAGACAGTGTGAGGTTGGCATGGCACCCTGAGGGGAGTGCCATGTCGACTTACTCGTTTTGTCCTCACCAGCACACATAAGCTGGCAAGCAGTGTGTCTGTGCTGAGTGAGGGGTCCCCAGGGTGGCATAAGCTATGCTGCAGCCCTTAGAGACCTTCCCTGGCATCAGGGCCCTTGGTACCAGGGGTACCAGTTACAAGGGACTTACCTGGATGCCAGGGTGTGCCAATTGTGTAAAACAAAAGTACAGGTTAGGGAAAGAACACTGGTGCTGGGGCCTGGTTAGCAGGCCTCAGCACACTTTCAAATCAAAACATAGCATCAGCAAAGGCAAAAAGTCAGGGGGTAACCATGCCAAGGAGGCATTTCCTTACACCGCTGCTGTGTGATGCATCCTTGACACAGGACCTCTCATTGTATCCCTGCATCTCCTCTGAATCACTACTGCACAATGCATCCTCAATGCAGGACCTCACAACACTCCACAAAACAGGATTTAAGGTACTTTGTTAAGAGGGCCTAACTGGGCTCCTGTATCCAGCCTGTGCTCCATCACAGTCAGTCTGAACTTGTGATTTTGTCTTGGCTGGGTGCGACCAGACAATCACAGTTGGCACTTTGTGCTTTTAGGTACTATTTTCACTTAAATCTTTACAATTGCACATCTATGGTTCAACTGATTAGATTTTTGTTGTTTCGGTATCAGATATTTTTTTACATTTTACTCTATTTTCCTAAGTTGCTGTCTGATTTTTCTGGTATTGTGTTTTCACAATATTATTGTTTGAAGTGCTGCATATATATCACACACATTGCCTCTAAGTTAAGCCTCACTCCTTTTGTGCAAAGCAATCAGAAGGTTAAACACAGGTTAATTTTGGATTTGCATGTGTGTCACCCGGACAAGAACTATGGTTGCTGCTGGAGTAAGGTTTCACCCCCCTCAACCAGTAATCCGATTTCCTATATTGGTGTACAGAAGTGAAGTTAGGACTTGTGCTTGTGCAATGCCATACAGTGATTTTTTGTTACACAAAATCCCAAACTAAAAATTTGATTTAATTTCAAGTTTCTATTAAATTCTTCATGATTAGCCTTTTCCTTTTTCCAAATTTACCCTCATTCTACTTGACTGTTGTGTCTGGAATCACACCTACAAGGATTGAGTTTGAGCTTGCCAAAATTGATGCCTACACTGTGGCTGAGCTCAAGTAGTTCTGCAAAGAGAGAGGACGTACAGCCAAGAGCAACACCAGAAGCTGCTCTATCACAGGACTGTATGGTTGGGTGAAGGGCAATGAAGTGAATACCGGGTTGATTGTAAGCTAACTGAACGCAAGGGGCTCACTAAAGAGACAGATCTCTTTCCAAATACCAGGGTCCATAAGAAGGTAATTGGGAGTGACCCCAAGAATGGTGGTTCAGGTTCCTCCCAGCAGAGTGAGTAGGAGGTTGAGAGCGACCCAGACAAGTCCCAGATTAAGGTGGAGGTAAAAGGGTTCACATGGCCCTTCTGAGAAATAGGAAGAAGGTCTGGTGGGCGGTTCCCCAGAGCACCTTATTTCCAACCCCACTGCTTTGAGTGTTCCCAGCTAGAATACAAGCAGGGGGACTCTGTCTGTCCTAAGAAACCATCCACTGGTCAGCCTTCTACAGGGGAAAGTAGAGGCCGTAGTGGAAAGTAGTCCCAAGGGGTAGGTCACAAACCATGCCCTGATCTCCTAGCTGGGATGTAGATTCAGAGGGTGAACAGGTGATTCCTGCAGGTGGACATCGTCATTTCCATCGGGTGAAAGTGAATGGGATTCCTAGAACGGTTTGAGGGAAACTGAGACTAACCAGCCCATGGTAATAAAAAGGCTGGTTTCCCCAGAGAGTATACCAGCCAGGTGTGTAGGATAACACAAATCTAGTGGCAGGATGTTTTTTCAGCCTATGGCCCTGGTATCCCTAAGTGGGGAGGGGAGTTGACCAAGAAGAGGGTCACAGTTAGCCCCTAGAGGCCCTTTGACTGCCATTTGGGGAATGAGATCTCCGCCGGTGTTTGGAGAGCTGAGAGGGGCAACCACCCAGAATGCCCTGGAAGTTCAGTTTTGAGGGGTTACAACTACAAAGGGAAAGTACAGAGACCCAGATGAAGAGGCAGGAGGTGGAGTCTACATTGGATTAGGGCTCACCAGCTCAGAGGAAAGATCACCCCAAGACCAACTCTAGTGAGATCAAGTCTCTTCCTGTGTTGTCGCAGAGACAGAGTGCTGTAGACCTGGATCAGCAAGACCCCTACATGACACAGACAGAGTGTATCACCCTTGAGAGGGGTGGTAGTTCCCCCCTGGAAGTCAAGATTCGCAAGGTATGTGTTCAGCCTCAGGGTACAGACCCTGGGCTGAGTGACTAGTCTCGAGTTACCACCTCTGGACTGGTGGTAGAGTGAAAGAAGGGTGCCTAGTACCTGGGGCTGCTGCCACCCACCCCGAGAAACCTCAGCGACCCCAGGATGGCCTGGAGCCTGGGCTTTGACACTGATAGCTGTCAATGGCCTCCGTTGGTTGCTGTCCTTATCAACAGAGTTTTCCTTTGGTTGGGGACAGAAGTCTGATCCAAGGAGCAGAATGGTCCACATCCCTTTGTTGGTCATGGTGGTACTGTCTGCCTACAGGAAGGCATCTGTGGGAAAGTTCAGGTCAGGAGCTGCACAGATGGGGTCCACAGATGAGGAGAAGGATTACCCATATGTCAGTTCAGTGACTCAGGAGAGTGTAGACAGAGGGACTCAACTGAGTTCAAAAGGGCGTAGAACTGAAAAGTGCCACTGAATTACAAGGCCTTTGCCCATGTCCTATTGCCTAACCAGGGAAGCCCATCAAGGCATTAGCTAGTCTACTCTAGCTTTTGGCTGGAGGGGTGGTCGTGTTGGACTTGGCCCTCTCAGCAGGGTCATCCCTCAACTTTTTGACTTCACTCTCCTGTTTTTTAGACCATTTTTGTTGGCTTTTAAGACTGTAATTACTGCTAACTATACAAAGGGCCTGGAAATAAAGTGTTACTAGTGGGCCTGTAGCAATGATTGTACCACCCACTTAAGTGGCCCTTTGAACATGTCTCATACCTAAGACAGCATGACCACCAGGGGGTTCTGGTACTGCTGCGTGATCACCAACCAGCAACCCACCCTCGTACTCTATCTACTTGCCCCCCCTTAGACTACATGGATGCTCCAAGGCTCCCATCACCTTTCCCATCAGTGCATCTACAAAGTTTTCTTGCAGCATCCTGTAGATCTAGATAACAGTGCGCTGCCCCTCAGTGCGAATAATCATTTGCTGCTGCCTGGTATGCTCCCTATTGCGTTATCATTACCACTACCTGCTGTGCGGTGGGAGGACCCCGGTTTTGGACACGTTCTAGCCCTTGCCATCCTATGTTCCTCATCCTTTTTAGTTGACAACCTGCTAAGGGGAGGGAGGCAGACTTCCTTGACTCACTATCTTTTATCAGACGCCTCCTCCCTGCTAGTAGAGTGCAAATGCCCAGCAAGAAGATGCAGGGTCAACTTACATTTGCAGAAGTAGTTAAACCCAAGCAGTCTGTTGTTCTTGTCACCCACACAATGGCCACTGGGGTGGCTCTGGATTATTTTATGGCTGAATTCAAACCAATCCAGTCTGTGATCTCCACGGCTGAACATTCAATGTCAGCAAAATAAAATAAAATAAGGAACTTAGTGTGATTAAGGGTGAGTTGTTGCACCTCTGCACCTGAATGGACCCAAAGGACAACCGTCTAGGCGAGCTGGATATTTGGGTTACTGAGCCCACAACATTGGGCACGGAACTCTGGAATGCTCAAAAAAAGCTTATGGTCTTCGAAGACGGGAGCTGTAGGAATAACATCTGAATCTTTGGAGTGTCAATGACAGAAGACACTAAAGATATTGTGCTTTTCCTTCCAAAGTTTCTTCCAGATCTTACTGGTCTCACATTCACACCTCCTTTGGAGCTCCAACATGCCCATTGAATGGTGCCTTGCAACACGTCTGCAAGCACCACTCCGATAATTGCCAACTTTCTATGGTTCCAGCACATGCGAGCTATTCTCTCTGAGGCACGCAGACAGGGACCTCATACATATAGTGAACATCGAGTTACTATCTCTTCTGATTCATCTTATGAAACAAAATATCCAGAAGAAGTTTCTAGACTCATGTTCTGCCCCCAGGAAGCTTGATCTGTGTTTTTTGTCTGCTGGACCCAGTAATCATGATTGTCACAGTGAATGTTTGGACCAAGGAATTTCATGACCTGGCAGAACTTGAGCTGTGGATGGAGCAGGAAGAGTCCAGCTCTGCCCACATAGCTATATCTGAATCTTCTTTTGGGGGACCCCTTGGCATACCTTGCTCCCAGTCCCCAGAATCAAAGGACCCAGATAGAGCGCACAGCAGACAGGCGGCTTGCCTGACTACTACTGACAGAGGCAAGTTTCGCTGTCCCTTGATACCATGCTTTCCAGTGGGTCATGGCTTATGGCTGATCCTTTCTGGGAGATGGCTCAATCTTCACCCACACCTGCGAATATATTACAGGGCTCATCATATGTCTCAGATGGCTTACCACCTGAACTCTCACATGGAAACCCTTCCTTTGGGGGTTAGGCTAGACCATAGGTTATCCAAAGGGATGGGAAGCATGTTGCTCCTATATGCAAGCCCCAAAATTTCTTCAGACCCCTATCCTCCTGGAAATGCACAACATCTGGGAGAATGGGCATACACACTTCAAAGCTCAGTTATGGCACAATGCAGCAATGACCATTGGCTCAAAGCCCTTTCTTTGGCAGGACTAGCGTTTTAAAGGCATTCTTATGTGGATCATGTAATTACTGAGGGAGAGGTTATGCCCTTTAAGGCCTTCTCAACCACACATGACCTACCATATCCCATTTTTGGAAAAATCTACAGCTGCAACACTTCTTTCAATCTATGTCGAAGACACACAAATGGCTCCATACAGAGTCTTCATTACACACTTACTTGGCTCATTGGTGCCAGTACAAGAAGCTGACCACAGACCTCTATGATCTACTTATCAACAGACTATTCTTAGCCCCACTGCAGTGCCCCTTCTATTTATGATGGCAACAAAGGCTTGGTCTCTCCTGTTCCCCAAAACAATGGGTGTACCTCATGGTTGACCACGATAGAGAACTGTGAGAATCACAGACAAATTCTGTTATTTTAAAATTCTTCAGGATTGGCATTGGTCTCAGGAAAGGCTCTTTCAGGTGAATTTGGCAAACACCTCTCACTGCTGGAGATGTGCCTCCCCCCATTGCGACATTCAGCATATTTGATTGCCTTGCCCACAACATCAATGCTACCAGACTCAGGTGGGGCAAACTCTTGTGGACACATGTGCGAGAGGACCGGTATCTTTAGCAGCACTAATCCTACTACATGACAGTTGGGGGATTTCTCCACCAGAAATGATGGCTGTCTGCAGCTTTACAACAGTAAAAATGTGTGTTCTCTGGAATTGGTCCAAGCCCACAGTCCCCAACCTAGAGAACTAGGTGGTTAGCATGATGCAGGTGGAATCAATGAACACTTGATTTACAGGTTGAGCGAACAATCACAGCTTTTCTTGGACACCTGGGGCAGTTTTTTACATCTTTCTCACTGAATATATCTGAGGCTGTCTGTGGTTTATCAGAAGGTCTGTGTTTTCGAGCCACTTCCCCGGATGCTTAAGTAGGTGTATTGCATATTAGTAGGCCGAATATGTGCTGATGAATACATTTATCCCCATTTATAAGAACGAGTTACGCTTCTTTGCTTCCCTCCGTGTAATGTTTGGTGACTTTAGCGCAGCCATTGTTGGGATTGGGTACACCGATTAGGCCATTCGATTGGTTAGAGGGAGTATGTCATTAATCATTTCATATGTGCTTCATTGCAATCCTGCTGTTCTTGCTTTTCTCTTTGCATAAAAGAAAACCTGTATGTGATGATTTTCTGGATACTTTGTTCGGTCTGATTACCAATAAAATATTTCAAGAAAGAAACATACAGCCAATGTGTGTTCCGCGGCCATGTGCCGCCTTCTAGCAGCAGAATTATCTAATAGTAGATCTAATCACCAGTTATAGATCCATGATAAGAACCTTCACATCTTTGTCTTCAAACAATGGTTTCCTTATTTAAGCACCCCCCCCCCATGAAATCTATGTTCCTGCTTGTAAATTAATGAGCAGCAATATGTATAACGAGTCAGTAAAAAAAAAAACCTTTGGTGTCCCCTTCACATAAACTTTAAGTACTGTTAGGGCCACAAATTTCCAAAATCAGTGGAACACATTAAAAGAAACCCATTGTAAGGTGTGTTGTGTCTCTTCTAATGCGTTGTGTCCGCCTCAAAATCTAACTTTGATTGGATCTACCAGTGGAGGTTTTGGCCTTAAACTGCCATTTTGACCAGGCGAAATAAACCTCTTGCGGTTTAAACCTTCCTTTTTAATACACATAAGTAACCCCTAGGAAAGGACCTGCACAGCCTGAGGGTAGGGTGCAGTGTATTTAAAAAGTTGGACATGTACGTTTCAGTTTTACGTGTCTTAGTTGTGAAAAACGTCTAAATTAGCATTTCACTACTTTGAGGACTACCTCTCCCAAACAATAAAATTTGGTTCCCTTTTTACATTTAATAAGTGGTAACTAAATAAGTGGCAACTTTCAATTGTGAGCAAACAGAAATGTAAAGTTTTGTGTCCAAAAAATTATAATTTAAAACTCTCCTTAAAGGAAATGTCAGATTTTAAGTCGCAGTTTTGAAAATGACACTTTTAGAAAGTTGGCATTTTCTTGACCTAATATTTTGTGCCTGCAGTCTGTATCCTGGGTCACATGACCAGTTGTAGCTGGCAGTTTGTGTATGGTTCCCACACAGTGACACAAAGGGGGAATAGGTGCTGGCAGGATGGGCCATCTCTGAGTTGATGAGGGAGAGGATCTGTCACCTGCCACACTGGCACATCACAAAGCAGTTCCTTGACCCCACTAACAAAGGGTTTGACACTTTTCTTTTGTGACCCCAGACAATTTGGGACCAAGGCAGGGAGGTAGGAAACACCAGACACCTCTTGGGGAGGATACCTCAAGAAACGTCTTCTACTTCAACATGGACACCAGATATAAATATTGAATCCTCAGATGCAACTCTTCAGTACACCTCTGGACCTGTGAAAGACTAAGAAGATCTGCTGTGCTGTTCTGCAAAAAGGACTGCTACTCTTCTACCAGATCCTATCCTACTCTGGTGTCCTGTTGCCCTGTTATCCTGCTGGCCTGCTGCCTGAGAAGGGCTGGCCATTCATCTTGAACCCAGATTCCCGAAAGTGACTCAAAGGGATAGTTGGCTGGCCTCCTGATTAGAACCTCAGGGACAGAAAAGTCTAAAACCAGCTTGAACCCAGCACCTGGGCTCTACCAGAGGTACCACCCCAGTCCTCGAACTTTAGAAACGGGCCTAAAGGTGCTCTTCCAGCCCACCTGTGGTCCAAGGAGAGCCAAAGCAGGGTGACGCATTTGATCATAGCCTCGCATCTGAACAGCTGCAGTGCAATGCATCTCGAACCCAGTACCCCAAAGCTCCTTGGTACTGCTGCTGCCCGATGCAGTCTTGATGCAGGATGTCATATCACAGCCCACAGCTCCTCAGAAACTGCTGCTGCATGATACATGCTAGATGCATGTCCTTGTATCGCAGCCATGCAGCTCCTCGGAACCACTGCTGTGTGATCCATCTTTGATGCAGGACCTCACAGCCACAGCTGTGTGACACATCCTTGGTGCAGAATTTTGCAATGCTTCACAAACCAGGACTTAAGTTAATTTGGTACTTTGTTCAGCCTGGCTAACTCAGTTTTTGTATCCAGCCCACGCTCCATCGTGGTTGGCCTGAACTTGTGACTTTGTCCCATCTGGTGTGACAAGATAACCACATTTGGCTTTTAGGTACTATTTTCACTTAAATCTTTAAAATTGCATATCTGCGGTTTTACTGATACTGATTACTTTCATTTATTCATAATATTTATTTCTGGATAATTACCCCATAAAACATACAAACATACAGACAGCAAAAACAGTATGCTTAAAATATGTATGTTTCTCATAATATTAAAAGCATTCATAAAAAGTGTGTTCAGCAACTCATGATATTAAAATATTCTTAAAAAAGAAAAACCTCTATACAAAGTACAAACATCTTGTTGTGCATACTTATTGTTTAAAAAGACATTAATAAAAATATTCCCCCCTCACATTTTGCAGTATAAGCCTTGAGCAGTATTCCTCTCACTGCCTGAATTCAGAACCGTAGACAATCGATCGAACATTGATTTATAAGCTGTATGGCAGAAAATACTTAGAAAAACCTAGCACATACAATGGATTATAAGAGTCTAATGTAAACTAAAAACAAGGTTATTGATTCTAAAATACCTATAAATCGTAAATGACTATTGGTATCAATAAAAATAAAATAAATGATAGGTTTACAAATATTCCTCAAATTCACATCAATACACTAATTATTACTGATATGAGAAGTGCTTACAAAATTCTCAGATAGGCTTACTTATAGGGAGTACTCCATCCACTTCAATGCTAGCCAGACTGTGTAAACATATGGACTTACAGTATATGCATTAAGAAGCTCAGTGTAGATCCAACTTACCCTAAACGCAATTGGATAGTGCCTGATACCAAGGTTTATGGAAAGAGGTGTAACCCAAATGCTTCTTGCTCTTTTGTACAATGGGAAGAAGAACAACATATGTTCTGCATCTTCTATTGAGTCCCTACAGAATTGACAAAGTGCCTGCACATTGAGATTCTGTCTCCATTTTCTTGAGAGTTGGCCTATCTACAGGGTGCTCATCCTAAATTTAATATACAAAGATCTGGTGTAATAAGGTGTAATGGCATCCATATAAGGTTCAAAGGTTGCTGTCAATTTGAAAGATAGGAAACCTGCAATGAGGCTTCTGGAATTAATATTTCTATGATGAAGCTCAGTCATACGTGACCAGAAAGCCACTATGACAGTGTTTCTTATTCCACCTCTCAGTAGAAGGATCACTCCAAAGTCCACAGGCATCCTGACTTCTCTGCCCATACCTAGGACCTAATTTAAAACTTTCCTATATGGATGTAATTCTGGGTGTATTAAATTGGGTTACTGGTTGAGGAAGGGAGGGCAGGGATGCACCTCTTCTCAAGCAGGAACCACAGTCCTTCTCAGAGTGAAGTCAGAATCAAAGCCGAAATTAATCTGTGCTCAAGCCTCTGGTAGCTGAACACAGAGCAGTCAGGCTTGACTCAGAAACAAATGTGTAAAGTATTTCTGCAACACTTCAAACAGCATCACAGTGGAGACACACCACAAAAGATCTCTCACTGTTTTTAAAAAAAGAGAGTATTTTTTAATAAATAAAACCAGACCACAACAACAAAAGTCGAATCAGTAGAACTGGAAATATGCAGGTTTTCATATTTCAGTGAAACTAGAGCCAAAAAGTACAAAGTGCCAAGTGTGGATATCTGGTTGTGCTGGACCAGGACAAAGTCACAAATTCAGGCCAACCACAATGGAGCATGGGATGGCTACAGGGACCCAGCTAGGCCCGCTTAACAAGAGTGCCTTAGGTCCTGGTTGAGGAGTTTTGCAAGGTCCCGCGCCGAGGATGCATTAAGCAGCCAAGGCAATATGTCTGTTGCAAGGTGCTGCAGAGCTGTGATACAAGATCCTGCAAGATCGTTGAGGATCCCTTGAATGAGGTCTTGTGATGTGAATCCCAGCATCGAGGTTGCGTTGCGCAGTCAAGGTGATCCTTCTGTGGAACTGCGAGGCTGCTATGTGAGAACCAGGAGGTGAGAACCATGGAGGTAGGACACAGCATATTCAAGTGTGTGTAGGGCTATGCATAGCTCTGCCCTCCCATCCTGCCAGTGATGGCCCATCCGGACACACCTTAGCTCTCTATTGTGTGTTGCTGTCTATGAGGAATATAAAAAGACCAATTGTCAGCTACACCCAGTCATGTGACCCACGTATAGGCTACAAGCACCAAATGGATAAGACAGGACAATGCAACTTTCTAAAAATGGCATTTTCAAAATTGCAATTTAAAATCTGACTTAACGATGAGAGAGGATTTTTTTTTATAATTACAAAGATGCCATACATGAGCTGGTTAACAGCTCACATTTGTTAATTACTGCTCAATAAATGGAAAGGTATATACCTAATGTAAGCCTGTGAGAGAGGTACACGTTGCAGTAGTGGAAAACTAATTTAGGAGTTTTTCAGTACCAGGACATACAAAACGTAAAATTACATGTCCTACTTTTTAAATACACTGCACTTTTTAAATACTCTGCAGGCTGTTCAAGGCCTACCCTAGGAGTCACATAGATGTGATTAAAAGAAAGGTTTAGGCCTGGCAAAATAATTATTTGCCAAGTTGAAATGATAGTTTTAAAAAAGCACACACAGACTACAGTGGCAGGCCTGAGACATGTTTAAAGTAGGGCTGAGCAAAAAACTCCGCTCCACTGGCGGAGTTTGCGGAATTCAGCAACTCCGTGTTAGGTGGAGAATGTGGAGTTCCCAATAGACACCTATCCGCAACGTAGAGGATTTTTTTTTCTGTTTTTCCCCCGTTGGCATGCACTTTCTGTCATTTCACTTGCACGAAACGTGAGACAAAAGACTTCCGCTCTCTCGCGATCACGAAAGATTTTTTAACCACTTGCAAGAGTTAGCGCCATGCTAGTGACTTCCGGCGCGTCTTTTTTTACGTAGGTGAGCAGGAGGGAGCACAATCGACTGCTGCTGCAACCTGGTGAAGCTAAAGCAGCTAAAATCTACAACTTTGAGTGAAAAATCTTCTCTAATTGACCGTTCATGTTGATATTGTTATATATTATATATGTTGATATATATGTTGATATTGTTCTGCGAGAAGTACAATTTCATTGTTCCCAACAACAGGAATTGCCCCGAGACTCCAACTTCCTGTTCCTGTCCAGCAGGCTCCTCCCACTGCTTTGTCCATCTCCTGGACACTTTTCACTAGGGTTTCGAGCTGGAAGGATCACTTTTTTGTTTCCTGGATGTATCATTGGATTTAAGGACAGTTGTATTTGAGTTTCCACAAGTAAGTTAAAAACACTTGTATAAGGCTGTTGTGTAACTTGTTTGTTTGATAGGGGGCATGCCCCAGGATTTATCTGTACTTTTATTCATTTTTCTTGGTTGGTGGCCCTCATTTGTGGCCTAGTTATTATTTTACATGTAATTTTTGTTCTACAAAGTAAAAATGTTTAGCAGTGCACTACATTTGCTCGATGTTCTGTTTTGTAAATTTGCAATATTCATTAAATTTAATGTTAATGTAAAGTGTCTTAGTCTGCTAATGTAACAGGTCTTCCAGGGGTAAGCCCAGTACTAGTCATGGATGCATGATGAAAAACATCTGTTTGTGGAGTCTGTGGAATTGAAACACCGTGGATGGCAATGAATTTAAGATAACAAAATGTTGTTAGACGGTATTTCAATTTTTTTTTCTGCAAACATTGTATGGGGGTTATATAGTACTCGATGCCTTTGTATTATGTGTGTTGTAGTAACATTTTGTAGCCCCTTTAACTTAAATGTTTGGAATTACTAGTACTGACTTAATGCTGTTTGTTTCTCTTGTACCAATGCCTTCTTTGTCTAGTCAGTGCATGAGAGTGTTTCCCATAGGCCACCATTTGTCTTTGTTTCCCATGCCGTGTGGCCAGAGGCCCTTTTTGTACAGTCAACATTATAGTCCTATACCTATATTTATTTTTTGTTTTCTATTCATCCTGCTTGTGGTCTGATATGGCTGTTGGCCATTTGTTTAGGCAGTCAGAAGTCCTGCGTGTGTTCCTCTTGCTGGTTGTTGTTTGACCATGTGGCTGGAGGATATTTTGTGTAGGCACCCAGTGTGCTTCCAGCCTACATGAGTTCTTATTGGTTGTGGTCGCCATGCCTCCTTGCTGGTTGTTGTTTGACCATGTGGCTGGTGGCCATTTTGTGTAGGCGGCCAGTGTGCTTTCAGCCTGCATGTGCTCTTCTCTGTTGTGGTGCCCCTGCCTCCTTGCTGGTTGTTGTTTGACCATGTGGCTGGTGGCCATTTTGTGTAGGCAGCCAGTGTGCTTTCAGGCTGCATGTGTTGGTGGCCATGACTCCTTTCTGGTTGGTTTTGATCAAGTGGCTGGTGGCTATTTTGTGTGTTGTTTATTCAGTAGGTCAATGATGCTTATTACTAAATGTAGCGTATGAGCAGTTTTTATATTTATATACTTTTTTTTGCATTTTTCACCACCACCACTCCTTGCCTCCCAAATCCCTGTAGTTTTTCATACTAGTCCCCTGCCCCAGTACATTCTGTTTTAAAAAATGTTTATTCTTTTCTTCAAATTTTTTTCACAACCTTTATTTTATTTAATTTTATAATGTCAGTTCAATAACAATAATACTTTATTTGTTTAAACTTTTTTCTTGCTTTTAGATTTTTTTTTACATAAGTTTTCCCAATAACCTTATGACTGCCATAGGCATACATTTGCACTACATTTCATAACATTACATTATTCAAGGATTTTTTAAATTCTATTTGTCACCAGCACCTCCGAGTGCCACATGCCAACGTGATGCAGACAAAGCTAACAGCTGCATTCTGTATGTTGCAGTTTTTGCTCTTTCTTATCCTTCATTACTGAAATGCTAATGAAAGGTAATGTTGGTGTGTTGTTTTTACGAATGGATACACTGTATTTCATAGTTATTTATATGTTTATTTAGGTAACCATTCAATTATATTGTTTGTTTCTACTACTAATGCAACTAAAACAACAATGCCACATCTCACAGATCCTTCTTGCATGTTTGCTTTTAAGTGCACAAAGAGAAAGAGGCATTACCCACAATACTGCCAGACAGAAGACCTGTGCTCCACATGATGCGTAACCACACTCACAACCCCATGGACACCTCTTCAGCTGCTAAAGCTAATTGCTACTGTCAACCGACAACTTCAAGATGGCAACACAAAAGGATGATGGACGGAGTGCTGAACAATGCAAACACTCACCCCCAGTCACAGATCTGGGTTTAATCCATCATTCTTTTGCTCACCATGTCACCCCAGTTTGGACCCAGCCATATGCAAATCAGTCTTGACCCTGTTCCTCGTGGGAGCAGTCCAGCCCGAACCTGGCAGTTTGGGCTGGACTGCTCCCACGGGGGCAGCAGTGCAAAGTAAAAAACTCCAATGGCTATTTATTTAACCCTATCCCTAACAAAAATAATAAATAAATACACACCCTTTCCACCCACAACTTGCCCACCCTAGCCCCAAACAATTGTCCCTTTCCCCAAACAATGTTCAAAATAGGAATAATATGTCCAGTTGTCCATTGTTCAAAATAATTAAAAAAAACCCTGCAAAAACCCATTCCCACCCACTCCACCCACAACAAGTCCCACCCACCAAAATAAAAGGTTGAAAAGGGGACCAGGAGTCTCCTGAGGAGCCCCTCCACACATGCCTGACATACTTCTAGCTGCACCAGCCTCTGCAGGACACGGTGTTGGAAGATGGTCTTGGGGGGAGGGCATGAGGGATAATGCAGCGGGTGGCTGCTGTGGCATTGCGGCATAGGTGTTGCTGGGCTGGAGGCACTGGGGCCTGTCTGGGGCCCTGAGTACCAACGGCAGTCTGCCTCCTCCTCCTCCTTGAGGACAACCAGCTGCTGGTACTCGGCCAACATGGCCTCCAGCTTTGTCTGCTGCAGCCGGGCTGCTATTTCCTGCTGTGATGGTGGAACAGCATGAATAGCTACATCAAGAAAGAAAAAAGAGACAGAGAAAAACACTTGTGCAAAAGCATGTAGTGTAGTGTCACAGTAGTAGTACATTTGGTGGTCAGCTCAGGCCATTCAATTTTAAGGTGATAACTGTCACAGTGATAATATGCACTACCTTACAAGTATTCTTCTCTCTACTGTTGTGCTAAATTAATGGTGGCATTGCTAGCTCAGCGGGCACCATAGTGGTACTCATTAATGTCTGCAGCTGGGGCAGCTGTACTAGAAAATTATTTTATTCCAATGGCCCTGTTCTTCTTTATACCTGGACCACAAGGCCAATGAATACTAAGAAAGAAACATGCCACATAATATAATCAATCATGTAGACATCCTGTCTGCCATAGTAGGTGGTAGGAGAAGCGATGCACTGCAGTAAAGAGAAAGGATCAAGTAATGGGATTTAGATTGTATGTGCCATATTCACATCATCACAGACTGTGGTACATTCACATTGACACAGACTATCCCATTCAGGAAAATCAAGGCACTTACTTATGGTGCACTTTACTCACTGTCCTCAGGCCTCTCCTCCACCACACATTATAATAACTACTTTTTTGCAACAAAATACATTTGCTTTGCAGTAAGGAATCTTCTTCACATACACAACTGCAGGGTAAGGTAGAGTGGATTAGGATGGGTAGGTACACACTTCTCAGATCAATCAATTCCTCCTCATCATCATCACATGCCTAAGGTTTGGCTAGTAGTGTAATTCTCTGTGGTTGGCAAATGTTGAAAGGGAAACTTTAGAAAAGAAGTAAATCCATTATGGAAGCCATAATGAATTATATTTACCACTTGGCTTGAAAAATGTGGTGCAATGAAATATAGATTTTTTCAAATTATTCATAAGTCTGGGACAGAACTTAAAAAAAGATTAACAGAGTGAAATACTACGAAGTGACTGACACAGTGGGCACTGGGAAACACCTTTTTTTGCATTGCCATGCAATGAAAAGTGTTTGATACATTAACTTAACTTAAGCTGACAGGCACACATCGCACAGCCAACATTGCAGTGCCGATTCTGCTGATTTGAACCATGCAGCTGTTAGGTCATCATGGATGGCACTGGTGAAAGGCCGTAGCGAGGGAGGGAAGCGAGGGTTAATGGATGCTGGGATGCATATTACCTACCTTGCTTGAAAAATACTGTGAATCAAGGGAATATTCTGAAATACCATCCAAATCTTTGCATCAAACCATTGATAAAAACCATTCCAAGCAAGTAAAGTAGGTGAGAAGAATGACCCTATCTAGAAGAGCTCCCTTGTTTCTTTATTACAAGCATTTATCTATTCATCATCATTGCAAATGTCTTCTTCTAGTACTCTTATTCTTCTTCACCCTTGGCTTTCATACACACCATTTCAGCTAAGCTTTACATTCTCTCATCCAGTCCTTCATCATTTTTTCAAATTCCAAACATGTCTTTCTTCTAACCTTTCACCAACATACATTTATCCAATAACCACCCATTCATAATTTCACCCATTCACCTATCTAAGAGTTCTAACCCACACGAGGAGTCAGTTCACCTATCCAGGCATGGAATCCTTTCACCCACCTGGCCTGGCATGGTTCACCCGTATACCTTTTCATCCATCGTTCACCCACACATGCATCCTATCATCCTCCTCATCACCTACCTATATGATTATTACTATGTACCCTTTTCTCTACACACACATCCGTTCACTCATATTATATGTTGCCCTTTCATTATACTTCCATCCTTTTTTCAATTTTCCAAAACACAGAGTTCATGTTCATTTTATAAACCTTAGTCTGCTGAGTTGCAGATAGAAGAGCCCAATACTTAGTTAACTCCCGCTGCATCCACAAAAGCAGGGTGTTGACGAGTGAGTCAACAACACTAGTACACCCTTGTAGTGACTATATTACTAATTGTCAATAATGAAGCAATAGGACTTACCACCACCTGCCACTGCTGCTGCAGAGACTCCCCCTTTTACGCTCCTGCAGCCAGGTCGATGCTGCATCTGCTGGCCCCGGCACTGGTGGTCAGTGCGTCTAGAAAAAAAATTACACAACTTAGATGCCACATAAGCTTCGCCCTATTGGTTTTTTCTAATAGCAAAATACAACTGAAAATACTTCACTATATTTTGGGTACAGATTCTCTTCTATCAAAATATCAGGTGGGCATTTTGTTGTTCGGAAATGTGTTAAAAGTAGGGGTGTGCATGGAGTTCTGCACCACTGGCGGAGCTAACAGAGTTTTTGGAACTCTGTGCTCTGATTGGAGGGCAGAGTTGTCAAAAAACCTCGGCTAGCCCCACCATCGGAGTGGAGCTTACCCGGGGCACGCTGCAGTCCAGTATGGGCTGCATAGGGCAAGCGCAGACAGTCTGCGTTTGCGCTGTGCAGCCTATAACTGGGCTGCAGCGTGCACTGGAGCAGAGGAGGGAGGCAGCCCTGCTGAGAGGAGGACTCATCGGAGAGGAGGACCCCCTGGGAAGACCCAGGTAATTTGTCTTCTCTTTTTTTGTCAGTGTTTGTGCACACTGGTGCACAAACAAGGACTAAAATGTCAGCTTTCATTTCCTATGACCCTGACCTGAATTCAGGCAAAAGTATCAGGCCTCTTGTGCACCCGCCTGTCCTATGTGCATCCTGAATGAGCCTATCTCGGAAGTGCCAAGCAGGGTTGGGCCTGGCTGACCAGGCCCAACCCTGCTTAGCGCCTCCAAGATGGGTGTATTCAGGAGAACTTCGCGGGGCACAGAACTCCAGCTTTGCAGAATTACACCAAGTTTTTTTCAACTCCGCAGACTTCTGCAAAGCCAGACTCCGTTCTCTCCGCATAGGCCTAGTTAAAAAGTACTGGAAGTGCTGAAACAGCTATTGATGAATCTGAGTTTTTCGAGAGAAATAAAAAGGTGCAAGAATTGGTCAATGAAGGACATATGGTTTTGGTTGGCTAATGCAAAGGGGCCATCCTCCTCATACTTCCAACCATGGTTCACAGTCATCAACTGTTCGTATACTAATACATGCAAAACATTGGAAGGTACAAACTATTACATGACCATGTTCAAAAACACCCTTTTTAGTTTTTCTTTAATGATTAAGCTGGAGCAAGAAAAAGAATGCCTCCTCACAAAACTTGTGTAGATTACCTTACATGGGCATGCATTCTTCAGTTCATGTGTTCTCTGAGCCTTACCACCACTCCAGACGATAAAATACATAAGGGGAGAGGGAATGCTCACTGACAGAGCAGAAGAAAGGAAGCTACAGACAGACTATCATAGCCAGACAGTTTGAAGTAAAGAAACTCGAAGTATAGAAAATAAGTAAATAGGATAATGCAAGGATAAGAAGATTTTACGAAACAGATAAATTGAAGTGGAGTTGGAAAAAAAATAGTAGACAGGCACAGTAAAAAGGTAAAAAATAATTCTAAGTGTGGAGTGGTAAAAGTTAGGGAAATAATTATTATTATTAACAACAACATGATGACTTACTGGGACCGCAGACCCATCTCCCCTGGCACTTGTGGAGGGGCCACCTTTAGCTGTCTTGCCCGCTTCAACAGCCCTCCACCTGCCCCTGAATGATGGATGATGTAAGAAACAATATTAGAGAAGATTAGTGGTACTGTTAATAAATGTTCTATCCAAGAATATTACTTTTTTTATAGGAAAAGGCAAACATAGTAACATTTCTACATCAGAGGTTCAGAGGCCTGTATAATAATAATATTACTATCAAGGAACTACCTCCTATTTTAGATTTCCTAACCCTATTCCTAATTTCTTCAATTATACTTTGGAATTACTAATAACTTGCAATGAATGATTTCTACTGTTCTAATCTCATTATCAATCTCTCAATGCATTAGATTGGGTGCATGCAAAACTAATACACATCATTGGGAAATTGCTTGCCAATTGGCACTGTACAAGCTAAAAAAAAGAAAGGCACAGAGAAGTGAGAGAACATGCAAAATCACTAATACTAGTATATTAATGATGCTTATCTTTGACAGGACACAGGATTCAGGTGGAGTCTCTGCATTACTTCTTAATCAGCCCAAGCAAGAACCAAAAAGAAGCACAATTAGGTAGCACTGAGTACCTGTCTAGATGACAATCACACAATGTTATATTTGTAACATAAACTTAACTGTGTGTTACTGAGCAGCATGCTTGCTATTTGGGAAGAAATTATTAGCATAGAGCACAACTAATAATAATTGATTTTTACTCACCGAGCACCGCAACCTCGACGCCTAGCAGGTCAAGCAGGTCCGTCTCCCAGTCCAGGATGTCAGCCCACCGGTGACATCAGCTGTTGATGGGTGCAATGGACCCCAGCGCTGCTGGTGCTCCCAGAAGCCGTACCCAGAACCGGACCTGCCGCCTGCTGCCAAAGTGGAGGGAAGATGATGCTGCATATGAAAAACCACGGCAGCCACCTCCACCTCAGAAAATATAGCGATGAGCTGCACCCCTTGACGTCGCCGCCTTCCACAAGGAAGGCGACTGGCAGATAGGGGCCTGGCACTCCCCTGCTGTGCTATGGCACTGGGGACTTGGGGTGGAAGGGGAGATAAGGAAGGAAGGATTAGGATAAAGGAAGAAAAAAAGGTAAATAACAAATTAATAAATCACAGCAAAAACAAAATAATTAGGAGAAAAGTTAAAATCTAAAAAGAGAGAAAATGTAATATTATAAAAAGTAAACTAGGAAAAAAAGGTTTCAAAAGTGGAGATGGGAGAGACATACGGCCAGATGTAGCAAGCAGTTTTTCCCATTCTGTGTCTATGGGAAAATGCGTTTGTACATATGGCCCATAGAGAGAAGTGGATCCCTACTGAAGCCAGAAGGACAGTCACCCAGGCCCTCGTCTATAGCCACCTCAACTACGTCAACACACTCTACGCTGGAACCAGCTCCAAGACCTGAAAAAGACTGCAACACATCCAGAACGCCTCCCTCCGTCTCATCAAGAAAGCCCCCGACACAGCCACACCTCCACCCTTCTGAGAGACCTACACTGGCTGCCTATCAACAAGAGAATCACCTTCAAGCTCCTGACCCACACCTACAAGACCCTACATATCATCGGACCAGCCTACCTCAACCAGAGACTCTCCTTCTACACTCCTGCCAGACAGCTCCACTCTGCCGACCAGGCCCTCGCCAACGTCCCACACATCCGGAAGACCACAGCCGGAGGAATATCCTTCTCCCACATCACCACCAAGACCTGGGACACCCTCCTCATCCACCTCAGGCAGTCCCCCACTCCCCCACCCTATTGCAGTTCAGGAAGGACCTCAAGACCTGGCTCTTCGACTGATCTTCAGGACCACCCATTCTCCAGCGCCTTCGGACCCTCACGGGTGAGTAGTCACGCTTTACAAATCCTTGATTGATTGAGCATTATAACAAGCAAAAAAAACAAGCTGGCCGCACCCGTGTGAACCGTGTGGTGCCATTTGCGCGGCAATTCCAATGTGAGATACAGCTTTGCATTACCAGTGATGCTAAATGTCACGCAAATGGGTGCAGAAAGAAACTTTGCCCGCTAGCAGAACTCCGGCCAGGCCTAGTTTAAAGGGCTACTTAAGTGGGTGGGATAATCAGTGCTGCTGGCCCACTAGTAGCATTTCATTTATAGGCTCACTGTGCATGCAGTACCACTTTATTAGGGACTTACGAATAATTTAAATATGCCAATTGAGGATGAGGTAATGTTACAATGTTTCAAGCGGAGAGCACAATCACTTTAGCACTGGTCAGCAGTGGTAAGGTGCACAGAGTCCTAAAGCGAGCAAAAACAAGATCAGTAAAAATGGAGGAGGAAGGTAAAAGGTTTGGGGGAAGACCACACTAAGGCTGACAGTTCTAACACTGAGGTTGCCCACATTCTGATCTAAGATAAAAAATTGTCTTAATGCTGTAATATTGCATAGACTATACACTGGGACTGTGGGTGTACTTTAAGGTGAAGTGAACAAAGGCCTCAAGAAAGCATTCTCTTTTCCAGTTCCCAAGGCCCCAGATTTCAGCCTCATACAGGGCAGCACTCCAAATGTTGGCACAATAGATCTCTATAGCTAGTGATACATACCACAATGTTGTTATTTTGTGTCTTTTGAGTACCCAGGAGGCAGCAGAGTGACACTCTTATTGTGAAGTCCAAAACGAGGAGTTGTCCAATCTGATTCCAAGATAATCAAAGCTGTCTACCCTCTGCAATTTGTCACCTTGAAGTTACCTTTAAATGTTTTAATGAGGATTTAAGTATGTACATTTTCTTTTAGGAGGGTTCACTTCCACACCCCTCTCGTCGCACAAAGCAGTAACTTTGCTTAAGAGGTTTTGTAACCCAATAAGTGTTCAAGAAATTAGAAGAGTGTCATTGAGAAACAAAAGTCTTGTTATGAAAATGCCATCCAATCTTGGAGAATCGTGGATACAGCCATTAAAATATCTTATCACATCATTGACATAGAGTGAGAATAAGGGGGGAGCCTGCACACAACCAGGTTTACTCCCATCTCGATAGGTATTGATCTGTTAACTTACTCTGGGGACCCTACCTTACTTGGGCATTTTTGGACTCATGTAATCTCACAATAATGTTTAACAGTTCAGAGCACATGCCGATTGACCTTAATGTTGACTATAGATTCTGCCTTGGTACCAACTTGAATGCCGCCCTGAGGTCCACAAATGCCAGATACAAGTGTCCTTTGTCAGCCTTAAATATTTCCAGCAGATCAGACTAGATCAAAATATCTGATCTATCATGCTGACTCTAAATGGAAAACAGTCTTGTAAAGAGAAGACTATGCTATTTGAGCTTATCCAGACTTACAGTTTGTCTAGGACTTGGTGGCCTTCGGGACCTAATCTATCAAACTGATGGGGCGATAATTCCCAGATTGCCACTGTCTCCTTTTTCAAACATGGATATAATGTCTCCCCTTGCCAAGAACTAGGGATGCAGTCCCCTTCTGTGATTCTAATTGACAATTTATTAATGTAGGGGTACTATACAGCTGGCTCACATTGATAAAGGTCCCCTTGTATCTTATTGGGCCTGCTGCTTTCCCGGGTTGGACGATTTAAATCTCGCTGTGTGTCTTCCAGAGTGACAAAAGGGGCCAATGGATTTAGCTTCTGACTAACAGTAGCCTCAAGGGTGGTTACGTGATCAATGGCAAATTGTCCCGTTTCAGATACCTGTTTCAGTTTTTAATACAGTGTATAGGCAGACCTGCCATCTCACTCATTGCCACCGCGTGACACACAATATTGGTTCCCTTCACATGGCCACTCGTTTAGGAGCCGATATAACACTGTGGCATGGAAATTGAGCTGAAAACCACTGTAAACAGTAGAATATCAGCTCGTTTTCATAGGCTTTTAACTGCTGATGTCCATTAAGGGGGGTTAAAACACCCCAGGACATTGGCACCAGCTGAGCAATCTTTTATTCTTTTACTTTAGGGCAAGGCTGGGTCAAAAGTATCTTGTAGGTACTTCTTGGCATGAGGCCCGCCCCCTCCTCGCACTGTGATTTTTTTCTTTTAGTTGGCAGGTCTGTATAGGTCAGCAAAGTGTTTTTTTCCCAGAGGTGAGAGGGGATAAAAACCTCCAAGGGAGTGAAGGTCGATGCTCTCCCATATGCCCAAAAGCTTCTGTTTTTCCGGCCTTAGATACTTCCAGAAGATATGCCCAATTTGTGTCTGTCCAATTCTGTTTGGATTCAAAAATGATTTTCTTATACTTTGCTCCAGTGTCTCTAATCTTTTGAGCCTCCCACAGCTTAAAAGCCTTTATTAGCTCTGAGTTGGCCTTCTACAAATGCCACCACATCATGGCGCGATCTTGGACAGCAAGGTTTGGGAACTTTTAACTGCAACGGAGCATATGGATTTTCAATCCCTAAACCTACTACGGTACTCCTGTTAGGGTTTGTACACAGCAAAGAGCATGTCCCCTCTCACTGCACTAGTGGGTTCTGTAATAGCTCCCTTTTAAACTTACTATTGAAAGCCTTTCTTGTTATCTCACCTTCCCCCCCCTAGGCTTCTATGTATGTTGTTTAATGTGCTGTTTTGTTTACACATTGGGCCTTGCTTTTACCAAGGCTTCTTTAAAATACTCCTCCCTAGGCCATGTGTTAATCCAACTCATTTGTATAATAACTGAAACTCTGCACACCTTTCAAGAACATGTGCAGCATGTGAGGACCACACCCAGCTCTTCAAACCACACCCAGCTCTGCACACCTTCCAAGAACATGTGCAGCATGTGAGGACCACACCCAGCCCTTCAAACCACACCCAGCCCTGTCTATAAAAGGCATCCCCCGAGCCTCACCCAGTGCTTGTGCTCGTCTACCTCCCGCTTACCTGAGAACAGATCCCTCGGCGCTGGCACTCCTGCTCTTTACAGACTTTCATTGACTTCAATGGGCGCAGCTTCTGGCTCTTCCTTCTTCCGGTTTCCGGTTCCTCCTTGCTTCAGCCTCTCTCCTATGAGTAACCTGCAAAAGAGAAAGAAGACAAGGTTAGACTGATCAGTATCTCTTGCCAGCAACAAGTAAGTGCAAAACCTTTTATTACCTGAAAGAACTTTGACAACAATTTCTGGATTCGTGTATAGACAGTTTGAAGCGAAATACCTTCCACGAACATTGTGATTCAAACTCTTTGTTACAAGAATATTTTGCAGAACTTTGTGAAGCAAACATTGTTTTTTCTCATGGAACTTTTAAGAATCGAACAGTGGAAACCATTAACAGCAAGGCAAACAGTAAATCAAGGACTTGCACAAATTACATGCTGTATTTTGATGTAAAAGTACAGTATTTGTTTATAAAAGATTCTGGAAATATGGGAAAAGTGAGTCTGCTATTGGGAATTTAGGCTTTAGTTATATTATGATGAATGTTTGATATTGGTAATTCTGATAACGGTATTTGTTTAATGTTTTAGAAGCTTTACAGTAATAGAAAACACATCCCAGAGCAGTAACACATTCCAAACCTGGAAACTAGAGACCAGGATCGAAGAGGTACTTCTAGAAGAGAATTTCTAATAAATAAAGGGATAGTCAGGAACCCATTTAGGAATAGGTTGCACTTATCTGTTCTTTGTTTATGTTTCATTAGGCACCAGTTTCTACAGAAGTCAGAAAGGGCTGCAGATGTGTGTAGCACTTCAACAGTGGAAACGCAAGAACGGTGTTGTCTCTCTTTTTTATTTTATCCACTTCCCCCCTTCCCTTGAGCTTCTGTTCTTAGTGCACTGTTTTAAAAACTAGTGTGCTGGAACAAGCAGTTTCAGGGTGGGGTCGGATTGTCTTCAACCTCCATCAGAACTGAACAAGAACTCAGGTGAGCTGGGCTTTGACAGAAGCACAAGCCTTAAAAAATTTCAGTTCTGGTGGACGATGAATACCGGGGAAGAAATAGAGGGCATTGACGTCACGGATATGGCGCAGGCCCTAAATGAGGACTTGGCTCATAATGAATCAGTGTCTGGCATCTTGCAACATATGCAAGAGGAAATAGAGAGATTAAAGATGGAGAATACCTCTTTAAAACAGGATGTCAGCAGGTATAAATTTAGGGGATCTCAGTGGAACACAGCTTCTACGCCTTTGTTTAAAACCTCCTCAGAGACAGGGGCGCCATCAAAACATACAACTTTGCCTTCCCCAGTTGAGGTTACTGTTAATGTTCCTAATGTTGTGCCCTTAGCAGCACCTGAACGTTTTCATGGAGATAGTAACAAATTCCATGTTTTTATCAATCAATGTCAATTACACTTCATTTGTAAGCCACAACAGTTCCCTACTGATGATACGAAAGTGGCATTCGTCTTGTCTTATTTGGGTGGCACAGCAGCCAATTGGTCAATTCCTTTCGTGGATAGAGATGATCCCATCCTCCATAACTGGAATCAATTTAAATGTACCATGACCAGCCTTTTTGCAAAACACACTTTCATGCAGGAAAGTGATAATGAGCTTTTAAATCTTAAACAAGGCAACAAGGATTTATTGACCTATCTCACTAGTTTTAATCGTTTACTCACCGAGACACAGTGGCCAGAAGAAAAGCGTGTCTCCCTTTTTTATAAAGGTTTGAGAGACGAGTTAAAAGACGCGCTGGCTCTTATTGTTGATTTGCCAAAAGACTATTCGGACTTTGTAGATTTAGTTGTGAAATTAGAACATAGACTAGGAGAAAGAAAGGGAGATAAATACAAACTGGAATCACGGTTAACTTTTATTAGACACGAGAAGAAAGACACAGATAATAAACTCCCTGAACCAGAGCCTATGCAAATAGGGACACTCAGAGGTCCACTCACATCAGAGGAAAAAGAAAGAAGGAGAAAATTTCAATTATGTTTATATTGTGGCAGGGCAGGTCACTTTGCCAGAGAATGTCCAGTAAAGCCTAAAACTCCACGAAAGGGTGCTGTTTCCTCCACCTCCTCAACTGAATCGGGAAACGATTAAGCTCGACAAGGGGAGAGGTTACTTGTTCGAGAAAACATCTTAATCAAACCTCTAATGCTGCAGCCTTCAGGGTACCGCACATACCTAGACATTTCATAATTCAGGTCGTTTTAATTGTTACTACCCAAGTGAGGCATTCTCTCCCTGTCCTACTGGACTCAGGCGCGACAGGAAATTTTGTGGATAATAAGTTAGCTGAAATCTTAGGACTTCCTATGTGCCTAAAGCCTTGTCTAGAAGCAGTATGTGCAGTGGATGGGTCAGAATTGACCTCTGGATTAATCACAAAACAAACAAGTCCACTTGTTATGGTCTGTCAGAACGGGCACACAGAGGTGATTAGCTTTGATCTGATAGATACTCCTAATTTTGGTTTGATTCTCGGGGTACCCTGGTTAACAACTCATAACCCAAAAATTGATTGGGTGAATAGAACTGTTACTTTGGATTCCTCTTTCTGTAGAACCAATTGCTATCAAGAAGCAGGTACAGAACAGAGCACAGTATTACACTGTGCTAGTGTTACACAAGATGTACCAAGTCTCCCTCCTGAATATTCTGACTTTAAAGACGTCTTTGATCCAGTAAAGGCTAGTGTGCTGCCCCCACATAGGTCTTATGACTGCCGAATAGATCTTATCCCAGGGGCCCCTTTACCTAATAACAGAGTATATGCTTTGACTGACGAAGAAACCAAATACTTAAGAACCTACCTAGATGACCTACTACAGTCTGGGTTCATCCGTCATTCCACATCTCCGGTGTCATCTCCACTCTTTTTTATCCCGAAGCCGGATAAATCCCTGCGCGCGTGTATCGATTATAGAGGACTAAATAAGGCTACAATAAAGAATAAATATCCTCTTCCTCTAATACCTGTGTTGTTGGATCAATTAAGACATTCTACTGTATACACTAAACTAGATCTGCGGGGAGCTTACCACCTGGTCCGAGTAAAAGAGGGGGATGAGTGGAAGACAGCTTTCAAGACAAAGTTTGGTTTATTTGAGTACACAGTAATGCCCTTTGGTTTATGTAATGCCCCTGCGGCCTTTCAGTTCTTTATAAATGAGTTCCTACACGAATTCCTGGACGTTTGTGTCATAGTATACATAGACGACATCCTCATTTACTCTAAGAACTCAGAAGAACATACCCAACATGTTCGTGCAGTATTATCAAAGTTAAAAGAAAATCATCTTTTTGCTAAGTTAGAAAAGTGTACTTTTAATGTCAACAAGGTGGACTTTTTAGGATACTGCCTGTCACCTCAAGGAATAACTATGGATGTAAAGAAAATCAGTGCTATTGCTGATTGGCCAGAACCATCCTCTGTAAAAGATATTCAGAAATTTCTGGGTTTCGCCAATTTTTATAGGAGGTTTATTGCACATTTTGCAGACATTGCGGCCCCAATAACTACCTTATTGCGGAAAGGGCAACGATTTCTTTGGATTGATGAGGCGGCACACGCCTTTCAACTCCTAAAACAAAAGTTCACTTCATCCCCAATTCTGAAACATCCTGATCCTGACTTGCCCTTTTTTGTTGAAGCGGATGCTTCACAAGTAGCTTTAGGAGGAGTTCTCTCTCAACGAGATGCAGTAGATGGCCAGTTACATCCTATAGCCTTCTATTCTAAAAAGTTATTGCCAGCTGAACAAAATTACACTGTGGCTGAAAGGGAACTACTAGCTATCAAAATAGCCTTTTCAGAATGGAGGCACCATTTAATGGGAGCCAAGTACCCAGTTACAATCTTTTCTGACCATAAGAACCTAGAGTTTTTTGGATCACTTAAAGCACTAACACCACGTCAGAGGCGCTGGTTAAATTGTTTTAGCACATTTGACTTTGTTATAACCTATAGACCAGGTGCACAACAAATTCAATCTGATGTGTTATCTAGATACGGACATACCTCAGACATGAAACAAGATAAAATAGGAGAACCCATTATTCCTCCCCAAAAGTTGTTGGCACCAGTACAACAGAAGGATTTCATCACAGATCTATATAATGCACACATGCAAATAGCACCTCAGGATTGGTTAAAGGATTCCCATAACACAATACAACGAGGTTTATTGTATCACGACAACATGCTGTTAGTGCCCACCTCTGAATTACAAACACAGGTGATAATTTGGCATCACGCCTCACCGTTGGCAGGTCATCCTGGTTGGGTAAAAACCCTGGAAAATGTGCAAAAACACTTTTGGTGGGACACTATAAGAAAGGACATTAAGCAATTTGTCACTACCTGTCCAATTTGTGCAAGACATAAATCTTCTCATAAGGCTCCTGACGGCTTGTTAATACCAATGCCAACACCCAAACAACCTTGGCACACTGTGAGCGTAGACTTTATTGTAGGTTTACCACCTGTAAAATCCTTCACAACAGTGTTGGTTATAGTGGATTTTTTATCTAAAATGGCACATTTTGTACCATTACGGAAATTACCCACAGCGGCAGAATTTGCCGATATTTTTATAAGGGAAATTGTGCGTTTACATGGTTTGCCAAGCAAAGTGGTGTCAGACCGAGGGAGCCAATTCAACTCCAGATTTTGGAAAAAATTATGTGAAAAACTGAAAATAGATGTGGCCTTATCCACTGCTTTCCACCCAGAGACAGATGGACAGACTGAACGACTGAACCAAACCTTACTTCAAACGCTACGTTGTTTATTGGCTGATTATTCTAGTGAATGGTTGGAAGCTCTCCCTGTAGCAGAGTTTGTTTATAATAATACTGAGCATTCAGCTCTACTTTGCTCACCATTCTATTTCTTGCAGGGGTATCATCCAAGAGCTATACCCATTTTGTTAGAAGATTCCCTGTTGCCTACAGTAACGGATAGACTAACGAGGTTAGGTGACATACAAGACAAAGCCAGGAAACATTTATTAAAGTACAAGGAAAGCATGAAAAGACAAGCAGACAAACACAGGTCTGAGGCCCCAATGTATAAAATTGGTGACAAGGTATGGCTCTCCACAAAGAACCTAAACATAGAGGGATCCCGAAAGCTGCAACCACGTTTCATTGGACCCTTTAGTATAACTGCCCTAGTAAACCCGGTAACAGTAAAATTAGATTTACCAAAAGAATATCCAGTACATACTACATTCCATGTGTCCTTGCTTAAGCCGTACAACTCAAAAACCCGACCTGAACCACCACCTCCACCCATACCAATTAAGGGAAATCTGGAATATGAAGTGAAAAGCATAAAAGACTCAAAAAGAATTAGTGGACGTCTGTTTTATTTAGTAGAATGGAAAGGATATGATGAATCTGAGAATTCATGGGAACCAGCATCATATGTACATGCCCCACAGCTGATTAGACGGTTTTATTTAAAAAATCCAGGAAAACCCCGTCCTGTAGGAGGGCCTTTGAGGGGGGCAACTGTTAGGGTTTGTACACAGCAAAGAGCATGTCCCCTCTCACTGCACTAGTGGGTTCTGTAATAGCTCCCTTTTAAACTTACTATTGAAAGCCTTTCTTGTTATCTCACCTTCCCCCCCCTAGGCTTCTGTGTATGTTGTTTAATGTGCTGTTTTGTTTACACATTGGGCCTTGCTTTTACCAAGGCTTCTTTAAAATACTCCTCCCTAGGCCATGTGTTAATCCAACTCATTTGTATAATAACTGAAACTCTGCACACCTTTCAAGAACATGTGCAGCATGTGAGGACCACACCCAGCTCTTCAAACCACACCCAGCTCTGCACACCTTCCAAGAACATGTGCAGCATGTGAGGACCACACCCAGCCCTTCAAACCACACCCAGCCCTGTCTATAAAAGGCATCCCCCGAGCCTCACCCAGTGCTTGTGCTCATCTACCTCCCGCTTACCTGAGAACAGATCCCTCGGCGCTGGCACTCCTGCTCTTTACAGACTTTCATTGACTTCAATGGGCGCAGCTTCTGGCTCTTCCTTCTTCCGGTTTCCGGTTCCTCCTTGCTTCAGCCTCTCTCCTATGAGTAACCTGCAAAAGAGAAAGAAGACAAGGTTAGACTGATCAGTATCTCTTGCCAGCAACAAGTAAGTGCAAAACCTTTTATTACCTGAAAGAACTTTGACAACAATTTCTGTATTCGTGTATAGACAGTTTGAAGCGAAATACCTTCCACGAACATTGTGATTCAAACTCTTTGTTACAAGAATATTTTGCAGAACTTTGTGAAGCAAACATTGTTTTTTCTCATGGAACTTTAAAAAATCGAACAGTGGAAACCATTAACAGCAAGGCAAACAGTAAATCAAGGACTTGCACAAATTACATGCTGTATTTTGATGTAAAAGTACAGTATTTGTTTATAAAAGATTCTGGAAATATGGGAAAAGTGAGTCTGCTATTGGGAATTTAGGCTTTAGTTATATTATGATGAATGTTTGATATTGGTAATTCTGATAACGGTATTTGTTTAATGTTTTAGAAGCTTTACAGTAATAGAAAACACATCCCAGAGCAGTAACACATTCCAAACCTGGAAACTAGAGACCAGGATCCAAGAGGTACTTCTAGAAGAGAATTTCTAATAAATAAAGGGATAGTCAGGAACCCATTTAGGAATAGGTTGCACTTATCTGTTCTTTGTTTATGTTTCATTAGGCACCAGTTTCTACAGAAGTCAGAAAGGGCTGCAGATGTGTGCAGCACTTCAACAGTGGAAACGCAAGAACGGTGTTGTCTCTCTTTTTTATTTTATCCACTTCCCCCCTTCCCTTGAGCTTCTGTTCTTAGTGCACTGTTTTAAAAACTAGTGTGCTGGAACAAGCAGTTTCAGGGTGGGGTCGGATTGTCTTCAACCTCCATCAGAACTGAACAAGAACTCAGGTGAGCTGGGCTTTGACAGAAGCACAAGCCTTAAAAAATTTCAGTTCTGGTGGACGATGAATACCGGGGAAGAAATAGAGGGCATTGACGTCACGGATATGGCGCAGGCCCTAAATGAGGACTTGGCTCATAATGAATCAGTGTCTGGCATCTTGCAACATATGCAAGAGGAAATAGAGAGATTAAAGATGGAGAATACCTCTTTAAAACAGGATGTCAGCAGGTATAAATTTAGGGGATCTCAGTGGAACACAGCTTCTACGCCTTTGTTTAAAACCTCCTCAGAGACAGGGGCGCCATCAAAACATACAACTTTGCCTTCCCCAGTTGAGGTTACTGTTAATGTTCCTAATGTTGTGCCCTTAGCAGCACCTGAACGTTTTCATGGAGATAGTAACAAATTCCATGTTTTTATCAATCAATGTCAATTACACTTCATTTGTAAGCCACAACAGTTCCCTACTGATGATACGAAAGTGGCATTCGTCTTGTCTTATTTGGGTGGCACAGCAGCCAATTGGTCAATTCCTTTCGTGGATAGAGATGATCCCATCCTCCATAACTGGAATCAATTTAAACGTACCATGACCAGCCTTTTTGCAAAACACACTTTCATGCAGGAAAGTGATAATGAGCTTTTAAATCTTAAACAAGGCAACAAGGATTTATTGACCTATCTCACTAGTTTTAATCGTTTACTCACCGAGACACAGTGGCCAGAAGAAAAGCGTGTCTCCCTTTTTTATAAAGGTTTGAGAGACGAGTTAAAAGACGCGCTGGCTCTTATCGTTGATTTGCCAAAAGACTATTCGGACTTTGTAGATTTAGTTGTGAAATTAGAACATAGACTAGGAGAAAGAAAGGGAGATAAATACAAACTGGAATCACGGTTAACTTTTATTAGACACGAGAAGAAAGACACAGATAATAAACTCCCTGAACCAGAGCCTATGCAAATAGGGACACTCAGAGGTCCACTCACATCAGAGGAAAAAGAAAGAAGGAGAAAATTTCAATTATGTTTATATTGTGGCAGGGCAGGTCACTTTGCCAGAGAATGTCCAGTAAAGCCTAAAACTCCACGAAAGGGTGCTGTTTCCTCCACCTCCTCAACTGAATCGGGAAACGATTAAGCTCGACAAGGGGAGAGGTTACTTGTTCGAGAAAACATCTTAATCAAACCTCTAATGCTGCAGCCTTCAGGGTACCGCACATACCTAGACATTTCATAATTCAGGTTGTTTTAATTGTTACTACCCAAGTGAGGCATTCTCTCCCTGTCCTACTGGACTCAGGCGCGACAGGAAATTTTGTGGGTAATAAGTTAGCTGAAATCTTAGGACTTCCTATGTGCCTAAAGCCTTGTCCAGAAGCAGTATGTGCAGTGGATGGGTCAGAATTGACCTCTGGATTAATCACAAAACAAACAAGTCCACTTGTTATGGTCTGTCAGAACGGGCACACAGAGGTGATTAGCTTTGATCTGATAGATACTCCTAATTTTGGTTTGATTCTCAGGGTACCCTGGTTAACAACTCATAACCCAAAAATTGATTGGGTGAATAGAACTGTTACTTTGGATTCCTCTTTCTGTAGAACCAATTGCTATCAAGAAGCAGGTACAGAACAGAGCACAGTATTACACTGTGCTAGTGTTACACAAGATGAACCAAGTCTCCCTCCTGAATATTCTGACTTTAAAGACGTCTTTGATCCAGTAAAGGCTAGTGTGCTGCCCCCACATAGGTCTTATGACTGCCGAATAGATCTTATCCCAGGGGCCCCTTTACCTAATAACAGAGTATATGCTTTGACTGACGAAGAAACCAAATACTTAAGAACCTACCTAGATGACCTACTACAGTCTGGGTTCATCCGTCATTCCACATCTCCGGTGTCATCTCCACTCTTTTTTATCCCGAAGCCGGATAAATCCCTGCGCGCGTGTATCGATTATAGAGGACTAAATAAGGCTACAATAAAGAATAAATATCCTCTTCCTCTAATACCTGTGTTGTTGGATCAATTAAGACATTCTACTGTATACACTAAACTAGATCTGCGGGGAGCTTACCACCTGGTCCGAGTAAAAGAGGGGGATGAGTGGAAGACAGCTTTCAAGACAAAGTTTGGTTTATTTGAGTACACAGTAATGCCCTTTGGGTTATGTAATGCCCCTGCGGCCTTTCAGTTCTTTATAAATGAGGTCCTACACGAATTCCTGGACGTTTGTGTCATAGTATACATAGACGACATCCTCATTTACTCTAAGAACTCAGAAGAACATACCCAACATGTTCGTGCAGTATTATCAAAGTTAAAAGAAAATCATCTTTTTGCTAAGTTAGAAAAGTGTACTTTTAATGTCAACAAGGTGGACTTTTTAGGATACTGCCTGTCACCTCAAGGAATAACTATGGATGTAAAGAAAATCAGTGCTATTGCTGATTGGCCAGAACCATCCTCTGTAAAAGATATTCAGAAATTTCTGGGTTTCGCCAATTTTTATAGGAGGTTTATTGCACATTTTGCAGACATTGCGGCCCCAATAACTACCTTGTTGCGGAAAGGGCAACGATTTCTTTGGACTGATGAGGCGGCACACGCCTTTCAACTCCTTAAACAAAAGTTCACTTCAGCCCCAATTCTGAAACATCCTGATCCTGACTTGCCCTTTTTTGTTGAAGCGGATGCTTCACAAGTAGCTTTAGGAGGAGTTCTCTCTCAACGAGATGCAGTAGATGGCCAGTTACATCCTATAGCCTTCTATTCTAAAAAGTTATTGCCAGCTGAACAAAATTACACTGTGGCTGAAAGGGAACTACTAGCTATCATAGTAGCCTTTTCAGAATGGAGGCACCATTTAATGGGAGCCAAGTACCCAGTTACAATCTTTTCTGACCATAAGAACCTACAGTTTTTTGGATCACTTAAAGCACTAACACCACGTCAGATGCACTGGTTAAATTTTTTTAGCACATTTGACTTTGTTATAACCTATAGACCAGGTGCACAACAAATTCAATCTGATGTGTTATCTAGATACGGACATACCTCAGACATGAAACAAGATAAAATAGGAGAACCCATTATTCCTCCCCAAAAGTTGTTGGCACCAGTACAACAGAAGGATTTCATCACAGATCTATATAATGCACACATGCAAATAGCACCTCAGGATTGGTTAAAGGATTCCCATAACACAATACAACGAGGTTTATTGTATCACGACAACATGCTGTTAGTGCCCACCTCTGAATTACAAACACAGGTGATAATTTGGCATCACGCCTCACCGTTGGCAGGTCATCCTGGTTGGGTAAAAACCCTGGAAAATGTGCAAAAACACTTTTGGTGGGACACTATAAGAAAGGACATTAAGCAATTTGTCACTACCTGTCCAATTTGTGCAAGACATAAATCTTCTCATAAGGCTCCTGACGGCTTGTTAATACCAATGCCAACACCCAAACAACCTTGGCACACTGTGAGCGTAGACTTTATTGTAGGTTTACCACCTGTAAAATCCTTCACAACAGTGTTGGTTATAGTGGATTTTTTATCTAAAATGGCACATTTTGTACCATTACGGAAATTACCCACAGCGGCAGAATTTGCCGATATTTTTATAAGGGAAATTGTGCGTTTACATGGTTTGCCAAGCAAAGTGGTGTCAGACCGAGGGAGCCAATTCAACTCCAGATTTTGGAAAAAATTATGTGAAAAACTGAAAATAGATGTGGCCTTATCCACTGCTTTCCACCCAGAGACAGATGGACAGACTGAACGACTGAACCAAACCTTACTTCAAACGCTACGTTGTTTATTGGCTGATTATTCTAGTGAATGGTTGGAAGCTCTCCCTGTAGCAGAGTTTGTTTATAATAATACTGAGCATTCAGCTCTACTTTGCTCACCATTCTATTTCTTGCAGGGGTATCATCCAAGAGCTATACCCATTTTGTTAGAAGATTCCCTGTTGCCTACAGTAACGGATAGACTAACGAGGTTAGGTGACATACAAGACAAAGCCAGGAAACATTTATTAAAGTACAAGGAAAGCATGAAAAGACAAGCAGACAAACACAGGTCTGAGGCCCCAATGTATAAAATTGGTGACAAGGTATGGCTCTCCACAAAGAACCTAAACATAGAGGGATCCCGAAAGCTGCAACCACGTTTCATTGGACCCTTTAGTATAACTGCCCTAGTAAACCCGGTAACAGTAAAATTAGATTTACCAAAAGAATATCCAGTACATACTTGTAGTGCTTTCCTCTTATCTAGTTTCTAAGCACTAACATAACACAACAGAAATGCACTTCTGAGGTCAAAGAAGACTTTTATTGTTGTTAATTCTTCCCCAACCACAATATTTATGAATGACGAATTAGTAGCTTTCAAGTCCGCGTTAATCAAACAAAATATATCAGTTTGCAATATACACAGCAGGTTATATTTATAAGATATTGAATGCAAAGCAAAACAAATACTTCACCGTGTGGGAACTATCTACAGCTTCATCTTTCTAAGGTCTGCAAGCTTATGACCCCTGTCAGCCGCGAGAAAGAGAGATTCATCTACCCACACGGGATTGCTGGCAGCCTGCGCCAAGCTCCAGCACGAGGTCCGGCAGATTCGAATCTGACCCTCTGCAACCTGTTACATTCGTTACAAAGGTGTGCCCCCTCCTCTCAGACCTGGGAAACTGAGCAAGCCTTTTGGAGACTGGCCAGGTCTCCAAGACTACTCCTGTTCCCAAGCTCAAGCAGAGAGAACAACACCCATGTACTCTCTCTTATCATGTCTAGTCTACTGTGAGAACAAAACATCTTGGTTCATCTTGTGCAATAACACAGCTTGGAAAAATAGAGCTTGGATTCTCAACTGCAATGTCTAACTCCACGTTAAAGGCAATGGGCAGCTAACCTAAGTATCAAATGCAATGTCTAGTGTCATGTCAAAGCCAATAGGCATCTAAGCTGAATACAAAATGCAATGTCTTATATCATGTCAAAGCCCATAGGCAGCTGAGCTGAATGCAAAATGCAATGTATAATATCATGTCAAAGCCAATAGGCAGCTGAGCTGAATATAAAATGCAATGTATAATATCATGTCAAAGCCAATAGGCAGCGGAGCTGAATACAAAATGTAATGTATAATATCATGTCAAAGCCAATAGGCAGCGGAGCTGAATACAAAATGTAATATATGATATCATGTCAAAGCCAATAGGCAGAATATCTAATAGCATGTCAAAGTCAATAGGCAGCTAAACTGAATACATCATGTCAAAGTCAATAGGCATGCAATGTCAAAGCCAATAGGCGGCTAGACTGGATACAGCATGTCAAAGCCAATAGGCAGAATACAGAATGTAATGGCTAATGCAATGTCAAAGCCCATAGGCGGCTCAACTGAATACAGAAAGTAATGGCTAATGCCATGTCAAAGCCAATAGGCAGAATACAGAATGTAATGACTAATGCAATGTCAAAGCCCATAGGCGGCTAAACTGAATACAGAAAGTAATGGCTAATGCCATGTCAAAGCCCATAGGCGGCTCAACTGAACAAAACATACCATGTGCTACTGGTGAACATTGTGCAACTAATATGCGCAGTGGTGAAACACAAAGTCATTGGTCAAAACAAAATTTAACAAATGGCAGTACATTCCGCCCTTTGACCAATAAATTTTTGTTTCACATATCTCTTGTTTCAAACAAAAACAAAAAAAAACATCAGATCAAAGCAATCCCTGTAAAGCAATAGAAGTGGATTAACACATTGATTTCATAACCTTTCACATCAGATACATCTATACAGAAAAGACTGGGCATTTTTTTTATATTCTGAGTGAGTCTCTAATTCAACAGTGTTAGCAATTTAATGTGGCATGAGTTCTGCTCATGTAAAGGTGCACGGTCCACCTGAAAGGTTTGCTGGAAGATAAGCAAAAGTCAGAGTTCCATACGAGAGGAAAAAAAAAAAAAAAAAACACAGCTTAGTTCCAGTGGAAGAATGCAATCAAACAAGTTGAACTTGAACTGAAGGCGCAGTTTGCGCAAAATGGATCCATGGTGCTGGCACTTTACTCAGCCAGGTTCAGGTTGGGGATTCGGTCCCTTCCCCGACCCCACACGCACACACCGGAAGGGGGACCACACAGCACACTCAGGGACAGTGGCGAAACGTGGTAGGATCTGCAAAAGAAACAAGTATGACTTTTCTTGCAAATAACATTTTTCATTTAAACTGCACCCTTCCTCTTTCTTTCCCTGTTTTATAATCAGCAGGACGTTTTTGGGGCCCTTTGTTATATTCACTGCAGGTTCTGGAGGATCACTTGGGGCTTCAGCCCACACATCAGTACTGAGGTTTTTATCTGCTGCGCCACAGCTTCCCTTTTCTTGCACTGTCAGAAGGGCTGGGGCAGACTCCTTCTTTACCAAACCTCCATTCACTGCATTTTTGTCAAGTTGGGCCATTCTGTCTCCAATTTGTATGAATGAATCAGATTATTTTCTAGGTATCAGCATAATTTCGATTTTTCCTTGGTAATTTGCAGCAATCACTCTCCCTAAAACCTGATCAATTTGCCATTTCTGTCCTGGTAACTTTCCTCTCCCCAACTGCTCTGTGACTGCTTGCATGACAGATTGCTTTTGGGCGTACTGCACAGTTTTTATCAAATCTAGGGGAATGTGCATCTCTCTCATCTCTGCCCACCTGTAAGTGGCTTTTTCTCTCAGCTGTTCACATTTCTGGGGCACCCACTTAGCCATCCCCACTAAGGCAGAATTCTGGGTGAACACTTCTCTCTCTGAATTTTTCTCATTAACATCTGCAAGGTAATTGAACCAGTTAGGTGCTAAAACATTAGCAATGGACCAAAAATCAGCGTAAAAATGACACATCTCACGTAGCTCTTGCTTTAAAATCTGACACACATTATACAACGCTGTTCCTTCTACGGTGCCAGAAAACAACATTTCAGTCAATGAATCATTAGTAAAACAAACATGCTTTTTATCTTCAGTGGACACGAGTTCAAATGGTGCACTCAACTTCATTGATAATTCTTTTATCTGTGGTACTCTAGCCCTGTCTTGCAAGTACCAGATCCATTGTATGATTCTAGCTAGGGGCACTATTTTCTTTCCTTGTTCTTGAGTTACATGTACATAAGTATTTCCTTCTTGCACTGCGCAGAAACCTAAAGTCTGCATTATTTCATTTGCCAAATCACAAGCGCGCAGCTGCATATAATTTTTCACAGTGACCATATACAAAAGTGTTAGGATTTCACTCAAATGAGGGCTTTTCTGTTTCCAAAAATCAAACAAGCTAATGAAAGTCGGCTCTTTCTCTAAAATCTTTGGTTTTACTTGTGCATTTTGCAACGGTAACTCGTAAATCACATTCTGGTCTCTCTCGTCCGTGTTATCAGTTAAGGAATGCATTTTGGCTGCCAAAAACCCTGGCTCACACGAAAACTCAGTGCAGCTCGGAGCTGTCTTAACCCCCTCATTACTGGAATGGGACAAGAAAGATTCTTCAAAAACAGCCCTTTTATAACTTTCAGTCGGGCTAATTTGCTCACGTAAATTCCTATTTTCATGTTCCAACTGCCTACATTTCTCCTGCATTTCTCTGTAAGCAGATAAAGGTATCCAAACCTTTCTGTCATCATTACTTCCAAAAGAGACGTTTTCTACATATGTACAACAGGAATTATTTCTCAAAACATTATCAGGCATTTTAGCTACACATGCATTTTCTTCTGTAATTCCCCAAACAGAAAACAATTCACAGTTTTTCTTAGCACCATCAGGCAGTTTATCAACACATGTATTCTCAGACATGGTCTGCCGTGCTACTGTGATTCCCCAAACAGAAAACAATTTCTGTAATTCTCCAAACAACAAAAAAAACAATTACACTTTTAAAGTGTGCACTTAGAAATCTACCAACTCGTCAACACCCTCTTAATCACCTCTTAATGACCGACCCCACTTCTGGTACCAATTGTAGTGCTTTCCTCTTATCTAGTTTCTAAGCACTAACATAACACAACAGAAATGCACTTCTGAGGTCAAAGAAGACTTTTATTGTTGTTAATTCTTCCCCAACCACAATATTTATGAATGACGAATTAGTAGCTTTCAAGTCCGCGTTAATCAAACAAAATATATCAGTTTGCAATATACACAGCAGGTTATATTTATAAGATATTGAATGCAAAGCAAAACAAATACTTCACCGTGTGGGAACTATCTACAGCTTCATCTTTCTAAGGTCTGCAAGCTGATGACCCCTGTCAGCGCGAGAAAGAGAGATTCATCTACCCACACGGGATTGCTGGCAGCCTGCGCCAAGCTCCAGCACGAGGTCCGGCAGATTCGAATCTGACCCTCTGCAGCCTGTTACATTCGTTACAAAGGTGTGCCCCCTCCTCTCAGACCTGGGAAACTGAGCAAGCCTTTTGGAGACTGGCCAGGTCTCCAAGACTACTCCTGTTCCCAAGCTCAAGCAGAGAGAACAACACCCATGTACTCTCTCTTATCATGTCTAGTCTACTGTGAGAACAAAACATCTTGGTTCATCTTGTGCAAAAACACAGCTTGGAAAAATACAGCTTGGATTCTCAACTGCAATGTCTAACTACACGTTAAAGGCAATGGGCAGCTAACCTAAGTATCAAATGCAATGTCTAGTGTCATGTCAAAGCCAATAGGCATCTAAGCTGAATACACAATGCAATGTCTTATATCATGTCAAAGCCCATAGGCAGCTGAGCTGAATACAAAATGCAATGTATAATATCATGTCAAAGCCAATAGGCAGCTGAGCTGAATATAAAATGCAATGTATAATATCATGTCAAAGCCAATAGGCAGCGGAGCTGAATACAAAATGTAATGTATAATATCATGTCAAAGGCAATAGGCAGCGGAGCTGAATACAAAATGTAATATATGATATCATGTCAAAGCCAATAGGCAGAATATCTAATAGCATGTCAAAGTCAATAGGCAGCTAAACTGAATACATCATGTCAAAGTCAATAGGCATGCAATGTCAAAGCCAATAGGCGGCTAGACTGGATACAGCATGTCAAAGCCAATAGGCAGAATACAGAATGTAATGGCTAATGCAATGTCAAAGCCCATAGGCGGCTCAACTGAATACAGAAAGTAATGGCTAATGCCATGTCAAAGCCAATAGGCAGAATACAGAATGTAATGACTAATGCAATGTCAAAGCCCATAGGCGGCTAAACTGAATACAGAAAGTAATGGCTAATGCCATGTCAAAGCCCATAGGCGGCTCAACTGAACAAAACATACCATGTGCTACTGGTGAACATTGAGCAACTAATATGCGCAGTGGTGAAACACAAAGTCATTGGTCAAAACAAAATTTAACAAATGGCAGTACAATACTACATTCCATGTGTCCTTGCTTAAGCCGTACAACTCAAAAACCCGACCTGAACCACCACCTCCACCCATACCAATTAAGGGAAATCTGGAATATGAAGTGAAAAGCATAAAAGACTCAAAAAGAATTAGTGGACGTCTGTTTTATTTAGTAGAATGGAAAGGATATGATGAATCTGAGAATTCATGGGAACCAGCATCATATGTACATGCCCCACAGCTGATTAGACGGTTTTATTTAAAAAATCCAGGAAAACCCCGTCCTGTAGGAGGGCCATTGAGGGGGGCAACTGTTAGGGTTTGTACACAGCAAAGAGCATGTCCCCTCTTACTGCACTAGTGGGTTCTGTAATAGCTCCCTTTTAAACTTACTATTGAAAGCCTTTCTTGTTATCTCACCTTCCCCCCCCCTAGGCTTCTGTGTATGTTGTTTAATGTGCTGTTTTGTTTACACATTGGGCCTTGCTTTTACCAAGGCTTCTTTAAAATACTCCTCCCTAGGCCATGTGTTAATCCAACTCATTTGTATAATAACTGAAACTCTGCACACCTTTCAAGAACATGTGCAGCATGTGAGGACCACACCCAGCTCTTCAAACCACACCCAGCTCTGCACACCTTCCAAGAACATGTGCAGCATGTGAGGACCACACCCAGCCCTTCAAACCACACCCAGCCCTGTCTATAAAAGGCATCCCCGGAGCCTCACCCAGTGCTTGTGCTCATCTACCTCCCGCTTACCTGAGAACAGATCCCTCGGCGCTGGCACTCCTGCTCTTTACAGACTTTCATTGACTTCAATGGGCGCAGCTTCTGGCTCTTCCTTCTTCCGGTTTCCGGTTCCTCCTTGCTTCAGCCTTTCTCCTATGAGTAACCTGCAAAAGAGAAAGAAGACAAGGTTAGACTGATCAGTATCTCTTGCCAGCAACAAGTAAGTGCAAAACCTTTTATTACCTGAAAGAACTTTGACAACAATTTCTGGATTCGTGTATAGACAGTTTGAAGCGAAATACCTTCCACGAACATTGTGATTTCAACTCTTTGTTACAAGAATATTTTGCAGAACTTTGTGAAGCAAACATTGTTTTTTCTCATGGAACTTTTAAGAATCGAGCAGTGGAAACCATTAACAGCAAGGCAAACAGTAAATCAAGGACTTGCACAAATTACATGCTGTATTTTGATGTAAAAGTACAGTATTTGTTTATAAAAGATTCTGGAAATATGGGAAAAGTGAGTCTGCTATTGGGAATTTAGGCTTTAGTTATATTATGATGAATGTTTGATATTGGTAATTCTGATAACGGTATTTGTTTAATGTTTTAGAAGCTTTACAGTAATAGAAAACACATCCCAGAGCAGTAACACATTCCAAACCTGGAAACTAGAGACCAGGATCCAAGAGGTACTTTTAGAAGAGAATTTCTAATAAATAAAGGGATAGTCAGGAACCCATTTAGGAATAGGTTGCACTTATCTGTTCTTTGTTTATGTTTCATTAGGCACCAGTTTCTACAGAAGTCAGAAAGGGCTGCAGATGTGTGCAGCACTTCAACAGTGGAAACGCAAGAACGGTGTTGTCTCTCTTTTTTATTTTATACACTTCCCCCCTTCCCTTGAGCTTCTGTTCTTAGTGCACTGTTTTAAAAACTAGTGTGCTGGAACAAGCAGTTTCAGGGTGGGGTCGGATTGTCTTCAACCTCCATCAGAACTGAACAAGAACTCAGGTGAGCTGGGCTTTGACAACTCCTCAATAAAAGAGTTCTCCCTGAGAGGATTATCGGCCAGAGGACAAAAGATTAAATTAAATGTATCATAAGTACTGTCTCAGACCTGCTAAAGGTGCTATCTATGCTGGTGAGAAAATTAGGCCTTAAAGATAGATTTAAATATTAATGGTTGTAACCAGATTTAGTAAATACACCAAAATCACTCATTGCATGACATATTTCCAAGCCTAATAAGATATAACCTGTCCTACTTTTACTCTCCTCCCTATGAAAGGTGCATTCTCAATGACTAGGTGAGTTTGATCACTGTTGCATGCGCCCATGCTGCGCTTCAATGTTTAAGACTTTAATTGTATAGCAGTAGTAGACCAATTTTAAGAGAATCTGCAACCAAGCAATGGATGCCCCTAGCCACATCCTCACAGTTAGTAATATAATCAATAAAATCTATAGGTTTAAACATTGTATTAAAATCCCCAGAAATGATTAGTGGAGAGTATAATAGTCTGTTTGACAAGTAATGGTCAAGCTTAGACAGCATAGCAGATTCTTTATCTATGCCAACAAATTGATTGTAAATATGATATACAGTCACAGTTGCACCATTAGCCCCCCCTTCAGATCAATGTGATCATATCTGGACATTCAATCAACAAATGTTGTGTGGACAGATTTAACTAAATTCATATCCAGATGAAAGTACATCTAGACAGGCACCCAACTCTGTATGGAGTGCTATCAAACCCATAGTTTGTATAGTCGGAGATGTGCAAAGGTTCTATATACCAAGTTTCTTGAAGCATGATCAAATCGAAGTGGGTTATAAAACTTTCTAACCTATTCAGGATCAGCCAGTTTAGCACCCAGTATTGCTATATTTCATGACAATAGCTGTAGGCAAGACAGGCAACCGTGCCCTGATGAAGAAGGGGAACTAGATTTTTGGGAATTAGGACTGCGGTTTCTTGAGGTGTGTACAGAAAAAAAGAGGGGTTTCCGATTTCCATTGTTTTTAGTGGAAGATAAATCATGTGAGTGAGACAAAAACGGGGAATCAAATAACTTATTCTGCGCATTCAATGAATTGTTTTATTAATAAATTTTTCCTTGATTTCCCTTTGGCCTGGTTTCAGATTAGGCACATTTGTCAAATAATTTACAGCCTCTCTATAAGGGTCTGTCTGCTTGATAGAGCCAAAGTGTTCAAAGGCATATTTGTCTGTCATTCAAGGATTTTCTCACAGAGTCAGCCCTTGGGTGTAAAGTAACACTCCCATCCCAAGCAGTCAGCATAAGATAGCTACATTCACTGCACTGGTGAGCGATGGTCCATCAATAAGCCACCATGGCTTTGAAAGAGCAGAGGTTTTCCCTGGCTGCTACTGTGCAAATTCTCAGAACTCTTTTGGCCAATAATCCCTCCTTGATTCATCCTTGAATTGTTATTTGATCCTCCAGTGCTTGTGGATAGTAACTTACTTTGTGTGTACAAAAGATTGGGGCCAGTGGGTTCAAAGGTTGGCTCACTGAGGAGCTTTTTCATTCGGGAGCCAATGGGTATCTGTGGCCCAACAGCTAGTGTGAGGTGTTACTGATCGAAACTACAGTCTCCTATAGGTCCTGTAGCTTACGGGTCAATAAATAAATTGCAGATCTCAAGCAATCTATAATAGCCATTATGTCCAAAGATCCTGGTGGCTGTTCCCCATCACACAATCAGTCTAAGGTCCGTTTGATCTCAATGGACTTGAGTTCATAGTATGTCGATCAGTAAGGCTTGAGTCTTCTGGGTCAGTCTGTGAAATGTACTCTTTTTATCAGGTGGATCCCACTGGCAGAAGCCCTCATTGACTAATGAGGTAGGTATCTGGGTCACAGCCCCTCGTAGATTGGAGAGACTTGGATTCAGAATGATTCAAGAAGAACTAGTTCCTAGATTTCCTGTGGGCATTAAAGAAGCACATTTCACTTTATCAATGCCAGTACAAAAGTACGCCATTTTGCTGGAGGTTGGTTGTTGTTTCCTTTTCTTTTTTAACATATTCTCAGCCTCCAAAATTAATTCATCAATATCACGTTGTGTAACATTTTCGACTGCATGTCTTGCTGTTTTAGGCTCCTTAGCATTGACTGGGGGACTAGCACGCCTTTTTCCCCCATTTTTGCATAGTATCTCCCAAACAATGGCTGTAACGTCAAATGCCCAAAGGAATTTCTAAGCGAAAATAAACATAACCCATTTTTGGTACTCAGTATCGTAGTAAGGACAGCTTCACCCAGTAATTCTAAGATCAGAAATGGGGGCAATAGGTCTCATCGATTTATTGCAACAGGCGCAGAGTAGTCCAAAATGCTTGCATTATAGCAGAACAAAAGGGGAAGGCACTGCACTGCAATTTCCTGGTGCTGACGGGCAAAGGACAGGAATCCCATTTGCCATATAGTGCTAGGCATTTGCTGGGGCCTCCTACTTCCGCCCCCTCCTTCCAGCCAGAGATGAATTCTGGGAAAGGTAGTCCTCTCAAATACAGTGCGCCCTATGCTGCGGGTGGTAAGAGTACGTTATACATCGCCAGGTGTTTGTTGGGGCCTCCTCCTTCCACCCATTCCTTCCAGCCAGCCAAAGATTTTGGGACACCTGGCCCATCAAATGCAAATATTTAATAACCTATTTTCAACTTGAAAATAATGTAACACATTCAAAATAAGTTATTAATTTATAAATAAATAATGAAATTCAAAAGAGTATTCAATATTTTATAAATAAATAAATAAATATGTACTCTTTTTATACATTTTGAAAAATAATTTATAAACGGCATGGAATTTCGTTGCTCATTTAGTTCATTAGAACAGCTGTCTGCTTTTCAACCTAATCTTAACCTATGCTCTTGCTGTGGTGAGACTGTTAGCATTGGAATCTCGACAATAGCGGGACGAAACACAGTTAATGAGGAGGATGAAGTTGTGTAGTGTCTCACTGTTGAAGCACAACTCATGGCAATCCTGTGTGATGTACCCTTTGGATTGTCAAGAATATAGTTCTGTTGTGAATTTAAAGTATTTTATTTTTCCATTGGAACTAAGCAATGGACTGGACATTACATTATTGTGTCTGTTGGCTGGTTGCCGAGCTGGGAGCTCTTTCTCCACACATTATCTCCCTGAGCAGCTTAAAGATTCTCACCCTTGCTGCTCTGACAGCCAAGTGTAGAAATTGTTGTACTTGGCACAGTTGCCAAGGCCAGAGATAACATTGGAAAATGAGGACTTGGGGGGAGCAGAGGGCTTGCCCGGTCTCCCCTGGGCTTATCGGGTGATGGGTGAGAACCACGGGGCGAATCCAATTGGCTGGGTTACCGGATGGGGTGGGTGTTATGGGTGGGGTATATAAGATGTGGGCAGGGTGTGGGAGGCCTCTTTGGCCATCTGTCACACCCAGCAGGAGGTACTGTTTTTTGGGGACAGTGGTTAATAGAGTTTATTTTTGGCTTGTGAGGTGTTTTGGTGTTTGTGATATAGGGATTATGGAACCCAGCAAGGTAGTGCAAGCTTTGAAGGTGTTGCAGGAGGAGGGGAGGGAGGATTTGCTGAAGGAAGGAGTATTAGAACAGGTGTGGGTGGGGCTGAGAAGACCGAAGAGATCATCTTCTGAAGGAGTGACAGCAGGAATTTTGGTGTCCGCGTCACCGGAGCAGAGTCTAAAAAAGTTTAGAAAACTTTAAGCAAAAAGTGTTTCTGGTCGTAAGGTTACGAATTCACCAGAACGCACCGTGGAGTTTGTGGGTAAAAGTGCATCAAACGTACCTGTTGCGCATCCCGTTCGACAGGGTGGCGCGCGTTTTGCTCGGCGATCTGGGGCATCCTTTCGGCAGAGAGTTGCTGCGGCTAGGAGAGGGATGCTTTCAGAGGGTGCGGTGTCCGCTGTGGGCCAGGTGGGGTTGCGTTTGTTGGGAGCACGCACGTTGAAGAGTCAACGCGCGCCTCGTACTGCGGCGTCGGTTGTGGGCCAGACGGGGGCGTTGTCGGCTGGCGCGCATGCGTTAAAAGGCCAACGCGCATCTAACAAAGGCAAGAAACAGGCTCCATCCACCATAGAAAGTGACGCGGAGCAGGTGGAGCTTGCATTAGAGGAAAGAGCCTTCGGTGGGGCAACCAATATGGCGGCACCCTCGGAAGACATTGAAATTGGGGCAGTCGATATCGGCAGGCAGCATCTAAGTGGTGGGCATGAACTGGCAGCACTCTCTGATATGGAAGTGGTAGTCATTGATTCTGATGGGGAAGGAGATGAAGGTAAGGCTGTAGGTAGTGAGACTGGGTGAAGTGTGGGTGTTTCATCTGCAGGTTTTAGAACTAGGGGTGGTAGGATGATTCATTTTGTGCCAAGGGCGGTTAGTCCTATGCTTCGTAGGGTGCAGGAGTTTGAGGTTGATAATCAGTTGGTCTTTAGGGCTGGCGAACAGGTGGAATTTGTGGATGATAATGGGGTAGTGCTTAGAGGCACTATCTGTGGTGAGGCTATGGAGGATGGAAGGTCGGGTATGGCTCAAGTTAGGTTAGATTTTTGGCAGCCAAGTTAAGGTGCGTACCGGCCTGGGTGTGATAGTCCTCAGGTTTTTGGCAGACATGAGGATTCTACGGCGAATCAGCGGTTGGGGAGGCCGTCTGGTTTACAGCAAGTACCGGTGAGGGTCAGGGCATCCTCAGGACACCGGGATGAATTGAGGGTGAAACCCGGAGTGGTTCGCCTGACATCGATGGGGGCAATGGTTCGAGGAAGCGGATCTTCGGATCCTAACCTCGGTATCGTCGAGAGCATTCCGGCTAGCCCAGGCACTAGTTCGGATTTGGAACCTGGAGAGGAGCCTTTGGATTATGATGAAGAGGATCCCGTGCATGGGGTGCAGTCGGTTGCTACGGTGGAGAAGTCTAGGATGAACAAACGGATGGTCCAGGGCGATCGTCTTTCGGGTCTTCAGCTTTTGGCTGGAAATTTGCTTAGAGATGAGGTTTCTGGTTATGAGGCAAGGATGGCTGGGGTTGGTTATGGGGGTGAAGTGGTTGCGTCATAGGGTAAAGATAATGTTGATGTTTCTATTAAGGTGAGCATTGGGGACGGGCGGTGGCCGGTAAGTTGGAACTTTCTCAGAGTGGTGTTGCGGATGCGATTACAGGTAAGTTGGAGGTGGTTCAGGTAACTTCGGGGCAATCTGATATCTGTGCTCCTGCTTGTGAGGCGGCTCAGGGTGGAATTAAAGCTAAAAAATTGCCTTATATGGGAGTGTCAATGCCTTTGGGGGCGCATCTCACTCAGAGTCTTAAGGAGAAGATATGGAGAGGTGAATTCATTGATGTTTTTAAGTTGTGGCACAGGGAGGTGCAGGCAAAGGAGGGTTCGAAGGAGAAGGAATGGGAACTGGCTCGTAGGCCTAGAGTTTCAACGACAATTGAAAATTGGAATTCTGCATTTTTGATCTATGCAAGTGTTTTTTGTGAGCGCTTCCCGGATAGTTGTGTGGCTTTGTTTAAATACATGGATGTTGTGAGGCGAGCTCAGATGGATTATGGGGGATTCGGCTGCTTTAGATATGATGAAGAATTTAGAGAGCGTAAAGCTATTTATCTGGAGAAAGTTTGGGGTGAAATTGATAATGAGTTATGGATGCAATGGTTAAGAACTGCCAGAAATGCGCCTACGACGCATACGGCAAGTGGTCTACCAGTGCAATATAAGCCCTTTCAGGGGCGGCCCACAGAATTTGGGGTGAGTGTTGGGCAAAGAGGGCAGTTCCCACATAATGGGGCCTGCTGGTCATTTAACAGTGGAATGTGCAGTAGACAACAGCGTACATTTCGGCATTACTGTTCCAACTGTGGGGTCAGGCACCCAGCATATTAGTGCTTCAGTGGGTTCAATTGGGGTTGGCAAGGAGCGCAGGGTAGAAGAGCTGATAGAGGAAGGTCACATGTGCCGCAGTTGGCAGGTAAAGGGCCCTACTCCTATTAAGTTGGATGTGGTTAGTTATTGGTTGCAATTTTACCCTCGATTGGAGGATGCTAAAAGTTTGTTGCAAGGTTTACAGGAGGGTTTTAAATTATGTTTTCAAGGTTATGTGGATGGGCCAATAATTTCAAGTCAGCGAGAGACTTTCCAGAAGTTGTGAGGGCGAAGTTGCAAAAGGAATTGGATTTAGGCAGAATCGTGGGGCCTTTTCACAGTTGGCCGTTACCTAATTTCATTTTTACGGGTGGTCCCCAAGAAACAGCACAGTGAGTTTCATCTTATTCACTATCTGTCATGGCCAGCAGGAGCTTCAGTTAATGATTTCATTGTGCCAGAGGATTCAGTGGTCCATTGTGCCTCGGTGTATTACGCGATTTCTTTAGTGAGAAGATGTGGGCAGGGCGCTGAAGTGGCAAAATTAGATATTAAATCAGCCTTTAGGCTTTTACCTGTTCATCCAGAGGATTTTTCTTTGCTGGGTATGCAGTTTGAGGATGCCAGTAATGTTGACACGATGTTACTGATGGGTTGTTCTGTATCTTGCTCTTTGTTTGAGATGTTTAGTACATTTTTGCAGTGTTTCTTTCAGTTTCAGTGTGGTTTTAAGTTTGTTACACATTACTTGGATGATTTTTTGCTGGTTGGTAGGCCTCAGTCTGGTGAGTGTGGCAGGGCATTGATAGTTTTTGAGCAGATGATGGCCAATTTGGGGGTTCCATTGGCCTGTGAGAAGACTGAAGGGCCTTCAACATGTTTAAATTTTTTGGGAATTGAATTGGACTCTGTGAGAATGGAAGTGAGGTTGCTGCGAGAGAAGGTGCAGCAGTTGATCTCTTTATTGGAGGAGGCTGTCAAGAAGCCTAAATTGGAGTTGTGTCGGGCTCAGAGTTTGCTGGGTCATTTGAATTTTGCTTGCAAGGTGGTGAGGGTTGGCAGAGCCTTTTGCAGAAGACTGGGTTTTGCGATGCGAGGAGCGGTCTTACCGCATCATAATGTTCGGCTTCGGGCAAGCGTCAGAGAGGATTTGAGGATGTGGATTGGTTTTCTGCGGGAGTTTAATGGTGTCACTATGTTGGAGGATGAGTCTGACTGGCTTTGGGAAATTCACATTTTTTCGGATGCCTCTGGAGCTCATGGTTTTGGTCTTTTCTGGGACGGACATTGGGCAGCAGAAAGTTGACCTTTGAGTTGGAAACAGGCTAAGCATAATATTGCTTTTTTAAAATTTTTCCCACTTGTTGTAGCATTGTCCATCTGGGGTCCCACGTTTGCAAATAGGAATGTCGTCTTTAATGTGGATAATCAGTCTGTGGTTAATTTGGTGAATTCACAGAGAGTGAAGGATGAGAAAGTGCTTAGGCTTTTGAGAGTATTTCTGTTGAAATGTTTGACATTTAATGTAATGTTCAAGGCAAAAAATGTTCCAGGAGTTAACAATGATGTTGCTGATGCGCTGTCTCATTTCTAGTGGCAGAGATTCCGTGGGCTGGTATCGGGAGCGGATGTGCTGAAGACGGCGATCCCAGGGGAGTTGTGGGAATTAGGAGAGTGAGGATGTTGGGGCTGGTCCAGCAGTCCATAGCTCCGTCCATGAGGAGGAGTTAAGCTCAGGCCTGGTTGGAATTTTTAAATTCAGGTGCTGTCAAACGGGAGAGGGGTGTGGAGGTGTTTCGGAAAAGGATAGAGGATGTGGTTCAGTTCATTGTGCAACAGATCGAGATGGGTTTATCTACTGTTACCATATCAGGTAAGTTGTCAGGTATTTCTTCTTATGGGAAGTATTTTGGGGATATGATCCGGTTGAGGGGGAGATTTGTAGAAGATTGCTTTCGGGTTGAGCAAGGGAAGGGGGGCCGATGATTAATCGCAGGCACCCTATAACATCACAGTTGTTGTGGGTTTTGGATGAGGTTTGTTTTTCAGCTTGGGAGGTGAAGTTGATGTTGCTTTGCATGTCCTGGCTTTTCCACTGAGCATTTAGGGTTTCAGAGCTGTTGGGAGTGAAAGGAAATGAGGGCATTTTATCTGCGGATGTTCAGGTAAGGAATGGTGACATATGGCTTTGAGCATCCAAGATGGATCAGTTGGGGAGGGGTCAAGAGGTTGTTTTGAGACGTACTGGGACTCGCATTTGCCCCCTTGGGCTTTGGTTTTCTTTTGCAAGCTGTTTGCCAGGGTTATCCAGGTTTGTATTCATACACCAAGATGGTTCACTTTTAAGAGCTCCTCAATTGCTTGCAGTTTTGAAAAAGTCAATTGGATTATTGGGTTTGGAAACTCAATGCTATGGGACTCATTCATTCAGGATTGGTGCAGCTACAGAGGCGAAACGACTGGGCAAATCAGATGGATTGATTATGGGCATGGGGAGGTAGAAATCACAATGTTTTAAGCGTTACATCAGGCTATATAAATGATTGTATGTTTATCTTGTTAATTAGGTCCTGCATGGTTGCTATTAGGATGTTAATTCCTTTTTTTTGTTAGGATTAATTACCTTTCTCCCTGCCCACCCTCTCCCCCCCAAAATTACTCTTCTTATGTTAAAATGTGTTCATTCAGTTTTTGCTGTTCTTTTGTAGGTTTTGTCGGGGGCCCGGATGGTGCCTGTTCGGTGTGGATAGTTGGGCATTCGTTCGTGCGGTGGGCAGAGAAGCAAGCGTCGTCCAGGCATTTTGGAAGGCAATTGGGTTTTGATGGGGCCAGAATTAAGATCAGTTGGGTGGGTAAGAGTGGCATGAGGTGGGGTGAGTTGTTTTATGTTCTCTCTAGGAGGCTTGAGCAAGGGGTTTGTCCAGATTTATTAGTTCTTCATTTGGGTGAGAACGATTTGGTGTCACTATCAGGTATTGGGCTTTTAAAGGTTATGAAAATGGATTTGGTGAGGATAAAGGAATGTTGGGCAGGGACACATATAGTGTGGACTGGTTTGGTGCCACAGAGGGTTTGGAGAGGAGCATATTCGTTTGCCGGGATAGAGAAACAGAGGAAGAAGGTGAATAGGGAAATGAGGAGTTTTTTGTCAGGTTCAAGTGTTTTCTTTTCTGCACCATGAGACTATAGTGGTTTCAGACGTGGAGTTGTTTCAGCAGGATAGTGTGCATTTGTCGTTTATTGGTAATGAACATTACTGATTGGATCTTAGGATTATGATTGCCGATTTGTTGGGGAGAGGCTTTGTGAGTTGCAGGTCTTGGGGTGGGGCAGGAAAACGCCTAGTGGGTTTTCCTGTGTGGCAGGGATTTTCACATAAAGGCTTTGGGGGGGAAGGGGATGATGCAAAAAGATTAGAGGGCAGGGAGGTTTTCTCAAGGAACACAAGGGATGAAAGGCAAGGGGAACTACAGAAGGTGGGCAGCAGGACAGATGGGTAATGGATTGATCAAGGGGTGTTGGTGAGGGTTAAGTTTAGAGTGTGGGGGAGGGGTTAGGAGGAAATATTGTATTAGTGAGGTTTTGTAGTTTTGTTAGGCTTAATGCCAAGGGCAATGTTTATACCAGACCTGTACTATTAAAGCGGCTTTTTACCCCTAAAGATGAGAGTTGTGATTTGTACGCTTTTCGCCCGATGGGGGATTGGGGGGAGCAGAGGGCTTGCCCGGTCTCCCCCCGGGCTTATCGTTCGATGGGTGAGAACCACGGGGTGAATCCAATTGGCTGGGTTACCGGATGGGGTGGGTGTTATGGGTGTGGCATATAAGCATATAAGATGTGGGCAGGGTGTGGCCGCTTGTCACACCCAGGAGGTGGTACTGTTTTTTGGGCCCACCCGCCCTCCCATAGTATCTGGACTGTTTTGTTAAGCATGATATTCTCCTGGGTGTTTTTATTGGTAAGTGGGTGTTTTAGTGTTGCAGTCACATACCTGGTTTGTTGTCAGGGCTTAAATAGGCTCTAATATGACAGGTCTGTGGATTTGGGCTATGTTAGCTCGTGTTTATGTTTTTAGATATCTTTCATGCTGCTGGTAGGCAGGTCTGGTGGGGCGGGATTTTCACATAAAGGCTTTGGGGGAAGGGGATGATGCAAAAAGATTAGGGGGCAGGGAGGTTTTCTCAAGGAACACAAGGGAGGAAAGGCAAGGGGAACTACAGAAGTTGGGCAACAGAACAGATGGGCAATGGATTGATCAAGGGGTATTGGTGAGGGGCAAGTTTAGAGGGTGGGGGAGGGGTTAGGAGGAAATATTGTATTAGTGAGGTTTTGTAGTTTTGTGAGGCTTGATGCCAAGGTCAATGTTTATACCAGACCTGTACTATTAAAGCGGCCTTTTACCCCTAAAGATGAGAGTTGGGGTTGGTACGCTTTTCGCCCGATGACCTTAGCCACCATGGTAAGGGCACGGTGGCCCCTATCTGCTCTGTGGCTTCCAGAATGAGATCTGACACCTGTACTTGTCCAGTAAAAAGTAGTAACAGTTCTTGTACACTAAGTTTTCCAACAATAAATGCATGTACAATCATGACTCTTTTACCTCCAATGGATATGGTTCTTTTGCTTCGTGAGGAGAGCCCCTTTTTAAGGGCGATCACAAAGTGCTCCGTTCGGTGTGTTGTTATCTCTCTTTGGGCTTCAAACCACGCCCATTTCACCTCAGTGTCTTTCATTGGTTCGTGGGCTTGCCTTTTAAAATCTGCTTGCTTTTATTAGTGGAAGGCATGCACATGTCATGCCTTTTCCGGTGGTTAGCCCTCCTCGAGCGCAGAGACCAAGTACTGAAAACATACGAGGCTCACTTTTTTCCGTCTGGTTTGTGGACTACGTTTTCTCTTTTTTAGCAGCGCAATCTCGCTTGGCAGAAGTCGAGCGCTTTGCATGACATCGACTCTTACATAGTTAATTGCACTTTTGCCAGTTACGTAGGTAATTGCACTTTTGCCGATAGGTTTCACTACGAGTGAACTGTTATTTCCTTTTGTGTGTCTGCTTTGTACTGATGGCAGCCGTCAGCTCGCTTATGTGAAACTTTTACTTTTCAGTTTATATGGCAAGAAAAGCCCAGTTAGTTATGTGAAACTGTTTTATTTTTATTTTCAATTTATGTAGTAAGAAAAGTCTGGTTAGAAGTTTACAATTCCAATTGTTCCAGCTCAAGCAAATGTGAGACTGTTTGCATTGCAAATGCTTGTCATTGCCTAGACTCGCACTGCTTAAAGGGGGTGGGTGTCTAGCCTTCCTTTTGTTCTGCTGTTCTTCCTTTCCCTGATTTTCTTATATCAAATCCCTTCACCTCAGAGGCCACTGCTGTACGTACTTTTAACCGCTTACAGCCTCCTCCCTGCTTTGCAGTTGCATTTCGTTTCTTTTCAAAATCAGCATCTCTCAGAAGCTCATGCTCTATCCCATCTCACGCAGAATGATTCCTGCTGGGAATAGTTTAGAGAATGTTTGCTTTTTCTCTCTGTGTTAACCAGAGGCTCTGGCTTTATGGGTGGGGGCAGGGTCGAAGTGGCCTATAGAGTAATCAGGCAGTACCCAAAGGGCTTGTCTGACAGGTCAGTGCGTGGACTTTTTTTGCTCCTTGTGGGCCTGTTTTATTGTCTAATGTGCCAGCGTCTTAGCTGGTATTACCACAAATATTGCCTATAGCAAGCACAAATCATGCTATCACCCACATGGGGTTACTGGTGGACTGGGATGTGAGCCCTGGGCAAGCAGCACCCACAATCCTTGTCAAGGTAAGGTGGAAGCAAACTCCAAATTAACCTGTGCTCAACCTCCTGGTAGCTTGGCACAGTGTAGTCAGGCTTCACTTAGAGGCAATGTGTAAAGTGTTTGTGTCACAGTTCAAGTTAGATAAATACAGAAAAATTAAATTAATAAAATAAGACAACAAAAATCTAATCAGTAGAACTGGTGTGATGAATATTTAAAGAAAAAACTGCAGTAAAGCGCCAAGCATGGCTACCTAGCAGCTCTAAACCAAGTCCAATTCAAAAGTTCAAGTTGACCGCAATGGAACGCGGGTCGGATATGATGCCGATTCGTCACACTGAAGTTTTGTGCTAAGTCTTGTTCACGTTGGAGAGTGTCACGAGAAGTAAGGAGACCACCATGGGCAGCAATCAGCGTGGCACAAAGAGCAGGCCCTGCATTGTGAATGGGTAGGCTGTAGCTTCACTGGCAAAGAGATGGGCTAGTGGTGGCTCCCGCTGAATTTTGGAGCAAGCGGCATGTGAACTGACCTGTTTGCAGTTGTGAAGAGTCCAAAAGCTTCAATTAGGAGCCTGCTGAGCCACATAAAGGGTGCAGGACCTTAGAGGCACCACGTGGGGGTCAGTAATCCACCACAGAAGGGTCCATGAGCTGTTGGGAGCCTTTTACATCCCTAAGGGTCAAATCAGTAGGCCAGCAGACCAGCCTTGTGACTCACTGTGTGGTCCTGTGTCCAAGACGGAGTTGCAGGTCCATTCTTCTTCTTCATGCAAGGGCAGCAGGCAACAGATCAGCAGGGCAGTGGTGTGTTGTAGAGCAGCTGTCCAGAAAAGTGTCAGTCCTTATAGCAGCACAGCAGTCCTTCCTCCACAGGTCCAGAAGTGTACTGAAGAGTTGGTGTCTGAGGTCCTTCTTGGGGCCCTGGTTCTGAAAGGAAGGAGAAGCTTCTAGACAGTGACGTTGAAGTGCATAGAATTTCCTGTCTCCCCTGCACAGGCTCCAAGCTGGCTGAAGTGACAATGCAGTGTGAAGGTAGAGCACAGGCTTTTCAGGTGTAAGTGGATTTGTGCAACCTAAAAGTTCAGGTTTCACTTTTTAAATACACTGCATCTTGACCTTGAGGCTTTACAGGCCCTACCTTAGGGGTGACTTTATGTATTAAAAAGCAAGGTTAGGGCCTGCCAAAAGGTTTATTTTGCCAGGTCAAAATGCCAAATCAAAGCTGCACACACACGCTCTGCAATGGCAAGTCTGAGACATGTTTAAAGGGCTACTTAAGTGGGTGGCACAATCAGTGCTGCAGACTCACTAGTAGCATTTAATTTACAGGCCCTGGGCACATGTATTGCACCTTACTAGGGACTTAAAACTAAATAAAAAATGCCAATGGGGGGGATAAGCATTATTGCCCATTTTTAAGGAGTGAGCATATGCACTTTAGTACTGATTAGCAGTGGTAAAGTGTCCAAACGCCTAAGGCTAACAAAAATAGGTTCAGCAAAATGTAAAAGGAGAGGAAAAAAGTTTGTGGGATGACCACCGTAAGGTTGACAGGTCCAACAAGTGTCCCCCAGCTGAAGGTGGCGAAAACTGTGCAACCCCTTAGGAGTTCCCTCCACTAAGGTGGAAAAACGTGGAGAAACCATCAGTGTTGGTGTTGCTGACCGTAAAGCCCAGTTCCTGCAGGGAAATGGACAACATTAACAATTTTGTATTTTCTCCTGTCATTTCCATTAGCTACCTTAGGGGCATATGGCCTGTCTGTTCCCAAAAGTCAGTCCCAAGACGTAGGGTCTCAGTTCTTCAGTACCCAGACTACAACAAAGGCATCCCTCTCCATAGCACTTCACCTCTGTTACCTGGGAAGTAGCCTCCTCGAGATTTGATATGACTGCCACACACCATGCTCTGAGGCATCTCTTTGGACAATAAACTCCTGGGAAAAGTGAGGGACCTTGAGCACAGGGGCTGTGCACATGGCCTGTTTTAGGGACTCCAAGGCTTTCTGACAGTACTCTGTTCAGATCACCTTCCTGGGCTCCTTCTTGAAAGTCAACTCAGCCAAGGGGACAACAATGGTGCCCTATGCCTTTACAACCCTCTGTAGTACCCATTGATGCGCAGGAAGGCCCTCACCTCTGCTTGAGTTTTTGGGGGATTCCAGGCCATGTCAGTCTCTATTTTGGCCTTGGGGGCTGTACCTTACCCCTGTCCAGCAGTTGTCCCAAGTACAACACAGGCCTCCATCCTATCAGGCACTTGCTGGCGTTGATAGTTAGGCCTGCCTATTGCGGGCCTGAACCATTTCCTGCAGGTAAAACAGCTGTTCCAAGGTGGCAGGGGCATTCTTGAGTTACACCATCAGAGCCATTCACAGTTAAGTGACACAGGACACTGGTAGGAAGGCACACTTTGATTGGATAATAAAAGGCAGACTAAAAGTTGGCATTTTCAAACTTTTAAGTTGAAATACGACTTCACCATTTAAGAGGATTTAAAATTACAATTGAGTGGAAACACCATTTCTCCACGTGCTCCCAATCTGAAATTAGCATTCATTTAATGTAAGAAGGGAAAAAACAGCCATTACCAGGCAGTTGAAACCATGCACGCTGCAATTACCTTAAGACCATTACCACGCATTGTCTTTACAATGCAAGCCTTTATCATGAATATGAATTACCACACATGCCTTTACAACACAAGATAAGTGTACTTAAGGCAAATAGGTACGTGCGTGGTGTGTGCGCATTTTGTGTGCATATGTGTGTCCATATTAACGGCATGAATTATAGTTTTTCAGATAAGTGGAAGTATAACCATAACTGCTGAATTTCTATGGATTTGTGTTGGTAAAACATCAACCTAACTATAACGTCCTTGTAACCTTTGTTTTTTTAGTGAATTTCCATGTCTTTAAAGTAAAATAACATATAATTACTGTTTGTTAATAGAACCACCGCCTGGCATGGCCTTTGGCCATCCATGGCAGGCATATGTTGTGGGAGTAGGTAAAGTTTTCTTTTTCCCATTGAGCTTCGGATCCACGGATCCATTGCAGATTTACACTGGGGGTCATGCTATGCACTGCGGTTGATTCATGGATTGGCCTTAAAAAAGTAGGGCAATTTTATGCCAATGAGGGTCTTTCTGATACTCCTTCATGTGTCCTACGGGGTCAGGACACATCTATCATGAAGCCTTATGAGTGTTTTTATTTGTGTTTCCTCTCCGGGGCCCAGCCAAGACACAAAATCGCGGCTGCAACTTTCCTTTCAGCTTGCAGCCAGACAATCAGGGCCTTGCTTTTTGCCTGGACCCGCTGGTGTCTACAGGGTTTCCCCAAATCCCCTTGCATATCTGCAAAGGATCTGCATCCCTTGATGTCTATATTTTTCCAAAAGTACAGAACAGAGTTACAAAGGCTCTTTCTAGGCCAAGGTCTTTTTTCTGCAAAATTTGGTGCCATTCCATCTAGCAGTTTGGGCTGTAGTTGTGTCTGAAAACTGCAAAATCCCCATAAACATTGCATGGAGGAAAAGTTTTTGGGGACACCCCTTTCACCCTTTTTCTTTGCCCATGCATGATGAATAATCCCAAAACATTCCAGTGAAGACTTGTCAAACGCTGCGAAAGTAATTAGCAAAACAAAAAATGCTTTGTCTATGTGAAAGGTTAGTCCTAACTATAACTACCTTCTGGCTATTGCCAGTAATTTTACATATATATATATATATCTATATATATATATATATATTCACTAAAAAGTGTACTATATTTAGATCATTTAGGTTAGATAGTTCAGATTTCACACACTCAAAACCAGAGCAATTCAGCAGTTATAGTTATACTTATATCACAAAACCGTAACTTATGCCCTGTGGTAACTATAACTCTCATTCCCGCCATCTCATCAATTATTTCCTTACAAATGTTGCAGTGATACTATCAGTGATGTCAATGAAGATGTCATGACTGATGTAATATGCATGGTGACGGCACTCGTTGTAGTCACCATAGGGCACGACTCATAGTTTCTTGACATAAGTAGACGTAAAGCATCGGAGTTTCCATGGTTTTATGTGGGTAAAATCTGAACCTAACTGTAACATTCCTGTAACCTTTGTTTTTTCAGTGAATTTCGACGGGTTTTTCAAATTCTATTTCCTAACTATAACATCTTTGTACCCTTTGTTTTTTTTTGTGAATTTCTAGGTTTTTTTTTCAGCATGAAGTAATATTTAATTATTATATGTTAGCCAACCACCGCCGTGCATGGACTTTTATCGTGTGCAGCTGTAGGTTACCCAGAGGGCCTGGCTGTGGGTCTGTGAGTGGGTGTGTGATTAGGTGTGTGGGTCTGTGTGAGAGGGTGTGTGAATGTCTGTATTTCGTGCCTGGGGGACCTACTTCAATCCCATGGGGTCAGGATACCTCGATACTGAACCCTTATATACTATTTTATCTTTATTCCTCTCCTGGGAACTGTGTAGCAATTGACAAAATGGCAGCCGCAACTGTTCTCTCAGGTTATGGCCAGCCAATCATGGCATTGCTCTTGGTGCGTGGATCCACCATTGTGTATCCGTGGTGGATGCGCATCTCTAGATTTAAAAAGATCTTTTTTCTTTAATTACTCCAAAATTACTGAACAGATTTGGGCTGTCTAACATTCCAATGGAAATTCTTTAGGGAAAGCAAATTTTGAGACCCCCTTTATGCCTTTTCACCAAGCCCTCGCTTGATGAAACACCCAAAAACCTTCCAGACAGCAGCTGAAGTGACTGGCACACAAGTTTTGAAAATGTTGTGAAGATTCCTCAAATGGTCAAATCCATTCTCTCGTTTTTGTTATAATCAGGGTCAATGGAGTTTTGTGACAAGGTAAGACAAATTTATGAGGCATAGTTGACTGATTTATTTAGCAGGTAAGGGCAAATCAAGTGTTCCAATGCAGCACAATCTGTGACAGTATCATTTCAGAATTTTGCAGTTTTATACAAGTTAATACTGTCTGGCCAAAGTATTTTATCTTTAGTTTCAGTTTAACATGTAAATACATAATCAATAACTGAAAGGTGAACAGTTAATCTTTGCATAGGGCCTGCAACTGTGCAGAAACATGTGCAACACCATTTTTAGTGGCTTTTGTTTGTTTGAACTACAAACAACCATTGTGGATACAATTCTGCTCATTATACAGCAGACGATGAAGTATGGGCAAGTGTGTCAAACTCATTATTATGTGGAAAACGCTGAAGCTACAGAATTGCATAATTCCACTGGCTCTAAATATAATTTTGAATCCATGATGGATTATGCAATATGGGTGTGCGTCCACATGTACAGCCTTAAGGATGTTTTTTGTAGTGGTATCCAGCCATTGCACTGTTAGGAAACTCAGTATGTTGGGTAATTTCTGGCTTTTCTACTTTTGCAGCTAAGGGGATGCTTGCTTGAGGTGGGTGCATCAACTAAAAAATGTAGATGATGCGTCAGTTTATCCACAACCTTTGGGGACTTTCCAAGGATGTCATTCATGCTGTTTTGTTTGTGTGAGTATCTGTGGATTTAGTTATAAGTTTGGTGTAGTCAAATGAGTTCGTGATGGGGCCAATGCTGGGTTGCCATATTGAACTTGCCATTTGTGAGTGGATGTATCTGAGTCTCAGGTATGTTTTAAAGAAATATGCAGCAATCGATCTTGGTTGCACCATGACTTTTACATTATGAAAACTGACTTGGAGTTCACATGTTTAATCTTCGTATCCTGTGGCATATAGGGGGTCATTCTGACCCTGGCGGTCGGTGTTAAAGCGGCGGCCAACCCGCCAACAGGCAGGCGGCAAAGAAAATGGAATTCTGACCCTGGCGGGAACCGCCAACACAGCCCGCCACTTTAACACTCCGACCGCCACGGCGGGGCAAACAAACAGTGCGGCGGTCCCCGCCAACAGACAGGCGGCAGACAATGTACCGCCCACCCTATCACGACCCACCAATCCGCCACCTTTTCCGGGGCGGGAGCCCCGCCGATAAAAACACAGCGGAAACAGACCACGAACGGGAAAACGCTCACCGCTATACACCCCACGAGGAATCTGGACAGCATGGAAACCGAATTAAACATCCTACCAGCTATTGTCTACCTGCTCCTCTACCAGGAGCACGAACGCCGCCGCAGGAGACAACGGTGAGTACTGCACCTACGACATAGGGGAGGGGGGAGGAAAAAAGAATACGGGCACACACATACGCGACACCCTCCCCCCCCCAAATCCCCACACACCAATGCAGAGCAACAAGTCAGATTTACACCCCCCAAACCCCCCGGAATAATTCAAATACAAAATAAAATGATCATTAAAATCAAAGTATATTAAAGCATATTAGAACTTAAGTGAAATATGAGATTTTTGAAACAAATAAATCACAACATGAACAATGTATACATAGTCCAAAGGTCCGGCACATATTGGCTACATGCCATTGTTCGTGGGCCAATGTGCATAAACAAATGGGCACAGACCCACACACGAGACCCGATTCCATTGGAGAGAACACTGCTGGGGCATCAGATAATAAAACCACAGGCACCTCAGGGGGAAGGGAAGGGGGGGCACCTCAGCCACATGAGTCCACGACGCCAGATCCACGAGGGGCCTCCATGCCCACTGTACCATCCTGGGGAGTGCAAAGCCACAGTCTCTCAAGTCTCTACAGTGGGTGGGTTGCCCACTGTACCATCCTGAGGAGTGCAAAGCCACAGTCTCTCAAGTCTCTACAGTGGGTGGGTTGCCCACTGTACCATCCTGGGGAGTGCAAAGCCACAGTCTCTCAAGTCTCTACAGTGGGTGGGTTGCCCACTGGACCATCCTGGGGAGTGCAAAGCCACAGTCTCTCAAGTCTCTACAGTGGGTGGATTGCCCACTGTACCATCCTGGGGAGTGCAAAGCCACAGTCCATCTGGTGGATTACAGACTCCACTGGTTATGGAGGAGGCATGGTGCCCAGAGTGCTCCGTGAAGCCCTGCCCGACACAGATCCGGCCCTGCCAATGGGCCAGCGGTGCTTGAGATGAAGGGACCAGCGGAGCAGTGCAGGGACGGCGGGGCCCAGCGGAGCGGTGCTTGAGATGAAGGGCCCAGCGGAGCGGTGCAGAGACGGCGGGGCCCAGCGGAGCGGTGCTTGAGATGAAGGGCCCAGCGGAGCGGTGCAGAGACGGCGGGGCCCAGCGGAGCGGTGCTTGAGATGAAGGGCCCAGCGGAGCGGTGCAGGGACAGCGGGGCCCAGCGGAGCTGTGCTTGAGATGAAGGGCCCAGCGGAGCTGTGCAGAGACGGCGGGGCCCAGCGGAGCGGTGCTTGAGATGAAGGGCCCAGCGGAGCAGTGCTTGAGATGAAGGGCCCAGCGGAGCGGTGCTTGAGATGAAGGACCCAGCGGAGCGGTGCTTGAGATGAAGGGCCCAGCGGAGCGGTGCTTGAGATGAAGGGCCCAGCGGAGCGGTGCAGAGACGGCGGGGCCCAGCGGAGCGGTGCTTGAGATGAAGGGCCCAGCGGAGCGGTGCTTCTCTTGGCGGGGCCCTGTTCAGCGGTGCTTCTCACGGCGGGGCCCTGTTCAGCAGTGCTTCTCTTGGCGGGGCCCTGTTCAGCGGTGCTTCTCACGGCGGGGCCCTGTTCAGCGGTGCTTCTCACGGCGGGGCACCTGTTCAGCGGTGCTTCTCACGGCGGGGCCCTGTTCAGCGGTGCTTCTATTGGCGGGGCCCTGTTCAGCAGTGCTTCTCACGGCGGGCCCTGTTCAGCGGTGCTTCTCACGGCGGGCCCTGTTCAGCGGTTCTTCTCTTGTGTTCCTAGGGAACCAGATCTGGGCAATCATTCCCGCTCAGTCGCCATCCGACCTATCGCTTGCGGGGCCCTCCTGTGCTGGACTCCTGGGCCCGTGGGTGTCCTCCGTCACACCCCAAATGGGGCTGGTGGGGCCCTCCTGGGCAGCTCGCCTGCTGCCGGATTTCTTCGCCTTGCTGCCCTTGCCCTCCTTGGAAGAATCTCTGGGGCCCTTGCCCTCCTTGGTAGAATCTCTGGGGCCCTTGCACTCCTTGGTAGAATCTCTGGGGCCCTTGCCTCCCTTGGTGGATGGGCCAGGTGACGGTGCAAGGCTGGTGTCCTTGGGGACAGCCGTCTCAGGCCTGTTGCGCCGGCCCTTCCCTTTTTTGCTTTTTTTCCCAGGGGGTGGGCTGGCTGTCCCCTTGCTGCTGGCCGATGTTCCTGCCCTAGGAGCTGGTGGACTCCAATAGCCCTGTACGATGGTCCGAGTAGGTGCAGGGCTTGTGGTGGCTGAGGTGCTGGTTGGAGTCTTACGAGATGGAGGGGGTGGGTCAGTTGTTGGAAAGAGGTCAAGGTTGGAAAGGAAAATCAATTTAGAAAGACAGGGACGGGTAGTTGTAGTGGGTATGGGAGTGGAGGAAGAGGATGTGGTTGTAGGAGAGTCAAGTGTGCTGTCTTTGGGTGCAGGTGCTTGTGACGGGGGCTGTCGTGAGGTGGATGGCTGTTGGGTGAGTGGCTGCCTGCGTTTGTGTGGTTTGGAAGAGGGGGTGACAGACACACTGGGAGAGGACACAGGGGACGTGTAAATGGTAGTGGGGGTGGTGACTGCACGTGTGCGGACTGTTCTTGTGGGTGTGGTGGTGATGGACGTACTGGCTGACGGTGGTGTGCATGCAGGTGAGAGTGGAGACGTCACAGGGAGGGAGGAGGGAGACGAGGAGGAGGGGGACACAGTTGAGGCAGTGGGTGTTGCTGTGTCTGCATGTGGATGTTGCTTGGGTGAATGCTTGTGTGATCTGTGGTGCTTATGTCTGGATGAGCTGCCCTTGGGTGTTGATGTGTGTGCAGGCTGGTCTGTAGGTGTGTCTGGGATAGGCAGAGGAACAGGGGAGTGGGACTGGGTTGGGGAAGTTGGAGGGGGGAGGCTAGAGACAGGGACAATTGCTGCCGTCAGTCCTGAGGCCAGAGCGTTGAACGATCGCTGATGGGCAGCCTGACCCGAATGAATGCCCTCCAGATATGCATTGCTCCGATGCACCTCCCTTTCTACCCCATGGATGGCATTCAAAAGGGTAGACTGCCCAACAATGAGCGTCTGGAGGAGGTCAATGATCTCCGCACTGAGGGCAGCAGGGGTAACTGGGGCAGGACCTGAGGTGCCAGGGGCGAAGGAGATGGCCGGCTTCCTGGCCGAGCGGGAACGGGGCGAAAGCTGTGGGGCTGCTGGGAGGGCGGAGCTGGTGCGCTGGGTGGCGGCTGTACCTGTTGTTGCGGTGGGCACGGATGTTGCCGTCACCACAAGGGAGCTCCCTTCCGAGGACGTGTCGGTGTCGCTGACGTCTCCACGGGTCCCCGTTGTGGAGCCCCCCTCGCCCTCCGTCTCACTGGTGAACTCGGAGTCGGTTGCAGGGCCCTCCGGGGCCATGTGAGATGCAGCTCCCTCGTGCACCGATGCCACTTCTCCTCCGCCTGATGATGCTAATGCACACATGAACAGGAAAACCAAAAAAAGGGAGGGGGAGAAGAAAGGAAGACATGTTGAGTGCATGCATTGGCGGCACCGTTGGCGGAGAGGACAGACACAGAAGCCCCCTGCACTACGCCGCGCACTCGGGGTACACTACTCAATGATAGTGACTTGGCCTACAAGTCTATGGACGACAAATGCACACATAGGTGAGCCCGGGCCATGGATAGCTGTACTTAGCACCCTACAGAGGTGGGGGGCGGGGCACAGGCCCATGTCTAATGGAGGGGCCTAGCCTACAGAAACCGTCCTGGCCTAGAGATAGCCACAGCCCTCCTCCCCCACCCAGACGCCTCCACTGTGCGCTAATATAGCGGAATGTGCTGATACTCACCCCCTTGTGTCTGCTGTGATGTCCTCACGTGCCCATCCAAATCGGGGTAGGCCACCGCCAGGATCCGGGACATCAGGGGGGTCAATTGACGACTGGCACCCCTCCTACGTTGGCAGGCCATCCCCAGCAGAGCCTCGGCGGACTTTCTGCTCCCGCGGCGGATGTCCTCCCACCTCTTGCGGCAGTGGGTGCCCCGTCTGTTGTGGACCCCCAGGGCCCGGACGTCCTTGGCGATGGCACGCCAAATGTCGATCTTCTGATGGGCGCTGACCTATGTGACATGTACAGGGTTGAAAAATAAATATCATCACTTTTCTGCATGGTCGATGTGCGCGCCCCCCCCCTCCCCAACCTTGCCATGTGGCACATGCTCTCATCTGTCGTGCGTTGCACTCCTCATTCGCTCCCCTCCCCACCATCTTACATCCACCCCACTCAACACAGGCATAGCCCATACTACGTGCTCCCAGTGTACTTACCTGTTGGTCTGGAGGACCGTAGAGTAGCGCATACTGGGGGAGGACCCCATCAACAAGTTTCTCCAGTTCCTCAGATGTGAAGGCAGGGGCCCTTTCCCCAGTCGCAGCAGCCATTGTCTCTTCCAGACCGAGTTCACAGCAGCACTTGTAGTATAGGTCCTCTCCTGTGGATGATCAGGTCTCGAGTGATTAAGCAAGTAGAAAATGGCGGTCACGCCCGTGGCGGTGCGTACCGCGGCGGTGCGTACCGCGCCCGCCGGCGCACATCGTCATTGGCTCCTGAGACCCATAGGGTTCAATGTTAACCAATGCTGCTTCGCGCCGCGGTCTTCGACCGCCTACCGCCTACCGCCACGGTGTGCCACGCCAGCACATTGACCTCACATCCCATTGTCACACTTCACAGGTCAGGCAGCCGCCATTTCAAGGGCCCACATGGCTTAATTTCTTCTGCGTCACACAGGCCTAGGCCTTGCATTGCCACTCATACAAGCCATTCAATGCATAGCGAATCGTGTTTTGTGCAAGCTGTGGTTACGTACCTGTGGGTTGCTTGACTCTGTGCTCCATGTTGTCCTTCCTAGGCACCGTCCGCTGGGACATGTGAGGAGATGGAGGAATCCTCCCGTGTACAGACCGCTGGTGGACCTGTCGACAATGGAAGAACGACATGTCATACTGGCATACAGACTTGACCGAGCCACTATACATGAACTGTGTGCCCAGCTGGAGCCAGACCTGATGTCCCCATTCGCCAACCCACAGGGATTCCCCCTCTGGTGCAGGTGCTGTCAGTACTACATTTTTTGGCAAGTGGATCATTCCAAACAACAGTGGCCATATCATCAGGGATGTCTCAGCCTATGTTTTCTAAGGTTTTGTCCAGAGTGTTGTCTGCCCTGATGAAATACATGCAGAGCTACATTGTTTTCCCTGAGGTGGGAGATTTGGCTACAGTGAAGGGTGATTTCTATGCCCTTGGACATATCCCCAACATCATTGGTGCCATTGATGGGACCCATGTGGCCTTGGTTCCCCCCAGTGGAAGTGAGCAGGTGTACAGGAACAGAAAAAGTTATCATTCTATGAATGTCCAGGTGGTCTGTTTGGCTGACCAGTACATCTCCCATGTAAATGCCAAGTTCCCTGGGTCAGTGCATGACGCGTACATCATGCGAAATAGCAGCATCCCTTATGTGATGGAACAGCTACAGAGACACCGTGTGTGGCTAATAGGTGACTCTGGTTACCCCAACCTGTTGTGGCTACTGACCCCAGTGAGGAATCCCAGGACAAGGGCAGAGGAACGCTACAATGAGGCCCATGGGCGCACTAGGAGGATTATAGAAAGAACCTTCGGCCTCCTGAAGGCCAGGTTTAGGTGCCTGCATATGACAGGGGGATCCCTAATGTACTCACCAAAGAAGGTGTGCCATATCATCGTGGCCTGCTGTATGCTTCACAACCTGGCTTTGCGACGCCAGGTGCCTTTCCTGCAGGAGGATGGTCCAGATGGTGGTGTTGTAGCAGCTGTGGAGCCTGTGGAGAGTGAAGAGGAGGTGGACGATGGGGACGACACAGACAACAGGGACACAGTGATACAACAGTATTTTCAGTAGCACACAGGTACGATTCAACCCCGCCATTTTACATTTACTTGAAGTCTCCTGCCTCTCTACTGTCTGAGTTCCCCCCCAGTTCCTGTTAACTGAGTTGTGACTTTCCCTTCCGTTTTCAGAGCTGTGGGCCCCACTGCGTGACCTCTGCTTTGTTTGCCCATGGACCACAGCTGTGTGACAGTGGTATGTTGTCATCACAATGTAACTGAACATTTTGGCACCGTTATGTCTAATACATTTGTTGAAAATACAAGCAGACTCCAGATTTTTTGAGTGCAAGAAGTGATTTAATTCAAGTGCTAAATTTAAGGAACATGATTGTAAAACGGGGATGGGTAATGGTGGAGTAATGTCCATGGCAGAGTCCAGTTCTCAGTCGCACAGGTGCATTGTCCATATGCCTGTGGAAGGATGGAGCAGGGGCAGTTCAAGGTTGGACAGGGTGACAATGTGGGACAGTGGGATGACATCAGGGGGTATCGTTTGCTGGCGGGGGTCTTGCAATCCTACTCTGTCTTCTTGTGAGATCTCAGGTTCCGCTTGCGGGGTGGTTCTTCTTCTGCAGGAGGTGGGGTTCTGGTGGCCTGTCGTTGTGTGGGGGCCTCCTGTCCACTAGCGCCGGCGGAGGTGGTAGGCTGTTCCTGGTCCAGGCTAGTGACAGGGGCCCTTTGTGGTGCCACATGGTCCCGCAATGTGGTGACTATCTGGGTTAGGGCCACGACGATGGTCCCCATTGCGGAACTAATGGTCCTCAGTTCCTCTCTGAACCCCATGTACTGTTGCTCCTGCATGACCTGGATCTCCTGGAACCTGGCCAGTACCGTCGCCATCGTCTCCTGGGAGTGGTGGTATGCTCCCATGATGGAGGAGAGGGCCTCTTGGAGAGTCGGTTCCCTGGGCCTGTCCCCCCCCTGTCGCACAGCAGCCCTCCCAGTTCCCCTGTTTCCCTGGGCCTCTGTCCCCTGGACGGTTTGCCCACTACCACTGCCCCCAGGTCCCTGTTGTTGTTGGGGTGGTGGGTCAACCTGGGTGCCCTGTAGTGGTGGACACACCGCTGATTGACGTGTCCTGGAGACAGAGGCATGGGCCCGCTGGGTGGGAGCTGTGCTGGTGTTCCCAGAGGGGATTAGGTTTGGTGTAGCCTGTGGCTGTCTGTGGGGAACCGACTGTCCCGAGGTCCCCGATGGGCCGGGCTAGTCATCAGGGTCCAGGGAGACAGAGCTGCTGTCATCACTGGGGGCCTCTTCTGGGGGTGGGAAGGACATCTCTGGACCCTCCGTGGCGGTGTGTTGGTGTTCGGGTCCTGCAGGGGTATAAGAGTATGGTTATTGCTTCTGTGTGTGGCATTTCGTGTAATGGGTGGGTGGCCGTGTCCCCCAGTGCTGGCATTCCCTTGTGGGGGCTTTTGTGACGGTGGCTTGTGGGGGTGATGGGTGTGTGCAGTGGGCATGCTTTGGGGATGGGTGTCCATGCTTTGGGGACGCACGCAGGGCTTGGTTTTGGGATGGGTGGGATGTGATGGTGAGCCATTTGCAAGGAGTTGGTGTGATGGGGGTGGAGGTGAGGGTGGGGGTATGATTTGGCACGCAGGTGGGGTGGGGGGAATGGAGTAGTGAAGATTTGACTTACCAGAGTCCATTCCTCCGCCTACTCCTGCGAGGCCCTCAGGATGCAGGATGTGACTCCTCCTCCCATGCTGTGAATTCTGGGGGAGTAGGTGGGGGTCTGCCGCCAGTCCGCTGTACCGCGATGTTGTGCCTTGATACCATGGAACGCACCTTCCCCCGTAGGTCGTTCCACCGCTTCCTGATGTCGTCCCGATTGTGTGGATGCTGTCCCACAGCGTTGAACCTGTCCACTATTCTGCTCCATAGCTCCATCTTCCTGGCAATGGTGGTGTGCTGCACCTGTGCCCCGAAGAGCTGGGGCTCTACACAAACTATTTCCTCCACCATGACCCTGAGTTCTGCGTCAGAGAACCTGGGGTGTCTTTGGGGTGCCATGGGGTGGTGTGGATGAGGTGAGGGGTGGCGTATGTGTTGTAGAGTGTGGTGAGTGTGGTGGTGTATGGTGTTTTGTGCGTGGATGTGGTGTGGGTGATGTTGTGATTTGCCTCTGTGTGATGGTGTCCTCTATGCTGTGTTCTCTCTCTCTGTCCTTCAGTCGCAATTGTGGTCGTAGGGGTTTGTGGGTGATGTGAGTGTGTGTTTTATATTTAATTGGGTGTGTGGGAGTGGTGTGCGTATGTGTCTCAGGTGTGTGTATTTTGAATTATCCAATGTGGTAGTGTTTTGTAAAGGTGTGTGTATTTTGAGCGCGGCGGTGTGTACCGCCAATGGAATACCGCGGTTGAAAGACCGCTGCGGGGATTTATGGGTCGGAATGGCATGGGCGTATTTCTGTTGGCGTGACGGTGGAGGTATGGTCATCGCCAGTTTCCCGCTGACCTTTGGTGGGGCGGACTTTTGTGGATATCGGGTTTTTGGCCGTTTGCCAGTTGCGGGTCAGAATGACCGTGGCGGTTTACCGCGGCCGCAGCGGTGTTATGGCGGTCTTCTGGCCGGCGGTAAGCGACTTTTACCGTCGAGGTCAGAATGACCCCCATAGTTTCTGAATACATTTGTCTCTGATGACTTTGAATAAGTCATAAAAGTTTGTATGAAAAAAGGTCTGCTTTAACTACTACATTTATCGGGCTAACATATTTATCACTGTTGAGGATTTTTGTATTATCTATAAAGATGTGGTGCTTAATGGTTCTGACTATATTCTTAGATATACCTGTAGGATAGATTACTCCAGATGTATTACCACCTTTGTTTTATGTGAAAAAATAGGTTGCTCATTTATCTTTGGTAGGAGCCATAGCATTCCTGTTTAGAGTGTGAATGATAAAATATAATTAGCATGGAACTGAGAAACAGATTTTGTGGGATGGGGCAGAATTAAATTAAAGGAAGGAGGACAGAATATGGTGAGAAGAAGATGGGGCATGGCTTTAAGAGCATTCTTCAGTGGTCAGTAGACAGAGATCAGTTTTAGGATAAAGAGAGGATCACTAGTTACACTGAAATAGGCCACATTAATTGCTAAAGTAATGTAGTGATAACATATTGGATTCAGTATTCATTCATCGGTATGTCAGAAAAAGCTATCATTTTTTTGGATTGTAGTAATTTCCAAAACATAGTTTGGGTATATATTATTAACAATGTTGAAACCCTTCATAAATGTTCTGTCGATTCTCTTACTTCCACCACTCTTGGTCTGACAGATTAGTCTTGATACATTACTTCTTTAAAGCTGTTTGTGCTCTATTATGTTGATTGTATTTTCCACATATTTTGCATAGTGTATTGGTGGTGTGTCTTTTTCAGCACTCTTATACCCATAGGGTTCTATTCTGTGTAACATCTACAGCTCTCAAAGAAGTAACTGCCTGCTGCCTTCGGTGGCCCATCTTGTAGATAGGTCACAGGCGAGAGAGGATGCACATTTATTTGAGGTTTGATCTTTGAGACAAAGCCAAGGTGCCTAGTTATGATATCAGTGGATCAATATGCAGTGTGTGGTGCCTACATTTCCCCCTAAGAGGTATAATGAACCACATGGCAGGGGACATTGAGGTGCATCTAGATGTGCCTTTCTGATTCACAAAACTGAATAAAGATATATTTGTATACATGGCTTCTCAATTGGGGTATTTTGTATTAAATTAAGTATAAATTTCTCTTCACGGATCAGCATCTACACTATCGTTTGGTTGTTCCATTCTGAATTTTAGGATGGGATATTTATTGGATATCCTTTAAGGTGATATGTTCTCTTTTGATTGATGATTTTTCATGTTAGGTATGAATATATTGTAATTAAAGTGTTTATTAACAAAAACATTTGTGACAAACGTGTGTGATTGATATTAACTTTGTAGTGCTCCAGACAATCATGCAATACTATACATTGTATTGCTGCTAGCAATTTCCATTGTTTTACTTTATTGAAGCAGAAGTTGAGGCAGTTGCAGAACTTCTTCTGTATTTGGATCTACATTATTGCCACTATATGTATTGACTGAATTCTGTTGGGGGGTTTGCACTGGTAGTATCTTTCCACTGTTGCAAATTGAAATAGCCATAGCCACTACAGTTATTGTCCGAAGACCGCCAGACTCACAGTGGAGGTCAGACTGCCGCAGCTGTGGTGGTCTGACTGCCATACTACAAGATTGGCAGTCAGTGCTGCCAAAAGACCACGGGCTCCACCAGGATCTCTGATCTCAACAGGATGACGGCAGTCATAGTTGTAATTAGCCACGGCAGCGCTGAAGTCATCACTGCCGTGTTGATTACAACCATGTTCTCTGCCAGCCTTTTCATGGCTGTTCAACCGCCATAAAAAGGCTGCCAGAGAACAAGTGCAGGGGGCCCAGCACTGTCAGAATGTTCGGTCTGCTGTGCAGACAGTGCGCATTCTGAGGGTGCTAGGGGGGCCCCATGTGTATAAAGGTGGACAGGGGGAAGTGATCTAACTAACAAACAAGCTTCCCACAATTAATATGTAATATTCCATCCAAATGTTACAGTCTTCAGGTTTCCAAACAGGAGATGACTAACTATAGCAAAGTGCTCTCTCTGTACTTGGTGTCGGCATCCTTCTTATGGATAATACAATGCCAATACTTTCTCCCACTGGCCTTCACAGTATCTTTTACATAGGAGTATTGCCTCCTCAGCTAACACATCCACTGTAGATGTTGACATTTCGGTCCAACACAACTAACCACTACAGTACGACTTTCAAACTGTAGGCTAACAAAGAATAACATTTAAATGAGCATGTGGAGACTCTGGTATCTGAAACAGAAACATATTATGAACCGCAAACAGAAATACAATGCTTATTTTAAAATGGACAGGAGCACCTATGCCCACTCACGCCGTTAGCTAACCAAAGTTAGTCAAATATGTTTTTCACTCTGCTAAATCTAAATATGAACAATGTGAAAATGAATAGGTGACTGTTGGACTTTTGCTTATGCAGGGTCATCCTGAATCTTTTTGCCTCCTGCCTCCTATTTTTTTCTGACCTGTTTTATTTACTAGTAAGTCCCTAGTAAGGTGCACTAGAGGTGCCAGGGCCTGTAAATCAAATGCTACTAGTGGGCCTGCAGCACTGGTTTTGCCACCCACATAAGTAGCTCTATAATCATGTCTCAGACCTGCCACTGCAGTATCTATGTGTGTATTTTTACACTGTAAATTCGACCTGGCAAGTGTACCCACTTGCCAGGCCTAAACCTTCCCTTTTCTTACATGTAAGGCACCCCTAAGGTAGGCCCTAGGTAGCCCCAAGGGCAGGGTGCAGTGTATGGATAAGGTAGGACATATAGTAATGTGGTTTATATGTCCTGACAGTGAAATACTGCCAACTTGGTTTTTCACTGTTGCAAGGCCTGTCTCTCTCATAGGACAACATGGGGGCTACCTTTAAATATGATTAAAGTGTAGAATCCCCTAGAGAGTAGATGGACATGTGGAGTTTGGGGTCCCTGAACTCACAATTTAAAAATACATGTTTTAGTAAAGTTGATTTTAAGATTGTGCGTTTAAAAATGCCACTTTTAGAAAGTGAGCATTTTCTTGCTTAAACCATTCTGTGACTCTGCCTTGTTTGTGGATTCCCTGTCTGGGTCAGTTTGACAGTTGGGTTGTTTTTCACCTCGCACTAGACAGTGACACAAAGGGGGCTGGGGTGTAACCTGCATTTCCTGATTAGCCATCTCTGCTAGGAGGGAGGGGTGGAGTGGTCACTCTCATCTGAAAGGACTGTGCCTGCCTCTGACAATGCCGGCTCCAACCCCCTGGTGTGTGTCTGAGGCCTTGCCTGGGCAAGGCAGGATTTCACAAGTAGGTGTGAGTCCCCTTTGAAGAAAGGTGACTTCAAAGACTAAAATGGGTATAAGAAGGGCACCCAAATCTACAGACTTTAGAAACACTTCCGGAACCAAGAGGAACCTCTGCCTGGAGAAGAGCTGATAGCTGAGGAAGAAGTGCTGCCCTGCCTGTGACTGTGCTTTGTGGAGCTTTCCTGCAGTGCTGCTTCTGCCAGAGTAAGAGGGCAAAGACTGGACTTTGTGTGCCTTCCATCTTGTGAAGAAATCTCCAAGGGCTTGATTTAGAGCTTGCCTCCTGTTGTTTGAAGTCTCAGGGACAGCAAAGACTTCTCTCTGCCAGCACCTGGAATCTCTGGTGAGACTCCTGCCCCGACAAGTGGTGCCCTATCCAGTCCCTGGGCCCTTGAAAGGAAAGCTGGTGGAAATCCAAGGAAATCGACTTCGGACGACTCCGGACCGACGCCACTGCTGAATCCGGTAACACCGCCTGCACCTGACGCGTGACCTTCGCTGGAATGCGACGTTCTTCGCAGGCCCGACACCGCAGCAGCCCCGCTGAAGTCCGTGACTCCATGGAAGTCGCCGCACCACATCGTGACCGACACCGCTCGAAGTGCACGGATTCAACGTTTCGCACAGACGCCGCGATTCCCGACTTCGCGCATCGGCTTGTTTTCACTCTTCACCAAAGGTACTGTACTTGGGGGTCTACGCGACTCCGTGTCCGGCGCCGCTGGTGTCGGCTTGTTGGGAACGACTCCGTCACGACGCCGTGTTAACATCTCATCGAAGCATTTTTTTGTTTCTAAGCGCTATTTTTAAGTTTAATCTTTAAAAATTCATAACTTGACTTGTGTATGTCGGATTTTTGTCGTTTTGGTCTTGTTTTGTTTAGATAAATATTTCCTATTTTTATGAACCCGTGTTGTGTCATTTTGTAGTGTTTTCATGAAGTTACTGTGTGTGTTGGTACAAATACTTTACACCTAGCGCTCTGAAGTTAAGCCTAATGCTCTGCCAAGCTACCAAGGGGGTAAGCAGGGGTTAGCTGAGGGTGATTCTCTTTTACCCTGACTAGAGTGAGGGTCCTTGCTTGAACAGGGGGTAACCGGACTGTCAACCAAAGACCCCATTTCTAACAGTGACATAATATGAGTAAATAATGAATAAACCACCTGTAAACCATGTAGGCGAAAGATAATTCGGGTTAAAATTTAACTTATTACTTAACCGCAAATAAAATTGATTCTGCATCATCACTGCATCCACTAAAACATATGGGTGACCCCATGATGGTGATGCAAGCTGTGCCCTTTCTAACAAAGTGCCACTAAATCGACAGTCACAACCAAAAAGTACTGCCCAGTTAAATTACTATCATACACCGCAGAATTGCGTTCATGTAACGGACATAGTAAACAAAAAAGGTGAATCGTTTCTAAAATAAGAGCACAGTACAACATTTCTTATATCCGTTTTTTTTAATAGACCTTCTTCTACTTAAACCAGGAAAAAGACTAATAGGGTCATTCAGACTCAAGCTGGCTAGCTGCCAAGTCAATGGTGTCGTGGAGGTCCTGCATCAGTGAGCCCAGCAGCATCCGACCAGACATATTTTAAGTTCCCCTCCTCTCAGACAGGAATCTTGCCAAAAGTTCTCTCACCAACACAGCAAGAGCCTTCAGGTAAAAATGTCAAAGTCAGGCAGGCCACCCTGTCATGGTATCTACTTCGTAGGTGTTTATTTCTGAAAAGAAAAAGAAAAATACCCCTAATGCACAATGTTGTTTTCATTGGAACATTACAGTTTCTTCCACTTCAATGGCAGGGAATCTAAATATTTTATCAGTGGCCTCAGTTATAAATGAGTTCCTAAATATTTTCAATGTTTATTAACAAAACGTAGTTGACTTTGCGTGGTCTTTATTCACAACAAAACAACCAGTGCTCAGAAACAATGGATTCTGATGCTGGTATTGCTAGTGCATGAGTTTCAATAAAAATTATTAAGTGTTTATGTATTTTTGATTAATGGATAACATAGAAAAATAATGCACGCATTTGAAAATGTGATCACGATGAGTGGCCACCAATGTTAACGAAGTGTACTAATCAGTAGTTTAATAATATAAAATGTTGAGCATATGTAGTAGTAGGTCATATTAAGGGTTATGCCTTCTGTATTAGCTTTATTAATTGTCGGCCTTAACTTAGAGAAGGTCTTGGCCTAGATGCCAGGCCTCATGTCAAGCTGTCTTTCTAGAGAGTTAAACTGTGATTTTCCATTGCAATGTTTAAATGTGCTCATAGCTATAAACCTTTTCTCATGAGAACTGACTGCTAGAAGATGCTGTTCTTGCCAAATGTAACAATTGTATGTGATGTGCGTGAGACTGACTTTCTCAGGAGGAGAACAATGGAGGCACTGACTGGAGTAGAAGCTGCAACAATATTGTTACCTGCGGAGCCAGATGATGAGAACATTACAGGAGAAACCAATCAGCGACATGTGAACGGAGTAGTGGTAGAATTCATAGATTTGAAGTTTTAGTTTTATTGGACAAAGTGTGAACATGCAATTCCCTAACCAATAGGAATTTGGGAAGTAGTTTAAGGAGATCTAACTTAGCCGGACTGCACCGAGGGAAGACAGGCTCATTCTTGCCCATTTTGAGTCTTGACAAGAGACGTGCTTAACTTTAATGCTCAAAGACCTTGCGTTTCTGAACTTTGATGCTGAATCCTGATGCCTTGCTGACGAAACTGATGTCCTGGAGACGAAGACTATCATGGCTTGTCCATCTAATCGAGGAGAGGTATTACTGAACCTATGTGTTTGTTATGCATATTTGCTTTTTCTTTCTAGGCACAAACTGCACTGTTTGATAGAGCTATAGTTAGATGGTTTCCAAATTCATGTATGCTAAATTGTTTTGCATGAAGGCCAACATGCTGATGCTAATCTGATGGTAGTTAAGGATTGTCACTAACGAAAGTCTTGCTAACAGGGAATAATGTTTAATGTATTTCTGTGCTGAATCTAGATGTATGAGATATCATTTGCTCAACTGTTCTTGTTATTAATTTGCACTTTAACCTTAGAATGTGTATTAGTTCAAGCTTTGATTAGATTACGTTTCTTCCGCAGCTTTCGACAGCCAGTGTTGTTAATGTACATGTATCATTTGATTTTGAGATTAATTTATGTGACTTTAGCATTGTTAGTATAGGGAAATAAATATTCTAAATTTTACTGAAAGGTGTGGTTATTCATGACTGGAATATCATGGTGTTTGAAAATTACTGACTCCAATTGATTATTAATACTATTGATTGTCATTGATTATTGATGTTACTGAAGGATTATTGATTATTGATTTGCATGCATGCACTGGGGTTATGATGGGAACATCTTAATTGCGAGTCAAAAGGTTCATCGGCCCATTCGCGTCACCTTGTAAGTTTACTTATCAAGATCTGACGCACTAACAGTGATGGTAGCAGAGGTGATGGTTAGTCTCCTTAAGGGCCCACCATAGACATCCGGTACAGAGTAACAGGTGTTACGAGAGATAGTAATAGGGTTAATGGTTTGTCTCCTTAAGAGCTCACCATAGACGTCAAGTACAGAGTAACACATACTGACAGAGAGGATAGCAGAGGGGGATGGTTTGTCTCCCTAAGAGCCCATTGTAGGTGTTCCTAGAGATGGTATTAGCTTGATGATTAGATCTTTGAGAGTTCATTATTATTGAGATTTTATTTTTTGATGATGTTAATTGGAGAGATAATGTTTACCTATGCCCAGAAATGACTTACCCAGAGTCCTGGGTCCTGCTAGTGGCTGTTTGAGGATGTTCTCGGCTTTCTAGTGACAGTGTGAATGAAGTAGGTTGCGCTTGCATAGCTTATGCAAATCGCAGGTGGATTGTGAGGGTTTAGGGAGTTTGCGTACTCCAAATGAAGTTGTAGAAGGAGTGTGCGTACTCTACAGTTTGAGAGTAGGGAATTTGTTGAACTTCACATGTGTGTGGCACTTTGTGATCAAAAACTGTCCACGTGGTTGTTGATGTACGGACCCTGCGTGGTCTAAGACTCGGGAGTATATTGAAAGGTGTATGGGACACTTGTGTTTATGTTGTAATTTGCCTGGTTTAGTAGGTCAAGTCAGAGTGTGAGTCAAAGTGAGCAAAATAAATTTTTTACTGAGATATGGCAAGTCCTATGAGCACCAGGACAAACCCACTGAGCAGTTGAGACTAAAATTTGTGGGTCAAATATTGCTTGCGAATCTTGGAGACTGAGATAGAAGGAGTAGCTGCTAGAGCGAGAGCCGTCAGTGAAAAATGTGTAAAGTTATTGAAGCGATTGTGCTAACTTTCTTGTAGTAAACCAGCAGATTTCTTTTTGATTTTGGTTTTGATTAGTTATCGCAATTTTTGCATTAGTTTTGTGAGAATCGCACTATGGGAGATAAAGCCACAAGACTTTGTCAGCCGCAATAAGTGTGAGTGTGACATCATTGGAGCCGCGCTGGAATAGGTTGGTTAGTGAGAAGGGTCGTGCACGGATTGCCACCTGTCCGTGAGGGGCAATTGGTTGAGAAAGTAGGTGAAAGGAATCCTGGGATTAAAAGTCACTTCTGGATTTGATTTTGAATAACAAAAAGGTCGAAAAGATGACATTTTTTAAAGCTTTAAAGAGTGTTTTAAGGGAAGATATGTACGTTACAGTGAGAATAGGCAAGGCTACACCGCCAGAAGGTACACCAGCTTACATTGTAATGGAAGAGAAGGTTGTCGCGCCATGTCTTTGGCTAAAGCTGTGGTGCAAAGCGAAAAGGAAAGATGAGAACTTAGCATTTCCTTCAAATGGGACGTTCAATTTCAGGGTTTTAGAGCATTTAAGAATGGTGCTATATGAATTGAAACCCCTTCCGAGACCAGCACAGTTTGAGGCATTAGTGATTTGGGAGTTGGTAGCCAGACAGCAACAGCAGCAGAAATTCGAGAGGAGAGGAGGAGGCTAGGTGGGACAGTGACCAGAGAGTCTGGAGGAGTGATACCTAACACAGAGTTAAGTTGTTTCCGGCAATTGCGCAGGAGAATGAGAAGGAAGGAAGGAAACTACTAGAAAGATGGATAGAAGTCCGTCTGAGAGTAGAAAAGCTAGGAAGTCCTTGACAGTGGAGGAAGAGCCAGATGAGATTGACTTTCTTACAGAGTTATTGAGAAACCACCCACCACCATCTGCAGCACATGAGAGTGGTCCGAGCCCAGTGCTGATCCTACAGCTCTGACACAGATTAATGAGATGGTGAGTCCAGTGCAAGTTAATACTAGCCTGACACAGAGTCCAATGCAAGGTGGTTTTAATGCACCCACCACTCCTGTAGTGCAGATACAGATGCAACTGCCACAGGTTCAGAGAATTTATCCTGATGTGCCCATTTTGGAGACAACTTTGACGTTAATGGTGCCTAGGGAACAGGTTTACCCGAGACCGATGTTGGTTCAAACAGAACCAACTCCACTTTTGCTGCCCCAAGTACATCCACAAGTAATGCCGAGATTCACTACAGTAACGGGGACACAGTCAGATATGTCCCCAATGATGACTCAGAATATGGGAGTTACTCTCCCACAGAGCGTAAGTGCCAGATCAACCTCAGATGCTATATGGTTACCTATTACTGTTGGTCCACCTGTACCTCTATTTGCACAGAAGAAACATACTGTAGATGAGCAGGATGCCATGTGCCAGAATACAATGAGGGGAGGACATAATGGAAATGCTTGAGTAGCCTGTCCTATGGGACAACTTTAGACGTATCAAGATTATTGCTAGACCTTAGTCCATTTGAAGTACTTCCAGATACTATGGTAGGGTCAAACATTAGCCAGAGTTTGAAATTATTGACACCGCAGACACCGAATGTAGTTGCACAGCAGGTGCCACCAGTCCAAGCCAGTAACATTTTGTTGCAAGGGTTGGCAGCTCAGCAGTTGACTGAATGTTTAGACAAGCTGAATACCTTGCGGAGTGTTCCTAAGAGAGAGGAGTACTTGAATTACACTAGGCTAAGCATGGAAGCAAGTGAACTCGTTGAGGGAATCGTGGGTTTGAAAAGGTTAGAATCCTACACAGAAGCCGAACTGAGATATTTGTGTCCGAACATCACAAGAGAAGTGAGCAATGTACATCAGAAACTAGAAGATCTGGCAGAGAAATACGGCATAGAAATAGAGAAGATGAAGCATTTGAAAATGAGTTACAGATGAGATTGACCTGGTCAGTGAACTGCTCTGCCACCTCATATCTCCACTGAAAGTGAAGCCCTTCTGTCCCTGAATCCTGACCTCTGTCAGGAGTTCGAGGCCCTCCTCCACCTGTAGGCTTCTACCTGCACCTCAGCCCTGGTGTCTAGTGGGAGAGCTCTGCTCTTCTACTAGGCTGCCTCTTTTCTCTTTTCTACCTCTTTTTGCCTCTTTTTACTGTTTGTGTGCTGTTCCTTTTGTGTCTTTCGCTTTCTGCGTTTATTCTCTCGCCCTCGTTTTCTCCCCTCATTCTGCGCTCTCTTTCTTCCCTCTCGCTCTCCCCTCTCTCTCTCTCTCTCGCCGCTGCTGCCCCTGCGCCGCCTCCTCTCTCTTGTCCTCTAATCCCACCGCTGCTGCCCCCGCAGCCCGCCCCCTTTTTTTGTGTTGTTTCCTGCTCCCGCCTCCCAGCTGTCCTCTCCTCCCCGCTCCCTAGTTAATGGCGGCTGCTGCACGGTATGACGAGCAAGCCCACTGACCTGGTCAGTGAACTGCTCTGCCACCTTGTAGCTCCACCGGCAAGTTAAGCCCTTCAGCCCCAGAACCCGGACCTCTGTCAGGAATTCGAGGCCCTCCTCCAACGGCAGGCTTCTGCCTGCGCCTCCTCCCTGGTGTCTAGTGAAGTCCTATGCTCTTCTGCTAGGCTGTCCTCTGCCTCTTTTCTCTTTTCTGCCGCTTTTTTCCTCTTTTTGCCTCCTTTTTACTATTTGTGTGCTGTTCATATTGTGTCTTTCACTTTTCGCGTTTATTCTCTCTCCCTCATTTTCTTCACTCACTCTGCCACTCTCTCTTCTCTCTCACTCCTCCCCCTCTCTCACTCTTCTGCCGCTGCTTCCCCTGCAGCCCGCCCTACCTCTCTCTAGTGCTCTATCCCCGCAGCTTCTGCCACTGCGGTCCCACTCCCTTTTTTTGCACCGTTTCCCGCTCCTGCCTCCCAGCTGTCCTCTCCTTCCCTACTCCCTACTTAATGGTGCCCGCTGTGCAGCCGCGGCATTGGCGTGCTAAGGCAACCCCATCCAGGACCCGAGCGCGACCAGTGCCAGGACCCCTGGTCCTGCCACCCGTGGCCTGTACAGAGCAGCAAAGCTCATCACACTCAACCCTGGACGCAACAACAACTGCACGCAAGCATCTCCAGCCAGCACACATGGTCTCTTCAGCTGCCTCCGATGCCGCAAAGCCTGCACTACCACCAAGACACGGGAACCAACACAACACACCAGCAACAACTCTCTGATCCCGAAACCCCTGAAGTGCATCCTCCTCAATGTCTGCTCCCTCCATAAACACACCACTGAAATCTGGGACATTCTCTACAGCACCACCCCGGATGTCACATTCCTCACCGAGTCCTGGACCACCAACACATCAGGCCCGGACATCGCCATCGCCATCACCCAAGGATACAAGATCGCCCGGAAAGACCGCCCCAGCTGCCCTGGGGAGGAGAATCGCCATTGTCCACAGGTCCAACCTCCGTCTGGACACTCACTCAGAAGACTCCAAAGATGCTGCAAACCTGATGGAATACCTTCACTTCAAGCAACACACCAGCCCGGCATCCACCATCAGGGGAACCATCATCTACGCCCCCCCCAGACCTCGCACACCATTCGCTGACTCCATCAGTGACTGCATCCCTGCACAAGCCTTCACAGCCACCAACTACACCCTACGGGGAGACCTCAACTTGCACCTCGAAAAAATCTACAAGACCCCAACACGGCATCCCTCCTAGACAACCTCCACAACATAGGACTCCAACAGATTGTGACAGAGCCAACAAACTCCGCAGGACACACCCTCAATTCCATCTTCGATACAGGAAATTCCACTACATTCAGCCACACCACGGAACTCCCTTGGACAGATCACCAATGCATCCACTTCACATTCAACACACCCTCCATCACCAGACCCCAACTCCAGCCATCGCATAGAAACTGGCAAGAATAACTGACAATCAGCTCACTGCCGCCCTCGCCTTCCCCACCATCGCACGCAACGACGACCCAAACACCGCAGCATGCACATTCCACAAATGGAAAGCCACCTTGAGAAAATCTGGAGAAACACCAAATCCTCAGAAGCCCACAGCAACTTCAGAGGTGCTACCACCGCACACCACCAGCTTATCAGAAAAAACAGAAAGAAGGCTATTCAAGACAGAATCTCCTCACAAGCACACAACAGCAAGGAACACTTCAGCATCATCAAGGAGTTCGCCCAACCCAACAGTGAAACAACAGACATCCCACCCTCACAGGACCTATGTGACAGACTCAACACCTACTTTCACCACAAAATCAAGACCATCTATGACAGCTTCAACAAGGACAACCCACGTGCAGAACCCCCCCAACCAAACCCCCAAAAAACCTATGATCTACACCTGGACACCCCTCTCCACCGAAGATACGCTGAAAACAATGAAGTCCATACACTCCGGGGGCCCCACGGACTCATGCCCCCATCACATCTTTAACAGAGCTGCAGACTCCATCACCCCCAAGCTCCGCCTCACCATCAACTGTTCACTAGCTGCCGCCACCTTCCCCAACGACTGGAAACATGCTGAGATCAACCCCCTCCTCATGAAACCCTTGGCAGACGCCACTGAACTCAAAAACTTCAGGCCCATCTCCCTACTTCCTTTTCCTGCGAAAGTCATAGAAAAAGCAGTCAACAGCCAAATCACGACATTTTTAGAAGACCACAACATCCTCAACATCTCCCAATCTGGATTCAGGTCTAACCACAGCCCCAAAACAGCCCTCCTGGCCGCAACAGATGACATCCGCTCCCTACTGGACAAGGGAGAGACGGCGGCACTCATCCTACTAGAACTCTCTGCAGCTTTCGACACAGTCTCCCATCACACCCTGATAAGAAGACTCCACAAAGCTGGCATCAGAGACAAGGCCCTCGACTGGATCCAATCCTTCCTCTCCGGCAGAACGGAACAAGTGAGACTCGCCCCCTTCCTCGCAGATCCCACACCCATCACCTGCAGAGTGCCCCAGAAATCCTCCCTCAGCCCCACATTATTCAACATCTACATGGCCCCACTAACCACCCTCGTCAGAAGCTACAGAATTAATATCATCTCCTATGCCGACGACACCCAACTCATCCTCTCCCTCTCCAACGAACCCGACAAGGCCAGACACAACTTCCACAAAGGCAACTCAACACAAGCAAGACAGAAGTACTCATCATGGGCCCTCAATCCAATGCATGGAGGGACTTCTGGTGGCCACCCACCCTCGGAAACCAGCCCACCCCGCCAGCCACGCCCGTAACCTCAGAATCATCCTGTACCCCAACCTCAGCATGAACCATCAAATCAACTCAGTCACCCCACCTGCTTCCGCACCCTCCGCCTCCTATGCAAGACCTTCAAAAGCATCCCCCTCGAACATAGAAAGACCGTCACACACGCCCTCCTCACCAGCAGACTGGACTACAGCAACTCACTCTACGCCAGAATCAACAAAAAACTCACCCGCAAACTGCAAATCATCCAGAACGCCGCTGTCAGACTGATCCTCGACCTACACTGACACTGCCATATCTATCAACACCTATGCACACTGCACTGGTTTCCTAAAGAAACAAGAATCACCTTCAAGATCCTCACCCACGCACACAAAGCCCTCCACAACACTGGACCAGCCTACCTGAACTAGCAGGTCAACTTCCACCATATGCTCAGCACAGCTCTCTCTCTCAGAAGTACCCCACATCAGGAAAACTAGAACAGGAGAACGCTCCTTATCCTACCTTGCAGCCACCCCCTGGAACACCCTACCCATCCACATAAGACAGACCACCTCACTTCCCAGCTTCACAAAGGAACTAAAGACTTGGCTTTTTCAATCCACCTCACCGGTTCACACTGCACTCCCCCCCCTGCACCTTGAGACCCTAAAGGGTGAGTAGTTGTGCTTTACAAACACTGATTAATAGATTGATTGATTGATTGAGTTTGAGACTGAAGATTTTCAACACATGAGATCGGCCGGAATGAAGGCCCACCTTAGAGAATTACTCCAGAATGTCCAGATCTGGGTCGCGTTAGATAAGTGGGAAGGCAGATGGGTAAAAAAAAGAGACGAAAGGAAAAGGGAATGTGCAGCAGGATAAAGATCTGGTGAACATTTTACCCATGAGAGAGATTCCAGGAGGAAATTTTGATCATGTCCCTTGGACTAGAAGTGACATTTTAACATTTACAAATGATTACCCAAAGCAGAGAGAGAGAAGTCAGTGGAGTGGTACCAGCAGACAGACAGGTTTGTGAAACTTGCAAAGTGTCTGTGGGACGACTTGAAGACATTACTAGAGATAGTGGTTAGAGCTGATCTGTGGATAGAGTGTAAAAGGAGTGTAGATTGGCCAACAAGCGAACCAGAGAGACACAAGAATACAGGTGCACCATCTCCTGAGGTAATGAAATATTACTATAAGGTGATTGAGTTTTTGAAAATGAGAATTTCGCCCAAGAACATTGATTGGCAAAGGATTGACAGGACAGTCAGGAAGGAAAGGAGTCGATACGTGCGTATTATGAGAGGTTGCTACAGGCATTCAAGCATTACAGTGGTACCGAGACAATTAGGGCAGAAGACATGATTCATTTTGTGTTCAGGTTTGTGGAAGGATTGAGACCTGAAATTAACCAGATGATTAAGAGTCATTTGATTTGCTGGCAAGCAAAGCCGATTGATGAGGTGTTGCAGTATGCAAGATAGTGTAGTGATGAGATTTGGTTAAAGCAGAGAAAGAGGAAAGAAAAGGCAGTGGTGATGCAGATTAAAGCTGATCAGACAGGAATGCAAGGGAATTTTCCACAACAGTTATCGCAGCAGCAGCAGGGAAATATCATGTTTCAGCCCCAGATGAGAGGTAGAGGTCGCAGAGGTAATGTGAATTGCGGTCCAGGCTTAGGTACTGTAGTGGTTCGTAATGATGTACAGGGAATTAAGAAGTAATTACATACATTTGTTTGTTCCAGAATATGAGAGGACCAAGAGTGAGAAGTCCTAAACCAAATTTTCAAAATGATGTGAATCAGGTGCAGAATTTTCAACCCATGCAGCAGGTATACAAATGGCACAGTTGCAGCCAATGCTGCAGCAGGTTCCTATGATACCTAGACAGCAAATTCAAATGCCTCTTGCCCCAATGGAACAGCAACAGATGATGCTTTCTCAACAGGTCACAGGTCAGAGGCTCAACCAAAGTAATAACGCAGTGCACCAATTCCTGTTACACAGTGAGAATGAAATAAACGATGATTGGATGAGAGAAAGTTCAGAGGAGGAGCCATGTGTGCTTGCAGTCTCCTTAGAAGTAGATCAGAGAGGTCCCTATGTGAAGGGAAAGGTTATGGGTCACAGAGTTTCATTCTTGGTCGACACAGGAGCTACTTGCACTACAGACAGAAGTGCTGAAGTTCCGGATTTGCCCCTTTCAGGTAAAACAGTTCAGGTTGTGGGAGTAGCAAACCAGTATTTGAAAAACCCGGTCACAGATCCAGTTTAGGTTGAAATTGTAAACTTCCAGGGAGTGCACAAATTTGTAGTCTGCACTTCAAGTCCAGTATCCCTAGTGGGAAGAGACTTGCTCCGTAAAACAAGATGTTCAATAACTTGTTCAAATGAGGGAATTGAGATTCAAACAAATAGTGATGATGAAGATGACCAAGCCCCAGAAACAGAGTGTGAGATCACAAATGAGGAGTACCCTCTAATTTAATTTTTCCTGATGTTCACAGTGAAGGAGCTTCATTCTGATTTGCAGGGAACAGTTAAAGAGAAAGTGTGGGATTTAACAGTAAAAGAAGTAGGTCTGATATAGCGAGTGGAGCCAGTTAAAGTTACGGTGAAACAAAATGCAGTTTTCCCTCAACTTCCACAGTACCACATGCACAAGATGTTCTTATTAAGGTTGCCCAAATAATTGCAGACTTTGTAAAAAAGGGGGTTTTGAAGGAAGTATTGAGCAGCCCATGTAATTTACCGATAATGAGTTTGCAAAAGCCCTATGGGAATGTTCGAATAATCAAGGATTTGAGAAAAATAAATTAGATTGTGGTGATATTTTGTCGTGTGATGCCAAATCCAGCTGTGATAATGTTTCAGATTCCATGTGATGCTGAATGGTTCACTATCATTGATTTGTCGCAAGCCTTCTTTTTTGTGCCTCAGTCAGTTTCTCTTTTGTTTCAAATTTCTGAATGAAGTTTATTGCTGGTGCAGAATCCCTCAAGGGTTTTCAGAGTCACCTTCCATATTCAATCAGATCTTGAAAAAGAATTTGGAGTCGTTTGAATTGCCTTTCCAATCGACCTTGGTGCAGTACATCGATGACTTGCTGATTGCGTCCAAAACAAGGGATGAGTGCAAGTATGACACAATTGCCTCACTGAACCATTTCGGAACGAAGGGTCACAAAGGGGGTGATTCTAACCCTGGCGGTCGGTGATAAAGCGGCGGCCAACCCGCCAACAGGCCGGCGGTCCAAAAAACTGAATTCTGACCCTGGGGGGAACCGCCAACACAGCCCGCCACATTAACACTCCGCCCGCCGCGGCGGTACAGACAAACAGCGCGGCGGTCACCGCCAACAGGCAGGCGGCAGACAATGTACCGCCCACGCTATCACAACTCACCAATCCGCCACCTTTTCCGGGGCGGGAGCCCCGCCGATAAAAACACGGCGGAAACAGACTACGAACGGGAAAACGCTCACCTCTATGCACTCCACGAGGAAGGAGGACAGCATGGAACCCGAATTAAACATACTACCTGCTCTCGTCTACCTGCTCATCTACCACGAGTACAAACGCCGGTGCAGACGACAACGGTGAGTACTGCACCTACGACACACGGGTGGGGGGAGGAGGAAAGCTTACGGGCACACACATATGCGACCCCCACCCCCCCAAACTATGTACACACCAATGCAGAGCAACAAGTCACAGTGACACCACCCAAACCCCCCTGATAAATGCAAAGACATAATTAAATTGTGAATAAAAATTTATGTACAAAATAGGCTCTGAAAAGTTATGGTCAACTAGCCAAAAAATCAATATCAAAATAAGTCTATATACAGTGCAATGGATAACCGAGGCAATTAGTCCTGCACATCAAAAGAAAATCGAAGTGTCCGTGGGCCAAAGTGTAACAACACAAGGGCAAAGCCCACACAGGAGACCTGAGTCCTCTGGAGAGAACACTGCAGGGGCATCTGATGAAAAAACTACAGGCACCTCAGGCGGAAGGGAAGGGGGGGGCACCACAGCCACATGAGTCCACGACGCCAGAACCACGAAGGGGCCACCATGCCTACTGTGCCATCCTGGGGAATGCAAAGCCACAGTCTCACAAGTCTCTACAGTAGGAGGGTTGCCCACTCTGCTATCCTGGGGAGTGCAAAGCCACAGTCTCTCAAGTCTCACAAGTGGGTGGCTTGCCCACTGTGCCATCCTGGGGAGTGCAAAGCCACAGTCTCTCAAGAGGATTACAGTCTCCACTGGTCAAGGAGGAGGCATGGCGGGCACAGTGAACCGTTAACAGTGCATGCAGGAAGGGCCCAGCGGAGCGGTGCTTGAGACGGCGAGGCCCAGCGGAGCGGTGCTTGAGACTGCGGGGCCCAGCGGAGCGGTGCTTGACAGGAAGGGCCCAGCGGAGTGGTGCTTGAGACGGCGGGGCCCAGCGGAGCGGTGCTTGAGACGGCGGGGCCCAGCAGAGCGGTGCTTGAGACGGCGGGGCCCAGCGGAGCGGTGCTTGAGACTGCGGGGCCCAGCGGAGCGGTGCTTGACAGGAAGGGCCCAGCGGAGCGGTGCTTGAGACGGCGGGGCCCAGCGGAGCGGTGCTTGAGACGGCGGGCCCAGCGGAGCGGTGCTTGAGACGGCGGGGCCCAGCGGAGCGTTGCTTGACAGGAAGGGCCCAGCGGAGCGGTGCTTGAGACTGCGGGGCCTAGCGGAGCGGTGCTTGACAGGAAGGGCCCAGCGGATCGGTGCTTGACAGGAAGGGCCCAGCGGAGCGGAGCCTGAGACGGCGGGGCCCAGCGGAGCGGTGCTTGACAGGAAGGGCCCAGCGGTGCGGTGCTTGAGACGGCGGGGCCCAGCAGAGCGGTGCTTGAGACGGCGGGGCCCTGTTCAGCGGTGCTCTTCTGCACGGCGGGGCCCTGTTCAGCGGTGCTCTTATGCATGGCGGGGCCCTCTTCAGCGGTGCTCTTCTGCACGGCGGGGCCCTGTTCAGCGGTGCTCTTCTGCACGGCGGGCCCTGTTCAGCGGTGCTCTTCTGCACGGCGGGGCCCTCTTCAGCGGTGCTCTTCTGCACGGCGTGGCCCTCTTCAGCGGTGCTCTTCTGCACGGCGGGCCCTGTTCAGCGGTGCTCTTCTGCACGACGGGGCCCTCTTCAGCGGTGCTCTTCTGCACGGCGGGGCCCTGTTCAGCGGTGCTCTTCTGCACGGCGGGGCCCTGTTCAGCGGTGCTCTTCTGCACGGCGGGCCCTCTTCAGCGGTGCTCTTCTGCACGGCGGGGCCCTGTTCAGCGGTGCTCGTCCAGTAAGTCAAGGGAGCCAGACCTGGCCTGCACTCCCTGCTCAGTCGCCCTCCGACCGTGTTGTTGCTGGACCCTTTGGTGACGGAGTCCTGGGCCCTTTGGTGTTGTCCCTAACACCCGGGATGGGGCTTGTGGGCCCCTCCTGCTCCGCGCTCCTGCTGGCTGACTTCTCCGCCCTGCTGCCCTTTCGCTCCTTAGATGGGGCTTTCGGGCCCTTGCCTCCCCTAGCTGTTGTGGCTGGTGAAGTGGGCGAACTTGACTCCTTGGGGGCAGCCGTGTCAGTCCTCTCACGGCGGCCCTTTAGTTTCCGGGTCCTCTTGCCTGGGGGGGGGCTGGCTGTCCCCTTGCTGCTGATTGAAGTGTCACTGCTGGCAAAGGGTGGAATCCAGAACCCATGCTCCACAGTGACACTCGAAGCTGGGCTGGTGGTGGCTGAGGTGCTCTTGGGACTCTTTGCAGATGGAGGGGGTGGGTCATTGGAGGGAAAGAGGTCAAGATTTGCAAGGAAAACTTTCTTAGGACCAAGGTAAAAGGTAGGAGAAGTGGTGATGGGAGTGGAGGAAGAGGATGTGGTTGTAGGAGAGTCAGGTGTGCTGTCTTTGGGTGCAGGTGCTTGTGCTGGAGGCTGTCGTGAGGTGGATGGCTGTTGGGTGGTTGTCTGTCTGCGTTTGTGTGTCTTGGAAGAGGGGGTGACAGACACAGTGGGAGAGGACACAGGGGACGTGTAAATGGTAGTGGGGGTGGTGACTGCACGTGTGCGGACTGGACTGGAGGGTGTGCTGGTGATGGAAGCACTGGCTGATGGTGGTGTGCATGCAGGTGTGAGTGTAGACGTCACAGGGAGGGAGGAGGGAGACGAGGAGGAGGGGGACACAGAGGTGGTAGTGATTGTTGGAATGTCTGCATCTGGGTGTTGCTTGCGTGAATGCTTGTGGGTTCTGTGGTGCTTGTGTCTGGATGAGCTGCCCTTGGGTGTTGAGGTGTGTGCAGGCTGGTCTGATGGTGTGGATGGGATAGGCTGAGGAACAGGAGACAGAGACAGGCTGGAGGCAGTCAGAAGAGGGAGGCTGGAAACAGGGACAATGGCTGCCGTCAGTGCTGAGGCCAGAGCATTGAACGATCGTTGATGGGCAGCCTGACCCGAATGAATGCCCTCCAGGTAGGCATTGCTCCGATGCACCTCCCTTTCTACCCCCTGGATGGCATTCAAAAGGGTAGTCTGCCCAACAATGATGGTCCTCAGGAGGTCAATGACGTGCACACTGAGGGCAGCAGGGGTAACAGGGGCAGGGGCTGAGGTGCCTGGGGCGAAGGAGACGCCCGCCTTCCTGGGCGAGCGGGCACGGAGCGTAGGCTGAGGGGCTGCTGGGAGGGTGGGGCTGGTGCGCTGGGTGGCGGCTGTACCTGTAGAGGCGGGGGGCCCGGATGTTGCCGCCACCGCTAGGGAGCTCCCATCCGAGGACGTGTCTGAGTCGCTGGTGTCACCACCGGTCCCCGTTGTGGTGCTCCCCTCGCCCTCCGGATCACTGGTGCCCTCGGTGTCTGTTCCTGGTCCCACCGGGGCCTTGTGACTTGCAGCTCCCTCGTGCTCCGGTGCCAATTCTCCTCCGCCTGATGATGCTAATGCACACATGCACAAGAAGATGAAGAAGAAGGGTGGGGGGAGAAAAACGAAGACCAGGTTGAGTGCATGCAATGTCAACACCGTTGGCGGAGAGGACAGACACAGGAGCCTCATGCACTAAGCCGTGCATTCGGGGTACACTACTCAGTACTTCTGACTAGGACAACAGGTCTAGAGACGACAAAGGCGCACATGTGTGATGCTGGACCATCGATAGCTGTACTTGTCACCCTACAGAGGTGGGGGCCGGGAGCACAGGGCCATGCCTAAAGGAGAGGACTACACTACAGAAAGCGCCCTGGCCTAATATCACCCACAACCCTCCTCCCCCACCCAGACGCCTCCACTGCGCAGAGATAGCAGAATGTGCTGATACTCACCCCCTTGTGTCTGCTGTGATGTCCTCAAGCGCCCATCCAAATCAGGGTAGGCCACCGCCAGGATCCGGGACATCAGGGGGGTCAGGGTACGACTGGCACCCCTCCTAGGTTGGGAGGCCATCCCCAGCAGTGACTCAGCGGTCTTCCTTGTCCCGCGGCGGATGTCCTCCCACCTCTTGCGGCAGTGGGTGCCCCGTCTGACGTGGACCCCCAGGGCCCGGACTTCCTTGGCGATGGCACGCCAAATGTCCACTTTCTGATGGGCGCTGACCTATTTGACATGTACAGGGTGGGAAGGAAAAACCATCAATTTTCTGCATGTTAGATGCGATTGGCCCCCCCTCCCCAACCTTGCCATATGGCACATGCTCTCATCTGTCGTGCGTTGCACTCCTCATTCGCACCCCACCCCACCAACTTACGTCCACCCCACTCCACACAGGCATAGCCCATTCAATGTGCACCCAGTGTACTTACCTGTTGGTCTGGAGGACCGTAGAGTAACGCATACTGGGGGAGGACCCCATCCACAAGTTTCTCCAACTCCTCAGACGTGAAGGCAGGGGCCCTTTCCCCAGTCGCAGCAGCCATTGTCACTTCCAGACCGAGGTCACAGCAGCACTTGCAGTATAGGTCCTCTCCTGTGGATGATCAGGTCTCGAGTGATTAAGCAGATAGAAAATGGCGGTCACGCCCGCGGCGGTGCGTACCGCGGCGGTGCGTACCGCGACCGCCGGCGCACCTCGTCATTGGCTCCTGAAACCCATAAGCCTCAATGTTAGCCAATGCGGCTTCGTATAGCGGTCTTCGACTGCCTACCGCCACGGTGTGCCACGCCAGCGCTTTGACCTCACATCCCATTGTCCCACTTCACAGGTCAGGCAGCCGCCATTTCAAGGGCCCACATGGCATAATTTGTACTGCGTCATACAGGCCTAGGCCTTGCATTGCCACACATACACGCCTTTCAATACATAGATAATCGTGTGCTATGCATGCAGTGGTGAACGTACCTGTGATTTGCTTGACTCTGTGCTCCATGTTGTCCTTCCTAGGCACCGTCCGCTGGGACTTGCGAGGAGAAGGATGAATCCTCGCGTGTAACGACCGCTGGTGGACCTGTCGACAATGGAAGAACGCCATATCATACTACGATACCGACTTGACCGAGCCACTATACATGAACTGTGTGCCCAGCTGGAGCCAGCCCTGATGTCCCCCATCTGCCAACCCACAGGAATTCCCCCTCTAGTGCAGGTTCTGTCAGTCCTCCATTTGTTGGCAAGTGGCTCTTCCAGACAACAGTGGCCATGTCATCTGGAATGTCTCAGCCTATGTTTTCAAAAATCTTGTCTAGATTGTTGTCTGCCCTGACGAAACACATGCAGCGCTACATTGTATTCCCTGAGGAGGTTGATTTGGCCACTGTGAAGGGTGATTTTTATGCCCTTGGACATATCCCCAACATAATTGGTGCCATTGATGGGACCCATGTGGCTTTAGTACCCCCAAAAGACGCTGAGCAGGTGTACAGAAACAGGAAAAGTTACCATTCTATGAACGTCCAGGTGGTCTGTTTGGCTGACCAGTACATCTCCCATGTGAATGCCAAGTTCCCTGGGTCAGTGCATGACATGTATGTGATGCGAAATAGCAGCATCCCTTATGTGATGGAACAGCTACAGAAACAACGTGTGTGGCTAATTGGTGACTCTGGTTACCCCAACCTGCCTTGGCTATTGACCCCAGTGAGGAATCCCCGGACCAGGGCAGAGGAACGGTACAATGAGGCCCATGGGCGAACTAGGAGGATCACTGAAAGAACCTTTGGCCTCCTGAAGGCCAGGTTTAGGTGCCTGCTTATGACAGGGGGATCCCTGATGTACTCACCAAAGAAGGTGTGCCAGATCATCGTGGCCTGCTGTATGCTTCACAATCTGGCATTGCGACGTCAGGTGCCTTTCCTGCAGGAGGATGGTCCAGATGGTGGTGTTGAAGCAGTTGTGGAGCCTGCGGAGAGTGAAGAGGAGGAAGACGAAGTTGACGACCCAGACAACAGGGACAGAGTTATCCAACAATATTTTCAGTAGCACACAGGTAGGAATCACCCACGCCATTTAACATTTACTGAAAGCCCCCTGCATCTTTACTTTGTGTATTTCCCCCCAGTTCTTTTAAACTGATGTTTGATTTTCCCTTCCCTTTTCAGTGCTGTATGACCCACTGCGTGACTTCTGCTTGGTTAGCCCATGGACTAATGCTTATTGACATCGGTATGTTGTCATCACATAAATAACAGAACATTATTGATAAGTAATGTGTTATACATTTGTAAATAATACAGGTTGACTCCAGAATGATTTCAGTGCAATGAGTGATTTATTTTTAGTGCTAGATATTGGTACATGATATTAAAACGGTGATGGGTGAGGGTGGAGTTATGTCCATGGCAGAGTCCAGTTCTCGGTCGCACAGGTGCATTGTCCATATGTCTGTGGAAGGATGGAGCAGGGGCAGTTCAAGGTTGGACAGGATGAGACTATGGGACAGTGGAATGACATCCGGGGGGATATTAGGCTGGCGGGGGTCTTGGCATCCTACTCTGTCTTCCTTTGAGATCTCAGGTTCCTCTTGCGGGGTGGTTGTTCTTCAGCAGGAGGTGGGGTTCTGGTGGCCCGTCGTTCTGTGGGGGCCTCCTGACCACTAGCGCCAGCGGAGGTGGTAGGCTGTTCCTGGCTAGTGACAGGGGCCCTTTGTGGTGCCACATGGTCCCGCAATGTGGTTTCTATACGGTTGAGGGCCTGGACTATGGTCCCCATAGCGGTAGCGATGTTCCGGAGTTCATTGCTGAACCCCATGTACCGTTCCTCCTACTGTGCCTGGATCTCGGTGAACCTGGCCAGTACCGTCGCCATCGTCTCCTGGGAGTGATGGTATGCTCCCATGATGGTGGTGAGGGCCTCTTGGAGAGTCGGTTCCCTGGGCCTGTCCTCCCCCCCCTGTCGCACAGCAGCCCTCCCAGTTGCCCTGTTTCCCCGGGCCTCTGTCCCCTGGACGGTGTGCCCACTACCACTGCCCCCAGGTCCCTGTTGTTGTTGGGGTGTTGGGTCAGCCTGGGTGCCCTGTAGTGGCGGACACACCGCTGATTGACACGTCCGCGAGACAGAGGCATGGGCCCGCTGGGTGGGAGCTGTGCTTGTGTTCCCAGAGGGGGTTGGGTCTGCTGTGGCCTGTGTCTGTGTGTGGGGAACCGACTGTCCAGAGGTCCCCGATAGTCCGGGCTGGTCATCATGTTCTAGGTCGACAGAGCTGCTGTCCTCGCTGGGGGCCTGTTCTGGGGGTGGGATGGACAAATCTTGACCCTCTGTGGCGGTGTGTTGGCGTTCGGGCCCTGCAGGGGTAAAGGAGTATGGTTATTGTTTCGGTGTGTGCCATGGCGTGCATTTTGAGTGCCCTTGTCCCCCAGTGCTGGCATTCCCTTGTGGGAGGTGTTGTGAGGGTGGTGGGGGGGGGGGTGTATGGGTATGTGCAATGGTCATGCTTTGGTGGTGGCTGTCTATGGTTTGTGTTGGCATTCAGGGGTTGGTGTTGTTTAGGGTGAGTTGTGCTGGTGAGACCTTGGCAGGGAGGTTGTGTGCTGGGGGGTTGAGATTGGGGGTGAGGGGGGAGGGTTGGCATGCTGGTGGTTGGGGGGGGTGAAGTAGTTGAGATTCGACTTACCAGAGTCCATTCCTCCGTGTACTCCAGCGAGGCCATCAGGATGCAGGATGTTTACCACCTCTTGCTCCCATGCTGTGAATTGGGGTGGAGTGGGTGGGGGTCCGCCGCCAGTCTTCTGCACAGCGATGTTGTGTCGCGACACCATCGAGCGCACCTTCCCCCGTAGGTCGTTCCATCGCTTTCTGATATCTTCCCGATTTCTGGGATGCTGTCCCACAGCGTTGACCCTGTCTACGATCCTTTGCCATAGCTCAGCCTTCCTTGCTATAGTGGTGTGCTGCACCTGTGTGCCGAAGAGCTGGGGCTCAACCCTTATAATTTCCTCCACCATGACCCGGAGTTCTTGGTCCGAGAACCTGGGGTGTCTTTGGGGTGCCATGGGGTGGTGTGGATGAGGTGTGGGGTGGTGTTTGTGGTGATGTGCGTGGTGATATGTGGTGATGTGTGCGTAGATGTGGTGTGGGTGATGCAGTTGGGTTCCTGTGTGTGTTGGGGTTTTCTATTGCTGTGCTCGCTCTCTCTATCTGTATCTCTCTCGCCTTCTCTCCGATTTCCAACTAGTGGGGGTTTGTGGGTGATGTGGGTGTGTGTTTTATAGTTGATTGGATGTGTGGGGGTGTTGTTTGTATGTGTGTCAGGTGTGTGTATTTCAAATTGTCCAATGTGGCTGTGTTTTGGAGCTGTGTGTGTATTTTGAGCGCGGCGGTGTGTACCGCCAATGGAATACCGCGGTTGAAAGACCGCTGCGTGGATTGGTGGGTCAGAATGGCATGGGCGTGTTTGTGTTGGCGTGACGGTGGAGGTTTGGTCATCTCCAGTTTTCCGCGGCCCGCTGATGAGGCGGCCTTCCTTGGATGTCGGATTGTTGGCGGTTTCACAGTTGGTGGTCAGAATGACCGTGGCGGTTTACCGCGGCCGCGGCGGTAGAATGGCGGACTTCTGACCGGCGGTAAGGGCCTTTTACCGCCGAGGTCAGAATGACCCCCAAAGTGTCTCCACTTAAATTACAATATTGTCAGAAAGAAGTAAAGTATTTGGGTCACCAGATTGAGAAAGGATTACAGCCATATTGCAGATAAATCCCCCACTACACAGAGAGATGTCAGGATGTTTCTTGGGATGGTAGGCTACTGTCACCAATGGATCCCAAATTTTTCAGTCATTTCGAGACCATTGCAGAAGCTGACTCACAAGGAAGTCACAGATCCAATAGTGTTAGACCAGGGAGGAATGAAAGCTTTCACTGAATTGAGAGAGAGTCTGTGCAAGGCTCCAGCTTTAGGTATGCCTGACTACAGAAAACCTTTCCCATTGTTTTGTCATGAGTGTGATTCATGTTCTTTGTCTGTCTTGACGCAGGTCCATGGAGGTGTAACCACCCAGTAGCATATTTTTCAGCTACTTTGGACCAGGTTGTAGCAGGCTCACCATGTTGTGTGCGTGCAGTTGCAGCAGTTGGTCAAAGCCTTACACAGTGTGAAGGCACTGTGATGGGATTCTACTTACAAGGACGAAAACCCAATACTTGACTGATTGACCAGATATGAATGAATATTCTAGGGTCACCAAATGTGTCTTTGAAAAGATGTACAGTTGTGAACCCGGCCACCTTACTTCCAAATGAAAATGTTGAAACTGAGAAATTGGAAGACATTAATCATAATTTTCTTGAAGCAACTGACTTGTGCACAAAACTGAAACCTGACATAAGGGATACCCGATTGGAAGAGAATGACCAAATTATCTTTGTTGATGGTTCCTGTCTGAGAGACAATAAAGGGACACTGAGAGCAGGATATGCAGTGTGCACAATTATTGGTATTTTGGAAGCTTCTTGGCTTCGAGGAGTGTATTCCGCCCAAGTAGTGGAACTGGTAGCCCTTACTAGAGCATGCCATGTTTCTGCTCAGCTGAAAGTTACAATGCATATGGATAGCCAATATGGATTTGGAATAGTCCATGATTTTGGTCAGTTGTGGTCACAGAGAGGTTTCATGACCTCTTTTGGTTCACTAGTGAGAAATGGTGAGAGAATCAAAGAATTGTTACATGCTATTCAAATGTCTGAAAAGATTGCTGTGGTGAAATGCAGTGCACATCTGAAGTCGAAGGACTTTGTGTCAATGGGAAATGGAAATCCGGATCAAGTCGCAAGGTTTTGCGCATTGAACTGTATATCATTCAAAGACAAGTGGGAACTGTTACCTGAAGAAGACGAAAAATGTCTACGTTTTGCACTGAAAGTAATTGACACCTTGGAGGAATTAAAAATGTTGCAGAATGGTTAGGTACTATCATGGTAAAGCACATGTTGGGAGGGATGCCATGATCCGTTTGTTCAAAATTTATTGCTTCAACCCAAAGTCTAGACAAGTTGCTGAATCAGTTTTCCATCGTTGTGTCATTTGCCAACAGATGAAAGCGGGAAAAGGGACAATGGTTAATTTGAGCCACAATGGAAGAGCAGGAGGTCCATTCAGCAGAATGCAAATTAATTTTATTGAGATGCCAGTGTGTGTAGGTTTGAGATATGTGTTGGTGATTGTGTGCATTTTTAGTCACTGGATTGAAGCTTACCCTACATGGAGAAATTATAGCTGCACTGTAGTGAAACTATTGCTTAGAGAACTGATACCGTGTTTTTAGTTTCCGATCTCTTTACCGATACCTTGAGGTCAAGAGTTGCACAAATGTGTGCATCCACAAATTTGAAATGGCCTGGTGCACTGCTTTTAGTTCTGATGTCAATGAGAAACACACCTGACAGGAAGACAGAAATCCTTATGGGCCGAGCCATGAGGTTGCCAGTGGTGCCTGCAAATGCACTTGTCAACATTACAGATGATATGGTTTTGGACTACTGCAAGATCTGGCTGATGTGGTTCGCTCTTACTCTCAGCAGGTAGAGGCTACCACACTGCCACCTATCCATGAGCCAGGGCACAACCTGAGAGCCGGAGACTGGGTTGTGGTCCAGAAGCACGTGAGGAAGAAGTGTTTGGAATCTTGTTGGAAAGGACCTTTCCAAGTAGTTCTGACAACTACCACAGCTGTGAAGTGTACTGGAGTTCCACAAATTTGATTCATGCCAGTCACACAAAGAAAGTAACCGGAAAAGACATTGAAACTTCATTTGACTTTTGAAGCCTGATTTGACAAGCTGCTTTCTGATTTTGACAAAGGGATCCTGGAAGTGAGACTGAAAGCTGTAAATAACAGCTGAAAGAATAGTTGTTGGTGTTTGATTTTTGCAGCAGTTTTTTAGATTTCTTATGGTTTCTGATTCTTTACAGCTCATTGATAACATTGGCCAGAAGGGTAGGAACAATAGGTGCTGTAAATACATGAGTATTGGTTTGGCAATTGTATGTGGGATATTGTTTGTGGTATTGATTGTGGGTATGTCTGTTCTTGATGAAGAGGAGCCAGCCATACTTTTTCTTTTGAGACAACTACTGCATTAACAGCAATAGAGAAGTTTAAGTTAGATGAGAAGTATTTGCATGATGGCAGTAATGCTGAATGGACAGGACCCAGAAATTCCTGTGATTTATTACATTTATGGTCTTAATGCTTATTACCATCTTCCAAGAGGATGGTATGGGACATGTTATTTGGGAATTGTTGTCCCAAAGACTTTTCAAATGAATGACTTGAAGAAAATTCCAAAAGTGACTGAATTGCATCATATGAGACAGAGGAGGGAGTCTCCTTCTGGAAAGTGGGAGATATATTTGGAGCAAGGATTCCTTCAGTGGGAGTTGTTCTGAACACAATAAAGATTAGAAAGTTGTCTACTATTATTGATAACATGATGAGAAATGTTTCAGGAGCCATTCTCCTGAGAGATACTGAATTAGCTGCTGAAAGAGCTATGACTCTTCAGAATAGACTTGCTTTAGACTTTCTCTTAGCAAAGTATGGCAGAGTTTGTAGAATGATTAACATTGTTGTTCATATATTCCTGATAACGGTAGAGAGATTAGAGACTTAATTACTAATTTGACTAATGAAAGTGCTGATTTGAAAGAATTGAAAGAACCAGGTGTTTATGAAAAGGTTGGCAAAGGTTTTACTTCAGTGGGAAATTGTCTCAGCAACATTTGGAATGGGATATTATTGAAAAACTTGCAAGGGACACTAATTATTATGGTTTGCCTAATTGGAATATGGGGAGTGTGTAAATTATATAAAATAATTAAATTGAAAATGGCAGGGAATGATCAGAGGAGGGAAGAAAGGAAAAAGGAAAAATTGTTCAGGGAAAAGTCAAAATGGGAACAAAAGTATGGAGAGATTGAATTGACAGAATTTTAGCTGATGCAAAAGTTGGTGGGTGATAAGTTAGTGTGATGACACATTTAGTCATCAGAGGAGAGATTGCTAGCGGGGGTGTTTTAATAAAAATTATTAATGAGTGCTTATGTATTTTTAAGTAATGGATTTGCATAGACAATGAAATAACATAGAAAAATAATGCACGCAGTGGGCACCAATATTCACAATGTGTACTAATCAATGGTTTATGAATATGGAACGTTGAGCATATGTAGTAGTTGGTCATATTAAGGGTTATGATTTATGTAGTAGATTTAATAATTGTAGCCCTTAACTTAGAGAAGGTCTTGGCCTAGTTGCCAGGCCTCATGTCAAGCTGTATTTCATAAAGTTTAATAAAATGGCTGTCCTAGAGAGTTAAACTGTGATTTTCTATTACATTGTTTAAACATGCCCATAGCTGAAAACCTTTTCTCATGAGAACCGATTGCTAGAAGATGGTGTTCTTGCTAAATGTAACAATTGTGTGTGATGTGTGTGAGACTCATTTTCTCAGGAGGAGAACAATGGAGACACTGACTGGAGTAGAAGCTGCAACAATTTTGTTAACTGACGAGCCAGATGATGAGAACGTTACAGGAGAAACCAATCAGTGACATGTGAACGGAGTATTGGTAGAATTCATAGATTTGAAGCTTTAGTTTTATTGGATAAAGTGTGAACATGCGATTCCCTAACCATTAGGGATTTGGGAAGTAGTTTTAGGAGATCTAGCTTAGCCGGACTGCACCGAGGGAAGACAGACTCATTCTTGCCCATTTTGCGTCTTGACAAGAGACGTGCTTAACTTTAATGCTTAAAGACCTTGCGTTTCTGAACTTTGATGCTGAATCCTGATGCCTTGATGACGAAACTGATGTCTTGGAGACGAAAACTATCATGACTTGCCCATCCAATTGAGATGCATTACTGAACCTATGTGTTTGTTATGCATGTTTGCTTTTTCTTTCTAGGTACCAACTGCACTGTTTGACAGAGCCAGAGTTAGATGTTTTCCAAATTCGTGTTTGCTAAATTGTTTTGCATGAAGCCCATGCTGATGCTAATCTGATGATAGTGAAGGATTGTCACTAACGAGCGCTTGCTAACAGGGAATAATGTTTAATGTATTTCTTTGCTGAATCTAGATGTTGGCGATATCATTTACACAACTGTTCTGGTTATTAATGTCCACTGTAACCTTAGAATGTGTATTAATTCAAGCTTTGATTAGATTACGTTTCTTCGGTCACTTTGGACAGACAGTGATGTTTCTGTATGTCTATCATTTGATTTTGAGATAAACTTACGTGACTTTAGCATTGTTAATATAGGGAAATAAATATTCAAAGTTTTCTAAAAGGTGTGGTAATTTCATGACTGAAAGGTCATTGTGTGTGAAAATTACTGACTCCAATTGATTATTAATACTATTGATTGTCATAGATTTTTATGTTATTGATGATTTTTTGATTTTTGACTATTCGCCTTACCTTGTAAGTTAAATTATCAAGATCTGACGCGCAAACAGTACTGGAAGGAGGATGGAGCTGCAAAAAGCACAATGCAGTTTTCAGACATATGCTTGTTTTTTTCAAACTATAAATCATACTGCTTAATACCCATGCAATTGCTTTGGGTTCCCGTTATCCCTGTTGGAAATTAAATAATTTTTTCCTAAAATGTCTTGAGATGTTGGTAAAATGACACCAAATTATCAGTATTTAACTAAAATAACAACGCTACATTTCAAAACTTAACAATATTGAAAATTGAAATTCAGGACATACCCCATGGTCAAAAAGTCATTTGGGAAACCATTAAGGTGACTGGTTTGAGGAGAAGATGTCTCTTGTTGCACATTTTCCACACAAACCTGTCTCATGCAACATTTTTTTGCTCGAGCCATTCCCCTGCATCAAAAAAGTGCGCAAACTTTCACACAGTTGTGATATCCGACATGTCACCTAATTTGTGTAGTTGTGCAAATTACACAAATTATGTAAGACTAACCAAACATTTTGCTCTGGAATAATTTGTACATAGGATACCCCTTTGTTCTTCCAGACAAATTGGATCCATTTTGGAAAAAAATACAATTTACTCACAAAATCAAAACAAATGCAAAAAATGACTTTGTTTACTTCTTTGCAAAATATTTCACCCATGCATGTTTGTTCATAGCTTGTGAACATTGTTCTGCCTAGCTGTGTAATCTATAATGCATGTGTCCTTTATGTTTAGTAATGCTTGAATACACTACAGCTGCCAAACACAAATTTCAAGATCTTGTATTGTTAATCAGTCTGTCATAACTCATTCACTATTCATAAGCTAGCACTCCGTTGTCTCGCCTGTGAAATACAACCCTATGTTGGGCCGGAAATACAGGGTCAAAATAAGTTTTATTATTCTTGTTATTCCCAAGGTTGACTTAGCCAGTTTGTCATCTCATTATTATAAACATTCATGACTGTATCCATATCATTTTTAGAGGTAGATATAACATTAGAAAAGCAAACAGGTACGAGTAATTTCCAAGAAAATAAAGAGGTAATCCACAAGATGTTGAACATTAAAGATTATTCACAGCAAAGTATAACAGTAAGCAAACAAAGATTTCCACATTGCTTGCAAACATTTTGAAAGTCTCTATTACGTTGTTTATTCTAGAAAGAAAACACAATTTAAATATTCTTTTAAAGTTTATCATTTATACTGAGCAAAATATCAGCAAAAGAAGCAAGTTACACCACATCTTAAAGCGAAAAGCAGTATTGACTTACATGGCATGCATATGTTACAAAGAAAATAACATTCTTAATGAGAGCAAACACTGAACAAGTATAGTGAAATCTATTCACAAAAGTAAAATTAAAAGTGATCTACATGTGTAAATTTACTATTGCACTTTATAGAAAATGTACTACTTTCAGCTATTCACCAATTACAAACGTAATTTTACTACAAAGGGTAGACTTACTTATCTCCATCCCTTGAATTGAGGGGATGGAATTTAGTTTACAAGCACAAAGTTACTACCAGTAACTTTTCACATGCTAGCGGAGTTCTCGGCCACTGAGTAGGAGCTCTTCCTATGATAAAGAATTAGAAAATTTAAAAAAAATACAAAAAATATTTGAATGGAAAATGTGAATGTAAATTAATTTTATTTATTTATTTTAAATGCAGAATATAATAAAACATAAAAAATTGCTTTTTTCATTAAATATTATTTTAATTGTAATATATTAAATTGTGAATGATATTATTTTATAAAGATATATTTAATTAATTAAAAAGAATAACCACCCAAAATAACATTTTTAGATTGTATTATTATGTATTAAAAGTTACAAAAATGTATGATCTGACTGAATTTAATTTAATGTAATCATTTAAATACAGTTAAGATAATTAAAATAAAATATGAATTCATTATTCACAAATAATTTTTCACATAAAATTGAAGTAATATGTATTTTTTAAAAGTTAAAATAGTTTACTTTGTGAGGCACACAACCAACCATCTACAAAGGCAGAGACTGAAATTAGGGGTTTTTCTACTGAATTAGATTAACAATTGCTGCCTGCCTAAAATTTAAAAAGGGTAATCAACAGAAAAAAATGAATAAATAGCCAAACCATAACAACAATCTAAACTTTTTTGAGGAGCTAGACATCCTCCTTACTATGTAACACACTGAAGAAGATTGTCTTTTCTACAACAAAAACAACAAAAGAAAAATCAATATTTTTAATATTGCCAGCAATGTCCAAACCTTCACCCAGTCACCCATTTTGCTAATGAATGGGTCATGTACCCTCACTCATTAACCCAAATAAACATATTTCATGGACAAAACCTCAATAACAATACTCCCCTAACTTAATCCCTATTACCGAATAATCACCCAGTTATGAATATATCTCAGTAATGCACCAGAAAACAAGAAATATCCCTCTGTATAAATAATTATAGACTTTAATTAGGTAATCACTGCACCAACCATTCCAATTTAATGAAACGCACAAATCTATGTTGCTATTTCTATTTTAATGAATCTATTTGGTGTAAAATGAAAAATAATCAATGTATATAGTACAGTATTCTACAAATAGTAAACCTCATTGTGAGGTTAACAAATTAATAGCATTTGCTTTTGTGCCCTCCATATTAAGACATACTAACTGATTAAAATTACTACAAAAGCAATGAAGAGCTCATCTCACCAATGTTAGACTGTTTTGAAGACACGTGTATCGGTTGCATGCATAGGTCAGAATGCAGACACGCAAAGGACACAAAACTGGGAGTACATTTAAGAAAGGTGGCGCTGGGCCTAGTGCAGCACCACTTTCCTTGCACCCCTTATTGCCACCATGCCGCCACCATGTGTGCGCCATATTTTAAATCCAGCGCACCATGGCGCAGGGTAGGGGGCAACAGCGTCATTCTTTTTACGCTGTTGATGTACTATGCAGAGTACATAGGGGCCCATTGTAAATAATGGTATGTCCCCTTTTATCGCCTGCTCTGAGCAGGTGTTGAAAGTTCCAAAATAAATGACACAAGGAAATCTCCTGGATTTCCTTGCGCCATTTTTTCAGCCCCCCTGATAGGGGAATGCCCCTTGCATACATTTTGCATTGCACAGGCATAATGTGGTGCAAGGGTTAACAAAGTGGTGCAATGCATGCATTGCACCACTTTATAAATATGGGGCAGTTGGCGCTATGGCTGCGCTAAGGGGCCACTAGGGGCTCTTAAATCTGCCCTCAGGAGTTCAAAACCAGTAACACAACAGATGGGTGGAATAACTCATTCCAAAGAATCCATAGCAGGCACTATTCTACACTCTATCAATTTATTAAGATGTTAGAAAAAAGCTACTAAAGGCAAAGAATGAAACAATCACATAACCTAAACTCGTAATCCTAAAATTATCTACACTAACCCAAAAAATGCATGCGATGCTAGAAGAGAAAGTCCTAGTATTTGAAACTGTACATGACATAGAGATTTCCTAGATTCTAATGCTTCCATCCTAACTAAAATATAAGACTGCTTTTCAGAACATAGCAATAATGTAACCAGCTATATCAAACCAAAAGTCAAATATAAAATCTAACTCAACGTTTGGCTAACTTATGCAGCATGGATTATTCTCTGCATTCTGGACTTAATATTTCTATTAACCTAACATTAACATTACAGCTACACTTCCTAGAATGACAAATTATAAAAATAATAGTAAATAAGCTACCCACAAATACAAGGGAAAAATGTAAACTACAAAAGACATATTCAATTACATTTAGAAAGATTAAAACACATATCACATTGACCTAAATCAGAATCATGATCTCCTGGCCCATCATCACCATGGCAGAAACCTCAGTGACTATGCAAAATGGTCTGAATTCATGAAACTGCAAGGACACTGGATGACTGAAATCCTCCCATCATATTATGATCCACAAATCACGACAGTGGCTCTTCCAATGCGGAAAACCATTGGCAGTGCAAATCGCAGCGGTCTCAGCTCACATTACACTGAACACAACACCGCATTGGATAGTTGGAATACCACACACGACACACATCTACACACCCGACACACCTACTCACTGCACTATATAACACACTCCTGCACAACCCATAATCCTTTGCAACCCGAACACCACACACAGGCAGAGACAACCAACATTTTAAAGAGACACAAAAAGCAAGAATAGGCACCCATATACATTTTACTACGCACACATCACACACCTGCACAACATATACAACACACATTTTACTACCACACAAAATCAACAACAACCATCACTCACTCACATCACAGCACCTACACCTCACCACTTACCTTTTTCTGCAGCTTTTTATTTTGAACACTACCACACCGTCTTCACCACCACTACCATGTCCCCACAAAAACATCGACATTTCAGGGATGATGAGTTGAGGGTCATGGTGGACGAAATTGTCAGGGTAGAGCCACACCTGTTCAGAAAACAGGTCCAGCGAACACCAATTGCTAGGAAAATGGATCGGTAACAAAGAATAGCCAACAGGGTCAAATCTGTAGGCATCTATACATGCCCAATAGAGGACATCAGGAAGAGGTGGAACAGCCTCAAGTGGAAGGTACAGTCCCTGGCAACCAGGCACCAGCTGGTGGAGATGAAGACTGGCAGTGGGTCCCCACTTCCTGTCCCTACTTTCACAACTTGGGAGAAGAAGGACCAGGACATACACCATCCTGAGGGCCTGACTGAGTGGAGTCAGGTAAGCATCCACACAAAATCCATGTCACCCAATTGTAATGTCCCACATGCTCCCTCACCACCTTAACCCACCCAAATAAACATACCACCCACCACACCTCTGTCCAAATGACCTAATACCCCTCTCTGGCATGCCATGTCCACTAAACTCACCAAGCTGCTAGCTCCCCAGCTCTTGGAAATGGCATGTGAAGTACTGGCAACTCATAGCGCTACAACTCCCAGAATGCAATATCCCACCATTGTTAAAACCTGAAGAGTGCATGTGAAACTAGCTACCAATCTAACCCATCTTGAATATTCAAGTGTGAAACAGTTAACTGACAATGACAGCAATGCAATGGCCCGCTCCTTCTATCATCACAAGGAAAACACAGCTATAGCTGAGTGCCCAATCATAATGGCCTTAGAATAAAGATTCCTGAGATTGAAGTATAGTCACCTGGGGTGAAAATCTAGATGGCAAAGTGGATACACATATTTTGCTTACTCACATAGTGTGTCCCTACTCTGACACTATTGTACATTGTACAGCTCTTTTTTGTGCCATTTATCATACCAGACACTTCACTAGATAACAAAGATGAACACCTACGTAAAACATCAGACAGCCTAAGATGGAAACAGCTTTAAGCATGCTGTATGGAATTGAATTTACAGAGTCTCATATTGTACTAAGATTGTGTATCCACTGTCATTATCATTCCTGGAAATCATGTTAAGGCACTGTTTGCATTTCATACAACCTCAATAATTCCCTAATTGTAACAGCAACTCTGTGTTCTACTTCTCCCACAAGCAACCTTACCATTGTCACCATGGACAGGATACCAGAAGCTGTCACTACCCCTCTGGATGAAGGCCCCAGTGAGGACAACACCGCTGAATGTCTGGACACTGACTACGAAGCTGGTCTATCAGGGTCACCTGGTCAGTCAACAACTGTCAACCTCACCCTGCCCACATCCACTCCTCCCAGCCCTGCTGCATCTACACCACAGGCAACCATTCACCCCCAAACCTGTGTCCCAAGGACTGTCACATCCCTTGTGTGCCCCACACTACAGGTACCTGAGTCTCCTCTTCTCACCCCCTGACAATGATGGTCCTGCCACCACCAGAAGTGGGCACGCTGTGCCAGGGGGCACAGGCATGTGGGGCTAGGGTTAGTGGGATGGACGCTGTGGGCCAGAGGATAGGGGATACAAGGGACAATACTAACCAGGAAAACATCTCCCAAGTCTTGGAAGCATACCAAAATTCCCAAGGCATGATGGGCCAGGTAATCACCATGATAGGGAAAACCCAAAAGCTGCAGAGGGCCAACCACCAGAAAGTCATGCAGCAGTGGCAGGCACAAAATTACATCCTGGACTCCATTTCTGGGGTGCTGAGGGACATCAACACTACCCTGAGTAGGTCTGCCACATAACATCAGGGCTCTTCCACTAGTAATGAGTCTTCAGGCCATTCAACATCTGCGGCTGCTAGTGGAACTGAAGCCCTGCCAGGGGAAGGGCATGCCTCTGATACCCCACCCTCCGTAGCAGAGGAACCCCGCCACAAGCATGAATGTCTCTATGAGGAGCAGATGCCAAGACCAAATCCATTGCCAGGAAGTGAACCTCTCCTGACTTGTTCCCCTTGTGTGCCACAGATACACCCTGTTGACTGTTCTGAAATCTATCACAATTTTCCTATGGTGAAAGGACACTGGACTAGTGTATCCTAAAGGTGTAGCAGCTACCCTTATGATTTCAGCCACCATGACTGAACTCTTCACTGTTTACCTTGTGTTTTTTAAGTTACTAATCACACATATTGTTTTACTGTCCACAATAAATTACACTTAAACACAGGTCCTGTGTAAGTGTAATTTATCAACCATGTGCAACTGTTATGCATGTCAAATACAATATAAACATGTCCGTCTGTATTGTACAACCTTTGCTATGGACATCACACATGGACTCTGTCAGCAGGGGACTCATTACTTTAGGATTCTAACATGGACAGATTTAACAACAGGTGTATACTACATCTACACACATTTATTGCTAGATATGCAAACAGCACATAGAGTATAATTGACAGTGACTTCAGGATGTTTGTTAAGGTGTCATACACTACTAAACCACAGGATACAGACATTAGGGGCATGTCAGTCTTCCTACAAGCCAGAAGGCATACAGATTGGTGCTTTGTATCATCTGGTAAAGCCTTATCACATACCCATACCTTAGCTTCCTAATAATCATACCACATGGTACAGACAGAGATCAGTACTGATGTCCCAAGTCCAGGGATCATTCACTTATATAGATCACATACCTGTAGGCTTGCCACTCACCTATGTCAGTCCACAGAGACATGAGGATTGGTCTGCAAAGTAAGAACACACTGACAGCTAGATTCAAGGTAGATTACATACAACAGAAACCATTGTGATGGTAGGGGCTATTGTTCTTCATTTTCACGTATCACACACATATTGACACACAAATTACACCATTTGACCACCTCTAGCACCCTACAGGTTATCTTGATGGGAAATCATAATTCTACCCGAGTGTCCTGACAGTCTGGCCATGTTAGTTACACTTCACATACCAATGGCAATGAGTACCTATTTTCAGCCATGTCCACTTCTCATGTCTGCCTGCAGTTCCCATTTGCTTCTAACACTGTCTGTGACTTGCCAAGGATGAGGAGCCAAACTGGAACTCAGCAAATCTGTGATTGACAGAGATAAGGGATAGGACATAACACAAACCATTCCTCAGTACAGACAAGTCATGTTCACAAGTGTGACTTTGCATGTGCATTAACACTGTAAATCACTGTGTTCTGTATACAATACCAAAATGCAGTCTGCATGCATAACTTACTTTGCATGTGCATTAACAAAACATGACACTGTAAATTACTGTGTTCTGTACACAATACCAAATTACAGTCTGCATGCATAACTCACTCATAGGCATTGGAACTACCTAAAACCCCATAGATGATGATAAAAAGGAGGTGACATGCCACCCATCAACTCTAGGTTGCAAACTGAAATTTCAGCATTGAGAAGACATCACATACCTTGAGTCGTATGAAGTACTGATTGATGAGATCTGCCCTGAAGTCTCCAGCTTCATCTTCATCTGGCTCATCATCACTTGGCAAATCTGCATTTCTGCCACCAGGTTCTTCTGGCTTGCCCTTATCTTATAGGAATGGTATCTGACCTCCCAGGGCAATATTGCGGAGCATGCAGCAGGTCGCAAATATTTGATATACCTTGTTGAGTGAGTAGAGGTGGGCTCCTCCTGATATGTCCAGGCACTGAAATCTTGCATTCAGGAGCCAAGAAGTCCACTCCACGACAAGGCTTGTCCTTCCGTGGGCCTCATTGTAGCAGACTTCCCCTGGTGTTTTTGGGTACCTCACTGCTGTCAACAACCAAGGACAGATTAGACAGCCAGAGTCACCTGTAAGGAAATAGGTAGAAAAACACATATATCAATGAGATGCACAATGGTCATAGCAGGAAATACACTTTGCAAACACACATGTCATATCAGAATTACCAACCAACATGCCCTCCCTGTGTTGAGTCATGGCATCAGCAGTGGGATATTGCTGTTCCGCATGATGAAGGAATCCAGTAATTATTCTGGGTACTTTGCACTGACTTATGAAATGTACTGGTCTGCCAAACACACCACTTGAACGTGGATGAAGAGGTCGTTTTTCCTGCTCCTACATACCTGTTCATTGGCACTAGGGGGAACCAAGGCTACATGGGTGCCATCTATGGCTCCAACCACATGTGGAATGTGTCCCATAGCATAAAACTCTGCCTTCACATATGCTAAATCCGCATGTTGGGGAAACCTGATGTAGCTCTCCGGGTTTTTCAACAATGCACACAATACATCCTTCAAAACCTGACAGAACATGTGCTGAGGCATCCCTGCAGTTAGCTTAACTGTATTCTGAAAGGACCCAGTGGCCAGGAAGTGTAGCACTGACATGACTTGAATGAAGGGAGGTATGCTATAGGGATTGCAAATGGCAGGCATCAGATCTGGCTACAACTGATCACAAGGATCCATGATTGTATGCCTATTCAGACAATATGTCTGGATAGCATGTTTCTCCTCCATGGTGTGCAAGTCTACTAGCTGGTGGTACAGTGGAGGTTGTTTTCCTCACCTTATGCTAGGGTAACTATGTGGAAACATAAAAATATTGCATGTGACCTGAACAATGTACACATAATGAATAAGTCCATATACAACTCACACATATCTGCATTCAAGGTCAGTTACAACATCTGACATCTACAGTACAGCACATTGCTATGCATTCTATGACACTCCCCTTGGTGCACATTCCATGAATTATCTAATGTACTATACATGCATATTTATCTGCTGACTGTCAGTGTTTGATACTCCAACTGACTTTAAATGTGAAACACACATTGTAGCACCTAATCTACATTACCAATGCACATATGATGTTAAGAATAGGTGTACATGTGTATCACATTAAATCCCTCTGTTACACAGCTTTAGCTACTCACATGAAAAAATAGACTACTAAACCTGAAGGCAGTACTCACTGATAGTTACCACAATATAGGGATTTGTTAATGATGCAGATTCCAAACCTTCCCCATACATGAAAAGTGCTTAAAATGACAGCCACCTGACCTACTGTGCTGGACATGTGGAAGTGACATAACTCCGCTGGCGGATGTTACCATGGCGGTAGGCAGTCACAAATGCAGGGGACATTGCCATTGGAACACATTGCTGCCTTTGGCTGACTTGGGCCACTGGCGATATCCGCTGATTGTGATGGTCCTGTACGTGGTGGGCGTAACCACCATCTTCTGCATTATTGATCACTTGACTCCTTACACTGCTGCCAGCAAGACCTGCACTACCTGAGCTGCTATGTACTGCCTCTTGGAGCTATCATGCCACGTCCTGCAGGTAATAGGGCCCCAGCCTTCACCCCAGAAGACCTGGACAAGCTTGTGGAGGAGGTCCTACCCCTGTATGAACAGCTATTTGGTGCACCAGAGGAGCTGGTGAGTCGAATTGTATACCAATGTCTGAATGGTATGGTGTACCAGAAATGTAAAGTAGTGAAGGTTTTGCTGCATGCAGATGCTAAATTGTACATGAGTGTGAACTGAGAGGATGAGAATGTTTGTCTACTTTCTGTAACTGAAGTATTCTGTCCACTTGTGTTGGTATTGTGCACGTAGACATGACTTTTTCCTTTGGTCTGTGTCATCCATGCATTTCAACACCCTTCAAAAAAAGAGAATCTGAAGTGTCATCGGCAAGCAAGTGAAGACCCTGGAAGTCCACCGCCAGCGGAGAACCCACTGTAGGAAGCAGTGAGAGGACCTGAGACGCTGGACCCGGAAGTCCGCAGACGCAGAAATGGTGATGTTCTGCCAACGAGGGAGGGGTGCCCGTCAGACCTTGACTTCCCTAGTGGCCCACATTTAGGCGGTGACCTACACTCAGTTGGATGGGCACTTAAGGGCAGCACAGCAGCCACAAGGGGGTAAGTACTGATTAAACACATGCACATACCTCTGCCAGTTAAATGTATGATGTCTAATTTTCTCAGCTGTGACAATGTGGTAAGTCTTACAGGTAAAGGCTCTCCTAGGGCGTCATAGTATAACAGTTGCCAACATTGATATACAGATGTGGGCATTGTATTGTGTATAGGGACATGTTACACACCTATGTTAACCAAATAGTATGACAGCATGCAGTGATGCACATGTGACAGTGTCATATGTGAACCTCTACACTGCTATACATATGTGTAACCTGCTGTGTCATCCTTCCCACCTATTTATCCACAGTCCATATACCCAATTGGTAAGTTGTCCAGCTCTCTGGTCTCTGACCAGTCCTATTCAACTGGATCTAGCTGCAACATAGAGTCTATCAGATGAATAACAGAGCCAAATATTCAAATTTTCTGAAACAGATGGAAACTTCATGTGAGGCTGTTATCCCAATCAGGAATTTGGCATGGCATACCTACTACACTCCCCCTGAGGTGTATGGAGGTGTCCCCATTGTTATGTCTGAACTATACATTTGCAAATGTGATGTTTGATCAGGGTGGACATCCTACATAGAGAAACGCATGGTGGTAATAATACATTGACAGTACAAGACAAATCATTGACGTGTTTTCAGACAATGTGTACCATGTATAGGGTATTGAGAAGGTAAGTGACTAGCCTGATGATTCCTTAGGCCATGCATGTTGTCCATGCTACACAGGGCAGTGCAATGCCTATAAGGGTGCAACATACACTGTTTTGTTCTCACATCATGTGCCAATTGGTACTTTGGGCCTTTTTTTGTTGAGGGCTCTACTTTTCAATACTTACCTTTCCTAATCTGAGGCTGTTTAGACAACTTTTATAATGGATCAGTTCATTTCAGCCTCATTTAATAGTGTAGCAGGTGTTCTATTTGACGTACACATGTTGGTGGAATCGGAAATGTTGTTACTCAATTTGCTGGACTCTAGGTGTATGTGTCAATCATGGTTACATTAGAAGTGGGTTATGTCAGTGTTATTTCAGTCCTAAGGATGTTAGGTTACACGTTTGGACAGTTGGTAGTGATGTAGGTTTTTATGTCGTCATGTTGCGGTTTCTACTCAGCATGAATAGCGGAATAGTATTTGGCCTTCATGCACACAACAGGTGTTCATTGTATTGAAGGTGTTGGGATGCTCCTGGTAGTTGTCTGTGGCGTATCCTGTGTGCAAAGTAGGCCCCTATTGATGGACATAACTATGTTGTCTATGTCTCAATGAGTAAGATAAGGGTTCCAGAAACTCTAGCTAAACATTTTTTAAATAATTTTGATAAATGTTTTACTGGCATGGTATGTACTTTTATGAGCCTCACTAATTGGGTATGCCATGTGTAGTGATTTCATCTGAGGTGTTTAACATTATGAATTTTATAGAAAGTCACATGTCAAGTATGTGATTGCAAAGCAACATGCTCTGTTGTAGTCGAAATGAAATGAGTTTACTTTCATGAAATATGACTACTAATGATGGACTGGGAAACTGTGGGTGTGGGGTAGGCAAGATATTGTGATGTCAGTTAACAGCATTTGCTAAGGATGATCTATTGATACAAAGTGATGATCTGTATAGGGAGATACTTTTTATGTTACCAAACATAGTTTGTGTTAAAGCTGAATTGATGGGATGGTGATGTAGTAGTCAGAAGATTGACTTATGTTGTGGGTAATACTGTTGTCATACAGGATTGTTGTAAGTATGTAGTTGTGACATGATGTAGTCTTTAAATGGTTCCTACTTGGGGCTTTCTTAGACATAGATGTGATGTTGCTGTTGTGTATGGTGTAATGTATGTGTATGTTAAGAATGTGATGACCCGCTCTCTCTCTTTGTTTCTCTGTATCAGCATCAGCAGGTGAAGGAGACAGCTGGCCATGGGACCCGAAGTGCTGATACCACTGACACTGAGAGACCCAGTGGCCCGAAAGGCGAGGGTAGTGCCACAGGAGAGACAGGATCCACGTAGTCATCTTCAGAATACTCCTCCAGTGGACCCATCTGGGACCACTCCAGCACCCTCTCTGTCAGCCATCCCCACCCACTTGGTCATCCCCACTCACCCAAGAGGGTGGGCATCTCCTTTGCTGCAGACACCGCTGCCCCTGCCAGCCCTGCTGCCCTCAGTGAGGAGGCTATTGACCTCCTGAGGTCCATCTCTGTGGTTTAGGCAACCATTGTGAATGCCATCCAGTTATTGACAACTCAGATACAACAGAGTAATGTGTTCCTGGAGGGCATTCACGGTGCACTGGCTGGCCTACAGAGATCATTTTAGGCTCTGGCCTCCTCACTGATGGCAGCCAGTTATCTTTTGTCTCCCGTCCCCCTTCCACTTTATTCTTCCCAATCCCAAACTCCTCTTCCCTGACTCAGCCAAAGCACACATACAGACAAGCATGCATCCACCTCAACATCCAAGAGTAGCACAGACAACATAAGCACCAGAAAACACACCACTGGCATGCACACAAGCAACATACACCTGCACACACAGCAACAGTCACAACCTGCCCTGACACCCCCACCACCCTCAGCATCACTGACAACACACTGAACACACACCTACAGACACCACACCAGCATTAACAGATCCAGACACTACATGTATCCCACCCACAGACAGCACCACAGCAGACCCATGGACATCCACCCCATCACCACACCCACAGACACCACAACCACAGACACACCTACATGCAGCACATCCACCATACCTGCAGTCACAACCCCAGCCGACAGTCACCCACCCACCATGGCATCCCCCAGCACCTCTACCCCCTCCTCCCAAGACACATAAACGCCATCAACCACCTACCCAACAGACACCCACCACCCACACACATACCTCGCACAAACATGCACCCAAGACATCCACACCACCACTTCAGACAACCATTCCTTCTCCTTCCACACCCAAACCCCTTTGATATGACTGCACCTGTGTGTCTAAAAAAAGTTTCCTTTCAGAGGTTGCCCTTTTCCCTACTCTTCTCCCACCCGTGATACCCCTAAACTGTCTGTGTCTCTCTCCAAGTCTCGCCCTTCCACCTCCAAGATGTCCCCTGCCCCCTCTGCAAAAATCCATGCCCCTCCTCCTGCCAAGAAGTCAACCCTCCACCAAAAACCCAACCCTCCCCTAAAACTAACACTAAGCCCAAACCCACACCCCCAGGCCAAGTCCCAAACACCCCCCTCCAAGACCTAAACCCAAATCCCTCCCTCAGCCCCCACACCAGATGACCCCTGAGGTGCCTGCCTGCTCCATAGATTAAATGGCAGTCAGGAGTCAATTGTGGGGCACACATATGTGCACTGTGTACATTGAGACATTTATTTGAGGACTGGCCTATGGCCTTTATTTTTCCAATATTATGGATCTATTAATAATTTAAACCAACCTGTTGTTGGTTTCCTTGTTGTATCTTTGTCATGCATTTCTTTCTCTAGTATGGAGTTGTTCCTGGCTGACATTAGTTGTGTGTAGGTATGTGTGTGTGTGTTCTGCTTCGGCTATGTGTGTTGTTTAGGCAGTATGTGAGGTTGTGTGCTGCGTTTTTGTTTGGAAGTGGTAGGGTGTGTGTTGTGTGTTAGACATTTGTGTGTTCAAGAGTTCTTGTTGCGTTGGTATTGTGTATTGATATGTGTTTGTTGGTGTGTTGTGTGGCTCTGTGTGCTTTGACTCTGTGCGTTTTATGTGCATTAAATGTTCGATACAGTGTTTTTTGTAAGTCAATCGGTAAGTAGTATGATTGTGTATTTGTATGTATTTTTTGCCTGTTGGTGTTACATTGTGATGTATCTGTGAAGTGTCACTTGGCAGTGTCCCCTGTGGGTCCCTGCCAAGAGATTGGAGATGGTGCACTTGTGTTATGGTTGTGAGGTGTTGTGGTGCTGTGTGAGTGTGGCCCTGTGCAGTGTTTCTGTGTGTACCTGTGTGTGTTTGTGACATGTGTGTGTATGTGTTGTGGCAGTGGCATGTTTGTTGTGTATTTGCAAGTGTGTGTGTGGCTGTATGTGAGTGTGCATGTTAGTAGGCTATTACGTGTGACTGTCACCCTCGCACCCCCTTCCTGAATGTATGTTGTGTGAATGTAAAAAAATTGACAATCTAGGAGCAGCAGAAAGACATCTAGTTCTGGTTCCATGGCAGCTCCGGATGAGTATGGCTTCCGGAAGGCAACTGTCTCCTTTTATGCAGTTGGTTTCTGCCTGGGTTTCCGTTGTGGTGCGACTGCAGCAGAACCTTGGCTGTGCACAACCTCGTAATCTGTCTGGCAGAAACATGGTCTCTAACGGCCTGCATGTGGCTACCGTCGTCCATGGTGGCCAGACCACAGTGGTGGTACCGGCAGTGCTTTGGCTATATTCTGTTGGGAATATCACCAAGGTCATATTTTGGCAGGCTTCTCCACCAGCCAGTTGGCAGTATGACCGCCAACATGGCGGTCCTGAGACTGCCAAACTCGTAATGAGGTCCTTTGTCTTCACCAAAATACAAGCCCCTTCTACAAAGTCTTGAATCTAATACTCAACAACATTTGGCATAACAACCTTCCTGAATACCTGGAAATAAGCCACCATACTCCCCCTTCTGAAGAAATCATCAGCAGATCCTAACAACAACTACTGACCAATCTCCTTGCTGGCCTATGTTGCCAAAGGTCTGGAGAAAGAAACAACCTCCTCAAAATAACCCAGTACAAATTCAGGCACAAGCAGAGCAGTGAGACTGCCCTCATAACTGCCACAATACAAAATCTGACTGATAATGGACAGAGGAGACACTGCAGCTCTCATCCTACTCAACCTATCTGTTTCCTTCTACATGGTCTCCCACCTCATCCTCATTCAATGCCTCCAAGTGGTTGGCATACTAGTGCCTGCTTCCTTCTGGACCTGCTCTTCACTTACAAGATACACCCAGTTGATCAGCTTGGCCCTCCATACCTCAGCCACTGCTAAACTCATCTTCAGAGTACCCAAGGATCATCTTTCATTCCCATGTTGTTCAACACTTACATAGCACTGGTCGCCAACATAATCTGATCCCAAGAAATCAGCATAATCTTCTAATTAAGTCAACAACACCCAGCTCATCCTCTCCCTCTCTGATGAAACATCCAACACCTGGACCAACGTCACCTCATGCATGTCGAATGTCCCCTGCTGGATGATGACCAACTCTCTGAAACACAACACAGGCAAAACAGAAGTGGTACTCTTTGGCAAGAACAGTTGCACATGGAACTCTACTTGGTGACCAGCAGACTTCCGACCAATACCCTGCCTGACCAATCAAGCCAAGAACTTGGCCATAGTAGTGGACAACCAACGCTCGATGACCAGCAAAGTCATCCTGCTTCTACACTTTAAAGCATGGGTACTCAAAAATATTTTCCCAGGTGCCAAAAGATGTGGTCTGTTATGTGTCCGAGGGCTGCATTGATGCCAGCGGGGTGTGGTTGGGGTGGGGATATTGGGGAGGCATTGGTTGTAAGGTGGGTGTAGATGAAACAAAACACATACATGTAGTTGCTGAATTGCACATTGTAAAACCCGAAAACCTTGGATTAATCCTGGCTTCCCCACTTTACCAAATTGTGTGATCCTAGGCAATAGTTTTATTTCTCTTCCCTTCATTATCACATAAACAGGACCTAAAAAATACATGACTTCATGATGTCCGCTGTACAAAAACTTCTCCTATGTTTGATTTAAAAAAACGATAATGTTTTACTTGTATAATAGGAACCCAGTTCACCCAAAGGGTGCACATAACAACCTACTTGGCACATTTCACTGTTGGCATTGTCAGGGTAGGGGGAAGAATTTATGTCTCTAACTTCATGTTTGAAAACTATCACTTTTGAAATACTACTTTTAAATTTGCTGATATAATCTGATGTACTGAAGTGAAAAGGTTCTGCATGTTAATTAAATACACTGTTTGAATTTTGAGACTTTGGGCCAGATGTAGCAAGGCTTTTACGCCTCGTAAGCAGCGAAAATTTGCGAGGCGCAATCCCACATCGCAATGCCCATTCCCATTTTGCGAGTCGGTAACCTGGTTACCGACTCGCATAATGGGACTGCAAGTCGCAAATAGGAAGGGGTGTTCCCCTTCCTATATGCGAGTCGCAGCGCGATGTAAGATTGCTTTGTGACCGCGAACACGGTCACAAAGCAATCGCAGTTACCACCAGTTTCACACTGGTGATAACCCATTCGCAAAAGGGAAGGGGTCCCCATGGGGCCCCTTCCCCTTTGTGAATGGCCTTGAAAATATTTTTTTAGAGCAGGCTGTGGTCCTATGGACCACTGCCTGCTCTGAAAAAATGGAACTGACCCGTTTCATTTTTTCGTATGTAATGCATCTTGTTTTCCTTTAAGGAAAACGGGCTGCATTACAAAAAAAAACTGCTTTATTTAAAAGCAGTCACAGACATGGTGGCCTGCTGTCTCCAGCAGGCCACCATCCCTGTGAGTGCTGCGACTCGCAAGGGGGTCGCAAATTGCGACTCACCTCATTAATATTAATGAGGTGGGCCTTTGCGACCCCCATGCGACTCGCAGATGGTGTCAGGGACACCATCCTGCATCCGGCATTGCGACTCGCAATCTGCGAGTCGCAATGCCGGAGTTTCCTACGTCTGGCCCCTAATCATTTGTTTGCACTTTGCTGCAAGATTTCTTTAAAATTAAGGTGCTCCTAAAGTTAAATGATGCAGGATTTAACAGTTACCTTCTTTTTTTAAACACTTATAATGCTTTAAATAAATGCTTGCCTGTTTCTTTAACTTCTTTTTTTTATTGTTAGCATCTATTAGTGTAAACAGCAGCAGAGTGCTGATGTGCACCACGGGCCACATGTCAAGGTCGAGAGGGCAGCATGCGGCCCCCAGGCCGTACTTTGAGTATCACTGCCCTAAAGATTGAAATTGTCAAATGGCTCCCAATCAATATGTGCAGAACCAACACCAATGCCATTATCACCAGCAAACTGGATTATGGCAATGCACTTTATATCGCCATCACTGCTGAAATGACCAGGAGACATCAGCTCATACAGAATGCATTGGCTAGTCTCACCCTCAGGCTCGATTCTCAAAATGCACACTGTTCAAAATTCTCACCCACAAATACAAAGGGGGTCATTCCGACTGCGGCGGTCATTCTGACTTTCCCGCTGGGCCTGCGGGCAATCTCCAAAAGATCGCCCGCCGGCCCAGCGGGAAAGCCCCTGCAAAGAGGAAGCCGGCTCCGAATGCAGTGGCACCCGTCGCGATTTTCAGTGTCTGCAAAGCAGACACTGAAAATCTTTGTGGGCCCTGTTAGGGGGCCCCTGCACTCCCCACAACACCCGTTCCCGCCATCCTGTTCCTGTCGGTAAAAACCGCCAGGAACAGGATGGCGGGAAGGGGGTCGGAATCCCCATGGCGGCGCTGCAAGCAGCGCCGCCATGGAGGATTCCCTGGGCCAGGGGTAAACCGTCGGGAAACCGCTGGTTTCCCTTTTCTGACCGCGGCTTTACTGCCGCGGTCAGAATGGCCCAGGAAGCACCGCCAGCCTGTTGGCGGTGCATCCGCGGTCGTTGGCCCTGGCGGTCGGTGACCGCCAGGGTCAGAATGACCCCCAAAGTCTTGCACAACCCAGCCCCCGCTTACCTCAACAGCTACGACAACTTCCATACCCCAATCAGAAGTTTAAGATTGGCCAATCTTCTGGGGGCGTACACCCAAAGCATTCACAAAGGCAGAAATAGCTAATGTAAAAAGATTAATTCTGTTTAATATTTAAAATAAATGTTAATATTTACTATCTAAAAACATGTCAATAGATATTAAATAATACAACTTATGCTATTATTTTAATCCTATTTATTATTTTGTTAGTGTTAAAATGCTCCTGTTATTTAAATACAAAATACATGCAACTTCAACTGAGATAATCTAATTGAAATACACGAGGCATTAGAGAAAGTCAACATATTTGCTGCTATATTAAGTAGACTAACTCCAGACCCACAAAGATTGTGGATAGTGGATTAAAGAAGTGGATAAGATTTACCATATGGACTCCAATGCCTCAAACATTGCAGAAAGTGAATACATGTAGAGAGTCAGATTTAGAACTCCGGTGCAACAAACAATGGAGAACGTGCATTCATTGAGGGTGTCTGATTCACTATTCTAACTTCAACCTAACAAACAATGTGGAAAGTTCATAAATGGAGGTGGTCAGATTTACTGTTCAAACTCCAGCCCAACAAGCAACATGGAAAGTGCATAAATGGAGGTAGGGAGATCTACTCTTCAGACTTCAATACCACAGACAATGGAGAAAGTGCATACCTTGACGATGCCTGATTTAATATTATTTTTCCAGTCCAGCAAGCACTTGGACAGTCTATAAATTGAGGGTATCAGATTTACCATTGAAACCCCAATTTAGCAAGAAAGCAAGCACTGGTAAAAGTGCATAAATGGAGGGGTCAGGTTTGGTATTCGAATCTTAGGCCAACAAATATTGTGAAAAGTGCATAAATAGAGGCAGTTCAGATTTACTCTTCAAACTATAATATCACAAACATTGAGAACAGGCAGAAATGAAGAGGGCGGACTTAATATTCAAACGTTGGCATAAGTGCATGTATTGGACAGTGGGAAAAACAGATATACTTTTTTACACCAAGTCCCACATGAATTGAATGAATATGGATAAACACAAACACATATATAGTATTAATCTGACATTTTTTATTTCATTAATGTTAAAAACATTGCATACCAACTCAACAGACATACTAGATTGCACTTAATAAAGTTTAACATTTTATTTTAAAAAAAATATTGAACTTCAGAATATCTTGAATGCACTTTTTGATAATGTTAATGTGTGAAGCTAAATTACACATTGAATATTTAATATTAAAAGCTTTTGAACCCTACACAGGGCCCCAAATGTACCATTACACCCACCAGGGCAAATGTAATAACATATGCACAACAATAAGTAATCATCAAATACATTCTAACATTAACATAACTAAGGCTATACAACCCTGAACCCCTATCTTTCTCCTCCTCAATAGCTAGGGGATCCATTTCAAGATAAGTTAGCCTTATTGGTCTGGAAATTGAAAAGAGAGGGTTGCAGCAGAAGGAGCTGCCCCCATTTATCAGAGGTTGGCCAGAATTCTAGGAGGCAGCCTCATCTTGCATCCAGGATATGCACTGTATGTATTTTTAAGCATGGTGCAATGATTCTCAATGATGACGTTTCTGTGCACTGTGTGGTTATTGAGATTTTGCCGTTTTTGTGAGATAGTTTCAATCTCAATCTGGTTCTTCCTGCTCTTAATTCTCAGGGATCAGCTATTAGAGAATTTAGAGCACCAAGAGGATCTTGGCAAGAAGGAAAATCCATTTGACAAGAAGAAAAATCCTACTGGAAGTAGTTGTCATGGCTCAAGTACTATCAAGGGTGGAGTACTGTAATGGACTTTATCAAAATATTTCTAAACGTTTGTTGGGCAAACTACAGATACCACAGACCTCACCTGCCTGGATGTTATTGAAGGTACCTAAATTTCACTCAGCCTCTCCAGCCATCAATAGACTTCACTGGTTGCTAGTGAAGAAGCGTGTAATCTTTAAGGCCTTGTGCATTGCTTGCAAGGCATTGACAGGCTCATGTCCTACATACCTAAGGGACAGCTTTCATTTTATGTACCACACAGGACTCTTTGTTCCAGTTCAGCCAATAATTTGGTTCTCCCTACTCATAAGCTCTCCTCCTGAAGAGGTAGGTGCTTTGTTATCTGTATAGCTCAGAACTGGAATTAGCTCCCATCAGAACAAAAACAGCTCCTTCCTTACTTCTGTTTGGAAACAGGTTAAAAATGTGGCTTTTCAGACAACAGTATCTCCCGGAAAGGCCTCATACATCAGGCTCCTAACTTCAGTCTTGCAGCATATAACTAACTTTGTCAGGTAGCGCCCGGACGTCCCCAGGTATTTGCTTGTGCTTTATAAATGTTCCAGTCAAATCATATTGTTGAGACTGTTTAAGAGTTTTTTTTTAAACAAAGATTAATGTGTGAACATTGGTCCTTCATGGGACTATCCTTTGGTTTTGGTGGCTTTGATGTTTCATCCCTTAAAAACTGTGAATTATTTGAATATTATGTTCCTGAAAATGAAGACTGCTTTCTGGTCGCTGTAAAGGCAGCTAAAAGGTAAGGAGAATTAAGAACTCTTTTTGGAAGGCTTCCCTATCTCTCTTGTTCAGAAGATACAGCTTTGTTTTACCAACAGATCGTTCATTTTTGCTGAAGCCGGCTTCCTTTTTTAATTGATTTCAAGAGTAGATCCTATGACATTTTTTTAGCATCCTTCTTCTCCTGAGGAAGAATATCTTCATTCTATGGGTATTGCCAAAGCTCCTCCATCTATGTAAGCGGGCCCCATTTTTTCAACAAGTGTGACAATCTTATTGTGACTTTTGGAATTTCAAATCAAGGAACAGAGCTTTGTTTTGTAAGTCATTAGATCAGATCTTTTTGCCTAGCCATAGTCCATAGCAGACATTCTTGAATCAATGAGTATGCAGGGTAGGCCCACCAGAAGATTATCTGTTTCCTAGGCAGGATTTAAAGATGTTCTCTTTCTCAAAATGTATTGAACAGCTACATGGACAGCTCTTCATATGTATGGCTATTATTATAGACTTCATGGACTGCATAGCATTGATAAACATTTTGGGGCTGGTGTGTTAAGCTACACTGTGTCATCATATATTATAGCTTTCAATAAATCATTTGATGTGCAATGAAATCTATTTTTGTTTTTAATGTTGGTGAAGCCATTGAGGTTTTGTTATTCCTCATCAGTAATCTCTAGGATGAATATAAGGGATGTAGAGATAATGGCCTAATTATTTACTTGTAATTTTTATTACTCCCAATCCTACTTGCTTTTGTCCGAGTCAATATGATCCACCCTCCCTCCTTTGTATTTAACAGCCTTCAACTAAGCTTGGGATGCGAGGAGAATGCTGGAAAAGTAAGCCTATTTGTGACAATCAGTTGTGTGAGCTGGCTTTCATTTTCAGCATTTTCTGTCAGTTCATGTCTTATGATGTATGATCACTTCATAAGTAATGACTGGGATGGGAATGAGTAGGGCTAGGAGTAATTAGGATTATGTTAAGCAATCAGGCCATTATCTAGACTATCTTTAGGGACTTAAGAAAACCTTAACTAATTGCAGTACTTATTTGAACCATCTTTAGTCCATGTGTTTCCCTCAAGGAAGGCTGGTTTCCCGAATAGGCCATAACACTCCAAGTGAGAATATTACGCTACCCCAAATGTTAGATGTATTGATTATACTTTCCCACATGCTCTCCAATATTTGTCTTCCTTACTTTGCATCTCATTTAATGTTCTTCAAAATAACAACTACATATCTATTTAGCATCATAACATTATCCTACATAGTATTTGAATCTCATTAACATAACTTTGCACTTTTGAAATTCATAAATGTCACGTCCCATTTCACAGTTTTAAATTTGTACACTGTTCCTCTGTTCCTCTTTTTTCCGCTATCCTTATGTAAAAATCAAATATATTCTTAGACCTTCATAAAAAGAGGCCTGGTTACTCCTGTTAGGGCAGATATTTCTGTAATTGCCCAATTGGGGAATATGAAATTCACTGAGTTTCATGGAACCTCTCATTTTTCCCCAGAGATTTTCGCTGTTCAACTAAGTAGGGGAGAATGAAAAATTACCAGGACAATCATACCTGGAAATACCAATTCCCCTGGTAATTCCTAATTACTTATGTTAATTACACACTCCTGAAGATAATGTGACTCCGGAGAGGATAACTCAGGGGATGCAGAATTAACATCCCTGCATCCAGGAACCTTGTAAGAAGGTTCTTCAGGTTATCATAGAAAGTTTCTGTTTGGACCGTCTGAAAAGATAGCACTTCCACAGGGGAGTTAATAGGTGGTAGGATGGCCCATTCACCTATATGTTGTGCATTACTTCTTACATAGAAAACGCTTGATGTGGAGATCTCTACACATAGGTGGATATCCCCTCATGGATAGAATACACCATTCCATGAGATCTCTGCCTAGATTTAGACTTACCAGTCTCAGCCTCCTCAAATGAGGGGATAAAGACCTCTGCCAAATTTACCACAGTAACATTACTATTGGTAACTTTGAAGCTGTTTGGGTAGATCTCTTCCACAGGGGTGGATATCACCAGATAGATAGTAAACGTTTAAAATAATAATACATCTCAATTACATTATAAAATATAAAATATCCTTACTTAATACTTTTTCACCTTGGGCCATCAATCTAAAATAATGCGAAACATAGGCTCAAAAACATAACATCCTATTCAATTATATTGAAAACATCCTATTTATGTATATTATAAAATAATGGTTTATATATAAAATAGATTTTAAATTAATAGTAATGATGACAATGCTTATTCCTCCACGCCCTTTAAGGTGTCATGTGCATTAATGTATGTATGTTAGGTTTTATGTTACAGTTTTTTAAAATAAATTTTAAGTTACCATGTAAATTAAATAAATTCAAATGTTAGCATTTTGGTTAGACAAAAAATAACTATTTTAGATAATAATAAACAATTTTTTTATAGTACAAATATTGTAACCTTGAAGATACTTAAAAATAAATGTACATTAATATGAAAGGCATTTTAATCTACTTTGCATTTGTTCCTATAATTTGTAACAGGTGGTGTCCTTCTGTTATGCCATTGCTTCCTATGGGTGTGTGATGCAGTATCAGTGGTTGACCATGTGTGGTGCTTGACTTAGTGCAAGGTTTGGCTGGAGTCTGTTTAAGCCTATTTTGTCAGTTAATGCTACTGCAGTAAATGAATGCACATACTTTTTAAATTTTAAGTATCTTATTTATGGACATGATTTGTATGGGCCTGTCCCTCGCTAAACCCCTCTTTTCATTTTACTAAACACCTTCAGTTTAGTGATAGTTATTACCCATTTCCCCACCACTCTTCCTTGTCTCTCCCACATTTACTTCTAGAACCTAATCCTCTGTGTGGGGCAATCTCTGCACCTGTGGTGGAAGTCACTATATAAAAAAGACAGAAGCGACAAAAGTAGAGCTCTCTGACTTGAGATTTGTGAATTAAATTTTGAAATACATAAAGTAATACTACTTTACATATTCCAAAATGGTTTTTGTGAATATGGCCCATCAGCAACTGTTATGTGGGATTCTCCAGCAAAGTGCTGAGCTAGAAACATGTGTTAGAATACTCATATGTGCTTAGCATATGAAGTGGTACACCATGTGATTATTCCACTCATTTATGTACTTATGCTTGAACAACTTCCTAGCTTTATGCATTTTATTTTGTTGGAATGTTTATAAGGAGTAAACCTAACACTGTAGAGCAGCTGACATAGCAAAAAACTACATAGCCAAATGTGTGAGGAAAGAGAGTTGTGTAAACCATATGAATTCAGGGCAATAAATTAATACAACCAATCAATGAACAACATCATGGCATTTGAGGCAAGGAAGAAAGAGATAACTTTTGGATGTGAAAAAGATGTTGAAGTAATGTGTTTTGAGTTCATGCAAGAATGAACAGGCACGTTTAAGGTGCAGAGGGAAGCTGTTACACAGTTTCTAGCCATATGACCAGGAAACCTTTAGGTGGGTGTGCTCTAAGTTATTCTTTTGAATTTCCCTGCCTGGCGAGTGCTATGATCCCAGTGAAGCATGTGCACAGTGAACAGACACAGTGGGGCCAGTTTACATTAATAGATGTACTTATTTGTTGATCTAGAATACAATACAATACAGTATTGATTTCTAACTCACGCGGCTGCATCGTAAGTGGCGTCACAGCGCTAGAGGCTAAGAGGTGCAGTAAAAGATTGAATCACAAATTATGCAGGATGCCTTATTGTCAAACAAGTATGTCTTCAGAAATTTACAAAAGATTGATCTTGAGGGTGTGAAGCAGAGGGTTGAAGGCAAAGAGTTCCATTGTATGGCTTTGCTGACCCTCTGAACATGTTGACGTTTTTGTCCACTGCAAAGTGATCTCTACTGATGGTAGAGAACCAGTCTTTTCTTCAGGTAGCTGGGACATTTCTGCTCACATGCTCTGTAGGCAAATGTTAGGACTTTACATTTAATGAGGCTAACAATAGACAGCAAGGGAGGGCTGAGCAAAAGAGCAGTGACAGAGGTACAAGCTGGACTCTTCAGAATCAGCAGGGCTGCCACAATCTGTATGATCTGCAGTCAGTGAACCAAATAGGATGGTAAACCTAAGTACAGGCTATTCGCATAATCTGGTATTGATTTTACAAGTGCATGAATGACAGATGTATGGCTTTCCACTGGGATCAAGTGGATCATCTTCCTGACCGATTTCAGTGTAAGAAAATAGCTAGCAGACACAGCTCTAACCTGGGTTTGAAGGATAGTTTGAAATCAGAATTGACCCTAAGGTTCCTTATCATTGATGCAGGGGAAGAAGGGGAGCCTATCTCGGAAGGCCACTAGTTTCAGGAGTCTGGGTGACAGTCAGTGCTAAAAACGAGTATCTCGGTTTTGTCAGAGTTTATTTGAGGCAACTCGTTCACATCCATTCACTGGCAGCCCTCAGACATCCCTTAAACCCAGTTAATGCACCTACCTCCTTTTCCTGGAATAAGAGCATCAACTGTGTGTTGTCTGCACAAGAGATGACCCTTATGCCCCATGCCTCCACTAGCTTAGCCAAAGGGGCCAAATAAATATTAAAAAGCATTGGACTCAGGGCAGAGCCCTGAGGTTCTCCGTAATCAAACCCCTTTGTGAACTGTTCTCCAAAGAAGAATTCAGCCAGGCCCAGGCTGGAACTTGGATGCCCATGTCCCATAATATGCCCAAGAAATCTACTGCTACAGCAAAGAGCAACACTCTACTCTTTTGCTTTTTCTGGGTGGAGATTTACATCTGGGTGCGGACTTACAGATCTCCACTCCCACATGTAAATGAGTAGAGCTTCTTACTAGCCATTTTATGACTTTATTACTATACTGACTTTTCAGCTGCATGTGGAGATCTCTGGGGAAAAATAGGAAAATTGGTTAAAGTTTATTGTTTTACAAAAATACATAACATCATTTATTTTAAAATACATATGCAAATTCAATAAAAAAAATATTAAACTAAAACTAATAAAATAAAAGTTACCCACGTTACCTGTTCTAAATAAATTTGTGTTAATTTATAAATTAATCTGAATACATGATGTTGATTGATAAGCATTCATTTTCAACAATAATTTAAAAATTAGCTCACCTCCCACTAGCAGTTTTAATACATTTTGTAACAAACTTGGTTAAAAGTGATATTTTTCATGGATTTAATATATATATATTTCTTTTAAAAATGTATATAAGAGTAATTTATTTTCCAGTTAAGTGTATTATTAAATGGATAAACAAATACAATTTAAAAATTATTATAACTTATTTTTATCACTAAAAATGAATCAATATATAGATGTAATTTAAATTTCGAATTAATTTAACATAATTCATATGAGGTGTTAGATTTATTCCCTGCCTTGATTGTTTTCTGTGGGAGTGGGTTGCAGTTCCACTGACTGGTCATGCATGTTTATTGACATACTCCAAGCCTGACCTGGGGTACATTTCATCCTGTTTTGCCATTATTATGCTTATTGTAAACTTTAAAAGTATATTTTGTGAATTGCACTGGCTTAAGGCCCGATTACGAGTCTGGTGGTCCTAGGACTGGCAGACTCGCCGTGGCACCCAGACAGCTGCGGCGATCCATCTCTCACATTACGAGGTTAGGGGCAGACCTGCTAAACTCCCACCGTCCCCGCCAGGATCAGTGATCCTGACGGGCTGATGGTGGCCCTGGTTGTAATCAGCCAGGGCGGCGCTAAACTCAGTGCCGCCCTGCTGATTGCAACCTTGTTCTCCACCAGCCTTTCAATAGTGGTTCCACTGCCATGAAAAGGCTGAGGGAGAACAAGTGCCGGGCACCACAGGGGGGGCCTGCATTGCCCATGGAATGGGCAGTGCAGGGGTCCCCCAGTCCAGCGCCCTCGAAATACACACTGTCTGCTGTGCAGACAGAGTACATTTCAAGGGTGTTGCTGCACCTTTCCCACTGGGCTGACCAGTGGAAACCTTGGTTTCTGCAGCCCAGTGGGAAAGTTGTAATATGGCCGGCAGGGAGGTCACCAGCACCGTGACGACCTCCTAGTCAGGAGTTTGGCGCACAGGTGGTTCCACCTGCTAAACTCATAATCAGCCCCTTGGTCTTTTTTATGGGTGTGTATTTTGTATTAGCATATCCTGCGCTAAACCCCTCCTTAATTTCCCCTTAATCTCACCCATTTCGCAGTAATCATTCTCTATTTTCCTACCATCACCCAGTACCTTCCACATTTACTGCAAAAACATTTACCTTTGTGTCGGGACATCTCTGTCACCGTGGTGGAGATTTATGAACAGAAAAGAAAGGCAGGGTGGAAGTGGAGATATTCACCAGTATGGTTATGAGCTGCATTTTGTAGTAAGCAAATAACACTACTGGAGTGGTCAGGGCAGCTGAGTTTAGCTGATCAAAGCGTCTCTGGAGGGTTGTTAATATCAAATTCACAATAGATTGTCAATAAATCTTGAGATTGCCCAGGGGAACAAAACATGTGATCTCTGTCAGGTGTGAACAGATCCCAAAGCAGAAAATAAATGACAACAAAGAAAGAAGAAACAACGGACACTATTACGTTTTTTGTCTACAAGAACCGAGCTCACAGACAATAGGTTTAGTTATTTTTGTGTACAAGTAACACCTTTTCTTTTGGACTCTGTGCCATTCGGGTGTAATGCTGACACTTAGGCCGTCATTGTGACTGGCCTGGAAAAAGGTCTGGATTTTCCACACCTGTGGTGTTAACCATCCTGAGTGTGGAAAATCTGGTTGTTTACAAATTGGACTCTAGGTAGCAGTGGCGGCCGGCAGCTTTAGGAGGCAGGGGGCGGGTGGAAAGCACACACACACACACACACTCATTCTTTCACACACAGACACGCACATCCATTAACAACACTCATGACATTCAAACATGCACGCACGCACCAAACATTCCTTTTAAAAGATCACACACACTGCTTCTTTCACACACACGCATGCATGCGCATCCATTAACAACACTCATAACATTCAAACATGCATGCTCGCACCAAACATTCATTTTAAAACATCACACACACACTTACCTTCAGCCTCGAGGTCCCAGGAGGGTTGGGACTGCTGCCTTCCCTCACTGGCTGACCTAAGAAGCAGCAGTCCCAGCCTAGTCACAGAGTGGGATGGGGGTCAGTGAGACTGCTGACCCCACTCTATGACAAAGTGTCAATGATTAACACTCGCCCTGGGCGCTTCAGGGCTTAAACCTGAAGCACCCAGGTCGAAATCAATGGGTGACGCTTTCCTCGTCACCCAGGGAAGGGCCTCGAGGCACCTTTGCTGAGCTGAGGAGGTGACGCCCATGGGAGCTGTGACCTCCTCAGCCCAGCAAAGTTCAGCTCAGGCAGCCAGGAGTCTGCGCAAATCGCGCATGTCTCACTCCTGGCTGTCTGAGCTGAAAATGAAGAGTGTCTGTCAGGCTGACCTTTGTTCAGCCTGACAGACATTCTTCATGAGGGACAAAAGGTGGGGGGGCATGGCCCCTCGGCCCTAAAGGGGCAGTGCCTGCTGGGTAGGGTGACCAGACATCCTGTATTTCCCAGGACAGTTATGGGTTTTCAAGGGGCTTTCCCAGGTCCCTCACACTTTTCCTAATTTTAAATATATTTCCCATTTTTTGAGACAAAGGTCGATTCATCCTGCAAAGAACAATTAAAACGTGTGTTCTGGTTTCCATTAAAGTAAAATCAATTAGATGTTGGACTAAGGTTTTTAAGATAAATCACCTATGTCTGGCCTGTCCCATTTTCTGCTTCTCAACATTTGGTTACTTGATTATGCTAACTCTGAGTGTCCCATTACAAATGAGGAATTACCAGGGGAATCGGTGTTGGAAAATGGGTTATTGGTAGGGCAGGTAGGTACCTACACCTAGCAACAAGCCACTAACCTCCACATAGGTACAGTTAGGTCTCAGTAAATTAATCCCAGCTCAACCCTTGGTAGCTTGGCAACGAGCGTCAAGGCTTAACTTAGGAGACAAAGTGTAAAGCATTCAAATATCACAAAACAGTAATTAAATAAAACACAGGAAACAGTTTAAAAATCCAAAACCAATTTATAAAAATAGTTTATATTTTTATCTTTAAAATGACACAAAAACGATTAAAATCGGTTCAGGGGAACCGGAGATATGAATTTTTAAAGAATTATTACTTTTCTAGCGCTTAGAAACAAAAAGCGCCAATCGGGTCATCTGGTTGCACCTCGACCGGGGCAAAGTCCAACTTTCAGGCCGACCGCGATGGAGCCCTGCTCGGCTACAGGTCGCGGGAGGCCTCGGTTAAAAAGTTACCTTCTGACTTAGTCTTTATTTTGAAGTTTTTCTTCACCGGGACGAACCTGCCAGTTGAATCCGACCTCCTGGAGCCCTTGTCCGGATACGCGATGTGGGTTTCCTCGGTGGAGACTTTTACCTTCGGACTTAGTCGTTTTTTCGAGATGAAAATCCTTCGACCGGGGTAAACCTGGATCTTGATCCGACGTCCATGGAGCCCTTCTCGGATACGATGGCTGGGAGGTCCCGGTCAACTTTTTACGTTCGGACTTAGGTGGTCATTCTGACCTCGGCGGTAAAAGGCGCCTACCGCCGGTCAAAAATCCTCCATAATCCCGCCGCGGTCGCGGAAACCCGCCACGGTCATTCTGACCCGCAGAAGGCAAACCTCCGAAAATCCGACAGCCACAACAGACCGCCAGACCAGCGGTCGGCGGAAAAGTGGAGGTGACAAAACCTCCACCGTCACGCCAACAGAAATACGCCCATGCCATTACGACCCACGAATCCACGCGGCGGTCTTTCAAACGCGGTATTCCATTGGCGGGACACACCGCCGCGGTCAGAATACACACAAACGAACAAAACTCAGCCATATTGGCCGATTTGAATACCACACACCTGATACACAGACACACACCACTCCCACACACACAATACAATATAAAACACACACCCACCTCATCCACAAACCCCTACGACAGAAAATTCTGAAAGAAGGCCAGAGCGAGACACCACCATCCACAAACTAGCAGCCACAGCCACTCAACACCATCACCCACACACTATCCACACACCAAACAACACACACCACCACACTCAACACACTTAACTACACATACTCCACCCCACACATCATACACACCACCCCATGGCACCCCAAAGACACCCCCGCTTCACAGACGAAGAACTCAGGGTCATGGTGGAGGAAATCGTTCGGGTAGAGCCCCAGCTGTTCGGCACACAGGTCCAATACACCAGCATTGCCCGGAGGACGGAGCTATGGCAGAGGATTGTCGACAGGGTCAACGCTGTGGGACAGCACCCCAGAAATCGGGAAGACATCAGGAAGCGATGGAACGACCTACGGGGGAAGGTGCGTTCCATGGTATCCAGGCACAACATCGCCGTGCAGAAGACTGGCGGAGGACCCCCACCTCAACCCCCACAATTTACAACATGGGAGGAGGAAGTCTTGAACATCCTGCATCCTGACGGCCTCGCAGGAGTCGGCGGAGGAATGGATACTGGTAAGTTGAAGCTTCACTACTGCTTCCCCCCCACCTGCATGCCAAATCAGACCCCAACCCTCACCCCCATCCTCGAACCCCACCCTCACCCCCACCACCATCCTCACCCCCACCCTCACCCCCACCACCATCCTCACCCCCACCACCATCCTCACCCCCACCCCCAGCACACCTATTCCCTGCCAATGTCTCACCATCACAACCCACACATCCCAAAACCTAGGCCTGCATGCGTCCACTAAGCATGGACACCCATCACCAAAGCATGCCCAATGCATATACACATCCCCCCCACAAGCCACCCTCACCAAAGCCCCCACACACGAATGCCAGCACTTGGGGACACGGGAACCCACAGATACACCCATATGCCACACATTGAAACTATAACCATACCTCTATACCCCTGCAGGACCCGACCGTCAACACACCGCCGCGGAGGGCCCAGAATTCTCCACACCCCCCACCCAAGAGGCCGTCAGCGATGACAGCAGCTCTGTCGACCTGGACACCGATGACCAGCCCGGACCATCGGGGACCTCTGGACAGTCGGTTCCCCTCACACAGGCCCAGGCCACTACAGACCCAAACCCCTCTGGGAACACCAGCACAGCTCCCACCCAGCGGGCCCATGCCTCTGTCTCCAGGGCGCGTCAATCTGCAGTGTGTCTACCACTACAGGGCACCCAGGATAACCCACCACCCCAACAACAACAGGGACCTGGGGGCAGTGGTAGTGGGCACACCGGCCAGGGGGCAGAGGCCCAGGGAAACAGGGCAACTCGGAGGGCAGCTGTGCGACAGGGGGGGGACGGGCCCAGGGAACCCACTCTCCACGAGGCCCTCACCACCATCATGGGAGCATACAACCGCTCCCAGGAGACGATGGCGACGGTACTGGCCCGGTTCCAGGAGATCCAGGTACTGCAGGAGGAACACTATCGGGGGTACAGGGAGGACATCAGAGCCCTCACCTCCACCCTGGTTACCATGGTAGGGCTGCTGCAGGACCTCGTCAACACCAGGACGGACACTCAACAACACCCAAGGGCCCCTGCCACTAGCCTGGACCAAGAACAGCCAACCACCTCCGCCGGCGCTAGTGGACAGGAGGCCCCCGCACAGCAGCAGCCCACCAGACCCCCACCTCCTGCAGGAGAAGAACCACCCCGCAAGAGGGCCCTGAGATCTCGCAAGAAGACAGAGTAGGATGTCAAGACCCCCGCCAGCAAAGGATACCACCTGATGTCATCCCACTGTCCCACATTGTCACCCTGTCCATCCTTGAACTGCCCATGCTCCATCTCTCCACAGGCCTCTGGACAATGCACCTGTGTGACTGTTACTCTGGACTCTGCCATGGACATTCCTTCACCATAGCCCCCACCCACTTGAAACCACCCATCCCATTTTGAGCACTTAAATAAACACCTATTTTGCACAAAACTATCTGGAGTCTGGCTGTGATTTCAAAATATTGTAATTGACATGACAGTGCAAATATGTCCTTGTACATAGTGAAGTCAACAAACAGCTGCCACAAAGCTGTAGTCCATGGGGAAACGAAGCACAGGACTCGTAGTGGGGACCCCAGATCTGAAATAGGGAGGGAAAAGCCACAACTCAGTCATCATACACTGGGGCAAATAGACAGGCAGCAGAGATGCAGGAGAGTAGTTCACATTTACTAAATTATCTTTGAATTGTTACCTGTGTCCTATTGGAAGTACTGTTCAATGATTCTGTCCCTGTTGTCTGTTTCAGCCCCGTCGTCTTCCTCCTCGTCACTCTCCTCAGGTTCCACCGCTGCCACAACACCACCGTCTCGACCATCCTCCTGCAGGAAAGGCACCTGGCGGCGCAAAGCCAGGTTGTGAAGCATGCAGCAGGCCACGATGATGTGACACACCTTCTTAGGTGAGTACATTAGGGATCCACCTGTCATATGCAGGCACCGAAACCTGGCCTTTAGGAGGCCAAAGGTGCGTTCGATCACCCTCCTAGTACGCCCATGGGCCTCATTGTACCGTTCCTCTGCCCTGGTCCGGGGATTCCTTACTGGGGTCAGTAGCCACGACAGGTTGGGGTACCCAGAGTCCCCCAATAGCCATACACGGTGTCTCTCTAGCTGTTCCATCACGTAAGGGATGCTGCTATTCCTCAGGATGTAGGCGTCATGCACTGACCCTGGGAATTTGGCATTTACATGCGAGATGTACTGGTCAGCCAAACACACCACCTGGATGTTCATTGAATGGTAACTTTTTCTGTTCCTGTACACCTGCTCCCTGTCTCTTGGGGGAACCAAAGCCACATGGGTCCCATCAATGGCACCAATGACGTTGGGAATATGTCCAAGGGTGTAGAAATCACCCTTCACTGCAGCCAATTCGCCCACCTCAGGGAAAATGATGTAGCTCCTCACGTATTTCATCAGGGCAGACAACACTCTGGATAACACCTTCGAAAACATGGGCTGAGACATCCCAGAAGCAATTCCCACTGTTGTCTGAAATGACCCACTTGCCAAGAAATGGAGTACTGACAGGACCTGCACCAGAGGGGGAATCCCTGTGGGTTGGCGGATGGGGGACATCAGGTCGGGCTCCAGCTGGGCACACAGTTCATGTATAGTGGCACGGTTAAGACGGTAGGTCAGGATAATGTGGCGTTCTTCCATTGTCGACAGGTCCACCAGCGGTCGGTACACGGGAGGATTCATCCGTCTCCTCGCCAAATCCAGCGGACGGTGCCTAGGAAGGACAACATGGAGCACACAGTCAAGCAACCCACAGGTACGTACTCACAGCTAGCACAGTAAACGATTCTCTATGCAGTGAATGGCGTGTCTGAGTGGCTATCCAAGCCTAGGCCTGTGTGACGCAGTTGAAATTGAGCCATGTGGACCCTCGAAATGGCGGCTGCCTGACCTGTGAAGTGTGACAATGGGATGTGAGGTTAATGCGCTGGCGTGGCACACCGCGGCGGGCGGCGGGCGAAGACCGCGGCGCGAAGCCGCATTGGTTAACATTGAAGCCTATGGGTTTCAGGAGCCAATGGCGAAGGGCGCCGGCGGTGGCGGTACGCACCGCCGCGGTACGCACCGCCGCGGACGTGACCGCCATTTTCTATCTACTTATCCACTTGCGACTTGAACTTTCACAGGAGAGGACCTATACTGCAAGTGTTGCTGTGACCTCGGTCTGGAAGGGACAATGGCTGCTGCGCCTGGGGAAAGGGCCCCTGCCTTCACTGGAGAGGAGTTGGAGAAACTTGTGGATGGGGTCCTCCCCCAGTATGCGCTACTCTACGGTCCTCCAGACCAACAAGTGAGTTTAATTCAATCTGGATTTGGGGCCACTGGCTGGCTTGGGGGCCTGGCGGGGGGCCTGGCGGGGATGGGGGGCGTTGGGCCTGGCTTGGGGGCCTGGCGGGGGCCTGGCGGGGATGGGGGGGCATGTTGGGGCTGGCGGGGGGCCTGGCGGGGATGGGGGGGCATGTTGGGGCTGGCGGGGGGCCTGGCGGGGATGGGGGGCATGTTGGGCCTAGTGGGGGGCCTGGCGGGGGGCCTGGCGGGGATGGGGGGGCATGTTGGGGCTGGCAGGGGGCCTGGCGGGGATGGGGGGCATGTTGGGCCTGGTGGGGGGCATGGCGGGGGGCCTGGCGGGGATGGGGGGGCATGTTGGGGCTGGCGGGGGGCCTGGCGGGGATGGGGGGCATGTTGGGGCTGGCGGGGGCATGGCGGGGATGGGGGGCATGTTGGGCCTGGTGGGGGGCCTGGCGGGGGGCCTGGCGGGGATGGGGGGGCATGTTGGGGCTGGCGGGGGGCCTGGCGGGGATGGGGGGCATGTTGGGCCTGGTGGGGGGCATGGCGGGGGGCCTGGCGGGGATGGGGGGCGTTGGGCCACTGGCAACGAAAATGCAGACAAACTTGAACGTGGTATTTCTCCCTCCCTGTACGTGTCACATAGGTCCGCGCCCATGAGAAGATCGGGATTTGGCGTGCCATCGCCAAGGAAGTCCGGACCCTGGGGGTCCACCATCGACGGGGCACCCACTGCCGTAAGAGGTGGGAGGACATCCGCCGCGGGACCAAGAAGACCGCCGAGTCTCTGCTGGGGATGGCCTCCCAACGTAGGTGGGGTGCCTGCCGTCAACTGACCCCCCTGATGTTCCGGATCCTGGCGGTGGCCTACCCTGATTTGGATGGGCGCGTGAGGGCAGCACAGCAGACACAAGGGGGTGAGTACAAGCATTATCTACTCTGTTGTCGCGCAGTGGAGGTGTCTGGGTGGGGGAGGAGGGCTGTGGGTCCCCCTAGGCCAGGGCGATATCTGTAGGCTGGGCCCCCCCGTAAGCCCCTGTGTCCCCAGCCACCACCCTCAGTAGTTTGTCAGTACAGCCATCCCTGGGCCGTGTCATCCATGGGTGCAGTTGTCAACTCTAGGCGTGTAGGGCATGTTCCACGGAATGGGTAGCGGACCCCAAGTGCGCAACTTAGTGCAGGGGGCATCTGTGTCTGTCATGTCCGCTAACTGTACCGGAGATCCATGTACTCAATATCCCTTTATTTCTCTCTCCCCCCCCCCTTTTTGTTTGTCTTTCTGTGCTTGTGTGCATCAGCATCATCAGGCGGAGGAGAAGTGGCATCGGGGCAGGAGGGAGCTGCATCTCACATGGCCCAGGAGGGCCATGCCACAGAGTCAGACTGGACCAGTGAGACGGAGGGCGAGGGGAGCTCCACAACGGGGACGACTGGACCCTGCAGCGACACGGACACGTCCTCGGAAGGGAGCTCCCTTGCGGGGGTGGCACCATCCGTGCCCCCCGCCATTACAGGTACAGCCGCCACCCAGCGCACCATCTCCGCCCTCCCAGCAGCCCCTCAGCGTTCGCCCCGTGCCCGCTCTGCCAGGAAGCCGGGCATCTCCTTCGCCCCAGGCACCTCAGGCCCTGCCCCTGTTACCCCCGCTGCCCTCAGTGAGGAGGTCATTGACCTCCTCCGAACGCTCATTGTTGGGCAGACTACCCTTTTGAATGCCATCCAGGGGGTGGAGAGGGAGGTTCATCGCAGCAATGCGTACCTGGAGGGCATTCATTCGGGTCAGGCTGCCCATCAGCGATCGTTCCAGGCTCTGGCCTCAGCACTGACGGCAGCCATTGTCCCTGTCTCCTGCCTCCCTCTACTAACTCCCTCCTCCCAGTCTCCTGTTCCTCTGCCTGTCCCACCCACACCATCAGACCAGCCTGCACACACCTCAACACCCAAGAGAAGCTCATCCAAACATAAGCACCACAGATCACGCAGACATTCACACACGCAACATTCCGATGCAGACATGCCAACAGTCACTACCACCTCTGTGACCCCCACCTCCTCGTCTCCCTCCTCCCTCCCTGTGACGTCTACACTCACACCTCCATTCACCTCACCATCAGCCAGTGTTTCCATCACCAGCACACCCTCCACTCCAGTCCGCACACGTGCAGTCACCACCCCCACTGCCATTTACACGTCCCCTGTGTCCTCTCCCACTGTGTCTGTCACCCCCTCTTCCACACCACACAAACGCAGCCACCCACCCACCCAACAGCCATCCACCTCACGACAGCCTATCCCTCCTGCACCTGCACCCAAAGACAGCAAACGTGACTCACCTACAACCACATCCTCTCCCTCCACTCCCATTCCCACTGTACCTACCACTCTCCATTGTCCCAAGAAACTCTTCCTCGCCACTGCTAACTTCTTTCCTGACCCTGAGCCCCCCCTCCTTCTCGTCGGGGTAAGAAGAGCACCTCAGCCACCACCAGCCCTGCAGCCCCCTTGACAAGGGTGCAGGGGTATTGGAGCCCACCAGCCCGCATGTCTGGATCTTCGCCCAGCAGCAAGGGGACAGCCAGCCCACCCCCTGGGAAGAGGAGCAGAAGGCGGATGGGGCGCCGCAGGAGCCCGGCTTCTACATCCCCCCCGGACACCACCCAGACACAGTCACCAGCCACAGCTCCAAAGGGAGGAAAGGGCCACAGACTCCCGACTAAGGAGGGCAAGGGCAGCAAGTCGGAGAGGTCAGGCTGCAGGCCTGCTGCCCAGGAGGAGCCCACCACCCCCATAGCCGCTGCCCAGGGAGGACCCAGCCCAGCTGGCCAGGAGGGCCCCACCACCCACAGCCCAGGTGGGCATTGAAGGAGCACCATCCCCGCTGCCCAGGAGGGCACCACCAGGCAATGAGCAGTTGGCCATAGACCGGCCGCCGTCTCAAGAACCGCTGAACTGGGCCCCACCGTCTCAAGCACCGCTGAACTGGGCCCCGCCGTCTCAAGAACCGCTGAACTGGGCCCCGCCGTCTCAAGAACCGCTGAACTGGGCCCCGCCGTCTCAAGCACCGCTCCGCTGGGCCCCGCCGTCTCAAGCACCGCTGAACTGGGCCCCGCCGTCTCAAGAACCGCTGAACTGGGCCCCGCCGTCTCAAGCACCGCTGACCTGGGCCCCGCCGTCTCAAGAACCGCTGAACTGGGCCCCGCCGTCTCAAGCACCGCTCCGCTGGGCCCCGCCATCTCAAGCACCGCTGAACTGGGCCCCGCCGTCTCAAGAACCGCTGAACTGGGCCCGCCGTCTCAAGCACCGTTCCGCTGGGCCCCGCCGTCTCAAGCACCGCTGAACTGGGCCCCGCCGTCTCAAGAACCGCTGAACTGGGCCCCGCCGTCTCAAGCACCGCTCCGCTGGGCCCCGCCGTCTCAAGCACCGCTGAACTGTGCCCCGCCGTCTCAAGCACCGCTCCGCTGGGCCCCGCCGTCTCAAGCACCGCTGAACTAGGCCCCGCCGTCTCAAGAACCGCTGAACTGGGCCCCGCCGTCTCAAGCACCGCTCCGCTGGGCCCCGCCGTCTCAAGCACCGCTGAACTGGGCCCCGCCGTCTCAAGAACCGCTGAACTGGGCCCCGCCGTCTCAAGCACCGCTCCGCTGGACCCTGCCGTCTCAAGCACCGCTGAACTGGGCCCCGCCGTCTCAAGCACCGCTGAACTGGGCCCCGCCGTCTCAAGCACCGCTCCGCTGGGCCCCGCCGTCTCCAGCACCGCTGAACTGGGCCCCGCCGTCTCCAGCACCGCTCCGCTGGGCCCCGCCGTCTCAAGCACCGCTGAACTGGGCCCTTCAAGTCAAGACCCGCTGAACTGGGCCCTTCAAGGCAAGAAGCGCAGAACTGGGCCCTTCAAGGCAAGAAGCGCTGGCACTTTGGCAGACGTGGCAGGGCAGGATCTGTCTCGGGCAGGGCTGCAGGATGTCCTCTGGCCAACATGCCTCCTCCAGTGGCAGTGGGGTCTGTTATGGACTGTTTGGACTGTGGCTTTGCTCTCCCCAGGATGGCCCAGTGGGCAGGCCACCCACTGTATGGACTGTATGGACTGTGGCTTTGCACTCCCCAGGATGGCCCAGTGGGCAGGCCACCCACTGTATGGACTGTATGGACTGTGGCTTTGCACTCCCCAGGATGGCCCAGTGGGCAGGCCACCCACTGTATGGACTGTATGGACTGTGGCTTTGCACTCCCCAGGATGGCCCAGTGGGCAGGCCACCCACTGTATGGACTGTATGGACTGTGGCTTTGCACTCCCCAGGATGGCCCAGTGGGCAGGCCACCCACTTTATGGACTGTATGGACTGTGTCTTTGCTCTCCCCAGGATGGGCCAGTGGTCTGGTCATGGAGTCCCCTCGTGGATCTGGCGTCGTGTACTCAAGTGGCTGAGGTGCCCCCCCTTCCCTTCCCCCTGAGGTGCCTGTCCTATTTTCTTTCTGATGCCCCTGCAGTGTTCTCTCCGTGGAGTTCTTGTCGTGGGACTGGGCCTTGCCCCTTTGCACAGGACCCCTGTGGTCCACGGACAGTGGTTGGACTACATTTAGTAGCTGTATATATTTTGTACATAGTTTATTTATTTATTGGGATTACTGGTGTCCATATTTCAATATATCTGCCCGTTTATGATCTCTTCTTTTGGTCTTTGCATCATTTCGGAGGGGGGGGTTTGTGGGTTGTGACAGTGATCTGTGGGAATGCATTGATGTGTGTGTTGTAGTGGGTATAGGTGGGTGGGTGTGTGCCGGTAATCTTTTCCCTTCCCTGTGTCGTAGGTGCAGTACTCACCGATGTCTTCCGCGCCGCCGGGCGTGCTTCTGGTACAGGAGCAGGTATAGGAGTGCGGGGATGACCTGCAACTCGGGTTCCATACTGCCGGAATCTCGCGTGGAGTGCGTAGAGGTGAGCGTTTTCCCGTTCGTAGTCTGTTTCCGCCGTGTTTTTATCGGCGGTGCTCCCGCCCCGGAAAAGGTGGCGGATTGGTGGGTCGTAATAGGGTGGGCGGTACATTGTCTGCCGCCTGGCTGTTGGCGGGGACCGCCGCGCTGTTTGTCTGTCCCGCCGTGGCGGTCGGAGTGTTAATGCGGCGGGCTGTGTTGGCGGTTCCCGCCAGGGTCAGAATTGCATATTTTGGACCGCCGGCCTGTTGGCGGCTTGGCCGCCGCATTATCACCGACCGCCAGGGTCAGAATGAGGGCCTTAGTCTCTTTTTTGGATGTTTTTCTTTACCGGGACGAACCACGAAGTCAGGCCGGGTTGCGGTTGAGGCAAGCTGGCTAGAATTTCCGCAGCGGGTCGGTCCCTCTCTGGAGCTTTTTTCCCAAAATTCTCAAATCTTTTCCAAACTTCTGGGGCTTCACCCAGATGTTCTTTTAAGGTTCTTTTGGGGTCCACAGCTCACCCCAAGGGTCCAGAAGTTCTGTGATGGTCCTTGGGGGGTGCGGACTTCAACTCCCAGAATGCACCTGGCGCAAACTCCTTTTTGGCCACTGGACAGTGGTCAGCTGGTCGTTTTCTTCAGGAGTTGGTGCAGGGGACTCTGGTTTAGCAATTTTTCACCTGTAGCAAACAGGGAGTCCCTCCTTGAACCAGTTGAAGCCAGGCAAAGTCCTTCTTGTGGTGAAGCCCAAGTGTGCAGCTGGTGCAGTCCTTCTGAGTGCAGGTTCCAGGTGCAGGCCAGGGGTCCAGCAGGGCAGTCCTTCTTCTTCTTTAGTTCCTTTCTTGTTGAATTCTGGAGGGGATCTGAGGCGTGGGTGCAGGTCTGCCAGTTTTATCCTTGCTCCTGGGTGAAAAGCAGGGGGGCCCTGGTTCTCCAATCAGGGACAGGGTCGTCCCCCTGTGATGACCACTTCCTGGGAAGTGTGGCAAAAATCCATCCCAGAAGGCAACAGTCTCTAAAAATCCAACATGTACGAATCTGATTTTTGGAGGTTACATCTGGCTGAGCCCACCCACTGGTGTGACTAAAAATCATAAACACACCCCTCTCCTGCCCTCTCCTAATCTAATCAAGGGAGCACCTAATTGTCTGGGGTTGCAGGATGTGGGGGTGTTGCTGGGTGCTCCAAATGTCCTTCTCTGCCTTTGAAGACCAATTTGGCAGCCCTCCCCCTTCCTGCCTCACCATCTGCTGAGGGGAGATTCTCTCCCCCAAGCACATTCCTTTGTGTGAAGCCTGGCCACTTCACACCTCATCAAGGCAGCCTGGCAGAAGCTGCTGCAGGCTGGCCAATCAGAGCACAGCAGCAAAAACAATGCAGAGCTGAAATTGGCAACTTTTTAGGTAAAGTCTAAACTTTTTACCTGGACAAGTTATATTAAATCCAACAACTGGAAGTTGTGGGATTTATTACAACAATCAATTTGATACCAAATTCTTGGTATGTAACATTTAAGGAGACTTTAAAATTTAAAATAAAGTCTGCCCATTCTAGCCTATGAAGGCCATTTACTTCAATGAGGGAAAAACGAATTTGGCTGTTTTTACCTCACCAGGGCTTATAAATCTATTTTTATAAAGTCCCTGCTTATAGTTACATGGCACCCAGCCCTAGGGGCACATAGGGCACACCTTAGGGGTGACTTATATGTAAAAATAAGGTAGTTTAAGACTTTGGAAGTACCTTTAATTCCAAAGTCGAATTTGCATATAACTTTAATTTAAAAGCAGCCAGCAAGGCAGGCTTGCTTTTAAAATTACACTGGGCACCTCAGCAATGCACCTAGGTGTGCACCACCTATGCTGTGGTCCCTAAACCTACATGCCCTACCATATACTAGGGACTTATAGGTAGGTTAACTTAGCCACTTATAATTAGCCTAATTTGCATATCCATTCTACACAGAGCACAGGCCCTGGGACTGGTTAGCAGTACCCAGGGCACCTTTAAAGTCAGGAAAACACCAGCAAAAACTGGAAAATGGGGGCAAAAAGTTATGGGGCCTCTGCAATCAGCCCTGTTTTCTCACACAACCCCCCCCCAGCCCACACGCCCAGGAGACTCAGCCCAACCCTGGGAGAGTCTTCCTGGCTTGTTAGGCGAGGAAGACAGTGAAGAAAACTGGCTGTCCCTTTGCAGGGCCTACTCTGCCTTATATCCTCCTGTCAGGGTCACTCCCTATGGGTAGTGAAGCCATCCCAACAGTAAAAGGACCCAATTCAAACTGAAACTTCCCTCTAGGGGGGTGTTCCTCCTCCTTCTCTGCCAACTTGGGTAGTGAGGTGCCCACCTCCCCTACTCCAAACTTTGCTAGGGCAACACCTAGCTTACCCAAAGAGGTCACCCAACACTTGAGCAACCCTACCATGACCAATAGGGTCAGGGGGCCTACTTTGCTATTGGCCCTGGGGTCTGCCTCCCAGGCCAAGTACAGTGCTGCCAGGAAGGCTAGCACCCAGCAGAGGCTACTGACAGCTGTCAGTACCCAGAACCACACCCTAAGCTCTCCACTGACAGGTGGCTGAGCTGCTTTAGGGGCATCTTTGGGGTCCTGGCACCCCTCTTGCTGTCTAGAGTGGGGGGCTACCACCTCGTGTGGCAGACACCCTCCTTCCACTCTCCCTTCTGGCAGTGCAAGGGCAACACCTTGCATCTGGACAGCTGCCTGACTACTCAGGACTTCCTTGGGGTCAGGTGAGGCCTCACCAGTGCCAACTCTGGGCTCCCCCTTACTGGGGCAGAGGGCCCTTGGCTCCCTGGAACTCTCTTTAAGAGTGGCCTACCCTTCCTTTTCTTCTTTCCTTTTCTTGGGGACCCCTGTCTCCTAACTGTAGGGACTGACTCCCCAGGACTTTGGGTTGGGGGGGCGCCCTGGGCGACCACCCCATCTGTGACCAGACTCACCTCTGGGAGGTCATTGCCCAGGATACAATCTAGGGGGAGGTCAGCACTGACTACCACCCTAATCCAGTCAAGGATACACTCCCTCTCTAGGGGCACTATGGCTACAGGTTTGGAGGTGACCTCCCCTGTGGCTATCCTGACTTTCTTTGTCTTTCCTGGGACATACATGTCTGCGGTCACTAACCGGTCACTCACTATAGTGTGACTGGCACAGGTGTCTCTCAGGCCAGTGGTAGGGATCCCATTCACTTGAATGTGGTGGAAGTGCCTACTCCCACCCTCAGGGATCACCAGCTTACCATCTGGTGCTGTCTCCCAGCACAATGCTAGGAGGACTTCATCATCTGAGGAATCCTCCTCTATGGCTACACTGGACAGCCCAGTGCTAACCACCTTCCTTGGACAGGCTGCATCTCCTCTGAAGTGACCTGTCAGCTGACAGTCAAAGCAAGCCCTACTGTCCAAGATTTTTTTTAACCCTGGGTCTCCCTGTCTCTGCTTGTCAGAGTGGGAGTGGGATTTACTCTCCTCCTTTTTAGGGTTCTGGGGTACAGAGGGAGTCTCTGTGGTGGGCTTACCACCTCCCTCCTTAGGTTTTTGGGGACCTGTCCCCCCCTTCTTGGAGTCTCCCCCCTGGGACTTGACAACCACCCTGGTTCTCAACCACTCATCAGCTGCCTCCCCTAGCTCTCTAGGGTTGGTCTGCTTAGAGTCCACTAGATGCTGGCGTAACCTTTCTTGGATACAATTGGTCAAGATGTGCTCTCTCATGATCAGATTGTATAACCCCTCATAAGTATCTACTTTGTTACCAATAATCCAGCCCTCTAGTGCCTTTAGTGAAATGTCCACAAAGTCAACCCAAGACTGGGTACTGACCTTCTGGGTGTCCCTGAACTTCATTCTATATTGCTCTGGGGTCAGACCAAACTTCTTGGCTAAGCACCTCTTCATACTAGGGTATGAATCTGCCTCCTCCCGCCTTAAGGTCAGAAGCCTATCCCTCCCTGAGTTGGGGACCAACTCCCACAAAAGGGAACCCCAGTATTGAGGCCTAACCCTTCTCATTTGGAGTGCCCTCTCAAAGGCCCCCAGCCACTTATCTATGTCATCCCCCTCTACATAAGCAGGAACTACCCCCTTGGGTAACCTGGGGCAAACTCCCCCACCCATGGACACCTCAGCTTCTTTATCGCTGCTTCCATCTCTTTTCTCTTTGTATGCCCACTTTTTCTTTTCTAGGGACAGCTTCTCTGCTTCCAAAGCTATGTATGCTAGCTGGGCCTCCAGCTCTCTTTCTCTGATGGATGGGTTCTCTCCTCCTGAAAGGACCCCCTTCCCACCACTAGCTTTGGATCTGCCCCTAGTGACTGTATTTACTGAGGACCGTTCTTCCTCATCCTCACTTAGGCTCAGATGCCTTCCCTCCCCTGAGTGGTTAGAGCTTGCATCCTCCCTTCTTTCTCCCTCCTCTGGAGCTTCTTCTGACTCTACCTCTTGGGCCTCAGCCCATGCTGTCAGGGATGTGATCAGGATTTGCTTCCTGAGATCAGTGGTTGCAGGCAACCCTCTTTCAATACACAACCCCCTAAGCTGGACTACTGTCAGTGTGGGTAGGCTAGCCAGATCAAGCTCCATGGTTCCCTAGTTTTGTGTCAACAAAAACTTTTTGCAAAAATTGGAAACAAGAATTTAGAAAAATTACAAAAATTCAATAATTTAAATTAATCCAAATTAAAAATTAAAAACAATTTTTGCACTAGGACAATTTAAAGGATTTTTAATTTGTTTTACCTAAAACTGTAACGTGATATTGAACACAAGTACAGGATCCCGTCGCTGCTTCCAATTATGTTGGAAAATGGGTTATTGGTAGGGCAGGTAGGTACCTACACCTAGCAACAAGCCACTAACCTCCACATAGGTACAGTTAGGTCTCAGTAAATTAATCCCAGCTCAACCCTTGGTAGCTTGGCAACGAGCGTCAAGGCTTAACTTAGGAGACAAAGTGTAAAGCATTCAAATATCACAAAACAGTAATTAAATAAAACACAGGAAACAGTTTAAAAATCCAAAACCAATTTATAAAAATAGTTTATATTTTTATCTTTAAAATGACACAAAAACGATTAAAATCGGTTCAGGGGAACCGGAGATATGAATTTTTAAAGAATTATTACTTTTCTAGCGCTTAGAAACAAAAAGCGCCAATCGGGTCATCTGGTTGCACCTCGACCGGGGCAAAGTCAAACTTTCAGGCCGACCGCAATGGAGCCCTGCTCGGCTACAGGTCGCGGGAGGCCTCGGTTAAAAAGTTACCTTCTGACTTAGTCTTTATTTTGAAGTTTTTCTTCACCGGGACGAACCTGCCAGTTGAATCCGACCTGCTGGAGCCCTTGTCCGGATACGCGATGTGGGTTTCCTCGGTGGAGACTTTTACCTTCGGACTTAGTCGTTTTTTCGAGATGAAAATCCTTCGACCGGGGTAAACCTGGATCTTGATCCGACGTCCATGGAGCCCTTCTCGGATACGATGGCTGGGAGGTCCCGGTCAACTTTTTACGTTCGGACTTAGTCTCTTTTTTGGATGTTTTTCTTTACCGGGACGAACCACGAAGTCAGGCCGGGTTGCGGTTGAGGCAAGCTGGCTAGAATTTCCGCTGCGGGTCGGTCCCTCTCTGGAGCTTTTTTCCCCAAATTCTCAAATCTTTTCCAAACTTCTGGGGCTTCACCCAGATGTTCTTTTAAGGTTCTTTTGGGGTCCACAGCTCACCCCAAGGGTCCAGAAGTTCTGTGATGGTCCTTGGGGGGTGCGGACTTCAACTCCCAGAATGCACCTGGCGCAAACTCCTTTTTGGCCACTGGACAGTGGTCAGCTGGTCGTTTTCTTCAGGAGTTGGTGCAGGGGACTCTGGTTTAGCAATTTTTCACCTGTAGCAAACAGGGAGTCCCTCCTTGAACCAGTTGAAGCCAGGCAAAGTCCTTCTTGTGGTGAAGCCCAAGTGTGCAGCTGGTGCAGTCCTTCTGAGTGCAGGTTCCAGGTGCAGGCCAGGGGTCCAGCAGGGCAGTCCTTCTTCTTCTTTAGTTCCTTTCTTCTTGAATTCTGGAGGGGATCTGAGGCGTGGGTGCAGGTCTGCCAGTTTTATCCTTGCTCCTGGGTGAAAAGCAGGGGGGCCCTGGTTCTCCAATCAGGGACAGGGTCGTCCCCCTGTGATGACCACTTCCTGGGAAGTGTGGCAAAAATCCATCCCAGAAGGCAACAGTCTCTAAAAATCCAACATGGATGAATCTGATTTTTGGAGGTTACATCTGGCTGAGCCCACCCACTGGTGTGACTAAAAATCATAAACACACCCCTCTCCTGCCCTCTCCTAATCTAATCAAGGGGGCACCTAATTGTCTGGGGTTGCAGGATGTGGGGGTGTTGCTGGGTGCTCCAAATGTCCTTCTCTGCCTTTGAAGACCAGTTTGGCAGCCCTCCCCCTTCCTGCCTCACCATCTGCTGAGGGGAGATTCTCTCCCCCAAGCACATTCCTTTGTGTGAAGCCTGGCCACTTCACACCTCATCAAGGCAGCCTGGCAGAAGCTGCTGCAGGCTGGCCAATCAGAGCACAGCAGCAAAAACAATGCAGAGCTGAAATTGGCAACTTTTTAGGTAAAGTCTAAACTTTTTACCTGGACAAGTTATATTAAATCCAACAACTGGAAGTTGTGGGATTTATTACAACAATCAATTTGATACCAAATTCTTGGTATGTAACATTTAAGGAGACTTTAAAATTTAAAATAAAGTCTGCCCATTCTAGCCTATGAAGGCCATTTACTTCAATGAGGGAAAAACGAATTTGGCTGTTTTTACCTCACCAGGGCTTATAAATCTATTTTTATAAAGTCCCTGCTTATAGTTACATGGCACCCAGCCCTAGGGGCACATAGGGCACACCTTAGGGGTGACTTATATGTAAAAATAAGGTAGTTTAAGACTTTGGAAGTACCTTTAATTCCAAAGTCGAATTTGCATATAACTTTAATTTAAAAGCAGCCAGCAAGGCAGGCTTGCTTTTAAAATTACACTGGGCACCTCAGCAATGCACCTAGGTGTGCACCACCTATGCTGTGGTCCCTAAACCTACATGCCCTACCATATACTACGGACTTATAGGTAGGTTAACTTAGCCACTTATAATTAGCCTAATTTGCATATCCATTCTACACAGAGCACAGGCCCTGGGACTGGTTAGCAGTACCCAGGGCACCTTTAAAGTCAGGAAAACACCAGCAAAAACTGGAAAATGGGGGCAAAAAGTTATGGGGCCTCTGCAATCAGCCCTGTTTTCTCACACAACCCCCCCCCAGCCCACACGCCCAGGAGACTCAGCCCAACCCTGGGAGAGTCTTCCTGGCTTGTTAGGCGAGGAAGACAGTGAAGAAAACTGGCTGTCCCTTTGCAGGGCCTACTCTGCCTTATATCCTCCTGTCAGGGTCACTCCCTATGGGTAGTGAAGCCATCCCAACAGTAAAAGGACCCAATTCAAACTGAAACTTCCCTCTAGGGGGGTGTTCCTCCTCCTTCTCTGCCAACTTGGGTAGTGAGGTGCCCACCTCCCCTACTCCAAACTTTGCTAGGGCAACACCTAGCTTACCCAAAGAGGTCACCCAACACTTGAGCAACCTCACCATGACCAATAGGGTCAGGGGGCCTACTTTGCTATTGGCCCTGGGGTCTGCCTCCCAGGCCAAGTACAGTGCTGCCAGGAAGGCTAGCACCCAGCAGAGGCTACTGACAGCTGTCAGTACCCAGAACCACACCCTAAGCTCTCCACTGACAGGTGGCTGAGCTGCTTTAGGGGCATCTTTGGGGTCCTGGCACCCCTCTTGCTGTCTAGAGTGGGGGGCTACCACCTCCTGTGGCAGACACCCTCCTTCCACTCTCCCTTCTGGCAGTGCAGGGGCAACACCTTGCATCTGGACAGCTGCCTGACTACTCAGGACTTCCTTGGGGTCAGGTGAGGCCTCACCAGTGCCAACTCTGGGCTCCCCCTTACTGGGGCAGAGGGCCCTTGGCTCCCTGGAACTCTCTTTAAGAGTGGCCTACCCTTCCTTTTCTTCTTTCCTTTTCTTGGGGACCCCTGTCTCCTAACTGTAGGGACTGACTCCCCAGGACTTTGGGTTGGGGGGGCGCCCTGGGCGACCACCCCATCTGTGACCAGACTCACCTCTGGGAGGTCATTGCCCAGGATACAATCTAGGGGGAGGTCAGCACTGACTACCACCCTAATCCAGTCAAGGATACCCTCCCTCTCTAGGGGCACTATGGCTACAGGTTTGGAGGTGACCTCCCCTGTGGCTATCCTGACTTTCTTTGTCTTTCCTGGGACATACATGTCTGCGGTCACTAACCGGTCACTCACTATAGTGTGACTGGCACAGGTGTCTCTCAGGCCAGTGGTAGGGATCCCATTCACTTGAATGTGGTGGAAGTGCCTACTCCCACCCTCAGGGATCACCAGCTTACCATCTGGTGCTGTCTCCCAGCACAATGCTAGGAGGACTTCATCATCTGAGGAATCCTCCTCTATGGCTACACTGGACAGCCCAGTGCTAACCACCTTCCTTGGACAGGCTGCATCTCCTCTGAAGTGACCTGTCAGCTGACAGTCAAAGCAAGCCCTACTGTCCAAGATTTTTTTTAACCCTGGGTCTCCCTGTCTCTGCTTGTCAGAGTGGGAGTGGGATTTACTCTCCTCCTTTTTAGGGTTCTGGGGTACAGAGGGAGTCTCTGTGGTGGGCTTACCACCTCCCTCCTTAGGTTTTTGGGGACCTGTCCCCCCCTTCTTGGAGTCTCCCCCCTGGGACTTGACAACCACCCTGGTTCTCAACCACTCATCAGCTGCCTCCCCTAGCTCTCTAGGGTTGGTCTGCTTAGAGTCCACTAGATGCTGGCGTAACCTTTCTTGGATACAATTGGTCAAGATGTGCTCTCTCATGATCAGATTGTATAACCCCTCATAAGTATCTACTTTGTTACCAATAATCCAGCCCTCTAGTGCCTTTAGTGAAATGTCCACAAAGTCAACCCAAGACTGGGTACTGACCTTCTGGGTGTCCCTGAACTTCATTCTATATTGCTCTGGGGTCAGACCAAACTTCTTGGCTAAGCACCTCTTCATACTAGGGTATGAATCTGCCTCCTCCCGCCTTAAGGTCAGAAGCCTATCCCTCCCTGAGTTGGGGACCAACTCCCACAAAAGGGAACCCCAGTATTGAGGCCTAACCCTTCTCATTTGGAGTGCCCTCTCAAAGGCCCCCAGCCACTTATCTATGTCATCCCCCTCTACATAAGCAGGAACTACCCCCTTGGGTAACCTGGGGCAAACTCCCCCACCCATGGACACCTCAGCTTCTTTATCGCTGCTTCCATCTCTTTTCTCTTTGTATGCCCACTTTTTCTTTTCTAGGGACAGCTTCTCTGCTTCCAAAGCTATGTATGCTAGCTGGGCCTCCAGCTCTCTTTCTCTGATGGATGGGTTCTCTCCTCCTGAAAGGACCCCCTTCCCACCACTAGCTTTGGATCTGCCCCTAGTGACTGTATTTACTGAGGACCGTTCTTCCTCATCCTCACTTAGGCTCAGATGCCTTCCCTCCCCTGAGTGGTTAGAGCTTGCATCCTCCCTTCTTTCTCCCTCCTCTGGAGCTTCTTCTGACTCTACCTCTTGGGCCTCAGCCCATGCTGTCAGGGATGTGATCAGGATTTGCTTCCTGAGATCAGTGGTTGCAGGCAACCCTCTTTCAATACACAACCCCCTAAGCTGGACTACTGTCAGTGTGGGTAGGCTAGCCAGATCAAGCTCCATGGTTCCCTAGTTTTGTGTCAACAAAAACTTTTTGCAAAAATTGGAAACAAGAATTTAGAAAAATTACAAAAATTCAATAATTTAAATTAATCCAAATTAAAAATTAAAAACAATTTTTGCACTAGGACAATTTAAAGGATTTTTAATTTGTTTTACCTAAAACTGTAACGTGATATTGAACACAAGTACAGGATCCCGTCGCTGCTTCCAATTATGTTGGAAAATGGGTTATTGGTAGGGCAGGTAGGTACCTACACCTAGCAACAAGCCACTAACCTCCACATAGGTACAGTTAGGTCTCAGTAAATTAATCCCAGCTCAACCCTTGGTAGCTTGGCAACGAGCGTCAAGGCTTAACTTAGGAGACAAAGTGTAAAGCATTCAAATATCACAAAACAGTAATTAAATAAAACACAGGAAACAGTTTAAAAATCCAAAACCAATTTATAAAAATAGTTTATATTTTTATCTTTAAAATGACACAAAAACGATTAAAATCGGTTCAGGGGAACCGGAGATATGAATTTTTAAAGAATTATTACTTTTCTAGCGCTTAGAAACAAAAAGCGCCAATCGGGTCATCTGGTTGCACCTCGACCGGGGCAAAGTCAAACTTTCAGGCCGACCGCGATGGAGCCCTGCTCGGCTACAGGTCGCGGGAGGCCTCGGTTAAAAAGTTACCTTCTGACTTAGTCTTTATTTTGAAGTTTTTCTTCACCGGGACGAACCTGCCAGTTGAATCCGACCTGCTGGAGCCCTTGTCCGGATACGCGATGTGGGTTTCCTCGGTGGAGACTTTTACCTTCGGACTTAGTCGTTTTTTCGAGATGAAAATCCTTCGACCGGGGTAAACCTGGATCTTGATCCGACGTCCATGGAGCCCTTCTCGGATACGATGGCTGGGAGGTCCCGGTCAACTTTTTACGTTCGGACTTAGTCTCTTTTTTGGATGTTTTTCTTTACCGGGACGAACCACGAAGTCAGGCCGGGTTGCGGTTGAGGCAAGCTGGCTAGAATTTCCGCGGCGGGTCGGTCCCTCTCTGGAGCTTTTTTCCAAAAATTCTCAAATCTTTTCCAAACTTCTGGGGCTTCACCCAGATGTTCTTTTAAGGTTCTTTTGGGGTCCACAGCTCACCCCAAGGGTCCAGAAGTTCTGTGATGGTCCTTGGGGGGTGCGGACTTCAACTCCCAGAATGCACCTGGCGCAAACTCCTTTTTGGCCACTGGACAGTGGTCAGCTGGTCGCTTTCTTCAGGAGTTGGTGCAGGGGACTCTGGTTTAGCAATTTTTCACCTGTAGCAAACAGGGAGTCCCTCCTTGAACCAGTTGAAGCCAGGCAAAGTCCTTCTTGTGGTGAAGCCCAAGTGTGCAGCTGGTGCAGTCCTTCTGAGTGCAGGTTCCAGGTGCAGGCCAGGGGTCCAGCAGGGCAGTCCTTCTTCTTCTTTAGTTCCTTTCTTGTTGAATTCTGGAGGGGATCTGAGGCGTGGGTGCAGGTCTGCCAGTTTTATCCTTGCTCCTGGGTGAAAAGCAGGGGGGCCGTGGTTCTCCAATCAGGGACAGGGTCGTCCCCCTGTGATGACCACTTCCTGGGAAGTGTGGCAAAAATCCATCCCAGAAGGCAACAGTCTCTAAAAATCCAACATGGATGAATCTGATTTTTGGAGGTTACATCTGGCTGAGCCCACCCACTGGTGTGACTAAAAATCATAAACACACCCCTCTCCTGCCCTCTCCTAATCTAATCAAGGGGGCACCTAATTGTCTGGGGTTGCAGGATGTGGGGGTGTTGCTGGGTGCTCCAAATGTCCTTCTCTGCCTTTGAAGACCAGTTTGGCAGCCCTCCCCCTTCCTGCCTCACCATCTGCTGAGGGGAGATTCTCTTACCCAAGCACATTCCTTTGTGTGAAGCCTGGCTACTTCACACCTCATCAAGGCAGCCTGGCAGAAGCTGCTGCAGGCTGGCCAATCAGAACACAGCAGCAAAAACAATGCAGAGCTGAAATTGGCAACTTTTTAGGTAAAGTCTAAACTTTTTACCTGGACAAGTTATATTAAGTCCAACAACTGGAAGTTGTGGGATTTATTACAACAATCAACTTGATACCAAATTCTTGGTATGTAACATTTAAGGAGACTTTAAAATTTAAAATAAAGTCTGCCCATTCTAGCCTATGAAGGCCATTTACTTCAATGAGGGAAAAACGAATTTGGCTGTTTTTACCTCACCAGGGCTTATAAATCTATTTTTATAAAGTCCCTGCTTATAGTTACATGGCACCCAGCCCTAGGGGCACATAGGGCACACCTTAGGGGTGACTTATATGTAAAAATAAGGTAGTTTAAGACTTTGGAAGTACCTTTAATTCCAAAGTCGAATTTGCATATAACTTTAATTTAAAAGCAGCCAGCAAGGCAGGCTTGCTTTTAAAATGACACTGGGCACCTCAGCAATGCACCTAGGTGGGCACCACCTATGCTGTGGTCCCTAAACCTACATGCCCTACCATATACTAGGGACTTATAGGTAGGTTAACTTAGCCACTTATAATTAGCCTAATTTGCATATCCATTCTACACAGAGCACAGGCCCTGGGACTGGTTAGCAGTACCCAGGGCACCTTTAAAGTCAGGAAAACACCAGCAAAAAGTGGAAAATGGGGACAAAAAGTTATGGGGCCTCTGCAATCAGCCCTGTTTTCTCACAATCGGACACTCCAACTCTCATACCCGTTAATGTACCATTTTTCACACATTTTCACAGAGAGATTTCAGTTTTGCAACCCAAATTTCCGTGTGAAAAAAATCTGATCCACGGAGGCCCTGCGGATCTCAATATTCCAATAAAGCCAGTTGCTGTTGCCAGCCTCATCGAAACTACCCTGTATTAAGAGGCTACTCATTATGACGACCATAGCGGCAACAGTGCCTGTTAGGTCTTGCATTTAACCACGAATCAAAATATACTTTAACAGAACGCATGCAGCTACGCAGTCAATTAAGGCACAGTTGTTCATCTATTTTTCTCTCACAAATAACTGCAATAAATTTAAAGAATACCTGTCCATATTTGTGTAGAATACTGACAAAAAACAAACGCAATATATGCTCTTGTATCCTGTGCCATACATGTCCATTTAACTAGATTTTTCAGTTAAACACCAATGCAACCGCAGAAAAGCAGCAATAAATTACATCCTGAAAACACGACTGGGGCAGTTTGAAACCTCACCAAAGCAAGGACATGTAAGATATTCAAAGTAAATCCTTTGTTGACTATGGAATCTCACCTTCGCATCTCAAAGATTCATAAACATAAATATAATACAATAGGAGGAAAGTAGCTCATGTCCTGTTGCCCTTTGTCCTTTCTAAAGGCAAAACAGTTAAAAGCTTTTGCAAACAAACCAGTTCAAGAGGTGTGAAACGCTGAAAGTAACACGTTTTATTTTTTAAGCTTACATACTCCGAGAAGAGCCTCTTTCAGGTTTCATGTGAGCCAAGGGTTCTTTTTTAAAGCTATCACTCTCGGAAACGAATTTTCTTTATTTACTCTTTGAATTGTGACATGTGTACGTGGGCTCATGGCAACACGATAATGTATAATGTGTCTTGCAAAGTGATTTCTCGCTTCCTTCGATTGCTTGTGTACGTCAGAGTTTTAATCTTGCTAACGTCTCCACACAGAATGAGAATATGTATATTGTTGGGTAATGTTAGCTTCTCGAATTGAAAGGAGGGGGTGAAAGACAAGTGCAGTACTAAGAATTTCAGGGCCTCAGAATTGCTTGCTCTGGTATGTGCCACCATTTCACTTTTTCTGTAATTGAAGGGTAAAATCGGTCGCATTTTTTATATGTACTTTGTTCCACAGACCATTTTCCTTTCCCTTACTAAGCACACAGCTTACTCTCTCATTCCCTCTGCAGCTGGGCTGCAGACCCCATTCATTGTAGCTATTCACTTCTAATCCAATTAAGCTCGTTGCCTTCGAGTGTGAGTCTCTACAGAGGGCACTGATCTAGGCCTGCGTTGTTTAAAAAAAATAGGCCTTTTGGAGGCAGGTGCTATTTGTTTCCTTGGTGCTGGCCCGTTAAAGTTCTGATTTCAGCATAAGGTTTAGCAATCTGATTTCCAGATTATTTAACATCCACATCTGAAGTAAGAAAGCAGAGTGGCACTCTATTCGGATGCAGAAAGCGTAATGCGCATCTCGCTGAGACTGACCTACCGATGCAGCATGGTTGGTTACAAGTTACAACTTAATATAAACTTGACAGATGTCATCTTTATCCACCCGATAGGTCAGCTTTCTCCCCTGAATATTGGACCATCTGTTTTCTATCTCATCAGCGCTAGTCCTCTACTTTCTAAAGCATCTGTTTGCGCTCTATACATGGTCGCGATAAATGAAATGAAATCAACTTCAAAAAATCCACCCCCATCATTCTCTATCTACCCTTTGCTTCTTGTTATAGGCTCAAAATCTATGAGCATTTATCAATGAGTCAACAAGTTGCAAATTACTTTCTACCACAATTTCCGACTAAAGAAAGAGAACTATTTTGTTCCACCATCTCTACGCCACATTGATGGAATGTTTGTATATTTCAGATTAGATCAAATAAACACCTGGGTCATTTTAAAGTAAAGTTAAGATGAAGAGCTGCAAAAAAAAAGTGGGAAAGGTGCGTGAAAATAGTGGAAGTGCAGATGATAAATCTGGAACCTCACCCACCACCTCCTCATAACATTCTGCTACCGGAAACACTCTACCTGAAGAAAAAGGTCCAGCTGGGAGAAGACTCCTGAGGCCTGCTGGAAGAAGAGGACTCACTTTAGGACTCAATGGCTCCTGGTTCCTGCTAGTAGCCAGGGACTGGATCTGCTCTTTAAGAGTAAAGTGGATGGCCTCATGGTTCTCTGCTTCAAGAACACAGCAAAATAGAAAAAAGTTATGGTTGGAATGCTTGAATTAATCTCAGTCACTAATAATTACTAAGGGACACAAAAGCATAAGGATTTATTCTAAAAGGGCCCAGAGGAACATGGAGCCCGAAAAGATCTCTGACAGGGGACCTAGCTTGATAATGACCTGGTGCCTACAAGCCTACTATGGGTAATTAAAGGCTGTAGGACTGGATTTGGGAAACATTCCCAGCAGTTGGAGAAAATGGGGATTTAGTCATTTTTCCAATTCCAAGGGACCAGAGCAATGTGCTAAAGCTTGCCCAGGATGGTCATGTTAGAGCATTTTCATCCTTTGCAGGATTCAGTGCTCATCAAGGTCAACTGATCTTTGGACCCTGCATAGGATATGGTGGAGCCACTAACACAATTTCAATACAAACCTAGTTAAGTCACACTGTATGACCAATGCAGCAATTCAAGGAGAACTCCAGTCAAAAGAATAAAGCTAAGGGATTAATTACAAAATTAAGCTCAAAGTCATGTAGACAACTCTCAAGACAAAATTATAAAGGTACAGGACCACAAAGGGTTGCCCAAGGTAACAAAACAAGTTTGGGCAAACTAACATTAATACAATTAAGTCTCAATAACAAGAGTATGATAGAGCGGTCCGTACTAATAATTTTACCTGTTTCGGACGCTCTTTAGGCCGATGAATCTTTTGACTTAGTGGGAACTCTCTGTACTCTTATATCGATCAGTCGCATCAAATCAATAATCAATAACGAACATAAGCAATACCTTGTTCGACATAACACTTAACAATTAATCCAGAATACATTTCGGCGAACCCTGACCTTTCAGTCAGGAATAACCACACCAGTTTATTCAAAGTTAGTGAATTTTATTTCCCTATATTAGCAAAGCTAGCACAATATATATGTGTCTCAACACTAAATGATAAACGTAGATGAACATTAATAGCTGTCCATAGCGGCGAAACAAGTGTAATCTATGTAGCATTTGAATCACAAGGCATTCGATAATAGCAATGCAAATCACTAGTACGATAATCTGTAATGAACTAATGGCATACATTTAGTCAGCATAACAAGATCTCAAATTGCATCGTGCGACATATGGACTCCTCACCTAACCTCAAATTAGCATCGGCATGTGGGACTTCATGCAAAAAAACAATTTAGCAACATTAATTTAGAAAACTCCTAGCTAGGGACCTTGTCAAAATCAGCAGTTGGTTACCTAAAAGAAACACAATGCAATTTTACAATTTCCTTTCATATTTACCAATTACGATCAGCATACAAGGAAGTCTTCGTCTCACAGGTACCGTTCTTCGGTCAGCATAGGTACCAATTTCGATCAGCATGGGACGGGGCAAAGGGGCAGAGGTGGACGGGGCAATTGCCTCACGGCGGCAAGGTAAAACTACTACTTCATGCAAAGGGATCAAATCAAGGTTAAAGTCTCTAGGGCAAGAATCATTTAGTCTCTTTCTCTCGATTAGAGAAAGCATCAAAGTCTCTCAAAATGGCGTCGCAGCAAAGTGGGCCATAATAGCTACGAAGTCAAAATGGCGGGATGTCCGATGATAGAGAGAGAGCTTCCTCTCGTGCACCTGGTTTTTATAGACAACAGTTCAAGTCCTCTAGGGTCTCCATTGGAGGGTTCATAGGTTAGCTTCAAATTGACCAATCAAAAACGACAGTTCTCAAGCTTTTACTTAAGCATACATTATCCTTGGAGATGGGTACGCAAGTTGCAACATTGTCTATCAATTAGCTCACTTTCAGAGCCTCCATTGTCCGCACCTGCAAGTCGACCTTGAATTAAAGAGAAAATATGCCAGGCTGGCACGAAACTTTAAGATAAGCATGTGAACAGTTTCTGTGGAAAAGTACAGCTTCAAGCAAAAATACACATTTATTAGCACAGTGGAAAAATACGAGCACCTAAACCGTGAGACCGGGCAACTAGGCCAAAGCCTCCGCTAAAGTCATGCTAAGCTAAAGCATTTCAAACAAGCAAATCGTAGCACACGTTTATGATTATGTCGGATTAGTGCAATTCTAATACACCACGTTATATAAAGCACGCGTATAAATGATGGCAAACTACTCTGAGGGCACATTTTGTCCCCGTACAATCTTTATTAGTTCGGTTAAAGTCACACATGATTATTTCAGCACTACGTTTAAGCGTTAATAAATCAAAACCTTCATTTTCTGCTTCATCAATCCCTCCTCTGATGACTACTTGTCATCACACAAATTTAGCCCACAAATTTTATTCCATTAAAATTCTGTCAGTTCCCTTTTCCTTTTAGTTCCCCTAGTTTGCGCTTTATATTCTTCTGCCATTCTTTTCATAATTTTCTCTTCTTTTCTTCTTTTAATTCTTTCCATAATCATTATTATTCCCCTTTTTATTCCCCAAATTCCAAATACACAAATTATTACTATTAATATTCCTTCTATTATTTTCAATAGTATCCCATTCCAAATTCCCCCAATCCAATGTCCCACTGAAGCAAGTCCCTTTCCAACCTTCTCCCACACTCCTGGTTCTTTCAATTCCTTCAAATCTGCACTTTCTTTTGTTAGATTAGCAAGCATAGTTTTAATCTTCACACTATTGTCGGGTATATAGGTACAACAGTGACGTGTACCAAGCATTTTGCAAACACCTCCATCCTTTGCTAAAAGAATGTCTAAAGCAAGCCTATTTTGAAGAGTCATAGCTCTTTCCGCTGCAAGTTCAGCATCTATCAGGATTATAGCACCTGAAAACTTTGTCAACATGTTATCCACTATAGTAGACAACTTTCTTATTTTGATAGAATTCAACACAACTCCCAATGAAGGAATCATGGCTCCAAATATATCACCTACCACAGCAGCTGCGGTCTCTTTTTTCTGGATACGATGGGATCCAGATGTCTTTTGAATCATCGATACGTCATCCAGCTGATAAACCTTTGGGAACACTATACCCAAATAACATCTCCCCCACCATCCCTTTGGAAGACGATAATAGGCATTATACCCACAAATGTAATATACCCCCGGAATGACAGGGTCAAGTCCGTTCATCATGAATATCCATTTGGCCTTAAAAATAAACGTATGTTTACACTCACTTGCTCCTACAAAAATATTGTCATAATAAGATTCTCCTCGATATATACAAAATTTCCCTACATGCCAAGCATCTAAAGCTATTTTCCCTTGTGTCTTTATAGCAGCAAAATCATAATTATCTACTGAAGTCCTCTTATGTAACTCTTTTTCTAATTTTGCCTTCATTTGCGCCCTTCTATCATCTGTGCGATCTAAAAAGCTTATTTCTACAGCAGAGACTGAGCAAGTAAGGTTCTCCCTATGAGCATGAGCCGTTTCAAAAGGTAGCATTGGCTCGAAAAATTCCCTCATTATTTTAGCATCCCAATCTTTAGCAGTCTGGCTTAGCTGCGCTATTATAGGAACATAAGCAAAGGTAACATCATAATTCGAGTAAAAATACTGTATGTTAGTTTGACCATAAAATCTAGACATTACTATACTACATGTAATCCCATATGTAAGAGGCATGTGGTGATAAGTCACCCCTTCCTTTACTGATGTCGGTATCTGTGTACACACATAACAATCTTTCGCATCCATAGTCTCAACATACTCTGTTAGCAAGCGATAGAAAACGTTATACGAAAGCTCTTTCTTATCATGCAAGAGCCTCTCATCCAATGCTAGTCTTTTCAATGGGGTTAGTTCAGTGACAGTAACAGGAGCAAAAGTAGAAGCCTCAATATTCTCACTCTCACCCTTTCCATGCATTCCAAGCACAATTGCCATTATTATTAGTACACATGTAATTACCAAGCCTATACACACATATTTACAATATTTCTTTCTATTATTTTGCGTAGCGTACCTAGTCATGATCTGTATAGAATCAGAGAGCTAGAAGCACCTATAAATGAAACTATTTAGCGATTCAGTTACAAAGCTGAACGTGCGCAAGGTTCACACCGTCTTCTTCAAAAGGCCAGTCACTTTTCGGTTAGCAGCATTTGTCTCAATTCGGCAATAACTCAGTCTTTATCTGTTTAGCAAGTCTCATCCGGTTTAGCAATGTCTCAGCTGGTTGTTTCTTTCACGTTAGATTGTAGCAAGCAATATCACTTACTATTCTTTCAATCGACAGAGTCTATGAAACTTTTCTTTTCTATTGGTATCTCTTCTTCTTCTTCGTTCTCGATGCTTAGAGATACAAACTCGTCAGTCCAATCGTCATTGACTGCATATGCCCATTCAGGACCGGAATATCTCCAGTTTGGTATCCTTTTCCTTTTCAATTTTGCTTCTCTTTTCGACTCTCCCTCGCTGGCACTTTCCTCTTTTGTCAAGTCTTTTTCTTTACTTGACGATTGTTCCACGACAGCCACTTCCTTTCTTTTCTCTTTCACTTTCGGCCTTCCTCCGTCGTTCAAACTTTCTTTACCCCTTTCTTTTATTGGTGAGATACTTAGTCTCCTCTTTGCACCATGTCCATTTGATGGACCTGCTGTCTTTTCTGTGGAAGCTTGAACCTTTTCGTTCTGTTCTGCCTCGCTCCCTCTTTCTGGGGAATCAATCACGTTCTCTTTTCCTTTTTCTGTATCGTCTGCTTCTGGGAAAGCCTTCCTCTGATCAGGCTCTCCTGCCTTTTCACCTTCTTCGAGCCCTTCGTCACCGTTACTTTCTTCAGGCTCTTTATCACTTTCAGCTGCTTCAGGCTCCTTGTCACCTTCAGCTGCTTCAGGCTTTTTGCTACCCTCAGCTGCTTCAGGTTGTTTGTCACCTTCAGCTTCTGCGTCGCTGTCTGAACTTTCTCCTTGGTCTCCCCCAAGCGAGTTGGTGTCTTCGTCGTCAGAGAATATCTCCTTTTCTCCAGTTTCTGCCTGTTCGCTTTCAGTTCGGTTCTGTTCTGTCTCAGCGCTCAGCACTGTTTTATCAGGCACTGGCAGTTTCAGCGCTTCAACTTCCTCATCTGTGGGACACAACACCTTCTTTGTGTGACTGGCGTGAATCCAGTTGGGAACCCCCGCACACTTCACAGCGGTAGTTGTCGTCAGGATCACTTGGAAAGGGCCTTTCCAACGGGGTTCCAGACACGACTTTCTCACGTGCTTCTTTACCACGACCCAGTCACCTGCTTTCAGTGCGTGTCCTGGACCTTGGATCGGTGGCAAGGTGGTCGCTTCCACCTGGTGAGAGAAAGAGCGAACCACGTCAGCCAGACCCTTGCAGTAGTCTAACACCATATCATCTGTAATATTCAAAAGCATGTCTGTGGGAACTGCAGGAAGTCTCATAGCCCTGCCCATGAGAATTTCGTGCGGAGACAATCCAGTTTTTCTATCGGGAGTATTTCTCATTGACATTAGTACTAAGGGCAATGCGTCAGGCCATTTCAAATTTGTCGATGCACATATTTTCGCCATTCTCGATTTCAGTGTACCATTCATCTGCTCCACCAGTCCTGATGCTTCAGGGCGATAGCTACAGTGCAGCTTTTGCTCAATATTCAGCGCTTCGCAGAGTAACTTTATCACCTCGTTATTGAAGTGACTTCCCCTATCTGATTCTAAAGAGATCGGGAATCCGAAACGTGGTATCAATTCTCTCAACAATAGCTTCGCAACTGTAAGGCTGTCATTTCTACATGTGGGGTATGCCTCTATCCAATGACTAAAAATGCACACAATCACCAACACATATTTCAGACCTCCATGCACAGGCATCTCAATGAAGTCCATCTGCATACGACTAAAAGGCCCGCTTGCCCTACCAATATGGCTCGCGTTCACAACTGTTCCCTTTCCTGGGTTCATCTGCTGGCAAGTGACACATCGATGGCAAACTGCTTCTGCAGCTTGACGAAATCTGGGGTTAAACCAATCAGTTTTGAACAATCTTATCATGGCATCTCTCCCTAGGTGAGCTTGCCCATGATAGAACCGCGCAAGCTGTGATAAGAGACTGTTTGGCAAAACAAATTTTCCCTCATGTGAAACCCATAACTCATCTTGTCTCTTTATACATTGTGATTTAATCCAGGAATCTCTTTCATCCTCCCTGACATTATTTTGTAATGCTTTTAGTTCATCTATTGTATCTACGACCTTCAAGGCAAATGCTTCAGCTGGTTCGAGTTCTGGCTCATTTATCGTATTCCAATCATCCCTGAGTAATATACAGTTCAAGGCACAAAATCTTGCGACTTGATCCGCATATGCATTTCCCAGCGAAACATAGTCCTGTCCTTTCGTGTGAGCACTACACTTTACCACTGCAACTTCGGCTGGCGCTTGAATGGCGTGTAACAATTCCCTTATTCTTTCCCCGTTTTTCACTGGGGATCCTGAAGAAGTCAGGAAACCTCTCTGTGACCATAGTTGTCCAAAGTCGTGCACAATCCCAAACCCGTACTGACTATCAGTGTAAATGGTGACTTTCATCAATGCAGACAGTTGACATGCTCTTGTGAGGGCTACGAGTTCTGCCACTTGTGCAGAATAGACACCTTGAAGCCATCCCGCTTCCAAGACCCCTGTTACAGTACATACAGCATATCCTGCTTTCAAAATCCCCATCCCGTCTCTTAGACATGAACCATCTACAAAAAGAATTTGGTCATTTTCATCAAGCTTAGTATCCTTGATGTCCGGTCGGGGTTTTGTGCAAAATTCAGTCACCTGAAGGCAGTCATGCTCGACGTCTTCAGCGTTCTCAATTTCGGCATTTTCTCCAGGAAGCAAGGTTGCTGGATTCAACGTAGTGCACCTTTTCAGCTGCACGTTCGGTGAGCCCAGAATTATCGTTTCATACCTTGTGAGTCTTGCTCCAGTCATGTGCTGCGTTCGGGAGCGGGTCAAAAGTATCTCAACTGAGTGAGGGACCATGACTGTTACTGGATGTCCCATCACTATTCCTTCACTCTGAGTGAGGCTGATACCAACTGCTGCTACGGCGCGCAAACACCCTGGGAGTGCTGCTGCGACCGGATCCAAAGTAGCTGAAAAATACGCTACTGGTCTGTTTACACCACCATGGGCTTGAGTCAAGACAGACAAAGAACATGCATCACGTTCATGGCAAAACAATGTGAAAGGCTTTGTGTAATCAGGCATACCTAAAGCTGGAGCCCTGCACATGCATTCTTTCAATTCTACAAAAGCATCCATCTCATCTCCTTTCAGCTCAATTTGATCCAAGGCATCCTTCTGGGTCAATTTCAGCAGAGGCTTTGCTAGAGTCGAGAAGTTGGGAATCCACTGGCGACAATAACCCACCATTCCCAAAAACTTCCTCACCTCCCTCCTTGTCTTTGGTGGACTCATTTGAAGTACGCTCGTTATTCTTTCCTTCATTATTCTCCGTGACCCTTTCTCTATCTGGTGACCCAAGTATTTCACTTTCTTCTGACAGAATTGCAACTTGGAAGGAGACACCTTGTGTCCATTCCTTCCCAAATGGTTCAACAGAGCAATGGTATCGGCTGTATAGCCACTTTCTGTCTTTGATGCAACCAGTAAGTCATCAATGTACTGTACTAGTGTTGACTCGAATGGCAATTCTAATTCTTCCAAATCTTTCTTTAGAATCTGATTGAATATTGACGGTGACTCAGAAAACCCTTGAGGAATTCGACACCAACTGTATACTCTGTCTAGGAATTTGAAACAAAAGAGGAATTGGCTGTCCTCATGAAGAGGCACCGAGAAGAATGCTTGTGACAAATCGATGACTGAGAACCATTCGGCATCGCAGGGAATTTGAAACATTATCACAGCTGGATTCGGTACGACAGGGCAGCACTTGACTATGATGTCGTTTATTTTCCTCAAGTCCTGCACGAGTCGGACCTTTCCATTCGGCTTTATTAGTCCCATTATCGGTGAATTACAAGGACTGTTTAACACTTCTTTCAGTACCCCCTGTTTTACAAATTCATCAATAAGTTGAGCAACTTTCATGAGGGTGTCTTGTGGCATGTGGTATTGTGGGGTCTGGGGAAAGATTGCATTGGGCTTTACAGTCACTTTCACTGGTTCCACTCCTTTCATCAATCCCACCTCTTTCCCTGTCATGTCCCACACTTCTTTTCCGACTGTCTCTCGTAATTCGGCTGGAATATCTTCTTCAGTTATCATCGGGAAAAGACAAATCAGAGGATACTCTTCATCGACAGTTTCCACCTCATCCCCCTCTACACTGTCCTCTTCTTCCCCATCACTGCTCGTCTGAATTGTTATTCCTTCGTTCGAACACATGATCGAACAACCCAATTTGCACAATAGGTCTCTCCCCAACAGTGCTATTGGGCTTGAGTCACATATCACAAACTGATGCACCCCTTGATAGTTACCGATGCTGACTGGTACCGGATCTGTAATTGGGTTCGTCAGATGTCTGTTTGCTACCCCCACCACTTGAACTGTCCTCCCTGAGAGTGGCAAATTTGGTACTTCACTGCTCTTAACTGTTGAACGTGTGGCTCCTGTGTCCACCAAGAACGAGACACGATGACCCATTACTCTTCCTTCTACATAAGGGCCCCTTTGATCAACTTCCAAGGATGCCGCAAGCACACAATCTCCTTCTTCTCCTGAACTCTCACTCTCCCATACGTTGTTTATTCCACTCTCACTGTGTAATGGGAACTGTTGTACGGTGCCATTTGTGCTCATTACCTGACCCGAGACCTGTGGAGGAACCATCACTTGCTGCTGACTCATTGGTGCCAAGGGTATTTGCATTTGCTGATTAGGTACCATAGGTAACTGCTGTTGCATCGGCTGCATTTGCGTCATCTGCATACGAGGCATCTGCATTTGCTGCGGCTGCATAGGTTGTAATCCCTGCAATTGATTTATGGTCTGAAAATTTGGGTTTGGACCTCTCAATTTCGGTCCCCTCATTGTCTGAAATGCATTGACATCATTGTTTTGCTGACCAACACCTGCACCTGTACCTGCACCTGCACCTTCCTGTACCACCATCGGGCACTCGCGTTTCCAATGACCTACTATTCCGCACACGTGACACGGCATCACCTTCTTCATTGCCTGCACACCCGTCACAACAGTGTTCAAATCCGGACCATTATTCACAAAACCTCCTCTACCTCTGCCTCTCGCCTGTGGCTGAAACGCCATGTTTCCCTGCAACTGCGGCTGCAGTTGCGGTACCTGCTGTTGGAACCCTTGCATCCCTTGCAAACCCTGCAAACCTTGCAAACCTGTTTGAGCTGCCTTAAGCTGCATCATCATCACCTTCTCTTTCAACTTTTTCTATTTCACTTCGATTTCGTCGCTACAGTATTTCGCATAATTCAACACCTCATCAATCGGTTTCGATTGCCAACAAATCAAATGCGACTTTATCATCTGACTTATCTCTGGCCTCAGCCCTTCCACAAATCTGAAGACAAAATGGAGCATGTCCTTCGCCTCAATTGTTTCCGTGCCACTGTAGTTCTTGAACGCCTTCAACAACCTCTCATAGTAACTATGAATCGATTCTTTAGTCTCTTGGGCAGTTCGATCAATCTTCTGCCAATCCACGTTTTTCGCAGGAACCTTCGTTTTCAAATGCTCAATCACCTTATAGTACAAGCCCATTACCATAGGGGATGGTGCGCCCGTCTCCCTGTCTCTCTCTGGTTCACTCGTCGGCCAACCTACAGCTCTTTTACAATCCTCCCACAAATCCGCCGGAACCACAATCTCAAACAGAGTGTTCAGGTCTTCCCAGAGACACTTTGCAAGCTTCACAAACCTATCAGTCTGTTGGTACCATTCAATTGGTTTCTCCCTCAGTTTGGGAAAATCGTCCGTAAAAGACTGAATGTCACTTCTGTGCCATGGTACATGTACTAATTTTCCCCCTGCTGTCTCCCTCATTGGTAACATTGTTACTGTATCACTACTCTGCGGTCTTTTCTCATTGTGCTCTGTAGCACTGTCCCTCCTCTTTTCCTTCCTCTTTACCCACCTGCTTTCCCATTTGTCTAAGCACCTCCACACTTGTGCACTCTGCAGCAATTCTCTAAGGTGTGTCTTCATGCCTGCTGACCTCATGTGTTCAAAATCTGTGGTCCCAAAATCTAACCTGTAGCTCCTGCTCAAGCGTTTCATCTTATCTATGTCAACCCCGTTTCTGTCAGCTGCTTCCTGCAAGCTCTTATGTACCTTGTTCACTTCCTTCGTAATCCTGGGACATAGGTACCTCAGCTCTTCTTCTGTGTAGGACTCTAACCTGTTCACACCCATGGTCCCTTCCACCAATTCTTGTGCTTCCATGTTCAACCTGACCCTATTCATATAGTCTTCTCCTTTCCCACTGGCTGAACTTTGTGTGGAATTTAGACTGTTGAACCAATGTGTCAGCTGTTGCGCATTCACCCCCATCAGCGTGGCATTCACATCGACTGCCATTGATGGTTGAGGCAACTTTTCAGTGTTCAATGTTAAGGGTATTATCAGTGGGGGGCTCGACCTCACCAGTGTTGACTGAGCACATATGGGACTAAACTCCATCAAGGACCCAGACCCAGTTGGCTGAGCCGCTATCGGAGTTATCCCTGGGGTGTTTTCTATGCACCTCCTCTCTGTCCCATTCTGCAGCATTGACCCCTGATTGCTCATACCTAAGTTAGGCTGACTATACAAAGGTACCGGTGGACCTACAGTAATGGGTAGTGATATCGCGTCTGGGTTCTGTCCATTTCCCATGTTCTGTGGCATGTTCATTCCCACACCATGGGTCATCATTGTTGGCATGCCCATCTGACTCCCCGTCATTTGAGCATGTGCGTTTCCTCCCTGCATCTGCTTCTGAGGCATCAAAAACTGAGTTGATTCAGCCTGTATCACTGTCGGATTGTGACCATTCTGTACTCCCCTTACGGTTGGATCTAGAATCATTCCTGCACCGTTGTCACTGCTGTAGTACCCTGGCATTTGCGGCTGATAATTTTCTGCTGGTTTCAACACGGGCACATCTGGATATATTCTCCTAACCTGCGGTATCTGCGGGGTGAACAATAAACTCGGGTCCTTAGATCCCGATGACGCTCCTGAACTCTGGGTTTCACTGTTCTGTACCGATGCCGGAGGGGCAGAACTGGTACTTGGACCTTGTCCATTCTCTGCATAAGGTGGTGGACGGTCGTTCAGCAATTGCATTATTAACTCCTCATCCTCTAACTCCTCTTCTCTTCTCAACTTTTCCTCGTCCTCTCTATCCTTGGAACACTTTCTGTCCGTCTTACAGGTAGCTTTCTTACCTGTCCCCTCTCCTTCCTTAGTAATTGCGGGAAACAATTTCATCCCCTGCAATACATCTGATCTCCACACCTTCTGTGCATTATCCCACCTAGCATCCGCTAGTGTCTTTTCTACCTTCCTCATCCTTGTTTCAAACTTATTTTTCTGTTGCTGTCTAGCCATTAATTCCCATATTGCTAGAGCCTCAAACTGGGCTGGCCTTGGAGGCACCTTCATGTCGTACATCGTGAATCTCAAATTCTCTAGAATCCTTATATTGAATGTCCCATGTATCGGGAACGCTACGCTCCCATGTTTCTCTGTCAACTTGTGCCATTGCTTTAGCCAAAGGCACGGAGCTACCCCCTTCTCTTCCATTACAATGTAAGCTGGTGTACCCTCGGGTGGCGTCTCCTCTCCTACGCTCGCTTTAATGTAGGACTCCCCCTTCATCGCACTCCTGAATGCTTTAAAGAATTTCATTTTCTCGTCTTTTATTTCACAAAGTTTGTAATCAATAGGTGACTTTAGTTCCACAAAATTTGTAATCAATAGGTGACTTTAATTCCCGGAATACTCTTCGCTTGCCTTTCCCCCTTCCAATCGAGTCCCACGGATTGCGTCCAATCCGTGCGCGACCCTTCTCTGCAACCAACCTATCCCAGCGCGGCTCCTAGTGACGTCACACTCACACACACTGCGGCTGACAAAGCCTCGCGGCTAGTCCTCCTTCACCCACCTCCTCCCGTAACAACTTTTTGCATGTATTGCGAGCTATCAAAAATAAAACAGATCTGTCGGTTTACTACAGGAAGGGTAACACAATCGCTTCAGGACCTTAGGGACCTTTCACTAGCCTCGGCCGCTATTCCGTCTTTCTCAGTCCCCAAGTTCGCAAGCAAATCTGACCCGCAGACCTACTCTCAACTTGTCAATGATCTATTCTAGTGCACTTAGAATCTTGTCAAAGCCCGAAGTCGAAGTTTCTTTCATTCGCTAACACACGTACCGACTCGTTGACCACGCCCGATCAACCTACTAAACCGCCCAGACCACAACATTGATCAACATACTCCGGAGTCTCTTGACCTCGCAGGGCCCGTCTCAACAACAACAACCACGTGGACCTTTTTATGCACAAAGCGCCACATGCACATGAAGTTCGACGACTTCCCTACTCTCACACTCGGAGTCGCACCTCCGCTATCTCTATGAAGTTCGACGACTTCTCTACTTCTACACTCGGAGTCGCACCTCCGCTATCCTCTAAAAGAAAAAAATCCTCGCAACCTTTTCACACACCATGCGGGAATAAGCTGTGCAAGCGCAAAACCCTAATTTCACTCATACCATCACTAGTACCGCCAACGCTGATTCCACACCTCCATTCTCTCCATTCGCAAGCTCCGAGATCCCGGGAAAGTCGCGGTGGACCTAGCCCATCATCATTCTGTCAATCAGTTTTATCCAAGAAAATCTAATTCAACTTCTCGAGTGGGGTCTCAAAGGGCGTAACCGTTAATTCAACACCATGTACTTTAATAGTACGGGGTCCCAAAAGGCAAAACCATCCTCTGCTACCATCTACTGATAGAGCGGTCCGTACTAATAATTTTACCTGTTTCGGACGCTCTTTAGGCCGATGAATCTTTTGACTTAGTGGGAACTCTCTGTACTCTTATATCGATCAGTCGCATCAAATCAATAATCAATAACGAACATAAGCAATACCTTGTTCGACATAACACTTAACAATTAATCCAGAATACATTTCGGCGAACCCTGACCTTTCAGTCAGGAATAACCACACCAGTTTATTCAAAGTTAGTGAATTTTATTTCCCTATATTAGCAAAGCTAGCACAATATATATGTGTCTCAACACTAAATGATAAACGTAGATGAACATTAATAGCTGTCCATAGCGGCGAAACAAGTGTAATCTATGTAGCATTTGAATCACAAGGCATTCGATAATAGCAATGCAAATCACTAGTACGATAATCTGTAATGAACTAATGGCATACATTTAGTCAGCATAACAAGATCTCAAATTGCATCGTGCGACATATGGACTCCTCACCTAACCTCAAATTAGCATCGGCATGTGGGACTTCATGCAAAAAAACAATTTAGCAACATTAATTTAGAAAACTCCTAGCTAGGGACCTTGTCAAAATCAGCAGTTGGTTACCTAAAAGAAACACAATGCAATTTTACAATTTCCTTTCATATTTACCAATTACGATCAGCATACAAGGAAGTCTTCGTCTCACAGGTACCGTTCTTCGGTCAGCATAGGTACCAATTTCGATCAGCATGGGACGGGGCAAAGGGGCAGAGGTGGACGGGGCAATTGCCTCACGGCGGCAAGGTAAAACTACTACTTCATGCAAAGGGATCAAATCAAGGTTAAAGTCTCTAGGGCAAGAATCATTTAGTCTCTTTCTCTCGATTAGAGAAAGCATCAAAGTCTCTCAAAATGGCGTCGCAGCAAAGTGGGCCATAATAGCTACGAAGTCAAAATGGCGGGATGTCCGATGATAGAGAGAGAGCTTCCTCTCGTGCACCTGGTTTTTATAGACAACAGTTCAAGTCCTCTAGGGTCTCCATTGGAGGGTTCATAGGTTAGCTTCAAATTGACCAATCAAAAACGACAGTTCTCAAGCTTTTACTTAAGCATACATTATCCTTGGAGATGGGTACGCAAGTTGCAACATTGTCTATCAATTAGCTCACTTTCAGAGCCTCCATTGTCCGCACCTGCAAGTCGACCTTGAATTAAAGAGAAAATATGCCAGGCTGGCACGAAACTTTAAGATAAGCATGTGAACAGTTTCTGTGGAAAAGTACAGCTTCAAGCAAAAATACACATTTATTAGCACAGTGGAAAAATACGAGCACCTAAACCGTGAGACCGGGCAACTAGGCCAAAGCCTCTGCTAAAGTCATGCTAAGCTAAAGCATTTCAAACAAGCAAATCGTAGCACACGTTTATGATTATGTCGGATTAGTGCAATTCTAATACACCACGTTATATAAAGCACGTGTATAAATGATGGCAAACTACTCTGAGGGCACATTTTGTCCCCGTACAATCTTTATTAGTTCGGTTAAAGTCACACATGATTATTTCAGCACTACGTTTCAGCGTTAATAAATCAAAACCTTCATTTTCTGCTTCATCAAGTACAAACATTAACAAGACTATCAGAGGTACAGAAATTAAGCCTTGCTCAGGTTTGACAATCATCAAGTCAATTTCAAATCACCAGAGTGTTAATTAGCTGAGCACAGTGAAACCCTACACTTACCAAATCAGGAAAGACATGTGTGAAGCAGAACACATGCCGGCAAAAGATAAAAAGAACAAAGAGGGCAAAAATAATTTGGAAAAAGATAATCTCTGGCCACAAGCTACTATTCACGGTGGACAAATGATAAGCAAAAAGAAAAAGCGTCAGCATGTCAGAAGCTTGATCAAGAGTCTTCTGAATGGTAAGGAGAAAATCTCTCAATCTCAGTGGGGCATCGCAAGGGGCTCAAAATTTCAGAGACTTTTTCAGATACGGGCTTCTGAAGTCCTCTAACTACTTGGTATCACTTAAGTGTATACTCCTCCTAGTTTCCATTTCAATCTCCTCTTTTCTTTGTTCATTCTTGGCTCTTGGCTCCTTCAGCTTCTTGCATGACTTGTAGAAACGCACTGCAACTAGGGCACACAAGACTATGATTAATAGGGATCTCAAAACAGTTCCCACTATATCTCTCCCTAGGTTTCGAAACCACCTTCCGATAACTGAAAAAAACACTGCCTATTGCTTCCCATGCACCTGTCACTATTAACTCTTTCAGGTCCTTTTTCAAGTCAGTCATGTTTGCAATGTACTTTCTCATCTCTTTACTATTGTGAGTATGTAAGTGCAAACATTGTTGCATAAATAACATCTTGCAAACTCCACCTTCTTTTGCAAGAAGAATGTTGAGCACAAGTCAATTTTGGAACACCATTGACCTCACAGAAACCATTTCTGTGTCCATTAGCAATTCGGCACCTGGAGTATCGTAGATAACATATCTACTATTGTTGACAACTTTCTAATATTGAGATAATTCAAGATAACACCTACTGATGTAATTATTGCACCGCAAATATCTCCCACAACGTCTGAGGCATTTGTTCCTCTTTTGACTCTGATGTTTGACCTCTCACTCCATACTGGATCATTAGAATGGTGCACATGATAAATCATTGGAAAAACTGCGCCCAGATAACATGTACCATTCCAGCCTTTTAGCAGCTTGTAATAAGTATTTCTCCCACATGTGAAATAAACACCTAATATGTCGGGATTTTGTCCATTTAACATAAAGGACCAAACACTCTTATAGAAAAACACATGTCTACGTTCACTAGTTCCTACAAAATATATTTCAATCTTTGATATAGGTCTATATATACATAATTTACTGACATGGTGCCTTTATGTAGCCAGGAATCCCTGATTACAGCAACTGTGTGAGCTTCATCTTTTTCCCAGTTTTGTAACACTGCTTCCTTTTTGCCTCCATAGCTCTTCTCCCCTCCTCAATTTGTCCAATAAATTCCTTTTCTATGGGCTGAGAATACAGGTCAAACTGTTCTTGGGGGCATAAACTGTGCTGAGAGAGCGTAGTTTAAATATTACATATACTAGACGTTAAATGCATATATCAATGATTAATAATGCTGCATAGAAGACGACAATAATTAGAGTAATGCTTCGATATGCATCTGAAAATTCGACTATAATGTGTGTGGTCACAATTATATACGTTAAGCTAATAATAATAAGTAAAACTGTTCATGCTATGGTGTATATTAACATTTATGATATTGCATTGTATAGAAAAATCTCTTAGGCCTTCAGTTAGCGTGAGTTGAAGATTTAGCTGCCTAGCTCTCATATTAAAGGATATTTTTCTGTTTTTCAGTGCGCTGACTCGCAAAGGGCCATGACCCTGCATTTGTTCTTTTCCTTCGTTTTATGTAACAAATTCTATCCTGTTCTCATCCGCATGCTAGCTGCCTTAATATGAGTTTTATACAAATTTTGAAACAAAAGTAAATGAAAGAGTGTACAAGGACATTTGACCATGGACAAAGGAACTCATGACCCGAGAAACGTGCCAAGCGGTGATGAAAACCCCCCAGATGTGCCACCTCCGAAGACGTCAATTATGAAGACCAATCAAAGTGTTATAAATTATCGTGGGGTGACAATTGGGATTACCTAATGTATAATTTGATAGGTTAAAGATAGTGGGGTATAGTGGATATCCAATAGAATTTTGGGGGAAGGTATTACGAAAAAGGGATAAAAACTCATGTCACAGAAGGGACGTTAGAACTAGGTAGGGAATGCTATTGATTTTATCCAGAAACTCTGTCACTCTGTTTGGTGATTTGAGACTTAATAAACTATCCTCACCCAAAGACTGCCCCTTACACTTCTCCTCCTTATGAGGGACGTGTCCCCCGTTGTTTAGACGAAGTTAGACTGATGGTGATTCGACTGATGTCCTGAAGACGAAGACTGATCATGTGTGCTGACCTATTCCTGGAGGGTAATTATGACGATGTGATTTGTAATTGTCTGTTTGCTTTTCCTTTCTAGGTACCAACTGCTTATTTTTATAGAGGCCACAGCTAGATATTTTTCTAAATTGATGTTCAAATTATTTGCATGAAGTCCAACATGCTGATGCTAATTGGTGGTTAGGATAGGTAATCTCTCTGACTGACGCAAATAGACAAAGACTAACGTTGCGCTATGCTGAACTGAGACTTATGCGATATTGTTATATTCTGATCTATGTTCACGCCGTGCTATGTTCTTATGTTTGTGATTCTTGCATTAATGAAATCTTATCACAGTTGCCATATTGTGACTATGCTCTTATCCTTCTTGGTATTGAGATTGACACTTTTGCTAGTAGATTGTAATCAATAGGGAATAAAATTAATAAAATTCTATCAAAAGGTGTGGTTATTCGTGGCTGAAAGGTCATAGTTGCGTCGACAATTTGATTAATGTCTTTAACCAAAATAAAGTGCATTGTGGTGGTAAATACTGACGACATTATTGATATATTGCTTGATATATTAATCAGTTATCTCGTCCTACGGTGTCTCACCACTGGGTCACAAGATTCATTGGCCTAAAACGACTCCTAATGTGTATAAAATTGACATAAAGGGATGCGTTAGGAGTTCTGGTAGCAGAGGATGGTTTGGCCCTTGGGGGCCCTAGGACGGAGAGTCATTGTTTAATTTGTTTTTCTGTGATAATGCAAATTGGAAGTATGATGGGTTTCTAAGTTCACCATGACTTTCCCGGGATCTCAGAGCTTGCCTAAGTGAGTTGGGAATGTTCTTGGCGCCATAATATATGTGGTTTAGGGTTTTGCGCTTGCTTAGCTTATGCCTTTTGCAGGTGATTGTGAAATTTATGTGTATTTAGGCCAAATATGTGTTGTTTAGTAGGAGTGGGCGTACTCCACGGTATGAGAGCAGGGAAGTTGGCGTACTTCATGTGAGTGTGGCGCTTAATGCTCAGCAATTATCCACGTGGTTGGTTGTTATGTACGGACCTGTTGAGGTCTAAGACTCCGGAGTATGTAGACAAGTGTGGGAGACACTTGGGTTTATGTTGTAAACTGTGCGGTTTAATAGGTCAATCGGGCGTGGTTGACAAGTCAAGTTTGAATCAGAATGTATGTGTGAAACCTTCGATGGAGATTTGGCAAACTCTAAAGTGCACTAGGAGGAGCCATTGACTAGTCGAGAGTAGAATTTGCGGGTCGAATTCTGCTTGCGTATGCGGGAACTGATAAGGAGAGAGTAGCAGCTGAGGCTTCAAGTGAAATCTCTGTAAAGTTCTGAAGCAAATGGGTTACCCTTCCTGTAGTAAATCAGCAGATTTGTATTGTCGTTTAAGGTGCTCGCTATAATTTGCATTTGTTTGTGTGAGTTTGTGTGGGTTTAGTGAGAAGCGGACAAGCCGCAAGACTTTGTCAGCTGCAGTGTGTGAGTGTGACGTCAGTGGTGCCGCGCTGAGATAGGTCAGTTGTCGAGAGGGGTCGCGCACGGATTGGCTGCTGTCCGCGAGAGGCAATAGGTTGAGGAAGGTGGGTGAAGAGTGTCCTGGGAACTAAGTCACTTCTGATTAAATACAAAACTAAGAGAAAATCGCAAAAATGAATTTTGTTAAAGCATTCAAGAGCGCTCTGAAGGGAGATACATATATTATAGCAACTGATGGGTAGCCTACACCACCCGAAGGTACTCCAGCTTATATAGTCATGGAAGAAAAAGGTGTTGTTCCATGTTTATGGATGAAACAGTGGCGCAAACTGACTGAGAAGGAGGGATGTTTAGTGTTTCCGGAATACGGAACGTTTAATACGAGGATTCTCGCAAGATTGAGGTGGATGTTAAGTGAACAGAAACCACCTCCGAGACCAGCTCAGCATGAGGCGCTAGCGGTTTGGGATCTAATGGCTCTTAAACAGAGGCAAGAAAAGTTTCAGAGAAGACTGAGAAGGGCAGAAAAATCCTATGCAGAAGCTAGGTGGGATGATGAGAGCAAAATGTGGAGAAGGAGAATTGTGGATGGATTAAAATTATTCCCAGCAATAACGCAGGGGGAAGAAACACAGGGAAAGAAAGCCACCTGTAAAACAGATAAATACTCAGACAAAACTAAAGAGAATAAAAGACCTTGGGAAGAGGAAGATGATTCAGACGATGAGGAGTTTATGGACAGGCTGTTGCACGAACGCCCACCACCTTATGCGGTGAGCGACAGTGTTCCGAGTACTAGCACAGACCCTGGAAACCAGAAGCAGAACAAGGGAGTTGCTGATACGGTACAGACTAGTGATACAGCTTTGATACAGAATGGTGTCCGTGTACCCACTGCTCCAGACATACCGATACAGTTGCAACCTCCACCGCAGATACAGAGAATCTACCCAGACGTTCCAGTACTTGAGACTACTACAAATTTGATAGTGCCGCCAGACCCGATATATACAAAACCAAAGTTAATACAGATTGAGTCAACCCCGAAATTACTATCCCAACCACAACCACAACTGATACCAGGGTATAACCCAGTAGCTGGTCCGCCATTAGTACCTATTCCGGGTACCTTGGAACAGAGCTATGGAGTTACTGCTCCACGAAGTCTGGGAACAGGTCAGACACCTGCTGCCATATCATTGCCAATTACTGTTGGTCCACCAGTGCCATTGTATGCCCAGGGTAAAACTGGCATATGTGACCAGGGAGTGATGACTCAAGACGTGGTAAGAGGAGGGTCTATGGGAACTCCCCAGATAATGGCCCCAGGAGAACAAGCGGCTGAACAGCTGAGGTCTTTAATGGACCTTAGCCCAGTGGGAGGACCCATCGAAGCAATGTGTCAAGCAGGATTAGGAGTCTTAACTCCACAGACAATGAGTACAAACACTTCACATTCACAAATGATACATGCAGGGAACATCTCATTGCAGGGTTTCACAGTCCAACAGCTAAATGAATGGTTAGAAAAGACTTATACTTCCCAAAAGGCTGCAATGATTACAGTCGAACCAGAAAAGGAAAAACAAGACGAATACCTGCACCTTGTAAGACTAGGGGCAGAAGCTGCTGAGTTAGTGGAAGGTACAATGGGAGTGAATAGGTTGGAGTCATACACGGAAGCAGAACTAAGATTCTTGTGCCCAAAAATTACCAAAGAAGTAGGTAAGGTACTTCAAAGATTAGCAAATCTGGCAGATAAATACAATATTGATATCGGAAATACTAAACATCTGAAAAGAAGTTACAGATTGGATTTTGATTCTAAAGACTTTGAGCATATGAGGTCTGCGGGAATGAAGGCACATTTGAAGGAATTGTTACAAAGCGCACAAATCTGGGGTGCACTGGAGAAATGGGAAGGCAGATGGGCAAAGAAAAGAGACAAGGAAAAGAGTGACAGTCCAGGGTCTAATCAAGCTAAGGCTTCACCCGATCTAGAATCAGTAAAAATATTACCTATGAGAGAGACAGCTAGTGGTGTTTTAGTCCATGTACCGTGGACCAGAGGAGACATCCTATCTTTTACTAATGATTATCCGAGGTTGAGAGAAAAAACGATCGAATGGTATCAGCAAACAGAGAGGTTTGTGAAACTTGCGAAGTGTCTCTGGGAAGACTTGAATACCTTGTTTGAGATAATTGTTCTGGCTGATTTGTGGCTTGAATGCAAGAGAGGGGTAGATTGGCCAATGAAGGAACCAGCAAGGGATAAGGTGACAGGGGCACCCTCTGAAGAGGTGATGAAGTATTATCATAAGGTGATTGAGTTTTTGAAACAAAAGGTGTCGCCGAAAGTGACTGATTGGCAGAAAATCGACCGGACCTCTCAAGAGGTAAAAGAATCAATACATGCTTACTATGAAAGACTGTTAAAGGCATTCAAACACTATAGCGGTACTGAGACCATTGAACCAAAAGACATGAATCATCTTGTGTTTAGATTCATTGAAGGATTGAGACCAGAAGTTAGTCAGATGATTAAGAATCATCTGATTTGTTGGCAGGCAAAGCCGATTGATGAAGTGTTGCAGTATGCGAAATACTGTAGTGATGAGATTGAATTGAAGCAAAAGAAATTGAAAGAGAAGGTGATGGTGATGCAGATAAGGGCTGCGCAGGCAGGAATACAGGGAAACGGAGTTCAACAGATGATACAGCAACAACCGCAAATGAATGGTGAGTTTCAGACCCAGCCGAGGGGTCGAGGTCGAGGGTTTGTGAATCGCGGTCCAGACTTGAATTCTGTTGTAGTTCAAAATGACATGCAAGGGGAGAAAAAGATGTCACCATCTCACGCGTGCGGGGGCGTGGGGCATTGGAAACGGAAGTGCCCGAATATGGTGCAGGATGGTGTTGTTCAGCAAAGTGCTAATGTCAGTACATTACAAAATGTATGGGGCCCGAAAATGAGACATCAAAACCCAAAGTTTCAGAACAATTTAGTACAAATGCAAGGGGCACAGCCCATGTAACAGATTCAAATGCCGCGTTTTCAGTCAGTGCAAATGCAACCAGTACAACAGCAGATTCCTATGGTACCTAGACAGAAAATGCAATTACCAATGGCTCCGATGGGACAGCAACAGGTGATGCTTCGTCAACAGGTCAGAGGCCAGGTAACAAGTCAAAACAATACTGTACAACAGTTCCCATTACGAGGCGAAAATGGAATGAATGAGGAATGGTCAGATGATAGCTCAGACAGTGAGGAATGCAGGCTTGCAGCATCCTTAGAGGTGGATCAGAGAGGCCCATATGTGGAAGGAAAGGTGATGGGTTACAAGGTCTTGTTCCTGGTTGACACAGGAGCCACACGCTCCACAGTTAGAAGTGCAGAGGTTCCAAGATTGCCTCTTTCAGGGCGTACCATAAGAGTGGTTGGAGTAGCAAATCAGTATCTGACAAACCCGATTACAGATCCAGTGCAGGTTGAGATCGGCAACTTTCAGGGGCTACATAGGTTTGTAATCTGTGATTCGAGTCCAGTATCCCTACTGGAAAGGGACTTACTATGCAAGACAAAATGTTCAATTACCTGTTCCAATGACGGAATTGAAGTACAGACAAATAGTGACGATGAGGGAGACGAAGGTCAATTTTTAGAAGAAGAAACAGGTACAACAAATGAAGACTACCCTTTGATTACTCTGTTCCCGATGCATACCTTGATTGATTTACCTGTCGAATTACAGGGAACGGTAACAGAAAAGGTATGGGACCTGACCGGAAAGGAAGTAGGACTAATAAAAGGGGTAGAACCAGTTAAAGTCCAGATAAATCCAAATGCGGTGTACCCTCAGGTGCCACAATATCATATGACACAAGACGTTCTCATCGAGGTGTCACAAATAATTGCAGACTTTCTCAGGCAGGGAGTCCTGAAAGAAGTTTTAAGCAGTCGGTGTAACTCTCCCATAATGGGTTTGAAGAAGCCTTGTGGAAAAGTTCGAATTGTGCAAGATTTGAGAAAAATAAACGAAATTGTGATAAAATGTTGCCCTGTGGTGCCCAATCCAGCAGAAATAATGTTCCAGGTTCCCTGCGATGCTGAATGGTTTACTGCGGTAGACCTTTCACAAGCTTTCTTTTTGATACCTCTTCATGAGGACAGCCAATTTTTGTTCAGTTTTAAATTCCTGGATAAGGTGAACAGTTGGTGCAGAATTCCTCAAGGGTTTTCTGAATCGCCATCCATCAATAATCAGATATTGAAAAAAGATTTGGAGTCCTTGGTGCTGCCTTTTAATTCAACTCTTGTGCAGTACATTGACAACTTGCTAATTGCGTCCAAAACTAGAGACAGTTGTAAATATGATACCATTGCATTGCTGAATCATCTGGGAAAAAATGGGCATAAGGTATCACCCAGAAAGTTACAATACTGTCAGAAAGAAGTGAAATACTTAGGGCATTTGATCGAAAGAGGGTCCAGGAGAATATCGAAAGAAAGAATAACAGCCATTTTGCAAATGAACCCTCCGACGACAAAAAGGGATGTCAGGATGTTTTTGGGAATGGTGGGCTACTGTCGCCAGTGGATACCCAACTTCTCAATCATTTTAAAACCATTGATAGAACTGACAGGCAAAGAGATCAAGGATGAGCCATATACTATAGCTTTGTCCAAGGAAGAACTTGAGTCATTTATGGAGTTAAGAGAATGCATGTGCAGGGCACCAGTATTAGGGATGCCTGATTATACAAAACCTTTTCTGTTGTTTTGTCATGAACGTGATGCTTGTTCTTTGTCTGTCTTAACACAGGTCCATGGAGATGCAAATCGCCCTGTAGCATATTTTTCAGCTACCTTGGACCCTGTCGCAGCAGCCTTACCGGGTTGTTTGCGCGCAGTTGCAGCAGTTGGTCAGAGCCTTACACAGTGTGAAGGCATAGTCATGGGATACCCCCTAACAGTAATGGTTCCACATTCAGTTGAAATTTTGTTGACTCGAACTAAAACTCAGCACATGACAAATGATCGTCTCACTAGGTATGAGACGATCATACTGGGGTCACCAAATGTCTCCCTTAAACGTTGTAATGTATTGACCCCAGCAACTTTACTTCCTGTTGAAAACACTGAAATCAGAAATGAGGAAGAATTTGAACATGACTGTCTTGAGGTAACCGAATTGTGTACCAAACCTCGCCCAGACATTCAGGACACACAGTTGAAAGAAAATGACTGTATCATGTTTGTCGATGGGTCCTGTCTAAGGGACTCCGCTGGGACATTAAGAGCTGGTTATGCGGTATGCACTGTAACTGGCATAGTTGAAGCTTCCTGGCTCGAGAGAGTGTTTTCCGCTCAAGTGGCAGAATTAATTGCCCTTACTAAGGCATGCCACGCAGCTGTGAATTTGAGAGTCACTATCTATACTGACAGCAGAGACGGATTCGGAATTGTACATGATTTTGGCCAACTTTGGTCACAGAGAGGTTTCATGACCTCATCTGGTTCTCCTGTGAAAAATGGTGAGCAAATAAAGGATTTGTTACATGCAATTCTGTTACCTCTTGAAATTGCCGTGGTGAAATGCAGTGCTCATTTTAGATCACAAGACTTTGTGTCCATGGGAAACGGCTATGCAGATCAAGTGGCAAGGTTTTGCACATTGAACTGTATATCGTTCAAGGAGCAATGGGAATTATTACCACAAACTGAAAATTACACTTGTCTGAACCTTGCATTGCGGGTAGTTGACACATTAGATGAGTTAAAAATATTACAGAGTCGTGCAAGTAAAGAGGAGAAACGCTCTTGGCAAAGAATGCAATGTGTACAAAGGGCTGATGATTTGTGGGTCTCAGAGGAAGGGAAACTAGTCTTGCCAAACAGTCTTCTATCTCAGTTTGCCAGACTTTACCATGGACAGGCTCACCTTGGAAGAGATGCAATGATCAGGTCATTTAAAATCGACTGGTTCAACCCAAAATTCCGACATGCCGCAGAAATTACCTGTCACAGGTGCATCATCTGTCAACAGATGAATGCCGGGAAAGGAACCGTGGTAACTTTGAGCCACATTGGGAGAGCTGGCGGTCCATTCAACAAGATGCAAATGGACTTAATTGAAATGCCTGTCTGTGGAGGATTGAAGTACGTGTTGGTGATTGTGTGTGTTTTCAGTCACTGGATTGAGGCATATCCCACACGCAGGAATGACAGTCTTACAGTTGCAAAGCTATTACTTAGGGAACTGATACCAAAGTTCGGGTTTCCGGTCTCTATAGAGTCAGATAGGGGCAGACACTTGGACAATGAGGTGATTAAACTACTGTGTGCCGCACTTAACATCGAACAAAAGCTGCATTGTAGCTACCGCCCGAAGCATCAGAACTAGTAGAACAAATGAACGGTACTTTGAAATCGAGAATGGCAAAAATGTGCGCAGCTACTAATATGAAATGGCCAGATGCATTACCTTTAGTGCTGATGTCAATGAGAAACACCCCAGACAAGAAAACGGGATTATCCCCCATGAAATCCTCATGGGTAGAGCTATGAGATTACCAGCAGTACCTGCAAATGCGCTAGTGAATATTACAGATGATATGGTGTTGGATTACTGCAAAGGTTTGGCTGATGTGATTCGCTCTTTCTCTCACCAGGTGGAAGCTAACACATTGCCACCGATTGGCGATCCAGGCCACCCTCTACAAGCTGGTGACTGGGTGGTTGTCAAGAAGCACGTGAGAAAATCGTGTCTAGAACCACATTGGAAAGGGCCATATCAAGTTATCTTGACAACTACTACTGCTGTAAAGTGTGCCAGAGTTCCCAATTGGATACATGCCAGTCACACAAAAAGGGTGACGTGTCCTGTTGAAGAGGAGTGTGAAGTTACCGGCACAACAGCTTCAGGAGGAGAAGTGTCAGGGCCAGAAAACAGTCAAGAAGAAACCGAGACTGTTGGAGAGCCCACTAAGAACAGCCTTGTCCCTCAAGCAGTTAATGAGTTCGAGAGAGGTGACAGAGTGCCTATCTCAGTAGAGGCAGCAGGAGAACTAACTCAAGGAGAGGTTCTCCCAGAAGTAGACAAATACAGGTTAGAACTTGAACCCGGTACAGACCCAGAAGAAGAAGAAGAAGAAGAAGAAGAAGAAGAAGAAGAAGAAGGAGAAATAGTAGAGATAAATCATATCAAGCCAGAGCCTTCTGAGCCAGCTGCAGGTCCATCAAGTGAGAACGCCATATCACAAGAGGAGGGTGCTGTCCAGCCTCCTGAAAAGACACATCAAGAGAAGACGCATAAAGGTGATAATTGGCCAGATAGACCACTTTTCAAGATAAGAGACGTACCAAGAGTCTCAATAATAGAAGAGTACGATACATCTCGAATGAAAGACCTAAGCGAAGGAGAACAACAGGGTGAACGAAGGCTGAAAAGAAAAAGAGTCGCAAACAGAAGATATACAGATCCTGAATGGGCGTATGCTACAACATCTGAATGGCAACAAGAATTCCTAGCATTCTGTTTTGATTGAGAAGTACCAGGCCAATACTACGGTACCTGAACGAATCTGAGGAAAGCTTGGTTAAAATTTGGAAATTTGAAAACTGAAAGAGAGACTTTATAACTTACCGAAAAATGACATTAGAACCGGATTGACTTTTAAGAAACCTGATTACGACAAGCTGCTAACCTGATTTGACAAAAGGGGGTCCTGGAGTGAGTGAAGACGCTGTAAATTTACGCTGAGAGCAAGAGAATATTATAAATCATCCTTAAAGTTGATTGTCGATTTACTATCTGATTCTATACAGACATGGCTTCTAATAGAAGTAATAGCAAGAAAAGTAAAGTGTGTGGTTGGCTAGGACTTATAATAGGTGTTGTGTGTGCAATAATAATTGTGGGAGTAATTGTGGGAATGCCATGGATAGAGAAAGAAACTATTAATGCTCCTTCAAAACCTGAAACTACCACACTAACACTGTGGGAGAGATTTGAACAGGATACAAGACACATGCATGAGGGAACTAATGCAAAAGGGGAACTTTCTACTAATGTCTTCTATCGCTTGCTAAATGAGTATGTGGAAACCATGGATGCGAAAGATTGTTATGCATGCACTAAGATTCCTTCTTCTGTGCAGGAGGGAGTTACTTACCATAGCCTCCCTCCTACTTATGGAATTAGTTGCAGCTTGCTACTAACAAGATTCTATAATCAAGAGCATGTGCAATACTTTTATTCAAACTTGGATGTTGTGTTTTCTTTTGTGCCGGTGATCGAATTTTTAAATAAGTTAGCAAAGGAACATGATATAAAAATAGTTAGAGGATTCTTTGAGCCGACGCTTACATTTAGAACCGCTTATGCACACTGCAATAATTTGACTTGCTTATTATCACCTGTTGAAAAAAGCTTCTTAGATCACACTGATGATAGATGCAAAGCATTGAAAGAGAGATTAGAAAAAGGGTTAGAAAAACGCACATATGCAAATGATTATGCTTACACTGCAATCAAGACACAAGGAAAACTAGCTATAGATGCATTACATGTAGGTAAGCTTTGTATATATAGGCCAAAATCTGAGCAGGACAATTTGTTTGTGGGAACGAGTGAGTGCAGGCATGTGTTTTTGTTTCAGAGTAAATGGACCTTTATGCTGAATGGACAGGATCCAGCGATCCCTGGGATCTATTACATCTGTGGGCTTAATGCTTATTACCGTCTCCCTAAGGGATGGTATGGGACATGTTATTTGGGAATAGTATTCCCAAAGATTTACCAGATTGATGACTTAAAACAAATACCTAAAACGTCTGAATTACAACATCCTAGACAAAAACGAGAATCAGTGGCAGCTGTCATTGGTGATATATTCGGAGCTATGATCCCTTCAGTGGGGGTTATCTTGAATTCTATGAAGATTCAAAAGTTGTCAACTATTGTGGATAACATGCTGACAAATTTCACAGGGGCTATACTCCTGATGGATACTGAACTTGCTGCAGAAAGAGCTATAACTCTTCAAAATCGGCTTGCTTTAGACATTCTTTTAGCAAAGAGTGGAGGGGTCTGCAAGATGCTCAACGAGCGTCATTGTTGCTCGTTCATTCCGGATAACAGTAAAAAGATTAGAAGTATGCTTACTAACCTTACTAGAGATAGTACAGATTTGAAGGATTTGAAAGAACTTGGTGTCTGGGAGAAAGGAATTGGAAAGGGAATTGCCTGAGTTGGGAGCTGGTTTACAAGCATTTGGAATGGGGTTCTTGCAAAAATATTGATGGGTCTATTAATTGTTTTGGTCTGTCTATTAGGATTAATGACAAAATAAAGAGAAATTGGACTAAAAGAACCAGGAGAAACGAAGAAAGTGAAAGAGAGAAAATGTTCAATGAAATCTGGGAAAGTTCACATAAAGGGCAAGATGTTGAAATGCGTATTATGCGCAAGGTGAAAAATTTAAAGTGAAAGGCCAAGGGAAAGGTTAGTGTGATGACGAGCGTCATCAGAGGAGGGACTGAGAGAGCGTAGTTTAAATATTACATATACTAGACGTGAAATGCATATATCAATGATTAATAATGCTGCATAGAAGATGACAATAATTAGAGTAATGCTTCAATATGCATCTGAAAATTTGACTATAATGTGTGTGGTCACAATTATATACGTGAAGCTAATTATAATAAGTAAAACTGTTCATGCTATGGTGTATATTAACATTTATGATATTGCATTGTATAGAAAAATCTCTTAGGCCTTAAGTTAGCGTGAGTTGAAGATTTAGCTGCCTTACTCTCATATTAAAGCATATTTTTCTATTTTTCAGTGCGCTGACTCGCAAAGGGCCATGACCCTGCATTTGTTCTTTTCCTTCGTTTTATGTAACAAATTCTATCCTGTTCTCATCCGCATGCTAGCTGCCTTAGTATGAGTTTTATACAAATTTGGAAACAAAAGTAAATGAAAGAATGTACAAGGACATTTGACCATGGACGAAGGAATTAATGACCCGAGAAACGTGCCAAGCGGTGATGAAAACCCCCCGGATTTGCCACCTCCGAAGACGTCAATTATGAAGACCTTTCAAAGTGTTATAAATTATTGTGGGGTGACAATTGGGATTACCTAATGTATAATTTGATAGGTTAAAGATAGTGGGGTATAGTGGATATCCAATAGAATTTTGGGGGAAGGTATTACGAAAAAGGGATAAAAACTCATGTCACAGAAGAGACGTTAGAACTAGGTAGGGAATGCTACTGATTTTATCCAGAAACTCTGTCACTCTGGTGATTTGAGACTTAATAAACTATCCTCACCCATAGACTGCCCCTTACACTTCTCCTTATGAGGGACGTGTCCCCCGTTCTTTAGACGAAGTTAGACTGATGGTGATTCGACTGATGTCCTGAAGACGAAGACTGATCCTGTGTGCTGACCTATTCCTGGAGGGTAATTATGACGATGTGATTTGTAATTGTCTGTTTGCTTTTCCTTTCTAGGTACCAACTGCTTATTTTTATAGAGGCCATAGCTAGATATTTTTCTAAATTGATGTTCAAATTATTTGCATGAAGTCCAACATGCTGATGCTAATTGGTGGTTAGGATAGGTAATCTCTCTGACTGACGCAAATAGACAAAGACTAATGTTGCGCTATGCTGAACTGAGACTTATGCGATATTGTTATATTCTGATCTATGTTCACGCCATGCTATGTTCTTATGTTTGTGATTCTTGCATAAATTAAATCTTATCACAGTTGCCATATTGTGACTATGCTCTTATGCTTCTTGGTCTTGAGATTGACACTTTTGCTAGTAGATTGTAATCAATAGGGAATAAAATTCATAAAATTCTATCAAAAGGTGTGGTTATTCGTGGCTGAAAGGCCATGGTTGCGTCGACAATTTGATTAATGTCTTTAACCAAAATAAAGTGCATTGTGGTGGTAAATATTGACGACATTATTGATATATTGCTTGATATATTAATCAGTTATCTCGTCCTACGGTGTCTCACCACTGGGTCACAAGATTCATTGGCCTAAAACGAGTCCTAATGTGTATAAAATTGACATAAAGGGACGCGTTAACAGTACCAAATGTCAATGTAGGCTCAAAGAAACCTCCCACTGTGTCAATGTTCTTCATCTTTGCAGCGCTTCTCAAATGTTTCATGATGGGGACAACTGAAAACACTAGGTCATCATTTGAATACAAGTATTGATAACAACAATGTTAATAACAGACTACTGGAAATTCCATAGGCTAACGGCAAACTATGATATGGGATTTCCTCACTTACTGATGAAGGCAACTGTGTACCAACGTAACAAGCTCTAGCTTCCATGGTGACAATGTACTCAGAGAGTAGTTTATAATACACATTTGCTGATAAACCGCCATTAGGACCATCAGTGTGTAAATATTTCTCATCATTGTACAGGGTGAATGTCTCTAATAAAGGCACAGTTCATAATCACTAATAATCATTTCCAAAATGTAATGTCTTTGTTCGTCAAGTGGCAATGAGATTTCAAAGTTCAGGTCCACCACAATTTCAAACTAATGCATACTGAACTGGATTCAAATTGTTAAAACAAAATGTTGAAAACTCCTTATCCCAGTCATTGGCCGCAAAATATGTCCATTCAGGTGCTGAGCACTTTTGCCTTGGTAGTCTTTTTCTTCTTGACCTCATGTTTATTTGACCCTCAGCATCACTGTCACTTTGACTCAACTCTTCAGTTTCTTCAGTAATAGTCTCAGGCATTTGTACAGCTGGCGCAATCTGCTCTTTATACAAATTGTCTCTGGGTACAGCTCTATTACTTATAGCTAGCTACAGGTCCTTCGTCAGCATCCGAGCTGGCATGAGGCAACTGGTTCTGTTTCAATCCTTCTGCTCCTTCCACTGTTGTTGACTTGCTCAAAACCCCATTAGACTGAGCATGTGCTGCGGCAGCTACTTGTCCAGTCCCAATAGCTTGACTAGCCTGTGCCCTCTCGCTCACTGTAACCGATCCTTCTGGAATAGGGGCCAGATGTAGCAAGTCGGCAATTTGCGACTTGCAAATTGCGAGTCCCTGCGACTCGCAATTTGCAAGTCGCAAATTGCTATGCAGTACGGTGTCTCAGACACCGACGGCGACTCGCAATGGGGTCGCAATGACCCACCTCCTGAATATTCATGAGGTGGGTCGCAAATTGCGGCCCCATTGCGAGTATAGGCACTCGCTAACATGGAGGCCTGCTGACGTCAGCAGGCCTCCATGTTAGCGACCTGCTTTTCAATAAAGCAGTTTTTTTTTTTTGAAGTGTAGCCTGTTTTCCTAACAGGAAAACGAGCTGCACTTCAAAAAAAACGAAACCTTTAGTTTCGGTTTTTTTTTCAGGGCAGGGAGTGGTCCCTTGGACCACTCCCTGCCCTGAAAAAATAATTTGGGGTCCAGTCACAAACTGGAAGGGGTCCCATGGGGACCCCTTCCAATTTGCGAGTGGGTTACCATCCACTTGAAGTGGATGGTAACTGCGACTCCATTTGCGACCGCGTACGCGGTCGCAAATGGAATTGCATCCCACTGCGAGTCGCAAATAGGAAGGGAACACCCCTTCCTATTTGCGAGTCGGAAATGCATTTTGCGAGTCGGAGCCGACTCGCAAAATTCATTTCTGAATGGCAAAGTGGCTTTTGCGCCTCGCAAACGGCGATTTTCGACGTTTGCGAGGCGCAAACACTTTGCTACATCTGGCCCTAGGTGCTGTATCATCTAGGGGACCTGGAACCTTACGAGTGTGACTCATATGTACCCAGTTTGCAAGACTGGCATGCTTCTCAGGTGTAGTGGTTACCAAAACCACCTGGTGAGGGCCCTTCCAATGCAGTTCCAAGCTAGTTTTTCCTTTGTGCTTCTTAATCATGCCCCATTCTCCTGGACATATGTCATGACAAAGCTGCTGCTGTGACTGTGCTGTAGCTTCTCCAACCGGAGACAAGGAATGAACCACATCAGCCAGCCCTTTGCAATAACCCAGCACCAAGTCATCTGTAAGGCTCACAAGCGCATCCGCAGGCACTGCTGGCAATCTAATGGCCCACCCCATGATAATTTCATGAGGGGACTATCTTTGTGTGTTTTGCGTATACTCATCAAGACAAAGGGCAATGAGTCTGAACATTTCAGAGTGCTAGATGCACATTCCTTTGCCAGTTTGGCTTCAGAGTTCCATTAATCTTTTCTACCTGTCCTGGAGCTTCAGGTTGATAACTGCAATGCAACCTTTGCTCAACTTGCAATGCCGCACACAACATTTTTAGGACCTCACTGTTGAAATGAGTTCCTCTGTATGGCCCAGAGAAGTCAGGAATCTGAATAGCAATATCAACTCCATAATTAATAGCTTTGCTATAGTGAGACTATCATTTCTCCTTGTGGGATAGGCTTCAACCTAGTGTGAAAAACATGCTCACAATGACTAAGACATATCTCAGGACATTGCACATGGGTAACACAATGAAATCCAGTTGCATTCTGTTACACGGTCCTCCTGATCTACCTATGTGACGCAGTATGACAACTGTGCATTTCCCTACGTTCATCTGTTGACATGTGACACACCTGTGGCACACAGCTTCTGCAATTACTCAGAATCTTAAACTATGTTTGTCTGAATGTTCTGATCCTTGCATTTCTACCTATATGTGCCTGGTCATGATAATGACTAGCCAGAGGTATTTGGTAACACTGTTCTGCCATCACTTGAAACCCAAACATCATCTTAATTTCTTTTGACACATACTGCTCTAACTGAACTTTACTGCTCTTCTTCTGTCACTGTTTCCTGAAAACTCTTTACTTGTTCCCATGTATCAACAGTAGTTAATAGGACATTTTTACCTGCCTCAACACGTGTTTCGCTGGTCCACTCTCCATTAAAGGAGGTACAACTAAGAGCACAGGATCTGGCCACTTTGTCTGCATATGTATGACTAAGGTTACATAATTAATAGAGATTTTATGTGCTGTACATTTGATGACAGCAATTGTGGCAAGCAACTGTTATGCATTCAACAGATTGGAAATTCCATCACTGTTCTGGATAGGGGATCCAGAGGAGGTCATGAACCCTCTGTGGGAACACAACTGTACGAAATCATGAATGACATTAAAACCATACTATCAGTAGAAATTGTAACTTTAAGCTGTTCAGAAATAGAGCATGCTCTGGTAAAAGTGACTGTTGGAAGTGGGTCTTTGGTTGGCAGTCAGGTTATCCCCTGTCCAAGCAAGGACCCTCACTTTAGTCAGAGTAAGTCACACACAATCCAAATTATCCTGTGCCCACCCTGTGGTAGCTTGGCACTGAGCAGTCAGGCTTAACTTAGAAAGAAATGTGTAAAGTATTTGTGCAGTCAATCATACAATACCACAATATAGTACCACACAAATACACCACACAGTGTTTAGTAAAATATATAAAATTTATCTAGATAAATGCAGGTCCAAAACGATCAAAGATGCAATAAGTAAATGTAGAGATATCACTGAAAAGTGATATTGAGTTTCTTAAGTCTTTTAAGAGCAACTAAAGTAAATTTCAAGCACAAAGTACCTGGTTCACGTGAAAAATCTCTGCAAAGGGTCGTAGAGGGGGAGATGTGTGGAAACAAAAAGGGTGTGCGTTGATTTCTCGGGCCGCACACGGCGATGCTTCATTTAGTTTTCATGCAGGGATGGTTGTGCATCGATTTCCGGCACTCGGTCGTGGATCCTCTTTGGGTTGCAGAGTTTTCAGACGCCCCAGGGACGATGCGTGGATTTCCGGCACTGCTAGGAAGAATTGACAGGAGCTGCATCGATCTGGTAGGCGGTGCGTCGAATTTTCTACCACACAGCAGGCACTGCGTCGATTCCTCTATGGAAGTCGGGCTGCGTCATTCCGGCTCGGCTGTGCGTCGATCCAGTGGGGCCATGCGTTTAATTTCTGGTCGCTACGCTGGCGCTGCATTGATCTTCTCATTGTGAAGTCAGGCTGCATTTTTCCGGTTCGCCGTGCAGTGAAATTTTCAGCATGGTGCATGCTGTGCATATTATCTGGCAGGCTGTGCGTCGATTTTCGCTGCACAAGGAGTCCTTCTTGCAGAGATGAAGTCTTTTTGGCCCTGAGACTTTAGGGAACAGGAGGCAAGCTCTATCCAAGCCCTTGGAGGGCACTTCTTCACCACAGCCAGTAAGCAGCAAGCCAGCAGGGCAACAGCAAGGCAGCAGTCCTTCACAGAAAGCAGACAGGTGAGTCCTTTGAGCAGCCAGGCAGGTCTTCTTGGCAGGATGCAGGTTCTGGTTCAGGTTCTCTTCTCCAGGAAGTGTCTGTGAGGTAGAGTGTCTACCCCCAAGAAGTGTCTGAGTTGGTAGGGTCAGAGACCCTGTTTAAATACCCAAAAGTGCCTTTGAAGTGGAAGAGACTTCAAAGAGTGGCTTAGAAGTGCACAAGGTCCCCTGTCAGTTCCATCCTGTCTGCCAGGGTCCCAGTAGGGGGTGTGGCAGTCCTTTGTGTGAGGGCAGGCTACTGTCCTTTGACATGTAAGTGTCAAGCCTTCCACCCTCCCAGCCCAGGAAGACCCATCCAAAATGCAGATGTATGCAAGTGAGGCTGAGTATCCTGTGTTTGGGGTGTGTCTGAGTGAATTCACAAGGGATCTGCCAACTAAACCTAGCCAGACATGGATTGGAAGGCACAGAAGGATTTAAGTGTAGATAAATGCTCACTTTCTAAAAGTAGCATTACTAAAATAGTAATATAAAATCCAACTTCACCAGTCAGTAGGATTTTGTACCACCATTCTGGCCATACTAAATATTACCTTCCTACTCCTTTCAGATCAGCAGCTACCACTCAAACAATGTATGAGGGCAGCCCCAATGTTAGCCTATGAAGGGAGTAGGCCTTGCAGCAGTGTAAAAACGAACTTAGGAGTTTTACACTACGAGGACATGTAAACTACACAGGTATATGTCCTACCTTTTGCCTACACAGCACCCTGCCCTGTGGGTTATCTAGGGCATACCTTAAGGGTGTCTTATATGTAGAAAAAGGGGAGTTTTAGGCTTGGCAAGTACTTTTAAATGCCAAGTTGAAGTGGCAGTGAAACTGCACACAGAGTCACTGCAGAGGCAGGCCTGAGACATGGCTAGGGGGCTATTTATGTGGGTGGCACATCTAGTGCTGCAGCCTACAAGTAGCATTTAATTTACAGGCCCTGGGCACATGTAGTGCACTCTACTAGGGACTTATAAGTAAATTAAATAGTCCAATTGGGTATGAGCCAATGTGACCATGTTTTAAGGAGAGAACATATGCACTTTAGCGCTAATTAGCAGTGGTAAAGTGCGCAGAGTCTTAAAGCCAGCAAAAATTAGGTCAGAAAAAGAGAAGGAGGAAGGCAAACAGTCTGGGGATAACCCTGCAGAAAGACCATTTCCAACATATCCCTCTTCCAGCCTAAAGCCAGGGTAGACTAATCAACACTCTGATGGACTTCCCTGCTTAAGGCGATAGAACATGGACAATGGCCCACTACTGCAGGGGCACTTGCCAGTTCTATGCCTTTCTCACTCAGTGAGGCTCCTCTGTCTATACTGTCTTTGGCCACTGAACTGACCCATGGGGAACCCTTCTCATCACCTGAGGACTCAATCTGTGAAGCTCCTAACCTTAATTTGCTCACAGATGCATCCCAGTACGCAGACAGTACCACCATGGCTAACAAAGTGATGTGGCCTGTGTGAGAAAGTAGCCTCTTTCTAGCCTTGTTACCCCCATTTTTGGCCTGTTTGTGAGTATATGTCAGGTGTTTTCACTGTCTCACTGGGATCCTGCTAGCCAGGGCCCAGTGCTCATAGTGAAAACCCTATGTTTTCAGTATGTTTGTTATGTGTCACTGGGACCCTGCTAGCCAGGACCCCAGTGCTCATAAGTTTGTGACCTATATGTATGTGTTCCCTGTGTGATGCCTAACTGTCTCACTGAGGCTCTGCTAACCAGAACCTCAGTGGTTATGCTCTCTCTTTACAAATTGTCACTAACAGGCTAGTGACCAATTTCACCAATTCACATTGGCATACTGGAACACCCTTATAATTCCCTAGTATATGGTACTGAGGTACCCAGGGTATTGGGGTTCCAGGAGATCCCTATGGGCTACAGCATTTCTTTTGCCACCCATAACGAGCTCTGACAATTCTTACACAGGCCTGCCACTGCAGCCTGAGGGAAATAACGTCCACGATATTTCACAGCCATTTACCACTGCACTTAAGTAACTCATAAGTCACCTATATGTCTAATCTTTACCTGGTAAAGGTTGGGTTCTAAGTTACTTAGTGTGTGGGCACCCTGGCACTAGCCAAGGTGCACCCACATTGTTCAGGGCAAATTCCCCGGACTTTGTGAGTACGGGGACACCATTACACGCGTGCACTATACATATGTCACTACATATGTATAGCATCACAATGGTAACTCCGAACATGGCCATGTAACATGTCTAAGATCATGGAATTGTCCCCCCAATGCCATTCTGGCATTGGGGAGACAATTCCATGATCCCCCGGGTCTCTAGCACAGAACCCGGGTACTGCCAAACTGCCTTTCCTGGGGTTTCACTGCAGCTGCTGCTGCTGCCAACCCCTCAGACAGGTTTCTGCCCTCCTGGGGTCCAGCCAGGCTTGGCCCAGGAAGGCAGAACAAAGGACTTCCTCAGAGAGAGGGTGTTACACCCTCTCCCTTTGGAAAAAGGTGTCAGGGCAGGGGAGGAGTAGCCTCCCCCAGCCTCTGGAAATGCTTTGATGGGCACAGATGGTGCCCATCTCTGCATAAGCCAGTCTACACCAGTTCAGGGATCCCCCAGCCCTGCTCTGGCGCGAAACTGGACAAAGGAAAGGGGAGTGACCACTCCCCTGACCTGCACCTCCCCTGGGAGGTGCCCAGAGCTCCTCCAGTGTGCTCCAGAACTCTGCCATCTTGGAAACAGAGGTGCTGCTGGCACACTGGACTGCTCTGAGTGGCCAGGGCCAGCAGGTGACGTCAGAGACTCCTTCTGATAGGCTCTTACCTGTGTTGCTAGCCTATCCTCCTTCCTAAGTAGCCAAACCTCCTTTTCTGGCTATTTAGGGTCTCTGCTTTTGGGAATTCTTTAGATAACGAATGCAAGAGCTCATCAGAGTTCCTCTGCATCTCTCTCTTCACCTTCTGCCAAGGAATCAACTGCTGACCGTGCTGGAAGCCTGCAAAACCGCAACAAAGTAGCAAAGACGACTACTGCAACCTTGTATCGCTGATCCTGCCGCCTTCTCAACTGTTTTCCTGGTGGTGCATGTTGTGGGGGTAGTCTGCCTCCTCTCTGCACTAGAAGCTCCGAAGAAATCTCCAGTGGGTCGACGGAATCTTCCCCCTGCAACCACCGGCACCAAAAGACTGCATCACCGGTCCTCTGGGTCTCCTCTCAGCACGACGAGCGTGGTCCCTGGAACTCAGCAACTCTGTCCAAGTGACTCCCACAGTCCAGTGACTCTTCAGTCCAAGTTTGGTGGAGGTAAGTCCTTGCCTCCCCACGCTAGACTGCATTGCTGGGTACCGCGTGATTTGCAGCTGCTCCGGCTCCTGTGCACTCTTCCAGGATTTCCTTTGTGCACAGCCAAGCCTGCGTCCCGACACTCTAACCTGCAGTGCACGACCTCCTGAGTTGTCCTCCGGCGTCGTGGGACCTTCTTTTGTGACTTCGGGTGAGCTCCGGTTCACTCCACTTTGTAGTGCCTGTTCTGGCACTTCTGCGGGTGCTGTTTGATTCTGAGTGGGCTCTTTGTCTTGCTGGACGCCCCCTCTGTCTCTTCACGCAATTGGCGACATCCTGGTCCCTCCTGGGCCACAGCAGCATCCAAAAACCCTAACCGCAACCCTTGCAGCTAGCAAGGCTTGTTTGCAATCTTTCTGCACAGAAACACCTCTGCAAGCTTCTTCACGACGTGGGACATCCATCCTCCAAAGGGGAAGTTCCTAGTCCTCTTCGTTCTTGCAGAATCCACAGCTTCTACCATCCAGTGGCAGCTTCTTTGCACTCACAGCTGGCATTTCCTGGGCATCTGCCCACTCCCGACTTGATCGTGACTCTTGGACTTGGTCCCCTTGTTCCACAGGTCCTCTCGTCTGGAAATCCATTGTTGTTGCATTGCTGGTGTTGGTCTTCCTTGCAGAATTCCCCTATCACGACTTCTGTGCTCTCTGGGGAACTTAGGTGCACTTTGCACCCACTTTTCAGGGTCTTGGGGTAGGCTATTTTTCTATCCCTCACTGTTTTCTTACAGTCCCAGCGACCCTCTACAAGCTCACATAGGTTTGGGGTCCATTCGTGGTTCGCATTCCACTTTTAGAGTATATGGTTTGTGTTGCCCCTATACCTATGTGCTCTCATTGCAATCTATTGTGACTATACATTGCTTGCACTGTTTTCTATTGCTATTACTGCATATTTTTGGTATTGTGTACATATATATTGCGTATATTTGCTATCCTCATGCTGAGGGTACTCACTGAGATACTTTGGCATATTGTCATAAAAATAAAGTACCTTTATTTTTAGTATATCTGTGTATTGTGTTTTCTTATGATATTGTGCATATAACACCAGTGGTATAGTAGAAGCTTCACACGTCTCCTAGTTCAGCCTAAGCTGCTCTGCTAAGTTACCTTTTCTATCAGCCTAAGCTGCTAGACACCTCTTCTACACTAATAAGGGATAACTGGACCTGGTGCAGAGTGTAAGTACCCCTTGGTACCACTACAAACCAGCCCAGCCTCCTACATTGGTTGTGCAGCTGTGGGATAATTTCTTGCAACTACTTACCACTTTGTCATTTTGTACTTTTCATAAGAGAAAAATATACAAAACAAGTTCAGTGTATGTACACCCAACCAAAAAGTTTTGCTTTTCTTCTCTTAGTCTTTTGCTAAGTGCTGAAAAGTACCTCTAAAACTTTCAAAAAGTTTAAACAGTTTTTTCTGTTCCTTAAAAAGTTCTGAAACTTTTTCTTTCTTTTTCTGTCCCTTAAACCTTTTCAATCATGTCTGGTACAGGTCAAACTCTGGATCTGTCCAGAACTGCTTATGACCACCTTAGCTGGAACGGAGCAAGGAGTCTCTGCATTGAAAGAGGTTTAGGGGTAGGGAAAATCCCTCAAGAGAACTGTTAGTTAATATGCTCATTGAACAGGATAAGACCATAGTTGGCACATCTGGTGAGAAATTAGCTGATGGTTCACACTCTGATTCTGGGGCTCCCCCAGTAAAAGTGTTAGAAGGGAACCTTCCCAACCTGCCCCTTAGCAGGCCACCTAGCATGGCTGGTACTAATGTGAGTTCTCATCACAGTAGGAGTGTTACTTCTGTAGGCCAGGTTGTTAGAGTGCCATCTGTTAGGGACAGGTCTCCCTCTGTTCATTCACACCATTCTTCTTTGTCAAGGCATGCCCAACCCACCCACCCTGAAGACAGAGTGTTAGAAAGGGAACTCAATAGATTTAGAGTGGAAGAGTCCAGGCTGAAGCTTAAAAAGCAACAGCTGGATCTAGACAGGGAAGCATTTGACTTGGAAAAAGAAAGACAGAGGTTGGGGTTTGGACCCCATGGTGGCAGCAGCAGTATTACAGATAGTAATCCTGTAAAAGAGCATGATTCTAGGAATCTGCACAAGATAGTTCCCCCTTACAAGGAGGCGGATGACATTATCAGGTGGTTTGCTGCACTTGAGAGGGCCTGTGTTGTACAGGGGGTCCCTCAAAGGCAGTGGGCTGCTATCCTGTGGCTATCATTCAGTGGAAAGGGTAGGGATAGGCTCCTTACTGTGAAGGAAAGTGATGCCAATAATTTTACAGTTCTTAAGAGTGCACTCCTAGATTGTTATGGCTTAACCACTGAACAGTACAGGATCAAGTTCAGAGAAACCAAAAAGGAGTCTTCACAAGACTGGGTAGACTTTGTTGACCATTCAGTGAAGGCCTTGGAGGGGTGGGTACATAGTTTCTGACTATGAAAGCCTGTATAACTTAATCCTGAGAGAGCATATTCTTAATAATTGTGTGTCTGATTTGTTACACCAGTATCTAGTGGACTCAGATCTGACCTCTCCCCAAGAACTGGGAAAGAAGGCAGACAAATGGGTCAGAACAAGAGTGAACAGAAAAGTTCATACAGGTGGTGACAAGGATGGCAAGAAGAAAGATGGTGAGAAATCTCAGGATAAGCATGGGGACAAGGGTAAAACCAACGATCCTTCTTCAAATCCTAAACACTCTTCAGGGGGTGGGGATAAAACAAATTCTTCCTCTTCTTCTCAACCCACACACATTAAAAAGCCTTGGTGCTTTGTGTGTAAAAACAGAGGCCATAGGCCAGGGGATAAGTCCTGTCCAGGTAAACCCCCTGAGCCTACCACCATTAATACATCAAGCTCTAGTGCCCCTAGCAGTAGTGGTACTAGTGGTGGGACTGCTGGCAACAATCAAGTTAAGGGTGTAGTTGGGTTCACTTATGGGTCCATCATAGAAATTGGGGTAGTCAGTCCCAAGACAGTTTCTGTCACACCTAGTGGCATTGGCCTTGCCACACTGGCTGCTTGTCCCCTTACAATGGATAAGTACAGGCAGACAGTTTCAATAAATGGTGTTGAGGCCCAGGCCTACAGGGACACAGGTGCCAGTATCACTTTGGTGACTGAAAACCTTGTGGCTCCTGAACAACATATCATTGGACAACAGTATAAGATTATTTATGTCCATAACTCCACTAAATTTCTTCCCTTAGCTATAGTTCAGCATAGTTGGGGTGGAGTTACTGGCCCTAAGCAGGTGGTAGTATCACCTAGCTTACCTGTAGACTGTCTCTTAGGTAATGACCTAGAGGCCTCAGGTTGGGCTGATGTAGAGTTTTATACCCATGCAGCCATGCTGGGTATCCCTGAGGAATTGTCCCCTCTCATTTCTACTGAAATGAAAAAGCAAAGGAGAGAAGGCCTGAAAACTCAGAATCCCTCTCCAACAACAGGTAAAAAGGGTATCACAGTATCCCCTAACCACTCTACCATTCAGGATACCATTCCTGTGGTGGGAGAAACCTCTCCTGGGGTGGCACCTGTTCCAAGGGAATCATCAGCGGGCAGAGCTGTACTCCCTGAGGTAAAATTACCTCTCTGTGGGATAACTAATATTGGTGAGAAAAAGAGCACCATTTTAGTTAACATGGAGCATCCCTCCAACCCTCCCAGAGAAACTTTAGTGCAGAAACCCTGCACTGCCTCACAACACTTTGGACAGCACCCCTGCCCTAGTGTGGAGCTCATAGGACAGCATCCCTGCCCTGCTCCAACCAATGAGAAACAGCATCCCTGTTCCCTCTTCCAGCCACATGGACAAAGTTTTTGCCCAGCTGTGGCTTTATTGAGACAGCATCCCTGTCTGGCATTTTCATCACTACAAATAGGTTCAGTGGACAATTCCCACTGCTCTAAACTAAAACTTACTGATAGAAACTCTGAAAATATATCTTCACATTGTTGCTTAGTTAAAAGACTTCAAACAGGGTGGTTTACATCCCCACAGGGAAGTAACCATATAGTGGACGATAAAGGGAGTAACCAGTCTATTGCAGAGCTACTCTCTACTTATCACCACTTAGACAATAAAGTCTCAACTGGCCAAGGTTAGCCTTATTGTCCTTCGTTTGGGGGGGGGGGGGTTGTGTGAGAAAGTAGCCTCTTTCTAGCCTTGTTACCCCCATTTTTGGCCTGTTTGTGAGTATATGTCAGGTGTTTTCACTGTCTCACTGGGATCCTGCTAGCCAGGGCCCAGTGCTCATAGTGAAAACCCTATGTTTTCAGTATGTTTGTTATGTGTCACTGGGACCCTGCTAGCCAGGACCCCAGTGCTCATAAGTTTGTGACCTATATGTATGTGATCCCTGTGTGATGCCTAACTGTCTCACTGAGGCTCTGCTAACCAGAACCTCAGTGGTAATGCTCTCTCTTTACAAATTGTCACTAACAGGCTAGTGACCAATTTCACCAATTCACATTGGCATACTGGAACACCCTTATAATTCCCCAGTATATGGTACTGAGGTACCCAGGGTATTGGGGTTCCAGGAGATCCCTATGGGCTGCAGCATTTCTTTTGCCACCCATAAGGAGCTCTGACAATTCTTACACAGGCCTGCCACTGCAGCCTGAGGGAAATAACGTCCACGTTATTTCACAGCCATTTACCACTGCACTTAAGTAACTCATAAGTCACCTATATGTCTAACCTTTACCTGGTAAAGGTTGGGTGCTAAGTTACTTAGTGTGTGGGCACCCTGGCACTAGCCAAGGTGCACCCACATTGTTCAGGGCAAATTCCCCGGACTTTGTGAGTACGGGGACACCATTACACGCGTGCACTATACATATGTCACTACATATGTATAGCGTCACAATGGTAACTCCGAACATGGCCATGTAACATGTCTAAGATCATGGAATTGTCACGCCAATGCCATTCTGGCATTGGGGAGACAATTCCATGATCCCCCGGGTCTCTAGCACGGAACCCGGGTACTGCCAAACTGCCTTTCCTGGGGTTTCACTGCAGCTGCTGCTGCTGCCAACCCCTCAGACAGGTTTCTGCCCTCCTGGGGTCCAGCCAGGCTTGGCCCAGGAAGGCAGAACAAAGGACTTCCTCAGAGAGAGGGTGTTACACCCTCTCCCTTTGGAAAAAGGTGTCAGGGCTGGGGAGGAGTAGCCTCCCCCAGCCTCTGGAAATGCTTTGATGGGCACAGATGGTGCCCATCTCTGCATAAGCCAGTCTACACCAGTTCAGGGATCCCCCAGCCCTGCTCTGGCGCAAAACTGGACAAAGGAAAGGGGAGTGACCATTCCCCTGACCTGTACCTCCCCTGGGAGGTGCCCAGAGCTCCTCCAGTGTGCTCCAGACCTCTGCCATCTTGGAAACAGAGGTGCTGCTGGCACACTGGACTGCTCTGAGGGGCCAGGGCCAGCAGGTGACGTCAGAGACTCCTTCTGATAGGCTCTTACCTGTGTTGCTAGCCTATCCTCCTTCCTAAGTAGCCAAACCTCCTTTTCTGGCTATTTAGGGTCTCTGCTTTGGGGAATTCTTTAGATAACGAATGCAAGAGCTCATCAGAGTTCCTCTGCATCTCTCTCTTCACCTTCTGCCAAGGAATCGACTGCTGACCGCGCTGGAAGCCTGCAAAACCGCAACAAAGTAGCAAAAATGAGTACTGCAACCTTGTATCGCTGATCCTGCCGCCTTCTCGACTGTTTTCCTGGTGGTGCATGTTGTGGGGGTAGTCTGCCTCCTCTCTGCACTAGAAGCTCCGAAGAAATCTCCTGTGGGTTGACGGAATCTTCCCCCTGCAACCGCAGGTACCAAAAGACTGCATCACCGGTCCTCTGGGTCTCCTCTCAGCACGACGAGCGTGGTCCCTGGAACTCAGCAACTCTGTCCAAGTGACTCCCACAGTCCAGTGACTCTTCAGTCCAAGTTTGGTGGAGGTAAGTACTTGCCTCCCCACGCTAGACTGCATTGCTGGGTACCGCGTGATTTGCAGCTGCTCCGGCTCCTGTGCACTCTTCCAGGATTTCCTTTGTGCACAGCCAAGCCTGGGTCCCTGACACTCTAACCTGCAGTGCACGACCTCCTGAGTTGTCCTCCGGCGTCGTGGGACCTTTTTTTGTGACTTTGGGTGAGCTCCGGTTCACTTCACTTTGTAGTGCCTGTTCCAGCACTTCAGCTGGTGCTGCTTGCTTCTGAGTGGGCTCTTTGTCTTGCTGGATGCCCCCTCTGTCTCCTCAGGCAATTGGCGACATCCTGGTCCCTCCTGGGCTACAGCAGCACCCAAAAAACCCTAACCGCGACCCTTGCAGCTAGCAAGGCTTGTTTGCGGTCTTTCTGCACAGAATCACCTCTGCAAGCTTCTTCACGACGTGGGACATCTATCCTCCAAAGGGGAAGTTCCTAGTCCTCCTCGTTCTTGCAGAATCCACAGCTTCTACCATCCAATGGCAGCTTCTTTGCACCCACAGCTGGCATTTCCTGGGCATCTGCCCACTCCCGACTTGATCGTGACTCTTGGACTTGGTCCCCTTGTTCCACAGGTCCTCTCGTCTGGAAATCCATTGTTGTTGCATTGCTGGTGTTGGTCTTCCTTGCAGAATTCCCCTATCACAACTTCTGTGCTCTCTGGGGAACTTAGGTGCACTTTGCACCCACTTTTCAGGGTCTTGGGGTAGGCTATTTTTCTAACCCTCACTGTTTTCTTACAGTCCCAGTGACCCTCTACAAGTTCACATAGGTTTGGAGTCCATTCGTGGTTCGCATTCCACTTTTGGAGTATATGGTTTGTGTTGCCCCTATACCTATGTGCTCTCATTGCAATCTATTGTGACTATACATTGCTTGCACTGTTTTCTATTGCTATTACTGCATATTTTTGGTATTGTGTACATATATCTTGTGTATATTTGCTATCCTCATACTGAGGGTACTCACTGAGATACTTTGGCATATTGTCATAAAAATAAAGTACCTTTATTTTTAGTATATCTGTGTATTGTGTTTTCTTATGATATTGTGCATATGACACCAGTGGTATAGTAGGAGCTTCACACCTCTCCTAGTTCAGCCTAAGCTGCTCTGCTAAGTTACCTTTTCTATCAGCCTAAGCTGCTAGACACCTCTTCTACACTAATAAGGGATAACTGGGCCTGGTGCAGAGCGTAAGTACCCCTTGGTACCACTACAAACCAGGCCAGCCTCCTACAGCCTGTACCATTCCTTGGGTCTGACTTCTGTCCCCAACCCAGGGAAAACTCTGCCACAAGGACAGAAACCAACATAATCCACTGACAGCTGTCAGTGTCAAGAGCCAGGTCACAGACCATCCACTCCTAAATGAAGACCCTGAGTGGGGCCTTTGGATGAGATTCTCCTCCAACTGGGGGGCTGGAAGGGAGCTCCCAAGGGGCTGCTGAGCCATCTCAGAATGGGGGGCAGTAGCTCCAGGGGTCTTGCATGCCTTCTCCATTCTACCTCCCACAAGTCCAGGGGTGGTACCCTGATACTGGTTACTCAGCCCAGGGCTGTACCCTGAGGCTGAAGAGGGGACAAGGATGAGTCCTTCCTCACCTTGCCCTTCCCTCTGGACTTCCATACCCTCCTTTGAGAAGTGGTACTGCCAGACAACTGAACTGTCAGGACGCCCTTAGGGGTCAACCCTCTCAGTTCTCCTGACACTAGGGGTAACTCATCCCCCAGAATGCAGTCAATGGGCAGCTGGGGACTAACTATGACCCGCCTCTGGGTCACCTCCTCACCCCACTCTAGGGACACCAGGGCCATGGGGCAGTAGAAATCCTCCCCAATGGCTGGAATCACTCTACATACCTGGCTGGTGTACTGCTCTGGTGACACTAGCCTCTCCAACATCATGGTAAGACTAGTCCCTGTGTCTCTCAGAGCGGTGACTGGGACCCCATTCACTCCAACCTGGTGGAAGTGATGACTCCCACCCTCAGGGATCACCAGTTTACCCTCTAAGTCCACCTCCCAACTGAAGGAGATGAAGGCATGGTCTACGACTTGCCCCTGGGGACTACTTTCCCCTTTTGCCACATTGGCCACCCCTTTAGAGGTCCTACCAGGGGCTGATTTCTTAGGACAGACAGAGTCCCCTTTCCTGTGTCCTAGGTAGGAACACTCAAAGCAGCGGTTTGGGAATGGGATGCTTTGGGCCACAGCTGACCTGATCCACCACCCTGTTTCTCAGATGGGGCATGGGAACCCTTTTCTCCCCCCTTACTCTGGGACTTGTCTGGGTCATCTCTAACCTCCCCCTCACTCTGTTGTGGGAAACCGGAATCACCCTTCTTGGGGTCACTACCAGGTACCTTTTTGGACACTCGGGTGCTAATTCAGAAGTCTGCCTCCTCAGCAAGCTTCCCGGGTTCAGTCAGCTTACTGTCTACTAGGTTCTGGCGCAACTCTGTAAAACAAGTACTGAGCAAATTCTCTCTCAGAATCAAATTATACAATACTGTGTAATCATTTACTTTGCAGCCCCACACGCATCCATTCAGTGCCTTACTGGAAAAGTCAAAGAAATCTACCCATGTTTGTGTTGACTGTTTGGTGCTGTCCCTGAACCTCTGATGGTATTTCTCAGACGCAGCCCAAACTTGGCAAGTAAAATGGCTTTCATGTGTGACTATGTGTTTTGATCCTTTGGGTCCAATGCGAGGAGTGTGTCCCTCCCAATTGCTGGCACATACCCCCACATAGCTGTACCCCATTGCTCTTCAGGAACCCCATGAGCCCTTAGTGCAACTTCACAAGCAGCTAGCCATTAATCAATGTCATCTCCCACCACAAAACTGGGCACGACATTTTTGGGTATACAAACCTTCTTTTCTCCAGCAGGTCATGCCTGTATGCTGCCACCATTAATGCTGGACTCAGACTGCTTTGCCTTAAGATCCAGCTCCTTGAGGCTCAGTTCATGAGTCAACAAAAGTTTATTTTCAGCCAAAGCTCTCTCTGCTCTCCATTCTTCCTGTTGAACCTCAATTTTCAGCCTTGCCATTTGCAATTGAAACTCTCTCTCCTCTCTCCTTTCCTCTGTGGTCAGGCCTTGATCAGAGACACTGCTCCCTGGTTTGGCAGGAGGCACAATTGTAGTGGTAACATCATCCACTGATGAAAAAAATCCTCTGGGGAGCCATCTTCTGGCTTCTCCTCCTCAGCATCCTCCTCTGAATGGGCTTCTGCCCAGGCCCTCAGCACCACTTGAAATTCCTCCTTTCTGGAGGCACCTTAGGTGGGTACTCCCATCTCCCTGCAGAACCCTTTCAGCTGTTTGACAGTATACGTCTCCAACAGGGCCAGGGCAAAATCTCCTGCTTGAGACCCAGCCTGAGACATGTTGAGTGAGGATTTTAGTTTAGAAAATTGTCAGGAAAAAAACAATTTTGCAAAAAAGGTAAAAAATAAAGTTGACCTTCAACTGTGGGTAGGTAGTTAAATACTTAGCTACTGTATGTCACTGCACAAGTACAAGTCCTATCTCACCGCTGATCACCAATGTTGGAAATGGGGTCTTTGGTTGGAAGTCAGGTTACCCCCTGTCCAAGGAAGGACCCTCACTCCAGTCAGGGTAAGTCACACACAATCCAAATTATCCTGTGCCCACCCTCTGGTAGCTTGGCACTGAGCAGTCAGGCTTAACTTAGAAGGCAATGTGTAAAGTATTTGTGCAATAAATCATACAATACCACGATATAGTACCACAAAAATACACCACACGGTGTTTAGAAAAATATATAATATTTATCTGGATAAATGCAGGTCAAAAACGATCAAAGACGCAATAAGTAAATGTGGAGATATCACTGAAAAGTTATATTAAGGCCCTCATTCCGACCCTGGAGGTTTGAAACCGCCAGGGTGGAGGGCAACGGAAGCACCGCCAACAGGCTGGCGGTGCTTCCAGGGCTATTCTGACCGCGACGGTAAAGCCGCAGTCAGAAAAGGGGAACCGGCGGTTTCCTGCCGGTTTTCCCCTGGCCCAGGGAATCCTCCATGGCGGCGCTGCTTGCAGCGCCGCCATGGGGATTCCGACCCCCTTCACGCCAGCTGCGCGAACGGGTGTTGTGGGGCCCCTGGGGGCCCCTGCACTGCCCATGGTACTGGCAGGGGCCCCCTAACAGGGCCCCACCATGATTTTCACTGTCTGCGATGCAGACAGTGAAAATCGCGACGGGTGCTACTGCACCCGTCGCACCCCTGCAACTCCGCCGGCTCCATTCGGAGCCGGCTTCCTCGTTGCAGGGGCTTTCCCGCTGGGCCGGCGGGCGATCTTCTGGAGATCGCCCGCCGGCCCAGCGGGAAAGTCAAAATGACCCCCGCGGTCATTTGACCGCAATGCGGTCTTTGGGCGGTTTCCGCCCGCCGGACTCGGAATGAGCCCCTAAGTGTCTTAAGTCTTTTAAGAGCAACTAAAGTCTCTTTCAAGCACAAATTACCTGGTTTGCATGAAAAATCTCTGCAAACGCCGCAGAGGAGGAGATGCCCTTCCTATTCCTTTCAGATCAGCAGCTACCACTCAAACAATGTATGAGGGCAGCCCCAATGTTAGCCTATGAAGGGAGCAGGCCTCACAGCAGTGTAAAAACGAATTAAGGAGTTTTACACTACTAGGACATGTACACTACACAGATACATGTCCTACCTTTTGCCTACACAGCACACTGCCCTATGGGTTACCTAGGGCATACCTTAAGGGTGTCTTATATGTAGAAAAAGGGGAGATTTAGGCTTGGCAACTACTTTTAAATGCCAAGTTGAAGTGGCAGTGAAACTGCACACACAGGCACTGCAGAGGCAGGCCTGAGACATGGTTAGGGGGCTACTTGTGTGGGTGGCACAAGTAGTGCTGCAGCCTTCTAGTAGCATTTAATTTGAAGGCCTTGGGCACATGTAGTGCACTCTACTAGGGACTTATAAATAAATTATATAGCCTAATTGGGTATGAGTAAATGTCACCATGTTTTAAAGAGAGAGCACCTGCACTTGAGCACTGATTAGCAGTGGTAAAGTGTGCAGAGTATTAAAGCCAGCAAAAATGAGGTCAAAAGAAGAGAAGGAGGAAGGGAAAAAGTCTGGAGATAACCCTGCAGAAAGGCCATTTCCAACAACGACCAATTCAGCTACTTGGGCAATAAAAACTCCTCAAAGCCAGGAGGATTCTATCACACCTGAGACTGTACAAACTGCATAACCAACTCTCAGGGTCACATCTTTATCTCTCAAACAGGAGCCATCAACAAATATGACATAATCATTTTCATTTAAGGGAACATCTTGAATGTTAGACCTTGTCTTGGTGTACAATTCAGTCACATCGAGACAGTCATGCTCAACCTCATCCTTCCGGTCACTTGCACTTTTAACAGGATTTGGCAATAACGTAGCAGGATTTAAATCAGTACATCGCTTAATGTTAATGTTGGATGACACAAGAATGATTTGCTCATAATGGGTCAAAAGTACACTGGTCAGGTACTGGGTTTTTGTTCTGGTTAACAAAAGGTCCACTGAGTGGGGAGTAAAAACACTCAGAGGATGATTGTTTTTCAAGATGTAGTTGAAAATAGATGTTGACTCTATAAACCCTTGAGGGGTTAGGCACTGTGCCAAAATTGGATTGCAGAATTTCAATGAGAAGCTGAATTGTCTTTCCTCATGCAATGGTATAAAGAAAAATGCTTGGCATAGTTCAATTATGGTAAACCGTTCTGCTTCTCAGGGAATTTGAAATAAAATCACTGCAGGATTCGGTACCACGGGCCAACATGGAACAAGAATCTTGTTCACTTTTGTCAGGTCCTGGACTATGCCGTACTTTCCATTGGGCTTCCATAGTCCTAAAATGGGTAATTGCATGGATTTGCCATTATCTCTTTCAGGATTCCTTGTTTAATCAGACAGTTTATTTGTGACTCTTACAACCTGAATTATCTTTCCTGCAAGGTGATCTGACAGAGGAAAGTGTAGTTCCAGTGTCAAGTACGAATGACACATCATGGCCCATAACATTGGCATTGACATATGGACCAGATTGGTCTACTTCTAAGGGTGCAGCTAGCATGCAATCCTCATCGTCAGAGCTATCAGCTTGAAGAAGTTCTGAAAATTCCTCATCACTCCAGTCCATTAGGGGAAATTGTGTTGCTATCTGAGTGACGTTTGCATTAACAACCTGGTTTAAATTCTATTGGGGAGCAACCATTTGCTGCTGAGTCATCAGGGCTTGCAGTACCTGCATCTACTGTCCTGGTTACACGCTTACATTTTGCATTCAGAGTCTTTGAACTCTTCAACTTCAACTTGATCATTGCCTTGCACCTGTGCAATTCCAACATTTTGCACTTAATTATTCACATTACTAAATGGACACTCCTGTAGCCAATGACCTAAATTTCCACACACAAAACTGATTGGTTCTCTTCAAAGCCTGGACATGAAGAACACTCCCACTTTGATCTGCCTGAACACCAATTCCTTTACCTCTTGGCTATGCAACATTTGTCACCTGCTGCGGTATTCCTTGTATACTGCCAGTGTTCACCATCATCTGCCGACTCTGATTAACTTTCTGTGCAGCCTTCAATTGTATTGCCATCACCTTTTCTTTCAACTTCTTCTGCTTCAATTCCAATTCATCACTACAATACTTTGCTTATCACAGGAATTCATCAATCCGTTTATTCTGCCAACAAATCAGGTGCTGCTGGATCATCTCAGTTATGTCTTGCTTCAATCTTTGCACAAATCTAACACAAAATGACCCCTATCTTTAGCTTCTATTGTCTCTGTACCGCTGTACCACTATGCAGTTTAAAAGCCTGCAACAATCTTTTGTAGTAAGCATAGATCAACTTCTTTGACTTCAGCGCTGTTCCGTCAATCTTCTCCTAATTTTATGACAAGACCGGAGGCTCCTTTTATGCGTTTCTTTTCTTACTTTATTAAACAGCAGCAGTCAAGAAACTACAGTTCCCATAAGGCCAGAGGGAAAAGGGCCAATGGGAAACAAACAGTGTACAAATATAACAACCAATGGACATATACAAAGGCATTATGACATCACTTGACTGCGAACAGCCCTCTTTTCTTGCTGCTCGCAGTCAAGTTAAGTACCTTTCCTTCATTGCTCTACGTATTGTTCATATTTGTTTATATTTATTGTATTTATTTACCGAGTTGGTTTTACCTTATGCTGTAGCTTTGCGCTTGTTTATTCCCGGCCGGCGAGTCGCCGCATTTATTCTTTAAGCGCTGCTGCGCGCGCTCTTATCTCCCGGTGGCATCTCCTCAGATGCGCGCGTTCTATTCAGCGCGTCTGAGGAAATGCTTCAGTTCTGTTAGGACGCGCTCGAGCAACGGACGTTCCTGTCACTTGGCGCGCGTTCATATTCATTTATCTCAACCTCAGCTGACTTGGCAACATATTTCGTTACCTGCCTCCGTTGACAACCGCATTCCTCCACAACGCGCCAGGTTACCTTTTACTGACCCTTTTTTCTGTGTCCTGACCCCTTTACAGAGAATTTCCTACACGCCCATAGGGGAGGTTTTGGTTTGAGTTTTCCTTCACATTTAACCCCTTATTTCCCAGTTCAATATGGAGAGGGATAATTCTCCTTCCGGACAGCACATTTTAGAGGATGTTGGTGATATTAGACAGGAATTAAATTCCTTTATTAAATCCTCTGTACAACAAGCTGTTACCTCTTCCATAAATAAACTCTCCAAGAATCTTGAGTCTTCCTTTACTAATTTAATATCTAAGACTCTATCGGCCCAGGCTGCAGGGGAAGGCAGTCAGCGCCTGTCCCCTTCTAAATCTAAATCCAAAAAATTGGCGCAAAAGGCAAGTGAGGTTTCCTCACATGTAGCAGAGGACGTGGTTCCTCAAAAGGCTCCCCCCAAGGAGAATAAAAATGTGGATAATTCTCAGTCATCATTAAAACATAAAAGAAAAGCCAATAATATTATAACCCCCTTGATAATTTCTGCTGTCCAAGATACAGATGATGACATGCCGGATGCGGACTCTGATTCCGTGGTATCTGATAAAGATGACGATGTGTCCCTCTCTTCCCCACCTACTAAAAAATCTAGATTTTCGGAAAATTCCAAATCCCATCTTTTGCTAGACCCTGAAGGTTTACCCATGTTTGACCCTTCCTTAATTCACCATCCTAATTCCACCGAGTGGGCTCCGGCTGACTATGTCTCCGAGTATATTTTAGCCAAAATAAATTGTCCCTTAGAAAAACAGACCAGAACAAAACTTAAATCCAAATGCCCCCGCCCTTCCCTTCCCCACAAATCCTCCATAACTCCCACCATTGACGAACCTCTCCTCACCTTTTTTACAAGACTCAGCAAGGACCCTCGCAAAGGTGTAGACAAAGCGTGGTCAGGTTGCCAAGATAAACTTTTAGATATTCTTGGTCCCCTTTCCCGGATTTTTGATATTGCTGAGGAGGCCAGACTGGAGGGTTCTATTATAGACCCAGATGAACTTACCCTTTGGGTACAACGTTCCCTGTGTCTCTTGGGAAACGCTAATGCTGCTTTAACTCATGAGCGCAGAAAAGGACTTCTTTTAAAACTCAACCCCAAGTTGGTTAACTTGGCTAAAGTGCAACCAAATGTCCATACCGAGGGTCTGCTATTTGGTGAATCCTTTATCAAGGAGTTGGGAAAATATGTGGCAACTTTTACTTCGCTGGCCAAAGCCCAACAATCGCTAAAGAAAATGTTTAACCAGCGTGTTTTTGGCAGGGCCGGCAGAGGGAGGAACTGCTTTGCTGGCCGCTCCTATCATAACCAAGGTTCCAGAGGCTACAACGGTCCCTCCTACCAGGATTACAGACCGCAATTCTACCCCCAGAGACCCAGGGGTTTCCGTGCCAGAGGTTACCGTGGTTCCAGAGCCTCTAATCAAACAGGTAAGCCCTGCTTGTGGTCGTGTTCCTATAGGGGGACGTCTTCGTCATTTTCTCTCAAAATGGTTAGAAATAACTTCAGATCCTTGGGTCCTCAATACCGTTCAGGGTTACATTATCGATCTTTATTCTATCCCGAGTCAATTACACCCTCCTATCATTCCTCATTTCTCTGCAGAAATGTCAGATCTCATTACATCAGAGGTCCAATCCCTTATCCACAAAGAGGCCATCTCTATTACCACTCCAGATCCAACAGGTTTTGTCAGTTCCATCTTTTTGGTTCAAAAGAAAAACAAAAAGATGCGTCCTGTCATAAACCTGAAACATTTCAATCATTTCGTGTTTTACCAACACTTCAAAATGGAAACCATCCTCCATCTAAGAGATATTCTACTTCAAAACGATTGGATGGTGCGTCTAGATCTTCAAGACACATACCTGGTTGTCCCAATTCACCCAGATTCCAGGAAGTTTCTCCAGTTTCATTGGTTAGATCATCTCTATCACTTTACCTCTCTACCCTTCGGTCTATCTTCTGCCCCCTGGTGCTTCACCAAACTCATGAGACCTGTCGTGGCTTTCCTCAGAAGTCAAGGTGTGAGACTCATCATATATTTAGACGATATACTCCTACTGAAGCAGTCTCCTCAGTTGCTGTTGTCCCATCTAGCTCTCACATTTTCCCTGCTATCGGATCTAGGATTTATCGTCAACAACGAGAAGTCTCTCCTCACACCCACTCAGGTTATAGAATTCTTAGGCTTTCAGATAAATTCGGTCTCGGACGTCCTTATGCTTCCTTCTTCAAAGATCAAATCTATCAAATCAGAAATTTTACAAATTCTACGAAATTCTCTTATTTCTCTAAGATCGCTGGCCCGTATAGTAGGTCTTCTCTCTTCGTCCATTCAAGCGATCTTTCCCGGCCCTCTCCATTACAGAGCTCTTCAAAGATTAAAGATTCGCCACCTAAGAAAAGGACTTTCATACTCAGACACTATTCCCCTAGATCACAATTCTCGCACAGAACTTCAATGGTGGATAGACCATTTAGACGCATGGAACGGAAGAACTATCTTTCCATCAGCCCCAGATCTTGTGTTAGAATCAGATGCAAGTCTCTCCGGCTGGGGGACCCGTTGTGGACCAATCTCGACTGGAGGTTCATGGTCTTTAGAGGAGTCCAGATTGCATATAAACTGTTTAGAGATGCTTGCCGGCTCCTTTGCAATCAGAAGCCTAGCAAAGAACAGGGTTCGCTGCGCCATTCTTCTCAGAATGGACAACATTTCGGCAGTGAGATATATAAATCACCTCGGGGGCACAAAATCCAAACCTCTTGCGGAACTGGCCAAGAGTTTTTGGGAATTTTGCCTTTCAAACCATCTTTCGGTTCATGCAGAATATCTTCCAGGATCTCTGAACTCGGTTGCAGACTGGCACTCACGTTACCTCCGAGATTCCAGCGACTGGAAACTTCATCCAGACATTTTCCAACGCATCCAGAATATGTGGGGTCCCTTTCAAATCGACCATTTTGCCTCCCGTCTCAATTCTCAACTACCCTTATTCTACAGCTGGCGTCCGGAACCATTAGCATTAGCAGCCGACGCTTTCTTTCAGGATTGGTCGAGTTTTGTAAACTACGCCTTCCCTCCTTTTCTCATGATCAGCAGAGTTTTAGCTCACATCAGGCGTCAACGAGCCACAGTGATTCTCATAACCCCATTTTGGCAGTCACAAATTTGGTTCCCAACTCTCTTAGAACTCGCAATAGACATCCCTTACCTCCTTCCTTCCTTCCCGAATCTTTTATTAGACCCCAGTCATCGTCCTCACCCCCTCATCTTGGACGACTCGCTGACCCTTGCTGTTTGGAAGATTTCGGGTATACCCAACCTGTCCCTTTCATTTCGACAGAGGCTTCCCAATACTTATCACAATCCTGGGCCCCAGGCACCAAGAAGGCATATAAGTCTGCATGGTCCTTATGGCATAGCTGGTGTTTGGGAAAACGTATCGATCCCTCTTCGGCGGATGTAATTTTCATTGCAAATTTTCTGGCGGCTGAAGCCAGTAAAGGCAAAGCTTTTCGTACCATCAATTTATACAGATCGGCAATTTCCTCTAATCATTCCTTCGTCAATGGGAAACCAGTTGGTGAACATCCACTTGTTTGCCGTCTATTGAAGGGAGTAAAATTTTCTAATCCTCCAATGCCAAAATATAGACAATTATGGGATGTTAATATTGTTTTAAAATTTTTATTGTCATGGCCTGATAATTCTATGCTTAACCTAAAAATGTTATCTGCCAAGTTAACTATGCTTTTATGTCTTGTTTCTATCAAACGTATTTCTGATGTTAGAGCTTTAGATATTTCTAATCGCCAATTCACACATTCTGGTGTTTTGTTCACAGTGACTCGTCATACAAAGACTAATTTATCTTCTGTTTTTTATCCTTACTTCCCAGACCATCCCAAACTATGTGTCGCACAATGCTTAAAAGTTTATGAACAAAAAACTGCAGATTTAAGGACTTCCTCGGCTTCCCAACTTTTGATCTCTTTCAGGAGACCTTTCAAACCTGTTTCGGCAACTACCTTAGCACGCTGGGTCAAATGGATTATGTCCCTAGCGGGTATTGATACTTCCATGTTTGGGGCTCATTCCTCCAGAGGCGCGATGGTGTCCAAAGCATTTTGGGCAGGATCCCGCCTCGAGGATACTCTTAAATCTGCAGACTTGTCAAACAATAACGTTTTTAGAGTATTTTACTGTAAACCTGTTGAGAATATTTCATTGAATGTAATTAATATGCTTTGAAATGTAGATTTTCCTAATTCTTTGACGGAAAGTCTTAATTTTATTAAAGACACGGAGGCGAGTATTATCCCTCCACTATGGTATAACTTTGTTATTCCCCCCCCCTTTTTTGTCTTCCTAGCCTCAACACAGGCGGTACCACAATCATCATAAAATTTCAACTGCAGCAGGAAGTTCCACCTTCTTATCTTCACTTTCTCCTGCTACTGTTCTTCGAAGCATGGATCCTTCTCGCAACAAACGTTCTCCTTTTGATGGAGTATTGAACTTTTGTTCCGAACTTTTGGCCACTGTTCTAGCTATATTGATTATTTTCGCTATCTTTCCATTGTTTAACTCTGACTAACTCTCGCAAGAAAAGAGGGCTGTTCGCAGTCAATTGATGTCATAATGCCTTTGTATATGTCCATTGGTTGTTATATTTGTACACTGTTTGTTTCCCATTGGCCCTTTTCCCTCTGGTCTTATGGGAACTGTAGTTTCTTGACTGCTGCTGTTTAATAAAGTAAGAAAAGAAACGCATAATACTCGCCTCCGTGTCTTTAATAAAATTAAGACTTTCCGTCAAAGAATTAGGAAAATCTACATTAATATCTTTTGAGGACAGTTTATTTTTCAGAAATTCAGTCGCCTTGTAATTCTTTGTCATCAGCTCTTCAAATGACGCACCTGTTACTGAATTTCTTTGAGGTTTACTGTCAGGCCAATCAACATTCACCTTGCATTCATTCCACAAATCAGTCAGAACCAATGTCAAGCAACATATTCAAATCCTCCCACAGGCATTTTGAAACTTTGGATAGATTAAACACAGATCTGTGTCTGGGGGGTGAGTGTTTGAAAAGTTTCAGCACTCCATCCACCATCTTTTTGTGTTGCTAAAGTCACCCTAAGTGGCAAGGGTATGCCCAGATGTGGGTCCCTTGCTCACTGTGCCACTGGATTCAAGCTAGCCTGGCTGATGAGGGGTGATACCCTGCAACCAGTCCCAGGCTGCTTGTTTCCGGTCCAGGGAGGACCTGGCCTGGCAGTTCAGGCCGGTCTGTTCACATGGGGAGCAGGGTCAGGACTGAATTGCAAATGGCTGGGTCCAAACTGAAGTAGCATGGTGAGCAAAAGAACAATACATTAAACCCAGATCTGTGACTGGGGTTGAGTGATTGGAAAGTTTCAGCACTCTATCCATCATTCTTTTGTGTTGCTAAAGTCACCTTAAGTAGCCTGGGTTTGCCCAGACGTGGGTCCCTTGCTCACTGTGCCACTGGATTCAGGCTGGCCTAGCTAATGAGGGGTGATATCCTGAAACCGGTTCGAGGATGCTTGTTTCCGGTCCAGGGATGACCTGGCCTGGCAGTTCAGGCTAGACTGTTCCCATGGGGAGCAGGGTCAAGATTGATTTGCACATGGCTTGGTCCAAACTGGAGTGGCATGGTGAGCAAAAGCATGATTGATTAAACCCAGATCTGTGACTGGGGGTGAGTGTTTGAAAAGCTTCAGCACTCCATCCATCATACTTTTGTGTCGATTTTGAAGCTTTCACCAGTCTCTCTGTTTCCTTCTACCACTTCACTGGTTTCTCTCTCAATCTTGGGTAATCATTGGCGAATGACAATATATCACTCGTACTGAAGGGAACATGAACATAAGAAGAATTTAAATCATTCATCATCCTAAATTCAACATTGTTTCAATACATTCTATTAATCTAAAATCCAAATAACATCATAATATCAGTTTAATCCTCCAAACATTCAGTTTAATGTAAATACCGCCTATGTTAAACTCTAAAATTCTAGCAAATGCACTTGTAAAATGACTTCTCAGTGTATCTTCTTCAATCAAACTATTAGTACTTTGGTTAACATAATGCATAAATCGTCACATATAGATGACATCTGTACCATGAGGGACAACACTAACATTTCAACTACATCAATCACACACTGCGTGGACAAGAAAAGCAGGTTCCTCACTGTTCAGAGATTTGGACCACACTGAAAAAAGAATCAGTGGTACCTTGCACTAAAATTATTCGGCATTGTGGAAGTCTGTCTGGCTACAGTTTCAAGTTCTGCCCCTGTGGAAGATTTTGACTTTAAAAAAATTACCCAAGTCCAAGGATGACATCTTAGATAAGAGCAAGGCAGCATCTCTGTCCAGCCTCTGAAGCACCATCAGTGGCCACGAAGTTCAGCTTTGTCTCACTTAAAGCTTTTGGAGGCAAAACCAATGGCTCCAGTGAGAACTCAACTATGATGTATTTAACTTGGACTTTGCTACACTGGAAGATTTTGCTTCAGTTACAGAGACTAAGGGTCTCATTATGACTTTGGTGGTAGCCTTCAGACCGCTGTATTATGACTCAAAACGTGAAGACGCCAAAAAACAATCACAAATTGACAGAGGACGGAGGAGACGGGAGGGGAGGAAAGAGGTGGTTCCACCACCAGCACCACCACACCGACAATATTCCACCTGCCAGATCATGACGCTCAAATCAGCACAGCGGTTCTTTCACAGCAGAAAACCATTGGTGTAGTGGTCCGAAACCACTACTGACAGTACACAACACCACATTGGATAGTTTAAATACCCCACACCTGACATAGTTGCCTTTGAGTTGAGTAATTTGAGGCCTATTTCCTTGCTACCTCTACTGGCTAAGATCTTTGAAAAGCATATTAACTGTGAACTTTCCACCTTCCTTAACCAAGCTGGCTGCTTTGATCAGTTGCAACATGGGTTTCGGTCGGCCCATAGTACAGAATCTGCATTCCTCACGACATCCGACTCCATCCGGAGGCTACTGGATGAGGGCCAGGGGGCCATTCTTGTCTTATTGGATCTATCCGTGGCTTTCAACACCATTTCCCCAGAAATTATGGTCTTGCGTCTTCAGCAAGCGGGAGTAAGAGACTCCGTCCACAAGCTTTTGGAGTCATTCCTAGGCAATAGACCTATTACAGTGAGCTAAGCTGACTTTAAGGTGCCATCCTTCTTCCTGCCATGTGGGGTCCCACAGGGGTCAACGCTCAGCCCGACGCTGTTCAATAATTACGTTGCTCCTCTAGCCAAACTGATTCGGTCATATGGTTTTAGCCCTACCTCCTATGCTGATGACACGCAACATATCATCCCAGTGTCCAGGAACAACTGGGAGGAAGTGGACGATCGATTTAGTAATTGTATGTGCGACATTAACATCTGGATGGGCAGGAACTGGCTCAAGTTGAATACCAACAAGACAGAGATTGTCCTGTATGGGTGTAGCAAGAAGATGTGGAACCAGCATTGGTGGCCTGATGAATGTGGGAAGTTACCAGTCCCCACCGTGGATACCAAAAATTTGGGAGTGATCTTTGCTGACACTTTGAGCATTAAGCCACAAGTTAATGCAATAGTCAAATGTTGCTATTGGACATTAAAAATCCTGAGGAAAAGTTTACCTTTCCTGAAACAGGAGGAAAGAATCACTGTGATTTTAGCCTTGATTATGTCCAGACTGGACTATTGCAACTCAATGCTGCTGGATATTGATATGTTATCCTTGGGGAAACTTCAGCTAATCGAGCACAACGCTGCTAGGCTGATTTTGAACCTTCCACCTTTGGCCTCAGCCACTCTTAGTCTTAAACGGCTACACTGGCTCCCAGTGGGCAAGAGGATTATTTTTAAAACCCTCTGCCTAACTTATAAAGCGCTACATGGGGGGCGGAGCAGAATATTTGGCTGAGAGACTGAGGTGGTACTGTCCTGGCCGGATTCTCAGATCCAATACTTCCTACCGATTCAGGTTTGCCGTACTCGCAGAGTCAGATGGGGAGATAGAGCCTTTACGGTAGCTGCAGCCAGGTATTGGAACTCTCTACCTTTGGATGCTAGGAAAGAACAAAAACTTTTTACATTTAGGAAGCGGGTGAAGACGTGGTTGTTTCCACAGTAATCCTGGTATGCCATCTGAGGGGGTTCTTCCCTTCATGCCTCTTTTAGAGCTTCAATGCCATGGCCGAAACGCGCTCTATAAATGCACATATACATACATACATACATACATACACACACACACACCAGACACACCTACCCACTGGACTATATAACACACCCCAATGCAACCCACAATCCTTTGCAACAAAAGAGATACACACAAACACCGAAAGCTGCAAAATATAAATATATAGCACCATTATACCATAGGCACATATACCCATTTTACTCAGCACATATCACACAACTGCACTACCAACACAAAACACACACAATGAGCACACACACTCACCACAACCGTTCATCACTCACAATACACAACCAACACCTCATCAATCACGCTACATTACTCCCTTACACACACACAACACCCCCCCACACCCTCAACACAACCACCACCATGTCCCCACAAAAGCACCCACGGTTCACGGAGGAGTTGAGGGTCATGGTGGAGGAAATCGTAAGGGTAGAGCCACAGCTGTTTGGAGTACAGGTCCAACAAACCTCCATAGCCAGGAGAATGGAGTTGTGGCAGAGAATAGTCAACAGGGTCAACTCAGTCTGCAACCATCCACGCACAAGGGAGGACATCAGGAAGAGGTGGAACAACCTTAGGGGGAAGGTGCGTTCCATGGTATCTAGGCACCAAATAGCCATGCACAACACTGGCGGTGGGCCCCCACCTCCTCCTCCACAGTTCACATCTTAGGAGGAGAAAGTCATGGACATTTTGCAGCCACAGCGCCTGACTGGAATACCTGGGGGACTGGACTCTGGTAAGTACCCACAACTTTGTCACACAATTGTCGTGTCCTATATGCTTCCTCACCACCCAAATACACCCCAATGCACTGGATGTCCCACTACCCCTCCCACCCATTCACTTAATTCCTCTCTCCTGCATGCCACACCTCCACCCTGCCCAAATGCCCACACAGCCCTTGGCAAAGGCATGGATACCATTGGATAATACTATCACTACGATTCCCACAATGCACTAGCCCATCTACCTGAATACCTGGAATGTGCTCATCACATCCCTGCATGTATGACTAATGGACAACCCAACTAGATGGCATGACTGAGGACCACTACATGGCAACGACAGCAAAGCAATGGCACACCATAATAGCTACCAAGGCTAAACACTGCAACATCACTGCGACTAATCACATTTGCAACCAATCAGGATCCAAAACCCAGAAATTGACCCACCCTGATTTGGAATGTAAGATGGCACACTCCATGCACATGCACAACATGCACAGATAGGACAAATAAACTTGCAAACTCACATACCCTCCACCCACTGAGACACCATGTTGCAATGTCCAACCATTATCTTTTACAACTACCAAGCCTGAATAGACACTAGCTAACAGTGCAAAACACTCATATGAACTAACAGATACTACCAGACCTCATCCACTGAGCCATATGTTAACAAACCTGAAGGACCCCAACCTAAATGGAGTATGACACACATGTCACAGACCACTATCCAACAACACTGGTATGCTGTGCAGCATCTGTCATTGTCATTGCTGGGAATTACCGTATTTATCGGCGTATAACACGCACTTTTTCTCCCTGAAAATAGGAGGCAAATGATGTGTGCGTGTTATACGCCGATATAATGTTAAGGACCCATAGTACATACCGAAATGTAAGTTTATGAGGTGTGTGTTATACGCCGGTGCGTGTTATACGCCGATAAATACGGTATTCTAAGAGACTGTATGCATTTGAGAAAGAGATGGCCAAACACACCTCCTATATCTTAACTCTGTCCCTCACTCCATCCACAGGTAACACGGCCACTGTCACCATGGAGAGGATTCCAGAGACTGCCAGCCATCCTCAGGATGAAGGCCCCAGTGAGGAAAACACGCCTGGATGTCAGGACACTGACAACCTACCTCGCTCATCTGGGACACCTGACCAGTCTATGACAACCTGTCTCACCCTGCCTAGAGCTATCCCCTCCAACCCTGTGACCACTACATCACTGCCAACCCTTCACCCCCAAACCGGTGTCCCAAGGACTGATAAAACTATTGTGTGCCCCAAAGTACAGGGACCTGAGTCGACCCTTCACACCCCAGACAATGATGTCCTGCAGACACTGGGAGTGGTCACATTGTGCCTGAGGCACAGGCATCTGGGGGTAGTGGCCATGGGTGGGAAGCTGTCGGCCAGAGGATGGGGCTCCAAAAGGACTCTACTGACCAGGAAGCCATCTCCCAAGTCCTGGAAGCTTACCAACAATCACAGGACAGGATGGGCCAGATCATAATCATGTTGCACATGTTGGGGGAGAACCAAAGGCTGAAAGAGGGAATACCACCAGGAGGCCATGCAGCATTGGCAAGCTCATAATGCCACCATGGTCTCCACTGCAGGGGTGCTTAGGGACATCAACACCACCTTGTGTGCTTCCTCCACCCACCAGCAGTCCCCTTCCGCTAGCATCAGAATACCTGGCCCATCCACATCTGTGGCAACTAGTGGAATGGAGGCTCTGCCAGGGGAAGCTCAGACCACAGCTACCCCTCCCTCTGTAGCTGAAGAACCCCTCCCGCAAACATGGTCATCCACCCAGACATCCATCTGGAGCAGATGCCAAGACCCAACCCACTGCCAGGAAGTGAGCCTCACCTGTTTTGCCTCCCTTGTGTTCCACTGAGACACCCTGTTCAATGACACAACTCCATCTTCCCATTGGCACATGGAAACTGAACCTGTGCAACCAACTGCTATACCACCTACTTTGATGATTTTAACTACTATGACCCCACTCATCACCTGTTGGGCAACGTATGCACCATATTATTTTGTTGTATTTTATATATATGCACCATAAACACAAATGGAATACAGCTACTGAATGTGTCTTCATTACAAGATCCACAAATGTCATGAATCCTATTACTATACTGGTTATGCCCTTTACATCCAACAGGGGCAGTGGAATGGACAGGAAAGGGAGCCATCCTCAGCAGGAGACACAATACAATAGATATGTCCCAGGACAGATTTCATGCAGTAAAATAATCCGGGCCCACACAAGAGTACAGTCAGTATTCCAACCTGCAAAATGACAATGACAGAGAGTACCATCAGGTAGAAGTTATGGAGCCACATAAAGCACTATGCAGTACATAGGCATTGTATCCAGTGTAGGATACCTCCTAAGTAGGGGCCACCATAGATTACCTAAACAGCACCAGTCACAGTATATACATCTAAACTCTCTTTAGCGGCCATCTGTCAGGTATTACCCTCAATTCTAAAAGTAATTTAGCGATGGCTAATGACTGTGAATGCCTCAACCCATAGGTAGCTGAGGCACATATTCCAATACCACAGTCAGTGGGTGGACTGACAAGAGAAGAGGAGAATGGAGCTCACATAGCTCTATACTGGTCTGTGCATAGGGACTGTGAATCTTGGTAACCTCAGTGAGTACACTTGTTAAAGTTGAGGTACTTTTACAGTGCAACGTACAGGCAAACAGTCAGCTTCCTCAACACACACATAGGGATAGGACCACATTACGCCCCCACTGTTGAGTCTACTCAGGATGACTATTGTCAATAAATCATGTGAATATATAGCACTTGTGTGAGAGAACAGGGCTGATTGCAGAGGTCCCCTAACTTTTTGCCCCATTTTCCACTTTTTGATGGTGTTTTCCTGACTCTGATGGTGCCCTGGGTACTGCTAACCAGTCCCAGGGCCTGTGCTCTGTGTAAAATCAGTATGCAAATTAGGCTAATTATATTTGGCTACGTCAACCTACCTATAAGTCCCTAGTATATTGGAGGGCACAGAGATTTAGGGACCCCAGCATAGGTAGTGCACCCATAGGTGCTCTGCTGAGGTGCCCAGTGTCATTTTAAAATATGCAGCTTGGATTATGATTGCTCTCTGGAAGAACAAGTTGACATAGATTCCATACATATATATTGATAAAAAAACAAAATGTGGGTATGATACCCGGAATTGAGTACCCATAGATAGAGGAAGGGGTCTGTTAGAATAATATTAGTTGATGTATGGAACAGTGCTAGTATACATTGTATTAAAGTTGTGAATAGTTTTGAGATTATATAAATACATGTCTGTCGATATGAGTGAACCCATGATGTACACTTAATAGAACGGACACAAGTTTATAAATGTGTTTTCAGCTACACTTATTTAGGTTTGGGTTTGAATTGGTTTATTGTTTTGTATTTGATGGAACTACATATCCTGTAATGCAACATAATGGCATTGGATGTGTAATGATATAAAGGGGACCTGAAGGATATGCTCACTAACTGTGAACAAGACCTTATTGGTCGAAACGTGTCGGGGATGGATGTGTTGATCTATGGAATTCATTAAACACTAGATAACTGGAATCCTTGGAGTGCCACGTTTTGACTTTATTGTCAATTGTTGTGAATTTCTAACAAGGAATCGGTCCGTCCTTGACACAGGCACCAGTTGGAGAGCGTGCTCTGAGAGGGTCAATTTGCATGGAGATATATATATATTCCAAAATAATGAGGTTCCACTCGTCATGCGACTGCACCACAGTTAAAATCCACAGCTTCAATCATGCAACACGAAGAAAAGCCGAGATTTGTATTCTTCAATAATCTTATTATTTATTGCAAATAAAGTGCTGCTCCCAGACAAACTAGAGTGTCAACGCATTTTGGCTGACACCGTCTACTGGACACTCCCCCCATGAAAAGAGCTACCTAAACTACCACATAAGTCCTTTGTCTATTATTACAGCTACACACTAAAGGCTATCAAAGCTGCCATCCTGTAGTGTAGAAAGTGCTGAGTTAATAATCATCGCACTTCACATCCACTATTGTTCACAGTTGTCATAGGTAGAAAATTATTTTATTAGTTAATAAAAACAATAAAAAAAGAGGAAGCACATTAAAAGCACACATCAGCCACATCCAAAGAATGTCCAAACACAAATGTACAATAAAATATAGACAACATTAAAAATAAGTACTAAAACTGGAGTGTAACCCTCTTGGAAACAATGGGGGTATCCAAGTACAACTGAGCAGAAGAAATGAGCTGAACTAACACTGGACAGGGCCACCTATTAATCAGAGTGTGCCTTCAGGGTGGGCCGAGTCCCTCCATCACCGATAGCTGGTAACCACGGGCGGATTCTAGTATTATGGGAGTAGACAATTGGGTTTTACTAGACTGGATTTGCTGTGACCGCCAGGGCTGTAAAGATTCTCATGAAATGGATTAGTCTGGTATACAGATTCCCGTTGCTTGGGTCGAGGGTTGTTATAACGGCCGCCCTGCATGACCGGACTCCTAAGATGTTGAATTCGTTCCTCAGCAGTTCCCTTCTCTGGCGTCCCATAACTGGACAGATGCAAACCACATGGATTAGGGTCTCCCTGGTCTGATGGCAAAGTCTACAAACCTGTGTTTGCCATCCTGCATCTCTCTTTTCCATTTCAGGAGGAAGTCCAAAGTTGGTAAATCTCCCAACCTCATCCATAGGGGGGCCAGCCTCGTTTCCTGTGGTAATGTGGTGGATAGGATCCGAGCTCCTTATCCCACACATATGAATTAAGGACTAGCCATCCATGCGATCAGTTTGATAGCGGCTCCATATCTTCTAGTCGGCTTAAGATCTTAGCCGATTTGTTGGCTCCTTTTCTGAAGGCTAGTGCTGACAATGTGGTGTCCCACAAATCACTGTTTAAGTCGGGCTAAACTTTTTGCCAGTGGGCCTTAAAATATTGTTACCCCTTGCAAGGGTGATTTTGTGCCAGACTAGGTTTGCTGAAGACCCTATGGTCACGGAATCGAGTTTATAGCAGCCGCTCGCAAAAGCTGCTAACCTTGCCAATGGTTGCTTTGTTAGGGAAAACTCCAGTCTGACCTGGGACGGAGATGCTAAGGTAACTGGAAGACTTGCTTAGAGGATTTCATTAATAACTGATATATTATGGCTACCTGCACCCCCCTCATTATTTCTGTCCCATAAGCAAGGGTTGGCAATATTTTTGCTCGCATGATCATGGTCATTGGTTTTAAGGGCTGCCCCAGGGTGGATTTTGCCAGGGTGCTTAAAGCCCGATTTAGAGCTTGAACCTTCTCTATTATTGCTTCTTTGTGCACTGAGAATGTGCCTCTGGAGTTGAACCTGACCCCTAAATATGTGTACACTAATACCGCCTCAATGTACTGCCCATTTAACAGCCGCTTACGTCGTGGGGTCGGTTTACAGTTAAGGGGGATTATTTTAGACTTCCCGTAGTTAATTTCTAAGTTGTTGGCTAGTGCATAACCTCCTAGGCAGTTCAAGAGTTTCTGTAAGCCTACCCTGGTATTGCTAAGCAACAGCAGGTCATCTGCGTAGAGTAGGTTAGACACTTGATGGCCCCCTAAGCTTGGTGGGTGGGCTGACTGCTCGTCCAATGCTGGGGATAGATCTGATATATAAATATTAAAGAGAAGCGGTGCTAATACACAACCCTGTTTCAGGCCAACAGTGGTTTTGATGGGCCTAGATAAAAACGAGCCGTTGTCCAGTTTGATTTTACCCCAAGTGTCAGAATGGAGCATGATGATAGCATTTAATAGATTTATCGGCAGCCCCTACTTTGTAGTTTTAACCATAATTTCTCTCTAGGGATGCAATCAAATGCCGCCTTAAAATCCACAAAGCACATATAAAGGGGTGTCCCTGTGGCCCTTGCCCTATTCATTACTAGGCTTAAAGCCATAAGGTTAGTCAGCGTACCCTGTTTTTTTGCAAAACCTGTTTGGTTAATCGAGAGCTTCACTTTATCCATGGCCCACCATTCTAAATGCTACAGGATGCCTATTGAGAAATATTTCAGGTCTACATCTGGAAGGGCAATTAAGCAGTAGTTGGAAGGTAGGGAGGCCTCCCCTCCCTTGTAAATAGGGTGAATTATCGAACCCTTCCAACTAACTGGGGCAAAACCTGTTGTTAAAATATAATTGAACAATATGGCAAAAAAGGTCGCCCATTTTGCTGCCTGCTCTTTAACTTTAAATAGAGCATGGACCCAATGGCCTTCCTCAGGCTCTTTGAAGATTACTGGTAGTTGGCCCAATCCGTCAACTACCTCCTTGCAGGAGCAAATGGTAAAGTCCTTGTGACAGGCCAGCCGGAACCAGCCCGCACACAAGGCCGACTTATCCTGACGCTGCCTGTGGTGTCCAGGAACACCACGTGGCGGGCACCAATGAGGGACGAGCTCCAGGCACGATGCGGGAAGCAGGAGGGACAAAAAGGTTGGCGTCGGCAAAGGAAGATGAGAAGGAGGACGACGAGGAGAGGGACGGAGTCGAGGAACGACAAGAAGGCAGCAAAGAGGAACGAGAGGAAGACGAGAAGGAGAAACGAGGCCAAAGGAACTCAGAGCCTGGAGGGTGGCTTTTCCCCAGCCGGGGAGAAGAGGAAGACGAAGCAGCAGATTGAGGTCTGAAGACCGCAGTGACCCTGGGAGGCGGAATGCAGAATCCTGCCACACTTCTGGAGAAGCGTGGCATAGCCAGGTGCTTGTGTAGTGTGGTTAGTTTTACGTATACTTTGCGCATTAGCTTCAGGCTTTAGGCCTTTGTGCGCTTTGCCCTGAATGTATTTTATTCATTTGCTGACAGCTTAGAGCCTCTGTGCACTTTGCTCTAAATGCTTTTTATTAGGCTTCGTACTGTTATTTTTCAAATAGCCAGTTCTACGGTGTTGTTTTTTATTCATATCACACTGTTTTGCCTACTTCAGCACTGGAGTTCTTCATAACATGTTCACTCTGTGCTTCAGTCAAGGATACAGTCTGGTACATTGCCGATATACGTGGTAGGAGTTTAGATTAGGCATTCCTGCGTAGGGACATTTTGTGATCACGATGACATGTTAGTTATAAAATCACTTCCTTGTCCCAATACATGCAAGAGGGAGATTCCGACCAGAGACCCACAGCTAGACGCTGACTGCCTCGTTGCAGATGCTGAACCAGATCACAGGCCTTTGCTCAGGTATGAGGGCTTATGTCTCCCCAGTGATTCAGAAAGGCAAGCTAGAAGCTTAACATGCTGTGCTCTAAATAGAACAAGCAGAGGGAGAGTAGAAACTGTTAGGCAATATGATAGCTTTGTTCTTATGTTTTACTCTCCTGGTGACTATTTCAATCCTACTATGTTGTATTGTTCTGGTTATTGCGGCTCACGCCTTATTATCTAAAATACAGTCATTTTATTAAAACATTATATAAAACTTATACTGTCTTTGTCATTTGTATATGAGACCATATTGTAAATGAGAGAGTTGGTTTGGATCTGAGTGACCACGACTTCCCTGAGAAGTTCCAAAGATGTCATGCGCTCGGCTGCCGAATCATTTCTTCCCCCTGGGAGAAATGAGGCACTGCTAGTTAGCCGGAGCAAAAATGGGATTTAGGGTGACAGAGTTCTTTGCAAGTGGGTCAGACTCAGTCCCCCACACCGTTATCGATCCTGCTGCCTAGAAATCCAGTAGTCTCATTTAGGATAATGAGAGCCCACGCGACACTTGGACACCCCATATTGAGGGAAGGGAGGAAGGGAGGAGTGGATACGGGGAAACAAGAGGGTTGTGGGCGGAGGGTGGTAAAGACAGCGGAAACAGGAGGCGAGCACTGGATTTTGTTTTTGATTTAAGATAGCACTGGTGAGGAAAAAGGCATTTGTAGAGAAAAGCACATAGGAGAACTCCCAGCGTCATAGACCCACAGACAATAAACAAAGAAAAGCAGATATAACGACAGACTAAAGGGCCACAGAAGCACGGTAGCAGGAAACAAGAGAAAGACAGGAGGAAAATAAGGGAAACCACGGGCAGGAAGGGAAAGAAAAGAGGCGACTAACAGAGACCAAGAAAGAACAGAGTGTCAGAAAGGACAGAGACCAAGAGAGACAGAAAAGCAGTAAGAAGAGTAAAACCAAAGGACAGATAGATAAGGAGAACAACACAGCTAGTGAAACCAATCCCTTACCAATATGTTTCTTCTTCTGTCCACATGCGCTTCCCGGGAGACCTAAGAGAAGGAAAGAACCACGAAGAAGCATAAGATCAAGGGAACTGAGCATCAACCCATCAGAGAAAGACAAGAAGAGCAAAGAGAAAACCCAAAGACACAATTTAAAATAATTCTCAATAAACATCACTTATCTGTTTGACGCCAGAACTCCGTGTTGTTATTGTCCCTTAGCCTACCACAAGTGGTGTCAGAAGTGGGATTTAGAGAAACACACCAATATGGAAGAGAAACCGACAATGGCAGACATGATCGCCCAGTAGGCTGAGGGGCAACAACACTTACAAATCGTAGGGGAACAACAGATGAAGGAGGCCAAGGAAGAACGCGAGGCCTTGCAAACAGCACTCAAAAGTTAGGCGACAATAATAGCAAATAACCAGCTGGTGCATGAAACAGCCCTGGGTAAACTTACAGACACGATTGCCCATACAAAGGTCCATCCAAATGTACCGAGTAGTGTGCTCCAGCGGTATCAAGAACAGGAAGATCCGGGCTCCTTCTTTACGAATTTTGAAAGAGTAGCCAGCACGGCAAATTGGCCCGGAGGAAAAGTGGGGCCAGTATATAGCACCATTACTCACAGGACAATTGCAAGCCACCTACCAAGCTATTAACCCTGGTGGCACTCTTCCGTACAGAGAAATAAAGAAAATTATCTTAGAACGTGTCGGGCTGGATAACGAAAGCTATCGCACAAGGTTCCGCCAAATCAAATGGCAGCATCAAGAGAACCCTAACACCTTATATCATAGAGTTCAGCATGCAGCAGGAAGATGATTACATCCGACAGAGAAGCACAGGGAAGAGATGTTTGACACTATAGTTCTTGAACAGTATCTCGATGCCTTACCCTCTAACACACGCAACTGGGTCAGACAACACCCGGGACTGACTAATCAGACCGCAGTAGACCTAGCGTGTGTGTACCACCGGGCCCCAGACTTCCGGGCTACCTCCAGCAGACATCCTCTCCCTTCCCCTGTCCGCCCAACCATAGCAAAAAGTACTACCCAACGTCCAGTGCTGATACATGTTCCTGAGCGTTCCCTGCCTGCAGCAACGGCGTCTCCAAGTTATCCGGCCACAGGACCTCAGTGCTACCACTGTTCCGAATGGGGCCCACTGAAAAAAGATCCTGAAGAACCCATGGAGATTGGGTTAACGAGAGGGCGGGTATTCTGGTCCGGAGGGGAAAGACCAACGTACACCTGTGAAGAAGCAGTAGTCTTAAGTCTTGATAGATGGTTCTTTATTCAGAAGTACCTTATCCACAACACAGCAAAGCAGCTTCTCACCAACAGCTCTTTTCCCCACAGAATCTCCACCACTCTCATTCCAACCTGGCATCAAAGATGACATCAGGACTACCACTTAGAATTCCATACTCTGCTGCATGCTCACTACTCAACATACCACACACCTTCCCTCTTAACAACCTAATCTAACAACACTATAAAACAACAGAAAATAACATAACAACAATACAATAAAGAATTACAATATATAACCATAAGAATTACAGGCAAAGGTTAGAATAAAAATTACAACATTACTTTTTCTTTGAAATAACTACACGATTAAGATTCCATACCCTCCCATCATCGACCTTTAGAGCATTCCTAAATAGCTTTCTTACTTTAAAAGGACCAAAGAATTTGCTTTCATTTTTACACAGAAGAGGTTGTCTTACTAAAATTTCATCACCAACATTCACATCAATCACACTTGTGTTCTTTCTATTATCAAAATATTCCTTCCTTTTTTTTATACACTTGTTTTCTTGTTCTTATTCCCCCTTCCTGTCACTCCACATAACCCCCTCATTCTTGCCCCAAAACACCCATCCAGGAGCTAATAAAGTATTAGCTTTCCTTCCTCTAAACAATTCGAAAGGAACTTTACCTGTTGTGGCATGAGGGGTAACCCTATAAGCTTGCAAAAAACTCTTCAGACCAACTTTCCAATTTATATTTGCTGCTATTTCCAACTGTATACACTCTTTCACACTTTTGTTAAACCTCTCAACTGTTCCATTCCCTTGAGGATGATATAAGGAACACTTCTTATGTTTAATACCCCTGTCTTCAAGATACTTTTCCATTTTCCGTGACACAAATTGGGGACCATTATCTGTCACAATAGCATTAGGAAAACCTTCACGACTAAAGAAGATCTCACCCAAAAAAAACCAAATTCTCAGAGTTTCTACACTACAGCTGATACACAATTCAGCCCATCTGGAGAATTGATCTATGACAACCAGAATATAATTACATCCACCTTTCATATGTATAGGTCCCACAATGTCTATTGCAACAACATCCCAGGGTTTCAGCGAAGTTTCTCGAATTTCCATAGGTGGCACTCTGATTTTATATATCTTGTCACTGTTACAACAATCAATACATTCTCTGATTTTCCTCTCAATCATTATGTCCATGCCTGGCCACCAATAATTGAGACAAATTCTTGCTTTCGTTTTACTCGTTCCCTGATGCCCCTCATGTCCCAACTCCATAATCTTTTCCCTCAAACTTGCAGGAACCACTAATCTTGACCCACGCAGAAGAACGCCATCTTCTACTGACAATTCATCTTTTATCTTGCAAAAACCATCCAAATCCTTTCCTTTAGTATTCTTGTTCCAACCCTCATTAAGACTACTACACACACTCTGAAGCATAGAATCTTCTCCTACCGCCTCAATCCATTCATCATGTCCAATTATACCTTCAGTTACACTACAAACACTTACTACATCATCCCTGACTTTATCCTCACAACCATCTGTTTCAGTACAGAGTCTCGATAAACAATCTGCTATCCTGTTTGTAGAACCCGGTACATAAAGGACATCAAAAGCAAACTCCTGCAAACCAACTACCCATCTACTAATCCTGCTTGAAATGGTATCAAGACCCTTTTTCAAAAACACTTCTACCAGCGGTTTATGGTCAGTGAAAATACAAAATGACCTGCCCCATAAAAAATGTATACGTTTGTTGATCGCCCAGTAAACACACAAAGCTTCTTTTTCTATGGTAGAATAGTTGTTTTCTGCACCTCGTAACGTTCTTGAACAATAAACAATGGGTTCATGCACACCTGCTTTAGTTTCTTGTAACAAAACTGCTCCAAGACCTAACATGCTAGCATCAGTCATAACAATACTGTCTTTACTGGGATCAAAAGATTTCAAACTCTTCGCATTGAATAACTCTCTCTTGACATTCTCAAATTCTGCCTTACAAGCATCATTCCATACATATTCACATCCTTTCTTAAGCAAATTGCGCATGTGTACAATTTTAGATGCCAAATTTGGGAGAAATTTCGCATGAAATTCAACCATCCCAAGAAAAGACAAAAGTTCTTCTTTTTTCCCTGGATCTCTCAGTTTCAAAATGTTCTCCACCAGATCTTTCTTAGGATGAACACCACACGAAGATATATTATGGCCCAAATAATCGATTTCAGTTCTACCAAAAGGACATTTGTTAAGTTTTAAAGTTAGACCATGTTCTCTCAAAATAGATAAAACTCTCCGGACTCTCTTTTCATGCTCTTCCTCTGATTGACAATGTATCAGAATGTCATCTTGGAAGAACTTAACCCCTGGTTCTGACCCGAACAAACTGTGCATAATACGTTGAAAAACTGCCGCTGCAGATACAAGACCAAAAGGCATTCTTTTAAATCTGTAAGTCCCAAAAGGGGTGATAAAAGTTGTAAAGTCTTTAGAGTCTTCATGTAGTTTAACTTGATGATATGCTGACGTCAAGTCTAATTTGCTACAAAACTTTGAACCATGTAACAACGTGACCATTTCTGTTATGTTTGGCAATGGAAATTGGTCAGTGATCACACATTTGTTCAAATTTCTCAAATCCACACACAAACGGATGTCTCCAGACTGTTTACGGGCTACTACAATCGGTGAAACCCACTCCGAAGCTTCTACAGGCTCAATAATATTTTCCTTGCACAATCTCTTTATTTCTAGCTCAACATCACTTTTCATTGATATAGGAATTTGTCTCACTTTAGCCACATTTGGTACTGATCCTTCCCTCACTTTGATCCGATGAACGTAGTGTTTTAAGCAACCAAGCTTATCACTGAACACTTCATTGTATTCCTTTATAAATTCCGGAAACTTGGAACCATTTGAAGTAACTGTGAAGATACATTGAAGACTTTTAACCAAATCATCCTTCAACATGACAGGAGTACACGAATTAGGATCCAAAATGACTTTCAAATCTCTTTGATGTGGCCAGCTCAAAACACTATCTCCTTTTACAGGAACATAGGGTGAGATGTAGCAACCCTTTTGCGAGTCGCAAACGGCGAAAATCGCCGTTTGCGACTTGCAAACGTGGGTTTGCAATGCACAAATGCATATTGCGAGTCGTTACCGACTCGCAATATGCATGTGCGACTCGCAAATAGGAAGGGGTGTTCCCTTCCTATTTGCGACTCGCAATGGTATGCAATACCATTTGCGACCGCATATGCGGTCGCAAATGGCATCGCAGTTACCATCCACTTCAAGTGGATGGTAACACAATCGCAAATTGGAAGGGGTCCCCATGGGACCCCTTCCAGTTTGTGATTGCACCCAAAAATAGTTTTTCAGGGCAGGGAGTGGTCCAAGGGACCACTCCCTGCCCTGAAAAAACCGAAACAAAAGGTTTCGGATTTTTTTAAAATGCAGCTCGTTTTCCCTTAGGGAAAACGGGCTACATTTAAAAAAAAAAAAACCTGCTTTATTGAGCAGCAGGTCGCTAACATGGAGGCCTGCTGACGTCAGCAGGCCTCCATGTTAGCAAGTGCCCATAGTCGCTATGGGGCCGCAATTTGCGACCCACCTCATTAATATTAATGAGGTGGGTCTTTGCGACCCCATAGCGACTTGCAGAAGGTGTCTGAGACACCTTTCTGCATCCCAAATTGTGACTTGCAATTTGCGAGTCGCAGAGACTCGCAAATTGCAAATCGCAATTTGGTTTTTTCGTACATCTGGCCCATAGATCTTTCCAAAAATTGTGTTAGTTTTAAATGTTATTTCCGACTCAAAATACCCTCTCAAATCAATAGTCTTTCCACCATATGCACCTGGAACAACATCAGGTTCATTTAGCTGTATCACCTGACTGAATTGTTTATCAAAAATATCGCTTGATAACAGAGTCAACCAAGCTCCTGAATCAAATAATACTTCACAAGAAACTCCTAGAATAGAAATTGTATCCTTTGGGTAATTCTTCTTTTGAGACGGAGAAGACACTGACAGGATGCAGTCTTCCACCATTTTGATCCATGTTTGGCTTTTACAAGACCTACACCATTTTGCAAAATGTCCTTTCCTGTTACACAATCTACAAATCACATTAATGGCTGGACATTCTTTGTAAGACGCACAATGACCTATATTCCCACAACGGTAACATTTCATGTCCTTGTACCTAGCACATTGTTCCTGCTGAATTGTATCTTCCTGTTTATCACAATCTCCTTCTTTTTTGCTCATCTCTTTCTTCATTGAGATTTTGTTCACCGCTAAACTCTTTCCCTTTTCCAATTCTTCAACACAAGCCAAAGTATGCTCCACTCTTTTGGCTAAGGCAACAACTTCATGAAGAGGTGGATCATCTTTGCTCCACAGTTCCTCTCTCACTTTATCACTTGAGCATCTTAATATGAATTGATCCCTAATCCGCTCTTCTATGGTTACCCCAAACTTACACGTCGAAGCTAGTTTCCTGAGAGCAGTGATATATTCCTCAATCATTTCTCCAGGTTTTTGCTCCCTCATACCGAAATGATATCTTTCTAAAATTGTGCTTACTTTTGGGAGAAAATGTAAGTCTAATTTCTTTAAACATAACTCAAATTCATTTAACTCATTGTCTTCATCACCAGTATCAGGCAGAGTTTCAAAAATTTCTTGACCCTCACATCCCAAACAATGCATAATGAGGGCTGTTTTCCTCTCGTTAGATAAATTTGTTCCACACACTCTTGAATAATGAAGAAACGTTTTCTTCCATTTCGACCACTTGATAAGCGGTTCCCCTGGCACCGTTAAAAAAAAAGGTGGTGGTGAGATGTTCTGCATCGTAAATATACTATGCTAAATCTTTATTTTGTAAGCCCTTGTAGTCTTTGTGTAAAATCACAGCTTTTGGTTCATTTTCATAGCAAAGTTATAAAATTGTGCACTAACAGCTTCAAAGCATTTTAATCCTTGAACACGAATCTACAGAACGTGAGGAAAAAGAAGGTATGTTTTCTTTCCAACTGCTTCATGCTCACTACTCAACATACCACAGGACTACCACTTAGAATTCCATACTCTGCTGCATGCTCACTACTCAACATACCACAACACCCTAACCGTCCTCATCGATGACATTGAAAGAATAGCTTTAGTGGACTCAGGGTGTAGTCAGAGCGTAATCAGACAGAAGTTAGTATTGCCAGGTCAAGGGGATCCACAGGCACAAGTATTAATCGCATGCGTACATGGGGATCAACAATATTATCCAGTGGCGACCGTACGCCTGAATTGGTGAGGAAAAGAGGAGGCAATAAGGGTGGGAGTACTCCCCCATCTGGGCAAGGATATCATCCTCAGGACTGACTATGAGGATTTCCCCTCCCTCCTAACCAAAGCAGGACAGGAACACATTCTTAGGACATGGTGGGAGGATGCACCTATTTGAATAGGTGAGGAGGAGAGCAGAAGACCCTGAGTTATCCTAAGTAGGAAACAAAAAAGGGAACAGCAGCAAAAATATACACAGCTTCAGAAGGCCCCAAAACCCAACATTCCAGAAGCTGCCAGTATCGTTTGTACCATTACGGGGGATTTCCGGCAGAGTCAATACGATGACCCCACCCTGAAACATGAATGGCAGCAAGCCTTGAATCCGGAAGATCATGTGGTAGGTCCAGGTTCATAATACAAAATAACCTACTGTATAGAAGACCCACCACAGCGGGAGGGAAAGACTTACAGTTAGTCGTCCCCATGAGTCATAGACTCAGGTCTTACACCTAGCTCATGGGGATAATGGGGAAGGTCACCTAGGATGGGAGAAAACGGAGGAAGCAGCACTGCGGCGCTTCTAGTTGCCTGGAGTGTTTGGGGAGATAATTAAGCATTGCTCGGAATACCCAAAATGTCAAATCTTTAACCCCTCTCCACACCGACCAGATCCTCTCCAACCCCTCCCTATCATAGACACCCCATTTTCCAGAGTAGGGATGGATATTATCGGACCCCTCACACCCTCGATAAGAGGACGACAATATGTTTTGGTATTGGTTGACTATGCCACCCGTTATCCGGAAGCAATCCCCATTACCAGCATGCACACAAAAGCCATTGCACAAGCAATGATAGAATTCTTTTCCAGGGTGGGATTTCCTAAAGAAATACTCACCGACCAAGGGACCCCATTCATGTCTAGACTCATGACAGAGGTGAGCCGATCACTTGCGGGAAAACAAATGAGGACATCTGTCTATCATCCACAAACTGATGGATTAGTAGAGAGGTACAATAGGACAAATAAACCCTTACTCAGAAAAAGCATTTCTGATGCGGGAAAAGATGCCATACGCACCCATGTTCAGACCTCCACCGGACATAGCCCCTTCGAGTTATTGTTCGGCAGACACGCCCGTACCCTGCTAGAAATGTTGGCTGAACAATGGGAAGAAACAGAGGAAGAAGTAAAAGACCTCTTGATGTATACATGAGAATAAAGAGAAAACCTCCATACGGTGTGGGAAGAGGACCACACCACCCTACGAGATGTCCAGATGAAACAGAAACAACTGTATGACGCTAAAAGTGTTCATCGTAGTTTAAAGGTAGGAGACAAGGCATTAGTCTTGCTACCTAGCTGTGAAAACAAACTATTGGCCCAGTGGCAGGGACTGTATGAGGTTATTGAACAAATCAATCCCACCACCTATAAACTGGCCATACCACAAGGGTCAGGAAGAGAGCAAATATACCATGTAAATCTACTTAAGAAATGGCAGGAACCCTCCTGGGGGCAGCCCGTCAGGTATATCACACAGGACACATCTGAGGAGATCCCCTACCCTTCTTTTCCCTCAAGACCCCCTTATGGGCATCATCCCCCTCAGATAAATCCCGCACTCACAGAACCCTGTCGTAGGCAACTCACCCAATTGATGGAGAAGAACAGAGACGTCTTCTCCAAGATTCCAGGTCGAACGACCTTAGTGCAGCATCCCATTCGGATAAAAATGGATAAAGTATCCCGGCAGCGACCGTACCGTATCCCGGAAGCCCCCCCAAAAAAAATAGAACAGGAAGTACAGTCCATGTTAGAAGCTGGCATTATTGAACCGTCAGCTAGTCCCTGGTGTTCCCCTGTCGTACTCGTTCCCAAACCTGACGGAAGTACCCGTTTTTGAGTGGATTACCCGACGGGTCAACGACATGACACAGTTTGATGCGTACCCCATGCCGCGTATTGATGAACTCCTTGATAGACTAGGCCAAGCCCAGTACATGTCCACATTAGATCTGACAAAAGGATATTGGCAAATACCCTTGAGAACAGAGGACAAAGAAAAGACTGCCTTCACAACCCCATCCTTACTCTATCAATTCACAGTCCTTCCATTTGGGCTTCATGGGGCGCCAGCCACTTTTCAGAGACTCATAGGCAGGATCCTACGTCCATATCATCAATTTGCAGCAGCATACCTTGATGATATTGTGATATACAGTGTGACCTGGGAGGACCACATGAAACATTTAGGCGATATTTTACAAGCATTGAGAACAGCTAATCGGACTGCAAATCCAGAGAAATGTAGGTTGGGACACACCAGAATCAAATATTTGGGCTATGTCTTGGGGGAAGGTCAGGTCAGACCACAAGTAGAGAAAGTAGAGGCCATCATGAAAATATCCTTTCCATGTACAAAAAAAGATATAAGAGCCTTTCTAGGTCTGGTAGGTTATTATAGACGTTTCATTCCACAATTTTCCACATTCGCAGAACCACTTACTAACCTTCTACGGAAAGTATGTCCCAACACCCTTCCACCTCTCTCTACGTCAGAACGTCAGAGCTTTGAACAACTGAAAGCAACACTAACATCTGGTCCAGTGTTGTGTTGTCCAGATTTTCAGAAGCCCTTTATATTGCAAACCGACGCCTCAGATGTGGGTCTTGGGGCAGTACTTTCCCAGACACAAAGTGATGGGACCCAGCACCCCATTGTCTACATCAGCCGGAAGCTCCTCCTGAGGGAAAAACATTACCCCACAATAGAGAAAGAATGCTTGACAATTAAATGGGCAGTGTAGTCTCTCAGATACTATCTAACAGGCAGGACTTTTACCCTGGTCACCGATCATGCTCCCCTCACCTGGCTCGCTCACAACAAGGATACTAATTCCTGTATTCTGTGGTGGTTCCTCTCACTCCAGCCTTTCTCCTTTCAGATACAACACTCACCGGGTACCCAAATGGCGAACGCTGACTTTCTATCCCGATATCCATCAGCCGAACGTCTCTATCAGCCACTCCATAGGGGGAGTGTATGTGACGGGCCGGCCGGAACCAGCCCGCACACAAGGCCGACTTGTGCTGACGCTGCCTGTGGTGTCCAGGAACACCACGGGGCGGGTACCAATGAGGGACGAGGTCCAGGCACGTCTCTGGAAGGAGGAGGGACAAAAAGGTCGGCGTCAGCAAAGGAAGATGAGAAGGAGGACGATGAGGAGAGGGACGGAGTCGAGGAACGACAAGAAGGCAGCAAAGAGGAACGAGAGGAAGACGAGGAGGAGAAACGAGGCCAAAGGGACTCGGAGCCTGGAGGGTGGCTTTTCCCCAGCCGGGGATAAGAGGAAGACGAAGCGGCAGACGGAGGTCTGAAAACCGCGGTGACCCTGGGAGGCGGAATGCAGAATCCTGCTACGCTTCTGGAGAAGCGTGGCATAGCCAGGTGCATGGACACCCCATATTGAGGGAAGGGAGGAAGGGAGGAGTGGATACGGGGGAAACAAGAGGGTTGTGGGCGGAGGGTGGTAAAGACAGGGGAAACAGGAGGCGAGCACTGGATTTTGTTTTTGATTTAAGATAGCACTGGTGAGGAAAAAGGCATTTGTATAGAAAAGCACATAGGAGAAGTCCCAGCGTCATAGACCCACAGACAATAAACAAAGAAAAGCAGATATAACGACAGACTAAAGGACCACAGAAGCACGGTAGCAGGAAACAAGAGAAAGACAGGAGGAAAATAAGGAAAGCCACGGGCAGGAAGGGAAAGAAAAGAGGAGACTAACAGAGACCAGGAAAGAACAGAGTGTCAGAAAGGCTGAGACCAAGAAAGACAGAAAAGCAGTAAGAAGAGTAAAACCAAAGGACAGATAGATAAGGAGAACAACACAGCTAGTGAAACCAATCACTTACCAATATGCTTCTTCTTCTGTCCACATGCGCTTCCCGGGAGACCTAAGAGAAGTAAAGAACCATGAAGAAGCATAAGATCAAGGGAACTGAGCATCAACCCATCAGAGAAAGACAAGAAGAGCAAGGAGAAAACCCAAAGACACAATTCAAAATAATTTTCAATAAACATCACTTATCTGCTTGACATCAGAACTCCTTTTTGTTATTGTCCCTTAGCCTACCACAGTCCTTAAATTGATTTTGTTGTGGTCTTGTAATTAATGAGTTTAGTTCTTGCAGTTTACTATTGATTTCTGAGATGAAGACTGCAAGAGTCTTTAACAAGTCAACCTGGATGTCCATTTTATAGGACTGAAACTGTAAGGCTGTTACTGTAGTCTGCACTGAATTCATTATTGCTGCCCATATGTCTGTTACAAGTGGCAGGGAGGCTGCAGGAGTATTGGAGTAATTCCTTTGTGGTGTCCTGGAGGCAGGGGAAAACTGGGCGGGACACCATCTGTCCCCAACGTACTCCACCGTCCTGGGCGCTATATCCTCTCGGTCTGCGTTTCCCAGGCTAATGACAGGAAAATGGAAGTAATTGAGGCTGGTGCTCATTGGAGAGGACTGTTGCCCTGCTCTCCCCACTCCCCACCGGTCAATGACCACTTCATTTATGAAATTGTTTGAGGGGGTAAGATGCTGTTTGGTCATACTTTCCCCCACCCGGAAATGAGGTGGCCACTTGTAATGGACCCTGACCCTCCTGGCGCGGGTAGACTGACTTGTGGGTTTTTAGAGTCTTTGGAGATTGGAGACCTAGCCCGTATCATTCTGCCCTCCAATATGCCGATGATTGGGGACAGTGGAAAGGGCGGTGGGGTGTTACTTTTACTCTCCTTCTATCCCCTTCTCTGTTCCAAGGCCGGGACTTGGGCCAATGAGGTGGAGAGGGGTGAATGAGGCTTCATCGTCCTGCTTGTTGCTCCAAAATAATCTGTTATTTTGTGAGATGTGGCTGCTCCCGAGGCCGGGGTGAAGGGGGAGACTACCCCCCTGGCCTGGAGATTACGGGCCTCACTGAGAGTGTTGACCATTGCCATTTTGAATACGGGATCCTGCAGTGGCAAAGGCTCCATATATGACATGAAGGGACTCAAGGAGCTTGAGCAGTGGGCCCAGGGCGATCTCTCCGGGTGAACTCTGCTAGCTACACCCGCTCTTCTTTTTGTTTGCGTTCCCACAGCCAATGATTCCTCCTTTCTCTTTCTTTTATTTGTAAGTGAAGGCCTGCCTCTTATTTTGCCTGATCTCCTCTCTGCTGTCCGCAGTTGGGGCCGGATAGCCAGGATAAGGGTGATTGCAAGATGGCCCGACCGCTGATGCAACCTAACGGAGAGTTGTTTACTACTTACTTAGATGTTTGATGGGGGTTATGTGCTGCTTATAACTTATAAGGTTCTTATAGAGTTCTTATAGGGTTCTGTGCTTGTTTGCTTGCTAGATGCTACGTGCTTGCTAGCTCTGGTGGGACCCTCCGATGGGGTGAGGGGTGGGAAATGTGCAATGGCACAGGGTGAGCAGGACCCACGAACCTACCCCACAAGCCGTGCCAATCCTAGCCAGGCCGCTTCCGCAGAGAGGCGGGGCACACACTCCGCAGTGGTGGCTAACCCACTGTGCTCGCAACACACAAAGTCTCACCACTCCCAACTCCATCACCGGGCCTCACCGTGCACTCCTGGGCTCCCGGGCTCCTGTGCTCCTGGGCTCCTAGGCTCCAATGACCAGCAATGACCAACTGTCCGCTACTCCCCTGTGCTGTGTTCTCTATGCGGCTCTCCACTGTGTCCCCACTATGTCCTCCGGTTTCCTGTGCTTTGCAGGCTGAGGTCCCATCCGATCTTCTCCTTTCCTCTCCTTTCTTCTCCTTTCCACTCCTTTTCTCTTTCCAGCAGTGTCGTATGTGTGGGCAGGAGGTGGAGGCTGGTTCTTAGTGGCAATGCCCCTCTCACGTAATGCCCCTCTTACGCAATGATCAGAGGGGCTGGGCCCCCCTTACCCACCCATCGGGCCGCTTCTGCAGGGGTCCACGGGGGAGACTGCCGGATGGGCAGCGGGTAGAATGCACTACTCCCACTGCTGTTGCTGCCGGCTCTGCTGCCGGCTCTTCAGACTTCAAACGCGCTCCTGAGCTTAGAAGTGGGGGGTGCCATATGCCGCCGGGCCGCTGGGCTTCTCCTGGCTGTCCTGGTGTGCGCGGTGTGCGGTGTGCAGTGCGTTTCCAGTTCCCGGTTTCCGGTTCTGAGTTGTCATAGTGATTTACATGCATACAATATGTTAAATAGTGATCATATAAACTATGATTAGGCATATACATGACAAGTAATGATAATATTATCCTCAATGAGATTGTCATCAATCTATAATACGTAAATTTAAATATGTGCACATATATAAAATCATCTATTCTGCATGATGTATATACATTAATTATGTGTCTTATTGAGATAAAGTGACGTATACATGTATATAATCTTATAAGTTTGAAACGTGATAAATACATGAATTAATAACATCCTCAAAAGTATGTATGCCCCAATTGACTAGTATGTAAGGTATATGAATAAAGTGACCTTGTGCATCTTTTTTGTTATGGCACATTGGAACATGTCATAATATATAATTAGGCATGTAACCTCCACGATATTAAAGACTGTAATATGAGCGCGTCTGATTGTCAACAACTCATTGTGCTAAGCGTAGTGTAGTATGGTGTTAATAGACATTTGACTTTAAAAGGAACACCAATATCTGTTCACAATCTAAAAAGTGTAATTTGAAAACCGTAACAAGTCCCAGTGATCATGACTCATGCTATCAGCATATAAAGTATTTCAGCGCAATATTAACATGGGATAGCAACCTATATAAGACATAAGACATCATATGTAAAGTGCACTAATAAAACAATGTAACATATCTACAGGACAGAAATGTATATGTTCAGACAAATATCAGGTTCCTATTTCTCAGTATCATGCTAAACTCCTCTCTTTTCAAATCCTTCATTTTTTGTAAAAATACATACAGTTCAATATCAGAATTATGTCCCCACGATTGTTCTGAGCCCAGTATGAACTATCCATCTTTTATAGATGCACACATAGTTCAGCATCTAAGTTGTGTCCCCATGGTTTTTTGAGCCCAATAATAAAATCATTTTAGATTCCATCCACCTTAATTCCAATGTCCTATCACCCATCTTGGGACCTAGTTTTATTAGTCTAATCCCATAGAAGTTTAATGTACTGCAGTCTCCTCCATGGGTGTCCCAGAGGTGTTTAGCTAGTGGATACGATCTATCCTGATTTCTGATTGCTCTGAGGTTTTGCAGAAACCTGATTTTTAGTTTGTGAATAATGCTGCTTACCTACTTTTTCTGAAAGCCACATTGAATGATGTAGATCACATGTTCACATTTGCATATAATTCTGTCTGTGATACGGCACTTTCTTCCTTCAACTGTCTCAAACCTTTGCATGTTTACAGCATATTTACAGACTTTACAATGGCCACCATTCCAAAACACCATGCTCTTTGTCAGGACTCGCACTGACACACACACGCTTCTTGCTGTACCCTCAGAAAATAAATCAGCATGTATGAAGAACGATGAAACATGTCATGAATGTGTTTACAGGACAGCACTTCCCTGTAACTTGGGGAGGAACACTCCATTGCATGCTCGTTTATATTAATAAAAGGAAGTGTTGTTCCATTTGTAAACTGTGTGCCAAGTGGTTTATGGAGACATCGAATTCCTCCATATGAACCATCAGAAGGGTTTGATGACTCATCTTTAGCATGTGTCTGATGACCCATCACCAGAATTCCTTCATATGAATTATTAGAAGTGATTGATGACTCATCATCAGAATGTGTCTGTTGACTCATCACCAGTCTAAATAGTAGAACTGCCAAGGTATTTTCTGTGCTTGGCTTCGAGTCTTCCTTTGCTCGCAGGTAATCCCAGTTCAGATGGAGTTTCTGTGATTCTTTCTGGAGTCGTCATGTCAGTGCGAGGCTTCATCGGAGCTTCCCTCTCTGGAGCAGATTACTTTCGCAGTGGCTGGAAAATTTAGAAACAGTATTCCATCTCCCTCAAATAATCAAAAACATTCCAGGAGAAGGTGGTTCATGAGTAATCCCTCTCTCATTCTGCTGTTTTCAACCTTCTCGAGGTTAGTGATCTTTTGGTGTATCATGAAAAACATTTGTCAATGCTGAGAAAACCGTGATACAAGACTATTTTCCAAAGACAGCTTGAGAAGTATTTTTAAAGACAACATTGAAGTTAAGTGTTGTGAACTCCTGAAAGCATCACTCAATATCTATGCAAAATTTGACGTTTATTCTGATTAACTTTTAAGCGAGTCTACTGTGTGAAAACGAATACCAAAAGACATAAATTCATAAGTTTGATTTTATAACGATTTTGTTGTGAGTTACAAAATAGTGTTTAATAGTTGAGCATTCAAATTCTAATTATTATTGTGATTTTGCTGAAAGGCTCAGTGATTGCTCAATCGAATGAAAATAATTCTTGTCATATTGCTGAAAGACTCTGTGATGTTTGTAGTTCTATTATTTTTGATTTGTTTTTGGTCTTAGAAATTCCTGCACCAAACTCTTAGGGAACCTTCTTAGAACAACAGTGGCGCTCCTTTGTGAACCAGTGTTTTTGTTTCTCTTCCCTTCCCAAATCTTTGTTCCCTATCCCTTTCTCCCAGAGACTATTTGCTTGTTCCCTGTTCAGTTCAGATACAAGAGAATAGTGTCGAGGGACAAGGGTTTTATTCTCTTCGCTCCTGCGGAACCTGGAATTCAGGTGAGTGGACATGGTCTTGTCACTCTTTTTTGTCAACCAAGATGTGTTCTCTTTTCTTTCTTTTCTCACAAATAGGCCCTTGGTTAATTGATCCCCCAATGAACTAGCCTATCGATATGCAATTTGGGAGTGTTGGCCAATTTCCGTTTTGATGTGCTGGTCTTGTTGCAGAACATGTCAATTATGTTTCAAGATACTTTTAATTGCTTGATGTTGATGATTCTATTCCAAAAAGAGTCTTGGTGGAGACATACTTTCTATTTAACTTCATTAGGATACAGATTATTTAAAATTATCTCTTCCCTTTTCTTGCATTTGACTCTATTGTGCGCATCAATGAGGACTTTGTATGGATATCCTCTTTCCAGAAATCTCTGCGTTATAGCCACTACCTCCTTATCAAATGTGATGTTGTCAGAAAAAATCTTGCGGGCCCACAGGAATTGACTATAGGGGATACTCCATTTTAAAGCTATTGCCATGTAGTACAGAGTTGCATGTAGTAGGTTTACGGAGCACAGATGTTTCTAGTTTATCATTCTTCACCTCAAGTAAAACATCCCAAAATTTGATTTTACTACTGCTCCATGTTGTTTCAAGCTGGATGTTCAAATCATTGTTGTTGAGTATATTAATGTATTCTTGTAGGGCATCTTCTTGGCCATCCCATAATGGGAAGAAATCATCTATGTACCACACCCACAACACTACTTTCTCCATATGGACACCAAGGGCATCTGACCATGCTACTTCTTTTTCCCACCTTCTCATGTACAGGTTGGCGTAAGTGGGAGCAAATGATGCCCCCATCACTGTGCCCTGTTTTTGGAGGTAATAGTCATTGTTAAATAAGAAGATATTGTGTATAGGACAGAACAATAGCATCATCATCAGCATCTCAGTGTGCTGAAGGAATTCAGTGGGAATGGGACGTGTTTTTACCTACAAGCCTCCATGTCATAGTAGTGCTTAATTGATGTATACAGAGAAGAAACATCCATTGTAACCAAAAGATAACTGTTTTGCCATGGAATATTCTAAATTTTGGACAAAAAATCTGAGGTGTCTTGTAGGTAAGATGGACGTTCAGCAATGTAAGGACATAAGAAAAGATCCAGGTATCTAGATTTGTTTTCCAAGAGGAAGTTTCTCATACTCATAATGGGTCTCCCAGGAGGTTGGCATTTGTTTTTATGAATCCTGGGCAGCAAATAAATGCATGGAATTCTAGGAGAATTGACTCTTAAGTATTGATGTTCTTCATATTCAATGCCTTGACATTCCAGCCATTTATCTAGCATCTCCTGGTAGATCTTTTGTTGGCTTGCAATGGGATTCTCTTATAGTCTTTCATAATGATCATCATTGGTCAATTGACAATGGGCTTCCTTGATGTATTTGTCAACATCCATAATGATGATGTTGCCGCCTTTATCTGAAGGCTTAATTATGATGGAATTGTTTTTAAGTACATTAAGCTTCTTCCAGGCTTTGGGAGTGAAGTTCCTAGATCTTATACTGTTCATAACTGACTTCTTCTTTGTGCGTAATTATCTCCCACTACCAGTTCATGGAAGGTGTCAATCAGATTGCCACTCAATAACGGTGGATTGAGCTTGCTGGACAGTTTCAAGTGGCTTGCATTGGAAAGATCAGTAATGAAGCCCAGAAAATTTAGCTTTGTCATATCTGTGTGACCATTAGTGTAATTGACCTGGTCATTCACTGGATTTCCATCTTCCAGATAACTGATGACAACAAGAGCTGATCTTAAACCCTGAGTATACAGTGTTGTGATATTTCTACACAGGTTTCTCGAGGAGAGGTTTGGATGCATAATATTTCATCAGGCGCAATTTCTGCACAAATTTATACATCTCAATACATGTTTTGGTGTAGTCCTAGTCAGTGGTTGGACCTAGATTTAGAATTCTTTCTTGGTTTAGTGTCAATGTCATCCATGAGATATTCACACTCTTGTTGTTAGCTGTTAAATCGGGTGGGTTGGGAGTTATATCTAATCTTTGTTTTTCATATCTCTTCCCTTTACCTAGCCACGTTTTGTGCCTTCACGGCCTCGCCCTCTGCTTCCGCTTGATTGCGGTGTAGCTATTTGCATTAATCCCATCTCCCCTTGAAAATCAAATTTATTCTGTGGTGCTTCATCTGCTGATGATCCTGGATCTGAACTCATGTCTGTCTATATATGTGTGTGTGTGTGTGTATATGTTGTATTTATATAGCACAAACCTATATGAAAGACAGTATGAGGTCAAGGACAAAAATACAACCAATATGTAATAGGAGGAGTAGCTGGATTGTGTACTGTTACCTCATCTTAATACAATGTTCATTAAAGAGGCGCATATTTAGCTGTTTCCTAAATTGGAACAGGGTTACTAGAGTCCAGGTTGATATTGGGGTATTATTCCTGAACCTAAGAAAAGGGGTGTTGCCTTGTTCTTTTTTTGGTTGTTTTTGCATTTCTTTGTTTCCATGCTGCAGATGTGAAAAGATCCACCTAAGATAGTGAGCTTGTCAGCCAGGTAGGTAGGAATGCCAGTCATGATTGCCAGTCATGATTGATTTTTAAGTAATTTGTCTGATTATTCAGATGGAGCATGCTAGCAAAGCAAGGCAGTAGAATATCTTCATGGTCCAGATTGATGTGGCAATATTTCTTCAAGTCCTTAATGAGGTGTGCAACAGCGTCATGTAGGGTGTATTTGGTCTGGGCCATTGTGGAGTCTGGGACACCACTAAACAGGGCATTGCCACCTTGAAGGTGTAAGTGTATTAGGCCTTCAACAGAAGGTCTGAAGTCACTTTCTAGGAGGAACTGTACAATCATATTAAGAACTGGATAGACATGCCTGGCGGCGGCCAAGATGTTGATCATTTGGCACTGGAAACAATGATCCCCTCCAACACACGTCACCTGGATGTTGACTATGTCTGTTGAGGGGTCCCATGAGCAGCTTATCTATAGCTTATTGGACAAATTTGACACATTTGAAAGCATCCCCATTGCTTTTATGTCCACCCTGAGCTGACATTGGTTCAGCTTCTTGCTGGGTTTCCTTACGTACTTGGTGGGAGGAAGGGAACCAACACCAACAGTGCCATCATGTGAGTCCTTCCTTTTCTTCTGTCCAATTTGTGGGGTTGTAATGTCTTCCTTAGCCTGGTACCCACTTCATGACTAGGCCACACACAGGACTGTAAATCAAACGTCTTTATTACTATGTGTGAACCTGTGAATTCCAAAATTCAAAACCACTCTTTCATTACATTACATTCTAATGATTACATCACACTGATACGAGTCCATGAGACTCTCTAAACAGGGTCGCAATTTTAAGGAATCGCTATTTTAGCGATTCCTTAAAATTGCATTCAGAATGCCTTTGATAAATCCTGAAATGGCTTTTTGCATTCGCAAACGGGCATTCGCACCGGTTGCGAATGCAAAAAGCTTAGATACATCTGGCTCTACATCTCCCCCTCTGTTAAATTAAAAATTACATTTTTTTGGAAACTCATTGGACATACACAAATATTAATACATATAAAAACATTGTAGAATTAATCTTCTTGGTGCTTTGATCAGTCAATTTGATATGGCTACCGTAAGCTATAAACTGTCATCTTCAATGCCGGAATTTGCTAAAGATTTTAAGGAATCAGCAACAGTCACTGAGTTGTCAGAATCAGTCTTTATGTCACCATCTCCAGTTGAAGACTGATGCAATACCAGCCTGAAATGAGAAGAGTCTCTGATAATAGACTTCCCAGGGGGCTGGGCAGTCACCATGTGTCCTTTGGTAGACACTAATTGGAAAGGTTCAGCATCGCAACGAGCATCAGATTTTCTTTTGTGAAACTGTTGAGCGATTACTAAATCTCCTTTTTTGAATGAGGTCTTTTGCATGTCACCTCTTATCTGCATTAAATTTCATTTTCTGTTTGTGAACGAGGTCCCTGGTACAAATCGTGTTTTCACTTCTAGCTCTTTCTGTAGTACATTGAGGTAACTTGGTTGCCATTTATTTCCCATACATCAAAGTCACAAGACTTTCACCTGTGGTCGAGTGGGGTGTCAAACGATAACCTTGTGAAGTAAAATTTAATACTGTTTTTAAACTGAGCTTTTCAAGAGTTGCGCACTGTACTGCTTTCTTTAGTGTACTAATAAAATGCTCAACAAGTCCATTGGCCTGTGGCCATAAGGGTATGATCTTTTGATGCTTTATGTTCAGATGCTCCAGAAATTCTTTAAATTCTTTGCTATTAAAAGGACAGTTCAGTGTCAGACTTTACAATGGTTGCTGTGCTCCATGTTGCAGAGATGCCATTAAGTTTTTTGATTACTCCCTCATGTGTCATGGATGAACAATCTTCGAACAAAGGAAAACATGAATATTCATCTATAATAGCAAATTAAAATTTCCATTATCAAGTGGATCAAAGAAATCAATGGCTATTCTCTCCAAGGCACATTTAGAGAGTTCTGACATGTTCAGATGATGCTGAGTCACTTTGGTTCACAGCAATTGCATATGTAACAGGCCTTGAGTTCCTTGTCAACTTTTTCATCTAAGTATGGAAATCAAACTCAGTCTATGACGGATTGCTACATCTGGCCCTTAGTATCTAATGCTCTGTGCGTCTCTGCAAATCGTATTCTCTTTCATGTTTTTTTCGTTATTATAAGCTGTTATCATTAACCTTGGCTAAAAAAATTAAGTTCATCCATCTTTACATCTGAATATAGAACAATGGTATGTTTTCGTTACTTACCTCCGCCACTTTTCATCTCTCTTAGTTTTCTTTAAACTAAACCTATAGGTATAAATTCCTATGCTTCAGCATCAATGCCAATAATGTCTGGAAGCAAGTTATCAATAACACATGTATCCCAACTATCCACATTTTCCACTTGCCTGTCAATAGCTGAATAGTTAGTCTTCGAAGAAATCTATCTCTTTAGAGATCTATAATCTTTCTTCCCTCCCAAAATTTCTTGAAAAAATATTGCTTATTTATGCTCAGAGTGGACAAGTAGGTGTGATAGAAACACCACCATTTAACTGTGTTAAGTCTCTATGTTTCCTAATAAAAGTCAGTAATGCATGGTAATCCTATATAGGTCTAATTTTCAAAGCTGCATACCCATACCTCTGCAAGGTGTAAAATCGCACCATCCCATTATGGGCTGGTTAATAATTAACAATAAGGACTTCAAGTTTCAACTTCATGAAGAAATGGGATTATGAGGTTATCTCATGGGTACTAAATGAAAATAGTATCATTGAAATCTTCAAAAGGAATGCATTAACTCATTAGAAAATTAAATGAAAACTTTTGCTTACAGTCTCAGAGTCATATTTATAAGCCCCTAACACCACCGGAGCGTCACTTTATTTGACACTCCGGTGGCTTTATGCCCTGTGCCGTTTTTACAAGGTGGCCTTAAGCCACTTTTTGTGGCTTAAGGCCACCTTGTAAATACAACACCTTCACACGCAGCCCTTTGCATGTAAGGGGTCTGCAATGGGTGTTGCTGTAGGCATGCCACAGCAACACTCATTGCATTTTACGCTGCCTCAGATTTACAAGTTTTTGTAAACGTGAAGCAGCTCCAAAATCTAACGCCACCCCAAGGGTGGCGTTAGCAAGGCGCAACGAGGAGGAATACTTTTATTCCTCCTCGATTTTTTGCTTTTTCTATGTGTGCTGCATTCTTCAGCACTCATAGAATGAGCAAAATGCCAGACATGATTGTATATGTGTGGGAAGGTGTCCCTTCTGCTCATAAACAATCATTTCACAATGATGCTTTGGCACTTCTGTGTGTCCTGCATCCTGCCAAATAGCCATTAGTGATTGCTTATGTGCAGGAAGGGACCCGTTCCCACTCATAAACAATCAAAACCCTCAACGCAGACGTCCTTGCACCATGGTGCAAGGATGCCTGCATTGGAGCTGGCAGCTAAACTTAGCACCAGCACAGGGGACAACACAGAGGTGTGCCATATTCAATTAAATATTGTGCATCCATGTGTTGTGAAAATGATGGAGCACGGCACTGCCAATTTTGGCGCAGCAACATGCTCCGTCATTTTCCTTTAGACATGGGCATCAATGTTCTCAATTAGCCAGTAGTACTTGATAACTCCATGTGTGTTTGCAAGTGTCCACAAGGTCCTGTCAGTCAAAAATGAACATGTCTGGGGGTGTGGCCAAGCAAAATGGACAACAGCACGTAATTACTGCTGGCTCCATGCCCTTTTCACCATCATGCCTCATCCTGGCTTGGAATGGGATGACTGAACTCTGGGGGTGTTTTGAACTTTTGGAGTGGCACTCTGACAGTAATTTTATTGCTTGCTCACAGCTCTTGGCTGTGGCTGGCAGCGTTGTGGAAGACAATACCTGAGGAAGGCAACATGGTGACAGAGCATGGACAGAGGGCCCTGAAATCTGGCTTCCACCTGTGGACATGATGCTGGGGAGATGACACTGCTTGGTTCACAGAGAGGTCCCCATGCTGACTTCTTGGCTAGCTAAGGATGGATCAAAGGGCGCCTCTCTTGCATCAGAGGTGAGGTGCGGAGCGGAGTAGATTGGTCCCAGATGCCAGGTCTCTATTTCAGTCCTGGTGGGACCGACACCTCTTTCCTTGGAGCTCTGACATATTAAGGTGTGGATCTCTGGGAGCCTCCATCCACAGCCACTCTCCAGGAGACGATGGGGGAGGAAGCATCCAAATTGATTGGTCCCAGGCCGACAAAACTGGACTGGTGGAGTGGTCTTGGGCTGGTGTCATCAGAACATTTGTCAGCTTTGAGGCCTTGGGAGGCTGCTTTTGGACAGGCTCTCCCTTACCAGGTCTGCTGACATTGGAGGGTGCAACCTTTCAGGGACTACCACCGGGAGCCCCACAGATAGGTGTTGATGGGGGAGAGTGTTTTTCAGTTGATTGGTCCTGGTCCGATGTGATTAACTAAAGGAGCATTCCAGTCCAGAATGAATCAGACCTCTTGCCAGGCTAACTACTTGAGTTCCTTGGGATTGCACCCTCACCTGTTTTTCCCCACATTGGCCATTTTTTGCTTGGGGACAACAACCCAGAAGCGGGTTGTAGAGCTGGACTAGTCCTGTGTCTTGGTGCTTGGGGCCAGATGTAGGACCGTATGTTTTGCAACTTGCAATTTGCGACTCATTTGCGAGTCACAAATTGATGTCAATGACACTGTCTGCGATTCCCAATGGGGTCGCAAATGACCTACCTCATCAATATTCATGAGACAGGTCACAATTTGCGACCCCATTGGGAATGGCTGCACTCACAGGGATGGTGGCCTGCTGGGGACAGCATACCACCATGTCTGTGACTGCTTTCTAAATAAAGATTTTTTTTTTTAAATGCAGCCTGTTTTCTTTGAAGAAAAACAGGATGCATTTCAAAAAGAAAAATGAAACATTTTCTTTTAATTTATTCAGAGTAGGCAGTGGTCAGTGCAACCAATTTCAAATAGGTGTTAACTGCATTGTTTTACAACCACATTGACTGTCACAAAAAAATCATGCATCCCCATGTGAGTCGCAATTAGGAAGGGATGCCCTTGGAATTTCCCTTCCTAATTGCCAGTCGCAATCCCTCTTTTGTGAGTCAGTAATTGTGTATCAACTCCCGAAATAGTGATGGTCAGCGTACATGGCCATTTTGCGTTGCAGTTACTTTTGCCGTTTGCGACCATAAAAAGGCATTGTACATTGGGCCCTTTGTCCTGTTATCTGATGTGGACTTTCAGTGGTGTTGAAGACTCTGCCCCCTTTTTTCCCCGTGGGCAAGAAAATTATATTGCTTGGGGGAGTCCTAGAGATAGATGAGAAGAGATAATGCAGGGACCTTGCTCGAGATGTGAGCATGTACAGCTCTCATTACATAAACGTTCTTGCTGTAAGCTCTGGGGTTCTACGACTGATATGTTGGGATCCTCCAGGATGCTGAACTTCCTTTGGAGGTGGACCTTTGAACCACTGGCTTGGTAATACATTGGTCGCTAGAAAAATCTAGCTAGCCTTTGATTTAGCAGGTGACAACAGTGGGCTATAATACTGACCCGATCTTGTGCTGTAATATGCTTTTTGGGCAAGGTAGACCTGGTTATATATTTTACCATTGCATCTTTGACTCTTCAATACACTGTTATGTTGGTTAAAGATAAAGCAATCAGGACCACTCAACAAACCAAAATAGATCAGTTTGCTCAGGCTCGAGGAGCCCTATGTTGGGACTACAGGTTGCTGCAAGCACTCCAGATGCATCAGATTGCCCCTCCGAAGCACAAATTCAGGACACAATTGAAAACTCCAGCCACACAGTAGGGATTAGTAAATCTTTTGATAACACATCTGAGCAAGGTTAATGAGCGATTCTTACAAACAGAAAAGAGAATGGCTTTCTTGAAACCTTAGGTGAGGTAAAGAATACTGTTTGCTTCTTGTCTGAACTAGTACACCATCTGGATAACAGTGTGGAAGATGCAGCAGGAAGATCCAGAACATGCAATCTATCATTTGTGGGATTTCCAGAAGGCTTAGAAGATCAACAACCTGAAATGTTTCTGGAGGGGTGGATTATAAACACCATTCGGCCTGAGGGACTCTCGCAGTGCTTTCTTCTAGGGAGAGCACAGAGGGATCTGGCACCAGTCACTTTATTGGACGCTCCTCATAGGGCTATTATAAAGATATTAAATTACATAGATCTTATTCTGTGACAAGCTAGTGCTGTCATTGATGTTAGACACAAAGGAGTTGCAATTTGGTTATTTTCAGACTACAAAAAGAGAGTACAACAGCTCCAATGAACATTTGAGCTAGCGAAGCAGAAGATCAGGGCCATTGGCTTGAAATATATGTGACTTTTCCCAGCCAAACTGCTAGTAGTTCATGAAAGAAACTCCCATTTATTGACATCCTCAGAACAGGTTTCAGACTGATTGGATAAGGGAAACAGGTCTTTACTGTCTGGAGTGGTCCTCTACGTATGTGGCTCTGTGAGTGCCTTGACAGTGAGGTTCCACTCCATCATTTGAAGTAAAAGGCATCTGAGATGCAAAGTAAGTTCTTACAAACATATGATGGAGGAAGATGGAACATTGAGGGTATGGCAGGTCTCATTGAGTCCCAAATAAGCAGTGGTTTTTGAAGATAGCCAGAATTGGAGTCAAGATTGTCGGATATTCATGCATTTGCACTGAACTGTGCCTGCGTAGTCGGGACAATGTGAAGCAGACTCATTGTTGGCTGTGATTGTTCATTTGGTATTCCATTAAGAGAGAAGCGGCTACATAGTTAGGAAGAAAAGCAGGAGTGGAGTCCTCTTTATTGGTGCCTTTGGGCCTATTTGATCTTAGAGTTAGGTGAGGGCAACTGAGCCCCCACACATTACACAAGTAAGCTGTTTATACAACGTATTTGCAGGTAGGTGGGGTGGCTTCTTTTTATTAGTTGATCTAAATTAGATAGCTAGGCTGAATTTGTATATTAACTGGGACAGTTGGGAAGGCACTCTTTCACAATATTTAAAGGAGTTTACCCAGAATGAGTTGGTTGGGTGCTGGTTTGGGGTTCAAATCTGTGGAACAAGTATCACAGCCAGTTTAATGTCACAGAAGTCTAAGCCTTGGACGATAAGTAATATATTTGTGTGAAAGTAATAGATCTTCCCAAAAACTGTATCATGCGTGGATGGGGTCCCCACAGAGCACTTGTTGGTCTATCAATGGTCACACAATATAGAATGTCCTTGTACAAAGTCCCTAGCATTAATGTTTGCATTATATGATACAGAATGTTATTGTTTCTTAGGCAGCACAGTGTTGGCTTTGCTTGCTTGCAGGAGACTCATCCTACAGAAATTCAGGAGCCCAAACTCAAGAAAAAATGGAGGGTTCAGCTATACTCATCTATCTTCACTGCATACACTAGAGGAGTATCAGTTTGGATGGCCATAGGTGGCCCTTTCAGTTTTCATTATTCGAAAGCTGTTGTGGAAGGCAGATATATCCTTTTTTGTGGCACCTTTGATGGGAGATAAATGTGTGTACTTAATATTTATGCCTCAATAATGATGAATACGTATTCTTCTGCAAGGTACAGAACCTACTAATTAATATTGAAAATGCTTCAATTTTGAAATTGTGAGACTGAATTATATGTTATTGAGGCCTGTAGAAGGGGTACTTGAAGTCCCTTTTCTCTCGCTATCTTGCTTATCTGCATATCTTAAACCTCACAATTATCCTCCTCAGCACCCTCTCTTCACTCTCTCCTGAATGCACTTCCTCACATTTCCTTCACTTCACTGCCCCCAAATATACTCTGCTCTCACGCACTTTATTTTCTTTTGATTTTGCCTTTTCAATATTTTGACCACTGTGTACCCCCTTCACATACATTTACACACAAGGGAGTAGCCAGAAAATCAACATATCCCCACTTTGAACTAAAACTGTTATGGTACCAACCACGCGTAGCAAGTAATCACAACCTTCCACAGAAGAGCTCTATTGTCTATTTATTCCAAGCATCTGTCCAGTCATCATTAGATCCTTCTATCCACATGCTAATATCCACTATTTCACCTATACATTCTGTCGTCAATTCATTCTCTCATCCATCATTCAGTCTTTCACCATTCTGTCCATCCATCCATCCATTTTCAAACATATTGATCCATCTCTAATCCATCCATCTATCCACCCTTTCATCCATTTTTCGATCCACACTTTTACTCATCCATCTGGCCTTTCAGTCATCCATCCATCCAAACCTTTTCTCATCTATCCATGCTTTCACTCCATCATCCTTTCATTCAGCCACCAATATTTTCACTCACTCATCCATCCATCCTTTCCCTCATCCATCCATCTACCCTTTCTCTCACACCACCTTCCTTTCAGTCACTCACTCACCTTTGTCTGCCAAGTTCCAGAGAGTGGAGGCTCATCAAGAACTTCTTTCCCATTGTAGCTACAACAATTGGGGGTTTACAATGCCCCACCATCCACTCTTTATCTCATCCATCCATCCATCCATCCTTTCACTCATTCATCTATCCACACTTCCACTCCACTCATCCATCCACCCTTTGACTGCACCATCCATCATCCTTTAACTTAGCCATCTGTGTGTTCTATCACGCATCCGTCCATTTTTTCTCTCATCATCCACCAACCCTTTCACTCATCCATAGATCCATGCTTTCACCCATTTATCAACCCTCCATTTCATTAATCCATTCTTTCACTTATCCATCCATTTTTTTATCCATCCATCTGGCCTCCCTTTCACTCATCCATCCATTTTTTCAGTCACCTATCCTTACATCCATCCTTTAAGTCATTTATCCATCCTATCTACCCATCCACACTTTCCCTCACTCACCCACTCATCCATCCATTCTTTTACTCATTCACCCACCCACCCTTTCACGTTATTTATGACCTTTTGTCTGCCCAGCTGCAGGCAGAAGAGGTCCATAAAGAACAACACCTCCCTGCAGCTGCTAAAGCAGGGGAGAGGGAGGTCATGATGCCCCTGTTTACACAGAATTTCAATTGCAATTGGAATATGTGATTATTGCTCTGTGTGCTCTCCAAGGAGGCCAAGCCACTGACAAGCACTATGAAAACCTCCCACTGCCTTCAGCTTCAGCACCAGAGATCTCCTCGCAGCCTGTCATAAACACGTGTCAGGACTCAGTTCAAAGTATGCATTATACAAGAGTAATAAGATGCATGAAAAAACATAGAAACACAGCATGATGGAAACAGCAAACACTCATAGTGAATGCAAGATTAAGTAATATATGTCAAAGAGAAACAGGAACTAAGGGGGTCATCATGAATATGGCGGTCCAGACCTCCATGCTGGCGGTGGCGGAAAATACCGCCACCGGCATGGTAGTCTGGACCGCCATATTACGAACACTCCACCACCGCCAGGCTACCACCGCCAGGCAACCTGACGATGGCGGAGTTATCTATCAGACAGGGCACCTTCAGGGACACAGAGAAGTCAATGGCAGACATGGAACCAGAACTGGAAGTCTTCCCCATTCTGTACCACGCAACAGCAGTCCAGGAGCAGCACCGCCGATGACGGTGAGTACAGCTGCCTAGCACACAAGGAAGGGAGGGGAGAGTGACACACACACACGCACAACGCACACCATACACACACACCACACACACCAGAACCATCTGCAGAGAAATCCCACACCAACATAATCGGGAAGGAAATAAATCCAGGACACATACCTCTGGTCCAACCACTGTACTCATGTTGGAAAACGTGATCAGATTCTAATAAATAATCACAGTTGTACACATGTACAGCAAGGGCCATTGGCTAGTCCAAAGTCATTAAATGACCACAGGGTAATGTCCAAGGCCCAACTTGACTCCTGACAGCCCAGTCAATCCACCAGGCAGGGGCATCATGGATATGGTGGGCAGGCACCTCAGGGGTGGTTCAGGTGGGGTTTCTTCTTGGGAGGGGGGTCCTTGGGCTTGGGTTTGGGGGGTGGAGGAGTGGCCTTGGGACGAGGGGCCAGAGTGGCAGGAGTGCTCTTAGGTGGAGGAACAGGAGTATACTTGGAGCTTGAGGTACTGGGCTAGGGTAGGGACTATTCTCTTACGGGCAGGACGGGGGTAGGGGGAAAGAGGTCAAGGCAGAAAAGGAAAAGCTTCTTAAGACCAATGGGGTGGGGTGTGGGAGGAGGAATGGGAGTGGAGGTAGAGGGAGTGGTTGTAGGAGGAGGAGTTGTGCTGGACTTGGGTGCAGGTGCCTGGACAGTATACGTGTGTGAGGTGGATGGCTGTTGGGTGTCTGAGAGGGAGCGTTTATGTGTCTTTGGAGGGGGGGCAGACAGGGTGGGGGAGGACAAACAGAACGTGTGTATGTATGTTGTGATGGTGTCTGCAAGTGAGCTGGGTGTGCTGCATGAGGTGGTGATGGTGACTCGCATGTGGTGTGTGGGGTGCATGTCTGCATGTCTGCTATTTATTGTGGTGACTGTGGGCAAGGCTGTAAGGTAGCGGAAACTGGGACTGATGATGCAGTGCATGCAGGTATGAGTACTGATGTGACTGTGAGGGAGGAAGGGGAGACAGTGGCAGCAGTGGCTGTTTTAGTATGTGCATCTGTTTTTTGCTGTGTGTGTGCTTATGGAGTGAAGTGTGGTGCCTGCGTTTGTCTGTGCGAGCCCTGTCTGTTGTTTTGTGTGCATGCTTGTCATATTGTGTGCGTGGGATGGGTTGGGGAGAGGGCTTTGGGACTGGGAACAGGTAGATGGAGGGGGGATGAAAGAACCAGAGACACCGAGAGGAGCCCAGAACCTGAAACAATCTCTGTAGGGCAGCTAAGCCACAGTGAATGCCCCCCAGGAAGGCATTGCATTGCTGCATCTGGGATGCCAGTCCCTAGATGGCATTCACTATGGTTGACTGCCCTACAGAGATGGTTCTCAGGAGGTCAATAGCCTCCTTACTGAGGGCAGCAGGGCTGACTGGGGCAGGGCCTGGGGTGCCTGGGGCAAAAGAGATGCCCACCCTACTGGATGAGCGGGTACAGGCAACTGGGTGGGGGGCTACTGGGAGGGCGGTGCTGGTACAGGGTGGTGGAAGATGAAGACACTGAGGTGGTCCCAGAGGGGTCCGCCACCACCAGGAAGCTCTCATCAGAAGAGGAAACTGAGTCTGTAGTAGTTGCTCCTGTCTCCCCTGTGGTGCTCCCCTCACCCTACAACCCACTGGTCCCATCAGCGTCTGTGCTCTCCACCTCCTGGGTCCCATGGGCTGCAGCTCCCCCACTCGCCTGTGCCCTTGCTCCTTTGCCAGATGATGCTAATGCACACATGGACATGATGACAAAAGGAGAGAGGGGAGAAAGCGAAAGGTAGCACAGGGTCAATCACAGCACCAACAGCACATATGGCATACACATCACAATCACCCACTGAGACTTACATTACGCAGTATGGACCACAATGACAAACCATTGCCTAGATACAAGAGCAGTAAGGAACCCAAACACTACCAACTGCACACCTACTGGTATTAACTAAGCCCTGTCTGCCATGGAATGCTAGCTACTTAGCAATACCAAAAATGCATATCACCCTACATAGCCAAGCAGGACCACACAGTAACAGCTAAACCGGCATATTGGGGCATCCACTGACTAGAGCCTTGCACCCAAACCCCACGGCAGACAACAAACACAAAATACCACACAGTCTGTACTCACCTTCTAGTGGCTGCTGTGCTGCCTTCAAGCACCCATCCAACTCAGGATTGGCCACCGCCAGTATGCGGGCCAATAGGGGGGTCAGGCTCCGACAGGCACCCCTCCCTCGTTGGGAGGCCATTCCCAGCTGGGCCTCCATGGTTTTCTGGCCCTGCATCTCAGGTCCTTCCACCTTTTCCTGCAGTGGGTGCTCCGCCAGCTATAGACCCCCAGGGTCCGCACATCCTTGGCGATGGGACACCACAACCCTTTCTTTTGATGGGCGCTGACCGACAGAGTAAAGACAGACAGAAAGACACCATGAACTATACAATCCAGTCTGTCTCACAAATAGCTCACATACTGAATTTGCCCCTCATAAACCACACACATGTCCCGTACCTTGGCATACACATTATATGCAGCCAACCTCCCCAAATGACACACTGCCAGTACACACATACATGTACATGCAGCTATGTCGCATCCAACCTACCTAGGATGTACTCACCTGTTGGTCTGAAGGCCCACATAAGTGCCGATACAGGGGTGGGACCCCATCCACAAGCTTCTCCAACTCCTCAGATGTGAAGGCTGGGGCCCTTTCCCCTTTAGCATGGGCCATTGCAGGTTCCAGACACAGGTCACAGCAGCACACACAGTGGAGATTTAGTACTGTGGAAAGTCAGGAATCAAGTGAAGTGTTAGAAAAAAATGTCAGTCACATCTGCAAAGGTCAACACCGTCACCGCCGGAGTTGATCATCATTGGTTCCTGTACTCCATGTTAGCGAATGAGGACTTTCACGGCGTTGCAGAACGCCTTCCGCCATGATGCCTAATGCCGGCGGAGTGAGGTTACTTCAACCTGACCCTGCACACAGGACAGGCGGTTGCCATTTCCTACTGCTATTAGTCATGTTTGGAAGATGTATGTGCATCTTTGGTATTGACTGTTCACGCCTAGACAATTCCAGTATCCTACATACCTACATGCTCTGTGTACTATGATTTTGGGGTCCTGTTGTCACACCCATTTTACTTTTGCCTCACTTAGATACCAACCATTGCGGAGGATGAGGAGGCAAACACCCATGTACAGAACCCTTGTGGACTTGGCTACAGAGGAGGACCGGCACATCATACTAACCTATCATCTGGACAGGGCCACCATTGCTTAGCTGTATGCACAATTGGAGCCCGATCTAATGCCTGCTATCCATAGCGCTATAGCTATTCCCCCTCTCAATGCTCCACTTCCTAGCAAGTGGTTCTTTCTAGGTGACAGTGGGCTTGGCTGCAGGAATGTCACAGTCAATGTTTTCTATTGTGCTTGGAAGGGTTTTGTCTGCCTTGCTCAAACACATGAACAGCACTAATAATGTGAGTCAATGCAACAATATGCATTGACCACGCTGCTGTTACCACTCATATGCGTTTACCACGCATATGTGTGGTAAGGGTAGAGAGAGCAGTCGGGCGGAAGGAAGGAAGCAAGCAGGAAGGAGCAGCGACCAGAAGAGAGAGGTAAGTGGCGCCTGGGTTGGAAAGGGAGGGAGGGTTGTGGTAGTTTTTAGGACAGGGTGGGGGATCGGAGTAGGTTTCAGGGCAGGGTAGGTTTTAGGGTTTAGGGTGGGGTGGTGGGATAAGGTAGTTTTTAGGGCAGGGTGGGGTAGGTTTTAGGACAGGGTGGGTTAGGTTTTAGGACAGGGTAGGTTTTAGGGTTTAGAGCGGGAGTTGGGTAGTTTTTAGGACAGAGGGGGTAGGTTTTAATACAGGGCAGGGTAGGTTTTAAGTTGGGGTGGGGGTTGGGGTAGTTTTAGAACAGGACAATGTAGGTTTTAGGGTAGGGGGTCAGGTAGATTTTAGGACAGAGCAGGGTAGATTTTGGGACACAGCAAGGTAGCTTTTAGGGTTTAGGGTGAACGCAGGGGGTTCAGGTAGTTTTTAGGACAGGGCAGGGTAAGTTTTAGGGTTCAGGATGGGGGCTCGGGTAGTTTTTAGGAAAGGGTGGGGTCTTTTTTAGGATAGGCTAGGCTTTAAGGCTTAGGGCTGGGGTGGCAGGGCCGGGTAGTTTTTAGAACAGGGCAGGGTAGGTTTTAGGACAGGGTAGCTTTTAGGGTTCTAGGAGGGAGGTGTAGGTTTTGCGACAAGGCAGGTTAGGTTTTAGGGTTTAGGGCAGGGGGTCGGGTAGTTTTTAGGACAGGGCGGGGTAGGTTTTAAGACAGGGAAGATTTTAGGGTTTAGGGCAGGGGGTCGGGTAGCTTTTAGGACAAGGCGGGGTAGGTCTTAGGTTTCAAAGCAAGGGTGGGAGTCTTTTTTAGGGCAGGAAAGGGTCGTTTTTAGGCCAGGATAGGTTTTACGGTTTAGGGCGGGGGTCAGGGTAGTTTTTAGGACCGATGGGGTCATTTTTCGGCCAGGGTAGGTTTTAGAGTTTAGGGCAGGGTGGGGGGTCGGATAGTTTTTAAGAAAGTTTGGGACAGGTTTTAGGACAGGGCAGGGTAGGCCTGGGGGTTAGGGTTCTGGGCAGGGGTTGGAAGGGGCAGTTTTAAGGGCGCCTGGGCAGGAGAAGTATGATGTCAGGTTTAGGGGGCAGGGTGGGGGAGAATTGACCATGCATGTTATTTTACCAAACATGCTTTTACAACTTAATTTGTTGTAAAGGCATGCGTGGTAAAGACATGCGTGGTAAAGATGCAGTCGTTGTAAAGACCACGTTGTAAAGGCATGCGTTGTAAACGCATTCGTTGTTCCGTCATACATCCCTACCTCGCATTCCCCCAGAGTGAATATTTGCCCACTGTGAAGGCTGGATTTTGCATCATGGGACACATACATGTGATCATGGCCAGTGACGGGACCCATGTTGCCTTGGTCCCTCCCAGGGCAAATGAGCAGGTATACAGGAATAGGAAGAGTTTCCACTCAATTAATGTCCAGATGGTGTGCCTTGCAGATCAGTACATCTCCCACGTCACTGCCAAGTATCCTGGATCTGTGCATGATTCCTATGTCTTGCGGAATAGCAGCGTCCCACAGGTGATGGCACGACTACAGAGGCACAGAATGTGGCTCATATGTGAGCATAAGTCTTCACACAACGTATGTCAGTGTAGGGCAACTGGAGATGTACTCCATGCCAATGTAAATGGGTAATGTGTGTCCCTCACTACTTCAAGGTGACTCCGGCTACCCGAACCTGTCCTGGCTGTTGACCCCTGTTAGGAATCCAAGAACAGGGGCTGAAAATCAGTACAATGAGGGACATGCAGTACCAGAAGGGTTGTAGAACGCACATTTGGCCCACTGAAAGCCAGGTTCAGGTGCCTCCATTTGACAGGTGGGTCCCTTTGCTGTTCCCCTAGGAAGGTCTGCCAGATTGTGGTGGGATGCTACACAATTTGGTCCTCAGACACCATGTGCCCTACATGCAGGAAGGGGGGGTGGCAATGAACCTGGGGCAGCAGTGGACACTGAGGACAGTGAGGAGGAGGAGGATGTGGACAACAGGGCACATATCATACAGCAGTACTTCCAATGACACAAACAGATAAGGCTGTAGAGCTGTTAATTTCTCCATTTCTTTGTAGTGCTGTGTGCCAGCTGTGTTGAACCAATCACTGCATTACCGTTTCAATTGACTGTCACTTATGCCTTCCCTTTTTGCAGATGTTGGTGTGGTAACAACAGGGTAATTATGTGATGGCTACAGACTGCTTAACAACATCTGTTTGATGGAAACACATTTTACAGGACATTTGCACAGTATGATACAGTCCATTCCATTGCACTTTTGTGTCTAATAAAGCACTATTACACCAGTTGTGTTCAAGGGTGTTTATTGAAGTGACAATAATGAAGGGCTAGTGCAATAGAGTGGGGTGATGGTTGAGGTAAACCACAGTGTAGTGGTCCATTTGGTCAGGAGCACAGGTACAATGTCCATGGGGCCATAGGATGAGGAGAAATGGAAATCCAAAGTGAACAAGGTGACTCAGTGGTACACAAGGGGGTCATTCTGGAGGGGCTCATTTCCTGGCAGTGGTCTTAGTCTTGGCAACAGTCTCTGGAGTCTGTCTGGGTTGCAGGGAACGTTTGTGGGGTAGTTCTTCTGCTGTAGAGGAAGGGGTGCTGGTGGCTTGTGGGTCCTGTGGCAGGTCCTCCTGTCCACCAGCTGCAGCAGATGTTGATGGCTGCTGAGTGGAGTGGCTAGTGGTAGTGGGCAGCTGGTATACTCTGTTCTCCAGTATGGTGTTGGCCATGTCACCCATCACCCCTACAATGGAGGCCTTGTTGGTATTTAGGCCCTGCAACTGATGCATTACCTCCTGGTGGTGTACCCCCTGCAGCCGCTGGTTCTCCTGCACAATGGTGATGACCTGGCCCATCCTGTCCTGGGATTTTTGGTATGCCCCCAGGACATGTGTGGGTGCCTCCTGGGCAGTCGGTTCCCTGGGCCTGGCCCCTCCGGCGCACAGCTGACCTGCCATTGTACCTGGCCCACTGTGCCTGTGTCCCTTGAATGCTGTGTCCACTCCCACTTGCACCGGGACCTTCGTCTTGCCTGTGTGGGGTCGACTCGGGTCCCTGTACAGGTGGGCACACTATTGATCGACGTGTCCTGGGGACGGTGGGTGGCTGCTGTGGTGTTTGAGTCAGACGGGGGCCCTGTGGTGGACTGACTATGGGATGTTGAAGCCAACTCACCTGTAGTCCCAGATGGGCCATGGAGTTCATCCAGCTCGGGACATCCAGAGTTGCTGTCATCACTGGGGGCATCTTCTGGTGGGGGACTGGGTTGCCGTGGCACCTGCTCACCCCTGAAATTGTCTGGGGCACCTGTGGGGATGTAAATGATTTGTCAGGGTCATTGTCTGTCAATTTTCCACATTTCTACCTTTCCCAATGAGTTTTATGTTGTCCTCCCACCTTTGGTAGAGTATGGTGTTGGATTGTGGGATTGGTAGTACTACATGCTGGCCACGCATTGCTGGTGGGTATGCATGCAGTGATGGGAGGGGTGTGGCTGCAGTGGGTAGGTCATGCAGGGGTACAGATTTACCTGTGGTAATTGGGATGGTGCACTGTATGGGATGGAGTGGGGTGGAGGGAGTCAGGGTGAGAGGGTGACATGCCATGCAGGTATCGGTGGTGGTATGTAAGTATGGTGACTTACCGTCGTCCAGCCCTCCAGTGACTCCAGTGAGGCCCTTAGAATGCAGGATTGCCATGACTTGCGCCTCCCATGCTGTCAGCTGTGGGGGAGAAGGTGGGGGTCCACCACCAGTCCTCATGATGGCGACATGATGCCTTGATGCAATGGAACGCACCTTCCCCTGTAGGTCATTTCATCTCTTTCAGATGTCATTCCTTGTGCATGGATATTGTCCCATGGAGTTCACCCTGGTCATGATCCACCGCAATAGCTCCATCTTCCTGGCAATGGATATCTGTTGGACTTGTGCACTAAACAGCTGTGACTGTACCCTGATGATTTCCTTTACCATCACCCGCAACTCCTCATCTGTGAAACGGGGTTGCTTTTGTGGGGGCATGCCTATTGTGTGTTGTGCAGAGGGTGTTCAGTGTTGTGGTAGGGTGTGTGATGCGTGATGGATGTATAGGTGGATTTGGTTTGTGTGTGCAGTTCTGTAAAGGATTGGCCTGGCAAGGTGTGGCAGTCTTTTCGTGTTTGCAAGGGATTGTGGGGGAGGTATTTTATAGTGCTGTTGGTGGGTGTGTAGGGTGTGTGTTAATAATGTTGGCTTGTAGTGGTGATGGTTTCCCAATTACGCCACTGCTGTATGCACTGCCAATGATTGACGCTGTTGAGTGTCCGCTGTGGTGATTCGTGGGTCATAAATATGGAGTGTGGTGTTTTGCTGGCGTAGCGGTGTGGGTGGTGGGTCCGACAGTTTTCAGCCTTAGTTGGATCTGGCAGACTCGTGGTTGTGGCAGTTTTCTGACGGTTTTGTGTTTGTGTGTCATAATCTGGCAGGCGGATTACTGCCTCAGCAGCGGTCTGTTGGCAGCCGTCACCACAGCAGTCTTCAGTATAGACCGCCAATGTCATAATGACCACCATGGTCTTCTTATATGCTGATGATGTTTTGTTTTTCCTTTACACTGCCTAGGGACTTTATAGCAAGGCTTATAACGCACATGGTGAGATTTGTGGGGTGCAGCTGGTCTGAGGTTAAATAGATGTAAGATCATATTGTTCCCATTGGGACTGTTGTCTTGGTGTCAAGAAGGGGTATTACCCAGGTTGAGATTATAATGAGAAGTGAATAAATTCAGGTTCCTCTCTATTATGGTGGTACAGTCTACTGAGAAACAGTATAAGTCCAACATGGGGAGAATCCTGGATGGTTTACAATCATAAATAACCTTTTGGACTACCTTGCCCCTCTCCTTCTTGGAAGAGTGGTGATTGCAAAAATTCTGTTTTTGCCACAGTGTCTTTACACTTTACAGAACTCACCATGTCCTTTGCAACCTAACAGTTTTAGGAAATACATTATTTTGTTGGGCTCCGTGCTATGGGATGAGAAAAGAAGCAGGGTTGCCCCTAATGCATTAAAATTGGATCAGCAAGAGGAAGGGCTAGGTCTCCCAGATATGGAACTAAGGGCCACATGTACGAAAATAATAGCTTTTGATGACCAAGTAGCAAACCTTAATGATTCGCTATTTGGTAATTGAAAACACCAATGTACAAATATGTTTATGACACATTTTGTGATTCCTGCTGGGTTGCAAATAGACCTACCTTACTAATATCATAGAGGTACATTTCGGTTTGCGACCCATTGGGAATCGCTAACATCAGAGGGATGGAGGCCTGCTGGAATCGGCAGACCCATGTTATTTAGTGTGCATACACACGAATATACTCTAAATATGGTAGGTGGGACATCCACCACGTTTTAGCCAATCTCCTGCATCTTCTAAACTCTAAATCCGACCCAGTCTTCTGTAAGTTCAATGGTTCTTAACCTTTTGACTTCTGTGGACCCCAAATTAATCGTTATTGCAAGCCAGGGACCCCAGTCTAAACAATTTCTGCAATATGAACCTCAAAACAATACATAAAACAGCACAAATAAGTATAAATCAAATGCATACACACAATGAAGTATTTTATTTAATTGCCAAACAAAAAATATACAAAGATATAAGTTTAAATTTCATGAGAAAATGAGAAAATTGGACCTTTTTTAATGTGCTTTTTAATTTTAAAAGACAGATTAATGTGCTGGACTCTAGCACATCACTTTGCCTTTTTTTGTTCCAAATGCTTGCTCTATTTAGTCGCCTAATACGTTTTCATGCAAGCGATTAACTCTCAGGGTAGCAAGATCAAGCAGTACATGGCATCTCATGGAGGTATTGTGAGGGGTTAGTGACTCAGACCTCAAGTATCGACACAATGAGGGGCATATTTATAAGCCCTTAGCTCCACCTTGCGCCACCTTGTGCCACATTTACAGCATTTATTTTTATGCAAATGTGGCGTTAAGGGGTGGCATTTTCCATGTGGATATTTACAAAGTGGCGCCATGCTTGCATGGCACCACTTTGCAAACCCTTGTGCCACATTATGCCTGCGCCAGGTATAAACAATGCAAGGGAGCCATTCCCGGGTTGATGAGGCTGAAAAAATGGCGCAAGGAAATGTAAGAGATTTCCTTGTGCCATTTTCCAGCACTTTTGACACCTACTCAGAGCAGACATTAAAATAGGGCATACCATTATTTATAATAGACCCCTATTTTGGCGCTACTCCTGCAGAGTACATCAAGAGTGTCACAAATAATGATGCTATTGCCCCCTACCCTGTGCCATGGTCACCGTATTTTAAATACAGTGCACAAATGGTGGAGGTAGGGGGGCGCTAAGGGCCTCAAGGAAAGTGGTGCTGCACTGGGTGCCACGTCACTTTCCTTAAATCTGCCCCTAAGTGTATCTCCAGCCAAGTGTATTTCCATTATGGAAAAGAGAAATCTTTTAATCACACAACGACGGAATAGTATCCATAGGGAATATTCCACACTACAGGGAAGGTATTGGATGGACACTATGGAGAGTTCCACACAGACAAGCAGAAGCGTTAGATTCAAGCACAGGTGTATGCTCACAAGGGTGAATCTGAACAGCTTTCCTGAATTCTGAGGCGTGTAGGTAAGGCCGTAGGCATTTCCCTAAAGCAGGTTTCAGTAATCTTAACAAACTCCCACCAAAATCTGTTAGACAAGATCTCAGTCAATGTTTTGTTCAGGCATTGGCATTACCTGAGGTAAAGCAAACTCAGAATATCCAAGCACAGATATGCAATCTTCAACTGCATGAGGAGACCAATTGCGCTCATTGTTGCATGCACTTGTTTGGGTGGCCTGATTCTTTCTATCGCATTGGGCTGATGGAAGCTGCAGCAGCACAGGCAGAGACACTCAAATTGAGCAAGTCCAACATACTTTTTTGGAGTTCCTTTCTACTATCCCAGGCATAAAGTTGTCATGGTGCACCATAGGCAGAGTCAGCAAAGAACCTCTGGTCTTCCTCGTGGTGGTCAATAGGATGACACAGTTGTGAGTAATATGCCAGAACATACCCAAGCTACACCAGTATATGTTGGCCTGTTATGGGTAAGCAACAAGGCCGGAAGAACTTCTGTCACACTCTAGTCAACTCTGGGCACGGTCCACAGCATTCCACTTCTCCTGGGTAGCTCCTCTTTCTAGATTTGGCAGCTGGCCATTTGCTCAGGCAGACTCTCTCTCAATAGACAGGCCACATTCCCAGATCTCAAGCAAAACCAGATCCCTCCAGTGTGATGTGCAGAATTGCGGTGATGTCCCCTCACATCTGAGAAATGAATAATCAGTGATAACAATCCTGGATCACAGCAGCTCTCTGAGTACTCTACCAAGCACCCTGTCCTTCGTCAATGACGAAGCTTGGACCTGGAAAGGAGTGTGAAAGTTTTGGTTCCACTTTTATACATGGTTTCTTGACAGGGGATGTGAATCCACTATCTAAAGTCTAGAACCAGTGTGGTGTGGTTCCCTTTCACATTTAATTCTGGCTGCAGTGCAGACATAGTTTTTATGTAACTGAATGACTTTCCTAGCAGTGATGATGCTAACTCCAAGTAGGTGTACCCTTAACATGACCCTAGTAAAGATAATGCTGGGCATCTGGCATCTTTGGCCTGTCTGGATGGGCCAGTCAAGGGGAAGACATAAGACCAAGGCCCTCATTATGAGTTTGGCGGGTGGCTTGGGCAACCCACCAAACTCGTACCGCCACCTGACCTCCAGTGCGGCCAGAACACCGCCAGCCCTATTACGAGTTCACAGCAGAGCCAGTGGGCAGAATCAGCATTTCTGCCCACCGGCCCTGCGGTGAACAGGGCCTTAACATTGACGCCAACTCATGATCGAGCCAGCGGCACTGTGGCAGTGCGGCAGGTGCAGCAGCACCCATCACGCTTTTCACTGCCCGTAATTTGAGCATTGGGAAGCACTACGGGGCTGTCCATGCATGCCCCTGCAGGGGCCCCTATGGGGCCCCCGGCACCCCCTTTCCACCAGCCTTTGCATGGCTGGGCTTCCGCCATGCAAATGCTGGCAGAAAGGGGACTCGTAATCCTCAGGGCAGCGCTGCAAGCAGCGCTGTCCTGGTGGATTGAGACCGCCGAGACCACCAGGCTGTCGGGTGTCGGCAAGTTGGCGGTGTTGGCGGTCTGACCATGGTGGCTCTTCCTTGGTCATAATGCAGAGGCCGGATCGCTGCTTTGGCAGCGGTCCAACCTCCGCTGCGGCCCTGGTGGTCTCATGACCGCCTGGGTCATAATGAGGCCCCAAGTCCTGTAGGGAAACCTCTCTTCCCCTAACAGCTGAATCTGCTCACACCCATTCACCCATCACACACCAGATGCATTGTTGAGGAAGGATTAAGCAGGAATCCCTTGCTAATGTGGTTTCCATAGAATTTCTAAAGCCAGCTCGGTCTCCATTTATCACATTTCAGTGTCTAGGGCTACAATCTTCAGCTCATTAATTCAGGCAACATACTTTCACTGTCAGGAGATGTTGTATCACATCCTCTATCTTGTGCCATATTAAACCAGGGGCAATCCAAAATGAATCCCACTGGCTTCAGCATCCGTACACACAAAAACATTGAGTCATACTACCACAAATAAACATGCACTTGAATGTCAGCTTAGGCTCTGGGAATGCATGCAACCAAAACTTTACACAAGCAGTCCTCTAAGCTTTGTGTTCTTGCTTTAAATAGGGGAAAAGGCTAGTCATCAATATGGATTCAAAAACAAAATGCTGCCACCTCTGCCCAGTACATGTCCTAAATGACACAGATGGTAGTCTCATGTTCACTAGATTGTATGCTTTTGGCACCCCTAGAGACCCTAAAGAACCAGACCCGAGGTTTTGTGGATAATGTCAGGCCTAGGCCACAGTGAGCATGCAGGATTCTTTATGTGCTTGTGTGCTGGGGGCCAAAAGAAAACCAACAGTGTCACAGTTGGGTTACTCAGGGCAGGGGTGCACGCAGTTTACTGTAGAGAGGATGCCAACAAAATTGAAGCTTTAAAGTGAATTAATTCCAAAGCATCCAATTGCTAGTAAATACAACAAGCTATTGGAAATTGGGTTACTAGTTGAGGGAGAGGAACCTTACTCACGCATCGACCACAATTTCGGTCAGGATGAAACACAAGCAAAACCCAAATCAACCTCTGCATAACCCTCTTGTAACTTGGCACAAATATAGTCAGGCTTAACTTAGAGTCAGTGTGTAAAGTATTTATTCTTCACTTCAAACAGTAATAAAATTGAAACACAACACAAACAAATGCCCCACAAATTTAGACAATTTGATTAAAATTGTATAAATGATTTGAACCCAAAACAATAACAATCCAATCCGCAGAACCAGAGATATGCAATTTCAATGTTTTAAGTAAATTTAGTGCCAAGAAGCACAAAGTGCCAACTATGGTTATTTGGTTGTGCCAGACCAGGACAAAATCACAAGTTCAAGCTGACCCAATTGAGTGCGAGGCAGGTACAAGAACCAAATTAGGCCATTTGAACAAAGTTCCATAAACCCTGGTTGCATTGCAATGTGAGAACCCACATCAAGAATGTGTTACGCAGTGGCAGTTCTGAGGAAGCTGCAGGGCCGCAATGCAGAGCCCCGCGATGTCGATTATGCATTTGATGAGGGGCTGGTGATGCGAAGTCCTGCATCGATGATGCATCTCACCCCAGTGGTTCAGAAGAAGCGGCTTGACTGCAATGCAGAGTCCTGCGTGATCAACAAGGATGGCATCGATGAGGAGGGGTGTGACGTTTTGCAGTGGCCGGTGTTGCAGGTGTGTTGCACTGCAGTGAGTCTGAGGAGAATGAGGGCTGCGATGCGAGATCCGGCATCATCGATGTGTCATGCTGCAGTGGTTCCGAAGTGTTGCTGTGAGGAGATGCATCGCGCAGCACCACAAGACCACAGTGGGGCTGTCAGAGCACCATCAGACCCACTTCCACAGGTCCAAGACTGGGGTGGCACCACTTGGGTGGAAAGACTTGACGCAGACCGAGCCCAGATGCTGGGTATGAGATGGTTGGAGTCTTTTCTGTCCCTGAGGCTCTGATCAGGAGGCCAGCCGACTAGCCTTTGGAGTCACTTTGGCGGTCCTGGGATCAAGATGCATGTCCGGTCCTTTCACTTAGGCAGTAGTGCAATAGGGCAGCAGAGTAGCAGTCCCTCTTGTAGAGCAGCACAATAGTCTTTCTGAGTCTTTTACAGGTCCGGAGGTGTACAGACGAGTTGAGTCTGAGGGTCCAGTATTTATACCTGGAACCCAGTTTGAGGTAGGAGAAGATTCTGGAGGTTTCCACCCCCAGATCCTTACAGGTGCTTGAAATTTCCTACCTCCCTGCCCTGGTACTAGTTTGTCTAAGACAAGTTTCAAACCTGTGGTGAATGAGCTGAGGCAGGGCCTTTGTGATGGGCAAGTGTGATGAGCTTCTCACCCTCAACAAGTTAGAGATGATCCTTCCTGCCAACACCTATTCCCCTTTTGTCTCACTGTTTGAGAAAAATACACAAAGACCAACTGCCAACTACATCTAGTCATGCGATCCTGGGTACAGGTTGCAGACACCAAATGGTTAGCATAAAAAATGGCAACTATCTAAAAGTGGTATTTTTTAACTTGTGACTTAAAATCTGACTTTACCATTAAAGAGGCTTTTAAATTCCAATTTGTTATTATATAAATAGAACAACCCAATGTTATCCTGTCGGAGAAGTATGCCTTGTAATATTGAGAAACAAATATAACAATATTCACCACCGGGCAGTAGGGCAGCACAGTAGTCCTTCTGAGTCTTTCACAGGTCCAGAGGCGTACAGATGACTTGAGTCTGAGGGTCCAGTATTTATACCTGGTGCCCAGTTTGAGGTAGAAGAAAGTTCTGGAGGTTTCCACCCCCAGATCCCCACAGGTGCTGAAATATGACCTTTATGTATTAAAAAGGAAGGTTTAGGCCTGGCAAAGATTTATCTTGACAGGTCAAAACAGCAGTTTAGAATTGCACATGCAGGCTGCAATGGCAGGCCTGAAACATGATTTAAAGGCTACTTAGGTGGATGGTATAATTAGTGCTACATGCCCACAAATACCTTTTAATTTGCAGGCATGGGTACAGGTAGTACCACTTTACTAGGCATTTCCAGGAACTTACAGGTAAATTAAATGTGGCAATTGGGTGTTTACCCACTGGCACCATGATTTAGGGAGAGAGCACACACACCTAAGCACTAGTTAGCAGTGGTAAAGTGCACTAAGGCCAATGAAAATTAGATTAGCAGAAAATTGAAGAGTAAGGCAAAATGTTTGTAGGTAGACCACCCTAAGGCTGACAAGCTAGGTGTCTATACAAAAGGTAGTCTTTTCATCCTTAAGGGCGACATAAATGAAAATAAACAGGAGATGTAAGGAGTCAGCATATACATAATGTAAATACTTACTGATTCTTGTGTTAGATTAAGGTATTAGGGGAGATATCAGAACTAGGAACCCACCACATTCCATTATGCACTTTTGGTGCATCCAGGCATCATCGGACTCAGCACATCATTACAAGAAATGAGGCTCAAGAGATTGAAGTTCCAGCAACCGCAACACTGTGAGTACCTTCTCCAGCCATCACCATCTGAAACTGTTTATGATTCTTTCAGACAGGTGGATGGGGTATTTCAGCATAAGCTTCCCTCCATATGATGTATAAACACCACAATGTTTAGTTTTTGTCTACTGGTCCAACAGGGATGCTGTAATTTAACAGGACTCTGCAGATGCCCCCCACTTTTTGCCCCCATTTGGACCCCTCTATGCTGTTTTTTTTACTCTGATACTGCAGAGGAACCTGCTTATCAGGCCCCAGTGTATGTGCTCTTTCCCTAAATTATTTGTTGACATGTTAATTCCCTGATTGGCAAGACTTTATCCCCTTGTCAGCCCCTAGTAAATGGTACCCAGGGTACCCACGACATAAGTGGTAAAGGGGTCCCCAGGGCTGCAGCATGAGTTTTTGCCACCCTATTGATGCTTGAAAGGGTGTACCAGTGGTTCTTTTCCCTTTCGATAAAGAAGAAAGAGAATAACTATGGCCCTCATTATAAGTTTGGTGGCAAATGCCGCCTACCACCACTGCAACGGCCGCCAACATACCGTCGCCTTGGCTACCGACCGTCCACCGAATTATGACCAGGCTGGCGGAAGGCTGGCAGAATTCCGGCTATGGTCATGGCGGTGGACGGCAGTAAGGTGGTGCCATATGAGCCATGATACAGCCTGGCGGTGTTTTGCTGGCGGACGCTGCTGCTGGCAGCAGAGCCGCATCCCGTCTCCTGCCGGAGGACCCCCTGCAAGCAGGCAGGTAAGTCGGGTTCTCCGACAGGAGAGGCGGGTGGTGGGTGTTGTGTGGGTGTGACTGCGTTTGAATGCATGCAAGCGTGTGTAATGCGTGTGTGCATGAATGGATGTGTGTGTATGTGCATGTTGTGTCGTGTGATTGCATGTGTGCCTGGATGTATGTAAGTGAGTGTTGCTGTGAGTGTGTATGAATGTATGCATGCATGTGTGAATGTGGGAATGCATATGTACGTGCATGTATGTGTGTATATGTCGGGGGTCGGGAGGGGGAGGATTCTGGGGAGGGGGGCCGGGGAGACCCCTATCAGTGCCATGGAAGGAATTCCCTGGAACTGATAGTGCCTACCGCCATGTTTTTCGTGGCGATACAGAAACCATGGAAACCATGGCGGTGGGCAGGGTCAAAATGCCATGGGTGGCTTAATGGCGGCCGCCGGGCTGGAGACTGTAGTCTCCAGCCCGGCGGTTATTACCGCCGTGGCTGTCGGTATGTTAACTTGGAGGTTTGGCTTTGGCCAAACCGCCAATGTCATAATAGTGGCGGTATGTACCGCCAGCCTGTTGGCAGTACTACCACCACTATTACACCGACCTCCGTGGTCGTAATGACCCCCCCTGTCTTTAGTTGTATCTGCATGGTCATTCCCTGATTAATGTGAAAATTTTACTGTCCCTATTTATATTGCAAACATTAGTAAAAGTGCTCTCAGGGAATTTTTATTGTTGATGCTGCTCCACAGAACAACATAACACTTTCTTTGTTTGTTATAACCAAGCATAGACCTGCTTTTCTAAGCAGTGGTCTGGATCCTGTTATCTTGCATATATTATCCCAGCCATACAACATGCCTCATCAAAGTATACAATGGAAAAGACTAGCAAAGGAATTATACAAAACTGCTTGCTACCCTGTTCTCCAGGTTCGGAACTGGAATGGCTATGCATGAAATTAAAGCTCAGGAAAAACTCCACTGGTGCAGGGAGGTGACGGCCTGGTGGCTGGCTAGTGCAGGTGCATCACCAGGTGCCCTTTGACAGTCCATCGCATCTGCTCAGGGCACCTCTGAACCTATATCCACCTGGCTTATCCAACAGAAGACCATTGTAAACCCCTGGGGTGTTATCACCCAGTTAGCCACCCTGTCTTGCCCAGCTTTGCTCCACTTCCAGGGATGTCTCCCACACAAATTTTGTATCATTACTTGGTTATTGGGTTGTAGGAATGGTGTGTTTTTCTCAATCCTACAGTGGGTTGAATTAGGTGGTGGGTGGTAAAGGGCAGTTGTTTTTCTTGATGTTTATAGTTGAATTGTCTTCCCCTCCAGTCTTCTAGCATGGTGACTCCCCACAGCCATGCCCCACTCAGGCTAGCCCACATCAGGTCCCCCCTTCCTCCTTCCATGAATGTTCCAAGTCTCATGAAATAACTCCCATTAGGTTTCTCACCTGCAAATATTTCTGGCTTAAATGATCGCAGAAAAGCCCGCCTAACACATGCCTAGCTTGTCTGGCACCAGACAGCTATATGTTTCCTCCAGGAACTTCACCTCACCCAGTCTACTGTCTCAGGGCTACGTGCCCACTGGTGTGGGGAGACGCATACCTCCCTCTTCTACGATTATGCTAGGTTCATCACAATCCTTTTACTCTAGGGCTTATTGTTACAAAAAATACAAGTAATTTGCGCTGACAATGGTTGTTACGTGCTGCTAGCCGGAACGCTACACAAATACCCATTGATACTTGCTGCTTTGAATGGTCCCAATACTGATAAACCAGATTTATTTTCTGAAGTGTGAAGGCTTATGACAGGTCTAGCACCCGGGGCTATATTATGGGGTCGCGATTTCAACGTCCCTAGATGCCCACACCCGGATGCTGCATCTACCCTCAACATCATCATTGAAGACAATGACTTACAGGACATATGGTGGCATGCTCATAGATGAAGGGCACATGCATCACAACACCTGGGCCAGGACAGATTACTTGCTGACATCCAGCGATGCTGTGACCTCGGCCCGCATGTTTTTGAATCATGCCCCAGTCCAGTTAGAGCTCGCACTTCCTGATGTCACCCCCCACACATTCTCCTGGCAGTTCCCCTGGAGTGCTACACGATTCAGTATTTCACAATGAGATCTGAACAGAAATACTAGATTACTTCACACAATGTGGGATCTGTTGATTCTCCCTCCATACTCTGCGAACCTTTCAAGGTTGTCAATCAGGGAGCATGTATCGCTCAGCAAGCAGGTGGTTTAAAGGCCAAAAGAAACAGGCTCCCTGTTAGAAATGGGGTCTCTAGTTGGCCAAGTAGGGATCCTCACTCTAGTCATGGTAAGGGAGATACACAGCTCAGATAACCCCTGCTCACCTCCTCGTTAGCTTGGCACAAGCAGTCAGGTTAATCTCAGAGGCAATGTGCAAAGTATTTGCACAAACACACACAGTAACACAGTGAAAACACCACAAAAGGACTACACGCCAGAAAAATAGCCACTATTTATCAAAATCAAACAAGACCAAAACAACCAAAATCCATCATACACAAGCAAGATTTTAATTTTTAAAGTAGAAAGAGTCTTAATCCATAGAAATCAATTGATGTGTTGTTTTAACACAGACTACCTGGTATGTGTCAAAAATTAAGCCGCAAGGGCGACGGCTCATCAAAAATGCAAGTGATGCGTCGATTCCTTACTCGCAAGTGAGGTTGTGCGTTGATTCTTCACTCACACCAGAGGCCGTGCATTGATACTTTACTCACAAGGGAGGCAGTGCGTCGATTCTGGGTGCGCAGCCCCAGGTCTGTGCGGTGATGTTTGCAGATATTGATGCCGAGGATCCGTGCATGGAAATTTCCAACACGTTGTGTGAAGGGTTCACGTTAAGAACAGGTGCTGCATCATTTCTCCAGCCACAAGGCAGGCGCTATGTCAAAATTTCAGCCACAGGACGGGTGGTGCATTGCCTTTTGAGACGCGCACACAGTGGGGCATGGACTTTCCTCCACAGGTTACCAGTTTCCACTTCTAAGGGCCCAGATGAAGTCTTTGATGCCCCTGAGACTTCAGAACAGGGTGCAAGCTCCGTCCAAGCCCGTGGAGAAACTTCACAAGCAGGATTTCAGAAAGAAAAATCCAGTTCTTTCCCTCTTCAGGCAGAAGCAGCAGCAGGTGAGAACAGTAACGCAAAAGGCAGAGTGGCAGGTTCTCAGCAAGCATCAAGCTCTTCTCCTTGGCAGAGGCTCCTCTTGATCCAGAAGTAATCTAAACTCTGGGGTTTTGGGTCCACTACGTATACTCCTTTCTACCTTTGAAGTAGGCAAACTTCAAAGAAAAGTCTATGTTGTTTACAAAATCCTGCTTTGCCCAGACCTGGCCCCAAACACATACTAGGAGGTCAGAGACTGCATTGTATGAGGACAGGCACAGCCCTTTCACGTGCAGGTGTCAGCTCTTCCCTCACCACTCTAGCCCAGGAAACTCATCATCATATGCAGGACACTCCCCAGCTCTCTTTGTGTCACTGTCTAGAAGGAATTCACAAACAGCCCAACTGTCAGTCTGACCCAGAAGTGGATTCCACAGGCAGGCAGAGGCACAGAATGGTTAAGCAAGAAAATGCCCACTTTCTAAAAGTGGCATTTTCAAACAGACAATCTAAAAACCAACTCTACAAAAAGATGTATTTTTAAATTGTGAGTTCAGAGACACAAAACTCCACATCTCTATCTGCTCCCAGTGGGAAACTACACTTAAAAGATATTTAAAGGCAGTTCCCATGTTAACCTATGGGAGAGATAGGCCTTGCAATAGTGAAAAATGAATTTGGCAGTATATCACTATCAGGACATGTAAAACACACCAGTACAGGTTCAACCTTTTAAATATACTGCACCCTGCCCATGGGGCTACCTAGGGCCTATCTTAGGTGTGATTTACATGTAGTAAAAGGGAAGGTTTGTGTCTGGCAAGTGGGTATACTTGCCAGGTCAAATTGGCAGTGCCCAAACTGCACACACAGACACTGCAGTGGTAGGTCTGAGACATGTTTACAGGGAGAGTGGCACAATCAATGCTGCAGACCCATTACTAGTAGCACTTGATTAACAGGCCTTGGGCACCCATAGTGCACATTACTAGGGACTTACCAGTAAATCAAATGTGCCAATCATGGAAAACCATTTACCAATATTCATTAGACAGAGATGGTGGACATTAGAGAGAAATTAACCAAATTCTCAGAGGAAGCCACTCAAGATGCTCATCACCTTAATCGTGAGGCAGTGGCTCGATGGCAACGAGAGGGAAACAGGCCAGGCAAGTATATTGCTGGTCTGCTGCGCAGGCCACGAGCCTCTACGCATGTGGTAGAATTACTGGACGAACCATACTTGCCAACATTTTGAACTAGGTAAAAGGGAGATTTTGAAAGAAAAGCCTGAGAGTTGATTTTCCTCATTAATTTACATTGAAAAAGAGGAGATTTTAGTCAGGAGACAGATGAAATAAAAACATTGTGAGCTCCTGCCTGAAATGGGTATTTTGGCATGTATGGTGATACTGCTACTGCCTCATTTTTCTGACCTCAATGGTCTGCTATATTGCCACAGCCTCTCATGCCTATCCAGCATGGTTGGTTTGTTGCCCCTGCCCCATTTCCCTTGCCCTCCATGGTCTGTTGTGCAGCCACTGCCCCTACCACCTTCCCAGCGTAGTCAACTTGCTGCCTCTGCACCCTCCTCCATGCCCTCAATTATTCATGTCTGTGCCCCTGAAATCTGCCTCCCCACAGTATTCTAATGAACAACTATATTGCTAACATTCTATAGTTATTACAAAAGTGTGGCACACCTGACGTCAACTTGATGTAATCAAAAATGTAATATCTAACATGATACATTTAGAAATTATAAACATTAGAGGGTCTTATTCCCAAATAAATGATGGTTAGTGCTCTAGAAAAAACTAAAATGAGGACATATTTTCTGAGTTCTCAAATAGTGACAAAGCACTTTTAAATTATTTGCCATCTTGGTGGGTTTTTTATCCAGTTGATCATTTGATTATATGTTACACTTATGGGAGAGAGTGTGGTGTTATGGCCAGGGCTGCAGACTTTGCAACTGGGGAACCAGGTTTGAGTTTTGGAGTCAGCTTGATCTCCTGTGATTGTAGGTAAATGACTTAATCTCCCCATACATAAATCCCCAAAAGGAATGTGTCCTAGTGTAATGTATCTGATGCTCATGTAAAGCCTTCCAATGTCTTCGGATCAAGTACGCGCTATGTAAAAAAAAGAAATTAAATAGTGTTTTGCACACTTCTGTCATCGGGCTACAATAGGGCTGCACTTGGGTAATATTTATGCTAGATTTGGGCTATTTGTTCTCTGCAAGCCTTCATAGTAGACTTGTGTGCTATGAAGGTTCCTAATCTCCTTATTTACTGCAGTATCCTCAGTAAAAAAAATGCTTCCCGTTTTTCACTTCGATTCCATCAAGATGGAGGTTAGATGTGCCACACTTTTGGAATAAATTCAGAATGTTAGCACTCTAGTTGCTCATTAGAATACTGTAGTAAACTGCTGATCACCATGGAGGTAACTGAAAGTTGCTGTTAGTGTTGAAAGTGCATGTTTTAGTCTACATGTCAAAATGTTTTAATGAAATAGAAGAGGAAGATGTTTGATAACTTACTTAAAACGTGTCCTAATTTTTCTTTCTGCAGCACTAAACATAATTTATATGACAAAATGAACCCCTTCACTTGGTTCCTTTCTAAATTAAATATTTTCAGTTTTACCAGTTTGATTCAATCAAGATGGCTTCAGGTATGCCACACTTATGTCATAAGTAAGACTGTTAGCACACTAGTTGCTCTTTAGAACACTTTGGGAGGCTGCAATAGAAGACAAGGGAATCAACTGACAGGCTGCTCCTACTGTAAGTACAACAGGAAGATATTTTAGAACTCACTTAAAACATGTCCTAATTTTTCTTTCTACTCCACAACCATAATTTCTATAACAAAGTCAACCCTTTCATTATGTTCCTTTCTAAATTAAATGTTTTAAGTTTAACCAGTTTGATTCATTCAAGATGGTTTCAGGTGTGCCATACGTTTGTCACAAATAAGACAGTTAGCGCTCTACTTGTTCTTGTTTTTAAGAACACTCTGGGAGGCTGCAGTAGAACACAAGAGAATAAACTAACAGGCTGCTCCTGTTTTAAGTATGTTTTACTGAGGATGTCAGACTTCATCACATATGGCTGAGAAAGATTATGTGAATTTACAGAAAATGTGCTTAGCATCACATGATTTATATTGCACTGAAAATCTGTTATCACGCTTTATATGCTCTCCTTTTTGTGACCCTCAAAACTTGCCATTCACTACAATGCATTTCAATGGGGTGCTATGATGTATATTGGTCCCAAGATGGCTGCCATCACTTTCTGGCTGAAGTGCTGACAGCCATTCAGATCTCACCTTGAGATCTGTGCTTAGACTCCCCCAAGACTTACAAATGCATTTGTCCTTTATTATCTCAAAAACTACTGAGCGGATTTACACCAAATAACAAATAGTGTACTTTCTGGACCAAGAGCTATCTTCCTGCCAAATGTGGTGTAATTCTGTTCAGCGGTTAGGGCTGCAGTCTTGTCTAAACTCTCTATGGGAATTAAAATGAGATACACACTTTTTTGGAGCCCCTTTTTCTCATCCCCTGCTTGACAGCTCAGCCCAGAACTTTCCACGCATGACAAGACCCAACAAGACAATCCATTAAGAAAATTTCATGGAGGTTCATCAAACGACAACAAAGATATAGCCAAGTCAAAAAATGCTTTTCCTATGGAAACTAGGTCCTAACTATAACTACCTAATGCAGAGGATGGCCTCGGATGAAAGCTGTTTTGTAGTACTCTTTTGGATATATATACATATGTGTGTGTGTATATGTGTGTATGTGAGTGTGTGTGTGTGTGTGTGTGTGTGTGTGTTTTTTGTTGACCATCTCACTAAAAATAAAAAAGACCCCCGCATTACCAAAGAGTGATAAAAATGCTGTCTTCTAAAATGTTTTCAACTGATTTGATCAATTTAATTTAAAGGTTGCACAATATTGTGCAAAACAGGGTGATTTTGAAATTCGATATTTTGCATTAGTGTAACTGTGGTAGAAGCTACCATTTCTCTTAGGTGAACCATCGCACCCACTTGTGCCATGTCTTATGTGTAAAGTTTCACACTCCTGCCTAGCACTATTAGCAAAAATAATTCAAGTTCCTTGCTCAGTTCTAATAGTTTACATTTTTGGACTGTTTTGATGGCCAAGTACGTACTATCTAATGATCGCCTTTGCACCGGCACAACTGTCCATTGTTTCAATTTCATCACAATTTTCCCATTGGATATATGTGTATGAAAATGTATAAGTTTATCCTGTGTACAAGTGTTTTTGAGCATTTGGCTCCCTGGGTGCTACGTGACCCTCTTGTCACCCGTTTCTGTGATTCACAGATTGTTTTAGTTTTTTCCTCATGAACCTTTTTGGACATCGCAGGCATGTGAGCAGTTTCTTTGAGAGTTCACCTGCTTAATTGCCCTTATTCACACTAGTTTATTTGAGTAAGCCCTTTCAATATGACTATGATATATTTTACAACTACATCCTTCTGAAATATGTCACTATTATTATGTTTTCACAGTATGAGGTCAGTGCCCTCTTACTAGCTCTATAATTTTTGTTTTCCCCTTTTTCCATAATTCCTAAATTGACACTGTTCTGCTGCATCAAGACCTGAAGAAAGTTTCTCTAGCTCTCAGTCTTTTGAGAATAAGTTGTTCTATGTTTGTGATACTGCTTAATGGATTGTGGGTAACCTTTAGTGTAACTACTAAATTACGGTTCATTAATCACCATCAAAAATAGGTTGTCCCCAACTGACTGTAATACACAGTACATTCATCCATTCTGTTCCAATTCTGAGGAGAGATACCACCAAAACCTGTGCCATCTCTTCCTGTGGTAAATTAAGACATTCACCTGAAGTTGAAATCTCAACTTTATTATCAATTTTATAATTGACCACTATTAGAAAGCGACCAGTTAGCCTCAAGTCCCAGCAACAGCTGTTACTACCAGCATCTCAGCCACTGTTCCACTCCAGACGTGATTTGAAACACATCTGTATACGAGGCAAGAAGTAAACTGTGATGTAAATAACAATCAGTAAATGTAATACAATTTAAATACAAAACACCTTCCTTCTTTTGAACAGAAAACTGGTATTTACAAGATTAAAACAATAAAATAAAAACCAATTACTAGGATAGTCATAAAACCTACTTTGTGTTTTTATGTTGTGAACAATTTGAAGTTTTCATTTGTCAAACTCTGGAGTAACACACAAGGAACCATTTACTTGAACCTTCTCATCAATGTTCACTGACTCACTTTGTCCCCTCAAACCAAAGTGTCCAACATCAGGCATGTCATATACTTCACATTCTGAATTGTTGATCAACGTCGACCTTCATAGTCTTCCAATTGTTTGTTGTCATCACCTGAATTACCACGAGCAACCCACCATCTTGTAACCAAATGGGCCAAACCCAAACACTCCCAAAAGTTCACTGCTACTCTTTATGCTGATTTCTAGCTGTTGTTGAATAATCTGGACTAAGGGCCTGTTTTAGAGTTTGGCCGAGGGGTTAATCCATCACAAACATGAAGGATATCCCATCCACCATATTACGATGTCCATGTGACATAATAGAATCATTATACGATGGACAGTGTATATATGTCATGTTTTTGATGGAATAACCCCTCTGTCAAACTCAAAATCAGGCCCTAAGTTCTTTTTATTTCAAAATGTCCACTTGCCTTTTTTTTTAGCCTTTTCTGGTTTCCTTATCAACACCCAATCATTACCACAAAAGTCCAGAGATCTTTTCTTTTTATCAGAATTGTGTTTCATCAAAAAACATCAGAAAACATTTTGTTATCAACGACAGCATCACCTCTACGTTTTCACCACTCAGATCACAGGTTAGTATAGATTTTTCTACCACTAATTGGTGTAAAAATGAGCTAAATCTGTGGTGGTACATGGCCAAACATTCTAACTCCATACTTTAATTTTTAAAACTTCCTTAATATTATGACCTGATGACAAGGTTGTTTAAGTACCTTCTTTCATTTACTCTTTCCACCAGACCATTAGAAGTAGGAGTATACAGAGATACTGTTAAATGCCTGGCATCATGTAGATTCAAAACTGTACACATATGATTGCCTGTTACAATCCCTTTCAGTGACCTTACTAAGGAGAACACATTTTCCAAAACTCTAATGGTGATTTCTGTACTAGGTGTGTCAACAAACAAATAGTAAATCCATTTAAAGTGCTAGTCAATGAGCAAAATAAATACCTCATGTCACATGGTAACATTAGATAAGGACCAAAAAAGTATAATCTAACCTTGTCCTATGGTGAATCTAAAAAAGGAACAGGATGTATCGGCCTATCAATCATCTTCCAATGCTTGTCTGAAAGAAGACATTCACAACTATAAATGACAAATGTTTCTTCGGCATTCAAAGAAGGCCACCAGTAGAATTGTTTCAAACATTTGCAAGTCTTTGTAATACCTAAATGGCCTTAATAAGCTACCAAAATGAGACCTCAATCCTTCTGGTGGCACACACAGATTATGCCTGATGACCATACCACTCACAAATCATCTGAATTTGTGAATACACCTTCAAGTCACTTGTTAGATTCCTACTTTCCAGCCAAACATTAATTATAAAGTGCTTAGCCTTGGTATTTTTTTTCATCACAAGAGTAGGTATCACTCTACTCTTCATCAGTTATTCTTAACTCACACTCATTGGCAACATCCAATGCTGCTATCATACACTCTGAGTCATTGACAAGATCACCACCACCAAAAGTATCATCTAATGCCATGCGTGACAAGCAATCCACATAAACATTCTTCCCTTCAGACAGAAGCTTTATTTCAAATTTCAATTGTAAACACAGCTGATGCACTATTGGAACCATTGTCACTAAGTATATGAACTAGGGGTTTGTGATCAGGAAATATTTTAAACTTGGAGCCCCATATATATGTTCCAAACTTCTTGACAGCCCAAACACAAGCTAGTGCCTCACATACATTCAATGGTACTTTAATGTGTTTCTGCATGTTTTAATGTCCTAGAACAAATGCTACAGTTTGCTCTCTATTAGACACCCATTGACTCCAAGGGCCAGATGTATGAAATATTTTTGCACTCGCAAATGGTGTGAATCGGTAAATTCGGCCGTTTGTGAGTGCAAAAACGTGGTCTGCGATGCATGAAAGGCAATCGCAGACCCAAAAATAAGAAATCGCTAAATTAGCGATTTTTTGCGTTGCGACCTTGTTTTGCGAGTCGCATTTTGTGATTCGGTATTTCCAGTAGGAAATTGCAAGGTGCAAAATGCGAATCGCAAAATCCCAATCGCAAATAGATGCATCAAAAAATCGCAATTACCGATTATTTGCAGAATGGCATTTTGCACATGCAAAATGCCACTAAGTGAAAGCAGGTGGTAACCAGGTGCAACCTATATAAAGAGGCCCAGAATGCCTCAAACTCTGTTCCACAATGGCTGCACTCTACGTCATGGCGAGGAGGATGAGGATCCTGGCAGGTTTGAGGAGAGGGAAGAGGAGACAGGAGCGCATTTTCAGAGTGCGCATTACACTTTTTGACCTGACAGAGGAGGAAATATATGAGAGGTATAGGTTGAACTCAGCCATGATTCTTGATCTGATAGCTGAGCTACAACCCATACTGCAGCACAGAACACTAAGGACCCATAGCATACCCACCCATGTGCAGGTATTATGCTCCTTACATCTACTCGCCTCAGGGAGCTATCAAGGGGTCATAGCAGCGGCTGGGGGGGTGTCACAGAGCATCCTCTCCAGATTTTTCAATGCATTTATCAATGCCATGCTACGCAAACTCCAACAGTACATCAGATTCCCCCACACCCCACAGGAAATACAGCAGACAAAAATTGAGTTTTATCAGATAGCACAGTTCCCCCACGTCCTAGGTGCCATAGATGGCACACATGTGGCAATCTGTCCACCATCAGCCACAGAGTATGTGTACCGCAACAGGAAATACCAACATTCAATAAATATACAGGTGATATCCAATGCCTCCTATATCATAACTGATCTCGTGGCCAGGTACCCAGGGAGCACACATGATTCATACATCTTTCGTCCCAGCGGCATTCCCACAAGATTGCTAGCTGGGGAGTTTGGTGAAGGATATCTACTAGGTAATGTCACTCTTTACACTGGCGCATTGATAACAAACCCATGTCAGATGGCTGAGGTACTCATCAAACCTTCTGTCCCTTCCAGGAGACAGTGCCTATGCAGTGCGCACCTACATGATGACGCCCTACCTCAATCCCACAACACCAGCAGAAAGGAGATACAATGCAGCACACAGGGCAACTCGCAATGTGGTGGAGCGCACATTTGGCCTCCTGAAGAGTTGCTTCCGTTGCCTCCACAAGAGTGGAGGGGCACTACAGTACAGTCCAGAAACCACATGTAGAATAGTGGCTACTTGTGCAATCTTGCACAATATAGCTACATCCAGGGGCATACCTATAGAAATCAGTGACACTGAATCAGATGAGGATGATGATCCCATACCACCTCTACAACCAGCAGACAGGACCAGTGCAGCAGAGGGAAGGCAACGGCGTGCTGACATCACACACAACCATTTCAGACGTGAGTATGAATGACAAAACTCCACTGACAACTGTACCTGTAGTGATAGAAATGTATTACCTTACGTCAGGTAATGAATTGTGAAAAATGAAGTAAACAGGTGACTAAAAAAAACTAATAGTAACAAATGAACAGAGTCCCACACTATTACATCATAGTGGGAACACCAGTGTCAATGCTGCAACAGTCACTTCCTCCTCCCACGCACACCACTGGGGTGCCCAGTTGACTCACTGGCACCCTGTATGTCACCCTCAGTGGCAGTGCTGCGCCTGGCACTGCGCCATCTTGTGTCTGATGCAGGTACTGCCACACTACTAAGGCTCGAACTGTCCTCTGTGTCCCCCAAGGCTACCTCACTGGGAGTGGCCGATCTCTGTCCCATGACTAGTTCAATCACATTAGTGATTTGGACAAGGCCCTGGACCACATCCCTGCTGGTGTGTGCAGCCTCCATTTGGGCCGCCAAAGTGAGACGGGCGATGAGTGCTGTGGAGTTTGCCATCCTGTTTGAGGACCTGCAGTAGTTTGCAAACATGGTTCTGAAGCGGTGTTCATGTCTGCGTCGGCTCACCCTTTCGTGGCGCAGCTCCTCACACAGGTCACGCACTGCACTGGTAAGCTCCCTAGTGTCCTGAGAGGCCTGCACCTGTCCCTCACGCAGCTGGGTGATATTGCGGTTCAGGGTGTCAAGTCGCCGATGCAGGCCCATCATATGTCTATTGTGGACTCTCAGGTTCCTGTCCAGACTCAATATTCTCCTGTTTTGCAGGCGCTGTTGCTGCAACATAGCAGCCTCAAGTCCCCCGAACAAGGATGGACCCTCACCTGCCTCCTGCGGTTGCTGCTTGGACACTGTGGCACTTCTGAAGTGTGATGCATGACCCCTGTCCTCCGGTATCTGGCTGCGCCTATCTTGTGCAGACGGTGTCCTTGCCCCGTTCTGCTGCACATCGGAGTCGCCACTGAGGTCTTGCAGTGGCAATGGCCTGGGCCTGCGGTGCACAGTGGAGATGTTGACGGACCCACTGGTGTTGGTGTCAGAGGGCTGCTGTGTGTCCGTCTCCCCTACACACGGAATTTCTGTGGCTGCTGGGCCAGGCCCACCTGCAACAACAATATGCAGCATGTCAGTTCTGTATGTTACATTCTCTGTCCAAAAATGGCAATAAAGCTACAGGTAATGCTCTACATGGTGTAGTGTGTGTTGTGTTACCTTGGGTGTCACTATGCTTGCTTACATTGTCATGCTACTGTCTGTACTAGTTTGTGGACCACAACTCCCATAATGCATTGTTGTTATGCTTCTAAGATGTGGACTGGACTACTTCACACACTACTTAACATTACATGCTAATTCCTAAGGGGCTTTTACGCATGCACATATTGGGTTCACATGACAACATTGCACTTACCTTGGCTGGTACTCGGTTGAGCGGAGGTGTCTATATCTGTGACCCCTGTCACTGCTTCCGGGAGGAGTGTCGATTCCACCAGGTCCTCCAGTGGTGTGGCAGGTGGCTCGGTTGGTGGTCCTCCACCTGTGCCCCTGGCCTCTGCAAGTCTCCTTGCCACCCTCTCCTTTGCCCGGGACCGCAGGTCGTACCACCGTTTCTTGATCTCCTCAATGGAGCGCTGTGCCACTCCAATGGCGCAGATTTTACCCTGGATCTCAAGCCATAGCCTTCTCTTCTCGCTCTCAGAAACCTGGAGTGATGATTTACCAAACAGGCGGTCATGGCTCCTCACAACCTCTTCTGTTAGTGGCTCCAGCTCCTGTTCACTGAACTTGAGTTTTCGCTTCCTCTCCTGCTTCTCCTGTGATGTACCTTGAGGCTCCATTGTGGCTCAGGTGATGCTGCTCCTTCAGAGTGCTGCTCAATGTGGCTGGGCTGCTCTCACTCAGGATGCTGGTTTGGGTGTGGCACCTGAAACTGCCTGGAATGAATCATTTCCTACTGCTGATGTCATCAGGCTCCTCCAGGTGTGCATTCTCGAACTTTCTCGCATTTTGCGATTTTTTACCGAATCGCAATTTGCGAGAATGCAAATTGCGATTCGGTATATGGGCCTCGCAAACCACAAATAGCGATTATTAAGAAATCGCTATTTCTGAATCGCAATTTTGTAACATGGCCAATTGCGACTCGGAAATAGCGATTTCTTAATAATCGCATTTTGCGATACACAGACCCCATTTTTCATACATATGGCCCCAAGTCCTGTAAGACTAGCGTCAACAGTGATTATACATTTACTTTTTTCTGACTTCACCAACCTTTTCCTCAATAAAGGAACTTTCAATGAAGTTGAAATTGAAATAGAATCAAATTAAATTCCTAAAACCATATTACTAAATGTCTCTGGACAGGCCTCTTTTAATATGTCTACATTACTAGTTCTTATAGAAGTACCAATAGCTGGACGATTTGGGTTGTTACTAAGATTCGTTTTTGATCCACACCTACATGTAACAAGTTCACTTATTAACGGAATGTTACCATGTTTTATTGCATATACCTACCACATACAGAGCTTTGTTGCTACAATCAGAATCAAGAGCTGATACAGAATTAACAGGAACTTCTGTATTCAATCCATTGGCCATATAATTCCCTCTGAAAGGTCCAATTAATCCCAAAAGAGTTTCATTTCTGCAACTCCAAAATCTCTCTTGAGTTATCCCCTAATAAAAGTTAAAAATAGCCTGGTCACAAAGGCACATATCTACATTGATGCCAAACTCACAAGTAACACCCAAGATCCTAACGCTCAAACATATTCTTCTATTTTTTCCCTAATTTGCTGTTTGCTCTTGAAAAAATTATGTATTTCCGTACTGCTTACATAACCTTTGATGTGCCTCTTTACATTGATCCCAATCAGCATCACTCACTTGACCTTGTGGAGCTCTCACAATTGGCAAGTTGTCAAAAACTTGTTGAGCAGCCTGACCAAGTCTTACAAATAATAGTGCCAGTTTGCATGCAGGAGAATGTTCTGTGGCATCAATGGCAACCAAACAACTTTCCAAAATCTTCAGTCATAGCTTTCACTTCATTTATAGTTTACCAGAATGTTGAAGCAAAGAAAGAGTTTGCACAAACTGTTGCACAGTTGGCATGATGCAGATGTATAAACAGAATAGTGACTCAAGATTGCTTAAAGATTATACATATGTTAAAGAAACAAGATGAGTAAAAGCATGCGATATACTGTGTAAGGCGCTAGCCAAAATGTAATAAAAATTGATTAAATGAAGGCCAAAATGAAAATACCTGTGCAACTTTACAAATCCTATCACAACATTGCAACTGCACCGCAACAACCCACTTGGTTGTTAGATGAAATGCCCTGCGGCATTTTATCCAACAACACGTACTGAGAACATGTTTGGCAGAGCCTCACACAATCCACTTCGTTGTGTGGAACACGGACACTGGTGATGGAGTGTGATTAAAATCTGATAATTAACATGAGAAGCTTGCAATATAATGCTTAGTGAAATCGCATAGAAAATGTAAACGTTAACGCATGTGTATGAAATGTGCCCACGGGGAGTGGCCACCATTGTATTCAATGATCAATGAAACTGACTAATAATGAAATATTAATGTACTAATGTATGATTTTGTATTAGTTTTAAGAGTTATATGTTAAGGTTTTGCTAATTAATCACTAGGCCTTAGTTAGCATGAGACGGGGCATAGCTGCCCGGTTTCATATTAAATGTGTTTTTCTAACGTGCAATGTGCTGACTTGCTGAAGGACATGTAGTCGTACTTTTCCAGAAGCTAGAAGATGAGTGTAACCGTAGTAAAATCTTTCTCATGAGACTCGACTTGCTCAAGGAGACATTCTTGCCGAATGCAACAGTGTAAACTTGCAACAGGTACAAGGGCGCCTGAACTGGTATAGACAATGGAACTACTGACTGAGACTGAGAAACTATGGGGGTCATTCTGACCCTGGCGGTAAAAGGCAGTTACCGCCGGTCAGAAGACCGCCAGAACACCGCCGCGGCCGCGGTAACCCGCCAGGGTCATTCTGACCCACAACTTCCAAACCGCCAAAAACCCGACCTCGACTGCAGGCCGCCACATCAGCGGTCAGCGATAAACTGGAGATGACCAAACCTCCACCGTCACGCCAACAGAAATACGCCCATGCCATTACGACCCACGAATCCACGCAGCGGTCTTTCAACCGCGGTATCCCATTGGCGGTACACACCGCCGCGCTCAAAATACACACACCTTTACAAAACACTGCCACATTGGACAATGACAAATACACACACATGATACACATACAAACACCACTCCCACACACCCAATACAATATGAAACACACACCCACATCACCCGCAAACCCCTACAAATCGAAATTCAGAGACAAGGCGCAATACACAGAGAGAGAGCACAGGGAACGCAAACCACAACACACACAGGAACCCAACATCATCCCCCACACTACATCTACGCACAAAACACTACACACCACTACACTCATCACCACAAACACCACCCCACACCTCATCCACACCACCCCATGGCACCCCAAAGACACCCCAGGTTCTCGGACCAAGAACTCAGGGTCATGGTGGAAGAAATAATTAGGGTACAGCCCCAGCTTTTCGGCACACAGGTGCAGCACACCACAATAGCCAGGAAGGTGGAGCTATGGCAAAGGATCGTCGACAGGGTCAACGCTGTGGGACAGCATCCCAGAAATCGGGAAGACATCCGAAAGCGCTGGAACGACCTACGGGGGAAGGTGCGGACGATGGTGTCAAGACACAACATCGCTGTGCAGAAGACTGGCGGCGGACCACCACCCACTCCACCCGAATTCACAGCATGGGAGCAAGAGGTCTTCAACATCCTGCATCCTGAAGGCCTCGCTGGAGTAGGCGGAGGAATGGACTCTGGTAAGTCTAATCTCAACTACTTCACCCCCCCCAACCACCAGCATGCCAACCCATACCCCCACCTTCACCCCCAACCCCCCAGCACATATCCTCCCTGCTAATGTCTCACCAGCACAACCCACCCAAACCAACCCCTGAATGCCAACACAAACCATGGACACCCATCACCTAAGCATGACCACTGCACATACCCTTCCCCCCCCCAAACCACCCTCACAACTCCTCCCACAAGGGAATGCCAGCACTGGGGGACAAGGGCACCCACAAATCGCATGACATGGCACACACAGAAGCAATAACCATACTCTTTTACCCCTGCAGGACCCGAACGCCAACACACCGGCCCGGAGGGTCCAGAAATGTGCATCCCACCCCCAGAACAGGCCCCCAGTGATGACAGCAGCTCTGTCGACCTAGAACCTGATGACCAGCCCGGACCATCGGGGACCTCTAGACAGTCGGTTCCCCTCAGGCAGCCACAGGCCACAGCAGACCTACCCCCCTCCTGAAACCCCAGCACAGCACCCACCCAGCGGGCCCATGCCTCTGTCTCTAGGACAGGTCAAGCAGCGGTGTGTCTACCACTACAGGGCGCCCAGGGCAACCCACCACCCATACAACAACAGGGACCTGGGGGCAGTGGTAGTGGGCACACCGTCCAGGGGACAGAGGCCCAGGAACAAAGGGGAACTGGGAGGGCTGCTGTGCGACAGAGGGAGGACAGGCCTAGGGAACCCACTGTCCAAGAGGCCCTCACCACCATCATGGGAGCGTACCACCACTCCCAAGAGACGATGGCGACGGTCCTGGCCAGGTTCCAGGAGATCCAGGCCATGCAGGAGGGCCAGTACATGGGGTTCCGGGAAGAACTGCGCAGCATCAGTTCCGCAATGGGTACAATCGTGGTGGCACTCAACCAGATTGTCACCACATTGCGGGACCATGTGGCCCCCCAAAGGGCCCCTGCCACTAGCATGGAGGAAGAACAGCCCACCACCTCCGCCGGCGCTAGTGGTCAGGAGGCCCCGACACAACAGCAACGGGCCACCTGGACCCCACCCCCTGCAGAACATGAACCACCCGCAAGAAAGGCCTGAGACCTAGGAAGAAGACAGAGTAGGATGTCAAGACCCTCGCCATGCACAGATCCCCCCGGATGTCATCCCACTGTCCCACTTGTTCACCCTGTCCCCCTTGAACTGCCCCTGCTCCACCTTCCACAGGCATATGGACAATGCACCTGTGCGAACGAGAGTCTGGACTCTGCCATGGACATGCCTCCACCATCACCCTTTTTGAACTATACACCAATTTTTGCACTTCAATAAACATAATTATTGCACAAAAACCATCAGGAGTCTGCTATTTTTTTTTTAAACCAAATGTATTCGATATAACCAACCAAAAATGTCAAATTACATTGTGATGACAACATACCAGTGTCACACAGCAGTAGTCCATGGGGAAATAAACCAGAGGACACTCCGTGGGGACCAGATCACTGAAATAGGAAGGCAAATTCACAACAGAGTTACCATACATTGGGGTGAAAGGTCAGACAGTAGAGAGCCAGTACTGTTACAGATAAAATAAAATGCAGGAGTAGATTCTTACCTGTGTGTTACTGAAAATACTGCAGTATCACTCTGTCCCTGTTGTCTGTGTCGTCCTCTTCGTCTTCGTCTTCCTCCTCTTCACTCTCCGCAGGCTCCACAGTGGCCACAACCCCACCATCTGGACCATCCTCCTGCAGGAAAGGCACCTGGCGTCGCAAAGCAGGGTTGTGAAGCATGCAGCAGGCCACGATGATATGACACACCTTCTTTGGTGAGTACATTAGGGATCCACCTGTCATATGCAGGCACCTAAACCTGGCCTTCAGGAGGCCAAAGGTCCGCTCAATCACCCTCCTAGTACGCCCATGGGCCTCATTGTACCGTTCCTCTGCCCTTGTCCTGGGATTCCACACTGGGGTCAATAGCCAAGGCAGGTTGGGGTAACCAGAGTCACCAATTAGCCACACACGCTGTCTCTGTAGCTGTTCCATCACATAAGGGATGCTGCTATTTCGCATGACGTACGCGTCATGCACTGACCCTGGGAACTTGGCATTTAAATGGGAGATGTACTGGTCAGCCAAACAGACCACCTGGACATTCATCGAATGATAACTTTTTCGGTTCCTGTACACCTGTTCATTGTCTTTTGGGGGGACCAAAGCCACATGGGTACCATCAATGGCACCAATGATATTGTCCAAGGGCATAGACATCACCCTTCACTGTAGGCAAGTCACCCACCTCAGGGAAAATGATGTAGCTCCGCATGTATTTCATCAGGGCAGACAACACTCTGGACAATACCCTGGAAAACATAGGCTGAGACATCCCAGATGAAATGGCCACTGTAGTTTGAAAGGATCCACTAGCCAAAAAATGGAGCACTGACAGCACCTGCACTAGAGGCGGAATCCCTGTGGGTTGGCGGATGGGTGACATCAGGTCTGGCTCCAGCTGGCCACACAGTTCCTGTATAGTGGCACTGTTGAGTCTGTAGGTGAGTATGACATGTCGTTCTTCCATTGTCGACAGGTCCACCAGCGGTCTGTACACGGGAACATTCCTCCGTCTCCTCGCAAGTCCCAGCGGACGGTGCCTAGGAAGGACAACATGGAGCACAGAGTCAATCAACCCACAGGTAAGTTCCCACAGCCTGCACAGTACACGATTCTCTCTGGATTGAATGGCTTGTATGAGTGTTGATGCAAGGCCTAGCCATGTGTGACGCAGTAGGAATTAAGCCATGTGGGCCCTTGAAATGGCGGCTGCCTGACCTGTGAAGTGTGACAATGTGAAGTGAGGTCATTGCGCTGGCGTGGCACGCCGTGGCGGAAGGCGGCCGAAGACCGCGGCGCAAAGCAGCATTAGTTAACATTGAACCCTATGGGTTTCAGGAGCCAATGACGATGTGCGCCGGCGGTCGCGGTACGCACCGCCGTGGTACGCACCGCCGCAGGCGTGACCGCCATTTTCTCTCTGCTTAATCACACGAGACCTGAGCATCCACGGGAGAGGACCTATAGTGCAAGTGCTGCTGTGACCTCAGTCTGGAAGTGACAATGGCTGCTGCGACTGGGGAAAGGGCCCCCGCCTTCAGTTCCGAAGAGTTGGAGAAGCTCGTCGACGGGGTCCTCCCCCAGTATGCGCTACTCTACGGTCCTCCAGACCAACAGGTGAGTACACGGGGGCCAATGCATAGTGGGCAATGCCTGTGATGAGTGGGGTGGATGTACGATGGAGGGGAGGGGAGCGAATTGCGAATGCATGGCACGACAGATGAGAGCATGTGCCACATGGCAAGTTTGGGGAGGGGGGCAACTCACATCGAGCATGCAGAAAAGTGATGATGTTTCTTCTCCCCCCCTGTACATGTCACATAGGTCAGCGCCCATCAGAAGATCGATATTTGGCGTGCCATCGCCAAGGACGTCCGGGCCCTGGGGGTCCACAACAGACGGGGCACCCACTGCCGCAAGAGGTGGGAGGACATCCGCCGCAGGAGCAGGAAGACCGCCGAGGCTCTGCTGGGGATGGCCTCCCAACCTAGGAGGGGTGCCAGTCGTACCTTGACCCCCCTGTTGTCCCGGATCATGGCGGTGGCCTACCCCGATTTAGATGGGCGCTTGAGGACATCACAGCAGACACAAGGGGGTGAGTACCAGCACATTCAGCTATATTTGCATGCAGTGGAGGTGCCTGGGTGGGGGAGGAGGGCTGTGGGTATCCATAGGCCAGGGCGATTTCTGTAGGCTAGGCCCCTCCGTGAGGTATGGTCCTGTGCCCCCGCCCCCCACCTCTGTAGGGTGCCTAGTAACGCTATTCATGGACCTGTGTATTCTGTGTGGGCAGTTGTCGCCCATAGGCTTGTAGGGCATGTCCCAGTGAATGAGTAGTGTACCCCAAGTGCGCAGCGTAGTGCAGGGGGCTTCTGTGTCTGTCCTCTCCGCCAACGGTGTCCCCAATGCATGCACTCAACTTGTCTTTATTTCTCCACCCCCCCCCCCATTTTCTTTGTTTTTCTGTGAATGTGTGCATTAGCATCATCAGGCGGAGGAGAAGTGGCATCAGCGCAAGAGGGAGCTGCATCTCACATGGCCCCGGAGGGCCATGCAACTGACTCCGACATGACCAGTGAGACGGAGGGCGAGGGGGGCTCCACCACGGGGACCTGTGCAGACGTCAGTGACACCGACACGTCCTCGGATGGGAGCTCCCTTGCGGTGGCGGCAACATCCGTGCCCACCGATACTACAGGTACAGCCGCCACCCAGCGCACCAGCTCCGCCCTCCCAGCAGCCCCTCAGCGTTTGCCCCATGCCCGCTCACCCAGGAAGGTGGGCATCTCCTTCGCCCCAGGCACCTCAGGCCCTGCCCCAGTCACCCTTGCTGCCCTCAGTGAGGAGGTCATTGACCTCCTGAGGACCATCATTGTTGGGCAGTCTACCCTTTTGAATGCCATCCAGGGTGTGGAGAGGGAGGTGCATCAAAGCAATGCATACCTGGAGGGCCTTCATTCGGGTCAGGCTGCCCATCAGCAATCGTTCAACGCTCTGGCCTCAGCACTGACGGCAGCGATTGTCCCTGTCTCCAGCCTCCCTCTTCTAACTCCCTCCACCCAGTCCCACTCCCCTGTTCCTCTGCCTATCCCATCCACACCTACAGACCAGCCTGCACACACCTCAACACCCAAGGGAAGCTCATCCAGACATAAGCACCACAGAACACACAAGCATTCACACAAGCAACATACAGATGCAGACATGCCAACAGCCACTACCTCCTCTGTGTCCCCCACCTCCTCGTCTCCCTCCTCCCTCCCTGTGACGTCTACACTCACACCTGCATGCACACCACCATCAGCCAGTACACCCATCACCAGCACACCCTCCAGACCAGTCCGCACACGTGCAGTCACCACCCCCACTGCCATGTACACGTCCCCTGTGTCCTCTCCCAGTGTGTCTGTCACCCCCGCTTCCAACCCACACAAACGCAGGCAGGCACCCAACCAACAGCCATCCACCTCACGTCAGCCTCCAGCCCAAGCACCTGCACCCAAAGACACCAGACTTGACTCTCCTACAACCACATCCTCTTCCTCCACTCCCATACCCACTCCAGCTACCCTTCCCATTGCTCCGAAAAAACTATTCCTCTCTAAAGTGGACCTCTTTTCCTCACCTGACCCACCCCCTCCATCTCGTAAGAGTTCCGAAAACACCTCAGCCACCACCAGCCCAGCAACTCCCAAGAATGTCGTGCCTGGTTTTTGGAGTCCGCCCTTTCATTGGGCAGGGACATCGGCCAGCAGCAAAGGCACAGCCAGCCCCACCCCTGGAAAGAGGAGCAAAAAACTTAAGGGCAGGCACGACAGGCCTGATACGCCTGCCCCCAAGGAGGGTAGCCTTGCACCGTCACCTGCCACATCGGGTAAGGGAGCCAAGGGCCACGGAGAGTCTGCCAAGGAGGGCAAGGGCAGCAAAGCGCAAAAGGCAGGGAGCAGCCGACCTGGCCATGAGGGCCCCACCAGCCCCATTCTGGGGGTATCGAAGGAGACCCAGGGCCCCAGGACTCCATCACAGGAGGGCCCCGCAACGGAAAGGTCCGAGGCTGACTGAGCGGGAAGTATTGGCCAGGTGTGGTTCACTCAAAACACAAGACAGGCACCGCTGAACAGGGCCCGCCGTGAGGAGCACCGCTGAACAGGGCCCGCCGTGAGAAGCACCGCTGAATAGGGCCCGCCGTGAGAAGCACCGCTGAACAGGGCCCTGCCGTGAGAAGCACCGCTGAACAGGGCCCGCCGTGAGAAGCACCGCTGAACAGGGCCCCGCCAAGACAGGCACCGCTGAACAGGGCCCGCCGTGAAGAGCACCGCTGAACAGGGCCCCGCCAAGACAGGCACTGCTGAACAGGGCCCGCCGTGAAGAGCACAGCTGATCAGGGCCCCGCCAAGACAGGCAAGACAGACACCGCTGAACAGGGCCCGCCGTGAGAAGCACCGCTGAACAGGGCCCCGCCAAGACAGGCACGCTGAACAGGGCCCCGCCAAGACAGGCACCGCTGAACAGGGCCCGCCGTGAAGAGCACCGCTGAACAGGGCCCGCCAAGACAGACACCGCTGAACAGGGCCCGCCGTGAGAAGCACCGCTGAACAGGGCCCCGCCGTGAGAAGCACCGCTGAACAGGGCCCGCTGTGAGAAGCACCGCTGAACAGGGCCCCACCAAGACAGGCACCGCTGAACAGGGCCCGCCGTGAAGAGCACCGCTGAACAGGGCCCCGCCGTGAGAAGCACCGCTGAACAGGGCCCCGCCAGGACAGGCACCGCTGAACAGGGCCCCGCCAAGACAGGCACCGCTGAACAGGGCCCGCCGTGAAGAGCACCGCTGAACAGGGCCCCGCCAAGACAGGCACCGCTGAACAGGGCCCGCCGTGAGAAGCACCGCTGAACAGGGCCCCGCCGTGAGGAGCACCGCTGAACAGGGCCCTCATGTCAAGCACCGCTCCGCTGGGCCCACATCTCAAGCACTGCTCCGCTGTGCCCTCATCTCAAGCACCGCTGGCCCATTGGCAGGCCCGGTTCTGTGTCGGGCAGGGCTTCACGAGGCACTCTGCCCACCATGCCTCCTCCATGACCAGTGGACTCTGTAATCCACCTGATGGACTGTGGCTTTGCACTCCCCAGGATGGCACAGTGGGCATGGAGGCCCTTCGTGGATCTGGCGTCGTGGACTCATGTGGCTGAGGTGCCCCCCCTTCCCTTCCCCCTGAGGTGCCAGTATTTTATTTTTGTGATGCCCCAGCAGTGTTCTCTCCAATGGACTCGACCTCGTGTGTGGGCTTTGCCCATGTGTTGCTGCACATTGGCCCACGGACATTTGAACTTTGCAAAACTGTGCCGGACTTTTGCTACTTGTATATATATTGTTCGAGATGTGTAAAAATTCTTTATATATTGCTAAGTTCGCTATACTTAATTATTGCTATAATATAGTTCTATTTTTACAATCATTGCCTTTTGTCTTTGCATTTTTGTTTTGGGGGTTTGGGGGTGTCACTCTGACTTTTTAATCTGCATTGGTGTGTAGGTATTTCGGTGGGGGTGAGGGTGGGGGTGGGTGTGTGGCGTATGTGTGTGCCCGTAACCTTTCCTCCTCCCCCCTCCCCTGTGTCGTAGGTGCAGTACTCACCGTTGTCGTCTGCGGCGACGTTCGTGATACTGGAAGAAGAGCAGGAAGGCAATGGCTGGGAGGATGTGGAGTTCCGGTTCCATGCTGTCCCGATTCCGCGCGGAGTGTGTCGAGGTGAGCGTTTTCCATTGGAAATGTCTGTTTCCGCCGTGTTTTTATCGGCGGGGCTCCCGCCCCGGAAAAGGTGGCGGATTGGTGAGTCATGATAGGGCGGCCGGTACATTGTCTGCCGCCTGGCTGTTGGCGGTGACCGCCGCGCTGTTTGTTTGTTCCGCTGTGGCGGTCGGAGTGTTAAAGCGGCGGCCTGTGTTGGCAGTTCCCGCCAGGGTCAGAATTCAATTTTTTGGACCCCCAACCTGTTGGCGGGTTGGCCGCCGCTTTAACACTGACCACCAGGGTCAGAATGACCCCCTATATGTTTGAACCTGACATTCTACCCGTTGGAGACGTCAATTACAGGAGCCAATAAACTACATGAGACCTGTTATGGGGTGACAATCGTAATGAGACGACAAGTAGACCATTGGATGGAGATGATGGTGCGCCAAAACTTGCCCAATTGGAAATTAGGGGACTGTACAATAAGATCGATATAAAATTCTTGGACATGAGGAGAAATCAGCCTTTTGCGTGACTTTTGTTATTGCTCAGCCACTTTGTTACTCTGCCCAAAGACTTTGCTGTTTGAACTTTACAAACCATCCTCACTTACTTTGCCTTGCCCAATTCATACTTTTCCTCCTTATGAGGGAGGTATTCCCTTTTGCCCGGTCTTACTGAACTTGCTGTGTTTCCTGGCTGATGGCGAATCAACTGATGTCCTGAGGACGAAGACTGACTCTGTATGCTGACCCATTACGGAGGGTAACTATATGATGTTGAAATTGTAATTGTCTGTTTGCCTTTTCTTTCTAGGTACCAACTGCTTCTTTTGATAGAGACCATAGATAGATGTTTTCTAAATTTGTGTTGCTAAATTGTTTTGCATGAAGCCCAACATGCTAATGCTGATTCGAGGTTAGTTAAGGAATTCACTAAACGGATGCAAATAGACAGAATGACTGAATCTATACTTTGTTGAATAATGCGCTAATGATAATCTGCCAAAGTTAACCAATGTTGACGTTGTGCTATGTTCTAATGTTTATGATCTTTGCTTTGATGAAATCTTATTCGAGTTGCCATATTATGACAATGTTGATGTGTTTTCTGGTTTTGAGACTAATAAACTTGCTAGTAGAATTGTAATCAATAGGCAATAAATATCATAAATCTTACTAACTTTTGTGGGGTTATTCATGGCTGAAAGGTCATGGTGGTTTCCGAGTCTTATTGATGCCATTAATTACTTTGATTGACTTGCTATTGTGAATATTGATGTGGTTACTGACTTATTGATTGACATGTTGATTAGTTATCTCATCCTAAGGTGTCTTCAACCAGGGTCAAAAGATTCATCGACCTAAAACGAGTCCCAGAGTGAATAAATTATCTAGCTTGGGACGCGTTATCACTGACGTATTACATCATGTACAACAGGGCATACTGATGACACATTTGTGAAAGACTGATGCATCTCTGTACTGGTAAAGTGTATCTTTGATGTGTTTGAGGGGGTGGTCAGAAACACTGGCGCTGGCAAAACTTCCTCAAGCATCAACAGTGCTGGGTTGTGCTGGTCGTAATGGTTTGCATTGGTAAAGTGTTTGGGTGTCAAAACAGCTCAGTCTGAGTAGAGATTACTCAGTAATCAATGATGTTCCCAAGAGCTGGCCAATACGCTTGACTTGAAAATCCAGAGCACATGAGGAGGGCCTTCAGGTGAATCAGTCAATGGGCAAAGGCATCTTACTGAGGTTCGCTAGTCACGAATGTGAGGTAAATCAAGACATCTAACTGAAGTTGAAATCTTTATTTTATTATCAATCATAATATTGTTCATGACCAGGAAGCGACTAGTTAGCCTCAAGTCCCAGGAGCACCTGAAAAACCAGTCACTACTAGAACTTAAGCCACCATTCCATTCCAGAACATGAGAAGAGCAATACATCTGTATGCAAGGTATGTAAACTGTAATATAAATAACAATCCATAAATGAAATGCAATTCAAAACAAGACAGTCCCTTACCTAATTAGTTACGTGAAGAATGCCCACGCCCTTGGCGTGTGGATGTAGCACATTCTGTTTATTACAATGAAAGTCCAGGCATCCTATAACAGTGGTAATCGCCTCCTGAATTTCGTTTCAACAAAATAACCTCTTGAATTTTATATCTTATTTTTTTGCTCAGTGTATCAGTCTGTTCTTTATTTTTTTCTATCCGGTAAGGGGTCAGGTACCTTCCCACACCTTTTGCACTTAAGGCAGAAACACCTTAAACGAATAGGTCCCTCTCATTTTATTGACACCTGAATTCCCCTTTAATAAACTAGTATGAGAAGACTTCTTGGTAGATATTGAATGCAAAATCTCAATTCTGGGGTCACAGCCATGAAAGCTTCTCAGAGCACCAGGATCCTAATTACAAATAGGACACACTTTTCCTGTGTGCGTCATGGTGTACCTTTAGATAGGTGGGTTGGTGCAAACTGGGAAAGTGCTCCTTATTATGATGAATGCACAGCCCTCTGGGCAGCCGCAAACTCATACTGCCCTTGATGCAAAGCATTTAAGTGAAATACAGAGTGGATGCTTCAAATCACTGTGCAGGCAGCAACCTGCCTCCAGTCACGGTTCACTCCTATTTGAAAGGGCAGGGCAGGGCTGTGCAGGTGCGTCATGCAGGGGAGCCGGGGGAGCGGGACAATTAATAATACAAAATAAAAAAATAAATAAAACTTACCTCCTCCATTGCTGCCGCCGCTCCTCTGTCCTCATCCCTGGGGCTGCAGGCACAGGTTTCCAGCCTGCCCTGCGCCAATCCTGACGCTGCTCAAAGCAGCGGCAGGATTGGCTGGAAGCACCCAGCCAGGGCGCTCCGAGGCAGACTGGGAGCCTGTGCAGCGCATGTGTGTTTGGCCGGCCGAGGTGGCCGGCCAAACACACATGCGCCCTGGGGAGAGTGCTCTGTGCACTCCCCTCCGAGGCTGTAATCCTCTATGCCCCACCCCTCCCACCACAAAGGAATAATAAACTTGGTTTATTATTCCTTTGTGGTGAAAGCGTTGCAGATTCTGATGCTGGTGGGGGGTGGGCGACGCTGCTCCTCCCATATAAAGGAGCCGCCCCTGCCTGCACTTTCAAGAGGGATTAGAGATCCCCTTCCAGGTGGGTGCAGTGAGTGACTGCACCCTCTTGCCTGGGAATATCTGGGGGGTCTATGGGACCCCCTTTCATTCCTCAAGATTGGTGCCCTCTGAAAGCACACTGACAATGCACAACCTCTTTGTGGTGCACTCTCAGAACGCCTGCTAATGGCACGTTTGCTCTGTGCCCGAATCTGTAATGTCTTGTGGGCACAGATGCAGAGTGGGGCCACGTCCCAATGCAAATGAGAGGTCTCCCACTTACAACAGTTCTAATGCTACATGTGCACCAGCCCTATGAGTATTACAGAAAAGGCAGCTAAAGCGTCTGCGGCCCTGTCTGTAACACCTAGTTTCCCTACAGTCACACAAAGTAGGCACACACACCCGTTGTGCCTCGGGGGGCCTTTCTGTAATACAGCCCCTGGTGATAGCTCCTTTCAGTCTTTTTGTTTAGTCACCAACCCACACACAACAGCTTCCAGTCAGTCCCAACATTCTGTGATGTCATCATAGGCTCCTGCGGCACCTGGATGGAACTTGAATGCTCCACTGACTGAAAGTCTACAAAGCACTCACAGAGACAGAAAAAAAACGGAGTCCTAGCATGAATTTGGTGTGCGACAGCAGCCGCAGGTTCATTTTTAATTAACAGTGTAATAAACGCTGGGCTTTCTTTTCTGTAAGTTGTTCTGTGATTGTGGCTGCCTCCATAACCTCTTTTAGCAAGGGCTTTTGAAATGTAGTATAATTTAATTAAAACCTCGTCTTATTTATCGTGTTGCACAACACGCTTAATGGAGAATGTTGAATTACTTAAAGACTTGACACTCCTAACCTCACTCATATTTTACTGACATACAATAAATTCGAAGATGCTCTTGGCTTACTAGATGCGTTTTCCAGAGACTTTGGCTATTGTCATCTTGAGATTCACAAATCTCACGCGGGAGTTGGGCAGCAAAGAGCTGCTTGTGCAGTGAAAGCCACAGTTGTTGAATGTGGCTCGTTTTGCGGTATGCGAGCTCCCCTCGCTTATTATGTGAGACGTGCACAGAATGCGTTCTGCACCGTGATTACAATAACCTCCTAATGTCCTTCATAGAAGAATGCTGCCCTTTTCATTGACGCATCCAGTTCAAGGAACACATTTTGGTGAAGCATAAATCATTGAACCTACTTTTATGTTCCTTCAATATCTCCTGTATCCGCTTACTCTTAAAATCTTGAAGAATATCTGTAATTACAGTTTTTCATTTGCGTCTATAAAGAATGGCCAACCTTTTGTCTCATGATTTAATTCTTAAAGGTACTGTGCAGGCGCAGTATTCCATCAAGGTGCATGGCTAATGTGAGGGAAGGATGTATAGACTTGCTTTTGGTTTTAAGTAAGTTTTTCTATGGCTAGTTTTGCTCTACAGCCTGGCCTATTAAAGAATTCGTGTTCCAGAGCTCAAAATAAAGTCATATCTCAAGAAGAAAGGCAAAATAACTCCTTAATGCATGCATGCTCAATTTAAAGATAAACGAAAGATCAAGATGAGATGAAACAGGAACTTCCTTGGTTTACGTAAAGTGTGCTTGTTTGTGTCCTTCTGGGTCCATCAGGTGCAGTAACAAGCCACCTTTTGAGGTGTACGGTTTTTGTTACTCAGTAGAAATACCTGATTCTCTACACCACATAATGTACTATCCAGTGGTTAACTTGTGAGAGAAGAAGTGCCGGTGCCCCAGGCTTTGCTCAGATGCCCAGAGAGGAGCTATTAAATGGCAAGCAGAGTGCCCAATACCAAAGCTGCGTAGTCATGAAAAAGTCCAGGCCTCTTTAATCAACTGCCAAACACTCTGTGCCCCTTTATCTCACTCTTCTGTGTTTCTACTTTTAACCTTTGTGATGTTTTTTCCAATTTTCTCTTCCTCATTCTTTTCCCATTGTGCGTCTTCCCTGCTGTTGCTCTCAGAAAATGCCTGAAGAGATCAAATACGTGCTGGTCCCCAAAAATGAGTGTTGGTGACCTCCTCTAGCAACCATTGGCTCAAATTAAGCACTGGTACTATCAGTTCATCTGTCAATACTGAATTGCCGAACAACAATTAAAAAAATCTAAAACATTGGATGGACTTGTGAAATCAGAGTGCTGCACACACTTCCAATTATCTTATTATTTGAAGGCTGTGATGGAATACTGGTCTAGAATTCAGATGCAAAACACATAGAGCTGAGATCTTGGTGTCTCTGGGCTCGCTGGGCTCAGAGATCGCCCTCTGATACACAAACAGGGGAAAACTCTCAGAGGAAATGTCAAAACACGGTAAGGGCCTCAGTTCTTAAAGTTTGCCACTTCCAGATCAGAGTCACTTAAGGAACAGCCAGCAGATTCCTATTGTATTCTTGGCCGAACTACCTCAAAGGTCCGCTGATACTCATATGGGAAGATCCCACCTGGCTCTGTCCACATAAATGGTGATTCAGGATTTTAATAGAGGTGGTTATTTTTTTTTTTTTTGCATTCTCTGTAATCGCAACATTTCACACCTTAGAAATCCCATGTAGTTCCCAGATTTCCTGCACAAGACATTGGTAAGAACTACAGACCTTTCTCCCCATTACATTTCCTGCTCAAGCTTGTCTCTTGAGTGGGTCTGTGGCAGTAGGAATTGATTGTGGATACAAGGTGAGCCTTGAGTCTCTGTGGTCATCCACACAGTAAATGTGCCACCCGAATGGGCGGGGGCAAAAGAAACAGGGCAGTTTCAGAGTAAATGGGTAAAGGGAATAGGATTATGGGTTTCCAATCAACTCTGCATGTTCTATGAGGTAGCTCAGGGTAGAGGGCAGGGATCAGGTCTCAAGCAGTGCAAGCCCTCCTGCTGTGCAGAGAATCCCCTCACACCAGTGGGAATGTTGTCTGCTGCCACATCGGTCCATTGGAGCAACCTGGACCCTGTTCTTTTTTTTCAACTTCAGTTACACCTTACATGCAGCTCACGAAGTTTTGAAGAATAAAACATGAATTTGAAGGTCACAAGACAATGCATCTTTGCACAACCCTTGGAGTGACGATGTTCCAGAGGTAGTTTTTTGCTTTCGCTGTTTAGTTGTATCAGTCAGGTAAAAGTGTAGTTTTGGTTTTGTCTCAGGCAAGCAGAATTGCATGCTCTGCTTAGACAACCATGCTAGAATGACCCACGTCCCTTGGATTGGTGGGATGCTGTCAATACAACTATAACCTTCTTAGTGAGGGATTTCATAGATGACTGACATTCTGAATCCTCTGTCTGAACCACCTTCATAGACAGTTATGGGAGCAGAGCGGAAATTTCACCACAGCTCTTTCCCTTAGAATAGCATCTCACCTTTCGGGGATGTGGGGTTTCACAAAAGTATATTTTAGAGGAGATATTTTACTGCCAGGAGAGCTGGCAGCTTGGCCTCTGCAAAGGATCAAGCAACTATTTCTTGAATGGAGATGATAATTGTTGCCTGCAGTTTGTTGGGCACGTCTCGAGTTGTAGAGGAGGTCTGTCCAATTAACTCAAATGGAGGAACCACTCCAAGTCCTATCAGCAAGATTCCCTTTCAGGAGAAACTAGCCCAGTTTCTGATGTTGATAGAAGGAACTGATGCACATTCCTTTCTTCACCTTCATTCTCTGAACCGAAGATAGACCAAGAGACTAAGGGCCAGATGTACCAAATGTTTTTGCATTCGCAAACGGTGCAAATCACAAAATTTGGCCGTTTGCGAATGCAAAAACGTGGTCTGCGATGCATGAAAGACATTCGCAGACCAAAAATAAGAAATCGCAAAATTTGTGATTTTTTGCGTTGCGACCTGGTTTTGTGAGTCGCATTTTGCGATTCGGTATTCCGAGTAGGAAATTGCGAGACGCAAAATGCGACTCGCAAAACCAAGTCGCAATTCGATGCATCAAAAAATCGCAAATTGCGATTTTTCGCAGAATGGCATTTTGCACATGCAAAATACCACTAAGTGAAAGCAGGTGGTAACCAGGTGCAACCTATATAAAGAGGCCCAGAATGCCTCAGACTCTTTTCAACAATGGCTGCACTCTATGTCATGGCGAGGAGGATGAGGATCTTGGCAGGTTTGAGGAGAGGGAGGAGGAGCGTATTTTCAGAGTGCGCATTACACTTTTTGACCAGACAGAGGAGGAAATATTTGAGAGGTACAGGTTGAGCTCTGCCATGATACTCGACCTGATAGCTGAGCTACATCCCATACTGCAGCGCACAACACATAGGACTCATAGCATACCCCCCATGTGCAGGTATTATGCTCCCTCCACCTACTCGCCTCAGGGAGCTATCAAGGGGTCATAGCAGCAGCTGGAGGGGGTCTCACAGAGTACCCTCTCTAGATTTTTCAATGCATTTATCAAGGCCATGCTGAGCAGAATACACCAGTACATCAGATTCCCCCACACCCCACAGGAAATACAGCAGACAAAAATAGATTTCTACCAGATAGCACAGTTCCCCCATGTCCTAGGTGCCATAGATGGGACACATGTTGCAATCTGTCCACCATCAGCCACAGAGTATGTGTACCGCAACCGTAAATGCCAACATTCCATGAATATACAGGTGATATGCAATGCCTCATACATCATCACTGATCTCGTGGCCAGGTACCCAGGGAGCACACATGATTCATACATCTTTCGCCACAGCGGCATTCACACAAGACTGCTAGCTGGGGAGTTTTGTGAAGGATATCTACTAGGTATTGTCCCTCTGTACACTGGTGCTTTGATGGCAGTGTGACGTCAGATGGCTCAGTTACTCATTATACCCTCTGTTCCTTCCAGGAGACAGTGCCTGCGCCAGGGGCAGTTTTTTCATGAGGGCGTAGGGGCTCCGCCCAGGCCATATTTCCTATCTTCTATCTTGTTTATATTATTATTTTCATGGTACACTACGTGTGTACAGGTTCATCAGGCAGGGTCAGGCAAGTTTCACTGGCACATGTTCTTAGTGCGCATGTGCCACTTGTCGCAGTTTTAACAGGGCTTACATTCTCCTAGCCCTGGTCCTCTTTGGGCTTCGACACCATAAAGCCACACCCCTCTGCGATGAAAGGCATGCTTCGCTGATTGAACACAGCGTGGGCGCACTAGGCTTAAGCCCTGTGCTGCCCAAGATTGTGTGTCAATCAGCAAGGCTGTCAGAGGGCGGGCTTCATATTAAGCTGGCGCTTCATTATGACACAGTTCATTCGAGTCCACTGACTCTCCGCTTGATCAGCAGGAGCTGTGGCATCATGTAGGGCCCCCGCACTGACATGGAGGCAGCAGATGAAGACTTGGCTAAGCACCAGCCCGCTTTCCTTGACATATTGTTGGAGGGCCTGCTTGCAGCTCGGAAATGTTGCTACCCCAGTACAAGTACCATGGTATGTGGCTTTACACTTATAAATTGAGATCTTTGTGCCCCTAAACTGAACTTGTGTTTGTGAATTGCCCCATCTGTGGGTGGAAGACAGAACGTGGAAATGAGTGTGTGTTCTAGGTTTTGGTGTGCTGTAGTCAGTGGTACTGTGTCCCATTGTTATATCAAACACATCTATATTCTTCTGAGTGGAAAATAAATGAGTGACTGTGTGTATCTGAGTGTGTGGGTGTTACTCTTTGGGTGTGCGCACACGTGTTACTGTGTGTGTAGTAGCTGAAGGTTAGTATGTGTGTGTATTTGCCTGCGTGCCTGCCTAAGGTCACAAGTCTCAGCGCAGATTCTGTATACCTCTGTGTGTGGCTTCTGTGTAGGATAGCGTACGTGTGTGTTAATCTGTGTATGCGCACGTGTGTTGCTGTGTGTGTGTGTTAGCATGTGTGGGTTAGTATGTGTCTGTGTGTATTTGCGTGCGCGCATGCCTAAAGTCACAAGTCTCATCACACATCAGAGATACCTGTGTGTAGCTGCTGTCTAGGATAGCGTGTGTGTTTTGGTATGTCTGTGTCAAAGGGGTTATTGTTGTTGTTGTTGTTGGTGACCGGTGTTTGCCTGGGAGGTCATCAGGGTTACCCAGTCAATTCTTTGGCCTCTTACCAGGGCCTGAACATGCCGAGCGGGTCCGTTGAAAGCTCAGAGGCCATCCTGCTTGACGCATATGTTTAAAGCACAGATGCACTCTTGCCTTCTAGGCTGGCTCATTTCTCCTCTGGTGTCACCTGGTGCTGAAATGCCCACCTCTTTCTGATCCCTCAGACTGGGGTGTACTTGTGGGTTTCATTTCAACCCCCCCTTTGGTGTGTTTAACTAGGTAAAACAGCAGCCTTGTTTGTGCCTGCAAGGGAACGTTTCAGGACGTAAACTTTCTTACTGTATAAAATGTCAGAATCCGGAAGATGGGAGTTAAATCATTAGTTATGTCATGGTAATCCGGGTGACCTGTTTCTGGTGGCGGCGCTTATGGCACTGGAAGTAGTGCTGACGGTTCATGGCTGTCCAAGGAGGGGTCTGTGCATGTCCTTTCATCAGTCTCCTGTGTCATACAGCACACACACAGACTACCAGCTGTCATCTGTGGACAAGGGGCACTGGTGGCTTGTGAACATCCTTGAACTGTTGGACACAGTGACGTGCCATCTCTGCCTGGGAGCGTTCCAACTCCCCCATTCCCATACGTGCAGATGGGAGCCAGCTGCCTTCTGTGGACTAGGTAATCAGGTGGTCTCTGCACATCTCTTCACAGTTGGACACCGTGGGAGCCAGCTTCTCTCTGGCCCAACGGACACAACACCTGGCATTTACACGTCCTTGCACTGTTGGACACATTGACGTGTCATTTCCTCCGGGGGACATTAAAACTTCTCCAGTATTATAAGTGTAGAGGGGAGCCAGCTTCTCTCTGGGATAAGGGACATGACACCTGGCATTTACACGTCTTTGCACTGTTGGACACATTGACGTGCCATCTCCTCCCAGGGACATTAAAACTTCCCCAGTATGATTAGTGCAGAGAGGAGCCAGCTCCTCTCTGGGATAAGGGGCACGCATGGCCTTTGCATGTCCTGGCACTGCTTCACACACTGACATGCCATCTGCTTCAGGGGACATTAAAATACGCCCCAGTTTGTAACTGCAGAGGGGAGCCAGCTTCTCTCTGGGATAAGGGGCCACGTGACCTTTGCATGTCCTTGCACTACTGGACACAGACATGACATCTGCACCGGGGGCCATTAAAACCCACCCCCGTACCCCTGCCTGGGTCTGACATTTTCTGTACCCTACAGGGCAAAGGGCTCGACCTCCCAGTCTCAATCCTACCCCTGTGCGGCACTCCCTCCATCCCTTCCACTAGGGATCCATGAATGAATTCACCTCTTCCAGCATCCATTCCATCCATCTTGCTACCAAAACTATTTGTTTGACCATCCGTTCACTCATCAATCCATGCCATATTTCAATTCACCAGGTTATCCATCCTTCCCCAACATCATCTGTTCTTATGTCCAATTCATCCATCCACCCCTTCTTTCCATTTGCCCCACAACCTCATCCATCCTTCCATCCATCCATAACCCACCGATTCATTCATTAACCCATCAACATATTTTCTTATTCATCCATTCATCCTCTTCAAACACAACCATCCCCTCACCCATCCATCCACATCACCAGTCATCCATCCATACATACAGACCTGCATGCATCCACCAGTTCATCCATCCACAACTGGCAAATAACACTGATCAATTTCTGAACAAATGAATGCATAAAAGTTAAGGTATTCCATGTCAGTGATTTAGTTCCTGTTTATATTTCGCATGTTTTACTTAATCTTGCATTCCTTAAGAGTGCTCAGTATTTCCAGGATGTTGTATTTCCGTATTTTTGTGTAGCTTATTTCTATGTACAGTGCATACTTTGAACTAAGTTGCCCTCAGGCATTTTTAATGGGCCACCATTGAGAGCTCTGAAGCAAAGGCTGAAGGCACTACGAATTTCTCACAGTACCTGTCAATGGGTCTATAGCCTCTCTACTGAACAAACAGAGTAATAGTCACTTATTCCAGTTGCAATTGTGATTCTGTGTAACTGTGTGCGAAGGAGGTGCACAGTTATCAAAATATTGAGAAGGCGAAAGTAAATACATATATAGTACTTACAGGTGAGTGGGTGTGTTTGGGGGTTGTGAAGTGAAAGTCTCTGGTTATACTGAATAAGCAGCAACCTACGTCTTTATCATATGGAATCTCTTTATTGATGTCCTAACTACATTCACAATTGCTTTATTTACCTTTTGCTTTCAGATTTGCTTGAAAATGTACCACTTGCCCACTCTTCTTTCAAACATTTCCCAGGGGAGAACCCTCCCCCCACCCCCAGCCCACCCTTGTGACGGTCGGGCTCACTCACTACGCATGCTCACCACTGTGCACTCATCCCGCACTATTATGCCCCACCACTTTCAAATGTCACCAGCCGCCACTGGCCTACACAGTGCACACCTACATGATGACGCCCTACCTAAACCCAAATACACCTGCTGAACGGAGATATAATGCAGCACACAGGGCGACCCGCAATGTGGTGGAGCGCACCTTTGGCCACAAAAGTGGAGGGGGCACTACAGTACAGCCCAGAGACAACATGTAGAATAGTGGCTACTTGTGCAATCTTGCACAAGATAGCTACCACCAGGGGCATACCTGTGGAAATATCTGATTCTGAATCAGATGAGGATGATGATCCCATACCACCCCTACTGCCAGCAGACAGGACCAGTGCAGCAGAGGGTAGGCAAAGGCGTGCTGACATCACAAACAACCATTTTAGGTGTAAGTATGAACAACACAAATCCACTGACAAATGTACCTGCAGTAAGTAACTTTATTATCTTAATGTCAGGTAATATGAGTTCCACGAGTACCAACAAAAGTAATTGTGACAAAAAACAAAAGCAGTTAACAGTGAAGCACTATTCCTTCATAGTGGCCACTACACTCACTTATTTCGGCCACGCACGCCACTCGAGTGCGCAGTTGCCTCACTGGCACCTCGAGTGTCTGCCTCTGTGGCAGTGCTGTGCCTGGCACTGCGACATCTGGTGTCCATTGTGGGCACAGCTAGGCTGCTGCGGCTCGATGTGTCCTAAGTGTCCCCCAGTCCAAGTTCACTAGGTGTGGCTGACCGGTTACCCATTATATTGTCAATCTCATTCGTGATCTGTACCAGTCCTTGGGCCACATCCCTGCTGCTGTGTGCTGCCTCAACCTGTGCTGCCAGAGCACGATGTGATATTAGGACTGTAGAATTTGCCAGCCTAGTCACAGAGCGACAGAAACCTCCAAACATGCTCATGAAGTGTTGCTCCTGCCTGCTTTGGCTTACCCTGTTGTGGCGCAGCTCCTGACACAGTTCCCTCACAGCAGTAGTCAGCTCCCTCGTATTCTGCGATGCTTGGACCTGTCCCTCATGCAGCTGTTCGATGTTGGCATTGAGACACTCCAGCTGGCGATGCAGGCCCCCTATGTTTGCATTATGTTGCTGCATCTGCCTTTGTAATGCCGTGATTTTTTTATTTTGCAGGCGCTGCTGCTTTAACATAGCCGATTCCAGGCCACCAAATAACGATGCTCCCTCACCTGCCTCAAAAGCCTGTACGCCTGCATATGTAGGCATCCTGCGGGGTGCTGTGCTCTGCTGTGAACGGGGGCTCCTGCATCCAAGTGCATCTGGACCACCGCTGCGTCCACTTCTCCTTCACCAAACCCCCCACACACTACCATCAACACACCACACCCTACCGCATGTGGGACAAGATCCCCACAGAACGACTAAACTCCCAACTGGCCCACAACCCTCCTCCACACCAACGACCCCAACGCAGGAGCACACAACCTCTCCAAATGGGTCACTACCTGCGCAGACACACTAGCACCCCTCAGAAAACACATCACCACCCGCAACATCAAGAACGCTCCGTGGTTCACCCCGGAACTCCAAGACCCCAAGCGCAAATGCCGCCAGGCTGAGAAAATATGGAGACTAGAACCCTCCTCAACCAACTTCTCCACCCTCAAAACCACCATTCGCACCCATTATCAACTCATACGCACCGCCAAAAGAGATCACTACAAGACACGCCTTGACAACAACTCCCAAAACAGCAAAGAACTCTTCACCATCATCAATGAACTTGCCAAACCCAAAGCCAACAACATAGACCCCACACACACACAGCCCCTATGTGACGCCCTTTCCAACCACTTCCTCCACAAAATCCTGGACATCCACAACAGCTTCACATCACACACACCCACCACACATACCCCTCACTCACCCAACTCAACCCCCACCCAAGACCCCCCACCACACTATCCACATGGACCCCTACCACACACGAAGAAACCGAAAAAACCATGAACTCCATCCACTCAGGTTCCCCCTCCGACCCCTGTCCACACCACATCTACAACAAAGCTAGCCCTACCATCGCCCCCATACTCTACAACATAATCAACTCCTCTTTCGACTCCGCCACCTACCCAGACCCCTCGAAGCACGCGGAAATCACTGCTCTCCTAAAAAAAAAAACAAGCCGAGCCGGAGATCCTCTCCAAATACCTCCCCATCTCCCTCCTCCCTTTCCCAGCCAAGGTTGCAGAGAAATTAGTGAACACCCGCCTATCCCACTTCCTCGAAGCAACCAACACCCTTGACCCCTCACAATCTGGGTTCCGCAAGAACCACAGCACAGAAACAGCCCTCATTGCATGCACTGACGACATCAGGACCAAAGTCGACAAAGGCGAGACCGTCGCACTCATCCTCCTAGACCTCTCATCAGCTTTTGACACCGTCTGCCACCACACACTCCGCACACGCCTCCACAACATAGGAATCCGCCACAAAGCCTTAGACTGGCTCACCTCATTCCTCACCCACCGAACCCAGAGAGTCCGTCTTCCACCCTTCCACTCCACCACTACCAAGATCACGTGCGGAGTCCCCCAAGGGTCATCCCTCAGCCCCACACTCTTCAAAATCTACATGATCCCCCTAGCCAACATTCTCCGAGCACACGGAATCACTATCCTCTCCTATGCAGATGACACCCAACTCATCCTCTCCCTCACCCGCAACCCCACCAACGCCAAAACCAACTTACACGCCGCTCTCCTAGACACTGCCAACTGGATGACCACTAACCACCTCAAGCTCAACTCAAACAAAACCAAAATCATAGTCTTCGGCCGCAACAAAACCACATGGGACGACTCCTGGTGGCTCACCGCCCTAGGTCCCGCACCCACCCCGCAACCCACGCACGCAACCTCGGCATCATCCTCGACCCCTCCCTCTCCATGACACAGCAAATCAATGCTCTAACCTCCTCCTGCTTCCACACACTCCGCACTCTGAAAAAATCCTTCAAATGGATCCCCCCAGAAACCAAAAAGACAGTCGCCCACGCACTCATCAGCAGCAGACTGGACTACGGCAACGCCCTCTACGCCGGCACCACACTCAAACTCAAACGCAAACTCCAAAGAATCCAGAACACACCCGCGCGCCTCGTCCTTGGCCTCCCCCGCCACAAACGAATCTCACCACAACTCAAATCCCTTCACTGGCTCCCAATAGACAAGAGAATCACATTCAAGATCCTCATCCACGCACACAAATCCCTCCACAACACCGGCCCATCCTACCTCGATGAAAGGGTAAACTTCCACACTCCCACATGCAACCTCCGATCAGCCAACCTCGCCCTAGCCAGAACACCACCACAGGAGGCAGGTCCTTCTCCTACCTCGCCCCCAAAACCTGGAACTCCCTCCCAACTGACCTTCGCAAAACCAAAGACCTACTGGTCTTCAGAAAGAACCTCAAGACTTGGCTGTTCGACCAGTGACCCTCCGTTCCCCCACCCCCCTCCCAGTCCCCCCCCCCCCCCTCAGCTCCTTGAGACCCTCACGGGTGAGTAGCGCGCTCTACAAATTTCTTTGATTGATTGATTGCCAGTTGGGGACAGTGTTTGTGAGTCTTCCTGCTGCTCATCAGAGTCCTGACTCAGTTCTGGCAGTGGCAGTGACCTAGGCCGGCGTCGGAGTGGCGCAATGATCTGTGACTCACTCGTATTGGAGTCTGAAGCAAGATGGGTGTCTGTCTCCCCTGCAATGGCACATGCTGCACCTGCAGGGCCTGGGCCACCTGCAACGACAATATGCAGCATGTCAGTTATGTATGTTACAATAAATGTCACACAATGGTAATAAAGGTACAGTTACTTCACATCACTATGTTGTGGGTGTTGTGTGCTTCTGTGTGTCGCTCTGCCTATTACATTGTATGTGCTACTTTCAGCTCTGGGTTGTGTACTACCACTCCCATAAGGCATTGTTGTGCTGCTTCTAAGATGTGGAATGGACTACTTCTCACAATGGTTTAAATTACTTGCTAATTCCTAAGGGGCTTTTGCGCATACACATATGGGGTTACATTTCAATATTGCACTTACCTTTACTTGTACTTGGTGTGCCGGATGTGTCAATGTCAGTGACCCCACTGACTGCTTCTGGGAGGAGTGTGGACTCCACTAGGTCTTCTATCGGGGTGGATGCTGTCTCTGTGGGTAGTCCGCCTCCTGTGCTCCTGGCCTCCTGCAGTCGTCTTGCCAACCTCTCCTTGGCACGGGACCGCAGGTCGTACCACCTCTTCTTGATTTCTTCAACAGAGCGCTGTGCCACTCCAACAGCGCAGATCTTTGTCTGGATATCTGCCCAGAGTCTGCATTTTTCACTCTCAGGCACCTGGAGTGAGCTTTTGCCGAACAACCGGTCATGGCTCCTGACCACCTCCTCTGTGAGCACCTCCAGCTCTTGCTCACTAAACTTCAGCTTGCGCTTCCTTTCTCCCTTCTCCTTTCCCTGGGCAGAGGTGTCCATGTTGGTTCTGCTGTGCTGCCTTCTTCAGAGACTTGCTCAGTGTGGCTGGGCTGCCTCTCTCTGAGTGCTGGTTTGGGTGTGGCACCTGAAAACTGCCTGGGATGACTCACTTCCTGCTTGTGATGTCATCAGGCTCCTCCACGTGTGCGTTCTCGCAATTTGCGATTTTCAATTACCGAATTGCCATTTGCGAAAATGCAAATTGCGATTCAGTATTTGGGCCTCGTAAACCACAAATAGCGATTTTTAGGAAATCGCTAAATCCGATTCGCAATTATGATACATGGCCTATTGCGACTCTGAAATAGCAATTTCTTAAAAATCGCTATTTGCGATTCGCAAGCCCATTTCATGATACATCTGGCCCCAAACGCAGATCAGTCCTTGTTTCAGTTGTCCCTCAGGAAGGCTGTAACTAGGGAAGTACTGTTTGGTCCTTGGTGAACTACTTTACATTAGCATTCAGGTTAATATGCACCACTATTTTATTAACACTGATATGCTCTATTGTCTCATAGGGAGGCAGATTAAGCCACCTATGGTAAAGCTTTCCTGAAAAAACCCCATTCTCTTGGAGGTGATTCAAAGGAGCAGGTTCTTTGTTTGGCAGTTTGGTTGCACTTCTAGTTATTCCAGAGGTGCTTTGGGTGTCAGGTTGGCTTTTTCTAAACCCATCACTTTAACCCTAGTCTTGAACTTGACAACCCTGGGGCACTTACATCACCGTTCTCCATGTGATCTCTTAAAGGTGGCAGTGAGCATCTAGTCCCTTGCGGCCAACCTCACATGAAATCTAATCCAACACAGGCTTCTCTATCTGAGACTGGATTATTACCTCTTTTACAGGAGAACAAGGGTGGTGCCAAGAGGTGAACACATGGAGGCTTCCTCTCCTAGCCTGTCCTTTACCTCAACCATTGCCAGGTCCTCTAAGACAGAACATAGTGAGACCCTCCATCTCTTCACCGGGACCCTTGTCTTTAGATGCTGGTCCAGCGTCTACCTTGAAAAGAGGTTGACTCCTTAATGTTCTTTGCTACTAGCTGTTATTCAATTTGCTCCATCATTTCTAAATGGTATGTTAATAAGCGCAGATCCCTCCCATCCCATTTTTTAGGCCATCTAATGGTACTGGTCTATGTTCCTCAAAAGATAGTTCTAAGAAGGATCTTCCATCTCCAGTAGATCCTCCTTTCTAAATGTTCTCAAAAAATATTTAATAGGTCTTGCACATGGCAACAAAAGTTCTTCATGTCTGTTCTAGATCTCACCACATACCATCAGTGCTGAGGTTCTTCACTAGATCCAGTTGAATTCAAGAAGCGACTAACAATATCAACTGTGTCCCTTTTGGGGTAGGGCTAAGCGTAATTTTTTATGGTTAGTTTCCGTCTGAATTAACACAAGGAGCACAAAAATGACGAACAGGAATGCTGCTGAAAGAACATTTAATTTGAACAATTCACCCATCACACTAAAGTTGTTCTCTTCTTCATATTTATCTGCAGTGGTCATTTGGCAACGGATCATTCAGTTTGTTTACAAATAAAATGGTTTCTTGATTTCAACCAGGTTCATGGACTTCACAGTTATTGAAGTTTTGCTATCTCTTGGAACATTAGAACTTCCTTAATGTTGACAAAATACACCCTGTATCTGAAAACTGCTGAAAACTTAAATGTTTTGTGTGCCTTGGACTCTGATGGTGTAGGCAGAGTGCAGTTAGAAAATTTGGCAAAGCAATGGCTTAACTGGAACATGACTCACAATTGGCTTGTCAGGACCAAGGCTGTCAGTGTGAATGGGTAATCAAGCATACACAAAATCCCCTCTTGAGAATCTGTGAGATCTTTAATTTACAGAATCAGAACCTAAATGCTGCCCTGGAAAATAAGCTAGGATCCCTACTAGCCTGGGAATGCCCTTTGGTTAGTGGTTAAGTCTTCCAGTGGTTGGATTCCCCTGGAGTTCATGATCACTGGTTCCAGGATACTTATATCTACACATTAGCTCCCCACCTACAAGAAGTAAAATGATTGAAAGGCAAACCTGAGCATCTCCTGATACTCATGCATAACTACAGAAATGATGGAACAGAAGGGAACCACCAGTTTCTACCTAAGGTGGTAGAGAAGAGTATAACCACCGGGCAGGGGCACTACTCTGAGCTGCTAAACTGCATTTTATGTCATTGTTTTGGATAAGCACCATAGATCATACTCATTTTGAAAGCTTCCATAGTCTCACCAGGGAGGGTGCAGACAAATTGGTCCTAGCTGGGCTGATGTCCTTCTGTTTCTGAGGCTGTTCCTTTTTCACTTTTGTAAATCAAAGGAGGGAGTGAGAAGCAGCATCAAGAGAGGACCCTCAGCTTTCCAAACTGAACCATCTTTTTCACAACAAGAGGGATCTGCCACATTCAAATTTCTCTAAACTTATGTTCCATGGGACATTATTGGTAGGGTAGAAATTCCAGAAATATCTTAGATTTTATAAAAGGACCCTCACCCACTAGTACCACCAGGAGCATGCTTAAAACTGCCTGCATGTTTTCCTAACTATAAATAATTATTATTTTTATTTGGGACACTTTTGGCTAGGTAAAAAAACATTAGGATCGATGCTTTCAGAGTATAGCATCTACCCCAACATCTCAGGTCGACATGTTTCAGCCAATTTTTATTGGCCCAGGGGTCTGGTTGGCATATTTCAGGACAATGTTTCCACTAGATCCCTGAATGTTTTGTGATTGTCTAACTTTATTTGTCTGCGTTGATCAACTGTGACATTTTCACATGCTCCATCTTATGCCTACCACTACCAACCAGTAAAGGGGACTCTTTACCAAGATGGCAGATTCAATACATATACACTGCTGGAATGTTTTCCTTTGTGGTGTGTGACTACAGGGTCCGCCCACCCCAGAGACCCTATGGAGCAATAGACACATACAGGCAGTGAAGGTCCCGATGTTTGTTCTTCTTGCATGAAACTTTGTGCACACAAGAGCGAATGCCACTGATATCACCCATGAATAAGTGTTCTCACCACTCTATACTGGATCAAGGGGTATTTCACCAGTGAGTAATGACAGTTGCATGAACACAAGCTGTGTGGAACAATGGTTGACCACATATATGAAGTATACAAACCGATAATCAATGTTTCTTTTACCTATTGTTCCATCTGAAAAACAGGGAAATCCCTAGCTCACAGCTGGTACTGGTACAATGTGTCTTGGGTGTGCATCTGATGATGGAGCATGCCACTGGTAGTATTAATTGGTGTGGGACCTTTTATAAAATCTAAGAGATTTTTGGAATTTCTACCCTACTATCAATTTCTTTTGCAATGTAAGTTTAGAGAAATTTTTATGTAGCAGTTCATTCTTTTTGTGATAAAGATGTTCCTCTTCAGGCAGACTCTAAGAAGGGAAAAACATTTTAGGGTCCAGGGCAGTACTTCATCATTCGGATAGCACAAAGCAGTGTGAAATGAGCATACCTCTCCCTAAAATCTAGGAAGAACTCTTCAGGTCCATGCAGGCTCTTTAGACTTTGTTCTTCATAGTGCTAGCTTTTGAGGTACGATATATATGTAGTCATAATCAGTATTTTGTATGTAAAAAATTGGCACCAGGCCCTCATGGAAGGGAGCAATTATATGAGCTTTCTTTCCAGGCAAACCAGGGAAAATGGAATTAGATTGGTATAATGTGATAGCCAAGTTCCGGACAGAAGCTTTCAAAACAACTCACTCCTTACTGCATTCACAAAGATACTCTCATGGGCACCAGTGAGGGGGTTGTATACCCTTAGGTTTTCCTGTTCTGGAAAGTCAAAAAAATATTTTTAAACATGCCTTAAGTATCAATCTATCTCATTCATGATCACATTCGTACTACAGACCCACTTGTCCCCACAGCTATGGGGACTGCATGCATTTTATGCAGGTGATGACCTCTCACAACAAGTTGCAGGGATAAGGTTGTGATCCATTTGAGGTAACTGCCCCCAAGCAGTATACATCCTCTTCGCCGTGGCAAAGGCAGTGTGGTAGGGTACACTTACCAGGTTGCGAATTCCCGGAAAGCGCAGGCTTTGAGGGTCAGGTGAGGGACTTGGAAATAAAAAAAGGACAATAGCATGAGTACAGGACACATAGGGGAGAAAAGGAAGGATAGATAAAGCAAAAGGAAATCAAGGACAAATAAAGAGAAGCATGGACTAAAAGAGGAGAATCTCACTGGGCCGGCTGGGAGGAAGCTGAGAACAGTGTGGTGGTGCAATGGGAAGGAGAACAGAGGAAGGAAAGCCTGAGGGAGCTGCAGAGAGAGGGAGGGGGGCAGACCCTGAAGTAGATAGCCAAAGAAAAAAGAAGCAGGATTCAGAGGAAGGGGAGGAGGAGACGACGGATTGGCAGAGCTTTGTTTAAGCCAGCGGTTACTGGTAGGAGGCACCGCCACAAATGTTTGGGGCCGGTGGGACCAACCGGCACTCATTTTTTGTCATCCAACCCCTCCTCAGAGGAGCAGAGGGAAAACGCACAACAAAGAGAAATACGGTAACCATCATAAATTCAGAAAGCAGGAACCTGCATGAGTGAGAAACAAGGCCATGAAGTGTCTGGAAGTCGGTTGATTCCAGACTATACAGCCTTGGTATTCTGTGCTCTGGTGCCAGCCGTGGGCTTCCGAGCAGAGCTTTTGGCACCAGCACCTATTCTTCAACATATTAAGCACTGACGACTGGACAGAGTTGTGGTGGATGCCTCCCTCGGCAAGAGGAACTAAAGAGTGTGCCACAGTCTAGGAGGGCTGTGGCTAAGCTAATGGGTGACTTGGAGAGAGTCAAAGATTAGTTTAGAGGTTATTCTTCAGTTATTTCTTCCCGCTACTGATTTTAGTGATTATAATAATGGAGGGAGATGATTGGTAGACGATTATAATAATTAAAGGAGACGATTGGTAGAAAAGTGATTTATAGCCAGGAAACTGGCCACTGAGAATTAGCAGAACCTTGAATTCTCCACTTTCGCTAATTGTATACTTTATAGTTTAGGTGATAGGTTTATGAAGTTGGGTAAAACTAAAGCAATTACATAGAGGAAAAGTAAAAGAAATAATAAGCTCATTTGAAAAGGATCAGGCTATCCGAGACAGTGATCAATCAATGTTGTCACAATTAATATATCGTTGTATGTTTTTTTTTATTGCTTCTTTTTTGTTCGCCCTTAGACTTAATTAAGTTGCTCCAGGCTAAAGATAGAAAGAGAAAAATGCATCCAGAGAAAAGAAGATATTTAATTTTATTTCACTTCTTGTCTACATCATACTTCTTTGATGGTATTTCTTTCTTTCTTCTTTTTTTGGAAAGGCACACAGAGAGTGCCTGCACCACCATCGGGCACTCGCGTTTCCAATGTCCGACAATTCCGCACACGTGACACGGCATCACCTTTTTCATTGCCTGCACACCATTCGGAGTCACAACAGTGTTCAAATCCGGACCATTATTCACAAAACCTCCTCTGCCTCTGCCTCTCGCCTGTGGCTGAAACATCATATTTCCCTGCAACTGCGGCTGCGGTTGCAGTACCTGCTGTTGGAACCCTTGCAACCCTTGCAAACCTTGCAGACCTGTCTGAGCTGCTTTAAGTTGCATCATCATCACCTTCTCTTTCAACTTTTTCTGTTTCACTTCAATTTCGTCGCTACAGTATTTCGCATAATTCAACACCTCATCAATAGGTTTCGACTGCCAACAAATCAAATGCGACTTTATCATCTGACTTATTTCTGGTCTCAGCCCTTCCACAAATCTAAACACAAAATGAAGCATGTCCTTCGCACCTTCCTGCACCACCATCGGGCACTCGCGTTTCCAATGTCCGATAATTCCGCACACGTGACACGGCATCACCTTTTTCATTGCCTGCACACCATTCGGAGTCACAACAGTGTTCAAATCCGGACCATTATTCACAAAACCTCCTCTGCCTCTGCCTCTCACCTGTGGCTGAAACATCATATTTCCCTGCAACTGCAGCTGCGGTTGCGGTACCTGCTGTTGGAACCCTTGCAACCCTTGCAAACCTTGCAGACCTGTCTGAGCTGCTTTAAGTTGCATCATCATCACCTTCTCTTTCAACTTTTTCTGTTTCACTTCAATTTCGTCGCTACAGTATTTCGCATAATTCAACACCTCATCAATAGGTTTCGACTGCCAACAAATCAAATGCGACTTTATCATCTGACTTATTTCTGGTCTCAGCCCTTCCACAAATCTAAACACAAAATGAAGCATGTCCTTCGCCTCTATTGTTTCCGTGCCACTGTAGTTCTTGAACGCCTTCAACAACCTCTCATAGTCACTATGAATCGACTCTTTAGCCTCTTGGGCAGTTCGATCGATCTTCTGCCAATCCACATTTTTCGCGGCAACCTTCGTCTTCAAATGCTCAATCACCTTATAGTACAAGCTCATCACCATAGGTGATGGTGCACCCGTATCCCTGTCTCTCTCCGGTTCACTTGTCGGCCAACCTACAGCTCTTTTGCAATCCTCCCACAAATCTGCCGGAACCACAATCTCAAAGAGAGTGTTCAGGTCTTCCCAGAGACATTTTGCAAGCTTCACAAACCTATCAGTCTGTTGATACCATTCAATCGGTTTCTCTCTCAGTTTGGGAAAATCATCCGTAAAAGACTGAATGTCGCTTCTGTGCCATGGTACATGTATTAATTTTCCCCCTGCTGTCTCCCTCATTGGTAACATGGTTACTGCATCACTACTCTGTGGTCTTTTCTCGTTGAGCTCTGGGACACTGTCTTTCCTCTTTTCCTTCCTCTTTACCCATCTGCTTTCCCATTTGTCTAAGCACCTCCACACTTGTGCACTCTGCAACAATTCTCTAAGGTGCGCCTTCATGCCTGCTGACCTCATGTGTTCAAAATCTGTGGTCCCGAAATCCAATCTATAGCTCCTGCTCAAGTGTTTTGTCTTGTCTATATCAACCCCGTTTTTGTCAGCTATTTCTTGCAAGCTTCTATGTACCTTGTTCACTTCTCTCGTAATCCTGGGACATAGATACCTCAGCTCTTCTTCCGAGTAGGACTCTAACCTATTCACACCCATAGTCCCTTCCACCAATTCTTGCGCTTCCATGTTCAACCTGACCCTATTCAGATAGTCTTCTCCCTTCCCACTGGCTGAGCTTTGTGTGGAATTCAGACTGTTGAACCACTGTGTCAGCTGTTGCGCATTCAACCCCATCAGTGTAGCATTCACATCGACTGCCATTGATGGTTGCGGCAACTTTTCAGTGTTCGATGATAGCGGTATCATCAGTGGGGGACTCGACCTCACCACTGTTGACTGAGCACATATGGGACTAAACTCCATCAAGGACCCAGATCCAGTTGGCTGAGCCGCTATCGGAGTTATCCCTGGAGTGTTTTCTATGCACCTCCTTTCTGTCCCATTCTGCAGCACTGATCCCTGACCGCTCATACCTAAGTTAGGCTGACTGTACAAAGGTACCGGTGGACCTACAGTAATGGGTAGTGATATCGCATCTGGGTTCTGTCCATTTCCCATGTTCTGAGACATGTTCATTCCCACACTATGGGTCATCATTGCCGGCATGCCCATTTGACTCCTCGTCATCTGAGCATGTGCGTTTCCCCCCTGCATCTGCTTTTGAGGCATCAAAAACTGGGTTGATTCAGCTTGTGCCAGTGTTGGGTTGTGACCATTCTGTCCTCCCATTACGGTTGGATCTAGAATCATTCCCGTACTGTTGTCACTGCTGTAGTACCTTGGGACCTGCGGCTGATAATTTTCTGCTGGTTTCAATATGGGCACATCTGGATATATTCTCCTAACCTGCGGTATCTGCGGGGTGAACAGTAAACTCGGGTCCTTAGATCCCGATGATGCTCCTGAACTCTGAGTTTCACTGTTCTGTACCGGTGCCGGAGGGGCAGAACTGGTACTTGGACCTTGTCCACTCTCTGCATAAGGTGGTGGACGGTCGTTCAGCAACTGCATGATTAACTCCTCATCCTCTAACTCCTCTTCTCTTCTCAACTTTTCCTCGTCCTCTCTATCTTTGGAACACCTCCTGTTTGTCTTACAGGTAGCTTTCTTACCTGTCTCCTCTTCTTCCTTAGTAATTGCGGGAAACAATTTTATCCCCTGCAATACATCCGACCTCCACACCTTCTGTGCATTATCCCACCTAGCGTCCGCTAGTGTCTTTTCTACCTTTCTTATCCTGGTCTCGAACTTATTTTGCTGTTGCTGTCTAGCCATCAGTTCCCAAATTGCTAGAGCCTCAAACTGTGCTGGCCTTGGAGGTACCTTCATGTCGTACATCGCGAATCTCAAATTCTCTAGGATCCTTATACTGAATGTCCCATGGACCGGGAACGCTACGCTCCCATGTTTCTCTGTCAGCTTGTGCTATTGCTTTAGCCAAAGGCACGGAGCTACCCCCTTTTCCTCCATTACAATGTAAGCTGGTGTACCTTCGGGCGGCGTCTCCTCTCCTACGCTCGCTTTAATGTAAGACTCCCCCTTCATCGCACTCTTTAATGCTTTAAAAGATTTCATTTTCTCGTCTTTTATTTCACAAAGTTTGTAATCAATAGGTGACTTTAATTCCCGGAATACTCTTCGCTTGCCTTTCCCCTTCCAATCGAGCCCCACGGACTGTGTCCAATCCGTGCGTGACCCTTCTCACCAACCAACCTATCCCAGCGCGGCTCCTAGTGAAGTCACACTCACACACTCTGCGGCTGACAAAGCCTCGCGGCTAATCCTCCTTCACTCAGCTCCTCTCGTAACAACTTCTAGCACGTATTGCGAGCAACCAAAAATATAAAACAGATCTGTCAGTTTACTACAGGAAGGATAACACAATCGCTTCAGGACCTTAGGGATTTTTCACTAGCCTCGGCAGTTATTCCATCTTTCTCGGTCCCCACTTTCGCAAGCAAATCTGACCCGCAGACCTACTCTCAACTTGTCAATGATCTATTCTAGTGCACTTAGAATTTTGTCAAAGCCCGAAGTCGAAGTTTTCTTTCACTCCCTTAACACACGTACCGACTTGTTGACCACGCCCGATCAACCTACTAAACCGACCAGACCACAACATAAAACAAGTGTCTCATACACTTTTCAACATACTCCGGAGTCTCTTGACCTCGCAGGGCCCGTCTCAACAACAACAACCACGTGGACCTTTTTATGCACGAAGCGCCACATGCACATGAAGTTCGACGACTTCCCTACTCTCACACTCGGAGTCGCACCTCCGCTATTTCTATGAAGTTCGACGACTTCCCTATTTCTACACTCGGAGTCGCACCTCCGCTATTCTCTAAAATCCTCGCAACCTTTTCACACAATCTGCGGCAATAAGCTGTGCAAGCGCAAAATCCTAACTTCACTCATACCATCACTAGTACCGCCAACGCTGATCTCACACCTCCATTCTCTCCATTCGCAAGCTCCGAGATCCCGGGAAAGTCGCGGTGGACTTAGCCCATCATCATTTTCTCAATCTGTTTTACCCAAGGAAAATCTAATTCAACTTCTCGAATGGGGTCCCAAAGGGCGAAACCGTTAATTCAACACCATATACTTTAAGAGTGAGGGGTCCCAAAAGGCGCAACCGTCCTCTGCTACCATCTACTGATAGAGCGTTCCGTACTAATAATTTACTTGTATCTTGGACGCTCTTTAGGCCGATGAATCTTTTGGCTAAGTGGGACTCTCTTCACCCGAGACCAGCCAATTCCAATGTAATCAATAATCAATAACGGACATAAGCAATGCCCTGATCAACATAACACTTAACAATTAATCCAGAATACATTTTGGCGAACCATGACCTTTCGGTCATGAATAACCACACCAGTTTATTCAATGTTAATGAATTTATTTCCCTATATTAACAAAGCTAGCACAATATAGATGTGTCTCAACCCCAAATGATAAACGTAAATGAACATTAATAGCTGTCCATAACGACGAAACAGGTGCAATCTATGCAGCATTTGAATAACAAGGCATTCGATGATAGCAATGCAAATCACTAAAACTATAATCTGTAATGAGCTAATTGCATACATTTAGTCAGCATAACAAGGTCTCAAATTGCATCGTGCAACAAAAGGAATCCTCATCTAACCTCAAATTAGCATCGGCATGTGGGACTTCATGCAAAAACAATTTAGCAACATTAATTTAGAAAAACTCCTAACTAGGGCTCTTATCAAAAATCAGCAGTTGGTTACCTAAAAGAAACACAATGCAATTGTACAATTTCCTTTCATATTTACCAATTTCAATCAGCATTCAAGGAAGTCTTCGTCTCACAGGTACCGTTTCTCGATCAGCATGGGACGGGGCAAAGGGGCAAGGTGGACGGGGCAATTGCCTCACGGCGGCAAGATAAAACTACTACTTCATGCAAAGGGATCAAAGTTAAAGTCTCTAGGGCAAGAATCATTTAAAGTCTCTTTCTCTCGATTAGAGAAAGCATCAGAGTCTCTTTCAAAATGGCGTCGCAGCAAGGTGGGCCATAATAGCTACAAAATGGCGCAATGGGTGCAATGTCGGGTAATAGCTACTTTCTTCTCGTGCACCTGGTTTAAATAGACAACAGTTCAAATCCAGTAGGGTCTTCCATTGGAGGGTTCATAGGTTGGCTTCAAATTATCCAATCAAAAACAACAGTTCTCAAGCTTTTACTTAAGCATACATTATCCTTGGAGACGGGTACGCAAGTTGCAACATTTTATACCAATTAACTCACTTTCAGAGCTTCCATTGTCCGCACCTGCAGATTGACCTTGGAGCAAAGAGAAAAATGCCAGGCTGGCACGAAACCTTAAGATAAGCATGTGAACGATCTCAGTGGAAAAGTACAGCTTCAAGCAGAAATACACGTTTATTAGCACATTGGAAAAATACGAGCATCTAAATCGTGAGACCAGACAACTAGGCCGAAGCCTGCACTAAAGTTATGCTAAGCTAAAACATTTCAAACAAGCAAATCATAGCACACGTTTACGATTATGTTAGATTCGTAAAATTCTAATACATCACGTTATATAAAGCACGCTTATAAATGTTGGCAAACTACTCTGAGGGCACATTTTGTCCCCGTACAATCTTTATTAGTTCGGTTAAAGTCACACTTGATTATTGCAGCACTATGTTTAAGCACTTAATAAATGTAAAACCTTCATTTCAGCTTCATCAAGAGGAGGACAACTACCTACTACCTGTAAAGAAAAGAAATCAAGAGACAGGAATCGTTTTCTTGCAAATGGACAATGGCAAAGTGCATGTGATGCAGGAATGACAAAAATGAAACTACAACCCACCTTCCACAATGTAGCATCAGAAATGGGATCATTACTATCCACAAATAGATGCCCTAATACATCAATTAGCTGAGGGCTTGGTGAAACTGTCATGGGCTATGAAACAATTTATCTGCACCTCTCAATAAGAAAGAGAGGCAATGCAGCAAACTCTCCAAACACAGATTCTCCAAATTATTGAGGTTTCCCAGAGTCATGGCTCGGCCATAGTGAAGTGGTGGTTATCTTAGGGAAAGAAAGGGGTCATATTGGCTAACCTTCTATTTGTACTGCAAAAAATATGACAGAAGATTGCTTCTGCTTCCCCTGACTTCATCATATGCGACCCTATGTGAGTGAAGTTAACACAAGAGAAAACTATTAGGAGAAAAAAAAGAAGGACAACTTCATTCAATGACAAAACCAATCCAGTAATGCCTCAGTTACCACAATGTTATTACTGTGGCAGATGGGGTCATATAGCTCAATTTGCCTGAAATAATAAGACAAACCTTTAAAATGAAGGCTGTTAATAAGCATGTTTTTCTACACAAGGAAGCAAACCCTTCAATAATATTGTCCCATTAGATTTAATAACGTAGAAGTCAAAGCAGTAACAGGCATGTAGTGTAAAACATTGGTGATTCAACCTCAGTATATGACACCAGAGACTTTTCTTCCCAGGGAGGTATTAAATATGAGATGTGCACATGGATACTAACAAGAATATCTAAAAGCCGAGATACAAGAGCCAGTTTGTGTGGGTGTAGTCCCATTGTTCCCAGAAGCCCTAATCCTAGGTACTGAATGTCCTGGGTTTGATATACTTCTAAGAGAAAGTTTAGAATACTCTAAAAGTTGGTTGGTGGAAGCATTGTATGTCCTAGAAGAACTGGATACCTCAATGGAAAAAAACAAGAAAAACTAGGAGAGAGCGAAGAATTAAAAAAGGGCCACATTATTGCCTTTTTTAAATAAGAATATATAGAATAAGGAAATGATTTTAGGGTAGCCCAGAAAGAAGGAACTGGTTTACAGGATGCATAGTCCCATGCTAAAGAGGAGGAAGACCCATCAGAGGGAAGACCCTATTTTGGGAAACATAGAGGACAACTCTATAGAAAAGAAAATGTAGAACAGCCATTATAGTTGGTAGTTCCCCAAGCATTCAGAGTAAACATTTTGTTTCTAGCATACACTCTTGTCAGTGGGTCATTTGGGGAGGGGGAGTGCAACAGAGTATACTTAACAAATTTTATTGGCTGTGGATGTTTTTCAATTATTCACCAGTATTATAAGGAATGTCCGATTTGCCAAAAAAGCAGCTGTGTATACCAACCAAGACACGCCTATATCCCATGCCTTTTATAGACTAATTTGTAAAAGGGTTTGCGTGGATTTTATTGGCCAGCTTCTGCCTTTCACAAAGGTGTATAAATTTACCTTAGACTTAGTTGTTTGAGCAACCAGGTATCCTGAAGCCATACATTTGAGGGGAGCTAATACTGTGTAGATTGCCAATGCCATGGTAAATGTCAAGTTTGTTTCCCACAAGCTATTTTTACCAATCAAGTAGTGCACTCATATCTAAGATGATAGTTCCAATGTGCAATCAACCTAGGCATCAAACAAATCTGTACCCCTGCAGACCATCCCCAAAATGATGGGTTGTTGGAGTGTTCAAATTCAACCACCAAACTTATGGTAGTGAATTATTAGGACTCAAACAACAGAAACTGGGACAAAATGCTCCTAGTGTCTCCTTGTTTAACCCAAAATACCAAGAACAGAAGCCTGCAGGGTTTCTCACTTTGAACTTTTATTTGGTCATAAACCTAGCACTATATTGAACATCACCAAAGTAGTGTGGGAGAACCAACCTGACAGGAGGAACCTACTTCTAGAATATGCAAATTAATTTGAAGAAGTAGGTTCAGGGGCAGTTCTTTGACAAAAACATGGAGAAGGTGATCGGACACCCACCCTAAACATCAGTAGAAAACTATATCCTAGAGAGAAAAAATATTAAATTCTGGAGAAAGAACGTTTGGCCATTAAATGGGCCCTAGAAGCAATAAAGTATTACCTTGCTAGTGCACCCGGTCCTTAATTAGTAAACTTATGAGGGGACGCGTATGGGTAAATGAACCTTTTGATTCGCATGGAGTATCCTAGTTATGGTGTAACCAATGTTCATCAATAATCAAATCAATAACCATTTGCAAGACACTAATCAGCAGTTAATAACATCACACTATGACATTGAGTCATGAACAACCACAACTCAATATACGTTTTATCAATTTTATTTCCCTATTAGTTAAAATACTAGTCATGGGGTTAATTCAAACTTTATTCAAAGCAAATCCATATTAATTCATTAGAAGGGGCCAAAAACATAATCTAATTGTAACTTGTATGAGAGTACATCCCAAAGCAGCAGCATAAGTCAATAACTGAATCGAAGGCGAATACGTCAACATGAGTAGCAGAGTTCAGCAAATCAGTCTGTCAATCATTTGTCACTATAGTTGTTAATGTCTAGAATAGGAACCTCACCTAACCCAGATTAGCATCTGCATGTGGGACTTCATGCGAAAACAATTTAGAACATGAATTTGGAAAAACATCTAGCTAAGAGGAAGACTATAAAAACAGCGCAGTTGGTACCTAGAAAGAAAAGGCACAAAAGTTAATTCAGTCACATTGTCATAGCTACCTGTCCATGATATGGATCAGCAACCAAGTCAGTCTACACCTTTAGGTTATCAATCGATCAGCATCTCATCAGGCTCTCAAGAGCATGAGCCCAATGACAGAATCTCAAATAGCCTTGGTGTTTCTCTCTCTCTGGACGTCCGCCTAACACCTTTCATCTGTTCTCCCGTTTTCCCCCTTTGTCACGGTATCATATCAAAGTCACCCAGACTATCCCCCAATTCCTAATCGGTCTACTAATCACCAGTTCCAATCTATGAAGTTTAATATTGCACAGTTCTCAGGATGTCGTTTGGTTCACTGCACGGTGTCCTTATCAACCGGCTCGTCAGGTATCGAAAATGTTGCATCTTCTTCTCCAGTCAATGTCTCCATTGTTCAAGTCCTGGGAAAGTACATCCTGTATGCTTTACAATGGTTTGGATACAAACTTTTATTCTGCCATCTCCTGTTCATGGTTCACACATAGGATTTTTGCTGAGCAGATTCTATTAAACAATAAGCGGTTCATGGTAAGTCCAGCACATTAGCTTTTTCTACATTGCGTGTTAATATTTGACTTCTGCACAAGGCCTGGCAAACTAGGCCACAACTTCGGCTAAGTTATCTCTACAATATAATGCAAAACATACGTTATATATTTCAATATGTCATACTACTACATTATTCAATTTGTTTTTCTATAATTCATACATGTTTTTCATTTTATTAGTACATTTGTGAATCTTGGTGATCGCTCTCCGAGGGTACATTTTCAAACGTGCACATTATTTTTCTACATTAATTACTCGAACTACTTAGACATTCATTAATAATTTTTAATTAGTATATCTGCGTTATCAGTCCCTCCTCTGATGACTAAATATGTCATCTCACTACCTTTATCATCAACAGTTTCACAGCTCTATTTCTTCAGCATTTTGCCTTCTTCTCAAATCTTCCCTATAGATTATTTCTCTATTTTGTTCTTCCCTCCTCTGAATATTTTTTGACCATCTCAATTTAATCTTTTGACACAATTTACATGAACCCCATAATCCTAATATACAAGCAATCACAATTAATATTCCCTGTATGATTTTTAATAATATTCCCCATTCCAAATGTTACTAAGCCAATTTCCCACTGAAGCAAATTCTTTTCCAACCTTTTCCCTAATACCTGGTTCCTTAAGTTCCTTCAGTTCTTTTAACTCCTTACTTGAGTTAGTCAAGTTAGTGAGTAAGTCTCTTATCTCCTTACTGTTATCTGGTATGTAAGAGCAGCAATGCCTAGAGTTAATAATTTTACAGACTCCGCCATACTTTGTTAGAAGGATGTCTAAAGCAAGACAATTTTGAAGAGTCATAGCTCTAGCCATAGCTAATTCAGTATCTATCAAGAGTATTGCCCCTGTAAAATTTGTCAACATGTTATCCACAATAGTCGACAACTTTCATATCTTGGACGAGTTCAGGATGACTCCCAGTGAAGGAATCACCGCACCAAATATATCTCCCACAACTGCAGAAGAGGATTCCCTCCTCTGTCGCTTTGGATGTAATTCAGTCAATTTCGGTAACTTCATTAGGTCATCTATCTGATAAATCTTTGGGAAAACTATCCCCACATAACATGTCCCATACCATCCTCTTGGAAGACGGTAATAAGTATTAAGTCCACAAATACAATAGATACCAGGAATAGCAGGGTCCTGACCATTCAAGTTAAAAGTTCAGTTACTCTGAAACCAAAACACATGCCTACATTCACTCGTTCCCACAAATAAAGCATCAGTGCATGATTTTGGTCTATATATACAAAGCTTCTCTACATGTAATGTATCTAAAGCTAATTTCCTCTGGGTCTTAATTGCAGTGTAAGCATAATCATTCTTGTAAGTCCTTTTCTCTAAGCCTTTTTCCAACTTCTCTTTCAGTGCTTTTCTCCTATCATCAGTATGCTCTATAAAGCTGTTCTTTAAAGGTGTAAGCAAGCATGTGAGATTGTTTCTATGCACGTAAGCAGTTCCAAATGTTAGTGTAGGCTCAAATAATCCTCTAACTAATACTATACCATGATCCTTAGCTACTCTACTTAAATACCTAATAATGGGAACAAACGGAAACACCAAGTCATAATTATAATAAAAATGTACTTTTGATTATAGAACCTTGTTAGAAGCAGACTACAGCTTATTCCATAGGTTAGTAGAAGACTGTGGTACGTAACTCCTTCCTCTACTGACAAAGGAATTTACGTACACACAAGACAATCCCTTGCATCCATCATCTCAACATATTCACTCAACAAACGATAGAAGACATTAGAAGAAAGCTCTCCTTGAGCATTATTATAGTCATGCAAATACTTCTCATCTAACTTAAACTTCTCTAAAGCTGTTAGTGTATTAGTCTCAGGAGCAGAAGTACGATTGGCTCTTTTCACATCAAGAACAGACATTCCTACAATCACTACTATAAACAAAAACCCACACATAATTGCCAATCCAATGTTCATATATTTAAAGTGCCTAACATTCCTAACTTGGTTATCAACTCAGCTATGATCTGTAAAGAATCAGAAATCAGAAGCAACTCTTATATAAGTCCTGTAAAAATAATCAAATAAGGGAAAAATTCTTCTCTCACAGTTCAGTCTCACATTTAGGAACCCTTTTCCTTTTCAAAGTCGATTAACAGCTTGTCACATCCGGTTTTTAATGTCAAATCAGGTTATCAATGTCTCTTCCGGTTTATTTTCAACAGTCTCTTTAAGGTATTTCAGGTTGGTTCAACAATTAAGCTCCTTGCTCACCTTCAGGTTACATCAAAATACTGACTCGAACCTCTCTATCAAAATAAAAGGACATAAACTTGTGTTGCCATTCATTAGTAGTTGCATACGCCCATTCAGGACCTACGTAATGCCAACTTGCTATTCTCTTTCTTTTCAATTTCCGATCACCACTTTTTTCTCCTTCACTCAATTCTTCTTTTCTCGTAGTATCTACTTCTTCCTCTATTGTTTCATTTATGACCACTTCCTTTCTTTTTTCTACTTGTGATTCAGGCCAATTATCTCCTTTACTTCATCCTTCTGTTAATATTCTTTTCGGTATTGGACTCTTCTCCTTCTCGATGGTGTTTTCTCTTGATGGACCCGCAATGGGCTCAGGAGGAGTCGGATCACTTTGACTTTGATCCGTCTCAACTCTTTCCCCTTCTTGCTCTGGCACTTGCTCTGTCTGCTTTTCAGCACTATCATCTTCTGAGAGGACCCCTGCTGAGCTAGGCTCTCCTGCTGTATCTGTTGAGATTGATTCTTCTGCACCCTCCTGTAATTCTTCAGTTTTGTCTCTTACAGGGGTAATAGAACCATCTTCCACAAGCTCTGGTTCAATTTCAGACCCTCCTTGTTCTTTTTCTGGTTCAGGTGCGACAACCTGTTTCACCGTTGTTGGTGCTCTCAACAACGCTTCTTCATGATCCAGTGGACATGCCACTTTCTTCGTATGACTCACGTGAATCCAGTTCGGGAGTGCTGCACACTTCACATCTGTCATATTTGTTAGGACCACCTGGTAAGGCCCTCTCCAGCGTGGCTCTAAACACATCTTGCGAACATGTTTTCGGACTGCGACCCAGTCGCCGGCTCCCAGATTGTGCCCTGGATTGTGGATGGGTGGCAGAGGAGTGGCATCCACCTGCTGAGAGAAAGAGCGAACCACATCAGCCAGACCCTTGCAGTAATCTAACACCATATCATGTGTAATATTCACAAGTGCACTGGCTGGAACTGCTGGTAATCTCATTGCTCTGCCCATGAGGATCTCGTGGGGCGATAGCCCTGTCTTCCTGTCAGGTGTATTTCTCATCGACATCAACACCAAAGGCAATGCATCTGGCCATTTCAGATTCATAGCTGTGCACATCTTAGCAATTCTTGATTTTAAGGTACCATTCATCTGTTCCACTAGTCCTGTTGCTTCAGGGCGATAGCTACAATGCAACTTCTGCTCAATGTTTAGTGCTGCACACAAGAGTTTAATCACTTCGTTGTTAAAGTGAGTTCACCTATCTGATTTTAAAGAGATCGAAAACCCTAAACGTGGTATCAACTCCCTAAGCAATAACTTTGCTACTGTGAGGCTGTCATTCCTTCTTGTGGGGTATGCTTCAATCCAGTGACTAAAAATGCACACAATCACCAACACACACTTCAAACCTCCACATGCAGGCATCTCAATGAAATTCAATTGCATTCTTCTGAATGGACCTCCTGCTCTTCCAGTGTGGCTCATATTCACCACTGTCTCTTTTCCCACATTTAGTTGTTGACAAATTATACAGCAATGGCATACTGCTTCTGCTGCCTGTCTAAACCAAGGCTTGAACCAGTCAATTTTAAACAGACGCACCATGGCATCCCTCCCAATGTGTGCCTGACCATAGTAGTACATGTTGTATAGAAAGGTACACTGTTCCAAAAAGACAATTGGATTAATAGATAAAAATGCAGGGACGAAAAGTGTCAGCGATATCATTGATATCAGGAGAGCCCTCAAGCACCCAAGGGGTGACAAGTATCATCACTGGGCTATCTCCTCGTCAGACCAGTGCTGCAATGTCTGGCGGACCACCCCGGCAGTAGGGATGGTGCTAAACCGAAGGCAATTTGCCAGGAAAAGGTCTGAAACGAATACTGACTGAGAGGATAGAAAGGGTGTAAGTGTGTGGGAGAGTATATGAAGGTTAAAATTAGCTCTGAGCCTTAAACATCACTTTAATGAATCAGGGAAAAAGGCGCAGGCCAAGATTAAAAGAAATCCAGAGTGTTAGTGGGAATAATGTCCCACTGTACTCTATAAAGAAGACAAGGGAGTGTGCCTAATCCTGTTAATTAGTGGTCAACATGTTTCGCGTCTTTTTTTGGTCAATAAATGATCCTGTGACGCTTCGTCAGGACCCGGAAAACTACTTCTCCTATTTAAAACAAGAAATACTAGAATGTCAGTTACAAACTGTAGACAAGTTGTCAATGTCAGTTGGTCAATTAGTCACCCATCCCACATTCGAGATTGAGCTTCCTAGGATCACGCTAGCCACAACCAAGGAGGTATTATTATTTCTGCTCCCTGGTCCATCAGGAAACCTGCCCATTTGCCACGCGCTGCCATTTGTGACAGTAAACTATTCGGCAGGACCATCTGACCTTCCCATATCTCATCAGGTCTTTGAACACATTTTAGTTTGGATCAAAGTTGTTTCTCTTCTTTGTCAACATTATTTTGTAGTGTTTTCAACTCTTCTAACGTACCAATCACATTTAATGCAAAACTTGTACACGTATTATCTTCCTCTGACATAAATTCCCACTTGTCTTTGAATGATATACAGTTCAATGCGCAAAACATTGAGACTTGATCCGCATATCCATTTCCCAGTGACATGTAATCCTGTGTCTTTAGATGTGCACTGCATTTCACCACGGCAATTTCTTCAGGCAACTGTAATGCATACAACAACTCTTTTATTCTGTCGACATTTCTTACTGGTGTACCAGTAGAGGTTAGGAAACCTCTTTGCGACCACAGCTGACCAAAATCATGGACAATTCCAAATCCATATTGGCTATCTGTGTAGATGGTAACTCTCAATCTTGCAGATACATGGCATGCTCTAGTAAGAGCTACCAATTCTGCTACTTGTGCAGAATATACACCTCAAAGCCAAGAAGCTTCTAAAGTACCTGTAATTGTACACACAGCATAGCCTGCTCTCAATGTTCCTGTACCATCTCTGAGATATGAGCCATCAACAAAGACAATTTGGTCATTTTCTTCCGTTTATTCCTGATATCAGGTCTGGGTTTCGTGCACAACTCAGTTACCTCAAGACAACCATGCTCAATGTCTTCTTCTTTTTCAATTTCAACAGCACCACTTGTGTAGTGGACTTGGCTAGTCTCTGACATCATTGGACCAATGATGTCAGAGAATAGAAGGGAGAGGTCGTGAGGATTCTTGGAGGGACGGTTGGGAGTTGAAGGAAGCAGGGAGTAAGCAGCTGGCACTGGTGTGGATGCTGTACAATAAAGACTTACCAAACGAGTCTTGGATCTGTGGACTTACTTCGGAACAGTGGCGACGAGGGTCTACAGCATCCACCGAACCTGGCGTGTGATGGATTGATGGCTGGGGCTTCTATCAAGTTCTGTGCAGTTGAAGGGAAGCACTGTGCTGATATTTCAAGTACTCCAATGTTGTGCAGTGTTCTGGGCTGTGACGGAGCGGCTTTCTTTTCCTCTGGTGTTCAGCAGCCTGGAGTGTCAACCTGCAGCCGTGTGGAGTGGCGCCGCGAGTTGGTGTGTGCCGTGAAATTACTGAGCTGCAGGTCCTGGTGACGGGAACAGAAGGTATTTGGCCGCATTTCATGTCACATTTCAGCATTTCTGGCATTTCGGCCACATTTCATCGTCTCGTGTTGTCAGCAGTGGCTCGAGCGTGTGGGCTGGCGCGTTCTTGAAGGTCGTGCACAATTTAATACGGGAAAGAATATGACCATTGCACTAGCGTGCAAGACAGTGCACGCTCCAAAGTTCTTCTGCAAACGTGCACGTTTGGCTTCAGCGGCGCTCCAAGGACTCTGCGCTGAGGAGACTGCCACGAAGCGCGACACCACACGGCGCGAGTCTCCCCAGCAGTTGATTTCCACCCTGATACATCGCAAGACTGACCCGGACGTCAGATCTCGCGTGTTTTACTGTAACAGTGTCTAGACTGCTAACTCATTTTTTTTCTGTGGGACAAAACCACATTTACATATACTTTTGGTACACTTGGTTCCTGGAAATGTTATATTTTATTGAAAAGGAACTGAAAGACAATATGTATATAACATAACTATTCTTGACTCAAGTACTTAAAGGATATATTTTTTTTTCTTTTTTTTCTTTCTACACTATGGCCCTCATTACAACCCTGGCGGACGGTGTTAAAGCGGCGGTAAGACTGCCAACAGGCCGGCGGTAAAAAATTTGCAATTACGACCGTGGCGGAAACCGCCAACAAAGACAGCCATTTTAACACTCCGACCGAAACGGCGGTACAAACAAACAGCGCGGCGGTCACCGCCATCAGACAGGCGGAAGACAATGTACCGCCCACACTATTATGACAGGCCAATCCGCCACCTTTTCCGGGGCGGATTAACCGCGGATAAAAACACGGCGGAAACAGGAATTTCGAAGGGAAAACGCTCACCTCTACACACTCCACGAGGAACGAGGACACCATGGACCCGGAACTCCAAATTCTACCTGCAATAGTCTTCCTGCTCCTGTACCAGGAGCACGAACGCCGGCGGCGAAGACCACGGTGAGTACTGCACCTACGACACAGGGGAGGGGGAGGCAAAATTTAGGCACACACACACACAACACCCCCACCCTCACCCACTACAACACACACACTAATACATATCTATACATTACAGTTACACCCCCCAAACCCCCTGGGAGAATGCAAAGACCAAAGGAAATGATTGTAACCATTGTAATCTATTAAAATACAGTACTATAAAATATATATACACTATAAACAAATATATACACCAATAATACAAGTCCAGGTATTGCACCATTTATAGTCCGTGGACCACTGGGCCCAAAATGCATGGGCGAGAACCACACTCGATACCAGATCAAAACAGAGGGAACACTGCAGGGGCATCAGATAGAAATACAACAGGCACCTCAGGGGGAAGGGAAGGGGGGGCACCTCAGCCGGATGAGTGCACAACGCCAGATCCACGAGGGGGCTCAATGCCCACTGTTCAATCCTGGGGAGTGCAAAGCCACAGTCTCTCAAGTCTCTACAGTGGGTGGTTTGCCCACTGCCATATCCTGGGGAGTGCAAAGCCACAGTCTCGCAAGTCTCTACAGTGGGTGGTTTGCCCACTGCCATATCCTGGGGAGTGCAAAGCCACAGTCTCTCAAGTCTCTACCTCTACAGTGGGTGGTTTGCCCACTGCCATATCCTGGGGAGTGCAAAGCCACAGTCTCTCAAGTCTCTCCAGTGGGTGGGTTGCCCACTGCATTATCCTGGGGAGTGCAAAGCCACAGTCTCTCAAGTGGATAACAGTCTCCACTGGTTATGGAGGTGGACTGGTGCCCAGAGTGCTTCATCCAGTGAAGGACAGAGGTAGTGGATGGATCTCTCCACTGGTTCTGGAGGGGGACTGGTACCCAGAGTGCTTCATCCTGTGAAGGACAGAGGTAGTGGATGGATCTCTCCACAGGTTCTGGAGGGGGACTGGTGCCCAGAGTGCTTCATCCTGTGAAGGACAGAGGTAGTGGATGGATCTCTCCACTGGTTCTGGAGGGGGACTTGTGCCCAGTGTGCATCACTCACCCCGTGACGGTCCCAGTTGCGTCAGTGCCCCTGCCGCTCCTGGGCTAGCGGTGCTTGATTTGGCGGTGCCCTGTTCAGCGGTGCTTGAGTTGTCGGTGCCCTGTTCAGCGGTGCTTGATTTGGCGGTGCCCTGTTCAGCGGTGCTTGATTTGGCGGTGCCCTGTTCAGCAGTGCTTGATTTGGCAGTGCCCTGTTCAGCGGTGCTTGAGTTGGCGGTCCTTCATGGCCCAGCGGGTCTTGTGCTGGCAGTCCTTCATGGCCCAGCGGGGCTTGCGCTGGCGGTCCTTCATGGCCCAGCGGGGCTTGTGCTGGCGGTCCTTCATGGCCCAGCGGGGCTTGTGCTGGCGGTCCTTCATGGCCCAGCGGGGCTTGTGCTGGCGGTTGCCTCCTGGGCAGCTGGGCTGGGGCTGGCGGGGCCCTTCTGGGCAGCTGGGCTGGGGCTGGCGGGCCCTCCTGGGCAGCTGGGCTGGGGCTGGCGGGGCCCTCCTGGGCAGCTGGGCAGGGGCTGGCGGTGGCCTCCTCGGAAGCTGGGATGGGGCTGGCGGTGGCCTCCTGGGCAGCTGGGCTGGGGCTGGCGGTGGCCTCCTGGGCAGCGGGGATGGGCTGGCGGTGGCCTCCTGGACAGCTGGGATGATGGCGGTCTTCTCCGCCGTGCTGTTCTTCCCAGATTTGCCTGGTTTCTTGTGGCCCTTCCCCACCTTGGGAGGTGTCACAGCTGAGTCCACACTCCCACCGGGACCCCTGGGAGCAGCTTTGGTGGCTGGAGTCTTCCCCCTCTACCGCCGGGCGCTGGCCAACTTCTGATGCTTCACAGGGGGGGGGGGACTGGCTGTGCTGTGGCTCCGTGCCACACTGGCTGTCCTGGTGGCCGGTGCACTCCACATACCTGTGACTACAGGCACCACTTGTCCCGGAGATGTTGTGGCTGAAGTGCTAGTTTGGGACCTATGAGATGGACGGGGTGGGGGAGGTGTGGGAAACAGGTCAAGCCTGGACAGGAAAAGTTTTTGGGGCACCCTGGGACTGGTAGCTGGAGGGGGTTTGGGAGTGGAGGAAGAGGTGGTGGTAGTAGGAGGTGTACGTTTGGTGACTTTGGGTGCAGGTGCATGCGCTGGAGGCTGTGGTGAGGTGGATGGCTGTTGGGTGGGTGTGTGCCTGCGTTTGTGTATCTTGGGAGGGGGTGTCACAGACACACTGGGAGAGGACACAGGGGACGTGTGAATGGTAGTGGGGGTGGTGACTGCACGTGAGCGGGGTGTGCTGGTGGGTGTGCTGGTGAGGGACGTAGTGGCTGTAGAGGTAGTGCATGCAGGTGTGTGTGTAGACGAGACTGGGAGGGAGGAGGGAGACGATGAGGAGGGGGACACAGTGGAGGCAGTGGATGTTGGTGTGTCTGCATGTGTCTGATGCTTGCGTGAGTGCCTGTGGGATGTGTGCTGCTTATGTTTGCCTGAGCTTCCCTTGTGTGGTGAGGTGTGTGCAGGCTGGTCTGATGGTGTGCTTGGGATAGGCAGAGGTACAGGGGATTGGATCTGGGTGGAGGAAGTTGGAGGGGGGAGGCTAGACACAGGGACAATGGCTGCCATCAGTGCTGAGGCCAGAGTTTGAAAGGCTCGGTGAAGGGCCGCCTGACCAGAATGAATGCCCTCCAGGAATGCATTAGTTTGTTGCAACTGCCTTTCTACACTCTGGATGGCATTCAAAATGGTAGACTGCCCAACAGTGAGGGACCTGAGGAGGTCAATGGCCTCCTCACTGAGGGCAGCAGGGGTGACTGGGGCAGGGCCTGAGGTGCCTGGGGCGAAGGTGATGCCCACCCTCCTGGGTGAGCGGGCACGGGGCGAAGGCTGAGGGGCTGCTGGGAGGGCGGTGCTGGTAGGGGGGTGGCGGCTGTACCTGTAGATGCGGGGGGCACAGATGTTGCCGCCACCACAAGGGTGCTCCCATCAGAGGACGAGTCCGTGTTGCTGGTCTCAGCTCCTATCCCCGCCGTGGAGCTCCCCTCGCCCTCCGTCCCACTGGTGAATTCAAAGTCCGTAGTGTGGCCCTCCATGGCCATGTGGGATGCAGCTCCCTTGTGCTCCGGTGCCACTGCTCCTCCGCCTGATGATGCTAATGCACACAAGAACAGGGAGACCACAAAAAGGGGGGGGGACAGAATAAAGACATGTTGAGTGCATGGATTACCTCTACCGTTGGCGGACACAGAAGCCCCCTGCACTACGCCGCGCTCTTGGGCTCTACAGTGCAATTCCTGGGAAATGGCCTACAAGGCTATGGACGACATCTGCACACAGAGGGGACACAGGGGCATGAATAGCTGTACTTGGCACTCTACAGAGGTGGGGTGGGGGGCCACAGGGCCATGCCTTACGGAGGGGCCTAGCCCACGGAACTCGCCCTGGCCGAGGGAAACCCACAGCCCTCCTCCCCCACCCAGACAACTCCACTGCGCGCAAAGTCAGCTGAATGAGAGTGTACTCACCCCCTTGTGTCTGCTGTGATGCCCTCAAGCGCCCATCCAACTCCGGGTAGGCCACCGCCAGGATCCTGAACATCAGGGGGGGCATGGTTCGACGGGCACCCCTCCCACATTGGGAGGCCATCCCCAGCTGAGCCTCCGCCGTCTTCTTGCTCCAGCGCCGAATGTCCTCCCATTTTTTCCAGCAGTGGGTGCTCCGTCTGTGGTAGACCCCCAGGGTCAGGACGTCCTTGGCGATGGCACGCCAAATATCTTTCTTCTGGTGGGCGCTGACCTACATGAAATGTACAGGGGAAGAAGAGAAGTCATTACCAACTGCACCGTCAAAGTGAGTGGCCCCAATCCCTACCCTTGCCATGTGGCACATGCACCCACCGTCTTTCATGCACGCAGACCTCTGCCCCCTTCCTTCTTAAATCCAGCCCTCTCCACACAGGCATAGCCCATACAACATGCTCCCTGTGTACTTACCTGTTTGTCTGGAGGACTGTAGAGTAGCGTGTACTGAGGGAGGACCCCATCAATGAGCTTCTCCAACTCCTCCGATGTGAAGGCAGGGGCCCTTTCCCCAGACGCACGAGCCATCGTCTCTTCCAGACTGAGGTCACAGCAGCACTTGCAGTGTAGGTCCTCTCCTGTCGAAGATCAGGTATCGAGTGATTCAACAGATAGAAAATGGCGGTCACGTTCGCGGCGGTCACGTCCGCGGCGGTGCGTACCATCACTGCCGGCGTACATCGTCATTGGCTCCTGGGACCCATGGGGTCCAATGTTAACCAATGCAGCATTGCGCCGCGGTCTCCGACCGCCTACCGCAACGGTGTACAACGCCAGCGCAGTTACCTCACATCCCATTGTCCCACTTTACAGGTCAGGCAGCCGCCATTTCATGGCCTAATTTCCAACTGTGTCACACATACCTAGGCCTAGTCTCAACACACATACAGGCCACCTTTTGTGTATGATTGGTGTTCTGTGTAAACTGTGGGTTCGTACCTCTGAGTTGTTTGACTCTGTGGTCGCTGTTGTCCTTCCTAGGCATCGCCCGCTGGGACATGTGAGGAGATGGCGGCATCCTCCGGTGTACCGACTGCTGGTGGACCTGTCGACAATGGAGGAAAGACATTTGATAATCACCTACAGGTTTGACCGTGCCACAATCCAGGAACTGTGTACCCAGTTGGAGCCAGACCTGATGTCAGCAATCCGCCATCCCACAGGAATCCCCCCTCAAGTGCAGGGGCTATCAGTGCTCCATTTCCTTGCAAGTGGGTCTTTTCAAACAACTGTGGCCATGGCCTCAGGGATGTCCCAGCCTATGTTCTCAAATGTATTGTCCAGAGTGTTGTCTGCCCTGCTGAAACACATGCGGAGCTACATCGTTTTCCCTCAGGTGGAGGATTTGCCTACAGTGAAAGGTGACTTCTATGCCCTTGGACATATCCCCAACATCATAGGTGCCATTGATGGGACCCATGTGGCTTTGGTCCCCCCCCCCACAGGAGTGAACAAGTGTACAGAAACCGGAAGAGTTATCATTCGATGAATGTACAGATGGTATGTTTGGCAGACCAGTTCATCTTCCATGTGATTGCCATGTTCCCTGGCTCAGTGCATGACGCCTACATCCTGCGGAATAGCAGCATCCCTTATGTGATGGGTCAACTCCAGAGGCACCGTGTGTGGCTATTAGGTGAGCCCCTGGAAGCAAGACAGTGGGAATGGTTGTCTGGGGTTATCCCTACAGGTTAGTGTGTGTCTAACAGTTGTCCCTCGCCATTTGCAGGTGACTCTTGGTACCCCAACCTGTCATGGCTACTGACCCCAGTGAGGAATCCCAGGACCAGGTCAGAGGAACGCTACAATGAGGCCCATGGGCGAACTAGGACTGTGATCGAGCGGACCTTCGGCCTCCTGAAGGCCAGGTTCAGGTGCCTCCACATGACAGGTGGATCCCTATTCTACTCACCAAAGAAGGTGTGCCAGATCATCGTGGCCTGCTGTATGCTTCACAACTTGGCTTTGCGACGACAGGTGCCTTTTCTGCAGGAGTATGGTCCAGATGGCGGTGTTGTGGCAGCTGTGGAGCCTGTGGACAGTGATGAGGATGAAGCAGAGGAAGAAGACATGCAGAACAGGGACTCAGTGATCCAGCAATATTTCCAGTGAAACACAGGTGAGAATACATTCCTGCCTACTACATGTACTTTTACACTACTACCTCTCTACTGTCTGTCGTTTTCACCCAGTGTATGGTCACTGAGTTGTCACTTTCCCTTATGGTTTCACAGATGTGGGTCCCAACGTGTGTCATCTACTTAGATTCCTCATGGACTAGAGCTGTGTGACATAGGTATGTTGACATTACTATTTCAAGTACATTTGGTCACTGTAATTGCAAATACACTATTTCGAAATCACAGACAAACTCCAGATCATTTTGTGCTTTAGGTGTGTTTATTTAAATGCAAAATATTGGAGGGGGAAGTTAAATGGTGAGGGGTGATGGCGGAGGAGTGTCCATGGCAGAGTCCAGTCTATTAGTCTCACAGGTGCATTGCCCATATGGGCATAGGAAGTGGAGCTGGGGCAGTTTAATTATGGACAGGGTGACAAAGTGGGACAGTGGGATGACAATCAGGGTGGTCTCATTTCTTGGCAGGGGTCTTGGCATCGTGCTCTGTCTTGTTCCTTGATCTCAGGGACCGTTTGTGGGGTGGTTCTCCCTCTGCAGTGGGTGGGGTGCTGGTGTGGTGGTCTTGTGGCGGGGCGTCCTGTCCACTAGCGCCGGCGGAGGTGGTGGGCAGTTCATCGTCCATGCTAGTGTCAGGGGCCCCTTGTAGTGCGCAGTGTCCCTCCTGGTGTTAAGTAGTTCCTTCAGCACCCCTACGATGGTGCCCAGGATGGAGCTGATGGTTCTGAGTTCCTCCCTGAAGCCCATATACTGTTCCTCCTGCATGCGCTGGGTCTCCTGAAACTTGGCCAGTACCGTTGCCATCGTCTCCTTGGAGTGGTGGTATGCTCCCATGATGGAGGAGAGGGCCTCGTGGAGAGTGGGTTCCCTTGGCCTGTCCGCCCCCTGTCGCACGGCAGCCCTCCCAGTTCCCCTGTGTTCCTGGGCCTCCGTCCCCTGGACTGTGTGCCCACTGCCACTGCCCCCAGGTCCCTGTTGTTGTTGGGGTGGTGGGTTATCCTGGGTTCCCTGTAGTGGTGGACACACAGCTGATTGACGTGTCCTGGGGACGGAGGTATGGGCCCACTGGGTGGATGCTGTGCTGGTGTTTCCAGAGGGGGGAAGGTCTGTGGTGGCCTGTACCTGTGTGAGGGGAACCGACTGTCCAGAGGCCCCCGATGGTCCGGGCTGGTCATCTAGATCCAGTTGGATAGAGGTGCTGTCATCACTGTGGGCCTCTTCTGTGGGTGGAGTGGACATGTCTGGACCCTCCTGTTTGGTGACTTTGGGTAGTGGTCCTGCAGGGGTGGAAAGGCATGATTATTGTATCTGTGTGTGGTATGGTGTGCAATGGGTGGGTGACCGTGTACCCCAGTGCTGGCATTCCTGTGTGGGAGCTTGTGTGATGATGGTTTAGGGGGGTGTATGACTATGTGCAGTGTGCATGCTTTGGTGATGGGTGTCCATGCTTTGTTGTTGCATGCAGGGCTTGGTGTTGGGATGTGTGGTTTGTGATATTGGTACATTTGTGAGGAGTTGGAGTGATAGGGGTGGGGGCGAGGGTGGGGGTATGTGATATCATGCAGGTAGGGTGGGGGATGTAATAGTTAAGATTTGACTTACCAGAGTCCATTCCTCCACCTACTCCTGCGAGGCCCTCAGGATGCAGATGTTGTTAGTTGTGGGTGAGGAGGTGGGGGTCCGCCGCCAGTCCGCTGAACCGCCAGGTAGTGTCTTGAGACCACGGAACTAACCTTCCCCCGTAGGTCGTTCCACCTTTTCCTGATGTTCTCCCGATTTCTTGGGTGTTGTCCCACTGCGTTGACCCTGTCCACTATTCTTCGCCATAGCTCCATCTTCCTTGCAATTGAGGTGTGCTGCACCTGTGATCCAAATAGCTGTGGCTCAACCCGGACAATTTCCTCCACCATGACCCTGAGCTCCTCCTCCGAGAACCTGGGGTGTCTTTGCCGTGCCATGGGGTGGTCTAGGTGATGTGTGGGGTGGTGTGTGTAGTGATAAGTGTGGTGATATGTAGTGGTGAGTTGTGTGAGGTGCGTGGAAGTTGTGTCGGTGATGGTGTTATGTGCCTGTGGATGCTGTTGTACTTGCTGGTGGTGTCTCTCTCTGTGCTTCGTTCTCAATTTTTGTCATAGGGGTTTGTGGGTGATGTGGGTGTGTGTTTTATATTGTATTGGGTGTGTGGGAGTGGTGTGTGTATGTGTATCAGGTGTGTGTATTTTGAATTGTCCAATGTGGCTGTGTTTTGTAAGAGTGTGTGTATTTTGAGCGCGGCGGTGTGTACCGCCAATGGAATACCGCGGTTGAAAGACCGCCGCGTGGATTAGTGTGTTGTGATAGTGTGGGCGTATTTCTGTTGGCGTGACCGTGGAGGTTTTGCTTTCGCCAGTTTATCACTGACCTTTGGTGTGGCGGACTTGTGTGGGTGTCTGAATTTTGGCGGGTTCCGAGATGTGGGTCATAATAGCTGTGGCGGAATTCCGCAGCCGCGGCGGTGTGTTGGCGGTCTTCTGCACGTCGGTAAGCGGCTTTTACCGCCAATGTTGTAATGAGCGCCTATGTCTCAAAAGGTTACTCAGTATGTCTCAACCACCACAATTTTCATCTGAACGTGGAGAACCCGTTCTACCTTAGAAAAAATGGGTTAATCTTTTTCAATCTTACTTGATTGCCATTGGCAGAGAAAAATTTTTGCCAGCAAGGAAACAAGAAATTCTTCTGCATAATTTATGTATTGAAGGAAGGAATATTTATGACAGCCTTGATCCAATTATGATTGGCACTGCAGATGGTGACCCTAGGGATGTATATGAAATGTCAGTTATGATGTTAAAGAAACATTTTGATACCCGGATAAATGTAGTCATGGAAAGACATAAATTCTTCATGAGAGCACAAGCTAGAGATGAAAGAGTGGGAAATTACATTGCTTCTCTTAAGACACTAGCGCAGACTTGTGAATTTGCTGGTTTAACTGACTCCCTTATCAGGGATCAACTGGTAAGATGTACCAATAATCCGAGAGTGCAAGAGAAGTTGTTAGCACAAAATCCCTCTCTGGTAGAAGCTGTTGCTATTGTGGAGAGTTTAGAGCATGCCACTTCCTTGGTTAAGGAAATTAAGAACACCACTTCAAACTGTTTAGCTGATTCTTCGGTTACCCTGGCAGTAGCTAGAATTTCCACTCAAGAAGGTTTATAAGAAAGGAAATCAGCGGCAAGTCATCTCAAAGGGGGCAGTGAGATGCCCAAAGAGCCCAAACTTAAATGTTACAAATGTGTCAGCTGTGGACATTTAGCAAACAATCCGAGATGTTTTGCTAAGAATGTCATCAGCAGAAATTGTGGAAAGAAAGGACATTTAGTAAAAGTTTGCAAAAATCAGAAGATAAATGTGGTAGATGAAGCAGTGTCAAGTCAACAGTTGATCTTAAATCTGAAACGTCCTGATACTCAGAATTACTCTATAAGTAGTGACACCAAGTTAGTTATGCCAAAATGTGATGTAGAGATTGATGGTAAAGTTGTTCCTGTCCTTGTGGACTCAGGATTTCCTTTTACCTTACTAGGTGATAAAAACTGGGAGGCAATTTTTGGTAATGATCACATTGAACTTTTCCCTCCTCACAATAACTCCATAGGCTATGGTGGACAGAGGATTGATTTATTTGGCTATTCATTGATGACAAATTCAAAGGGCGTGAAACTGTAGGGAAAATTTATGTGGCCAAACGAGGAGACAACTTGTTGGGGTGGAGACATCAAAAAGATCTGGGCATTATTCTCATCCCAAATTCCCCCGAACAAGTTCTTTCCATATCTCAAGTAGGAAATGAATCTTCTATTGTGAATGAATTCCCTGAAGTGTTCAGTGACAAATTGGGGTTGCTGGCAGATTTCAAGCATAAAATCATTTTGAAATCTTCTGCTAAACCAGTAGTACATAAAGTAAGGAAAGTACCTCATTTGATGTTGTCTCCATTGCAGAATGAGCTTAACAGGTTGTTGGGTTTGGGAGTTATAGAGGAAATTGAAGCTTCAGAATGGTTGGCTCCCATTGTTTTAGTTCCCAAGGACAATAGTTCTAAAATTAGACTGTGTGTGGACTTGAGAGGTCTCAACCAGTGTATATGGGTAGATCGCCAACCTTTGCCGAATATTAATGAAACCTTAACCATGCTTTCACAGGCCAAGGTATTTAGGGCCATGTGTACGAACACTTTTTCCCATAGACACAGAATGGGTAAAAACCTTTGCTACATCTGGCCCTTAGTGTGTTAGCTCTATCGGCAGCCTATCATCAAATTTTACTTCATGAGGACTCGAGACACTTAACTTCCTTTGTTACGCCTTTGGGAGCTTTTAGGTTTATTAGAATGCCATTTGGCTTAGCGTCGGCGGCTGCGTGTTTTCAAAGAATAATGAAAGGAGTGCTTAAGGGTTTGAGTTCTGTCTTATTCTTTCAAGACGATATGCTAATTTATAGTGAAGATGAAGAGGAACATGACATTGCTTTTGAAGCAGTTTTGAGGAGATTAAAGGAAAAAGGGTTAATCTTAAAGAAGGAAAAGTGCAGGTTCATGGTTGGTATAGTTTCCTATCTGGGGCACACCATTTCTGGCGATGGTATCAAACCTAAAGTGACACTGGCCAAATCAATCATATCAATGCCCACTCCCTCTGACAAAGATCAAGTACGCTCATTTCTTGGTCTAGCGGAACATTACTCGATGTTTATTAGGAACGGTGTGGATTTTGTGTGGTCCTCAGAGTGTGAGGAGGCTTTTAACATTGTTAAAACCAGAATTCGAGAGATGCCTACACTGGACCATTTTGATACTAGGAGGAAAACGTTGCTGTCCACGGATGCTAGCCTCAAGGGTTTGGGTGCAGGTCTCTCACAAGTGCTAGATAGTGAAGAGAGAGCAGTGGCTTTTGCCTCTCGTTCTTTTAGGGAGGCAGAAGTACGCTATTCAGTAATAGAGCGGGAAGCTTTGGCATGCAATTGGGCCATTAACCATTTTAAGTACTACCTGTGGGGGCTACCGTTTGTACTTAGAAGTGATCACAGGGCTTTGGTGCAGATGTTTTCGTGCCGTAATATGGAAAACACAACTCCGCGTATCAAACGTTGGGTAGAAGATTTAATGGAATATAATTTCCATGTGGAAAACCTCCCAGGGAAAGAAAACATTCCAGCAGATTTCCTTTCTAGATTACCTTTGACGGACCATACTACGGATGATCAGATTCCAATTTTGTGGATTAAGGAAGCAGCTATTGATAAGGAAAGATGGGAGTCAGAATGCGAAGGAGACACCATTCGCACTCTGGTTTCAGAATATGTTGTGAAGGGTTGGCCTGATTTATGCATCTGTCCAGATGGTGTTAAAGCATTTTGGAACGTCAAAGATGAATTGAGTATTGTTGGAAATGATCTGTACAGAGGTGATAGGTTGGTTCCCCCAGTTGGGTTGTACGAGAGACTGGTCAATTTAGCTCATGAGGGACATTTAGGTAGGAACTTAACCAAAGCTAGTGTCAGAGACAACTGGTGGTGGGGCCTAGATAGACAAGTTGAGACAGTTGTAACAAATTGTATGTATTGTGCAAGGAGTGATAAATCCAAAAGTGTAAGAACTGCTCCTTTATCCCCGGTTTGTGTTCCTGATGAACCATGGTGCAAACTAGATTAGATCTTGTGGGATCGTTTGAAACTCTACCTCACAATGAAAGATTTGTAATTGAGTTAGTTGATTATATGTCCAAGTGGGTCACTGCTAGTTGTGTGAGTGCTATCACCACTAAAGTTGACATAGAGTTTTTAACTGATGTCTTTGCTTGTGAAGGTATTCCGAAAGTGATAATCACTGATAATGGTGTACAATTTACTTCACTGGAAATGAAGAACTTTCTTAACAATTTGGCTATCTCTCACTTTCGCACCGCCTTATATTCCCCCCAAGCCAAAGGGTTGGTTGAAAAAATGAACCAGTTGGTGGTAGCTAGTGCACAGACTGCCATGGACAATTGTATCCCTTTAAAAACTGTCCTCAGGGAGAAATTATGGGCCCACAGGAATGCTCCTAATGCCGTTATGGGTATGTCCCCTTTTAAAATATTGAGAGGTAGATTGGCGGGTTCTAAACTTAATCCCTTGTGGTTGTTAGCTGATAAGGAGATTGTGAAATCACCAGTTGATGAAGATTCTACCCGACACAGAGTTATTGCGAATCAAGCAAAATATAAGGAAGCATTTGATGTTAAACATGGTGCTCCTCAAAGGCTGTGGCATGTAGGTGACATGGTGTATGTTAAAAAACCTTTTTGGTCAAGGAAAGGGGTGTTTAAGTTGATGGGACCGAAGAAGATTGTGCAAGTGAGAAAGAATGTTGTTGTTCTGGAAGGGGGTGATGTGTGGAGCATGTCGCGCTTAGCCAAATGTGTGAATGAAAGACCAATGACTGAGGGAATGTACAAGGAGGAAAATATTGGTGGATCTGATCCTGGAGAAAAGACTAGAAGGAGTGGAAGGAAGAAAACAATTCCCAAATACTTAGAGGATTTTACACGTTAAGGAAACCATGACAGTAACATTGTGTTACTGTCATGGTACCATGACAAGTAGCATTGTGTGTGATTATATATTGATTATATATTGATTATTTATGGTTATATCATTTTTTTAGTTGCATTAGCTATGGCTACATCTTGCCAATGAGCCCACTATTTTTTTAAGTGTTGTATTGTGTTGATCCCTTTTCCCTTCCTTGTATCCTTTATGTCGATGTGTTTGTAATGTTATTGAAATATAGTTAAGTTAAGTTATTTGATATTTCTATAGGAGGGAGATGTGTTGTGGACTTGGCTGGTCTCTGACATCATTGGACCAATGATGTCAGAGAATAGAAGGAAGAGTTCATGAGGATTCTTGGAGGGACGGTTGGGAGTTGAAGGAAGCAGGGAGTAAGCAGCTGGCACTGTTGTGGATGCTGTACAATAAAGACTTACCAAACGAGTCTTGGATCTGTGGACTTACTTCGTAACAACTTGGAAGTAAGTTTGCTGGGTTCAGCACTGTACATCTTTTCAATGTTACATTTGGAGCACTTAGAATGCTCGTCCCATACCTTGTCAGTCTGGCACAAGTCAAATACTGTGTTTTTGTCCTTGTCAGCAAGATCTCAACAGAGTGAGGTACCATTACCATCAGAGGGTGACCCATCAATTCTCCCTCACACTGTAAAAGGCTTTGACCAACTGCTGCAACTGCATGCAAACAACCCGGTAAGGCTGCTGCAACTGGGTCCAACGTAGCTGAAAACTACGCTACTGGGCGAAAAGCACCTCCATGGACCTGTGTCAAGAGAGATAAAGAACAAGCATCACGTTCATGACAACACAATATAAATGATTTCGTGTAATCAGGCATTCCCAATGCTGGAGCCCTGCACAAACTCTCTCTCAACTCAGTGAATGCTTTCTTCTGATCCTGGTCCAAAGTAATGGGATATGTAACATCCTTATGTGTCAGCTGCTGCAACGGTTGGCAATCTCAGCAAAATTTGGAATCCACTGACCACAATAACCTACCATTCCCAGAAACTTCCTGACATCTCTCTTTGAAGTCAGGGGACTTCTATGCAGTATCATTGTGATCCTTTCTCTGGAAATTCTCCTTGACCCTTTCTCCATTTGCTGACCCAGATATTTCACTGACTTCTGACAGTACTGCAATTTCAAAGCTGACACTCTATGTCTGAATTTTCCCAAATGATTTACCAGGGCAATCGAGTTGTACTTACACTCGTCCCTCGTTTTGGGTGCAATCAGTAAGTCGTCAATGTACTGCATCAGAGTGGATTGGTATGGCAATTCCAATGACTCCAAATTATTTTTCAAAATCTGATTGAACAAAGACGGTGACTCTTTGTATCCTTGAGGAAGCCTGCACCAGCTGTAGACTCTGTCTAGGAATTTGAAACTAAAAAGAAACTGACTATCCTCATGAAAAGGCACAGAAAAGAAGGCTTGTGACAAATCAACCACTGTGAATCATTCTGCATCGCATGGAATCTGAAACAATATTACCGCTGGGTTTGGCACCACAGGACAACACTTGACCACCATGTCATTCACTTTTCGCAAGTCTTGCACAATTCGCACTTTCCCATAAGGTTTCTTCAAACCCATTATTGGTGAATTACATGGACTGCTCAACACTTCTTTCAAAATCCCTTGTCTCAGAAAATCTCCAATTATCTGCGCCACTTTCACAAGAACATCTTGTGCCATGTTATACTGTGGAAGTTGCGGGAACACTACATTCAGCTTCAAAGTGATCTTAATCGGCTCCACTCCCTTGATCAAACCCACTTCTTTACCTGTCAGGTCCCACACATTTCCTGCACTGTACCCTGCAAGTCTGCATGTAATTCTTTCAAAGTAAACATCGGGAAAAACTCAATCAACGGGTAATCTTCATTAGTGGTTTCATTCTGTTTCAGGAGTTTGCTCTTCCTCGTCATCACTATTCGCCTGAATCACTATTCCAGCAGTTGAACTATTAATCAAACATCTGGTCTTGTACAATAAGGCCCTCATTACAACCCTGGTGGACGGGGGAGAAGTGGCGGTAATACCGCCGACAGGCCGGCGGCCAAAAAAATGGAATTATGACCATGGCGGTTACCGCCATGGTCATCCGCCACTTCTCCACTCCGACCGCCAGGGCGGTGATGACCGCTGGGCTGGAGACTTCAGTCTCCAGCCCGGTGGCCTTCATCAGACCGCCGGCGGTATAACGACCCTGCATACCGCCATGGATTTCAGGTGGTTTGGAACCGCCACAAAATCCATGGCGGTAGGCACTCTCAGTGCCAGGGAATTCCTTCCCTGGCACTAATAGGGGTCTCCCGCAGCCCCCTCCCCCACCCCCAAGTCCTCCCCCCACACTCCGCCACCCCCTGCCGCCCCCCAAAGGTGGCAGGACCCCCTCCCCACCCCTACCCCCCCAACACGCACAGACACACACCCCCACCCCAAACATGCACAGACACACACCCCTACACGCACACATACACTGCAACAACACATACCCGCACACATACAAACAGACATGCACACATTTCCCATACACACAACACACCCTCCGCATGCATACACTCACTCACACACCCCCTCAACATACTCACACCCCCATTCACGCACGCAACACACAACACCCCCCTCCCCTAACGGACGATCAACTTACCTTGTCCGTTGATCCTCCGGGAGGGGACGGGATTCATGGGGGCTGCTCCGCCAGGAGCTCCCCGTCACCGGAACACCGCCACACCAAATCATGGAACGTGATTCGGTGGGCGGTGTTCTGATGACGGGCGGTGGAGGTGGAGCAGCCTCCACTTCCCCGCCACCCGCCAGTATGGCTGCTGACGGATCTCCGTCCGAAAAAAGGACGGAGGGCTGCCAGCAGTCATAATATGCCGCGAGGAAAACCACCTGCACTGGCGGTCTTCAGCACAGCGGTTCCTCTGCGGTCTTTGTAAAAGACCGCCGAGGTCGAAATGAGGGCCTAAGTCCCTTCCCAGTAGGGATACTGGACTTGAATCACAGACTACAAACTTATGCAGTCCCTGAAAATTGCCAATCTCAACCTGTACCATATCTGTGGTTGGATTTATCAACTGTCTATTCTCTGCCCCTACAACCTGAACTGTTCTGCCTGAAAAAGGTAAGTTCAGAACTTCTGCACTTCTCACTGTAGAGCGCGTAGCTCTTGTATCCACCAGAAATGAGATAATATGACCCATCACCTTTCCTCTCACAAGAGGTCCTCTCTGATCTGCCTCTAAGGATGCTGCAAGCATGCATGGCTCCTCATCCGAACTATTACTCATCCATTTGTCGTTTATTTCTTTCTCATTATGTAATGGAAATTGGTGCACTGTGTCACTCCTTCTGTCTTGTCTCTGACCTGTGACCGGCTGATTAAGCATCATCTGTTGCTGTTCCATCTCGGCTTGAGGTATATGCATTTGCTGTCTAGGTACCATAGGAACCTGCTGCTGCATTGGCTGCAACTGTGTCATTTGTGCACAAGGCATTTGCACCTGCTAAATGGGTTGAAAATTCTGCACTTGATTCATATTATTCTGGAAATTCGGATTAAGTCCTCTCACTCTAGGGACTTTTACAGTTTGAAACGTTTTGACATTACTACTTTGCTGAACAACACCATCCTGCACCATCATCTGACACTCCCACTTCCAGTGTCCCACGTTTCCGCAAAGATAACACGCTAACATCTTCTTCATCCCTTGCACATCACTTGGAACCACTACTGCATTCAAATCTGGACCACGATTCATATTGACTCCCCGTCCTCTACCTCTCCCCTGGGGCTGGAACATAACAGTTCCCTGCTGCTGCGGTAGCTGCTGCATTAAAGCTTCCTGGACTCCTGTTTGTGCTGCCTTAATCTGCATCACCATCGCTTTTTCCTTCAACTTCTTCTGTTTTAAATCAATTTCATCACTACAGTATTTCGCATACTGCAACACCTCATCAATTGGCTTCGCTTGCCAACAAATCAAATGACTCTTAATCATCTGACCTACTTCAGGTCTCAATCCTTCCACAAACCTGAACACAAAGTGTAGCATGTCTTTCGGCCCAATCGCTTCTTTACCACTGTACTCCTTGAACCCTTTCAACAACCTGTCATAGTACGCATGTATCAACACTTTTACTTCCTGTACTGTCCTATCAATTCTCTGCCAATCAATATTTTTAGGCGAGATTCTCGTCTTCAGGAATTCAATCACCTTACAATAATGTTTCATCACTTCGGGTGATGGTGCACCTGTAACTCTATCTCTTTCCGGTTCACTCGTCGGCAAATCTACTGCTCTCATACATTCAACCCACAAATCAGCTAGCACTACTATCTCCGAAAGAATCTTCAGCTCTTTCCACAGACATTTCGAAAGCTTCACAAATCTATCTGTCTGCTGGTACCATTCAACCGGTTTCTCCCTCAACTTTGGATAATCATTTGTGAATGACAGAAGATCACTTCTGTGCCAAGGAACATGAACAAATTGTCCTCCTGGAATTTCCCTCATTGGTAAAATTTTACTGGATCCTTTTCTTTCTGAACACTTTCAGACCCTTCTTGTGAATCTCGTTTCAATTTATCCTTCTTCTTTGCCCATCTGCCTTCCCACTTCTCTAATGGTCCCCAAATCTGAGCACTCTGCAATAGTTCTTTAAGATGTGCTTTCATCCCAGCTGATATCATTTGTTCAAAATCCTTTGCTTCAAAATCTAACCTATAACTTCTTTTCAAATACTTTGTATTCTCAATTTTTTATGTCATGCGTCTCTGCCAAATCTGCCAATTTCTGATGTACTTGACCAACTTCTCTGGTGATTCTCGGACACAAGTATCTCAGCTCTTCTTCAGTATAGGATTCTAACCTATTCACTCCCATTGATCCCTCAACCAGTTCAGTCATTTCCGTAGCCAGCCTTACGCGACCAATCTGCTCTTCACCCTTGCAAGTGTTTCGTGGGGTATTCAGACTATCTAACTACTCATTTAACTGCTGTGCTGTCAGTCCCTGTAATGAAACATTACTTGCGTTCGCCAATGGCACCTGCTGTACCACTGCACCTGGAGTTTGCGGTGTCAAACGCTTCAAGCTCTGACTTACACCTGGCCATTTACGGCATCTGGAGGCGCAACAAGGGGACTAAGGTCCATTAATGGCCTAAATCCATCAAAGGTCTGACCCATAGATGAAACCACCTGCACATGCTCTCTCACCCTCATCCTCACGAGGCTTTGTGACATTTCACCCTGTTCTCCTGCAATCGGCTTTTTCTGCGCAAATAATGGTACCGCTGGACCAACAGTAATTGGCAACGATATTGCATCTGGTGCCGTTCTGACACCCGCATTTTGTGGAAGGGCTACGCCCATGCTCTGGTTCATCACTGGTGTTACATCTGACTGTGTCCCTGTCATTGGGGTGAACTTTGGTAAACCCTGTGGCTAAGGCATCAACATTGGAGTCGGCTCAGTCTGAACTAGCATCGGCCTCAGAACCGCTTGCTCCGCATGTACCACTAAGTTCAAGGTTGTCTCGAGAATTGGTATCTCAGGATAAATTCTTGGTACTGGTGGTGGGTGCAACTGTGCTTGGACCACCGATGTAGTTACTGCATTAGGAGTACTCTGCACTACCCCTTGTACCTGTCCATTATCTGCTTGCACTGGTCCCACTGTCCCCGACACTTGAGCTGGGGCAGTTAGAGCAGTACTAGTACTAGGACCCCCCTCATGCACCGCATATGGTGGAGGTTGGTCTCTCAACACCTGAGTAATAAGATCCTCAACATCTGAATCTTCCTTTTCTACGTAGGTCTTTTTCTTCTTCTTACTCCCTGACAAACTCTTATTACTCTTGCTAGTTTCCTCTTTCCCTTCCGACGCATCTTCCTCTGTGATAGCAGGAAACAACTTAACATCCTGCAATGTCGCTGTTCTCCACCTCTTCTGTTTCCAATCCCATCTTGCCTCTGCAAGAGACTTCTCTACTTTTCTTATTCTTCTCTGGAATTGGTTTTCTTGCTGCTGCCTCGCTAAGAGCTCCCAAACCGCTAATGCCTCAAACTGTGCTGGTCTCGGAAGAGGCTTTGTCTCATACAATGTCATCCGCAACTGACCCAGAATTCTCAAATTAAATGTTCCATGCTCTGGAAACGCTAAAGCTCCCTGCTTCTCGGTCAATTTGCACCATTGCTTTAACGAAAGACATGGCACAACACCTCGCTTCTCCATCACAATATAAGTCGGAGAATTTCCCGGTGGGGTAGGCTCCCCCACTTTCACCTTAATGTATGTATCACCCTTCATGTCATTCCTAAATGCTTTGAAAAACGTCTACTTTCTCTGTTGTTTTTATTCGATTCAATAAGGGAATGACTTTTACTCCCAGGATTCCCTTCACCCACCTTCTCAACCAATTGTCTCTCACGGACAGCTGCCAATCCGCTCGCGACTCTTCTTACTAACCAACATATCCCAGTGCGGCTCACTCTGATGTCACACTTACACACTACGACTGACAAAGTCTTGAGGCTCGTCCTCCTATTCTCTGACTCACACAAAACTAATGCAAATTATTGCGAGCACTAACCAAAACCCAACAACCAAAAAACAAACCTGCTGGTTTACTACAGGAAGGTACACAATCGCTTCAGAGACCTTACAGATTTTCACTGATGGCCCTTTTGGCTCATGCAGCTATACCTCCTTCTCAGTCTCCCACATTCGCAAGCAAATTCGACCCACAAATTTTACTCTCAACTGATCAATGGGTCTGTCCTGGTGCACATAGGACTTGCCAAATCTCAGTCAAAATTTTCTCTTACTCTCTTGTCACACACACCGACTTGTTGACCACGCCTGATCAACCTACTAAACCAGACAGATTACAACATATAACCAAACATTTTATAACATACCTCCTTCACTTGTTAATATACTCTGGAATCTTAGACCACGCAGGGTCTGTACATCACCAACAACCACGTGGACAATTTCTGAGAACAAAGTGCCACACACATATGAAGTTTGATTACTTCCCTACTCTCGTACTGCGGAGTACGCACACTCCTACTAAATCTCAACTGGAGTACACAGACTCCCTACTTCCCTCGCATATGTCACAATTCACCTGCGATTTGCAGAAGCCTTTGCAAGCACAATATACCACTTTCACACTATCACTAAAACGCCAAGAACATACCCAACTCTACCTGCAGGATCCAGAATCTGGGAAAGTCATTTTTGGGCTCAAGGGGACATCATTCTTGCTACAATTGCCATTACGAAAAAAACAAAATCCAAATCACAATAATAATGAACAACTAACCCTAATTCAAACTACCACCATAACCATCGTCACCACATAACCAGTCCTCCAAGGAAACCAACCATCCTCTGCTACCAAAATCTGCTAGCGCACCAGGTCCTTAATAAGTAAACTTTTAAGGGGACGCGTATAGGTCGATGAACCTTTTGATTTGCATTCAGTATCCTAGTTACGGTGTAACCAATGTTAATCAATAATCAAATCAATAACCATTTGCAAGACACTAATTAACAGTTAATAACATCACACCATGGCGTTCATTCATGAATAACCACAACTCAATATACGTTTTATCAATTTTATTTCCCTATTAGTTACAAAACTAAGTCATGGGGTTAATTTAAACTTTTTTCAAAGCAAATCCATATTAATTCATTAGAAGGTGCCAAAAACATAATCTAATCATAACTTGCATCAGAGTACGTTCTAAAGCAGTAGTTTAAGTCAATAACTGAATCAAAGGCGAATACGTCAACATGAGTAGCAGAGTTCAGCAAATCAGTCTGTCAGTCATTTGTCACTATAATTGTCAATGTCTAGAATAGGAACCTCACCTAACCCAGATTAGCATCTGCGTGTGGGACTTCATGCGAAAACAATTTAGAACATGAATTTGGAAAAACATCTAGCTAATAGAAAGACTATAAAAACAGCACAGTTAACCTAGAAAGAAAAGGCACAAAAGTGAATTCAGTCACATTGTCATAGCTACCTATCCACGATGTGGATCAGCAACAAAGTCAGGGGGTCATTCTGACCTCGGCGGTAAAAGGCCCTTACCGCCGGTCAGAAGTGCGCCATTCTACCGCCGCGGCCGCGGTAAACCGCCACGGTCATTCTGACCACCAACTGTGAAACCGCCAAAAATCCGACATCCAAAGAAGGCCGCCACATCAGCGGGCCGCGGAAAACTGGAGATGACCAAACCTCCACCGTCACGCCAACACAAACACGCCCATGCCATTCTGACCCACGAATCCACGCGGCGGTCTTTCAACCGCGGTATTCCATTGGCGGTACACACCGCCGCGGTCAAAATACACACCCAGCTCCAAAACACTGCCACATTGGACATTTTGAAATACGCACACCTGAGACACATACAAACAACACACCCACACATCCAATCAACTATAAAACACACACCCACATCACCCACAAACCCCCACTAGTTGGAAATCGGAGCGAAGGCGAGAGCGAGAGAGATAGAGATAGAGAGAGCGAGCACAGCAAACGAAAACCCCAACACACACAGGAACCCAACTTCATCACCCACACCACATTTACGCACACATCACCACATATCACCACGCACATCACCACAAACACCACCCCACACCTCATCCACACCACCCCATGGCACCCCAAAGACACCCAAGGTTTTCGGACCAAGAACTCCGGGTCATGGTGGAGGAAATCATGAGGGTTGAGCCCCAGCTCTTCGGCACACAGGTGCAGCACACCACCATAGCAAGAAAGGCTGAGCTATGGCAAAGGATCGTAGACAGTGTCAACGCTGTGGTACAGCATCCCAGAAATCGGGAAGATATCAGAAAGCGATGGAACGACCTACGGGGGAAGGTGCGCTCGATGATTTCCAGGCACAACATCGCTGTGCAGAAGACTGGCGGCGGACCCCCACCCACTCCACCCCAATTCACAGCATGGGAGCAAGAGGTGGTAAACATCCTGCATCCTGATGGCCTCGCTGGAGTACAGGGAGGAATGGACTCTGGTAAGTCGAATCTCAACTACTTCACCCCCAACCACCAGCATGCCAACCCCCCCCCTCACCCCCAATCTCAACCCCCAGCACACAACCTCCCTGCCAATGTCTCACCAGCACAACCCACCCTAAACAACACCAACCCCTGAATGCCAATACAAACCATAGACAGCCACCACCAAAGCATGACCATTGCACATACCCATACACCCCCCCCCCAAACCCTCACAACACCTCCCACAAGAGAATGCCAGCACTGGGGGACAAGGGCACTCAAAATGCACGCCATGGCACACACAGAAACAATAACCATACTCCATTACCCCTGCAGGGCCCGAACGCCAACACACCGCCACGGAGGGTCCAGATTTGTCCATCCCACCCCCAGAACCGGCCCCCAGCGAGGGCAGCAGCTCTGACGACCTAGAACCTGACGACCAGCCCGGACCATCGGGGACCTCTGGACAGTCGGTTCCCCACACACAGACACAGGCCACAGCAGACCCAAACCCCTCTGGGAACACCAGCACAGCTCCCACCCAGCGGGCCCATGCCTCTGTCTCGCGGACGCGTCAATTAGCGGTGTGTCCGCCACTACAGGGCACCCAGGCTGACCCAACACCCACCCCAACAACAACAGGGACCTGGGGGCAGTGGTAGTGGGCACACCGTCCAGGGGACAGAGGCCCGGGGAAACAGGGCAACTGGGAGGGCTGCTGTGCGACAGGGGGGGGGGACAGGCCCAGGGAACCGACTCTCCAAGAGGCCCTCACCACCATCATGGGAGCATATCATCACTCCCAGGAGACGATGGCGACGGTACTGGCCAGGTTCACCGAGATCCAGGCACAGCAGGAGGAACGGTACATGGGGTTCAGCAATGAACTCTGGAACATCGCTACCGCTATGGGGACCATAGTCCAGGCCCTCAACCGGATAGAAACCACATTGCGGGACCATGTGGCACTGCAAAGGGCCCCTGTCACTATCCAGGAACAGCCTACCACCTCCGCCGGCGCTAGTGGTCAGGAGGCCCCCACAGAACGACGGGCCACCAGAACCCCACCTCCTGCTGAAGAACAACCACCCCGCAAGAGGAACCTGAGATCTCAAAGGAAGACAGAGTAGGATGCCAAGACCCCCGCCAGCCTAAGATCCCCCCGGATGTCATTCCACTGTCCCACAGTGTCACCCTGTCCAACCTTGAACTGCCCCTGCTCCATCCTTCCACAGCCATATGAACAATGCACCTGTGCGACCGAGAACTGGACTCTGCCATGGACATAACTCCACCCTCACCCATCACCGTTTTAATATCATGTACCAATATATAGCACTAAAAATAAATCACTCATTGCACATAAATCATTCTGGAGTCAGCCTGTATTATTTACAAATGTATAACACATTACTTATCAATAATGTTCTGTTATTTATGTGTGGACAACATACCGATGTCAATAAGCATTAGTCCATGGGCTAACCAAGCAAAAGTCACGCAGTGGGTCATACAGCACTGAAAAGGGAAGGGAAAAGCAAACTTCAGTTTAAAAGAACTGGGGGGAAATACACAAAGTAAAGATGCAGGGGGCATTCAGTAAATGTTAAATGGCGTGGGTGATTCCTACCTGTGTGCTACTGAAAATACTGTTGGATAACTCTGTCCCTGTTGTCTGGGTCGTCCTCTTCGTCTTCCTCCTCTTCACTCTCCGCAGGCTCCACAGCTGCTTCAACACCACCATCTGGACCATCCTCCTGCAGGAAGGGCACCTGACGTCGCAATGCCAGATTGTGAAGCATACAGCAGGCCACGATGATCTGGCACACCTTCTTTGGTGAGTACATCAGGGATCCCCCTGTCATATGCAGGCACCTAAACCTGGCCTTCAGGAGGCCAAAGGTTCTTTCAATGATCCTCCTAGTTCGCCCATGGGCCTCATTGTACCGTTCCTCTGCCCTGGTCCGGGGATTCCTCACTGGGGTCAATAGCCAAGGCAGGTTGGGGTAACCAGAGTCACCAATTAGCCACACACGTTGTCTCTGTAGCTGTTCCATCACATAAGGGATGCTGCTATTTCGCATCACATACGCGTCATGCACTGACCCAGGGAACATGGCATTCACATGGGAGATGTACTGGTCAGCCAAACAGACCACCTGGACGATCATCGAATGGTAACTTTTCCTGTTTCTGTACACCTGCTCATCGTCTTTTGGGGGTACTAAAGCCACATGGGTCCCATCAATGGCACCAATTATGTTGGGGATATGTCCAAGGGCATAAAAATCACCCTTCACAGTGGCCAAATCAACCTCCTCAGGGAATACAATGTAGCGCTGCATGTGTTTCGTCAGGGCAGACAACACTCTAGACAAGATTTTTGAAAACATAGGCTGAGACATTCCAGATGACATGGCCACTGTTGTCTGGAATGAGCCACTTGCCAAAAAATGGAGGACTGACAGAACCTGCACTAGAGGGGGAATTCCTGTGGGTTGGCGGATGGGGGACATCAGGGCTGGCTCCAGCTGGGCACACAGTTCATGTATAGTGGCTCGGTCAAGTCGGTATCGTAGTATGATGTGGCGTTCTTCCATTGTCGACAGGTCCACCAGCGGTCGCTACACGCGAGGATTCATCCTTCTCCTCGCAAGTCCCAGCGGACGGTGCCTAGGAAGGACAACATGGCGCACAGAGTCAAGCAAATCATAGGTACGTTCACCACTGCATGCATAGCACATGATTATCTATGTATTGAAAGGCGTGTATGTGTGGCAATGCAAGGCCTAGGCCTGTGTGACGCAGTACAAATAATGCCATGTGGGCCCTTGAAATGGCGGCTGCCTGACCTGTGAAGTGGGACAATGGGATGTGAGGTCAATGCGCTGGCGTGGCACACCGTGGCGGAAGGCGGTCGAAGACCGCTATACGAAGCCGCATTGGCTAACATTGAGGCCTATGGGTTTCAGGAGCCAATGACGAGGTGCGCCGGCGGTCGCGGTACGCACCGCCGCGGTACGCACCGCCGCGGGCGTGACCGCCATTTTCTATCTGCTTAATCACTCGAGACCTGATCATCCACAGGAGAGGACCTATACTGCAAGTGCTGCTGTGACCTCGGTCTGGAAGTGACAATGGCTGCTGCGACTGGGGAAAGGGCCCCTGCCTTCACGTCTGAGGAGTTGGAGAAACTCGTGGATGGGGTCCTCCCCCAGTATGCTTTACTCTACGGTCCTCCAGACCAACAGGTAAGTACACTGGGTGCACATTGAATGGGCTATGCCTGTGTGGAGTGGGGTGGATGCTAAGTTGGTGGGGTGGGGGGCGAATGAGGAGTGCAACGCACGACAGCTGAGAGCATGTGCCATATGGCAAGGTTGGGGAGGGGGGGCCAATCGCATCTAACATGCAGAAAATTCATGCTTTTTCCTTCCCACCCTGTACATGTCAAATAGGTCAGCGCCCATCAGAAAGTGGACATTTGGCGTGCCATCGCCAAGGAAGTCTGGGCCCTGGGGGTCCACGTCAGACGGGGCACCCACTGCCGCAAGAGGTGGGAGGACATCCGCTGCGGGACCAGGAAGACCGCTGAGTCACTGCTGGGGATGGCCTCCCAACCTAGGAGGGGTGCCAGTCGTACCCTGACCCCCCTGATGTCCCGGATCCTGGCGGTGGCCTACCCTGATTTGGATGGACGCTTGAGGACATCACAGCAGACACAAGGGGGTGAGTATCAGCACATTCTGCTATCTCTCTGCGCAGTGGAGGCGTCTGGGTGGGGGAGGAGGGTTGGGGGTGACATTAGGCCAGGGCGCTTTCTGTAGTGTAGTCCTCTCCTTTAGGCATGGCCCTGTGCTCCCGGCCCCCACCTCTGTAGGGTGACAAGTACAGCTATCGATGGTCCAGCATCACACATGTGCGCCTTTGTCGTCTCTAGACCTGTTGTCCTAGTCCGAAGTACTGAGTAGTGTACCCCGAATGCGCGGCTTAGTGCATGAGGCTCCTGTGTCTGTCCTCTCCGCCAACGGTGTTGACATTGCATGCACTCAACCTGGTCTTCGTTTTTCTCCCCCCACCCTTCTTCTTCGTCTTCTTGTGCATCTGTGCATTAGCATCATCAGGCGGAGGAGAATTGGCATCGGAGCACGAGGGAGCTGCAAGTCACAAGGCCCCGGTGGGACCAGGAACAGACACCGAGGGCACCAGTGATCCGGAGGGCGAGGGGAGCACCACAACGGAGACCGGTGGTGACACCAGCGACAGCGACACGTCCTCGGATGGGAGCTCCCTAGCGGTGGCGGCAACATCCGGGCCCCCCGCCTCTACAGGTACAGCCGCCACCCAGCGCACCAGCCTCACCCTCCCAGCAGCCCCTCAGCCTACGCTCCGTGCCCGCTCGCCCAGGAAGGCAGGCGTCTCCTTCGCCCCAGGCACCTCAGCCCCTGCCCCTGTTACCCCTGCTGCCCTCAGTGAGGAGGTCATTGACCTCCTGCGGACCATCATTGTTGGGCAGACTACCCTTTTGAATGCCATCCAGGGGGTAGAAAGGGAGGTGCATCGGAGAAATGCCTACCTGGAGGGCATTCATTCGGGTCAGGCTGCCCATCAACGATCGTTCAATGCTCTGGCCTCAGCACTGACGGCAGCCATTGTCCCTGTTTCCAGCCTCCCTCTTCTGACTGCCTCCAGCCTGTCTCTGTCTCCTGTTCCTCAGCCTATCCCATCCACACCATCAGACCAGCCTGCACACACCTCAACACCCAAGGGCAGCTCATCCAGACACAAGCACCACAGAACCCACAAGCATTCACGCAAGCAACACCCAGATGCAGACATTCCAACAGTCACTACCACCTCTGTGTCCCCCTCCTCCTCGTCTCCCTCCTCCCTCCCTGTGACGTCTACACTCACACCTGCATGCACACCACCATCAGCCAGTGCTTCCATCACCAGCACACCCTCCAGTCCAGTCCGCACACGTGCAGTCACCACCCCCACTACCATTTACACGTCCCCTGTGTCCTCTCCCACTGTGTCTGTCACCCCCTCTTCCAAGACACACAAACGCAGGCAGACACCCACCCAACAGCCATCCACCTCACGACAGCCTCCAGCACAAGCACCTGCACCCAAAGACAGCACACCTGACTCTCCTACAACCACATCCTCTTCCTCCACTTCCATCACCACTTTTCCTACCTTTTACCTTGGTCCTAAGAAAGTTTTCCTTGCTAATCTTGACCTCTTTCCCTCCACTGACCCACCCCCTCCATCTGCAAAGAGTCCCAAGAGCACCTCAGCCACCACCAGCCCAGCTTCGAGTGTCACTGTGGTGCATGGGTTCTGGAGCCCACCCTTTGCCAGCAGTGACACTTCAATCAGCAGCAAGGGGACAGCCAGCACCCCACCAGGCAAGAAGACCAGGAAGCTAAAGGGCCGCCGTGAGAGGACTGACATGGCTGCCCCCAAGGAGCAAAGTTCACCCACTTCACCAGCCACAACATCTAGGGGAGGCAAGGGCCCGAGAGCCCCATCTAAGGAGCGAAAGGGCAGCAGGGCGGAAAAGTCAGCCAGCAGGAGCGCGGAGCAGGAGGGGCCCACAAGCCCCATCCCTGGTGTTAGGAAGGACACCAAAGGGCCCAGGACTCCGTCACCGAAGGGTCCAGCAACAGCACGGTCGGAGGGCGACTGAGCAGGGAGTCCAGGCCAGGTCTGGCTCCCTTGACCTACTGGACGAGTACCGCTGAACAGGGCCCCGCCGTGGAGAAGAGCACCGCTGAACAGGGCCCCGCCGTGGAGAGGAGCACCGCTGAACAGGGCCCCGCCGTGCAGAAGAGCACCGCTGAACAGGGCCCCGCCGTGGAGAAGAGCACCGCTGAACAGGGTCCCGCCGTGGAGAGGAGCACCGCTGAACAGGGCCCTGCCGTGGAGAGGAGCACCGCTGAACAGGGCCCCGCCGTGCAGAAGAGCACTGCTGAACAGGGCCCCGCCGTGCAGAAGAGCACCGCTGAACAGGGCCCCGCCGTCTCAAGCACCGCTCCGCTGGGCCCTTCATCTCAAGCACCGCTCCGCTGGGCCCCGCCGTCTCAAGCACCGCTCCGCTGGGCCCCGCCGTCTCAAGCACCGCTCCGCTGGGCCCGCCGTCTCAAGCACCGCTCCGCTGGGCCCTTCATCTCAAGCACCGCTCCGCTGGGCCCTTCATCTCAAGCACCGCTCCGCTGGGCCCTTCATCTCAAGCACCGCTCCGCTGGGCCCCGCCGTCTCAAGCACCGCTCCGCTGGGCCCCGCCGTCTCAAGCACCGCTCCGCTGGGCCCCGCCGTCTCAAAAACCGCTCCGCTGGGCCCTTCATCTCAAGCACCGCTCCGCTGGGCCCCGCAGTCTCAAGCACCGCTCCGCTGGGCCCTTCATCTCAAGCACCGCTCCGCTGGGCCCCTTCATCTCAAGCACCGCTCCGCTGGGCCCTTCATCTCAAGCACCGCTCCGCTGGGCCCCGCCGTCTCAAGCACCGCTCCGCTGGGCCCTTCATCTCAAGCACCGCTCCGCTGGGCCCCGCCGTCTCAAGCACCGCTCCGCTGGGCCCCGCCGTCTCAAGCACCGCTCCGCTGGGCCCCGCCGTCTCAAGCACCGCTCCGCTGGGCCCCTTCATCTCAAGCACCGCTCTGCTGGGCCCTTCATCTCAAGCACCGCTCCGCTGGGCCCCGCCGCCTCAAGCACCGCTCCGCTGGGCCCTTCATCTCAAGCACCGCTCCGCTGGGCCCCGCCGTCTCAAGCACCGCTCCGCTGGGCCCCGCCGTCTCAAGCACCACTGGCACAATGACAGTGCCGGATCTGTCTTGAGCTACTGTTCACGGTTCACTGTGCCCACCATGCCTCCTCCTTGACCGGTGGAGACTGTTATCCACCTGATGGACTGTGGCTTTGCAATCCCCAGGATGGCCGAGTGGGCAAGCCACCCACTGTAGAGACTTGAGAGACTGTGGCTTTGCACTCCCCAGGATGGCCGAGTGGCCAAGCCACCCACTGTAGAGACTTGAGAGACTGTGGCTTTGCACTCCCCAGGATGGCCGAGTGGCCAAGCCACCCACTGTAGAGACTTGAGAGACTGTGGCTTTGCACTCCCCAGGATGGCACAGTGGGCATGGTGGCCCCTTCGTGGATCTGGCGTCGTGGACTCATGTGGCTGTGGTGCCCCCTCCTTCCCTTCCCCCTGAGGTGCCTGTGGTTTTTTCATCAGATGCCCCTGCAGTGTTCTCTCCAAAGGACTCAGGTCTCCTGTGTGGGCTTTGCCCTTGTGTTGCTACACTTTGGCCCACGGACACTTGGAATCTCATTAGATGTGCAGGACTTATTGCCTCGGTTTATCGTATGCACTGGATATAGAATTGGTATTTTTGAATTGTTATTGCTATTTGACCGTGACTTATCAGTGGTTTTTATTTCCCATAAATTTCGAGTCACAATTTAATTATGTCCTTGCTTTTTTTACGGGGGTTTGGGTGGTTTCACTGTGACTTGTTGCTCTGCATTGGTGTGTACATGGTTTGGGGGGGTGGGTGTATCGCGTATGTGTGTGCACGTAACCTTTCGTCCTCCCCCCTCCCGTGTGTCATAGGTGCAGTACTCACCGTTGTCGTCTGCGCCGGCGTTCGTACTCGTGGTAGATGAGCAGGTAGACGAGAGCAGGTAGGATGTTTAATTCGGGTTCCATGCTGTCCTCCTTCCTCGTGGAGTGCGTAGAGGTGCGCGTTTTCCCGTTCGTAGTCTGTTTCCGCCGTGTTTTTATCGGCGGTGCTCCCGCCCCGGAAAAGGTGGCGGATTGGCCGGTCATGATAGTGTGGGCGGTACATTGTCTGCCGCCTGTCTGTTGGCGGTGACCGCCGCGCTGTTTGTCGGTCCCGCCGTGGCGGTCGGAGTGTTAATGTGGCGGCCTGTGTTGGCGGTTCCCGCCAGGGTCAGAATTCCATTTTTTGGACCGCCAGCCTGTTGGCGGGTTGGCCGCCGCTTTATCACCGACCGCCAGGGTTAGAATCACCCCCTCAGTCTTCGTCTTCAGGTCATCAATCGATCAGCATCTCATCAGGCTCTCAAGAGCATAAGCCCAATGACAGAATCTCGAATCGCCTTGATGTTTCTCTCTCTCTGGACATCCGCCTAACACCTCTCATCTGTTCTCCCGTTTTCCCCCTTTGTCACAGCATTATATCAAAGTCGCCCAGACTATCCTCCAGTTCCTAATTGGTCAACTAATCACCAGTTATGACTCCATCTAATTATCTTAATTTTCCAAATCTATGAAGTCTAATATTGCACAGTTCTCAGGATCTCGATTGGTTGACTGTACGATGTCCTCATCATCCAGCTTGTCAGGTCTCCATTGTTCAAGTCTTGGGAAAGGACGTCCAGTATGCTTTACACTGGTTTTGATTCAAACTTTTATTTTTATTCCACCATCCCCTGTTCGTTGTTCACACATAGGATTTTTGCTGAGCAGATTTTATTAAACAATAAGCGGTTCACGGTCAGTCCAGCACATTAGCTTTTTCTGCATTGCGTGTTAATATTCGACTTCTGCACAAGGCCTGGCAAACTAGGTCACCATTGGCCCATTTCAGGACACGCGCAGAATCCTACACTTGGAGGAGACGGAGCGGGGCGGCGGGCCGTGTGAAGAGGCTGCTGCTGAGGACCGCCCGCGATGGCGACGGAAGGAGAAGAAGAGGAAGCAACTGAGGCCGTCCTCGACCGAACAGGCGCTGGAGAGACCATCTATATGGAACAGTCTTGCAGCAGGGACCAGTGCCTAAAAGCGGATAGCCCCCATGTGTCGCTGCAGTGGTCTGAGGTCATTTTTAGAACAAGTAGTGAAGCTGCTGGAGACTGGCCTGGGCGGTGGGGGTCGCTGGATGCCAAGTGATGACCTTGTGAGGTGTTGCCGACCCCTGTCTGGATCTTGCCTCTTTTTGGACGTATGATAGAGGACTTGTGTGTGTTAGATATGCACCTGTTGTGCGCCTTTGTTTTATGTACTTGTGCTTCCCCTGCAGTTCTTATGTGCTCTGGTCTTGATCACTGTTACTATGTGTGCGGGCCACTCCTGGACCGTCCTCGGCTCCAGTCCCTCGGTGGGGGTTCCCGCCTAGGTCGCGCTACCCGCTTAATTATGCATGTCTCTTAAATGTCTAAGCCTTAATGTCCGGGGGCTTAACAGTCCAGCAAAGAGGTTGGCGATCCTTTCTGCCCTTGAGAGGTCTGAGAGCCATATCTGCCTCCTACAGGAGACGCACTTATTGTCTAAGGATACATATTGTATGCGCTCGAGGTGGTTTCCCTGGCAGTTTTGGTCCTCTGCTCCTACGAAGCATGCTGGGTTGGCGATACTAATAACAAGGACCTTTCATGGGGAGGTAGTCACCAAGATACATGAGATTAAGGGTAGGTTCCTGGCCATTAGAGTGCGCGTTGAGACATTCCACTTCACTATTGCCACATTATATGCCCCTAACGCACAGCAAGAAACATTCATGAGGCAGGAAATATCCCCAATGCTTACTACACCGGACAGGGCTATTCTTGTAGGGGGGGACTTCAATCTGGTCATGGACAACGAGCTGGATCGCTCCGGACACCGATGTGGGCGGACGGTGGCGCTGACTCCGGTTGGGCGACAGTGGCTGGCTGATTGTGATCTAGAGGACGGCTGGAGGAGGGCGCATCCGATGCTCCGGGACTAATCATTCTACTCTGCCTCCTCCAAGACGTACACACGTATAGACTTCTTCTTAGCTTACTCAGAGTTTACTTCCCGAATCAGGGAGACCGCGATTGAGCCTCGAGCTCTGACAGATCATGCCCCCATTACGTTAGTGGCCCGCCTTGATGGGGGGCGAGTCGGAACCCCGGGCTGGCGCTTTAGAGACACCATACTATAGAGACGGGTGGCGGAAGAGACGCTGCGACGCACGATCCTCGACTACCTCAGTCACAATGACGAAGGGAGGACTAGCCTAGAGACACTTTGGGAGGCACTGAAGGTAGTCATCCGCGGAGAGGTGATATCACTCTCAGCCAAAGAAAATAAAGCTAGGAGAGGGCAGAGAGTGGTGTTAGAACAGAAAGTGTCAGCACTAGAGCGCTCCCATAAGCATAATGGCGCTCCCATAGTGTGGAGGGAATTGGAGAAGGCGCGTCATCAGCTGAAATGGCTGGATTGGGACAGGGCAGAGTATGCAGTGGTTCGACTTAAACATAAACACTATATAGGGAGTAATCACTGTGGGAAACGCCTCGCCCACCATCTGAAGGTGCAGCGATCGGCCACTGCTATAAAAATGGTGCGATCCCCTTCTCGGGGTGAGGTACGAATGGATGGGCAAATGGCTGAGGTGTTTGCTGACTTTTACAGAGAGTTGTATGCAGCAGACACGGGGAACGACGCGGAGCCAATCCTCCTATCTCGCAGACTGTCGAATTGTCCCGCTACGTAAGCAGAATACGACCACCCTGGACCAGCCCATAAGGATGGAGGAGGTGATCTTAACGATTTCCCGCCTGACGGTTGGGAAGTCGCCTGGCCCGGACGGCTTCACCACGCTTTTCTATAAAACTTTCTGTCCAGAGCTGGCTCCGCTCCTGGTGTGGCTCTCTTTAACTCCTTTCTGGTGACCGGAACCTTCACGCCCAGCATGTTGGAGGACACCATCACGGTCATTCATAAGCCGGGGAAGAACCCGGAGGAATGTGGTTCCTACCGGCCCATCTCGCTTTTAAACATAGACGCCAAGTTATTTACCGGCATCCTGGCGCAGCGCCTTAATCCCTTTGTGCCTGGACTCATAGTCCCAGATCAGGTGGACTTCATACCCCACCAACAGTGCGGGGACAATACAAAGCGGCTCTTACACTTAATTGATAAAACTAACAGATCTCATAGAGAGGCGCTCCTCCTCTCCATTGACGCGGAGAAAGCGTTCAATAGGGTACACTGGCCCTATCTTTTCCAGATGCTGTAGCGCTTTGGGATGGGTCCGGCGTTCAGGTCCTGGATTCAATGCATTTACCGTGCACCTAAGGCCGAGGTCTGAGTAAATGGGACTCTGTCATTGCCGTTTCCGATAGGTCGGGAGACACAACAGGGGTGTCCGCTCTCCCCTCTTTTGTTTGCGCTTTACATGGAGCCTCTCGCTCAGTGCCTTCGCGACGATCCCCACATCTCCGGTGTTAAATTTGGGGGAGACTATCACCTCATTAGTTTATATGTGGATGATGTGATTCTCACTCTGGCGGATCCCATGGTCTCGCTGCCGGCCCTCATGGATGTCCTTGGCGCGTTTAGCGGGGTCTCTGGGTTTAAAGTGAATATGCAGCAATCGCAAGTATTACGTTTGTCAACCCTCCCAGAGCATGAGGAGGACTTAAGGTCTCGATATCCCTTTATATGGTCAGCGTCGCATGTACCTTACCTGGGTATTAAATTGGCAACTTCGGTGGAGAGGACGTCTAGCCTGAATTACACTTCCCTCTCTCGGGAGATTTTGAGCAACTTAGGGAAATGGGGGAAACAGAAGCTCTCCTGGTTCAGCAGGGTCTCCGCGGTTAAGATGACAGTATTGCTGCGCATACTTTATGTGTTTCAAACGCTCCCTCTGACTCCGCCGCTGCACACTGTAGCGACACTCCAGTCAGCGATCCTGAAACTCATATGGGATGGGAAACCGGTGCGGATCCCGCGGCGTGCCTTGTACCGTCCTAAGGAGGAGGGAGGACTGACGGTCCCTTGCCTGCTGAGGTACTTTCAAGCCGCTCAGCTGTGCTTTATGCTGGAGTGGAGTCGCCTGCTCACCGAAAAGCACTGGTGCTTTATGGACCAGGCGGTCGCTGGGTCTCATATTTGGAAGGAGCCCTGGCTTCAGCGAGGCACAAAGCGCCGGGGCTTTATTCTTCTCCGGTTATGGGTACGGCGCTCCGGGTGTGGGATGTTGTGGCGGAGAAGCACGGTCTGACGACATTCCCATCTCCTATGTCACCGATCTGCGAGAATCCCGACTTTGTCCCAGGTCTACAGGTGGAGAATTTTTGCCGCTGGTATGAAGGGGGCTGCAAAAGGATAGGGAGCATATTTGATGCGGATGGAGTAATTTCTTTTGACCAGATGAGGGAGACGTATGGGCTGACGGAGGCAGCTAGGCTGATGTAATATCAGGTTCGGCATTGGGCCCTTATGCCGGCGAATAGGCCTCTGATAGACAGGCCGCTTATACCGTTTGAGAAATGGCTTCTGGTAAAGAAAGATGATAAGCGGCCGATATCGGAACTGTATAGACTTCTGCAGGGGGTAGAGTGGCCGACTAAATCTAAGGGGCAGAGGAGATGGGAGGTATAGTTGGGGAGGGAGCTAACAGAGGAAGAATGGGAAAGTATCCATTATAGAGCGCATCACACTGCTTACAATACGTCAGGGACAGAGACGGCATATAAGCTGGCTACCTACTGGTACTATACCTCGGCAAGGGTGAATGCATGGGATCCCTCTAAGTCGGGCCTTTGCTGGAGGGGGTGCGGCAACACGGGCACACTTCTACACCTACTTTGGCACTGCCCCAGAGATACTGGAAGAGCATCCTAGACGACATAGATAGAGTATTCCAGACAGAGATCCCTAGATTGCCGTCATATGTTATTTTGGGCTTACCCAACCCTCTCACCTTCCCTCTTCGTTTGCAGAGAGGGTGGAAGATGGCCCTGGTCCTTAATACTGCGCTGCAGGCGATCCTAGCGCTCTTGGGAACGGACAGGCTACCGACTTATACCTCCTGGCTTCACAAGCTTTGGTTTATCCTGGCAATGGAGAAATTAACACTGGCGTACAGGCAATGGGCGGGAGACATCTGTACTCTATGGAGACCGTTCATTCAAATTTTGTCAACGGAATTTAACAAACTGACTTACCCGGCATATTTCAAGGTTCTGGGGCTAATACGAGACACTTGATGATGGGAGGTTGGCCGGTGAAGAGAGGAGGGGGCCGGGTGCGGAGGTCTTTACTGAGGGGGCCGGGACAGGGAGGTGTGAGGGGTGAGGGGGAGGTGGTACTGCGAGGTGGCGCGGGGAATCACAGTTATGCATTTTGTGTTCCTGTTTTTTTTTTTTTTTTTAAGCTCTTCCATGGACCGGACTGTCTTGTTATCTATGGCACAGCTATAGGCACCTTGGGGAGGGCGGCTGGGTGGAGAAGTTACGTCTAACTATGTCAATCAATATTCACTGATGGGCCGTCCACTGACATGTGTGGCAAGGGATACTGTTATATTTTGACAGCCGACCAATTTGGATGTAGGTACAGAGCTTGTATTTGGTTCATGTATGTTAAATACCAATAAACAGATTTGATCCATAAATACAATCTTCAAAAGAACGCTTTATCAACAAACCTTCGTGAAAGCCATTTATCCCCGTTACATGAATCAATTTATCTATATCATATACTCTGTTTATACTAAAAGCTAAGAAGAAATGCAGCATATTCAAAGAAATTGTTTTTCATTAAGGCATTTCATGTTCATGTAGTACTTGCCCACCATATTTCTCGGTCTTGCTACAGTTGAGATGAATATGTATACCACAATGCAAACAAATAGGGAACTCAGTTAAAGTTTTAAAGTCACATCAACAAGTCCTTTACGTAGGACAGCCAGGGGATGTTACATGCTTTTCATGCTGCAAACAACCTGAAATCAAATTCACAAGCTGGTTAAGTCCTGTTTCTGTCTTTGGCCAAACACAAAGCCAAAGCATTAAAGGGGCATGTTTCACATAATCCTTCACATACGATAGTCGCAATTGCGAGTGGCAGGCATATGTAGAAGTGCCAGCAGGAGCAGATAACAATATTTTCAGAAAGGCATTTTCGATGACCTGGATTACTGACACTTCACATGTTCCCCCTATAACTTTACCATACGTGGCCACGGAAATGCATCTGGCCTTGTAAATATTGATAACCACGTCCACGGGGTTGGAGCCCAGTTTTGCAGATAAACCTTAAAAGATTGCAAGTGTGGCTGTTAAAATGGAGTCTATCTGACCATCACTAGGTGTGCCTATGTTCCTTTGTTATAAAAGGTTACCTCCACATACGCAAACATTGGTTTTAGCCCTGACATCCTTAGCGTGGTTTTCCACCTAACGTTTTGCCTTCAACCCTCCTGTTTTGCTCATTTTGTTTTTGTCAGCCTTAGGACTCTGCACACTTTACCACTGCTAACCAGGGCTAAAGTGCTTGTGCTCTCTCCTTAAAACATGGTTGAATTAGTTTATACCCAACTGGCGTAAGTAATTTACTTGTAAGTCCCTAGTAAAGCGGCACTTCCTGTGCACACGGCCTCTGAATTAAATGCTGTAGCACTAATTGTGCCGCCCACTTAAGCAGCCCTTTAAACATGTCTCAGGTCTCCAACTGCAGCCTGTGCAAGTGTTTTTAAACTGCCATTTCAAAGTGGCAAAACATTTTATCAGCCCCAAACCTTCTTTTTTAATACTTATAAGCCACTCAAGGCTAGGCCCTGGACAGCCCCAAAGGCAGGGTACAGTATAGTTGAAAAGTATGGCATGTACTTTTTAGTTTTACATATCTTGGTAGGGGAAAACTCTTACATTTGTTTTTACTACTGCAAGGCCTAGTTATCACATAGGATAACATTGGAGTCACCTTTATATAGTTAATAAGTTGTAACTTTCAAAAGGGAACAGGTAAGCAGTTCATGTGTGATGTCTCTGGAACCATAATGAAAATTCTTCTCTGGTGGCAATGTCGGACTTTATATTACAGTTTTGAAAATGCCATTTTTAGAAAGTTGGCATTTTCCTGCCTTAGCCATTTCGTGCCTGCAGTTTGTCTCTTGGTCATATGACTAGATGTAGCTGACAGTTGGGTTTTGTGTATTCCTCGTAAACAACCACACACAGAAGAGAGTTTAGGTGTGCCTGGATGGGCAATCACTGGCTGGATAAGAGGATAAGAGGGCAGAGCTGGGCACAGCCCTATTTACACTTGAATAGGTTGTGTCCTGCCTCTACATAAAGGGCTACATACCTCCTGTAGTTAGTCTGGAACCCAGACAGAGGAGACTGGAAACCTGTGCACTTCAAAGGAAAACCTCTAGAGACTTCTCCCACTTCAAAGGAGGCACCAGGCATAAATATTGGACCTCGGACACCAACTCTTCAGTACACTTCTGGACCTGTGGACACTCTACCAGGAAGAAGGACTGATGTGCTGATAAAAGGACTGACTCTCTGCTGGACTGTTGCTCTGCTGGACTATTGCCTCGTTGGACTGCTGCCTTGTTGAACTGCTGCCCTGCTGCCTTCATGCCTGAGTCAGAGGGATTAAAGCAGCACCTGAGCCCAAGACTCCCATAGTGTCTCCAACAGCCAGTCTGCTGTCCTCCTGTTCAGAGGCACAAGGACATAACAGGATCCCAACCACCGCAAGTCCTGGACCCTTGGTGTGGCCACAGTGGAGCTGAATTGAAGTTTTTGGGCTCTTTGCGACCATAAACGGGATCATTGGTGGCAAAACCTTGTTTCTGGCACTGCCCATCAACGTGAAGTTCCATCAACCCGAGCCTTCTTAGTACAGCATTGACCGCTCACGGGGGTGCCATCGGGAAGCTCCGGGCCGACCGTTCACGATGACTGCCAGGCACGCTCTTCATGCTACATCGATGACCATCAGCGATGCTCTCTGGCTCCTCGTGGACCCCTTCACCTCGCAAGGGACTCTTTGCACTGGACTGAGAAGGTAACTTTTCAGAGGGACTAACCTGGTTCCTGTATCCAACCCACACTCCATCGTGATCTGCCTGTGTGGCTTTCTTCTAGTCTCACATAACCAAATAGCTAAAAGTGGCACTTTAATCTTTTTGACATCATTTTTTGTTAAATGTTTAAAATTGAATAACTCAGGTTCTACCGATTGGATTTTTGTTCTTTGGGTCTTAATTTATTTATTAAAATGCACACTATTTTACAAAATTGGTGTGGGATTTTTCTTGTAGTGTGCTTTTACTTTATCATAGTTTGAAGTGCTCCATAAATACTTTACACATTGCCTTTAAGTAAGGCTTGACTGCTCTTTGCCAAGCTACAAGAGGGTTGAGCACAACTTAAGGTGGGCTTTGCTTGTGCCTCGCCTTGAAAATTATTGTGGTTGCTGCTTGAGTAGGGTCTCAACCCCCTCAACCAGTAACCCAATGTTTCACAGTTGGTCCACATTAAAGTCTGGTCATGTTAGAGTAGAAAACCTTTGGTTTGTCATTCCACTGGCTGAAGAGAAGGTGGCAGTGGAAAGGAGAATGGTGGAAGAAAAGAAAAATGGAGCTGCAGACAGAGAGCATATCACCACAATCTAACTGGCAGCCCCAAACAACAAGGGAGCAGGATGAGCAAGAAAGAGAATTGGAGACCAGCGACTGGATGGAGGAGTGGTGGATGAAGTTGGAACTTACGAGCTCACCACATTCTAGGAGGTCTGTGGCAAAGCCAGGTGACTGACATCTAACAATGTCAAAGATCCTTTTTAGCATTTCTAATGAGTTATGTCTTTCAGGTACTGAGTTTTGAGCACTTTTTCTGAAATCAAAGGAGAAAATCTGGTGAAAATTATTTATAGTGAGGAAAATCACCAGGTCGAATAAGCAGAACCTGGAATTCTCAGCTTTCACCTTCTTTATATTTAATTAATTGATTCATAATGTCGGGTGAAACCCTACCATCCTCTTCAACTTGATTTAGCTTAAGTAAAAGCAGAAATACGCTTGCTCAAGAAGGATCAGACTAGTTGAGACAGTTAGCAGTTTTAGAAGGATATAGCCAGCTTTCTAATTTTTTTATTGGTTCTGTTTTTTTGTTCCTTAGACTCAATTACATTTCTCAAAGATAAGGAAAGAAGGAGAATAAATCATACTGTTGTGTAGGTTCTCATTATCCTAATGAGGCTACTGGATTCAGGCGGCAGAATCACCTGTACTCCGTGGGACTGACTCTGATCCCGCACCATGTGACACTGTCGGCCTAATCCGGGTTTGTTCAGGCTAACTAGCAGTGCCTCATTTCCACCCAAGAGCAGGGATGATTGGGCCAACCGGGCACATGACATTCATGACTCCTCAGGGGAATTGTGGTCACTTAGATCTCACCCGTTTCTCTCAGTTACATTAGTCTCACATATGCAAGGACAATCAGAGGCTGAGTATAGTTCAATAAAGGTTTATTGAGGTAACTGCATCTTAGACAATAAAGTATGTATTGCAATAACTAGGACGATAAAGCACAATAAGATTAAAATCGTGACAAGGAGAGTAAAAAACAAGAATAACACTACTATACTGTCACTAAAGTTTATATAGATTGTTCCTACCTAAGCTATGTTAAAGCAGAGCATGTTAAGCTCTAATTCTGCCTTTCAGGTTCCCCTCTGGGAAGGCATCATCCTTCATACCTGAGCAAGAGGCCTGTAGTCTAAATAAACAGCTGTAGCGAAGCAATCAGCATACAGTTGTGGTCATCTGGCTGGAATCTCCCTCTAACGTACATGGGTCAAAGTAGTGTTTTTATAATAAAACAGCTGATGTTCCAAGACAGGATCCCCACATAAGAGCGTGTATATTTCTGTGAACATTGGAGACAAAGCGTACCACTTTTGCCGGCAACCTATCTTACTGCAGCCTTAAGAAAAGCACAGAGCAAGAGAAATGTCTTGTTCAAGAACGCAGTGCTGACCTAAGTGAAGAACAGTTAGATAGAAAAAATAAAACAAGACCGCAAATGTGGCTAATCTTAAAATAGTAAAAGATGAATAAAATATATCTACGTTAAAGTGCATAGCGGCAGGCCTAGTTTACTAAAATAACGTGTATAAAACTATAGCTAAAATGGCTACACAACAATACGACCCAGAGAAAGGACAATTATTCATTTTATTTGACTTCTTGTCCACATCACACTCACCTAGTGCTAGTCTTCTTCTTTACTTTTTTTGGAGGAATGCCACCAAGAGAGGGGGATAACTCCCTGCTACCTGCAAAGAAAAGAGAATAAGACATGGTTATAGAAAGAAATAACGTTCTTGTGAATGGAAAATAACAAAGCATATATGAACTTCGAAGTAAAAACCTAAAACTATAATTAGACAATCTTAAGATAGCTACCAATGGCCTGATTCACAGAGGTAACTTACACTTTTGTGTAAGTTTAGACTTTTGAGTAAGTTTACTACTGTCCAGCACCACACATTGCCAACCACTGGAACTGTAGCACATTTGCATTGAAAATAATGGAGGTAGGGACTTAAAATAGAACCCAATAGGAAATAACATTAAGCTGCTGACATTGTAAATGAACACTAGGTGTAACTACCCCCTGTACCATTTAATGTCATGGAGTGTGGTCAAGGAGAGTCTATACCTTTTGTTTTGACTGGGGATAATAAAATAATGGACTGCACATATTTCTGTACATTTTTCTGTCTGCATTCACAGTAAAACTCTCATGTGGTGTGTTAGAAATTGAGGACTCTAGTTGGCAGAGATATGCACCCTGTCCAAGTAGGGACCACAATCTTAGTCAGGGTAAGTCAGTTACACTACCTAAATTAACCTGTGCTCAACCTCTGGTACCTTAGCGCAGAGCAGTCTGGCTTAACTAAGAGGCAATGTGTTAAGTATTTGTGTAATACAGTAGCTACAGCAACACAGTGAAAACACCACAAAAAGACTCCACAGTTTAGAACAATAGAGAATATTTATCAGAGTTAAATATCACCAAAATGACAAAAATACAATAATTACAGATCAGGCTATGAATATTTAAGGAATGTAGATTATTGCAATCTTAGGCGCACCTGTGCTTTCCGATTGAGGTAATCACGGTCGGCTGGGGATTTGGTAATGCTCCTAACACTCCCAAAAGTGGAGCAATCTACAAGCAGTGTTTTTATGAAATTGTTATTCATTCAATTCAGTTGCCGCAAGGAGCGCAACATGACTGGCTGGGACCCCTTGAGTCCATTCACAAGCAAATGTGTGCCTTCCTCTGAAGCTACAAGGTTGGGGTAGGTCCCTGCCGGTGCTGCCCTCTAGTACGAGGCTCCCACGGCAGCGGTGTTGTCATGGTGAGCCTTGCTGCTTGGCAGAGACTGTCTGGGGCAGCGCTGATGTAGATGCACTTCCTGATGTCCTTGTTGCTCTGGCAAATGGTGGGGGAGGGCGCCCAGCACTCAGGAGAGCCGTGCTAGTCCAGATCAGCAATCCGCTCAGTGTAGTCACTACTTTGGCTTGTTGGTCCCCTACCTGTGTAGCCGCTGCTTCAGTTTGTTGGAACTCCATCACTTGAGGAGAGAGGGCTGACTCATGGGAACAACGGAGCTCTCCTAGCCGCTCTCCTCGGCAGATCTGGACGGGACCAGCACAGGTCTAGGTACCAGGAGTGGTGAGCTTCACTGATAGACCGGTAAGAGTGGGCTGCCCTCTGGGATGTAGTGATGATCGATGCAGGGAACGGCTGCTGGACTTCCAGATAGCAAAGCCTGACAGAAGTGTGGATGGCAATGAAGTCTTTGATGTTCCTGAGACTTTGTGAAAAGGGGCAAGCCAACAAGATCTTGGAGTTACTTAAGTACCTGTTGAGGTTGTAGAGATAAGTTCCAGTTTTTCTCACTGCAAGAGGCAGCAGGCCAGCACAGCAGAGTAAGGTGCAAAGTGGCAGTCCCTCCTTGCAGCACAGCAATCAGCAGGCCAACACAACAGAGCAGCTAGAAAAACAGCAGTTTGTCTTGGCAGCACAGCTTCTCTTCTTAGTAGAGTCGCCTCAGCACCCAAAAGTGAATTGATTTGGTAGAGTTTCAGGCCCAGTACTTATTCCAAAATGTGTCTTTGGAGTGAGGTAGAATTCAAAAGAGGCCTTTGAAGATCACAAGGTCCCTTCCCTTCCTTCACTGGCTGCAGACACTCTACAGGGTGTATTCAGCCCTTTGTGTGTGGGAGGTGTAGGAGTCAGCACCTCCCTCCCACCTAGCCCAGGAAGACCCATCAGCCAGGCGATGGGCCATCAGGATGCAAATGTCACACCCAACCTCCCTTTGTGTGGGACTCTCTACAGGGAATGCATAAAGCCCAGCTGTTAAGTTCCAGATGTGTATTCAGAGACAGACAGTGGAACAGAATGGTTAAGGTAAGAAAATGCCAACTTTATAAAAGTTGCATTTTCATACCTACAATTAGAATCCTATTTTACGATAAGTTTTGATTTTACCAAAATCCATATTCCTTTCTTTTCCTAATTGGAAGTTACACTTAAAGGATGCTTCAAGGTAACCCTAATGTTAACCTATTGGAAAGACAGGTCTTGCAGTAGTGAAAAACAATGTAACAGTTTTTCACTACTTGGACATGTTAAACTTAAAGGTACATGCCCATCTTTTTAAATACACAGCACCCTGCCCTTGGGGCTGACTAGGGCCTAACTTAGGAGCGACTTATATCTAATAAAAAAGGGAGGATTGGGCCTGGCAAGTGGGTTTAAATGGCAGTCTAAAACTGTACACACAGGCTCTGTAGTGGCAGGCCTGAGACATGTTTGCAGGGCTACTGCAGTGGGTGGCACATCAAGTGCTGCAGGCCCACTAGTAGCTTTTATCTTAGAGGCCCTGTGCACATATAGTGCACTTTACTAGGCCCTTACAAGTAAATCAAATAAGCCAATTGTGCAAAAGCCAGTGTTGCCATGGTTTAGAGTACAGAGCACCTTCACTTAAGCACTGGTCAGCAGTGGTGAAGTTCCTAGAATCATAAAAGCCAGCAAAAAAGAACTCAGAAATCGAGGTCAGAGGGCACAAAATGAGGGGAAACCATAACAAGAATGCCAGGTCTAACACAGTGCCTAAGGTTATATGCCCTTCTGCTCCTACTGCTGAACAGGGAATTTCATGTGTTTGTCATGCTCCTTGATTTTTTAGCTGAACATCTGTCTTTTTACTTCTGCTGCAGGCCACTTATTAAGACCAGACACATGAGATCTGTTGAATGTATTTCTTGATTGTGTGCAAAGTTGCCATGCATGACTCTCTGGTAGCACAATTGCCTGTGCACATGTACTTTGCCCTGCAGTCTAGATTACAGATATGTGAAGTGGTAGCAAAGGATACATGTAAACCAGGCCCTTGTGAAAATGTAACACGTGGCTTTAGACTGTATATGTATGCTGACATTCGTGCTCCATTGTGTTCACCTCTTAAAGAAATTTAATATTGCTGTTGATTTATATCTTTAGAAAGCTAAATGCAATCAGGACTACATTTAGAGCTGGCTGGTAACCAGGACTGAAAAGACCATTGATGAAGTTAGATTTCAGTCATCATGTCAGCTTTAAGGGGTGGGATGTGGCATAATATATTGTGTAATATCAGCTTAGATTGTCTAGAATACATTACAGTGCATTCAAAGGGTATGTACATTTGTGAATGGAATCCACATTATTTCACATCTGATGATCATCTTGCTTGCAGCTGAGAAAGCAAAGGTCCCACTCCCAAATTAAATAAGTTGAGCGTAAGAATGTTTTGGGTTGTCAAAGGAACATTTGTGTTTCAATAGGTTGTATAATGATTGCACCATTGAATATCGACTCCCAGAATATCATTACAAGCATATAAAGGACAGAATATTGAGGGACAAAATATGAAAAGGCAAGTGCATATAGGGAAGTACTGATTAACTATTCCTAACTCCCCATCTACGAGCCTTGAAACTATATGTACTGCGTAGGTACATATATGTGGAGTTAGGTCTAGAAATGTTTTACTTACTTATCTGTCAATATTTTTTATATTGCATCCAATCGATATTCTGGGGTCCATATTCAGGGTGCACACCCATGTAATACTGTAGGAAATTACAATCCTCCATACCACCCCCACCCGCTTCCAAATCTTTGCCCTATCTATGCTGCTGGATTCAGGATTAAGTGCACTGTACGCTGCTAACCAGAAGTAAAGTGCCTGTACTCCCCCTTTAAAATTATTGAATAGGCCTATTCCTAAGAGGTATGTTTAACTTGCCTAAAAGTCTATAATATATGGTGCACAAAAAGTACCCAGGACCTGGAAGTTCAGTGCTACTACAGGATTGCTGCATTTATTGCGTCATCACCTATAGTGGCAAAGCAAACATGTCCTAAGTGATACAGTGACAATCCTGCAGTGAAACTGGTCAAACTAACCTTGAGCGACAGATAAAAAACTCCCTTTAAATCTCAGTAAGTCACTCATATATAAACCTTGTATCCTACAAGGTAGGGTGCATTATTTGTAGAAAGTTAATATTACAGTGTCACTACAGTGACAAGGCCCATACAGCAAGCTGTTATCACTGTGGATACCTAGCTGTCCTATTTACAAAACCAGATTGTTTTTTAACATAGTTATTAAAAATCCAATTCAATAATGAAGTTGGATTTTTAATAAATATTGGGAAAAGGAAACTAATTTTAGAAAGCTACCTTTTCCCTGACTGATTATCCAGGAGGATAATTTGCATTAGATCTCCAGATGTTGCCTAGCTAAAGACTTGAATAGGTATGAAAGAGGTGTGAAATTCCTCTGAGGAGCAAACAATAGGCTGACCTGAAGGGGCAGAGATGACTCCTCTGAGCTCAACCAACTATAGAGGGTGGGAGCTTTTTGACCGTGCATAATCAGATCCTGCTTGACAGATCTGTTGAGCCACATGTGACACTTGGGGTGCATTTGAAACCAAACAATTCTTGTGGGTCTCCTGTCTGGTTGCTGAAGGCTCCTGCTTTTGTCCTACCAAACTTTTGTCTCTGGGTTTGCTGTAGGTACAGTGCTTGCTTCACACTGGATTTCAGTGTTAGATGTGGAAGGGCCCTGAGATTACCATGGTACACTCCCCACTAACAGCCTCAACACCCAGGTTTAGTGTGGTGAAGGCCTTTGATATATTGGATTCACCCTGACACACATTTTGGGCCTGTTTGCAGAACTACTGCAAATGTAGATAGGTCAGCGCCTGGGAACCTTTGTCCCAATGGATAGGAAGGGGCCAGAGGTAGCCCCCATCCACTAGCTAATGCCAGGTATAAATATGGCATTGTCTTCAGAACACTTTCTGGATCTGTGGAAGATCAAAAGGACTGGACCTGCTCTCTGTGACCTGAGAAGAGCCATGAAGAACTGGACTTGCTCGCTTTTGTAGGCAACACAAAGAAGTGGACTCCAAAGGCCAGTTGGCTGACCTCCTTTGTGACTACATAGAGAAAAAAAGCTGCACAAGGTATTTTCCTGGAAGTACCCAGCTAAACAGTGGCATCTCGACCAGACCTTGCTTTAGGCCTCAGTCTGACACCCTGTGAGCCTCAAGGTGCCTCCCCTGAGTTCCAGGGAGGCATTGGAAGTGTACAAGTAATTTGCAATAAGTGGCTGAAGCAAGAATACATCAAATTGTGCTTACTGCAGTCTCCTAGAGTCACACCTTTCAAAATCAATATATTCACCACAGTAAGATGGAGAGACAGGTCACAAGAGCACTCTCTGCATGGATACTGCAGTGGAAACCAATGCAGTCTTAATTGAGGGATCGCCTTGATGACCCTCTACTACATTTTTGAAGTCTGTCCTCACAAGTCTATTGCTGACAGCACAAATTTATAAAATATTGAAATTGAAAAATGCTTTCAATTGGAATTCTGACACCGTATAATGTGCAACTTTTCAGTGTCAAAATAACCAGGATATGTTTATAGAAGCCCTAAGGACACTCCAGGAGAATGAAGATCATTTGCTTTCATTACATTTATCATCTTTTGCTACAAGCAAATCAATTTTATTTGAAGAACAGATAAATAAAGGACTTGCTCTTAACCTACATCTTGAACCACTGTCTCATTGACTGATATGCATGCTAGATACTGATTCACATTATCAGACTGTTTATCTACAGTGATGTACATACCGTGTGCTTAGTGATATCATTGGGGCTTTAAGAAGGTACTCCTGTGGTTGATTAAGACTCAAAAGAATAAGTCAGAAGGTAAAATCTTGGCCAAAGCGAACTAAATTGATGTATCCGACCCATGCTCTGTTGCGGTCAGTCTGAGTCTGCGCCTCACTCCCGGTCTACCGTAACCGGTAACTATCATTGTTGCTTTACTTTTTCTTGGTACTATTTCTAATTTAAAAAATTTAAATTCATATCTCCGGTTCCCTCTATTAGAAATTTGCAATTGTTGTGTCATTTAATTTATTACATTCTACTCTATTTTTCTAATGCATTTGAGATTTTTATTACTTGACATTTTGACTTTATTACTGTTTTGGTACTGAATAAATGCTTTACACATTACCCTTAAATTAAGCCTGTCGCTCTGTGCCATAGCTACCAGGGGGTTGAGCTCTGGTTCAATAAATGATTTTAAGGTTTTACCCTTACAATAGTTGTGATTTTAATAATCCAAATTTTTACAAAATTGTTTCTTCTTTCAGAGTGCAGGCCACAGTAAACTGTGTGGAGCACCTGCCCTTTAGAAGAACTGGGACACATGGCATTTGGTGAAGTGATATTCCATGTAGAGATGGGACACTGTAAAGGCCTGAAGGTGGGTAAGGCCAAATAGGGTTTAGTAAGGGTAGAGGATGCAAGTATGAGCTGGAGGGCCTAATACGGCTAGGCAGTATTGTGCACAGCATGGAAACAGCAAAGCTACAGGCACGCTTTTGTTCTATCAGATCTCACATTAGCCAAGTTATAATGGCCTCCGTAAGCAAAAACAAGTCAGAGCAAGTGCCTATGCAGGTCATGACCAAGCACAAGAGAACAGAGTTGCAGATTCCAATCTAACATTGTTCCACAGTAACTGCCACAGGTCTCTCTGGGAGTAGCATGACTAGAGCATACAGAATCTAGTATGAACAATTGCTGGCCTCAATTGAAGGACTAGTATGCAGCGACAAGAAGAGAACATACACCAGAAGCAAGAAAAAAAGTAATATGCTATATTCTGGCATATCACTTTGTCTTTTAGAAACAAAACTACATTTTGAAAAGCTCCAACCTTCAATATTTGCATATTTTGGATACTGAGTTAAATAAAATATTTGATAATTTGTGTATTAGTTTAATGTATACTTATGTGTATTCTGTCGAAGTTCAAATCATAGAAATTGCTTGGGTGAGGGTTCCTTGCTTCCAACAGTGATTCAGTAGGGGACCACAGGGGTGAAAAGGTTAAGAACCATTCCTTTAGACTGAAAACTAATGAGTATGTTTCATTGATACTTTTATCATGCTTGGTGACTTCTTCAGTCATTTGTAATATATCTGCATTGTGCATGAACCGACCATGCTATTTGCAGATCACATCCCAGGCTAACTTGCACAATGTGGTTCATGATGCCATACTTGCCCCTTGTGAAAGCCAATTTGAACCACTTCTTTCCTTGCACTGTCATAGTTTAAAATGTTATTGTTGAATGTAATTAAGTGCCGTAGTAGAACTGTGTTAACATCTACTTTATCATTTTCTAATAAAAGACACTGTTAACTTGAGGGAGAATGAGGGTGATACACAAATGTGTTTGCACACTTAACTTCAATGGGGGTACTCAAATAAATCAATTTGCGAGGGCAGAAGTCCATATTAGATCTATATGATCATGTTGAAGAAATGACACCCTTCAAATGTGATTTCTGACTAAAACATTCTGCCAGTATGGTGAAATATCTTCATTCATAACTTTAGGGTTAGTGCTGAGTATGTAATTGTTCTAGGGAAATCATCAAATGCAGAAGAACCCCCCACAAGTCTGTTAGTTTGTTAGTATTCACATACCTCTTACATGTAGTTTCCACACATGGAAACTGTGAAATCTACCCCTGATTAGAGTAGAGTTAAGTCTATCTTCCATGATGGGAATAGATAGCAACACCCCAAAATGTAATAAAATCAGAGAGAGGATTTCGCCGTGAGGAAAATTGGTTTGCACATTGTGAATACAAGTAAAATGCTCAAACTCATGTTTTTATCTCACCTGTCTATGCAGATTATTCCATATGCTGGAAATGTTATTCACGTGAGTACTCGAAAAAAGACTGCATAGATCTCCAGAAGCACTACATGGATCATTTGTGAATCCCTGATAAGTCATCAATTTGCTTCACATGAAAGAGTAATCCTGAGGGAAATACGTTGACTTTTTCTGCAAGGCCTTTCTTAATCAACTCAGGATGTGAAGGCATCTACATTGTGAGACATTGCATTTAACTCATCTGCACTTCAAGGGAAATTATTTTGGTGTTGTGTCTTCGCTCCGTAATGCCCGGCTCCTTTGCCTTGCTCTTATTGTGTGTTGGTGTACTTCAGTTGTGGGTTCCAGTGATAATGGTATTGAATTCCATTCCGACATTACTTCCTTGACATTGCATGCACTTTAGGTCGACCGGAGACGCTAACTTGAATGAACTCCTTCCATTCTGTTACATTGACCTTGACTTACTCTTTTACTGGGTCTGGATTGCATGTATCGCTCTAGTGTCACTGTGCACCAATATAGGTGGATTATATAGATGGTGCAAGTCTGTATCAAAATATAGTTGCTGCTTGACATATGTAAAAATTAAATTGAATGCTGAAGCACAGAGAAACATAGAGGTTAGTCAGTATAAATGTCTGTAAACAATCGTAAAGGCAACAGTGCAGTCTATGTTACCTAGAACTGTTGGTGCAATATTGCACCAGAACCAGTGCAATCTTAGTAACCAGCAAGAGTGGAGTAAGCATGTGCAGTATGCACTGAGCGTGCTGCATATTGTAGTTTCAGTGTTCTCATTATATGGATTGGACTTCTGACCTTGCCTCGTCCCTCCTCTGCCTCGATGCGTTTGGGGGTTTTCTCGAATGCATGGCATCATTCATCAATTCATCAAATATTACCACTCATTAGTCGCAGCTAGCCCTTAAGAATGCACTTGGTGCCTATTTAGGCCTTGTAGTAATTCCCTGGCAAAATACTTAAGCATTTCGGCCAAAGTACTTCAGAACAACCTGGAGACGCTAATTTGACTTAACCCCTGCCATTATGTTAAACTGACTCTAAAAATACAGGTAGCAGGTGTATCCAGGAATTTAGACTTGAAAATTCGCAATGTCACAAGCATCGATCACTGCACTACTGCAGACACCTAACCAAAGTTGCAGCTCTACCTCACACAGGCATCAAACATGAATTGGTAACATTAAATACTACGAACCAGACTAATGCTCTTACCAATATTTGAATACCGACCAAACTGGCAAAATAGCCCTGGGCTTCTACCTTGTAGGCTCTGCAGCTACAGAATAGAAATCAAAACGTGCCCCACCTATGATGATGTTGCCTTGCATACCTAACTGCATGCCACCATGAACGTCAATTCATCAAAATGCCAGGGGTAGTGGAAGTGAGCCACATACCCATTTTGACCTTCAATTCCACTCACACACACGCTTACACATACACACTTACACACACACACTCACTCATCTAAACACACTCACTTTCAAGCACTCACACAATATACATTTAAAATCATTTGTTTTGCTTACCTCAGCTGTGAGGGAGCTAATTGTACTAAATGTTTTATTACACTAATAGTGAATAATTAAACATTTTTCACTATCAGTGTAATAAAAAATGAGAGAAAACAAAGAGAAAGGAGCCCAACCAACGTCCATAAAGACGTGCTGCCACTGTGTTCTGGCACTGCTTTTGCCACCCCTGAAGCGAGGGGTCGCAAGGACAGTGTCAGGGTTCGCAAGGAGCAAGCCATGGGTCCTGGCGACCCCTAAAGGACGTCCATACATGCCACACTTTACTGAGACCACTGTTTTTAGATCAGGGAATCACAACCTGCAAAGTGCCTTGAGGTACTGCTTTCACACCAGTCCGACAAAGGACCTTGCGAGATTAGGCAAGTTTGTAGACATTCTGCACAGTGCAATAGAGCACCCTAGCAATAGGATACCACAATAATTTCCACCAGACGTTTTTACAAACAGCATTTATTTGGTTACGTTTTAAACTATTTATTTTTCATATTAATACGGTTGCTGTGTAACTTCTTTCAGGACTTGGTGCTTAGCTGTGTTGTATATTGTACCATTTATTATTAATTGAGACAATAAAGACTTTTACTTCCATGTGGGTTTCCTTTGAGTGTTTTTGACTCCAAACCCGACAATGGACACCCAGCTGAATAGAAACTCATGAAATACACAGAAATCACTCGTTTCTAGCACTGCCTCAGTTAACGGAAAAAAACGAACCTAATCAGAAAATGAATTATACTCATTATGATACATGCGATACTGTTCCATTCATACAGACATATTGCGGAAAACAAAGCATTCAAAGTTTACTACTCCACTCTCGGGACGCGCACTCCTGGCTCTGTTTGTTTAAGGAATTCTACGGAGTGGCCACCACCTGTTCCTCACAGGTGCGCCAGAGTGTGCAAATATACCCTCGCGAGACAACAGAAGCTCCCTGCTCTCTCGGGTGGAATGATGGGAGCTGGGGGCAACATACAATAAATATATCTGCAAAACGACACTGTGCGCTTTTTCGCCAGCAAAAAGGTGCATTTAGTGAGGATGACAGGCGGCTGAGCCGCAGATGTATACCACGGGGGTAGGATGTTTAGACGGGGCGTAGCTTCGGGTGGGGTTAAGTCTTCTTAACTTCGCAAAAAACGTATACAACGTGCCTTTACAAGTTCAAAAGTGCCCCAATGCACACATATGGGGCACTTTTTTTTAGCTACCTAATCCGTTTATGGGGGACACTTTTTTTGGTGCCCAGGCCCATTTCCTGTCGCACTATGTCTCTAATAGGCAGGTGTTTACAAGTCCTACCATGCTCAATGTGTCTTGTTAAAAAACAAAAAAAAACATATATATGGCTCTCTGTGAGCCGCGCACGTGCTACTGGACCAGTTTACGGTGTTCCACACGTTTTGTCAATTTTTCAATTGACCTTTGGATACATGCGTTAGGCAATTAATGTGGAAATAATACTGAAAATACGGCGGAAAAAGATGACTTAATCGCACTTGACAGAGATAGTTGATTTAGGTAGAGAATGGCAACAGAAACTTGCAACCGTAAAAATTCGCTGTCATTAATTATATCGCGAAAGAGGCTGACGCCTGAGATACTGCAAAAGCCTTCTAATACCCGCTTTAACTCAGCCTGACCCCTGCATTTCTTGACATACAATAAACATGATTTCTCCAAAATTAATTAACTCTCGCAAAGCCTGAAGTTGTTTGATAGGTCATTTCTCTAGATGCCCCCTTCTCCTTCATTTCTTGTTTGAGAATATACAATTACCTTATTGCTGATAAATATTCAGCTCACGTGAAGAAGATTACGTGGTGATAAAAAAACGGGCAGTTGCAGAGCCCCGTATTTTGTTTTCCACTGTGCTCTGGGTTTGTGAATAAGGCTCCTTGATCTCTGTTTTTCTTTCAGTTCACCTTTATATGCCCAATAAGACCTCATAAAGGTCCGAAATTCTTAAAACCATTGCCATGCATCTTTTATAGGCACTGGTGAACAAGGAAATAACTAAAAATAAAATAACTAGAATATTGACTACGCCATAATTAATTAAGCTTAAACAATTTAGAGAGCCATTGATATAGTCTTGGGGGGCAGCTCACCAGAGGGGGGCATGACCTCTGGGATTTTTGAGCAAGGTGGTATAGTGAAGAGGACTGTGGGCAATAGTGGGCTATTTATGTTAAGTGGGGAAGCGGTGCAACATATTGTAAAGGGTGTTTTGGGCTCCCAGCCAGGGTTTTATGATTAGTGGCACGGTGGCTGGTAGCAGGGAGCGAGTAGGCGGAAAAAAATAAAGCAGGTTGTAGTTGCGGTTTAGACGGGGAAGTGAGATGGCGCTATGCTGCCCAGGAGAGGTCGGGTGCGAAGACTTACTGAGCAGGACCATGCAGAACTACTTGTGCAAGACCGCTGCGGCTGGCGTGATGGGCTTCTCAAGACATGGTAGCAGCGATCTTGGTCTGTTAGCCGCCCCTCACAAAGCCCTTCCGCACTGGTGAGGACCAGGGGAGGGAAGGAGCCTGCAGGAGGCAACAAGGATGTGTAGAGAGGCAGCTGTGAGCTCCTGTGGGGCAAGGTGGGGTTCGGCAAATCTTCCTGCATGCCACCGCTGACTGAGTCAGGGAGGCTAATTTATGAAGCAGAACTAGGTCATCATAGTGGGGAGTTTTTGGAGTGACCTCAGCAAGTGTTGGCTCCCCAGAGTGGGAGGATGATTTAGGAACTGGAACCCGTGAAAGAAGGATGGGTCAGTCAGTGGCAGTAAGAGACCCTGGGGGATTGGGATAGAGAGACCGACCGCGACTCGTTCATTGTGTGTAAAAGGCCGCTTTATTGGAACTGGTGCCCCTATGCCTACCCCACCTGGCCTTTGCCTTACAAAACTAAAACCTCACTAGACATCGAATCACCTGTCCCCGCCCCTCCCCCTCCCCTACCCCGATCCCTCACCCCCCTTACTCTCGTCCTGTCTTTCCTTCCTCTTGTCTCCTTTACTTTCTCCCGTCCTACCCCCCTTCTTTGAACCTGTCCGCTAATGAGCAGTCTCCTGCCTGTCCTTGTCTAATTAACACTTCTTCCCGTCCTAATACCTGAATTGCCCTGCCAACTCCGTCCTCCCCCGAGCTTTTAATAGCTTCCCTGCAGCTGTCCCCGCCACCAGAAAAAGGCCCTGACTTTTTCTGCCCCCCCCCAGGGCTCCCGTAGAAACACTCTCACTTGTTCCCTCAATTGTAACAGGTATAGCTCCATCCCTACGAAAGACAAGTGCACCCTGTCGTCCCTAAAAAACTCAACATCCTCGAACCTTAAATCCCCATGTTCTAAAAAGGTTATTCCGTGCTCCAAACAAAACCCTTTCATCTCCTTATTGAGTTTACGTCTAGCCCTCTCAATAGCCCCCGGCTTCCTGGCACCTCTCCACACCCGACGCGGAACAAAGGCCGTAAACATAACGTGGCAACCCTTCCCCTGCTCTAGCAAAACCTGTAAGTCCTTCTTCATTAGTTTTAGTTTCATTAGACTCAAACCTGTAGTTCTCACTAGGTCGTTCTCCCCCAAATGAATGCACAGTTAATCTGGACAATGTCCCCTCCCCAATGTGTTCTGAAGGTGAGGCAAAAGCTCAATCCACTTCATCCCCCCTTTCCAGATCCACGTAACCCGGTAACGCGCTGAATCCAGCCCCAGGTTGTCCGCTAAGGCAGTCCGTCGAGCCTGATGCTGAGCCCATTTAACAAACGAATGACCGATCAACCAAATTGTAAGGTATTCCGCTGCTGGCCCCAGGACCACACCTGAAAAATAAAAAAGACATGAAACCACAACTCCTCTCCCCTGCACCCCCTTATACATCCACTCCCCGCACGTACCGCCTAAAGCAATCAGATCTCCATCTCCCCAGGGCCATCAGCTCCTCATCACCCCAGCCTTTGTTCCCTGCTTCTGTAGCCACACCGATCCTGAAAGAGTGCGTCCCAAAACTCTCAGCATCTAACCCGATCTTTGCCAACCCTTTCCGCAAAACTGCAAGAAGCTGAGCCGAGGATACCCTCTGACCGTCCGCATGACGAAAAACCTGTCCGCTCGTAGCCGTAAAAGCCGCCCACAATTGTTCCCCCCAGAAAACGGGGCAAATGGACCTGACCGGATAAGGCCTAAGGAATACCTTGGCCCCCACACCTTTTTGGTCCGTCTTGGATCGCCGAACCGTCAGCGCCAACCCATCCAACCCCAGTTGCACCTCTCCCCATAGAATACCTGACTGCCCCGACAATCCCAGCAACTCCGACACCCGAAAAGCCTAAAAAAAAAGCCATGACATCAACGTCCTGAAAAGAAGAGTCTCATGCCCATCGTAGCAAATATCCCCCAGTGCCGGCAGCAAACTCTTCATAATCCCTAACAATATTGGCCGGCGCACCCGCCCTTGTATCCCCAACAATTTGTGCCAGCCTTGTAGGATCCTCATACCCAATTCACCTGCAGATGGAGGGTAACCCCATAGGAGCTTTCCCATGAACCCCAAAGCCGACAACTTACCCAAAATCGTGACTCTGGACTGCCCTTTCCCAGTCAAATCCATAATAAACTGTACCACATCCTCCACGACCTCCTCCAGCTTCCCCCGTCGCCGAGCCCCGGATCCCTGGAACTCTTCCCATGCTTTCACATATGCCCGCCGAGTAGACGGCGCCAAAGAGTTCATAACCGATCGAAGCATCCGGAATCACCTACTCTCCACAGCTCCCCCGGCATGCGAAATCTTCTCAGCGCCACGCCCGTGGTTAATCCATGGAACCGCTCCCACTGAGAACGAGACAAAGCATCGGCAATGTCATTATTCACACCCGGCACGTGCCTCGCACTAAAATGTATATTGTTACGCAAGCATTGGAGGACAAATACACGCAGCAACTGCAATACCCCGGCCTCCCGCGCTGACTGACGATTAACCATCTGCATCACTGCCAAGTTATCTACCCGAAAAAGCACCCGCGAGTCCCGAAGTGGCGCGCCCCACAGGCAAACCACTATTATCAGCGAGAAAAATTCCAAAAATGCAATGCTGCGACCCCCATGCTTCCAATACTCCGGCCATTCTTCCTCGCACCACCGCCCGTCCCAGTACAGACCGAACCCAGACGACCCCACTGCGTCGGAAAAAAACTGAACATCCCATTCATAGTCACGCCACACCTTCAGGGGAATGCCATTAAGCGAGTCCAAAAACTTGACCCACATGCGCAAGTCTTCACGCACTCCCACCTTCAACCGCACATGATGGTGTGGGAGCGCGTGACCTTCCGCCTGCTCAACATTCCGGAAATCCGATTGACCATATCCGCTTTTTTATCAGCCAGCAACCTGGCTATGCCTGCCACTGTATCCAGCTTGATCCCCAAAAAGGACAGCGTCGTACTTGGCCCCACTGTCTTCTCAGGAGCCAGGGGCACACCAAGTCATCCAAATAGTGTGTTACCCATTGGTGAACCGTAATTCTCGCGAAAATCCACTGCAAAGCCGAACTAAACCGCTCAAATAGCACACAAGAGCTGGAGCACCGCGTAGGCAATGCTTTGTCCACATACCAGCTCCCTTGAAACTGTATGCCCAACAGCTCAAAATCGTCCGGGTGAACCGGAAGAAGCTGAAATGCCGACTTAATGTCGGTCTTTTCCATCAAGGCCCAACTGTTCCACCATATCCACTGCGATGTCCACCGACGCATAAGACACCTTCGTGCAATCCTCCGGGATGAAATCGTTGACCGACGCTCCTTCCGGCCAAGACAAGTGATGAATCAACCGAAACTGCCCTTGCTCTTTTTTAGGGACCACGCCAATGGGCGACACAATGAGGTTTGAGAGAGGCCAGGACGAAAAAGGACCCGCCATGCGCCCCTCGCGTACCTCTTTCTGCAATTTCCCTTGTACCAAGACTTCCTTCCCCCGTACGGAACGCAAGTTCTCCGCCCACCGTCGCACTCGAGCACCTTGATACCCCAACCGAAACCCGTCGCGAAAGCTCGCACCAATAACTCTGCGTCTGCCGGTCTATCATAACCCGTCAAACACACTTCTAGACGGTCCACATTAACCGGCGTAAGAGCCGTTACCTGTAACTCCTTGCCGTTGGCGCTGCCCCTCTCTTCCTCCATAGCCAGTACCGTGACCCCCACTCGTGGCTCCCCCCGCGCCAGCTGCATTCTGTTGTCCGCTGCACGCTGTGATCGGATGTCGCCCCACGCACTTGGAGCATTCATGCCGGAATTTACAATACTCCCTAGTGCACAATCCCTTATTATAATCCCAGCATGCCCCTGAGCGTCCAGTCCCCGCATTGCTAGTTCTAGTTGGGCTATTGCCCCCTGACCCCACCCCCTGGGTGGGGCCCTCCCGAAAGGGCAGATATGTTATGGGCAAGCCACTAGCCGTGAACACCATCTTGCCAAACTTAGCTGGCCCATAGTGTGTTGCCACAGGTCCGTCGATTTCACCCCATTGAACTTCGGAATCTGCGGCCATTCGCGACCTGAACTCCTCATCATACTGACGCCAGGCATAGCCGCCATAGTTAAGTTGGGCCTTCCTGATGATGTCCATATATTTGAACAACGCGACCGACCTCTCTGGGAAGCGTTCGCAATAAACGCTGGCGAAAATCAAAAATGCCGCCGTCCAGTTCTCTATAGTTACCAGCACTTTAGGCCGCTTAGACAGCTCCCATTCTTCTTCCTTGGAGCCCTCTTTAGCTCTTACCTCCCGATGCAATAACTTTAATATGTCCACGTATTCCCCTTTTCAATTTTTTTCTTTTTTCGCTGTCATCAAATGTGCACCTAGCGGTTTCACCGTGCCCATGTAGGGCAACTTCACCCGCTTGGACGCTGGCTCCCCTTCCTTTTCCTCCATCGCTCCCTTCCCCGCACTTTTGTCCTCCGAACCGGCCGAAGTTTGATGCGTACCCGCCGCTCGCTCCTCCTTAGCCGCTTCCCCACTGGCCCCGCTGTCGGTTGCCACCCCCATGTCCTGCACATACACCCCTTTTACTAAGCGCACCGACTCCTCCCTTGCTTCCAACACCACAGATACCATCGAACAGGACAAAGTCTTACCTGGAGATAGCAGCGGGGGCCGCTCCTGAACCTTCTGCGCCTCTCCTCCGACTCTTTCCTTGTGCTTGCCCTGTCTTGGAACCGCCTGCTTCACCTGAAATGACTTACGGACAGGGTTAGAAGCCCCTCGCCCTTTCCTTTCCCACCACTCAGCCTCACTACCACTATTGCGCAACTCCCCTTCTTCCAAACTCACATCCGACTCCACTTCATCCCTCGCAACCACTCCCCCACCAACACGCTCACCATATTCCCCGCACCGCGCACAACCGGTATACTCTCCTCTGCTTCTCGACCGCCTCATGGACGGGCCCGGACGTTGCTCCTCCCAGGCCAGGGCGTCGGGCGCCAAACCCACACCTCCACACAGCCCAGAAGGAGCGTCCACAGCCCCCTGCCGTTTTCCCCTCCGTCCTGGTGATGACATCCGGCTAGCCACCCCTGGGCCCGCCTTCGCTTCTTCCCAGGGTGACCGAGCCGCTCCCAGCTCGCCTGGATCGTCCTCTTCATAATCCAAAGGCCCCTGCCAAAAAAGGTCTGGTGTGCCAGGAGCAGAAAAAACCTCTCCCTGTCCCCGCGCCGCAAAACCCTCCTCCTCGCCCGAAAAGTCGCCCCCCAAGCTAATCTCCTCATCCCTAAAATAAGTTCCTACTTTACTAGACCCATAAACCTTCCTGGGGGCCCCCAGTGCCCGATCCGCTAAAGGGCCCTCACCCTAAGACCACCCGCCCCCGGCGTCACCTCCTTCCTCGTCACTACTGCTCCACTGGAGCATAGTTGGCCACTTCTCCGAAATTGGGACCCTGGGGTCCCTGCTCTCACCAAACCCTGAGGACCCTTCCTGGGCCCCAGCCTCAATCCCACCCGAGGCAGATCCGCCTCTCCCTCATATGGGGAAGGCCCACCTGCACCGTTTGCCCGGGCACCCTTCCTGTTCTTCTCTTTAACCTTCCCACTTGTCCTGGCCCTGGGCCCCGCCCCTCGCGCAGCCTCCCTCGCGCCTCTCCCTCTGCCGTTAATGCACCCAGGAAGCGCTCCAGTCCTCGCCATCCCTCGACCTTGGGGACGCGCTGCACACCGCGACCCCATCCTAAAGCGCGGGGCTGTAACACCGCTCGCGCGGCCCGCCGTCAGCCCCGCAAACCCTCGGGGCTCCCTTCTCTGACCCACGCCTCCCGGCCCTCTCTTTTCCCGCCCCAGGGACGCCCCTCGCCACCGCCCCCTGAGCCACACCCTCTACCTACGATCATGCCGCACGCGGCGGGGAGCACGCCGTAACCGCCGCGGCTACTCCCGCCAATGCCCTGCGCGCCGGGCGGCCCTGGATCAGGGCCTCGTCTCTTAGAAGATCCAGACGGTCGGCCTGCTTTAGCAGTGCCACGGCCTCGAGGACTTTATTATCTACATCCATTACCGATGGTCGCACAACGTAAACCGTAAGACAGGTAAGCGCTCGACACGCACGCTCCTTCCTAATCTCCTGATGCAAATTGTTCGCTGCTAACTGCGCCAAAACCGCACAACTGCTACATGTGGAAAGAAACTCCTAGCCCCACGGACAGCGTCCTGGCCACCAGGTCACCTTTCCCAAAATGGTGCCTGTGGCCACAAAATGTCCGTCTAAATACCCTAGCCCACCCACCTTAATTGGCACCCCGGACGCCCAACCACGTCGCGGGTCGTGCCACCCATCCCAAAAACCCCGGGGGGGAACTCCTCGTTCCTCCTCTTCCCCCCCGAGGCCCCATTGGGCCATGCAGCATTGTCAGAAGCAAAAAGAGCAGCGTCAGCAGACAGGGCTATCCACGGCCTGGACAGGGAGAGAATGGAGGGGACAGGGCTGGGGAGAGCAGTGGTGGCCGTGGCCCAACATTTGAGGTCCAGGCAAGTCCCTAACTATCTTTGACCCCCCCAAACAACGAGTCACCTGGCACAGCATTGAGGTGTGGGAGTTCAGAATGTGATTGAGCAATACACATGCAAGGCAGGTTAAGTAAATTGTAAGACTGTCCTCTGATAAAAATGTTACTTATCATTTTATTGTGGAGATATTGTTTATTTTTCTTCCTTTGGTTGCAATGGGGCAAAAGTAAGAGGATGTTGTACAGTGAACTATGGGCCAGATATAGCAATTTCCGAATTTGCGATTCGGAAATTGCGAGTCGGTGCGACTCGCAATTTCCGAATCGCAACTTCGGATGCAGAACGTTGTCTCAGACACCGTCTGCGAATCACTATGGGGTCGCAAAGACCCCCCTCATTAATATTAATGAGGTGGGCAGCATTTTGCGACCTCATAGCGATTCCCTGCACTCACATGGATGGTGGCCTGCTGGAGACAGCAGACCTCCATGTCTGTGACTGCTTTTTAAATAAAGCAGTTTTTTTTTGTATTACAGGCCGTTTTCCTTAAAGGAAAACGAGTTGCAATACAAAAAAAATAACTAAACCATTTGTTTTCATTTTTTCAGAGTAGGCAGTGGTCCATTGGACCACTGCCTGCTCTGAAAAAAATTTTTGGGCAACATTCACAAAGGGGAAGGGGTCCCATAGGGGACCCCTTCCCTTTTGCAGATGGGTTACCACCAGTGTGACACCGGTGGTAACTGCGAATTGCTCTGCGACCGCGTTCGCGGTCACAAAGCAATTTAGCATTGCGGTGCGAGTCGCAAATAGGAAGGGGACACCCCTTCCTATTTGTGAGTCGCATTCACATTTTGCGAGTCGGTACCAACCCGCAAAATGTGAATGAGCATCGCAATGCGCATTTTGCATGGCGCAAACTGCGATTTTCGCAGTTTGCACCATGGAAAATGCTACCTACATCTGGCCCCAAGTGACGATCTGTGGTGCAGGCAGGGCCACTGGAATTAGACAATAGTGGAGGCCCAAATTACTCAGTAACATGTGCTCAAATTTTTAATAGTATCACTTCATTATTTTTTCATTTTTGCACATGCTAGCACTGCCTGGGCAAAGGTTTTACTTTACCAGTAACAGTTCCGTATCCAAATACCGCTCGCTGTAAGTAACAGAAAGGTGACAAGTCAACCTTTGCGAAGGACCTTCCACTGCACAGCAGCACAGGTTGCAGCGTTTTTAATAACTTTCGTTTGAGCTAAAAACAAAATGTGTTTTTTTTTTAAAATCGGCGGAATATACAGCAGACGATGGATTATGTTGCAAACAAGGTAAATTCATAATTATGCTGTAAACACTGCAGCTGCAAAATTACATAATTCTGACGCCACAGAACTACATTATCCCAGTGGTCTTGTGCACAGGGAGCGTGAAAAGAAATACTGTAGAATGTCAGTTTGTTTCTAATTCACATTAAGGGCCATATTTATACTTTTTGACGCAAAACTGCGCTAACACAGTTTTGCGTCAAAAAAATTAGCGCCGGCTAACGCCATTCTGAAGTGCCATGCGGGCGCCGTATTTATTCAATGACGTTAGCTGGCGTTAGCCGCCGGCGCTGCCTGGTGTGCGTGAAAAAAAATGACATACACCAGGCAGCGCCGGCGTAGGGGAATATGGAGCTTGGGCGCCAAAAAATGGGGCAAGTCAGGCTGAGGCAAATTTTTCGCCTCAATCCGATTTGCGCCATTTTTTTCGACTCCCAACCCCCATTGAAATGACTCCTGTCTTAGCAAAGACAGGAGTCAAGCCCCCTTGCCCAATGGCCATGCCCAGGGGACTTCTGTCCCCTGGGCATGGTCATTGGGCATAGTGGCATGTAGGGGGGCACAAATCAGGCCCCCCTATGCCACACAAAATTAAAAAAAAAATACTTACCTGAACTTACCTTAATGTCCCTGGGATGGGTCCCTCCAGCCTTGGGTGTCCTCCTGGGGTGGGCAAGGGTGGCAGGGGGTGTCCCTGGGGGCATGGGAGGGCACCTCTGGGCTCCTTCCGAGCCCACAGGTCCCTTAACGCCTGCCCTGACCAGGCGCTAAAAAACGGCGCAAAAGCGGCTGGACGTCATTTTTTTTTACCCGCCCACTCCCGGGCGTGAAATTTGCCCGGGAGTGTAAATACGGCGCACATGCCTCGGAGTCAATTTTTTAGACGGGAACGCCTACCTTGCATATCATTAACGCAAAGTAGGTGTCCACGCTAAAAAATGACGCAAACTCCATGGACTTTGGCGCTAGACGCGTCTAACGCCAAAGTATATATATGGAGATAGTTTTGCGTCGGAATTGCGTCAAGAAAAACGACGCAATTCCGGCGCAAACAGAGTATAAATATTCCCCTAAATGTAAACACCTAAAAATTAACTATACAAATATTTCAACATACACCAGCAGCTACAAAAGAACAAATTGAACGCATTTTGCTTTATATTTCTGAAGTGTAATGAAAACAAAGATTTTGGTAGGATCAAAACAAGTCGTTGTGATGCACAATTGATATATTTTATATTGTATTGTATAGTACTTACTACCCATGTGTGTGGCACTGATGTGCTTACCTACATGGCCAGCAAACTACACCAGATAGGGTGGTACATGATTAGAAGTGTGTTGTTTTTGTTTTGTGATCCAATGTGGGAAGGTTACTATGTCGTGCGTGATGACCACCAAGGTTATCATGTTATGAGAGACAGTGCGTAGCAGTGCAGTAGATGATGTGTGAGTAAGACAGACGCGCAATATATGGTTTTTCAGTACGGTGGCAGCTTTGAACAGCTCTGTGAGTCCCATTATGGTATTTCTTATGATTATAGTCTGCTTAGCTAATTACTGCACTGGGTTGTGCAATCAGAAATTTTGGGGCAGATTTACTTACATTTTACGTAACACAACTCAGTGAAACAACTTACTGCGCTGCATGAAAGACAGATAGCGGAAATATACAATTTTTACAAAGATGTGGCACATTTCTGCTGACTCCTAGTGTTGGTGCACTGTGTGCTGCCTAGCACCAATGCAGCCATGGTGCAAGGGTGTCTGCATTACGAAAGGGACAACTAACTGCACAAAAACAAACCATAGAGGCAATTTCTTCTTTCTATGTATGCTGCACAATACAGCACACATAGAAAGAAGAAGTAACAAGCAGAAATGAAGACATTTCTCCTTACTATGCACCACTGGGGGAGGCATAACATTGTGACATATTCCCAAGTTTTCTAACTTTCGTAAATCTGGGAATGCACCATATTCCAAAGATAAGTGTATGAGAATGCCCATGCTCCACCCATGGAACTCTTTCCCTACACAAGGTAACTCCAGGCAGCAATATGTGCTGCCTTGAATTACTTTGTATTTACTAAACTACACAAGGTGACTTTGCACTGCTGAGTAAGTACAAAAAATTATTTTGGGTGGGGCTGCACTGCAAAAACGATACAATCCCAATGCAAAATCTTATTGAATCCACCCTCCTAGTATATAGTTCTGAGCCAGAGCTGGCATTGTTAGAGGGAGAGAGACGTGAAGAAAGATGCTGGAATGTGTATTGTTTCAATTATCTCATATCTGAAAGCCATTGTGAGATGTAAAGAATCGGCCACAGTGTATAGGTATTTGGGACCTGCAATCATGGACCATATTAAAGTTCTTTAATTGACGCACAGTGTGTGACATTTCTCTTCTGTTATTTCATGCTTTTTCATTAAGTGATGGCTTGTTTAATGGCTGAAAAGTACTTGTGAAAGGCACCCGTCCTAGCAGATATGTCTTATGTGAATGTAGGAAATGTAAGTTACAGTTCACTTCTGACCACTGAGTGTTATGGTATTAGTATTAGTGTGGGACAGAAATGTTATGTATGAACTTACATAACTATATAATGCCCTTACGAAGTATAGGTCAGCTCTCCTTATCTAACCTGCTTACCAAAAGTAGTTTGCTTGTCAAATTGTTCCCAATCTTTGGATCGTAACCTGAAGATTGAGTTTGAGGGTTCGATTGCCTTTCCAGGTTCTGTTCCAGAGACGTGTGGTGGTGTAGTTGTCTTGGAAATAGCCATAATTGCACTGTCTTTTGAAGTGTATAGGCTCCTCGATGCTGGCTGGTAGGGTGTTCCAGATCTTGGTGGCTTGTACTGAGAAAGCAGTGCCTCCTATGGATTTCCTAGAGTAAATTAGTATGATAAGTGGTGAAAGCCTGGAGTGTAATGTCTCAATTTGTTTGTATTGCTTGAATTTAGCTTGCAAGTATAGCAGACCTTTTTCTTGGAGGATCTGTGAACACTGCAAAGTACCTTGAACATTGTCTTCCTTGCTATAGCTAGTCAGTGGAGTGATTGTCAGACTGCAGTCATGTGTTCAAAACTGGCCTGTTGTGAAATATAGCTGGGTGAGATTAGGTATCGGCTCTACAGATTGTCCTTTGTTGTTTGCAGGAGCCACATAGTTTGTTAGGTTAATGGGCCAGCTGCAGAGGGGTGCAAACACAGTAATTAGCAGTAGTGTGAATCTAAAATGACACAGTATAGCCAGCCATGTCACAAAGGGCTGCTATAATAGACTATCCCTCAAAAAAGGATTAATATCTAGATAACCCTGACAGAGTCAACACACAGAGGATTCATCTCCTTGACCCAAATAATATGGAAACCTCAATCAGGGCATTCGAGGTTGAAAGCATTTGTATTATTTTGACCTCTCTAGACTCTCTGAAGAACATCAACTAACATTTTCTGATTTTGTATAATGTAAGTTAAGATCTGTGTAGTATAAATCTGCTTTTTGAACATTATTTACTCCTATGAAATTCTGCTTTATCGTCATCTCATTTATGGCCATTGCAGATACATTTTAGTTATGAGGTCCAATGTAATTAATGTACTGATTGCAAACTATTTGGTGAACATTTGAGGTAGTGTTTTTTATTGGAAGAAAGGTGGGAACCCTGGGTGATAGGAATTTTATGAATCCTTGTAGATCCCGGAATTTTCCTTCACAGAAATATGAGGAGAATAAAAAAAAATCGAAAGTTTGGAGTTTGCAGGCCATTCTAGGTAAGAAAAAATATTGGTCAATTTGCAACACAAAATCTTGATCTTTCCTTGTGCCTTAGGGGCCATATGGAAGCTTTCATTTTATGGGTGATAGCTGAATTGCACCAGTGGGATACTACTATTACTGGGAGAAGTGTAGGAACACTGGTTGGTCAGACACTTGTGGATTCCCGCATATTCGATTCATTTTGCTGTGCAATGTCAGTGCTCACAGCGTGCTGCGCAATACAGAAAAACAAAAGTCAAACTTGGAACTTGTAGGCAGCATTTCCCTTGCATATGTTTTTTTTTTTTAATTGGAAGAGAAAACGTTTATGGTGTTCTTACCAGAGTACTTTGAACAGGTTGTCTGCTCTAAAGCAGTTAAAATCCAACAAATTCATATGGCCTGATGTTCTGTCCAAGAAGAATTGAACACAGGCTGTGGGGATATGTTTGCCACATTGCATTACGTCTTTGTTCCATGAATATATGGGGACTTCTATAGCTCCAGGAGACCCACAGGATAATAAGCTTCTGGGACTAGGGAACAGTGGTCAAAGTAGGAAAAGCACAGTGGTCAAAGAAAGGTGGCAGGAGCTGTTAATAGCCATGCATGCCCAAGAGAAGGTCTCAGTTGCCATAGATGGTCTATGGAGACGATGGCTAGAGAGGGAATAAAAAATGTTGAGAAGTACAATGAAAGGAGAAGATAAAGACGGGATGTTCTAGAAAAGGAAAGACGATTAAGAGAAAGAAAAGACAGTGAATAGAAAAAGCAAGATAGAGCTGGAGAGCTAGAAATGGGAAGATAGATGCAGTGATAGCTGCAACAGCAAACAGAAAGGGATAGTGAAGAAAAAGGTTGAGAGAGACAGCAGGGGCAGAGATTGGGAGTGAGTAGAGAAAGTAAGAGAGAACCTAAAGGAGCAAAATGATAGCATGTAGACGAATGGTGATTGGCAATTTTAAGTGAAATCTATAACTTATCATGTGTTGGCCAACACACCTGGCCCAATGTGATTTCAAAGCACAATTTTGCACTTTATTCTCTAAAAGGGATCTTAGTGTAAGACTCCCAATTCACCTTTGTAGTGGTCTTTACATTTCTAATAAAGACTAACCATTGCTTTTTGCATAATGTCTAACTATGGAATCTCCTTGTTATTTGTTACTATATGCTCTTTGTGAGAAGTGCTGAAACCTTCTCTTTTATTGCACATAAGCCATTTCTACATTTGCTGTTATAGTCACTGAAAATACAACCTACTTGCTTAGAAGGTAAAGATCGATTAAGGAGGTATTTTGACTTTCTAATTTACACCTAAATATGGCAGTCTTTTAACTGCTTAATAACATGAAGCTTGACTTTTATCTGTACCTGTAGTAATGGTAAATAATCTCTCTGCAAGTAAATATTCTTCCATGTCTAGTACACATGGCAAGCTTCCATTCTTTCCACATTCATCACTCAGAAAGGTGCATTCTCCTCCAAGCAATGTTAGCTGCTAATTGGGCACCACCTTGAGGGTCCTATGCAAGGAGTTTACTGCACATGAAAGGGTAGAGAATGTCCATAATTCTGGAAGTTGGGGACGCTGTAGTATTTAAATGAGAGGTACCAGCAAGTAACATCAAAGAGGAAAGCTATGAAAGAGCAGGATCCTAGATGCAAACTGTGAAACCACTACTAACAGCATTAGAGGCAGTGCTGCTGCTAGTGACCTGAGCCAGGCAATAGGCCCCAAGTGGACCCATCACAGGCCCCCATAACTACCTATTCTCGACTTTACCATGCCTGTTTGTCTTGCTGGTCGATGTCTAACAAAAGTCTTCTTTTGTACAACACCTTTCACACAATCTGCCTGTAAGTATGAGGGGTATACGCCAATGCCAGAGCCTGCTTCAAGTCCATTCAGTTTTTATTTGCACTTTTGATGAACTGTAATTGAACTATCCATCTTTTTTTCACAATCTTACAGTGAAATTAATTGTGGGACATTCCCAACTCCCCCTGTAAACTTAATCTAAATTCTATTTAGTGTCCACCAGTTGCATCCCTCAAATGTTTAAAACACATTGTTTGCCCACCAATTTCCCAGTATGTTCTCAAAGGATATACTCCAAGGTCTCTGTAAAGGTATTATAAATTAATTAGTGGTAAGTCAAATTAAAACTTCACTTACAAAGCTGGTCAGAATTTTCAAACTCCACATTTTATAAAGCAGACAAAGGGGGTCATTCCGACCCTGGCGGCCGGTGGTAAGGTGGCGGTAACACCGCCAACAGGCTGGCAGTGTACCGCCAGCAATTATGACCGTGGCAGAATTGCCACGGCCATACCGCCGGCCCCTCCAATATCCCGCCAGGATTCCGCCTGGCGGTCATAATCCCCAGTGAGTCCCCGACTGCCAGCCTGTCTGTGGCGGTACACACCGCCATTGAAAGGCTGGCAGTAAGGGGACTTGGGGTGCCCCTGGGGGCCCCTGCACTGCCCATGCACTTGGCATGGGCAGTGCAGGGGCCCCCAGGCATAGCCCCGTTGCGCATTTCACTGCCCAAATTTCGGGCAGTGAAATGCGCGACGGGTGCTACTGCACCCGCTGCACATCAGCATTGCCGCCGGCTCTATTACGAGCCGGCAGCAATGTTGATGTGACATTTCTGCTGGGCCAGCGGACGGTAACACTGTTACCGTCCGCTGGCCTAGCGGAAATGTCATAATAGGGAGCCAGGAATACCGCCGGCAATGGCGGTATTCTGACTCCCGCGGCCTCGGCGGTCTTTTTACAAGACCGCCAAGGTCGTAATGACCCCCAAAGTTTCCTTACTTCACTTGATGTGAGGTTTATCCTTTTACACCTTCCAGCTGTGATGATTTATTGATGCTCTGTGTCCCAGGTAAGACATCCTCCAAAAAAATAATTTTTCAGTGCAGAGGTTGCACGCACAGCACCTTAGGTAAGAGGCGTGAGAGAGAGGGCTCTGAGCTTACTTTAAAAAAAGAATAATTTGATAAGCTTTGCATTACACAAAGCTTTAACAGTGTAGAAAATACACAATACACAAAGCTGCCAGTCAGCCTACTTTGCAACTTTACATCCTACTTTAAATCACATTTAATTGATAGGATTTAAGGTTGGAATGTGAAAAGCTGATTGAGCATGCTTTAATATGTACCTCAAAAATTCCACATATTCCTTCACATAGAATCACAGAGTGTGCATCCTGAGTAGCAAACCACAATATTGATGACAGATATTGAATTAAAAATATCGACAGGTAAGTAATCATAGTTTTTCTATTCCTTACAACACATATATGTACCTATGAAATATATATATATATATATATATATATCTTCCAGGTATATAGATGTGGAGATAGGACTAGTACATCTATACTTCTTTATGTGCACTTAACTTTCAATATTCTGTCCCTGATATTCAAATATTACAATGTTCTGGGGGTCGTTCTTTAGTAGTACAGTCAATATTTGGAAAAAATGTGCTCTAGAGCTTTAGTGTTTGGTCATAGCTGAGGGCCATGCCTCCTAAAAATATACTTCTGGCTACAAGCCTGCATTGAAGGTGTACCAGAGAAAGCCAGGTACAGGTGCCAAACTTGTAGCCAGGGGAGGACACCATGGGAACCCCATGGGGGAAGAAGTGAACCTGGAGTGGAATGGGGAGCTGAAGAAGGGGGTCCCAATGGTGAGCATTGTTAAGGGGAGTTGGAGATGGTGATAACGGGAGGGGTATGGTACACCTGGGACTGGTGAGAAAGAGAGAGTCTGGGTGCTTGAGAAGAGAGACGCTGGGTCTGGGATGAGCACCGCTACACCAGGTTTTACCAGAGATGATTGGATTCCAGAACAGGATGCCGTTTCAGACTTGGCATAATTTAGTGTGTCTCACATACTCGAGGAGAAGCGATGGTATGGACTTGGGCGGCTTGCCCCTCAGCAGTGTTGCACAAGGCCAGATAAGAGAGGTGAAGTTCCAGTGCAACCTCCTGGATGGTGGATACTGGAAAACCTGGTGTGGCCTTTTCAGTTGCCATGTGGTATAGGCCTGGTGTGGCCTTCTAGAATGAATAGGTGCAGCAAAAAGATGATGCTTGGTGGAATGATGCAATGTTTGACAGTTCAGCAGGTGGAAATGTTGCCCACAGGGTGGTGGAGGATGATGAGGAAGAGCTGGTGCTGGATTATGGGAAGGAAGAGCTAGAGGAAGTAGAGTTGGTTAAAGGTGCTGAATGAGGAATAGAAGTGGAAGTTGGTTGGTGGGCAATATGGAGGGGAAGCTAAACAGTCTTCATTTAGTATTTCCCAGGATGAGACACAGAGACTGGCAATTGACACAATGCAGGTTTGAACAGCAGAAAACGGATGGGTAGCTAAGTGGCAAGCTTTAGTGCAGATGCTGACCTTGAAGCCACGTTAGTCGGATGTGGGAAGTTTGAGGCCTGTGACCGTTGATGTAGAGAATGGTGGTGGGGACACAGGACAAGGTGAAAGCTGCTCAATGGGACATAAGTGGCTGTCAGAGGCATAGGGACAGACAGCCTGGAAGGTAAAACAGAAGATGGGTTGAAATTTGCTGAGTAATAAAGGGGGCACAGATGTCATGGGTGAGGGCATAGCCAGTTTGGGGACTACCGGGCAGGAAAAGGGCAGCCAAAACACAGGGAAGGGCAGTGATGGCAGAGACTGACCAGAACGAAAGTAAGGAGCTTACGAATAAGACATTTCCATAAATAGGGGTCACTAGGCCTTTGGGAGCACACCTCATGGTTTAGACGAAAGAGAAAATATGGAATGGGGAGTACACAGAAGCTTTTAAGTTTCATCTTAGGGAGATTAGAGCAAACACAGGTTCAAAGGATGAGGAGTATGAGTTGGCCAAGATTGGGATTAGACAGTGGCGTTTTTAATAAACACCAGTGTGTATTGTAAAAAGGTCCCAGGGCACTGTATTGTATTATTTAAATGCATGGATATGATACAGAAGGCACATAGAAAATTGGGAAGCTTTGCCTGGGTTTGTATGATGAAGAATTTAGGGCACGATTGGTGGTGGATGCGAAATGAAATTGGGGTAAACTGGATAATAATTTATGGCTACACACTATGGGGTTGACACGGCCAGTACCCATGATCTTTACAGGAAGTTGGCTGCCTATAGTGTATCAGCCCTTTCAAGGGTGTCCCACCCAGGGTGGAGTGGGATCAGTGGGCAGAGAATAGACTGGCAGCAGCACTGATTGTGCCACCCTCTAGAGCCCTGCACCCAGCACTGCCATTGCGGGCTGAGTGTACTGGGGTACCCAAAAAAGGGAAAGTCAACAAGGTACATTCCCTGTATGCCCTGTCCACCCTACACTGCATATGTTATGGGTAAGTCACCCCTCTAGCAGGCCTTCCAGTCCTAAGGCAGGGTGCACCGTTCTATATGTGAGGGCATAGTTGCATGAGCCATATGCCCCGCCTATGTCCTTGCTAACCGTGGGACATAGTGAGTGAACAAAGCAGCCATTTTAAATACATGTATTATGTCAAACATGTGTTCCCCAGTTACATGATGGTCACTCTGCACCCTGGGATGCTTGGTATCAAACAACCCAGAATGCTAAATCCAAACTGGTACTAGTTAGTAATGTACCCAGGGTCCCCTTAGAGGTGCCTCCTGCAAAAGCTAACCTAACTCGCATAGTTGCTGACTGGTTCCATCCAGCAAGCCATTTCCAGACAGCCAACATACAAAACTGGGGGAGAGCCCTGGCTCTCTGGTTTGTAAAACAATGCCCTTCCTGGGTGAGGAGCTAACACCCCCTCACTCAGGAATGTGCACTGTGCTGGTGGTGAGCTTCAAAGGGCTATCACTTTTGAAACTTGAGCCTCCAGGCCTGCTGCTAGCAGCGGATGGCTACCCCCTTTGTCAACCCCCACTTTTGGTGGGAGGAAAGGTTGGGAACCACACAAAGGGAAGGAGGAGGGGTTTTACTGAGCATGCACAACCCCTAGGGGCTTGCAGACGAAGTGGACCCCCATTTTATTTTCCTCCACGTTGGATGGCAGGAAAATATCCAATGAGGTTTAGAGAAGTGACCCTTCCCACAGGAAGTGATCCCTTTAGTGGGTGTAGCCACCCAAGGGTGAGTGTCCCATTGGACACTACCAGGTTCCCCCCTAAAATACTCACTGAATTCAGAATTTAGTGGGCTCCCTTAGACCAAGAAACTAGATTCATCAGGAAGAAAAGAAGACAGCACCAAAAAACCCAACAGCTCGAGAACCGAGGACCAGCTGCACCAGAAGAGGCTCCAAAACACCTGCTTTCTGCACCAGAGTTTCAACAATCGCTGCTGCGGAGGTGCTGACCAATAGACCAACCTCAAAAGACCCAGAGGACCATCAGGCTTCGCAAATAGGCTAAATGTCCCTCCTGAGTGGAAGCATCACTCAAGAAAGCAAAAGAACCTGCAAAGGACCGGCAAATGGGTGAGGGTCACTTCAACGACCAGACCATATCTCTGCAACCATAAATCGCAGCCAGACCCGATGACACCCCAATGACAGCCCAGATGAGACCTGCAAGTGTGCCAACTTTGGTGGCACAGCACCCTCTCAGGGCAGAGTTGTGCCAATACTCCAGATATTGGTCATGTCGAACACCCGCAAAAACAGATCATCCTGAGCTGCAACTGGACCAGGAGGAATCCCAGTCCAGGGACTTCTGTGACACCCCAGACCTCCCATAAGAGCACTCTCATCATCCTTCTAGGCCCCCGGAAGAAGACCTACCTTCAGTTTCAAAGTGTTCCATTGACAACAGCATCCAAGACCTCCAACTCGCCCTCACCATGCATCCAGCCGCCCTGAGCCCTGCATTGCAGAATCTGCTGTGTGCCCTGGGTCCCTAACCCCTTGCAATCTCAATAGCCCAAGGGGGTCACAAGGCACCATCTTTAAATCTACAAACCAGATCCCTTTCTAGGTGGCCCCTCCAAGTGTCCCTGTGCCAAGAGACTTTCCAGCTTTGCTCCTGCCGGAACTGGGAGCCGCCCAAGGCTCTCCAGCTGGCACAGTGTGCCCCCTGACTACTTCGACCATCCTCAAAAAGAAGAGACTGCCTTTTGATTCCTATGGTGCGTAAATACGCACAGAAAGACTAACTTTATTGAAACTTTGAAAAATCATAACTCAAAAAGTACGTAATGTATCTTGGTCTTAAAAATTATATAAAAGTCTGAAGTATTTTTATAAATTCTGGTCTCAAGTTATTCATTGAGTGTGTGTGGTGCATGATTGGATTTGTGAGTACAACAAATGCTTAGCACATCTCCTGGATTAGCCTAACTGCTCGACCAGCTACCTTTGAAATTGGAGCACTGATTTTTACCTTTGGGAACCAATGTGTGGTTGCCTGGACACCCTGCAGAGTGTGCCTAGTTTTTCACACTACATAGAGGGCCAGCCTCCTACATTTGGTGTATCAGCGGTGGGATAGAGACTTTGCATTTGCTGATATTACTTTTTCAATTGTGTAAGCACACAAATAATTCTCAAAAGTGTCTTCAGATAATTATTTTTTGATTTTCTAATTGACTCCAATTTAAAAAAAAATCTAAAAGTAATTGTTAGGGCCCTAGTTAGGTCTCTACAACTTAGAGAACTTTTAAAAGTCCTTGCTTTATTTGGTTATCCAAAAAGGGGAATTCTAAATTCTAAAAAGGCCCCAACTTTACTAAGATAAAAATGTCAGAAGCAGAATCCAGAAACCAGCAGCTCAACCTGAAACCTTATGAGGCATATACCTAAGGAACCTCTGCAAGCTGTACAAAATGTATACTGGTAAATGCCCCAAAATAGAGAAACTAAGGTTTCTAGTGGCCCAGCATGAAAGAGATCATCCCCCAGCTGAAAATAATGATGATGCATCTGAGGAGGATGAAGATCCTGTGGAGAATGGTGTTGAGGGTAGCTCCTCTTCCCACAGCAGCTCTAGAGCACCCACAGAAACAGACCTGGACATTGCCAGCCTCCTACCATTGTGTATAACTAAGAACAGTCTGTAGGGCGCTAGCTATATGAATGAAACGATGTCCATTTCAATTATAACAGAACATATCTCCATAATTTTCTTTTGATCGGTAAATATCTTCACTTTCAAATACACTAAAATCCTCCAGCTTAGAAAGCATAGAATCATCTGCTTTTGTACTTTAAAAGATACTTTATCTCAAACAATCCCATCAGGAATTGGAATAGCTGAAATTTTCACTAGGGACAAGTCTCGACAGACCTTATATGAGGAAAGATGTGGTTTTAGGACCTCATCTACCAGTATGACGGCAGAGCATTCAGGAAGATACTGACCATGTATGAGTAAGACAAAAACAATGACAAACCCAGTCCAGAGGAGAAAGGCACTTTCAGTTAGTATGAGCCATAGATAGTTAAATGGATGAAGAAAATAGTTAATTTTGAGCCAGCTCACCTGCTTACATGCTCTTGACAATGGTGTTGCAGAATAAGTGGATGAGTTGGTGAAAGAGTCATTGATTTCGGCAAAATATCCAGAAGCAGTTTGTGCAAAGACTGGAGCTGTGTAATGAAGTGGAGAACTGGCAGAAGTCTCCTTTGATGGTGCGTAGTAAATCATTCCATCAGTTTGAGTTGAATTTGAGTAGAATTGCTCGGTATTTTGGATGTTTCTTGTTGCAGATGAAGATAGTGGTACTAATGATCATTTTCCTGCTCCCCAAGCGAGAAAAGGGTCAGTGTCGCTGTTTAAAACCTGTAGAGATGGGGGTCTAGCCTTACGAGCCAACATGGAGGACGCTTCCTCAGTGAGCTCCCGACAGTTGTGACACTTATCCGCAATCATCCATCCCACTGTTAACTTATATCCTGCCATCACCACTGGGGAAGCATTGATACCCGTACACTTACTTCCCTGCTGTTTTAGAGCAGCTGTGCAGAACCCTGGGAAACGAAGATTGACCTGAGGCCTGGAGTAGCAGGTGCTGGCTGGCGTGCTGCAGCTGGGTCTGACGTGGGGCCGCCAAGACCTGCATTGTCTCACGCCTGGTGGTTGCATTGGAACTCGATGGCAAGGAGGACCGAGTGCCTGTAGTGCAGTCCATGATGGAAGATCCTGTGAGGCCCGGTGTGGTGGAGGACCTGACTTGGTGCAGAGGCTGTGCAGCCTGGTGGTTCATGGGGTGTGGCACGAGCATTGTTGAGATCTGCCATGGCTGTGTCCCTGCTTGAGTCTCCTAAGGCTGCTGGGCCGGCTGTGATACCCAGGCTATGTGCCAGTGCCCAAAGGAGTCTATTGGTGTCCCTGGGCAGTGGATATCTTGGGGCCTGTATGTGCAGGACTATCACAGACTCTGATTTCTTGCTGGGTTGCACCCAGGGCGACTGCTGGCCTGCGTTCGCTGCCCGGGGCTCTCCCTCATGTATTCCTTGGACCTTCTGGCTACAGCCTCTGGGAATTCACTGGTTGGTGACGCAACCCCCAGAATATGGTAATCTGGCTTCAGGAGTCCTACTGCATTGGCCCAGTGCTCTGACCGCTGCTGTGTTTGAGCTGCCTTGGATGATGTCTCACCCTTCGACCAGGACCCCTGCTGGACATGAAAACTAGTGGAACGTTCACTGTCCTTGGCTCAGAAACTTCATGCCACAATGCTGTCTGCCATTGGACTGCTGCAGCTGAGATTTGTATCAGACCCCTCGCTTGGCCCTTTAGGCCCAGGTGCTGAACTCTGTTAGAGGGCTGTGCTGCAACTGGACTTTGGGCTGCAGAGGTGGCACAGTAGAGTAACTTTGGAGCCCACTGTTCTACCTTGGTATCCAGCATATCACGGGACTGCATGATGGCTGCCAACAATGTAGCGTTGTCCAGGCTAGACCAAGAGGCTGCACCCGAGTCCATGGAGACATTCTCCTTCGACAAGAAATGCACCTCTTGGGGACTAAAATACCATGTTTGGCGCGCTTTGGATATACACAGACATTTCATTCTAGGTTTACAAAAGGATCAAGGGGAACTGGTATCCTTATTCATCGCAAGGTACTGTTTCAGCCCACCAGAATATGGACAGATGAATACGGTAGATTCACAATAGTAACTGGCACACTTTATGGAAACCCACTCACAGTGAGCTGAAATGATGTGATGAGCCCTGACATTGATAGGTGGAGGGCCAGGGCTGGTGAGGCAGACATGGGCACGTCCAGATTTTGTTTGCTGGTGTCCGCGTTGGACTGGACTGATGCGTTGAGGACATATCATCTCGCTGAGATCACTCAACATTCCACAGGTCCTTATCAAGGCTAGACTACTTATTAGTCCCCACATGCCACACACATAGAGTTTCAGACGTAGACATCTTGCGAGGGGGTTGTCTGATCACTCCCCAGTGGCCCATGTCAACCCAGAACGACCACCATTGCGATTGCGCGTGTCGCCTTGGCATCTACAGAACCCAACATATAAAATGCTCCTACATTGCTCCTACATTGCTCTCTCACTGAATATCTCTCCTATAACATACATAGCACGTCCTCTACAACTGTGCTGTGGGAGGCCCTCAAACCAACACTACTGGGGGTAAATGTTATCTATTGCGCTCCCAAGCTTAAATGCAAAACTCATGCATTGGGGGTTATGGAAGTTCAGATGCACACCCCAGAGGAGTGCGGTCGCTGAAGCAGAGGTGGTTTGATGTGATGCCAGCTTCATGTGATCCAACAGCAGTACCATCAATTGCTTCTTGATGATGCTAAACAAGCATGGCCAGCGGCATATACCAATGAGGGGACACGTCAGGTAAAATGCTGCAGGCTACTCATGCAGTCTCCCCATGCCCATGGTGTGAGATATCAGGGGTGAGCTGCTGTCTAACCCAAGAGAGGTGGCCCAGAGTTTTGCAGCATTTGATAGCGAACTATACACCCATAGAGATGCAAATTATTTGGAGCAAATTACAGAGTTTGTTCAGGCCCTGCCCTTGCGAGCCCTATCTGACACTGCCCATGCTGAGTTAGGCGAGAAGATCACTGAGAGGGAGCTAGCTGGGCATTAGCAAAGATGTGAACAGGGAAAGCTCCAGGGCCTAAAGAATTCCCCTGTGAATTTCTTAAATCCTATATGCTGCAGCTCAAGAAACATCTGTTGGGGGCCATTCACTTGGCACTCAAGGAAACAGTGCTCCTGCTGGATTGGAGACACGCAGAAATTGTTGTGTTCCTTAAACCGAGCTGCACACTTGAAGAGCACTTGCCCTACCTCCTCATTTCCCTCCTCAATATTGAGGTGAAACTTTTGGCTAAAACACTGGACAACAGAATAATGAGATATCTGCCGGACTTGGTTCACCCAGACCAGTCTGGTTTTATGCCACGTAGGACTAGACGCCACAACATACAGCATGTGTATAATGCATTGGCCATGGCAGTCAGCCTCAAGGGACCAGCGGCAGTGCTGCTGGGTGACATGGATATGGCCTTTGACTCGGTCAGCTGGGAATATTTTTTTGCTCTTCTTCAAAAAATCAATCCCGGCCTGCAATTCTTATCCTATGTTTCCTTCTCTACACTGGCTTGACTGCTTCGGCTCATGTGGCTGCCACAGTCTTGACCCACAGAGGCACGAGACAGGGCTGCCCCTTATCTCTCCTGTTGTTTGCCCTAGACATAGAAGCCCTGGCAACATAGGTGAGAATAGATGCCCAGGTGACCGGTTTTGAGTGGATGCATGAGCACTCCAACAGGATAGCATTTTACGCTTGTGATGTAGTGTTCTTCCTTACAAATCTAGAGACTACTAGTCCCCGTATTCTGTAGATCATGCAGATGTTTAGGGAAATCTCTGGGCTAAATATGAACATGGAGAACTCTGTGGTGTTTCCTGTAGGTGGAGCCACTGGTAACATGGAGTGGGCTACCGGTGGGTTTAAATACTTGGGAGTGTTTATGTCCCCTGATGTGATAAATTGTGGATCCGCAACTTTGGTCCACTGCTGTCACGAGTTAAGGATGAGGTGAAGGCATGGTCCCCACTGTTGCTGTACTAGGCCAATTGGCAATCTTCAAAATGGTCCTGCTTCCTCAGAAGTTGTATTAATTCCATAACTTCCCCACATCATTTCCACTGCATGGTTCTGACAGGTTAATGCTGTTCCAAATCAGTTTTTATGGAATGGAGGTCCGCATTGCCCTTCGAACCAGCTTTCCGTCCACATATTGCAGGGGTATTTCTGCACCCAATATACACTCCTACTACGCCGCGTCCCATTTGCTAATCTTTAGTGACTGGTGATATAATGCCCAAGATGACCCAGCATATGCAATGGAGAGATGAGTGATGGATGACATGTCACTTCTGGACTTACTCTACAGTGGCAGAGGGCTGAACTCTCTTTCTCTGGTGACACAGGCAGTAATATCTTTATGGAGGCATTCGCTTCAACAAATGGGGTGGTGGGGAAGATTGACGTCGGAAATCCCCTTGTGGCAGGGCATATCTCTTCGGCAGGTAGCTTCACTGAGTGGGTTACAATGATGGGATGATACAGGTGTATCCACACTGGGTGACGTTATGCACAGCACTTCCTAAAGTCGTTCCAGGAAATGCAAGCTGATTTCCATCTCCATCTAAATCAGTTCTACAAGTATTTACAAATCCACCATGCAATGTCCACCTATCTGCGCAACCTTCGCAAGGTTCCTGAGTTCATTCCATTTGTAGGCAAGCTGTTGATGGGGGATTTGGGCTCTCACAAGCTTACACAACACTGCCAGTCTTAGGTCAAGAATTGCTCCACTACACTGCCAATCCTCCAGGCAACATGGCTGCGAGACATTGACAATGTTGACAATGTCAATGCAGATGACTAAACAGAGGCTTGTGGGACCCCATACGAAGCTGTCATATCCTCTCATCTCCGTGTGATGCAATTTAAATACTTGCATAGGGCAAATTATACTGGGCATCAACTGTGGAGTGTGGGCATTGAGGGATCTCCCCTCTGTGTGGGTGAGGGCACCTTCATACATACGTCAGGAGCTGTTGAATATTAAAACACTGCTGCCATCTCTTACCCCCCTTCTGGAGGGGGTGACATCCTGCCTGGCAGAAGTGTTCTCCTGGGAGATCTCTCTAGACCCAAAATTGTTCTTCCTTCATAGTACAGACAGACTGGGGGAGCCGATATAAATGACCAAACAGGATATAACCAGAATGTGGAAAGCAGACTCTCCACCAACAGTGGGAGCATGGAAGAAAGGAATGGATCACTGCATGGGTCTCGAAATCATAGTGTTTCAAGCTAGGGGCTGCCCACACAAACCCCAGAAGATATGGTAGCGTTGGGCCAGTAATGTAGATGTTCATTGAAGGACTGGGCACAGTAGTACGAATCATTACTATTAACGTTAGTTGTTCTGGATCCACATGTTTCAGTGCCATCACCAGGGCCTTAAGCTCTGCTGGTTGTGGAGTACAGTCCCCTAAGGTCTGTGTGTAAATAGTTTGTGGATGGAATTCACCATCTTTCATGTAGCCACTCACAGCTGCGCAAGCAGCAAAGAATTGGTGTTTAGTGCCTACAACTGGTTAGGCTGGACCAGTGTAATAATTGTTTGGTATTGATCAATAGGCAAAGTGTTTGCTGGTATAGGATATTCCATTTCATATTGAAGGAATTCTTGAGTTTGTAATTTTGGGTCAAAAATGTAATCTACATCAGTGACTGTCACAGGCATTGGCCATTGGATCCAGCGTGGATTTAATGCTTTGTCGTTTGGAATGCTGGCTTTTGTGACATCCTCAAGGGCTGGGATCAGAGACACAACTATGATGCGTTTCCCTGAGCCAGAGGTCTCTCTTTAATGACAGCTATTTGAACAGCAGTCAGAATCTTTTCTGTGGGAGTCAAGAATTGTTCCGCTGTGGAATAAAAATGTGATTTGAATACTATAAGTAAGGTATCACTGCATTAAATGTTACATAGGTGATCCCAATTGCACCAGCAATTACTCTGATGACCAAATGTGTTTTGTTGCCCCTTGTGTGTAAGTGTTTTGCTGCAAGCATGTCTTGTTGCAAAGCTCTGAGAAAAGTCAGGGCATATCAGAATGATACAATGGTTTAATGCATTGTGCATAATCTGGAATGTAAGTTCTGCCAAAGTTTAAAAAACCCAATAATGACTGGAGCTTTTTTATTGTATTTGGTTGGTGCAATTGTGCCCATTTTTCTAGAAAGTGGGAAGCTGGACTCTTTTCTTCATCTGATAACTCGTATCAGATGAAAGAGGACACAGAGAAAGGCAATTTTTGTTTTCTTAAAATTGAATTTGTAGCCGAATTCAGAAAATTCCACAACAATGTGGGCCACCCGCCTTAGATGTTGAACGAGATCATCATCTGTACGGTAGATGTCATCTACATAGGACAATGCCTCAGGGTCGTCATGTAAAATAGATGCTACACGTGCTGAGACCAGCCCAGGAGTATTCTTATACCCTTGTGGGATCCAACAACATTTTTCAGTGAGCCTAAAGTGCAAAGGGCCAGCTGTATCAAGTATCCATTTTGCGATTCTCAGATAGCGTTTTTTAAGAAATCGCTATTTCAGAGTCGCAAAATGGTATGTATCATATTTGCGATTCGGTAATAGCGATTTCTTAAAAATCGCAAATGCTATTACCGAATCGCAAATAGCGATTCTGACCCCATTCGCACCAATGGGTCTGTAGGCCCATATTTGCGAATTTTTTGCATTTCCCAAATTGCGAATTTCTAACTGGAATTCGCAATTTCGGAAATGCAAACCTCAGAGTGCTGGGGGCCTAAGCCCCCTCTGCTGCACCCCCAAAAATTATTTTAGGACATGTAAGGCGCACACATGTCAATTTAAAAAATGCATTTTTAATGCATTTTTAAAATTTGCACTCGGTTACCACCAAATTGTATTTGGTGGTAATTGCGATTCCTTAATGCCCAATTCGCATTAAGGAAAAGCTTAATACATGTGCTTAAGAAATCGCAAATAAGGATTCCTCATTTGTGATTTCTTATTTAGAGAATCGCAATTTGCGATTCTCTAAACGGGGTCGCAATTTTGAGGAATCACTATTTTAGCGATTCCTTAAAATTGCATAGCAAATGCCTTTCATACATACTGATAGGCATTTTTGCATTCGCAAACAGCCGTTCTCACCGTTTGCGAATGCAAAAAGCTCTGATACATCTCGCCCAAAATGCTGTTAAATCCCTACTTTCAGGTGCTATATTTGGCAGAAGAAGCTATTTGAAATATCCAATGTTGTTTTGTATTTTTTTGCACATTAAGGACCTCATTTCGAGAGCGGTGGATGGGAAGACCTGTCTGCCGAACTTCCAATGGGGAAGTTGCCACATTACTGGCGACCTCCCCACCAGACCTATAATGACTTTCTTGCTGGTCTGACGGGCAGAGACCAAGGTTTCTGCCCATCAGCCCAGTGGGAAAGTGGCGGCAGCATTATTGCTGGCTCATAATTGAGCTGGCGGCTATGCGGCCGCCCGCAGGGGCACCAGCACCCTCATAATGCACACTGTCTGCAGAGCAGACAGTGCACATTACGAGGGTGCTGTGAAGGGGGAACCCTGCACGGCGTGCCAAGGGCATGGGCAGTGCAGTGCGCCCCCATGGCCTCCTGCATCTGTTCTATGCAAGCATTTTCATGGAGGTGAAAAGGCTCACAGCACCAGCCGACTGCTCTCTGAGGAAGCTGTGTGAAGGGTCCAATTAATCATCTCTGTGTTATCACCGCAAAGTTTTGGGTGAGGAGCAGCCTTGCAAGGAACTGTTGTGAGCACACAGAAGCTCTCATTGTAGGCCTTGGAAGGCCCCAATTGGACCTTCAGCTTCCACAGTCCTCCTCCCTGTCTTGGGGGTTTTCAGTGAGATTGTTGGTGAGGTTGTAAGCTTTCAAATTCAGCAAACCACATCCAAAACCGAGCCGAAGTTGCAGAGGTATCTGGATTTAAAGATCTATTTCTTGGGAACCTCTGTGCGCTCATTGTGAGAAGCATTTCAGGCAAGAAAACACTAACCTTTTACATGACAGATGACCCTGTTGTCAAGGCCAATAGGTAATGAGTGAGTGATTGTAAAGAACCCTATTCTAAAAGCCAATAGGCAGTGACGATTACATTGATAAAACACTTCTGTTAAAATGCACAGGTGATGGGTTATTTATTGTGAAATCATCTTGTTAAAGACAATAGGCAATTACTTTTTGACTAAGAACCTATGTCAAAGCAAAATGTGAGGTGTTGTTTATTGTACTTAGCTTGGTTTACTTTGTTTTTGATGTATTTTTGTTCATTTATATTTTCATGTGTAGTATTTAGCAGCACATAGAATAAATAACTTTTTAGTGTGATTGAGTGCTACTATTGCCTCTGCTGATTTCTAACTTCCAAGCCTACTTCACCTCCCTGAATTAGACTTGACTTAGCCTTGGACTGTGCTAGAGGGTTGTACTTGGTGCTCAGTTTTAGAGGTAAAAAGCTCTGATTCACAAAACTGACCACTTCACACAACCCCCTTTTTGCCCCGGATCCCTCCAAACAGGTCCTCAGAGTATTTAAGTGGATTCAATAACACCTTCAAAGCAGGTACGACGCTGACCATCTTAAGGCCCAAAGGACAATTCAGACTCAGCAAGGACTAATTCATAATCACAACCAGATCTACATTAATTGAGAATTTCCAGTGCTTTCACAATCTATGATGCAAAAACGTCGTGGGTGATTCAGGTCACAACTAATGGTAAAGAGTGGTTAAACATCGCCAATTAAAACACTGTAAAGCAAACAAGGATTTGTGTAGTGAGACTCCAGTACTGGAGACAGCATTTTAGGTAAAACCACAATGTGTGCTTCAGTCATTATGACATCTAGAATTTCAACTACCTTAAAAATAAGGTAGACCAAAAAGGACTCACGCAGCGGGGTTGGGGGAGATAATAATGACATTTAAGGTGCATGGTTAAGAAGTTCAGCACTGAAGGCCAAAAGAAACAACTTATAAAATATTTATTTTTTTAGTGTCAACAATGATTATTTTATATGCCCTAAAGTACCATATTAGTTTACACTTTAGTAGGGAGCTGGAGCTATTCCTCTGTTTACATTCATGTTCTTTGGATCACATCTATGCTGTACTTCGGGGGAAAACATTTTTTGTATTTTGTGTTCTGCGGATCGCCCAAATGTTTGTTTGGAGGTTCTACATCCAAAGTGAAGATAATTTATTTTCATGTCAAGAGAAGCAATATGACTAATAGATCATAGTTACGAGCTGACAGAACCAGACAGAAAGCCAAAATCAGCCCTGGCAAAAAATATTCAGACTAGCCTCCAATATACAGTGTCAATATCATGTCACAACAAGAGACTATCTACACCCCTACATTACAACAATGTCACACACCAGCTAAGCCACCGATCACACACCTATTCTACCATCATATCAGTAAAGCTATCACACAAACCATTCCATGACAACCTGACTTGGCAACATGATTGTTGGTCCCTATCCACACCAACATAGTCAACCAACAACCAAGCAATGGGAAATATTGGTAACATTAATTTCCACATATCACAAAAATAAAATCCACACATACCAACATTTTTAGTTGATGGCATGTATCAGGAAAGGAATCTTATCAAATGCCAAACACAATAAATCATGTTACATACAAACCAACACCATTTCATGTCACAGAGTCCACAACCTTCACAATTGAAAATTGCAAACATGCAACCTCTGTATTTGGCATTTCCTCATTTGGAGTATGATAGAGTCTAAACACGTATCACCAACATATGTACCAATTGTGATGTAGGAAAGGATGATATATACTTTGTTGTTCTACTCATCTTAGTCATTTTGCACCTGTAAATAAAGTCTTGCACACATAGGGGCTTAATTAGCCACAGACAACCACAGGAAGCATAACTACTCCTTAAATATAATGGACACCTGTCATGTGCATGACGGCAACACATAGTACAACGTATCATGATGAGTGGTAACAGCATAAGCCCAATGTTTGAGTGGCAACATCACTATCCACACTTCAGACATGAGTAGTCTTACATCTGTATCGGAATTTGTCAATGACATGAAACCACATCTGAGGATACCATGATAGAGGCATACACCTTGAGGTTAGCCAAATGATTGACTACACATACCATTCCACCAACATGTGAATGTCAACTACAACACCTGCACCACAATTTAGTCAGTGCAAACAATAGGTTTCCATACTAAAAGCAATCAACATATATCCAATATAGCAAAAGAATGTATGTCTATGATACATTACAATGTTTATTGATGACAGAGCCTTACAATGTACACATGATGTTGGCAAAAACCTGTGAATCCTGTAACTGTTCATGAGATGTCTTGGCCTATTTAGCATACCCACAACACAATGAATGAAAAAATAACTGTGTCACCACTGACCACTCAGATAACATGTACATGATAATAACCTTTAGAGCCGTGACAACAATGTCTGTTTTGCAATAGTAGTCTAGGAATGCCTCCATGGTTTCCACATGTAAGATGTCCACTCAGAAGAGACCTTACACGGGCAAATGTACAGCCCCCACTTACCAAATGGGTTCACCTCCTAACAGCTCTGAGTAAGTTTAGCAAGTATGGCATGTGAAATGTCAGATGGACATCAAAGCATCACATGAAATTGTCACTCATCAGAAACTTCATGAAAAGTAGGTATAACTAAAACTTATCAGACTCTATGTTGCACATAGACATGGATCAAGGGGCTTTGGAATGGACCGAGGTCAAACACCTGAACAACTTACCAATGAGATTGGGAGTATGGATATGTAGGTGGCAAGTAACAACCAGCAGAGTATATATAGCAGTATAGTGGTACACATACGACACAGTCACATGTGCATTATCATTTGCTTTTGTACAGAAAGGATAATATAGGTCAGTAATATAATATGTCACTATACACAATAGTATGTGTACACTTGTGTACCAATGTCAAGGACTTTACCTCTGTGTTCCTTGGAGATCTTTGACCCTTGGCACTTACCACATTGTCACAGCTTATATTCTATCACTTCATACATTGACCTGGCATAGGAATGAAAATGTGTTAAGTCAGTACATACCCCCTTGTGGCTGCTGTGCCCTTAAATGCCCATCCAGCTTGGGGTAGGTAACTGCCAATATGTGGGCTAGTAGGGACGGGTCATTGTCTGACGGGCAGCCCTTCCTCCTTGGGAGGACATTCCCAGCCAGGCCTCTGCAGCCTTTCTGGGCCAGCATCTCAGGTCCTCCCACCGCTTCCTACAGTGGGTGCTATTGGCCCCCATGTCCCGCACTTTCTTGGCAATGGCACACCAGTTTCCCTTTTTCTGGTGGGCGTTAACCTGGATGGATGACACAGTCAAGCGGAGAAAGTCATGTCCACATGCACCATCCCAAAACAAGAAGGGTGCAACAAAAGTTTGTTCAAGTAGCCATACATACACTTCCTCCAACATCCCCTTCTATGTGGAATGACCATCTGCAGAAAGGCCATGTGTGAAGTGGATTTAGGCATACAACATGCATATCCAGTACAAGGTCTTGCCTATAAACATATGACCAGACCACAAGCATGTCTTTACACATGGTATAAGTATACAACTATTTCAAACACCACCTTCATTTACCATGTTATACAGTTTTTCGGTGGGTAAAGGTACATACATCACACACTCCCTACTATGTATCAGGAATCAAAATCATCTGTGCACATGTCCATCTACCCACACATATCATCCCAATCCTTCATTTCACCACGTCATCAGCATCATCATACACTCAACATCAAACACTTACCTGCTCCTCTGGTGCACCATAGAGCTGTCCTCCACAAGCTTGTCCAGCTCATCAGCCGAGAAGGCAGGTGCCCTATCACCTTTAGGATGTGGGATGATTGATTGCTCCCAGAGAATGTACACAGCAGCTCAGGTTGTGGAGGTCTTGCTGGTAGCAGTATCAGGAGTCAAGTGAGGCATGAAGCATGAGATGACGGTCATGTCCGCCACATACAGGACTTCCACCGCTGGTGGATGTCACCTTTGTCCCAAGTCCTCCAAAGGCAGTAATGTGTTGCAATGGCAACGCCCACCGCAGTTGTGACCGCCTACCACTATGACGACATCCGCCGGCAGAGTTAGATCGCTCCTTGATATCCAGTACAGTAGGTCAGGCAGCTGCCATTTTGAGGGTCATATATGTACATAAAATTTATGAAAGCTGTGTCATTGACTAAGATTCATATTTGTGATAATGTGTTAACTGCTGGCTTAATGCAAACATGTAGCAATGTGCATGTAATATGTATTGGATGTTGTTCGACATAGGGTCTTTGGTTGGCAGTCAGGTTACCCCCTGTCAAGCAAGGACCCTCACTCTAGTCAAGGTATAAGAGAATCATCCTCAGCTAACCCTGCTTACCCCCTTGGTAGCTTGGCATGAGCAGTAGGCTTAACTTCAGAGTGCTAGGTGTAAAGTATTTGTACAAACGCACACAGTAACTTAATGAAAACACTTCAAAATGACACAACACAGGTTTAGAAAACTAGAGAATATATATCTAAACAAATCAAGACCAATATGACAAAAATCCACAATACACAAGTCAAGTTATCAATTAAAATGTAAAAAGAGTCTTCATGTAATTTAAAAAAAAAAACTAACACTATTAGCATGAAAATGTACCTTGGGTGCATCAAAAATAAACCCGCACGGGCGAGTGTGCGTCAAAAAGGGCTTGCGATGCGTCAATTTCACTCACAAGCGAGACCTTGCGTCGTTTCTCCTTTCGTCGGGTCGGGCGCGTTGTTTCTTCTCTCCGCAGGAGAGTGATGCGTCGATCCGGTCAGCACTCTCGGGTCCAGGCAGGCCTTGCGTTCTTTTTACACACTCAGCGCCACTTGTGTCAGAAATCCAGCCGCACGATGATCCAAAAACCACACAGCACTGGTTGCAACCTCCCAGCTTCCGTCAGCGTTGCTGTGAATCATTTCTCTAGCTCTGTGCATCGATTCTGTGGTCGCATTGCAGGCGAGCATCGATTTTCAGCTGCGATGCCGGCGGCATGTCTATTTTTCAGCTGCAGATCGGAGTTGGGTCGATTTTTTTCCCCGCACTGTGTACTGTGCATGGATTTCTTCCTCGTAGTCTGCCAGCTTCTCCTTTCAGGGTGCCAGAACTGGATGGGCACCACAGGGCAGAGTATGAGTCTCTCCAGAGACACCAGGTGCTGGCAGAGAAAAGTCCTTGCTGTCCCTGAGACTTCAAACAACAGGAGGCAAGCTATAAATCAAGCCTTTGGAGATCTTCACAAGATGGAAGGCACACAAAGTCCAGTGTTTGCCCTCTTACTCTGGCAGAAGCAGCAACTGCAGGATAGCTCCACAAAGCACAGTCACAGGCAGGGCAGCTCTTCTTCCTCAGCTCTTCAGCTCTTCTCCAGGCTGAGGTTCCTCTTGGTTTCCAGAAGTGTTCTGAAGTCGGTGGTTTTGGGTGCCCTTCTTATACCCAATTTCTCCTTTGAAGTAGACCTACATCAAAGTAAAGTCTCGAATGTGAAATCCAGCCTTGCCCAGGCCAGGCCCCAGACACCACACCAGGTGGTTGGAGACTGCATTGTGTGAGAACAGGCACAGCCCTTTCAAGTGTGAGTGACCACTCCTCCCCTCCCTCCTAGCACAGATGGCTCATCAGGAAATGCAGACTACACCCCAGCTCCCTTTGTGTCACTGTCTAGAGAGAGGTGCAACCAGCCCAACTGTCAAACTGACCCAGACAGGGAATCCACAAACAGGCAGAGTCACAGAAATGGCTTAAACAAGAACATGCCGACTTTCTAAAAGTGGCAATTTCAAGCACACAATCTTAAAATCAACTTTACTAAAAGATGTAGTTTTAAATTGGGAGCCCAGAGACCCCAAACTCCACATGTCTATCCGGTCCCAAAGGAATCTACACTTTAATTCGATTTAAAGGTGGCCCCCATGAGAGGGACAGGCCTTGCAACAGTGAAAAACGAATTTAGCAATATTTCACTGTCAGGACATATGAAAAACATTACTATGGGGGTTGCCAACGACCACGGAAGCACCGCCAACAGGCTGGCGGTGCTTCCTGGCCAATTCTGACCACGGCGGTAAAGCCGCGGTCAGAAAAGGGAAACCGGGCGTTTCCCGCCAGTTTTCCCCTAGCCAAAGGAATCCTCCATGGCGGCGCATGGGGATTCCGACCCCCTTCCCGCCAGCCTGTTCCTGGCGGTTTACACCGCCAGGAAGAGGCTGGCGGGAACGGGTGTCGTGGGGCCCCTGGGTGCCCCTGCACTGCCCATGCCGCTGGCATGGGCAGTGCAGGGGCCCCCTAACCATGCCCCAGCAAGATTTTCAGTGTCTGCTTGGCAGACACTGAAAATCGCGACGGGTGCCACTGCACCCGTCGCACCCCAGCAACTCCGCCGGCTCCATTCGGAGCCGGCTTCATCGTTGCTGGGTCTTTCCTGCTGGGCCGGCGGGCGGCCTTTTGGCGGTCGCCCGCCGGTCCAGCGGGAAAGTCAGAATGACCGCCGCGGTCATTTGACCGCGCTGCAGTCTTCTGGCGGTCTCCGCCCGGCGGCCGGCGCCCGCCGCCCGCCGGGGTCGGAATGACCCCCTATATGTCCTACCCTAACCATACACTGCACCCTGCCCTTGGGGCTACCTAGGGCCTACCTTAGGGGTGTCTTACATGTAAGAAAAGGGAAGGTTTAGGCCTGGCAAGGGCGTACACTTGCCAAGTCAACTTCACAATTTAAAACTGCACACACAGACACTGCAGTGGCAGGTCTGAGACATGATTACAGAGCTACTTATGTGGGTGGCTCAGCCAGTGCTGCAGGCCCACTAGTAGCATTTGATTTACAGTCCCTGGCACCTCTAGTGCACTTTACTAGGGACTTACTAGTAAATCAAATATGCCAATCAAGGATAAACTAATCAACAATACAATTTACACAGAGAGCATATGCACTTTAGCCATGGTTAGCAGTGGTAAAGTGCTCAGAGTTCAAAAGCCAACATCAACAGGTCAGAAAAATGGGAGGCAGGAGGCAAAAAGACTGTGGATGACTCTGCATAAACTCAAAAGTCTAACAGATGTGAAAATGAAGTGTCCTGATTTATGTACATGAAACAGTATTGTCAGCAGAGTAATAATGATCAGAACATAGTATAGGTGTTCCAACCAGGTTACACATGTTAAGTAAGTTGATGTCACTGTCTCAGTCAGTGGCATGTTTCTCCAGTCAAAGAACATGCTAGGGGTAAAGGGATCTGATTACAGTATTTAGGCAAATGTTGCCTAGGTATGTGCTGAGTACACCTTTTTCACTGTTTTATGCGTTATAAAGTAGCATTATCAGTGACGTTGTTGTGATCATACTTATGATGTATAGAATGAGTATTTGTATTAGTACATTATATTTGTAGAGCGCATTCCAGCCATAGCATCGAATCGCTAGCAAGTGAGAGGCGCAGAACAAGGTGATAGAATCAAGAGAGAGAGGGTTATTGGGAAAAGAGTCAGGTTTTTGCTGTTTCCGAAATGAAATAAAAGCCTCCAGCTTTCTAATATATGAAGGCAGAGAATTCCAAAGCTTAGCTGCCGCTGAGGAAAAAGCCCTGTCTCCCCATCTGACTTTCCTACAGCAGGGTACCAAAAGATACTTTCTGGTGTTGTCCCACATAGTTACTCTGGCATGCGAAGAGCAAGACAACCTTCAGTGTACCGTCCACTAGCAAACCTGCACACAATGGATGAGCAACATGTCATCCAAATATATTGCCTGGATAGGCAGACAATCGTGGACCTCAGTCCTCAGTTGGAGCCAAATCTGATGCCTGCCATTCGTAATCCCAATTGAGTACCTCCCGTTGTCCAAGTCATGTCAGTGCTATACTTCCTGGCCACTGGGTCCTTTTAAAACATAGTGGCCCTAACATCAGGGATGCCTCAGCCCATGTTCAGTCTGGTTTTGAAGGCTGAACTCTCTGCTTTGTTGAAACACCTGAACAGCTACATCAGATTTCCCCAATGTGAGAATTTGGCCCATGTAAAAGGTGCTTTGTATGCTTTGGAACGCATTCCACATGTGGTTAGAGCCATAGATGACACCCATGTTGCCTTGGTTCCCCCAAGTGCCCATGGGCAGGTATATAGGAACAGGAAAAACTTCCACTCCATCAACATCAAAGTGGTCTGTTTGGCTGACCTCTACATTTCACAAGTTTGTGTTATGTATCCTGGGTCAGTTCATGATTTCTATATCATGCAGAACAGCAATATCCCACTGCTAATGACACGACTATACACACGGAGGGCCTGGCTGGTTGGTAAGTCATATTTGTAATGTGTGTCTGTACCTTTTATCTGCTACTATATATGTGGATATCCAAGATTAATGTTTGGATTGTTGTAACCATACTTTACAGGAGACTCTGGCTGTCCATACCGTCCTCGGTTGTTGACACCAGTGAGGTACCCAACCACATCAGGGGAAGTCCACTTCAATGAGGCCGATGGAAGTCCAAGGCGTGTTGTCAAGCAGACTTTTGGGCTCCTGAAGACAAGACTTTGCAGCATTGATACATCCGGAGAAGCCCTCCTCTTCTCACCCAACAAAGGTTTGTAAAATTGTTTCCTGCTGCATGCTCCAAAACCTCGCCTTGAGACATCAGAAACCAATCATTCCAGATGAGGGAGAGCCAGCAGTTCCTATGGGTGGAAATGCAGATTTGCCAAGTGAGAATGAGCATGATGAGGATGAAGCTGGAGACATCAGGGCTGATCTCATCAATCAGTACTTCAATTGAATCAAAGGATATGCTGTGATGTGATAATAGGTATTCACTGGGGTATTGGTGAGGTTGGGACTGCCAGATAAGGTTCTTATTATGACCCTCAAATAGGTCATTAGTGACTCCAAAGCCCATGTCTCAGATATGCATGCAGATTGTTACTTGGAGTTGTGTACAGACCTGTTCTGTCCATAGTCTAACGTTTTCATCATGCACAATCAAAGTAACATATGTACGCATGATTTGGCAGTGTAATGTACATCTATCAATGAGACCCACACCTTATGTTTGTCAATTCCAGATTGCAGATTCATTGTTTGGATCATCCTTATTTGGCAATAACAGACAGTGTCACAGGCAGATGGAATTTGCAGACTGACATGTGAAGTGAACATGGATTAAAACAGGTACTGTCTGGCATGAGATTTGTGGGGTGTGAGTCCTATGCCCAGACTGTCAGGACAGTGGGATGATAGTGTCCTTTTCCACACCAAACACCTGTTTAGTGTTGGAGGTGGGGCCAATGGTGCCATCTATGTGTTCATTTGTCTCTGACACATGTCATAATGTGGTATCCAGACCTTCTAACATCATTATGTTTTGTGTTTATGGGAACTAACTTGTACATAGTTGTCAGTGTGTTTCCACTTTTCAGATCAATGTGCATGTGTCTGAAGACTAACATAAGTGAGTGGCAAGCCTACAGATACCTGACCATGGTATGTGGGAGGTTCCATGACTAGAGACATTAGTACTGACCCCTGTCTGTTTCATGGGGTATGGCAAGTTAGGAACTGTGGTATGGGTATGTGATAAGGCTTTAGCTGATGATACGTTGAACCAATCTGTTAGCCTCCTGGGATACTTAAAGACTGACATGTCCCTAACTTCAGATGTCTGTGGGTTGGTAGTGTTTGACACCTATGCTGCAAAACTGAAGTTAGCAGCAGTACTTCACTATGTGGTAATTGGCATTCTCCATATAAAGATGTGGGAATGTACAATGCAAGAGATTTGTACCATGTATATAATATATTGTCAATGCAATATGTATCCTGGTTATACAGTACATGTGTAATGACCATGACAAATGTTTTACATTTTGATACAAGCCTTTCATGCATGAAAATTGTATAAGTTTGATAAATCACACTAACACATGATCTGTGGTTAAGATGTATTTATTGGGGAGTGCACAGCAACATGAGTAATAAGAAACAAAAATAATACAAAGTACACAGTTAAGGGTTCAGTCATGGTGGATGAATTCATCTGGGTTGCTGCTACACCATTTGGAAACACAAGTCCAGTGTCCTTGTACCATAGGAAAATGGATATAGGTTTCAGGTTCACTTCCTGGCAATGGGTTTGGTCTTGGCATCTGCTCCTCCTGGGTGTCTAGGTGGGCGTCCAAGTTTGCGGGGAGTTCTTCTGCTACAGAGGGTGGAGTGTCTGAGGTATTTCCTTCCCCTGGCAGGGCCTCCATTCCACTAGCAGCCACAGATGTAGAAGGGCCTGATGTTTCATTGCTAGTGGAAGAGGCCTGATGTTGGGTACAAGCCCTAGTCAGGGTGGTATTCATGTCCCCCAGCAATAGAAGCCAGGATGTTTTGGGCCTGACACTGCTGCATGGCTTTCTGGTGGTTGTTCCCCAGCTATCGGATCTCCCCCATCATGGTCAGTACCTGGCCCATCGTGCCTTGGGGATGTTGGTAAGCTCCCAAGAATTGGGAGATAGTGTCCTGGTCATTTGTGTCCCTTGGAGCCCCCATCCTGTAGACAACACCATCCCTCCCATGCACCTTATCCCCAAGTATATGTGCCCTTGGCACATTGTGCCCACTCCCACTGCCGGCAGGACCATCATTGTCAGGGGTGACATGAGGATACTCATGTACCTGTACTGGGGGGCACACAATGGCAGATACTGTCCTTAGGACACAGGTTTTGGGGTGAATGGTTGCTGTCATGCAGATGCAACAGGGCTAGGAGGAGTCGATGTGGGCATTATGAGGCTCACAGTTGTTGACTGACCAGGTGTCCCTGATGGGCCAGTTTCGTCCTCAGTGTCCAAACATCCAGGGGTGTTTTCCTCACTGGGGCCTTCAGCCAGAAGGGTAGGATCAGTCTCTGGTGTTCTCTCCATGTTGAAAATGGCAAGGAGTGGAACATACACTTGCTGCAAGTGATGCAACAAGTGATTTTTAACTTTGACAACTAGACCTGCTATGTGTCATTCACACACTGCCTTTACATGATGCTCTGATATGACAATGACAGCTGCTTCCAAATCTGGGTTCAAGCAATGTGGGACCCATAGATTTGCAAATGCCTACACCATGCTTGAAGCTCTTGGAGTATGTTGGTATTTAGATGACTGCTGATACCCTCATATCTTGTCTGAGTAAAGACATGACAATGTACATTTCTCTCCTAGTAAAGTGTATGGTATAATTGATTCAACTGACAGCTGGACAGTGCACAATGGTGACAGAGCTGGCACATAGTGTGGGAGTTACCATTTGACTTGGGCCTCTGTATGGAGGTACTGCAAGTACATTCAGTTCCCTATTGATTCCCCCCCCCCCCCCCCCCAGGTGAGTATATGACATTGTTGGGAAGGTTTCCTCAAAGGTTAGTTTGGTAGGGGACACAACTGTAGTTGTGTTTTGCTTGTAATAGTACTGTCTGTGGGCCATAGAACTGCTGTCATTGCCATGAACTGTAAGACAGTGGTGCATTCAGGAGGGGTTACATTGATATTTAGTTTCACATGCAAACAGTTTAAAATGTAGTACACTGTTCTGGTTTTCTTACAGGTAGAACAGTGCCTGCTGGGAGCTGTAGTGCTGTCAGTTCCTGTACTTCACATGCCATACACAAACACTGTGGCCCCAGGTGAGTTTATTTGACATGTGGCATGACAGAGAGAGCTATTTAGACATTTGAACACAGGGGTGGTAGGTGGTTTGGGCATTGAAGTGTGGAAAGGTGATCAGTGAGCATACAACACAAAATGTTTTAGTGACATGAATGGTGTAGTGACTTATCAGATTCCACTCCCCCACCTATTCCTGTCAGGCCTTCAGGATGCAGGATGTCTAAGACCTTCTCCTCCCTTGACGTGAAAGCAGGAGGAGGAGGTAGGGGGCCACCGCCAGTCTTGCGGACTGCCAGCTGGTGTCTGGTGACCTTGGAACATACCTTCCCCCTGAGGTAATTCCATCTCTTCCTGAGGTCCTCCCTTGTGCGTGGGTAACTGCCTACAGAATTCCCCCTGCCGACTATCCTTTGCCACAACTCCATTGTCCTGGCAACTGATGTTTGCTGGACCTGTGCCCCAAAAAGGTATGGTTCTACTCTGACAATTTCATCCACCATGACCCTCAACTCATCATAAGAGAAATGTGGATGTTTTTATAGGCACATGGTAGTGGTGGAAGCAACAGTAAGGTAGTGGAAAATGTGTTTGGAAATTTTTTAGTGATGTGGTGTGGGCGCTGTAATGTGAGTGGGTGACGGTTGTTGTGTATTGTGTGGGATACAAAATTGGGTGTTGTGTATGTTTTGCTAGTGTCGGATGAGTGCTGAGTGAAATGTGTATGGGTGCCTATTGTTTGTTTTGCTAGCTCTTTTTCATCTTTTTCTAGTCTTTGGCTGTGAGTGGTGTTCTGGTGGCAAAGGATTGTGGGGTGTGATTTCTTGTGCAGTGGGTAGGTGTGCTGGGTGTGTGGATGTGTGTCAGATGTGGGGTATTTAAACTATCCAATGTGGTGTTGGTGATTGATGCGACTTCAGACCGCCACGGTTCGCACCTCCATTGGTTTTCTGCCATGCAAGAACCGCTCTTGTGATTTGTGAACCGTAATTTGATCGGAGGCTTTTTGGCAGGCTTGGTATGCTTGTGGTAAAACCACCTTTTTCCATCCTCCAGTGTCCTGGTGGTTTCGGGAATTTGGCTGTTTTTTGGCAGACTGAGCTGTGTAACTCTTTATACGACGGTCGAATGACTGCCAGCATGGTGGTCTTTTGTCTGCGCCACCGCGGCGGTCTTACCGTCAGCCCGCCAAACTCATAATGAGGCCCTAAATTTGGTGTTCATGCCAGGCTTGGACAGTTAAAACAATAATTGAAATTGCTTAAGATTTAGCATGTCTATTAAGTAATCAGACATTATTTAACAATTTATATTGTATTAAACATGGAACACAGACAGAGCTGTTGGCATATAAGTGCACCATGTTGTTTTTCATTGTATTTTATGTGTTGATGTAGTGCTTCATAAAATTGACAAGGTGTCAAAGCATTTTGCATTCTGCAAGAGGCCAATCCTTTGGAGTTTTATGGATCCAAGAGTGTGTGCTTTTAACATGGTCAACATGTACAGTGTACGATATCATGGTATAGGACCAGACGTGCTCTTATTTTGCTTTGTTGCTGCACCTATGCATGATTTTCAAGTAAAATGAGTGAGGGATAGGTTGCCTAAGCATTTGAAGCTAAATAATGGTGAGTGTGTGAGTGCTGTGTGGCATTTGAGAGTAGCATTTTGGTGCCATGTGTGAAGCTGAGACTGCTCAGACCATGCTCTGCAAGTGTGGAACTGTGACTAAGCAAATGTGTAGGAGAAAGTCTGAAAAAAGATGTGGTCATGCATGCAGGTAACTACTATTTCTGAAATGGTGCATGCCATACAATATATATCCTGTTGATTAGGGCATCTAGAGATGTGGCCAGAGGTGAAGAACTCTAACCTATGGAGGAGTGGTCAGAGTAAACCATAAGAATAATCCTCATGCTACCAGCCTTATCATATGCTCTGCGAAGCTGGCACTGGAATGGCAGCCGCAGGAATGGTCATTATATGGCCAGCCATAGTAAATGCTATAATGGGTTCATCATGGAGCACACAGAGATAAAATTCATGCATTTTAGGCCTCAAGAACTCGAAAAAAAATTGGAAGAGCTTGACCCATAGTAACGGGAATTGTATAACAAACCATAGTGTATACCTGAAACGTCCATCCAAATGTGGCAATGACTCATAGTCCTGGATATTATGGCACAAACCAAAGTATGTGAGTGCCATGGTGAGAAACCCATGAAACTGTGCATTATACAATGAGTGATGGTATATATTCCATGAGTTAGTCAAGGACTAGAGGAAGAGCAACTCCAAGGAATGATGAAACACTGTGCATGCATGGAATTTGGGTCCATCCATCAGTGGTGATGGTGTAACCAATCAAACCGTACATTTTTAAAGAAGTATCAAATCTTATGTGCACATTGGACTGAGCGATCCAACCCAAAGCTGTGACTGGAAGACCTAATAAAACCATAAAGCCCAAAGAGTGATCAGATCTCACATGCAGACATTAGGGTCCACAGGAAAGGACATTAGGTTAGAGTAGCAATGAGCAGTTGGGAGGTAGTGCCACATCCCATAGAAATATTCTTTCAGGCACAGATGAACAGAGGAGAGGTTGGTTCCCAGATGCAGAACTCCTAGAGTCAAGCAGTGAAACAAATTATAACTCACACCTTTATCAATGCTCACAAAAATACCTATAGTCCAAAAATGCATTGCAAATCAAAGGGATCCTAAAAAAGAGTACATACTGGACCTGCACTGCACAATCAAACACATTATCAAGCATAAGATGAGACTGACAGCCGCTTCCATGAACATTGAAGAATGAACTGACATAGGATTACTGCACCCTCATGTTATCTGCAGCACAAAGCAACTTTGAGCTTCACACATTTATGGTATGATGTTTGGACTTCTCTTTTGTATGACAGTAGTACCCAGGTTAAAATGTAAGGTATAATAGCATTTTGTCTCAGAGATTCTTAATGTTATCTTGTTACTTATATGCTTAGTGCCATATTGAAACTGCGCTCCTCGAGGTGATGAAAACAATTGAATCCGTTTTGGATGTGGGAAAACGTGCAGCTCTGATTTTGCTTCATCTGTCTGCAGCCTTTGTACCTTTTCCCATACAGTTCTTTTGCAGCCGATGGGTGAATTGGATATTGGAAGCCCTGCCTAGCATTAGGTTAAATCCTTCCTAGAAGGAGACCAACAGATATGGCTTGTTCCCTGTTCCTCATCTAGGAAGAGGCTTGTTGATGGAGTGCCACAGGGCCTTTCTTTGAGGCACACTTTACTTACCATCTATATGGCACCATTATCCAAACTCATTGAAACGCATGGCTTTGTGACAATTTCCTGTGCTGATGACACTCAGCTGCTCCTCACCTTTGGCCATTCTGCCACTAAGAAAGCTTTGTTGTTGTTTGCTTGCGTGAAGGATGTTCCACATTGGAAGCATAAGAGTCATCTCCAGTGCAATGTGGATACAACAGTGATTTCATTGTTTCAAAACTACAGAGCCCAGTAGACTAATAACAGCTGGCTGGGGGATCTCCACCTCTTCCTCTTCCTAAACTGGTAGCTTAGAATTTGAGAGTTAAAATAGATGACAAGCTATCTTTGGACTCCCAGATTCGGTCAGTGATAGGTACCTGTTTTGGCTTGCTCTGGTCAATGAGGACATTTTTTAAAGTTTTACCTTTAAAGGCACACAGAACAGTAGTCCAACCACTGATAACAACAAGGCTGGACTATTCGAACTGCTTCTACCTAAGTGTGTCAGAGTACAAGATAAGAAGTCTCCAGTTAGTGCACCTCTCAGCAGCACTTCTCATTCTTGGAATAGTATCTTAGTATCATATGCATACATGAAAAAAGGCAAGGTACTGTTTATTATACAGAAGAGCAAACGGGAGAAGGTGGAGATTAAAGAGGATAAGCAATACAGTCAATCCATGGGGAAAATCTATGTGATACTGTTGTGGCCAAAGATGTAAAAGCATCAAGCTGAACAACCTGGGACCTATCCATCAGAAAAGAAGAGAGTGAATAAAAAACAAAGGTGCGATGTGAAGATTTTTCAGTACTTCCAATAACATTGAAAACCACTGGCAAATCAAGTGAAGTCAGGGTTCCGATCCCACCTTCATCCACAACCAAATGGAGATGATCAAAAATTAAGGTGGTCACAGTCTCAATTCTAGGATCAAGCCAAGGACCTAGCTTGAGAAAATGAAGAAGGGAATTACTTTGTAACTAAGTGGTGATTGCCTTCTCCAAATAATTATAAGGAATCAGTAGTTTCTATGATCATATCATGGGTTATGGCCAACTGAGGTCACCTCTTGCGAAGTCACATGTTGTGCAACATCAATGACTGCAGTAACAGCTAGGATCAAGGGATGTATTATTTTTCCCCTTACATTTTTGATCACATTGAAAGAATAGCCTTTTTATCTTTTTTTACTCGTGGTTGTGTGTTTACAAGATATAATTGTTGTATGCTAGCAAAGATCAAAGGGACCGAAACCTCACTACTACATCATTTATTGCATTTAGAATTAGACAACAATTCTTATGTTATCTTATGTTATGTTATCAGTGTTTCTGTATCTTGCTAATCATCTGTGAGGATATCCAGGCTCTCTGTAGCAAGTAAGATAGAGGTCAGCCCTGGAGCGCTTACTCAAAAACCCAAGTCTTTGGCTTCTTGCGAAACTCAAGAAGAGAGGAGCTGTGGGAAGTTGTTACAGGCTTCAGGGACCAGGTATAAGTTGTGTCCCTCTGCTGTACATTTGTGTATGCGTGGAGTGTGTACTAGTAACAAACAGGCAGAGTGGAGGAGTCTACGTCCCCACCCGCCTCCTCCGTTCCTCTGGTCTCGTACTCGCTGCCGTCCCTCGCATCCGCCGCTCCACGGCAGGTGGGAGATCTTTCTCCTTCCTGGCGGCCAAGACCTGGAACTCCCTCCCCACCAGCCTCAGGACCACCCAGGACCACTCCGCTTTCCGGAGACTCCTAAAAACCTGGCTATTCGAGCAGCAGTAACCCCCCCGTTCCCCTAGCGCCTTGAGACCCGCACGGGTGAGTAGCGCGCTTTATAAATGTTAATGATTTGATTTGATTTGGAAAGTTGGTGGACCATGGGTGAGCCCTTGAGGGCTTCCCCACGTTCCCAGAAAGCCCATAAAGGGCAATTTAAACCAAAAAATAACAAAACTCCGTGGCTCAACGTGAAGGTCACAGATCTTCACACTGAGCTTTGAGGGTTCGGGTTAAGCTGGACTCATTACAATTTTTTTTTAAGTAAAGAAAAATACATTATTTAAATTTGGATAGAAATATCTAATTCTAAGTATATCAGACATCAAAGCCTAAAAACTCTCTCTCTCCTTTTCACATTCTCTCTCTCCTTCTTTCAATCAATTCTCTCACTCACACACCCACTCAGACGCTCACGCACCCACTAACAGACCCACTCAGACACTCATGCACCCACTCACAAACTCAGATCCTCATGCACTCACTCAGAGCCTCAGTCAGACCCTCACGCCTCCACTCAGACCCACTCAGATAGTTATGCACCCCCTCACACACTCACTCATACTGTCACATACCTACTCACAGACCCACTGTCATCCTCATGCACCTACTCACAGACCCACGCACACACTCAAGCACCCACTAAAATAATGATGTACACGCTCTCACACCCAGACAGACAATCTGACAGCCACTCTCACCCCAGATAGGTTCTCTCACACCTATTCTCAAACCCAGAGAGACCGAGGACAACTTCTGCAACACATGGCCAAAGTGCAATGCTCAGCATGGGGTTGGGTGGTTAGGGAGATTGGCTGCAGGGCCTGGTTGCAGGCCAAATCTTGCGGGCAACCACCGCTGCACATGGGTTGAAGGCCGTGCACGGTGTAACGTTGGGTGGTTATAGGGGGTTGTCAAAAGGACTATACACTAAAAAAAAACATAGTAAATCACTGAAAAAAACAAAGGTTACAGGGCCATTATAGTTAGGAAAAAGAATTTTAAAAACATAGAAATTCACTGTAAAAAACAAAGGTTAGAGGTTATATTTAGGCACACATTTCAAATGTACAAAACCTTAGAAATTTGCCAGTTATAGTTAGATTTATCTCAAGTAACTATAACTCGTGCCTTAAGGTAACTATAACTCACGTCCTCTCCATGCACAGTTTTATTTTGTCAAAAATATTACTGCTAATATGACATTGATATTATAAATGATGTTATAAAAGATGTCATGAGTGGCATAATTTGTGGGTAATTAGCAGTTCCTGGCCCGCAGGCCAGGTTTTGGCCTGAAAGGGCGCGCAGCACCCCGTCCTCAAAAAACTTAAACATTTAGGGCCTGATTACAACTTTGGAGGAGGTGTTAATCCGTCCCAAAAGTGACGGTAAAGTGACGGATATACCACCAGCCGTATTACGAGTTCCATCGGATATAATGGACTCGTAATACGGCTGGGGGTATATCCGTCACTTTACCGTCACTTTTGGGACGGATTAACACCTCCTCCAAAGTTGTAATCAGGCCCTTAGTCTGGGCCCCAGGGGATGGGGTCCCCGGGGAAGAGAATTAGCCTGGGAAGAAGGGGCTGTGAGGCCCTCCTCCCCACCAAAAGAAATGTACAGGCCGGGCCCCAGGGGATGGGTCCCCCGGCCTATATTGGCTTGGGGAGGTGAGCTGTGCAGCCCTCTTAACACCCCTAAAAAATGTAATATTTAGACTGGGCCCCAGGGTGTGGGCTCCTCAAGGCCGAGATCGGGTGGTGGAGCGTAGCCCCTCTTTTTCTCCCAAAAATAAATATTTATGAAGGGACCAGGGAGAAGGGGTCTCAGGGGCTGAGATCACCCTCGGGGGAGGGCTGTCTGGGGATGGGTTGTTATAGGGACTTGTGCGGTGGTAGTTGAGGTAACATATAGTAATGAAAATTACTTTACATTTTTTTTTAAACGTAGAAATTCACTGAAAAATACAAAAGTTATGGGGACATTATAGTTCTGAATTTCCTTGTACAAAACCATAGAAATTTTGCAGTTAGAGTTAGAGTTCTTTCAAGCAGTTATATCCTGCTCCCTCACCATGCACTGCTGCTTACCCATGTATTACAGCATTCATGACAACTGCTATATCATCAGTAAAAATACAAATGAAACATAATTGCTCAAATTGTTGATGAACAAACTGTACATGGCGGGGGCCTGAGTTATAGTTACCTTAGGGCACCAGCTGTAGTTGCTTGAAAGAACTCAAACTATAACTGCTGAATTTCTATGGCTTTGTACGAGTAAATTAAAAACATAACTCTATCGTCCCTGTAACCTTTGTTTTTTAGAGTGAATATATATATATACATATATATATTCTTGTGATCAAGGAAACTTGGTTTCCAAAACGCGTTGGGGGTTTTGTGTGCCATTAAATGTTCACTTCACCAACTAATTTGTGACTGAGACATTTTCTCTTCCCTCTGTGAAGTATGGATCGCTGAAAGTTGGAGGAATTATTTGTTGTGTGTATATATATATATATATATATATATATATATATATATATATATATATAAGCTAGTGGCAGTCGCCACGAGGTAGTTATAGTTAGGTCCTAGTTTGCATAGAAAGAATATGATGCTCACTTCAGCTGCTGTCTGGAACGTTTCAGGGTGATCTGTTAAGCAGGGGCTGAGAAGAGAAGGGGGTAGCTCCCCAGAGCCCACCCAAACCCTCCACAGCTGTTCCACTCTCACCACAGACAACACTGAAATCATCATGAACAGTATTACCTCCGGAGCTCCCACGGACCCCTGCCCCCACCACATCTACAACAGAACCACTGCATTCATCGCTCCAGAATTCCGCAAGACACTGAACTGCTCTATTGAAACAGCCTCCTTCCTCAAAGACTGGAAACACGTCAAAGTCCGCCCCCTCCACAAGAAACCCACAGTCGAGCCATTAGAGCTGAAGAATTTCCGGCCCATCTTGCTGCTACCTTAGCCAGCCAAAGTCCTGGAAAAAGCCATAAAACACAGCTGCGACAATTCATCGAGGACAACAACTCACTAGATACCTCGGTCTGGCTTCCACATCAACCACAGCATGGGGACAGCTCTTCTTGCAGCCACCTATGACATCCGCACACTCCTCGACCGCAGCCACACTGCAGCACTCATACTCCTGGACCTCTCAGCAGCCTTTGATCAGCACTAGCCTCCACAATGCCGGAATCCGTGGAAAAGCCTTGCAATGGGTTCGCTCTTTTCTCACCAGAACACAGAGAGTCAGGCTTCCACCCTTCATATCCAAACCAAAAGGAGTCAGCTGCGGAGTCCCTCGGGGATCCTCCCTGAGCCCTGCACTCTTCAACATCTACATGCCTCCATTTGCAGCCATAGTCAGAGTCCATGGAATGAACATTGTGTCATACGCAGATGACACACAACTCATCATATCTCTCACCGAAGACCCTGACAAAGCTAAGAGGAACTTTCACACAGGAATGGAAGCCGCTGCCGCTTGGATGAGGGAGAGCTGCCTCAAGCTCAGCTCAAACAAGACCAAGCTCATCATCTTCGGAATCTCCACTTCAGCCTGGGATGACTCCTGGTGGCCCACATCCCTCAGCGCCCCGCCTACTCCTACTGACCCTGTCTGCAATGTAGGAATCATCCTGAACTCTTCCCTCTCGATGACCCGACAGGTAAATACAGTCACCTCTTCCTGCTGGCACACCCTCTGCCAACTCCGCAAAATCTACAAATGGATCCCTGACAATTGCCCAAGATAGTCACCCCACGCCTTAGTCACAAGCAAGCTTGACTATGGCAACGCACTCTACGCCGGCACAACAGCAAAGAACATCAAAAAACTACAACTCATCCAAAACACCACCGCCAGACTTGTCCTGAACATCCCTCACCAGATAACACATTTCCCAAAGCCTGAGGAATCTCCATTGGCTCCCAGTGGAGAAGTGAATCAACTTCAAACTATTCACCCACACCTACAAGGCCCTTCACAACATCAGACAGTCTTACCTGATCCATCGCATCTCCTTCTATAACCCTGCCAGACCCTTCCATTCCTCTCAGCAGGCACGGGCTGTCATTCCACGCATCTGGAAAACCACCACCAGAGGAAGATTTTTCGCCTACCTTGCAGAAAAGAGCTGGCAGAACTCATCACTCAATATCTTCAGGTAGAAACTCAAGACCTGGCTCTTCGAATGAGGCACAGACCCACCTCCAGCGCCTTGAGACCCTCATGAGTGACTTTTTGCACTTTATAAAAACTGATTGATTGATTGAATCTGTTTTCTCCATGCAGTTTTCTATAGGTATTTTGAACCTGTCTACAGCCCGAATCGCTGGACCGAACTACACCAAATTTGTCAGAAAACTAGCTCTTGGTCCAGAAAGAGCCCTTTTTGGTTTTTGTTGGAAATCTGTTCAGTAGTTTTTGAAATATTAAATAAAACACAAACTTGTATATATAGGGATGCAAAAGCTTCACAAACCCTCCCAACCTTGTCCTGAGATCTGATTGGCTGCAACACTTCAACAAGGAACTGTTGGCAGTCGTCTTATGACTTGGCTTTAGCCGAGTCCAGAGAAAAAGATAAGAAAACAAGAAAAGGGGCAGGGTAGGGACAACCTGACCCTTTAGCTCTGGTGCTGGGGTCCCACAGGGCAACAAAGTACTTTTTAAAGAAAATGTTGCTGCAAATTCACGATTGGGTTGTGATTCTAGAGCAAAAAGTTAAAAAAAAAAACAAGCTTGGTCTCCTGTGCTTGTTTTAATAAAGCCTCAGGTGGGCCACGTCCAGGGGCATTTGAAAAATAAAGGAGGGGGTGCACAGGGCACCCCTCCTATGGCATTTATATGCCCCGGGGACAGCAACCTCCCGGGAGCAAATCCCTTGGGGACTGCCACCGTTCCTGGGACTTAAATAAAATAGTAGGGGGGTCGCAAAGCCCTCCCGAGCCCCGGGGACAGCCACCTCACCGAGCTGCCATTGTATCATATGTGGTTCCCACCCCCCACTCTGCAGTACGGGGACCGTCACCTCCCTTGGGGGAACTAAAATAATGAAGGGGGTCCCTTATTGACACGCGAGCCACGTGGACCGCCGCCTCCATGGGGCTACTATTGTATTATATGCGGGCCCCCCTGCAGCCCTGGGGACTGCCACCTCCCTAGGGCTGAACTAAAATAATGGAGGGGTCTGTCACAGACAGTGGGAGCCACCACCTTCCCCAGGCTGTTTAAGGATGGAGAAGGGATGCTCGGCCCCCTTCATGAAGTCAATAATGACCCTGGGGACCGCCACCCCCAGGGCTACCTCCTGCTATATCCTGGGCTGCCCACCCGAGACACAGCTGTTTGCCCTGACTTGCCAGGAGTTTTGACAGCACCCGCCAACTCAGAGCCAATACTCTGTTCTCAGCAGTCAAACAGCTTTCGCTTGCTGGAAGTGGAGACTTCCTCTATTTCCCTGCTCGCAGACATGCGGGCAGGGAAGCAGAGAAAACTGTTTCTCTCACAGACAGGGAGCTGAATGTTAACATCTCCCTGTCTGTGACAGCAATGCTGGCTCAGCAAGAGGTGAAGAACTGGCTTGGAGCGCAGTGGCCTCGAGGCTCCCTCCATGGTCCCATTGTACAATGGGGGCTCTGCGGGGCACAGAGGACAGATGGCCAGGCGATGAGGTTCTTGAGGCCGAATTTGGCCCGGGGAGGGGGCCCATGCGGCCCCTGCTTACCCCCCCAAAAATATCTTACGTTTGGGCCCCAGGGGATGGGGTCCCTTGGACCCAAATCAGCCAGGGGAGGTGGGGTCCATGTGTTCCCCTTCTCTATTTAATGAAGGCTGGGACCCGGTAGATGGGGTCGCCATGGCTGAGATCAGCCCAGAGAGGGGGCTGCACATCCCCACACTGAATTGTACTGGACCCCAGGGGATGAAGTCCCAGGGGCTAAAATCAGCCTGGAGAGGGGAGCCGCGGAGTCCCACTCCCCACACTGACCATTAACCCAACAAGGTAGCACTTACTAAATAACCAGTAGAAAGTGCTCCATTTGGATAGACATGTTGTGCAAAATTGTGGACTCTTGTCCGTTTCTGGCCATCATGCTCATTTCACAGAAATTAAACCTCAACAGGAAGCACATAAAAATATAAATGTAGTACGTGCCCCAGTTGAAGTTCCACTTCTGGAAAGGTCCAAATGATCCTAACTCCTGGGCTTGGTGGAGGTAAAGCAAGTGTGTTTACTTTGAGATTTCATATTGAAAACCAATCTGAAATTCTTTGTGAAGGTGAATGCATCCTTCATCTATTGGTGCGCTATCAGTCACTCTCATGCCCAGACAGACAATCTTGCAGCCACTCTCACACAGAGGGATACCCTCTCACACTTAGATAGATGGCCCCTCCCCACAAGTCCCACTGCGCATGGCCAAAGGCTGTGCGCAGCATGGGGTTGGGTGGTTAGGGAGCTTGGCTGAAGCACTGGTTACAGGCCAGACCCTGTGGCCAACTCCCACCGGCCAAAGGGCTGTGCACGGCGATGGTTGGATTAGCGTATAGTAATGAAAATGACTTTACCTTAAAAAAACATTGGGGGTCATTCCGACCCCGGCGGTCAAGGACCGCCGGGGCCGGGGTTGGCGGGAGCACCGCCAACAGGCTGGCGGTGCCCCGCAGGGCATTCTGACCGCGGCGGTTTGGCCGCGGTCAGAACAGGAAAACCGGTGGTGTCCCGCCGGTTTTCCGATGCCCTGAGGAATCCCCCATGGCGACGCAGCTTGCTGCGCCGCCATGGGGGATTCCGACCCCCTCACCGCCATCCTGTTCCTGGCGGTTCCGACTGCCAGGAACAGGATGGCGGTGAGGGGTGTCGTGGGGCCCCCGTAAGCCTATGGCATGGGCACTGCAGGGGCCCCCGTAAGCGGGCCCCACATAGAATTTCAGTGTCTGCATTGCAGACACTGAAATTCGCTACGGGTGCAACTGCACCCGTCGCACCCTTCCCACTACGCCGGCTCCATTCGGAGCCGGCGTCCTCGTGGGAAGGGGTTTCCCGCTGGGCTGGCGGGCGGCCTTCTGGCGGTCGCCCGCCAGCCCAGCGGGAAACACAGAATGCCCGCTGCGGTCTTTTGACCGCGGTGCGGTCATTCGACGGTTCCCGCCAGGCGGGCGGCTCCCGCCGCCCGCCGGGGTCTGAATGACCCCCATAGACATTTGCTGAGAAAAACAAAGGTTACAGGGACGTTATAGTTAGGAAACAGAATAAAGAAATACTTATTTCAATTAACTATAAATCAATTTCTAAGGTAACTATAACTTGCACCCTCCCCACGCACTGCTAATTAACCCAGATATTACAGCACTCATGACAACTTTTATAACATCAATAAAAATATTAATGAAACAATAGAAAGAAAATGATTGAAAAAAAAACTGTGCATGGTGGGCCGTGAGTTATAGTTACCTTAGGCTGTGTGTTATAGTTACTTGAAATAACTCTAACTATAACTCCTGGATTTCAATGGTTTTGCATGAGTAAAATTTAAGCCTAACTATAACGTCCTTGTAACCTTTGTTTTTTTAGTGAATATATATATTTATATATATCTCACTGGCGCTTGCCAGCAGGTAGTTATAGTTAGGACCTAGTTTCCAAAGGAAAAGTGTTTTTTGACTTGGCTATAGCTTTGGCACCATTAGATGAATCTTAATGAAATTTTCCAAATAAGTGTCTTGTTGAGTTTTGTTGTGCATGGAAAGTTTCGGGGTAATCCATCAAGTGGGGACTGAGAAAGAGGAGGGGAAGGGTCAGAAAAGTGCATTTTCCAGGTTAGTTCCCTTTGGGATCTTGAACAGCCATCTTGGGACCAAAATACATGATAGCACCCCTTTGAAATGCACAGTAGTGAATTGCAGGTTTTGAGGATCACAGGAGGGAGAACTTATAATGTTGGACCTGGCTTTTTGACAGGGACATCCCCAAACTTTTTGCCTCCTTCCTCCTATTTTTTCTGACCTGTTGTTGTTGGCTTTTGACCTCTGGGCCCTTTACCACTGCTAACCAGTGCTAAAGTGCATATGCTCTCTGTGTAAATTGTACTACTGATTGGTTTATCCATGATTGACTATTTAATTTACTTGTAAGTCCCTGGTAGAGTGCACTACATGTGCCTAGGGCAGGTAGATTAAATGCTACTAGTGGGCCTGCAGCACTGGTTGTGCCACCCACCTCAGTAGCCCCTTAACCTTGTCTCAGGCCTGCCATTGCAAGGCCTGTGTGTGCAGTTTCACTGCTACTTCGACTTGGCATTTAAAGGTATTTGCCAAGCCTAGAACTCCCCTTTTTCTATACATAAGTCACCCCTAATGTGTGCCCTAGGTAACCCCTAGAGCGGGGTGCTGTGTGGGTAAAAGGCAGGACATGTACTTGTGTGGTTATATGTCCTGGTAGTGTAAAACTCCTAAATTCGTTTTCACACTACTGTGAGGCCTGCTCCCTTCATAGGCTAACATTGGGGCTGCTCTCGTACATTGTTGAAGTGGCAGCTGCTGATCTGAAAGGAGCAGGAAGGTCATATTTAGTATGGCCAAGAATGGTAATATAAAATCCTGCTGAATGGTGAAGTCGGATTTAATATTACTATTCTAGAAATGCCACTTTTAGAAAGTGAGCATTTCTTTGCACTAAAATCTTGTTGTGCCCTTCAATCCACGTCTGGCTAGGTTTAGTTGACAGCTCCTTGTGCATTCACTCAGACACACCCCAAACACAGGGTACTCAGCCTCACTTGCATACATCTGCATTTTGAATGGGTCTTCCTGGGCTGGGAGGGTGGAGGGCCTGCCCTCACACAAAGGACTGCCACACCCCCTACTGGGACTCTGGCAGACAGGATTGAGCTGAAAGGGGGCTTGGTGCATTTCTTAGAGACTCTTTGAAGTCACCCCCACTTCAAAGGCACTACTTAGAATAAAACAGGGCCTCTGCCCTACCTCATCAGACACTTGCTGGAGAAGAAACCTGAACCAGAAACTACATCCTGCCAAGAAGAACTGCCTGGCTGCTCAAAGGACTCACCTGTCTGCTTTCTACAAAGGACTGCTGCCTTGTTGTTGCCCTGCTGCCTTGCTGAACTCTTGTCTGGCTGTAAAAGTGCTTTCCAAGGGCTTGGATAGAGCTTGCCTCCTGTTCCCTGAAGTCTCAGGACCAAAAACACTTCTCTCTTCCTCTTGGACGCTCCGTGCGCCGAACTTTGACGCACAGCTTGTTCCGCGGCAAGAAAAACGCCGCACACCGACGCTGATCAACGTGACGTCTTCGGGACGACCGAAACTTTGACGCACGGCCTCGCAAGGACAACGCCGCCCGACTTCCTGGGAGAAATCGACGCAACGCCTGCCGTGAGATCAAAACTTTGACGCACGGCCTCGCAAGGACAACGCCGCCCGACTCCGCCGGAGAAATCGACGCGACGCCTACCGTGAGATCGACACTTCGACGCGCAGCCCCGCAGAACGACACGCAGCCGGAAAACAAGCAGGAAAATCCACGCACAGACCCGGGACATCTGGTACTATTCGCAAACCACAGTAAGAGACTGTCCGCGCGCCGGAAGACGACGCCCGACTCCCCGCGTGGAAAATAACGACGCAAGTCCGTGTGTGCTGAGGAGAAATCAACGCACACACACCAGTTTTCCACGCACCTCTTCTCCTGTGGCCCTCTGAGGAGATTTTCCACCAGAAACCAGGTACTTTGTGTTTGAAAGAGACTTTGTTTACTTTCTAAAGACTTAAGACACTTTCTATCACTTCTCAGTGATAACTTTACAAATTTGTATTGCAACTTTGATCGTTTTGACCTGAAGATACCCAGATAAATATTATATATTTTTTTAAATACTGTGTGGTGTATTTTTGTGGTGTTATGCTATGGTGTTGTATGATTTATTGCACAAATGCTTTACACATTGCCTTCTAAGTTAAGCCTGACTGCTCGTGCCAAGCTACCAGAGGGTGAGCACAGGCTGATTTTGGATTGTGTGTGACTTACCCTGACTAGAGTGAGGGTTCTTGCTTGGACAGAGGGCAACCTGACTGCCAACCAAAAACCCAATTTCTAACAGGTGATAACAAATATTAATTACAATATAAATCATTGTCGATGGTACCATGCTAATTTTAGGAAATGTGGTGGTTGCTAAGGTGTTTTTACCCTTCTAGGAGTTCATGAATCATGTTTGAGATAAATCTGTTTTCTCATGATTTTCCCATAGAGAATATGGAAGGTGCTCCAGATGCTAAAATATAGGAGAATATTGTCTGTAAATTCATGCTATCTTTTTCACCCATGTAAGAATAAAGTCTGACATTCTCAGTAAAACATAAACTTCCAACAGGAGCAGCCTGTCAGTTGATTCCCTTGTGTTCCACTGCAGCTTCCCAGAGTGTTCTAAAGAACAACTATAGTGCTTACAGTCTTACTTATAACATAAGTATGGCATACCTAAAGCTATCTTGAATTAATCAAACTGATAAAATTAAAACATTGAATTCAGAAAAAAACACAATTAGGGGGTACATTTTGGTGTAAAAATTATGGTTAGTGCTGTAGAAAGAAAAAGTAGGACACGTTTTAAGTGAGTTCTCAAATATCTTCCTCTTCCGTTTCATTTAAAACATTCTGACATGCAGATTGAAACATGCATTTTCTACACTAGCAGCAGACTGCCAGTTAACTCCCTGGTGATCAACGGCTGTACTACAAAATTCTAACGAGCAACTAGAGTGCAAACATTCTGAATTTATGCCAAAAGTGTGACACATCTGAACGCCATCTGACGAATCGAAGTAAAAAACTGAAAGCATTTTCTACTGAGGATACTGCAGTAAGTGAGGAGATTTGAGAGCTTCATAATAAATAAGTGTCCCAAGATGCCTGACATGTAGCACTAATATCCCCAAAATGTAGCCCAAGTATAGCGCAATGACAGAATTGTGCAAAACACTTAAAATCTGTGTTGTTTTGCAGTTTTATATAGCGCAGACTTGACTCAAAGGAATTGGAGTGCTTTACATGTGCATGAGTTACATTACACAAGCACAAATTTATTTTGGTTTTAGGCATGGGGAGATTAAGGCCCTCATTACAACCCTGGCAGTAAATCCCGCTTACCGCCATGCTGAAGGCCACCAACATACCGTGGCGGAAATCCCCTACAGGTATTACGACCCACATCTCATAATCCGCCACAATACAGACACCCACACAAGTCCGCCACACCAAAGGTCAGTGATAAACTGGCGATAGCGAAACCCACACTGTCACGCCAACAAGAATACGCCCACAGTATCACGACCCACGAATCAACGCGGTGGTCTTTCAACCACAGTAAACCATAGGCGGTACACACCGCTGCGCTCAAAATACACACACACTTACAAAACACAACCACATTGGACAATTCGAAATACACACACCTGATACACATACACACACCACACCCACACACTCATGCACTATAAAACACACACCCACATTACCCACAACCCCTTACAATGACATTTTTGTGAAGAAGCAGAGAGAGAGAATAGCAAACACAACACCAGCATCCACAAGCACACAACACCATCACTCATACAACATCCACGCACCTCAAACAACACACTCCAACACAACACATCACACAGCATAACAAACATCACCTCACACATTACCCACACCACATTATGGCACCTCAAAGACACCCCAGGTTTTCTGAGGAGAAGCTCAGGGTCATGGTGGAGGAAATCATCCGGGTACAGCCACAGCTTTTCAGATCACAGGTGCAGCACACCTCCATTGCTAGGAAGATGGAGCTATAGCGGAGAATCGTCAACAGGGTCAACACAGTGAGACAGCATCCAGGAACACAGGATGACATCAGGAAGAGGTGGAACGTCCTACGGGGGAAGGTGCACTCAGTGGTATCCAGACACCAGGTAGCAGTACAGAGGACTGGCGGTGGACCCCCACATCCTCCCCCACAACTAACAACATGGGAGGAGAAACTCTTGCCAATACTGCATCCTGAGGGCCTCACAGGAATAGCAGGAGGACTGGACTCTGGTAAGTCATATCTTTACTACCATATCCCCCCACTCCACCTGCATGCCATCACATACCCCCAACCTCACCCTCACCCCATCACTCCAATACCTCACATATGCCCCACCATCACAACCCACCAATCCCAATACCAAGCCCTGCATGCAACACCTCTGCATGGACACCCGTTACCAAAGCATGTCCAGTACAGATACCCACACAGACCCCAAAACACTAATCACACAAGGGCAAACACAATAATGCAAGCACAGTAGTAGAGGGTAACTCACCCATTGCACAAGATGGCACACATAGATACAATAACTATGCATTTACACCCCAACAGGACCCATACCCAACGTCACCAGACAGGAGGTGCCAGACATATCCAGTCCCCCCACAAAAGAGGCCCACAGTGGCAACAGCAGCTCTGCACGCCTGGAGCAAGATGACCAGCCCGGCCCATCAGGGACCTATGGACAGTCAGTTCCTCTGCCACTGTCACAAACCACCACAGAGCCTCCCCCCTCAGGAAACACCAGCACAGCACCCACCCAGCGGGCCCATCCCTCTGTCCCCAGGACACGTCAATCAGCAGAGTGTCCACCACTACAGGGACCCCAGGCAAACCCACCAACCCAAGACAATCAAGGACCCGGGGTCAGTGGCAGTGGGCACACGGTTCAGGGAACAGAGGCACAGGATAACAGGGAAACTGGGAGGACTGCTGTGCGCCAGGGGGAGGACAGGACCAGGGAACCCACTCTCCACGAGGCACTCTCCAACATCATGGAAGAATACCATCATTCCTAGGAGACGATGGGCACGGTACTGGCCAAGTTTTAGGAGAGCCAGCGGCTGCAGGAGGAACACTACTTGGGGATCAGGGAGGACTTGAAGTCCATCAACACCACCCTGGTCACCATTGCAGAGGTGCTGGCAGACCTGGCCAACACCATGAGGGACACAGTGGCACACAAACGGGCCCCTGACACTAGCCTGAACGATGAACAGCCCTCTACTTCTCCCGGCGATAGTGGACAGGAGGTCCCGCCACAGGACCAACAGGCCACCAGCACCCCACCCCCTGCAGAACCACCCCGCAAACGGTCCCTGAGATCCAGGAACAAGACAGAGAACATTGACAAGACCCCCACCAGGAAATAAGACTCTCCTGATTGTCACCCTTTTGTCCCACTTTGTCACCCTGACAACTTTGAACTGTTATTACTCTACTTCCTATGCCCCCTTGGACATTGCACCTGTGAGACCAAGAGACTGGGCTCTACCATGGACATTCCTCCACCATCAACCCAGCCCATTGCACACCCCCTCCACTTATTTGCACAGGAATAAACACCCTTAAATCACAAATCAATCTGGAGTCAGTCTGTACTTTCGCAAATGTGTAATTGCAACCTCTCAGAAATATAGCAATGTCAGTGTTCATGTTCACATACCAATGTTACACAGTTGTTGGGCAGCAGTAAACATAGTAGAGGGCACAAAGTGGGACCCAGATCTGTGAAATGGAAAGGCAAAGTGACATGTCAGGGTCCATACACAGAGGTAAAAAGGCAGATTTATGCAATGTCCTACAGTAGTATGAGATGTGAGAAGCAGTGCCATCCTCTTACCTGTCTCTCACTGGAAGTGTTGCATGATGATGTTGTTTTGGTTGTCTATATCTTCTTCTTCTGCCTCCTCTTCTTCACTGTCCACAGGCTCCACAGCTGCCACAAGACCAACATCAGGCCCATCCTCCTGCAGAAAAGGCACCTGGCGTCGCGAAGCCAGGTTGTGCAACATACAGCATGCCACAATTATCTGGCACACCTTCGGAGAGTAGTACAGGGAGCCACCAGTCAGATGGAGGCACCGGAATCTGGCCTTCAGGAGGCCAAAGGTGCGCTCTATTATCCTCCTAGCTCACCCATGTGCCTCATTGTAGTGTTCCTCTGACCTTGTCCTGGGATTCCGCACTGGGGTCAGTAGCCATGACAGGTTGGGGTAACCAGAGTCACCTGCAAATATCGAGGGACAACTGTTAGACATCCTCCAACCCTTAGGGACTCTCCCATACCCAGACACCTATGTCAACTGTTTTGGGACCTTGGGCTCACCTATTAGCCACACCCTGTGCCTCTAGAGTTGCCCCATCACATAAGGGATGCTACTGTTCCTCAAAATGTAAGCGTCATGCACTGAGCCAGGATACTTGGCATTCACGTGGGAGATGTACTGGTCTGCCAAACACACCATCTGCACATTCATAGAATGGTAGCTTTTGCGGTTTCTGTACACCTGTTCATTCCTGCGGGGGGGGACAAATGCCACACGTGTCCCGTCAATGGCACCAATGATGTTGGGGATATGTCCCAGGGCATAGAAGTCACCTTTCACTGTGGGCAAATTCTCCACCTGAGGGAACACGATGTAGCTGTGCATGTGTTTCAGCAGAGCAGACAACACTCTGAACAACACGTTAGAGAACATTGGCTGTGACATCCCTGATGCCATGGCCACTGTTGTTTGAAAGGATCCACTGGCCAGGAAATGGAGTACTGACAGGACCTGCACTAGAGGAAGGATTCCTGTGGGATGGCTGATAGCTGACATTAGGTCTGGCTCCAAATGGGCACACAGTTCCTGGATTGTGGCACGATCAAGTCTGTAGGTGATAATGATGTGTCTGTCTTCCATTGTCGACAGGTCCACCAGGGGTCTATATACCAGAGGATGACGCCATCTCATCACCTGCCCCAGCGGGTGTGCCCTATGGAGGAGAAGGGTGAGCAGAGGGTCATACACCACATAGGTTTTACAAGGCTGTTTAGCACAATCGTGATATAATCGGTGTGTGGCTTTGTCTGTCCGTATTCCTGGCCAAACGTGCTGTGACTCAGTTAGTTGCCCTGCCATGTGCCCCAATAAAATGGCGGCTGCCTGACCTGTGAGGAAGGACAAGGGGAAATGAGGTAACTGCGCTGGCATTGTGCAGCGTCGCGGTAGGCGCTCGAAGACCGCAGCGCAATGCAGCATTGGTTATCATTGGGCCCTATGGGTTCCAGGAGCCAATGACGATGTACGCGTCGGTGACGGTACACACCGCCACGGACATGACTGCCATTTTCTATCTGTTCACTCACTTGATACCTGACCTTCAACAGGAGAGAACCTACACTGCAAGTGCTGCTGTGACCTGAGTCTGGAAGTGACAATGGCCATAGTGTCTGGGGAAAGGGCCATTGCCTTTACTGAGGAGGAGTTGGAGAAACTGGTAGATGGGGTCCTCCCCTAGTACACGCTACTCTTCGGTCCTCCAGACAAACAGGTGAGTAAACTGTGTGAATGGTGGATGGCACATGAATGTATGGAGTGTCGTGGATGGAAGAGACGGGGGGCACAGGCCAGCATGTGAGGAAAGTAAGTGTATGTTTTTCTGGGACAGGGTGGGAGGTTTGCGGGCAATGAGTAAGAAGAACCAGACGGGGAGTAACATCCATTCTTACTTCACTATTCCTCTAGGTCAGGGCCCACCAGAAGTAGGGGATTTGGCTTGCCATCGCCAAGGAAGTGCGGACCTTCGGGGTCTACCATAGACGGAGCACCCACTGCCGCAAAAGATGGGAGGACCTGCGCCGCTGGCCAAAGAAGACGGCGGAGGCCCAGCTGGGCATGGCCTCCCAACGTGGAAGGAGTGCCACACGGTGTGAGTACAGTCTCATTCAGCTGACTCTGCACGCTTCATGAGGTTTCTGGGTGGGGGAAGTGGGATGTGTGTTCCCCTAGGCCAGGGCAGACGCGTCAAGGTAGATCCATTGTTTTGCAGGCTCAGGGCCACTCCAACCCCAAAGGTGGTAGTGGCCCTCTACACCTAGTCAGGCTCCTGTGAGTTACAGCTGTGCATCAAATGGGTCTAGGCAGAGTCCCCCATAGTGCATGGGCGAGTGCAGAGGGCTGCTCCCTGTGTGTTGTGTCCGCCAACGGTAGTGGTGTTGCAGGCATTGACCATGTGTCTCTTCTGTCTTTCCCTCCCCTTTTTGTTTTATCACCCTGTGTGCATTAGCATCATCTGGCGGAGGAGCATTGGCACTGGAGCTGGAGGGAGCTGCAACCCATATGGACCAGGAGGGTGAATTTACGGAGTCTGAAGGCACCAGTGGAATGGAGGGCGAGGGGAAAGGAGCAGACACCAGTGACAGCGACTCCTCCTCTGATGGGAGCTCCCTTGCGTTGGCGGGCACCTCTGTGCCCACCGCATCAACAGGTACAGCCTCCACCCCCTCTACCAACACCGCCCTCCCAGCAGCCCCTCAGCGTGTTTCCCGTGCCCACTCACCCAGGAGGGTGGGCATCTCCTTCGCCCCAGGCACCTCAGGCCCTGCCCCAGTCAGTCCTGCTGCCCTCAGTGAGGAGGCTATTGACCTCCTGCGATCCCTCACTGTTGGGCAATCAACCATTTTGAATGCCATCCAGGGTGTCGAGAGGCATTTGCAGCAAACAAATGCATACCTGGAGGGCATTCATTCTGGCGTGGCAGCCCAACAGAGAGCACTTCAGGCTCTGGCCTCAGCACTGATGGCAGTCATTGTCCCCGTCTCCAGCCTCCCCCCTCCAACTTCCACTACCCAAACCCAATCAGCCTATTCCAGGCACACCACCAGTATGCACACTCATCACCACACAAGAGTGGACATGGAAAACATAAGCACCACATCCCACAGGCACTCCCACAACCACCAGACCCATGCAGACACACCAACAGCCACTGGCTCCACTGTGTCCCCCTCCTCCACATCCTCCTCCTCCCTTCCAGTCTCGTCTCCAATCACACCTGCATACACTACATCCTCAGTCACTACCTCCATCACCAGCACACCCATCACCACACACCGCTCACGTGCACTCACCACCCCCACTACCATGCACACGTCCCCTGTGTCCTCTCCCAGTGTGTCTCTGAGCCCTCCTCCCAAATTACACAAACGCAGGCACACACCCACTCAACAGCCGCCCACCTCACAACAGCCTCCGGGCCATGCACCTTCACCCAAATTCAGCACACGTACACCTCCTACAACTACTACCTCTTCCTCCACACCCAAACCCACTTCAACTTCCCGTCCCAATGTGTCTAAAAAACTTTTCCTGACTAACATTGACCTCTTCCCTACACCTCCCCCCCGTCCTTCCCCTAGGGCCAGGATGTCCAGGTCCCAGCCCAGCACCTCAGCCACCGAAACCTCCAGCACTGTGGTCCCTGCAAGTCCTGTGACATCGCAGGCAGCACCCATCAGGGCTGCCAGTGTGCCACCTAGCGAGGCCAAGGATCAGCCCATTCCGCAACCTGCCAAGGTAAAGAAGGGGCCCACATGCCGTAGGGAAAAGCCGTACCAACCACCCAGCAATGCCTCCTCCAAGCCAAAAGGGGACAGTGCCAAGGGCCCAGCAGCGACATCCAAGGTGGGGAAGGGACACAAGGCTAAGGGGAAGTCAGCACAGGGCACGGAGCCTCCGGCTGAGGGGCTGGTGTCACCCCTTCTGGCAAACAGAACAGCAACTTGTACAGCGGTGGACACCGCCACCTGCACCGCCACCTGCACGTCTGCTGCCTCAGCAACAGTCCCCAGCATCATCCCCAGTGGGCAGCCGTCCGAGGCTGCAGGAGACGTCCTACTGTCTCCCTCCACAGGTGCTGACACATGCATCAATGGTAGCATCTCCGCCACAGACACCGCCGCAACCACCGCCACAAGCCCCACGATGTGCACAGACAGTGCCACCACAGCCGACATGGACAACATTCCCAGTGGACAGCTGTCTGAGTCTGCAGGAGACGTCCTGGACCCTGCACAGCGTACATGAGACACCACACCCAGCACTGTTAGTGCCAGCAGGCAAATTCGCAGCAGAGTGTGTCTCTGACTCCATGGAGTATCATGCTACCTGTTCCCAGGCAATCTTATGGCACACAAACCCAGGTGAGGGAATGGGACCTGCCACACTGCATGTGCAGCACTCTGGGCACCAAGCCCCCTCCAGAACCAATGGAGAAAAGCATTCACTACCCTAGTCCTTGGCAGGGTGAAGCACTCTGGGCACCAAGCCCCCTCCAGAACCAGTGGAGAAAAGCATCCACTACCCCAGTCCCTGGCAGGATGAAGCACTCTGGGCACAAAGCCCCCTCCAGAACCAGTGGAGAAAAGCATCCACTACCCCAGTCCTTGGCAGGATGAAGCACACTGGGCACAAAGTCCCCTCCAGAACCAGTGGAGAAAAGCATCCACTACCCCAGTCTTTGGCAGGATGAAGCACTCTGGGCACAAATCCCCCTCCAGAACCAGTGAAGAAAAGCATCCACTACCCCAGTCCTTGGCAGGGTGAAATACTCTGGGCACAAAGCCCCCTCCACAACCAGTGAAGAAAAGCATCCATTACCACAGTCCTCGGCAGGATGAAGCACTCTGGGCACAAAGCCCCCTCCAGAACCAGTGTAACATGTCACCGACTTGAGAGACTGTGGCTTTGACCTCCCCAGGTGCAAGCAGTGGGCAAACCACCCACTTGAGAGACTGTCGCTTTGCACTCCCCAGGACCGATCAGTGGGCAAACCACCCACTTGAGAGACTTGAGAGACCGTGGCTTTGCACTCTCCAGGAGCAAGCAGTGGGCAAACCACCCACTTGAGAGACTTAAGAGACTGTGGCTTTGCACTCCCCAGGACCAATCAGTGGGCAAACCACCCACTTGAGAGAATGTGACTTTGCACTCTCCAGGAGCAAGCAGTGGGCAAACCACCCACTTGAGAGACCTAAGAGACTGTGGCTTTGCACTCCCCAGGACCAATCAGTGGGCAAACCACCCATTTGAGAGACTTGAGAGACTGTGGCTTTGCACTCCCCAGGAGCAAGCAGTGGGCAAACCACCCACTTGAGAGACTTGAGAGACTGTGGCTTTGCACTCCCCAGGACCAATCAGTGGGCAAACCACCCACTTGAGAGAATGTGGCTTTGCACTCCCCAGGAGCAAGAAGTGGGCAAACCACCCACTTGAGAGACTTGAGAGACTGTGGCTTTGCACCCCCCAGGAGCAAGCAGTGGGCAAACCACCCACTTGAGAGACTGTGGCTTTGCACTCCCCAGGACCAATCAGTGGGCAACCCACCCATTTGAGAGACTTGAGAGACTGTGGCTTTGCACTCCCCAGGACCAATCAGTGGGCATGAAGCTCCCTCGTGGAGCAGTAGCATCATCCCTTCATCCGGCTGAGGTGCCCCCCCTCCCTTTCCCCCTGAGGTGCCTATTTATTTTCGAGCTGGTGCCCCTCTGTGTTCTCTCTGTTTAGAGTCAGGTATCATGTGTGGGCTTCGCCTATGCATTTTGGGACCACTGCTCCACGGACAATGATTGGAACACTATCCGGACTTGTGTAGTTGCTGTACATATTTGCATATAATGTTCTGTTACAGAGCTGTCTCCATATCAGAATTTTCGATGATTACACTTGTTACAATCATTTCATTTTGTCCTTGCGTTCTTCCAGGGGGTGACGGAGTGTAAATGTAATGTTGATGCATGTATCTGTGTGTATGTTGTTGTGGGTGAGGGTAGGGGTTGGGTGTTGCGTGTTGCGTGTGTGTGTCACTCTCTCTTTCCTCCCCCCTCTCCTATGTGCTAGGTGCAGTACTCACCGTGGTTGTCACCCCCATCTTTGCTGCTCCTGGTAGAAGAGGAGGTAAACCAACATTGGTAGCACCTGAAGTTAGGGCTCCATGGCGTCCTGGTTCCTCGTTGGGTGTTGAGAGATGAGTGGTTTCCGTTCCAAAGACTGTTTCCACCATGCTTTTGATGGTGTTGGCACTGCCCCAGAAAAGGTGGCGGATAGGCCTCTTGTAATACAGTGGGCGGTACATTGACTTCCGCCTGTCTGTTGGCGGTTACCGCTGTGGTGTTTGTTTCTACCGCCGTGGCGGTCGGAGTGTTAAAGTGGCTGTCTGTGTTGGCGGTTTCAGCCATGGTCGTGATTCCATTTTATTTACCGCCGGCCTGTTGACGGTATTACCGCCACATTAACACCGACCGCCAGGGTTTTAATGAGGGCCTAAGTGCTTTGCGCAGAATCACAGGATGTTGCGCTGATGCTGAAAAGTGAACCTGGTTCTCCAGTTTCAAAGTCTGCAGCTCTGGCCACGCCACATCTCCCTAAGTGAAACATATAATCAAGTGATCAACTGGATAAAAAAACATAAAGATAGCAACAAATGTAAAAGTGCTTTGCCACTATTTGAGAACTCAGACAATATGTCATATTTTTTTTTTTTGGTAAGAGCGCTAACCATAATTTTGATGTAAATATGACACTCTCATTTTTATCATTTCTAAAGGAAATGCTTTAGGTATTACAGTTTTGATTCCATCAAGATTACATCACTCGTGCCACACTTTTGTAATAAATATAATGTAGTTGTTCATTAGAATGGTGTGGGAGGCAGAGGTCAGCTGCACAACTCAGATCATTGAGGGCAGAGAGGAGAGTGCAGTGGCAACAAGTTGACCATACTGGACAGGCAGGTGGGGCAGCACAACAGACCATGGAGGGCAGGAGAAAGGGAGTAGGAGCACCAAACCAACCATGCAGGATAGGCAAGAAGGGTTGTGGCGATATAATAGACCTTTGAGGGCAGAAGGAAGAAGCAGAGGCGGTACAGCCATACATGCCAACAGACCTGATTCAGGCAGGAAACTCTCAATCGTTTTAATTCCAAAGGGGCTGTATTTTATCTGTCTCCTGCCTAAAATCTCCTCTTTTTCAATGTAAGTCAATGGAAAAAATCAATCCCCCATGGTTATTTTTCAAAATCTCCCTCTTACCAAGTTCAACATGTTAGCAAGTCTGGTACATTGGATCACAGAGGGCAGAAGGAATGGGGTAGGGACACTGACTTGGATAACAGAGGGCATTAGGGAGCTAGGGGCACCAAAAAGTACAGGGAAGGCATCAGGGGTTGCAACAGCAGACTACACCGAGCGAGCAAGCGAGATAGCAGTGCAGCACAACAGACCATGAAAAGCAATAGGGACAGGAGAGTGACATGCACATGTACATCAGAGAGCATAGGGGATAGAAGCAAGGGCAGCAAGCTGACCATACTGGTAAGACAGGAGGGACATTTGCGGCATAACAGACCATGAAGGGCAGGAGGGGGAAGGCAGAGGTACAATGGACCAGACATGGCAGGAGGGAGGGGTAGGGGCCTCTCACATGGAAAATGGAAGGCAGAGGTCAGCGGGGCAGGGCAGGAGCAGTAAGCTGACCATGGAGGGCAGGCAGGATGGGCACTAGAAGCACAACACACTTTGGAGGGCAACAGTGAAACTATAATGACATACACACAAACAACAGAGGGAAGGTGGGATGGGTTCGGGGCAGCAAGCTGACCACACAGGGCAGGTGGGAGGGGCTGTTGTAGCACAGAAGACCATGCATGGCAAGCAGGAGTGTTAGTGGCGGCACAACAGCAATGGTGGGGCGTGGGCAGGGCCATACACAAAGGACCATGGAGGACAGAACAGAGGAGTAGGGGCTGGACACGGACAAGAAAGTGCAGGGGAATGTGCTTCACAACAGACCATGCAGGGCAGGCAGGAGGAGCAGGTGCAGCACAACAAAGCATGGAGGGCAGAAAGGAGTGGCAGCAAAATGGAAAATGGAGGACAGGAGGGAGATGATAGGGGCAAAGAACTTGGTCAGGTAGGGTAGTGGCAGCAGGGACAGGCCACAGCCATCTGACCATGCTAGGCAGGTGGAAGAGGCTTTGGCAGCCCCACAGACCATTGAGAGTAGACAGGAGGGGTAGTGGCAGGGCCATGGAACATGGTGGGTAAAAAGCAGGGAGCAAAGGCTTGCACACAGAAATTGGAGGGCAAAGGAAGGAGGATAGGAGCAGCAATCTAAGCACAGAGGCTAAGCAGGAGGGCAATGATGGGGGATAGAATTGGGCACCTAAAGGCAGGAGGAGTGGGCATGGACATCAATCTAAACGGAGGGCAGTGGGAGCACATCGGACCAGGCAGGGCAGGAGGAAGGGGGCTGGTGCATGGAGTCAGAGAGCAGAGGATAGGGAGGAGGTGGATGGACAACAAGACAACTGTTCAGGGCAGGTGAAAAGGGCAGTGGCAGAACAATGGACACACAGAGCTATAGTGAGAGAGCAGGGGCATGAACTTGGGCAAGGGATGGCAAGGAAGGGTGTGGGCAGGAGCAGCAAGCTTGGGTGGGGACAGCACAATATCAGGCCAGGCCCTGTGTCCACCCCTTTCACCCATAGTGCATTGCGATGAGCATCTCAATTAGCATTTAAAAATTCTAGAAATTCACTGAAAAAAAAAAAAGTTACAGGGACGTTATAGTTAGATTCAGATTTTACTCGCACAAAACCATAGAAATTCAGCTGTTATAAGTAGAGTTATTTCAGGTGACTATAATTCATGCCCTAACATAACTATAACTTGCGCCTTCACCATGCACTGCTAATTACCCTAGATATTACATCACTCATGACATCTTCTATGACATCATTAATAATATCACTGTAACATATGCAGTAAAATTATATGCTACTGGTGTGCTTGCAGCACAGATTGTGCCACCCACTGCAGTAGCCCTTTAAAAATGTCCCAGGCCTGCCTCTTTAGAGCCTGTATGTGCAGTTTTAAACTGCCACCCACTTGCCAGGCCCAAACCTTCCTTATTACATGTAGGTCATCCCTAAGGCAGGATCTGGTTCACTCCAAAGACAGGGTGCAGTGTAGGGACATGTACTAAGTTTAGCATGTCTTGGATACTGAATGGATGCACTATTCGAGCAATGGGTCAGACGGCAACCAGGAAAACATAGTAAACCCAGACATTTTTTAAAACTAGGCATCCTGGGTAGTCCAGAGTTGTGTGCCTTGAGGGTGATACCAGAACGTGTTCATACCCATAATGTCCTGGAAACCTCAAAGTTTTCCCAAATCACACATTTTCTTCACATTTCTCTGAGTGAAAGTTCCAGAATCTCTGCAGAGCCAATAACTCACTGCCACCCGACGTTCCCACACTTCCCCTCATAAAGAAAAATCTACCTTGCTTGTATGGCTGGGCTTACCTTTCCCAATACTTTTCAAACGGGAGACTCAGAATTCGGGTGGGGATTTCCATAGAGTGAAATATAGGGGAAAGTAATAAAAAGTTTATTAAACTTTAAAAAACTGTAGTAAAAATATTTTTATGTTTAAATATTATTGTAACTTCATTTCATATATTTATTTGAAATGTAGAACAGATGACAATAATGCTACAGCACTATTAGCATACTTTTCAATTAAGACGTTTTAAAATTAAAGTATATACAATAAATTAAATACAAAGTATTTTCTTAAGTTTAAATTATAAAATATATTCCTAGCTATTTTAATTTTTTACTATGCATTAATAATTATTAAAAGTAATGTATTGAATTACTTAGTCATTTAATTATATTTAAAATTAATTGTTTCGTTAATGTTTACATTTAAAAAAAGGTTGTTACTGTCATGATAACCTCTAGGAACCATGTCGGGCACTCCTGTTTTAGTTCATTTTAGTGTTCATATTTTATTCATATCAGTAAGGCTGCTTTTAGCAACGTTTTTTACATATTTTTATCAGTTGGTTTTATTCTAAGAAAGTGAGAAACATGCTGTTTGTTTAGTTAGGCTTTGCACAATTTATAATCAATATTTCCTGTCCACGTCTAAAAAACTCTGCACATGATATGCTGGTTTCGGTTGCCTGTTCAGGAGGCAGTTTCTACCATCTACACAAAGCATTGTACTTTCAACACAGTATGTTTTTTTAATATAAATGATGCACTGACCCAGAAGGGGCAGGGGTCATTCTGACCATGACTATTGTGGGACGTATGCTGTATGATGCGCAGCTTGGCTGGCACTGATCTACCAGTCTCCTTAGGGGATTGCCATCTACATCACAGATTTACTCCTTCTAACATTGATTCACGTATGGAATTGGGGCTAATACCTTAGATCAGGCCAGGCAGAAGGATACACCTGCTATGCTCTCACCTTAGACATAGGGTTAGGTAGGAACGCCTAGAACCACATACATCATGGTTGGATTGTTTATCTTTTTTACCATCTTCGTAATGCTGATTACCTTGGTGTGTTTCATCCGCCTAATTACAGCTGCTCACACACTGTATGCCAGATTGTGAATGATTCAATAAATGTTTTGAAAACATCTTTTGTGTCTCACCTTGGCATGCATGTGCAACAGTGCAAAATTAATAAGATCTGTTTCCACTGCTTCCCTGGGGAGTCAGAGCATCATATTCAGGTTGCCATAATCACCCTTTCTCCCCAAGAGGCACTGTGAGCTAGTCATGAGTTAGGCCGACAGGTACTAATGGTGTGGACAGACTGAGGGGCATATTTATAATTTTTTGGTGCAGGGCAGCACCACAAGCCTTTTTGCTGCATTGCCCTGCATCAAAAGAAAAGGGCAGGAATCCGCTCTATCTATAGGATATTGTGCATTCCTGTCCTCTTCCACAGTACAGGCGCACAATTGGCTGCCATGCATCATCTCAGGCACCCTTGTACCATGGTGTAAAGGTGTCTGCATTGCAAGTAGGATTGTTTTTGTGCAGAAAGGTGTCCCTTCCACCACAAAAACAATCTATGGAGGTGATTTCATCTTACTATATGTGCTGCAAAATGCAGCACACATAGAAAGAAGAAAAAACAAGGAGAAATAACATTGTTGCTCCTCATAGTGGTTGCTTCCCTGGGGAGGCATACGCTTTTGACGCATTTCCAGGTTTACAGCATGCTGTAAATCTGGGAATGTGTCAAATGCCATTGTTGTTGCTAGGGAACACTCGCTGTGAAGTCCATGGTATGCCTCCCTATCACAGTGTAAGTGTCACTCCATATCTACAAGGCCATGAAAAGACAACCAGGGTGGTTTTACGTGGCCTTACAGATTGGCCCTACAGTCTGCATGGTGGTCTCTGGGACCTTGCAGATATGGCTCGACAGTCTGCATGGTGGTCCTTGGGGCTTCTGAAAAACTCAGGAGGGGGGTCCTCACACACCCACTTACATAACCACTCACACCCTACTCACACCCACTCAGAGATGCACACAGCTACTCACACATCCACTCACACAGCCACTTACACACCCACACAACCACTCACACAACCAATCACACACCCATAGCTACTCACAAACCCACAAAACCACCCACACATCCACACACACACCCACTTACACACCCACACAACCACTCACACAACCAATCACACACCCATAGCTAATCACAAACCCACAAAACCACTCACACATCCACACAGCCACTCACGCAGCCACTCCCACACTTACTCACAGACCCACACACCCAGTGACACATGCACTCACACAACCACTCACACACCCACTCACACATCACCTCACACACCCAGATTACAAGGATGTTATAGTTAGGAAATCGCAATAAAAAAACAATAGAACTTCACTGAAAAAACAAAAGTTATAGGAACGTTATAGGTAGGAAATAAATCTTTTTTAAACCTTTTTAAAGACATTTTACAAAACCCTTTGAAGTTCACTCAAAAAACAAAGGTTACAGGGACTTTATAGTTAGGATCACATTTTACACACACAAAACAATAGAAATTCAGGATTTATAGTTATCCCAACTAACTATAACTTGTGCTCATAGGTAACTATAACTGGGGCCATCACCAGGCACTGCTAATTACACCACCTATTCCATCACTCTCAGCAACTTCTATGACATAGTTGATAATATCACTACAACATTTGCAGTGAACTTTTTGATGAGAAAACTGTGCAAGGTGGGGCGAGTTATAGTTAGCTTAAGGCATGAGTTATAGTTACTTGAGATAACTATAACTATAACTTTAACTGCAGAATTTCTATGGTTTTGTGTGAGTAAAATCTGATCCTAACTATAACGTCCCAGTAACCTACATTTTTTTCAGTGTATACACATATACATATACACACACATATGTGTGTGTGTATATATATATATATATATGTGTGTGTATGTGTGTATGTATATATGTATATACTATACATACGTACATTTGCCACACTTCCTTCTCACTGTACCAAGAGACAGGCACTCCATGTGTGTTTTGAAATCTTGCTTTTAATAATCATCAAAGAAATCGAACAAATAGGTGAGGAGCTTAAAAAAAGAGCAGGATCAGGATTTTATCAACAAACAAATGGTGGAGATATGGGAGAAATTGTACAAGGAACAAGATAAGATCAAAAATTACAAGCTTACCAAATTTAAAAGAGACAAGTTGAGTCATGAGCGTTGGCACATATTTACATTTAAGAAAATATTTAGTAATATAAGGTGACAGAGACTATCGGATAATATCAGGTAGGCCCCATATAAGCCCGCACTATCAATAAGCTCTGCAAGTTCAGATGTAGATACAGACTTAGAGGAAGGCGCTGCTGCTGAAAGTGGAGCTGCTGAAGTAGTTTATACCCTTAGTAGTAGATGAGTTTATTTTTTCATGCATTTATCAGAGTGGAACCTGAGACCACAGGATCAGCAAAGAGGCCCAAAAGGAGGAGGCCAAGGAGGAGAAGAAAGTTGGACAGAAAAGAAAATAGAGCCTGCACTGAAGAGGAAATGGAGCTGCAAGAAATGATTGGTCAAAAAGTGTTATTAATCTCAGTACCTTCAGTTTAACAAAGGCAGAAAAGCAAATATTAGCACTCTTGGTTATCTTATTGTCCTGAAAAATCATTGAACCATAATCAAACTAGAATTGATGTCTATAAAATCATTAGAACCCTGAAGCTCATGAAATATTATAGCATCAGACTGGATAAAGTGATAAAAAGATCAATGCCAGAAGAACTGGGAGATGCTTACAATCTTAAATTATCAGATTTGGAGTTGATTAAAAATCTAAAAGAACTTGAAAATGAGGGAAATTAAATACAGCAGTTTTTCACAGAGGAGAGCCTTATTCAAGAAATGGACACTGATGTCTATTGAGGTGCTCCCATTAAGCTCAAACTGACCTCTACCTTCTGCCTTGTGCTACTAAGGGACGATATAGATGTCTATTTGGAACTTGTAATCCTGGAGATTAAACAGCTATACCATACTGTAGGGAACAAAAAAGTCTTGCAGTCAGCAACAGCAAAAGTATAGTTCTCTTATGGAATAAAAACTGAAAACAACAAGACATAGTTGTAAGAAAAGCAGGCAAAGGGGGTAACATCGTACTATGGGCAGTGAAAATGTATAATGAGGAAGCCTACCAACAGCTTAATGATGCAACACGCTATAAAAGAAGCACAGTAGAGACAATGCTTGAAGTAAGGACTGAGTACTCTAAGGCGTTGAATATCTAGAGAGACTTGGGTTAATCAACCAAGAGGGATATTTCTTCTTTAAGAAAAACTTTCCCAAGACATCTACTTTTTATCTGATCCCTAAGATCCATAAGTATGATGTGAAACCACCAGGACGGACGATTATATTCACCATAGATGGGATCTTGGAGAACACATCTCGTGAAGTAGATTACTTCCTACATGACTATGGGAAAGCTTTACCAGCGTACATAAGCGACACTGAGGACTTCTTAAAAAAGATCTATGATATAACGTGAGAACCCAACTTGTTAATAGCTCTTGATGTTACATCTCGATATACCAGTATCCATCATGAAGATGGCCTGCAGGCCATCAAGCATTTTCTTAGGATCTCATCCATTGAGCTTACTTAAACACACACAGGTGCTACTGGAAATGGTTAAATGTTGTCTAATGAATAACTTCTTTCTATTTAATAAAGAGATCTTTCAACAATTCACCAGGACCGTGATAGGCACCTGCATTGCCCCAGCTATGCGAATCTGCATATAGGCTGGTGAGAGGAGCAGGTGCTACATCATGACTTCAAGAAAGAGGGTACAGAAATTGTGATTTTATGGTTATGCTTTATAAATGATGTGTTTGTCATTGGGCCCAGGGGCAGAAGACAGTGCAATTGATTTTGTGGAAAGATTAAGTATGAGTGATCTCAACGTAAGGTTGACTAGTCATTTTAGCAAAAAAGAGGTCAACTTTCTAGATCTCACTATCTATGTAAAAGAATGTAGGCTTCACAGTAAGATTTTTACATGGCCCAAGGCAGCAAATACTGTCCTTCGCTCTAGTAGCTTCCATCCTGTGAACCTAAAAAGAAGCATCCTATATAGGTAAAACGTAAAAATACAACGGAATTGTAGTGAATCTAAGGAGGCTGTGCAAGCGTAACAAAAATTAGATGGTAGATTAAAAGAACAAGAGTATTCAGAATAGATTTTATTGGCAGCAAGGGAGAGGGTACACCACGGGATTGCAGGAATTCATAATACGGAGAAGCCGTCTCCATTTTGCAGATACTCACTCATGTTCTGGAGTTCAGTAGCTATGGCAGTTTGTTTTGGATTCATGTTTATATCGGGGGTGCAAGTTACGGATACCTTATGCGTGAGTTATAGTTACTTAAAATAACTCTAACTGCTGATTTTCTCTGGTTTTGTGCCAGTAAATTCAGAACCTAACTAGAATGTCCCTGTAACCTTTGTGTTTTTTAAGTGAATATCTATGTTTTTTAATTCTATTTCCTAACTATACCGTCCCTGTAACCTTTGTTTTTTTAGTGATTATATATACACACTCACACACACGTACACACACACATATATATATATATATATATATATATACATAGATATTACACACACATAGACACGCATATGTTTGTAAATATATGATATATATATATGTTTATATATATATATATATATATATATTCAAGGTGCATAGATGTGGAGTTAGGAATAATAATTCCATACCTCCATCTGTGCACTTACTTATCCAATACATCTCAAAATCAGACTTATATTTGATAGGATCCCAATTCCCTTATCTGGAGTGGCAATGTAAAGAGCACCACGAGGCTGGCCAATATATCTAACAAACTTTTTGACCCAGGGCACGGAATATAGCTTGTCCTTCTCATTATTCACTGGGATTTAAGATTAAGGGACACAATTATGGTCTCCGTGTGCGGTTCACCAACCCATCTTGGATGACACTGGGCTCACTTTTACTGGCTTGACAGAGAACCACGTGCTCCATTTATAGTTTCTGTCAGCTTAGAGGACCTTTGTCACCTAAAATGTTCTTGGCTACATGGAGAAAGCAATTGCTTGCCAGTTGCCATGTCAGGGCAGCCTGCTGGCATTCTCTTTTTATTTTAAAAATACATTCACAACCTATGCTATTTTTTTCTACAAACCAGAAAAAATTGTCCAAGGTGTGCAGGGAGTTTTATTCAAGTGTAGAAAATTGAGATACCGCTCTCAGGAACAAAGTGGTTCATCTACTTCTAAATTATGTAGAGCAACCACAATATTGGTGGATGTGCATGTTTTAAATCTTGTTAGATGTCCTGCATGTGCAAACCAAAAATCTCAGTTTTTATCCCCATTACAATGGCTTTCTCGCAGATCACCTCTAGTAGAAAGGGTATTGTGGAGTACTTGGTGAAACATGCCCTGGCGGGGCAAATGCCATTCAGGTCATGTGAACTGGCTGAAGGGCTTGAATACATACAGTATAGAGGTACGAATAGGAAGACCAAACCTGGCCACAGGCTCTCCCACCTTCTATGGACCTGGGTGTCTACTTATTTCTGTAGGCATGGATCGCTGAGTATCCTCGTTGGGAGTTCTTGGTGCCCAGGATAGTGAATACTCCCAAAAATTAAATACCTTGCAAGGGCTGATTCCATGAACCCCAGAAATCCTTAATGAGAACAGGCCACTGCCAGTGAAAGCTTATCTTGAGTAGCTGGTCCAGACAAAGGGGTCCAGCAGTACATTGACTGCCAAGTTCTCTGAGTTACTAATAACTGAGGCACAGGTGGAGTGCTTTAAAGAGAGTGGTGATAACGTTAAGGGACAGTGTGATATAGTACACAGCAAGGTTTGCTTGTGTTAGATCTGCTAGTTTCATTCATCAGAATTCCACCAAGAATACAGTCACTTTCACAAAAAGAATTGTGATTGGTGTTAGGGTGCTGCGAACTCTGTGTGTTTGATCTATTAAAGTAGACTAGAACTAATCTATTGACTCTGGATTTTGCTGCACATGAACGACCACAGCGAAGACAGCAGTGTCTATATCGCTGTTTTGGTTTCCTAAAGTTGAGTTGTTGTCACACTTTCATCTCACTCTCACAAACCTGGCGCAGACATACCGATGTCCTGGTGTAACCAATTATAAAGACAGCCCTGGGGGCCATCTCGTGTGAAGGAAGGAAGGCAGGCAGCCAGAAGCTTTGATAACATGGTACACTGGGAATATTAACAAATATTTCTCCATGCAAATAACATCCCCTCCACTCCTGCTGCTCAGACTATCTACCCACCCACACTCAAGAGTAACCTTGCCATTGCATATTATTCTCTATCTTTGTTTCTGTCACATTCCGTTTGAAGTTGACAAAGGCGTCGAAAATTGAAAAACTCAGCCCTATTTTATTCTGTTTAAAGTGTTTGTAACCACAAGTAAAATGCTCTGATGTGTCACACAGCTGACGCTGGATTCATAGGAAGAAGGCCCAATTCATGTCCACTAATTTGCTAAGCATTTCGGGGCAGTTCATTTTTACTCCTTTTCATACAGGTTTCTGAGGCCATTCTTTCTCCCTCCACTTTCCATCAGAGCTATTGTTCATTTCCCTTTAGAAAATGATTGGTCTAAAGTAACCTCTCCGGCTCTTCTAATGAACAGTGTAAGGTAATGGTCCGTTCTAAATTCGCATTTATTCAACTTCATCCATCATTATTGCACTGATGAAGTAATTGTTAGGAGTAAGGCCTGACTTCCAAAGCTATGAATCCCATCTCCCTCTCTGACCTCAGTAAGCTCTACAATTTCACGTGGCTTCTCCACATAGCACACTATGGTGGTCATTCTGACCCTGGCGGTCTTTGACCGCCAGGGCGGAGGACCGCGGGAGCACCGCCGACAGGCCGGCGGTGCTCCAATGGGGATTCCGACCGCGGCGGTAAAGCCGCGGTCGGACCGGCACCACTGGCGGGGTCCCGCCAGTGTACCGACGCCCCTTTGAATCCTCTGCGGCGGCGCAGCTTGCTGCACCGCCGCGGGGATTCCGACCCCCCCTACCGCCATCCAGATCCCGGCGGTCGCACCGCCGGGATCCGGATGGCGGTAGGGGGAGTCGCGGGGCCCCTGGGGGCCCCTGCAGTGCCCATGCCACTGGCATGGGCATTGCAGGGGCCCCCGTAAGAGGGCCCCTACATGTATTTCACTGTCTGCTGCGCAGACAGTGAAATACGCGACGGGTGCAACTGCACCCGTCGCACAGCTTCCACTCCGCCGGCTCGATTCCGAGCCGGCTTCATCGTGGAAGCCTCTTTCCCGCTGGGCTGGCTGGCGGTCTGAAGGCGACCGCCCGCCAGCCCAGCGGGAAAGTCAGAATTACCGCCGCGGTCTTTCGACCGCGGAACGGTAACCTGACGGCGGGACTTTGGCGGGCGGCCTCCGCCGCCTGCCAAGGTCAGAATGAGGGCCTATTTGTTAGGTTAGGGACTCAAAATTAATTAATTTTTAATAAGCAAGGTCTCAGTCAGTTGAAAACCCTAACTGAAGTTAACTAATAAATAAAGGCCATAACTAGCCTAAATTGACTAACACTTTACATCAAGACCTCAAGAACATAACGTATCCCTGTAAGGGAGATAATTCATTTTTAATTCAATCTTCTGCAGACATCATTGCCCTGCTTTACACAGTCATGACTGGTGTTCTCCATGTTGCCGGGGCTCCAAAGGTGTTCTAGAATTCACTTGGCCCCCTAGTTGTACAAGGTGTGCTTCTCCTACTCCAGCTTTCTGGTGAGAGGAACTTAATTTAGATTCAGTTGCTGCCTGGGTCCTCTGTTTGCTATTAAAAGGAGAGAACTCCGAAGTATCGCAAAAACATAAGAACCACAAGAAATATCGGTCTTCGGGCTGCACCTCTGGTGACCTGACCGGATCTCCCCTCAGCCTTTCTGTTCTTCTCAATAGCTCTCTTCGTTTCCAGCTAAAAGCACCCAGTCTCCTCTGACACACACTTCGAAAGTTCCATCTAGCTATTTTTCATTAGCCAGCCAAAACTTTGTCAGTGCACCTGCATTATACATTTGCACAGCTCAACTTATTCAACCACTCTCATGTTATATTTCGTCATGCCATCAAAACGTTTTATAATTGGAATGATTCCTAGAAGAGACAAAGGGCCTGATTCAAACTTTGGAGGACGGTGTTAAACCGTCCCAAAAGTGGCGGATATACCACCTACCGTATTACGAGTTCCATAGGATATAATGGACTCGTAATACGGTAGGTGGTATATCTGCCACTTTTGGGACGGTTTAACACCGTCCTCCAAAGTTAGAATCAGGCCCAAAGTGTTATCTAGTGGTTAGCACTGCTGAATATGACACTGGAGAACCAGGTTTGGGTCTCACTTCAGTTCAAATTTTCATGACTGCAAATCGCTAAATCTTCATATACCTCAAAAATATCCAATACGCAGGGTGGTATAGAGCACAAAGCAAGATGGCTGCATTATGAGACTCTCCAATGGCCAGCACTATTGTGCTGATTGCATATATGTCTGCCATGCTTTCTCAGAAGAGAACAACCTCTGACCAGGGGTTTGCTGTTGCCATGATTGTGTGGCCAGGCTGGAGAGAGCAGGCACAGGCTCCCAGTCTGCTCCCAGCCAATCCTAACGCTGCTCTGAGCAGTGTCAGGATTGGCCGCAGAGCAGGCTGGGAGCCTCTGCTGCCTGCTGAGGAGACGGAGGTGTGGTGGCACGCAGGTAAGTTTTTTTCTTTATACTTTCATATAATTAATATCTACCTCACCCCCGCGCCGCCCCACCCCTCGGATCCCCTGTGAGCCACGAATGGCCCTTGGTGCTCCCGAGATAAGCCTACATACTAGGCTGTGTCAGGCAGAGCTTTTCTGGCCCATGCAACCGAGAGCTGCAATCAAAAGGAAAAAAAAACTCTCCCATCGATGCCCAAGCTGTTATATCATCCTCGTTAGTACTGTATCAGGCCTGATCAAAGCATACACCCACACTGCCTGGATCAAATCAGAGGCACAAACCAATACCCTCTCCTGGGGTCTTGTAATAATTTCCTTTCTTGTTGGGGTGTGCCTGACAGACTCCCCTATCACCACGTGCCTGTTTGCAGGGGGCAGCTCTCCGAGGAAATAGAGACTTGCAACAGTAAGGATCCCGCAGAGTGTGTTAACTTGAGGGGCAGGTGAGAAGTGTCTAAAGGTTCTCTGCTGGTCCCCTGCTGTTGGGGGAGGCCTGTGGTGTGGCACGTAGTGATGATGGTAAGGGCAGCCTCTACCTCATACTGAAAAGGCACACACCATGGGCAACCCACATGTAAAACAGCACAGACTAACTCTCAAGGCCAAAAAGGGGGTGCACAGAAGCGTGCTAGGCACAAGGAGTCCCAGGAAGAGGGCACAAAATATGGAACAGACGTGCGGAACATCTTCCTGGAGATGAAAAGTAGCCTTGCCATGACTGATACTAAAACTGACTCCTTGACCAGGCACTTAGATGATATGAATGACAAACTGCAGAAGCAGCATAAATAGGTATTAAAATGCCAAATCTCCTGATCTTGGAAGAAGAGGATACTACTCAATGATCTCCTCTGCAAGGTCAAAAAGATTAAACTAAAGAATGAGGATTAAGAAGCGCGGTCTCAAAGAAGCAATCTCTGCATAGCTGTCATCCCTTTAATAACCACCATAGTGGTTACAATAACTTCTCACTAGTCTGTGATAAAGTGGGCTCACCACACGCTAGCCCCCTATCTGTACCTCCAGCCCACCTTGCACTCCCCTGCAACTTGTTCCTTCCAAGCTAAGGTCTTAAGCTACAAAGACATGGGTAGGATTCTGAAGTTGTCTGGGTAACAACTCAGCCTACAATATGCAGGCAATATGCAATGACCTTCTAACGTGACCACCTAAAATGTGCAATAAACAAGATACAGATTCATCCCGTTCAAGAAAAAAATCTGTAATCTGTGGATTCAGTATGCAGTGCTTTACTCTGCCACACTGTGTTGCTTCCTGTGGGGTAAAGAACATGCATTTATGGACCCAAAAATATTGATGACTGCTTGAATAGGAATGCCTAATCTCACCAAAAATGGTAGGAGACTATGGGCCTCATTACGAGTTTGGTGGTCAGACCGCCAGACCATTATGTTGGCGGTCCCAAAAAACAAACATTGTGCTGATGGTCTCTCAGACCATCCTATTGGGAGTTACACAGGTAGGACCTCTGACCGCCAAACAAAAAAGCCTGACTGGCAGCGGCACGGAGGCCCAGAAATAGGTGGTCTGACCACCAGCCCGTACAGCACTGTGACTGACCGTATTAAAAGTCTAAAATCGCAGTGGTGGACACCCATGACGGTTAGCCAATGGCGGTTCAAACCACTGCGGTTCATGGTCATCAAAGTAATACACAAGGTACCATTGTATGGATTTGAAAACAATACAGCTGACACACATTGCCACGCTCAACACACCTGCAAAGGACACTATAAAACACACCAATTCACATACTACAATCCTTCACATCTACACTGCAAGACAATGAAGCCCGAGCACCAGTTTTTGCAGAGTACAGAGATAAGGTACCCCTTTATTGACCATCACATTGAACACGCTGCACACACTTTTGTACATTAACACCCATTAAACTTCCCCCGTTGAGAAAGTCACTGTCACCCGATTTTCTTTGTTCCACCATGTCACATTCAAAAAATCAATTTTTTCTGAAGATGAGTTAAGAGTCATGGCGGATGAAATCATAAGAGTAGAGCCACAACTGTTTGGAGCACAAGTCCAGCACTCTCCTCTCAGTAGGAAAATGGAAAAGTGGGAGAGGGTTGTCGACAAAGGGAATTCTGTAGGCACCACCCTGCACACAAGGGAGGACATCAGGAAGAGGTGAAACGATCTAAGGGGCAAGGTCCATTCCCTGGCCTCCAGGCACCAGCTGCAAGTCAAGAAGACTGCTGGTAGCCTTCCATGTGCCCCATTAGACCTCTTTCCCAGGGATGAGAAGATTTTGGCTATCCTGCATCCTGAGGGCTTGACAGGAATACCTGGGGAGTCGAGTCTGGTAAGTCACAACAAGAAGAATGTCATCTAAATTCTATGTCATACATGCCCAAAGCTCACCTTTACCCCAATTTTCTGTTACCCCACTCACCAGCCCTGTGTTCTCCCCTCACAATACTCCTGTATGTGAACTTCCAATTGAAGTTTACTCACCTGGGGGAACAACATTTGTACGGTGTAGAAGAGAGAGCAACAGGACTGCAAATCCCAGGAGACACTATTTCTGTAAATCCAAACAACAGCACAGTGTTCCCATGTCCAATGACCCTTTTGATAACTTTTCAAATGAAGTGTACTCATGTGGGGGGTTCACATATGTATTGTGTGTGCACCACAGAGACTAACAGGACTGCAAAGACCAGGAACGCCCAGTGTCTGTGAATCCAACTACCAGCTCATTGTTCACTGCTACAAATACCCTTGTCTGGCAAGTCCCAAATGAAGTATACTCACCTGGGGGGGTTCACATATGTATATTGTGTATATGACAGGGACTGACAAGGCTGTAACTCCCAGCAGACACTGTTTCTGTAACTCTAAACACCAGCACGGTTTTCTCTTGTCCAACGACCCTTTTGCTAACCTCTCAAATAAAGTGTACTCACCTGGGGGGGGGGTTCACATTTGTATAGTGTGTGTATCACAGGGACTCACATGACTTCAACTCCCACCAGCACTGTTTCTGTAACTCCAACCACCTTCACAGTGTACACTTGTCTGTCAACTCACATATGAAGTGTACTCACCTTGGGGGATGACATTGGTCAGGCGTGTCAAGTACCCAGACTTCCCTGACTGCAACTCACAGGAGGCACTGTTACTCTAACTACAAACACCTGAACAGGGTACATACGATCAAAGATCACAGTTTCCCCACTCTCAATGTCAAGTTACTCAGATGTGTGGATACCGTTTGCATAGTGAGTGTAATAGAGGGAGTGACAGGACTGCCAAGACCAGGAACTTATTTCGCTCACACTGCAGACACAAGCTCAGGGTCCATATGCATACATGGCCATGTCTGTGAAATCCCAATTGATGTGTACTCCCCTGGGAGGGGGACTGACTGGAAAACTAATCCCAATAGGCCCTGTCCCACATACTCCAAAACCAAAGTCATCTAGTAGAGTAGACACAATTTAACTCTACACACCTTGGATGATGTAAATTCTCAAGTGTGTGCAGAGGACACAATGACATGACTTTGACTCCCAGCAGGCACTATTTTTCCTGATATAAAAAAACACACCTGTGGTCACCTGTTCAAATACCCTTGTCTGATACATCACATTTGAGGTTCATTCCCCAGGGAGTGAGCAGCATACGGATCATGCCCAACTCAGATGTGTCTGCCTACCTAGCTTCATCCTGACCTGCTAACCCAAGATGAACCCATTGAGGACAGGCAGATTGGCTTACTCAGTGTGCTAAACAATGATCCCAGAGGACCCAACAGGGATTACAAGATTGGTATTGGCTGCACACACATTAACACTGCACTAACCACATGATGACTTCTGTCACATGTACTACAAACTCCTCGGTCTGCCTGTTCCACTCTCAACTAGGCCTCAAAATGACCAAAAACTTAACTTAACTAGCCACTTGGGGCCTGTAGTGGTGCCAAGTTGACACTCCCATCCCATCTCCCCCAAGGGACAATGTATTGCACATCTCAGCAGCTGTGACAGGTAAAGAGAGCTGGCATGCTCCACAAATGTCATGTCAAAACAACCATAACCATGTGTACCTGTCACAATATGTTTACATGCTAGACATCTATGTACAAGGTTTCTGTGGAATGCCACTGTAAATGATTGGAGGTAGATGTCACAATACAACTAGTAACATGGTATCTTTCACATCAACAGGTCATGCTGCAACTGGCCATACAGAGGCCACTGAAGAGACTACCACAACCCCCTAGGATAAAGCCCTCAGTGATGACATCACTCCTGGACATCTGGACGTGGAGGAGGGTTCTGGCCCATCTGAGCAACCTGGTCAGACGCCACGATTGAGTCTCACTGCGGCCACATCAACACCTCCCAGCCCAGCTGCCTCAACATCATGGGCAACCATGCGCCTCCCAACCTGTCCCCCTAAAACACTGACAACCATCTTGTGCCCCACCAGTCATGGCCCTTGAACCAGTGAGAGAGGGCACCCTGTGGCAGGGGCCCAGGCCCACGGAGGTAGGGTGTGCGCGGGAGGGATGATATGGGCCAGTCTCGCAAGGCCACTGCGGATGCTCCTGGCCAGGACACCATCAGCCATGTCTTGGGGGTCTATAAAGAGTCCCAATGCGTGATGTGCCAGGTACTAACTGAACTCCTTGAAATGAAGCAGCTGGAGAGTGAATTCGACAGGAAGTGCATGCACAGTGGGAGGCCCACAGTTCCAACATAGCCTCTGTAACAGAGGTGCTGAGGGACATCAACACCACCATGAGCAGGGTTCCACAGCAAGACTCTAACCCTTCCCTTGGCATGTCTACCCCTGGCACCTCAACATCAGTGCCAGTCACTGGAATGGAGGCCTTGCCAGCAGAAAAACCTGCCTCAGATACCCCTACCTATCTAGCAGCAGATTGTCCCCCACATGAGAGTAGATGTCCAGCAAAGTGTCTGGGAGGTACGGATGGCCAGACACCTACCACTGCCAACAACTAACCTCTTCCCAAATGGTCTCCTTTGTGTGCCACATGTTTACGCTGTTGACTGTTTCTCAACCACCTTCCATTTCCAGTGGGAGGAGTACACTGGATATTAGACTTACAATGATGAGGCATATACTACAATGATTTCATCAGCCATGACTGAACCCTTCACTATTCTGTTCCATCATATCCCTAATTTTTGTTTGATTCACAAATGTACAATAAATCCACCTATCACAAAGTTTGTGTCTGCTTGCTTCTGTTTCACATTTTGCTATGCAGAACTGTAAGAGCATGTGAATCTAATGATGAAGACACAAGATACTTTGCAAGGAGGGATGTGTTAAGGTAGAGTGTCCTGCTAAGGATTACAACCAAAACATACAAACACATTGTTATCTGTGTCTGGTCACACCAAACATTCTATTACATTGTACAGCACAGAGGCTGTTGAAATGGCTGAATTGTCATAGTGAAGTATGTCTGACACAAATTGGGTCAAGGTACACAGACCAAGGTACAGCCACCTAGACCACAGAAGGAAGGGCCCTGTCAGACATTGTCCTGTAAAATAGGCAAACGGAAAAGTGGATGGTGACACCAGATTGAGCCTTATCACATACCATACCAAAGCAATACAACACCACATACCCCAACATCCAGACAGAGAACAGTACAACAGTCCCTAATCACAGGCACATCATGATCCAATGACAATGCATCTGTTGGTATGACACAGACATATCTCAGTGTTGTAGCACAGGCACTGTGGCCTGAACACATCTACAGCTACATACAGGCCATACAAGAAGAGTGAATAGCCTATGCGAAGGGTGGAAGCCTTGCCTGCACATGATGTAAATATATTTCCTGGCCACGTGATCACACACAAGATGCAATCGGCCAACCACAACACACTAAAAAAGTAGAATATGCTCTTCAGACCTTCCACCCATACACTGACCAAGATGCCTGGAACAGGTCTCATTCCACCCACATCGGTGACCTACATTACCTGGAACAATCCATGTCTACTCCCTATGTTGGACCAGCATCAGTCACCTGCCAGTGTCACAACTCTGAAATACCCATATGAGGATATCATGGTGAAGGTACCTGAACAAAGACAAAACAAGGTATATGGTATGGGCTTGAAGACCTACATATTACCCAAATCATATGGCAAGCATCCATGCAGGGCAACAGCCATCAAAAGGAGGGGATATGGAGCGCCATCATCAAGAAAGTGCGGTCCTTGGAGTCCACAGCCAACACAGCACCCACTGCAGCAAAAGGTGGGAGGACCTGAGACACTGGGCCCGAAGATCACGGAGGCCCAGCTGGGGCTGTCCTCCTAACGAGGGCAGGGTGTCCGTCGGACAATGCCCCTCACCTCCCCCCAGAATGGCCCACAGTCTGGCCGTGGGCTATCTGGACCTTGATGGGAGTTTGAGGGCAGCACAGCAACCACAAGGGGGTGAGTACAGGGCATTTTCCTGCCTGTCTCATTGCCTAGCAATTGGGTGAGGTTCTGTAGGAGGCTGGTCAGGCTTATAGTGGGTACCTTGTGGTACTTACACCTTGTGCCAGGTTCAGTTGTCACTTATTAGTAGAATATAGGTGTTCTAGCAGATTAGGCTGATAGAGGCACCTATAGCAGAGCAGCTTAGGCTGAACTAGGAGACATGCAAAGCTCCTACTATACCACTTATATCATATAGCACTATATCATAAGAAATCACAATACTCAGAGTTACTAAAAATAAAGGTACTTTATTTTAGTGACAATGGGCCAGATGTATCAAAGGTTTTTACCCATTCTGTGTCTATAGGAAAACGTGTTCATACATATGGCCCAATATGCCAAAAGTATCTCAGAGGATATACTCCCTCAGGAGGTAAGTAATATACACAAATTATATGCACACAAACCAAAATCAGGTAAGTAACAGTTACAAAAGTAGTGCAAACAATGTAGAATCACAATAGAATGCAATAGGGAGAAATAGGCCTAGGGGCAACACAAACCAAATACTCCAAAAGTGGAATGCGAACCACGAATGGACCCCAGGCCTAGTGTGGTGTGTAGAGGGTCAATGGGAGTGTAAGAAAACACTAAGAATGTCCAAGATACCCCACCCCAAGACCCTGAAAAGTAGGAGTAAAGTTACCCTACTGCCCCAGAAAGACAGTAAAGTTGAGATAGGGGATTCTGCAAGGACAACAACTGACTGCAAAACACTGAAGACGGATTCCTAGACCTGAGGACCTGTAAAGGAAGGGGGCCAAGTCCAAGAGCCATGCAAGTGTCCAAGGGGGGCAGGAGCCCACTAAACCCCGGATGAAGGTGCAAAAGAGCTGCCTCCAGGTGGAAGAAGCCAAAGATTCTGCAACAACGGAAGGTGCCAGGAACTTCCCCTTTGGTCAGAGGATGTCCCACGGCATGCTGGAGGATGCAGAGTTGTTTCCACGCAGAAAGACCACAAACAAGTCTTGCTAGCTGCAAGAGTCACGGTTGAGGATTTTGGATGCTGCTGGGGCCCAAGAAGGATCAGGAGGTCGTCCCTTGGAGGAGGAGACAGAGGGGGCACTCAGCAACTCAGAGAGCCCCCACAGAAGCAGACAGCACCCACAGAAGTACCAGAACAGGCACTTAGAAGGTCTGAGGACAGTGGTCAACTCAGAGTCACAAAGAAGAGTCCCACGATGTCAGAGTCCAACTCAGCAAGTTGGACAATGCAGGACGGAGTGCTGGGGACCTGGGCTAGGCTGTGCACGAAGGAAGTCTTGCAAAAGTGCACAGAAGCCCGAGCAGCTGCAGTTCACGCAGTACACAGGATTACTGTCTGGCATGGGGAGGCAAGGACTTACCTCCACCAAATTTGGACAGAAGGGCCACTGGACTGTGGAAGATACTTGGACCCAGCCCCTGTGTTCCAGGGACCACGCTCGTCAGGATGAGAGGAGACCCAGAGAACCGGTGATGCAGAAGTTTGGTGCCTGCGTTAGCAGGGGGAAGATTCCGTCGACCCACGGGAGATTTCTTTAGGCTTCCAGTGCAGGGTGAAGGCAGACAGCCCTCAGAGCATGCACCACCAGGAAACAGTCAAGAAAGCCGGCAGAATGAGGCGCTACAATGTTGCTGGTAGTCTTCTTGCTACTTTTTTGCAGTTATGCAAGCGTCCTGGAGCAGTCAGCGGTCGATCCTTGGCAGAAGTCGAAGAGGGAAGTGCAGAGGAACTCTGATGAGATCTTGCATTCCTTTTCTGGTGAGATGCCCACAGGAGAGACCCTAAATAGCCCACAGAGGAGGATTAGCTACTGAGAAAGGTAAGCACCTATCAGGAGGGGTCTCTGACGTCACCTGCTGGCACTGGCCACTCAGAGCTGTCCATTGTGCCCTCACATCTCTGCATCCAAGATGGCAGAGGTCTGGGAGACACTGGAGGAGCTCTGGGCACCTCACCTGGGAGGTGCTGGTCAGGGGAGTGGTCACTTCCCTTTCCTTTGTCCAGTTTTGCGCCAGAGCAGGGCTGGGGGGAGATCCCTGAACCGGTATAGGCTGGCTTATGCAGAAGGCACCATCTGTGCCCTTCAAAGCATTTCCAGAGGCCAGGGGAGGCTACTCCTCCCAGGCCCTTCACACCTATTTCCAAAGGGAGAGGGTGTAACACCCTATCTCAGAGGAAATCCTTTGTTCTGCCTTCCTGGGAGCAGGCTGCCCAGGCCCCAGGGGAGCAGAAACCTGTCTGAGGGGTTGGCAGCAGCAGTAGCTGCAGTAGAGACCCTGGAAAGTTAGTTTGGCAGTACCCGAGCTCTATGCTGGAGACCCGGGGATGCATGGAATTGTCCCCCCAATACCAGAATGGTATTGGGGTGACAATTCCATGATCCTAGACATGTTACATGGCCATGTTCGGAGTTACCATGGTGACACTATATATAGGTATTGACCTATGTGTAGTGCACGCGTGTAATGGTGTCCCCGCACTCACAAAGTCCGGGGAATTTGCCTTGAACAATGTGGGGGCACCTTGGCTAGTGCCAGGGTGCCCACACACTAAGTAACTTTGCACCTAACCTTCACCAAGTGAGGGTTCGACATATAGGTGACTTATACGTTACTTATGTGCAGTGTAAAATGGCTGTGAAATAACATGGAAGTTATTTCACTCAGGCTGCAGTGGCAGTCCTGTGTAGGAATTGTCTGAGCTCCCTATGGGTGGGAAAAGCAATTCTGCAGCCCATAGGGGTCTCCTGGAACCCCAATACCCTGGGTACCTAGGTACCATATACTAGGGAATTATAAGGTTATTCCAGTGTGCCAGTCAGAATTGGTCAAATTAGTCACTAGCCTGCAGTGACAATTTTAGAGGCAGAGAGAGCATAAACACTGAGGTTCTGGTTAGCAGAGCCTCAGTGATACAGTTAGACACCACACAGGGAACACATATAGGCCACAAACTTATAAGCACTGGGGTCCTGGCTAGCAGGATCCCAGTGACACATATCAAACATACTGACAACATAGGGTTTTCACTATGAGCACTGGGCCCTGGCTAGCAGGATCCCAGTGAGACAGTAAAAACACCCTGACATATACTCACAAACAGGCCACAAGTGGGGGTAACAAGGCTAGAAAGAGGCTACCTTCCTACAGGTTCTGACAGCTCCCTCTGACAATTAGGGATGAGTCATGTGTCACACAGTAGATGAGAGATTGGTTGTGGTGACATGTTGTGTACCGATGTGACTTTCCTATTGGACCAGGGACCTAGGACAAAACTGGGTGAAATCCTCAAACCAATTGCTCTGTAGGGTCCACATATGACTGGGTACATTGACCAATCATTAACTGTTTCTTGTTGTATTGTGTTTAATTTCTATGCAACAGGCCATTACTCCTCAGTGTCCCAGGCCAAAGGTAAGTAGGTGATGAATCACTGTAATTTGCTTTGTGTCTGGGGAAATGTGTATGTTGGCATCTGCCACCCCGTGTGATTGGTGCTGGTGCCTCACTACAGTCTGTAATGTGAAGGTATCCAACATACATGTAAAAGGCCTTAACATGCTCTTTGGATGCAACCAAAGATCACTACTTTCCTTTGGTAAGTGGGAAATGTCCATTGACATGATTTATGTGCCATCACTGTTGACAATATTCCTTGTGCCTTTGTGTCAGCATGTGTCCCTTTCTCTTTAGAAACCATTTGTAAGCTGCAATTTCAGACATGGTCTACCCATGTTGATTTGGATGAAGTCTGTATTCCCTTATATATATGTGCATGGAAAACTGTTTGTGGATTAGTACATTTACACTGGGAATATATTTCATATTGTGCCACATGCAGGAGTGTGTTACCATTTTTTGCCTGACACATTCCTTCATGTGTCATAGCATGTCATTTGACAGGTAAAACTGCAGTAGCAATGAGGGACATGACAGAGAGGCCTAGAGTTTTGAGCCACAATGTGATAACCTATGGTCTTGATGTGGCATCATGTTGAAAAGTGCACTACTGGTTAAGGTTTGTGCCCCGATTGTTGACATGCATCATGGAGTGACTTGCAGTTATGTTTAAAAAACATGTGTTTGGATACAGGCATTCATCCACAGGCCGACATCTGGGTTTGCATGAGCAAAATGGGGACAGTGATGTAGCTTCCCATTGGGCAGCATGTTGAGGGCCTTCTACAAGTCCATGCAATTTCTGTGTCTCTCCTACATGCAAATAATTAATGGCTTCTACTGAAGTACTCAGGTTATGCCATTGTTAGGGGTGCCAGACATTAGTGTGATCAACCTGGGGCTTGCTGATTTATTGTGTGGTGTATTTTGGGGACATCACTCCCTGACATCTTGCACATGGTGTCTACAGTGTTCATTTCCATGCCACATGTGTGGCCTTTCTGAGCAATGTCAATACCACATCCTTGGCTTTATTGGGCCAAATATCACATGGTGAAGTGTATATTGTTGATATGTTTCCAGTGTGACATGAATATTTCCATGTCATCTTCTCCAGGGTATTGTATCTTTGTCATCAACATGGAAGTATTCTGGAGCATCATTTCCTATTGTAGGGTCATTATACGTGTGATAAATGTATGTATGCATGTGCTTGTGTAGGATCTGTGGAAATGCAGTTGACATTGGCCTACTATTGTATGACAAGAGGTAACTGAGGTCTGCTCCATGGGTCAAAGCTTTGTGCATGATGAGGTCTCCTGCTTGTTGGCTGGTTATTGTGATTGCACAACTGCAGCTGTGCAATTGTAGTTGTGTGAGATCTTGATTTTTCTGTGGACAACTGTTAACAATTGAGAAGGCATGAATGCATATGGTATGGCACATGTATGGGCCTCTTAAGTGGAGTTTGTTGTTGCTGGGGCCTACTTGGCATCATGGTAATGTTTGCTAATCAGAGCTGTTCTCCAAGTGTGATCATGGACATGAGCTGACCCTATTCGTCTTTGTCTTTGTAGCATCTTCACCAGCAAGTGAAGGAGACAGGGCACAGCTGAGTGAGGAAGCATCTGGCCATGGTGTAGTGTAGCCATTTTAAATATAGCTTCATGCACGTTAGTTTGACATACTAGGCCGCTGTGCACTTTGCCCTAGATATTTTTTATCCAGTTTTTACGGTCTTGTTTTAATTTCTTCTATCACACTGTTTAGCTTAGTTCAGCACTTTGTTCTCAAATAATGCATTCTTGATCGCCCTGTGCTTCAGTCAAGGCTACAGTCTGGTACATTGCCGGTAAACGTGGAAGAAGTTTAGTCTCCAGTATTTGTAGAAAATACACATCCTTACGTTGGGACATTTTCTTAGAACATCTGCGTGTTAGTTATAAAAACACTTCCTAGTCCTAGTACACTTCAAGAGGGAGAGTCCAGCCAGGGACCTACAACTAGATGCTGAATGCCCCGTTGCAGATTCTGATGCAGATTACAGGCCTTTGCTCAGGTATGAGGGTTGATGTCCTTCCTGGGGAACCTGAAAGGCAGGCTTAGAGCTTAACATGCTGTGCTCGAAATATAACTTAGACAGAAAATAATCTAGCGGCACTATGATAGCCTTATTCTTGTGATTCACTCTCATCGTTACTATTTTGATCTTACTGTGTTGTATAGTTCTGGGTATTGCAGTTCACGCTTTACTATCTAAAATGCAGTCGTTTTATTAAACCAATCCTTAAAACTTAAACTGCCTTTGTCATTTATATATGAGACCGTACTGTGTATGAGAGAACCGGTTGTGACCTGAGTGACCATGACTTCCTTGAGAAGTACTAAGATGTCATGCGCTTGGCTGCCCAATTGTCTCTTCCATTTGGGAGAGATGAGGCACTGCTAGTTAGCCGGAGCAAAACCCGGATTTAGAGTGACAAGTGTCAGTCACCGTGGGTTAGACTCAGTCCCCCACATCGTGGACGATCTTGTTGCTCAAAATCCAGTAATCTCATTAGGATAATGAGAGCCTACGTGACAACAGGACCTCGGGTCAAGACTCAACTGACACAGATGGACCCGCTAAAGCCCCTGTCATCGCTGCTGCCCTCAGTGATGAGGCTATTGACCTCTTGAGATGTATCTGTGTAGGTCAGTCAGCCATTGTGAATGCCATCCAGGGTTTGGCGACCCAACTGTAACAAACCAAAGCATTCCTGGAAGGCATTCATAGTGCAATGGCTGACTTATAGAGATCTTTTCAGGCTCTGGCCTACGCACTGAAGGCAGCCAGTCAACCCCTGCCGTCAGTACCCCCTCCAACTCCCTCTTCCCAATCCAAATTCCCCTTCCCCTACCTACACAAAGCACACTGACAGATCTGCATGCATCAGCCTCAATATCCAACAGCAGCACACATACAAGCACCACAAACACACCAGCAGGCACTCTGCCACAACATTGAAGGCAAATTCCTGGACAAACTGAGAGAAAGAGCAGCATTTGCCTAGATGTCACAATTCATTGACAAGGACTCCATATTTTCAGACTACCAATCAGGAGTCTGCCCAGAAAAAGGTGTCAAATCTGCCCTCATCGCCATCTAGGGTGACCTTAAAAACACAGAATACTGCAATGGAGTTGCTGCACTACTTCTCTTGGACCTCTCAGCTGTCTTCAACATAGTTGACCATGACACTATAATACAAAGACTCTACGAAGCTGGCATAGAGGAGACTGCTCTCGACTGGATCACCTCCCTTGTTCAAAATAGAACAAATGCCATCCATACTGCCCCTGCCTCATCTACACCCTACTTCCCAAAAGCAGGGGTCCCTCAACTCTCTAGCATCTTACCCATGCTTTCCAACATCTGCATGAAGTCATTACTGACAATGATCAATTATTTTCAGCTCACATGCTATAACTATGCAGATGACAAACAAATACTTATTGAACAAAGACAGTGGAAACTCAAAAATCTTCAGTTGCCTGAGAGCGCTTGATCACTGGTTGACATGGAGCTATCTCAAGCAAAATGCCTCCAAAACTGAAATACTTACATGTGGTGATTGGAAAAATTATGACTCACTCTGTGCCTGCCCTGATGATCTGGGACGACCTCCTAAATTGTTTGAGGAAGTAAGAAACCATGGAATTACCATGGACTCCAAGTTATCCGAAAATGTCCAAGCAGTTAAATTGGCAAGATCAAGCTTCATTGCTATGAAAACTGCAACGCATCTTCCCCGACCTGGGATTTCCACACCAGGTCTAGTCTACTATCTCTTTTCTTCTGTCTAAATTGGATTACACCACTGACCTCTAACATGGTTTATCTTTATCATCTATGAAAAGACTACAACTGAGTCAGAACTCTGCTGCCAGACTACTCCTACATGTAAAGCTACAAGCCCACATTTCCCCTGGCTTGAGGGCCCTAGTTTGGTTTGCAGTAGCCAAAAAATCCACCTTCAAGCTGCTTTGTGTCACCCACAAAGCAATACATGGAACAGGACTGTTTTTCATCAGGAATAAAATCATCAAATATATTCAACAAAGGAACCACCACTGCAGATTGGCACATTGCCTCAGAACCCCACTATACAAGGAAGAAAAACAAAGGTAGTACATCTTTCTCTGATCAAGCAGCCAAACTATGGAATTCATTAATCCCAAACATAAGATCCACGGATACCTATCTTATCTTCAGAAAACTGCTCAAGAGTTGGTTCTTTTCTACATAACCACCATACTCAAGCTCTAATGTAGAGCATTTCCCTGTGTATATAAACATTTATTATTTGATTATATGTATGTAACTAGAAATGTATATTTGTTTGTACAAATATGTATAATAACCATGGATTTTAAAGCATACCTTTTTTGGTCTGCTTAGCAGATATATATATATATATATATATATATATATATATCAAAACAAATCCCTTTTAGGGTTAGAGTGCCGCATATATTATGCAAAAACTTTAGGTGAGCAAATCTAGAGTGTCGCTGGTGTTGCAGGGTGCTCCTTACTAGAGCTGCTCTCCACCTAAATTTGGGAACTACCCAGAGTTCTCTATTCTTGTATCTACAAGTGCTTCACTGTTGAAATAATTAATAAAATATGAATTTGAAATAAAAAATACATTGGGTATAAAAATATGCAAATTAGCTTCCAGTAGATATGTGTTTATGCAATACAACTTTAAATCTCAATATATTATCTTCCTTATACATGTATACCCTTTCTATGTACTTATGCATCTATATATTTATTTCTTTACTCCTACTGTAGAAGAAAAAAATATTTTGACTCTCTCCAATGCACCACTCCATGTCTTACCCTATATCGATCTCAATATATCCTCTATTTCCACTCTCTGATTCATCCCAAACCTCATTCTAGTACTATACTCCCCAAAGCAACTCTTTTTAGACACTTCCCTCCTATATCCTTCCTTGGCTCACCCCAAACCTAATTTCACTACTATGATCTTCCAAACAACCCTTTCTAAATTCTTCCCTCATGTGTCCCTCCTTTGACTCATCCCAAATCTAATTTTACTATTATGCTCTCCCTAATGCTTTCCTAGAAACTCTTCCCTTCTCCATCTCTCTTTTTACTCATCCCAAACCTCATCTTACTACTATGATTTCCCAAGTAACACTTTCTAGACTCTTCCCTCTTCTAACCTCCCATTACCCTATTCAACCCAACCAACAGGCTCACAGTCCACTGCTCAAATTAACTCATATTACCCTATAGTAACCCACCTCTAATCCAGAGTAGGGCGCTACTTGCTGAAAATTGCACCACATAATCAGATTCCCTTGTAAAGCGTTCTAATGCCCCCGGGTCAGCTTTGAGCTATGTAAAGGTAACAACTGAAGGGATTCTTGCTACCAGTTTGCATCTTGATTTACTTTGACCCCTTTGAGTGTTTCTAGATACAGGGCCTGATTTAGATCTGGGCAGTAATGGTCCTGCCATCACTTCTCCTTCCGAAAACCCATCCGCTGCCATGAAGGTCCGCCCACCCTATTTAGATGTCAGCAGGAGTACAGGTGAAAGACCGGTGGTCGTTCGCCAGCACCGCCAAGAATTCCTACCCGCGTCAATGATGCCATAGGCTAAAATGGACGGCAGTGGTACGCCACCCCTTTTTGCCCCAAGCCAAAGATGATGTGCATTCCTGCCTACGCAGCTATGGCAGCTAAACCTCCATGCCTGAGTTGGGGATTAAAAAGGATAAAAGGAAAAAACTCACTTTTTTTTTAACACTTTTCACATTTCCTGCCACCATGAACCCAGTCATATGAGACCTGCCATCGCTGCTGCTTCTGGGCCAAGTTATAAATCAACCCCATTGTTGCTGGAACAGAAGGTAAGTCACGATCATACCTGTTATCCTCTGAATTGTTGTTGTGCAGTAGCACTGGACTCATGCATGTGTAATTAGTTTTGGCAAATAACACCATAGTGATGTGCAATGCTGATGTGTGTAATGTTATACTTCGAAAATGTATCATGAAAATGATACATTTTTTAAGTACAGTTTCTAAGTAGAAAATGCATACTTATTTGGATGATTGAGAGCCTGGGGCATTTGAACTTGAAGCACAGGAAATAACTTTCCCTATGTGTGACACCTTGGCATGTATAAAACCATGCAGAACATCCTTTTACACAATATTGGCTGTAATCCCACTAGAAAGGACAGCATCAGACAACTCCATAACTTAAAAAATATTTCTTCCACTTAACATCACTATCATTTTGACATTGGTGGTATGTTGTCTATATATTGTCACTCGTGATACTGGTACTCTGTCTATCAAGAGTCCTGCAGTTTGTCTGATGAAACTAGAATTGTGAGTTAAATGGACAGAAATTACAGCTTCTCCTTACAGGTGACTTTACATTTCCATGCACTGACATTTCACAGTGGCTGAACAATATTCTGTCCCCAGCAAACCATTTAGTTAACTCCACTCCAATCACAACGCTACACCCACAAACAAAAAGGGAACACTTAGTTAAGCATTTCCCAATCAGACATGTACTTGTTCTTCTGGGGTCCCACAGAGCTGACTGTCCAGAGACTGAACCTCCCTGGCAAGAAGCTCCAGCTCCTCTATGCTGACCTTCCTTTCCCGGCTTCCTGGCTCCAAGAAGTCAGTGACAGCAGCAAAAAGCGAGGAGATCTTGTTGGCTGTAGTATTAGGAGGAAAGAGAACTTTTTTGTAATACCCTGCATACAAGTACACAGCGGACGCGATCCATGATGACAATTGATACAGCCATTGGCTTTCGTGCGTAGCTGTCACACACGTTAGCCTATGGCAGGCCCGCTTGGAGGATACCACCTACTATACGGTCAACTTCCGCTGACGGCCGTCAGGTAGCCAATGTCCTGACAGCAAGGTCAGGTGCCCCCCATTTTAGGGTGTGCAGCTGTGCAGTTTTTTTATTTAATTAAAATGGAGGCTAGTGTATTTATATATGTCAGATATGAGCAACACCGTTTTTTGTAAGATATGACACATTAAAAGTGCACCTTGATTGTGTTTGAGAACAATAGTACAGCGGGGGAAGTAATACTTCCATTGACGGTAATAAGAAAAAACATTTAAAAAAAGATATGTGCAATAATACATTTCAAATGTGTTATTTGCACACAATACAAAAAAATAAACAGGTAAAAAAAAAATTTTGACTATTGAAAATATTTGGAAACATTGTGTGTACATTTGTCACAATGAGATTCATAATGTTACAAAGAAATCAGATATGTGTTGATTATCAAGGTTTGGTGTGACCAGTTAAGCTGATATTTTCTTTTCCATACATGCAGACATTTGAACCCAGCCATGGGTAGGAGATGATGGCCTCAGGTCTACAGGCTATTTCCAGACCTTGCCACCATTGAGGAGAGGGATGTGATTTAAAGGTTTGGGCTAAATAGGCAAAATATCCTGGATTTGTCTCACCAGTTAGAGCCTGATCTCCTGTGTTATAATACAAATACAACAGCAGTGACACTAAGGTGGTCATTCTGACCTCGGCGGTAAAAGGCGCCTACCGCCGGTCAGAAATCCTCCATAATCCCGCCGCGGTCGCGGAAACCCGCCACGGTCATTCTGATCCGCAGAAGGCAAACCTCCGAAAATCCGACCGCCACAACAGACCGCCAGACCAGCGGTCGGCGGAAAAGTGGAGGTGACAAAACCTCCACCGCCACGCCAACAGAAATACGCCCATGCCATTACGACCCACGAATCCACGCGGCGGTCATTCAAACGCGGTATTCCATTGGCGGGACACACCGCCGCGGTCAGAATACACACAAACGAACAAAACTCAGCCACCTTGGACGATTTGAATCCCACACACCTGATACACATACACACACCACTCCCACACACACAATACAATATAAAACACACACCCACATCACCCACAAACCCCTACGCTAAAAAATTCTGAAAGAAGGCCAGAGCGAGACACCAGCATCCACAAACTAACAGCCACAGCCACTCAACACCATCACCCACACACTATCCACACACAAAACAACACACACCACCACACTCAACTCACTTAAATACACATACTCCACCCCACACATCATACACACCACCCCATGGCACCCCTAAGACAACCCCGCTTCACAGACGAAGAACTCAGGGTCATGTTGGAGGAAATCGTTCGGGTAGAGCCCCAGCTGTTCGGCACACAGATACAATACACCAGCATTGCCCGGAGGACGGAGCTATGGCAGAGGATTGTCGACAGGGTCAACGCAGTGGGACAGCACCCCAGAAATCAGGAAGACATCAGGAAGCGATGGAACGACCTACGGGGGAAGGTGCGTTCCATGGTATCCAGGCACAACATCGCCGTGCAGAAGACTGGCGGAGGACCCCCACCTCAACCCCCACAATTCACATCATGGGAGGAGGAAGTCTTGAACATCCTGCATCCTGACGGCCTCGCAGGAGTCGGCGGAGGAATGGATACTGGTAAGTTGAAGCTTCAATACTGCTTCCCCCCCACCTGCATGCCAAATCATACCCCAACCCTCACCCCCATCCTCGAACCCCACCCTCACCCCCACCCCCATCCTCACCCCCACCCTCACCCCCACCACCATCCTCACCCCCACCACCATCCTCACCCCCACCCCCAGCACACCTATTCCCCGCCAATGTCTCACCATCACAACCCACACATCCCAATACCTAGGCCTGCATGCGTCCACTAAGCATGGACACCCATCACCAAAGCATGCCCAATGCATATACACATCCCCCCCACAAGCCACCCTCACCAAAGCCCCCACACACGAATGCCAGCACTTGGGGACACGAGAACCCATAGATACACCCATATGCCACACATTGAAACTATAACCATACCTCTATACCCCTGCAGGACCTGACCGTCAACACACCGCGGCGGAGGGGCCAGAATTCTCCACACCCCCCACCCAAGAGGCCGTCAGCGATGACAGCAGCTCTGTTGACCTGGACACCGATGACCAGCCCGGACCATCGGGGACCTCTGGACAGTCGGTTCCCCTCACACAGGCCCAGGCCACTACAGACCCAAACCCCTCTGGGAACACCAGCACAGCTCCCACCCAGCGGGCCCATGCCTCTGTCTCCAGGGCGCGTCAATCTGCGGTGTGTCTACCACTACAGGGCACCCAGGATAACCCACCACCCCAACAACAACAGGGACCTGGGGGCAGTGGTAGTGGGCACACCGGCCAGGGGGCAGAGGCCCAGGGAAACAGGGGAACTCGGAGGGCAGCTGTGCGACAGGGGGGGGAGGAGAGGCCCAGGGAACCCACTCTCCACGAGGTCCTCACCACCATCATGGGAGCATACAACCGCTCCCAGGAGACGATGGCGACGGTACTGGCCCGGTTCCAGGAGATCCAGGTACTGCAGGAGGAACACTATCGGGGGTACAGGGAGGACATCAGAGCCATCAACACCACCCTGGTTACCATGGTAGGGCTGCTGCAGGACCTCGTCAACACCAGGGCGGACACTCAACAACACCCAAGGGCCCCTGCCACTAGCCTGGACCAAGAACAGCCAACCACCTCCGCCGGCGCTAGTGGACAGGAGGCCCCCGCACAGCAGCAGCCCACCAGACCCCCACCTCCTGCAGGAGAAGAACCACCTCGCAAGAGGGCCCTGAGATCTCTCAAGAAGACAGAGTAGGATGTCAAGACCCCCGCCAGCAATGGATACCACCTGATGTCATCCCACTGTCCCACATTGTCACCCTGTCCATCCTTGAACTGCCCATGCTCCATCTCTCCACAGGCCTCTGGACAATGCACCTGTGTGACTGTTACTCTGGACTCTGCCATGGACATTCCTTCACCATAGCCCCCACCCACTTGAAACCACCCATCCCATTTTGAGCACTTAAATAAACACCTATTTTGCACCAAAATATCTGGAGTCTGGCTGTGATTTCAATATATTGTAATTGACATGACAGTGCAAATATGTCCTTGTACATGGTGAAGTCAACAAACAGCTGCCACAAAGCTGTAGTCCATGGGGAAACGAAGCACAGGACTCGTAGTGGGGACCCCAGATCTGAAATAGGGAGGGAAAAGCCAAAACTCAGTCATCATACACTGGGGCAAATAGACAGGCAGCAGAGATGCAGGAGAGTAGTTAACATTTACTAAATTATCTTTGAAATGTTACCTGTGTCCTATTGGAAGTACTGTTCAATGATTCTGTCCCTGTTGTCTGTTTCAGCCCCGTCGTCTTCCTCCTCGTCACTCTCCTCAGGTTCCACCGCTGCCACAACACCACCGTCTCGACCATCCTCCTGCAGGAAAGGCACCTGGCTGCGCAAAGCCAGGTTGTGAAGCATGCAGCAGGCCACGATGATGTGACACACCTTCTTAGGTGAGTACATTAGGGATCCACCTGTCATATGCAGGCACCTAAACCTGGCCTTTAGGAGGCCAAAGGTGCGTTCGATCACCCTCCTAGTACGCCCATGGGCCTCATTGTACCGTTCCTCTGCCCTGGTCCGGGGATTCCTTACTGGGGTCAGTAGCCACGACAGGTTGGGGTACCCAGAGTCCCCCACTAGCCATACACGGTGTCTCTGTAGCTGTTCCATCACGTAAGGGATGCTGCTATTCCTGAGGATGTAGGCGTCATGCACTGACCCTGGGAATTTGGCATTTACATGCGAGATGTACTGGTCAGCCAAACACACCACCTGGATGTTCATTGAATGGTAATTTTTTCTGTTCCTGTACACCTGCTCCCTGTCTCTTGGAGGAACCAAAGCCACATGGGTCCCATCAATGGCACCAATTACGTTGGGAATATGTCCAAGGGCGTTGAAATCACCCTTCACTGTAGCCAATTCGCCCACCTCAGGGAAAATGATGTAGCTCCTCACGGATTTCATCAGGGCAGACAACACTCTGGATAACACCTTCGAAAACATGGGCTGAGACATCCCAGAAGCAATTCCCACGGTTGTCTGAAATGACCCACTTGCCAAGAAATGGAGTACTGACATGACCTGCACCAGAGGGGGAATCCCTGTGGGTTGGCGGATGGGGGACATCAGGTCGGGCTCCAGCTGGGCACACAGTTCATGGATAGTGGCACGGTTAAGACGGTAGGTCAGGATAATGTGGCGTTCTTCCATTGTCGACAGGTCCACCAGCGGTCGGTACACGGGAGGATTCATCCGTCTCCTCGCCCAACCCAGCGGACGGTGCCTAGGAAGGACAACATGGAGCACACAGTCAAGCAACCCACAGGTACGTACTCACAGCTAGCACAGTAAACGATTCTCTATGCAGTGAATGGCGTGTCTGAGTGGCTATGCAAGGCCTAGGCCTGTGTGACGCTGTTGAAATTGAGCCATGTGGGCCCTGGAAATGGCGGCTGCCTGACCTGTGAAGTGTGACAATGGGATGTGAGGTCAATGCGCTGGCGTGGCACACCGCGGCGGGCGGCGGGCGAAGACCGCGGCGCCAAGCCGCATTGGTTAACATTGAAGCCTATGGGTTTCAGGAGCCAATGGCGAAGGGCGCCGGCGGTGGCGGGACGCACCGCCGCGGTACGCACCGCCGCGGACGTGACCGCCATTTTCTATCTACTTATCCACTTGCGACTTGAACTTTCACAGGAGAGGACCTATACTGCAAGTGTTGCTGTGACCTCGGTCTGGAAGGGACAATGGCTGCTGCGCCTGGGGAAAGGGCCCCTGCCTTCACTGGAGAAGAGTTGGAGAAACTTGTGGATGGGGTCCTCCCCCAGTATGCGCTACTCTACGGTCCTCCAGACCAACAAGTGAGTTTAATTCAATCTGGATTTGGGGCCACTGGCTGGCTTGGGGGCCTGGCGGGGATGGGGGGCATGTTGGGCCTGGCGGGGGGTCTGGCGGGGATGGGGGGCATGTTGGGCCTGGCGGGGGGCATGGCGGGGGGCCTGGCGGGGATGGGGGGCATGTTGGGCCTGGTGGGGGGCCTGGCGGGGATGGGGGGCATGTTGGGCCTGGCGGGGGGCCTGGCGGGGATGGGGGGCATGTTGGGCCTGGCGGGGGGCATGGCGGGGGGCCTGGCGGGGATGGGGGGCATGTTGGGCCTGGCGGGGGGCCTGGCGGGGATGGGGGGCATGTTGGGCCTGGCGGGGGCATGGCGGGGGGCCTGGCGGGGATGGGGGGCATGTTGGGCCTGGCGGGGGGCATGGCGGGGGGCCTGGCGGGGATGGGGGGCATGTTGGGCCTGGCGGGGGGCATGGCGGGGGGCCTGGCGGGGATGGGGGGCATGTTGGGCCTGGCGGGGGGCCTGGCGGGGATGGGGGGCATGTTGGGCCTGGCGGGGGGCATGGCGGGGGCCTGGCGGGGATGGGGGGCATGTTGGGCCTGGCGGGGGCATGGCGGGGGGCCTGGCGGGGATGGGGGGCATGTTGGGCCTGGCGGGGGGCATGGCGGGGGGCCTGGCGGGGATGGGGGGCATGTTGGGCCTGGCGGGGGGCATGGCGGGGATGGGGGGCATGTTGGGCCTGGCGGGGGGCATGGCGGGGGGCCTGGCGGGGATGGGGGGCGTTGGGCCACTGGCAAGGAAAATGCTGACAAACTTGAACGTGGTATTTCTCCCTCCCTGTACGTGTCACATAGGTCCGCGCCCATGAGAAGATCGGGATTTGGCGTGCCATCGCCAAGGAAGTCCGGACCCTGGGGGTCCACCATCGACGGGGCACCCACTGCCGCAAGAGGTGGGAGGACATCCGCCGCGGGACCAAGAAGACCGCTGAGTCTCTGCTGGGGATGGCCTCCCAACGTAGGCGGGGTGCCTGCCGTCAACTGAGCCCCCTGATGTTCCGGATCCTGGCGGTGGCCTACCCTGATTTGGATGGGCGCGTGAGGGCAGCACAGCAGACACAAGGGGGTGAGTACAAGCATTATCTACTCTGTTGTCGCGCAGTGGAGGTGTCTGGGTGGGGGAGGAGGGCTGGGGGTCCCCCTAGGCCAGGGCGATATCTGTAGGCTGGGCACCCCCGTAAGCCCCTGTGTCCCCAGCCACCACCCTCAGTAGTTTGTCAGTACAGCCATCCCTGGGCCGTGTCATCCATGGGTGCAGTTGTCAACTCTAGGCGTGTAGGGCATGTTCCACGGAATGCGTAGCGGACCCCAAGTGCGCAACTTAGTGCAGGGGGCATCTGTGTCTGTCATGTCCGCTAACTGTACCGGAGATCCATGTACTCAATATCCCTTTATTTCTCTCTCCCCCCCTCTTTTTGTTTGTCTTTCTGTGCTTGTGTGCATCAGCATCATCAGGCGGAGGAGAAGTGGCATCGGGGCAGGAGGGAGCTGCATCTCACATGGCCCAGGAGGGCCATGCCACAGAGTCAGACTGGACCAGTGAGACGGAGGGCGAGGGGAGCTCCACGACGGGGACGACTGGACCCTGCAGCGACATGGACACGTCCTCGGAAGGGGGCTCCCTTGCGGGGGTGGCACCATCCGTGCCCCCCGCCATTACAGGTACAGCCGCCACCCAGCGCACCATCTCCGCCCTCCCAGCAGCCCCTCAGCGTTCGCCCCGTGCCCGCTCTGCCAGGAAGCCGGGCATCTCCTTCGCCCCAGGCACCTCAGGGCCTGCCCCTGTTACCCCCGCTGCCCTCAGTGAGGAGGTCATTGACCTCCTCCGAACGCTCATTGTTGGGCAGACTACCCTTTTGAATGCCATCCAGGGGGTGGAGAGGGAGGTTCATCGCAGCAATGCGTACCTGGAGGGCATTCATTCGGGTCAGGCTGCCCATCAGCGATCGTTCCAGGCTCTGGCCTCAGCACTGACGGCAGCCATTGTCCCTGTCTCCTGCCTGCCTCTACTAACTCCCTCCTCCCAGTCTCCTGTTCCTCTGCCTGTCCCACCCACACCATCAGACCAGCCTGCACACACCTCAACACCCAAGAGAAGCTCATCCAAACATAAGCACCACAGATCACGCAGACATTCACACACGCAACATTCCGATGCAGACATGCCAACAGTCACTACCACCTCTGTGACCCCCACCTCCTCGTCTCCCTCCTCCCTCCCTGTGACGTCTACACTCACACCTCCATTCACCTCACCATCAGCCAGTGTTTCCATCACCAGCACACCCTCCACTCCAGTTCGCACACGTGCAGTCACCACCCCCACTGCCATTTACACGTCCCCTGTGTCCTCTCCCACTGTGTCTGTCACCCCCTCTTCCACACCACACAAACGCAGCCACCCACCCACCCAACAGCCATCCACCTCACGACAGCCTATCCCTCCTGCACCTGCACCCAAAGACAGCAAACGTGACTCACCTACAACCACATCCTCTCCCTCCACTCCCATTCCCACTGTACCTACCACTCTCCATTGTCCCAAGAAGCTCTTCCTCGCCACTACTAACTTCTTTCCTGACCCTGAGCCCCCCCCTCCTTCTCGTCGGGGTAAGAAGAGCACCTCAGCCACCACCAGCCCTGCAGCCCCCTTGACAAGGGTGCAGGGGTATTGGAGCCCGCCAGCCCGCATGTCTGGATCTTCGCCCAGCAGCAAGGGGACAGCCAGCCCACCCCCTGGGAAGAGGAGCAGAAGGCGGAAGGGGCGCCGCAGGAGCCCGCCTTCTACATCCCCCCCGGACACCACCCAGAGACAGTCACCAGCCACAGCTCCAAAGGGAGGAAAGGGCCACAGGCCCACGACTAAGGAGGGCAAGGGCAGCAAGTCGGAGAGGTCAGGCAGCAGGCCTGCTGCCCAGGAGGAGCCCACAACCCCCATAGCCGCTGCCCCGGGAGGAACCGGCACAGCTGCCCCGGGAGAGCCCACCACCCCCATAGCTGCTGCCCAGGGAGGACCCAGCCCAGCTGGCCAGGAGGGCCCCACCACCCACAGCCCAGGTGGGCATTGAAGGAGCACCATCCCCGCTGCCCAGGAGGGCACCACCAGGCAATTAGCAGTTGGCCATAGACCGGCCGCCGTCTCCAGAACCGCTGAACTGGGCCCCGCCGTCTCAAGCACCGCTCCGCTGGGCCCCGCCGTCTCAAGAACCGCTGAACTGGGCCCCGCCGTCTCAAGCACCGCTCCGCTGGGCCCCGCCGTCTCAAGAACCGTTGAACTGGGCCCTTCAAGGCAAGGAGCGCTGAACTGGGCCCCGCCGTCTCACGCACCGCTGGGCCCCGCCGTCTCAAGAACCGCTGAACTGGGCCCGCCGTCTCAAGCACCGCTCCGCTGGGCCCCGCCGTCTCAAGAACCGCTGAACTGGGCCCCGCCGTCTCAAGCACCGCTCCGCTGGGCCCCGCCGTCTCAAGAACCGCTGAACTGGGCCCCGCCGTCTCAAGCACCGCTCCGCTGGGCCCCGCCGTCTCAAGAACCGCTGAACTGGGCCCTTCAAGGCAAGGAGCGCTGAACTGGGCCCCGCCGTCTCACGCACCGCTCCGCTGGGCCCCGCCGTCTCAAGAACCGCTGAACTGGGCCCCGCCGTCTCAAGCACCGCTCCGCTGGGCCCCGCCGTCCCAAGAACCACTGAACTGGGCCCCGCCGTCTCAAGCACCGCTCCGCTGGGCCCCGCCATCTCAAGAACCGCTGAACTGGGCCCTTCAAGGCAAGGAGCGCTGAACTGGGCCCCGCCGTCTCAAGAACCGCTGAACTGGGCCCTTCAAGGCAAGGAGCGCTGAACTGGGCCCCGCCGTCTCACGCACCGCTCCGCTGGGCCCCGCCGTCTCAAGAACCGCTGAACTGGGCCCTTCAAGGCAAGGAGCGCTGAACTGGGTCCCGCCGTCTCAAGAACCGCTGAACTGGGCCCTTCAAGGCAAGGAGCGCTGAACTGGGCCCCGCCGTCTCACGCACCGCTCCGCTGGGCCCCGCCGTCTCAAGAACCGCTGAACTGGGCCCTTCAAGGCAAGGAGCGCTGAACTGGGCCCGCCGTCTCACGCACCGCTCCGCTGGGCCCCGCCGTCTCAAGAACCGCTGAACTGGGCCCTTCAAGGCAAGGAGCGCTGAACTGGGCCCCGCCGTCTCAAGAACCGCTGAACTGGGCCCTTCAAGGCAAGGAGCGCTGAACTGGGCCCCGCCGTCTCACGCACCGCTCCGCTGGGCCCCGCCGTCTCAAGAACCGCTGAACTGGGCCCTTCAAGGCAAGGAGCGCTGAACTGGGCCCCGCCGTCTCACGCACCGCTCCGCTGGGCCCCGCCGTCTCAAGAACCGCTGAACTGGGCCCTTCAAGGCAAGGAGCGCTGAACTGGGCCCCGCCGTCTCAAGAACCGCTGAACTGGGCCCTTCAAGGCAAGGAGCGCTGAACTGGGCCCCGCCGTCTCACGCACCGCTCCGCTGGGCCCCGCCGTCTCAAGAACCGCTGAACTGGGCCCCGCCGTCTCAAGCACCGCTCCGCTGGGCCCCGCCGTCTCAAGAACCGCTGAACTGGGCCCCGCCGTCTCAAGCACCGCTCCGCTGGGCCCCGCCGTCTCAAGAACCGCTGAACTGGGCCCTTCAAGGCAAGGAGCGCTGAACTGGGCCCCGCCGTCTCACGCACCGCTCCGCTGGGCCCCGCCGTCTCAAGAACCGCTGAACTGGGCCCTTCAAGGCAAGGAGCGCTGAACTGGGCCCCGCCGTCTCAAGAACCGCTGAACTGGGCCCTTCAAGGCAAGGAGCGCTGAACTGGGCCCCGCCGTCTCAGGAACCGCTGAACTGGGCCCTTCAAGGCAAGAACCGCTGGCCCTTTGGCAGACGTGGCAGGGCAGGATCTATCTCGGGCAGGGCTGCAGGATGTCCTCTGGCCAACTTGCCTCCTCCAGTGGCAGTGGTGTCTGTTATGGACTGTATGGACTGTGGCTTTGCTCTCCCCAGGATGGCCCAGTGGGCAGGCCACCCACTGTATGGACTGTATGGACTGTGGCTATGCTCTCCCCAGGATGGCCCAGTGGGCAGGCCACCCACTGTATGGACTGTATGGACTGTGGCTATGCTCTCCCCAGGATGGCCCAGTGGGCAGGCCACCCACTGTATGGACTGTTTGGACTGTGGCTTTGCTCTCCCCAGGATGGCCCAGTGGGCAGGCCACCCACTGTATGGACTGTTTGGACTGTGGCTTTGCTCTCCCCAGGATGGCCCAGTGGGCAGGCCACCCACTGTATGGACTGTTTGGACTGTGGCTTTGCTCTCCCCAGGATGGCCCAGTGGGCAGGCCACCCACTGTATGGACTGTTTGGACTGTGGCTTTGCTCTCCCCAGGATGGCCCAGTGGGCAGGCCACCCACTGTATGGACTGTTTGGACTGTGGCTTTGCTCTCCCCAGGATGGGCCAGTGGTCATGGAGTCCCCTCGTGGATCTGGCGTTGTGTACTCAAGTGGCTGAGGTGCCCCCCCTTCCCTTCCCCCTGAGGTGCCTGTCCTATTTTCTTTCTGATGCCCCTGCAGTGTTCTCTCCGTGGAGTTCTTGTCGTGGGACTGGGCCTTGCCCCTTTGCACAGGACCCCTGTGATCCACGGACAGTGGTTGGACTACATTTAGTAGCTGTATATATTTTGTACATAGTTTATTTATTTATTGGGATTACTGGTGTACATATTTCAATATATCTGCCCGTTTATGATCTCTTCTTTTGGTCTTTACATTATTTCGGTGGGGGGTGGTTTGTGGGTTGTGACAGTGATCTGTGGGAATGCATTGATGTGTGTGTTGTAGTGGGTGTGGGTGGGTGGGTGTGTGCCGGTAATCTTTTCCCTCCCCTGTGTCGTAGGTGCAGTACTCACCGATGTCTTCCGCGCCGCCGGGCGTGCTCCTGGTATATGAGCAGGTATAGGAGTGCGGGGATGACCTGCAACTCTGGTTCCATACTGCCGGAATCTCGCGTGGAGTGCGTAGAGGTGAGCGTTTTCCCGTTCGTAGTCTGTTTCCGCCGTGTTCTTATCGGCGGTGCTCCCGCCCCGGAAAAGGTGGCGGATTGGTGGGTCGTAATAGAGTGGGCGGTACATTGTCTGCCGCCTGGCTGTTGGCGGGGACCGCCGCGCTGTTTGTTTGTACCGCCGTGGCGGGCGGAGTGTTAATACGGCGGGCTGTGTTGGCGGTTCCCGCCAGGGTCAGAATTGCATATTTTAGACCGCCGGCCTGTTGGCGGCTTGGCCGCCGCTTTATCACCGACCGCCAGGGTCAGAATGAGGGCCTAATAGTGAAAATCATGGCAGTTCTTCATTGTGTGATCACTGTCTCTTTTCAATACACTGTGTCAGTATCTGGGGGCATGCCTCAACCAACTTTCAGTGGTGTGCTACAAGAAGTTCTTTCTTCACTGCTGAGACACATCAACAGCTACATCCAGTTCCCACTACAATAGGACTTGGCCACTGTGAAGACAGAATTTTATGCATGTGGTTGGAGCAATAGATGGCATGCATATTGCCTTGGTACAACCACAGGCAAGGGAACACATCTGTTGCAATCAGAAGAGCTCTCATTCTATCAATGTGCAAGTTATCTGCTTAACAGAGTTGTACATCCCAAGTGTGTGTGCCCACTTTCCTGGGCCAACAGATGATTCCTTTGTACTACAGAATAGCACAATAGCCCTGCAAATGTCAAATCTTGGGCCTGAGAGGCATGGCCTGGTGGTACGTACAATATGAATTGAGGATATTTTGCCTGAATCCTAGTTTAGGACAGAACAGTGGCTTGCTATTATATTAATCTGTTGATGTGTTGCTTCCATGTAGGAAACTCAGCGTATCCTAACCGACCATGTGTGGTGGCACCGCTGAGGAATCCAGCAACACCAGGGGAAGTCCACTTCAATGAGGCCCATGGAAGAACTAAGAGGCCAGTGCAGCATGCTTTTGGGCTCCTCAAGGCCAGCTTTAGGTACCTGGATAAGACTGGTGGAGCCTTTCTCCACTCACCCGATAAGGTGTGCTAAATCATAATTGCCTGATGCATGCTACACAATTGGCCTCGATGGACACGATCAATGGAGCATCCCAATAATTGCAGAGGAGGAAGACTGTGAAAAGCCAGAGGGTAAGGATATTGAAATGCCCAATGAAGATGACAGTGGTGAAGAAGAAGGAATTGACCTACGTCAAAATGTCATAGACCACTTCTTCACTTGAGTGGCAGTGTAACTTTACAGAGTGTAATCTCCAATGTCAGTACAACTTGTGACATAGAGAACATATCAGTCTGCAATAGTAATTTGGTAGAAATGGTCAGTTCAGGGAAATCCAAGTCAAAGATGTTAGTGGGTCAGAGTTTCCCCACACGGACTACTGTGTTTGTTGCCATAGATTAACTCTGCTTGTGCTAAGTATAGCTGTCCCCTAACTTGTCATTTGAGTCACATTTGTCATGTGGAATCATTAATTATCCTTTATTATTCTGTTTCAGGGTACTTCACCATGTCATCTTGTTTCACAATTGTGACGTTTGCAGTGATGTGTTGCTGGTGGAAAGTACAAAGTGAACATGTGTTGATCCTTAGACATCAAACAACAGAAAAAAAGAGAGGGGCTGTGAGAGGGGCGGGAGGTTCAGAAACAATTCCTGGTCCTGTGTGTACTTCTCCCAACAATGTCTTAATCAATAAGATGTACACAGCTCCACACAAAATGTCTCTGGAAAGAACATGTTACTAGAAATATAAAATATTTGGAGCAAGAGCCCTCACTCACCTCACAGTGACATGCTTCATCATCAGGCTATGCTCCTCGTCAGGCCGGCGCTGCGATGCCTGACGGGCCCCACAAGGGGGTTCTTTGCCAGAGATCTTCTTTTGTGAGAGAAAGCCGGTCAGCAAGATGCTAATCTAGGATTGGTATGAAGAACTGTTAAAAATTACTAGAGGTAAAACGCAATATATTAGAATGTCTGACCTCTGCCATGGTTAAAAACAAAAAGGGGGGAGAACATAAAACAATGTTTAAAATCCCCAAACAACTAGACACTGAGAAAATTCACTAAATCACTCAATATGGAGTTATAGTGGGAGTAGACACAAGGTCCCCTGTGCTACTTCTAAAGATTGGTCAACATGTTTCTCGCTAATTGGTAAAAAATTATCTAGTGTGATTCATCAGGACCATGACACCTACCTAATCCTTGAGTAATTGGAAACCCATATTAGGGAATCAACAATTAGCAGGAACCTGAAATCAAGGACAGAGTCATAAAAATATATAGTGAACAACCAAAGTGTGCTCAGTGTTAGCAGTTCACATCCGAACACACATGGAAGATTTCCCTTCAGTGAAATGTGCAAAAAGTTGTGTCAAAAACTTACATAACAAGGTTAAAACATAGTGCTTACCCTTCATATACTAAAAGATGGGCCCCATCGGGGAGAACACCAGGCATTGAGTGGTCCGTTAAAGTCTGGATATATATGGAAACATAAAAAATCTTCAGATGTCAATAAACTTTATATCCAAGAACAGCCATGTTGTAGATATATAAAGGCAAACATCCTGTAATAAAGTTGTGTGTGGGATAACAATTATATCCTCCTCCAGCCCATGTGCTGGACGGAACCAGTCGGGAAAAAAACGAACATATGAGCCCAAAAAATGTTTTTAAATAAATACTTGTAGATAGATAAGACAAATATACATAGATAGTATGGCCCTAGTATGGCATACTGTAAAAGTATACGGGCGACAGCGAACAATAATAGTGAGGAGAGAACGAATGGCGCTAGGTATCCCAATTATAAATTCAGGTATATAAACAGTCTGCATAATCAGCAGGGATAGGCGGACAAAGCGCCCAGCCGATCACCATAGCTTGATAGCAAAGTGTATCCCATACTGAGATCTCATAACGTAACAGTAATCCGTAAAGTCAACAATGGTAGAAGAAGAGGGAAAAGTGGCTCCGGCAAAAGTAGCACATCCAAAGAGAATAATACGGAGCACACTACAAGTAGAAGCGCGTCGTGGCTCGTGTAGTCGGGCATCTATAGTATATAACGCGTAGACACAAACGGAGGGCGCCGGCATGCAAGACGCGTTCCAACTAATCAACATTCACAGAGCGTGCTAAAAAGCCGGGTCGCGTAGCGGCTCGAGTCTACAGGCATATATGCAAAGTTGTACGCAAAAGTGAAGCGGATCAGAACGATCCCGTACAGCAACTACAAACTATAATTATATACATATCATCATGCAAAGTCACAAGGGTACTCACTTAACTGTAGGACTGCGTCTGACGTCCCACCTACATGTCCTCTGTGCTCCAGGAATACTGGGGCATAGCAGAGGGAGGGGCCTTAAAAGGACAACAGGAGCCAAGGAAAGAAATGAAGGACTCTGCAGCAAGGATGTTGACTAAACACAAATGAAGACAATGTATTGTGTTTCCAAAAAACGAGGGTTACTCCAAGTGAGGAGAAACTCTCTCAATGCTGCCTAAGATAGAAAATGAAGAGGACAAGAGGAAGCAATTCCAGTAGGAAATTAAGCAGGGTGTAGAAGAAACCCTTTAATAAAAACCATAGTCATATGCATACAGTTATGACAAAGTATATAGCGAACAGTCCTACTATGTCTATTGAGGACCTAGTTATATTAGAATAGAGTAGAAAGAAACTCCATAAACAATTAGTATTCCCGTATGGACAAAGCTCGTCCAAGAAATGTAATCGTTTAGCCCATTGAGAGGTGTTTTTAATCTGTACACCCAACGTTGTTCCTTCTCAAATAACCTGTTGGAGCAGTCTCTATTGTTATTGATGGTTTCCATAATGACCTATCTAAGATCTTCAGGAGTATGATGTTTTTCAATATAATGATTAGTCAGTTTAGTGGCATATCTTTTACATCTAATTGTACTTCGATGTTCGTTAATACGCGTCTTTACCATTCTTGTGGTCATCCCTATGTATCTCAAGTCACATGGGCAGAGAATCATATATATACCATTTTTAGTGTGACAATTAGTATGTGTTCTTAATTGCCATTTCTTTGGTTCACCCAAATCCAGTTCTTGCGTACTTATTGTTAATGGGCAAACATTGCATCCACCACAGGGGTGATGGCCCGTAACCCCTAACCAATGCCTAGTGGAAGGTTGGGTAGTTTCTGTAATGCTGGTCTGGTGTGAACCACTAGGTCTCGAATATTTTGTGTTCTCTTAAAAGAGAAGAGAGGACGTTCAAGGGATTCCCCAGCACTATTAAGAATCGGCCAGTGTCCCTGCACTATTTTCTTGATCTGGTTACTCAATGGAGTAAAAGTAGTCACAAAGGTCAACCTGGATTGCTGCTCACGTGTAGTATTAGTTAGAAGGGATTCTCTGGAAATGTTACTGGCTCTTTTCCTAGCTCGTCTGATATTAGAGATAGGGTACTTTTGATCCTGTAGTTTGCAATCTAAGGTGTTTGCTTGTGTCCAGAAATGAGATATTTCTGAGCAGTTACGCCTAATTCTCAAAAACTGGCCAAAGGGGAGGTTATCTCTCAAGGCTTTAGGATGATGGCTCATAAAGTAAGAGACTGTTCCAATCTGTGGCCTTGTGAAACACAGATGAATGTAGAAGACCATCTTTTAATGTGATCCATAGGTCAAGAAAAGATACCTTTCTATCTGTTATATTAGCACTAAAATGAAGATGGACATCCAATGTGTTAATCCAGTGGGTAAAGGTGGTCGCTTGTTCTGCGTTCCCTTTCCAAACTACCAGGATGTCATCTATGAAGCGACGCCACAATCTGATGTTGGAAAAAAAGGGTTGTGATGGTGTGAGTATATGTCATTGTTCAAAAGTGTACATATACAAACACGCAAGACTAGGTGCAAAGGTACTTCTCATGGAAGTACCTTGTATTTGACGGTAAAGATGTTCTTCAAATTGGAAAAAATTATCTCTGAGAGCCAAACTGCCACACTGCTTAATAAAACTGATAGGGGTGTTGTAAGTCCATGTGTTAGACCGGAGTATGTCTTCCACTCCGGTGAGAGTTGCCTCCTGGGGTATATTAGTGTATAGAGCCTCAACGTCAAGGCATATCAGCATGTCAGTAGTGGCAGTATTGTTAATATCCTCTAGTAGAATCAAAGTATCTTTAGTGTCTTTCAAGAATGTAGAAGTTCCTTGAACAATAGGTTTGAAAAAGAAGTCACAAAATTTAGAAAGAGGCTCAAGGATGGAGCCTATCCCTGACACAATCGGGTTTCCCGGTGGAGGAGTGCCCTTGTGAATCTTGGGGAGACAGTAGAAGTATGATACTCTCGGATTTTTAGCATCTAAAAAATCGGCTTCATGTTGCGTGATCCAGCCAGCTGATTCTGCTACGGTTATCATCCCACGGATCATACGTTGCAAACGTGCAGTGGGGTCAGTAGATATACGTCTGTAGTTGGTACCATCACTCAGCAATCTGAGGCATTCTTGTCTGTAAGAGGTTGTGTCTAGAACCAAAATAGCACCTCCTTTATCTGCAGGTTTAATAGTAATCTCCAAATTATGGGATAAGGAGTGAATAGACACCCACTTGGGATGGACAGATCTTGTACAGAAACAACTTGCACTGTGATTGAATGGAAGTTCCGGTGATTGGACCAGACCTGCTTTCTGTGTGTTGTTGCCATCAAGGCAATAAGTGCCACTTAACCTGCACAAACCACATGGGTATGTCAAGCCATAGCATGCTGTTCTTCCTTCACATTTGGCTAAATTTTCAATTTGTGTTCTGTAGAGGTAGCTGTTAATGTGTCTTCTCATAGTTGATAGGACCATTTGTTAGAACACTACTGAATGGTGGTTGGGACATTAAGCCAGATACTGCCACAGTGTCCTGTAATAGTTATGTGGCCTCAAAATCTCTACTTCATTATCTAAACTATTGATGTTAGTGATATAGGTTTCCTTTTTGAGGGCAGGATGTATAGCTTCAGCTTAGGTCAGGCATCAATGATATTTTGCCTATTTATTTTGATCCCATGCAATATTCCCTTTCTTCCATGGTGTCACGATCATGGTGTGTCCATCTAAATGGCACAGACTATTTGGGTTATGCATAGTTTGTAAAACTCAGCTCTGATTTCTTCAAGGACTTCTTACCTACACATGGATGTTACCAAGAAACTGTGAATTTGTTTTGTTTTGTTTGAATGAAATGGGTAATGCATTACCTCTTCGACATTTCTAATTTTACTTGCAAATACGTGTTCAAAAGATTTGACAACATGATGGTGGAAGACAGACATAACAAATGAAATGCCACAGTAAGTCCAACAAGAGTCTTGTAAATTTGTCCTTATCATTTATTTGCATGCCACAAAAGAACAGAAAGGTGAGTCAAAATGATGTAAAAATGAACTAAAAAAGGTCAATCATGGTGAATGAAAGTATGGTAGTAGAGCCAAAAACAGTTTGGAGTCCAATGTACGAAGTACAACTGTCCTCAGAAAAGGTAAATGTGTCCCTGAAATAGTCCACAGAGTAAATGGTAGACACACACTTGAGGAAATTAGGATCTGCGTCTCTTGGAGGTAGTGGTGGTGGAGGTCTTGCCATCCTCTCCTGGTGGTCCGGATGACCGTCCTCTCTGGAGAGGAGGGAGGCACAGGTGCTGGGACTAATGTGGGAGGAGCAGGCTCCTCATGTGGCAGGACCTGCCTGTGTGTTGCTGGCAGTGGTGTACTTGTACCAGATGTAGAGGGAGTACAGACGGGGCAGATAGAATGGGAAAATCCCTCCTCACATGGTGGGATATGCCATAAAGCACCACAGTTAGGGAGCTTATATTTTCATTGTGGTTGCTTGTTTCCAACATGAGCTCCCTCTGTACCTACTTGAGCTCCCAGAGCTCAGTTACAACCTGATCCATCAAATCTTGGGACTGTTGTACTGCTCCCAAGACATGGACAATCAATAGTGGTCTGGCTGGCAAAGACACCAGTTACCTCATGTGGCCTGCCCATAGATTCCCTCCCATGACCTTTACCCCCACTACCCTGTGCCCTTAAAGCATGTGCCCCATCACACTGGGTCCTGGCATAACTCGAGGTACTGTTGGTGTTGGCTCAAAAGCAGCCAGGACTGGGGGGCACAGGATTGGTGTGTAGCTCCTTGGTACACAGGAAGCGGAGGTGTCCTAATGTTGAGATGGTGTTGCAGCTGGGGTGGGAGATGTAGGTGTGGGCTGATTGCAACTCTCTGGAGCTGTCTGGCTAGATAGACCATGTGGACCAGCTGGCTCCTGATCACCCGGACTTGCAGGAGTCCTCACCTAAGTCTTGATCCTGGTCTGGAATGGAGGTGTCTTGGGTTGCAGACAGTGGTCCACTGGCCTGGGGGGTTGGACCTGAGAAGAATGCAGAGAATACTATGAAATTTATATCTAGTTGTCATATGTGTCTTTATCTACAAATGGGCCAGCCTAAAAAAGAAAAACAGACTGTCAGACTGATTAGGCCTTTGTGTGATTTTCATTGTTTTACATATGCAGGCTGAATTACACAGATGCCGACTCAAGTGATGGCGTTGTAGAGATGTCCTGAAATGCAAAGGTGTTATTTCTGAATTGTACATTGCATGTAGCAGACATTGAACTCAACACAGTGGTGAGTAGATCAGAGTACTGGGCCATACCAAGGCCTAGCAGATGACAAAACATTAGGAAAACTGTGGTTCAACTTAATATTGTAACTGCCATTGGTCATCATATGGACAGTGCAAAGTAAATTGTATGCCACCCACATTAGTAGCCCTGTAAACATGGCTCAGACATACCACTACAGTGTCTGTGTGTGCAGTTTTAAACTGCCAATTCGACTTGGCAAGTGTACCCACTTGCCAGGCCTAAACCTTCCTTTTTACTACATGTAAGGCACCCCTTAGTTAGGTCCTAGGTAGCCCAATGGGCGGGGTGCAATGTATGTTAAAAGTGGGATATGTACAGGATGTGTATTACATGTCCTAGCAGTGAAATGCTGCCGAATTTGGTTTTCACTGTTGCAGGCCTATCTCTCTCATAGGTGAACATGGGGGCTGCCTTTAAATAACTTTTAAGAGCAGTTTCCCTTTGGGAACCAATAGAAATATGGAGTTTAGGATCTCTGAACTCGCAATTTAAAAATACATCTTGTAGTGAAGTTGGTTTTTAAATTGTGTTTTTGAAAATGCCACTTTTAGAAAGTAGGCATTTTCTTGCTTAAACCATTCTGTGACTCTGTCTGTTTGTGAATTCCCTGTTTGGGTCAGTTTGACAGTTGGGCTGTTTGCACCTCTCTCTAGACAGTGACACAAAGGGGGCTGAGGTGTAGCCTGCATGTCATGATGAGCCATCCGAGCTACAGGGGAGGGAGGAGGGGTCACTTACATCTTAAAGGACTGTTCCTGCCCTCACACAATGCAGTCTCCAACCTCCTGGTATGTGTCTGGGGTCCGGCATGGACAAGGAAGGATCTTGATCTTGCAAAAACATGAGAATTTGCTTTGAAGTTTGCCAACTTCAAAGGCAGAAAGGGGTATAAATATTTGACGCAAAACCCCAGACTTGGGGAATCTTTCTGGAATTAAGAGGAACCTCTGCCAAGGAGAAGAGCTGAAGAGCTGGAGGAGGAGTACTGCCACTTTGCTGTGTTGCTTTGCTGGGTTGGCCTGCAGTTGCTGTTTCTGCCTTAAAAGAGAGCATAGGGTGAACTGTGCTGTGTATTCTGCTTGACAAAGTTCTCTAAGGGCTTCGAGAAGAGCTTGCCTCCTGTTCGAAATCTAAGGGATATCAAAGACTTCAGTTTCATCTGCCTACAGCACTGGGAACTGTGTTTTTTGTGCTGTTGAATAAATAAAACCACCGCCACGCCGGCACCGACACCTCTGGCCTGCTCCGTGACCTGCCGACATCGCACGGAGTTGCTCTGCCCCACTTTGCACCACAACCCTGGTCTCACTGATGCCGCCATCTGACGTCGCCACTAAGCTGCTGCTTGCACTGTGACCTATGGGCCCCGCACTCCGGCATCGCCTTGCTCACACCGCAGCCTGGACATCCCGACGATGACGTTCCTGCTGCTGCTTACACCGTGGCTTGTGGACACCATTTGTGAGGTACATGAAGCACTGTCCTGTCCCGCACCTCAGCCCCAGTTCTCTGACGCCAGCACCAGTGTCATCACCAGGCATCCCTGACTACACCCCAACCCGTGGATGCTGCACGGACCCCGTCCTGCACCGCACTGTTGACTTGAGCCCACTGACGACAGCGCTTCAGCAACGACGATCTACAGTGCCTTTGTCAGTGGCAATAGGAAACCGCCATGACGAAAGTTGCTGGATCCCAGTGGTTTCTTTGTCGAGTTCTTCAGAATCTATCATACGATTCATTAGAACTCCCCTGAAGGCAGTGATTGATAAGGTAATGACAGCTGGCGGGTTTCCTCTGGTTTTGTGCACTGCATAAATTGTCGCTAAATGTAAAATAGATCAGCCACTGGACAAATGCTCATTTCTAATGGTTGATTTTGAGAAAGTGCTTGGCTATGTTGTTTGGCACAACATTTTTGTGCATTGCTTGAGCAAAATAAACTCAGCACTAGGGGCCAGATGTAGGTAGAAAGCAAATTGCGAGTTGCAAATTGCGAGTATTTCCAACTCGCAATTTGCTATGCAGAAAGGTGTCTCAGACACCTTCTGCGACTCGCTATGGGGTCGCAAGGACCCACCTCATAAATATTCATGAGGTGGGTCGCAGTTTGCGACCCCATAGCGAGTCTAGGCACTCACGGGGATGGTGGCCTGCTGGAGACAGCAGACCACCATGTCCGTGACTGCTTTTAAATAAAGCAGTTTTTTTTTTCTATCTGCAGCCCGTTTTCCTTAAAGGAAAACGAGCTGCACATAGAAAAAAATACCGAAACCTTTTGTTTCGTTTTTTTTTCAGAGTAGGCAGTGCTCCTATGGACCACTGCCTACTCTGAAAAAATACTTTTGTGATCATTCACAAAGGGGAAGGGGTCCCATGGGGACCCCTTCCCATTTGCGAATGAGTTACCATCCACTTCAAGTGGATGGTAACTGCGAGTTGATTTGCGACCGCTTTTGCGGTCGCAAATCAACTTACATCGCGGTGCGAGTAGCAAATAGGAAGGGAACACCCCTTCCTATTTGCGAGTCGGGAAGACATTTTGCGAGTCGGTTCCGACTCGCAAAATGTGTTTCTGCATCGTGTGCGGGCATTAGCGCCTCGCAAACGGCGTTTTTCGCCGTTTGCGAGGCGCTAATGCCTTGCTACATCTGGCCCTAGATTCTGTGGCTATGTACTCCTCTTATGTACTAAATTACTGGCTATTGTGGGATTTACGGAGCACTTTCCGACACTATCTCAGGGTCCCACTGTCACCACTTCTTTTCACCATCGTGATCAAGCCTTTGGCAGATAGGATCAGAGTTCATACCCCCTTCAGGGGTTTCAAATGGCCTCTAGAGATGGCTGACCTGGTCTCCCTCCATGCATATAATTTACTCACATCTTCCCAAATGGTCTGGACTTGCGGGTGTTCCAAAGATTTAGTGAATTTTTGGAGTTTCTGAGAAATCTTTCCAAATTCAGTATCTACCCATTAAATTATGGACAGGATGACCTGTGATGGACCAAGGGTATGATGACTGTATAGAAAAGTTCCCATATCTTGGTGTTTATGTTGTCAGACACAAGAAACACCTATGGGCGCACACTCTCTCACCCATAAAAATAGGCTTCAAGGTGTCCTCCCTTTTTCTTCCCTCTGGTACTCTCAATGATGGGGTATACAGTTAACCTCAAAATAGAATATTTTCCACATCTGCTGTACTATGTTCAAATCTAATTGTATAAATTTATTTTACCGCCTTTCTGCCAAGATCCAAGCTTTCCAATGACACAACATGATAAAACGTGAGTTGATGTTACAAATCTCAGTATGACAGGGTATTGGGGTGACAGCAGATCAGCATAATAGAGGACAACACATTTAATAGTAGTAAATGACTGTCTTGATGACCCAAAACAATGGCCACAGAACATCCATTACTATGAAAACGGTGCTAAGAGTATGGCATTACTCTATAGCAATGTTGGCTGGTTTGACAGGCTCATTAAAGAGACACAGTTGTGGTTAGGCAACAAAACAAATCAATGCCTTGGAAGGCTTCCATGGCTAGGATAAATATACTGATCATGAAACTCAGAGACGTCATGGTGGGCTGTAAGGCATTGATATAGGTTCAGGACTTTAGTTAGAAACCTTAAAAGATGTACTCACAACTTAACTTGAGCTTCTTTCTTTTTATTTTCAATTATCTTAGAAAGAAAGAAGACCACTTTAAATTAGCTCCATTTCTTATTCACTTTTTATCTCAAACTTTTGATTGTCCCTACTTTTCCCACAAATGTTGTTACCACTTGACTGGAGCCCCTTTGAGGAAAACATTAGAATACAGGTAAGTCCATGAGATATTAATAACTGAGTTGCTTCTTAGCTAAGGCTTTCCTGCTTCTCTGGTTATTCTTTTAGCATGGACCTCCTCCACGCTATCTGTTATATATTTTCATTAGACACTTTGGGGGTCAGACAAAGGTACCGCCGACAAATGACCGCACCGCGGTCAAAAGACCGCGGCGGCCATTCAAACATTTCCGCTGGGCCGGCGGGCGCTCTCCAAAAGAGCGCCCGCCGGCCCAGCGGAAATGCCCCTGCAACGTGGACGCCGGCTCAGAATTGAGCCGGCGTAGTTGCAGGGGTGCGACGGGTGCAGTTGCACCCGTCGCGTATTTCAGTGTCTGCAAAGCAGACACTGAAATACTTTGTGGGGCCCTCTTACGGGGGCCCCTGCAGTGCCCATGCCATTGGCATGGGCACTGCAGGGGCCCCCAGGGGCCCAGCGGCACCCCCTACCGCCATCCTGTTCATGGCGGGTTTCCCGCCATGAACAGGATGGCGGTAGGGGGTGTCTGAATCCCATGGGGCAGCGGTAAACCGGCGGGAGACCGCCGGTTTACCCTTTCTGACCGCGGCTGAACCGCCGCGGTCAGAATACCCTTGGGAGCACCGCCAGCCTGTTGGCGGTGCTCCCGTGGTCGGTGACCCTGGCGGTCACCGGCCGCCAGGGTCAGAATGACCACCTTTGTGTCTTCCCTCTCTCTCTTCTTAAAATCTCTTTCTCTTTTTCCCTCAAGGGCTCTTTCTTCTCATATAGGTCCCATGTCTTCTCTTTCTTCTTCAGGGTCTGTTCATTTGTTTCTGTCCTTGCTTTCTCGCTATCTGTCTTTTGTCCTTCTCTGTCTTAATGTTTGGGTTTTTTATAGTTGAGCACACGCATGCACTCTAGACCATGGTGTAATCTCTCTGTGGGCTTCTCACCATGCCCATGTCACGCCTCTCATTTTCATTAGTTCATGGGGTTTCCGTTTAAAAATCGTTTGATTCCATTTTTGAAAGCTGTGCATACGTCGTGCCTTTTCTGGTGTTTAGCCCTCCTCGAGCGCACAGGTAAACCACTAAAAACATTAGAGACTCCATCTTTTTAGCTGGTTTCTGGACTACCTTATCTTTTCATTTTCTGCAGACTGCGATCTCGCTGCACAGAAGTTGAGCGCTTTGCATAACATTGACCATGTTACATGAATAATTGCACTTTTGCTGGTTACATGGATAATTGCACTATTGCCGGTAACATTGATAATTGCATTTTTGCCGATAAGTTTCTCTGCAAGCGAACTTCTGTTTCCTTTTCTGGGTCTCCTTCACGCTCATGGTGACCATTGGCTTGCATATGTGAAACTTTATTAGTTTATGTGGCAAGAAAAGTCCAGTTAAGAGTTAGTAGCTCTAAGGCGAGCAAACGCGAAACACATTGCATTGCAAATGCTTGTTTTCCTTTCCCGGTCATGTCCGGAGTGGAGCCACAAATGGAATATTAGATAAGTCCTGCCCTTGGTCTCCTGTATCATTAAGTTTCCCCTCCTGTTGATTTTTCTGATCGGAAAAAAATGTGATAACTGGACAAAAGTCAACATTACTGTGTTCTGTGCCCCTTCTATGCCTACCTTCAAATTGGTAGGTTCGGAGTGACAGGAACCAACCTAACACTTTAGCATTATTCCCTTTGTTCCTGCTTAACCAAGTGAGGGGTATTTGACCTGCATATAGAAGTACTTTCACTGCAAAGGTATCATTGAAAATAGTTTTGGTGATGCCCTCTGGACTGTAGTGTGCAAGGGGTGCGAGGTTACAAGCAAGACCAGCATTACAGCGTTATAGTTTTATCTGCCCTGGGGTGTCCAGGTGCAGTGGTGGTAGTCGAGTCCGGTGTCTTGCTTACTGCACAGTTGTAACAAGGGGGGCATCTAAAAAAAGACTGCAAGAGTGGACATATCAGGGAGCTCCCAATGGGGGGGCTCAGTCGGAGGGGGTCTTTGTTGTTGTTCCTGCATCAAGATGCCCACTGTTCTTTGGTGGACCTGCAAGAAGAGGGACAAAACAGGGCAGCTGGACTACTATGGATGATGTCCTCTGCAGTGCTGATGTCCCTCTACGTCTTCTGGTCTGGTCTTCAGATGCAATATTGGAATCCGAATTGGACTTCAATAAGCCTTGGCTGCTGCAAGCGGTCCGGTGAGCCGGGGTATTAATGCAGGACAGCTTCGGTTGGTACTAATGTCTTCTCACTTGGTGGGGCAATGGGGCTGGCCTCTTGAAGTATGGTGACCTCCTTTTGAGTGGGAGCTGCTTTGGTGGCCCCAATGGTCAGCAGAACGGTGAACTGGATGTTGAGGCTGGAGCCTGCAGGAAGCAGGGAATTAGCTCCTCATCTCCAAGGCAGATGCTGACTGGTTGAAGAAGTGCTGGAGAACCTCCAAGTCTCAACCCACAGCTACAGGTTGAGTCAGGATGTCATGGTTGTCGAGACAGAAGCAGTTAGGCAGGCAGGGTTTCAGCCCAAAATTCCACCAGTTGTCAACAGTTCTCATTCCCTCAGCTCTTCTTTGGCCTCTCTTTCCTATATTAGATGAATTTGTTTTTTTGATGTCAGGTGGGCCACCTAAATAGTCAATTTAGGGAAGCACAGAATAGAAGCCAATGGGCTACTTACCCTTGGGGTGACTACACCCCCTATATCATCACTTCCTGTGGGAAGTGGGCATAACCTTGTCTCAGAATTCATAGTTCCACCAAAATCAAGATGACGGAACCCTTCCTCGAGTGTCCATTTCAGGTATCCTTCCTTAGGGTTATGGCTAGCCAAAAGGTGGAACACGCCTACTGCATAACTACTTTTCTCACATGTCCTCATGCTAAGTTGGCCTCAGGTCTAGGGAAGCCAGGTTTGCATACAAAAGGCAGCAGAGTCTTTGAAGTCCCTGGCCTTGGTATGCAGATTCACTAGCCATTCTGTTGGAGTAGCTAAAAAACAACTTCCTCTGAATCAGGCATTATTTATGACCTCCGAGAGCATGGGCTCTCACCTCCAGGGGGTCAGAAACATGTATGTGGAGGAAGGCTGGTCAGTACCAGTCAGCCAGCACACTAAGGGACTAGTAGGCTTCAGGGTGCCCCTTTAAGGGGTGCATGTCATAATAAAGCTAAGGCTGCCATCAGCGTGGAATCATTAAGATGAGGTACATGATACCAAACATCACAGATTTCAGTGAAGCCATTATGTAGCTGGGGAACTCTTAATGACGAGTTGTAGGAAGTTGGCTCTGTATGTACTATTTCAAAGTAAGGAATAGTATGCACAGAGTCCAAGGGTTCCCCTTAGAGGTAAGATAGTGGCAAAAAGAGATAATACTAATGCTCTATTTTGTGGTAGTGTGGTCGAGCAGTAGGCTTATCAAAGGAGTAGTGTCAAGCATTTGTTGTACATACACACAGGCAATAAATGAGGAACACACACTCAGAGACAAATCCAGCCAATAGGTTTTGTTATAGAAAAATATCTTTTCTTAGTTTATTTTAAGAACCACAGGTTCAAATTCTACATGTAATATCTCATTTGAAAGGTATTGCAGGTAAGTACTTTAGGAACTTTGAATCATTTCATTAGCATGTATACTTTTTACATAAAACACAATAAGCTGTTTTAAAAGTGGACACAGTGCAATTTTCACAGTTCCTGGGGGGTGTAAAGTAATGTTAGTTTTAACAAGTAAGTAAGTCACTTACAGGTTTCAGTTTTGGGTCCAAGGTAGCCCACCGTTGGGGGTTCAGAGCAACCCCAAAGTTATCACACCAGCAGCTCAGGGCCGGTCAGGTGCAAATGTCAAAGAGGTGCCCAAAACACATAGGCTTCAATGGAGAGAAGGGGGTGCCCCGGTTCCAGTCTGCCAGCAGGTAAGTACCCGCGTCTTCGGAGGGCAGACCAGGGGGGGTTTTGTAGGGCACCGGGGGGGACACAAGTCAGCACAAAAAGTACACCCTCAGCAGCGTGGGGGCGGCCGGGTGCAGTGTGCAAACATGCGTCGGGTTTTCAATGGTTTTCAATGAGAGATCAAGGGATCTCTTCAGCGTTGCAAGCAGGCAAGGGGGGGGCTCCTTGGGGTAGCCGCCACCTGGGCAAGGGAGAGGGCCTCCTGGGGGTCACTCCTGCACAGGAGTTCCGTTCCTTTAGGTGCTGGGGGCTGCGGGTGCAGGGTCTTTTCCAGCCGTCGGGAAATGGAGTTCAGGCAGTCGCGGTCAGGGGGAGCCTCGGGATTCCCTCTGCAGGCGTCGCTGTGGGGGCTCAGGGGGGACAACTTTGGTTACTCACAGTCTTGGAGTCGCCGGAGGGTCCTCCCTGAGGTGTTGGTTCTCCACCAGTCGAGTCGGGGTCGCCGGGTGCAGTGTTGCAAGTCTCACGCTTCTTGCGGGGAGTTGCAGGGGTCTTTAAATCTGCTCCTTGAAACAAAGTTGCAGTTCTTTTGGAGCAGTGCTGCTGTCCTCAGGAGTTTCTTGTCTTTCTTGAAGCAGGGCAGTCCTCAGAGGATTCAGAGGTCGCTGGTCCCTTGGAAAGCGTCGCTGGAGCAGGTTTCTTTGGAAGGCAGGAGACAGGCCGGTGAGTCTGGGGCCAAAGCAGTTGGTGTCTTCTGTTCTTCCTCTGCAGGGGTTTTTCAGCTCAGCAGTCCTCTTCTTCTTGTAGTTTCAGGAATCTAAATTCTTAGGTTCAGGGAAGCCCTTAAATACTAAATTTAAGGGCGTGTTTAGGTCTGGGGGATTAGTAGCCAATGGCTACTAGCCCTGAGGGTGAGTACACCCTCTTTTTGCCTCCTCCCAAGGGGAGGGGGTCACATCCCTAATCCGATTGGGGAATCCTCCATCTGCAAGATGGAGGATTTCTAAAAGTTAGAGTCACTTCAGCTCAGGACACCTTAGGGGCTGTCCTGACTGGCCAGTGACTCCTCCTTGTTGTTCTCATTATTTTCTCCGGCCTTGCCGCCAAAAGTGGGGGCCGTGGCCGGAGGGGGCGGGCAACTCCACTAGCTGGAGTGTCCTGCGGTGCTGGCACAAAGGGGTGAGCCTTTGAGGCTCACCGCCAGGTGTGACAGCTCCTGTCTGGGGGAGGTGTTAGCATCTCCACCCAGTGCAGGCTTTGTTACTGGCCTCAGAGTGACAAAGGCACTCTCCCCATGGGGCCAGCAACATGTCTCTAGTGTGGCAGGCTGCTGGAACCAGTCAGCCTACACAGATAGTTGGATACAGTTTCAGGGGGCACCTCAAAGGTGCCCTCTGGGGTGTGTTTCACAATAAAATGTACACTGGCATCAGTGTGCATTTATTGTGCTGAGAAGTTTGATACCAAACTTCCCAGTTTTCAGTGTAGCCATTATGGTGCTGTGGAGTTCGTGTTTGACAGACTCCCAGACCATATACTCTTATGGCTACCCTGCACTTACAATGTCTAAGGTTTGGCTTAGACACTGTAGGGGCACAGTGCTCATGCACTGGTGCCCTCACCTATGGTATAGTGCACCCTGCCTTAGGGCTGTAAGGCCTGCTAGAGGGGTGTCTTACCTTTACTGCATAGGCAGTGAGAGGCTGGCATGGCACCCTGAGGGGAGTGCCATGTCGACTTACTCATTTTGTTCTCACTAGCACACACAAGCTGGTAAGCAGTGTGTCTGTGCTGAGTGAGGGGTCTCCAGGGTGGCATAAGACATGCTGCAGCCCTTAGAGACCTTCCCTGGCATCAGGGCCCTTGGTACCAGAGGTACCAGTTACAAGGGACTTACCTGGATGCCAGGGTGTGCCAATTGTAGATACAAAAGTACAGGTTAGGGAAAGAACACTGGTGCTGGGGCCTGGTTAGCAGGCCTCAGCACACTTTCAATTCAAAACATAGCATCAGCAAAGGCAAAAAGTCAGGGGGTAACCATGCCAAGGAGGCATTTCCTTACACGAGTGTTCAGTACAATCTTCAAGATGGCTTCCCTGTTCCCTTGCAATATCTAGTAATTGAACTAGGCATCAAAGAGGCGTATCTACTCATGCAGATATGTCCACACATTAAACATAATGCACTCTACCATAGGGCTCTAGGGCCTGCTGTAGGTGTGACTTACAAATATTTAGATGCAGTGAGTGGGGCATGGCACACAAGGGGTGTGCTATGTTGTGTTTTCAACTATCTTGCACCAGGGCACACAATCTGCAATGGCAGCTGTGTGCAACTTGTTTAAGGGGGGTCCTGAGGGTGGCACAGTACATGCTGCAAGCCTTAGGGACCCTCTCCAGTACCTAGACACTAAGTACCAGGGGTACCATTTACTAGAGACTTACAGAGGTACCAGAGTGTGTACGAATTGTACACATTTTACCTTGTTTTAGGGAAAGAGCACTGGCACTGCAAACCTGTTTGTCAGGGATCCAGTGCCACTCAGTCGAAAAACTGAAGGTGCAGTAAGCAAAAAGTAGGGTGACCATGCCCAAAAATGGAACTTGCGAACAGGGATTATCTCTACCAATTTGAAGATTGGAAGAATAGGGAGAATTCACACTTCTGTCCAAGCTTCCTTCCCATCTGGTCCCCTCGCCTGTTCTTTGGCTATGTGGTAAGTTCTTTGATCCCCATGGACACATCTAATGGTGGCTTGATGTTTTGGAATAATGTGTTGAGGAAAGACTAACCTGTCTTTGATAACTGACTGCGAACATCCCAAATCCAGAAGATCAGTGATCAATTTATGATTTAGCTGAAGAGTCACTGAATCTAGGCCAGTTTCATGGGTATAGTATATGGGGTGTTGTAAGCAGTTCCTGTCGATTGGTTGTTCATCCATTTTTTGATTTAATAGAATCAACGATGCAACTCCCCACTCTCCATATTTATAACACTGTGGGCTAAAGAGATTGGGTGGGTTAGGCCCAAACAGGCAGAGGCCAATAGTCTCTTGTTGGGTCACAGGTGGGTGATGAATGGAGCATCAAAACATTAGTACTGGAACCCAAGAGAACTTGGTGTGCTCTACTACTCATTTAGGTGGTTGGGCCTGGTTAAATGTGCTGGCCATGTCGATAGTATGTTATAGCAAGAGGCCGGGTAGTATTTCCACCACCATTGGATAGTAAGGGGTAAGGCTTCCGAATATTTTCTAAGTGTATTTTGGTAATTATTTCTTCTTTAGTTTCCCTATTAGTCTTGGGACATCAGACGGCAGCATCCTTGAGCTGAAAAAACAAAATCCTCTTAGGTTTCCACATTGGTTCCCATATCCTTACGGAATCTTTGATGATATGTTTCCTCATCATCACCCATTCTATCAAAGATAACTTCTTTAATGTATTCATATGTAGAAGTTCCCATGGGGTTGGCAGCCTGATAGGCAGTAGGGCTTCACCGACTAATAATGGTGCCAAATAATATGCCATCACTCTACAGCCACCAGCTAGCTCGGATGGGCTTGTTCACAAGGACATTAAAAATGCCTCTGGGTCTTCTTCATGAGTAAATTTTTGTAAGGATTTTGTTTGACCTCTTGATACCAAATCTTTGATTTGTGCAATTCAGGTGGTCAATTGCAATTGGCTCTCTGAAACCTTGTGCAGTTGTTTTTCTTGATTTTTGAGAGTATCTTGAAGAACACTCTGTTCAGTCTCAGCAGTCTTTGTATATCATTATAGAGCCATTCAAGCTGTTGTTGTTCTTCAGCCAGACATTATATGACATTCTCTATCCTGTATCAGATGTAATAAATGCCACTCCTGACAACATGTGTAAGGCGTTGGTATGAATTCATGACTTTATTAGAAACCTTAAATATGGACTCACAGCTGCTTTCTCTTTTTTTGTTTTAATTTGTTTTTATCGTTATTCCTTTGAAGGCAAATACTTACTACAAATTAACATGACAGAGTTCGACAACATAGCAAGGGATCAATAATACAAAGTTGAACATGTTGCAATGGGCTATAGGGTAAGAACATGCATTAAGTCAACAAGTCAGTCCTATCAGATAGAGGAATTGAAGTCTGCACTCTGACAGAGTAGGATCGACAGTAGAATTATTCCCTATAATACTAGTTATATAACTCACATGTTGATGGAGCTCCTGACAACAGATATAAATAGTTTGGTTTGCACATAATAAAACAACTGGTATAACCGACTCCTGGGGATACTCTAATTACCGTTTCCGTAGGTCATAAATGTTCCACCAAGCATTACCATTTGCTTCATAAAGTGAAAGTGAGACATGTAACAGTGATCATCCTCTGTGTCTATTAGTGTGATGTGCTAGGGTGTGCCCAGACTTGACTCAGGCCCTCATTCTGACCTTGGCGGGCGGCGGAGGCCGCCCGCCAAAGTCCCGCCGTCAGGTTACCGTTCCGCGGTCGAAAGACCGCGGCGGTAATTCTGACTTTCCCGCTGGGCTGGCGGGCGGTCTCCTTCAGACCGCCAGCCAGCCCAGCGGGAAAGAGGCTTCCACGATGAAGCCGGCTCGGAATCGAGCCGGCGGAGTGGAAGCTGTGCGACGGGTGCAGTTGCACCCGTCGCGTATTTCACTGTCTGCGCAGCAGACAGTGAAATACATGTAGGGGCCCTCTTACGGGGGCCCCTGCAATGCCCATGCCAGTGGCATGGGCACTGCAGGGGCCCCCAGGGGCCCCGCGACCCCCCCTACCGCCATCCGGATCTCGGCGGTCCGACCGCCGGGATCTGGATGGCGGTAGGGGGGGTCAGAATCCCCGCGGCGGTGCAGCAAGCTGCGCCGCCGCGGAGGATTCAATGGGGCCGCGGTACACTGGCGGGACCCCGCCAGTGGTGCCGGTCCGACCGCGGCTTTACCGCCGCGGTCGGAATCCCCATTGAAGCACCGCCGGCTTGTCGGCGGTGCTCCCGCGGTCCTCCGCCCTGGCGGTCAAAGACCGCCAGGGTCAGAATGAGGGCCTCAGTGTCTAATGGTGTTCAGCTGTCTCAAGGGATGGGAATTGTACCTCTTCTGGTGATGTGGGCTTTGTGGTAGGTGCCTTGGGTGTGGCGTCAGCGGGGTCATGTAATGCAGTATGAATGTCAGACACTACAGCATTCAAGGCATTAGCTATAGGGTATTTACAGAGCTCCAAGTTATGTTCTCTATGTGGGGCAATGCTCTTGGCTTGCGACCACACTGTCAATGACTGCATCCAGGATGTTAGTGGTGGGGGATCACGTGTCTTTCACCTGCGGGTGATGAGTCTTTTGGCCAATAAGAGGCCAAGATTTATAAATCGGAATGTGGTCCTATACCTTTTACCTCTACGATACAAACCCAGCACACATGCCTCCCATGTGGTTAATATGCCTTGCCCGGTGCAGAGGGATAGGTAATGCTTTACTCCCTGCCAATAGTAGTGCAAACGAGGGCAGGACCATAGCATGTGTACAAGGTCTGCACCCACCAGGCAGCATTGAGGACACTCCACATCTGTATGGTGAAAATATCTATTGGTCCTGGCAGGCGTGAGATAGGCTTTGTGTATAATGTATAGTTGAATTAAACAGAATTGGGCCTTCCAGGGGATATAGGAGGGACCCTCAAGGACTATAGACCACTCTTTTTCCATACATGGCCTGCCAAGATCCCATTCCTAATAAGCATGAAGTGTCTCAAATGGAGGAGCTGTGTGCATGTGTAAATAATTTGCCAACCAATATATAAGGCGCTTGCCATGGTCTAGTACATGAAGAGACTGAATACTGTTGTGCATCGGTGGCTCTTGTGTCATGTTGCCAGACTTCTTCCTCAATACTCTGATCAGTATCTGATATAGCCTCACAACTTCTTTTTCTTTATTCCAAATTTTGTTTGAAAGAAAGACCACCTCTTTAAATAGATTCCATCTGAGAATCTTGTTTACTTTGTATCCCAACCCTTTTACCATTTATCCTCTTCTTCCAAAGATGTTGTCTGTGCTGGAATGGAGACCCAAGGATGTAAAGAATAGAACACAGGTCAGTGTACAAGGTATTGATAGCTCAATTGGCTCATTGCTAAGGCTTTCCTTCTCCTCTGTTTATTCTTCTAGTGAGGCTCTCCTCCCCGCTTTCTTTTATATATTTTGCTCACACAGTTTACATCTTCTTTCTCTGCTATCTTGGAAACCACTTTCCCCTCAAGGGATCTTTTCTGGTTCTATATCTTATCCTGACTCTCTGACTCAGACAAGGCCATGTCTTCTTTTTTTTTCTCTTTTTGTTTGACTCATTTCCCCTTGCTCCCTAGATTGTCCTTCTTTGTCCTTCTCTCCAGCCTTCTATAATCTCCCCGTACACTTCCATTTTTTAAGAGAACTACTTTTCAGAAATTAGGCCAAGTAAAAAAATATATATATAAGGAAAATCTTGGTAGAGGAAAAGAAAAATTAACAAAAGAAATGAGTATTGTTTCAATCGTGTTTCATTGTTCATTAATTCACGCTTTTAATCTTTCAAGTAAAGACATTAATTTTAAAAAACATCCACTCATGTTTGCTATTTTAGTGCTAGTCTCTTGGGCCTCTTTTCATATACAATTAATGCCCCTGCCGTCTTCTCTGCTCTTTCCTGCCTCGCCAACCCCACACTTATGAACCCGCCTGAGTAAGCCATGCTCTGTCGGGAGCATGCTGGGGGCTAGCCGCCTCTCTGGTCCCAGTGAGGAGGCATGACAGCTCTGTGTCAGGCCTCCTCTCGTCTAGATGAGTCTAGCAAATTGCCTCTCCTCTTTCTACCTGGAATCCTGGTTTGGACCTTCTTCCTTTCTCTGAGACACAAGTGCATTTTTCCCTTTTTCTCTCATAGGTATACTCTTCCTCCTCTCTGTCTTCTCTTTCTACTTCAGGGTTAATTCCCTGGAAAATAAATGGAAGTCCTTCTTTTGTTTCTGACATTGCTTCCTGTCTGGCTGCCTTTAGTCCTTATCTGTCTTAAGGTTTGTTATCTTTTTTCAAAGTGCCATCCGGAGAAGAACTACAACTAGAATATCAGATAAGATCTACCTTTTCTTTACACAGGCACGCTATGTGTTAACTTGCAGACCTACAGAAGGATTTTCATATGCCGAAGCACTGGTTCTTCAAATATGTATAAGTAAGACATGCCTCCAACCACATATTAAAAGTATTGTCATCTTCCTTGAATTTAACACTTAAGAGGTAAAACCGCTGATTGGGGGACATGGATCATCGGAAACAATCTAGTGTATACAGGTTTGAATCCTACTCCTGATGAATTTGGCATCCTTCCGTGAGCATGAGAGAGAGTTATAGGGCCTCTCACAGATAAGGTCTAGCAATCAGCTAGCATGACCCTAAGAGAAAATGTCATCATTGACCACTGTACATAATGCAGTTCAAATGCCTACATCACATATGACTTATGGAACAACAATTATTGAGCTTTAGACTAATAAGATCACCTGAATGACTGAGATGTGGAAAACAAAATAGTGACTTCTTTCATACAGTCTGGACATTTGGATTAAACAAATTTGGGCAGGATTGCAGCATTCACTTCACAAGGTGATCAGATGGCAATTGAACTATGACCCCAGGCTGACCCTTTTGAATTAACTGGCAATCAATATAAACTGGCATCGCTACATGTTAGACTTTTCATCCTTGGCGTGGTCTCCCTTAACTTTTTGCCTCTGTTCCCCAGGTTATTGATGTGTGCTGGACTCAGATTTTGCTGTTTTTATTACTCTGGGCACTTTACCACTGCTAACCAGTGCTAAAGTGCAAGTGTTCCTGTTTAAAATGTGTATGTAATTGGTTCTCCATGCTTGGCATATTTGTTTTACTGTTAAGTCCCTAGTAAAGTGCACTAGAGGTGCCCAGGGCCTGTAAATCAAATGTTACTAGTGGGCCTGCAGCACTGGTTGTGCCACCCACACAAATAACCCTGTAATCATGCCTCAGACCTGCCACTGCAGTGTCTGTGTGTGTAAATGTGCACTATAAATTTGACTTGGCAAGTGTACCCACTTGCCAGGCCTAAACCTTTCCTTTTCTTACATGTAAGGCACCCCTAAGGTAGGCCCTAGGTAGCCCCAAGGGCAGGGTGCAGTGTATGGTTAAGGTAGGACATACAGTAATGTGTTTTATATATCCTGACAGTGAAATATTGCTAAATTTGTTTTTCACTGTTGCAAGGCCTGTCCCTCTCACAGGTTAACATGGGGGCTACCTTTAAATCTGATTAAAGTGTAGATTCCCTTTGGGAGCGGATGGACATGTGGAGTTTGGGGTCTCTGAGCTCACAATTTAAAAATACATCTTTTAGTAAAGTTGATTTTAAGATTGTGCGTTTGAAAATGCCACTTTTAGAAAGTGAGCATTTTCTTGCTTATACCATTTTTGTAACTCTGCCTGTTTGTGGATTCCCTGTCTGGGTCAGGTTGACAGTTGGGCTGGTTGCACCTCACACTAGAAAGTGACACAAAAGGAGCTGGGGTGTAGTCTACATTTCCTGATGAGCCATCTGTGCTAGGGGGGAGGAGTGGTCACTTACACCTGAAAGGGCTGTGCCTGTCCTCACACAATGCCGTCTCAGACCCCCTGGTGAGTGTCTGGGGCCTGGCCTGGAAAGGGCAGGATTTCACATTCAAAAGAGACTTTACTTTGAAGTAGGCCTACTTCAAAGGAGAAATTGGGTATAAGAAGGGCACCCAAAACTACAGACTTTAGAAACACTTCTGGAACCAAGAGGAACTTCTGCCTGGAGAAGAGCTGAATAGCTGAGGAAGAAGTGCTGCCCTGCCTGTGACTGTGCTTTGTGGAGCTTTCCTGCAGTGCTGCTTCTGCCAGAGTAAGAGGGCAAAGACTGGACTTTGTGTGCCTTCCATCTTGTGAAGAAATCTCCAAGGGCTTGATTTAGAGCTTGTCTCCTGTTGTTTGAAGTCTCAGGGACAGCAAAGACTTCTTTCTGCCAGCACCTGGAGTCTCTGGAGAGATTCCTGCTCTGACAAGTGGTGCCCTATCCAGTCCCTGGGCCCTTGAAAGGAAAGCTGGTGGAAATCCAAGGAAATCAACTTCGGACGACTCCGGACCGACACCGCTGCTGAATCCGGGGACGCCGCCTGCACCCGACGCCGTGACCTTCGCTGGAACGCGACGCTCTTCGCAGGCCCGACGCCGCTGCAGCCCCACTGAAGTCCACGACTCCGTGGAAGTCGCTGCACCACGTCGTGACCGACGCTGCTCGAAGTGCGCGGATTCAACGCTTTGCACAGACGCCGTGATCCCCGACTTCGCGCATCGACTTGTTTTCACTCTTCACCAAAGGCACTGTACTTGGTGGTCTATGCGACTCCGTGTCCGGCGCCGCTGGTGTCGGCTTGTTGGGAACGACTCCGTCACGACGCCGTGTTAATCGAAGCATTTTTGTTTCTAAGGACTATTTTTTAGTTTAATCTTTAAAAATTCATAACTTGACTTGTGAATGTTGGATTTTTGTCATTTTGGTCTTGTTTTGTTTAGATAAATATTTCCTATTTTTCTAAACTGGTGTTGTGTCATTTTGTAGTGTTTTCATTAAGTTACTGTGTGTGTTGGTACAAATACTTTACACCTAGCACTCTGAAGTTAAGCATACTGCTCTGCCAAGGTACCAAGGGGGTTAGCAGGGGTTAGCTGAGGGTGATTCTCTTTTACCCTGACTAGAGCGAGGGTCCTTGCTTGAACAGGGGGTAACCTGACGGTCAACCAAAGACCCCATTTCTAACACTACACTTGAGACTAGTGTTAGCAAAACGGGACACTGCTAGGAGGTGGCACAATAACAACACCCTACTTAGGCAAAGTGAGAAATGGCTATGGACCAATTGATGTCACTTGGGATACCTACTTACGTAACCTGTGGATGCCCACAAAAAAAAAAAAAATCAGGTGAGATTGGTATGATTACCATGGAATTGCAAGGGACTTGGCTACGTGTCATAATAAGGTTACTCATTTACAAGTTAAAAACTATCTACTCCACAGACTGGATTCCCAATATAGGTTTTATCTCTGGTGTAAATGGCAAACTTGTTTGTTTGTAGTTCTTTTCATGTTTTTGTCTCACAATACATTAATGAAATATGCCAATAAAAAGTTTATAGTGGCAGGAAAGCCCTTTTTATCTGACTCTGCCAGAGAGAGTCACTTTTCCAACCCTTTAAAGTTGGTCTGTCAGTCCTCTGCAACTGCGTCCTTTGTCCATCCATGTGGGAAATTGATGTTGTGTGTGTATACCTTACTTTTGTGTGTGAATAATGTGTGTAGAGAGAGTGTGACAAATGTGATGATGGCCAGACTAGAATCCATTTTATGTTTGCTACATGACGGTGGTATCTAAGATGGAGGATGGCGAGATCTCCAGAGAGCAGATGTGAATGTCATTTCATGGATCCTTTGTAGCGGTCCAAATGTTTGAAGCAAACTTGTGGAGGAAAGGAGGGAGAAGGCCCTTGTTCGATCTGACAGCCTTAGGATGGTCTTCTTTCCAACTATTTTCCCATCTCCTCCAATGTTTTAACCTCGTATTTGCTGGTATTAGGACTCTGTGCACTTTACCACTGCTAACTAGCACTAAAGTGCTTGTAAGCTCTCCCCTAAACACAGTAATATTCACTTATCTCCAATTGGCATATTAATTTACTTATACATCACTAGTAAAGTGGTAGTAAATGTATCCAGGGCCTGTAAATTAAATGCTACTAGTGGGCCTGCAGCACTGATTGCACCACCCACTTAAGTAGACCTTTCATCATGTTTCAGGCCTGCCATTGCAGAGCTGGTGTGTGCAGATTTACACGCAATAACCCTTTTTGCAAGCCCCAACCTTTCCCTTTTATACACTTATGTCACCCCTAAGGTAGGCCCTGGGGAACCCAAATGGCAGGGTTCAATGTATTTAAAAGGCAGGACATGCACTGGTAGTGAAAACCTCCTATAGGATAACATCTGGATTACCTTATAATATCTTATAAATGTAATTCAAAATCTAGAAGAGATATACATTTCAAATTTGATGTCTCTGGAATCACAATTAAAAATCACAACTTATGGTGAATTCGTATTTTAAATTGCAATTCTGAAAATGCGACTTTTAGAAAGTTGGCATTTTCTTACTTTAGCAATTTGGTGCCGGCTGTCTATCCCTGATCACTTGTCTGGCACCCTGCCTAGCACTTCTGAGATTGGGTGCATTCAGGCCAGGTTGGTATGCCCTAGGCAGCAAAAGCTGCTGTTTCAGACCTCTCTTGTGCCCACCGTCCTGGAGCCTGCTGCTCTCAACCACACCTGCACACTTCTCTTCACCAACTGCCCTCCTTCACAAACTTGCTGCGGAGAGGCAAGCACACCCCCTGGATTGCACCAACCTTGCAATTGTTTCCTCTGCACTTACACACAGCCTCAGACTGCCCTTTCTGAAGGGCCCAGCACTAGCAGCAGAAAACTTGCTCACCACCAGTAGCCTGGTATTTTCACAAGGTGCCTTGCTTGCCATTAGGCTGTAAGGCACTTTCTCAGGCCACACACATCTCAATCTGGCGGGGGCTGCCGTACAACCACTCAGCATCTGATGCTTCCCTGGCCCCCAGTCCTAGGGACTCTGGGGAGACAAGCTTTTTTCAAGTGGAGCTTTGACTTCAAGCTTCCTTCTTTCCAAGCACAGACCCCCATCATATGGAAATACTGTCCATGCCCAGTGCTGGCCTTGTGTGCACATAGAAAAGAAAGCGTAACAAGAGTCTGACCTGTGTCCAGGGTCCCCGTTGCCAGCGGCCTGGCTCTCTGCCTCCCTCTTCCCCCGCTTCTGGGCTGCTTAGGACAGTGAAAGGTCAGGAGGTGTGGTTTCGGAGCTGGCGCCCCGGTACAGCCCTTCAGCAGCTGCTTGCAGCAGCTCCATGCCACCAACCGGCAGAAAAAAAAGCCTGTCTTAGGGCAAATGTTGTCTTCATTTTGAGCTGAGTGTAAACTGTAGCCCAGGTATCGGCCACACAGTGCAAGTGCAGAGTGTGCTTGCGAGTCTGCGCTTGTGCTGTATGGCCAATAACTGGGCCGCTGCATACGCCAGTGAACTCTGCTCCAGTGCTGGGGCTAGAGGAGTTTTTTGCCGAACTCCGTGCTCAACACAGAACATGGAGCGCCAAAAAATCTGATAACGCCACCAGCGGAGCAGAGCTCACCGTCCACCCCTAGTCAGCTCGAACCAGCCACAGGGTTACTACCTGGTTATTTGTATATTGGCCTGACCAGTATTTTAATGCCCCAGCACAAAAATTAAGAAAATCACTTGAAACTGGTATGGTTTACTCTTCTCAGTTATATTTAAAACTACAAACATGAGTGAAGAACTTTAAAAATGTGTCCAAGGAAGCTTTAACGGTCCGTAAACAAAGTAAACTAATTGTGAAAAACTGTGTTAAAAATAAATACTATTTTCTATAATATCCTGTTGATCCTGTCTGGTCATGTGCAGAATCTTAAAACTTGAACAAAATACTGGAATAATTCACTGCGAAAGGTGGCAAACCTACTGCCCTATCTGTCTCCACCTTAACCCATTTACAGCACAACACACAAGTGACAAGTGCTGCCAAAGTAACTCACTGCCAGGATGAGAGCCAGAGTGTGTTAATTGGGCCAGACAGGGCTGTGGGTGACCAGGCATTGCTTTGCAGCAGGGACAGCTCTAGAATTTATGGGGATCCGGGAATGTGGGAGGTCCCTCTAATTTGCATGCAACGTGACACATTCAGGGCAGCTTGCATCTCAATAGATGAACCTGCTTCTGAAGCTGCACTGTGCAGACCGCTCCTAGGCTGCAGCTCCTCCCACTTAGCCACCTACATGCACCTCTTTTACAGCTCATGAAGGGCTGAAGGTGTGAGAGTAGGCTGAGAGGGTAAAATCTGCTGGACAATGGACATCCAATTGTGCCTCTGAATGGGCAGCAGGGCTGGAGGCCTTATTGCAGAACAAACTTGCAGAATGTGTCTCCTTGCAGCCTGGACCAGTTCCCCTTCCTAAGACTTCTCCTCGCTACACTTTTACTGCCAGGCTCCTGGGAAAGGGCAGCTCCTGTGGGCCCGATTGCAACAAGACTCCTTGCTTTCAATTGGATCAGCAGGGGGTTCAAGAGAACTCATGTGCTGCTAGGGCATTGCTGTGTCGTACTTGTGTGTCATCCCATGTTGTTGGACTGAGTGCGGGGCCCTAGGCAGCTGCTGACACTGCTCATGCCTAGTGCCCGCCCTGCTCTGCAGTGCTGAATATAGCCGGGAGAGTGCAGGTCTTGTGTGACCTGTACTGCTTAGATCCGTACAATGATCCATTGCTGCTGTTACATGTTTTGAGCCTTCAGGATGGAAGCCCTTCTAAAAGTCTGTGATTGCAGAGCGAGTCTGAATTTTCAAGGACTGCATCAGATGAAACATCACTTAAAATGCGGCAAATGCAACACATTGCATTTACCACAATGTCTTTACCATGCATATGCATTTACTACGCATGGCTGTACCACACATGCCTTTACCATGAATATACCTTTACCACGCATGCCTTTACAATAAATTATGTTGTAAAGACATGAATGGTAAAGGTGTATGCATGGTAAAGGTTTTAAGTATTAAATTATAAATTATTTATATATGGTGCTTAGAGTGGGTATGGGTTTTTAGGTGGTAAGGGCATTTTTAGATTTCAGGGTGGGCATGGATTTTTGGGTGGTAAGGGCATTTTTAGGTTTTAGAGTGGGTATAGGTTTTGGGGTGGTAAGGGGATTTTTAGGTTTTAGGGTGGGTATGAGATTTGGGGTGGTAAAGGCATTTTTAGGTTTTAGGGTGGGTATGGGTTTTGGAATGGTAAGGGCATTTTTAGGTTTTAGGATGGATGTGGATTTTGGGATGGTAAGTGCATTTTAATGTTTCAGGGTGGGTATGGGTTTTTGGGTGGAAAGGGGTGTTTAGGTTTAAGGGTGCATATGGGATTTGGGGCGGCAAGGGCATTTTTAGGTTTTGGGGTGGGTATGAGATTTGGGATGGTAAGGGCATTTTTAGGGTTTAGGGTGAGAATGTGTTTTAGGCTAGTAAGGGGTGACTAGGCTTTAGGGTGGGTATGGGCTTTCGGGTGGTAAGGTATTTTTTAGGTTTTCAGGTAGGTGTGTGTGCGTGTGTGTGTGTTTATATGTGTGTGTGGGTATATATATATATATACACATACAATGTATGTTATACTTACCTCTACTTTGTACCCCGCATATGCCTTTACCAACCAAGCCTTTACTACGAAAAGTTTGTGGTAAAGACATGCGTGGTGAAAGCATATGCATGGTAAAAACATTTTGTAGTAAGTGCATGCGTGGTAACAACCTTGCTTTGTACTTACTGTGTAGTAAAGGCATGCGTGGAAAGTGCATGCATTAATCTGTCATACATCCCTGCATCGGTGCTTACACACAGTCATATCTCTCACTGTCAAGTATATCAGCTCCATCCTGGTGGCAACCATCGGGAGCCCCAAAACAGGAAAAAAGAGATTTGAAAATTATGCCTGCAGCTGCTACACACAGAAAAAGGTGAGAGTGGTACAGACTCTACCAGTGAGGTGGCAGCCCCTCTAGACTCATGTATTAAAGGTTCTGGTGAGCCGACAATTGAGGATTCACTCACTGTGAGACTGATTCTGGGTTACATAATGTCAGGCAGGCAAAGAGACAATTGGTACGGTCTATGAGGTGGCTCCGGCGGGGTCTGAGCTGAGTTTCAATCAGTGCAGTATGAGCAAAACTGAGACCAGCCCACGGCACATCGAGGTAAGAGGCTAGTTGCACTGTAGGCTACTGAGTGTGAACATTCATAAACAAACAGTGAGTCTATTCACACAGAGACTGAGGCCACTTAAGTGTGGATCTTGATTAAATTCGTCTGCAGAGGCATAGTCAAAAGTGTGTGCACAGCACTCCTATAATACAGCTCCTCTCGACCATCGCAGTCTGTCCCAGCTTATATACTAAAATGACCAAAATGATGGGCCTGAAAAAGATGTCCCCTATCGATAAATAACAACTTGGAGTTTACAAACACACACAGATAGATGGAAAGCTTGTACTCAAATAGACACTGTTTGTAGTCTGATTATTTCTGTGCATTCAGAGCATTGTCTTCTTAATTTTAGCTCACCTATGCCCTTGTGGATTTGAAGTACCACAAAAAACCTACTGGCTTACAAACACACACCCTATTATTTCAAGATATAACAAACATCAATGTAGGATGACATAAAGATTGAATGGGAGAAGCAGTCTTTAGAGAGCAGTAAAACAGCAATTGTTAAAACCCAGAATGTCAGAGCAGTGGTGGATGGTGATGTTTAGAATGTTGTTGGCCATATACACCATCACTGAACTCCACTGAGCAAGCAAACAATACTTGCAAACCTCTCTTTCTCCATAATATTTGGAGGGTGGAGTGGTTATACCGAATAATCTTTTAGAAGATTGGGAAAATAAAATTGTCAGAAATCTCACAATCTTATGCAAGTACAACAGAGACGCCACATATTTTGCACAGTGCTATTCTTTAGGTTACAGTGCTTTAACAGGTTTGAAGAAAGCACTGATAACAGAACAAAGAAAGTCTGGTAACAACTTTTGCTTCTAAAGAAAGGGAAACTTTCCTCCAGAAAGCAACTTCAGAACTGCTGTTCAAGCACTTGCACCTTTTAATCTCAACTGTGGTAACTATCTGTTCCATTGCCTCCTGACTCCACACTGGCACTCCTTAAGGACGTCCTACATGCAGTCTCATCTATGGCCTGAAGAAATATGATTACATCATCTCCACCCTGACGGAACTCCATTGGCTCCCCTTGCAACCCTGCATCATCTTTAAATCTAGCTGCACCATTCACAAAGTCATCACAACCAACACCTCAGTTATCTTGCAGACCTGCACACAATCTCTAGTAGTTGTGCTGAAATCCAGGCAGGACACTATCAGAATGCAGACTAAGAAGTGTACAAAAGTAAAGACGAGGTGTCATGTCTTTCCACTCTAAACACCTAGGATCTAGAATAACATCCCTGTATCCCTCTGGACTGCCAAAACGTAGACTCAATTTAGGAAAGAAAACCCAGCTATCTCTCCTATCATTTCTTGACTTTATGATTATCTTTGATCCCTGACCACGCTCTGCTGCTTTCTATCTAGGTTTGTGCTGTAGAAATACCATATGCAAACATACATACATACATACGGGTTACACCGGCCATTCAGCTTATGTTCTCAGATTATAGTAATTATTGCCATTTAAATATCAGTTTTAAATAGATCATTGAACATTTTGTCCCAAAACCTCAGATTTACAGATTCTAAGACATATGCACAATTTTGATATTGAATTTATACTTTTTATTTTATGAAAATATACTAAATCCATCAAAACAAACGGTTATCAGTGTTATGAAATGTTTCACTTTGAGCAAATATATCTTTGGGGTCTCAACCTTGGTTTGTCATTTTCATCAAGTACTCACATGAACTTGTGCCACACATGGATAGAATATAACTTTTATGTCACTAATTATCATGTCAGGACATGGAGTCACATAATATGTCAAGATACAATAATATTATGCTGGGGCTAAAATCACACCAAGGATCGGCACATCACACAATCACCCTTACCCATATTCAAACACACTCGTATACACCACAACCCCATCCCCACTCCAGATACACACTACATTGAAGATATACATACACATGGAAAATGTTTTACAATTCTCAGTGAAATATAGTTTTCAGTATCATAATGACAGGCCCAAAACTACTCTGCGGTGCTCAAACATTGTCACGACTACTAGGATTAAGTGGCAAGGTTATCAAAATTGTGCAATAAAGTTATCTAAATTATGCTACACAAAATTATAATTTTGCAGCATATTCCCTGCCAGCATTTTCATCCCTAGAAATATTTTATATGAAATACATCAGTAAAGTATGTACATTATGAGGCAAAATATACAGCCAGCCAGTGCTGTAAATCCATAATTATGTGATAAAACTTTCAACCACAGAAGTGCAAAAAGCTACTAACCTTCACCATTGTCCATTTCTTTATCACCAGTTGATTCATGAAAGGTAAATAAAACGTAAGCATTCCAGTTCCAATCGGTTCCTACTCGAATCTGCATTTTAAATAAAACAGCTATTTCAAGCCAAAACCTACAAATTAAACATTTTATATGAAAAACATATAAAGGGGAACTTATAACATTGGCTAATACATCCACCTCGAGATTCTGGTAACATTCACAAACCACTTGGCCACCTGCCTTGTGGTTTATGATGTCACCAGAACCCCTTGACGGCAATATTCGACCAAGTAACTAAGTTACCACTTTTGTATTCTGTCTCTCTTTCTATCGCCGTCTCTCTCTGACATCATAAGCCACGTGGCCAAAAGCCAGGCAGTTTGTAAATTGTCACCTGAGCAACATAGTACCACATTACAAGTTATCTGTCATGATTCTTTTTCTAAACATTTTTTTTGGGAATAGTTGGCTTGAAAATCTGTTTTTTCAAAGAGGTGCTAACGCGTCCCTTTATGACTAATTATTACACATTGGGACTCCTTTTAGGCCAATGAATCTTTTGACCCTGATTGAAGACACCTTAGGACGAGATAGCTAATCAACATATCAATCAATACGTCAATAATGTCATCAATATTTACCACAACAATGCATTTCACCTTAGTTAATGACATTTAATTAAACTCAACACCACCATGACCTTTCAGTCATGAATAACCACACCAGTTTAGTATGAGTTTTGTGATATTTATTCCCTAATGATTACAATTCTACTAATAAGTTTATTAGTCTCAAAACCAAGAAACACATTAGCATAGTCACAATATGGCAACTCTGATAAGATTTAATCAAAGCAAGAATCACGAACATCAGAATATAGCAAGGCGTGAACATAAGCTTTCCTAAGCAATGTATCATTAGTACATTATTCAACAAAGCATTGATTCAGTCATTTGTCTATTTGCGTCAGTTCAGTGAACCCCTCTCAACTAACCTCTAATTAGCATTGGCATGTTGGGCTTCATGCAAAACAATTTAGTATCATCAATTTGGAAAACATCTAAATATGGTCTCTGAAAAAAGAAAAGCAGTTGGTACCTAGAAAAGAAAAGCAAACAGACAATCACAATTTCATTGTCATATAGTTACCCTCCAAGTTTGGGCAGCACTCAGGTTCAGTCTTCGTCTTTAGGACATCAGTTGATTCATCATAAGTCAGGAACTCGGCTCAGGTAAAAGGGGCACTTTCCTCATAAGGAGGTAAAGTGTAAATGGGCAATCTAAGGACAAAGATGGTTCTAATCTAAAATTATCAAGTCACTAAGCAAAGTGACAAAGTCTCTGGGTCATAGCAAATCGCGTCAGCATCTCCCCTAGTCTCTCTCCTAACCCTCCTGTTCTGATTTACTTCCTGGTGTCAAGGGTTTTTATCCCCTTTTCGTTGTACATTCTCCTAAAATTTGATTGGACAAAGGGTTGCACCCCACTATCTTTAACCAATTAACTTTACATTAGGTCATTGAATTTGTCACCCCATAACAGTTCTCATGCATTTTATTGGTCCTTATGATTGACGTCTTTAGGGGTAGAATGTCCGGTATGGTTTCATCCTTTTGTAAGTCTTTGTGCATCTTCGGTCAGTGGCTCCATTGTCTGTACCGGTTTAGGCGACCTTGTACCTAACATTAATCTACACTGTTGCATTTAGCTAACATATTTCTTCAAGCAAGACGAGCTATGGATATACTATAGTTACATTCAGCTTCTAGTTTGGAAAAAACAAGAGTTCATGTCCTTTAGCAAGTCAGCACACTGCACGTTTAGAGAAAAACACATTTAATATGAGTGTCAGGCAGCTAGGCCTCGACTCATGCTAACTAAGGGCTAAAAGATTTATTAGCAAAACTTTAATGACATAATCATTAATAATTAGTGTAAAACCATCTTTAACTGTAGTAATTCATCAACATTAATCATTTTCATTAGTTCCCGTATACATTGGTGGCCACTCCCCGAGGGCACATTTCAAGAGCACGTCTAAGCAAAACATATTAATACAGTTTCTATGCAGCATTATTGTACATTAGTTCATAAACATTTCATGTTAATATAGATTATATAAGCTACGCTCTCCCAGAGGAAAATATTGAAAATAGTAAGTGAAATACTAAACCTTACCTGCTGGGTGTTCTGCAAAGAGGAGAACAATCATATAGTTAGGAATGGGGAATTGTAGAAAAAAAGCCCCCTCTTTGCTATTCTGCATGTAGCCCGGAAAGATTGCGGAAGTTGTTTTCTTCAGGTTCGGCTTACAACAGGCCCTGACTGTAATTAGAATGTTTAGATTTTGTAGCCTGAACAGATTTTGAATAGACAAAGCCAAAAGATTCAGGTTGTTTTCTGTCTGGAGAGTTTACTGCATGATAAAGGATTAACTGCATTTGCCACACATTTCTATGTGACTCAAATGGTTTAAAATAATACTAAAATATGTGTAGCAGAATGCTGCATAATTTGCTTTTGTCATACTTCATAATTTAGATAACTTTTATGCATAATTTTGTCATCCCTTGATACATATTCCAAGCAGCTCTGACAATGGTGAAGCTCTGCACTTGTTAAGCCAGTCGTTATGGTGATGAAACCCATAATGTGAACTATTTTCCCTGTATTTGTATACCACTGCATTTTGTGCAGGGGTACAGCTATCAGAGCTATTGCAGGTGCAATTGTACCTGGGCCTAGGAGCTTGAGGGGCCCACTAAACCCTGATTATTTCTTTTTTACAACTCAAACAGCACCTAAAGGGCTAATTTTCCTTGCTTGCACAATGGCCCATGATGCCTTGTCTACTGTTATCGTGTTGAGGGTCCTGCTTTAATTACCTTCTGGTTTCACTTGCTTGCGGTTTCTTCCACGTGGGAGGCCCTGTGCCATTTACAGTGTGATTGACAGGGCCAAAGCCCATAAAACAGCGAACCCAAATGTGGCTACCCACATGGTGAGTGGTTATGTGACACCCCCAACATGTGTAATCATACTGTAAGGGTAAGGCAGGGCCTGTAATTGGCTTTTGATTGCTGGCATACAGTGCTCTGCTGCAGAGCAGCTTGCTGTGTTTTCAGGCTCCTCTAACAGAGCACAGGTAGATCAGCAATCTGAGCATAGACTTCAAACCATTCAAGCATGTGTTTTTTCTAGGTCACTCGGATGGTTTTGGTGCTGTGGTAGCTCTGCGTAACTTTAGACCATTAGAGTAGCATGGGAACATTTACATTGGTGCACTATGACCACCCATTAAGTTAGAACATGTGCCTGGAATATTTCAACAAGGATAGTATGGAAACGTCTGTTTTCTAAAGTGAGCAATCACTCCCAAACTTGTCTCTTGATGCTGATGGCAATAACCTCAGTGGTGTTTATTTAATCAACTTGGAATAGATAAAAGGTAGCCCGGGGTGACATTGTGTTTATGATGGTGTTATCTCACATAACTTATTTCATTTTGCATTGTACTTGCTACACGAAATGCCCAGGATTACTCTATTACTCCATGGTGCATAATACAGATTTTATTCAGCTAAAAATCCAATTACAGGAACACTAGAACTATGAGAATGACTAGAACAAGCAGCTGTTTGCATGACATGCGATGTTGCACTTTTTTTAGCATGGAATGCTCCCTCATATTCAAAATGGACACAAGGATGACTTTCATGCTAAAACATAGCAGAGAAATCTAGATCAGCATTCTGCATTATTTTTACAAATAAAATTATGAAAATTTCACACAAGCCTAAAAAGAGATTGCACGGGGAAACCATTGGAAGTGAACCACACAGCTAGACAGAGGCACCTAAAACGGAAACATTACTGCACTGAACTACCTGACTAGGACCCACTCCAAGATAATACATTGTTTTTATATAGGGCCTAGTACCACAGTTTAGCAGTTTGGGAAGATTGTGAAAAAGATGTGTTGCTTTTATCTAATTTAATTGTACTCAACTTATCAACACAGAAAGCTGAAAGGTTGTAATGGCCATGCTTGAGATTCAACACTATGGCGGTCATTACAACATTGGCGGTAAAAGCTGCTTACCGCCGTGCAGAAGACCGCCAACACACCGCCGTGGCGTGGAAAACCGCCACAGCTATTATGACCCACATTTCGGAATCTGCCAAAATTCAGACACGCACACAAGTCCGCCACACCAAAGGTCAGTGATAAACTGGCGAAAACAAAACCTCCACCGTCACGCCAACAGAAATAGGCCCACACTATCACGACCCACGAATCCACACGGCGGTCTTTCAACTGCAGTATTCCATTGGCGGTACACACCGCCGCGCTCAAAATACACACACATTTACAAAACACAGCCACATTGGACAATTCGAAATACACACACCTGATATACATACACACACCACTCCCACACACCCAATACAATATAAAACCCACATCCACATCACCCACAAACCCCCACGACAAAAAAAATCCAAAAGAAGCCCAGAGAGAGAGCACCAGCAAGAACAACAGCATCCACAGGCACACAACACCATCACCCACACAACTTCCACGCACCTCACACAACACACCACTACATATCACCACACTTATCACCACACACTCCACCCCACACATCACCTACACCACCCCATGGCAAGGCAAAGACACCCCAGGTTCTCGGAGGAGGAGCTCAGGGTCATGGTGGAGGAAATCGTCTGGTTAGAGCCACAGCTATTCGGAGCACAGGTGCAGCACACCTCCATTGCAAGGAAGATGGAGCTATGGCGAAGAATAGTGGACAGGGTCAACGCAGTGGGACAGCACCTAAGAAATGGGGAGGACATCAGGAAGAGGTGGACCGACCTACGGGGGAAGGTGCGTTCCGTGGTCTCAAGACACCACCTGGCGGTTCAGCGGACTGGCGGCGGACCCCCACCTCCTCCCCCACAACTATCAACATGGGAGGAGCAAGTCTTGGCAATTCTGCATCCTGAGGGCCTCGCAGGAGTAGCTGGAGGAATGGACTCTGGTAAGTCCAATCATAAATATTACAACCCCCACCATACCTGCATGCTATTACATACCCCCACCCTCACTCCCAGCACCCTAACTCCTCACATATGTCCCAACATCACTAACCACCCATCCCAACACCAAGCCCTGCATGCAACAACAAAGCATGGACACCCATCACTAAAGCATGCCCACTGCACATACCCATACAACCCCCTAAACCATCATCACACAAGGTCCCAGACAGGAATGCAAACACTGGGGTACACGGTCACCCACCCATTGCACACCATGACACACACGGATGTAATAACCATCCTTTTATACCCCTGCAGGACCCCTACCCAACTTCACCGGACAGGAGGGTCCACACATGTCCACACCACCAACAGAAGAGGCCCACAGTGATGACAGCAGCTCTGTCCAACTGGATCTAGATGACCAGCCCGGCCCAGCGGGGACCTCAGGACAGTCGGTTCCCATCACACAGTCACAGGCCACTACAGACCTTCCACCCTCTGGAAACACCACCACAGCACCCACCCAGCGGGCCCATACCTCTGTCTCCGTTTCAGGAGACCCAGCGCCTGCAGGAGGAACAGTATATGGGCTTCAGGGAGGAACTCAGAACCATCAGCTCCACCCTGGGCACCATCATAGGGGTGCTGAAGGAACTTGTGAACACCAGGAGGGACACGGTGGCACTACAAGGGGCCCCTGACTCGAGCATGGATGATGAACTGCCCACCACCTCCGCCGGCGCTAGTGGACAGGACGCCCTGCCACAGGACCACCACACCAGCACCCCACCCACTGCAGAGGGAGAACCACCCCGCAAACGGTCCCTGAGATCCAGGACAAAGACAGAGCACGAGGCCAAGACCCCTGCCAAGAAATGAGACCACCCTGATTGTCATCCTACTGTCCCACTTTGTCACCCTGTCCATACTTTAACTGCCCCAGCTCCACCTCCTATGCCCATATGGGCAATGCACCTGTGAGACTAATACACTGGACTCTGCCATGACATTCCACCGCCATCACCCCTCACCATTTCACTACCCCCTCCAATATTGAGCACTTAAATAAACACACCTAAATCACAAAACAATCTGGAGTCTGTCTGTGATTTCGAAATAGTGTATTAGCAATTACAGTGACAAAATGTTTTTTAAATAGTAATGTCAACATACCTATGTCACACAGCTCTAGTCCATGAGGAATCTAAGCATATGTCACACAGTGGGACCCACATCTGTGAAATCGTAAGGGAAAGTGACAACTCAGTGACCATACACTGGGTGAAAACGACACACAGTAGAGAGGTAGTAGTGTTAAAGTACATGTAGTAGGCAGGTTTGTATTCTTACCTGTGTCTCACTGGAAATATTGCTGGATCACTGAGTCCCTGTTGTGCATGTCTTCTTCCTCTGCTTCCTCGTCTTCACTGTCCACAGGCTCCACAGCTGCAACAACACAGCCATCTGGACCATCCTCCTGCAGAAAAGGCACCTGTCGTCGCAAAGCCAAGTTATGAGGCATACAGCAGGCCACGATGATCTGGCACACCTTCTTTGGTGAGTAGAATAGGGATCCACCTGTCATATGGAGGCACCGGAACATGGCCTTCAGGAGGCCGAAGGTCCGCTCGATCACCCTCCTAGTTCGCCCATGGGCCTCATTGTAGCGTTCCTCTGCCCTTGTCCTGGGATTCCTCACTGGGGTCAGTAGCCATGAGAGGTTGGGTAACCAGAGTCACCTGGAAATGGTGAAGGACAACTGTTAGACACACACGAGCCTGGAGGGATATCCCCAGACCCAGACAACCATTCCCACTGACTTGCTTCCAGGTGCTCACCTAATAGCCACACACGGTGCCTCTGGAGTTGACCCATCACATAAGGGATGCTGCTATTCCGCAGGATGTAGGCGTCATGCACTGAGCCAGGGAACATGGCATTCACATGGGAGATGTACTGGTCTGCCAAACATACCATCTGAACATTCATCGAATGATAACTCTTCCGGTTTCTGGACACCTGTTCACTCCTGTGGGGGTGGGCCAAAGCCACATGGGTCCAATCAATGGCACCTATGATGTTGGGGATATGTCCCAGGGCATAGAAATCCCCTTTCACTGTAGGCAAATCCTCCACCTGAGGGAAAACGATGTAGCTCCGCATGTGTTTCAGAAGGGCAGACGACACTCTGGACAATACGTTGGAAAACATAGTCTGGGACATCCCTGATGCCATGGCCACTGTTGTTTGAAATGACCCACTTGCAAGGAAATGGAGCACTGACAGCACCTGCACTTGAGGGGGGGATTCCTGTGGGATGGCGGATTGCTGACATCAGGTCTGGCTCCAACTGGGTACACAGATCCTGGATTGTGGCACGGTCAAGCCTGTATGTGATAATTAAATGTCGCTCCTCCATTGTCGACAGGTCCACCAACGGTCGGTACACCGGAGGATGCCACCATCTCCTCACATGTCCCAGCGGACGGTGCCTATGAAGGACAACAGCGAGCACAGAGTCAAACAACTCAGAGGTACGTACCCACAGTTTACACAGAACACCATTCATACACAAAAGGTGGCCTGTATGTGTGTTGAGTCTAGGCCTAGGTCTGAGTGATGCAGTTGAAAATGAAGCCAGGTGGGCCCCTGAAATGGCGGCTGCCTGACCTGTAAAGTAGGACAATGGGATGTGAGGTAACTGCTCTGGCGTTGGACACCGCCGCGGTAGGCGGTCGAAGACGGCGGAGCAATGCTGCATTGGTTAACATTGGACACTATGGGTCCCAGTAGCCAATGACGATGTGCGCCGGCGGTGACGGTAATCACTGCTGCGGACGTGACCGCCATTTTCTATCACTTCAATCACTCGATACCTGATCTTCGACAGGAGAGGACTTACACTGCAAGTGCTACTGTGACCTCGTTCTGGAAGAGAAAATGGCTCGAGTGTCTGGGGAAAGGGACATCGGAGGAATTGGAGAAACTCGTGGATGGGGTCCTCCCCCAGTACACGCTACTCGACGGTCCTCCAGACAAACAGGTAAGTACACAGGGAGCATGTTGTATGGGCTATGCCTGTGTGGAGAGGGCTGGATGTAAGAAGGAAGGGGGCAGAGTGCTGCATGCATGAAAGACGGCGAATGCATGTGCCACATGGCAAGGGTAGGGATGGGGGCCAATCACTTTGACGGTGCAGTTGGTAATAACTTCTCTTTTTCCCCTGTACATTTCATGTAGGTCAGCGCCCACCAGAAGAAAGACATTGGGCGTGCCATCGCCAAGGACATCCGGACCCTGGCGGTCTACCACAGATGGAGCACCCACTGCCGGAAGAGATGGGAGGACATTCGCCGCTGGAGCAAGAAGACGGCGGAGGCTCAGCTGGGGATGGCCTCCCAACGTGGGAGGGGTGCCGGTCGCACCATGACCCCCCTGATGTTCAGGATCCTGGCGGTGGCAAACCTGGAATTGTATGGGTGCTTGAGGGCATCACAGCAGACACAAGGGGGTGAGTACACTCTCATTCTGCTGACTTTGCGCGTATTACGAGGTGTCTGGGTGGGGGAGGTGGGCTGTGGGTTTCCCTAGGCCAGGGCGAGTTCCGTGGGCAAGGCCCCTCCGTAAGGCAGGCCATGTGGCACCCCACCCCACCTCTGTAGAGTGCCAAGTACAGCTATTCATGCCCCTCTGTCATCTATGTGTGCAGATGTCGTCCATAGCCTTGTAGGCCATTTCCCAGGAATTGAACAGTGGAGCCCAAGAGTGCGGTGTAGTGCAGGGGGCTTCTGTGTCTGTCGTGTCCGCCAACGGTAGCGGTAATGCATGCACTCAACAGGCGGAGGAGCAGTGGCACCGGAGCACAAGGGAGCTGCATCCCACTTGGCCCTGGAGGGCGACACTACGGAGTCAGAATTTACCAGTGGGTCAGAGGGCGAGGGGAGCTCCACGGCAGGGACAGGTGCTGATACCAGCGACACGGACTCGTCCTCTGATGGGAGCTCCCTTGTGGTGGCAGCAACATCTGTGCACCCTGCATCTACAGGTACAGCCGCCACCCCCCTACCAGTACCGCCCTCCCAGTAGCCCCTCAGCCTTTGCCCCGTGCCCACTCATCCAGGAGGGTGGGCATCACCTTTGCCCCAGGCACCTCAGGCCTTGCCCCAGTCACCCCTGCTGCCCTCAGTGAGGAGGCCATTGACCTCCTCAGGTCCCTCACTGTTGGGCAGTCTAACATTTTGAATGCCATCAAGGGTGTAGAGAGACAGTTGCAACAAGCAAATGCATTCCTGGAGGACATTCATTCTGGTCAGGCGGCCCTTCACTGAGCTTTTCAGACTCTGGCCTCAGCACTGATGGCAGCCATTGTCCCCGTCTCTAGCCTCCCCCATCCAACGTCCTCCACCCTGACCCAATCCCCTGTACCTCTGCCTATACCAAGCACACCTACAGACCAACATGCACACACCTCAACACACAAGGGAAGCTCAGGCTAACATAAGCACCACACATCCCACAGGCACTCACGCAAGCATCACACACATGCAGACACACCAACATCCACTGCCTCCACTGTGTCCCCCTCCTCCTCGTCTCCCTCCTCCCTCCCAGTCTCACTACATCCTCAGCCACTACGTCCCTCTCCAGCACACCCACCACCACACCCGCTCACGTGCAGTCACCACCCCCACTACCATTCACATGTCCCCTGTGTCCTCTCCAAGTGTGTCTGTGACGCCCCCTCCCAAGATACACAAACGCAGGCACACACCCACCCAACAGCCATCCACCTCACGACAGCCACAGCCTCCAGCGCATGCACCTTCACCCAAAGTCACCAAACGTACACCTCCTACAGCTACCACCTCTTCCTCCACTCCCAAACCCCCTCCATCTACCCGTCCCAGTGTGTCCCAAAAACTTTTGCTGTCCACCCTTGACCTCTTTCCCACACTTCCCCCACCCCGTCCATCTCCTAGGTCCCGAACTAGCACCTCAGCCACAACATCTCCGGGACCAGTGGTGCCTGTAGTCACCGGAATGTGGAGTGCACCGGCCACCAGGACAGCCAGTGTGGCACGGAGCCACAGCACAGACAGTCCCCCACCTGTGAAGCATCAGAAGTTGGCCAGTGCCTGGCGGGAGAGGGGGAAGACTCCAGCCACCAAAGCCGCTCCCAGGGGTCCGGTTGGAAGTGTGGAGTCAGCTGTGACACCTTCCAAGGTGGGGAAGGGCCACAAGAAACCCGGCAAGTCTGGGAAGAGTAGCACGGTGGAGAAGACCGCCATCATCCCTGCTGCACAGAAGGCCAGCAGCAGCCCAGCTGCCCAGGAGGCCACCGCCAGCACCATCCCAGCTGCCCAGGAGGCCACCGCTAGCACCATCCCAGCTGCCCAGGAGGCCACCGCCAGCCCCAGCCCAGCTGCCCAGGAGGCCACTGCCAGCACCATCCCAGCTGCCCAGGAGGCCAAAGCCAGCACCATCCCAGCTGCCCAGGAGGCCACCGCCAGCCCCAGCCCAGCTGCCCAGGAAGCAACCGCCAGCACCAGCCCAGCTGGGCCATGAAGGACCGCCAGCAAAAGGCCCGTTGGGCCATGAAGGACCGCCCAAAAGGACCCTGCAATGTAGACCGCCATCTGAAGCACCGCTGAAAAGGGCACCGCCATCTGAAGCACCGCTGAACAGGGCACCGCCATCTGAAGCACCGCTAGCCCATGAGCTGCAGGGGCACTGACGCAACTGGGTCCATCACGGGGTGAATGATGCACTCTGGGCACCATGCCCCCTCCAGAACCAGTGGAGACTGTCATCCACTACCTCTGTCCTTAACAGGATGAAGCACTCTGGGCACCATGCCCCCTCCAGAACCAGTGGAGACTGTCATCCACTACCTCTGTCCTTAACAGGAAGAAGCACTCTGGGCACCATGCCCCCTCCAGAACCAGTGGAGACTGTCATCCACTTGTGAGACTGTGGCTTTGCACTCCCCAGGATTGAACATTGGGCAGACCACCCACTGTATAGACTTGTGAGACTGTGGCTTTGCACTCCCCAGGATTGAACGGTGGGCAGACCACCCACTGTATAGACTTGTGAGACTGTGGCTTTGCACTCCCCAGGATTGAACAGTGGGCATGTGGCCCCCTCGTGGATTTGTCGTCGTGCACTCAAGCGGCTGAGGTGCCCGCCCTTTCCCTCCCCCTGAGGTGCCTGTTTAGTTGCTGTCTTATGCCCCTGCAGTGTTCTCTCCATCATGGTCGGGGATCTTGTGTGGGCCTCGCCCATACCGTGTGGTCCCAGTGTTCCACGGACTTTCTTTGTGCACTACCTGGACTACTATGCTTGGTATTTATTTTGTACATGGTGTATACATATATTTCTACCAACTTTTTTTTAATATATTCCAATGGTTACACTAATTTTCTATTGTCTTTGCACTCTTCCGGGGGGTTTGGGGGGTGTAACTGTGATGTATTGATATGCATTAGTGTGTGTGTTGCAGTGGGTGAGGGTGGGGGTGTTGCGTGTGTGTGTCCCTGTTTTTTTCCCTCCCCCCTCCCCTGTGTCGTAGGTGCAGTACTCACCGTGGGCTTCGCCGCCGGCGTTCGTGCTCCTGGTAGAGGAGCAGGAAGACTATCGCAGGTAGAATTTGGAGTTCCGGTTCCATGGTGTCCTCGTTCCTCGTGGAGTGTGTAGAGGTGAGCGTTTTCCCTTCAAAATTCCAGTTTCCGCCGTGTTTTTATCCGCGGTGAATCCGCCCCGGAAAAGGTGGCGGATTGGCCTGTCATAATAGTGTGGGTGGTGCATTGTCTCCCGCCTGTCTGTTGGCGGTGACCGCCGCGCTGTTTGTACCGCCGTGGCGGTCGGAGTGTTAAAGTGGCTGTCTTTGTTGGCGGTTGCCGCCACGGTCGTAATTGCAAATTTTTTACTGCCGGCCTGTTGGCGGTTTTACCGCCGCTTTAACACCGTCCGCCAGGGTTGTAATGACCACCTATGACTGGCAGGCCACAAAACAATTGAGATGCTCAAGAAATACTGCTTTACAGAAAGGGAAATAAAAAACATACAAATGTGTGCCTTGGGATTTATTTTCTCAAATGTAGCTTATTTAATTGAAAAATCTTGCCTCAGACACTCTGTCCGCCCCCCCACCCTTTGTTTGTCTTCCCTCTTCCTTTCTCTCATTCTATAAGATCCTTACTTTCCTGTGTTTACCTTCTCCATACAACTTTTTAAGTTAATTGCCTTCATTTTTACTTTTTCACATCACTTACCATAGTCCACCATATCTCCCACTAATGTGTGAAAGTGCCACTTTAATCAATGGCAACAGGTGATCTTGAGACAGTCCTGTTTAACTGAGCTTGGATACATGCTTGTTAGAAATGGGGTCTTTAGTTGGCAGTCAGGTTACCCCCTGTCCAAGCAAGGACCCTCACTCTAGCCAGGGTAAAGGAGAATCACCCTCTGTTAACCCCCGCTCACCCCCTTGGAGCTTGGCACAAGCAAGCAGACTTAACTTCAGAGTCTAGATGTAAAGTATTTGTACCAACACACTCAGTAACTCAATGAAAAAACTACAAAATGACACAACACAGGTTTGAAAAAATAGGAAATATTTATCTAACAAAACAAGACCAAAATAACAAAAATCCAACATACACAAGTCAAGTTATCAATTTTAAAAGAAAAAGAGTCTTACATCCTTTAGTAAACAGTAAAAACACTGTTATCGTTGAAAAGTACCTGGGTAGTGTCAAAATAACATGCACGCCGAGTGTGCGTCGAAAAGGTTAGCGATGTGTCGATTTCTCACCCGCAAGTGAGACCATACGGTGTTTCTCCTTCTCCGGTGGGGTTGGTGTGCATCATTTTTCCTCTCTGCAGGAGAGTGATGCGTCGATCTGGGCAAGCACTCTGGTCTGGGCAGGCATTGTGTCATTTTTCTGCTCCCAGCAAGGTTTGTGTTGAAAATCCTGCCACACGGTAACAGCAAAACCGTGCAATGTGGGTAGCGACATTAACAACCTCTGTCAGCAGGTGTTGCACGTCGTCTCTCCAGCTTTCTCCAGTCTTGGTCTGCCAGCATCACCTTCCAAGGCCCTAGGAACTGGATAATGCACCACTTAGCAGGGCAGGAGTCTCAGCAGAGAGTCCAGGTGCTGGCAGGAGAAGTCTTTGATGGCCTTGAGACGTCAACAAACGGAGGCAAGCTCAGGACAATCCCTTGGAGATTTCTTCACAAGCAGGAATGCACAACAAAGTCCAGTCTTTGTCCCCTTGCACAGGCAGAAGCAGCAACTGCAGGATAGCTCCACAAAGCACAGTCACAGACAGGGCAGCACCTCTCCTCAGCTCTTTAGCTCCTCTCCAGGCAGAAGTTCCTCTTGATGACCAAAAGTGTTCTAAAGTCTGAGGTTTTGGGTGCTCTTCTTATACCCATTTTGGCCTTTGAAGTAGACCTACTTCAAGGGAAAGTCTCTCTTGTTTGTGAAATCCTGCCTTGCCCAGGCCAGGCCCCAAACACACACCAGTGGGTGGGAGACTGCATTGTGTGATGGCAGGCACAGCCCTTTCGGGTGTAAGTGACCACTCCTCCCCTCCTTCCTAGCACAGATGGCTCACCAGGATATACAGGCTACACCCCAGCTCCCTTTGTGTCACTGTCTAGAGAGAGGTGCAAACAGCCCAATTGTCAAACTGACCCAGACAGGGAATCCACAAACAGGCAGAGTCACAGAATGGTTTAAGCAAGAAAATGCCCACTTTCTAAAAGTGGCATTATAAACACACAATCTCAAAACCAACTTTACTAAAATATGTATCTTTAAATTTTGAGCTCAGAGACCCCAAACTTCACATGTCTATCTTTTCCCAAATGGAATCTATGCTTTAATCATTTTTAAATGTAGCCCCCTGTTAACCTAGAAGAGAGATAGGCCTTGCAACAGTGAAAAACGAATTTGGCATTATTTCACTGTCAGGACATATAAAACACATTAGTATATGTCCTACCTTTAACATACACTGCACCCTGCCCATGGGGCTGCCTACGGCCTACCTTAGGGGTGTCTTACATGTAAGAAAAGGGAAGCTTTACGCCTGACAAGTGGGTACACTTGCCAAGTCGAACTGGCAGTTAAAATCTGCACACACAGACATTGCAGTGGCAGGTCTGAGCCATGTTTACAGGTCTACTAATGTGGGTGGCACAATCAGTGCTGCAGGCCCACTAGTAGCATTTGATTTACAGGCCCTGGGTATCTCTAGTGCACTGTACTAGGGACTTACCAGTACATCAAATATGCCAGTCATGGAAAGCCAATTACATACACATTTTATACAGGAGCACTTGCCCTTTAGCACTGGATAGTAGAGGTAAAGTGCCCAGAGTAACAAAAACAGCAAAAACAGAGTCCAGCACACATCAACAACCTGGGAAACAGAGACACAAAGTTAGGGGGAGACCACGCCAAGGATGAAAAGTCTAACACGTGTCCCCCCCCAGCTGAAAGTGGGGAGCAACTACCCAACATCATGGGAGTTCTCATCACTAAGGCGGAAGAATCTGGACAGACCATCAGCATTGGTGTGTTCTGTGCCAGGGCGGTGTTCTACCGTAAAGTCCATACCCTCTAGTGAAATGGACCACCTCAACAGTTTGGGATTCTCACCCCTCATATGCATTAACCATCTGAGGGGCCTGTGGTCGGTCTGAACCCGGAAGTGAGTCCCAAACAAGTAGGGTCTTAGCTTCTTCGTACCCAGACCACAGCGAAAGCTTCACACTCTATGGCACTCCACCTACGTTCCCTGGGAAGTAACCTCTTGCTAATGAAGGCTACAGGTTGATCCAGGCCCTCTGCGTTAAGCTGTGAGAGTACTGCTCCAATACCATGCTCTGAGGCGTCTGTTTGCACAACAAATTCCTTGGAATAGTCAGGTGCCTTCAGCACATGTGCTGTGCACATGTCAGCCTTCAGGGCATCAAAAGCCGTCTGGCAAGACTCAGTCCAGATCACCTTTCTGGGCTGCTTTTTGGAGGTCAACTCAGTCAAGGGAGCAACAATTGTGCCATACCACTTGACAAACCTCCTATAGTATCCTGTGAGACCTAAAAAAGCTCTCACTTCAGTCTGGGTCTTGGGAGGCTCCCAAGCCAGAATGGTATCAATCTTTAGGGGTGCCACCTGGCCACTTCCCACCTGGTGTCCCAAGTACACCACATAACCCTGCTCTATTTGGCACTTGCTTGCCTTAATTATGAGTCCTGTATTTTTCAGGGCCTCCAACACCTTACAGAGGTGTTGCAAGTGTTCCTTCCATGTGGAACTGAAGACAGCAATGTCATCCAGGTATGCAGCACTGAACTCATCCAGCCCAGCCAACACCTGGTTGACCAACCTCTGAAAGGTGACAGGGGCATTTTTCATCCCAAATGGATGGCATCACTTTAAACTGAAAGTGCACATCTGGGGTAGAAAATGCAGACTTCTCCATCGCCCCCTCAGTCAAGGCAATTTGCCAATACCCAGATGTTAAATCAAACGTGCTGAGGTATTTGGCACCTCCCACTCGATCTATGAGCTCGTCAGCTTGGGTGGTGGGGTGCACGTCAGTTTTAGTGACCGCATTGAGAACCCGGTAGTCCACGCAGAACCGGAGTTCCGGGGTGGCACCAGGAGCAGCAGCCTTTGGGACCAAAACCACAGGACTGGCCCAAGGTCTGCTGGAATGCTCAATAACCCCTAGGGTTAACATCTTGGATGCCTCATCCTTGATGTTAGCTCTGACCTTGTCAGTCAGGGGTATACTATCCCCAGTGTCCACATCATGTGTGTACAAGTGTGTGACCCCTGGGATCAAGGAAAACAGTGAGACGAACTGTCCCAACACCAGGCAACAGTCCATGTGCTGCTCTGCAGTCAGGGAGTGGGAGAGGTTCACTCCCTCCACAGACCCATCTATTTCTCCTGCAGACAGGAGGTCAGGAAGAGGGTCACTCTCCTCCTCTACCTCGTCAGCTGTCACTATGAGCATGGACAACTCTGTCTGCTCAAAGTGTGGCTTGAGCTGGTTAACATTCAGGACCCTTGAAGGGTTCCTGGGAGTCTGCAATTCCACCAGGTAGGTGACTTCACTCTTGCGCTTCACCACCACAAATGGCCCAGTCCACTTGTCCTGGAGCCCCCTAGGCTCCACTGGTGCCATCACCCACACTTTCTGACCAGGTTGAAACTCGACCAGAATGGCATTCTGGTCATACCACCATTTCATATCCTCCTGGCTTGCTTCTAGGTTCTCCTGTGAGAAACTCCTAAAGCAGTCAGTCTGGTTTCTTAGAGCCAGTATGTAACTGAATATATCCTGGGGGGGTTTACTAGGAGCTTTTCCAAAGCCTCCTTCATCAGACTTAACGGTCCCTTCACAGGGTGGCCATAGATCAGCTCAAAGGGACTAAAGCCAAGGCCCTTTTGAGGCACCTCCCTGTAAGCAAACAGAAGGCATAGCAAGAGGACGTCCCACTTCCACCTCAAGGGTTCTGACAGGCCCATGATCATGCCTTTCAGGGTGCACTTGAATCTCTCAACCAGGCCATTACTTTGGGGGTGGTAAGGTGTGGTGAACTTGTAGGTTACCCCACACACCTTCCACAGAGACTTCATTTATGTTGATAGGAAGTTGGTACCCCTATCGGACAGCACTTCCTTGGGGAATCCCATGCGGGTAAAAACTCCCATCAAGGCACGGCCCACTACAGGGGCAGTGATTGATCTTAAAGGAATGGCTTCTGGGTACCGGGTGGCATGGTCCACCAAGACCAGGATAAACCTGTTGCCCATGGCTGTCTTGGGATCCAGAGGCCCCACAATTTCAATACCAACTCTTTCAAAGGGGATACTAACAACAGGAAAAGGTTGGAGGGGAGCTTTACATTTCCCCCCACTCTTACCACTTGCCTGACAAGTTGGGCAAGAACTTCAATGAGCATCAGAGTGCCTGCACATTTGGGCCAATGGAAGTGGGTGACAAGCGCTCAAAGGTCTTGTCCTGCCCCAAATGACCAGCTAAAGGCACATCATTAGCCAGACCCAGTAGGAAGGCTCTGAAGCACTGGGGTACAACCAGCACACGGGCTGACTCAGGCTCAGGAACCTCAGGCTTGCTATCTAGGAGGCCATTCTCCCAGTAACTCAAATGGGATCTAGGCTCCTTTTCAGATGCCTGGTCTGCAGCCTGCTGCCGCAAACCCTCCATAGTACGGCATGACTTTTGTGCCTCACAGAATGCTTCCCTGGTGGGCTTCCCTTCCTGCTGCCACTTTGAAAACTCAGGGACCTCACCCAGTTCAGCCACCTGTTCCCCTGTAGGCTCCAGGGCCTCCCCCTCAGGTTCAGCCTCCTCCTGGACTGTGGGAACTTCTGGGGCCGGTTTCCCGTGCCCCTTGCCCTTCCTCCTTCTGGCAGACAGATGGGCCACTCCTTCAGGCTCCAGGGTCTCCGGATCACCCTGACGTACTGCCATTGACCTGGTGGATACGCATACCCACCCAGGCAGAACCAACATCTCCAAGTGTGACCTGTGTTCCACCTCCTTCCAAAGGGAATCCTTCAGGTAATTTCCAAGCAAACAATATACGGGCATGGTCGGACTCACTACTACTTTCAAGGAACCTGAGACCCCCCCTCATTCAAAGGGAACTTGCGCCATTCTGCCCAGGCGCTCTGAGTTGTCTACCGCAACTACTTGATGAAGTACCGGGGATCTATCTGCTCTTTAGACACCAGGTGACTCCTCACTGTAGTCACTCTGGCTCCTGTGTCTCTCGGAGCCTCCACCCTCTGTCCATTGATGGTCACCCACTGCCTGTACTTTTTAGTGTTCTCAGGCACTAGGGTTCTCTGAACCATCTCACTGTCCCCTAGTGAGACAAGGGTCATCTCAGCTGGCTCCCACCCACCTGGAACCAACTCCTCCCCAAGCGCTACACAAGCCAAACCCTGGGACTGCGCACCAGTGGATGCCGTGTAGTCTTCGGGCATTTGGAGTCCCCCCTCATGTGACCCGCTTGGTCACATGCATAGCACTTATGTGTGGGACCCCCTGCCACAGGTTTCCCTTTGGAGAACCATGGCTTCTTATCACTGAGTGGCTGGGAATCCTTTACTGGGAATCAGATTGGGGCCCTTTATAGAACTCCCCCTGTTTACCCTTCCCCCCCTTTCTTCTGAGAGGGACCCTGCCCACCCTTGATGTGGTCTCCCCATACCTCTTTTGACCCTGGTTCTCTCCCAGCAGTCCGCTTCCTGCGCAAGCTTCCTGGGGTCAGTCAGCTTGCTGTAAATTAGGTGCTGGCACAGCTCTGGAAAACATAAACTGTACAAGTGCTCCCAAGCAATCAGATTGTAAAACCCCTCATACATTGTCACCTTACTGCCCTTCACCCAACCATCCAGTGACCTGCAGAATGAATCAACACATTCCAACCATGTTTGGTATTCCTTCTTCTTATAGGACCTAAAATTGTCCTTATACTGATCAGGGGTGAGACCATACCTAGTGATCAGGGCATCCTTCATGATAGGGTAAGTGAGCCCCTGGGGATCCCCTAAGGATGTCAGAGTATCTCTTCCCTCTACCTCAAAGTGCTTCCACAGACCTGCCCCCCAATGAGCTTCAGAGACCAGATTCATATGGAGAGCAGACTCATACCCCTTAAATAACAGCAGTATGTCATCCTCCCTCTTGTAATCCTTCACAAGGTCCTTAGGAATGTGCACCCTCCTCTCAGGCTGCACTTTGATGTTGCTGCCACCACCCCTACTAGACTGGCTCCTCTGACCCAGCTCCCTCAAGCTGAGCTCATGAGCCAACAATAACTTGTTCTCCTCTATGGTCATCCTCATTTGCTCTGGTGAGCACTATCTGTCTGTCTGTCTGTCCTGCAACTCTTTAGGAGTCAGACCCTTAGATGAGACACTGCTACCTGCCCTGGAGATCCTCCTCCCAGACAGAACAGGACCACCCACAATACCATTGTGGATGCTCTGCACCTCCTCCTCACCCTCCTCCTCATCTCCCATGTGCCCCTCAGCTTCCTTGGATGCCACCCAGGCCCTCAGTGCCTTTTGCAGCTCCTCCTTCCTGGTGGGGCTCTTAATGGGGCAGGCAAGATCCTTATAGAACTGTTTCAATTGGTCCACTGTGTAACTCTCCAGTTTCCCTAAATCAAAAGCAGCTCCAGTTGATGCATCTCCAGACTGAGACATGATGAAACATCAGCAGAAGTGCAAAGTTCCAAAGGCAGAAAACAAGTTCCCAATGAAGTTCAAAAGTCAATCAAGGATTACCACAAAAATGGAATTAGGGAAAAATCCAATAAAGAGAAAAAGTAAAATAACAAGACAAACAGTATGTGGTCACGTAGTGGTCTGCACTGAAAACAGTAGTGTACACTTAATCACTGTATGCCAAGCATAAATATAAACCCAATCCCACTGCTGCTGCAATGTTAGAAATGGGGTCTTTGGTTGGCAATCAGGGTACCCCCTGTCTAAGCAAGGACCCTCACTCTAGTCAGGGTAAAGGAGAATCACCCTCAGTTAACCCCCTGTCACGCCCTTGGGTGCTTGGCACCAGCAGGCAGGCTTAACTTTAGAGTCTAGGTGTAAAGTATTTGTACCACACAGTAACTCAGTGAAAACACTACAAAATGACACAACACAGGTTTGGAAAAAATAGGAAATATTTATTGTTAGACCTGACAGCCTTAGGGTGGTCACCACAAACTTTTTGCCTTCCTCCCTCCACTTTTTGGACACTGTTTTTTAGGATCTGTGCACTTTACCACTGCTAACCAGTGCTAAAGTGCATATGCTCTCTCCCTTTAAACATGGTAACTTTGGACCATACCCAATTGAATTATTTAGTTTACTTACAAGTCCCTAGTACTGTGCACTATATGTGCCCAGGGCCTGTAGATGAAATGCTACTAGTGGGCCTGCAGCAGTGGTTGTGCCACCCACTTAAGTAGCCCCTCAACCTTGTCTCAGGCCTGCCACTGCAAGGCCTGTGTGTGCAGTTTCACTGCCAATTCGACTTGGTATTTAAAAGTACTTGCCAAGCCTAAAACTCCCCTTTTTCTACATATAAGACACCCCTAAGGTATGCCCTAGGTAACCCATAGGGCAGGGTGCCGTGTAGGCAAAAGGCAGGACATGTACCTATGTAGTTTACATGTCCTGGTAGTGTAAAACTCCCAAATTCATTTTTACACTGCTGTGAGGCCTGCTCCCTTCATAGGCTAACATTGGGGCTGTCCTCATATACTGTTTGAGTGGTAGCGGCTGATCTGAAAGGAGTAAGAAGGTCTTATTTATCATGGCCAGAATGGTGATATAAAATCCTGCTGACTGATGAAGTTGGATTTAATATTACTATTTTAGAAATGTCACTTTTAGAAAGTGAGCATTTCTCTGCACTTAAATCTTCCTGTGCCTTACAATCCACGTCTGGCTGGGTTTAGTTGACAGCTCCTTGTGCATTCATTCAGACACACCCCAAACACAGGATACACAGCCTCACTTGCATACATCTGCATTTTGAATGGGTCTTCCTGGGCTGGGAGGGTGGAGGGCCTGCTCTCACACAAAGGACTGCCACACCCCCTACTGGGACCCTGGTAGACAGGGTTGAACTGAAAGGGGACCTGGTGCATTTCTAAGCCACTCTTTGAAGTCTCCCTCACTTCAAAGGCACATTTGGGTATATAAACTGCCCCTTCCAACTAAGACACTTCCTGGAGAAGAAACTTGTGACCAGAACCTGCATCCTGCCAAGAAGAACTGCCTGGCTGCCCAAAGGACTTACCTGACTGCTTTCTGTGAAGGACTGCTGCCTTGCTGTTGCCCTGCTGCCTTGCTGCTCCCTGGCTGTGGTGAAGAAGTGCTCTCCAAGGGCTTGGATAGAGCTTACCTCCTGTCCTCTGAAGTCTCAGGACCAAAAAGACTTCTCTCTTGCAACTGGACTCCTTGTGTGGCGAAACTTTGACGCACAGCTTGCTAAAACTGACGCACAGCCTGCCCCGCGGTGAGAAATTCACTGTACGCCGAAGCGGAATGACGCAGCCTGACTTCGCAAGGAGAAGATCGATGCGGCACCTGCGTTGCGACCGGAACTTTGATGCACGGCCCACCGGATCAACGCACAGCCGACCTGGGACGACGCAGCCCAACTTCCAGAGGGGGAATCGACGCAATGCCTGCCGCGTGGAAGAAACTTGATGTGGGGATTGCAGGGGGTACAAGTAATGCATCCTATTGAATGTGCACTAGGGGGTGCTGGCAGGTGATGTCTAATTACTCCTGGCGTGAAGTGAAGGGAGCAGTGTGACAAAGGAGTTAAGGTCACACCAGACAATAAATTCTTACATTAAATCAAAGTGAGTATGCATTGAAATAGGAGACACCAATTGTGGTAGTTACAAAGGGGGTAATTCATATGAGTGTATCTTGGTGGGGTCAGTGAGCCCTATTGCGATTCATCAGTGGGCTTAGTTTCATCATCAGTAGCAAAGATGTGCAGGCCTTTGTCGTCATCCTCTTCCACAGTGGTGACTTGCACGGCAGCTGCCGCCTGTAAAGCCTGCCGTTTGTTTTCAATGATCTGTTCCATGTTTGGGGGTGTCATTGGAGAGGACTGTGATGCAGAATGCCCTGGAGTCCTGCCCCGTGGCTTCCAGCAAGGATTTGGAGAAGCTGAGGTCTTGGCAGGGCAGGTTGGAGTGTTCATGCCATAGTGCTGATCCACCCTGTCCCAGGCGTCTTTGGGATCAGTGATGAAATGGGAAGCGCCTTCAAATAGGACTTTAAGGGGCACTGGGAATAGAAGTGAGTATTGGACTCCTAATTGTCATAGGTGTTTCTTGACTCCAGGAAGGAGGCTCATTGCCACTGCATCCCCCTAGTGTAGTCAAGGAACAGCATAACCACTTTATCCTCTACCCAAAGAGGGCCGTAACGACAAGCTGCTTGGAGAATGGTGTCCCAATCGTTGAAATGGAACAGTTTTGCCAACATCGGGTGTGGGGGAGACCGGGAGGAGGGAGGCTGCCAGACCGGAACTCAGTGCACTCTCTCCAACATGAAGAAGGGGGTGAGGTCTGAAGTAGGAGTAAATTATTTAAACCAGGTTCCTAGATAAGAAATTGGATCCTGGCCTTCCACTCCTTCCGGCAGGCCTAAGATCCGCACATTGCTCCTCTGTAAGCGACCTTCAATATTTTCGTACCCCTCCTCCAGGCACCGGACTCACTCCTGTAGGTCCCGGATAGCACATTTGTTGTCCATGGTGGGTTGCAGAGTGGCCACAGTTCCCTCACTGTCTGTGACTTTGTCTTATAGTTTACGATGGTCATCACAGAGTAAGCTGAGCTCAGTAGCTAGAATTATCTTGACAGAGACATGGGAATGTTCAATTACAGCCAATACTTGATGTAGCTTGTCAGATGTGGACATCGCTGAGGTCATACCTGCCAGCGGCGTATCAATGATGGCAGACATTGGAGCTGTACCAGTGGAGGAGGGGCCAAGGACGGCCGAGCGGAGTCTGCCCATGATGTGAAGTAGGCCACTGGGAAGGTGGAGACGGAGGAGTCTTGGTGAATCCTGCAAGTCTATAGAAGGTTTCCCCTGACTGTGTTTGTCGGGCCAGTGAAGAACTCTTGAGCAACCAGGTAGAGTGGTGAATGCGAGGGTGGAGAGTTGCCCCCCTCTTTCCCCTGCTTGTGCTGGAAGAGTCAAGGTAATTTGGCCTGGCATGGTACAGCAAGATTGATCCAGGTGATCAGGAATGTTGGAGGGCACTGACACCTAGAGAGGCCCCACTCGTGCATCCCAACTTGAACGCCAATGGAGGTGGGTGTCAGTCAGTTTGCCCAATAAACATGATCCCAACAGGTTCCTCCAGCATGTGCTCAGATAGATAGTGTGGCGTGTCCTCTCCCCGCTCGCCCGACCCGAGCGCTGATGTGGGAGGGGAGGGAGGACAAAGGTAGCAGATTGCTGCAGAGTTTTCTCAATGACTCGGTGTACACGTGTGGGAGCTGGGATCACATGTCCCATGATAAGGACCGTGAATGTTGAAGCACTATAGTCAAAGTGCCACGTGTCGGTTCAAATAAGGGAGCCGCCCATTTGCGTGCCATTGAGAGCACATGTGGGGGGGTGATAGGGCATTCCAGCCAGGCTCAGGAGGTTGTAGCAGGCCCTGGCCTGAGCAAAATTGTGGGTGCTAACCACTTGTAGGCACCCTAATCTCAGGCTCAGTATCAGGAGGAGGCATGGCTGGTCTCTGTTCCCGTAGAGAGCCCCTAGCATGCAGCAGGAAGGGCCCACAGTGGTGGGTCGTGAGACAGCAGGATGGAAGGCTTGTCTACGTGCCTACAGCACCAGGAACACAGTCCTCTGCAGGTGATAACCCCCCACCTGCACCGATGAGAGCACTGATGTGGTGGGAGAGTGGAGAAGAGGTCCCAAGTACATGTGCTGCAAGCCGCACTTGTTTGCAGCTGAGGCCGGAGTGTGTGGGTGAACACCGCGGCTCACCTGTGGTTCCTTGCTGTGTAGGAGGCAAAGTCCAATGCACGCCTTAACTGCCATGGTTGGAGCAGCAGCTGCAACCCACAGAATCTTCAGAACTCCCAAAAGGTGGGGCAATACATGACAACGTGAGGTGCATTCAGAGCAGGCCATCCCCTGTTTTGCGTACCCATCAGAGCACCGACTTAAGGGGGGAGATTGGAGAGGCAGCATACAACAGCATCCATCGCTTTCATAGCCTTCTGTTCCCACCTTGCCGTGCCCCCTTATGTTCAGCCACCAAGTGCCGATTTAAGGGGGAGAGAAGTCCAGTGTGTAGGCCTCGGAGCCTGGGGACAGGGGAGTCGGAGGGTTGATGCAATGTAGTTAAGGGGCTCTACTTACTGTCCACCAAAGGTCCCGGCCTCAACAGGATATGATAAGAGAAGGGAGGGGGCAGCGACACTGGGCTCATGGCTGCCAGAGGGTCTAGGCTGCAGCGCTCCTCGCGCGGTTTTAGGGCCAGTGAGGCCTCAGCCACACGTTCCAAGCTCAGTGCATGGGAGCCAGATTGATGCTGTTGGGGCACCAGTGCGGGTAAGTAGGTGATGCTGTGACACACCAGGGTGCCCTGCAGCCAAGGAACGGGGCTCAAGCCCAGATGGCGGATGATTAGAGGGCTGTCAAGCAGAGCCTTAGAGGTTCACATCTACCATCTTGGCTGGTCTGGCCACACCCCCAATACAAATATTTATTCATAATAATACAGAGAAATGTTTTTTTTTCAAGGAGGTAAGGAAAATTAACTTGATAAACAACATTAACATTGACCTGGCTCCAAATTTGATGCCTAAATGCAACAATATTGGGGCATAAAAAGAACATATGTATTAAGTCACTATTGCCACAATTACAAGAATACCAGGAACTATCAAAAAGCAGGGAAAGATGTGACAGATCTGTCCAATCTCCGCCCTATTTCGTTACTACCAGGGATTTCTAAAATATTTGAAAAACATCTTAATCAGGAGCTGTCTGCTTTTCTACAGGAGAATGGGGGATTAGACCCCTCACAGCATGGTTTTTGGGGAGATCATAGCACGGAAACGGCACTGATTTCTACCTCAGATATGATCCGGAGAAGAGGTGACGGGGGTGAGGGGTCGTTTTTGGTTTTACTAGATCTTTCAGCAGCTTTTGACACCATTTCTCACTCTATTCTATGTAACTGGCTTGCCCAAGTTGGAGTAAGAGGGAAGGCCTTGCAGATCCTCAGTTCTTTTTTGTCGGACCGAACCCCAACGGTAGCATGCGGGGATTATAAGGCCTCTCCTTTCCAACTACCCTGCGGCGTCCCGGAGGGTTCCTCCCTTAATCCGACACTTTTTAATCTTTATATGTCGCCATTAGCTAATCTGGTGCGCTCCTTTGGGGCTCAGATCGTCTCGTATGCAGATGATACTCAGCTGATTGTGCCTATTCCACATAATGTGAAGGACTCAAAGGAAAATTTTCACTGCTGTATGACAGCTATTAATAAATGGATGACCTGCAACTGGTTGAAACTTAATGGGGACAAAACAGTGATCATGTACTTGGGGGGTAAAGAGTCCCCTTGGGATAATAACTGGTGGCCACTCGTGTGTGGGAGCTGCCCTTCACCGGTATCAGCCGCCAAAAATTTGGGTATTATGTTTGACGATTTACTGTCTTTTAAACCACAGAGCAATCAGCTGGTTAAGGTTTGTTTTTGGACACTAAAAACTCTCAAGAAAATTCTTCACCTTCTGGAGGAAGACCTTAGACGCCCGATGGTTTTGGCGTTGGTCACCTCTAGACTAGATTACTGTAATTCTTTACTGCTTAATGCTAATAAGTCCTCTCTCGATAAATTAGAGTCTATCCAGAATGCGGCGGCCCGCCTAATTTTAAATATGCCCCATTTTGCCTCTGCTTCTAGGAGTGTGGCATCCCTCCATTGGCTCCCAATCAGGAAGATAATTATGTTTAAGACATTTTGCCTTACGCATAAAGCACTTCAGTCATTAGGATGTGACTATTTAAAAACTACTTTTTCGTTCTATCAACCTCCGAGACTTCTGAGATCAGCTTCTAGATTTATGATCAAGGTCCCACGCTGCAAAAAAGCGAGATGGCGAGATCTTGCTTTTTCGGTGCAAGCATCCAGACTCTGGAATGGTTTGCCGCTTCCGTTGCGACAAATACGGAATCACTTGGCCTTCAGGAAGTGCCTGAAAACCTGGCTCTTCGCAAACTAATTAGCAGTTTCTTTCTCTATTCACTTTTTCTGCATTTAAGGTTTGCATAGCGCTTCGATGCTCCCGCCGGAATGCGCTCTATAAATAATTCAATAAAATACAATACAATTCAATCAGAAGTTTTAGTAACAGAAGAAATAAAACCAGGAAATATACGCAATGCGTTGTGTATAACAAACAATGTCTGAGTGGGACTTGCAGCTGTCAATGTTTTATGTAATTTTAATCAGATTTTATTACATAAAAGAATAGACCAGAAAACATTTACATTTTCTCTCACATGTTCTTTCATAGATTTAGATCTAACAGTGTTGGCAGTGAGCAAGCATTTATATAAAATAGAAGCCTTGGGGCCAGCCAATAAAATGTGAGTTAATTAATTATTACTTGAGGTTGGAGTGAAATCAGGAGAGAGGCAAGCATAACCTATTATATTTACCTTGATAAATGACAACAATGTGTTCTGAAAGGAATTAGGGCAGCCAAACCTCAATTGAAATGGAAAGACAGCTGAGGAGTCCTTCCACATTTCCTGTACATCGTCACAGACTTTACCTATCATCCATTGCTTGTCATTACAAAGGATAGATGAGGAAATATACATATTTGCACATGGTGCACTTATCTATTCCTCTGGTGCACCATAGAGCTGTTCATACAGGGGAAGGACCTCCTCCACCAGCTTATCAAGCTCCTCCGGCGAGAAGGCAGGGGCCCTATCACCTGTAGGACATGGCATGATTGTTCCCAGAGACAGTACACAGCAGCTCGGGTCGTGGAGGTCTTGCTGGCAGCAGTGCCAGGAGTCAAGTGAGAGATGAAGATTGAGATGGATGTCACATCCGTCATATAAGACATCGTCACCGCTGGCGGACATTGCCATTGGTGCAAGACCACCAAAGGCAGCAAAGTGTTCCAGTGGCAATGTCCACGTCGGTTGTATCCACCTACCACCATGCCGACTTCTGCCGGCAGAGTTACATCATTTTCTTAATGCCCAGTAAAGTAGGTCAGGTAGCTGCCATGTTAAAGCTCATAGCTGATTGGTAAAGTTAGATCAAAGTTGCGTCACAAGCTGTGAAAGATATTCATGACATTGTGTTCACTGCTGGCTTTGAGCAAATGTAGGAATATACAGGATTAATATACAGTTTGTAAACCTGATGATTTATGACTAACGGAACTTTAGTGACATTGTCAGCACACCAATGGCAATCTGAAATATGGTATTTGTGTCTCATGAATGTGAAATATGGTAATAATATAATTATCCCAGAGACTTTTCCAAATCATGATTGAAGAAACGGAATGTGATTGCAGTAAGAAGCCATTATTTGCCTAGGCATGTACTGTGTACAATGTTTCTACAATTTCATATGGCATGTCCAAGCATTATGTGTGACATATGCATTTTAACACTTACAATGTAAAGAATGAGTGAAACACATGCATTTTGGTTTAATCATACATAGTTACCCTGGCATGAGAAGAGTGAGAGACCCTCCAGTGTACTGTCCACTAGCATACCATGAAGAATCAACATATCATCTAAATCTACCGACTGGATAGGCATACAATCATGGACTTTTAGGCTCCTGAAGGCAAGATTCCATAACATTGGTAAGTCTGGTGGAGCCCTCCTCTACTCACCTACCAAAGTATGTCAAATTATTAATGCCTGCTGCATGCTCCTCAACCTCGCCCTGGGACGTCAAATCCCATTTATACTAGATGAGGGGGAGCCAGCAGTTCCAGCGGGTGAGATTGCAGATTTGCCAAGTGAGGATAACTATGATGAGGATGAAGCTGGAGACATCCAGGCGGATCTCTTCAATCAGTACTTCACCTGACTGTAGGTATGTGATGTTCTGTAATTTAACTAACTCAGTGGGGTATTGTGGGGTGGTCAGGGAGGCTTGATAAGGGTCTTAGTGTGACCATCAGACAGGTCATAAGTAGCTTCAAAGCACATTTCTCAGATGTGCATGCAGAATACTACATGGAATAGTGTGCAGCTTTTTGATCACCGTAGTCTAAGTTTGTCACAATGCAAAATCAGAGTTCCCATTGTATATAGGACATAGCTTTATGATGTTTTACAATCAATTCCTGCCTATACCTTACGTATTACATTTTTATTTTGCAGATTACTTCACAAGGTCATTCTCATTTGGCAATATCTGACAGTGTCATTGGAAAGTGGGATTTGCAGACTGACATGTGAAGTGAACACAGGTACTTTCAGGCATGAGATCTGTGGTGTAAGAGTTCTATGCCTAGACTGTCAGGACAGTGGGATGGTAGTGTCCTATTCCACACTATAGACCTGTTTGCCATGGTAGGTGGGCCCAATGGTGCCATGTGTGTGGTCTTGTGTTTCTGTTCTCTCTGACACATGTCATCCCGTGCAATCCATTACCTCAACCTTCTTAATGGCTTTGTTTTGTTAATACATTAGTTTTTTATGTAGCTGTCACTGTGTTTTCTCATTGCAGGCCACTGTGCATGTGTATCAAGACTGACATAGGTGAGTACCATGCCTACTGATACCTGACCACGGTAAATGGAAGGTTCCATGACTGGGGGCATTTGTACAGACCTCTGTCTGTGTTATGGGGTATGGTCATTTGGTAAGTATGGTATGGGTGCTTGAGAAGGGTTTGGCTGATGATACATTGAACCAATCTGTTTGCCTATTCGGATAGTGAAAGACTGCCATGTCCCTTACTTTCAGTGGTCTGCAGGATGCTAGTAATTCACACTTATGCTGAGTCACTAAAGTGAGCAGAAGTACTTCACTGTGTGTGATCATTTGCATTTTCCCAACCTTTATGCAGGAAAGTGCAATGAATGTGATTCTAAGTTTGCCCATTAGTATCATCAAATGCAAATTGTACCCTGATTAAACAGTACATATGAGATGGGACTTTACAAAGTTGGTACATTTGTGCATATCTTTTATGTGCAAGAGGTATTACAGTTAACTGTTACATATAACTGAAAAATGGCTCTCACACATGATCTGAGGTTTAGTAGTGTTTTTTAAGGAGTACACGTTCATATGAGGGAATTGGATCAAATCAAATGAATATAAACAGTGAAAGGTTCAATCATGGTAGATGAAATCATCAGGGAAGTTACAAGAACATTTGGGGACTCAAGTCCAGTGTTCTTGTACCATTGGAAAATGGAGATTGGTTGAAGGAAAGTCAACAGGGTCCATCAGTGACAGACAAGGAGAACCAATCAGTAGAGGCTCACTTTGTGGCAGTGGTTAAACTTGACATCTGCTCCTCCTGGATGTTTAGGTGGACATCCACGTTTGTGGAGGGGGAGGGGAGTTTATCGGCTACAGAGGTAGAAGGTGTCTGAGGCATACCCTTCCCCTGGCAGCGCCTCCATTCCACTGGCTGCCACAGATGTAGATAGGGCAAACGTCACATTGCTAGTGGAAGGGCCTACTGTTGTGAACATAACCTACTCAGGGTGATATTCATGTCTCTCAGCACCCCAGCAATGGCAGCCAAATGGGCATTTTGGGCCTCCCATTGCTGCATCACTTCCTGGTGGTTGTCCCTTTCAAGATGCTTGATCTCCCCCATCATGGTAAGTACCTGGTGCATCACGCCTTGGGATTCTTGGTAAGTTCCCAAGACTTGGGAGATGTTGTCATGGTCAATTGTATGTCTAGGAGCCTCCATCCTGGGGCACCCACCATCCCTTCCACGCTCCCTCTCCCCACGTGCCTGTGCCCCTGATACTGTTTGCCCACTCCCATTGGTACCAGGTCCGTCATTGTCTGGGATTACGATTGGTGACTCAGGTACCTGTACTGGGGGGCACATGATGGTTGACAGTGTCTTTGGACACAGGATTGGGAGCAAATTGTTGCCTGAGATGTTGAAGCAAGAGGGCTGGGAGGAGTCGATGTAGCCAGGGTAAGGCTGACAGTTGTTGACTGACCAGGTGTCCCAGATGGGCCAGAGTCGTCCTCAATGTCCACACTTCCATGGGAAATTTCCTCACTGTGGGCTTCATCCAGAGGGGAAATGGCTGTCTCTGGTGTCCTTTCCATTGGCACAATTGCTAGGTTACCTGTGGGAGAAGTTGAACATACAGTTACTGAAAGTTATTCAACAAGTGATGTCAATCTTTGACCAGTAGACATGGTATGTGACAGGCACAGAAAACCTTTACTTGGTCCCCTGACATGACATTTACACCTGCTTCCAAATCTGGGTTAGAGCTATATGGGAAACCAGGATTTCCTATACCATACATCTTGCTACAAGATGTTGCATTTTCTTGGTGGTTAGATGTCTGTTCATAGACTCATATCTTGTCTGCTAAATGACTTTACATTTTAAAGTTATCTCCAAGTTAGGTGTATAGCATCATTGGGTCAACTAACAACTGCACAATTTATTGTGGAAACAGAGGTGGCCAACAGTATGGGAGTAACCATTATACCTGGGGCTCTGTATGGGTGTACTTCAAGTACATTCAGCTTCCCATATGTGTGCTCCCCCCCCCCCCAGGTGAGTACTTTACATTTTTTGACTGGAGATTTAAAGGCAATTTAGCAGAGATCACAGCTGTAGCTGTGTGTTGGATGGTATTGTACTGGCAGATGCCCATAGCATTAGTCGCATTTCCATTGACAATTTTGGAGCATTCAGGTGGGTTGAATCGTTTGTTAGTTTAACATCCAAGGCAATTTTACTTGTAGTACACTGTTCTGGTTTTCTTAATGGTGGAACAATGCCTGTTGGGAGCTGTAGTGCTATCAGTCCCTCTACTACCCATGCCATACACAGACACTGGGGCCCCAGGTGACTTTAGTTGACATGTGGGATGGCAGAAAGGGGTACTTGGACAGTTGTACACAGGGGTGATAGGTGGTTTGGCTGTTAAGACGACAAAAGGTGATCAGTGATCATGCAAGACAAAAGTTTAGGGTGACATCATAGGTGTTGTGACTTACCTGACTCCACTCCTCCAGGTATCCCTGTCAAACCCTCAGGATGCAGTATGTCCAAGAACGTCTCCTCCCATAATGTGAAAGTAAGGGGAGAAGGTGGGGGCCGACCGCCAGTTTTGCTGACTGCCAGCTGGTGCCTGGCAGCCATGAAATTCACCTTCCCCTGAGGTTGTTCCACCTCTTCCTGATGTCCTCCCTTGCGCTTGGATAGTTGCCTACAGAATTGACCCTGTAGACTATTCTTTGCCACATCTCCATTTTCCAGATGATAGATGTTTGTTAGACTTGTGCTCCAAATAGGTGTGGCTCTACTCTGATGATTTCATTCATCATGACCCTAAATTCATCATCTGTGAATCAGGGATGTTTTTATGGGAACATAGTAGTGGTGGACGAGACAGTAAGGAAGTAAAAAGAAATAGGGAAATCGAATTGGTGATGAAGTGTGGGTGCTGTAATGTGAGTGGATGACCCGTGGTGTCGAATGTGTGGGGTATTTATTGTTGTGTTGGGTGTGTTGTGCAGGTGTGTGAACTGTGCTATGTGAAGTGTGAGGTGGTACCTAATCTACGGATTCTGATGTTTTAGTGCAGCTTTTTTTGAGCTATGTGTGGTGTTCTGGTTGCAAAGGATGGTGGGGTGTGAAGGGGTGTGTTTTATAGTGTAGTGTGTAGGTCTATTGGATGTGTGGATGTGTGTTAGGTGTGGAGTTTTCAAAATATCTAATGTGGTGTGGTGTATTACCGTGCTGACCGCCAACCACCGCAGTTCGCACTGCCATTGGTCTTCCGCCATGGAAGAACCATTATTGTGATTTCTGGGTAGTAATAGGTTCGGTGATTTTTTTGGTGGTCTGGCACTGCTGGTGGTGGAACTGCTTCTTTCCCACCCATTATAGTCCTGGCAATGTCATAATTTTGGCTGGATTTTGGCAGTCCTGGTTGTGTAACTTGTAATAAAGCAGTCTGTATGACTGCCAACATGGCAGTCTTTTGGCGGCCGCCACCGGGGCGGTCTTACCGTCAGACCGTCAAACTCATAATGAGGCCCTAATTCTTTTTTAGATCCAAAAACATGCCTGTCTTAAACAAAAAGCTTGATGATAAATAGGAAAGTTTTTTTATGTTATCTAAGTTTAGCCAGGGAAACCCTAGATTTGTTCTTATTACAAAAAAAGATGGAAAACAGTTCATCAAGTTTCTTAAAATGGGAAGAGGGAAGTTTAACAGGATTTATAGAGATAATATATAAAATAATAGGAGATAGATACCAAAGAATCAACTTTATTAAGAATATATTTCATATTTAGGTTAACTGTTTCTCTAACTGAAGGGGCAAACCACAATCCTGCATATTTTATTTTTAAGGAATTCCACACAAAGGCATACATCTGCTTGGTACAAAATTTATTTAGAGGGAGTATCTCAGTTTTTATGGCATATATTTTACATCCCAATACTTATGAAAATTTTGAAGTTTTCTTTAGCATAGTCGGCAAACAATATTCAGGATTGGAAACAAAAAGAAGAATGTAGTCAGTATAGGAGAACTTCAACTGATTATTCCAGTATTGAAGCTTAGAAATTGCTGAATTACTCTTACTTTTGATAAAAATAGGTTCTAAAGCTAAAATAAATGAGAGTGGTAACACAGGACATCCGTGTCGCACCCCTCTTTTCAAAGAAAAATAATTAGAAATCTTTCCATTATCTAGGACTGAAGCGTGTGGGGAGCTATGTAAAACTGAGATTAAGGATAATTCTTCTTTTGTGTATCATCTTTATGTACAATGCTCTGATACCCTTGGGTCATGTTCTTGCTTTATAAAACACTGTAAAAATAGATATTAATTTAGGGAAAAACCATGGCAATATGAGGATTTAAGTATACAATTTCGATCTAAGCAATCATACAGTTTCGCTGCATCAATAGATGAAGCAGCTAAAGTCATTTTATTATTGGAGTGCTTATTCAATACATTAAACATAGTCTTGTACTGTTGGAGGAAAATCTACCTTTTCATAGACCAGATTGTTAATGGCTGATGAGTTTAGATAAGAAGAGATCCAGTTTTAATAGCAAACATTTAGAAATAAATTATAATCTGTATTCACCAATGTACTAGGTCTGTAATGTTTGCATAAAGTTTTATCTTTCCTTTCTTTGGAGAAGAGACAACTCACAGCCTCTTGAAGGGTACTATCAACTTTTGTAAAGGTAAATAAACTACTGGAAAAATGTAAAAGGAATTCAGCTGAAAAACCATCCAGGCCAGGTGCTTTACCTTTCATTAAATTTTTACCATTTAACTACATCATTCAAGGAGAGATTGTGTTCTAGTGTGGAAAAATCTAAGTTCTCAGTTCTGAGATTTTTGTTGAGTCTAAATAGAAATTAATATCAACATTAGGTGTGATAAGTCATTAGTAAGTGAGGTGTCATAAAATTGTTTAAACTCTCACAATATATCTAAATCTTTTGAAATTGAGACACCTTAGCCATTCAATAAGGATTCCACCTTAATCCTTTCTTTGCTTTCAGATAATTAGCCAGTAATTTCCCTGCTTCATTAATACCGCATTAAAATCTAGAGCTACTCTTTAGCAAAAAAGAGGAAACATTATTAGTGGAAATTTAATTAAAGCTAAGGGTTTTGTTAACCAAATTATCTAAAATCCCTTTTGAGTTAGAGGTATGAAATTGGTTAATTTGTGTCAAAAACGTTTTACACACTCTTTCACAATTTCTTTTTTGAGAAACAAAATTAATGATAAAACCCTGAGCAGTTGCCCTAACGTTATCTGAAATTAACTGGATTAAGAGTTGGCACCTTTATGAAGATAGAACAATGAATTAGTGAAGGTTTATAATTCAGAGGTACAAATAACATCATTTAACAAATAATTGTTCAATCACCATCTAATGGATTTATCCGAGCATATATTAAGTCTAAATGCGTAAGTACTAGAGCATACTCTTGAAAAAAACTAGATCTAATTTCAGATTTAATTAGGTTTGGGACCAATTGTTTACTAAGCAATACATGGTCTACTGTACAGCGTAAGTGATGGGCAGGGGAGTAAAAGGAATATTCTCTGATAGTAGGATTGTATAACTGTCAGGAGTCAACTAATGCTTTTTGAGAAATAAAAGAGCAAAATTGTTTAAGCATTCTCTTTCGGATACACTTAACAGGAGATTATCCATCTAAAAATTGATCCAAAATCTGATTAACATTACCCCCAAAATAAAATGATGACGAGTAGATTCTGATGATTGTACCATCATATTAATTCTAAAATTATAATAATTTTGTGTAAGACCATACACATTAGGACCAGTAATTATAATTTTATTTGTTCTGCAATAATCCATCTTCCTTCAGCATCAGACTAAGGTGATTTTATACAAACATTTAAATGTTTATGAAATTAAAGGATAGTTCCATTCTGCTTATTAAGGATGGGATTACAACATAATTATCAGCCCAGCATCATGGCAATTTATAAGCTTAAACCTTGGTTAAATGAGTCTCTTGGAATAAAACTAAATCAGGCTTAAGTTTGGCCAGGTGAGATAAAACAGTCTGTCTCTTGATAGGGTTATTTAAAACTTTAATATTCCATAAATTAACTCTGAATGGTAATAAATATCAAAAAGCAAAACAAAAAATGGTCTTCCTTTGTTGAAAAAAATGTTACACATGTGAGCAATGAACTACAGAAAGAATTTAAAGGAAACAAAGAGTAACAAGAAAACGTAAAATATGATAGAGGGATAAAGGGAAACACCAAATAGGGGAAACAAAAAATGGGAAAGAGAGATAGAAAAAAAGCGCAAACTAAATACACAGTGATTGGGTAGCGTTGTTTTCAAGGGAACAGAAACAATAGAGATATAGAAAGCAAATGACAAGAACAACACATCAAAGGGATAAAACAAGATAAGTAATGGGGTATTTTAGACAGCATAACACAGCAGACAAAAACATAATTGCAATACCCGAAATGAGAGAAAAATGAGTTATACAAAGACCATATAATAACTTGAAGCATAATAATACATAATATCTGATCTAGAAAGAATGAGAGTTAGAAGAGTCCATAACCTATCTTCCACACCTCCAATAAATGTTTGCGGCACAGCTAGACGATATTAGTTGACACCGTTATCTTTGTAGGTAACTTGAAAGTAACATGGGTTATTTAAGCCTAAGAGAGCATCGATAGCTCCAAGTGCTTGACTCAGATCCAAAAAGTATTTTATGCAGTCCATCATTACTTTAGCCATTTCTTGTGTGAAAAACAGCTTATTACCGAACCATAACAGAGGTTTCTTTGTTTTTGCAGCATTTAGGACTTGAAGAAGACCTGTAAATTCAAGCAAGAAAAGAAAATGACTCCTGTAGGTTTGGCAGAATAAGAAAAACGTTTAGGTCTCTGACCAATATTGTGAGCCCTCTGAATATTCAATGAGTAGATGATGGCAAATCCTGAAATCTGAGAAAAATGGATGACTCTTCAGTAAGGCCATAAATGCTGAGGTTGTAGAACCTATTTCTGTGTTATGATTCTTCTGCATGCCTTGTTAAAGAGTTGACTTCTTTTTGTAGGTGAACAATTGAAATGGTTGCGTCTTGCAAATCAATGACCCTTTGTTCCACATCTAAGATACTTCTGTCCGTATATGACCATTTTTTATGAAAGGCCTGAAGTCTTTTGTTTATTTCTTCCACATGAGGATGAAGAGCCCTAATTTCCTCCAGAAGAATCTCCAGCACAATTGAAGAAGCAGACTTGACAGGAGAAGGAGAATAATGTTAGGTCTTTTAGTAGCAACTCTTGAAGGTTTCTTTGTATAGACTTGGGGTGGGTAAAATATTTTGTTCGGCCCACAGAATTGGCAGAATATTAGCCACTCCATGTTACTCTCTAATGCGAAATTCTGACCAAATTCCATCAATTACCGAGTGGCAGGCTTTTTCTCTTGTAAAGCAAGCTGATGAGCGAGAGCAAGTTTTGGTTTGCAAGCAGTCCGATGGCTGCAGTTAGATCAGATTTGCCTCCGCTCGAGTAGATTTTCTTCTAGAGTGGCAGCAAAATCAACTTGAATGGATGCTCACTCTTGTACAACGCAGGGCCCCTAACGGCCTGATTTTCAGCAGACACTGAGAAAATGAAGAAGAAAATGGGCGCTGCATGTGTGTAATACCAAGAGGAAGACATAAAGAGAAATGTTGAAACTAGTGTTATTTATCACACAAATGCACTCCACTTGCACCCCAGAATACAGTAACAACAAATATTATTTTCATGGCGCACATATTTGAGCATAGCCACAGAAAAACTCCACAACCACTCTGCCTCAGAGCTCCCATCTTAGCCATGCCCCCCATCCTGCTTCTTTTTAAAAAGTATAAGTGCCTCCCTTCTCCAATATTTTGAAATAGTGCTCAAAATTTGGATGAAAGCCTGTGTGTACATGCAGCTAACAGACAAGTGTATTCACTCAAAATGGTAATAGGTGATGTGCCCAGGATCCAACAAATTGCTTGGTTTACTCAGCTACGATTAGAATTCCGTGTTATTTCTCCACAGTCATCAATTCAAATACCAGACCACATACTTCCCTACTAGAAAAGCCTACATACAGTTTCTTATGCTTAGGCTGTGACCGGATCTGGAGTTTATGCTGAGTGCACGGGAACTGTATGGGAAATGCACGAAAGTGTGCGGCTTACTGAATTTAGGCGCAGGTCGCATAAAAATGTAGAAAATTCTAAGTCTTATATTTCCCATTCATGTTGCCAATGTTTTCCTTATACTGGAAAGTACGAAATTGCAATCCTGGTATATGGGTTCTACCAAATACATTTGGCATTCGATGATATTAACAACAAAGTACCTCTGAGCATCCGTTAGGTAAGACTGACTTGTGAATTATTTTAAGATGTATTACATCATTCATTTGTGCTCAGGATGCCACTGTGCCTATAGGGACACAATGAGGTAGAGGAATTTATGAGTAATCCTTCATCCAGAGCAACCCTTTCCCAGTCAGAGACGGGGGTATTCATTTGATTAAGAGCTCACAGAATCAAGCAGTCCATTCCATCAGGTTAAACAGAAAGAGAACACACATCCTTCAGCTGGGGCACCCACAACTTTAGGTACCAGGAGTTTCAATATAGTTCCTGGTTTAGAGAACCACTCGTTGTGAGCTTTAGCGAGATAGAGCCCCACCTGACCACCCACATAAGGTATACTGAAGTGGGAACTGATGTAAAACTTTTTCAGTAATTAGTTTGATTTCATTTTTTTACGAAGACGTCTAAATCTGGGGGTTTGCAGCAAATAATGCCATCCTTTAAAAAGTATTTTCTGCCAGTTTAGTTCGCTGGTTTGGCAAATCTAGTGGTCCCTCCCAACTTGTGTTAGGATTCACTGATGTTCACAGAAAAATAGCTAGGTTGTCAAGATGGTCTTAATGACCTCAAAAAAGTAAACCCTTATAATATGGTGTTGAGCTTCATCTTTGTTGTTACATTTATAGATGCCCGTGTGCACTTAACTTGATTTATCATGAGTTTTCTACTTAGAATGGCACCACTTCATTGCACTGCCAATTCATACCTGTTCATACTAGAAAAAGGTAACTTTGCACCCTTAAATACAAAAACATGATATTCTGTATGCAATATTTAAAACTTGATATTCTTGTCCAAAACCACTGATGAGGTATATCCTATTGGCTCCAAGTGAAAATGTGAATGCAAATGCGAGTTAAGCATTACGTTTGAAGTCATACATTTAGAACTACCTGGTCTCTACTGGACAGAGCAAAGTTGAAAAACTTTATACTACAAAATGCTATTTAAAAAAAATTAAAATCAGTTTGCTTTATAAATTTATCATGCATGCACTTATTTTCAAAAGGCAAACGTCTGATGGAAAATGCTCTGTGAAAATATTGAAGATTTTCCTTTTTCATAAAAAGCTCTTTGTGCTGGCCTCTTATCATGGAGACAATTGGCCTGCAGAGTCTAATACTACTTCTTTGAAACTCTTTAGAGGAAGTGCTAAAATTACAGGAGAAAATCTCTTGTGTCTCTGTGCTCACTGGCACGTTTACTTGTTCCATAGCAAATCGTGTTCCAAATACTTACCAGTAATTCCATTGCTCTGTATCCTTCACTCCTCACTCCATTCATTACTTTGTGGGTCTGGCAGACCCACAAATATGTAGTCCTACTTTACTTTCCACATTTCTTAATTTAAACAAATTTAGGATGTGTGCTCCTTCTTTTGAAGGCCCCCTCCATGCCCTGGCCCCTTGTCCCGGAACTGGAAACACTTTGATCTCAATGCCTTAAGTAACTCTATGGCACTGTCCCTTACGACCTAGCATGAGTGCCTTGAGGAGCTTAAGGGGGCAATTACAACCTGGCTTAGAGAAGCCAGTAGGATACATGCCCCTCTGCACATGACCAACTTGATTTGCCACCATGAGGCATCTAAATGGGTCTCAGATTACACTAAGCAATCCAAACTTGCTGTACACCAATCTGAGCGCAAATGGTGCAAAGAATATGATTCTGAAGACTAGCATCATTTTTTTCCTACAGCTAAAGCCCTACAAGAAATTAATCTGGGAAGCCAAATCCACCTACTTCTCAAATAAAATCATAAACTTCGAAAATAAATCCAAAGTAATTTTTTTTATAGTCTCAGAATTATCTAACCCCGACCGCTTAAATGCTTCAGTGACTCCAACACAAACCTTTTGTGATGAACTAAATTCCTTTTCTATAAAAAAAAATAGGATAATCAAAGACAGTATCCCTTCAAGCTCCCCCATCAGCCCGACCCCTCTAGAAGATAGGAGCTCCTCCAATCTTAATGTATTTCCTTTAATTACTAGAGATGCTCTGTCGAATTTGTTAATAAAGGTGACATCTGGCTCCCCTAATTATATTTGGCCAACCTCGATCCAAAAAGCCATTTTTTCAGAGTAACCTGATTTGGCATTGGCCATGCTTAACCTTTCCCTGAGCCTCGGCGTGGTCACTCATACTTTCAAAGAAGTAGTTGTTCTTCCCCTCCTGAAAAAAGCTAGGGATGATCCCTCTATTCTAAAGAACTACCGCCCAATGTCCCTTCTCCCTTATCTAGCCAAGATTCTGGAAGCCTAAATTGCCCATTATCTTTGCTCTTTTATTGAAAGCTCTTCCTTCCTAGACCCCCGTCAGGCAGGTATCGAAAACCTTTCACTCTGCGGGATACGTTATTGTCTCCATAATAGATGACCTGAGAGATGAGGAGGATAAAGGTCGGGTCCAGGCGTTGGTCCTTTTGAATCTATCGGTGCTCTTTGACACAGTGCATCATAACATCCTTCTCGACTATGTTGAGACCACAGGACTGCAGGGTTGAGCTCTGGATTGGACCGATCACAATTGGTTCACCTATCCCCTTTTTGCTCCTCCAAGGTCAGTCTCAGCTGTGGAGTGCCTCAGGGATCCTCCTTATCCCCCATCTTTTTCAATCTCTATATCCGCCCATTGGTAAACTCCCTACAAAGGATGAAAGTAAAAATATACGACTATACTGATGACATGCAGCTAGTGTTCAACCTGGAGGATAATCTAGAATCAATAGCATTCTTCCAAAACACCATGCTCTTTATCTGGAACTGGATGAATTGCCATCAACTAAAAGTGAACTCGGACAAAATGGAGGAAGTGATGGTCAAAAACTCACTCTTTTTGGCCACAAGAGCTCGGCCTCCCTCCTATTCCAAAAAAACAGTTAAGAGCCTTGGTATGAAGATCTTTCAATAAGCCCCCATATTGCAGCAGTGACTTCTTCCTGCTTCTTCCAGCTCCGTAAAATAAAACAATTAGGAAATGTTTCTCTACTGAGGCCATCATACAGATTGTTCTCGCACTTGTGATGTCCCCCATTGTTTATGCCGACACTGTTTACGTAGGTCTCCCTAAAGGTCTGAGTCAAAGACTGCAGCTTGTTTGAAATCAAGCAGCTCGACTGGTCTATCAAACCCAAGATACTACCACACTAAACCCTTGCTAAAGAAATTGCTCTGGTTTCCAGTTGCCCAAAGAACCATGTTTAAAATGGGCTGCATGGCTTTAAAATCCACCAGGAAAAAAGTCCCACCTTTGTAACTTCCAAAATATGGAATTGCATCTGCAGGCGGAATCTCAGCACAGCATACATCAATCTATTAGAGGTTCCCAAATACAATAGAAAAAGGCTGGGAGTTACCAGGTTTGCTGTTTTGGCTCCCAGTGCCTGGAACTCTCTCCCAGACAACATAGGAGCAACTACCTCTTACAACCAATTCAGGGCCTTGCTAAAAACATGGCTTTTCATACAAGCCTACAATTAATTCCATCTATGCTCTATTGCGAGTGCTCCCAGCGCCATGAAACCTTTCGGTGAATGAGTGCTCTAGATATTCCTTATAACATATCATAACATCCCTGCATTGTATGGTTCCAGGTCACCTACACATTTCAAGGATCTCTCAAAGCCTTGACAAGTTCCCATTGAAGCCTAAAAGTTACTGTAGCTAAACCCAAGGCACAACTTTCTTGTAAAAATTCAATTATCATTACTCTATCACATCACTACAATAAATAGTAGTTCTGACTGATTTTAGGATAAATTGTACCTGTTAATTAGGAAACCACCATATTAAAGCATTACTATCATCCTCTTGGGATAACCTTCTGCCAATTCCTTTGATCGTACATGAATAAACCAATCATCCAAATATGGATATAGGGCAGTCGCTTGATCTTGCAGAAGTGGTACTAATGATGCCAGAACGTTCTTGAAAACCCTGAGGCTGACTGAAACCCGAAGAAAAGAACCTGATATTGAAAATGTTGATGCCCCACTGAGAAATGTAGACACAGCTGATGATTTTTGCGTATCAGGATATGCAGGAATTAATCCTGTAAACCCAATTTCACCAGCTACTCCTGGGTTGCACTGGGGGTATAATCTTTCACAAGCAGTCCATTTTGAAGTCAATGGCAGAAACTGTCTTTTTCTCTTCTCCAACAGTTCCCTCATACCTTTCCACAGCACTTCCATTTTGTCACAGTTTTTTGTGACTGGTGTAAGGATAAAACCTAACGTGGAAACATACAAGTAAGTTATTTTGCATACCCTTGTTAAACGATATTCAGCACCCATGCATCCAATGTACAAACTTTCCAGTGCTGAACAAACTCTTGAATAGGTCTCCCTGTAGAATCGCTGAATTCACTGCTCCCCAGCAATCAGGAGCACTTAGCTTTCTGATTTGATGACTGCTGTCTATAGGGGATTCTTCTTTGATTGACTGCGTGGTTGATTGCATCTCTTTTTCACTTGTTTGTGTGACTCCTGCACTGTAGCGCCTGAAATGCTAGAAGACGATTTTGCATTGTGAGACAACACATGCTTTTATCACTGATGCATCCAGTTGTTCACTAAAGAGCTTTGTTCCTGAAAATTGAATCTTTAATAATGCCTTATTCTCTGTGTTCTCTGTCTTCCAGCCAATACTGCACCACAAGCCGATAAGGATGAGCCTCTCAGACCATTGCAAGCTAGGTCAGAGAGTAATCTTGCCAGTTGATCCATGGAAAACCAACATCTAGGAACAATCTTATCCCTCTTTCATGACTCCTATCAGATTGTCAAACTCTTAGTGGGCAGTGTATGCAGCATAAACTCCAGCCTTTAAAGATGCATTTATAGCTTATATGTCTTCATTAAAACAGACTCAGACTTTTTGTCTAAATTATCAGATGGAGTACAATCTTCAGGTTTTACTGAAGTCTTGGCTGAGAGAGTCACCAACATAGAAACCACCTCTATGCGGAAACACTGTCTCAGCATTCTCCAACAAATACATTTTTTTTCATAAACCTAGGTACTGCAAGAAGATTCAAGTCTTTCCACTTCATGACTCAAAAATGAATCTTCTGAAGCAGGGGTAAAAGCAGGTCCTGATTGTCTTTCAAATTGGGGAAACAACCCTGAGAAGACGTTAGTCTTGATCTCTGTTTGGGGAAGCCCACATTACTTTTTTAGATGTGCCAAAGTCTGCTTCATCTTCTGGGAAGATGATCTGGAAGATGAAGAAGAGGCATCCCTTCTGTGATATCTATGATGCTCTCTTAACTCTTTCTGCTTCCAATGTCTTGATTACTGCTTACAGACCCCTTTTGTACATCCTCTTATGCGACACAGATCTTCTGGAGTAAACAGAAGTCCCCTTGGATCTGCTTCTTCCTCTATCCATATGATCCTCAGTTGAGAACTCTCCACTATACTTTTTTTTCTCTCTAACCTGTTCCCTTCATTCTTGTCGCCAACTATGACTCACATAGCTCAGGGAAGAACACATTTATATACTCCAAGTCGACAAGTGATACATATACCACCCTGCTATTGGCCTATGGCAGGCCCAATCACTGCTATCAAGAAGTAACCATTGCCTGACAGGAGCCCTCTAATAAAAAAGATTCAGGATTTACACTTCTTTTCCAAACATCAATGTACACCTTCCTCCTCCTTTTAAAATGAGCTTGAACCTGAACTTTTAAGAGAAAGGTAGCAGGCACATTCTTACAAGCTATGCATGTGTCCTCTTTTTACCTTAAGGGTGGAATTCCCACCAGCTTGCGTTGCTTGGTAAAACACTCCTGCGGCTCGAGTACTTCAGATACCTTTGTACAAAGAGGAGTTTGGGCTCTCCTCCACCTGCTCATGAAGGATCCCTGTCTGCTCCTGTTCTGACCAGACTGCCCCGCCCGCAGTCCTGTGGTACCATAATAAAATGAATACATTTACCTGGCCCTGCTCTGGCTACTCACATACTGAGTAAGTACAGCAGACAAACCACAGTTTTGTGCTGCTGCACCAAAAGTAAAGATTTCCACCTAGTACCGTTCACTGTACTCACATAAGCATATTCCACAACCATAAAGCTTTGCAATAAAAACAGGATCGAAACACCAAGAATCCAAACTAGCAATCCAAGCTTTACATTCGATTGAGACAGCCTAAAAAAAGGGACAACATATGTAAAAAACTAGAATGTATACAGTCATTTGGTGTCCTAGGGATTACCAGAGGCCCAAGAGGCAGATGAACAAAAAACAGTACTTCCTGTGGGGAGGAGGGGACTTATATAAAAAAGGTGTGCCTTTTCTTAGAAAATGTGGAATGACTGGAGGGAAGAAGTGAGCAAAGAGGTACTCTTTAATACGCACCTGTGCTCGTTGTCAACGCTAACTGGTCCATGAGTAGTATGTATATTCGTTGAAAAACAAATGAAAGAACCCTCTTACTGAGATTCCAAATAATGGAACCGCCACTTAGTGGAAAAGGAAAGAAATAATAAAACCTATTTTCAAAAGAAAAATCGTGGACCCCTCCCCCAGTTTTATTATTGAAGTGGATAAAAGAAAGGAACAGACAAAAGTAGATGAAGGCATAGAAGGCAAAGGAACAGGAATAGGAGTGAAGGAGTTGGGGGGCCTGCCACAAAAACGTGCGAAAGAGAAGTTGCATGGGGAAGGGTTCAAATAAACATACTTTCAAATGGTTAATGGAGGGGATTAGGCATGTCACTACCAATTTAAGAAAGACAACGGGTAGGGAAGAAAAAGGAGGAGGACGTAGGAAGGGGAGATTATAAGCAGGGAACGGAAAACTGTAGGAGAACGAGGGACGTTTGCTTCAGCACAACTCTTAGGAAGAGCAAGGATGTGAAAAACGAAGGGGTGAATTTAAAGAGATCCTTTGCAACCCTTGTCTTAAAACAGTAAAGATAGTCCATTTTCAAGATTGGTGGCACTTAACACCTTAAAAAGCATATAAAAGGAAATTTCGAAAATAAGCACATTCAATTAATTTAGTTCTCTCACGAGGAAAATGCCATTCTTACTGAAAATGTCATCTAAGAAGATTGGTTAAATGTTTTCTCAGAATTGGTATTCTATGAGTTCACCTTTCTATTGGATAAAACGAGGTGCACCCACGTACGTCTCTCTGCCCTTGCTCCAGTTATAATGCCAATGCCTTTCCAATGTGCATGACACTATTTTTAATACTCAGTAAAGCAATCGTTCGTAACACCACTATGCCCTTGGCCTTAAACCATCTATGTCTACACTCCTAAAATGTTTTTTCGTTCTTTTAAAAAAATAACAGTAGCTGTCTATGATTTACCCTACTGAACTAATTTTTAGGGTCGAGCCTGCGTTGCATGCGCTCGCGCATGCGTATCGCAGCGAGACGCTTTAGTGTTTAGAAAAGGGCTCGGAGCCCTGTCAACGTCACGTCCGTGTTTTTCATTGGTTCGTGGGCTTGCCTATTAAAATCTGCTTGCTTTCATTAGTCAAAGGCATGTATACGTCATGCCTTTTCCGGTGGCTAGCCCCCCTCGAACGCATCGACCAAGTACAGAAAACATGCGAGGCTCGTTGTTTTCTGTCCGGCTCGTGGACTACTTTTTCTCTAATTTACTAGCGCGATTTCGCTTGGCAGAAGTCGAGCGCTTTACATAGTTAATTGCACTTTTGCCGATAGGTGAAAAGTCGGGTTAGGAGTTTACAATGCTATCAGCTCTAATATGAGCAAACGCGAGACCCGTTGCATTGCAAATGCTTGTTTCTAGTTTGCTTTTTCATTAACATTTTGAAGTCATATTATTTCTTATACTATGATATTTTAATAAAATACATTTCTTCGTTCTTTGTTGTTTCATCTATTTTTGTTTTACTTTTCTTTTCAAACATTCAACTTAAAATCATACTTGGTTGCCAATCTACGATGGTGGTATTGAGACTTTATTGTTTAAGCCCTAATAGTTCATATGTATGGGTATCATTGGTAGGTTCACACCAAGGTTGAAGGTGGAAGATGGATGGATGGAAAAAACACCTGACCCCAAACCCTGAGTCAGCTGGCACCAAGAAGACTTGAGCATCACAAGGTTGTCCCATTGCCACACTGGCAACCACACCATGCCCCTCATTAAGAGTTTGGTGGGTGGAAAAGGCTTCTCGCCAAACTCCTGCGGTCAGTTTGCCACCAGTGCGGCTGCTTTCCTGCAGGCCCCAACGGTGTTTCCGCCTGCTGGCCCAGCGGGGAACAGCCCACAAAATTGCTGCCGGCTTATAATTGAGCCGGCGGCAATGTTGCGGTGCGTATGGTGCAACAGCACCCGTCGTGCTTTTCACTGTCTGCAGTGAAAAGCGCAACAGGGCTGTCCTTGGAGGCCTCCTGCACCCCATCTCCGCCACCTCTTACAAGGCATTCCAACCACCATGTAAAAGCTGGTGGTGAGGGGGTAGCGCTGCCCTGGCGAATTGGGACCACCAGCACCGCCAGTCCCTCCAGCGGAGGAAAACTGGCGGTGCTGGTGGTCTGACTGTGACCCAACCACCACAGTCATAATGTGGCAGTCAGACCACCACCGTGGCCTTGGTGGTCTGAATTCTGCCAAGGTCATAATGACCACCCATGTGTCTACTGTGAGATAACCTATCCGCCTTCTGATTTTAGCAGGGAGTCAGGAAAAAGGCAGGAAAGCTGAATTGGTTTCATGGGAGCAATATTCAGTGAGATATAAATGTAGCTCCAATTGCAACAAATAAACAGAGTGTATTATAGGTGCGTAGATTTCCCCCAGTAGGCAGATCAGATTGCAGCCATTCCTTAAACAGATGTGGAAAAATGAAGGCTTTAACAGTCGGTTTGTGGAAGAAGCAATGAGGTGCATGCAGGACAGGCTAGTTATTGCTCTGTCAACAAAGAATAGAAATGAAAGTAGACATTCTCCGATCTCCACAGAGTGCAGCAGCAACCTGCCCTTCACAAGCCAGAAAATATCCTTTTTCTTGCCAGTTGTTCTTCATTCATCTGAGCTGAAGTCAGGTCTATAGAAAGAGAGGAAATCAGCATAATTCTTTCCTCCTCAAAATGCATGCAAGTTGCAGCTCAGATGACCCTCTACCCTTAGTCCTCAGAGGATGACTGATAGCCAATCCCTGCAGACAAAGACAAGCTTGGACCAATGGATACCGAGCCCACTCCAAGAAGCTCTCTTCCTCTAGGTGTTATTGTCCTCACTGTACCATAATAGCTACTTTATATAGGGAAGCAACCAAGGCCTACTATCTTGTTACCTTTCCACACGTGGAATTTTGAGACTGAGACCAGAAGAAGGAATATTACAGTAGGAAGAAAGTGGTTGCAGATTGCGCACTGACTTTTTGCAAATGGGATCTGATTTTGCAAACAGACCTAAATACTGGTAGGTTGGTATACAAAATAAAGAGTTACAGTGTTCCTGGAATGACCTGCCTAATTTATATTCATCAGGTCGGAAGCAGCTTGTGACCCCCTGAGATGGGCTGTAATGACAAGGATGACGACCTGCGAGGTATAGAAGACCACCATTGCTATCTTTACATTGCAAATCGTAAAACCTTTGTTTAAGCAACCCTGCTTCCTAAAAGGAACCAGTACAACTTAGGCAAAAGTTGTCCGTTTCAGAAAACTTCAGGGGACACAGAGGGTAGCCCCCAAGGCTGCCAACACAATTCTCAAAGGTGAAGATGTACAAAGAGGACCCCCTTCTCCTTTGTAAATCAGTTACCAACCCAGGAGTCAGTAGCTGATTAGTGGTTCACAACTGAAAGTGCAGTCACAAAACATTGATACATTCCATACCAATTAAGAGTTTGGAAGGAATGGGCATTTTATGCCTCTTCTAAATTACAAAATGGTATAGATCGCTAACTCCATTTTACAATTTGGAAAGGCTTACCCGAATCATAAAATGTGATTAGCATACACCAAAAAGAGATTTTGCAGCAAAAATCCCTGTAATTTTGCGAACTGCAAGGTTTGTGAAAGCAAAATCCTTCCATACATTTGGCCCCTGGTTCCCAAACCGTTGCCTAAATTAGTAAGCTTTAGTAGTTTGCTATCCAGTTTAATTTAAGTTATTGCTTTTAAGTGTGCTAGTCAGGGCACGAGTCGAGGGTAGAAGCGGGTAGATGGCATCTACCCACTTTTTTCACAGGGTGGACGCGTCTAATCTGCCAAGAGGCTGGGCTCCAAAAAATATGCTAAACTTGTACCGGTGTAATTTTCAGACACCGAGACACATTCATCACTGCCTGCTCATTGTCTGCTTTCTTTCGGAGCAGCAACGGTCAGGCTGGAAGGAGGGTTATCAGATTCCAGATGGGCCTATAACAAAGGCCGAGGCTAAGGGGCCACCAGGCCTCCTCTTTTTGGAGTATCCTGGATGGGAGTTATCAGGAGCCCCACATCTAAATACAATGGAGGGGAAACAAAGGTACACACCTTCTCACTTCACATGTAGTTAAGAGAGGCACACTTTTGACTTTGTTCAGTCCCTGTGTATAAGATATATGCATGCACTGTAAGAATTTCAGACGTGTTGGTCTGTCCCAGTATTTGCACAAATATCAAAATAAATGCCAATGTTTCATTTTTTTTTTTTTTAATACTACTCTAGTTCTTCTCAACCAAATGCAAGGTGTCAGAGTACATAGATGACTTATCGGGCACACAAAGATCTCTGCAACAGGTGTCTTAACCTCATGAGATATTTTAAAATGTAGACTTTGCAACCAATTAAGCAGAACATTTTCTTTGTGGCAGGGTTTAAAAAAAAAAAATGTTTAAGTTGAGGCCCCGATTTTGCATCAGGGTTGCGTCAGTTTTTTGGCACATCCTGGCGCAAAACCTAATTTGTTAAATATTGTAGTGCACTCAAATGTGCTCATAATAGACCTGCTAAACAGATGTGTGAGGTCTTAAGATCTGCTGTCACTTCTTGTGATGTAACTTCCTGTGAGGTCATGGGCTGCAATGCCACGTCTTGTGCGATGTCACGCACCGTGATGTCACGTACCTTGAAGTCATGCATTGTGATGTTATGCGCCATGATGTCACTTGCATACTGCCTAACTTCAAATCAAATCAAATCATTAGCATTTATAAAGTGCGCTACTCACCCGTGCGGGTCTCAAGGCGCTAGGGACAAAGGGGGTGGTTATCGCTGCTCGAACAGCCAGGTCTTTAGGAGTCTCCGGAAAGCGGAGTGGTCCTGGGTGGTCCTGAGGCTGGTGGGGAGGGAGTTCCAGGTCTTGGCCGCCAGGAAGGAGAAAGATCTCCCACCCGCCGTGGAGCGTCGGATGCGAGGGACGGCGGAGAGTGCGAGGCCAGAGGAGCGGAGGGGGCGGGTGGGGACGTAGAAGTTGAGGCGTCTGTTGAGGTATTCCGGTCCCTTGTCGTGGAGGGCTTTGTGTGCGTGGGTGAGAAGTCGGAAGGTGATCCTTTTGCTGACTGGGAGCCAATGCAGGTGTCTCAGGTGTGCGGAGATGTGGCTGTTGCGGGGTACGTCGAGGATGAGGCGGGCTGAAGCGTTTTGAATGCGTTGCAGGCGATTTTGGAGTTTGGCGGTGGTCCCAGCGTAGAGGGTGTTGCCGTAGTCCAGGCGGCTCGTGACGAGGGCGTGGGTCACGGTTTTTCTGGTGTCGGCGGGGATCCAGCGGAAGATCTTGCGGAGCATGCGGAGGGTGAGGAAGCAGGCGGAGGACACGGCGTTGACTTGCTTGGTCATGGTGAGAAGGGGGTCCAAGATGAAGCCGAGGTTGCGGGCGTGGTCTGCGGGGGTCGGTGCGGTGCCGAGGGCCGTGGGCCACCAGGAGTCGTCCCAGGCGGACGGGGTGTTGCCGAGGATGAGGACTTCAGTTTTTTCAGAGTTCAGCTTTAGGCGACTGAGCCTCATCCAATCTGCGACGTCCTTCATACCCTCTTGTAGGTTGGTCTTGGCGCTGGCGGGGTCCTTGGTGAGGGAGAGTATAAGTTGGGTGCCGTCGGCGTAGGAGGTGATGATGATGTCGTGCTTGCATACGATGTTAGCGAGGGGGCTCATGTAGACATTGAAGAGTGTCGGGCTGAGTGATGAGCCTTGAGGTACGCCGCAGATGATCTCAGTGGGTTCTGAGCGAAACGGAGGGAGGTAGACTCTTTGGGAGCGGTTTACGAGGAAGGAGGCGATCCAGTCCAGGGCCTGGTCTTGGATCCCGGTGGAGCGGAGGCGGGTGATTAGGGTGCGGTGACAGACGGTGTCAAAGGCAGCCGAGAGGTTGAGAAGAATGAGGGCGACTGTTTCACCGTTGTCCATCAGGGTTCTGATGTCGTCTGTGACTGAGATGAGGGCGGTTTCAGTGCTGTGGTTGGTTCGGAATCCGGTCTGTGAGGGGTCGAGCAGGTTGTTGTCTTCCAGGAAGTTGGTCAGCTGTTTGTTGACGGTCTTCTCTATTACTTTGGCTGGGAAAGGCAGAAGGGAGATGGGGCGGAAGGAAATTGTTGTTCAGAATTGACTGTTTCAGCATTATAATATAAAATATGATTTTGTAATTCCCATCTACTAAAATGCATGCTGGCTTTAGTTCTTGGTTAGTCCCCACACTTCTTTTTTAGGTCTTGTGCACTGATCCCAGTGTTATTCCTTCCTTTACAAATTCGTCCATATAGCCATCATTTCCTCATTAATATTATTGTATTGAACTTTTAATTTATCTGTCAAGATTTCTTAAGAGAATTGTGGTGCCTCAAATATCAGCCTTTCTACTGTAACATTATTTGCGCTCTATGTCTAAGGTTGGAGTAATTCCTAGTATTTTGCACAAAAAAAGTGCTTCTGACATTCTCTTACTTCATAGGCCAATTTCACCATTTGAAATCTACCTCGAATTTATTTGCCACCTTCGATAATGTTGAGCATCCAACTGATTATTGGACTCTTTTTTTATTTTGGCATTTATGATTCTGCACCTATCTGTTTATATTATCTATGTGGGCGGTTACATTATGTGTCTTGGAAAAAAGTCATACTCTTTTGCTTCCCTTCGCTAGTCTGCGAGATTTTGCCCCTTTGTTTTCTGGGTACCGTACTCTTTGTGCTGCAGAGAACTCACTCATGTTTTATTTGCTCATGTTTGTTCAATTTACATATTTTCTGTGAATGATTCATACATCCATGTCTTTTTGCCAAACTTTACTGAGTGACCCTGCTTAAATATGACCGCTTATCTTTTCGCTGTGGAATCCTAAATGGACCACCACTTTCTTTTTTTCAAACCTTCAAAAACTGAAATCTCTTTTTTTTTCTTCTTCTTCGTTTTTTTTATTCCCCTACTGTTCTGTTCTGTCCTTGTTCTATTGCACTACCGCCATCAACACCTGGCCTTGATTTTATTAACTCGTCCAAGCCTCTTCAGCAGCAAATTTCTTTTGTTGTTCAGAATTGACTGTTTCAGCATTATAATATAAAATATGATTTTGTAATTCCCATCTACTAAAATGCATGCTGGCTTTAGTTCTTCCTTGTCAAACGCATAGCTGTGCTCTATGTGTTGGTCTACCGCTGTATGCTCTTTTACATTTTTAAATGATTTTGCATTTGTCATTACATATTTTGGTCGGTTTTACTATGCTGCTTATTTTCTCCACAAGTAGCTCGCGTCTGATGACGCACTATTCGGTCACGTTTTCAGTTTAGTTCTGTAGGTATCATCAAGCCTATTTATCTTATCAATCAAGGTGAATTCTTATATCGTTCTCTCTTGGGTTCTTATCCCTTTTGTATTGCCCATTTGTTCTTTTGTGGTTTTGCTCTCACACGTTGCAGGCTCCTAAGTTATTAATTAATGTGTCGGTTGTGATTAGATTCTCCCCTACACTCATCCTTTAAAGAAGCATTTTGGTCTGTGCTATAGGTTAGGTGCACAGTAATGTGTGTGCCATTAGCAGACCTCAAAAGGGCACTCTACTATTATATTATATGTGCTGCTACCAGGGCAGACAAAATAACACCTTCGTAAAGCACCATTGACAAACAACACTTCAAGGTTTACTAGGACGTAGGCATGGTTATAGGCTGATGCAGCAAATGTCAGATTCACGAAGTGGGTTGTCGCAGTCAAAATGTTATTTTCGTACTTTTGAAATCTTCCAGTGGGGCAAGGCTGCGGCCGTCAAGGGTCCCTCAAAGTCAAGTACATCATCACGAAGCTCCTGCCGAAGTGGCTGACTTTGGCACCAAAAGCTCAGAGTAGGACAAACCTGATTTTGTGGTCAGAGAGGGTGCCTTTTTGTTTGGATAGATTTGCCGTCTCGCCCCAGTTCCAAGGTTTCCCATTTTGACTTAGTCACTTTTTTGTATGTCAAAACCATTTATCAGGGCAAGACTGAACGTTCTAGGATACCTTTACCACTAGATCCCCTATTTTTAGTTGAGTGGGATGAACCTCTATTTCTTACCAGCCTGCTATGCAAACTTAATGAGCAAGCCTCAGCACCTTGTTTCAGTCTTCCGGAGGTGGAAAACAAAAAACTAAGGACTCATTTATAGTTTTGCAGGTGCCTGCCGATCCTCCCGGTTGGCGGAGGTCATTATCTCTGCCATCGTGGCAGAATACCGTCCATCATATTTAGAGATCACCACCGGCTCTTTGATGATCTCTTCCTCTACAGGGGAACTGCCATCCACAAGATTCCTCAACAGCACTGTAAGTTTGGTGCTTACTACCTTTTTTCAGGCAGCCACGCTCAAACCTTTTTATTTTTCAAAAAACAATTTCAGTGAAGGAGTGTATTAAAGAAAAGCAAAAGACTAATGATCCCCATACCCTGAGAGTTTTCTCTCAAGTTGAGAGGTTAATTTTTCTTTTTTTGTCTGATGCTGCCATGTTTTTCCTGGCAGTGAGAGATTGAAAACAAAAATACATCAGACCATTCGCTCTAAATAGGGTAGGCAGTCTGATGTTCTTACTCTATTCCATCGGGCCATCTGAGTAAGCTTTCTGATGGCAATGCCAGTTTAAGCATTACCATTGAAAAGATGATGATCCACCCTTCTCATAACAGAGCGGGCAATCGAGGCTTTGACATACGTGGTACTGTGCCACAGAATACCCTTTCTGCCAAACTCTTAATCAGCCTCTAGGTCCTATTTTTACCCAAATTCTGGGACTGTGTCTTCTAGTCAGTGTGTCAGCCCATAGCTCCTCAGTTCTACGCACCCACCATGTATTTCTCCAGCCACATCTCCTGTAATGCCCAATCCTGTGAGGTCAGTTGGGCTCGCTTGGAGCAAAGAGTCCTTTTGCTTTTTGTGACCCTAAAACAAGCTTACTGGTGGTCAACCATGTGGCCCTTGGAGAGTAGTTCTACTCCTTGTATGTCTGCAGGAGTTAGGAATCTTTGATTCCTTAAGTGAATCATTTTCTTCTAGGAGGATTCAGGAGTCTTCCTAGAGCAGGGCAACCTTCTTCAGCTGGAGATTTCCTAGGTCGAGGAATGTTTTGAGGTGGTGATGGTTGAGGTTCTACATTTATTCTGTGCACTAGCCAGTGACGGAAAAAATTCTGCCACACAATCTTAACTATTTTCTTACAGTCCCCCACCTTCTTTGGCAGCATTGGTAGAACCCCTATGCCACCAGGCAGGCTTATCTTCATCTGCTTAGACACTCCACTATTTAGATGGGCTCTCCTCCCCGATGACAGGGCCCACACTGTTTCTCTCCCCACCTTTAACTGAAGCCTAACTGTCTAGGAGGTTCCTGGGAATTAACAGGAGAGGCACTCTTTAGCATCTCCAAGTCAAACAAGGTTGTTCTCAGTCTATCCTTTGTTGTGCCAGTTGTTCTTGTCCCCTCCCAAGTAGATAATTCCTTTAAGTTATCAGCAGTGGTCACCCATCTCATCGTTCTTGGCTCAGAGGCAGGTCACTGTTTTCTGAGCCAGGGTTGGTAACTCTCCCAGCCAAAGATGCCCATTGCAGCGCTCTTCCAGAGTGGCCATGAGTCACAGAACTGGTTTAAGCAAGTTCTGCCTTAGGCAGCAGATAATACATTTTTCAAGAGTTATAGTTCAAGTTCAAAGCATCTTTATTTGGCAATCATTGCCTTAAAAACATGGACTATGAATACACACATATGCACAAAACTCTGTCAAAATCAATCAGTATAAAAAAGCAAGAAATCAAATTTGATATATAAAAATGGATAAACCAACAATTTAAAAGAGACCTCAGTTACAGCCAATTCAGAAAATCATCTGTTCATACCTTTTTCTTATTTGAAGTGCACATCTAAGGAAATTCAAAATTGCACAACATGATTGTATTGAGGAAAGTTTTTGTGAAAACACCATAGCAGTCTGATACTGTTTAAAGCCAACCTTTTACAAAAGGTGCACTTAAAAGTCACCTCCGGGGGTTGAATATAATTGACAAAACAGAGTAAAGTGGAACGTGCTTTGCTTTGCAATGTAATTACAATGACATGGGGGGAGATCATTCATCCATGAATCTTAAATAGGAAAGGCAACATTAAAATGTATACGATTCAATATAAACAATGGCTTGTGTTAATAAGCCAGAGTAAATATGGTTCTACATAGTTCACTGTAACGTTGTACATATAGGATTCCAAAGTCTTTAGTCTCAACATGTTACGTAATCTTTCACTCATGGAGAATTCAGTGTAGTGATTTTTTACATGGACTTTAGCATCGCTTCTCATTGACCATTATCTAAAAACATTTATAAAAGCCCTAATTTGCCAAAAAATCCTTTTAAATAGGCAAACCACTGTATTTTATTCATATTTTGTAAAGATAGACAATCTGAAATACATTCTCTCACCAAATTTCCTTAAGGGTTCAACCAACATTTAAGCCGTAATAGAATAGGAGCAATTTGTATCTGATCCTCCGCGAAAGGTAGACCCAACTGTTTTTGAGAGATAAAGTTTGTAGTATTTTTAGGGACAGCCAACAATCTACACATAAAACCATTTTCGATGCGCTGCAGTACATCCACATCCTGATACCTCCAAACACCGGGCGCATAAATAGCAGCAGAAATACATTTTGTTGAGTACAGTGTGATCATTTCTGGCAGTGGTTTATGATTTAGAGTTCTTGCAAAACGGAATATTGCTTCCGAGTTCCTTACCATTTGCTGTGATTTCATTCTAATATGGGCTTTCCAGCTAACACTGGAACTTAAAGTTATTCCTAATTAGTTAATAACTTTTGCTCTTTGTAGTATAGTTCCCCTATCCTATGAACCTTTGTTTTTACTTTTTTAGGGCCGCAGGACATGATATATGATTTTGACTGGTTTATCTTTAGATCCAGCCCTTCCATGTATTCCACAAACAAATTTATCAATTTCTGTAGACCATTTGTGATTCGAGCACTGAAAACGCTAATCTTCCTTCTCACCCCTCTGAGTGACTTTGTTTGGGTTGTTAATTCTCCTTGTGAGAAATAACATATGCATCCTTTAAATTATAATGTGGGGTGAGAAGATCTAATTCAAACCCCATCTTCTACATTTGTGCCTAGAGATTGACCCTATTGACTAGATTGAATGCACTAGTAAAATCTATAAAAGCCATATGTATGGGCCCCTTTTTAGCGTTTACATATTTGCTAATAATAAGGTGGAGATTTAGGGTTTGTTCAATGGTGCTGATCCCTGGTCTGAATCCAAACTGGACTGGGGTTAAAACCTTATTTTCCTCAACCCAGGTTTCTGAACTTGCCAAAATTACCCTCCCCGGAACTTTGGCTGTAGCATCTATCAGGGAGATCAGCCTATAACAGGCACAAGATGATTTAGCTCCATTTTTAAAGATCGGCACTAAAATGGCAGATCTTCAAGAATCTGGAATTTTATCCTCCACCATACTTCTTAAAACATTAGTTAACATTGGTCCCCATAATTTAGTATCTGACTTATAAGGGTCCACCAGCACCCCATCTGGTCCGGAAGCTTTACCCAGAGCTGAGAGAGTTGATGCTGTAACCCCCTCGCCCAGTGCAATAGGTATAGATAGGGGAACTGGCAGAGGTACTAAGTAAGAGACACCAAATTGGTCATCCATGTGAGGCTGGGTTGACACACTACGTTGGAATACTCCTGTATAGTGGGTTTCCCACTCTACTTTGGGGATCAAGGCTTCCACTTTGGGGGTGTTTGGCTCTGAGAAAAAAGGTTGATTTATTACCTCCCAAAAATTTGTATTATTTTTAAGGTGGCTGCTCCTGTTAGGTCTTCCCAGGCTTTTGTCCTAATCTACCCTTTCCTTGCCTCCACAATGTTCTTATATACCCGTCTAGCTATGCGTACCTCCTGAGGGAACAGTGGGACAGATTTTAGGGCATACATTAAACCAACAATAAACAAGGATATTCTGAGATGGTCTATGGGCCATCAGGCCCTCTCTAATTGCCCCACATCTTTGGAAATGTCAGGAACATTCCTGACTACCAACTGTTGGGGTATATTACCAGCTTTCAAATACTCAGTTAACATGCACACATATAGTTCAGTTCCAGCATGGTTCTTCCTTTTTTCCAGTTCAGCTATCAAAATCTGTTTGAGATCACTCTGCTTGTTTTACTGTGCAGTAAACGATGACAGACCACTCGCTATTTTCAAAATATATTAATCAGAATAAAACTGGGCATCCCTTTTTGTCATCCTGTATGCCACCAAAGAATAATCAAAAGTCATGTACCCACACAAGGAAGGACATTATTACAACTACATGGAGAATGCCGCCCTTGTGGTGTAACCACTGCACTATGTTATGTAAACCTCAACAAGGGCCACCCTAGTAACAAGAAACCTGGGTTATACATATATGACAAGAAACATTGGTTCTTTTTCAACAAAATATGGATACTCAATTAAACTAAATAGATATCTAAATAATAACCACTAAGATGACAGAAGGGAGCTCAATTACATTCAGAACAACACAATCTTCAGAATTTAAACATGATTTAAAATTATTTTTAATTTACATCAAACACACTTACATATAATTACTTACAGACGGACAAAATGCATAGATGTGCTGGAATCCGAGTGGTAGTCCTCCCTGTCACAATGGCATTAGTGAGCTATTAATGTGCTCCCCATAACCAATTGGTAAGGGTCTCCTTTTTTATAGTGCTACTATCTAGTGGATATTTTGTGTTATTAATTCTGAATGTGTGCTTTTTATTAATGCAGCAACAAGAGTACCTCTTACATTGTGAGGACTTTAGCTGGAGGTGAGCATTTCTCCCTGTGATTCTGACTCTTTTGTCAAGTTGGAGTCTTACACTAATTGGCTTTTCCTGCTTCACATTTTGATACACTGTCAAAAACCCTGTGAGTATTTTTTCTTTGGATCGCACATGTTGTGCTTCCATCTGGGTAGTGGTTGCCTTCTCATTAAGTTGGTGCTCTCTTGCTTTCCTGGCCTAAACTCTTACTGGTATACAATTAGTGGACATAGTCCTATCTTCTGTTTAACTTATCTTTCTCTATTATAGGTACATTTTATCTCTTGGTCCTGATGAGGCCCCTTATCTGTTAGAGGGTCGAAACATCATCAGCTACCATTCGTGAACCTAGCAACATAACACTCTGATGTGAATTGGGTTATTCAAATGGACAATTGATGGTTTTAGGCCACTTATGTTGAGGGTATTGGAAATCTTTTAATGTGAATGAAGTAAACAAATTTGATTGTTTGAACTATGGTTTTTGTTTTGGGTTCCTAGTGTTGGACACCATTTTGTCTGTTAGTCATTATACATGTGTGTGTTTGGTGTCAATTAAGTATAAATATAAATTATTTTTTCAATTTGGAACATTATGTTGTTCTGAATGTAATGGAGCTCCCTTCTGTCATCTTAGTGGTTATTATTTAGATATCTGTTAAGTTTCATTGAGTATCCATATATTGTTGGACAAGAACCAATGTTTTTTTACATATACCACTAGGGTTGGTCACTGGAGGTAGAATCCAATGAATAAGACATTGATGCTGTCTCCTCTGGGGCACTCCCCTTACCCTCCGGGTCACTGGGTTCCTCCGTGTTGGTGGTGTCATGACTGGAGGTACTGTGCCAGATGTTTCCCCACTTGGTTGTGTCCTGTCTCCTTCCCTTGTCTGGGCGGATGCTGCAAATACAAAGTGAAAAAGGGTCACCACATGTTCCTGATCACAATAGAACAACAGCTGTGATTAGCAAATATTACCATGACGTCAAGTAGGCCCCAGCTACAAACTACATCAAAGTGCCTCCTACATGTACCATACCATATGCATGCATGTCATCATAACTCTCAACAGTTGTCCACAGGAAAATCAGGATCTCAAATAACTACAATTGCATGGCTGAAGTTGTGCAATCACAGTAACCACTGAACAAGTAGGAGACCACATCACCTTCAATGCTTTATCTCATGTAGCATACCTCAATTACCTGTTGTCATACAATAGTAGGCCAATGCCAACTTCTTTCCCACAGATCACACACAAGGTCATGCAAACATCTATTTGTCACATACACAATAAAACAACATTAACAAATGATGCTCCTAAAACCTTCCATGTTGCTGGCAACAGTGCAGTAGCCTGGAGAAGGTGACATGCAAAAACTCATGTCTCACTGGAAACATATCAACAATGCACACGTCACCATGTGAAAATTGTCCTAATGGAGTCAAAGAGGTAGTACTAATGTTGCTCAGATATGCTACACATTTGGCATGGAAAGGTACACTATGGACATAGGCCCTCATTACAACATTGGTGGTAAAAGCCGCTTACCGCCGTGCAGAAGATCGCCAACACACGCCGCGGAATTCCACCACAGCTATTATGACCCACATCTCGGAATCCGCCAAAATTCAGACACCCACACAAGTCTGCCACACCAAAGCTTTCAACAGCGGTATTCCATTGGCGGTACACACCGCCGCGCTCAAAATACACACACTGTTACAAAACATCCCCACACTGGGCAATTCAAAATACACACACCTGACACACATACACACACCACTCCCACACACCCATTACAATATAAAACACACACCCACATCACCCACAAACCCCCACGACAAAAAATACAGAAAGAAGGCCAGCGAGAGACACCACCAGCAAGTACAACAGCATCCACAGGCACATAACACCATCACCCACACAACTTTCACGCACCTCAAACAACACACCACTACATATCACCACACTTATCACCACACACTCCACCCCACACATCACCTACACCACCCCATGGCACGGCAAAGACACCCCAGGTTCTCGGAGGAGGAGCTCAGGGTCATGGTGGAGGAAATCGTCTGGGTAGAGCCACAGCTATTCGGAGCGCAGGTGCAGCACACCTCAATTGCAAGGAAGATGGAGCTATGGCGAAGGATAGTGGACAGGGTCAACGCAGTGGGACAACACCCAAGAAATCGGGAGGTCATCAGGAAAAGGTGGAACGATCTACGGGGAAGGTGCGTTCCGTGGTCTCAAGACACCACCTGGGGGTTCAGCGGATTTGCGGCGGACCCCCACCTCCTCCCCCACAACTAACAACATGGGAGGAGCAGGTCTTGGCGATTCTGCATCCAGAGGGCCTCGCAGGAGTAGCTGGAGGAATGGACTCTGGTAAGTCAAAGCTTTACTATTACATCCCCCACCCTACCTGCATGCTATCACATAACCCCACCCTCACCCTCACCCCATCACACCAACTCCTCACAAATGTACCAATATCACAAACCACCCATCCCAACTCCAAGCCCTGCATGCAACACCAAAGCATGGACACCCATCACCAAAGCATGCACACTGCACATAGCCATACACCCCCCTAAACCATCATCACACAAGCTACCACACAGGAATGCCAGCACTGGGGTACACCGTCACCCACCCATTGCACAACATGGCACACACAGATGCAATAATCATGCCTTTCGACCACTGCAGGACCCCTACCCAACGTCACCAGACAGGAGGGTCCAGACATGTCCACTCTACCCACAGAAGAGGCCCACAGTGATGACAGCAGCTCTGTCCAACTGGATCTAGATGACCAGCCCGGACAATTGGGGACCTCTGGACAGTCAGTTCCCCTCACACAGGCACAGGCCACCACAGACCTTCCCCCCTCTGGAAACACCAGCACAGCACCCACCCAGCGGGCCCATACCTCCATCCCCAGGACACGTCAATCAGCTGTGTGTCCACCACTACAGGGAACCCAGGATAACCCACCACCCCAACAACAACAGGGACCTGGGGGCAGTGGCAGTGGGCACACAGTCCAGGGGACGAGGCCCAGAAACACAGGGGAACTGGGAGGGCTGCCGTGCGACAGGGGGCGGACAGGCCAAGGGAACCCACTCTCCACGAGGTCCTCTCCTCCATCATGGGAGCATACCACCACTCCCAGGAGACGATGTTAACAGTACTGGCCAAGTTTCAGGAGACCTAGCGCATGCAGGAGGAACAGTATTTGGGCTTCAGGGAGGAACTCAGAACCATCAGCTCCACCCTGGGCACCATCATAGGGGTGCTGAAGGAAGTACTCAACACCAGGAGGGACACTGTGGCACTACAAGGGGCCCCTGACACTAGCATGGACGATGAACTGCCCACCACCTCCGCCGGCTCTAGTGGACAGGACGCCCCGCCACAGGACAACCACACCAGCACCCTACCCCCTGCAGACGGAGAACCACCCCGCAAACGGTCCCTGAGATCCAGGAACAAGACAGAGAACGATGCCAAGACCACTGCCAAGAAATGAAACCACCCTGATTGTCATCCTACTGTCCCACTTTGTCACCCTGTCCATAATTAAACTGCCCCAGCTCCACTTCCTATGCCTCTATGGGCAATGCACCTGTGAGACTAATAGACTGGACTCTGCCATGGACACTCCTCCGCCATCACCCCTCACCATTTAACTTCCCCCTCCAATATTTTGCATTTAAATAAACCTACCTAAAGCACAAAATGTTCTGGAGTCTGTCTGTGATTTCAAAATAGTGTATTTGCAATTACAGTGACAAAATGTTTTTGAAATAGTAATGTCAACATACCTATGTCACACAGCTCTAGTCCATGAGGAATTTAAGCAGATGACACACAGTGGGACCCACATCTGTGAAACCATAAGGGAAAGTGACAACTCAGTGACCATTCACTGGGTGAAAACGACAGACAGGATAGAGGTAGTAGTGTAAAAGTACATGTAGTAGGCAGGATTGTATTCTCACCTGTGTTTCAAGGAAATATTGCTGGATCACTGAGTCACTGTTCTGCATATCTTCTTCCTCTGCTTCATCCTCATCACTGTCCACAGGCTCCACAGCTGCCACAACACCGCCACCTGGACCATCCTCCTGCAGAAAAGGCACCTGTCGTCGCAAAGCCAAGTTGTGAAGCATACAGCAGGCCACGATGATCTGGCATACCTTCTTTGGTGAGTAGAATAGGGATCCACCTGTCAAGTGGGGGCACCTGAACCTGGCCTTCAGGATGCCGAAGGTCCGCACGATCACCATCCTAGTTCACTCATGGGCCTCATTGTAGCGTTCCTCTGCCCTTGTCCTGGGATTCCTCACTGGGGTCAGTAGCCATGACAGGTTGGGGTAACCAGAGTCACCTGCAAATGGCGAGGGACAACTGTTAGACACACACTAACCTGTAGGGATAACCCCAGACAACCATTCCCACTGTCTTGCTTCCAGGGGGTCACCTAATGGACACACCCGGTGCCTCTGGAGTTGACCCATCACATAAGGGATGCTGCTATTATGCAGAATGCAGGCGTCATGCACTGAGACAGGGAACATGGCATTCAGATGGGAGATGTACTGGTCTGCCAAACATACCATCTGTACATTCATAGAATGATAACTCTTCCCATTTCTGTACACCTGTTCACTCCTGTGGGGGGGGACCAAGGCCACATGGGTCCCATCAATGGCACCTATGATGTTGGGGATATGTCCCAGGGCATAGAAATCACCTTTCACTGTAGGCAAATCCTCCACCTGAGGGAAAACGATGTAGCTCCGCATGTGTTTCAGAAGGGCAGACAACACTCTGGACAATACGTTGGAAAACATAGGCTGGGACATCCCTGATGCCATGGCCACAGTTGTTTGAAAAGACCCACTTGCAAGGAAAAGGAGCACTGATAGCACCTGCACTTGAGGGTGGATTCCTGTGGCATGGCGGATTGCTGACATCAGGTCTGGCTCCAACTGGGTACACAGTTCCTGGATTGTGGCATGGTCAAACCTGTAGGTCAGTGGTTCCCAATCTGTGCGCCGCGGCTCCCTGGTGTGCCATCAAAACTAGCCAGGGGCGCCGCACACAGTTTGGGAACCACTGAGCTATTTATTGCCCTTGGGCCAGTTCGTACAAAATAAAACTACTCAGTTGTAGCAGCTCTTTTTTAATTTTGTCTTGAGCGCCCTCAGGTGGTTAAACACAACTAAAGTGATTCTACATTTCACACTATTTAAACAGTTACGTTATAACTACATAAAAATGAGACCTGCCCATTTTACTAGGGTTACCGTCAACCAATATTTTCCCCTTACTAAAAAACCCTATGCATGCTGTAATTAAACAACTGTTAAAAATGTTTTTACAGTTATATATAGAATTACAATACCTTCATTGGCGTCATCCCAATTCTTTTCAGGGAGAAAAACGGATGTACTCCCTAGGCCAGGCTTACATCCCCCACCCGCCAACAAAAAGTAACATAAAGGGGAGCCGCAGCCAGTGGCCAATAGATCAAGGGAGCCGTGGGTCGAAAATGTTTGGGAACCACTGCTGTAGGTGATTATCAAATGTCACTCCTCCATTGTCGACAGGTCCACCAATGGTCGCTACACCAGAGGATGCCGCCATCTCCTCACATGTCCCAGCGGACGGTGCCTATGAAGGACAACAGCGACCACAGAGTCAAACAACTCAGAGGTACGTACTCACAGTTTACACAGAACACGAATCATACACAAAAGGTGGCCTGTATGTGTGTTGAGACTAGGCCTAGGTATGTGTGACGCAGTTGAAAATGAGGCCATGTGGGGCCCTGAAATGGCAGCTGCCTGACCTCTAAAGTGGGACAATGGGATGTGAGGTAACTGCGCTGGCGTTGTACACCGTCGCAGTAGGGGGTCGGAGACCGCGGCGCAATGCTGCATTGGTTAACATTGGATCCTATGGGTCCCAGGAGCCAATGACGATGTACGCCGGCGGTGACGGTACGCACCGCCGCGGACGTGACCGCCATTTTCTATCACTTCAATCACTCGATACCTGATCCTTGACAGGAGAGGACCTACACTGCAAGTGCTGCTGTGACCTCAGGTTGGAAGAGACAATGGCTCGTGCGTCTGGGGAAAGGGCTCCTGCCTTCACATCGGAGGAGTTGGAGAAGCTCGTTGATGGGGTCCTCCACAGTACACGCTACTCTATGGTCCTCCAGACAAAAGGTAAGTACACAGGGAGCATGTTGTATGGGCTATGCCTGTGTGGAGAGGGCTAGATGTAAGAAGGAAGGGGGCAGAGTGCTGCGTGCATGTAAGACGGTGAGTGCATGTGCCACATGGCAAGGGTAGGGATGGGGGCCACTCACATTGACGGTGCAGTTGGTAATGACTGCTCTTCTTCCCCTGTACATTTCATGTAGGTCAGCGCCCACCAGAAGAAAGATATTTGGCGTGCCATCGCCAAGGACGTCCGGACCCTTGGGGTCTACCACAGACGGAGCACCCACTGCCGGAAAAGATGGGAAGACATTCGCCGCTGGAGCAAGAAGACGGCGGAGGCTCAGCTGGGGATGGCCTCCCAACATGGGAGGGGTGCCCGTCGAACCATTACCCCCCTGATGTTCAGGATCCTGGCGGTTGCCTACCCGGAGTTGGATAGGCGCTTGAGGGCATCACAGCAGACACAAGGGGGTGAGTACACTCTCATTCTGCTGACTTTGCGCGCAGTGGAGTTGTCTGGGTGGGGGAGGAGGGCTGTGGGATTCCCTAGGCCAGGGCGAGTTCCGTAGGCTAGGCCCCTCCGTAAGGCATGGCCCTGTGGCCCCCCACCCCACCTCTGTAGAGTGCCAAAGACAGCTATTCATGCCCCTGTGTCATCTAAGTGTGCAGATGTCGTCCATAGCCTTGTAGGCCATTTCCCAGGAATTGCACTGTGGAGCCCAAGAGCGTGGCGTAGTGCAGGGGGCCTCTGTGTCTGTCTTGTCCGCCAACGGTAGCGGTAATCCATGCACTGAACATGTCTTTCTTCTGCCTCTCCCCACTTTTTGTGGTCTTCCTGTTCTTGTGTACATTAGCATCATCAGGCGGAGGAGCAGTGGCACCGGAGCACGAGGGAGCTGCATCCCACATGACCCTGGAGGGCGATACTACGGACTCGGAATTCAACAGTGGGACGGAGGGCGAGGGGAGCTCCACAGCGGGGACAGGAGCTGACACCAGCGACACGGAGTCGTCCTCTGATGGGAGCTCCCTTATGGTGGCGGCAACATCTGTGCCCCCCGCATCTACAGCTACAACCGCCACCCCCCTACGAGCACCGCCCTCCCAGCAGCCCCTCAGCCTTTGCCCCGTGCCCATTCACCCAGGAGGGTGGGTATCACCTTCACCCCAGGCACCTCAGGCCTTGCCCCAGTCACCCCTGCTTCCCTCAGTGAGGAGGCCATTGACCGCCTCAGGTCACTCACTGTTGGGCAGTCTTCCATTTTGAATGCCATCCAGGGTGTAGAAAGGCAGTTGCAACAAACTAATGCATTCCTGGAGGGCATTCATTCTGGTCAGGCGGCCCTTCACTGAGCTTTTCAAACTCTGGCCTCAGCACTGATGGCAGCCATTGTCCCTGTCTCTAGCCTCCCCCCTCCAACTTCCTCCACCCAGACCCAATCCCCTATACCTCTGCCTATCCCAAGAACACAATCAAACCAGCCTGCACACTCCTCACCACACAAGGGAAGCTCAGGCAAACATAAGCACCACACATCCCACAGGCACTCACGCAAGCAACACACACATGCAGACACACCAACATCCACTGCCTCCACTGTGTCCCCCTCGTCTTCGTCTCCCTCCTCCCTCCCAGTCTCGTCTACACTCACACCTGCATGCACTACCTCTACAGCCACTACGTCCCTCACCAGCACACCTGCTGACGTGCAGTCACCACCCCCACTACCATTCACACGTCCCCTGTGTCCTCTCCCAGTGTGTCTGTGATGCCCCCTCCGAAGATACACAAATGCAGGCACACACCCACCCAACAGCCATCCACCTCACGACAGCCTCCAGCACATGCACCTGCATCCAAAGTCACCAAACGTACTCCTCCTACTACCACCACCTCTTCCTCCACTCCCAAACCCCCTCCAGCTACCCGTCCCAGTGTGTCCAAAATAATTTTCCTGTCCAGTCTTGACCTTTTTCCCCTCACCTCCCCCACCCCGTCCATCTCATAGGTCCCGAAGTAGCACCTCAGCCACAACATCTACAGGACCAGTGGTGCCTTTTGTCACAGGTATGTGGAGTGCACCGGCCACCAGGACAGTCAGTGTGGCACGGAGCCACAGCACAGCCAGTCCCCCCGTGAAGCATCAGAAGTTGGCCAGTGCCGGGGGGGGGGAAGACTCCACCCACCAAAGCCGCTCCCAGGGGTCCCGGTGGGAGTGTGGAGTCAGCTGTTACACCTCCCAAGGTGGGGAAGGTCCACAAGAAACCCAGCAAGTCTGGGAAGAGCTGCACGGCGGTGAAGACCGCCATCATCCCCGCTGCCCAGGAGGCAACCCCCTGCCCCATCCCAGCTGCCCAGGAGGGCCCCGCCAGCCCCAGCCCAGCTACCCAGGAGGGCCCCGCCAGCCCCAGCCCAGCTGACCAGGAGGGCCCCGCCAGACCCAGCTCAGCTTCCCAGGAAGCCACCACCAGCCCCAGCCCAGCTGCCCAGGAGGCCACCGCCAGCACAAGCAGCGCTGGGCCAAGAAGGACCGCCAGCACAAGCCCCGCTGGGCCATGAAGGACCGCCACCAGAAGCCCCGCTGGGCCATGAAGGACCGCCAGCACAAGCCCCGCTGGGCCATGAAGGACCGCCAGAACAAGCCCCGCTGGACCATGAAGGACCTCCAGCACAAGCACCGCTGGGCCATGAAGGACCGCCAGCACAGGCACCACTGGGCCGGGCACCGCCAAATCAAGCACCGCTGCACAGGGCACCGCCAAATCAAGCACCACTGAACAGGGCACCGCCAAATCAAGCACCGCTGAACAGGGCACCACCAAATCAAGCACCGCTGAACAGGGCACCGCCAAATCAAGCACCGCTGAACAGGGCACTGCCAAATCAAGCACCGCTGAACAGGCCACCGCCAAATCAAGCACCGCTGAACAGGACACTGCCAACTCAAGCACCGCTGAACAGGGCACCGCCAACTCAAGCACCGCTGCACAGGGCACCGCCAACTCAAGCACCACTGAACAGGGCACTGCCAATTCAAGCACCGCTAGCCCATGAGCGGCAGGGGCACGAACGCAACTGGGTCCGTCACGGGATGAGTGATGCACTCTGGGCACCAGTTTCCCTCCAGAACCAGTGGAGAGATCCATCCACTACCTCTCTCCTTCACAGGATGAAGCACTCTGGGCACCAGTCCCCCTCCAGAACCAGTGGAGACATCCATCCACTACCTCTGTCCTTCACAGGATGAAGCACTCTGTGCACCAGTCCCCCTCCTGAACCAGTGGAGAGATCCATCCACTACCTCTGTCCTTCACAGGATAAAGCACTCTGGGCACCAGTCCCCCTCCAGAACCAGTGGAGACTGTTATCCACTTGAGAGACTGTGGCTTTGCACTCCCCAGGATATGGCAGTGGGCAAACCACCCACTTGTTAGACTTGAGAATCTGTGGCTTTGCACTCCCCAGGATAGAACAGTGGGCAACCCACCCACTGTAGAGACTCGAGAGACTGTGGCTTTGCACTCCCCAGGATAATGCAGTGGGCAAACCACCCACTGGAGAGACTTGAGAGACTGTGGCTTTGCACTCCCCAGGATAAAGCAGTGGGCAACCCACCCACTGGAGAGACTTGAGAGACTGTGGCTTTGCACTCTCCAGGCTATGGCAGTGGGCAAACCACCCACTGTAGAGACTTGAGAGACTGTGGCTTTGCACTCCCCAGGATTGAACAGTGGGCATTGAGCCCCCTCATGGATCTGGCGTTGTGTACTCATCCGGCTGAGGTGCCCTCCCTTCCCTTCCCCCTGAGGTGCCTGTTGTATTTCTATCTGATGCCCCTTCAGTGTTCTCTCTGTTTTGATCGGGTATTGAGTGTGGGCCTCGCCCATGCATTTTGGGCCCAGTGGTCCACGGACTATAAATGGTGCAATACCTGGACTTGTATTATTGGTGTATATATTTGTTTATAGTGTATATATATTTTTGAGTACTGGATTTTAATAGATTACAATGGTTACACTCATTTCCTTTTGTCTTTGCATTCTTCCGGGGAGCTTGGGGGGTGTAACTGTAATGTATCAACATGTATTAGTGTGTGTGTTGTAGTGGGTGAGGGTGGGGGTAAGAGTGTTGTGTGTGTGTGTCCCTGTTTTTTGCCTCCCCCCTCCCCTGTGTCGTAGGTGCAGTACTCACCGTGGTCTTCGCCGCCGGCGTTCGTGCTCCTGGTAGAGGAGCAGGAAGACTATTGCAGGTAGAATTTGGAGTTCCGGTTCAAAGGTGTCCTCGTTCTTCGTGGGGTGTGTAGAGGTGAGCGTTTTCCCTTCAGAATTCCTGTTTCCCCCGTCTTTTTATCCGAGGTGAATCCGCCCCGGAAAAGGTTGCAGATTGGCCTGTCATAATAGTGTGGGCGGTACATTGTCTCCCGCCTGTCTGTTGGCGGTGACAGCCAACCTGTTTGTTTGGACCACTGTGGCGGTCGGAGTGTTAAAGTGGCTGTCTTTGTTGGCGGTTTCCGCCACGGTCGTAATTTAAATTTTTTTACCGCCAGCCTGTTGGCGGTCTTACCGCCGCTTTAACAACGTCCACCAGGGTTGTAATGACCCCCATAATGTGCAAATTGTCAGGAAAATATGCCACTAAAATTCACAACACAATGAATCTAAAAGCCCCAGGGAAATCACCACTGATGTCTTGCACCCCTTACTATGACATACTGTGATTGCATTAGTAGACACTATTAGTCCTTTGTATGTTGGAAAGGCCCAGAGATTTGCAAGTACTTGTAGAAGGTCCTCAACATGTTTTGCCAAAGGTAAGCTGCATCACTGTCTCCATTTTGGTTCTGCAAATCCAGATGTCTGTGGATGAAGGGTTGTACCCAACCACATTTGATTCCAACATAACTGCAAGTCACTCCATAATGCATGCCAACAGTCAAGTAACAAGCCTTACCCATTACACATGTGAAATGCTCTTTTCCACGTGATGCCACATCAATGGCATAGAAATGCACATTGTGTGTAAAAACTCTGGCCCTCATTCTGACCTTGGCGGTCGGCGGAGAGACGGCGGTCGGACCGCGAACAGACCGGCGGTATTAAAAATGGCATTCTGACAGCGGCGGTCCCCGCCGCGACCGACCGCCACTTCCCCACTCCGACAGCCACGGCGGTCATGACCGACGGGCTGGAGTCTGCGCACTCCGGTCCGGCGGTCGACCCAAGACCGCCAACGGTATCATGACCCTGCTTACCGCCGCGGTTTCTGGCAGTCGGGAACCGCCATGCGAACCATGGCGGTAGGCACTATCGGGGCCAGGGAATTCCTTCCCTGGCACTGATAGGGGTCTCCCCCACTGCCCCCCCGAGTCCTCCCCCCACCCCCTCCACCCCCCTGCCACCCCCCAGAGGTGGTACGAACCCCCTCCCCACCCCCACCCCGACATGCACATACACGCACCCCGACATGCACACACCCCCTACATGCACATATACACACCCCCTACACACACACATACACAACGGGGACACATACCCGCACACATACATGCCGACATGCGCACCCGCCGAACTACACACATTGCCCATAGGCACAGCAGCACTCCCCGCCCGCATGCACGCACTCACACACCCCCTCTACACACTCCCACGCACACCCCCATGCACGCACACATCACACAACACCCCCCCACCCCCTCCCCTCACGGACGATCAACTTACCTTGTGCGTTGGTCCTCCGGGAGGTGACAGGAGCCATGGGGAGGTGACCGCCAACAGAAGACCGCCAACAGAAGACCGCCACACAGAAATGTGGGTCGTAATTCTGTGGGCGGTGTTCTGCTGGCGTGGCGGTGGAGGTTGACCAGTCTCCACTTTCCCGCCGACCGCCAGTGTGGCTGCTGGCGGTTTTCCGGCGGTACGCTCCCAGCGGTCAGAATGCGCACAGCGCCATACCGCCGCGGTCGGCGGTCTTCACCGCGGCGGTAACTCGGCGGTCTTGCGAAAAGACCGCCAAGGTCAGAATGAGGGCCTCTATTCCTACCCATCATGTCCCTCTTTTTTACTGCAGTTGTACATGCCACATTACATGCTATGATAGGTGAGGGTATGTGTCAGCCACCAATCAATGGTGACACACTCCTGTCTGTGGCAGCACATGAAATGTAGCTCCATTGCAAATGCCATATTCCAAACACAGGTTGGCATGCACATATATGTTAGGAAATACAGGAACAATCTCATGAACACAGGTAGACCATGCATTAAACTGCTGTGTACATATTTCATCAAAAGAGAAAGGGAGACATGCTAACATGTTTGCAACAGTGATGGCACATAAATCATGTCAATGGACATGCCCCACTTACCAAGGGAAAGTTCTGGCCTGTAGCTGACCCAAAGAACAATGTATGCTCTTTCACGTGTATGATTGCCATCTTCACATTACAGACAGTAGTGAGACACCAGCACCCATCACACACTAAAGCCAACTGGCCTCTGGGGGCAGATGCCAATTTACTCACTTGACCAGACAAATGGCTGAGGACAGTGTTCCATTACTTATTTTTCTTTGGGCTGTAGCACTGAGGAGTAGTGGTCTGTAGCGTATAATTTACACCCACAACAGTATCAAACATTACCTGATTGATCAATGTACACAGCCATGTGTTTTCCCTAGAGAGCAAATTGTTTGTGGAGTGTTGTCAGTTGTGTCCTTGTTCCCTGGGCCAATAGGCAAGGCACATCAGTATGTACCACATTACATATCTACATAAACAGTTACTCATCTACTGTGTCACACATGGTTCATCCCTAATCATCAGGTAGATGAGAACCTAACACAGTAACTTGGAAATGTGACAGGTAGGAATATACCCTGTAATCACCCTCTTTTGGCTGCATGTGCCCTTCAAATGCCTATCAAGGTCAGGATGTGCCACAGCCAGAATGGAGGCCATTAGGGTGGTCATGGTCTGACGTGCACCCCACCCATGTTGACAGGACAGTCCCAGCTGGACCTCCGCAATCAGCTTCTCAGGTCTTCCCACCTCTTGAAACAGTGGCACTTCACCGGTTGTGGACCCCCAGGGCCCACACCTTCTGGGCGATGGCTCTCCATATCTTCTTATTTTGATGGGTGTTTACCTGTTGGATGCAAGAGACAAATCAAGCTATTGCAATTATATGTTTTTTTCACAAATGGTTGACACATGTTAGAAAAACCAAGGAAAAGTGGTCAATTTGTAAACACACCACAAGTGTAGAGTACACAAGCCAATAAGTACAGGGACATGACTACAGACTTTTGTCAAACTTCAGACATCTGCAGACTAACCCACTACCCTACTCATGGTCTACAATGACTAAGCAAGCCTTCTCACATCAGGTAGCACATGCTCCAGCAACATGTACTGTAATGTGAGACACAATTAAACTCTACACACATGTGTGGCTTCTGAAGTGTAATCTCCTTTGGACTGACTGGACCAACGCATTCACAGTCTGCGTGATTGACTCACTGCATACAGTACCTATGGGCAACTTCCATAGCAGAGACTTTAGCCTTACACTTGAGTGACAGTGAAGGGGCTGGCATGGTAGATACAGAAATTGTCTTCCTTGTGCATATGTGGGCATGTGGCCTATCAAATGCAGACTCATGCCGCTTCAGGGGGTGGAGTTCTATGGTATGTACCTTTACCACAGAACACAAATTGGACATATGTTTTAAAGTACAGAGATGCCAACCAACATACAAAGGTATGCATTTCACAATTTCTGCTATTCGAACAAGCTACTGAGTCACATGTGATGGCCTCCCAGGAATCTAAACAATGTCTGCAATGTCATATGTGCAATAAGCCTGTACAGAGCAATAAGGACTTACGTAAAGCTGCCAATAAAGCTGTGGGAGTAAGGGACCTGTCATGAGTCAAAGACGCACATTGACAATGACACTAAATGCACATATGGACTAGTTCAGGGATGTACCCTGTACCCAATCCTAATCTAGTCAATGGACTGAGGCATTCAGGGCAAGGTTTGCCATTAGAGCATCATATTGGCCACATGACAGGATCCAATGGTGTACAGAGAGTGGGCACAGTGCCATAGTTGCATAGCTACTGTGACTCTCCCACAGCCTGGACTATGTCCCACACTGGGAGATACGTTTGACAGGCCCAAGTCACTGCAGGCTAACCATACAGAACATACATGACACTCACATTTCCATCACTTCCATACATGACCTGACACCATGTAGTCGTCAGCAATGTGGCATGTGGTTTGTGTGGCAACCTGAAGGGCAGCGTGAGTCATGATATGCCTTCCAGACAACAGTTTTGCAAGCCCAGATGTGGGTTGAAGGATCTGTGCACTAGAGGCATTTCTTGAAAGATCCTCAAATGACCAGATAAGATGCATACACAGCTCATGCTGTCATGTGGATACATGTTTTCTATCATTAACAACCATCATAAAGTAATGTCATTGGATGGCAGCAAAGTCTCCTCGCCTAGTTATGTGCATTCAAAAGAAGGAGAAACTAGGACCCTCAAAAAAACAATTGTTAATGGATACAACATATTGTACTGGTCACCAATACCTGCACCATGGATATCCCATTGATGCCACACAAACTACAACAACAGGTACACAAGAAGTCCAACTGGAACAAAGGGGCACATTGTAGCCTGTGAGGAGGGAAAGGATGGTGTTGAACAGAGTCAATGGTGCACATGAGGTACTGACCTCCTCCTCCAGTGCAGCTGTTCATACAGGGGAAGGACCTCATTTACAAGCCTCTCAATCTACACTAGAAAGAAGGCAGGGGCCCTATCATCTGCTGGACATTACAAGATTGCTTCCAGAGGCAGCACTCAGCAGCTCAGTAAGTGGATGTGTTGCTTGCAGCAGTGTTAGGAGTCAAGTGACTGAATTGGCACAACATGGCGGTCACGTATGCCACCTAGGCAGTCATCACAGCTGACGGACAAAGCCATTGGACTATGTCTCCCACAGGCAACAACATTAGCCTATGACTGTGTCTATCACGGTTGGAACTGCCTACCGCATGGATGGCTTCTGTCTGCAGTCACGGGCAGTTCCTAATGTCCAGTGGAGTTGGTCAGGCATGCGCCAGTTTGGCGGTTTGAAATACTGTCAATGGCTGTGTTAACACATACAATATGTGTGTAGGATCATCACAAACATCATCAATCTGTCTTGTTATGTAGGTCCTACTACAGAACCACAGCGTACTGTGTTGTAGAAAAAACATGGTACATGACGGAGGTGCACCGGCTACCGCTGTTGACAGTAGTTTTGGGCAATCGGAAAATGCAGTCACATTTCAAGCGGCAATTGTGTGCAGATTGTTGGGTATTGCCCAAATCCATGTTGTGGACACATGTGTGGACAGCCATAGAGGACACATGTGACCCTTGTGTACTTGCCAGCTGGTATGTGTACTGTGTGTCATGCCTATCCAGTCAGAAATGCTTTGTCACATGATATTGGCATGCATTATGTATGTTGGTGTGGACACACTGACTAATGTTACAAATCATGACTTGTCACACATAGGTTCCCTGGGAGAGGGAGGATGCAACAACCTCCTGTCTACTGCCAGACCTTCAGACCATGGAAGAATTCCACAACATACAGTTATACCGTCTGAATAGGCAAACACTAGTGGACTTATGCCATCAGTTGGTGCTAGATCGGATGCCAGCTAACAGTAATCCAACCTGCATAGCACCCATTACACAAGTCATCTCAGTATTGCACTTTCTGGGCACAGGGTCCTTCCAAAATACAGTGGTCCTATCTGCTGGAATGTCCCAGCCTATGTTCAGTCTGGTGTTGAAGGATTTCCTCTCTGCAGCATTGAAACACATTGACAACTATATCAGGTTCCCCTGACGTGAGGATTTAGCCAATGTGAAGGCTGGCTTTTATGGTTTTGCCCGTGTCCCATATGTGGTGGTGGGCATTGATGGCACACATGTTGGCTTGGTGCTATCACAAGCCACTGAACAAGTCTATTGTAACAGAAAAAAAACTTACATTCCATCAAGGTGCAAGTTGTCTGTTTGACGGATCTCTGCACCTCAAATGTGTGTGCCCAATATCCTGGATCAACCCATGATTCCTTCATAATGCGGACAGCACCATACCCCAGCTGATGTCACAACTGCACACAGAGAGGGCCTGGCTGGCTGGTAAGTCATATCTGGCATGATTGTGTGTGAGCAACATCAGGTGCTACAATCATGAAATGAGTGACTCATTGTTGCACTTATGTCCCATTCCTTAACAGGAGACTCAGTATATCCAAACTGTACTTGGTTGTTTGCGCTGCTGAGGAATCCATCTACGTCAGAGGAAGTCCACTTCAGTGAGGCCCATTGAAGAATATTGCAGCCAGTGGAACAATCTTGTGGGCTTCTGAAGGCCAGATTCCACTGTCTGGACCAGACTGGAGGAGCCCTCCTCTACTCACCTGAGAAAGTGTGTCAGTTCACTGTGGCATGCTGCATGCTCCACAACATCGCCCTGCGGAGGAATATCCCGTACATCCCAGAGGAGGGGAAGCCTGCAGTGCCACCGGGTGAGAATCCTGAAATGCCAAGTGAAGATGACAGTGGGGAAGAGGAAGGAGCTGACTTGCGAGACGATCTCATCCACAGCTACTTCTCATGAGTATAAGCATGTCATGTGATGTCATGACTGTAACTGTAAATTGAGTTGTAGCTGTGAGAATGTGTGGAGCTGAGTGTTTTGGAAACAGCTAGGGAGCTGGTAGGCTGCAATATTCAGCCAAAGGCTGCTTGATATGATAGTTTTTGACACATCCCCACTTTAATAATGTTGTTTTGTTTGTGTCAGTTTCCTTGCAATGTACTTTGTTTTCCAAATGCTTGCTATGTAACTTGTGTCGTAGTTATGGTTTCAAGCCTATACTCCTTGTTTTGTTCTCTGTACAGGTATCTTCACCATGACATCTTCATGTGGGCATTTCAGAGTTGTGACATTGGCATGTATATGATGCTGTTGTGACATACAAAGTGGACATGAATTATTCCAGGTAATGGAGGTTGCAGAGTTTGGGTATATGAGACCTGTACCAAGACAGTTTGCACAGTCTTTGGGTAAAGGTACAGAAGTGTCCATTGCACTTGTTTTGTGTGTTTTGGTGGGCCTGATGCTTCCTGTTTGTCATCATGTGGTCATCAAATATGTAGCCCTAACTTTGGAGCAAGTTATTTCTCCTTCACATTGGCTGGACACTTTTTGTGTGACCTGTATGTAGCTGTAGATGTGTCTCATCATTGTAGGCCACAGTGCCTTTGCCACAACACTGAAATGTGTTTGTATCATACCACTAGATGCATGGGAATTGGATTATGATGGTCCTGTGATCAGGGACTGTTGTACTGCTATCTGTCTGTATCTTGGATTATGTGATGTTGAATTACTTTGGTGTGGTATGTGATAAGGCACAAGCTGCTGTCTTCAACCACATGAATGTTTACCTATTCTACAGGAAAATGTCTGACAAATCCCTTCCTTCCCTCGTCTGGGGGTCTGTACATGTCAATATGTTCATTTATTCAGTATGAGTTAATCATTCTTGATTTCCAATAGTTCAGACATATTGACAGCCTATGTGCTGAACAATGTAATAAAATTTTTAGTTTGAACAGACACTTGTATGTATGTGTTTGTATGGGAGGGTTGTAATCCTGAGCTGGATACTGTGTGCATGCAACATATACCATATTGAACAAGTAGTTTGGATCATCATTGTATGGTTCACATGGTCTGACATATATACATGGCTAAATGTTACATTAAAATCAGAAGACAATGAGTCAGTGAAGGGTAATTTTATTGTGCAGCAATGACTAACCTAAAATATATGTGACATAACTCAACAAAAATTAAATTGGGAAGGGGTCAGTCATGGTGAATGAAATCATTGGAGTAGATGTCACACCATTGAGAGTCCAAAGTCCAGAATACTCCTCCCATTGGAAATGGTAGGTGGTTCAGGATCACTCCATATTGAATGTGTAACACACAAAGGAGGTCCTTCAGGAAGAAGGTTATTACTGGCAGTGGTGAGTGTCTTGTCATCCACACTTCCTGTATTCTTTGCTGGACATCCCTGGTTGTGTGTGGAGGGGGGATCTGCTGCTAAAGAGGCCGGGGTGTCTGAAGCTTGTTGTTTCTCTGGCAGGGCCTCCCTTCCAGTGGTTGGCACTGATGTTGATTGGCTTGCTATTGATGAGCCAAAGGAAGGTATAGACTGGTGTTGAAAAGCCCTATTCAGGGTGGTGTGTATGTCCCTCAACACCCCTATTAGGGAGGCCGTGCTGGTATTGTGGGCCTCCATCTGTTCCTACATGCCCCTAAGCATGTCCCTCTGTAGCTGCTTGATTTCCCGGAGTTTGGTCAACACCTGGCCCATCACACTTTGGGACTCCTGATAGACCCCAAGATGTGGCTGATGGTGTCCTAGCCAAGAGCAGCCCAAGTGTCCTCAACCCACTGGCCCACAGCATCCCTTCCATTCGCTCTACCCCCATGGGCTTGTGCCCTTGCCACAGGATGCCCTCTCCAACTTGTTTCTGGACCCTCATTGTCTGAAGTGTTGCGCTGCAACTCAGGATCCGAGAATGAGGGGTACAAGATGGTAAACACTGTGCTAGGGACACAGTTTGGGGGTGAATGGTTGCCTGGGATGTTGAGGCAACAGGGCTGGGAGGTGATGTTGTGGGCACAGTAAGACTCACTGTTGTCATCTGACAAGGTTGCCCAGATGGGCCAGAAAAGCTCTCCACGTCCAGATGTCCAGGAGTGTCATTGTCACTGAGGGCTTCATCCAGGGGGTAGTTTAGGCTATTCTGTCGCCTCTATGTGTCCAGTGGCAGAGCCACCTGCTGATGTAAAACATTCAATGTTATTGGTTGTATTGTGGCATCTATCTCCAACGGTTTAGAGTTACAGTAAGCAGAGGCCCTGTACAAAGTTAAGTTGTTGTTAATCCATTTGTAGCAAGTAACCATGGTATTGGGTGTATTGACATACCATGTGTGAAGCATGCCAAATCATTTTGCCTCAAGCAGCTGCTGAGATGTCCAGATCAGTTGCACTTGAGAGGATGGCCTGAAATGACATCTTACCACCACTGCAGACAACAGTGGCTAGGCAAGATATGGCTTTGAGTATTTGGAGGCCCAGTTGAGTGTGATGCAGGCAGACCGAAGACTTTGTTGTATATGTGACAGGAGTAATCATGTGCACAGTGCTATGTAAATGTGTCTGCTGTCAATACCAATCTTGGGATGTAGCGTGAGGCTCTAGGAATACTTGTTGTACACACTGGGTAAAGTGTCATTCCTCTCCTCACTAATTTTGTCTTGGGTTAGCAAGTCAAGATGCAGCTATGTAGACAGACATGTCTCTGATTTGAGCATGAACTGTGCTTGATCACTCCCAGGTGACTACACTTCATTTGTGAGTTGACAAATAGGGATCTTCGGACAAGAGAACACTGGGGTGGTGGTTGAGGTTACAGAAACAGTGCCTGCTGGGAGTTGCAGTCAGGTCAATCCCTGTACTGCACACACTATGCAAGTGTTATCCTCCCCCCTGTGAGTACACTTCATATGAGAGTTAACAAACAGATGTATTGCGACATGTGACCACTGTGCTGGTGGTTGGGGTTACAGAAATAGAGCCTACTGGGAGGTGCAGTCAGGTCATTCTCTCTACTTCCCAACACTTGACAAATGGCATCCTCCCAGGTACGTACATTTCATTTGTGAGTTAACAAAAAGGGGTGTATGGTCACGTGAACACTGGGCTGGTGGTTGGAATTACAGAAACAGGGCCTGCTGGGAGTTGCAATCAGGTCACGCCTTCTACTACACACAGTATACAAATGGTATCCTCCCAGGTGAGTACACTTCATTTGAGAGTTAATAAACAATGGTATTTGGACAAGTGACCACTGGGCTGGTGTTTGGAGTTACTGAAACAGTGCCTCCTGGGAGTTGCAGTCAAGTCAATCCCTGTACTACACACACTATGCAAATGTTATCCTCCAAGGTGAGCCCACTCCAATTGACAGTTAGCAAACAGGGGTCTTTGGACACAAGAACACTGGGCTGGTGGTTGAAGCTACAGAAACAGGGCCTGCTGTGCGTTGGAGTCAGGTCAATCGCTGTACTACACACAATATACAAATGTTATCCCCCAAGTGAGTACACTACATTTGAGAGTTAACAAACAGATGTATTAGGGCATTTGACCACTGTGCTGGTGGTTGGAGTTACAGAAACAGGGCTTGCTGGGAGTTGAAGTCAGGTTACTCTCTCTACTTCCCAACACTTGACAAATGGTAACCTCCCAGGTGAGTAAACACAGTTTGTGAGTTAACAAACAGGGGTATATGGGCAAGAGAACATTGTTCTGGTGGTTGCAGCTACTGAAACAGGGCCTGCTGGGACTTGCAGTCAGGTCGATCTCTCTATTACACACACTATCCAAATGTTATCCTCCCAGATGGTCAATTGGGAGTTAACAAACATGGGCCTTTGGACAAGAGAACATTGGGCTGGTGTTTGGAGTTACTGAAACAGTGCCTCCTGGGCGTTGCAGTCAGTCAGTCAGTCACTCTCTCTACTACACACTGTGCAAATCTTTGGTATTACATATCTGTGTAAAGACTGCATTTAGGTTTGGGCATACATTTACATTTTGAGACATACCATCAGTCCTGGGATTATTTTTGTATATTGAAAGACTTAAAGGCACCATTTGGACATATGTCAGGTAATGGGCCTTGGTAGCTGTGATGTTTGGACCAACAATACACATTGACAGTGTTAACACTCAGATATTCTGGTTGTTGAATGTTGATGGGGTACATGAACAAGACGGTGAGCTGTGAGCATGCATGACATTGCATTATAGTGACAGTTTTTGTCTTGTGACTTACCAGACTCCACCCCCCAGGTATTCCTTTCTAGCCCTCAGGATGCAGGATGGCCAGCACCTTCTCCTCCCAGGGAAATAGTATTAATGACGCACTGGGAGGGCCACCACCAGTCTTCTTGGCCTGCAGCTGGTGCCTGGAGACCAGGAAATGGAACTTGACCCTCAGGTCATTCCACCTCTTCCTGATGTCCTCCTTCATGCGCAGGGTGGTGCCTACAGCATTCTCTCTGTTGAGGATCCAGTCCCACATTTCAATTTTACTACTGAGTGGAGAGTGCTGGACTTGTGCTTCAAACAATTGTGGCTCTACTCATGATTTCATCCACCATGACTCTTATTTTCTGAAAAATGGGGATTTTTTAATGTGACATGGTGAGAAAAGAACTACTGGTGACCGGGGAAGTGCAATAGGGTGTGAACAGACAAAAGTGTGTGCAGGGCGTTCTATGGGATGGTGAAAAAAAGGTTGCCTAATCTATGTACTCTATGGAACAAATACGCTCAGGCTTTTGTGTCTTGCAAAGGATTGTGGTCTGTAAAGAGGTGTGTTTTATATTGTCCTTTGCAGGTGTGTCTGCTTGGCCAATGTGTGTCAGCTACGTAGTTTTTTAATTTGTCCGATGTGCAGGTGTCTGTTACTTTGCTGACCAAGAACTGCTGTGGTCCTGACTGCTATTGGCTGAGTCCATGATGGGACCGCCTCGGCGACTGTCTGATTGTCATAGGCTTGGTAGTTGGCCGCAGCTCTGATGTTGCTGGAAGTTAAACCACTTATATCCAGGCCACCTCCGGTCTGCTTTTTTGCTTGGTGGTCAGCGGCCCTGCCTGTATAACTCGTAGTAGGGCAGTCTGGAAGACCGCCGGATTGGCAGTTTGTCAGTCCAACGGCCAAGCTCGTAATGATGCCCCAAGTGTCTTTTGCAAACACAAATAGAATATACAGGGATCTTGAAAACAATGAAGCATAGACAAATTATTCTCAGATTATTTGAATCTTTGAGAGATTAGGTGGCAGACAACACAATACCACTTCACAGCATAAGTGTAGCTGCACTAATGTAAATAATCAGATCATGTAGGTTCCTCCTGATGCACCTATCATATATTAATATGTTTTTGTTTATTTTGATACATTTTAGAAATATATGGCAAGTGATATGCTTTGACCAATTTATTTTATATTTGTTTAAAAGATTTGTCGCACTTTGTTATACAATGCTATTCTCGAGTTACTGTCAGGGAATTCTCTATGGCACTCTAAGATAGCCGCCATTTCTATCGCAATCTGATTCTTTCTATCAGAAACCCCTGCTGTACTCTCACGAAGAACCCTTCCTTCTGCCGGATAATAAAGATAACAACAGGAGGATAATAATCTATGCAACAGAAAATTAACTCCTAGACCAACCCAAAGGCAAACGTGGATGATGGATAGCACTTTTAAATTGTGCCCTCCACCATTCACACAGGTATACAACATACATGGTGAATATTATAACATCATTATACCCTTAATTTGCAAGCTGCTCTCTAACAAGCAAAGTGCTAAATAGAGTAACGACTGAAACAGATCAAACCAAAAACTAACACTACAACCTGCAAAAAATAATTAACATTTTTGAACAGGCAATGATGCAAACAAGTCTCAATAATTACTCCTCATAAAAGGCTTCTAATACCATTTCAACCACAGCATTTTGAGTCACTTTCAAAAAATCAACACTAAGGGCCTCATAACGAGTGCAGCGGTCCGACTGCCACATTACAACCCTGGCGGTCAGACCACCAGGGAACCACCAGCTCTGTCAGGATCCATGATCCCGGCAGCCTGGCAGTGGCAGAGTTCGTAATCCACCAGAGCAGCGCTGCATGCAGCGCTGCCCTACATATTATGACCTTGTTTTCCGCCAGCCTTTTCATGATGGTAACACTGCCCTGAAAAGGCTAGTGGAGAATGGGTGCAGGGGGCCCCAGAGGACCCCCCTGCCCAGCACCATCATAATATGACCATTGCGAGGGAGCTGGTGCACCCTGCTGGCTACAGCATTACCGCCAGCTCAATTACAAGCCTGAGACAATGCTGTACCCTGTTTCCTGCTAAGCCGACAGGCGAAAACTGAGGTTTCTAACTGCCAACCTAGCGGAAAACTCGTAATAACTCTGACAAGGAGGTCACCATGAAGGTGGCAGCCACCCTGTCTGGAGTTTGGTGGACGGGCTTTCCCATCCACCAAACTCAAAATGGGGCCCTATGTGTAAAATATGCAACAAGCAGCCAAATTGCATTTTGTGTACGAATTTAATACACTCAGCATATGTAGCAGTCACAGAAGTAGCTAACCACTACAACATAGTCATAGAATTCACCTTTCACCTATTACCAAGCACACAAGCAGAAAGGATGTCCATAATGGACTATTTAAAAAATGCTTGGGTTTGCAGACTGTACGGTTCTGGGCAGCTAAGCCAAACCAAGTTTCAAATGCCATGGTGGAACAAAATATTTCAACACCATGGCTCAACAAATTAAAACCAGCAATGCAGTGGAATTATGGCACAAAGCCGTCCAAGGTAGCATAGGCTGAATCTACCTTAACCTTTTCCAATTGCTAGAAACCCTCAAAAAAGAACAAAGCTACTAAGAAGTTAGAATAGAGCAATCTGCATCACAAATTAAACCTTGAATTTCCAAGAAGAAAAAGACAAATAAATATACAAGACACTACAATCTAAAGTGAACATCTTTAGAAATAACACATCTATCCTACCTAGAATCCATAGCAAAAACACTATAATAAATCACTCAACATTCCAACTAACCCTCAAATCCAACAATGACCGACACAAATAGTAACATGCATTTATTTATAAGTATTACTTACATTATCTTTATTTATTAGTCTACATTAGAAAGAAAATTAAAACAATGTACAACAAAACAGATAAATAAAATTGATTTAATTAACATTAGCAAATAAACACTTCATCAACACAGTATCACAAAACATACAGAAATGGCGAACCAACAGGCAATTTTCAGAAATACACACAAACTTTAACATTTAATTTAAAACCACGTAACAATAACTAACTTATTCAACAGCAGACATTACCAACCCAAACATAAATAATTACATTAAATGAAAGTTTTATATCTGATGTCCATGATCCTCTTCCAGTCAAAAAAGCAAACTACACAAGAATGCAAAACGTAAGCACAGAAATTAAAAAAATCAAAGAGACAAAATATCAGTACCTTAAAGTAACATATACTCCAAAGGAACGATAAAAAACCTGAGAAAATAGAATTAAAAAAACATTCCTGGAAAACAATAAAGTAAAAGGAAATTAAAAAGTAATTTTGGATAAAACATAGGTAATTTACTTTTATAAAAATGAATCTAAAAGAAAGGAAAGACTTCCACTCTGTGGGAAAGTCCTCCTTTTTTCCCTGGTCACCCCCAAACTTTTTGGACGGGTACTGGTGGTTACTGACTCTTGGCTGTGCCCTGTGTACTGCTTACCAGTCCCAGGGTCAGTGCTCTGTGGAAAGTGTGTATGTTAATTAGGATAATTATAATTGGCAGTATCTACCTATCTACTGTCCATGGTAGGACATGTATGTTTAGGGACCCCAGCATAGGTAGTGCACCCATAGGTGCACTGCTGAGGCCCTCAGTGTCATTTTAAAGGCAGGCCTGCCTTGCTGGCTGCTTTTAAACTAAAGTTATATGCAAACTCGAAGGAATTAAAAGCACTTCCAAAGTCTTAAACAACCTTATTTTTACATATACGTCACCCCTAAGGTGTGCCCTATGTGCCGCTAGGGCTGGGTGCCTTGTAACTATAAGCAGTGACCTTATAAAAATTGTTTTATAAGCCCTGGTGAGGTAAAATAGCCAAATTTGTTTTTCCCCCAATGTAGTGAATGGGCTCCACTGGTTAAAATTGGGAGACTTTATTTTAATTAACAAAGTCCCCTTAAGTGTCAGATACCTTGATTTTGGTATCAGATTAATTGTTATAATACATCCCACAGCTTACAATTGTTGGATTTAATATAAATAGTTCAGGTAAAGAGTTTTAAAACTCTACCTGAAAGTTGTGAACTGCAGCTCTGTAGTGCCCTTCTTTGATTGGCCAGCCTCTGGCAGCCTGGCCAGGCTGTCTTGATGAGGTGTGAAGTGGCCTGGGCTGAACACAAAGAATGTGCCTGGGGGAGGAGATATGCCTCAGCAGATGGGGAAGCAGGAAGGTGGGAGAGTGGCCAAACTGATCTTCAAAGGCAGGTGTAAAATACAGGACATTTGGAGCAGCCCGGCACCTCCCTCACATCCTGCAACCCCAGACAATTAGGTGCCTTCTTGATTAGATTTTGAGAGGGCAGGAGAGGGGTGTGTTTAGGATTTTTAGCCACACCATTAGGTGGGCTCAGCCAGATCTAACCTACAAAAATCATTTTTAGCCATGTTGGATTTTTGAGGAATGTTGCGCACTGGGGTTGATTTTTGCCACACTTCCCAGGAAGTGGTCCTCAAAGGAGGAATGAGCCTGCCTGTGATTGGATACCCAGGCCCCCCCTGTTTTTCACCCAGGAACAAGGATAAATATGGCAGAGCTGCACCCACACCTCAGATCCCTACAAGGAAGAACATCAGAAGAAGAAGGACTGCCCTGCTGGACCCCTGACCTCTGAAGGACTGCACCAGCTGCACACTTGGGCTTCATCACAAGAGGGAGTTTGCCTGGATTCAGCTGGTTCAAGGAGGGACTCCCTGTTTGCTACAGGTGAAAAATAGCTAACCAGAGTCCTTTGCATCAAATCCTGAAGAAACCAACCAGCTGATCACTGTCCAGTGACCTTTTTGGAGTTTGAGCAAGGTGCATTCTGGGAGTTGGACTCCACACCCTCAAGGAGCAACTCAGAGCTTCTGGAACCTTGGGGTGAGCTGTGGACTCCTAAAAGACCTTCTGGAAGAAGATCCAGAAATTTGGAGAAGATTGGTGAGCTTTTTGGAAAAAGCTCCTTAGAGGGACCGACCAGCCTCAGTGAGTCTAGCCGGCTTACCTCAACAGTGACCCGGCCTAACTTGCAGGTTTGTCCCGCTGAAGAAAATCTCAAAAAAAGTGACTTAGTCCAAGTGTATATATATGACCGGGACCTCCCGCGCAGTGTATCCGAAGAAGGCTCCAGGGACGTCGGATCAAGATTCAGGATTGGCCCGGTTGAAGGATTTTCATCTTGAAAAATCATCTAAGTCCGAACGTAGAAATCTTCACCGGGGTCTCCTGCAACGCGTATCTGAGGAAGATCGGATCAGACTGACGACTGCATCCCGCTGAAGAAAATCTTCAAGAAAACGACTAAGTCCGAAGGTAAACTTTTGACCGAGGCCTCCCGCTTGCTGTAGCTGAGCAGGTCTCGATCGCGGTCGGCTTTAAACTTTGTCTTTTCTCTATTTCTTTAATAATTAATTTCTCCGGTTCCCCTTATCAAATTTTAATCGTTCTGGTGTCAAATTAAAGATTAAAAATATTTCCTATTTTTATAAATTGGCTTTGGATTTGTAAACTGTTTCCTGTGTTTTATTTAATTACTTCTTTGTGATACTTAAATGCTTTACACACTTTGGCCCTCAGTACAACCCTGGGGGTCGGTGTTAAAGCAGCAGTAATACCGCCAACAGGCCGGTGGTAAAAAAAATGGAATCACAACCACGGCGGAAACCACCAACACAGACAGCCACTTTAACACTCTGACCGCCACGGCGGTAGCAACAAACACTGCAGCGGTAACTGCCAACAGACAGGCGGAAGACAATGTACTGCCCACCACATTACAACCCGCCCATCTGCCAGCTTTTCCGGGGCAGTACCAACGCCATCAAAAGCACAGTGGAAACAATCCACAGAAGGGAAACCACTCACCACTCGACACCCAAGGAAGAACTAGGACTCCATGGAGCCCAAACTACAGGTGTTACCCATGTTGGTGTATCTTCTCATCTACCAGGAGTACGAACGGCGGCGACGACGACCACGGTGAGTACTACACCTAGCAAACAGGGGAGGGAGGAGGAAAAAGAGAGTGGCACACACACGCAACACCCCCAACCCCACCCTCACCCCCAACACCAAACACACAAACACATGCATCAACATTACATATACACCCCGTAACCCTCTGGAATAATGCAAGGACAAAAGGAATTGAGTCAAATGAGTGTCATATTAGAAACAGTCAGATATACGTTACAAATTCAAAAACAGTATTTACAATATATACAATATGTACATAAGGCGGTACATTGTCCACTCAAAATGTCCTTGGGCCACTGGGCCAAAACTCATAGGCCAAGCACACACTTGACTCCTGCCTCAATACGGAGAGAACACTGCAGGAGCATCACATTGAAAACACACAGGCACCTCAGGGGGACGGGGAGGGGGGCACCTCAGCCGGAAGATGGGACAATGCCACTGCTCCTGGAGGGGACTCCATACCCACAGCGATGTCCTGGGGAGTGCAAGGCCACAATCTCTCAAGTCTCTAAAGTGGGTGGTTTGCCCACTGCCTGGTCCTGGGGAGTACAAAGCCACAGTCTCTCAACCAGTGGGTGGTTTGCCCACTGCCTGGTCCTGGGGAGTGCAAGGCCACAGTCTCTCAAGTCTCTCAAGTGGGTGGTTTGCCCACTGCCTGGTTCTGGGGAGTGCAAAGCCACAGTCTCTCAAGTCTCTCAAGTGGGTGGTTTGCCCACTGCTTGCTCCTGGGGAGTGCAAAGCCACAGTCTCTCAAGTCTCTCAAGTGTGTGGTTTACCCACTGCTTGCTCTTGGGGAGTGCAAAGCCACATTCTCTCAAGTCTCTCATTTGAGTGGTTTGCCCACTGCCTGGTCCTGGGGAGTGCAAAGCCACAGTCTCTCAAGTGGATGCCTTTCTCCACTGGTTCTGGAGGGGGCTTTGTGCCCAGTGTGCTTCATCCTGCCAAGGATAGGGTTAGTGGATGCATTTCTCCACTGGTTCTGGAGGGGGCTCTGTGCCCAGTGATGCAACACCTGGGATGTGGCAGTTCACAGTCCCTCACCTGGGTGTCTGAGCCACGAGATTTGCAGTGACCAGGATGCATGATAGTCCATGGAGGGAGGGCTAGAGTCCATCCGGCGGTGGCTACGGCTGCACAGTGGTGGTAGTGCCAGTGCTGGTGGGGGTGCTGCCAGTGGTGGCGGGAGCCTCCAGCCCCTCTCCTGCAGCCTCGGATGGCTGCCTACTGGGGCTGTTGCTGATGGCAGTGGTGCTACTGTCAATGTTGCAGGTGGCGGTGCTTGCGGCAGGGCTTGCGTAGGTGTAGGTGGCGGTCAGCCAGTGGTGGGGGGAGGCTCCAGCCCTTCTCCTGCTGCTGACAGAAGTGGTGCTTGTGGTGGTGCAGGTGGTAGTGCTTGCGGCGGTGCTGGCCGCAGTGCTGGCCGCGGTGCAGGTGGCGGTGCTGGCGGTTGTGCTGATAGCCACCAGGCCTTCACCTGCAGCCTCGGACGCTGAAGTGCCTTGCCTGGTGTTTTGTGCTCCTTCCTCACTTTGGCAGATGGTGGTGTCACCTTGGATCTGGCAGCTGGAGTCTTTAAGGTGGCCTTGCTGGGTGGTTGTGGCTCCTTCCCCTTGATGGATTCTGTCCCCTTCTTCAACTTTCCAGGTGGCAGAATGGTTTTTGCCTTAGCAGGGGTTGGTGGCACACTCGCTGGGCTGACAGGTGCCCCCTTTGAGCCTCTGACAGCTGCAGGAACCACAGCGGACGTGGACTTGGCGGCTGAGGTGCTTTTCTGGGAGAGGAGGAAGAGGGAGTGGTTGTAGGAGGTGTCTGTCTGCTGAGTTTGGGTGTAGGTGCATGGGCTGGATGCTGTTGTGAGGTGGATGGCTGTTGGGTGGGTGGGTGCCTGCGTTTGTGTACTTTGGGAGGAGGGATCACAGACACAGTGGGAGAGGACACAGGGGACGTGTGAATGGATGTGGGGGTGGTGACTGCCAGTGAGGGGTGTGTAGTGATGGGAGTGCTGGTGTTGGAGGTAGTGGATGAGGATGTAGTGCATGCAGGTGTGAGTGGAGACGCTACTGGGAGGGAGGTGGATGACGAAGAGGAGGGGGACACAGTGGAGGCAGTGGATGTTGGTGTGTCTGCATGGGGATGGTGCTTGTGTGAGTGCCTATGAGATGAAGTGTGGTGCTTGTTTTTGCCTGAGCCACTTTTGTGTGTTGATATGGGTAAATGCTGGTCTGAAGGTGTGCTTGGGATAGGTTGGGGTTGAGGGGATTGGGACTGGGTAGAGGAAGTTGCAGGGGGGAGGCTAGAGACAGGGACAATGGCTGCCATCAGTGCGGAGGCCAGAGCCTGAAATGCTCTCTGTTGGGCAGCCACCCCAGAGTGAATGCCCTCCAGGTATGGATTTGTTTGTTGCAAATGCCTCTCAACACCCTGGATGGCATCCAGAATGGTTGACTGCCTAACAGTGAGGGATCTCAAGACAATCCTCAATGAGGGTAGCAGGGCTGACTTGGGCAGGGCCTGTGGTGCCTGGGGCGAAGGATATGCCCACCCTCCCGGGTGAGTGGGTAGGGGAAACACGCTGAGGGGCTGCTGGGAGGGCAGTGCTGGTAGGGGAGGTGGCGGCTGTACCTGTTGTTGGAGTGGGCACAGAGGTGTACGCCATCTCCAGGGAGCTTCCATCGGAGGCGGAGTCGCTGTCTGTGGTGTCCCCTCCTGTCCCAGTCGTGGTGCTCCCCTCGCCCTCCGTCCCACTGGTGCCCTCACCGTTGATGGATTCGGCCTCCAGGCCCATGTCGGATGCAGCTCCCTCCATTGCTGGTGCCTCAGCTCCTCCGGCTGATGATGCTAATGCACACCAGGACAGGGTTACAAAGCAAAAAGGGGGGGAGAGACAGAGGATACACTTGGTCAATGCCAGCAAAAACACTACCGTTGGCATACACAACTCACAGGGAACAGCCTTATGCACTATTCCATGCACTACCAGTTACAATGCTAGTCACCAGCCCTTGGGGTACAATGCCTAACGCCATCAGCTGCACACCTGAAACAAACAGGGCCCTGACCAGTAGTAGATGCCCCCTAACACTATTGGGGTTGGAGTACTTCAGAGCTTGCCTAACAAGGGACCTACCTTGCCATGTTTGCCCTGGCCTAGGGGCACCGCACAGTCCACATCCCCACCCAGGTAGAACCTTAACACGCGCAAAGTAATGAATCTGAATTTGTACTCACCCCCTTGTGGCTGCGGTGATGCCCTCAAGTGCCTATCCAATTCCGGATAGGCCACCGCCAGGATGCGGAACATCAGGGGGGTTAGGGTACGACGGGCACCCCTTCCTCGTTGGGAGGCCAGCCCCAGCTGGGCCTCCGCCATCTTCCTTGCCCAGCGGCACAGGTCCTCCCACTATTTGCGGCAGGGGGTGCTCCGTCTGTCAAAGACCCCCAAGCTCTGCACCTCTTTGACGATGGCACGCCAAATACCCTTTTTCTTATGGGTGCTGACCTGCAGGAAAAAGACAGCAGAAAAGGGAATTAGTTAACTGTCTGGACCGTCACACTCATGGCCCGCCATATCCCTCCCATCCCCTGACGCACATACATTGACCACCATACATGCAGCACTCTGACCAGGACGCCTCAGCCCCCCCCCCACATGGGCTTACACATACAGCACTCCATACATTCATGGCCCACGCATCATGCTCACAGTGTACTCACCTGTTTGTCTAGAGGAGCGTAGAGTAGCGTGTACTGGGGTAGGACCCCATCCACCAGTCTCTCCAACTCCTCCGCAGTGAAGGCAGGAGACCTTTACCCAGACACAAGAGCCATTGTCGCTTCCAGACACAGGTCACAGCAGCACTTGCAGCGTAGGTCCTCTCCTGTTGAAGGTCAGGCAGCAAGTGAGTGAATAGATAGAAAATGGCGGTCACGTCCGCGGCGGTGCATACCGTCACCACCGGCGTACATCACCATTGGCACTTGGAACCCATAGGGCCCAATGATAACCAATGTGAAGTTCCACGGCGGTCGTCAACCGCTCACCGCAACGGCGCAAAAAGTCAGCGGAATTACCTCATTTCCACTTGTCTCTCCTCACAGGTCAGGCAGCCGCCATTTCAGGGGGGCACAGGCCATGGCACCTAACTGCATCACAGCAGACAATTGCACAGCAACTGACTCTCGGATTCACATACTGGTTCTGTAAATGTAGAAATGCATCATTATTGCAATAGATGTGTGTTTATGACCTTCTACTCACCGTTTTCCTCCCTGGGCTTCACTTGCTGAGGATGAATATGAGATGGAGACATCTTCCAGTGTACAGACCCCTGGTGGACCTTGCAACAATGGTTGACAGACACATTATACTAACATACAGACTTGATCCAATCCAAGAACTGTGTGCCCAATTGGAGCCAGACCTGATGTCAGCTATCGGCAAGCCCACAGGTATCCCCCCTCTAGTGCAGGTCCTGTCAGTGCTCCATTTCCTGGCAAGTGGTTCCTTCCAAACAACATTGGCCATGGCATCAGGGATGTCTCAGCCAGTGTTCTCCAACGTGTTGACCAGAGTGTTGTCAGCCCTGCTTAAACACATGAGCAGCTACATTGTATTTCCACAGGTGGAGGATTTGGCCACGGTGAAAGCTGACTTTTATGCCCTGGGACATATCCCCAACATCATTGGTGCCATTGATGGTACACCTGTAGCATTTGTCCCCCCCACCGGAGAAATGAACAAGTGTTCAGGAATAGAAAAAGTTATCATTCTATGAATGTGCAGATGGTGTGTTTTGTGAACCAGTACATCTCCCATGTGAATGCCAAGTATCCTGGCTCTGTGCATGATGCCTTTATCTTGAGGAATAGCAGCATCCCATATGTAATGGGCCAACTCCAGAGGAACCGCGTGTGGCTAATAGGTAAGCCCAAGGTCCCCACCCAGTATATGTTGGTATCTGGGTATAGGGTTGTCCCTAAGGGTTAGTATGTGTCTAACAGTTGTCCCTCAATGTTTCCAGGTGACTCTGGTTACCCCAACCACCCATGGCTACTGATCCCAGTGAGGAATGACAGGACAAGGGCAGAGGAACGTTATAATGAGGCACATGGGCGAACAAGGAGGATCATGGGAAGAACCTTTGGCCTCCTGAAGGCCAGGATCCAGTGCCTCCATCTGACAGGTGGATCCCTGTACTACTCACCTAAGAAGGTGTGCCAGATCATTGTTGCATGTTGCATGTTGCACAACCTGGCTTTAAGACGCCAGATGCCTTTTCTGCAGGAGGATGAGCCTGGAGATGGTCTTTTGGCAGCGGTGGAGCCTTTGGACAGTGAGGAAGAGGAGGCAGAGGAAGAAGATGTGGCCAACAGAAGTAATATCATACAGCAGTACGTCCAGTGACACACAGGTAAGACACTGTAACTTCACTTTACTTTTCAGTTTTCTGTTGGACATTGTACATGGCAGCCTGTTTTCCCTATGTCTATAGCCACTTACTGTACCCTTTGGCATCTCTATTTTCAGATCTCTGTGGGCCACTCTGGATCCTGGTATGTTTACTGCTGCCCCCTAACGGTCATACCAATGTATATATAACTGTACATATGACTTGCAATGTTTTCAGAATGTTGTACTAATACATATTTCAATCATTTGACAGACTCCATATTTGTATTTGTTCCAAGGGTGTTTATTTAAGTGCTCATAAGTAGAGGGGATGTGCATTGGGCTGGGGTGATGGTGGAGAAATGTCCAGTTAGAGTCCAGTCTCTTGGTATCACAGGTGCATTGTCCAATGGGGCATATTAAGGGGAGTAATGTCAGTTCAAGGTGGACAGGATGACAGAGTGGGACCGAAGGGTGACAATCAGGAGAGTCTTATTTCCTGGTGGGGGTCTTGGCAATGTTCTCTGGCTTCTGTCTGGATAGCAGGGACCGTTTGCGGGGTGGTTCTCCTTCTGCAGGGGGAGGGGTGCTGGTGGCCTCTTGTTCCTGTGGTGGGGCTTCCTGTCCACTAGCGCCGGCGGAGGTGGAGGGCTGTTCTTTGGTGTGGCTAGTGTCAGGGGCCAGTTGGTGTGCCACTGCCTCCCTCATGTTGTTGGCCAAGTCAGCCAGCACCCCTGCAGTGGTGACCAGGATGGTGTAGATGTGTTTGAGGTCCTTCCTGATCCCCAGGTACTCTCCCTCCTGCAGCCGCTGGGTCTCCTGCAACTTGGCCAGTTTCTGGAACATCGTCTCCTGGGAATGGTGGCATTCTCCCAGGATGTTGGTGAGTGCCTCGTGGAGAGTGGGTTCCCTGGGCCTGTCTTCCCTTGTCACACAACAGTCCTCCCAGCTTCCCTGTTGTCCCGTGCCTCTGTCCCCTGCACCGTGTGCCCACTGCTACTGACCCCAGGTCCCTGATCGTCCTGTGTTTGTGGGGTGGCCTGGGGTCCCTGTAGTGGTGGACACAATGCTGATTGACGTGTCCTGGGGACAGTGGCATGGGCCCACTGGGTGGGTGGTGTGGTGGTATTTCCTGAGGGTGGAGGCTCTGTGGTGGGTTGGGACTGTGGCAGGGTAACCGACTGTCCAGAGGTCCCTGATAGGCCATGTTGGTCATCCTGATCCAGGGGTGCAGATCTGCTGTCATCACTGTGGGCCTCCTCTGGGGGGGACTGGATGTTGCTGGCAACTCCTCTCCGGTGACGTTGAGTAGGGGTCCTGTGGGTATGCAAATGCAGTGTTATTGTATCTGCGTGTGCCATCTTGTGCATGGGTGTGTTTCCCTGTATGGTTGTGATTGCCATGTCAGCTTTGCCTTGTGCGCGTGGTGATTCTGTAGGCTAGGTGATTCTCTCTAATGGGCATGCTATGGTGATGGGTGTCCATGCAGGTCTGTGTTCGGGGTCCATGGATTGTTGTGGCATGCAGGGCTTGGTATTGGGATGGGTGGTTTGTGATAGTGGGGTATATGTGAGGTGGTGGAGTGATGGGGTGAGGGTAGGAGTTTGTGATGGCATGCAGGTAGGCTGGGGGATACAGTAGTAAAGATTTGACTTACCAGAGTCCAGTCCTCCTGCTACTCTTGTGAGGCCCTCAGGATGCATGATCACCAAGACTTGCTCCTCCCATGTTGTTAGTTGTGGGGAAGGAGGTGGGGGTCCACTGCCAGTCCTCTGTACAGCTACCTGGTGTCTTGCAACCACGGAACGCACCTTCCCTCGCAGCTTGTTCTACCTCTTCCTGATGTCATCCCTTGTTCTGGGGTGCTGTCCCACAGCATTGACCCTGTCCACGATTCTCCGCCATAGCTCCATTTTCCTAGCAATGGACGTCTGCTGCACCTGTGGTCATAATAGCTGTGGCTCTACCCGGATGATTTCCTCCACCATGACCCTTAGGTCCTCCTCTGAAAACCTGGGGTGTCTTTGGGGTGCCATGGAGGTGGAGTGAGTGATATGTGTGAGGATGTGTGGGGTGATGTGTAGGGTGATGTGTTGTGGAGTGTGCTGTGAGGTGCGTGGATGGTGTATGGGTGATGGTGTTCTGTGGCTCAGATTGAGTGGGTGCCCCTGGCTTGTGTCTCTCTCTCTGTTGGCAATCCTTTTTTTCATTGAAAGGGTTGTGGGTAATGTGGGTGTGTGTTTTATATTGGATTGGGTGGGTGGGTGTGGTGTGTGTGCGTGTGTCAGGTGTGTGCAGTTTGAATTGTCCAATGTGGTGGTGTTTTGTAAGTGTGTGTGTATTTTGAGCGCAGTGGTGTGTACCGCCAATGGTTTACTGCGGTTGAAAGACCGACAAGGTGATTTGTGGGTCCTGATACTGTGGGCGTATTCCTGTTGGCGTAACAGTGTGGGTTTTGGTATTGCCAATTTATCACTGACCTTTGGTCTGGCGGACTTGTGTGGGTGTCTTTATAGTGGCAGATTTCTCTGTGTGGGTCATAATACCCGTAGCGGTATACCGCCGGGGTCACGGTATGTTGGCGGCCGTCAGCACGGCGGTAGGCGGCATTTACCACAAGGGTTGTAATGAGGGCCTTTGTCTTCTAAGTTAAGCCTTGTCACTCATTGCCAAGCTACCAAGGGTTGAGCTGGGGTTAATTTATTGAGACCTAACTGAACCTAGTGGGGCTTAGTGGCCTTTTGCTAAGTGTAGGTACTTTCCTGTCCCTACCAATAATCCACTTTCCAACACACTCTGACCAAGAAAATCTGTAACAAAACACAATAGACCCAACATCACCTAAAATACACTCCAAATACAATAAAAACATACTAATACTTTAAAAACATCACTCACATACTAAATCTAACTAATAAAAGTAACTATACTGCACATATTATACTGAGCCCTAATGCACTACGATAGGAAACACTGACGCACAACCTAACACTAAACTTTGCAGCCACTACAAACGAATACATTACTCCAGACTTACTACACCTGTCAAAATGCCATTTACCCCTCAAAACTCATAAAAATAACTTTAAAAGAATCTTGCTTTAACAGAATACCAGCAGCAGGGAACCATGACAGACAGGAACCAAAATCATCCAACAATGGTGTAAGCAGAGTAAAAAATACACTTAGCTGTAACAAAAATAGCTTCTAAATGAAAATGCATATTCTCTATAGGTATTAATAAATATGGGAAAACAATTGTAAAAAATATAAAATGCACAGGTTATACATTGCATTGAAAATCATAATAACTTTTAAAAAATGTAATAAACAAGTGAAAATGTACAAATTAATACATGGATTGTTTGGAAAAGAATTCTACTACTTGCTTTCACATTTAAATGTTTATGTGTTAAAAGTATAGTGTAAGATATGTACAAAACCTATAATTGTGTAAACAATGTAAAACTGTGTTTTGAAAAAAGTACATTACATGTTTGTAGGCATTTTAAAAATATATAAATGTGTAGGAATACACAAATATGTGACTAAATATAGTATTTTTCTGCATACACCCACTCACTCACTCATACAGTCACTGGCTCACCAACTCATTCACCAATACGGTCACTAACATACCCAATCACTCACCTATACGAGCACTCATACACCCACTTAGTCACCCCTATAGCACCGGCCACGCAAGGTACGTGACTGCCCTGGAGCAGGAATTAATTACTAATTTTAATATACGATACTTATTTTAACTTATCTCAACATTTTATCGTTTTACTTTTTAACAGTGCAGCTATTCCTTCGATCCTAATCCTTTTCACTTGCACCTTTCTATCCTTCTTATCTTTCACTCTGCCGGTGTCCTTGTTCAGAGGCATCCGGCAGTTCCTCCACTCAGCTAGCCTATCTAACATCTACCACCATTTTTACTTGGCTGAGCAGTTTTCGGCTGCCATTTTGGGTCGCAGTCTAGTCGTTGGTTTAGTAGGCATCCAATTGGATGCACTACTTAAATGACGTGGGCCCGCCGCTGGCGCGCCAAAAGCAAGCCTGTCTGCGCCCGTCCGCGCCTGGGAGAGCCTAGAGCCCAGTCACGCTGCTGGTCTGACCCTGGAAAGGTTAGTTTATTCTCATCAACAGTTACTAGCCTATAATAACATTCCCATAAGCTCAGCACACTCAATTCTTTCTCCTGACTCCGCAAATTGGTCCTGCCACAGCTGTTCCTGGATTCCGTTGCCCAACCTGCCATCCCCTCCTATTAGCAGTTCCAGTCACTTAGGTAGACTGTTCTTGCCTAATTGCCGCTCCCTGCCCGCTCACTGCCTCCACATCCTTTCTCTTTTAGAAGACTATCACCCTGACGCCCTATTTTTGACAGAAACATGGCTCAATGAACACACCTCTTTTGAAATCTTTAAGGCACTTCCACTAAACTATTCAGTTACTCATTTAGATAGTCCCCAGGCTAGAGGAGGTGGTATTGCCATCATCTACAAGAAAACTATTAAATGCTCTACGACCTCCCTTGACATTCATGGATGCGAAAGCATGGCTTTTTCATTATATCTTTATGCAACATCTAATTTTTCCGGAATACTTGTCTACCGCCCTCCTGGCCCCTACGTGAGTTTTCTGCAGGCCTTGCCTGACTCTGTAGCAAGTATTTTGTGCAAAACACCCAACTTGACCATACTTGGGGATTTTAATATCCAGATTGACAACACACACTGTCCCTCCACCAAAACGCTCCTATCCACCCTGGCAGCATTAGATCTTACTCAGCACATTACAGGACCTACTCATTACAAAGGCCACACCATTTGTTCTTCACTCCCCAACTATAATGAATCCAATTTTGAATCTGTAGATTCCTTTAACAATTGGATCTCCACTTTTCTAGACTCTACCCTGCCATTTAAAACGTTGGTGAAAAGACCTAAACACAAGCTCAATTCCTGATTTACTCCTCAACTGCTAGAATTAAAAAAAGAATGCGAGAAGCTGGAAAGAATTTGGAGGAAAGACTATAGTATTTCCTCCAAGAAAATCTATAGAGTAGCAATTAGAAACTACCATGACAATATTAAATTAGCTCAATCCTCATTTGTTAGCACCAGAATAGAGCAATCTGCAAACTCTCAGAAAGAGATCTTTCAAATTTTTAAAGAACTTACCCATATATCTTCTGATGAGTCTCCTATAGAGGCTTCTATTGAGCACAGTAATAAACTGGCAGTCTTCTTTCAGGGAAAGATTAATGATATATACTCTTCCTTTCCAACTATACCCAACCATGAAGCCATTAGTAATCAGTTTGCCAATCCCCAGTCCCCATCAATCTCATTTGCAGTTCTTCAGCCTTCAACAGAAACATTGGTTACAAATCTCCTTTATAATATTAAGTCAGGATCCCCCCTTTATCCCGCCCCTCCCACTACTCTGGGGTTGGCTTCCGACACTATTGTCCCGCCCCTAACAAGTATTCTCAATCACCTTCTAACCTCAGGATTTCTGCCACAATCCCTTAAACATGCTGTCATTAAACTTCTTTTGAAAAAACCTAAACTTGAACCTACCTTGCTCAGCAATTACAGGCCTATCACTCTCCTCCCAATCCTAGCCAAAATCATGAAAATGCACGTTAACAAGCAATTGGCATGCTTTCTCGAGGATCATGAACTCTTAGACTCTACCCAAATGGGATTCAGACCTCAATACAGCACAGAATCGGCCCTTCTGGTAGTCACCGAAACCACTCGTCAACTGTTAGATCATGGAGGGCACGCAGCCATTATTCTACTTGATCTCAGTACTGCTTTTGACACTGTAGATCACAATACCCTCCTTCATAGGCTCTCCAATATAGGGATAGAAGGCAGAGCATTAGCTTGGTTTTCCTCATTCCTGAATGGTAGAACCTTCCAAGTCTTTGATCGTTCTTTTCTGTCCAATATACTCCCCCTTACTTGTGGTGTTCCACAGGGCTCCTCATTGAGCCCTACTCTCTTTAACATCTATCTTTCTTCCCTAGCTAAAGTTGTAAAACCATACAACCTTTTGGTGGTCACATATGCTGACGATACCCAACTAGTTGTATTTCTTTCCAATGCCAAGGATCCTTCCTTGACAAATCTTTCTCTTTTACACATAAATATATATAAATTAAATAAAAACATTATAAATTCAAGAACACCATAAGGTATGACAAAATAATAAATTTATACCACAAAAGGAAATTAACACATAAAACGTATTTAAAATGTTAAAGTAACAATACAATTTCACATAAAAAATAATTTAAAAATGCGCTTAAAAAGTGTAAAATGTAAACGTAAATCATTTAAATGCATTTTAAATACCTTAAATGTAAACATATTTTACATTTTAATTATATATGCTATAAAAAATATGCCTCCCCTTTCCCTCATAAACCCAACATCCAAGTACTAAAAACAAATAAATATATTTTAAATTACAAATTCTTTTCAAATAATCTTAAAAAATAAACTCTTCTATAAATAAAACCCATTGAATTAATAACAGATATTTAATATCCCAAAATAAAAACATTAAACAATAATTAATGCTATTAACCTTACAAAAATATTGTAAAAACAATATTACCTATAACTTTATTTTTAACAATGAGATATTTCAACAACAGTACTAAAACAACCCTAAAAATGATATTTTTACCAGTCATATTCCTGTTGACAATATTCTGTACATCGTGATATTCTTGCAGCAATGTTCTGGTGTCACAATATCAAAAACTTTACATTTTGTCCAAACACCCCAATAACTTGTAATGGTAGCTAAATGAAAGGAAGGAAGAGTACAAGAAAATTAATACAAAGAGTATCATATATAAGTGGGATGAGTCTTAGATGATTCGCTTGTAAAATATATGTGCAATGCAATGACAATATACAGTTGGGGGAAAGACAGTATTCCATGAGTGGTTGTAGGATAACTCTTAGAGATAAAGGGGGGGTTCATTATTAACTGGCCTTAAGTGGGAGTTGTTTTCAAAAGGCAGGTCAAACAGAGGGTGAAGGTGCAATGTGGAGACAACAGACTCTTTGAGGGGAGTGAAAGAGAGACAGGATCCAGGTGTACCTCAGATTTTGCCATCTGACACCTAGAAAACGTATCTTTCACAAGCCTCATCTCATCCTGACAATTGTCTTCACTTCCCCCACAGGGCATGCCTCCGCCCAATGCATTGGTAGTGTCTGTGTTGGAGCAAAATGGTGTACCTCAACACATGGACACCCCTCAATTAGATTTCCCACATTTCACTGAATTGGAGATGGTGTTATACCTCAATTTCAAAAGGCAATGTGTCCCCCCATTACGGCACCTCCCAAAGCATCAAAATCTGAAATACAATTTATTAATTAATTGTAATGGATTAAATGGCCTCACTCAATAATTAAGTTTTAGTTCTATGGAAGGTTAAAGGGTTTTAGTACAGAATAAAAAAATAAAGCTGTACAGAATCAATGCTAAACAGGCTCTCAAATGGTAGAGTTATGCAGAGTATTGCAAAAATCAGAAATTATTCTAAGACTTAACTGGGTAGCAAAATCAGGTGAAAAATGGACAGCAGTACTAGCAGAATCTAGGTCCTTAGGAGAGTCTTCTGGCTCACCCTCAAAATCAAGGGTTTTTTATTCCATTATTTTTCTATATGAAACTACAGAAACCACAGACTCACTGTGGTGTGAGCAAATGAAACATTTCATCAGCAAATCAAAGTGCATGACAAATAAAAGTCAAATTGACTTAACACTTAAGCAGTAGCCCACTACATGAATAAATATTCAGCACCCTCTTTGCTAATGTCGTTGGAGATGCTAGAACAATGCTAGATATATAAACAATATTATTTAGCAGAACAGGGGAATGTTCAAGAGCGGAATAACAATAGCAGTGAAAATAAACCATTATATTTGAGTTTGACTGTGTGCTTCTTAGTTTCTGAGGCAAGAAGTTAGGCGGGCCACAAGATTAGTGGCAAAGATTGGTTCCATCTTGGACAAGATGGTGTTTGCATGTAAATGGTGGGATAATTAATATACTTTCCTGAAGATCATAGAAAATTTGTTTCAAAAGCAACACTATTATATGTATGCATAATAAAGTCTGAGAATGCATTTTTCTAATTGTTAATAATGTCCAAATATATAAATCTATAAAAATCTCCGACATCAGCGCCCTCCTGCCACAAGACTACTTTCTGTTGTACCCAGAGAGAGCGTGGAGGCAGACCATTCGATTGTTAGTAGTGTTTGACCTAAATTGAACTACAAAGATTGACTCCTCTTCATTGAAATTCATTTTCCTCTTTAGTGTTGTTGTCTGAATCCTGGTTCATTATGGTTTCTGTTGGATCCAGGGTTAAGTATAAATGGGGAAAAAAAAGAGCCTATTGTGTTGGCTCTACTTAGGGTTGTGAGAATTGTACGTAATTGTTTTTGCTTGGGGAACATCATACAATTATTCCACAAGATTACATGAAAATGAAAAACTCACATTTAGCTCTATATTAAAGGGCAAAATACATCCTTAAATCCATATGAGGATGCATTGCACCCAAATAAAGCTAAAGAAAACACAATGGCTGTAAACAACTAGTGTTCTGTTGGTTTGAATTGTTTCCATGCTCCTGTGCTAAACTATGACACAGACTCACCACGTCGCACAATTGTTTCACTTAAGGAAGTTTGCAATCAAGCATGATGCCAAATTCACAATAGAATACCAGTGTAATGAATATTTCACCCAGACCTTGTATTTTTGTGTTTTAAAATGTCTGGTTGTCTGATGACTGTGATTTGGGTCTGTTGTATACAGGTGCGGCCCCTCCATAGGAGCGGAGGAGCATCGCCTCTCTGAAGAAAAAGCCCCCAGAATGCAAAAATAAAATGATAATAAACTTTGTTTACTAGCATTTTATTTTTCAGCAGCCTGTCCTGAACCGAATGTCAGGACGGGTGGGGTATTTGCTGCCGAGTGGCAGCAGGGAGCTCTGTACTTGTTGAAAGTGGCGATGACCCGTTGGTCAGCAGTCTTGTGACAGCCAGACTGACATGCGCACTTTAAACTTCTCTAACCCAGCTGTATTAGGACAGCTGGGTTAGAGAAAGCCCAGGCCTCCAGCGCTCTTGAGAGTGCTGAGAGAGGCCGCTCCAACCAATCCTGACCCTGCTTTCAGCACCAGGATTGACTTGTGCAGTTTCCTGGGTCCAATCGCGCATCAGAGCCAAGAGAGGTGACAAGAGCAGGGAAGATCGTCCTCAGGTAAGTGACTTTTTAAAAAACTAATCTTAATAATGTACCCTTCCCTCCTGCCACATGTATGGTCCAACCTAACTGCAGTTTGGCAACAGGTATGTAGCACTAACCATTTGCCTAGTGTTGGGAGTTAAAAAGTGACATGACTACACCTACCCTGAGGCACGGTTTCTGTAACTCAAAGCAAGAGGTTATTATGCATTTGCCCATTTACACTTGTTTGCCATGTCACAACTGAAGTTTACTTCTCATGGAGTGAGCAATCTATATATCATGCACTACTCAGAGACGTGTCTGCCTACCTAGCTTGATGTTGTCCTAGTCTCCTCAACTGAACTATTGATGGCATGAATAACACATTGCCCAGTGTGTACATCAATTATTTGTGAGACATTAAGCTGCTTCAGCCAACTAGAAGTGGCAGGTAACTCATTGACTCTGTACTGCACACATTATGACTAATGCTACATGTACAACCAAGTTGTGTGTTTGCCTGTATTGCAGTAAACTTAGCCTTGGAATGGTCAAATACACATTACTTCTCCATTGTGCTCATTTATCTGTTTGTTAGATGTTCATGTACATGTTCATTCCTTTATCTAAAATGCAACTTATCAGCATATTTAATGAGCTGCTCAATTTCAATACATTTTTAAACCTCTACAAATAACTTGTCAACAAGTTCAATACCAGGGAAAAATATCACAATAGGAAACCCTACCTAGCAAGATTTTCCTAGGTCTTTTCTTACTGTGACACAAAACATTTGGATGTAGATTCCATACTTCCACCAATAGCAATGTTCTCTATTTTAGAACGGGTCAATCTGGCATAGCACCCGGGCAGAGATTGTCTACCTAACAGACACCCAACCCACCCACCGAAGAAGCCCTCAGTGATGACAACACTCCTGGATGTGGATGACAGAGCTGAAACCTCTGGTCAGCCTGGGCAGATGTCAACAGTAAGTCTCACTGTGCCCACACCACCACCACTCACCCCAATTGCAACAACATCTCAGGCAACAAAATTCACCTTACCCTGTGTAATTCGCTCAGTTAGTCAAACCTTGTGCCCCCCTAGTCCTGTATCCTGAAGTTTAAATTAGCAGCCTTGGCATAGAGGGACCAGGACCCAGTTGGAGAGGACACTCTGGGCCAAGGGTACAGGCTGGTAGGAGTATGGTCTGTGGGAAGGATACTGTGGGCCAGGATAGTGAGGCCACTGGGGCCACTCATGATCAGGACACCATCAGCCACGTCCTGGGTGTCTATCAAGAGTCCCAGGCAGAGTTGGGCCAGGTACTTACCGAACTCCAGGAAATTAGGCAGCTGCAGAGGGACATGTACCAATGGATGGAGGCCCATAACTCCAACATGGGCTCCCTAACAGGAGTGCTGATGGCCATCCATACAACTTTTTCACTGCCATCTACCTCTTACTGTAATGCAACTACAGCAAGCCCATCTACATCTGCAGCAGCCACAGGAATGGAGGCTTGGCCAGAGGAAGAAACACTTTCAGACACCCCTGTCTCTGCAGCAGCTGAAGCCCTCCCATGCCCTCGCAAGCAGAGATGTCCACATAAATGTCCACGAGGTGCCCGTAAGACACCTACCGTTGCCAGCAAGAAACCTCATCCTTAATTTCCTCCATTGTGTGTCACATCTTTACTCTGTGGACTAGTTCTGGACACTTTTCTATTTCTGATGGGAGGAGTAATCTGGACTTTGGATTTCAAATGAATTGACATCTACATCTATGGTTCTATTCATAATGACTGACTACTTTTATGTTTGTATTGCACTAAGTATGTTTCACCTTTACCACTTCAATGAATTCTCAAGTCCCAAACTCATTGTCTACGGTATTACATTTAAATTTCACATTTAGCAATGTAGATATGTAATACCATGTGAACTATACAATGCAAAAAGAAGCTACTTGTACAAGCATGAATATGTTGCATGAATACAATGTTTAGCTCAGGATCACAACCATGCCATACCAACACATATATACAAGTGTATTGTCTTGCAACATTTTTATTACCTTGTTCCAATCATAGGCAGGTAAGATGTCAGAAACATAGTAAATCTTGCATGGCTGAATTATACTGTGCAAGTGATCACATTCACAAGTACAGGCCTCCAGAACATGAAGGGGAGGATATATCAGACATTCTCCTGTAAAATAGGCAAAAATTAAATTGGTTGATGTCATCAGCTGGAGCAATACCACCTAGCTCACAAAAGGAATGCTACATCATGTAAAGCAAGACTGATGACGTACGGCAGTACAACAGTTTCTGATCACAGGGCCATTACAATCCAGTGCTTCTGCATGTAGTGGTATGTCACAAACAAATGTCAGTGATGTATCACAAGCACTTTGACCTACAATGATGAAACACATTCACAGCTACATACAGTTCAAACAAAATTAGCAGTGAGCCAATGCAAAGGGAAGCTAACATGATTTGGGCCTACAACTACACATTGTCTGAGCACAATGACACAGATAATGCATTATGACCACCAAACGACAAGGAACAAGTCCAACGCAGTCTCCTTAAATCCATCCTATCACTGTGCAAAATGTCTTGCCACAGGTTTTGTACATCCAAAGTCTGTGACATACATTTCCAGGAATAATCTATGCCCACTTTGTATGTCCCAACAGCATCATATACCTGTGAATGTCACAACTCTGAAATGTCCAAATGAAGATGGCATGGCAAAGGTGCCTAAAAACACTAAAACAAAGAGATTAGCTATGAAACTATTCATATGACACAATTCATGTAGCAAACTTCTGGAGAACACATTCCCTGACAAAAATCTGACCTAAACAAAGCAACAATTAACAAAATGAGAATGTCTCAAAACCTTCCTCACCAATCACCCATTGCCAGATTTCACAAGGGCTTCAACTACCTAACATTTTCAACAAACATACTCCTCACATCATCACAACAGGAGTTGATTGAATAGTCAAAGTCATAATATCTCATGACATACTTACACAAATGAGAAGAAGCTGTTGATGAGATCTTGTTGCAAGTCAGCTTCTTCCTCTTCACCACTATCATCATCATTTGGCATTTTAGGATTCTCACCTGGTGGCACTTCAGGCTCTCCCTCCTCTGCAATGTAAGGAATGTTCTGTCGCAGGGTGGTGTTATGGAGCATGCAGCAGGTCACGTGATTTGACACACCTTCCTGGTGAGTAAAGGGGGGCTCCCCCAGCCGTGTCCAGACAGCAAAATTAGGCATTCAGGAGCCAAAAAAAGCCTGCTCCACTGGCCGCCATGTTCTTCCATGGACCTCATTGGAGCTGACTTCCTCTGGTGTAGTTGGATTCCTCAGCGGTGTTAACAACCAAGGACGGTTGGGAAATGCTGAGTCTCATGTTTTGTAATAAGACATAACTGCTACAATGAGTCACACACTTTCTGATGATAGCACCTGACATTGCACATACAAAGTTAGGACAAATCTTACTTGCCAACAAGCCAAGCCCTCTCCGGTTGTAGTTGTGACATTGGCTGGAGTATGGTGCTGTTCCACCTTACAAATGAATCAAGGACTGAACCTGGAAACCTAGCACAGATGTTTGAAATATGCAAATCTGGCAAGCAGACAATTTGCACATTGATAGAATGGAGGTGCTTCCTGTTTCAATAGACTTGTTCGCTGGCTTGTGGTGGTACTAATGCAATATGGGTGCCATCAATGGCTCCAACCACATGTGAGAGGTGACCAAATCTATAGAAGTTAATCTTCACATTGGCTAAATCATCACACATCTGGGGAACCTGATATAACTGTCAATGTGTTTCATCAGTGTTGATAGCACATCTTTTAATACACTACTGAACATAGGTTCTGACATTGATATAGCTACTGTATATTGAAAGGATCCTGTGGCCAGAAATTGTAATACTGCCATGAGTCTCACAATGGGTGGTATACACATTGGATTAGTGTTTTTGATGCATTAGACCAGGCTCCAACTGACAACAGAAATCTTGTGTTGTTTGACTGTTCAGATGAAACTTATTTGTAACATCCCTTTCTTCTAAGGTTTGAAGGACTAGAAATGGGTGGTACTCTGGAGGCTGATGTCTCCTCCCTCCAGGGTACCTATGTGTGGAATCAAATAAATCAGAACATTGGTCACAGTGTCCAGAGTAACATATATGATGAGGAAGCCAAAAGTAAATTGACAAAACATAACAGGCTCATAAAACATTACACATATTTCACATTACAATTGTCTACTATCCAAAATCCAGCTATAATCCCCATTGTGATTTCCACAAGTGTCTACAACATATATGTACACATTATACACCTAAATGTTTCTCATGAGCACTTCGATCTTGTAAAGTTTGATTTGCTCTCCCAAAATACCGTCACCGGAGGTGTACAGTGCATCACGGTAATATGGCATTTCTGCCCAGTAACGCACTACACTGATGATTGTGTAAAGGAAATTACATATTAATGGAGTAGTACATCTGTAAACAGGTGACAACACATTTGTAGTGGTGGTGAGACATTTACCAGGCACCAGTCTGTAGTTCCAACCTCCAAACAGGCTTGTGCCTGACCTCATATATCGGACTTTTGAAAGCTGCTGACACTGTGATATTCATGTGTATGCAGCATGCTCAGCCTGCAGAGAGCAAGGCCTGACAAAGGGTTTTGCTCATTATGGACCATGGCCCAAGCTGGGGCAGAGTTCCTGTGGCAATACAACTGATGCACAGGGTAATCTCCCTGTAGACCTGCAGATCATTGGATGTTCCCAAAATTAGTCTTCAGAAACAATAGTAGAACCGAATACTTTTACATAGATTACATTTGGAATGATGACCGAGGTAACCTCCTGACCTGGCACATCTTTTCATTGACCCACATTGTCAGTGTGTGACATTTACTAATGACAGACCCCTTACTCACACAGCTCTGTTGTCACATTTCCAGAAGTCATTTTTGCAGTGTACAGGCCTCTTGCCCAAGTGACACAGGTACAGTGCAGATAGTTGGTTAATTCTGAAAAGATCATTACATCTGAATCACTAGCTTTGTTTCATTCAACCGATCAAATAAAGCATACCAAGGTATGTTGAATATCATCTGTGTAACAGTGCCACATATGGTAAAAGGTGTGTCCTGTAATGCCAGTACATACCACACAAACTCAATCAGACAAAGTATGATATTCCATTAAGTAGTGCACATGTCCACACATCCCAAGAGAAGAAGCTCATAGTGACACAAATGGAAGCCCTTTCATTGTGACCTAGGTCTTAGGATGTAGTCTATAGTATGGTAGTAGCCTGTATGGCCCGTATGCAACAAGTCAATTGGCCTGGCTCTAAAGGTGTCTGTACAGTCATGACAAGTAGTTTACCCTTCAGAAGGTCACAATGGTGTGTTTAGTTTCATAGTAGCTCACATCACAGTACATAGTGGTTGGCCCTGGGTTACATGATGTTAGTAGGCTGGCTTACTCAGTGTCAGGCCATGACCAAGGTTGAAGGTAGTAAGCAGATGACTACAAAAGAGTGTATTTATATCCTTATACTTTTCAGCATGAGAGAATTACATATGTAGTGTGTTAACAATTTAGAAATGCTTGTTCTAGGTGTATTCAAAATGTGTGCTAACCAAACAGATATCCTACAATATGCAATTATGGTCTGTTTATTCATATACTGCATCCATACAGGTCAGCGCCCATCAGAAGCAAATCATTTGGAAAGCCATCACCCAGAATTTGCGGGCCCTGGGGGTCTATCGCCGGTACATCGTCCATTGCTGGAAAAGGTGAGAGGACCTCAGATGCTGGGCCCAGAAGATCACGGCTAGTGCAGCTGGGGCTGTCCTCTCAAAGTGGACAGGTGCGTGACGGATCCTGAGCCCCCAAATGGCCCGAATTCTGGCAGTGGCTTGATGGGTGATTGAGGTACTCACAGCAGCTACAAGGGGGTAAGTCCTGGCCAGAATCATACATGTTACATTGCCAACTTTGTGTGTTACATGCGGGAATCCCCCATTAATATTGGGGTGGCTCATGTGCGATGCACAAGAAGAGTAATTGTTTGTATAGGTCTGGTAGCAGGTGCATGCTGATGTGCTTTGCCTATTGTCCTTATGATCAGGAACACAGCAGAGTCCAGCCTAGTAACAGATTACTGTCTTGAGCAGACACATGGCTGAGTACAGTCATTAATCAGCTCATGTTGTTTGATGTTGTGGGTGACATTTGTACCCAACAGGCCACTTGTCTTTAGTGTGTTGAGTAATGCTACTTCACTACTGTGTCTCATGTGATGGTGGCCCTCTTGCATGTGACATAGCATATAATGCACTTTGAGTGCCATCACAGAGCAATACTTCCTCTTGGTAAGTGGTGAATATACAGTTACATGAGTTAGCAAACAACACTGGTGCCACGAGTATTTGTGCCTACAGGTTGGCATGTGTACCTTTCACTTTTGTAGTATCATTTGCACTACTGTTTCATACATGATCAACATGTCTTCATAGGATGATGTCTGATTCCATATCGTGGGTGTTGGCCAAACTATATTTGAAAATAGTTATATGTGATGAGTAAACAGTTCATGTGTTGCTACAGGCAGGAGTGTGTAAACATTGGTTGGTGGTTCACACATAACTTAAGTCATTACTTAATGTCATTAGTGAGGTTCAATTTCTGAAGTAATAAAGGATGTGACAGGTGGACCTACAGTAATTTCTCATAATGCAAATGTCCATGCCATTGATGTGGAATTATATAATATTTTATAAAATTGGGTCACTGAGGTATGCTACAAGAGCTGAACCATTCAAGGTGATGAGGTCTCCTACTTGAAACATAGGTATTGTGATAAGACAACTTCACTCATGCAATCAGAGCTGTTTGTGATTATGAATTTACAGTGAGCAACTATTTACAGGTAACGTAGCATGCAATCATGTGGTCTTGCTAATGTTGAAGCCACTTTAGTGGACCTTGTAGCTTGGGTTTAGTAATGTTCTATGATCAAAGCTGTTGCTCAAGTGTGTTCTGACACATGCAATAAACCTATTTGTATTTGTCATTTCAGCATCATCCCAGGCAACTGGAGGAGACAGGATTGACATCTGTGGGGAAGCAGCAGGCCACGCCATGTCTGGTTGAGACACTACAGACATGGAGGTACCAAGTGGCCCAGAGGGTGAGGGGAGTGTCACAGAAGACAAAGACTCAGGCGGTCATTCCGACCGTGGTGGTCGGCGGTGAAGGGGCGGTAAGACCGCCAACAGGCTGGCGGTCTTTTTTCTGGCATTCTGACCATGGCGGTTACCGCCATGGCCAGTCACCGCTTCACCGTTCCGACCGCCACAGCGGTAACGACCGCCGGGCTGGAGACCTGGGTCTCCAGCCCGGCGGTCGTCACATACTGCCGGCGGTATTCTGACCCGCCTGACCCCGGCTTACCGCCATGGATTTCATGCGGTTTGGGACCGCCATGAAATCCATGGCGGTAAGCACTATCAGTGCCAGGGAATCCCTTCCCTGGCACTGATAGGGGTCTCCACCCACCCCCCACCACAACTCCCTCCCCTACCCCCCACCACCCCTGCCACCCCCAAAAGGTTGCAGGACCCCCCTCCCCACCCCGATCCCCAACATGTACACACACATACACGCACTCATGCACATACACACACCCCCGCATTCATGCACGCACTCACACGCCCCCTCAACATGCACACACGCACACCCCCATGCACGCACACAACTCACAACACTCCCCCACCCCCCTTCCCTAACGGACAATCACCTTACCTGTTCCGGTGATCCTCCGGGAGGGAACGGGACCCATGGGGGCAGCTCCACCGCCACGCCAACAGAACACCGCCACAGCGAATCACAAGTCGTGATTCGCTGGGCGGTGTTCTGTTGGCGTGGAGGTGGAGCTACCTCCACTTCCCCGCCTGCCGCCAGTATGGCTGTTGGCGGCTCTTCGTCCGGAAACGGGCGGAGCGCTGCCAACGGTCGTAATGGCCCGTGCGGAAGACCGCCAGCACTGGCGGTCTTCCGTACGCCGGTCCCTCGGCGGTCTACAAAAAAGACCGCCGAGGTCAGAATGACCACCTCAATGTCTTTGTCATCAGAGTCAAGCTCCAGTGGACACTCCTTAATGGTGGCAGAACACACGGGACCAGTTCCTGCACCATCCTTGTCCACCACCCACACTAACATCTCCACCATTCCTGTTGCTCCCCACCCAATTGACCGGGCCATCTCACCTAAGAGGGGAGCTGTCTTCTTTGCTCCAGGCACCTCATCCCCTGCCCCTGTTTCCCCCGCTGCCCTGAGTGAAAAACTATTGACTTCCTGAGAAACATCTCTGTGGGTTGGAAGACACTACTGAATGCCATCCAAGTGCTGGGCAGCCATCAGCAACAGATGGAGGCCTACCCGGAAGGCATCCACAGTGCAATTCCTGCCCTACAGAGATCTTTTCAGGCTCTGGTCTCCTCCCTCACGGCAGCCTTCCACCCATTCCAAACTTCCACCTCACCTCCTGCCTCTTCCCTATCTAATTTCCTTATTCCCATACCTGTTCCAAGCACACTCACACATAAGTATGGACACACCTCAACAGCCCCAAGCAGCACATGCAAACATAAACACCGCAAAACACACAAGTACGCAACCACTCACCAGACACTCACCCCCCTCCACACCACCACCACCCCTAACATCCCCCCAGACACCACACCCACACCCACAAACCCATTCACCACCCCAACATACACCCAGTCACCACAACCACAGACCCAACCATCATCTCCAACGTACCCCCAGACACCACCCCCACCCTCACAGACCTACATTGCATTGGGTGGTATTTTATGTGGTTCTTGGCTTAGCCAATATCAACTTCTATTGGCTTGCATTTCTCTGTGTGATGTTCGTTTGATATTTGTGTAATGTGTTCGAGCTAGAGGTGTGTTTCTGCACTCATGTAGGATGTTTAATTGCCATACCTTTGTATACATTTTAATGGATGTGTGTTTATTTTCATGTGTGTACCTTACATCTATTTTATCTGTGTGACCAATGCTGTTACTTCTATGTTTGCTTTCATGACTTGCACTTACACATTTCCCACATATGCATGGCACTTGGTGATACTACTGGTTGTCCCCGATATATTCAAGCCATAGGTCCTGTGCAAATAGAGGTTTTGAGGCATGTGCAAAGTGGATTTTGGCCCAGGGCACCCCCTGGTAGAGGCATACCCATTCTTCAGGAAGTATTTTACATTGTGACCTTTGAATGTTTCTCACACTGATTATTTTACATCCCATTTACCTAACATTACCTTTAAATGTGAGTGATATGTGAGAGTCCATTACAGACATTCAGTAGAGAAGGTGTGATCCATTTTCATGGCATATCCATACAGATGTATCTTTGATATCGCAACAGGCCATAGCATGTGAGTGATGTGAGGGTGTCACTTAGATTAATAGGTGTGATTTTGATGAGGAGTTGCTGTTGTGTGGCACAATTTAATACACACTTCACTATCCTTCATTATGGGATGTGCACACATATCACCTTTTGTAAAGTGTGGCTGTTCAGTGTCAGTGGCCTGGCCAAAGAGGGCCATGGATTGGGTCATATATTGAGAACAACTCTGAACATGGACAAACAAAATATGTTTGGCCCAAGGACCACAAAGCCCTTGCCATGTCCGTGGCGAGGCATCTATTTGCTGTGGAGTTGATGGAAATGGGTAAGTGTTTAGCTGGCATCCACGATGGTGTCAGTTTTGGGGGTCATCAAGCAGCACATGCACACCCAGCGGAAGTATGTGTACGATCAACTCCATGGTGGCACAGAGATGTGTGAAGCTGAGTACAGGTGAGTTTCAGCCTCATATCCCTCCCTTTCTGCCAATTCAGATGTGATGGTCGGACTGCCAACACTCCGACAATGACACCACGGTGGTACCAAGACCGGCAAACTCATAATCAAGCCCTTTGGCCCTTTCTATCTCACTGTGGATGGAATTTTGCTAATTCTATGCTTAAAATGTTTGCTAGAAAACAGCCATTTGAGGTGATCAATTTTAAAGTGTTTTTGGTGTTGTAGGGGGCTCTATAGAAGACCTGCTCTCCACCTAAACTTGGGGACTACCGAGAGTTCTCTGCTTCTTTTCTTGCACGAGCCCAACAAAATTTATCCTTTTTCAAAGACAGAGCATATAAGATTTTCATTTTAAATTATTCCTCAAACAAAGGAAGTCTGACAACTTTCAGGTTTATTACGATTAAGAAAAGACGCAACTGAAGGGAAGGACATGATGGGAGCATGGGAAAACATCAGGAAGTGCCAAATCTAGATTATATGAAAAACAAGAGGACACGGCAGCAGTAGTGCACCAAACTGAACAGCTGTAGGTTGTGTCATGGCAGGGAGGAACAGAAACTGCAGAGAATGACACACCTGTATATATTCAAGACAGAAATATCCCACCATGAGAATAGGGTTGAGAGTTGTCACTTTAATGCAACAATAATGGGCTGGTCATTGGAAATTAAATACTATGTTCTCTCAGTACTGCACGTCCATATTCTTAACCTATATATTTAGTTATTTATGTGTTTATTTATTATATATATATAAATATATATAGCACCAAAGAGTAACATACATAATACTAGAAAGAAAAATTGCATTACAGCAAACAGTAATAACACTAGGTAACCATATTAACCCATATTAGCTAGAAAGATACTGGTTACATAATGTAGAGAATAAGGGAGAGAAGGAATCTGCCTTAGTTCAAGTGCAGATAAAGGAAATTTCTAGAATGATAAAAGAGTGGGTTTAGTCCTGCTCCCTAGCAGTAGACAGTTCCATACAGAAACCCTTCTGTGTTACTTACTGTGCAACAAACCTAGAAGCACTAGATTTCTATGAACCACGTTGAAGTTCTTTGTTGCACTTTTTAGGTTTCTATTTGCAAAGGTAAATTTGGTCATAAATGCAAGATTATGGCTGGTTTTACCTTTTTTTTAAAACAACCAGGAATTAAACAAAAGGATTCCTGGCAAGTGTTAAGCCCGTTAAGCTCAAGTGAGGAGTTCCCCACTCAAGGGTAGGCCAAATTGGCATTTTAAGGTGTATTTAGCCTTGGAATCTTGTGAATGCCCACAAACATAGCTGTTTGCCTCCTGCATTCACACACTTCTCTCCTCCTCTTTTCCACCCTTGGAAATGGTTGTTGGTGTTTTTTACTCTTACAAAGGGTGGTGTAAATCCCTTTCTTGTGTTGGAAGGGGAATTGATCAACCCAAGAATTAGTGGAGTTATATGGGAAGGGCATTCTCAACAAAGAAAAATAGTTTCCACACGGGTAATAAGAAAATGTGTGTGCACAGGGAATCCTAGTCCCTCTGTCTGGAGTTCCCTGCTAAGGATAATTCTACACACCAGGAAAGGATCCTGCCTGAAATGTCACATAAAGTTCCCAGTAATACACGTGAAACCTTGAATCTTGAGCAGCATTCCATGCATATTTTTGGAGATGTTTATACATTCCAGAAAGTAAAAATAGACATACGTTTGCAGGTGTAAATTCTGAAGGTCAGAAGGGCTGCCTTCTGTTTTTGTTTTGTAGGAAGTTGGCTCTGTATGCACTATTTCAAAGTAAGGAATAGTATGCACAGAGTCCAAGGGTTCCCCTTAGAGGTAAGATAGTGGCAAAAAGAGATAATACTAATGCTCTATTTTCTGGTAGTGTGGTCGAGCAGTAGGCTTATCAAAGGAGTAGTGTTAAGCATTTGTTGTACACACACAGGCAATAAATGAGGAACACACACTCAGAGACAATTCCAGGCCAATAGGTTTTTGTATAGAAAAATATATTTTCTTAGTTTATTTTAAGAACCACAGGTTCAAATTTTACATGTAACACTTTAAATGAAAGTTATTGCAGGTAGGTACTTTAGGAACTTTGAATAATCAAAATAGCATACACAGTTTTCAAATAAATCACATATAGCTATTTTAAAACTAGACACAGTGCAATTTTCACAGTTCCTAGGGGGAGTAAGAGTTAGTTAGTTTTTGCAGGTAAGTAAACCACCTACGGGGTTCAAGTTTGGGTCCAAGGTAGCCCACCGTTGGGGGTTCAGAGCAACCCCAAAGTTACCACACCAGCAGCTCAGGGCCGGTCAGGTGCAGAGTTCAAAGTGGTGCCCAAAACGCATAGGCTTCAATGGAGAAGGGGGTGCCCCGGTTCCAGTCTGCTAGCAGGTAAGTACCCGCGTCTTCGGAGGGCAGACCAGGGGGGTTTTGTAGGGCACCGGGGGGACACAAGTTAGCACAGAAAGTACACCCTCAGCAGCACGGGGGCGGCCGGGTGCAGTGTGCAAACACACATCGGGTTTCCAATAGAAATCAATGGGAGACCAAGGGGTCTCTTCAGCGATGCAGGCAAGGGGGGGATCCTCGGGGTAGCTACCACCTGGGCAAGGGAGAGGGCCTCCTGAGGGTCATTCCTGCACTGGAGTTCCGATCTTTCAGGTCCTCATGGCTGCGGGTGCAGAGTCTTTACCAGGTGTCGGGATCTGGGAAGCAGGCAGTCGCGGTCAGGGGAGCCTCGGGATTCCCTCTGCAGGCGTCGCTGTGGGGGCTCGGGGGGCAACTCTGGCTACTCACAGTCTCGTAGTCACCGAGGAGTCCTCCCTGAAGTGTTGTTTCTCCACAAGTCGAACCGGGGGCATCGGGTGCAGAGTAGCAAGTCTCACGCTTCTGGCGGAAAACGCAGTTGTTTTAAAGTTGCTCCTGTGGAAACAAAGTTGCAGTCTTGGGTGAACAGAGCCGCTGTCCTCGGGAGTTCTTGGTCCTTCTAGAGCAGGGCAGTCCTCTGAGGATTCAGAGGTCGCTGGTCCCTGGGGAAAGCATCGCTGGAGCAGTGTCTTTAGAAGGGAGGGAGACAGGCCAGTAGAGCTGGGGCCAAAGCAGTTGGTGTCTCCGTCTTCTCTGCAGGGTTTTTCAGCTTAGCAGTCCTCTTCTTCTTAGGTTGCAGGAATCTGAGTTCCTAGGTTCTGGGGAGCCCTTAAATACTAAATTTAAGGGCGTGTTTAGGTCTGGGGGGTTAGTAGCCAATGGCTACTAGCCCTGAGGGTGGGTACACCCTCTTTGTGCCTCCTCCCAAGGGGAGGGGGTCACATTCCTATCCCTATTGGGGAAATCCTCCATCTGCAAGATGGAGTATTTCTAAAAGTCAGAGTCACCTCAGCTCAGGGCACCTTAGGGGCTGTCCTGACTGGCCAGTGACTCCTCCTTGTTTTTCTCCTTATCTCTCCTGGACTTGCCGCCAAAAGTGGGGGCTGTGTCCAGGGCGCGGGCATCTCCACTAGCTGGAGTGCCCTGGGGCATTGTAACACGAAGCCTGAGCCTTTGAGGCTCAGTGCTAGGTGTTACAGTTCCTGCAGGGGGAGGTGTGAAGCACCTTCACCCAGAGCAGGCTTTTGTTTCTGTCCTCAGAGAGCACAAAGGCCCTCACCACATGGGGTCAGAAACTCGTCTCTCAGCAGCAGGCTGGCACAGACCAGTCAGTCCTGCACTGAACAATTGGGTAAAATACAGGGGGCATCTCTAAGATGCCCTGTGTGCATTTTTTAATAAATCCAACACTGGCATCAGTGTGGGTTTATTATTCTGAGACGTTTGATACCAAACTTCCCAGTATTCAGTGTAGCTATTATGGAGCTGTGGAGTTCGTTTTTGACAGACTCCCAGACCATATACTCTTATGGCTACCCTGCACTTACAATGTCTAAGGTTTTGCTTAGACACTGTAGGGGCATAGTGTTCATGCACCTATGCCCTCACCTGTGGTATAGTGCACCCTGCCTTAGGGCTGTAAGGCCTGCTAGAGGGGTGACTTACCTATGCCACACGCAGTGTGAGGTTGGCATGGCACCCTGACGGGTGTGCCATGTCGACTTAGTCATTTTCTCCCCACCAGCACACACAAGCTGGCAAGCAGTGTGTCTGTGCTGAGTGAGGGGTCCCTAGGGTGGCATAAGACATGCTGCAGCCCTTAGAGACCTTCACTGGCATCAGGGCCCTTGGTACCAGGGGTACCAGTTACAAGGGACTTACCTGGGTGCCAGGGTTGTGCCAATTGTGGAGACACTGGTACATTTTAGGTGAAAGAACACTGGTGCTGGGGCCTGGTTAGCAGGGTCCCAGCACACTTCTCAGTCAAGTCAGCATCAGTATCAGGCAAAAAGTGGGGGGTAACTGCAACAGGGAGCCATTTCTTTACATGTTTGCTTTTTTATTTTTGCTGAGATCTGATATTTATGCTATGATCTGGATTGCAGTAGTATGTCACAATAAAGCCAGTAAAAATATTGTCTCACAGGAATATTGTGTCCTAAATATAGTTTGTTAAATGACTCACAAATATGAAACGTCATCTAAGAAAAAGGTAACTTATTTATTTTTATTTATTGTTTTTTTTATATATATAACAACCCAAAAAGGATCCCAGAGTGCTTCACAAATAGAGAAAACCAAAACCGTAGATGATGCATACGTGCCGGTAGGTAAATTGGAGCCACGGGTTTGACCAAGCCATGAAGGGTCATGTTAGGAGACAGATATACTGGCAAGCTGTAGTTAGGGGACGTTCAGAATTGGGTAGCCGGAGTGTACCACACTATTGGACGGCCAGAGTGATACCCTATTTTGTGACATACAATCTTGAGCTTGTGAGGTCTAATATAGAATTGGGTGGTCATGTCATATTTTCATTTGTGTCAGTTCTTCATTAGACAATATTCCACCTTTGACAAAGCTTCCAGAATAACTAACTCTCCCATCTTGCTAGTATTGTAGGGGTGGGTGTCCGTCAGAATAATCAGGGCAAAGATTTTGAGGTCCAGAATATCAAGGGCTAAATATCGAGGACCCAAAGATCACAAAGGTAAGTGCATTTAAAGTAATTTTAGATGTAAGGACATATTTATTATTGTTCATGTAAGGTGGTGCAGCAAGGGAATTTGCTGTGCTGCATTGCATGAAAGTGAGAGGACAGAGATGCTCCATATTTACAGAGATTTAGAGCATTTCTGCTCTTCCCTTGTGCTGGCGCACTGTGTGCTGCCTAGCACCAATGGATGCACCCTTGCACCACAGTGCTAGGGTGCATGACTTACAGGCAGGATAGCTTTTGTGCAGGAAGGGTTATCTTCTTGCACAAAAACAATCCTGGAAGGCATATACCTATTTTTATGTGCGCTGCAGAATACAGCATATATGAAAAGAGGAAGTAACAAGAAGGACAAAGATATTTCTCTTTTTTATGCCTCTGTCGAGTAGGTGCACCATTTTAGTACAAACTCAGGTTTACAAGTTTTTCAAAATAAATGCCTTTAGGAAATACTGTTACATTGAATTACATTTTTTTAATAGTTAAAAATTCAAATAAATATAAAATCCTGTTAAAAATATATATACATACAAATAGTATGCATTTATTATTTAATTTAGAAATACTTTAATAACCTATTATAAAATTAAAAAATAATGTAACAATAAATCTCACTTACATATAATTACATTACTTTTAATAAAATTTGTTTGTCACTTTTCATCCTTCTTCATGCACTTAAGAATACTTTTTTCCTTAGGTAAAAATTTTTGATTGAAACAAAAACGTATTTTAATATTTATGTTCGAGTTAAATACATTATTTTTTATTTTCCCTGTACTTCACAGTTGGGCAGTAATCTCTGCATGGTAAGGCATAGGGGAAAATTAAAAAGGGTATTAAAGTTGAAAATAAACCAGACCTATTGGCTTTGCCCATACTTGCTTTATTTTGCTATAAGAAGTTCCCCAGTTTTTTTTGTTTGTTTGTATTGCCATGTCGGAGTGAACTCTACATACAGAGCACCACCAGATTATCAACTCAAGAATTCCCCAGTGAATCCGTTGGTTTGTGTTCTATAAAGGGGGAAATTGTACCAGTTATTCTTGAGGGAATACCCACACCTTTCCTGTGAGGATGCTGGCTGTGGCTGTATCTTAATTGTGGGGGTGCACGGTTGATGCCCAGTTAAAGTCCACCCTCTAGACTGGTGAATCCTCCTCCCTTCAAACAAAATATATGCAGTGCCCCATGATTTATGCATGCATAAATGAATTTTGGGGAGTTACTGTCACGGAAATAGCAGTCCCCCCATGTCTCTTTCTACCACAGCTAGAGGAGCTGTCTAGCCTGGTTAAACAATGTTCCCTGCCAGTTTCCATTAAAATGCATCTGTGTGCTGGCTAAGTACAACCGGAAGCAGGAAGAAACTTTATGTGCTCAACCACAACACTCAGGAGCCTGCTCTCTGCAACTGTTTTTTCCATGGTGTAATAGAGGATCTGGATTTAAAGCCAGTGGTAACTGCCACAAATCGCAAGGGGCAACAGGGGGGTGGGGTGGAAGGTAGGGGCTAGGGGAAAACAATAACATAAAAATTACATTTTAAAAAAACCTACTTGTCTGCCACCGCCGGCCGCCTCACTCCTCTTCCCTCCTGATGGTGTGGGTGTCCCAGCAGTTCCTGCGACACTAGTACAGGCCCCCCACGCAATCCTTGTGCTGCTCTTATGCTATACCTAGCATGACAGCAGCATTAGGATTGGTCTGAGTGGCTTGGTCTGCCACTCAGACAGTGCACTGGAGTCTGTGCTGTTTCTCCAACCCAGCTGTGCAACACAGCCAGGTTGGAGAAATCTAAGTGCGCATGTCAGCTTGGCCGGCCAAACTGACATGTGCACTTAGTGCACTCCACTCCTCCCACCCCCTCCATGGCCCAATCCCACACCTCCCTGCACATGCTCGCTGAGCCAGCAGCTGAAAAATAAAATATTGTTTTATTTTTCAGCTGCTGGCTCTTAGCCAGTGGGGCGATGCTCCTTCACCATTGCGGAGAAGCCGCCCTTGGTTAAAGCCACCTGACTAAGTGCCATCCAAACATTAAATGCTACATTCGATTTAATTTGCCATTGGCTACTGCCACACTACCAGGGACAGTAGATAGAAGCTGGGTTTTGCCCCAGCACTGGATAGACCTTCACCATAACAAAGCCAGCAAAGACCAGCCTGATGATTCCACACGCCTGGAGCTGTGTGCTACCTGTCTCCCTTCATGTGGACCAAGTTTGAAGCTCTTTTTAAAGTCCTACTGTCAGTTCTGCCACTGATTGATGTCCTGCATGTGTGAAGCACACAGCCAGTGAAAGCAGACCAGTGGAGCATACTCAAGGTGAGAAGAAACCCTCCAGTCCCTTCACCAGGGACTCACGAACACTGACTTGAGCCAACCTACAAACGCAGATGTGCTATCCCGGAATAGTGAATTCGCCTAGTGACAAAGCTCCCTTGCACCCTTTGCTTATTTGATCACGGAGAACACTTTGCATACTCACAGTGCTTTGTAGCTACCACCCAACATCGCTAATCACTAGAATGGGCACCATAGATAGTGGCCCAAAACCACATTTGGGGTTTATCCTGAAAGGTCAGTTGACCTGTGTTGTAATCCACACTCCTACTGAGTTTCAAGTGCTGAAGGGGTACTTAGCCCAGTTGCTTGGGATCCATAGTAGGTAAGGTCCTTTGGAGAACAGAAATAGAAGACCTCAACCCCGATGGTGTGGCCCAGTAGCTCCTCCTTGTTTCAGGCCCTCTGAATGGGAGTCTGACAGTTGTCCTCTTTACATTTACCTTAAAACAGCACTGATGGTTACATACAACATTTTCATTTCATGGGGAGCCCACCATTGGTTTGGGGGTGAAGGTTTATGTTTCAGACAGCTGAGTTACACACTACCTCCTGGTTAAATGTTTAGGAGTAGCCCCTCAATAATCTGGTAGCTGGGGTGAGGTGTCCCAGTAGTGCAATGCTAACTGGTCACTTTTTTAGATGTGGTTGGTGTTCATCTGTGTGGATTTATGGAATACAAATTTGTACCTGAGTGCTGTGTAATCAAACATGAAAGCAGCAAAAGTGAATAGTGAAGAATGGTGCTTGTATAGATTAGGCTAAATGTATGAATTCTCAAATGTTTTAGAAATGTCTAATCATAAAATGTGATTTTAATATCAGTATTCTTGCAAACTGTATACATTCAAATATGTTTTATGTTCTCGTTATGTTTTAATAAACATGGTTTGTGAGATGAATGCAAAACAAATACGAGATGTCCTGTATTGTCATGTACTTGGAGGTGGGTGTATGGGATCCGACTTGCGCTCCTGTCTGGCCTCATATGTATTTTCAAGGTGCATATATGTGGAATTAGGAGTAATAAATCTATGCTTACCTTTACATACTTACATACACTATATTTTGGTAGTCAATAACCTTTCTACGATTTTTTTGAAGCACAATGTTTTTCTGCTCGATTTTCTGACATACAACCATTCTGAATCACTCCATGAACCTGCATGGACACCTAAACTGGTTTACAAACTGCAAAATAACACAGTCTGTTGAAGAACTGATTATTGACTGCAATTTTTTAATGGCTCCACCACAGTCTCTGTCAAGGATTGCATTCTTATTGTATTCTAACATTGATTGTTTAGTTATTGTAATTACCATAAATTGTAATGATTTTTTATTAAAAAATCAATATATATTTAATCATAAATATGACTATCCCCGTTCTTTCTCATTTTAGCTCCTCTACAATGTAAGAACCAGTAGGCAAAATCACGATTTTGTATACAAGATTATGCAACAGTTAAGCAGAATGTCACAAAATGTCGTTGCTCGTATCTTACATGTGAGCTGAATGTGAAATCACACCTCCCCTTCAAACTTTACATAAAGACACTAAGGCCCCCATTCTGACATTGGTGTAAATCCCACTTACCGCCATGCCGACTTTCGCCAACATAACGCCGTCGCCGCGGATAACCGCCAAGCGTATTATGACACACACATACCAATCTGTCACTATACAGACATACACACAAGTCCGCCAGCCCAAAGGTCAGTGATAAACTGGCGGTATCCACACCCACAGCGTTACGCCAACAGAACTACACCCAGAGCACTATGACCCACAAATCACCACGGCAGACATTCAATGGTGGTAAACCAGTGGCAGTACATACCGCCCAGCTCAAAATACACACACACTAACAAAACAGCACCACATTGGACAATTCAAACTACACACACCTGACACACATACACACACCACACCCACACCACTATAAAACACATACCCACATTACCCACAACCCTTTACAACTAGAAAGAATTGATACCAGAGAGCGACAGCAAGAGCACACACATAACCAGAGCCACATAACATCATTACCTATACACCATCCACGCACTTTACATCACACACCCCAACACATCACTCCACACACCCTCACCACTCACACTACACCCATGGCACCATAACGACACCCCAGATTCTCTGAGGAGGAGCTGAGGGTCATGGTGGAGAAAATCATCCGGGTAGAGACACAGCTATTTGGAGCACAGGTGCAGCAGACATCCATTGCTAGGAAGATGGAGCTATGGCGGAGAATCGTGGACAGGGTTCACGCCATGGGCCAGCACCCCAGAACAATAGACGATATCAGGAAGAGGTGGAACGATCTAAGGGGGAAGGTATGTTCCACAGCAGCAAGACACCAACTAGCTGAACAGAGGACTGGCAGTGGACCCCCACCTCTTTCCCTACAACTAACAACATGGGGGGAGCAAGTCTTGGCAATCATGCATCCTGAGGGCCTGGCAGGAGTAGGAGGAAGACTGGACTCTGGTAAGTCAACTCTTTACTACTATCACCCCCCTTACCTGCATGCCATCACAAACCCCCACCCCTACCCAAACTCCCATCACTCCAAAACCTCCCACATGCCCCACCATCACAACCCACTCATCCCAATACCAAGCCCTGCATGTAACACCAATGCATGGACACTCCTCACAGACCTGCATGGACACATATCACCACTGCATGCACGCTAGTGAGAATCACCTAGCCCAACAAATAGCTACTCACTCAAAGGCAAATCCGCTAGGGCAACAACAACTATAGAGGGCAACACACCCATGCACATGATGTCACACGCAGAAACAATAACACTGCATTTACATCCCCACAGGTTACCCAGCCAATGTCACCGGAGAAGAGGTGCCAGCAACATCCAGTCCCCCCCAGAAGAGGCCCACAGTGATCACAGCAGCTCTGCTCACCTGGATCTGGATGACCAACCTGGCCCATCAGGGATCTCCGGACAGTCGGTTACCCAGGCACACTCTCACACCACCACAGAGCCTCCCCCTCAGGAAACACCACCACAGCACCCACCCAGCGGGCCCATACCTCTGTCTCCAGGACATGTCAATCAGCAGTGTGTCCACCACTACAGGGACCCGAGGCCACCCCACAAACACAGGACGATCAGGGACCTGGGGTCAGTGGTGGTGGGCACACCGTTCAGGGGACAGAGGCACAGGACAACAGGGAAGCTGGGAGGACTGCTGTGCGACAGGGGGAGGACAGGCCCAGGGAACCGACTCTCCAGGAGGCACTCACCACGATCCTGGGAGCATACCACCATTCCTGGGAGACGATGGGCCAGATACTGGACAAGTTGAAGGAGAACGTACGGCTGCAGGAGGGACAGTACCTGGGTATTAGGGAGAACTTGAAGAACATTAACACCACCCTGGTCTCCATTGCAGGTGTTGGCAGACATGGCCAACATGATGAGGGAGGCAGTGGCACCTCACCGGGCCTCTGCCACTAGCCAAACCGATGAACAGCTCTCCACCTCCCGCTAGTGGACAGAAGGCCTCGCCACCGGACCAACAGGACAGCAGCACCCCTCCCCCTGCAGAAGGAGAACCACCCTGCAAACGTTCCCTGTGATCCAGGCAGAAGCCAGAGACTATTGCCAAGACCCCCACCAGGAAATAAGACTCTACTGATTGTCACCCTTGTGTCCCACTCTGTCACCTTGTCCACCTTGAACTACCATTGCTCCTCTTCCTATGCCCCATTGGACAATGCACCTGTGATACAAATAGACTGGAACTATACCCTGGACTTTACTCCATCATCACCCCAGCCCATTGCACATCCTCTTTTACCTCTTAGCACTTGAAAAAACATTCTTTGAAAAAATACAATTATGGAGTATGTCAAATGATTTAAGTATGTATTAGTTCAACAAGGTTTAAACATTGAAAATCAACTGAACAGAAATTCAAACATAGGAATGACCTGTAGTTGGCTGCAGTCAACACACTAGGAGCGAAAGTGGGGCACAAATATCTGCAAATAGAGATGCCAAAGGCTACAGTGAATGGCCATAGAAGTGGGAAAAACAGCCTGCCAGTGATAATGTCAAAAAACAAAAATGTCAATTAAAAGTGAAGTTACACTTTCTTACCTGTGTGTCATTGGAAGTATTGATGAATTATTGCACTTCTGTTGTCCTCATCCTCATCCTTTGCCTCCTCATCATCACTGTCCACAGGGTCCACTGCTGCCACACGGCCATCTCCAGCCTCATCCACCTGCAGAAAAGGCACCTGGTGATGCAAGGCAAGGTTGTGCAACATACAGCATGACACGATGATCTGGCACACCTTCTTGGCTGAGTAGTACAGGGATCCACCTGTTAGATGGTGGCAATGAAACCTGGCCTTCAGGAGGCCGAAGGTCCTCTCTATAATTCTTCTTGTTCGCCCATGTGCATCATTGTAACGTTCCTCTGCCCTTGTCCTGGGATTCCTCATAGGGGTCAGTAGCCATGAGAGGTTGGGGTAACCAGAGTCACCTGCAAATATCGAGGGACAACTGTTAGCCACACACCAACCTTTAGGGCCCACACCATACCCATACACCAATACCCACTGGTTGGGAACCAGGGCTCACCTATTAGCCACACCCTGTGCATCTGGAGTTGAGCCATCACAAATGGGAGGCTGCTATTCCTCAGGATAAAGGCATCATGCACAGACCCAGGATATTTTGCATTGAGGTGGGAGATGTACTGGTCCGCCAGGCACAACATCTGTACATTCATGGAATGAAAGCTCTTTCGATTTCTGAACACCTGTTCATTTTGCCGGGGGGGACACAAATGCTATATATGTACCATCAATAGCCCCAATAATGTTGGGGATATATCCCAGTGCATAGAAGTCAGCTTTCACTGTGGCCAAATCCTCCACCTGGGAGAAAACGATGTAGCTGTGCATATGTTTAATCAGGGCAGACAACACTCTGGTTAGTACTATTGAGAACATTGGCTGAGACATTCCTGCTGCCAAGCCGACTGTCACTTGGAAGGAGCCAGTTGCCAGGAAATGGAGCACTGATAGAACTTGCACAAGAGGGGGGATCCCAGAGGGGTGACGGATAGCAGACATCAGGTCAGGCTCCAACTGGGCACCCAGCTCTGTGATTGTGGCCCTGTCCAGTCTATAGGTGATCATTGTTGCCAAGTCCACCAGGGGTCTGTACACAGGGGGATGTCTCCATCTCCTATTCATCCGCAGCGGTTGCAATCTATGGAGCAAAATTGTGAGGAGCTGGTTAGTATTTCTTATTCCCAACCACTACACTTCAATGCATGTCGTTATTGTAACAGTATTTTGTTGGAGAGGTATAAATGGTGCATATGTATAATGTGACACAGTTAGGAGCCATGGCCTGCCCCCACCCCGAAATGGCATCCACCTGTCCTGTTTGGAGGGACAGGTGGAATTGAGGTAATTCCGCATACATTGTGCGCCGTTGCAGGATGCAGTCGAAAACCGCCGTGCAACTCCACATTGGTTAACATTGAGCCCTATAGGTTACAGTGGCCAATGGTGATGTACGCCGGTGGTGACGGTATGCACTGTCGCGGACGTGACTGCCAATTTCTATCTATTCACTCACTTACTACCTGACCTTTAACAGGAGAGGACCTACACTGCAAGTGCTGCTGTGACCTGTGTCTGGAACTGACCATGGCTCGTGTCACTGGGCAAAGGGCCCCTGCCTTCACCTCAGTGGAGTTGGAGAGACTGGTGGATGGGGTCCTACCCCAGTACCTAATGCTGTATGGGCCTCCAGACCAACAAGTGAGTACACTGTGGGTACTGATGTAAAATACCTCCAACCAAGCTAGTAGGCATCCACAACTGGACAGGGGTCTGTGGGTTTCAGGTATGCTGCAAGTGGTGTTAGGTGTCCCTATCCCTGGGCTGGTGACTAGCATTGTGACTGGTAGTGCATTGCATAGTGCATAGGGCTGTTCCCTGTGTGTGTGTGTCGTGTACGCCAACGTTGGTGTGTTTGCGCCATTGACCAAGCGTATCCTTTGTCTCGATACCCCCTTTTTGTTTTGTCACCCTGTCCTTATGTGCATTAGCATCCTCTGGCAGAGGAGCTGAGGCACCGGCGACAGAGGAAGCTGCATCACACAGGGCCCAGGAGGCCGAATCCACCGACAGTGAGGGCACCAGTGGGACGGAGGGCGAGGGGAGCACCACGGCAGAGACAGGAGGGGACAGTGCTGACATGGCTTCCTCCTCCGATGGAAGCTCCCTGGTGGTGATGGACACCTGTGTGCCCACCCCAGACACAGGTATAGCCGCCACCCCCCGTACCAGCACCACCCTCCCAGCAGCCCCTCAGTGTGCTTCTCATGCCCGCTCACCCAAGAGGGTGGGCATCTCCTTCGCCCCTAGGCACTTCAGGCCCTGCCCTAGTTAGCCCTGCTGCCCTGAGTGAGGAGGCCATTGAACTCCTGCGATCCAACTCTGTTGGGCAGTCAACCATTGTGAATGTCATTCAGGAGCTGGCAGCCCAATTGTAACAGACAAATGCATTCCTGGAGGGCATTCACACTGGCACCGCGGCCCAACAGAGATCAATCCAGGCTCTGGCCTCCTCTATGATGGCAGCCATTATCCCTGTTTCTAGCCTCCCCCCCTCCAACTTCCTCTGCCCAATCCCATTCCCCTCAACCCCAACCTATCCTAAGCACACAGTCAGATGAGCATGCACCCAGGACAACACACAAGAGTGGACATGGCAAACCCAAGCACCACACTTCATCCCACAGGCACTCACACAAACACCATCCAGATGCAGACAAACCAACATCTACTGCCTCCACTAGGGCCCCCTCCTCCTCGTTGTCCACCTCCCTCCCAGTTGCATCTAAACTCACACCTGCATGCACTACATCCTCATCCACTACCCCTATCACCAGCACACCTATCAGCACACACTCCTCACTGGCAGTCACCACCCCCACATCCATGCACACGTCCCCTGTGTCCTCTCCCACTGTGCCTGTGCCCCCTCCTCCCAAAGTACACAAATGCAAGCACTCAGACACCCAACAGCCATCCACCTCCCAACAGCATCCAGCCCACGCACCTGCACCCAAACACAGCAGACAGACACCTCCTACAACCACTCCCTCTACCGCCACTCCCAGACCATCTCTCTCTTCCCACCACAATGTCCCTAAGAAGCTTTTCCCCTCCACATTTGACCTCTTCCCTAGCCCTCCCCAACCCCGTCCCTCACGTCAGGCCAGGGTGGTCTGAACCCAGGCAAGCAGCTCAGCCACCCAGTCCAGGGGCACAGTAGTATCCACAGCTACACCAGGTGGGAGAGGATCCCGGGCACCAGGCAGCCAGACTGATAGGGTGCCTGCACCAATTGCTGCAAGGAAGGGCAAGGAGGCACCCCAGGCTGTTGCAAAGAAGGGCAAGGAGGCACCCCCAGCTGCTGCAAAGAAGGGCAAGGAGGAAACCCCAGCTGGTAAAAGGAAGGGCAAGGAGCAATCCCCAGTTGCTACCAAGAGGAACAAGGAGCCATCCCGAGCTGCTGGCAGGAAGGTCAAGGGGCTTGCACCAGCAGGCAAAAAGGACAAGAGGCCTCGTGCTGGGACTCAGTCGGAGCCCCTACCACTAACCATGGTGGATCAGCTGTCCGAGGCTGCAGAGGAAGGGCTGGAGCCACCCCCCACCACTGGCGGCACCGCCACCAGCACCACTGCCAGCACCGACACCAGCACCACTGCCAGCAGCAGCAGCCCAAGTGGACAGCCGTCCGAGGCTGCAGGGGAAGGGCTGGAGCCTCCCCCACCACAGCCAGCACCGCCACCAGCACCACTGCCAGCAGCAGCAGCTCCAGTGCACAGCCGTCCGAGGCTGCAGGGGAAGGGCTGGAGCCTCCCCCCTCCACTGGCAGCACAGCCACCAGCACCACGGCCAGCACCGCCACCAGCACCACTGCCAGCAGCAGCCCCAGTGGGCAGCCGTCCGAGGCTGCAGGGGAAGGGCTGGAGCCTCCCCCCACCACTGCCAGCACTGACACTAGCACTGCCACCACTGAGCAGCCATCACCGCCGGTGGACAGTGTGTAGTCCTGCGTCCATGGGCTGTTCTGGAGCCCGGCCCCTGCAACTCCTGTGGGTCTGACACTCAGGTGAGAGACAGTGACCTTGCACTCCCCAAGATCTGCATCACAGGACACAATGCCCCCTCCAGAACCAGTGGAGAAGCCATCCATTCACTGTATCTTTCCCAGTATGAAGCTCACTGGGCACAACGCCCCCTCCAGAACCAGTGGAGAAGCCATCCACTCACCGCATCCTTCCCAGGATGAAGATCACTGGGAACAATGCTCCCTCCAGAACCAGTGGAGAAGCCATCCACTCACCGCATCCTTCCCAGGATGAAGCTTACTGGGCACAATGCCCCCTCCAGAACCAGTGGAGAAGCCATCTACTAGAGATACTGTGGCCTTGCACTCCCCAGGACCGAGCAGTGGGCAAATCAACCACTTGACAGACTATGGCCTTGCACTCCCCAGGGCCAATCAGTGGACAAGTCACCCACTTGAGAGACTGTGGCCTTGCACTCCCCAGGACAGAGTGATGGGCCTGTTGCCACCTCCAGGACCAGTGGCATTGTACCATCTTCCGGCTGAGGTGTGTAGGAAAGTACCATCTTGCCTGGCATGTTACCCCCATTTTCACTGTAGGTATGTTTGTTTTTGCCTATGTATCACTGGGATCCTGCCAGGCAGGACCCCAGTGCTCATAATGTATGCCCTGTATGTGTTTCCTGTGTGGTGCCTAACTGTATTACTGAGGCTCTGCTAACCAGAACCTCAGTGTTTATGCTCTCTCTCTGCTTTCAAAATTGTCACTGCAAGCTAGTGACTATTTTTACCAATTCTCATTGGCACACTGGAACACCCTTATCATTCCCTTGTATATGGTACCTAGGTACCCTGGGTATTGGGGTTCCAGGAGATCCCTATGGGCTGCAGCATTTCTTTTGCCACCCGTAGGGAGCTCAGAAAATTCTCACACAGGACTGCCACTGAAGCCTGAGTGAAATAACATCCACGTTATTTCACATCCATTTTTCACTGCACATAAGTAACTTATAAGTCACCTATATGTTTATATGGGCAGCCTGGTCCCAGGAAGGCAGAACAAAGGATTTCCTCTGAGAGAGTGTGTTACACCCTCTCCCTTTGGAAATAGGTGTGAAGGACTGGGGAGGAGTAGCCTCCCCCAGCCTCTGGAAATGCTTTGATGGGCACAGATGGTGCCCATCTCTACATAAGCCAGTCTACACCGGTTCAGGGATCCCCCAGCCCTGCTCTAGCGTGAAACTGGACAAAGGAAAGGGGAGTGACCACTCCCCTGACCAGCACATCCCAGGGGAGGTGCCCAGAGCTCCTCCAGTGTGTCCCAGACCTCTGCCATCTTAGATTCGGAGGTGTTGGGGCACAATGGACAGCTCTGAGTGGCCAGTGCCAGCAGGTGACATCAGAGACACCCGTTGATAGGTGCTTACCTTTCTCAGTAGCCAATCCTCCGTTCTGGGCTATTTAGGGTCTCTCCTCTGGGCTATTCCTCAGATAATGAATGCAAGAGTTCCTCTGCACTTGCCTCTTCAACTTCTGCCAAGGATCGACCGCTGACTGCTCCAGGATGCCTGCAAAACCGCAACAAAGTAGCAAGGAGACTACGAGCAACATTGTAGCGCCTCATCCTGCCGGCTTTCTCTCTTGTTTCCTGGTGGTGCATGCTCTGAGGGCTGTTTGCCTTCACCCTGCACTGGAAGCCAAGATGAAATCTCCTGTGGGTCGACAGAATCTTCTCCCTGCTAATGCAGGCACCAAACTTCTGCATCACCGCTCCTCTGGGTCCCCTCTCATCCTGACGAGCGTGGTCCCTGGAAACACAGGAGCTGGGTCCAAGTGTCTCCCACAGTCCAGTGGCCCTTCTGTCCAAATTTGGTGGAGGTAAGTCCTTGCCCCCCCATGCCAGAGAGTAATCCTGTGTACTGCGTTGCCTGCAGCTGCTCCGGCTTCTGTGCACTTTTCCAAGGATTCCTTTGTGCACAGCTTAGCCTGGGTCCCCAGCACTCTGTCCTGCATTGACCAACTTGCTGAGTTGGACTCCAACGTCGTGGGACCCTCCTTTGTGACTCTGAGTCAACCGCTGTCCTCAGATCTTCTAAGTGCCTGCTCTGGTACTTCTGCGGGTGCTGCCTGCTTCTGCAGGGCTCTCTGAGTTGCTGAGTGCCCCCTCGGTCTCCTCCTCCAAGGGGCAATATCCTGGTCCTTCCTGGGCCGCAGCAGCACCCAAAATCCTCAACTGCAACTCTTGCATCTAGCAAGGCTTGTTTGCGGTTTTCTGCGTGAAAACACTCCTGCATCCTCCAGCATGCCGTGGGACACCTTCTGACAAAAGGAGAAGTTCCTGGCACCTTCCGTTGTTGCAGAATATTTGGCTTCTTCCACCCAGAGGCAGTGTTTTTGCACCTTCATCCGGGGTTTAGTGGGCTCCTGGCCCCCCTGGACACTTGTGTGACTCTTGGACTTGGCCCCCTTCCTTTACAGGTCCTCGGGTCCAGGAATCCATCTTCAGTGCTTTGGTAGCAGTTGTGGTTCTTGCAGAATCCCCTATCTCTACTATACTGTCTTTCTGGGGTAATAGGGTAATTTTACTCCTACTTTTCAGAGTCTTGGGTTGGGGTATTTTGGACACCCTTAATGTTTTCTCACAGTCCCAGCAACCCTCTACAACCTGCCATAGGCCTGGGGCCCATTCGTGGTTCGCATTCCACTTTTGGAGTGTATGGTTTGTGTTGCCCCTAGGACTATTTCTACCTATTGCATCCTATTGTGATTCTACATTGTTTGCACTACTTTTCTTACTGTTACTTACCTGATTTTGGTTTGTGTACATATAATTTGTATATATTACTTACCTCCTAAGTGAGGGTATCCTCTGAGATACTTTTGGCATATTGTCACTAAAATAAAGTACCTTTATTTTTAGTAACTCTGAGTATTGTGTTTTTTTGTGATATAGTGCTATATGATATAAGTGCTATAGTAGGAGCTTTGCATGTCTCCTAGTTCAGCCTAAGCTGCTTTGCCATAGCTACCTCTATCAGCCTAAGCTGCTAGAAACACCTCTATTCTACTACTAAGAGATAACTGGACCTGGCACAAGGTGTAAGTACCACAAGGTACCCTCTGTAAGCCAGGCCACCCTCCTACATTAGGTGCCCCCCCATTCCCCATCCCCCTGAGGTGCCTGTCTATTTTCAACTTGATGCCCCTGCAGTGATAACTATAGCTAATCAGATTACCACTCCCTCATCCAAGCCCTTACACCCCTCTCTCCTGAGGCTCTTGCCTCCTTCAACTTTCTAGTACCTTTGGTAGTTACACATGGGCTATGTGAGTTTGTATGTGTACTGTAGGTTGGAGGAAGGCTTAGGGGTGTCTTTGAGAGAGTTTTTTAATAGCTTAGGTAGAAGTATCTTTGTGAGGTACAGACACACCTGAAATTGTAAAGTCTAGGATGAAAATGAGGGAATCAGAGTAATGTGAATATTTTTTATTAACTTAAGCATTTACAGAAAACAGTCAAAACTAAGGACAGGCACAGTTTATGTGAACCACTCCATTCTAACAGGCCTGACTTCCTGCTAGAAGGCGTATGGGATTTGCCAGGACAGTTTCAGAGGGCTAGACTGAAGTCAGAGAGAGGAAATTAGTAAGCAAACCCAAGAAAGAAAGAATGTTGGTCACCGGGAAGATATTGTTTTAAAGTTTTATTTAATTCCTCATGGTGTCCCTTCATCCATGTGGATAAGCTCTGTCAATTAAATGTTTCTACTGCCTGCAGTTAGCACAAAATTGTAGTCTCACATCTATGTTTGTGGAAAGTGCTCTTTTGGGGGGTTTTAAAATCTGGTCACCCTGTGCTAGTAGAACTCTATTGCAGGTCGAGTACAAATAGTAAGGAGTTTGATCTTGCCTGAACAGCAGAGATATGTTGTGTAGGGGTCAATCAAGAACTTTAGTAAATTTAGACCAAGTGCACAGAAGAGGGGAGGGGTGGACATCTTAACTAACATCCCAAATCTTGAATGTCAAGCAAGGTGTCCTCGGACCATTCTTTGGGTTGCAGGTCTTGCAAAACGAAATGGCTACTAATTGGAACCAAGCCACGTTAGAGCTGGTGGCCATAGCCTTTTAACTAGTGGGGTTCTTCTTCAGTATGGGGTAAAAGTAGGCCTGGGTAGAAATCGTGAAGTTTCATGCTGGGGAATTCTGCAGAGTTAAATAAAAACTTTGCCAAATTCCACAGAGTTCTGCGAGCGACTGAATTTGGTAACGTTGCACTGCTCATGCAGATTTTTAGCATCAGGAGCTTGTCCCACACTAAAATCAGCACAAACGGCACCACGTGGCATGCCAGAGGGCACTGCTTCTTCCTGACCCTCAAGTAGATTTTCTGCTTGAGTGGCAGCTTTCTCAATGCCAGCGGCAGCTTCTCAACGTGAGCGGTAGCAACCTGTTGCAACAGCTCGCATTGAGAAATCATGCCAGGAGGCATTGTAGCGCCTAAAATCGAGTTAGGGGCCACAAATTCTCATTCACACTCACCAACCTAACGTTGGTGAGCCGCGCGAGCCAAAAAATCTCAGCCAAGCAGCAATTGCCAATTTTGCCAGAACTCCACGCTCCAATCGGAACGTGGAGATGGCAAGTCTCCTCGAACTCCACCAGTGGAGCCCAATTTTTTGCCCACTCCTAGGTAAAAGAGACATTGCAGTACGTCTGTCAAACAAGTGCACCACCATACTCTGGATCATAAGAAAGCTGGGCAAGTCCTAGAGGAGAACCAGGCACAAATGGGGCTGATTCACACTTGTCGTTTACTTACAGCGAATACCAACATCTTATACCCTTCAAATAAAATTACACATACAATCCTGTCGGAATGGGAGAATGTTTTTGTTGTCTTTTACCATTTCCTTTTCGTACCCTGTGAGAAGGAATGTGTCAAATATTCAAAACTTGATCAATGTATGTATTATGGTAAATCAAACGCAACAGAAACATATGTTTTGTGTAGCTGAGAAGTCATTGTTTGTTTAAAAACGCGTTGCTTGCATTCAAGTAATGAAAATGCTGAAATTCGGGCGAATCAGAGAGATTTAAAGGAGCAGGAGATAAAAGCTCGTGCGCAGTCTTCAGTCACGTGCGTCTCGATGACGCAGCCAGTTACAGGGGTGTATCTAGCCTGTTTAATCGGAAAGAATTCTTATAGTGCGCATCTAGGCGAGTGGAAACTGAACCATGCGCCTCTTGGGACTTCACCACAACCCTGTGCTTGTGGGCTCTGCGTGGAGGAGACGGTGCCGCAGGTACGTCGGGGGTCAAGGCAGATCGTCGGATACAGGTGTTGCTATTTCTTGAGAAACGGCTATAGTGCAACTTAAACTACCCCATCCTGGATGCGTAGAGCGGGCTTCATGTACTCGTATGTGAGGAGCTGCCGGACTTCCGGGGAGTCTGGGGCAACAGCAGCACTGGGTCCAGGGCTGAGATGTGTGTAGTGGTAGTGGTAGCACCCTCTCTCCAACCCCTGCCCTCCGCCTCCCCCTCCCGAAAAGATTTCTGCGGACGCCAGTGATGCTGGAGAACAGTTTCCTTGTACCTCGAGCTGAGGTGAGTTAGGTGTGGCCCTATAGAGAAGCTGGAGCAGTCTTTGGCTGTGAGGTGTGCCCCTCAGAGCGGCACTGCAGCAACAGTCCAGGTACATCCCGGGCTACGCTGGGTGAGGGACACTCTTCGGAGTGAGGTTGGCGGACTTGACAAAGTGAGATGCGTTTTTTGTGGTTGGAAAAAGTGCCTGGCTTCAGTCTCTGAGGGGAGTGACTGGGGGTGGGCGATGTCATTTTTGAACTGCAGGGACAGAGAAGGGGGGCGGGGGGGCTCGGCGCACCTGGCACTGCCCCCGAGTGCTGGACAGCAGCCCTGTGTCTGTCTGAAAAATGGATTTTATTTACAGTCCAGTCCTCCCTGTCGCTGCACCTGCTCTGCTTGCTTCCCCTTTTCCTGGTCATTGTTTCAGACACCTCCTAGAAGACATATTATTATCTACAGTCATTACGTAGGCGAGCTTGTGAAACTCAAGAAGCTCGGGAAACGCCACACCGACTCCCTGTTCAAAGTGCGCGTACCTGCGATGAGAGGGTTTGCTGTGCTGGAGTCCGAGAAGGACTTTCGCCTCAGTGGCCCCAGGGGCTGTGTTGTCTCAGCACTTTAGGACGAGGGCCGAGCGCCGGGCAGCAGAGTGCCTCTCAGGAGAGGGTGTGAAGTGCTCTCGGTTACTGGGCTCCTGCTGAGAGGCCCTCTGCGAAGTCTGCCAGCCGCGAGAGGCCACGTGTGCGCAGAGAGCAGGCGACGGTGTACTTACTCCACTTCTCCAAAATTCCTCATACGCGATAGTGTTGGGGCAGATGGGGTGTTAGATTTTGCGCGATATGGGCTAGGGGGTCGAAATAAAAAGCGCATTCGACCGGTTTGATGAAAATAGGTGGATTAATCAGAATATTAGACCGGCCATAGCCAGTCATCATTTATCTCAGTGCGTTGAGTCCTCGCTGGTTACATCAGCCGTGGTTTTATGGTATGTAGTTCGAGTCTCAGAGATTTAACGTCAGCTTCCTATTCTCCCAAATTTGCCATTGTAATGACTATTGATAAAGCTTGCTGTTTACTGTTTTCAAAGTGTCATACGTGTGGTGTGAGGCGCAGGCGCTCTATCTCTGGAACACATAAATATATCATTGCGTGACTATGGGTACTTGAAGGTTCATAGTTGACAAGCATGCACCCGACACAAAAGCACAATTTTGAAAGAACAAGCAAGATTATTTTTTTGGGGGGGAGGGCTATATGTGCCTTCTGATGCTACAAATTGCACAGTTGGATTGAGCCTTAAGATCAGTGGGTGAGACTCTGAGCAGTGCTTAAAATGGAAAAATTAAAGTGCAGGTACTCTGTGCCAGAGTACCTGCTTGTTTCCGAGAAGTGCCGGTACTCTCCAATTAAAAGTATTACGGGTTTCTTGAGTTGTGCCGGTACTCTCCTTCTTAAAATAAAAAAGTGCCGGTACTCAGTACCGGACAGTACCGGCCCATTTAAAGCACTGACTCTGAGTGACTTTTACCCCGAGCCTCTGAGGAAATAACGAGAGAGAGGAGAGGTTTCGCTGCACCATCATCGCCAATGGGTGCGCTGTGCTCAGAAATAGCGCCGTTGTAGCCCAGGCTTCTTGTAGGGGGTGTTGGCGTTAATGGAGGGCTGCCTGTCTACGGAGGCGGGTCTGTAATCTCCCGACCGTGTTATCAGCCTCAGATCTAATGTACACCGGCCTCGCACACCGACAGCATGCCACATCTGGAGCCTCAGCTGCCAGCGCCCCGGAGACACAACCATGCGGCGGAGCGGCACTGCGCCAAGAAGTCCAACAATTCCACATATGCTAAGGAAGGGTGCCTCTCTCTCCTCGATCTTCAGAAGACATCTCAGGTGGCTCTTTATTAGCCTGAGCGCGGCGTGGCTGAGCAAGAGTTCTGCCCCCCTCCAGAAGAACACCCCTCAGGAAGGGCTTGAATAGGTGGAGTGTGGTGAGGGATGCCCCTTCCTCCCTACCCCTGCCCTCGAATCCTGAATGTGATGGGGTGAGTGGGGCGCTAGACAAAGCACCCCTTACTCCCCCCATACTATTGTGAGTGTGGGCCAGGTGAGTAGGTCACCCCCTCCCCCCCCTCCAAAGAGTCAGCAGACGAGAGGGCCGCTTGGCAGGAGCAGCCGTGTTTACACTTAGAAGCAATTTATTACCTGCGACCATATGGCCGGTGTTGTGCCGCACGTCAGAGGGGAGGAAAACAAACAGAACAAGCTGCGTGACTGTGTGCTGGGAGGGGGCATGTGGCTGGGGGCCACTTTTTCAGATAAGCAAATCTATATGTAGGAGAAAGTGAGGCGTCCCCGGCACCTGAGAGGACCGGGACGAAGGAGCGGATCGCCCTGGAGCACAGAGTACACACAGCACGATTCCTGCCCGGCTCCTGGCAGCAGAGCGGCGGCCCCCTGCACCCTCAGAAGCCGCCCACCCTAGGTGAGACTTTTAAGTCCTCCCTCAGGTGTTCTATACCCCCTGCCCGCATGTGACACCCTTTCCACTCACGTCCTTCCGCAGGGGGCTGGTGTGTGGTTGAGGGACAATGTGAGGTCCTTTCAAGTCCTGTCACCTGCAGGGATCTGGTTTTCCGGGAGTTGTTGAGGTGGGTGGGGGGTGGCGAGGGGGTAGTAGCCCCTCCTTCAGGGGTGACCCTTTCAACTCCCTTCCAAGCGGGGCGGGGTGGTAGGGTGCCCTCCCAAAGACCAATCCTTTCCTGTCAGGATCGGGAGGGTCTCTTCTAGCAGTGGCATAACAAAGGCTCCCGCAGCCCACCCCTTCCCGCGGCGGGGGGTGGGGGGGAGGGGCGATCTTGAAGGCACCCCTCAGCACAGTACTTAGGCCGGAGAGCTCCTGAATGAGTCTGGGGAGGGGGTGGTAAGAGGGAAGGGGGTGGTGCTTTGCTGGTGGCCCCCTCAGGTTTAGGTACGCCAATGTTTTTCCAGCCGTCCCTTTCCAAAGCCCCTGGAGGTTTTAGAGGATATTGAAAAATAAAAAATAACGAGCACAGAAAACCGAAAGTGGAGGACTGAGAGAGCATCCGGGAGATCCGTACAGAAAATGTTCATTCCAGATCGATGTTGGTTTCTGATGCTATGCAGTGACGATCATTTGTGATTAATTGTCCCACACTGACCTCGCGTCTTATTCTTCAATCACTAGTACAATTGCTGGTGTTTCTTTGGCTGGTCTTGTGTATTCCGGTGTTTTAAAGCGAACGTTTCATTTTGCTGCAACATTTATAGTGCAGCGAAAAACGTACGTTTTACAACTGAGTCCCGTTAGAAACATTTCCAGTTTTTCGTATGCTCAAACATGATAACTCCTCTGACATTAAATGCTGCTTTTTTAACAGACACAATCGTGTTGTTGTATAAGTGTATGTCATTAACGACATTCCCCTCCAATTAGGTATAAGGCAACGGCCATGTACCGTTTCCCATTGGTTTTATTAAAATATTATTAGATTTGATTGGAGAAAAAATACACGACTGCAATGGCTCGTGCCGCTCATTTTGCTGGGTGCTACTTTATTGATTCATTATTTTTACAACATTTTAAAAGTGGCCCTAAACCGCGTGTATTTAATTGGCACTGCAGATTTCCCGCCTCGCTAGAGGGTTTTAGCGCGGAATATTTTTTCTGATAAATATTTTTTTCGAAGTGGATAGTGTTACCCACCCCCACCACACAACACACTCCCATAGAACACCCTCCTTCAGATCAGATCGAAGGAGAAGGAATCTTGGCAGTGCCTCCCAGCCCAGAACTTTCCCAGGACCTGCTCATAGTCGCAGCCGTGAGGGTTAAACTAGGGTGTGGAGTTCTGCGGGTGCCAGGGCAGGTGGCCGGTGGTGGCACCCGTGCCAGCAGCAGATGCTCTCCGAGGCACCTCTCCTCCCCTGCTTAGGAAAGACTGACCTTTTATTTGCAAACACAGTGCATTGGGTTCTACTTTTTCTTGTATTCCTCTTCAGGAGAACCACTGCGACCACAGTGGTAGGACATCTGAGCGGACTTCCTCTCTCCTCTAAATGTGCTTTTTGGGAGATTTAGCGTCTGAAGCCCTGCCCACAAACACCGAAGCAGCTCAGAGTCTGCCCGCAGTGGTGTCACTGGATGGGTAGAAGTGACATTTAGTGGAGGGGACGCACACTGGGCCTCAGATAAAACTAGTGGGGCCACCTACAAAGGTAGGTGTGTGTGTGCATGTGTATGTATGTGTATATTTAGATATGTGTGCGTATTAAAGTGTATAATTTATATGTTTAAATATACGCACACACACACACACACACATACATACAAACTCATAGTTAAGCCTTTTAGGCAACAACTTTACAAAGAAAGCTGATTGGACAAATTAACGTGGTGGCAAGGCGCAGTGTATACTGTTTCTGTGTCACCACCTGCCACTGTCAGCAGATGTGATGGTGGGGCACAAAGGCAGGGGTCAGGACAAAGTAGGCACAGGTCTATCCCCCCACCTCCGCTTGAGGCGCCACGGGGCTGCCTGCAAGAATGAGAAGCCGAGATTGACTTGACAAGTCAAACCCGGACTCACAGGCAGCGGCCTACTGAGCCAGCGGGAGTAGAGAATGCTGCACCGCACAGCGCTGCACGAAGGACTTTAGGCGCTCTCCGCTGAACTAAGCGAGGCGCTAGAAAGGCCCGACATCACAGAAATAGGTACGACAGGATGAGGATCCGAGGGGCCACCGTTTTACCTCTTGCACAGACAGGACGGAGAGGACCCAGCTCTCGCGCTGTCGCTTGGCCCTGCAGCACGGGCTGGACGTCTCTGACAGTTCTGGCTTGTGTCAGCAGAGTTCGCAAGAGGACCAGTAATGTCGCCACACTCATCCTCCAGGCAGTGTGTAGAAGTGCCGTTTGTGTGCTTTGTGTGACTTCGTTAGTTCGTGTCTGGTTTGTCACGCCATTGGAATGAGAGTGAAAATGGTTTTACATCGAGGCCTCGCCGCAGTGCTCATGAAATGTGCAGGTCACTTTTTTCGTTTTATAGTAATTTTCCAATTAAATAGAAGACAACTGAATATTTGGTTGGCATCGTAGTCCATATTTTAATCAGTATTGTGAACCTACGTCGCCCACTTTGTAAAAATATAAATGTGGGCTCCGGGGGATATTTAACTCACTGCCCCAAATAAAAGGTTTTTTTTTTACCTGTAGGAAACAAACGCGCGGTGCTGCACTAATGCTATTCATTGCAGGAGCCCGGGGTTAAAGAGCTGAAAAGGCTTTTCAGCTCAGCGGATGTGTTTTATATTTGTTATTAATGTCGCGGCTCTTTGGGCATCGCTCGCTGCCAAGGGCGGTGTGTTTGATAAAGAAGCACAAAGCCCCCGTGCCGGACCTGTCCTTATCATTGAAGCCCCGGCGCTTCGAAGGGGCGGCGGCCCGGGGCGCCCGCCCCGGCTTTAATCTCACACAGACACGGCTGCCCATTAGCGCGGTGGCAGCGGAGGCCTGCTCGAGGGGACAGGTTGACTGAATGACGAGGGACAGAGGGGCTCCGGGGACCGGCCCCCGGCTGAGCTTACCTCTCCGGGCTCTCAACCCCGCCTGCGCAGGGGCTGCGGGATATATCAGTGTAATCCGCGGCTCTCTCTGTCTGCCGATCAGTAGTGCGGTGTCAGAAGGCGGAATTTATCAAACGACCCCCCCACCACCAGCCTGTCAGATCTCTGTGTGTCAGACACATAATACTAGAATATTGGGAACACCCAAGAAGGGGGATAGTGGGGTTGAGCACGGATGGAAAGAAGAATGGTAACTCTCCATTGATGTGCACTGGAGACAGACATAGCTTGAAAGGGATAACATTTCTCTAAAGGCAGCAAATACTGATCGTAAATACCGCTCACACCAACGCCTCATATCGTAGGCCGACTTGCCATCTGATACGCCCTGCTGTTTGAAAGTAGCGTGTGTGTGGGAGGGAGTGTGCGTTGCGCAATGTTAGCTGATGACAATTTTTTTGCGTCTAATACGTTGCAATACTTTGATATTTTGCAGTGTTTTCTTTCATTATGGTCTTCATGAATGCTGCATACTTTTTTTTTTTATAGAAGGAAAAGTGGTGTATACTTGTGAATAAAAATCACAGATTTGGAGCCAGACCAAGCCTTGTCTTCCCGTCTGAACCCAGTACGGGATGCCAGTGGCGAAGCAGTGGACCACTTTATCCACAGGCCTCGTTCCACTTTTAAGTGCAAGAGAAACGACATTTTTGTTTACGTATTATGTTGACGTTTAACAAATATAAAGTTAGGGTAAGGTAAAATGAGTTTTTAAATGTTTCGAGGCGCACTGCCCCATAGTTTAAAAATGTATTTTTAGTGGGGCTGCCTGTGCGGGTTTTTAAACGTCAGTTTTTTATCTCTATTCTGTAAGTCATAATAGACCGCTATCTGAGCTCACCTCCCACGTTCCCTGCCTCTTTTTTGCAATTTTGTATAGGGGAAAATTCGACCCGAATGTTTCTAAATGCAGGACCTGAGACGTTCACATGCGGCAAATGTTATGGGCTAGGGGCTGCGTGGTTCACATTGAATACCTGCGCCGCCCAGTACCCCCACACCACACTAGCCCTGAAGCGGTAACCGGTAAGGAATATGAAAACTCACCACTGCACTGAGAAAGTTCGAGCGCGCCATACATTATGTAAAATAGAAACACGAACTGTGGGTTGGTCTTATTTTAGTACAGCACGAGCTACGCACATTTTTTAAAACTAGCTGGCCGGTATCTGCAGCGACCTACACATCGGCCAGGTGACGTGCAGTGAGGTGGGATTGAGACAGTGCGACACTTCCGCCGTGCAGTCCTCACAAAGCGGGAATGTGATAGATGTTCTAAACTGTCCTGGGTCAGGCATGCAGAGCAGAGGCAAGCCTCTCCTCCACGACCCAGACACCCGCCACTGTACTGCTTCTGCGGCCCCAAAACTAGAAACCTCGCCAAAGGATCATCTAAAAGCCAAAAGTATCGTAGGAGTCGGAGTTCTCGCGAGTTGTGGCAGCGCCGGTTAGGCACCTTACCATACCAAGCTAACTAGCATTTTATATATACTGCGGTCTTCCCCTTCTGGCATCTGTAAAGAACGTGTATACTTTTTGCTCAACTTAATGATACGCAAGTTAACGAGCGTCGAAGCTTGGTCAGGCCGAGCTGACCCTGCCATCCATTCATGATCTCGAGGCTTAGTGGCCACACATAGATGTCAGCCGAGAGCGTTTAACCTAAATCAACTAAGTTGCTATGTTACTTGACCTCTTATATTCCCGCTTATGCTTAGGCCGCTGGCCAATTACTGAAGTTGCTTCATTGTCCACTAGTACTTTCCGAATATCTACCACTCTCAACGCTATGGAAAGTGGAAGTGAAACTCTACACCACACTACACGATTCCACACCTGGCAACACTCACGGGTCGATAGTGTGACTACAACACAATGAAGGAGATACCAAATTAAGTTAGAAAGGTAGCTCCTCTGACAACTCTAGAAGGCTAATGTCGAGTCTGTGAAGAGATTCTGCTGAATGTTACCAAATAGACAAAATTCGTATTTAACCTTTTAGAGCTGGGGGAGAGCTGGTCAGACATAATGCAGGTTTCTGCTCAGAGTTTGTCTTAGGGGTATGTAAAGTTGCGAAGTTTATCTCTCAGAAACATTCGGTTATACTGGCATATTGTAATTGTAATTGTAATAGTATTTATATAGCATATACTACGATTATACCTGCGGTTTGAGAACTTTTCTACTAGTGGATTTCATATTGTTATCTGTATTTTCGCTCCATTTATGAGTTGGTGAGAAAAAATGCTAAAATACACCTGGTTTCAGAGTCATGAGGAAAACTGCTTTAAAGCCGACTCACTAGAAGAAGCCCTTTATAATATCAGTATCTAATAGCACTGATGAGGTAGGGGTTGGGTGTGTAGAGACTAATTATGCCTGATTAATCTAAAGTAAATTTGGTAGTTCCATGTTACTCTTCTGATGTGAAATTAGGTAATTACTCCTGGTTTTGTATTTAAGAGTAATTTGGCCAAAAACACTACCCCAGAGTCACATGCACAACAAGCCAAAAGAATGCAAGGGGCTGCTAGATTCTGTTGTTCATGTTCTGTTGCATTTAGCACTATTTTCTTAGCACAAAACACATCCTTCCATCCTATTTGGATGCAAGGTTGCATTTTATGCTAAGAAAATAGATCTAAATGCTGGATTAAACTTCTCACATAATTCAGTGTAATTTTCTGGTAATTACACTAGGGAAAATGACATTAGTTACACATTTTCCTAAGGGGTGATCTAATGTTGGACTTCGCCCTCTCTGTAGGGCCGTACCCAAACATTTTGCTTTCACCCCCTTGCTTTCTGACCCTGTTTCTGTTGACTTTTAGGACTCTGTGCACTTTACTAGTGCTAAACCAGTGCTAAAGTTTCTGGGCTCACTTCTTTAGCAGGGTAAAATTGCTTATACCCAATTGGACCTGCAGCACATTTTGTGTCACTGACATGCAGCCCTTTAAAACATGTCTCAGGCCTGCCATTACAGTCTGTGTGCAGTTTTAAACTATCATTTCAACCTGGCAAAATAAAGCTTGTGCCAGACCTAAACCTCCGGGGTGCAATATATTAAAAATGTGGACACATAGTTTTACGTTTTACATGCCCAAGCAGTAAAAAACTCCTAAATATGTTTTTCACTACTGCGGGGCGTACCTTTCCCTTAAGATAACATTGAATTACATGAGTACATTTAATATGTGCTAACGTTTGATTGGGAGCATATAGCAGTGTCCTGTTTGGACTAAAATGAAAGAGTAATTTAAAATAATCTTTAGTGGTAAAATTGGATTTTAGATTAAAATTTTGAAAATGCCACTTTTAGAAAGTTCACATTTTCGTGCCCTAATCTTCCTGAGACTTTCCAAGAGTTTCCAGCTGCCTTAGCCTTATACTTGCTCCCCCACCAGGAATGCATATGGGACCTGGACAGTGTACATTAGAACTTGGGTGTTCCTGGGAGAGGTGTATCCTGCCAGGATGGGAGGGACGGAGCTGTTCCCTGTCCCAATTACCCTTCAAAGGAGCTGCCTCAGCACACTCATAGAGACCCCAGACTTTTGTCTCTCCAGACATCTTGGGGTTTAGACAGAGAGGAAGGCAATTCAAGAACCATCTATGGGGGGAGGGGAACTCCAGAAGTTTCTTCCACTTTGAACCTGGTACCAGGTATAAATATTGGAGCCTGAGACCAACTCTTCAGTACACCCCTTTCCCCTAGAAAGACTACATAAGGACTAACTTGCACTCCAGATGACTGTCCTGCTACTTGAGGCCTGCATTGTTTCTCAGACAGATGCCCTGCTGCTAACAGATGACTGCCCTATCAGTAGAGGCCTCTCTTGTTCTTCAGAGGTCTGCTCTGCTGCTTGAGGCCTGCCTTGCTGCTTCAAGGAGAGACAACCATCTCCTTGAATCCCATACTACCAGAATGCCTCCAAGGGTCAGTTGTCTGACCTAATGTTTTGAGCTGCAGGAACACACCATTCTCCAGAGGCCTCCCTTCAGCTGCTTAGCTGACCTGCTATAACTGACCCTGCCTGGATCTGCAACTGAATTTGCCTGGATCTGTAACTGTACCTGCCTGAGCCTTGCTGGCCTTTGCTGGAAGGAGCTCTTGATCCCCAAGAGTTGCCTCCGCAGTCCTGGACCCTTGGCTGGCATCAATGGCACCCCTCCCATGAAATCCTGACCTTATGAACTCTGCGTTCCAGACTTTGAGAAGGTAACTTTTTCAGTGGGACTAACCCACAGTGGGACTAACCTGGTCCCCGTATCTGTTCCTCACTTCATCACTGGTGTCCTGAAGTTGTAACTTTGTTCCGGTGTTGCCCAACCAGATACCGACAGTTAACACTTTCTGGTTCTTGACATTATGGGGGTCATTCTGACCCTGGCGGTAATTACCGCCATGGCGGAGGTCGGCGGTAGCACCGCCAACAGGCTGGCGGTGCACCGCTGGGCATTCTGACCGCGGCGGTTCAGCCGCGGCCAGAAACGGAAAGTCGGCGGTGTACCGCCGACTTCCCGCTGCCCTTGAGAATCCTCCATGGCGGCGGAGCGCGCACCGCCGCCATGGGGATTCTGACACCCCCTACCGCCATCCTGTTCCTGGCGGGTCTCCCGCCAGGAACAGGATGGCGGTAGGGGGTGCCGCGGGGCCCCTGGGGGCCCCTGCAGTGCCCATGCCAGTGGCATGGGCACTGCAGGGGCCCCCGTAAGAGGGCCCCACGAAGAATTTCAGTGTCTGCTTTGCTGACACTGAAATTCGCGACGGGTGCAACTGCACCCGTCGCACCTTCCCACTCCGCCGGCTCCATTCTGAGCCGGCGTCCTCGTGGGAAGGGTGTTTCCCGCTGGGCTGGCGGGCGGACTTTCGGCGGTCGCCCGCCAGCCCAGTGGGAAACCCAGAATGACCGCTGCGGTCTTTTGACCGCGGTACGGTCTTCTGGCGGTTCCCGCTTGGCGGGCGGCTACTGCCGCCCGCCAAGCTTAGAATCACCCCCTATGTCTACTTAAACCTTTAAAATTGCATATCTCTAGTTCTACTGATTGGATTTTTATTGTTATAGTCTCATTTTAGTTAATACACTTCACACTATTTTTCTAAATTGGTGTGGGATTTTTCTTATGTTGTGTTTTCACTTTTTTACTGTTTGTGTGCTGCATGAAATACATAACTTGAATGTGGCCAGTGGCCTAAAAAAAACTTCCCTTATATGGTGTACACCACTCTGCTGATTGTTTTTCACCTTATTTTCATCTTATTGAAGTATTTGTTAGCCCCACACTCTCAACACACTTTTTGTCTGTCATTAGTAGGTTGTTAAAACCCTTCAGGCTCTTCCTAAGGGCTCCTTAAGAGGGAAATGTCTCCTGCATGGCCCTGGAGAATGTACATCCTTGCACAGTGTTCCACTAATGGTAAGTGTGGAAACTGTATTATGGGTCCAGAGGTGTCAGGGTTTACTGGGCATCAGTTGTCTAACTGGTAGTGTTTTATTACTGTTGTCTTGGGGCACTTACTATGGAAGCCCAAAATAAACTCCAAGTAAAACCCTTCTAGCATGTGACCCATCATATAGTGAGGCAAACCAGTCAGAAGCATATTCAATAAGCTGGCGGTGTGGGCTGAAAATCAGAACTCCTGGCTATTGCATTTGTAGCTGGACTATAGAGATTATATTAATCCTTCCTATTGTGTTTTCACAGGGTTTTCACTATGTTCAAACCCCAGCCTATAGAATATGTCAAAGTATTTCATGAGGCATGAGACTGTGGTGTTTTCTGAAAATAATTAGTGTTACTGTGATTCCTGCTCACATTCATTGTGCACATGTGCCCAGTTCAAAGGCTCAACAGCCACATGCTCAAGGTGAAAGGTCACTGTTGAACACAGGGCGTCTGCCTCGTTGTGATGGCATACACTGGGAGGCTGTGCGCTGTCCGCAACCTCGGGCAAATGCTTCTTCACTTCTGTCCAATATCCTTTGGCCCTGGGACAACATCCTGCTAAAATTGAACAGAAAAGCCCTCCCCAAAAGAGGATCCCTTCCCACTGAGTGGTGGGCGAGGGGCGCCACGAAGCACAACACTGGAAAAGCAGGAGTCAAATAGGGAAGGATTTTTAGCAGTTAGCAGTGCCCTTTTCAAAAAAGCATTGCTTAGAAATCCCAGCGATACTCCTTCAGGTCTGAAGGCAGGTATGAGTGGCCTTGAGGTTCATTTGTGGGCATAAGGTGCACACAGTGTCTCAGGGACAGAGAGGGCGCACCACAAACACACTTTAGCACTGATAATTCCCCTGGTCCACACGCAGAGGTGTTGGTGGATGGCTCTTTGTCCTTTCTGTAGAACTCCTAAGTCACCATGGAGCCTGGTCTCGCTCTAGAAAGCTTCTTAATAGAGATATTACCAGCACCTCGCTTGAATGCAACCGGGTTTATTTATTCTTGGCAGGACAGGCAGCACTTCTAGCAGAATGGGTGATTCAAGGATCATTTAGCAACCAGCACTGGAGCTAGCTTTCGTTGCTACTATTGCTGGAGCTCAGAAGCCTTCTCAACCATAATGGTGCAATAAACCACAAAGGAAAAGAGGTATGTCACCCATGCCCACCAGATACCGAAGCCCATTCCACTGAAACATCTCTGGGAAGGAGACAGTGGTCTAAGGACTGTCCCAGGTCAAACAAAGTCCTGAGCACCCTTAAACATAAATCTTTCATCTCCAGTTGCCATTCAAGTGGTTGTCAGCCAGACACACACACACTGGTTTCCCACTTATCCTGTCACACATAGAAAGTGTACATGCCACCTCCCTCCATGTCCCACAGGGATGGAGCGAAGGCCCCTTACCTTGTTTGACAGAAGAACTATCAAACAGGAGGGACCAATAGGGATCTCTCCCCTGAAGGTAACAGACTTGTCCCTTTTGCTGTAAATCATACTGTCACCACTACTAGCCTGCCTCAACCTTTACTTTTAACCACATCAATTTGATGTAGGCCCCTTGTCTTTTAGTAAGCTTATTCCAGTTGCTTTACATAGGAAGAACCGACAGTTGATATTCAACTCTTAGATTCCTCCAAGAGAAAACAGAGGAATTAAAGTTCCGCCCTTTGCAGTGATTATGGCATTTTAATAAAAAGCTCCATGAGAAGACAAAACTGCTTATCTTCTCCAAATCACCCTACTAACCAGATAGAGGAACACCCCCTCCTGAGTGAAAAACACAAAGCAACCCAGATATTTTTGTGGCGAAATATTGGGTCGCGTTTATGACTCATGAAACATGGAAATGAAAACAAAATGACAAAAAATGTAAACATTGCAAATTGAACTTAACAAAGACATCTAAAGTGAAAATCCAAGCTTTAATACACACTTGCAAATGAAGTGTATAACACAATAAATAATTCCTTACAATAGTTACATATTATCTCCAAGGAATTGAAATAATACCAACCCTGTCACACTGAATCACCAGGACTCACAACTCCAAGACACACAAACATTATATCAGTAAATTACTGAAAGCCAGCCCTAAAGGCACCTTTAAGCTAAAAAAAAAAAAGGAACTGTGGATTGTTTTTGTAATTGGGTATATTATATGTAAGTGACTTCGCATTTTTGTAGCTATTTTTAGCGTATCGCATGCAAATATAGTGTTCAAAATGTTAGTTTTTGGGGTAGTGTGTGCTTATCTCCCCATCCCTTATAAAATACAAAAGGAAATATAGTTCCTCAAGGTTTGTTACAGACATACTTACCTCAAACACTTTTTTACCTTTTCTGAGTTTGTAACGAGGTATTTATTGATTTTTTTTATTGTGATGGGCTTGCCTCCACACTTATTGTTGTCAGAAGATTAAAGGTATAACATAAGTATTAATTACTTATAGATACACAATCTACACCCCTAACTAGCCACCACTTCCCATCGTCATCTACTGTACCATTCTCACAAATACCCTATCCTTCTGCGCGTCCTCTCTCTTGCCTATTTGCCTCATGGATATGCATGTTTGATTTCGAACACAAATCTCACTGATAAGTGGCCTCATGTCATATGTGGCACCTTCGGACAGTTCGGACTCATTAGCCAGTTACACTTTGCATTATGTGACGTGTAGTTTTACTTTTGCTATCAGACGCATGGACCTACAACACCAATGAAAAGTACTGTTGTATAAAAATCCAGTACTGGATAAAAGAGCATCACTCGCATCACTAAAAATACACGTTTTGCTAAAGATTAGTTGTATACAGTCGTTATTAGACACTTTTAATAAGAAATCACTTAGAAAGTAAGGAAGGAAAGGCTCCAAATTCTTCTTGTGTAGGCTGCAAAGAATGTTAAAATGTGCTGTGTTATGGGCGGAGTTGGGCAGAATAGTGCATGTTATCATTTCACATTTCACACTTTCCTATGTAATACTTAGATTAGTGCATTGTTCTTAAAATACAAACTACTAGTATACTTTAAAATTATATTTCATAAAGGCAATGTTTTACTAACTAAGTGATAAAATGCTGGTCTTATTTGAACTAGCACATCACCTCCTTCGAGCTTCAAAAGGGGTTCAAAGTCTAGCATCTGTCTCAGCAATAACACAAGTATTATGCTCCTTTAAAACAAATTCTAATATTCGACTCTGCTTGGTCATACAGGTTACCTTTCTACATTCTCTGTGACACTAGTCAGGGAAAAATAGCTGAATTTGTTTTCCGATATTGTAGTGAATGGGCTCCATAGGCTAACATGGGGATACTTTATTTTTAAATTGTAAATTCTCAAAAGGGCGCTAAATATTGCAAGTTTGGTATCAAAATTTTGCTATGATAAATCCAACAACTTGCCATTGTTGAATTTAATATAATTAAGTCAAGGAAAGAGTTTTAGAACTCTACCTGAAAGTTGCCTACTTCAGCCCCGTAGTGCCCTTCTCTGATTGTCAGCCTCTGGCAGTGTGGCAAAGCTGCCTTGATGAGGTGTGAAGTGACCTGGGCTGAACACAAAGGAAGTTCCTGTGGAGGAGAACTGCCTCAGCAGATGGTGAAACAGGATGGGGGAGAGCAGCTAAACTGTATTTCAAAGGAAGGAAGGATATTTGCATCAGCAAGTGGACTACCCCAATTTCCTACAAAACCAGACAGCTAGGTTCCCCCTAAATAGATTAAGAGAGGGTTGGAAACAGGTGTGCCAAAGGAAACTTAGCCACACCAGTGGGTGGGCTCAGCCAGACCTAACCTCAGAGATTGATTTTTTGCCATCTTGGATTTTTGGAGAATGGTGATCCCTGGGCTTGATTTTTGTCACACTTCCCAGGAAGTGGTAATTCAAGAGGGTGGTGGCCTGCACGTGATTGGACAGAGGCCACCCCTGCTTTCCACCCCCAGGAGCACAGATAAAACTGGCAGAGCCACAGTAGTGACGGTCCACCCGCCCTATTATGACAGTGGCAGAAATGCCACAGTGGAAACACCACTACCGCCAGTCTGCCACCACCAGGCAGCCTGGCGGTGGCGGCGTTTAAGATCCGACAGGACAGCGTTGCACGCAGCGCTGCCCTGCGGATTATGAGTCCCATTCCGACAGCCTTTTCCTGGTGGTTTACACCACTAGGGAAAGGTTAGCGGAATGGGTGACTCAGGGCCCCCCTCGGGGACCCGCACTGCCCATGCACTGGCATGGGCAGTGCAGGGGCCCCCATGCACAGCCCATCGTGCATTTCACTGCCCGAATTGCAGGCAGTGAAATGCACGACAGGTGCTGCTGCATCTGCCGCACTGCCACATTGGCGCCGGCTCCATTGGGAGAAAACAAAAGTTGACCCAAGCTTCCCACGCAGCGTATCCGAAGAGGGCTCCAGAGAGGTTGGATTCAAATGGTGACTTCGCCCCAGGGATTAAACATCTTGAAGAAAAAGACAAAGGGCCTAGTAATGACTTTGGCGGATGGGATTAACCATCACAAATGTGCTGGATATCCTGTCTGCAGTATTACAAGTTCCATTATATCCTATGGATATATATTATCCCGGCGGGCGGGATAACTGTCATGTTTGTGACGGAGTATCCCATCCACCAAGGTCGTAATCAGGCCCTAAGTCTGAAGGTACAACTTTTACAGAGGCCTCCCACTCACTGTAGCCGAGCAGGGCTCCATTGCCGTTGGCCTCAAATATTGACTTTGCCCCGGTCGAGTGTGACCAGATGTCCAGATTGGCACTTTAAGTTTCTATGCGCTAAAAGATATTTAATCGTTAAAAATTCATATCGCTGGTTCCCTTTGTTGGATCTTTGTGGATTTAGTGGCATTTTTAAATAAAAATATCATTGATTTTTATAAATTGGGGTTAAATTTGTATTGTGTTTTGTGTTTTACCTATTTACTGTTTGGTGATCTTTAAATGCTTCACACACCTGTCTCCTACGTTAAGCCTAACTACTCGTTGCCAAGCTAAAAAAGGTTGACCTGGGATTAATTTATTGAGACCTAACTGAACCGGTGAGGGTTAGTGGCCTATTACTAAGTGTAGGTACTTACCTGCCCTTACCAATAATCCACTTTCAAACAATCATCATTCATCTGTGCCCTCTAATAATATACACATTTCTGCTGCTCCCAGGTATAACATTCACCTTTCCTCCCTATTTCAGAAAGAATATTGGCATTGAACCCTCATCAGTAATATATTAGTTTTCTCTCACAGTAGTACTTTTTCTCTTTCTCAGTAATGATTGTGACCTTTCACTCTTTCTCAAAAATAATGGTGACCTTCCAAGTTTTCAGAATAATAAAACATCTTGCTGTTCGCACTGACAGTCCTCTCCTATTTCTCCTGTAACACCACTACCTATCTTTCACTTCTCTTAGCAGTAATGTTCACCTTTCCTCATTTCTAGGTAATATCACTGGTTCTTCACTTTCTTGCATCAAAATGACTGACTTTTTACCTCCTTGCAGTGTAAATACTAGATTTCGCCTTATTTCAGAAATAGTGCTGGCAATTCCTTCTCTCTCAGTAATATAACTGATCCTGTCCCATCTCACTGTAATAATACTGACTCTTCCCTCTTCCTCAGTAGGCAAGCTCACCTTTCACCCTCTTGGCAAACTAATAATGCCCTTTCATGTGCTCTAAGTAATAATACTCACATGTTCTCCTCTCTCAAGAATTACATTGTCCGTTTTCCCTTGTAACAGTGATACTAAATGATTCTCACTCAGCAATAATACCCACCGTTTCGTCATCAGTAATAACAATAATTTTTCACTGTTGTACAAAATCATTCTGACCATTTTACCTTTCTCAATAACAATATGGACACTTATCCCTTTCACCATAAATACTGCCCTTCCTTCGAGCCTTACACACCATAGCGACCTTTACCACTTGCTAATGGTGATCTTTTCCTTTTGCATAAAATTGCCCTCTCTCAACCTCTCACAGAAATCATACTTATGTGTTTTCCTTTTATAACAATACAAGAGAGGCACATGAGATACTAGTCCCAATATATACAACATGCTTTAGACATACGGGATGCCCTGTGTTAGAGAGGCACATGAGATACTAGTCCCAAAATATACAACATGCTTTAGACATACGGGATGCCCTGTGTTAGAGAGGCACATGAGATACTAGTCCCAATGTATACAACATGCTTTAGACATACGGGATGCCCTGTGTTAGAGAGGCACATGAGATACTAGTCCCAATATATACAACATGCTTTAGACATACGGGATGCCCTGTGTTAGAGAGGCACATGAGATACTAGTCCCAATATATACAACATGCTTTAGACATACGGGATGCCCTGTGTTAGAGAGGCACATGAGATACTAGTCCCAATGTATTGTCCATCCAGTGTCTAAAGTCACGTGGCTCCGCATAAGTAGCCATGCCACAAATTCAGTTCCACAATCCCAAAATACATTTTCTGCATAACCCCAGACTGCAGCAAGAGAACTACATGACGAGCTTAAGGGGAATAGAAATTATGAATGATATGCATGGCCCAATATTCAGTATTTACACTAGTTCACACCTGCATAATAAAATGTGTGTATATTTACATTTCACCCTCTCTCTCTATAACAGCATTCTACTTTCAATGTCTCTTAGGCAAAATATTAGCCCTCACTTACCCGTTCTCTCAGCGAAAACACTGTCAGTTCGCTGGTTGATTAAAAAGACCTTTCTACCTCTTCAACTAAAAACAGTGCCCTTAATTACCCGCCTTATTTACAACGCTGACCTTTAACCCTCTTTAAGAGCGAATGTGGACATTTTTTCTTTGCGCATAAGAATAACCTTTCACACTTTCACAGAAGTGATACTCATCTGCTCTCCCTTTTCTAGCAATACAGCACACTTGTAACACTTCCTCAAATAGGGACTTTACTCCTGAAGGTTAATAACTTTCACTTGCATCTGTATATATGTAATACTATTCTCTTTTTTGGCCTATCTTAGGCATAATACAGGCATTCATTTACTCCGTTAGTAACAATAGTCAATTCAGTGTTCCCTCTCCCTCAGTATTTTATCTACATTTCACCAACTTCAATCCACCAAACTGACATGCTCACTTAGAGTTCACCTAGCAGTCCTCCTCCCTGCTGAGGCAAAGGATGCTGGCCCCGCAAGCCCTACAGTCTTCAGAGAAATACAATGATGATAAACTAATTTTATTATCATTTTATTTTTCTGCTTTTTGATGCCTTTCAGCAATGGGGCAACGCTCCTCCATAGGGGAATGGCCACCCCTGCACTTGCTTGTTATCTTGTTGATAATAATACTCACCTAATGCTCACTTTATGGTTCCCCCTCTCTGTGTTTTTCACCCTCTCACTGTAATAAAACTAATAGCTGGTCTTTTCTATAAATAATATTCATAGTTCTCACTCTATTGTATTATTTTTCATCCCCCCCTCTTGCAAATATAATACTCACTTTGGACCCTTTGCAGTACTAATTCTCTAGATACTTCCTCTCTCAGGAATCATACTGACAAAGTACCACCTATCTCAGTTTTTAATCACAACTTGTCCCATCTCACGGTAATAACACAGACAGACCGCTTCCCCATTTTACAGTAACAGTACCCACTTTTGATTCTTTCTCAGTAATTGTCATTGTAAACATATTTATTTAGCGCCTATGACCCCTGATGAGGCATTGAAGCATGTTTGGCAAGTAGCACTTTACTCCGGAACCCAAGGTTAGTAGTTAGTAGGCTAATACATATGGCATACCTTTGGCCCTCTCTGTTGTAATGCTATTTTATCACCTTATAAATAATAATACTCACGCTATGAATGATACTCTCCTACGGTCTGTCATAGGAATAGTAGTCAGATTACACCCTCTTATAAATAATATTGTTCAGTCTGTTGCAACAATAATACCTTATACTCTCCTGTAAATAGTACTCCCCTTCAGTCTTCCTCGGAAACAATATTCTCCTTGCACTCTCTTATGAATAATACTCTCCTTCAGTTTGTCACAGCAACAGTACTCTGTTTACACCCTCTTATGAATAATACCTTCAGTCTGTTGTAGCAACAAATATCTTCTTACGTCCTCTTATGATTATGAATAACACTCTCCTTCAGCCTGTCGCAGGAACAATACTTTGCTTACATCCTCTTATGAATAATACTCTCCTTCAGTCTGTCGTAACAATACTCAACTTAGACCCTCTCATGAATAATACTCTCATTCAGTGTGTTGCAGCAATAATACTCGGCTTAAACCCCCTTATGGTTATGAATAATACTCTCCTCCAGTCTGTCACAGCAAAAATGCTCTGCTTTCACCCTCTTTTGACTAATACTCTCCTTCAGTCTGTCTCAATAATTATATTCTGCTTACACCCTCTTAGGAATAACACTCTCTTTCTGTCTGTCACGGAAAAATACACACCTTACACCCTCTTCTGATTATGAACAATACTCTCCTTGTCAAGTACAGCAACAATGCTCTGATTAAGCACTCTCCTTCAGTCTGTCACAGCAACAATGCTCTGCTTACTCCGTCTTATGAATAATACTCTCCTAGAGTCTGTCACAGCACTAATACTCACCTTGCACCCTTGTATGACAATTTATAATACTTTTTTTCTGTCTGTCACTGAAACAATAATCTGCATACACCCTTTATGAATAATACTCTGTCTGTCCCAGCAACATTACTCTTCTTACACTCTTTTATGAATAATACTCCCCTTCAGTCTGTTCAAGCAACAATACTCACCTTACAATCTCTTATGAATAATACTCTCCTTCAGTCTGTCGCAGCAGCAATTCTCACCTACACCCTCTTATGAATAATACCTTCAGTCTGTCGCAGAAACAATACTCTCCTAACACCCACTTATTAATAATACTCCCCTTCAGTCTGTCGCAGCCTTAGATACTCTCTTTTCGCCGAGTGAGCACTACCTCTGTCACCTGTTCTCGTGTATAATGCGAGCCACTCACCTAATGTATAGTCTGACATTTCCACTACCATGTATAATACACCCTTGTCACCCGCCTACGTTTTTTCTCTTCCTTTTTTAAAATCATCTCTTTTTTCTGCTGCTATAAGCCATGATAACAAAGTGAATGCTGCTTTCAGCAATAGAAGTTTCCTCCCTGAGGCTTCGAGTAACAATACTCATTGCTACTCTCATGGATTCACGTGCACCCAGACTAACCTTGACTTTCTCTTTAACATTGCGTTAACTTACGTTTCTTTTTTCTGATATTGCCTCTGACAATGGGCACCTTCTTCCCATTTTTGTACAAATCTTTTTCCGTATTGCAAAGTTGGGTTTTATGCCTGCGTTGTGGCTGTGGAGTCAATGCATATATATTATTAAAGCAATGAACAAGCACAGTTACAGATCATAAAACCTAGCAGTGAGCGCCATTAAAATTAATTGGGTGGTGACTTTCGAAAATGATTTCGGCGAGTGTAGCGATGCTCTCTTAAACAAGCGCTATTTTACTCAAAAACCAATGAATGAAACACACAATACAAACGCGAAAGAAGAGGGCTCTGGACTCTGTGTGTGAGGTGGAAGGAGGGGTAACCCAAAGACCACCCGTGAAGTTACTGTCGGCACTGGAGAGTGACGCTTGGACACTGTGCGGGATTGTTCTGGCGCCTGTGTGGGGAGCATTCCAAGTGTGGGACCCGAGGAACCCCAGCGCCCCACCTATGCGAGGGTGGGACGGGGAAACAAACACTTGGCATGTATCCGAGGAGCCAACAGAACGGCACTGGCCTAGAAAAGGACATTTTCCAACCCGTTATTCGACGCAGAACCACGTTTAGCCTGGGACCAAGGAGCGCCGCTTTCTGCAGCTTTCTCTCTCTCTGGCTTTCTGCGGGCATTGGATGAAATACAGATGTTTGTACAGTATGCACTTATATCCGAGGGGCGTGTCTAGGAAACGAGAGAACACGCATTCACAGTTGTCGACCATGTGTGCCAAGCTAAGGGCAGCCTAGCGAGAGAGATTTTCCAAGTGGATGGGGGTAGCCGGCTTTTCAGCTCGCTACCTTGCGGTGTAGCGGCCTGTGTAGTGGACGAGAAAACGTAATTCAAAGTTAAGAAATATCAGCATTTTTTGCCCGAAACATAGTGACACTTGCGCCTGAAGAGGAACCGTGCATGCACGCACACAAAAATATTCAGATTTAAACGAAAGAAAGAGATATAGGAACGTTGCAGGTATGACAGGAAAGTGGGATATGCGCTTCTTCGAGAGCCTCGCGCCCTTTGCTTTTAAAGTGTAAGGACTCGCAGCATAAGGCTCTCTGCACACTGTGCCTGAGGCGTGCCCGCACAGGAGACCTCAAGTTGAGCTGCCTCGTTCATCTGTTTGCTTGGCGGCCATATTGCAACTTAAAGAAGGGCGCGGATTCGATTCAAGGAGCGAGTTGCAAACAGATTAACCCGTACACATAAATAGGCCCTTTCGTTGTAGAGAGCCATAAGCCTGCACTCAGGTTTTCCTACAACTGGCCCCTGAAGAGTGAGCAAGCATTACAGACAAGGAGGCACTCACTGACCGTGGAAGCATCTCTCTGGTGTGAATTGAACGTCTCACGTCAGATGTGGAGGCCTCTCAGATTTGGAAGCTGTCGGTAGGGGTGACACTTTCCCAGTACCCAAGTTTTATTTACTTTTAGTTCGTGTTTGGCAGCAATGATTACAAAAACGTAAATTACACAAGAACGGAAACCCCTATATGTTGTGACTGCATACAACAAAGCAAATACATGTAATTACATTTAAAAAATGTTGACACTTGTATTAACAGAGGCTTCTGCACACAGCCTTTGATTATGCTTTATTTATTTTGTGCTTATATGAAGCAATGCAATAATGGGTATAAAGCCCAGCAAAGTTCATTTGAGATCTCCTTCATTAAAATTACTTCCGTAAAACGCTTGTTTGCAACGCTATGCTCAGTCAAGCGAGGCACTCAGGATCTAACCATGTTCTACAACCTGCCCTTTGTTTCATAGTTAAATTAAGTGGTCAAATAAAACTTCACATGAGATGCATTCAACAAAATTTACCATAGCTGCGGCTACTTCAGAATGTCAACACAATTGCATTTGTATTCTCCCACCTTGACTACGTCAATGAACTTTACCTCGGAGCAACTTCTTAAAACTGAGGAACTACAGAGAATTCACAATGTGATCATTAGGCAGCTTCTCAATCTACTGATGTGGACCCACACCACATCTTCCCTCTTTTCCCTACACTGCCTCCTTTTGGCTAAAAATATCACATGCAAAAGCTCCTTGGCACAACCCAAACCGTAAACATCGCTCCCCACCCCAGCTATTGCACCTCAATGAGAACCAGGATTTGAGCCGCAAGTACTTAGCAGGCACCACAAGTAAGTCATCGACCACCACCCACCTACCTGCATTCCAGAGGAACAGGTAGTGGAGCGGGAGCGGTTTTGTAAAAAAAAAAAAACACACACACCCATATATATACTTGGTGAAGCAAGTCTGTCAGGAGGCAGAACAGCCTCACGTGTCATGACTATGAAGAGGAGGACTTCTGTGGAGGTATTGCACACATAGCTCGCTGACCAGTCCATTAGACTCCAGCACTCCTCCTCCAACAAAACTCTATACCTATCACCAACTAGATCTTAAACTTAAAACTGACTCCATTCCTTTGACTGTACACCTGTACAAAAAGACTTGAAATGGGGGAACCTTTGTTTTAATCTAGATAGTCAAACTTTGGAACCCAAAGCATGCAAGAATAAGAACCATTGACAATCACTTCTAATTCCTGAAAGCATGAACAGCTATACAGGTGCTCCATTACACTACTGTTTAGTTCCTCCCTTCGCCTCCGCCTAGATGAGAACTTCAGAGCACAGTGCACTAGCTGGCCACTTCTATTTTAGTCACCTCTCCTTTACCATAAGTCTTTTTCACCCTAATGGCCTACAACACCTCCAATAAAGACATTTATGAGATGTACTGACGTCTTCTACTCTGTCCTAATCTTGCATTTAGAGAGTGCCACTAATAGACTCTATCTCAGTTAAAAAGCTGGAAGACCTGCCAAAACTAAATATGGAAAATAAACTCTTGTACTAAGAATTGAGGTGCTTCACTTCCAAGAGCAGGGAAGTATTCTCAAAATGAAGACCTTTGTCAGCAATGACCCATGTACACTCTTAGGGCCATATGTACCAACAAATTTTCCCATAGACACAGAATGGGTAAAACCCTTTGCTACATCTGGCCCTTACCGTCTTTAAGTAAAGCGTCTGTAGCCTGCCTGTTGTAATAGACACTGGTGGGACACAAACTTTTTTTTTCTTCGTTTGCTGATCAGTATTTCTTTTTGTTTCCTCTGTCCAAAATGCTTAATCTCCAATCTTCCTACTCTTCATGTTCCTCCTAACACATAGGATCAATTTCCAATCGTCGCCTGTGTTGTAAATGAAGATACCTCTCTTGTAGGCAGGAAGTCTGGTAGCCAGTCACATAGTTAAAAGATGTAGATTTATTAAGATAAAGTCTCTTAGGTTACAAGATAAAAGTAATTAAGTAAATGGGTAAATGCCCCACTCTCTCCACTCAAGCACTCATAAACATTCCATTACATGACACATACTGGCTGAGCAGCAGGGAACTAAAAAACCATGGAGAGGATGCATCACAACAAGATCAAGTTACAGAACAAATCCTTCCTTATGAACAGTCTGATGTGACCCGAGGGCACCCCTAATAGAAGTCAATGCTCCACAGCTGTGATCCCTGTAAATTAACATGTGTAGAGGAAAGTTGTTTCCTGTGAATGATATACTTTAAAATAGGTGTGCATGTGTCAAGAATTACACATTCTATTTGTGCTCTGACCCACATACATCCTAACCCACCAGGCACTGAAGACTTGCCTTAGGACACACTTTCTCCTAGGAGCATTGGAAATGGGACTCAGTGCCTGACTCCTGGTGGTGGCTGGATCTGTGGGACTTTTCTGAGGTAGGGATGCTGCCTCTCTTTTCAATGTCCTTGATGGGCTTCCCCACATCAGTAGTTTCATCTCTCATGGCCTTGCTGGGATCCCAACAGTAGGTCTCTCCACATCCTCCGCTACAGCCGTCACTTCTCCGATGAACTCCATCGCTTCTTGTTTGCTGAAACCTCATTCTCTGCTCCACAACTGTTTTCTTCTGCTGATTACTTCACTTCTTCTCGCCCTTAAAGCCTGCCTTCACTACTTTCACACCATACCGGACTGATGCAAGAACGCTTGCTTAATTACATACTGTGTTTCAGGTTTGTGTCAGTTCTAAATCGAGAGCTTAGTGGTCTAATTTCCCTCCAGGCATTCATGAGAGGGACTTTCACTACACTCTGCTCTTGTTGTCCTTTCCTCCAGTCTGACCTCTGGATTAGTCATCCTTTGAGGTTGATTTTCACAAACATTGGAGGCATAACACTGTCATAGTCCCTTATGTGCATGTGGTTCACTCAGCTTGACCTCTTTCGGCAGATGTATGCAACCGCAGATCAGGAACGGAGGGCTAAAAGAATTGGGTTAAGCACATGTTATTGCAGTGGTCTCCAAACTTTTGAATGCCGCGCCCCCCCGGTTGAAAATTAAAAATCATTGGCCCCCTCAGAATTTTTCGCAATTCTTTTATAAAGATGCCAATGTTTAAATATGTCTAGACATATTTAAACATTGCAATTAAGTACTGTTATCGTTTGAAAAATGCAATAACATGCTTCTCCTTAAAACAAAGTCCTGTTATCTGTATGTTTCTTTTGGCCAGAGTCTGGTGCCCCTCCTAGGATCACTTGAGGCCCCCCTAGGGAGGCCTGCCCCCCAGTTTGAAGACCTCTGTGTTAGATGGGGGAGCTGAGCAAAGGTTGAACAGGGATCCTATGCCCACACCACTATTGACACACAACAGGACATGCCAAGGGCTGTGAATCAAAGCATGGCATACAGAAGACCCAGAGACTGTGCCCACCCACTGAACATCCTTAATTTTACATACATAACATGTCATAAGAACATGGGCAGTTTTGGACATCTGAGAAATTGCAGAAAAATAAGGAGTGGGTCGGGGTCCTACTGCTTTCTAATGATCATTCCCAGAGCTTTAATAGTGCCCTTTAACCTGTCAGTCCAGACATAAGTATCATAATGTCATGAAAGTCATTGACTTGCAGTTTCCTCTCTTTACCACCTTAATGCCAAAGCTGTTGGAGATATTTAAGCTCACGGTTGGTGGTACAGGATAGCATGCTCAGTTGTATGTTGCATATGTCCCTTTTCTCTGTTTTGGAATAGTGGCAACCTTCGTTCGGAACATTGCTCCATTAATAGTCCTATTATCTAGAAAAGAAAAGAACAAGCTGCCCGCATTTATCCGTACCTCTCAAAAATATGTCTCCCAACTAGGCATCTTTATGCACACTCCTGTTTAAATTAACTAAATAATATCATCTCCTAAATGACATGTACAAAAATACTGTCCATTGGAGTTGATAATAGCAAATCTACACCACACGTAAAATATTGGAGAATATCCTTGTAAACAATATTTTTGAGACAATATTTATGTCAGATGACATTTGTGCATATGGTATTCTGACAAACAACCATGAACTGGTGGTCCAGTACGGCTGAGAGGGTTGTCCATATGTAAACTCTTTATGCCCAGTTTCTGGCACCTGAAAGGAGCATTCATCCACTGGCTCGTCAAGCTGGAAAAGTTCCACTACCTTGAAGGAAGAGGATTCCGTACTTAATGCAATGTTCATACCGCCGCAAGTGACATTAATGAGCTCAATAGTGACATCTCACTTCACTATTGGCTTTATTAATAATGCTGCAGGGGAAACGCCCTGAAGGCCGACTCCCGAACAACGAAGTCGTGGGCAACGAAAGCGGAACTACGCTTTCTTTAACCACAACTTCGTTGTTTTGTGCCTTAACCACACATGTGCTGAACAACGCACACGCATGGTTAAGGCACAAACAAGGGAGTCGGCTGAGAAGGACGATGCGACGAGTCAGGTAAGTGGGGCAGGGGTGGTGGGTTGGGTTTTAGGGGTGGGGGGGTCAGGGTATTTTTAGTTTTAGGGACGGGGTGGGGGTGGAGGGTTGGGTTTTAGTTTTAGGGGCAGGGTGGGGGGTCGGGGTATTTTTAGTTTTAGGGGCGGGGCGGGTGTGGGGGGTTGGGGTTTTAGTTTTAGGGCGGGGTATTTTTAGTTTTAGGGGCGGGGTGGGGGTTGGGGTTTTAGTTTTAGGGGCGGGGGTGGGGGGTCGGGTATTTTTAGTTTTAGGGTGGGGGTTGGGGTTTTAGTTTTAGGGGCGGGGTGGTGGGTCGGGTCAGGTAAGAGGGGCGGGGGAGTCAGGTATTTTTAGTTTTAGGGGCAGGGGGTTGGGGTTTTAGTTTTAGGGGCAGGGGGTCGGGTCAGGTAAGAGGGGCGGGGGTAGGGGGTCGGGGTATTTTTAGTTTTAGGGGCAGGGGGTTGGGGTTTTAGTTTTAGGGGTAGGGTTGGGTGGTCGGGTCAGGTAAGAGGGTCGGGGTATTTTTAGTTTTAGGGGCGGGGGTCTTAGTTTTAGGGGTGGGGCGGGGGGTCGTGGTATTTTTAGTTTTAGGGGCAGGGTGGGGTGTTGGGGTTTTAGTTTTAGTTTTAGGGGCAGGGGTGGGGGGTCGGGGTATTTTTAGTTTTAGGGGCAGGGGGCTGGGTGGGGGTTGGAGTTTTAGTTTTAGGGGCAGGGTGGGGGGTCGGGTATTTTTAGTTTTAGGGGCGGGGTGGGGGGTTGGGGTTTTAGTTTTAGGGGCAGGGGTGGGGGGTTGGGGTATTTTTAGTTTTGGGGTGGGGGTTGGGGTGGTTTTAGGGGTGGGGGTTGCGGTAGTTTAGGTTTTAGGGATGGGGTGGGGGTTGGGGTTGTTTTAGGGGTGGGGGTTGGGGTAGTTTAGGTTTTAGGGATGGAGTGGGGGTTGGGGTTGTTTTAGGGGTGGGGGTTGGGGTGGTTTTAGGTTTTATGGGTGGGTTGCGGGTTGGGTACTTTTAGGGGTGGGGTGGGGGGTTGGGGGGATTTAGGTTTAGGGGCAGGGTGGGGGGCTCGGAGTAGTTTTAGGGGTGGGGGTTGGGGTGGTTTTAGGTTTTAGGGGTGGGTGGGGGGTCGGGTAATTTTAGAGGCGGGGTGTGGGGTTGGGGGGTTTAGGTTTAGGGGCAGTGTGGGGGGGCTCGGAGTAGTTTTAGGGGTGGGGGTTGGGGTACTTTAGGTTTCAGGGATGGGGTGGGGGTTGGGGTTGTTTTAGGTTTTGGGGGTAGGGTGGGGGTTGCGGTAATTTTAGGGAGGAGGTGGGGGTTGAGTTAGTTTTAGGGGCAAGGGTGGGGGGTTGGTGTGGTTTTAGGGGGGTGGGAGGGTCACAATACTTTTTAGGGGTGGGGGGCTAAGGGGGACACATGCTGGAACAATGCATGCCTATCACTAATGCCTTTACCTGGAATGCCTTTACAACGAAAAATAATTTTTAAGGCATTCGTGGTAAAGGCATTAGTGGTAACAACGAGGTCGTTGTTACGACCTCGTTCAGGCATGCGTTGTTCCGGCAGGCGTGGTTCTGACATACATTCATGCTGCAGTGGATCCCGAAGATTCTTTCTTTAGGTATCCGTGGCTATTTAGTGATGATGCGCTGTGATGTTGTGCTAGGTCATAAGAGCTGCATTTGGTTTTAGGCTTTAATTCCTAACCATAAATTAACTTTAATTGTGCTTTGTGTGTGTGTGTGTGTGTCGCTGAATTAAATTAAATTCGCCAGTTATGGTTCATGGCGCACACAGCGTGAGCCATAACTAACATTGCCAGCCATTTTTTAGTCTTCAAAGAATGCCTTTTTTCCTGTGCTGCTGGCAAATGGTTATTTTGATTGTTTTGAGCATGGCAGATGATGATAGTTATGGCAGTGTGTGCACTATGAACAATAAATGGCAGATTTAACTTGTTTTACACATTTGAGCCAGAACCATAACTCGCTTTTAACTGTGGATATTTCAGTTAATTTTGATGCTTCTTACTAATGCACTTTATTCCCATCCCTCACTATGTGGGGCTCTCAGCCTCGCCCTCCGGGGACCGACCACAGAGCCTAGACTGAGGCCAGGCCCTGTGTCCAACCCGGCACAGGCAACCACTATGGGTGTCCAACCCCACTTGCACCACCCTCCTCGGTGTGCAGATCATTTCACTCTCCACCGCTCTGTCATTTTTTTTCTGTCTTTGTCTTTCTCTATATCTTTCTGTCTCACACCCTTCCAATTTTCTTAGTCCATTGTGAAAGGTGCAAATTAAATAACATTTGTGATTTTTCACAAAGTGGTGGATGAATCCATTACTTGAAATTGCAGATCACTCAACTTTGTTTTGATTCATGAATCATGTGCTATTTTCTGCATTTTTTCCTAATGTGGTTTCAAGAGTTTTTCATGCCTCAGTGTTCCTCATAGCACTTCCCTGAGGTTGGATACCTCTTAAGGTACCACCTCCCCAATGATGTCAAACTATTTTCCTCAGCCCAAAATTGCCAATTCAGATTCTGGATTTTTCAAGGTATTAAAAATATACTTTTAAAGCAGTACCTTCTACTTTAATTTATATGTCTATCTAAAGAAAAGTTCCCTTTTTAGAAAGGCAATTGCAGGGATGGAGGTCTGCTGTGTCTTGTAGGTCTCCATGCCTGCATTCCCAGTGAGTCACAGAAGGCCACAACCTGTTACCTTCCTAATTAATATTTATTAAGCAAGTAACACAGCAAATTGCAAAGAAGAATAGAAAGAAAGAAGGAAGGAATGAAGGCAATAAAAAAGACTTACAAGTACTGGGTTTTTTTCCTGGGCAAAATTTGCTAAAGACCCATTGGTGAAATTGAGTTCAAAATAAACATGGTCTGGAGAATTGCCCTCTTATGAATTCACATGTATAATATTGCAGCTTTCAGTAACTTAATACAGATCAGTTTTAAATGGAGACAATCTGTTATGCTGTGAAATACCAGCAGTCAAACATTAAACAAAGGACACTTCAAAAGGAATTTACAACAGCATTGGCAGGAGACAAGAATGGATAAAGCATGGAATGTGGCCTGTTATCACAATTTGGTATAGCGTCCTCTATAGCATCAGATTCTAAACACAAAAGCAACATCAAAGTAATAAATTAAGAAACAAAATCATTGGCACAGAAGGGAACAAACTAGTGTGCAGATGTGCTCCTTGTGAAATAGCACAGTGCAGTCACTCAGAGTGACGCGAACCAGTGGCTGCAGTGGGCTGACCACCATCTCCATGCTGTGTTCTGTAGTGGGCTAAAGCAAAATCTGAATGACACAGCAACAGACCAATGGATGAAGAGAGCGGACTGAAAGTCCCTTTAAATACATATTTTGTACATATATATATTTTTTAAATTAAAAGGTCTTGGCTAACACCAGACCTACTAAGTGACATAATTGTTGCAACTTTGTATATACATTTGGTGTTAAATGGTTTGAGTACTGTTTATGCTTATTTAACCAGTGATAACACAAAAGTGCTTCCCTCAACCCATGAAAACATTGCTGCCTCATTAAGTGACAAAAATGTAAAGGGTGGGCAAGAGACCAAAAGAAGACACTCTACGGGTCAATCACAGAGATTTTTGCCAGAAAAGTTGAGTACTTTGTGAGGCCAAATTTGAAAGTGCATATGGAGCATCATGAAAGAAAATAAGCTCATACTTTTAACTCCACCATGGGCCTCGAGTTAAAGGTGAAAACTAAATATAGCTGGCAGTACTCTATCAATTGCATCCTCCCCAGCTTGTGCCCTAGATCCTACTTTTACAACAAGTTGGACCTTGGCTCTGCTATCATGGATACCACTGGAGAGTCAGAAGAACCTTTTCTTCGTATTTAACCAGTCCAGTCCTAATAATCTGAATCTTAGGGCAGTAGGGAGAACTTGCAGCTGGACCACTTTTGAAACCCTCAATTGCTCTTCACAGCCAACAGGATCTCGGAAATAGAGCTTGCATGCAGGAAGAGAGATAGGCAAAAGAATATGAGGAATTAACAGAGTGATAGGAAAAAGGGGACTGGGAGGATACAGAGAGATTAATACATGAATATTAATGTGTACAGTGCAACAATTGTCCGCACTAGGGTAATAATGTGTTAGGTATAAGGGTTACAGAGATAACAGGTGGGGTTAATTTAGATGAAAAAGGCACATTTCAGCTGTTTCTTTGAAAGATGTTTCAGAGGGTGTCTGACAAAGCACTGGATGGAGGACCTTCCACTGTTTAGCAGCTAGGTATGAAAAAGTGAGACTTCTCATGTCCAGATTGCACAAATCAGAGGTCAGTAGTCTTGCATTAGGGGATCTGAGAGATCTTGTCGGTGAATAGGGGCTGATAAAGCACTGGACTTATTTTGGACCCTTTTTAGATAGATCATAGAAGGTAAATACTCAAGATTAAAAAAAATAATTATTTTGTGGATGGGCAACCAATGTCGGCCTCTAAGGTGGGAGACAATGGTTTAAAGTCTTTGTATATTGAGGAGACGTCTGGCTGCAGCATTCTGCACAATCTGTCAATGAAGCCTATGGGGAGTGCCAAGTATAAGGAGTTCCTATACTACTGTATCGGCAAAATCAAGATATGGATCACAGTTTTGCAGCAAAAGGACAGTAGAATGTCCAGAATTGTTCTTAGGCCTTTTAATAAAGTGAAACTTAACAGCAACAGATGCAATTTGAGCTTTAAAGGAAACACCATTCTCAAATTTGATGTCCATAGATTTCTGATGGATCTGGCTGGAGAAGGGTCCATGGCTAACTCATTAGGCCACTAGGCAGATTACCAGATATGGTTGAATATGCCGAACCAAATAATTTCTGTCTTCTTGTCATTTAGCATAATGCAATTGCAGTTAATTTGAAACCCCTGTAAGGCAAGTCTTAAACCTTTCTTGAGCTGATTTGAAATTTTCTTCAATTGAAAAAATACGTTTGTTGTCAACAGCATTAGATATTTATTTTCAGGCCAAACAAACTGAACCAACATTGCTAGTGATTCAATGTATATGTTGAATAGTATGGGGCTCAAAGTGGAGCCCTGGGGCACCTCATATTTTAATGCTTTGGCGGTGGAGACAAATGAATCATACTTTAATGTCTGATGGTGATCTGGCAGAAAGAGGAAACAATACATCTAAGAGAAGTTCCATCTATTCCAAGCTGATAAAGATGTTTCTCTAAAGTATACAAAAAATGATGGATTGAATGCTTGCACTAACCTCAGCCACTTGTAATCATTTGGAGGTCACATTCCAGTTCATTGTTGTTTTGCCTACAATGCCACCTCAGTTTTGGACCCAGCCATATGCAAATCATTGTTGATCCTGCTCCTCGTGGGAACAGTCCAGCCCAAACTTCCAGGCCAGGTCCACCCTGAACTGGAACACGAGTAATCCAGGGCTGGTTTCACCTTAATTAGGTTTCATCACCCAGGTATAGCTTGGTTATAGTGTGCACAAGACCCATGTCTGGGCATACCCATATAACTTACAACGAGACATTCATAATTTTTTGTACATGTTAGAGTGTCGCCCAAAATGGGATGTCTATGCCCAGCTCTGGGTCCTGTGCACACTGTGTTACTGAAATTGCTGAGCCCTAACTAGAGCTAACCCGGCACTGGGTTGCATATGTTCGGGTTCAGGGAGGACCTGGCCTGGCTGATTGGTCTGGATTGTTCCCAAGATTGATGGCTGAGTCCAAATTGAAGTGGCATGGCTATCACAATAATGATGGCCTGGGATGCAGCTAAGAGTGATTACCAGTGGCTGAGAACAACTGAAGCATTCAATTCATCCTTTTTTTGCATACAATAAAGGTGTTTCAACGGTGTGTTATGTGAGACCATATAAGGCTGCAGAGAGATCCAAAAGGACCAATGCTGCTCAGCACCCATGGTCCAGAGTTAGGTGGATGAATTCTGAAACAGCTAAAAGAGCGAATTTGGCACTGTACATAGAATGAAAACCTGACTGGGAGTTATCAAAAAGAAAAGTACTTTCCCAAAAATGTAATATTTGCTGAATAACTGATTTTTCCAGTATCTTGGAAACAAGAGGTAGGAAAGAGATGGGTCTGAAATTAGACAATTTTGATTGGTCTGCACTTTTTTCTGTGTAGAGGTCTAATGTAAGCTAGCTTCCAAGATGTTGAAACAGACCTATAATTGAGAGACAGTTAACAGAGGTGACGAGGATAATGAGCTGCTTGCCCAATTTGAAAATAGAAAGTGGGCAGGGATTGGAAGGGGACCATATTAGCAAGTCATGAAAGCTGATTGAATGTATGCCAGTGTTATCAGACTCAAGTTGTTAAAGGATAAGGATGAAAAATTGGCATACACAAGTGTGAAACAGAAGAAACAAGTAGTGGGGTTTGTGTAGAAACTTGCCATAGATGGAGGAGATTTTATTATGGAAAAACAAGGACACATTATCACACAAATCGTGAGATAGGGATGAGTTGATTGCAGGCTAACAGGTGAAGGGCAGAATTTATAATAGTGAAGATGTTTGTAGATGAATGATTAGAAGAACCTTATCTGCATAATAAGAGGCTCGGGCTACCTTGTTGAATTTATAGTTGATTTTTTAATTGCTGTCTTCTATAGTGTTTTAGAGTTAAGGTTGAGATTTGCCCCTCATTTGTGATCTAGCCTTCTGCGGTGTTACTATGTTTCTGTAAGTGTACCAAGGGGCAGTAGGCTTGGTGCAAAGGGATTTACAAGATGTATTTGCAGCAGTGGAATCGACCATTAATGAAATCCAATAATTGAAGGCAAGAACATCTTCATTTAAATTACATCAAAATATAAGAGCAATGAAGCTAGAGCTTGAGTACGTTTTGTGTCAGTAATGTTAGACCAGGCTCTGGGTGACTTGCAGTGATTGAATTTAGTTGGATTTGGAGTTTTTATTGAACCGAGGGAGTGGCTACTGCCATCAAATTGAGCACTAGCCGTTCAAGATTAAAATGCTGGGAAAAATAATAAATGAACAAGTTACAGGTGAGAGCCTCCTGTGCTGTGGAGTAAGCTACCCTACCTCGGGCAGGCCTGGAATGGGAGAGCATGAAAAGGACAACTATTATTACCAGGTTAACCACTGGGCTCATACACTCCAATCTGATGATACGACTTTCAGTTCACATTACATGGGAGATGGATAGCGGTGTTAGAGGTGTGATTTGTGAGGGAGACGTCAGTATTTGCACTTCTGAACAATCAGTTGACTTTTTCATGTAGCTTGCCGCTTGTTTTTTTGGCTATCGATCGAACACATCGGCCTCGCATTGTGTACACTCTACAGAGACTCTCTTGTCCCAGTAAGAAGACACTATTGTCCACATTACTGCGTTAGGTGCACGAGAAATTCAAGTTAAAATAATTCTTGGAAGCATGGAAGACAATTGTTTTTTCAAAGCGCTACAGTACAGAAACATAAAAGAAAAATGCATTATTGTACAAGGTATCTCTGTCGCAGGGAATAGCCTTTATGTGCTCCGTCCTATACCGGAAAGAGTATTTTGAATCAATTCCCTTTGTAATGGGTTCTATATGTAGCCATTTATGTGTGAGCTTTGAGGACAAGCCCTGTTCAGTCCCCCTGGAGAGAGTACTTAATCCATATCGCTAATAACACTCCCTGAAAAGGCAGTCTAAGAGGGCAGCGTGAAAGCAAACAAAATGTTCTGTCTAATCTTGCTTTTCTGGCACATGGGATATACGAGCCTGGAGTCTTTACCTCAATAGTACGAGAATAACCTCTCCTTCATTAAACTTTTAAATAGACAATTCACCATAAGGTGATATTATACATTCTCTATAAAAGTTTGTGTTTTATTTCAGGAGTAACAGGGAACCCCATAGACAAATATTTGCAGCCAAAACAGAACATTATAAATAGCAACAGCGTTTATTATGTAAAACAATAATAACACTTGGGCAAAATCACTCAGCTATATCAATAAAACTATTAGGAAAAAACGTCCATGTTCAAATATGTAGTTTGAAATTTAGTTCCAGATTTCACGCGTGAAGCAAAAGCATTGAAAACATTAGCATCATGCACAGAAGGGCTGTGTTTGCCTCGCCTTAGGCAATCCACACAGAGCAAGACTATGTATTGGGCAGTAATCCTGATGTGACTGGTACAAAAGTTACCGAACATACTGGGAATGAATCATGGAGGTATTGCAGGTTATCATTTAAATATTTCACCTGCTCAAAGTCAAAGGAATTAACATCCTCAAATAGAGGATAACTTGCAGGAATTGATGCGGAAACACCAAGTCATGCAACTTGTTTGCCATTTAAGCTGCAAGCGTTGTAATGGCCCAGTAAAGGTGCAGTAATACCTTGCATTGATACCAGACGTGATGCTTCCATGCCATATTACCCAGCCACTTATAATGTAAACCTGAATCATTACAAAGAAAAGCAATGGAAAGGGATGTGACCTCAATAGGTACTTCAGGGTTTGCAGTCATATATCTGAAAGAGTTTTCCCTATGTAACAACATGAAGATGTGATTCCAGAGGTAGAGTTTCTGGATCAGTGAGTACAGATAGAAACTTGTAAAGGGATTTGAGGGACAATCAGTGAAATACCCAAACACCACTGAGTGGAAAGCTTCCTTCAGGAAATCTACACAGAATCTTACTTGCAGTATTGCTAGTACTGTAGATGCTAGCAACTTTAGAAATGTCGGCAGGGAACGTGTATTTTTTTTAAACCCACTATAAACGCTCAAAAACCATGCCAATAGCAGACAGTGTGCTATAAAAATAACAATACCATAAGATCAGATCGTATATGCCAAATTATTGCAAAGAACCGATGTCAGAATTACTTTTTTTCCATTTTCAGTCCACCTGAGACTTCATTTAACAACCTGCCACTATGTGTATTTTATTTTTAAACTATATTTATTGGGGTTTACATGGGGGACAACAGTTACACTTGGCAGAATCCATCAGAATGATCAAACATATCAGTGTGTATCATGAGCAGTACATAGTAATTGAAAACATGGGAATTAGTACATTTGAAGTAACAGTGTGCAGTCTGCCACTGTGTATAGCCACTTTAAAATTGCACAGCAAATCTTTGCTCCCCATTTATTTTATTCTGAGCTTAGAAAGCAGGGACAGGGGGCACGTGCCCAGCGTAGCTATTTTGAAACTAGTTATCATAATTGTAATGATAAGTAGTATACTTTGTTTCATGTTCAGTTCCATGATACTCTCTGTTGTGGAAGAAGTTCAAATGTAATTGTAAGCCACCCTCCTTTTATGTAGAGCACTCAGACACCCCCCGGCGGCCACGTTCATGCAATTCGAAGATTACTAAATAAATACATCTATTAATACTGGTCAACATATTTTTACCCTACTGAAGATTAGCTATCCTTCAGTTCTAGAGCTAAAATGATAACTCCAAGATGGTAAAATTCTATATGTGGAGTAACATACTGGACAAACTCCTCTTGCACTGGTAGTAGTAATCTGACAACTCAAAGAATGCAGGCCTCCACCGGTGAAGTCACCTACAGGAGATGGGTTCTCCAGCAACACGCAGCACTAAACTGAGAACTCCAAGGTACTGGAAATTAACCTGTGCAGCAACACACTGGAGGTGGGCTCCCCTTCCACAGGAAGCACTAAACTGAGAACTCCAAGATGGTGGCCATCCACCACTGCAGTATAATACTAGGATTCTTCCAAGTTCCTGGGTCACAACTTACTTCTCCCTATATTTAGATAGAGGGAGAGGATATATATTTTGTTGTGTTACTTTGGTTACTTTGTATTTTATTTGGGTAGCAACTATATCTTATTTATTGAGGTGTTTCCACATGTATTCATTTTGTTGTGGTAATGATGCTAGTTCTACATTTTTCTGGAGGTCAGGAATGTACTCGCTTTTATTTTCTGTCGGGATTTGTCGGTCTGTCACCCCACCCCACCCCTCTTGCTTCCTTCCCCACAGTGTGAACACAGTGTACAAGAGGGCAAACACGTCTGGACAATTTCCAGTAACTCATAGGCTTGCAACGTTTTCTACTGACTTTTCTCTTCCACCTCTGTCCATCCCTTACTTTCCCATGGCTCTCTTCTTTAAGAGGCTTTCCCTACTGCCTTTCCTTCTTGGCCAGACCTTGACAGGTGGCGCTGTACGTGCAGTTACAACAGAGAACTAACTTCAGTCTTGTTTCACAGGTAAGTATTGTCATGGACTGTACTCCAATGCTGTCTGTCATCATGATGTAATGTGTTTATAGAATACGGTACTGAGTCAAGGTTTTTAAAAAAACAGTCTATGTAAATAAAGATACATGTTCTTGCCTCTGCGATTGTGTTTGTACCTTAACCTCGGCCTCCTGAAATCATGTTTGTTCATGTCTCTCTTGTATGTGCACGTGTCTTTGTTTGGTTCTGTGCATGTCATAGCTTAGCCGTGCGATTTGGGAAATATATCTTGCATTTCAATCTGCGTCTATTTTATACATGCATGTATCCCGTTAAATGTACATGTATATTGTGTTTTGTGTGTGTGTGTGTGTGTGTCTGCAGCGGCAGTTCCTCCGCTAGGGCGGAGGAGCATCGCCCCCCACCAGCAGCAGCAGATGCAAATCTTTACAAGAAAACAATAGTAAACTGTGTTTATTATCGTTTTCTTGTAAAGGGGTGGGACCACGGGCTCTCAAGCGCACTGAATGGGAGTGCACAGCACTCTCCCTCAGTGTGCATGTATGTTTTGCGCATAGGGCGCTCTCCAGCCCGGCACTGTGTTGCCGGGCTGGAGAGAGCACCACAGGCTCCCAGTCTGCCTGGGAGCACCCTGGCAGGGCGCTCCCAGCCAATCCTGACGCTGATCTGAGCAGCATCAGGATTGGCTGCTGGGCAGGCTGGGAGCCTGTGCCTGCACCAGAGGAGCGGCGTGGTGGTGTCAGCAGCAACAACGATCCAGGTAAGTGGGTTTTTTACATTTTTTATTTAATGTTTATCCCTCTCTGCATACCGCCCCACCCCTTCAGTGCGCTGCGAGCCACAACTGTGTGTGTGAATGTGTGTTTGTGTGTGTGTCTGTGTGTTATGTTTCACTTTTGTCCATCTGCATAAGTTCTGCATGTGTTTGTGTATTGGGTCTGCCTTCGTTCTGGTATGTGCATGATTCCCATGCAGTCATGCATATGTGCTATGTATGTGAGTGCATGCATAGGACTTCAGAGGGTTTGTTATTTGGCAGATATGATAGTCCACCACATTTGCCTGTCCATCAAACTTACAGTCTGCCTGCTGTATTTAGAGTTGGGTGAACATGTAATGTTTATCTGGCTGAGCCCTTCTGGTTCACCAATGGAAATTGTAGACTGACAGCCCACTGGATGTCAGACCTTTGTGCAAGTTCCTCTACAAGTCTGTCCTATTTATTCAGATACTCAGGCGCTCTTTTCTTCCTGGTTGGGACAACCAGAAAAAGCCAAGTGGGCTTGAACAAAAATAATGAGTTTAACTCCCGAGGAGAAAACTCCTATGGTACTAGAGACATTACTGATTTGTTTTTCAAAGCAAAACTTACAGTGAGTGGTCGGATGGCGGTTCATTTGAAGGCACAAAGATTACCACCAGGCAGCCGGAAATCTCTAAATATCATTGGCGGCCATCCATCAGGGTGTTGGAAATTATAACATCTGCCAGCAGGATGGGATAGGGGCTGTATCTCATCTTTATATATCCCCTTCTGTACCTACGTTTGACTTTTAAACATATCCACTAAAGGGTTACCTCTCCTAGTGGGCAACAGAACCAGAAATGTGGTATTTAATGGAAGTATTTTTCCTTTACTAAATCCGCAAGTTTGTTTTTTATTGAAATTCTTGCCCAAAATTGAGATACAAAGATGGGGGAGATGCAACCTGAACCCAGATATGTACATACATGGGCCAAGAGTGTGGTCAAATAGAGGTCACAGGCAACATGACTCCAGAACCATCTGTTTACTGGAAGTTTATGACTCTGGTGCCACCGATTCTTCACAAATGGAGGGGACACATCACTGTGAATCCATTATTTACGCCCCTCCTCAAGAAAGTCGTGTAAAGGAGGACTTGGACCTGACAGAACCCATGTAATAAGGACACAGGCCCACAACATTTCTACACACAGACACACTGGAGCAAATATAGGTATGAAGAAGTTATATGTATGAACTTTAGACATGCCACATGCAACACATCATGCGCCTCATTTTCGAGGCCCTAGTGGTACACTGCCCTTCCAGAGCATCATCTTTTTTATGCTTCTGTGGTGGTTCCTTAACAGATAACACTGCATGAAAGGGGTGTTACATGGATGTTGCTTGGGGTGGTCCCACACAGTACTCATGGAACCCAAATCAATCTGAGGCATTCCCAGATTTACAAGTCTGAGATTGTGTATGATTCCTGTGCTACCTCAGAGGTGTCATGAGAATGGCATTCTGCAGCACTCACAGAAAGAAGAAAACACCTTGTGAGATTGTTTTTCTGCAGGTGCTGCACAAAAATAATCATCCCCACAAAGCAGGCACGCTTGCATAGTAGTGCAAGGGTGCCTGCCTTGGCACATTGCAGCAATTTGTGTGCCAGCACAGGGAGAGAGGACAGAAATGTGCTGTGTCTTGCAGATACGGTGCATTTCTGCCCTTTCTGCCACATCAAGGCACTTGCTACTCTGCCTTGCACCACGGTCTTGTAAATGAGGCCCTAAGTGTTCTGCTGTGCTCTGTCTCAGCACAGCGCATAATGATATGGTCCCTAGTCTTTCCACTGTGGATCTTGTAAGATAAACTTCTCCATTTGAGGTCAAATTAAACCTGACACCACTAACATTTAAACACCAACTGAGAGCAAGGCCTGCTGAAGAATCCATAGAATTATGAATTCGTTCTTTTTTGCACAGTGCCAAATTGTGTTACATTTTCAAGCAGGGAGTTGTAAACATGATTCCATTAAACACAACTGATCAGTGTAATAATGATCTGGCCTGAGCCACATGCCTCCTTTTGGTGGCTGAAAACTAGGTATGTCTTGCTTTCTAACCACTCACAGCAAGACTATCCATAATGTGTGCATACCTTAATTGCTGCCTCCTAATTCATTATTTGATATATTCGAAACAGTGGCGCAACCCTGTATTCCTCAGAACAAATATAGTTATCAGTAAACAAAAGAAAATAGCTCCAACTGACTCAATTGTAAATTATTTAGCAATTTCAGAGTCAGTAGGGTGTGTTTATCAGACCTACTTGCATGTAGGAAGACAATTAATTGTATTTGCACAATACACATAAGCATGAGAAATCTGACTGCAAATCAGGTATGGATTTGAATTCAGGAGGTTCGTTTGCATACATTTTTGCCAATATTGTTCAAAGTGATGGTGGACCTACGGTGCTATGCGACATATCCTTAAACTGAGGGCTCTGTGCATGAGCGATTGAATTAAACTGGGGGAGTTAAATGGTATGACGCATAAAGGAATGCATACCTATATGATTTGGCTGTACATAATTTTGCTTCCATTCTGAGAAATAATCAAAGTAGGATGTTCAGGTTCTAACAATGATCTTTAAAAACAGTTCAAAACTCTATTTGTTGAGGTTTTTACCTCCCATATAAAAATTCATAGCGCTCTTCATCAGAGACCGATGTCAGATGACACATATGACACATTGGTGATCTTTTAGATATGGATGTAGTAAGATTGCAAAAAATTGGTCAATGGTGGAAACAGAAGTAATTAAAGGAGGCTGAATAAGCCCAACAGCATCATACATCTGTGTGTACTAACTCAATTAATGACCTCATAATTTACAGTTCTTTCGGACACGTTCCTGTCATCTTCACGTGACATATGACGATAAGTTACTTCCCATCTGGCCATCCCGTTCATACTCCTTATGCAATTGATGGGCAACCCCCATGTTCCTCCAACAGCCAGAAAGGCTAGATGTAGAAAGTGTGAGATCATGAGTTGTGGCTGCAAGTGGTCTCCTGGAGAGGACTCATGACTTCATGCATCCAGATCTTCAAGTTTCTCCACTGCTCCCAGATCGCTATTCGCAATCCTACACCACTTATTCTGCAGCAAATGCAGCTCTGAGTACCACCTACTTATGTCTCAATACTGTTTGCAAATCACAATCTCATACTATAGATTGTGCAGTACGTGGTACTGCTGTTGCATACCACCACTCTCACCGTGTTCACTAGTATATATCACATACCACGCTTGTATAGTAGTTGGTGGTCTGATCACCTTCCACCAACCAAGCTCTGTTCTCATAGCAACAATGTGGCTGGGCAAGCAGTAGGGTCCCACCTCCCGGGAAGTGTAGTGCAGTGTGTGCATTGTTTGTTGCCTCAGCTCCCTCCACTCTCGCATTGTGCAAGGTTTTCCCCCAGCGCATTGGACTGAAGCAGGGGTAGTAGAAACTAGTCATTAATGGTGTGTCAGTTATGGCCCAGGGGGCTTTCAAGGGCCTATAAAGTACTGTGTGCCTGGGACACCCTCTATGCCTTTCTGTCAGACGAATCCAGGAGCTGACAATTGCCATTGTTATGGCCAACCTCCCTGTCCCTTTCAATTTACTTATTGAGAGGTTATTCTCAATGTGTTTTAGTCAAAATGTAGTTTATAAGTGGTGCATTATATTATTCTAGCAATTTCCTCTTTGGTTGTAAGTGGGACGGGATTAATATTGCTCGAGTTGTTTGGGGGTTGGTAGTTTTTGGGTCACAGGACGGAGGGCCCGATCTTCTGACTACTCTTACTCCCAAATGAGAGTGCTATGGGGCAAAGGGTTTGACCCCAGAATATGGGCACTGGAGGATGGTCCTCGAGCTCGAAGACAAGTTTGTCATCTTAATGTATCATGTGGGTTAGTCCGGAGAAGAATTTAGGCTTAGCCCTCAAATGACTATGAAATGGTTTCTCTGCAGGAGGAAAATGCTGACCTCGATTTTTTCTGCCAGGTGTAAATACATTTCTCATGAAAATACGGAGATAGATGCATCAAGTTTTTCATCAATGTCTTGTCAGGATTGCATTGTAGCAGTTTCAGATTCCCCGGCTTGCACACCAAGTGAGCCTGTGATTTTTCTCTTCACCACCCCGATGTTTTTGGGAAGTGACTATCCCATAATCAAACAGCTAATGGTGTGATGACCCATGCTTCCAGCACACCTGTGCAGCGCTGTCATGAATCTCCAACTTTGCCAGCTTCTTTGGGTCTGGGTGCCACCTGAAAGTTCTGATAATATAAACCATTTCTTTCTTTTTAGCTCATTTGACTTTGATCCGAGACTGTTGGTCTCCAGTTAGAAGCTTATAAATACCACTGTAAAAGGATAGTTAGAAGGCCCTGTGGGGTGGGGGAACAAATGGAACAAGAGAACATGGACAGAGGATCCGAGGGGTGATGATAGACTGATGAATGGCTGGATGGATTGATGGATAAAAGGATGATGAAACGACGGATAGATAGATGGGCTTTAAAAAAGAAAGGAAGATGGATGGCTGGATGCAAGAAGGAAAGCAAGATACAAAAGATAAAAACGAATGAACAAGAGAATGAAGGAAGGGAGAGGACAGGTTGAACAAAGAATGAAGGAAAGAAAGACAATTTCAGAATTTCCTTGGAGAAAGCAATTCCCTGACTAACTTGTGGGCTTGATTAAATTAAAAGCGTGTGCATTGCTGATTGGGATATGGTTTCAAAGTGGGGCTATTTTGATTTTCTGGCAGCACCCTTGTCCCTGTGGGGGAGATAATTAGAAAGTATTGGATTTGAGAATTGTGAAAAGGATAGGGCAGTGGGGCAGAGCCATCTGCTGACAGAATAGATGCAGTCAGAATACCTTTGTAAGAGTCACGTAGAGCCGTAGCTGCCACAAGTGGAGCAGGTGCTGCTGCACCAGGGCCTGGTGGTTTGAGATTCAGAAGATATGAGTCCCGTTTCATTTGCTTGCATAAGGGCCAATTAAAGAAGCAGGAATAATGATCCCTAGTACCAACAAAATGTCATGGAAATCAATTAGTCATATTTACAAACTTTCACCCAACAATAAATCACAATGTACAGTGAGGTGAAAAAGTGTCTGTACTTTGTGCTGTGAACAGTGACACATTCTTGCGTTATAGAGAAATAGTTGTGAATCACAAAGCTTTTTTAATGGATGAGCCAGAAACAAGTTGCTATGCAAATTTCATTGGGTTCACCTAATTAGTCCACAGTGCTTTGATCCCTGTTGATGACAGGATCATCATTAGGACTCCTAATATATGTGAGCCCAAGAAACACATTGACAGCATGTAATAAAATCAGCTAATGCATGCAGAGGATGCCAAAACATTGTTGTGGGAGCTACGAATCGGTAAGGTGTTTTGCCTCAGTTGAAACACTGGTCCAAGAAGGGCAGGTTGAATAAGGGCAAAATGCTACTTCTGTCTCTTAATATAGACTTCAAGGCCTGTTTTTGTTGCTTTTTATTCCATAACTCATATCTGATCATGTTGTGAATCTGTCTCTCTATTTTCCTCAGTCCTACGTACATCGTCACCATCATCTAGTCAAGATAATGTTCAATTATTTCGTCAAGGATTTGAGATCAACATGAGTTTCCTCAAATGAACCATCGATGCAGCAATCCCCTTCAATGAGCCACTTCTTAAGGTGATCCACTGGCGATGGTAGCAACTTCAGGAGGTGTGTTCTTGGCTTTCATTTTGTTGAAATTCATGTTGATATCAAGTCCATGACCGAATAATTCAAGGCCTATGCGGCAGTGAAATCATGCGCATTCACGGTAGGCACAAAATCTCGCAATACAGGGCTACTTTTCTTTGTAATTTGGGGAACACTCACCTGTGATGTTTGTGCAATTAGATGATTAGTTTTGTTTTTTGAGGCGTTTGTTTTATCCATGCGACCCCATGCTAGTTATTGACCACTTCAAGTCAAAATAACGTTCACAAAATACTGTTTGATTTGTATGTCTCAGAGAACGTAAAGTTGAGGTGAAGCTAGGGTGAGGGGCGCTGGGGGCATCGTTGCAGAGTCAGACTGGCCTGTAGGGTAATCATGCCGGGCCAGGTGAGCTGCACTGACAGATCAGTGTGTGGACCTTTTTTGGCTTTTTGCAGCCCTGTTTTATCGTCTTCTGGGTCGGTTTTAACTGCTGATTTCCTTAATATTAAAAGAAACATTGCCTGCAGCAGGGACAAATCCATGCAGTCTTTCATACCTTGAAAACCCTTATACAGCGAGTCTGTACAAGTCCAAAACTGCCCCAATTTGCAAACATGAGCCACTTTGTTTGCTGTCTAATTCACTAATGGGCACCACTTTCTTATGGTGCCCGGACCTATTTTCTGACCCAGCCCAATCCTGGGTAGTTGGCACTAGTCCTACATCTAACGTACCACAAAAATAGAGGCCCATTTGGTATAAATGTTATATTTATTGAAATGCACCAGAGTGTGTATGGATAGAATATCAACCACAAGATTTTGAGTGGCAGTGTGAATTCGGGATACGAAGCTACTACAGATGAAGTAATCCGAGTCTTAAAAAAGATGCCACAACATGGAACAACTTGAGACCGAGGTACTCGCACCTCACCAATTCCCTGAATGCACCACGCTGGGAGAATCCCCTATTTTTGTTCAGTTTGTGCTCGAGCGGTCATGCAGTTTACTCAACAAGCTCATTCACTTGTATAAAGGGGTTACCAGCTGACCAAATGACTTGTAGTATGTACATACGCTACACAGGCCATTTTTGCAGGCAAAACAGTACTGGTATCATATCGAAAATGGTCTTTTAGGATGACAAGGTCCTGAATGCGTGGCAATGGTACTGACTGAGATGTTAGCAAAGAATGCCTACATCTTGAGGAAAGAAATGTAAACTCATGCCTTACTGTCACGCTCCTGGGTATCTCCCTTTATAGGTCCTTAGTCAACAACTCTTACATAACCTTATGCCCCAGGAGGTTTAAGCACTGTGGAATACATTTTCAGTCTGAGGGCTGTGTGGTGGCTTAGGGGAACTATATTAAAATGAACCAAGTCTTCCTTTGTTATTGCCTTTATTTTGTTATTTATATTATTAATGGTTGTGTGAAAATAAATAAATCAGTACATATTCTAATGCATAGAGTAAGACCCAAGGAGTTGAGAAGAGAAAAGGAAAGACCCCAAAACAAATCATTTAAATAGAGATACATCAATATATAATCATACCAAGAGCTAAATCCTTCAAAAAGCATCACAGAATACAATAGGCCTGTCCCTGGAAATGAGGATCAGATAGCAGTTATCCGGGAGATGCAGCATCAAGAGGCCTAAATTTATGGTAGAATCTCCCCACATCAATGCTCCCCTTTTCCAAATAATAGCAAGCTACAGAATTGTCTATCACTGAGAAAATGCTGGGAAGATTTCAGAGTTCCATTGTTTAATGATCCAGAAATGGCCAGTAGTAATTGCAACAAAGAGCAAACATGTATCCTGTGGATCCTGACCAAGAACTAAGCTTATCATAATAGAACAAACATTCATGTGAACAAATCTTTGCAAAGGATGCTACAAAAATAAAAGATATGCTACCATAAAATTCTTAGGGGCTCATTTACCAGGCCCTTGGCACAGGGGGGTGCAGTTTGTTGCACCATCTTGCACCACCTGGGAAAGGGCAGAAATGTGTTGTATCTACAAGATGCAGCGCATTTCTGTCCTCTCCCTGCACTGGTGCACAAATTGCTGCTAACGCCAATGCTGGCACCTGTGCACCATGGTGCAAGGATGCCTGCATTGCGGGGATGACTGTTTTTGTGCAGGAAAGTACACCTTCCTGTACAAAAACAATCACAAGGGGTGTTTCCTCTTTCTGTGTGTGCTGCAAAATGCAGCACATATAGAAAGAGCAAAAATGGGGAGAAATAAGTGTATTCTCCCAGTTGTGTCATTTTTACACCACCCCTGAGGTGGCATTGTAATCTGACACATTTCCAGACTTATAAATCTGGGAATGCGTTAGATTCCTTCTGGTTCCATGGAACGCTCTTTCATGCAGTGTCATGCGTGAAAGGGGTTTATACTTACAAGGCTATGAAAAGCCACACAAGGTGGCTCTGCTTGGCCTTGTAAATATGGGCTGGCACACTGCGCCAATTGAGAATCGAAATAAATGATGCTCCGGTGGCACAGTGTGCCGCTAGCGCCTTGTAAATGAGGGCCTTAACTGGGACTGAAACCACAAGCTAATGATCTGGCATTTGTCGCTCACTAATGCCCAGGTATCATCCCTGTTGGGTGTTGGAGAATGTTTTGTGATCTAGGGCTATTATCTCTGACAGCCAGCTTCCCAGACAGGTGAAGGGACGTCATTGGGGATCCAAGGATTCCTGCTAAAAGCGCTGAGGATCTACTCCGAGAAGAGGAGCCCTCCTTTACTGCTGAGTGAAAAATATTGTAGGTGTTTCTGAGGACCGAGTTGAAAGCCTAAGCGAACAGCCTGGAAGAAGAGGAGCTTGCCAGAGGAAGGGCTGATCGAATTAAATGACTAATACTGTTGTTGTGATGCCCAGGGGAAGATAGTGCTGCAAAGATCTTTGTTAAGGTCCTGCAACCATGCTCGCTGAGAGTGTGTCTCCAACTGCCCCCAACTGACCCTGAGATCATCTTGGCTTTTCTTCTCAGCTTAGAAGTATTCAGTGGGGTTGATGGTAGGGACTGAAGCTGCACGTACCCACAGCTAACAGCCATATTGGATGTGGACTCCTACATAAAGCTACAAACCCCATTGTGTATTTTTGTCATTATAGATTCAGGTTTAACCTTTTCTCCAGGTCCCACGGAAATCAACTCTGCTGAATAACTCCAACTCTGTAACGGGTCATGCGTACTATTTCACTGCTCATTTGCTGCTAAGTCTTGTGGTGCTGGAAACTCAGATAATGTACATAAACTACTCATGTTCAGTGGCGGTCAACAGAAGTCTGAGTGGTATAATTACACTATCATAAAATGTAGAGCTGTAAGAGGCAAAATGAACATAAAATGTCGTTTCCCATTCTAATGCCAAGCTATGACCAAAAGCAGTTTTAATTAAAATGTGAACCTATAGAGGTTAACTTATGAGTACTCAGCTATCCCCAGAAAACATAAGGTCTCAGTTTTCTTATTAATTTGTTCACAATCCCCAATTAAAGAAACAAAGGAGCCAGGCAAAATCCTTCAATGTTTAAGAATACTATGATGTGTCTGACTTTTTGCCTCATTTCTAAGATACGCTGGAGGCAAGAAGAGACAACTGTATGAGTCTGAGCTCACATGATACAGCAGATAATCTGAAAAAAAGAGGCTACAAAACACAAAAATAATTTGGGGCGCCAACTCCCATCATCTAAAAGGGAATTCAGAGTCCAAAAGGTTACCATTTTTCTTTCCTAAGTAAAGTTTTGAAATTCACAGTATCAGTGTCTAATTGATGGTTGTACTAGTCCTGCAGAGTTCACTGACAACAGCACACCGAGCACAGTTCACTGGAAGAACAGTAACTGCTCCCCCTTCTCTACAAAGGGGCTGCAGGAAATAGGCTACTATTCACAAGAGGTTCCACAGCTCATCAAACGTAAGGGCCGCTATCAAATGAAAGACAGATTGCAATCAAAGTGTGTAGGCAGCTGAGAGCGCCTAATCAGAATATGCACCTATTGGACCAACTGATCCCCATCTATAGCTATAGCAGGCACTGGAATTTAGAGTCAGGGTTCAACTGCATCTTTAATATTTGGTATCTCTTGAACTGCAGAGATCATTCAAATAGTTAAGTAATCAAGTTGACCATCTGACTGAACAACACATTGTCTAGATCGAAGGGGAAACACTTTTGTTTCCTTAAGGTTAGAAATTGTGTAATGTATGCTCTGCCCACCGTCAAGTGTGGCATCCCCCCTGGATGTTCAGATGTCCTTCTACGTCGTTATGGCTTCAGGGTTACTATTGCTCCTAGAAGGATCCAATCTTTCTGGCACCATACACACAAGTTTATTGTCAGCTGAGACTTACTATGTGTCCTCCTGGGCAGTGGTGCACCTCTCTTTGCCAGCAGTCGAGCAGCTTTCCTTCCAGGCCAGAGAACAACAGTAGGGTTTATTTATTCTCTTAGGGTGGGTCCGATTGCGGTGGACTAAGGAAATGTAGGTTGGCCTGCTGCTGGTCAGACAACTATACCGGAGTTGGGCTAAAAAGCTGAAACAAATGTCGTTGGAGAGTCAGTTCTAAACAAGTTCCGTGAGGGTACTGGGAAATCAAAACCATCAAAATGTTTGACACTTTAGAACATTTTAATTTCACCCAATCCACTGAAGAGCATGTCACGATAGGCAGTTCTGCCGTGGAGGGGAGCAGGCAAGCCAAAAATGGTCAATGGATGTATAGCTGTGGAGTGAAAGACCAGACTCCTCAGGTGGGACCTGTCCTATGTCCAATTAGCACTCAGCTCAACATCATGTTGGAGGCCAAAAACAGCCAGAGGGGTGTGAACTGGAGACCGCAAAACTCAGACAACTTGGGCAGAGTAAGGTATTGCAGGTAAGTCTGGAAAATATTCCCTGACATCAAACTTGTTCAAGACAGTATTTTGTTTCCTGGCATTGCTTTGACCAAGGTGCACATTGCATATAGAAACCAGACATGGCTAAAAGTGCAATGAAGTGTCAGTTTGCAGCACCAATGGCTGCTTCAAGAGCAGGGAAATCAGAATGCCTTTGCTCGGTATTGAAAACCAGCATTTTGTGGTGTGTGCAACAGGTTCTCACAAATTACACCATTCCTACCACATTTGGGGCCTCATTTAGAATTCAGCAGATGGGTTACTCCAGCACAAATTTGATATATATTCCGTCTGCCATGTTATAACGCCATTGGATACAATGCACTTATAATACCTCTGACGGGTTACCCATCACTTTTGTGAGGAGAAACTGGTCCACTGAATTCTAAATCAGACCCTTGGTCTTCATTTCACCGTCACCATGCACAACCGTACAGCGGTTTGTCATTCTGGCAGTTGTTTACATTTGAATTCATAGATCCACTTAGAAAACAATTTGAACTGAAAATCCAGCACTCACAGGAAGGGCATAGTTTTTCCCTGGGACGGTAGACTTCTAAGACACAGGGGCATCAGAGGTCCGCCTTCATCGGCTCTGCACTGCCCCTAGTGATATTGTAAAATCTATGTTACACCAGAGGGGATTTTTGCTCAAAAGTGCTACAGCAACATGGCATGAGTACTTGCTGCCAAAATACACAGTGCTGGCTGGCCCATCATGTTGTGATGGAATGGCAAGCTAGTCAGCACGTTTTTCTTTTTGTTGTTCAGAAACAGGCCCCCAAAGAGGAGGTTTATTTTTGCAAAACAAACAAAAAAATATATATCTGTGCCAAAGCCAATAGGTGTTTTCTCTAAGTCTCATGAAGAAAGTATTCTTTTAGTCCTGTCCTGGACCATCATACGATGTATTGTGATTGGGAAGTCTGAACTGCCCTAAAAAGGACGGATTTTCAAAACCCTTAAACCATAACTATAACTCATGCTTTGCCATGCACAGTGTTGTCATCAATTATTTCATTTCAGATGCTGCATTGTCAATGATGTCATTTCAGTTGTTGCAGTTATGTTATCAATGATCTCACAGAATACACCATGATTGATGTAATGTGTGAGGTAAAGGGCAGTGAATGGCAAGGGCACGAGTTATAGTTACTATAGGGCACAAGTTATAGTTACTTGAGATAACTATAGCTGGAGAATTTCTGTGGTTTTGTTAATTTAAAATTGTATGTTTTATTTGACAATTTCACCTAGCTATAACACCCCTTTAACTTTTGTTTTTTTGATAAACTGCTACGTTTTTTCAAATGTAAAGTAATACATTATTACAATTCTATGAAGTCACTTTCACCTTTGCTTTATTCAGCGTATTTCTATATTTTTAATGTAAAGAAAGTTGTTCATCACTGTGCTCTGTGTGGAGGTGGGTACATGTCCTTTGATGAACCAGGACTGACTCACTAGCTCACCTTTATGTAGGGAGAATCGATGCTTAAATCCAGACCTTAAGTTCCAGACATTAACTAGGATTGGTTCTCACTTTGCTAAGCCCTCCCCTAACCATTTACCTAGACTTCCTATTGGTGGTTGTCTGAAGGTAGGAAAGGGCCCAGCTCCGTCCCTTTAGAACTCCACCCCTCGCTAATAGAAGCCTGCATCTCTGGTTTGGCTCAGCCCTCTGAAGAGGCCTTATGTTGTGTCAGAGCCAGCCTAGATCTCTAGAGTAGAAAATCAGTACAGCTGAGAGAAGAATTAGACTGATAAACTATGGGAAAGGAAATGGCTCTAGGCTAAGACTTATCATAAGAAGGTTCATGTCCTTACGCACCTACAAACCTACTCACAATTGTCAGTCTCAAACTTCCGACCAAGTAGGTGGTAGCAGAGAGACTCTACAGCCCATTTTGAGAGCCAAGCACTCCTTCTTCACTGTCAAATATAGAAGCTCATGGAGATGTAGACTATGACTTGTAAATAATGCTATGCAAAGTTCATCAGAGAACAGTTGGTGATGGCTACTGCCTGTGTTGTGATTGTTGTCTAAAAATATAAGCACATCTTCTAATCTTTAGATCTATACTATAATGAAGGAGTCGTATATGACATGGACCATCAACCGCTTACCAGGGCAGCTCATCTCCAACTGCCAACCTAGGAACCAGTACGGAATGTTGGCCTTTATGACATCCACAACATCCTGTGTGCTTAAGATGTCATTTATGCAAACCCTCAGAAGCCTATAGCCCAAAGTATAACCACGCCATCCTGAAACATATGTGTAGTACAAACTGATGGGAGAAAGTCGATGACCCAAGACTGGTTCAGAAGAAAGAGCTTTCCTTAAATCCTGTAAGGTGGCTTCATGTTCTGGCCCCCATGAAATTTTATTAAGGATGTTCTTTTTAAGTAAAAATCTAAGGGTGACAACCCTGTCTGAAGAGGACATGAAGAAGTGCCTACAATACTCACACATGCCTGGAAAGCTTTAACATCTATTTTTGTGCTAATTTGGGAAATCATGGTAAATTCTTCTAACCTTTCTACTTGGAGGCATATTAAAAAGTTGCCTAATCAATACTCTAGCTATTTTACTTGTTTGTTGCATGAACACACTTATTTGGGCTACCAGTGATCCCTGCTTGCCTGAGTGTGGTCAGTACTATGTATCCAGGAATTCCTCCCAAATAGGACTGAAGATGTCAATATCATCTAAATATGCTCATGTGAATTCCTCAAATGGTATCAACAAGTGGTCCATGAGATGCTAAAATGTTGCTGGTGTCTCATGGAGACCTAAAAGAAGTACTCTGAATTCAAAGGATTGTTTTGTAGTGGAGAAGGCTATCTTATATCAGTCACAAGAGTCAAAGTGGCACTTGCCAATATCTCATGGTGTATATATATATATATATATATATAGTTAGACTCACATTTTAAAGGCACAAAACCATAGAAAGTCAGCTGTTATAGTTTGAGTTATTTCAAGTAACTATAACTCGTGCCCTAAGATAACTTTATAACCTGCGCCCTCGCCATGCACAGTTTTCTCATCAATAATTTGACTGCAAATGTTACAGTGATATTATCAATGATGTTAAACAAGACGCCATGAGTGATGTAATATCTGGGGTAATTTGCAGTGCATGGTGAGGGAGCGAGTTATAGTTACCTTAGGGCATGATTTATAGTTACTTGAATTAACTCTAACTGGTCTGGTTTTGTGCATGTAAAATCTGAACCTAACTATAACGTATCTGTGACCTTTGTTTTTGGTGAATTTCCAAAGTTTATTTTAATTCTATTTCTTAACTATAACGTCCCTGTAACCTTAGGTTTTTCAATGAATTTCTAGGGTTTTTATCTTTTTTGGGGCCATTTGATAAATCTGCACGAACTTTTCCAAAAAAAAAGGTGTCCGAGAATCTTATTGTGCAAGGGAAGTTTTGGGCTGATCCGTCAAGCGGGTGCAGAGAAAAAGGTAGGTTCAAAAAAGTGTGTTTCCCATTTTAATTCCCATAGATATTTTAGACACGACTACAGCCTCAACTGCTGGAAGGAATTACACCAAATTTGGCAGGAAGGTACCTCTTGGTCCAGAAAGAGAGCTTTTTGTTATTTGGTGTAAATCTGTTCAGTAGTTTTTAAGATAGTTAAGAAAAAAGAAATATAGATATCTAGAGGTGCAAAAGGTTCTCGAATAATAACGTGCTCATGCAGAGAAATGCAGAGCTCCGATTGGCTGCCAACACTTCAACCAGGAAGTTTTGACAGCCATCTTGGGACTCGTCTTCAGCTCAGTCCCACAAAAAGAATAAAAAAAGAAAAGCGGCCAGGTAGGGACAGCCTGAACCCGTAGCTCATCTTTTTTTAAAAAAATTGTTGCAAATTTGCAGTGGATCTGTGAATCTGCGGTAACATTTTTTTTAAAACAAGCATGAGCTCCAACACCTGTTTTACTAACGACCCAAGGAGGGCCCAGTCCCGGGAGCATGTAAAAATAAAGTAGGGTGTGCACGGGCCCCCCACCTCCTAGGGAATTTTTATGCCCCGGTGACCGCCACCTGCCAGGGACTACAGAATAATGGATGCAGAGTGGCCATGTGCCTCCCTGAAACCCAAGGGACCATCACATTCCCGGACCTAAGCAATTAATAGATGCAGAGTGCTGTGTGGCCCTCCACTGCCCTGTTGACCACCACCTCCACTGGGCAAACAAGTATTCAAATGTAGGGGGCAGCCCAGCCCCCCCTACAGCCCAGGTGACTGACACCTCCCCAGACCTATAGAGTAATGAATGTTGGGGAGCAGCATGGCCCCCTCAAAGTACTGGGGACCACCTCTTCCTCGGCTACCAAGCATTCAAATGCAGGGGGTCTGCCCACTCTCATACCCCCCCACAACCCCAGGGGCTGCCACCTTCGCAGGGCTATAGAATACTGAATATGGGAGACCTTCAACGCATGGGACTGCCACCTCCCTGGGGCTACAAATATTTAAATGCAGGGGGCTGCCTGGCCCCTTCGCTGTCCCAGGGACTGCCACCTTGTGGGGCTATCGGGTATTTATATTTGACAGCTGCTGCCAAGCCACAGCCAAAACACTGTTCCCAATGAAGGGAGAGCTGTCAAACAGCTCTCCCTTCATTGGAGCGGAGTTTTCCTCTGTCTGTCTGCCCATGGAGATGCAGGCAGGTACACAGAGGAAACTGCTCCCACAAAGATGAAGCTGCTCTCTCTGTGACAGCAATACTGGCTCCCACAAGAGGTAGGGAGACAGCTGGGACCGTGGGGGCCTTCAGGCTCCCCCCACAGTCCCCAATATTCTGGCCGGGCCCCAGGGGATGGAGTCTCCGGGGCCAAGATCAGCCCTGGGGAGTGGGGCCACATGAAACCCTCCCCAAAAAAATAATGATAATAATTAGGCTGGACCCCAGGGAGTGGGGTCCATAGAGCCAAGATCGTCCTGGGGAGGGAGCCCGCGTGCCCCCACAAAAAAATAAAAATTAGGACATGTCTCAGGGGATGAGGTCCCCAGGGCCTCCCCCCGCCCCAAAAAATGTTCTAACTGTTTAGGCCAGGCACTGGGGGATGGGATCCTTGGGTCCAGTATTGGCCTGAAAAGGAAGGGTCATGAGGGGTTGGGTTGTTATAGGGTTTGGCTGCAGGGACTGGCCACAGTCCTCCTCCCTCCGAAAAAATGTAATATTTGTGCTCGGCCCAGGGAATAGGGTCCCCAAGGCCGATATCAGCCTGAGGAGGGGGACCATGTGGGGGTGGGTTTTTATAGGGTTTGGTCGCAGGCCAGGCCCTGCGGACAACCCCTGCTGTGCACAGACAAAGGCCGTGTGCAGCGCAGGGTTGGGTGGTTATAGGGGTTGGACGCAGAGACTGACCGTAGGCCAGGCCCTGTGGCCAACCTTAGCCATGCACAGCCAAAGGCTTTGTGCAGCGGGGGTTGGATTGAGGTATAGTAATGAAAATTACTATATGTTTAAAAAAAACATAGAAATTCAGTGAAAAATCAAAGGTTACAGGGACATTACAGTTTAGAAATAGAATTTAAAAAAACATAGAAATTCACTTAAAAAGCCAATGGTTTTACTTGGGAACCCATTTTAAATGTACAAAACCATAAAAATGCACCTGTTATAGTTAGAGTTATCTAAAGTAACTATAACTCGTGCCCTTACATAACTATTACTCGCGCCCTCGCCATGCACTGCTAATTACCCCACAATTTACAGCACTCGTGACATCATTGATGACATCATGGATAATATCGATGTAATATTTCCAATAAAAGTTTTGATGAAAGAACTGTGCATGGCGAGGACCAGAGTTATAGTTACCTTAGGGCATGAGGTTTACGCTTAAAATGGGAGCCTCTGCAACCTTTGTTTTTTTAAGTGCATTTCTTTGTTTTTTTAAATTCTATTTCCTAACTATAAAGTCCCTGTAAACTTTTTTTTCCGATAGATAGATAGATAGATAGATAGATAGATAGATAGATAGATAGATAGATAGACAGACAGACAGACAGACAGATAGATAGATAGATAGATAGATAGATAGATAGATAGATAGATAGATAGATAGATAGATAGATAGATAGATAGATAGATAGATAGATAGATAGATAGATAGATAGATCTGTCCCTAGCCTTTCCATAAGCTAATCCATCCAAGGCATGGGATCAGCATCAAAATGTGAAACCTTGCTTACATATGAAAGTCTACACACAAATGGATTGTACAATCTGATTTGGGAACTAACTAAAAGGAAGGCACCAATCACTACTGGAAGGTTCAATTTAATCCAGGACCAGCATGGTTTATATTTCTTGTTTTACTGCTTTTTTCAGATTCAAGGAATCCTTTAGGTTTGTGTTCTGATTTGGGTTCCTGGTTTGAATTGAATTGTGTGGTCAATCAGTGTTGTCAACTCAGTGTTGGACGACAATACCCTGGCAAATGGTGTCAGGTTCCTCCCATTTTATAAGTGATTAAAGTGGTGGCTCTCAACAGCAGGATTCTGATAAGCTTGTTCAATTTGATATATTACAGGACCCAGCAAATCTTTCACTGGCTATGTTCCATACCCTTGGGCCACAGTTTTATTTTCGGTATTGGGTGAGAGTATTAGAGCAATGTTCCAAACATGAAGATTTCCTATTCTTGTTCCCTGTTAAACTATCTTTCCTGTCCAACTTGAGCTTTTTCAATTTTTTCAGTGCAATTTCCTGAATGGTCTAGTGATGCTTCTTTAGATTGAGTACTTTGAACACCGGGGGCATACCTTGTTCTTCTTTCCCTTTCCACTCTACGTATCAAAATATTATGTGGGTTATATCTGAACAATACCTCAAAAGTACTGAATCCTGTGGATGAATTAGGAGTACTTCACAAGGCAACTAGGACCATGGGCAGGACTTTATCCGAATTCTTACCCTCAGAATGAATAATTTCCACCTATTTTGTGGTTTGTTAAACATCTGTACCAAACCATTTGTTTGGGAGTGATATACAACTCTTCGAATTTGCTTGATTTTCAGTAGACTTCATACGTGTTGAAGGAGTCAAGGTATGAAGTTAGTGTTGTGGTCCATTAACAACTATGATGATAATCCTACTCATGAGAGGAAGGGAAATATCACATCTGCAAGGTAGTAGAGGTGGTTCCTCATAAGTGAAAGGCTTTGATGTAGCCAGTAGCGTGGTCGACAACCATTGAAATGTATCTCTGTCCTCTTCTTCAAGGTTCTAGGGCTCCCACAATAGCCATACAGATGCACTGAAAGTGTCTTGATGATCGGTAAAGTATGCAGAGGCGATTCTTTTACAGCAGCTGCATTCTTTCATTTTAATACTGGACATTTCTGACAATACTGCTTAGTTTTGGTATAGATTCCTGACAAGTAGAATCATTATAAGACAAAACGTTGGGTTTCCTTGATAACCTGTAGAACTCCTCTGAGAAGACTGTGGACGAGCTGGAGAACAGTGGGTTTTTGAGTCTTTGGTACTAATTACTGCTTCTGCCCTGTTTTCGGTACTATTCGATATACAAATGATGTACTTCTTTAGAAGTAGGGACCAAGAGGGTGATATAAAGAAACTTTCTGTACTTGGGCATGCAACAGAGCAGAGGGCAAAGCTGGTTCTTGTTCTTCTCTAAAGGTAGCTCTGTTTTCTAGCCTCCATGATCAGGTGAGCATGAAGATGGAGCGGCCATCACTTTGTGTCTCTCTCTATCTTTTATTTTCTTCTGCTTGGATGTATTGTTGACTTTCTCCAAGTGATTCCCTGTTGACTCCTCTCCAAAAAGGGTGCAGTCTGCTGCCAGTCTGTAGGTGATTCATTTTGGAAAACCATGTGGTGGAAGTGGAGGATGTTCATTCCCCAAACCACCTATCATGGCAGATGGGGTAATGCCATCAACTTCGGGTTATACATTTTCCCTTGAACCCTTAATTCCATTAATGTGGGGCAATTTGTTGCGTTTCTATGGATGCATAAAATAGTGATATCTGATTCTCCCAAGGTTTAGCACAGAGTGTGGGCAGGACTAATTACCATTTGGAGTTACCCGCTATCAACTAGTCGTTAAGTCAATTTTCCTTCTTTACTTTTGCATATATAGGAATATGTTCTGAGGGATTCTCCATTGTGCACTGCTGCAAATCAGATATCCATGGGTTCAGCTAAATATTTCTTTGGGCAATTTTAACCAGGTGTCCCCATTGTGCACATTCCAAGCAATGAGACCTGATCTGGGGTCCTGCTCCTCTTCCTGAGGGATGTTACACTGGCACATCAACTCTCTGTAATTTCCTCTCACTTTCATCCCATCAGGAATTGAACCTTACTTATTCACCCCCCTCCCATCAGCCCATATTTTCACACGTTCTGCGTGTGGAATTTCTGGTGAAACACACTGGATTATTAGACAGGTGTCTCAGGCTCTCACATCTGTAACATCTGCTGCAAGATTCTCTGTTCGCCTTGCCCTCAAGGTACTCTTGGAATCAGTACTCACTCTACGCATCTTACCATCATCTCCATCATCTCCTTTCACTTTCCTTGACAATTCAACAATGGCATTTATATTGTCACACTTGTACACATGCATCTCCCACTCCCAGATATTTGTTTTGTGGTGCGAAGGGGTCTAGCAATTTTGACATTATGAGGTCATAACAAGAAAGTAGCCAAGACCACAACCCCTGTGAAAGTAGGATACATATGTTGTTGCATCTCTGAATAGGTGAAGAAAAAGTATTAAAGTATTTTCCAATAGTATTATATCTCTGAAACTTTTTTTAGTGGCTGTCAGAGTCTGTAACTACTGGTCTACCATATTTTGACTCTGTAGCACAGATGCTGAGGCGTCTTATTTGATTTTAGATGAAGACTCTGAAATTACTGTTGGTACATTTCTTCATCACATCCCAGTCTCTCAAATGCTACTTTCTTTAAATCCAGTAAACTGCTGTTTCCAGCAGGATTGGCCACCTGGTGGTCCATTTGCATATACTATGTAGTGACCCTGTCACTGCTGGGGTCGTGAGGAAATACATGATACTCTGACAAAAAGTGAATTGTGCTCAGTATCTTCCCTAGTTGCATACCTCTGTAGAACTAATGAATGAACACTAGGGTGGACTAGCTAGTGGTAGTCACCTCAATCCGATGGAGCAAAGTTGGTTGATGTTTCTCTGTTACGGCTATCTGCTGAGCTGTATGGACTTGTAAGACTTTTGAGAAAGATTGCCTGTCCAGCTGAACTCACTCTTGCTGCCTTTGAAAAGTTTGACTAACCGTTGTTGACCTTCCACCAGTGGATATGTATGATTTTCCTTGGCGGGGTCAGGTAAGTCGATACCACTTCTGACATCAAATATCACATTTAAACAATAAAAGCCTTCTCTCATTGTAGTGGTGGCTAATTCTTTGTTATCTAAAATCATGCTTATTATGTACATGTGGTTATAACTCTCCATACTTCCTCAGCCTTTTAGGCCTTCATGATCACATTCTCTTGATATGCTCATTTACCCATCAAAGTCTCACTTATATTAAAGTACATTGTATCTCATTACTCCATTGTATTCGCACAGATCACTTATAGCCAGAGCCTCTCTCTTTCTCCACTGTTAGGGGATAGAGGAATTAATAATGCTGCAAACAGAGAAGGGTGAGTTAGCATACATTATTTCAGGTCCTCTCGTGCACGAGGATTGATTCACTATCCTGCCTTTATGTAGGGAGAGTGCCTGGTTGCAACCAGACCTCGAGTTCCTACAACTAAGTGGGATTAGTCCATAACTTCCTAACCTCTGATTCCTGTCACCCCTCCGTGACTATATGTGTTGTGACATCTTCCCTTTAACTTCTTACCCCCGGATGGAAGTGCACAACAATTGACATGATAACCCAATTTGTAGGCAAAATCAACAAAATGCCTTTCCTACAGCCTATCTTTTTTCCGAAATGGTAGCACGGGCTTTCTTTTGGCGGGTGCTCCAGTCCTACCTGGGAAACCCACAACTTCTCACATTGGGAGCACAGGCCTGCTGACTCCACAGTCAGATCCATTCTTGGGTGCTGGGTGGGAGCCAGCAACAGTGACTGTGATCCCACCCAGCAGAAGCCTAAATTCTGCCCCCACTGTGGGAGCACATTCACTGTTCCCTGCTCTAAAACCACTGAAATTCACCAGTTATAGTAAAGTCAAGAAACTAAAATGTGCACCCCTGCTATAAACTGCTTATCAGGGTGACCCTCTGGTACTTCCAGGGAAGCCCACAGGATCACATTAGAGGCCACGTTTTTTTTAATGTGGTGCAGTTACCATGGTACTCTCACCAGACCCAGTGTGGCCCTCCTGTGAGGTATTGTGTTACTCTCACAGGAGTTGTCACTCAAGCTTCACTACCAGAGTACCATGCATGCTTCCCTGGGAGTGACGCTTGACCAGTTGATTTTGTAGCAGTACAGAGGCACCACAAACAAATTTACAATCAAAAACATTTGGATTTGGTATCCACAGAGAATGGGTGTCCATGGAAGTTGGGTGTCCACAGAAGTCAGGTGTCTGTGAGAGCTTGGATGTGGGCCCTGTGGCCAACACCCTGCTGTGCATGTGGATGGGCATGCGTAGTGTGGGATGGTTGTCTAAGGGGATTTGCACTGGGCGTGGCCTAAGACCATGCCCTGTGGCAAACTCCCCTCTGCGCATGGACAAAGATGATGCACAGAGGAGGTTGACCACAGGCGTGTTAGGAGCATGGCCTAGCCAAAGGCTCTGCACAGCCGTGTAGTTTGTTGAATACAATCCAAATCCTTCAGAAATTCTCTGGAAAAAACAGGGTGAAGTGAAGTCATAGTTAAGTATGGTAATAAGATCTTACCTTACTTTTTTTTTAAATCAGAAATTCACTGAAAATTATGCTGTTTGTGATGTCACCAGCAATGTCATCAATTATGTAATTTAACATGTTAAGGGTTATGTAATATGTGAGGTATAAACAGTGCATGACAGAGGCGCGAGTTATATAGTTCGGTAAACAATAACTGGTGATTTTGGGGGATTTTAAATGAATAAATATTTTTTCAATATCTAGCTATAACGTTTTTTCAGTGACTTTCTTGTTTTTTCAGGTAAGCTTTTATTGCCATACCTAACTATAATGTCAGGTTAACTTGTTTTTACCAGACAGACAGATAGATAATTATTTTCCATGGCTTGTCCATCAATGCTTCCCTTGCAATGGTTACCTTTGATGCTCACTGAAACAAGCGTGCTTAACGTAGTCAATTGAAGTTATTCCTTAGCACGCAGCCGAATCCACTGGCACTTAATAAAAGAGGGGGAGCATGTTTCAAAGGAGAACTGAATGGCGCGAGGCACGCGTTTGAGCTACCTGAGAGTGTAAACAGGTAAACACTGCTGGAGAGCCCTCGAGGCTGAAGTACGCCACTTATGGAGCACATGTGAACTCTTCCGCAGCCTCTTGTGCACTTGTTCAAACACCTCTCCGATCACCCACGGCTCGAGGCCAGACTGGGCATCTGCTGCACACACTTACAAGCGGACAGCCGATGCACTTCTGCTTTTGTGAAATTCAGAATTCGGAAATTCTGAATATTTTGATGGGTTTATTTGAGACAGTAAACATTTGTTTGTGCGCATCTGTGCGGTTTGTAAAGGTAGACAGAGATTCTTAATACATTGTTGAAGGTTTTCGTCTGTTGGGCACTGGCGGAGGCCCCCCGTGGTCGAAGTGGAAAGGCAGCAGCTTCCAGGCCAGCCAGAGGGGGTGGAGCCTCCGGGTAGCTGTGGGGTGGACTTCCAGATGAGAAATGAAACAGCCTTGGAGGTCAAGGCCGTGCTGAAGTGTCAACACATGGGGTGAAAGAAATTAACCTGGTAGAAATAAAAGAGCAAACATGCTTTTCTCCTTCGCTCCTCTCTTAAAAAATGTGCTTCATAGAGTTAGATAACATGTGGGCACTTCTAGCTTTAAGGACAAATGCATCGGAGCTCGATATGGCAGACATTGCCTCTTGGAATAACAGTTTCACAGGCTTACCTACGGAAATATACGCCACCGAAATTAAGGCATGCACACAAATACGGTGCACAAACACAGTGCCGAGCTGTCAAAGACAAAACATGGATACATAAACTTGAGGCGACACTCCGAGGAAGCTGGGGCTCCTTCGCCTAGAAATTACTCCCTTGGCTCATTTTCACAATTTCACCCTCTGGCAAACGTATACATAATTTCACCAGCTCCAGGGAAAGTGACGCTTGCGCCAGTAAAACGTAACCCGCATTGCAATTTACCTACTCGACGGGTGAAACTGTACATTTCTATGCGTGCATATTTCTATTCACGTTTTTGTCTTTAAATGTGTTTATAGGTAAAAGGAATGTTTTCACGAATATATTAAAATTAAATATTTGCGCATTTGTTTCTACCCATGTGCGCGCGTGCGCGCACATCCTTTATTATATTTCTGTATCTGTCATTTTCCTTGTGTCCTGGTCTGTGCTAGTGCACAGTTTCGAATTTAGATTCTCAATTTCTTCTCATCTAAGCGCAGGTCTGCATACGCGCGTTCATGCATTTTGTACACACAAATGTACAGAAGTACGTAGGACTATGTTCCTCTATCTCGCGAGGCTTCTCGCGCTGTTTTCCATCGAGCTGCGAATCTCTCGGAATGACGGGATTATTTTACTTTCAAACTCAGCTGTCAGCGACTGTGGGTCACGGGTTCTATTAGTGAGCTCTTGGGGAAACATTGCACGGTGATGACATGTGGGGTACCTGTTAACAGCGTGTAAAGCAATTTTCACAGAACCCGGTCTACTGTGTGCGTCACAGGCACACAACTACTGTCTTTACGCGGACACACAGTGACTCGTCGTGCAGAAGCTCGCTTCTGGGTGTGGGTTTGACAGCCAGGAAGGCCCATGATTTCTACATTTGCACGTTTTAGGGTGTGTGTACAATGGACGTCGCGCACGAATGGAGTTCTGACACTTTGTGTACAGGGGGAAGAACTGGGCGAAGTCCAGTCGCTTCCAGTCGATGCGCGATTCTCAATGGCGCATTGTGGGCCAGCCCTGGCTGTTTGGTGATTAATTTGGTCCGACGTCTAGCTTCCACTAGGAAAATATTTACCTGTCAGGTAGTCGAGGACGGCTAACGGGCTCAGCCGAGCGTATGAGAGCGGGGCAGGCTACATTTAGGGCTCGGGGCGAGGGATACTTGCCTAGAAAGCCTAAGCCAACGAGGGAGGGGTTTGTGGTGAATTGACTGCGCATTTCCCCATCGCTGGATGTGTGTGCTATGCCTGGGAATACTTGTTGAAGGCTGTGGAGTGTGTATCCCCCAAGGCCTGTGCTCGCTTCCCCAGGAGGGTTCTGTGGGAAAGGAGAGCCCGGCCCTGATAAGATTATGGCACAGCAGCGAAGACAATGCGCTTCACAGAGTCCCATTCCGGGCTTAACGAGGGGCTGCGAGGCTCTCTGCGATATGGCTGTCCCATCAATCAAAATAGCACCCAGCTCTGGTGACCGCAGCAGGGGGGCTTGTGTGACCCTCGGCAGTTATCTGTACTGTCCGAAATATATACACTATACCATGGGGAATGCATTGGCCAGATGTATTACACAATACAGAACATGCAGTTTTCCGATTAAAACGTTCTGTTTTCTTGTTTTTTTGGCGTTTGTGTGTGTTTTCCCTGCCCTTGTCCCCCAACAGGTGCCATCGTTTTTAGAGTTTAGGGGCCACAGAGAAGTACCGGTAAAAGGCGGGTGGACATGCTTCTATTTGGAGTAGTTTATGTTTTGTGACGAGAGCTAGCAGAATAGGGTGCGAATAGCGAATATTGTAGGGAAATTATGCCGGGACTCAGTTAACAAAACATATGAGTATTTTTATCACTAATATACCCACACCTTTTTTATTCAACCCATGCTTTGCTGTAATTCACATTATACAAACGGTGCATGTAAAAGGACCCACAACATTATATGACAACAAATGCCACACGGTTCCGGTGGGAGGTGGGTTGTGTGTTTATGGGTGGAATTGGTGCTGTATGAATCAGTGGTGCTCTGCGTGTGGCCGCGTCCTCCATGTGTCAGGACTGATCTGCGTGGCAGTTATGATTTATATGGAAGTACTGGTGTGAGTTCGGCGGTGTGTGTATGTATTTTGTATATAGCGTGCTGTGTGTGTCTGTGGTGCTGTTTGAGGTAGTGATGTTTTATGGAGAGGCAATAGCACTGTGGTGCGTGCCTATGTGACGTATGCTCTGTGTGGCTGTTGTGGCGTGTGCTATGGCAGTGGTACTGTCTGAGGTGGTGGTGCCCTGTGGGGGACTCTGGGTGGCAATGGTGGGAGTAGCTCTGTGTGTGTGTGCGTGTGTATGTTTGTCGACGAAGCAGTGTGCGACAGCGGGTGTGTGGTGGCAGTGGTGGAATGGGTTCTGTGTGTGTGCTTGTCAGTGGTGCAGTGTATGACAGTGGTACTGCAGTGGCAGTGGTGGAAGTGTTCCTGTGTATGAGTTTGTCTGCGGTGCAGTATGTGACAGTGGTACTACTGTGGCAGTGGCGAAAGGGGTTCTGTGTGTGTGCTTGTTAGTGGCACAGTGTGTGACAGTGGTGCTGCGCTGGTAGTTGCTCTGCTTGTGACAGTGGTGCTGCAGTGGTTCTGTGTGTGTGCTTGTCAGTGGTGCAGTGTGTGACAGTGGTGCTACACTGGCAGTTGTTCTGTGTGTGACAGTGGTACTGCAGTGGTTCTGTGTATGCGCTTGCCAATGGTGCAGTGTGTGACAGTGGGGGAAGTGGCTCTGCGTTTGTGCTTGTCAGTTCTTCTGTGTGTGACAGTGGTACTGCGCTGGCAGTGGTGGAAGTGAGTCTGTGTGTGTGCTTGCCAGTGGTGCAGTGTGTGACAGTGGTACTGCGGTGGCAGTGGTTGAAGTGGGTCTGTGTGTGTGCTTGTCAGTGGTGCAGTGTGTGACAGTGGTACTGCGGTGGGAGAGGTGGAAGTGGTTCTGTGTGTGTGCTTGCCAGTGTGTGACAGTGGTACTGCGGTGGGAGAGGTGGAAGTGGTTCTGTGTGTGTGCTTGCCAGTGTGTGACAGTGGTATTGCGGTGGCAGTGGTGGAAGTGGTTCTGTGTGTGTGCTTGCCAGTGTGTGACAGTGGTATTGCGGTGGCAGTGGTGGAAGTGGTTCTGTGTGTGTGCTTGCCAGTGTGTGACTGTGGTACTGCGCTGGCAGTGGTGGAAGTGGGTCTGTGTGTGTGCTTGCCAGTGGTGCTGTGTGTGACAGTGGTACCGCGGTGGCAGTGGTGGAAGTGGTTCTGTGTGTGTGCTTGCCAGTGTGTGACAGTGGTACTGCGGTGGGAGTGGTGGAAGTGGTTCTGTGTGTGTGCTTGCCAGTGTGTGACAGTGGTACTGCGGAGGCAGTGGTGGAAGTGGTTCTGTGTGTGTGCTTGCCAGTGGTGCAGTGTATGGCAGAGGTATTGCGGTGGCAGTGGCGGTAGTGGCTCTGCTTGTGTGGTTGTCACTGGTGCAGCGTGTGACAGTGGTACTGCGGTGGCAGTGGTGGAAGTGGCTCTGCGTGTGTGCTTGTCAGTTGTTCTGTGTGTGACAGTGGTAGCGCGTGTGTGGCACCGGCAGCGGTGGGGTGGAGAGGCAGGATTTGGGGATTTTATCTGTGCTGAATTCATCAATGTTCAATTTGCTGAAGCAAAGGGGAGAGAGAAAGGCTCTGGAAAGGCAGAGGAGCAGGGCGCCTCTACAAAAAGGGGTTTCCTTAATATTGTGGCAGGCGGGGTCGGGAGGGGGTTTGCGGAATGAATGAAGAGATAGTGCATTGAAAGCGCTGAATGCCATGACAACTACGAACAACCTCCGATTTATTCCAAACAGTTAGAACACATTGTGAGAGGGCGTCAATCACGTATTATTTCGCCACTGAAATAAATGCAAAAACGGCGCCGGGACAAAGGCTTCCAAGGGGAGCCGGACATTTGTCTACATTGCGCCCATTGTCCGCAGCTTAGCAATCGGTTTGTATTTGTGTTTGCCCGGGTCCGACCACCCAGGATGCGCGCAGAGCTGCCTAACACCCCGGGCCATTGTCAGCGGCGGGCACACACACTGCAGGCCGGGCCAGGCAGGGAGGCCGAGGCACCGACGGATGAGCCGTAATAAACGGCACCCCCACCCCAAAAAAAAATCCCAGGATTCAAGCAGCGCCATGTGATATGTGGGAGGAAGTCAGACACCACTCAGACCCCCTCCAGAAAAAAGGGAGAAGGCGAGCGTGGGGGGTAAGTTTACAAAAAAAAAGAAGTGCCGCGTTGAACTCTGCCTGCAAATCCCCCTAAACAGCCCAAATCTCCGCCGAACAGAACTTTAATTACACAGTCAAGTTGTGTCCTGGGCACCGAGAGGGCGAGGAGATGGCACAAGCAGCAATTGGTAAATAATTGTGTGCGGGATACATAACGCGACGGAGAGCCTCTTCCTTTGAAGGAGAGGAGCTTTTTTGGATAGTTCAGTTAACAGGTCAGGCAGATAATGGAGATTTAGGGCAATGTAACAGAGGGATCGAGGCTATTAACCCGCCCGGGACCGAACAAAGTCCTGGTTATGAAAGAAAAGAATACATGAAATGCTGACCAAAGTCGAAACAATAAAAAACATCGACATACGGATTTTTCGAGGAATGCACCAGGCTTTTTATTTGTGTCCTTGTGTGCGTTTTCTGAGGCAGTGTGTGGCCGAGGTCTCTGTGGACTCCGTAATGGAAAACTCGGCAAATACTGATAAAACAAATAGGATACATGAAAAAGAGGGACATAGGACTAGAATTAAAACGAAAGGAAAAATAAATCAGGTGCATATTGAACAAAAAACACAGTAGAGAGGGAAATAGGCAAACGTGAAAACGAAGAAATGATAACGAAATATAGCAGGAAAGAGAAAGAACGAGAGAAAGAAAGACAGAAGGAAAGAAAGAAAGAAAGAAAGAAAGAAAGAAAGAAAGAAAGAAAGAAAGAAAGAAAGAAAGAAAGAAAGGAAGAAAGAAAGAAAGAAAGAAAGAAAGGAAGAAAGAAAGAAAGAAAGAAAGAAAGAGAGAAAGATGGATGCAGTAAATGGGGAACGTTAGGAAGGAAGGAACTGGCGATGAGAGTCAAGAAAGAAAGAAAGAAAGCAACACCTACGGTAATGTGCGATGACAAAAAGTCTCTCCCGCTCATCCTAGAATTCGTCACACCTATGCATTCAGTTGATGGAATAACTGATAAAATCATTTTTAACAAACAAAGTCTCGCGCTAGGCCGGGATTTCGAATGATTACACTCATTTTATTGCCTCGCTGGTTTATTTTGGAGCCAGCCCGAATAAATTAAGTGTTGTTTAACGCGCACCACTCATCCTTAAGCCTCAACCAAAATATTGACCTAGGAGGTTTACATACGGGGCCTGTTGCCATCTGAACGGCGCGGTGTTTAGGTAAGAGCCGGTAATTGGGGAGGCCCGCAGTTTAACGCTGCTTCTCTCGGAACATTCCTTTTTCCCAGTTTCCTCGGCGAGTGAGGGGTATGAATGCTGCAAGTTTTTTTTCTTCTCCATCCTTTAGACAATTTGCTAAAACCGTCCTCTGGAGTGTGTGGGATATCGGGATGCTTGGAGGTCCTTTGTATGTAAATACCGTGTAAAAGGGCCCTCCCCGTCTTTGTAATTAATTGACACGTTACACCACTCATGGCTTGCCGCAGCGCCAATGGTGGGCGCTCAGAGCTCCCCCCAAAACCCACAATTTCACGTCTGCAAACACTGTCTTCATCCACTTGACTCCTAGGGCCCGCCCACACGTGGCCAGCCTTTTTTCGCTCTTTTTTTTAATGCCTCCTCTCCTCTGATCTCTGCAGGTCCGGTGTGTGCACGGCAACCTTATATGGACTGGAGTCTCCGACTATGGCTTATTCTGGCCAGGCAGCAGGCAGCCGCAGCTCAGCGCTCCTCAGCAGGACTCCCCAGTGAAGGCACCTGGACACGCGGACGTGGGCTACGACCGGCCATCTCCAGCCGCAGCTGAGCACAACTCGGCCGGACCCTCCAGTAAAGGCAACTGGGCACCCTGACGTGTGGCTACCGGCAGCTACCCCTGCATCACACCACCAACCGGGCGCTCCTCGCCAGAACTCTCCATTGAGGGCCCCTGACTCCGCACCCTGGGGCTTCGGCCAGCTACCCCATCTCTCTGCCAACATCTGCACCTCAGTGCGCCTCGGCGGGATCGGCAGACTTCCCTGCTTCCCACCACCAGCTGCACTCAGTGCTCTTCAGTCGAACTGTACAGTGAAGGAACCTGGCCACCCTGCCGTATGGACACGGGTAACCACTCCTATACTCCACCTCCAACAGCATCTCAGGGCACTTAGCAGGACCAGAAGCCACCCCTGCACCACACCTCTAGTCAAGAGCGCTTCAGCAGGAAGGACCCTCTATTGACGTCCACCCTGACTTGGGGAGACAGCCATCCACCCGCACCTCACCACATCCAGCTGCAACTCAGTGCACTTTAGCAGAACCACCAGCCACCCTGTGCTCCACTCCAGCTCAGAGCGACTTCTGCGCTCCGCCCTGCCGTGGGGCGACTGCCAGGCGCCCTGGACCTCACTGTCACCTGCAGCGGTTCAGGAGGGGCCTGAAGCGAAGGCACCTGGGCACATACACGTGAGGCTACCGGCCGCCAACACTGCAGCCCACCAAACCCAGCTGCAGCTCAATGCGCCTCGGCAGGACCCTTCAGTGAATGCACCTGGCCACTGTGCCGTCTCTTGACCGGTAGCCACTCCACCACGGCCACATTGGCGCGTGCTCCTCGCCCCAGCCTGCCTCGCCATCACCTGTGCTCGACCTCCTCGCCTGATCCTTGGATTGTGAGGACTGGAACCACCGAAAACACAGTGGGCACCACATCCCAGCCCCAGAGCATGGCGCTGGGCAGCACCAAGACGGGCTTTTCGGTGAAGGACATTTTAGACCTCCCCGACACCAACGACGAGGATGGCTCAGGGCCCGAGGGGGCTGACGAGGAGACGGAAGGGGAGGAAGCCCCCAAAAAGCAGAGCCCGCTGGAGACGGTGCAGAGCCTGCCACCGAAGAACCCGTTCTACGACAACAGTGACAACCCCTACACCAGGTGGCTAGCCACTACAGAGAGCATCCAGTACTCCTGTAAGTACCTGAACCAGCTAGCGCGCGCGCCTGCCTGCCCGTGCGCGCTCGCGCTTCATGCACTTCTTTTCCGATAGAGCACCTGCTTAGTTGTGTGACACCTGTCAGGGAAAGGGACTATTTTTCTCTAGAAAGGTGGCATCTAAAATGTGTATTAGTCTAATAAGGGTATCACCCGGCGCGACTGATTTTTTAAAAATACTGTTTTCTCAGATCCTTACTTTTCGTGACACCTGGCTGTCTCAGCGCCCTCCCCACTCCCAGCCTGCGGATGGGAGTGGGGGCGAGTAAAAGGCTTGGCTTATCTCCTGCATGCTGTAAACTCTCACTGGTGATACTGGCAGCCTGCCCCGGGCGGCTGATTCATTCATTTGCAAGAAAGTTCTGAATCAAAGCCCCTCACTTGGGCACTTACTTTCAATCCGGCTGTTCCGATTAGTCCATGCCTTGCGCATCTCGTAATATAAGCACAATCTTTCCGATTTCTCGTGGCTGGAATGTGTATTTTTTCATCCTGTGACTCGGAGATGCGCACCAACTCCGAGCAGCCACAAACAGCAAACTCTGGAGACAGAGAAGGCTTTGTGTGCCGCCCGACCCCCGCTCGACTCTGGCTTTTTTGGCAGTTCCAGCGCACAAATGGTGCCATGGATGTGCCCTGATCAATGAGACGACTGTTGGACTATTCTTTAAGAATCGATCCACGTACTTTGCCGGGTAGCAGAGCTCTCTGGGGTGCACACGGACAGGCTCTTCCCGAATGGGTTTTTAAAATCAGCGAGGGACAGCGGAGCGCCGGGCCTTTGCTCCGCGGTACAATGCGCTGTCCAGCGCGCTGGCGCAAAGGGTGGCTGAGGCCACTGCTGATTCCCGGCCGTTTCCAGAGATAAGGCCAGACTGGTATGTGCGATTGGTACTGAGGCAGCTTCTCTCTCACTATCATATCTCTACCAATCGAGTTATTGATTTCCACAGATATAATTATTTGTTTCTCTTATCGGGTCTGGCATTTTAAATACTCACCCTTTACAATTGCGCGCAATCATGCTGGTTAGTCAGTTTCTAAGCGTTTCCAGCTTTGACAGAAAGAACACTGGCTGTATGATTTTAAAAAGGTAAAATTATTAATTTGAATTGGCATATATCCCATTAAAAAACAACGTATGCATTAATTTTATATGTTTAAACACACTGAACAACGAAAAGGATATAGTTTAACCAGTAAACGCTTTGAAACGTGTGCCTTTTAGCAAGTGTTAAACATATCAAAGAGGCCGATTCTATTTTAAGATTATATAAATGGTAGCCGAGGATAGAACATTTTAAAGGGACGGAAGTAAATGTTGAAATCCGTTCCAATAAACAGTATGATTTTAACCGCCTGTTTACACATGCGAAGGAGTGTATAGAAAAAAAAATCCTTAGCACCCAAGTGGAGATTTTTACGCAAAGTATATGATTGGAAAATTATTTTTAAAACTATTAAAACCAGGCTGTAAATTGTGAACATGGTACACGAGATATAACCTGGTAGACTTTAAGACCATCTCTAGAGAAGGGTGTAAACCTAGTAAATGAGAATGGAAGAGTGACTTTTTTTTAATACATTGTACCAATATAAATACAATGTCCTCTTTCTCCCTTAACTTGCCATTTCCCGTTTCTTTATTGTTTATTTCTTTAGCCCTAGTGAAAGCAGGGGCTTACATTTTAAAAAACACTTCTAAAATGGATTATGCTTTTAATCAACTATACTATAGTTTTAAAGGAGGCATATTTTTGAAGCAGGAATTTTACAAACCATTTTATAAATTTAGCGCGGAATAAAAAAGAAAACAGATAAGTGATGAAAAGAAGAAAAACAGCAATTCTGTTGAGATCCATGTGTTTACCAGAGTACACGATGACCTAATGCCGTGTATGGACGAATCTTCTAAGAACAAATGCACACTGATAACGATTTGGAAAGGAAAAATATGTATATTTTAACCAAGTACACGAGGGTGTGAATGAAGTCAGGCTTAAAAGACCACATTCATCTAGGATACAAAGCAAATGTACCCGAATGTAAATGTGGGTATCAGATATATTTCCCAAAACCTTAATAAATTATTCTATGACTAACAAAGTATGTTGGTTTAAGCTGGCTCCTTGTCCTTAACATGTATAATACTGACAAATTCACAGAAAATCCTAGTCACATTGATACCTACTTCTATTAACATGTTTATTTTTAACAAAGTGAATTAGAGCGGAAAGGAGGGTGTGGTTACATTTAAAGGACTTACCTTTCACGTCTGCTTGTATAACAAGAAATAGAAGACAGGCAGAGATTTAGAGGTCTATTTAATGTCCCTGCCCCATACACTTTATACGTCAAACAAAGCACACAAGGGTGGGAGATTTTTTATGGGCACGTGAGAAGCCCCTTTCCCAAACCTTATATGCATCCAAAGGCACATAGGGCGGAAGGCATATGTAGGTGTATTTGTGATAGCCCTTTTCATACCTTTATGCTTCAAAATATGACACAGAAGTGTGGGATGTATATGTGGGTCTACATGAAACCCCTTTCTCATACCCTGTGTGCCTCAAACTAGGCACACAAGTGCGGGAGGCTTATGTGGGTATGTGTGAACGCATTCTCAATAGCCTGCATGTTGCATAGTTGAAGGCTATTATTAACAAGTATGCTATTGATAAAGTTCGCACGAGTTGAAACGCATGTGAACATACTTTAAACTGCTCTCTCTTAGTCTGTGTATTTCTTACAAAGTGTACATGGGTGGGAGAGCTATGTGTCTATATACTAAACCTTTTTACTACTGACCTGTCACTCTTTATAGAAGGTTCTACACTCTACGTGCTCGTATTTAAACCAATTAATAATAGCATTTGTACTTTTACCGGGTATATGGATATAAGAGTTATGCATCCATACATTAAACCCCTTTATTATCAACATGTAAACTTGTAACAGAGCAGAAAGGGGTCTAAAATATCTATTAAAATGTCCAAGAGGTATGTGCCTGTACATCACACGTATCACCAATAACTCGTACGTGTTTTAAAAAGTATACAATGGTGGAAGGGGTTTGTGTGGATACGTCACACTTCTTCCTATGAAAGTGTGTGTTTCTGAAAATGTAGATAAGGGTTAATAAGGGTTACAGTACCCGACTCTTATAAAATATAAAAAGTTATAGGTGATATGCGGTTAATATCTTACTATTAAAGCGCTAGCTTCTAATAATGTATAAGGGTATAGGAGGCATGCGTCTATACGTTGAACTGCTTCCCTTACGGCACCTGCTGCTAATTAAATATACACAGCTATAGATGGTATGTGGTTCTAAGTTAAATGTCTTACTATTAAAGAGTGTGCGTCTAATAATGTAGATACGGTATAGGAGCCATGCGGCTACTCGTTCAACCACTGCCACTAAAGTATCTGCTTCTAATACAGTATAAAAAGCTGCAGGCGGTGTGTGGCTATAGGTTCATATCTTACTATTAATTGTATGCTTAAATAACGTATAGGGTGCATGCGTCTATACCTTACATACCATACTATTAAAGTGAATGGACTGTGGTCGCGTGACCTGACCTGTGCCTTCTCTCCACAGTGCACGGCCTGGCATCCGGTCACTCCCAGCAGGATCCCTCCTCCCCCAAGTCCCCGGACCCTTCAGCCGATGAGTCCCCGGACACCGAAAAGGACCCGTCGGGCTCCGGCAGCGGCGGCAGCAGCGAGGCGGGGAAGAAGCGCAAGCGGCGGGTGCTCTTCTCCAAGGCGCAGACCTACGAGCTGGAGCGGCGCTTCCGGCAGCAGCGCTACCTGTCGGCGCCCGAGCGGGAGCACCTGGCCAGCCTCATCCGCCTGACGCCCACCCAGGTGAAGATCTGGTTCCAGAACCACCGCTACAAGATGAAGCGCGCCCGGGCCGAGAAGGGCATGGAGGTGACGCCGCTGCCCTCGCCGCGCAGGGTGGCCGTGCCGGTGCTGGTGCGGGACGGCAAGCCGTGCCACACGCTCAAGGCGCAGGACCTGGCCGCCTCCTTCCCGGGAGGGCTGCCCTTCACCGCCTACAGCGCGCAGTCCCTGCAGCAGCACATGCAGTACAGCGCTGCGCACTACAGCTCGGCCAGCAGCAACGCGCAGTACCCGGCGACGCACCACCTGGTGCAGGCGCAGCAGTGGACCTGGTAAGGCAAAGAAAAGAAACATTTTTATACTGCTGCGCGGGGCGCACAGAGCTCAAACTCTGGAAAAGCAAACCAATCCAACAGAAAAGACTCCAGTGAAGCTACGGAGAAGTGTATTGCTGCTTGCGTCCACCGAACGCACAGACTGCGCTCCAAAAACATTAAAAAAACTAAAGAACTGTCGTGGGAACAATATTATTTTTTCTGCTCAGAGCACAATGCTTTAAAAGATTAAAAACATTCATTGAGAGAAAGGACTTTCCTGGAAAAATGTTGGCATTTTTTTCTGCACATAGCTTACAGATACAGCTGCAAAACTTAAAACATTGAACATAGGAAAATATTAATAATATTATTATAATTATTATTATGGACTTTTTTCTTTTTTGGGGATATTTCGATTCACCATGAAACCTTTTTTTTCTGCTCGCCATGTTTACAAAGTTCTGCTCCCTCTGCCTACCTACAAGTGAAACATAAATCGAACTCTTGTGTTTTTGTAAAGTATGTTTGCGTGCTGTAGATATGTTGTCCGTTGTGTATAAAGCAAGTGAAGGACACTTTTCAAATATAGAGCGTTTTATTCTCCCCGTTAACTTTTTTAATAAACAGTTTTTAAATATTTATGGTTACAGACGAAACAAATTAGGCAGCGTTATAAAGTCCCTCCTTTCATTGTAAGCTCTAAGGGTTAGTTATTGCACGCCTGAGCAACTCTGGGGAGTTGTTTGGTGACACGAAATCTAACCCGCCTTCAAACTCCGAAAAAAGAAATCAAAACGTCTGTTTAGGTGGTTTTCATCGACATTTTACAACAAGCATTGTGTACAAGTCCTAAAAAAAACGAAGGGGTATTGTGACCTTTTTTCGCCATTTTTATAAGAATTGTAATAAAATGCGGCGTTTTAAAAGGTAAGATTGTTCTGTTGTGTGTTGGTTGTGTTGGTAAGGCTTTCATTGCACACAGGGGCAGGGACGCATTCATTATTATTTTTATTGTAACTAATAACGCGAGTATTATTATATTATTATTAACATTATTATTATTTTCAGGAGGCCTAACTTTTGCTCGATATTGGCTCCCACCTCAAGTATAGCGTTGATCCAGGTTGTGCATTTTATATGCAAACAGCCGCTGTTTTCATAACATGTGCTGACATTAACATTAATAACAAGTAAGGAAACGTGTCCCAGTTAGTGCATGGTTCTGCCATAAGTGCAAGTTTCACAAGTGCGTTCGGGGTGTGTCTGCTTCCACAAACATTTACTTCCGTTTTGTCCCAGGAGTGATGGACGGTTGATGTCCCGGCTCTTCTGGCGGCTGCTTCTAGGTTGAGGTGTCCCGTCTGGGGCTCTCAGTGGCTCGAGAGAGGTGGAAAGTAAACCTTGCCTCACTTCAGGTTAGGAGTAAGTGGCCCTCCAGCCAAGGAGCTTTTACAGATAGTGGCTACAGTATTACAATCCACACCCGACCCCTTTGTTCCCCTTCCACGAGCCACGGGGGCCACAGACTCCGTCTGAATTGCACTTTTCCCCCTTGAAATGTTTGAACTGCACATTGGACCCTTCGCTGCTTGGCTCAATTAATCCGTCCATGAAAAGGGCTGGGCACATTACCCCTCTTACTCCTTCCTTTTCTTTTTTTCTCTTTTTGTAATTCTGGGAATATTGAAATAATCCCAGTTTGAAACTTTGACGATACAGGGTGCATAAGTGGCATAACAAAGACACCATAAAAAACGTGGTTTACAGATATCTTGTGATAATACTGGTCATCACAATTGGGGGTGGAGGGGCTGACATTTGGGAAAGCTAGCGTCGGGTTCAGTGTCTAGTTAATGCTGCCAAGCGTGTCACGTTTTAGTGAATTGTGTGGCTTTTAGAAAGTATATGTACACTAGTGTGAGCGTGTGGGTGTGTATGCGCGCTCGCGCGCATGCCGCTGCTTAGAGTCTATACCGTTTAGGGTGGAGCTGTACACTGTGTGTGTACACTGCTCAGGGTGTACAGTACAGTTAGGGTGTGCTTGTACAACGTGTAGAGAGCATGTGTACCTGAGGGTGTACACTGTTCAGACTGTCTATAAAATATTTAGACTTGCTAAGAGGTATAAAGTGTGTGGGCCCCGTTTAGAAAGTGTGCTGGTACGTACGCAATGTTCGGAGTCCATGTAAACTGTTTAGAGGGTGGTTGTACCCTGTATTGTGTGTGTGTGCGCGTGCGTACACTGTCAGTGCGCGTGCGCACATCGTTTACCGTGTGTTTTCCCAATAGATAGTTGGGTGTGGGCTGTTCCGGGTTTGCACACTGTTTGGAATGGGCGCCGTGTTTAAAGTGAGTCTGCACAGTTTAGAACGTATGGGGGTCCGCGTGCCAGAGTGTGAGCGCGCGCGCGCCAGTTCTCCGACTGGACAGTTCGATCCCTCCCAGCGCTTGGCGAGACGAACACTGGCAGGAAACGGCCTTGTTATTGGCTTTGCGCCTGTTTATTGGTTGTTGCTGCATTATATCCCAAAGCTTAATAGGACTCCGCTGTTAACATAAACAATTATTAGGGATGAGCGTGTGTGGGGTACGAGTGGCAACCAAAGGCGCATATTTGGAGGGTAGTCCACCCACGCACCTCACCAAAGCACCTCCACCTGCTAATGTGCAGTCACTTCACGACTGAGCTTCCCGCGTGGGCGAAGGGCCGTGACCCGGGGGGCAAACGTGACGCAGAGTAGGTCTGTGGTTGCCGGTGTCAGTCTCATTTCATTTAAACCCACGGGCAGGAATGAGTATCTGAAAGAGAGCCTCGACAAGATGTCCACAGAGTGTAACGTGTTAAAAAAAATAACGATAAGTGTAGGGTGCACAATTCTCATTTGGAGCCAGTGGTCGGTGCTGCGAAACCTGTGACTTCCTAGTGCCAGAGCTACCTGGACCTGATTCCACCTCATGCTCCTTTCTTCCCCCACCACTTTCTGTACCTTTATCTCACTCTTGTGGCTTTTTCATGCCTGCTTTCACTCTATATTGCTATCTCCTTATATGTCTCTCCCCCCTTTTCCCAATTTCTCCATCCATCTTTGTTGCCCAGAGTCAACGTATAGCGATGAAAAAATAAGTCCTGGTCCCCAGAAATGACTGCCATTGGCCAGCACTCGGCCAGCACATTGGCCAGCACCCGGCACAAATTAGGCGCTGCCGAATACTTGTGTCTGTGTGTGGCAGGTAGCTGGTATCCTGGGCTGTGTTGATTAAGGGGCGGTGTAATTTCGCTAAGAAACGCTGCCCATACATAGTCACCACGCATAGGTGGTGGCCATCTTGAGCGGTTAAACGCAGCTTCAGTGTTGGACGTGTGGAGAATATGAGGCAGGCGCCCGATTAGGTGGGATTGCACTCGCTGAAGTTTGCACCATCTTTTCCTTATTGAACCGAATTTCAATGCGGTTAATGCAAATTAGCAAACACATTCGCACGCACTGATTCATGCAACAATGTGAACATTTTACCAGAGGACAAAAGCAACACGGTCACCGACGGAACAGAGCGATAGGTTTGGTGCAAATACTGATGTAAATTTACGCCGGCACCAATGCAATCCATGTTATCAGACGATGGTGGCACGCGGCAGGTGTACTGTACCCCACGTGCAGTGGTGGGTGCGGTGAGTGCCTCCTGAGCACATTATGGGCTGAAATGGGGCAAGAGGGTATAATGGGACATTCTGCAAGAGTCGAACGGATGCTTCGGAGAAAGAACCTGCACTTTGTGATTAATGCCACTGCTTTCTTCCTCCCAGAATGCACAGTCTTTTGTCTGGGCACACCTAAGTGTCACCTAAGGAAATACAAACTGCAAGTTACTAAGGTAAAACAGCACCCTCGCCAGTGTGACTGCACTATTTATTTTATCGAGGTGCTTGATGCATACCCAGTTTAAAATACACAAGTTAGTTTTTAAGGAGCTATGTAGGCAGCAATCAAACAGACGAGTACTCGAGTCCTGCAGGGCTTAATTTGAGCCAGTGGTTGCAGGTGGTGCCCACCGGGACAACACTTATTTTTACTGATCAGACTTTGATCCACAGCAAGAGAGAGAAAAACACAAATGGGAAAGAAGAAGAAACATAAAAATGGGAAAACAAGAAAGGAAGAAAGCAGGGAGGAAAAGGGGCAGGGGGAGTGAGATACAGAGACAGGAAGAATAGGGTGGTCGAAGTAAGAGGCATGAGGTGGAATCAAGAATACACAGCTTTGGTGTGTGTGCGTTTTTGCCTGTGTGTGAAAATTCCTGGTGAAATCCTACAGGCACATCACCATACCCGACTGAAAGCACCTGCGCTGAAATAGTTATCACAAAATACATTAATTGGTGGGTGTACCTCCTCACAAGCCCCCCTGAAGGTACGCCCGACTGTATGATGCCTGATACATTACAATGCACCTTCCACACAACTGAACAGAATAGAAGGGGTAGGGGCGAAGTAAATATCTACCTCGAACACATGCATGTTTGTTTTTGTATAATTTATATGTGGATAGATCAATTAATCTAGCTGTCAACCTAACAGGATATATTTATGGATGGTTTCTGCTGTGCTAATAGACAGAAGATATTCCTAATTTAATCACTTATGCGTCGCAGATCATAAAACACATATACACTATTTTGTGATTTGGGATAAACAGCCTGTGCGGAAGGGGTGGGTCCCTCTCCGCCCTCCAGATCAGGAGCATAGCCGGCCTCTCGCCGTTTTCAGTGCGCTGCGGCGTCAGACAGCAGTCACTCCCCTCTGTTTCGGGCTCTTATTAAGTGAGCGAGGGCCGCGGAGACCTGTGTGGCCGCCCCCACCGGCGGAGGGGCAGTGTGCGCAGTCTATCTTTGAACAATATACAGTAGCAGCACAAAACGCGCTCAATGCGGGAGGCTGGGCGCCGAGGATGTCAGGGGCGTGCATACTGAGGAAGGGGCGCCGGGACAAGCAGCCTCTCCTTTCTCTCTTCATGAATGGGCTGCTGGGGGGCAGTGCATCCCCGAGCCCCTCCGGGTTTTGTCCGGCCTGTCACTTGCGTCCATTGTGGGCCGTGTCGTACATGCTGCAGCCCATATGGACAGCTGGGCCCGGGGACCCCGCGACACCCAAACTGTGTCCAGCTTTCAGGCGCGCCATTGTTGTCTCTGAAAGGAAGACGAATTAAAAATTCGTGCGATATCTATTCTGGGGGAGGGTTGAAGAGCCAGAAGCCTCATTTCTCAAGGCCCAGTGGCATGTTTGTGTCTGGTTCCACGGGCGTAGTACCCAGCCAGGGCCATGGACCTATCGTTAAATAACAGGCTGTGCAGCCATCTCACGGTGACAGGTCGCTGGCCGGTCACTACCACCAGCTCCCATACCCTGGAGATTTCATGGTCGGTCAAAGGGGCTACTTCACGAGGACGGAGGGCGCAGGCCACGCTGTCAGGCTAACGAGATCAGGGGCTCCCACCATGTCCTCCTAGCGCCCAAGTACAGCTGTTTATAGCGCTTACGATACGAACCTTTGCAGAAAGCGACGTTGTTGGTCTTCTCGCCACCGTGATAGGGACGGACATGAGATACCTCAGGAGGCTCCCAAATTCACAACATCTTATAGCTCACCACACTATGAGGGGCACACAGTAGTCACTAATGGGTATTATTTTAGCTTATTTTAAATAGGGGTAAGTGGTGCACGTCACAATTTCAAAGCACCGTAAATAATAGATATCAACGTCACTTACTTAGAAGTATCCGACATTGAGGTATCAGGCGTCAACACGCGTATTATCTGAACATGTATACATAGGACATAGAGGTAGAACGGGAAATGCCTCATCAGATGGCAGAGATTCGATACCAAATGAACTCTGTCTTATTTTTAGGTGAATAATGTAAACTTTACAAAGCAAAGGGCTTTTTAAAGGGAAACCATCTAATTTCTAGTTAGATTCTTCATCTCTACTAAACCCTACATTGTTTTAAAATCTATCTATCTATCTATCTATCTATCTATCTATCTATCTATCTATCTATCTATCTATCTATCTATCTATCTATCTATCTATCTATCATGGTCATTGCTGAGGGTAGGGAGGGGTCAGGAGAGGTGTAGCCTCCAGTGGGTCTGGAAACTCCTCCACTCTATCAGCAATGGTAATAGCTAGTAAGTGACTCACTTCACGCCTTCAGATATGGTCTGTGCCATGCCATCTTCAGGTGTATTTGCTTTAAAAAAATATTTAACCAGAGTTCAAGGGGCTACACGCAGGTAGGTGGACCACGTCCCTCCAGGTCATTAGAGACACTTTTTCCAATCCTGGACTTTTTTATGATAGCCTAATGCATTGTGGGTGTTGCAGTAGTCATTTACTTCAATTGAACTAATCAGACTAAGCACAAGCAATCGGAGATTTGTAGGTTCAGGACTGGAGACAATGTCCATAATGACCTGGAGCATGGTGGTCACTCTGTATGCAAGGGGCACTAGTTCTGCATTTTTTGTGGTGGTGGAGGTTGTTCTGTAACTTGACACCCCAGCTGTTCACCCAGTTCAGCTACAAAGACACATCTCCCTCTCTCTTTCTCTCTCACACACCACCCTCTCTCTCCTCACACACACCACATATAGGGGCATATTTACAAGCCCCTTGCACTGCCTTAGGACCATCTTAGCATCATTTTTTTGATGTTAAGGAGGCCTTTGACCATGCCATATTTATTAAGTGGCACAATGCATCCATTGCGCCCATTTGTAACCCCTTGCACCACATTATGCCTGTGCCAGATATAATATTTGCAAGCGAGGAGATCCCCGTTACGAGGCCCAATAAAATGAATGGCACAGTGAAATTTACAAGATTTCGATGTGCCATTTCTTCCATCATTTTTAACACCTGCTCAGAGCAGGCGTTGAAATGACGCATCCACTGAAATCAATGAGCATCCTTGTGTTATGCTGCACTAACATCAACATTTTTGACACTAGTGCAGCAAAGCACCACAATAGCGTCAACATGTTGATGCTTTTGGCCTAACGATCACCATGGTGCGCCTTACACCACTTTCATGTAAGTATGCCCCATAGTTTCCTGTTCTCTTGAAGATCTTTCTATTATTCCTATGTATAGATAAGCCTCTTTACCTGCCCTGCACTACGACAGGGTGCACAAACCATGTCTGTTGCACAGAAGGGTGAATGGACTGCTATAAGATCTTGATACTGCCAGATAGTGTTGCTGGTTGCAACGAAGTGACTTGGTGCGGATTCATAATGTTTCTCAGTTTATTTTTATTTGTATGTATACACCTATTCGGCTCTGAACATTAATGGTGTCTTGTTACTGGGGACCTGCCTACTGAGCAATGAAAAAGGGAAGGAGGCCACTGACACCTGGTTTTCAAACATAGCAGTTCATTACAATGGGTAGTTTACAGGAAACATGCTACTCCTATGGATTACTGTAATAATTCTGCAAATTCTGTCATTTTACCAACGAGAAACCCTACATAAAAGAACAAATAAGTAAAATGTATTCTGTGTTCCAGACTGTGCAGTTTAGTTCTACACACATTCACAAACCACTCAACACTTGATCATGTCTTTTTTTAAAATTATAATGCAGTAACTGCAATGCAGATTATTTCTCTGTCGCTCTGTAAATAAATACTCACACATGTGTGTAAAAAAAGACTGGGGGTGAAAATACATAAAATGTCAATGGAAAGTAAAAAGGAAGAAACATGACATTTTTTCATGAAGGTAAAAATTAAGACAGCATTCAAAATATATTTTCATTAATTAAAAGAAATATCATAGGATTACAGTTAGTGAGAGTTTACGGCCAAAGGTAGGTAAGTTAGGGTTAGTTTTAGGGCAGCCATTACCTTTGCAGGGAGAGGGAGCATTTGCACGTGTGTGTGTAGGGGGCAAAGTGTGTTTGCGTGTGTGAGCATGTATGCCATGGCACTGAAAATAAATGTGGCCCAGTAGCACTTTATTTATAGAAACTGCATCAGTAAAGGAACATTTGCACACTTATTGCTTCAATGCATAGATTAAATTGCAATTTAGTATCTAACTCTTCAGTGCAGGGAAATTGAGGAGAAAAACACTGTTTACTGACTCACAGAGTGCATATTTCATTTTACTTACACAAGAGATTAACTCTCCTACTCTCCTGACCCCATGCCCCTCCCCCACTCTATACTGGTATAAAATAGCATGTTGCACGCAGTACATCTGTATAAGCATTGAGCAGGTCATGGATCCCTTCTCTCGACAATGATAATAAAAAGCTTACTACACCCTCCACAGCTGCATATGTTTTATGGCATGGCATTTTTCGTGTGCATTTGTCTTTAAAAAGGTATGTATTCAGATCTAGGATTCAAGAGTTTCAGTAAGCGAAAATCACATTGAAGAGACCACATGACACTTAGGAGACTTGTTTCCAAGTGTAACACAATTGTAATATGCAAGCTTTAAGACAGTAAATAGTTTATTTTGTCAATGTCTCTCTTTTGTGGTAATAAAATTGAATTTTACCTTTTCACTTGAGTAATGTGTGTGTGTGAATGTGTGTTTATTAGTTTATTAGTATTACACATACACACATATATTCACTTAAAAAAACAGAGGTTACCAGGACGTTATAGTTAGGTCCTGAATTTACTCGCACAAGACCAGAGAAATTCAGCAGTTAGGGTTAGAATTATTTCAAGTAACTATAACTCATGGTCTAAGGTAACTATTACTCATGCCCCACCATGCACAGTTTTTTCTTCAATAATTAGACTTCTAATGTTTATTTGATTTTTTTTGACGGTATGAAAGTTGTCATGAGTGCTGTAATATCTGGGATAATTAGCAGTGCATGGCGAGAGCGCGAGTTGTAGTTACCTAAATAACTATACCTTCTGAATTTCTCTGTTTTTGTGCGAGTAAATTCAGGATCTAACTATAACATTCCTGTAACCTTTGGTTTTATAAGTGAATTTCTAAGGGTTTTTTTCATTCAATTTCCTAACTATAATATCTCTGAGACCTTTGTTTTTTTCAGTGAGTTTCTATGTTTTTTTTAAACGTAAAGTCATTTTCTTTACAATACGTAAATCCAACCACTGCCATTCTCAGCCTTTGACCGTGCGCGACAAGGGTTGGCCTCAGGGCCTGGCCTGCATCCAGGCCTTGCAGCCAACCCCCTATAACCACCCAACCCCACGCCACACACGGCACAGGGGTTGGCCACTTTGTCTGGCCTGCAGCAGGTCCCTGTGGCCAACTCCCCTAACCACCTAACCCCATGCTGCGTAAGGCATTTGGCTGTGCGCAGCAGCAGTTGGCCACAGGGCCTGTGTCTCTGGGTGTGAGAATAGGTGTGAGAGGGTGTCCCTTGGTGTGAGAGTGGTTGTCAGAGTGTCTCTCTGGGTGTGAGGGTGGGTGTGAGAGGGTCTATGTGGGTGTGAGAGTGGGTGCGAAAGTGTGTGATTGCACTCCAATTGATGAAAAATGCATTCACCACGACAAAGGATTTCAGATTGTTTTTCCATATGGAATCGCAGAGTAAACGTACTTGCCTTGCCTTTGCCAAGCCCAGGAGTTAGGATCATTTGTCCTTTCCAGAAGTGGAGCTTCAACTGGGGCATCTGCTACATTTATATTTGTAAGTGCTTCCTGTTGGGGTTTAATTTCTGTGAAATAAGCAGCATGGCCAGAAATGAAGCTCACCTGCTTGTTTATCTAACAAGAGTCCACAGTTTTGCACAAAATGTCTATCCACCTGAAGCCCTTTCTACTCGTTAGTTAAGAAGTGTTACCTGGATGATTAAATGTCCAGTGAGGGGGAGGGGGGCTGCGCGGACCCCCTCCCCAGTCTTAACTCAGCCCCGGAGACCCCACCCCCCAGGGCCTGGCCCTCTCTTATGGGTGCCCTCCAGGGCAACTAGTGGACAATGGGACTGCAGGGGAGCCTCAAGGCCCCCGCAGCCCCAGCTGGCTCCACACCTCCTGCAGGAGCTGGCATTGCTGTCACAGACAGGGAGCTGCTAAACATGCAGCACCCTGTCTGTGAGAGCAATAGTTTCCTGTGTTTCCCTGCCTGCATGTCTGCAGGCAGGGAAACAGCAGAAACCTCTGCTACCAGCAAGCGAGAGCATTGATTGTTTAGCCCGGAGAGGAGGCAGACACCGGGGCTGCGGGGGGTGCACGCCCCTCTCAATAATTGAATGTTAGCCCTGGGGAGGTGGTGGTCCCTGGGAATGTCTGTGGGGAGGGTCCGCAGCACCACCTCTACAGTAATAAAGCAAGGGAGGTGGTGGTCCCCAGGGCATGGGGGCGCGCAGCCCCCTGCACACTAAAAAATATAAACCCCAGAGAGGTGGCATCTCTGGGGCATGAATATGCCAATGCCCCCCTTCCTTTATTTCTTACTTGCCCCGGGGATCTGGCCCACTGGGGGGCTTTACTAAAACAAGTACAGGAGACTACGCGTATTTTTTTTAAATTATTTTTGCCTACAAATTATGAGCTATAGCTTTTTTTAAAGCTGTCCTGCATTAACCTGATTATATTATATTTTGTTACACATATCTAACAGTTTTTCTGCTGTGTTTAATTTTGCACTACAGAATATACTTCTACTCTTTATGTCTGCAAACATTCTATCTCTTTCATATGATAGACCAACACATCAAGCATTTATGCAGTTTGTGGGAAGACTGATGGTGTGAACATTTATCATTAGGAATAAAGTCACCCCTGCAGTACTTTATAAAGATTTTGCAAGTCACCTTGGAGATCCAAGACCTTTAGCCTCATTCCTCCATATGGCAATGGAACTCCCTGCTCAGTGCTGACTTAAAATATGCTTATGGCATAGTGTACTTTATCCGATAGATAGATAGATAGATAGATAGATAGATAGATAGATAGATAGATAGATAGATAGATAGATAGATAGATAGATAGATAGATAGATAGATAGATAGATCGATCGATCGATCGATCGATCTTAGCTGGTGCAAAATAGGGAGCATGGGCTGGAGCAATAGAGAGGGAGAATGAAAGAGCCAGAGAAAGAAAGAGAACAGGAGAGTATCTGAATGGGAGAAAGATTAAAATATGTTGCAGAGTCTAGATAAGGTGAACCCTGCATTCAAAAAATACAAGAAATAGAAAGTGTGCAGAAAAAAAAAGTTTTAGTAACACATTTTACATTCCTGCTGCGGTTTTGACAATGTAGCTGTGTGAAATCCCCTACAGGAAAATGTCTCCGGAGCTCAGGTAAATACACTCACACCCTTCTTCAACAATGAGTACCCCCAATGTGCTTATCGGGCCACACAACTCACTACAAAAGGCTTGCATGGGTAAACCGTAATCGGCTGTATAGAGTGCAGTGCAATGCAATGTCAATTACATGCAATAGCAAATACAAGTCAATAGTTTGTTCCGCAGAATAATTGATTGTTTTTGATTGTCTGACTGACTCAACGCACCTTATTTAGCGAAGATCATTGCTGATCTCAACAACACCAACAGTTTATATAACATTACAATGCAACACCGTAGCGTTGTTCTCGATAGGTACATTTGGTACATAATCGAGTTTGTCGAAATACATCATATGTTTGTACTTAATGTAACCTTGAAAAGTCTGTACTAGACTAAACACGTGCCGGCTTGTGGATGCATGTTTTCATTTGAAAAACTGGAATCGTTGTGATTAAACCGAGAAGAAGAGAAATAATGTTTTAGATCACTTATTCAAGACAAGTATTGCTATTGTCTGCATTAACCGTGGTCCGGTGTGCCAATGTAATTTTGGATTGGATGGTTACCCATTTTGAGGTAACAACATATGGAACGCCGTCTGTGTAGCAGGGTGTTGGACACTGTCAGTATCATTGGACTTACTCAACGAAGACATTCAACATTTACAATGAGATACTAACCTGAAATGTATAAATGATGTGCCATTGATTTGGACCACTGCCACCTCTATGTTCACGTGTCAAGACCAACAGCTGATATGTTGCCCCTTTCCATTAGTGCCGGAATGGCCTGTTATCCCACCGAGCATTTCTAGGTGGGCTGGAACCGCTGGAGGCCGATTTTGAAAGCCCAGGGCGCTCTCTTTCCCCAGATCCCTCAGGTCATTTGCAGCAGGCACAGGGGGCTTTAAGAGAGTAATGGGAGTGAGAGAAAGGATGGATGGAGAGAGAGAGACAGCGAGGAGAGGAAGGGAAGTGCTGGTTCAACCTTTCGTTTACCAGGGCCGGCTACTTCTGGTTCCCTGGCAAGGTCATGCTTTCCACCAACATTAAATATCTCTTCCAGAGAATATAAAATACAGAACCTTCCTCTGCCCGAGACCCTCTCAGAGGGAAGCTGTCTCTTCCCTTACAATCGGATTTTACTTAAAAGTAGAACAGGGGCGCTCTGTACTCTCAGAATCTGTGTGTTTTGGATAAAAACTAGGGTAGAATGCTTGAATTTTTCAGATCCTAGAATCCGCGTGTACTGGAATGCCAGAACCCGAGTGTTCTCAAATCCAATGCGCTCCTTGTTCCACAGGGCTGGTACTAGCGTACTTTTGAATGCTAACACGTGAGTGTTTTCAAATCCTAGAATTGAGTGTTCCACAACGCTGGAACTCGAAAGTTCTTCTATCAGAAAATCCTAGAATTGAGTGTTCTGAAGCGCTATAACTCCAATGTTCTGGAATCATGTAAACTGGGGGTTATCCCGAATGTTCTCGATTCCTAGAATTGAGTGTTCGGTATCAGGGGGAAACGAATGTTCTCCAATCATAGAATCTGAGTGTCCTCATGAGTGTTCCCGAATTCTAGAATTGAGTGTCCCATAACGCTGGAACTCGAATGTTCTCGAATCATAGAATCTGATTGTTTCCCGAGTGTCCCCGAATCCCAGAACTGAGTGTTCTGGAAACAATGTTCTCGAATCATATAATCTGGGGATTAGCTCGAGTGTTCTCGAATCCTAGAATCGAGTGTTCCGGAACACTGGAACTCGAACGTTCCAGAATCATAGAATCTGAGTGTTCTGGAATCCTAACACGTCAGCGTTTTGAAATGATTGAATCCGTGAGCTCTCGAAAGCTGGAAGCTGAGTTTTCTCGAATCGTGGAATTGTGTTCCTGTATGCCGATACCTCTGTGCTCTTCATAGTTGGCAGGAAAACACATTTTAGGGTTAAAGATTTAATATTTGCAAGACAACACGTTAGTTTTCTTTTCACTGCACTGTTAGATGTTAAGACTTTACGACCTGAGAGGACACACATTTTATTAGAGTGCCTCGTAAGAGCTGTTCAGCCCTGCACACAATTAGATGGACAATTAACCCGAAAGACAAGAACGGAGGGCCAGGTTAATGACTTGCGAGAGACAGAGTCTGATTGCTCGGTTCGATCGCTCTGTTGTTATTTCATGCATGTATTCACACATGTGAAAGGACATGATGTCTGTGCTCGTGCGTGAGCGGTCCCGAGGCAATCACTCCCCTTTCTCGTGCTGCAGACCACGTCACGCACTGTGCCCACGTGGCACACACTCATATATTGCCGAGCGCAACACAGCATATGGAAATTCCGATTGTGTAGCAGAATCCCAGTGGACATTTCTAAAGACGTTAGATAGACTCACTTAGGGTTTCAGTGTAAGGGGGTTATTGAGTTTCAGAGTACACCTAGACAGATGAGTACAGAGAGGTAGGTACACGGGCACAGACAGAAACACATAGACACAGGCACCCAAACAGGCGCATAGACACACGCAGACAGACAGTTAACGCCCAGACGCACAGGCACGCACGCACACACACAATACACACAGAGGTATAGTGGTGGCGCTGTGCAAACTTGTAAGGCATAACAGGAAGACGGGCCACGAATCTTAACTACTTGAAAAGGTAGTCACTTGCCCTCGTTGCAGGTGAGCAGACACTTTCCCACACAAAGCTACACACACACGAGGCCCAACACACAAATGCACACATAATGAAAACGCACTTATTATGACCATGCTGCTTGCACACCAAATACTGTATTGTCTTTCTATCTCACTGTCTCATAGAACACGCAGACTGCACACACCAGACCCACTAAAAACACACTCTACAGACATGATATCTATCTATCTATCTATCTATCTATCTATCTATCTATCTATCTATCTATCTATCTATCTATCTATCTATCTATCTATCTAGCTATCTAGCTATCTATCTATCTCAACACGCTATGGAGGCTACGTTCTATCCCCCCCTCCTGTCTTTCACCAGGTGTGTGGTAGCAGCCCAGACGCTGCACTAGGACAGACCAGGTTCGCTGACCCCACTGATCGTGCATTGCCTCAGGCAGGGTTACTTCCGAGGGCTCTAATTTGGCCTCTAGCCGCCCGTCTCCTCTCGATGATAACAGCGGGGACTGCTGGGTTCCCGCCACTTCACAGGATTGTCTTTCGAGCAGCAATAAAGTGTGCAGTACTTTCAGAGTAGGACAAAGGGCAGGACAGACTACCTGAAACGGAAGAAATTACTTCCAGAGGGGCTGTGAGGCGTCAGTTTATTTCATTTGGCTTGTTTTTCCTGTTGGCTTCCCACTCTCCTTTTTTTGGCCCGTTTAGAAACAATTTGAGAGCACCAGATAACCCGGTAATGAGTGGAAGCTCCCTTAAGCCCTGGAAATCACTTACTTTCATTACCTATTGACCGTTGGGCTTAGCTGCGACTACGGTGTGGACATTTCGGGCCTTTTGGAGAGCCCCACTCATTGAATGGCGTAATCCAATATTTGCGAAGCATAAGGGACCATTCTCGCTGGTGTTTATCGAGGCCCCCATCTCCAAGTGATTACTTGAGGGGTGAAACAAAGGCAGGGGCCGGCCCTTTGTTCGGGGATACTGTATGCGAGGACCGGATGAGGAGTCTGAGGCGGAGCTGCCGGCTCAGCACCGGCGTGAAAGGCCAGGGCTCCCAGTCTGTGAAGTGGTGCTGCGGATTAGATAGTGTACTGCGGAATATTTCAGGAAATATGCACTTGTGCCTCGGGTAGAAAAGCGTCGCTGCGACACTCCAAGCAGCACAATAAATCAACCGTGACCCCCCCCAACCCCAGATGTCCAAACGTGAATTATAATGATCACTGCTGTGGCTGATAGGAAACAATCTGTTTTTTATTGCTTTCTGGGCCCCTATTCCAGCCCCTCCCATTTCCAAGTCTTCGATCTCAGACAGGCCTAATAATAAAGCAGAGGCGAAGTTAGTTGTCTTCAGAAGGGGTTCTGTATGTCGGGAGGCAGTGTAGGAGCTGCTCAGGCAATTACGCACTTTCACCACAGAGAGGCACCAGAACACTTATCGTGGTTTTCTGCTTCACACGCTCTGAAATGTCCTCAAGATAAATTGTTTAATTTCCCACCCAGCATAATCTGCCGTTCGGTCCCGAATTTGTATGAGGAGGAAAACAAACACATTTTTTTCTAATCCTCCCTGCTAATAACGTGGCCAAAGAAGTTCAGAAGGCGTCACGGTGATTACCTGAAGCCTCGAGCACCTTAAACGGTGCTAATATGGCTGCGTGCCCATGCATGCAGCCTGCCTGTGTAGCGCCGTCAATCTCCTGCTGGGTTACTGGCCGGGCTGTTAAGAGCATTATTCACCGAGCAAATGGCGGCACTACATGCAACTGGTTGGGTATTGAGCGCCTGTGGACTGTATGTGGGAGAACTAGCCATGGATGATATATCATAATGCCTACAATCATTAATAAAAACGTGAAAGGAGTAGATGGTGCGAGAAGGAAGAAACAGAATGAGGGTACCTGAGCGGAGATGGGAAGGGTTCGGGCCGCCCTCCCAACGCCAAGAGTACTTATGGCATTTTGTCCGGAACCGCATGTGGAGAGAAATAGTGTTACAAAAGAATGATGGTCACTTGTGCATAGCTCTCTCTCTCTCTCTATCACACACACACACACACACACTCTCTCTCTCTCACACACACACACACAGTGCCAGCGTTATCTTCAGAAGGAGTGGCCCCATGCAAAGGAGGTGAAAGACTTTGCCACGCCCCGGCTTTCCATGATGGATGCGGGCGCAGAGGTAAAGAAGCCATTAGGAGGCTCACTTAAACAGTCAGTGTGCCCCTTGAGGCAGTCATCTGGAGGGGAAAATGGGATCCCATGAACCCACCCAGACACCCCCTTGCAGGCAAGTGCACTCACTGCACCTGCCTGCAGGGGTATCTCTATCCTCCTTTGAAGTGCAGGCAGGCAAGGAGAGGTCAATGGACAAGGGTTGAAGGCCACATGAGTCGGTGAGGGCGGAAGTGAATAGGGTAGGGGAAGTGAGATGGAGGAGTCCGTGCAATGGTGGAGTGGTGGGCTATTTCAGGAGATCGGAGATGGCTGGGGTACATGGGTGTGGGTAAATAGGGATGTCGAGTGAAATAAGAATAGTAGGATAGGTACACGGACAGCATGATGTGTGCTTGGGCCCTCTTGGCCCTTGAAGTAGGAAGGCAAGAACAGATGAGAACCGCTGGCACAGTAAAAGAGCTGTTGTGTCAATCAGCTTCTCTGCCTTTTGCCAGTTCGGGCCTGGCCTGGGGGGCAGTGATTACCAGTAATAGGGTGGACTGTCCCTCTTTGTTCCCGGTGCACCAATTTGAAGGTATGCCACGATGCAAACAGGGCTAGGGCACTCTCTCTGTAATGTGGCCCCAAGAGTAGTGGGCCTGGCAGATTAGGGAGCTAGAATGGCTTGGCTAGATGAGAGAATCTTGGGGGCAGGGACTGGTGACTTATTGGCACCTGGGCGGTTTTGGAAGAGAGGGCATGGTGCAGGCCTAGGAGGAGAGCTGCGATTGGCGTGGCAGTAGGAGTAATAAACTGATCATCTCTGCATAGCAGGAGCTCAGGGGTAGGGGCACTGAAAAATGTTAGGGGGTGGAGGAGTGGCAATAATGCAGGCCACAGTAGCTGATCTGCACCCACGGAACTGCGTGGTGGGGGTGCTGTGGAGAGTGCAGAAAGAGCCATGAAGACTGATTGGCAAAAGAAGAGGGACCTGGGACTTGCAGCCATATTGGGTGGGTTTGGGGAGGAGGGTTAGTAGCAACAAAGTGGGGAAAGCAAATGTTTCTAAGAAGCCAAGGCAGGAGTGGCTTTGCCAGGGTCATTGCAGTGAAGAGGATCACTGTCACAGAGGGTGGATAGTAGGTGCCAAAATGGAGTAGGAGGGTACGGAGAGTTGGAGGGGCTGAGATGGTGCAAAGGATAAAGGGAGGTCGATGGATAGGGGTTGAAGCCAATATAAAATCTGTGAGAATGGATGTAGATAGGGAAAGAGAAGTGAAATGGAGTAATGGGGGCAGTGGAGTAGAAGTGACATGCTTCAGGTGCGAGGAGAAACCTTGGGTACATGGGTGTGGGTAGACAGGGATGTGAAATGGAATAAGGATAACGGCAGTGGGACCCAGGCAGCCTGATGGGTGTGTAGGTGCTCTGGATCCTTGAGGTAGGAAGGCAAGAACAGGTGAGAAGAAGTGATGGCCGGAAGTCGGCAGAGTTTGGGACAGCTCCTGGGACCTGTCCCAAAGAGAGGGACATGTCCAGGATGTACTAACCAACAGCATTGGCAAGGCAGATGGAATTTTTCAATGATAAGGGTGTTGGTAGTGGGGAGAGGTCAATAACTAGCTGGGTGACAGAGTTGGGTACAAGTGATAAGGAAGAGTTGGACTACAAGGAAGTCATAGGTGGAGAAGTGAACAAGGAAAAGGACTTGGAGGAGAAGATAAGGGGTGAGCAGCAGAAAAGGGGGTGAGATGAGGGTGGAGAACCTTAATAGGAACTCAAGCATTTAGGGATGTGGCAATAACCGGGGCTGAGAGACTGGTTTATTGCAGAGCCCAGTGCAGAGCCGAAGCCGATAGAGCGCCAAAAATGTGACAGTTGGTAGCATGGTGTTGGCCTGTATAAGGGCAGAGCTCAGGATGGAGGGAGAGCTTGCTTTCAACATGGTAAGAAGGGATGGTGGGATGTGACGGAGAGGTGTAGAGGTGACATAGTAGAGACCAGGAATTTGGGAAAAAGGGGGGGGCAGTGGACAAGCGGTAGGCAACAGGTGGAGGGTGGACAAAGGAGCTGGGATAAAAAAAGTGGGGGTGTCATGGAGGTCAGTGAGTCAAAGAAAAAGGCAGTGAGGAAGGTGGCAGAGGATAAAGGAAAGAAGGCAGAGAACAAGCAGGAAGGGGTGTGTAAGTCAGGTGAGGGGGATAAGGCAGTTAGTGAGAGGGAAGGGAAAAATGGCTCTATATGAGCATTGTGAATCTGTGTGAACATTATAATACATCAAAGGCAAAACAATTGGAAAGGGAAGTAAAGGGATTTTTTAAACTGCTACATCAAGAGATTAGGATGAATGAGGGTTGAAAATAAGGCAAGTGGGAGTTGGCTAGGAGGATGCAAGTATGGTGACTGTAGAAAATTGTACTTCGCCATTTTTGATGTATGCCAGTGCATACTGTGCAAAGCATGTAGAAAGGTACATTGTGCTGTTGAAATATATATGTGTTATTTGGAAGCAATTTTCCCTCTATTTTTTCTCATGTGTGAGGTAGTGAATGATGGTCTCTGTAAACTGCAGCCAAGACCATGTGCGTCAAAGACATGTGACAATTTACTAAGCAAGCGAGTGAGCTACCAGAATCAGTGATATTAGGCAGAAGTGAGATCACTCACCCCTTGACCCAAGATGGCACCTCAAAGCTGACCCTTTGTCTGATCCTTAGCCCTTCAGCAGCCATCTATTAATGAGTCTTTACGGGAAGGAAGGACAAGAAGTGGATAGTACAGAAGTTAACAGATTGTTTATTAAGTATTGTACTGCAATTTACATTTATATTGCTCTGACTAGCCCTGAAAGTGCTTTATGCCAAGCAACACCCTGTTTAAAACTGGGTAATCCATTGGTTATTGTTTGCATGGGGTTTAGTCTTGGTCTCTCAAGGTGACTATTCCATGTCTCCATGTCCACTCCAGTGCCTTTGAGGGGCATTACAATTAGTATCAGTTAGGAATGATTATTAGTGGGATCAAGTATATGAGTTCATGCAGATGGTCAGTGGAATAAGCAGACGAGCTAGTGCACATTAAATATTGCTAGGATGCATGATCCAATTGATCGAGAAGGACAGGTTGCAAATTTGAGATGCATTGTGGGTAATCTGCACAAATAGAGTAATAGAGATTAAGGCAAACACACACATGGCTCAGAGAGAAGGCATGCAGTGGATGGGCAGCAAGGAGATGGCCATTCAAAGAGCAAAAAAGAGAGGTGTCAGTTGGAAGTTTAAAGCCAAGGTAAAGATTTTCCTGGAGAGTTTTAGGCACATAGAGTAGACATTTGACATAACATGCACTTCAAGGCTGCAAAACTGTAAGAAGAAACACCATTATTTGCATGTGAGATAGTGCTATATTAGGCACCTTTGATATGCCCTAGAATCCGGTTTACAGTAAGTCTACTTCTAGACCACTGTTAGACCACTGCTTTAGCATGGACCACTGATCAACTAAGGAGTTGGAAGCATAAAATAATGTCTAGAAGCATATATAGGGAACCATTGAGTACTTTTAGGCTACTCTAGAATGGTGCAATACCCTCATGATCAAAGCAACATGAGAGATTATACAGGGTAAGTAATGCAAACATCAAAAGGAGCGTCTGCAAATGTGGGATCCATATCTTCTGATGTTTACCCTTAAAATTTGCCTGTCAGATGCTTTCCCTAAGTACAAAAGGGAAGCATTTGGATGCCACTGGTTTAGCAGGGCATAAGGTGGAGGAGATAATAGCTTTGCAGACAGTGGAAGTGCATTGCCTGTTTTCCTGCAGTTAGAGAGAGGACATCTAGACACTGAAGTGAGGAAGGAGAGGCCGGGCTACTTTAAAAATTCAGTTATACTTTTGGTTTAACAAGGAGAGACAGATAAGTCTACTTGAGCACTGCCATTTGTGAACAGCAGGAAGAAGAGATGTGGCTGAATTTTGTTTTTCAAGTGAAGAAGTTTCTAGATCAGGTATGTCCTCTGTCTCTCCCTGACGTCTGCTTCAGGAAGCATGGCAACTGCCAGGTGCTGAGATCTCAAGCTTCCTTATGCCCATGTTGTGGGTGCTCCAGGTTGGAGTCAGCCATAGAGGTTAATGCCGTGAGAAACAGTGCTTTGGACAAAGGATGTTTCTCAAGGGCAGACCTGAAAAAGATATTAGAAGTCCCAAACTATAAAAGGGCTCATGTAGGGGAACAAGCAATGTACGTAGTGGGCAAGGCATGTAGTTTGGTGTGCAGGATTTCATTTCAGCTCATGCAGGTGTGGTACCCGTGCACTGTGAGTGGAAAGGCAAAGATGTTCCGTCTTACCAACTGCAAATCATTTTCATAGGTTACTCCTGATCAGTAGCCGGCCCCTGCCTCATCTGATTTCATGGGTCTCTGTTCAGGGAGACCACTTACTTTGTGCACTTTGCACTTATGCAAACTTTGCTTGAGAAGTCGCCATCTCATACGATGTAAGAATTCCAAGGACTTTAAATAAAAGCCCTTGGTAAACATGGACCACTGAACAGGAAGAATGAAACGTACACATTGCCAGACAGGAAAAAGGTGGCAGCAACCTATTCACCTCCGGGATCAGATATTTTTCTGCTGTTAGCTCAGAAGATAGCCTCACATTTTAATGCACCTCCTGCAGTGATATGCATGTAAACACTGAATCCGAGTTCCTAAAATGTAAGGTTCACTCAGCCTTTTGTACTTCTCAGGGAGTTAAAAAGAGTACCCTCAGTTTGGTGATGGTAGTGTCACTTGCTAGCACTAAACGCCTTCCATTTTGAGTATGCACTGTGTAGGCTATATTATGGTCAACATGGCAACAGCAGCAGAAACCCTATAAAATGTCTGTAATCCACTCACTCTAGCACACTTATCCCATATCATGTGTAAATAGGAGAGTTAGCCCTGGTGATTTCGTTCTAGTCTGGTGCCTGTCATTTGCTTATCTTCAGTCTGCAAAACAATACTGGGCAATTTACACACAAATGTTACATACAATTGAGATCTTTGGAACATACTGTTTTGACTTGTGCATGAGGCGAGGACTGCACTACACCACTTGCACTTGGAGAAACAAACTTCAACAGCTTTACAGATTACATTTTAAGAATCACACCAGCCACACACAGTTTTTCAACATGGTACATATGCTTACAAATCAGCCAGTAAATGTTTTTAAAAAAAATAAACCAGCATCTGCTTGGCTTTAAATTATTAATAATATAACAAAGGAGCAGCTTTATAACGTCATTAGGTTCCAAGAAAATCATAACTCTTCAGTTTTCTAAGCCAAAGTCAAAGTAGCTTGCATCTCAGTGAAGCACACATACAGGTCGATTTGCAGACTAGCTGTGATAAAGTTCCCTCTTCCAATACCAACATAGTGTGCCTTTATGTTCTTAGAAGGGAATAGTCTAACATTGTATTAAAATATTGATAATTTAACTCATATTTGTAAATTTTAATGCCAAAAACTCTAAAGTCAGAATAAATGGGCCCGCTGTCTTTCACACTTTTTGGCCCAACAAAGTAACAGGGAGAGACAAACCAGAGCTGAGCCATTGGTCTGGCTTAGCTCTTAAAATCCATGCACAAGCCAAGCCCTGAAAAGGTTTGCTATGTAAATCATACAACACACACTTTTAACATGTGGAAGCTTTGACTTTAATACTTCACATTATAGTAATGCACTGAGAAGTCCTTACTAAAAATGATAGTTTTTAAACATGAACCATTAGTGAACTTAAGAAGCAAGACAGTTGTCATGTAAAGCCTGCTAATATTCTAGATTCTTATAGGACAACATTATAGTCTATTAAAACATCTACAAAATATATTTTTACAACTGGCAAACTCACATATTTAAATGTGCTTTCATATGCAATAATGAAGAAAAATGAGTTTGGTAAAGCCAAAATTTGCCCAAGATTGCACAAATCTAAGCAGGGAAGCCTCAATTTACCATGGTTTTATTGTTTCACCTCATACAAATCAGCCACTAAATGTGCATCCATTTGATTTTTTTTGTGTGAATGCTTTGTTTTTATGTATTTGTGCAGACGAAGGTATTGGAACACGTTAATGAGCACCAATTACATTGCACAAAGTCACATTCATTTTATTTTGTAAGCACCAGAAGATTAAGGGCCTGACTTAGATCTTGGCAGTGTTACCACCAAGCTGCGTCGGCGGCAGACCCGAGAAGACCGTGAAGTCGGCGGTGTTCCACTGCTGCATTTAGATGTTACAGTTCTGCAGATGGTGGACTGGTGACTGATTGCTGACGGAGAGATGGCAGTGGGAACCAATGGACTTCATACAGTGGCACTGGCCATGGAATAGAGGTAAGTCACACACACACCCACACACAGAGACACACACACTGTATTTTAGCCATATGTATCTCCCAACACAACACAACACATACACACCATCATCCATTACAATTCCAACACAACACAACCCTTACATGCAAAAAACACACATTGACATACATCCATGACCCAACATAAACACTGCATTGACACTGCACCCACACATGACACAACCACAACAACCAACACAACTACAGACTCAGCTACACAAACACACCCACACAAAGGCACAATGACACACATCACAACAACATCCACCACACAACAACAACACAATCCTGAATATGTCACATAACAACACAACATACACAACCACATCAATCTCACATGCAAGTGACACACATACAGACACAAACACCCCACCCACTCCAGCTCCTGCCACTTCAACCAGCGAATTCACACACACACACACACACACTCACATAAACACTTACTGACGCACGTACACAACAGATAACACAAACCTACCAATACAGGTCCCCTTGCAATGCCCACACATGGACACCGATGTCAAGTGTGAGTGCACCGTCATTGTGGTGCCAGCATTCATTTTGCAATGAATGATGACAGTGCAATGACAGTTGTGTATGTGTGCGATATGCGTGTTGTGCCAGTGTGCCCCCAGCCATGTGTGACACAATTGTCTCCTCTACATATGCACATCACAGAGATTAAAAAAAATACAGTGACATGTATATGCCTGCAGTGGCCCCAACCTCCAGTGCAGTGCCCACACAATGTACCGTGGCAATGTGGGATCCCTACCTTTGAGTCTGGCAAAAGTGGAGTTGTGTTTTCTCCATGGGTCGGTGGCAGCGGTGGTGGTAGGTGTTGTTAAGACATGTCCAGTCGAAGCTGGAGGTGGAATAAAGAACAAAGGTGAGCTCTCACCACTACCCCCTGATCTACCAACTCAGAAGTGGAGGTCGGACCACCACTTTTTTCTTGGCGATAAGGCACATCCAAATCTGAACGGCGGGAAGAGTGACTGAGGTCCTGCCAGCATCCACTTATCCCCTTCTCGCTGTCGACACAGGTGGTGTTTCTTGGTCAGGATGGCAGTTTGAATGCAGGCTTTTGTCTATGGAACCACCAACATCTAAATATGACTGGGGGACTGTAGGAAGTTGGCTCTGTATGTGCTATTTCAAAGTAAGGAATAGCATGCACAGAGTCCAAGGGTTCCCCTTAGAGGTAAAATAGTGGTAAAAATAGATAATACTAATGCTCTATTTTGTGGTAGTGTGGTCGAGCAGTAGGCTTATCCAAGGAGTAGTGTTAAGCATTTGTTGTACACATAGACAATAAATGAGGTACACACACTCAGAGACAAATCCAGCCAATAGGTTTTGTTATAGAAAAATATATTTTCTTAGTTTATTTTAAGAACCACAGGTTCAAATTTAACATGTAATATCTTGTTTGAAAGGTATTGCAGGTAAGTACATTAGGAACTTTGAATCATTTCAATTGCATGTATACTTTTCAAGTTATTGACAAATAGCTACTTTAAAAGTGGACACAGTGCAATTTTCACAGTTCCTGGGGGAGGTAAGTTTTTGTTAGTTTTACCAGGTAAGTAAGACACTTACAGGGTTCAGTTCTTGGTCCAAGGTAGCCCACCGTTGGGGGTTCAGAGCAACCCCAAAGTCACCACACCAGCAGCTCAGGGCCGGTCAGGTGCAGAGTATAAAGTGGTGCCCAAAACGCATAGGCTAGAATGGAGAGAAGGGGGTGCCCCGGTTCCGGTCTGCTTGCAGGTAAGTACCCGCGTCTTCGGAGGGCAGACCAGGGGGGTTTTGTAGGGCACCGGGGGGGACACAAGCCCACACAGAAATTTCACCCTCAGCAGCGCGGGGGTGGCCGGGTGCAGTGTAGAAACAAGCGTCGGGTTCGCAATGTTAGTCAATGAGAGATCAACGGATCTCTTCAGCGCTGCAGGCAGGCAAGGGGGGGCTTCCTCGGGGAAACCTCCACTTGGGCAAGGGAGAGGGACTCCTGGGGGTCACTTCTCCAGTGAAAGTCCGGTCCGTCAGGTCCTGGGGGCTGCGGGTGCAGGGTCTTTTCCAGGCGTCGGGACTTAGGTTTCAGAGAGTCGCGGTCAGGGGAAGCCTCGGGATTCCCTCTGCAGGCGGCGCTGTGGGGGCTCAGGGGGGACAGGTTTTGGTACTCACAGTCGTAGAGTAGTCCGGGGGTCCTCCCTGAGGTGTTGGTTCTCCACCAGCCGAGTCGGGGTCGCCGGGTGCAGTGTTGCAAGTCTCACGCTTCTTGCGGGGAGATTGCAGGGTCTTTAAAGCTGCTCCTTGAAACAAAGTTGCAGTCTTTTTGGAGCAGGTCCGCTGTCCTCGGGAGTTTCTTGTCTTTTTCGAAGCAGGGCAGTCCTCAGAGGAGTCAGAGGTCGCTGGTCCCTTGGAAGGCGTCGCTGGAGCAGAGTTCTTTGGAAGGCAGGAGACAGGCCGGTGAGTTTCTGGAGCCAAGGCAGTTGTTGTCTTCTGGTCTTCCTCTGCAGGGGTTTTCAGCTGGGCAGTCCTTCTTCTTGTTGTTGCAGGAATCTAATCTTCTAGGGTTCAGGGTAGCCCTTAAATACTAAATTTAAGGGCGTGTTTAGGTCTGGGGGGTTAGTAGCCAATGGCTACTAGCCCTGAGGGTGGGTACACCCTCTTTGTGCCTCCTCCCAAGGGGAGGGGGTCACAATCCTAACCCTATTGGGGGAATCCTCCATCTGCAAGATGGAGGATTTCTAGAAGTCAGAGTCACCTCAGCTCAGGACACCTTAGGGGCTGTCCTGACTGGCCAGTGACTCCTCCTTGTTGCTTTCTTTGTTCCCTCCAGCCTTGCCGCCAAAAGTGGGGGCCGTGGCCGGAGGGGGCGGGCAACTCCCCTAAGCTGGAGTGCCCTGCTGGGCTGTGACAAAGGGGTGAGCCTTTGAGGCTCACCGCCAGGTGTTACAGCTCCTGCCTGGGGGAGGTGTTAGCATCTCCACCCAGTGCAGGCTTTGTTACTGGCCTCAGAGTGACAAAGGCACTCTCCCCATGGGGCCAGCAACATGTCTCTAGTGTGGCAGGCTGCTGGAACTAGTCAGCCTACACAGACAGTCGGTTAAGTTTCAGGGGGCACCTCTAAGGTGCCCTCTGGGGTGTATTTTGCAATAAAATGTACACTGGCATCAGTGTGCATTTATTGTGCTGAGAAGTTTGATACCAAACTTCCCAGTTTTCAGTGTAGCCATTATGGTGCTGTGGAGTTCGTGTTTGACAGACTCCCAGACCATATACTCTTATGGCTACCCTGCACTTACAATGTCTAAGGTTTTGTTTAGACACTGTAGGGGAACCATGCTCATGCACTGGTACCCTCACCTATGGTATAGTGCACCCTGCCTTAGGGCTGTAAGGCCTGCTAGAGGGGTGTCTTACCTATACTGCATAGGCAGTGAGAGGCTGGCATGGCACCCTGAGGGGAGTGCCATGTCGACTTACTCGTTTTGTCCTCACTAGCACACACAAGCTGGCAAGCAGTGTGTCTGTGCTGAGTGAGAGGTCTCCAGGGTGGCATAAGACATGCTGCAGCCCTTAGATACCTTCCTTGGCATCAGGGCCCTTGGTACTAGCAGTACCAGTTACAAGGGACTTATCTGGATGCCAGGGTCTGCCAATTGTGGATACAAAAGTACAGGTTAGGGAAAGAACACTGGTGCTGGGGCCTGGTTAGCAGGCCTCAGCACACTTTCAATTGTAAACATAGCATCAGCAAAGGCAAAAAGTCAGGGGGCAACCATGCCAAGGAGGCATTTCCTTACAGGGACTGTCAAGGTGGTGGATGGGATTTCAGTTGAAAAGTCGACGGCTGGACCATTACCGACAACATCTAAATCAGGCCCTCAGTGATTTGCCCACAATCACAGGACGTATAGAATTGAACCTGGTTCCCCAGTGCCAAAGTCAGCAGCTCCGGCCATAACACTACCAACTGGATAGAGAGTGAAGGTGGCAAGCGGAAGCCACATGAAAGCTCGCTGACATGGATTTGGGGTTTGAATGGGCTTTAAAAGGTCTTAAGTGCATCCACATACAAATGCACTTCAAACCAGCAGGTGAGCAGATGGCACTGGAAACAGCAGCCTGCTCCTGAAGTCATACTTTCCCCTTCCAGAGGTTCGCAACAGAACACATATGGAAGAGCAGGTGTACTGCTCTTATAACAGTGCACACCAAGAGAAAGCTTCCTTTAATACTAATGATTTAAAAAGGTCAGGAAGCCTTTCTCTTAATGCAGGCTCCACCAATGGCCCTGCATGCCTGGAAAGAGTAGGGTGCGCCTATGCACACCCTAAAAGGAACATAGGGACTGATTTAGATCTTGACAGAGGGGAATATTCCTTCACAAATGTGACAGATATCCTGTCTGCTGTATTACGATCCAATTATATCCTACGGAGATTGTACTATGGCGGACGGGATATCTGTCACGTTTGTGATGGAGTATTCTATCTGCAGAGATCTAAATCAGGCCCATAGTTTGGAAGGTCCGTGTAAATGTTTGGGGATTGTCTTGAGTTAGGTATGATAAGGAATTCAGGGCAAGTTTGACAGAGAGTTAGGAGGTTTTATGGGTAGTGATAAACACAGTTAGAGAAGAGTTTATGTGGACAAAGTATCACTGATAGGGTGATCAGTGTCATGTGCACTCTTTTGAGAAGTTCAGAAATTTCTGAAATTGGTGTTCGAGACTCAGATCGAGGTGAAGAAGGTGACACATTATTTGGATGATTTCTTTTTTGTGGGCAGGAGTGAAGTAGAGGATTATTGTAGGCTTGGTGGGGCGGTCATGATGGGATGAAGGACCTGGGAGTATCATTGGCTCCAGAGAAATGAAAAGCCTGGCCATGTACATCACATTCTTAGGGTTTGAAGTAGTAGCAATGCAGATGAGATTGCTGAAACAGGATGTGTACATGTTGCTACAGCTGCTGGAAGAGATGGTGAGGGGGAAAAAAACTAGAGTTGTGCAAGTTAATGATTATTAGGACATAAGAAATTTTCATGTAATGTGGTTAGGGCAGGGAGGACACGTTTGCTCCAGTTTATGGAAAGGTCATTAGCTACTAGGAGGGCATGAAGGCAAACCTTGAGGAGGTGAGTTTTTAGTAAGAGAAGTAGGTTTGGAGGTGGCTCTCGGAGAAAAGAAACTTGAAATGGAGAGCACGTGCTGTGTTTTATATTGCATATGATGTATAAAGATATTTCATCAGCAATGATTGCTTTACAATCAATGATTGCTTTACAATAAGTTATTCTGGGGTTATGAACCATCATCTGGAGAAATGGGACATAAATTACTAGAGTGTAGGACAAGAGGAAAAGGGGCAGGACAGTTTCAGACACCGGATATTAATCGATTATTGGGAGAGTTGTTAGAGGTGTGCAGAGAGGTGTTTTTTTTTAGATTTTAGAGTGTCAGAATTATTGGGGAAGGTAGATCTGTCAGGTGTGTTGATGAGGAAGGTGGAAGGTAAGGTTGGTATCAGTTTGGGGGAACATCTAAAGAGACTGTTTTGAAGAATTCTAAGAGGCAGATGTGCAAAGCCATTTAGCATTTCTTAACAGTCTGAATCACTATTTCAGGCCATTAAGAAATGCTAAATGGGCTTTTCAGATCTACAAAGCCCTGCAAGCGGTTGCGAATTGCAATTTCTACTCAGTAGAAATTGCACTTTGTGATCCCCTAAATAGGAAATCACAAATAGGGATTACCTATTTGAAATTGCTATTTGCGTGTACTAATCATTTCCTAAATGTGAATTGAGCATTTAGGAAATGCATTTACCATGGACTCAAAGTCGATGGTAACCATGTGCAATTTAAAAAAAGCACCCAAAGATACTTTTTCTAAAGTGCAATAGAGCACACACATGCCCTAGTGCAATAGAGCACACACATGCCCATTTGGCATGTGTGTGCTCTACATGTGCACCACTATTTTTAGGGTGCATCACAAGAGGCCTTATGCCCATAGCCGTCCTTGGTTTAGCATTTCCAAACAAATGATTTTATTTTGGAAATGCCAAATCGGCTAACTGGAACAAATGCCATGGGATTTCATAATTGCGATTTCCTAATGTCAATTCCCACTCCGTAGGAATCGCTATTTAGAAATCTGTAATTTCCTATATATTTTGCATTTCTTAAATAGCGATTTCTTTGGAGGCGCTATTTAAGAAATGCAAAATTGCATTTTGATACATCTGGCCCATAGTGAACACAACTGATGTGATGGGGCACACATAACAGTCCCACTAAGTCACCCATTCATCCTGGATTGTGAAAATCTGAACATTCCAATTGCAGGATAAACCAATGTTGAAGAAGGCAAGGGTGGAGAAACAAATAGAACATAACACCTTTGTTCCTCTTAAAAGTCAAAGGAAAGGAAGAAGGTAAGAGGAGAGAAATCAGGGGGAACACGCAAAAATAAAAATAATTACTGAAGCATTCTCTAAGGTAGTGAACTGAACCTTGAAGACTTCTTAACATGATTAGAATTTGTCCCATCAGGCAGAGGGCCGTCCACAGTTCTTGGGGGCCCAAAGAAGTTAATTGCAGATTAGTTTACCACTTCCAGACTGTCATGTCCCAGACTCTCATTTGAGGTAATTTTATGACCCAGTGTCAATATAGGGTGATTGATAAAGGAATTTCAGTTGTAGTAACAAAGGCTATTGCATCAGTAGTCATTACATCCCAGTTTTACATAAGGAGTATATTGACATCACACACTTTTTCATCTTTAACCTTTACTTCATAAATAAGTAGGTAAGTAATATTTTTAACGCATTATTAGTTATTTATCTTAATATTCATTTTTAGATGTATTACTCAATTTACATTTGTATATATGGATTTGAATACCTATCAAATATTCAAACCTGTACACCCTTATTGACCTGAACATATGGTTTGACAATCCTAATATGCTCCAACCCAGAACAATCCTCACAGGCCTAGAACGACTCAGCCTATAACAGCTCATTTCCAAACCCACACTTTTCAGGACATACCTTAGAGGTGATTTTCAGCAAACCATACCGAGTTGTATTCCAAAGGATTACTCCAGTCATCTGGTCAGATCACTACCTGTTTGCCTTTCAACACAAGGCACTATAACTCACCCCAGCAAAAACTCAGTTTACCCACAACTACATATCGACCTTGCAACACATTGAATTTTAAGGACCTTCATTCCAACATCAGTCTGGACACAGTAAGCTCAGTTTAAAAATTCAATGGATGTTTCCATGAGGCTTTTGATATATGAAACCCCCATCAAAACATAACAAAAAAAAGCCCCTTAGATGAAAGCAAACTTAAAAAAGGTAAAAAAAAAACAAATCACAAACAAATCACAGACCTGGCTCAAAACAAACAACCCTCAAGACCAAACACGCTTACACAGAAATAACAAAATGTACATGTCATCAATCAAAATGCTAAAATAATTTACTGTTCAAGCAGAATGCACAACACAAAATGCCACAATAAATATATATTTTTAAATAATTACAACATTTCACAAATCCTAAGGCACCAAAGGAACCCATCCTATTTCCTAAGAACGTTCTGACAAATTGGCAGCTAATTACACAACCAAAGCCGACATGTTAGATTCATACTTCACACACAAAAAACAATTACACTAGCCAACCTCCAACAGACCCCTCCAGGGGAAGGTTAACACAGCCTCTGACTTACCTTCAAGAATGGTTGCCAGTTGAATTTTAGAATTTTGTCAAGGCAAGTAGTCCAGCATATTGACTGTCTGACCCTCCTCTCCCACAGAACATAAAAAAAAGTCTTCTAACAACTTCAGCGGCCATCCCAGTCAGAATGCTGATCAACAATTCCTTAACAACAAGAGATTTTTTGCAGAAGACTTGAAAAAAGACATACATATGTCCATTATAAAAGAAGACTTTAAAAAAGACATACATATGCCCATTATAAAAGAAAACAAACATGGACCCTCAAGACCCTAACAATTACAAACCAATAGAAAATGGACCATTCATGGGGAAACTTACAGAAAGACAGCCTTCACTCAGATGTCACAATTCATTAAAGAAAACTCCCTACTTTCTGACTTCCAAATGGAATTCCAGGAAGAGGCACTGCATTAGCCCTAATCACCATCTGGGACAATTCTAAAAACTCTGCAGATCAGAAAGCGTTGCTACACTTATTCTCTTCAACCTTTCAGTTGAATTCAATCCAGTAATCATGACACATTACTCCTAAGACTTGAGAAACCCAGAATAGACTGTATGCCCTCACTTTCATCTCATCTCACCTACACAATCGAACAAATGTGACCCTTACTCCCCCTTTCTCTCACAACTCTACAGCATAAAAACAGAAGTCATTCAAGGCTCTATAATCTCACCCCTTTTCAACATCTGATTGAAATTCCAGACCTAATCAAAGGTTTTGAGTTAATCTGCTTTAACAACACAGAGGACATACAGATACATTTTAAATTGGAAAGCCCCAAGGACATTGGAAACTCAAAAATCTTCATTTTTTCTGGGTCATTGACCTGTGGATGGCACAGAGCCACCTCAATTTGTATGCCTCCAAAACTGATGTACTCACCTGTTGCAACTGAAAAACCTATGAGCCTCTCCACACCCAGCCTTATGATCTAAGAACACCACCAAAAATATAAAAAGAGGTAATGTATATTAGAATTACAGTGGATTCTGAGCTGTCCATGAATGGCCAAGTGGAAAAGATATTCAGATCAACTAGTCTTACCATGAAAATGCTGCAACACATCTTCCCACATCTCAGATTTCCCTACAAGGAACAATCTATATTTTTCTTGACAAAATAGATTACTCTAATGGTCTAAACAGTTCACCTTTATCAACAATGAGATTATTGTAGACAACTGGTAACTCTGCTGCCAGACTGCTTCTCCGTGTTAAAGCCGTAAGCCTACATCTTCCCTGCCTTGAAAGCCCCTACACTGGTTATCCAGTTGCCAGAAGATCCACCTTCAAACTGCCTTGCATCACCCACCAGACAATAAATGGCAACAGACCACTTTTCATCCAGAAGAAAATTACAAAATACATTCAATACAGGAACCTATGCTCTAGGGTAGCACCCTATATCAGAATCAAAGCATATGTTTAGCCCAAATATACAGTGACTAAGGGATCCACAATCAACTATTATAAGTCATTCAGGATGGGAAAAACATGCCCATCTCTATTTTACCACAATACATACAGAGACATAGGATATAAATGACATCATTCCTTATTACATAATCATTTGAGAGTGGATCATGTGGACATATACAACACCTGCCTGTGTGTATCAGTTTTCTATATTATTTATATTTAGTTTGTATTTAATTCACACTTTAATTATAACATATATAGCCCCAGTGGGCATATTTCATTCAAATTGTAATTTTTAACAATTCACAAAGGAATTATTATGCTTATCAAAGAATATACATAATAACATCTTAATCGCAATCTAACCAAATTTTATGAAAGGATACAATAGCTCTGTTGCTTTTCATGAATTCAAAACTCTAAATCCTTCAATGTCTCATCTTAAATGTGACCATTTAAAAATTGAAAAATAAATGAAACAATTAAAACATATTAAAAAATACTGCACTTTAAAACCAACAAACAAATAAATAGACAGATTGCTATTTCAATTGGGGGAGCAGAAGCTAGTATTCAAAATACATACATTACACCTACTCTCCCATGTGACTTGCCAGTTCCTCATCATTGTTAAGATCAATAGGCTGCAGTGTATTGAGCCCAATGATCAATCTTGATTCTAATCTCCTTAATTCCAGAATTCTGTTTCCTCCTCTTTCGCTGATTGGGATTCTATTCAGAACTACAAATCTTACCAGATCTGTTTTCTAACCATGAAATTCCTTGAAATGTCTGGCTACTGGATACATTTTATAATGGTGACTAATTCCCCTCTTATGTTCCAGGACTTTTTTCTTAGCACTCTGTAAAACTTGGTACAGTGTCAGATTAGATGTAAACACAGTAGTCAGATGTACACGTTAAGTGTTTTCTAATATCAAAGGGTTTCAGACAAGTAGGAAAATTAAACCTTTCGGGGTTCTTACTGTGTTTGCAAGCTTTACATTTACCACACATGAAAAATCCCTAAACTGGGTTCCTTACTCCCCCTTGTGGTACAAGACACCTACTGAGGGAATCTTTCAAGGAGGTACTTCCCCTAAAAGGGAATTGCGGGTAATTGTCAAGAATTTTGGCAAATGACTCATCAGTTTTCAAAACTGGCCACATTTTTTTGAAGATGTTTCTAAGCTCATAAACACTTCTGTAATATGTGGTGACAAAATTGATAGGTAGCTTATCCGGTTCTTGCTCAATCTTTTTAGTCAATAATTCTTGTCTATTGGCTTGGGATGCCTTGGACACTGCTTTATCAATAACAGATTGACTATACCCTCTCTGAAGAAATCTTTTTGTCATTGTTTTAACTTCTGCTTAAAAAACTGCGCCAGAACTAGTTACGTCGAGCATGTAGTAGCTCTCCATAGGGAATGCTTTGTATAAAATTGATAGGATGACTACTAATGGCTTGCAACAAACTGTTGCCAGCCTTTTCTTTTCTATATAAAGCACTAGTCAATTTGCCATTTTCTACGCCAATTATTACATCTAAAAATTCAATGGGATTAGAATCAATACGGCTAGAAAATTTTAGATTCAGAGAGTTTTCATTAAGGTATCCACAAACTTACAAGCCAAATCGGCATCACCGAGCCAAATGCAAAAAACTTCATCTATATATCTGACCAGGAGGCCTACATTTGTTTCAAAGAGATCGATGTTCTGGACCACCTGCTCCTCCCACCAGCCGTGATACAAACTTGCATAGCTGGGGGCGAAGCAGGTGCCCATTTGCAAGTTTTTATATGGTGATGAAGGGGAGAAGTTGCGGACCCCCAACCCCAGGGACCAACACCTCCCCAGGGCAAGAAGAAAGGTAGGAGGGGGTCACGCAACTCCCCTCATGGAGCAATATATGGCCCTGGGGAACACCATCCCCAGGGTCAGCTCCTACTATGTGCCGGGGTGCAACACTCTACTCAGTTGTCAAAGTGCTCTCGCCCACTGGAAGATGAAACAATTGCTTTTGTAGACAGGGAGCTGCATGATGCTCCCTGTCTACAAAAGCAGTGCAAGCTCCTGCAGGTGGCAGGCTGCCGGCTGGGACTGCAGGGGCTTTGAGGCTCCCCCTGCGGTCCCATTGCACACTAGGTGCCCTGAGGCACCCAGTAGAGATGGCAGTGTCATGGGGCATGGGGACACTGGGGCCAAAATCGTCCCAAGGAAGGGAGTGCATGGCCTCCCTCCTTCTCCATTTAATAGAAGTGGAGGATGGGGTCCCGGGGTCAAAATAGGCAAGGGGGGTGCACAAACCCTCTCCCCCATTGAATAGTGGTGGGCCCCAGGGGATGGGGTCCCGGGGGTCAATATAAGCTGGGGGATGGCAGCCCCCCAGGAGAGGACAAGAAAGAACCCACTCATCACAGTCACATACAGATTGTGCTCCAATAGATCAAAGATGCGTTCACCTCCACAAAGGATTTCAGATCGTTTTTCACTATGGAATCGATGAGTAAACACACTTGCTTTGTCTTCACCAAGCCCAAGAGTTAGGATCATTTGTTCTTTCCAGAAGTGGAGCTTCAACTAGTGCACCTGCTATGTTTATACTTTTAAGTGCTTCCTGTTGAGGTTTAATTTCTGTGAAATGAGCATTATGGCCAGAACTGAAGCTCACCTGCTCATTTATCCAACAAGAGCCCACAGTTTTACACAAAATGTCTCCCCAACTGCAATGCTTTCTAATGGTTAGTTAGTAAATGCTACCTCGTTGGGTTAATGTCCAATGTGTATTCTATACTACAGCTGCCTATTGGACCATGAGGAAATATCTCCAATGACCTTGTTTGCAATTGGCAATGGGATTGTTCCTTGTGCATCTTTCTCCAGAATTCTGTGATATCATGAATCCTCCTATAGATACACCAACATACATATGATATATCACATACACATAGGCCGTCATTATGACATTGGTGGTAAAAACTACCTACCGCCACGGTGACGGCCGCCAACATACCATCACCGCGGCTACTATCCATCCTCCATATCATGAACACTGCCTGACTTCTGCCACAAGAAGGGCGGAAATCCGGCAGTGATCATACTGGTGGACCGTGGTAAGCTGGCACAGCTACCACCAGCACTGCCACGCCAGTAGAACGCCGCCAGCCAAATTACGTCCAGTAATACGGCCTAGCGGTGTGCTGCTGGCAGTAGCAGTGCCTGTTCCCTGCCAGAAGACTTCCATGACCAAGGTAAGCTGGGCTTCCGACAGAGGAGGGGGGTGGTAGGGTGGGCGTGTTGTGTGTGTGTGTTTGAGTGTGTGCATGAATGTGTGAGTATGTGTGTGAATGTGTCTGTGCGTGTTGTGTTGATTGCGTGGATGTATGCGTGTAAGAATGGTAAAGTGAGTGCTTGTCTGCATGTCAGTGTGATTGTGTGTAATAATGTGCGTGAGTATGTCTGGAAGTATGCATGAATGAATGCGTGTATGCCAGTGATTGGATGTATGCGTGGTTCGTGTCTGCGGGTGTGTGCGTGCATAGGGGTTGGGGTGAGTGTGAGAATCGGAGGGGATGGGGTGAGTGGTAGGATCGGAGGGGGCGGGGTTGGGGGTGAGGATCAGAGGGGGTGGGGGAAGTGTGAGGATCAGAGGGGGTGGGGCAGAGTTTGGATGGAAGGGAGTTGGGGGGTGTCAGGTGTGTGTTGGGGGTGGGGGAGCTGCCTACCGGTGACAGAGAAAGAATTCCCTGTCACCGGTAGGGCCTACCGCCATGGTTTTTGTGGTGTTGCTAAGGCCACGAAAACGATGGCGGAGTGTGCCAGCCGCCGGGCTAGAGATAGACATCTCCGGCCCGGCAGCTGATACCGCCATGGCAGTATGAGTGGAGAAGTGGGGGCTTGGCTGCAGCCAACCCACCACTCTCATAATGTGGCAGTATGTACCACCAGCCTGTTGGCGGTATTGCCGCCACATTACCCCTCACCGCCGGGGTCATAATGACCCCCATAATTATAAATCTCAAATTGAAAACAAATTGTAAAAAAAAAGAGTTTTAGCAAGATTGTTTTATATTTTGTGGGAGAGAAACCTGCTAAGGCCCGCTATGGTTGTGATGGTCCTTCGGTATGCGCCATATGAGGCCAGTCTGACAAAGTGCACACACCTGATTTGACTTATTAATCTAGTCCTGAAAATGTGTTAAATATGTGCATGTATTGTATTTTTTTAAGTTGTTACGATATTCGCGAATACTTCATGAATTGTTCTGTCACGTAGATTCTGGTTTCGTGAATTATTTGCGAACCACTCCATAATTTGTACAAAGTGATAAAATCATATATAACCATTCTTAAAACTATTTTTGAGTTGGGAGGCTTAATACTTTAATGTTTTTAGATAGGTATTGGTGAGTAATTTAACTTTAAACACATGTTTTAATACTTACTTCAGTATTCGTGACTGTCGCTATGTCTTTGCGAATATCATGTGACACAGAAATAAAGAGATCTGATTGGGTAAATCAGTCTTCATGTGTGAAAAGGAAGTCCACACCAACTGGTTTCTCATTTGGCTTTAGCTGTAAGGGAGGAAAGGCTGTTTGAGACCTTCCTGAAATGTTTTATGGGTTATTTTCTTTCATAAAATGGCTGCATCAACATGTTTACAGGCTCAGATCCAGAGCAACAGCCATCATCCTCTTCTGAAGATAAGCAGCTGAGGAAGAAAGAAAGCATCACATGGACATTCCTTTAAATACTATCTGGAGGGAAGAGGGGCATGGCACACCAAGTGCAGTGCAAGCTGTGCAGCAAAATTGTATCTAGTGGCACAGCAAAAACATACAATGATGGCACTGCCTCAATGCTGAAACATCTCCAAGTCTTCCATCCTCAACAACTAATTGGTGCAGAGAAGGAGCCTGAGAAGGCCTCTAAGCCAAAAGCTGGAGAACTGCAAGTGGGGGGCACTGTGGTGGTTTCTGGGACTGCGGTTTTTCCTTGCTCTATACCTGATTTAAAGGATATTGGCACTTTTTGCAGGAAATGCAATAAAGCTTTTCCTGTTGGTTAGCAATCTTTTTGTGCTATCCTAGCAGCAAGGCATTACCATAAATGCTATTGTTATCTAGTTTAATATGAATGTACTATTTCTGTGCAGGTTGTATTTGTAGTTTTTGTATGAGTTTTTCATTTTATATAAATAGCACCCAAAAAAGTTAGAAAATGAAAAACAAAATCCCGAAAACCCAAGGAAAAAAAGGTTCTTTCTAGAACCACCTGATATGGTTATAAGAAAGATGAACTATGTGTTTTTTGTTTGTATGTCACTGTATGCACCTGCTAGTTTATGTTTTGATATAAGTTTGTTAACTGACTGTTAATGTATGCACACATGTGTGGCTGGGTATATCAGTGCATGCACAACTGTGTGCCTGTTGTAAGTCAGTGTATACATCAGAGTGTCCCTGGGGATGTGAGTGTATGTATGAGTGTGTGTCTGGGTGTGTTAGTGTATACATGAGTGTATGCCTGGGTGTGTCAGTGTATGCACCAGTGTGTGCCTGGGTGTCTCAGCATATGAATCAGTGTGTGCCTGGGTGTGTCAGTGTAGGCATCAGTGTGTGGCTGGGTGTGTCAGCATATGCATCAGTATGTGCCTGGAAGTGTCAGTGTATGCATGTCTGTATGCCTGAGTGTGTCAGCATATACATCAGACTGTACTTAGGATATAAATGTATGCATCAGTGTATATAAGAGTATGTCAGTGTACACATGAACATGTGGGTGGGTGTGGCAGTGTAGGACTCAGAGTGTGTCTCATGGTGTGAGTGTCTGCATCAGTGTGTGCCTGGGTGTGTCTGCATATGCATTAGTATGTGCCTGGCGGTGTTATTGTATACATGAGTGTGTTCCTGGATGTCTTAGTGTATGCATGAGTGTGCACCGTTGTGTGTTAGTATATGCACAAGTGTGTGCCTAGGTGTGTTATTGCATGTATGAGTGTGTGCGTCGGTGGGTGTGTCACTGTATTCGTCAGTGTGTATCTCACTATGTGTGTTTCAGTGTGTGCCTGAGTGTATAAGTGTATGCATCAGTATGTGCCTATGTGTGTCAGCGATGCATAAGTGTGTGTCTAGGGGTGAGGGAGTATGTATCAGTGTTTCCCTGGATGTGTCAGTGTATGCATCATTGTGTGTCCAGGTGTGTCAGTGTGTGCATCAGCATGTGCATCAGTGTGTGTCTGAAAGTGTCTGTGTATACATGAATTTGTGTCTTACTGTATGTGTCAGTGCTTGCCTTGTGTGTTAGTGTATGCATTAGCGTCTGCCTGGATGTGTCAGTCTATACGTCAGTGTGTGTTTGGGTGTATGATTGTATGGATGAGCATGTATATGGTTATGTTAGTGTATGCATCAATGTTTGCCTGGGTGTGTCAGTGTATGCATGAGCGTGTATCTGGGTGTGTCAGTGGATGCATATGTGTATGCCAGGGTGTGTTTTAATTAGTGTGTGTTGCTGTTGTAGTACTATTAGCTATGTGTACAAAGTATATGCATGGATGATGTATTCATGAACCAAGATGAAATTAGTTACCTACATCACTGAAAAAGTCCTTTAATCTGTGAAAATATAAATAAAAGTTAAAGTTTCATATTATTAATTTATCTATTTCTCTATTAAAGCTTCACAATCTGTAATAAAAGAGTCATTGTTGATAATAAAATCCAAGAAATGTATATCATTGTACAGCAATTATACATATAATAATTTAAGAATCTCATGTTCCATTTTCCACTGCTCTCAGCTTGTATACTTTTACACTATAAGTGAAGTGTGTATAGACACACATCACTGAACAGTGGGGGGAAACAGTCATATGGACAGTAAAAAACCCATAAGAACATAGCACATATTCCAAAATAATATTACTATACATCACACTCACTACAAATATTTACCTAACTGTTTTAACTATGCTTGTTAAATAAGATAGGCCCTCATTACGACCTCGGCGGTCTTTTCGCAAGACCGCCGAGGTATCCACCGTGCTGAAGACCGCCAGTGGTGGCGGTCTTCCGCGCCGCATATTATGACCGCTGGTAGCCCTCCGTCCTTTTCCGTACGGAAAGCCGCCAGCAGCCATACTGGCGGTCGGCGGGAAAGTGGAGGCTGCTCAACCTCCACTGCCACGTCAACAGAACACCACCCACAGAATCACGTCCCATGATTCGGTGTGGCGGTGTTCTGGTGACGGTGTGCTGGTGGCGGAGCTGCCCCCATGGATCCCGTCCCCTTCCGGAGGACCAATGGACAAGGTAAGTTGATCATCCGTTAGGGGAGGGGGGTGATGTGTGTTGTGTGCGTGCATAGGGGTATGCATGTGAGTGTGTAGAGGGGGTGTGTGAGTGCATGTATGCGTGCGGGGGGTGCTGTGTGTATGGGAAATGTGTGCGGGTCGGTCGGTGTGCATGTCTGTTTGTATGTGTGCGGGTATGTGTTGTCATGATGTATGTGTGCGTGTAGGGGTGCATGTATGTGCATGTTGGGTGTGTGTGCGTGTAGGGGTGTGCATATGTGTATATGTGCATGTTGGGGTGAGGGTGGGGAGGGGGGTTGTGCCACCTTTGGGGGGTGGTGGGGGGTGTGGGGGGAGGACTCTTGGGGGGTAGCGGGGGGTGGGGGAGACCCCTATCAGTGCCAGGGAAGGAATTCCCTGGCACTGATAGTGCATACCGCCATGGATCTCATGGCGGTTCACAATCACCCGAAATCCATGGAGGTATGCAGGGTCCTGATACCGTTGGCGGTCTAATGACGGCCGCCGGGCTGGAGAATAAAATCTCCAGCCCAGCGGTCATCACCGCCATGGTGGTCGGAATGGTGAAGAGGCGGATGACCGCGGCAGTTATGATTCCATTTTTTTTTTCGCCGGCCTGTTTGCAGTCTTACCGCAGCTTTACCACCGACCACCAGGGTCGTAATGAGGGCCATAATATATAATATAGTTTTATAATACAGTTAATGTGTGTGAATGATAGTGGTAGGTGAAACAGCATATAAGGAGATCCCCCTTGGTAGGCTGCATGATGTAATTAAATCTGGTAATCCATTAAACAGGATTGGAGAATATTAGTGGTGTAATTCTTTTCATATTTTGCAGCTGTTCTTCAAAGATAAGTTTAGCAGCATTTCTTTTCCTCTTCAGTAGATCTTTGTCCTGGTTTGTAGTTTGTGATCTGTGGTTCCAATTTAGTGCTTTCTCTGCTATTTTCATGCAGGAGTGAGAATATTTCAAGATTTAGAATCCATTATGAAGACATCACCCTTGGTAGGGCGTATGGTGTCTTCACTTGTTGTTTTAGAAGTGTACTTTTCCAGTTTTTTTCAGTAGTAATCCTCCTTAGAATTTTGGTGCAAGAAAGAGAAGGTAAGACTTTGGTAGTTTATAGGGTAATCTCTACTTTAATGTATGGTTGCTATCATCCCACTCTGTGCACCCAGTTGTATTTTTTAAGTAGATGGTGCAGTATCCAGATGTAATACTAACTCATTCATGGAAACTAATAGCTATACAGCTATGTGTTTTACCAGAAATAGAGATTTGTCCAGCTTTAAAATTTGAAGTACATTGCTGTAGCATTAGGATGATATACTTGCCAGTTCTTCTTATATTCAAAGTTGATAGAAGATCTGAGTTATACTTTGTGCAGGTATTATTCTGTGATGCATCTCTAAACAGTTTCTCAAAACTTACAGTTTTACAGTCTGGTAGAGTTATGTAGATAAATAGTTCTGAATATATTTCTGTTTTTGAAAAAAAGGAACAATTTCCACAATCATGCTGCTGTGAGTAAGTTAGTCCAACTAGGTCATCAATAGGTATCATCTCTTCTTTTAAGCTACCATGTAGGACCATCAATAATCCTTGTGCATCTTCTTGGGTGTTTTGAATGAACTTTACAGATCCAGTGCATAGGTCTGCAAGATCTCTAATAAAAGATTCAGAAAATGTTTTTGTTCTCTCATTGCACAAGTGTCTAACAAGCTAAAGAGTGCAGACTGCAATCTTCTATCCTTTTTCTGTTTAGTTGCAAGAACCAGATGAGGTAAAGAGAATAGTGCATTGAGACCTACATTGATATAGCCGTTGACTCAAGAGAGGTTTAGGAACTGCTAACCATCAATTTCATCAGTGTTTTTAGTATTTTTTTCTCCAATACTTCAATCTTCTCTTTTTCCTGCTTTTTCTTAGGAACGCTACTATGATCTTTTAAAATCTTTCATTTCGGTACTAGGCTTTTTGTAAACTGGATACTTTCCTAAATGAGGAGCATACATGCTTCTTAAATAGTTGTACTCTATCACACTACTCGAATCCACATTTACTTTCCTGTCATCAAACTCTATTAGATACAAACAGGACAAAGTTGTAATCCATGACAATGCTACATATGACAAACCTTCCTTGAATATGGTGCTTCTAATGCTAATAAATGCTGTATCTACACTTAAACCTTGAGACTTATGTACTGTTACAGCATATGAAAGCGATATTGGAAACTGCTTTCTATGAACATAGAAGTCTTTTACAAGCAAGAAACGCACAACACACAAGATGTTTTACACTTTCAAGGTCATCAAATTAAATTCCAAGGTATTGAACCTCATTTCTGTTTGGATACAAAATGAAATCATTTAACCCATAGCTCCACTAACTAATCCCACCCCAACATTTAAATTATGCTGCAAAATCACCCTACAGTTCTTACAAACATGTAAACACTTTTCTAATCCCACAGTTTTGGAAACAGACTTATCCAATTAATTCAGTTTTGATTGTAGTTTTTCACAACAGTATTGTCATTCCTTGATGTTCCATTTTATCAATTGATATCAATTTGAATATTTGTTCTTTCTCCATTTGTAGTAATTGTTCATTGAAAGAGATACATTCTTGAAGAGTAGGCATTAGACACACAATAGATTCTTATTGTTGAATAAATTCAAACATAAGCTGTGCTGCAATTTTTTGGAAGGAAATATGTCCTTTATAAGTTGGGTTTGCAAGCAACGCTTTCCTTCTTTTGAAAGTATTCTACTCTAATATCCCTCAGAATATTTCCATATTGCATATTGCGTGCATGACACATGTTTCTAATTAGTTCTTTGTGTTGGAAATTCAACCAAATGTTTAAATTTCCAATGCTTCATAAAGAATTACACATTTCTTCATGTAAGAGTGTCTTAAACACAGGCTGTCCTTTCACCCGGGTAAATTATAATAAAAGTATATCATACTCTGTATTCAATATCTGTTGCATCCTTGAATGCACAAAGACGAGTATTAACTTTGAGACCATGCTCACCTCATCGATGATTAAAAGTTTTATTTTCTTCAAGACTATTGAGACTTTGTGACAAGTGTCTCCAGATAGCTTTGGTACTCCAGTACAGTATTGTATTAAACAGGGAACATAAAGTAATGCCTTTAATGTTGTGTGCAACTAATCCAGGAGGGGCTGTTACTATGCATGATGAAATAGAGTCTGTAGTCTTTTGTAGATAAGTGGTTAGAACTTGTATTAAAAGCTTGTCTGCTGATATACCAAAAGAATTGGCTTAAAACTTGAACATTTAAATTAGTTGCTTTTGTGAAGGAATCCATGCCCTATTTTTTCTTTAACTTCTACATATGTTTCTTTCTATTCACTATTGTGTTGTTTTACTAACTGTTCCTAGTCAACAATTTCCTCTCCTGCTTATAACATTGCTGTCTCCACTTCATTCATCCTTATGGCAGCTTCATTTTTGATAATTGGCTGTCCAAGAGGATCTTGACTGAGAGGTACAGAATTCTGGCTGCTTTGTGAACTATCCTTTGCTATCTCAGTAATAATTTTTTTCTCGTGTTCAATTTAACATTTTCAGGAAGTTGGAAAATATTGGACACTGAATACTGTCTTTACAGCATTAAAAGAATCTTCATAGCAGTCATATTGTCCAAGCAACTCTGTTTCAGAAAGCCAAGGTTTGAATAGCTGGAGAAGTGCTAAGTAGAATTTTTTTTTTCTCAGCAATTTGACAAGTAAGTTTTCTATGATTTATTAAGTTACCTTTTGCATGCCAAACTGAACAACAGTCGCAACCAACTACACCATATTTGCCTTCATCAGTGTTTTCAGAAACATTATTTTTGCAGAACTTTGTAAAGACATATATTTTTGAGGTGTGGACTTCTTCTTGGATAGTAGGTATCCAACATCTTTGTTTGTACAATACCTGTACTCTCCAGATCAAACTCTGCTAAGTACTGAATGGCTGGGAAAGATTTCAAGACTCTGTTTCATGTGTTGGCAAGGCCTAGACTAACCCAAACAATTTCCCTAAACTTCGAGTACAAGCTAGTTGAACTCACTGTGTCACAGCACTCAAATTAACTTATCTCCCTATGTGAGAGCATGTTCAAGCTGAAACTGTTCAATTTCTTTGATAGAGACTTTTCTTCACAAAGCTCTCCTCCCACATTTCCTTCATGTCTGTTTTCTCTGACTTTGTGATGTATGAAGTGACATAGTGAGAAACAGCAATGGAGTTGTCTGTAGCAAACTGTATGTCCATATTTGCATTCCTTAATTTCAGAATGACAAGATTATAATTATTAATATATTTGGAGGCCTCTGATCTTCTCAGATTAGATGCATTTTTTGGTGGTTTCTTTGCCAGTGTATGCCTCACTTCAAACAAAAAGCTGTTCCCTCTTCCTCTGGAAATAATAGGCTTGGAAATCCAAAATAACACCTTGCATACATTATTCCTTTACATCTGTATCTTCTGTGATAATACTTCCCACATCAATGTGTTTGGAAGCAAAGAACTTGCTGTCCTAGGATTTTGTTATTATTCTCATCTGGGATGCTGCTAGTAACATACTGTTCTATAAAAGAGAGTGCACAGTCATCACTATCAATTCCAAATTTTGGTGCGTCCTGTATCTATAGGAGCATGGGTATATGAAGCGCACCTCTTGCCTGGCATTCTTTTCGGCCCCCAAAATATGTCACTTCTCCAAAAGGAGGAATTGTTTTATTGCTTAAAAAACCAAGCATCACTTGAAACTTGTGATTAAAATATCGACATACATTAGCAGAATTCAAAGAGCAACATTCTCCTGTTGTCTTGAAATTGATATAGTTAATGTTACAGTTTGCTTCTCTTAGAAAATCTAGTAAATCCTCCCACACATACTCTACGCAACTAAGTGTCAGAAACCAAGTAGGTAGACCTACCTTTTGGAGCATACATTTAAGTTCCCAATGACGACGGTACCAATATTAACCCCTTAGCTGCTGGGCCGTTTCCTCCCCAGTGCTCAGCCCTTTTGTGGCTATTTGGGGTAGTTTGCGCTTAGGCCTTCATAACTTTGTGTCCACATAAGCTAACCACGCCAAATTTGCGTCCTTTTTTTCCAACATCCTAGGGATTCTAATGGTACCCAGAGTTTGTGGTTTCCCCTGGAGGAGACCAAGAAAATAGCCAAAATACAGTGAAAAATTTGTTTTTTCCAAAAAAATTGGAAAAAAGGGCTGCCGAAGAAGGCTTGTGGTTTTTTCCCTGAAAACGCCATCAACAAAGGGTTTCTGGTGCTGAAATCACTATCTTCCCACCTTTCAGGAACGGGCAGACTTGAATCAGAAAACCACATTTTTCAACACAAATTTGGCATTTTACTGGGACATACCCCATTTTTACTATTTTTGGTGCTTTCAGCCTCCTTCCAGTTAGTGACAGGAATGGGTGTGAAACCAATGCTGGATCCCGGAATGCTAAACATTTCTGAAAACTAGACAAAATTATGAATTCAGCAAGGGGTCATTTGTGTAGATCCTACAAGGTTTTCCTACAGAAAATAACAGCTGAAATAAAAAAATATTGAAATTGAGCTGAAAACAACAGCCATTTTTCTTTATGTTTTACTCTGTAACTTTTTCCTGCGATGTCAGATTTCCAAAAGCAATATACCGTTTTGTCTGCTGGACTCTTCTGGTTGCAGGGATATAAAGGGCTTGTAGGTTCATCAAGAATCCTAGATACCCAGAGCCAATAAATGAGCTACACCCTGCAGTTGGTTTTCATTATATACTGGGTATACAGCAATTCATTTGCTGAAATATGAAGAGTGAAAAATAGGTATCAAGAAAACCTTTGCATTTCCAAAATGGGCTCAAGATAAGGTTTTGAGGAGCAGTAGTTATTTGCACATCTCTGAATTCTGGGGTGCCCATACTAGCATGTGAATTGCAGGGCATTTCTCAAATAGACGTCTTTTTTACACACTCTCTTATATTTGGAAGGAAAAAATGTAGAGAAAGATAAGGGGCAATAACACTTGTTTTGCTATTCTATGTTCCCCCAAGTCTCCCGATAAAAATGATACCTCACTTGTGTGGGTAGGCCTACCGCCCGCGACAGGAAATGCCCCAAAACACAACGTGGACACATCACATTTTTTGACAGAATACAGAGCTGTTTTTTGCAAAGTGCCTACCTGTAGATTTTGGCCTCTAGCTCAGCCGGCACATAGGGAAACCTACCAAACCTGTGCATTGATTAAAACTAGAGACCTAGGGGAATCCAAGATGGGGTGACTTGTGGGGCTCTGACCAGGTTCTGTTACCCAGAATCCTTTGCAAACCTCAAAAAGTGGCTAAAAAAACAAGTTTTCCTCACATTTCGGTGACAGAAAGTTCTGGAATCTGAGAGGAGCCACAAATTTCCTTCCACCCAGCGTTCCCCCAAGTCTCCCAATAAAAATGATACCTCACTTGTGTGGGTAGGCCTAGCGCCCGCGACAGGAAATGCCCCAAAACACAACATGGACACATCCCATTTTTTGACAGAAAACACAGCTGTTTTTTCCAAAGTGCCTACCTGTAGATTTTGGCCTCTAGCTCAGCCGGCACATAGGGAAACCTACCAAACCTGTGCATTTTTTAAAACTAGAGACCTAGGGAAATCCAAGATGGGGTGACTTGTGGTGCTCTGACCAGGTTCTGTTACCCAGAATCCTTTGCAAACCTCAAAAAGTGGCTAAAAAAACAAGTTTTCCTCACATTTCAGTGACAGAAAGTTCTGGAATCTGAGAGGAGCCACAAATTTCCTTCCACCCAGCGTTCCCCCAAGTCTCCCGATACAAATGATACCTCACTTGTGTGGGTATGCCTAGCGCCCGCGACAGGAAATGCCCCAAAACACAACGTGGACACATCCCATTTTTTGACAGAAAACACAGCTGTTTTTTCCAAAGTGCCTACCTGTAGATTTTGGCCTCTAGCTCGACCGGCACATAGGGAAACCTACCAAACCTGTGCATTTTTGAAAACTAGAGACCTAGGGGAATCCAAGATGGGGTGACTTGTGGGGCTCTGACCAGGTTCTGTTACCCAGAATCCTTTGCAAACCTCAAAAAGTGGCTAAAAAAACAAGTTTTCCTCACATTTCGGTGACAGAAAGTTCTGGAATCTGAGAGGAGCCACAAATTTCCTTCCACCCAGCGTTCCCCCAAGTCTCCTGATAAAAATGATACCTCACTTGTGTGGGTATGCCTAGCGCCCGCGACAGGAAATGCCCCAAAACACAACGTGGACACATCCCTTTGTTTGACAGAAAACACAGCTGTTTTTTCCAAAGTGCCTACCTGTAGATTTTGGCCTCTAGCTCGACCGGCACATAGGGAAACCTACCAAACCTGTGCATTTTTGAAAACTAGAGACCTAGGGGAATCCAAGATGGGGTGACTTGTGGGGCTCTGACCAGGTTCTGTTACCCAGAATCCTTTCCAAACCTCCTAAAGTGGCTAATAAAACAAGTTTTCCTCACATTATGGTGACAGAAAGTTCTGGAATCTGAGAGGAGCCACAAATTTCCTCCCACCCAGAGTTCCCCCAAGTCTCCTGATAAAAATGATACCTCACTTGTGTGGGTAGGCCTAGCGCCCGCGACAGGAAATGCCCCAAAACACAACGTGGACACATCAAATTTTTTCATAGAAAACAGTGCCTACCTGTGGATTTTGGCCTCTAGCTCAGCCGGCACCTGGGGAATCTTAGCAAACCAGCACATTTTTGAAAACTAGAAACCCAGGGGAATTCAAGATGAGGTGACTTGTGGGGCTCTGACCAGGTTCTGTTACCCAGAATCCTTTGCAAACCTCAAAATGTGGCTAAAATAACACGTTTTCCTCTCATTTCGGTGACAGAAAGTTCTGGAATCTGAGAGGAGCCACAAATTTCCTTCCACCCAGTGTTCCCCCACGTCTCCCGATAAATATGATACCTCACTTGTGTGGGTAGGCCTGGTGCCCGCGACAGGAATAGATCACACAACGGTCAATGTTGGTCCTTATGTGAGGCAGCTGTTGACCCTGGGGTGATCCATTCCTGACGCAGGCACTAGGTGTAGGCACTCAAGTGGGGTAGTGTTTTTATCAGGACAGGTGAGGAGTCACTGGGTGGTAGGAATTTTGTGGATCCCAGCATATTCCTGTAGTTTGTGTGACAGAAATGCGAGAAAAATAGAGTTTTTATTCACCTTTTCAGCTTTGCAGGGTATTCTGGGTAAGAAAACTTTGGGGAATCCACACAAGTCACACCTCTGTGGACTCCCCCGAATGTCTAGTTTCTAGAAATGTTTGGGTTTAGTGTGTTTCTCTATATGGCCGCCGAATCCAGGACCAAAAACACAGGTGCCTGCCTTACAAAACCAGTTTGTTTTGCCATAGATAATTTTGATGTGTCCACAATACGATTTGGGTGGTGGAATTTGGAGCTGAACTAAATTGGGGAGCTCCCAAGATAGCACTCTCTCTCTCTCTGCTTGCTGCCGCATTCACCTGCTCTCTGGGTTGGGCTAACCCACTATTACCCAGTTGCACAAACAGCTTGCGAAGGGACAGCAGGACTGTCCTCATCACCTTCCTCATAATGTACTGGAAGAGGAGTTATCGAATGGGACTCCTCCGACTGAAAAATCACTCCCAGAGTCTGCGCCATTGTCCTATCCCTCAGATGCTGTCTCAGTATCTGATATCTCAGTCTCTGATCCTATGTCAGAGCGGTCCTCTATAACCCGAGTGCAGGCAGCAGTCATCCATCAAGATGCCATCTCTGCTATTGGCTAAACTGTTGCTCTAAAACACTAGCCTACGTAGACAGTCACAAAATCGATGGTGTGTGTGAGATACGTGCAACAGTAGAGGCCACCTTACCTGCGCTTCTTCCCTCAATCAGCACGTTCTTTCAAGACACTCAAAAAACACCTTGTCACATACCATTCGTCACAGTCTTTAGCACCTCCTGCGCCCAGTCCAACAATCATTATTGATGCTCCCACTCCCTCCTCCTAGGATTCCCTTATTACCACCCAGCAAAAGTGCCCTTCATCTCTCCATAGCCGCCCTCCACCCCGCACATACATTTCATTGGTATTATAGCGCAGGTAATGGCTGACTTTACTAATGTACTCAGCTATTTACATAAAATACAGATTTGCTATTTGCAGTAGGCATATAAACCTTCTGCGCTTCTTTATGGCACTAAAACTGCCACTAGACAAGTCTGACCCTTTTCCCCCCAGGGAAACCACACACATATTGACAAAAGTGATATATATATGACAGCCAACCACCTGAAACTCAACTCAAGCAAAACCAAAATAATCCTCTTTGGCCCACACAAAAACACCTGGGACCCCTCATGGTGGCCCACCACGCTAGGCCCTGCACCCACCCCCGCCAACCACGCACGCAACCTCGGCATCATCCTAGACTCCTCCCTCTCGATGCCCCAACAAATCAACGCTCTCACCTCCTCATGCTTCAACACACTCCGTATACTGAAAAAAACATTCAAATGGATCCCCACAGAGACCAGAAAAACTGTCACTCACGCACTCATCAGCAGCAGACTTGATTACGGAAACGCCCTCTAGGCCGGCACCACTCTAAAACTCAAGCGCAAACTACACGCATCCAGAACTCAGCAGCACGACTCATCCTCGACCTCCCCGGACACGAACACATCGCTCCACACCTCAAATCCCTCCACTGGCTCCCCATTGACAAAAGGATCACCTTCAAGATCCTCATCCTCGCACACAAATCACTCCACAACACAGGCCCCGCCTACCTCAACGAGAGTCACCTTCCACACCCCTACACGAAACCTCCGCTCAGCTGACCTCTCTCTCGCCTCTGTCCCCCACATCAAACACACCACCACCGGGGGCAGATCCTTCTCCTACCTTGCACCCAAAACCTGGAACGCCCTCCCAACCCACCTTCGCAAGACCCAAAACCTACTTCTTTTCAGGAAGGGCCTCAAAACCTGCCTTTTTTTCGAACAGTGAACCTCCCAGCCCCTTTCCCTCCCCCCCCCCCCAAGCGCCTTGAGACCCTCACGGGTGAGTAGCGCGCTTTATAAATCTCTTTGTTTGATATATATAGATCTATCTATATATATATCTACATAGATATATCTATAGATATATCCATGTACATAGATATCTACATAGATATATCTATATATATATATAGATCTACATATAGTTCTATTTTTTTTTTTTAGTTGTTGTATGGTTCCTTGGGAGCCAAAATGGCCCCCAGGGAAACTCTACAACATCTAAAAAAAAAAATATTGCCCCCAATTTTTATTCATTTAAAAAAAAAAAAAAATCCCCTGCGGGGGTGGGGGGTGGGGGGTGGGTATATCGCGCCCTCCCCCCCCCCAGGGGGCACCTACCTTTTTTTTTAAAATAAAATATGGCCCGTTTTCTGAGGGGGCCGACCCCCCAAGTGAAATCCCTGGGGTCTAGTGGTGTTTCCAGGCCCCCGATCGCAGCACAGCTGCGATCGGGGGCCAGGAAACAGTTTCAGAAGGCCTCGTAAGAAAGGGCAGACTCTCCCCTTTCTTACGAGGCCTTCCAGAACATGGGGAAGGCTGTTTTCCCCATCGAAGCAGGAAGCGGCCGCAAGGCTGCTTCCTGCTTTGATGGGGAAAACACCTTTGTAACGTCAGCACGCAACGTCACAAAGGGGCGGGTGGGGGCGGGGGGAGACACGGAAGCTTCCGTGTCTCCCGGGGAATAGAAAAAAAAAAAATCCTCGGGTGCGACGCACCCGAGGATTTATTAATACCCTTCCTGGTGTCGGCCACTGGTCGTGACCCGCACCAGGGAGGGAGTGTGGGTGTCGGCCAGTGGCCGACGCCCGCACTAAAAAGGTTAATTAGTGCCACGTTGACATGCCACCAAATTAATTAGGTTATACTCCAGATTTTCATCCTTACCTTGTAGTTTATCAACTCCTTTGCAGAAAGTTTTTGCAGATTGACTCCTGTCTTCAGAATATGGTTTACAGCATGAGAGAGTCCTGACAAGTCACTCCCAAATAACAGATGGAATATATAGGGAATACATTGTCGAAACCTAGTGTCCTGTGAATATAGTCTTGTTGACCTGTATTCAGCTGCTGGTATTTGTACGGCTCGATTATCGTAGCGGCCAACTACTCCTGTGGGAAATAACTGTGGAAAGCAACAAGCCTCTATACTTTTTTCCAACATACTTTTTGGAGCTCCTCTAGCTTGTTTCATTTGAAACAGATCAATACCATCCTCAACAACGTATTTTGAATGAAGTGGATGAATACTATAGTGCTCATATACTTCTCACTTCTGCTTATCCACTATTTCTATTTGTCCACTTGATTTTAGTGCCTCGTCATCAAAATAACTTACGCACTTGTTTGTAGAGACCTTGTTAAGAACAGCGCTGCACTCCCGCAGCGTGGGACGCACTTGTTTGTGGAGACCTTGCGGGGGGCAAACTACAAGTCCCAGGTTCCCCTGAGGCTGCTGAGAGGGAGGAGGAGACAGGCATCAGCCTGTTAAGAGCAGCGCTGCACATCCGCAGCGTGGGACACACTTGTTTGTGGAGACCTTGAGGGGTGCAAACTACAAGCCCAGGCTTCCCTGAGGCTGCTGAGAGGGAGGAGGAGACAGGCATCGGCCTGTTAAGAACAGCACTGCACTCCCGCAGCACAGGACGTATTTGCTTGTGTAGTCCTTGAGGTGGGCAGATTACAAGCCCCAGGCTCACCTGAGGCTGCGGAGAGGGAGGAGGAGACAGGCATTGGCCTGTTAAGAACAGTACTGCACTCCCACATTACAGGACGCGTGCAGGCGTGTGCCTGTGCGAAGACTAGGCCAAGACTGGGCCTGTCTTCGCCCGTCATCGACCGGAAGAGGTCGGGTCAGGCTCCCCCCTTTCCCCTCTATGGATGAGTGATCCTTGCCATGTGTGAAATATTTGACACTCACAGGGGAGGTCCTGAACTTGTTCTCCCTCCCTGTAGCAGTTGTGGCAGGGGGCACGCTGCTCACCACCAGGAGAGCACCAGCAGTCGCTTATAATCAGAATACCTTGCCCACAGGATGCAACAAGGTTGGGCTGGGCCACCCCCCCCTTTTTTTAGTGACTGTCTGAAGCTTAACTGTCTGAGGGTTCTCCTTTTACATGACATTAGTAAACATGGGTAGGCGTAAGATATCATCAGTTGTGCCCAATTCCAATTCCACACTGGATGGTTACCTACAAAGAGCAGTGGGCACTCTTAGCAAGGAGATTGAATTGGCTGAAAGAAGACTGTCCTTGTCGTCATCTCTATCGTATAATCCATCTTCAACTCAGGCTCCTGTTTTAGCCCCTAGCTCATTGCAGGATTTGGGCAATGAGGAGGAAGGCATGCAGCAACCCACGCAGGCAGTATCCCCATCTGCTACATATGCTCCAAATTTTTATCATGGACTTCCACTGATGGCCTGTGACCCTCGGATCATAGCAGGGGGATTAACATCTGTAGTGAATTCCAAACCCACTATTATGAAAAGGAAAAGAGTGGAGACTTTGATAAGATCTAAAAAGCTGAAAATCGGTGTCCAAAAAATTGACCTAAACCCTAGTAGGGAGGAGGCCTTGGGGGTTTGTCAGTCGGTAAATGTGACTAACGAGGTTTTGCTGTCTGTGCAGGAGGTCCTACTATTGAACTTTAGGAAGATGATTGTTAGCGCTTTGCAACCAATACTGGTTCACCTAGAACAGATTGAGACCAAAATGGATTGATTGATGTCTGTTTCAAAAAGTAACCCTCAGTCTGATCTTCCCGTATTTGTGGGTCAAGCCCCTTCAAGCACTATTGTTGATAATCAAAGGGACCAGGATACTGCAGGCCCTTTGTTATTTGCTGATTCCACTGTTACTGCTGTTCCTGTTAGCACTACATTTTTTATGAATCATCCTGCTGAGAGGGCAGAACCTTGCTCTAATATGCAGCACGAAGAAGTAAATAATTTATCTAAAGGTAAATCTTCACAGTATAACCCACAGCTTGTCCCCCAGGTCAAGGGGGCTTCTATTTGTTTGCATTAATCCCCTGAGGGCACTCCATATACAACGGTATTAATCAGGGTACGCCTCTGGCTATTGATCTACCTGAAGATACTCAAAGCCTGATGAATAAAGCAGAAGATTGGTGTAAGAAAAACACAAAATGTCACCATTCAATAAGTGACAATATCATTATGGCCCGTAGAGAAAGTTGGGTGGGCCCTAAATCAAAGTCTATTGAAGGGGACTGCATCGTGCTAATTTTAAGAATCCCAATTGGGTTCATTCAATGTTATCCCGGTCAAGTCATATAAATAGTACACAAAGTAGGATAATGGTTAGACCATTTGGTTTCTTTTACCCATCCCATCAGATCTACTCCAGAAGGCCGAGTATAATGGGTCGCGCAAGTACAATAGGCTGCCTAGTCGGTTAGATTTTGTAGATTCATTTCTTAACTCTAACCGTTGAAGTCCTCTCAGACTTACTGGATATTGATTGACGCTCAACTTCATCAACGTCAAGTGATCTTAGGGTTGTGACCAAATCATTAGAGATTATTCCCTAGGCTAGTGACCCCATCCTGGCCATGGCAATTCGCCCTCAGGGATCTATTCTGAGATGAATAGTTCAGAAAATATATTGGGTCTGCAGTTTTTATCCTGGAATGTGGCTTGGGTAAGAGATAAACTCAATAATGAGGATTGGCAGAAATATATTGCTAACTATGATGTTATATTCTGTCAGGAAACATGGGCTTTTAAGCCTGTTTTGTTGAATGGGTATATGTCTTATTGCTCACCCGCCACCTCCTCATTGTCGGGAAGAGGAAAGGGGGGTTGAACAATTTTTCTTTCTTGTGCTTTAAACAACCCCATTGATACTGTGATGGCGTCCACTCACAACTTTCAAATTGTGTATTTGCAAATAGTGGAAACCTTAAATCTGATTTTATTATTATAACCAATTCTCATCCCAAACCACAGAGATTGTTAAGGATTTAGAAAAGAAGCTTGCAGCCTTCTGCAGTACACAACATTTTGTGACCATTTCGGTAATTTGGGCAGGCAAATTTAATATTGTGAAATGTCAATTCAGTGGGACCGTGTCTGCGGGTTTTCTAACCTGCATGAAAATCTTACTGGTCACTTTTTACATTCTGCATATGGCAAAGCTATAAATAGATTAATCTTGTGTTATAGTCTGATCGACACTTCAGACGTAATCGCTAATAATAACAAACCCCCTACTTTTACAGGGAGAGGAAGAGGCAGTATAATCGACTTTGTTTTGATATCTGCTAATTTGGCACCTAACTTGAGTTACTTCAAAGTTCATCAGTTACCATTTAGTGATCATAACCCTATTCATATTGTCCTGACTGGTAATTATTCTGCAGTACCAGCAAGATCTACTTGTCCCCCTATCACGCATACAAAAAATAAAGGGGCGCATCTGAAATGGAATACTGTCAACCCAGATTCATTTTTTTATAATTTAATTATAAACATGGAATCTGATTTTCTCTGCTGCCTGTCATTGGACAGACCCTCAGAAGACATCGTTAAGAGTTTTTGTAATATTAGTGGTGAGGTAGCAAACCAATTAACTTCTAAAAAGCAGATAAAAGAGCGCTCAACGAAACCTTGGTTTAATAATTAGTGTACTAAGGTGCTCAAAGAGCTAAAAAAGGCTATTGCGCATGTACCTCACAATCAAGAAGGCATAACTAGCTCTAGAAAGGCCTATATACAGGCTGTCCTAAAGAAGAAGTGTGAGCTGAGGATCAAGGCCTGAGAAGATTTGGATAAAGCGGCCAAACAAAAAGATGGCAAACTTTTCTGGGAGACTGTTAATCGCCCATTTTTTACTAATGATTTTTCCTCTGGAATTGAGTCTTACATTAGTAGCCAAGACTGGACTGACCACTTCTCCGATATTTTTAAATCCAGGGAAGTTTTTTCTACTCAAAGGGGAGTTATAGTATTTCCATCTACTTAGGCAGGGGGGGAATGGTTAGCTAATCTTATTAATCTAGCCTCTGTAAAAAAAGCAATCCAGTGCACTTCCTGTGGCAAGGCTCAAGGTCCTGATGGGATCTCAATTGATTTGTACAAATATAAAATCGAGTTATGGGCTCCGTTGTTGACTAATGTCCCAAGGGCAGCCGTTAAAGGCACCCTGAGGGATTCAAGGAAAAAGGCCATTATTGTCCCGATTTTTAAAAAAGGAGATCAGAGTTCACCTGCCTCTTATCATCCAATCTCCTTATTAGACTCCACAGTAAAGATTCTTGGCCTGGTAATTCTTGATAAATTAGAAACTTGGGCAGAAGCTACCACCTTTTTTCTCCGCTACAATGTGGTTTCAGACCCAGTTAGGTAAGTATGTGAAAGCCAGGAGAGGTGCCCTTCACATGGCATTCATGGACCTCTCCTGTGCTTTTGACTTCGTGAACCGCACAATTTTATGGGATCTAATGGATTAGGCTGGTATTGACCCTGAATTGGTGGAGCTGGTGCAAAGATTGCATACTGACACAACTACGAAGGTGCGTCATACAATTTCTGGAGAATGCACCAGCCCAATCAGGCTAGGGTTATCTCCTCGCCCCATTCTTATTTTTACTGTATATCAACTCACTAGGCACTTATTTAGATTCATATAGCTTGGACATCCCATTTCTTGGCTCACAATCAGTCCCGGTCCTCCTTCACGCAGATGATGCTGTCCTCTTAGCACTAACTGCCAATGGTCTACAAAATATGTTGAGTGGATTTTATAATTTTATGATAAAATTAAAGCTTGGGGTCAACTTCCAGAAATCATTTCTATTGACCAGTGTTCCTAAAAACGTACATAAAAGGGCTTTCCAGAGAGGAGGAACCCAGTCGATTAAGGTACCTTTTCCTAACAATTTGGGTATCCTGTTTGATGCCTCAGGGTCTTGGGAGAGGTTGGTCGGCCAAAGAGCACTTAAAATGGGGGCAGCATCCAATGCTCTTATCAGATTTGCTAACAAGCTTGGTCGCAAACCCTTTAGGGAATTAACCCATTTGTATAAAAGCAAATGTATCTCTTTTGGGACCTATGGTGTAGGTGTGTGGGGTTGCTCTCTTTCTGGGTGACTCCAAGTCATAGAAAATACATTTTTATTCCACCTACTGGCCTTACCTCAAAGTAGAACTAGTCTGATCCTCCATCTTGAAACAGGAATATACTATAATGAGGACCTTGTGAGTTTGGCTCCCTTGCTATTCTGGATTAAAATTTGGGCCCACCAAAGGCCGCATTCTTGCATTTCGTTTTAGCAGTTTGCTTAAAATTGGACAATTGGCAAGCCATCCCCTGCTTAGCATATGTTAAAAATGATTTTTATGAGCTTGAATTAAATACCCTTTTTGACCTCCCGGGGTGAGATCCACCTTTAATCAAAAGAACATGTTAAAAAACGATTTTTATCTCACAGGGATGAAGGGCATATAGCAAGGGCCCTTAATATGATTTCTGTGATTCATTTTATGCAGCTGGACAACATTTCAGGGGCGAACACATACTTGTTATGGCTAACCAATCCCCAGCACAGATTTGACATAGCAAGATTAAGGTTTAATTTAATCCACCATTTGGTAGCCTTCCCAGTGGCTGGGACCAGAATAACCACCTTTTCTTGTTGCCCATGCAATAACAATTCAATCCAATCCATGGCACATTTTATGCTTTTCTGAAAATTGTTTATTGTTTAAACACATGCTTTATTCGATCAATCAATCATCAAAGCGAATATACAATAAGAAGAAGAATAAGGATAAGACCAATAATGATAATAGTAATATAAAACATAGATAAAAATTATTATGGAACATGGATAAAAGCATAGTCTAATTAAAATTCTCAGTACACATAATACACATAATACGGTTTCAACCCCCCTCCTACAGTTCTTATAAGAGTTAAAGAGTAAAAGTAGGGCTCTAGATTAAAACACAGTCTTTACAAAGGAATTACGTATTCGCCATGCTACTAATAAATATTTACTAACAGCAAGTATTAAAACCGTAGAATGGTGACTTTTTAGAATCCTCAAAGCAGAGGCACAGTCTCTTATCCCCATTTCACGGCAAATATGACAGATCCACTTAGACCTGGGAAGGGAGTAAGCAGGGCAAAAAAACATAAAATGTTCAACCGTTTCCGATTTTGCACCACAAACTGGGCATGTACTTGTATCTGTTTGTGTACCCCATCTGCACATCAATGACTTCAACGGCAGCGACCCGAAACGGAATCTGGCATATAAGCTTTTACCGAGGATGTCAGGAATATTGTCTAAATATGGTTCAAATTGTGGATACCACTTAAAATCTGTGAAGCGATTTGTTAAAGTGCCATAAGTTCTGTGGGTAATATAATCATTGCATACATAGGACCAATATATGCGCTTCAGCACAATGGAGTGAGCCTTTTCTAGTTTATGGGGTTCCTCCCAAAAGTGACTGAGGCCGAGTTTGTTAAACCAACTGGATACATGTTTGACCCAGGGAATAGAGGTTGAGTTAGAACACATTAGCAGGTCGTGGAGTGAGGTCTTATAAACGTCTAATTCGGGGTTAGTCCATAGTCGTATCCAATATAATAAGGGTCTTAAGATAATTAGATCGGCTATGCGTCTCAGGCCCAAGTATAAGAACAGTGGTATCAGTGGAGTACTAGGAGGACAAGCACACAAGGACCTCGCAAAATTGTTCTCATTAATAGTGAGCCTGTTGCAGTCAGAAAAACCCCAGACCTCTGCTCCATATGCGGCAGCACCCTGTGCTCTGGCGATGTAGATCTTAATTACCGGGGAGACAGTTTTTGCTGTCGTACCCCTGTAGAAGCGCAGGATTGACACCGCACCATGCTGCAGGCGACCCACACTTTTATTGATCTGTTCTCCCCAGTTCAGATTATCAGCAATCCTTACGCCCAAATAATCAATGGAAGAAACCTTATCCAGGAGGTTCCCTTCTAAATGGATAGTACATTTCTTCCGCACTCCTGAGCGGAATGCCATTAGCTTGGTGTTTTTATGGTTCAGCTCTAGGCCGTAATCTTGACAAAAGGAGTTAAATCTATTGATAAGAGTTTGAAGGCCCATGGGAGATTTAGAAATAAGAAGAGAGTCGTCAGCAAAAAGAAGGATTGGAATTTTTTGAGCGCATAGGGTGGGGGCATCATTCTGGCACGTCATTAAAACCTGTACAACCTCGTTAATAAAAATAGAGAATAAAAATGGTGCCAACACACAACCCTGGCGAACACCCCTATTTATGGGGATTTTGTCCGTTAGTTCGCCTAGGTTCCCCCATCTCACCTGCGCATATGTGTCCTCATGCAACCGCTTTAAAAGTTGGATTAGATTGGCCGGAGTCCCTATTTTTTGTAGCACCTCCCACAACTTTTCCCTCGGGACCAGATCAAATGCTGATCTCAAATCGACAAAGGCGATGTATAATGATTGTTTAGCCAGGGCTGTATACTTCCAGTACAGAATGGCCAGTCTAAAGACCTGGTCTACTGTACTGGTCCTTGGTCGAAATCCAGCTTGAAGAGGGGAAAGAATGTTCGGATCTTTGGCCCAATTGGTTAATCTACCTAGGAGTTGCTTGGCAAATATTTTTTGGATGTTATCAATTAGACTGATTGGTCTGTAGTTTGTCGGAAGGTTTACGTTACCCTTTTTATGGATGGGGATAATTTCTGCACCCTTCCATGTCATGGGGATCTGCCCCCCTTCGGCAATTTTATTGGAGAGTGTATTGATATACCAAGTCCAGACTATTGGTTCAGACGAGTAGAGATCCCCCGGAATTTTGTCTGGGCCTGGAGCTTTCCCAAGTTTTAAAGAACTAATAGCATTGGCTGTTTCTTTGGTAGTAAAGCAGATGTGGCTCTTAAAATCCTGTGAGCCCCCTACAAGAGGAGCTGGTCCATAATGCTCATCAGGGGTAGAAAGAAAATCTTGGCCTGCTTCCCCTGTAACTAAGATTGTGGGGGTCTCAATTTTCCTGTATAAGCCCGAGAAATGCTCAACCCATTTTTCTGGCTGTATATGGCTTCTCACACCAATCCTGCCCTCTTTCTCTCGTTTACCTAACAATTCCCAAAACAATTTATTATTGTTGGATTGAGTAGCATCCAATAATCCCTGCCAAGTTGTATCTTCCCAGGTTTTTTTTGCTCGGGTGATGGATTCTTTGTAAGTACGTCTAGCTAATAGTATTTCCCCATGGGATCCGTTCATGAGGGCACCTTTTAATCCTTTCTTGGCCGTGTGGCAGGACTTGTCAAACCATGTGTTAGAAGTAGCTCCTTGGTGTCTTGCCCCAACCTTCCTATAGAATATACGTTGTAATCTTATGATCATATTTTCGTGTATGGATAAGAAGGGGATATCATTGGAATCGTGGTCACTGTGTGGAGCAAGGATATCTATAAAAGCCTGATAAATCTCGCATAACAGGTAGGGGTTTGACTGGACCTTTGGCCACCTGACCTTCGTAGATGTGATGTTCATGGTAGGAATAGGGACCAAGGTAGTTTGTTTGTTCAAAGTCCTACCAAAAACATCACCTGACATAGAGAGTAGCAAGGGATAGTGGTCACTTTCGGTTCTAACATCCACCTTCATATCATTCAGAAAGGGCCACAGTCTCACATCCACTAGAAAATAATCGATTACACTTGTAATTGAACCACGTTTAAAAGTGGGTGCAGTATCCAGGTCAGAGGGCATGCGGCCATTACATGCCCTGAGACCATGTTTCAAACAAAGGGATGCCAATTGGATAGCTACACGAGAGTCAACACAGTTATTATCACTAGTCAGCTGTGCAATCCCCCATGTTTGATCTTCATCCTCTGTGAGACCAGTTAGTATCACAGAGGGTTCAAAGGTGCAGTTTACATCCCCAGCTATTATTAGGTAGGAGGTTGATTGCAAGGTGTCTAGAAAATCAAGAAGCTGTTTTAAAACTTGGGACTCAGCCCCACGCGAAACCGAGCAGGCGTAAATATTGACAAATGTTATGGTGAAATCCTGTTGGAACGTAATTTGTAGCCCCATCAGATCTGGGCTATCAAACTTTAGAGTCTTATATGTGCACTGCACAGTTTTGTTTATTAACATCAGAAGTCCTCCTTTAGCTCGACGCGTCAGTTTTGTGGAGGGTTGAGCAGCCACATTAAAAGAAAGAAACCCATCTAGGGTAGTCAGCTCTTCAGTCCATGTTTTTTGAAAAAGACATATGTCTTGGGTGTTGATATACGAGCACCAGTCAGTGTCGTCTAATTTCCTCCCAAGGCCTGCTAAATTCCATGTCATGATTGATATGCCTTTTTCCTCAAGGACCGGGGTTGGTGGCTGTGGGTTGAGCCTCTCAGGAATCAACTCTGTATCAGTAGGTCCATCAGAAATTGTCGGACTGGGTTCCACTAAACTAATACCGAGAATTGGTCCCTGGGCTATTGCCAGTCATACTGGGTTAGGCCGGATAGAGTCGACATGCCTGGACTGAATACTAGTTGCATTGTTACGTGAGTAATCAGAAATTTGTAGTTGGCCTTCCATCTCCAGTGCTGTCTCTAAGGTGATGTACCCCCTTCTTTGTTCCATAAGATGGAGAGTTCGGTCATTGAACAGAACAAGGTTTTCTACCAGGGATCTATTGTGGAACTCGATTGAAATTACGTCGTATGTTGATCCTAAGGGACACCACCGCTTAGTGTTACAGATATCTGAACGTATAACTGATAGACCGTTTCTTTGGTGTCGTAGCCAGTGGATTACTTTGTTGACCCTAGACTCATGATCCTCACTGAGTCCAGGAAGCAGTTTCTGGACTTGTTTTAAAAAGAGAGTATTAGTTCCAGGCTTGAGGCAATGGGGTTTTGACAATGAAACTGGATCGTGAGGAGTCCTCTGAAGGGAAGGGGCATTAAAACAACCGGGAGCGTGTTTGGGAGCGAATAGGTCACTGTCATTAGGAATGACATAGGACCTCCTGAGTGGGAGATTGTCAATCTGTTTATGGCTCTTTGATGGCAGGTAATTTGAGTGCCCTGAGGGGAATTTATTAATGACACTATGGTTTCCCATAGTATCCGCCTCATCTAATAGTCTTTTACAATATTGGCTCGCCTGTGTGGTGTTGGATTCTGGGCGTATTACGTTCCCATCTGAGCCAACCCGATATATCTTCTCCTTTTGATGATCGGTAACCTGGCCCCCCTGTGCAAGCTGGATTGATAGTGTTGGATCAGGCATTGTATGGCCTATATTCGCCTCTTCATCCCTATGATTGCACTTGCATCCACACTCTAAGCTCTCCCGGAAGCATTTGGCCAGTTGTAAAACCAGGGTCCTAACTTCTTCTATTCTCTGAAGTATAAGGGCATTGCTGGGCTCAGTGGCAGGGTGCATTGAAAGGGAGACAGGGACTGGTTTTGGGGTGCAATGGATAGCTTCTTTACTGATATCGTCTGTTGTTGTATCAAGAACTCTGGGAGTTTCGTCATCCTCGGCTAGGGCCTCAAACCGGTTTCTACAAGGTATATGCAAGATCAGATTGATCGCAGGACTCGGTGATATGGCAGGATTAGGGATGTTGACCTCTGTTTCCACATGGGGAGATCCACACCTGTGCACCAATACATTTGTCGTATTTGTTGTATCATTTGAGGGAGGGACGGATAGCAGGTGCGTTGTTAATAAAGTTGCACTGTTTTTGGTCAACCCTGGGTCCAGACCTTGAACCTTTGACCTTTTCTTAAAATAGTCTTGTATCTTCCCAGGTGGAACTAGGGCATTTTTTCCGAGGGAGGCACCATTATGATTGGGTGAACAGTTTAAAATTGCCTCAACCTCATCAAACAACTGGTCTATCTCCTCGAAGGGTTTTTTGGGCTTGGTGACCAATTTAGCAGTGCGCTTCCTCTGCTTTTTACTGTCTGACAAAGGGTCTAGAGAATCGGCAGCTTTCCTTTTCCCCATGGTGCCTGTAAGGTTGTGGTATGCCAGAAACTGTATAAGTTAAAGCTTACTTGGTGTATTTAGACAGTGGATGAAAGAGAGTAGGCCCAGCCCAGCCTCATCCGGACGAAGACGGGCGCAGGATGGGCCCGCCCTTGGCCCGGGCTTCGCCCGGGCGCCGCCCGCGCGCGTCCCGCGGCGGGAGCGCGATAGTTGCTTTTTAAAGGGCTCCTGCCCTTGGATCTGGCCGCCGCTGCCTCCTGGGTAAATGCGCTTCCCGCTGGGCGGGAGCGCGATAGTTGCTTTTTAAAGGGCTCCTGCCCTTGGATCTGGCCGCCACTGCCTCCCGGGTAAATGCGCTTCCCGCTGGGCGGGAGCACGATAGTTGCTTTTTAAAGGGCTCCTGCCCTTGGATCTGGCCACCGCTGCCTCCGGGGTAAATGCGCTTCTGAAAATTGTATTCTGTATGTTGGGTTTGTTTTCTTTGCCCTATTCTTAAACAAATGCATTTTTTCAACATAAAAAGACAGTTTGAGGTATTTGCAATCTGCTGCCTCACCAGAAACCTGTTATGCTGTTCTGAGCTTTATTAGATAAGCCATAAAACTACGGAAGGTCTGTGGTAGTGATATCTGATTTTTAAGACTGTTTTATTTTTACATGTAAGTGCTATCACCCAACTTAGGGCCAGATTTATGGAAAAGTGGTGCAGCGCGGTGCTGCACCAAAATTGGCAGCATCACTTTAGAAATGCAGGGATGCGCCGCATTTAAGTGAATACAGCACACCCCTGTGTTGTCCCTGCACTGGCGCTAGATTTAGCTGCCAGCATCAACGCAGGCATCCTTGCACCATCGTGCAAGGATGTCTGCATTGAGGGGTGTGATTGTTTATGTACGGGAAGGTGTCCCTTCCTGCACATAAACAATCACTAATGGCGCACTGGCACTTCTGTGTGTGCTGCGCCAAAGCGTCATTTTCACCTTCCCGCACATAAACAATCATTTACAGCATTTTGCTCTTTCTATGCGTGCTGCAGAATGCAGCACGCATAGAAAAAGCAAAAAACAAGGAGGAATAAAAGTATTCCTCCTTTCTGTGCCCTGCTAACGCCACCCCTGGGGTGGCGTCAGATTTTGGCACTGCCTCAGGTTTACAAAATTTCATAAATCTGAGGCTGCATCAAAACGCAATGGGTGTTGCTGTGGCACGCCCACAGCAAACCCATTGCACACCTCTTCCACGCACAGTGCTGCGTGGGAAGGGGCCATATTTACAAGGTGACATTCAGCCTCAAAAAGTGGCTTAACTTGTAAATACTGTGCAGTGCTTAGTGCCACAGGAGCATCACAAGAAGTGACGCTCCTGTGGTACTAGGGGCCTATAAATACGCCCCTAAATGCATACTGCACTAAATGCAGTCGGAACCGCAATGTATTTTTGGTGAGTGGATGATCCCAAATTTATGCTGTTAATGTTGTCTAATTTTGTTTTATTTTTACATGTATGTACCATTGTATAACTCAATGCACAATGCACTTTATGTTGATGGAACTGGAATGTTTTTATGGTGATTCGATTTTGCTAAAATTGTGTTTTTTTAATGATGTTTAATCTTGATTATACTGGTCTTGAGGTAACATATTGGGATATGTTTTTTCCATTATATTGTGTTTTTAAAAAAACTTTATTCACATCCACTAATTCTTGTCAAATTTTTGGTGGGAATTCCATTTACTAGAATAATGAGTGGTTGATCTACATCTTTCACAACGCCCACAGTGCCATTATTTTTTTTTATCTAAAGGTAAATATGCAACTCTTCTTTTAAGTCCTTCCTGGAATTCTGTTGATGACAGTTTCCCTACTTTTGGCTGTGTTCCAAGGATTGCTTGAAATGGATATACAGTTTGTATTATAATTGATTCATAAACATTTAATTGAGTAAGTTGTTGTGTTAATTGTACCAATTCTAAACTATTATAAAATGCTCTAGCTGGCTTTTTATTATTCTCTAATTTGTCATAGCAATACTTACATATTGTTTCCTTTGTGTCTAAATTAAAGCATTCTTCTACAAATAGATATGCAACAAATTCCTGCCACTCGTCATTGTTGTCTTGCTCAGTTTTAGAAAATACAACTACATTACAAGTTTAGTTTTTGTAGTGAGGGCGATGACAACAAATACAAACATACTCAGGTTTCTCACAACATAGTACATTGAACTTTCCTATCTCCTTTCTAAATTTTTCAATAGTAATCTCTTTATCCTGTGCTCTTCACCTGCTGTCACTACTTCCCCATTTTCCCTATACTCTTCTTCAGAACCAAATAAATGGAACTGAATGTCTTCACAAGCATTTTCAACCTGTGCCACAGTACCATGTACTAAAGCTCTATTCATGTCTCCTAAACATACAGCAGGACTTTTTACATAGTAAATTCTCCTAACAAAAGTTTGCATTCTAGAGTGATGTACAGCTAACATTCTAAAATGATGAAAGGTGCTGTGGCACACTTTCTTTGATAAACATGCTAGTGAATTTCCTTGTAAATTGATGTACTTCCTTACTTTGCATGGATCTAATCCTTGTAATACACCTATTTTCCTCTTCAAACATTTGCAAAGAGATGTATGAAGACCACTTTTGAATAAATCAATTGATTTTTGCCGTATACTGCATATACTGCTACAGTTCCATTTATGCACAGATGCCTGTCTACACCTTCCCTGTACCTCTTCAGCTATAATTTCCTCTACATTTCTAGGTACCATATCCTCTTTTGGAATTGGACAGCAATCTTTCATCTCATAACATCGTCCAAATGTTTCAACCGTGTCAGTTATGCGTGTTTTTGGAAGTAGCTTTCCTCTTTAAAATAAGCTTCTGTACTGGAAGTATGCTTCCATTCACCACTGAAAATGCTGCAGAAATTACTTCTATTTACAGATTGTTTGCTTTGGCTTCTCTTCTTCATACTCAACACTATGTTATCCAGTGCTCACATTCTAATCAAAATTAAAATAAAATAGTTTCCTTTTCAGGGAAAAGGCCTTATCAACACCAACTTCAACATATTTCTTTTGTTTGCTAAACTCTCTTCTCCTTTAATATTTCTTCCTACTTTTTATGAGATTCTGAATTACCCTACAATTAAACATTCTAACTCTTCTTTCTTTAAACTGCTTCTGTCTTTTGCTTAAAGTATCTCCTTTATCGTTCAATGGTTAACTGTTAATATCATGTACTTTTCCTCCTTTTTTAGAAAGTTTGTAACATTCTTTTCTATTTACTTGTTTTTGGTCACTATCCAGTTTTCCACATACTCTTCTCAGAAAGGTTTTTGCTGTCTTACCACCAACTCTTTTCTCTTTCTTTATTTCTATTTTCTGCTTTTTGTCAGTTTTTTTCTCATTGCTGAGGAGATAATTCATGTTTTTCTTTTGGTTGCTTGTTACAGATTTGAATAGCATTGTGATTTTCTTCTTTTACATGTAAGTAGAAATCTGTAATGAAAAAAAGAAATCAATATATTTAGCTTTTCATTAGATATTGCAGGTGTTGCTTGGATGTGTGCATCAATGTATGAGTGGTTCTTTCAGTGTGTGACTGCCTGTGTGAGTGCCTCTATCCTCTTACAAAAATTACATAAGTTGAAGTATGAGTGGGAGTCAGCATATGTAACTGGGCGCAGGGGTATGCCAATGCACATCTAACTATGTAAAATTATGAAGGGCATTTCTCAGTTTTAATTATATAGTGCCATGACTGATTGCATACCTACAGCATAGGTAACTTTTCTGCAGTAAGAGGTCAGTTCCAGAGTTGTCAAGCAGGTTATTGACTGCCAAGTTGAGCTGATGTTTAAAACTACACTGTCAGACTCAGCAGTAGTGGGCCCAACCCATGTTCGAAGGAATAGTTTTCTGGATGGGACTCTAGCTAGTCTTACGAGTTGCCTACAAATGTGAGTGAGTGTATCAGTTAGCAACTGGTTGTGATACTGTAGTATGCAGAGTTGCTGTTTGGATGTGTGTATCAATGTATGAGATGCTATTTCAGTGTCTGACTGCCTGTCAGCGCTTCTATCCTCTTATAAGTAGGAACATAAGTAGCAGTATGAGTGGGAGTCTGCATATGTAACTGGGCATAGGGATATGCCAATGCACATCTAACTAAGTGAAACTATGAAGGACATGTCTCATGTTTTAATTACATAGCACCATGACTGAGGGCCTACCTATAGCCTATGTAAAGGGTAACATTTCTGCAGTAAGAGGTCAGTTCAAGAATTGTCAAGCAGGTTTTCAGCTGTTAAGTTGAGGTGATACTTGAAACTACACTCTCAGGGTCAGCAGTAGTTGGCCCTCCCCATATTTAAAGTATAACCTTTCTCGATGGGAGACTATCTTGTCTTAGTAGTTGCCTTCATATGTGATTGAGTGTACCAGTTAGCAATTGGTTCTGATCCTGCACCATACTCAGCTGCTGTTTGCATATGTGCATGAATGTATGAGTGGCTCTTTCAGTGTCTGATTGCGTGTCTGAGTAATTCTATCCTCCTATACGTAGGTGCAAGAGTTTCAGTATGAGTGGGAGTCTGAATACGCAACTGGGCATAGGCATCTGCCAGGGCCCATCTAAGTCAGTGAAAGCCTCAAGGACGTCTCACCTTTTAATCACATAGCAACATGGTTCATAGCATACCTACAGCCAAGGTGAGCAGTGACTTTCTCACAGTAAGAGGTCAGTTAAGACTTCTTAAGCAGGTTTTCTAGTGCCAGGCTGAGGTGATGTTTAAAACTACACACAGCTTCAATAGTAGTAGTCCTGACCAATGTATAAAGGAGTAATGTTCAGGATCGCAGACTAGCTTGTGTGAGCACTTGCCTCATACAGCACTATACAACAGCTGAATGTATGAGTGTCTCTTTTAGTGTCTGACTGTGTATTCCAGTGCTTCTACCTCTCATAATAGGTACATCAGTTGCAGTATGAGTGGGACTCTGCATATATAATTGGGCATAGGGGTCTGCCAGTGCAGATCTAACTAAGTGAAACTGTCAAAGACATGTCTCACATTATAATTACATAGCACCATAGCTGATGGCCTACGTACAGCCCAGGTAAGGAGTGATATTTCTGCAGTAAAAGGTGAGTACAACACTTGCCAAGTTGAGCTGATGTTTAAAACTACACAATCAGGCTCAGCAGTAATAGGCCCGACCCATGTTTAAAGGAGTAATTTTATAGATGGGAGAGTAGCTTGTCTCACCAGTTGCCTTCAAATGTGAATGATTGTATTAGTTAGCAACTGGTTCTGATGCTGCAGTATATACAGCTACTGTTTGCATGTGTGCATGAATGTATAAGTGGCTCTTTCATTGACTGAATGCCTGTCCGTGTGCTGCTATCTTCTTGTAGTAGTAAGTAGGTATATTAATTGCAGTACCAGTGGGACTCTGCATATCTAACTGAGCATAGGGGTGCGCCAATGAACATCTAACTCAGTGAAACTGTCAACAACATGTGTCAAGTTGTAATCACGTAGCAGTATGGCTCATGCCTTTCCTACAGGGTAGTTGAGGAGTGACTCTTCTGCATTAAGAAATCAGTTTAAGACTTCTCAAGCAAATTTTCTAAAGCCAAGTGCAGCTGACATGTAAAACTACACACTGGGAGTGAGCAGTACTATACCTGACCCATTTTTAAAGCACTACTTCGCTAACATATCTACTCCGTGACTGAGGAATGTGTAGTACATAGCTCACAACCTTTACCTGTAAATGCGTGCTATAGTGTTGTGGCCTACTGTTTTTACTATGAGTTCTGAGACTTGTAGTATTCATTTATAATGGTGTTAAGGAATCTACAAATACCAATATTTAAACAACAATCTCTCTGTACATAAATACATCAAATACATCTATGTGAAATATGTAATTAGAACCACAAATTGGTGAAAAACTGTTGCACTCTACTATTTCTAGTATAAATTCTGGGACTTGTAATATAGATTTACAATGGAACAAATGATTCTTCAAGTGGGTACATTAATAACAATATCATTCTGTGAAAATGCACATCGCACATAGATCTCTTAATTATATAGCAAGAGTTACACCACCACTCACAGATCCCTGTATTTCATATAATTGTTGTAAACCTGGCACATACATTTACATTTTAAATTGTCTTTTTTATAACGTTATATATTTTAAATACCTGTAAAATGAGTTTCTTAGTCAAAATAGTACTTTTTCTGCTCTTAGTAGATACTTTTTAATCTCTCAGAAAATATTAAAACTCAGCATAAGAATGGCATGTCACTCTCACACCAAGCAACCATTAATGGCAACCTTTTCAACTTTACGCTCTATAATTCTGCGAAAGATAGCGAATCAAAACACACCTTCCATGGCTATTGTTCCTTAATCCATTCTTCACTTCTCTGATTAAGTTAAAATGGTAGACTATCTGTCATTATTTGCAAATTCCTCGCAATCCTCAGCAAGGACCCCCAGTGTAACTTTGCGATTAATCCACAAATATTTACGAGGATCCAAAAACATACCTAGCTTAATTTGTTTAAATCTTTCCAGCTGTACTACATTTCAGATACAACTCCTCATAAGGGAAAGACTTGATTATTCTAGTATAATATACTGAAAAGACGTTTAATTGCACTTAAATGTAGTACTGTCTTTTTAATACCCTACCCCCAACAGTCCTTTGGCAGGGCCTCTATAGCAACCCAGTAAAACCACTAGGTCAAAAGTGCAATTTATATTTTAGAAACTGCACATTACCGTCCAGATGAAATTAAGCATGTGCCCTTGATTCTTACCAAATGTTACCAAATGTAACCATTTCAAACAATACATTACTTTTTTATTTCAAACACAGCCCATCCCTTATGTACTTTCTTAGTGTCAATAATCACAACCTAATTTTTAGTATCTGCATATTAAAATCGTCCAGTAGAATTTATCCTTTTTTTCCAAACAAGTGCTCCCTCCAAAATAACTGCCATTCACTATTGAAATACATCATTTTTGTGCAACTTTCACCAGTGAGGTATTCATCCTTCTCATCACACTGCTCAGAGTGTGGATTGTAGGGCACAGCTTTGTTTTGGGCTAGTGAGTATGCTAGAAAGAGTAGCATTGACAGTGACATAGCTTTGTTAAATGTGGAGATAAAATGGTTTGGTCAGAGAGGTTTAAAGTGGCATCAATTGCTGTGTTTTCTAAAAAGCATAAGAGTTTGACAACCCCCTCACCTCATGATTGTGCACTGTGGTGGTAATGACCTTTACACACTTATTGGGGTAGGACTGGAGATCCTAATGAAGGATATCTTTGCAGAATTAATGACAATCTTTCCTCACACTGCCTTGGTACTTTCCAACATATGCCAAAAGCAGAAATAGAAATGGTCTACCAAATTCTGTCCACAGAAAGACAAAGTCAGGAAATATGTTAATAAAACTGTTTCAGCATTCCTCAGAGACCATAACATGGGCTCTATCCACAATAACAACCTGCCACTTTGACATGGATGGGAATTTATAGAAGTGACAGCGTTGACTTTACAGACAAATACAACAGGGTGTTTCTCACTAACTTAAAACACTGCATCCTATATTACATGTAGCTGTCATCCACTACACATTAGACACAAGGGCTCTTCCTAGAGCCACACTATTTCCCAAACACTAATTCACTTTATTTTAACATCTTTTGTGGGTGAGTGTGCCATTGTTTTGTGTGTGTTTTTTTCTGATATTCACAAATCCGTTGCAATGCTACACAGGGGCCCGCGCTGAGCATCATAACAGATTCGCAAATATCCACATTGCTTAAAAAAAACACACCTTCCCGGTTTTGAAACTCACAACCTGTCATAATACCCACTCACCTATATTTGCATAGGAAGGAGCCATTAAACCAATTAAATTAAATTAAATTAAACCAAACCTACACATTTGATGATGACACTCTTCTGGCTACATTTGAGGTTACATCATTATACACCAATATACCACATGATGATGGGTTTATGGCATTATCTGAAGCTCTTAATAAAAGAACTGTGAAAAACCGTCAACAAATGTGCTTACCAACTTTGCAAGAGTTATCCTTAAATCCAACAATTTTACCTTCAAAACACTATTTGCAGATACAAGGGACATCCATGGGCACTCGGATGGCTCCTTCCTATGCAAATATCTTCATGGGAAAACTGGAGGACTATATACTTGCGAGTTCTAACATCAAACCACTGGTATGGCTGGGATACATTGATGACATATTTATAATATGGAATGCAGGAAGCAGAACACTTGAGCAATTTACAGCTTTTATCAACAGTATCCATCCTACCATCAAATTCACTGGCAGCAATACTAAACAGAAGAGTCATCTCCCTTTTCTGGATGTGTTACTCACCATTCATGAACAAAAAATTATAACTGATCTGTACCACAAGCCTACAGGTGCTCATTTGTATCTAAACTGGACTTCATGTCACCCACGCCACACTAAACTCAGCATCATCTACAGCCAAGCACTCAGAATAAGACGCATCTGCAGTAATGAAGACACTTGTAAAGGCCATCTACAGGAGCTTGTTAGATTTTTAAAAAGCGAGGCTATCCTCTGCATATCATTCTGCAACAAATTGACAAGTCTTTGCAGTTACCCAGAGAAGCACTTATTTGGAATAACAACAGAAGAAACAAAAGTGACAGAATCCCATTTGTGATTGACTACCATCCATCAGCTCCCAACTACAGAAATATAATACAAACAACTTTTCCCTTACTATCTACTTGTGAAAAATTGCAAAAGCTTTTTCCAAAACCACCAGTCATTACTTACGGCAGAGCTCCCAATTTACGATCACTTATTGTGAGAGCTGAACTTAAGCAAGCTGTAACAAATGCAGGAGTTCATTGCTGTGATTCCAAAAGGTGCATCACATTTGAATACCTTTTTCAAACATCATCAGTAACTAGCTCTGTTACAAAAAGGACCTATGGAATAAGACAGCATCTTACATGCCGCTCAACATGCATTATTTATGTGATTCAGTGCCAACGTCAAAGCTGTAAAAAACAATATGTAGGCCAAACTGTGAATGACCTCCATACACGATTCAGGAACCACAAATCAGCAATAATTAACAAGAAACTTGACCAGCCTGTAGCCAACCATTTTAACCTTGTGGACCATTTACTATCAGATTTGAAGATTTTCCCTGTGGAACATGTTTTAAAGGAAGAACTACTGGACATCAGAGAACATTTCTGGATGTACCGTTTAAAATCACTGCATCCAGATGGACTGAACATCACTGACAATACCACTTGATTTCTGCATATCTGAAGAGTTCTCAGGACTGCATTGATTCCACATTCCAATTGGAATCTTCACTCATGATGCTTTTTTGAAAATCCAGCAGTGTCAGCTGTGCAGCCACTGAGCAAACCATCTTGTACTACCTGAGGAAGGCGGAAGCTGAAACGTTGTAGTAGAAATGTATTTTTGTTCTTTAGTGAGATCATCTGTTTGAGTCACTTCTTTCCTGGATATATATATATATATGTATATATATATATATATATACATATATATATGTGTGTGTGTGTATATATATATGGGTTTACTGATATGATTAGGCATGTGTAATGCATATATGTGTTTGTCTATAGTTGTATGTATCTATAGCTAGCTATATATATTATATATATATACATGTATATATTAAATATATATATATATATATATGTATATATATATATATATATATATATATATATATATATATATATATATATATATATATATATACATATATATATATATGCCCACATATACATGTACACACACACATATATAAACATACACTATTCTTTAACAAAAATGTTTAAACAAAACGTCTGCATCTCCATTTCCATCCACTGACTGACACATCCCAAACCTTTCAGTCTACAATGAACTTCCAAAGTTGTTTTCCAAACTCTTCTCTCTTTCACCTTACTTATTGAAATGACAAGTGCACATATCCTACACTCCCAATAACCAGTTACCAGTAGCATACTGTTAGAAATGGGGTTTTTGGTTGGCAGATAGGTTGCCCTCTGTCCAAGCAAGAACCCTCACTCTAGTCAGGGTAAGTCACACACAATCCAAAATCAGCCTGTGCTCACCCTCCGGTAGCTTGGCACGAGCAGTCAGGCTTAACTTAGAAGGCAATGTGTAAAGCATTTGTGCAATAAATCATACAACACCATAGTATAACACCACAAAAATACACCACACAGTGTTTAGAAAAATATAGAATATTTATCTGGATAATTGTAGGTCAAAACGATCAAAGTTGCAATACGAATTTGTAAAGATATCACTGAAAAGTGATATTAAGAGTCTTTAAGTCTTTAAAAAGCAATAAAGTGTCTTTCAAGCACAGAGTACCTGGTTTCGGGTGGGAAATCTCCTCAGAGGGCCACAGGAGAAGAGATGCGTGGAAAAAGGGGTGTGCGTCGTTTTCCGCTCAGCACACACAGACTTGCGTCGTTCTTTTCCACGCGGGGAAGTCGGGCGTCGTTTTCCGGCACGCAGACCGTCTCTTTTTGTGGATCGCGAGGATTACCAGATGTCCCGGGTCTGTGCGTGGATTCTCCTGCTTATTTTCCGGCTGCGCGTCGTTCTGCGGGGCTGCGCGTCGAAGTTTCGATCTCACGGTAGGCGTCGCGTCGATTTCTCCTTGGAAGTCGGGCGGCGTTGTCCTTGCGAGGCCGTGCGTCGAAATTTTGGTCTCACGGCAGGCGTCGCGGCGATTTCTCCTTGGAAGTCGGGCGGCGTTGTCCTTGCGAGGCCGTGCGTCAAAGTTTCGCACTCACGGTAGGCGTCGCGTCGATTTCTCCTTGGAAGTCGGGCGGCTTTGTCCTTGCGAGGTTGTGCGTCGAAGTCTCGATCGTCCCGAGGGCGTCGCGTTGATCAGCGTCGGTGTGCGGCGTTTTTCTCGCCGCGAAACAAGCTGTGCGTCGAAATTTTCGGCGCACGGAGTGTCCACGTGAAAGGAAGAAGTCTTTTTGGTCCTGAGACTTCAAGGAACAGGAGGCAAGCTCTATCCAAGCCCTTGGAGAGCACTTTCACAGCCAGACAAGAGTTCAGCAAGGCAGCAGGGCAACAGCAAGACAGCAGCCCTTTGGAGAAAGCAGACAGGTGAGTCCTTTGAGCAGCCAGGCAGTTCTTCTTGGCAGGATGTAGTTTCTGGTTCAGGTTTCTTCTCCAGCAAGTGTCTCATGAGGTAGGGCAGAGGCCCTGTTTTATACTAAGTTGTGCCTTTGAAGTGGGGGTGACTTCAAAGAGTCTCTAAGAAATGCACCAAGTTCCCTTTCAGTTCAATCCTGTCTGCCAGAGTCCCAGTAGGGGGTGTGGCAGTCCTTTGTGTGAGGGCAGGCCCTCCACCCTCCCAGCCCAGGAAGACCCATTCAAAATGCAGATGTATGCAAGTGAGGCTGAGTACCCTGTGTTTGGGGTGTGTCTGAGTGAATGCACAAGGAGCTGTCAACTAAACCTAGCCAGACGTGGATTGAAGGGCACAACAAGATTTTAGTGCAAAGAAATGCTCACTTTCTAAAAGTGGCATTTCTAGAATAGTAATATTAAATCCGACTTCACCAGTCAGCAGGATTTTGTATTACCTTTCTGGCCATACTAAATATGACCTCCCTGCTCCTTTCAGATCAGCAGCTGCCACTTCAACAGTGTATGAGGGCAGCCCCAATGTTAGCCTATGAAGGGAGCAGGCCTCACAGTAGTGTAAAAACGAATTTAGGAGTTTTACACTACCAGGACATATAACTACACAGGTACATGTCCTGCCTTTTACCTACACAGCACCCTGCTCTAGGGGATACCTAGGGCACACATTAGGGATGACTTATATGTAGAAAAAGGGGAGTTCTAGGCTTGGCAAGTACTTTTAAATGCCAAGTCGAAGTGGCAGTGAAACTGCACACACAGGCCTTGCAATGGCAGGCCTGAGACAAGGTTGAGGGGCTACTGAGGTGGGTGGCACAACCAGTGCTGCAGGCCCACTAGTAGCATTTAATCTACAGGCCCTAGGCACATGTAGTGCACTCTAATAGGGACTTACAGGTAGATTAAATAGTCAATCATGGATAAACCAATCAATAGTACAATTTACACAGAGAGCATATGCACTTTAGCACTGGTTAGCAGTGGTAAAGTGCTCAGAGGTCAAAAGCCAACAACAGCAGGTCAGAAAAAATAGGAGGAAGGAGGCAAAAAGTTTGGGGATGTCCCTGTCAAAAAGCCAGGTCCAACATGACCCCCCACCAGCCTAAAGCCAGGGGAGAACAATCACTATCCTGATGTACTTCCCTGTTTGAGGCGACAGAACAAGGACCCAGGCCCACAACAGCAGGGGCATGCTCCAGTTCTTCGCCTTCCTGACTCCAATTGGATCCCTCTGTCCATACTCTCAGGGCCCACTAAGCCCATCCATGGGGAACCTTTCTCCTTTCCTGCGGATCCCATCTGTGCAGCACCTAACCTTACTTTGCTCACAGATGTATCCCAGGAGCAGGATAGTACCCCCATGACCAACATAGTGGTGTTGCCCACTCTACCCCTGGGGTGTGACACTTGTCCCCTCCCCAGGGATAACTCTGTCCACCCGGACAGCAAGCCACAGTGATTACTGACAGCTGCCAGGGATGAGAGCCAGGCCCCAGGCCTCTCAAAGCTCTCCAGCCACTGTGGCTGTGGAGAGTGGGGGGCGGTAGCCCCAGGTGCTGGGCACCCTTTAACCACTCTCCCTTCCACCAGGTCAGGGATGACAGCCTGAACCTGGTCCTCCCCTCTGGGGCTTTGTACCCTCCTTCCTGGAGCGGTACCCCCAGAGTCCAACATGGCCAGGGGGCTTACAGAAGTCGCCCTGTACCATTCCTCCACCAGTGCAGGGCTGTTAACCTGCCACTGGCCCTTCAACCTGGGGTCTGTACCTTCAGGTTGGACTAGGGCCCGGGGTGAGGCTTCCCTCCCCCTGCCCTCCCTTCTGGGGTCCAGCACCCTCCAACTAGGAGTGGCCTCCTCAGAAGACAACATGGTAGGGGCACTGTTATCAGTAGCCCCTCCCTCCAGGTCCGGGGGGACACCCTGAACCTGGTCTTCCAGCCCAGGGTCTGTACCCTCAGACTGGATCACCGCCTGGCAAACCAGGACTTCCTGGGAGGCACACCTACCCCCCACCAGGTCAGAGTTTAACCTCTGCACCTGCCCATTCAACTCAGAGTCACCACCCTGAAGTTGAACAATTGCCTGGCACGCCAGGACTTCCTGGAGGGCACACTGACCCTCCACCAGGTCAGAGGTTAACCCCTGCACCTGACCATTCAACTCAGAGTCACCACCCTGAAGTTGAACAATTGCCTGGCACACCAGGACTTCCTGGAGGGCACACTGACCCTCCACCAGGTCAGAGTTTAACCTCTGCACCTGACCATTCAACTCAGAGTCATCACCCTGAAGTTGAACAGTTGCCTGGCGCACCAGGACTTTCTGGGAGGCACACCTACCTCCCACCAGGTCAGAGTTTAACCTCTGAGCCTGGTTCCCCAACCCAGGGTCACCACCCTGAGGTTGGGCAATTGCCTGGCACGTCAGGACTTTCTGGGGGGCACACCTACCCCCCACCAGGTCAGAGTTTAACCTCTGAACCTGGTCATCCAACCCAGAGTCAACACCCTGAGGTTGGACAATTGCCTGGCACAGCAGGGCTTCTTGGGAGGCACACCTACCTCCCACCAGGTCAGAGTTTAACCTCTGAACCTGGGTATCCAACCCAGAGTCAGCACTCTGAGGTTGAACAATTGCCTGGCACGCCAGGACTTTCTGGAGGGCACCCTGACCCTCCACCAGGTCAGAGTTTAACCTCTGAACTGGGCCATTCAACTCAGAGTTACCACCCTGAAGTAGAACAATCGCCTGGCACGCCAGGACTTCCTGGAGGGCACACTGACCCTCCACCAGGGCAGAGTTTAACCTCTGAACCTGGTTCTCCAACCTAGGGTCACCATCCTGAGGTTGGACAACTGCCTGGTACACCAGGGCTTTCTGGGGGGCACACCTACCCCCCACCAGGTCAGAGGTTAACCTCTGAACCTGGATATCCAACCCAGAGTCACCACCCTGAGGTTGAACCATTGCCTGGCAGGCCAGGACTTTCAGGGAGGCACACCTACCTCCCACCAGGTCAGAGTTTAACCTCTGAGCCTGGTTCTCCAACCCAGGGTCACCACCCTGAGGTTGAACCATTGCCTGGTATACCAGGACTTTCTGGGGGGCACACCTACCCCCCACCAGGTCAGAGTTTGACCTCTGAACCGGGTTAGCCAACCCAGAGTCACCACCCTGAGGTTGGGCAATTGCCTGGCACCCCAGGACTTTCTGGGAGGCACACCTACCTCCCACCAGGTCAGAGTTTGACCTCTGAACCTGGCCATCCAACCCAGAGTCGACACCCTGAGGTTGGACAACTGCCTAGCACGCCAGGACTTTCTGGGGGGCACACCTACCCCCCACCAGGTCAGAGTTTGACCTCTTCACCTGGTAAGCCAACCCAGAGTCACCACCCTGAGGTTGAGCCATTGCCTGGCATTCTAGGACTTTCTGGGGGGCACATCTACCCCCCACCAGGTCAAAGTTTAACCTCTGAACCCGGTTATTCAACCCAGAGTCACCACCCTGAGGTTGAATCTTTGCCTGGCATGCCAGGACTTCCTGGGGGGCACTCTCACCCCCCACAAGGGACACGCCGTCCCCAAGGGCCACACAAGAGTCTGGTTGGCGCAGGTCTCCCGACCTCTGCCCATCCGGCAGAGTCTGGGTTTCCCCCAAACCAGAAAGGGTCTCACCTGGGTCATTCCTGGGGGGCTCTGCTCTCAGAGCTGACCCCTGACTTTCAAGATCCTCCACTGGGGTCTGCCACCCCCTCTCAACCCTATGTCTGGACTTCTGCACCCCCTCACTAGGAGTGGTACTGCCAGACACCAGAACTGTTGGGATGCTGTCTACAGTCATCCCCCCAAGTTCTTCTGACACTGCGGGGCTTCCCTCAAAAGGTGGCCCTACGGTACAGGTTAGGCTCTGAGACCTACCTGGGACACTACAATCCTCTCCCACCTCACTTGGTCGGGAACCACCTAGACCACTCCCTTCAGGAGCACCCCCAAATGCCTCTTCAGACTCTCTGGTACTCACCCAAAAGTCTGCCTCCACTGTAAGTTCCCTGGGGTCAGAGAACTCACACTCCATCTGGTGTTGGCGTAGCTCTGGAAAATAAGGACCAGACATATGCTCTCCAGCAATTACATCACTCTGCCCTTCACATGTATTAACCACAGTACCCTTCACCCAACCACCTAGTAACTCAGCCTTGGAAAAGCACTCTACATCACCCTCTTGAGACTGGTGAGACAGTTTCTGTCTGTCCCTGACACTCAACCCAAACTCTTCTGGGATGTCTCTACACTCTATATCCAGGACGTCCACCAGGGGGGAACCCTTTTCTCTGTCACTCTCTGCTAGAGTCAGTAAAGTGTCCCTCCCCCCAGTAGGAATACGACTCCCTGTGCCAGTTCCCCAATCCTTCTCAGGGACCCTGTGCATAACGGGAACTACCTCATACCCTTGAACCGCCTGGGGTGTGTCAACTCTCTTCTTCAAGTTGGGTACCACATCTCTGGGCTTGTGCCCTTCTTCAGCAGTACTAGATGCAAGATTTTTGCTGCCACCATCTGAACTGGACTCAGCCCTTCCGGCCTCCAGTTTCAGCTCTTTACCGCTCAGCTCTTGAGCTGCAATCTTTTCTTCTTCCAGGGCTAAAAGTCTTTTTGCCTCAACCTCTGCAAGATACTCCTCTAATTGTTGCTCCTGTCGCCTTTGACTTCGGAGCCATTCATCTATTTCTGGGTCACTGTCCAACTCTGAGTAGCCCTCCTCCTCATCTGAGTAGTCTTCCTCCTCATCTGAGGGGTACTTAGTCATTTGGTTTCTTGCTGCCTCTCTCTCTGCCCATCTTTCCTCCCCCCAGACTATGTAGTGATGGAGCATCTCCGCTTTAGTAGATCTCCTTGCTACAGGAAGGCCCCATTGTCTGCAAAGCTTCCTTAGGTCAGCCTTAGTGAGGTGGTCAGTACGAACAAAGCATGAGTTGGTAAGCAATCCCATTCTGATAAGATCTTATCAGCAAAAACCAAAATCCAAAGTCCAAAATATCACTAGTATATCCAGGAGGACATCAGAGAACAAAAAGCCAAAAAAGATGAAAAATCAAGTTGACCTTCAACTGTGGGTAGGTAGTGAAATACTTAGCTACTGTATGTCACTGCACAAACACAAGTCCTATCCTCACCGCTGATCACCAATGTTAGAAATGGGGTTTTTGGTTGGCAGATAGGTTGCCCTCTGTCCAAGCAAGAACCCTCACTCTAGTCAGGGTAAGTCACACACAATCCAAAATCAGCCTGTGCTCACCCTCCGGTAGCTTGGCACGAGCAGTCAGGCTTAACTTAGAAGGCAATGTGTAAAGCATTTGTGCAATAAATCATACAACACCATAGTATAACACCACAAAAATACACCACACAGTGTTTAGAAAAATATAGAATATTTATCTGGATAATTGTAGGTCAAAACGATCAAAGTTGCAATACGAATTTGTAAAGATATCACTGAAAAGTGATATTAAGAGTCTTTAAGTCTTTAAAAAGCAATAAAGTGTCTTTCAAGCACAGAGTACCTGGTTTCGGGTGGGAAATCTCCTCAGAGGGCCACAGGAGAAGAGATGCGTGGAAAAAGGGGTGTGTGCGTCGTTTTCCGCTCAGCACACACAGACTTGCGTCGTTCTTTTCCACGCGGGGAAGTCGGGCGTCGTTTTCCGGCGCGCAGACCGTCTCTTTTTGTGGATCGCGAGGATTACCAGATGTCCCGGGTCTGTGCGTGGATTCTCCTGCTTATTTTCTGGCTGCGCGTCGTTCTGCGGGGCTGCGCGTCGAAGTTTCGATCTCACGGTAGGCGTCGCGTCGATTTCTCCTTGGAAGTCGGGCGGCGTTGTCCTTGCGAGGCCGTGCGTCGAAATTTTGGTCTCACGGCAGGCGTCGCGGCGATTTCTCCTTGGAAGTCGGGCGGCGTTGTCCTTGCGAGGCCGTGCGTCAAAGTTTCGCACTCACGGTAGGCGTCGCGTCGATTTCTCCTTGGAAGTCGGGCGGCTTTGTCCTTGCGAGGTTGTGCGTCGAAGTCTCGATCGTCCCGAGGGCGTCGCGTTGATCAGCGTCGGTGTGCGGCGTTTTTCTCGCCGCGAAACAAGCTGTGCGTCGAAATTTTCGGCGCACGGAGTGTCCACGTGAAAGGAAGAAGTCTTTTTGGTCCTGAGACTTCAAGGAACAGGAGGCAAGCTCTATCCAAGCCCTTGGAGAGCACTTTCACAGCCAGACAAGAGTTCAGCAAGGCAGCAGGGCAACAGCAAGACAGCAGCCCTTTGGAGAAAGCAGACAGGTGAGTCCTTTGAGCAGCCAGGCAGTTCTTCTTGGCAGGATGTAGTTTCTGGTTCAGGTTTCTTCTCCAGCAAGTGTCTCATGAGGTAGGGCAGAGGCCCTGTTTTATACTAAGTTGTGCCTTTGAAGTGGGGGTGACTTCAAAGAGTCTCTAAGAAATGCACCAAGTTCCCTTTCAGTTCAATCCTGTCTGCCAGAGTCCCAGTAGGGGGTGTGGCAGTCCTTTGTGTGAGGGCAGGCCCTCCACCCTCCCAGCCCAGGAAGACCCATTCAAAATGCAGATGTATGCAAGTGAGGCTGAGTACCCTGTGTTTGGGGTGTGTCTGAGTGAATGCACAAGGAGCTGTCAACTAAACCTAGCCAGACGTGGATTGAAGGGCACAACAAGATTTTAGTGCAAAGAAATGCTCACTTTCTAAAAGTGGCATTTCTAGAATAGTAATATTAAATCCGACTTCACCAGTCAGCAGGATTTTGTATTACCATTCTGGCCATACTAAATATGACCTCCCTGCTCCTTTCAGATCAGCAGCTGCCACTTCAACAGTGTATGAGGGCAGCCCCAATGTTAGCCTATGAAGGGAGCAGGCCTCACAGTAGTGTAAAAACGAATTTAGGAGTTTTACACTACCAGGACATATAACTACACAGGTACATGTCCTGCCTTTTACCTACACAGCACCCTGCTCTAGGGGATACCTAGGGCACACATTAGGGATGACTTATATGTAGAAAAAGGGGAGTTCTAGGCTTGGCAAGTACTTTTAAATGCCAAGTCGAAGTGGCAGTGAAACTGCACACACAGGCCTTGCAATGGCAGGCCTGAGACAAGGTTGAGGGGCTACTGAGGTGGGTGGCACAACCAGTGCTGCAGGCCCACTAGTAGCATTTAATCTACAGGCCCTAGGCACATGTAGTGCACTCTAATAGGGACTTACAGGTAGATTAAATAGTCAATCATGGATAAACCAATCAATAGTACAATTTACACAGAGAGCATATGCACTTTAGCACTGGTTAGCAGTGGTAAAGTGCTCAGAGGTCAAAAGCCAACAACAGCAGGTCAGAAAAAATAGGAGGAAGGAGGCAAAAAGTTTGGGGATGTCCCTGTCAAAAAGCCAGGTCCAACACATACCCAGTGCATCATGAGTCCTAGTGCAAGGAAGGAAATTGTCCAACTGGCTGCTGTTTGAATTTTAAAATACTGTAATAATCAGTGTTCAGTGGGGTGATTAGGGCTTCTTGGCCATGGTGCCACTGCACTTGCTGCACCAATGAAGGCTACACCCCTGCCAATGACATCTCACATCTTCCCTTGACTAATCTGATTCCATTAATCTATTGTTATTCAAAACACTAGGGTACATGAATGAGATCTCAAGAGAACATACTCAACACAATACTGCATGGCGAGAAATCAAATATTACTAATCTACCTATCCGCAAAGGACTTCAATGCCTCATCAAAGGTAGTAATTGCATATATAAATTCAATTTACAATTCAAATTTGCAATTTACATTTAGCATAGAGTTTTAAAATATATTCTCCATCTTTTCTGAAAGCCAGAGGACTGGGAGAGCTGGGCTCTTTAGGACAGTCCAAAAATGAGTTTGGATCTGTGGTTTTGGAGATAGTGCAGTGAGTTTAACCATTTATTGAGGGAGGCTGAACATATCTCCTTGTGTCAATATGACACCTGAATGGGTAGATTGGCTTCAATGTTGACTGAACAAATGTCTGTAATATTTGTGAAGTCTTTATTTAATTGTAAACATACTTAATGAATACGCTGATGAGGCATTGGTCATGGAGGGGTATGAGGTCTCATGGCAATCAGGGCTTACAGTGACCCAATTGCATCAGTTGTAACATTTAAGCTCTAGGGTCCTACAACCACCAAACTGTTAGCCACAAAGCAAAGCAGCAAATAGATTCTTTTAACATTCAAACCTCAAGGCAGCAGGGCAGAGCAGCTCAAGCACTACTAAGGAATGCAGAGTGGGCTACAAACTCAGAACACAGCAGAGACAATGATACCACTCAAAACCATTGCCAATTCAGCCAATGATTTTACTTTACACAGAAAAAGCAAAATACTACATATACCATGAAAAAGACAAATAAATACATATATTGGTAAATGGCACATTGATTGCAAAGTATAGAAATGATGGAGGAAAATCCACGGGGTAGAGGTCTTTCTGTAGTAAACTATAGTGAAAAATTAATAAAGCTTAATAATTATTAAAATAAATAAAATAAAATAAAATGTTAATATAAAACAAAAATGTTAAATTAATTTGAAATAATTATTAACTTAGAACAAAAAAATGTAAAATATTAAGTGCAATAACTTATCAAATAAAATGTTTATTAAATAATCAAATAAACAAATATATTAACTGACACATTAAAAAGAATCTAAACAATCTCCCCCTCACTATATTTTTTATATATAATTATTATTTAGTAACTTTCAATATGACTATATTTGTTTAAATAATGTATTATTTAAAAAGTTTAAAAGTTATATTTAATTATTTTAACCAAAATGTTGATGTCTTTAATTTAAAATAATGTTAAATTAAATAACAAATGTAACACGTAAGAAATATGTCATTTAAAACTCTTGTTTGCTGCAGTGGGGCACCACTAGTTATACTCTAGTGTATCTTTGAAGATGGGGGTGGTTCAGAGGGGTCCCCTTTCAACCACAGATGTTGACCCTAAAATGTAGTCTTGTCTGCCATGGGGCTGTTAAATGCAGATTGTAATCTTTAGTGGGCCATGTGTCAAAACCTCTCCCTCCAATGTATTCTGCCAGGCCCTCAAATGGCAGAGGTTTGTTGTTTCAGTTGTGTGTCCAAGATTTATAGCTGTAGCTGGGGAATGCACAGATGTGCTCCCCAGCCACTAGTGTGGGATAGAGCTGAATTCAAAATGACACACAAAGCATTGTAGAGAAGAGAAATGCCCAATTTCTAGAAGTGGCATTTCATTTCTCAGTGGTTATTGACAAAACCACGTTTACTAGTAGTTTGTCAGGACGATTTCAATGGTAGGAAACATTAAAAGGCTGCTTCACTGCAACCCACTATTGCAGTTAGGAGTAATGGTAAACTTTTCCCATGTTAAGCTATGAGCAGAGCAATCCTTATTGGAAGTGAAAACACACATGGGTGTTCTTCACTCCCTGGGCACATGTAACCTGGCGCACACACAAGCCTACTGGGGTAGGCTGAACACATGTTAAACTACCATTGGGTAAGTGTGCACACACTGGTCTACAGTGGCAGGCTCGGAACCTATTGAAACATCATTGTGCAAGTGTGCACACACTGGCCTACAGTGGCAGGTGCAGTATGTGTTAACACCTTTGTGCAAGTGAGCACACACGGGCCTACTGTACATGTTCATGTTCAGTACATGTTAAAACACCATTGTGCAAGTGTGCACACACTGGTGAGCTCCACTTCTTAACATATGTAGGAATGGCAAGTGAGCTTTCCCACTATTTTACAGTGGGAAAGTGCCTATGACCCTAAGGCCACTAAGAGAGAATCAGCAAAACCTGAGGGATGAGCCAACCTCCTATGTAGGGGAATCCCATGTGGGGGTTCTTCCCTACTAGGGCATGGAACACCCTTGTGTACCTGCCCTTCCCCCTGCCTACCACCTGCTCCGTTCTTCAGGGGGTGCATTAGGGGTAGTGTAGGGCCTAGTCAGGGTTGGCAGCGAGTAGTAAACTCCACCCTGAGAGCAGGCACAACTGCGCCTCCACAGGTGTTTATTGTCAGGTCCAACACGTTTGACAGGCTATTCTTGTGCGTGATGCAATCAGTGCAGTGTCCCCCAAGTAGCCAGGGCCATACACACCCCAGGTATGTGGTGTACCTTTTTACTGGACATTCCTGGAAACAGCACCTCAAACAATTACATAAGCGCCCCTTCCCGGCATGTGTAGGAAGGGCGTGTGCACTTTCCCACTGCAATACAGTTGGAAAGTACCCAGAGTCCTAAGGACACAGAAAGAGAGTCAGCAAAAAATAAACGGAAGAAAAATGCAAAAAGTTTCAAGGAAATCTCCTAACAAGGTCCGTTTCCAACATCAACCATTCCCCAAAATACCCTGACTTCTTTCTGCGTTTTAGGGGGCTCATTTTCAAAATAGCTTTGACTCTTTTTTGACACCTTCCTTTTTCCTTTTTCAATTATGTGTCCCAAATATTAGATCTCTTTTTGACAATCTTGCAATTTGTTTGGAGACACTTTATGTCCATTCTGTACCAAATGATTCAACAATGGAATGGTTTCAACTTTGCAAGATTCTTTTGTCTGTGATGCAATGAGTAAATCGTCAATATATTTCACCAAGACTGAACTTCGGGGCATGATCAATGTTTCCAGGTTATTTTTCAAGATTTGAATACAAATAGAAGTACTCTCAGTGTACCCTTGAGGGACACAACACCATTCTAATACTTTCTCATGGAACATGAAGGAGAACAAGTATTGAGTTTCTTCGTTCAAAGGAATCAAGAAAAAAACTTGGCAGAGATCGAACACAGTAAACCATTCAGCTATACATGGGATCTGATAAAGTATGTGGTTGGATTTGGTGCCACAGTAAAACATGGGATTACAATATCATTAACCTTCCTCAAATCCTGCACAATCCTAAATTTATCATTCGGCTTTCACAATCCCATAATTAGTGAGTTGCATTGACTCCCAATTATTTGTCTCAAAATGCCCTTTTCTAACATGTCATTAATTAAGGGTTTTAATCCCTCTATAACTTCAGGTGTCATGTCTTAGTGTGGTGTTCTATGGAAAACTGCATTCAGTTTTTTGTTTATTCTGACTGGTTCAACTCCTTTGGTTAATTGGATGTCCTTTCCTGTGAAATCCCACACTTCTTTGTTAACTGTACTTTTTAAATCTGCAGGCAAATGTTTGTCATTGACATTGGGTACATCCCTACTGTCTCTTGGTGGGCCATTCTAAAATCCACATCCTCATCATGAGTATGGAACTCCACTCTTTGCGGCATACAATAGATAGTACAGTTTAACTTGCACAATGAATCTCTCCTCAAATGGGTTAACAGGACTTGAATCGCTCAACACAAACTGATGATTTTGTTCAAATGATACAATTTTTACAGGCACATCTTTTGAAATCGAATTAGTAATCTGTCTATTTGCAACTCCCACAACTTGGATCTCTTTTCCAGAGAGAGGTGGGTCTAGTACTTCCACTGATCTCACAATGGAACAGGTAGCTTCTGTGTCAATCAGAAATGACACTTGATGGCCAGTCACCTCACCTTCCACAAATGGTCCACTCTGGTCTATCTCTAAGATTGCACCAAGCACGTAATCTGCTTCCCCTCTCACGCACCGTCATTGTGACATGCCTGAGTCTAACATCTCAATGTTATCCAACATGGGGAACTGCTAAACTGCATTTTGATTTTGAATCTGCATCACATTTTGTTTTCATTTTGGGCAACAGACTCTGATTTAATCTTGCACTGATTAAATTATACTGGACCACAGGTGCTTGTGGTATGGATACCATTTGACTTTGATTTTGCATTAGCACTGTTGCATAGGAACATTGGGCATCTGCATTTGATTTACTCCCTGCATCTGATTACTGATAGCTCTATCTGGATTGAGCCTATACTTGTGCTTTCAATGTCCCACTCTGTTACACAAGTAGCAAAGTTTCATCTTCTTCAACATCACAACATCAACACCTATACCTGAATCAATCGGAGCACCTCTTCTTCTTCCTTGAGACACCATCATTCCTTCCTGTCCACTGTGCATTACTCCTTGAAAACCACCTGCTTGCATTCCACTTATCTCCTGAACAGCACCACCATTTCCAACATACTACAGATTCTGAAAACCTCATTGTGCTTAGGGCCTGATTTAGAGATTGGTGGATGGGGTCACTCTATCACAAACATGACGGATAACCCGTCGGCCATTTTGCAATGCCATTATTCCCTACGGACATTGTAATATGATGAACTGAATATCCATCAAGTTTGTGATGGAATAATCCATCTGCCAAACTCTAAATCAGGCCCTTAGTCTGAGCCACAGTAAACTTCTCCTTAATCTTCTGCTGATTCATCTCCTGCTCATCACTGCAATACTGTGCATACTTCAAAATCTCATCTAAAGATTTTGTCCACCAACATATCCCATTCTTTTGAATGTTCTGACAAATCTCAGGTCTGTGAGACTGTGGAATTAAAAAATCAAATATCTGTTAGATCAAGATGTGTCTGTCCTGTATGCTGCTGAAATCCTTCCATCAACCTTTAATAAAACATCATGGACAGTTTCTTTAACTTCTTGCTGCATTTGATTCATTTTCAAATAGTTCAAATACTCAGGTGGAAATCTGTCTTTCTAAAATGATTTGCTTCATTATACTTAGCCATTACCACAAGTGAATGTGCATTTGTGTCAGGCTCTCCTGCTTGTTCTGCATCTGGCTATTGAACAGCAATCTTACATTCTGCCCCCAAATCATGCAGAAATGCAAGATCAAAAACATATTTAAATCAACCCACAACCTCCTTTGAAATCTTAACAAATCTCTCAACTCTTGTAAACCACTGTATTGGGCTTTCTCTCTGCTTCAGAAAATTGTTTGTAAATGATGCAAGGTCTTCCCTACTCCGAGGGACACCTAGTATCTCCCTTAAACGATAGGCTATAGTTGTCTCTTTCTTTTCTGAACGAGCTGTTTGATTTCTTTTCTCCTCCACTTCTTCTGCCTGTTTCTTTTTCTTTTCATGTTTTTGTGACCAAGTACGTTCTAACTTGTTGAATTCACTCAATTTCCATACCTGTTTTATTAATTCCATTAGATGAATTTGCATTCCTGAAGAACGCATGTTGTCAATTGACCTATCATCTAATTGCACCCTAAAACCTCTCTGTAATGGTACACTTTTACAAATATCAATCTCATATTTGCTTGCCAATTCAGTTAATTTGTCATGGACAGTTGTAGCTTTTCTTGTGATTTATTTGCACAAGTAATTCAAATAATTTTCTTCTTATTGATTTATGTGATCAAGATTCAAATATCCTCTAATCATTTCTTCTAATTTGACTTTCAACATGGGCACATTTAAAGGTTCCTCCTTATCAGGAGGTGGACTGGTGTCTGAACTTGAACTAGTACTCTGTCCTTCTACACACTCAATTTTCGTACAATTCCTAGCAGCTTCTACAAACCAAGAAGGAAATAAACCACCTTCTAAATTACATTCACCTTGTACCATTTGTGCTGGAAAGACAAATCACCTTCCTTCTCCTAATGCTTGAATGGTCTGTGGAGGTGTCCATCCTACAGTCTGAATTTTCTGATGTTGGGATAAACCCATTTAGTGGTGTCCTGCCAGTTGTTTCCTGAGTATCTGGAGTATGTAGAATGTGTGCAGGTACTGTCTGCAGTGTAATCAATTCAGTAACCTGTGCTGGAGTTTTAACAAAAGTCATTGGAGCATATGTTTGTTTCACAGTTTGAGATGTACTCATTGGTGCTGGAGCATTTGCAACTGCTTGCTGTGTTATAGGCTGTGTGGTATCAGGCTGTGCAACAATTGGTTGAGTTATTATTGGCTGTGGCAAAGTCAATTGAGTCAATACAGGTTGTATATTTGCAGGTTGCACTACTTGCATTGGACCAATAACTTGTGGAACACCTGGATCTACTGAGGCTATAGCTATGGTCACATTATTTATAGATGGAGCTCCATCATTTGGCATAATCTCCAAATCAAATTTCGTTTGAGTTTTCACTTCTTTATCCCCTTTAATCTTCTTCCTTACAGGTTTTTCAAATTCTTTAGTTTTTGTGTTCTCTTGTTTTGTAAGTAAAGAGTATAGTCTAGTACCTTCCACTACACACTTTCTCTGTACCTTGGCTTGTTCACCCCAAGCTGTATCTGGATAATTTCTTATTGCTTTCTTTGTTTTTAAAATCTTTCTCTGTTTTTAATTCATGCCATCTCCTCCCAAGCACTAAGTGCTTCAAATTTTGTAGGTCTAGGAGGTGGCTTCATTTCAAGTAATACTTCTCGTAATCTTCCAATGATTCCGAAATTAAATGTCCTCCATCTATGTAAACTCAATGCCCCTTATTTATGAGTGGTCTTACACCATTGACAAAGCCAAAAACATGTATGTAACCCTTCTTCGATCATCATATGATATGCTTGCATACCCTCAGGAGGTGCTTCCTAACCTTCCCTAACTGGAACCACTGCACCACCTTTCATTAGACTGTGTAAAGCATTGAAAAGGTTTATAATTTCAAATGTAATTCAGCAAAATCTATAATAAGAATGAAATTGTCTCAAATATTTAGAAATTGTTCTGTATACGTCAGAATACAGAATGCTCTTTATGATATCTCAATGCAGTTCAGTAATTTAATCAACCAATGACTTTGCAACTTTTGCTGAGATTTAATCAATCAGAGTGTGGTATTACACCAACCGACAAATGCCAACACAGCACAATATGACACAACACTCTTCACAGGGGCTCACTCTCCTTTACAATTTTCTCCTCAGTACGACCAAGAACAAAACAACAACAAAGTAACATAACATGAAATCAATCTTTGACTGCTATGTCTAAAGAAAACCCGATGGTACAATTCAACAATCGGAAGTAGGTTTTACACCTTCTGATTCTCAATCAAAATAATTTTCCACTCAAAATGATGAGTTTTTGACCAGTGGGCAATCACCTAATTAGTGTTGTGTCACCTTTGTGCATCAGGCTTCACAAGAACTAATTAAAATTAGTACAACCACAGCAAATTATTACATCCCTCTCTATTTGTGCAGTCAATGACATCTCACAATTTACGCCTCTCTTAGCAGACAAGAAAACCTCCTATTTTTCTCTTCATATTTTTGTCATCTCTGTCCTGAGATCTTAGACTACTTCTTAGTCTGATAATCTCTTATCCATTTGTCAAAGCATATAAATCATGGAGCATAGCAATTGCAGCTCAAAACACCTTCAGAACATTTTAAATACTGATCACAATATGCACAATTTTGACGCATCACCCTATTGATACCTGTTATATCTTGTGACATGTCAAATGACAATCTATTCTATGTACTTTTATTTTCATTGTACTGCTCCTGACAAGCTATGGAATGTAGAATATAACCGGAGGGAGGATTCCAGGAGTGGGAGACAGAGGACAGTTGATGAAGGCTGCGGTCAGGGGTCTTTGTTTGGTGACTTAATAAACAGCTTCAACATATTTCCAAGGAGTGCCTTTTACTTATTTGGAAAAATACCCACACCTGTCAGTTTCACAAATTCTTCCACCACAATCTGCAATTCAGAAACTTCACCTCATCAGTCTTCACAACTGGGTTCTGGGCAATTTGGTTTTGTCTAAATTTGGGCCCTTATTAGTTGTTGCAGCTTATTTTCCCTCATCATAATTACCATCCTCTGCTACCAACTTTTTGGGAGAGCGGAGAATCCTAAGTTTATAAAACCCTCCACACCTCTTAGACACCCAGTAGCAGAACTTTTATTTGAGCTGGAAAAGAAAGCTATAATTTCAACATAAATTTATTTATCTCAGGAGTCAATAATGAGAGGTGTAGTTAGAGTTTAGAAGTTTTATTTATCATAAGTTTTAAATATTTCTTTATTAGTCAAATAAGATTTACAGAACATTTCATAAAGCGTGTACCATAAGCTATCCCTATTCCATCATTCTAAATCAGTAAAAGTAATTCATTTTAGTCAGAAAATACCAAAGGGAACAATTGTCTAAGAGACAGTCTAGTCAGCGAAGCTATCAGTACTCATAAGGAACACAGTAACAGACTCTGATTAAGAATAGTCTAGGCAGAGAGTAAGGTCCATCTGAGTCTCACAGTCAGGAACTCTGAGAGAGAAAAGGGGGGTTATCTGTTTTTCCCTAGGACACTTTTATACTAAAAGTACAATGAACTACAATTTGTGACGACTGTTTAAGCTAAGTTTTTAGTCAGCCAATCACAAGCAAGAGACAGGAACAGTTTATGTTGAGATGGTAACTTCTTACAAAGGCAGCTCTAATACAAGTTACATTTGACAAAACATTTTTATACAAGCTGTTATATTGAAAGATTTTCTCAGCTGCCTTTCTCTCTGGAAGAAAAGACACTCATGTAAATGTTATGCACAAATAGCTTTAAGTGTTGCACATCACCACACTAAATCCTATTGATAAAGAAGCAAGTTTCAGATTAGTTTTGAAAGATTTGAGATTCCAGTGCAAGTCAAGCAGTTAAAAAGAATAAAATGATATAGCTCTCTTTGTTAGCATAGGACATTTGTGCCATGGAAAGGTCCTGCAAGAGTCAAAATAGAAATATTTCTGCTGAGCTAAAGCTGTTTGCAATCTGTAAACAGAAGCAAATCAAGCAAGTCAAACAAATGCGGGTCATGCAAAGTTTAGAAAGGAAAGTTCACATTTAAAATGCATCTTTTAGTTAGGCCTGGATTTCACTTTTATGGGTTAATTAAATGTCTTTTTTTATTTTTAATGAAATCTCTAGCAACTTGAGCAATCATTGCTATTGACATCACAGCTAGCCAATACAAAATGTTCATAATAAATATTTTATGGTTGAACTCATGGTGAATAATGTCCTCGGTGGCCGCAGTGCTCAAACAGTGAGAAATAACACCAAAAGATGCAAGTATGTGTATGTAGATGAACAATAGACTTAGGTTAGAGTAGCCAATCTCAGTTAAGTAATGTAGAAAGCCAGAGCGATCTCTTAAAAGCTGCAATAAAACACAGTCTTGTTGTTGGGGTGTCAACAACATGACCTTATAGGTTATTTATAACATCAACATAAGGTTTAATCAACTAGGGGAGTACCTGAACACAATACAGGAGTCAGTAGTCTGACATAATTAAGATCCACAATTAGCATTGGAAATCAGGACAGGAGCTCGAGAACGCCATCCATAGACCAATGAGTGCCCTGGAGGCTCAGAGTAGGCACAGCCCAACAGTGCACACTGTCATTGTCAAGGATGGGCAGTGAGCATCTGCATTAACTAGGATCACTGATATCAGAACATCTGCAGAATGTAACCCTGCCCCTAGCAGTGCCTTCATAATTTATTCTAGTGAGCACAAACCATCATGGACATTCATCATGTCTATGTAGGAGCAGCAACGACCAGAATTAAGTTGATACCCCTGTCTGGTAGGCTCTCGCCATACACTCTTTTGTGAGACACTCTTTCCCAGGAGATCCAAAATTAATTCATGCATCTTTGCAGTCACCCACAGTCCACACACTGCAAAGCTCACTCTGCCACACAAACATGACAGCCATACAAGTGCCACACATGCCTCACATCGATGGAGCGAAGGACCGAAATAAAAGAGATTGGCAGTATTTTTTTTAACTGGGGAGGCCAGTAGGCCATGCTCCATGTGCAGATAACTGAACAAAAGATCTGAGTACACACCTATAATACATTTTTTGCCACCATTGCTAGTATTTCTCAACATGACGGCAGAACAGTAGCTACTTTAGGCACACAGAGGGCCGGGAAAGGGGTGCACAGATGAAAGTGCCACCTTCACTTGTAAATATCTGCAGACCCAATTTCTGCAAATGAGGGACATTATTGCAGAAAGGATGGGGCAAAAATACATGGTTATTCCACGTGCTAAATTTTTGCTGCTTTAAAAGAGGGCAAATCTTTCACATACTGTTTTCACCTTTTTTACTGTTTTTTTTTATAATACTAATTACAGAAGATATTTCTTCACTTCTTAAATGTGAAAGATTGGTCTAAGCTTGGGCTACAATCATTTTTTTTACATATTAATTATAAAAGAAGCAAAAACAAAGCATAATTATTTGACTATTTTTTTAAAGAAAAGATTGGTCACGGGCTAAATATTAGTTTGTCATATCAATTGATTGAGGGACCTTTTTAGGGAAAAGCTATACTGGGGCTCAAACCAGATGGCAAATCAATGTGTTCCATTTAAGCCATTTTTAGTAATGTGGAATGGAGCAAAACATATGAACCAGAGCAAAACCTGCACGAAGTGATTTCACCTCCGATGTATTTATGTAACAAAATGTACCAAAGATACATGTTCTTCAGTTTTTTAAATATGAAAAACAGGACTAAGGGTCTCAATACGACCGTTGCGAGAATGAGAGCGCCAGTGGCAGAAGGCTTGACACCGCTAGGGTTATCATGAGTTGGGAGACTGCCAGCATTTTTCTGCTGGTTGCACCGCCAGAAAAAGCTGGCGGTCTTGCACCCTGGCGACAGGAATACACATTCCTGTTGCTAGGATACACTCGCACACACGTCCACCCACCCAGACACATGCACTCACATACACCCACACACAAACAAACACACCCACACTCACCCACGCACTCGCGTCATACACCACATTCATAGTAACATACATAAACAAACACCTCACTCACGTACGCATTCACTCTCCCCTCCCCGTTCCCCCAGTGCATACATACATTCACCTCCTCTCAGCACTGCATACAAACATTCACACATCCCTCCCCCTGCACCACGTACATACATTCACACACTCCCAGCGCATATATACAGTCACAACCCTCCCCCTGCACCTCATAAATACATACACACTCCCCTCCCCCTGCACTGCATACATACATTCACACACCCCTGCACCGCATACACACACTCACCCGCTCTCCTCGTTCACTCACACAAAGCCACACCCCCTCAGTCTCCCCTTATATACACATGCACACACATACATGCACTCACCCCTTCCACCCCCTCAATCGCACTCATGCACTCAATCGCTCACACCCACACACACGCACTCACCCCAGCACCATCCACACTCACTCACCCCACACCCCATCCACAAACACTCACTCACCCCCACCCCATCCACAAACACTCACTCACCCCCCACCCACAAACACTCACACATGCAGGCATGCACCCAAAAAACACCCCCTCGCATTCACAACATTCACACGTGCACTCACACACGCAGACACTCACACACATACACACACACACACACACCCTCCCCTGTTGGACAATCCACTTTCCTTGTCTGTTGAGAAGGTCGTCCGGGAGGGGACAGGTCCTGGCACTTTCACAGCTGCCAGTGCCTCGTCATCTGGACACCACCACACCATATTACAGGTTGTAATACGGTGGGAGGTCTCTTTTTGGTGTGGCGGTACCTCCTCTGCACCGCCAGCATGACTGGTCTCGGAATTCCACCCAATTTCAGACAGAATTCAGAAATCATTCATATTAGGGCTGCCTGCACTGGTGGTATTTTGGCACGGCGGCTTTGGTGGTCTTTGGAAAAGACTGCCGAAGTTGTGATGAGGGCCTAAGTTTAGGTCACACTCAATGTACCTACATTTTTATTACAGGAGATTTAAGAATAATGCTGAATCAGTCTGCTCGTTTTTTTTTTAAAGTGCTGTTCTTGGGCCAAAGGTTATTAAAATCAAATAAACACGTGTGACTTGATTTATACACAAAACAGGTGTAATATAGGTTCAGCAAATATTCCACAATTTATGGTTTCATTTTTACCTGGTGCAAAAACCTTTATGCATTATGAACTGAGGCAACATTTATTTAAACTGTTTTGCATTACAGAAATAGCAAAATATCTGTTTTTTACTGATATTTGCACAAGTGCAAATGTATTCCTTTCATTTGCATTTCCGTATGGCATTTGTTATGCACCTGTGTCATTTACCTTTTTAATAGGCTCTGTATACGGGGCCTGAAGGCGGAAAACAAGCAACCGGTCTTAAAAAATGAGCAAACGTGATGTGAACTCATTTTAAAGGACGCCATGATTGACCCCAAGCGCATGTTTGTGCAACAAGGCATTTGGCAGCCTAAAGACACAAGGTTTCACATCAGCCTTCTGTCTGTCAATCTTTGTTCATAAATCGAGCATTGTACATGCTGCGTCCAAATTGGTTTTTGAGGATTCTGGCGCACTCCATTGTTAGCGTACATGGAGAAGGGTAATATGTTCTTCTCTGCTTAAGTGATTCAGTTTGACCCATGGCAGAAGCAAGGCAGATAAAATGTGCAAGAGGAGCGGCTTTATGTTGCATTGCCAAACTTCAATGTCAGTCTAATATTGCCGAACAGCCTTCACCTGCCACATCTCATTCATTTCTACCGCGAGATGCCGGGCATGCTCTCAAATACATAAAGGAGATTAAGCCTAACTTGCAAGGCCTAGGGCCGGCCGAGCTGTACTCAGCCAGAGCCAATGAAAGGCGTGCTCCAGGAGAGCCAATGAAAGCCGTGCTCGTGCACCCCTCACTTTAAATCACCCTGAGCGAATGAGCAAAGCAACATTCCATTGTTCCCTAGTGAGGTTTAGGGGCTTATGCCATCCCATATGAGGACATATTTAAAGCAACGGACACAAATGGAGCATTTCGTACCTCAGTTTAGAAAGCTTAAGGTTGTGAAACTAGAGTTTTCCATTGAGTTCTGTTCAGGCACATGAAATAATCTAAACATTAAGGGCTAAACAGAGGTTGACTGTCCATAGATAGGTTGAGGGGGTTACTCCCTCTCAAGAAAGTTTTAAAAATTGGGCCACTTTGTGCATTTTGCTACACAATTATCAAATGATAAGCCAGTCACACTTTTTTTCAGTCCAGTTTCCCTAACATGTGTCAAAAAGATATAGATTTTACAGAAAGTTTGACAAAATCTGGTATTAGATTTGACAGTGTGACCTACCATTTTCAAGGTTGGAATTATAATATTGTTCATTTGACTTCATTTCTGTTTTCTGCCTCTTCTCATTTTCCCATGCTGATCCTTTCAAGTAGATTTGCCTTCACATATATTGACACCGAGAAGCTACTTGCAGGTGCTAAGGTGAAAAAGAAAGGGTGCCTCGGGAGACGGGAGTTCTCCCTGAAGTCAGAGAGATCTCACAAAATAAAGTTACTGCTGCTTAGGTTACAGAGATGTACTGGTCCATCCATTATATTACTAAGAATACATTGTTCTGGGACTGTTCTGGGAGTCTCTGGCCTCACACATCAGTATTGATGATAATGCCATGAAAGCTTTATCAGTATAGATGATGAAATACTTCTACATAACAAGAGATGACAACCATAACAGCAAATGCCTTCTGGCACAATGAAAATTGCTCTAGAAGAGAAGGAAACCAAATCTGATTCTGGCCAAAGTGTGTTATCAGAATCAAATTCACCCACTGGTGGCAAAAGGATAAAGATGCCAGTCGCTGTAATCTATGAAGTGCCTGGAATGCCACTTTGCAATCCAGTTGAGGGAACCTAGAAAATCTTGCACTGTTATGGAGATGTGATGTTGAAGAAAAAAGCTCCCAGAAACTAAATGCTAGGAGAGCAGGAGGACGAGATCTATTCAATCCGAGATGGTTTATATTACAAACAGCTGCATGATTCTCCACTTTTTTGAAACAATGGAGTTTTCCTTTGAAAAAGCTCTGGATTACAAAGGAGCCTGCAAGATGTTCTAAACAATTAATGTGTAATATGAACTCCTTGCTCTAGCCAATGGTTGATCACATTTTGCACCATGGTCTTTGGCTCTGGCATCAGACTGCAAGACTAGAGCTGGGCTGGTACTGAAAATTGAACTACCACTCCATGATTCTACTTGATCTGGCCACCACTGGACTTTCATGCTGCTTTTCAAATCTAGGAAAAGTACTTAGGTTACTTCGCCAAAATATTGTTTAAAAAATATCAAGAGACATACATATGATGTTAAAAATATTGTGATGTCAAAATATTATGGAACAGAATGTGGAAGGTAAGAATGTAAGTTTTTAAGTCTTTTTTTTCATTTTTTTAAAAAAGTTGTACATAATGTTCCTTTTTAAATATAGTTTTTTATAAGTTGTTATTATTTTAATGTTAAGGATGGTTACTTTATTATTTTTATTTTATTTCAATTCTGTTTTTTCAGTGGTTGTTAGGCTTGCAAGGGGAATTGGGTAGGAAGCATTATAAATATTCTTTGTTTATACCTTTTTAACAAGTTTTAATTGGTTATTTAGATAATTATTCAGACTTTTTTAGTAATTAAAGAGATAGCTTTAACAACATGGCAATACTTTATTTGTTCAATAATTTAAGGCCTGATTTAGATCTCGGCGGAGGGTTTCCCTCTGTCACAATTGTGATGTATATCCTGTCTGCCGAAATCCAAATACCATAGAAAACAATGATATTTAGATTTCAGCAGATGGAATATCTGTCACTGTTGCACCGGAGTCACCTGTCTGCCGGGATCTAAATCAGGCTCTAAGTAATGATATGAATTATTTATATTTTGTTTATTTTTTCTATGACAATTAATTTCAAAGTGTTACTATATTTTAAAATAATGTGTATGGTTATTTATTTCTGTTATTGATTTAACTTGTTTTTGTGTGTTAGAATTTAAGGTGGTGTAAGAAAATGCTTCCTTGGCATGGTTACCCCCTGACTTTTTGCCTTTGCTGATGCTATGTTTTGAATTGAAAGTGTGCTGAGGCCTGCTAACCAGGCCCCAGCACCTGTGTTCTTTCCCTAACCTGTACTTTTGATTCCACAATTGGCACACCCTGGCCTCCAGATAAGTCCCTTGTAAGTGGTACCCCTGGTACCAAGGGCCCTGATGCCAAGGAAGGTCTCTAAGGGCTGCAGCATGTCTTATGCCACCCTGGAGACCCCTCACTCAGCACAGACACACTGCTTGCCAGCTTGTGTGTGCTGGTGAGAACAAAACAAGTAAGTCGACATGGCACTCCCCTCAGGGTGCCATGCCAGCCTCTCACTGCCTATGCAGGTATAGATAAGTCACCCCTCTAGTAGGCCTTACAGCCCTAAGGCAGGGTGCACTATACCATAGGTGAGGGCACCAGTGCATGAGCACTGTGCCCCTACAGTGTCTAAGCAATACCGTAGACATTGTAAGTGCAGGGTAGCCATAAGAGTATATGGTCTGGGAGTCTGTTTTACACGAACTCCACAGCACCATAATGGCTACACTGAAAACTGGGAAGTTTGGTATCAAACTTCTCAGCACAATAAATGCACCCTGATGCCAGTGTACATTTTATTGTAAAATACACCACAGAGGGCACCTTAGAGGTGCCCCCTGAAACCTTAACCGACTATCTGTGTAGGCTGACTGGTTCCAGCAGCCTGCCACAACCGAGACATGTTGCTGCCCCATGGGGAGAGTGCCTTTGTCACTCTGAGGCCAGTAACAAAGCCTGCACTGGGTGGAGATGCTAACACCTCCCCCAGGCAGGAGCTGTAACACCTGGCGGTGAGCCTCAAAGGCTCACCCCTTTGTCACAGCACCGCAGGACACTCCAGCTAGTGGAGTTGCCCGCCCCCTCCGGCCACGGCCCCCACTTTTGGCGGCAAGACCAGAGGAAACAAAGAAAACAACAAGGAGGAGTCACTGGCCAGTCAGGACAGCCCCTAAGGTGTCCTGAGCTGAAGTGACTCTAACTTTTAGAAATCCTCCATCTTGCAGATGGAGGATTTCCCCAATAGGATTAGGGATGTGACCCCCTCCCCTTGGGAGGAGGCACAAAGAGGGTGTACTCACCCTCAGGGCTAGTAGCCATTGGCTACTAACCCCCCAGACCTAAACACGCCCTTAAATTTAGTATTTAAGGGCTCCCCTGAACCTAAGAATTTAGATTCCTGCAACTTACATGAAGAAGAAGACTGCTGAGCTGAAAAACCCCTGCAGAGGAAGAACAGAAGACACCAACTGCTTTGGCCCCAGTCCTACCGGCCTGTCTCCTGCCTTCCAAAGAAACCTGCTCCAGCGACGCTTTCCAAGGGACCAGCGACCTCTGAATCCTCTGAGGACTGCCCGACTTCGAGAAAGACAAGAAACTCCCGAGGACAGCGGCCCTGCTCCAAAAGAACTGCAACTTTGTTTCAAGTAGCAGATTTAAAGACCCCTGCAACTCCCCGCAAGAAGCGTGAGACTTGCAACACTGCACCCGGCGACCCCGACTCGACTGGTGGAGAAACAACGCTTCAGGGAGGACCCTCCGGCGACTCTACGACTGTGAGTAACCAAAGTTGTCCCCCCTGAGCCCCCACAGCGACGCCTGCAGAGGGAATCCCCAGGCTCCCCCTGACCGCGACTGTGTGAACTCCATTTCCCGACAGCTGGAAAAGACCCTGCACCCGCAGCCCCCAGCACCTGAAGGATCGGAACTTCTGTGCAGGAGTGACCCCCAGGAGGCCCTCTCCCTTGCCCAGGTGGTGGCTACCCCGAGGAGCCCCCCCCTTGCCTGCCTGCAACGCTGAAGAGATCCCTTGATCTCTCATAAGAAACCATTGTAAACCCGACGCGTGTTTGCACACTGCACCCGGCCGCCCCCGCGCTGCTGAGGGTGTACTTTCTGTGCTGACTTGTGTCCCCCCCCGGTGCCCTACAAAACCCCCCTGGTCTGCCCTCCGAAGATGTGGGTACTTACCTGCTGGCAGACTGGAACCGGGGCACCCCCTTCTCTCCATTGAAGCCTATGTGTTTTGGGCACCTCTTTGACCTCTGCACCTGACCGGCCCTGAGCTGCTGGTGTGATAACTTTGGGGTTGCTCTGAACCCCCAACGGTGGGCTACCTTGGACCCAAACCTGAGACTTGTAAGTGATTTACTTACCTGTTAAAACTAACATTACTTTACCTCCCCCAGGAACTGTGAAAATTGCACTGTGTCCACTTTTAAAACAGCTTATTGTGTTTTATGTAAAAAGTATACATGCTAATGAAATGATTCAAAGTTCCTAAAGTACTTACCTGCAATACCTTTCAAATGAGATATTACATGTAGAATTTGAACCTGTGGTTCGTAAAATAAACTAAGAAAATATATTTTTCTATAACAAAACCTATTGGCTGGATTTGTCTCTGAGTGTGTGTTCCTCATTTATTGCCTGTGTGTATGTACAACAAATGCTTAACACTACTCCTTTGATAAGCCTACTGCTTGACCACACTACCACAAAATAGAGCATTAGTATTATCTCTTTTTGCCACTATCTTACCTCTAAGGGGAACCCTTGGACTCTGTGCATGCTATTCCTTACTTTGAAATAGCACATACAGAGCCAACTTCCTACATTGGTGGATCAGCGGTGGGGTACAAGACTTTGCATTTGCTGGACTACTCAGCCAATACCTGATCACACGACAAATTCCAAAAATTGTCATTAGAAATTCATTTTTGCAATTTGAATTTTTTCTAAATTCTTTAAAGTCTTGCTAGGGCCTTGTGTTAGCCCCTGTTAGCATTTCTTTTAGAGTTTAAAAGTTTGGTAAAAGTTTGAATTAGATCCTAGAACTAGTTTTAGTTTCTTAAAAAGTATTCCAACTTTTAGAAGCATAATGTCTAGCACAGATGTGAATGTGGTGGAACTCGACACCACACCTTACCTCCATCTCCAGATGAGAGAGCTAAGGTCACTCTGTAAAATAAAGAAAATAGCAATGGGCTCCAGACCTTCCAAACTACAGCTCCAGGAGCTGTTGGCAGAGTTTGAAAGAGCCAACCCCTCTGAGGATGGCAACACAGAGGATGATGATAGTGACTTGGAGGGTGATTCCCCCCCACCAGTCCTATCTAGGGAGAACAGGGCCCCTCAAGCCCTGACTCCACAAATAATAGTCAGAGATGCTGGTTCCCTCACAGGAGGGACCAACAACTCTGAAATCACTGAGGATAACTCCAGTGAAGAGGACATCCAGTTAGCCAGGATGGCCAAAAGATTGGCTTTGGAAAGACAGATCCTAGCCATAGAAAGGGAAAGACAAGAGATGGGCCTAGGACCCATCAATGGTGGCAGCAACATAAATAGGGTCAGAGATTCTCCTGACATGTTGAAAATCCCTAAAGGGATTGTAACTAAATATGAAGATGGTGATGACATCACCAAATGGTTCACAGCTTTTGAGAGGGCTTGTGTAACCAGAAAAGTGAACAAATCTCACTGGGGTGCTCTCCTTTGGGAAATGTTCACAGGAAAGTGTAGGGATAGACTCCTCACACTCTCTGGAAAAGATGCAGAATCTTATGACCTCATGAAGGGTACCCTGATTGAGGGCTTTGGATTCTCCACTGAGGAGTATAGGATTAGATTCAGGGGGGCTCAAAAATCCTCGAGCCAGACCTGGGTTGACTTTGTAGACTACTCAGTAAAAACACTAGATGGTTGGATCCAAGGCAGTGGTGTAAGTGATTATGATGGGCTGTACAATTTATTTGTGAAAGATCACCTGTTAAGTAATTGTTTCAATGATAAACTGCATCAGCATCTGGTGGACCTAGGACCAATTTCTCCCCAAGAATTGGGAAAGAAGGTGGACCATTGGGTCAAGACTAGGGTGTCCAAAACTTCCACAGGGGGTGACCAAAAGAAAGGGGTCACAAACCCTCCCCAGGGGAAGGGTGGTGAGACAGCCAAAAACAAAAATAGTAAAGAGTCTTCTACAGGCCCCCAAAAACCTGCACAGGAAGGTGGGCCCAGAGCCTCTTCACAAAACAATTCTGGGTACAAGGGTAAAAACTTTGATCCCAAAAAGTATTTTAAATGTATTTTTTTGAACTTTTTAATTGACATAATTTTTAACTTGGAGTGGAAATACTAGTGCTAACCACTCCAAAGCCTAACACCTTCCCTGATGTAACTGAAGTTGGGGTGGGAATTGTAGATTTGACCCCTTCAAAGCCCAGTACTTTCCTTGCTGATGCTCATGTTGGAGAGGAAATAGTAAATCTGGCCCCTCTGAAGTCCAACTCTTTTCCTACCGTTGCTTGCATTGGAATGGGAACAGTAAACCTTACCCCTACAAATTCCAGACCTTTCCCTAATATCAGCCCGGTTGGAGTGGGAATAGTAAATTTGACACCTTCAAAGTCCAACACTTTCTCTACTGTTATTTTTCCCTTCTTTTCCTGAGGTTGGAGATGGAGTAGAAAATGTGACCACTACAAACTCCAGCATTTCAATTAATGTTGCATACCTTTGAGTGGGAATAGTTATTTAAACCTTTTCAAAGTCCAACTATTTTGTTACTGTTTGTAGGAAATAGCCCTCTCTGTAGGGTCACCCCAAATGTTTTGCTTTTTCCCTCCAGTGTTTGCTAAATTTGTTTTTGTTGGCCTTAAGACTCTGTGCATTTTAACACAGCCAACCGGTGCTAAAGTGATTGTGCTCAGTCCCCTAAACATGATTTGGTTGGCATGTACACAATTGGTATCTTTAATTTACTTGTAAGTCCCTAATAGATTGGTATACCACATACCGAGGGCCTGTAAATTAAATGCTACTAGTGGGTCTGCAGCACTTATTGTGCCACCCAATTAGGTAGCATTTTATATCATGACCCCCCTGTAATGAGTCTGGAGCCAGGGCAGAAAGGGAGGACCTCCATGCACTTCAATACGCTCTTTGGAGTTACCCCTTAAAAAGGCACCACTGGGTATGAGAAATGGACTTTTGATCCTACAAGCTCAGTACACTTCTGGACCTGTGGATACTCTGCCAGAAAGAAGGACTGCTGTGCTGCTACAAGGACTGCCACTCTGCGGGGCTGCTGCTCTGGAAGAACTGCTTTCTTGTTGTTCTGGCCTGTTGCTTGCTGCCCTCCTTACCTGGGTGAGAAGGGCTGGTCCCACATCACTTGAACCCGGAACCAGAGTGACTCCAAGGGCTTGTCTTCTGTTTTCTGAAGTCTCAGGGGCAGAAAAGACTTTCAACTCATCACCTACAGCACCTGGACTCTACCAACTGTGAGCTTTGCCATGTCAAGTGGCACCAGTCCAGTCCTTTGCCCTTGGAAGGGGTTACAAAGTGCTGCTCCAGCCAAGAATCAACACATCAACGCTATTGCGCCACTCGGAACCGGTGCATCTCCATTGACACCTGAGCATTGCTGCTGCTGCAAGGATTGAGTGCAATTCTTTGCTGACTCCACAGTGCATTGCTTCCATTTTGGACGCATCTTGGAAATTGTGCGGTTCGGAGCAGATGCATCACATCCATCCCAAAGATCGATGATGACACATCGCCTCCTCTGTTCCTCTCATCTTCCTCGACATCAACATAAACATGGTACCTCTTCAACGGGCCAAGGCTGGTCCCTGTATCGAATCCGTGCTCCATCGTGGTTGGCCTGAACTTTCAGATTTGACCTGGTCTATCGTGACTAAATACCCCTGGTTGGTGCTTTATGCTTTTAAGTACTACATTTCAGTTTATTATTTAAAAATTCACATCTCAAGTTCTACCAATTGGATTTTTGTTGTTTTGGTCTTGTTTTGTTCAATAAATTAGGCTCTATTTGTCTAACCAGGTGTGGTATCTTGCATTGTTTTACTGTTTGAAATGCTGCACAAATACTTAACACACTGCCTCTTAAGTTAAGTCTGCCTGCTCTGTGTGAAGCTACCAGGGGTGAGCACAGGTTGATTTAGGATGTGTTGGTGACTTACCCGCACTAGGATTGTAGTTCCTGCCTGGACAAGGTGCAGACCTTTGCTAACTTGATACCCAGTTTCTAATACAGTTGCTTATGTTGGAGAGTGAATAGTAAATCTTACCCCTCCTACATCCAACACTTTTTCTACTGCTGCTTACGTTGGAATTTTCTACTGTTGCTCGGATCGGCATGGGAATAGTGAATTTGAACCCTCCAAAGTCCAACACTTTCATTACTGTTGCTTACACTGCAGTGTGAACAGTAAATCTAATGCCTCCTAAGTCCTGCACTTTCTCTACTGTTGCTTATGTATAAGTGAGAACAGTGAATTTCACCCTCCTCAAAGTCTGTCTCTTTCCCTACTGTTGTTCAGGTTCTAATTGGAATAGTAATCGTGACTACTTCAGAATCCAGCCTTTTGTTTACTGTTGCTTACGTTTGAGTGGGAATAATAAATCAAACCCCTCCAAAGGTCATAATTTTCCCTACTGTTGCTTATGTTGGAGTGGAGATAATAAATCTGCTGCCTCCAAAGTCTAACACTTTCCCTACTGCAGCTCATGTTGGCATGGGAACAGTAAATGTGACCACTCCAGAATCCAACACTTTGCCTACTGTTGCTCACATCAAAGGGGGAATAGTACATCTAACCCCTCCAAAGGCCAACACTTTCCTTGTTGTTGCTTATGTTGGAGTAAGAATAGTAAATATTACCCCTCCAAAGTCCAAGACCTTCCTTACCGTTGGTCAGACTGTTTGAGAATGGACAGTTCCAATTCTAATTTTTTTGTAATGGATTTTAAAAAATGGTTTTATATATTTTTTGTTTTCATTTTAACAGTCAGCATTTTTGTTGATAACATTTCATCATAGAAGTGTCCTGAGATTACAACAGTCATTTTCACAGTTCGAGAGCTTGAAATTGATCCAGAAAGCCCAGAAGACAACTGTTCTGGAAAATGAAGCAATATTATAGACGTGGACATGACAGGCCAGATTTCAGCTTTCAGTAGGGACGCCCACAGCAACACCCATTGCATGCCCATTCCACGCAAAGTGCTGCACGGGAAGGGGCCGTATTTACATGGTGGTGATAAGCCACAAGAAGTGGCTTAACACCACCTTGTAAATACAGTGCAGGGTATAGCACCACCAGAGCATCACCAAAAGTGATACTCCGGTGGCAATAGGGCCTTGTAAATCTGCCCCTATATTTTGTAGCATCTAAAGTAGTATTATAGCAGTACTACTCATATACTACAAAATGCTATTCATAGACCTTCTTGCAGACACCTCTGCCTCCATCTCTCCTCTCTTTCTATGTACAGATCTCTTCCACTGTGGCAGAGATCTCTGCACAAGTAGGTGTATGTTTCATTAGAATATTGGAAAGTTGAGAGCTCCAATGAAGACAATGGAGTTTTTCTGGGCTTCTAAAGACTGGTTTAAGCCTTCTGTTCCAACATTCCAATTTTTGTCTTTATGTTTCTCCCGTTTTAATTCAGAACATTCTACCATTAGTAGGTGGAATGTTCTAATGTTCTAATAGCCTCATAGCCCACTGCCAAGGGCTATACCTATATCGGTTGTTAAAGGTCCTCACCCTGGTTTTAGGCTGTGGCCTGCCCCTTGGGCCAGAACTCGGGTTCAGGGCCTTTAATAACCTGTATAGCCCGCGACTGTGGGCTATAAGGCTATAGTAGAAAATGTGAGAGGGACCAGGGAGAGTAGCTGGAAAATGGGGAATACCTACATACTGACTCCTAAATAAGAGGGATTTAAAGAAAGTTAAGTAATGATTTTGTGAGGGACATGTTAATGCTACCCTACACACAAAACTGTAAAGTAATTGATCTTCACATATATTTCTAAAAACATAAAGGTGTCAAACCAGATGTAAATGTGCTCGAGTTCTGCCTTGGATTAAGTCTATCTATCTATCTGTGATGTCATATGAGATGTCATCAGTGATGTCACTGACCATGCCATGAATGATGTAATATGTGGGGTAATGAGCAGTACATTACAGGGACGTAAGTTATAGATATATATAGATATATACATATTACCTATTACCATTACATATATATATATTACGGTGGTTACCACTAGGTAGTTATAGTTAGGACATAGTTTCCACAGGAAAAGTGTTTGTTGTTTTGCTAATACCTTTGCTGCCATTTGAAAAATCTTCACGAAATTTTCAAAACTACTTTGCCACTCACTTCAGCTGCTGTCTTGAACATCAGGGTGATTCGTTAAGCAGTGGGCAAGAAAAAGGGAGGGGTCCAAAACGCCTTTTCCCCACGCAATTTCCTATCCCCGAAATGCAGGAAAGATTACACTAAATTAGGCAGAAAGCTAACTCTTGGTCCTGAAAGAGCCCTGTTTGTGATTTGGTTTACATCTGTTCAGTAGTTTTAAAGTAATTAAAGAAAAAACAAAATTGTATATCTAGGGATACAGAGCCTCAGTGGATCTGAGAGATCTCATGCTGAGACCTGAAGGGCTGCCAACACTTCAACCAGGAAGTGATGACATCCATTTTGGGACTCAGACTCAGGCAAGTTTTAAAAAAATATATTAAAAAAGAGAAGGTTATAGAGTAGGAATACCCTGACCCCAGAGGCCTGGTAGTGAGGTCCCCCATGGGCCCTGCCCAGGTGAAAATCACAGAGGATCAGCGAATACAGATACAATTAAAAAGAAAAAACAGTGCATTTTCCAGCGCTTGTTTACAGTTGGGCCTTCCGGTAGGCCAGATCCTAGGGGCACAGATTAATAAATGTTTTGAGAAGGGGGCTCACGCGGCCCCCCTCCCCATGGCAAATCTTGTCCATGCGGACTGCCACCTCCCTGGGACAGACCAAGGGGGTCATTCTGACTCCCGCCGGCCGCGGTATCCGCAGGGCCGGCGGGAGCCGCCAGAATAACGCTGCGTGGTCACAAGACCGCCGCGGGTATTCTGGGTTTCCCGCTGGGCTGGCGGGCGACCGCCAGAAGGCCGCCCCCCAGCCCAGCGGGAAACACCCTTCCACAAGGATGCCGGCTCCGAATGGAGCCGGCGGAGTGGAAGGGGTGCGACGGGTGCAGTTGCACCCGTCGCGATTTTCAGTGTCTGCATGGCAGACACTGAAAATCATGGTGGGGCCCTGTTACGGTGGCCCCTGCAGTGCCCATGCCATTGGCATGGGCACTGCAGGGGCCCCCAGGGGCCCCACGACACCCCATACCGCCATCCTGTTCCTGGCGGCCAAAGCCACCAGGAACAGGATGGCGGTATGGGGGTCGGAATCCCCATGGCGACGCAGCAAGCTGCGCCACCATGGAGGATTCCCCAGGGCAGGGGAAAACCGGCGGTACACCGCCGGTTTTCCGTTTCTGACCGCGGCTGTACCGCCGCGGTCAGAATGCCCTTGGGAGCACCGCCAGCCTGTTGGCGGTGCTCCCGCGGTCCCCGGCCGGTCGGAATGACCGCCCAAATGAAGAATTTATTGGAGGGGGCTGAACGGCATTCATAAATCACACATGTTTTTTCTACATTCTAATATATATATATAGATGTATACATATATATATATATATATATATATATATACTGCGTTAGTGCAGTTTTGCGGCAAAAAACATAAATATGCCCCTATGTATATACACTACAACCCTTCTATTCTCCTGCTTAATGGATATGGATCATTTTCTACACTTCTCCTTCGTGTAGCACTTTGATTTTTTACAAACTTTGTGACTTCAGTGACAATATAGATGACAGCACTTCCAATGTGAAAAGTGTTCCAGCACCACTGGAAGACCTTTCAGTTCATTAAATAAAGTATTTACTGGAGCCATAATAAGCCACCTGCACAACCGCAGCATACTTTACAAATTCGTTGATAGAAGACAGGTAGAGAGAAAAATTGAGAATTTCCCGGGTAAAGCCATGTTTCGAAACAGTAGGAAGATCAGAACCGTGAGCAAGCCTGAAGGGTTTGATGTGCTCTGCCCTTTGCAAATGCTGCCACCTAGAGGGCATTTTTCGTGAAGATTGTATTCTAATTAATGTTCAATGTTCCCTTAAGCGCGTGTTCAGCATTAAACCCTTATTTACACTAATTTGAAAGTGTGAGAGGATGTCATTGTACTTTATCTAATGCCACAATGAATAGTGTGCTGCATCTTCTCCTCGTGTTCATGTTTGAATAACCCATGAATGGAAACAGTGGCTATTTGTCAATTAATTTTAATGAATGGTTTGTTTAGTTTCTAGTAAGCTGTTGAACATTTTAGCTGAGCAATTCCAACATTTATAGACATCATATTTATAAACGGAGACTAATTGCAATTACTAAGAAATTTATAGAAAACATCTTCCTAAACGGTGATAATATTAATTGTATTTGAAACTAATATCAGAAATTTTGAAATATCGATAATTGTGAAGTGTATCTTGATTTTGTGGTTGGTGCTTGGGTTTTTACATTCTATGATTTTGCACACATTGTAGAACTCTTTTAATATAATGGCACCTTTCAGACATAAATTTGAAACATCGAAATTGATAAAAAATGGTATTCGATTTGTACTTCTCTACATCTAAGTCTGCACATCTGTTGATCTAGTGGAATCCATATAATCTGCATATACAATAAAAAATGGAGCTGGTTTAATCACACATCCGCAAAAACTCTTCTAAGGTCTGATCCCATGAGCAACACACATTAACGGGGAAGGCTACTCAGAACGAAAAATTCCTAAATGAGTTTTTCTTCTTGAGCTAATCTTTATCCACGTCTATTGACCATTAAGGCAGTTTATTTTTTATAGCTATTTTAATAGAGCTTTTGGGATGTTTAAATGATTAAAAGTTTCCCTCACAGAAAGACTATGGGCCTGATTACGATTTCAGCTGCAATGCCAATACGGCGGGGTGAGGCTGCCATCAATATTACGACGTTTCCGCTGGTCAGCCCAGTGGAAACAGTGTGGCACCATTGGTCTCGGCTCCCCAGGGGAGTAGAGGCCAATGCCGTCCCAGACAGGCACCCTCAAAATACACACTGTCTGCTTAGCAGACAGTGTGTATTTTGAGGGTGCTTGCACGGGAGCCCCTGCACTGCCTTTCCGCCATCCTTTCCATGGCGGTGCAACAGCCATGGAAAGGCTGGCAGAGAGGGGAGTCATGATCTCAGCACTGCCATGGCTGACCACAACTCTGACCACCGCCATGACTCCGACCACCACCAACCCATCGGGATCCCTGATCCCAGCAGAGGTAGTGGTCTCCTGGCGGTCGGACTACCAGGATCGTAATCTGGCAGTTGGACTGCCAGGAGTGTGGCAGTACCACCACCATGAGTATGGCCATCTTCAGACCGCCAAACTCGTAATCGGACCTATGTATTATTATTTACTCTTATTTGAGGACACTGTCACTCAAAGACACCAAGGTGCAACTCACTATTGAAACAGAAGTAAAGCTCGGCTCCACTGGCTAATTGTGGTGGACAGGGTCAAGGTTTTAATGGCTTCCCGAATTTGAACATGTTATATACTTGACAGATATTTTGAGGCAGTTGATGCGATTTGATAGAGTCAGCCACTGAAGAGACCCTTTGAGCAATTCAGTTTTTTCACTTTGGGGTCTCATAAAGAGGATTCATCGATAGAGTTTAAGAATCACGGAGGGTGGGGCCATGTAAATCAGAACAAATTTATTATGGAAAGCCTTGTGCACTAAGCACATAGAGCCTGTTTTACAAGCTGCACTTTGTAGTAAGCTTGGCAGCACTACAATAGTACTACCAAGCTTACTACAAATTTCTAGTCACAAAAGCTGCACTTTTGTGGTAACTTACACTTTTGAGTAAATTTACTGTTTTTTGTCAAGCTCAAACTGCACTTGTGTGGTAACTTACACTTTTGAACTAATTTACACTTTTGTAGTACGTCCCTACCTCCATTATTTTCTATAGAAAGGAGTTGCAGTACCAGTGGTCGGCCATGTGTAGTGCTGGACTTACTACAAGAGGGTAAGTTGTTACAAAAATGCAGTTTGTGAATACAGAAAAGTGGCAAACATATTCAAAAGTGTAAACTTACTCAAAAGTGTAAGTTACCTTTGTGAATCAGGCCCTAGGCATTAACATGATTCACTGCCTGATGGCCCGCCAATGAAGAGAAGCCAAAACAGGTGCAATCCAATCCAACCTTTTCAACCACCAAGCCACCCTGGCAACAGCATTTGGGATCAACTGGAGACAGAATAAGGTACTAGCTTTAATTCCAGATAAAGTTCATTTGTGCACCAGTCAACATGAAGCGGAATGATAGCATTCATGTTCAAAGTCTACTATGGCAAAGAGAAGAAATTAATAATACTTTTCAATGAATTAGGAATAAGGAAACAGGAACTGACCACAGCACTGGTTTGTAAGAGTGGGGCTGAGGTTCTTAAAGAAGGAATCTGATTTCATAGGTCCTCTCAATTCATCTAGCCTGAAAGGATGTCCAGCCCTACCAAGTTTCCCAAGTCCATGAATGACGTGCTGATCAACTACAGGTTTTTTCATATGAATTCTGAAACTTGTAGTCTTGTGTATTCCATTATAAACCAGGATACAGATCCTAGAATTCAAAGGAAAAAATCTGGACCGGAGTAGAACATCTCGAATGAACCTGGAAAACTTGGCAACTAAGGACATTGCCAAATGTGGTGGGCCAAGAGGAAGCAAAGGTCTCAGTTTTGTCTCCATTGAGTTTTAACTGGTTGCAACTCATCCATTGTTCAACATGTTGCAAGCAATTAAACAGATTTCCTGCTTTATAGTCCAGGTCATTGAAGATCTGAAGGGCAATCTGTGTGTCATCGGTATAGGCAAAAAGTGAAACGGAATTCCTAAATCAAGGACGGAAGACTTTGTAAATTAAAGGGCAGAGATTGCATAGAACCCTGAGGCACTCCACAGGCCATTTGCTGTAATGTTAATAAAAACAAAGATAAAGCACATTTTTGTGTGCAGATGGTTAGAAAATCTTAGAAGCATGCAAGGACCATACGTTTAACACCAAGATGTTACTACTATGATCACCCTAATCCCTTTCAACAGACTCTTCACTCCTCCATCTCTCTTTTACTCATCCTAAACCTCATCCTAATACTATGATCTCCCAATTAACACTATCTGGGTTCTTCCCTCTTTTATCCCTCCATTATTCTATTCAATCCAACAAACAGACTCACATGTCCTCCGCTCAAATTAATTCATACCTCCATATACTAATACTATACTCATATTTCCCTATACTAATCCACCAGTAATCCTTTCGGGTTCTGGAGTAGCATGCTAATTGCCAAAAAGCGCTTTGGCACCTCACCAGGGCCCAAATACAGTTGCAGTTAGCTACATATAAAACAATTTGCCTGCCAAAAAGAGATGCCAGTGAATAGATGCATTCAATCCACACTGACTACAAGATGGTGACCAAAATTGAGTAGGCATGGCCAAATGTAGGATCTCTTGGTCCATCACTACTTTGGAAGCAAAGGAATATTTATGACAGTGGATAAAAAATGAGTGCATAAACAACCACTTGTCCCAAGTGCGCCTGAAGCACCAGAGGTCCCCTGGAAGTGAAGATCCGACAATAACAGAGATCAATCCACGTAAATAGGCCATACATATTAAAAACAGAGCAGAATAAAAACTAATTTTCACTTTAACAGTAATAACACAAATACAAGGAAAGAATCTTTAGTCACTGTATGGTTGCAGAAAAACCATCTTTTTTAGTAGTGCAGCATTCAAATTGCTAAGAGCAAGTTCACTTTTGTGATGAATGGATTGCTTGAATTATTGACAATCATTCACCTCATTCCAGTACATCACCTTTTGTCAACTATGCCACTCTAGAAGGAGACCTGCTATATGCAAATCAGTCCTGGTCCTACGCCAATAGAAACAATTGAGCTGTCATGCTTGATGTTTTCCAGATGGGAGCACAACCAACCCCAGACTGGTGTCAGCCTATTTAGGCCTCATCAGTAAAACACAGCTTGAGTCCTGTGGCACATTGAGCATAAGACCCACATCTGGGCTTTCCCGCCGCACCTATGGCATCAAGTTAACAGACCCTGGCAATCACTGGGACAATAGTCCAGTCCATTGTTTTCACCCTGTAATGCACTCTAGACTGAGACCTGCAAATCAGTCTTGGACCTACTCTAACAGGAATAGTGTAGCCCAAACAGCTGCATACTCAAATGCTTCCATAGGCCCTCAGTGGCAAGCATCAGAAATAGAGCCGGTCCAAGTCTTACAAGACTATTTACAAGAAAGTTGTGCATCAGCTTTGATGTGCCACTTTTCTTGCACCGTCCTAATGACACCATGTGTGCACTGTATTTACCATAGGGCACACAATGGCACATGTTAGGATAATAGCATCATAATTTATGATGCTGTTGTGGTACTTTCCAGGATTAGTTCCATAAATTGTGGCACTAATCCTGCAAAGTAAAGGGAGGCCCATTGAAAGTAAAGCATGAGACACTTTAACGCCTGGCATAGGCAGGCATTAAAAATGATACTGAAATTGGCGCAGTGAAATTTAAATTTCTCTGTGCCATTTTTACGGGCCTTCCTGAGTGGGCAGGTCCCCCTTGCATACATTATGCCTGGTGCAGGCATAATGTGGTGAAAGAGGTTGCAAAGGGGTGCAATGCATGCATTGTACCACCTTGTAAATATGGCGAAGGAGAAAGGCCTCCTTAACGCCACATTAACATAAAACAAAATGACATTAGTGTGGGGCTAAGAGGTGCTAGGACCTTGTAAATGTGGCCCTTAGTTTGTCATTCTAGCCCCTCAAGAAAGCATGTGACATGCCTCACCAGTATGCACAAAGAGTAGTCTACTCACACAGTTCATTCAGTGGTCCTTTCACCGCAAGAGTGCTGCAAGTAACTGAAAATATAAAGGCAAAGATGATTCTTCAGACGTTTCCCAAACAGAGTAGGAATATTTCTATGTGTTTTAACATGTAGAGCTATAGATGAGCAACAGCAGGGGAATAATGTAGGCCCAGTGCTTAATGTGTAAATAAAAACGTTCCGATGCCCAAAGCCCTCCTCTCCAATACCCAGCTGCTGCAATTAAATGTGCGAATACGGAATACTAAAGCAGTGTACTCATGTAGCCATTTCGGGCCTCTTCAGTCCATTTACAGCTACACCCTGCCCCTTCAGCTCACTCCTGCAGCTTTCTGCTTTCTCCCATTGAGACACTTTTTCGTTTTTCTCTTTCTCTGTCTTTTCTATATGTGTCTTTTGCTCGCATTAAATGCTTGAGGCAGAAAATTAAGGGCCGGCCCTAAAAAATAAGTGCCAGTGCTGCGCACCGGAAACAACAAGCACAAATTAAGCACTGTGTAGGCCCCTGTGGTGCACCCCTACCCCTTCTGGGTCCCCCATTCAGCCCAGGTCCAATTAATGTCTGTGAGACATGGCAGACTCAGTGGGGCGTGTACAAATTCTGCAGAGGGCTCCTTCACCTTGCATTGTGCCACTGGGTAACAGTGACTCGCGTGGGTGACAATAAATGGACAAGAGGAACTTTCAAGTTGTCTATGATACTATTCAGATCCCCAAAGCGAAAAACATGTTATTCACTTTTTATCTGTCTATAATTTCATGTTATGTGTGGCCCTTAAAGTCACCCTCCTCTGCTTTTAACTGCTTAACATGGCCCTGGGAGTAAAGGGGGAGCCATACATAACAGTGGGGAACAGGTTTCCTTTCCAACTGTCGCTACGTTTTTGCATTGAAAAACTACATTAGGAAACGGGTACACCTCATAGATTCAGACGCCGTACAAAACAAATAAATTATACCTCAAAGATAAACATGCAAATCTACAAACTTAAGAGGGCAACCTCGCCTCTTTCTATTCTATATACTTGAGGGACTACTTCATTAAATATGTCCTAGTGTTCCTATAATAATTCGAAGGTTTATCGAAAGGTTCAGTCAATAAAGAACCGGCATCGCCTACTTTACAAGGAGGCCACACGCATCTGCCTGTTGCCACATGGTGGCGCTGTGGGATAGGCAGATAGTCTGTGAAAGAGCTCCGTAAAATACGATCTTGTTCCAGAGAGGGCATGCATTACTTATAGCTACATTACAAAAAAATATGAGGACCGTGTGCGAATGTGAGGACTTCTTTCGACGAAAATGATATTTGAATGTTGCTTTTAATGCGTCCACTCAGCAGAAACTCCTTTGCCTATAGGTAGGAATGATTGATTAAGTTCTTTGTTCATCTTTCTATGCCCGGAAAACCACATATTCGCCTGCAAGCACCGGAAGAACAACGAAGGCATGATAATGAATATTTTGTGCAAGTCCCATATTGTGAACTGGGCTTGCATGGGGGGATAGTTACAATACATAGGGCCTCATTACTACCCTGGTGGTCAAAGACCGCCAGGGCTGTTTTGGCGATTGTACTGCCAAACAGGCTTGAGGTACAAACTTGCTAATTACGACCGCGGCAGAAGCGACGCAGTCGCACTGCCGGGACCGGTGGTTTACTGCCATGGTTGTCCCGGCGGTTTTAATCCTCCAGGGCAGCGCTGCTTGCAGCGTTGCCCAGGGGATTGCGAGTCCCCTTCCTGCCAGCCTGTCCATGGCGGTAGAGACCGCCATGGAAAGCCTGGTGGTGAGGGGAGTCGCGGGGCCCCTGGGGGCCCCTGCACTGCCCATGCACTTGGCATGGGCAGTGCAGGGGCCCCCAGGCACAGCCCCACCCTGCTTTTCACTGTCTGCACAACAGACAGTGAAAAGCGCGATGGGTGCAGCTGTCCCGTCGCACGGCCGCAACACCGCCGGCTCCATTAGGAGCCGGCTCCCATGTTGCGTCCGACATCCCCGCTGGGCCGGTGGGCGGAAACTCTGTTTCAGCCCGCCGGCCCAGCGGGGATGTCAAAATGGGGCTGGCGGGAGTGCGGCTGCATTGGCGGGCGCTCGGCGGTACAACCTTGGCAGACGGCCTCCGCCGCCCATCAAGGTTGTAATGAGGGCCATAGTCTAGTCTTACATTTTAACGGAAATGACGATAAAGGCAAACATAGTGAACGAAAGTTGGTGCACCCAATAGAAAATATTTTTCCTCATTTTTTTCTTCTCACATGATATCCCTTTCACGCTATTCCTTTGCATCATCGTCGTCTTTCGCCCGGTGCAGGTACGTTAAAGGACTTATGACAAGGAAGCGTTACAGTCCATAACAATTGTTTTTTCTTTTATGTCCAGGCTGCGAACAATTCCAGCCCTGTGGTATGTGTCCGTGAAGCGACTCGAAAGCATCGTGCTTCGCACAATGGCTTCTCCTCGTCTTCGCCGCCTTGCCCTGTCTCACCGAGTTCCGTTGAGAAGTGAGTACCTTCTCTCTTAACAGCGTCGGTGCCAATCGGGATGACACAGACAGACCCGGAAGAGTTTCAAACAGCCTTTGCACTCCATCCGTTAGTCGGCCTAATTATTTCTATATTTCTTCATTGTCCTAGGGCACGAGCTGCTTTCCAATGTGTACTAGAACTGTAACACCCTTCAAATATTTCATTCTTTTAAAGGCATTTATATCATAAGTGTATGCTCAACTCCACCACGTGACACGCATAATGTATCAGTTAAAATATTCAATAGCTATTTCACCTTGGCGTCTTTTCGTAGCAGGGTGATACTGAAAATGAGGCGCACTAAAGAAGGAAATCCTCATGTTCCGGTTTCAGGTGTATTTTTTTGCTTTGTAGTGTATAATGGTGTTCCTGAATGCACACCGAAATGATAATATACCAGCAAACAGAGCAAGTAGCCATTCAGAGTGCTTTAGTTTTTGTGTTTCCATTATACACAGTGCTTTAAATGGGCCGGTACTCACCGGTACTGAGTACCGGCACTTCTTATTTTTCTCACTCTGAGTACCGGCACTTCTCTGCTGCCAAGGAGAGTACCGGTACTCATGAAAGGTAGGCTTAATAGCTGCTGGTGAGCACTAGGCTGTCAGAGTTGAACCTGCCTCTGACAGCTAAGGTGCTGCTGTAGCTCTGAGCCGACCCGCTGAGCTATTCAGCAGGGATTAAGTGGCTAATGTCTGGGTATTGCCATCACGCTGTGTTTGACAGAACAGGGCCCATTCAGGCCCTGTGCTGTCCATCACATTCACACTACAGTGTACATATGTGCAAACACAGGAATTGAGGCAGCCCCGCTGACAGAGACAACCAAGAAAGACATAGGAGGAAAGTTTAATATGGTTCAATCCCTCCTGCGTCTTTTAGAACAAGGGTCTGTTTAGGTATGTGTTTGCCTTCTTGTATGTGTGTGTGTTTTTCTGTGAGAGAAAGGCGAATGAAAGAGAGAGAGAGAATGGGGACACTTTAAGGAGGACAGTGTGGAATGCTTTGTGTCTGCTTGTTTCTTTCTGTCTGTGTTCACGCTCAATCATATATAGTATTGTGCAAAACGACACCAAATAACAATACGGCATTACAAAGCTGCAAATATTACAAAACAAAAGAAATGTTAATTTATACAACCATTTTCTGACGACAGTCCGGCTCAAAAGCTGACGACGCGTACATAGTCTAATTATGAAAAATGAAAACAGGTAGGTTTAGCACTGAAATTGTTTTTCACCCCAAAACATGAAATAAATTATAGGGACACAGGCGCATGTGTCAGAATGTCAGAGAAGGACACAAATCAAACCAAAGGGTAAACAGAATCAAACAAGAAATATATCTAAATTGCAGGAAAGGAGTGAAACTATGGATAAGTGACATAATATCGATCATAAAAATATTGTGACAAATATCGTGTCCAAAAGAAAGATCACAAAAATATCGTTTCCCTATACTTGTAAAGGTAAGTACAAAAATAACGAAAACAATCATTTAACACTAATATTACTAAAAACAAATAATAATATTACGTATATTTAAACAATATTGAGAAGCAGTAAAGTCTGTGAAAAATCGATATACTATTTCCATTCCAACATGTACAACAGTAGGGAAAGTATTGGACTCCGGAGAGGTAAAATTTACCATTCCTACTCCAGTCTGTGCAACAGTAGGGAAAGTGCTGGACTCAGGAGGGGTAAAATTTGCTATTCCCATTCCCACTCCAGTAGGGAAAGTGTTGGACTTCAGATGGGTTAAAGTCGCTATTTCCACTCCAGTTTGTGCAATAGTAGGGAAAGCATTGGACTCCTGAGAGGTAAAATTCATTATTCATTATTCTCACTCTAATCTGTGCAACAGTAGGGGAAGTGTAGGACTCCGTAGGGTTAAAATTTACTATTCCCACTCCAGTTTGTGCAACAGTAGACAAAGCGTTGGACTCCAGAGGGATGTCATTTACTATTCCCACTCCAGTCTGTGCAACAATAGGGAAAGCATTGGACTCAGCAGGGGTAAAGTTTACCTTTCCTACTCCAGTCTGTGCAACAGTAGGAAAAGCGTTGGACTTTGGTGGGGTCAAATTTACTATTCCCACTCCAGTCTGTGCAGCACTTAAGAAAGAATTTCACTTCAAACACCAAACACATTTTAATAACTCTATTAATTCAACAAAAAATTTGAAACTGTTAAAATAAAAAAAGTGTTGGACTTTGGAAGAGTTAGCTTTACTGTTCCCACTCCAGTCTGTGAAACAGTAGGGAACACATTGGACTCCAGAGGGGTACATTTACTATTCCCACTCCAGTCTATTCAACAGTAAGGAAGGTGTTGGACTCCAGAGGGGTAATATTTACTATTACCACTACACTCTGCACAGCAGCGAAGAAAGTAGTTCACTTCAAACACCAAACATATTTTAATAACTCTATTAACACAACAAAAATATAAAACTGTTAAAATAAAAATTATATATATGTATATATATATTTAAAAAGCAATTGAACAATTTACATAATTGTTAAAATGCTTAATATTTAATATCAAATAAAAAAAAGTTATTAATTGATTATTTAATTAAATTCCCACACTATACTCCCACAAACCTAGTAGCCCACAATTAAAATATAATTGAAATAAAAAAGTATAACATAATTAATATATTAAGCAATAAATAAAATAATTATTAATACATGAATAATTGTTAGCTAATTATTTCTAAAATTACTTCTCAACCTGTTCCCTACAAATACAACAACCGGCAACTAACATATAACATAAAACATATAATTATGAAACAATTTACACACTTATAAATCAATTACATATTTCAATAAACATTAATAATTAATTGAAAATTAGTTATCACTCAATTACTTCCCAACCCTATTCCCCTACAAACCCAACCACCTGCATCTAAGCGATAACATAAAAATATAATTACATTATGTACATAAGTAATTATCAATTAAATGATAATTAATTAATCATGAATTATTACTAAATTAACTTCCCACCTTATACTGCTACAAACACAACAACCCACACATAAAATATAACTTTAAAAACATAATAATTAAAAAATTTACATAATTAATTATCAGGTAAATAATTAGTATTAATTGAAAATTAATTATTAATTAATTATACTTAATTACCTTTCAACCATGTACCCTTTCAAACCTAACAACCTCCTACAACCCTATAAATTAATATTAACAATTAAATTAAAAATGATAGATAACTTAAAATTACAAACTATATTTCAAAATATTAAAAATTATAAAAACAATAAATAATATATTCAATTAAAATATGAATCAAAGCACATGAAGATCATTAAAAAAAATTATATTTTTATAGCTATATTATTGAAAACAAGATTACCAACACAGATATTAATAAAAACAATATAACTTAACTAAAAGATCGATATTTTTGTCAACTATATATCTACATCACAATATTTATGTGCCAGGATATTAAAAACTCAATATTTATGTATCTCAATATTTAAAATCTGATATTTTGTCTAAACACCGAAAAAATATGGAAGTCTGAAATGTATGCACCGGGGCAAATTTAACACTATTGCTTCATTGAAGCTTGCAACACGCATATTGAAACAAGGTAGAGATTTCTGACATCATAGCTCTGTACCAATCACAATGAACATCAACTGTGGCAAACAGATGCAGCCCCTCTTTTCACCACTGCCACAAAGCAAATCCACCATTGAAACCACTACAGACATGATGCAGGATTCTGCAGGACACTTTCTTGCCATACATCAGGCATCCATGCTACTTAAGTGTACCCAGGAGAATCAGGCTGCCTAGAAACCAAGGACAATTTGGTTGTACCATTGGAGGAGGAGGTCCGGGATCAGAATTGAAAGCACTGACCATGTACTGACATAATATGGATATTATAAATAACTCAATAGACCTCATCAGAGAAGACTGAGTCTAACATAGCACACTTGATTACCCTTCTTACGGTGATGCATTTTTGTGTAAGTGAGTCCTTCCTGCACCCAGTGACCCTGGCACATTTTCACAAATCTTGAAATAGGGCATGGACACCCAACTAAAAGATAAGGACAAGAACAAACTTTCCCCTAATAATCCACAGAATAGGAATGAGAGTGAATTTAAAGTTTTCTCTCACCTTGGGTGTCCCCAGTGTAATAGTAACCAGTGACTACCCCCACATTCTGCTGGCCACCCAAAGTAAGGGAGCAAGTTTACCAGAAAGGAAGGATGTAGTACACTTTGGATGTTAATTTGATGTGTGATCTCAATATTTACTTTTCTCTGGGTTATGAAAACGTATATGTTTTGCTGATGCAAATGAGCTATCAGCAGGCTGATTGACTCTGCTTTGCTACTGAGCACCATGAGACTCATTGATGTACCAGTGCCATGAAACTCTTTCACTAGTTCCTTCATTCATAGGCATTCCTGTTTTAGATGTAAACTTAAGAACATTCACAGTACGTAGAAGGCATAATAGTGCTTCTCAGTGTCAGCAAGTAAAATCCAAAATAACTGATAAAGACACTCCCATGTGCACCAGCAAGCTAAAATACAATTCAAGGAAAATTAAGTACGTGAGAGTGTGTGGAGCCAGCTCAATGTGACTTTTTTTGATCAATGGTATAACACTAGTTTGCTTTTAATATTCTATTTGCACACACTTAGATTACATAAATAAAACTTTCAAAAGCTAAGGAAGGCAATGGTGGATTTACCATTAGAGAAGCCCCAAACTATTTAAAAATAATCAATTGAGTATGTAACTATAAAGAAAAAGAAAAGATTCAAATTTTTTCAGAAAAAAGAATTAAAATAGCAATAGCCAACCACACCCTTTACTCCTGCAATTTGCAGGGGATTGGTGCCTCCAGTCAGGGGAGTCTGACTTGGGGTTTCAGTGTCCACATGGGTCCCTCAGGTCAGGACCAATGAGTTTTCACCTCTAGCACACGTCGGGCACTCAGTTCCACAACTGGTCTCCATAGGTCACTCTGTATCCTCTTCTTTGCGCTGGGGTTGGAGTCCAGGTCCTGTTGTTGGTGCAGATGTCCCTTTGTGCTTCTTTCTTCTTGTCCAGGTAAGATCTAAGTTCTGGTGCCAGGGAAGTCCCTTAAATCCTGGTTTGGAATGTGTTTAAGGGTGTCAGGGACAGTGGACAATGGGCTATTGTCCCTGTGGCTAGTCCACCTCTGTAGTGATGACTTCCTGTGGGGAGTACATCACTTTCTACCCAGAACCCACTATTGTAGGGGACTGCCAAGATGGTAGAACCCTTTCTTGGCTGTGCAGACTTCCTAGCCCACCCTCAAAGGTGTGGCTAGTTTGAGGGAGGCACACAGCTCCTGCATAGCTAATTTCCCACCTTCCTGGCTGGGAAGGGAAGAAAGGTCTTTGTCCTCCGCTGAGGGGACAGCTCTTGGCACATCAAAGGCGGGGGAGTCTTTGAGGCTCACCTCCCTGATGCTAATCTCACTGGCCAGCCTGGGAGGGAGGAGGTGTGACCTCCTTCCTGGCTAGGCCCTTTGTCTTACATCCTGCCAAGGTGCTAGCATCACTGGCAGGAGGTCAGACTCTTGTCTGTGGTGGCAGCGGGTCAAGAGAGCCCGCCAAAACAGTACAGGACTGGGTAACCTGTTGGGCACCCTCTGAGGGTGCCACCTGGGCATTTGCTTTTTAATCCTAAAATATGCATCATGTTCAGGGTTAAAAAGCACAGTGTTTGATACCAAACATAATGAGATTCAGCTGGGCCATTGCAGAGCTGGACATCTGGGCAGTGGTCAGATGCCAGTCCATGTTATCCAAAGGACCGCCGATTACTCGGACCCGCATCGCGTTTTAGATGCCAGCACAGGGGCATATGTGCTTCTGCACATATGCCCTCACTCATGGAACTGTGCACCCTCTCCCCTGGGCTAGAGGGGCTGACCTTAGGGGTGACTGACCTGTCCATGGGCAGGAACAGGGACTCTGCCTGCACCTGGTGTGGGCAGAGTCTCACTCAAGCAGCAGGCTGCTCGTTCAGGCTGACATGGCAGCTCTGCAGTCTCTCTTTTACTTGAGGCACTCAGGGTGGCACAATCAGTGCTTCAGTCCTGGTACCCCCTTTACCACCCTGGCCTTGGTTTCCCTGGGTACCATTTAGTGGGGACGTACAGGGGTGGTAAGGTGCTTGCCAATTGGCCTATGTAATTCGACATTCACTTTAAGGGAAAGAGTATTGGTACTGGGGCCTGATTAGTAGTCCTCAGTACAGTAACAGGTCAAAAACCCCAGCATCTAGCAGTTTAAACGTGGGCAAAAAGTGGGGTCATCTCCGAGGAGACCCACTTTGCTACACTTACATTGATAGAAAGCATAGGCCCTCATTACAACCACTGCCAAGGTTGAACCGCCAAGCCGCCGCCTATGCGGCTGCAATCCCACCGGCCGCATTATAACATCCCCGCTGGGCAGGCGGGCGGAAACAGAGTTTCCGCCCGCCGGCCCAGTGGGGATGTCGGCTGTAACATTGCAGCCGGTCTCTACTGCCATGGACAGGCTGGTGGGAAGGGGAGTCGTAATCCCCAGGGCAGCGCTACAAGCAGCACTGCCCTGGAGGATTATAACTGCCGGGACAACGATGGCTGAAAACCTCCAGTCCCGGCGGTGTGACCGCAGCGCTACTGCTGCGGTCAAAATATGATGAATTGTACCGCCAGCATGTTGGCGGTATGATCGCCAATACATCCCTTGCGGTCTTTGACCACCAGGGTTGTAATGAGGGCCATAATGTCCTGTCATCAGTGACCTTCTCCAGTCTCAGCTTAATTTTTGTAATGCCATCAAAACCAGCACTAAATCGCCTTCAGAAAGTTCTAAATACAACTGCTTCACATATCACGAAGGTCCCAAACTGGTATCATATTTCCCCAGTCTTAAAACAACTTCATTGGCTTCCCATAAGAAATCGTATGGCATTTAAGGCTGTGATAATAGTCCCTAGAATTATCTACCTGTGGATTCATGAATTTATGGTGACTAAGTTCAACTGGCATAAGCCCACGGAGTCTCTATGCCTGGCACCACAGGACCTTCTTAATATTTGTAGAATAAAAACAGTACCTTATTGTGATCATGCCTTTTCAGGTGCCACCATTAGGGCATAGTACTTTTTGGCTGTGTCTTGACACCAAAAACCAACTATCAACTGTTTTAGGAAAATGATGAAGACTTATTTGTGGGATAGATAATGGTAATAGGCTTGCGTTAGCCGACAGTTATTTTAGCATCTTGAACTTGGGTGTTCAGCGCTCTATAAATACCTGCAACATGATATAACATAGATTAGTTTTAAAAGTTCTCATAAGATTAACATGTATTAGAACATTGGAAGTTGGCAGCTCCATTGAAAACAATGGAGTGCTGCGGGCTTTTACTGACCGGTAAAAGCCTGCAGCGCCTACATTCCAATGTTCGCTTTGTTCACAGCAGCAGCTGTGAACAAAGCCTCACGGAGCCCGAGGGGATTTTAATCCCCTCGGGCTCCGTGAGAAATTTGTTTTTTTTAATAGAACATTCTGCCCTGAGTTGCAGAATGTTCTAATAGCCTTAGAACCCGCCGTAGTGGGCTCTACCGGCTATTAAAGGCCCTTTCCCTTGTTAAATGCCCTCGCCTTCGGCTCGGGCATTTAACGCGGGAGCGGGCCTTTAATAGCCGGTAGAGCCCGCTACGGCAGGTTCTAAGGCTATAAGATAAAATTCCATAGAACAATTTCCAAATGAAGGTCCATTTCATTGGACCAAGCATCACTGAGTTGATGGTGCTGATGTGGTACACAGAGAATCTCAATAATTTACTAAAGTTAAAGTAGACAGTTAACCACTCTTAAGACCAATTAGAGGTTTAGAGGTTAAAGTAGTTGTAAATGCTTCCAACTCCTTGACAGCATTGAAGACCAGTCCTTATTTACTGAGTTCAGTTTCCACATACATGAAAGAACATGAAATGGTGCAATAGCTCCCTTATCATAAAACTGACCCTCTACCATCATCCCTCTAGTGATTCAAGTTCTTCAATATAAAGAAAACTGTCACAAATCTGCTTACTAAGATTATGCCATAAATGAAGCTTTGAGGGAAATTTCAATTTCTTTGGTCAAAGATTTTGATAATGTTTACCATTCTTTAATTAAACCAATGTTGACATTGGAGGGTCCTCAATTTTCACCTCTTTATCATAAAAACAACTATGGCATAATTACTTATCAAACATTGTGAGCAGTAAAGAGCAAAACCAAAGAAGGAACACATTCTCGGCAGAAGGATAGCCATGCATCATCACTATTACTGAGTAACACGCACTGGGGATTCTATAATAGTAAACAGCAAAACAATGCAACAGCATTACAAAGCAACATGCCATGGGTGATGGCAACGCAGAAAAGCCGGAGAAGACTTACTCGCAATGCACATATAGCTCCACCTGGTACTCCTACTCATGCATCACTTCTGGAGGGTAAGAAGAGCAAACACGGAAAGAAAATTGAGGCCATGGGCAACCTTCTAGGACTCAGATGCCTCTACACTCATTGGAGCCAGATAGCCATAAAGAAGCCATGCACGAGTCCCTTCATGTTCTTTAACAGTACCTGCCTCAACATTGTTTTCATATGGCGCGGCAAACCTATGCTTCAGTGCATACTCAAAAGGCCACCCAAGTTCATGGCGTGAAGCAACAAAACTAGATGCCACCTGAGTGCTGACAAGGATGCAAAGACAAAGGTACTGAAACTGTATCCTGCTGTGCGAGTTGGCCACATATTAAAACATCAGGCAATGCCTTTACGTCAAACTGAAACCACATATGGCTCTTTCCAATAACATGGAACAGCTGAGCTGCCTTTCCTAGGTTAGGTGTCTCACATTGCCAATTTGTTACTATACTAATGTCTGTGTTCATTGTATCCCTTTACTTCCATGGGGCTTTGTGCTCATTGCAAGTTATACATCTAATTTCCCTCTTGATTTCACCCTTGACATTGTGGGCATCTTGCAAAAAGCTCTGGACAATTTTTCCCAAATGCCTCAGCCAAGTACCATCCTGATATCCATCATGAGGCATGGATGTCCCATCCTTTCACAGCAAGTGGTATTTGGGAAGATTATAATCATTCCTTATGGCATGGAGATCTAGCTTCATAACTTTCAGAGATTACTGCAGGAAAAGTCTAGGTTGTTGGAGGTGCAGGTAGCACATACATTTTCAGGTGGGACATCCCCCCTCTGCGTGGAGTGCACAACATGGCCACAGAGTATGATGAGTGGTGATCTCACCCGATCATGTTGACTGGGGCACAATCAGTGTATCTGGTGTCAGCAAGGTGAAAAGGTAAGCAGAGGCAGCACCAGTACCAGCAAAAATACTGCAGTAGAAATGTGGTTCTCACAGTTCCTTGGATCTTGCTGCTTGAGTTCTTACTCAAGCCCAAACACAAAACCTCCACCAAAACAAGTGAGATGCTAACTCTTTGTTGCAACAGTGAGTACTTAGGTACTGGTGCAAGCCTCTTGATTGACGTGGTTCTCTTTGGGTGAATGGACCATGGTCCTGTCTTTCCTAGCACCACATGGCATCTTGATGTTCAATTGTGCAACAGAACTCAGACAGAACTCAGATGGACATGAGTTCCTTGTGCTATTTTTCCATAGAAGCACACAGTTCTGCTCACACTGCAGGGTCACATTGGGATCTCTGGGCCTCACCCTTGCACTGCGGTGCAGGTCTTTAACTGATAGCACAGTGGATGTCATCAGCTTGTCCCACCTCAGCTCTTTTATCATCTCCCTTCTTCTGAGCAGAACCTTTCTAATAAAAGGAGACTGCAAAGTCCCCACCTGAGCAGTCTGTCAGCTCTCTTCCTTGAAGTATGGTAAAGAAAGCCCCTCCTGGCAGTCTTTGCCAAAGTTCCCAGGTTTTAGGTCCCAAAGCTTGCAACGCGAGTTGTCGATAAACACAATAATGCAGGAGCATAAAAAGTTTCTTGGACACCACTGATGTGGAGACCACAGATTTTGGTATGGGAATTTCGGCATACTGACTGGAAGTTTCTGTCTCATCTTTTTATGGGGTAGTTAAAGGAGGGTGAAGTGGAACTGGGAGCCTTCTGGCAGGAGAGACACAAAACAAGGGTACAAAAAAGAGGGGGTTTGTCTAAACTAACTAACCATTAACCAGTGGCCCATGAAAGGGCAGGGGAAACACCATAACTTCAAAGGGCCTTTTGTCTCTTCTCCTCCACACCCAAAAGTCTAGCCCTCTTACAAGGGCCCATGGAGTATCCTAAGGAGCCCTTTAATTTATTTCTGCTGTCTAAAATCTTGCCAACATTCTTTGTTACCTCTTGGATGTAGAAAACACAAAATGGGTTCCTGTGGGGCTAGGGCCACATGAATCATGCACACTCCATACGTGCATCTTCTATACATGCAGAAAGTTACACAATGATATATCCTTAGCTTACATGGTTTGGTGAAGGACCCAGTAACCATGGACTGACAGACCACTTTAAAAACATGAGAGAGGTCAGCATTGTTCTCACTGGATTAGACAGGTAAAAAAAAGCCTACCTTTCCATTGTAACTTGTATTACTGTCAGTCCTTTATACCCCATTGAACAGACCGTAGTCACTCTTGTTAGGAAAAGAGCATACAGAGACTCACTCTGGATCTCAATCTGTGTCACAAAAATGCCCCCAGTGCACATGCATGATTGTCATATGTGCTGAGGTGGGGTCAGAAATGTACAACGTATTATTGTGAACTTTAGGCAAGAGTGCAAGCTCTTCAGAGCCATGCAGGGCATTTTTTCAGGTGAATATGGCTTGAAAACTGCTCACTTAACCTTAGGGGATGATTGTCAGCAATAGTTCAAATTGATAAAATTCTTCTCTGCACAGCTTAATGAATTGAAAAAGTGTTTTTTCTGCACAGATGGAATGTGGGTGTAGTCTTGACAGTCAAAGGCTGTGCAGAAGCACTGTTCCTTCATAGACTTAATGCTAGTTTGGTCTTGATTTTCACAGAATGTGTGAGTTACACTGGCTTAGCATGAAAGGTATGCAGTCATTTATGCCTCTGCGGGTGATTAGAGATGGAGTCTTGAATGTAGTGAAATAATCCAATCAAGTAAGTAAAAAGGCATATGTATTCCTCTTTGTTGCATCACAGAATAAGTCAAGCTATGCAATAAACTGACAGCAGGCACTAGGTTTTTAAGAGTCTTCTAATTAGTTGGCTTGAACACAGGAATGAATTAAATTGTAGTTGTGCAATATTATTTGTGAGTATTAATGTTTAGCACAGTAATCTTTGTTTTTCTGGCTCTTTAGCAGGTGTCCAGAAAGAAGAACTATAGAGGAGCCCACAGATGTCCGCCAGGTATCCCCGTACAGAGCCCCACTGAGGAGCCATGCAGGATGCAGATCTGGGGACTCAGAAGTTGAAGAGGATAAGCTTACAAGATGTATGTTGTAAGCGAGGTCTCTTTGGTTTGGGAATGGTATAAATAGTTCCACCCCAATCCCAAGATGGTCGCTATGTTCTTGTGCTAATTCTAAGAGAGTTGTACTCTCATATGATTTTGCACTGTAAGCTTCCATGCGAGCACAGTGACATCTATGCCTGCAGGGCTGCCTTGAGTGAGAATTGCTGGGCTTACATGTGCTATATGAGAATGGGTCCAGAACTGAGGTAGTGTGAACAGGATGGCAGAGAGAAAATGCAGTGGTGACATTTTGAAAACTTATTTTGCCTGGAGAGCTTAGATGACCAAAAGAGTAATCCAGACAGCTCAATAAACCACCAGTGATTACTGACTGTTAGGTCTTAGAGGAGCAGCATGAATCCACCTCTCACTCATTCACTTGCAACTACCACCACAAATTATCACTGAGTGAGCGACAAGTGAGCGGGCTAGGTGAATGGGAAAGGGGAAGACAGGTAGAAAAGTAAACGTGTTGCACTGATTGGTCCTCATCCTTTGTGTTGGTACATGCCCACAATTTGGTCACGTCCAGTCTATTGGACATGAGGTATTGGTTGGAAAATAGTTACGATGAAAAAGTTAACAGGTTGGGAAAGAATAGTTATATAGTTATACATTTGCTAGAGCATCTTGTCCAGTCCTTCCTATAAGGCAGTTTACAGTATGGATTTTCTACAGAAAGTCAATTATGCTCACAAAGTCAATTATGCTTGGAATGTAATGCATGCAAAGTGAAAATAGGTATATTAAAGTAACTACTGAAAAAATATTAACAAAACATTATTCAGAAGTATTTGCCTGCATCAAAACACTCTCATAAAGCAAAACCACAGAGGAGCCCCCAGATGTCCTCCAGGTATCCACAAGCAGAGGCCATGCCAATTGAAACCTCAACCGACTTAGGTCCTGATTATTCCATCACAAACACAACGAAAATCCTGTCTGCCCTAATGCAATTAGATTATATTCTATGGCACCTGTAAAATGGCGGACAGGCTATCAGTCTCATTTGTGATGGAGTGCCCATCTGCAAAACTCTAATTCAGGGCATTAATTATCTTATGTGGGTCTTGATATTCAGCAAGTACTAAAGAAAGAACTGTGACGCAGGTAATTGAACTGGACATCTATAGCCAACGAATCCTACTGCATCAACACTGGAGAGCAAAATAAATAGATACTTGAATCAGCTGGTCTGCAGTCTGAAGACATGGAGCCGTTAGAGATGCTGGTGCCTCTTGTTCAGAAGTCTCAAAGACAAGCAAAGATCTCCAGGTCAAGCACCAGACTTTTATACTGTTTCACATGTAAGAGTTAGAGTCAAAGGATATCTCACAGGCAAGGAGAGAGTGGGTGTCACTTTCAAACTGAGCCACACCACTGATCACACTTATAAGGGGCATGACAGTAAACCCACCACCACTCAAGATCCAGCACACTTGTTTGGGCTTTGTAGGATACCGATGGATTAACTTTCTGAACAGACTTGAAGAAGGTATCAGATTCACGGTTTCCCACATCCTTGCCGCCGGGCCATACCTATTCCAGTACATGAAGTACAGTAACTTCCCTCAAAATACGCTTTGAATAAAGAATGTTATGTACCTCAAATTTAGGAGGCACTCTGAAGAGTCTCAATAGATGAAAAAACTCATGATGTCAGGAATGTACCTCAGTGAAATTTTAACTCTTTATATGAAAGAAAATTACCTAATTGAAAATTGGTCAGTATTAAATGAAGATTGAAAAACGCAATAAAAGGATGCAAGGACTAATCTGTGATAATGCTATGGGTCTTGCTGTCTAGCTGCTTTATACAAGGAAAACACCTGTTAAAGGTTCTGTACCACTTTGTTTGAATGCTACTACAATCTGTGTTTGTGTTTCTCAAGTTCAAGATGTCCATCTACCAACACAGCTGGGGGATTGAGGCAGCTTTCAAATTATTTCTAAGGCACTCCTATATTATTGCACAGTGGGTACCTTTGTCTTGCATCAAACATAATCAAGTGAGGGTATAATAATGAGCAGAACTCTGAGGTGTTTGTCATGTTGTATGCAGCTCCTGCCAACCACAATTAAGAGACACACTCCCCAAAATGCTGTAATATCTTGTACTACAAATACTGCTGAAGTGGTTGGTTGTTTTTTCCGTCTGCTCGTCAATTTGAGGATGATGGCTAGAGGAGAGTTGAGTGTCAGTTATCATAAGGTTGCACAAGCTTCACTAAAAGGGGGAAATCAATTTTAAATCTGTATTGGAAATAAATATTGATGGAATGCCACAAAGATGTACTCTGGTATGTTGGAGAAGTGTAATTAATTTTTGAGTGGATAACAGAACATTTAGCAGTATTAATTGGGCCATTTTGTTTAAATGGTGTACCACCAACAAAATGGTGTTGAAACTAAGGGGAATATTTATTCTTGTTGTGTACCGAATTTGCATCATTTTGTTGACGCAAATTCAGTGAAAACTAACTCCATATTTATAATTTGGCGCTAGATTTGTCCAGCGCCAAATTTATGGAGTTAAAGTAATTTTTGGGATGCGGAAACCTACTTTGCGTCAATGAGATGCAAAGTAGGCATTCCCGTGCAAAAAAAGACTCTAAGACCCTAGCGCCTTATTTATCCTCCCGTGCGAAAATCGCACACGGGTGGAAGGAGGGGTCAAAAATGGTGCAGAGCTTGCTTTGCACCATTTTTTAACACCTGGGTCAGGGCAGGCGTAAGGGGACCTGTGGGCCTATTTCCATGGTGGAATACCATGGAATAAGCCCCGGATGCCCTCTCCAGGCCCTAGGGATACCCCAACCCACACCAGAGGGACAGCAGAGGATGGGGGGCCCCATCCCAGGTAAGTATAGGTAAGTACAGGTAAGTATTTTGTTTTTAAAGTGCCACCGGGGCCCCTGAAATGGGCCCCCCTACATGGCACTGGGTGCAATGGCCATGCCCAGGGGACGCTGGTCCCCTGTGCTGGCCATTTGGATGGTGGGCATGACTCCTGTCTTTTTTAAGACAGAAGTCATGTGGTATGGATGGGTTTGCCTCAGAAAATGACTCTAGGAGGGTTAGAGTCATTTTTTCTCTAACCTGCCTAACGTCATTTTTTGGTGCAAAACTCCCCTCTTCCATACTACCAGCTCCACCCGACTAACGTAATTTGTTTTTATGGTAGCCTACCCAGGTGCAAGCCAGTGCTAAACCTTTTGGAGCAAAATTGAGTTAATGCAGTTTTGCACCGAAAAGTATAAATCAGGGCCTAACTGCCTTGCTCATGAGGTAATTCTACAATGAAATGAAGTTGATAGAAACAACGTGCCATGGGTTAAGAGGCAGTCCTATGGGCACAACAAGGCCTGTGGGAACCTGATGAGGGTTATTGATATGTGTATATACAACACAAGTGGAATGTGAGCCATGGTCTCCTGTGACATCTATGGCCAACAGAAATTCCACTGCACAAAGTTGTTATGTATTTTTTCCCAAGGAAGTGGAGGAAGTGCTGAAGAGTGACACTGACGCAATGCTCGCTCTTGTAGTTCTATGTGTTTATGTATGTATGTTTTGGTGTTTCCAAAGTGCAAACCTAGCTGGCCAGCAGTGGAGCACTGTACAGGGGGGATACATAGGTTGGAGAGGACAAAGGGAGTTGGTAGAGCCAGTGGAAGGGATGAGAAGACAGCTTATCTGAGATAGTGTTCTAGCTCTGAGGTAAAGAAGAATAAAGCCTCCTCCTGAAAGTATAGTCTATCATATATGAGCATGCTGGTTGTACAGTGTGGGAATGTAATATTATTGTGTGCCTTACAAATTCAGTCCAAGAAGTCCATAGTTATTCCTCTAAGGAAGCTTCACAGAAGCAGGGAATATTTCTGTAAATATTTCTCTCCCTAAATCACATATCCATCATGAGACACGGTATTAGTTTTTCTGTTCTTCTGACCTGGGTAAAAAAACAATGGCAAAATAATTGCGATTAAGGATTAAGGGTTGTGACCGAAGCGACTGCCTTGCAGCTAATACCAATCATTACTTAAAGAACTTCAGGTTTCTGTGGTTGGTGAGTATGGTAACTCTGAGTTTGCCTTCAGCAGGTAATGGCACCATTATTCAAATTCTCTCCTAACGGCCAGTAAATGGTGATAATCCTGAGGGCAGTTAAGTTAAGCTGGGGGATTCTGGGACAGGAAGTCCATGGGATATAGTAGTCCTATATTTGGATCTTGCTGCAACTAGCCCCTCGAATCACCACCTATGAAGCACCTGCTTCGACAGCGAAGGGCTGCACACTGGTCAGGTTTTGAAACACTGATGATGTGCTAAACCTCTCATTGAGAGTTGAAATACCTATTTTGCTTTTGAGGTCCAGCAAGATTTTTCTGTGGCTCTATTTGTTTTCTCAATGGAGTGATTATAAATAAGAGGATTCCACTGAGTCCATATGAAACACAACCTTCTCCACTTCAAAATACCTATGGTGTTTACAGGGCTGTTGGATTATTGCTTGAATGTGTTTGTTGTTCTCTTCCACAGTACAAGATGCCATCAATGTAAACAAAAGAATACATATCAAAGTAGTCTCTGAGCCCACTATTGATGAAGCCTTGTTATAGAGTTCCTTAGATAATAGGACCGCATACTAGGATGACAGAACTTCAGGATGTGGGAGACTAAGGTGGTCATTTTGATGTTAGCAGGAATGACCACACCGCCGGCGGTAATTACCGCCGACGGCATGGCGTTGCAGAACACCATATAAGGATAACAGTAGTGAACTGGCTGCAGAGCATCCAGTTCACTACTACCCACCGCCAGGCCTGAATCGACCGCCAGACCGGCGGTAGCCACTTTCGACCCGGCTGTAGAGCCCAGACCGCCAGTGGGATAATGATCCCATTTTCACCAGGGATTTCCTGGTGGGGTAATCCCTGGTGGAGAGCATACTGGTGACAGGAATACTCATTCCTGTCACCAGTATGTGACATGCTAGGCCCCTCTACTGCCACAACCCCCATATACCCCCAAGCCCCTGGACACCCCCCAACCTCAAACCCCCAAATCCTCCCCCCTACCCCTTCTCCCCCGATCACCCTGTAGGCCCACCCCAACCCCGCTCACCATCCCAAACCCCCCACCTCCGTTTAGGCTGCCCCAACCCCCACATACACATGCACGCATACATAGACATACACACACGCATTCATACACACAGACGAAAGTGAGTGAAACTCTGGGAGAATCAAGGAAACTGGTACTCCCTTTAAGTAACATGCCAAATTGGCCACAGACGCATTACAGACTTTGTGCATTGTCACCTGTTAACATGTCATAGAGTAGCTTAGAGAAGTTTCACAATGGTTTCCACTAAGAAATACAATTTTTTTCCCACACACACATTTGTAATTGAAGGTTACTTCCCACACCTCATGTATAAAACACTCTCCTAAAGCTTCATACCTGCCAAGTGGAAAGTGTCTCAGGTATGATGTAACCTGAAACAACAAGACTGTCAGTGAGATAACTCCATGTATTAGCCATACTGCTGATGGTGTTTCAGCTACTGTGAAAGCAACTTCTCTAATTTCTCTGTGCTAGACATTGTATATGTAGCATCTTTCTTTGCCATTATTAGTAACTTACATGTTAAATTGAAAGGCAAGATCAATTCTGTTGCATTCACATGCTTCTAGGGCATGCCGTTTGATTTAAGAACCTGTAATATACTATTCAGCTGCATAATAGATCTAAGTTGACTTTGCCCATGCTGTAAAAAAGACATGTTGTTTTGTATGATATCAATTGCTGAAGATACAATGTTATTAAACATGTAAATTTAAGTGGACAATGTATTCATTCTGTCATCCATAACTGTCAGTGCTTTTTCGAAATTAGCCTGATCTACTTGCCTTAAACGATCAGCAGCTTCCATTTGTGAAAGCTTCCAAATTTCATAGTAAATGGCATAAAAAATCTTTTGGAGCCTGGTGACCTAGGACCTAACAAGTCGTCCTGCAAATCCACCTCATCAGAGAGGAAAGAGAGGTGTCCTTTTACAGCCAGCTGACAGAGTAATCCCACGCTATAAGTGTAGTGGGTCAATTTTAGCTCCTTGCCTGGGCACAGTATTTGGCTTAGCTTAGGCTTGCAGCCTGTGCCCTTTTGTCCAGATAATGTGCTCTTTTTTAATTTATTTGTTTTTTTTTCATTTTAGCACAGCTTGTTTTAGCAGCAATGTTTTTATTTTCATAATCAGTTGCTATTCTGCGAGAGCATCACTATCAGTGTTACGGATGACATATTTTTCATTGTGTTCTTTTACCCCGCGTTGCAGGAACAGAATGCAGGGCACACAGGATAATATTTTGTATTACCACCACAAGACTGCGTTAACAGTCCAGCGCCTAGGTACATACCCACGTCAGGCTTCTGTGCAAGAACAAACAGGTCCCCTATATAAACATCTCATAGGACAAAGGGCATCAGAGGGTGTTCCAGCCAGGATTTCCATCCATTCCACAAGCCGGTTTGTGGCCAACCTCAGCCTTTATGTCTCTAAAGAGCCTGATCTGCAGACTGGAGGCCTGACCTTGTACTAACGTAATGGGCATGGGGTGTGCGTCTCAGGGACACTGCACAGACAGATTTTGGCTTACTCCGCCATGCTCTCGCTAGGGGCTAGAGATTAGTTCTAGGTAGGAATTATATATTCATGTTAGTACAATATGTTGGGGTTGTTAATATTTAAATCTCTGACTTTCACAATTCTGTTTTTTTATTCCTCATTATCCTAATCATTGCAGCTCATGCATTTTATCGTAGATTGCATTCTTTCCAGTAAATGTATTCCAAACAATCCTGCATCTCTTTTTTTGCCTATTCACGTGTGTAAGAGACTTGTGTATGGAGAGAAAAGGGTAAGGTTTGTTCACCACGAGTTCCCCGAGGGGTTTTCAGAGTTCCATGCGCTAGGCTGCCACAAATCACCTTTACCGTTTGGGTTTGGGTGAGGTGCTGTTAGAGAGCCGACAGCTGCCAACTGGTGTGGGAGTGACTCAGTCATCTACAAGCAGAGGTGCTCTGCCCGAAATCAGGAAGACTCAATATCACACAGTAGTCCTTATAACATAATTAGTGACCAACCCTGAGTGCTGTGTCTGAATATAACAAGGGTCCAGTTTGCTTGCTTTAAAACCCTGAGAGGAATTTAACCCCCTGGGTGCCCTGGACGAGGTGATCCCATCCCAGCACACGTTCCCGTGTGCCTGGGACGAGATCACCACGTCCTGCACCCGGCCAACGGGGGGAGCGCTAGGGCTCCCCCGTGGGCCCCACACCCCCCAGTCGGGGATGGAAGGGAAATTCCTTCCCCTTCCACCCCCGACCCCCCCCTCGGCAATCTGATGACATCAGCGTGCTCACAGCGCACCAATGTCATCAATTGTTGCCGAGGACGCAGTGGAAGCCATTTGCTTCCAGCGCATCGAGAGAAAGGAGCTCCAACAGGTGAGTCCTTCCCTTTTTGGGGGTTTTGGGGGGGAAAACAGACACAGGGCGTAAGGAAAGGGTTTTTAATTCCCCCCTGTGCATGTTGTCAGTGGGTTCCTGGTCCACAATCGTGGGCGGGGCCCGCGATCGTGGACCAGGAATCCCCACTAGACACCAGGGATTTTTTGACATATTTATTTTTGGGAGCAACCCCTTGGGCAAGGGTCGCTCCCATGGGGGCTATCTTTATTCATATTTCGCCCCCCCCCCCCCTGGCGGCAGATCGGACGTTTTTTTGGCCAATCTGCCCCCAGGGGGGTCGAAAGCCACTAGACACCAGGGATTTTGTTTGCACTAGGATTTTTGGGGGAGCGACCCCTTGGGCAAGTGTCGCTTCCCTTGGGGGCATAAATAATATTTTTTCGGCCCCCCGTGGGGGCAGATCGGCTGTTTTTGAGCTGATCTGCCCCCAGGGGGGGGGGGTCGAAAGCCACTAGACACCAGGGATTTTATTTTCACTAGGATTTTTTGGGGAGCGACCCCTTGGGCACGGGTCGCTCCCCTTGGGGGGCATAAATCATCCTTTTTCGGCCCGCCCTGGGGGCAGATCGGCCGTTTTTTCGGCCGATCTGCCCCAGGGGGGTCAGAAACCTCTAGACCACCAGGGATTATGTTTACCTTATGTTTTTGGTCAGCGACCCCTTAGGCAAGGGTCACTGCCCCGGGGGCAAATATATTTTATATGTTTCAGCCCCCCCTGGGGCTAGATCAGCCATGTTTTGGGCTGATCCCGCCCCCGAGGGGTCGAAACCCACTAGGCGCCAGGGATTGTGTGGTGTGTGTGTTTTGTGTGTTTGGGGGCACCCCTTGGACAAGGGTCGCCCCCCCAAAGGGGGGAAAATTAGTATTGGCTATTTCTGCCCCCTTTGGGGGCAGATGGGCCTATTCTTTTTAGGCCCATCTGCCCCCAAGAAGGGCAGAATCCACCAATATGCCAGGGATTTTTTTTTGTTCCCCTTTTTTTGTTTTATGCTGGGGGTGCCCCCTTTGGCAGGGGTCGCCCCCTAAAGGGGGCACAGAGCTGTTGGCCATTTCTGCCCCCCTTCGGGGCAGATTCTCCTATTTCTTTTAGGCCCATCTGCCCCCAAGTGGTGGGCAGAATCCCTTAGGCACCAGGGTTCCTGTGTGTGTGTTTTGTGTGGGTGGGGGGGCGGCCCCTTGTGCAAGCGTCACTCCCCAAAGGGGGGCACATTACTGATGACCATTTCTGCTCCCCTTGGGGGCAGATTGGGCTATTGTTTTAGGCCTATCTGCCCCCAAGAGGGCAGAAGCTACCAAGACATGAGGGGGATTTTTTTTTTTTTTGCTCCCCTTAGTTTTTTTTGTGCTGGGGAACCCCTATTCGCCCCCTTTGGCAAGGGTTGCCCCCCCAAACAGGGTACAGAGCTGTTGGCCATTTCTGCCCCCTTGGGGCAGATCGGCCTATTTTTTTTTAGGCCCATCTGCCCCCAAGGGGGGCAGAAGTCACTTAGGCACCAGGGACAGTTTCTAATTTCTTGGTGGCGGGGTGTTTGTCAACTGGCAAAGTATTTGAATTTGTAATTATAACAGTTTATTTCTTCTTTTTGTTCTAGTTCAAAACTTTTGCTTCCTTTGCTGTGGATCCTTGTGGTTTTGGCAGTAGTTGTCCTGCGGTTTGCATAGTTGCATGTTTTAGGTAAGTGAAAGCAATGTACTCCAAAGGAGTATTGTTGACATGCATGAATGACATGTTTGTAGGTGGTGTACTAAATGTAGTATTGTGTGTGAAATTGTCCTTAGATTTGGGCACAATCATATTTGTTTTATCATATGTCTAATTTGCTTTTTTCTTTTTTCTTTTTTCTTTTTAGTGGGATATCATTGGTGATTGCTGTGTCTGTGCAGAGTAGTTGCTGGTGAGTAGCATTTTCAGGCAAGTGAGTAGTGTAGTTTTTTAGTACATAACTCTTTGTGATAAAGCTACACTTTGTTTATTACTTATTTTAGTGCTGGTGGTTGTTGGCAATCCATTTGTTGTTAGTGAGGATCATGGCTAGCCGCAGAGTGACTGCTCAGCAGGTTGTTGGCATGCTTTTTGAGTCGACTTCAGACCATGATTACAAGACTGACTCTGCATCTGAGGCAGAGGAGGAAGTGAGAGATTCTGACAGTGAGTTTTCTGTCCGAGAGGAATCTTCTGATGAGGAAGCCATTCTTAGTGCAGATGAAGAGCCTGTTTTAGAGGAGGACATTGATGTGCCAAGAGTGCTGCAGCCTGGGGCTGAAGGGTTTCCCATTAGAAGACCTGACACCTGGATTTCCCCAAACATGGAGCTGCCACAGTTACCTGCATTTACTGGTCTCCCAGGGTGTAGAGTCAATACGGAATTTTTTTTGCCTGTCAATTTCTTTCACTTGTTTATGGACAATGTATTTTTGGAAGAGATTGTAGAGCAGACTAATTTGTATGCGGAGCAATATTTGAGAGACAACGCTGCTAGACTTAGGCCTCAGTCTAGAGCTACTCAGTGGGCTCCCACATATCTTGAAGAGATTAAAACATTTTTAGGTTTGACTTTTTTGATGGGGTTATAAAGGAAGCCGTCACTGGCTTCTTATTTGTCTACTAGTCCCTTGATTGCAACGGCTATATTTCCTGCAACTATGACTCGTAATCGCTATTTGCTTCTTCTTTGTATATTGCATTTTGTAGACAATGCTTTAGCCTTGCCACGAGATCACCCTGATTGTGTCCGTCTTTTTAAGATTAGGCCTGTCCTTGATCATTTTGTAGATCGTTTTTCAGAGGTATATGGTCCAGGCAAAGAGATAAGTGTGGACGAGTCTTTGGTCCTTTTGAAGGGGCGTTTAGTTTTTAAGCAGTACATTCCTAGTAAGAGGGCACGGTATGGGATTAAATTGTGTATGCTGTCAGAAAGCAGTACAGGATACGTGTATAATTTCCAGGCCTACACTGGTAGGAATTCCAGTATTGACCCTCCTGGTTGTCCGGCCACTTTTGGAGTTAGCAAAAAAATTGTGTGGGAACTTGGTAGACGACTGTTTAACAAAGGTCACCATTTGTACGTAGATCATTTCTACACTGGAGTACAGTTGTTCAAGGAGTTGTTTAGAGTGGACACTGTTGCTTGTGGCACAATCCGCTCTAACCAGAAAGGCTATCCAAAGGAGCTTGTCTGTAAGAAACGTGAGCCTTGCAGAATAATGAGCTGCTACCTCTGAAATTTTCAGACAGGAGGGATGTGTACATGCTATCTACCATCCATGATGAGAGTACTTCCCCTGTGACTGTTTGGGGCCAGGTTGCGGAAGCGCACGAACCTGCGTACATTTTGGACTATAATAGGCACATGGGTGATGTTGATAGAGTAGATCAGAGGTTGGAACCTTACACTGCTCTGCATAAGTCTTACGTGTGGTATAAAAAGTTGGCCCTTCATTTATTTCACCTGGCAACTTTTAATGCCTTTATTGTGTTCAAGGATTGTTCACCTGAATCAAGGATGACATTTGTTAAATTTCAGGAGTAGGTGATAGAGAGCCTTATTGTGGCGGAACAGGCAAGAGTTCCTAGAGTAGAAGTGGTGGAGTGGCTAGATTGAAAGATCGCCACTTTCCAGATCACATTCCTCCCACTCCCAAGAAAAAGACTTACCCACTAAGAAATGTAGAGTATGTGCCCAAAGAGGTATCCGGAGGAAGAGCCGGATATACTGCCCTGATTGCCCTTCAAAGCCTGGGCTGTGTGTGCCCGGCTGTTTCAGAAATTACCACACCAAGAAAACTTTTGAGGAAATACCGTGAGCGTAAACTGCCTATTTTATATTTTCGTATGTTCAGTTTCGCGGTTGGCATTACTGTCATGTATTTAGTTAGAGCTGTTGTGTTTGTAGTTTTGTACTTGTTTTATAATTAGTTAGTGGTTTCTTTGTTATTTATAAACGTAAAAAGACATGTCAGTGTGCGTGGGGTGGCGCTTGGCTGGCGATGTGTGTGGGGTGGCACTTGGCTGGCGGTGTGCTTGGGCTGGCGCTTGGCTGGCAGTGTGCGTGGGGTGGCGCTTGGCTGGCAGTGTGCGTGGGGTGGCGCTTGGCTGGCGGTATGCTTGGGGTGCCGCTTGGCTGGCAGTGTGCATCGGGTGGGGCTTGGCTGGCAGTGTGCGTGGGGTGGCGCTTGGCTGGCTGTGTGCGTGTGGTGGCGCTTGGCTGGCAGTGTGTGTGGGGTGGCACTTGGTTGGTGATGTGCGTGGGGTGGTGCTAGGCTGGCGGTGTGCGTGGGGTGGCTCTTGGCTGGTGATGCCAGCCAAACGTCAGTCCACACACTCCCATCAGCTAGTGTGCCTGCTGTATCAGGTATGTGGGCGTATGTAAGTGATGGGCCCTTGAGTGGCTCTGTCTGTCGATGCGAGTGTTTTAATGTGCTGGGCCCGTGGCTGGTGGCGTGAATGGTCTTGTGCATGTCATGTATGAAAGGTGTGTGAATGGACTGTAAAACGGTTGGTGCCTTGACGTGGCTTTACAGCTCACGAGCTGTGAGTCATTAAGTCATTAGTTCAGTTTTTTGGCCTTTCAGTTATTAACAGTGCATTTCATTTTTGTGAAATCTCTTGTTAATAACATTTGATCTACTGAGCCATCACTCACCCTTGTGCCGAATCCAAACAGTATGTGTGGTACAAATGACAAAACCTGCTCCGCTGTAATCAGGCATTGCAGCACACTTGTGACACGCTAGGTGTATCAGGTGGGACCCCGATGATGAAGCATGCCACCAACTTGGATGGTGGGTGAGGGGTCTTTTTCACATAACCTAAGTGCATTTCTTCTCACAATTTTAGTGTTTTGCACATCCCGGACGTACGTAGACACATCAAAATGATATATTGCAAAACTACCTGTGTTTGGGGGAGAGGGGGCACCTATGTTTTTGGTCGTGGGTGCGGCCTTCATCTAGGGAAACCTACCAAACCCAGACAGTTTTGAAAACTAGACACCTCAAAGAGTCCAGGGAGGTGTGGCTTGTGTGGATCCCCCAACATTTTCTTACCCAGACTCCTCTGCGAACCTCAAAATGTGCTTAAAAAAGCATATTTTCCTGACTTTTCTTAGTAGGATCACTGCTCCAGCACAAAATTCCTACTCCCCAGCGTTCCCCTCAGTCTCCCAAGTAAAATGGCAAATCACTTGTGTGGGTCCCCAAAGCAGAGTCAGCATAAAGATGTATAAAAGAAGAAATGTGAGGAAAAAGTGTTTTTTTAGCCAAATTGTGAGGTTTGCAAAGGATTCTGGGAAACAGAACCTGGTGAGAGCCCCACAAATCACCCGGTCTTGGATTCCCCTAGGTCTCTATATTTAAAAAATGCACAGGTTTGGTAGGTTTCCCTAGGTGCCGGCTGAGCTAAAGGCCAAAATCCACAGGTAGGCACTTTGCAAAAAACACCTCTGTTTTCTGTAGAAAAATGCGATGTGTCCACATTGTGTTTTGGAGCATTTCCCGTCGCGGTCACTATGCCTACCCACACAAGTGAGGTACCATTTTTATCGGGAGACTTGGGGGAACGCTGGGTGGAAGGAAATTTGTGGCTCCTCTCAGATTCCAAAACTCTATGTCACCGAAATGTGAGGAAAAAGTGATTTTTTTGCCTAATTTTGAGGTTTGCAAAGGATTCTGGGTAACAGAACCTGGTGAGAGCCCCACAAGTCACCCCGCTTGGACTTCCCTAGGTCTCCAGTTTTCAAAAATGCACAGGTTTGGTAGGTTTCCCTAGGTGCCGGCTGAACTAGAGGCCAAAATCCACAGGTAGGCACTTTGCAAAAAACATCTCTGTTTTCTGTAGAAAAATGTGATGTGTCCACGTTGTGTTTTGAAGCATTTCCTGTTGCGGGCACTATGCCTACCCACACAAGTGAGGTAACATTTTTATCCAGAGACTTGGGGGAACGCTGGGTGGAAGGAAATTTGTGGCTCCTCTCAGATTCCAGAGCTCTCTGTCACCGAAATGTGAGGAAAAAGTGTTTTTTTAGCCAAATTTTGATGTTTGGAAAGGATTCTGGGTAACAGAACCTGGTGAGAGCCCCACAAGTCACCCCGTCCTGGATTCTCCTAGGTCTGTAGTTTAAAAAATGAACAGGTTTGGTAGGTTTTCCTAGGTGCCGGCTGAGCTAGAGGCCAAAATCCACAGGTAGGCACTTTGCAAAAAACACCTCTGTTTTCTGTAGAAGAATGTGATGTGTCCAAGTTGTGTTTTGCAGCATTTCCTGTCGCGGGCACTATGCCTACCCACACAAGTGAGGTACCATTTTTATCGGGAGACTTGGGGGTACGCTGGGTGGAAGGAAATCTTGGCTCCTATCATATTCCAGAACTCTCTGTCACCGAAATGTGAGGAAAAAGTGTTTTTTTTAGCCAAATTTTGAGGTTTGCAAAGGATTCTGGGTAACAGAACCTGGTGAGAGCCCCACAGGTCACCCCGTCCTGAATTCCCCTAGGTCTCTAGCTTTAAAAAATGCACAGGTTTGGTAGGTTTCCCTAGGTGCCGGCTGAGCTAGAGGCCAAAATACACAGGTAGGCACTTTGTAAAAAACACCTCTGTTTTCTGTAGAAAAAGGTGATGTGTCCACATTGTGTTTTGGAGCATTTCCTTTTGCGGGCACTATGCCTACCCACACAAGTGAGGTACCGTTTTTATCGGGAGACTTGGGGGAACGCTGGGTGGAAGGAAATTTGTGGCTCCTCTCAGATTCCAGAACTCTCTGTCACCGAAATGTGAGGAAAATGTGTTTTTTTAGCCAAATTTTGAGGTTTGCAAAGGATTCTGGGTAACAGAACCTGGTGAGAGCCCCACAGGTCACCCCGTCTTGGATTCTCCTAGGTCTCTAGTTTTAAAAAATGCACAGGTTTGGTAGGTTTCCCTCGGTGCCGGCTGAGCTAGAGGCCAAAATCCACAGGTAGGCACTTTGCAAAAAAGCACCTCTGTTTTCTGTAGAAAAATGTGATGTGTCCATGTTGTGTTTTGGAGCATTTCCTGTCGCGGGCAGTATGCCTACCCAAGCAAGTGAGGTATCATTTTTATCCGCAGACTTGTGGGAACATAGAATTGCAAAACAAGTGTTATTGCCCCTTGTCTTTCTCTACATTTTTTCCTTCCAATTATAAGACAGTGTGTAAAATAGACGTCTATTTGAGAAATGCCCTGTAATTCACATGCTAGTATGGGCACCCCAGAATTCAGAGATGCGCAAATAACCACTGCTCCTCAACACCTTATCTTGTGCTCAGTTTGGAAATACAAAGGTTTTCTTGATACCTATTTTTGACTCTTTACATTTCAGCTAATCAATTGCTGTATACCCGGTATAGAATGAAAACCCATTGCAAGGTGCAGCTCATCTATTGGCTCTGGGTGCCTAGGGTTCTTGATGAACCTACAAGCCCTATATATCCCCGCAACCAGAAGAGTCCAGCGGACAAAACAGTATATTGCTTTGAAAAAGCTGACATTGCAGGAAAAAGTTACAGAGTAAAACGTAGAGACAAATGGCTGGTTTTTTTCACCTCAATTTCAATATGTTTTTATTTCAGTTGTTATGTTCTGCAGGAAACCCTTGTATGATCCACACAAATTACCCACTGCTGAATTCAGAATTTTGTCTACTTTTCAAAAATGTTTAGGTGTCTGGGATCCAGCATTGGTTTCACACCCATTTCCGTCACTGACTGGAAGGAGGCTGAAAGCACAAAAAATAGTAAAAATGGGGTATGTCCTAGTAAAATGCCAAAATTGTGTTGAAAAATTGGGTTCTCTGACTCACGTCTGCCTGTTCCTGAAAGCTGGGAAGCTGGTGATTTTAGAACCACAAACCCTTTGTTGATGCCATTTTCAGGGCAAAAACCACAAGCCTTCTTCTGCAGCCCTTTTTTCCCATTTAAAAAAAAAGAAAAAAAATTCACTGTATTTTGGCTAATTTCTTGGCCTCCTTCAGGGGAACCCCCAAAAAATGGGTACCTCTAGAACCCCTGGGATGTTGGAAAAAAAGGACGCAAATTTGGCATGGGTAGCTTATGTAGACAAAAAGTTATGAGGGCCTAAGCGACAACTATTCCAAATAGGCAAAAAAAGGCCTGGCACAGGAGGGGGAAAAGGCATAGCAGCGAAGGGGTTAAAAGATGTGCATGACCACCATTTATGTCCGCCTGACACAATACCCACTGTCAGGAATCCCCAAGGTTCCTCCTGCGTTATCTGTCAGCATCCCCAGAGATTAGGGTTAAATCATATCTCTTGGTTAAACCTTCATGTTTCTAAGTAAACATAATGTGCTGTTTTACACAATTGGTTTTATCAATGCTTATTTTACCAATGCTTGTTTGCTAATGTAAGCAGGTGTAGACATGTACTTCTAATTGGGTGTGGTGTAGACATGTGCTTCTATTTGGGTGTGGTGACTCATCCACATGTGGAAACTCAACTGCTCTCCTGATTGGCTATAAATAGCAGAGCAAAGCATGCCTCCCTGCTTGGCTTTGTTTTGCTTCTTGATCTCAGCATCTGATTTGGCAGTCCAGCCCCTGCTGTCATCCTCGCATTCTGGACTTTTGAGGCAATTCTTTTCTTCGTTCCTGTACCAGCTGACACCAGGCATTCCTCCAGCACTCCGGAAAAGACTGAAGCTAAGTGACTAGTATTCTCCAGGGAGTTTGTTCTTTGAGCACCGTGCTTTCCTAGAACAACTGGAGTATTTCAGACCTTGTATTTTGGCACTGCTTATCTTGAACAGACAAATGTATTTCTGAACATTCTACATTATTATTGTAGTTACTTGCCTAAATGTGCTTCAGGAAATCTGCTTGAGCTCAAGTACTACAAAAAGTGACAGTGCAAATTTAAAAGAGCATTTGCCTGACTTTTCTTTCTCTAATAGCATAACTCTTGGATTTAAATTGTGTCATTCATGCCTGTGTTTCAGGTTTGAGGAATTTGCTTTTGAAGGGTTTTTCACACACACAGTGAAACCAAATCAAACTGTGCCACCCTAACTGTTTCAACCCAGATTGGACATTTGTATTTCTTGGATTGTTTTTGTTCCTTTTAGTTTAACCCTATGCATGCCGGAAAGTTATACGTGATATAATTAATGCCTTTTTTTGTCTTTCTTGTGTATGATTAGTGCAACCACAGTTCTAATTGTAGGGTACAACAGTAAGTATCTGTGAAGCCAGCCGTAGTGTTGCAGTACTTATTGTTATGATACTCAGTTTGGGTTTTTGGTAATGCAGTGTTAGTAATTGTGCCAACAGTTATAATTATTCAAGAAAAGTGCTGGAGCATCCCGGTGTTCTTCCGCTCCCGTGCCCATATCAGAAAGAGAGATTCAGGTTCAAGGAAGTTGAGTGCACTAACTCTACTATCACTCTGTCAACAATGACCTGCCCCCCGAAGATGCAGGGTGCCTGGCTGGACTGGCAAGATGTGGCAGTGTTTTGTCTCTTTCTCTTCCACTCCCCATTTCCTTTTGGGACACTTGCTGCAGTTTCTGTGTCCACCAGGAAGTGCTGGGAGGTGTTCGAGGAGGTCGGGGGCATACCATCGCCCATGCAGACATTCTGCTTTTCAGGTGAGTGACCCCGTCTCGACACCCACCCACTGGGACCTGAAAGTGTAGAGTTAAATGTACCATTCTGTACCATGCCATTGAGCTGTTCTTCAGTGTAATTTACTAACTGATGCAAATTTTCAAAAGATGCCATTGAGGGAATACTGGGCACATTCATTTCTTTAATTTTTGCTAGGTCTAGGCAAGTGTTCTGCTGCACTGCGTCATTCAAAAATATTATCTGTAGTGGAATTAGACATGCTTTAAATAAGGCATCCCTGACCTGCACTTTTTTGTTCCCCAAATTGATTTTAAATCAACTGTATCTTTTCAGTATTCATAGCCCTTAATTTCTAATAGGGCAACACAAAATTGGAAAAAAATAATTTTGTGTGGGTCAACATATTTTTTCTTGCTTTTGAAGATGTTAATTTAAAATATTAAGACACAGGCTCCAAAGTATCATGTCCAGAAAAATATGCAAATTTGTCTAAGTATGTTTTGGTACTTCCGGCTGGTCAGGCAATGTTCTCACATGGAATACAAGCTCTATGTATTTAATGGTGTGCTTAATGATGATAAAAAAACATTTCATCTTATTTGGCAGACTTCAAATACAAATCCTCACATTCACATACAGTAAAATATTTGAACTCAGAAAGCAATGAAGACACTGTTGTGACTTCCTATTCATCAGACATAACACCTGAGGTTATCCCATTATTCATAGCCACTTTAAAAACATAAGAAGTGTGTATCGTCTCAGTAGGACCAAAACTATCATAAGGGACCCTATCCCAAACAATTCCATCAGGAACTAGAATGGCAGAAATGTTCTTAAGGAGCAGGTCTCTTCACACTTTATGAGAAGACGAATGAGGCTTCAGCGCCTCAGATACCAGCTCTACAGCACAGCATTCTGGAAGATAATGGCCATTTATAAGCAAAAAGAAAACAGTCACAAATCCAGTCCCCAAGAGTAAAGAAAGGCTGGCGGTATTTGGACCCGGCTTACCACCGTGGATTTCCAGCGGTTTGAACCGCCATGAAATCCATGGCGGTAAGCACTATCAGTGCCAGGGAATTTGTTCTCTGGCACTGATAGCGGTCTCAGCCACCCCCTACCCCCACCCCGACTCCCTCCCCTACCCCCCCACCCCTGCCACCCCCCAAAGGTGGCAGGGCCCCCCTCCCTACCCCGACCCCCAACATCACTTCACCCATACCCACACGACACGCACGCAGGCACCACCTACATACTTACACGCACACACGCCGACATACATGCCTACATCCACACACAAAGTCATACATGCACACCCACATTCAAACATACATGCACACACCCATACAGACATACCTACAGACATACATGCACTCATTCCCATACACACAATACCCCCGCAGGCATACACGCACTCACACAACCCCTCTACATACACACACGCACACCCCCATGCACCCACACAACACCCCCCCACTCCCCTCCCCTCACGGACGATCGACTTACCTGGTCATACGATCCTCCGGGAGGGGACGGGAGCCATGAGGGCAGCTCTGCCGACACCACACTGCCAACAGAACACCGCCACGGCGAATCACAGGATGTGATTCGCTGGCCGGTATTCTGTTGGCGTGGCGGTGGAGGTGGAGCAACCTCCACTTCCCCGCCTCCCGCCAGTATGGCTGTTGGCGGCTCTCTGTCCGTAAAAAGATGGAGAGCTGCCAACGGTCATAATAGGCTGCACGGCAAACCGCCACCACTGGCGGTCTTCCGCACGGCGGTCCCTCGGCGGTTTTTAAAAAAGACCGCCGAGGTCAAAATGACCCCCAAAGTGTTTGTCTTTACAACAGCAAGCAGTGGCAAAATCACAGTTCTAGTATTTTGAATTCCAGGGACTGGAATTGATGCACAGATTGATGAGCAAAATTCTTTCTTCACTGCAATTTTTTCTCAAACCAGATCCCCAACATTTGGAATCCAGCCAGAGAGTGTTGGTTGTTTCTTCACTCCCTCCATGAGTATTTGAACATTAATTTCAAAAGACTTGGAGTTACTGTAAGACAGCGAAACATTAATTTATAAAAACACAAAAGGCTACACTGACTATAATTTAATCAATGCTAGCCTGTGGTCTTGGTTGGTATCACTTGATCACCCACCACCACGAATGGTAGCATAAGAAATGTTTTAGGCACTTAAGTGTTAGCAATGTTTCACTGGATATGCTGTTGGTAAAGGAATGCCATTGCTCAAAGCATTAACAGCAGCCATGATGTCTTCAACTACCTCGTATGAGAATGAGTTATCGCAGATACTGTTGCAGTCTTACCTGCTGATTTGGCTGCCTCTTCAGCCAGGGAATTCCCTACAACATGGATTCCACCATTTTGATAACTCAGTGTATGACATACATGAACCTGTGGCAGACTGTCTTTTAGTTCTTCCACCTTTCCCCAAAGTACTTTATGCTTTATAGTATTCCCTTTTGAGTCTCCGAATACATTTAGGCACCAATAATGCACGTTTTCATTGAAAGACTAGACATAAGAATACCAATCACACACTAGAAGAGTGGGGACTTCAGAATTCATTTGTTCTAGTGCCAGAATCAAAGGTTTGAGTTCATCCAGTTGTGCAGTGCAATCCCCTCGGAACTTCATAAAAGTTTGTTGAGGGTGGAACTCTCCATCCCTTTTTATTCCATGTACAGCTGCACAAGCCGCGTAGTATTGGTGCTTGGTGGCTATGGCAGGCTGAGCTGAACCATCAGTATAAAATATGTTTATACTGTTCAAGAGGCAATATGTTAGTGAGCATGGGGTATTCTTGTTCATACTGGAGAAATTCTAGAGTTTGTAAGTTAGGGCCCAAGACATAGGCCCTCATTATAACATTGGGGTTAAATCCCACTTACCGCCATGCTGACTGCCGTCAACATACTGCCGCAGCAGCAGATATCCGTTCACCATATTATGACACACATACACCAATCCATCACTATTCAGCCACAGACACAAGTCCGTCACACCAAAGGTCAGTGATAAACTGGTGGTATCAAAACCCACACTGTTACGCCAACAGAACATCGCCCATCACATTATAACCCACGCATTACCACAGCTGGCATTCAATGGCGGTAAACCATTGGCAGTACATAACGCCAAGCTCAAAATACACACACTAAAAAAAAAACAACACTACATTGGGCAATACCAAATACACACACCTGACACTCATACACACACCACATCCACACACACACATCACTATAAAACACACAGCCACATTACCCACAACCCCTTACAAATACAAACCATTGGCACAAGACAGACACCATGACTACAGACAAAACCAGAGCCACATTCCACCTACACCCATACACCATGCATGCACCCCATATCACACACCCCAACACATCACCCTACACACCCTCACCTACAAAACTCACACAACACCCATGGCACCACAAAGACACCCCAGATTCTCAGAGGAGGAGCTAAGGGTCATGGTGGAGGAAATCATCCAGGTAGAGCCTCAGCTATTTGGAGCACAGGTGCAGCAGGTATCCATTGCTAGGAAGATAGAGCTATGGTGGACGATCGTGGACAGGGTCAACGCCGTGGGACAGCACCCCAGAACAAGGGATGACATCAGGAAGAGGTGGAATGGCCTACGGGGGAAGGTACGTTCCATTGCAGCAAGACACCAACTCACTGTAGTGAGGACTGGCGGTGGACCCCCACCTCCTCCCGAACAACTAACAACATGGGAGGAGCAAGTCTTGGCAATCATGCATCCTGTGGGCCTGGATGGAGTAGCAGGAGGACTGTACTCTGGTAAGTCAATTCTATACTACTATCACCCCCCTACCTGCATGCCATCACATACCCAACCCTCACCCTCACTCCCATCACTCCACCACCTCCCACAACCCCCACCATCACATCTCAATCATCCCAATGCCAAACCCTGCATGCCATACCAATGCATAGACACCACTCACAGACCTGCATGGACACCTATCAGTAAAGCATGCACACTAGAGAGAACTAATCATCCCACCATACACCAACGTACGCAAGTGAAAGCTGCCAGGGTAAATAAAAGCAAAGAGGGCAACCCACCGATGCACAGTATGTCACACACAGGAACAATAACACTGCATTTACATCCCCACAGGTATCCCAGCCAATGTTAGCGGAGAAGAGGTTCCAGCAATATCCAGTCCCCCAACTGAAGAGGCCCACAGTGATGACAACAACTCTGGTCGCCTGGATCTGGATGACCAACCTGGCCCATCAGGGACCTCTGGACAGTCGGTTACCCAGGCACAGTCACAGACAACCACAGAGACTCCCCCATCTGGAAACACCACCACAGCACCCACCCAGCGTACCCACACCTCTGTCCCCAGGACACATCAATCAGCAGTGTGTCCACCACTACAGGGACCCCAGGGCACACCTCATACCCAAGACAATCAGGGACCTGGGGTCAGTGGCAGTGGGCACACGGTTCAGGGGACAGAGGCACAGGACAACAGGGAAACTGAGAGGACTGCTGTGCGCCAGGGGGAGGACAGGCCCAGGGAACCGACTCTCCAGGAGGCATTTGCAGAGATCCTGGGAGCATACCAACATTCCCAGGATATGCTGGGCCAGATCCTGGACAGCGTGCCGGAGAACAGGCGGCTGCATGAGGGACAGTACCAGGGGATCAGGGAGGACTTGCAGGCCATCTACACCACCCTGGTCTCCATAGCAGGGGTGCTGGCAGACATGGCCAACATTATGAAGGAGGCAGCCTCACAACAGCGGGCCCCTGCCACTAGCCAGACATCTGAACAGCCTTCCACCTCCGCTGCCACTAGTGGACAGGAGGCCCCGCCACAGGACCAACAGGCCACCAGCACCCATCCCCCTGCAGAAGGTGAACCACCCTGCAAATGTTCCCTGAGATCCAGGCAGAAGCCAGAGACTATTGCCAAGACGCCCCCCCACCCACGAAATGAGATTCTCCTGATTGTCACCCTTGTGTCCCACCCTGTCCACCTTGAACTGCCATTGCTCCCCTTCCTATGTCCCCTTGGACAATGCACCTGTGTGACAAATAGGCTGGAACAATACCCTGGACTTTCCCCCCTCATCACCCCATCCCAATGCACTTGTCCCTCTAATTATTAGCACTTAAATAAACACCCATTTAAAAAATACAAGTATGGAGTATGTCAAACTTATTTAAGTATGAATTTGTTTAACCAGGTTCAAACATTGCAATTCAAATATACAGTAATATTCAAATAAGAAATACTTGTAGTTGGCTGCAGTGATTACACCAGGAGCAATAGTGGGGCACCAACATCTGCAAAATGATTTACCAAAGGGTACAGTGAGTGGGCCTAGAAGTGGGAAATAACAGCATGCCAGTGCCAAAGATAATCTAAATAATGACAATGTACTGTGAAGTAACACCGTCTTACCTGTGTGTCTTTGGAAATATTGTCGAATCACTGCAGTTCTGTTGTCCTCATCCTCTGCCTCCTCATCCTCACTGTCCACAGGTCCACTGCTGTCACACGGCCATCTCCAGTCTCCTCATCCTGCAGAAAAGGCACATGGTGTCTCAAGGCAAAGTTGTGCATCATGCAGCATGCCACGATTATCTGGCAGACCTTCTTGGGTGAGTAGCACAGGGATCCCCCAGTTAGATGGAGGCACCTGAACCTGGCCTTCAGGAGGCCAAAGGTCCATTTGATTATCCTTCTTGTTCACCCATGTGCCTCATTGTAACGTTCTTCTACCCTTGTACTGACATTCCTCACAGTGGTCAGTAGCCATGATAGGTTGGGGTAACCTGATTCACTTGCAAATATCAAGGGACAACAGTTAGCCACTCACTATCCTATGTGGCCCACACCATACCCATACACCACAACATCTACTGGGTGGGAACCAGGGCTCACCTATTAGCCACACACGGTGCATCTGTAGTTGGGCCATCATATTTGGTATGCTGCTATTTCTCAGGATAAAGGCATCATGCACCGACCCAGGATACTTAGCATTGACATGGGAGATGTATTGGTCCCCCAAGCACACCATCTGTACATTCATGGAGTGGAAACTCTTTCAATTTCTGTACACCTGTTCATTTTGCCGGGGAGGGACAAATGCAAAATTTGTTCCATCAATTGCCCCAATTATGTTGGGGATATGCCCCATTGCAAAGACGTCAGCCTTCACTGTGGCCAAATCCTCCACCAGGGGGAATACAATGTAGCTGCACATGTGTTTAATCAGGGCAGACAACACTCTTGTCAGCACCATTGAGAACATTGGCTGTGACATTCCTGCTGCCAAGCCCACTGTCACTTGAAAAGAACCAGTTGCCAAGAAATGGAGCACAGATAGGACTTGCACAAGAGGGGGGATCCAAGTGGGGCGACCGATAGCAGATATCAGGTCAGGCTCCAATAGGGCACACATCTCTGTGATTGTGGCCCTGTCAAGTCTATAGGTGAGGATAATGTGCCTGTCCTTCATTGTTGCCAAGTCCACTATGGGTCTGTACACCAGGGTATGTTTTCATCTCCTATTCATCTACAGCGGTTGTAGTCTAAGGGACAAAAGAGTGAGGAGCTGATCACAAACTGAACATCAGAGCCACAACAATACAATGCATGATGTCAATTTGTAATGGGTAAGTGGTATTTGTCCTGTATGTCCAGTTTTTAACTGTGATGCAGTTATTATCCAGGGTCGGCCCCCCCTCCCCCATAATGGCGTCCGCCTGTCCTGTGTGGAAGGACAGATGGAAGTGAGGTAATTCCACTGACGTTGTGCGCCACTGCAGTAGGCAGTCGGGAACCGCCGTGCAACTCCTCATTGGTTAACATTGGGCTCTGTGTGGTACAGTGACCAATGGTGATGTACGCTGGTGGTGACGGTATGCACCACCGCAGATGTGACTGCCATTTTCTATCTAGTCACTCACTTGCTGTGTCTGGAACCTACCATGACTTGTGTGACTGGGAAAAGGGCCCCTGCCTTCACCTCGGCAGAGTTGGAGCAACTGGTGGCAGGGGTCCTACCCCAGTACAGACTACTGTATGGGCCTCCAGACCAACAGGTGAGTACACTGTGAGCACGATGCATGTGGCATGAATGCATAGAGTGGGGTGTGAAAGCCTCGTGTAGGGTGGGTGGGTGGATGTCCCCTGGGTGGCGTACAGCTTGTGTGCTGGGCCATGTGTGTGTAAATGGCGATGCAAAGGGGTATTGTGGGCATAAGTGTAACAGGCAGGACGGTCTGACTGAGACCATTTCCTGTGTGTATTTGTCTGCAGGTCAGCACCTATCAAAAGAAGGGCATATGGAGTGCCATCGCCAAGGACATGCAGACCGTGGGGGTCTACGGCAGGCGGAACACCCACTGTCGGAAACGATGGGAGGACCTAAGACGCTGGGCATGGAAGACGGCGGAGGCCCAGCTGTGGATGGCCTCCCAATGAGGAAGGGGTGCCCATCGAACCCTGATCCCTCTGATGCCCTGCATACTGGTGGTGGCCTATCCGGAGCTGTATGGGCATTTGAGGGTATCACAGCAGCCAAAAGGGGGTGAGTACAGTGCCCATCATTACAACTTACACATGGTAAGGTAGTACCTGGGTGGAGAATGTGTGTCAGTGGGTGCCCCTAGGCCAGGCCTGACATTGCAGAGTAGGTCCCATGTTGGCCAGGGTTCTGAAGTGATAATCCTGCTACCTAGCACGCAGGCATCTACAACTGGTCAGGGCTGTGTGGGTCCCAGGTGTGCTGCATTTGGTGGTATGTGCCCCTCCCCATGCCTTGGTGGCTAGCATTATAATTGGTAGTGCAATGCATAGTGCGTAGGGCTGTTCCCTGTGGGTGACAGTGGTGTGTACACCAATGGTGGTGTTGGTGCAGCCATTGACCCAGAGTATCCTTTGTCTCTTCCCCCCCTTTTTGTTTTGTCACCCTGTCCTTAAGTCAGAGTCAGAAAATCTTTAATCGGTAATTGCCATAAAAGTACATATAAATTCACATAAATTAAAATAAAAAAAAAAAATTAAAATGATAAGCAAAGTATCAATTCAAGGAACAGTTTGACAGGATAACTCGAAACAAAACAAGATTGAACTTCCAAAACAACCTAGGCTTATCTGTTTCGATTAGCGTTTACAGGGATAAAAGAAAATTATAGAAAAAACTAATTTACTACCCTTCAGAATTATGCAGGCTCATGTCAATTCTTATAATACAAAGCATTATCTAAAATTATAAAAACAAATAAAATATTATTTAAAATTATTCAAATTACCCAGAATATAACAACAGCTCTTCACTTAGTGCAAAATTGCATATGCATTTCAGGACATATCTAGTTCCGTAATAAGCTTATTGTAGAGCGTTATCAAGAGATTAATACAATTTCCTAATAGCGATAGCAGATCTAATAAAGTTTAATACATAATAACAGATTTGAGTTTCCGACAGTTTTTGGACGTATATCAGAGCATCCCTGTAATGTGTAAGCTTTGATTTACGAAGTAGGGGCAGTATGAAAGCATGTCTGGGAATAGCATGAAGTGTACAAAAAAAGAAAAAAGTGAAAGGTACTCTGCTTAGATCTGGTGTCACAAGGGCACGGTGGCAGATCTTTTTGCCAGATACATTGTTTAGGGAAGGCCACCTTAAAGTGAATTAAATTCATTCTAAATTAGGTTAAAAGAGAGTATATTTTTGGGCTTGAAAACCATGTTAAGTAAGGTTCCATAGTGGATACAGTTACGATCTGAACATAAGGTTCAAAAGACTTCAGTTTCAGGGCACTGTGGAATCTTATATTTGAGATATGCTCAGTATACTGTGATTTCAGCAATTCGTTTGCATTAATAGGCAGGGACTGTGGATCTGAAGACATGTTCCCAAGCCCCAGGGTTTGGAAAGTTGATTGCAAAAATGTCCTATGTGCATTAGCAGCATCTGGCGGAGGAGCAGAGGCACCAGCGACGGAGGACGCTGCATCCCACAGGACCCAGGAGGCAGAGTCCACCGACGCTGAGGACACTAGTTGGACGGAGGGTGAGGGCAGCACCACGGTGGAGACAAAAACCCAGGCAAGCACCTCAGCCACCCAGTCCACTGGTCCAGTAGTCTCCACACCCACTTATGGTGGGAAAGGATCCAGGGCACCAGGCAGCCTCAAGGAAAGGGTGCGTGCTCCAGCTGCTGCCCGTAAGGGCAAGGAGCCATCCCAGCTGCTACCAGGAAGGGCAAGAAGCCATCCCCAGCTGCTGCCAGGAAGGACAAGGAGCCATCCCCAGCTGCTGCTAGGAAGGGTAAGGTGCCTGCCCCGGCTGCTGCCAGAAAGGGCAAGGAGACAGCACCAGCAGGCCGGAAGGAAAAAGGGCCTGGTGCAGGGACTCCGAAGGCGCCCCCACCACCAACCATGGTTGTGCAGCTGTCCGAGGCTGCAGGGGATGGGCTAGAGCTTCCCCCCACCACCACCAGCAGCACCACCATCACCACCAGTGGGCAGCCATCCGAGGCTGCAGGGGATGGGCTGGAGCTTCCCCCAGCACCACCACCAGCAGCACCACCACCACCCGAGGGCAGCCATTTGAGGCTGCAGGGGATGGGCTGTAACCTCCCCCCACCAGCGGCCGTAGCAGCAGCACCACCACCACTGAACAGTCGTCACCGCCGTCACCCCCAGCGGACGGTATGTAGTCCTGCCTCCATGGGCTGCTGTGCAGCTTGCCCCCTTCAAATCCTGTGGGTATGACACCCAGCTGAGAGACTGTGACCTTGCACTCCCCAGGATCAGAAGCACAGGGCACAATGCCCCCTCCAGAACCAGTGGGTAAGACACCCACCAACCCCAGCCTCCAAGGATCAGAAGCACAGGGCACAATGCCCCCTCCACAACCAGTGGGTAAGACACCCACCTACCCCAGCCTCCCCAGGATCAAGAGCACAGGGCATGATGCCCCCTCCAGAACCCATGGGTAAGACACCCACCTTCCCCAGGCTTCCCAGGATCAAGTGCACAGGCCTTGTTGCCCCATCCAGAACCAGTGGGCAAGTCACCCACTGGAGAGACTGTGACCTTGCACTCCCCAGGACCAAGCACAGGGCATGTTGCCCCCTCCAGAGCAAGTAGGCAAGTCACCAACTTGAGAGACTTTGGCCTTGCACTCCCCAGGGCCAAGCACAGGGCATGGTGCCTCCTCCAGAGCAAGTGGGCAAGTCACCCACTCAAGAGACTGTGGCCTTGCACTCCCCGGGACCAAGCACAGGGCATGTTGCCCCCTCCAGAGCATGTGGGCAAGTCACCCACATGAGAGACTGTGGTGTTGTACTCCCCAGGACAGAGCACAGGGCATGTTGCCCCTTCCAGAGCATGTGGGCAAGTCACCCACTTGAGAGACTGTGGCCTTGCATTCCCCAGGACCAGGCACAGGGCATGTTGCCCCCTCCAGAACCAGTGGTCTTGTTCCACCTGCCGGCTGAGGTGCCCCCCATTCCCCGTCCCCCTGAGGTGCCTGCATATTTTCCAACTGATGACCCTGCAGTGTTCTCTCTGTGTTGGTGCAGGTGACAAGTGGGGCCTTGGACTTTGGCCTGTAGGCCTGTGGCCCCCGCACAATATGGACTAGGTAGTGTCCCTTGAACTGTACATATGTATATACCATTACATTGCATTTTCGTATTTCTAATGTGTTGTTATTATTACACTCACTTTTGTACAATCCTGTTGTCCTTGCATTATTCCTCATGGGTACAGGGTAAATATGTTTTATTACTGCAGCTGATTGTGTTTATGGTGTTGGGGTGGGGGGCGGTGTTGTGTGTGTGCGTCTCACTCTCTTTTTCCTCCGTCCCTCACCTGTGTGCTAGGTGGCTGTACTCACCGTGGTCGTCTCCGCCATCATTGGTGTTTGTGGTGGAGCAGGACGTAGAAAATCATTGGGAATATTTCAAGTTTGGGCTCCATTGCAGCATGGTTCTTCCCTGTGTCTCCAAAGGCGAGTCCTTTCCCTTCTGTGCAGTGTTTCCGCCAGGCTTTTGATGTCGTTGGTACCTCCCCGGAAAAGGAGGCAGTTTCCAGGGTCTTAATATGGTGGGCAGAACATTGACTTCCGCCTGGCTGTAGGCAGCTGTTGTATCCGCCCTGGAGGTCAGTGTGGTAATGTGGCTGTCTATCTGAGTTGCCACCGCCATGGTCATAATTTGGCAGTAGTTACTGCAAGCCTGTCGGCGGTATTACCGCCACTTTATCACCGACCACCAGGGATGTAATGAGGGCCATAGTCTACATCAGTGTCCATCAGGGAAGTGGCCCATTGTATCCATCTAGGATGTAAGGCTTTCGTATTCAGGACACTGGCCTTTGTGACAGCCTCTAAGGCTGGGACAGGAGTAATGACAATGATGCATTTCCATTGAGCCTGTGGTCTTTCCTTTATGACAGTCGTCTGGACTGCAGTCACAATCTTTGCAGTGGATGCAAAACACATTTCTGCATTAGAATATATATGCTATTTATATGCAGTCGGTATTGTGTCACCTTCATTATATGTGCTATAGGCGAAGCCAGTGGCACCTGGTAATATCCAGATGACCAGGTTTGTTTTATTTACATGTGTGTGTAAGTGTTGTGCGGCAAGCATGTCAATCTGTAATGATCTGAGAACTTATGTATGTTCTGGTATCCAATGTTTACTGGAGATATCTGGATGAATGAAATCATAAAGTGGTTTTATGCACCGTGCATATTCTGCCAAAACTGAAAAATCCTAACAGGGATTGTAGTTTTTTAATAGCGTTTGGTGGTTGTAATTGGGCACACTTTTTCTAGGAAGTGTAGTACCAGGCTGTTTCCCTCATTTGATAACTTGTATCCTAAGAACAAGACACTGAGAAAAGCAATTGTAAGGTTTTTTAAAAAATTGAATCTATAGCCATGTTCACTAAATCCCAAAGCAATGCGATCTACCCTGGTTAGGTGTGTGTTTAAGTCATTATCCATGAGATATACATCATCAACATAGGACAATGCTTCTGGATTAATATCGTGTAATATTGATGTTACACGGGCAACAAACAGTCCAGGACTGTTCTTATACCCCTAAGGGAGGTGACAAAAATGGCGCTGAAAGCCGAGGATAGACAAAGTAGTTAAATCCATGCTTTCAGGCACTATGTTTTTGGCAGAAAAACACATTGGGAATATCCAGGGTTGTTTTGTATTTTTTATGGACAAACTTGTTCATTAAAGTTCTAGGGTGTGAATTTTGCTTTGCAAATGTGCGTGTGTGGCTGTTTAAGTGTCTATAATGTAAGACTATTCTATAGGAGTGATTCAGCTTAGCTACTAGCAATGAAAAGGTTATTCATAGGAGATATACATAGTTACTTCCTAGTACATCGAGCTGTGATAAAATTTCCCTCATAGAAGCTTTTGCTTCATGTTTAATTGGGTATTGAGGTTGCATTTGCGGGCTGGACCTTATTGGTATTACATGATAAAGTGAATCCTTATTCCAGCCCACATGGTAGCGATATACTGCAGAGGCTTCTGCAAGTGCCCATTCTGCAACGTGGGCTTGCTTTAGTTCTTCAGGAATGAGAAATATGGTAATAGTACATCTTCTCATTGTGGTAGTGCTCTAACAAACTCCAGAGGCCAATCCTTTTCAGAAAGAAGAATGTCATAGCTAAGTGTTAGTGTTTCCCAGGAAATTGCTTTAATTGTGCACATTATGTATGTACCCCTCAATCTGTATATTCAGTTTATACACTCTGTTGGGAGGGCCGAACCACCGATCTGGGGCTTCGACCTCTATATATTCATTAGTTGCTTTCACATCCAGAAATTCTTGAAGATGATGGTGAACTATTGTGACCTCTGCTGCACTGTCTAGCAGAATCACTCCCCACGTCCTGTTCGGAAATAACGTTCTCAGTATGTGTGGCATATTTTGCCAAAACTCCTGCAACCTTCTTCTTTTTGAATTGGGGTTTTTATCGAGGAAGTTTCTCTTCCTTTTTTATGATGATGTCCGATGAGCATTGTAAGTCCTTTTTCGGATTCACATGTTCTTCTTGGCTGCGCTCTGACAGTCCTCTCTCAAACCGTTTGTCAAATGAGTCCTGAAAGGAACAAGAAAGGCGTGTATCAGTATACTCATACTCAACCCTACGACTATAATGAGAGTGAGGTGAGGGTGCACCTTCATCCTTTGCCCGATCTAAGGGATTAGTCTTAGACCCATACTTGTGGAACTGTGTCATGAGTCAGCCTATAGTGTGGATGGCAATCCTTTTGGGAGGCTGATAGATCACTGCCACCAGAGCTGCATGTCGAACATAGCATTCATCCCAGAACAGTCATGGCTGGAGTGTCCCTCTGCCCTCACGGTGTTAGTGCACCATTTATATAATACAAGTCACACTGTGTTAGAAGCACAGCTCTGATGCAATGATATGTCTAGATGTTAGAAGGTGTCTCCTGAACAGGCGACACAAGCACCAAGAAATTGGTCCAGATGTACAAAAATGTAATTTTGCATTTCTTAATAGCAACTTCTTAGAAATCGCTATTTAAGAAATGCGAAATGCAATGTACAAAGATACTAATTTCCTAATAGCGATTCCTACAAAGTAGGAATCACTGTTAGGAAAATACTATTAGGAAATCCCATTGCATTTGAGCCAAAGGGCTGGTTTTGCTTTTCCCAAATACCAATTTCTTATTAGGAAATTGCTTTAGGAAATGCAAAACCAAGGTTGGCAATGGGGAAACGGGCTCCTTTGGTGCACCCTCGAACATAGGGGTGCACCTCTAGAGAACACATATGCCCAAGGGGCATGTGTGTGCTCTTTTGCATTTCACAAAAAGACCTTTCGTGTGCTTTTTAAAAATTGCACCTAGTTACCATCGACTTCAAATCAATGGTAATTGCATCTCCTAAATGTCCAAGTCGTATTTAGGAAATGTGTGGCACATCAGAATAGGAATCGCAAATAGGAAATCCCTATGAGCGATTCTATTCTAGGAATCACAAATTGTGATTTCTACATGGTAGAAATCACAATTTGTGATTCCTTAAAGGGCTTTGTACATAAGAAAAGCCAATTTTCCATTTCTTAATGGCCCGAAATGGCGATTCGGACCATTAATAAATGCAAACTGGCTTCATACATCTGGCTTATTGTGTACTGTGTTCCTAGCCTTGAACAGAATGTACTGATTATATGCTGGGAAAAACAAGCAACTTATTTCTAGAATAATATAATGAAAACAAAGGGCCATGTATATGACCCTGTTTGCATCCCTCATGCACCACGCAATGTGGTGCAAGAGCGACGCAAAATTCAGGTCAGATGTTTGAAGCCACACAAAGCCAAAACGCGTATCTCTGAGTGGCTTCAAAAATCTGGAGTAAGACAAAGCAGCAAAATCACTGTGTTGCCCTACTCTGTGCTAGGGAGACATTTCATGAGCATTGCAAGGTTATTCCTGTGCAACTCCCAAGGACTTTGGCACATCCCCAGATTTACAAGAACTTGTAAACCTGGGAGTTAGAACTGGGGTCTTTGGTTGGCAGTCAGGTCACCCCCTGTCCAAGCAAGGACCCTCACTCTAGTCAGGGTAAGTCACACACAATCCAAATTATCCTGTGCCCACCCTCTAGTAGCTTGGCACTGAACAGTCAGGCTTAACTTAGAAGGCAATGTGTAAAGTATCTGTGCAATAAACCACACCATATAGTACTACCAAAAACACACCACACAGTGTTTGTAAAAATATAGAATCTTTATCTGAATAATTGTAGGTCAAAAACGATTAGAGTGCAATAAGTATACGTTGAAATATTACTGGAAAAGTAATATAAAATGTCTTTAGAAATGTAATTTTACCTCAAAAGCAATATAAAATGTCTTAAAGTCTTCTAGAAACAACAAGTGTCTCTTGCACTGCGTTGAAAAATCCTCGCAAGGGGCCGCAGAGGAGGAGATGCGCGGAAAACTGCTAGGTGTGCGTCGGTTTCGCCCCTTTGCACACAGACTTGCGTCAATATTTTCCACATGGGGAAGCCGTGACTCGATTTTCGGCGCGCGGACTCGGAGTCTCTTCGGGATGCGGGGTTCTCGGGCGCCCCAGGGTCGATGGGTGGAAAATTCTGGGCTTGCGTCGAAGTCACAAGCGCTGCGTCGATTCCAGTGGGCGATACATGGAAATGTCTTCCGCACGTCAGGCACGGTGTCCATTCCTCTCTGGAAGTTGGGCTGCATCATTCCGGGTCGGCTCTGCGTCGATCCAGTGGGCCGTGCATCGAAGTTCCGGTCACGTCGCAGGCACTCCGTCGATCTTCCTGTTGCGGAGTAGGGCAGCGTCGTTACGGATTCGGCATGCATTGATTTTTTACCGCAATGCAGGCTGTGCGTTGTTTTTCGCAGGCTGTGCGTCGTTTTTCGGCGCACAAGGAATTTCTTGCAGAGATGAAGTCTTTTCTGGTCCTGAGACTTCAGAGAACAGGAGGCACTTCTGCAGCAAGAGAGCAACAAGACAGCAGGGCAACAGCAAGGCAGCAGTCCTTCACAGAAAGCAATCAGGTGAGTCCTTTGGGCAGCCAGGCAGTTCTTCTTGGCATGATGCAGGTTCTGGTTCAGGTTTCTTCTCCAGGGAGTGTCTGTCTTGGTAGGGCAGGGGCCCTGTTTTAATACCCAAAAGTGCCTTTGAAGTGGGGGAGACTACAAAGAGTGACTCAGAAGTGCACAAGTTCCCCTTTCAGTTCAATCCTGTCTACCAGGGTCCCAGTAGGGGGTGTGGCAGTCCTTTGTGTGAGGACAGGCTACTGTCCATTGTCATGTAAGTATCAGGCCCTCCACCCTCCCAGCCCAGGAAGACCCATTCAAAATGCAGATGTATGCAAGTGAGGCTGAGTATCCTGTGTTTGGGGTGTGCCTGAGTGAATGCACAAGGAGCTGTCAACTAAACCCAGCCAGATGTGGATTGTAAGGCACAGAAAGATTTAAGTGCAGAGAAATGCTCACTTTCTAAAAGTGGCATTTCTGAAATAGTAATATTAAATCCAACTTCACCAGTCTGCAGGATTTTCTATTACCATTCTGGCCATACTAAATATAACCTTCCTACCCCTTTCAGATCAACAGCTACCACTCAAACACTGTACGAGGGCAGCCCCAATGTTAGCCTATGAAGGGAGCAGGCCTCACAGCAGTGTAAAAACGAATTTGGGAGTTTTACAGTACCAGGACATGTAAACTACATAGGTACATGTCCTGCCTTTTGCCTAAACAGCACCTTGCCCTATGGGTTACCTAGGGCATACTTTAGGGGGGGTCTTATATGTAGAAAAAGGGGAGTTTTAGGCTTGGCAAATACTTTTAAAGGCCATGTCGAATTGGCAGTGAAACTGCACACACAGGCCTGGCAAGGGCAGGCCTGAGACAAGGGTAAGGGGCTACTTCAGTGGGTGGCACAATCAATGCTGCAGGCCCACTAGTAGCATTTAATTTACAGGCCCTGGGCACATATAGTGTACTCTGCTAGGGACTTATAAGTAAATTAAATAGTCCAATTGGGTATGATCCCATGTTACCTTGTTTAAAGGGAGAGAGCACATGTACTTCAGCACTGGTAGCAGTGGTAAAGTGCACAGAGTCTAAAAACCAGCAAAAACAGCGTCTAAAAAGTGGAGGGAGGCAGGCAAAACGTTAGGGGTGACCACCCTAAGGTGTCAGGCCTAACACTGGGGATGCCCCAAAATCTTACCCCTCACCAAGGGAAGCATAACAAGGAGAAATTTCTCCTTGTTTTTGCTCTTGTTTATACCTCCCAGGAATATTTTGGTGCGGGAAGGTGTCCCTTACTTCACACAAACAATCTTGCATGTTGTGTAGGCATTCTTGCATCATGGTGCAAGGGTGCCTGCATTGGCCCTAGGCCGCCCATTGTGCATCAGTGCAGGGGGAAAAGTCAGGAATGTACCATATGCCTTAAATATGGTGCATTCCTGCCCTTTCCTTGTCACACAGTGAAGCTCAGCAAGGTTACTTGCTGTGCTGTAGTGCGTGACAATCTTATAAATATGCCCCACGTGTGTAAAATGTCACTGCTAATAAGCCATGCTAAAGCAATGCAGCTAAAACATGTAAAATATGAAATATAACAAAAAGGTAAAATAGGAAACCTACAGTCGGTCCAAGAGAACTTCACTATAGAATTAGAATGCTGCAGGGCTGTAACAAATGTAACAAAGCCTTAAGGTCATAACCTAATATTTTTTCAGACCACTTTTTTCTTGAAGGCTGTCTTCCATTTGTCATCTTATTTGAGTCTGACTACATGGTAGGCCCCTGGCAGATCTAACTTGGGACTGTGCTGTATCATCCTTCATATGATTTGGGAGCATTGGAGTGGGTAATTCTTCTTTATATTGAAAAAGAGGAGACTGACTAATTAGAGTGCATAGTGAACCAAATTCAGGTGCTAATTTTCTTTGTTTGTCAGGGCATATATTCTACTGCATGGTATTGTGGATCTGGCCTCATGTTTGATTCTGCATTCAAAGTCTGCTTGACGTGGCATAGGACATGCTTTACCTTTGTTGAAGACATCACAGAAATCATGGAATTTAATTGATCCATAGTGGGTAGGTTGTACTGCACATTAGGCTGATTTTTGTTCTTTGGAACAAAGGCATGTTTCTTGACAGAACTTGCATTGGAGTGTCAGAATGTCTTTCTTAAAGTCTATACCTGGATTATGAAGATGTAACCAGGCTAGCCCCAGAATTAACTGAAACCTTACTGCATCTATCAGGTCTGAAACAGGGGGGTCAATATATTCAGTGTGCATGGTTACAGTCACAGGAATGGATGTCTGTATAAATCACATTTAAAACAAGGGTCTCAATAAGTTCAGTCTGCATGGTTATAGTTACAGGAAGAAATGTAAGGGGTCCTGATTTCATCTCTTGATGAGCAATTGTTTGTACTTGTTCTAGAGTAGTCTTTTTGCGTTTGACTCAGCCCCAAATAACTCAGCATGTGGGATATACATACCATTTCCTGTAGCACTAGACTCAATGAGGATGTTATGGTTTTGCCTGATATTAAATTCATATGAACTGGTATCAAAAGACGCGAATGGCAGCAACTGCTGTCTGTGGCAGGACTTGCATGACCATGCGAGGAAGATGGAGAGGGATGGACTGTTTCACTCCAGAGTCACATTTCTTCCTGACTGCTTGAAAAGGCATCAATGTTTTGGGTCATATTCTTGGTTTTTAGAAGCATTCCTCCATGAAATGGCCCCATTTTCCACAATAAAGACACAAGTTATTTTATCTTATGTTTTCTTTCTCTTCTTTGGTGAGCAGGGCCTGACCTGCTCAACTGGCATAGGTTCAGAACCACTCCCCCTCTGGGCTTTTCAGGCTTCTTTTCATGAACTGTGATGATTTTTGTGTCATTCTTTCCTTTTTCTCCTCTATGGGTAAAACGTAAGCGAATGACTACCAGATCCATGAGTCATGTGTACAACAGTGCCTGGCAACAGTGACTGTTAAGGATTCCTTATTTGTATTCAGTTTGCACCTGTTTTGCATCATGCAACTTTATTTTTTTCCTCCATCTGCCCAGTGGTCAGGTTACTTTGCTTCTTCCCCAGTCTTTCAGAGAGGTTTTGTTTCCCTTCCTTCACACTTTAACATCTTCTAAAAACCAACCAAAGTGTTTCTTCAGTCCCCAGACAAGTATTCCTAGTTGGAGCTGGTAACGCGCCCAGCCCTTATAAATTACCTGTACCTGGACACGTTGGAGGTCGGTGAACCTTTTAGCCGAGTTGGGCTCTCCTCATCCTAGAATAGTCGGATTGCTTAAACCAATACTCAATAACTATTGTAATCGATACCCAATACTCTATTACTAGATCAAAATAACACATTAGGAATCAATAACAGTCTGTATTTTGACACAACATGACCTTTCAGTCATGAATAACCACACCAGTTTATTAAAAGTTAATGAGTTTATTTCCCTATATTAACAAAGCTAAAACAATATATATGAGTCTCAAAATCAAATGATATATGTATACGAACATTACTAGCTGTCCATAACGGCGGAAGAAACGCAATCTACGCAAAATCTGAATTATAATACACTCGGTTACGGCAATGCAAATCACTAATATGAGTAATTGAATTTGACTAATTGCATACATCGTTCAGCATAACAAGATTTCAATTCAACATGGTGCGTCAAGTGAATACCTCAACTAACCTCTAATTAGCATTGGCATGTGGGACTTCATGCAAAACGAATTTAGTCAACACAGATTTGGAAAACTTCTAGCTTAGGCCCTATCAAAATAGCAGTTGGTACCTAAGAAGGAAAACACAATGCATAATACAATTATCCTTTCATAATTACCAAATACAATCAGCATACAAGGAAAGTCTTCGTCCTTCAGATACCGATTCGATCAGCATGGGGAAGATTTCAAAGGGGCAGAGTTAAGGGCAAATTTCCTTGCAGCAGCAAGGAGAATGGGGCAAAGTTACTGCATGGGCAAGACGGGGCAATTTTAAAGTTAAAGTCTCTAGTGTGAGAATTCTCAAAGTCTCTTTCTCTAGAATAGAGAAAAGGGCATCAAGATGTCGTCTAAGATGGCGTCTGGCATTTGGCTTCAAAAGATGGCATCACGGAAAATGGCTGACTTCTCTTTGTCCGGTGGGTTTAAGTAAGAAACATTCCAAACTCAGCAGGGTCTTCCATTGGAGGGTTCATAGGGTGGCTTCAATTTGACCAATGAATAGTGTCTTTCTCCTAGTACTCATTTATGCATACATTGTCCTTGGAGCCTTGGAACACAAGTTGCAACAAAGTTTGCCAATTATTTTGGTATCTGTGCTTTTATTGTCCGCACCTGCAGAAACTGACCTTGTATCACAGGGGATGAAACCGGCCTAGCACGAAACCTTGGAGATAAGTGTATTAGTCATCTTCTACTGGAAAAATACAGAATAAGTTCTTTTTGTTAATAAAAGTGAAAACCACGCAGTTAAATTTGAGGCCAGGCGACTAGGCCAAAGCCTCTACTAAATTTAAGCTAAGCGTAAAACAGTTTCAACAAGAAATCATAGCACATATTTGCAATTATGACGGATTACTAAAATTTTCAATTCTTCATGATTAATTAAGCTTGTTAATAATAATGGCGAACTACTCCGAGGGCACAATTTCCCACGTTCATTATTTTCTTTACTAAAATCACACTACATTATACGATTTTGGTTACATGATATATGAATATATGTTGGTCCTTCTTTTTCTGCGTCATCAATCCCTCCTCTGATGACTAATTATGTCATCACATCAAATCTACCCACAAATTTTATTCCATTAAAATTCTGTTTTAGTAATTTGGCACTTCAGTCAATTCCCTCTTTCTTTTGGTTCTCTTTGATTTCTCTCTGTATATTTCTACTATTTTGTTCTCTATTTTCTCTTCTCTTTTTCTTTTGTTCCTTGTTTTCAATATTTTAATAACTTTCCATATTCCCCAAATACCTAATAAAAAAATTAATACTATTAATATTCCTTTTACTATTTTCAGTAACAATCCATTCCAAATGTTGCTGAGCCAATTTCCCACCGAAGCAAATCCTTTTCCAACCTTCTCCCATACTCCTGGTTCTTTCAATTCTTTCAAATCTGTACTTTCGTTAGTTAAATTTGTAAGCATTTTTCTAATTTGCCCGCTGTTGTCCGGAATATAAGTACAACAGTGACGTGTACCAAGCATTTTGCAAACGCCGCCATCCTTTGCTAAAAGAATGTCTAAGGCAAGCCGATTTTGAAGAGTCATAGCTCTTTCTGCAGAAAGTTCAGCATCCATCAGGATTATAGCTCCTGAGAATTTTGTCAGCATGTTATCCACAATAGTAGACAACTTTCGTATTTTAATTGAATTCAATATGACTCCCACTGAAGGAATCATTGCTCCAAATATATCTCCTACCACACCAGAAGCTGTCTCCCTCTTCTGAACATGATGTGATTCAGACAGCTTTGTGAATTTCTTTAAATCGTCCAGTTGATAAACCTTTGGGAATACTATTCCCAAATAACATCTCCCATACCATCCTTTAGGAAGACCATAATAGGCGTTAAGTCCACAAATATAATATACCCCTGGAATAACTGGGTCTTGTCCATTCAGCATGAAAGTCCATTTGGGTTGAAACAAAAACGTATGTTTACATTCACTCGTTCCCACAAAGACTGTGTCGTAATATGACTTATGTCTATGCACAAAGAACCTCCCTACGTGTAATGCATCTAAAGCTATTTTCCCTTGTGTCTTTATTGCGGCAAAAGCATAATTATCTACAGATGTCCTCTTGTGTAATTCCCTTTCTAATTTCTCCTTCCCCGCTTTAATCCTATCATCAGTGTGATCTAAAAAGCTTATCTCCATCGGTGAAAGCAAGCATGTAAGGTTTTAAATAATAATCTCTTGCTACTTTACTCAGGTACTCTGTTATAGGGATATATGCGAATACAACATCCTGATTGGAATAAAAATAGTGAATATACTCCTGACCATAAAATCTGGACATTATTAAACTACATGTAATTCCATAAGTAAGAGGCATCCTATGATATGTCACCCCTTCCACTACTGAGGTAGGTATTTGTGTGCATACAGAACAATCTTTCGCATACATTGTCTCAACATACTCACTCAACAAGCAATAGAAAACATTGGACGAAAGTTCCTTTTCATCATGCAAATGTCTTTCGTCTTGTTCGAGTTTCTTCAAAGGAGTTAGTTCAGTATTAGGTTTAGAATTAGAAGCATCATTCGCGTCTCTCTCATTCCCTCCATGCATTCCAAGAATTATTGCCATAACTGTTAGTACACATGCAGTTATTAGACCTATACACATGTATTTACAACACTTCATCTTATTTCCCTGTGTAGTGTAGCCTGTCATGATCTATATAGAATCAGAAAGTTGAAGACACTTTTTCCAAATCAGATTTGCATATATATATATAAAGCTGAACGAGTTCAATGCTCACACGATTCTCTTTTAGCAGCGTTAGTCTCTTATCGGTTTAGCAGCTTTGTCTCAAGATCGGTTTCAAAGTCAATCAAGTTATTAATGTCTTATCCGGTTCAAAAGTCAATCAGGTGTCAATGTCTTATTCGGTAATGTTCACGGAATTTCACTTCTCAAGTGCCAAAGTGACGTTCTGCTTCTTCGTTCTCAAGACTGAGAGATAGGAATTCGTCTGACCAATCGTTAGTGGCTATGTACGCCCACTACGGACCAGAATATATTCTGCTTTGTATTCTTTTCCTTTTCAATTTTGCATCTCCTTTTGATTCTCTCTCTCTGGTACTTTCTTCCTTGGCCGGATCTTTCTCCTCACTTGGTGTTGTTATTGCGACAGACACTTCTTTTCTTTTCTCTTTCAACTTTGGCCCTTTATTTTCGTTTAATATTTCCCTAGTTCATAATTTCACTGGCGATATGCTTTGTCTCCGTTTCGCACTGTTTTCACCTGATGGACCTGCAACCGGTTCTGGAAGAGTTTGAACAGTTTCACTCTGTCCTGTCTTGTCTTCTCCCCCTAGGAGGTCAATCAGGTTTTCTTTTTCTTTTCGTGTATCGTCTGCTTCTGGGAAACCCTCGTCTGATCAGGCTCTCCTGCTCCTTCACCTATCTCAGGCTCTTTGTCACCTTCAGCACCTTCGTCACTTCCTGAGGCTCCTCCTTGGTCCTCTTCAAATGAATAGGTTGTTTCTTCCTCAGAAAATATCTCTCCCTCCTCTATTTCTGCTTGTTCGCCTCCAGGTTCTCTTTGTTCTGTCTCGGTGCCCGGTACTTTCTTGTCAGTCACTGGTGATTTCAGCGCTTCAACTTCCTCTTCTGTGGGGCACGTCACCCTTTTCGTGTGACTGGCGTGAATCCATTTGGGAACTCCTGCACACTTCACAGCGGTGGTAGTTGTCAGAATCACTTGGAAAGGTCCTTTCCAAAGGGGTTCCAGGCATGACTTCCTCACGTGCTTCTTTATCACGACCCAGTCACCTGCTTTCAGGGCGTGTCCTGGACCTTGGATCGGTGGCAAGGTGGTTGCCTCCACCTGGTGAGAAAAAGAGCGCACCACATCAGCTAGACCTTTGCAGTAGTCCAACACCATATCATCTGTAATATTCAAAAGAGCATTTGCAGGAACTGCTGTGCTGGAAGTCTCATTGCTTCTCAAGGATCTTGTGCGGGGGCAGTCCAGTCTTCCTATCAGGGGTGTTTCTCATTGACATTAACACCAAGGGCAATGCGTCAGGCCATTTCAAGTTTGTTGATGCACATATTTTCGCCATCCTCGATTTCAATGTGCCATTCATTTGCTCCACTAGACCTGATGCTTCAGGGCGGTAACTACAATGCAACTTTTACTCAATGTTTAGCGCTGCACACAGTAATTTTATTACTTCGTTATTGAAGTGACTTCCCCTATCTGATTCTAAGGAGATCGGGAATCCGAAACGTGGTATTAGTTCTCTCAAGAGTAGTTTTGCAACTGTGAGACTGTCATTTCTGCGTGTAGGGTATGCTTCAATCCAGTGACTAAAAATACACACAATCACCAACACATACTTCAAGCCTCCATGCACAGGCATTTCAATAAAATGCATTTGCATCCTGCTGAATGGACCCCTTGCCCTTCCAATGTGGCTCAAATTTACTACTGTTCCTTTCCCTGCGTTCATTTGTTGGCAAATGACGCAACAATGGCAAACTGCTTCAGCAACTTGATGGAATTTCAGATTAAACCAATCAATTTTGAATAGTCTAACCATGGCATCCCTTCCAAGATGGGCTTGTCCATGATATAGTCTGGCTAACTGTGTCAAAAGACTGTTTGGCAGAACCAATCTCCCTTCACTTGAAACCCACAAATCATCTGGTTTCTTTACACATTGTAATTTGCTCCATGAGAGTTTCTCATCATCACTAACATCGTTCTGTAAGGATTTCAATTCATCGATTGTATCTACAACCTTTAGAGCAAAAGCTTCACTTGGTTCAAGTTCTGGCTCATTTATCAAGTTCCATTCGTCTCTGAGCAATATACAGTTCAATGCGCAAAACCTTGAGACTTGATCTGCATATCCATTTCCCAAAGAAACATAGAGGGTCATTCTAAGTTTGGCGGGCGGTGGTCGCCGCCCGCCAAACTTACGCCGCCAAATGACCGCTCCGCAGTCAAAAGACCGCGGGGCCATTCAGACTTTCCCGCTGGGCCGGCGGGCGCCCGCCCAGAGAGCGCCCGCCGGCCCAGCTGGAAAGGCCCTGCAACACAGAAGCCGGCTCCGAATGGAGCCGGCAGTGTTGCAGGGGTGCGACGGGTGCAGTTGCACCCGTCGCGATTTTCACTGTCTGCTATGCAGACAGTGAAAATCATGCTGGGGCCCTGTTAGGGGGCCCCTGGACACCCATTCCCGACATCCTGTTTCTGGCGGTGAAAACCGCCAGAAACAGGCTGGCGGGAAGGGGGTCGGAATCCCCATGGCGGCGCTGCTTGCAGCGCCGCCATGGAGGATTCTCCCAGCTGGGGCTAATCCGGCGGGAAACCGCCGGACCCGGCTGGGCGACCGCGGCTTTACAGCCGCGGTCGGAATACCACATGAAGCACCGCCAGCCTGTTGGCGGTGCTTCCGTGGACAGCCACCCTGGCGGTCTATGACCGCCAGGGTTGGAATGAGGGCCATAATCTTGTGATTTCGAGTGTGCACTGCATTTTACCACTGCTACTTCTCCTGGTAACTGGATGGCATGTAACAATTCTCTTATTCTTTCACCATTTTTCGCTGGTGATCCTGAAGAGGTCATGAAGCCTCTTTGTGACCACAACTGTCCAAAGTCATGCACTATTCCAAATCCGTACTGACTGTCAGTGTAAATGGTGACTTTCATTAATGCGGAAAGTTGGCAAGCTCTAGTAAGTGCTACTAGTTCCGCTACTTGTGCAGAGTAAACTCCTTGAAGCCAAGATGCTTCCAGAACACCTGTTATTGTACATACAGCATATCCTGCTTTCAATATTCCTAGTGCATCTCTTAAACATGAACCATCAACAAAAATAACTTGATCGTTTTCTTCCAATCGGTGTCTTTGATGTCAGGTCTTGGGTTTGTGCAAAATTCAGTCACCTGAAGACAGTCGTGCTCGATGTCTTCAGCGTTCTCAATTTCGACATTTTCACTGGGAAACAAGGTTGCTAGATTCAACGTAATGCACCTTTTCAGCTGCACATAAGGTGAACCCAAAATTATTGTCTCGTACCTTGTAAGCCTAGCACCGGTCATGTGCTGTGTTCGGGAACGTGTCAAAAGTATCTCGACTGAGTGAGGGACCATGACTGTTAAAGGATGTCCCATCACTATTCCTTCACTGTGATTTAGGCTGATACCAACTGCTTCTACGGCACGCATGCACCCTGGCAGTGCTGCTGCGACCGGATCCAAAGTAGCTGAAAAATATGCTACTGGTCTGTTTACGCCACCATGGGCTTGAGTCAAGACAGACAAGGAACATACATCACATTCATGACAAAACAATGTAAAAGGCTTTGTGTAATCAGGCATACCTAAGGCTGGAGTCCTGCACATGCATTCCTTCAATTCAATAAAAGCATCCATCTCATCTCTTTTCAGCTCTATTTCATCCAGCGCATCTTTCTGGGTCAGTTTCAGTAAAGGTTTTGCTAGAGTTGAGAAATTGGGAATCCATTGGTGACAGTAGCTCACCATTCCCAAAAACTTTCTCACCTCTCTTCTCATCTTCGGTGGACTCACCTGAAGTACGCTTGTTATTCTCTCTTTCATAATTCTTCTCGACCCGTTCTCTATTTGGTGACCCAAATATTTCACTTTCTTCTGGCAGAACTGTAATTTTGACGGGGACACTTTGTGTCCGTTCCTTCCCAAATGGTTCAATAGGGCAATGGTGTCAGCTGTACAGTCATTTTCTGTCTTGGACGCGATCAGCAAATCGTCAATATACTGTACCAAGGTTGATTCAAATGGTAATTCCAATGATTCCAAATCTTTCGTTAGAATCTGATTGAAAATTGATGGTGACTCCGAAAATCCTTGAGGAATTCGACACCAACTGTAGACTCTGTCCAAAAATTTGAAACAAAAGAGACATTGGCTGTCCTCATGATGAGGCACAGAAAAGAATGCTTGTGACAAGTCGATGACTGAGAACCACTCAGCATCACAGGGAACTTGAAACATTATCACAGCTGGATTTGGTACCACAGGACAACATTTGACTATTATGTCATTTATTTTCCTCAAATCCTGAACAATCCGGACCTTTCCACTCGGTTTTATTAGTCCCATGATTGGTGAATTACATGGACTACTTAACACTTCTTTTAGTACTCCCTGTTTTACAAACTCATCAATGAGTTGGGCGACTTTCATGAGGGTGTCTTGTGCCATATGGTATTGTAGGGTCTGGGGAAAATGTACATTGGGTTTTACAGTCACTTTCACTGGTTCTACTCCTTTGACCAATCCTACTTCTTTCCCTGTCATATCCCACACTTCCTTTCCAACTGTTTCCTGTAACTCAGCAGGAATATCTGCTTCAGTGAGCATTGGATAAAGAGTAATCAAGGGATACTCTTCATCAACAGTTTCCACTTCATCCCCTCCTACACTGTCCTCTTCTTCCCCATCACTGTTTGTCTGAATTTTAATTCCATAATTTGAACACATAATCGAACATCCCAATTTGCACAATAAGGGGGTCATTCTAACCCTGGCGGTCCAAGACCGCCAGGGCTAAAATGACGGGGGCACCGCCAACAGGCTGGCGGTGCCCCGCTGGGCATTCTGACCGCGGCGGTTCGGCCCCGGTCAGAAGTGGAAAACCGGCGGTCTCCCGCCGGTTTTCCGCTGCCCAAATGAATCCTCCATGGCGGCGCAGCAAGCTGCGCGCCATGGAGGATTATGACACCCCATACCGCCATCCTGTTCCTGGCGGTTCTCCTGCCAGGAACAGGATGGCGGTATGGGGTGTCACGGGGCCCCTGGGATGGGCACTGCAGGGGCCCCCGTAAGAGGGCCCCAAAAATAATTTCAGTGTCTGCTTTGCAGACACTGAAATTCGCGACGGGTGCAACTGCACCCGTCGCACCTTCCCACTCCGCCGGCTCAATTCTGAGCCGGCGTCCTCGTGGGAAGGGTGTTTTGCACTGGGCTGGCGGGCGGCCTTTTGGCGGTCGCCCGCCAGCCCAGTGCAAAACCCAAAATACCCTCAGCGGTCTTTCGACCGCGGAGCGGTATTTTGGAGGGGGAAGTCTGGCGGGTGGCCTCCGCCGCCCGCCAGACTTAGAATCACGCCCTAAGTCTCTCCCTAATAGTGATATCGGGCTTGAGTCACACACCACAAATTTATGTGACCCTTGATAGTTACCAATTCTGACTTGCACTGGATCTGTGATTTGGTTCGTCAGGTACCTATTTGCTACTCCCACTACTTGAATTGTTCTCCCTGAAAGTGGCAAATTTTGTACTTCGATGCCCCTAACAGTAGAGAGTGTAGCTCCTGTGTCAACCAAGAATGAAACGCGGTGACCCATAACTCTTCCTTCCACATACGGACCCTCATCGCTGCAGTATTTTGCATAGTTCAACACTTCATCGATCGATTTTGACTGCCAACAAATCAAATGCATTTTAATCATCTGACTGATCTCGGGTCTCAACCCTTCCACAAATCTGAACACAAAATGGAGCATGTCCTTTGCCTCAATCGTTTCTGTGCCACTGTAATTTTTAAACGCTTTCAACAATCTCTCATAGTATGCATGTATTGACTCTTTAACCTCTTGTGCTGTTCTGTCAATCCTCTGCCAATCCACATTTTTCGACGCAACCTTTGTTTTCAAGTGCTCAATCCCCTTATGGTATAAACTCATTACCGTAGGCGATGGTGCACCTGTGTCCCTATCTCTTTCTGGTTCACTTGTCGGCCAACCTACAGCCCTCTTACAATCTTCCCACAAATCTGCCGGAACCACAATTTCAAATAAGGTGTTCAGGTCTTCCCAAAGACATTTTGCGAGTTTCACAAATCTATCTGTTTGTTGATACCATTCAATCGGTTTCTCTCTTAATTTAGGGAAATCATCCGTAAAGGATTGAATATCGCACCTGTGCCACAGTACATGTACAAGTTTTCCCCCTGCTGTTTCTCTCATTGGCAACATGGTTATCAGGTCGTCATTCTGTTGTGCTTTTTCATTCCGATCTGGGGTACTTTCTTTCTTTTTGTCCTTTTTCTTAACCCATCTACTTTCCCACTTGTCTAAACATCTCCAGACCTGCGCGCTCTGCAGTATCTCCTTAAGGTGTGTTTTCATCCCTGCAGATCTCATGTGTTCAAAGTCTTTTGTCTCAAAGTCTAGCCTGTAACTTCTGCTCAAGTGTTTAGTCTTACCTATATCGATCTCGTTTCTGTCTGCAATTTCTTGTAACTTCTTGTGTATGCTGCTCACTTCTCTTGTAATCCTAGGGCACATGTATCTCAGCTCTTCTTCTGTGTATGATTCTAACCTGTTCAGACCCATCGTTCCCTCTACTAGTTCATCTGCTTCCATGCCCAATCTTATTTTACTCAGGTATTCTTCTCCCTTCCCGCTGGGTGTACTCTGTGGGGAGTTCAGACTGTTGAACCATTGTGTTAGCTGTTGTGCGTTCAGTCCCATCAATGTAGCACTTACATCAACTGCTATTGATGGTTGTTGTAACACTTCAGTTTTTGAAGTTAGCGGTACTATTAGTGGTAGATTTGACCTTACCACAGTTGACGGAACACAAATTGGAATTGGACTAAATTCCGACAAAGACCCAGATCCATTTGGCACTGTTCCTACCGGAGTCGTTCCTGGAGTGTTTTCTATGCATCTTCTCCCTGTCTCACTTTGTGTCATTACCCCCTGATCGCATACCTTTGGGTTTGCCTGTATATACAATGGCACCGGCGGACCTACAGTGATAGGCAGAGATATTGCATCTGGGTTGTGTCTGTTCCCCGAATTCTGTGGCATGTTAATCCCCACATTATGGTTCATCATTGCTGGCATACCTAACTGGCTCTCTGTTACTCGAGTGTACCTCAGCACTTCTTGTACCTGCTTTTGAGGCATCAAAATTTGTGTTGATTCGGCTTGAATCGATGTCGGTCTTTGATAAGTCTGTCCTGCCTGCGCCATTAAATCAGAAGTCATTCCCTGATTATGCTCATCACAGCAGCGCCTTTGAACCAGCGGCTGATAATTATCGACAGGATTCAATTTAGGCACATCAGGATATATTCTCCGAATTTGTGGTATTTGTGGTGCAAAGGGCATATTGGAACCGCTCTACCTCTGTGATATTCTCAAATTCGGTGTCACATTACCTTGTATTGGCTCTGGAGGGGCAGTACTAATGCTTGAGCCTTTTTCGCTTTCCACATATGGTGGCGGGCGATCATTTAGCAATTGTATAATGAACTCCTCGTCTTGTGATTCGTCTGATCTTTTCGAATTTCTGTTGTTTTCTCTATCTCTGGACTGACTCCTGTTTGTTTTATAGGTAGCTTTCCTTCCTTCCGTTTCTGCTTCATCAGTAATTGCTGGAAACAATTTAATTCCCTGCAGTACGTCTGATCTCCAAACCTTTTGTGTGCTATCCCATCCAGCATCCGCTAATGTCTATTCTACTTTTCTTATTCTTGTCTCAAATTTCTTTTGTTGTTGCCTTCTAGCTATTAGCTCCCAAATTGCTAATGCCTCAAACTGTGCTGGTCTTGGAGGTACTTTCATGTCGTATAGCGCAAATCTTAGATTCTCCAAAATTCTTAGATTAAACGACCCATGGATAGGGAACGCTACACTTCCATGCTTCTCTGTTAATTTGCACCATTGCTTTAACCAAAGACATGGTGTGACGCCCTTTTCTTCAATCACGATGTAAGCTGGTGTACCCTCAGGGGGTGTTTTTTCTCCTACATTTGCTTTAATATATACATCTCCCCTCAAGGCACTCTTGAATGCTTTGAAAAATTTAATCTTTTATTTTTCTAAAATATGTAATCAATAAGTGACTTTAATTCCCGGAATACTCTTTCCTTGCCTTTCCCCACCAATTGCGCTTCACGGACTGCTTCCAATCCGTGCGTGACCCTTCTCACCAACCGACCTATCCCAGCGCGGCTCCTAGTGACGTCACACTCACACACTGCGGCTGACAAAGTCCTGCGGCTTGTCCTCCTTCATTCAGCTTCACTTAAAACTAATTTCTGCAATATATCGCGAGCACTCATCAAAAACACTAATCAAAAAGAAGAAAACAAATCTGTCGGTTTACTACAGGAAGGGTAATACAATCGCTTCAGAAACCTTAGGGATTTTTCGCTAGCCTCAGCAGTTATTCCATCTTTCTCGGTTTTGACCCGCAAACTTTACTCTCAACTGATCAATGAACTATTCTAGTGCACCTTAGAATTCGTCAAATCTCAAAGTCGAAAATTTTCTTTCATTCCTCAATATTCATACCGATCAACCTATTAAACCGAACAGATTACAACATCAAACCAGTGTCTCATACACTTTTCAACATACTCCGGAGTCTCTTGACCTCACACGGCCCGTCTCAACATCAACAACCATGTGGACATTTTTTCCTGCACAAAGCGCTACACACATGTGAAGTTCGACGACTTCCCTACTCTCACACTTTGGAGTAACACTCCTCTAAAATCTTTTAATTGGAGTTCGTAACTCCCCTAAAATCCTCACAAATTTCTCAATTAATCTGCGGCAATAAGCTGTGCAAGCGCAAAACCCTAACTTCTCTCATGCCGTCACTAGAAACGCCGGAAACATTCTCACACCTCCATTTCCTCCATTCGCAAGCTCTGAGATTCCGGGAAAGTCATTGGGGATTTAGGGCATCATCATCTCTCCAACTTGTTTTATCAAAGAAAATTCTAACTTAACTCCGTCTATTGTTCGGATGGGGTCCCAAAGGGCTAAACCATCAATCTCTGCTACCATCTACTGGTAACGCGTCCAGCCCTTATAAATTACCTGTACCTGGACACGTTGGAGGTCGGTGAACCTTTTAGCCGAGTTGGGCTCTCCTCATCCTAGAATAGTCGGATCGCTTAAACCAATAATCAATAACTATTGTAATCGATACCCAATACTCTATTACTAGATCAAAATAACACATTAGGAATCAATAACAGTCCGTATTTTGACGCAACATGACCTTTCAGTCATGAATAACCACACCTGTTTATTAAAAGTTAATGAGTTTATTTCCCTATATTAACAAAGCTGAAACAATATATATGAGTCTCGAAATCAAATGATATATGTATACGAACATTACTAGCTGTCCATAACGGCGGAATAAACGCAATCTACGCAAAATCTGAATTATAATACACTCGGTTACGGCAATGCAAATCACTAATATGAGTAATTGAATTTGACTAATTGCATACATCGGTCAGCATAACAAGATTTCAATTCAACATGGTGCGTCAAGTGAATACCTCAACAAACCTCTAATTAGCATTGGCATGTGGAACTTCATGCAAAACAAATTTAGTCAACACAAATTTGGAAAACTTCTAGCTCAGGCCCTATCAAAATAGCAGTTGGTACCTAAGAAGGAAAACACAATGCATAATACAATTATCCTTTCATAATTACCAAATACAATCAGCATACAAGGAAAGGCTTCGTCCTTCAGGACCCGGTTCGATCAGCATGGGGCAGATTTCAAAGGGGCAGAGTTAAGGGCAAATTTCCTTGCAGCAGCAAGGAGAATGGGGCAAAGTTACTGCATGGGCAAGACGGGGCAATTTTAAAGTTAAAGTCTCTAGGGTGAGAATTCTCAAAGTCTCTTTCTCTAGAATAGAGAAAAGGGCATCAAGATGTCGTTTAAGATGGCGTCTGGCATTTGGCTTCAAAAGATGGCATCACGGAAAATGGCTGACTTCTCTTTGTCCGGTGGGTTTAAGTAAGAAACATTCCAAATTCAGCAGGGTCTTCCATTGGAGGGTTCATAGGGTGGCTTCAATTTGACCAATGAATAGTGTCTTTCTCCTAGTACTCATTTATGCATACATTGTCCTTGGAGCCTTGGAACACAAGTTGCAACAAAGTTTGCCAATTATTTCGGTATCTGTGCTTTTATTGTCCGCACCTGCAGAAACTGACCTTGTATCAAAGGGGATGAAACCGGCCTAGCACGAAACCTTGGAGATAAGTATATTAGTCATCTTCTACTGGAAAAATACAGAATAAGTCCTTTTTGTTAATAAAAGTGAAAACCACGCAGTTAAATTTGAGGCCAGGCGACTAGCCCAAAGCCTCTACTAAATTTAAGCTAAGCGTAAAACAGTTTCAACAAGAAATCATAGCACATATTTGCAATTATGACGGATTACTACAATTTTAAATTCTTCATGAATTGCTAAAAACAAATTAAAAAAGAAACACTTACCTGTCGCTCGCTGCCTCAGAGTTCCTTGCAGCTCCTGTGCTTGCTGCTTCTTCTCTTCACACGCAAACCAGATGCTTCTCTCATGCTATTACCAAGCATGAGAGAAGCACCTGGATTGGTCTGAGCGGCCTGAATTGCCACTCACCTGGGAGCCTGCAGCGGTTCTCCACCCGAGCTGTGCAACACAGCCCGGGTGGAGAGTTCAAAGGATGCATGTCGGTTTGGCCGGCCGGCCAAATCGAGAGGTGCATTTAGAGTGCTCACTACTCCTCCTCCTGCCCCAGTGATGAGGATGGCCCCACACAACACTCGGCAGAGTGGCCGAGGAGGATGTGAAAAATAAAATGATAATGCATTAGTTATATCATTTTATTTTTGTGGAGCATTTTAGCAGCAGGAGGCTGCTTCTCTGTCATAGCGGAGGGGCCACCCCTGATCAGGATGAAAGTCTAAAAATAATAATAAAAAGAAGTGTCTATAGCAACTTCACAACTGGTATTCTGCATGGAACCGGTTGAGGTTTGAATGGTGTGCTACAGGGCACAACTATTAGTACTGCAGCAATAGGTAAAAGTCTGCAGTTGGCACAGTAGTCCACAATGTGGTCTTCAGGTGTGAAACTGTAAAATGCACATCCTAACATGCCTGTGTAGTTAACTACAAAAGTGATTTTCATGCTATTAGCATGGATCAAATCCAGAATCCATTCTGCAGCACACATAGAAAGAGCAAATCGCCATTGAATATTGTTTTTGTGCAGGAAGGTGTCCACTACCACCAGGACCACATCCCCACCCAGGCCACAACATCCACATCCAGTCACCCTGCATGTCCACAAACCTACTAACAAGCCCACATCCCTCCCCCTGTGCACAGGATTCACAATGGCACTACTGCACCCACAATGCACCTCCTTCCCCCACGCAAAATGAAAGTATATTGCCACAAAAGGACCCTGCATGGCCCGACAGGGGAATAAAAGCACAAAATAGGGCAGAGCTGTGCATCCATTTTCGAATAAGCACATTCCCCCCCATAGGCACCACCACCCATGCCGGAAAGGCCAAGGATTGCCAGCGCCCCACACAAAGACAGAGGCCCCACTCAGGAGACTGGAGAGGGATGTGTGGACAGCGAGGAATACCCTGGCCCATCACACAGCCCTGGACAGTCACCCTCCAGCAGCCCCACCCAGGATACCACTGACAGCCCTACCACCCAGCCACCACCATCAGCTCTAGCCAAACGACCCCACCCCAGTGTCTCCAGGCCACAGACTGGTGGACCACATGTACAGAGGCCAGAGTCTCCACCCACCAACAGGCTGGACGATGACGGCCCCATTGCAAGTGGGACTGCTAGACCTGTGCAGGGGACACAGGCACAGGGGGCAAGGACCAGTGAAAGGGCATCAGTGGCCCAGAGGGGAGGCAAAAGGATGGATGCTGCAGCCCAGGAGGTGATCTCTGAGGTCCTGGGAGCATACCACCAACCCAAGACAGGATGGTCTAGATCCTGGCCACCCTGGAGCAGAATCAAAGGCTGCAGATAGCACAACATCAAGAGGCCATGAAGCAATGGAAACAACTCAATGCCACCATGGCCACCATTGCAGGGGTGCTGCAGCACCACTACCTTAGCCAGCCTGAGACCCCCACCCACCTGCAAGCCCCTACCACTGGCCAGGACACTGCCCTGCCATCTACATCTGCAGCAGCTACTGGACTGGTGGCACTGCCAGAGAGCACACAGGAGACCAGCACCCCTATCCCTGCAGCCCAGCACCAGTCACTCAAACATGCCCTCAGACCCAGATATGGCACTGAACACCTGCCAAGACCAAGGCCCCTGCTAAGAAGTGACTCTGCTCTGAACTGTCTCCCAAGTGTGCCACTGTGCTACCATGTTGACCCACCAATACCAACAACCCATTTACCAAGGGACAAATGGACCAATCACAGCTAAGCCCATGCACCAGAATATGGATATGCACCATGAGCCCACTCCCTATCACTGTACAGCGCACTTACAAATTTGTGACACTTAATTAAACACAACTGCACCAAATTGCATGTCCTCTGTCATTATGAGTATACAATTGTGAGTGTGTATGCATTAGCCAGTCAATTCGATATTAATACCTTTATTGCAGGAAGGGAATCCCACGCACTGTAGTGTCTGAAGTAAGTCACAATTTACACCATTTCGGTTTCCCTGGCACATGCCACTTCAGTCTTCAGTTAACAGTGTCAATGACTACAGACACTACATCCTCAATTAAATGAGTCAGGCTTACTTTATGCAGTGAAGACAACAGCATCAGTGAACAGTACCTCATAGTCACTGGAAGTATAGGCGGATCAGCTGGTTCCTGGAATTAACATCTCCCCCCTCTTCATCCTCACCATGACTCTCATCCCATCTCAGAGGTTGCAGGTCTGGTTGGACAGCACCCTCCTCCTCTAGAAGGGGGATAGCTTTCCTCACAGCCAAGTTGTGCAGCATGCAGCAGGCCACCACTATTCTACACACCTTCTCAGAACCATAGCACAGGAATCCCCCAGAGAGATGGATGCAACGAAACCTAGCCTTCAGGAGACCTATAGTGCGCTGAATCAGCCTTCTAGTATGTCAATGGGCCTCTTTATAATTCCCCTCTGCATCTGTCCTGGGATTCCTCATGGGTCTCAGAAGTCACTGCAAGTTGGGGTACCAGAATCACCTGCAAATGTGGGCGAAACTGCCATTACTTGCATACAGGCTGGTTGTCAGCTATGTACTGATCCAGTGTTATTCACACTCACCGATGAGCCATCCTCTGTCCCCTTGTAGTTGTCCCATCAAGTGTACACTGCTGTTCCTCAGGACAAAGGAATCATGGACTGATCCTGGAAACCTGGCATTTACATGTGATATGTACTGGTCAGCAGTACACACCAATTGTATGTTCATAGAGTGGAAGTTCTTTTGATTCCTATACACCTGTCCATTCTCTCTTGGGGGTATGAGAGCTATGTGGGGTCCATCAATAGCACCTATCACATGGGGGATGTTAGCAAAGGCATAAAATCCAGACTTGATGGCAGGGAGTTCAGCCCTTTGGGGAAACTGGACATATGTCTGCATGTGTTGGACGAATGCATCCAGGAATTTGGGCAGGATGAGTCTAAACATTGGCTGTGAGAACCCTACACCAATGGCCACTGTCACCTGAAATGAGCCTGTAGCCAAAAAATGGAGTACAGATAGCACTTGCATTTCAGTAGGGATGGCATGCTGATTCTGATTAGCCGGTCTAAGTACAGGATCCAGTAAGGCACATAGGTCATTGAGTGTTGCATGATTGAGTATGTAGGTCACAATGATGTGACGTTCATCCGTGGTTTCCAAATCAACAACAGGTCTGTACACAGATGGGGCCCTCCCTCTCCACATGGGTCTGTACCTATGGGGGAGGAAAAAAGACATGAGGGGCACACATACATGTGCAAAACAGGTTGTAAATGTATTAATGGATGCGCAATACGTAGGTTACACACACAGAAGCTTTGTATTATGTACACTGTTGAGCACGTGTGCAGAGTCAACTCTGTTCTAATGGCATTCCAGTGTGGACACATTTCATAAGATAGGTGCATGTGAGGATCAGTCACTCATGTGAGCAAGCGACTAAGGGCTGAGATTTGGAGGCCCTGAATGGGGCACCTGGCCAGGATATATGTACATGGTGCTAGCAAAATGGCAGCCTCCTGCCATCCAGGTCTGAGAGAATGGAAGTGACATCATTCCGCTGGCTGTAGTCATCATGGCGGAAGGTGGTGTTCACCGCCGTGCACCCAATCATTGGATTACATGGTTGTCAATGGGGAACCTGGGCCTATCATGATCGCACCCAACGGTGATGGTGCATAGCGTACGCCATGTCGTCATACCCATGACACTTGAAACCTGATTCTAGTGCAAGCAAGTACTCCACTGAGTGTGCTGCTGTGTCCTGACTCTGGTCACTGAAATGGTGCGAGTCACAGGGGAACGGTCCCCGTCCTTCACCACGGAGGAGCTCGAGAAGCTGGTGGACTGGGTCCTACCCCTGTATGCCAAGTTATATGGGCGACCAGAGGAGCAGGTGAGTTGGCGGAAGTCTTGCTTGGATGTGTGTGATGGGGGCGGATGCCTGTATGTATGTGTGTTCGATTTGTAACTGCACAGCCATAGATTGTGTGGCATGTACTGTTTATGAGATGGTAACATGACTTTTTAAAATGTCCATCCCATAGGGGACGACATGTAGTCTGTATAAGATGCCCACATCCTGACGTCTGTTTTCTGATCTGTGTGTCCCATACAGGTCAGCGCCCATCAGAAGAGAGGACTGTGGCAAGCCATCGTCAAGGAGGTGCGGAGCCTGGGGGTCTACAACCAGCGGATCACCCACTTCAGGAAGCGGTGGGAGGACCTGAGGTACTGGGCCAGGAAGACCTGCGAGGCCCAGCTGGGGAAAGCCTCCGTAAGAGGAAGGGGTGCCTCTCGGACCCTGACCCCCCCTAATGGACCGCATTCTGGCGGTGGCCTATCCGGATTTGGATGGGCGCATGAAAGCAGCACAGCAGCCACAAGAGGGTGAGTACCAACACTGTTTAATACTGCTTTGATGGATGTGTTTGGGTGCTGTGGTATGTATGCTGTCTAGTGCCAGGCACTCTAACAGCTGTGTTCCTGCAGGCCTGCCCCCCATAGACACGGAAATGGATGGTGTGGGGCAGGTTTTGGCAGTCCAAATAGGCCCATGGGGGTTCACCTTTCTGTACTTCATGTGGGTAATGTGGTGTATTCTGGGGTAGTGTCCACTAATCAGGGGCATGGTCATGACTATTGTTGTAGGTGCTGTGTGTAGGTGTGTGAGCTGGATGTGATTGTGTGTGAACCATGAATGTATATTCATTCTGGTATTTACAGATTTCTCTCATGTTTTGTCTCCTCAACCCTGTGCGCTTGTGTCCCTTGCGTACATCAGCATCATCTGGCAGGAGAGCAGTGGCACCGGCGAGTGGGGATGCAACGGCCTGCAGTTCCAAGAGGCAGAGTCGGCGGAGGCCAAGGGGACCAGTGGGCTGGAGGGTGAGGGGTGTACCACTGGTGGTAGTGACTCTGATACCCACCCACCCACTCTTTGTTATCTTCTGCCACCCACCATGCCATCTCAGCACTCCCAGTTGCTCTCGACCCAGTTGCCCAGGCCCGCTCACCCAGGAGGGTGGGTGTCTCCTTCGCCCCAGGCACATCGTCCCCTTGCTGCCCTCACGAGGAGGCTATTGACCTCCTGAGGACCATCTCTGTAGAGCAGACAACCATCGTGAATGCCATCCAGGGGCTAGCATCCCAGATGCAGCAATGCCATGCATACCTGGAAGGCATTCACGGTGCCATGTCTGGCCTACAGAGATCTTTTCAGGCTCTGGCCTCCTCTTTGACGGCGCCAGTGTCCCTGGTCTTTCTGCCCCCCTCCAACCACCTCTACCCCTTCCAGCACCCCACTCCCTTCACCCATCTCAAGCACACGTCCAAACAGCCATGCACACATCTCAACACACAAGAAGCACACAGAGAAACACAAGCACCACACTTCCCCCACAGGCATACACACACCCAAATACAAAGGCACACACAACAACATCCACTTCCCTCAGTGTGTCCACCTCTCCCACCTCCCTGTCTGTCACCTCAACATGCACACCCATAAGCACTGCACCCTCAGTCACTGCTGCTGCCCCCATTCTTGCAGTCACCACAACATCTGACATCCAGTCATCCACCCCAGACACCACACCTGCACTTACCACAACTACATTGACTGACACATGCAGCAAACTCACCAGACCTGCAGACACCCAGACAACATCCATGTACACTGGCAGCCTGTCTTGTCCCACTGTGCCCACTCCCCCTCCTCCCAAAACACTAAAACTTTCACAGACACCCACACAACACACATCCGCCACACATCAGTATACTGTACCTGCATCCACGTCCAGCACACCTACACCTGGTACAAGCAGTCCCTCTACCTCCACCACCACACCTTCCTCCAAATCCACCCCAACTACCCCTAAGAAACTTTTCCTCTCCTGTGTTGACCTGTTTGAACCCACTGGCCCACCCCGTTTCGTCCCTTACCATGCCCATCTCCTTGCCCAGTCCACTCCTTCCTCGTCCAAGTCTGCCCCAGTCTGCCCTTCCCATTCCTGTTCCCCTACCCCAGGGAGGAAGAAGCCCGTGATGCCCCAGGTCTCTCTGCTACCCCCTCGGTCCAAGCCCACTCCCCACCTTCCAAGGGCAAGCACAAACCCCCTCCACCTCCCAAACATAAGCCCAAACCACCCCCTTCCAGGTGTAAGTCCCCACCACTTCCACCCCTGCCCCTGTTCCCTGAGGTGCCTGGCTGCCCCATTGATGTCCCTTTACAGCGGAGTACCCTGTTCACATGTGGGAGTCAAGTCCGGTCTACTTGGGCCCTTCAGGGTATTCTGTATGGACTGGCCAATGGCCTTATTTGGACATTACTTTTTTAAAGTTCTATCAAAGTTTGAGTGCCCAGTGGTGCTTTTGGCACAACATGGTGACGTTGTTCATCATTTCATTGTGGGGGTGCACATGTGTGTACTTTGATGACAGACTTTGTTGCCTTGTGTTGGGTAAGTACATCTTGTTCTGGTGTGTATGGTGTGGGATGGTGTGAGGGGTTGGGAGTGTGTTGCAGGGTGGGTGTGGTGGATGTGTAACTGTGCCCTTTCTTCCCATGTGTACTAGGTTGCGGTACATACCGTCATCATCTTCGTCAATGGTCACGGTCGTGGAGGTATATGGCAAGGAGCAGCACTGGCATTATTTGCAACTCTTTTTCCATGTCTGCTTCAGCGTGTTGTGTGTGCCTATGGTGAGTGTTTCCTTTTATATTGTTCATTTCTGACACGCTGTGTGTGGCGGTGGTTCCCGCCCCGGAACTGATGGCGGTCTTGTGCTTCATTATTTTGTGGGTGGCCTTTCCACCGGCCTGTGGGCGGCCTCCTCTGTCCTCCTTGCCACTCCAATGCTGGCAGTGTGTGGCTACACCGCTACTTGTTTCTCATGTACTTCATTATTTGGCGTCCGGACTGCCAGCTTGTTGACGGTAGTTTCCGCCACCACCGGCAGAGCAGTGTTTCCCGCCATGTTCATAATGACCACCTAAGTTCCAGGAACAATCAGGCTTCAAAATTGGAACAATTGGGGTTTTCATGGTAAGTGAGCACGGCGCTATCATGCCCTAATATTACAGCTCATATAGATTGGTTTATAGGTCTCTTTTAGCATCAAGCTGATTTGGGAAACAGGCATTGAAGTCACAGTCCATCTGGTGAGAGAAAATGTCTGTTTGCTTTCTTGGCCCAATCTGCTTAGTTTTTGGAAAGAGTTGGAACTATAGTCCCAGATTTACAAGAGTGCTGTGCTGCAATGCATCACTTTTTTGGACGCATTGACCGCAGAAGGTGCTGACCCATATTTACAAGGCCACGCAAAGCCACTTTGAGTGGCTGTACATGGCCTTGTAGATATGGAGTAAGGCAGTGAAGCGCAGGTCTCTGCGTGCCTTACTTTGCGACGGTGAGGCATTTGCTTGGGTCTTCCCATGCAACACCCATGAATTTTTACACATTCCCAGATTTACAAGGTTTTGTAAACTTAGGAATGCATTAAAACTCTACGCCACCCCAGGGGTGGTATAGAAGTGATGCAACATGGAGAAAATATTGTTATTTCTCCCTGTTTTCCCCTTTCTATGTGTGCTGCAAAATGCAGCACACATAGAAAGAGGAAAACTCCTCTTGGGATTGTTTTTGTACAGGAATGCGCACCTTCCTGCGCAAAAACAATCATCCCGCAACGCAGGCACCCTTGTACCATGGTGCAAGGATGCCTGCATTGGCGCACGGATGCAATTTGGGTGCCAGCACAGAGGAAAAGAACAGGAATGTGATGTATCTCGTAGATACGGTGCATTCCTCCCCTTTTGTTTTGACGCAGGGCAGCGCAGCAAGAAGGTTTGCAGCACTGCCCTGTGCCAAGACATTATAAATCTGGCACATAGGGCATATTTATACTTTTTAATGCAAAACTGCTCTAACGCTGTTTTGCATAAAAAAGTTTAGCACCAGCTTGTGCTATTCCTGAGCGCCAGCCGGGCGTTATATTTATGAAATGGGCAAGCCGGTGCAAAGGGTGGTCTAGCGTAAAAAAAGAAAAACCATTAGCCGGCTGGGGGTGACAGTATGGGAGGAGGGAGTTTTGCACCAAAAAATGACGTTAGGCTGTTAGAGGCAAAAAAATGCCTCTAACCAGCCTAGCGTCATTTTCTGATGCAAAACCACCATACCACATGACTCCTGTCTTAGAAAAGACAGGAGTCATGCCTACTCCCCAGTGGCCAGCACAGGGGACAAGTGTTTCCTGGGCATGGCCATTGCACCCTGTGCCATGCAGGGGGCCACAAGCTGGGCCCCCAATGGCACTTTAATTTAAAAAATCAATACTTACCTATGCTTATCCTACTTAACTGGGATCTCCCCCATCGTCCGCTGTCCCTCTGGTGTGGGTGGTGGTGTTCCTGGGGCTTGAGGAGGGCACCTGTGGACCCATTCCATGGTGTTTAACCATAGAAATGGGTCCACAGGTCCCCTAATGCCTGGTCTCACCCAGGTGTTAAATAATGGTGCAAAGAAAGCTTTGCACCATTATTTTGCCCCTCCTCCCACCCGTGCATCATTTTAGCACGGTGGGGATAAATATGGGGCTATGGGGTTAGCACCATTGTTTAGATGGGGACGCCTATCTTGCATCTCATTGACGGAAGGTAGGTTCACGCATCTAAAAATTGGTGCAGACTCCAATATTTTGACGTTAGACAGTTCTAACATCAAAATATAAATATGGAGTTAGTTTTGCGCCTAATTTGCATTTAAAAAAAATACGCAAATTCAGCGCAAATGGAGTATAAATGTGCCCCATAGTGTCCGCATAGAGGCATAAAAATCCTCAACTGAATGGGGCACAATAGAAGACAATGCACGGATTATGGCTTTCTCACCCATGGGAACATGGATCAGAACCTTTGATGGCATATTCCCAATAACAGGAGTGAAATATTTATTTTTCTTCAAATTGATAACAGAGAGGTGTACACAAAAAGAGAGCCTTGCCCATATCACTGCTGCTCCAGGAAGTAGGGGAAAGGGGAAGCGTGCTATTTTATTCAAAAGTCAAAACGTCACAGGCATTCGCATCCACACTCTCCCAAGGGAGATGCAGCTCGGTGCTTAGGCACAGAGCAAATGTGAGCGGCGATACATTATGGAAGTCGATTCCTCATTGAGCAAAGGAAATAGTATACGAACTGAAATGCCAGAGCGAGGCATTCTGAAAATGGTTTCTTATCTTTTCTTATTGACACATCAGTTTAGAGTTTCCCTAGCTCAAGTACCAGACACTTGCCTCCCAGCAAAACGATGTCCTCCAAGAGGACTGTAGTGCATAGTGAGGCAAAAAAGAAAAGGATGCAATGATCCCTCGGAAAAGCCGCGTCCTGATTGACTGACAACAATACTAAAGGAATTGAAATGACAGAACTGTGCGTTCTGAGAATTGTGTCTTACCTCCTTTTGTTGACATCTCATTTTAGATTTTCCTCAGCCCAAGACACAGGCAGTTTTCTCAAAGCAAAGCCCACAAGTTGCGCAGAGTAAGGCAACGCAGTGATTTGCGCTGCTTTGTCTTGCTCCATGTCTATGAAACCATTCAAAGCCACTCAAAGTGGCTTTCCGTGGCCTCATAGATATGGATGCAAGGAATAACCCGCCGTTGCGACACAAAAGTGATGTAACAGCGGTGCAAGGTGGTCATAAATATGACTCTATGGCAGCACAGCTGCTGCGTGTTAGCAGTGTACATGTTTTCTGCGTGTCTGGGTATAGGGCCTGGGGCAGCTCATACTGCTCATGTGCTCCCCGAGGAAAATCGCCTCCCCCACATATGTATATGGAGTTGGCATTACGTGTGGGAATAACATAAAACTATTAAAATTTACTGAAAAACCAAAAGTTAAAGCAGCTTTATAACTAGGAATTGTAATTTTATGTCAAGACCGGAGGCTTCTATTATGCTTTTCTTTCCTTGCTTAAATTTAATAGCAGCAGCCAAGATAAACAAACTACAACTCCCAAGTGGCAAACAAAATAATGGGAGAAAAACGTAGTACAATAACAGTAACCAATCAGAATTCCATACACCATATTGTGACGTCACTTGACTGCAAACAGCCCTCTTTTCTTGCTGCTCGCATTCAAGTTAAGTACTTTTTGTTCATGTTATTACCCAATATTTATATATTTAACTCAATTTCTTGTGGTACTTAACATTATCTCACTTCTATATCAGCACAACGCATTGTGAGCATTTTTTCCTTCCCTCAGTCAGCACGTTGCTGCATGTCTATCGTGCGCTTCCCTCGTGCTCGCTTTGGAATGGTTCACAAACATCTCCTCAGGTTGCGGTCACCATTTTAGCCGCATCTGAGGAGCGTCGCTACCGTTTTTGTTCCGCCCACACTGCATTTTAGCACCTTTTTCTGACGAGAAGGTATTCAATTTGTTCCTCCGAGCCTCACTTATTATTTCCTGGCAGCGAGGTCTCGGACATGCCCACACCGGTTCTTCCACCCCTATGACTCTACGGGGCATATTTATACTCTGGTTGCGCCGAATTTGCGTCGTTTTTTTCGACGCAAATTCGACGCAAAACTAACGCCATATTTATACTTTGGCGCTAGACGCGTCTAGCGCCAAAGTTCCCGGAATGTGCGTCATTTTTTAGCGTGAACCCCTTCCTTGCGTTAATGATATGCAAGGGAGGCGTTCCCGTCTTAAAAAATGACTCCCAGGCCTTTACGTGGTATTTATACTCCCGGGCAAAAATGACGCCCGGGAGTGGGCGTGGCCAAAAACGGCGCATTTGCGCCGCTTTTTAACGCCTGGGTCAGGGATGGCGTTAAGGGACAAGTGGGCTCAAAATGAGCCCAGAGTGCCCTCCCCTGCCCCCAGGGACCCCCCCTGCCACCCTTGCCCACCCCAGGAGGACACCCAAGGACGGAGGGACCCATCCCATGGACATTAAGGTAAGTTCAGGTAAGTATTTTTTTTTTTTTTTTTTGTGGCATAGGGGGGCCTGATTTGTGCCCCCCTACATGCCACTATGCCCAATGACCATGCCCAGGGGACAGAAGTCCCCTGGGCATGGCCATTGGGCAAGGGGGCATGACTCCTATCTTTACAATGATAGGAGTCATGTTGATGGGGGATGGGCGTCGAAAATAAATGGCGCAAGTCGGGTTACGATGATTTTTTCGACGCAACCTGACTTGCCCCATTTTAAGACGCCCATGCGGCATTTTCCCCCTACGCCGGCGCTGCCTGGTGTACGTGGTTTTTCTCGCGCACACCAGGCAGCGCCGGTCTGCTTGCGCCGGCTAACGCCATTCAATAAATACGGCGCCCGCATGGCGCTTCAGAATGGCGTTAGCCGGCGCTAATTTTTTTGACGCAAAACTGCGTTAGCGCAGTTTTGCGTCAAAAAGTATAAATACGGCCCTACATTTCTCCACCCACAGGCGGGGTTTTCCTTCCAAAGAGCCTTCCTCTCACTTTTTAACCCTTTCCATACTGAAACATTGCTGTCTTGTTCCTTTTGGTTAACACATTGTGGAAATGGAGAGTTCTCCTCTGATGCAGGAGGGTCCTGAGGAGATTAATACTAATAAGGAGGAGTTTAGTTATTTTATCCAAGCCTCTGTTCAGCAGGCAGTGTCTGCATCCATGCAAAAATTCTCAAAGAATTTAGAAACCTTGGTTTTTGATTTAATGTCTAAGACGATTTTGACCCAATGGGCAGGGCAATGCAGAAAGTGCCCTTCAGCCATTAATAACTCCAAAAAACAACATAAGGTGGCGCTAGTTGTAAGTGAGGTTTACTCACATAAGGCAGAGGACATGGCTCCTCACAGGGCTCCTATTAAGGAGGATAAAATTAAAGAAAAATATAAATCCTCTTTAAAGAGCAAATCTAAGCAGGTCATGTTCCCTTTTATTGTATTCTCTATCCCTGATACGGATGATGACTTGGCTGTCAATTAATCAGATGATAATCTATCTAACACCGATAACGGAGATCCCATATCTCTTCCTTCTATCAAGAAACCTAAATTATCTCCTCAGGAGGTTTCCACAGCTATACTGGTCAAAAGGTGTACCAATGTTTGACCCGGGCCATATTCTACATCCAAATTCCACAGAGTGGGTACCCGTAGATCATGTAGGGGAGTACGTTTCTTTCAGGCTCAGTTGCCCTCTTGACAAACAGACCAGGGCCAAGTTAAAATTGGAATGCCCTTGTCCTTCTCTTTCCCAAAAGGTCACAATTACTCCTTCTATTGATCCAGCTCTCCTCCCCTTCTTTACTAAATTTGGTAAGGCTCCCCGCAAAGGGTTGATAAGGCATGGTCCTCTTGTCAGGACAAACTTTTAGATGTTATTGGCCCACTCACACGCATTTTCGACCTTGCAGACTCTGCCAGATTGGACAATAGCATTATTGATCCGGAAGAACTTTCCCTTTGGGTGCAACGGGTAGTTTGCCTTCTTGGCAACGCTAACTTTGCGTTAACACACAAGAGAAAAAAAGGGACTCTCAATCAAATTGGATACCAAATTGGTGAGTTTGGGGACAGTGGATCCGACTGTCAACACAGATAGTTTACTCATTGGGAACTCGTTTTTAAAGAGTTAAGCAAATATGTGGCTACTTTTGCTTCTTTGGACAAGGCCCAACAGTCCCTAAAGAAGATGTTCTCCCAACGGGTTTTTGCAAGGGCTGGCAGAGGCAGGAACCACTTTGCGGCCGTGGTTATGCCATCCAAGGTTCCCGAGGATCCTAAAACATATCATATCAGGAATATAAGCTGCAGTTTTATCCACAAAGAGGCAGAGGCTTCCGCAACAGAGGCTTCAGGAGCTCCAGAGCTTCTAATCAAACAGGTAAGCCTAACTGCTGGCCTTCCTCCTGTAGGGGTCTGTATTTGTTTTTTTCTCACAAAATGGTTGTCAATCATCTCAGACACTCGGTGTTGAGTACGGTACGAGGTTATGCTATTGAACTTTATTCAAGCCCTATCCAGTCGGCACCACCTTTTCTTCCACGTTTTTCATCAGAAATATTCAGTCTCATTTCTTTAGAGGTACAGGCTCTTCTTCAGAAACAGGCTATTGCAATTGCTCACCCCGTCTCATCAGGTTTCATCAGCTCCATCTTCTTAGTCCAAAAGAAGAACAAAAAGATGCACCCAGTAATCAATCTCAAGTGTTTCAACCATTTTGTAGTCTATCGACATTTCAAAATGAAAATGATTCTTCATCTCAGAGACACTCTGCTTCAACACAATTGAATGGTTTGCTTGGATCTACAGGATGCATACCTCACTGTTCCGATCCATCCAGATTCCAGAAAATTTCTACAATTTCAGTGGCGAGACCAACTATTCCACTTTACCTCTCTGCCCTTCGGGCTCTTGTCAGCCCCTTGGTGCTTCACCAAGTTCAAGAAACCGGTGGTAGCTTTCCTTAGAGTTCAAGGAGTAAGGCTCATTATTTATCTAGATGATATTCCTATAATGAGTCAGTCTACGCGTTCCCTCCTTTCTCACTTGACGCTGACATGCTCTCTCTTATTTCTTGGGTTTGGAAATAAATTTGGTGTCTGCCACTCTTCTTATCCCTTCAGATGCATAAAATCATAAATTCTTCAGATCCTACGCAGTGTTGTGATTTTTCTCAGGTCTCTAGCGCAAGTAGTATGTCTCCCTTCTTCTTCTATCCAAGCCATACATCCAGGACTGCTTCATTATCGCGCATTACAAATTCTAAAAGTTCAACATTTGCGAAAGGGCCTATCGTATTCAGACACTATTCCACTAGATTTCGATTCTTGCACAGAACTCCAGTGGTGGATAGACCATTTAGATGCCTGGAATGGCAGAACTATCTTTGCATCAGCCCCAGATCTTGTATTGGAATCAGATGCAAGCCACACAGGTTGGGGGGCCCTTTGTGGTCCAATATGGACTGGAGGTACAAGGACTGGAGGAGTCCAGATTGAATATCAATTGTTTTGAGATGCTTGCTGGCTCCTTTGCAATCAGAAGCCTCGCAAAAATCAAGGTTTGTTGCGCTATCCTTCTCAGGATGGACAATATTTCAGCAGTTCGCTACATAAACCATCGGGGGGGACAAAATCCAAGCCTTTACCGGAATTGGTGAAAAGGCTTTTGGGATTATTGCCAGTTCATGCAGAATATCTTCCAGGAGCTCTCAACTCCATTGCAGACTGGCACTTCATCCCTCGGTCTTCCAGTCTATTCAGGACAAGCAATAGATCTGTTTGCCTCCCGGCTCAATTCTCAGCTTCCTTACTTCTAAAGCTGGTGCCCGGATCTGTTTGCCTTGGCCTCAGATGCCTTCTTACAAGACTGCTCAACGTCTCAGAATTACTCCTTTCCCCCTTTTATCATGATCAGCAGGGTACTTGCGCAAGTGAGGCGGCATCATGCCGCCCTTGTGCTCATAGCTCCGCTCTGGCAATCCCATGTATGGTTTCCAACTCTTTTGGAACTGTTGATAGACTTTCCCATCCTTCTTCCTTAATTTCCGAAACTCTTGTTAGACCCTCAGGCTCATCCTTACAGCCTCATCTTACACAATCTTCTGACCCTTTCAGCTTGGAATTTTTCTGGAATCCTCAATCCTTCCCTTTCATTTCATCAGAGTCTTCAGAATATATCAAACAATCCTGGGCTCCAGAGACTAGGAAAGCTTACAAGTCAGTTTGGTCTTTATGGCACAGCTGGTGCTTGGGAAAAGGCATCAGTTCCCTTTCAGCAGATGTAACATTTGTTCTCAATTTCCTGGCAGCAGAAGCTAGCAAAGGGAAATCTTATCGCACTTTCAACCTCTATAGATCAGCAATATCATCCAATAATCCTTACGTTAACGGAAAACCAGTGGGAGAACACTCCCTCGTTCGTCGACTCTTGAAGGGAGTAACATTTTCGAATCCCCTGCTTCCCAATATATAGTCAGTTATGGGATGTCAACTTGGTTTTAAATTTGTTTTTATCATGGCTTGAGAATTCACTACTTTCTCTGAAAATGTTATCTGCTAAGTTAACTATGTTGTTATGCCTCATATCAATGAAATGACTTTCAGATGTTAAAGCTTTCGACATTTCTTCCCGTCAGTTTACTCCACCGGGTGTTTTGTTTATGGTGGTTCGACGAACCAAAACTAATCTAACATCAGTTTTTTATCCCTATTTTCCTGATCATCCCAACTGTGTGTTGGACAATGTCTAAAGGTTTATGAACAAAAGACTGTAGATCTAAGAATGCCGTCTGTATCCCAACTCCTAATCTCCTTTAGGAAACCGTTTAAACCTGTATCTTCCCCTACTCTGGCTCACTGGGTAAAATGGATCATGTCCCTTGCAGGTATTGATATTTCTGTGTTTGACGCCCATTCTTCCAGGGGAGCAATGGCATCCAAAACCTTTTGGCAGTTTCCCGTTTGGAGGACATTCTTGGATCAGCAGATTGGTCTAACAACAATGTGTTTAAAGTATTTTATTGTAAGCCTGTGGATAATATTGCTACAAAGTTGATTAATATGCTTTGAACAAGCATAATAGGAGCCTCTGGTCGTGACATAAAATGTAGATTTTCCTAGTTTTTATGACGGAAAGTCTTAATTTTATTAAAAACACAGAGGCGAGTATTATCCCACTGCACTGTTTAACTGTTGTTTTTTCTCCCACCCTGACAGGATCTGCAATCTCTACACAAACTTCATTGAAAATCGTCCACAGACTGTTTGGCATCGAAGTGCTCACATACTTTGTCTTCAAGAAGTGATGGGAATCCTGCTGGTCCGGTTTAGTTTAGTTTAGTTTAGTTTATAGATTTGTAGAGCGCATGGCTACCCGGGGGCATCCCAGCGCTAAAGTACACCATGAATGTCGGAAGAGCCAGGGGAAGCAGATTAACTGGGAAAGAGAATGGTTTTCAACTTCCTCCTAAAGAGAAGTTCAGAGGATTCCTGACGGCATTCAAAGGGCAGGGCATTCCAGAGCCGAGCAGCCCTGATGGAGAACGAATTACCTCCCCATGATCTCTTGACCGAAGGGATGTAAACCTGTCGAGAAGAACGAGATTTAAGAGATCTAAGGGGCGAGTAAAGAAAGATACGTTTTCTAAGGGAAAAGGGACCCTTATTGTGTAAGGCTCTGTGAACAAGACACAGAGCTTTAAACTGAATGTGCTGCTTAATCGGGAGCCAATGAAGAGCTGCAAGTGCTGGTTTAGCGGAAAGATGCCTTGGGGTATTCATGAGAAGTCTAGCTGCCGCGTTCTGCGTAACCTGCAGCCTCTTTATTACATAATCTGGAGAACTAAGATATAGGGAGTTCCCGTAGTCCAGGCGGGAGAGAACTAGGGCTTGTACAAGAATTCTTCTGGCAGCGAATGGCAGAAGTCCAAGAATCTTCCTGACACTTCTAATTAAGCCAAAGCAGATCGGGGAGATTATTTTAGCTTGTGGCTCCATAGTTAAGCGTGGGTCAAGCAGAAAGCCGAGGCTTTTTACTTGTGTTATTGGAGGAGGAAGGCTGTTAAAAGCCTAAGAGTACATAGCCAGAGGGGCGGTAGGGGCGCCATTACCTATAATCATTACCTCTGATTTGCTGTCATTAAATTTCAGTTTCGACAGGGTCATCCAGTCCCCAATATCTTTCATGCAGTCGGCCAGGTTGGCAGAGGGGGAGTCCCTACTACTAGAGAGGGAAACCACCAATTGCGTGTCATCAGCATAAGTGACCATAGAGAGGTTATAAGGAGCGACTACTGTGGCCAAGGATGACAGATAGATGTTAAACAAGGTGGGGCTTAAAGATGAACCCTGCGGGACTCCACAAGATAGAGACCTGACGTCAGACAAAAAAGAGCGATTCAAAACTTGAAAGGATCTTCCCGTGAGGAAGGAGGAGAGCCAGGCAAGGGCTGGACCTCCTAACCCTATCTTCGAAAGTCTATCAAGGAGAAGAGTATGATCGACAGTGTCAAATGCTGCACTAAGATCAAGGAGGATAATAGCAGCATGACCACCTTGATCTAGAAGTTGCAGATCAGATTCAGTTACAGTAAGGAGTGCCGATTCTGTACTGTGATGGGTTCTGAAACCCATTTGAGAAGGATGTAAATGATCGTGGCTCTCAAGATGCCTGGTCAATTGCAGGTTCACATGCTTCTCCAGAATTTTTGCCAGTATAGGAAGAAGGGCAATGGGTCGATAATTATCCAAGACAGAGGGATCCATCCTAGGTTTTTTTAAGAGAGGCTTTATGATTGCAAGTTTGAGGGAACTGGGAAGAATACCAGCAGACAAGGAATTATTAAGTATTTCTGTCAAAGGACCAACAACAATATCTGCTGCCTTCAAAAGAATAGAAGGAGGGGCCGGATCCAAGGGAGAACCCGATTTGACCCAGATGCCTTCCCATATCCTAGATTCATGAACTTCTGTTACAAACTTTTTTCTTTTATCATGGCTATACTTGTTTTATTTTCTATTTTACCTCTATTTCATTCTGTTTGAATTCTCGAGCAAGAAAAGAGGGCTATTTGCTGTCAAGTGATGTCATAATATGGTGTATGACATTCAGATTGGTTAATGTTATTGTACTACTTTTTTCTCTCCATTGGCTTATTTTGTTTACCACTTGGGAGTTGTAGTTTGTTTATCTTTACTGCTGCTAATAAATGTAATATTATATATACAATAGTTGCCCTAAGTGGGAAAGGTATGTCCAGACGTGGGTCCCTTGCTCACTGTGCCACTGAATTCAAGCTAGCCTGGCTAACGAAGGGTGATACCCTGAAACTGGTCTCAGGAGGCTTGTTTCTGGTTCAGGGAGGACCTGATCTGGCAGTTCGGGCTGGACTGTTCCCATGTAGAACAGGAGCAAGACTGATTTACATATTGCTGGGTTCAAACTGGGGTGGCATGGTGAGCAAAAGAACGATGGATTAAACCCAGATCTGTGACTGGGTCTGAGTGGTTGAAAGGTTTCAAAACTCCGTCCATCATCCTTTTGCATTGCTAATAAATTTAAGCAAGGAAAGAAAATCATAATAATTTCTTGACAAAATGAACCCCTCATTTGTTTCCTTTCTAAATTAAATATTTTAAGTTTTACCAGTTTGATTAAATCAAGATGACTTCAGGTGCTCCACATGTTTGTCATAAGCAGAGCTGGAAGTACTCTAGTTGTTCTTTAGAACACTGGCAGGCTGCAGTAGAAGACAAGGAAATCAACTGAAAGGCTGCTTCTGTTGGAAGAACATGTTTTACAGAGAATAGCTGACTTCATTCTCATATGGCTGAGAAAGTGTGAATTTACAGAAAACATGCTCTTATTTAGGCTTCTGGACCACCTTCCATAACCTCTATGGGAAAATCATGAGAAAACTGTTTTCTCTCAAACATGATTCATGAAGTCCCAGAAGAGTAAAATCACATTTGAACACACCGCAATTCTTAAAATGAGTATGGTACCATCAACAAATGATTTATATCCTAACTAAAATGTGTTATCACTCTTAATGTAGGAAGCTTGCCCAGTGTGTGGTGAGCACCTATGGTGTTATCACCCTATACCAGGTCCAGGGATCCCCTATTAGTGATGTGTAGGCAGTGTCTAGGAAGCCAGGACTCTCTAGAGGTAGCTGTGGATGAGCAGCCAAGAGTTATCTAGAAGACATGCAAAGCTTATGCAATACCACTATAGCGACACAGCAACTTATCACACATGAAAGCACCACACAGTGTTACAAAAATAAAGGTACTTTATTATAGTAACACAACACTAGAATACTTATAGGCAGTTCCCCCAAACTGGAGGTAAGTACACTCTAATTATATACACAATAGCACTCAGTAGATAGCATAGAAAACACAAGCATTGGCAATACTTAGTAAAAATAACAAGGGTCCCAGAGTAGGGCCAAACCATATACTATGAAAGTGGAATGCGAGATACAGTCCCCCACCCAAGGATGTGGAGTTGTTAGAGGGGAGCTGGAAGAACTAGGAACCTCAAGAGGTGAGTACCAGAGTGACACCCCAGCGACCAGGAGAGCAGTGGTAACATCTGGTTTTCCCAAGGACTATCAGGAGAACTTAGAAAAAGGGATTATGCAAGAACAGGACCAGTCTAGAAGAAGCCAGCAATGGATTCTGGAGCAAGGGGATCTGCAAAGGAAGGGGAGAGAGTCCAGTCCACGATGGAGTGTTCAGTGGGGGCAGGAGCTACTACCCACCCTTCTGTGGATGAAGGGCCAAGTAGATGAGGGATGAAGAAGACCAGCTGTGGAGCCCAGGAGTTAAAGAGGAGTCCTTGGAGTGGTGCAGATGGTGTCCCATGTCAGTTGTTGGGTTGCAAATGGTCAGTAGTGCAGGAGAACCACCAGCAAGCCTTGGCAAATGCAAGAGAAGCAAAAAAAGAGTTGCAAGGCTGAAGAGAACCAGCAAGGCCTAGGGGACTCAACCCAGGGAGGGGAGTCTGAGGTGACTCTCAGTAGTCAGGAGAGCCAACAGAATCAGGTCCAGCCCCACAGGCAACCCACTGGCAGTAGGAACAGTAAGTCACAGTGAGGCCCAGTCAGTACACATGAAGAGGAGTTCCACGTCGCTGAGGCAGCAGAAAGGAGACTGTGTTTGGCAGGAAGGAGTGCTGGTGGCTTGGGCTACACGGAGCCTGAAGATCCCTAGGAGCAGGAGCAAACAAGCCTTGGTAGCTGCAAGAGTTGAAGTGCACAGGGCGGTTCCAGAGGACAGCAGATCTACGCAGCCATTCTTCATTGTAGTTGGTGTCTGCAGATGCAGGGGAGTGACTCCTCCACTCCATGTGAGATTTCTTCTTGTGTCTTGGTGCAGGCTGAAATATCACTGACCTCAGTAGCTGCACAGCTGGGGAAATGTTACAGTTGCTGGAAGAAGCCAGAGAAACAATGTTGCAACGCAAAGTCATTGCCGGAGTTGCATCTTGTCGATTCCTGAAGAGTCCAGTTGCAGTTCCAGTGACCAGAAGATGAAGTAAATGATGCAGAGGAGTCCTGATGGAGTCTTCCATGTTGAATTTGGGGACCCACCCTCAAGAGAGTCCCTAAATAGCCCTAAACGGGGGTTTGGTCACCTACTAAGGTTACCACCTATCAGGAGGGGGCTGTGATGTCACCTACCTGACCTGGCCACTCACATGCTCCCAGGGGCCTCTGCACATCTTGGTTTCAAGATGGCAGAATCAAGTGGCCACCTGGATTAGCTCTGGGCACCACCCCTTGGGTTGTGATGGACAAGGGAGTGGTCACACCAGAGCAGGGACCGGGGGTACCTCGACTGGTGCAAACCAGTTTATGCAAAGAGAGCACCAAATGTGCCCTTCAAAGCAAACTGGTGGTTTTGGGAGGCTACCCCTCCCAAGCCTTGTAGCACCTATTTCCAAGGGAGAGGGTGTTGCCTCCCTCTCCCACAGGAAATCCCTTGTTCTGCCTTCCCCTACCTGAGCTGGTCAAGCAGCAGGAGGGCAGAAATCTGTCTGAGGGGTGGCAGCAGCACGGGCTGCCCGAAAAACCCCAGAAGACAGGTAGGAGCAATGCTGCAGGTCCTCTAAGGACCCGCCAGAGTGCATGGAATCATACAGCCAATACTGGCAACAATACACGCTCTAATCGCTAGAAAAAACTGCATGCTAAGGGTTAAACCTTTACTTAACAATCTATTAGCAGATGTGAAAGTTTTACATGTCGATACATGATGTGCTGTTCACAAAGAATGTTTTTCTTTGAATTCTAGGACTTGTAGTCCTACATATTCCATTTTAAAAGAGGACTACAGGACTCAGAATTGAAAGGGAAAATCATGCACTGTGGGTGTATATGAAGCATGAACCTGTGAAAGTTGAGAGTAATGTATTAGATACCCTTTATAGTAGGTTTTGGTAAATTATAAGGCAGGTTTGTATGTGTTTAGATGATAAGATATGCTCATTAAACTAATACTAATTCAGATGTGTAGTACAAGACTGCTAGGTATAGTTCAACACGCACTGTTTAAATATGGGCCAGCCCTATTAGTGCAGACCCTATCTGTGGTCTCACACTGACAGCTTCTCATGGCATGTACAACCTGTTTGTGAACTATCAAACCCATGTTTTAGTAGACATTGCTCATCTCTGAAACATGCTGTAGGTTTGTCATAAAGGTATGATGCTTTGTGCTTAAAACAAGAGAGATCTCTTTTTGAGATTAATAAGTTACTCATCCACTTGCAGGCCCCTATGCCAAACACTACATAGAGAATACTACCGATAAAGCAAGTGACATACATGTTCACAAAAGCATAGGCTCATACTCAGAAACTACTAATGTATGCAACAGTACCAAAGGCAGTTCAAGACACACCTATATACCCCTCTACTCCCTAACACAGGCACAGAGTTATTTTTTCAGCCACTTACATTCACATTTAGAGAACCATAGAGGTACTGAAACAGAATCACATACCAGCACGTGTACTTAATCATCTCATGGCACTGCTATAAGTGGACTCCTACAGTCACTCTGATATGTAGGAAAGTAGTGACACACCCTCGTCATCCATCCAGAGAAATAGTCCTGAGAAAACATGTAGGTGGGCCATAAACTACTGTGCTTTCTGCTTAAATAATTGAGAGATATCTTTTGAGTTTCAGTAGATTACTCATGCACTTGCAGATTTCTATGCTAAACACTACATAGAATATACCACCGATAAATGAACTGACATATATGTTTCCAAAGCAAAAATCCTCTCTCTCACCCAGTGGTAGAGTGACAGAGGGAGTTATACGTTCACTCACATACATAATAACTACTTATGTATCCAGCAGTATGAAAGGTAGCTGCAGACACACTTACATACCCCTGTATTCCCTGACACCGGCACTAAAGTAGTTTGTCAGTCACATACAAACACATTCAGAGAGCCTTAGCTATAGTAAATAGAGAGTCACATACCAGTATAATCACTTAAACATCTCATGCCACAACTATAAGTAGACACCCACTCTCACTCAAATATGTAGGCAGGTACAGACACAATTTAATCATCTATTCAGACAAATGGCCCTTTAAACGTGACTTGGGCCAACTAGTGCAGACCCTGTCTCTGCACTCTTACTGCTAGCTTGACTTGGTATGTTAAAGAGCTTTAACAAGTCTTAAACCCACAGTTTAGTACAAATAACTCACCTCTGAGGTATGCTGTAGGTATGCCATCAACCACGATGCTTTGAGCTTAAAAGTCGAGAGGTGTCGCTTGGAGTTTTAGTAACTTACTCATGCACTTGCAGACTCCTAAGCCAAGCACTACATAAAGTATACCACCAATAACGCAACTGACATATATGTTTCTAGAGCATAGAACCTCTCTCTCATGTAGTCACAGTGACAGAGGGGCATGTACATTCAGTCGTATACTCAGCAACTAATTATGTATCCAGCAGTATGAAAGATTGCTGCAGACACAGCTGCACATCCTTCTATTCCCTAAAACAGCGACTAAGGTATTTGTTCATAATATAACAAAAAATGTTTTGGTCCCTCTGGGGGAAGGATATGAATTAACCTCCACCACAGTGGTTGTACCATAAATAGCTTTCTGTACTGATGAGGTTTGTGAGTAATATATCACATTTATTAGAAACTTAAATTCAACAATTTAAAGTAAAGTAATCGAGTGCTCCTGTATGTGTGAGTGAGTTATGTGTTAGTATAAGTGTTGCAGTGCTATTTACATGAAAACTAAAACGGTGGTTAAAAGCATGAGGTCTCAAATAAGCACCTATAACCGTAGGTACTGTGAGCCTGCTGAATTTATCAAAAGTCAATCCACAATGTCTAATACAATGTCGACGTTTCGACCCCAATCAAAGAAATTACGTCAGGCGGGTCATCATCAGGACAGAATATTGAAATAGGAAGCACCCCTATTTGATTGTACTCAGACACATCCTAGTTGTGTTAACTATAAAACTATACCAACTCGCCTTCCATCTCATGTAGCCCTGGTGTGTTGTTAATAATACCACTTTTTACTTTGCCATCTAATGGCTTCAAGAAAGTCTTAGATCAGTAGTTCCCAACCTGTGGGCCGGGGACCCCTGGGGGTCCGCGAAGCCTCCTCAGGGGGTCCGCTTCTGCTTAAAAAATTTAATAAAATTAGGTCCCAGGTATCAGTAATGACTCCTTGGGGGTCCCCGTGTTCCAATAATGATTCAGTGGGGGTCCCCAGGCTCCAGTACTGATAAAATGGGGGTCCACAGAAGTCAAAAGTTTGGGAACCACTGTCTTAGATCATTCCATGAAAATGAGCCAAGTGTTTAAAGTTTTTTTTAAACTTGTTGGCGTGGTCCTATGTTGAAGTTAAGGATCTGCAGCCCTGATTTAATCAGGTTAAATGCTTTGGCTGGTAGTTCAGCAGCACAGTGAATCAATTTAATGTATTTATTCAGGCACTTACATACACATTTAGAGAGGCATTGAGGTCCTAAAACAGACAGTCACATACTGGCACATTTACTTAAACTTATCATGGGACTGCTATAGGTGGTCTCCTACACTCACTCAGCTATATAGGCAAGTAGTGACACAACCTGGGCATCCAGCTACAGAAATAGAGGCATGTTTATACTTGTTTTGTGCCAAATTTGTGTCACTTTTTTTTACACAAAATTCGGTGCAAAACTAACTCAATATTTATATTCTGGTGCTAGACCCGTCTAGCGCCACATTCATGGAGTTAAAGTCATTTGTTGGACGTGGAAACCTACTTAGTGTCAGTGAGATGCAAAGTAGGCGTTCCCATGCAAAAAATTACTCTATGGCCTTAGCGCGATATTCATCCCCTCCATGCTAAAATCACGCACATGGGAGGAGGGGTCAAATAATGGTGCAAAGCTTGCTCCATTATTTAACGCCTGGGTCAGGGCAGGCATTAGGGGACCTGTGTGCCATATTTCCATGGTGGAACACCATGGAATAAGCCCACAGGTGCCCTCCCCAGGCCACAGGGACACCCCCACCCACACCAGAGGGACGTATAGGTAAGTAAAGGGAAGTATTTGTTCTTTTTAAGTGCAATTGGGGGCCCTGAAATGGGTCCCCCTACATGGCACTGGGTGCAATGGCCATGCCCAGGGGACCCTGGTCCACTGGGCTGGCCATTGGGTTGGTGGGCATGACTCCTGTCTTTTCTAAGACAGGAGTCATGTGGTATGGATGGTTTTGCGTCAGAAAATGACGCTAGGCTGGTTAGAGTCATTTTTTTTACTCTAATCTGCCTAACTTCATTTTTTGGTGCAAAACCCCCTTCTTCCATTCCATTTTTTTTAATGCTAGCCTACCCTTTGCACCGGATTGCACCATTCCATAAATATGGTTCCCAGCTGGTGCTCAGAAATGATGCAAGCCGGTGCTAAACCTTTTGGTGCAAAACTGCGTTAGTGCAGTTGTGCACCAAAAAGTATAAATCAGGGCCATAGTCCTTTAAACATGGCTCATGCCTACTAGTGGAGATGCTGTCTGTGCACTCTCACTTACAGCTTCACTTGGCATATAAAAAATGTTTGGTAAGTCTTAAACCCTCATTTTAGTACACACAAGTTATGTCTGAGCTAGGTTGCAGGTATGCCACAAAGCAGTGTGCTCTGTGCTTCAATGATTGAGAAATGTCCTTTTGAATTTTAGTAACTTACTCATACACATGCAGACACCTACACAAACCACTACATAGAGTATACCACCCATTAAGGAACTCACATGCATGTTACCAAAGCATAGAGCCTGTGTCTCACCACCTCACAGACCGACAGAGGCACTTGCACATTCACTCACACTCAGAAACTAATTATGTATGCAGCAGTATCAAAAGCATTTGCAAGCACACCTACCTATCCCTCTATATTCTAACTTCAGCTCTAAGATATTGCTTCAGTCAGTTACAAAGATATTTAGAGAGTCACACAGTTAGTACAACATACAGGGGGTCATTCTGACCCTGGCGGTCCATGACCGCCATGGCGGAGGGCGGCGGAAGCACAGCCAACAGGCTGGCGGTGCTTCCTGGGCGATTCTGACCGCGGCGGTAAAGCCGCGGTCAGAAAAGGGGAGCCGGCGGTTTCCCGCCGGTTTCCCGCTGGCCCAGGGTATCCGCCATGGCGGCGCTGCTTGCAGCACCGCCATGGGGATTCCGACCGCCTTCCCGCCAGCCTGTTTCTGGCGGTGTCCACCGCCAGAACTAGGATGGCGGGAACGGGTGCCGTGGGGCCCCTGGGGGCCCCTGCACTGCCCATGCCACTGGCATGGGCAGTGCAGGGGCCCCCTAACAGGGCCCCACAAAGATTTTCACTGTCTGCTTTGCAGACAGTGAAAATCGCGACGGGTGCCACTGCACCCGTCGCACCCCTGCAACTCCGCCGGCTCCATTCCGAGCTGGCTTCATTGTTGAAGGGGCTTTCCCGCTGGAAAGCCAGAATGGCCGCTGCGGTCTTTTGACCGCGGAGCGGTCATTCGGCGGGAACCGCTTGGCGGGCGGCGACCGCCGCGGTCAGAATGACCTCCACAGTCATATACTGCAAGACTTATTGAAACAGCTGGACACAGAGACTGATTCAGACATGTAGGCAAGCTCTGACACATCCCATTCACCCATGCAGACTAGTAGTCCTTTAAACATACATAGGAATACCGTGATAAATATGGTAGTATACCAGTGATAGAGTAAGGCATACAGTGACACAGAGAAAGACACAGAAATATAAACTTGAAAATTAATAGAATAATGATACCTATATTATAATAAGGCAACTGTTTACATTGCTAGTTAACTAATTGAAATATGTATTGTGAGAGTACATAATTGAAATGTAAATCCCCTACACAGCCACTAACTCACCCATATAGCCACTCAAACTAGCACTCACTCACTCATAGAGTCAGTCACACAGGCACTGACTCTCCCATACAGGTACTCACAGAACCATTCACTTACCCATACAATCACTCACACAACCACTCACTCTCCATACAATAACTCATACAGCCACTCACTCAACCAAACAGCTACTCACACAGGCTGTAACTCACCCATACAGCCACTCATTCACACTCTCACTAACTCATACAAACACTCAGACAGCCACTCACTCGCTCATATAGCCATTCACACACCCACTCACTCACCCTTACAGCTACTCATACAACCAGTCACTCAGCCATACAGTCACTAACGCACCCTCTCACTCACTCATACAAGCACTCACACAGTCACTCACTCACTAATAGTCATTCACACACCCACTCACTCACCCATACAGCCACTAACACTAGCACTCACTCACCCATACAGCCACTCGCACTAGTGCTCACTCACCCATAGAGCCAGTCACATAGGCACTCACTCTCCCATGCAGGCACTCACACAACCATTCACTCACACATGCAGCCACTCACACAACCACTCACTCTCCCATTCAGCCACTCGCACAGCCACTCACTCAACCAGACAGCTACTCACACAGACCCTAACTCACTCATACAGCCACTCGTGCACCTCTCACTTGCTCATACAAGCACTCACACAGTCACTCACTCATATAGCCATTCACACATCTGCTCACTCACTCATTCAGCTACCTATACAACAGTCACTCAGCCATTCAGCCACTCATGCACCCTCTCACTCACTCACACAAGCACTCACACACTTACTCACTCACTCTCATACAGCTGTTCACACACTCACCCATGCAGCTCTCACACACCCTCTAACTCACCCATACAGCCACTCGCACTAGTGCTCACTCATCCATAGAGCTAGTCATATAGGCACCCACTCTCCCATACATGCACTCACACAACCATTCACTCACCCATGCAACCACTCACACAACCACTCACCCATGCAGCCACTCACACAACCACTAACTCTCCCACCCAGCCACTCACACAGCCTCTCACTCATCCAAACAGCTACTCACACAGACCCTTACTCACTCATACAGCCACTTATGCACCCTCTCACTAAGTCACACAGTCACTCAGTCACTCACATAGCCATTCACACACCTGCTCACTCACCCATACAGATACTCTTACAAACAGTCACTCAGCCAGATAGCCACTTATGCTCCCTCCCTCACTCATACAAACACTCACAGTCACTCACTCACCCGTACAGTCATTCACACACACACACGTTCACACATGAAGTTCTCACACACCCTCTCACTCAATCATACAACCCCTTACACAGCCACTAACTCACCCATACACTACGTATGCATTCACTTACTCATCCATACATGACTCATGTGCTCATTCACTCACCTGCAGATGCACTCATTCACTCTCTCAGTCACCCATACACCACTCACGCACTCACGCACTCACTCACTCACCCATACACCAATCAAGCACTCAGTCACCCACCCGTACATCAGTCATGCACTCACTCACTCATACACTACTCATCCAGTCAGTCACCCAAAAACCACTCATACATTCACTCACTCATCCATACACCACTCATGCACTCATTCACTTACCTGCAGACACACTCATGAACACACTCAGTCACCCATAGACCACTCTTACACTAACTCACTCACCCATACACCAGCCATGCATTCCTTCACTCACCCATACACCAGTCATGCACTCAGTTACTCATCCACACACCACTCATGCACTCATTCAATCACCCATACACTACTCATTCTGTAATTCACTCACCCATGGTGTGTCTACAGGTGAGTGAATAAGTGAATGAGTGGTGTACTCATTCACTTATTCACTCACCTGTAAACACACGTATTAATTCACTGAGTCACCAATACCTACTTATGCACCAATACCTACTTATGCACTCAGTCACTCACCTGTAATCAGTCATGCCCTTATTTGGTCACCCATACACGGAGTCTTTCTTACATATATAAACACATACAGCTTTTATTTTTTACCATGAAAAGCGGTTCACAGAAGAATCTTTTCTTCTTTTTTTTCTGGAAATGCCTTTTTAATTTTCGTTTTTTTTTTAACTTTCTTTATTTTTTTGTCTTTTTTCTGAAAAAAAATGGCAACAAGAGTAATAAAAATTCTAACGTCAAACACAAAACCGATGCGAAAGCTGCAGGAAATGGTAAAAACAATTAATAGGTGTGCAGCCTTGCTGCATCCAAAATAACATCTACACAGTGCTCACCGGCTGAGAGGGTGGTGTTACAGTCAAGTCAATATTTTCCAACTCGCCTTAACTCCGGTGAAATTAGTGGCCTCTGCCTCTCCACTTCCACTGACACTCTCTCTCCGGGCACAGGTGGTAAAGCCCTGGAGGTGGATGATTGCTCTCCATCTCTCTCTGTCTGTGCCCTTCTAAGGTAAGTTATGTGATATGTTGTCAAGAGGTAGAGCATGGAAGTTGTGCCACATGAACACATGAATACGTTTTGGCACTGACCCTCAATAGAGTTTTCTTGCAGAAGGTGCACTTCACACATTTTACTACTGTGCTCTATTCTCCCGATGATATGGCAAAAAAAAAAAACATTCTTTACTTAGTTTCTTAGCCAGAGGTTCCAAGTCAGGAGAGTCTTTTGCTCCAGCTGGTAACTCCTGTTCCTGAGCCTCAGGATGGAGTTCCTCCTCCTTCTCACATCTCCCTGTTGCCATTTTATTTTAGAAAATGTGACAAAAAAAGCAGAGTTTTGCACTTCAAAGTACAGCACAGCTCCTAGAATGATCCTAACAGCAAGTGGAACCTTCAAGAAGGAAGGAACATGTGGGAACTTCCCTTGAAGGGTAACAAGTGTCTCCTCCAATCACATCTCTTTGTTTCCAGGTCACATGATCTTCGCAAACGCCAATGTCATTGCAAACACTGACGTTGTCACGAAGACGGTAGTATACTTAAGAAGTGTTTTATAATATCAATATCCACAGAAATGTGTTTCCACATTATCTTAATGAACTTCTGATGTCAACTATTAATTAAAAACATTGTTTATAAATGTGTATCACACTTTTAAGAAAACACACTATAGTCACGATTAACTATATCACCTGTGTAAGGAAATGCCTCCTTGGCATGGTTACCCCCTGACTTTTTGCCTTTGCTGATGCCAAGTTATGATTTGAAAGTGTGCTGGGACCTGCTAACCAGGCCCCAGCACCAGTGTTCTTTCCCTAAACTGTACCTTTGTCTCCACAATTGGCACAACCCTGGCACCCAGGTAAGTCCCTTGTAACTGGTACCCCTGGTACCAAGGGCCCTGATGCCAGGGAAGGTCTCTAAGGGCTGCAGCATGTCTTATGCCACCCTGGGGACCCCTCACTCAGCACATGCACACTGCTTGCCAGCTTGTGTGTGCTGGTGGGGAGAAAATGACTAAGTCGACATGGCACTCCCCTCAGAGTGCCATGCCAACCTCACACTGCCTATGGCATAGATAAGTCACCCCTCTAGCAGGCCTTATAGCCCTAAGGCAGGGTGCACTATACCACAGGTGAGGGCATAGGTGCATGAGCACTATGCCCCTACGGTGTCTAAGCAAAACCTTAGACATTGTAAGTACAGGGTAGCCATAAGAGCATATGGTCTGGGAGTCTGTCATACATGAACTCCACAGCACCATAATGACTACACTGAAAACTGGGAAGTTTGGTATCAAACTTCTCAGCACAGTAAATGCACACTGATGCCAGTGTACATTTTATTGTGAAATATACCCAGAGGGCATCTTAGAGATGCCCCCTGAAAACATACCTGACTTCCAGTGTGGGCTGACTAGTTTTTGCCAGCCTGCCACACACCAGACATATTGCTGGCCATATGGGGAGAGTGCCTTTGTCACTCTGTGGCCAGGAACAAAGCCTGTACTGGGTGGAGGTGCTTCTCACCTCCCCCTGCAAGAACTGTAACACCTGGCGGTGAGCCTCAAAGGCTCACCCCTTTTGTTACAGCGCCACAGGGCATCCCAGCTAGTGGAGATACTCGCCCCTCCGGCCACTGCCCCCACTTTTGGCGGCAAGGCTGGAGGAGATAATGAGCAAAACAAGGAGGAGTCACTCCCCAGTCAGGACAGCCCCTAAGGTGTCCTGAGCTGAGGTGACTCTTACTTTTAGAAATCCTCCATCTTGCAGATGGAGGATTCCGCCCAATAGGATTAGGGATGTGCCCCCCTCCCCACAGGGAGGAGGCACAAAGAGGGTGTAGCCACCCTCAGGGCCAGTAGCCATTGGCTACTGCCCTCCCAGACCTAAACACACCCCTAAATTGAGTATTTAGGGGCTCCCAGAACCGAGGAAGATAGATTCCTGTAACCTAAAGAAGAAGAAAAACTGCTGACCTGAAGCCCTGCTGTGAAGACGGAGACGACAACTGATTTGGCCCCAGCCCCACCGGCCTGTCTCCCTACTTTGACGAAAACTGCAACAGTGACACATCCAACAGGGACCAGCGACCTCTGAAGCCTCAGAGGACTGCCCTGCATCTAAAGGACCAAGAAGCTTCCGAGAACAGCGGCCCTGTTCACCAAACTTTAACTTTCTGCAACAAAGAAGCAACTTTAAAGACCCCACGTTTCCTGCCGGAAGCGTGAGACTTTCCACTCTGCACCCGACGCCCCCGGCTCGACCTGCGGAAAACAAACACCTCAGGGAGGACTCCCCAGCGACTGCGAGCCCGTGAGTAGTCAGAGTTTACCCCCCTGAACTCCCACAGTGACGCCTGCAGAGGAAATCCAGAGGCTCCCCATGACCGCGACTGCCTGCAACAAGGGACCCGACGCCTGGAACCAACACTGCACCCGCAGCCCCCAGGACCTGAAGGAACCGAACTCCAGTACAGGAGCGACCCCCAGGTAACCCTCTGCCTAGCCCAGCTGGTGGCTACCCTGAGGAGCCCCCCCTGTGCCTGCCTGCATCATTGAAGAGACCCCCGGGTCTCCCCATTGCTTTTAATACAAAACCCAACACCTGTTTGCACTCTGCACCCGGCCGCCCCTGTGTCGCTGAGGGTGTACTTTCTGTGCCTGCTTGTGTCCCCCCTGGTGCCCTACAAAACCCCCCTGGTCTGCCCTCTGAAGACGCAGGTACTTACCTGCTGGCAGACTGGAACCGGGGCACCCCTATTTCCGTTGAAGCCTCTGCGTTTTGGGCAACACTTTGACCTCTGCACCTGACCGGCCCTGAGCTGCTGGTGTGGTAACCTTGGGGTTGCCTTGAACCCCTAATGGTGGGCTACCTTAGACCCAACTTTGAACCCTGTAAGTATTTTACTTACCAGTGAACTTAACATTTACTTACCTCCCCCAGGAACTGTTGATGTTTGCACTGTGTCCACTTTTAAAATAGCTTATTGCCATTTTTGTCAAAACTGTACATGCTATTGTGATTATTCAAAGTTCCTAGAATACCTGAGTGAAATACCTTTCATTTAAAGTATTGTTTGTAAATCTTGAACCTGTAGTTCTTAAAATAAACTAAGAAAATATATTTTTCTATATAAAAACCTATTGGCCTGGAATTTGTCTTTGAGTGTGTGTTCCTCATTTATTGCCTGTGTGTGTACAACAAATGCTTAACACTACCCTCTGATAAGCCTACTGCTCGACCACACTATCACAAAATAGAGCATTAGAATGATCTCTTTTTGCCACTATCTTACCTCTAAGGGGAACCCTTGGACTCTGTGCACACTATTTCTTACTTTGAAATAGTATATACAGAGCCAACTTCCTACAACCAGAAACCACATATCTCAATACCCTGCATCATCACGATGACCGGCATCATCACAAACATGAGCATTGTCACGAAAATCCCCATTATCATTAAAAAAGTGTTTTGGTAGTATGCAACTGGGATTCTGTGTAGGCAATACCTATTTACCCCACCTAGCCATCCCCATACTTATTAGGTTAAACCCATGTGAAAGAGGACAGTGTCACAACAGTCACTTACAGAAGGGTGATATATGGAACACCCTTAATAACCTCAACAAAGTCCAAAAGTCCATGGCTCAAGTTACGTCACTAGAGCAATACTACAACACCCACTCTCAGACTCATACACCCAGTCACACATTCGTTCATACAGCCAGTAAAACACTCATGCACTCATTCAAAGACCCACTGATAGGCTCATGCACTCATTCTAAGACCCACTCACACACTCCTGCACCAACTCACAGACTCGCTTAGACAATCATGCACCTACTCACAGACCCACTCAGAAACTGAAGCACTCACTTACAGACCCCTTCAGACTGCAGTAGATCCTATTTAGTTTTAGTGGGAATCAGGAGTTTAGCTTAGCCTTTGGCTTGCAGGCCTGTGACCCCCATCACCCAGCGACTTTTAACCTACTTAGCTTGCTCTGTTTTAGCACATTTATTTAATTATTTCTTCCAAGATGGGTGCCATGTTTAGAGTTAGGAATATGTTTTAGTTTCACATTATCTGTGCCACTCTGTAAAGGCGCCACTATCAACGTCAAAGATAAATGAGATACGTAGGTATTCATATTATGTACTTTCCCACTTTTGTGTGACAGTAACATAATGTACCTTTTCAGGGAATTGTTTATATAATTGCAGCCCCAAGCATGCTTTCTTATCTATTGTTTGGGAACATACCTGAGTCAGGGGTACTACAAGATCTGTTTAAATACATCTCACACAGACAAGATAATCAGAGGGATTCCTACCAGATGCCATCAATGCTATTTATGCTGCACCTTGCCTTGATGCTGACCCAGCCTTCGGGTCCCCACAGAGCCGGATCTAGAGACCTCTTTCCAAGGTAATGAGAGTTGGGAGGGCACTTCTCATGGACATGGTACTGGCAGATTAGGTTTAACACACCTAGCTCTCTTTAGGTTAGAGATTAGGTTTGTCATGCTAGGGTATTAGGACCTATTTCACATCTATTTCATATTTCATGTTATTGCAAGATGGTGGGGGTCTTTGTATTCATGACTCTCGTTTTTACCATTCAGTTTCTTGCATTGTTCATTATCCTAATCACTGCAGCCCACGCAATTTACAGTAGATTGCAGTCTTGTTAATACAACCTATTGAAAACTTCACTGCATCTCTTTCATTGCCTGGGTGTATGACTGAAACATGTTGTTCATGTCAGAAAAGGGTAATCTCAGTTTAACCACAACCTCCCTGAGATGTCCCACTCTTGAGACCATGAGTAAAGGCTGCCACAAATCACCTTTTTTTTACTGTTGTGGGTTTTTGGTGAGGTACTGCTTGTGAGCTGGGAGGGTTGGGCCGACAGTTGCGACTTGTTGTTGGCCTAGTCACCTACAAACAAAAGTACTGTCATTCCTAAACAAGCAGTCTTGCCTAAAGCAAGAGTCAAACTATGACATGGCACTACCAACAATGGTGTTTAGGCACTCATTTATGGATACCCTGATTATCACTGTCTCACACACAACAGGTACCCTAAGTGCCATTATGTGAACGTCCGTTGACTTGGGGAAGATCCTCCTCAGCTGAACAGGGAGCACCTAACTAGGCTGTAGGTTGTTTGAGCTCGAATTATTAAAAGGACTTACTCCCCACTTAGTGTTCCATCTCTTTACCCATTATACAATATGGCAAATGCCATAGAAATTACTGAGAATGCCAGACAAGCATTAACACTACACCTAGTAGCATATGGCTTAATAGAAGAGGGCGGGGATGTCACATTCATCGTAGAAGCTAATGAGGCTTACCAAACAGAAACATGCTACTCTTAGGTCACCTTTCCTGAGGAAGACCCTAGATCATTCACATTCCACGCACACAGAATTGCAAATGTACCACAACAGTACCACGCATTCCAGTATCTTGAAATTCTAATTACTTATCAAGAACATCACAACTGGTTTAATGGCGCCCTACCACACGTAATACAACCCGTCAGACTAGGTACTTAGGTAATGAAGGACCAACATGGCCTATGTTTGCCACATATACACCTCACCCAGGCATACAAAATATGTAGGCAGCTGATCTGCGCAATCTGTATATTGAGCTAGTTACACTTTATAGATGACTTGGTCAGTTCGCATTGCGAACACTGAACACAACAACACCATCTCCAGCACCACCAGCACCTGCTGGATACCAATTGGCTACTACTGGGATTAATCCACAAACAGTACATTCTTATAGGAGGCTGGCCTGGTTAGTAGTGGGTACCTAAGGTACTTACACCTTATACCAGGTCTAGTTATCCCTTATTAGTGAAATGTAGACGGTGTCTAGAAGCCAGGCTCTCTAGGGCTAGTGTGGATGAGCATCCAAGGTCTAACTAGGAGACATGCAAAGCTCATGCAACATCACTGTAGTCACACAGTACTCACACACATGAAAGAAAATACTCAGTGGTACAAAAATAAAGGTACTTTATTTTGGTGACACACTTGCCAAAAATACCATAGAAACTATACTCCCTTAGGAGGTAAGTAATATATATGATATATACACTAGTATCCAAAAACAAGTAAGGAAACAATTAGAAAACAGTGCAATTAATGAAAATCACTTTAGTTAGAAATTAGCCTAGGAGAACACAAACCATATACTAAAAAAATGAAATGTGAATGTCGGTTTCCCACATAGGCAAGTGTAATGTGTAGAGGGGCGCTGGGAGTATTAGAAAACACCAAAGGGAAGTAATAGAACCCACCCAAGAGCCCAGGCAAGTAGGAGTAAATCACAGGAACTTTCCTAAAACACACAAGAAAACAAAAAATAAGATAATGCAAGAACCAGAAGAGACTGCAACACACCAACAGTGGATTCCTGGATCTGAAGACCTGTGGAAGAAGGGGACCAAGTCCAAAAAGCACAGAAGAGTCCAGGAAGAACAGGAGCCCCTGCTAACCCGAATGAAGGTGCAAAAGAAGAACCACCGGTGGAGAACAACAGTCAGTACTGCACCCAAGAAGACGGATGCGGATTCCTGGTTGGTGCCGATGCTGTCCCACGCTGGATGAATGACTGCAGTCTGGCTTGCGTCATTGGATTCTGCCAACAAGCCTTGGTAAATGCAAAGTTTGTGGCTAGCAGAAAATGGTGCTGCCCGTGACCAGGAAGGACCAGGTTGACTCTACCCAGGAGGGGGACTCAGAGGGGACTCCCAGCAGTTCATAGAGCCCACAGAAGACCAGGCAGCATGCACAGGAGTCCCACAGCATGGGGTCAAAGAAGGTACAAAAGGAGGACCATGCAGCACTACACAAAGGGATCCCACGCTGACGGAGAACCACTCAGGAAGCTGTGCATTGCAGGAAGGAGTGCTGGGGGCCAGAGCTGCATGGTGCATGAAGAACTTCATGGAAGGATGCCAACAGGCCTTGGCAATGGCAAAACACGCAGTGCACGGGGGCACTGTCTTGTGTGGGGAGGCAAGCTCTTACCACCACCAAAGTTGGACAGTAGGGCGTCAGGAGCATCGTGACCACTTCAGTCCACTACCCATGCTGCTGGATCCACGCACTTCAGGATGGGGGACCCACACCACCTGTCATCGCTGCAGAGGGGTGCCTGCTGAAGCAAGGGCGTGACTCCTTCACTTCAAGGGAGATTCATTTGTTCTTCTGGTGCAGGCTGAAGACTGGCAGTCCTCGGAGGATGCATGACCTGGAAACAGTTGCAGTTGTTGGCAGGAGCTGAAGATATAATGTTGCAGAAGTCATCTTTGCTTCTTTGTTGCAGTTTGTAGAGTTCCTGGAGGGTCCAGATGCAGTTTCTTCAGTGAGAAGGTGAAGGAAAGGTTGCAGAGGATTCCTGCTGGCATCTTGAATTCCGAATCTGAAGAACCACCCAGGAGAAAGACCCTAAATAGCCCTGAAAGGGGGATTGGTTAGCCACACTGGTAAGCACCTCTGACGTTACCTGCTGGCACTGGCCACTCAACTGCTCCCAGAGTTCCCTGACAACTTGGAATCCAAGTAGGCAGAACCCAGGGACCCTCTAGATGAGCTCTGAGCACGACCCCTGGGGAGGTGATGGACAGAGGAGTGGTCACTCCCCTTTCCTTTGTTCAGTTTTGCGCCAGAGCAGGGACTGGGGGTCCCAGAACCGGTGTAAACTGAATTATTTTTAGAAATGGGGTCTTTGGTTGGCAGTCAGGTTAACCCCTGTCCAAGCAAGGACTCTCACTCTAGTCAGTGTAAGTCACAAACAATTCAAATAATCTTGTGCCCACCCTCTGGTAGCTTGGCACTGAACAGTCAGGCTTAACTTAGAAGGCAATGTGTAAAGTATTTGTGCAATAAATCATGCAATAACACAGTAGAACACCACAAAAATTCACCACACAGTGTTTATAAAAATATATAAGGGGTCATTACAACCCTGGCGGTCGGTGACCGCTAGGGTTAAAGTGGCATTCGTACCGCCAACAGGCTGGCGGTACGAAAACCCATATTTTGACCGCGGCGGTACCCCGCCATTTTACCCCCGGCAGTGATAATCCGCCAGGGCAGCGCTGCAAGAAGCGATGCCCTTGGGATTATGACTCCCCTACCGCCAGCCTGTTTCTGGCGGTTTGCACCGCCAGGAAGAGGCTGGCGGTAAGGGTACTCAGGGGGTCCCTGGGGGCCCCTGCACTGCCCATGCACTTGGCATGGGCAGTGCAGGGGCCCCCAGGTAGAACCCCGTCGCGCATTTGCAGTGAAATAACTAGCCGGCGGCAATGTTGATGTGCCTTTTCCGCTGAGCCAGTGGACGGTAACTCTGTTACCGTCCGCTGGCCCAGCGGAAAAGTCAAAATACGGAGCCAGCCATACCGCCAGCACTGGCGGTATTCTGGCGCCCGCAACCTCGGCGGTCTGCAAGGCAGACCGCCGAGGTTGTAATGACCCCCATAATATTTGTCTGGTAAGATGCAGGTCAAAACAATTAAGGTTCAATAAGTAAATGTTGAAATATCACTGTAAGAATGATATAAAGTGTTTTTAGTTTCTTAAAAAGCAACAAATGTCTCTTGAAAGCACAAAGTACCTGGTTTGCGTTCCAATTCTCCACAAGGGACCGCAGAGGAGGAGATGCGTGGAAAACGGGGAGGTGTGCGTAGATTTTTCCGGCGCACACAGACGATGCGTTATTGAGTTTTCATGCAGGGCAGGCTTTGAGTATATATCTGACGCATAGACTGGGATCCTTTTCAGGTTGCAGGGTTTTTGGACGCCCCGGGGACGATGCGTTGAAATCCGGTGCTTGCAAGATGAAGTCACAGGGGCTGCGTCAATCCAGTGGGCATTATGTGGAGATTTCTACCGCACGGCAGGCACTGCGTCGATTCCTCTCAGAAAGTTGGGCTGTGTTATTCTGGCTCAGCTTTGCATCGATCCAGTGGGCATGCGTTGAATTTCCGGTTGCTACATAGGTGCTGCGTCGATCTTCTCCTGGCGAAGTCGGGCTGCGTCATTACGGTTCGGCGTGTGGTGATTTTCTCACCGCAATGCAGGCTGTGCGTCGTTTCTTGCAGGCTGTGGGTTGATTTTCCCCACACAGGGAGTTCTCTTGCAGGAATTAAGTCTTTTTGGTCCTGAGACTTCAGGGAACAGGAGGCAAGCTCTATCCAAGCCCTTGGAGAGCACTTCTCAGCACAGCCAGAGAGCAGCAAGGCAGCAGGGCAAAAGCAAGGCAGCAGTCCATCTCAGAAAAGCAGTCAAGTGAGTCCTTTGAGCAGCCAGGCAGTTCTTCTTGGCAGGTTGCAGGTTCTGGTTTAGGTTTTCTTCTCCATGAAGTGTCTGAGTTGGTAGGGGCAGAGGCCCTGTTTAAATACACATTTGTGCCTTTGAAATAAGGGAGACTTCAAAGAGTGGCTTAGAAGTGCACAAGGTGCCCTTTCAGTTCCATCCTGTCTGCCAGGGTCCCAGTAGGGGGTGTGGCAGTCCTTTGTGTGAGGGCAGGCTACTGTCCTTTGACATGTAAGTGTCAGGCCCTCCACACTCCCAGCCAAGAAAGACCCATTCAATATGCAGATGTATGCAAGTGTGACTGAGCATCCTGTGTTTGGGGTTTGTCTTAGTGAATGCACAAGGGAGCTGCCAACTAAACCTAGTCAGACATGGATTGTAAGGCACAGAAGGATTTAAGTGCAGAGAAATGCTCACTTTCTAAAAGTGGCATTTCTAAAATAGTAATATTAAATTCAACTTCACCAGTCAGCAGGATTTTGTATTATCATTCTGGCCATACTAAATATGACCTTGTTACTCCTTTCAGATCAGAAGCTACCACACAAACAGTATATGAGGGTAGCCCTAATGTTAGCCTATGAAAGGAGCAGGCCTCACGGCAGTGCAAAAAAAATGTAGGAGTTTTACACTACCAGGACATATAAACTACACAGGTACATGTCCTACCTTTTGTCTACATAGCACCCTGCCCTATGGGTTACCTAGGGCCTACCTTAGGGGTGACATATATGTAGAAAAAGGGGAGTTTTAGGCTTCGCAAGTACTTTTAAATGACAAATTGAATTGGCAGTGAAACTGCACACACAGACCTTGCAATGGCAGGCCTGAGACATGGTTAAGGGGCTACTTAAGTGGGTGCCATAATCAGTGCTGCAGGCCCACTAGCAGCATTTAATCTACAGGCCCTGGGCACTTATAGTGCACTTTACTAGGGACTTATAAGTAAATTAAATAAGCCAATTGGGTATGATCCAATGTCACCATGTTTTAAGGGAGAGAGCATATGCACTTTAGCACTGGTTAGCAGTGGTAAAGTGCACAGAGTCCTAAAACCAGCAAAAACAGTGTCCAAAAAGTGGAGGGAGGCAGGCAAAAAGTTGGGGGTGACCACCCCAAGGCTGTCACGTCTAACAATTATGCAAGGAGGGCATCATCTGTGCCATTCAAAGCATTTCCAGAGGTTCTGGGAGGCTACTGCTCCCATTCCTGTAATACCTATTTCCAAAGGGAGAGGGTGTAACACCCCTCTTCCAAAGGAAATCCTTTGTTCTGCCTTCCTGGGCTCGAGCTGCTTTGCTTGCGTAACAGAAGGGCAGAAACTGTCTATGAGGTGGCAGCAGCTGGAGCTGCCTTCAAAACCTCCGAAGGCTGTTATGGCAGAACTGGTGGCCCTCTAAGGAGCCCCCAGAGTGCATGGAATTATACAACCAATGCTTTGAAAAGCCTTGGGGTATGATTCCAACATGTTTGATACCAAACATGGCCATATTCGGAGTTACCATTGTGAAGCTGGAAATAGGTAATGACCTATGTACAGTGCACACGTAAAATGGCGTTCCCGCTCTCACGGGGTCCGGTAAAATGGTCCTGGACATTGTGGGGGAACCTCTGCTAGTGCAGGGGTGCCCCCACACACAGGTACTCTCCATCCTGCCTTCAGGGCTAGAAGGCCTGCAATAGGGATGACTTATAAGTGACCTGGTGCAGTGTAAATGGCAGTGAAAGGGTGCATGCATCATTTCATACAGGCTGCAATGGCAATCCTGTAGAAGCCTTTGAATGGCCTCCCTGTGGGTGGCAAAAGAAACGCTGCAGCCCATAGGGATCCCCTGGAACCCCAATGCCCTGGGTACCTAGGTACCATATACTAGGGACTTATGAGGGGACACCAGTATGCCAACTTTGGGTGAAATACTGGGTTACCAGTATGCAGTTACAAAATTTAGAGGAGAGAGAGCATAATCTCTGGGGTCCTGGTTAACAGTATCTTCAGTGAATATAGTCAAACACACTGACAGGCAGAAAATGGGGGTAACCATGCCAAAAGGAGGGTACTTTCCTACAATTATATCATGAGCAAAGGCCCACGGAACAAGAGAAAATCCCCTTCCCGATAGCCCAGAAAACAAATCAGCTGAAAGCTGTGTTTCCCCATACGGGACCACAGGAAAAACATAGAATTCTCAGAATGTGCTTGCCCTTCGGGATGATTCTCTCGGTGGATGACTGCACCACATGTGGTAGGCTTCACTGCAATTTATACTACCACACATGGTACCTCGACACTTGCAAATTTACCAGAAGTGTTAAAACAGATACAGAATAAGCACAGGGCTGCACCAGCCCTCGACTTGGGGATGAAACTGATGCACAACTTTGACGCAGTCTCCTCAGTCATATTCAGTAACATTAAAGGGGAAGCGGTAGCGCTGGCCATACACCAGCGACTCCAAGAGATTCCACACCTGGAACAGGAGAAACAGCTACCAAAAATAATTTCCTACACCTATTCCAGTATAGGACGGGATAGTTTGGGAGCCAAGACGAAAAAGCCTAAAATACATGGTACCACCACTAAGGAAGGTACTAAACAAGCACAGGAGGGTTCTAAAAAGCAATGAGATAAACAAAAACAAATTAAAGACAGACGAAGTCAGAGCAGATTCTCCACACTCGGAGAACTCCGACAGGGGATATAATTTCAGAAATAGAAGGAATTTAAAAGCTCCTGACAGTTATACTGATTCATGTCCCTCTCGTTCCTTTCAGAATGTACCGGATAGACGTAGCGAGAGAGTGGGCCAATCAGAGCGATGTCCTGACTACTTGAAGCAGAAGAACAACTCACCACAGTCTTCAGACAAAAAAGAAGATAAGTTCCCACAACAAAAGCCACAGTTTAAAAAGAAAAAGATGGTAGCACTGTCAATACAAAATGCCAGTACACTTGAGAACGTTGCTGAAGAACAAGATGTGGGCAGTGACTCTGCTAGACAGCAGAGCAGAGGTCACAAAATGTCACCAGAGCCTGAAAGATTATCTGAAGGTGACGGCAACTAGCGACTTTATTGCAGTCAAGACTGCGGACGGGCGTATTCTCCAACCCAACAGGGTTTCTGATTTAAATATCCAAATTGAGGGAAACAGTGAGTGCACCATTAGTGTGATATTCTGGGATTAACTTAGTTGTGATATCCTGCTGGCCGAGAGGGACTGGCCACCTGAGGACGTCCGTAAGCTCCCACATGGGGAAGATGTCATTTTGCCTTTCTCTGATCTTGTTCCAGAGGTGGTAAAACAAGCCTATGTTGTCAACTGGGCTATAGTGCAGGCACCTGCGCTATACTGCAACCATGTAGGCTGGGACAAGGATTCTCCTTGCCATGTAGTACCTATTAGGTCTACACCCCAGCCTCAGTCACAATGGGCCATATGTACGAACACATTTCCCCATAGACACAGAATGGGTAAAACCCTTTGCTACATCTGGCCCAATATCCTGTTAAACACGAAGCTAGAGCTCCAGTGAGGGAGATCCTCACTCAGCTCGAGCACCAGAGAGTAATTGATCCCTTTGTCTCTGCAATAAATAACCTGTAATTCCCTGTTGCAAAACCAGACCATTCACACAGAATAGTCTTAGATTACAGACACTTAAACAGTCACACACGCACATATGCAATACAAAATTCACACAGCTCAGCACTAAGTAAAAACATAGGGGGTCATTATGACCCTGGCGGAAGGCGGAGAAGCGGCGGTAAGACCGCCAACAGGCTGGCGGTCTTTTTTTTTGTATTATGACTATGGCGGTTACCGCCATGGTCATCCGCCGGTTTCTCCGTTCCGCCCGCCAGGCTGGAGACCTGGGTCTCCAGCCCGGCGGCCGTCACTATACCGCCGGCGGTATTTTGACCCGGCTTACCGCCGTGGATTTCCTGCAGTTGGAACCGCCATGAAATCCATGGCGGTAAGCACCATCAGTGCCAGAGAATTCCTTCCCTGGCACTGATAGGGGTCTCCCACACCCCGACTCCCTCCCCTACACCCCCCACCACCCCTGCCACCCCCCAAAGGTGGCAGGGCCCCCCTCCCCACCCCGACCCCCAACATCACAGAACTCACACACACATGACACGCACGCAGGCACCACCAACACACACCGACATACATGCCTACATTCACAAACACAGTCAGACACGCACACCCACATACAAACATACACGCACCCATCCATACAGACATACCCACAGACATACACGCACTCATTCCCAAAACACGCAACACCCCTGCAAGCATACACGCACTCACACACCCCCTCTACATACACAGACGCACCCCCCCATGCACCCACACAACACACAACACTCCCCCAACCCCCTCCCCTAACGGACGATCGACTTACCGGTTCCGTTAATCCTCTGGGAGGGGACGGGAGCCATGAGGGCTGCTCCGCCGACACCACACCGCCAACAGAACACCGCCACGCCGAATCACAGGACGTGATTCGGTGGGCGGTGTTCTGTTGGCGTGGGGGTGAAGGTGGAGCAACCTCCACTTCCCCGCCGCCCGCCAGTATGGCTGTTGGCGGCTCTCTGTCGGAAAAAGGACGGAGAGCAGCCAACAGTCATAATACGCCGAGCGGCAAACCGCCACTACTGGCGGTCTTCCGCACGGCGGTCCCTCGGTGGTCTTGTAAAAAGACCGCCGAGGTTGAAATGACCACCATAGTGCATAAGAAATACAAAACAACATTGGATATTGCCAATGTTTTTTCTGCCAAAACTTAGCACACAAAAGTCGGGACTTGAGTACATTCTCATTTGGCTCACAAAAACGCTTCTGCTGTTTTCCCCAAGGCTACAAGAACAGCCCAGGGCTGTTTTCAGCCCGTGTAACATCAATATTGCATGATATTGATCACTAGGCGTTGTCCTATGTGGATGACATCTCTTTCACAGATGACGACCTCAACATTCATCTTGCAGGCTCGATCGGATCGTTCTAGGACTCGCTGCCCTTCGTTGCAAATTCAGTTTTAGGAAAACAAAAATAGCCTTTCTCAACGTACTGTTTCTGGGATACGAGCTATCAAACGAGGGCACGAGCCTGGCCCGCACTTTTTAGAGAAGTGTGCTCAACTCCAACCTCCAAATACAATCAAGAAATTACAGTCTTTACTAGGTTTCTTTGACTTTGGCAGAACATACATTCCTGACTATGCAGCAGCACATACATGCATCCTTCAACAGGACATACTAGAAGCAAAACACTTGCACACCTGTGACAATAAAACAAATTTGGTCAACAGAATAATTGCTGGTGCCATTGGGTTCACTTATGTCACCTTTAAAGAAGGGAGACACGGTGCCTATAGCATATAAATCATATTTATATTCCAATGCAGAACAACGCTTTGCACCCACAGAAATAATTCTAACTGCAGTTCAGATGGCTTTCATTTAGAAGAGGTCACTTGCCCAAGGGAAACACATTATTGTTGTTACCCCAGTACCAGCCTTAGAGGCTGTCACCAAAGCAAGTGTTCCTAACGCTAAAGCATTACATCCACATTGGATTCAGTGGGCAATCTCCCTGACTGCTGCTAATGTTGATTACATCTTTGTTCCAAAACTTCAGACACAAGAATTTCTCCAATATGAACAGGAGTATCCCGCACCTCTAGACATCTTGCCACTTGACAGATACCATACTGTCATTTATACTGATGGTTCAGCACAACCAGCTTTAGGTACCAAACATCAATTCTCAGTTGCTTGCGCAGAAATGAGTGGTCTGATGAATGATGGTGTATTCCACCCTCACAATACCTACAAGCAGACTCTTGGGGACTTCAAAGCTCAGCAGGCTGAACTTAAAGCCCTTATCATAGCGCTAAAACATACCGATCCAGGACAACTCACCTTGATTGTCTGTAATTCATACTACTGTGTTCAGTCATACAATGATTACCTTAATCATTGGTGATTGAACGGGTTCAAAGACTCCAAAGGGAACACCATAAAACACAGGACACTGTGGAGGAGGGTGGCTGATCTGAAGGATAAGCTACTGAGAGCTCATGTAGTTCATAAATTGGGCCATCAACGTGTAGGAGTACATGTTATTTGCAATACTTTGGCTGACCAAGAGGCCAAGTTAGCAGTAGCTACAGCTTTTGTGGCTGCAGTGACTCTTTCTCAGACGAGATTGGATAATTAAATAATGGCTGCCGTGAAAGCTTTGACTGAAGGCAAGCCTCTCCCAAAAGCATACCCTACAAAATATTCTTATTGCATCAGTGCACAGAACAATTATTTTTACAACACTTCCTGGGGTTGGGGATGGGGTGATCCCCAAGCAAGACCAGGGATTAGATCTAATCGAAGCAGCACATGAGGGTATCACCTCTGGTATTGCGGTCACAATAACGCTCTTACAGAAATGTTTCTGGTGGCCAGGTCTATACAAGCAGACCAAGCAATATGTCCTTTGCTGTGACATTTGCCGGCTGATAAAGGACTCAAACATCAAGCCCCCTCTGCAGACATCCCTCTTAGTGTCCAACAGGCTACTACAATGTGTGTACCAGGACCATTGTGGTCCCCTACAACCTGATGGTGCATACAAATACATCTTAGTTGCTGTAGATTCTCGTTCTAGATTCCTGTGGGTATGGCCTTAGCGGTCGCCTGACACTCGAACTGTTATAAAAGACTTGCTGATCTTTATCGGTACATATGCGGTTGCAGCATTCCATTCTGGCCAGGGCCCTGCTTTTCCCTCTAAGGCATTCAGGGACACCATGGGGATGATGGATCTTGAACTCCATTACTCCTCACCCTACCATGCAGAGGGAAATTCAGTCGTGGAGAGGAGGATTCGAGATCTAAAGCAGTCCTTAACAGCTACAGTAATAGATTCTGGCCGCAGCTGGCTTCATCACCTATATGGGTTCCAGAGGGCACTGAATATTCTGCCAAGAAGGTCCTTGGGAGGACGCAGTCCTTATAAGGTCTCTTTAGGATGCCTATGTATGGCCTAGATCTAGATGGCCCTGGTTTGGTGGCAGCAGCTACACCTTTTGACATAAATGAACGTCTCACTGCCTTACAGGAGCTTCAGCAATTTTGGGATGATAGATCATCCGCCAGTGCTGCCACTTTAGGAATAAGGGATTTGCAACAACCTGTACTGCCTGGATTCCTAAAGTCAGGGAGCTGGTTTATGAGAAGATCGCTGTGAAGAAGGAATTCCGGCCATCCTAGAGAGCACCAGTCCAAGTCCTGGGAATACAAGGTATCAGAACTGTCATCCTACTACCGCTGCCTGGCTACAAAGCAAACAGATTTGTCTCCATTGACAACATCAAACTTCACCATGTGGCCGATCCTGCACAGTAGACCCAGAGGTCCCTTGGGGAGTTCCCGGTCCCCTCTCACTACCCAACAGGACATACCTCTTCAAAGAAGAAACAACAACACTTCTGACTGCAACAGCATGTCCAACAATGCTGAAAATGCCTTCACGAGCATGGGGAGGGCAGAAAATTAGCTTTTCCTGATTCCGGTCACCACTTCAACGTCAGCACCTGTCCAATATGTAACTGTCTTCTACTCCAATACCACACAAACTGACGACATCGTCTACTACGAGCCTCCACGTGAAGTGGGTCCATCCACCAGCTCCTGTGTTTGCAGAGACTGCTTCTGTTTTTTTCATCGACCTTGATGACTTTTCTTCAACTTCGTCCGCACCTGCTACTGAAACTGTATCAAAGACACATAAGCTGTAACTATGGCTTAAAAATAATTATTTAATTTATCCATGGAACTATCTGTGGTCATTTCTGACATTGCTTGCATTTTTCTCTATGGATTGGTTTTGTGACTCTTTTCTTCTTGCTTATAAATGGTCATTACCTTCCTGAACGCTCATCTGTTGAGCCATTGGATAAAGTTCTCACTCCATATATTTCCTCACATAAGGTCCAAAGAGACTTGTCCCTTGTGAACATTTCAGCAGTACTGATTCCTGATGGAATTGTGTGGGATAAAGTTCCATTTGATATACATAGGCCTATTGAGGTCATTCAAATTTCATATGTCTTTAAAATTTCAATGACTGATGTAATTACACCTGGTGTTGTATCTTATGACTGGGATGTCCAAACAGTTGATTCCATGTTAGACAAAATGAAGGATTACACTGTGAAAGTGATGATGTGCACACCAACAAAAAGAATTATGGGGAAATGTTCTGTTATAACAACTGGGGACATTACTACCTGCACCGTGCAATCAGACACAGATCAGTTTTCAATTACACACAGTGGAAACACTGGTCAACTCCTCTTGTGGGGAGCCTAAAACATTATTCAGATACATTCATATTTTTCTGGGCATGATGTTAAGAATGCAGAGTCATTTTATTTCAAATTACCACCTCCATAAATTAGGAAAATATTGCTAACAAACACAAAATTAATTTACTCAGATTCCTTTGTTAGCCATCTTGTATTTGAAGGTTACGAATACTGAAAGAACACTATTGATGTAAAGAGTGTATTGGGAATACAAGATTGGCAAATTCAGGGTAAGGAAGCTTTATTTCGAGCATGCCTTATTCCTGTGCAAATTATCTTTTTAAATGACACAATATAACAGACATCCTGTCTGGGGTTAGCAAAAATGAAGGAAACGAATGGACAATAGGCACAAATGGGTGTCAGGCACGTTTTGTGAATTCCTCAGGGGGTTTCAAGATTAGCTGGCTGGACCCTTGCTTTGTTTCAGGTCAGAACTTGGATTTAGTTATTACATACAGTGTGGGTAAACTGCCAACAGTGGTTAAAGACTAACACCTTAGCAACAGTTAGGGAACATATTAGTACTCTTTCTGAAGATATAGAATTGCAGGACTTCTTGTTAGGTCCAAGAAAGCCAAAGATTAATCTATGCCATATACAATGAGATTTGGAAGCTTTCTCAAATAGAAGCTACTGCGCATTTAAGGTAGATAGGTAGAGAGAATTTGGAAAAGATTTTAGCTCTTGTCGATAATGGCATTAAAACTCTGTCCAACAGGATTTACTCCTTTAATAACATAGTGTCATCTGCGATAGACATCATTCAGAATGACATGTCCTTTTTACACTGTGGACCAAGTCAGCTGCGTTCCATCATGAAGTTAGGTTGGACACTACAGATTCTGAAAAATGGCTACGCTCCATTGAAGTATATTAACAGTTGTGACTTGTTTGCTGCTTTTAATTTATCCAGGGAACAACAGACAATGGCTAAAAGGGAAGTGAGTTTCACCATACGTCATATAGAAAAGTTACAAAAGTTGCCTTTCACAGTTACAGAGAGTGCATCGACAGTTTGGCTCGTACATGGCATTATAAATCTACCCATTTTCACCGTTCGTTTTTTGAAATGCCTAAAACATCTTACCATGGGCAGATATGAGTGACTAGGTGATATCTATATTAAAGAAGAGTGGGAGTTGCCCTTTGAATATAAATGTCTGAACGGCGAAACAGAGGTCTTTCTTAGTTGAAGCGAATGTGAGACTACTGTTAGTCAGTAAATGATTTGTAAACAGGTGTCCCTTCATGGCCTTTGCAATGTGGGGGTTACTCCTGTGTCTTTGATTCATCTGGAATTTCATTTACTTGTTATGTGGTGCTAAATGACCAAAGCTGTTGCAGTATGCGACCAGGAATTGCCTGTGCAATTGCAGACGCTAAGGTCATAACATTTTGCGGATATGTCCCTTCCCCTACACAAGAGATTAGAGTAACAGAAATGTGGCCTCACATTGATCCTACTAATGTAATTTATGACAAGCTGAGCAGACTAAAGGAGCTACTGTTCCAGAAACAAGTTGCGTTGACATCGGCTAGAGAGAAGTATGCTCTCCAGATAGCAAGATCATCAGCCGAGATACAATCCCTAATAAATACCAACTTCCCCAAGCATTTTGGAGAGCTGGTATCCAGAATATTCAATGCTAGGAGCACTACAGGGATTGTGCATTTCTTTAAGGCTGTCGGTCTGGGTTTGTGTCCAGCTTCCAGACTGTCTTCGGAGTCATTCCTTCAGCCATCCATTTACTCTTTTCCGGTGTGTATGACGGCTTCCCTGTGACTTTAGCATTGATCGGCAGGATGCTGCTGCTGCTGTTTCTGATATGTAGTGGTTGTACCTTCTCAGCTAAGCAGAGTGATGGAGCTACTACCATTAGCCCAACTGTGCTGTGATTGAATGGTACTGTTCTTTAGTGCTCCGTTGCTGGAAGAATTGGAGCATAATTGGTCACTGTCATTCTGAACAGTCCTTTGGTGTGTGCAGCCAGTCTTTCATTACACCTGGTACCTCTTTGAACATCTACTTTCGGTGTGCCTTGCCGTTACTCCAGTGCCTCCTCTGGACAAAGAACTGCTGATGTTCCAGATGAGGGTTCATTCACGGTCATGCCCCATGAGACTGAGGCTGATTTGAGAGGCCATTTACAAGCCGCCCTTGGTGGACACTTTGGATGGTGCTGCTATCATGGGTGATCCTGCATCTCAGGCTGTTGCTCACTACTTCTCCGTGGATCCATCTGCAGTCCTGTCATTGATCTAACATCTGGCGATGTGGCTTCTTTCTTGAATGCATTTCCTTTTGATGGCTTCAAAGGCATTCTTCAAGATCATGACTACTGTTAAATAAATTTGACCATTGGCCTATTCTAAAGTTTTAAAGTTTGCCAACATTATCTTTAACTTTGGCCTGCTGTGCTTGTCATGGTTAACATTCTGTCTGTTTGTATGTTCGGCATTTTTAGCTTGGCTTCATTCACTTTCTCTGGCTTCATCATCATGGTGTCATACTTGTTCCAGCAATAGGGAGGGTGTAGTGGATCCTATTTAGTTTTAATGGGAATCAGAAGTTTAGCTTAGCCTTTGGCTTGCACGCCTGTGCCCCTGTCACCCAGTGACTTTTAACCTACTTAGCTTGCTCTGTTTTAGTACATTTATTTAATGATTTCTTCCAAGATGGCTGCCATGTTTATCGTTAGGAAGGTGTGCCACTCTGTAAAGGCGTCACTAGCAGCATCAAAGATAAATGAGATATGTAGGTATTCACATTATGTACTTTCCCACTTTAGTGTGACAGTAACATAATGTACCTTTTCAGGGAATTGTTTATATAATTGCCGCCCCAAGCATGCCATCTCATCTATTGTTTGGGAACATACCTCAGACAGAGGTCCTACAAGATCTGTATAAATACATCTCACACAGACAAGATAATCAGAGGGATTCTACCAGATGCCATTGACGCTATCTATGCTACATGTTGCCTTGATGCTGACCTAGCATTTGTGTCCCCATGGAGTCTGATCTAGACCCTCATTCCAAGGTAACAAGGGTTGAGGGGCTCCTCTCCTGGACATGGTACTGACAGATTACGTTTAGCACAGCTAGCTCTCTTTAGGTTAGACATTAGCAGTGGCAGCCGGCAGGTTTAGGAGGGAGGGGGGCGGGATACACACACATACACACACACACACACACTCATTCTTTCACACACAGACACGCACGCATGAACATCCATTAACAACACTCATACCATTCAAACATGCACGCATGCACCAAGCATTCATTTTAAAAGATCGCACACTCATTCTTTCACACACACACGCACGCACGCACATCTATTAACAACACTCATAACTCTCAAACATGCACGTGCGCACCAAACATTCAATTTAAAACATCACACACACACTTACTTTCAGCCTCCAGGTTCCAGGAGGGTTGGGACTGCTGCCTTCCCTCATTGGCTGACCGGCTGGGACTGCTGCCTTCCCCCATTGGCTGACCTTAGGTCAGCCAATGGGGGAAGGCAGCAGTCCCAACTTCGTCACAGAGTGGGATGGGGTCAGTGAGACTGCTGACCCCACCCCACTCTGTGACGAAGTGTCACTGATTGACACTCGCCCTGGGCACTTCAGGGCTTAAACATGAAGCGCCCAGGGAGAGTGTCAATTGGTGACGCTTTCCTTGTCACCCAAGGGAAGGCCTTGAGGCACCTTTGCTGAGCCGAGGAGGTCACGCCCATAGGAGCTGTGACCTCCTCAGCCCAGCAAAGTTCAGCTCAGGAAGCCAGGAGTCTGTGCAAATCGCACTTGTCTACTCCTGGCTGCCTGAGCTGAGCATTGAGAGTGTCTGTCAGGCTGACCTTTATTCAGCCTGACAGACACTCTTCATGAGGGGCAAAAGGTGGGGGGGTGTGGCCCCTCCGCCCTAAAGGACGGGCTGCCACTGGACATTAGGTTCATCATGCTAGGGTATTTGGACCCATTTCACATCTATTTCATATTTCATGTTATTGCAAGATGATGAGGGTCTTTGTATTCATGACTCTCATTGTTACCACTCTGTTTCTTGCATTGTTCATTATCCTAATCATTGTAGCCCATGCAATTTACAGTAGATTGCAGTCTTGTTAATAAAACCTATTGAAAACGTCACTGCATCTCTTTCATTGCCTGTGTATTTGACTGAGACATGTTGCTCATGTGAGAAAAGGGTAATCTCCGTTTAACCACAACCTCTCTGAGAAGTCACACTCTTGAGTCCATGCGTAAAGGCTGCCACAAATCACCTTTTACTGTTTTTGTTTTTTGGTGAGGTAATGTTTGTGAGGCGGGAGGGTTGGGCCGACGGTTGTGACTTGTTGTAGGATTGGCCACAAACAAAAGTACTGTCATTCCGAAACCAGCTGTCTTGCCTAGAGCAAGAGTCAAACTACAACAAGACTCACACACCCACTCACAGACCCATTCACAGACTCATGTACTCATTTACAGACCTACTTAGACACTCACACATCCACTCATAGACCCACTCAGAGACTCATGAACCTACTCACAGACTAACTCAGACTCATGCACCCACTCAGAGACTCACTCACAGACCTATTGAGACACTTATGCACCCATTCACAGACCCACAAAATCTCTCACACTCTCACTGACAAACCCATACACCCACTTACCATACCAACCTACACAGGCACTCACACACCCATTTTGAAACCTTACAGATGACAGTTACAAAATACAATTTAAAATGACTCAAAAAATCAAATGTTACAGGTACGTTATAGTTGCAAACTAGAAGTTCAAAAACTTTAAAAATTCACTTAAAAAACAAAGGTTACAGGGATGTTATAGTTAGGAAATAGAATTTAAAAAACCTTGGAAATTCACTGAAAAAAACAAAGGTTACAGGGACGTTATAGTTAGGAAATAGATTTTAAAAAACCTTAAAAATTCTCTGAAAAAACAAAGATTAAAGGGACGTTATAGTTTGGAAATAGAATTTAAAAAACCTTAGAAATTCACTGAAAAAAACAAAGGTTATAGGGACGTTATAGTTAGGAAATACATTTGAAAAAACCTTAAAAATTCTCTGAAAAAACAAAGATTAGAGGGACATTATAGGTAGGCACATATTTCACTCATACAAAACCATAGAAATTCAGCAGTTATAGTTACCTGAGCTAACTATAACATGCCCCTGCAATGTACTGCTTATGACCTTTCATATTACATATCTCGTGACATGGTCAGTGACATTATGATGGCATCTCAAATGACACCCACTCACACACCCATTCACTCTTACACCCACTCTCACACCCACGCAGACACTCACACACACAATCCCCTACAGATAATCTCATACCCATGTGATACCAAGGCTGACACTCAGACCCAGTCACACACCCATACAGACATTCTTACACCCACTCCCACACCGAGTCTCATAAACACTCACATGTCCATACAGACACACTATAGTTGCAAACTAGAATTTCAAAAACTTAAAAAATTCACTTAAAAAAGCAGAGGTTACAGGGATGTTATAGTTAGGAAATAGAATTTAAAAAAACCTTAGAAATTCACTAAAAAAACAAAGGTTACAGGGACGTTATAGTTAGGAAATCAATTTTAAAAAACCTTAAAAATTCTCTGACAAAACAAAGATTAGAGGGCCGTTATAGGTAGGCACATATTTCACTCGTACAAAACCAAATAAATTCAGCAGTTATAGTTACCTGAGCCAACTATCACATGCACCTGCAATGCACTGCTTATGACCTCATATTACATCTCTCATGACATGGTCAGTGACATTATGACGGCATCTCAAATGACACCCACTCACACACCCATTCACTCTTACACCCACTCTCACACCCAATCCCATGCAGATAATCGCATACCCATTGTGATACCCAGGCTGACACTCAGACCCAGTCACAAACTCAAACAGACATTCTTACACCCACTCTCACACCGAGTCTCATAAACACTCACACATCCATACAGACACTCTCACACCCACTGTGACACCCAGACTGACACTCTTACACCCATACAGATACTCTCACACTCACTCTCACACCCAGACAGACACTCACACACCCACTCTCAAACCAAGACAGGCACTGTCAGCCACTGTGGCACTCAGGCTGACACTCTCACACCCACTGACACACCCATAAAGATAATAATTTCACACCCACTATCATGCCCAGACACACTCACACCCACTCTCACATCCAGACACTCTCACACCCACTGTGACAGCCAGTCTAAAACTCATACACCCACTCACACACCCATACAGACGCTCTCACACCCATTCTCATACCCAGAAAGACACTCTTCCAACCACTCACACAACCAAGCACTCAGACACCCACTCTGACACCCATGCAGACATTCTCACACCCTCTCTCATGCCCATATAGACACTCTCACACCCACTGTGACACTCAGGCTTACACTCTCACACCTAAAACACCCATACAGACATTCTCACACCCACTCTCACACTCAGAAAGACACTCTCACACCTCAACAGATACTTTCACACTCACTGTGATAGCCAGGCTGACACTGTCACACCTGCTCACACACTCATACACACACTCACATCCACTCTCACACCCAGGGAGTGAATGTCATATGAACTGGCACATCCAGACAGATACTCTCACACTCATTCACATAAAACTATTAAACAACCACTGACAGATACTGAAGTGTTGTTGTTGTGTATTGGATGAGTGCTTTTGTTTTGTGAATCCACAATGGATCCACAGATTTGAGTGAGAGTTTTAAAAATAGGAATTGAAAAATTATTACATATGTCTGTAGTAAAAGGATTGGATCTGAAAAGAGCTATTGTGTTTATGATGTGTAGGTGATAACTACACATAAACCAGAATGCAGTCTTTCAAGTTCTAGAAGAAAACCCTGTTGCCTTTCTCTGTCAAGTGAACTCCATCATTTCTATATAAACTATCTAAATTGAAGCATAAATTACTGTGGTACATATAGCCCGTGTTATGGTCTCTGAGGAATGCAGAAACAGTTTCATTAACGTCTTTACTGGATTTGTCTATTTGTGAACAGAATTCACATGACCTCTTCCACGTCTGCCTTTGGCAAACGTAAGACAAATCAAAGGCAGTGTGTGGGAAAAGCACCATTAACTTTCCAAAGGTATCTTTCATTAGGATTTCCAATTCTGCCCCAGTAACTGTGCCGAGGGCTTTGCAACCACAGTGCACAATCATAATGTCTGGATGTTGGCAATCCATATTGCTTTCAACCAGAGCAAACAGTTGATGCCACTTTAACCCTCTCTGGCCAACCCAAGTAATATCCACATTAGATAAACCCAGATCTCTGTCAATGCCACTCTTTCTAGCACTCTCTCAGGTGTAAAACACAAAACTATAACCCACAATCCACACTCTGAGCATTTTGGTGGGAATCTGGAGTATCACACAAGAGAAGGCTGTAGCTGAATGAGGCAGAGTTGAAATGAAAATCAGTTAAAATTGAGGCTACTAGCTCCAGTTTATAAGAACACGTCTGATGGAATGTTGTAAATATGCTGGGCCCAAAAAGTAAGTAGTGGTATTCTGATAAAAGTAAGTAGATGTGTGATTGGCTTTGGAGAAATAACAAAAAAAGTATTGATGTTTGGGTTATGCTTACAATTCCAAACACTCAACCACACCTGCTACAGTTGGTTTAGAAGTTAGCATGCTGCTCTCAGAAAGTGTTGTGAACTTGAGACCTACTGCTGGTAAAGAATGTTTCAAAATAGGTTACCATGGTAACAGAGCTAGGGAAGCTTGGGGTTAAGGGAACAAAAAAGACTAGACTGTGGATAGTTCAAGTATAAAGTTACCATAAAGTATGCTTGGGCATAAATGTTTTGACCTATACAAAGAGGAGTATGAATTGTATTGTTTAAGAATCGTTTATCAAAATGAAGCTCAGGCTCCCGTATGGATCTGCGGATCCACCATGAACTTACATGGGGGACATGCTGAGCGCCATGGTGGAACTGCAAATCTGCCCAAAACCTCTACCAAACTGTGATTTCTTTTGAGGAGTATTCGAAGGGGTTACTATACTGAACATTCACAAGAGGTATAACATAAGGCAAATATGAAAAGGAGGTGGTGATTGGTTTTCTGACTGAGTAACCTTGCAAGCAAAGTTGAAAAGTTGGCCATTACTGGTTGCCTTGTATGAGAGTGGTGTACCATTCTTCTGCTTGGTTTTTCACATTTTCAGTGAGAAGAAACTCTAACTGACACTGAGAGGCATACAGACTAGCAAATACATTTAACAGACATGTGAATTAAAGTGTAGTCTAAGTAAAAATGTGTTGTAAAAGTAATGACTGTACATGAAGTGGATGAAAGTGAGCAGCATGTTCAGAAACAATAAAAAGGAACATAAAAAAGGGTATGTGATGAAAATCAGAAAACGTATAGTGATCAGTACGGGAGAAAGACAAATGCAAAGAGTAACAACACTGAGGTATACAATGATATACAAACTAAGATATCTACTCAAACACTAACACATGCAATAACACAGTCAGGAAAACCATCATCTTTACACTGACACCCAGGATATACCTATATGTGAGTATATCATATATACTCTGACATCCTCTAGCACAAACTCATACATACACTGAGACATCCAGCCAAACTGTGATGTATATGCTGACAAACCAAGGCACACATTGATCCATACACTAACACACTCAGGCACACAGTAATGCTTACACTGACACACCCAGATGCACAGTGATGCATACACTATCATCTTCAGGAACAAAGTGATGTATACACTCACACAATCTGGCGCATAGTGATGGATACACTGAGACTCCCAAGCAGACACTGATGCATATGTTGACATACCAAGGCATACTCTGGAGCATATGCTGAGACATCCAGGCAAACAATGATGTATATGATGACACACATATTGGAAGCAGTTTTGATGGGACTTGATATCTTGGTGCTTCTTTTCATAACAATGATGATAGTTGTGCTATGGTGCACCCCAACTAAATATGTAGGATATAGAGGCAAAGAGCAGAGTTTCATATTAAGCAGAAAACAAGGAGAATGATGGATGGAGGAGCTTGATTAAATGACGCTATAGCATTTCAAAGGAGGGAAATGTGGACTCCATTTTGATTCGGGTTCCAATTTGTGACACTCAATAGGAGAAAGCCTGCAAAATGTGCACAGGCTTGTTGGCCTCCCCCAGGGAACTTAAACTATCTGTAACACTATTGTAACCAAAAGGTCTTCGGAAATGATACTATCACAAGTGTATGTGACAAACTGTTGCTATGCTTTATTTGCTGATTTAATAAATCAGTTCCCATGTATAGCCAAAGGATTTATTCTGATTATTTATTGGTTAAATGATTGAAAAAACCCTATTGTTTTATCAAGCAATTGACTCTCATTGGCTGTGTATCATTTGTGCAATTTATATTGTAATCTATAAAACCCCATGTTCTGTAATTTGAGCCAATCCGGCATGGTACTTAGATTTTCGTAATTGATGAAGATAAAGTTATACATGAAATTTTACTGCTGTGTGTCATTATTAATTATAGGCTTCTACAATGTAAAATTTGGTGGGATGATGAACAAACGTCCACCATAATTGTTCCTGCTTCTACCATCTACCAATACCTCAGTTTACAGTATGACATTGGGACCAATGTAAATGTGTGCTCAGCGTGTTGTGCCCATCATTAGCACATGCAAGCACGCGCACAGACAACCAGATACCTTACATGCACACACACATGCTGTGGGGACTCACATGCACACTGACACTGTGGAAAAAACATATGCATGGCCAACCCAATTGGATGACTTAGCATCCTGAATCCACTTGACTGGCTCCCTGAGGTCTCACAAGATTTGGAAGTATTGGTGGCCATTTTTTAGCCTTAAAATTATAAATGGCCACACCCAGTACATGCCTTACTTGGCAAACCAGTGTTCCAGCAGTCAGCTTACTTACCTGAACTTTGTTCTCCTGGCACCCGCGACCACATCTTCCTGGACCTCAGTGTCACCGCAAGTACCTCCCAACTATTCAGCATCACCGCAACATCAGTAAAGCTGCACAAATACAGAAAAAGACAAAGGAGCAAAATAAGTACCCTGGTGTAAAATGCGCACAGCCATGAGTGTCTAGACAAGCAATCATTCAACTTTGCAGGACATTAATACTGAAAGCTACAGATGCAAAGACTTCCACAGTGCCAGTACTTTGAGACTTTTGAGGAAGGTGTCCTTTATTTTTTTTAAATCCATTTTTATTGCCATTTACAACATGTTGGTAAGTACATTCCACATTCTATTTTTTATTTTCAACATTCAGTCATATATACCAGAACAGTAATTAACAATGAAAAGAAACCCATCACAGATATTTGTTTTTGGATGATCTCTTATGCACAACTGAGTCAACTGCCAGTCTAGCAGTCGTCCTTTCTAAGATAGACTGGTTGCCAGTATGAAGTGTGAATATCCATGTAATCTAGTGTATTCTGAGCACTTCTGATGTGCTTCGTGGTTTCCCATCTATACCAGAGCATCCTATAGGTCTATGGGTTCTGGTGTTGTACTAAGAATGAGGGTGTTTTGGGGATAAGAGATCAATGACTAATAAACTATTTGACATAAAAAAGAAAACTGAGAAACAAAGTCCCTGGGAGTGAAACCTTAAGTGGTTTTACACTCGACATCAAGAGAGGACTCTTCAGTGGGTCTTAACCCCCAAAATATATCTAGGTATCTCGGCTGGACCTTCAGTGGGCCTACAGAAGCAGGGGCAGGTGGTGCAGTCAACCCGACCAACTACTGTTTTCCATTAGGGTCAGTGTGTTTTGTTCAGATTTGCACATATGTTTGGGTGGGACTACCCCGTTGACCCCCAGTGTTGGTCATGTGTAGTGTCTTCTTCTATATCATTTGGCCCAGCACTCCCCCCTGCGCTCTCCGCCACTTAATCCCCTGACTTGCTCTATTTCCCATCCTCAGCACTGCCTGTTTTTTCTCAGCTGTTCAGTATTCCCCCATAGTCCTAATATATGCTGCCTCCGGATTCTGTGAAGTGCTTTGTCATCTGCCTTTGCCCATGTGGTAACATCCCGTGCCCATACCTCCACCTCCGGTCCCGTCCTAGATTTCCATGTCAGTTCAATTTGGTGCCTAGCCAATGTGAGGGCCAGATCCAAACATCTTTTACCTACTTTACGTGTCTTAGTTTGGGGACAGTTCCCAAAAGACACACATCCAATGTGTGAGGTAACATGCGTGTGAGCGTCCCAAGAAGGCAATCCAGCACATCAGTCGAATAGGTCTGAAGTACCAGGCTTCCCCACGTCATGGGACTAGAATCAGCATCTAGGGTCTGGCATCTCAGACATCCTAGAGTTTCTCCACCGTATATCACCTGCAACCGGTGTTGAGTAAGGGTGGTCATGTCCTGGAAATTGAATTGGGTGTACTTGAGCCTCGTGCTACAAGACCCTTTCTTTCATTTTGTGAGCATCTTATCCCATTGCCGGTCAGGGAGTGTATGACCCACAACACCCTCTGATTTGACCCTGAGTGTCTCCAGTGGTCTCAGACCCATGTCATTCAAAGCCCTGTTTAGCCATGTCACCAGGTGTTGCATCAAACCTAAAGAGAGTAAAAGCTGAAGTACGGAATGTTGCACAGGTTCATCCTTTCCCAATTCCCACAACTTAGTGTATCACCTCACCAGTGCTTCATACATCAAGAATTGACCGCCAGACAACATATATTGTTCCATTAGCCCTTCCAATGGTGTAAGGGCACCCAATTCATAGCAGTCTACCACCCTTGTCATCCCTGCCACTTTCCAGGCATTAAGTTGGGTAGCCGTAAAGCAAGGGACCAGTTTCCCATGCGGTAAGCCCACCAATGGTGTATCTGGCATGTACAGTAGAGCCCTTTGTGTCCTAACTATACTGCAACACCAGCTGTATAAGGCTACTTGCAACAAGATGGCAATAATTGGGATCAGTAAGTCAGCGTGCAGTGATTTGACCAGCAAAAGCCCCTCATAGGGGCCAGTCCTATGAGATCCAGAGTGTTCCAATAGTTTTTATCAAGTCATCTCATCACCCAATGCAGCTGAGCTGCTAGATAGTACAGTTCAAATTCTAGATTCCTGAGGCCGCCCCGGGCAGATGGATACCACAACATCTCCAGAGTCACTCTGTGTCAGCCCCCCTTCCACACCAACTCTCGGAGAAGGACGTCTAACTGCCTGAACAATGCCCCTGGGATCTTCAATGGAATGTTGGCAAAGAGGTACAGTAGCTGCGGTACCATCACCATTTTTTAAATTGAAACTCGGGCCATAACAGGGAAGTGTAAAGATCTCCAGAAGGCGACAGATGCACAAATGGAGGGCAGTGCCCTGCCTATATTTCTCTTATGCATATCATCTAGCTTATGACATACGAGTATTCCCAAATATTTATAGGTTGCTGGATCCAGAATGAGGTCTACTGGGAGAGCCAGTGGTAAAGTAGTAGCGAAATTACGAGGGAACAGAAATGTTTTAGTTCTAACTTTCAGTCCGGGTAGTGTCCTGAATTTGTCAAGTCTCCGTTTTCCATCCGGGCCCCCTCCGCACCACTAGATAGATATAGGCGTATGCTGTTTGCAAAGAGTGAAATAATATGCTCATGTCAAGTATACCTTCTCCCCTCCTGTCTAAATAGTTCTACCAGAGGCTTAATGGCCAAATCAAATAGCAAGGGGGATAAAAGGCAACCCTGTCTGGTATCTCGGGATATATTACATGCAGCTGAGATAGTGCCCCAGTCAGTGCATAACCTTCATTAGGTAATGCCAGCGTAACAAATCAAAGGCCTTCTTGAGGTCCACTGGCATAAGCATTGCCTCTGGTAGATTTTGGGCTTTGGGGTGGTACAACATATGTTATAGCCTCCTGAGATTCAGGGATGTGCTGCGGTATGGGATGAAGCCATGGGTCTTCGTGAATTAGAAGTTGCAAATAGGAAAGTAACCTAGTCGCTAGGGCTTTACTCAGGATTTTGAAATGTAGGTTAAGCATGGAAAGTGGATGGAATGCAGTAACCCCTAGGAGCTTGGTCTTGGGAAGGGGTATAGCATTTGCACTACATGTAGTCACCCTCCCTTAGTGACTCAACATAGAGCATCTCTAGCTTAGGTGCAAGCTAAGGTATGTAGGTGGTAAAGAACTCAGTTGGGTGTCTGTCGAGGCTAGGGGTCTTACAGAGGCCATATCCTTGATGGCTTGTCTAATCTCCTGAGCTGTAACTGGGCCTACCAAACTTTCTTGCACCTCTGGAGCCAATATCAGGAGAGGAATTCAGGCCAGAAATTCATCTATTAAGCCATCCAGGAGGGTGTCTGGTGTACCAAACACCATTTTTAGTATTGACTCCTCATTTATGCCTTCTGGTGAATAAACGTGTTCCTGCAGTTGTCATATGTATGATTGGAGTACCACATAATTCAGGACTAATAAGCCAGGCCAATATTCTTACCGACTTGCCTTCTGTCTAGGATCACAACAGTGGCACAGTTATAATCGCCTCCCACCAACAGATCTACCTTCCCTTACAACCTACCCTTCAGCAGTATATACCTTCCCTCTGAGTCAATCAATGTTTGCAAGGGTTCAAAGAGGGTCCCTGCCCTCACCCATATGAGTACTCCCCAAGCATGTGCAAAGTAAGAGATGTCGAAGAGCTGACCACATCATCCACGTCGTAATGGCTCCACCCCAGTTCCCAGCAAGGTGGGTTTCCTGCAACATGGCAATGCGTACATCCCTGCGTCAAAAGTATCTATGAATCTTGTGTCCCTTGGCTGTAGGTCCCATTCCCCTCCCATTCCACGACATACACACTAATCCTGTGAAATTGTTGACAATAGGAATAGATTTATCTGTATGCAGCACTGCCTAACCTCATCCAATACTCCCCATCCCACAGATAGAGAAAACAATGCTTTCCCCAACAGTAAACTCTCCATGTCCCAGGACTGTTTGGCAACGGCCGGCCACCTAAACTTACGGTAACCAACAGATAGAGTCATTCACTATTCTCCACTAGACCCCAGTGTGAAGTCGAGTGGGGGGTTGCAGGAAGGGGTTTTGAAAAGTCTCCGGGTCAGCTCTTGTCCATACTGGGCACTGCCCCTGGGAGCCCATCAAGACCCTTACTGTAGCAAACTATTGCGGTGCATCATACTTTTACTCAGAGCTTTGACTCTGTCAATCAAGTCGCTTGTCATTGGAGGGTCGCTGATTGGACTATGCCCCCATGTGCATGTGCCTTCGAGCTACCTCTAGAGAAACTTCAGGGCTCCCAACCACAGGTTTCTCAAGGTAAGATCAAATCTTCAGCTAATTGCAGGGTCACCACCCTCAAATCTCCAGTTGCCAGCTTCTACCCTTCAGATTTAGAGTGTACTGATTGCTTATCCGACTGTGACTCTATCTCTGTGTCCACCTCAGTCTGCACCCTGATATCTGCTGTTGCCTGGAGGACGGCCACTCGTTCCTACTCCATTTCTGTTCTGGAAGGTTTCCTGGGGGCATCCTAGGTCTTAGGTTTCTAGGGCCTCTTCCTGAGTTTGCAGTTGGTCTCCCCTGCCATCTCTCAGGAGGTTGATAGTGTTGACCTGGTTTTGTAGATGTCTAACCAGGCCCAGCCACCTGGGGATCTTTGCAGAAGTGGGTCTTGCCATCCACAATAACCTTCAGTTTTGCCAGAAACAGCAGGGTATATTGATTCCCCTCTTACCAGAGTGTTCTTTTCACTTCCATATAGGAAGTGGTATTGGCTTAGACTGCTGAAATATAATGGTAGAACATTGACACTTTGCTATTACCAACTGAATAGGGGCAATTTTCTCTAGCCCTCTGCAGGATGGTGTCCCTATCCTTAAAGTGTAAGAATCTTGCCACCACCATAAGGGGTGGTCTGCCTGGTGCTGGAGGCCGCGCCGGCACTCTGTTTGCATGCTCGAGGGTGAAAAAGGGTATCAAACGATTTGGGGATTGCCCCAATTTGAGCCACTGTTTGAGATAGGCTACCATATCCCTGCCTTCAGAGTTATCCAAAAAGCCTACTATATGGATGTTGTTCCATTGATTGCGGCCCTCGGTATCCTCAGCTCTGTGTTTCAGCATATACACCCTGGCTATTAAAGCTGCCATTTGTCACTTTAGGTCCAGGTGTGATGGACATATCTCCTCGAGCCCTGATTTCACCTCCTTTACCCTGTCTGCAAGCTTATGATGTTCTGCTTTCAGTAGGTCCAACCCCACCAAGACTGTTCCAATATCCTGTTGGAGTGTGACTTTTGTATTGGCAATGGCAACCAATATTCTGTCAAACTGTAGTTGCAGGGAGGGAGTTGCATTCTCCAGGTCCTCAGTTTCGCCTTGTGCAAGAAGTCTGGGTTCTGACGTATCATATTCAGTGAGGTACTCTACCAGCCAAAGAGTCTCAAGGCACCCGGGCGAAGGAGATCACAAAGCAAGATAGGGCTGAAGATGTTTGAACACAGACGTGTCTTGTCCAGTTCCCAACCTTAGTTCTATGCTGTTGTTTCACTGAGCTCATTAGCCCCCTAGCTGTGCAACAGTCTGTCTGTTATTCTCCGTTAGGGCAGTGGATCAGGCCAGTCCTCCTCAGAAAGGCTGCAGAGGTCCACCTCAGAGCCCTCTTCTGTCCAGGGGTACCCTATGATCTCTAACCCTGTCAGTGTGACCTCCCTGGTTGCTCCCAGTCAATCCCATCTAGTGCAGACCACATCCCCCTTGAATCTGGTGTCTCGTCTGGCTCCTCTGCAGGCATAGCTGTCTCCATCTCAGTATGTTGGGAGTTGTTTTGTTATTCAGTGTGTGGGCATAACGGATCCTCTGCACCAGGCCGAAGAGAGCATCCAACCACCATGCCAACACACCCAGTTCATGGGTGCTCTTCAATCCCAGATGGCCCCAAAAGCAAGCAAAGTCAATTGGTGCAACCCACTTGGTCCCCTTAGTAGGACACAGTGAACGTATGGTTTATGAGTGGTTGCCCCCCCCGACCAGACTACAGCTCACGTGTCCAGTTCAACCAGTTGATTTCCAGTCTGAGCGGGTCAGCTAGGCAGGGACAGCTCACAATCACAAGCCTGGCCTGCAACAGTCCTCTGTGAGGCTGTAAACTAAAGTCTTATCCAGACATAGGGCCGACCAGTTTGTGGAGGTTTGGGGAGTCGCAGTGCACCCACCAAGGACCTTGCTTTCCAATGCCCCCTATTTCAGTTCCTCCCAAACCGCCTCTCAAGACCTCACTCGGGCCCGGGCAGCGCCTTCTCACAGACTGCAGCGCAGCTGGCCTACACAGTCTTCCCGGTCCTGAAGCCACTCAACAAGGACCTACCCTGCTTCCACAGCAGAGGTGCAGCAGCAATTGTTGCATGGGCCAGCCAGCCCATCCTTCTTCACGGGCGACTCCTCATCACAGGGCAGCTGACAGGTCACAGTACATCACCCCATGGCTGCACCTGTCCCACCTAAGGGCCCCCCCACTGTTCACTGCTGGTCACTGTTCTGCATACCAGTCCCTCACACAGTGACCAGGAGAGCAGGCAATAACATGGCTTCTCTCCATTCAGGCCTCAATTCTCCCTCTGCCTTGTTCTTATCGGAGTAGTTGTGCACCTGGTGACGCAGAGTCAGTTCCCAGGGCTCTGTGGACTAATTCAGTCATGGGATAAAATGCACTGCATTCACTGCATGGTAGCCGCCGCGGATCTTAAACAGGATCCCCTGTCTCCGCAACTCCGACCAAGTGGCGGTTGCCATACTGGCTAGGTAATAGAATCATCACATTCTCCTCTTGTTCGCTCTTGGGTTGTCAGAGACTCACTCACCCAGCAGTGTAAATACGTGCTGTCTATCATGGAGCATTCGCTGAGTCGGATAAGCCTCCCAGGGTAGGAGACCACATTACAGTAGACTGCATTATTTTCAACATTCGCTCCCTCCACAAACACGCCGTAAAAATCTGGGACCTACTGGACTCCACCTGCTCGGACATCGCCTTCCTCACTGAAACTTGGACAAACCCAGCATCTGCACCCGGACATCACCATCCCCAGCAACTACAAACTGCTCTGCAAAGACTGGCCTTCTCATGCAGGTGGCGGCCTGGCTATCGTACACAAAGCCTCCCACTGCTTGAACGGTCCCTCCTCATGGAGCACCTCCATTTCCAGATACACGCCACACCCAAGTCAACCTTCTGTGGCAGCCTAATCTACAAGCCACCCTGCAACCATCCAGCCTTCAGCAACTCCATCGTCAACATAATTTCCCCTTACGCTCTCGCCTCCTCAAACTACTTCCTCCTCGATGACTTCAACTACCACATTGACAACAAAGATGATACCAACACCCCTTCCCTGCTTGATTATCTTGCCACAATAGGACTAAAGCAATTGGTCATCTCACCAACACACATCGCAGGACACACGTTCAACGCCATTTTTTTCACCAGAAGCAACATCACCGTCAACAAAACGTCCACACTTTTCTGGACTGACCACCACTTCATCGATTTCACCATCACCTCACCGATCATCCACCTCCACACACTCTGAACCCCAAGAAGAAAATGGAACAGAGTCACCAAGGAACAGCTCCCCAACACCTTCAGCAAGCTCCCCTGCCCCTCTCCGCAGACGTTAACATCTCAACACAGAACTTCCACCAATGGATTTCCTAATGCGCCAATACTGTAGCACCTCTTTGTAAGACCTCAACCAAACACCCCAGCAAGAAGGCCAGCTGGTTCTCCCCCACACTCCAGTACTCTAGATGAACCTGTAGATGGCTAGAGAAAAGATGGAGGAACAGCAAGTCCCTGGAAGACTTTGAGGCTTTCAAAGCAGCCACCAAATCCCACCACCACCTCATCAGAGTCATCAGGAAAGCCACCTTGCAGGACCGCATCAGTGCCACCACTCACAACACCAAAGAGCTCTTCAGCATGGGCAAAGAGCTTGCCAACCCCAAATGAGAAACAGCAAGCATCCCTCTATTTCAAGACCTCAGTGACAGGCTAGCCAACTGGAAAATCAAAGACATATACGACAGCTTCAGATCCCCCGAGCCCTCTAACAATCCCCCAGATCCATCCCATTGAACCACCACAGACCCTACAACACTGGACCACCCTCACCACAGATGACAACGGCACCATCATGAACAGCATCCACTCCAGAGCCCCTATGGACTCCTGTTCTCACCACATTTTCAACAAGGCCAACACATCCATCGCACCCGAGCTCCGACACACCGTCAATTGTTCCATGAAGACAAACACCTTCCAGGAGGAGTGGAAGCATGCAGAGATCCGATGCTCTTGAAGAAACCCACGGCTGACCCCTTGTTCTCAAGAATCACCGCCCCATCTCTCTACTGCCTTTCAGCCAAGGTCATCAAAAAGGCCATCAATGCTGAGCTCCATAAGCACATCGAGGACAACAACATCCTGGACACCTCCCAATCAGACTTCAGGAGCAATCACAGCACGTAGACCGCCCTCCCCACCACCACATATGATATTCACTCGCTCCTCGATCATGGACATACAGCAGCCCTCATCCTACTTGACCTATGGGTCGCCTTAGACATGGTCTAACACTTCACCCTCTGCTCCAGGCTCTACTCAGCCAGCATCCACGGAAAGGCCCTACAATGGATATGCTCTTTCCTGTTGGGCCGAACACAGAGAATCAGACTGCTGTCTTATCAGTCAGAACATACGGAGATCAGCTGTGGAATTCCGCAGGGCTCCTCCATGAGCCCCACACTCTTCAAAGTCTACATGGCCCCTCTCGCATCCATCGTCGGGGACCACGGACTGAACATCATCTCCTATGCCGACGATACCCAGCTGATCAACTCAGTGACTGAAAACCCCACTACTGCCAAGAAGAATTTCCACAACGGAATGGAAGTCGTCGCCAAGTTGGATGAAGGACAGTTGCCTCAAGCTCAACTCGGACAAGACGGAGATCCTCATCCTGGGACCATCCACATCAGCCTGCGATGACTCCTGGTGGTCATCAACCCTCAGCACCCCCTCACTCCAACAAACCATGCACGCAATCTCAGCCTCATCCTGGACTCATCGCTCACCATGACCCGCCAATTCAACTCAGTCGCATCCTCCTGCTTTCACACACTCTGACTTCTTCAGAAGATATACAAATGGATCCCAGGGACTGCTGCAAAATTGTAACCCATACCATGATTACCAGCAGACTCCACTATGGCAATGACCTCTATGCCGGTACCACCCAGAAGACACTCAAGAAATTACAGCACATCCAAAACCCCTCCTCCAGACTTACCTTGGACATTCCCCGCAGCGAACATATCCCCATTTACCTAAGAGACCTCCAGTGGCTCCATATCGAGAAGAGAATTAACTTCAAGCTCCTCATCCACACTTACAAGGCCCTCCACAACATAAGACCCACCTACCTCAACTACTGCATCACTTTCTATTCCCACACCAGACCTCTCCGCTCAACGAGCACTAGCCTCCACACCCTGCATAGGGAAGACCTTGGCTGGTGGAAAAATCCTTCACCTACCTCACAGCAAAGAGCTGGAACACCCTGCCCCTGAACCTCAGACAGACACCATCGCTACCTCAATTCAGGAAAACCTGAAAGCCTGACTCTTTTATTGAAGCTCAGAGGACAAACCCCCTTAGTGCCTTGTGACCCTTATGGGTGAGTAGTTGTGCTTTATAAACCCTGATTTTTTTAATTTTTTAATTTTAAAATTATGGAGGATAATTACATGAGCCAAAACAGAGCAGTGAAATTACACATCCGCTATATTGGCTGGTTAGCCACACCCCCAGAAGGTGTCCTTTGCTATCATAACACTAGTAGTGCATACATTATTTAACATGTGGTGTGTTGGTGTGTAGATTGACTCAGCACTCATTGGAAAGAGCAGTATTTTCGACACTGCACTAAGCTACATAATACTAAGCCAAAGTCAGCCTGTATAAAGAGTGGTTGAGTTGTAGTGCCATTGCATATCCAAAGTGTGAAAAAGTGATTGTCGTTTGAGACTATTAACCCTTCAAGTACAGTTGTATAATCATTCCCAGCCAAGTAACTCTAAGCATGAGTTCTCTGTTTTTCTTGTTGTTCCAAATCTGCCAAAAGCTGCATAAGAGTCTCAGCCTACAGAAGATGCCCTGACAGTGAATCTCAAGCCAAGGCAAATAGAAATCAAGAACCAGGTAGCTTCCCTACATAACACCCTGCCTACACTAGCACAGTCTACATAATCACAGAACATATTGGGATACTTGAAAACAGGGTTTCTTCTTCTCTAGAATTTTGTCACATGAAAGGGTGCATGTTGCACATCCTGGGTCCAGGCACAGTGCACCAGCGGATATCCCTGAGAGCAGTCACAGGGGGATGAAAGTGAAGAACGGAGAAGATTCTCTTCCCCTCCTATGTTTGTTTTTTCTTTCTTCCCTTTACCATTGGTCCTCCCTCTTGGTGCACTCTTAGAATACTCGCTATAACGCAGTTGGGCACAGGGAGATTACTCATCCAGAACCTTGCTCCTGCTGGGTATGGCAAGCTAAGGTCAGTGGAAACCATTTTTTTATTTTTTTTATTTCAGGTATACAGATACTCAGAATAAAACATATTTTCATTTGAAGTAGCCTCAGTCCTTGACAAGCTGATTTTCTTTGGCTGGTATAACCAGGTCAACCTTCGTTCATTCGATTATCAATTCAACTTGATTCCCTTTTGCAATTCTAATCACATCAAGATTTTCTGTTATTTTATATATTGCATAACATACTTTCCTGAGCCCTAGCTCCATATATCTGTCTACCATGCTTATTAATAACCTATTGCTTCTTAAAATACTGCCATATATCTGAAAACTTTTTCATACTCCCCACCCATTTTGCATATGCCTCCTCATAATTTTGTGTTGTAACTATCTTATCCCACCAGTTTTGGATAGTAGTCTGTGTCCGCCATAACTGGAGTATTAATGATCGAGCTACTGCAATAATAATTGCTATAAAGTATTGTTGGTGCTTCGCTAGTTGTCATGTTGTCTCAGAAACTCTGAAGAGTACTAAATTTGAATCAAGCTCAGTCCTAAAAATAGAAGTGTGGTTCATTACCTCCTGTATTGCCGTCCAAAAAGTAGTTAATTTCGGGCAGTTAAAAAAAATATTAAGCCCATCCCCTCTCGCCTCCTGATGGCAACGGAAGCATTGGTCAGAAATTGACGGAAATATTTTGTGTATTTTTTCCGGACTGTAGTAGGCCATCCATCAAGAGAGAAAGGACATTCATTTGTAATTAGCTGCTCTTAAGGATTTATGTCCTACTTCGGAGATTATTCTTCACTCTTCATCCGATATTAAACATTGTGTTGTGCATACAATATTACCCCTAAATTCTGCAGTTATTGTCAAAGTAGACTGTTCAGCCAACAATCTGTACCAATTCCCCTATCAAGTAATTTACTTCTTATTAACGCCCTCCATATTGGTGTGTTCTTGGGTACTTGCCTGGGTTATGGTGGCATTAGGAAAATGAGAGATCTGGGAAAAGCTCAAAAAAAGTCTAGTTACCATGTCGCCGAGTCTAGTTTCAACCTCTACCCAAGTAATATATCTATTTCTCAATATAAAATTCCCTATCTCTTTAAACCGTTTACTTTTCCATTGGGCTATCACAGTTTCTGGTAGATTTAAGCCAATGTAGTTACACTCCTATAATTTGTAGATAATTATAACCTAAGGGCATTTGATATATTTTACGTAAAATTCCCAATCTTTTACTAAGGTCATGTATATACTTATATCGAGTTTTTTTCGGGAGTTTCGTTGTTTTTATAAATGCTGGGAGACTTACGGATGATTCTAACATCATTCTATTGATAAAGAAGTTGTCCATAATCACTTCTATGGTTAAGTATTGTGCCAGGAAATCCTGCAATGCAGCCTGGTAATAATCCCGAAAATTAGGAAGTGCCACACCCCCCTGGCTCCTATCTAACTGAATAATTGAAAGTCTAACCCTTGGCGTTTGTTTTCTCCATATTAAACCTCGTATCATTGTGTCTAGTTCATCAAAGTAAGAGGTATTTATTCTTATTGCAACATTATTAAATAAAAGAGAAAAGGTGGGAGGATTGACACTTTGATTAATGAGACTCTGCCTATCAGAGTCAACGGTAAGGCTACCCATCTATTGAGAAGCGCTCATACTTTTGCAAGCATACGAACATAATTAAAATTAAACAAGGATCTATAATTCATTGTTACATAAATTCTTAAGTACCTAACAGTTTCAGATAAATTAGCTTTTTGTTGCAAAACATCAGGAAGATTCTCCATTAAATAAGAGAATTTCGGTTTTATTTTCATTAATCTTGTATACCCCTATTTGCATAAACTCATTAATCTTGTTGAAAGCTTTTTGTATATTCTCAATCCCTGGTTTCAGATATAGAATGAGATCGTCAGCAAAAAGTTTCATTTTTGGCATCTCCGGTAGCGGTGCAATGATTTCTCTCGAGCTGCGTATTACCTGTGCTAGAGGCTCAATAAAAAAAGCAGAAAGTATAGGAGAAAGTGGGCATCCTCGTCTAGTACCTCTTTTCATCTGAATTGTGCCTCTAATTTTAGAATTGATTACGATTCTAGCCTGGGCACCCTGATACAACTGCCTTAACATTGTAGTAAAATTGCAAAGGAAAACCAAATTTAGTTAGGCTATATACCAAGGCTTCCCAATTAACTAGATCAAATGCCTTCTCTGCATCTAACATTATTGTTACTGCTGGGGTTTTGTTGACTGTAAAATAATCTATTGCTTGTAGCAAACATTTTTTATTAGTTGTCATTGACCTACTGGCGACAAAACCATTCTGATCTGTATGTATTAATTGCTGTGCAATTGGTGCAATCCTGGCAGCCCAGACTTTGGTTAAAATTTTATAATCGGCATTGAGCAAACTACTGCGGCGATATGCATCGGGTTTCAGTGGATTTTTATCTTTTCAAAAAGCTAACTATTATTGTCTCTTTAAACGTTAACGGTATTTCTGCGTCCTCAAGTATTGCGTCACATAATTCTGCCAATAATGGTATAAGCTATTTGCAAATGTTTTTATAGAATTCTATTGGAAAGCCATCGCCACCACAAGCCTAGGTACTCCACTAGGGGCCATATGTACCAACACATTTTCCCATAGAAACAGAATGGGTAAAACCCTTTACTACATCTGGCCCTAGGTATTTTCTGTATAGCTCCCTTAATTTCCAGTGGTGGGATTTTCTGTACGACTTCATTATGAGTCTGCAGCAATATTTTAGGTAGCTTAATAGAACAATAATATTGAGTTAGCTGTGCAAACAAGAAGATTCTGGAATAATGTGACATGAATACTCGAGCTATATCTTTGTCATCCTTGAAAATCGTACTTGTCCCGGGATCCTGAATTTGATGTATTGTCTGATTTTCATGTTTTATACGAGCGGCCCAAGCTAAATGCTTACCTACCATTTGGCTTTCTTCATAACCCTGCTGCTGATAGGCTCTTGAGTTAGCTACTTCTTCCAGGATAAAAAATCCTTTAAGCTGGTCTTGCTTTTGGTTAAAATTACGCCTTTGCCAGTATGTGTCCTCATGATCTAATGCACTCCTGTGACACCCTGTCTATTGCCTTCTGTGGTTTTTCTATTTGCAATTTTCTTTGATGCGTCTGTGCTACTTTAATAGAAACAATTTGGCTCCTAGCTGTTGCTTTAAATGCCTCCCATACATTAAACAAGGAGGCTGAATTTCAATTGAACTGGAAGAATTCTTGTATGAATTTTCTCATATCCGAGACCCACTGCTGATTAGCTAACAAAGATCTATCGAACTGCCATCTGGGTCTCTCTTTGTTAGGCAAATCCAATTCTAACGTCACCCTGACCACAGAATGATCAGAAAAAACATTTACCAAAATATCTGAATCTAGCTTGTTCAACGAGTGAGATACTAAAAATAAATCTATCCGGGAGGCGGTTTTATAACTATGTGAATAGCAAGTATATTGGGTGGCAACAGAGTGTCCTTCGCGCCAAAGGTCGATTATCTGGAAATCACTTTTCATTACATTTAAAAGCCCTCTGGTCCTAGGTTTAAGTTGCTTTTTTGCTTGATTGAAGGTATGTAAAGTTATGTCTTGGATATAATTAAAATCACTTCCTATGATAAAAGGGTCAGTGGAATTCATTGCTATATTATAAGGTTGTATTAGTGGTTCTACTTCATCCACGACTGGTCCGTAGTAGTTCACCAAATTGAGTTGAACTTCTGTTTGTATAACTTTGAGCCAGATCCACCTCCCCTTAGGGTCGTCAAAAACGTCTTTTACTACCCAATCTAATCTGTTACTAAGATATATTGCCACAGCCCTAACTGCCAAAGAAACCAATTCTTGATTAGAATTGCATTCACAGTACTGACATCCCTATATTTTCAATAGCTTTAGAACTCTGTAAACTTTACCTCTGGTAACCAGTAGAAAAGGGCGTATGTTCCCCTTTTAACCATGGTTAAACTGGCTTTTTCCTGATTGGCACATTTAAGTTGCCTGTAAGTCCCTAGTATGGGGTATAAATAAATGTACCCAAAAGCCTAGAAGGTAAATGCCACCAGTGTACTGCAGCACTTAGTGTGCCATCCGCTATGATGGTAGATGATATACGGCTTGAGACCTACCCTGTGGAGCCTGACTGTTGCAGTGTAAACATATATTACGACCTGTCAAAATAAACCTTTTCTGACAGGTAACGCACCATATAAGCCTGCTAGCCCACAAGGTAGGGTAAATTGTATTTAAAAGTGGGACACATAGAAAGTTAATGTTACTGTGGGCCAGATGTATCATTAATGCCAATATCGATTACCAAATTGCGATTTAGTTCGAATCGCAATTAAGTAATCGCTATTGGAATGTATGAAACCCCAGGAGTTTCACATAGCGATTCGCAAGGGCTCACAAATGGACCTACCTCATTAATATTCATGAGGTAGGTTGCAATTTGAGACCCATTGCGAATGGCTACTATCACAGGGATGATAGCCTGCTGGACTCAGCAGACCACAACGTCTGTGATTGTTTTCAGTAAAGCAATCTTTTTTTTTAAATGCAGCCCGTTTTCCTTAAAGGAAAACGGGATGCGTTTAAAAATGAAAAATGACAAGTTTTCTTTTAATTTCTTAAGAGTAGACAGTGGTCCGTGGAACCACTGCCTGCTCTTAAAAAATGTTTTCGCATGCATTCACAAAGGGGAAAGTGTCCCTTACGGAATGGGTCACCACCAATTTGAAATTAGTGGTAACCGCGATTGTTTTGCGACCGCATTCACGGTCACAAAACAATCATACATACCTCTGCGATTCGGTATTAGGAAGGGACGCCCTTGACACGCCCCTTCCTAATACCGAATCAGTATGTAGTCACAAATCCAATTTGTGATTCGGTGACAAGTCACTGAATCACAAATTGGATTTGTTACATACCAAAATGCATTTTTGCAGTCGCAAACTGCCCCTTTGGGCCGTTTGCGACTGAAAAATGCATGATACATCTGGCCCCATATGTCAGGATCTCGCCTGGTGCTTTTCTCTGGAGTGAAATGAGGCTGCGAGGAACTACGAACAGGGAAAGGGGGAAATGGTGTGTAGACATTTCCAAAGAGACTGCACGTCCTACTTCTGGCCCACCCAAGTTCCTCTCAATCTCTTCCTGTAATCAGAGACAGTATTTACTATATAGTTGCATATCTGATATTCCCCTTATTCGGAAGCCACAAACCCTCTATAATTACCTGATGATCCCGTCCTCCGTCTTGTATGTAATGTGGAGATATACAATTATGTGGATTAAATAGCTAAAACATGAGGAAAGGACCCGTAAGTCTGAATATAGGAACAAATGTCATAAAGGTAAATATAGTTTTCAATGTAATTCAATTTAATGCAGCGTACCTCGACCTTTTATAGGGTATGTTTCATGGGAATCACAAATGGACTTGCAGAGAAGTGAGTAATAGCAAGAGAAAACTTATATTCATACACATATACAATGCATTACTTCATGCCTCGTTTGTCAAGAAACAAAAACCTGTTTTACATAATAACACACCAAAGATAAGCAATTAAAGTAAACATGCAAAGTGTTCTGACTTTTTGTGGTAAATATCTAGCTGTGATATACCCAGTGCTTTAAATGGGCCGGTACTCACAGGTACTGAGTACCGGCACTTCTTATTTTTTACACTCTGAGTACCGGCACTTCTCTGCTGCCAAGGAGAGTACCGGTACTCATGAACGGTAGGCTCATTAGCTGCTAGTGCTGGTGAGCACTAGGCTGTCAGAGTTGAACCTGCCTCTGACAGCTAAGGTGCTTCTGTAGCCCTAAACTGACCCCCGCTGAGCTATTCAGTAGGCATTAAGTGCCTAATGTCCCGGTATTCACCATCACGCTGTGTCCATTTAGGCCCTGTGCTGTCAATCACATTTACACTATCGTATGCATTTGTGCAAACACAGGAATAGAGGCAGCCCAGCTGAAAGTGACAACTAAGAAAGCCATGGGAGGAAAGAAGTTTACAATGGCATTAATCCCAGCTGAGTCTTTTGAACGAGGGTCTGCTTATGTATGTGTGTTTGCCTGCTTGTATGTGCGTGTTTTTGTGTGAGAGAAAAGCGAATGAAAGAGGGAGAGAATCGGAAGACTTTAAGGAGGACTGTGTGGAATGCTTTGTGTGTGCGTGTCTGCTTGTTTCTTTCTGTGTGTGCACGTTCAAGAATATATAGTATTGTGCAAAACAACAGCAAATAATAGTATGGTATTAAGAAGCTGCAAATATTACAAAACAGAAGAAATGTTAAAATATCATTGTGTTTAGCTTTCGTTTTGTGTAACGAGTTAACTTGTTTTGTTTATTTAAATACATTTCTCATGGGCCTTTGGAATGTGCTGCAACTGGTATATAAGTCATAAAGTACCCTCATGTCTTGCTCTAAGCTCCGCCCCTAGCCCCACCCACCACACTACTAGTTAATGCTAATGAGTACCGGCACTTATTTTTTCACATTTAAAGCACTGGATATATCATATTCCCATGGCTGTTGCAGTGCTGACTTTTACACATAAAACTTGTGTGCTCTTCTTTTGCAGAATTCACAAAGAACAAGGCGTCAAAAACAAATCACCAAAACCAAAGAGTCTCTCAGATAAGTGTCTCTTAAGTTCAAAATAAATTGTGCACTTGTGGCATGTTACCCAAGGAATGGTTCACCAGTTGTCTTTCCCATTTTGTTTCCTTCTTACAGGTCATAATCGTGAGCCCCCAGAACGAAAATGGAAACTAGAAAAATCCCGTAGCTCATGACGTGGCAGCAATGGAGGAGCAAAAATGCGAGGAAGCCTTGGGGATGCCAAAGAACCAGAGAGGACAATTGGAAGGTGGAAATCCGGATGCAGCATAAGGTGGGCACAGAATAGGAAGCCGATGGACGAGAAAGACTGGAATGGCAAGCAGCTTCCTGTTGTGGAGCGAGCAGATTTATAGGCTACGCACTCCACCCAGGCACCATTCACAGTTGTTAAGACGAATCCCAGGAATTATTAGGAAACGAATCCAAGGATCGCGGTAGGTTGAACACGTTTTTTCCTTACAAAGAAATAGCCCCGGCTGCAGTACACGGACCTGCCACCTCTTCTCCTGCCGTCTCCGTCTGCAACCGCCCTCGAATCCCCACTGCATTCATCCCTCAACATTCTCCCGTTAACCGGCTCACGCGCGTAACTAGCGCGAGCCTAACACATTTAACAAAGATTAATACATATTAATATTTGCACTACAATACAATAATACATCTACAATATAACACATCTTCCTCCTTACACTTGTTGATTTATTTATTTTTAATAATAAAACATTCCCCCCAGAATAGTCTTACTACATGCCTAGAGCTATAAGAGGTCAAAACACACAATGTTAGATTTTTTTTCCCTTAAATAAATCTTACCAACACATCATAACTATTGCTAATAAAAATACAACTTATAATATTTGATCCAATATCCTTACTGATTATAATAAGTCTCAGTTGCATACATAGTCGCCAAGCTTTCCTGGTCTTGTGATTCTTCTGCCACACCTGCTAAACTTATTCATTACTCCAGTTGTGTCACCTTTCCATACGTTGTCTCCTTTATCCCCCTTCTCAGTTCTGCACTCCTCTTGTATAGGAATCGAGTTGCTTCTACCTGCCTGAACATCATTGGCATGTTGTATCGGAACACTAACCTCACCTTGAAAACACCTGTTATTCCCAGTTTCATCATCTATTAACCATTTAGCTTCAACCAAACCCCTATTTTCACCGCCTTTGTACGGAGAGACTCTGCTTAAATGCCACACTTTTCCATCCTCGAGTTGTACTGCATTACACAAACTTTTTACGACCTTTAAGGGAGGATAGAATTTCCCCTTTCCATACTTTTTGAAACCTGGAACTTCACCTTAACCAAGTCACCCACCTGTATTATTACATTTTTGCATTTGTCCTCTGAACGAATTTGTGCCCTTTTAATATTTTTCCTAACACTTTAAATACTCCAATTGCTTTTCCTACACTTGGTCATCCAACCTACATTGTCCTTCCTCAATTGAACACTTCCTCTCATTATCTCTAAGGGGCTGTGACCTGTAGAACCACAAGGTGTAGTCCTGTACAACCAAACTGTTCTCCAAACTTCCTATTCCCAATCTATTTTTGCACATTCTGCCAATTGTATACTATTCTTCAATACTCTGTTGAAACGCTCAACAGCACCATTACCAGCTGGATGACAGTTGGAAGTAGTAATGTGTTTAATGCCACACCTCATTAAGAAAGCCTTGAATTTATCAGAATTGAATTGCGGCCCATTGTCCGTGATTATGGTTTTGGGAAGGCACTCTCTCAAAAAAACAGTATCCAAAAATTCCACAATAGACCAAGAATCTACCTTGGTCATAATTCCGATTTCAGGCCATTTAGAGACATGATCAAACATCACTACAATGTATCTGCACTCATCCTCCGCCTGTATCGGTCCAGTAATATCCAGGCCAATTTTCTCCCAAGGCATGTCAGGACATCCAACAGGAACTAATGGTGGTTTGAATGTAGATAACGTTTTTTCTGATTCGTTGCATAGAACACATTCTCTTACCGTCCTTTCCACAGCCACATATCTATACCTGGCCACCAATACAATTGTTTAACCTTGCATTTCGTTTTAGATATACCTAAATGGCCATCATGGCATAAATCCAAAATGTTATTCCTGAGTACTTCTGGAGGAATAACCCTTCTGTTGCGCATTAATCTGTTGTGCTCTACAGACAACTCCTTCTTGACTTCCCAAAACCACTTTACACTTTCTTCAAGATTTGTTTTATGGGGCCACCCCTCCCTTAAGGTTAGAACTTTATTTAATGTTACGTCTTCATCCATGGACTTATTCCACTCACTTTCAGTGATGCCCTGAACGTTCTTGCATAATATCAGCTACACAACAATCCTCCAACTCCTTCACCCCCTCACCAGTATTGGCTAAAGACATTCTACTTAAGAAATCTGCAATTTTATTCTTGATGCCTGGTACGTAACGTACTTCATACTTGTAGTCCAAAAGTCTTATGGACAAGCGGGTAATACGTGGAGAGGCTTTGAACAAGCCTTTTGTTGTTAACACTTTGGTGAGTGGTTTATGGTCACTTCGCAAGATGACATTCATACCCCATACAAATGATCGGAAATGTTCCAAACCCCACACACATGCAAGGGCCTCCCTCTCAATAACAGAATATTTCGCTTCAGTATTGGTTATTGAACGAGAAGCAAATGCAATCACACACTCCTTATTATTCGTATCCACTTGTGTAAGAACAGCTCCCAATCCCTTACTGCTGGCATCCGTTGTGACTATACTTTGCAGATTTGGGTCAAAACCTTGTAAGGCAGGTGCTCTAATAATGTCACTTTTTATTAATTCAAACGCTGTTTCACACTCTTCAGACCACTTAAATACACATTTCCCTTTTAGCAATTGCCTAATGGGAAATGTCTTATGGGAAAAATTATGCACAAACTTTGCATAATACTCCGCTAGGCCTAAAAAGGCGCTGACTTCATCTTTATTAGTAGGTGCTGGTGAATTTCTTATTGCCTCTACTAGACTAGCTTTTGGTTCAACACCCTTGCCGCTAATCTCGTGTCCCAAATAAGTGACGCTTCGTCTAGCTATTTTACACTTACTAAATTCGGCCGTAAGCCCATTATCTCCTAGCACTTGGAAAACATTCTTAACTTTAGTGTCGTGGTCATCTTTCGAATCACCCATAATTAAAATATCATCTTGGAAAAACAATACATCCCGCATTTTACTAAATAGTTTATACATCAACCTTTGGAACATGGCAGCCTCAGAAGCTAACACAAATGGAACTCTGACAAATTGATAACACCCAAACGGTGTAATAAAAGCGGTTAGTCTACGGCTGTCAGGATGCAATGGAACTTGGTGATATGCAGAAGTAAGGTCTATCGTGGTAAACCATTTCTTACCTTTAGTTAGCGCTACGACCTCATTGATCTTGGGTAATGGAAATTGATCCACCAAAATATTCTTGTTGAGGTCCCTAAGGTCTACACATAATCTCAATTTACCATTCGAACGTCTTGCTACCACTAACGGAGAAACCCAATCAGATGATTCAACTTGCTCAATAATACCTGTCTGTAATAACTTATCCATCTCACCAGAAACTTCATTTCTGATGCTAAAAGGAATATTCCTCGCCTTATGGATGACAGACACTGCATCATCCTTAAGTATGATTCTATGTTGGAATTTTTTTAGCTTGCCTACGATTCCCGAAAATACTAGGGGATACAAGTCCTTTATAGTTGCATCACACACCTCACCGCCCCCCATGAATCACCGACACCAGTTCTGCACTGTTTGGGTCTAAGATCATTCCCAGCGCTCCCTGGTCCCACCAACCCAAAACTGACGGCCCACACTTAGACACATACATTTTGCATTCTGCCCTACGATCTTTGAATATAAATAACAATTTCTTGTAGCCAAGCAACTGGATTGATTCTCCAGTAAAACTTTTCGGTGAGATATCAGGTGTATCCAAAACCCCACCTACAACGTGTTTCAATTTTTTTAACCAAACCAGTTCATTTACAATTGTGTAAGGTGACCCAGAGTCGGCAGTAATCGTGATGGTAACACCCCCAATTGCTATGTCACACTTCGTTTTTTTCCATTGGCAATCCAACATCACAGTTTCAGAATTTTTTACATTGAGCACCCACATATTCCTGTCATCACTATCTGAGGAAGAAGCTGATTCAGTAGCATTCTCTAACAGATTTATCGCCGATTCTTTTTTCCTCATGCAAACTTTAACAAAATGGCCAACAATACCGCAACCAGAACACTTCTGATTTCGGGCTGGACAACTTTTGTCATTCGCGTAGTGACCTAGTAAACCACATCTGAAACATGTAACATTCGCCTTTGTGATGTCCCTCTTATTCTTCTTCTTATTTTTACAGGAGCTGTCCTTCCTCGAGGATCCATCTGACTCAGTCGAACATTTTTTTATTTCCATGACTCTGTTTACAAGTTTATTAGTCTCTGCTTTTAAATTTTCTTCTTTATGATTTCCCTGTAAAACGGCTTTTGCACACCTCCCTGTCAATTCTGCTTTTTTGACTACTTCTATTACTTCTTGTAAGGACGATTCTCCTTTAGTCCATACGTCCTCCTGTATGTTCTGGTTGGCCGCATGCATAACTATCTGGTCTCTAATGAGTTCGTCGTGCAGAGTGCCAAATCTACACGTTAAAGCCAAATTTTTTAAGGCTGACACATATTCTTCAATGGGTTCCTCTTTTCCTTGCTTGCTGTGAAAAAATTTGCAGCGATCAATTCCAACGCAAACCGTGGGAGAATAGTATCTATCCAAATCCTCCAATGCATGAATAAAGACATCTCCTTGCTCTCTTTGTTTCTTTTCAATTCTATTGTATGTTTCAAGGCCATGCGGCCCTAAGCAATGTAATAAAATCTTTTTCTTCTTTTTCCCAGAAAAATCATTCTCTTTATCACATGTGGAGATGTAATTTATAAAATATTCTCGCCATTCTTGCCATTTAATCGAGACATCACTACTTCCAGGAATAAAAGGTTGTGGTGGTGGTAAATTCTAATTACTAAAAGCCATTGGTATATGTGTTATATGTAAAATTGTATAATCTTTCAATCTCCTTAAACCATGAGGTGTGATACAAATAATAAACATACATTGCTTGTAAGTATTTTTTAATCGGAAAAAAAAAAGCTGTGAAAGCTTCTGTCGAAGACGATTTGTGGTTAGCGGTCTAGTAGTCCGATAAGGATAAATAGGAGAAGCTTTATAGGACGCGCAGCACGAACGCGCACTGCTGAATGTCGCTAAAGAGTGCGTGCAGCGTGATCAAAGGCTTGAACGTTGCTAGGCGACGCGTACCGTGTTGCAGGACGGCAGGTGTGCGGCGCAGCTATCAGAGTTCCCACTCTGACGTACGCGAGTATGTAGTTTGATGGAGCGATCATCCACAGGGCGCACAGTACGTGCGTGTAACAGCATCCGCAAATAAAGTCAAAGTTAAGTACTCACACGTAGGAAAAGTAGACCGCAATAATAAAATCACAGGATGATTGCGTGGAGTCGGTAGAGACCGTGAAATGAAGACAGCAACACTGGACACAGACAGGGCTAATAACTCGTCGCCAATTTTTTAAAGATGAATCCCAGGAATTATTAGGAAATTAATCCAAGGATCGCGGTAGGTTGAACACATTTATTCCTTACAAAGAAATAGCCCCGGCTGCAGCACACGGACCTGCCACCTCTTCTCCTGCCGTCTCCGTCTGCAACCGCCCTCGAATCCCCACTACATTCATCCCTCAAAATTCTCCCGTTCACTGGCTCACACGCGTAACTAGCGCGAGCCTAACACATTTAACAAAGATTAATACATATTAATATTCGCACTACAATACAATAATACATCTATGATATAACACACAGTGTTCTGGGCCCCCTATTGGGGCAGGCCAAGAGTACACCCCTCCAATAGCACCCCTACAGGTGTAGGTTTATTAGGAAACCTGCAATGAAACAGACATAGCAAGAGGGGAGCGTGCACATGGCCAGCGGGTTCTAATGTGTGATTTACATGGCAGTATCCCTTACAGTGAATCAGGTAGTGGAGTCTTCATCATATCCTTTTTTAATCCAAGATAACTTTGACCTCAAATTCAGGCTTATTATTAATCATAACGGCTGGTGGTCTCATTGGGACAACAGTACCTGGGCAACTGGTTTCAACAAGGACACATGGAACACAGGATGAACTTCATGTCAGAGGGTAGATCCAGCTTCAGTGCTACATCATTGATCCTTTTCACTATGTTGTAAGGGCCAGTGTTTTTTGGGCGGAACTTTTGAGGTCCTTTCAAGGAAATATGTCATGTAGACAACCACACCTCATCCCCAATTTGATATTGTGGACTAGCCATGCGATGGCGCTCAGCATTCCCTTTTTATATTTTCTTGGCCTGTTTCCAATTCTCTGGAGTTCATCTGTTGTATTTCCTGTATTTTTGCAATGTAGTCTTTAATTGCCGGTACACCAGATTCAGGAGAGGAGGGAAGAACCACAAAGTGAAGATGAAAACCACAATTACACATAATTACAACATTGTTATAAGCAAATTCTGCAGCCCATATGAAAAAATCCAGATCTTTGGTGTTATGTAATACTTGACACCATATATATTATTCTAGGCATTGCTTCACCCTTTCCATCTGTCCGTTCATTTGGGAATGATGACCAGTGGATAGACGGACTTTGATTTGCAATACCCCACATAGTGCATCCCAGAACCTAGAAAACAATTGAGGACTGCAGTCAGATACTGTAAGAGAAGAAAGACCATGTAAGCTCACAATAGTTCATCGAAAGATATCGGCAAGTTCTTTATATGTGGGTAAACAGTGTAAAGGGGTGAAATGTGCAATTTTATTCAACAAATCCACCATAACCATGTTTGTAGTATGTGCTTGTTCTGTTTTGGGTAACTCCACAATGAAATCCATGGAGATTGTATACCATGGGGCAGAAGGAGTGGGTAGTGGGGTTAATAACCCAGTTGGTGCTTGATGTGTGTCTTTAGTGTGGGCACATATGCTACATTTATGTATGAACTGTTTTGTGTGAGAGGGGAGTGAAGGCCACCAGAAGTGTCTTTTGAGCAACTCTAAAGTTTTCTTTTCCCCTAGACGACCTGCTACAATGTGTGTGTGGCACCATTCTAAAGCTTATTGCTGCAAGGGGTTCATAGGAACAAACAACCCTCTCTGTAATCAGTGTTTGTTCTTCACCTTTTGACTGCCATGATTGAGAATAATGACCTCTGCTTCTTTGGTTGCTTGTGCCTTAGCCACCTCTGCCATAATGCTTTCTTCAGAAAACAAGGCCCCCGAAATCAATTCTGTAGGAATTATCAATGGTCTATCTCATGATCTTGCACTTCCTTACACAAATGAGAAAACGAGTTAGCCTTGCGATGTTGACTACCAGATTGGAACTATCATAATCATAGTCATGAAAAAACTGTGTCCAACGTAGTTGTTACATGGAAAAGGCTCGAGCTGACTTTAGGAATTTAAAATTTCTATGATTTGTAACTACTGTAACGGTATGTAAGAAGCCCAATAGATAATGTCTCCATTCCTCAAAAGCCTTTTTGATGGCTATTAACTTGCAACCACACTCAAAGTGGTTCACTTCTGCTGGAATTAATTTATGTGAAAAATATGCTATTGGGTGGAGTACTCCAGTTTATGCATCTCTTTGTTAAAGAACCTCTCCCACTGCTACTGAGCGGTATCCTCCTCAACAATAAAAGGTCGGGTGATACCTGGATGTTGAAGGATAGAAGCACTAGCAAATGTGTCTTTTAACTGCTGAAAAGCTTTTGCTGCTGTATTAGCTCTATGAAATGTAGCCCCCTTTTTAGTACCTTGGTAATGGGAGACACCAGAGTGAAAAAGTGATCCATGAATTGACTATAAAAATTTGTGAATCCCAAAAAGGTTTGTACTTCCTTAACAGATTTAGGTGTCTTCCACTGTATGATAACTGACACTTTCTGGGGATCCATACAAACCATACTTTGTGCGGAAGGCTGTCTTCTACTCGTCACATTCCCTGATGCTAATCAAATGGTGCGTACCCTTAAGGTCCAATTTTATGAACACCTTAGCATCTTTTACTTGATCCAAACAATATGAGAATTAAGGGTAAATGGTAATGCCTTTTAACAGTCCCCTCATAAAGCATTCTATAATAGATGCATGTCCTCAGTTCCCCCTGACCCCTTCTGTTTTGGTACAAAAATCAAAGGAGAGTAGGCTGGTGAACGGGATGGTCTTATGAACCCAATGTGAAGCAACTCGTCTAAGTATCCTTTAAGGTGAAGGTTTTCCTTCTCTGTTAATGCGTATATTTTGATTCGAGCAATACAAGCCCCTAGGAGGAGAGTGATTTGGCAGTCTTGGCGCCTATGATACTTCCTATCTGCATTGGTTCAGATCCATCCATTGTTTTTTCTGGGTCTGTCTTTCTCTCACTAAACGCATTGACTTTAATTTCGGACTTCTCCCTATCTTGACATCGTTCTGAAAGATGGTGGTCTAACTTCACTACTAAGTCTATCAGATCCGTACAAGTATCAGGGGATCTACAACTTGTGCTAAAAGGTCCTTTAATTCATCTTCAAGTCCTCTGTAAAACAAAGAACTCCTTTTGTTTTCGGGCCCACTTGCTTCTTCCACAAGTCTTTTAAAAGTGGTTATATAGGTTAAAAGATCTTTACTACCCTGACATTGATTTAACAATTCTGTGTCCACAGTTTGCATGAAAGAGTGATGATCAGACATCTTCTTCAGTTCAACCTGAGAAGCCAAATAATTATACAATAAAGGATCATCTTGTTTGACTAAGGGAATGGACAATGTAGCTGTTGTGCCCCCCCAATAAGATAATGCAAATGCTGCCTTTGACTGCTCATTGGGAAAACACACTGGTTTACACATGAAGTGTAATTGACACTGACTCACAAAAGTAGCACATTTCACAGCATCCCCTTAAACCATTCAGGAGGAGGTAAAGGAATGGTAACCAGAGTAATAACTTGAATAATGAGAGACCCTGAGGCCTGACTTGCTCCCACTGGAGAAAAATAATAAAAGGTGTCAGCTGATGATTTTACTCCTTGCCCAGTCCCCTTCCCAATTGGACCTGCATTTTCCACACCTTGCAACACATCAACTCCTTGTGTTAATGCCTGAGCCTCCTTCTGTAAGTTACCTATCATATTAGCTAGGTCTGCCAAAGATATTTTCCGTGCCACCATTTCACTTAGGTGAAAACTCTACATGGGCTTGCCATGCTGTCAGGATCTCACCTGGTATTTTCACTGGAGTGAAATGAGGCTGTGAGGACTAGTCCCAACCTCTTTATCAGACAAGAAAACCCAACAAAGTCAAAGTCAAACAAGACCAACCGGGAAGAAGGGAACGAAGAAAATGGTGTGTTGATGCTTCCAAAGACTCTGCATGCCCTACTTCTAGGCCACCCAAGTTCCTCTCAATTGCTTCCTGTTATCAAGCAGAGACAGTTTTTATTAATAGTTGTGTGCAGGATATTCCCCTTATTCGAAAGGCACAAACTCCCTATAGGTACCTGATGGTCCCCTCCTCCGTCTGGTATGTAATATGGAGATGTACAGTCATGGTCTATCTTTTTGTGGTTAATAACTAGCTATGTCATCTCATGTTCCCATATCCAGTCTTTTGCACATAAACCTTGTTTGCTCTTCTTTTGTAGAATTCACAAAGAACAAGGCATCAACAATAAATCACCAAAAACAATCACCAAGGAGTCTATCGGATAAATGTATCTTAAGTTTAACAGAAAATGTATGTATACAGCGTGTTACCTAAGGAATAGTTTACCAGTTGTTTTCCCCAGTTTGTTTCCTTCTTACAGGTCCCAATTGCAAGTTCCCCGAACAAAGATGGAAACAAGAAGAAACCCATTCCGGACACAGCAGCAAAGGAGGCGGTGAAACACCAGGAAGACTCGGGATGCTGAAGAACCAGAAAGGACAACAGGAAGGCGGAAGTCTGGACGCAATGTCAGATAAGCACAGAACAGGAAGCTGCTGGCCAGTAATGACTGGAACAGCTAGTGGCTTCCTGTGGTGGAGCACACAGCTTTGTAGGCTATGCACTTCGTCCAGAAACTGTACACAGTTTTCAGGGCCCGTTAGCTGGCCAGACATAACACCGTGTCCCTACAGTGACAAAGCCTTAGAATCTATTTACATTGTGGTATGCCTAGCTGTCCCATGTACAGAGTACTGATTAAAATACTGATAATGTATCGCGGGAATGGAACCATCCAGAAAAATAATTAACCACTCTTTACAATAGTAATTAAAAATCCAATTCAGTGGTGAAGCTGGGCTATTAATAAATATTAAGGAAGAGCAACCTTTTAGAAAGTTACCCTTTACCTACCTGAACCGTCAGGATGCTAGCTTGTATGGGGAGAGGTGGCTCCTCTGAATATTCAGGGTGGGGCTGTTGGCATTGTAGGAAACTGGGTTTTTGACTGAGGAGTTGAAAGCCATTCTTAAGCAAGAACCACAATACTTGTCAAGGTGAGCCACAAATGTCACACAATTAACCTGTAATTAACCCTCTGGTAGCTTGGCACAAAAGTAGTCGGAATTAACTTAGAGGCAAGTATTTATGCATCACACAAATAAAAATAAAGTGAAAATATAGTATAGGAGATATCACTCAACGATTTAGAAAATTAGAGTAAAATTTAATTTGTAAAAAATGAGACCAAAAATGACAAAAATCTAAACAGTAGAACTGGAGATATTTAATTTTGAAGGTTTAAGTACAAATAGAGACAAAAGCAGAAAGTGATAACTAGGGTATCTGGTCACACTCACCAGGACAAAGTTCAGGCTTACCACGATGGAGCATGGCCAGATACAGGGACCAGGTTAGTCCTGCTGAAAAAGTTACCTTCTCAAAGTCTGGCATACAGTTCAAAACATGAGGATTTCACAGGAGCAGCACACATGATGTCAGCCAAGTGTCCAGGACCTGGGGAAGCATCTCTTGGGGATCAGGAACTCACTACAGTAGAGGTCAGCAGGGCACAGGCAGTCCCTGTTGAAGGTCCAGACAGCTGGGCAGTTGTAAGGAGGCCTCTGGAGCTTGTTGTGTCCCTGAAACTCAGAAAAAGGAGGTCAGTAAACTGACCCTTGGAGTCACTCAGGGTACCCTGGGATGAAGGGAGCAGGTTCAGTCTTCCTTCTCAGAGAGAATGGCAGGCCTCAATCCACAGGGCAGTCCTCTGAAGAATAAGGAAGGCCTGAAGCAGTAGGGCCGTGTTCTGGCGAAAAAGACAGGCCTCAAGCAGAAGGGCAGTCCTCTAGTAGCAGCAAGGCAGTCCTCTGAAGAACAAGGCAGGCCTCAAGCAGCAGGACACTCCTCTTGGAAAAAAGGCAGTCCTTCTGTAATATCCACGGGTCCAGTAGTGGACCTGGAGGTCCAATAGTTATACCTGGTGCCATCTTTTGACATGAGAAAAACTTCTAGCCAGCCCCTACATCTGATTCTGGAAAATTCCTTCTGCTTTCTTCCTCTCCCCAGACTCCAAGAGATCTATGGTGACAAAAGGCTGATGTCAAGTTCCTTTGAGAATGTGCTGGAGGTAGCCCTATGAAATGAAAGTGGGCAGGGAACATCTCAGCAATCAATACTGATAATGTATCTGGGGAATGGGACGATCCTGAAAAATAATTAACCAATCTTTACAATAGTAATTAAAAATCCAATTCAATGATGAAGCCAGACTAATAATGAATATTAAGGAAAAGAAACCTTTACAAAGTTACCCCTGACCTACCTTAACTGTCAGAATGATAGCTTGTATGAATATTCAGGGTGGGGGCTGTTGGAATTGTAGGAAATTCTCCCATCCCACCCTGGAAGGCTGGCCCTCTCAAAGCTACACCAAAGTCCTATTTTTCACTGTCTAGGTCAATATGCATTCCTGATGGGGAGAGGGGCAATTAACAGGCAGTTGGAAACTCTGAAAAGGCCTCTGAAAGTGAAGATTAGGACAGGAAAATGCCAACTTTCTAAAAGTGAAATTTTCAACATTTTAATCTAAAATTTAACTTTAACATTAAAGAGAATTTTAAAGTAAAATGTATTTGAGTGCACACATGATGTTTCTACATGTTCCTAATCAAATGTTAGCACTTATTAAATGTAACCAAATGTTATCCAATGGGAGATGTAGGCATCACAGTAGTGAAAATAATTTTGGTAGTTTTTCACAACCAGGACATGTCAAACTTAAATCACATGCCCTATCTTTTAAATACGCACTCTGCCCTATGTCCTGTTTAGGGCCTACAGTATCGATAACACATATATTAAAAAAGGAGGCTTAGGCCTGGCAAATGGTGTATTTTACCAGGTGAAATTGGAAGTTTAAAACCTGACTTCAGACTGCAATGGCAGTCCTGAGACACGTTCTAAAGGGCTACTTAAGTGGGTGGCACAATAAAAATTGTAGGTCCAATAGTAATATTTAATTGGCAGGCCCTGGGTACATGTAGTACCACTGTCATAGGGAATTATAAGCTAATTAAGTGTGCCCATTTAGTGTAAGCCAATTTGACCATGTTTAAAGGAGAGAGCACAAGCACCTTAGCAACGGTTAGCAATGGTAACATGCACAGAGTTCTAATGCCAACAAAAATGATTTTCAGAAAACAGGAAGAGGGATGGCAAAAAGTTTTAGGGTGACCCTGCAGAGAAGGCCAAGTCTAATACACATCCTTTTTGACACTACATGGTCAAATCCTGTTTGCAGGTCTGCTGAGCTACATGCAATACTTGGGGCACGTTTGAAAGGGAGAGAACAGGACGTCAAAACAATTCTTGTGTATCCCCTCTCTGGTTGATGGAGGACCATGCTTTAATATTACCAGTCTCCAGTCCCTAAGTTTGTTGTGGGTAAAGTGTATGCCTAAAACTGGAGCTAATGTTAGATGTGGAAGGAGACTAGCATTACCATAGTACATTCTCCACATCCTGCCAGCCCTCAGAGCCAAATTTAGTGTCGTCAAAGACTTTTGGCATCTTGAAAATAAACTGACCCATGCACTTGTTAGTCTTTTACAGTAAGGCAAACAAGAAGTTCTGCAAAAGTAGGTAGATTTACCTCTGGGAACCTTTACCCCATTGGTTAGGGCATGCCGAGGAGTCATTCACACTCACTAGCGAGTAGCAGGTAAAATATGGCCCCTCTAGGCCCTCATCTCAGAACACTTTCTTGACATTTGGAAGATCAAAAAAGGATTGGACCTGTTGTCTGTGACCTGAGAGGAGCCCTTGAGGAATGGACCTGCTCCCTCTTTTTCCCGGGCCTAAGAATTGGACTCCAAGGGCAGGTTGGCAGACATCCTATGTGGCTACCAGCAAAAAACAAGCTGAAAGAGGCCTTTTACTGGAAGTACTCAGTTGATCACTGACACCTGGACTACACCCTGTTGTTGGCCTCTTCCAGACAGCCTGTGAGCAACTAAGTGCTTCCCCTATGATCCTGGGGAGCTTTTGAAGTGTTCTTCTGTGATGAATTGGCACTTACAAGACTAGGGGCCTCATTACGAGGCTGGCGGTCCTTGAGACTGCCAGCCTTGCGATGGCAGTCATGACCACCGCCAGTCGGGTGGTCTGACTGCCAAATTAGGAGTTTGGTGATCAGACCGCCAAACCACTGCCATCTCTGCCAGGAACAATGTTTCCGATCGACTAACAGCGGTCCAGGTCGGAATCAACCAGTGAGGCGCTGAATTCAGCTCTGCCGTGCTGATTAAAACTGGTTCTCCACTAGCCTTTTCATGAAAAGGCTAGTGTAGAACAGGTGCAGGGGGCCACGGGGAGCCCCTGCACAGCCCCTGCACTTGGCATGGGCAGTGCAGGGGACCCCCAGCCCAGCATCCTCGCAATGCTCGCTGTCTGCTTTGTAGACAGTGAGCATTGCAAGGGTGCTCGTGCACCCTGAAGGTGGCAGTATTGCCACCGGCTCTATCACGAGCTGGCAACAATCCTGCAGCCGCTTTCCCGCTGGGCTCACCTGCCTGTAAACCCAGCAGGAAAGTCGTGATGGGTCTAGTGGGGAGGTACCCAGTACGGCAGCAACCTCTTCGATCTGTCCGCCAAATTCATAATCAGGCCCTAAATCAGAAGATATATTTTTTGACCAGGACGAACTTGGTTGGTGTATCCGACCCACTCACCATCACTATCATCCTCAAACTGTACCTTGGTCCCAGCCTACTGTAGCTATTGAATATCAATATCATTGCCATTTGTGTCTATTTGTGCTAGTACTATTTCAAAATGCTAAGATAAATATATACAGTTCCTCTTATTGGATTTCTGTCATTTTGGTGCCATTTTTTATTATATTTTAATCTATTTTTTTATTTCATTTTGGGACTTTGATTATTTTACATTTTTTATGTATTCTTGTTTTTGTACTGCATGAATACTTTACACATTAAAATATACTAAGCCTGCTTGCTCTGTGCCATAGGTATCATGGTGTTGAACTCAGTGCAATTTAGTGACTTGAAGGGTTAACTCAGATATAGGTTGTGATTCTTCCTTGAAATGGGCAGTCAGTCGCCCACCCCAAATAATAATCCAATTTCTCACAAAGGTCTAATAGCCCTACCCATCACACGCACATTCCACAAAAAACACAGACAATGTCTCCTTGTTACTGAGAGCCATAGGAATGGTTGTAGAAGATGATGTGGTCCAAATGGCTACACAGTTTAATTTAACCACACAGCAAAATACTGTATCTACTTGTGCTTCTAAATTCAGTAAAAACTAAAATCTAGAAACATGTAAATTGTTCCTTGCAAAAGTGCTTAATGTATAGGGGTAACATTATGATATACATTTCAGTGTTCTGGACTCTTCTAGTTTTTATCCGTTACGGTGCTTGGGGCAAGGTGGCCTCGTCTTCGTACACAGTTCCCGTGTGCAGGGGATGAGGCAAACTCATCCTGCACCAGGCCAACGGGGAGCTCTAGGGTCGTTTCCCCTTCCTCCTTGATCCCCCCTCAGCAATCTGATGACGCCAGGCCCTTCATCAAATGCTGCCGGGGACATGCTGGAAGCCATTTGCTTCCAGCGCGTTAGGAGAGAGGATGCATAAGAGGTGAGTCCTTCTCCTGGCGGGCGGTTGGGGGTAGAAAACAGACACAGGGGGTAAGGAAAGAGTTTTTCCTTTCCCCCCCTGTGCCTGTTTTCAATGGATTCCTGCTTCACGATCATGGGCGAAGCCCGCAATCGTGGAGCAGGAATCAACCCACTAGACACCAGGGATGTTGTTTGGTTCATTTAGGGTAGCGACCCCTTAGGCAACGGTCACTACCCTAGGGGCATCAATATATCTGTGTTTCGGCCCCTCCCTGTTTTTTCGGGGGGGTGGGGCGAAACCCACTAGACACCAGGGACTATGTTCAAATAATGATTTAAGGGGTCGCTGACCGGGGGCAATATTTTTTTATATGCTTCGACCCACCCTGGGGCTAAATCGGCCATGTTTTCTTCCGATCTTGCCCCCGGGGGTCGAAACCCACTAGGCCCCAGGGATTGTGTTGCGGGTGTTTTGTGTCTTGGGGCACCTCATTGGCAAGGGTCTCCCCCCCTAGGGGGGACATTAGTGTTGGCAATTTCTGCCCCCCTTTGGGGCAGATCGGCCTATTTCTTTTATGCCCAGAAGCCAGAAAGACGGTAGGGATTTTATTTGTGTTCCCCTTTGGGTTTTTTGTGCTGGGGTGAGCCCCTTTGTCAAGGATCACCCCCCCAAAGGGGGCACAGAACTGTGACCCCCTTGGGGGCAGATCAGCCTATTTTTTTAGGCCTATCTGCCCCAAGGGGATCAGAATCCACTTAGGCACAAGGGATCTTGTCTGTGTGTTTTGTGTGGTGGGGGCAGTCCCTTTGGCAAGGGTCACCCCTTACTGATGCCCATTTATGCCCCCCTAGGGGGCAGATTGGCCTATTTTTTTTAGGCCCATCTGCCCCCAAGATGGTAGGGAGTTTTTTTTGTTCCCCTTCGTTTGTTTTTTGTGCTGAGGGCACCCCCTTTGGCACTAAATGCAGGATTGTGTGTGAAATTGTCCTTACATTTGTTCACAATATTTGTGTTGTTTTATGTCTAATTTGCTTTTCTTTTTTACTTTTTAGTGGGATATCATTGTTGATTGCTGTGTATGTGCAGACTAGTTGCTGGTGAGTCTAGCTTTTCAGGCAAGTAAGTGTCAATAGACTTTTAGGGCCAGATGTAGGAAGCCTTTTGCATGTCGCAAACAGCGAAAAATGCAGTTTGCGGCATGCAAAAGGCCGCACGCGATGCTCATCCTCAAATTGCGAGTCGGTACCGACTCGCAATTTGAGGATGCGACTCGCAAATAGGAAGGGGTGTTCCCTTCCTATTTGCAACCGCATCGCCATGCTGAGTTGCTTTGTGACCGCGAATGCGGTCGCAAACCAACTCGCAGTTACCACCAGTGTCACACTGGTGGTAACTCATTCGCAAAAGGGAAGGGGTCCCCATGGGACCCCTTCCCCTTTGTGAATGCCGAAAAAAATATTTTTTCAGAGCAGACAGTGGTCCTATGGACCACTGCCTACTCTGAAAAAAACGAAACCAAATGGTTTCGGAAGTTTTTTCTTTTTGCAACTCGTTTTCCTTTAAGGAAAACAGGCTGCAAAAAGAAAAAAAAACTGCTTTATTGAAAAAGCAGTCACAGACATGGAGGTCTGCTGATTACAGCAGGCTACCATCCCTGTGAGTGCAGGGACTCGCTATGGGGTCGCAAACTGCGACCCACCTCATTAATATTAATGAGGTGGGTCTTTGCGACCCCATAGCGAGTCGCAGAAGGTGTCTGAGACACCTTTCTGCATCCCATTTTGCGAGTTGCAAATTGCGAGTCGGTCAGACTCGCAATTTGCAAGTCGCAAAATGTTCTTTTACTACATCTGGCCCTTAGTACATAACTCTTTGTGATAAAGCCACACTTTGTTTATTACTTATTTTAGACAGTGCTGGTTGTTGTTGGCAATTCATTTGTTGTTAGAAAGGATCATGGCTAGCCGCAGAGTGACCAGTCAGCAAGTTGTTGGCATGCTTTTTGAGTCATCTTCTGACCATGCTTATGAGACTGACTCTGCTTCTGAGGCAGAGGAGGAAGTGAGAGATTCTGGCAGTGAGTTTTCTGTCCGAGAGGAATTTTCTGATGAGGAGGCTAATCTGAGTGCAGATGAAGGGCCTGTGTTAGAGGAGGACACTGATGTGCCAATAATGCAGCAGCCTGGGGCTGAAAGGCTTCCCTTTGGAAGACCTGACACCTGGGTTGCCCCCAAACATGAGGCAGCCACATTTGCCTGCCTTTACTGGTCCCCCAGGGTGTAGAGTAAATACGGAAAATGGTTTGCCTGTCAATTTCTTTGAGTTGTTTATGGACAATGTATTTTTGGAAGAGATTGTTGAGCAGACTAATTTGTATGCGGAGCAGTATTTGAGGGACAACGCTGCCAGAATTAGGCCTCAGACTAGAGCTAACCAGTGGGTTCACACAAATCTGGAAGAGATGAAAAAGTTCGACTTTTTTGATGGCGTTGATAAGGAAGCCGTCACTAGCTTCTTATTGGTCTACTAGTCCCTTGATGGCAACAGCTATATTTCCTGCAACCATGACTCGTAATCACTATTTGCTTCTTCTTTGGATGCTGCATCTTGTTGACAATTCTTTAGCCTTGCCACAAGATCACCCTGATTGTGACCATCTTTTTAAGATTAGGCATGTCCTTGATCATTTTGTAGATTGGTTTTCAGAGTTGTATGTTCCAGGCAAAGAAATAAATGTGGGCGAGTCTCTGGTCCTGTTTAAGGGGCATTTGGTTTTTAAGCAGTACATTTCTAGCAAGAAGGCACAGTATGGAATAAAATTGTAGATGCTGTCAGAAAGTAGTACAGGATACGTGTATAATTTCCGGGTCTACACTGGTAGGGATTCCAGTATTGACCCCCTGGTTGTCCACCCATTTTTGGACTTAGCGAGGAAATTGTGTGGGAACTTGGTAGACGACTGTTTAACAAAGGTCACCGTTTGTACGTAGATAATTTCTACACTGAAGTGCAGTTGTTCAAGGAGTTCTTCAGAGTGGACATTATTGCTTGTGGCACAAACCGTTCTAACCGGAAAGCCTATCCAAGAGAGCTTGTCTGTGCAGAATTTGAGAGGGGACAGTGCAATGCCTTGCGGAATGATGAGCTGCTATGTCTGAAATTTTCAGGCAGGAGGGATGTGTACATGCTAACTACCATCCATGATGAGAGTACTTCCCCTGTGACTGTTTGGGGTCAGGTTGCTGAAGTGCGCAAACCTGCGTGCATTTTGGACTACAATAAGCACTTGAGTGGTATTGATAGAGTATATCAGAGGTTGGAACTGTTCTTCGTAATTTTACATGTGGTATAAAAAGTTGGCCATCCATTTGTTTCATTTGGCAACATTTAATGCTTTTATTGTGTTCAAGGATTGTTCTCCTGAGTCAAGGATGACTTTTGTTACATTTCAGGTGTCACTGATGGAGAGCCTTATTGTGGTGGAACAGGCAAGAGTTCCTAGAGTAGCAGGTGTGCAGGATGTGGCTAGATTGAAAGATCACACTTTCCTCATCATATTCCTCCCACTCCCAAAAAACACTTGCCCACTAAGAAATGTAAAGTCTGTGCCCAAAGAGGTATCCGGAGGGAGAGACGGATGTACTGCCCCGATTGCCCTTCAAAGCCTGGGCTGTGTATGACCGGCTGTTTCAGGAGTTACCACATAAATAAAAAGTCTGGGAAATACCGTAAGCAGAAACTGCCTGTTTTATATTTTCATATGTTCAATTTCATGGTTGGCATTTCTGTCATGTATTCAGTTAGAGCTTTTGTGTTTGTAGTTTTGTACTTATTTATAATTAGTGGTTTCTTTGTTGTTTAAAAACAAAAAAAGTGATGGCGGTGTGCATGGAGCGGCACTTGGTTGGCTGTGTGCGTGGAGTGGCGCTTGGCTGACGGTGTGTGGAGTGGCGCTTGGCTGGCAGTGTGTATGGGGGCGCTTGGCTGGCGGTGTGCATGGAGTGGTGCTTGGCTGGAGGTGTGTGTGGAGTGGCGCTTGGCTGGCAGTGTGCATGGGTGGCACTTGGCTGGCAGTGTGCATGGAGTGGTGCTTGGCTGGCGGTGTGCATGGGGTGGCGCTTGGCTGGTGGTGTGCGTGGAGTGGTGCTTGGCTGGCAGTGTGCGTGGAGTGGCGCTTGGCTGGCGGTGCCAGCCAAACGTCAGTCCACACACTCCCATCAGATGGTGTGATTGTTGTATCAGGCATGCAGGCGTATGTAAGTGATGGGGCCTTGAGTGGCACTGTCTGTCTGTTGCTGTGAGTGTAGTAATGTGCTTGGCCTGTGGCTGTCGGTGTGAGGGGTCATGTGCATGTCATGCATGAAAGGTGTTGGAATGGACTGTAAAGCGGTTGGAGCCTTGTCGTGGCTTCACAGCTTACGAGTTGTGAGTCATTGGTTCAGTTTTTTGGGCCTTTCAGTTATTAACAATGCATTTCATTTTAGTGAAATCTCTTGTTAATAAAATTTGATCTACAGAACCATCACTCACCCTTGTGCCAAATCCAGCCACTATGTGTGGTACAAATGATAAAACCTGCTCTGCTGTAATCAGGTGTTGCAGCACACCCGTGACACGCTAGGTGTCTGGGATGGGACCCCGATGATGAAGCATGCCACCAACTTAGTTGGTGGGTGAGGGGTCATTTTAACATAACCTAAGTGCATTTCTTTCCACAATTTTAGTGTTTGGAACATCACAGAAGTACGTGGACACATCAAAATGATCTATCAAAAAACTACCTGTGTTTGGTGGGGGGAGCACCTTTGTTTTTGGTCCCGGTGTGGCCTTCATCTAGGGAAACCTACCAACCTACCAAACCCAGACATTTTTTAAAACAAGACACCCAAGGAGTCCAGGTAAGTGTGGCTTGCGAAGATCCCCCAAATTTTCTTACCCAGACTCCTCTGCAAACCTCAAAATTTGCTTAAAAAAGCATATTTTCCTCACTTTTCTTTGTAGGATCACTGCTCCAGCACATATTTCCTACCACCCAGCATTGCCCTCAGACTCCCAAGTAAAATGATACCACACTTGTGTGGGTCCCCAAAGCAGAGTCAGCCTAAAAATGTATAAAAGAAAAATATGTGCTTATCAACTTGCTGCGATATCCCCTCAATCTCTACAGGTTTGTGGCCTTTTTGTGTTGCAGGCACCTGGGCCACCCACACAAGTGAGGTATCATTTGGGCCACCCACACAAGTGAGGTATCACTTGGGGGAACGCTGGGTGGAAGGAAATTTGTGGCTCCTCTCAGGTTCCAGAACTTTCTGTCACTGAAATGTGAGGAAAAAGTGTTTTATGGGCCATATTTTGAGGTTTGCTGAGGATTCTGGGTAAGAAAACACTGGGGGATCCACGCAAGTCACACCTCCATGGACTCCCTCGGGTGTCTAGTTTTCAGAAATGTTTGGGTTTGGTAGGTTTCCATATATGGCTGCTGAGCCCAGGACTAAAAACGCAGGTGCCCTCCTCCCGCAAAAACAGGTAGTTTTGTATTTGATAATTTTGATGTGTCCACATAGTGTTTTGGGGCATTTTTTTTCACAGGCACTAGGCCTACCCACACAAGTAAGGTACCGAGAGACTTGTGGGAATGCAGGGTGCTAGGAAATTTGTGGCTCCTCTCAGATTCCAGAACTTTCAGTCACTGAAATGTGAGGAAAAACAGTTTTTTGCCAAATTTTAAGGTTTGCAAACGATTTTGGGTAACAGAGTCTGGTGAGAGCCCCACAAGTCGACCGATCTTGGATTCTCCTAGGTGTCTAGTTCTAAAAAATGCACAGGTTTGGTAGGTTTCCCTGGGTTGTGTCTAGGCAAAGTGCCTAGGATTTCCTATGCACTTTGCAAAAAACAGCTCTTTTGGGGAAAATGTGATGTGTCCATCTTGTGTTTTGGGGCATTTTCTGTAGCGGGAACTAGGCTTACCCAAACAATTGAGGTACCATTTTTATCAGGAGACTTGGGGGAACGCTGGGCGTAAGGAAATTTGTGGGTCTTCTCAGATTCCAGAACTTTCTGTCACTGAAATGCTAGGAAAAAGTGCTTTTTTCGCTCAAGTTTGAGGTTTGCAGAGGATTCTGAGTAACAGAACCTGGTGAGAGCCCAGAAGTCACCCCATCTTGGATTCCCCTAGGTGTCCAGTTTTAAAAAATGCACAGGTTTTGTAGGTTTCCCTAGGTGACGGCTGAGCTAGAGGCCAAAATCCACAGCTAAGTGTTAGCACGTCAGACCTTAATACGTAAACTTAGATGGGGACACAAATAGGTTGATGAACCTTTTGACTTGTAATTAGGAAGTTCTTACCATGGCTCCAGTACATCATCAATAATCGATACACAATAATCAAAAATCATTATTAATCATTATTAATCAATAAAATCAATAATCATTGGAGTCAGTAATTATCACGCACCATGACCTATTAGTCATGAATAACCATACCTTTAGTAAAGTTTAGAATGTTTATTGCCCTATATTAACAATGCTAAGGTCACGTAGATTAATCTCAAAATCAAATGAAACACATACAAAAACAACACTGGTTGTCCAAAGCGGCTGAAGAAACGCAATCTAATCAAAGCTTGAATTACAACACATTCTAAAGTTACAGTGTAAATCAATAGCAGAGTCAGCTGCATTAACGAGATGTGATACACATAGTTAAGCAGAGAAATCCATCAAGCATTTTGTCTTTTTGTCATAAGTCAGAATCCTCAAGTAACATCAGATTAGCATCAGCATGTTGGGCTTCATGCAAACCAATTTAGTAACACAAATTTGGAAAACATCTAGCTATAATTCTATCAAAACAGCGCAATTGGTACCTAGGAAGAAACAGCAAAATATGCACAATAATCGTAGTTAGTCACATCATACATATCCTCGATATGGGTCAGCAAAGCAGAATAAGTCTTCATCCTCAGGTCATCAGTCGATTAGCAAGGCATCAGGCTCTCAGTCAGGGAATTTGAGCCCAATGTCGGAATTAATGTCTCTCTCCTAAAATCTGTAAAGTCTCTCACTCTCCTAAAGTGTCTGAAGTCTCTTCTCTCCGCGGCGTTGTTATATCTAAGTCACCTAAACTATTCCCTATTCCCCTATTGGTCAGTTAATCATATATTCATACTTTATCCAATAATATTACTTTGTCAAATCTATGAATTCTAGTATTTCTCCGTTCACATACAGTTGATTGGACCGTTTACGATGTTCTCATCATCTGGCTTGTCAGCTAACAATATTGTTGCAGCTTCCACTCCAGTCAGTATCTTCATTGTTCTTGGCCTGGGAAAGTCCATCTCACACACATTACACACAAAATGTTGCATTAGCAGGAACATCATCTCCTAGCAGTCGGTTCTCACGAAAAGCTTCTGTTAAGCACATTGAACAATACAATGGACATTTCACAGGTTAATTCACTCGGTCAGCATTTTAATGAGCTGCTAAGAAATTCAGCTTCTGCATGAGGTCTGGCAAAATAGGCCAATACACTTGCTAAGTTAAGGCCTACAATTAATAAAGATAAAGCATACTTCATAACCTTTAATATCACATATTACCGCATTCATCTAATACCCATTCAGCAATTCACATGTATTAATCATTAATTAGTACATTTCGTGAATATTGGTGGCCATTTTTCGAGGTCACATTTTCAAATGTGTGCATTATTTTTCTACGTTAATTCATTTTCTAACTTAACTCATTGCTCAAAATATAAACACTCATTAATATATTTTATTAAAGACACCTGCGCTAGCACGTCACCTCATCTTTGATTCCCTTAGGTGTCTAGTTTTAAAAAATGAACAGGTTTGGTAGGTTTCCCTGTGTGCCAGCTGAGTTAGAGGCCAAAATCCACAGCTAGGCACTTTGCAAAAAACAGCTCTGTTTTCTTTGGGAAAATGTGATGTGTCCACTTTGTGTTTTGGGGCATTTCCTGTTGTGGGCACTAGGCCTACCCACACAAGGGAGGTATCATTTTTACTGAGAGACTTGGAGGAGTGATGGGTGGAAAGAAATGTGTGGCTCCTCTCAGATTCTAGAACTTTCTGTCACCGAAATTTGAGGAAAAAGTGTTTTTTTGCCAAATGTTAAGGTTTGCAAAGTATTCTGGGTAACAGAACCTGTTGAGAACCCCACAAGTCACCCCATCTTGGATTCCCTAGGTGTCTAGTTTTAAAAAATGCACAGGTTTTGTAGGTGTCCCTAAGTGCCGGCTGAGATAGAGGCCAAAATCCACAGCTAGGCACTTTGCAAAAAACTGCTGTTTTCTTTGGGAAAATGTGATGTGTCCACGTTGTGTTTTGGGGCATTTCCTGTCATGGACACTAGGCCTACCCACACAAGTGAGGTACAATTTTTGTTGGGAGACTTGGGGGAACGCTGGGTGGAAGGAAATTTGTGGCTTCTCTCAGATTCCAGAACTTTCTGTCACCGAAATGTGAGGAAAAATTGTTTTTTTGCCAATTTTTGAGGTTTGCAAAGGATTCTGGGTAACATAACCTGGTGAGAGCCCCACAAGTCACCCCATCTTGGATTCCCCTAGGTGTCTGTTTTTCACAAATGCATAGGTTTGGTAGGTTTCCTTAGATGTCGGCTGAGCTAGAGGCCAAAAATTACAGCTAGGCACTTTGCAAAAAACAGCTCTGTTTTCTTTGGGAAAATGTGATGTGTCAACGTTGTGCACTAGGCCTACCCACACAAGTGAGGTACCATTTTTATCGGGAGACATGGGGGAACGCTGGGTGGAAGGAAATTTGTGTGCTTTCAAAAATCTGACATCACAGGTAAAAGTTACAGAGTAAAACGTGGAAAAAATGGCTGTTTTTTTCACCTCAATTTTATTATGTTTTGTATTTCAGCTGTTTAGTATAAACAAGCTTTATTCGGTCAATTAACCATCAAAGCATCACAATGCATTAAAATTTGGCAGGTTTTGCTCATTCTCCATGGCAGCAATTCAATGGTCTTGCCCTTTCTGCAATTGCAGCACTGATTTTGACAGGGTTTGCAGATGCTCGTTATCAGTCTTAGGGGCATATTTATACTCCGTTTGCGCAGAATTTGCGTCGTTTTTTTCGACGCAAATTTGACGCAAAACTAACTCCATATTTATACTTTGGCATTAGACGCGTCTAGCGGCAAAGTACCTGGAATTAGCGTCATTTTTTTGCGTGAACACCTTCCTTGCGTTAATGATATGCAAGGTAGGCGTTCCCGTCTTTAAAAATGACTCCGATGCTATTGCGTCGTATTTATACTCCCGGGCAAAAATGACGCCCGGGAGTGGGCGGGTCTAAAAAACCCGCATTTGCGCCGGATTTTAGTGCCTGGCTCAGGGCAGGCGTTAAGGGACCTGTGGGCTCAGAATGAGCCCAGAGGTGCCCTCCCCTGCCCCCAGGGACACCCCCTGCCACCCTTGCCCACCCCAGGAGGACACCCAAGGATGGAGGGACCCACCCCAGGGAAGAAAAGGTAAGTCCAGGTAAGTATTTTAAAAAAAAAAAAATTGTGGCATAGGGGGGCCTGATTTGTGCCCCCCTACATGCCACTATGCCCAATGACCATGCCCAGGGGACAGAAGTCCCCTGGGCATGGCCATTGGGCAAGGGGGCATGACTCCTGTCTTTGCTAAGACAGGAGTCATTTCAATGGAGGATGGGCGTCGTAAAATAATGGCGCAAATCGGGTTAAGACAATTTTTTTGCCTCAGCCTGACTTGCCCCATTTTTAGATGCCCAAACTCCATTTTTCCCTACGCCGGCGCTGCCTGGTGTACGTGTTTTTTTTTCACGCACACCAGGCAGCGCCGGTCGGCTAACGCCGGCTAACACCATTCAATAAATACGGCGCCCGCATGGCGCTTCAGAATGGCGTTAGCCGGCGCTAATTTTTTTGGCGCAAAACTGCGTTAGCGCAGTTTTGCGTCAAAAAGTATAAATATGGCCCTTAATTTGTTTAGTTTGCAGGTGCTGTACTGAGATGATGGATTTCTCCACGTCACCAAACACAGGAGAACTATCTGCCATTTCATCTGACACATTGTAATTTTGAATTGTTGCTGGTTTGACTCTACGGTGTCTGCTTGTCCTGCACACAGATGTAGTTCTATTCCTGCTTTGCCTCATTACCATCCCCAAAGTATGGCAATGGTGCAATGGGTGTTCTCCTAGTATTTGGAGTTAGAGGCTTTAAACTTGCATCTGTATAGTGTAAACATTTCAGGGCCGGGGGGCACCACAAAATTATTTTTGAGGGAGGTGCCTTGCTGCCTCCCACCAAAGCCAATAGAAGGCACCTGGAAATGCATATCCAGGGGCTGAATTTCGTTTTCTGGGGAATGCCCTAGAGACCCCATCCACCAGCGATAGAAATAATGTTTATGGGAGGGACATGCAGCGTCACTCCCCATGCTTTTTGGCAGGCCCTAGAAACCCCATTTCCGGAGCATATTTTGTTTTATTAGGAGAGGGGTATCAGGCCACCCTCCATGAGACGTAGACCCCCATATCCCAAGACACTGCCTTGTCCCCTGCACAGCGGAGTGCAGACAGGGAAAATAAATCTTATTCTCTGCCCATGCTCTTCCGGGCAGGGAACATAGCTTGGTTATCGCCTGGCTGGAGCAGAAAGAAATCTGATAAAGTAACTATAACTCCCATCATCACCATGCGCTGCTATCATCCTCACACGTTGCATCACTAATGACATGTTCTATGACATCACTGATAACATCATGGCAACATCTGAAATGACACCATTTATGACAATACTGTGCACTGAGGGATTGCGGCAAAAATTGCTGATTTTTTCAATTTTGACCCCAGGGGCAGGCCCCCTGGATCCCCACATGGGGCCTAGGAGGTCAGTGTATCCCTACCATGCCACCTTTTATTTTAATTTATTTAAAACTTCAGAACAGGGGACTAAGGCCCAGATTTACAAGAATTTGGCTTAGCAGTACTGAGGAACCAGATTTCTTGCGCACCTCCACCACCAACTAACGACACCATGGGTGCGCCATATTTACAATATGGTGTACCATGGAGCAGGTTAGGACAATAGCATCAAAATTGTAGACGCTATTGTGCCACTTTGCTACACACGCATCAAAAATGTTGACGCTAGTGCAGCAAAGTGTAAGGAGGCCCATTGACTTCAATGGGTGTGTCCTTTTAATGCCTGCTTTGAGCAGGCATTAAAAATGACTAAAAAAATGTGCCATTTTTACAGGCCTCCTAATGCGGGAACACCCCCCTTGCATACAATATGCCTGGCACAGGCATAATGTGGCACAAGGGTTCACAAAGTGGCGCATTGCATGCATTGTGCCACTTTGTGTATATGGTGTGGCAATCTTGGCCTTGTTGAGCCACTTTAGTGTAAAAAAAAATTGTGCTAATGTGGCACAAGGAGGTGCTAGGGCCTTGTAAATCTGGCCCTAAGTTCCCAGGAGCTATAATGGCTGTCAGTTACATTTTTCTCATGTTGCTTGCAGCCATCAGAGCGCTCAATCCTGCAGGAGTCTGACTTACTTTGGAGCAAATTGACCCAAGGGAAATAAAGATCCCTGGGCCAATCAGAACACAATATTCTTAAATTTGTGGTCCCGCAAGAGCCGCTCGAACCTCTCGCGACCCCAACCGTCCAGATAAACCAATATTTTTGAGCCTTTATTTAGAACAAAAACTACTGAACGGATTTACACCAAATCACAAAAAGCACAATCTTTGGACCAAGATCTAGCTTCCTGACAAATTTAGGGGGTCATTCTGACCCTGGCGGCCGGTGGCCGCCAGGGCCACCGACCACGGGAGCACCGCCAACAGGCTGGCGGTGCTCCCGAGGGCATTCTGACAGCGGCGGTTCAGCCGCGGTCAGAAAGGGTAAACCGGCGGTCTCCCGCCGGTTTACCACTGCCCGTTGGAATCCTCCAAGGCGGCGCAGCTCGCTGCGCCGCCGAGGGGATTCTGACACCCCCTACCGCCATCCTGTTCCTGGCGGTTCGCCCGCCAGGAACAGGATGGCGGTAGGGGGTGTCGCGGGGCCCCTGGGGGCCCCTGCAGTGCCCATGCCAATGGCATGGGCACTGCAGGGGCCCCTGTAAGAGGGCCCCGCTTGTATTTCACTGTCTGCTTAGCAGACAGTGAAATATGCGACGGGTGCAGTAGCACCCGTCGCACCTTCCTACTCCGCCGGCTCGATTACGAGCCGGCTTCATCGTGGGAAGGACGGTTTCCCCTGGGCTGGCGGGCGGCCTTTTGGAGGCCACCCGCCAGCCCAGGGGAAACCTCAAAATACCCACCGCGGTCTTCCGACCGCAGTACGGTATTTTGGCGGCTCCCGCCGGGCGCGCGGTGACCGCGCCCGGCGGGAGTCAGAATGACCCCCTTAGTGTAATTTAATTCAGGATTTTGTGTTTTGGGCCCCCCCTTTTTTCTCAGCCCCCACTTGATGGATCACCCCAAAGCTTCCCACACAGAAACTAGTCAAAAAGTAATACCCCTTTGTAACGTTTTTTGGAGGTTAGTCAAACAGGGTCAAAGTTATTAGCTTCACAAAAAACACATTTCCTAAGGAAAGGCTAACCTAACTATAAATACCCAGTGGCAACTAAATAGTGTAGTTTAACATTTCCCAAACATGGAATGTAAATATTGCATGTACTACTCAATATATTCCATTTTATCTTTTCAATCCCAATTGTAAGCACATATTATGTTTATGAATTATTTTTTTATATGTATATTTAAGTTTAGTATCTAGATCATTTTTCTATGGAGATATTAAAATCAACCTTTAGTAAATCATTGTTTCTGTATGGAATAAATGTATTTCTGTCTATCAAAAACATAACTCTACCAAGCACAATATACATTATAGGACTATAGTTAGTTGATATTGACATCCAACATCAAATGTGGATGTCTCATTCTTCTACCATGTAGCGTCCACTATGTTTCTACTACAATGTGCCTAGGATATTGTCTGACAAGATATTGGACAGGATGGTTGGAAATGACGGGCACGTTCCTAATTCATTTCATGCCTACATGATGGTTGATGATTTTGTGTATCTTACTTAAATACAAATATGTAAAAACATCAGAAACACTATGAATGATGATTGACTTTAACTAAATAAAAGGGGGCTCTTAAGGTAAATAATGGACCTCATTCTGCTTATATTTTCCATCAGTCATTCGTAATTCTAAATTTACATCATCCATCATGTCCATCACGGATAACAATATTATCTGCCATGTTGCATGAACAGAAATCGGTAAGACAAGCGGATACATCATGATGGATGAACAACAATGATATTGGATCATGAGATAAATGATGGAAAAATGAATACATTTTATAAAATGTAAATTGTTATTTACAAAAAGGCAAAGTAATATTTGTTATATATTGTTGGAAAATGGGTTATTGGTAAGGGCAGGTAGGCATCTACACTTAGCAATAGGCCACTAACCTCCACTTAGGTCCAGTCTCAGTAAATTAAACCCAGCTCAACCCTCGGTAGCTTGGCAACGAGCGTCAAGGCTTAACTTAGGAGACAGAGGCGGTCATTCTGACCCTGGCGGTCAAAGACCGCCAGGGCGGAGGACCGCGGGAGCACCGCCGACAGGCCGGCGGTGCTCCAATGGGGATTCCGACCGCGGCGGTAAAGCCGCGGTCGGACCGGCAACACTGGCGGTCTCCCGCCAGTGTACCGCCGCCCCATTGAATCCTCCAAGGCGGCGCAGCTTGCTGCGCCGCCGAGGGGATTCCGACCCCCCCTACCGCCATCCAGATCCCGGCGGTCCGACCGCCGGGAACCGGATGGCGGTAGGGGGGGTCGCGGGGCCCCTGGGGGCCCCTGCAGTGCCCATGCCACTGGCATGGGCATTGCAGGGGCCCCCGTAAGAGGGCCCCTACAAGTATTTCACTGTCTGCTTGGCACACAGTGAAATACGCGACGGGTGCCACTGCACCCGTCGCACAGCTTCCACTCCGCCGGCTCGATTCCGAGCCGGCTTCATCGTGGAAGCATCTTTCCCGCTGGGCTGGCGGGCGGCCTGAAGGCGGCCGCCCGCCAGCCCAGCGGGAAAGTCAGAATTACCGCGGCGGTCTTTTGACCGCGCAGCGGTATTCTGGCGGCCCCCGACAGGCCGGCGGCGACCGCCGCCGGTCAAAGTCGGAATGAGGGCCAGAGTGTATTCAAATGTCACAAAACAGGAATTAAATAAAACACAGGAAACAGTTTAAAAATCCAAAACCAATTTATAAAAATAGATTATATATTTATCTTTAAAATGACACAAAAACGAATAAAATCCGATAAGGGGAACCGGAGATATGAATTTTTAAAGAATTATTATTTTTTTAGTGCCTAGAAACAAAAAGCACCAATCGGGTCATCTGGTTGCACCTCGACCGGGGCAAAGTAAAAGTTTAAGGCCGACCGCGATGGAGCCCTGCTCGGCTACAGGCCGCGGGAGGCCTCGGTTAAAAGTTTACCTTCACACTTAGGTGGTTATTACAACCCTGGCGGTCGGAGTTAAAGCGGCGGTAATACCACCAACAGGCCGGCGGGAAAAAATATGGAATCACGACCGTGGCAGAAACCAGCAACAAAGACAGCCAATTTAACACTCCGACCGCCACAGCGGTACAAACAAACAGTGCGATGGTCACCGCCAACAGACAGGCAGAAGACAATGTACCGCCCACAGTATCATGACAGGCCAATCCCCCACCTTTTCCGGGGCGGATTCACCGTGGATAAAAACACGGCAGAAACAGGAATTTCGAAGGGAAAATGCTCACCTCTACACACTCCACGAGGAACGAGGACATCATGGACCCAGAACTCCAAATCCTACTTGCAATAGTCTTCCTGCTCCTGTACCAGGAGCACGAACGCCGGCGGCGAAGAGCACGGTGAGTACTGCACCTGCAACATAGGGGAGGGGAGGGAAAAAACAGGGAAACACACATGCAACACCCCCACCCCCACCCTATCATAGTTACACCCCACAAACCCCCCGGAAGAATGCAAAGACCAAAGGAAATGATTGTAACCATTGTAATCTATTAAAATACAGTATTACAAAATAAATATACACTATAAACAAATATATACACCAATAATACGAGTCCAGGTATTGCACCATTTATAGTCCGTGGACCACTGGGCCCAAAATGCATGGGCGAGGCCCACACTCGATACCAGATCAAAACAGAGAGAACACTGCAGGGGCATCAGATAGAAAAACAACAGGCACCTCAGGGGGAGGGGAAGGGGGGGGGGTACCTCAGCCGGATGAGTGCACGACGCCAGATCCACGAGGGGGCTCAATGCCCACTGTTCAATCCTGGGGAGTGCAAAGCCACAGTCTCTCAAGTCTCTACAGTGGGTGGTTTGCCCACTGTTCCATCCTGGGGAGTGCAAAGCCACAGTCTCTCAAGTCTCTACAGTGGGTGGTTTGCCCACTGTTCCATCCTGGGGAGTGCAAAGCCACAGTCTCACAAGTCTCTACAGTGGGTGGTTTGCCCACTGCCATATCCTGGGGAGTGCAAAGCCACAGTCTCTCAAGTCTCTACAGTGGGTGGTTTGCCCACTGTTCCATCCTGGGGAGTGCAAAGCCACAGTCTGTCAAGTCTCTACAGTGGGTGGTTTGCCCACTTCCATATCCTGGGGAGTGCAAAGCCACAGTCTCTCAAGTCTCTACAGTGGGTGGGTTGCCCACTGCCATATCCTGGGGAGTGCAAAGCCACAGTCTCTCAAGTCTCTACAGTGGGTGGTTTGCCCACTGTTCCATCCTGGGGAGTGCAAAGCCACAGTCGCTCAAGTGGATAACAGTCTCTACTGGTTCTGGAGGGGGACTGGTGCCCAGAGTGCTTCATCCTGTGAAGGACAGAGGTAGTGGATGCATGTCTCCACTGGTTCTGGAGGGGGACTGGTGCCCAGAGTGTTTCATCCTGTGAAGGACTGAAGGACAGAGGTAGTGGATGGATGTCTCCACTGGTTCTGGAGGGGGGACTGGTGCCCAGAGTGCTTCATCCTATGAAGGACGGAGGTAGTGGATGCATGTCTCCACTGGATCTGGAGTTGGCGGTGCCCTGTTCAGCGGTGTTTGATTTGGCGGTGACCTGTTCAGCGGTGCATGAGTTGGCGGTGTCCTGTTCAGCGGTGCATGAGTTGCCGGTGCCCTGTTCAGCGGTGCATGAGTTGCCGGTGCCCTGTTCAGCGGTGCTTGAGTTGGCGGTGCCCTGTTCAGTGGTGCATGAGTTGGCTGTGCCCTGTTCAGTGGTGCATGAGTTGGCGGTGCCCTGTTCAGCGGTGCTTGAGTTGGCGGTGCCCTGTTCAGCGGTGCTTGATTTGGCAGTGCCCTGTTCAGCAGTGCATGAGTTGGCAGTGCCCTGTTCAGCGGTGCATGAGTTGGCTGTGCCCTGTTCAGCGGTGCATGAGTTGGCGGTGCCCTGTTCAGTAGTGCATGAGTTGGCGGTGCCCTGTTCAGCGGTGCATGAGTTGGCGGTGCCCTGTTCAGCGGTGCTTGAGTTGGCGGTGCCCTGTTCAGCGGGGCTTGTGCTGGCGGTCCTTCATGGCCCAGCGGGGCTTGTGGTGGCGGCCCTTCATGGCCCAGCGTGGCTTGTGCTGGCGGTCCTTCATGGCCCAACGGGGCTTGTGCTTGTGCTTGCGGTCCTTCTATCCCAATGGGGCTTGTGCTGGCGGTCCTTCATGGCCCAACTGGGCTGGGGCTGGCGGGGTCCTCCTGGGCAGCTGGGCTGTGGCTGGCAGTGGCCTCCTGGGCAGCTGGGCTGGGGCTGGTGGGCCCTCCTGGGCAGCGGGGATGATGGTGGTCTTCTCCTCCGTGCTGCTCTTCCCAGACTTGCCGGGTTTCTTGTGGCCCTTCCCCACCTTGGGAGGTGTCACAGCTGACTCCACACTCCCACCGGGACACCTGGGAGCGGCTTTGGTGGCTGGAGTCTTCCCCCTCTCCCGCCGGGCACTGGCCAACTTCTGATGCTTCACAGGGGGGGGGACTGGCTGTGCTGTGGCTCTGTGCCACACTGGCTGTCCTGGTGGCCGGTGCACTCCACATACCTGTGACTACAGGCACCACTGGTCCTGGAGATGTTGTGGATGAGGTGCTAGTTTGGGACCTATCAGATGGACGGGGTGGGGGAGGTGTGGTAAAAAGGTCAAGGCTGGACATGAAAAGTTTTTTGGACACATTGGGACGGGTAGCTGGAGGGGGTTTGGGAGTGGAGGAAGAGGTGGTGGTAGAAGGAGGTGTACGTTTGGTGACTTTGGGTGCAGGTGCATGCGCTGTAGGCTGTCGTGAGGTGGATGGCTGTTGGGTGGGTGTGTGGCTGCGTTTGTGTATCTTGGGAGGGGGCATCACAGACACACTGGGAGAGGACACAGGGGACGTGTGAATGGTAGTGGGGTGGTGACTGTACGTGAGCGGGGTGTGCTGGTGGGTGTGCTGGTGGGTGTGCTGGTGAGGGACGTAATGGCTGAAGAGGTAGTGCATGCAGGTGTGTGTGTAGACGAGACTGGGAGGGAGGAGGGAGGAGGGAGAAGACGAGGAAGGGGACACAGTGGAGGCAGTGGATGTTGGTGTGTCTGCATGTGTGTAATGCTTGCGTGAGTGCCTGTGGGATGTGTGGTGCTTATGTTTGCCTGAGCTTCCCTTGTGTGGTGAGGTGTGTGCAGGCTGGTCTGATGGTGTGCTTGGGATAGGCAGAGGTACAGGGGATTGGGTCTGGGTTGAGGAAGTTGGAGGGGGGGGCTAGACACGGGGACAATGGCTGCCATCAGTGCTGAGGCCAGAGTTTGAAAGGCTCGGTGAAGGGCCGCCTGACCAGAATGAATGCCCTCCAGGAATACATTAGTTTGTTGCAACTGCCTTTCTACACCCTGGATGGCATTCAAAATGGTAGACTGCCCAATAGTGAGTGACCTGAGGAGGTCAATGGCCTCCTCACTGAGGGCAGCAGGGGTGACTGGGGCAGGGCCTGAGGTGCCTGGGGTGAAGGTGATGCCCACCCTCTTGGGTGAGCGGGCATGGGGCGAAGGCTGAGGGGCTGCTGGGAGGGCGGTGCTGGCGGCTGTACCTGTAGATGCGGGGGGCACAGATGTTGCCACCACCACAAGGGAGCTCCCATCAGAGGAAGAGCCCGTGTCGCTGGTGTCTGCTCTGCCGTGGAGCTCCCCTCGCCCTCCGTCCCACTGGTGAATTCAGAGTCCGTAGTGTGGCCCTCCATGGCCATGTCGGATGCAGCTCCCTCGTGCTCCGGTGCTCCGGTGCCACTGCTCCTCTGCCTGATGATGCTAATGCACACAAGAACAGGGAAACCACAAAAAGTGTGGGGGGGGACAGAATAAAGACATGTTGAGTGCATGGATAACCGCTACCGTTGGCGGACAAGACAGACACAGAAGCCCCCTGCACTACGCCGCGCACTTGGGCTCTACAGTGCAATTCCTGGGAAATGGCCTACAAGGCTATGGACGACATCTGCACACATAGATGACACAGGGGCATGAATAGCTGTACTTGGCACTCTACAGAGGTGGGGTGGGGGGGCCACAGGGCCATGCCTTACGAAGGGGCCTAGCCTACAGAACTCGCCCTGGCCTAGGAAAACCCACAGCCCTCCTCCCCCACCCAGACAACTCCACTGCGCGCAATGTCAGCTGAATGAGAGTGTACTCACCCCCTTCTGTCTGCTGTGATGCCCTCAAGCGCCCATCCAACTCCGGGTAGGCCACCGCCAGGATCCTGAACATCAGGGGGTTCATGGTTCGACGGGCACCCCTCCCTCGTTGGGAGGCCATCCCAAGCTGAACCTCCGCCGTCTTCTTGCTCCAGCAGCAAATGTCCTCCCATCTTTTCCGGCAGTGGGTGCTCCGTCTGTGGTAGACCCCCAGGGTCCGGACGTCCTTGGCGATGGTACGCCAAATATCTTTCTTCTAGTGGGCGCCGACCTACGTGAAATGTACAGGGGAAGAAGAGATGTCATTACCAACTGCACCGTCAAAGTGAGTGGCCCCCATCCCTACCCTTGCCATGTGGCACATGCACTCACCGTCTTACATGCACGCAGCACTCAGCCCCCTTCCTTCTACCATCCAGCCCTCTCCACACAGGCATAGCCCATACATCATGCTCCCTGTGTACTTACCTGTTGGTCTGGAGGACCGTAGAGTAGCATGTACTGGAGGAGGACCCCATCATCGAGCTTCTCCAACTCCTCCGATGTGAAGGCAGGGGCCCTTTCCCCAGACGCACGAGCCATTGTCTCTTCCAGACTGAGGTGACAGCAGCACTTGCAGTGTAGGTCCTCTCCTGTCGAAGATCAGGTATCGAGTAATTGGAGTGATAGAAAATGGCGGTCACGTCCGCGGCGGTGCGTACCATCACCGCCGGCGTACATCGTCATTGACTCCTGGGACCCATAGGGTCCAATGTTAACCAATGCAGCATTGAGCCGCGGTCTCTGACCGCCTACCGCGACGGTGTACAACGCCAGCGCAGTTACCTCACATCCCATTGTCCCACTTTAGAGGTCAGGCAGCCGCCATTTCAGGGGCCCACATGGCCTCCTTTTCAACTGCGTCACACATACCTAGGCCTAGCCTCAACACACATACAGGCCACCTTTTGTGTATGATTGGTGTTCTGGGTAAACTGTGGGTACGTACCTCTGAGTTGGTTGACTCTGTGGTCGCTGTTGTCCTTCATAGGCACCGTCCACTGGGACATCTGAGGAGATGGCGGCATCCTCCGGTGTACCGACCGTTGGTGGACCTGTCGACAATGGAGGAGCGACATTTGATAATCACCTACAGGTTTGACCGTGCAACAATCCAGGAACTGTGTACCCAGTTGGAGCCAGACCTGATGTCAGCAATCCGCCATCCCACAGGAATCCCCCCTCAAGTGCAGGTGCTGTCAGTGCTCCATTTCCTTGCAAGTGGGTCATTTCAAACAACAGTGGCCATGGCATCAGGGATGTCCCAGCCTATGTTTTCCAACGTGTTGTCCAGAGTGTTGTCTGCCCTTCTGAAACAAATGCAGAGCTACATCGTTTTCCCTGAGGTGGAGCATTTGCCTACAGTGAAAGGTGATTTCTATGCCCTGGGACATATCCCCAACATCATAGGTGCCATTGATGGGACACATGTGGCTTTGGTACCCCCCCACAGGAGTGAACAGGTGAACAGAAACCGGAAGAGTCATCATTCCATGAATGTACAGATGGTATGTTTGGCTGACCAGTACATCTCCCATGTGAATACCATGTTCCCTGGCTCCGTGCATGACGCCTACATCATGCGGAATAGCAGCATCCCTTATGTGATGGGTCAACTCCAGAGGCACTGTGTGTGGCTATTAGGTGAGCCCCTGGAAGCAAGACAGTGGGAATCGTTGTCTGGGGTTTTCCCTACAGGTTAGTGTGTGTCTAACAATTGTCCCTTGCCATTTGCAGGTGACTCTGGGTACCCCAACCTGTCATGGCTACTGACCCCAGTGAGGAATCCCAGGACCAGGGCAGAGGAACGCTCCAATGAGGCCCATGGGCGAACTAGGAGGGTGATCGAGCGGACCTTCGGCCTCCTGAAGGCGAGGTTCAAGTGCCTCCACATGACAGGTGGATCCCTATTCTACTCACCAAAGAAGGTGTGCCAGATCATCGTGGCCTGCTGCATGCTTCACAACTTGGCTTTGCGACAACAGGTGCCTTTTCTGCAGGAGGATGGTCCAGATGTGTTGTGGCAGCTGTGGAGCCTGTGGACAGTGATGAGGATGAAGCAGAGGAAGAAGACCTGCAGAACAGGGACTCAGTGATCCAGCAATATTTCCAGTGACACACAGGTGAGATTACAATCCTGCCTACTACATGTACTTTTACACTGCTACCTCTATCCTGTCTGTCGTTTTCACCCAGTGTATGGTCACTGAGTTGTCACTTTCCCTTACGGTTTCACAGATGTCGGTCCCACTGTGTGTCATCTGCTTACATTCCTCATGGACTAGAGCTGTGTGACATAGGTATGTTGACATTACAATTTGAAACACATTTTGTCACTGTAATTGCTAAAACACTATTTTGAAATCACAGACAGACTCCAGATCTTTTTGTGCTTTAGGTGTGTTTATTTCAATTCAACATATTGGAGGGGGAAGTTCATTGGTGAGGGGTAATGGCGGAGGAGTGTCCATGTTAGAGTCCAGTCTATTAGTCTCACAGGTGCATTGCCCATATGGGCATAGGAAGTGGAGCTTGGGCAGTTTAATTATGGACAGGGTGACAAAGTGGGACAGTAGGATGACAATCAGGGTGGTCTCATTTCTTGGCGGGGTCTTGGCATCATTCTCTGTCTTGTTCCTGGATCTCAGGGACCGTTTGCGGGGCGGTTCTCCCTCCGCAGGGGGTTGGGTGCTGGTGTGGTGGTCCTGTGGCGGGGCGTCCTGTCCACTAGCGCCGGCGGAGGTGGTGGGCAGTTCATCATCCATGCTAGTGTCAGGGGCCCCTTGTTGTGCCACAGTGTCCCTCCTGGTGTTGAGTACTTCCTTCAGCACCCCTACGATGGTGCCCAGGGTGGAGCTGATGGTTCTGAGTTCCTCCCTGAAGCCCAAATACTGTTCCTCCTGCATGCCCTGGGTCTCCTGGAACTTGGCCAGTACCGTTGCCATTGTCTCCTGGGAGTGGTGGTATGCTCCCATGATGGGGGAGAGGGCCTCGTGGAGAGTGGGTTCCCTTGGCTTATCCGCCCCCTGTCGCACGACAGCCCTCCCAGTTCCCCTGTGTTCCTGGGCCTCCGTCCCCTGGACCGTGTGCCCACTGCCACTGCCCCCAGGTCCCTGTTGTTGTTGGGGTGGAGGGTTATCCTGGGTTCCCTGTAGTGGTGGACACACAGCTGATTGACGTGTCCTGGGGACGGAGGTATGGGCCCGCTGGGTGGGTGCTGTGCTGGTGTTTCCAGAGGGGGGAAGGTCTGTGGTGTCCTGTGACTGGGTGAGGGGAACCGACTGTCCAGAGGTCCCCGATGATCCGGGTCATCTAGATCCAGTTGGACAGAGGTGCTGTCATCACTGTGGGCCTCTTCTGGGGGTGGAGTGGACATGTCTGGACCCTCCTGTCTGGTGACGTTGGGTAGGGGTCCTGCAGGGGTGGAAAGGCATGAATATTGCATCTGTGTGTGGCATGGTGTGCAATGGGTGGGTGACCGTGTACCCCAGTGCTGGCATTCCTGTGTGGGAGCTTGTGTGATGATGGTTTAGGGGGGTGTATGGCTATGTGCAGTGTGCATGCTTTAGTGATGGGTGTCCATGCTTTGTAAGTGCATGCAGGGCTTGGTGTTGGGATGGGTGGGTTGTGATATTGGGACATTTGTGAGGAGTTGTTGTGATGGGGGTGAGGGTGAGGGTGGGGGTATGTGATAGCATGCAGGTAGGGTGGGGGTTGTAATAGTTAAGATTTGACTTACCAGAGTCCATGCCTCCACCTACTCCTGCGAGGCCCTCAGGATGCAGAATCGCCAAGACCTGCTCTTCCCTTGTTGTTAGTTGTGGGGGAGGAGGTGGGGGTCTGCCGCCAGTCCGCTGAACCACCAGGTGGTGTCTTGAGACCACGGAACGCACCTTCCCCCGTAGGTCGTTCCACCTTTTCCTGATGTCCTCCCGATTTCTTGGGTGCTGTCCCACTGCGTTGACCCTGTCGACTATTTTTCGCCATAGCTCCATCTTCCTTGCAATGGAGGTGTGCTGCACCTGTGATCCGAATAGCTGTGGCTCTACCCGGACGATTTCCTCCACCATGACCTAGAGCTCCTCCTCCGAGAACCTGGGGTGTCTTTCCGGTGCCATGGGGTGGTGTAGGTGATTTGTGGGGTGGAGTATGTGGTGATAAGTGTGGTGATATGTAGTGGTGTGTTGTGTGAGGTGCGTGGAAGTTGTGTGGGTGATGGTGTTATGTGCCTGTGGATGCTGTTGTACTTGCTGGTGGTGTCTCTCTCTGGCCTTCTTTCTGTATTTTTGGTCGTAGGGGTTTGTGGGTGATGTGGGTGTGTGTTTTATATTGTAATGGGTGTGTGAGAGTGGTGTGTGTATGTGTCTCAGGTGTGTGTATTTTGCATTGTCCAATGTGACTGTGATTTGTATATGGTCGTGGACAGAAAGTGTGACACTGGTCCCTCAGTAGGTGCCACCATGCCCTCTCCTGACCTGCTCTTCATCTTTTGGCCCTTCCCCAGCTTTGATGGTGCAACAGTTGTCTTGCCACTATCCCCTTTGTTTTTTGCTGAGCCCTTGGTGGCTGGTACTTTCGTCTTCTCCCTCCGGGATGTGGGCACCTTTTTCACCTTGGCAGGTGGCGGTATGTCCTTTCCCTCGCTACGTGGTACACTGGCAGCCCTGATGGGTGGCGCACTCGATGACCCTGCAGTTGCTGGCACCACTGTGCCTGGGGATTTGGTGGCTGAGGTGCTGGGCTGGGACCTGGAATGCCTGGCCCTAGGGGAAGGATGGGTGGGTGAAGGGAAGAGGTCAAGGTTTGCCAGGAAAAGTTTTTTTGACACACTGGGACGGGAAGATGGAGGGGGTTTGGGAGTGGAGGTAGAGGTAGTGGTTGTAGGAGGTGTACGTCTGCTGAATTTGGGTGAAGGTGCATGGGCCGGAGGCTGTTGTGAGTTGGATGGCTATTGGGTGGGTGTGTGCCTGCGTTTGTGTACTATGAGAGGAGGGCTCACTGACACACAGGGAGAGGACACTGGGGATGTGTGAATGGTAGTGGGGGTGGTGAGTGCACGTGATGGAGGTAGTAGCTGAGGATGTAGTGCATGCAGGTGTGAGTGGAGACAAGACAGGGAGGGAGGAGGAGGACATGGAGGACGGGGACATAGTGGAGGCAGTGGATGTTGCTGTGTCTGCATGGGGAGGGTGCTTGTGTGAGTGCCTGTGGGATGTGTGGTGCCTATGTTTGCCTGAGCCACTCTTGTGTGTTGGTGAGTGTGCATGCTGGTCTGATGGTGTGCTTGGGATAGGGTGAGGTACAGGGGATTGGGTCTGGGTGGAGGAAGTTGGAGGGGGGAGGCTGGACACAGGGACAATGGCTGCCATCAGTGCTGAGGCCAGAGCCTGAAATGCTCTCTGTTGGGCTGCCTGCCCAGAATGAATGCCCTCCAGGTATGCATTTGTTTGTTGCAAATGCCTCTCAACACCCTGGATGGCATTCAGAATGGTTGACTGCCCAACAGTGAGGGATCTCAGGAGGTCAATAGCCTCCTCACTGAGGGCAGCAGGGCTGACTGGGGCAGGGCCTGAGGTGCCTGGGGTGAAGGAGATGCCCACCCTCCTGGGTGAGCGGGCACAGGACACACGCTGAGGGGCTGCTGGGAGAACGGTGCTGATAGGGGGGGTGGCGGCTATACCTGTTGATGTGGTTGGCACAGAGGTGCCCGCCACCACAAGGGAGCTCCCATTAGAGGAGGAGTCGCTGTCACTGCTGTCTGCTCCTGTCCCCGCGATGGAGCTCCCCTCGCCCTCCATCCCACTGGTGGCCTCAGACTCCGTTGTTTCGCCCTCCAGGGTCAAGTGGGTTGCAGCTCCCTCCTGCTCTGGTGCCAATGCTCCTCCGCCTCATGATGCTATTGCACACAAGAACAGGGAGACCACAAAAAGGGGGCAAAAGACAGAAGAAAGACATGTTCAGTGCATAAAACACCACTACCGTTGGCGGACACAACACACAGGTAGCAGCCCTCTGCACTACACCATGCACTGACAGTTCCTAGAAATTTCAGCTGACCATGGGTTACGAGGCCTAAGACCAATTGCTGCACACCTGGAAGTCACAGGGGCCTGACTAGGTGTTGATGGCTCTTACCACTGGTGGGTTTCGGGTGCCACATGCCTGCATCACAAGGGACCTTGCCTACAAAGTTCGCCCTGGCCTAGGGGAACCCCCTGCCCACCTCCCCCACCCAGACACCTCATAATGCGCACAGAGTGAGCTGAATAAGAGTGTACTGCTGTGATGCCCTCAAGAGCCCATCCAACTCCGGATACGCCACCGCCAGGATCCAGGAACATCAGTGGGGTCATGGTGCGACGGGCACCCCTCCCACGTTGGGAGGCCATCCCCAGCTGGGCCTCCGCGGTCTTCTTGCTCCAGCGGCTCAGGTCCTCCCATCTTTTATGGCAGCGGGTGCTCTGTCTGTGGTAGACCCCCAGGGTCCGAACGTCCTTGGCGATGGCACGCCAAATACCCTTCTTCTGGTGGGCGGTGACCTAGAGGAATAATACAGGGGGTAAGGAAATGACTTACCCGTCCGGACCGTCATACTCATGACCCCCAGTTCCAACCCTTGCCCTGATGCACATAGACTCCCCATCTGCACATGCAGGCCTCAGCCCCCAATGTATCTTCCATCAACACCACTCCAGACAGGCATTGTCCATGCAGCATGCTCACAGTGTACTCACCTGTTTGTCTGGAGGACCGTACAGTTGCGTGTACTGGGGGAGGACCCCATCCACTAGTTTCTCCAACTCCTCCGAAGTGAAGGCAGGGGCCCTTTCCCCAGAAACATGAGCCATCGTCGCTTCCAGACTGAGGTCACAGCAGCACTTGCAGTGTAGGTCCTCTCCTGTTGAAGGTCAGGTATCAATTGAGTGAACAGACAGAAAATGGCGGTCACGTCCGCGGCGGTGCATATCGTCACTGCTGGCGTACATCGTCATTGGCTCCTGGGACCCATAGGGCCCAATGTTAACCAATGCAGAATTGCGCCGCGGTCTTCGACCGCCCACCGCAACGGTGTACAACGCCAGCGCAGTTACCTCATATCCCCTTGTCCCACCTTACAGGTCAGGCAGCCGCCATTTCAGGAGGCCACATGGGATGGATGTTAACTGCGTCACACCTATCTAGGCTGGGAATATAGCCAGATACCGGTACATTGCGGATTAATAAAGTTTCTGCAAATAACAGATTGTGATACCTCAGTGTTGGATGACTCTCTGCTTGCTGTTCTCCTCCATAGGGCACGTCTGCTGGGGCAGGTGATGAGATGGCGGCATCCTCTGGTGTACAGACCCCTGGTGGACCTGTCGACAATGGAAAAGAGACACATCCGAGTCACATACAGACTTGATCGTGCAACAATCCAGGAACTGTGTGCCCAGTTGGAGCCAGACCTGATGTCAGCTATCCGCCATTCCACAGGAATCCCCCCTCTAGTGCAGGTCCTGTCTGTACGCCATTTCCTGGCCAGTGGGTCTTTTTAAACAACAGTGGCCATGGCATCAGGGATGTCGCAGCCAATGTTCTCTAACGTGTTATCCAGAGTGTTATCTGCCCTGCTAAAACACATGCGCAGCTACATCGTGTTCCCTCAGGTGGAGGATTTGCCCACAGTGAAAGGTGACTTATATGCCCTGGGACATATCCCCAACATCATTGGTGCCATTGATGGTACACATGTGGCATTTGTCCCCCCCCCCGCAGGAATGAACAGGTGTACAGAAACCGGAAGAGCTACCATTCTATGAATGTGCAGATGGTGTGTTTGGCATACCAGTACATCTCCCAAGTCATTGCCAAGTATCCTGGCTCAGTCCATGATGCTTACATTTTGAGGAATAGCAGCATCCCTTATTTGATGGGGCAGCTCCAGAGGCACCGTGTGTGGCTAATAGGTGAGCCTAAAGTCCCCACACAGTTTCATTAGCTATCTGGGTATGGGGCTGTCCCTAAGGGTTAGTGTGTGTCTAACAGTTGTCCCTCGACATTTGCAGGTGACTCTGGTTACCCAAACCTGTCATGGCTACTGACCCCAGTGAGGAATCCCAGGACAAGGGCAGAGGAACCCTACCATGAGGCACATGGGCGAACTAGGAGGGTGATCGAACGCACCTTCGGCCTCCTGAAGGCCAGGTTCCGGTGCCTCCATCTGACAGGTGGCTCCCTACACTACTCACCGAAGAAGGTGTGCCCGATAATTGTGGCCTGCTGTATGCTGCACAACCTGGCTTTGTGACGCCAGGTGCCTTTTCTGCAGGAGGATGGGCCAGATGGTTGTCTTGTGGCAGCTGTGGAGACTATGGACAGTGAAGAAGAGGAGGCAGAAGAAGAGGATATCGACAACCGAAACAACGTCATCATGCAATACTTCCAGTGAGACACAGGTAAGAAGATGCCACTGCTTCCCCCATCTCATTCTATTGTTGGCACTAGCCTAAGTCTGTCATTTTCATTTAGTGTATGGACCCTGACTTGTCACTTTGACTTTCCATTTCACAGATCTGGGTCCCACTTTGTGCCCTCTGCTATGTTTACTGCTGGCCTACACCTGTGTTACACTGGTATATGAACAAGTAAATTGACATTGCTATATTCCATAGTTATTGCAATTCCACATTTGTGAAAGCACAGACTGACTCCAGATTGTTTTGTGATTGAAGTGTGTTTATTCCTGTGATAATAAGTGGAGGGGGTTGTAAAATAGGCTGGGGGGATGGTGGAGGGATCTCCATGGTAGAGCACAGTCTATTTGTTTCACAGGTGCATTGTCCAAAGGGGCATGGGAAGTGGAGCAATGGCAGTTAAAGGATGGGACAGAAGGATGACATTCAGGGGGGTCTCATTTCCGTTTGTGGGGTGGTTCTCCATCCGCAGGGGGTGGGGTGCTGGTGTCCTGTTGTTCCTGTGGCAGTGCCTCCTGTCCACTAGTGCCGGCAGAAGTTGAGGGCTGTTCATCGTCCAGGATAGTGTCAGGGGCCCCTTGTTGTACCACTGTGTCCCTCCTGGTGTTGACAAGGTCTGCCAGCACCCCTGCAATGGTGACCAGGGTGGTGTTAATGGACTTCAAGTCCTCCCTGATCCCAAGGTAGTGTTCCTCCTGCAGCCGCTGGGTCTCCTGAAACTTGGCCAGTACAGTTGCCATCGACTCCTGGGAATGATGGTAAGCTCCCATGATGTTGGATAGTGCCTTGTGGAGACTGGGTTCCCTGGGCCTGCCTCCCCCTGTCACACAGCAGTCCTCCCAGTTTCCCTGTTATCCTGTGCCTCTGTCCCTTGAACCGTGTGCCCACTGCCACTGCCCCCAGGTCCCTGATTTTCTTGGGTTGGTGGGTTTGAATGGGTTCCCTGTAGTGGTGGACACACTGCTGATTGACGTGTCCTGGGCCCAGAGGGATGGGCCCGCTGGGTGGGTGCTGTGCTTGTGTTTCCTGAGGGAGGAGGCTCTGTGGTGGCTTGTGACAGTGTCAGGGGAACCGACTGTCCTGAGGTCCCTGATGGGCCGGGCTGGTCATCTTGATCCAGTTGTGCAGAGCTGCTGTCCTCACTGGGGGCCTCTTCTGTGGGGGGACTGGATATGTCTGGCACCTCCTGTCCGGTGACGTTGGGTAGGGGTCCTGTTGGGGTGTAAATGCATATTTATTGTATCTGTGTGTGCCATCTTATGCAATGGGTGGTTGACCCTCTACTCAAGTGCTTGCATTATTGGCTTGGTCCTTGTGTGATTGGTGATTTTGGGGCATGAGTGAGTCTCTGTAGTGGACATGCTTAAGTGATGGGTGTCCATGCATTGGTGTTACATGCAGGGTTTAGTTTTGGGATGTGTGGGTTTTGTTGGTGGGGTATCTGTGGGTTGTTGGGGTGATGGGTGTGAGTGTAAGGGTGGGACTATGTGATGGCATGCAGGTGGGGTGGGAGGGATAAGGTAGTAAAGATTTGCCTTACCAGAGTCTAGTTCTCCTGCTACTCCTGCGAGGCCCTCAGGATGCAGTATTTCCACGACTTGCTCCTCCCATGTTGTTAGTTATGCGGGAGGAGGTGGGGGTCCACCGACAGTACTCTGTACAGTAATCTGGTGTCTGAAGACCACGGAATGCACCTTCTCCCATAAGTCGTTCCACCTCTTTCTGATGTCATCCCGTGTTCTTGGATGCTATCCCACTGCGTTGACCCTGTCGGCAATTCTGCGCCATAGCTACATCTTCCTAGCAATGGATGTCTGCTGCACCTGTGATCCGAATAGCTGTGGCTCTACCCGGACGATTTCCTCCACCATGACCCTGAGCTCCTCCTCAGAGAACCTGGGGTGTTGTTGAGGAGCCATGATGTGGTGTGGGTGATGTGTGAGGTGGTGTCTGTTGTGATGTGTGAGGGGGTGTGTTGGTGTGTGTTGTTTGAGGTGCATGGATGTTGTGTAAGTGATGGTGTTCTGTGTCTGTGGATGCTGGTGTTGTTTTAGGTAGTGTCTCTCTCAGGCCTGCTTTCAAATTTCTGGTAGTAATTGTTTGTGGGTAATGTGGGTGTGTGCTTTATATTGGATTGGGTGTGTGGGAGTGGTGTGTGTATGTGTATAAGGTGTGTGTGTATTTCGATTTGTCCAATGTGGTTGTGTTTTGTAAGTGTGTGTGTATTTTGAGCGTGGCGGTGTGTACCGCCAATGGATTACCACGGTTGAAAGACCGCTGCGCTGATTTATGGGTCGTGATAGTGTGGGCGTATTCTTGTTGGCGTGACGGTGTCGGTTTTGTTATCGCCAGTTTATCACTGTCCTTTGGTGTCGCAGACTTGTGTGGGTGTCTGTATTGTGGCAGATTCCTGGCTGTGGGTCGTAATACCTGTAGCAGAATTCCGCGGCCGCAGCGGTATGTTGGCGGTCTTCTGCACGGCGGTAAGCGGGATTTACCACCAGGGTTGTAATGAGGGCCTTAATGGTTTTGCACAACAATAGTGTACCACAACAAATGACAGCACTACTTCATAGAAGAGCAATAATTCTACATAATATTATTTAAAACTGTTTATGAAAGTTCAAAAAGTATTATTTAAGTTTCAGTTTGTAAAAGTACATTTTTATTTTTTAATATACTTTGAAGGCGATTCTGCACATTCAATAAGAACATGGCTTCTCACAGAAATTTGTGAACGAAGAACTACAGGGGAAGTATGATATAACAAAACACATAGGCAAACCAGAGGAGCTATAGAAATAATATCTGGTTACTAAAAGCATGGTTTAGATGTCTTGATTATACTGAGGGGACATTATTATATTCTCTTGATGAAGTTTGTAAAATAATGATTCTGTGCTATGCGCTACTCAACATTGTCCTTAGAAGAACCATTCCTCTTATCAGTGATGACGAATACCAACCAATGGAAGAGGGTGCTTTGGAAGCAGGATATCATTATCATGAGAATGATAAAGAAGATTGTACAGAAGTCAGACATGATTTAATGCAACATATTCCTGATTAAAGGTCAGTGTTTATATTTTCTTTTTAGGTTTTTGTTAGATATTTCCATGAAGTTCATATGGTTGAGCTGCAGATGCTCAATGGCATATGTTAATGCCATTTTTGGTTGTGACTAATAACGTTTAGATTACTTTTAGAAATGAGAGATTAATTTTTACAGTTGTACGCAGGTCAATTTGCTAAAGTATTCGCTATTTCTAGTTATTAACTTTTAATATAGAATCTGTATTATGGAAAAATATACACATTATATGATTATGTTTTTAGGCAACTACATTCTGTCATCTGGTGTTAAAGCACTAAGTCATTTTTGTTTTTAAGGAAATATTAACAATAAATAAAGAATAAAATTAAATCACTACATACAATCATATTTATAATATTGAAAAATTGATTTTGCAAATGATATATGTAATTTCTCAATTAATGTGTACATAATGTAATTGTTAATTAAAAATAATGCAAAAACACGTTTTACACTTTACATATTCATTGTATCAATAGCCAATTTAACTTCCGTCGTTACCATAACACCCAGTCTTGTGTAGGAGTGACCTAAATTGTATGTAATGTGCAGTGAAAGGTATTCTGTAGCTTATTAAAATATATTTTGTACCCCTCATCCATTTCTATTTTTTACATCAAGCTGAACCACTCTTACATTATTGACACTTTGAATACATTCATACTTATGTTGCTCTCAAACCTCAAAATCAAACTACTTTCAAAAACACAAAAAATCAAATCATATTTCTTTTTCTTCTGCCTTGAAAATATTAACATAAACACCAGCTAGATTTAATAGAGTTAAACATTTTTTTAACATCCAAAATCGCTTCATACTGTATCCAATAGACCCCCAAAACTCAGTGCGGTGGATTCAGTAAAGACAGTCAGGATGACGGACGATTTTATGTCCGCAACCCTGCCTTTGCTCTGCCCACCAAATTTAGAATACTCCTTCAGACCTCTGGTGAAGTCTCTGAGTTAGTATGAGCTCCCGAACAGCAGTTCATACAAAGTCATTGGTGATCGACACTCACACCAAACTTTTACAAGTTTTTTACTTTTCCAAAAGCTCCTAATGCAGTTTTATCCCATGGAAGTTTTCTCCCATGTTTTGAGGGTCGTTTTTAATTTTAACACTCCCTCACTGCCTGATACTCTTGGTGGGGACAGATAGTAAAAAAAAAAAGCATAGTACCACTGACTCTAAATAAGATAGATGGACAGATGATTTAACTTTGACAGTACATACACCCTCTGCCTGTCAGAGAAACGTTTACCCAATGGAGTAATTTTTAGGGTCGAGCCTGCGTCGCATGGGCTCGCGCATGCGTATCGCTAGCAAGACGCTTTAGGTATTAGAAAAGGGCTTGAAGCCCCATCAACGTCACGTCAGTTTCTTTCATTGGCAAGTTGGCTTGGCTGTTAGAATCCGGTTCTTTTGATTAGTGGAAGGCACGATGCATAAGTCATGCCTTTTCTGTGTTTAGCCCTCCTCGAGCACAGCGACCAGGTACGGAAAACATGCGAGGCTCGCTGGGGTTGGACTACTTTTTTTCTGTTTTCGGAGCGCGATCTCGCCGGGCAGAAATCGAGCGATTGAGGGGGCCCGCGGGAAGCATAGAGCAACGCTCTAGTCTTCCCCGCGGGACGGTTCGGGAAAAGGAAGTGACGGCGGGACAGGGGATTGGGAGTAAGGTAAGTGGGGGTGGGTCTTAGGGGTGGTAATAAAAAGGGTTGGGGGTGGAGGGACCGGCCTCTTTCCGCGCGGACCCATTGTGCGGATAGTTTGGCCTCCCACCCACCCGGCAATTGGAAGAAGAGTTTTGAAGGATGGAAGTTAGAGGTAGGGCAAAAAAGGGGGGAGGTTTACTTGTCAGTTAGGGCAGGTTGCAGCAGAGAGCGAGCAGTAGAATGGGGAGGGTGGTGAGCCAGATGCGGGCTTGGCCACCCTTCCAGGGAATAAACAAGCAGGTGAAGGCTCTGAGTGGGGGTACGCACGAACCAAATGGGGCATGAAAGGAAAAGGGGAGTGCGTAGGGGAATGGAAACGAAATAAGGGTTTGAAGGGGAAGGATGAGCGAGGCAGATGTTAAAGGGAGGGCGTTAATAAAGTTACGGTTTACGTTATAAAAGTTAAGGTTATTTTGCTTATGCAACCCTGTCCTAATAAATGACCTTTTACACTAAAAATACAGCAGTACTGAGTTATTTCCCGATGAGGGGGCCCGCGGGAAGCATAGAGCAACGCTCTAGTCTTCCCCGCGGGACGGTTCGGGGAAAGGAAGTGACGGCGGGACAGGGGATTGGGAGTAAGGTAAGTGGGGGTGGGTCTTAGGGGTGGTAATAAAAAGGGTTGGGGGTGGAGGGACCGGCCTCTTTCCGCGCGGACCCATCGTGCGGATAGTTTGGCCTCCCACCCACCCGGCAATTGGAAGAAGAGTTTTGAAGGATGGAAGTTAGAGGTAGGGCAAAAAAGGGGGGAGGTTTACTTGTCAGTTAGGGCAGGTTGCAGCAGAGAGCGAGCAGTAGATGGGGGAGGGTGGTGAGCCAGATGCGGGCTTGGCCACCCTTCCAGGGAATAAACAAGCAGGTGAAGGCTCTGAGTGGGGGTACGCACGAACCAAATGGGGCATGAAAGGAAAAGGGGAGTGCGTAGGGGAATGGAAACGAAATAAGGGTTTGAAGGGGAAGGATGAGCGAGGCAGATGTTAAAGGGAGGGCGTTAATAAAGTTACGGTTTACGTTATAAAAGTTAAGGTTATTTTGCTTATGCAACCCTGTCCTAATAAATGACCTTTTACACTAAAAATACAGCTGTCACTGAGTTATTTCCCGATGAGGGGGCCCGCGGGAAGCATAGAGCAACGCTCTAGTCTTCCCCGCGGGACGGTTCGGGGAAAGGAAGTGACGGCGGGACAGGGGATTGGGAGTAAGGTAAGTGGGGGTGGGTCTTAGGGGTGGTAATAAAAAGGGTTGGGGTGGAGGGACCGGCCTCTTTCCGCGCGGACCCATCGTGCGGATAGTTTGGCCTCCCACCCACCCGGCAATTGGAAGAAGAGTTTTGAAGGATGGAAGTTAGAGGTAGGGCAAAAAAGGGGGGAGGTTTACTTGTCAGTTAGGGCAGGTTGCAGCAGAGAGCGAGCAGTAGATGGGGGAGGGTGGTGAGCCAGATGCGGGCTTGGCCACCCTTCCAGGGAATAAACAAGCAGGTGAAGGCTCTGAGTGGGGGTACGCACGAACCAAATGGGGCATGAAAGGAAAAGGGGAGTGCGTAGGGGAATGGAAACGAAATAAGGGTTTGAAGGGGAAGGATGAGCGAGGCAGATGTTAAAGGGAGGGCGTTAATAAAGTTACGGTTTACGTTATAAAAGTTAAGGTTATTTTGCTTATGCAACCCTGTCCTAATAAATGACCTTTTACACTAAAAATACAGCTGTCACTGAGTTATTTCCCGATGAGGGGGCCCGCGGGAAGCATAGAGCAACGCTCTAGTCTTCCCCGCGGGACGGTTCGGGGAAAGGAAGTGACGGCGGGACAGGGGATTGGGAGTAAGGTAAGTGGGGGTGGGTCTTAGGGGTGGTAATAAAAAGGGTTGGGGGTGGAGGGACCGGCCTCTTTCCGCGCGGACCCATCGTGCGGATAGTTTGGCCTCCCACCCACCCGGCAATTGGAAGAAGAGTTTTGAAGGATGGAAGTTAGAGGTAGGGCAAAAAAGGGGGGAGGTTTACTTGTCAGTTAGGGCAGGTTGCAGCAGAGAGCGAGCAGTAGATGGGGGAGGGTGGTGAGCCAGATGCAGGCTTGGCCACCCTTCCAGGGAATAAACAAGCAGGTGAAGGCTCTGAGTGGGGGTACGCACGAACCAAATGGGGCATGAAAGGAAAAGGGGAGTGCGTAGGGGAATGGAAACGAAATAAGGGTTTGAAGGGGAAGGATGAGCGAGGCAGATGTTAAAGGGAGGGCGTTAATAAAGTTACGGTTTACGTTACAAAAGTTAAGGTTATTTTGCTTATGCAACCCTGTCCTAATAAATGACCTTTTACACAAAAAATACAGCTGTCACTGAGTTATTTCCCGATGAGGGGGCCCGCGGGAAGCATAGAGCAACGCTCTAGTCTTCCCCGCGGGACGGTTCGGGGAAAGGAAGTGACGGCGGGACAGGGGATTGGGAGTAAGGTAAGTGGGGGTGGGTCTTAGGGGTGGTAATAAAAAGGGTTGGGGGTGGAGGGACCGGCCTCTTTCCGCGCGGACCCATCGTGCGGATAGTTTGGCCTCCCACCCACCCGGCAATTGGAAGAAGAGTTTTGAAGGATGGAAGTTAGAGGTAGGGCAAAAAAGGGGGGAGGTTTACTTGTCAGTTAGGGCAGGTTGCAGCAGAGAGCGAGCAGTAGATGGGGGAGGGTGGTGAGCCAGATGCGGGCTTGGCCACCCTTCCAGGGAATAAACAAGCAGGTGAAGGCTCTGAGTGGGGGTACGCACGAACCAAATGGGGCATGAAAGGAAAAGGGGAGTGCGTAGGGGAATGGAAACGAAATAAGGGTTTGAAGGGGAAGGATGAGCGAGGCAGATGTTAAAGGGAGGGCGTTAATAAAGTTACGGTTTACGTTATAAAAGTTAAGGTTATTTTGCTTATGCAACCCTGTCCTAATAAATGACCTTTTACACTAAAAACACAAGCTGTCACTGAGTTATTTCCCGATCGTTACTTGCACTTTTGCCGGTTACGATCGTACTCATGAACAAGCCAATAGTGAGTCCGTCACAAGTGTGTAACGCGTGTTCTGCTCCAGGGGGCCATAAGGAGGCGAGCGTGATTTTGACAACTGTGTCCGCTCGTCCTCACCACATGACAACTAAGCAATTAAGGTGAAACATTCTATGCGCCTATGGAAGCGCCTCTTAATCGTGCGTCAGATATTTGGTTGGTGCTGAGGGAGTTGTTGTTGTAATGCAAGGCAGTGGTTCTAATGCCCCAGTCTGTAAATGCTATTTGGGTGGTTTTACTATGTGCTCTGTTCTATGGGGGGTTCGCTCATTAGAGATTGCCGGATTTCATAATCCATAAAAACGCAGAGCAGTCGTATACTTGTGACGGCAGAGTCACGCCCTTTTCAGTCTCATCTACTTCGAAGTGCCCCAGACACCACCAGCTGCACAACCGGATCTCGGGTGCATCACAAGTTCAGGCAGTACTGGCCTCGCCCCGACAGCCACGGAGCCAAGTTCAGGTCCGCCTCATTGTCACTATTGCAGTATTTTGGCCCGAAGATGGGCACTGCTGTATGTGTGCTCCTGGAGGAGCCTCTTCTCTCGTTCTGTGCCTTGTCCAGGGCCTCAGAAGTTGGCTACCAGTTTCTGCTAGCATTCCGGAACTGTAGCCCACTTTGGCCCACTATAAAGTTTCTGAGCAGCCTTCATGGTAACCCTAGGATCAGCGCTCATTGGTCGGATGCCATTTTTGTCAGTCTACAGGCCTTGCCCCCGCAAATCAAGATTGTAAGGAGTGCATGTGGAGCATGGCATGCAGTACAGTAGAAATGCACAGGGCCATCATTCCTAGAAGGATCATGATGGTTTTGATCATGTGTTGGCAATTGGGATGAAAGCAGGCAGCAGCTGCTGGAATGCCAACATCCTTTGTTGGTTGGTGTAGTCTTTCCATGTAACTATGTTGAACACATAACCCAGGAAGCGATTAATCTCTTGAGGTTTGAGTTGGGACTTGGTGGCATTTGTAGTGAATCACAAGTTGTGGAACAGAAAAATTGTCGCTTGAGAGTGGGTAGGCATTGTTGCCTAACACTGCTGTGGATCAGCGGTTGAAGTAGGGGAAGATGTGATTGCCTTTCCATCACAGAAGGAGTGCCACCATAGAAAGGCACTTCATGAACCCCATTGGAGCCATGATGACTTCGAAAGGAAATACTTTGAATTGGTAGTGATGTCCATTCACCATAAAGCGATTGCTACCAGCGATGGGCAGGGTGAATGGATATGTGAAAGTAGATATCCATGAGGTTGCATGCCGTCATGTAATTGCCTTGTCGGAGAAAAGGGATGGCTTCCAGTAGTGTTGTTATATGGAAATGCTTCAACAGGATATATTTTTTAGAAGCCTTGATTAGCAGGAAAGGTCTGAGGGAGCCATCCGTTTTGGGAATGACAAAGTAAAAAGTGTAGACACCCATTCCCTGATAGTGTGGAGGCACTCTATTGCCCTTTTCTGGAGGAGCACTTATACCTCTTCCTCAAGAAGGCTGAGATGGTCTCCGCTGAGATCGAATCTGTGGGTAGGGATGTTGGGAGGGGTTGTGAGAAGTTTTATACATTAGCAGTGGCAAACAGTCTGCTTTTTCTCTGTTTTCGGAGCGCGATCTCGCTGGGCAGACGTCGAGCGCTTCGTTACTTGCACTTTTGCCGGTTACATTCATAATTGCACATTGTCTGAACCGTACAGCAGTTTTTTTCTTTTAATGCAGGAAAAATCTGGTTGGCAGTTTACAACTGTGAACAGCTGTAACTCTGACAAATGCGAGACCCTAGTGCATTGCAAATGCTTGTTCTCAATTGGCGTAGGTCTGGCAATCTGCCTGACTCAAAATTGGGCAGGCAGAGAGAGTGCTTGGCAGACAGGGAACTCTGTTGCAGTTGTGACATAGTACCCCGTCTGCCGAACTCCGAACTGGGCCTTCAATTCTCACTCATATCTTAATAGCCTATGCTTAACTATGTTGCTTAAATGATGGCTACTTTAGATAAAACAATGAATACAAATAATGTTGGTGATCAATTCAAACTGCACCTAGACATTTACTAATAATTGAAACACTAATAATAATCAATGTACATATTAAAATCATGAAATATTTTTAAAGGCGTTACCCAGATGTTCATACAATAGCAAAAATAGCATTTACTTTCATGATTTAGGCCTTCATTACAACACTGGCGGTCGGTGATAAAGCAGCAGTAATACCGCCAACAGGCTGGCGGTAAAATAAATGCAATTATGACCACGGCGTAAACCACCCACACAGACAGCCACTTTAACACACCGACCGCCACGGAGGTAGCAACAAGCACCGCTGCAGTAACTACCAACAGCCAGGCGGAAGACAATGTACCGCCCACAAAATGACAACAGGCCTATCCGCCACCTTTTCCGGGGCGGTACCAATGACATCAAAAGCACGGCGGAAACAGTACACAGGAGGCAAAGGACTCACCTCTGGAGACTCAAGGAAGAACCACGATGCCATGGAGCCCCGGTTGCACATCTTCCCCATGCTTGTATACCTCTTCATGCATTACGAACACAGCAACGCTGGAGAAGATGACCACGGTGAGTATTTCTGCCTAGCACACAAGGGAGGGGGGAGGAAAAAGAGAGTGACACACACACAACACACATCACCCCAACACCATATACACAAACAGATTAAATAACATCACATATCTACCCCGTAGTCGTGATTGAAGTGAGTGAAGTAAGATAAAATAGTGGAAATTTGTGCTTCAAAATCAAAACAGTATATACATATATACAAATGGAGGGACACTGCCCGTCCTCAATGTCCGTGGGCCACAGGGCCACATCACAAATGCCAAGGCCCAACTTGACTCCTGCAACAACACGGAGAAAACACTGCAGGGGCACAGGTCGAAAATACACAGGCACCTCAGGGGGACAGGGAATTGGGGCACCTCAGCCGGAAGATAGTACAAAACCACTGGTCCTGGAGGGGGCAACATGCCCATCACTCTGTCCTGGGGAGTGCAAGGCCACAGTCTCTCAAGTGGATGGTGTGCCCACTGCTTGGTCTTAGGGAGTGCAAGGCCACAGTCTCTGAAGTGGGTGGTTTGTCCACTGCTTGGTCCTGGGAAGTGCAAGGCCACAGTCTCTCAAGTGGATGGCTTCTCTACTGCTTGGTCCTGGGGAGTGCAAGGCCACAGTCTCTTAAGTGGGCGGTTTGCCCACTGCTTGTTCCTGGGGAGTGCAAGGCCACAGTCTCTTCAGTGGGTGGTTTGCCCACTGCTTGGTCCTGGGAGTGCAAGGCAACAGTCTCTCTAGTGGGTGGTTTGCCCACTGCCTGGTCCTGGGGAGTGCAAGGCCACAGTCTCTCAAGTGGGTGGTTTGCCCACTGCTGGGTCCTGGGGAGTGCAAGGCCACAGTCTATCAAGTGGATGGCTTCTCCACTGGTTCTGGAGGGGCCTTTGTGCCCAGTGTGCTTCATCCTGGGAAGGATGTGGTGAGTAGATGGCTTCTTCCACTGGTTCTGGTGGGGGCCTTGTGCTCTGTGTGCTTCATCCTGGCAAGGAGGGGGTGAATGGATGGCGTCTTACACTGGTTCTGGAGGGGGCCTTGTGCCCTGTGATGCAGCACTTGGGGAGTGCAAGGTCACAGTCTCTCACCTGGGTGTCACACCTACAGGATTTACAGGGTCCATTACGCACTACAGCCCATGGAGGCAGGACTACACACTGCTTGCCGGCAGTGATGGCTGCTCAGTGGTGGCAGTGGCGATGCTGGTTTCGGGGATGCCAGTGGTGGGGGGAGGCTCCAGCCCCTCCCCTGCAGCCTCAGACGGCTGCCCACTGGGACTGCTGCTGCTGGTGGCGGTGCTGGTGTCGGGGTTGCCAGTGGTGGGGGGAGGCTCCAGCCCTTCCACTGCAGCCTCGGACGGCTGCCCACTGGGGCTGCTGCTGCTGGCAGTGGTGCTGGTGGCGGTGCTGGTGTCGGGATGCCAGTGGTAGGGGGAGGCTCCAGCCCTTCCCCTGCAGCCTCGGATGGCTGCTCACTGGGGCTGCTGCTGCTGGCAGTGGTGCTGGTGGCGGTGCAGGCAGTGGTGGGGGGAGGCTCCAGTCCTTACCCTGCAGCTTCGGATGGCTGCCCACTGGGGCTGCTGCTGGTGGTTCTGGTGTCGAGGTTGCCAGTGGTCGGGGGAGGCTCCAGCCCTTCACCTGCAGCCTCGGACGGCTGCCCACTGGGGCTGCTGCTACTGGCAGTGGTGCTGGTGCAGGCAGTGGTGGGGGAGCGTTCAGCCCTTCCCTTGCAGCCTCGGACGCTGCCCACTGGGGCTGCTGCTGCTGGTGACAGTGCTGGTGTCGGGGATGCCAGTGGTAGGGGGAGGCTCCAGCCCTTCCCCTGCAGCCTCAGATGGCTGAACCGCCATGGTTGGTGGTGGGGGCTCAGAATCAGTCCCAGCCCCAGGCCTCCTGTCCTTCCTGCCTGCAGGCCCCTTGCCCTTCCCTTTCGCAGCTGGTGGTGCCTCGTTGCCCTTCACCCCTGGCAGCTGGTGGTGCCTCCTTGCACTTTCCCTTGGCAGCTGGTGGTGCCTCCTTGCCCTTCCCCTTGGCAGCTGGTGGTGCATCCTTGCCCTTCCCCTTGGCAGCTGGTGGTGCCTCCTTGCTCTTACCCTTGGCAGCTGGTGGTGCCTCCTTGCCCTTCGCTTTGACAGCTGGTGCAGGCACACTGTCAGTGCTGATGGCTGGTTCCCTGGAGGCTCTCCCAACTGCAGTAGCTGCCGACACTACTGTGGCCGTGGACTGGGTAGCTGAGGTGCTCGCCTGGGTTCGGACCACCCTGGCCTGATGTGAATGATGGGGGAGGGGTAGGAAAGAGGTCAACGGCTGAGAGGAAAAGCTTCTTAGGGACAGGTAAGAGGGTGAAGGTTTTGGAGTGGAGGAAAAGGGAGTGGTTGTAGGAGGTGTCTGTCTGCTGTGTTTGGGTGCAGGTGCATGGGCTGGATGCTGTTGTGAGGTGGATGGCTGTTGGGTGTCTGAGTGCTTAGGTTTGTGTACTTTGGATGGAGGGGCACAGACACAGTGGGAGAGGACACGGGACGTGTGCATGGATGTGGGGGTGGTGACTATCAGTGAGGGGTGTATAGTGATAGGCGTGCTGGTGATGGGGCTAGTGGATGAGGATGTAGTGCATGCAGGTGTGAGTGGAGATGCTACTAGGAGGGTGGTGGATGACGAGGAGAAGGGGGAAACAGTGGAGGCAGTGGATGTTGGTATGTCTGCATCTGGATGGTGTTTGTGAGTGCCTGATGTGTGGTGCTTATGTTTGCCTGAGCCACTCCTGTGTGTTGTCTTGGGTCATGCTGGTCTGAATGTGTGCTTGGGATAGGTTGGAGTTGAGGGGAATAAGACTGGGTAGAGGAAGTTGGAGAGGGGAGTCAAGAGACAGGGACAATGGCTGCCATCAGGGCTGAGGCCAGAGCCTGGATTGATCTTTGTTGGGCTGCCATGCCAGGGTGAATGCCCTCCAGGAATGCATTTATTTGTTGCAAATGGGCTGGCAGCCCCTGGATGGCATTCACTATGGTTGACTGCCCAACAGAGATGGATTGCAGGAGGTTAATAGCCTCCTCACTCAGGGCAGCAGGGCTACCTGGGGCAGGGCCTGAGGTGCCTGGGGAGAAGGAGATGCCCACCTTCCTGGGTGAGGGGGCATGGGAAACTCACTGAGGGGCTGCTGGGAGGGCAGTACTGGTACGGGGGGTGGTGACTGTACCTGTAGTTGGAGTGGACACAGAGGTGTTCGCCACCACCAGGGAGCATCCATCAGAGGAGGTATCACTGTCCGAACTGTCCCCTTCTGTCTCCTCCGCGGTGCATCCCTCGCCCTCATTCCCACTGGTGCCCTTACCTTCGTGGATTCGGCCTCCTGGGTCCTGTGGGATGCAACTCCCTCCATCACCGGTGCCTCTGCTCCTCCACCAGATGATGCTAATGCACTTAAGGACAGGGTGACAAAACAAAAAGGTGTGGAAGAGACAAAGGATACATTTGGTCAATGGCAGTAACAACACCACTGTCGGTGTGCATGACACACACACACACAGGGAACAGCCCCATGCACTAGGCAATGCACTTCCAGGCCCAGTGTCAGTCACCAGCCCATGGACAGGAATACCTAACCCAATAGCAGCATACCTGACACCCACAGACCCATGCCCAGTAGTGGATGCCTACTAGCTTGGTAGGAGGTGGTGTTCATCAGCCCCTGCCCAACATGGGACCTACCCTGCAATATCCGGCCTGGCCTAGGGGCACCGACAGGCTCACATCCCCCACCCGAAGACCACCTCACCACGTGCAAGTAGTATATTGGGAAACTGTACTCACCCACTTGTGGCTTCTGTGATGCCCTCAAGCGCCCATCTAGCTCCAGATAGGCCACCGCCAGTGTGCAGGCCATCAGGGGGGTCAGGGTTCGATGGGCACCCCTTCCTCGTTGGGAGACCACCCCCAGCTGGGCCTCCACCGTCTTCCTTGCCCAGCATCTCAGGTCCTCCCACCGTTTGTGACAGTGTGTGCTCTGCCTGCTGTAGACCCCCAGGGTCCGTATGTCCTTGATGATGGCACGCCATATACCCTTTTTCTGATGGGCGCTGACCTGCAGAAAATAAACATAGAAAAAGGTATCAGTCATACCATCCGGCCTGTTACCCTCATGGCCCACCATAGCCCTCACATCCCCTTACACACAGACATTGCCCACCATACATGCAGCACGCTGCCCAGAACCCTTCCACCAACTCCCCCCACACGAGGCCCTCACACACAGCACTCCATGCATCCATGCCCCTTGCATCGTGCTCACAGTGTACTCACCTGTTGGTCTGGAGGCCCATACAGCATTGGTTACTGGGGTAGGACCCCATCCACCAGTCTGTCCATCTCTGCAGCGGTGAAGGCAGGGGCCCTTTCCCCACTGACACGAGCCATGGTCGGTTCCGGACACAGGTCACAGCAGCACTTGCAGTGTAGGTCCTGTCCTGTTGAAGGTCAGTTAGCAAGTGAGTGAACAGACAGAAAATGGCGGTCACGTCCGCGGCGGTGTGTACCGTCACCACCGGCGTACATCACCATTGGCCACTGTAACCCATAGGGCCCAATGACAACCAATGAGGAGTTGCACGGCGGCACTCGACTGCCTCCCGCAACGGCACACAACATCAGTGGCATTACCTAATTTCCACATGTCCATCCACACAGGACATGCGGACGCCATTTCGGGGGGGGGCAGGCCATGTCACCTAACTACATCACAGTACACATAGGCACCATTTGGGACTATCCAACAACATACTGTTACAGTCACAACATGCAATGCATTGTAGTGTTTGGAAATGTGGAATACTGACCAGCTGCTCACCGTTTTGCCCCCTAGATTACAACCGCTGTGGATGAATAGGAGATGGAGACATCCTCCAGTGTACAGACCCCTGGTGAACTTGGCAACAATGGAGGACAGGCACATTATCCTCACCTATAGACTGGACAGGGCCACAGTCACAGAGCTCTGTGCCGAATTGGAGACAGACCTGATATCTGCTACCCGTCAGCCCACTGGGATCCTCCCTCTTGTGCAAGTCCTATCTGTGCTCCATTTCTTGGCAACTGGCTCCTTCCAAGTGACAGTGGGCTTGGCAGCAGGAATGTCTCAGCCAATATTCTCAATAGTGCTGACAAGAGTGTTGTCTGCACTGATTAAACACATGTGCAGCTACATTGTTTTCCCCCAGGTGGAGGATTTGGCCACAGTGAAAGCTGACATCTATGCAATGGGACATATTCCCAACATTATTGGGGCTATTGATGGTACACATATTGCATTTGTGCCCCACCCCTCTGGAGAAATGAACAGGTCTTCAGAAATCAAAAGAGCTTTCACTCGATGAATGTGCAGATAGTGTGCCTGGCGGACCAGTACATCACCCATGTCAATGCAAAATATCCTGGGTCTGTGTATGATGCCTATATCCTGAGGAATAGCAGCATCCCATATGTGATGGCTCAACTCCAGAGGCACCGGGTGTGGCTAATAGGTGAGCCCATGGTTCCCACCCAGTATATGTTGGTGTATGAGTATGGTGCTGGCCATAAGGGTTAGTGCTTGACTAACAGGTATCCCTCGATATTTGCAGGTGACTCTGGTTACCCCAACCTCTCATGGCTACTGACCCCTGTGAGGAATCCCAGGACAAGGGCAGAGGAACGTTACAATGAGGCACATGGGCGAACAAGAATAATAATAGAGAGGACATTCGGCCTCCTAAAGGCCAGGTTTCGTTGCCTCCATCTAACAGGTGCATCCCTGTACTACTCACCCAAGAAGGTGTGCCAGATCATCGTGGCATGCTGCATGTTGCATAACCTTGCCTTGAGACGCCAGGTGCCTTTTCTGCAGGAGGATGAGGCTGGAGATGGGCGTGTGGCAGTAGTGGACCCTTTGGACAGTGAAGATGAGGAGGCAGAGGATGAGAATGAGGACAACAAAACAGCTATTATACGACAGTACTTCCAGTGACACACAGGTAACACACTGTAGCTTCACTTTGCATTGACAGTTTTGTATTTGACATTGCATGGCAGGCAGATTCTCCCAATTCTATGGCCACTTACTGTACCCTTTGGCATCTCTATTTTCAGATATATGTGCCCCACTCTGGCACCTGGTGTGTTGACTGCAGCCAACTACAGGTCATTCCTATTTATACATCTCCTGGGAATGGTGGTATGCTCCCAGGATGTTGGTGAGTGCCTCCTGGAGAGTTGGTTCCCTGGGCCTGTCCTCTCCCTGTCACACAGCAGTCCTCCCAGCTTCCCTGTTGTCTGGTGCCTCTGTCCCCTGAACCATGTGCCCACTGCCACTGACCCCAGGTCCCTTATTGTCCTGTGTTTATGGGGTTGCCTGGGGCCCCTGTAGTGGTGGACACACTGATAATTGCCTTGTCCTGGGGACAGAGGTATGGGCCCACTGGGTGGGTGCTGTGCTGGGGTGTCCTGAGGGGGGAGGCTCTGTGGTGGTATGAGACTGTGCCTGGGTAACCGACTGTCCAGAGATACCTGATGGGCCAGGTTGGTCATCCAGATACAGGCGTCCAGAGCTGTTGTCATCACTGTGGGCCTCTCCTGTGGGGGGACTGGATGTTGCTGCAACCGCCTCTTCGGTGACGTTGTGTGGGGGACCGATGGGGATGTAAATGCTGTGTTATTGTTTCTGCGTGTGACATCTTGTGCGTGGGTGTGTTTCCCTGTATGGTTGTGATTGGCCAATCAGCTTTGCCTTGTGTGAGTAGAGATTTTGTGGGCTAGGTGATTCTCTCTAATGAGCATGCTTTAGTGATGGATGTCCATGCAGGGTTGTGAGTGATGGCCATGCATTGGTGGTGCATGCAGGGCTTGGTATTGGGATGGGTGGGTTGTGATGGTGGGGTGTATGTGAGGTGGTGGGGTGATGGGGGTGAGCGCAGGGGTGGGGGTATGTGATGGCATGCAGGTAGGGGGGTGATAGTAATATAGATTTGACTTACCAGAGTCCAGTCCTCCTGCTACTCCTGCCAGGCCCTCAGGATGCAGTATTGCCAAGACTTGCTCCTCCCATGTTGTTAGTTGTGAGGGAGGAGGTGGGGGTCCACCGCCAGTCCTCTGTACAGCTATCTGGTGTCTTGCAACCATGGAACCTCGCAGGAGTAGCTGGAGGAATGGACTCTGGTAAGTCAAATCTTAACTATTACATCCCCCACCCTACCTGCATTCCATCACATACCCCCACCCTCGCCCTCACCCCATCACTCCAACTCCTCACATATGTCCCACTATCACAAACCACCCATCCCAACACCAAGCCCTGCATGCAACACTAAAGCATGGACACCCATCACCAATGCATGGCCACTGCACATACCCACACACACCCCTAAACAATTATCACACAAGGTCCCACACAAGAATGCAAGCACTGGGGTACAGGGTCACCCACCCATTGCACACCATGCCACACACAGATGCAATAATCATGCCTTTACACCCCTGCAGGACCCCTACCCAACATCACCGGACAGGAGGGTCCAGACATGTCCACTCCACCCACAGAATAGGCCCACAGTGATGACAGGAGCTCTGTCCAACTGGATCTAGATGACCAGCCCGGCCCATCTTGGACTTCGGGACAGTCTGTTCCCCTCACACTGGCACAGGCCACCACAGAGCCTCCCCCCTCTAGAAACACCAGCACAGCACCCACCCAGCGGGCCCATACCTCTGTCCCCAGGACACGTCAAGCAGCAGTGTGTCCACCACTACAGGGAACCCAGGCTAACCCACCCCCCAACAACAACAGGGACCTGGGGGCAGTGGTAGTGGGCACACGGTTCAGGGGACAGAGGCCCAGGAACACAGGGGAACTGGGAGGGCTGCTGTGCGACAGGGGGAGGACAGGCCCAGGAAACCCACTCTCCACGAGGCCCTCTCCAACATCATGGGAGCCGACCACCATTCCCAGGAGACAATGGCAATGGTACTGGCCAAGTTTCAGGAGACCCAGCGGCTGCAGGAGGAACAGTATTTGGGAGTAAGGGAGGAACTCAAATCCATCAACACCACCCTGGACACCATTGCAGGGGTGCTGAAGGAACTCGTCAACACCAGGAGGGACACTGTGGCACAACAAGGGGCCCCTGACAATAGCCTGGACGATGAACTTCCCACCACCTCTGCCGGCGCTAGTGGACAGGAGGCACCGCCACAGTACCACAACACCAGCACCCCACCCCCTGCAGATGGAGAACCATCCCGCAAACGGTCCCTGAGATCCAGGACAAAAACAGAGAACAATGCCAAGACCCCAGCCAAGAAATGAGACCACCCTGATTGTCATCCTTCTGTCCCACTTTGTCACCCTGTCCATCCTTAAACTGCCCTAGCTCCACTTCCTATGCCCCTTTGGACAATGCACCTGTGAGACTAATAGACTGGACTCTGCCATGGACATTCCTCCACCATCACCCCTGACCATTTTACAACCCCCTCCAATGTTTAGCACTTAAATAAACACCCTTAAAGCAAAAAACAATCTGGAGTCAGTCTGTGCTTTCGAAAATGTGTTTGCAAAAACTGTGTAAAAATTATATATCCATTGTATTGTCAACATACCTATGTCACACAGCTCTAGTCCATGTGGAAACAAAGCAGATGTCACACAGTGGGACCCACATCTGTGAAATTGAAAGTGAAAGTGACAACTCAGGGTCCATACCCTGGGTGAAGGTGACAGACAGATGAGAGGTCCAACAATTATATCAGATGTAGCAGGCAGTGATGTCTTCTTACCTGTGTCTCACTGGAAATATTGATGAATCACCGTGTTTGTGTTGTCGATGTCCTCTTCTTCTGCTTCCTCTCCTTCACTGTCCACAGGCTCCACAGCTGCCACAACACCTCCATCTGGACCATCATCCTGCAGAAAAGGCACCTGTCGTCGCAAAGCCAAGTTGGGAAGCATACAGCAGGCCACGATGATATGGCACACCTTCTTTGGTGAGTAGAATAGGGAACCACCTGTCAGATGGAGGCACCTGAACCTGGCCTTTAGGAGGCCGAAGGTCCTCTCTATAACCCTCCTAGTTCGCCCATGGGCCTCATTGTAGCGTTCCTCTGCCCTTGTCCTGGGATTCCTCACTGGGGTCAGTGGCCATGACAGGTTGGGGTAGCCAGAGTCACCTGCAAATGTCGAGGGAAATCTGTTAGACACACACTAACTCTTAGGGACATCCCCAGACACCTAGTCACACTGTATAGGCTCCATGTCCTCACCTAATAGCCACACACGGTGCCTCTGTAGTTGCCCCATCACTTAAGGGATGCTGCTATTCCTCAAAATGTAAGCGTCATGCACTGATCCAGGAAACTTGGCATTCACATTGGAGATGTACTGGTCGGCCAAACACACCATCTGCACATTCATAGAATGGTCACTCTTCCGGTTTCTGTACACCTGTTCACTCCTGCGGGGGGGACCAAGGCCACATGTGTCCCATCAATGGCACCTATGATGTTGGGGATGTGTCCCAGGGCATAGAAGTCACCTTTCATTGTAGGCAAATCCTCCACCTGAGGGAAAACGATGTAGCTGTGCATGTGTTTCAGCAGTGCAGACAACACTCTGGACATCACGTTCGAAAACATAGGCTGGGACATCCCTGATGCTATGGCCACTGTCGTTTGAAAAGACCCACTTGCCAGGAAACGGAGTACTGACAGCACCTGCACTAGAGGGGGGATTCCTGTTGGATGGCGGATAGGTGACATCAGGTCTGGCTCCAACTGGGCACACAGTTCCTGGATTGTGGCACGATCAAGTCTGTAGGTGACAATTACATGATGCTCCTCCATTGTCGACAGGTCCACCAGCGGTCTGTACACCGGAGGATGCCGCCACCTCCTCATCTGCCTCAGCGGACGTGCTCTATGGAGGAGAACAGCGAGCAGAGAGTCAACCAACACTGAGGTACGTTAACACAACTTTATTCCTCAATTTTTTAAAACTGCTATGTGCCTGTATTAGTGTGTATGCAAGGCCTAGATATGTGTGACGCATTTAAAATTAATACCATGTGGCCCCCTGAAATGGCGGCTGCCTGACCTGTAATGTGGGACAAGGGGATATGAGGTAACTGCGCTGGCGTTGTACACCATCGCGGTAGGCGCTCATAGACCGCGGCGCAATCCTGCATTGGTTAACATTGGACCCTATGGGTCCGAGGAGCCAATGACGATGTACGCCGGCGGTGACGGTACGCACTGCCGCAGACGTGACTGCCATTTTCTCTCTGTTCAATCACTTGATACCTGATCTTCGACAGGGGAGGACCTACACTGCAAGTGCTACTGTGACCTCAGTCTGGAAGAGACAATGGCTCATGTGTCTGGGGAAAGGGCCCCTGCCTTCAGCACGGAAGAGTTGGAGAAACTAGTGGATGGGGTCCTCCTCCATTACACGCTACTCTACGGTCCTCCAGACAAACAGGTAAGTACACTGTGAGCATGCCGAATGGGCAATGCCTGTGTGGAGTGGGGTGGATGGAAGATGGGGATGGGGGAGAATGAGGCGTGCATTAAACAACGGTGAGTGCATGTGCGTCATGGCAAGGGTAGGGATGTGGGCCAATGACTGTGACGGTGCGGGCGGTCATATCTTCTCCTTTTCCCCTGTACTATTCCTTTAGGTCAGCGCCCACCAGAAGAAAGATATTTGGCGTGCCATCGCCAAGGAAGTCCGGGCCCTGGGGGTCCACCACAGACAGAGCACCCACTGCCATAAAAGATGGGAGGACATTCGCCGCTGGAGCAAGAAGACGGTGGAGGCCCAGCTGGGGATGGCCTCCCAACGTGGGAGGGGTGCCCGTCGCACCATTACCCCCCTGATGTTCCGGATCCTGGCTGTGGCGTATCCGGAGTTGGATGGGAGCTTGAGGGCATCACAGCAGCCACAAGGGGGTGAGTACAGTCACATTCAGCTGATTCTGCACGCAGTGGAGGTGTCTGGGTCGGGAGGTGGGCTGTGACTTACCCTAGGCCAGGGCGAGCTTAGTAGGCAAGGTCCCGTCGTAAGGCAGGCCATGTGGCACCCCACCTATGTTCAGAGCCAACTACACCTAGTCAGGCTTCTGTGACTTCCATGTGTGCAGCAATCGGGCATAGGCCTTGTTACCCATGTCCCTGTGATTAATTAGTGAACTCAAAGTGCACGGCGTAGTGCAGGGGGCTTCTGTGTCTGTAGTGTCCGCCAACATTAGTGGTATTGCATGCACTCAACATGTCTTTCTTCTGTCTTTCCCCCCCCTTTTTGTGGTCTCCCTGTTCTTGTGTGCATTAGCATCATCAGGCGGAGGAGCAGTGCCACCGGAGCAGGAGGGAGCTGCATCCCACATGGCCCTGGAGGGCGAGACAATAGAGTCTGAAGCCACCAGTGGGACAGAGGGCGAGGGGAGCTCCACGGCGGGGACAAGAGCTAAGACCAGCGACACAGACTCCTCCTCTGATGGGAGCTCCGTTGCGGTGGCGGGCCCCTCTGTGCCCACCGCATCTACAGGTACAGCCGCCACCCCCCCTACCTTCACCGGCCTCCCAGTAGCCCCTCAGCGTGTGCCCCGTGGCCGGTCACCCAGGAGGATGGGCATCTCCTTCGCCCCAGGTACCTCAGCCCCTGCCCCAGTCAGCCCTGCTGCCCTCAGTGAGGAGGCCATTGACCTTCTCAGGTCCCTCACTGTTGGGCAGTCTACCATTTTGAATGCCATCCAGGGTGTAGAGAGGCAGTTGCAACAGACCAATGCATACCTGGAGGGCATTCATTCTGGTCAGGCAGTCTAACAGCGAGCTTTTCAGACTCTGGCCTCAGCACTGATGGCAGCCATTGTCCCTGTGTCCAGCCTCCCCCCTCCAACTTCCTCTACCCAGACCCCTGTACCTCAGCCTATCCCAAGCACACCATCAGACCATCATGCACACACCTCAACACACAAGGGAAGCTCTGGCAAACATAAGCACCACACATCCCACAGGCAGTCTCGTCTACACACACACCTGCATGCACTACCTCTTCAGCCACTACGCCCCTCACCAGCACACCCACCAGCACACCCCACTCACGTGCAGTCACCACCCCACTACCATTCACACATCCCCTGTGTCCTCTCCCAGTGTGTCTGTGAGCCCACCTCCCAAGGTACACAAATGCAGCCACACGCCCACCCAACAGCCATCCACCTCACAACAGCCTCCAGTCCATGCACCTTCACCCAAAGTCAGCAAACGTACACATCCTACAACCACTACCTCTTCCTCTACTCCCAAACTCCCTCCATCTACCCGTCCCAGTGTGTCCCAAAAACTTTTCCTGTCCAACCTTGACCTCTTCCCCTCACCTCCCCCACCCCTTCAGTCCCCTAGGGCCCACCTTTCCAGGTCCCAACCCCGCACCTCCGCCACCACATTACCGGGCACAGTGGTGCCAGCAGTAACCGGCTTCTGGAGTGCACCAAGCAGCAGGGCAGCCAGTGTGCCAAAGAGCCAGACCACGGACAGTCCCCCACTTCAAAAGCAGAAAAAGTTGGCCAGTGCCCGGCGGGAGAAAGGCAAAACATCTACCACCAAAGCCTCTCCCAGGAGTACAGTTGGGTGTGGGAAGACAGCTGCACCACCATCTAAGGTGGGGAAGGGGCACAGAAAGACATGCAAGTCACCGAAAACCTGCACGGCAGGCAAGGCCGCCACAAGCACCGCTGCCAAGGACACCGCCGCCACAAGCACCGCTGCCAAGGACACCGCCGCCACAAGCACCACTTCACAGGGCACCGCCGCCACCAGCACCGCAGGCCAATGAGCGCCAAAAGCTCCGACGCTACTGGGGCCGCCACGAGCAGGATGAAGCACTCTGGGCACCAAGCCCCCTCCAGAACCAGTGGAGAGATACATCCACAACCTCAGTCCTTGGCAGGATGAAGCACTCTGGGCACAAAGCCCCCTCCAGAACCAGTGGAGAGATAGATCCACTACCTCTGCCCTTGGCAGGATGAAGCACTCTGGGCACAAAGCCCCCTCCAGAACCAGTGGAGATTCACATCCACTACCTCAGTCCTTGGCAGGATGAAGCACTCTGGGCACAAAGCCCCCTCCAGAACCAGTGGAGAAAGACATCCACTACCTCAGTCCTTGGCAGGATGAAGCACTCTGGGCACAAAGCCCCCACCAGAACCAGTGGAGAGATACATCCACTATCTCAGTCCTTGGCAGGGTGAACCACTCTGGGCACAAAGCCCCCTCCAGAACCAGTGGAGATTCACATCCACTACCTCAGTCCTTGGCAGGATTAAGTACTCTGGGCACAAAGCCCCCCTCCAGAACCAGTGGAGTATCCCATCCACTACCTCAGTCCTTGGCAGGATGAAGCACTCTGGGCACAAAGCCCCCTCCAGAACCAGTGGAGAGATACATCCACTACCTCAGTCCTTGGCATGATGAATCACTCTGGGCACAAAGCCCCCTCCAGAACCAGTGGAGTATCCCATCCACTACCTCAGTCCTTGGCAGGATGAAGCACTCTGGGCACAAAGCCCCCTCCAGAACCAGTGGAGAAAGACATCCACTACCTCAGTCCTTGACAGGATGAAGCACTCTGGGCACAAAGCCCCCTTCAGAACCAGTGGAGACTGTTATCCACTTGAGAGATTGTGGCTTTGCACTCCCCAGGATAAAGCAGTGGGCAAACCACCCACTTGAGAAACTTGTGAGACTGTGGCTTTTCACTCCCCAGGATAAAGCAGTGGGCAAACCACCCACTTGAGAGACTTGTGAGACTGTGGCTTTGCACTCCCCAGGATACATCAATGGGCATGGAGCCCCCTCGTGGATCTGGCGTCATGCACTCAACCGGCTGAGGTGCCCCCACTTCCTTTCCCCCTGAGGTGCCTGTTGTATTTCAAACTGATGCCCCAGCAGTGTTCTCTCTAATTTGATCGGGTATCTTGTGTGGGCCTCGCCCATGCATTTTGGGCCCAGTGGTCCACGGACTTTAATGGTGGAATACCTTGGACTTATGTTATTGGTGTATATATTTGTTAATAGTGTATATATATATATATTTTGAATACTGAATTTTATTAGATTCCAATAGTTCACCTCATTTCCTTTTGTGTTTGCATTCTTCCGGGGGGTTGGGGGTAGTGTTACTGTAATGTATCATGATGTATTAGTGTGTGTGTTGGGGGTGGGGGTTTTGCGTGTTGCATGTGTGTGTCACTCTCTTTTCCCTCCCCCCTCTGCTGTCTCGTAGGTGCAGTACTCACTGTGGTCTTCGCCGCCGGCGTTCGTGCTCCTGGTAGAGGAGACACAGGCAGGGAGTGTCTGGAGTTATGGTTCCATGGCATCCTGGTTTCTCGTGGGGGGTGTAGAAGTGAGCGTTTTCCCTTCCAAGTCCTGTTCCCGCCGTGTTTTTGTTTGCCGTGAATCCGCCCCAGAAAAGGTGGCGGATTGGACTGTTGTAATACTGTGGGTGGTACTTTGTCCTCTGCCTGTCTGTTGGCGGTTACCGCCACGGTGTTTGTTTGTACCGCCGTGGCTGTTGCAGTGTTAAAGTGGCTGTCTATGTTGGCGGTTTCCGCCACGGTCGTGATTCCATTTTTTTTATCGCCGGCCTGTTGGCGGTTTTACCGCCGCTTTAACACCGACCGCCAGGGTTGTAATGACCACCATAGTATACTTAAAAAAGGGACCCCGACCATCAAGTTGGTTCCAGAAAGTGTGATGTAAAAGTAAGTCCAAGAAGTGAGAGCAGGGCCTAAAAGAGAGTACAGCAGCCATGTGGAAGTAGTAAGTTCTAGGGCTGAAGGGATGTAAGGAAAGAGAGTCCAAAACAGAAGAAAAAGGGGGGATAAAGTAAGTAGCCGTAAGTGAAAAGAGAATATACAGGGCAAAGAAAAGGGGCAAGGGATCGCAAAAAAGTACTTGTGAGTGGGTCCTAGTAAACAGTAGAGCAGATACGGGCTTCCAGTGTCCAGAGAAGATGGTGTCAAAATAAAACAAGAGTATTGACACCTTGTGTTCACGAAGAATCCAGGTGAACCATGGTAAGTTCTGTAGAGAATATAAGTTGAAAGAAGAGTGGAGTATCAGGCTCCGAAATAAGGGTAAAGGCAAGTCGGTAAGAGTCATAGAAAGAGCGAAGATGTGTAAATAACCTATGAAGAGAAACACTGGTAAGGCAGGGGCTGTTGGGTACTAAGTAGAGACTAGTTCCCAACGTCTAGGAATTGAGGGCAAGCCCTTAATAAAGATTACCAGAATTAATACTATTAATATAGTAACAGGAATAGTCTAAGTAAATACCGTTGGAATGAAATAACGAGTAACATCGTAAACTAGAAGGCAGCCCTTCAAGAGCCGAGTAACGGCCTGCTTTCATGCCCCAAGACTAAAATGTTAGGTTAAATTAGTGCAGTATATAAGCCAGTAAGTAAAAAAGAGCTCCGATCAGTCAACGCATTCGGATGCAAGGATAACGCGGAAAGTTCCCTTCACCACTAAGGGTAAGCGTGACAAAATTACAAGTGGGAAGTAGAAATTAAAAAGTCTAAGCCTATGCGAATCCGTGCTGCACTTACCAAAATGTAGAGTAGCGGCACGTGTGTCCGTTTAGAAAGTCATGTAGACGCTCAAAGTACAAACCAAATAAATAGCGGCATAAATCAGTAAAATAAAAAACAGACTCAGTCAAAGAAGAAATAGACTGGCTCCGCAAGACACAAAGACCCACGGTGGGAAAAGGCGGCGGCCAAGTTGGGAGGTAAAAGGGTATGAGATAAGTATATTCTTCAATTTCAGAAGATAAATGGGTGGATTACCTGTTAGACATCTTTTTTAAGCCAACCCCTCCTGTAGAAAATCAGCAACTGAAGGCTTCACTAAAACCTACAGACGTTCCTCAGAGTGATATGAGATTCAGTGCCAATAAAGTAGCCCAGGTGATCAGAAGGAGCCGTAGGGACGGGGCTCCCAGCCCTAATGGTCTTCCCCAAGTTATATTTAAGGTGGATCTCGATTATTGGTCAGCCACTCTGTCAATATTATATGCTGAAGTCGAACGTAACAGTACCATTCCTGAAAGTTGGAAAGGATCCATCATTAATCCTATATACAAAGGAGGCAGCAGGGCAAACCCAGCTAGCTATAGGCTGATAGCTCTAATTGACAGTGAGGCCAAATACTTTGCCTCTTTAATCCTAGCAGACCTGCTCACCTGGTCCAATTTAAATAACTTGGTACCTATGAATCAAACTGGTTTCCCGAAGGGCTACGGCACAGTGACTAACATTCTTGCGCTAGGAGATATAGCCAACCGAGCAAAGGGCTTAAAGAAAAATGTACACATATGTTTTGTGGATTTCAAAAGTGCTTTTGATTGTGTGGACAGAGCAATTCTCTGGAACAAACTACGGAGTTGGGGTTTTCAAGAACGTATTTTGAGGTGTATAGAATTGCTGTATGACAGAACTTGGGTACAAATCAAGGTAGCAGACGGCTCAAAAGTTTCCAGGAGAATACCAACAAATATAGGTTTAAAGCAAGGCTGCGTGTTGGCCCCGCACCTCTTTAACCTCTTCATGGCAGATCTCTCTGCAAAACTAGACGCAACCAACTCACATTCTCCAAGGATGGGAAGTCTGGCTATAACACATCTGTCGTATGCTGATGACATTGTTCTGTTAAGCCACACAAAAATAGGGTTGCAACGACTGGTTACTGCCTTGGGTGAATTTACAAAGACAAACAAACTAGAGGTTAACACTTCAAAGACAAAAACAATGTCAATAGGCTGCTCTTTGAATCCTGCAAAGAAAATAAAATTAAACGGTTTCACTCTCGATACGATCTGCAGCTACAAATATCTTGGACTTACAGTAGACAATAAGATCAATTTTGTGCCGCAAAACCAGTATATTCTACAGAAGTCCAAAGCCTTGACGTTCGCTTTCTGCACTCTTGCTAAAAGATTAAAGGGCCCATCATATAAACCACTAATGTCGGTTATGTCGGCCAAATTCCTTCCAGCAATTACATATGGAAGCGCAGCCCAATACGGGAAAGATGCTAGTCTTCTGGAAAGGCAGCAAATAAAAATCTATAAGCAAGTCTTCAATCTTCCTCGCTCTGCTTCCCCTGCACAGATAAGGCTGGAATTTGGTCTAACACAACAGCAGCTCGACAGGAAGGCCCACACAATAAAGATCTGGTACAAAATAAGTAAAAACACTGTCAGCCCGCTAGTAGCGGCACTATGGATGTCAGTAAACGGCAATCCTAATTCAGTATACAACAGATACCTGAACAACTCCTTGCAAGAGACGAAAACAAAGTACCGATGGGATTCCAACATGTCGTATTCCCTTTTGTGTCGAGCGATTAAAAAGGAAATAAGTATCCAATCTTTTCTAGATGATAAAGCTAAACTTGCGCAACGCTCACACGCCTGGCTGGTAATGCACACTTATACCACCATGGCCCCATCACAATACTTGGCTGAAACCTTCGCACTTCACATCAAGCATCGCTTCTTGACTTTGCGTTTGGGAGCATATCCTGCTAGAGCGGATCAACCATCGTGGAAGAATAGAGGAGAGACTTCCTGCAGGCTATGCAGAGGCCCGAAAGAAGATATGGTTCACCTGATTTGTATTTGTCCAGCCTTAAAAGAAGCCCGCAGACAACTATTAAAACCGCTTTTTATGAGAAATGGGACTCGTTCTTGTCGGTCAGCGGTGATGTCAATGTTTGATCATAATGATGCACAATCAATATGCAAATTTATCAAATTCTTGATTGTACACACCAAAGACATAAACCTACCATCCGGGATGCATACTTAATCACGCACTTTTTTGCATCTTAGAATTAAGAAACTGATTTTAGATCCTCGCATGATTTCATGGCCAAGGAATTTACGGAATTTTATAGAATTTTAGATATGTTTTATCTTCAAACATGTTGTATTATGAGATGATTGTTATGGTTTTTATTAACTAAACAATAAAGATTACTATTATTATAAGGCTAGAAAGAACAGTCCGTAAGCAAAAAGACTGAGGGGGAAAAGAGTTCAGGAGTGGGAGTGGAAAGTAAAAGCAATAAGTCAAAACAGGTAAAAACAGTACAGAAAACGTCTTATGAAGAATAAGTAAAGAGCACAGCTAGTCTTTAGACAAAATGGTCCAATAAGAGTGAAACGCTGAGCTATCTGCTACAACAAGTAACAAGACGTTCGTTAAAGAAAGAAGGGGAGTCACCACGCAGGAGGTGAAGGCCCTAGTGGTCAGACGCAAAGACGAAAATACGAGTACGAGAAATGTAAATGAGGTATAAGTAAGCCATGCAAATCAAACCAATGAAGTGTGTAAGGGGGTAGTAAATCCAGAGAGATGGGAAATCCATATGTAAGTAGCCAGCGAAGAAGGCAATATAAGCAAGTCAATTACAGAGCATACACAAAGCGCTTATTAAAACTCATGTGACCAAATAAGGCTCTGACTGAAAAGCAAGTAGTATTAGACATGGTCAGTGTAGCCCATACTTAGTTGTATACGAAGTCCAAACAAATCCATTAACAAGATAGTGTCAAACATGATATGTGCATAATGACAGGGTTAACAGGCAAAGCAAGTAGTATTAGACAAGGTCAGTATAACCCATACTTAGCAGACAAAGTCCAAACAAGCACAAACAAAACTGTTAACAAGATAGTGTCAAACATGAAATGTGCATAATGACAGGGTTAACAGGCATATGCAAAAATGAGACCACATAGTAACATGTGGCAACAGTAGCAAACTAAGACAGGAACACATGCAGTTCCTTGTCGACATTTAAACCTTTTTCCACAGCACGTGTTCTAAGAATCCATTTCGCTTCACATTTACGTAGTTCCTTAGTCCTGTCACCCAGTCTTGGTGATAACGTGACATGAGTAGTGCCATGGAATCTTATATTCTGAATATTGGCTTCGTCATGTAGTGAGTTGAAATGTACAGCAAGAGGGTATCCCGTGTTGTAGTTCCTAATGGCTCTAACATGTTCCTGGATACGTTTCCTTGAGGGGACGAATGGTACTACCCACATAGATTAGTCCACAGACACACAGAATACAGTATACCGTGTACCTAGTATTGCAGTTAATGAACTGTCTGATAAAGTGAGTCTGTCCCGTATTGTAAGAGAACGTCGAGGTTTTGTTGAGAGCGAATTGGCATGTAATACAGCAGCCACATTTAAAGAAACCTACCAGTTCTGTAGGTAACCACATAGGCAGGTGAGCTAGTGCTAGTGGTGCTATGTAACTAGGACATAGAATGTTTCTTAGAGTACGTCCTCTGGTGTGAGTGATAGATGGTCTCTTCCCAACAACAGACCCAAGTCCCGTATCCAAGAGTAGCAGATGCCATGTTTCTTCAAAATACGGAATAACTGATTGCTCACAGGCCTGTATCTAGTGATTACAGAGATGTCCTTTCTCTTGTTTTTGTGGGGTTTCTTATGTCCCCTAATGAGTAGGGTGTTTCGTTTTTTGGAGGATATAAGTTTGCTAGTTTTGGAGATTGTTTCTTCCCAGTACCCCCTATTTCTGAAGCGTTGAGCCAGCTGTTTCATTTCTAATGAAAAAATCTCATTGTGACTGTAGTTATGTCTGGTTCTGATCATTTCACCATGTGGAATGGCCTTAATTTGGGCGCTCGGGTGTGCGCTACGTGCATGTAAGATAGAGTTGCATGAAGTGGGTTTCCTGAATATTCTGGATGAGATTTTGTTGTTATTTACATATAGGAGAAGATCCAGAAATTCTATCTGAGCACGGTCTGTTTTATGTGTAAAAACCAGGTTATAGTCGTTAGTATTAAGATGGTTTATGAGTATTTCTAGGTCCTGTCTGTTCCCTGTCCAAATTGTCAGTATGTCATCTATGTATCTCTCCCAAAACAAGATATGTTGTGTGATGGTAGTCGGGCAGTAAGTCCAAAGAAGTAATTTTTCAAATTGGCCCATGTAAAGGTTTGCATATGATGGTGAGAATTTAGCTCCCATTGGCACCCCTTGGGATTGTTTGTACAATTGACCATCATGTAAGAATACATTGTTCTCTAATACTAGTCGTGTGAGGTCTAGTAACATGTTGGTGTGTTCAAAAAGTGTCACATCCCTGCTAGAGAGTGCGATAAATAAGGCCTCAATACCCCATTCTAGTGGGATAGAGGTATACAAAGAGTTTATATCCAAACTCATGAAACAACAGTAATTCGTCAAGTCAACGTCCTCTAGTTGGCAAAGCAAGTCTCTTGTATCCTGAATGAAAGAGGGAAGGTTGCGAGCCAAAGGTTGTAGGAAGGAATCAATGTATTCAGAAATGTGTTCAGTGGGTGATCCTATGCTTGAGATGATTGGTCTACCTGGAGGGAAGATGCCTGGTTTATGCACTTTAGGTAATATGTAGATGCATGGTGCTCGAGGTGTGGTGTTGTGCATATATCTGGTCTGAGATGAGACATAGGTTTTTCCCATAAGACAGTCTATCACCTATTGTGTTTGTGATTGGGGTCAGAGGGTTGTCAGGAAGGCATATATACGCATTTGTGTCCCCAAGTTGTCTGTTGATTTCAGACATGTAGTCCGTCTTGTCCATCAATACAACATTGCCACCCTTATCAGCCTCTCTTATTATGATGTCAGTGCATGCAGTGAGCTTGTTAAGTGCTCTGAGTTCTGTTGGTGTTAGATTGTTTTTATACCTCAAACCTCTGGTATAGTGTCTGTCCTCCATAGTGTATAGATCAGCACTCACTGCTTTGTAGAATATGTCATAATTGGTGTCAGGCGGTAATGTGGGCATAAAAGTGGATTTAGGTCTCAATCCACTGTTTAAGTCCAGGTTAGGCTGAATGTCTAGATGTTCAAACAGTTCATTTAGGCCAACGGTAGAGGAGGTTGTGGTATCTAGAGACAATAACATGTGGATGTCCCTAATGGATCTGTTATCCCTTTTGGGTAACAATATGTCAAAGTTCGTAGAAGTAACTGGTTTATCCATGAAGAATTTCCTCAGTTGTAGGCGACAAATGTATTTAAACAGATCAATGTGTATATCCGTGAAGTTGGGTCTAGAAACAGGACAGAAGCCCAGGCCCTTGCTCAATACATTTATTTCCTCTTGGGAAAGAATATACGTGGACAGGTTGATAACTTGCACAACATCCTGAACGGTATTGTTAGCACATGCGATGGAACTTGCACTCATGTTTTCTGATTCTTTGAGATTTGTTTCTTCCCTCCCCTCCTGATTGTTTTATGTTTGGACCCGATCTGTTTTAATACTGCCGTACACCCTTTCTGTACCTCGTCAGTTCCTCTAAAAAAGACGATGGGTGAGTACCCCCTGGGGTTGGCTTGTCACCCGTGACCCCTTCAGTAGGAGGGTCCACTTCATTGCTGGAGACACTGGAGATGTCAGATATGCTGTTAAAAGCTGATATGGTGGTAGAATGAGGGTCTATGATACAACACTAACAACACCGCAACATCACATCTACAAATACAACTCACACACTCAGATTGCACACATGCCATGGACTGTCATCACATTCAACACACATATGTATGGATGTGTCATAGAACTCAAACACCACTCCCATTAAACAGTCCTGTAATGGACCTACACATCACCCACATGGCAACACAATGGAAGGACAATGTGATGCACAAGAGACAGAGAAACAAATATTCAAAGCTCACTATGCAAAAAATACCTGCACAATAGAGATGGGGGCATCAGGAACACTCAGGGAAGGAGGCTGCACTGGGACACATCAATTGCACATGCCCCTTAAACAACAGTTGCACATGAACTGGCCCTTTAAGAAATCTCATGGACAAACAATACTAGACTCAAGTGACATGCCAATTTTCAAAATGTGGAAGTGCAAGTCAACAAAGCAAATACAGCTCCAACTGCATGGGACATACATCTACATGAAGTAGCTGCAAGGTACACACAGCTAAATGGACACATGCACAGTCAAATAAAATCCAAGGTAGCACAATTGAACACACTCCATGTCTGCACAAACAAAACTCAAGCTGCCACACATTAGTTGAATTCATAAGCTATAGCAGGGGGACAAGTTTAACACCATACATACTCACCCAACCCGAAATGAAATTCTTAAAGTAGCAAACAGAACACAACGTAATGAAATCACAATTGCATTAACACCCACATATCCATACAGTCAACATATACCTTTGTCTTGCGGGACACCAGCACTGCCCACAAAGTTAAATACTGCAAACAACAGCAAATGGATCAGCAAGCAGACTGAAACACACACAAATGTAGGCAGACAACCCAAGTTACTTAGGAACAGCATAAACGTAGAAAGGGATTTGCATGACAAATGTGTACCCAAAAAAACAACTGTTTGGTTTTTTTTATAACCAAACTTGAAAAGTACAAGGCCATTGGCCGGTCCACATACTCTAACTGCATCAATAGACACCATAAGTCCCTTGGATGTTGAAGCGGCCCAGAGATTTGCAAGTACTTATAGAAGGCCCTCAACATGTTGCCCGTTGAAAGCTACATAATTGTCTCCATTTTGGGAATGCAAAACCAGATGTCTGTGGATGAATGCTTGTACCCAAATACATGTGTTTCCAACATAACTGTTAGTCACTCAATGATGCATGCCAACAGTCAGGTTGCAAACGTTCCCCATTTCATATGTGCAAAGCACTTTGATTCTACCTCAATGGCATGAAAATGCACATTGTGGATAAAAGGGTAAAAATCTCTAGTCCTACCGGCAATGTCCCTCATTGCTACTGCAGTTGTACATGCCACATGACGTGCTATGATGGGTGATGGTAGGTGTAAGCCAATAATCAATGGTGATAAACTGCTGTCTGTGGCACAACATGAAATGTAATCCCATTGTAAATGTCCTATTCCATACACAGGTTGGCATGCACATATATGTGAGGGAATACCGAAATTATCCCCTCAACACAGGTAGACCATGCATGAAGCAGCAACTTACAATTGTTTTTTCTAAAGAGAAAGGGACACATGTTGACATGTAGGCATAAGGAAAGTTGGCAACAGTGATGGCACATAAATCATATCAATGGACATTCCCCACTTACCAAGAGAAAGTAGTGATCTACAGCAGCACCCTCAAAAAATGTATACATTTTCACATGTATGATGGCAATCTTCACATTACAGACAGTAATGAGGCACCAGCACCCATCATACACTGAAGACAAGTAGCCCCTGGGTGGCAGAGACCAATATACTAATTTTACCAGTCACATGGCTGAGGACAATAATCCATCACTACCTTTCTTATGGCCTGTGACACTGAGGAGTAGTGGTCTGTTGTATAGATATTACACCCACTACAACAACAAACATTACTTGAGCTCACTGTAAACAGCCATATGTTGTCCCTTGAGAGCACACTGTTTGTGAATTGAACACAGTTGTGTCGTAGGTCCCTGGGCCAATAGGCAAGGCACATCACTATGCACCACATGCCATGTCTACACAAACAATCACTCATCTACTGTGTGACACATGACTCATCCCTAATTGTCAGGGGGAGATGTCAGAACCTAACACACTAACTTGGCAATGTGACAGGCAGGATTATTCCCTGTACTCACCTACTTGTGGCTGCTGTGCTGCCCTCAAATGCCCATCAAGGTCTGGATAGACCACCACCAGAACGCAGGCCATTAATGGTTCAACGGGCACCCCGCACATGTTGGGAGGACATCCCCAGCTGGACCTTAGCGATCTTCTGAGCCCAGCATCTTGGGTCCTCTCACCTCTTGCGACAGTGGGCATTCTGCCAGCTGTGGATTCCCAGGGTTTGCACCTTTTTGGCGATGGCTCTCCATAGCACCTTTTTCTGATGGGCGTTGACGTGCATGGATGAACAAGACAAATCAAGAGATTACAATAACAGTTTTGTCACAAATGTTTAAGTCACATACATGTCAGAAACACCAAGCTAGGACTTTTCAATTTGCTAACATTCCACAAGTGTGAAACACAGAAGCTCATAAATACAGGGACATGACTACAGACATATGTATTTGCATCTGCAGACTAACCCACTACCCTATTCATGGCCCACAATGACAAATCAAGCTTACTGACATCAGGTAGCCCCTGCTTCAGCAAGCTGTACTGTGATGAGAGCCACTAGGTGTGAAACACTACACACCTATGTGGTGTCTGAAGGGTAAAGTCCTTAGGCCTGACTGGACCAACACAGTCACACTCTGTGAGATTGACTCACTTCATAGAGTCCCTACAGGCAACTGCCATAGTACAAAAGTCACCATTACACTTGAGTAACAATCAAGGGGCTGGCATGGTGGGCACAGAAAATGTGTTCCTCTTCCATGTGTGGACGTATGGAATAACAAATGCAGACTCTTCAGGGGGTGGGTTCTTTGGTACATACCTGTAGCCATAACAGTCCTTTGGGCATATGTGCCTATACTACAGAGATGTCATCCAACATACAAAGACATGCATTATACAATTTCTGCTATGTGACCAAGCTACCGAGTCACATATCATGGCTTCCCAGGACTCAACATACTGTCTGCACGCTGGGACTGTCATTTGTGCAATACGCTTGTACATGACAAATATGACCTATGTGAATGTGACAACAGACCTGTCATGAGTCTAAGACATACATTGACAATGATGCAAAATGCACATATGGACTAGATGAATGATTTACCTCTGTGCCCATTCCTAATCTAGTCAAAGGAATGAGGCATTCAGGACAGGTTTTGCAACTAGAGCATCATATTGGCCACATGCCAGGATATGCTGGCGTACAAGTGCCACAGTTGAATAGCCATACTAACACTCCTACAGCCTGGACTAGGTCCCATGCTGAGAGATACATTTGGCAGGTCCTGGTCTCTGCATGGTGAGCATACAGAAGCTACATGACACTCCACTGCCATCACTTCCATGCATGACAGTATATAATGTGGCCATCAGCAATTTGTAATGTGGTGTGTGTGGCAACCTAAAGGGCACATTGGGACATGATGGCCTTCCACAAAACAGTTTAGCAAGGCCAGATGTGGTTTTAAGGATCTGTGGCACTATACACATTGCTCACATGATTCTCAAATGACTCATGCAAGATGCATACACAGCTCATGCTGCCATGCACATACATGTCCTACATTTACAACAATCATAAGGAAAGAGATGTCATGGGAGGGCAGAAATGTCTCCCACCTAGTTCTGTGCATCCAATGCAAGGATGACCTAGGACACCAAAAACTTCAGAAAACACATTGGGCCAGATTTACAAGGCCCTAGTGCCACTGGAGCATCACTTTTTGTGGCGCTCCGGTGGCGCTGTGCAGTGGGCCACATTTATAAGGTGGCGCTAAACCACTTTTTGTAGCTTAATGTCACCTTGTAAATATGGGCCCCTCTGATGCAGTTTTCTGTATCAAAGGGGCGTGCAATGGGTGTTGCTGTGGGTGTTCCACTGCAACACCCACTGCTTTTGATGCTGCCCTAGATTTACAAGAAGGTGTAAATCTGTGGCAGCGCCAAAAACTAACATCACCCCTGAGGTGGTGTTAGAATGGTGCAACGAGGAGGAATACTTTTATTCCTCCTCATTTTTGCTTTTCCATGTGTGCTACATTCTGCAGCAAACATACAAAGAGCAAAAGACCAAGAATGATTGTTTATGTGCAGGAAGGTGCCTCTTCCTACACATAAACATACATTCAAAAATAACAATGTGGTACTTCTATGTGTGGTGCATTATGCAGCACACATGGAAGTGCCAAATCGCCATTGTAGATTCCTGCACATAAACAATCAAATCCCTCAACACAGACACCCTTGCACTATGGTGCAAGGAAGCCTGCATTGGAGCTGGTAGCTGAATTTAGCACGAGAGCAGGGGGAAACACAGGGTTACACTGTATTTTAGTACATACGGTGCTGCAAATTTTGGCGCAGCACCTTGCTGCACCACTTTTTAGGTAATCTGTCCCAATGTGATTGAACTTACCATATGGTGCTGGCCACCAATACCTGCACACTCTTCATCCCATTGATGCCACACAGACTGTAACAACAGGCACACAAGAAGTCTAACTGGTACACAAGGGCACATTGTAGCCTGTGAGGAGGAAAAGGATGGTGAAGTGCATATAAAATTGTTCACATAAGGTACTTACCTGCTCCTCTGGTGAGCCATAGAGCTGTCCATACAGGGGTAAGACCTCATTAACTAGCCTTTCTAGCTCCTCTGGGGAGAAGGCAGGGGCCCTATCACCTGTTAGACATGGCATGATTGCTCCCAGAGGTGGCACACAGCAGCTCAGGTTGTGGAGGTGTTGTTGGCAGCAGTGTCAGGTGTCAAGCGTCGGGAATCTGAAGAACATGGTGGTCATGTCTACCACGTACTCGATCAACTCCACCAGCAGCCAAAGCCATTCGGATGCAACCGCCACTGGCAACAATGTTAGCCTATGGCTGTGTTCCCGCTGTTGCAACCACCTACTGTCATGACAACTTCCACCGGTGTCCGCAGGCGGTTCCTAATATCCAGTGAAGTAGGTCAGGCATCCACTATTTCTGCAGCCTGAAATGCTGTATTGGGCTTTAGAGAATACATCACACCTACAAAACATATTTTTTACCTCACAAACATGGTTATCCGATCTTGTCATGTAGCTCCTACTACTCAACCACCATTGAAGTATGTTGCATGGGCACAAATGACATTTAACAGGGGAACAGTCCACCACAGCCGAAGGTCATTTTGGCAGTCGGGATATACAGTCACATTTCAAGGGGCAATTGTGTTGCACATCGGTGAGTTTCATCTAGTTCAATGTTGTGGACACATTTGTTGAAGACCATGGGGGTCACGTGTGACCCTTGTGTAGTTGGCAGCTGTGATGTCTACTGTGTCATGCCTATACAGTCAGAAATACTTTGTCACATTATATAATTGACATGCATCATGTATGTTGCTGTGGACCCACTGACTAATGCTAGAAATCATATCTTGTCATACACTGGTAGGTATCCTGGGAGAGGGAGGATATGACAGCCTCCTGTCTACCATCCACTGCCAGACCTTCAGACCATGAAGCAAAGGCACATCATGATGTACTACCTCCTGGATAGGAAAACAAAAGTGGACTTATGTCATCAGTAGGATCCAGATCTGATGCCAGCTATTAGTTATCCAACCAGCATGCCACCCATTGTACATGTCATGTCAGTATTGCACTTCCTTGCCACATATTCCTTCCAACATACAGTGACCCTATCTGCTGGTATGTCCCAACCTATGTTCAGTCTGGTGTTGAAGGATGTCCTTTCAGCATTGCTGAAACATCTTGACAACTATAGCCGGTTTCCCCATTGTGAGGATATAGCCCACGTGAAGGCAGACTTTATGGTTTTGCCCACCTCCCACATGTGGTGGGAGCCACTGATGGCACACATGTTGGCTTGGTGCCACCGCAGGCCAATGAACAAGTTTATTGTAACACAAGAAATTTCCATTCCATCAAGGTGCAAGTTGTCTGTTTGGCGGATCTCTCCATTTCACATGTCTGTGCCCATTGTCCAGGTTCAGCCCATGAGTCCTTCATAATGCAGAACAGCACCATATCCCAGCTGATGTCACAACTGTACCCAGAGAGGGCCTAGCTGGCTGGTAAGTCAAATCTGTCCTTATTGTGTGTGTGCAATCTCAGGTGCTACAATCATGAATTCAGTGACTCATTGTTGCATATATGTCCCATTGCTTAACAGACTCCTGTATCCAAACTATCCTTGGTTATTGATGTCAATAAGGAATTCAACTACGCCAGAGGAAGTCTGCTTCAATGAGGCCCATGGAAGAAGATGGTCGGTAGTGCAGTGGGCTTTTGGGCTCCTGGAGGCCACATTTAGATGTCTGGGCAGGATTGATGGAGCACTCCTTTACTCACCGAGAAAAGTGTATCAGATCACTGTGGCGTGCTGCATGCTACACAACATCATCCTGTGGAGGAATATCCTGTGCATCCCAGAGGAGGGGGAGCCTGCAGTGCCACCAAGTGAGACTCCTGAAATGCCAAGTGAGGATGACTGTGATGAAGAGGAAGCAGCTGACTTGTGGGAAGATCTCATCAACAGCTACTTTTCATGAGTGTAAGTATGTCATGTGATGTTATGACTGTGACTGTACATTGAACTGTAGTTGTGAGAATGTGTGGAGTTGAGTGTTTTAGAAACCACTAGGGAGCTGATACTTTGCAATGTTCAGTCAAAGGCTGCTTGATGAGGTAGCTCTTGACATATCCTCACCTTGATGATTTTGCTTTGTTTGTATCAGTTTTCTCACAATGTAATTTCATTTCCAGATGCTTGCTATGTGATTTGTGTAATAGGTATGTTTGGAAGCCTATACTCCTTGCTTTGTCTTTGTATAGATACCTTCACCATGACATCCTCATGTGGGCATTCCAGAGGTGTGACACTGGCAGGTATCTGATGCTGTTTGACATACAAAGTGGACATGGATTATTCCAGGTAATGTAAGTTACAGATTTGGGGTGTATGAGACCTGTGCCAAAACAGCTTGCACAGTGTTTGGGTGGAAGGTCAGAAGTGCACAATGAACTTGTTTTATGTACTGTGGTGTGCTGTGGTGGGCTAATTGCATCTTGTGTGTCATCATATGGGGATGAAATATGCAGTCACAGATTGTGTCCAAGTCATTTACCCTTCACATTGGCTAAACACTATTCTAGTGTGACCTACATGTAGCTGTAGGTGGGTTTCATCATTGCAGGCCACAGTGCCTGTGCCACAACACTGACATATGTTTGTGCCATGCCACCAGATGCATGGTCATTGTATTAGGATGAGCCTGTGATCATGGACTGTTGTACCGTCATCTGTCTGAATCTCCGATTATATAATGTTGGATTACTTTAGTGTGGTATGTGCTAAGCCTCAATCTGCTGACATCAACTAATTCAATGTTTCGCCTATTCTAAAGGACAATATCTGGCAAATCCCTTCCTTCCTTGGTCGAGGGGCTGTTCCTTGGAATATGTACTTTGACTCAGTGTGAGTGACACATTTGTGTTTCAAGAAGTCCAGACATATAGGCAGCCTATGTGCTGTGGACTAGAATAAAATGTTTGATGTGACCAGACACTTGTACTGATGTGTTGGTGTGTAATGGTTGTAATCCTGAGCAGGACACTCTGGTGGTCATTCCAACCCTGCCGGTCGGTGTTAAAGCGGCGGCCAAACCGCAAACAGGCTGGCGGGAAAAAAATGGAATTCTGACCCTGGCGGAAACCGCCAACAGCGACCGCCACATCAACACACCGCCCGCCACGGCGGTACAAACAAACAGCGCGGCGGTCACCGCCAACAGACAGGCGGGAGACAATGTACCGCCCACTGTATCACAACCTACCAATCCGCCACCTTTTCCGGGGCGGTAGCCCCGCCGATAAAAACACGGCGGAAACAGCCATTTCGAAGGGAAAACGCTCACCTCCATACAGCCCACGAGGAATCAGGACAGCATTGAACCCGAACTCCACATACTCCCAGCGATAGTCTTCCTGCTCCTCTACCAGGAGCACAAACGCCGGCGCAGAAGACAACAGTGAGTACTGCACCTACGACACAGGGGAGGGGGGAGGGGGGAGGGGAACTTATTACGGGTACACATATACGCGACACACCCACCCTCACCCACTACAACACACACATCAATGCATAGCAACACATCAGAGTGACACCCCCCAAACCCCCCGGAAGAATGCAAAGACAAAAGGAAATGATTCTAAACATTGGAATATATTGTATTACTGCCCCAAAAAAATATATACACATCAAAAACTCTTATATACATAAATGTACAAGTCCAAGCATTGTAGCAGGCATTGTTCGTGGACCACTGGGCCCAAATCACATGGGCAAAGCCCACACAGGATACCTGACTCCAACGGAGAGAACACTGCAGGGGCATCAGATAGCAAAACTACAGGCACCTCAGGGGGAAAGGAAGGGGGGCACCTCAGCCAGATGAGTGCACGACACCAGATCCACGAGGGGCCTCCATGCCCACTGTTCAATCCTGGGGAGTGCAAAGCCACAGTCTCACAAGTCCAGACAGTGGGTGGGCTGCCCATTGTTACATCCTGGGGAGTGCAAAGCCACAGACTCACAAGTCCAGACAGTGGGTGGGCTGCCCACTGTTACATCCTGGGGAGTGCAACGCCACAGTCTCACAAGTGGATAACAGTCTCCACTGGTTCTGGAGGGGGCCTGGTGCCCAGAGTGCTTCGTGCAGCCCTGCCCGACACAGATGCGGGCCAGCCCCTGCCGCTCATGGGCCAGCGGTGCTTGAGATGAAGGGCCTAGTTCAGCGGTGCTTGAGACAGCGTTGCCCAGTTCAGCGGTGCTTGAGATGAAGGGCCCAGTTCAGCGGTGCTTGAGATGAAGGGTCCAGTGCAGCGGTACTTGAGACGGCGGTGCCCAGTGCAGCGGTACTTGAGACGGCGGTGCCCAGTTCAGCAGTGCTTGAGATGAAGGGCCCAGTGCAGCGGTACTTGAGACGGCGGTGCCCAGTGCAGCGGTGCTTGAGACAGCGGTGCCCAGTTCAGCGGTGCTTGAGATGAAGGGCCCAGTTCAGCGGTGCTTGAGACGGCGGTGCCCAGTGCAGCGGTGCTTGAGATGAATGGCCCAGTTCAGCGGTGCTTGAGACGGCGGTGCCCAGTGCAGCGGTGCTTGAGACGAAGGGCCCAGTGCAGCGGTACTTGAGACGGCGGTGCCCAGTGCAGCGGTGCTTGAGACGGTGGTTCCCAGTTCAGCGGTGCTTGAGATGAAGGGCCCAGTTCAGCGGTGCTTGAGACGGCGGTGCCCAGTGCAGCGGTGCTTGAGATGAAGGGCCCAGTTCAGCGGTGCTTGAGACGGCGGTGCCCAGTTCAGCGGTGCTTGAGATGAAGGGCCCAGTTCAGCGGTGCTTGAGATGAAGGGCCCAGTGCAGCAGTACTTGAGACGGCGGAGCCCAGTGCAGCGGTACTTGAGACGGCGGTGCCCAGTTCAGCAGTGCTTGAGATGAAGGGACTAGTTCAGCGGTGCTTGAGACGGCGGTGCCCAGTGCAGCAGTGCTTGAGATGAAGGGCCCAGTTCAGCGGATCCGGCCATGACGGGGAGGTCATTTGCCACCTGTCCTGTGGCTGGTGGGGCCCTCCTGCCAATCTGTCCTACGCCTGGCGGGGCCCTCCTGGGCAGCTGTGCCGGGCCTGTTGGTGGCCTCCTGCCCACCTGGGATGGGGCTGGTGGGGCCCTCCTGGCCAGCTGGGCTGATGGCGGTGTTGTCGGGCGTGCTGCCCTTCCCAGCCTTCCCTGATCGCCTGTGGCCCTTCCCCACCTTGGGCGGTGTGCCAGCTGTCTCCACACTTCCTGCCGGAGCCATGGTAGGGGTTTTAGTCCCTGGTGTTTTCACCCTCTCGCACCGGCCACTGCCTATCTTGGGATGTTTCTCCGGGGGTGGGCTGCCCGTGCCTTGGCTTCGTACCGAACTGGCTGCCCTGGAGGGTGGGGCACTCCACAGTCCATGGCAGACTGTGATGACAGGGGCCGGTTTTGTTGTGGCTGAGGTGCTGACTGTAGTCCTATGACATGGATGGGGTGGGGGAGTTGGGGGAAAGAGGTTGAGTTTGGACAGGAACAACTTTTTAGGAGCAGTGGGACGGGTAGGTGTAGTGGGTATGTGAGTGGAGGAAGAGGTTGTGGTTGTAGGAGTTGTAAGTTTGGTGTCTTTGGGTGCAGGTGCTTGGGCTGGAGGCTGTCGTGAGGTGGATGGCTGTTGGGTGGGTGGCTGCCTGCGTTTGTGTATCTTGGAAGAGGGGGTCACAGACACACTGGGAGAGGACACAGGGGACTTGTAAATGGCAGTGGGGGTGGTGACTGCACATGTGCTGGGTGTTTTGGTGTGTGTGCTGCTGAGGGACGTAGTGGCTGAAGATGTTGTGCATGCAGGTGTGAGTGAAGACGTGACAGGGAGGGAGGAGGGAGACGAGGAGGAGGGGGACACAGTGGAGGCAGTGGGTGTTGGTATGTCTGTATGTGGATGTTGCTTGGGTGAATGCCTGTGTGATGTGTGGTGCTTATGTTTGCCTGAGCTTCCCTTGCGTGTTGAGGTGTGTGCAGGCTGGTCTGATGGTGTGTCTGGGATAGGCAGAGGTACTGGTGATAGGATATGGGTGGAGGAAGTTGGAGGGGGGAAGCTAGAGACAGGGACAATGGCTGCCATCAGTGCTGAGGCCAGAGTCTGGAACGATCGCTGAAGGGCAGGCTGACCAGAATGAATGCCCTCCAGGTATGCATTACTCTGGTGCACCTCCCTTTCTACACCCTGGATGGCATTCAAAATGGTAGACTGCCCAACAGTGAGCGTCCTCAGGAGGTCAATGACCTCCTCACTCAGGGCAGCAGGGGTGACTGGGGCAGGGCCTGAGGTGCCTGGGGCGAAGGAGATGCCCACCTTCCTGGGTGAGCGGGCATGGGGCAAACGCCGAGGGGCTGCTGGGAGGGCGGTGCTGGTGCGGTGGGTGGCGGCTGTACCTGTTGTTGCGGGGGGCACAGATGTTGCCGCCACCACAAGGGAGCTCCCTTCAGACGATGAGTCGGTGTCACTGATGTCTGCCCGAGTCCCCGCTGTGGAGCTCCCCTCGCCCTCTGTCCCACTGGTGAATTCAGAGTCCGTTGCATGGCCCTCCATGGCCATGTGGGATGCAGCTCCCTCGTGCTCCTATGCCACTTCTCCTCCGCCTGATGATGCTAATGCACACATGAACAGGAAGACCACAAAAAAGGGGGGGGGAGAAAATAAAGACATGTTGAGTGCATGCATTGGCGACACCGTTGGCGGACAGGACAGACACAGATGCCCCCTGCACTACGCCGCGCACTTGGGGTCGACTATTCAATCCGTGGGACATGGCCTACAAGCCTATGGACGACATCTGCACACATAGATGACACAGGGCCATGAATAGCTGTACTAGGCACCCTACAGAGGTGGGGTGCGGGGGCACAGGGCCATGCCTTACGGAGGGGCCTAGCCTACAGAAATCGCCCTGGCCTAGGGATACCCACAGCCCTCCTCCCCCACCCAGACACCTCCACTGCGTGCAAAGTCAACAGAATGAGAGTGTACTCACCCCCTTGTGTCTGCTGTGAGGTCCTCACGCGCCCATCCAAATCGGGGTAGGCCACCGCCAGGATCCGGGACATCAGGGGGGTCAAAGTCCGACTGGCACCCCTCCCACGTTGGGAGGCCATCCCCAGCTGAGCCTCCGCCGTCTTCCTGCTCCAGCGGCGGATGTCCTCCCATCTCTTCCGGCAGTGGGTGCCCTGTCTGTGGTGGACCCCCAGGGTCCGGACGTCCTTGGCGATGGCACGCCAAATATCGATCTTCTGGTGGGCGCTGACCTATGTGAAATGTACAGGGGGAGAAAAATAGTCATCACCTTCTGCATATTCAATGTGAGTGGCCCCCCCATCCCTGCCCTTGCCATGTGGCACATGCTCTCACCGTCGTTTGATGCATGCCTCAATCGTTCCCCTCCCCACCATCTTTCATCCACCCCACTCAACACAGGCATTGCCCATAAAGCATGCTCCCTCAGTACTAACCTGTTGGTCTGGAGGACCGTAGAGTAGCGCGTACTGGGGGAGGACCCCATCCACAAGTTTCTCCAACTCCTGAGCTGTGAAGGCAGGGGCCCTTTCCCCAGTTGCATGAGCCATTGTCTCTTCCAGACCGAGGTCACAGCAGCACTTGCAGTGTAGGTCCTCTCCTGTCGAAGATCAGGTATCGAGTGATTAAGCAGATAGAAAATGGCGGTCACGCCCGCAGTGGTGCGTACCGCAGCGGTGCGTACCGCGACCGCCGGCGCACATCGTCATTGGCTCATGAGATCCATAGGGTTCAATGTTAACCAATGCAGCTTTGCGCTGCGGTCTTCGACCGACCGCCTACAGCCACGGTGTGCAACGCCAGCACAGTTACCTCACATCCCATTGTCGCACTTCACAGGTCAGGCAGCCGCTGTTTCAGGGGCCCACATGGCTTACTTTTTACTGCGTCACACATACCTAGGCCTTGCATCAACACCCATACAAAGCATTCAATGGAATGTGCAAGCTGTGGTTACGTACCTGTGGGTTGATTGACTCTGTGCTCGCTGTTGTCCTTCATAGGCACCGTCCGCTGGGAAATGCGAGGAGATGGCGGAATCTTCCTGTGTACAGACCGCTGGTGGACCTGTCGACAATGGAGGAAAGACATGTCATACTGACATACAGGCTTCACCGAGCCACTATTCATGAACTGTGTGCCCAGCTGGAGCCAGACCTGATGTCACCAATCCACCAACCCACAGGGATCCCCCCTCTAGTGCAGGTGCTGTCAGTGCTCCATTTCCTTGCAAGTGGGTCATTTCAAACAACAGTGGCCATATCATCAGGGATGTCCCAGCCTATGTTTTCCAAGGTGTTGTCCAAAGTGTTGTCTGCCCTGCTGAAACACATGCGCAGCTACATCGTTTTCCCTGAGGTGGCGGATTTGCCTACAGTGAAGGGTGATTTCTATGCCCTTGGACATATCCCCAACATCTGAGGTGCCATTGATGGGACCCATGTGGCTTTGGTTCCCCCCCACAGGAGTGAACAGGTGAACAGAAACAGGAAGAGTTACTATTCGATGAATGTGCAGATAGTGTGTTTAGCAGACCAGTACATCTCCCATGTTAATGCCAAGTTCCCTGGCTCAGTGCACGACGCGTACATCATGCGGAATAGCAGCATCCCTTACGTGATGGGTCAACTCCAGAGGCACCGGGTGTGGCTAATTGGTGACTCTGGTTACCCCAACCTGTCATGGCTACTGACCCCAGTGAGGAATCCCAGGACAAGTGCAGAGTAACGCTACAATGAGGCCCATGGGAGAACTAGGAGGGTGATCGAGCGGACCTTTGGGCTCCTGAAGGCCAGGTTCAGGTGCCTCCATATGACAGGTGGATCCCTATTCTACTCACCAAAGAAGGTGTGTCAGATCATCGTGGTCTGCTGTATGCTTCACAACCTGGCTTTGCGACGACAGGTGCCTTTTCTGCAGGAGGATGGTCCAGATGGTGGTGTTGTAGCAGCTGTGGAGCCTGTGGAGAGTGAAGACGAGGAAGCTGAAGAAGATGACATAGACAACAGGAACACAGTAATACAGCAGTATTTCCAATGACACACAGGTATGAATACACACCGGCATATTACATATACTTAAACACTACTACCTCTCTACTGTCTGTCCTTTTCCCCCAGTGTATGGTAACTGAGTTGTGACTTTCCCTTCCGATTTCAGAGATGTGGGCCCCACTGCGTGACATCTGCTTTGTTTCCCCATGAACTACAGTTGTGTGACATTGGTATGTTGGCATCACAATGTAAATAAGCATTTTGGCACGTTAATGTCTAATACATTTGTTCAAAATCACAGCCAGACTCCTGATTGTTTTGTGCAATTACTGTTTTTATTACAGTGCTCTATATTGGTGGGTGGTTGCAAATCGTTGAGGGGTGATGGTGGAGGATTGTCCATGGCAGAGTCCAGACTATTTGTATCACAGGTGCATTGTCCAAATGCCTGTGGTAAGTGGAGCAGGGGCAGTTTAAGGATGGACAGGGTGACAATGTGGGACAGTGGGATGACAATCAGGGAGGTATCCTTTCCTGGCGGGGGTCTTGGCATCTTACTCTGTCTTCTTCCTGGATCTCAGGGCCTGCTTGCGGGGTGGTTCTCCTTCTGCAGGGGGTGGGGTGCTGGTGGCCTGTTGGTCCTGTGGCGGGGCCTCCTGTCCACTAGCGCCGGCAGAGGTGGTAGGCATTTCTTGGTCCATGCTAGTGTCAGGGGCCCTTTGTGGTGCCACAGTGTCCCGCAATGTGGTGACTACCAGATTCAGAGCCCCTACAATGGTGCCCAGGGCGGAACTGATGGTTCGTAGTTCCTCCCTGAACCCCAAATACTGTTCCTCCTGCAGGAGCTGGATCTCCTGAAACCTGGCCAGTACCGTCGCCATCGTCTCCTGGGAATGATGGTAGGCTCCCATGATGGAGGAGAGGGCCTTGTGGAGAGTGGGTTACCTGGGCCTGTCCGCCCCCTGTCGCACAGCAGCCCTCCCAGTTCCCCTGTTTCCCTGGGCCTCTGTCCCCTGGACCGTGTGCCCACTGCCACTGCCCTCAGGTCCCTGTTGTTGTTGGGGTGGTGGGTTAACCTGGGTGCCCTGTAGTGGTGGACACACCGCTGATTGACGTGTCCTGGGGACAGAGGTATGGGCCCGCTGGGTGGGTGCTGTGCTGGTGTTCCCAGAGGGGGGAAGGTCTGCTGTGGCCTGTGGCTGTCTGAGGGGAACCGACTGTCCCAAGGTCCCCGATGGGCCGGGCTGGTCATCTAGATCCAGGTCGACAGAGGTGCTGTCATCACTGTGGGCCTCTTCTGGGGGTGGAGTGGACATTTGTGGACCCTCCTGTGCGGTGAATTGGCGTTCGGGTCCTGCGGGGGTATAAAGGGATGGTTATTGCATCTGTGTGTGCCATAGCGTGCAATGGGTGGGTGCCCGTGTACCCCAGTGCTTGCATTCCTGTGTGGGGGCTTTTGTGACGGTGGTTTGGGGGGGGCTGGGGATGTGCAGTGGGCATGCTTTGGTGATGGGTGTCCATGCTTTGTGGTCGCATGCAGGGCTTGGGGTTGGGATGGGTGGGTTGTGATGGTGAGACATTTGCAAGGAGTAGGTGTGATGGGGCTGAGGGTGTGGGTGGGGGTATGAGTTGGCATGCTGGTGGGGTGGGGGGGATGAAGTAGTGAAGATGAGACTTACCAGAGTCCATTCCTCCAGATACTCCTGCGAGGCCCTCATGATGCAGGATCGCCAAGACCTGCTCCTCCCATGTTGTAAATTCTGGGGGAGGAGGTGGTGGACCACCGCCAGTCCGCTGAACCGCGATGTTGTGCCTGGATACCATTGAACGCACCTTCCCCCGTAGGTTGTTCCACCGCTTCCTGATGTCGTCCCTATTTCTTGGGTGCTGTCCCACAGCGTTGACCCTGTCGACTATTCTGCTCCATAGCTCCATCTTCCTGGCAATGGAGGTGTGCTGCACCTGTGTTCCGAAGAGCTGTGGCTCTACCTGTACGATTTCCTCCACCATGACCCTGAGTTCATCCTCAGAAAACCTGGGGTGTCTTTGCGGTGCCATGGGGTGGTGTGGGTGATGTGTGGGGTGGATTGTGTGGTGCTAAGTGTGGTGATGTTTATTGGTGTGTTGTGTGAAGTGCGTGGTAATATTGCTGGGTGAATGTAATATGCGCGTCTGGGTGCTCGGATATCTATTTCTCTGTGCGTGGTACCGATTCTCTAGGAGTGGAGGTTTGTGGGTGATGTGGGTGTGTGTTTTATATTTAATTGGGTGTGTGGGTGTGGTGTGTGTATGTGTCTCAGGTGTGTGTATTTTGAATTGTCCAATGTAGCTGTGTTTAGTAAGAGTGTGTGTATTTTGAGCGCGGCGGTTTGTACCGCCAATGGAATACCGCGGTTGAAAGACCGCCGCGTGGATTTGTGGGTCGTGATAGTGTGGGTGTATTTCTGTTGGCGTGACGGTGGAGGTTTGGTCATCGGCAGTTTCTCGCTGACCTTTGGTGTGGCGGACTTTTGTGGATGTCTGTATTTTGGCGGTTTGCCTGTTGTGGGTCAGAATGACCGTGGCGGTTTACCGCGGCCGCGGTGGGATGTTGGCGGTCTTCTGACAGCGGTAATCGGCTTTTACCGCCAGGGTTGGAATGACCACCTCTGTATGTGTAACATATGCCTCCTTGCACAAGAAGCTTGTGTCTTCATCATCTGGTTCACATGCTCTTAAATCTCTACATGGCAAAATGTGGAAATTAAGCAAGCAGATCAAGAGTTTGAGATGGGTGAATTTACTACAATGCTGATGCAGGAAATACAATTTGGGCAGAAAGGGACAAAAAAGTAAAATGAAGGTGTCAGTCATGGTGAATGAAATCATTGGAATAGATGCCACACCATTGGGAGGCCAAAGTCCAGAGTATTCTTCCCATTGGAACTGGTAGGTGGTTGAGGATCAGTCAACAGAGTGAAAATGTGGCACACAAAGGAGGTTCTTTAGGAAGAGGTCACTTGCTGGCAGTGGTGGGTGTCTTGCCATCCACACCACCTGGATTCTTTTCTGAACATCCCCGCTTGCCTGGGGTGGGATCTGCTTCTACAGAGGCAGGGGTGTCTGGGACGGGTTCTTCCTCTGGCAGGGCTTCCCTGCCAGTGGCTGGCATTGATGTTGATGTGTCTGGTGTTGATGAGCCAAAGGAAGGGGAATATTGGTTTTGAAAGGCCCTGCTTAGGACTGTGTGTATGTCCCTCGTCACCACCGTTAGGGAGGCCATGTTGGTATTGTGGGCATCCATCTATTCACGCACGTCTCTGTGCATGTCCCCCTGTAACTGCTTGATTTCCTGGAGTTCAGTCAAGAACTGGCCCATCACTCATTGGGACTCCTATTAGACCCTCAAGATGCAGCTGATGGTGTCCTGGCCAGGAGCAGCCCCAGTGCCCTTAACCGCTGGTCCACTGAATTCTGCCCATGCATCCTACCCCCACAGTCCTGTGCCCTTGCCACAGGGTGCCCTCTCCCACTGGGCCATGGAACCTCATTCTTAGAAGAGTTGCACTGCAACTCAGGATTCAGGGCTGAGGGGCACAAGACGGTAGACACTGTACTTGGTACACAGGTTGGGGGGCAAGTGGTTGCCTGTGATGTTGAGGGCAACTGGGTTGGGAGGGTTTGATGTGGCTACAGTGAGACTCACTATTGGTGTCTGACCAGGTTGCCCAGATGGGCCAGAACTGCCCATCACATCCAGATGTCCAGGAGTGTCTTCTTAACTGAGGGCTTCATCCAGGGAGGTAGTGGCAGTCTCTTCTGAGGCCTCTGTGTGCCCAGTGGCAGTTTGACCTGCTGATGTGAAAGATACAATGTTACTGGTTGTATTGTAACATCACCCTCCAACAGTTTAGTGTTTCACTAAGCAGAGACCTTGTACAAATTTAAGTTGCAGTTAGTCCTATTATGGCAAGTACCCATGGCATTTGTTGCATTGGCATGATATTTGTGGAGCATGCCAGATCTTTTTGACTGAAGCAGCTGCTTAAATGTGCAGATCATTAGCGCTTGGGAAGATGGCCTGAGAATGCCATCTTGCCACCAGTGCAGGCAAAACAGTGGCTATGCAAGAGATGTCTTTGGCCATTTTGAGGCCTAGTTGATTGTGATGCAGGCAGACCAAGGAGTTTGTTGTATATGTGACTGGAGTCATCATGTGGTCAGTGCAGTGTGAATGTGTCTACTGCCAATACCGTTCTGGTTATGCATCTTGAGACCTTTGGGATACTTGTTTTGCACACTGGGTATGCTGTCCTTCCTGTCCTCAATAGTTGCATCTTGGGATAGCAGATCAGGATGGAGCTGCGGAGCTAGATACAACTCAGAGTTGAGCGTGATCTGTGTCTTGGTCGCACCCAGGTGAGTAAACTTCAATTGAAAGTTAGCAAGCAAGGGTATTTGGACAAGTGACCACTGGTCTGGTGTTTGGAGTTATAGAAACAGTGCCTTCTGGGAGTTGCAGTTATGTCACTCTCCATACCACACATACTTGACAAATGTTATCCTCCAAGATGAGTACACTTTATTGGTGAGTTCACAAATAGATGCATTTGGGCAAGGGTACCCTGGTTTTGTGGTTGGACTTAGAGAAACAGGGCATATTGGGCTTTGCATTCCAGACACTCCCTCTGCTTCCCACCACTATGCAAATGGTACCATTCCAGGTGAGTAAACTTCAATTGAGAGTTGACAGACATGTGAACACTGGTCTTTTGTTTGGAACAGAGCCTCCTGGCTTTTGCAGTCATGTCACTCCTACTTCATACACTTGATAAATGTAATCCCCGCAGGTGAGTACATTTCATTTATGAGTTAACAAAAAAGGGTATTTGGAGATGAGAATACTGGGCTGGTAGTTGGATTGATAGTAACGGAGCCTCCTGAGAGTTGCAGTCATTTCAGTCCCTGTATTACGCACACTATACAACTATTATCCAACAAGGTGAGTACATTTCATGTGTGAGTTACCAAACAGGTGTCTTTGGAGAAGAGGACACTGGGCTGGTGAGTGAAGTAACAGTGACGGAGCCTCTTGGCCTTAGCAGTTTTGTTACTCCCTCTACTACACACTCTATATGAATGGTATCCTCCCAGCTGAGTAAGCCAAGATTGAGAGCTGCCAAACAGGGGTCTTTTATAGGAATGAACATTGTTCTGGTGTTTGTAGTCAAAGAAACCATGCCTCCTGTGAGTTTGCAGTCAAGTTAGTCCATCAGCTTCCCACACTTGAACAATGTTATCCCCCAGGTGAGTGAACTTCATTTGGGAGTTGACACACAGGGGTCTTTGGACAAGGGAACACTGGGCCGGTGTCTGGGGTTATATAAACAGTGTCTGCTGGGTGTTGTAGTCATGTCACTCTCTCTACTACACACACTTCACCAATGTTCTCCCCCAGGTGAGTACACTGCAATTGAAAATTGTGGAACAGATGTATTGGGCAATGTGACCACTGTACTGGTGGTTGAAGTCAGAGGAACAGTGCCTCCTGTGAGTTGCAATCAGGTCACTCTCTTGACTATCAATCAATCAATCAATCATTCATGGACTTGTAAAGTGCAACTACTAACCCGTGAGGGTCTCAAGGCACTGGGAGTGGGAGAGAGGGTGGAAGCTGAGGATCAGTCGAAGAGCCAAGTCTTGAGGTCCTTCCTGAATTGTGACAGGGTGGGGGACTGTCTGAGGTGGATGGGGAGGGTATTCCAGGTCTTGGCACCGATGTGGGAGAAGGATCTTACTCCGGCTGTGGTCTTCTGGATACTGGGGACGTTGGTGAAGGCCTGGTTGGTGGAGCAGAGCTGTCTGGCAGGAGTGTAGGAGGAGAGTCTGTGGTTGAGGTAGGCTGGTCTGGCATCGTGTGGGGCCTTGTAGGCGTGTGTCAGGAGTTTGAAGGTGATTCTCTTGTCGATAGGCAGCCAGTGTTGGTCTCTCAGAAGGGCAGAGGGGTGGCTGTGATGGGGCATTGGTGATGAGTCGGGCGGAGGCATTCTGGATGCGTTGCAGCCTTTTCCAGGTCTTGGCGGTGGTTCCATCATAAAGTGCTTTGCCATAGTCGAGGTGGCTGCTGACGAGGGCCTGGGTGACTGTCCTTCTGGTTTCGGTTGGGATCCACTTGTAGATCTTCTGAATCATGCGCAGGGTGTAGAAGCATCCTGATGAGACGGCGCTCACCTGTCGGTCCATTGAGAGCGATGAGTCTAGGATGACGCCGAGTTTGCGGGCGTGGTCGGTGGGGGTAGGTGCGTTTCCGAGAGCGACGGGCCACAAGGAATCAATCCAGGTGGAGGGTATGGAGCTGAGGATGCGGACCTCTGTTTTATCTGAGTTCAGCTTGAGGCAACTGTCTTTCATCCAGGCGGCAACTGCCTTCATTCCTTCGTGGAAGTTGTTCTTTGGGGTGGTTGGGTTTTTGGTGAGGGAGACGATCAGTTGGGTGTCGTTGGCGTAGGAGAAGATGTCGAGTGCGTGGCTTCTGATTATGGTGGCCATTGGGGTCATGTAGAGGTTGAAGAGGGTGACACTCAGTGAGGATCCTTGGGGGACACCGCAGCTGATCATCCGAGAGAAACGTGGGGAGTCGGACCTTCTGGGTGGTGCTGGTGAGGAATGAGGACAGCCATTCCAGTGCTGAGTCTCGGATGCCGGCGTTGTGGAGTCGAGTATGTAGTGTGTCATGGGAGACCATGTCGAAGGCGGCAGAAAGGTCTAGGAGGCTGAGGGCAACGGTCTTGCCTCAGTCAAGGAGGGCAAGGATGTTGTTTGTGGCCGCGAGGAGGGCGGTCTCTGTGCTATGGTTGCTCCTCAATCCTGACTGTGTGGAGTCCAGGATGTTGTTGGCTCCCAGGAAGGTGGTGAGTTGTTTGTTGACTGCCTTCTTGATGACTTCGGCCAGAAAGGGGAGCAGAGAGATGGGTGGGTAGTTCTTGAGGTCTGCCAGGTCAGCGGAGGGTTCCTTCAGTAGAGGGTTGATCTCGGTGTGTTTCCAACTCTTTTGGAAGGTGGCGTTTTTTAAGGAGCGATTTATGGTGTGTCAGAGTTTGGGTGTGATGGTGTAGCAGGCTTTGTTGAAGATGTGGTGGGGCAGGGGTCAGTGGGTGCTCCTGAGTGAATGGTTGCCATGATGTTGCAGGTCTCATCGTCGGTGATGTTCCAGCGAAGGAGGGCGGGGGATCGTGGTGACGCTTTCGTCAGCGAGCTGGTGGTGGGAGTGGGTGGTGAAGCTGTCTGTGATCTTGCGGTGGAAATAGTTGACGAGGTGGTAGCAGAGTTCTTGTGATGGGGGGATGTTTGTGGAGTCGGAGCAGGGATTGGTGAACTCTCTGATGACGGTGAAAAGTTATTTGCTGTTGTGGGCGTTGTTGTTAATGCGTTGCTGCAGGGCAAGTTTTTTGGTGGTCCTGATGAGTGAGTGGTGATGTTTGACGGTGTTTTTGAAGACTTTGTGGTTTGCGGTTTGTGGGGGTCTTATCTGTACGCCATTTCTTTTGAACAAGTTAGTTTTTTTAGCTGTGCCTCTGTTAGGGAGCGTCTTGAGGGGGGTGAGGGCATTGATGCAGTCGGTGATCCATTTGTGGAGGTTGTGTGTGGCTGTGTTGACGTCATCGTTGGCTTGGGGGGTGTTGCTTTGAGGCTGGCTGGGCTTCGGGACCTTGTTCCAACTTCTGCGGGGAAGTTGGTGAAGTGAATGCAAGGGTGGTCGGTCCATTGGAGTTCGGTGGTGTGGCTGACAGAGACATGATTGCTGGCGGAGAAGATGGGGTCCTTTTTTGTGTCCAGCTGAGTGAGTGGGTGAGGTGACGAGTTGCTTGAGTCCTTGGTTGGCAAGGTTTTCGATCAGGATGGTGGAACTGTTGTTGTTAGGGTTCTCCAAGTGGAAGTTGATGTCTCCCAGGAGGATGTAGTCCTTGGATGTGAGGGTATCAGTGCTGACGAGGTCAGCAATGGTGTCGCAGAATGGGGGCGGGGTCCTGGAGGTCTGTAGATTAGGGTCCCTCGGAGTGTACTGTTGGAGTTGGTCCCGATCCAGAAGTGTAGTTGTTCAAAGGTGGCCGATGAATTTTTGGAGTGAGTGGAGACGCAGATGGTGTCTTTGTTGATGATGGCGATGCCTCCTTCAGGTCGGTTAGTGTGGTCCTTGCGTTTAATCTTGTATTTGTCAGGGACTGCTGTGGCGATGTTGGGGGCCGATGAGGGGTTGAACCATGTTTTGGTGAGGAAGACAACATCAGGGGAGGTCGAGTTGAGGAGGTTCCAGACCTTGACGGCATGCTTGTGTACGGAGCGGGTATTGATGAGGATGCAGCTGCGGTGGTTGCGTCCTGCCACATAGGTTCCTGGGGTGGCACTTTGGAGGCTGGTGAAGTTTCAATTCTGGCAGGAGAAGGGTCCTTTGGTGCGAGCATCGTAGGAATGGGTAGTCTGGGGGCCAGCGTTCCTGGTGCTGGGGACGGTCCATGTGCAGACGGGCGCATACAGGCTTGCCTTTGGCGCACCTTTGGCCACCATAAGTAGCAGAGGGAGGCAGGTGGGGGGGCCCTAGCTGGGAGGGCGGGAAAGCAACATGGCACTAGGGAGGGGAGTGGGAGAGAGCATGGTAAATGGGAGAGAGAGCAGGAAAAAGACGATGGAAAAACAGTAATGCAAGCAGATACGGCAAGAAGAGGCTAAAAAAAGGCAGACAAAGGCAACAGGCAAGAGAGAGTGAAAAAAGCGGCAAAACAGACAGAAGAGAAGCGCTGGCAGCACTAGTGGAGAGGCCCACTAGACCATTAGGGATGAGGTGCAGGAAGGAACCTGCAGGTGGAGGAGGGCCTCAGCTTCCTGCCACGATGACTGGAGCTTTGCAACGAGGTCCTCTAGTCAGGTGGTGCCGGTAGTGGGGGCAGGTCACACTAGCCAAGGTCAGTTGGGCTGCTGTCCCAACAGCGCACCGGCCGCCATAAGTAGCGGAGGGAGGCAGGTTGGCGGGCCGCAGCTGGGAGGCGGGAGGGCAGGAAAGGAGACACAGCACTAGGGAAGGGGCAGGGGAGAGCACGGTAAACAGGAGAGAGTGGGAAAAACATGATTGAAAAACAGTAAAGCAAGCAGATAAGGCAAGAAAAGGCTAAAAAAAGGCAGAGAAAGGCAACAGGCACGAGAGAGTGAAGGCCAAAAAAAGGTAAGAGAGAGTGAAAAAAGCAGCAAAACAGACAGAAGAGAAGCGCTGGCAGCTCTAGTGGAACGGCCCACTAGACCACCAGGAATGAGGCACAGGCAGGAGCCTGCGGGTGGAGGAGGGCCTCAACTTACAAGCCGTGATGACTGGAGCTCAGCAACAGGGTCCGGAAGGCAGGTGGCGCCTGCGGTGGGGGCAGGTCACACTAGCCAAAGTCAGTGTGACTACACCCACTTGACTAATGTTCTTCCCCCAGGTGAGTACACTGTAATTGGTTGTTTACTAACAGATGTATTGTAACATGTGACCACTGTGGTGGTGTTTGTGATTACAGGAAGACTGCCTGCTGGGGACTGTAGTCATGTCAGTGCCTGTACTACACACACTTGACTAATGCTATCTCCCTAGATGTGTACCCTTAAATTGATATTTCACGAACAGGGGTATTTGTAAACACACACTGGTCTTCTGCTTGGAGTTACAGGAAGAGTGCCTGATGGTACTTGGAGTCATGTCAGCCACTGTACTACACACACTATACAAATGTCATCTCCCCGGGTTATACACTTCAATTGTGAGTTGCCCGATAGAGGTCTTTGGACAGGTGAACACAGGGCTTGTGAGTGGAGTAACAGTAAATGAGGCAAAAGTTGAGCTGTGAGTATGCATGACATGGCATTTTGGTGAAATTTTTTGTGTTGTGACTAATGAGACTCCACTCCCCCAGGTATTCCACTCAAGCCCTCAGGTTGCAGGATGGCCAAGACCTTCTCCTCCCAGGGAAAGAGATGTAATGGGGCACTGGGAGGGCCACCGCCAGTGTTCTTGGCCTGCATCTGGTCCCAGGAGACTAAGAAACAGACCAGGCCCCCAAGGCCGTTCCACCTCTTCCTGATGTCCTCCCTTGTGCACAGGGTGGTGCCTAGAGCATTCACTCTGTCCATGATCATGTTCCACCTTTCCATTTTTCTACTGAGAGGAGTATGCTGAACTTGTGCTCCAAACAATTCTGGCTCTACTCTTATGATTTCACCCACCATGACATGTAACTCATCTTCAGAAAAATGAGGATTCCATGAACATGACATGGTGGAACAAAAAAAAGGGTGACAGTGACTTACTAAACAGGGGAAGTGCAATAGGGTGTGAAAGTGTGTGCAGGGTATTCAATGGGATGGTGAAAAAAAGGGACACTTAATCTATGTATTCTACCAAATAAGGATTCTCGGGCTTCCCTGTCTTGCTGTGTAAATGGAAAGGATTGTGGTCTGTGAAGGGGTGTGTTTTATAGTGTCCTTTTCAGGTGTGTCCAGTGTGGCAATGTGTGTCAGCTGTATTGTTTTCAAATTAATTGAATGTGCTGCTGTGAATTACTTTGCTGACTGCGGGCCACCATGGTTCAGACCATCATGGAAGTCTGCCCCTGTGTGCTTGTAATAAGGTCAGTGGTTGGTCACTGTGCTATCAGCACTGGAGGTCAGACCACCTATTTCCAGGCTGAGGCGCTGCTGGCGGGCTGCCTTTTTTGGTTGGCAGTCAGAAGTCCTTCTTGTATAACTTGTAATACAGCAGTCTGAAAGACCGTCAAAATGGTGGTCTTTTCAGGACTTCAAACATGGCCGACTGGTTGGCTGACAACCAAACCCATTATGAGGCCCTTTGTCTTTGTTATGTGCTTTAAACTGAAATATAGCTTATTACTCTGTTTCAAATGTTTAGGAAGAAACAAGGCAGTTCAGCAAAGTATGTAGAGTTAGGGGAAAGCATTTTTATTGATTTATATAATTTTTAAAAAAGTTTATGATGTACAGCAGTACGTTCTCAAAATTATCTAAAAAGTGCTGTGTTACTTATTGGAATCAAAAAAAGAAATGTTTATATGACAAAATAAAATTAGACAAAATATATAGGGTGGATCTTAAAAACCCTTTGTTTTGTTTTTATAATAAACATATCTATATTAGTTTGTCAAGCCAAGTTTTTAAAATTAAAATGAAAATCTGGTTTCCATAGGTTGAAAAATGTGCACTGTCAGAATGATACAGTGCTGTATTCCCATATGTTATATTGAAATGAAAAATAAAAGGCATTTTATGATCATGAAAAATGCTGACACTGCCTTGTTCACTTGTCTTTGAGTCTTTTCAAACTTTGCAGAATTTACAGTAGACCACATCCACTTTTGTGTCTGACAAAAATTTGAGAACACAAAGGGGGTCATTCTTACTTTGGCGGGCGGCGGAGGCCGCCCGCCAAAGTAACCCCATCAGAACACCGCACCGCGGTCGGAAGACAGCTGCGGTGATTCTGAGATTTGCCCTGGGCTGGCGGGCGGCCGCCAAAAGGCCGCCCGCCAGCCCAGGGCAAATCAACCTTCCCACGAGGACGCCGGCTCAGAATTGAGCCGGCGTAGTGGGAAGGTGCGAAGGGGGCAGTGGCACCCGTCGCGTATTTCAGTGTCTGCATAGCAGACACTGAAATACTTTGCGGGGCCCTCTTACGGGGGCCCCTGCAGTGCCCATGCCATTGGCATGGGCACTGCAGGGGCCCCCAGGGGCCCCGCGGCACCCCCTACCGCCATCCTGTTCATGGCGGGTTTCCCACCATGAACAGGATGGCGGTAGGGGGTGTCTGAATCCCCATGGCGGCGGAGCGTGCTCCGCCGCCATGGAGGATTCAGAAGGGCAGCGGTAAACCGGCGGGTGACCGCCGGTTTACCCTTTCTGACCGCGGCTGAACCGCCGCGGTCAGAATGCCCTTCGGAGCACCGCCAGCCTGTCGGTGGTGCTCCCGTGGCCGGTGACCCTGGCGGTCACCGGCCGCAAGGGTCAGAATCAGGCCCAAACTGTTTGTTTGGAAACATAGATATTAAAATGAACAATGTCTCCTTCATCATTGCCACCACAGTGGATAACCATAACGTTGGGATGGTCACATTTACTAACAGAGGAAAGGAACGAGTATTAGAAAACCATTTGACAGACATTTGTGGTTACATTACAATGCAAATAATAGAAAACTAGATAAGAAATAAAGTTTAAAAAGTAAAGCATTTTGTGATGGGTTATGTTAGAAATGGGGTTTTTGGTTGGCAGTCAGGTTACCCTCTGTCCAAGCAAGAACTCTCACTCTAGTCAGGGTAAGTCACACACAATCCAAATTATCCTGTGCCCACCCTCTGGTAGCTTGGCACGAGCAGTCAGGCTAAAGTTAGAAGGCAATGTGTAAAGCATTTGTGCAATAAATCATACAGTAACATAATATAGCACCACAAAAATACACCACACAGCGTTTAGAAAAATATATAATATTTATCTGGGTATTTGCAGGTCAAAACGATCAAAGATGCAATATGAATTTGTAAAGATATCACTAAAAAGTTATATGAAGTGTCTTAAGTCTTTAACAAGCAAACAAAGGTGGTCATTACAACCTCGGCGGTCTTTTAACAAGAGCGCCGAGGGACCGCCGAGCGGAAGACCGCCAGTAGTGGCGGTTTGCCGCTCGGCGTATTATGACCGTTGGCTGCCCTCCGTCGTTTTTCAGACGGAGAGCCGCCAACAGCCATACTTGCGGGCGGCGGGGAAGTGGAGGTTGCTCCACCGCCACGCCAACAGAACACCGCCCAGCTAATCACGTCCTGTGATTCTGCGCGGTGGTGTTCTGTTGGCGGTGTGGTGTCGGCGGAGCTGCCCCCATTGCTCCCGTCCCCTCCTGGTGGATCGACGGAACAGGTAAGTCGATCGTCCGTTAGGAGGTGGTGGGGGTGGTTGTGTGTTGTGTGGGTGCATGGGGGTGTGTGTCTGTGTATGTAGGGGGGGTGTGAGTGCGTGTATGCTTGCGGGGGTGTTGCATGTTTTGGGAATGAGTGCGTGTATGTCTGTAGGTATGTCTGTGTGGATGTGTGCATGAATGTGTGAATGTGGGTGTATGTGTCTGACTGTGTGTGTGGATGTTGGCATGTATGTCAGTGTGTGTGCATGTATGTGTGTTGGTGGTGCCTGCGTGCGTGTCGGGTGTGTATGTGTAAGGTAATGTCGGGGGTCGGGGTTGGGAGGTGGGCCCTGCCACCTTTGGGGGGTGGCAAGGGTAGTGGGTGGTGTAGGGGAGGGAGTCAGGTGGGGGGGTGGGTGAGACCCCTATCAGTGCCAGGGAAGGAATTTCCTGGCACTGATAGTACTTACCGCCATGGATTTCATGGCGGTTCCTACCGCTGGAAAACCACGGCGGTAAGCCGGGTCAAAATACCGGCGGTGGTGTTGTGACGGCCGCCGGGCTGGAGACCCAGGTCTCCAGCCCAGTGGTCGTCTCCGCCCTGGCGGGCAGAACGAAGAAGCGGCGGATGACCATGGCGGTAACCGCCATGGTCATAATCCTAAAAAAAAGACCGCCAGCCTGTTGGCGGTCTTACCGCCGCTTTAACACCGTCCGCCAGGGTTGTAATGACCCCCAAAGTCTCTTTCAAGCACGAAGTACCTGGTTTGGAGTGGAAAATCTCAGCAGAGGGCCGCAGAAGAGGAGATGCGTGGAAAAAAGGTGTGTGCGTCAGTTACGCCCCTTCACATACTGACTTGCGTCGTTATTTTTCACGCGGGGAGATGTGCGTCATTCTACGGGAGGAAAAATGGTGTGTGCGTCGGTTTCGCCCCTTCACACACAGACTTGCGTCGTTATTTTTCACTCGGGGAAGACGTGCGTCATTTTCCGGCACGAGGACCGTCTCCTTCTATGGATCGTGGGATTACCAGATGTCCCAGGGTCTGTGCGTGGATTCTTCGGCTTGTTTTCCGGCTGCGCGTCGTTCCACGGGGCTGTGCATGGAATTTTCTTTCTCACGGCAGGCGTTGCGTCGATTTCCCCTCTGGAAGTCGGGCGGCGTTGTCCTTGCGAGGCCGTGCGTCGAAGTTCCGGTCGCCTCGAAGGTGTCGCATCGATCAGGGTCGGTGTGCGGCGATTTTCTCGCCGCGGAGCAAGCTGTGCGTCAAAATCTTTGCCGCACGAAGAGTCCAAATGAAAAAGAAAAGTCTTTTTGGTCCTGAGACTTCAGGGAACAGGAGGCAAGCTCTATCCAAGCCCTTGGAGAGCACTTTTACAGCCAGACAAGAGTTCAGCAAGGCAGCAGGCCAACAGCAAGGCAGCAGTCCTTTGTAGAAAGCAGACAGGTGAGTCCTTTGAGCAGCCAGGCAGTTCTTCTTGGCAGAATGTAGTTTCTGGTTCAGGTTTCTTCTCCAGCAAGTGTCTGATGAGGTAGGGCAGAGGCCCTGTTTTATACTAAATTGTGCCTTTGAAGTGGGGGTGACATCAAAGAGTGGCTAAGAAATGCACCAGGTCCCCTTTCAGTTCAATCCTGTCTGCCAAGGTCCCAGTAGGGGGTGTGGCAGTCCTTTGTGTGAGGGCAGGCCCTCCACCCTCCCAGCCCAGGAAGACCCATTCAAAATGCAGATGTATGCAAGTGAGGCTGAGTACCCTGTGTTTGGGGTGTGTCTGAGTGAATGCACAAGGCGCTGTCAACCAAACCTAGCCAGACATGGATTGTAAGGCACAGAAAGATTTAAGTGTAAAGAAATGCTCACTTTCTAAAAGTGGCATTTCTAGAATAGTAATATTAAATCCGACTTCACCAGTCAGCAGGATTTTGTATTACCATTCTGGCCATTCTAAATATGACCTTCCTGCTCCTTTCAGATCAGCACTTGCCACTTCAACAATGTATGAGGGCAGCCCCAATGTTAGCCTATGAAGGTAGCAGGCCTCACAGTAGTGTAAAAACGAATTTAGGAGTTTTACACTCCCAGGACATATAAACTACACAGGTACATGTCCTGCCTTGTACCCACACATCACCCTGCTCTACGGGTTACCTAGGGCACTCATTAGGGGTGACTTATATGTAGAAAAAGGGCAGTTCTAGGCTTGGCAAGTATTTTTAAATGCCAAGTCGAAGTGGCAGTGAAACTGCACACACAGGCCTTGCAATGGCAGGCCTGAGACAAGGTTAAGGGGGCTACTGAAGTGGGTGGCACAACCAGTGCTGCAGGCCCACTAGTAGCATTTAATTTACAGGCCCTAGGCACATATAGTACACTCTACTAGGGATTTACAAGTAAATTAACCAGCCAATCATGGATAAACCAATCAATAGTACAATTTACACAGAGAGCATATGCACTTTAGCACTGGTTAGCAGTGGTAAAGTGCCCAGAGTTCAAAAGCCAACAACAACAGGTCAGAAAAAATAGGAGGAAGGAGGCAAAAAGTTTGGGGATGACCCTGTCAAAAAAGCCAGGTCCAACAGGTTATTGTGGTTATAGCCACAAAGGGGGCTATACACACAGCTCGATACTGTTAAATACCACCAACAACTATAGACACTCTGCTGACTGTTGGAAAGCAACAGAGCTATATTTCTTCTTCAAAGACATACATATCAACACAGATAACATTTGAAAAGAAAGTAACAATTAGGGGTGGGTGGAATTGGTGGAATTTGATTACACAGAATGACATTAAAATACAGTGAGATTCTGTGGAATTCCACGTAAGGGAGGAGTGGGAATTTGTCACTATTTTCTCATCACAGAATGCACTCTCATGTCCAAAAATAGATATGAGGATGCATTTTGCTCTAGGAAATAGTGCTGCCAAATACTAAATGCACTTACAGTGCATACCACTTGTTGTCCTTACATACTTGCAGTGATTTCTGAAGAGTATGTAAGGGTGCCGAGGGGTATACTCAGCAGTGCAGTCAGCAGTTTTTAAACTTGGCTAGAAGAGGGACAGTCCCTCTATGTCTAAAAACCACTGTAGATTAAAATTTAAACTGCAGTGCTTTTCAAACATAGAGGGACAGCACCCTCTTCCAGCCCGGTTTAAAAACCAGCACAGTGCTGATTAATTGTGCTGATGGAGCAGCAGAATATTTTGGTAATTATGTGTTACAAGAGTAATGTGGAATTACAAAATCCTCCAATTCCACAGGGTAAATTAAAAATTCCACCCACCCCTAATACCAATATTAGTTTAACACTTCATAGTAAGCCTCCTCTTATCATTCCTCATAAACTAAGTAGTGACACAGGAGAAAAGAAATAGTTTTATTATTTATCACTTCTTCAACTATTTAAATCATGATGCAAAGAAGAAGAACCTATAGGTCCCTTTCAATGCTATGAAGATTCTTTTAATGTTTATAAAAATGACATTGCATTGTCTGACTTTCAGAAATACTTACAAATACTCAGTCAGGAAGTAGAAGATGAAAACAATATATTGTTATATTTGTATTTGTACAGCGCGTTCCGGCCGTAGCATCGAAGCGCTAAGCGGAAACATGCAAGTGAGAGCAAAAGGAGATGAGGGGGGAGCAGCAACTTTCATGGACAAAAAGTTATAATTTGAGAGAAAAAAGTCATGTTTTTAGCTGTTTCCAAAAAGGAATCAAAAGTTTCTTCTTTCCTTATATGGAGCGGGAGAGTGTTCCAAAGCTTAGCTACTGCCACCGAGAAAGCTCTGTCACCCCATTTAGATTTCTGGCTTCGGGGGACTGAGGCCAGAGAAAGACTGAAGGAACTAGGTGGTAACTAGGCACATACCATCTCAGAGATGGTACGCGCCTAGTTACTACATAGTTCCTCCGGTATAAGCTCATGATGGCTACTACCATATTATCATTTTGAACTGTAAATATTCTAAGGTATGACATATTAATGTAACAGAATTGTAGTTTTGTCTGGAAACACATAAAAAGGAAAACATTGATGGATTCACTTTGTGTTATGTTTATTAAATAAAATTAAATCAGATATCACTTTAGTAGTCTTTTATTAAATTACCATCTACTGTGAAGCTACCATAAGGCACATGCTTAACTTACCTTACACTCATCATTTATCTCTGTATTAATTACAACATATAGGGGGTCATTCTGACCTCGGCGGTAAAATGCGCTTACCGCCGGTCAGAAGACCGCCATAACACCGCCGCGGGCGCGGGAAACCGCCACGGTCATTCTGACCCGCAACAGGCAAACCGCCAAAAACCCGACATCCACAAAAGTCCGCCACACTAATGGCCAGCGAAAAACTGCCGATGACCAAACCTCCAGCGTCACGCCAACAGAAATACGCCCATTCCATTCCATTCCGACCCACGAATCCACGCGGCGGTCTTTCAACCGCGGTATTCCATTGGCGGTACACACCGCCACAGTCAAAATACACAAACAGCTCCAAAACACTGCCACATTGGACATTTTGAAATACACACACCTGATACACATACAAACACCACTCCCACACACCCAACACAATATAAAACACACACCCACATCACCCACAAACCCCTACGACCACCATTTATTGACTAAGGCCAGAGAGAGACACCACCAGCTAGTACAGAGCATTCACAGGCACATAACACCATCACTCACACAACATCCACGCACAAAACACCACACACCACCACACTCACCACACTTATCACCACAAACGCCACCCCACACCTCATCCACACCACCCCATGGCACCCCAAAGACACCCCAGGTTTACAGACGCTGAACTCAGGGTCATGGTGGAGCAAATAGTTCGGGTAGATTCCCAGCTCTTCGGGGCACAGGTGCAGCACACCACCATTGCCAGGAAGATGGAGCTATGGCAAAGAATAGTGGACAGGGTCAACGCTGTGGGTCAGCATCCACAAAATCGGGACGACATCAGGAAGCGGTGGAACGACCTACGGGGGAAGGTGCGTTCCATGGTATCCAGACACAACATTGCAGTGCAGAAGACTGGCGGTGGACCCCCACCTCAACCCCTAGAATTTTCAACATGGGAGGAACAGGTCTTGGCGATCCTGCATCCTGAGGGCCTCGCAGGAGTAGGCGGAGGAATGGACTCTGGTAAGTCGAATCTCAACTACTTCATCCCCCCCACCCACCGGCATGCCAAATCATACCCCCGCCCTCCCCCTCTACCCCCATCACACATCCTCCTTGCTAATGTCTCACCATCACAACCCACCCATCCCAACACCAAGCCCTGCATGCGACCACAAACCATGGACACCCATCACCTAAGCATGCCCACTGCACATACCCATCCCACCCAAACCACCGTCACAACAGCCCCCACAAGGGAATGCAAGCACTGGGGTACACGGGCACCCACCCATTGCACGCTATGGCACACACAGAAGCAATAACCATACTCTTATACCCCTGCAGGACCCGAACGCCACGACACTGCCCAGGAGGGTCCAGAAATGTCCATTCCACCCCCAGAAGAGGCCCACAGTGATGACAGCAGCTCTGTCTCCCTGGACCCAGATGACCAGCCCGCCCCATCGGGGACCTCGGGACAGTCGGTTCCCCTCAGACAGCCACAGGCCACAGCAGACCTACCCCCCTCTGGGAACACCAGCACAGCACCCACCCAGCGGGCCCATGCCTCTGTCTCCAGGACACGTCAATCAGCGGTGTGTCCACCACTACAGGGCACCCAGGTTAACCCACCACCCCAACAACAACAGGGACCTGGGGGCAGTGGTAGTGGGCACACAGTCCAAGGGACAGAGGCCCAGGGAAACAGGGGAACTGGGAGGGCTGCTGTGCGACAGGGGGGGACAGGCCCAGGGAACCCACACTCCACAAGGCCCTCTCCTCCATCATGGGAGCATACCACCGCTCCCAGGAGACGATGGCGACGGTCCTGGCCAGGTTCCAGGAGATCCAGGTACTGCAGGAGGAACAGTTTATGGGGTTCAGGGAAGAACTCAGAATCATCAGTTCCGCAATGGGCACCATCGTTGTGGCTCTCAATCAGATTGTCAGCACATTGCGGGACCATGTGGCACCACAAAGGGCCCCTGTCACTAGCATGGACCAAGAACAGGCTACCACCTCCGCCGGCGCTAATGGACAGGAGGCCCCGACACAAGAACAACAGGCCACCAGAACCCCACCCCCTGCAGAAGGAGAACCACCCCGCAACCGGTGCCTGAGATCTAGGAAGAAGACAGAGTAGGATGTCAAGACCCCCACCAGTAAAGGATACCCCCTGATTGTCATCCCACTGTCCCACATTGTCACCCTGTCCAACCTTAAACTGCCCCTGCTCCACCTTCCACAGGCATATGGACAATGCACCTGTGAGACTGAAAATCTGGACTCTGCCATGGACATTCCTCCACCATCACCCATCACCGAATTGCAACCATTTCCCAAAATTTTACACTTTAATAAACACACTTATTGCACAAAAATAATCTGGAGTCTGCCTGTATTTTTGAACAAATGTATTACACAGCACCGTGCCAAAATGTCCAGTTACATTGTGATGACAACATACCACTGTCACACAGCTGTAGTCCATGGGGAAACAAAGCAGAGGTCACGGAGTGGGGCCCACATCTCTGAAATTGGAAGGGAAAGTCACAACTCAGTCAACATACACTGGGGGGAAACTCAGACAGTAGAGAGGCAGGAGACTTTAATTAAATGTAAAATGCCGGTGTTGATTCGTACCTGTATGTCATTGAAAATACTGCAGTATTACTGTTTCCCTGTTGTCTGTGTCGTCCTCTTCGTCTTCCTCCTCTTCACTCTCCGCAGGCTCCACAGCTGCCACAACACCACCATCTGGACCATCCTCCTGCAGGAAAGGCATCTGGCGTCGCAAAGCCAGGTTGTGAAGCATACAGCAGGCCACGATGATATGGCTCACCTTCTTTGGTGAGTACATTAGGGATCCACCTGTCATATGGAGGCACCTAAACCTGGCCTTCAGGAGGCCAAACGTTCGCTCGATCACCCTCCCACTCCGCCCATGGGCATCATTGTACCGTTCCTCTGCCCTTGTCCTGGGATTCCTCACTGGGGTCAGTAGCCAGGACAGGTTGGGGTAACCAGAGTCACCAATTAGCCACACACGGTGTCTCCGAAGTAGCTTCATCACGTAAGGGATGCTGCTATTTCGCATGATGTACGCATCATGCACTGACCCAGGGAACTTGGCATTTACATGGGAGATGTACTGGTCAGCCAAACAGACCACCTGGACATTCATGGAATGATAACTTTTTCTGTTCCTGTACACCTGTTCACTCGTGCTGGGGGGGACCAAAACAACATGTGTCCCATCAATTGCACCAATGATGTTGGGAATATGTCCAAGCGCATAGAAATCACCCTTCACTGTAGCCATATCGCCCACCTCAGGGAAAACAATGTAGCTCTGCATGTATTTCAGCAGGGCAGACAACACTCTGGACAACACCTTGGAAAACATGGGCTGAGACATCCCTGATGAAATGGCCACTGTTGTTTGAAATGACCCACTTGCCAAAAAATGGAGTACTGACAGCACCTGCACTAGAGGGGGGATCCCTGTGGGTTGGCGGATGGGTGACATCAGGTCTGGCTCCAGCTGGGCACACAGTTCCTGTATAGTGGCTCTGTCAAGCCTGTATGTCAATATGACATGTCTTTCTTCCATTGTCGACAGGTCCACCAGCGGTCTGTACACAGGAAGATTCCTCCATCTCCTCGCAAGTCCCAGCGGACGGTGCCTAGGAAGGACAACATGGAGCACAGAGTCAATCAACCCACAGGTACGTTCTCACAGCTTGCACAGTACACGATTCTCAATGCATTGAATGGCTTGTATGAGTGTTGATGCAAGGCCTAGGTATGTGTGACGCAGTAGATATTAAGATATGGGGGCCCTTGAAATGGCGGCTGCCTGACCTGTGAAGTGCGACAGTGGGATGTGAGGTCAATGCGCTGGCGTGGCACACCGTGGCGGTAGGCGGTCGAAGACCGCGGCGCAAAGCCGCATTGGTTAACATTGAACCCTATGGGTTTCAGGAGCCAATGAGGATGTGTGCCAGCGGTCGCGGTACGCACCGCCGCAGTACGCACCACGGCGGGCGTGACCGCCATTTTCTATCTGCTTAATCACTCGATACCTGATCATCCACAGGAGAGGACCTATACTGCAAGTGCTGCTGTGACCTCGGTCTGGAAGAGACAATGGCTGCTGTGACTGGGGAAAGGGCCCCTGCCTTCACTTCTGAAGAATTGGAGAAACTCGTGGATGGGGTCCTCCCCCAGTATGCGCTACTCTACGGTCCTCCAGACCAACAGGTAAGTACACTGGGACCATGCTTTGTGGCCAATGCCTGGGTTGAGTGGGGTGAATGAAAGATGGTGGGGAGGGGAGCGAATGAGGCATGCATCAAACGAAAGATGAGAGCATGTGCCACATGGCAAGGGTGGGGATGGGGGGCCACTCACATCGAGCATGCAGAAGGTGATGTTTGTTTTTCTTTCTCCCCCTGCACATGTCACATAGGTCAGCGCCCATCAGAAAATCGACATTTGGCGTGCCATCGCCAAGGACGTCCGGACCCTGGGGGTCCACAACAGACGGGGCACCCACTGCCGGAAGAGGTGGGAGGACATCCGCCGCGGGAGCAGGAAGACCGCAGAGGCTCTGCTTGGGATGGCCTCCCAACGTAGGAGGGGTGTCAGTCGTACTTTGACCCCCCTGATGTCCCGGATCCTGGCGGTGGCCTACCCCGATTTGGATGGGCGCGTGAGGACATCACAGCAGACACAAGGGGGTGAGTATAAGCACATTCTGCTGATTTTGCGCACATTGGAGGTGTCTGGGTGGGGGAGGAGGGCTGTGGGTATCCCTAGGCCAGGGCTAGGCCCCTCCGTTAGGCATGGCCCTGTACCCCCGCCCCCCACCTCTGTAGGTTGCCTAGTACAGCTAATCATGGCCCTTGTGTCACCTATGTGTGGAGTTGTCGTCCATAGGCTTGTAGGCCATGTCCCACGGATTGAGTAGTGTACCCCAAGTGCGCGGCGTAGTGCAGGGGGTTCTGTGTCTGTCCTCTCCGCCAACGGTGTCGCCAATGCATGCACTCAACATGTCTTTGTTTCTCCACCCCCCCCTTTTTTTGTGGTCTTCCTGTTCATGTGTGCATTAGCATCATCAGGCGGAGGAGAAGTGGCATCGGAGCACGAGGGAGCTGCATCTCACATGGCCATGGAGGGCCATGCAACTGACTCTGATTTCACCAGTGAGACGGAGGGCGAGGGGAGCTCCACAGCGGGGACATGTGGTGACACCAGCGACACAGACACGTCCTCGGAAGGGAGCTCCCTTGTGGTGGCGGCTACATCCGTGTCCACCACAACAACAGGTACAGCCGCCACCCAGCGCGCCAGCTCCCCCCTCCCAGCAGCCCCTCAGCCTTCGCCCCGTGCCCGCTCACCCAGGAAGGTGGGCATCTCCTTCGCCCCAGGCACCTCAGGCCCTGCCCCAGTTACCCCTGCTGCCCTCAGTGAGGAGGTCATTGACCTCCTCAGGATGCTCACTGTTGGGCAGTCTACCCTTTTGAATGCCATCCAGGGTGTAGAAAGGGAGGTGCACCGGAGTAATGCATACCTGGAGGGCATTCATTCGGGTCAGGCTGCCCATCAGCGATCCTTCAACGCTTTGGCCTCAGCACTGACGGCAGCCATTGTCCCTGTCTTCTGCCTCCCTCCTCCAACTTCCTCAACCCAGTCCCACTCCCCTGTACCTCTGCCTATCCCAGACACACCATCAGACCAGCCTGCACACACCTCAACACCCAAGAGAAGCTCATCCAGACATAAGCACCACACATCACACAAGCATTCACACAAGCAACATCCACATGCAGACATGCCAACAGCCGCTGCCTCCTCTGTGTCCCCCTCCTCCTCGTCTCCCTCCTCCCTCCCTGTGACGTCTCCACTCACACTTGCATGCACAACATCTTCAGCCACTACGTCCATCACCAGCACACCCACCAGAACACTCTGCACACGTGCAGTCACCACCCCCACTACCATTTACACGTCCCCTGTGTCCTCTCCCAGTGGGTCTGTCACCCCCTCTTCCAAACCACACAAACGCAGGCAGTCACCCACCCAACAGCCATCCACCTCACGACAGCCTCCAGCACAAGCACCTGCACCCAAAGACACCAGACTTCACTCTCCTACAACCACATCCTCTTCCTCCACTCCCATACCCACTACAACTACCCGTCCCTGGCTTACTAAATTGATTTTCCTTTCCAACCTTGACCTCTTTCCATCAACTGACCCCCCCCTCCATCTCATAAGGCTCCAATCAGCACCTCAGCCACCACAAAACCTGGACCTACTAAGAAAATAGTCCAAGGATTTTGGAGTCCACCACCTTCAAGCCCAGCTACTTCGGCTGGGAGTAAAGAGACGGCCAGCCCACCCCCTGCAAAAAAAGCAAAGAAAGCCAGTGCCCGGCGCGAGAGGCCAAAGACAGCAGGCTCCACAAGCACTACCCTGGCACCGTCAGGGAGTGGGGTGCCACTTGGCACACCGGCAAAGGGGGGAAAGGGCCATAGACGAGCAGGGAAGGGTGGAAAGGGCAGCACACCCGACAAGTCCGGCAGCAGGCGAGCTGCCCAGGAGGGCCCCGCCAGCCCCAGCCCAGCTGACCAGGAGGGCCCCGCCAGCCCCAGCCAAGCTGCCCAGGAGGGCCCCGCCAGCCCCAGCCAAGCTGCCCAGGAGGGCCCCGCCAGCCCCAGCCCAGCTGCCCAGGAGGGCCCCGCCAGCCACAGCCCAGCTGGGCAATGAAGGAGCACCAGCCACAGCCCAGCTGGACAATGAAGGAGCGCCAACTCAAGCAACGCTGAACATGGCAAGGACTGCCAAGGCAAGCACCGCTGAACAGGGCACCGCCATCTCAAGCACCGCTGAACAGGGCACCGCCATCTCAAGAACCGCTGAACAGGGCCCTTCAAGTCAAGAACCGCTGAACAGGGCCCTTCAAGTCAAGAACCGCTGAAGAGGGCCCTTCAAGTCAAGCACCGCTGAACAGGGCCCTTCAAGTCAAGAACCACTGAACAGGGCCCTTCAAGTCAAGAACCGCTAAACAGGGACCTTCAAGTCAAGAACCACTGAACAGGGCCCTTCAAGTCAAGAACTGCTGAACAGGGCCCTTCAACTCAAGAACCGCTGAACAGGGCCCTTCAACTCAAGAACCGCTGAACAGGGCCCTTCAAGTCAAGAACCGTTGAACAGGGCCCTTCAAGTCAAGAACCGCTGAACAGGGCCATTCAAGTCAAGAACCGCTGAACAGGGCCCTTCAACTTAAGCACCGCTCCGCTGGGCCCTTGAACTCAAGCACCGCTCCGCTGGGCCCTTCATCTCAAGCACCGCTGAACTGGGCCCTTCATCTCAAGCACCGCTCCGCTGGGCCCTTCAACTCAAGCACCGCTCCGCTGGGCACCGCCGTCTCAAGCACCGCCCCGCTGGGCACTGCCGTCTCAAGCACCGCCCCGCTGGGCCCTTCAACTCAAGCACCGCTCCGCTGGGCACCGCCATCTCAAGCACCGCTGGCCCATTGGCAGAAGGGGCAGGCCCACAACTGTGTCGGGCAGGGCTGCACGAAGCACTCTGGGCACCATGCCTCCTCCAGAACCAGTGGAGTCTGTAATCCACTTGTGAGACTGTGGCTTTGCACTCCCCAGGATGGCACAGTGGGCAATCCACCCACTGTAGAGACCTGTGAGACTGTGGCTTTGCACTCCCCAGGATGGCACAGTGGGCAATCCACCCACTGTAGAGACTTGTGAGACTGTGGCTTTGCACTCCCCAGGATTGAACAGTGGCCAGGGAGGCCCCTCGTGGATCTGGCGTCGTGGACTCATCTGGCTGAGGTGCCCCCCCTTCCCTTCCCCCTGAGGTGCCTGTAGTTTTGCTATCTGATGCCCCTGCAGTGTTCTCTCCATTGGAGCCGGGTATCGTGTGTGGGCTTTGCCCATGTGTTTAGGCCCATTGGCCCACGAACAATGGCTGATACCCAATTTGGACTGGACAATTTACATATGTATATATAGTTAGAGATGTTTGATATATTTTTTTACTTAGCCGTACAATATACTTCAAATTTCAGGATCATTTATTTTTGTCTTTGCATTCTTCCAGGGGGTTTGGGGGTGTCACTCTGAGTTGTTGCTCTGCATTGATGTGTATGTAGTTGTGGGTGAGGGTGGGTGTGTCGCGTATGTGTGTCCCCGTAATTTTTTGCCTCCCCTGTGTCGTAGGTGCAGTAGTCACCGTTGTCTTCTGCGGCGGCGTTCGTGCTCCTGGTAGAGGAGCAGGAAGACAATAGCTGGTAAGATGTGTAGTTCGGGTTCCATGCTGTCCAGATTCCTCGTGGAGTGTGTAGAGGTGAGCGTTTTCCGTTCGTAATGTCTGTTTCCGCCGTGTTTTTATCGGCGGGGCTACCGCCCTGGAAAATGTGGCGGATTGGTGGGTTGGGATAGGGTGGGCGGTACATTGTCTCCCGCCTGTCTGTTGGCGGTCACCGCCGCGCTGTTTGTTTGTCCCGCCGTGGCGGTCGGAGTGTTAAAGTGGCGGTCTCTGTTGGCGGTTCCCGCCAAGGTCAGAATTAAATTTTTTTTACCGCCTGCCTGTTGGTGGGTTGGCCGCCGCTTTAACACCAACCGCCAGGGTTGGAATGACCCCCATAATGTATAATACCTGTAAAAATATGGTTACAATTAGTGAAAGCTCTTTTTCTTTTGAGGCATAGGGTTACTTCTGGAAATAACTTTTTTTCTTCCTATGAGAACAAAGGCTAAAAAGGGTGTTGGGGAGGACATTGGTGAGCCATGAGAAGCTCAAAATTGATGGTCATATTTTTGTCTCCCACAACAATGGCAGCACAGCAAAGGAGACAGTATTTTGCTGTAATGCCAAATTGCTCTATGACTAAAAGTTGTATTAACGCCATGGTACCAGGAGCAAGTACTGTTGGAGTGATGTTGGTGGAAAAACTGTTGGAGCAAAATAATTAAAAGGTGCTGCTGGAGGGACAGATGCAGCAGGTGGTTATAAAGGTGTTGATGCTGAAGATGTCAAAAATGTTTCAGCAACTGAAGAAGTGGCTGCTGCTGATGTTCCTACTTTGGCCTCTTCTATCTCATTATGACACCTTGTGTCTGCCTGCGCCAGCCTGGTGGAATGAATTGCCTGCAGGTGCTTTCTCGTTCCGTTGGCACCAAACAATTATTGTTTTATGGTACCACAGGAAATAACTTTATTTAATAGGTTGCATGTCACAAGTTTTGAATTCATCTCTTTCCCTCCAGGTGGCAATAGATCAAAATCACATACAATGGATTCCTTTGTTTTCTTCCTCCACTGTATCTCTTTTCCTCCTCTTGCAACAGCACAGGATTACCTTCACGGCAGTTCTCCAAAAACCCAAACGTGGCTTTGGAACAAAAATATTCTCTTTAACAAAGAGCACAACCTTCTGCTTTGAATATATACAATTTAATGTGATGAATGGGTCTATACTCCCTGTTTTCTACTAATGGCAGAGTTCTAACCCAATGAAACACTGTTTAACCAAAGCAAAAGTACCACAGTAGTATCTCAATACTATCACTGTACCCATATAGTTCACAAACACAGCCTACAGTTACAATACTAACACATATGTCATTACAAAACATGACTAGCCATGAAACCCCAATTCCATATTTAAAACAAAAAATATTTCCTTGGTGTAAATATAACTTTAAAAATGTATGGAGATACCACAGAACTCTTGAGGAAGTGCATGAGAAAGCAAAACATTTACACTAACATAGTGAACTTTGAATTTTCTTGAGAGTACCACGGTACCAAAAAAATGTTTTTTTTAATTAATACCATAATAAACAATATCATATGATTACAAGCAATCATTCTTTAAGGAAAACATACAAATTTAATGAAAAAAACAAAGGTTAAAAATTAGTTATAGTTAGGAAACTTTAATTTATTATATCTACATGAAATTAACTTAAACTATACATACCTCAAAAATTGACAAGTCATGGATATACCTTAAAGTTATAATATGCACCGAGCAAAACATACCATAAATAGCGCACCTCCATACAGAGTGCTGTCACCTTACTAGCCATACTAAAATGAACACTCTTGGTAGCACATTGGCAATGCAATACTTAAGTCAGATTTACAAAGGAGTACAAGGCCACCATGCATAGCCCTGTGTTGACTGCTAAACTTTGGAGAAACATAAACACTTCTCTGATTTGCGTTAATCTGCATTCCATAATCTACATTGCTGTAAAAGTTCACACACATCCCTATGCCACGCCACTGTAGAATCTTCCCTATATACTATTTCACTCTATGCCACTCCACTCTATGACTCTCCACTGTACGAGACTCTACACCGCTCCATTCTACATTATTACACTGTTTGCCACTCCAGTGTATGTCACCCCACTGTATGCTGCTTTACTGGACACTACTCCACTATATGTTATTCTGTTCTATGCCACTCAACTATACTGTTATTCCACTGGTTGCACCTCCACTCTACAGCACTGCACTGTATGCTAATCCACTGTATGCCACTCCACTGTGTGCTACTCTACTCTAGGCTACTCCAGTGTATGTCATTCCATTCTACAGCACTTGATTCTATGCTATTCGATTGGACCCTATTCCAATGTATGTCACTCCACTGTATGCTGCCCTACTATCCACTATTACACTTTATACCATTTCACTGTATAACACTTAGCTCAATGCCACTCCACCCGATGCTATCACATTGAATGCAACTCCACTCTACACCTCTTCAGTGTGCATCGCTCCACTGTATGCCACTCTGCTGTTTGCTACTCCAGTATATGCTAATCCACTGTATGCGGTTCCACTGTATACCACTCCATTCTATGCTATTCCACTGTGTGCCACTCCACTGTACGTTACTTCACTCTATGTCACTCCAGTGTATGGCACTCCACTCTACGCCACTCTACTCCATTATACACTTTTACACTCTACACCACTCCACTATATAACACTCCGCTCTATACCACTCTACTCGGCTATTTTATACTGTACATAACAACACTCTATGCTAGTCCACTCTTCGCTGTTACACTGTATGTAACACCACTCTACGCCTCTTCAGTATACTCCACATCACTGTAGCGCCACACTGATCTACGCTACTCTAGTATATGCTATTCCACTTTATGCCATTCCACTGTATGCCACTCCACTCTATGTCATTCTACTCTATGTCACTGGACTGTATGTTAACCCACTCTACGCCACTCAGTGTTTGCCTCTCTACTCTACCCTACTCCATTCTATGGTATTCCATTGGATGTCACTCCACTGTACTCCAGTCTGCTGTACACTATTACACTCTATCCTTTCAACCAACCCATTTGTTTGAGGATGGTATGAGGTAGTGAACTTATAAGTCATACCACATTCCTTCTACATCTGTTTTAAGTATGCATAAATGAAGTTAGAACCTCTGTCTGATAATACCTCCTTAGGGAACCCTACTCTGGTAAAAATACCCAGGAGGGCTTTTGCAATTGCAGGAGTAGTAATGGTCCAAAGGGGTGTAGACTTAGGATATCTAGTGGCATGATCCACTACCAGCAGATGTTTTCATGCTCTGATACTGTTTAAAGGTCAAGGGGGGCAACAATATCTCAAAGGAAACCCCAACCTCAGGTAGTGGCATGAAGGGAGGCTTTAAGTGTGCACCTGCTTTGCCACTGGCTTGGCAGGTAGTGCAGGACTGGCAAAAGTCCTTCACTTTTTGAGACATTCCTGGCCAGCAGAGGAATGTCATGGGGGCTAGAGTGAGGAGAAACTCTCTGAACTGTTGAGGTTCTACCACCCTCCTGGTTGCACCAGGCTTGAGGTCCCTGGCCTCAGTGTACAGGAGTCCAATCTCCCAGTAAAACCTGTGGGTACCACAAACAATACCATGCTGCCTCTGGCCTTCACGAGTGGGCCGGGTTCTCTGCCCCTGGCACAAATCCTCCTTAGAGGGTCCCCCTGGGCCCAAGAGCTCTGGGTGATAAGGCCCAACCTCTGCAGGCAAAGTTCCCTCTGGGAATGGAAAGTTCTCTTACTGGGAAGAGGGGTTCTGACTTGTAATCTGTTGAGAAGCTGGTTCCAGAGTCTTCCTGCCTTTCCTCTTGGGAGGATGGCCCACTATTTCAGAATCCAACTCTCCTCTTTCTTTGTGAAGTTGACTCTGTGCCCTAAACTTGACACAGGCCCATTCTGGGATCCCAAGCATGGCTGCATGGATCTTCAGTTCTACTTCAACCCAGGGGGAATGCTCCAGGTAATTTCCAAGCAGGCAATCTACTGGGATGGATGAGGATGCAACCACTTCTCTTTTCCCAACTACCCCCCCCCCCATCAAAGGTTACCATAGCCATGGGATGGAACTTCGTCTCATTGTCATCATTGATGACAGGATAGGACTTCTTCACCAGGTGCTGATTTGAGTGGACTAAGTGCTGAGTTACCATCATAACATTAGCCCTGTGTCCCTCAGTACTTCCACTTTCTTCCCATTAATCAAAGGTTGTTACCTCTGTTTTTGCATTTTACTTGGCTAGGCTGCACAGGATAATTATATCCCTCCCTCAGTGGCTAATGTTGCCTCTGTGGGATCACTGACATGGTCAGGCCACACCTCTGATTCCATCTGGAGATTAACAACCACATATACTGCAGGTTGGCTAGAGGCATTCTTTTTGTTTTTACAGCTAGGATCTCCAGTTTGGTGCCCTCTAGGCTTGCAATCATAGCACCCAGCCTTGCTGGGATCAACGTTCTTCCCTTAGGCTGTGAGTATTCTCTGGGCCCACCCTCTTGTGCAGGTTTTTAGGGACCTTGAGAAGACTCTTTACTTTTGTTTTGGCTCCCATCTTTCTCTTGGGGGTGCTTTTTGGCCTCTTTCTTTTGGTCTCCTCCACCAGTGGTAGTTTTGGTTACCCTTCTTTTGGCCCAGTGGTCTCCCTTCCTTCCTAACTCTTGAGGGGAAAGTGGACCTTGGTCTACCAGGTTTTGATATAGCCTCTCATTGTAACAATTACTCAGCAGATGCTCTTTTGTGAATAGGCAATACAGCCTAATTTTACTGAATAGTCCACAAGCTCTTCCCAAGTTTGGCTCTGGGTTTTTCAAGCCTCCCAGAACTTTATGTGGTACTCTTCAGTTGTAAATCCAAAGCCCTCAATCAGGGTACCCTTTATGAGGTCATAGGATTTAGAATCTGCCTCATTCAGTGTCAGGTGCCTATCCCTGTACTTTCCTAAGAATAACTCCCATAAAAGTGTATCACAGTGTTTTTTTGCTAATTTCCCACCCAATGCAGGCTCTTTCAAAGGCAGAAAAACATTTCACTATATCATTTCTGTCTGAGAAGGAAGGGACAACTCCGTTTGGGAGTTTAAGATTGAATGGTCTCTCTTTCAATACTTGGATGCTGTCACCGGAGATGGGTCCTAAACTCAACTCTTTTCTCTGTTTTTCAAGTTCCAAAAGCTGACTCTCTAAGGCCAGTCTTTTGGTTAGCCTGGCTAAGACCAGGTCTTCCTCTGTGGGTACACTATTGCTTTGGGTAGAGGAGCTAACCTCATCCCCATTTCCCACAAAGTCCTCTTCTCCCCTAGATACTTCATCATTTACTTCATATGTTGGGTTATCTTTTTAATGCTGGGCCACTAGAAGCATAAGCTTCTCTGCTCTGGGGCTTTTTCCAGTATAAATTTGCTACAGTCTACATGGTCTCCTTAAAAAGTCATAGCTATATGCCTGATAAGTCGCCAGGTTGAGCTCCTGGCTCTAGGTCTCTGTATCTGTCATGTTTACTTTACTAAAGTTGGGACCTTTTTATAAATTTGGAACCCCTTTTTGGATGATGCCAACTACAGTAAGGACTTTTAAACTTTTACTATTGCTGTAGGGACCTAAACAGGGCCCTAACAATTATTTTAAAAAATCTTAAAAAATTCTAGCCAATTGAAAACCAAAAACAATCAGCTAAAGACAATTTGGCGAATTATTTGTGTGCTCATAAAATTGACAAAGTGGTATCAGCAAATGCAAACGTTTTATCCCACTGTTGATACACCAAATGTAGGAGGCTGGCCCTCTATGTAGTGTGCAAAGTTGGGCACACTGTGTACAGGGTCCAGGCAACCACATGTTGGTTTACAGAGGTAACAACTAGACCACCTAATGCTCAAGTTTTTATGGTAGCTTGGTTGAGCAGTTAGGCAAATTTTGGAAAAGTTGAAAGCATTTGTTGCACTCACAGTATCAATAAATGAGAGCACACACTCAAAGGAATAACTTGAGACCAATTTACAAAAATACTTCAGATTTTTATAAAATGTTTATGACCCAGATCATCAAAATCAGATAAGTACTTTTTAAGTATTGAGTTTTTGAGGTTTTAATAAAAATATTATTTTTTTGCGTAATTACACATCATGGGAATCAATAGAGAAATACTTTAAAAATGCATATTAAATCAGGCAGTGTGTTGACCAATGTCTTGTTTTGCAGGTATGTCAAGGTTATTGGTGGGCACTATTATCCAGCTGGAGACGTTCAGGTGGCTCCGAGTTTCGGTGGGGCAGCTGCAGAAAGTTTTTGGAGCTGGATCCAGGCCAATGCTGGGGACTACTTGGAAAAGCACTGCACGGGTGGACTTAAAGGTAAGCACGGTGGGTCCCCTAGGAGTGTCAAGGTTGCAAGGGGTGGGGGATCTTTAGAGAACAGCTGGTTTTTGGTGCAAGGCACATTGCAGCCAGGTGCGGAGCGAATCAGTGAGCCAGTAGCTGTGTGCAAAGATGCCCTTGGAAGCAGGAGGTAGGTCAATTTGAGGGTTGCTAGCAGGCCAGCAGGGGCACTCTGGTTGGAGGTCATGGTGGTTTCTGAAGTCCCTTGACTGGGGCTTCCTACTGGTCCTTTTACAGTCCACAATGGACTGTCCTTCTGGGTGTCCGACATTAGGTGACCACTACCTGGGGCAATGGTGCGGTTCGGTCGCTGAAGGGTGCAGTGCCACCAAACTTGGCACACCTTCGGGGTTTGTCCTTCTGGTCCATTGGGTATAGTTTAGTCTAGCTGCACTGCACAGTTCCTTGGTCCTTAGCCGATCAGTGAAGTTGACTTCACTGGATCTTTGGTCTTTTGTTGCAGGAGAGTGATGCCTTCATTCTGGGTGGTAGATCTTTGGTCATTTTCAAAGTGTGGAGTTCCTCTGGTTTTTTTTAAGGTCCACACAGCAAGCCCTCACCGGTGATTGTTGAGTCGTGGGTGCAGCAGGCAGGGCTTGGCACCTTTTCTTGGTGCAGCAGGACTTCAGTTTGCGAGCCTTGGGTCTTCTTTGTTGCTGGTCTTCTTTAGTCCTTGGAATCTGATTTCTTGGTCTAGGGATGTCCATTAAATATTGTATTTAGTGCGCGTTTAGGGGAGTACCTAGTAGTGACCAATGGGTCATCTACCTTAGGGTGGCTACACCCACTAAGTGATCATTTCTTGGGGGCAGAGGTCACTTCCCTACACCTTATTGGCTATTTTCTTTCCTTGCAAGATGGAGGAAAATGAAATGGAGGGGTCACCTTGCACACAACTCCTTAGGGGTGGTGCAAACTGGGATGACCACTCCTCCTGTCTTTTGTGTGGTTTCCCACCATTGCTCTGTCAAAAGTGGGGGTTTGCATTGGGGACAGCCATCTTCTGCTAGCAGCAGGCCTGGGGTAGAGTTTCAAGGGAGTTAAGCCCCTTGAAGCTCGTTAGCAGGGCAGAGCACATTCCTGAGGTGGGGGTGTTTGCACCACCACCCAGGAAGAGCTTTGTTTTGGGACCTAGAGAGCAGGATCTCTCTCACCCCAGTGTTCTAGAACCTTGTCTGGTGGTGGCAGGCTGGTGGTGACTGCCCAGCAACCATGCCGGGGCAGTTAGCTTTTGCAGGGGGCACCTCTAAGGTGACCCCTGGGTACATTTTGCAATAAATTCAACACTGGTACCAGTGTGGATTTATCACTCTGAGTTGTTTGATACCAAACAAGCAGGGTTCAGAGTAGCCATGATGTAGCTGTGACACTCGTACTGACCAGTGTCCAGCACATGTATTAAAATGGCTGCTCTGTCACTTACTGTGTTCCAGGTTCGGCAAGGACACAGTAGGGGCATATCGCTCATGAATCTATGCCCACATATACAATATAGTGCACCCTGCCTCAGGGCTGGAAGGCCTGCCAGAGGGGTGACTTACCTATAGTGCATGCAGAGTGCAATGGACAGGGCACACACACACTGTGTGCCATGTCGAGTTTCTCTTTTAAGATTGCATCAGAACACACAGCCTGCAATGGCATTGCTGGGTGCTTCTGGATGCATGGCCCTAGAAGGTAGCACAATCTGTGCTGCTGCCCACAGGGGCCTGCCCATAGTTTCCCATGCCCTGGGTACTTAAATACAATTTACTAGGGACTGACAGAGGCAGTTAGGGGTGTTGCCAATTGTGCCAATGCATCACAACAGTTTCAGGAATAGAGATCTGGCCCAGAGAACCTGGTTAGCAGGGGCCCTGGGCACTAACAACGTTGAGACTACATCAAATACCAGGCAAAAAGTAGAGTCCAACCATGACAAAAGAGGCCTTTCACACAAAAATGTTCTGTTACATCCACAGGGGACATTGCTTTCTGCACCAAGCTAGTGAACTCAAATCAGTTTTTAATTATACACAATGAGAACATTGTCTAACTCCCCCTGTGGGGAGCTCTAAAACATATATAGAAAAGTTTGCATATTTCACTGGGCATGACACTAGCAATGCTGATTCATATTATTTCAAATTATCATCTTCCAGAATGAGGAAAATATTGTTAATAGATACAAAACTGATTTGTTCAGACCCCTTTGTTATTGGAAGAAGCACCATTGATATGAAGAGTGTATGGGGAACAAAAGATTGGCTGATACAGGGTAGGGAAGCTTTGTTTAGAGCATGCCTTATTACCTTGCAAATGATATTTTTTAATGAAACTGTCCAACAAACATCAAGCTTGGGGTTAAGGCAGATATGAGTGTCTAGGAGACAGCTACGTACACAAAGTGTGGGGGTTTGCTTTCAATGTCAAATGTCTGAATGGTGAAGCAGAGGTCTTTCCTAGCGAATGTGAGACCACTGTTAGTCATTCTATGTTTTGTAAGCAGGTGCCCTTGCACGACCATTGCAAAGCAGAGGTCGCCAACTTGGCTTGCTATCTGAAGGGTACTCCAGTCCCTTTGATTCGGCCAGTATTTCAGATACTCTCAAATGGAAGCTATTTGGTTTTGAATGATGAAAGCTGCTGCAGTATGAAGCCTGGAATTTCTCATGTGATTTTGGTTTCTCAAATGGTAACTTGTTGCAGCCATGTTTTCTTTCCCCACACACAAGTGATAAGTGTAGTAGATTTGTGGGCCCATATTGCTACTTGTAATGTAAATATTGATAGGTTGAGCAGACTAAAGGAGCTATTGTTTAAAAAACAAGTGACCCTGACATCAGCCAGAGAGATGTATGTTCTCCAGATAGCATGGTCATCAGCTGAGATACAGTCCCTATTAAATATCAATTTCCCCAAACACTTTGGAGAATTGGTCAGCAGAATTTTCAACGCCTCTAGCTCTGAAGGGATTGCACACTTTTTTAGGGTGGTCAGTTCTGGGTTTGTCAGCACCTTCCAGACAATGTTTGGAGTCATACCTTCAGCCATACACTCACTTTTTTTAGTCTCTTTGGTGGAATCCCAATTACTTTGGCATTGATTGGTGGTATATTGCTGCTACTATTTTTGCTACGCAGTGGCTGCTCTACTTCAGGCAATCAGAGTGATGGAACTACCACTAAACCAGTTGTACCTGTGATTGCATGATGCAGTACTTCGGAACCTCCTTGCTGGAAGAGCTGGAGCATGATTGATCATTGACATTCAGACCAGTCCTCACCTGCATGCAGCCAGTTTTCAACTGCACTTGGTACACCTTTGAATGCACACCAATAGTGTTTCTTGCTGTGCAGCCTGTGCCTTCTGTGGACAAGGATCTGTTAATGTTCTCAATGAAGGTTCATTCATGGACATGCCCCTTGAGACTGAGGTTGAGTAGCGAGGCATCTTATGAGACACCGCATGTGGATTTCCTGGCTCCGACGACATCTGGCCCAACGGACGGTGCCGCCTCTGCAGGTCATACTGCGTTTGAGGTTCTTCCACACTTCTGCTCCATGGATCTCTCTGCTAATCCTTTGATTGGTCTATCGCCTGCTGAACTAGAGCCCCTTCTAGTCTCAATCTCTATTGATGACATCAGAGACCTTTTGCAAAATCAGGAATATTGTTAATTTGACCTTTGGCTTTTTGTAAGTATACAGTGTGACACTAAATTGCCTTTCAATTCGGCCTGTCTGCCGACCTGTTTTGCTTGTAACTGTTAATGTTACATCTCTTATGTATGATTTTAAATTTGCTTTTAGATTTTTAGTTTAGAGCATTTTAGACTTTGGATTTCACACCCTCGTTTCGGGAATAGGGAAGGGTGTCAAGGATCCATTTTAGTTTGCTCTGGTATAGGAGTTTAGTGTAGTTTCAGCTTGCAGGCCTGTGCTCTTTTACCTAGATAAAATGCTCTGTTTTATTATTCATTTTTATTCATTTTAGCAGTAGTTGCAGTTCTTGCATTTCATAAGAAGTGTTTTTACTTTATAATCAGTTGCCATTCCATGAAAGCATCATTATCAGTAATGTGCATATTGGATTGTCATCATGTCCCTTTGTTTCACATTAGACAAGAACGAAAAGTGAACATGTTAGGCATTTTGTTATAATATTGCTGATACAAGTTTGTACACACAATCTAACGCTTAGGCACATACCCATGGCAGGATGTCTGCACAGACAATAACATGGGATTTATAAGAAAACTCTGTGAAACCAAGGTTATTAGAGGGGGTTCCACCTGGGATATTCCATCTATACTGCATGTCACTTTGCAGCAGACCTCAGCCTTTGTGTCTCTACGCAGCCTGATTTGGAGACTGGAAGCCGACCTTGTTCTAAGGTAACGGTAGTTAGGGCGATTCTCATGGACATGGCTTGGGCAGATTAGGTTTATCATGCCTTGCTCTCTTTAGGGTACATAATAGACTTTAGGGAGGAATTTGATTATTCATGTTTTTTGCAAAATGTTGGGATTGTTCATAATCACATCACTTCTTTTGACAATCCTGATTTTGTCTCTTATAACTATCCTAATCATTGCAGCTCATGAAATTTATCCTAGATTGCAGTCTTTTCAATTATTTTTTTCAAAAGTGTCCTGCATCTTTTTTTCTGCCTCTGTGTGTGTGTGTGTGTGTGTGTGTACAAGAGACTCACTTCTAATGAGAGGAAAGGATAAGACTTGTTGCACCGCAAATTTCCTGAGAGGATTTCAGAGTCCATGTGCTAGGCTGCCAGAAATCACCTTCACTGAGTTTGAGAGAGTCGCTGCTAGAAAGCCAGAAAGGGTTGGTGACAGTGGCCAACCGGTGTAGAAGTGACTCAGCTGCCTACAATCAGAGGTGCTGCTGCCCCTAATCCAGCAGTCCTGTAGAGATACTAGAGTCCTTACGGCACGGGAGGTGGTTGTCCCTGGGGCCCGGGGAGAGTGCTTAGTACCACCCCATTAAATTTATAATATGTTGAACCAGAGAGGTGGTGGTCTCTGTGGCGTGGGGGGCGCGTGGCCCCTGCTTATTTTATAAACATGACCCTGGGGAGGTTGTGGTCCCTCGGGGCCCACAGGACCCTCCTATTCTATTATTATAAACTTAGCCCCTGGAAGGGGGTGGTCCCCAGGGCACCAGGGGGGGCCACACAGCCACCACATAGTTATTACGAGCAGCCCCGGGGGGATGGTGGTCTCTGGGGCTCCTAAAAGCCCTAGGAGGAGGGGGCCAGGCACCCCCACCTATTTTTATCTGCTAGGAATGTCCCCGGGACCTGGCCTACCCGGGGGCCATTGCATTTATACTAGGGAGACACTTTTTTTTAAAGAAATCACTGCGAACTCTGCAGATCCAGCCATGGATTTCTTTGTGATTAAAAAATATATATTTTAAGCTTAGGTGGTGTCCAAGGCGGCCTCTGGACCAAGTCTAGGGCGTTAGGGTATAAATACCCTGCCCCCTTTTCTTTTTTTAATGGTTTGTTTTTGGGACTCGGCTGGAGCAAGTCCAAAAATGGCTGCCAACACTTTAAGTTTGAAGTGTTGGTAGTCAATCAGATCTCAACAGGAGATCTTCCTGGATCTACAGCCCAACATATAGAAATTCCTTTTCCTTTTAGTATCCCCAAAACTACTGAACGGGCTCACACTAAATTGAAAAAAGAGTGATCTGTTGACCAAAAGCATTCCTTTTTGCCAATGTTGGTGTAATTCCATCCAGCAGTTCGGGCTGCAGGCATGTCTAAAGCGTCTATTAGAATTAACATGGGAAAGGCACTTTTTATGACCCTCCCCCTTTTTCTCGCCTCCCACTTGATGGATCATTTCGAAACTTTCCATGCACAACAAGATCCAACTTGACACTATTTTTGGACAATAAAGCATGTGCGAGGCACTCGTCTTAAAGTAACTAAATTAATTTACAAATATGCACGACAAAGTGTCTACCTTCAACATTACATACAGTACAATAAGCAGCCTTTGCTGAAAGTCCACAAAGAAAGAAATGTATATACAACTCCTAAGGTATTATCCAGTCCTTGTGTTTTATTCATTAAATGCTCCGTGTTCCATAGAGTGGTGACACTTCTTCAGTAGGATATAATGAGTTCAGGTAAACCAATTTCTTCAGTACTCCGTTGATACAGTTCATAATCATACAGCCAACAAATGTTTCGCCTTAGGGGAAATACCCCCAATGACTTCTTCAGGGCTGAAATTTCATCAGAACAAAACACTTGAAATAAATAATAAGATTCAATACTAATCAAAGACCCATACCGCCTTGCACCATGGATGAATGGCCAAAGAAAAAAGGGTAAATTAAAATTAGACCGTGAGTGAATAGCCAAAGGAAAACGGAAAAATTTAAAATAGACCGCGAGTTACATAAAAATCCAGAGGGCAATTAGTGAAAAAACACCCATCTAATAATTTGAAGGCTCAAAAAACTAATTATCAATTGAAATAGTCACAACGAATAGCAACCACTAACATACCAAGAGAGATACCCCGTGAAATAATTAACCTAACATTTTTTTTTTTTTTAAACGTGTCCAACGAACTAAGGTTTAGCCAGTACCTCACAAATTATCAAATGATGATACTCAGGTTCAGTCAAAGGCCGACGTTATATATATCTTTCACCAACTGTACTCTCTGTACTCTTCAAATGTCAAGTAACTGACAAACCAAAAACATATATAGTATTTTCACTGACATCGGTAAACCACGATAATTCAATAAATAAATCAAAAGTAAAGTGTTACAAATGACACACTGATAAACTTAGCGTCCCATTGTAAATTCAACACGTTACAAAGTATCGGGTCTCATCCTGATTGCAAGTACGCTATCGTAATGCTAAGCTGGAAGTGCTTTAAGTAAACTCATGGACATGAATAACGGACCAAAACAAATGGAAAGTAAAGACAAATGACGGACAATTGACCCATAGTCACTTTCAAAGCATAGTAGTGTTTTTTTTTATCCCTACAGCAACCTATATGTGTATTGATTATATTGTCGAATATAAAACAAAAAAAGATGCTCTCCCCGCCATGCTAGGCAGAGAGTACTGGCATCTGAAATATTAACCTACAAAGTGAACTAATTACTCATGACTACGGGTCACTTGTCCATCATTTGTCTTTACTTTCCATTTGTTTTAGTCCGTTATTCATGTCCGTGAATAAGGAATAGTTTCTTACCTGTAACGCCACTTCTCTCGTAGGGGAATCTCCATTGAAATCATAAGCATTTGAATAGTTTCACCCACGTGCAGTATCCCGGAGCACTTCTTTACATAGGTGATCATTACAACCCTGGCGGACGGTGTTAAAGCGGCGGTAAGACCGCCAACAGGCCGGCGGTAAAAATATGCAATTACGACCGTGGCGGAAACCGCCAACAAAGACAGACACTTTAACACTCTGACCGACACGGCGGTACAAACAAACAATGCGGCGGCCACCGCCAACAGACAGGCGGGAGACAATGTACCGCCCACACTATTATGAGACGCCAATCGCCACCTTTTCCGGGGCGGATTCACCGTGGATAAAAACACGGCGGTAACAGGAATTCCGAAGGGAAAACGCTCACCTCTACACACCCCACGAGGAATGAGGACACCATAGACCCGGAACTCCAAATTCTACCTGCGATAGTCTTCCTGCTCCTCTACCAGGAGCACGAACGCCGGCGGCAAAGCCCACAGTGAGTACTGCACCTACAACACAGGGGAGAGGGGAGGCAAAAAACAGGGACACACACATGCAACACGCAACACCCCCACCCCACCCACTACAACACACACTCTAATGCATATTAATACATCACAGTTACACCCCCCAATCTCCCTGGAAGACCACAAAGACAATAGAAAATGAGTGTAACATTGTAATATACAGTATTAAAATCAAGTAGGCAGAAACATATATATACACCATTTACAAAATATATACCAAGCATAGTAGTCCAGGTAGTGCTCCAATTAAGTCCGTGGAACACTGGGCCCACACGGCATGGGCGAGGCCCACACAAGATCCCCGACCATGATGGAGAGAACACTGCAGGGGCATCAGAGAGCAACTAAACAGGCACCTCAGGGGGAGGGAAAGGGGGGCACCTCAGCCGGTTGAATGCACAACGCCAAATCCACAAGGGGCTACATGCCCACTGTTCCATCCTGGGGAGAGCAAAGCCACAGTCTCTCAAGTCTCTACAGTGGGTGGGTTGGCCAATGCGTTATCCTGGGGAGTACAAAGCCACAGTCTCTCAAGTCTATACAGTGGGTGGTTTGCCCACTGTTCCATCCTGGGGAGTGCAAAGCCACAGTCTCTCAAGTCTTTACAGTGGGTGGTTTGCCCACTGTTCCATCCTGGGGAGTGCATAGCCACAGTCTCTCAAGTCTATACAGTGGATGGCTTGCCCACTGTTACATCCTGGGGAGTGCAAAGCCACAGTCTCTCAAGTCTCTACAGTGGGTGGCTTGCCCACTGTTCCACCCTGGGGAGTGCAAAGCCACAGACTCTCAAGTCTCTACAGTGGGTGGTTTGCCCACTGTTCCATCCTGGGGAGTGCAAAGCCACAGTCTCTCAAGTGGATAACAGTCTCCACTGGTTCTGGAGGGGGCATGGTGCCCAGAGTGCTTCATCCTACTAAGGACTGAGGTAGTGGATGCCTTTCTCCACTGGTTCTGGAGGGGGGCCTTGTGCCCAGAGTGCTTCATCCTGCTAAGGACTGAGGTAGTGGATGCCTTTCTCCACTGGTTCTGGAGGGGGCCTTGTGCCCAGAGTGCTTCATCCTGCCAAGGTCAGAGGTAGTGGATGTGATTCTCCACTGGTTCTGGAGGGGGCCTTGTGCCCAGAGTGCTTCATTCTCCCCGTGACGGACTCAGTAGCGTCAGTGCCCTTGGCGCTCATGGGCCAGGGTGCTTGAGACGGCGGTGCCCTGATCAGCGGTGCTTGAGACAGCGGTGCCCTGTTCAGCGTTGCTTGAGACGGCGGGTGCCCTGTTCAGCGGTGCTTGAGACGGCGGGTGCCCTGTTCAGCGGTGCTTGAGACGGCGGTGCCCTGTTCAGCGGTGCTTGAGATGGCGGTGCCCTGTTCAGCGGTTCTTGAGACGGCGGGTGCCCTGTTCAGCGGTGCTTGAGGTGGCGGTGCCCTGTTCAGCGGTGCTTGAGACGGCGGTGCCCTGTTCAGCGGTGCTTGAGACGGCAGTGCCCTGTTCAGCGGTGCTTGAGACGGCGGTGCCCTGTTCAGCGGTGCTTGAGGCGGCGGTCTCCATTGCAGGGACTCAGCTGCTGGCAGTCCTTCATGGCCCAGCAGGGGTTTTGCTGGAAGTCCTTCATGGTCCAGCGGGGCTTTTGCTGGCGGTCTTTCATAGCCCAGCGGGGCTTTTGCTGGCGATCCTTCATGGCCCAGTGGGGCTTTTGCTGGCGGTCCTTCATGGCCCAGCGGGGCTGGTGCTGGCGGTGGCCACCTGGGCAGCTGGGCTGGTGCTGGCGGTGGCCTCCTGGGCAGCTGGGCTGGTGCTGGCGGTCCTGTCCCGGGCAGCTGTGCTGGTGCTGGCGGTCCTGTCCTGGGCAGCTGGGCTGGTGCTGGCAGTCCTGTCCTGGGCAGCTGGGCTGGTGCTGGCGGTGGCCTCCTGGGCAGCGGGGATGATGGCGGTCTTCTCCGCCGTGCTGCTCTTCCCAGACTTGCAGGGTTTCTTGTGGCCCTTCCCCACCTTGGAAGGTGTCACAGCTGACTCCACACTCCCACCGGGACCCCTGGGAGCGGCTTTGGTGGCTGGAGTCTTCCCCCTCTCCCGCCGGGCACTGGCCAACTTCTGATGCTTCACAGGTGGGGGACTGTCTGTGCTGTGGCCCCGTGCCACACTGGCTGCTCTGGTGCCCGGTGCACTCCAGATTCCGGTGACTACAGGCACCACTGGTCCCGGAGATGTTGTGGCTGAGGTGCTAGTTCGGGACCTAGGAGACGGACGGGGTGGGGAGGTGTGGGAAAGAGGTTAAGGTTGGAAAGGAAAAGTTTTTTTTACACACTGGGACGGGTAGCTGGAGGGGGTTTGGGAGTGGAGGAAGAGGTTGTGGTTGTAGGAGGTGTTCGTTTGCTGACTTTGGGTGAAGGTGCATGCGCTGGAGGCTGTCGTGAGGTGGATGGCTGTTGGGTGGGTGTGTGCCTGCGTTTGTGTATCTTGGGAGGGGGCATCACAGACACACTGGGAGAGGACACAGGGGACGTGTGAATGGTAGTGGGGGTGGTGATTGCACGTGAGCGGGTTGCAGTGGTGGGTGTGCTGGAGAGGGACGTAGTGGCTGTAGAGGTAGTGCATGCAGGTGTGAGTGTAGACGAGACTGGGAGGGAGGAGGGAGACGAGGAGGAGGGGGACACAGTGGAGGCAGTGGATGTTGGTATGTCTGCATGTGTGTGATGCTTGCGTGAGTGCCTGTGGGATGTGTGGTGTTTATGTTTGCCTGAGCTTCCCTTGTGTGTTGACGTGTGTGCATGCTGGTCTGTTGGTGTGCTTGGGATGGGCTGAGGTACAGGGGATTGGGTCTGGGTGGAGGAAGTTGGAGGGGGGAGGCTAGACACAGGGACAATGGCTGCCATCAGTGCTGAGGCCAGAGTCTGAAAAGCTCGCCGAAGGGCCGCCTGACCAGAATAAATGCCCTCCAGGAATACATTTGTTTGTTGCAATTGCCTTTCTACACCCTGGATGGCATTCAAAATGGTAGACTGCCCAACAATGAGGGACCTGAATAGGTCAATGGCCTCCTCACTGAGGGCAGCAGGGGTGACTGGGGCAGGACCTGAGGTGCCTGGGGCGAAGGTAATGCCCACCTTCCTGGGTTAGCGGGCACGGGCGAAGGCTGAGGGGCTGCTGGGAGGGCGATGCTGGAAGGGGGGGTGGCGGCTGTACCTGTAGATGGCGGGGCACAGATGTTGCCGCCACCACAAGGGAGCTCCCATCAGAGGACGAGTCCGTGTCACTGGTCTCAGCTCCTGTCCCCACCGTAGAGCTCCCCTCGCCCTCCGTACCACTGGTGAAGTCCGATTCCAAAGTATGGCCCTCCATGACCATGTGGGATGCAGCCCCCTGGTGCTCCGGTGCCACTGCTCCTCCGCCAGATGATGATAATGCACACAAGAACAGGGAGACCACAAAAAGGGGGGGGGGGGGCGACAGAAGAAAGACATGTTGAGTGCATGCATTACCGCTACCGTTGGCGGACACGACAGACACAGAAGCCCCCTGCACTACGCCGCGCTCTTGGGCTCCACTGTTCAATTCCTGGGAAATGGCCTACAAGGCTATGGATGACATCTGCACACATAGATGACACAGGGGCATGACTAGGTGTAGTTGTCACTCTACAGATGTGGGGTGGGGTGCCACATGGCCTGCCTTATGGAGGGACCTTGCCTGCGGAACTCGCCCTGGCCTAGGGAAACCCACAGCCCTCCTCCCCCACCCAGACCCCTCCACTGCGTGCAAAGTCAGCAGAATGCGAGTGTACTCACCCCCTTGTGTCTGCTGTGATGCCCTCAAGCGCCCATCCAACTCCGGGTACGCCACCGCCAGGATCCTGAACATCAGGTGGGTCATGGTGCGACGGGCACCCCTCCCACATTGGGAGGCCATCCCCAGCTGAGCCTCCGCCATCTTCTTGCTCCAGCGGCGAATGTCCTCCCATCTTTTCCGGCAGTGGGTGCTCCGTCTGTGGTAAATGTATTGCCAACTGCACCGTCAAAGTGATTGGCCCCCATCCCTACCCTTGCCATGTGGCACATGCACTCACCGTCATTTCATGCACGCCGCACTCTCCCCCCTTCCTTCTTACATCCACCCCTCTCCACACAGGCATAGCCCATACATCATGCTCCCAGTGTACTTACCTGTTTGTCTGGAGAACCGTAGAGTAGCGTGTACTGGGGGAGGACCCCGTCCACGAGTTTCTCCAACTCCTCCAATGTGAAGGCAGGGGCCCTTTCCCCAGACACTCAAGCCATTGTCTCTTCCAGATCGAGGTCACAGCAGCACTTGCAGTGTAGATCCTCTCCTGTCGAAGATCAGGTATAGAGTGATTCAACAGATAGAAAATCGCGGTCATGTCCGCAGTGGTGCGTACCGTCACCACCGGCGTACATCGTCATTGGCTCCTGGGACCCTTAGGGTCCAATGTTAACCAATGCAGCATTGCGCCGTGGTCTTTGACCGTCTATCGCGACGGTGTACAACGCCACTGCAGTTACCTCACATCCCATTGTCCCACTTTAGAGGTCAGGCAGCCGCCATTTCAGGGGCCCACATGGCTTCATTTTCAACTGCGTCACACATACCTAGGCCTAGACTCAACACACATACAGGCCACTTTTTGAGTATGAATGGTGTTCTGTGTAAGATGTGGGTACGTACCTCTGAGTTGTTTGACTCTGTGCTTGCTGTTGTCCTTCATAGGAACCGTCCGCTGGGACATGTGAGGAGATGGCGGCATCCTCCGGTGTACCGACCGTTGGTGGACCTGTCGACAATGGAGGAAAGACATGTCATAATCACATACAGGCTTGACAGTGCCACAATCCAGGAACTGTGTACCCAGTTGGAGCCAGACCTGATGTCAGCTATCCGCCATCCCACAGGAATCCCCCCTCAAGTGCAGGTGCTGTCATTTCCTTGCAAGTGGTTCCTTTCAAATAACAGTGGCCATAGCATCAGGGATGTCCCAGCCTATGTTTTCCAACATGTTGTCCAGAGTGTTGTCTGCCCTGCTGAAACACATGCGGAGCTACATCGTTTTCCCTCAGGTGGAGGATTTGCCTACAGTGAAAGGTGATTTCTATGCCCTGGGACATATCCCCAACATCATAGGTGCCATTGATGGGACCCATGTGGCTTTGGTCTCCCCCCACAGGAGTGAACAGGTGTACAGAAACCGGAAGAGTTATATTCGATGAATGTACAGATGGTATGTTTGGCAGACCAGTACATCTCCCATGTGAAGGCCATGTTCCCTGGCTCAGTGCATGATGCCTACATCCTGCGGAATAGCAGCATCCCTTATGTGATGGGTCAACTCCAGAGGCACCGTGGGTGGCTATTAGGTGAGCACCTGGAAGCAAGTCAGTGGGAATGGTTGTCTGGGTCTGGGATTATCCCTCCAGGTTAGTGTGTGTCTAACAGTTGTCCCTCGCCATTTGCAGGTAACTCTGGTTACCCCAACCTGTCATGGCTACTGACCCCAGTGAGGAATCCCAGGACAAGGGCAGAGGAACGCTACAATGAGGCCCGTGGTTGAACTAGGAGGGTGATCGAGCGGACCTTCGGCCTCCTGAAGGCGAGGTTCAGGTGCCTCCATATGACAGGTGGATCCCTATTCTACTCACCAAAGAAGGTGTGCCAGATCATCGTGGCCTGCTGTATGCTTCACAACTTGGCTTTGCGACGACAGGTGCCCTTTCTGCAGGAGGATTTTCCAGATGGCGGTGTTGTTGCACCTGTGGAGCCTGTGGACAGGGAAGACGAGGAAGCAGAGGAAGAAGCCATGGATAACAGGGACTCAGTGATCCAGCAATATTTCCAGTGAAACACAGGTAAGGATACAAACCTGCCTACTACATGTGCTTAAACACTACTGCCTCTCTACTGTCTGTCTTTTTCACCGAGTGTATGGTCACTGAGTTGTCACTTTCCCTTACGATTTCACAGATGTGGGTCCCACAGTGTGACATCTGCTTTGATTCCTCATTGACTAGAGCTGTGTAACAAGGTATGTTGACATTACAAATGAAAGAACTTTTTGCCACAGTTATTACTAAAACAGTATTCCTAAATCACAGACTGACTGTTTTGTGCTTTACGGGTGTTTATTTTAGTGCTCAAAATTGGACGGGGTAGCAAAATGGTGCGGGGTGATAGCGGAGGAATGTCCACGGCAGAGTCCAGTCTATTAGTCTCACAGGTGCATTGCCCAAATGGGCATAGGAAGTGGAGCTGGGGCAGTTTAAGTATGGACAGGGTGACAAAGTGGGACAGTAGGATGACAATCAGGGTGGTCTCATTTCTTGGCGGGAGTCTTGGCATTGTTCTCTGTCTTGCTCCTGGATCCCAGGGACTATTTGCGAGGTGGTTCTCCCTCTGCAGGGGGTGGGGTGCTAGTGTGGTGGTCCTGTGGCGGAGTCTCCTGTCCACTAGTGCCGGCGGAGGTGGTGGGCAGTTCATCTTCCAGGCTAGTGTCAGGGCCCCCTTGTAGTGCCACAGTGTCCCTCCTGGTGTTGAGTAATTCCTTCAGCACCCCTACGATGGTGCCCAGGGTGGAATTGATGGTTCTGAGTTCCTCCCTTAAGCCCATATACTGTTCCTCCTGCAGGCGCTGGGTCTCCTGAAACTTGGCCAGGACCGTTGCTATCGTCTCCTGGGAGTGGTGGTAGGCTCCCATGATGGAGGAGAGGGCCTCGTGGAGAGTGGGTTCCCTTGGCCTGTCCGGCCCCTGTCGCACAGCAGCCCTCCCAGTTCCTCTGTGTTCCTGGGCCTCCATCCCCTGGACTGTGTGCCCACTACCACTACCCCCAGGTCCCTGTTGTTGTTGGGGTGGTGGGTTAGCCTGGGTTCCCTGTAGTGGTGGACACACTGCTGATTGACGTGTCCTAGGGACGGAGGTATGGGCCCGCTGGGTGGGTGCTGTGCTGGTGTTTCCAGAGGGGAGAAGCTCTGTAGTGGCGTGTGACTGGGTGTGGGGAACCTACTGTCCCGAGATCCCCGATGGGCCGGGCTGGCCATCTAGATCCAGTTGGACAGAGGTGCTGTCATCACTGTGGGCCTCTTCTGTTGGTGGTGTGGACATGTGTGGACCCTCCTGTCCGGTGACGTTGGGTAGGGGTCCTGCAGAGGTATAAAGGCATGATTATTGCATCTGTGTGTAATGCGTGGGTAAGCGTGTACCCCAGTGCTAGCATTCCTGTGTGGGACCTTGTGTGATGATAGTTTAGGGGGGTGTATGGGTATGTGCAGTGGGCATGCTTTAGTGATGGGTGTCCATGCTTTGGTGTTGCATGCAGGGCTTGGTGTTGGGATGTGTGGTTTGTGATGTTGGGACATTTGTGAGGAGTAGGAGTGATGGGGGTGAGGGCGAGGGTGGGGGTATGTGATAGCATGCAAGTAGGGTGGGGGATGTAATAGTAAAACTTTGACTTACCAGAGTCCATTCCTCCACCTACTCCAGCGAGGCCCTCAGGATGCAGAATCGCCAAGACCTTCTCCTCCCCTGTTGTTAGTTGTGGGGGAGGAGGTGGGGGTCCGCCGCCAGTCCGCTGAACCGCCAGATGGTGTCTTGAGACCACGGAATGCACCTTCCCCCGTAGGTCGTTCCACCTCTTCCTGATGTCCTCCCGATTTCTTGGGTGCTGTCCCACTGCATTGTCCCTGTCCACTATTCTTCGCCATAGCTCCATCTTCCTTGCAATGGAGGTGTGCTGCACCTGTGATCCGAATAGCTGTGGCTCTACCCGGACGATTTCCTCCACCATGACCCTGAGCTCCTCCTCCGAGAACCTGGGGTATTTTTGCTGTGCCATGGGGTGGTGTGGGTGATGTGTGGGGTGGTGTGTGGGGTGATAAGTGTGCTGATATGTAGTGGGGTGTTGTGTGAGGTGCGTGGAAGTTCTGTGGGTGATGGTGTTGTGTACCTGTGGATGCTAGTGCTGTTGCTGGTGGTGTCTCTCTCTGGCTTTCGTTCGTGATTTGTTGTCGAAAGGGTTTGTGGGTGATGTGGGTGTGTGTTTTATATTGTATTGAGTGTGTGGGAGTGGTGTGTGTATGTGCATCAGGTGTGTGTATTTGGAATTGTCCAATGTGGATGTGTTTTGTATATGTGTGTGTATTGTGAGCACAGCGGTGTGTACCGCCAATGGAATACCGCGTTGAAAGACCACTGCGTGGATTCGTGGGTCGTGATAGTGTGGGCGTATTTCTGTTGGCGTGACGGTGGAGGTTTTGTTAATGCCAGTTTATCACTGACCTTTGGTGTGGCGGACTTGTGTGGGTCTCTGAATTTTGGCGGATTCCGAGCTCTGGGTCATAATAGCTGTGGGGGAATTCCGCAGCCACGGCGGTGTGGTGGCGGTCTTCTGCACAGTGGTAAGCGGCTTTTACCGCCAATGCTGTAATGAGGGCCATAGTCTCTTCTTATGTGTAGACGTTCACCTTGCTTCAGGAAGGCCTGTAGAGACACTTAAGAAAGAACATAAAATGCAGCCTAGGCATACAGGCTACATTGGGGTAATTCTTCAGATAGTACTTTGAAAAAAGGGTTAAAAACACCCTTATAAATGTATAATTTAAGGTAAATGTTTACACCGGACCTCAAATGTCCGACACAAACCCTATTTCTGGCAAATTATGAGATGAAGAATAGAAAGGCAGTGTAGCCTCATAGGCTGCTATTATGTGAGTGGAAAACAGTGACTGTACCTTTAAGGCTGCAGAGACCACCAGTATCTTGGCATGCTCAGCAGGTGACAGTTGCCTCAGTTCTTTTTGCCGATAAGCACCAGTTATAGGTAAGTACAATACTATTTTCTGTTCTGTCCATAGGGAAGGCGGAGGGTTGCTTGTGACTTCAGCAGAGATTCCCTTATGAGAGACTGGAGTTACAGGTAAGAAACTATTCCTTCTCTCATAGGGGATCTCCGTTTATAGTCATAAGCATTTGAATAGAACAGCAAGCCCATCCCCAATAAATGCAGCAGAAAGAACAGAGGAGAGAAGATCGGACTAGGCAAATAAATTCCTGAGGGAAGCTTGTCCCACTTGATCATCTACCCTAATATCGGAGTCCAAACAGTAGTGTTTGGTAAATGTGTGAACAGATCTCCATGTAGCTGCCTAACACATTTCAGCAATAGGGACATTCTTCATTAAAGCTGTTATAGCTGCTTTGCCTCTTGTAGAATGGGCCTTAGGTTTTGCTGATAAAGGCTTGTTGGCCTTTTGGAAACAGAAACGTATGCAGGATACTATCCAGTGTGAGTTGGACTTTTTGGAAGTGGCCAGTCCTGTGAGGACCAGCCCATAGTTCACAAAAAACTAGTCCGATCTGCCCAGATTACGCGTCTTGCCTAGGGAGAGCCTCAAGACTCTCCTTACATCCAGGGAGTGAAGGGTTCACTCTATTGGAGTAGAAGGATTCTGAAAAAAGGTGGGCAAAGAAATTGTTTGATTGACATGAAAATCCAAAATCACTTTGGGAATAAATCTCAGATAGGTTCTGAGAACCACCTTTTTAGAGTGGAAAACTGTGAAGGGTTCATTAGCATGCAATGCCTGGATTTCGCTAACTCTACGAGCTCATGTAATAGCTCCTAGGAAAGCTGCTTTGCAAGATAGATGCTGAAACGATGCCTTAAGAATAGGCTCAAAAGGATCTTGCATTAGTTGTGAAAGGACTATGTTAAGTTCCCAGGTTGGGTAAGGGTATCTAAAGGGAGGGAAAACCTTTTTTAACCCCTCAAGGAAATCTTTAATTACTGGGGTCTTGAAAAAAGAGGTTTGTGAAGGACATTTATGGTAGGCAGTAAGTGCCGCCAAATGCACTTTTACGGATGAAAACTGTAAGCCAGATTTTGCCAGACAGAGGAAATAAGGAAGGATGGCTTCTTCCTGGTAAGATGTATGGTCTATGTTCTTGGAACGAATGCAGAACCTCATCCACTTGAAGGCGTAAGCTGTACGGATTGACGGCCGCTTAGCTTCTTTAAGACTATTCATACACTCTTGTGGCAGATTTAAGTGTACATACTGCACTAGCTCTGGAGCCTTGCTGCCTAATTCAAAGAGGAGAGATTAGGGTGGGCCATCCGTCCTTCGAACTTCATTAGAAGGTCTGGTCAGCATGGCAACTTGAGGTGCAGACGTTGCTACCGGTGGAGGAGGTCAGTGAACCACCATTGACCTGGTCACTCCGGGGCTATCAGAATGAATGTGGCTCTTGAGTGGAACAATTTGAAGATGTTTTTGACAATGTTGTCGTGAAGGACCCACTCGTGGTTTTCTTGCAAGGCCCTTCTGAGAGCATCTGCCTGCACGTTTTGAACACCTGGGAGATGTGTTGCTATGATTGCCGGTTTCTGGCTATGAGCCATTTCCAAATTGCTTGGGCTTCATGGGATAAGGGTCTGAACTTGTTCCTCCCTGCTTCTTGAGGTAGTACATGGTAGTTGTGTTGTTCGGCTGAACAAGCAGGGATTGGGTGCTAAATGACAGGTAAAATGCTTTGAGCGCCACATGGACTGCCCTGAGCTTGAGGAGGTTGATATATTACGTAATTTCCCTCAAAGACCATTTGCCTTGTAATTAGAGATGATCCATGTGAGCTCCCCATCCCAGTAGCGATGCTTCCCTTACTATGGTTTGGGAAGGTGGCTGCTGATGGAAAGGTACTCCGTGAAGAAGGTTGGTTGGAGAGCTCCACCAGGTCAGTGACTGTTTCAAGTGTGGGGGGAGAGAAATCTTGTCCTTCCAGATTTCTGTTGCTTGATCCCACTGATCTTTGAAACATTCCTGAAGGGTACACATGTGCAGGCGTGCATTTGAGTGAGGAAGATATAAGAGGCCAACAAATCCATTTGTTGGCTGTCTTTAAGTCCGGATTGGGCCTGTACTAGTTCTTGTCTTTTTTCTTCACGAGAAATAATCTGGAGTAGATTCCTGTGCCCCATTGTTTGTGGGAAACGAGTTCCACCACATTCTTCTGAAGCAAGATGTTGACTTCTTTCCGAAGCATGGCAAATGATGGTTTGATGACTTCAGTAGTATGGTCGAAGGAGCACTGATGAATCTGAGAGAATACCCATTCTGAACAATATTGAGCACCCAGGAATCTTCTGTGATTTTTCACGACTCTGCTAGATGGTGTGAGTTGCTTCCTCCCAACTGGAGTGGGTAACGGAAGAGGGGGAGGATAGATTCCTAGTTTTGCCCCTGTTGTTGTTTTTCCCCTTGGGTAGGTTGCTGTGAAGGTCATTCTCTAGATTGCCTTTTCTGGTGTTGTTGTTGGTAAGGACTTTGCTGCTGTGTCTGTTGGAGACCCTGATATCAATGAGGGGCTTGAACCCTCTGAGGGTAAAAACAGCATTAGTAAGGCCTGAATGAAGGTCTTTTGTCTGTGGGTCTTTCGAGGACGACCCCCTTTAGAGTTTCCACTTCCCTCTTCATGCAAGCCATTTTGTCATCTGTGTGGCTGCCAAAGAAGGTAGATCATGAAAATGGAAGGTTCAAAATCTGTTGTTGCGATTCAGACTTTAATGAGGTGAGTTATAGCCAAGAGTGACGCCTCAAGTATCAAGGCAATGCCATGACAGTATTTATGAGCTGCCAACAAGGGCGAATCTGCTGCCACACTGATTATTTGGTTGGACACCATGAGGCCTTCATTTAATATTTCTAGAAAATCTTCGATCCTATCTCTGGGTAGGTCATCTGAAAATTGCTGGATAGAGTGCGAAAGAGCTCTATCATACTTACCCAGGAGGACGGTGGCACTTGCTGCCTTCATCGTTGTTGCAGCTGTCAAATTTTCTGCTCTCCTTATCAAGGGGTATGGAAGAAGCAGGATCTGAGCCATGATACCTTTTTGCAGGTAGAATGACTACGGAGTCAGGAGCTGGATCCACTCTTAGGAACAGAGGATCTTGTTCTGGAGGCCTGTATTTTTTTGTAGCCTGGAAGAAGCCGACTTGGTGGTTGCTGGAGTGAGGAAAAGCTCCACTGCAGGCTCCAGTAGTGCTGGCACTAATGGAAGCAGTGACTTGGATACTGATCTTTAGAGTGTCTCAAAGATGACAGATGTTGTACATGTGGGAACCAACATCTGTATGTTTACTTTCGCTGCTCCCCTTACCAACACCCCCTGGAAGGTGGATATGTCATCCACTGGGAAGACGTGAGGTAGTGGTGAATCAGTCAGAGTCGGTGAGTAGCGTCTTGTTGATGAAGATGAGGATGTTGTATATCATGATCGATGCCTAGACTTTGACCTTGTGTGAGAACGATAGCTATGGTGTTGAGACCGCATGGAAGAAGATGGCGTTGAGGAGTCCGTTCGCCTTGACCTTGATATGCTTCTTAACGTCAACCTCACAGTATGGGTCAACAGTATGTAGATCCTACCTTGCCTTGATGTCGATGGATGCTGTTTCCTTGATGGTGATCCAGTCCTCGATGGCAAGCAAGTCGATGCAGTACCTGGTCTCGACGACGAGTCCCTCATCGTCGATCTGGAAAGATGGCAGTTTTTTTGTGGCACTTTCTTTGTGGACCTTCCACATCCCTCAGAGGTAGATGTAAGAGCCCTGGTAGAAGAGTGACCCTCTCCTCGCTCTGAGGTCTCATCTTGAGACTGTATTTGTTGTCTACACTTCTCTTCCTTGCCCTGGAGGCGAATCTTCTCTCACTCTCTCTCAGGGTACGGCGTGAAAACTGCTTGCAGTGAGGACACTGCTCTGGATAATGACTTGATGAAAGGCAAAGGATACAGATTCACCAGGTACCGGACAAAAGAAGTGAGGCAACTGCCATCTGCTGAGCATGATGGGATACTGGTGGTCTCTGCAGCTTTAAAGGTATAGTCACTCTTTTCCACTCACATAATAGCAACCTATCAGGCTACACTGCCTTCCTAGTTTTCATCTCTTACTTTGTCAGAAAAAGACTTTGTGAAGGAGATTTGAGGTCTGGTGCAAACATTTACCTCAAATTATACATTTATAAGGGTGTTTTTAACACTTGTTTTTAAGTACAATCTGAAGAATTACCCCAATGTAGTCTGTTTGCCTAGGCTTCTTATTATGTTCTCTCTTAAGTGTCTCTGCAGGTCTTCGTGAAGCAAGGCGAACATCTACACTTAAGAAGAGACTTTGTAAAGAAGTGCTCCGGGATAACACACGTGGGGGGAACTATTAAAATGGTTCCCAAACCTGTGGTCCACAAAGCCTCCTCAGGGGAGTCTGCAACTGCTTAGAAAATTAAATATTATTAACAGATTGGGTCCCCAGCTCTCAGTAACGAGTCAATAGGGGTGGGCTCTGGATGCCTATAATGATTCAGTGGGGGTCCCCGGGTTCCAGTAATGATAAAGAGGGGGACCACAGAAGTCAAAAGGTTGGGAACCACTGATCTATATATTTATTGTTATATATCATGTATGTATATATATATATATATATATGTAGACATATATATATATATATATAGACATATATATATATATATATTTATTTATGTATAATATATACATATATATATTTATAGATATATATATATATATATATATATATATATGATGTTCCAAAGAAATTGTGCACAGCACTCCGTGAACTTAAATATCCTTTATTATGAATATCGCAACTGCACCGACGCGTTTCGATGACACCGGTCTTTCTCACTGTTGGAAAATTGGTTATTGGTAAGGACAGGTAAGTACCTACACTTAGCAATAGGCCACTAACCTCCACTTAGATGCAGTTAGGTCTCAGTAAATTAAACCTAGCTCAACCCTTGGTAGCTTGCCAACGAGCGACAAGGCTTATCTTAGGAGACAAAGAGTAAAGCATTCAAATATCAGAAAATAGTAATTAAATAAAACACAGGAAACAGTTTAAAACCCCAAAATGGATTTATAAAAATCGGAAATATTTTTAGCTTTAAAATGACACCAAAACGAATACAATCGGATAAGGGAAACCGGAGATATGAAGTTTTAAAGAATTAATGCTTTCTAGCGAATAGAAACAAAAAGCGCCAATCTGGTCATCTGGTCACTCCTCGACCAGTGCAAAGTCAACGTTAAAGGCTGACCGCAAGGGAGCCAGGCTCGGCTACAGCCCGCGAGAGGCCTCGATCAAAAGTTTACCTTACGACTTAGTTGTTTTTCTGGAGATTTTCTACACCGGGACGAACCTGCAAGTCAGGCCGGGTCGCGGCTGAGGCAAGCCAGCTAGAGTTGCCGCGGCGGGTCAGTCCCTTTATGGAGCTTTTTTCCAAAAGTTCTCCAAACTTCTGGATCTTCTTCCAGATGTTCCTTTAAGGGTCTTTTGGGGTCCACAGCTCACCCCAAGGTTCCAGAGGCTCTGGGATGCTCCTTGAGGGGTGCAGACTACAACTCCCAGAATGCACCTGGAGCCAACTCCTTCTTGGCCACTGGGCAGTGGTCAGCTGGCTGGTTTCTTCAGGAGTTGGTGCAGGGGACTCCTTGAACCAGTTGAAGCCAGGCAAAGTCCTTCTTGTGCTGAAGCCCAAGTGTGCAGCTGGTGTAGTCCTCCAGAGTGAAGTGTCCAGGTGCAGATCAGCAGGACAGTCCTACTTCTTCTGTAGTTCTTCCTTGTTGGAATCTGATAGGTATCTGAGGTGTGGGTGCAGGTCTGCCAGTTTTATCCTTGCTCCTGGGTGAAAAACAGGGGGGTCTTGGTTCTCCAATCAGGGGTAGGGTCCTTCCCCCTGTGATGACCACTTCCTGGGAAGTGTGGCAAAAATCAATCCCAGAGAGCAACATTCCTCAAAAATCCATCATGGCTGAAAGTGATTTTTGGAGGTTACATCTGGCTGAGCCCACCAACTGGTGTGGCAAAAAATCCTAAACACACCCCTCTCCTGCCCTCTCCTAATCTAATCAAGGGGCACCTAATTGTCTGGGTTTGCAGGATTTGAGGGTGTTACTGGGTTGCTCCAAATGTACTTCCCTGCCCTTGAAGACCGGTTTTGCAGCCCTCCCCACTTTGTGCTTCCCCATCTGCTGAGGGGAGATCTCCTCCCCCAGGCACATCTCTTTGTGTTGAGCCAGACCACTTCACACCTCATCCAGGCAGCCTGGCCAGGCTACCAGAGGCTGGCCAATGAGAGCAAAGCAGCAAAAAAACTGCAGGGCGGAAGTTGGCAACTTTTCAGGTAAAGTTTAAAACTCCTTACCTGAACAAGTTATATTAGATCCAACAACTGGAAGTTGTGGGATTGATTATAACAATTAATTTGATACCAAACTTTACTGATCTATGCATCAATTACTAAAGTAATGTTATCAACATAATTAATACTAAATTCTCAATATCAGATTGTATAGCACTAAAGCACTTCATTATCATGCAATAAAATTATCATATGGAAGGTTTACTTTGTAATTGATATCACACCGTTCTCATACCCAACTACTGCATAAGGCTATCATATCAAATTAGTAGTTCTCAGAAGTGAACATGCAGTTCTTCATCGTAATTTAACCCCAAAGGAGTCTTGGTCCGAAATTGAATAAAATATTTGGATTCGAGTTGACGCAATCTCCTTATTCTATCTCCTCCTCTCTCATGATTTATAACCTGGTCAATAGCATAATATCTCAGTAATTTCCAATCATTTGTCCCATGTGTTTGTAAATGTTTTGCTACTGCATAGGTTTAATCCCTGTTTACAATTGCTCTCATATGTTCAAGAATTCTCTTTCTAAGCATGCAGATGGTGCTACCTATATATTTAAGACCACAATGACATTCAATAACATACACCGTGAATTTAGTTTCACACGTTATTCTGTGTTTAATGAAAACCTCAGTGTTATTTTCTGCTAAAAAATATTTTTGTGGTCCGTCCAATTTTGCATGCTTTGTAACTGTTACATTAGACAAAACCCATGTGTTGTTCTACCAGCCAATTAGTTAGTGGTTTCAAAGTAATATGGCTTCTGACTACCTTGTCTTTCATAGAAGGTACCTTTCGAAATGTTATGGATGGTTTCCTCACCACTCTCGGGCCTATATCTTGATCATTCAAAATCAAATTCCAATGTTTTTTCAAAATTCTTCTTATGATCCCACATTCTTTGCTATGAGTCGTGATCAATTTCAAGGACTCATCCGCCTCATTGTTTCTCCACTTTTGTTTCGGAATTAGCAAATCATTATGTTTAACATCCATAATCTTTTCCATACCTTTGTTTAACGTATTCTGTTTATATCGTCTCATTTTGAATCTGTGTACAGTGTCTTCAAACTTTCTAAAAGCCTCTTCATCATTCGTGCAATTTCTCCTCATTCTTATAAGCTCACCTTAAGGTATGCTAGCTAATAGTGCTTTTGGATGAAAACTGTCTCTATGCAAAATGCTGTTGGTAGATCTCTCTTTTCGATATAGTGTGGTTTCTATCTGCTCATTTTGAATATACACTGTAAGATCCAAAAAGTTTAATCTTTCACGGCTTACCTCACAAGTAAATTGTAATCCAAACTCATTGGAATTCAAAATGGTAAAGTAAGTCATAAACTCCTTTTCTGTTCTGTGCCATATTATGAACTGATCATCTATATATCTGACCCATAGAGCAATCTTTTCAACATAAATTTCCTTTTTTGGACCCAATGCCATTTCGCTCTCCCACCAGCCAATTACCAAATTGGCATAATTTGGAGATAGAGAAATGCCCATCGTTATACCACACTTCTGATGGAAAATTTTGTGATTAAACAAAAATATATTATTTTTAAGCATAGAAAGCAGCATTTTGGAATGTTCCAATTCTTTTATATTCCTTTCTTTTAAAATAAATTCACATGCTGCTAGACCTACATCATGCCTAATGGATGTGTGCAGAGATACTACATCAATAGCTATCATCAGGTATTCATTATTCCAGGTGGTATTTGCCAGGGTCCGTAAAAAATCTCCTGAATTTTTTATATAGGAGCTTAATGTCTTGACAATGGGTGCCAAATAATAATCAATATAATCAGAGATTTTTGCAAAAGGTGATTCACAAGCTGAAAACAATGGGCCTGCCAGGAGGATTCACCATAGATTTATGTATCTTAGGAAGAAAATAAATCACAGCCATTGTCGGATTTTCAATTTAAAAAAAATTGTATTCATCTTCATTCAAAACGAGTTGATCATGCCCCGCCCGATGATTAGAGTTGACCAGATGAACTATCCGATTCATTGGATTCTCTCATAGTCTTTCATAATTATTTTCATTATTCAATTGTCTAGAGGCCTCTGTCATGTTATCCTATACATTGAGTGCCACTATGTTACCTTCTTTATCGGCTGGTTTTATAATGATGTTCTCATTTTCTACCTTGATGTCTCACTTTTTTCACTTTCTCCAAATCTGCAAGTACCTTTGTTGCCAGGTGATAAAATTGGGCAGAATCTGGATTTACTCTTACATTCACTATATTCATGTTTGTTGGTGTCAATATACAGTTCTTTTAATACTTCTGCTTACGTTAAATCCTCGTCCTCTAGATTATGATATAGGTCAAACATAGTTTTCAAATCTGAAACTTGATCAATATTTAAATCCATAGACTCCAATTGTATCATCTCCTTATTACTATTCTCTTTTACACATGGATGGGTTGCATGAACGTTTGCCAATTTCAACTTTCTTGTGAATTTATACATATCTATGCGAGTGTCCACATAGTTGAAATGAGTTTCCGGACAAAAAGATAATCCATTATTCAACACTCGTTGCTCCATAGATGTAAGGTTATAGTTTGACAAATTCACTACTAAATCAAGATTATTGGTTATAGTTGGTGAAAGACTTTATTACTTTTTTTAATGTACCACGATTTTGACTGCATTTACCATGATGCATTGGGGTCATACTTTTCTGCTGGAGTGTTAGGCAGTGTGCTCCCTTTTTTTTGTGAACTATGGTGGTCATTACAACCCTGGCGGACGGTGTTAAAGTGGCGGTAAGACCGCCAACAGGCCGGCAGTAAAAAAATTGCAATTACTACTGTGGCGGAAACCGCCAACAATGACAGCCACTTTAACATTCAGACCGCCACAGCGGTACAAACAGCGCGGCGGTCACCGCCAACAGACAGGCGGGAGACAATGTACCGCCCACACTATTATGAGAGGCCAATCCGCCACCTTTTCCGGGGCGGATTCACCGCGGATAAAAACACGGCGGAAACAGGAATCCCGAAGGGAAAACGCTCACCTCTACACACTCCACGAGGAACGAGGACACCATGGAACCGGAACTCCAAATTCTCCCTGCGATAGTCTTCCTGCTCCTCTACCAGGAGCATGAACGCCGGCGGCGAAGACCATGGTGAGTACAGCACCTAGGACACAGGGGAGGGGGGAGGAAAAAAACAGGGACACACACACGCAACATCCCCACCGTCACCCACCACAACACTCACACTAATGCTTATCAATACATCACAGTTACACCCCCCAAACTCCCCCGGAAGAATGCAAAGACCAAAGAAAATGAGTGTAACCATCGGAATATATTAAAAACAAGTAGGCAGAAATATATATATACACAATGTACAAAATAAATACCAGGCATAGTAGTCCAGCTACTGCACAAAGAAAGTCTGTGGAACACTGGGACCACACGGTATGGGCGAGGCCCACACAAGATCCCCGACCATGACGGAGAGAACACTGCAGGGGCATCAGACAGCAAGAAAACAGGCACCTCAGGGGGAGGGAAAGGGGGGCACCTCAGCCGCTTGAGTGCACGACACCAAATCCACGAGGGGGCCACATGCCCACTGTTCAATCCTGGGGAGTGCAAAGCCACAGTCTCTCAAGTCTCTACAGTGGGTGGCTTGCCCACTGCCATATCCTGGGGAGTGCAAAGCCACAGTCTCTCAAGTCTCTACAGTGGGTGGTTTGCCCACTGTTCAATCCTGGGGAGTGCAAAGCCACAGTCTCTCAAGTGGATGACAGTCTCCACTGGTTCTGGAGGGGGACTGGTGCTCAGAGTGCTTCATCCTGCTAAGGACAGAGGTAGTGGATGACAGTCTCCACTGGTTCTGGAGGGGGACTGGTGCCCAAAGTGCTTCATCCTGTTAAGGACAGAGGTAGTGGATGGATCTCTCCACTGGTTCTGGAGGGGGACTGGTGCCCAGAGTGCATCACTCACCCCGTGACGGACCCAGTTGCGTCAGTGCCCCTGCTGCTCATGGGCTAGCGGTGCTTGAGTTGGCGGTGCCCTGTGCAGCGGTGCTTGAGATGGTGGTGCCCTGTGCAGTGGTGCTTGAGATGGCGGTGCCCTGTTCAGCGGTGCTTCAGATGGCGGTGCCCTGTTCAGCGATACTTGAGTTGGCGGTGCCCTGTGCAGCGGTGCTTGAGATGGCGGTGCCCTGTTCAGCGGTGCTTCAGATGGCGGTGCCCTATTCAGCGGTGCTTGAGTTGGCGCTGCCCTGTTCAGCGGTGCTTGAGTTGGCGGTGCCCTGTTCAGCAGTGCTTCAGATGGCAGTGCCCTGTTCAGCGGTGCTTGAGTTGGCAGTGCCCTGTTCAGCGGTGCTTCAGATGGCGGTCTACATTGCAGGGTCTCAGCTGCTGGCGGTCCTTCATGGCCCAGCGGGGCTTGTGCTGGCGGTCCTTCATGGCCCAGCGGGGCTGGTGGTGGCGGTGGCCTCCTTGGCAGCGGGGCTGGTGCTGGTGGTGGCCTCCTGGGCAGCTGGGCTGGGGCTGGCGGTGGCGTCCTGGGCAGCTGGGCTGGGGCTGGTGGTGGCCTCCTGGGCAGCTGGGCTGGCGGTGGCCTCCTGGGCAGCTGGGCTGGGGCTGGCGGTGGCCTCCTGGTCAGCTGGGCAGCTGGGCCGGGGCTGGCGGTGGCCTCCTAGGCATCGGGGATGATGGCGGTCTTCTCCGCCGTGCTGCTCTTCCCAGACTTGCTGGGTTTCTTGTGGCCCTTCCCCACCTTGGAAGGTGTCACAGCTGACTCCACACTCCCAGCGGGAACCCTGGGAGCGGCTTTGGTGGGTTGAGTCTTCACCCTCTCCCGCCGAGCACTGGCCAACTTCTGATGCTTCACAGGTGGGGGACTGTCTGTGCTGTGGCTCCATGCCACACTGACTGTCCTGGTGGCCGGTACACTCCACATACCTGTGACCACAGCACCACTGGTCCCGGAGATGTTGTGGCTGAGGTGCTACTTCGGGACCTATGAGATGGACAGGGTGGGGGAGGTGTGGGAAAAAGGTCAAGGGTGGACAGGAAAAGTTTTTTGGACACACTGGGACGGGTAGCTGGAGGGGGTTTGGGAGTGGAGGAAGAGGTGGTGGTAGTAGGAGGTGTACGTTTGGTGACTTTGGGTGAAGGTGCATGCGCTGGAGGCTGTTGTGATGTGGATGGCCGTTGGGTGGGTGTGTGCCTGCGTTTGTGTATCTTGGGAGGGGGCGTCACAGACACACTGGGAGAGGACACAGGGGATGTGTGAATGGTAGTGGGGTGGTGACTGCACGTGTGAGGGCTGTGCTGGTGGGTGTGTTGGTGAGGGACGAAGTGGCTGTAGAGGTAGTGCATGCAGGTGTGAGTTAAGACGAGACCGGGAGGGAGGAGGGAGACGAGGGGGACACAGTGGAGGCAGTGGATGTTGGTGTGTCTGCATGTGTGTGTTGCTTGCGTGAGTGCCTGTGGATGTGTGGTGCTTATGTTTGCCTGAGCTTCCCTTGTGTGTTGAGGTGTGTGCAGGCTGGTCTGATGGTGTGCTTGGGATAGGCAGAGGTACAGGGGATTGGGTCGGGGTGGAGGAAGTTGGAGTGGGGAGGCTAGAGAGGGGGACAATGGCTGCCATCAGTGCTGAGGCCAGAGTCTAAAAAGCTCAGTGAAGGGCCGCCTGACCAGAATGAATGCCCTCCAGGAATGCATTTGTTTGTTGCAACTGCCTTTCTACACCCTGGATGGCATTCAAAATGGTAGACTGCCCAACAGTGAGGGACCTGAGGAGGTCAATGGCCACCTCACTGAGGGCAGCAGGGGTGACTGGGGCAGGGCCTGAGGTGCCTGGGGCGAAGGTGATGCCCACCCTCCTGGGTGAGCAGGCACGGGGCGAAGGCTGAGGGGCTGCTGGGAGGGCGGTGCTGGTAGGGGGGTGGCGGCTGTACCTGTAGATGCGGGGGGCACAGATGTTGCCACCACCACAAGGGAGCTCCCATCAGAGGACGAGTCCGTGTCGCTGGTCTCAGCTCCTGTCCCCGCCGTGGAGCTCCACTCGCCCTCCGTCCCACTGGTGAATTCAGACTCCGTAGTGTCGCCCTCCATGGCCATGTGGGATGCAGCTCCCTCGTGCTCCGGTGCCACTGCTCCTCCGCCTGATGATGCTAATGCACACAAGAACAGGGAAACCACAAAAAGTGTGGGGGGGGAAACAGAATAAAGACATGTTGAGTGCATGGATTACCGCTACCGTTGGCGGACACGACAGACACAGAAGCCCCCTGGGAAATAGCCTACAAGGCTATGGATGACATCTGCACACATAGATGACACAGGGGCATGAATAGCTGTACTTGGCACTCTACAGAGGTGGGGTGCCACATGGCCTGCCTTACGGAGGGGCCTTGCCTACGAACTCGCACTGGCCTAGGGAAACCCACAGCCCTTCTCCCCCACCCAGACACCTCCACTGCACCCAAAGTCTGCAGAATGAGAGTGTACTCACCCCCTTGTGTCTGCTGTGATGCCCTCAAGTGCCCATCCAACTCCGGGTAGGCCACCGCCAGGATCCTGAACATCAGGAAGGTCATGGTGCAACGGGCACCCCTCCCACGTTGGGAGGCCATCCCCAGCTGAGCCTCCGCCGTCTTCTTGCTCCAGCGGCGAATGTCCTCCCATCTTTTCCGGCAGTGGGTGCTCCATCTGTGGTAGACTCCCAGGGTCCGAACGTCCTTGGCGATGGCACGCCAAATATCTTTCTTCTGGTGGGCGCTGACCTACATGAAATGTACAGGGGAAAAAGAAAAGTCATTACCAACTGCACCGTCAAAGTGATTGGCCCCCATCCCTACCCTTGCCATGTGGCACATGCATTCACGGTCTTTCATGCACGCAGCACTCTGCCCCCTTCCTTCTTACATCCAGCCCTTTCCACACAGGCATAGCCCATACAACATGGTCCCTGTGTACTTACCTGTTTGTCTGGAAGACCGTAGAGTAGCTTGTACTGGGGGAGGACCCGGTCCACGACTTTCTCCAACTCCTCCGATGTGAAGGCAGGGGCCCTTTCCCCAGACGCACGTGCCATTGTCTCTTCCAGACCGAGGTCATAGCAGCACTTGCAGTGTAGGTACTCTCCTGTCGAAGATCAGGTATCGAGTGATTGAACAGATAGAAAATGGCAGTCACATCTGCGGCGGTGCGTACCGTCACTGCCGGCGTACATCGTCATTTGCTCCTGGGACCCATAGGGTCCAATGTTAACCAATGCAGCATTGCGCCGTGGTCTTCGACCACCTACTGCGACGGTGTACAACGCCAGCGCAGTTACCTCACATCCCATTGTCCCACTTTAGAGGTCAGGCAGCTGCCATTTCAGGGGCCCACATGGCATAATTTTCAACTGCGTCACACAGACCTAGGCCTAGACTCAACACACATACAGGCCACCTTTTGTGTATGGATGGTGTTCTGTGTAAACTGTGGGTATGTACCTCTGAGTTGTTTGACTCTGTGCTCGCTGTTGTCTTTCATAGGCACCGTCCACTGGGACATGTGAGGAGATGGCGGCATCCTCCGGTGTACCGACCGTTGGCGGACCTGTTGATAATGGAGGAGCGACATTTGATTATCACCTACAGGCTTGACCGTGCCACAATCCAGGAACTGTGTACCCAGTTGGAGCCAGACCTGATGTCAGCAATCCACCATCCCACAGGAATCCCCCTCAAGTGCATGTGCTGTCAGTGCTCCATTTCCTTGCAAGTGGCTCATTTCAAACAACTGTGGCCATGGCATCAGGGATGTCCCAGCCTATGTTTTCCAACGTATTGTCCAGAGTGTTGTCTGCCCTTCTGAAACACATGCAGAGCTACATCGTTTTCCCTCAGGTGGAGGATTAGCCTACAGTGAAAGGTGATTTCTATGGCCTGGGACATATCCCCAACATCATAGGTGCCATTGATGGGACCCATGTGGCTTTGGTCCCCCCCACAGGAGTGAACAGGTGTACAGAAATCAGAAGAGTTATCATTCGATGAATGTACAGATGGTATGTTTGGCAGACCAGTACATCTCCCATGTGAATGCCATGTTCCCTGGCTCAGTGCATGATGCCTACATCCTGCGGAATAGCAGCATCCCTTATGTGATGGGTCAACTCCAGAGGCACCGTGTGTGGCTATTAGGTGAACACCTGGAAGCAAGTAATTGGGAATTGTTGTCTGGGTCTGTGGTTATCCCTACAGGTTAGTGTGTGCCTAACAGTTGTCCCTCGCCATTTGCAGGTGATTCTGGTTACCCCAACCTGTCATGGCTACTTTCCCCAGTGATGAATCCTAGGACAAGGGCAGAGGAACGCTACAATGAGGCCCGTGGGCGAACTAGGAGGGTGATCGAGCGGACCTTCGGCCTCCTGAAGGCCAGGTTCAGGTGCCTCCATATGACATGTGGAGCCCAATTCTACTCACCAAAGAAGGTGTGCCAGATCACCGTGGCCTGCTGTATGCTTCACAACTTGGCTTTGCAATGACAGGTGCCTTTTCTGCAGGAGGATAGTCCAGATGTCGGTGTTGTGGCAGCTCTGGAGCCTGTGGACAGTGATGAGGAGGAAGCAGAGGAAGAAGACATGCACAACAGGGACTCAGTGATCCTGCAATATTTCCAGTGAGACACAGGTAGGAATACAAACCTGCCTACTACTTTTGCTTTAACACTACTACCTCTCTCCTGTCTGTCGTTTTCACCCAGTGTATGGTCACTGAGTTGTCACTTTCCCTTACGATTTCACAGATGTGGGTCCCACTGTGTGACATCTGCTTAGATTCCTCATGGACTAGAGCTGTGTGACATAGGTATGTTGACATTACTATTTTAAAAACATTTTAGCACTGTAATTGTTAATACACTATTTCGAAATCACAGACAGACTCCAGATCGTTTTGTGCTTTAGGTGTGTTTATTTAAATGCTCAATATTGGAAGGGGTAGTGAAATGGTGAGAGGTGATGGCAGAGGAGTGTCCATGGCAGAGTCCAGTCTATTAGTCTCACAGGTGCATTGCCCATATGGCATAGGAAGTAGAGCTGGGGCAGTTTAATTATGGAGAGGGTGACAAAGTGGGACAGTAGGATGACAATCAGGGTGGTCTCATTTCTTGGCGGGGGTCTTGGCATCATGCTCTGTCTTGTTCCTGGATCTCAGGGACCGTTTGCGGGGTGGTTCTCCCTCAGCAGGGGGTGGGGTGCTGTGGCGGGGCGTCCTGTCCACTAGCGTCGGCGGAGGTTGTGGGCAGTTCATCGTCCATGCTAGTGTCAGGGGCCCCTTGTAGTGCCACAGTGTCCCTCCTGGTGTTGAGTAGTTCCTTCAGCACCCCTACAATGGTGTCCAGGGTGGAGCTGATGGTTCTGAGTTCCTCCCTGAAGCCCATATACTGTTCCTCCTGCATGCGCTGGGTCTCCTGAAACTTGGCCAGTACCGTTGCCATTTTCTCCTGGGAGTGGTGGTAGGCTCCCATGATGGAGGAGAGGACCTCGTGGAGAGTGGGTCCCCTTGGCCTGTCCGCCCCCTGTCGCACAGCAGCTCTCCCAGTTCTCCTGTGTTCCTGGGACCTCCGTCCCCTGGATGGAGCCCCCCCCCCCAGGTCCCTGTTGTTGGTGTGGTGGGTTAGCCTGGGTTCCCTGGGTTCCCTGTAGTGGTGGACACACAGCTGATTGACGTTTCCTGGGGACGGAGGTATGGGCCCGCTGGGTGGGTGCTGTGCTGGTGTTTCCAGAGGGGGGAAGGTCTGTGGTGGCCTGTGCCTGTGTGAGGGGAACCGACTGTCCAGAGGTCCCCGATGGTCCGGCCTGGTCATCTAGATCCAGTTGGACAGAGGTGTTGTCATCACTGTGGGCCTCTTCTGCTGGTGGTGTGGACATGTGTGGACCCTGCTGTCCGGTGACGTTGGGTAGGGGTCCTGCAGGGGTATAAGAGGATGTTTATTAAATCTGTGTGTGTAATGGTGTGCAATGGGTGGGTGACCGTGTACCCCAGTGCTAGCATTCCTGTGTGGGAGCTTGTGTGATGATGGTTTTGGGGGGTGTATGGGTATGTGCAGTGGGCATGCTTTGGTGATGGGTGTCCATGCTTTGTTGTTGCATGCAGGGCTTGGTGTTGGGATGTGTGGTTTGTGATGTTGGGACATATGTGAGGAGTTGGGGTGCTGGGAGTGAGGGTGGGGGTATGTGATAGCATGCAGGTAGGGTGGGGGATGTAATAGTAAAGCTTTGACTTACCAGAGTCCATTCCTCCACCTACTCCTACGAGGCCCTCAGGATGTAGAATCGCCAAGACCTGCTCCTCCCATGTTGTTAGTTGTGGGGGAGGAGGTGGGGGTCCGCCGCCAGTCCGCTGAACTGCCTAGTGGTGTCTTGAGACCACGGAACGCACCTTCCCCCGTAGGTCGTTCCACCTCTTCCTGATGTCCTGCCAATTTCTTGGGTGCTGTCCCACTGCGTTGACCCTGTCCACTATTCTTCGCCATAGCTCCATTTTCCTTGCAATTGAGGTGTGCTGCACTTGTGATCCGAATAGCTGCGGCTCTACCCGGACGATTTCCTCCACCATGACCCTGAGCTCCTCCTCCGAGAACCTGGGGTGTCTTTGCCGTGCCATGGGGTGGTGTAGGTGATGTGTGGGGTGGAGTGTGTTGTGATAAGTGTGGTGATATGTAGTGGTGTGTTGTGTGAGGTGCGTGGAAGTTGTGTCGGTGATGGTATTGTGTGCCTGTGGATGCTGTTGTTCTTGCTGGTGGTGTCTCTCTCTGGCCTTCTTTCTGGATATTTTGTCGTAGGGGTTTGTGGGTGATGTGGGTGTGTGTTTTATATTGTAATGGGTGTGTGGAAGTGGTGTGTGTATGTGTATCAGGTGTGTGACTTTGGAATTGTCCACTGTGGTAGTGTTTTGTAAAGGTATGTGTATTTTGAGCAAGGCTGTGTGTACCGCCAATGGAATACCGCGGTTGAAAGACCGCCACATGGATTCGTGTGTTGTGATAGTGTGGGCGTATTTCTGTTGGCGTGATGGTGGAGGTTTTGTTTTCGCCAGTTTATCACTGACCTTTGGTGTGGCGGACTTGTGTGGGTGTCTGACTTTTGGCGGATTCCGAAATGTGGATCATAATAGCTGTGGCGGATTTCCGCTGCCGCGGCGGTGTGTTGGCGGTCTTTTGCATGGCGGTAAGCAGCTTTTACCTCCAATTTTGTAATGACCGCCTATGTCTTTATGACGGCTCCCTTGAGCCACGGCTAATGAGCATTGGTGAGGCACCTGTGCGCCAGTGAGCCGTACTTTAACGCGAGAACACTTTTGGCGGCATTTTAAGCAAACACCTATACCATGCTGCTCCCTGCAGATGATGGGCTAAACCCAGAAACAAGTGTACAAGGATATACAGCACTTGCTGCACCTACGTAGGTGAAAGACTTTGGCCCTCATTATGACCCTGGCGGTGAGTGATAAAGTGGCGGTAATACCGCCAATAGGCTGGAGGTAACTTTTGCAAAATTATGACCATGGCGGTGAGTTGTGTGCCCAGTTGGAACCTGACCTGATCTCATCTATCCGTCATCCAGCTGGGATCCCCCATCTTGTGCAAGTGCAATCAGTGCTCCATTTCCTGGCGACAGGTTCTTTCCAAGTGACAGCCAATGTTCTCTATCGTGCTGGCAAGAATGTTGTCTGCCCTGGTAAAACACATGTGCAGCTACATAGCTTCCCCCAGGTGGAAGATTTGGCCACTGTGAAGGCCGGATTCTATGCAACGGAACATATCCCCAATATTATTTGGGTGATTGACGAGACACATATTGGGTTCGTTCCCCCGCCAGAATGAACAGGTGTACATCGTTAGAGTTTCCACTCCATTAATGTGCAGATGGTGTGCCTGGCGTACCACTACATCTCCCACATCAATGCTAAGTATCTTGGGACATTGCATGATGCCTTTGTCCTGAGGAATAGCAGCATCCCAAATGTGATGGCTCAACTACAGAGGCACAGGGTGTGGCTTATAAGTTAGCCTTGATCCCCACCCAGTGTCTGTTAGTGTATGCCTCTGATGTTTTCATCATAGGATAGTGTGTGGCTAAATGTTGTCCCTCAATACCTGCAGGTGACTCTGGCTACCCAAACCTATCGTGGCTCCTGACCCCTGTGAGGAATGCCAGGACAAGGGCTGAAGAATGTTACAATGAGGCACATGGGTGAACCAGGAGGATCATCAAGAGAACCTTCGGCCTCCTGAAGGACAGGTTGAGGTGCCTCCATCTGACAGGTGGATCCCTGCGCTACTCACCCGTGAAGGTCTGCCAGATAGTCGTGGCATACTGCATGTTGCACATCCTGGCCCTCAGACGCCATGTACCTTTTCTGCAGGAGGAGGAGACTGGAGATGCCCCTGTAGCTGCAGTAGACTCTGATGACAGTGAGGATGAAGAGGCTGAAGATGAGGATGAGGACAACAAAACCACAGTTATCCGTCAGTACTTCCAATGACACACAGGTGAGTCAGTGCAACTTCACATTTCAACGAATATTGGTGTATTCTGTGTGAGTGTGGCATGATAGCATTACCCACTTTTTACCTCTACTTACTGTCACCTATGGATTCTCATTTTACAGATGTTAGTGCAATGACATCTGTGTACTGATGTGCTGACTACAGCCAGCTACAGGTCATTATTTCTTTGCTCTCACACTGTACAGTTCATTTGCAACGGATATAACTGTTTCCATTAATACACTGTTCCAACACATGACATACAAGTATGTGAGTTGTGTTCAAGGGTTTTTATTATAGTGCTAAGAAATTGAGAGGAAAGTGTAATGGAATAGGGTGATGATGGAAGAAAGTCTCGGGTATTGTTCCAGTCTGTTTGTAGCACAGGTGCAGTGTCCAAGTGTCCTTAGGAAGGGGAGCAAAGGCAGTTGAAGGTGGACAAGGTGAAGGTCTTGGCAAGTGTCTCTGGCTTCTGTCTGGGTCGCAGGGAATGTTTGCGGAGTGGCTCACCTTCTGCAGGGGGAGCGATGCTGGTGGGGGCCTCCTGGCCACTAGCGGCAGCGGAGTGGAGGGCTGTTCAGTTGACTGCCTAGTGGTAGGGGCCTGCTGATGTGCTGTTGCCTCCCTCATGATGTTGGCCATGTCTGCCAGCACCCCTGCTATGGAGATCAGGGTGGTGTTGATGGCCTGCAAGTCCTTCCTCATCCCCTGATACCGTCCCTCCTGCAGCCGCCTGTTCTCCTGCACGTTGTCAAGGATCTGGACCATCATATCCTGGGAATGTTGGTATGCTCCCAGGATCTCGGAGAGTGTCTCTTGGTGAGTCTGTTCCCTGGTCCTGTCCTCGCCCAGGGGCACAGCAGTCCACCTAGTTTCCCTGTTGGCCTGTGTCCCTGCCCCTGAAAGGTGTGCCCACTGCCACTGACCCCAGGTCCCTGATTGTCTTGGGTGTGAGGTGTGACCTGGGGTCCCTGTACAGGTGAGCACACTGCTGATTGACGTGTCCTGGGGGCAGAGGTGTGTGTACGCTGGGTGGATGCTGTGGTATTGAATCCTGATGGGGAGGCTCTATGGTGGGCTGTGATTGTGCTTGGAGGACGGGCTGTCCAGTGGTCCCTGATGGGCCAGGTAAGTCCTCCAGATCCAAGTCCAGAGTTACTGTCATCACTGGGGGCATCTTCTGTTGGGGGACTGGATAGTGGTGGCACCTCCTCTCCACTGACATTGGCTGGGTACCTGTGGGGATGTAAATTATGTATTATGCTTCATGTGTATGACTTATTGTACATCCGTGGTTTCCCCTCTCTCGGTTGGTGTTGCCCTGCCACCTTTTGCTTGTGTATGGTGATGTATTGTGGGAATATTATTTTCCCTATGCTGTGCATGCTTTAGTGATGGGTGTCCATGCAGAGCTGGGAGGGGTGTCCATGCATTGGCATGGCATGCAGGGCTTGGCATTGGGATTAGTCATTTGTGTAGGTGCAGTGGGTGGGATGGAGTGGAGTGATGGGAGTGAGGGTGAGGGGGTGTGATGGCATGCAGGTATGTGGGGTGATAAGTAGTAAATATTGACTCACCAGTGAGTCCTCTGGCTACTCCAGCGAGTCCGTCAGGATGTAGTATTGCCAAGACTTGCTGCATCCATGCTGTGAGCTGTGGGGGAGGAGGTGGGGGTCCACCGCCAGTCCTCTGTGTGGCGAGCTGGTGCCTTGCTGCAATGGAACATACATTCCCACGTAGGTCGTTCCACCTCATCCTGATGTCATCCATTGATCTTGGGTGCTGTCCCATGGCGTTCACCCTGTCCACGATTATCCGCCATAGCTCCATCTTCTTTGCAGTGTATATTTGCTGTACCTATGCTCCAAACAGCTGTGGCTCTACCCTGACAATTTCCTCCACCATGACACTTAACTCCTTCTCAGTATAACAGAGGTGCCTTTGTGGTGCCATGGGTATTGTGTTGTGTGTGTTGGTGAGAGTGTGTTGAGTAATTAGGTGCAGTGCGTAAGGGATGTATGTTGTTGGTAAAGGGTTGTGGGTAATGTGGATGTGTGTTTTATAGTGGTGTTGGTGTGTGGGTGTGGTGTGTGTATGGGTGTCAGGTGTGTGTTTTTTGTATTGGCCAATGTAGTGTTGTTTTGTTTGTGGGTGTCCATTCTGAGTGTGGCGGTGTGTACCACCAATGGTTTACCGCCGTTGAATGTCCGCCGTGATCATTCATGGGTCATAATGTGATGGGTGTTGTTTTGTTGGCATAATGCTCTGGGTGTTGGGTCTGCCACTTTAGCACTGACCTCTGGTCTGGTGGATTTGTGTATGTAGCTGTATTCCATCGGATTGGTGTGCGTGTGTCATAATATGGTGAACGGATAGCCGCCACTGCGGCAGTATGTTGGCAGCCGTCAGCGTGGCAGTAAGCGGCATTTACCACCAATGTCATAATGAGGGCCTTTATTACTTTTTTGAACGTACCACGATTTCAACTGCATTTACCATGATGCATTGGGGTCATACTTTTCTGCTGGAGTGTTAGGCAGTATGCTCCCTTTTTTTTGTAAACTATTTCTTTATAACTGCTCCCTTGAGCCATGGCTGACGAGCGTTGGTGAGGCACCTGTGCGCCAGTGAGCAGTACTTAAACACGAGAAAACTTTTGGCGGCATTTCAAGCAAACCCCTTTACCAAGCTGCTCCCTGCTGATGATGGGCTAAACCCAGAAACATGTGTACAGGGATATACAGCACTTGCTACACCTACATGGGTGAAAGACTTTATTCGTTTTTTTAATGTACCATGATTTTGACTGCATTTACCATGATGCATTGGGGTCATACTTTTCTTCTGGAGTATTAGGCAGTGTGCTCCCTTTTTTTTATAAGTTGAGGAGAAGTGGTGCCTCTGTCTGTGACTGTGCTTTGTTGGGCTATCCTGCAGATGCTGCCTTTGCCTGTGAAAGGGGACAAAGTCTGGACTTTGTTGGGCATTCCTGCTTGAGAAGAATCTCCAAGGGCTTGAGTTGAGCATGGCTCCTGTTGTTGAAGTCTCAGGACCATCAAGGACTTCATCTGCCAATACTTGGACTCTCTGGTGAGACTCCTGCCCTGCCAAATGGTGCCCCATTCAGTCCCTGGGCCCTTGAAAGGTGAAGCTGGTTGAAAAGGACTGAAATCCAGGCAAAGGCCGCGTTGCGGGGAAATTTTTGCTGCACCATCCGCAACGCGGTTGATATACGATGCTCCGCCGGCCTCGCGGCTGAAATCAATGCTCCACACATCACAGCTGGGAGGTCGACGCATTGCTGCTGGAGAAAAGATGCGCAACACCCGCTTGCGTCTGCTGATAACGACACAAACCCCAAACAGCGAGGTTTCCTGACACCGTACAACCGGCTTTCGAACGCAACATCGCTGGGTGTGAAAAATTTACGCAAAGGCTGCCCAGACCCAAGGTGCCTATATGGAAATCGACACATCACTTTCTCGTGAGGGAGAAAAATGACACATCACCGACCCAACCGGTCACACAGCCTTACGTGCGAGTAAGGAATCGACGCATCACCGACTTTTCCAACGTACACTCGCCCATGGGGCTTAATTTTTTATGCAAACCGGGCACTCTGTGGAACAACAGCATTCTCACTGTTTTCTATGGATTAAGACTCCTAGGTGGTCATTATGACATTGGCGGTGACTGGTAAAGTGGTGGTAATACCGCCAACAGGCTGGTGGTAATTACCGCCAAATTAAGACCATGGCAGTGAGAACTCCCATAGACAGCCAATGTACCACACCAACCGCCAGGGCGTTAACACCATGCACCACAGCGGTAGCCATCAATAGTCAGGGGGAAGACAATGTACCGCCCACCATATCATGACACTGCAAACCACCACGATTTTGGGGCGGTACCAATGCCATCAAAAGCCTGGCTGAAACACATCACAGAAGACCAAAGACTCACCAACTGAGACACAGATAAGATCCACGCCACCATGGAACCGGAACTTCAAGTCTTCCCAATGCTCTTCTATGCCATGCTCCACCTGGAACACCAACATCGACGAAGATGACGATGGTGAATACAGCCGCCTAGCACACAAGGAAGGGAGGGAGGAAAAGGAGAGTGACACACACGCACAACACACGCCATTCACACACACACCATACACACAACCAGCTGCAGGCGTAAAGCAATGGCACAGGACATACGGCATAATAATACAAGGACTAGAGGTCAGCAGTATTGAAATTGTAATTGCAAGGCAAAAGCCACCATATGAACCAATTTTAGAACAGAGATATATAAACAATTGTCCAGAAAGAGCCAATGCCCCGTCCAAAGTCCATAAGGTCCACATGGCCACAAGGCACAGTCCAAGCTCCAACTGGATCCTGATAAATACGCAAAAAACTGTGCAGGGGCAACATCACTGAAGTGGACAGGCACCTCAGGGGGAAGGGGGAAGGGGGTGGGGGACACCTCAGCTGAAGTCGGGAACTTGCCCACTGGTTCTGGAGGGTGTTCCATGCCCAATTCCCAATGCTGGGGAGTGCAAGGTCACAATCTCCGAGGTGGGGAACTTGCCCACTGATCCTGGAGGGGGCTCCATGCCCATTTTTCAATGTTGGGGAGTGCAAGGTCACAGTCTCTGAGGTGGGGAACTTGCACACTGATCCTGGAGGTGGCTCCTTGTACAACAGTCCCTGGAAGGTGGCCTTTATGCCCTCTGCTGGAGTTGAGGGCTGATATGTCTCAGCTGGAGGTGAGGGCTCCATGATCATTGGTGATGGTGGTGGTGGTACCCCGCCAGCCCCTGCTGGAGGTGAAGGCTGCTGTGTCCCAGCTGGGGAAGGTGCCTCCTGGGCAGCCTCTGCTGGAGGTGAGGGCTCCATTTTCTCTGCAGGGGGAGGTGTCTCCTGGGCAGCCTCTGTTGGAGGTGAGGGTTTCTGTGTCCCAGCTGGAGGTGAGGGCTTCTTGCCTGTCACTGGTGGGTGAGTGGGAACCTCTTCTGTCATTGGTGGTTGAGTGGGAACTTTTCCTTGCATTGGTGTTTGAGTGGGAACCTTTTCCTGCATTGGTGGTTGAGTGGGAACCTTTTCTTGCATTGGTGGTTGAGTGGGAACCTTACCCCTCCTGGCTGGTGGAGTGGGATCCTCCCATTTCCTGGCTAGTGGAGTAGGATTCTTCCCTTTCCTGGCTGGTGGAGTGGAATCCTCTCCTTTCCTGGCTGATGGAGTGGGATCCTTCCCTTTCCTGGCTGGTGGAGTGGGATTCTTCCTTTTCCTGGCTGGTGGAGTGGGATTCTTCCCTTTCCTGGCTGGTGGAGTGGGATCCTTCCCTTTCCTGGCTGACGTAGTGGGATCCTTCCCTTTCCTGTCTGGTGGAGTGGAGTTCTTCACTGTCTTGCCTCCACGACTAGGAGGTGTCTCCGCTGTTCCCATGGACTATTTGGCTGAGGTGCTGGGCTGGGTCCGCACATCCTTGTGGATGGCACGCTGCAATCCCTTCTTTTGATGGGCGCTGACCTGCAGAGGTAATACAGACAGGAGGACACCATTATGCATACAATTCAGCCTGTCACACATATGGCCTACAAATCCCTTTTCCAACTCCATTGGCACACACATCGCCCGGCGCCCACCATGTACACTACCAACAGACATCCCCCCAAATGACACAATGCCTACACACATATCTCCATGCAACCTTCCCACATGCATCGTGCCCAAGGTGTACTCACCTGTTGGTCTGGAGACCCATACAGCTGTCCATACTGGGGTAGGACCCCATCCGCCAAGCGCTCCAACTCCTCCAAAGTTTCATGGTGGTGGACTACATACAGATCTTTCATAGCTTGGTCATTGCTGATAATTGCACATACATTGCCATTCCCACTGTCCCATCACATTAATGCTGTATGCCCACTGAGGTGGTGGTTCCATTGTTCAAATTGTGACAGCCTACTCACTCTTGTGTCTCTTAGATACCTACCACTGCGGATGAATAGGAGGAGGAGACAAACCCCTGTGTACAGACCTCTTGTGGACTTTGCTACACTGGAGCATAGGCACATAATACTCACCTATAGACAGGACAGGGCCACAATTGCAAAGCTGTCTGCCCAATTGGAGCCTTACCTGATATCAGCTATCCGTCATCCCACTGGGACCTCCCCTGTTATGCAGGTTCTATTAGTGCTCCATTTCCTGGCAACTGGTTCTTTCCAAGTGACAGTGGGCTTGGCAGCAGGGATGTCATAGCCAATGTTCTCAATCGTGCTGGCAAGGGTATTTTCTGCCTTGGTGAATACGTGCAACTACATTTCTTTCCCCCAGGTGGAAGATTTGGCCACTGTGAAGGCTGGATTCTATGCAATGGGACATGTACCCAATATTATTGGGGCCATTGACGGTACGCATATTGTATTTTTCCCACTCCGCCAGAATGAACAGGTGTTCAGGAATAGGAAGAGTTTCCACTCACTGAATGTACAAATGGTGTGCCTGGCGGACCAGTGCATCTCCCACGTCACTGTCAAGTATCCTGGGTTAGTGCATGACCCCTTCGTTCTGAGGAATAGCAGCATCCCAAATGTGATGGCCCTACTACAGAGGCACAGGGTGTGGTTAATAGGTGAGCCATAGTTCTCACCCACTGTATGTCAGTGTATGCCTTCAAGTGTTACCCCCATAGGATTGTGTAAGGCTAAATTCTATCCCTCAATATTTGCAGGTGACTCTGTCTACCCAAACCTATTGTGGCTCCTGACCCCTGTGAGGAAGGCCATGACAGGGGCTAAGAATCATTGTAATAATGCACATGGGCGAACCAGGAGAATAATCGAGAGGATCTTCAACCTCCTGAAGGCCAGGTTCAGATGCCTGCATCTGACAGGTGGATCCCTGTGCTACTCACCTGAGAAGGTCTGCCAGATAGTAGTGGCATGCTGCATGTTGCAGAACCTGGCCATCAGACGACATGTGCCTTTTCTGCAGGATTAGGGGACTGGAGATAACCCTGTGGCAGCAGTGGACACTGAGGACAGTGAGGATGAGGAGGCAGAGGATGAAGATGTGGACAGCAGAACATCAGTTATACGTCCATACTTCCAATGACAGACAGGTGAGACAGTGCAACTGACCATTACTCTGACTATTGAGGTTTTGTGTGTAGCATGAAGGCATTCACCTCCTTTGCATCTCACCTTACTGTCACCTATGGCTTGTCCTTTTACAGATGTTGGTGATATGATAACAGTGTCCGGATGTGTTTACTGCAGGCAGCTACAGGTCATTATATGTATGCTATCACAGTGTTCAGATCATCTGCACGAGATATGACTGTTCCCATAAATGCACATTTTCAACACATAAAACGGTGTCACTCAAATTGTGCTATATGGTGTTTAGTGTAGTGCAAATATTTGACTGAAAAGTGCAATGGAATGGGGTGATAGTAGAGGAATGTCCAGGGTATTGTTCCAGTCGGGAAACATCCTTTTTTACGACTTTTTTATTACGAAAGTCGTGGTTAACGAAAGCGTAACAATGCTTTTTTTAACCACAACTTCGTATTTTTGTGCCTTAACTACGTATGTTCTGAACAACGAACATGCATGGTTAAGGTACAAAGAAGGGAGTTGGCGAAGGTAAGTGGTGGGTTTAGGTTTTGGGGTGGGGGTGGGGGGTCAGGGGGTTTTAGGTTTTGGGGTGGGGTTGGGGGGGTGGGGTGTTTTTGGTTTTGGGGAGGGGGTGGGGGTTAGGGGGTTTTAGGTTTTGGGGTGGGGTTGGAGGGGTGGGGCGTTTTTGGTTTTGGGGAGGGGGTGGGGGGTCAGGGGTTTTTAGGTTTTGGGGTGGGGTTGGGGGGTGGGGCGTTTTTGGTTTTGGGGAGTGAGTAAGGGGTCAGGGGGTTTTAGGTTTTGGGGTGGGGTTGGGGGGGTGGGGCGTTTTTGGTTTTGGGGAGTGGGTGGGGGGTCAGGGGGTTTTAGGTTTTTGGGTGGGGTTGGGGGGTGGGGCGTTTTTGGTTTTGGGGAGTGGGTGGGTGGTCAGGGGGTTTTAGGTTTTAGGGTGGGGTTGGGGGGTGGGGCGCTTTTGGTTTTGGGGAGTGGGTGGGGGGTCTGCGGGTTTTAGGTTTTGGGGTGGGGTTGGGGGGGTGGGGTGAGGGATGTAGGGTGAATGGTGCCTATTGCTAATGATTTTATCAGGAATGCCTTTACAACGAAATATCGTTATTAAGGCATTCGTGGTAAAATCATTAGTAGTAAGGACGAGGTCAGTGTTCCGACCTCGTTGTTAAGGTTAGTAGTTGTTTTTAATTCGGTGTTCCGTCATATAATCAAGTGGACAAGGTGACAGAGTGGGACACAAGGGGGACAATCAGGAGAGTCTCATTTCCTGGCGGTGGTCTTGGTCTTGGCAAGTGTCTCTGGCTTCTGTCTGGGTCGCAGGGAATGATTACGGGGTGGTTCACCTTCTGCAGGGGGAGGGGTGCTGGTGGCCTGTGGGTCCTAGGGTAGGGTCTCCTGCCAACTAGCTGCAGTGGAAGTGGAGGGCTGGTCAATAGACTGGCTAGTGGTAGGGGCCCACTGGTGTGCTGTCCATTCCCTCATGATGTTGGTCATGTCTGCCAGCACCCCTGCTATGGAGATCATGGTGGTGTTGAGAGCCTGCAAGTCCTCCCTGATCTCTTGATGGTGTTCCTCCTGCAGCCGCTTGTTCTCCTGCATGTAGTTAAGGATCTGGCCCATCGTGTTCTGCAATTGTTGGTAGGCCCCCAGGACATTGGTGAGTGCCTCCTGGAGAGCCGGTTCCCTGGGCCTGTCCTCCCCTGTGTGCACAGCAGTCCTCCCAGTGTCCCTGTTGCCCTGTGCCTGTGTCCTCTGAACGGTGTGCCCACTGCCACTGACCCCAGGTCCCTGATTGTCTTGGGTGTGAGGTGTGGCCTGGGGTCCCTGTACAGTTGGGCACACTGCTGATTGACGTGTCCTGGGGACAGAGGAGTGGGGATGCTGGGTGGGTGCTGTGGCGTTGGATACTGATGGGGGAGGCTTTGTGGTTGACTGGGATGGGGCTGGGGTGACCGACTGACCAGTTGTCCCTGATGGGCCAGGTAGTTCATCCAGATCCTGAAGTCCAGAGTTACTGTCATCACTGGGGACATCTTCTGTTGGGGGATTGGGTAGTTGTGGCACCTCCTCTCCTCTGAGATTGGCTGGGGCACCCATGGGGATGTAAGTGATGTATTATGCTTCATCTCTGTGGCATATTGTACATCCCTAGCTTCCCATCTATCGTTGCTGTTGTCCTGCTACCTTTGTTTGTGTATGGTGATGTATTGTGGGATTGTTAGTTCTCCATGCTGTGGATGCTTTTGTGATGGGTGTCCATGCAGGGCTGGGAGGGCTGTTCATGTATTGGTATTGCATGGAGGGTTTGGCATTGAGGTTAGTCATATGTGTAGGGGCAGTGTGTAGGATGGAGTGGAGTGATGGGAGTGAGAGTGAGGGTGTGAGATGGCATGCAGGTATGGGGGTGATAAGTAGTAAATGTTGAATCACCAGTGTCCAGTCCTCCGGCAACTCCAGTGAGTCCCTCAGGATGCAGTAATGCCGAGACTTGCTCCTCTCATGCTGTGAGCTGTGGGGGAGGAGGTGGGGGTCCATCGCCAGTCCTCTGTATGGTGAGCTGGTGTCCTGCTGCCACGGAACGTACCTTGCCCCAAAGGTTATTCCACCTCCTGATGTCGTCCCTTGTTCTTGGATGCTATGCCATGGCGTTCACCCTGTCCACGGTTCTCCGCAATAGCTTCATTTTCCTGCAGTTAATATTTGCTGTACCTGTGCTTCAAACAGCTGTGGCTCTACACTGACTATTTCCTACACCATGACCCTCAACTCCTTATCTGTGAAAAGGGGTTGCCTTTGTGGGAGCATGGGTATTGTGTGGTGTGTGTAAGTGTGTGGGTGTTGGGTACTGTGGTTGGGTGGTTGGGTGGGTGAAGTGGGATGTGTGAGGGATGTATGGGTGTGTGACAGGGTCAGAAATAATGGAGGCTTATAGGTTTCGTAGTATTTTATGGTTTTATTTATTTTCCTTAACGTTATGTGTTATAGTCTTTCCATACATATGCCTTTTTGTTTTCTCTCTCTCTCTCTCTCTCTCTTTTCTGGTACGTTTTCCGCTTCTTGATCCTGTTTCATCTTTCTTTTATCATGGTTTTCAGGTGGAATTTCAGGGATCATCCAGGAGGTGCATAGGAGGAAAGAAGAGAAGAGAAGACCTTTAGAAGGTAAGTATTGTTTACTTTTCTCTCTTCCTGTCTTCTCTGACATTTGTTTTCTTTCTCCTGTCTTTCTTTTGTTCCTTGGTGTTGTCTTTCCCTTTCTTTTCTGTCCCTTTTGTGGTTGTTTGCTGTCACTTCTCTTTCTACTCTTGGCTTTCTCTTTTCCTGTCCTTTGTACTTTCTTTCTTTCTTTCTTTCTTTCTTTCTTTCTTTCTTTCTTTCTTTCTTTCTTTCTTTCTTTCTTTCTTTCTTTCTTTCTTTCCTTCTTTCTTTCTTAGGGTTTTTATAATCTCCTGTCTCTCTCCGTAATATCTGGTCTGTCTATCACTGTCCTTCTCTTTTGTACTTTGTCTATTAGTAGTGATACTAGATGCTTTCGTTTCGTCGGTTTTCCTCTTGTTTTCTTTATCATACCTACGTGTAACTGAAGCTCTCTTTTATTAATATCTTAGGTGCCTGTGCAAGAAACAAGAATAATTTTTTTTAAAATAATTAACAAAACCTATTGTTGTGCTCTCCCATGCTGATTCCCTTTGGTCCCCACTCCCACTCCTGTTTTATTTACACAACCAAGTTCCCGCCTTCCCCCGTGTCCCATTTCGGACCTGACTGGGCCACGTTCTTCTTAGAACATGGCTGGCCTGTCTGCTTCTTCTTTCCTCCAAGATGTCCTCCGCTATCACTGCCCCGGTGATGCTCGGCTCTTCTCCTCCACGGCGTCCTCCTCCTCCGGCGTCCAGCATTGATACTCCTCACTCCATTCCGTTTTCCGTCTTCGTCTCATCTCCTCCTGGGGAAAACGACTCTCTCCCTACCTCCTCCCGCTCGGGGTTTAAAACCCCTATAGGATCCAAGTCATTCATGTGAATCCGCTCTCCCGCAACTCCTGCCTCTTCCGGGTCAGCGTTGCTGCTGTCGGAAGTGTCCCCGGGGTATTCCTTCTCCGGGTCTGCGCTTCGCGCACCGTTACATCCACTCCCCCTAGATAGTGACTGTTGGAGCCACAGGTCGGATGGGTATCGAGAGAGATAATCTGCATATGAAATAAGGGAGCCAGGGGAATGTTGTATCTGGAAGGAAAAAGATTATAGGGATAAGAACCATCGGAGAACACGTGCATTCGTGTCTTTGTGTTCCGACAGCCAGGTCAAAGGAGCATGATCCGTGAGCAAAGTAAAGGGGCAGCCGTACAAATAATACCTGATGGATTCAATAGCCCATTTTATTGCGAGACATTCCTTTTCTATTGTAGGATAATGTCTTTCTCAGGGCAAAAGTTTTCTGCTAATATATGCAATAGGATGATATAGTCCATCCTCGGCTCTTTTGGACAAAACAGCTCCTATCCCTTGGTCAGAAGCATCGGTTTTAACCTGGAAAGGTTTGTGGAAATCAGGGCAACGTACCACAGGTTCAGTTGTTAGTACGTACTTTCAAAGTAGAAGACATTCTTTTTCCAATTCGCTTAGGTGGGATATGTAATTAGGCCTATTCTTTTCGAGTAAGGCAGTAAGAGGAGCCGCGATATCGGAAAAATGGGGAATAAAACGTCTATAATAGCCTACCATACCTAGGAAAGCTCTGATGTCTTTTTTCCGTAGTGGAAAAGGAATTTGTGTAATAGCGTATACCTTTTCCATTTGTGGTTTCAAGGTTCATTGTCCGATCACATGTCCTAAATAATTAATGGTCTCCTGTTCTAGTTTGCATTTTTTTGGATTTGCTGTGAGTCCTGCCTGTCTGAGAGCTTGTAATAGGTTAGATAAATGAGAAGTATGTTCTTCCCACGTTTCACTATAAATGACGATGTCGTCTAAATATGCAGCCACGTACTCTTGAAAGGGCCGTAACACCAAATCAATTAATCTTTGAAACGTAGCTGGTGCTCCATGTAGGCCAAAAGGAAGGACCGTGAACTGATATAAACCTGACGGTGTTGTATAGGCCATTTTTTCTTTATCGCCCTCTTCAAGGGGGATCTGCCAATAACCCTTTGTTAGGTTTAAACTAGTCATATATTTTGCCTTTCCCAACTGTTCTAGAAGGTCATCTATTCTAGGCATGGGGCATGTATCGAAATGGGAGAGGGCATTTACTTGTCTGAAATCAATGCAAAACAGGATAGAGCCATCCGGTTTCGGGATTAAGACTACGGGTGAACACCAGGGACTGGATAAGGGCTCACTAACCCCTGCTTTTAACAGCTCTGTCACTTCCTTCTCAACCATCTGTTTTCTTGATTCCGGTATTCGATAGGGTCTTTGTCAGTACACGCAATTGCCTACAGTACGAATGTTATGTTTTATTGGATGGGTCCTCCCTGGGATTTTAGAAAAATCTTTGGGGTTAGTATGTACTAAATTTTCTAACTGAGAATATTGAAGTGGTGTGAGATGGGTACCCAACTGGGGCATAATAATGCCATTGCCCTTTTCCAGACTAGTGGGATATATTGGTATTTCAGTTTCAGAACAGGTGGAAATGTATAGGTTACTGGTCTGTCCTTCTGGTTCATGCCATACTTTCAAAAGATTTATATGATATATCTGATCTCGACCTGACCCAGTTGGTATTTCTATTTTGTATGTCACAGGAGTGACCTTTTCTAGTATAGCATAGTGCCCCTGCCAGTGGGTGAGTAGCTTGTTATCTGTGGTCATTAAAAGAACCAATACTTGTCCTATTGCTAACTCACGGGGTTTGCTTTGAGCATCGTAATAGGTTTTCTGTCTCTCCTGAGCTTCTTTCAGATTTTTATGTACCTCCTCCCAAATGGTATGTAAGTTTTCCTTAAGTTCACTAGTATAGGTCAATACATCTTTGATTTCCTCTTCCGTTTCTTCCGATTATTCTGCTAACATCTCCAATAAGGTAAACGGTTGTCCCCCAAAGAGGAGTTCAAAGGGACTATGCCCTGTGGATTATTGCATGTGAGTTCTTAGGGCATATAAAACCAGAGGTAATTTTTTTTCCCAATTCTTCCCCGAGTCATTAATGATCTTGCGTAAGAGATTTTTGTTGGTTTTGTTATATCGCTCAACTAGACCATCGGTTTGAGGATGATAGACCAATGTTCGTATTTGTTGAACCCCGAGCGTCTGACATACTTCGGGCATTAATCGGGACATAAAAGGAGTCCCCGGGTCCGTGAGGAGCTCTTTTGGGAATCCAACTTATGAGAAAAACTCTATGATGGCCTGAGCTATGGTTTTAGTAGTCATACTTGCCAGTGGAATAGCCTCCGGATACCGGGTTGCATAATCCACAAGTACTAAAAGGTATTGGTGCCCTCAACTGTCCTACCAGATCCATGCCCACCCGGGTAAAAGGGACCTCTATGATGGGCAAAGGAAGGAGATGAGCTTTAGGTTCTGTGGACGGATTGATCAGTAGGAATTTGGCACAACACTGACAATGTTTCCTGATATCCCCATATATCCCCGACACATAAAATCTCTTGGTTACAGATTCCTCCATTTTTTCCCTTCCTAAATTCCCTTCTCCGGAATCGCCATGTGCTAAATTAAGTACTTGTTCTCTATATTCTTGGGGAACTACCAACTGAGGGCCTCGGTTGGTGGAAGAAGGACACACTCGATATAAAAGATCATTAGTGATTTGAAACGTGGGACCTACCGATGGGTCATCAGGGGACAGGGCTATATGCCATGCATTTCTCAACCTGGGATCCACCCTCTGCGATTGCCGAAACTGTCCAGCAATGGACAGGACTTCTTTCGAGAGTGTTTGTTGGGGTGTAGGTGTTAGAGTAGTGTCTCTAAGAAACATTTTTTTCTGCTCTCGCTTTTGGGATCTAGAGAGTTTCATCTTGGGTGTCTGCTTCTCTATGTCTGAAGATACGAATGGGGCCTCACTCCACCAGGAGTCGATTCGGTTAGTATGGTTTAATGACTCTACGAGTTCCAGAAACGCTTCATAATCAGTTCTCAAAATGAAGTCTTCCCCTAGGTCGGGGATTACTCCTACTGAGAGAGATTCTTCTTGTCCTCTCCAATTTATTTGTATCCTAGCGACAGGATGGATTTTTCTAGCTCCATGCACACAAGTAATCAGTACTTTTGTATTTACTATCCATTGGTCTGGTTGGACGTATACTTGCTTAATTACACTCCGACTGCAGCCGGAATCGATCAATGTCATTCTTTTTTTGGTTTACCAACAGCTGGGTTGTATAGCGAGTCATTGTCTGGCCTAAGCAGAATACCCTTCCTTTGGTCGTGCCAATTTCCATTGGTTCATCCTGATCTTTTTTAAGAGGACAGTATTGTGCAATGTGTCCCCACTCTGCACAGTGAAAACATTAGGGCCCCATCGGGAATTCTTTTGAAGGGTTATGAGGAGGACCAGATTTGTCTGTACTGGGACCCGGTAATGATCTTGATGGAAATGGTTTTGGTGGATTTGCTCATGTCGTCGATGTTAAGGGCTTTACATTGGAACCTCTAAATTCGGGTGCCCGGTGATATGCACAAGCCAGTCCGATGGCAGCATTATTATTGAGACCCGGATGTTGACGAATACAGTTCCTTGTAGATGAAGGTAGGGCATCTAGGTACTGTTCCAGTACTATTGTGTCAAACCTTTCCTCTTTCGAGGAATTGGTGGGATTCAACCATTTACTGGCTTCATGATGAACCCTATAATACAGGGTCCTGGGATTTTCCTGACTAACCCATTTCATATGTCGGAAACGCATACAGTAGTTTTCTTGGTCTAGTTCCACTCATTCTAGAATCTCTATCTTTATCTCTGTATAAGGAGTTCCAGCCCCTGGGTTCACTGCCTGATAGGCTGCCTGCACAGTTCCTGTGAGAAGGGGTGCAATATATTGGCCCCATCTATCCATAGGCCAATTGGCAGAGCTAGCTACCAGCTCAAAGTTCGTAAAAAATGCGTCCGGATCCTCATTCTCCTGATATGTTTGTAGGACGCTACTAGGTACATTAGGATGTATCATGGTCGTGGCTTTCCCAATGGCCATTTTATGCACTAACTGATTATTAGAGATGATAGTTGCCTGGCTTTTCAAGGCGGTTGGCAGTGCTTCACGCTCTTCCTTCACCTCTTTTAACTGTTCCTCCCAGACAAGCTGCAAATGCCTCTGCCCTTCAGCTAACTGAGCAATGATGTCTGTCAAGGTCAGTTTCTCCTCCATTGCCTGCGCCTGTCCTTGAAACGGAAGTTGGAAATCCCACTTCTGACACCACTGTGACAGGGTCAGAAATAATGGAGGCTTGTAGGCATTGTAGTATTTTATGGTTTTATTTATTTTCCTTAACATTATGTGTTATAGTCTTTCTATACATGTGTCTCTTTGTTTCTCTCTCTCTCTCTCTCTCTCTCTCTCTCTCTCTCTCTCTCTTTTCTGGTACATCTTCCGCTTCTTGATCCTGTTTCATCTTTCTTTTATTGTGGTTTTCAGGTGGAATTTCAGGGATCATTCGGAAAGTGAATAGGAGGAAAGAAGTGAAGAGAAGACCTTTGGAAGATAAGTATTGTTTACTTTTCTCTCTTCCTGTCTTTTGTTTTCTTTCTCCTGTCTTTCTTTTGTTCCTTGGTGTTGTCTTTCCCTTTCTTTTCTGTCCTTTTGGTGGTTATTTGCTGTCACTTCTCTTTCTACTCTTGGCTTTCTCTTTTCCTGTCCTTCGTACTTTCTCTCTTTCTTTCTTTCCTTCTTTCTTTCATTTTTTCTTTCTTTTTTTCTTTTTCAGGGCTTTATAATCTCCTGTCTCTCTCCGTAATATCTGGTCTATCTATCTCTGTCCTTCTCTTTTGTACTTCGTCTACTAGTAGTGGTACTGGCTGCTTTAGTTTCCTCGGTTTCCCTCTCGTTTTCTTTATCATACCTATGTGTAACTGAAGCTCTCTTTTATGACTATCTTAGGTGCCCGTGCAAGAAACAAGAATACAATTAAAAAAAAAAAATTAACAAAACCTATTGTTGTGCTCTCCAATGCTGATTCCCTTTGTTCCCCACTCCCCCTTCTGTTTTATTTACACAACTAAGTTCCCGCCTTCCCCCGTGTCTCGTTTCGGTTGTAGGCCATACCTGACTGGACCACGCTCTTTCCAGAACGTGGCCGGCCTGTCCGCTGCTTCTTTCCTCCAAGATGTCCTTTGCTATCACTGCTCCGGTGATGCTCAGCTCTTCTCTACCCCGTCCTCCTCCTCCGGCGTTCAGCGTCGATACTCCTCCCTCTGTTCCAATTTCCGTCCTCGTCTCGTCTCCTACTGGGGAAAACAAGTCTCTCCCTACCTCCTCCCGCTCGGGGTTTCAAACCCCTATAGGTTCTGAGTCATTAGTGTGAATCCACTCTCCAGCAGCTCCCGCCTCTTCTAGGTCACGGTCGCTGCTGTCGGCAGTGCCCCCGGGGTACTCCTTCTCCGGGTCTGCACTTTGCGCACCGTCACAGGGTGTATGTGGTGTGTGTCTCTAGTTGTCGCAGTGGTCTTGGTGTCAGTCTGATGGCAATAATTTGTATTCATACAGGGTTGTGGGTAATGTGGGTATGTGTTTGTGACAGATCGAACAGTATAAAGACAACGGAGAGGTGTTGGTAGTGCTTCGGTAACTGGTTTATTTTAAGTTATATGGTAAAAATAGAGTGTCTTTAACAAAGGTATGACTGGATTTTCCCGTAATTCTGTCCTTGTTCCGTGTCTTTCCCAGATTGGTGATTTCTTATGTTGATCTTGCTGTCTCTTCCAGGTTGAAGTACGGCCTTGCCCTCTCAGGTGGATCCAGGAAGATACCGGAAACAGAAGGAAAACGCTAAGGTAAGTATTGGGTCTATAACCGGGGTTCTTTTCTCTCTACTGTCATTGACTGGGCAAAAGGTAAGCACACAAGGATGGGGTTGGTGCCAGTGAGGAGTTGGGGAATGACGTGACCATATCTAATTTTAGTGAGGAATAAGTGTCACAGATGTGCTGGTCGCGGTGCCCCTTACTATTCCTCCCTTCTCCTTTCTCCAGGCTCTCGTGCTCCTCTCTCCTCCCGTCTCCTTTCTCCAGGCTCTCGCGCTCCTCTCTCCTCCCGTCTCCTTCCTCCAGGCTCTCGCGCTCCTCTCTCCTCCCGTCTCCTTCCTCCAGGCTCTCGTGCTCCTCTCTCCTCCCGTCTCCTTCCTCCAGGCTCTCGCGCTCCTCTCTCCTCCCGTCTCCTTCCTCTTGTTGCGGCGCGTCTCTCCCTTTTTTTTTTCCGCCGTGCCGGGAAACCGTAGAGGTCTCCCAGGCAACGGCGTCCCGCCTCTCTCTCTCTCACTGCGTTTCCCCGACAACGGGGAGACGCGGAAGTGACGTATCGGCACCGTCCGATACGTCACTTGTGGTTCTCTGTGCCGGGAACACCCGGTCACACACCTCTCCCCATGAACGGTCCTGTTCGAGGACCGCAGTAGAGTCCGGGAACTGAGACAAATAATCAGCCGGGGCCTGTTGGGGTCCTGGTATGTGACGGACCTGAAAGGAAAACGGTTGTATTTCAAGGAACCATCTTAAAATCCGGGAATTGGTATCCTTATGAGCGGATAACCAAGTGAGGGGAGCATGATCCGTAAAAAGTATAAAAGGTCGACCCAAAAGGTAATACTGTAAGGTATCCACGGCCCATTTAATGGCTAAACATTCCCTTTCAATGGTTGGATAGTGTTTCTCCCGGGGAAACAGTTTTCTACTGACATATACTACCGGGTGATCCCTACCTTCCCCGTCGGGTTGGGCCAATACTCCCCCCAAACCTACATCAGAGGCATCAGTGTATAGATGAAAGGGTTTCGAAAAATCCGGGCACCGGAGTATTGGGTCTCTGGTCAAATAGGACTTCAGTTGCTCAAAGCTAGCTTTCTGTTGATCCGAAAAAGGTGCTAGCCGATTAGGATGGGATTTAGACAGAAGATCTGTGAGGGGGGCGGCAAGGGTGGAATATTCGGGTATGAACCTTCGATAGTAGCCTACCAACCCTAGGAACGAGCGTAAATCTTCTTGGTTGTAGGATTAGGGGCATTTAGAATGGCGTCTACTTTTTTAGTTTGAGGTTGTAGGCTCCCTTGACTGATTTTGTATCCTAAGTATGATATGTCGGGTTTTCCTATAACGCACTTTTTGGGGTTGGCAGTTAATCCAGCGTTGGTGAGAGTGTGGAATATCTGTTGTAAATGAATTAGATGATCATCCCAGGTTTCACTAAAGATAACTACATCATCTAGGTAAGCTGCTGCAAAGGACTGAAATGGGTTTAAGAGTCTATCCATTAACTGTTGGAATGTAGCTAGTGCTCCATGGAGTCCGAACGGTAGCACGGTGAACTGATAAAGACCGGACTGAGTGGCAAAAGCTGTTTTCTCTTTATCCTCTGGGGCTAAGGGAATCTGCCAATACCCTTTTGTCAAATCTAATGTGGACATATATTTTGCTTTTCCCAGTTTTTCTAGGACGTCATCTACTCTGGGTATGGGATATGTGTCAAACATTGAATTTTCGTTAAGCTTCCGAAAGTCAATACAGAATCTAATAGTACCATCAGGTTTTGGCACCAGAACAACTGGGGAGCACCAGGGACTAGTCGAAGGTTCTATCACTCCTAGTTCTAGCATTTTCTGTATTTCGGTCTCCATAATCTGTTTCCTTGCCTCGGGATACGATACGGCCGTAACCTAACTATTTTACCTGGTGTAGTCCTTATTTTATGGGTTATCAAGGTGGTTTTACCTGGCATTACAGAAAAGAACTTTCGGAAGTGCTCCAGTAAGCTATATACGTGTTCCTTCTCTGATCTCGTTAGTGTTTCATTTACTGCTGGTAGCCCCTCCTCATCGTTGTGTTCAGTTGGACAGAACTCGATATTTAAGTTGTTGCTAGGACATAGGAATCTAGCCATTACTCCGGAAGTGTCAGAGTTGTCGGGTTCTTCCCATTTTTTTAAGAGATTTATATGATAAATCTGGGTTTTCTGAGGAGTGTTCGAGATTTCAACCAGGTAGGTGACAGGAGAAACAGCTCGTAATACCTTATAGGGACCCTGCCATTTTGAGATCAGTTTTTGTTCAGACGTGGGACGCATTATTAGAACCTGATCTCCTGGTTGTAAAACCCTTAACTTACTCCCTCGGTCATAATACTGTTTTTGGGTTTGTTGAGCTTGTTCCATATTTACTCTGACTGTTTCCCATAAACCTTGTAGCTGAGACCGTAAATTGTGGGCATATTCTAGTAAGGGTCTTCCTCCTTCTTCTGCCTCTTCTTCCCATGTTTCAATGGCCATATCTAAAAGGGATCGAGGCTGTCTTCCGAACACGAGCTCAAAAGGGCTGTGGCCTGTAGAGGCCTGTTCATGGGTTCGTATAGCGTATAACACTAATGGTAATTTTTGATCCCAGTCTCTCCCTGAGTCTTCCACTACTTTTCTCAGTAAGGTTTTTATTGTTCGGTTGTACCGTTCCACCAGTCCGTCCGTCTGGGGATGGTATACCGAAGTTCGAATTTGGGAAATACCTAATGTCTTACACACCTGCTTCATGAGAGTAGACATGAAGGGGGTCCCCTGGTCGGTGAGTATTTCATGCGGAAACCCAACTCGAGAGAAAACGTTTATCATTGCTTGGGCAACCGTTTTGGTTGTCATACTTTTTAAAGGAACGGCCTTGGGGTATCGGGTGGCATAATCAACCATGACTAGGATATACGTATGACCTTTCGTTGATGGCACTACAGGCCCAATCAGGTCCATCCCTATCCTACTAAATGGAATGTCTATAATGGGTAGGGGCATTAGAGGGACTTTCTTAGGTCTACCTGGTTCAGTAAGTTGGCACCTGGGACATTGGGAACAATATTTGCATATGTGGGCGAAAACCCCCGGCCAATAGAACCGTCGTAGGAGGTATTCTTCTGTTTTTTCCCTCCCATAATGACCCCCACCTGGTTGACAATGAGCCAGAGTTAGGACATGATCTCTATAATGTTCGGGTACCAATAATTGTTGTTTATGTTCCCCTGAACGAGTAGTGGTTATCCTGTATAAGAGGTTTTTCTTAATGAGGAAGTAGGGACCCACCTCCTCGGTTTCTTCCGCTTTTGCTGCCTTCCAAGCTTGGGCGAGAGAAGGATCTTCTCTTTGTTGCTGGGGAAAACTGACAGGGGCCTCGTGTGTTTCGGCAATAAGACCTGGGCGTTGTCCTGATACCTCTTTTCCCAGGTGATTCGCTTTTTCTACTCGTTTTTCTCTACGTGACAATTTCCTACGGGTTATGGGGCATTCAATAACACTATCAGAAAAGGGAGCTTCTCTCCACCAATCCTGGGTCAGTTTGGGTTTTCTAACACAATCCAGGATCTCTTGAAAATGTTCATAATCAGTCCCGATGATACATTCCTCGATCAGTTCTGTCATTATTCCCATAGGTAGGACATCCCGGTAAGTTCCCCATTCCACCGTTATTTTATGTAAGGGGTATTGCTCTTTATCTCCATGAATACAGCAAATATTCACCCATTGCTCTACTTCTTTGTCTGCCACGTTTACTATATCTTTCCTCACTACGGATTGGCTACACCCTGAATCAATAAGTGCCCACACTGCTCGTCCATTGACGTTCAGGGTCTGTTTAAACTTCAGGTTACCTCTTCCTGTACACAGAACCCGTCGCCGAGTAACTCCGATCTCCATTGGCTCACTACTATCCTGTTTCCTCGGACACATACGGGCGATGTGTCCCCATTCCCCACAGTTGTAACATTGGGGTCCGGCTATCGGTGGATGGTCGATTAGTCTGCGAGGAACTGGTTCATCGGGAAGGGCTCGGGGAGTGCTTTTAGGGTTGGATGGCCCCGGTTTTAGGCTGGGTCGGGGTGGTACACTTCTTATATCCACCGAGCGGTGATAGGCACATGCTAATTCGATCGCCATGTCAGTATTCACCTTTGGATGTTGACGGATCCAGTGTTTTGTGGCCGTAGGCAGGGCCTCCAGATATTGTTCAAGAACGATCGTTTGGATCACTTCCTCCCTACTGTTCCCGGAAGGACCTAACCATTTCAAAGCCAAATCCTTTACTCGATAATAAAAGGTTCGGGGATCCTCATTAGGTCCCCATTTGATTTTCCTGAATTTGACCCTATAGTATTCAGTGTCATGTCCCACACGTTCTAAGATACTAGTCTTTATCTCTTGGTATGGCGTGGTTCCTCCCGGGTTTGCTGCTTGATATGCTGCTTGCAATATTCCCGTAAGTAGGGGGGCGACATACTGACCCCATCTATCCTCAGGCCATTGGGCTGAAGAAGCCACTCTCTCAAAATTGGTGAAAAAGGATTCGGGGTCTTCACCGTCTTGATATTTCTGCAACACAGAACTGGGTACATTGGGGTGTACCTTACTAATAGCAATAGTCTCAGTTAATTTCTTCATGGCCGTCTCGTGGACCAGTTGATTATTCGCGAGGATTGTTGCCTGACTTTTCAAAGCCGACTGTAAGGCTTCCCTGTCCTCTTTTGCTTCTCGCTGGTGTGCCTCCCACACCAACTGCAGATGTCGCTGGCCTTCGGCCAATTGTTTTATCATATCTTCCAACGAGGGGTTGTCACTCATTGTGTATACTGTTCGATTGTCTGGGAGGGGTCCAAACAAGATGATCCCACTTCTGACACTACTGTGACAGATCGAACAGTATAAAGACAACGGAGAGGTGTTGGTAGTGCTTCGGTAACTGGTTTATTTTAAGTTATATGGTAAAAATAGAGTGTCTTTAACAAAGGTATGACTGGATTTTCACGTAATTCTGTCCTTGTTCCGTGTCTTTCCCAGATTGTTGATTTCTTATGATGATCTTGCTGTCTCTTTCATGCTGAAGTACGGCCTTGCCCTCTCAGGTGGATCCAGGAAGATACCGGAAACAGAAGGAAAACGCTAAGGTAAGTATTGGCTCTATAACCGGGGTTCTTTTCTCTCTACTATCATTGACTGGGGAAAAGGTAAGCACACAAAGATGGGGTTGGTGCCAGTGAGGAGTTGGGGAATGACGTGACCATATCTAATTTTAGTGAGGAATAAGTGTCACAGATGTGCTGGTCGCGGTGCCCCTTACTATTCCTCCCTTCTCCTTTCTCCAGGCTCTCGTGCTCCTCTCTCCTCCCGTCTCCTTTCTCCAGGCTCTCGCGCTCCTCTCTCCTCCCGTCTCCTTCCTCCAGGCTCTCGCGCTCCTCTCTCCTCCCGTCTCCTTCCTCTTGTTGCGGCGCGTCTCTCCCTTTTCTTCCGCCGTGCCGGGAAACCGTAGAGGTCTCCCAGGCAACGGAGTCCCGCCTCTCTCTCTCTCGCTGCGTTTCCCCGACAACGGGGAGACGCGGAAGTGACGTATCGGCACCGTCCGATACGTCACTTGTGGTTCTCTGTGCCGGGAACACCCGGTCACAGTGTTTTATAGTGCTGTGGGTGGGTGGGTGTGGTGTGTGTATCAGTGTCAGGTGTGTGTAGTTTAGTATTTGGGTGTCCATTCTGAGCGCGCCAGTGTGTACCGCCAATGGTTTTCCACCATTGTATGTCCGCTGTGGTGTTTCGTGGGTCATCTTGTGGTGGGTGTTGTTCTGTTGGCGTAACGGTATGGGTGTTGGTACTGACACTTAAGCACTGACCTTTGGGCTGGCAGATTTGTGTATGTGGCAGTATTCTGTCAGATTGGTGTGTGTGTGTCATACTATGCAGAACGCGGCGGTATGTTGCAGGCCATCACTGCGGTGGTAAGCGGGATTTACCACCAGTGTCATGATGAGGTGACAGGGAAAAGAGAATTCGGGTTATGGAGTCAGAATCTATCATTTCCCTCAACAGCATGGGTCCGGGGGGTCTTAATGTGGATGAAGAACTGTTTGTCCATATTGATTGAGTCTCCATTATTTCAGGATTAATCAGACTATTGGAGGTAATTATGAATTGAGATCATGGGTTCAATTGGTTCCTACTGACTGTCAACCATACTCTGTGGGATGTTCTTTCTTAATGATCATTTGAATATGTTATAACAATGGATTAAGATGACTGTGCTCCACCTTAATATATATTTGTTGTGCAGAACCCCCCCTTTTTTTCTTGTCATATTTTGTTTTTCATTTTTATATTTTTATTTTTATAATTTTTTTGTCCAGCTGTTTTTTGGCCACTTTGCCTGGTTTGTATATAGTAATTTAATGATTAACGGATTATACCATTATGTAGGCGAATTAATTTTTGTTAGAAATGTAGAAATTAATTTACGTATACATATATGAAAATTAAGAATAAGGAAATCAGAATTATCTATATGTTTAATTTTGCTGCTCCCCTTACCAACACCCCCTGGAAGGTGGATATATCATCACTGGTCAGACGCAAGGTTTTGGTGAATCAGTCAGAGTCGGTGAGTAGCGTCTTGTTGATGAAGATGAGGATGTTGAACGTCCTGATCGATGCCTAGAGGTTGTCCTTGTGTGAGAACGACAGCTATGGTGTCGGGATTGCATGGAAGAAGATGACCATCTATGGCTCGACATAGAGCACGAACAAGGCTGTGCCAGAACCATAGGTGCAGGAGCAGGTGGCGCAGGAGTCACTGCAAGAAGTGGAGGCGGTGGAGACAGTGGAGGCAGTGGAAGTGGGGGAGGAGGTTGTGGAGGTGGTGAATCCGGCAGTACTGCTCGAGAGCAAGGGGAGTCAGCCCTTGAGAACTCCAGATAAGGAATATATATGCCTCCTTTTTCTTCTCTATGTTGAGATGGACTTTGACATCAACATTCGAAAGTGACTGCTGTTGAATGTGCTTCAATGACGATCTTCTCGACATTGTAAAACCCCCTGGCATAGAGGGGTCCGGTAGCCTTGATGTTGATATGCTTCTTGACGTCGACCTCACAGTATGGGTCGACGGCGTGTAGATCCTACCTTGCCTCGATGTCGATATATGTTGTTTCCTTGATGGTGATCCAGCCCTCGATGGTAAGCAAGTCAGTGCAGTACCTGGTCTCAACAGCGAGTCCCTCATCGTCGATCTGGAAAGATGGACTTTTTTTGTGGCACTCTCTTTGTGGACCTTCCACATATCTCAGAGGTATGTATAAGAGCCCTAATAGAAGAGTGACCCTCTCCTCGCTCTGAGGTCTCACCTTGAGACTGTATTTGCTGTCTGCACTGTTCTTCCTTGCCCTGGAGGAGAATCCTCTCTCTCTCTCTCTCAGGGTGCGGCACAAAAACTGCTTGCAGTAAGGTCACTGCTCTGGATGATGACTTGATGGAAGGCAAAGGATACAGATTCTGTGGGGGTCTATTTTTGCCTTCTTTCTTCCACAGGAAGGACACCTGTCAAACAGGGAAGGCACGATAAATATAAAAAATGCCTCACAATCCTGTCAGAAAAGTCTTAGAGGCAAGAGACTGATGAAAAATGTCAGGTGAACCAATTTATGTGGAAATTCACTAGTGATTTTTGAAGAAACAAAGTGTAAAAGGCTTAGTGCTCCAGCATCCTCTCTCTACCGGCAAAAGAACTGAGGCAACTGCCACCTGCTGAGCATGATGGGATACTTGTGGTCTCTGAAGCCTTAAAGGTACAATCACTATTTTCCACTCACATATTAGCAGCCTATCGGGCTACACTGCCTTCCTAGTCTTCATCTCTTACTTTATCAGAAAAAGGGTTTGTGAAGGAGATTTGAGGTCTGGTGTAAACATTTGCCTCAAATTACACATTTATAAGGGTGTTTTTAACCCTTTTTTCTAAGTACAATCTGAAGAATTACCCCACTGTAGCCTGTTTGCCTAGGCTCCATATTATGTTCTTTCTTAAGTGTCTCTGCAGGCCTTCCTGAAGCAAGGCGAATGTCTACACTTAAGAAGAGACTTTGCAAAGAAGTGCTCTGGGACACCGCACATGGGCGGAACTATTCAAATGCTTGTGACTATTAACAGAGATCCCCTACGAGAAAACTCTAACTATCACAGGTGAATTTCTATGGTTTTGTACGTTTAAAATGTGAGTCTAACTATAATGTCCCTGTAACCTTTGGTTTTTTAAGTAAAAGAAAATTACAAAATGATATACATCAGTGGTTCCCAAACCTGTGGTCCGCAAAGCCTCCTCAGGGGGTCAACAACTGCTCAGAAAACTAAACATTATTAACAGATTGGGTCCCCAGCTTTCAGTAACGAGTCAACGGGGGTGGTCCCCGGATTCCTATAATGATTCAGTGGGGGTCCGGGTTGTAATAATGATAAAGTGGGGGTCCACAGATGTCGAGAGGTTGGGAACCACTGATCTATATATTTATAGTTATATATTATGTAAATATATATACAGATAGATAGATAGATAGATAGATAGATAGATAGATAGATAGATAGATAGATAGATAGATAGATAGATAGATAGATAGATAGATAGATAGATAGATAGATAGATAGATAGACACAAAAACAAGCCCCCTTCTCAGGAACAAAGAGACTCCCACTCCAGAGCCTGGTTATCATGAGAAGATTTAATGGCAAACCGTTTTGATCTATACAAGATCTTCCGCCAGGACCTCTTACTTTCAAAGTGCCCCACCACCCTTAGAAAGCACACATCTGTTGGCATTGAAGTCCTTGTCACAGAATTCCAGTATTGTGATAACACCTTCAGATAAAGGGGGAGATGTAATTCTTTGGGACCTTCAGAAGTATTTACAGGAAGCTGATAGACATATTTCCAACCAACATGATTAAGAACTGGCTAGTTATAATTTATACAAATAGTCAATTTCATGATATCACATGAAGCTGAGTGAAAGGAGGGAGAGGGGTTTACTGAGCACTGATCAATTTCAATGTTTATTTGTGCAGAAGGTGTAGCACCTTGCTTTTATATGCACTCAAAAATCCATAAGAATAACTTGAATCCCCAAGGGAGAGCTATTATCTGTGCCAATGGGAGCCTTTTGGAACCAATGTCAATTTATCTTGATCACTATCTACTAACATATGTTTGGAGTTTACCTTCTGTAGGGATAGTAAAGATTTTATAACCAACATTGGTGAAATACCTTGGCAGTCTTCATATCTTTTGGTGACAATAGTTGTGGTGTCCCTATATACGTGTATAGATCATGACTTGGGAATCAGGGCATGTAGACATTTTTTCTGGGACAAAGCCTGTTTTTTGTATGATCACACTATGATGCTTCTTGATATGTTGAGATTCTGTTTGGGACATAATGTTTTCTTCCTTAATGATTTGTAGTACAGACTGGTTACCGGGTTAGCGATGGGCAGTTGCTTTGCTCGAAGTTTCGCTGGGATTTTCATGGGCTGGTGGGAGGAACAGCATGATTGGACACAAATAGCACACACAAAGCACATAACTTTCTGGGCTAGATACATTGATAACAAATGTATTTTCTGGGATGGTCCCAGGAGCCTTTTACAGGGTTTCCTGAAAAATATTTCACAGAATTATCTGAATTTGTCCTTTACATATCAAGTACATAAAAATAGTGTGAACTTCTTGGATGTGCATGTTGAGATAGAGGAAGGGAGGGTTCATACTGACCTGTTCTGGAAAAAGACAGCAGGGAATAGCATCTTACATGCCCGCAGCCATCATCCTACCAAATTGAGTTGGAGTATCCTTCATGGAGAACTTCTTAGGGCTAAGCGGAATTGTAACAGTAAAGAGGCTTTTGATAAAGAACAGGGTAAAATGTTCTGTAGATTTAAAGCTAGAGGGTACCCTTGTGAGGTCCTCAAGACTGCAAAAAATAAGGTAGCTGGGCAAGGAAGAAATTACATCTTGGCACAGAGAACTAGGCCTGTTAGGAATGGTCAACAGGTGGGAATGATGACTACTTATAATGCAGAGTCTATTAGAATGAAGAATATGATTAGGAAATACTGGCATTTGGTTACCTCAGTTCCTGTTATAGGACAGAAAGTGACACAATATCCGCAGATAACTTATGGCAGGGCAAATTCAGTGAAAGATATTTTGGTTCAGTTATTTGAGTACAAAACCTCAGGGATGGCTGTCAGAACAGAATGGCTGTTAGACCTGGCATCCTTGGCATGGGCTTCCCTGTCTTTTTTGCCTCTGCTTCCCATGTTTTAACCCCTTTGCTGCCAGGCCTTTTCCCCCTCCTGTGGCGAGCCTTTTTTTGGCTATTTGGGGCAGTTTGCGATTAGGCCCTCATAACTTTTTTTTTCACATAAGCTACCCACGCCAAATTTGCGTCCTTTTTGTCCAACATCCTAGGGATTCTAGAGGTATCCAGACTTTGTGAGTTCCCCAGAAGGAGGCCAAGAAATTAGCCAAAATACAGTGAAAATGTTGTTGTTTTTTTTTTTAAATGGGAAAAAGGGGCTGCAGATGAAGGCTTCTGTTTTTTTCCCTGAAAATGGCATCAACAAAGGGTTTGCGGTGCTAAAATCACCAGCTAACACAATTTTGGCATTTTACTGGGACATACCCCATTTTTACAATTTTTTGTGCTTTCAGCCTCCTTCCAGTCAGTGACAGAAATGGGAGTCAATCCAATGCTGGATCCCAGAAACCGAAACATTTCTGAAAAGTAGACAAAATCCTGAATTCAGCAAGGGGTAATTTGTGTAGATCCTAAAAGGGTTTCCTACAGAAAATAACAACTGAAAAAATAAATATTGAAATTGAGGTGAAAAGAATTGCAATTTTTCTCTACGTTTTACTCTGTAACTTTTTCCTGCAATGTCATATTTTTGAAAGCAATATACTGTTACGTCTGCTGGACTCTTCTGGTTGTGGGGATATATAGGGCTTGCAGGTTCATCAAGAACTCTAGGTACCCAGAGCCAATAAATGACCTGCAGTGGGTGTTCATTCTATACCGGGTATACAGCAATTCATTTGCTGGAATATAAAGAGTAAAAAATAGCTATCAAGAAAACCTTTGTATTTCCAAAATGGGCACAAGATAAGGTGTTGCGGAGCAGTGGTTATTTGCACATCTCTGAATTCCGGGGTGCCCATACTAGCATGTGAATTGCAGGGCATTTCTCAAATAGACGTCTTTTTTACACACTCTTTTATATTTGGAAGGAAAAAATGTAGAGAAAGAGAAGGGGCAATAACACTTGTTTTGCTATTCTATGTTCCCCCAAGTCTCCCGATAAAAATGATACCTCACTTGTGTGGGTAGGCCTAGCGCCCGCGACAGGAAATGCCCCAAAACACAACGTGGACACATCCCATTTTTTGACAGAAAACAGAGGTGTTTTTTGCAAAGTGCCTACCTGTAGATTTTGGCCTCTAGCTCAGCCGGCACCTAGGGAAACCTACCAAACCTGTGCATTTTTTAAAACTAGAGACCTAGGGGAATCCAGGATGGGGTGACTAGTGGGGCTCTAACCAGGTTCTGTTACCCAGAATCCTTTGCAAACCTCAAAATTTGGCTAAAAAAACACATTTTCCTCACATTTTGGTGACAGAAAGTTCTGGAATCTGAGAGGAGCCACAAATTTCCTTCCACCCAGCGTTCCCCCAAGTCTCCCGATAAAAATGATACCTCACTTGTGTGGGTAGGCCTAGCGCCTGTGACAGGAAATGCCCCAAAACACAACGAGGACACATCCCATTTTTTGACAGAAAACAGAGGTGTTTTTTGCAAAGTGCCTACCTGTAGATTTTGCCCTCTAGCTTAGCCGGCACCTAGGGAAACCTACCAAACCTGTGAATTGTTGAAAACTAGAGACCTAGGGGAATCCAAGATGGGGTGACTTGTGGGGCTCTGACCAGGCTCTGTTACCCAGAATCCTTTTCAAATCTCAAAATTTGGTTAAAAAAACAAATTTTCCTCACATTTCGGTGACAGAAAGTTCTGGAATCTGAGAGGAGCCACAAATTTCCTTCCACTAAGCGTTCCCCCAAGTCTCCCGATAAAAATGGTACCTCATTTGTGTGGGTAGGCCTAGCGCCCACGAAAGGAAATGGCCCAAAACACAACGTGGACACATCCCATTTTTTGACAGAAAACAGAGTTTTTTTTTGCAAAGTGCCTACCTGTAGATTTTGGCCTCTAGCTCAGCCGGCACCTAGGGAAACCTACTGAACCTGTGCATTGTTGAAAACTAGAGACCTAAGGGAATCCAAGATGGGGTGACTTGTGGGGCTCTGACTAGGTTCTGTTACCCAGAATCCTTTGCAAACCTCAGAATTTGGCTAAAAAAAAAATAATTCCTCACATTCCGGTGAAAGAAAGTTCTGGAATCTGAGAGGAGCCACAAATTTCCTTCCACCCAACGTTCCCCCAAGCCTCCCGATAAAAATGGTACCTCACTTGTGTGGGTAGGCCTAGCGCCCACGAAAGGAAATGGCCCAAAACACAACGTGGACACATCACATTTTTTCACAGAAAACAGTGACTACCTGTGGATTTTGGCCTCTAGCTCAGCCGGCACCTAGGGAAACCTAGCAAACCAGCACATTTCTGAAAACTAGACACCTAGGGGAATCCAAGATGGGGTGACTTGTGGGGCTCTGACCAGGTTCGTTACCCAGAATCCTTTGCAAACCTTAAAATTTGGCCAAAAAAACACTTTTTCATCTCATTTCGGTGACAGAAAGTACTGGAATCTGAGAGGAGCCACAAATGTCCTTCCACCCAGCGTTCCCCCAAGTCTCCCGATAAAAATGGTACCTCACTTGTGTGGGTGGGCCTAGCGCCCACGAAAGGAAATGGCCCAAAACACAACTTTGACACATCACATTTTTTCACAGAAAACAGAGGTGTTTTTTGCAAAGTGCCTACCTGTGGATTTTGGCCTCTAGCTCAGCCGGCCCCAGGGGGGGCAGAAATGGCCTAAAATAAATTTGCCCCCCAACCCCCCCGGGGAGCGACCCTTGCCTAAGGGGTCGCTCCCCTGACGTGACGGCGCAAAAAAAAAGATCCCCGGTGCCTAGTGGTTTCTGCCCCCCTTGGGGGCAGATTCACCTAAAATCGTCTGATTTGCCCCCAAGTGGGGCAGAAATGGTCTAAATACAATTTGCCCCTCCAGGGGAGCGACCCTTGCCTAAGGCGTCGCTCCCCATCTCTAAAAAAAAAACACAAAAATAAAATTAGCTCTGTCGCCTAGAGGTTTCAGCCCCACCCGGGGGCAGATCGGCCTAATAACAATAGGCTGATCTGCCCCCTGTGGGGGGCAGAAATGGCCTAAAATAAATGTGCTCCCCCACCCCCCTGGGGAGCGACCCTTTGCCTACGGGGTCACTCCCCTTGAGTGACGGCTCAAAAAAAAAGATCCCTGGTGCCTAGTGGTTTCTGCCCCCCTTGGGGGCAGATTGACCTAAAATCGGCCGATCTGCCCCCAAAGCGGGCAGAAATGGCCTAAATACAATTTGCCCCTCCAGGGGAGCGACCCTTGCCTTAGGGGTCGCTCCCCATCTGTAAAACAACAACAACAACAAAAATCCCCGGTGCCTAGTGGTTTCTGCCCCCCTTGGGGGCAGATTGACCTAATTAAAATAGGCTGATCTGCCCCCCTGGGGGTCAGAAATGGCCTAAAATACATTTGCCCCCCAGGGGAACGACCCTTCCCTTAGGGGTCGCTCCCCTTACGTGAACTTCACGCAAAAAAAGAACTCCCTGGTGTCTAGTGGTTTCTGTCCCCCTTGGGGGCAGATTGGCCTCATAAAAATAGGCCAATCTGCCCCCAAGGGGGGCAGAAATGGCCTAAATATAATTTGCCCCCTATGGGAGCGACCCTTGCCTAAGGGGTCGCTCCCTCATGACAATTTCCTTTTGAAAATTAAATCCCTGGTGTCTAGTGGGCGTTTTGACAGCCGGATTGCTTTCAATCCGGCTGCCAAAACGCAGAGAGAGACTTCAAAGGGAAGGAAATAACTTTCCTTCCCTTTGAAGCCTCTCTCGGCCTCCCCCACATGATCGGAAGAGAAATGCAAAGCATTTCTCTTCCGATCGCGCTGGAAGCTGAGCTTCCAGCGCAATGGGAGGAGGCCCTGTGACAAACAGCACGTGATCGTGCGCTGATGTCACAGGGAGGGTGGGGGGGGTCAGGGTGGAAGGGGAAGGGCTTCCCCTTCCATCCCTGCTTTGGGGGGATGGGGGGGAACCCCCTCTGGGCTGTGTGCCCAGGACATAATGGTTACGTCCTGGGCACAGCAGCACTGTGCCTCAGGACCTAACCATTACGTCCTGGGCACAGAAGGGGTTAGCTGTGTGCTGGACTCGTTTTTTTTCTGTTTTTGGGACTTTGGGTACTTTACCACTGCTGACCAGTGATAATGTGCAAGTGCTCCTGTGTAAATTGGATGTGCAATTGGCTTATTCCTGATTGGCATATTTGATGTACTAGTAAGTCCCTAGTAACCTGCACTAGAGGTGCCCAGGGCCTGTAAACTAAATGCTACTAGTGGGCCTGCAGCACCGGTTGTGCCACGTGAGTAGTCCTCTGAACATGGCTCAAACCTGCCACTGCAGTGTCTGGGTGTGCAGTTTTAAGCTGCCAATTTGACCTGGCAAGTGTACCAACTTCCCAGGCCTAAACCTTCCCTTTTTCTACATGTAAGGCACCCCTAAGGTAAGCCCAAGGAAGCCCCAAGGGCAGGGTGCAGTGTATGTTAAAGGTGGGACATGTACTGGTGTGTTTTATATGTCCTAACAGTGAAATACTGCTAAACTCAGCTTTCAATGTTGCAAGGCCTATCATTCTCATAGGTTAACATAGGGACTGCCTTTAAATAATATTTAAGTTGAGATTCCCCTTGGGAGCAGATAGAAATTTGGAGTTTAGTGTCTCTGAACTCACAATTTAAAAATACATATTTTGGCAAAGTTGGTTTTTAAATTGTCAGTTTGAAAATGCCATTATTAGAAATTGGGCATTTTCTTGATTAAACCATTCTGTGACTCTGCCTGTTTGTGGATTCCCTGTCTGGGTCAGACTGACAGTTGGGCTGTTGTGAATTACCTCTAGACAGTGAGACAAAGGGAGCTTGGTAGTAGCCTGCATATCCTGATGGGCCATCTGAGCTAGAGTGGAGGGAGGAGTGGTCACTTACACCTGAATGGGCTGTGCGTGCCCTCTCACAATGCAGTCTCCAACCCCCTGGTGTGTGTCTGGGCCTGGCCTGGGCAAGGGAGGATCTTGTGAACAACAGAGACTTTCCTTTAAAGTTTGCCTACTTCAAAGGCAGAAAGGAGTATAAGTAGTGGACCCCAAGCCCCAGACTTTTAGATTTCTTCAAGGATTCAAGGGGAACCTTTGCCAAGGAGAAGAGCGGAAGAGCTGAGGAGACGTGCTGCCCCTGCCTGTGGCTGTGCTTTGTTGGGCTATTCTGAAGTTGCTGCTTCTGCCTGTAAAAGGGGACAAAGACTGAACACTTTGTTGTGCATTCCTGCTTGAGAAGAATCTCCAAGGGCTTGAGTTGAGCTTGCCTCCTGTGGTTTAAGTCTCAGAGCAATCAAAGACTTCCTCTGCAAGCACCTGGACTCTCTGGTGAGACTCCTGCCCTGCCAAGTGGTGGCCCATCCAGTCTCTGTGCCCTTGAAAGGTGAAGCTGGTGGAAAAGGACTGAAATCCACGCAGAAAACGGTGGGCAGAGAAATTTTCGACACACCAACCACAACGCAGCTGATAAGCGTCACACTGCCGGCTTCGTGGCTGAAATCTACACTCCACGTTTTGTGGCTGGGAGACCACTGCATCGCGGGTAGAGAAACGATGTGCAACACCCACTTGTGGCTGCTAATAATGACGCAAACCCCACGCTGCGCGCTGTCCTGACACCGTGTGACCGGATTTTGAATGCCACATTGCTGGGTGTGAAAAATCAATACAAAGCCTGTCCGGACCCGAGATGCCCGCCCGGAAATTGACACATCGCTCTCTTGCGAGAGAGAAAAACAACACATTGCGCACCCAACCGGAGACGAAACGACGCATGGCCTTACTTGCTAGTAAGGAATCAACACATCACCGTTTCCATCGCACGCTCGCCTGTGCAGCTTTATTTTTGACGCAAATCAGCCACTTTGTGTAACAACAGCATTCTCACTGTTTTCTATGGATTATGTGCCAGATGTAGGTAAGTTACAAATTGCGACTTGCAATTTGCGAGTCATAGCGACTCGCAAATTGCAACTCGCAATCCGAGATGCAGAAAAGTGTCTCAGACACCTTCTGCGACTATCTATGGGGTCGCAAAGACCCACCTCATGAATATTCATGAGGTGGATCGCAGTTTGCGACCCCATAGCGAGTCTAGGCACTCACGTGGATGGTGGCCTGCTGGAGACAGTGGACCACCATATCCGTGACTGCTTTTTTAATAAAGCAGGTTTTTTTTTCTCTTTGCAGCCCGTTTTCCTTAAAGGAAAACGAGCTGCAAAAAGACAAAAATCCGAAACCATTTGGTTTCGGTTTTTCCATAGGACCACTGCCTGCTCTGAAAAAATATTTTTGTGAGCATTCACAAAGGGGAATGAGTTACCATCCACTTCAAGTGGATGGTAACTGCGAGTTGGTTTGCGACCGCTTTCGCGGTCACAAAGCAACTCTACATCGCGATGCGGTCGCAAATAGGAAGGGAACACCCCTTCCTATTTGCGAGTCGGAATCACATTTTGCGAGTCACTACCGACTCGCAAAATGTGATTCTGCATCGCGTTCAGCCTTTTGCGCCTCGCAAACTGCGTTTTTCGCCGTTTGCGAGGCGCAAAAGGCTTCCTACATCTGGCCCTAAGACTCTTATTCTTTTGAAAATTCATATCTTGACTTGTGTATGTTGGACATTGGTCGTTTTGGGCTTGTTTGATTTAGATAAATATTACCTATTTTTCTAAACTGGTGTTGTGTTCATTTTGTAGTGTTTTCACTCTATTACTGTGTTTGTTGGTACAAATACTTTACACATTGCCTTTGGGGGTAAGCCTTTCTGCTCAGGCCAAGCTACCAAGGGAGTGAGCGGGGCTTAACCAGGTGTGTGTGTCTCCTTTACCCTGATTAGATTGAGGGTCCCTGCTTGGACAGAGTGCAAACTGACTGCCAACCAGAGACCCCATTTCTAACAACTTTATAAATGTGGAAAAGTGCAAGGCATGAAAGGGCAGTAAGAAGGTTAAATCTTACACACTACTTCATTTGTAAGTGGATGAGGATTAACAAATTAATTACATGCAGTATTGAGTTTATATGTTTATGTGCTGGTATGTCCTTGTGGTCTCCAACATGTGGGAAGAAGCAGATTTTTGAGCGGTTGAGAGCCGTTAAAAATGGTGATCAAGGCTACTCAGTGGCTAGGCACTGTATGGAGAAGCACTCCCAAGACACTGAGGCACTTTCTTTTTTTTGGCATTGACAGGGTGGTCCTAACAGCAAGAGGAGTCAACATGGAAAAGAGACTTCGAATTATGGAGTCAGAATATATCATTTGCCTCAACAGCAGGGCCCCTGGGAGTGTTAATTTGGATGAAGAACTGTTTTTCCATATTGATTGGGTCTCCATCATTTCAGGATTAATCTGACTATTGGATGTAACTATCAATTGAGATTATGGGTTCAATTGGTTCCTACTGATTGTCAACCATACCGTTTGGGATGTTCTTTTTTATTGATCATTTAAATATGTTATAACTTTGGATTGAGATGACTGTGCTCCACTTTGATATATATTTGTTGTGCACAAACCCCCTTTTGTCTTGTCATATTTTGTTTTTCATTTTTATATTTTTATTTTTATTATTTTTTGTCCAGCTGTTTTTGGCCACTTGGTCTGGTTTGTCTATAGTAATTTAATGATTAATGGATTATACCATTATGTGGGTGAATTAATTTTTGTTAGAAATGCAGAAATTAAATTACATATACATATATGAAAATTAAGAATAAGGAAATCAGAATTATAAAGTTAATAGGATCAATTGATTTGTTATGTAACATAATTTTGATAAGTAATACCATTAGGTGGGATTTTTTTAATTGAAATGTTAAATTAATATGTATGTATATAATAATTAATACAAGAAAATTATGAATTTCCATTTTTAGAGATGATGTCACCACATTTGCGAAATCAAGAAGATGAATGAATAGTTTTTGTTATGAATTGTGTATCTCATTGTGAGATAAGATGGGTGATAGTCTTTCTACTATATATTATGTATTTGGGGTGATTTGTGCTTTTTAAGGCTGGTGGGGCACTTTGAAAGTAAGAGCCTCTTTGTTCCTGAGAAGAGGGCTTGTTTTTGTGTATCATTGGTGGTGCCAACTACCACAACTCGCACCGACTCCCCGAATCTTTGCGTTGCAGCATGTAGCCAGTACACGCTGAGATCCATATTTTATATATATATATATATATATGTATATATACCTACATACATAAATATTTTACATAATGATGTGACGGTCATCACTCTATAGTTACTACAGTTATAATTAGGACCTACTTACCATAGGAAGACCATTTTTTGTGTTTACTAATAACTTTGGTGCCATTTGACAAATCTTAACAAAACTTTTTAAAAAATGGTCATCCACATCAGCTTCTTCCTGGAAAGTTTTGGGGTGATCTGTCAAGTGGGTGCTGAGAAAAAAAGAAGGGCCCAAAAAAACAGTGATACCGCAAAAAACAGCTGTATGAAATTGCATCACATTTGATAGAAAGCTACGTGTTGGTACAGAACTAGTATTTTTAATGATTTGATGTAAATTCGGTTAGTAGTTTTTCAAAATTAAGGTTAAAAAACTAAATCTGGACAGCTGAGTTCACAGGACTCATGTGAGAGTCCCGCATTCATGCAACTTTAGAAAGCATAGTGATCTGATTGGCCAAGGGGGCTTTTTCCCACATTGGTCACCTCGCTCCTGCAGAAGTGAGAGCTCCAGTGGCATCAAAAGAAATGTTGCAGTGACCAATTCAGGACTAGTGGACTTAGAACCCTGCTCTGAAAAAGTGTTTAATAAAACAATATAAGGGGGCAGGGTAGGGACACCCTTTCCCCTCCAACTTTTGTGGGGAATCCCAGAGGGATCCCATGGGGCTAAAAAAGAAAGTGTTTTTTTTTCCTGCGTTTTCCCGCTGGATCATTGTTAGAAAAAAAAATGTTTTTTTTTACTTTTTATATTTTTTTAGTAAATGATCCCCGGGTTTGGCCTGGAGACAATACATTTATTTGTATAAATATGGTAAGGGGCATACATGCCCCCCCAAGCCGTTTTTTTGGCCACAGGGACCCCGCCCCTGGTCCTGTTGCATTTTTTGAAGAGGATGCGGGCATGGGGCCTCCTCTCCTGGCTTATTTCAGACCTGGACACATCCAAAGCCTGTTGCTCAGTGTATGTTTTTAGAAGTGGAGGGGGCCCAGGCCCTGATTATTACCCGAGGAGCCTTCCTAGGGCCCACAGTAAGTTCAAAAGGGGAGGGGGCATACGGCTCCCTTCCCTGTGCCTCTATGATGCCCTGGGGACCCCATTCCCTAGTGCCGTTTCCAAATTAGGGGAGGGAGGCATCCCTCAGATTGGCCTTGGGGACCCCCATCCTCCAGGGCCAGATCTGAGCTGTGTCCTGAATTTGCATGAAATCCTACAAGTAGTCTGACATTATCTGAATTCAGTTAAACTGTCCTGGTGCCCCAAGCAATATATTGATAATTAAAGTTTAACCAGTTCATTCTCAAAATTATCTTAAACTGAGAGCATCTAACAAATCAACACTTTTCTTATGATGATTTCCAGAACAAACCAAAGACCATAGGCATATGCCTCACTAATCCTGAGAGTCAATTTGAACCAATCACTGTCTTGATATCCTCAGGAATATTTTTCTTGAATACTGGAATCTGCAAAAATTGAGCAAAATCAATATTCATATAACCTCCAGAACCTTCAGAATCCAAAAGCCCTAATGCTACCTTTACCTGCCCTCTGACAAAATCATCTTCATTTTAATTATCATGTGTGCCACAGCTGAATGCATCACATTCACTACCCATCTGGGAACTTACTTCCATTCGTCACTCAACAAGACAGTACTTTCCATTGTAGAATAATCTATTTTTGCTGGCTGTACACGTTCAATAGGTAACATCACTCACACTTGACTTTTAATAGTCCTGGATTTACTGCAAAATGACTTGATCTTTCACAATACAAGCACAAACAATTTACTCATCTTTGCCTGCCTCCTCTTTAGAGTTTAGATGTGGGCTCTCATATGTTGTCTAATTGGATTGGCTCTGATGTCTCAGTAGCTCAGTTCTCTTCTACCATAGGTCAGTGTTAGAAATGGGGTTTTTAGTTGGCAGTTAGCTTGCACTCTGTGCAAGAAGGGACCCTCACTAGTCAGGGTAAAGGAGATACACACTTAGATAACCCCTGCTCAACCCCTTGGTAGCTTGGCACAAGCAGCCAGGCTTATCTCAAAGGCAATGTGTAAAGTATTTGTACCAACACACATAGTAATACAGTGAAAACACTACAAAATGGACACCACACCAGTTTAGAAAAATAGGCAATGTTTATCTAAATCAAACAAGACCAAAATGACAAAAATCCAACATACACAAGTGCAAGTGAAGATATGGATTTTCAAGAGAAGAGTCTTACTCCATAGAAAACAATGGAAACGTTTAATTTAAGGTAAGGAGTAGTGAACTTATATGTCACCCCACTCTCCTTCCACAGAGACTTCGTATGAGTGGATATGAAGTTGGAACCCCTATCAGATACCACCTTCCTGGGGAACCCCATGTGGGTAAAACCCCCCCACAATGCATATCCCACCATAGGGGCTGAGATTGACCTCAGAGGTATCGCTTCTGGGTATCGGGCGGCATGGTCCACCAAGACCAGGATAAACCTGTTGCTCATGGCAGTCTTGGGATCCAGAGGCCCCACAATGTCAATACCCACCTTTTCAAAAGCGGTGCTGACAACAGGAAAAGGATGAGGAGAGTCTTACATTTACATCCACTCTTTCCACTTGCCTGACAAGTTCGGCAAGACCTACAATATGCATCAGATTGCCTTCGCATTTGGGGCCAGTAAAAGTGGGTGATAAGCCTCTCAAAGGTCTTGTCCTTCCCCAAATGTCCAGCTAAAGGCACATCATGAGCCAGACACAGTAGAAAAGCTCTGAAGCACTGGGGTACCACCAGCACACAGGCTGCCCCAGGTTCAGCAACCTTAGGCTCACTATATAGGAGGTCATCCTCCCAATAAATCAGATGTGAACCAGACTCCTTGCCAGGTGCCTGGTCTGCATCCTGCCGCCACAAACCCTCCAGATTAGGGCAGGTCTTTTGTGCCTCACAGAATGCTTCCCTGATAGGTCCCCCTTCCTGCTGCTACTGAGTCCACTCAAGGACCTCCCCCAGCTCAGCCACCAGTTCACATGTAGGCTCCAGGGTATCCCCCTCAGGTTCAGCCCCCTCCTGGACTACGGGAACTTCTGGGGCCCGTTTCTCATGCCCCTTGCCCTTCCTCCTTCTGGCAGACACCTGGGCCACTCGTTCAGGCTCCAGGGCCTCCTGATCATCCTGACGGCCTGCTAATAACCGGGTGAACACACACACCCACCCAGGCAAACCCAACATCTCCAAGTGAAACCTGTGTCCCACCTCCTTCCAAGGGGAATCCTCCAGGTCATTGCCAAGCAGACAATCTACAGGCATAGTTGGACTCACAGCTACCCTCAGGGAACCTGAGACCCCCCCCACTCATAGGGAACCTGCGCCACTTTGCACAGGCACTCAGAGTTGCCTACTGCAACTACTTGGTGAAATACATGGAAATCTATCTGCTCTTCAGACACCAGGTGACTTCTCACCATAGTCACATCGGCTCCTGTGTCTCTCAGAGCCTCCACCCTCTGTCCATTGATGGTCACCCATTGCCCGTACTTTTTAGTGTTCTCAGGCACAAGAATCCTCTGGACCATCTCACTGTCCCCTAGTGAGACAAGGGTAATCTCAGCTGGCTCCCACCCACCTGGAACCAACTCCTCCCCAAGAGCTACACTGGCCAAACCCTGCGTCTGAACACCTATGGGTGCCTGTGTCCTCTTGGGAAATTTGGGATACCCCCTCATGTGACCCACTTGATCACATGCAAAGCACCTCCGGGAGCCCCTCTCTGCAGGTTTCCTTGTAGAGACCCATGGTTTCCCTTGTATGGTGGGCTGGGAATCCTTACCCTGGGAACTAGGTTGGGGCCCTTTAGAGAACTCCCCCTATTTACCCTTCCCACTCCACTTCTTCTGATGGGTACCCTGCCTACCCTTGGCATGGTCTCCCCCATACCACTTCTGGACCCTGGTGCTCTCCAACCGGTCCGCCTCCTGCGCAAGCTTTCTGGGGTCAGTCAGCTTGCTGTCAATCAGGTGCTGACACAGCTCTGGAAAACAAAGACTGGGAAATGCTCCAAAGCAATCAAATTGTACAGCCTCTCAAAGGCTGTCACCTTGCTGCCCTTCACCCAACGATCCAGTGACCTGCAAAAAGAATCACCACATTCCAACCAGATTTTGGATTCCTTCTTTTTGTAAGACCTAAAATTGTACTTGTACTCCTCAGGGGTGAGACCATAACTTGTGAGTAGGTGTAGGAAGCTGGCTGTGTATATACTATCTAAAAGTGAGAGATAGTGTGCACAAATTCCAGTGGTTCCCCAAGAGGATTGACAGAGGCAATAATAAATAATACTACTGCTCTATTTGTGGTAGTGTGGTCAAGCAGTTAGGCATATCAGAGGGTAGTGGTAAGCATTTGCTGTACACACATAGACAATAAATGCGAACACACACTCAATGACTTAACTCCAGGCCAATAGGTTTTTATATAGAAAAATATTCTTTTTTTAATTCATTTTAGAACCACAAGATCCAGAATGCAGGTAAGTACATTAAATGTAAGGTACTTTGCATAGGTAAATATAGGACTTGAATAAAAACAGTATTGTACACAGTTTGTCATAAAATGGCAATAAGCTATTTTAAAAGTGGATACAGTGCAAAATTCAACAGTTCCTGGGGGAGGTAAGTACAGGTTAGTTTGTGAGGTAAGTAAAGCACTTACAAGTTCAGTCTCCGGGGCATAGGCATCCCACCTTTGGGGGTTTAAGTCAACCCCAAACACCCAGCACCAGCAACACAGGGCCGGTCAGGTGCAGAGGTCAAAGAGGACCCAAATAACATAGGTGCCTACGGAGACTAGGGGTGCTCTGTTCCCAGTCTGCTAGCAGGTAAGTACCTGCATCCTCGGGGAGCAGAAAAGGGGGTTTTTGTAGAACACTGGGGGGTCCCAAACAGGCACACAAAATACACCCTTAGCGGCACAGGGGCGGCTGGTTGCAGTGTGCAAATAAGGTGTCGGGTTTTGTATTGAAATCAATGAAGGGACCCTTGGGCCAGTCTGACGATGCAGGCAGGGCACAGGGGGGCTTCTCAGGCCAGCCACTGACTGGGCAAGGGTGAGGGCCACCTGCTGGTCACTGCTGCACCTGTGGTTGGTTCTTCACAGGCCTGGGGGCTGTGGGTGCAGTGCTTCTTCCAGGCGTCGGGTTCTTTGTTACCGGGCAGTCATGGTCAGGGGGGTCCTCTGGATTCCCTCTGCAGGCGTCGTCATGGGGGTGCAGGGAGGTCGGCTCAGGGTGGACACGTCGTTGAAGTCGCCTGGGGGTCCTCTCTGCAGTGTTGGTTTCTCTGGACACGGGCCGGGGGTGTTGGGTGCAGAGTGGGGGGGACTCACGCTTCTGGAGTGAAGTGAGAGTCCCTTTAAAGATGGTTTCTTCTTGTTCCTTTAGACAGGACCACTGTCCATGAGAGTTTCTTGGTCCTTTGGAATTGCAGGGCAGTCCTCTGAGTCGGCAGAGGTCACAGCTAGTGGAGATGCCCACCCCGGACACAGCCCCCACTTTTGGCAGCAAGTCCAGAGGAGTTAAGGAGAAAAACAAGGAGGAGTCACCCTCCAGCTAGGACAGTCCCTAAGGTGTCCAGAACTGAGGTGACCCCTTCCTTAGAAAATCCTCCATCTTGGCATGGAGGATTTAGCCCAATAGGATTAGGGATGTGCCCCTTTCCCCATAGGGAGGAGGCACAAGGAGGGTGTAGTCACCATCAGGGACAGTAGCCATTGGCTACTGCCCTCCAGCCCTAAACACACCCCTAAATCTAGTATTTAGGGGCAACCCTGAACCCAGGAAATCAGATTCCTGATGACCTAACAAGAAGAACGACTGCTGACCTGAAAACCCCGCAGAGAAGAAGGAGACGACAACTGCTTTGGCCCGAGCCCCACCGGCCTGTCTCCAGATTCAAAGAACCTGCAACGCATCCTGCGGGCCTAGAGAGATAACTGCTCTCTTGAATCATTTAGAAGAAAATAGACATAAGGTTTCCCCAGCAAAATTACAGTATTGCAAGAAAGAAGTCCTGTACTTAGGTTACCACATTTAGAAAGGTGTACAGAAAGTGTCATAAGAGAGAATCTCAAACAATATGAAAATGAATGCCCCTGCAACACAGGAAGAAGACCAAATATTGTCTGGGAATGGTTGGCTACTGTTGTCAGTGGATTCCTAATGTTTCCCTTTTTGGCCAAGCCTTTACAGAGGATGACATACAAAGATGTGTCTGATCCGGTACCAATGAATGACAACTGATTATGTGCCTTCACAGAGCGGAGAGAAAGCTTATGCTGAGCCCCAGCAATGCCTGATTATAACAAATGTCTTTCTTTATTTTTCTGTGAAAGGGGTGGATGTGCTTTCTCAGTTTTAACACAGCATGTGGTTTATTTTTCTGCTACACTTGATCATGTGGAATCAGAGCTGCCTGGTCGTTTGAAGGTGGTCGCTGCCCTGAGCGTCAGCATCAAACAAAGAGAAAGCATTGTTATGGGTCATCCCCTGAATGTTTTTATTCCCCACTCAGTGGAAATTTTGTTGACCAGGACAAAAACCCAATACTTAACAAGTGCATGTTTGACCTGCTACAAGTGGGGTATACTTGCATCTCCAAATGTGAGTCGTAAATGTTGTACAGTTCTACACCCTGCTACATTATTGTCAAATACTGTTGAAAGTGCAAGTGACCAGGAGGATGAGGTTGAGCATGACTGTCTCAATGTGACTGAATTGTGCACCAAACTAAGACCTGACATTCAAGATGTTTCTTTAGATTAAAATTATTATACCATGTTTGTTGATGGCTCCTGCTTAAGAGATGAAGATGGTACCCTGAGAGCTGGTTATGAGATTTGTACAGTCTCAGGTGTCATAGAAGCCTATTCAGGCTTACTATAGCATGCTGTGTTTTTGGACAGCTCAAAGTGTCAATTTTTACTGATAATATGGTTTTGGTGTTGTTCATGATTTCAGACAGTTGTGGTCCCAGCGAGGGTTCATGACCTCCTCTGGATCCCCTATGTGGAACAGTGATAAGAGTTACAATCTGTTGAATGCATTACAGTTGCCTGCAAAAATTGCCGATGTGAAGTGTATGGCTCACAGAAAGTCTACTGATTATGCAACCTTAGGCAGTACCTATATGATGAAGTCACCATATATTGTGCTCTTAGTTGTACCTCCTTCAATGGAGAATGGAATAGAGGAGCAACTCATCAGACAAGTCAAAATGTTCTATTAACTGCTGCTGATACATGGGAGGAAGTAAATAGATTGTAGGAAGAAGTGTCAGAGGAACAGAGAGACAAGAGAGGATCTCAAACAATATGAAAAGGAATGCCCCTGCAAAACAGGAAGAAGACCAAATATTTCTGGGGATGGTTGGCTACTGTTGTCAGTGGATTCCTAATGTTTCTCCTTTTGGCCAAGCCTTTACAGAGGTTGACACACAAAGATGTGTCTGATCCGGTACCAATGGATGACAACTGATTATGTGCCTTCACAGAGCTGAGAGAAAGCTTATGCTGAGCCCCAGCAATGACTGATTATAACAAATGTTTTTCTTAATTTTTCTGTGAAAGGGGTGGATGTGCTTTCTCAGTTTTAATAAAGCCTGTGGCTCTTATTTTTCTGCTACACTTGATCCTGTGTAATCAGTGCTGCCTGGTTGTTTGAAGGTGGTCGCTGCCCTGAGTGTCAGCATCGAACAGAGAGAAAGCATTGTTATGGGTCATCCCCTGAATGTTTTTATTCCCCACTCAGTGGAAATTTTGTTGACCAGGACAAAAACCCAATACTTAACAAGTGCATTTTTGACCTGCTACAAGTGGGGTATACTTGCATTTCCAAATGTGAGTCGTAAATGTTGTACAGTTCTACACCTTGCTACATTATTGTCAAATAATGTTGAAAATGCAAGTGACCAGGAGGATTAGGTTGAGCATGACTGTCTCGATGTGACTGAATTGTGCACCAAACCAAGACCTGATATTCAAGATGTTTCTTTAGATGAAAATTATTATGTCATGTTTGTTGATGCTCCTGCTTAAGAGATGAAGATGGTACCCCGAGAGCTGGTTATGCAATTTTTGTACAGTCTCAGGTGTGATAGAAGCCTCCTGAATTTGAGGAACCTTTTCTGTCCAAATAGTCAAATTGTTCAGGCTTACCACAGCATGCTGTGTTTTTGGACAGCTCAAAGTGTAAATTTTTACTGATAATATGGTATTGGTGTTCTTCATGATTTCAGACAGTTGTGGTCCCAGAGAGGGTTCATGACTTCCTCTGGATCCCCTATGTGGAACAGTGATAAGTGTTACAATCTGTTGAATGCATTACAGTTGCCTGCAAAAATTGCTGATGTAAAGTGCATGGCTCACAGAAAGTCTACTGATTATGTAACATTAGGCAGTACCTATATGATGAAGTCACCAGATATTGTGTTCTTAGTTGTACCTCCTTCAATGGAGAATGGAATGGAGGAGCAGCTGATCAGACAAGTCAAAATGTTCTGTTAACTGCTGCTGATACATGGGAGGAAGTAAAGAGATTGCAGGAAGAAGTGTCAGAGGAACAGCACCAAAGTTGTGTCAGAGCGGGATGTGTTAAAAGAAATGAAGATGATCTTTGGGTTTAAAGTGATGAAAAAGCAGTGTTGCCAAATAGCTTACTGACCCCTATCGCTAGATAGTATCATGGACAGGAACATATAAGTAGAGATGCAATGATCAGAACATTCAGACAAACATGGTTTAACCCCAGATTCAGAATGATTGCACAAGCCGTATGCTCCAGATGTGTCACATGTCAACAGATGAATGCATAAAAACACACAGTTCTTACACTGAGTCACATTGGTAGATCAGGACGACCGTTCAACAGAATGCAGCTGTGTTTTATCGGGCTACCTGTGTCCCATGATCTGAGATATCTCTTAGTCATCGAATGCATTTTTTCACATTGGGTTAAAGCCTTCCCCACTAGGATAAATAAAAGTCTCACACTGGCAAAGCTGTTACTTATGGAGTTAACACCCCAATGCGGTTTCCCAACTTCTCTGGAACCAGACTGAGGAACTCATTTCAAAAGTGAGGTTCTAAAAATGGTGTGTGGCATTACAAGCTGAGCAAAGATTGCATTGCAGTTATCAACCAGATGATTAAGAACTTGCTGAGCAGGTTGATAGAACGCTGAAGTCCAGATTGGCAAAAGTATGCGCATCCATAACAATGAAATGGCCAGATGCTTTGCCTCTTTACTTAATGAGTATGCAGAGTACACCCGACTGAAAGACTGGGTTGCCCCACATCAGATTATCATGGGCAGGGCCATGAGATTGCAAGCAATGCCGGCAAACGTGCTTGTGAACATTACGGATAACTTGGTGCTGGATTATTGCAAAAGACTGTATGATGTTTTTTGTTCCATGTCTCATCAGGTTAGAGAAGCCACAGCACAGCTGCAGCAGGAGCTTTGTCATGACCTGCATCCAGGCAACTGGGTCATGATCAACAAGCATGTAAAGAAAATATGCTTGGAACCTCGTTGGAGTTGGTTTTGGTAACCACTACAACTGTGAAGTATGCAGGTCTCCCTAACTGGGTGAATGTAGGCCACCCTTGCAAAGTTCCAGGTTCCCTAGATGAAACAGCACCTGAACAGGAGGATCGGTTACAGTGAGTGAGAGGGATCAGGTTAGTCAAGCTATTGGGACCGGACAAGTGGCTGCTACAGCATGGTCTGATGGGGTTCTGAGTGTGTCAGCAATAATGAGTGGCACAGAAGGGTCGAGACAAAATAGGCTGACTCATACTAGCTCAGATGCTGACAAAGGACCAGTTGCTGAAAGTAATAGAGCTGTACCTGGAGACAATTGGCCTAAAGAGCAAACTGTGCCAGCTGTACAAGTGTCTCTAACTATAGCTGAAGAAGCTGAAGAGTCAAGTGAAAGTGATAGTGATGCTGAGAGTCGAGTAAACAGAAGATCAAAGGGAAAGACAGTGCCAAGACGAAAGTACACATCTCCTCAATGGACATGTTTTGCTGCCAATGACTGTCACCTTTTGTTTCAACAATCTGAATCCAATTCTGTATTCTTGAGTGTGAAATTGCTTTGGAATTGAACTTTGAAATCTATTTGCTGCTTGATGAACAAATACATTACATTTTGGAAGTGATTATTAGTGATTATGAGCTGTGCCTTTATTAGAGACACTTGAACATTTAGTAGAAGTTTTTGGAAATTTGCAAGTAAAGAAAACTGTTGATGAACTTTCTATAAGATCAAGGAACTTTGTTGATATATGCCTTAAAATAGGACAAAATGGCCACAGCACACAGAATGTAATGTCCAACAGTATAGCAAGAATAGATATTCCTGGTGTCGTATTGCAGGTTAAGGAAGTATGAAGTTGAAGAGAGTCTCAAGTCTTTTTTGCGGATGGTGTCTTTATTTGTAGGTGTTTAGAGATCATTGTGTCATCATGGAGATACAGCCCATTGTGTCATCATGGAGATACAGCCAACACGTGTTTCGTCACACAGGTGGCTTCATCAAGGCTTTTAAATAGTAGTAAACCTGCAAGTAGTATGGCTGCCCAAGCAGCTTCAGGTGCGTATGGTAAAAAGTACGTGTAGTAAAGCCGGTATACAAGGCCCTGATACGCCTGTAATCGTAACCTGAAAACAAGAGTAGCGACGAGCTTCCTGATGACACAATTATCTCTAAACACCTACATATAAAGACACCATCTGCAAAAAAGACTTGAGACTATACTGTTGGACATTACATTCTGTGTGCTGTGGCCATTTTGTCCCATTTTGTCCTAGGGTACTCCTAGTACCCGTTTTGGTGCCTACTGGGTAGTAAGGCACTGGGCCAGTTTGCACCAGACTTTGCTTTGTACCTCTTTACTTAGTAATAATTATTTGTTTACTGCCTAGAAGTGCGGCGCCTCTCACCCTTACTACCCTTGTGTCTCTTTTTCCAGGTTATGATATGCCTTAAAATACACATTTTTGATTTTTACTTTGCTCACAAATAAAAAGTACTGAAAGGAGACAGTGATATCTTAAAGCTGCTTTACATTTTTGATTTCTGACTTCATGATTTTTGAATTTGGACTTCTGGTCTGGAACTAGAGAACTCATGGAGTCAAGTTGAAATTAGAGTAATAAATATAAATACATATGCATAGATTTAGTAGTAGTGACAGTTATCATTATTTTATGAATGCTTATTGGATTGTTTGTTGATACTAAATGATTCAGAAAAGATTACATTTGCAAGTGCTCTGAACATAGCAAATTCCACTGTGGATGAGAATCCACTTTACAATGATAAGAGAATTTACACAGAGATTGTTTCAGAGGTGACTTAGCAGCAAATGTTTATTACAGACTGTTGTATGAGGATGTTGGCACATGGAAGCTAGATTTGCATGCATTTGTCTTAATCAGTGGGTAAGGGAATCACATATCATAGTTTACCCCTAAGCTATTGAATGTCCTGTAGTTTGCTACTAATACAGTTTTATCAACAGGAGTAATATCAATACTTGTATTCTAATTATGGTTTGGTGTTTTCAATTGTCCCCATCATGAAGTGTTTGAGTAACACTGCCAAGACAAAGAGCATTGACACAGTGAAGTATCCTTTGAGCCTACATTGGCATTTGGTACAGTTTATGCATATAAGAACAATTTGACATGCTCACTTAGCCCAGTAGAAAAGGAATAAATTGAACAAGTTGAGGAGAGGAGAAAAGCAATGAAGGCAAAGATACAAAATGGAATAGGTTTACAAAATTGGGAAAAGGAGGCAACACATTCAGTAGCCAGAAATAAAGGATTTCTGGCTATAGATTGGCAACCTGTAGGTAGATTACGTATATATAGACCTAGATCAAAGACTGACACATGTTTTGTAAGAAGTAGTGAACGTAGACGTGTATTTTTGTTTGAAAGTGTTTGGACTTTTATTCTGAATGTGGGAAAAATTCCTATTACAAGCTGCTGAAAGGCTGGTATGGTATCTTTTCCAAAGATTTATCATGTGGACCATTTTAATGATCCTGTATGGAGTAATAAATCAAACACCAGATTCAAGAGTAGCTAGTGCTCAAGAGATTGTAGGAAATATTTTTGGTGCCATAATTCCATCAGAAGGTGTTCTCTTGAATGATCTCAAGATTAGGAAGTTGTCAACAATATTAGATTATCTACAGACACCACAGGTGTCATATTGGTAATGGACAAAGAAATGGTTGTTGTAACATCAATAGTTTTGCAAAATTGCCTTGCGTTAGACATTCTTCTTGTAAAGGAAGGCGTACTTTGCAAAACGTTACATGTGCAACAATGTTGCACTTACATAACTGACAATTGTAAGGATATAAGTATGTACATATTAAACATGACTGGCTTGAAACAGGACCTGAAGGAGTTAACTGCGACAGATGCATGGGAAGCAATAGGTAGTAATTTTTCAGCCATTGGAAAGTGGTTTGGAAATCTAGGAAAGAGGTATTGTGGGAATCATTTTGAGAACCCTATTGATCATGGTTTTGTGTGTTCTAGCTGCAGTTTGAAGTTACAAACTATACAATAAGCTGAAAGAGAAAAGAGTGAGGAGTAGACAGAGAAAAGAGGAGATTCAATGGAGACTAGGAGAAGCATGTATTATAGTAACATCAAGCAATTAGAGGACTTCAGAAGACCTTACCTGAATAAGCCTCTGGAATTTGGAGCTGCCTCATTGAAAATGAGAGGTAGAGTATTTTCTGATGGCTTGATTTGCCATCAAAGGGGGGACTGATGTAGTTAAAATGTTAGTACTGTCCCTAATGTCACAACAGTCATCTATATGTGACACTTTATGCAGTATGTTAACCTAAGTACCAATAGTTTGAATGTAGAAGCTGCACTGACAAGTGAATTTAGATGTGCATTTGTTTAGACTGATGTTAGAAAACCTGGTGGCATTAAAGCAAAAGTGTATGTTTGATGGATTAAACTGATATTATGACATAAGTTAGATTATAGACCAATACAATGTATTGAGACAATATCAAATTTCGGATGGCTTATGATTTAAATGTGCATGTAAAAATAGAGAAATGTAGTTCTGCATTACACTGACTGAAATGTATTGACAGAGTTATTTTATTTAAAGTTGCTGAAATCTAAATGCCAATGAAGAATTATTAATGTAGAAATTATAGTTTGCATATTAAAATGTGTTTATTTGATGTATTAATATGCTATATTAATTTACTTGTGTTAGTCTAAGTGAGGCTTCCTAAGCCTGTATTTCCTGACTGAGCAGGAAATGCTGATTCATTTGTTCACATGAACCCTTCTATAAGACTTCATTCCCATGAGAAGACTACCTTGGTAATAGACCCCTATGGTTTTAGACATAGAGAGAAATGAAACAATGTCCTTGAATGTAGAACATCCTGTATTGTGGACTGATAGTATATACGATTGTTTCAAACTCATGTGGAGCTCCATGGATGGAAGATGTCCTCATGAGATACTTAGGAAAATATTGAATTGTTGCAGTTTGGAGTTGTGTGATCAATTTCTACTGGGTTATGTCCCTTCAACGTAACATGGACTGTTACCTTTGACAAATCAGAATACCGTATGAACTTTAATATACTGATGTCCTGCTGGGCTTTAGTCAGAAATCCCTACAGATTCCTGAAGATGAGAAGCTGAGCCCCTGTTCCTGTACCCCGCATGCTGTGCCCCAGTCCACTGCAGGAGACTCGATTAAGCTTCTGACCGGCTGACACATTCTCTTTTTAACTATCTTTTGCCCACCCTAGTTAGTAGCTTTTGCCCAAGATTATTTTCTTTTTGCCCTTTTTGTTCTTTTTGTCTTTTGCCCACATGTGTTCCGCCCCACACATATCTTTCCCTGATTTGGCCAACTGTAGGGTTTCCCTGTGCCCATAAAAATTATGACTCTGTTGAAATGTATTTATGTTTGCCAATCCTGATGAGTGACTAATTCCTGTATCTCTAATAATATTTTTAATGTTTCGCATTCTTCTTCTTGAAGGGTTAGTGCTATTAATCTTTGTCCAATTAAACTTATTTCATCACTGTGGGAAACCCTTTGTAATTCTGTATCTATATAACTTGGTCTTGCAAATTGTCTACATGACTTTGAGACTGAGTTTGTAATAAATTCCTTAACTTTATTCCTGGCTGGAGTTTTTGTTCCAAGGCCACATTGGTCATGGTGTGTAACTTGATTGGGTTTGCATTGAAATTAGTAGTCCTACCATAACCTATGCTGGGTCCAAAGATCCATTGACCATGAGAGGGCATTGATTCTTGCGAAGGATGAAAATGTTCCAGCAAATCTTCCAAAGGTTTATCATGCGAAACATTTCGATGATCCTGTCTGGAATTCAAAGACATACCCCATAACTAAGAGAGGTGCTAGTGATTCAGAAGTTGTAGGAAACATTTTTGGTGCATTGATTCCATCTGTAGGAGTGATCTCAAGATAAGAAAGTTGTCAACATTGTAGATAAGTTGTCTTCTGATAGCGCAGGTGCCTTCTTGTTAGCGGATACTGAAATGGTTGTGATAAGATCAATGGTTTTGCAGAATCATCTTGATTTAGACATCCTTCTCACAAAGGAGGGTGGAGTCTGCAAGGTGCTGAAAGTTCAACAATGTTGTACTTTCATCCCTGATAATAGCAAAGAGCTGAAGAAGTAAATTAAGAACATCACTGATCTGAGAGAAGATCTGATGGAGTTAAAGCAACAGGTGTCTGGAAAGCCGTAGGCAGTGGATTTTCAGCAGTTGTAAAGTGGTTTGGGAATCTAAGGATTTGTATATTGGTAGTATCTTGAGACCTTTGCTGATAATTGCCCTTGTATCATGGTGATATTTGGATCTTTCAAGTTGTGCAAAGGAATACAAAGAAAGAGAGGAGACAAGGGGAGAAAACATAAACAAATAGAACTTGGGAATAGATGAAATTGCTATTACGGTGACATTAAGCAGATAGAGGGATCCAGAAGATCTTTCCTGGTTCGACCTCTGAGATTTTGATCTGTCTCATTGATAAGAGAGAATATAGATTGATGTGATGGCTTGAGTCACCATCAGAGGGGGATTGGTAAAGCAGAGAATTGGCTACTGTCTTTGACGTCACAATGATGATCTATATGTGACCATAACAAAAATATCACATGTGAATTAATGACAAAGTAATGTGAAAGTGGTGAACTTGAAGTCAATAATGAGGTGCGTTCACTGTAATGTTAGAGTAAATGTGTGTGGTAGAATCATATTAATTGAAATGTGACCATTGATTGTGATTTTACAACCATCCTCATGTTGCTAGAAAGTGTTTAACTTCAAAATGATAATGAATTTCATAACATGTGTGCCTTAATGCTGTAGGTTAATATTGATGAATGGATTTCCCCATCATATTCATTCACGCGTGTTAATAGTTCTATTTTGTTTTGTATTTACTGTAACATGATGTTTAAAAGGAGAATGTATTTGACATTTTATAATGCAGAAGTTAAAATTCATAAAGTAAATTGAATTAAATGTGTAATTCTAATTCTGTGTTAGCTTAACTTTACTAGGCCTAGAAATCTTCATAAAGTGAGAACTGTTTTCCTTTTCTTCTATTGTGCCATTTCAGTGCAGGTGGCTTTCATGTGAAATGTTAGTTTGGAAATAGATGTGTTATTGTCTTATTCATAGAGAGCCTGAGAAAGCAACTTTGGAGATGGTACTTGGAGGGACAAAGTATGTAAAGACTGTCACTATTCATGATGTTGCAAAGTTGTACAGGAGTCCAAGGACAGCTACCTTCCCATGATGGTCCTTGGAATGCAGGAGATTGTTTCAAGTTTGTCATGCAATGTGAGGAGACTATACCACGTGATTGCCTGATTTTTGGGCATTGCCAATGAACTAATCATTGTTTTAACTTGGACTTTCACTGACTGATTTTAGGCAGAAGACTGATTCCCTTGGAGAGGTACAGACCTCTTTACCCTATCCTGCCTCCCCCATGCTTTTCTGAGAGTGTCATAGGCTTATATCTGACCAGCTGAGAAGACTCTCAACCAAGCTTCTGAAATGCTGACATCTTCTCTTTTTACAAATCTTTTGCCCTCATTAGTTAGCTTCTTTGTGCCTCAAATTAACTTTTTCCAGGTTCCTTTATCCTGTTTTGCTCTTTAATATTTGCCCTCATGTCCTGAAAGTAGGGAGAATTACCATGGGCCCTTTCTAGTTTAGTTAGATAATATTCACTTGCAATAATGAGTGAAAAGAGATTTCAGTGTTTCTTCTCAGAACATCACATTGTTGTTGGTAGTTGCATTGCAGTAATTGAATGTCTAGTTTGCCTTATGGCAATCCGTCTTAATTTCTTCTGTCACATCAGTCACCCCCAGGTGATTATGGCCCTCATTATGACATTGGCGGTAAAAGCCGTTTACCGCCGTGCAGAAGACCGCCAACACACCGCCGCGGAATTCCGCCACAGCTATTATGACCCACAGTTCGGAATCCGCAAAAATTCAGACACCCACACAAGTCCGCCGCACCAAAGGTCAGTGATAAACTGGCGATAACAAATCCGACACCGTCACGCCAACAGAAATACGGCCACACTATCACGACACACGAATCAACGCGGCGGTCTTTCAACCGCGGTATTTCATTGGCGGTACACACCGCAGCGCTCAAAAAACACACACTCTTACAAAACACAGCCACATTGGACAATTCAAAATACACACACCTGATACACATACACACACCATTCCCACACACTCAATACACTATAAAACACACACCCACATCACCCACAAACCCTTACGACCACAAATCACGAACGAAAGCCAGAGAGAGACACCACCATCAACAACACTAGCATCCACAGGCACACAACACCATCACCCACATAACTTCCACGCACCTCACACAACACCCCACTACATATCAGCACACATATCACCCGGGTAGAACCACAGCTATTCGGATCACAGGTGCAGCACACCTCCATTGCAAGGAAGATGGAGCTATGGCGAAGAATAGTGGACTGGGTCAATGCAGTGGGACAGCACCCAAGAAATCGGGAGGACATCACTAAGAGGTGGAACGACCTACGGGGGAAGGTGCGTTTCGTGGTCTCAAGACACCACCTGTCGGTTCAGAGGACTGGCGGCGGAACCCCACCTCCTCCCCCACAATTAACAACATGGGAGGAGCAGGTCTTGGCGATTCTGCATCCTGAGGGCCTCACAGGAGTAGGTGGAGGAATGGACTCTGGTAAGTCAAATCTTAACTATTAAATCCCCCACCCTACAAGCATGCTATCACATACCCCACCCTCACCCTCGCCCCATCACTCCAACACCTCACAAATGTCCCAACATCACAAACCACCCATCCCAACACCAAGCCCTGCTTGCAACACCAAAGCATGGACACCCATCACTAAAGCATGCCCACTGCACATACCCATACACACCCCTAAACCATCATCACACAAGGTCCCACACAGGAATGCTAGCACTGGGGTACACGGTCACCTACCCATTGCACACCTTGACACACACAGATGCAATAATTATGCCTTTATACCCCTGCAGGACCCTTACCCAACGTCACCGGACATGAGGGTCCACACATGTCCACACCACCAGCAGAAGAGGTCCTCAGTGATGACAGCACCTCTGTCCAACTGGATCTAGATGACCAGCCCGGCCCATCGGGGACCTCGGGACAGTCGGTTCCCCACACCCAGTCACAGGCCACTACAGACCTTCCCCCCTCTGGAAACACCAGCACCCACCCAGCGGGCCCATACCTCCGTCCCCAGGACATGTCAATCAGCTTTGTGTCCACCACTACAGGGAACCCAGGCTAACCCACCACCCCAACAACAACAGTGACCTGGGGGCAGTGGTAGTGGGCACACGGTCCAGGGGACGGAGGCCCAGGAACACAGGGGAACTGGGAGGGCTGCTGTGCGACAGGGGGCGGACAGGCCCAGGGAACCCACTCTCCACGAGGCCCTCTCCTCCATCATGGGAGCCTACCACCAATCCCAGGAGACGATGGCAACGGTACTGGCCAAGTTTTAGGAGACCCAGCGCCTGCAGGAGGAACAGTATATGGGCTTCAGGGAGGAACTCAGAACCATCAATTCCACCCAGGGCACCATCGTAGGGGTGCTGAAGGAAGTACTCAACACCAGGAGGGACACTGCGGCACTACAAGGGGCCCCTGACACTAGCCTGGACGATGAACTGCCCACTACCTCCGCCGGCGCTAGTGGACAGGAGGCACCGCCACAGGACCACGACACCAGCACCCCACCCCCTGCAGAGGGAGAACCACCTCACAAACGGTCCCTGAGATCAAGGAACAAGACAGAGAACGATGCCAAGACCCCCACCAAGAAATTAGACCACCCTGATTGTCATCCTACTATTCCACTTTGTCACCCTGTCCATCCTTAAACTGCCCCAGCACCACTTCCTATGCCCATTTGGGCAATGCACCTGTGAGACTAATAGACTGGACTCTGCCATGGACATTCCTCCGCCATCACCCCTCAGCATTTTGCTACCCCCTCCAATTTTGAGCACTAAAATAAACACCCTTAAAGCACAAAACAATCTGGAGTCTGTCTGTGATTTCGGAATACTGTATTAGCAATAACTGTGGCAAAAAGCTCTTTCGTTTGTAATGTCAACATACCTATGTCACACAGCTCTAGTCCATGAGGAATCAAAGCAGATGTCACACTGTGGGACCTAGATCTGTGAAATCGTAAGGGAAAGTGACAACTCAGTGACCATACACTGGGTGAAAAAGACAGACAGTAGAGAGGTAGTAGTGTATAAGTACATGTAGTAGGCAGGTTTGTATTCTTACCTGTGTTTCACTGGAAATATTGCTGGATCACTGAGTCCCTGTTGTCCATGTCTTCTTCCTCTGCTTCCTCGTCTTCACTGTCCACAGGCTCCACAGCTGCAACAACACTGCCATCTGGACCATCCTCCTGCAGAAAGGGCACCTGTATTCGCAAAGCCAAGTTGTGAAGCATACAGCAGGCCACGATGATCTGGCACACCTTCTTTGGTGAGTAGAATAGGGATCCACCTCTCATATGGAGGCACCTGAACATCGCCTTCAGGAGGCCGAAGGTGCGTTCGATCACCCTCCTAGTTTGCCCATGTGCCTCATTGTAGCGTTCCTCTGCCCTTGTCCTGGGATTCCTCACTGGGGTCAGTAGCCATGACAGGTTGGGATGACCAGAGTCACCTACAAATGGCGAGGGACAACTGTTAGATACACACTAACCTGGAGGGATATCCCCAGACCCAGACAACCATTTCCACTGACTAGCTTCCAGGTGCTCACCTAATAGCCACACACGGTGTCTCTGGAGTTGACCCATCACATAAGGGATGCTGCTATTCCGCAGGATGTAAGCGTCATATACTGAGCCAGGGAACATGGCATTCACATGGGAGATGTACTGGTCTGCCAAACATACCATCTGTACATTCATCGAATGATAACTCTTCCGGTTTCTGTACACCTGTTCACTCCTGTGGGGGGGGGGGAACCAAAGCCACATGTGTCCCATCAATGCCACCTATGATGTTGGGGATATGTCCCAGGGCATAGAAATCACTTTTCACTGCAGGCAAATCCTCCACCTGAGGGAAAATGATGTAGCTCCGCATGTGTTTCAGGAGGGCAGACAACACTCTGGACAACACGTTGGAAAACATAGGATGGGACATCCCTGATGCTATGGCCACTGTTGTTTGAAATGACCCACTTGCAAGGAAATGGAGCGCTGACAGCACTTGCACTTGAGGGGGGATTCCTGTGGGATGGCGGATAGCTGACATCAGGTCTGGCTCCAGCTGGGTACACAGTTCCTGGATTGTGCCACGGTCAAGCCTGTATGTGATTATCACATGTCTTTCCTCCATTGTCGACAGGTCCACCAACGGTCGATACACCGGAGGATGCCGCCATCTCCTCACATGTCCCAGCAGACGGTGCCTATGAAGGACAACAGCGAGCACAGAGTCAAACAACTCAGAGGTACGTACCCACAGCTTACACAGAACACCATTCATACTCAGAAAGTGGCCTGTATGTGTGTTGAGTCTAGGCCTGGTATGTGTGACGCAGTTAATAATGAAGCCATGTGTGCCCCTGAAATGGCGGCTGCCTGACCTCTAAAGTGGGACAATGGGATGTGAAGTAACTGCGCTGGCGTTGTACACCGTCGTGGTAGGCGGTCGAAGACCGCGGCGCATTGCTGCATTGGTTAACATTGGACCCTATGGGTCCCAGGAGCCAATGACGATGTACGCCGGCGGTGACGGTACGCACTGCCGCCGACGTGACCGCCATTTTCTATCTGTTCAATCACTCGATACCTGATCTTCGACAGGAGAGGACCTACACTGCAAGTGCTGCTGTGACCTCGGTCTGGAAGAGACAATGGCTCGAGTGTCTGGGGAAAGGGCCCCTGCCTTCACATCGGAGGACTTGGAGAAACTCGTGGATGGGGTCCTCCCCCAGTACACGCTACTCTACGGTCCTCCAGACAAACAGGTAGGTACACTAGGAGCATGGTGTATGGGCTATGCCTGTGTGGAGAGGGGCAGATGTAAGAAGGAAGGGGGGAGAGTGCGGCGTGTATGAAACGACGGTGAGTGCATGTGCCACATGGCAAGGGTAGGGATGGGGGCCAATCACTTTGACGGTGCAGTTGGAAATAACTTTCTCTTCCCCCTGTACAAATCATGTAGGTCAGCGCCCACCAAAAAAAAAACATATTTGGCGTGCCATCGCCAAAGTCGTCCGGACCCTGGGGGTCTACCACAGACGGAGCCACCCTCTGCCGGAAAAGATGGGAGGACATTCGTCGCTGGAGCAAGAAGATGGCGGAGGCTCAGCTGGGGATGGCCTCCCAACGTGGGGGGGTGCCCGTCGCACCATGACCCCCCTGATGTTCAGGATCCTGGAGGTGGCGTACCCGGAGTTGGATGGGCGCTTGTGGGCATCACAGCAGCCACAAGGGGGTGAGTACACTCGCATTCTGCTGACTTTGCACGCAGTGGAGGGGTCTGGGTGGGGGAGGTGGGCTGTGGGTTTTCCTAGGCCAGGGCGAGTTTGTAGGCAAGGTCCCTCCGTAAGGCAGGCCCTGTGGCATCCCACCCCACCTCTGTAGAGTGCCAACTACACCTAGTCATGCCCCTGTGTCATCTATGTGTGCAGATGTCGTCCATAGCCTTGTAGGCCATTTCCCAGGAATTGAATAGTGGAGCCCAAGAGTGTGGCGTAGTGCAGGGGGCTTCTGTGTCTGTCGTGTCCGCCAACAGTAGCGGTAATGCATGCACTCAACATGTCTTTCTTCTGTCGTCCCCCCCCCTTTTTGTGGTCTCCCTGTTCTTGTGTGCATTAGCATCACCAGGCGGAGGAGCAGTGGCACCGGAGCAGGAGGGAGCTGCATCCCACATGGCCATGGAGGGCCACACTATGGACTCAGAGTTCACCAGTGGGACAGAGGGCGAGGGGAGCTCCACGGCGGGGACAGGAGCTGAGACCAGTGACATGGACTTGTCCTCTGATGGGAGCTCCCTTGTGGTAGCGGCAACATATGTGCCCCCCATTTACAGGTACAGCCGCCACCCCCCTTCCAGCACCACCCTCCCAGCAGCCCCTCAGCCTTCGCCCCGTGCCCGCTCACCCAGGAGGGTGGGCATCACCTTCGTCCCAGGCACCTCAGGCCCTGCCCAAGTCACCCCTGCTGCCCTCAGTGAGGAGGCCATTGACCTCCTCAGGTCCCTCACTGTTGGGCAGTCTACCATTTTGAATGCCATCCAGGGTGTAGAGAGGCAGTTGCAACAAACAAATGCATTCCTGGAGGGCATTCATTCTGGTCAGGCGGCCCTTCAGCGAGCTTTTCAGACTCTGGCCTGAGCACTGATGGAAGCCATTGTCCCTGTGTCTAGCCTCCCCCCTCCAACTTCCTCCACCCCGACCCAATCCCCTGTACCTCACCCTATCCCAAGCACACCTACAGACAGGCATGCACACACCTCAACACACAAGGGAAGCTCAGGCAAACATAAGCACCACACATCCCACAGGCACTCATGCAAGCATCACACACATGCAGACACACCAACATCCACTGCCTCCGCTGTGTCCCCCTCCTCCTCGTCTCCCTCCTCCCTGTCTCGTCTACACTCACACCTGCATGCACTACCTCTACAGCCACTACGTCCCTCTCCAGCACACCCACCACCACACCCCGCTCACGTGCAGTCACCAACCCCACTATCATTCACGCGTCCCCTGTGTCCTCTCCCAGTGTGTCTGTGACGCCCCCTCCCAAGATACACAAACGCAGGCACACACCCACCCAACAGCCATCCACCTCACGACAGCCTCCATCGCATGCATCTTCACCCAAAGTCAGCAAACGAACACCTCCCACAACCACAACCTTTTCCTCCACTCCCAAACCCCCTCCAGCTACCCGTCCCAGTGTGTCATAAAAACTTTTCCTGTCCAACCTTGCCCTCTTTCCCACACCTCCCACACCCCGTCCATCTCATAGGTCCCGAACTAGCACCTCAGCAACAACATCTCCGGGACCAGTGGTGCCTGTAGTCACCGGAATCTGGAGTGCACCATCCACCAGGGCAGCCAGTGTGGCACGGAGCCACAGCACAGACAGTCCCCCACCTGTGAAGCATCAGAAGTTGGCCAGTGCCCGGCGGGAGAGGGCGAAGACTCCAGCCATCAAAGCCGCTCCCAGGGGTCCCGGTGGGAGTGTGGAGTCAGCTGTGACACCTTCCAAGGTGGGGAAGGGCCACAAGAAACCCGGCAAGTCTGGGAAGAGCAGCACGGCGGAGAAGACCGCCATCATCCCCGCTGCCCAGGAGGCCACCGCCAGCACAAGCCCAGCTGCTCAGGAGGCCACTGCCAGCACCAGCCCAGCTGCCCAGGAGGCCACTGCCAGCACAAGCCCAGCTGCCCAGGAGGCCACCGCCAGCACAAGCCCAGCTGCCCAGAAGGCCACCACCAGCACAAGCCCAGGAGGCCACCGCCAGCACAAGCCCCGCTGGGCCATGAAGGACCGCCAGCACAAGCCCCGCTGGGCCATGATGGACCACCAGCAAAAGCCCTGCTGGGCCATGAAGGACCACCAGCAAGAGCCCCGCTGAGCCATGAAGGACCGCCAGCAAAAGTCCTGCTGGGCCGTGAAGGACCTCCAGCACAAGCCCCGCTGGGTCATGAAGGACCGCCAGCAGCTGAGTCCCTGCAATGGAGACCGCCGTCTCAAGCACCGCTGACCAGGGCACTGCCGTCTCAAGCACCGCTGAACAGTGCACCGCTGAACAGGGCATCGCTGTCTCAAGCACCGCTGAACAGGGCACCGCCGTCTCAAGCACCGCTGAACAGGGCACCTCCGTCTCAAGCACCGCTGAACAGGGCACTGCCGTCTCAAGCACTGCTGAACAGGCCACCGTTGTCTCAAGCACCGCTGAACAGGGCACCGCTGCCTCAAGCACCGCTGGCCCATATGCGCCAAGGGGACTGACGCTACTGAGACCGTCACGGGCAGAATGAAGCACTCTGGGCACCATGCCCCCTCCAGAAGCAGTGGAGAGATCCATCCACTACCTCTTTCCTTAGCAGGACGAAGCACTCTGGGCACCATGACCCCTCCAGAACCAGTGGAGAGATCCATCCACTACCTCTGTCCTTAGCAGGATGAAGCACTCTGGGCACAAGACCCCGTCCAGAACCAGTGGAGAGATCCATCCACTACCTCTGTCCTTAGCAGGATGAAGCACTCTGGGCACCATGCCCCCTCCAGAACCAGTGGAGCGATCCATCCACTACCTCTGTCCTTAGCAGGATGAAGCACTCTGGGCACCATGCCCCCTCCAGAACCAGTGGAGACTGTTATCCACTTGAGAGACTGTGGCTTTGCACTCCCAAGGATGGAACAGTGGGCAAGCCACCCACTGTAGAGACTTGAGAGACTGTGGCTTTGCACTCCCCAGGATTGAACAGTGGGCAACCCACCCACTGTAGAGACTTGAGAGACTGTGGCTTTGCACTCCCCAGGATTGAACAGTGGGCAAACCACCCATTGTAGAGACTTGAGAAACTGTGGCTTTGCACTCCCTAGGATGTAACAGTGGGCATGTGGCCGCCCTCGTGGATTTGGTGTCATGCACTCAAGCGGCTGAGGTGCCCACCTTTTCCCTCCCTCTGAGGTGGCTGTTTAGTTGCTGTCTGATGCCCCTGCAGTGTTCTCTCCGTCATGGTCGGGGATCTTGTGTGGGCCTCGCCCATTCCGTGTGGGCCCAGTGTTCCACTGACTTAATTGGAGCCCTACCTGGACTACTATGCTTGGTATATATTTTGTAAATGGTGTATATATATATTTTTCCCTACTTGATTTTAATATATTACAATGGTTACACTCATTTTCTTTTGTCTTTGCATTCTTCCAGGGGGGTTGGGGGGGTGCAACTGTGATGTATTAATATGCATTAGTGTGTGTGTTGTAGTGGGTGGGGGCGGGGTGTTGCGTGTTGCGTGTGTATGTCCCTGTTTTTTCCCTCCCCCCTCCCCTGTGTCGTAGGCGCAGTACTCACCGTGGTCTTCGCCGCCGGCGTTCGTGCTCCTGGTAGAGGAGCAGGAAGATTATCGCAGGTAGAATTTGGAGTTCCGGGTCCATGGTGTCCTCGTTCCTTGTGGGGGGTGTGTAGAGGTGAGCGTTTTCCCTTCGGAATTCCTGTTTCCGCCGTGTTTTTATCCACAGTGAATCCGCCCCGGAAAAGGTGGTGGATTGGCCTGTTGTGATACTGTGGGCGGTACATTGTCTCCCGCCTGTCTGTTGGCGGTGACCGCCATGCTGTTTGTTTGTACCGCCGTGGCAGTCGGAGTGTTAAAGTGGCCTTCTTTGTTGGCGGTTTCCACCACGGTCGTAATTGCACATTTTTTACCACCGGCCTGTTGGCGGTTTTACCGCCGCTTTAACACCGTGCGCCAGGGGTGTAATGACCACCTATGTGTCTTTACAGCTTGTTCTTGAAGACTGTTTACATTAACTTGAGTGTTAATTTGTGATAAAGACCTTTAATTGTATTTCCAATTTGGGTTTTCAATGAGTGGTCAAATTGATCATACTGTAAATTGATTGCTGATAGGTGTCATGTATTACTTGATCTTTAACTGCTGCCAGGATGCCATCATCTGTCAACCTCAATAAGAGCATTTGGAAAATGATTCACCAGTCCACCTAGACCGTGAGGTAAGATCACTTCACATTAAACCAAGAAACAAATGCATGATAGAGAGAAGATAATCATTAGCTACAATGTAAGAGTAAAAACATATTAACTATTTATTTTGTGCTACCGAAATGTAACTTCGGAAATTAGTTCAAAAACTGCTCAAACAAATGAGTTCAAAAATTATTTCTAAATTCAAGCAGACAGAGCTATGTCCTTGTATATGGGGTGAAGATTTGCAGCCAGTGGCAGCAGCCCCAGAGAAGCATTCCTTTAAGGTAGATAGTGGTCTGAATTGGAGAAACTTGAATAGTAGAGTATTCTACTTCTTTGGACTCTTGTACCCTCCACTGGCCCCAAAGATGGAGAACTGATCTTCGGAGGGTTGTTTTGAAGAATGGATTTGTAAGTAAGGCAGCATTGTACTGATTGAATCCTCTATTGAATTCAACTGAACCCTCGCTTTGAACATGATCAAACTTGCTACAGGTAGTGACAAGCCTGGACGTAAATTGAAGCACTTCTTTGAATGGTGCCATGGAGGCGTGAGGTACTATTGTCAGTAGAGCATTGTTGAAATCACTTCACAAGATAACTAAAGCATATAGAGCAGTTGTGTAGCTGGTCAAGGGAGAGTAGATGGCAGATTCTGTTCAGGGTAAGACGATGGAAATTTGCTGCTTTTGCTTCTTTTATTATGTGTGGGATTAGAGTAAAGATAGAGCCTAATGAGATTCAGTCAATTGTGTGTGTTGAACCGCCTCTGTCATAAATGTGCACCTCATACACCTCTAATGGGACTTATACAATTGCATAGTCTTCTATCTATTTTTCTGATTTTTTCACAAAGCTCCATGTTTGCAATACATTTGTCCACACAATTATTAGCAAAAGTTTTAACTAGCTAAACTATGAATACATTTTGCTTGGTCTAATTAAAAGAGACCAAGTGGGTGGGGTGTTGACTTTGTAAAGCTTTGTGGGGAAAATTCAAAACCACTGATGATTGATAGCGTAAGACACTAAGCACTTCCTATTTTATTAACTAAAATATTGCTAGGGCCAAATATCTTCTAAGCAAAGTTCAACCATGTAAAGGCTTTTTAAACTAAACATACACTTGAATAAAATATATAAAGCAGAGTTTGATCTATTTTTAGGGTTGAGTGCAACGTGCTTTGTCCCTGATCTCTCTGTGGGCTTTTAACCATGCCATGTCACGCCCATCAGTTTGGTTTGTGGGCTTGCCTTTTAAAATTAGCTTGATTTAATTTGTGAAAGGCATGCATATGTCATGTCTTTTCCGGTGTTTCTCCCGCCTTGAGCACACTGGCCAACTACTGAAAACATACAAAGCTCCATGTTTTTGGTATGGTTTCTGGAATACTTTTTCTCTTTAATTCGTAGGCCGCACAATCTCGCTGGGCAGTAGTCTAGCGCTTTGCATGACATCGACCCTGTTACATGAATAATTGCACTTTTGCTGGTGACATGGATAATTGCAGTTTTGCTGACACGTTTCACTGCGAATGAACTTCTGTTTCCTTTTGTGTGTCTGCTTTGCGCTCATGGAGGCCCTCAGCTCGCTTACGTGAAACTGTTTTACTTTTACCTTTTAGTTTATGTTGCAAGAAGGGTCCGGTTAGTTAGGTGAAACTGTTTTACTTTTCATTTTCAGTTTAAGTGGCAATAGCTCTAACTCAAGCAAACGCGAGCCCCAATGCATTGCAAATGCTTGTTTAATATGTATCTGATTATTTGTTCGATAACACACATTTACACACATGACTCAACTTCTTTTTATCGTTGGAACCGATTTTTTTTTATCAATTCGATTTTTTTTACTTTTAACACAGACTGATACTTTTCTAGAATAACACAAAAATTCTTAAAAGACGTCCTTGACTGAAAACCGCTGTAGAATAGGTTTGAAACAAGTATTTAGCTTGGATACAGTGTATGTGATAGGGTTTGTTTGGTGTGTCTTGGGAGTTCATATTATTGTTGTTGTGTTTGTGTGTGTGGTCATCTGCATTATCTTGTGAAAGCAAGTAATCGCCATTCTCACAACTGCAGAACAGCTCAGTGTTTTAGCTGCAAGTTGAAAGGCAGTCCAGCGGGCTGACCTGATGTACATTTTATTTAACATTCTGCCCGGAATGACACCCTGCACCAGAGAAGTGGCATGGCACTGCAGGCCGCTCTCTCCATCATTTTGTTTTGTGTGTGTTTCCAAGAATGTTTGATGAAGAATTTTCTGCTGTTCCTTTCCTAACAAATTACAGCGAGAAAGAGGCTGCTGAGAAAATGCACTTGAAGCTGAGTAGGGGATTGCTTTTTGAAGTTGTGCTGAACTAACAGTTCCGAAGGAGCGCTCCTTGATAGCTTCTTTTTATAGTCCTGTGCAGCTGGATGGAAATCAACCACAAAGAGGAGCTCTGACATATCTTAAAAATTTATTCTGGGCAGCAGATGTTTTCTGCGTGCTGTGGAAAGGCAGTTCAATTTCTTCTTCTGAACAACGAAGAGCCTTATAAATGCGTTTTATGTTTGAAACAGCGCAAGGAAAATAAATGACTAAGCTTTTGTGTGTAAAATTTCTTTCAGAAGACCTGTGGTAAAGATAAAGGACCCAAATGTAAAGCACACCAGAGAATTCTCAGAAAGAAAAATAGACCATGATTGTAGTATGAAAAGAAAGGGAGCAGAGCATCCATCTACTAAAAGAAAAACTGGCTGTTTTAAGCACACATTAAAATAAATGAAAAATGCAATTGCGAGACAGAATAAAGGTGTTGTAACATGCTTCTATTGTTTAGCCTTTTTATTTGATGTGTCTAGCCTATCTTGGAAAATGTATATTAACTGGTAAACAATACTTATGAGAGTAGATGACAAATACATCTCCAGCAGGTATTAGTAGAGTCCTGGAAGCCCACGGATGTACACCAGGACAAGGTGTGTGTGTATAAAAACTCTTTATCTGTACGGGTGTTCCCTTGTGTCTGGACAAACCTTTGGTTCCCTAAAACTCTGACAAGATAGAAACATCTGTCAGAACCTGCTCTATCTTATTTTGGGTGGTATTTAACCAATACAAAAGTGTAAAACTGATCCTATGATGGAAAAATGCATTTGTCTGTTTGTTCTTGCTCACTGTTAATAGCATTCGCTAACCCCATGCTTGAAGTCTTTGCTAAAAACAGAAAACAGGTTTTGACATTGATTGCATTGGACTCATACTATACTTAAAATTCTGCTAGAAAAATAGATATGTGAGGTGGGCAGATTAGAGTCTTGGTGGTGTGGTACATACCCTCCATATAAAGGAGCTGCTCCCTACCTATAAGTTGAGAACTATCCAGAGTTCCCTTTTATGTTCTGGTGCTAGTCAGTGTGTAGCTATGATAAGGTCAGAGTTTCCATTGAAATCCATTAGTTGACCCCCTCCCTCTTTTAACTTGTTGATCTTTGAGAACCTTGCATGCATTGTGCTTCTCTGCTAACACCCTTTTGAGTTTCTTGCAGCTTTTTATAATTTGTGCTAAAGCTATTAACAAATTAACACGTTTTGACCATCCCCCTATTTATTTCAACCCTTTTGACTGCTTTGTATGAAACTGAAACATCAAAGCCAATAGCAAATCAAAGATGTATTTTATCCCCTCTTTAGTTCCCCATTTTAGATCTGCATGAAACCTGAGATTCCTGCACTTGATTTAACTTTGTAACAACTTGTCAGCTTTGATGCAGATTATTTAAACTGGGCCACATTTATTAGCACATGAAATCCTTCTTTACCCTTCTTTAAGCGAGTCCCTACTATATGGATATGTCTAAAACTTCAAATCTCAGCAGAGCCCTAAATATGCTGAATGAACTAAGACCCATATTTATGTAAGGCTAGTGTCACCTTAGCATCGGTAATTTTGATGCTAAAATGGCACTAACTTAACTCCATATTTATATTTTGATGCTAGATCTGTCTAGCATCAAAATATTGGAGTTAGCACCATTTCTAGGAAGCGCCAACCCACCTTGCATCAATGAGATGCAAGGTAGAAATTCCCTTCCTAAAAATGTTGCTTGCACCCCCAGTGCCATATTTAACACTAGACGCTGAAACGACGCACAAGTTGAAGCCAGACCTAAATAATGGCGTTAAGCCCACTTAGTGCAATTATTTAATGTCTGGTCAGACCAGGCGTTAATGTGCAGGTAGGCCCATTTCCATGGGGAAACACCATGGAATGGGCACAAAGATGCCCACCCCAAAACCCAGCATCACCACCACTCACACCACAGGGACAATACAGGAAGAGGGAGCCCATCTCAGGTAAGTTGCAGGTAAGTGTATGTGTGTGGTGTGCAACTGGGGGTCCCTGACATGGGCTCCCTGGCTGGCACTGGGTATTGTTGGCTTGTGCTGTGGACACTGGTCCCCTGTGGTGGGCATTGGGGTAGTAGTAATGACTCTTGTCTATACTTAGGAGTAATTTTTTGGTTGCTTGTGCATCAGAAAATGACTCTAAGCTGACTAACGGCAGATATTTTGACTCTAATCAGCCTAACGTCATTGCACCATTTCCCCTAAAGCCATCCGTCACCGGCTAGCATCGTTTTTTGAGACGCCAGCCATTCTTTAGCGCCATTGTGCGTCATTTTATAAATATGGCGCACGGATAGCGTTAGGGCATGGCGTTTGCTTGCGTTTAAAAAAATGATACACAACTGTGCTAGCACAGTTGTGTGTCATTTTTCGTAAATATGAGCCTAAATCTTTTATAAAGATTCGAAAAAACAGACCCTACCTCATAACTGTGGCCCACCTTGACGGATCTGTACAAATTTAAAAATATCAAGAACAAGCTAAACATGCTAAGCATTTGGTCAATTTTGCACACTACCAAGCGATTAAGATGCATCTGAGCATGTGATTAGGATGTTGTGATGATTGCAGAGTGCACCAGCGAGACAACCCCTTAACCTCAGTGTCAGGTCTTGCATGTGCCTTGCTCATGTCTCTCTGCACTGGCTGTCTTTTTCTAGACGTATCACCTTCAAAGCAATTTTCATAACAAAGTGCACTTCTTACCTCCGGCCCAGCTTTGTCTAAAAAAACAAAGTCTTACCTTCCAGCTACACCATGTCAATCCAGGCTTCCTGAACTCCTTTCGTTCAACAGATCTTAAACTGGGGGAAAATCATTTACTAAATTTTTTTATTTCCCACTTTTGGCTATGCGTTCTTTTCGGAATACATATAAGTTTAAAAAAATGATGGCAAAGAAAGGGAACAATATGAATTGGGGAAGATGAGAAAAGGAATAGTTCAAGAGTGGTGTCTATTCTCATCCTTTATCCTGAGTTCCATGTCATGGGTGGGCAGCCTGGGCAAAGGCCTTGTGTAGTCTCAATAACTTTTCCAAGCACGCTAACATGTTAACACCTTGCAGTGGTTCAATTTATTCTGCTTTTACATGATGCTAAGCTGGACAGAATGCTTCCTGTTTTTGAACATTCATAATTAATCTATGAACACATTACATGTTTTTCACTCAGTCTCCATACCTTTGAAATAAAGAGTAACATGAACGACTAAGTGACAAAATTTCATCTAAATGCCACATTTATTGCAGCTAATTTCATCCTTTAGGCTCCGAGGGACGATGCTTGCCAAGCGCCGTGGGCTGTTATTACCAAGTCTTGTCTCACAAGACGGTGTCCCAACATAGCCATATTACCGGACTTTCCATTTATGGCCTAATCTTTCTTCTCCTGATTGGCATACATGTCTTGCCTAAAAGTACAAAATGGATCAAAGTCTCGCTGCTAAACCTGCAGAAAGGAGATAGAGGTGTGGTCAACTCACCTAATTCATATTTTCTGGTAAGGTCTTACCCCGTGCCAGGAGGAAGGGTTTTTCTGATTAGCAGATGTTATTATATTGATATAGAACACAGGATTCTTTCCTCAGGTGTTTACCTTTTGCCATATTAGGCTTTTTTTTCTTCTAAAGCCGTATTTACAAGATGTTCGTTTTGTTTCGGTAGAGCTCCATCATTCAAATGGCTTAGATAAGTAACTTTCTGGCAGCAAGTTTAGGAGCAATCTGTGACTCTCTTTAATTCTGGAGAGGACGAAATATAGCTTTTCCCCAATTCATAACTAATATGTTATAATTAATCCTATGATGGGTAAGTCTACTCACACACCACTCCACAAGACTTCATGCTAACGTGCAGCAACTCCACTGCATCAAGTTTAGAGCAGGTCTCCAAACTTCACACACCTCACCCTACCCTACCTCCACAGGTTATTTTACAACCAACAACACCCTATCCGACCCTCTGGAAAGGGCAACCATGATCCTGATGCAAACCACAGTGCTCAGGAAAATCAAGCACTATAAAAAAGCTATAGTGCCATTAAATATAACACGTTCAGCCCCACAGTCAGTCCTACCTGCTGAAGAAAGGAATAATACCTTGCATTAATGTCACTGAATATGGATTCCTATTGGTTCATAGGTAATCCTATTGATCACCTGGTTCACCTCTCACCTTGCCTCACAACCATACAATCCTACTTGTTGGCTCTTCTGTCAGAATCGTAGGGAGCATACTGCCCATTACCTTCACTCTTTGTGGGTTCCTGGGGTTCACCACTAATCCTATCGATCGCTAGGTCTACTTCTCTTCTTGACACCGGCACATTACTTAAAGGTTTGTTCCATCACACATGTGTCAAGATTCAGGGATGTAGGACTCGTTTCATAACTGAATATGGAGGTATCAGGGGTAGATTTCTATCATGAAAAATTTACCTTGGTGCCACTTCTATCAGGGTTTTTCAGGTACCCGGTGAATCTGTCTTCAAACCCCTATTCTAGTTATTAGTCTTCAGCCAACTTCACTCACAGCTTTCAGGCACATAATTCCCAACATTCTGTGATGTCATCACAGAAACACTTCAGCGTCTGCCTGGCCCTAGAAGTTTTCCCTGAGTAAAAGCATACTCAGCATCCACAGAGAAACAAACACAGAGCCGATGTCAAAATGCAGATCCCAAAGCAGACAGATCTGGAGCCTGATCTCAATGCACGCTCAGTATTATGCAATGTCAAGGCACTGTCCAGCTGTGACCTAATTCTACTCCTGTCAAGCAGCACCTTGTCACAAATAGACCAACAATAGGCCTTCTAGGTACTACAAAACACTCAAATGAATATATTGAACATAGGGGTGGTTTCTTTCACATTTTACCTGGAAATTAGATAAATGATCATAATCCCTTATGCATTTCTTTTTGACTGGTTCATCCTAAAAGCGAGATCCCAACATGACCAATTGTCATGCGTTGTAGAATTTGCATAGCGTGTCATTCCCGAAATGAGGTGTCATAGGATTTCTGGGTAGGTGAGTAATTGGCTACTTTATTGTTTTCTGCATTGTTAGTAGAGTGTAAGCCTACGGGGGAATTCAAAAAGGATTTCATGAGTGTGTCTTATACTCATTATGTAGTATTATTTCTCATACTCACAAATGTGGTGCCAAAACGTATTGCTGTATATCTGTGCATATGCATGTCCTGGCTCTTAAGTGTAGAATTCTTCAGCGAGAGGGTGTAGAACTACACACACATCTAGTTATCTGTTTTACGTGTAACTGTGGGAGAGTCAAATGGGACTGGTTTGAAAATGGGAAACACATACTACAAAGTGGGAGAAGGAAACTGAAAATTGAGGAGAGGTTCTGGGATCGTCTTGCAAATACAAAAACACACCTGCAAAAAAGTAAGTCAGTTGCAACTCACTCAAGCCACACCAATATCTACCTTACTAGTACTAAAGTCCAAACTAGCTCAAATCAACTCCAATCAAGCCTTGGAGTAAGCACATCACTCACGGGTACTTGAAGGGAATCGTACTTCTGCCAGTGGAGGCAGGTTATAACATTACTAGCACAAATACCTACAAATAAATAAATGAAAAAAGTAAAACAAAAAATGTTGACTAACTTTAGAAAATTGAAGACACCTATACAAATCCTAACGTTAAAGAAAAAATATAAATAGAAATAAAAATAAAAAATCAATATCGTTACACATTGCAGACCCCAATATAGTGTTTTCTAAAAATGTACGCACAACAAAGAAACATAGAAAAATGCACATATGAAAAATTCATATACATTATAAAAATATGCATGACACATCTGATGTCACTCACAAGTCTAAATACACACATCATGACTCATCCTATGTCCCAAAATCACACACACATGCACAATTACAAGGCAACACAATCAACAATCATGAAAATAATGTGCTTTTTCTCAGTTCGCCACGTGGGAAATAACAAAAGAGCCACAAAATAATAGCATTTGAACACTTTCTGCATAAACATTATCTGCCATTGGTTGTGCTTATAGATTTACAATGCCCACACGTAAATATACACCTGGACAAATTAGAATTACAGATCTAATAGAAAACCATTCGTAAGAAAGGCATGACACATCTTAGTCATGTGAGGCATCGCAGTACTCCAATCCTGACTCAAAGCATGCTGACTCCTTTGCCCTCCCAAATTTTCCAAGTAATTACGTTTGCACTACATAGATTAAATAGCGTATATATAGGATCATGCTACCACAACAAACAGGAATTTACATGCCATTCCTTGACCATGCTTCAAATCGGAACACAGTCTCCCTCCATCCTACGACTAAATGGTGATCTAATGCCCCCAAAATGACGAGGAGAGAGGCGAGGGGGCCTACAACCTCATCTCAAAGGAAGTCAATGTGATCAGGGAAGAGGTCTCCAGTATTGCTGTAGTCTTAATGTGGTCCAAACAGCAAGCTGGCAAAGACTGACCACCTGCACATGCCTGGAGTGCTGCAAGCCCTGGCAGGACCACTTCTGTTGATCCTCAATCAAGCCAAGGATGCCCTTGGACCTAGCCCAAATCAGGAATCCGTGGCCAAAACCATTGCAGGGAACAGCCCTGCACACCACCTACCTCGACCTCCTTCAATAGCTGGAAGAACTCCAAAAGCAACAGAGCGCTAGGTAATGTGAACATTTACTGAAACTCCATACTTGAACATTGGATGATTTGTCTTGTCATGCACCTAGCACTTGATGCATAAGTCACTGAGTCGATGTGTAAACCACACATAGGTCATGGAATATTCTCACACAAACCATGTACACTTTTGCATGTGAGGCAGTTTGGCATACCATTCTCATTTGTTGCATTGTGAGGACTACTGATTAAAGCCTGCATTCCTGTTTGTCATCATAAGAGTATGTCAGAGTGAAGTGGCTTGATTAAGTGAAGTCATTATATTTGCAAACAATATTTGTGCAAATTGCAAAGTTTTGGTATGGAAGAAGGGGAGAATGTTTTCTCAAGTTGTTTCTTTGTTAGCCACAGCCATCCATTGGACATTTGTACTTGTGAGAGATCCACCCTTGAAACCGACGGGGGCGGTGTCTATGTTGCGCCAATAGAAGTCTAGATCATAGAAACTCATGGGAAATTCACTACATGATGCAGGACACACAGGAAGTAAGAAATAAATGGACACATGAGACTTCCCCTCGCTCCCTATTCCTCTGCCGTTAGTAGCCAGTACCACAGTGAGGAAACCAAGACCCGCAGCAGAAGAGATATAGGACCTTAGTTGCAAATTGGGTACTGCAGAATTCCACTTTGGAGGTGGAGGGGGACGACTCAATTGACTGAGACTAAGGCCCTCATTACAACCCTGGCGGACGGTGCAATGTTGGTGGTAGGACCACAAACAGGCTGGTGGTAAGTACCGCCCCATTATGACATTGGCGGTTTGGCACATGCCAAACTGCCAATGTTCCACACCATCCGCCACGGCGGTAACGACCGCCAGGCTGGAGACAATGGTCTCCAGCCCGCCGGCCGTCACTAGTCCGCCTGCGGGATCATAACCCCACATACCGCCATGGATTTTGTGGATTTTGAACCGCCACAAAATCCATGGCGGTAGGCACTATCAGTGCCAGGGAATTTGTTCTGTGGCACTGATTGGGGACTCCCCTTCCCACCTCCCCCTCCCAGGAGTCCACTCCCAACACCCACGACCCCCCTACCACCCTCCAAAGGTGGTAGGGCCCCCTCCCCACATGCAGCCCCGACCCCCATAGGCCCCCCAAACATAGCCCCACTCACGCACACACCACTCACAACATTCCTGGAGGCGATTGATGTTAAAGCTTCTTCGGGACAAGAAGAAACTGTGGGTTTCGAAGAACAGGCCCTCTACCATTTAGTCTGAGGCCATCCACAGTATCACCAACTAGGCCTCACTAACACTGTGGCCTGAGGCTGTCTCTCCCATCATCCCTGCTCCGTCGTAGTGCGCACCTCAATTACCAGTGGCTGATGGTGCAGTTATTCCCCTGACATTACTGAGTCTTCATGTGTTCCCCACTCCCCAGTCCCATAACTGTGTGTCCTGGGCATAATTCCAAGAGGCTCTGGAGCAGGGCCCTTTGGGCAGTAGGTCAACTTGCGTGGCTTTAAGTGTGTAGGAGAAAACATTGTCACTGCACTCAAGGTCCTGCAAGATACCCTGGCAGTCAAATTCCAAGGAGTAACCTACTGATTATTTTCTTGGACTTTCCACGACTTCGTCCTTCCAACCAACTCCTTTTACCCACTGTCATTGTCAGCCTCTTTGACTTCTTTTACCCACTGCTATTGTCAGCCCCTTCAACTAACCCAGTGTGTCCTAATCCTCAGGAGATGTCAGGTTCTGGCCCACTATTCAAAATGCCTACACCCAAGTTGGTGGTCACGGTGCATCTCACCTTGGGCTTTGAGGATGGACAGAAGCTCCTACCCCCTACTCAGGACCTCAACAAGGAAATCATGCCTAAAATGATGCAATGCTTTTTTTTAACTGGAGAATTTTGAACTTCAGGTAAATGTGGACTTTGATTTGGATCATTTGGCCTACTTTTTGGACTTTTGATTAGGATTGGTAACTTTGTTTTGAATTCTTCTGCAGTTTGGACATAGTAAATAGACTTTCCCTAGACAGCCCTACCTTTATCTTCTTTTTTGCTTACCCTTCCATAGCTAATCTCCCTCCCTGGGCTCACCAGCTATTTATGTTAGTTATTTCCCACCTGAAGGACAGTTTTGTCCTAAACTCTACCACCTATCTGAACCTTATATCCCTTGATTGACAACAGTTAATATTCTTTAGATAAATTGTTTTTGTTTCAAAATCAAAATTGAATATGTTTTCATTGTGTGCATTATGTGTGAGCATGTCTGTTGATGCATGTATGTGTGGGAGGACATGTGACTACTTAGCACATAGCCACTATTTGCCTACACATACTATGCCTGTTGTTATATGTTTCCATATGTAGGCACAGCTTTCTATTAAATGATACACAGCATCAAAATAGGTTCAAAACAGTTTATTGCTTAAGTGAGTGTAGGAAAGGTATCAGCACACATTTACAGTTATGGATTACTTATGTACTTGTATGGATAAATGTATGAGAATGTTCCATTGATTAGCCTGTGGAGACTGTTACTGTACCCCTCATAAATGACAATCACACATAACCACCTGTTTGCCCTTCAAAGATCTTTAGGTTTTAGAGAGAAGATGGGAGTTTCACCTATGTGGGAGGGTGAAACAGGGGAATTAACTGTACTACCAGCACAGAGGGTGGTGGGTGGATGTGAGTTCTGCATAGCTGGGACTACCATCTCTGACCTTGTTTATTGTGTCTATTCACTTGCAACCTAGACAATTTCCTGACCAAGGAGACTGATGAGGTGTTATCCTGTATCACGCCAATACTCCCCTCACCCCTGCCATGTTGTAGACTGCAGCAATGGCATGCTTCAGGCACAGAACTTTTTTCATCCTCCTGTTATGCATGGACAGGCATCCTTGTCACATTCACGGTCCCCAGATGTTGTAATGGAAGAGAAAGGACATTTGGGAATTTTACATCTGTGAGTGTGGAGAACTATACTGTCTAAAACTGTAGACATGAAGCAACGCAACTTTAATTGAAATATGACCCTTTCACAAAGACAGAAAGGACATAACATCACTGGTGTAACAATAGTCCACACCGCTCCCACGGTGGCATCCCTGAGCTCCAGGGGCCACCCTCAGCACAGTACACTGTGCACGGGTGGCAGGCCCCTGACCTGAGAGTTCCTGACTGGGCCTGGGGCCCTCTTGCAAAGTATATTGAGCCCCCACCTCAAGTTTCGTGACTCCACTGCATAACATTGCCATACATGGTTAGCTGCTTGGTGGATCACTCACATGGGCATGAGATAGGATTGTGCCTTACCTGGCAATGTTTGCTGTTTGGATGGGCCATGAGACATCAGTTGCTGACCAACATTGCCAGTAGATGGCTGTGGGTATTCATCTGAGGATACACCAAATGTGATAAATGTGACAATCTGTGTTGATGCTGATAAATGTCATAAGAAGATACAGTATGTCCCTTAAACATGGGCTACTTAATAATTGAACATACATTTGTTTGAGAAGCCAAAGGGTGTCAGTGAGATGCAGCTGGGTGTACACTGTAGTGGATGGGTATTAGAAATTGGGTCTCTAGTTGGCAGAGGTATACACCCTTGTCCAAGTGGGGACTACAGTCCTAGTCAGGGTAAGTCATACCACAAGCTAAATTATCCTGTGCACAGCCTCTGGTAGCTTGGCACAGAGCAGGCAGGCTTAACTTAGAGGTCAATGTGTAAAGTATTTGTGCAATATCTCATGCAGTAACACAGTGAAAACACCACAAAAAAACTCCAGACCATCATAGATAAATAGATAATATTTATCTGAATAAAATAAGGTAAAAATGACACAAATCCAATATGCACAAGTCGAGATATCACTTTTTAAAGGTTCAAATGAGTTTCAATCCTTAAGAATCAGTGGTTGTATCTTTGTAACACATAGTACCTGGAATGTGTAAAAAATAACAGCACATGAGGGCCGCAGAGGAGGAGATGCGTTACAAAATAAGGTGCTGTTTTGGATTTTCCGGCACGACACAGATGACTGCGCTGCTGGGATATTTTGATGCCCAGGGACGATGCGTTGAAAATCCTTGAGCCGCTGGTAGAAGGAGCAGGCGCTGTATCGATCTGGTAGGTGATGCAGGGAATTTTCAACCACGAGACAGGCGCTGTGTCGATTTCTGCAGGCGTTGCATTGATATTTTGACGCACTGGGATTTTCTTCCTTTTGGTGAAGTCTTTGTGGCCCTGAGACTTCAGAACAGGAGGCAAGCTCAATCCAAGCACTTGGAGAGCATTTGTGGGGATGGAAAAGTTCTTGCAGCAGATTCAGAGGCCAGCAGGGCAACAAGCAGGGCAGCAGTCCTTCTCAGCAAAGCAGTTCAGATGAGTCCTTTGGGCAGCCAGGCAGTCCCTCTGACAGAGTCCAGGTGTAGATCCAGAAGTATCTAATTTGGTGGGTGAGAGACCTGGTATTTATACCCAAAAATGCCTTTGAAGTGGTGGAAACTTCAAAGAGTGGTTTTGAAATGCACAAGTTAACCTTTCAGCCCAGTCCTGTCTGCTAGGACCCCTGTGGGGTGTTATCAGTCCTTTGTGTGACGGCAAGCAACTGGCCTTTAAAGTGTAAGAGAGAGCCCCTTCACCCTTCCTGCCCAGGGAGACCCATTCAGTGTGCAGATAAATGCAGATGTGACTGAGTGTCTTGTGTTTATGGCTGTCTGGGTGGAATGCACAAGGAGAACTGTCAACCAGCACAGACCAGACGTGGACTGGAGACAGACTGTAAAGCACAGATTGCAATAAGTGCAGAGAAATGGCCACTTTCTAAAAGTGGCATTTCTAAAATAGTAATATTAAATCCAACTTCACCAGTAAGAAGGATATTCTATTACCATTATGGCCATACTAAACATAACAGGGCTACTCCTTTCAGATCAGAATCTACCACTTAAAACAGATATAAGGGCAGTTCTAATGCTTGGTCTATAAGAAGAGCAGCCTTACAGTAGTGGAAAGCGAATTTGTGAGTTTTCCCCTACCAGGACATGTAAAACACATAAGTACATGTCCAGCCTTTTACTTCCATAGCACCGTGTCATATGGGTTACATAGGGCCTACCTTAGGGGTGACTTATATGTAGAAAAAAGGAGGTTTAAGGCTTGGTAAGTAGTTTCAAATGCCAAGTCGAAGTGGCAGTGAAACTGCACACACGGGCCTTGCAATGGCAGGCCTTATACATGGTTAAGGGGTTACTTATGTGGGTGGCACAACCAGTGCTGCAGACCCACCAGTAGCATTTAACTTACAGGCCCTGGGCACCTCTAGTGTGCTTTACTGGGTAAAATAATTGAAATTTAAAAGTAAATTGAATAAGCAAATTGGGTAGGAACCAATATTACCATGTTTAGGAGAGAGAGCACATGCACTAGTCAGCAGAGGTAGAGTGTGCAGAATGCTAAAACCAGCAAAAACAGGGTCAGAACAATGGAGGGTGGCAGGCAAAAAGTTGGGAGATGACCACCCTAAGGTTGTCAGGTCTAACAATGGGCTAGAGACATGGACTTGCTTGAGAAACAAATGACAGAGGGCTGAATTACTGCTTCCAGGTTGTCACCTGATGTGTGCCACTGGATGAGCTGGATGAGCTGTAGCATGAACAATAGTGAACATTGGATCACTGCACACGTGGAAGATGATGTATGCAGAGTACTGAAGTATAACAACATAAACTGTGGATATAGATCGTATGCAGTCATTGACAAGCCACAGAGTTTTGTGCTGGGTGACAGCTGCTGGGACAAGGGTTCAGTTCGAGGCACACATTTGTGTGACATGAGACAGACAGCAGTGAATACAGTCACAACGTACACATCTATCTATAATTCTCTGTAATGAGGACATGGGTGCGATGAGTGAACGAAAGGAGACATTTACATACTAATCATGTATGGACGTCGAGAGTTTATGTTGTGCAAAAAGGACCCAGTCATCAGACCTGTTACTTCATGTCTTACACCTGTTGGTGAGACATCATGCACATGAAGTACTGGGTTTTTCAGAACCCAGTGGTGCCAGGGAACACACCCTAAGACTTCGAGTCCTTCCTGTTTCAGACTACAGAAACACAGAGTCTTCTTGGTGAAGTCAAAGATCTTGTTTATTGGCTGCAGCCAGTAACAGGTATCCTAGAAGTACAACACGGTGTATATTCTCAGGAGACTGCTCTCTTTGCAAAGCTAACCTTCTCTTTTATACAAAATATTATGCTTAAGGCAAACATTCCTTATTTTACAGTTGACCATTCACATATTTTCACTACAAAGAAATAGCAGGGTTATGATGACAAGCCCATATTTCAGTTTGTCCAGCCCTCAATCAATTACCCGGCAAGGCTCAGTACTTTCATCAGATATCGACGGACCCCCAATATAAACAGGCACCTCCTCCTTGTAAAGCAAGTCATAAAGAAAGAAACAGGGACAGGTGTGTGTAAGATTAGGCATGGTTTGTGTGTGATTAAAGGTTTTATGATGTGTTGTGCCTTGATACTAATCTCATTCGGCCACTGGGAAAGAAAACTGGCTGAACAGGTTTGGCTTCAGGCAGTGGAGTCAGCTTGCCCAGGTCACAGAGGAGTCAGCAAAGATGTACGTGTCCTTCAGACTCGTTTTCGGCATTAGTCATTGGCCTATGTGAGGGCAATCACAAAATGGCTGTCGTTACGATAAAACCTCAGAGTTTCAGGACGGAAACTCTGATATTCAGGTGATTTCGTCACCTGAATATGAATACAATGCTTGTGCATACTATTCTAATCATTCTCGGTCTGCTGATACCAAAATCGTTGTGATACGATGATGTTTATAACACGGGTCCAGAATTTTTCAGTACCACACACATGGCCTCCCTTGTGTGTCAATGATTCACGTGTTCACTGTCCTAAAATGTGTGCAGTGGGAAACATGGATAAAACAATATAGATTGACATGGATGCAGCCTTATCAGGCTTTATCCTCCATCTCATGAGAGGTCAGACCACAAGGCACTTCAGACAGTGGAACAGCAGTGGGGGTGGTGGCAGGTGGCCTAGGGGTTGACAACAAAGGGCCTACACAGGAGCCAAATACGTGATGGGGATGTACTTATATCAGGACAATTCACCTCCACTTTCCCTGTGTGGTAAGTATGTTGTCTCGACATAGGAAGACTATGTACACTTATGGCAGTTTTCATCTAGCACATTATAGGCTGCACATCTCTCAGGTATGTGATTGTAATAGTCAGAGCAGTGATGCTTACCTGGCTGGGTGACAGGCATGTGTTGGAATCGCTATCCTGGCTGGCACTCTTCCACATGTGCAGGTGGTGCCATCGCAGCTGTTGTCTGCAATGCAGGAGACGTGGGGGATGCAGCAAGGAAATTAAGAATGTGCCAACATCAGCACAGCATTGGTCTTATTTCTACCTCTGTGGGGGGATAGACTGAAGATCACTGGCATGTGTGGACTTAATATCTTTGAGTGAAGAAGGAAATGCCTGCTGCTTGTATACAGGGTGACATAAGTTGGAAGTCATGAGCTAGCTAAATTGCAGAGATCTCTTGATGTTATGTAGAATTATGTTGATGTCACCTCGCACAGGCAGGCCATGCAACAAGTCATAATGGGGGTCATTCTGACCCTGGCGCCGACCACGGGAGCACCGCCAACAGGCTGGCGGTGCTCCCGAGGGCATTCTGACCGCGGCGGTTCAGCCGCGGTCAGAAAGGGTAAACCGGCGGTCTCCCGCCGGTTTACCGCTGCCCCATTGAATCCTCCATGGCGGCGGAGCGCGCTCCGCCGCCATGGGGATTCAGACACCCCCTACCGCCATCCTGTTCATGGCGGGAAACCTGCCATGAACAGGATGGCGGTAGGGGGTGCCGCGGGGCCCCTGGGGGCCCCTGCAGTGCCCATGCCAATGGCATGGGCACTGCAGGGGCCCCCGTAAGAGGGCCCCGCAAAGTATTTCAGTGTCTGCTTTGCAGACACTGAAATACGCGACGGGTGCAACTGCACCCGTCGCACCCCTGCAACTACGCCGGCTCAATTCTGAGCCGGCGTCCTCGTTGCAGGGGCATTTCTGCTGGGCCGGCGGGCGCTCTTTCGGAGAGCGCCCGCCGGCCCAGCGGAAATGTTTAAATGGCCGCCGCGGTCTTTTGACCGCGGTGCGGTCATTTCACGGCGGTACCTTGGCGGACGGCCTCCGCCGTCCGCCAAGGTTAAAATCACCCCCAATGTATAGTGGAGAAAATATGATCACCAAGGCAGGTGAGAGAGAAGTGTGCTAGTGCAGGTGTCTAATAAAACTTATTAATGAATGTTGATGTATTTTGAACAATGAGTTTATGTAGAAAATGAAATAGCGTAGAAAAATAATGCAAGCATTTGAAAATGTGACCTCGAAGAATAGCCACCAATGTTCCCGAAATGTACTACTTAATGATTAATACATATGAATTGCTGAATAGGTATTAGATTAATGCGGTAATATGTCATATTAAGGGTTATGAAGTATGCTTTAACTTTATTAATTGTAGGCCTTAACTTAGCGAGTGTCTTGGCCTATTTTGCCAGGCCTCATGCAGAAGCTGAATTTCTTAGCGGTTAATAAAAATGCTGACCAAGTGAATTAAACTGTGGAAGCTTTTCATGAGAACCGACTGCTAGGAGATGATGTTCCTGCTAATGCAACATTTTTTCTGTAATGTGTGCGAGATGGACTTTCGCAGGACAAGAACAATGAAGATACTGACTGGAGTGGAAGCTGCAACAATATTGTTACCTGACAAGCCGGATGATGAGAACATCGTGAGGTGGACCAATCAACTGTATGTGAACGGAGAAATATTAGAATTCATAGCTTTGACATAGTAATGTTATTGGACAAAGCGGGAACATACGATTAACTGACCAATAGGGAATTAGGGGATAATTTAGGTGACTTTAATAGAACGACATTCATTCTGACGAAGACAGGTCATTCCAACATTCTGAGAGAGCCATTGCCCATATTTTTCCTGACCAAGAGGTTATTATCTTCTTATGCGTCTTTACTAGAGGTGCGATTATCTTTAATGCTAAATTACTTTGCCCGTACTTTCTTGACTGAGACCTGATGCCTTGCTGATCGACTGATCACCTGAGGACGAAGACTGATTCTGCTTTGCTGACCCATACCGGGCATAGGTATAACTTGTCTAACTGTTATTGTTGTGCATATATTGCTTTTTCTCCCTAGGTACCAACTGCACTGTTTTGATAGAACCATAGCTAGATGTTTTCCAAATTTGTGTTATAAAATTGTTTTGCATGAAACCCAACATGCTGATGCCAATCTGATGTTAGTTGAGGATTCTGACTTATGACGAAAGAGGCAAATGTTTGATGGACTTCTCTGCTTAACTACATGTATTACATCTCGTTAACGCAGCTGACTCTGCTATTGATTTGCATTGTAACTTTAGAATCTGTTGTAATTCAAGCTTTGATTAGATTGCGTTTCTACCGCCGCTTTGGACAACCAGTGTTGTTTTTGTATTCGCTTCATTTGATTTTGAGATTAATCTATATGACTTTAGCATTGTTAATATAGGGAAATTAACATTCTAAACTTTACTAAAGGTGTGGTTATTCATGACTGAAAGGTCATGGTGCGTGATAATTACTGACTCCATTGATTATTGATTTTATTGATTACAAATGATTGTTGATTATTGTGTATCGATTATTGATGATGTACTGGAGCTATGGTAAGAACTTCTTAATTGCGAGTCAAAAGGTTAATCGACCTATTCGCGTCCCCTTGTAAGTTTACTTATTAAGGTCTTACGCGTCTGGGTCCCCAAAAGATGATTGTTTACATCCTCTATCCTGGCAAGTGTTTCCATCACACATCTCCTCTCATCCTTTGATTTCCTCTTGATGCTGCCTGGAGTGGGTATTTCTAACCACAAAGCTCACCTTGTCAGTGAATGACCTTCGGTCACATGGCCATCTTTTTTGCTCCACTGAGGGTGTGTTGAGGCAGACCATGCAGCCCCTGTAGTTATTCACCACATAATTCTCTGCAATGTGAGCCTACTCTTCAATTAAGTTCCTCTTCGTATTGAATGGGATGGCCTGCACCAGATGGCTATAGCTTATTTCTGACTAGTGACTTCTTGCAACACAAGGAAATGAGGACAGAGCTCAGGTGTGAGTTGTACATATGTGACTCCACTTGTGCTTTTTCTCTGGTATATGTGAGGTTCCTCAGGTAATACAAGTTACCCTATTCTCTTCAGTTTATAGTTCAACATTGCATAATCGGAAATCTGTTACTTTTATATAGTACCAGAATATCGAGTACTGAATATTTTGCTACAAAACTATTGTAGTAAAATATTGTCAACTAAAATATTGACAAGGCAGGTTTATATAGGTAAGTATAGATTTACATACTTTTCATCACATATATTTATCATCATGATATATATCTTGACAATATAAGACATCAAGGAAATAGATTTAATAATAGTACATATATGTTAATCTCTACATAGTTAACTTGTAGATCTTAGTGTCATCGATATTCCAGGTATAATGTTATAGCACAATAGTGTTGTTGTCGATATATGACATGCAAGCCCATCTACATTATGTGGAAGCACGTTTGACAAATGTACACATAAAATATGTCTGTAAAGTTGCTAGTAGTAACTCTGAAGTCATATTTTGAATTATTTGTGTCCCCATCCCCTCGTATGAGGTTGTGAGGACATATATTTCTACTGCTAGTCGTACATTTTTGCCCACTATTTATAAATTGCAGGAGATGTATGCCCTTGAGTAAGTGTATACGTATGTGCACAAGAACTGCATTCATAAATGTAGCTTTGTAAAATATAATCTTTGAGTACAATGTTAGATGTCATACGTGAGGTTCTGAGGTGTGATCTCATTGTGTTGCAGCTGACTTACAGCAGTGCCTGTTCTTGTAGGGGATCAGTGAGATACAGGATTGAAGGTTGCGTATATGTACTGTTCTTACATGGAATCATAAAATGAGGATGATGTATTGGGTTTTTATTTGTTTCAGGAATGCTAGATGGTTGCTAATTACCCTTATTCATGCAATAGGAGCAAATGCCATAACTTATATATTTGTAGAACACAAACCTCCGCAACAGGATGCAGGATTTTCTTAAAAAGGGAAAATCAAGGCTGTCATTTTTGATCGAATGTTCCTTCTTTGGCAGTAGATCCAGAGTTTTAACGGAAGGAAGATTAGTTCTGAGTCATGCATTACCAGGTTACTGCAGCAAGGATCATTGAAGAATATGTCTTGCACTTGGTGGTATGTGCAGAACATAAAGGGGGTGATTCTAACCCTGGCGGTCGGTGTTAAAGCGGCGGCCAACCCGCCAACAGGCTGGCGGTAAAAAAAATGGGATTCTGAGCCTGGCGGGAACCGCCAACACAGACAGCCACCTTAACACTCCGACCGCCACGGCGGTACAAACAAACAGCGCGGCGGTCACCGCCAACAGACAGGCGGCAGACAATGTACCGCCCACACTATTCCAACTCACCAATCCGCCACCTTTTCCGGGGCGGGAGCACCGCCGATAAAAACACGGCGGAAACAGACTACGGACGGGAAAACGCTCAACACTACGCACTCCAGGAGGAAGGAGGACAGCATGGAACCCGAATTAAACATCCTACCTGCTCTCGTCTACCTTCTCATCTACCACGAGTACGAAGTCCGGCGCAGACGACAACGGTGAGTACTGCAACTACGACACACGGGAGGGGGAGGACGAAAGGTTACGGCACACACATATGCGACCCCCCCCCCCCAACTATGTACTCACCAATGCAGCGCACCAAGTCACAGTGACACCACCCAAACACCCCTGAAAAATGCTAGGACATAATCATATTTGGAATAAATATTTATGTACCAAAAAGCTCCAGAAAATTAGCGTACAACCATGAAAGATATCCACAACAAAACTAATGACACACACATCAGTGTATAACTGAAGTAACAAGTCCTGCACAACCTACGATTTCAGCATGTCCGTGGGCCAAAGTCTAAAGAAACAAGGGCAAAGCCCACACAGGAGACCTGAGTCCTTTGGAGAGAACACTGCAGGGGCATCAGATGTAAAAACTACAGGCACCTCAGGGGGAAGGGAAGGGGGGGGCACCACAGCCACATGAGTCCACGACGCCAGATCCACGAGGAGCCACCATGCCCACTGGACCATCCTGGGGAGTGCAAAGCCACAGTCTCTCAATGTCTCTACAGTGGGTGGGCTGCCCACTGGGCCATCCTGGGGAGTGCAAAGCCACAGTCTCTCAATGTCTCTACAGTGGGTGGGCTGCCCACTGGGCCATCCTGGGGAGTGCAAAGCCACAGTCTCTCAATGTCTCTACAGTGGGTGGGCTGCCCACTGGGCCATCCTGGGGAGTGCAAAGCCACAGTCCATCAGGTGGATGACAGTCTCCACTGGTCAAGGAGGAGGCATGGTGGGCACAGTGAACCATAAACGGTGCTCGCGACGGCGGTGCCCAGCGGAGCGGTGCTTGAGAAGAAGGGCCCAGCGGAGCGGTGCTTGAGACGGCGGGGCCCAGCGGAGCGGTGCTTGAGAAGAAGGGCACAGCGGAGCGGTGCTTGAGAAGAAGGGCCCAGCGGAGCGGTGCTTGAGACGGCGGGGCCCAGCGGAGCGGTGCTTGAGAAGAAGGGCCCAGCGGAGCGGTGCTTGAGACGGCGGGGCCCAGCGGAGCGGTGCTTGAGAAGAAGGGCCCAGCGGAGCGGTGCTTGAGAAGAAGGGCCCAGCGGAGCGGTGCTTGAGACGGCGGGGCCCAGCGGAGTGGTGCTTGAGACGGCGTGGCCCAGCGGAGCGGTGCTTGAGAAGAAGGGCCCAGCGGAGCGGTGCTTGAGACGGCGGGGCCCAGCGGAGCGGTGCTTGAGACGGCGGGGCCCAGCGGAGCGGTGCTTGAGAAGAAGGGCCCAGCGGAGCGGTGCTTGAGACGGCGGGGCCCAGCGGAGCGGTGCTTAAGACGGCGGGCCCAGCGGAGCGGTGCTTGAGAAGAAGGGCCCAGCGGAGCGGTGCTTGAGACGGCGGGGCCCAGCGGAGCGGTGCTTGAGAAGAAGGGCCCAGCGGAGCGGTGCTTGAGACGGCGGGGCCCAGCGGAGCGGTGCTTGAGACGGCGTGGCCCAGCGGAGCGGTGCTTGAGAAGAAGGGCCCAGCGGAGCGGTGCTTGAGAAGAAGGGCCCAGCGGAGCGGTGCTTGAGACGGCGGGGCCCAGCGGAGCGGTGCTTGAGACGGCGGGGCCCTGTTCAGCGGTGCTCTTCTCCACCGCGGGCCCTGTTCAGCGGTGCCTATCTCCACGGCGGGGCCCTGTTCAGCGGTGCTCTTCTCCACCCCGGGCCCTGTTCAGCGGTGCCTATCTCCACGGCGGGGCCCTGTTCAGCGGTGCTCTTCTCCACCGCGGGCCCTGTTCAGCGGTGCCTATCTCCACGGCGGGGCCCTGTTCAGCGGTGCTCATCCAGCAGGTCAAGGGAGCCAGACCTGGCCTCGACTCCCTGCTCAGTCGCCCTCGGACCGTGACGTTTCTGGACCCTTCGGGGACGGACTCCTGGCCTCCTTAGTGTCCTCCTTCCCAGCTGGGATGTGGCATGTGGGGTCCACCTTCTCCGCGCTCCTGCTGCCCTTCCGCTCCTTTGATGGGGCTCTCGGGCCCTTGCCTCCCCCAGATGGTGTGGGTGGTGAAGTGGCCGCACATTGCTCCTTGGGGGCAGCCCTGTCGGTCCTCGCACGGCGGTCCTTGGTTTTGCGGGTCCTCTTGCCGGGGGGGGGGCTGGACGTGTCCTTGCTGCAGCTCGATGTGTCACTGCTGGCAAAGGGTGGGCTCCAGAACCCAGGCACAACAGTGACACCCGAAGCTGGGCTGGTGGTCGCTGCGGTGCTCTTGGGACTCTTTGAAGATGGATGGGGGAGGTCATCGGGGGGAAAGAGGTTAAGGTTAGCCAGGAAAAGTTTTTTAGGGCCAAGGTAAAGGGTAGGAGAAGTGGAGATGGAAGTGGAGGTAGAGGAGGTGGTTGTAGGAGAGTCAGGTGTGCTGTCATTGGGTGAAGGTGCTGGTGCTGTAGGCTGTCGTGAGGTGGATGGCTGTTGGGTGGGTGGCTGCCTGCGTTTGTGTGTCTTGGAAGAGGGGGTGACAGACACAGTGGGAGAGGACACAGGGGACGTGTACATGACAGTGGGGGTGGTGACTGCACGAGTGTGGACTGTACTGGAGGGTGAGGTGGTGATGGAAGCACTGGCTGATGTTGGGGTGCATGCAGGTGTGAGTGTAGACGTCACAGGGAGGGAGGAGGGAGACGAGGAGGAGGGGGACACAGGGGTGGCAGTGGCTGTTGGCATGTCTGCATCTGGGTGTTGCTCGGGTGAGTGTTTGCGGGATCTGTGGTGCTTGTGTTTGGATGAGCTGCTCTTGGGTGTTGAGGTGTGTGCAGGCTGGTCTGATGGTGTGGATGGGATAGGCTGAGGAACAGGAGACAGAGACAGGCTGGAGGCAGTCAGAAGAGGGAGGCTGGAAACAGGGACAATGGCTGCCGTCAGTGCTGAGGCCAGAGCAGTGAACGCTCGTTGATGGGCAGCCTGACCCGAATGAATGCCCTCCAGGTACGCATTGCTCTGTTGCACCTCCCTCTGCACACCCTGGATGGCATTCAAAAGGGTCGTCTGCCCAACAATGAGCGTCCTTACCAGGTCAATGAGCTCCGCACTGAGGGCAGCAGGGGCAACAGGGGCAGGGGCTGAGGTGCCTGGGGCGAAGGAGACGCGCGCCTTCCTGGGCGAACCGGCACGGAGCGAAGACTGAGGGGCTGCTGGGAGGGCGGGGCTGGTGCGCTGGGTGGCGGCTGTACCTGTAGAGGCGGGGGCACGGATGTTGCCGCCACCCCTAGGGAGCTCCCATCCGAGGACGTGTCGCTTTCGCTGCTCTCACCAGCGGTCCCCATCGTGGTGCTCCCCTCGCCCTCCGGATCACTGGTGCCCTCGGTGTCTGTTCCTGGGCCCACCGGGGCCTTGTGTCCTGCAGCTCCCTCGTGCTCCGATGCCATATCTCCTCCGCCTGATGATGCTAATGCACACATGCACAAGAAGATGAAGAGAAAGGGTGGGGGGAGAAAAAAGAAGACCAGGTTGAGTGCATGCAATGTCAACACCGTTGGCGGAGAGGACAGACACAGGTGCCTAATGCACTAAGCCGCGCATTCAGGGTACACTACTCAGTACTACTGACTAAGACAACAGGCCAAGAGACGTCAAACGCGCACATGGGAGATGCTGGACCTTCAATGGCTGTACTTGTCACCCTACAGAGGTGGGGGCCGGGGGCACAGGGCCATGCCTAAGGGAGAGGACTACACTACAGAAAGCGCCCTGGCCTAATGTCACCCACAGCCCTCCTCCCCCACCCAGACGCCTCCACTGCGCAGAAAGATAGGAGAATGTGCTGATACTCACCCCCTTGTGTCTGCTGTGATGTCTTAAAGCGCCCATCCAATTCAGGGTAGGCCACCGCCAGGATCCGGGACATCAGGGGGGTCATGGTGCGACTGGCACCCCTCCTAGGTTGGGAGGCCATCCCCAGCAGTGTTTCTGCGGTCTTCCTTGTTCCGCGGCGGATGTCCTCCCACCTCTTGCGGCAGTGGGTGCCCCGTCTGTTGTGGACCCCCAAGGTCCGGACTTCCTTGGCGATGGCACGCCAAATCTTGATCTTCTGATGGGCGCTGACCTATTAGACATGTACAGGGTGGAAAGGAGGAAATCATCAATGACCTGCATGTTAGATGTAATTGGCCCCCACCCACCCACTTTGCCATATGGCACATGCTCTCATCTGTCGGGCGTTGCACTCCTCATTCGCCCCCCACCCCACCAACTTACATCCACCCCAATCCACACAGGCATAGCCCATTCCATTAGCACCCGGTGTACTCACTTGTTGGTCTGGAGGACCGTAGAGTAGCGCATACTGGGGGAGGACCCCATCCACGAGCTTCTCCAACTCTTCAGACGTGAAGGCAGGGGCCCTTTCCCCTGGCGCAGCAGCCATTGTATCTTCCAGACCGAGGTCACAGCAGCACTTGCAGTATAGGTCCTCTCCTGTGGATGATCAGGTCTCGAGTGATTAAGCAGATAGAAAATGGCGGTCACGCCCGCGGCGGTGCGTACCGTGGCGGTGCGTACCGCGACCGCCGGCGCACTTCGTCATTGGCTCCTGAAACCCATAGGCTTCAATGTTAACCAATGCGGCTTTGCGCCGCGGTCTGCGACCGCCTACCGCCACGGTGTGCCCCGCCAGCGCATTGACCTCACATCCCATTGTCCCACTTCACAGGTCAGGCAGCCGCCATTTCAAGGGCCCACATGGCTTAATTTTGACTGCGACACACAGACCTAGGCCTTGCATTGCCACACATACACGCCTTTCAACCCATTGCCATTCTTTAACTGTGCAAGCTGTCTGTACGTACCTGTGTTTTGGCTGACTCTGTGCTCCATGTTGTCCTTCCTAGGCACCGTCCGCTGGGACTTGCGATGAGAAGGAGGAATCCTCGCGTGTACCGTCCGCTGGTGGACCTGTCGACAATGGAAGAACGCCATATAATACTTTGATACAGACTTGACCGTGCCACTATCCATGAACTGTGTGCCCAGCTGGAGCCAGCCCTGATGTCCCCCATCCGCCAACCCACAGGGATTCCCCCTCTGGTGCAGGTTTTGTCAGTCCTCCATTTTTTGGCCAGTGGGTCATTCCAGACCACAGTGGCCATGTCATCTGGAATGTCTCAGCCTATGTTTTCTAAGATTTTGAGCAGAGTGTTGTCTGCCCTGATGAAACTCATGCGGAGCTACATCATTTTCCCCGAGGAGGGTGACTTGCCTACAGTGAAGGGTGATTTCTATGCCCTTGGACACATCCCCAACATCATTGGTGCCATTGATGGGACCCATGTGGCTTTGGTACCCCCAAAAGACGATGAGCAGGTGTTCCGAAACAGAAAAAATTATCATTCGATGAATGTCCAGGTGGTCTGTTTGGCTGACCAGTACATCTCCCATGTAAATGCCAAGTTCCCAGGGTCAGTGCATGACGCGTATGTGATGCGAAATAGCAGCATCCCCTATGTGATGGAGCAGCTACAGAGACAACGTGTGTGGCTAATAGGTGACTCTGGTTACCCCAACCTGCCGTGGCTACTGACCCCAGTAAGGAATCCCCGGACAAGGGTAGAGGAATGCTACAATGAGGCCCATGGGCGTACTAGGAGGGTGATTGAGCGAACCTTTGGCCTCCTGAAGGCCAGGTTTAGGTGCCTGCATATGACTGGTGGATCCCTAATGTACTCACCAAAGAAGGTGTGCCATATCATCGTGGCCTGCTGTATGCTTCACAACCTGGCTTTGCGACGCCAGGTGCCTTTCCTGCAGGAGGATGGTCCAGATGGTGGTGTTGTAGAAGCCGTGGAGCCTGTGGAGAGTGAAGGGGAGGAAGACTCAGAGGACGACACAGACAATAGGGATAGAGTGATACAACAGTATTTCCAGTGACACCCAGGTAAGAATCACCCACGCCATTTCCCAATTGCTTCTAGCCTCCTGCATCTGTACTTTCTGTAGTTCCCCACAGATGTTTTTCAGTAATTTTTGCCTTTCCCTTCCCTTCTCAGTGCTGTCTGACTCAGTACCTGACTTCTGCTTGGTTCGCCCATGAAATACAGCGTATTGACATTGGTATGTTGTCATGACTAATTGACAGAACAGAAATTGAACAGTAATATGTAATACATTTGTTAATAAGACAGCATGACTCAAAACAGATTATTGTGCAAAATTGTGATTTATTTACAGTGCTAGATATCGGTACAAGGGTGATGGGTGGGGGTGGAGGAATATCCATGGCAGAGTCCAGTTCTCAGTCTCACAGGTGCATTGTTCTTTTGCCTGGGGAAGGATGGAGCATAGGCAGTTCATGGTTGGACAGGGTGGCAATGTGGGACAGTGGGAAGAGTTCAGGGGGTATGTCCTGCTGGCGGGGGTCTTGACATCCTACTCTGTCTTTTTCTTTGGTCTCAGGCTCCTCTTACGGGGTGGTTGTTCTTCAGCAGGAGGTGGGGTTCTGGGGGGCTGTCGAGGTGTTGGGACCTCCTGTCCACTAGCGCCGGCGGAGGTGGTAGGCTGTTCCTGGTCCGGCCTAGTGACAGGGGCCCTGTGTGGTGCACCATGGTCCCGCAACGCGTCCTCTATCCTGTGGAGGGCCAGGACGATGGTCCCCATTGCGGTCCCGATGATTCTCAGCTCCTCCCTGAACCCCATGTAGCGTTCTTCCTGCTGTGCCTGGATCTCAGTGAACCTGGCCAGTACCGTCGCCATCGTTTCTTGGGAGTGGTGGTAGGCTGCCATGATGGTGGTGAGGGCCTCTTGGAGAGTGGGTTCCCTGGGCCTCTCCTCCCCCCCCTGTCGCACAGCAGCCCTCCGAGCTGCCCGGTTTCCCCCAGCCTCTGTCCCCTGGCCGGTGTGCCCGCTCCCACTGCCCCCAGGTCCCTGTTGTTGTTGGGGTGTTGGGTTAGCCTGGGTGCCCTGTAGTGGCGGACACACCGCTGATTGAGCTGTCCTAGAGACAGAGGCATGGGCCCGCTGGGTGGGAGCTGTGCTGGTGTCGGCAGAGGTGGTCGGGTCTGGTGTGGCCTGTAGCTGCCTGAGGGGAACCGACTGCCCAGAGGTCCCCGATGGTCCGGGCTGGTCATCAGGTTCACTGTCGACAGAGCTGCTATCCTCAGTGTGGGCCTGTTCCGGTGGTGGGATGGACACTTCTGGACCCTCCTGGCTGGTGTGTTGTCGTTCGGGTCCTGCATGGGGTAAGAGAGTTTGGTTATTGTTTCTGTGTGTGCAATAGCGTGCGTGTTATGGGTGCCCTTGTTCCCCAGTGCAGGCATTCCCTTGAGGGAGGTGTTGTGAGGGTATTTAGTGGGGGGGAGGGGTTAGTGCAGTGGTCATGCATAGGTGATGGGTGCCCATGATTTGTGTTGGCATGAAGGAGTTGGTGTTGGGATGGGTGGGTTGTGCTGGTGAGACATTGTCAGGGAGGATATGTGCTGGGGGGTTGGGGGTGAGGGTGGGGGTGTGGGTTGGCATGCTGGTGGGGTGGGGGGGATATAGTAGTTGAGATGGGACTTACCAGAGTCCATTCCTCCGGCTACTCCAGCGAGGCCCTGAGGATGCAGGATGGTCAAGACCTCTTGCTCCCACGATGTAAATTCGGGAGGGGTGGGTGGGGGTCCGCCGCCAGTCTTCTGGACCGCGATGTTGTGCCTGGAGACCATCGATCGGACCTTCCCCCGTAGGTCGTTCCATCTTTTGCGTATGTCCTCCCTATTCCTGGGATGCTGTCCCACCGCGTTGACCCTGTCCACGATCCGCTGCCATAGCTCCGCCTTCCTGGCTATACTGGTGTGCTGCACCTGCGAGCCGAAGAGCTGGGGTTCCACTCTTAGGATTTCCTCCACCATGACCCGGAGTTCTTGGTCCGAAAAGCGTGGGTGCCTTTGGGGTGCCATGGGGTGGTGTGGGTGAGGTGTGGGGTGGTGTATGTGATGATGAGTATGTTGGTGTGTGGTCCTTTGTGCTACTATGTGGTGTGTGTGATGGTGTAGTGTGCCTCAGTGTGTCTTGCTAGGGATTGTCTGCTGTGTCTCTCTCTCCTTCTCTCAGTAATTCTGGTCGCAGGGGTTTGTGGGTGATGTGGGTGTGTGTTTTATAGTTGGTTGATTGTGTGGGAGTGGTGTGTGTATGTGTATCAGGTGTGTGTATTTCAAATTGTCCAATGTGGCTGTGTTTTGGTGATGTGTGTGTATTCTGACCGCGGCAGTGTGTACCGCCAATGGAATACCGCGTTTGAATGACTCCCGTGTGGATTCGTGGGTCGTAATGGCATGGGCGTATTTCTGTTGGCGTGACGGTGGAGGTTTGGTCATCTCCAGTTTATCGCTGCCCGCCGATGTGGCGGGCTGCAGTGGAGGACGGATTTGTGGAGGTTTGGCCGTTGTGGGTCAGAATGACCGTGGCGGTTGACCGCTGCCGCGGCGGTGTTATGGCGGTCTTATGACCGGCGGTAAGGGCATTTTACCGCCGAGGTCAGAATCACCCCCAAAGTGTATGGCCAATATGATCCTGTGAGTGCAGAAGTAGAATGTTCTGGTCATGGCATTCTGGATTTGTCTTAGCTTTCAGGTAAGGGATCAAGGGTCCACAACATAAAAGTCGTTAGCATAGTCCAGGCATGACTGCTCTAGTTCAGACAAGCAGTATTTAAGAGAATCCCATATCAGGATAGTTGAGGCATGGTATAGAATGTTCCTTCAGTCTCTTTGTCAACCTGTGTTCAGAGGGAAAGCTTCCAGTCCTAATTACTCTCAAGTTGCTTACTTAGGGCCATCCAGTGGTAGAGACATAATTCTGCTGGTGAGAATCTCTGACACAGTAGAGTTAAGTTTTTGGTGGTTCGCAGATTCAAGTGGCAAACTGCTTGAAGGAATTTGCACGGGCTCAAGTGCTGGGATAAGAAGATTATGCCAGCTTTTGAATAATAAATATATATCATAAAAGTAATAGTATCAGGTATGAGTTATTGAGTGTAACCCATAAGAGTATAATGATTTTATGGTTTGCTAGGGAGTCAATGTCACAGCAGGGGTAATGCTGGCACATGCTGATGTGTGAGTGTTATATAGTCCTAACAATCTTTATTGAAGTGCTCATTTGTGTATCAGACAGCAGTGGCTTGTCTGAGGGTTTATACCTGTTCTGTGTATTTGTGTCCCTGGCAGATGACAATCAGAGTGCTGCTGTGAAAAAGATTCCTGTGCCCACCAGACCTGAAGCACCTGTGATTTCATCAACAGAATGGAATGTTGGTGCGGGAGTAAAAGCAGAAAATCCTGGCGCCGTGGATTTAAGAGGTAACCCTGATGGAAGCCTCGATCTAGACAGCATTTGAGGTATATTACATTTTTGGGTTAGCAGGGTCCTTCTGCAGGCTTATCCCAGGTTTCTGAAACCTGAGGTATGTTCCACTGCACCTACCTCCCTTCCTCAGTACAAGAACTGAGGATGAGATGGAGACCATAAAAAAAACTAGTATTTCATGTGGGCAGTCACGATTCCACCAACTGATGTGCTGTTTCTGGATAAATGTAAACTAAATGAGAGCAGCAACCCAATTAGTTCACCTGTTAATACATTCATATAGTGCTTCTCCAAAGCCATAGAGTAGTAAATACAATTTAAAAGTGAAGCAGTTTACAATACAAAGATCTGGTGAAGGATGGTGTTTAGAATAAAATCAAAAAGAGTTCCTGTGCAATAATTGCAGCTAAATTTATCAAGGTTGCACATAGGTAAATACCATGAGGTGAAGTACATATGTTTAAGCCCAGTGGAATCTAAGACCTTCAGATTTCTGTTGCCTCCTAAATTGTAAATAAACAAAAAACAATACTTTAGACGTGCATAATGTGGTGAGGTCGGCCATTAATACAGTGCAGAGAGTGCCTAATGATTTGCAACAATGTGCTCTGCTGTCTTGCATAAAATAGGGAAGAGAGTTGGGATAGTTCTGTACCTTACAAGTCCAAATGAATGTACTTCATGTATTGTTGGACATTTGTCTCCATAGGAAGAAGTCGCAGTGTTAGACGCACATACTTATGTCATCACAGAGTTTTCTAAGCATAAAACATTGCTTAGACAGTAATACCCCCATCTCAAGTTCTCACCCTGCAGCAATAAAGTGTAAAATGAAAATGAAAAAGGTTTGGGAAGAGTATAATTCATTGACTAAAGCCCCAACATACCCTGAAATGTCTCTAAGTCAGGACATAATGGGAGACATCTGCTTCATGAACTCCAAGAGAGGGCTGAGGTAAGTATAGGAATACTGAACAGAAGGAGGAAAGCTGATGACTTGAGATCTACTGGAGAAGAAGAAGATATTCCACACAGAAAGGAACACTTACTGATGGTGCTTTCTCTCTGAAGTAATATTTGGTAATCCACGGCGTTGAAGGTGTAGCAGATGTCTAGAAGGAGGAACCAGACTCTGATAAAAGGAGCATTAATCATTGTATTTTTAAAAGGCTGAGATCTCGGTGAATGCTGTTTTTTCAATAAGATTGACAAAGAATGCTGAGCTCTGTTTTCCAGATCTGCAGTGTCAAGATTTTGCTTCTTCCGAATAGCTATAATATAAGAGATTTTAGGTCATTGAGGACTTCTACAGATGAAGAGGAGAAATTCGTGAGCCTTTTTGCTAAAATGGCATCAGAAGATATGAGGAAATGCAAATAAAGATGAATGGGGTGGATATGGATGTTGGTAAGATATTATATTACTTACCTTGGTGCACCAGAGAACACTATCAAATAGATTTCAAAAGACGCCTTTCATTGTAATAGAGCTTTTTGATGCTTGGTAGATGGAAGGAGCAGGGATAGTTCACAAGAAACAGTGATCTGGCTGACTTTCAGGAGAAAATGATTCAATTGATTTTTTCTTTTTAAGGTTCAGTTTCTTTATGCCCTGTTCTCTTTTTTATTTCTGTAGTTTTCTTAGAAATATACTAAAGCTATGTTCTCTTAAAAGTCATGGTGGGCATAGCCAACCTTTGTGTCATGCCACCATGCTATTCAAGCAAGGTTCATAAAGCAGGCTACCTTTTTGCCTTATGTTAACCATATTCATTGAGCTGTCTTTCTAAGGCAAACAAATATAAACATCCTTCTTACAACGTATATTTGCACTTTGAAACATCTGTAACCTAGGAGATAGTCAAGGACTTAAATATGATTGGGGTTCCATTGACGTTAGAGGGCAGGATCATCACACAAGTGACTGGAGCCAGCCAGTTAGTGGGTAAATTCTTTATTACGTGTTCGACCCTTAGATCACAGCAGGTAGGTCATATCAGGGACCATCCTCCCTCCAACTGCCCGATCTCCCAGCTACCACTCTAGACCACACACCAACATTCTAGTACATCATTCACTCTTGGCATTCCAGACACCAGCTCGGACATACAAGGAATGGGAACACCAATGATATTACAGGATACTTGGTAAATTGTCAACCTTAAATGATATCATACTGTGAGTCATAGTGAATGACCTAAACCCAACTGAGCATGCATCTAGTAGATTACACTCCAGGTGATTCTGCTATATCCCTCAAGCTATATAGTCCAAGAGGAGCTAAGCAAGGACACTTAGTTCTCACTTAGCTAACCTTCTAGAACACTGACGGCCTGAGCCAAGAAAAACAATAGAAGGTTTGACCAAACAGATAGATGTTTCCTAAATACTACATTGACAAGCACAAGTTTTAAATGAATTAAGGGTTGATTTCAAGAAGATAGGCAATGACTGTGATGAATGCATGCCCTGGAGTTATTTGGCTCCAGGGGGTTCAAATAGATTCCTATAACATAGATTCAGTTATACCAAATGTTAACATAGTTGGAACTAGTTTCTTTGAAAGGGAGAATATAATAATGGTTGGCATTTAGAGAACTGTGGCAGTTGAATAGTGTTTCACATGTTATGTAGGTAATAATCCAGTGTCTATCTTTGGACACCCTGCAAGTTCCTAGTGGAGATGGGCAGCGGCTAGTAACAAATTACTTAAAAGTCCACAGTTATCACTATTAAAATGCCGGTGCCTGTCACATACTCTCTTGTTTGTCCGTGTATCCAGTTTTACAATGATTGATACCACCCCTACACTATTTGGCATAGTTTTCGTGAAATGCTGCCAGTGGCTTCTCAGCTGCTGTTTAAGAAGCAATTCTCGAATAGAATCTGTATGTTTTTTAGAAGCGTGCAAGCCAAATAATTGCACCTGGTTCTGCCCGTGCTGATTCTTTCCAGTGCCTGACTGGACTATGAGTTGTCCTTTGACCTTGTCAGTTGTTCAGTAAAGGCACCCATTTAAACTTCGCTTTTGCTACGTTGCTTAAATACCCCTCTTCGAGTCAAAGCTTTTTTTCAATAGGATATTCGTTTTTGTTGGTAGGGTTTCCCTTCATCCGCAAGGCATGTCCTTTATCCTAAACTTTCCCGAGCACCGAAATTGATTCCGAGCATTTTGGCCATATGTCACCTGCAAGCTGCATGCTAGCCAGGCCTGGTTATTATATATTTTGCAACTCACTGTAAAACCACTGTGGCAAAGCGAACCTCCACTGCAGCAGTTAAAGACGGCTGCCACTGTGCCAGTTGGGCGGGTGAAATGGTTTGCATTCGAATGCTGTTTGTTTATGGGTCTTGTCTGCTTGCCTCGATTTATTCAATTAAGAAATGCAATGATGGGAGGGCGTTAGCTGACATGCACAGTGAAGAAAACACAGAAAGAGAAATGATTAAAAACACTCCGATGTAGGGGCAAATAAAGTGAGCGTGAGAGAGGAAGATGAGGGACAAAAAAGTGAAGATGATAGAAAAATAATGGTTCGCTAGAAAGGGGCTAGAAATCACAAAAGGTGGAAAGGTGAAATGAAGGAAGGGAACATTAAAGTAAATAAGAAAAAAGATCAAATGATAGGCAGGAAAGTGAAGGAACTGAAGAGTGAAGGAATGGATGGAAGGAAGGCTGAAATAATGAAACTACTGACGGGTGAAAGGAACAGTAGTTGAATGGTGAAAGAATGGATAGAAGAGTGGCGTGATCCATGGAAGAACAGAGAAACAATGGACAGGTGGGTAGAAGGATAGAGAAGTTAAGAATGAAAGGATGGATCGGTAAATCGACGGTGGGCTGGATACTTGGACATAATGATGGATGAGTGAGTAGATGGATGTATTTATAAATGAAAAGAAAGCTGTACGGATGGACAGATAACTCGATGAACAGATGCAAGGGTGAGAGTATGAATGCATGGGAGGAGGATGAAAAGGTGAAGGGAACTCTTCTTAGGAAGGGCGGTTCTGCATGCTTCGCTTGCTCGGTGTAATAAAAGGTATGGTTCAAGTGGGAGCTATTTTTATGTTCTAGCAATTGCCTTGACTTGTATACTCTTATCTGGATTGTTTAGGCCATAATGGCAAAGGATGTGTTGCCAAGAACAAATGAAGGTGTGAACAAATGAACAGTGTGGACTGGCGTCTGACAGTGTGTCTGTGCCTCAGCATTTAATTATGGTTAGGCTGAAGCACCATTGGCTGTTGCTGTGCGATTGGGTAAACAAACCCATCAGCGGCCGTGAGCAGCCCAGCATGGGATTTTTCACAATGTGCAGATGAGCTTACTCCTTGGCGATGTGTCAATCGGTTGGAATGCCACTAGTGAAGTGAAGTACCACTCTCGGTAACAAAGTCCCTTTCGAGATTACAAGGATGTTTCTACAGTTGGCACGCAATGCGGCTAGCCACTCTCATTGCTATCTCTCACACAGGTCTCAGACAAAGCACTTGAAGAGAAGGCTTGGCTTTGAAAATCAGCATGCGGTATGGAAAGGCTGTTTGTTTGCTGACGTTAACAACTGCTTCAATGTTTTGTTAAGAGCGCAAATATTCTACAAGCATTGGCCAATCCGGTAGGTCTGACTTTAATCTGCCTCGACGCATGTTTTGTATGCAAAAATATTGTTTACCGCGTTAAAGCCTGCCCAGGTTTGCCAGTACTGGGTAAAAAGTAGCCTAGTAGGAATAGCTTTGTATATGGAATGCATATAGGAGATGATTGAGAATAGCTTTCAGGTGTAGAATAGTCCCTCAGGCATTACAATGGAAGCATTACATGGAAGGAGCCATGAGACACAAAATAGTCAATAGCATGATGTGAGAGAATAAGACTTTTCAGGGCAGAGCCAATGCACACTCTATGTATATTTTAAAGAGTTGGTAGTAATACATCTGGCAGATGGCGGCTCTGTCAAGCCAGACCTAATTATGTGTATCTGTGGCTCTTTGTTCCTCAGAGGCGTTTTAGGTGTGGCACTACTTCCGATTTTACCGACCACCAGATGAAAAAGTACCGGAAGAGGTTGCAGAAGATGTGTGCTGGGGTGTAGACACTAACATGGAGTACAGACAATCTAAAGGTGTCTTTCTTTGCTGCCTCTGTCATGTTGTCGTTTTCTTTCCTATCAATTGTTTGGTGTTGCTTTTGACGTTTTATGGTACTTCCTTCTTGGCTGCTTCTGAAAGAAGCTAAATGATAATTGGATTTTTGACAAGATAACAACAAAGCGAGCACACTCAGCAAACACGCTGGTTGACTCTCGTGTCTAGAAACTGCATTGGCCGGCATTTATCATAAAAGGCTATGGGAGCAGAGACGGTAGACAGAAGAAAGGATGCATTTATAAATAAGGATGGCGGCGGCGGAACCACAGAAATAGAATGGTCGTAGCAACTAAGGTGCTGGGAAATAAAATGATAACCGACCTTAGAAAAGTATGACAGACTTATGAATAAACGAATGAATGAATGAATGAATGAATGAATTAACAGATAAATGAATTGACTTGTACAGCACACCCTGGCAAAGCGAATCTCCACAAGACACAAACTGGGATCAGGAAGCTGGTTTGCAGAGAACTGGTAATAAGTAGATTTTGAATGACTTTTTCAAGGAATGGACTTTTAGGGAGTGTAGTCCCTAGCTGTGGCTTGGATTGGAAAGCACCTGCCCCTTTTTGCATGGTAGCATGATAATGCTATGCAGAGGAGGTTGTGGTCAGCACAGAGTGGACAGGCAGACAGAATCCTGGAACAAGTCGGAAAATTAGGTGTCTGGGCAGACCTGGCAATCCGTTTCTGCTGATAAATATTCTGTTTATTCAAGCAGGGTCGAGGCAACAGCTGCTGTGGAACGACACATATCTCCCTGCATCATTAACCAATCTGTTCTTTATATATTCATCTGTATTAGATGTTTGCTGTACCACAAACGAGTGCCTGCAGTGCCTTAGAACACCGAAAACACTTTTCAGCGAAGGGTGCAACGTTCATAAAATGTAAATTCAAGTAGTACACCAACATAGTTTTTGGCAGCAGTTGTTTGGATATAAGAGGTAGAGCTGTCACTCCATCAACGAACTGCAAATTCTGAGTGGTGCACTCATGCCAAGTAGGTGCAAGGAAGTCAGTAGAGTCTTGGTATGCGATGTCCGGCAAGTGTGACATCATATGGCTAACTACGTGCTTAGTTGTGATGACAAATTATGTGTTTTACTTGTGTCAGTTGTCGTGGGAGAGTCGATCTTACCAGCAAAATATGATAGATTGAACTCCTGAAAGGAATGTGCCTCAATGTGTACTTTTGGCCCTGCTGGATTGGAATACCTCTGATTAACAACGCAAACGCTCTTTTTAGAACAGATTTCCGACCTCAGCAGTCTTTTGCCAGGCCTGTTGCTTCCAAAATATTGCAGGTTCTGATTGGATGAGTTATGTGCTTCCTCTGCATGCTTAAAAGGGCTAGTTTTAAAATAATTTTATAATGAATGCTCACTGGAGTGCATGCGGTTCCTTACTCTCGCCTCCTGCTTTCCCCTTTGCCAAATTATTCCCTGCGTGTTCTCTTTTCACTCCATTTCCTCCCCTTCACACTCCTGTCTCGCTCCCTATTCTGATCCATGTGTGACATAATTTGTATTTTGTTTGTTTATTCATGTCAGGAAGATCCGGGAGCTCTCCACGCACACTTCTTTTCGCATTTCTAACATTTGTATTTACATTTGTAGCATAGCCATCTGCTGTGTTGACAGTGATAACGCGTCCAGCCCTTATAAAATTACCTGTACCTGGACACGTTGGAGGTCGGTGAATCTTTTAACCGAGTCGGGCTCTCCTCATCCTCAATAGTCGAGTCACTCAGATCAATAATCAATAACTGTTGTAATCAATAATCAGTACTCGATTGATAGATCAATATAGCACATCAGAAATCAATAACAGTTGGTATTTCGGCGCACCATGACCTTTCAGTCATGAATAACCACACCAGTTTATTAAAAGTTAGTGAATTTATTTCCCTATATTAACAAAGCTAGCACGATATATATATGTCTCAAAACCAATTGATATATGTATATGAACATTACTAGCTGTCCATAACAGCGGAAGAAACGCAATCTACGCAAAATCTGAATGATGATACACTCTGTTATAGCAATGCAAATCACCAATGTGACTAACTGTATTTGACTAATTGCATACATTCGGTCAGCATAACAAGATTCCAATTTGGCATGGTACATTGAATGAATACCTCAACTAACCTCTAATTAGCATCGGCATGTGGGGCTTCATGCAAAACGAATTTAGTCAACACAAATTTGGAAAACTTCTAACTAGGACCCTATCAAAATTAGCAGTTGGTACCTAAAAAGGAAAAAAAAACACAATGCATAATACATATATCCTTTCATATTTACCAAATACAATCAGCATTCAAGAAAAGTCTTCGTCCTTCAGGTACCGGTTGATCAGCATGGGGCAAGTTTCAAAGGGGCAAAGTTAAGGGCAAGCTTCCTTGCAGCAGCAAGGAGAATGGGGCAAAGTTACTGCATGGGCAAGACGGGGGCAAATCAAAGTTAAAGTCTCTAGGGTGAGAATTCTTAAAGTCTCTTTCTCTCAGATAGAGAAAAGGGCATCAGGGTGTCGTCCAAAATGGAGTCTGGCATCAGGCTTCAAACTGGCATCGAGGAAAATGGCTGACTTCTCTTTGTCCGGTGGGTTTAAGTAAGAAACATTACAAATTCTGCAGGATCTTCCATTGGAGGGTTCATAGGTTGGCTTCAAATTGTCCAATCAAAATTGTCTTTTACTAGCGCTCATTTATGCATACACTGTCCTTGGAGCCTTGGAACACAAATTGTAACATGGTTTGCCAATTATTTTACTATCTGTACCTTCATTGTCCACACCTGCAGAGACTGACCTTGTATCAAAGGGGATGTAACCGGCCTAGCACGAAACCTTGGAGATAAGTGTACCAGCCAGTTTCTACTGGAAAAATACAACTTCAAGCAAGAATATATGTTTCATTAGTTCAAGAAAAAAAACCACGCAGTTAGAATTTGAAACCAAGCAACTAGGCCAAAGCCTGTACTAAATTTAAGCTAAGCAAAACAGTTTTCAAACAAGAAATCATGACATATATTTGCGTTTATGACGGATTACTACATTTTCAATACGTCATAATTAATAAAGCTCGTTTACAATGATGGCGAACTACCCCGAGGGCACATTTTCCCTCGTACATTATTTCTTTTACTAACATCGCTCTATATTATATGTATTGATTACACGGTATGCATGAATATATGTCGGACCTTCTTTTTCTGCGTCATCAATCCCTCCTCTGATGACTAATTATGTCATCAAATCTACCCACAAATTTTATTCCATTAAAATTCTGTATAGTAATTTGGCACTTCAGTCAATACCCTTTTTCTTTTAGTCCCTTTTGACCTTTCTCGATATATCTCCACCATTTTGTTCTCTATTTTCTCTTCTCTTTTTCTCTTGTTCCTTGCTTTTAACATTTTGAAAGCTTTCCATGTTCCCCAAGAACCTAATAAACAAATTAATATTATCAATATTCCCTTTACTATTTTTAGTAACAATCCGTTCCAAACGTTGCTGAGCCAATTTCCCACAGAAGCAAATCCTTTTCCAACCTTCTCCCAAACTCCGGGTTCTTTCAATTCCTTTAAATCTACACTTTCTTTAGTTAAGTTTGTAAGCATTGTTCTAATTTTTCCACTGCTGTCTGGTATATATGTGCAACAGTGACGTGTGCCAAGCATTTTGCAAACGCCGCCATCCTTTGCTAAAAGAATGTCTAAGGCAAGCCGATTTTGAAGAGTCATAGCTCTTTCTGCAGCAAGTTCAGCATCCATCAGGATTATAGCTCCTGAAAACTTTGTCAGCATGTTATCCACAATAGTAGACAACTTTCGTATTTTGATTGAATTCAATATGACTCCTACTGAAGGAATCAATGCTCCAAATATATCTCCTACCACACCAGAAGCTGTCTCCCTTTTCTGAACACAATGTGATTCAGACAGTGTTGGAAATTTCTTTAAGTCATCTAGTTGGTAAACCTTTGGGAACACTATTCCCAAATGACACCTCCCATACCATCCTTTAGGAAGACGATAATAGGCGTTGAGTCCACAAATATAATATACTCCAGGAATAACTGGGTCTTGTCCATTCAGCATGAACGTCCACTTAGATTGAAATGCATACGTATGTTTACATCCACTCGTTCCCACAAAAACTGTGTCATAATATGATGGAAATCTATGTATACAAAATCTTCCTACATGCAATGTATCTAAAGCTATTTTTCCTTGTGTCTTTATTGCAGCAAAAGCATAATTATCTACAGACGTCCTTCCGTGTAATTCCCTCTCTAATTTCTCCTTCATTTCATTCTTCCTATCATCAGTGCGGTCTAAAAATTATATTTCTACTGGTGAAAGCAAGCATGTAAGGTTCTCTCTATGTGCGTGAGCTGTGTGAAAAGGTGACATCGGTTCGAAGAATTCCCTCATTAATTTGGCATAATAATCTCGAGCTATCTTACTTAAATGCCCTATTATGGGGACATATGCAAAAGTAACATCGTAATTAGTATAGAAATAATGAATGTCTTTTTGAGCATAAAATCTGGAAGCTACTATACTACATGTAATTCCATACATAAGAGGCATGCTGTGATACGTTACCCCTTCCACTACTGAGGTAGGTATTTGTGTACACACATAACAATCTTTCGCATCCATGGTCTCAACATACTCACTCAGTAAGCGATAGAAAACGTTAGATGAAAGTTCCTTCTTATCATGCAAGTGTCTCTCGTCTTGCTCAAGTCTCTTCAGAGCTGTTAGTTCAGTAACGATAATAGGTTTAGAAGTAGAAGCATCATTCGTCTCACTCTCACTTTTACCATGCATTCCAAGAACTATTGCTACAATTATTAGTACGCATGCGGTTATTAAGCCTATACACATGTATTTACAACACTTCATCTTACGCCCCTTTGTAGTGAAACTAGTCATTATCTGTATAGAATCAGAAAGTTGAAGACACTTTATCAAAGCGTATTTGCAGGTATTTACAAAGCTGAACGAGTTCAATGTTCACACAGTTTTCTTTAGCAGCTTAGTCTCTTATCGGTTAGCAGTGTTGTCTCAAAATCGGTTTCAAAGTCAATCAAGTTAGCAATGTCTTAGCCGGTTGAAAAGTCAATCAGGCGATCAATGGTTTCAATCAACAGAGTCCATAAAGTTTTTATTTCCAAAATGAAGTTCTGTCTCTTCGTTCTCAAGACTGAGGGATACGAATTCGTCTGACCAATCGTTATTGGCTACGTACGCCCACTCCGGACCGGAATACCTTCTGCTCTGTATCCTTTTTCTTTTCAATTTTGCATCTCTCTTTGATTCTTTCTCACTGGTACTTTCTTCTTTGGCCAAGTCCTTTTCTTCACTTGGTGTTGGCACTACAACAGACACTTCCTTTCTTTTCTCTTTCACTCTTGGCCCTTCACTGTCATTCAACGTTTCTCTAGTTCTTAGTTTTACTGGCGATATGCTTTGTCTACGTTTTGCACTGGGTCCACTTGACGGACCTGCAACCTCTTCCGAAGGAGTTTGAACAGTTTCACTCTGTCTTGTTTCGTCTTCTCCTTCTGGGAAATCAATCAGGTTTTCCTGTTCCCTTCCTGTATCGTCTGCTTCTGGGAAAGCCCTCCTCTGATCAGACTTTCCTGCTTCTTCACCTGTTTCGAGCCCTTTGTCACCGTTACCCTCTTCAGGCTCTTTGTCACTTTCAGCTGCTTCAGGCTCTTTGTTACCTTCAGCTGCTTCGTCGCTGTCTGAGGCTCCTCCTTGGTCTTCCCCAAGTGAATCAGTTGCTTCGTCCTCAGAGAATATTTCTCCCTCCTCTATTTCTGCCTGTTCGCTTCTAGTTCTTTTTCGCTCTGTCTCAGCGCTTGGCACTTTGTTATCAGGTACTGGTAATTTCAGCGCTTCAACTTCCTCGTCTGTGGGACACAATACCCTCTTTGTGTGACTGGCGTGAATCCAATTGGGAACTCCTGCACACTTCACAGAGGTGGTAGTTGTCAAAATCACTTGAAAAGGTCCTTTCCAACGGGGTTCCAAACACGACTTCCTCACGTGCTTCTTTATCACGACCCAGTCACCTGCTTTCAGGGTGTGTCCTGGACCTTGGAACGGTGGCAAGGTGGTTGCCTCCACCTGGTGAGAGAACGAGCGAACCACATCAGCTAGACCTTTGCAGTAGTCTAACACCATATCATCTGTAATATTCAAAAGCGCATTTGCAGGAACTGCTGGAAGTCTCATAGCTCTGCCCATGAGAATCTCGTGTGGGGACAGTCCAGTCTTTCTGTCAGGGGGGTTTTTCATTGACATTAGCACCAAAGGCAATGCGTCGGGCCATTTCAAGTTTGTTGATGCGCATATTTTCGCCATTCTTGATTTCAATGTGCCATTCATTTGCTCCACTAAACCTGATGCTTCAGGGCGGTAGCTACAATGCAGCTTTTGCTCAATGATCAGTGCTGCACAAAGCAATTTTATTACTTCATTATTGAAGTGACTTCCCCTATCTGATTCTAAAGAGATCGGGAATCCGAAACGTGGTATTAACTCTCTCAAGAGTAGTTTTGCAACTGTGAGACTGTCATTTCTGCGTGTAGGGTATGCTTCAATCCAGTGACTAAAAATGCACACAACCACCAACACATACTTCAAGCCTCCATGCACAGGCATCTCAATGAAATCCATTTGCATCCTGCTGAATGGACCCCTTGCTCTTTCAATGTGGCTCAAATTTACTACGGTTCCCTTCCCTGCGTTCATCTGTTGGCAAATGACGCAACAGTGACAAACTGCTTCAGCAACTTGACGGAACTTGGGGTTAAACCAATCAGTTTTAAACAATCTAATCATGGCATCCCTCCCAAGATGAGCTTGTCCATGGTAAAATCTGGCTATCTGTGTCAAAAGGCTGTTAGGAAGAACGAATTTCCCTTCACTTGAAACCCATAATTCATCTAGTCTCTTTACACATTGTGATTTGGTCCACGAGAGTTTCTCATCCTCACTGACATCATTCTGTAGGGATTTCAATTCGTCCATTGTATCTATCACCTTTAGAGCAAATATTTCGCTTGGTTCGAGTTCTGGTTCACTTATCAAATTCCATTCATCCCTAAGCAATATACAGTTCAATGCGCAAAACCTTGCGACTTGATCCGCATATCCATTTCCCAGAGAAACATAATCTTGTCCCTTCGAGTGTGCACTGCATTTTACCACTGCTACTTCTCCTGGTAGTTGGATGGCATGTAACAATTCTTTTATTCTTTCGCCATTTTTCACTGGCGATCCTGAAGAGGTCATGAAGCCTCTCTGTGACCACAATTGTCCGAAATCATGCACTATTCCAAACCTGTACTGGCTGTCAGTGTAAATGGTAACTTTCATCAATGCAGACAGTTGGCAAGCTCTAGTAAGGGCTACCAATTCTGCTACTTGTGCAGAATAAACTCATTGAAGCCAAGATGCTTCCAAGACACCTGTTACTGTGCATACAGCGTACCCTGCTTTCAATATACCCAGTGCATCTCTTAAACATGAACCATCAACAAAAATAATTTGATAATTTTCTTCCAATCGGGTATCTTTGATATCAGGTCTTGGTTTGGTGCAAAATTCAGTCACCTGAAGACAGTAATGCTCGATGTCTTCAGCGTTCTCAATTTCAGCATTTTCACTGGGAAACAAGGTTGCTGGATTCAACGTAGTGCACCTTTTCAGCTGCACATTAGATGATCCCAGAATTATTGTTTCGTACCTTGTGAGTCTAGCACCAGTCATGTGCTGTGTTCGGGAACGTGTCAAAAGTATCTCAACTGAGTGAGGGACCATGACTGTTAAAGGGTGTCCCATCACTATTCCTTCACTCTGAGTGAGGCTGATACCAACTGCGGCTACGGCGCGCAAACACCCTGGCAGTGCTGCTGCTACCGGATCCAAAGTAGCTGAAAAATATGCTACTGGTCTGTTTACGCCACCATGGGCTTGGGTCAAGACAGACAAGGAACATGCATCACGTTCATGACAAAACAATGTGAAAGGCTTTGTGAAGTCAGGCATACCTAAAGCTGGAGCCCTGCACATGCATTCTTTCAATTCAATAAAAGCATCCATCTCATCTCCTTTCAGTTCAATTTCATCCAATGCATCCTTCTGGGTCAGTTTCAGTAAAGGCTTTGCTAGAGTTGAGAAGTTGGGAATCCATTGGCGACAGTAACTCACCATTCCCAAAAACTTCCTCACCTCCCTCCTCGTCTTTGGGGGACTCATTTGAAGTACACTTGTTATTCTTTCTTTCATTATTCTCCGTGACCCTTTCTCTATTTGGTGACCCAAATATTTCACTTTCTTCTGGCAGAATTGTAATTTTGAAGGAGACACCTTGTGTCCATTCCTTCCCAAATGGTTCAATAGGGCAATGGTGTCGGCTGTGCAGTCACTTTCTGTCTTGGATGCAATCAGTAAGTCGTCAATGTACTGTACTAGGGTTGACTCGAATGGCAATTCCAACGCTTCCAAATCTTTCTTTAGAATCTGATTGAAAATTGACGGTGACTCTGAAAACCCTTGAGGAATTCGCCACCAACTGTAGACTCTGTCTAAGAATTTGAAACAAAATAGAAATTGGCTGTCCTCATGAAGAGGCACCGAAAAGAATGCTTGTGACAAGTCGATGAGTGAGAACCACTCGGTATCACAAGGGACTTGATACTACAGGGCAACTGGATTTGGTACTACAGGGCAACATTTTATTATTATGTCATTTATTTTCCTCAAGTCCTGCACAATTTGGACCTTTCCACTTGGCTTTATTAGTCCCATGATTGGTGAATTGCATGGACTGCTTAACACTTCTTTCAGTACTCCCTGTTTTACAAACTCATCAATGAGTTGGGTGACTTTCATGAGGGTGTCTTGTGCCATATGGTACTGTTGGGTCTGGGGAAAGGTTACATTGGGTTTTACAGTCACTTTCACTGGTTCCACTCCTTTCACCAATCCCACCTCTTTTCCTGTCATATCCCACACTTCTTTTCCGACTGTTTCCTGTAACTCAGCTGGAATATCTGCTTCAGTGATCATCGGAAAAAGGGTAATCAGAGGATACTCTTCATCAACAGTCTCCATCTCATCCCCTTCTACACTGTCCTCTTCTTCCCCATCACTGCTCGTCTGAATTCTAATTCCATCATTCGAACACATAATCGAACATCCCAATTTGCACAATAGGTCTCTCCCTAACAGTGATATCGGGCTTGAGTCACATACCACAAAATTATGTGTCCCTTGATAGTTACCAATTCTGACTTGTACTGGATCTGTGATTGGGTTCGTCAGGTACCTGTTTGCTACTCCCACTACTTGAACTGTTCTCCCTGAAAGTGGCAAATTTGGCACTTCAATGCTCCTAACAGTGGAACGTGTAGCTCCTGTGTCAACCAAGAATGAAACGCGATGACCCATAACTCTTCCCTCTACATACGGACCCTTTTGATCAACTTCCAAAGATGCTGCAAGCACACAATTTCCCTCCTCATCTGAACTTCCACTCTCCCATACATCGTTTATTCCATTCTCGCTGTGTAGTGGGAATTCGTGTACTGTGTCATTTTGACTCATTCCCTGACCCGTGACCTGTTGAGGAAGCATTGCTTGCTGCTGATTCATTGGTGCTAAGGGTATTTGCATTTGCTGATTAGGTACCATAGGAAACTGCTGTTGCATTGGCACCTGTTGCGGTTGCATGGGTTGTAAACCCTGCATCTGGTTTATATTGTTTTGAAAATTTGTGTTTGGACCTCTCAGTTTCGGTCCTCTCATAGTCTGGAATGCATTGACATCATTGTTTTGCTGACCTACACCTTCCTGCACCATCATAGGGCACTCCTGTTTCCAATGCCCGACGATTCCGCACGTGTGACATGGCATTACCTTCTTCATTGCCTGTATACCATTTGGAATCATAACGGTATTCAAATCAGGACCATTATTCACAAAGCCTCCTCGGCCTCTGCCTCTCATCTGCGGCTGAAACATAGCATTTCCCTGCTGCTGCGGCATCTGTTGTTGAAAACCTTGCAAACCTTGTAAACCTGTCTGAGCTGCTCTGAGCTGCATCACCATCACCTTTTCTTTCAGTCTTTTCTGTTTAGTCTCAATCTCATCACTGCAGTATTTCACATAATTCAACACTTCATCGATCGACTTTGACTGCCAACAAATCAAATGCGATTTAATCATCTGGCCAATTTCGGGTCTCAGCCCTTCCACAAACCTAAACACAAAATGGAGCATGTCCTTTGGCTCAATCGTTTCCGTACCACTGTAATTTTTAAACGCTTTCAACAATCTCTCATAATACGCGTGTATAGATTCTTTAACCTCTTGGGCGGTCCTGTCAATCCTTTGCCAATCCACATTTTTCGACGCAACCTTGGTTTTCAAGTGCTCGATCACCTTGTGGTACAAACTCATTACCGTAGGTGATGGCGCACCTGTGTCCCTATCTCTCTCTGGTTCACTCGTCGGCCAACCTACAGCCCTTTTACAATCTTCCCACAAATCTGCCGGAACCACAATTTCAAATAAAGTATTCAAGTCTTCCCAGAGACACTTCGCGAGTTTCACAAATCTATCTGTTTGTTGATACCACTCAATCGGCTTTTCTCTCAATTTGGGAAAGTCGTCCGTAAAGGATTGAATATCGCACCTGTGCCATGGTACATGTACAAGTTTTCCCCCTGCTGTCTCTCTCATTGGTAACATAGTTATCAGATCGTCATTCTGTTGTTTTTTCTCATTCCGCTCTGGAGTATTTTCTTTCTTTTTGTCCTTTTTCTTAACCCACCTGCTTTCCCACTTGTCTAAACATCTCCAGACCTGTGCACTCTGCAGTATCTCCTTAAGGTGTGTTTTCATCCCTGCGGATCTCATGTGTTCAAAATCTTTTGTCTCAAAGTCTAACCTATAACTTCTGCTCAGGTGTTTAGTCTTACTTATATCGATCTCGTTCCTGTCTGCAATTTCTTATAACTTCTTATGTATGCTGCTTACTTCTCTTGTAATCCTAGGGCACATGTATCTTAGTTCTTCCTCTGTGTATGATTTTAATCTGTTCAAACCCATTGTTCCCTCTACCAGTTCATCTGCCTCCATACCCAACCTTATTTTATTCAAGTATTCTTCTCCCATCCCGCTAGATGTACTCTGTGGGGAGTTCAAGCTGTTGAACCATTGTGTTAACTGTTGCGCGTTCAGTCCCATCAGTGTAGCAGTCACATCAACTGCCACTGACGGTTTCTGTAATGTTTCAGTCTGTGAGGTTAACGGTACCAATAGTGGTGGATGTGACCTTACTACGGTTGACGGAGCACAAATTGGAATTGGACTAAATTCCGACAAGGACCCAGGTCCATTTGGCAGTGTCGCTATCGGAGTTGTCTCTGGAGTGGTTTCTATGCATCTTCTCCCTGTCCCATTCTGTATCATTAACCCTTGGTCGCTTGTGCTTGAATTTGTCTGTATGTACAGTGGTACTGGTGGACCTACAGTGATAGATAGAGATATTGCGTCTGGATTCTGTCTGTTCCCCGAATTCTGTGGCATGTTAATCCCCACATTGTGATTCGTCATTGCTGGCATACCTAACTGGCTTTCTATTACTCGCACTTCTTGTGTCTGCTTTTGAGGCATCGAGAACTGTGTTGATTCAGCTTGAATCAATGTCGGTCTCTGATAGTTTTGCCCTCCCTGTGCCATTTGATCAGAAGTCATTCCCATATTATGCTCATCGCAACAGTGCCTTTGAACCTGTGGCTGATAATTATCAGCAGGCTTCAATGTCGGCACGTCTGGGTACATTCTCTGAATCCGTGGTATTCGTGGTGAGAAAGGCATGTCGGAGCTGCTCGGTCTCTGAGATATCCTCAAATTTGGTGTTACATTACCCTGTATCGGTTCTGGAGGGGCAGTACTAATGCTTGAGCCTTTTTCGCTTTCCACGTATGGTGGTGGGCGATCATTCAGCAATTGTATAATGAACTCCTCATCATCTGACTCGTCTCCCCTTTTCGAGTTTCTATTGCCCTCTCTCTCTCTGGACTGACTCCTGTTTGTCTTGTATGTGGCTTTCCTTCCTTCCATCTCCGCCTCATCAGTAGTCGCTGGAAACAATTTAATCCCCTGCAATACGTCTGATCTCCAAACCTTTTGTGTGCTGTCCCACCTAGCATCCGCTAGTGTCTTTTCTACTTTTCTTATTCTTGTCTCAAATTTCTTTTGTTGTTGGTTTCTAGCTATTAGCTCCCAAATTGCTAGTGCCTCAAACTGTGCTGGTCTTGGAGGTACTTTCATGTCGTATAGTGCAAATCTCAGGTTTTCTAAAACTCTTTGATTAAAGAACCCATGGATAAGGAACGCTACACTTCCATGTTTCTCTGTTAATTTGCACCATTGTTTTAACCAAAGACATGGCGCTACACCCTTTTCTTCAATGACGATGTAAGCTGGTGTACCCTCAGGCGGTGTTTCTTCTCCTACATTTGCTTTAATATAAACATCTCCCCTCATGGCACTCTTAAACGCTTTGAAAAATTTCATCTTTCCGTCTTTTGTTTTTCTAAAAAATATGTAATCAATAAGTGACTTTAATTCACGGAATACTCTTCGCTTGCCTTTCCCCTTCCAATTGCGCTTCACGGACTGCGTCCAATCCGTGCGCGACCCTTCTCGCCAACCGACCTATCCCAGCGCGGCTCCTATTGACGTCACACTCACACTCACACACTGCGGCTGACAAAGTCCCGCGGCTTGTCCTCTTTTCATTCGGCTTCACTCATAAACTAATTTCTGCAATATAACGCGAGCACTTAACCAAAAGAATAAAACAGATCTGTCGGTTTACTACAGGAAAGGTAATACAATCACTTCAGAAACCTTAGGGATTTTTCACTAGCCTCGGCAGTTATTCCATCTTTCTCGGTTTCCCACTTTCGCAAGCAAAATTTGACCCGCAAACTTTACTCTCAACTGATCAATGAACTATTCTAGTGCACTTTAGAATTCGTCAAATCCAAAAGTCGAAGATTTCTTTCACTCTGCAACTTTCATACCGATTTGTTGACCACGCCCGATCAACCTATTAAACCTGACCAGATCACAACATCAAACAAGTGTCACATACACTTTTCAACATACTCCGGAGTCTCTTGACCTCGCAGGGCCCGTCTCAACATCAACAACCACGTGGATAATTTTTCTGCTCAAAGCGCTACACACACGTGAAGTTCGACGACTTCCCTACTCTCACACCTTTGGAGTAACACTCCTCTAATATCTTTTAACCCCTTAAATCCTCACAAACTTCTCAATTAGTCTGCAGCAATAAGCTGTGCAAGCGCAAAACCCTAACTTCACTCATACCGTCACTAGAAACGCTGAGACCATTTTCATACCTCCATGTTCCTCATTCGCAAGCTCTGAGATCCCGGGAAAGTCATTGGGGACTTAGGGCATCATCATCTCTCCGACTTGTTTTATCAAAGAAAATTCTAACCTGACTCTGTCTATTGTTCGGATGGGGTCCCAAAGGGCTAAACCATCAATCCCTGCTACCATCGACTGATAACGCGTCCAGCCCTTATAAAATTACCTGTACCTGGACACGTTGGAGGTCGGTGAATCTTTTAACCGAGTCGGGCTCTCCTCATCCTCAATAGTCGAGTCACTCAGATCAATAATCAATAACTGTTGTAATCAATAATCAGTACTCGATTGATAGATCAATATAGCACATCAGAAATCAATAACAGTTGGTATTTCGGCGCACCATGACCTTTCAGTCATGAATAACCACACCAGTTTATTAAAAGTTAGTGAATTTATTTCCCTATATTAACAAAGCTAGCACGATATATATATGTCTCAAAACCAATTGATATATGTATATGAACATTACTAGCTGTCCATAACGGCGGAAGAAACGCAATCTACGCAAAATCTGAATGATGATACACTCTGTTATAGCAATGCAAATCACCAATGTGACTAACTGTATTTGACTAATTGCATACATTCGGTCAGCATAACAAGATTCCAATTTGGCATGGTACATTGATTGAATACCTCGACTAACCTCTAATTAGCATCGGCATGTGGGGCTTCATGCAAAACGAATTTAGTCAACACAAATTTGGAAAACTTCTAACTAGGACCCTATCAAAATTAGCAGTTGGTACCTAAAAAGGAAAAAAAACACAATGCATAATACATTTATCCTTTCATATTTACCAAATACAATCAGCATTCAAGAAAAGTCTTCGTCCTTCAGGTACCGGTTGATCAGCATGGGGCAAGTTTCAAAGGGGTAAAGTTAAGGGCAAGCTTCCTTGCAGCAGCAAGGAGAATGGGGCAAAGTTACTGCATGGGCAAGACGGGGGCAAATCAAAGTTAAAGTCTCTAGGGTGAGAATTCTTAAAGTCTCTTTCTCTCAGATAGAGAAAAGGGCATCAGGGTGTCGTCCAAAATGGAGTCTGGCATCAGGCTTCAAACTGGCATCGAGGAAAATGGCTGACTTCTCTTTGTCCGGTGGGTTTAAGAAAGAAACATTACAAATTCTGCAGGGTCTTCCATTGGAGGGTTCATAGGTTGGCTTCAAATTGTCCAATCAAAATTGTCTTTTACTAGCGCTCATTTATGCATACACTGTCCTTGGAGCCCTGGAACACAAATTGTAACATGGTTTGCCAATTATTTTACTATCTGTACCTTCATTGTCCGCACCTGCAGAGACTGACCTTGTATCAAAGGGGATGTAACCGGCCTAGCACGAAACCTTGGAAATAAGTGTACCAGCCAGTTTCTACTGGAAAAATACAACTTCAAGCAAGAATATATGTTTCATTAGTTCAAGAAAAAAAACCACGCAGTTAGAATTTGAAACCAAGCAACTAGGCCAAAGCCTGTACTAAATTTAAGCTAAGCAAAACAGTTTTCAAACAAGAAATCATGACATATATTTGCGATTATGACGGATTATTACATTTTCAATACTTCATAATTAATAAAGCTCATTTACAATGATGGCGAACTACCCCGAGGGCACATTTTCCCTCGTACATTATTTCTTTTACTAACATCGCTCTATATTATATGTATTGATTACACGGTACGCATGAATATATGTCGGACCTTCTTTTTCAGCGTCATCAACAGTAAATGAAAAATGGTCACCCCCCACATCACAACGAATGCAGTCCTCGTGATTCGTGCATCGTGGAGCAGACGTCTGTATGTATCAAGACACACATGCACTTCGGCAGCTATCCTGGAATGTGGGCTTTTAAAAAGAAAACCTATTGCAAGATTGCCAGAGAAGCACCTTCGTGATTCTCGACCCATGAGTGTGCATGCCACTGGCAAAAGGAATTACGAAAGCTAGTAAATAGATTCGCCTTTGGACCCAACATCCACTGGCTTTGCCAATGCTTGTGTTTTTAAATGAAGGGTTTTTACGTCTCTCCAGAAAACAATTCAGTGATAGAGCACAGCGAATTTCAAGTGGAAAAGAAGTCCAGATTTTGTAGATCCCATCTGAAAAGTATTCTCTTAGAGTTTTGTTTTCTTCAAGCTCACAATGAGCCAGCAATAACCAAATTTCAGACGGGTATTTAAGAGTTTAGATTCAAGGCATCATAGGTACCGTCAGGCAGTTAAAAAAAAAGTATTAAAGCATAGCTCGTTTAACTGCACATAGTCCTACTTTCTGCCAGGGAGTCCACACTAACTGTAAATATAATCTAGCAAACTATGTTGTTTAATGTTTGAAATGGGGTCTTTGGTTGGCAGTCAGGTTACCCCCTGTCCGAGCAAGGACCCTCACTTTAGTCAGGGAAAAGGAGAAACACACCTGGTTAACCCCCACTCACCCCCTGGGTAGCTTGGCACCAGCAGGCAGGCTTAACTCAGAAGCAATGTGTAAAGTATTTGCACCAACACACACGGTAATAGAGTGAAAGCACTACAAAATGGACACCACACCAGTTTCGAAAAATATGTAATATTTCCCTAAATCAAACAAGACCAAAACGACAAAAATCCAACCTACAGAAGTCAAGATATGAATTTTCAAAAGAATAAGAGTCTTACCCCATAGAAAACAATTAAAACTTTGCAGTTGTACAAAGTACCTGGTTTGCGACAAAAAAGTCAGCGATGGGTCAATTTCTCATTAGCAAGCGAGACCATCTGTCATTTCCTTCTCTGGTCAGGTAGGCGCTGCGTCATTATTCTCTCCCGCAAGAGAATGATGCCTCGATCTCCGGACGGGCACCTCGGATCCTCGCAGAGTCGGGTTGACTTTGACGCCCAAGGACGATGCTTAGAAAATCCTGTTGCACAGTGTTAGAAAACCACGCCGTGTGGGGCTTGTGCCGTTATCAGCAGCCCCAAGCGGGTGTTGCACTTTGTTTCTCCAGCCATGATGCGTCGATCTCCCAGCCGCAATGCAGGTGGAGTGTCGATTTTAGCCGTGAGGCCAGCAGCGCATTGTTTATCAGCAGCGTTGCAGATGGTGTGTCGAAAAGTTCCCTGCACAGCATTCTGTGCGTGGATTTTCAGCTCTTGGTCTGCCAACTTCACCATTCAAGGGCCCAGGGACTGGATAGGGCACCACTTGACAGGGCAGGAGTCTCAGCAGATAGTCCAGGTGCTGGCAGAGGTAGTCTTTGATGGCCCTGAGACTTCAAAACAGGAGGCAAGCTCAATTCAAGCCCTTGGAGATTCTTCTCAAGCAGGAATGCACAACAAAGTCCAATCTTTGTCCCCTTTCACAGGGAGAAACAGCAACTGCAGGATAGCCCACCAAAGCACAATCACAGGCAGGGGCAGGACTTCTCCTCAGCTCTTCCGCTTGGCAGAGTTTCACTTTGGTTCCAGAAGTGATCTAAATTTCAGGGGTTTTGGGTCCAATACTTATAACCATTTCTGCCTTTGAAGTAGGCCTACTTCAAAGGAAAGTCTCTGATGATCAAAAGATCCTGTGTTGCCCAGGCCAGGCCCCAGGCACACACCAGGGGGTTGGGGACTGCATTGTGGGAAGGCAGGCACAGCCCATTCAGGTGTAAGTGACTACTCCTCCCTCCACTCCAGCACAGATGGCTCATCAGGATATGCAGGCTACACCCCAGCCCCCTTTGTCTCACTGTTTAGAGAGGATTTAGAAACAGCCCAACTATCAAACTGACCCAGACAGGCAATCCAGAAACAGGCAGAGTCACAGAATGATTTTAGCAAGAAAATGCCTACTTTCTAAAAGTGGCATTTTCAAACTAACAATCTAAAAAACAACTTCACTAAAAGATATATTTTTAAATTTTGAGTTCAGAGACCCAAACCTCCATGTTTCTATCTGCTCTCAAAGGGAATCTGCCCTTTAATAATATTTAAAGGCAGCCCTCATATTAATCTATGAGAGAGATAGGCCTTGCAACTTTGAAGACTTAATTTAGCAGTATTTCACTGTTAGGACACGTAACACACATACCTGTCCAACCTTTAACATACACTGCACCCTTCCCATGGGGCTACCTAGGGACTACCTTAGGGGTGCCTTACATGTATAAAAAGAGAAGGTTTAGGCCTGGCAAGTGGGTACACTTGCCAAGTCAAATTGGCAGTTTAAAACTGCACACACAGACAGTGCAGAGGCAGGTCTGAGACATGTTGAAAGGGCTACTTTGATTTACAGGCCCTGGGCACCTCTAGTGCCCTTTAGTAGGGACTTACTAGTAAATCAAATATTCCAATCAGGGATAAGCCAATTACACATACATTTTACATAGGAGCACTTGCACTTTAGAACTGGTTAGCAGTGCTAAAGTACCCAGAGTATCAAAAACAGAGTCCAGCACACATCAAAAACCTGGGAAGCAGAGGCAAAAAGTTAGGGGAGACCACGCCAAGGATGCCAAGTTAAACATTTAATGTAGTTTCTTCTTCCCATATTCTTACAACCTCCCTGCTAAAAAGTATTATATTATACTGCAAAAATAAAAGCAACTTCTTGGAAAGTAAGTGAAGTGACATTAGGAAGGGGCGATATGCTTGCTCTTTCTAGTTTCTGAGATCTGAGCAGATGCTGCACGACGACCGGTCTTTAAAGGAGCCATGATGCCTTTTATGCGAGACTTGTCACGAAGGTAGTCCAGTCTTAACAGTACCAGGCGTGTACAGCTTAGGACAGGCCTGTCATGGTAATGTGTTTCAAGGAACTTCGCCACAGCTGCGCCATATTTTGTCCCCACAATTACAGCGTTCATATTCTTGAACAGGTCATTAGGGACGCATTTTAAAAATGCGTCATCACCGAAGTCGCGTTTGAATGAAAGTTGGGTCTTGCATGAAGCATTTGGTTAATACCACTTTTAACTCGAGACTAGTCATTGCTTTGTCCTTTCATTATATTCAGGATAAAACATAACACACTTTCAATAGCCCCAGCTGAATGGAAGTCAAACATGTATAGTCTGCCTGTAAATGGAATTTTCTGCCATCTGCCCTCTGTGGCTACGATTTTTAATTAGTCTAGAGGTAGGTCTGTGTAAATTGTTCCCCATTTATCTGTCATTTGAAATAAAAGGGAATAATCTTCATCCCATTATGACTTCAACGAGGCCCTCTATTCATTTCAAAATGTCCGCCTTGTCGCCATTCTTCTCAATTCTTGTTTGTACAATGCTAAACGAGCGTGAACGAAACAGGGTTCTGGATGAAACGTTTACAAACGTGGTTGAAGCTAGTTCAATAGTTAAACATCTTCTGTCTTTTTGTTTTCACGTATGTGTCTATGTGGCCGTTAATTACCACATCTTCCTCAATGTTACTCCAGTTAACAAAATGGTTTTTACAGATGGCCGTGCAAAAAATTGGCTGTCACGGGTCTGCAGCCTAAAACGAGAATAAGTTGATTGCACTTATTCAGAAAACGTGGCTGCAGATTAGAATTACAGGTATCAGACAATCTGCTAATTGGCATTCGCACTGTTAATACAAGTGTAAACTGTTTTTTTCAATTTTATTATACTGCGCCATTTTAGAGCTGAACACATATTGTGCTCGCTCACATGTAGTGCATGTCTTTATCACCAGACTTTAGCTGCATGAATCACGAACACAAAATAGGGAAAATAACATGTTCAAAACAGATTAAATTACCCCTATGAATGCACCTTCCCTCAGTTTTTGCACAAAATCATAAATCGGAGTTAGCCTAGCCGAGATCAAAATGAGCCTATAGTGAAGTTGCTCTCTTCTGAGCAATCCCAATCCTGTGACTGCCTCAGTGCTGGCAGAATGGATGACCCATCCCGCAGAGACACCTAGACATTGGTGGTGAGCCATGGACAGTTGAAACTGGCGCCCCTAGAGACCAACTGCCCCTTGTCCCATGGTGTAATAACAACCTCTGGCGTGGGGAGTCAACAGGCCTCCCTTTAATTTTTTATGAATGAGCAGTAAAAGTGTACCCATGGTGAGCAGCGAGGCAAACATATGATGAAAATGGAGGCTAGTGGCAAGGTGGGAAGCCATGTAAAATAAGCACCAGGTGGCCATGACCTGCTCCTTCCGTTTGAGTCTACCATCTTGTTTGGAGAGGAGGTGAGACACTGGGGCCATGTGGGTCTACCAACTTGGTTAGAGGAGGGGCGAGGCATTAGGGGATGCGTGAATGAGGTCTCTCCTCCTCCAGGACTTTGTATCTGTGAAGCTGAGTGGCGGATTGGGGTGTTCGGGGCTCCCTCTTAGAAATTATTAATGAGTGTTTATGCATTTTGAATAATGACTCATGTAGAAAAATGAATAACGTAGAAAAATAATGTGCACGTTTGAAATCGTGACCTCAAAGAATGGCCACCAGTGTTCACGAATTGTACTAAATAATTATTAATACACATGAAACATTGAAAATGTATTAGATTAATGTAGTAATATGTCATATTAAGGGTTTTAAAGTATGTTCTAGCTTATTAATTGTAGGCCTTAACTTAGCGAGTGTCTTGGCCTAATTTTGCCAGGCCTCATGCAGAAGCTGTATTTCTTAGCATTTAATGAAAAATGCTGACAAAGTGAACTAACTGTGAAATGTTCATTGTCCTGTTGAAATGCTTAGCAGAAGTTTTTCATGAGAACTAACTAACAGGAGACAGTGTCCTTAAAGGTGTAACAACTGTGTGTAATGTGTGTTAGAGGTTCTTTCCCAGGACACGAACAATGAAGACACTGACTGGAGACGAAGATGCAACAAATTCGATACCTGACGAGCCGGAAGATGAGAACATTGTATGGCAGACCAATCAACAACGTGTGAAGTTTGAAATATTAGAATTCATAGATTTAGAATAGAACTTTCACTGGACAGAGTAATAACAAATGATTATTTGACCAATTGGGAATTAGGGGTTAGTTTGGGTGACTTTGATATAACAACATGACAGGGGAGACGAGGTTCAGATTAGACCAGATTTTAGGTAGACCACTGTCGAGAAGACGAGACTTAGAAGAGATTCAAGATTCTGTCATTGGGCTCATACTCTTTAACTGAGAGCCTGATGTTTTGCTGATCGATTGATGACCTAAAGACGAAGACTGATTCTGCACGCTGACCCATACCGTAGATAGGTAGATATGACAATGTGACTGAACTTCATTACTTTGTGCCTTTTCTTTCTAGGTACTGATAACGCGTCCAGCCCTTATAAATTACCTGTATCTAGACACGTTGGAGGTCGGTGAACCTTTTAGCCGAGTTGGGCTCTCCTCATCCTAGAATAGTCGGATCACTTAAACCAATAATCAATGACTATTGTAATTGATAGCCAAATACTCAATTAATAGATCAAAATAACATGTTAGGAATCAATAATAGTTGGTATTTCGACGCACCATGACCTTTCAGTCATGAATAACCACACCAGTTTATTAAAACTTAGTGAGTTTATTTCCCTATATTAACAAAGCTAAAACGATATATATGAGTCTCAAAATCAAATGATATATGTATACGAACATTACTAGCTGTCCATAACGGCGAAAGAAATGCAATCTACGCAAAATCTGAATTATAATACATTCAGTTATGGCAATGCAAATCACTAATATGAGTAATTGAACTTGACTAATTGCATACATCGGTCAGCATAACAAGATTTCAATTCATCATGGTGCATCAAGTGAATACCTCGACTAACCTCTAATAAGCATTGGCATGTGGGACTTCATGCAAAACGAATTTATTCAACACAAATTTGGAAAACTTCTAGCTTGGGCCCTATCAAAATAGCAGTTGGTACCTAAAAGGAAAAAAAATACAATGCATAATACAGTTATCCTTTCATAATTACCAAATACAATCAGCGTACAAGGAAAATCTTCGTCCTTCAGGTACCGGTTCGGTCAGCATGGGGCAGATCTCAAAGGGGCAGAAGTAAGGGCAATTTCCCTTGCAGCAGCAAGGAGAATGGGGCAAAGTTACTGCATGGACAAGACAGGGCAATTTAAAGTTTAAAGTCTCTAGTGTGAGAATTCTCAAAGTCTCTTTCTCTGGAATAGAGAAAAGGGCATCAAGATGTCGTCCAAGATGGCGTCTGGCATTTAGATTCAAAGATGGCATCAAGGAAAATGGCTGACTTCTCTTTGTCCGGTGGGTTTAAGTAAGAAACATTCCAAATTCAGCAGGGTCTTCCATTGGAGGGTTCATAGGATTGCTTCAATTTGACCAATGGAAAATGTCTTTCTCCTAGTACTCATTTATGCATACATTGTCCTTGGAGCCTTGGAACACAAGTTGCAACATAGTTTGCCAAATATTTCGATATCAGTACTCTTATTGTCCGCACCTGCAGAGACTAACCTTGGATCAAAGGGGATGAAACTTGCCTAGCACGAAACCTTGGAGATAAGTATGTTAGTCATCCCTACTGGAAAAATACATCCTTAAAGTAAAATATTCATTTTATTAGTTCAAGGAAAAGCCACGCAGTTAGAATTTGAGACCAGGCAACTAGGCCAAAGCCTCTACTAAATTTAAGCTAAGCACAAAACAGTTTCAATCAAGAAAATCATAAAACACATTTGCAATTATGACGGATTACTACATTTGTCAATTCTTCATGATTAATTAGGCTTGTTTACAATAATGGCGAACTATCCCGAGGGCACAATTTCCCTCGTTCATTATTTTCTTTACTAAAATCACACTACATTATACGATTTTGATTATATGATATATGAATAATTGTTAGTCCTTCTTTTTCTGCGTCATCAGTACCAACTGCGCTCTCTTAATAGTTTTCTTTAGGTATATGTTTTCCAAATTTTGTGTTCTAAATTGTTTTGCATGAAGCCCACATGCTGATGCTAATCTGGGTTAGTTAAGGCTATTCACATGACGACTGATAAATTGCAGGAACAAATGGTTGACAAACTATTTTGCTGAACTCTATGAATTCCGTAGTATTATTGAAAATTGTTTTTACTAATGATTTGTGCTGGTGCTTTGGAATGCCTTTTGACTCAAGCTTTGATTAAATCATGTTTCTTGCGTCTTTTTGGTTAACAATTATTAATAATTGCGTTTGATTGACTTGGAGATTAATCTACATGACATTAGTATTGTTAATAATAGGGAAATAAACTTATTACAATTTAATTAAAGGTGTGGTTATCCATGGCTGAAAGGTCATGGTGTGTGAAATTTACTGACTCCATTGATTATTGATTTGACCAATGATTATTGATTATTGTGCATTAATCAGTGTGTTTCTGCTCTGGAACTATGATAAGAACATCTTAAACAAGTCAAAAGGTTCATTGACGTATACGCGTTCCCTTGTAAGTTTACTTATTAAGGACCTATGCGCTAACAGACGGGGTAGCAGACTGAGGGTTAGTCTCTTTGGGAGTTTACCATAAGTGTCCGGAGCAGGGTAAGAGTTCAGATTTGGATTTTGTTTTTCAAAATGGCATTTGTAGAGAAAATGATGTTCCCTTAAGCTCAGAAATGACTTTCTCAGATCCTGGATCCTGCTAGTAGAGTTGGGTATGTTCTTGACGTTCCAGTGATAAAGGGAGAGAGATAGGTTGCGCTTGCACAGCGTATGCAAATCGCAGGTAAATTGTGACGTATGGAAGAATTTAGGGAGTTTGCGTACTCCAGATGAAGTTTCAGTAGGAGTGTGCGTACTCCGCAGTATGAGAGTAGGGAAGTCGTTGAACTTCATATGTGTGTGGCGCTTTATGCTAAAAAATTGTCCACATGGATGTTGATGTACGGACCCTGCGTGGTCTAAGACTACGTAGGATATTGAAAAGTGTATGAGACACTTGGTTATATGTTGTAATCTGTCTGGTTTAGTAGGTTGATCGGGCGTTGTCAACAAGTCAGTGTGTGAGTTAAGTGGGCGACAGGAAATTTCAACTGAGATTTGGTGAGTCCTATGTGCACAATGACAGACCCATTGATCTGTTGAGAGTAAAATTTGCGGGTCGAATTTTGCTTGCGAATCTGGGAGACAGAGAAAGAGGAATAGCTGCATGAGCGAAAGGGCCATCAGTGAAAATCCGTAAGGTTTTTGCAGCGATTGTGTTACCTTCCTGTAGTAAACCAGCAGGTTTGTTTTTTGGTTATTGGTTTTTGATTAGTGCTGGGAGAGGTCGGTTAGTGAGAAGGGTCACACACGGAGAAGCAGCTGTCCGTGAGAGGCAATTGGTTGAGGACGTGGATGAAAGGGATCTTGGGAGTAAAAGTAATTTCCTGATATAATTTTGAAAACATAAAACTAGAAAATATGAAGTTTTTCAAGGCATTGAAAAGTGCCCTAAGGGGAGATGCTTACATTAGAGCGAATGTAGGAGAGCCTACCCTGCCAGAGAATACACCGGCTTACATTGTAATGGAGGAGCGAGGTGTCGCGCCATGTCTTTGGTTAAAACAGTGGTGTAAGTTGACAGAGAAAAATGGGAGCTTAGCGTTTCCTGAGAATGGAACATTTAATTTGAGAATTTTGGAGCAATTGCGGATGGCGCTATATGAGTCGAAGCCCCTTCCGAGACCAGCACAGTTTGAGGCATTAGCAGGTTGGTAGCTGGTAGCTAGACAGCAACAGCAAATGAAATTCAAGAGGAGAGTAAGAAAGGTAGAAAAGCCCTTAGCAGAAGCAAGATGGGATTGGGAACAGAAGAAGTGGCGATCAGTGACATTGCAGGATGTTAAGTTAATTCCAGCAATTACGCAGGAAGATGAGACGGAAGGAAAGAAAGCAACTAGAAAGTCTAATAAAAGTCGGTCCGAGAGTAAGGAAGCAAGAAAGTCTTCCACAGTAGAGGAGGACTCTGATGCTGAAGATCTTGTTACACAAATACTGAGATTGACCACCACTGTATGCGGTGCATGACGATGGTCCAAGCACTAGTGTTGATGCAACAGCTCTGGCACAGGGAGTGGGGACAGTGAATCCAGTACAGGTTAATACTAGCCAGATATAGGGTGTGGTCCAAGGTACTTCCAAAGTGTTCACTACTCCAGTAGTTCAAGCACAGATGCATCCGCTACCCATACAGAAAATTTATCCTGATGTGCCTATTTTAGAGATGACTTTGAACCTATTGGTGCCTACAAGGCAAGTGGTTCCAAGACCACTGTTGGTTCAGACTGAGCCAACTCCGATTTAGTTGCCCCAGGTACAGCCGCAGGGGATGCCGAGATTTACGCCAATGACAGGAACACAGTCAGACTTGAATCCAGTGATGAATCAGAGTATGGGAGTTACTCTCCCACAGTGTGCAGGTGCCAGAGCAGCCCCAGATGCAATATCGCTGCCGATTACTGTTGGTCCAGCAGTACCATTATTTGCGCAGAAGAAACCAGTTATGGGTGAACAGGGAGAAACATCCCAGAGTCTAATGAGGAGGGGACCAAATGAACAAGTGCAGGTAGTCTCTTCTATGGGTCAGACCTTTGATGAGTCGAGATCATTGTTAGATCTTAGTCCACTTGTTGCACTTCCAGATGCCGTGAATGGACCTAGTGCAGGTCAGAGCTTGAAGCTATTGACACCACAGACACCAAGTGCAATGGTACAGCAGGTGCCACCGATTTAAGCGAGTAACATTTCGTTACATGGATTGACAGCTCAGCAGTTGACTGAATGGCTAGACAAGCTGAATACCCCACAGAATACTTCCAAGGGAGAACAGCAGATAAATTGTGTCAGAATGAGCATGGAAGCAGGCGAACTAGTTGAGGGAACGATGGGGGTGAATAGATTAGAGTCATACACAGAAGCAGAGTTGAGATACTTATGCCCGAGAATCACGAGAGAGGTGGGCAAGGTACATCAGAGATTGGCAGATTTGTCAGAGAAGTATGGCATAGAAACAGAGAAAATGAAGTATCTGAAGAGAAGTTACAGATTAGATTTTGAGGCAAAAGATTTTGAACACATGAGGTCAGCCCGAATGAAGGAGCACCTTAAAGAATTACTGCAGAGTGCTCAGGTTTGGGGAGCATTAGAAAAGTGGGAAGGCAGATGGGTAAAGAAAAGAGACAAAAAGAAAAGAGAGTCTTTAGGAGTGACCAATATTGTACAACAGGACAAGGGTCCGGTAAGAATTCTACCAACAAGGGAAATCCCAGGGGGAAATTTTGTTCATGTCCCTTGGAGTAGGAGTGATATTCTGTCATTTACGAATGATTATCCAAAATTGAGAGAAAAGCCAGTAGAGTGGTACCAGCAGACAGATAGGTTTGTGAAACTTGCGAAGTGTTTATGGGAAGATTTGAACACATTACTGGAGATAGTGGTTCCAGACAACTTGTGGGTTGAGTGTAAGAGAGCTATAGATTGGCCAGGAAGTGAACCGGAGAGAGATAAAAGTACAGGTGCACCGTCTCCTGAAGTAATGAAATATTACTAGAAGGTGATTGAGTTCCTGAAGACGAGGATTTCGCCCAAAAACATTGATTGGCAGAGGATTGATAGGACAGTGCAGGAAGTAAAGGAATCAATACATGCGTATTATGAGACATTGTTGAAGGCATTCAAGGAGTACAGTGGCAAAGAAGTAATTGAGCCGAAAGACATGCTGCATTTTTTGTTCAGATTTGTAGAAGGACTGAGACCTAAGATAGGTCAGATGATTAAGAGTAATTTGATTTGCTGGCAAGCGAAGCCAATTGATGAAGTGTTGCAGTATGCAAAATATTGTAGTGACGAACTTGAGTTAAAGCAGAAAAAGCTGAAAGTGAAGGCAATGGTGATGCAGATTAAGGCAGTTCAAACAGGAGTGCAAGGAAAGTTTGTGCAAAAAATACCACAGCAGCAGGGAAATGTCATGTTTCAGCCTCAGATGAGAGGTGGGGGTCGTGAAGGCAATATGAATCGTGGTCCAGATTTGAATACTGTAGTGGTTCAGGATGATGTGCAGGGATGAAGAAGCTATTACTGTGTCATCTTTGCGGAACCGTGGGACATGTGAAGCAGGAGTGTCCGATGATGGTACAAGAGGGTGTTGTTCAGCAGGGTAACAACGTCACTACATTTCAAAATGTGAGAGGACCAAGAATGAGAGGTCCAAATCCAAATTTTCAGAATATTGTGAATCAAGTGCAACATTTTCAGCCCATGCAACAGGTGCAAATGCCCTGTGCACAAGTATCACAGTTGCTGCTGATGCAGCAGCAGGTTCCCATGGTACCTAGACAGCAAATGCAAATACCTCAAGCCCCGATGGAGCAGCAACAGATGATGCTTTCTCAACAGGTCACAGGTCAGAGACAAGACAGAAGTAGTAACGCAGTGCACCAATTCCTGTTACACAGTGAGAATGAAATAAATGGTGAATGGATGAGTGATAGTTCTAATGAGGAGCCATGTGTGCTTGCAACTTCTCTAAAGGTAGAGCAGAAAGGACCCGATGTGAGGGGAAAGGTAATGGGTCATAAAGTCTCATTTTTGGTGGACAAAGGAGCTATGTGCTCTACAGTGAGACGTGCAGAATTTCCGAATTTGCCCCTTTCAGGTCAAACAGTTCAGGTTGTGGGGTTGCAAATCAGTTTTTGACAAATCTAATTACAGACCCAGTGCAAGTTGAGATTGTCAATTTTCAGGGACTGCATACATTTGTAGTCTGCGATTCGAGTCCGGTATCCCTACTGGGAAGGGACTTGCTTTGTAAGACAAGGTGTCTGATTGGAATTGAGATCCAGACAAATAGTGATGATGAGGAAGACCCAGCCCCAAAAACTAAGTGTGAAACTACAAATGAGGTGTACCCCTTGATTTAGTTTTTCCCGATGTTCACAGTAAGAGAGCTCCATTCCGATTTGCAGGGAACAGTGCAAGAAAATGTGTGGGATTTGACAGGGAAAGAAGTGAACTTAATAAAAGGAGTGGGGCCGATTAAAGTCACCTTAAAGCAGAATGCAGTGTTTGCGCTGCTTCCACAATATAACATGCCACAAGATGTCCTGATGAAAGTGGCTCAGATAACTGCAGATTTTGTGAAGCAGGGAGTTTTGAAAGAAGTGTTGAGCAGCCCAACAATTCATCGATAATGGGTTTGAAGAAGCCATGTGGGAAGGTTCAAATTGTTAAAGATTTGAGAAACATAAATGACATTGGGGTCAAGTGTTGTCCCGTAGTGCCCAACCCAGCTGTGATAATGCTCCAGATTCCATGTGATGCTAAGTTGTTAACAGTGGTTGAGTTGTCGCAAGCGTTCTTTTCTGTGCCTCTTCATGAAGATAGTCAATTTTTCTTCAGTTTCAAATTCTTAAATCGAGTCTACTGCTGGTGTAGACTCCCTCAAGAGTACACAGAGTCACCTTCTTTGTTTAACCAGATCTTGAAAAAGAATTTGGAGTCGTTAGAGTTACCTTTTCAATCAACTATGGAACAATATGTTGATGACTTATTGATTGCATCCAAGACAAGGGACAACTGTAAGTATGAATTGATTGCCCTTCTGAATCATTTGGAAAAGTATGGTCATTAAGTGTCACCTCTGAAATTGCAGTACTGTCAGAAGGTAGTGAAGTATTTGGGGCACCAAATTGAGAAAGAGTCAAGGAAAATATCCAGAGAGAGGATCACAATGATATTGCAGATAAATCCCCCGACTTCGCAGAGAGATGTCAGGATGTTTCTGGGAATGGTGGGCATTGTCGCCAGTGGAACCCGAATTTTTCAGAAATTTCAAAGCTACTGCAGAAGTTGACTCATAAGGATGTCACAGATCCCATAGTGCTAGATGAGGATGAGATGAAAGCATTCACTGAGTTGAGAGAGAGTTTGTGCAGAGCTCCAGCTTTGGGTATGCCTGACTACACAAAACCTTTCACATTGTTTTGTCATGAGAGTGATGCGTGTTCATTGTCTGTCTTGACTCAGGTCTATGGAGGTGCTCATTGCCCACTAGCAAATTTTTCAGCTACTTTGGACCCAGTTGCAGCAGCCTTACCAGGTTGTTTGCGTGCAGTTGCCGCAGTTGGTCAAAGTCTTTCACAATTGAAGGAGTAGTGATGGGATATCCCCTGACTGTAATGGTCCCTCACTCGATTGAGATTTTACTGACAAGGACGAAAACCCAATACTTGACTGGTGCTAGGTTGACTAGGTATGAGACGAGTATTTTGGGCGCTCCAAACATTACACTGAAAAGATGTACAGTGCTGAACCCAGCAACTTTACTTCCCAGTGATACTACTGACATTGAGAAAGAGGAAGATGTTGAACATGATTGTCTCGAAGTAACTGAGTTGTGCACAAAACCGAGACCTGATATTAGAGATATCCGATTGGAAGAAAATTACCAAATTGTTTTCGTTGATGGTTCTTGTCTGAGAGACAGTACAGGAGCTCTGAGAGCAGGATATGCTCTGCACAATTACAGGTACCTTAAAAGCTTCCTGGCTTCGAGGAGTGTATTCTGCCCAGGTAGTGGAATTGGTCGCTCTTACTAGGGCGTGCCATGTTTCTGCTCGATTGAGAGTCACTATCTACACAGATAGCCAATATGGATTCAGAATAGTGGTGATGAGGAAGACCCAGCCCCAAGAGGTTTTCTGACCTCTACTGGATCGCCAGTGAGAAACGGTGAAAGAATAAAGGAGCTGGTATATGCAATTCAACTGCCTGAAGAAATTGCCATGGTGAAATGCAGTGCACATTTAAAGTCACAGGGCTACGTGTCCTTGGGAAATGGATATGCGGATCAAGTCACAAGGTTTTGCATTGAGCTGTATATCGTTTAAAGACAAGTGGGAATTGTTACCTGAAGAAGACAACATGTACGAGTTTTGCATTAAAAGTAGTTGATATGATACTTTAGAAGAGTTAAAATTGTTGCAGAGTAATGTTGACAAAGAGTAGAAACGTTCATGGAGTAAAATGAAATGTGTTCAGAGACAGGATGACTTGTGGGTTTCAGAAGAGGGTCAGTTGGTTTTACCAAATAGCCTGTTGTCTCAGATGGCGAGGTACTATCATGATCAGGCACACATTGGGAGGGATGCCATGGTTAGTCTGTTCAAAATTGATTGGTTTAACCCCACGTTTAGACAAGCAGCTGAAGCAGTTTGCCATCGATGTGTCATTTGTCAGCAATCAAATGTGGGAAAAGGGACAGTGGTTAATTTAAGCCACATTGGATGAACAGGAGGTCCATTCAACAGAATGAAATTGGATTTCATTGAGATGCCTGTATGTGGAGGTTTGAGATAGGTGTTGGTGATTGTGTGCATCTTTAGTCATTGGATTGAAGCGTACTCTACACGGAGGAATGATAGCCTCACAATAGAGAAACTGTTGCTTAAGGAACTGATACCACGCTTCAGATTTCCGATCTCTTTAGAATCAGATAGGGGAACACACTTCAATAAAGAGGTGATTAAACTATTGTGTACAGCACTGGACATCGAGCAGAAGTTGCATTGTAGTTACCACCCTGAAGCATCAGGACTAGTGGAGCAGATGAATGGTACCTTGAAGTCAAAAATTGTTAAAATGTGTGCAGCTATGAATCTGAAATGGCCTGATGCATTGCCTTTAGTGTTGATGTCAATAAGAAATACACCTGACAGGAAGACAGGATTGTGGGCAGAGCAATGAGGTTGCCAGCAGGTACAGCAAATGCACTTGTGAACATTACAGATCATATGGTGTTGGATTACTGCAAGGGTCTGGCTGATGTGGTCCGCACTTTCTCTCAGCTAGTGGAGGTCACTACACGGCCACCGATCCATATTCCAGGGCACAACCTGAGAGCTGGTGACTGGGTTGTTGTCCGGAAGCATGTGCGCAAGATGTGTTTGGAGCCTCGTTGGAAGGGACCGTATCAAGCGATCCTGCCAACAACCTACTATTGTGAAGTGTGCTGGGATCATGAATTGGATTCACGCAAGTCACACGTAGAAAGTCGCATGTCCACTGGATCATGAAGAAGCGTTGTTGAGATAACCAACAACTGTGCAACAAATTACAGCCCCCGAACAGAAGCAAGGAAGAATTGAAGCTGAACCTGAGCTCATTGAAGACGGTTCCATCACTCCTGTGAGAGACAAAGGTGGAGATCTCCAGGAAGGTGTTGGGGAACCTATCGCAACTGAACCAGCAGGAGATCTTAGTACTGAGGGGATTCTCCCAGAAGCAGACGATTCAGAGATACAGACAGAGCACGTGCCAGATCCAGAAGGAGAGGGAGTTGAGGTGGATCAAAGTCAAAGTGATCTGACTCCTCCTGAACCAGTCGCAGATCCGTCAAGAGAAAACACCACAGAGAAAGATAAGGACGCAAGTTCAGTCCTGAAGAGAATATCGACAGAAGGTACACGAAAAGGAGATAAGTGGCCGAATTCACAAGTGGAGAAAAGGAAAGAGGTGATAGTTGAGCCGACGATAGAAGAAGAAGTAGATACTACGAGAAAGGAAGAATTAAGTGAAGGAGAGTTGAATGGTGATCGAAAGTTGAAAAGAAAGAAAATAGCAAGTCGAAGATACGCAGGTCCTGAATTGGTGTATGCAACTACAAACGAATGGCAGCAAGAGTTTATGTCTTTTTGTTTTGATAGGGAAGTTCCAAGTCAATATTTTGAGGTGACCTGAAGAAGATCAATGAACTGCTGAAACAATCTGAGAAATATTTTTTGAAAAAGAGACTGATGAAAGTAACCAGAAAATACATTGATAACCTGATTTGACTTTTGAAACCTGATTTTGATAAAGCCGCTAACCGATTTTGACAAGGAGAAGGGTTCCTGGAAGTGAATAAGAACTGCTGAAAGAGTTGTCTATTTTTGATTTTTGCTGCAAGTTTTCTACGTTATTCCTGCTTTCTGATTATTTACAGATCATGGCCGGTGTAGATAAGCAATTTAGGAATGGTAGGCACTGTAAATATATGAGCATTGGTTTGGCAGTTGTGTGTGGGATTTTGTTTATAGTATTGATTGTGGGAATGTCTGTTCTTGATGCGAAAGGAGGCAACCATACTTCTGCTTTTGAGACTACAATACTAATGGCTTTAGAGAGGTTTAAGTTAGATGAGAAATATTTGCATGATTATATTAATACTCAAGGAGAACTTTCTTCTAATGTTTTCTATCGTTTGTTGAGTGAGTATGTTGAGACGATGGATGCGAAGGATTGTCTTGTGTGTACGCAGATTCCTTCATCAGTCGAGGAAGGAGTCACTTATAATTGTCTTCCATTAACATATGGGATAAGTTGTAGTTTGTTACTAACAAGGTTCTATAACCAGGACTACATTCAGTAATTTTCCTGGAATCATGACCTCGTGTTTTCGTTTGTTTCTATGATTAGATATTTGAGTAGAGTAGCTAAGAATAATGACATAGTATTAATTAGAGGATTCTTTGAGCCTACACTAATGTTTGAGACAGCATATGCCAACATCCTAAGTCAAGCTTCATAACAAGGTTCTAAACAGGAAGTTCCAAATGCTACAAGGGCAAGAATGGGAAAAAGGGATGAGAGGAAGGGAGAGAGGGCAGGAAGGGAAAGAACGAAGGGGTTGGGGTTATAACAAGTATACAACGTTTTTAGAAAAGCTCAACATGTAAACAAATGAGCACAAATCTAATGCCACATAGGTACTCTATTCTGATAATTCACAGGTACACACCGTCAAATCAAAAGAAACTAATGTGAATATCAAACGTCCAAAAAACTATATAATTTTAAGCAAATACATATTGTACACATAAAATACACCCAAAGATGCTGATCAATCAATATAGGAGTGTTCTGAGGTCAAGAGACATTTTCATTGAGAATGCGTGAAAAAATACTCACTGTGTCAGTGTGAGCCACACTAGTTTAGCCTACTGTATGCCCACTTCATCCGAATCTTACTGACCATGCTAGAAACTCAGCTGAAAGAGCCGCAAACAGGAAGGAATCCCCAGGGAACTCCTTCCCTTTTGAGGATGAAAACAAAAAAAATGAAGTGGTTCATGGGACCACCAATTTCAACTTCTGAAAAAGGTTTGTTTAACTTTTATTTTTTTTCATTTAAGCGCATCCCATTTCCCATCTAGGAAAACGGGCTGCATTTTAAAAAAAAGACTACTTTATTTAAAAGCAATAACAAATATGGCGGTCTGCTGTCCTCAGTAGTCCACTATGCTTGCCACTTTATCCAATCTTAATGGGTCCCAATTTGCGACCTGCCTCATGCATATTAATCAAGTAGGTCGAATTGCGACCTATTATGAGTCAGAATATTGTGAACCAACTTATTAGTACATTGGTCCATTTGCAACATTCCTTTCCATTCACAAAAAGTCTGTGCACAATTTGCATTCACTTTTAGCAAAAGTGAAAAATCGTACATCAGGCTCCCAGTCTGCATGTGGATTACAGGTGAAATGTACGTCATAAGCATCAGCCACCAGAAGACCTGAAATACTTTCTGTTTTCTAATATGAAGAGTGTCCTTAATTGAAAATGGTTCGAGCACTGAGTCTCCGTGTGGAAAGAAGGGAGGACACGTCAGCTTTATTTTTCTGATATTTGATCACGCTATATTGTTAGGTCAGCCATCTGTATCGTAGCTGTCTTTATGAATGGGGACCCATCAAATCTTTAAGTGCTAGGTGAAACACCAGCAGTTTCTTGATGGTATAATATATAACAATGAGGTAGGTAGGACAACATATGCTACTTATTAGCTTGTGGTTATAAATAGGTCTTAATTCAGCTTTTTTGCTACAATAGTCCGGTTGCAATTTATTTTTGTAGTCAATATTGTGACGTACAACCCCATCAACCTAATAGAAATATCTCTGTCAAGAAGGTATTTTGTTCAAGAAAAACGTCTGTGTAAATATTCAAACCATGTATCTCTGCAACACTGCTGCCACAGACTTGATTCTAATCACCTTCAAGCAGAGGATGGATTGCTGCTGCTCCGTAAATTCTCCTCTATCTGTCCAAGCATCTACTCGCCTGTGAAAAGAAAAGCACAGCTTCTTGGATGGGCAGCCCACGGTTGGTGTTTGGAAAATCTAAGGCTAAAACCGTCCTTTTTGAGTAAATATTACCTTTCACGCATTAAAAGCATTTTTCATAGGGTTAGGTTGCACCAGGAATGGTAAGGTAATGGTTAAGGTATGGTGACAGTTGTTTTCACGAGGCATGTCTCTGGAATGCTGCAGGCATCTTTTTTTTCAAATAAACATTTACATTGGCATAGGTCACAGAAAGTTTGAATATTACGGTATTTATCAGTTGCTCTACAGAGTCATGGCAGCCTTGGCACACAAGCAGTCAGGCTTAACTTTGAGGCAATGTGTAAAGTAATTATGCAGCACTTATAAGTGAAAACACAAGAAAAATGGCACGCTTACTCAAACACAAAGAAAAATGAAACTTAGAATGTAAACTTTCATAAATTATTTGACAAAAAAACAATAGAATTCCAATTAGAAAAACCATAGACATGCTGTTTTAAACATTTAGGTAAAAACATTACCTAAAACATCAGGTGCCAACTGTGGGAATCTGGTGACAGCTGACCTGGACAAAGCCACAGATTCAGGCAGACTGCGTTGGAGCACAGGTTAAATACAGAGACCAAGTTAGGCCTGCTGAAAAAAAAACCTTAAATCCCAGTTGCAGTGCACTGCAACATCCAGTGTCAAGGGTGCGTTGCCCACCAGTGGTTCTGAGAAGCTGCAGGCCGTACGTCATCGTCGAAGATGACATTAACGGAGGCTTGTGGTGCATAGTCCTGCATTGGAGATGCATCACACAGTGGAGGTCCTGATGCACTGTGATGTGATGACCGGGGCTAGAGGTGCGTTGCGCAGCGGTGGTTCTGATGCGGATCTGCAAGGAAGTGCATTGTGCTCTATTGGTGCTGCCCAAAGGTCCACAGCTGGACTGGCAGAGATCTTCAGGCCCACTTCCAAGGGTCCAGGACAACGATGCAGCACTTAGGCAGCAAGACTCACAACAGACTGAGTCTAGGTACTGAGGTGAATGTGGTTAGAGACTTTTCTGTCCCTGAGGCTCTGACAGGAGGACACCCAACCAGCCCTTGTAGTCACTCTGGTGGTCCTGGGTTCAAAATGTAGGTCCAGTCCTTCCCACTAAGGCAGCCTGGCAGCAGGGTAGCATAGTAGCATTCCTTCATGCAAAGCAGCACAGCCGTCCTTCTGAGTCTCCCACAGGTCCAGAGGTGTACTGCAGAGATAGGTCTGAGGGTCCCATATTTATACCTGGTGCCTGCTTTGAAGTTGGAGAAGGTTCTGCAGAGATAGGTCCGAGGGTCCCATGTTTATACCTGGTGCCTGCTTTGAAGTTGGAGAAGGTTCTGGAGGTATACACCCTTAAAGGTGTTTGGAATTTCCTGACACTCTTCCCTGGCCCCAGCTTGTCTGGGGGCACAAAACACTAGTGTGAAACATTTGGTCAATGTGCTGAAGCAGAGCCTTTGTGATGAGCCATCAAGTCAGAAATGGCTCATTCTGCCTACACATATTCCTCCTTTGTCTCACTGTCTGGGAGCAATTCACAGAGACTAACTGCCAGCTAAGCATATTCAAATGACCCAGCATACAGGCTGCAGGCACCAAATAGTTGGAACAAAAAATGACAACTTTCTAAAAGTGGAATTTTCAGAATTGCGACCTAAAATCTGGCTTTACCAATAAATAGGTTTTTAAATTACAATTCTTTAGACATCAAACTTGATATTCCGACCTGCTGCCAATTGAAAGTTCTCACATATTAAATGTAATACGTTAAACCAATGTTATCCTAGGAAAGAGTTAGGCCTTGCCGTAGTGAAAAACAAATTTAAGAGTTTTTCACTACCAGGACATGTAAAAGTTAAAATAGACCCTACCTTAGTGGTGACATATAGGTATTATAGTGATGGTTTAAGCCTGGCAAAGGTTTATTTTGCCAGGACAAAATGGCACAACCAGGCTGCAATGGCAGGCCTGAGACCTGTTTGATAGGCTATGTAATTGAATGGCAAAATTCGTGTTGCATGCCCAATAGTAGCATGTACTTTATCGTCCCTGAGTACATGTAGTACCACTTTACTAGGGACCTATAAGTATATTTAATGTGGCAATTGTGTGTAAGCCAATGTTATCATGTTTTAGAGCATGAACACACGCTCTTTAGCCTTAGTTAGCAGTGGTAAAGTGTGCAGAGTCTTAAAGGCCAACAAAAACAAGATCTGGAAAACTGGGGGAGAAAGGCAAAAGGTTTGAGGGGAAGACCACCCTAAGGCCAGCAGGTCTAACAAGATTGATTTAAAACTAAAAAGAAAACAATCTAAACACAGATAAATTGTTTCTCCTACCACACCCTCCTCTCCCATCTGTTTACTTTTAATCGTATTTTAATAGGTTCAGACATAAGTGCTACTAAACACATTTGCTCTCTCATTTTGCATTTCATGACTGGAAGTGCTTCATGTGTGATCTCTTGACCATCTTAACTGAAAAGTTATAATACTTTCAATCTTGGAGGATAAACTGCACTTGGGAGGCCTTGTCTTACAAAATCAAATAAAGGACCCAAGTTCCCCCTAAACCAATGTGTTCCTCTCACACATCAATAATTAGGCCTTCCTTGGCACAATATCTCAGTGTTTGCTATATCATTGAGAGATTGAGAGAGGTTCCACTTTTTCCCACCTAAACGCTATTGGGACTCTGATGACTGCTGGCCCAACCATCGAAACCACAGGATCTAAGCAGAGCTTCTGTCCAAAAGTTGAGTCAACCAATTTGCCTTGGGGCAACTGATATAAAAGTTCTATAAATCCCATGATTTATGGTCACAGCTGATTACAGAGACACCGTTTAGCGCTGTATGTGCCCCGTACTCCAAGCTATAAGCCTCTGCCAAGCAGTGACCTGGTACCTATAATTCGATCAATTTGCCTTGGGACCACTTAGAAATATATTTATAAATCCCACGAAACCCTTTAGCACTGGAAGTACTTCACACTCCAGGCTATCAATACTCATGCAAAGCACATATTTGGTGATTATTGGTGTGACCCATTGCCCAAAGATATCTTCTTTCTAAATTCCACATCTTCCAATCACAGCTGCTCAGATATATTCTCTCTAAATTCTGCAGTTTGCCATCACAGCTGCTCATAGACACACACCCTTTAGCACTGGAAGCACTGCGCACTTCATGCTTTGAAACCTTCTGTCAAGCAGCGACTAGGCACTGATTGAACCCATTTAAGATGCACCCCTAAAGACCCCCCCTCCTATTGAGAAGACCATTCACTATCAAGCTGATCATGAATAGGGCCCTATTATATCTTCACATAAACATTACAGTCCTGAATATGGTCATGTGGATACTTAACGTATGAGACCGAAACATTGATCTTTCCCTTGGACTATTTACATCAAACCAACAAGACTTGTCTCAACACTAAGGTGGACATTTGTATGTTGTACTGAGAAAGTGGGCTATCAATACATTGGCAAACTAACAAAATTTCAAGATTAACCTTGTTCTGTAAATAAAACATTGTCTATGTACTGTGTGCCATCACTTACTTTGACCCCCTATATTCCTAATTTGTTTGATTCTAATACAATCTGAAAAAACATACACACCTGACTATGTGATGTATTCAATTCTTTAAAAAAATAATTCTCTATAAAGTATAACTAATTGAGTTGAGATGTCACCTCATGTTCATCAATGAATAATCAAAGTACTACCATCATTCTGTATTCCAAATGGCTCCCTTGTTGGCATTTATATTTACCTTATTATAGATACCCAAGCTCACTGGGTTGCCCTTTTATATACTAAACTATTGTAAATTTAGCAGCACCCAAACAGTTACACAGTACAAAGTACAATCCTGTTGGTTTTTGTGAGATGTTTCAGACCAGGTGGTCTTAACTCTAATAGGAGCATACTCTGGAGTATGCGAAAGGGGATATCCCGTATCTCCTTGAGTGTCCTTTTCCAGGACTGGGTTAATTGTAGGCAATCTCACTAGATATGACCAGTCCGTCCACATTGTGGAAAGATTTTGTACACTGTTATAGGATAATGATACTATCTATGCAGAAGTTTTTAATGTATCCGTCTTGTCTTCAGAGACGAGGGACCTTTGTAAACATCTCTCTAGAGGGTCTCCCATTCTTTATGTGTGATTTTCTCACTGACCACCCTGTCCCATTTGTTTTGTAAGTCCCATTTAAGATTAGCTTTAGTTTCTGATGATATGGGATATAGGTGGAAATAAGGCCTTTGTGAGAGATTAGGGTGGAGAAGGTGTTTGTCACATGCCATTTTTTCCTTGTGTGGCAACTATATTGATTCTGAGTGCATAAGTCAGTGTCCCATAGATGCATAGTGCATTCTTTCAGATTCTTCCAGATGGATGTCATGCTTATTCTGCATAAATTACCTCATTTTATTTTCATAAAACATGTCTCATAAAAGTTGACATCCTCGTTCCCATCATTTATCAAGGAGCCATTTTGGGGTGCAGGAGTGAAATCTGAATTGAAATAAATTGGCACCTGAGGAGAAGGAAAGGAGGTGAGTTCTCCCTTCTTAGCAAATCTATCGCAGTCTGCAGGGCTGTTTTGGTTGGAGTTCATTTCATGTTCTATACTCAATTTGCCTCCATGTGAAAACCCAAGTGGTCTCATCATTATCGCTCTCTCCATATGTGGCCATCTAATATCTGTTTCTGCTTTGGATCATTGTATTCCTTTCCTCATCTGCGTGGTCAGATAATATAGTATAAAGTGTTGAAGAGTTAATCTTCTCTGTTGTTTACTTTTGCAAAATAATTTAAGGGGTACTCTAAGTCGCAAACCATTTAAAAAAATGTGTTTATTGCTACCAGTAAGTACGTAAATAGTCCCTCTTCTATTTGAAGTGTAGGAATTGGAAAAAGTAAATGACTCTATGAAGAATATTAATCTTTATTTCTTTAATTCACCCTATCCATAATAGAAACAAGAGAGACCATCATAGTACCTCTCTAACTTTCTCTGCAGAGAGAATAGAATAATTCTGTGTGAATAGCTTTGGCATGTGTGGAGTGATTCTTACTCCTAATTATTTGACATTTCTTGTGGGCCATCTGATTTAGAATGTCTTTCATATAAAAGTTACATCATCTTGCGATAGTGTGAAATTTAAAAACTCTGATTTCCCCATGTTGATTTTGTAACCCACAGTCTGTTCAATTTCATCAAGTGTTAAAATAGGCTTCCCAGAGAGCCAGCTGGTCTCCCATTGTAAAGATAACGTAGTCTGCGAAGAGTGCTAATTTGTGTTTTTCTGCTCCAGACATTATACTCTTTATATTGTTTGCTTGCTGGACATGAAGAGCTAAGCATGCAATACCTATTTAAACAGGAGAGGTGAGGGGGACCACCAATGCCTTGTTTCTTTTCTTTTTTTATTGAAATGGGTGGTAGTTTGGCAGCTATATGAGCCCTAGGAATAGCATAATTGGCCAGATAGTTCTTAAAGCTAGTTACATAAATGGCCAGTCCACCCAATCAAAAGTTTTTTCTATGACAAAGGAAACCAATGTTACTGGGATAATGTTTCTTTGGGCTTTTCGGCCAGTTTGACCACCCTCCATTTATTATCATGTGCTCCCTTTCTTTCATAAATCCCAATTGATATGAGTGAATTAGCCCTGAAACTACGCTTTCCAATGTGTTTCCAAGAATTGTTGTGTATAGTTTGACATCAATGTTTAGTAAGTCAATCAACCTATGAGTAGCACATTGCCGAGGATGTTTATGGAGTTTTAATATTACTGTTATGGTTCCTTCTGTTGTGGAAAGCTTAACTGTTGCTGTTGTTTTGAATGTATTGAACAGCCGAGCTAATCAGGATATGAGTTTATAAAAGATACTTGTGAGGCATCTGGGTCTGGAGCTTTAGCCTGCCTAAGATGGGCTTAGGAAGTTTTGACTTCCACTACCGTTATGTGTGAGTCTAATTGTTCAGTGCATTCTAATGAGGCTTTTGTTAAATTGGCAGTAATTATATACAGCATTTGGGAGGTATGTCGGTATGTGGCTGTCGTGTATAAGCGCATGTAGATTTTTTAGCTTTTTGGCTTCTGCTTGTAAGAGTGTGCTATTAGTTGTGCCTGGGAGATTAATATATGTTTTCTAGTTTCTCTCTAAGCAGTCAGGGAAGTTGAGAGCCTATTTTAATATTCATTTCATGCAACTTCTTATTAAAATGCAGCATCGTAATCTCTACTCTGTTAATTATTATCCCTTTAAGAAAGGCTCTTATTGCCGTAATTTCCTTCCGAAACATTGAGATGGAGTTTGGTCGTATTACCGAGTATTTTTTAATTTTTATCTCCGAATCTACGTTTTGCGTTTCCAAATGTTCGGAGTGTCTGTGGTTTGTCACAGTGGAGTTAAATTTTCCCCTCAGACACAAAAGGATCTTATGTTTTTGCTGCAGAGACCTCTAACTCCTTGTTGAGGGCAATTTGTTATTCTATGCATTCTATAAGTTTGTGTTTAAGAACAGGGTCTTGTAACAGTGAGGGATGGAGTCACCATTGTTTCATGTGTCTCTGTTGGAAAGTTGGGTCTCTAGTTGGCAGAGGTATGTACCCTGTCCCAGCAGGAGCCACAATCCTAGTCAGGGTAAATCAGATACACATCATAAATTAACCTGTACTCACCCTCTAGTAGCTTGGCACCGAGCAGGCTTAATTTAAGAGGCAATCTATAAAGTATTTGTGCAATGCTTAAACAGTCAAGCAGAAAAAACTTCACACAAAAATAATTCACTTAATTCTAGCAAAATAGAGCTTAATGTAATGAACAAAACAAGATCTTCACAACAAAAATCCAATAAGTAATCCTGACATATGCAATTTTAAATATTTATGTGAAAATAGCACATAAAAGCAACAAGCGCCAACTGTGGTCATCTGGTTGAGCCAGACCAGGACAAAGTCATAAGTTCAGGCCTATGGGGATGGAGCATGGGTTGCTACAGGGACCCACCTGCGCAACCTAATCACAGTACTATAAATCCTCGTGAGCGGTCTGTGCAACAATGCTTTGCAAGTCTTCGTGTCATAGGGCATTAATTCTGAGAAGGACCACAGAAGGCATATCACCTTAGGCCCACTTCCAAGGGTCCAGGACTGGGGCGGCACCACTTTGCAGGATAAACTCACAGATGGCAGAGTCCATGTGATGTAGCAGGTAAGCTGGAAGTGTTTTGTGTCCCTGAGACTTCAGAAAACAGGAGGCAAGCCAGCAAGACCTTGGAGACACTTTGATTCTGGGTTGGATAGATGCAGGACCAGTCCTTCTCACTGCCAGGCAAGGAGGGCAGCACAGCAGAGCAGGAGTCCAGCAGAGTGACAGTCCTTTCAGTAATACAGCAGTTCTTCTTCCTGGCAGGGTATCCACAGGTCCAGATGTGTACTGAATTGGTGGTGTCTCAGGTCCACTATTTACACTTATGTGCCCTTGTTCTGGAAGGCGGGAGAAGCTTCAAGAGGCATACCTTTGAAGTGCACAGATGCCTTGCCTCCCCTATCTTGGCTCCAAGCAAGCTGGAGTGACAATGCTTGATCATTAAGACATATTGTGTGTGGACAGGGCAAGACTATTCAGGTGAAAGTAAGGCAATGCAAAGCTCCACACCTCCATCAAGCCAGTTAATGGCTCATTGAGGCCCATCTAGTCACACCTAATCGCCGATTGTGTGTGACTGTCTAGAGAGAATGCGCAAGGCTAGCTGTCACCCACTCCAGAAGTGTATTGGAGACAGGCAACAGGCACACTGGGCTATGAGCAGAAAAATGCCAACTTTCTAAAACTGGTAGTTTTAAAATTGTAACAATAAATTCAACTTTGCCATTAAAGGGGATTAATCATTACAATTCCATAGGTACTAAACATAACACCTCTACCTCCTTCCAATCAGGAATTACATTTAAAAAATGGATTAAGAAATCCCCAATGTAATCCTGTGAGAGAGGAAGGCCTCACAGTGTCGTGTTGGCTCTCATTAAAACAATGAGACTGCTTGATTTGGGCGACAGCACCACCGGATTGTGGGGAACTGAGTCCACTTCCACATCATGTGGCAACTGTCGGCCTAACCCTTCAGGCCAGCTAGCAACACCCCATCAGCACCCGAATGTGGCGGTGATTTGTGGCAGCTGTGTGCATGACATTCTGATTTCTCAGGGAACTCGTGGTGGAAGAGATCTCCTTTTCTCCCAGTTAAATTTGTCTCACACATGCAAAGACAAACAGAAGCAGAAGACTGATTCAATGTATTTTATTAAATCAACTGCATTCTAGATAAAATGGCAGGTATTGAAGTGATTAGGATAATTAAACATAAGAGTAGTGACAAATAAAGTGAAACATCAGAAAAGTTCCACCATAGTGTCAAAATGCTAACTATTAGAATTCCAACCTACAACACTAAGGTTCTAAAATAGAGCACAGCAGTCTTAGCCCTAGTACACCCTTCAGGACCCCTGGGAAGACACTATCCCCCTTACCTGAATATGGTAGCAGCGAACAGAGCTGTTGATCTACCGAGAGCCCTCTCCCATTGTAGGCGGAAAAGACGTCAAGTCTCAGCAGGCAGCTGCAATGCAGCAACAGCATGCAGTGGCAATTTCTGGCTGGAAGTTCCCTCTAACTTATAGGTGGCAGAGATGTTTTATAATATAACATCTGGTGTTTGAAGAAAACTGCCCTAATGTAAGAAAACATATGTTTCTGTGAAGTGGTAGAGATTGCTATGTTCTATTTTGTGCCAACAACAAGATCGTGTACAGCCTTTAGCAAGCACAGAGTGAATATGCTGTGCTAAATAAAGAAAATAATTCTCAGGCAGAGCAAAAAAAGATAAAGAAATAAAAACATTACCACAAAATGATTCACCTGAAAAAATAATAAAATGAATTAAAAATAATTACTAGTAAGCTAGAGGGCACAAACTGCAGGCCTATGGCTAAAATAACGTGCCCATAAAAGGATGCTAAAATGACCTCACAACAACAGTAGTGAAAAATGAATTTGGGAGTTTTTTACTACCAGGGCATATAAAACTAAAAGCATATGTCATGCCTTTTACTTACACTTTACCTTGCCTATGCGCTGCCTAGGGCCTACTTTAGAGCTGTTGTGTGGGTGATTAAAGGGGAGTTTAAGGCTTGGCAATGGATTTTGAATGCTAATTCGACATGGCAGTGAAACTCCACATACAGGCTCTGCAGTGGAAGGCCTAAGATGTGTTTAACAGACTACTTAAGTGGGGTGCACAATCAGTGCTGCTGCCCACTCGAAGCATTTAATTTACAGGTCCTGGACACATATAGTGCACTTTACTAGGGACTTACAAGTTAATTAAATATGCCAATTGTGGATACACCAATGTTACCACATTTTAGGGGAGTAAGCACACGCACTTTAGCACTAGTCAGAGGTGGTAAAATGCCCTGAGTCCCAGGGTCAACAAAAACAGAGCAGCAACAATGAGGCAAGGTAGGCAAAATGTTTGGGGGAAGAGCACTCTAAGGCTGTCAGGTCTAACAGTCTCCAGCTCTAAACAGTTGTTTATTGGAGCATGATTCAAGATTGTAATTTGGTCTGTTTCTGATTGGGTTACCACGGGAGCAAGCATATCGCTAACGAAGCTGTAATATATTTTTGATTGTGTCATATGGACGTGAGAGAAATATGTGTATTCCTCTTCATCAATATGTTGTTTTTACCACGTCTCACAATCCCATAGTTTGAAGCATGTGCTTAAGGTTCTTTGAGAAGACACCTAAATCCCCCTGCATTAACCTGGAACTGTCCAAAATCCCATTCCACACCATGTTCAAATCCCTTATAAGTAAAGCAAAAATTAAACTGTGTGTAATGGATTTAGGCCCTGACAAAGTTTAGTAGATGGGTTACTCCATCACAAATGTGATAGATATCCCCTCTTATGCATTATGAGTGCATTATATCTGATGGCAATTGTAACATGGCAGATGGGATATCCTCTATAAATCAGGCCCTTAGATTATAAATACCAACTGTATTGTCTGTTGGTGTCTTTTTAGAGCAAAGAGGAATGAGCAATTGGCCCCCCGCCTCCTACGGAGCTAACGGTCTTAAGAGACCCTACACAGACCGCATAGATACTTCAAGGAGGAGTGCACCTACTATCTGAATCTCTTACTTATCTCTTCCATGCCCCCACTACCCAATTCTATCAGTCACATTCTCTATCCATTGTGCTTGTTGATTAGAAGCCTTCTAGTAATGTCCAAATTAAAAAATGGATTACCTTAACTACCTTAATTTGCCTGTTGAACATATTACAACATTATGATGAGACATTATAAAACAGATCACCAGGTTGATCAGAAGTCCAGTCCTTTAGCTCATTCTTCTGATTAAAGCCTCTGGCTTTACCCTGTTTTATCTTTTGTTTTGTTTCCCTTGCTGTTCAGAAAGATATCAAGAGTCATATTTGAGTCCAATGTATTTCTGTTTATTCAGTTTTTTAAAGCAACTGTCTACAGATCAGTTACATTGCTGCCTTCCCTAATTTTTTTTCTCGACATCTTTGAGCTTGTTCCACTGCTGTCTAAGAGGACTATTGGATTGTCTGACTAGACTAGTCTCCAGTATATGTGTATCCTGGTACCTGCTGTCTTTAAGAGTTATTCCTAGATATGCAGCCGCAGCTTCCCCATCTGAAAAGTGGGCTCTCTTATTGCCTTCTTCAAACAAAATGTCAAATGTAAACATTCACTTTTGACTGATACCCTCACAATTTATCTGTGATGGGGAGGAAGAGCTGTCCACTTTGTAATGTTTCTGTCAAGATACCAAAGAATAGCAGGCAAACAAATTACTGGAAAGAAACTTCCCCCCTTTATTGTGTTTCCTTCATTATCTCTTCTTTAGTTTTGAAATGGTGTAGTTTAGCTAATCTGTTTCTAGGTCACTTGCCCAGTGCAGCTCTTTGTGGCCCCACTCTCTCTTTTTAAAGGATTCTTGTGTGTTTCCATGCAAGGAAAAGAATAGCCCAATAACAGATGCCTCTAGATCTGGGCCTACTGTTCCTTCTTGTTGGCTCTTGATTTGTATATTCTCTCTCTTTAAGTGGTTTTCCAGTTCTTCAAGCCTATCTAAAGCTGCCCCCATGTCACTTAATACGCTAGGGCTTGACATCATACTGTTTCATTTGGTTTGTAGATCTATTGTATCTGTCCCCAGCAAGTCCCATCTGTCCTTAAGGAGTCACGTTTGGGGCCTAGATCATCTCTCAGGGTATGCAATTCTTTTACCTATCTTTATCAATGGGGCTTCCTCAAGTTCCATCTCAATGTTGGGAAACTAACTCTTAAGGTCTGCATTCATGATTCCGATTGCTTCTGCTCCCTTCCTCACAGGAATCTCAGAAGAGATGGAGCATCTGGGGTGCTCTTCTTTGGAGGCATCCGCTTACGAAACCCTGATACACTGGTGCCATATGCATGTCAAATGCAGTTCTTAATATTATCATGCAATGGTGTGTTTAGGTTCTCTATTGTGGTCACCTCAGCCCATTTCTCCCATTCTTATTGTCTCTATAATATTCCAGGGGAATCCTTCTCTGGATCCACACCTCTTGACTTCTAAGCTGGTGGGGAACTTCAGCTCATCCTTTGTAATCTCATTGTTATAGTATATCTTTGGAACTGCTCTGATGTAGCTTTGGGATTGGCCTACTTGGTTTTATGAAGGAGCATCTGACACAACTTTCGACTATTGCCCAGGATTTTACCCTACCTCAATGGAAACCTCTTTTGTTATTGTACGTTGGGTGACAATTTAAAGGCGGGTCACCATCTCTTCAGTGATCGCACTGAATATATTGGTGCCAACTGGTGATGTAGTGACTCCCATTTGCATACCATATAGAAGGAAAGAGTGACTCTTTTGTGTCATATCTTTTCAGTAGTGGACCCTCAGCTTCAGAACCTCCCAGATTTCTTTCTATGTCACAGAGTCTCATTTACAATACACCAAGCAACAATCTCAGTGCTTCTTTTTTTGTTTAAGTTTGATGTGGAACTTCTAAAGAAGAGGTTCATCTGTAACAGTTGCAACCATTTCCAAATTTGCTTTTATAATGGTATTTTCTCCCACAGACTGTATACCTTTAACCTTTCCTTCAGCTCACGTTGCTGCTGTGAGGTCACTTTAAGGGTGCCGGTAATCTTCTTCCACCACTTCCCTTAATTGCAGGCAGAGGACTCACCGTTGAAGCTGCTTTGTCTGCTGCAACAGTCACTCACTCTCAGTCAGTTACGGTTATGTATTTTGGCTTGCGGTTGCTTTGAGGTACATAATCAACACTATCTAGGCTGATCCAGTCTGCTAACCCCTTACGTTATCATCTTTGCTGTAATAGGTCTGCAAAGTATATTATTCCCACTGCTGAGAGTCTCGACATTACATCAAAAGTGGCGGTCTGAAACCAAGCTGGCGTAGCATCTGCTCAGCAATCATCTTGACCACCAGCAAGCATCTCTTCACATCACTGTGGCTAGTCTTTGTGGTTGATTCTGCTAAAGAAGTGTTTTTACTGGGGGCTCCATAAGAACAGAACTTAAATTGATGCAGTCCAAGTTGATGCAACCCAACGGTTTACCAAACAAAAGTCAGAAAAATATTGAATAAGGTAGCTACAAAGACACACCCTATGTCAGTCACAATGTTTCAATGGATTTGCTGTCGAGTCTAAAGTAAATAATACTTATATAGAACATAAAAAACAGGCAGCCTGTATTCTAATCCTGGCTTACATTCTTTACTAAATTGAATGAGGTAAGGTAAATGGCTAACTTTTTATGCCATAGTTCCACCATAAGCCAAATTTAGGAACTGATAGAATAATGTTGTCCCAGAAATAAATACATTGACAAAATAAAAGAGAAGGGATCATTCTGTTCATCGTTGAACTGACTGTGTAAATCCCCATGTGCATTCAAGCCCATATTATTGTAATTGTAATTGCATTTATGTAGCGCTTACTACCCCTGATGAGGCATCCAAGCACTTTTCGGCAAGTAGCATGCTACTCTGGAACCCAAGAAGGATTAGTGGTGAATTACTATAGAGAAATATGAGATTAATTTGCGCAGTTGGCAGTTGAGTCTGCTAGTTAACTTGAAAAAGGATAGTGGAGGGGTGGAAGAGGAAAGGGTTTGCATTTGCATAGCGCTTACGACCCCTGATGAAACATCAAAGCATTTTTCTGCAAGTAGCATGATACTCCGCAACACAAAAACTCAAAATGGATTAGTGATAAATTAGTATACGGAAATATGAAATTAATTTGAGCAGTGGGCATGTGTCTAGTAGTTGGATTGAAAAGGATAGTGGAGGTATAGATGAGGGAAAGGTTTAGAAAGTGTTTAATTGGAGATCATAGCAGTAGGAGAAGGTTTGGGATGAGTAAAAGAGAGGTGGACAGGGGAGGAGTCAGATGGAAGGGTTTAGAAAATCATTTTTGGGGGAGCTGCATAGTAAAAGAGGTTTGAGGTGATGCAAGGAGAGGTAGAGGTGGGAATAGTCTAGAAAGTGTTATTTTGGGGATCATAGTAGTAGAAAGGGGATGAGTCAGAGAGTGGAGGGAGAGGATATATTGAAAGAGGTATAGGGTGAGGAGTAGGGTAGTGCATTGGAGAGAGTTGTAGAATGAGGTTTGGAATGAGTCAGAGAGTGAAGGTAGAGGATTTATTGAGAGAGGTATAGGGTAGTGCATTGGAGATTCTAAATTAGGACTAAATAAATAAATATAGAGATACATATATACGTCGGACTTTCAAGTGTTGCTGTACTCTAAGCTAATTTATAATTTTTAATTACTTTTTTTTTTTTTCAGTTCAATTATAAACTGAAAAGAATAACACTGACTGAGCCTTCAATTTAAGGTTTCAAGCACGTCTGTAATTGGCCCAACATAGAATTGTAAACTCGCCATTCACACCACTTCCACAACCAGACTTTCCTATATACACATTTAGCCATTTTTTGGGAGGTGTTTCATCAAGGCAATTAATGACTCGTTGACTTATCGGAGTAAGTTGCCATTATCTGCATGTGTTATGTTTCTTTGAATAAAGTAGGACTTTCTAAAAACATATCTTGCCAATAAACTAAAACCGGATATATGGCTATGGCGGTCATTATGAACATGGCGGGAAAGACCTCCGACCGCCGTGTCGGCGGTGAACAGAATCCCGCCGGTGGCAGCAAATGGAAACCCACCATATAATGATTGAAAAACCCAACCCCGCCCAAAAATCCCAGACCACCAGTCCCCGCCAGGACCCTGTCGGCAGGAATCCTGGCCCACCCCACCCTGCCACCGCCAAGCACACCCACATCCCACCCTCCAAATAATGATGCACAAATCACCTCAGCGGACAGTGAAGGCCGGACGACCATTGGAGGATGCGACTGCCACGGGCAGCAAGTGGGCCCAACAGCAACAAGTGCACACATTGGATAGGCCTATTACCCACACACCTGACACACATCCAGAACACCATAAAACAACCCCAGACACACCCCACAATCCCTTGCAACGAAAGCAGGACCAGAAGACGGAGAGCACCAGAGCCAGACAGAGAACGCCAGCATACAGGACACACATTTTGACCCACACAGGAGCACCCATACCCCGTCCCCAGTCCAGACACCATCCACCACCCTCACCATGTCCCCCAACAAAAATCCACGCTTTACCGAAAGGGAGCTAAGGACCATGGTGGACGAGATCCTGAAGGTGGAGCCAGAAATATTCGGGTCCGAGGTGCAGCACACACCCATTGTGTGGAAATTGGAGCTGTGGCAGACCATTGTCAACAGAGTGAATGCAGTGGGACACCATCCACGCACCAGGGATGACACCCGCAAGAGATGGAACAACCTGCGGGGGAAGGTCCGTGGCATGGCATCCAGGCACCACATCGGAGTACAGAAGACTGGGGGAGGACCGCCACCAACACCACCCGATTACACCGACTGGGAGGAGAAGGTACTCGCCATCCTGCACCCAGAGGGACTCACTGGACTCACCGGAGGAATGGACTCGGGTAACTCATCTACAATTACCCCATATACAACACATCTGCAATGCATTCATCACCCCACCCCACCCACACCTACCTTGACCCACAGCCCACCCAGCCATTACCCACCAGATCCACCACCCTGCATTACCCACAACTCACTACCAGGCCCACATCACTCCCGCTGTGCACAGCCACCCACCCCTGCACGTACCCACAATGGAATAATACACCCCACGCATGGCGGTGGGTGGTGCGCGGGATGCATGTGTTTTGTTTGGTTCATTATTTGGCAGTCCGGCCCGCTCCTCTGTTGGCGGTTTCTACCGCCACCGCTGGCGGAGCGGAACGGACCGCCATGTTCATAATGAGGGCCTATATGTCTAGGAATTAATCTGAAGGTGACTCATTCGATCCTCTCTGGCAGGAATATATTGTGACTTACCGATAAGTCTCTCCGGAGATAGAGACTCCCCTGGTAGGTGGCCAGGCTGTCTTCTAGAGGACACCAAAAGGGGTGTGATAAGCCTGCAGGCATGTGTGGGATAGGGCTGATTGGTGGAGGAGTTGGAAGCGGGATGGAGGGATATTTTACAAGGTGTAGAGATTGATCAGGAGGGCATATGACTAATAGTACATCTTCCCCCAACTAACTTACATGTAAGAATTGTTAATGCTAAAACTATTTTCATTTGTTTACCCAGAGCACTTTCATTATCATGTATTAAAAAAAAAGTGTTGTCCTCAGGCTCTAGTTTAATTGGAGCAAAAAATATTGCTTTCCTTCCAAAATTATTCAGCTATTTGACCTGTGTAGGGCAGACCTACAGACCAAAACTGGGGCTGGGGGCTGGTCCTTCTTTTTTTAAAAAAAACTCATTGTATTGGTTTGCCTTTGCAGAGACTGGCACATCACTTTCCCCTACAGTGCATGTGGTTTGTCTGTACATCTAAGATTTATTGATTTTTTCGAAAACATCTCAATTATAACTTTTCTAAGATGCTGGATATTTTTGGAGGTTTTTTAAAATAAACTTGATCTATTGGTATAATTGGGTCCCAGCAACATTATAATCGCAGTGGATGTTAATATAGTTATGGCAGCTTTGTTGTACAAACACCCCTTTTACATTCTCAAGTGCACTCATAAGGAAGAAGATGTATTCAAACATAATGCAAATAAAGTGAGGACATATTTGTTTGCAATGTTCTGTAGAATTCTGTCCGTGCTTCCGTTCTTTGTGATGGGCACATTTGTTCTAAAGAAAATCACCATACTCTTTTGAAATGTCCTTCGCAATGTGTATCTAATGGTTTCGGTTTCGGTTTGGCAAATTATTTTATTGAGTTTGACTTACTTTGTGAGAGACGATTGGAATCCAGCATAGCTTTCCACACTAAAACTGACATATGAAATTAATTTCGCAGATCACATTTTGAATTATGGTGTCACTCTTCTCAGATACAGCACACAGTCAGTTATTCAAAGATTATCATGACTCGTCCAGTAATACATATGCTCATAAACAGGATCACTGCAACAGGCGAGGACCAAATTATGCGGCAGGATTAACTAAATTATGCAGCAAAAAATACACATTATGCGGCATAGTACTGCACATTTTTTGTGGTAATATTGCATCATTACTTTTTATTTTTACACTTGTTAACACATTCCAGGCAAACGTTCCACCTCATTACTCAGTTTAACAGACAGCTATAACTACACACAACAGTCAGCAAAGGGAACTTGCCCTGCTAACTATTACAAAGGGCCTGCCCATTGTGCGGCTACACTTATAGTAGCATTTATGGCAACTTTTAACCCATTTGAGGTTGAAAGTACTTTTTTGTAAGATCTGCAAATTATGCAGCAGATGGTGGCAATTGCAGCAAATCCATACCTATTTAAAAAAACAAGGTCACGGAATCGCATAATTCCATTGACCATGCTTGTTAGTCAAGTGGCAAACATCTGTTTTACTGGATGCATTGATGTCTGTGAAGCGCCTAATTCTTGTCGCCCTTTTACTCATTGTCATCAATGGTGAAGTTTGTGATTCATGTAGTCTGCAGACTTGGGTGAAGATAGAGTTCCTCCTAACCTGTCTTAGAAAGAATTGGATTTTCCTACAGTCCTTTTTCAGGATGGTGTGGGGCAGGGAGCAAATAGTCAGCAGAGCTGTCTGCTAGGCAATAAAAAGTATACAGGAGCCAGTATTGGACAAAGTCTATGTACAGGAGTATGTTGTAACATACTGACAGAAGTTTGAGGCGGGTGTTCGTAGTGATGAAGGATGCGATCCAGGTGCAAAAATTAAGGGACAGATTTAAGAGCCCCTAGCACCATCTTAGCGCTGCCATAGTGTAATTTGTTTGATGTTAAGGTGGCCCTAAGTGGCATTTTCCCAGCGCCATATTTACTAAGTTGTGCAATGCATGCTTTGCGCCACATTGTAATCCCTTGCGCAACTTCATGTCTGCGCCAGGCATAATGTATGCAAGGGGGGGCATTCCCCCGTTAGGGGTGACCGAAAAAATGGCACAAAGAAATCTAAGAGAATTCCTTGTGCCATTTTTTTCAGCACTCTTACCGCCTGCTCAGGGGGCTTCCATTATTTATAAAGGGCCCCTATGTCTTCTGCAGGAGTAGCGCCAACATTTTGGCGCTACTCCTGCAGAGTGCTTCAATAAGTGTAAAAAAATGAAGATATTGCCCCCTACCCTGCACCATGGTGCGCCCTATTTTATATACAGCACAGACATGTTGGAGGTAGGGGGCACAAGCACCACTTTTCTTAAATCGGCCCCTAAAAGTCCGGCATACATGAACAAAAATACAGTTCTTTCACAACTCACCGAGTCAGGTGTGACTGAAAATTCCGTTATGGAAGATCTTTATTTAGTTTGTAGAAGTCTAACACACAGTATCTCTGGGTGCTCCGCCTGAGATGTAGTTGTGGAACATTTTTGGCCAGGTCTTATTTGGAGTAAAAGACGATGTGTGATTTTCTATAGGTTTATGAGTACAAAGCAAGAGGCCCACTTAGCTTCATTCGCGGTTTCACTGGATAATGTCATTTCCAGGTACTGAGTTAGATGGTCTACCTAGGAATATATTATGCAATCCCTTTGGGGCTCTGAATACCATAGACATGTGATCTTATGTGCAGTGCTTGTAGAATAGTTTTTGGCACTAACACTGGGTCCCCTTGTGCCTCTAAACAGGTACATTCCTAAGGATCATTTCCTGGTCAGCATTATCCATCTGTCTGTCTCATATTTCCAGTATCCATTTGACTTTATGCACCGGCGGATCAGCAGACAGGTGTGACACAGTTTTTTAATGCTATAGGTCCTTGTTGAATTTAGCACCCGAGATGAGGCAATAGGGCTTGTACTTGATTTCAATAGGATTATGCTGCTCTTGTATTGAGACTGTGACTTGGTCATGTCATGTCCAAGGACAGACAAAACTGGTAGAAAGATGAGAAGAAGCAAGCCAACCTATAGGCACTGGAAACAGGGGGAATATACCAAAATAGCCATGCTGAAGTTTCAAAGTTGAATGAGCAATAAAGATGGCTTTAAATTTTTCTTTTCTCTTGCCATATTTGCTGTGCGTTCAAAGACAGAAGTCAAATGTCAGGATATGTCTTTTGACATATATAATCTTATGAGCAAGGTGGACAGAAACTGTGGTACTGACCTTATCCAAGTGTGTTTCTCAGGAGTGTTACACACCAGGAATTATGGGCACTATCCCATGCTGGATATAGTTCTACCAGGAGGACAAATAAATGATAGTGCATCTTATTCCTTATTACTCATCGTGGTACAAACTAACACATGGAGACACCAAAGGCTCCTCCATTTCTCTCTTCCTCAATATCTGTATCCACCATAAGCCACCCTGAAAGTCTTACACACTGAGGGCCAGATTTGCTTTTCTTTCACACAGCGCCACAAAGCAATTAACTGCGCTGCGTGGTGTGAAGGTGATTGAATAGAAATGGGCCATATCTCCTAAGATATGGTAAACTTCTGCACTGTGCCAGTGCTGGTGTGCTGTGTACTGCCTAGCGCCAACACAGCCACCCTTGCACCATGGTGCAAGGGTGTCTGTGTTACGGGCATGATTATTTGCCTTGTATGCCTTCCTGCATAACAAGAATCCTAAGAGACATATTCCTCTTCCTATGTGTGCTGCAGGATGCAGTCAAGCCCGGATGTTGACCCTGCTTCCAAGTTGTGTGCTATAGCTGATAATTCTAATAAAAGATTATTCAATCATAAAAACTTCTTTGGAATAGCTGTCAGGTGATACTCCTTTGTGTGTCTACACAACATATTGTCTAACTCACCTATCGAATTTAAAAGAACAGTGCTGCTAAGCCTATACTTGGCATTTATTTCCTTCTCGGTTGGCTGAAAAAAAGTCACCCTCAATCTGAAAATGCGCTCCTGTCTTTACCTTCTCTTGTGGTGGTGTAGAGCAAACAGTCTCATCCTCCTTGCCATAGCATATAGAGCAGCCACTGTAAGAAAAAAAATCTTTCCACCCCTTTTATTGTTTGCACATGATTACCACATGCTCCAACTTGATGTTAATTTGCATGTGCAAAGGTTTTGTGACAAATCAGAAGTAGCAAACCAGTAGTACATATAATTTAAGGAATCACAATTTGGAAATTGGATTGATGTTCAAGTTGCAAAGAGGTCCAGGTTGCAAACATTGCAGGTCCAAAAGATCCAGTTTGCATCGCAGTGTTTGGAAATGGAGACTAAAACCACTTTGATACATGCCAGACGTACATTAGAACAGTCAGAAATCAATTTGCGAGTCACAAAACATTCATACATCTGTCCCTAAATCACATGAGATAACATGCTGTAGACAGCCACTGTTACAATACCTGCCTCTGTCCATTTTTACTGCTTAAATGTGCTCAATATCACACACATAGCTATTTTTACTCACTGCTTCTAAACCAGCATCCACACGGATGCAATAGATTGGTTAAATCCAATGCTGTACAAGGGCACTGATGTTGTTGACTTGCTGGTGAATAATATTATTGCAGCATTAAGGTGTCTTCGCCAAAAACGTAGGCCTTAATCCTCCATTTTTGCTGATCTTGTTTTTGTTGGTCTTGGGACTCTGTGTACTTTACCACTGCTAACCAGTGCTAACATGCATGTGCCCACTCCTTTAAACATGGTGATATTGGCTTACACCCAATTGGCACATTTAATTGACGTCTAAGTCCATAGTAAAGTGGTGCTACATGTGCCTAGGGCGTGTAAATGTAATGTTACTCGTTGGCCTGCAGCAGTGTTTATGCCATTCACTTAATTTGCCTATAAACGTGTCTCAGGCCTCCCATTTCAGGCTATATGTGCAGTTTTAAACCCTATGTCAGGCCTAAACCTTCCTTTTTAACAGACATAAATCACCTCTAGGAGAGGTCTTAAACAGCCCATATGGTAGGGTGCAGTGTATTTAAAGCGTTGCGCATGTACCTTTAACTTTTACATGTTCTGGTAGTGAAAACCTTTACATTCATCTTTCAGTACTGCAAGTGCCCCTTCCATGGGATAATATTTGGGCTAACTTATTACATTTCATAAATTATCAATTTTCTTTAATGATAAAGTTTAAATTTAACTCACAATTCTGAAAATGCAACGCTTGGAAAGTTAGCATTTTCTTGTCCCAAACATTTGGTTACTACAACATGTATCTTGGATCACATGGCTAGGTGTAAATGGCAGTTTATTATTTGTGTATTTCTCCCAGACAATGAAATAAAGAGGGACTAGGTGCTGGCAGGATGGGCCATCTCTTACTTGAGAAGGGGGAGGAGCTGTCACCTACCACACTGCACATTAAAAAGGCTCTACCCAGCACATTGACAAAGGGTTTTGACACTAGTCTTTTGTGATTTATTGGCAGCGGGTTCGAAATGAAGATGCACCTTTCCCTATCTCCAACTATTGTATAGTCCCTGTAATGCAAACAAGAAGCAGATATTTAAGAAACAATGTGTACACAAATCACAGCGCCTGCCACCAAGGTGCCAACTCGAGAGAGATACAAGAATCTATATTCTGATAGTGCACCACTTAGAGTAGAAAAATAAATAAAGTCCAATTACTCCATATCATCACAGGGTCATCTTTTTCTTTCTTTATTTAGTTTTCCTTGCACATAAAGACAAATCAGCCAACACGTTTCGTCCTTAACAAAGGACTTCTTCAGGGCTGAACTATGATAGAAAGAATATCCTAAATATATTTACAAAAATACATACAAAATATAAAAAATACTAACGCATATAAAGTGCACATTAAAAACATGACTAGCAAATTAAGTTAATTTATAGAACATGCAGAAAAGGGGCAACAAGAACCAAAAAGTACAGAGTTTAAGGAGAAATGAAACAAAAACGAGAATGCAATAAGTGCTAAATATTTACAACAGTATTGATAACTAGTCTTTTGCGATCCCAGACAAATTGGGGCCAGGTGAGGGAGGCAGGAAATTTCAAACACCCCTGGGGTGGAAACCTCCAGTACTTTCTCCTACGTCAAAGTGGGAACCAGATAAAAATAATAGACTTTCAGACCCAACTTTTCAGTGCATCTCTGAACCTATGGAAGACTCAGACGTCTGCTATGCTGCTCTACACAAAGGACTAAAACTCTGTTCCCCTGCTGCCCTGCTGCCTGAGTTATAAGGACTGGACCTGCATCTTGAACCTAGGATCACCAGAGTGACTCCTAGGGCTAGTCGGCAGCCTCCTGATCAGAGTCTCAGGGCGAGAAAAGGCTTCAACCACCTTGAACTCAAAACCGGGACTCTGTCTACTGTGAGTCCTACCCCCCCAAGTGGTGCCACCCCAGTTCAAGACCCTTAGAAGATGGATTAAGGTGTTCTGCAAGCCCACTTGTGGTCCTGTGGGCAGAACCGACAAAACACAATGCAGCTCCTTGCGGCTCCCCTTTGGAACCACTGCAGCACGATGCATCACCTGATGGAGGACCTTGCACGGAAGCCTCCTCAGAACTGACACTGCGTAGTACATCCTAGACATAAGTTTTTGCATCGCAAGCCCCTCGCCAACTGCATCTTTGATGACAATGCAGGGCTTTGCATCACAACCTTTCAGCTTCTTCAGAACCACCACTGCACAACACATTCTTGATGCCAGACTTTACATCCCAAGGCCCTCATCTACAGCCTCCGCAATGATGACTCAAGAAAGACTCCATATCACAGCCCTGCAGCTCCTCGCACTTGCCACTGCTTGACTCATTCTCAACTTAGGATCTTGCAAGGCTCCACAACCAGATTTAGGATACTAAATTCAGCTGGCCTACCTTGGTCCATGTATCTGTTCCATGCTCCATCGTGGTCAGTCTTAACTTATGACTTTTACCCAAACTGGCACAACCAGATAACCATAGCTGGCACTTTGTGCTTTTAGGTAATATTTTCATTGAAATCATTAAAATTGCATATCTCTGGTTCTGTTGATTGGATTTGATTTTGGTCACTTTGGTCTCAAATAATTTATTAAATTTTATACTATTTTTCTAAATTAGTGTAGGATTTTTATTGTGTTGTGGTTCCGCTGCATTACTGTTTGAAGTGCAGCATAAATGTGTTACACATTGCCTTTAAGTTAAGCCTGGCTGCTTTGTGCCAAACTACCACAGGTAATTTGGGGTTTGCTCATGTTTTACCCTGACAGAGATGGAGGTTGTTGCCTGTGTAGGGATTCACCTCCTTCAACCAGTAACCCATTTTCCTACAATTATTATTTTTGGATGCTAGGTGCAGTTCACCATTAGGGAAGTTCTGAAATGTGTACTAATAAAAGGGGTGACAGAACTGTGGAATTATCATGTTTTACTACATATTGTACTCTAGCAAACCTTCTAGCATTAAAGCAGGGGTAATGCTGTAATGCCAAGGTTTTACCTCATGCCACTCTGAAAGAAATAATAGTATTAGAACATCGAGATACGAAATTACCACAAGACTCTGACTGCTGATATCAGGGTTGATTTCTTTATCATCCTCTAAGTATGACATGACATCACAGCTTGCCATTTATATTGTAATAGCAAGCTGTGGTATCAAGGGCCTTTATAACAAGAAGGAACTGCTGACACCCACGAGACGGATCTTCCCCTCTGAAATGAAGTGACCTGGGTGGATTACCTCACAGGCAGCTGCACTTCCCAAACACAAAAGGCGGTCTTAATAAACACTGTAGCTTTCTTTGTAGTTTTAAGGCATCGATTGACAGCAAAACTGATATTTTGTTTATAGTAAAGTCACTTTCAATCACTGTACATTTCCCAAAGAGCTGAAAACCTGACTGTTTCCCACTCTTGTTAACTCCCCCATGGGTCATGACACCCTGATATGGTAATAGAGTGATTTAAAATACATTTGATTAATTATTTCATTAAACTTGACTTAGGAAACCCTTCCGGTTTAATCGGGCTAAATTGTTCTGTGTGTATTTTCACAAAAATACTCACTGAAAACCTAAACAGAAATAGCTGAGGTTGTGAATTACCCAGTGTAATTCAAAAAGCGTCTCAGTGACAACACAAGGAATGCAGGATTGGCAAGTTTTTCTTTCCGCAGAGCTTAATTGTTAAATGCCCTTCTCCTGCCACTATCTCTAGATCTGAGCGTTCTGCTCCGAGTCTCTGAAAATTGCAGCCCTTTCCAGATTAAGTGCCTAATTGTGGTCAGTGCTTGTCAAAGTATTCCAGCAGTGAGTTTAAGTCCCACTTCAGACAAACTGTTATCGACGTCTTTATCAAGCCTCACAATATCCTTGCCTCAAATGCTCTCTGAAGTATACTCTGTGGGCCCTGAGCACCTCCATCCTTCACGTTATGCGGAGTGAGGAATCGCATGACCTTACTCTTGGTAAAGGATGGACTGTTGTCGTTGAATGGAAGCATGCTTGCTGCCACGTTTTTCTGCTAGGAAACCACACTTCCCCTTTTTTTTGTTTTAAGTGGTTGGGCTGCACTCGAGCATTTCACCAGTAAGAAGAATCATAACTGACAGCAGCCCCTTCAGCATATTTCGAATTACAACACAAAATAGACTCAGGGTGACTAAGCAACACTGAATAACAGGCAGCTCCATATTCTTGCCCACTGTAGGATGATAGAAATAAATGCTTAGCAGTACTTTTAGCCCAGTGTTCATACAGATCAGTGGGCTCCAGGTAGTGCCAACTTAAGGATCTTGAGGGCCCCAGGCAAGGCATACTTTGCGGGACGTGGGGCCAGATGTAGCAACTTAAAAATTTGCGAGGTGCAAAGTGCGAGTCCATGCGACTCGCAATTTGCACCTCGCAAATTGGTATGCAGTACGGTGTCTCAGACACCGACTGCAACTCGCTATGGGGTCGCAATGACCCACCTCATGAATATTCATGAGGTGGGTCGCAAATTGCGGCCCCATAGCGAGTATAGGCACTCGCAAACATGGAGGCCTGCTGTCGTCAACAGACCTCCATGTTTGTGACTGCTTTCAATAAAGCATTTTTTTTTTTTTAAGTGTAGCCCGTTTTCCTTAAAGGAAAACGAGCTGCACTTAAAAAAAAAAACGAAACCTTTAGTTTCGGTATTTTTTCAGGGCAGGGAGTGGTCCCTGGGACCACTCCCTGCCCTGAAAAAATATTTTTGGGTCCATTCACAAAGTGGAAGGGGTCCCATAGGGACCCCTTCCAATTTGCGAGTGGGTTACCATCCACTTGAAGTGGATGGTAACTGCGATACGATTTGCGACCGCGTACGCGGTCGCAAATGGTATTGCATACCACTCAGACTCGCAAATAGGAAGGGAACACCCCTTCCTATTTGCGAGTCGGAAATGCATTTTGCGAGTCGGTTCCGACTCGCAAAATGCATTTCTGCATAGGAAACTCCGGTTTGCGACTCGCAAACGGCAAATTTTGCCATTTGCGAGTCGCAAACTGTTTCCTACATCTGGCCCCCTGTTTGGAAAAAGTGTGAATTTTATAACCAATTTCCTCCTTATTCAATCCCCCATGATCCCAATAACATTTAAATATATGTTGAACTTTGCTGAAATATTTCTTGACTGGGACTCCAAATATCATTAAGATGACTCTGAGTGAAGAGAGTGAGTTAGGAGTAAATGTGGGCAGACAAGTTTAGATAACGAAATATAACTGAAAGAGGTCAAATAGAAAGAAGGTTCACTTTCCCAGGGGGGCCCTTGAAAGGTGCACACTTTACCCATGCCTCAAAATAACTCTGGCTCCATGAGGCAACCTCCTCCATTAGACTCACCTCCTGTGTCTTCTTCATCACAGTCCTTACCCATGAGATGAATTGTCAACAAGGAGATGGGGCAGGAGGCCAGTTAGTCAATCATCCACTCATTTTTTAAAGAAAGAAACATTCTCTGCAGCATTGTTTCTTTGATAGTTCTGGCTAGACACAGTGCCTGGGCCCATGGCACAACAAAAATACCTTTGGAGCCCCTTTGTTGCTGACCCTCTGTACACCGGCTCAGCATTTGATAGGCCAATAGTTGTGTTAGAAAACATACGGCAACAGTTGAACCTCCAGTCAATGGGTGAGCTTACAATGGGGCGTGTCTTCCATAAAAAGAGAACAGAACAATATTTTTAGGACTGGCTTGACAGCACAGTTGTCTACTTGGCATATTCTTTAAAGAATGCATATATTTGGCTTTTACTGTCATTCTTCAAGGTAATGGCTCTTTGGAGTATCATTCCGCTTTCCAGAAAGTGCTTCATTTACAATGCATAAGAATTATTTTATATCTGTAAAGTATATGCAAGTTTCATGGTTTGTCCAATTCAATTCTGATTTCCTATATGCATTTTATAACGAAAGCAATCAATTCTTGCTACTTTTTCCCATAAATGGCAGAGCCTCTAAGGCAGGCTTTATTGTGATAAAGAACTTCTTTCTAATCACCCCATGTTAACAACATTTGTAAATGCTCTGTGTACATGCATTGGAGCAGAAAGCCAGACATATTGGCTTTTCCAAAACCTGATTTTCTCGAATGTCTTCTCTCTGCAACATTCTCAGTGTTCTTCTCTCCCAGTACACTGCCACAACTGCAGATGTTTTACATTTCTATTATTTATTTTGTTGAAAATGACAATTTCAAAATGTGCTAATGAATAAAGGTGGCAATTAACATGCTTCCTGTTGGAAATTACCATGTTTTCCTTGATATTTCTCCAGATTGATGCCTTCTTTTACAGAACTCATTTTTGTTGGCCATCGGACTCTGCGCAATATACTCCTGCTAATTAGCAGTAAAGTGCTTGTGCTCTTCCTTCAAACATGGTAATATTGACATATTCCTGAATGCCACATTTGATTTTCTTATAAATGTATACTATATGGTTATACATAAACCAGGGCATGTAAATTAAATGCAAATAGTGAGCTGCAGTTCTCATTGTGCCTCCCACTAAAGTAGCACTACAAAACATTTCTCCAGGCTTGCTCCTGCAGCATGGGTATCCATTTTCAAATTGCCATTTTGTCGTGGCAAAATAAACTTTTTGCCAGTCCTTTTTTTTCTTTTGAATACAAATGTCACTCCTAAGGTAGGTCCTAAAAGCCCATATGTTAGGATACATGGTATAAAACGTAGGATATGTATATTGAATGTTTTTCATGTAAGGCAGTGAAAACCCCCAAAGTCATTTTTCACTGTAGCAAGGTTGGCTCTTCCATAGGAAAACAATGGGGTCCTTATAGAATTGACAGCCTTAGGGTGGTGCCACAAGACAGGGAATCAAGAACCTACAATAAGAGAGGGACTGGATGAGTCCCCAGGGTATGTGAAGAACGCAACAGAAGAAACTTCTAAAACAGCTGTCTTCTACTGCCAGCATCATTCCACAGGTCAGGCAGGGACCAGTGAGACAAGCAGAAGCCCTACTCCTCTGATCCCCGTCGCTCAACAAGGAATCATCGAGGCATCACATGATCGGGCCAAGGATGAATGCAGATTAGCAAGAGGAGTTCACCAAGGTGGAAGTGTGTTGAAATTTTGAGGAGTGCGTGGGAGAAGAAAACACAAGTATTGTGGGCAAAAGCAGGGACAAGATGCCAGAAAGGCTGGATAACCCATTGGGAAGCACCTGAGGAGAGCTACTAGAAAGTCATAAGAACTGAATATGACACCGGGAAGTGCCCGAGGAGAGCGAGTGGAAAACCACCCAGCGAGAGTCGAAGAAGAAGTCACCCAGATGTCTGGAGGCCACCATTCCTAGGAGTCGCCCCGCCACATTCCAGGAGGAATGTGACTCTCTCAGGTGAGTGAGCAGCTCCTAGGCAAATGTGGGAGGCAGGATGGTATGAATGCGGGGGCACAAAGTAATTAGTCATTGGACTCAAATGACATTTCACTTGAGTGATTTTGGGTGGGAATTAAGAAAAATTACCTTGTTTGTTTTACATAGGCACTTCGTGGTTACTTGAACTTGTAACACTTGCTAATATAGGAAAGTTCTTCCAACAATTACAAATTGATTTAATCCTCCCTTACATAGAGCCAATATTTCACTTTTCTTTGTGGAAGTAACTATAGGAAGTCTGTTCTTCTCACGCATGTGACTTCTCTCACTAAAACTCCAGCACTGGAAACATGCTGATGGTAGTCCATGAGAATAATATGCATGCAGTGATTTTCTTTTCTCAAGAGATACCTAACAAGAAAATATAAAACACAAAAGAACATAAAAGAACAAAGACCACTTATCTTGAACATTTTCCTTCTTTTGAGGAGCATGTCCATGAACGGTGGTAGGGAAGAAGAACAAAGCTAAAGAGAAGAAAGAAGAGAGGAGAAGTTGAGAAATCTAACAACATAATCCCTATAACAAATGAAAGAAGATATTTAAAACAGATCTATAAACTCAACTCGTGTAGTGATTCCACTAGTACTATTTATGGGTGGTCTTCCCTCAAACGTTTTTCCTGTTTACCTCACATTTTTGCTGACCAGTGCCAAAGTGCCTGTGCTCTCTCCCCTAAACATGGTTTGAATGGTAAATTCACAATTGTCATATTTAGTTTATGTATAAGTCCCTAAGAAAGTGCACTACATGTGCCCAGGTCCTGTAAATTAAATGCTTCTAGTGGGACTGCAGCACTGCTTGTGCCACCCACTCAAGTAGCCCTTAAACATGTCTCAAGCTTGCCACTGCAAAGCCTGTGTGTGCAGTTACACTCCCATGTCAACTTGGGATTTAAAACCTCTTGCCAAGCCTTAAACTCCCCTTTTATTGCATATAAGTCACCCCTAATGTAGGTTCTCGGAAGCCCACAGGGCAGGGTGCTATGTAATTAAAAGGCAGGGCATATACTTTTAAGCTTTACATGGCCTGCTGGTGAAAAAAAACCACATTTGTTTTTCATCACTGAGAGGTCTGCCCCTCTCATAGGTTAACATTGGGTATTCCTTATTGCATTTAATAAGCTGTAAGTCCTAATTGATAAGGAGTAGATATGTCATTTTTAATAACTATGGAATTGCAATAAAAATCCTCTTCAATGATAAGGTCGGATTTATTATTACAATTTTGAAAATGCCACTTTTAGAAAGTTGGCATTTTCCTGCTCTTACCCCTGTGTGTCTGCAGCGCCTGTTTCCAATACACTTCTGGGCTGGGTGACAGCTGAACTTTGTTCATTCCCTTTAGACAGCCACACACAAAGGGAGCTTAGAGGTGACTGATGGGCTATCAACATCCTGATGGGCCATCCTGGGCAGGATAGGAGGGAGGAGCTGATACCTACACCTGAATGGGCGGTGCCCTGCTCTGAAAAAGAGCGGTATACCCCCCTGTAGTGAATCCAGAACCAGGGCAGGAAGAAAGGACTTCTGTGAACTTCAAAGACCCTTATTTGAAGTCACTCCCACTTCAAAGGCACAACTGGGTACAAGTACTGGACCTTTGACCCTACCAACCCAGTACACTGCTGGACCTGTGAAGAACTCTTCCAGGAAGGACTGCGGTTCTGCTACAAGAACTACCACTCTGGACTGCTGATCTAGAAGAGCTGCTTTTCTGCAATACTTGCATGCTGCCTGCTAACCTCTGCCCTGCTGAGGAAGAACTAGACCCATCTCACTTGAACAAAGAGTGACTTCAAGGGTTTACTGACTTCTCTCCTGTTTTCTGAAGTCTCAGGACACAAAAGAATTCCAGCTCACCTGCTACAACTCCTGGACCCACCTTCAACCAGTTCCTGACAACCCATGAGGCACCGCTTCAATCCTGGGCCCTTTGAAGTGGTTTTTGGCCCTAGTAATCAAACCTTTGGGCTCTTTGTGTCCGCAGGCCCATGCTATTTGCCCAAAGAATCAGCATGAGCTGGCCCAAGTTCGTCTCTTTGCACAGCAAGCAGCGAGGCTCCAGTCTGCCTGTCCGTGACACTGGCCAACTCTTTGTGCCCATGGACCACCACCAGCAATGCTCTCCTTGCTCCCGGTGAACTTCTTTCCGCGAACAGGACTCTTGGATCACTTCTTGAGAAGGTAAGACTTCAGCAGGACTTGTCTAGGAATGTATGCAACCCACGCTCCATCGGCCAGAGCTTTTGAATTTAAGCTGGTCTAGCGCGACCAGACATCTCCGGTTGGCCCTTCATGCTTTTAGGCATTACATTTTAGTTTATTCTTTAAAAATTCATATCTTGACTTCTACTCATTGGATTTTTGTTGTTTTGGTCTTGTTTTGCGCATAAACATCTAATCTAATTTTCTAGCTGGCTTTGGGGTCTTTTTGTGGTGGTGTTTTCACTATTGTACTGTTTGAAGTGTTGCACAAGTACCTTACACAATGCCTCTTAAGTTAAGCCTGCCTGTTCTGTGCCAAGCTACCAAAAGGTGAGCACAGGTTAATATATAGTGTGTATCTGTTGTCATTTCTCTGCCTAAGCCAAGCAGGGCTTTCTGCCACTGTTCAGTGTTGCCTGACTGCTGAATGGCTCTCCGGTGGTGAGATGTGGCTTGTACCCAGACAGCATACAAAAGCCTTGGTTCTGGGGAGCTGTCTTTCCTCCTTAAGCAAGAAGGTGTGGCGGAGCTGTGTACAGCTCCTCCCTGAGCTTCAAAGAATGCCTACCCAGTCTCTGGCAGATGTAGTTCATGCCAACTTTCCATTGTCTTCCTAGTCATCAGGGCTTCAAACCCAGGGGTTGGGGAAGCTGCCCCAGAACTCGTTTGCAGTGATCACAAAAGGGGGGTGCCCATTTCAATGGCCATGCCTCTTAGTGGACACGGTTGGCTCGGACCAGGGGGAAGAAGGGTTCTGCATGTTGGTTTTAGGAAGAGAGGGGCACTGTGGGGCCGTTTACAGAAAGCACACAAGAAGTGCTGCAAAATGGGTAGGATCACCTCTCAGAATGTTTATTCTATTGGTTGGGGAGGGGCTAGGAATCCCCCCAACAGGCTGGCACTGGGCATAAATTTGGCAACCCCAGTACTCACCTCAGAGCACTCCTGGATCTGTGAAGCTCTGAGGAAGGACTGCTCCGCTATCTGAGACCTGAAGGAAGAATGGACCTGCTAGCCTTGAAGCTCTGACCTAGAAGTGACTCAATGGGTCAGTTGGCTGACCTCGTGTTTGAGCTACAGGGATACAACAAGCTTTTAGAGACCTTTCCATGCACTTGCTGAGCTGACCTTTGTGAACTGGACCTGGTCTGGGTCCAGCTGCTAGACTCTACGAGAGTGAGTCCTCACCCCCATGTGGTGCCTCCGATGTCTTGGACCCTTGGCTAGTGTTAGAGTGTACTCCTCCTGACAAAACTGCAAAAGCTGGGAGACTTTTTGCCAACTTTCCCCACAGAGATCTGACAGGAGGCCAACACTGCCAACAAGCCAAAGGCATCAGCGTTGAGTTGCCAGTCAGATTCAACTTTCCTGGGTTGCCCTCTTGAAGCAGATCTACCTTACAGAAGAGTTTCTAAGTCCGAAAGTAGATGGGTATATTGGGATCAACTACGAACAGCCACAAGTCGACATCAATGACTTCCTGGGCACAGGCTTCAAGTTTCGCCCATTCAGAGCTTTCCCACCTTTGTCTATAGCTGTGTTAGATCTCTGCTCTTCACCAACCCACTATCCTTAAGCCATGCTTCGAATCCAGCTTGCAACTTCCCCCTCCACAGACTCATGGACAACTTTTTCTCCAGAAATAATTATAAGTCGAAAGGTAAACTTTTGATCAAGACAAACCTGATCCGTGTATCTGACCAGCGCTCCAATGCGGTCAGGCTTAACTTTTGACTTTAACCCAGTCTAGCGACACCAGATAACCCCAGTTTGCACTTTGTGCTTTTTGGTGCTATATTTAATAATTCAGACTTTTGAAAATATTCATATCTCTGGTTCTACTTACTAGATTTTTGTAGTTATGTCATTTTATTTATTACAATCTACTATTTCTTGTGTTGTATGTTCATGTTATTACAGTTTGAGTGCTGTATAAATACTTTACATATTACCTGTAAGTTAAGCGTGACTGCTTTATGCCAAGCTACCTAATGGTTAAGCACAGGTTTATTTAGTGGCTTTAGTGGTTCACCCTGACAAGGATTGTGATTATTTTGATGTGGGTTTGTACCCCCTCAACTAATACTTCCAGGTACTTACGCGTACCATATTTTGTTGCTATTGCTAAATGTTTCTATAGTCCTGAAAGCACGTATATATTTAGAAGCACAACACACAATTACCACAAAATCATAAAACGTACATCGATTGAGGACTGGGCTGGGTTTATAAATGTCAACTGCCTTGGAAGTGAATGCAAGTAGATGAAAGCAAAAATGAGTCTATTGGCACATGAGTGTAAGGATGAGTGATTGAATACATGAATGATAAGTGATCGAGAGCATTGACAGATGGATAATTGACTGAAATTGAGAGGCATCCAGAGTTACAAGATAGACCTTTTGTCTTTGTCAATGTTTATGTGTACCATGGTTTCATTTGGAAATGTTACTCTATTCATGCTGTGAGTGATTTTATGAAAATCCACAAAAAAACCCTCTTCACTTCAGATAGGATTTTACAATTTTTCAGTAAAACACATAAGCCTGAATTTGTCAGGCACTCAACTGAGGTTCCCTCAGGAGTGAGCTGCAGTATGCAAAGCTGTGACCCAGTTCCACCACTGGGCTCAAGTCTCATGGCAAAAGGTCAAATGCCTAAACAGCTCCAACCGGGAAACATCACTAGCAACACAGTCAATGCAACGCTATGCTTTGGCCACGTTGCCATTACCACGCATATGCGTTTAATACTCATAAGTTTAGCACGCATGCTATGGGAAGCCGTTCATGTCAAAATTACAGCTCCCTATACAGGACACCTCCTGGAATGCATAGCGTGTTGCAAAATGAATATGACATACACCAGAATGAATGTACCATGTGTCAAAATAAATATGATACCTGGCAGATTGAATCTAACTTGAACCAAAACAAATATGAAACCAGGCAAAGTGAATATGCTACTTAGTGATTATTATGAATAACTCACACTCAGAATTGAATACGAGATATACTGAAATATATATCAATCATACTGAAATAAATATGGCCCTCACTGTAAATAATAAAGCAATCACTGAAGCACATACAATATTTGTCAAAAAGAATGAGACATTTCTTGAAATGACTGACATATGCCAAGAGGAATATGACACACATTGGAATGAATATGACAGCTTGAAATGAATATAAGGTACTGAAATGAAAATTCATTATTCTGTATGGAATATAATGTGCAATGAACATTACATTTATAAACAAATTAATATGGTTTGCATTGAAAGTAATATGATACACATTGACATGATTATAATATGTGTTGCAATTGGTATGAGTCATGTTAACATCAATATCATGCATTAATATGAATGAGACATCCATTGAAAGGAATATGACACATGCTAAGATGAATATGACATGAGCCCTTTTGAAATTAATTCAACATGCCTTAAACTGAATATGACCAATGCAGACATTAAAATGAAACTTGTCAAAATGAATGTTATGCTTTGAAATCAATATGATACACAGCAAGATAAATATTGCATATATTGAAATGTTTTTGACCTATGTTGAAATGGATATCACCCATATTAAAATTATAATGTCAGGTGTTGAGATGAATATGACATCCACTGACACGAAATTGCCATTCATTTAAACAGTATGACACATGTTAAGATTTATATGAACCATTTTCAAATGGATATGATATCTGATGAAGTTGATTTGACCCATATCAAAATTAATATGAAATTCATTAAAATGAATATGACAGTTATTGAAATGGATATGAAACTATATGAGATAAATATAGCATGCTTTGAAATGAATAAAGCACATATCGAAATGAACACAAGCCATGTGTAAATTAAAATGCTCACTGTTTAAATATGGCTTGCCTTGAATCGATGTTGATTTGCTTTAAAATTAACCATACATATTGAAATTAATATTACATATTCTCAAAGGATACTAGGGAATTATAAGGGTGTTCCAGTATGCCAATGTGAATTGGTGAAATTGGTCACTAGCCTGTTAGTGACAATTTGGAAAGCAGAGAGAGAATTACCACTGAGGTTCTGGTTAGCAGAGCCTCAGTGAGACAGTTAGTCATCACACAGGGAACACATACAGGGCACACTTATGAGCACTGGGGCCCTGGCTGGCAGGGTCCCAGTGACACATACACTAACACAACATATATACAGTGAAATATTTAGGGTCTCTGCTTTGGGGAATTCTTCAGATACCGAATGCAAGAGCTCACCAGAGTTTCTCTGCATCTCCCTCTTCACCTTCTGCCAAAGGATAGACCGCTGACTGCTCAGGACGCCTGCTAAACCGCAACAAAGTAGCAAAGACGACTACTGCAACCTTGTATCGCTTCATCCTGCCGGCTTTCTCGACTGTTTCCTGGTGGTGCATGCTCTGGGGGTAGCCTGCCTCCTTCTTGCACCAGGAGCTCTGAAGAAATCTCCTGTGGGTCGACTGGATCTTCCCCCTGCAACCGCAGGCAACAAAAGACTGCATCACCGGTCCTCTGGGTCCCCTCTCAGCATGATGAGCGTGGTCCCTGGAACTCAGCAACTCTGTCCAAGTGACTCCCACAGTCCAGTGACTCTTCAGTCCAAGTTTGGTGGAGGTAAGTCCTTGCCTCCCCACACTAGACTGCATTGCTGGGTACGGCGTGATTTGCAGCTGCTCCGGCTCCTGTGCACTCTTCCAGGATTTCCTTCGTGCACAGCCAAGCCTGGGTCCCCGACACTCTAACCTGCAGTGCACAACATTCTGAGTTGTCCTCCGGCGTCGTGGGACTCCCTTCTCTGACTTCGGGTGGACTCCGGTTCACTCCTCTTCTAAGTGCCTGTGCTGGTACTTCTGCGGGTGCTGCCTGCTTCTGTGAGGGCTCCCTGACTTGCTGGGCGCTCCCTCTGTCTCCTCATCCAAGTGGCGACATCCTGGTCCCTCCTGGGCCACAGCAGCATCCGAAAACCCTAACTGTGACCCTTGCAGCTAGCAAGGCTTGTTTGCAGTCTTTCTGCGTGGAAACACCTCTGCAAGCTTCTTCATGATGTGGGACATCCATCCTCCAAAGGGGAAGTTCCTAGTCCTCTTCGTTCTTGCAAAACACCAAGCTTCTTCCATCCGGTGCCAGCTCCTTTGCACCCTCAGCTGGCATTTCCTGGGCATCTGCCCACTCTCAACACTGTTGCGACTCTTGGACTTGGTCCCCTTGTCTTACAGGTACTCATGTCTGGAAATCCACTGTTGTTGCTTTGCTGGTGTTGGTTTTCCTTGCAGAATCCCCCTATCACAACTTCTGTGCTCTCTTGGGTTGTAGGTGCACTTTACACCTACCTTACAGGGTCTTGGGGTGGGCTATTTTTCTATCCCTCACTGTTTTCTTACAGTCCCAGCGACCCTCTACAAGCTCACATAGGTTTGGGGTCCATTCGTGGTTCGCATTCCACTTTTGGAGTATATGGCTTGTGTTGCCCCTATACCTATGTGCTTCTATTGCAATCTATTGTAACTTTACACTGCTTGCATTACTTCATTTTGCTATTACTGCATATTTTTGGTATTGTGTGCATATATCTTGTGTATATTTGGCATCCTCATACTGAGGGTACTCACTGAGATACTTTTGGCATATTGTCATAAAAATAAAGTACCTTTATTTTTAGTATATCTGTGTATTGTGTTTTCTAATGATATTGTGCATATGACACTAGTGGTATAGTAGGAGCTTTGCATGTCTCCTAGTTCAGCCTAAGCTGCTCTGCTATAGCTACGTTCTATCAGCCTAAGCTGCTAGAAACACCTCTTCTACACTAATAAGGGATAACTGAACCTGGTACAGAGTGTAAGTACCCCTTGGTACCCACTACAAGCCAGGCCAGCCTCCCACATTGGTTGTGCAGCGGTGGGATAAGTACTTGTAACTACTTACCACTTTGTCATTTTGTACTTTTCATGAGAGAAAAATATACAAAACAAGTTCAGTGTGTGTACACCTAACCAAAAAGTTTTGCTTTTCTTCTCTTACACTATCTGCTAAGTGCTGAAAAGTACTCCTAAACTTTCTAAAAGTTTAAAAAAGTTTTTTAAAGTTTTTTTCCTGTTCTTTAAAAAGTCCTGAAACTTTTTCTCTCTTCTCACTGTCCCTAAACCTTCTTCTATCCTGTCTGATGTAGGAACTCGTCTTAAAATGGTCAATACAACATATGACGATCTTAACTTTAAGAGCCTAAGGAGTCTCTGCATTGATAGAGGTTTAGTGGTAGGAAAGAACCCTTCTAGAGAATTTCTGTCTAACATGCTCATTGAGAATGATAAGTCCCAGGGTGGCACTTCAATTGAGAAGTTAGGAGATAGCTCACACTCTGACTCAGTGGAGCCCCTTGAGGGAGGTGTACAGGGTTCTCTTCCAAATCTGCCCCCTAGCAGACCTCATAGCAATGCTGGTAGTAATAGAAGCTCTCCTCATAGTAGGGATGTTTTTGTTCCTGAAGGCCAGGTTGTTAGAGTGCAAGCTGTTAGGGGCAGGTCTCCCTCTGTTGATTCCAATATATCTTCTGTGTCCAAGCATTCCCAACCCACCCACCCTGAGGACAAATTGTTAGAAAGGGAACTCAACAAGTTGAGAGTGGAAGAGACCAGACTGAAGCTTAAACAGCAACAGCTGGCTCTAGACAGGGAATCCCTAGATCTGGAGAAGGAGAGACAGAGGTTGGGGTTTGGACCCCATGGTGACAGCAGCAGTATTCCTGATAGTAATCCTGTTAGAGAGCATGATTCCAGGAATCTGCGCAAGATAGTTCCCCCTTACAAGGAGGGGGATGACATTAACAAGTGGTTTTCTGCACTTGAGAGGGCTTGTATGGTACAGGGGGTCCCTCAAAGGCAGTGGACTGCCATCCTATGGCTATCTTTCAATGGAAAGGGTAGGGATAGGATCCTTACTGTTAGAGAAAGTAATGCCAATAATTTTGCAGTTTTGAAGGATGCACTCTTGGATGGATTTGGCTTAACCACTGAACAATACAGGATTAAGTTCAGAGAAACCAGAAAAGAGTCCTCACAAGACTGGGTAGACTTTGTTGACTATGAAAGCCTGTACAATCTAATCCTGATAATTGGGAAAGAAGGCAGACAAATGGGTCAGAACAAGAGTGAACAGAAAAGTTCATACAGGGGGTGACAAGGATGGTAAGAAGAAGGATGGTAAGTCTTCAGACAAGGGTGGGGACAAATCTAAAAATTAGTCTTCATCAGGCCCACAAAAACACTCTGGTGGGGGTGGTGGGTCCAAATCCTATTCTAATCAAATCAAAAAGCCTTGGTGTTATTTATGTAAAGTAAAAGGCCATTGGACAACTGATGACAGTTGTCCAAAGAAAAACACCAAACCTCCCACTACCACAACCCCTACTGCGACCTCTAGTGCCCCTAGTAATAGCAGTGGTGGTGGGAGCAAACCTACTAATAGCCAATCCAAGGGAGTAGCTGGGCTCACTTTTGGTAATTTAGTTGGGGTTGGTCTTGTTAGGGAGACCACAGAGGCTGTGCTATTCTCTGAAGGTGCCATTGAGTTGGCCACCTTGGTTGCTTGTCCCCTTAATATGGATAAGTACAAGCAACTTCCCCTAATCAATGGTGTTGAGGTTCAGGCCTACAGGGACACAGGTGCCAGTGTTACCATGGTAATAGAGAAACTGGTACACCCTGAACAACACCTACTTGGTCACCAGTACCAAGTGACAGACACTCATAACAACACTCTTAGCCACCCCATGGCTCTTGTGAATCTCAACTGGGGGGGGGGGGGTTCTGGTCCAAAGAAAGTTGTGGTTGCTTCAGATTTACCTGTAGACTGTCTACTAGGAAATGGTTTAGAGACATCAGCTTGGGCAGAAGTGGAGTTGGAGGCTCATGCAGCAATGCTGGGCATTCCTGGGCATATTTTTGCTTTGACAAGGGCTCAGGCCAAAAAGCAAAAAGGACAGGGTGACTTGGATCCTGGAACAATGGACCAAGTGTTCCCTAAAGCTAGGGGTAGCAAGGGTAAATTCCTACCCACTATCCCTCCCTCTACAGATGATTCAACTTCTGAGGAAGAAGAATTTCCACCCTGTGCAGACCGTTCACCAGAGGAGCTGGCAGCAGACACTGCTGAGCTTTTGGGTGAAGGGGGGGCCTGCCAGGGAGGAGCTGAGTGTGGCACAGCAATCCTGTCCCACATTAGAGGGTCTCAGACAGCAAGCTGTCAAACAGCAAAATGGGGATGTCAGTGACTCACATGGAGTTTACTGGGAGGACAACCTCTTGTACACAGAGGCAAGGGACCCAAAACCTGGAGCAGCCAGGAGATTGGTCATTCCCCTGCAGTACAGAGAGTTCCTACTAACTCTGGCACATGACATTCCTTTGGCTGGACATTTGGGTCAGATTAAAACATGGGAAAGGCTTGTCCCCCTGTTTCACTGGCCTAGGATGTCAGAGGACACAAAAGATCTTTGTAAGTCTTGCGTGACCTGCCAAGCCAGTGGCAAGACTGGTGGCACTCCAAAGGCTCCCCTTATTCCACTACCTGTGGTTGGGGTTGCCTTTGAAAGGGTAGGGGTTGACATAGTTGGCCCCCTTGACCCTCCTACTGCTTCAGGCAATAGGTTTATCTTGGTGGTAGTGGACCATGCCACAAGATATCCTGAAGCAATTCCTCTAAGGACCACTACAGCACCTGCAGTGGCAAAAGCCCTCCTGGGAATCTTTTCCAGGGTGGGTTTTCCAAAAGAGGTTGTATGAGACAGGGGTAGCAACTTTAAGTCTGCATACTTGAAGGCTATGTGGAAGGAATGTGGTGTAACATACAAATTCACCACACCTTATCCACAAACAAATGGACTGGTAGAGAGGTTTAATAAAACTCTCAAAGGAATGATAATGGGACTCCTGAAAAAAAACTCAGGAGGAGATGGGATGTCCTGTTACCTTGCCTCCTTTTTGCTTACAGGAAGGTACCCCAGAAAGGAGTGGGCTTCAGCCCCTTTGAACTCCAATTTGGGCACCCTGTAAGAGGTCCTCTAACACTTGTGAAGGAGGGTTGGGAACAACCTTTAAAAGCTCCAAAGCAAGATATAGTGGACTATGTACTTGGCCTAAGATCCAGAATGGCCGAGTACATGAAAAAGGCCATTAAAAAACCTTCAGGCCAGCCAAGAGCTCCAAAAGGAATGGCATGACCAGAAGGCTGTTCTGATTCAGTATCAACCAGGACAGAAGGTGTGGGTATTAGAGCCTGTGGCCCCAAGAGCACTCCAAGACAAATGGAGTGGACCCCATCTCATTGTTGAAAAGAAGGGCGAGGTCACCTACTTGGTTGACCTGGGCACTGCCAGGAGTCCCCTTAGGGTGCTCCATGTCAATCGCCTAAAACCCTACTATGACAGGGCTGATCTCACCCTGCTCATGGCAACAGATGAAGGACAGGAAGACGAGAGTGACCCTCTCTCTGATCTCTTCTCTTCCACAGAAGAGGATGCTCTAGTGGAAGGTGTAGTTGTTGCAGACTGTCTTACTGCTGAGCAGAAAGACAACTGCATAAATCTCCTAGGTCAGTTTTCTGAACTCTTTTCAACTGTGCCAGGCACCACATCTTGGTGTGAACACACAATTGATACTGGAGACAGCATGCCTGTCAAAAGTAAAATTTATAGGCAGCCTGACGATGTCAGGGACTGCATAAAGCAAGAAGTTCAGAAAATGCTTGATTTAGGAGTGGTTGAACATTCTGAAAGCCCATGGGCCTCTCCTGTGGTGCTTGTACCAAAGCCTCACTCAAAAGATGGAAAAAGGGAGATGAGGCTTTGAGTAGATTACAGAGGTCTCAACCAGGTAACAGAAACTGATGCTCACCCTATACCCAGGGCAGATGAGCTCATAGATACACTGGCATCTGCCAAGTATCGAAGCACTATTGGAGGGCACTACCAATTCACAGTAATGCCCTTTGGTTTGAAAAATGCACCTGCCACTTTTCAGAGGTTGGTGAATACAGTCCTGCAAGGGTTGGAGGCTTTTAGTGCAGCATATCTGGACGATATAGCTGTTGTTAGCTCCACCTGGGATAATCACCTGGTCCACATGTGGAAAGTTTTGGAGGCCCTGCAAAAGGCAGGCCTCACTATCAAGGCTTCAAAGTGCCAGATACGGCAGAGGAAAGTGGTTTATCTGGGACACCTGGTAGGTGGAGAACAGATTGCACCACTTCAGGGGAAAATCCAGACAATCATGGACTGGGTTCCCCCTACAACACAGACCCAGGTGAGAGCCTTCCTAGGCCTCACTGGGTATTACAGGAGATTCATTAAAAACTATGGCTCCATTGCAGCCCCACTTAATGATCTCACTTCAAAGAAGATGCCTAAAAAGGTATTGTAGACAGCTAGCTGTCAGAAAGCTTTTGAGGAGCTCAAACAGGCCATGTGCACTGCACCTGTCCTAAAAAGCCCATGTTACTCCAAGAAATTCATTGTTCAAACTGATGCATCTGAATTAGGGGTAGGGGCAGTCTTATCACAACTCAATTATGAGGGCCAGGATCAACCTGTTGCTTTTATCAGCAGGAGGTTGACCCCTAGAGAAAAGTGTTGGTCTGTTATAGAGAGGGAGGCCTTTGCTGTGGTCTGGGCACTGAAGAAGTTGAGGCCATACCTGTTTGGCACTCACTTCATTGTTCAGACAGACCACAAACCTCTACTTTGGCTAAAACAAATAAAAGGTGAAAACCCTAAATTGTTGAGGTGGTCCATATCTCTACAGGGAATAGACTATACAGTGGAGCATAGACCTGGGAGTACCCACTCCAATGCAGATGGACTCTCCAGATATTTCCACTTAGACAATAAAGACTCATCAGGTCATGGCTAGTCTTCTTGTCCTTCGTTTGGGGGGGGGGGGGGTTGTGTAGGAAAGTACCATCTTGCTTGGCATGTTACCCCCATATTTCACTGTATATATGTTGTTTTAGTGTATGTGTCACTGGGACCCTGCCAGCCAGGGCCCCAGTGCTCATAAGTGTGCCCTGTATGTGTTCCCTGTGTGATGACTAACTGTCTCACTGAGGCTCTGCTAACCAGAACCTCAGTGGTTATGGTCTCTCTGCTTTCCAAATTGTCACTAACAGGCTAGTGAACAATTTCACCAATTCACATTGGCATACTGGAACACCCTTATAATTCCCTAGTATATGGTACTGAGGTACCCAGGGTATTGGTGTTCCAGGAGATCCCTATGGGCTGCAGTATTTCTTTTGGCACCCATAGGGAGATCTGACTATTCTTACACAGGCCTGCCAGTGCAGCCTGAGTGAAATAACGTCCACGTTATTTCACAGCCATTTACCACTGCACTTAAGTAACTTATGAGTCACCTATATGTCTAACCTTCACCTGGTGAAGGTTGGGTGCAAAGTTACTTAGTGTGTGGGCACTAGCTACGGTGCCCCCACATTGTTCAGGGCAAATTCCCCGGACTTTGTGAGTGCGGGGACACCATTTCACACGTGCACTATACATAGGTCACTACCTATGTATAGCATCACAATGGTAACTCCGAACATGGCCATGTAACGTGTCTAAGATCATGGAATTGTCACCCCAATGCCAGAATTCCATGATCCCCTGTGTCTCTAGCACAGAACCCGGGTACTGCCAAACTGCCTTTCCCGGGGTTTCACTGCAGCTGCTGCTGCTGCCAACCCCTCAGACAGGTTTCTGCCCTCCTGGGGTCCAGCCAGGCCTGGCCCAGGAAGGCAGAACAAAGGACTTCCTCAGAGAGAGGGTGTTACACCTTCTCCCTTTGGAAATAGGTGTCAGGGCTGGGGAGGAGTAGCCTCCCCCAGCCTCTGGAAATGCTTTGATGGGCACAGATGGTGCCCATCTCTGCATAAGCCAGTCTACACCGGTTCAGGGATCCCCCAGCCCTGCTCTGGCTCGAAACTGGACAAAGGAAAGGGGATTGACCACTACCCTGACCTGCACCTCCCCGGGGAGGTGCCCAGAGCTCCTCCAGCGTCCCCCAGACCTCTGCCATCTTGGATTCAGAGGTGTGCTGGCACACTGGACTGCTCTGAGTGGCCAGGGCCAGCAGGTGATGCCAGAGACTCCTTCTGATAGGCTCTTACCTTTCTTACTAGCCTATCCTCCTTCCTAGGTAGCCAAACCTCCTTTTCTGGCTATTTAGGGTCTCTGCTTTGGGGAATTCTTCAGATACCGCATGCAAGAGCTCACCAGAGTTCCTCTGCATCTCCCGCTTCACCTTCTGCCAAAGGATCGACCGCTGACTGCTCAGGACGCCTGCAAAACTGCAACAAAGTAGCATAGACGACTACTGCAACCTTGTATCGCTTCATCCTGCCGGCTTTCTCGACTGTTCCCTGGTGGTGCATGCTCTGGGGGTACCCTGCCTCCTTCTTGCACCAGGAGCTCTGAAGAAATCTGCCATGGGTCGAGGGAATCTTCCCCCTGCAACCGCAGGCAACAAAAGACTGCATCACCGGTCCTCTGGGTCCCCTCTCAGCACGACGAGCGTGGTCCCTGGAACTCAGCAACTATGTCCAAGTGACTACCACAGTCCAGTGACTCTTCAGTCCAAGTTTGGTGGAGGTAAGTCCTTGCCTCCTCACGCTAGACTGCATTGCTGGGTACCGCGTGATTTGCAGCTGCTCTGGCTCCTGTGCACTCTTCCAGGATTTCCTTCGTGCACAGCCAAGCCTGGGTCCCCGACACTCTAACCTGCAGTGCACAACATTCTGAGTTGTCCTCCGGCATTGTGGGACTCCCTTCTCTGACTTCGGGTGGACTCTGGTTCACTTCTCTTCTAAGTGCCTGTTCCGGTACTCCTGCGGGTGCTGTCTGCTTCTGTGAGGGCTCCCTGACTTGCTGGGCGCCCCCTCTGTCTCCTCATCCAAGTGGCGACATCCTGGTCCCTCCTGGGCCACAGCTGCATCTAAAAACACTAACCGCGACCCTTGCAGCTAGCAAGGCTTGTTTGCAGTCTTTCTGCGTGGGAACACCTCTGCAAGCTTCTTCACGACATCCATCCTCTTCGTTCTTGCAAAACACCAAGCTTCTTCCATCCAGTGGCAGCTCCTTTGCACCCTCAGCTGGCATTTCCTGGGCATCTGCCCACTCTCGACACTGTTGCGACTCTTGGACTTGGTCCCCTTGTCTTACAGGTACTCAGGTCCGGAAATCCACTGTTGTTGCTTTGCTGGTGTTGGTTTTCCTTGCAGAATCCCCCTATCACGGCTTCTGTGCTCTCTGGGGGTTGTAGGTGCACTTTACACCTACCTTACATGGTCTTGGGGTGGGCAATTTTCTAACCCTTACTGTTTCCTTACAGTCCCAGCGACCCTCTACAAGCTCACATAGGTTTGGGGTCCATTCGTGGTTCGCATTCCACTTTTGGAGTATATGATTTGTGTTGCCCCTATACCTATGTGCTCCTATTGCAATCTATTGTAACTTTACACTGCTTGCATTACTTCCTTTTGCTATTACTGCATATTTTTGGTATTGTGTACATATATCTTGTGTATATTTGGCATCCTCATACTGAGGGTACTCACTGAGATACTTTTGGCATATTGTCATAAAAATAAAGTACCTTTATTTTTAGTATATCTGTGTATTGTGTTTTCTTATGATATTGTGCATGTGACACCAGTGGTATAGTAGGAGCTTTGCATGTCTCCTAGTTCAGCCTAGGCTGCTCTGCTATAGCTACATTCTATCAGCCTAAGCTGCTAGAAACATCTCTTCTACATTAATAAGGGATAACTGGACCTGGTACAGAGTGTAAGTACCCCTTGGGACCCACTACAAGCCAGGCCAGCCTCCTACAGTGATATGGTCTTCTACTTGTTCAATAGTTATTATGACTGCACAACTTCGCCCATGCAATTGGAGATCTGAGACCTGATTTTTCTGTGGGCAACTGTTGATAGTTCATATGACATACATGCATATGTATGATTCATGTAGGAGCCACCTTGAAGTAGTTTGTTGCTGGGGCCTACTTGACATCATGGTACTGTTTGTAAATCACAGCTTTTGTTCTGGTGTGATCAGGAACATTTGGAGACCCTTTTCCCCTTTGTATTTGGAGCATCATCCCAGGCAAGTGAAGGAGACAGGGCGAAACCAAGTGTGGAAGCATCTGGCCACGGTACCTCCAGTCATGACACCACGGACACGGAGGGAACCAGTGGCCTGGAAGGTGAGGGGAGTGCCAACGCCAACATAGGATCAACCTTGACATCTTTAGATTCTACCTCCAGTGGCCACTCCCTAGTGGTGGGGGACCCATCAAGACCTGTTCCTGTACCATCCTTGTCTGCCACCCCCAGTACTAGCACCACCCTTCCTCTTTGCTCCCCACCTGGTTGGCTATGCCCACTCACCTAGGAGGGTGGGCGTCTCCTTTGCCTTAGGTACCTCAGTGCCAGCCCCTGTTACTCCTGCTGCCCTGAGTGAGAAGGCTATTAACCTCCTGAGGAGTATCAGGAGGTCAATAGCCTTCTGTGGAGCTGACTGCCATTGTGAATACCATCCAGGAGTTGGTAAGCAAACTTCAGACAAATGGTTTCCTCGAAGACATTCAAAGTGACATGTCAATCAATCAATCAGGAATTTGTAAAGCACGCTACTCACCCGTGAGGGTCTCAAGGCGCTGAGGAGGGGAGAGGAGAAAGGGGGAGTATTCCTACTGCTCAAACAGCCAGGTCTTGAGAAGTTTCCTAAAGGTAAGGTGTTCTTTGGTCTGGAGCAGGTGAGTTGGAAGAGTGTTCCAGGTTTTGGGGGCGAGGTGCGAGAATGATCTACAGCTGGTTGTAGTTCTGCGGATGCGTGGAACGCTGCTTTCGAGGGCGAGGTCGGCGGAGCGGAGATGCCAGGTCGGGGTGTAGAAGGAGAGCCGTCTGTTGAGGTATTCTGGTCGGGTGTTGTACAGTGCTTTGTGAGCGTGGGTGAGAAGTTTGAAGGTGATTCTTTTGTGGACTGGGAGCCAGTGCAGGTTTCTCAGGTGGTCTGTGATTTGGCAGTGGTGGGGGATGTCCAAGATGAGGCGTGCAGAGGCGTTCTGGATGCAGTGCAGCCTCTTCTGGAGTTTGGCCGTGGTTCCCTTTGTAGAAGGCATTGACGTAGTCCAGATTGCTGCTTACGAGGGCTTGGGTGGCTGTTCTTCTGGTTTCAGTGGGTATCCATTTGTAGATCTTTCGGAGCATACAGAGGGTGTTGAAGCATGAGGAGGAGATGGCGTTGACTTGTTGGGTCATGGATAATGGTGAGTCCAAGATGAATCCTAGATTGCGTGCGTTGTCAGTGGGAGTCGGAGCAGCTCCGAGAGTGGCAGGCCACCAGGAGTCATCCGATGCAGAGGGGGTGGAGCCAAAGATGAGGACTTCTGTCTTGTCGGAATTGAGTTTGAGGCATCCATTCGGCGATGGCCTTCATTCCTTCGTGGAGGATGGTCTTGGCGGAGTCTTTGGTGAGGGACAGGATCAGCTGGGTGTCGTCGGCGTATGAGATGATGTTGAGGTTGTGGGATTGGGTGATGTTAGCAAGTAGGGCCATGTAGATGTTGAAGAGGGTCGGGTTGAGGGACGAACCCTGGGGTACGGTGCAAATGATTTTGGTGGCCTTCGAGCGGAATGGGGGGGCGGACTGTCTGGGTTCTGCCGGTAAGAAAGGAGGTGACCCAGTCCAGGGCTCTGTCGCAGATTCCTGCAATGCTGAGGTGTGAGCGTAGGGTGTGGTGGCAGATGGTGTTGAACGCAGCTGAGAGGTCCAGAAGGATGAGGGCCGCGGTTTCGCCTTTGTCCAGTATGGCTCTGATGTCGTCAGTGGTGGCGATGAGGCCGATTTCGGTACTGTGGTTGCTGCAGAATTCGGATTGGGAAGGGTCCAGGGTGCAGTTTTCCTTGAGGAAGCGGGTTAGTTGTCTGTTGACAGCATTCTCTATGAATTTTGCCGGGAAGTGGAGCAGGGCGATAGGCCAGGAGTTCCTGAGGTCCTTTCGGTCCAACTTGGATTTTTTGAGGAGGGGGTTGATCTCGGCATTTTTCGGGAAGGTGGCAGACTCGAAGGAGCTGTTGATGATCTTCCGTAGTTGGGGTGCAATGACAGAGCTTGTTTTGTTGAGGATGTGGTGAGTGCAGGGGTCATATGGAGAGCCGGAGTGGATGGTGTTCATAATTTCGATGGTGTCTGGCCTACAGAAATCTTTTCAGGCTCTGGCCTCCTCAATGATGACAGCAATCTATCCCCAATCCTCCCTCCCACATCCTCTCTCTTCCCTATCCAAATTCCCTATTCCCCTACTTGTCCTAAGCACACAGACACATCTGTATGCACCAACCTCAACACACACAAGCAGCACACTGCTTATCAGTCACCTATATGTCTAACCTTCATTTACTGAAGGCTAGGTGCAAAGTTACTAAGTGTTAGGGCACCCTTGCACTAGCAAAGGTGCCCCCATGCAGTCCAGGGCTAAATCCCCAGACTTCATGAGTGCGGGGCCACCATTACACACGTGCACTACATATAGGTCAATACCTATATGTAGCTTCACAATGGTAACTCTGAATGTGGCCGTGTAAGGTGTCTAGGATCATGGAATTGTCCCCCCATTCCAAACCTGGTATTGGTGGGCCAATCCCATGCATCCTGTGGGCTCCATCATGGACCCCCAGTACTGCCAAACCAGCTCTCTGAGGCTTGCACTGCAGCTACACCTGCTGCCACCTCACAGACAGGGTTCCGCCCTCCTGGGGTCTGAGAAGCCCAGTCCCAGGAAGGCAGAACAGTGCATTTCCTTTGGGAGGAGGGTGTTACGCCCTCTTCCTTTGGAAATAGGTGTTATAAGTTTGGGAGGGGTAGCCTTCCAGAGCCTCTGGAAATGCTTTACAGGGCACAGATGGTGCCCTCCTTGCATATGCCAGTCTACACCAGTTCAGGGACCCCCTGTCCAGGCTCTGGTGCAAAACTGGAAAATGGGAAGGGGAGTGATCACTCCCCTGTCAATCACCACTCCAGGGGTGGTGCCCAGAGCTCCTGCATTGTGTTTCTTGCGTCAGCCATCTTGTTTTCCAAGGTGTAGGGACACTCTGGAGATCTCTGAGTGGCCAGTGCCAACAGCTGACATCAGAGACCCCTCCTGATAGGTGCACACCTGGGTAGGTAGCCAATCCCCCGCTCAGGGCGACTTAGGGTCGCTCCTGTGGGTTCCTCTTCAGATTTGGCTTGCAAGCTTCTACCAAGAATCCTCTCCAACTCCTGCTTCATCCTCTGACCTCGGATCAACCGCAGACCGCTCCAGGAACCGCTATAACTGCAACAAAGTATCCAGAATGGCTACTGCGACTCTACAACTTCAGCTCCAGCCAGCAACTGCAACAGTTTCCATGGTGTGCACACTCTGGGGACTCCCTGTCTTCACCCTGCACCAGAAGGACCGAAGAACTCTCCTGTGGAGTGACAGAGTCACTTCCCTGCTCCAGCAGGCACCTTCTAAGATGACAACAGGTTCTCTGGGACTCCTCTCCCGATGACGAACATGCTCCTTATAACACAGGTGGTGGACCCCTTCGACACAGACTGTCCTAAGGTCCAGCTGTCTAAATTTGTAGGAGCTAAGAGCTTGCCTTCCCCGTTTGCGACAGTACCCCTGTGCACCACGTCATCTTCACCTCCTGAGGCCTCTGTGCACTATTTGCAAGAATCCTTCATGCACAGCCTGGCCCAGGTCCCCAGCATTCTAACCAGTGATGCTCAACTCACTGAGTTGTTCTCCGGCGTCGTGGGACCTTCTTTTGTAGTGTTGCAGCAATCGGAATTTGCACCTTCTTTGTCCCCGTGTCCTGGGACCTCCGTGGGTGCTGCCTGGTCATCTGTGGGTTCCCTCCAGTGTTGGGAGCTCCCTCTGCCTCCTCAGTCTGAGTTGAGGCCCCCAGGTGCCTTCTGGGTCCAGGTAATGCCATTTTGACACAGTCGGCAACATTTGCTTGAACCAAGGCTTGTTGGACTAATCCAGCGCTACAACTCACCTGCATCCAACATCTCCACGTGGGACATCCTTTGCATCATGCAGGAACCCACAGCCATCTTCTTTGGTGCTCTTCTGCAGACTTCTTCAAACCGGAGAATCCTCTTTTGCACCATCTTCTAGGTTGGCAGGGGCTCCTGTCCTTCCTGGAATCTTCTGCGACTTCTGGACTTGGTCTCCTCTCTTTGCAGGTCTTCAGGTCCAGGAATCCACCATTTGTTTCTTGCAGTCTTGCTTGGTTCTTGCAATAACTCTATTCACGACTTTTAGTGTGTCCTAAAGAAATTTGCAATACTTTATTCCTACTTTCCTGGGCTCTGGGGTGGGGTATTTTATCAACCTTTGTGGTTTTCTTACACTCCCAGTGCCCCTCTACACTCTACACTTGCCTAGGGGGGAATTTGTGATTCACATTCACTTTCTTAGTATATGGTTTGTTTTGCCCCAAGGCCTATTTCTTCCTATTGCATTCTATGGTATTTTCTATTGTTTGCACTAACCTATGACTAATTACTTACCTGATGTTGGTGTCCAGTGTATATATTGTGTATAATGCTTACCTCCAGAAGGAGTATTGCCTCTAAGATAGTTTTGGTCTTGTGTCACTAAAATAAAGTACTGTTATTTTTAGTAACACTGAGTATTGTCTTTTATTGTGCATAAGTACTGTGTAACTATAAGTGGTATTGCAGGAGCTTTGCATGTCTCCTAGTTCAGCCTAAGCTGCTCTGCTACAGCTACCTATATCAGCCTAAGCTGCTAGAACACTACTACATTTCACTAATAAGGGATAACTGGACCTGGTATAAGGTGTACGTACCTAAGAAACCCGCTACAAGCCAGGCCAGCCTCCTACAACAGCTCACAACCCACAGCCCCACACACCTCAGTCACCATACCCCCAGACACCACCACAACACCCACAGACACATCCACCACATTTGCTGTTGTTTTTCAATATCTGACTTTTTGGGAAGTGTTGGTCACCCAAGACAAGGGTAGATGTTCACTGTATGGATATGTGGGTGTTGATCCAATTGGGGTGTCATTGCATTGTGTTATGTTAACTAGGGTAAGTATTTAATCTTGTGTTGGCCAATGTCAGCATGTACGGTGTAGATTTGCCCCTGATATAGATTGTACTTTCGTCTCATGTGCGCGAGCTAGAGTTTTGTTTGTCCACACATGGAGGGTGTTAACTTGTGGTAGCTTCCTTTGGATTGGACTGACCATGTGTCCACTTTGATGTGTGTACCTTACAGCTACATCATCTAGATGTCTGGACCATGCTATTGCCGTTGTATGTGCTTTCTTGACTTGCACTTACACATTTGGCAGCTAGGCATATCACTTGGCTCAAATATTGTTTGTCCCTGAGATACATGAATGATCAGTTCCTATGCAAATGCTGTTTTAGGGGTATGTGCAAAGTGAAATGTGTCCATGAATGCTCCTGATGTCGCGATCACTATTATGTAGGTATTGTTTGCATTGTGAACCTTGGATATTCATTTCACAACCTATTGTGCATCTCATTGACCTTCCTTTGTGTTGCAATGTGGTGCTGTGTGGGTCCATCGATGAGCAGCACCTGCGGCACAACGTGTGTGTGATGGGCTCCATGGCGGCACAGGTCATGTAACACTGCCTGCAGGTGAGTTGCTTCCTTTATGCTTTCCGTTTCCACCTGCTGGGATGTGGTGGTTGGACTGCCACGGTCACGATGGCGGTAGGCAACATCATGTTTCCATCCGAAACACCAGCTCCGTCTGCCTTTTTGGCCTGCCTCGCCACCGTGGTGGTCTGCCCTGCCTGGTGGTGCTGGCGGGACTGCGGCAGTCTTTGCTTATGGGACTGCCAGCATCGTAATACTGTGGTCTGACTGCCAAGCCGATGGCGGTCACACCGCCGCCATGGTGGTGCACAAATCGCCAAACTCGTAATGTGACCCTTTGAGAATATGTAACATTAATTTCAATATGTAATATTCATTTTAAAGCAAATCTACATAAGTTCAGAGCAAGCCATATTCATTGAAACAGGAGTCATATTCATTTAAACATGGCTTGTGTTCATTTCAATATTTGCCTAATTAATTTCAAAGCATGTTACATTTATCTCACAGTTTCATTTTCATTTAAAAAAGTGTGATATTCATGATACAGAATGTCATATAACTTTTGATGTGGGCCATATTAATTTCATCAGGTGTCATATTCATTTCAAAGTGGCTCATATTCATCTTAAATTGTGTCATGTTCCTTTCTATGAATGTCATTCATTTCAATGGATGTCATATTCACTTCAACACCTGTCATAATAATTTTAACATGGGTCATATCCATTTCAACATAGGTCATATTAATTCCAATATATGCAGTATTTAATTTGCTGTGTATCATATCAATTTCAAAGCACAACATATTCATTTTGACATTTTAATGTCAGCATTGGTCATATTCAGTTTAAGACATGTTGAATTCATTTCGGTGGAGCTCATATTTGTTTCAACGCATGTCATATTCATCTTAGCATGTGTCATATTTCTTTCACTGGATGCTTCATTCATATTAACACATCTTAATTTTAACATGACTCATATCCATTGCAACATATATCATAATCATGTCAATGTATATCAAATCGCTTTCAATGCAAGCCATATTCATTGTGATAAATGTCATGATCATTTTTATTGTTACTCGTATTAATTTTAAAACATGTCAAATTTATTTCAATGAGGGTCATATTCATTTCAACGTAGGTCACATTCATTTTAACATGTGTTATATTCTTTTCAATCAATGTTAAGTTTATTTCAATGGATGTCATATTCATATTAACACTTGTCATATTAATTTTAAAATGCAATGTATCAATTTTAACATATATCATATTAATTTGAATATGTATCATATTAGTTTGAATATGTGTCATATTAATTTCAAGGTGTGCCATATTCGTTTTAACAAATCTCATGTGAATTTCAGCTGTGGTCATACTTATTTGAAGACATGACTGCTTCAATTCGATGGGTTGCATTAATTTCAACACAAGCCATATTCATTTTTAATCATCTCCTATTAATTTCTGTGTGTCTCATATTCATTGCCATCTCAGTAATATTCATTTCAACACAATTCAAATTCATTGCAACATGGTTAATGTTCATTTCAATGTACATTGTATTAGTTTCAATGTGCATTGTTTTCTTTTCAGAATATAATATATTCATTTCAATACTATATATTATTTTCAATCGGCCATATTAATTTTAATGTATGTCATATTTCTCTTGGCATAAGTCAATCATTTCAAGAAATGCCCCATTCTTTTTGGTGAATATTGTATTCATTTCAGTGATTGCTTTATTGTTTACAGTGAGGGTCATATTAATTTCAGTATGATTTATATATATTTCAGTATATTTCTTATTCAATTTGGTGTGTGTGTTATTCATATTAATCACTAAGTAGCATATTCATTCTGCCAGGTTTCATATTTGTTTTGGCTCAATTCAGATTCACTCTGCCAGGTATCATAATTATTTTGACACATAGTACAATCATTCTGGTGTGTGTCATGTTCATTTTACAGCACGCTATGCATTTCAGGAGGTGTCCAATATAGGGAGCTGTAATTTTGACATGAACGGCTTCCCATACGCATGCCTGTACTACGCATATGAGTGCTAATGGCAGAGAGAGCAGTCCAGGCGTATTAGGAAGGAGTAGTGATCAGAGGAGAGAGAGGTAAGTGGGGATGGGTAGGGGGGAGATGGTGGGCTCGGGGTAGTTTTTAGGACAGGGTCAGAGGGTGAGGTAGTTTTTAGGATAGGGTGGTGAAGGTTTTAGTGTTTGGGGTCGGGTAGTTTTTAGGACAGGGTAGCTTTTAGGGTATAGAGTGGGGTGGGGAGTTGGGATAGTTTGTAGGACAGGACAGGGTGGGTTTTTAGGACAGGGCAGCTTTTATGGTTTACGGTGGGGTCGTTTGTAGGACAGGGCAAGGTAGGTTTTAGGGTCTAGGGTGGGGGAGGGGTAGGTTTTCGGACAGGGCAGGGTAGGTTATAGGTTTTAGGGGTTAGGGCGAAGGTGGGGGTCGGGGTAGTTTTTAGGACAGGGCGGGTAGGTTTTAAGGTACAGGGTGGGGGAGGAGTCGGGTTCGTTTTTAGGACAGGGTGGGGTAGGTTTTGGGACAGGACAAGGTAGCTTTTAGCGTCTGGTGGGGTCGCGGTAGTTTTTAGAACAGGGCAAGGTAGGGTTTAGGGCGGGGATCGTGGTCGTTTTTAGGACGGGGGGTAGTTTTAGGACAGGGTAGGTTTTAGGGTTTGGGGTGAGGGTGGCAGGGCCAGGTAGTTTTTAGGGTGGGGTAGGTTTTAGGACAGGGCAGGGTAGCTTTTAGATTTAGGACAGGGCCGGGTACGTTTTGGGGTTTAAGGTGGGGTAGTTTTTAGGACAGAGTGGGGCAGTTTTTAGGACAGAGTAGGTTTTAGTGTTTAGGGTGGGAGTCAGGTCGTTTTTAGGACAGGGTGGGGTAGGTTTTAGGACAGAGCAGGGTGGCTTTTAGGGTTTATGGCGAAGGCAGCGGGTCAGGGTAGTTTTTAGGACAGGTAGGCGTGGGTTATAAGACAGGGTTGGGTAGCTTTTAGGGTTGGGGTGGGGGATTGGGTAGTTTTTTGGACAGGGCGGGGTAGGTTTTAGGACAGAGCAGGGTCACTTTTTGAGTTTAGGGTGGGGGGTTGGGGTAGTTTTTAGGACAGGGTGGGTTAGGTTTTATGTTTCAGGGCAGGGGTTTGGGGTAGTTTTCAGGACAGGGAGAGGTAGATTTTAGGACAGGGTAGGTTTTATGGTATAGGGCAGGGGCAGGTATTTTTTAGTACAGGGCAGTGTAGGTTTTAGGACAGGGCAGGGTAGGTTTTAGGGTTGAGTCAGGGGTCAGGGTTGTTTTTAAGACAGGGCAGGGTAGGTTTTAGGACAGGGCAGGGTAGCTTTTAGGGTTGAGGGCCGGGGGTTGGGTAGTTTTTTGGACAGGGCAAGGTAGGTTTAATAGGACAGAGCAGGGTCACTTTTTGAGTTTAGGGTGGGGGTTGGGGTAGTTTTTAGGACAGGGTGGGATAGGTTTTAGGTTTCAGGGCAGGGGGTTGGGGTTGGGGTACTTTTCAGGTCAGGGAGAGGTAGTTTTTAGGACAGGGTAGGTTTTATGGTATAGGGCAGGTTCTTTTTAATACAGGGAAAAGTAGGTTTTAGGACAGGGCAGGGTTGGTTTTAGGGTTGGGTCAGGGTTGTTTTTAGGACAGGGTAGGTTTTAGGGTTTAGGGGCGGGGGTCGGGTAGTTTTTAGGACAGGGCAGGGTAGCTTTTAGGGCAGGGGGTTTTGGTAGTTTATAGGACAGGGCGGGATCGTTTTTAGGTTTCAGGCTGGGGGTCAGGGTAGTTTTTAGAATAGGGAGGGGTAGTTTTTAGGACAGGTAGGTTTTACGGTTTCGGGTGGGGGGTCAGGGTAGTTTTAGTACAGGGAGGGGTAGCTTTTAGGACAGGTAGGTTTTACAGTTTAGGGCAGGGGTAAGGGTAGTTTTTAGAACGGGCAGGGTAAATTTTAGGACAGGGCAGGGTAGCTTTTAGGGTGTAGGTCGGGAGCAGGGTGTTGGGGTAGTTTTTAGGACAGAGCAGGGTAGGTTTAAGAGTAGATGGGGGATCAGGTAGTTTTTAGGACAGGATGGGGTAGGTTTTAGGACAGGGAGTGGAAGGGGCAGTTTTAAGGGCTTGGGTAGGTGGAGTATGGTGCCAGGTGTAGGGGCGGAGGAGAATTTACCACGCATTTTCCTTTACCAAACATGCTTTTACAGCAAATTTAATTATAAATGCATGCGTGGTAAAGACACGGTCCTTGTAGAGACCGCATTGTAAAGGCATGCATGATGTACGCATGCGTGGTTCCATCATACATCCCTCCTACCCAATCAGGGAAAGGGGAATGGGAGTAGAGACACTGCTGTGGTTATCGGACCCATCCGTCTCATCCAGTAGCCTGTCTAAGGATTAACTCTTTTTTCCAGTTTCCTGCAGATAGGAGAACACGCTAATGAATCAAATGTAATGATGACATGTGCGTATATGCGTCACCCCTCCTGATATCCACTAAATTGTACTAAATTGCTCTACCTGATCATTCCCTCTTTCCCGCCTGCACTACATGGTGTATTCCACATGAGTTTTTGGAAAATACAGGACTCAGCTGATCACTGTAACTAATAGTACCTATGGAATATAGATGTATATGACAGTGGTTATGATTAATTGTGTTAGTGCCCAAGATGAATACTTGTGTCATCTTATAATGATCAAGAAACAATTTCCATATCACAGTCATACAAGATTTCAGGGGTAACCTATAAAGAATGGTCAAAAATACAGAAAACAAAAGTAAATCCAGAGTAACTCAATATTCATGAGCAAATTGAGGGGGTTAAACAATCAGGGCATATACACCGTACTCATGGTGACTATTAGACCTGGAATCCTTGGTGTGGTTTTCCTAAACTTTTTGCCTCCTGACCTCCTGTTTTTCGGACTCATTTTTACTTGCTTTTAGGATTTTGTGAATTTTATTACTGCTGACAAGTGCTAAAGTACAGGTGCCCTGCACTCTAAACATGGTAGCAATTACCTATCCACAATTGGCATATTTAATTTACTTGTAAGTCCCTAATAGAGTGTACTATTTGTGCCCAGGGCCTGTAAATTAAATGCTACTTGTGGGCCTGTAGCACTGATTGTGCCATCCACTACAGCAGCCCTATAAACATGTCTCAGGCATGCTACTGCAGAGCCTGTGTGTGCAGGTTTAAACTGCCATTTCGACCTGACAAGTGTACACACTTGCCAGGGCCAAACCTTCCTTTTATTTTTACATGTAAGCCACCCCTAAAGTAGGCCTTGGTTAACCCCAAGGGCAGGGTGCAGTGTATTTAAAAAGTTGAATATGTATGGTTTATTTTAGCATGTCTAGGTAGTGAAAAACTCTTAATTTCATGTTTCACTGCTGAAAGGCTATCTTTCTCATAGGGTAACTTTGGGATTACCTTAAAACAGCTTTTTGGTGTAATTATCAATTGTGACAAGATAGAAATATGGAGTTTGGTAACTCTGGACTTGCAATTTAAAATCACAACTTATGTCGAAGTCGGATGTTAAACTGTAAGTCTGAAAATGGCATTTTTAGAAAGTTGGCATTTTCTTACTTTAACTATTCTGTGCCACTGCCTCTCTCAATAAACATCTGGGGTTGATGACAGCTGGGCTTTGTGCACTCCCTCTAGACAGTCACACACAGATGGAGTTTGGGTGTGATATTGGCAACCTGATGGCCTTCACCAGGCAGGTGGGTCTTCCTGGGATAGATGGGGAGGTAGGGAGGAGCTGAAGCTTACACCTTAATATGGCTGTGCCACTCCTCACACAAAAGGTTGCATAACCCCCTGTAGAGTGTCTGGAGCCAAGGAAGGAAGGCAGGGACCTTGTGATCTTCAAAGGCCTCTTGGAAGTCTCACCCACTTCAAAGACACATTTTGGTATGAGAAATGGCCTCCTACCCTCACCAAATCAGCTTACTTTTGGGTCCTGAGGAGACTCTACAAAGAAGAAAAGATGTGCTGCCAGGAAGGACTGCCACATTGCTAACTGCTCTGTTGTGTTGGGCTGCTGCCTGCTGATTGCTGTGCTGCTAGGACAAATTGACACTTTGCAACTTGCTTTGCTGTGTTGGTCTGCTGCCTGCTGCCTTTTGCAGTGAGAAGGACTGAGCCTACTCTACAACCTCAAAAGACATTTCAAGTGACTCCAAGAGCTTGTCGGCTTGCCCCCTGTTGGAAATCGCAAGGCCATCAAAGATTTCAACTTTGCATCACTGCCATGGGACTCTTTCTCTCATTAGTCCTCAAGCTGTGTGTTTCAATGAGGAGCCATGTGTCTGACTGCTCTGTGTGGTTTACATGCTCCACCTGGCCAGTGCGTGTTGAGCACTTCTTTGTTTACCAGTCCAGCGTGTGTCAAGTACTTTCCAGAATTTTACAAGTCAGTAAGTGTTGAGAGCCTCTTTGTTTAGTAGCCAAGTGTGTGTCGAGCGCCTCCCAGCATTCTACAAGGTACTGTGTGTTGAAGCACTCCACACTTGCCCAAGTCAGTGCTGTGCCTGGCCCAGCTGCAAATGAGACTTCATCCCGCGCCATATACGGGACAGCCACCGGGACTGAGGGCATTTTCACGTGGCTGCCCAGACACGACAAGGTATTGTAAGTGAGGGAGCGGTGCGGACTGTTCAGCCTCATTGTGTGCTTACACCTGCTGAGGACCCGCACTGTAGCTCCGTACTGCCTGTTGTGTACTTCTACTCCTCATTGACTTCCCGGACATGAGGGTCCGTAACCCCGTTGAATCAGGAAATTTGAGATCCCCTGTAAATTATTGCAGTCGGAAGACAACATCGGAACTATAATTGCAAGTGACTTTCCAGCACTACACAAAAGAGATATTACCATAACTCCCATAAAGGGAGCACCTGCATCTTTGTGAGCACTGTGATTTTCAATGCTATGCCTGAAACCTGATAACCTATGAAATTGTAATTGGATTTTTGTTTTAATCATATCAATATTCTCAATTTTTATAAAATGGTGTGGGGTCCTTTGTGGTGTTTTCACTGTGTTACTGTAATTTAAGTGTTGCACAAATACTTTACACATTGCCTTTTAAGTTAAGCCTGACTGCTCAGTGCCAAGTTACTAGAGGGTGAGCACAGGTTCACTTAGGGAGTGTTACTGACTTGCCCTGAGTAAGATTGTCGTTCCTCCAAGGATAGGGTGCATACCTTTGCAAACTAGAGACCCAAGTTCGAACAGTGACAAAATATGTAATCATGTTCATTGACGTTTAATTTGATTACGCTTTCATTCGTGGGTACTCGCAAACATTTTCCTAGAGGCCAAAACGTTTGGTCTGTGATGTGACAGAGAGCCGCATTGATGCCAGCAGTGATGTAGTTGGGCGGTGTAGGGTAAGGGAAACACATATATTTAGTGGCTGAATTGAACAATGTGAAACCAGAAATCCTGGGATTAATTCCAGCTTCGCTACTATACCAAATTGTGTAATTCTAGACAATTGTTTTATTTCACTTCCACTCCATTTTCTTCATTATCACATATAAGGGGACCTTGACATACAAGTGCACTGTACAAAACCTTCTTCTGTGTTTGAATTAATAAACTATAATGTAGTGCATGTATAATAAGAACCCAGCCCACCCAGAGACTGCATGTAACAACTGACTTGCCTCTTTAGTTCACTGTTGTCAGTGTGGGGGCGAGGGGAGAATTAATGTTTCTAAACTCATGTTTGAAAACTATCACTTTTACATTTTGTTCAAATTGCTCATACAATCTGATGTACTAAGGTGAAAAGGTTCAGCATGTTAATTAGATAACCTTTATGAATTTTGAAGAGACTGCGTATTTTAACACTTTTGCTGCAAAATGTATTTAAAATGAAGTTGTTTTTAAAGTTAAGCATGCAGGTCTCCGATCCTTTCTTTAACACCGATTAACCTTTAAATGAACGCTTGGTTGTTTATTTAACATTTCTATTGTTCCTGCTGAGTCACTAAACAGCAGCCTGGTGCTGCTGATCAACAGGGGGCTGCATGAAAATGACAGGAGGGCTGCATCTGGCCCCCAGGCCCTACTTTGAGTATCAATGCTTTAGTTCATGCCTTCAGCTTGTCACATAAAACTCAGTTTTTTGTTGGTCCCAACTAAGATATGTCTTGCGCTTTTTTGCTGTTTTTTTTACAAGCTCTGATGAAGAGTGGTGCCATAAGAAATGCCTAGTTTAACACCTGGCACTTACTCCAATCAAGATAAGTTTAAACATGTGAGTTCGGTATGTTACATCCTTAGAGTACTACATTTTATGTCAAGACTGGAGGCTCCTATTATGCTTTCAATTTTTGCTTTATAACAAATAGCAGCATTCAAGATAACAAACTACAAATCACATGGGGCCATATAAAAGTGACCAATGGGAAAAAACACGTAGTACAACTTCCCCAACCAATAGGAACCATCGACCCTTCATATCACCCAACTTGACTGCGAACAGCCCTCTTTTCTTGCTGCTCGCAGTCTAGATAAGTGCCTTTTACCTGATGGGCATGTTTTAAATGTATTATTCATGGTTACAATTTGTAGTATATGTTTATGAATATTGGTTTGCTTCCCCTAATAGGTTTTATTTAGTACATTAGGCTGAGCGTCTCGCGCTCATTTGTCCCCTCATGCTTACTGTGCGATCAGCCCAACTGCCTCATATTCTGGTCGCCATTTTCCCTTATTGTCTGCATAGCACTGTCAGATTTTCCTGTTGCTGTGTTGCCAAACTCTTTTTCCTCACACAAGCGGTTCATTTTCTGCACTGCTTCCTCACTTCAAACTCTCCCTTTGCTCTGGTTCCAAAGCATCAGTCGAGGGTTGAATTTCTTTCCAGGCCTGCCCCCTTGGGGCCTTCCCTGCACTTGGCGACGCCCAGATGGAGGGCTTGAGGCCTGTTTCCTCCCCTTTGACTTCTGCCTCAGTTTAACTCTTTATTAACTGCAGCAATGGGGTAGGATAGCCCCCCTTTACCTAATCCTGAATTTGACGATGGGGAAGTATTTCAGAATGATTTGAGTGATTTAATTCACTCTTCTGTGGAACAGTCTGTTTCAGCCTCTATGGAAACAATTAAAAAAAATATTGAAAACTCTATGAAGAGTTTCATATAAAACAATTTGGCCCATTCTGCAGGGGAACGCAGAAAATGTAAGTCTTCTTCTTCTGTATTACAACACAAACATCCCATATCCACAGATCTGGCGCCTATGATTAGTGAGTCTATCTCAACAGACTGAGTACTCTGCTGCTCCCAGACCTCCTTCCAAGGAGGGAAACACCAAAACATCCATTAAATGCAAAGTCAAATCAAAAAATATTCAAAATGCACAAAATATACCCCAACAAATTGTAATATCTTTCATTTTAGACACTGATGATTATTTGGGTGATGTGGATGACACTAACGATGTGTCAAAAAATTCCCCTTTTTCTTCTCCTCCACAAAAAAATCAAAATTTGACTCCCTCTTGAATAAAACAATACTAGATGTGGATAGTTGTCTTATTTGACATCCTCATTCCACGGAATGGCTCCTGGCGGCACATGTAGGGGATTACATATCCTCTAGACTCCGTCTCCCTCTGGATAAGTAGACAGAGTAAATTGAAGTCGGAGTGTCCAAGACCTTCACTTCCTGCCAATATTACCGACATGCCGGTTATCGACCCGGCTTTGATTACTTTCTTCTAAAAATTTGGCAAGGGTCCATGCAAGGGTGTCAACAAGGCTTGGGTCAGCTGCCAAGACAAATTGCTGGAGTGGTTGGTCCTTTGGCCTGTATTTTTGATATAGCAGAAGCGACTAGACTGGAGAATTCTGATATCGATCCTCAGTTACTTTCCATGCAGGTTCAGAGAGCATTTTTCCTTTCTTGGTAATGTTAATTCAGCTATTAAGCACGAACGCTGCAAAGGACTCTTACTCAAGTTAGATCCTAAACTAGCTAACTTGGTGACATTAGACCCAGGCATTAAAGCAGAAGGACTCCTCTTTGGAGAGTCATTCATCAAAGATCTGAGTAGGTACGTGACAACTTTGTCTTCAATCGACAAGGCACAAGCTTCTTTAAAAAAGGTGTCTTCCCAACGAGTTTTTGGAAGGGCCGGTAGAGGCAGGAGCCGCTTTACCGTCCATGCGTTACGTAACCAAGGATCAAAAGGTTCTTTCAATAACAGCTATAACTACCAAGAGTACAAGCCGCAGTTCTACCAACAAAGGAGTAGGGGTTTCGGAGGTCGCTGTCAAAGAGGCTTCAGACAGAACAATCAAGGTAAGTTCTCTTTCCAATTTTCCTCCTGTGGGGGCAGACTTCAGTTCTTTCTAGCAAAGTGGCAACCATTGACGGCAGATCCTTGGGTTTTAGACACTATTCAAGGTTATCATAGAGATTTCTATGGTCCACCTTTTCAAAGAATTGTTCCTCCTCCTCCAAAATTCACTTAAGGCATGTTTATCCTAATTTCTTCAGAGATTCGCTTCCTGCTACAAAAAAACAAGCCATTTGGCTTTCTCTTCTGGATCATTCAGGGTTTTTCAGCTCCATCTTTCTGGTTTAAAAGAAAAACAAAAAGTTGCGTTCAGTCATCAATCTCAGATACTTCCATCAGTTTGTGGTTTATCGTCACTTCAAAATGGAAACAATAATTAATCTCAGGAATTCTCAACAGCAACACAATTGGATGGTAAGATTAGACCTACAGGAAGCCTATCTCACAATTCCGAACCATCCTCATCACAGGACGTTTCTTCAGTTCCAGTGCCAAGGCCAAACCTACCACTTTTCTTCCCTTCCCTTCGGTCTCTCCTCAGCGCCATGGTGCTTCACAAAGGTAATGAAACCTGTGGTGGCTTTACTCAGGTCTCTAGGTGTCAGACTAATTATATACTTAGATGACATCCTTCTCATGAGCCAAGACATTCAAACACTAAATGATCATCTTCATCTTTCATGCAGACTTCTAACAGATCTTGGTTTTCTCCTCAACGTAGCAAAATCGGCAATGATACCATCCCAACAAATCTAATTTCTAGGTTTTTTAGTAAATTGGGCTTCCGCTACTCTGCATCTTCCTCAAGCAAAGGTCACGGCGATAAAACACGAGAGTATACTCTTCGCAGTTACCAGATTTCCCTCAGGTCCTTACCAAGAATAGTAGGGCTTCTTTCTTCTTCCATCCATCCATCTGGGTCCGCTTCACTACAGACTAAACAACGACAAATTCATCATCTCCACAGAGGTCTCACATATGCCGACTCCATAACGATCGACCCGGACTCTCAATCAGAACTTCAATGGTGGATACGGCTGGAGCGGCAGGACTATCTTCGCATCAACCCCAAATCTTGTGTTAGAATCAGATGCAAGCCTGAGAGGTTGGGGCACTCGATGTAGTACAACCTCGACTGGAGGTACATGGTCACTAGAAGAGTCCAAATTGCACATTAATTGTTTGGAGATGTTTGCAGGCTCCTTTGTGATCAAAAGCCCAGCAAAAGACAGGGTTCAATGCTCCATCCTTTTGTGAACGGACAATGTTTCCGCGGTCCGTTACATAAATGATCTGGGTGGTATCAAGTCCAAACCCCTGGCAGAATTAGCAAAGAGCCTTTGGGAGTTTTGTCTGTAAAACAAATTCTCGGTTCAAGCAGAATATCTTCCAGGAACCCTCAACTCAATAGCAGACTGGCACTCTCATCACCTGAAGGATTTCAGCAACTGGAAACTTCACCCCTCCATCTTTCACTCCCTAACTCACAAATGGGGTCCATTTTACATAGATCTCTTTGCTTCCCGTATGAATTCCCACCTCCCTCATTTCTTCAGTTGCCGTCCAGATCCTCTTGCTCTAGCTACACATACGTTCTTACAGGATTGGTCTCAGTCAATCAATTATGCCTTTCCTCCCTTTCCCATGGACAACAGAGTCTTAGTTCAGGTGAGGCATCAGCAAGCCTCTTTAGTTCCAGTAACCCCCTTTTGGCAGTCCCAGGTTTGGTTTCCTCACTTTCTAGAACTGATTTACGATTTTCCAAACTTGACCCATCTTTCTCATCTCTTTTATTGGATCCTCTAGGTCTTCCTCACAACCTGGTCCTGGACGTCTCTTTAACACTAGTGGCCTGGAAAACTTCTGGCCATCCCAACAGTCCTATTTACTTTTGTCAGAAGCTTTGGATTTCATTAGTAAAGTCAGGGCGCTCGGGACCTTTAAGGCCTGAAAGTCAGCTTGGTCTTTATGGGCTAGCTGGTGTTAGGGAGAAGCATATCAATCCCTTTTCAACATATATAATTTATATTGTCAATTATTTAGCAGCAGAAGCGAGTGCAGGCAAGGCTTGTAGAACTTTAAACCTTTATAGATAAGCAATATCCTTGTCTCATTCCCACATTGATGGCAAACCGGGAGTAGAACACCCGCTCGTCTGTCGCCTATTAAAGAGCGTAAAATTTTCCAAGCCTACTCTTCCAAAGTACAATAGATTGTTAAATGTAAATGTGGTTTTGAATTTGTTTGTTTATTGGCCTGACAATATAGCTTTATCTCTGACTATGCTTTCTACAAAGCTTACAATGTTGTTCTGTTCAATTTCTATTAAACGTTTGTGGGATGATAAAGCGTTAGATGTTTTCTCTCGACAATGTACCCCCACTGGAGTGATGTTTACTGTTAATAAACGCACAAAAACTAACTTAAGTTCAATATTCTATCCTTACTATCACAAAGTATGTGTGGACCAATGTCTCAAGGTTTATGAACAACAAACTGCTGCTCTCAGAACGTTCTCTCATTCCTAGTTGCTTATTTATTTCCGTAAACCCCATCTTCTAGTGACTTCTGCCACTCTAGCTCGCTGGGTCAGATGGATCATGTCCTTAGCAGGCATTGATACTTCTGTTTTTGGTGCTCGTTCCTCTAGAAGGTCCATGGCTTCCAGAGCCTTTTGGACAGGCTCCAGACTTGAGAACATTCTGAGATCAGCTGACTGGACAAATGATAATGTGTTTAGAATGTTTTATTGTAAACCTGTTCTTCTGTAGTTATTAACCTGTTCTTCTGTAGTTATTAACATGCTTTAAACCAGCATAATAGGAGCCTCTGATCTTGACATAAAATATAGATTTTCCTAATAATTTATGAAGGAAAGTCTTAATTTTATTAAAGACACGGAGGCGAGTACTATCCTGCCGCAACACTCTTTAACTGGTGTTTCTTTCCCTCCCTAACAGTGGTGCCAGCTTTGCCATCTACATCTGCCAAAGGATCTTACAAGGACATCTTCATCTCTTCGGTCTGCTGAGGTTCCTGCACCATCACCTTGCTTCAAATATTCCATGCTACAGGACCTTTCTTCCCTTGTCAGGAGTTCAGGACTGATCACCTTCTGTCAAGAGCTGTTTTCTTTTGTTATGGCTTTTACTGTTGTTCTTTTGTTGCTTCCTTTATTTGATGTTTACTAACTTCTTGCACAAGAGAAGAGGGCTGTTCGCAGTCAAGTTGGGTCGATGGTTCCTATTGCCTGGGGAAGTTGTACTACATGTTTTTTGCCATTGTTCATTTTGTATGGCCCCATGGGATTTGTAGTTTATCTTGACTGCTGCTAATTATTATAAAGCAAGAATTGAAAGCATAATGCTTGCCTCTGTGTCTTTAATACAATTAAGACTTTCCTTCATAAACTATCAGGAAAATCTACATTGCCTTTGTCTTTTCTTTTGCAGGACTCAGAGCAAAGTTCAGCAAGGGAGAAGCTCCACACCAGAAGAGAGGTAAGCTAAATTCACCATTGCAGTATCTTTTAATTAATTTATGTATATCGAAAATCAAAAACCTGGCTGGAAAAGTAGATGCCAGGATTACATATGTTGCATTTGTGTTGATCAAAAACCAGTGGTTTCTTTCCCTCTTGTAATTATCTTGTTTTTTTCTCCAAATTATTATATTGATATTGATAGTCTTTTTCTGTGCAAACCGGGGGCAGGATGTGCATAAAAACAGTCAGAAAATATGACTTTATTAAACACTAACAAAAAGGCTAAGATGAAACTCTTAGAATCTGACAGATGTTAGTCCTGAAAATGGTCAATTGGCACCTTAGTTCATGCAGATTGGCTCTGCGACGGGACTTCAGCCCATTAGCTGGGTTTATAGTTTGATAGCTTTGATCTTGTTTTAACTCAGAAAATTATGTGATCACGTTTACTAGTTATTATATAACTTTGAAGACAAACCGCTATACATCATTTGAGTAACAGTGGTTATATACAGCTTTTGTTGTAGCGATAAAAATGATCTTGTCCAAATTAAAAAGCATTGGTCTAGCCAATGAGACTTGCATGGTGAATAGACATTATCATTTTTATAAATTGGGGAGATCGCCGCATGGCTGTATTGATTTTGTCAGTGCTTGTCAAAGTGCAGCACAAGCATTTGTAAAAGTAATATGGAGACAGACAGCCATAGTTAAATGTTTTTCATTACTTGTACCGCTCCAAGATGGCCGTTACATTGAACGTAAATACTGCGTTTAGACGGAACGTGAATCTATGTTGGAATGGTAATAGTTTAAAAAAAATACAATTTCAACTGCATTTACAAGCAGTATTACTGCCATCTTAAAAAAGTACCATTTCAAGATGGTCACCTCCCTCTACTACTTCACCAAATGTTTTTGCAACATCAATGGGGGTGTTGGAGTGTAGTTTTTTAAATCAAAATCTATGTGAACTGCTTGCAAAATGATGTGTATTGAAGCTGCATAGAAGATGTGACAGACTAATATTAATGCACGCGTTTGAAATGTGCCCACAGGAGAAGCCATCAATGTATACAATGATAAATGAAATTGACTAATAATGAATTAACAATGTACTAATGTATGATTTTGTATTTACTTTGAAAGATATATATTAGGATTTTGGTAAATTAGTCACTAGGCCTTAGTTAGCATAGGTCTGGGCCTGGCTGCCTGGTCCCATATTAAATGTGTTTTTCTAACGTGCAATGTGCTGTCTTGCTGAAGGACATCAAACTGTACTTTTCCAAAAGCTAGAGATGTGTGTGTAACCGTAGTAAATTCTTTCTCATGAGACCCGACTTGCTCAAGGAGACATTCTTGCTGAATGCAACAGTGTAATTTGCAACAGGTACAAGGTCGCCCAAACTGGTAAAGACAATGGAGCTACTGACTGAAACGAGGAGTGTAACTTTTCCATACCTGACATTCTACCTGTTGAAGACGTAAATCACAGGAGCCAATAAACTGCATGAGAACTGTTCTAAATGAAAATTCTAGTAAGGTGATCAACGGACTATTGGATAGAGATAATGGTTCTCATGCAGTTTATTGGCTCCTGTGATTTACGCCTTCAACAGGTAGACGGGACGTGTTATCAGGGGTGGGAATGAGGGCAAAAGCAACAGCAAAGAAATTGGCAGAATGGCGCAGAAGTCTTAGTCTCAAAGAGATGGGTGTGAAAGGGTGGCAGTGAGAGTTAACACAAAGTCAGCAATAATTGCAGTGCTATATACATTGCAACATGTAAAAGCCATGCAGTTGTGAGCCAATGAAATAGGACAACTTTAGAACACAATTAATACAATGATGAAGCGTTTTAGTTTGCAACCAGGTTTATTCTTAGACAGGGCTCAACCTATTTTTCAACTACTTCATCATTTCCACATTGTGGATTTTAGGGGTTAATCCACTCACTAGGTTGACCTGCTTGGAACACATAAATTGAGCTCTGTCTAAATTTGCGTAAATCCCTGGATTCTTATCACTGCTTCCCAAAGGACAGAGTTTTATTCTTAGCAGTTTATTGTGCTCCTTTGAAACGGTTCAACCTCTCTGCGCTAGCTCAAAGATCCCAACTCCTTAACTTTCCACCTTTCATTTCTAAATTTCAAAATGAGTTTTACTGGCTGCTTTGGAATTGTGACATTCTTCCTGAAAACCAAAATGCATTATCATGTCTTGTCACGTCTTGTTTCACAATAAGGAGCTTATATGTTTATTTGATGTTCTTTATTTACAACTTTTCAAAATACATATCAGAATGGGACACAAAATAGGCCCATGCAACAAATTAAAAGTGGCCCCTGTCGGAGCAGATTTGAACTTGTGAGACACACTGTATTGTTTTTTTGAAAGATAAGCAGTCGTGCTTGCTGCTGGCAATGCTTATGATAATATCAGGTGAATGTACAATAACAATCTACCCACCAGCCCATAAAACGGACCCAGAAACAGCCAAAACAGCCCATACACTGGCCTGTCACACTGGCCCTTCTGTCACTGCCAGATTTCCCTATAGGGGAGTCGAACTCTGTCAAACTACATTAGACAAAAAGAGATAGCTGGTGGGAATAGAGAGGTTTCCAGCACCGCCATTTAAGAAGTTTAAGTGGGTTGATAAAAAATGTGACAAAGTCAAAAATAGTTGGTACTGAGGCTGGTGCTCCCTGCAAGTGCATTTGAGTACTAAGGTATTGAAGCGCTTTACAAGAGGACTAGTTACATTAGGCAAGGACACGTTCTTTTTTTTGTTTTTTAGCACCGGGGGTTACGTGATTTGCCCAGAATCACAGGATACTGAGCCGATGCCGAGATTCAAACCTGGTTACCCAGTCCCAGAGTCAGCAGCTCTGGCAATTGCACCACATTAGCCAAAGATTTTCATCTACTTCACCCTCATGTGCCACAAATACAGCATTTCCAGAACACAGAACGTACACTGCTCTGCCAAATTACTTCAGTACCGACCTAGAGTACTATGCTGCCAAATTACCTCACTCCAGACCTGCTGTCACATTGGCATACATGCAAGGTGCACTATGAGATGGCATTAACTAACACTTTCTGCTGGGTTTATATACAGACCATCTCTGCAGCAAAGGTGAATTTTATAGAGGTATGTGTCAATTCTATAGTGCCTCACTTTGGTCATAGTCTCTTTAAAATACTTCTAAGTCTAGATGATGTGAACTGAGACAGAGGGAGGTGAAGTGACTTTGGAAGCAGGGGCGTCGTGAAAGCCCCGCTTTAACAGCTAAAGCCAGGGTGGAGTTCTTCATGGGTCTCTTCTGTCTGCAGCTGGCAGACAAAGACTCATAAATAACGTGAAAGGGTGAGCGGTTTGTTTGTTTGTTGGTTGAGTGAGAGAAAGGGCTGATGGATAGGTTTGTGAGTGAAAAGGTGGGTAGGTGAGTGGATGGATGGGTGAATGAATGAGTGATTGAAAAGATGGTTGTAAGCATGGACGAGGGAAAGAATGGTTCAGTGAAAGTAAGGGTGGATGGACAGATGGATAAAAGTGTTGATGGATGAGTACGTGAAAGAATGTATTGATGAATGGAAGATAGGGTGGATGGATGAAAGGGTGAATGGATTGATGAGTGAAAGGGTGGATGGATGGGTAGAGTGAAAGTTTGGATATATGGATGAAAAAATGGATGGATAAATGAAAGAGAGGGTGGATGGGTGGATGAATAGAGGGATGGAGGAGTGAAAGGGTGGATGATGAGAGGATGGGTGGACGGATGGATGATTGAGTGAGTGAAAGGATTGACGGCTGAGTGAAAGAGAGGGTGAATGGTTTGATGGATGGGATGGACAGATGGATGGAGCAAAAGGATGGATGGATGAGTGAAAAGAATGATGGATGAGAGAAAGGATGTATGAATGAAAGAATCAATGAGTGAAAGGAAGGGTGGATGGATGGATGGACAGATGGATGATGGACAGATGGATGAGTGAAAGGCAGGATGGACGGATTGCAAAGATGGAAGGATAGAATGTAAGGTTAGATGGATGGATGGATGACTGAAAGAATGGACTGGTGGATGAATGGCTGGATTGATGGATGGTTGGATTACCAAACAGAGGGATGGATGAGTGAAACGGTGGATGGAGAGATCGATGAGTGAAAAGTTGGAAGTATCAATAGATTGATTGATAGGTTGGAGACGGATGCATAGTCGTGGACATGGATTGACAAATGGACAGAATTGAGAAAGACTGAGTATAGATGAAAGAATGAATGGATGACAGAATGTGAAAGCAAAATTGTGCATGTCAGCAGGTTGATGGATGTATGAATAGATGGATGCTTGGATGGAAGAGTCAAGAAAGCTCTTCTGGGATAAGTTGTGATGACTTGCTTCATGTGCTTGGTGCCATAAAAGCTTTGGTTTTAAGTGGGGGTATTTTAATTTTCTGGCTACTCCCTTGTTTCAAAGCCTCATGCAATGTAGTTAAGTAGAGGGGGCATAAAACCAGTGTCAGACTGGCCCATTTGGCATTCAGGCAGTGCCTGATGAGCTGGTCTTACAGGTCAGTGTGTGGGCCGGTTTTATGGTGGAGTGTGGGCCAGTTTCATGGTATGTTGAGCCGGTTATTACTATTGATTTCCCTACTGTTGCCATAAAAATTGACTGCAGCAAGCACAAATGTTTCCAGTCACTGATGCCTTGCAAAACACCTATAGAGAGTGTCTTTATAAGTTCAAAACTGCTCCAATTTGTAAATAGTGGGGGCCACTTTTATTTTGGTGTCCGGGCCTGTTTTTTGTCTTTACCCAGCCATGCATATGACCTAGAATAACACATACTGGTCAGCGTAATTTTATTTGTTTGGAAGAGGTAGTGAGATAGTGTATTTTAGCAGATATCTTAAAATGTTGGCATTACACATGTATTTGTACTTCATATTCTTCATCTTTTATGTTGTTATGGCTAAGCTGTGCTTTATAAAATCTATCAATTAAAACATTATGGGGGTCGTTACAAGCTTGGCAGGCGGCTACCGCCGCCCACCAAGCTGTAACCACTGTGCGGCCGCCAATGCGGCCGCACTCCCGCGGTCCCCATTACAACATCCCCGCTGGGCCGGCGGGTGCAAACCTAGTTTACGCCCACCGGCCAGCGGTGATGTGGCCGCAACATAGGAGCCGGCTCCTAATGGAGCCGGCGGTGTTGCGGCCGTGCGACGGGTGCAGTAGAACCCGTCGCGCTTTTCACTGTCTGCTATGCAGACAGTGAAAAGCTGCACAGGGCCCTGTTAGGGGGCCCCAGGACTCCCCTTACCGCCAGCCTCTTCCTGGCGGTGCAAACCGCCAGAAACAAGCTGGCGGTAGGGGAGTCATAATCCCCAGGGCAGCGCTGCTTGCAGCGCTGCCCTGGCAGATTATCACCGCCGGGGCTAAAACGGCAGGAAACCGCCGGCCCCGGTGGTGCGACCGCTGGGTCTCCGTACCGCCAGCCTGTTGGCAGTACGGACGCCACTTTAGCCCTGGCGGTCTCCGACCGCCAGGGTTAAAATGACCCCCTATGTGTGTCAGCGGTGTTGCTATGTGTGCCCTAAATGGCAAGAGTATGCCCAGATGTGGGTCCATTGCTCACTGTGCCATTGGATTTAAGCTAGACTGGCTGATGAGGGGGGATACCTAGAAACAGGTCCCAGGATTCTTCTTTTCAGTCCAGTGAGGACCTGGCTTGGCAGTTTGGGCTGGACTGTTCCATGAGGAGCAGAGTTAAGACTGATTTGCATATGGCTGGGGCCAAACTGGGGTGACGTGGCATGCAAAATAACAATGGATTAAACTCATGTCTGTGACTGGGGGTGAGTGTTTGAAAAGTTTCAACATTCTGTCCATCATTTTATTTTGTGTTGTTACTCTGTGCGCCCTACGTGGCTAGGGTATGCCCAGACAATGGGCCCTTTCTCACTGCGCCACTGGATTCAAGATAGCCTGGCTCTTGAGGGGTTGTACCACAAAACTGGTCCCAGGATGCATGCTTCCAGTGCAGGGAGGACCTGTTTGGCAGTTCGGGCTCGACTTTTCCCATGGAGAGCAAGGTCAAGGCTGATTTGCATATGGCTGAGTCCAAACTGGCGTGACGTGGTGAGCAAAATAACAATGGATTAAACCCAGATCTTTGACTGGGGGTGAGTGTTTGAAAAGTTTCAACACTGGGTCCATCATTTTATTTTGTAGCGTTGCTATGTCATGTATGTGTCCGTGTATGTCTTTGCTGATGTACTATGTCCTAAAGAAGCCCCAAGAAGTGTTTCACTGTCCTTTTAAAAGACTAGCAGCAGCCCTACTGAGAACAGTTAGCATTCTCTATGAAAAGTATACACTGCATCATCTGATGAGCAATATGATTATGATAGGTTCCTAAACTTTATTTTAACTAGGGAACTGCGTTATATTGTAAAGCCTCATCCTTGCTCCTGGCTACCTCTCTTCTACTATAGTAGGTTCTCAGAGTAAATGTGTTACACTCCTAAAGAGAGAGGGGGGAGAGACAGAGAGAAAGAGAGAGAGAGAGAGAGGAAGAACAAAGTTGACTGCTTGTATCTCCAACCTGGGTGTGTTATATGGGCAGAAGAGATGGGGGCTCTTTTTCACCAGGTGGTCATACCATCGTCATCATTTAAATTGATCTGCACTCTGCCTGTTCAGCCAAATGGAACAATAAGCTCTGTGCAGAGAAAAGGAGAGATTTCAGCACAACGAGGGAATCTGAATCAAACCTGTGCCACTAAAACTCACTACCATATTACTGCCAAGAGTATAAAACAGTCAACTCTGTGTCTATGGACCCATGGCTGCAACCATGTGTGTTCAGATGTGTCTTTAAAACCTATTAAAAAGCACTTTATCTATCTATCATTTGTCCAACAATTTTCCTAAAATTCCCAAAGGAACATAATGTAAGTACCCTGTGAAGATAAACTTAAATTCTAGCCATTCATAGGTTATGTTTCCAACTAAATGTGCTATTGTTGTCTTAAATAGTATTTTCATATGTCAATGTCCAAACCCACTGTAAAACTGTATTCAAGTGCCATTTAGTTTTATACCACTGATGGGCTTCAGAATTTGCCGTAAATTTCCCCCAAAACTACTTGGACAAGACACCTTCAAAGCTCTCTTTAAATGTAATTAAATTTGAGCAAAGATTGCCAATGGTGAGAACTATACGTTGTGCATTGTATGATTTGTGACCAATTTCCTAGTGACTTCAAATGGAACAAAATGATATCTAATCCCTGGCACTTTTAGAGTAACTACTGAGGGCCAATCCCAACAAAACAAACACTTCTGTCTGTAAGCGTGATTCCACACAGAGCAGAGAAAAGTGAACTCACAAAAATCGTATTGCTGCACAAAGAGGTAAATAATTAGAGGGAACATTGGAGGTAGCTATAGGTTTCTTTTACGTAACTCCACATAAATGTACCGTTACAATATATTTTTCTTCAAGGTAAGTAGATGTGAAGTTAATGATAGTACATTTCTACTTACTTATAAATACTTACCTTCTCAGTATTTTGTTTGTCAATATTTTTACAACGATATTACAGTACTATGATAGCAAAAACTTTATATTCTGATCTACAGTTGGGGACACTAAAGGTATGATTTCAAGAAAGGTAGTAACATACAATTCCCGTAAAATAATTATAATATAATTAGCTCCTTAAGTCTATTTTCCACAGAAGGAAACTCCAGTGGAAGAACCTATGTTATGGTTGTACAGCTTTGTAGTGATAATCCCTTAGGAAGAATATCCTTCAGTAAGTTACACTTATAAATGAAATTTCATAGATCATTATATTTTGCCGTCCTTCAATAAATAATGCTGTAAGCCTGCTTTCTGACCACTATGCTGGTACTTTATTTTACAACAAGTTGTCATTAGCGCAGGAAAACTGAGTGATGCTTCTGGTACACTATTTGATGCCAGAAAGCTAAGGAGAGGAGACTGTTTGACCGGGGTGAATCACCTGGGAGAATAAATCACTCTCTTTGCAACCACGTCTTTAAATTAAATGAAGGTGCAAGATAGGCAATATGTGTTTTTGAGGCCTCAACACATGTACCACAATTTTGGCTTTCTAGTCACTAGTATTGTATGAGAGAGCTGTGATGAACTGTAAGCACGATAGTCATACCTGAGGTTGGTTTGAAAAAACACATATTTTTTTGTAGGTAAGTCAGGCTTGCATGTTGGTTTGCGCTTGCACGCCATTATTTTGGAATGGAGTATTTTGTTGATGGGCTGTGATGATGTGTCAGAAGGGTGTACGACATTAAGGAGCGTTCGATGATTTCTAAGCATCCCTTTCCTAAGTTTGAAGGTTCTGAGCAAACAGAAGACACAAAGAAAATGAAAGGAAGAATGACTGTGTAAACAGCATTTAATTCAGTGTTATCCTATATCCACACATCTAGAAACATTAGTCAAACATATGCTGTTTCTTCTCTCATTCCTAAAACATTCTCACATTTTTTAATAATCTTGGGTGGATGATTTGGCCACACCCTTTCTATTCAAGTTATCTCATTACTGTACCTATGATACCTTTCATCTTTATAACTTTCTGTGTTACAGAATGTGGGGACGTGGGTGAATATAGTATGATGAATGAGACTCCGCTCTGGATTTTTTTTCTGTTTTTGGTCTCCATAAACACAAGACCTCTAGGCTTAGAAAGAATGACTCATTGCTGTTCGATGATATATTTATGATGTTCCCAAGGTACCCTTAGCAAGTGATGCATTATTACATGGAACACATTTCTCCACGCCTTGTCTTTCCTTTCATAAACCATTGTTTTCATGCCCCTGTCAAATTGGTTGAATTGATACAAACCAAGATAACAAGTTGAAAAATGCATTAGGCCCATAATTTGAAAAACATGCACTGAACCCTGGCTGCCACGGATTTTCCTAGTCACTATAATTTACACATAAAATGGTGATAATCCTAGATAAATCTGGGTTAGTGGGAAAAGTGGGATCTATTTCTGGACTCCTTTTGTGAATAAAAATAGGAATAATCACATTATATCATAGGACAGGCTCCTGTGTGGAAGCCCATGAACATTTTAAAAAGGGAAAATATGCGAAATCTGCATTAAGTGACCAGGTCTTACATTGCCGAGAAAATAAGAGGCTACAACCTGAGTACAACCTTAAATGAAGGAGACTATTTTAAAGTTCCATTTCTCGGACTGACCATGAGTAGACGACTAACTATGGGTCAGAGACTAGACTAGACTTTTGCAGGGCACTGCTTTTTCAATCTCGCTCCCTCTATCTCCAATTTATTTATCTCTTGTTCTTTATTGCTCTGTCTCTCTCACTCTCTCTGCTTTCTATCACTCTTTCTCTTTTTGCCTTGGTGTCCCTTTCTTGTCCTCACACTCTCTCTGTCTTTCTTTATCTCTCCAGCTCTCCTCACTTTCCTTTAGTGTGCTCTCTATTGGACAAGGCACCGGGGCACTTTGCAGTGCAGTTTATTATCTCCTCTAAAAGTTTTCTGATGGCAAATGATTCAATATCTTGGGAAGAAACACATGAATTTAGAGACATTAAGGGCCTCGGTTAGAGTTGGGAGGAAAGATGGCATTAGCCAAATAAAAGTGGATGTCCCATATTTCCAACTAGGATTTCTCATGTCCAATCCAGAGGGCAGAGGACGGCCCCCTTCCCAATAGAAGGCTTGTCTCAGTCTCCACCACTGAGAGCCACATACATGTTCATGGACCCTAAAAGATGGTGTTGGAGTAGTTACCCAATTTAGAGTTGCTGATTCACCACCATTTTCAGTGTTGCCTCCACTGTTACAGCCTTCATGTAAACAATCGTATCATAGAACCTGGGATAAAATTCCCTGCGTGTTTCATGTAGATTTGATATTATCTTTACTTGCATACCTCAAACAAACATATCTCTTTCTTTTATTATTACAGCAGGCATACAGAACACTCATATGACCAAAACAAGGTGGCTACCTGGCACTCTCTATGGCTTTGATTATGGGTGGCAGAGTACCTGTGTGCATGTACCTCGAATTTACAATTCAGACAGTAAATCCAACCGAGGGATGCACAATTACCCAAAATCCTGCGCAATTTCATTTATCTGGTGTATTAGTGTACTGATGCACGTAGTTAGTTTACACTTTTGGGTAAGTTTACAATTTTGAGTAAGTTTACTACTTTTCACTATTAACATGCTTTGCCCTTTTGTAGCAACTTTACACATTTGTAGTAAGTCCAGCACTACACAAGGCCAGCCATTGGTACTGCAATGCCCTCCCATATGAAAAATAATGGAGGTAGGGACATAGTAAATAAATAAATAATTAAATTACTTTCAATTATTTTAAATAGTAAAGAATATATAAATTAATGTTAGAAATATATAAAAATAGTGTGTATTTGTTACTTAATTATAAAATGTATTTTTCATTTCAAAATAGATTATTAAATATTGTATCCAATTATCCAACACAATCCACTTCCATCTGCCATACTGAAGAGCCATCCCGTACTGTAACCACCATAAATCCTCACCATTGCCACTAAGCATACGAGGAAGGTTAAGTTCTGCAAGCCTGAACTGCAGGCCTTCACAGAGGAGGTGGTCAAGGAGGAGCCTACATTTATGGACCACCTGCTCCAAAGGACAAGAATTAAGGCGAGGGGGAAACTGTGGTAGGAGTTCACCAACATAATGAATGTTGTGTCTTCCCTCCTCCTGCAATTAAAGATTGCAAGAAGCATGCCCAACTTTTGAAGTGACATGTCAGAGACTCACCCTCCAAGCACTGCCCCAAGTCTCTTCCCAGGCAACTGGAGTTATACAGAACTGGAATGGGGGCTCAAACCACAGGGTGAAGAGGTAAGTTCTACCATCAGCCTCACAAGTCACAAGGGCATTGAAGATGAAGCTGAAACTGTAGTATTGAAAAAAAAAAGTCCAGATGAGTTCAAGGGGAGACTGTTGTACCCATGTATAAATTTCACAACTTGACAAAAATTGCGGATTTGGTGTGAGGAAACTGATAGATGTAGAATTTGTGATTGCCAGGTGATACCTGACTTTGATAATACATAATCACATGATCTCTCTGGCAGAAGGCATTGGTGGCCTACACTTGATTTTTTCCAAATACACCCTGAGATTTGTGCTCCAACCTCTAACCTGTCACAGAGTCACTCAAGGCAGAAATATTGAGAAACGCAGCTTGTTTGGCAATGCTAAGTGTAAATGTTATAAAATGTTGGTCTCAATGAAACAAGGTAGTGACAGTGATTAACATATGATGTCTGATGGTCACTCATCACTGAATGTCTCCCTCTTATTGTATGCCCAGAATTCAAAGTCTGCATCAGACTTACACAAGACTAAGAAAGACATGGCTAAGAAGAGAGGTTACATGGGTGCAGAATGGAATATTACACTTAGACAACCAAATGGAAAGTGTGGAGTTGTCAACAGAATAAAGGTTTGTGTATATGCTTAAAGCAGTTCATATTTGAGAGTAATCACAATGTGCTGCAGGTAGTATTGCCAGCCCCATGGCAAAGTTATAAAAGCCATGAAATGTTTTAGGAGTGATAAATAGCAATCAACTTTGATTAAACAAGTTATGAAATTGGATTAATACATGAGAATATTTGTGTTTAACAAAACCTGATGTATTCACAGATTTATTGACAAAAAATGACTCAATTTAGATTGGGGGAAAACCCACAACAACATATTTCATTACAGACTTGGATGTGATTCTACAGCTAGACACAGAGATCAGCCACTGCAAAGAAAGTTACTGACAGCATGCAGGAGCATGATTTGTGATCACTCCTTTGATGAATCTTTTTAAGTTGCTGAGACATCCAGTTATTCAACCATAATAAACAATTTAGATATATGTGAAACCCATTTGGCCACACAATGAGGACCAGGAAACGCTCAATTAACTTAAGTAATTTATTTCTAATCAGTAATTAAGCCAATATATATGCATGCCATGAAAATGTTAAAAAGTTACAGGATTACAGCTGGCAAGCTGAAATATCACAATTGGTTCAGTCTCATCAAATTAAGATACAAGGCAATAACAACCACAGCAATACAGAAACTGAGAATTAGAAATAGGTGTTCCCTAGAGAAACCCCTGCTCTCTTTCCTAAATGTTAAATGATTCTAAAATCATCTAATCAGGACTCTAAATAAGGAATAAGGATGGCTTGATTTAAAACGTAGAGAAATTTGGAAATGCGAGGTGTAGAAGTTTTCCAGAAAAGGTATGTGTTTAGCATGAAGCTTCACACTAGCAAGATGGAACATGACAGACAAGCCAGGAAGAAACTGCGACACGGAGGGTTGGCCTCTACAGTATGCTGCATGAGCCAGGGACCTTTCCATCCTACCTTTCTCTGCCTTTCAACTCATGCACAAAACGTCAGTTAATTGCTTGCTATTTGGATTAATCCCTTTAAAATCCTATTAGTACGGTGAAGGAACATGGATGATCCTGACAGACAATGGCTTCCTCTGTACAAAGGGAGACCCAGGTCCTCTGTATCTGTGATGAGCTGCTCCTACTATGGAAGTTCTGGCTTCTACCAGTATTGCCTATTTTAAATTTTTAGACTGGTCGAGGTGCCGTAGAAGCTTGTCCGAGAGGGAAATCAGCACAGCTAGATGCTTGCTTTGTGAAATTGATCAACTCTGCAGTTGCTTTACTTGCCTCTCAGAAGGCCCGCTGATATGCCTCCATACCGAATTCCACACTCTTACAATGTTTAATTTGGCAGTGTTCTGAAGGCTGTCCAACTAATCCTCCAATTCTACAAACAGCGACTGAAGGGGGACAAAGGGATACTTTTAGTTTGTGGAGGGATGACCCTTTCACTATTTATATCTCCTCAATGCATTCGATTTTGTCTTTTTATTCCTTTTTCATATGCTTTTATTACCAGTTTTTCATGTGTGCCCTTTTTATTTTTCATTTATTTGTGGAACCCTTCCCCTGCTCTGGCATTGCAATGATTTTAATTAATCATGCAATAAAAAGATCTATCTATCTATCTATCTGTCTATCTATCTATCTATCTATCTATCTATCTATCTATCTATCTATCTATCTATCTATCTATCTATCTATCTATCTATCTATCTATCTGTCATACTTACAAGAACAAAGGAAGCAGAGAGGTATGTACTCCTTGAAATCTAAGGGGATTCTACCTTAACTTCTAACAGCATAACATTAATTAAATCAAACAAGACCTTCAACATCATATGTATCTCCTTCCTTCCCACCATGAGTCAATCAGCTCCTTTTCTGTCATGTGCATGTGCAACATCACCTCAATTTCCCATCCCACAGAACTCAGCTAGTTACTGCAACCTTGAACATTCCATGTTACAGGTGCACAATGAATAGGAAAATTCAGCTGTTCATTAGATCTTCACTTCTCTTGCCAACATTTCTCTTCTTAGACCTTACTATCAGCAAACTAATACATAGAATAATACTCTTTTTCTCTAGCTAAGAAAGCAGAGAAACCCACCTGCAAATAAAGAAGACATTATCAAAGCAAAATACATTTAAAAATTAAGGCCTTTAGTCAGGCTAACTTTAACCAACAATGAATGTACATTTCGAATACATAGTTATATATGCATACTCATACTTGTCAAAATAAATGCTGAACAAGAATAAATAATACGTTTTCTTCTACAAACACAACGTGTAAATATAAACGTAAATAATGGATACATGTAAGCATCTGAAATTAACATTAGTGTGCATGTATATAAAGCTTCAGTCTTTGATTGGTTAAATTTCACTAATGCATTTAGATACGCACATGTTAATTTTATTAAGGCACCCAATAAATATAATGTCAAACATGAATACGTACCTGCGCACTGATGACGTGTAAAGGTTGGAGTCTGAATTGCACTGCTCCACTACAAATAATAAGTATAGTTAACAAAGGAGAGTGGTCCACTACCAAATTCCTGTAATCAGTGAGGTTGTGCTACAGGGGTAGAGAACGACTCAACCTTTGGCCACAGGACTCAGCTGGTGTTGGTGTTTCTCGCTTTCATTGGCTAAAGGCAGTGAATAGGGTCAGTGGTAAAACTAGAGGCACAGAGGAGGGTGAAGTTGCTTGCAAGGTAGAAAGTTGTTCCAAGGGCTCCTACCTTAGGGCACAAGTCCATGGCCTGCGTACGGCCAGTGATCATGGGATGACGTGGTCATTAAATTTATGCATTTTTACAAATGAAATGCAAAACATTTCAGAAAAATGCAGTCACCCAACAATCACGCCATGGTGTGGTATCGTCGCAGATGTTTTGCAAATAAGTTGCTGGCATTTCAACTGTAAAATGCATCCAGTTGACACGAAGCTGTACTTTTCCAGAAGTTAGATGTGTGTATGCAACCATAGTAAATTCTTTCTCATGAGAACCGACTTGCTCAAGGAGACGTTCTTGCTGAATGCAACAGTGTAATTCATAATAGGTGCAAGGCTGACTAGAGTAGGAGAAAACAATGGAGACACTGACTGGAGCGCAAAGTGTAACTTTTCTTACCTGACATTCCAACCGATGAAGATGTCAATAACATGGACCAATCAGCAACATGAGAAAATTCTGGAAAAGTGCGTGAAGAGTTATTGGACAGAGATAATGATGCACCAATTATTATCCAATGAGGAGTTAAGGGCAAAATTAGGCAGTTTTGATTTAACCGCACGACCCAAGGAAAGAAGAGGCCTTTTTCTTTTGAGACTTTTGCCATTTATTCTTCCTGTTACCTTAAACCATCCTCTACCCGTTTCTTACTTATACTTACTTCTCCTCCGTATGGGGGAAGAGTCCTGTTCCTTAGCTATGCTATATCGAGACTTTGCCCCGTCCTATCTTTGCTGATGGCAAATCGACTGATGTCCTCAGGGCAAAGACTGAAGCTGTTTGCTGATCTGTTGGATTGGTAACTATCTGATGCAAAATTTAAATTATCTGTTTGCCTTTCCTTTCTAGGTACCAACTGCTATTTTGATTGTGGCCTTAGTTTCGATGATTTTCAAATTCGTGTTTGCTAAAATGTTTTGCATGAAGCCCAACATGCTAATGCTAATTTGAGGTCAGTTAATGCGTTCACGAACATCTTGTGCAAATAGACAAAAGACTGAGTTCATGCTTTGTTGAATCATGTATTACTGAGACTTTGTTAAGTTGCTTCACATTAATGACGTGTCTAAATTCTGAATGAATATTCTCTATGCTTTGATTAATTGTATTCTAAATTGCAAATTAGAAGAGTTCTAATGAGGTTTATTTCCAATGAGATTAACAGAGATGATATTAGATTGTAACAAATAGGGAAATAAATATCCTACCACTTAACTAGTTTGTTGTGGTTATTCGTGACTGAAAGGTCATGGTGTGTTTAACTATTGATTCTTATTAAATGTCATTGATTAGCTTGTTGATTAGTCCTTGTAAATACTGACTGGGTTATTGATCTATTGAATTGTGATGCCAAAAAGACACCTCGTACTGGGAAGTCCCGGAACGTGGTCCAAAGGTTCGTCGACCCAGGCGTGTCTCCTTGTAAGTTTACTTATCAAGGCTCTGATGCCCTATCAGAAGCGATTTGAAGCGTAATGAGTGAGCCCACATTCTCAGGAGAAGATGGAATTATTTGGACAGCCTTCCCCCGAAAATGTGTCAATGGATAAAACTATGCTTTTTATAGCACAATTTTGTAAACACATCTTCTAGAAAGCCAAATGGTTTACTGACAGTCTAGGAATCTTCTAAAACTTCTTGACCGTACACAGAACCCACAAGCATAATTAAACTACACCAGCACATTATGCATGGTGTAGGCACTGAGAAACAATTTTGAGTTTCAAGAGTGCATGCACGGGCATGTTTTAATTGGTTTAGTAGCAGCATCTTGCTGTTTGAAACTTACACGTATGATAAAGATAAGGTGCAACTGAACTTAGGGGGTATCACCTTATTGTTGCACTATATAGCATGACCAAAATGTTACTACCACTACATCATCCCAACCATGATATTGCATGGTACGTCTAGTTACGTAGATTAGATTTACTACTCGTAACTAAGAAATCGATATTATCAACTTCAATACATTGAAGTACTACTAATTATTTTAACCGTAAAAAAATAAGGATACTACAGCTAATAATGCCAACTTGTTTAGTGATTCATGTAATACAACTAAAAAGGCAATTCTGTTTGAAAGAAACACTTAAGAAGCCAAACAGGCCCAGCATCATAAGAATTTGCTTCTTGTTGTTCCCAACAAAACATTTCCAGGGATGATGGACAAATTACGAACAAGAATCCATCACTCTAATGCAGAATGTACCACTATCACAAGGGAACCATAATATATATCTTTTTTGTTGCTAAAGTAAAAGGACCGGGGTTTTTAACGTTTTTTTTTATAAAAAGGGGCATTTTTACACGCAAGCTCTGTTTTTTGTTTGAACACTAAAGATGTTACAGAGCTCTGTCGGACTGCAAAATGTTTTTCAGTCATTTAAAAAAATAACTGTATTATTCTGAAATTTTTAACGAATAGAATAATTTTAGTTTTTTATTCCATTAATTAATGTATACATTATTATGCATTTTTGTTCTGGTTCCATTGAATTGAACAATATATTTCTTCATTCATTCTGTGGGCGATACCTCTCAGACCATTATATCCATGCAAATCAACTCTTCAAATTACTACAAACAACCATAGGTCTGCATGTAAGGTGAGGAGATGGAGGCTGACCTCCCAGTGCCGTATCAGTGCAGCTGTAGCCCCCAATGAACCAAGGATCGACTTTACAATAACTGAGGGGCTAGGTGTCCAGAGATGTCCAGTGGAATCCAGGCCTGCCAATGTGCCAATCCACAACTAAATGTGCAGCCCAATGATAACACACTGGACATTTCATCTGGTTGAATAGCAAAAACCTATAAAGCAATGCCTGCTTGATCTTAGATTGTGTGTTAGGGACCCCTGCATAAATTTTGAGCACTTAAAAAGCTATATTTTATTTTACAATGTTGAAGCAGATATGTTAATTAAAATTATGAATGTATGTGAAAATGATAGATAAATTAAATGTAGAAAATTAATGTGCACGTTTGAAAATGTACCCACGGAGAGTGGTAACCAACATTCACGAATTGTACTAAAAATGACTAAAATTATGTGAAATGTTGAAAATTCGTAATAATAATGTAGTAATATGCCATATTGAGATGTATAACTTATGTTTTGCATTATATTGCAGAGTTAATTTAGCCGAAGTTGTGGCCTAATTTTGCCAGGCCTCATGCAGAAGCTGAATAATCGTGCACTGTAGAAAAGCTGATGCGTTGAACTGACCATGAACCACTTATGTTAATAAAATCTGCTTAGCTAGAATATTCTGCAATGAACCGACGGGCAGGAGATTGGGGAATCAAATTTGTATCAAACTCAGTGAAAAGCAGACGAGATGTACGTTCCCAGGACTCGAACAACAGAGACACTGACTGGAGAGGAATATGCAACATTTTCGATACCTGATAAGCCAGATGATGAGGACATAGTGCAGTGAACCAATCGACAACCTGAGAAATATAAGAACTCATAGATTTGTAAAATAAAAGACACTGGCTAGCGTCACATATGGGCTCATGCTCTTGAGAGCCTGATGCCTTGCTGATTGATTGATGACCTGAAGACGAAGACCTACTTTGTTGCTGATCCATACCGTGGTTAGGTAGCTATGACAATGTGACTGATTGACTTTTATACCTTTTCTTTCTAGGTACCACCTGCGCTGTTTTATAGTTTTCTTCTAGCTAGATGTTTTCCAAATTCATGTTCTAAACTGTTTTCGCATGAAGTCCCACATGCTGATGCTAATCTGGGTTAGGTAGGGTTCCTATTCTGAGACATTGACGAATACGGTGACAAATGATTGATTTGCTGAACTCTGCTATTCATGTTAACAGATTCTTCTTTATTGGCTTATGTTGAGGCATTAGAAGGTATGCTTTCTCAAGTACTGATTAGGTTATGTTATTGGTGGTCACTAATGAATTAATCTTGAGTGAATTGAATAAAGCTTGAATTAACCTTATGACTTAGAAATGTAACATATAGGGAAATAAAATTGAGAAAACGTATAATTGAGTTGTGGTCATTCATGAGATGTTGATGCTATGTTTTGCTTATTTGATTACTGATTATGTACTGATTTTTTAGGGTCATTGGTTACACCATAGCTAGGATACTCCATGCAATCCAAAAGGTTAATCGAACTATGCACGTCCTCTTGTAAGTTTACTTACTAAGGGCCAGGCGCGCTAACAGTTTTTGGTAGCAGCTTGATGGTTAGTTTCCTTGGAGAACTAGTTATGTGGTGACCAATGGTTATGGTGGTAGTTTAAATTAGGGTTAGTTATTCATTTTTTATGAGGTTTGAATTTTGTTTTCTGAAATGGCAATTGTAGCAAGAATGATGTCCCCTGAAGCACAGAAATGACTTTCCCAGATCCTGGATCCCGCTAGTAAGGTTGGATGTGTTATCGCTGTATTTGTGATAGTGTGAAAGTGCTAAATTGCACTTGGAAATGCTTATGCAGAACGCAGGTGAATTGTGATGTATGTGAGGAAAGTAGAGAGTCTGCGTACTTCAGTTGAGGTTTAGTAGGAGTGTGCGTGCTCTGAAGTATGAGAGTAGGGAAGTCTTCGAACTTCATATGTGTGTGCCGCTTTGTGCTACAAAATTGTCCACATGGTTGTTGGTGATGTACGGACCCTGCATGGTCTAAGACTCCGGAGTATATTGACAAGTGTAGGAAACACTTGGGTTTATGTTGTAATCTGTCTGGTTTAGTAGGTTGATCGGGCGTGGTCAACAAGTCGGTGAGTAAGTTAAGTGAGTAAGGAAAATTTACAACTGAAATTTGGCGAGTCCTATGTGCACCAGGACAGACCCATTGATCAGTTGAGAGTAAAATATGCGGGTTGAATTTTGCTTGTGAATGTGGGAGACTGGAAAGAGCAATAGCTGCATGTGCGAAAGGGCCATCAGTGAAAATCTGTAAAGTCTCTGAAGCGATTGTGTACCTTCCTGTAGTAAACCAGCAGGTTTGTTTTGGGTATTGGTTTTTGGTTAGTGGTCACAATAATTTTACATTAGGGTTGTGTGCGTTGAAGATCAGGAGGACAAACCGCAAGACTTTGTCAGCCGCAGTGTGTGAGTGTGACGTCAGAGTGAGCCGCGCTGGGATAGGTTGGTTAGTGAGAAGAGTCGCGAGCGGATTGGCAGCCGCCTGTTAAAGGCAATTGATCGAGAAAGTGGGTGAAGGGAATCTTGACAGTAAAAGACATTTACTTATTGAATCGATTAACTACAACAGAGAAAGATGAAGTTTTTCAAAGCGTTTAGGAGTGCCATGAAAGCCGATAGTTGCATTAAGGCGACATTGGGGGAGCCGACCCCACCGGAAGATTCTCCAGCATTTATTGTGATGGAGGAGCGAGGTGTCACGCCATATCTTTGGTTAAAGCAGTGGTGCAAATTGACAGAGAAACAGGGAGCTTTAGAATTTCCAGAGCATGGAACATTTAATTTGAGAATTTTGGATCAGTTGCGAATTACATTATATGAGATGAAGCCTCTTCCGAGACCAGCACAGTTAGAGGCATTAGCGGTTTGGGAGCTCATTGCAAGACAACAGCAAGAAATGAAATTCCAGAGGAGAATAAGGAAGGTAGAGAAGTGCTTAGCAGAGACAAGATGGGATTGGGAACAGAAGAAGTCGGGAATGGAGACATTGCAGGGTGTAAAGTTGTTTCCTGCTATCACAGAGGAAGATGAACCAGAAGAAAAAGAGGATACTTATGTGGAAGAAGAAGATTCAGACATTGAGGATCTTATTACTCAGGTATTGAGGGACCGACCTCCACCATGTGCGATACATGAAGGGGGTCCAAGTACTAGTTCTGCTCCAACTGCCCCAGCTCAAGTGTCGGGGACAGTGGGACCAGTGCAAACAGATAATGGACAGGTACAAGGGATAGTGAAGAGTACTCCTAATGCAGTGACTACTTTGGTAGTCCAAGCGCAGATGCACCCCCGCCAATACAGAGAATTTATCCAGAAGTACCAATTCTTGAGACAACTTTGAACTTAGTGCTGCTGAGGGAGCAAGTGGTTCTGAGGCCAATATTAGTTCAGACCGAGCCAAATCCAATGTTGTTGCCTCAGTCACAGCCACAGGGTTTGCCGAAGTTCACACCAATGACAGGGACACAGTCAGATATGACACCAGTAATGAACCAGAGTATGGGGGTAGCCCTTCCACAAAATGCGGATGTCAGAGCGGCACCAGATGCGATATCGCTGCTGATTACTGTTGGTCCAGCTGTACCATTGTTTGCGCAGAATAAGCCGATCGCACGAGAACAAGATGAAATGTCACAAAGCCTCGTGAGGATGGGGTTGAGAGATCATGTGCAGGTAATATCATCTATGAGTCAGACCTTTGATGGATCCAGGCCATTAAAGGACCTTAGTCTACTTGTTGCGCTTCCAGAAGCGGTAAATGGCCCGAGTGTAAGTCAGAGCTTGAAGCTTTTGACACCGCAAACTCCAGATGCAGTGATACAACAGGTGCCATTGCCGAACGCAAGTAATGTTTAATTACAGGGATTAACAGCACAGCAGTTAAATGAGTGGTTAGACAGTCTGAGTTCCCCTCGAAATACATCCAAGTGTGAAGAGCAGATTAATCATATAAGACTGGCTACCGAAATAACCGAATTAGTTGAAGGATCAATGGGATTGTATAGGTTAGAATCCTGTACAGAAGAAGAGCTGAGATATTTGTGTCCGAGAATTACGAGAGAAGTGGGCAAGATACATCAGAAGTTGGCAGATTTGGCAGATAAACAAAAAAACAAAACAAAGCACTTGAAACAAAGCTACAGGTTAGATTTTGAGGTGAAAGATTTCGAGCACATGAGGTCAGCAGGGATGAAAGAGCATCTTAAAGAATTCTTGCAGAGTGCTCAGATTTGGGGAGCATTAGAGAAGTGGGAAGGCAGATGGGGAAAGAAGAAGGATAAACAAAAATGAGATTCACAAGAAGGATATGAAAGTATGCAGAAAGAAAAGGATCCAGTAAAATTTTTACCAATGAGGGAAATTCCAGGAGGGCAATTCGTTCATGTTCCCTGGCACAGGAGTGATATTCTGTCATTGACAAATGATTATCCAAAACTGAGAGAGAAACCGGTTGAGTGGTACCAGCAGACAGATAGATTTGTGAAGCTTTCGAAATGTCTGTGGGAAGACTTGAATACTTTGTTGGAGATAGTAGTGCCAGCTGATTTGTGGGTTGAATGAAAGAGGGTAGTGGACTGGCCGACGAGTGAACCAGAAAGAGATAGAGTTACAGGTGCACTATCACCTGTAGTGATGAAACATTATTATAAGGTGATTGAGTTCCTGAAGATGAGAATCTGGCCTAAAAATATTGATTGGCAGAGAATTGACAGGACAGTGCAGTAAGTAAAGGATTCAATACATACTTACTATGAGAGATTGCGGAAGGTGTTCAAGGAGTACAGTGGTAAGGAAGCGATTGAGCTGAAAGATATGTTGCACTTTGTGTTCAGGTTTGTAGAAGGATTGAGACCTGAAATAGGTCAGAAGATTAAGAGTAATTTGATTTGCTGGCAAGCGAAGCCGATCGATGAGGTATTGCAGTATGCAAAATACTGTAGTGATGAGATTGAGTTGAAGCAGAAAAAGTTGAAGGAGAACGCAATGGTGATGCAAATTAAGGCAGCTCAAACAGGAGTGCAGGGAGCTTTAGTGCAACAGATACAGCAACAGCAGGGAACTGTTATATTCCAACCCCAAGCCAGAGGTAGGGGTCGTGGAATCAATATGAATCATGTTCTGGATTTGAGTACTGTAGTGGTTCAGAATGATGTGCAAGGAATGAAAAAGATGTTACCGTGTAATCTTTGCGGAAACATGGGACACTGGAAATGGGAGTGTCCGTTGATGGTGCAGGATGGTGTTGTTCAGTAAAGTGGTGATGTCAATACATTTCAAACTGTGAAAGGTCCAAGAATGAGAGGACTTAATCAGAATTTTCAGAATAACATGAATCAAGTGCAGAATTTTCAACCCATGCAGCAGATAGCAGATGCAAATGCCTCGTGCACAAATGACACAGTTGCAACCAATGCAGCAGCAAGTTCCTATGGTACCTAGACAGCAAATGCAGATACCTCAAGCCCGATGACACAGCAACAGATGATTCTTACTCAGCAGGTCATAGGTCAGAAACAAGACAGAAGTAGTGACACAGTGCACCAATTCCCATTACATAGTGAAAATGAAATAAATGACGAATGGATGTGTGACAGTTCGGATGAGGAGCCATGTATGCCTGCAGCATCCCTAGAGGTAGATCAGAGAGGACCTTTTGTGAAAGGAAAGGTGACGGGTCATAGAGTCTCATTTCTGGTGGACACAGGAGCTACGCGCTCCATAGTAAGAAGTGGGGAAGTTCTGAACTTACCTCTTTCAGGCAAAACAGTTCAGGTTGTAGGGGTAGCGAATAGACAGTTGATAAAGCCGATCACAGATCCAGTACAGGTTGAGGGTGGCAATTTCCAGGGACTGTACAAGTTTGTAGTCTGTGACTTAAGCCCAGTATCCCTGCTGGGCAGGGACTTTGTTGTGCAAGACCAGATGTTCAATTAGTTGTTCAACTGCTGGAATAGAGGTTCAGACGAATAGTGATAATGAGGAAGAATAAGCTACTGAAACAGAGAATGAAACCATTAATGAAGAGTACCCGTTGATTGAGTTTTTCCCGAAGTTTACTGTGAAAGAATTGCATGCAGACTTGCAGGGAACAGTGCAGGAAAATGTGGAGGATCTGACAGGTAAAGAAGTGGGTTTGATCAAGGGAGTGGAGCCGATTAAGATCACTTTGAAGCCGAATTCACTGTTTCCGCAGCTCCCACAGTATAACATGGCACAGGATATTCTGATGAAAGTGGCGCAGATAATTGGAGATTTTCTGAAGCAAGGGGTTTTGAAAGAAGTGTTGAGCAGTCCAGGTAATTCACTGATAATGGGCTTAAAAAAGCCTTGTGGGAAAGTGCGTATTGTGCAAGATTTGCAAAAAGTGAATGACATGGCGGTCAAGTGTTGTCCTGTAGTGTCAAATCCAGCAGTAATACTGTTTCAGATTCCATGCGATGCAGAATGGTTCACAGTGGTTGATTTGTCACGAGCTTTCTGTTCTGTGCCTCTTCATGAGGATAGTCAGTTTCTCTTCAGTTTCAAATTCCTAGACAGAGTCTACAGCTGGTGCATGCTTCCTCAAGGATACACAGAGTCACCGTCTCTGTGCAATCCGATCTTGAAAAAGAATCTGGAGTCATTGGAGTTACCATACCAATCGACTCTAGTGTAGTACATTGATGACTTCCTGATTGCGTCCAAAACGAGGGACGAGTGTAAGTACGACTCAATTGCCCTATTGAATCATTTGGGAAAGTTCGGACATAACCTTTGAAATTACAGTACTGTCAGAAGTCAGTGAAATATCTGTGACACCAAATTGAGAAAGGGTCAAGGAGAATTTCCGGAGAAAGGATCACAATGATACTGCAGAGAAGTCCCCCGACTTCACAGAGAGATGGCAGAATGTTTCTGGGAATAGTAGGTTATTGTCGTCAGTGGATTCCAAATTTTGCTGAGATTGCCAAACCATTGCAGCAGCTGACACATAAGGAGATTATAGATCCCATTACTTTAGATCAGGATCAGATGAAAGCATTCACTGAGTTGAGAGTGTTGGGAATGCCTGATTACACGAAGCCATTCACATTGTTTTGTCATGAACGTGATGCCTGTTCTTTGTCTGTCTTGACACAGGACCATGGAGGTGCTTATTGCCCAGTAGCCTATTTTTCAGCTACCTTGGACCCAGTCTTGGACCCAGTCGCAGTCCAGGATGTTTGTGCGAGGTTACAGCAGTTGGTCAAAGCCCATCACAGTGTGAGGGAGTGGTGATGGGATACCCATTGACGGTAATGGTTCCTCACTCTGTTGAGATCTTACTGACAAGGACGAAAACACAGTATTAAACTGGTGCTAGACTGACAAGGTATGAGACGAGCATTCTAGGTGCTCCAAATGTAACATTGAAAAGATGTACAATGCTGAACCCGGCAACATTGCTTCCAACTGATACTGTTGAAATTGAAAAGAAGAAAGACATTGAGCATGATTGTCTTGAGGTAACAGAATTGTGCACAAAACCCAGACCAGATATCAGAGATACACAATTGGAAGAAAATTACCAAATTGTCTTTGTCGATGGCTCATGTCTCAGAGATGGTACAGGAAAATTGAGAGCAGGATATGCTGTGTGCACGATTATAGGTGTGTATTCTGCACAAGTAGCAGCATTGGTAGCTCTTACTAGAGCGTGCCATGTATCTGCAAGAATGAGAGTTACCATCTACACATATAGCCAATATGGATTTGGAATTGTTCATGATTTTGGTCAATTATGGTCGCAAAAAGGTTTCCTGACCTCTATTGGTTCACCAGTGAGAAATGGCGACAGAATAAAAGAATTGCTGTATGCAGTACAGTTACCTGAAGAAATTGTCGTGGTGAAATGCAGTGCACATCAAAAGACACAGGACTACATCTCACTATTTAATGGATATGCGGATCAAGTCGCAAGGTTTTGCGCATTGAACTGTATATCGTTCAAAGATAAGTGGGAACTGATGTCAGAAGAAGACAATTCATGCACAGGTTTTGCATTGAAAGTGATTGATACATTGGAAGAGTTAAAAACATTGCAAAATAATGCTGACAAGGAAGAGAAACGACTTTGGTCAAAACTAAAATGTGTCCAAAGAGCTGATGAAATCTGGGTTCCCGAGGAGGGTGAGATGGTTCTGCCAAATAGTTTACTGTCACAAATGACCAGGTACTACCACGGACAGGCACACATTGGGAGGGATGCCATGGTTTGATTTTTCAAGATTGACTGGTTCAATCCTAAATTTAGACAGGCAGCAGAGGCAGTATGTCATAGCTGTATAGTTTGTCAGCAGCTAAATGTGGGAAAAGGGACAGTGGTGAATTTGAGCCACATACATTGGAAGAGCAGGAGGACCTTTCAGCAGAATGCAATTGGATTTCATTGAGATGCTGCGTGTGGAGGTTTGAAGTACGTGTTGGTGATTGTGTGTATCTTTAGTCACTGGATTGAAGCATACCCCACAAGAAGGAATGACAGTCTCACAGTTGCAAAGTTATTGCTTAGGGAGTTGATACCACGTTTCAGGTTTCCGATCTTCATAGAATCAGATAGGGGAACTCACTTCAATAAAGAGGTGATTAGGTGTGCAGCACTAAACATTGAGCAGAAGTTGCATTGTAGTTACCGCCCTGAAGCATCAGGACTAGTGGAACAGATGAATGGTACCTTAAAATCAAGAATTGCAAAGATGTGTGCAGCTACGAATCTGAAATGGCCAGATGCATTGCCTTTGGTGTTGATGTTGATGAGAAATACACCTGACAGGAAAACAGGGCTGTCGCCCCATGAGATTCTCATGGGAAGGGCAATGAGATTACCAGCAGTTCCAACCAATGCACTTGTAAACATTACAGATGATATGGTGTTGGACTACTGCAAGGGTCTGGCTGATGTGGTTCACTCTTTCTCTCAGCAGATGCAGGCCACCACCTAGCCACGATCCAGGCCACAATCTGAGAGCCCGAGACTGGGTGGTCTTCTGAAAACATGTTCGCAAGACGTGTTTAGAGCCACGATGGAGAGGGCCTTACCAGGCGGTCCTAATGACTACAACAGCTGTGAAGTGTGCAGGACTCCCAAACTGGATAAACGCGAGTCATACAATGAAAGTGGCATGTCCACAGGATCATGAAGAAGTGTTGTTGAGAGCACCAACAACAGCGAAACAGGTTGCTGCACCTGAACCAGGACCGGAGCCAAGAGAGCCTGAACTCGAACAAGAACTTGTGTAAGATGGTTCTATTAACCCTGTAATGGACGAAGATGAAGAATTGCAAGGGGGTGCAGAAGAACCAATCTTAATGGATACAGCAGGAGAGCCTCACGCAGCAGAGGTTCTCCCAGAAGCAGACAGTGTGGAAAAGCAAACAGAGCAAGTGCCAGACCAAGAGGGGGAAAGAGTTGAGACAGATCAAAGTCAAAGTGATCCGAGTCCTCCTGAGCCCATTGCAGGTCCATCAAGAGAAAACACTATACAGAAAGAGAAGGAGAAGAGTCCATTCCTGAGAAGAATACTGACAGAAGGATTGAGAAAAGGAGATAATTGGCCTGAATCGCAAGTAGGGAAAAGAAAGGAATTGGTCATAAATGAAACAATAGAGGAAGAAGTAGATACTACGAGAAAAGAAGAATTGAGTGAAGCAGAACTAAGTGGTGACCAAAAGTTGAAAAGAAAGAGAATAGCAAGTCGGCGTTACGCAGGTCCTGAATGGGCATATGCAACTATTAATAAATGGCAATACGAGTTCATGTCCTTTTGTTTTGATAGAGAGGTTCTGAGTCAGTACTTTGATGTAACCTGAAGGGAAACAAGAAACTGATTTGTTGAGCCAATCTGAAAAAACCTCAAAGAGACTGTTGGAAAATAAACCGAAAGACACATTGACAACCTGATTTGACATAAAACTGGATGTGACAAGCTGCTAATCGATTTTGACAAAGGAATAGGGTTCTTGGATGTGAAACTGAACTGTGAGAGAATAATTTTTCCTTATTTTTTTATTTTTACTGCACTATATATATATATAAGAGTTTCTTCTGCTTTCTGATTCTTTACAGATCATGGCTCAGTTAAATAATGAAGTTAGGAATGCTAGGCGGTATAAGTATATGAGCATTGGGTTAGCGATTATGTGTGGATTTTTCTTTTAGTGGTGATTGTGGGAATGTCTGTTCTTGATGCGAAAGGAGACAATCATGCTTCTGTTCCTGAAACTACTACTAACAGCTTTAGAGAGGTTTAAGTTAGATGAGAAGTATTTACATGAATATACTAATGCTCAAGGAGAGCTTTCTTCTAACGTTTTCTATTGTTTGTTGAGTGAATATGCTGAGACGATGGATGCAAGTGATTGTCTTGTGTGTACGCAAATTCCTTCGTCAGTAGAGGAAGGAGTTACGTACCACAGCTTACCTTTAACCTACAGAATAAGCTGTCGTCTGCTACTAACAAGGTTCTATAATCAGGAGTATATACAGTATTTTTACTCTGATTATGATCTAGTGCAGAGTAGCTAAAGAGCATGATTTAGTATTAGGTAGAGGATTATTTGAGCCTACACTAATGTTTGGAACCTCATATGCACATAGAAACAATCTTACATGCTTGCTTACACCTTTAGAAAATATCTTCATAGGGCATACTGATGACAGGAGAAAAGCATTAAAAGAAAAATTAGAAGAAGGCTTATAGAAAAGGACTTGTAAGAATGATTATGCTTACACTGAAGTTAAAACGCAAGGGAAATTAGCATTAGATGCATTACACGTAGGAAAGCTTTGTATACATAGGCCAAAATCATGCACTGACACTTTATTTGTGGGAACGAGTGAATGTAGGCATGTGTTTGTGTTTCAGAGTAAATGGACTTTTATGTTGAATGGTCAGGACCGTGCTATTCCTGGTATCTATTATATTGTGGACTTAATGCTTATTACCGTCTTCCAAGAAGATGGTATGGGACATGTTATTTGGGGAAAGTTTTCCCAAAGATTTATCAGATAGATGACTTAAAGAAATTTGCGAAATTGACTAAATTACAACATAAGTGACAGAGGAGGGAAACCTCTTCTGCTATTGTGGGAGATATATTTGGTGCGGTGATTTCTTCACTGGGAGTCATCCTGAATTTGATCAAGATACGAAAGTTGTCTACTATTGTGGATAACATGCTGACAAACTTTACAGGGGCAATACTCCTGATAGATACAGAATTAGCCGAGGATAGAGCTATGAAGCTTCAGAATCACCTTGCTTTACACATCCTTTTAGCGAAGGATGGCGGAGTTTATAAAATGATTAACTCTAGGCATTGCTGTTCATACATCCCTAACAATAGTAAGGATATAAGAGACTTATTTACTAACCTGACTAACTCGAGTAAGGATTTGAAAGAATTGAAGGAACCAGGGGCCAGATGTAGGAAACGATTTGCGACTCGCAAACGGCAAAAATGGCCGTTTGCAAGTCGCAAATGTGAGTTTCCTATGCAGAAATGCATTTTGCGAGTCGGGACCGACTCGCAAAATGCATTCCGACTCGCAAAATAGGAAGGGGTGTTCCCTTCCTATTTGCGACTCGCAGTGGGATGCGTACGCGGTCGCAAATGGAGTCGCAGTTACCATCCACTTGAAGTGGATGGTAACCCATATTATTTTTTCAGGGCAGGTAGTGGCCCAAGGGACCACTCCCTGCCCTGAAAAAATACCGAAACTAAAGGTTTCGTTTTTTTTTTTAAGTGCAGCTTGTTTTCCTTTAAGGAAAACGGGCTACACTTAAGAAAAAAAAACTGCTTTATTTAAAAAAAAAACTGCTTTATTTAAAGCAGTCACGAACACAGAGGTCTGCTGACTGCAGCAGGCCTCCATGTTTGCGAGTGCCTTGACTCGCTATGGGGCCGCAATTTGCGACCCACCTCATGAATATTCATGAGGTGGGTCATTGCGACCCCATAGCGAGTCGCAGTCGGTGTCTGAGACACCGTACTGCATACCAATTTGCGAGTCGCACTTTGCAACTCGCAAATATTTTATTTGCTACATCTGGCCCCAGGTGTTTGGGAAAAGGTAGGAAAAGGATTTGCTTCAGTGGGAAATTGGCTTAGTAACATTAGGAATGGGGTATTATTAAAAATCACACAGGGAATATTTATTCTGATTGCTTGCGTATTAGGGTTATGGGGTTCATGTAAATTGTGTCAAAAGATTAAATTGAAAAGGTCCAAACATAATCAGAGGACGGAAGAACAAAACAGGGAAAGAATTTATAGAGAAGATTTGAGAAAGAGACAAAATACAGAAGAGATAGAGTTGTGAAATGATGACAAAAAAATGGTGTGATGACATATTTAGTCATCAGAGGAGGGACTGTTGAAGCAGATATGTTAATTAGAAATATTAATGAATGTTTAAGAATTTTGATAACAAGAAAATGATAGAAAAAATAAACGTAGAAAATTAATGTTCACTGTCAACACCAGAACAGTACGCGCTCTATTGGCGTAAAAAAATGCAAAAAAACATCACTTTCAAAATAACATGATTCATGCATTGTGCTGATATGTTGTATTTTACCCTTTGGCATTGCAGAGTTCAATCCTAAACACTTATTCTTAATATGTTTACAAATACTGTTTCTTTGCAAGGTATTGCTACAGGTTTTCAGAGTGGGTTAGGGTGTGGCCTCTTTCCAGGGCCTTCCAGAGACTTTCCCTGCAACATGCCTGGGCGTGGTTATGGGCTGAGCCAAGACTCTATAAAAGGAGAGTCAGCCCAACCCCCAGTGCTCACTATTCAGAGGTTCCAGTGCAGAAGAGCAGCTATTTCCAGAACTTCAGTTCCAGTGGCCTTTTTGATCTCCCAGTTCTGCTTTGAAATCTTCATTGGTGCATCTTGTTCCTGGGTGGTAAGACGGTAGTTGGGTTTATTCTCAATACCGTTTATTTTATCTAGAATTATCTCATTCTAAGATCTGATCGTTTATTTATGTTAACAATTTGTTTTAAGGTCATAGTCATAAAAAGTGCACTCAAGTATTTTTGTTAAAGTGTGTACATGGATGTTTATGAATCGGCAAGAAGCGCAATTCGTTTATAGTTTTGAAACTCATGTTACATTGCGCGCCAGTGATTCAAGACGAAAGCATCCAGGAAGAGAGACATAGGAAAATGGGCGCTCACAGTAAGTCCATATAGTAGTTCAATTTCAGATAGTGACAGAGGACTTCTTCATTTGTTTATTTACACTGAGTTTTCCTTGCACCTTGACGAGGTCAGTTCTAAGACCTAGGATTATGCTTATATGATTTACATTGCTTAAATGGGTGTTTTCGGGCCGTACATGAATATTAGTTCTAATTTAGTTGTACCTACGTTTGTTTCCGCAGACTATACAAGTCGCTGGTTAAGTTTTTGCTTACATATTTACGTACCTGATTCAAGGTATGTCCCGTGTCTGATGGGAGTTCTAGTGTTGACTCTATTTATAGGTTTCTCACTTAATACTTGGTTTTTGGGATATAACAGACATTGGCTGTTGTCAACTTATCTCGTTTTACCGGGTTCTTTTCTTAGACTTTTGGCTATGGGACTGTGTCTCTCTTTTGTACTCTTTTTATTATTTCTCTTTCCATATTGGTGGTGTGCATACTGATTTTATGTTTTCCCTCACGCAAGGGAATGTCACAATGTGACAATTTCTTATCGCTTTACTTTATAATAATATTGTTGATAATATTTAGGATGGGGGACTCTCTATTTAATTAATTGACATCAAACATGTTCTTTTCTTATTAGCACACCAAGTCACATATGGCATGTTTTTGACTTGCACTAATATCACGATATGCTCTGCTCTTAACAGTCCTTTTGGATATAGATCTCAGATATAGTGGTGTTCTCGTTTTTGCAGCCCTGATGAAGTCCGTAAGAGGGATCTCTCATAGGACGAAACACGTGTTGGCTGTGGTGGCTACATGATTATGAAATTTAAGGACGATTTGCAATTATTATGATGAACTGTATGCTTCAAGAAATAAATTCATTTTGAACTATGGATGGTGTGATTGATTTTCCACACTGAAGATTCGTCATATCACTGACTTCAAACTCTATTTGCATGAGTGCCCTGACATTTTGGCGTCTACATTGCGCGCCAGTGTTTATTGATTCGTTTGAAAAGCTTTGAAATTTTGAGTTGCATTGCGCGCTGGCATTTATTGACACATACATGATTGATCACGAATCGGCAAGAGGCGCGGTTCGTTTATGAAGCTTTAAAAGCTTGTGGTACATTGTGTGTTACTATTTATTGACATTTAAAAGAAGGTTTTGAAGTGGCACGATGTATAATTCAATTTAAGATAATTTCAAAACCTGTCGCTATTTATTGTGCAACCATTTCTTGACTTTGCATGGTGGCATTCGAGTCAGCAGGACATGCAATTTTTTACTAGAGTTTATTTATGTTGTGAACTGCATATTACCATTCCAGGATAATTGCTTGGTACAATTCGAGTTGACAAGTATGGGAAATATTTCTTGAACTATTGAACCCATTGAAAAATATTTCTTCTCTAGTGTTTTAAGAGTGTAATCTGTGTTGAAAACATTTCAAGGAAAATATATATAGGATCAGAAGTTCTAGATGCAATATTATATGCTCCTATTATGCATATTCTTCTTATTCTAGTTCATGCTTGAGTAAGAAAAGTTTTATTTAAATTAATCTTGATTCCATTACAGGTATCTGATCATCACAAAATCTGTTCATTTTTAAAACTGCAATTCAAGATTGCTCAGATTTTCAGAAAGACTATGGCCCTCATTCCAACCCTGGCTGTTTCTGACCGCCAGGGCGGAGGGCAGCGGAAGCACCACCAATAGGCTGGCGGTGCTTCCAGGGCTATTCTGACCGTGGCGGTAAAGCTATGGTCAGAAAAGGGGAACCGGCGGGAAACCGCCGGTTTTCCCCTGGCCCAGGGGATCCTCCATGGCGGCGCTGCTTGCAGCGCTGCCATGGGGATTCCGACCCCCTTCCCGCCAGCCTTTTTCTGGCGGTTTTCACCGCCAGAACCAGGATGGCGGGAACGGGTGTCGTGGGGCCCCTAGGGGCCCCTGCACTGCCCATGCCACTGGCATGGGCAGTGCAGGGGCCCCCTAACAGGGCCCCATACAGATTTTCACTGTCTGCTTTGCAGACAGTGAAAATCGCGACGGGTGCCACTGCACCCGTCGCACCCCTGCAACACCGCCGGCTCCATTCGGAGCCGGCCTCTGTGTTGCAGGGCCTTTCCCGCTGGGCCGGCAGGCACTCCTTTGGCGGGTGTTTATTAATATTTACTTCAGGTTATATTGTGTGTTCTAACCTTTTTCCCATTAAAGGCCTCCTTCCCAGCAGTACCCTTCCTAATCCCCTCTTCCCCTCTTGAACTCTCACAGTGTCTGTGAATTGTCTATCAGAGTCTTGGAGTTGTTCATTAGAGGACGTGTTGGGAACGTGCGCAAACCCCAAGGATATGGTGACTCTGACATTCACGTTTGAAAATGTGCCTACAGAGAGTGGTAACCAACATTCACAAATTGTACTAAAAATGACAAAAATTAAGTGAAATGTTGAAAATGCGTAATAATAATGTAGTAATATGCCATATTGAGAGGTATAACTTATGTTTAGCATTATATTGCAGAGTTAACTTAGCCGAAGTTGTGGCCAAGTTTTGCCAGGCCTCATGCAGAAGCTGAATAATCGTGCACTGTAGAAAAGCTGATGCGTTGAGCTGACCATGAATCACTTATGCTAATAAAATCTGCTTAGCTAGAATATTCTGCAATGAACCGACGGACAGGAGATTGGGGAATCAAATTTGTATCAAACTCAGTGAAAAGCAGATGAGATGTTCCTTCCCAGGACTCGAACAATAGAGACACTGACTGGAGAGAAATATGCAACATTTTCGATACCTGATGAGCCGGATGATGAGGACATAGTGCAGTGAACCAATCAACAACATGAGGGCGGCGAAATATTAGAACTCATAGATTTGTAAAATAAAAGACATTGGCTAGCGTCACATATGGTGGCTAATTGACCAATTAGGTTTTAGAGGATAGGCTGGGTAACTTTAATATAATGTCGTGACACAGGGGGAAAACTTCAGATCTAGAGGGAGAACCGATGGAGAACTGTTGGAGAGATGTTAGAGGCAGATGATCGGTGTGAGACCTTGCTGAAATTGATGCGAGATTCTGTCATTGGGCTCATGCTCTTGAGAGCCTGATGCCTTGCTGATTGATTGATGACCTGAAGACGAAGACTGACTTTGTTGCTGATCCATACCGTGGTTAGGTAGCTATGACAATGTGACTGATTGACTTTTGTGCCTTTTCTTTCTAGGTACCAACTGCACTGTTTTATAGTTTTCTTCTAGCTAGATGTTTTCCAAATTCATGTTCTAAACTGTTTTCGCATGAAGTCCCACATGCTGATGCTAATCTGGGTTAGGTAGGGTTCCTATTCTGAGATGTTGACGAATGCGGTGACAAATGATTGATGGACTGATTTGCTGAACTCTGCTATTCATGTTATCACATTCTTCTTTATTGGCTTATGTTGAGGCATTAGGACGTATGTTTTCTCAAGTACTGATTAGGTTATGTTATTGGTGGTCCCTAATGAATTAATCTTGAGTGAACTGAATAAAGTTTGAATTAACCTTATGACTTAGAATTGTAACAAATAGGGAAATAAAATTGCTAAAACATATAATTGAGTTGTGGTCATTCATGAGATGTTGATGCTATGTTTTGTTTATTTGATTACTGATTGTGTATTGATTATTGATGGTCATTGGTTACACCATAGCTAGGACGCTCCATGCGATCCAAAAGGTTCATCGACCTATACGCGTCCCCTTGTAAATTTACTTACTAAGGACCAGGCGCGCTAACAACATTGTGGAGGGATTTGAGCTGTGAAGACATTTTGCGCATATTAAGGAAGCTTATGAGAGAAAAGGAATCTTGGCCCTTATTACTTTGACGATGGCATCCGCCAATGAGCTTTCAGCTTGGCGTTTATTCTGTAGATGGTAAAAGCGAAGGTAGAGGCTTTGTTTTTGATGTTTGCCGATTGGTATCTCTAAGAGCCATTATAGTGGTGTGTGGTGCAAAATGCTATGGCCTGGGTACCAGCGTTGTTCTGCTTAATTTTTCAACTTCCCATAGATCATTATTTTTGATCTGGCTTCGTCGGCTGACCATTTATGTTGCTGATTATATGTAAGTAGTTAATTTAGTGCTCACTGAAGACCTGCCTTTTTTGATCAAGTATTACCAGATCATCTGCAAATTGGGCAACCTTTTGTAGTCTGATCTTAGGGGGGGAAAGATTGTGCTCTGGCCAAAGCTGATGAAGACTGATGAGGCTGCATAAGAATGGTGCCAGGAGGCAGCCCTGTTTAAGTCCAATGTCTGTGTTATCGGCCAGTTCAAATGAAAAAGGATGGTGCAGCAAACACAAGAGCTCCTCTGCCAAAAAAAGCTAAGAGGAAACCCCCTCCACGCATTGGCGGAAGGCAGTGCATGGCAGTGATTATATTAATGCACAGTATTTATATATTACTTTTTGTTAAAAAAATAGACATTCACTGAAAAAACAAAGGTTATAAATTCATTATTTATATTTATACTTATACTTATCTGAAGAAACTATAACTCATGTCAGAAAGTATTATATGTCTGGTGTTGCCATTTGAGGTATCATGTTTGTTAGATTTGATAGCCTTATGGTGGTCTTCCCCCAACTTTTTGCCTTCCCCCCTCCATTTTTCTGATGTTGATTTTGCTGGTTTTAGGCCTCTGTACACTTTACCATTGCTGACTACTGCTACAGGGTTTGTGCTCTCTCCCCTAAACATGGTAACATTGGCTCCTACCCAATTGGCATATTTACCTTTAAGTCCCTAGCGAAGTTCACAATATGTGCTCAGGGCCTGTAAATTAAATGCTACTAATGGGTCTGCAGCACTGATTGTGCCACCCACATAGGTAGCCCCTTAACCATGTCTCAGGCCTGCTATTGCAAGGCCTGTGTTTAAAGTTTTACTGCCACCTCGACTTGGAATTAAAAATCCTTTTCCAAGCCTTAAACTCCCCTTTTCTTACATATACGTCACCCCTAAGGTAGGCCCTACATGATCCACAGAGCAGAGTGCAGGTATTTAAGAAGCAGGACATGTACTTTTAAATTTGACATGCCCTGGAAGTGAAAAACTCCCAAAGTTGTCTTTTCACTATTGAGACGCCTGCTACTCCCATAGGCCAGCATTTAAAATTCCTTAATATTCTCTTAAACTGTAATTCCTGATCAGAAAGGATTAACTATGTCATGTTTCATATCTTTGGATTGGTAATGATAAATCTTCTTTACGGATACAGTTGGATTTAGCATTAATATCTTAGAAATGCCACTTTTAGAAAGTAGTCATTTCTTTGCTCTTACTGCTCTGTGTGATTTACAGCCTGTCCCCAATACACATATGGTCTGGGCTGGGTGACAGCTAGCTCTGTGCATTCTATCCAGACAGACAGCCACAAACACAGGACATTTAACTGCATCTGCATTCAATTGGCTAGTGATGGGTCTTCCTGGGTAGGAAGGGTGGAGGTGCTCTTACTTACACTTCAAATGGTAGTGGCCTGACCCCACACATAGGACTGATTGCCCCTCACAGATTTCCTGGTAGACAGGACAGGGCTGGAAGGAAACTGGTGCGCTTCAATACTACTCCTTGAAGTTTCCACCACTTCATAGGCACATTTTGATATAAGTACTGGGTCTCTGACCCTATCAAATCAGACACTTCTGGACCTGGAACTGAGTCTCTGACAGAAGAACTGCTGTGCAGCAGAAAGGACTCAATTGGACTCCTTTTCTGGAAGGACTGCCTTTCTGCTTGTTGCTCAGCTGCTCTCTGACCCTGCTGGAAGGACTCTGGCTTCCCACCAGAGTGATCTCCAAAGGCTTGCTGGCTTGCGCCCTGTTCTCCTGCAGTCTCAGGGACATCAAAGACTGCCCACAACTCTCCTGGTGCTGCTGGACTCTGCTCTCTGTGAGTCTCACCCTTGCCTCAAGTGTCCCATCCAAGCTCTGGGCCTCAGAAGTGGGTTCTGCATCTGAGCTCTACAAAAATCAAAGCAACACCTAGTGCAGCAGAAAAATCAGTGCATCGCATCATCTGCGACAACGCAGAGGCTGTCCGATGACAATGGATCCACAGTCTGTGCAGCTCGATAACAATGTCCTGCGCAGTCCCACAGCGACATATTGTCTTCACTTATATGGAGCCAGCCGACAACACAGTGACCGCACTGCCTGATAAATACAGACGTATGGCTTTCTTCGTATCAACACTTTCCTCCATCCAAGGTACTGTTTCTACACACCTAAATAGGTTTTGTAGCCACCCTATCCTGAAGCACAGTCGGCCTGAACTTTGGATTTGCACCTATCCCTCACAACTTTAAGTAACCTTTTGACCGCTAGTGACTTCTAAGCACTGTTTCACATTTAATCTTAAAAAAGTCATGTCTCGACTTCAATTGGGTGGCTATTTGTCATTTTGGTCTTGTTTTAATCAAATAAATATTATCTATTTTTCTAACCTGGTGTGGAGTCTTTTTGTGGTATTTTCACTGTGTTACTGTGTAAGTTGTTGCTCAAATACTTTACACATTGCCTTCCAAGTTAAGCCTGTCTGCTCTGAGCCAAGCTACCAGAGGGTGAGCACAGGATAATTTAGGTTGTGTTGTGACTTTCCCTGATAGGATTGTGGTCCCTATTTGGAGAGGGTGCATACCACTGCCAGCTAGAGATCCAATTTCTAACAATGCTGCTCCTCCTTTTTTTACTACCTGTATATTGAATATTCAATACACTGGATGGCTCTATAGTACATCAAATTTTTACAAAACTGCTTTCCTTGTGGCGATCGCATATGCCCACAGTGTGAGCGAGATCCAGGCACTCTGCTCGCATGAACCATACATTATATTTCATTCTAGCAAAGTGTTCATGAGGACTCACCAGAAACTCCTCCCTAAGGTGGTTTCAGACTTCTATGTCAACCAATTTTTTGGCCAACATTTTTTCGAGATCCTTCTACTCCAGCGGAAGGAACCCTCTATTCTCTGGATGCAAGAAGGGTTTTGAAATCCTCTCTTTACAAGACATGGGACAACCACAGATTGGACCAATTGTTTATCAACTATGGCCCCCTCTGTACAGGCTTAGCCACTTCTAAGCAATCCATTTTGCAATGGATAGTCTCATGTATTTTACTGTGCTATCAAAAGACTAACAAAACACTCCCTGCTAGACCAAAAGCACACTCTACCAGAAGGAAAGCTGCTACCACTGCTTTGCTGCATAATATTCCTATTCCAGAGATTTGCAAAGCAGTAACCTGGAAATCTGTTTATACATTCACAAGCACTACTGCCTAGATTCTGATAAGAGGGCAGGCTTCTCTCAAAAACCTATTCACTTAAATTTTTCTAGGTTATCCTATGTCTCCTCCTTCGCGCTCTGTAGGGATGGGCCTGCTATTCTATTCAGTGCTTATGACTATACAAGGAACAGTTTCTTACTGGTAACACCAGGTCTCTCGTAGGGGAATTTCCATGATAAGTCATAAGCAACCTTCCCTCCTCCCCGCTGGAATAGACAGGGGTGTCCATACAAAATACGTAGGTCTCACATCGCCTTAAAAAAGAACTGAAGTAACTGCCACCAGCAGAGCATGATGAGATACTGGTGGTCTCTGGTTTTTTAAAGGCACGGCCCTTATTTTAACCTTCTCTCCTGTATCTCAATTATAAAAATGGGTTTGTGAGGGGGATTCATTCTGTTTACAAATTACTTTATAATGTACTGACCCTTTTTTTAGTTTATTAGACTTCGGCCAGAGTAGCCCATGTACAAAGGCTGCATTATTTGTCTCTTTCTTATGTGCCTTTACAGGCCTTCCTAAAGAAAGGTGAAAATCTCCACTTAAGAAGATATATTTTTTTTAAAGTGCTCCAGGGTCCCCACACGTGAGCGGGACTATTCAGAGCTAATGACTACACAAAGAAATGACCTACAAGAGAAGGTCGAGTTCCTTTATAAGGTCATGGAACTCCAAGGTGACTTGCAATTTCATTATCATGTTCACTAGGGGGTACATTATCCCATATAATACAGTCACATCACCTTTCCCACAAACCACTTAAAACCTTAAAATCTTGATGCGTAGCTCTTTCATATGAAAGAGCAAGCATGTTTGTAAGAATGATGAATAGAAATAAAACCTATTGCAAAAGTAAGCACATCAAAACCATGTTAAATATTTGTTGTAAATAGGCATTAGAAACGGTCCACTATAAGTAAGTTAAGAAAAATAGCTCCAGTAGCTGGGAATGTGTAGAAAGATGTAGAAAGATTCTAGCTTATTTCTGTCCAAGGAATGCAAAAATAAACATATTCTCTCTGCTTGGCATTGCAAGCTATCAAAATAGAGCAGAAGAAAGAAAAGCAATGTTCAGTTTTCGGTGATTTAAGCAGCTATTCCACTTATGCTCCGTGACCTGACCTGGCTTTCACCTCGGCTGCTGGCTTTGGCAGCAGGCATTGTGACATCAGAACTCAACTGTAATACCCTTGTAATAGGCAAGTTCTGATATGTTTTCTTTCTAATTGGAGACTTGGTGCATTACAAGTCACAGATTATAAAGATATACATATACACACACACATATATATATATATATATATATATATATATATATATATATATACACACATATATAGACATACACATGGCATACTACCTACTGTTATAGTAAGCATTTTTTTGCTTTGCTAATAACTTTGGTGCTTTTCACAAATCTTCATGAAATGTTCAAAACTAGGTGTGCCACTCACTTCAACTGCTTTCTGCTGTAAAGTTTCGGGTGATCTGTTAAGTGGGGGCCAAGAAAAAGAGGTCCCAAAACATACTTTCCCGATGCAATTGCCCATAATGATTTTAGACATGACTACAAGCTGAACGGAATTACACCGAAGAAAGCCAGACCTTGGTCCACAAAGATCTCTTTTTATAATATGGTGTAAATATATGAATCAGTTTTGGAGTTATTAAAGTAAAAAGATTTTGATATCTCTAGAAACGTGCATCTACCGCAGATCCTCCGTGGATATAGGTGGATTTGCAGATCTATGTGCTAACAGCAATGCCATGATTGGATGGCCGCAACCAGGAAGAAAGGTTGCAGCTGATATTTTGTTCATCTGGACTCAGTTCCCACAAGAAAAAATCTAAAAGTGATAGAAGGGGTCAGGGTAGAGGTACCCTAACCCCATGGGATTGATAGAGGAGTCTGAGAGGTACTCCTCGTGGTCAAGAAATTATCCAAAACACTTTTTGGAGTACACAAATATTCATGGATCCACCTGGATACTCCCAGATCCCCAAGGATTCAGGAGGATTTGGGTGGATTTGCTGATCCAGACCCCAATTAAAAACACATACACCCACTCATAGACCCACACACCTACTCACACCCTGGCTCACCCACTCACATACCCACACACACACTCACACAACCACTTACAGACCCACGGATCCACTCACACACCCATACACCCACTCACACACACTCACACACAAAACCACTCACACACCCACTCATTGACTCCCCCACACTTACACACCCATGCAACCACTCACACACCCATACAGCCACTCAAACACAGCCCCACAAAACCACTCCCACCTACTCATTGACCCACACAGTCACTCACGCACCCACTCATATACTAACTCACACAGTCACTTATACATCCACACAAGCACTTACACACTGACTCACAGACGCATACAGCTCACACAGCCGCTCACTGATCAACACAGACACTCACATATCCACTCACACACTGACTCACAAACTGACACACCCACTTACACACCCACACAACCACTCACACACACATACAGCCACTCACACACCCACTCACATACCCACAAAAGCTTTGACACACACACACAGCCACTCACACATCTGCTAACACAACCACACAGCCACTCCCACACCCGCTCATAGACCCATGCAGCCAGTCACACACACACATCCACCACACACTCACACACCCACTTACACACCCACTCAACCACTCACATCCCTCTCATAGACAGGGGCATTATAGTTAGGAAATAGTGTTAAAAACCTTAGAAATTCACTGAAAAAAAAACAAAGGGACATTATGGCTAGGTTCAGATGTTACACAAACAAAACCATAGAAATTGAGCAGTTATAGCTATAACTATCTCAAGTAACTATAACTCATGTCCTGAGGTAACTATAACTCCTGCCCTCACATTGCACTGCTAATCACCCCATCTATTACATCACTTATGGCATCTTCTATGACATCATTGATAATATCACTGTAACATTTGCAGTGGAATTATTGATGAGAAAACTGCATGGTGGGAGTGCACTAGTTATAGTTGTAGTTATCTCAAGTAACTATCACTCGTGCCCTACAGTAGCTATAACTCACTCCACTGCCATGCTCAGCTTTCTCACTGAGCCCTAAGATGGCTGCCACCACTTCCTGGTTGAGGTGGTAGAAACCAATAAGATCTCAGTTGAGATCTGTCCTGATCCATGGAGGCTCCGGTTCCCTATATGTACAAAGTTTTTGAGAATTAATTAGTTAGAAAATACTGAATGGATTTATGCCAAATTACAAAAAACACTTTCTCCAAAGCTGCTGTAAATCCCTTCAGCAGTTTAGATTGTAACTGTATCTAAAGATCTTATGGGAAATTAAACGGCAAAAACGTGTTTTGGGACCGTCGCCTTTTTTCTCAGCCCCTGCTTGACAGATCACACTGAAACGTTCCATGCGCAAACGAGTCAAAAGTACCACTTTTTTGGAAAGTTTCATGAAGGTTTGTCAAACAGCGCCAAAATTGTTAGCAACACAAATAATGCATTTCACATCAAAACACAATCCTAAGTATAACTACACAGTGTTGACCACCACTCGAAAATACACACCCACACATAAGTGTATACAGAAAGAGAGAGAGAGTAGACAGAGGCCCACTTTGGAATCTCAGTTCGGACATATCTCCCTGCTAACTACAAGCAATTCAAGATTTATGTATAGACACCCTGGTTAGAAAAAAACTGAGGCACAATAATCTCTCTCTAGTAAAGGGTTAAAAAGAAATGTGTTCTTGCACCCTGATATTTAGCCTGCATAGTGCAGATGTAAGTAGTTTATGTAAGATAGAATGTTTCTTTGTAAACTTTGCTTGTCCCATGAGCCTGACCTCAGTATGAAGATGATACAGTATATTGGGATAAGACTAGATCAGGAGAGGCCTCGGATGATTATTCTGGGAAAATAAGCCCCTTTTTAACTTCTCAAAAACAAAAGTGATAGTCTTTGGTTGCAAAATATGCAAAAGTGACTCCTGGTTCATTAATAACTCTAAGGTGGAACAATCAAGTTTATATGTCTATGCATGTTACCAGCTAGAAGATAAAAAGGGGGGATAAGACCCACATGTCCATGTTGAAAATCAAAGAGGCCTTTCTTGTGTGTACCTTAAGAGATTGTACACTAGTCTGAAGTTTGGATCTGCAACACCATTTCTTCAAGTTACTAAAGCAAAATACCATTTGGCTTTAGATTATGGCCACTTATGCATCCTAAGAATTATTCAACCATTATTGGATCTTACCCATTGTGCTCTTTACAGATCACTAATTAATCTATCTGGTTCTACTACTCAGGCTCAGAGTCAGACTCAGATCAGAATGAAGTTGGGCTTGGATGGACAAAGCATGGTAAAATCATTGCAGTTTAATAAGGTTATGTGCTAAACTCTGATCTGCTCCAAATGGTTTGTTGAAAGCCAATTTATGAGAGGAGCTAGACATCCACTATAACCTATCATGAAACACATCATCATAATATTCAGGTTTCTCATTGACTGTGTTGGATATGAGTGGAATAATGCCCTTCCTTATTCACAACCCAAAGAAACGCTATGTGAGATACTTCACTATAGAATTTATGAGATTGATGTGTTGTTGATTCTGTTGAGGAGGCATTTGCAACATGTCGCAGAGAGGGTCTTTGATGTGGAGATCACAATAATATGTGACCAGCACTATGGTGACCTAGGATAGACACAATTTCATACAAATTTACTTTAATGTATTTTTATTGGCGGCCTGTGTAATCTCTGGGATTTAGCTTTCCTTATGTAGACTGTGTGGGATTACACATATATATGCAAATACATCATACCATGCTTTTGTTCAGGAATGCAGGTGCAGTATGTTTTCCATGTGGGATTAAAATGGCAGTATACTTACTAAATTATGTTTACTTTGAGATTACCACAACATCAGTATTAAATACGTAGGAAGGTAAGGTAACATTTTTAAATATATTTGGTAGAAGTAAAAACAGTTATATTTTTACAAAAATAGTTTATAAACGTGTAATGAAGGTTGTTTTATTGGATGTTGAAAAGTGTCAAACATGTAAAGACAGTTTTATAATACACACAAATTAGGATAGATTTATTCATTTAAAAAATACTTTTCAATGTTAGTATATCATACAGACTATTTATATGGATTTTTAAAGACCCATTATTTCTTACACTGTTGGTTTTGCACCTTTTTCTCCAAATGGTGAAATTTAGCGTAAATCAGAAAAAGGGAGTCGCTGCTGCACTCAGGAAAGAAAGGTAATTTTTACGTTTTTAGTCACATTTAGGGTTGTGTATGTGAGAGCCAGGTGGGTGTTAGGAATGGGGTCTCTAGTTGGCAGAGGTATGCACCCTGTCCAAGTACAGATCACAATCCTAGCCAAGGTAAGTCACAATACAACCTAAATTATCCGATGCTCACCCTCCGGTATGTCGGCACAGAGCAGGCAGCTTTAACTTAGAAAGCAATGTGTAAAGTATTTCTGCAATAACACACACATTAACACCATGAATATACAACAAAACGACTCCACACAGGTTTAGAAAAATAGAGAATATTTATCTGAGTAAAACAAGACCAAAACAACAAAAATCTAATCAGTCTAATCAGTAGAAGTCAACATGTGAGCTTCTAAGGAATAAACGCAAAAATAGTGTTTTGAAGTCACTAGTGGTCAAAAGGTTATTTGAGGTCGCGAGGGACCGGTGCAAATACAAAGTTCAGGCAGACCATGAAGGAGGGTGGGCTGGCTACAGGACCCAGACAGGTCCTGCTGACAAAGTGCCTTTGATGGAGCAAGAGTCAACCTCGAAGACTCGATGCGAGGAGTGGAGGAGATGCTGCGTCATCTTCGATCCTGTGGATGGAGACAAAGTGTTGCCACCAATCTGCACCATCGGTGAAGACTTTGTGTTGAACCCCTTATGATGCAGGCACTGAGTCAATGTTGAGCCATGCGATGTCCTCGAGTAGCCGCTTCTTCCACATCAGTGGGGGATACGCACTGAATCCGGTTGAAACAAAGCACCTGATGCTTCGAAGTTGAGGTATAAAAAGCTGCAGAAACCCATTTCTGAGACCAAGAGCTTGGAGGGAGCACCTCAGGCAAGGACAAGACTTACAGAAGGCAGAGTCCAGCAGCACCACCAGAATTGCAGGAAGTCTTTTGTGCCCCTCAGACTTCAGATATCAGGAGGCAAGCCAGCAAACCCTTGAAGATCACTTGGTAGGAAGGCAGAGTCCTTCCAGTAGAGTCAGGGAGCAGCAGGCAGCAGGGCAACAAGCAGAAAAGCAGTCCTTCCAGAAAAGCAGTCCAGTTGAGTCCTTTAAGCAGCACATCAGTCCTTCTGACAGAGGTTCAGTTCAAGATTCAGAAGTGTCTGATTTTAGGGGGTCAGAGACCCAGTACTTATACCTAAAACTGCCTTTGAAATAGAGGATGACTTCAAAGGAACTCTCTGAAGTGTGCAAGGATATTTTTCTACCCAGTCTGTCTGCCAGTCTAGCTATGGTGGGTAAATCCGCCCTTTGTGTGGGAAAAGAACACTACCCTTTGAAGTGTAAGTGTGAGCCCCTCCCATCCTTCCTGCCCAGGAAGACCCAGATGAATGCAGATTCAGTTGAGTGTCCTGTGTTGTGGCTGTCTGGAGGGAATGCATAAATGTAGCTGTCACCCAGCGAAGACGTATATTGTAGATAAGCTGTTGGGCACACAGAGCACTAAGTACAGAGAAATTCCCACTTTCTGAAAGTGGCATTTCTAAAACAGTAATGGTAAATCCAGCTTCACCAGTAAGGAGGATTTATCATTACCATTCCAAATATATAAAACATGAAAAAGCTACTCCTCTCTGATCAGAAATTGCAGCTTAAAAGTGTATTAAGGCATTCCCAGTGTTGCCCTATGAGAGCGGTAGGCCTCACAATTATGAAAAATGGAATAGGCTGTTTGTCAATACCAGGGCATGTAAAACATAAAGGTACATGTCCTACCTTTTACTTACATAGCACCCTGCCCTTAGGGTTACTTAGGGCCTATCTTAGGGGTAAGTTATATGTAATAAAAGGGGAGTTTAAGGCATCAAAAGTAGTTCTGGAAGCCAAGTTGAAGTGGCAGTACACTGCACACAAAGGCCCAGCAATGGCAGGCCTGAGACATGGTTAAGGGGCTACTTATGTGGGCTGCACAATCAGTGCTGCAGGCCCACTAGTAGTATTTCATTTAGAGGCCCTGAGCACATATAGTGTACTTTATTAGGGACTTATAAGTGAATTAAATATGTCAATTGGGTATGAGCCAATATGACCATGTTTTTTAGGAGAGAGCACATGCACTTTAGCATTGGTTAGCAGTGGTAAAGTGCTCAGAGTCCTAAAGTCAACAAAAACGAAGTCAGAAAAAAGGAGGAGGAAGGCAAAAAGTTTGGGGCAACAAGTTCGAGAGGGACATTTACTACTAGTCGGTTAATGTTAGCCCAAAGGTAATTTTAAAGTGTGGAGTATGTTTGTCTGCTTTTTTATGTAATTTTCTTTTTCTGCAGGTTATGTGATTTATGCCCTAATTTAGAGTTTGGTCTCTGTAGACAAATTCACATTCCTTTCTCCATTTTGTTGTTTTCCTTGACTGGTTTTTTAACACACTTTTTGAATTGTCAGGTTTGTATGGAGTAAAAAATGGATTGAAGACTTGGATAAAGATGTATTACAGTAAATGGCCTACAAATAGGGAACATTTACGAGTAAACTTAAATATTACTTCTTGGAAACAAATCAGTGTGTATATGTGTGTGTGTGTGTATGTGTGTATGTGTGTGTGTGTGTGTGTGTGTGTGTGTAATACATAAACACAGAGATTGACTCATGGAACCCCTAGAATCGAGTTGGATCAATCAACAAATTAACCTTGTGGGCCATTTTGTATGCAGGTGGTAAAAAAATATGAGAATGGTAGCAATTCCTATATCGACTTCAAGGTAGCAGCTTTTACAAAATGAGACTGGTATAACTTAACAAGGAGTGAATCTGTGAGCAGCCACATTACATGAAACTTGGGAGCTCAGTTTACAATAGTACTATTGTAATCCATTGCTACCATTCTTATTTGTTGATTGGTCCGACTTGATTCTAGGGGTCAACTATTTACAATCTATGCAAAACATTCTTGAGGACAGCCTCGCATATTCGCTATTAAGAGAGCACAAACTTGACAGTGTTTCCACTTCTTGGCACAACTAAGGGCCTCATTACGAGTGTGGCCGATCGAGGACCGCCATACTCGTATTGACGGTTGGACTGCCACACTCCAACCAGTCCAACCTCCACATTTCAACCATGGCGGGCAGACCAGTCACGAACATGGTTCCTGATGTGCTAACGGGGGTCTGAGTTGCTCTCAGCCACGGCGGAGCTGAACTCAGCACCACCTGGCTGATTACAACTCAACTTTCCGCCAGCCTTTCCATTGTGGGAACCCCACCATGAAAGGCTGGCAGAAAGCCAGTGCTGGGGATCACAGGGGAACCCCTGCACTGCCCATGGCATGGGCAATGCAGGGCCTCCCTTCTGAGCACTATCAGAATGTGCACTGTCTGCTTTGTCCCTTAAAGGAGCTGAGATCAATATCGTAGCACTGTTCCCACCAGTCAGCCCAGCAGGAACATTTTAATATGCTTGAGGGAGATGCCACTGGTAAGACAGTGGCATCCTCCCCGTAAATTTGGCGGTCAGCTCGTTCAACCGCCAAACCCGTAATCTGGACCTAAATCCTATATCAATCCAAGAGGATGGACATAGTGAATTAATATTGTATTGATATGTTTGATAAGATAATGTAATTCTTCTTTAATTCAAAAAGTGTTACCATGCTTTTATTTTTTGGACTCTCCACCAGTTTGTAACATGTTTTGTTATAATGGTTCATAAAAAGAAGGGTGCTATTACTGTTAACTGTTAATGTTAGTAGATTTAAGAGAGTATTTTGACTAGTACTACAGGGTGTAGGCTTTTAACTCAAGGTAGTCTACATCTGAACATATTCCAAATTGTCATAGGTTTTTAGCAATTGTGCATTGATGTCTTTAGATTTGTTTGACATTTTTGGTTGTAGAGTACCTAAGAAAGTTGGAGCTTTTCTCTGTTAATTTTTAAAATTTCAACAAAATGATAGACGAGTGGATGGACTTTTCCAAAAGTGAATGCAAACAAACTCATAAACACATTGTTAGTTTTTGCTCTCCCGTTTAAGCAAGTCAAGTAAAAGTTTCACCACGTATTATTGAATGGTGGTAGTCTTCTGCTCTCTGACCTGCTTAGATGGCCCATGAAATTATCTTCAAAATAATTTGATAATCGTGCCAATTTCTCCTTAATATTGTTGAAAACTCAGTTTGAATAATTACAGAAAATTGTTTGCATGTTCTGGGATTACAAAGCTAATATAGCTATATAATTTCCTTTGAATTTTTATTTGGCACCAGATTGCTTGCAAGAAATGAACTAAATATCCATGAGTTTGTGAATTGGGCTACATTTGCTATCACTGTAATCAATGAGCGTTCACAATCAATTATGATTTTTTTCAATCCAACTGATAAAAATTCAGCTTAAATACCGAACTGCTTGCCTGACAGCAAACCATAAAAGAGAGGGATGTTATTATCATTAGTTTTTCCACGTATAGTATATATTAGTGTAAATGGATGGGGTCAAATTTCAAAAGTGATGTTCATAATCCAAACGTTGCATCTTTTGAGGATTACTGTGTTTCTTGCAGTCGAAAAAAGTGAGTAAGCGTTTTTGAATATCTTTGCCATTGTAGAGTAAAAAAAATCTTAGAGAAGAGTAGCTGCAGATTTTCAGGACGACTAGTGTTAGAAACGATTTGGGTTGGTTTAGGTGATTCCTACCTACTTAACGCTTCCTATTAATTGTATTTTTTCAAACTTTTGCATGCCCGAAAGATATCCAACTGCATGGGAAATATATTGCGGAATGCCTCTTTTAGGGGTGAACTACAGGGCCTCACTTGAAAGTGTTTGGAATAATGTTCAACTGTTTCTCTGGCCTCATCTATTGCAGATGCAGAGTGGTTGTGTTCTGAGTTCCTTTTCACAAAGTCACAGACACAGCCTTGCCCATGCATTAGCTAGCGATATCGTTGTCACTCTTCCAGTGAACCTGGAGTTTTCAGTTCCTTTCTTTGGAGTACACATAACCCATGTTTCTTAGAAGCCTATTTAGGGTTTCCTGTTTTAATAAACTATATACAAAAGAGTGAATATACAATAAACATCAGTATACTATAATTACCTTGGGGTTCACAATCTAGTTCTACTTTATTTGCATTTTACACTGCGTGGGGAGACGCTCTTTCCTTAGATAAGTTGGTTTTGTCTTTGGTTATGTCATTCAGAAATTATGGTTGAAGAAATGTTTAGAAAATTATATTTTTGTGTTTTTTCTGTTACAAACTTATCAAATGACCAATATTGTACTTTCTGTTAATTGTGTTTATTTGGTCTTTTTGTCTTATTTTTGGTTGCTATTTCAGAAAGAAAAGCATTACTTTAATGACAGATTTTCACACAAAAAATAAATTACCTGCTTAGAATGTATACATTTTTCAGTTTTCTTTGTTTGCTATGTTTCTATCCTTTCATTAATTTCTATTTGTGGTAGCAGGTTTTGGGATATTTTGGGGTAGTTGGTTGTAGTTGTTACTTCATCTATTACACCTTCAGGACAAGAATTATGTTTACATTAAAATTACAAATTGTGATTTGAATATTAATATTCTAACCACAGTTTTGTTGTTTCACTTGCTTTTACCTTAAATAGATGATAGATGACACTGTGGTTGCAGCACTGTGAAGCTTAATCAGACACATCCTTTGCAGTCACATCTTTTCCAGTCAGTGATCTCCTCATGAGTGACCCAAAAGGCTGGCTGCTGTTTCATATGAGTATATGATGTGTTGCCCATCTTTGAAGTATAAATACATATCCAACATAGGCTTAAGATTAGATTTTTTTAGTTACTGACCCTTTACTTACCAATTAAGGACATTACTCATATCAAAACATTAGTTTATCTGAATAAAAACAAAAGCATGATGGTAGTTGATGGGGGAGCAGCCTTACCGTTCAATCAAAAAAGAGTATGTAAAACTAATTTTAAAAATGAATGTCCCACTAGCTCTAAATTATAATTCAAAGCACAAAATACATTAATAGGTATTAATAGATATGAATGTAAAATATTACCAGTGTAAATGTGTGAGTAATAGCCACAAAGTACCCAAGTGAGCTGTAATGACTGACAACCAGAATGCAAGCATGGGCTGAGGCCAGATTTCATGAAATAATCTTCCAGACCTCCTATGACACTTCATTGTTTTATCTCAGTGGTCAAGATACACCATTGGCATGGAAAAATGCAGTGTTACAGTCGTTACAATTTAGAACTTGATACAGATGAGTTTGCTTGCCATTTGGCAATAACATGAGTGCAATTTTCTGCATATAAGAGACCATCGTGCATGGCTAAGAATACTAGTTAAGTGTAGCATATGTTTAACAGGTCAGGCAAGTATTTAGAACAGCACTGGTCTTCTATTACAGTATATTTGTTGATTTTAGTATTTCTTGTTTTTTTTTTATCTTTTGAACAGTATTTGTGTTTACGTATGGAGATAGTTTTGAGTAGCCTCAATAGAGATGTACTTGACTAGATGTTAGCTTGCTGGTAGGTTGTTCCATGACTTAGAAGCCCTGAATGGAAAAGCCTGACTTCCAATCCTGCTTCTTTAGTTCTTGTGTGGCACTAGAAATCACTTCCCACTTTACTGTAAAGTGCAGCAGTAATGATATAGAGGGATGCTGTTTTGTAGATAGCCAGGGCTATTGGTAAATAACACCTTTTTTGGTCAGGGTGAGGACTTTAAAATCTACCATCTCCAGGACAGGATGCAAGTGACGTGAACACTTTGCTGAGGAAACATAATCCCAGGGAGCAGTTGTCACAGTGGTATTTTGAGTTACCTGGTGTTTGAAAACATTCTTCTTAGGTCTGGCTTGAAGGCACAGCTGTCAGCAAGTCCTATTGTGACCAATTATTTAAAATATACTTAGAGTGGGTTCTTGCTCCGCCTCAAGGAATATTTTTCTCTCACATCACGCTATTGACTGTTTTGTGTTATAATTTCATCTCCTATGCATACACTGCAATGCATGATAAAACCTTTTACACACCAAAAGTACTCAGAATCACCACACAGAGTGTTATTTATCTCATAGGTGCATTGCAAATGGAAAGCAATATATATTTTTTTCCACTGGAGTACGATATGTTTAATGTTTTACTTCAAACTTCAAAATTCAAGTCGGATCTGTTTAATTTTCCAATGTATATTCATTGTTCCAACTATTAGTAAGCATCATGACCAAAAATGATTGTTGAAATTCACTAATGGTGAATTTGAGTACATTTTGTTTTCTCTAGTTCCCCATGAAAATATGGGCTCTTTTTACTACAGTTTTGCTTGTGTTCTGCCAGCCTATTCTGGAACTCAGACTTTACATTTCCTTTCCTCTGTCTGTGCTCTTCTTACTAATGCAGTGGTTTTAGTCGTGAAACTCAATTTCCTCTCTGCTGAATTGTGTTCATGTAGCAGCTATTTATATTGCATTGTATTTCCTAAGATAAATGTATTTCTTAAATCACTTCTGCCTCTTTGTGCTATATACTGCATGATGCATCCAAGTGCTTCGGATAAAAGCGCTGTATAAATATATAAGCCACAAACATTTTCTTTCCTTTGTAGAAGGGCTGAATAACCATGTCTATATATTTTTCTGAGGGACAAAATTATTATAATTACCATTATTGTGCTGGTTAAAGCGTACAACACATGCAAATTCGTTATCTAGGGACGTGTGCCCTCTGTGGAAACAGTAAGCCTCCTTCTTGGAATGTATTAGTTGACTGTGCTCTTTGTGTTCTACTATTTCACAAGAGCTGATCTGTGAGTTGTTTTGTGATCATTGCAAAATAAAAACATATAATATACAGAAAATATTATTAACAGATAGGTTAATAGATAAAATGCCTAGGTGCTTTTCTACCTGAAAAAGAAAAATATGGGGTCCATTCAAAAAAGGTGTGGTCAAGAATTAGCAGCTTAGGTAAACCTTAAATCAATTTTACAAACGCCATGGCTGACAGTTCTTTGATAATTCACAAACATTTTAAAGTGACTCATTACAACGTATGTGTTCCGCACAATTATAACAATATCTGTGTTAGTCACAAAGAATGGTGATTTACATCTCTTTTTCAAAGCCCGTGGCATGATGCATGCAATGCACACATTTTGCAAACAAATGGTTAGGAACATTCTTCACATATTTTAACTCGACTTTTTACTATTTTTTCCTCCATAAAATTATTTCCTAACCCATTTCTGTAAACATATTTTATTTTTTGCTTACTTACTCGAGGGGGCATACATAATAGATAACCTTTGCAAAGATGGGCAAACATATTATTCCATAAACTTTGTGCAGCATGCATAATAGGGAATGGAGCAAACGGTATCTGAACCAGGGAAAACTATTTATTAGCTATTTTGTTATAATTTCATTTACTAGACTTGAAAAAGTACAAACTCAGTTTGGTCCATCTTTTTTTTAAAACGGTTATTCATTGACTAGAATTTAATTTAGTCATTGAAACGGATTTATAATCAGGGTTTGGTGCACACACAGATTTGCGATATGTTTTCGTCGAGGTTTGCTGTGGTGAATAAATCTTTCTGTGATGACGATTGCATCAAAAGATGTTTGTTCCATTCGGAACTATGCAAGCAAGAAATGTGCAGATGGATGTGCCCTTTTTTCAGAAGTGCAAATTTTCCTCATGAGGCGCCTGGTCAATTAAGGATTAAGGAATATGCACTGATGACGTTAATATGTGAATCTATTTTTCTTTAATTGGATATTTACTATATATTAACAATTGTACATATCAAATAGAATTTACGTTTGACTTTAAATCGGAGATTCGAGACCCAAAAATTAACAGACAAAAAGAAAGATAGTGCAACAATAGAAAGAACAGACATCAACGAACAATTCTATTTTGAGTCGAAACAAATCCTTTGATTTTCTCCCTTAACAATCAATTATTGGAAAGCCTTCCCTCAACTCTCGTATATAATGTATAATTCTTAGTCACAGAAGATTGGGAAACATTTGTATGAGGAAGATTAATCAAAAATGTAATATATTTCATAGAGTGGTAATTATACTTATTTTTCCTTTATAAATTTACACAATTACAGAGCAATTTTAAAGGGCAGTGCATTGGCTTTAAACTGCGTGATAAAATATAAATTAGCATTCCTAAAATTCTTTGCATACCCTCCAAGCCTCAGCTTCAAGCAACAAACTGCTGTACCCTTGAAAAGTTCAGAATCTTCTGGAAATAAAATCCAAAGTTTCATTTTGCATGACTTCATGGTAATATGAACTCGGGTCACATTTATCACTCTGCCGATGCTCTCCCGGCTCATAATATATTTAGTTTGTGTACTCTGTTCTGCTGAAGTTGACATATGTTCTGATCTCCACATCTGTGAGATGAGGGTAAAAAAAACAAACAAAGGCCTTGATTTAGATTTTGGGGTGCATTTATTACCTCCGCCACACTGGCGGGACTTCTGCCCTGTTGAGATCTCTATGCCTTCAGAGAAGTCGTCACCGAGTCAGGGGCCCTGAATGAAGTGAAAGATTGCTGATCGGCCGCCAAGTTTAATGCAGGTGCTCAACAAACTTCTTATTTTTTTAAAACGATCTCTGAAAGCTGGAATTTGCTATTGAAAAACAAAATACTAAGGACCCTACACCCTGGGAGGCTTCCCCCAAGTTGTAGGGTCATTCTTCATTCCAGTCTTTTGATGATGGTCAAGAACAGAAAAATAAGTACATCTGGCTATCAGCTGTAAATAGAGCGGATGGCTATGTGTTTACACCGATGGCCCAACTCTGTTGAGCATCAGTGTAATGTTTCCACCAGCAAGGGCACCACCATCAGAAACATGACAGTTTGTCTGAAATCTGAAAAGAGTGGCAGACCGTCGATATGGCAGACACGGTACTCTACTACGTTTGTGGCAAAGTACTCATCTGCCAACTCTTAATCAGGCCCTAAATTATGTGCATCCATGATTGTTCACCTCAAGTCTACCTTTTTCTCAATCTCGTTCAGATTTACACGTGATTCTGGCTTGCGCATGGAGATTGGAGTGAGCTGCAAGAACATCTACTCCCAAAACTGCAGGAGTCTAGGGCCCTTCACAGCATGTGTTCCCAGGCACAAAATCGGGCTCACAACAAGGGCTCATTGAAGAGATCTTTCTGGTCATATTATTTAATTTCTCAGGTGTCATGTAAAGGTGAAGAATGAAAAAACAATTCATATTCCTACTTGTGTATGACTTTTCAAGAGTGATCGTGAGTCCTGAATTTTCTTCCCATCATCTTAGGATATCTTTATAATCCAAATTAAAGTATAACCTTGGGGGTTTATAAATCTCCAAAACACTTCCTTTAGTTCGTTTGGGAAAGGAAAATAAATCATATTTTTGGAATTTTCCCTCTTCTCCCTTCCTAATTCAAATATCCTTCAAATTCAGGCTTTCTAAAAAGAAGCCACTACTCAGGATCCCATAGTGCTTGTTTACCTCAGAGAGCTGCAAGCAATTTCTTGGATCTTGCAGCTACCCTAATTCTTAAAAGCTAACTCCCTTTTTCGAACCAAATCTCAAAATCGACTATTCTGATTCTTCTAGTAGCATACGATTATTCCTCAATGGAACTTGGGACATGGGCTTCATTTCTACTCAAATCTAGTTTCCACGTAGCCTGGAAAGAGCTAGTCTTCCTTCTTTGCAGTAGCAACCTCCTTAAAAACTGCACTAATTCTGCCAAAAAGAAATCCTGCACATCTTGAAGGGGCCATCCTCTTTAATGGTACTAGTTTGTGATTGTCTAATGTTTGTGAAGGTGCTAACAAATTTGCAGCTGTTTGGAACAAGTCAACTTTTTGTTGCTTAGCCTTTCCTCTTCTGGTTTGCATAGACTGTTCGGAATGTATGGGTACACATGTCCTATTGTGCATTATGCACATGTAGCATACAAAGACATATATTGCACATACATTGCACTCAGCTGCTCATCTAGCAGCTTTTTCTGTCAAATATCTATTTTCCTCCAACTAAATGCTTTGACACTCCGACCCTGTGTGTTTTCATCTATTGCAGAGCTGTCCCCAATCTGTTTATTCCCTCTGACTGCTAATATAACCCAAAAAATCAGGGACACCATTTTGATGTCGCTGAAGAGGGGAATTACGGGGAACCACAATCACATTTCTTCCATTTTCGTGCTGCTTGACGTTTTCACTGCACTTGACATAGTCAACAATTTCACAGTGCCTATTTCTCCCTGGGCGTAAAGGTGAGGTTAAAGCACAACACTAGATCTCTTTACCATCTATCCAACGTTTCTTTGAATCTCCTGGCCTTCACTTTCTCACCTCTGTTTTCTTTTACCCCCACCTCCCGTGGTGAAACTATCTCCTCCTTTCACTTCTTATGTCAATAACAAAAACAACCAAAATATTAACATGTTTTACTCCAGATATACCAATAGTAGTTTTTCACCACAATGCATAGAGCTATTGGACAAATCGGGACTCCTATTGTGCAATATGTGCATTAACATATAAATAAACTTACAGGTGAGAAATATTCAAATGTGGAAATATGAAATGTGAAGTGTTGACTACAAAGCGTGGGCTCTCTGTAAGCAAAAGGTGTTGCCACATTTAAACTCAGCCTCAAATTCCACCTATTTAATCTACAAATAGGGTGTGCTTTTGCACTGGTGGCGCCCGGTGCAACAGTCTTGCTTGCCCAACCCCATGACCTTCATCTCCACAAATTCTCCTCACTACCACCCTCTGGCAGTGCCCCTCATCTCTCCAAAGCCCCTCTCTAACATACATTTAATTTTTTTATAGCACAACTCATAGTTCACTCACACTCAGTCTGTGATCTTCGCGGTACACGTTCTTTGCAATGGGCACATTAATCTTCTGCACTACTATGATGAGCCAAAACTGACACTAGAGACAATTCCGATCTCTCATCAGCAGGAACATTAATCACCAGAGTTATCTTGACCTTTTTATTGCTGCCTAAAAACTGCTGGACAAGGAAGTTCACTTGATTTGAAACCCATAAGTCATTTTGAAACACAGCAACCCCCCCTCACTAAAGTCAGCACCAGGTGCTGCTGCACTGATGTCACAGCCCTAAAGCTCGCCCGGTCTATAAAGACCAGGCTTTGGAAAATTGATTACTCCTCCTGGAACAACCAGAAAGTATAAATATATGTACATATCGTAGATAATGTGCGCATGATGATGCTGCATTGTAATGACAGCTTCTATATCTGAATTACCATGCCTATCCCTCTCTACTGTGGGTCAGATTTTGCTCAGGACCCAGGTAGCATTGACACTATTCCCAGAAAAACGTAATCCTTTATGGTGTAGAAACAGTGGGTACCAGCTTTTGTTATGTATGGCTCTCAGAGTGAACAACATGATTATAGACCAAGTAATTTGCTGCTATGATGTAGCAACAGTTGTGAACAATAGCTGTTAACCACTGTTGCTACGTCATTATGAAATTCCAGGTTGCTATGTCAGACTCTCGCAGAGCCTGTCAGAGCAGAGCAAGAAAGCAGGGAGCACAGCTTCTGCAAGAGAGAGAAGTGAAGGCACAGAGTGGTGAGGTGTGTGTGGTGGGAGGCTATGTATGTTTTCCTTTTTTATTTGGGAGAGGAGGCCATTTTCTGCACAGCTCCCCTTTACTCATCTGCCTTTGTGATTGAAGACCGGGCAGATGATTTTGGGGGCCATTCATAACATAAAATTATAGATGGGTAAAAAGTGAATGACTGAGCTGAATCACTGAGATGTTTTTCACTTCGAGGTTCTGAGTGACATCATAGACAACTCGAGCATTGCTCTTGTTAGAGCAGATTTATTAATTGAAATAATGTTTCATTAGATGTAATTTGAAGTTAGCATTACCAGGCATTGAATTGATTTAACTGAACCTCAGACTGCATCTACTGACATTCGCTGTTTCCGAAAGAAAATCTGTTTTATTCTTCACATTTAAATGGCTTGTTGGAATTATTTTCCATAACCAGAAAGTAGCAGAAATGGGATCTATTTTGTGGGGTTGTGCTGAAACTGAATACATCTCTTTTATAAGTATGGAGGTAGCTGTGCCCCAGCTGCACTATTGCAAAAAAAAATTAAGGATTTTCCTATTCCTGTGGATATCTCTGAAGGGTCCACTGTATTGAATATGTGCTAAGATGAACCTCTTTTGGTTGTTGTCATTATTACCTAATTTCATCCAATTGCATTGCAGTGACTTTCATTGACTGAATCCCTAAAAAAAGTACACTTTTTGTGATGTGTGCCAGACCTTTTCTTGTTTTCATACCGAGCAGTACCCATGTCCGACTGTTATTTGATGCTGTACTTAGATTATTTTTGATTCTAGCAACTTGATTTTTTCTGGTGGTAAAACTTATGTTGCAACCTCTTACTTATTATGAATGATTGATTTAACTGATTAACTAACCACCTTTAGCCTTCTATAATGATTCTAAATTTTAATAAACCTTTTTGGTTTGACTTTGAATCTTTGTCTTGTGACGGTTTGATTTACAATAAGAGTTCTTGGGTCTCTGTCCATAGTGATTCACACGACCCTGATCCTGTAAACTAGGCACTGGCAAATAATTAATAACTTTCTGTGAAAGGCCCATACGCTCATTGTATATTTGATGCCAGTCAGAACCCCTCAGTGAAACTCATCCCCATACTTCATTGTTACCAATCTATAATTCTATATGTTAACAACTGTTGCTACATCATAGTAGTCAGTTACTGGATTTGGAATCCAGTTGTTCACACTATTGGCTCGCTATGAGAGCCATGCATAACATACCCATTTATTATGCTCTGCTTGAGCGTATCTGCATTTCTCCAGCAGGAAACAGTTATTAGCACTGTTTTAACTGAAAAAGTTCTGCACTATCCGCGAAGCAATGTTACTTTTTTTGAGGTCCTTTCAAAAAAAGTCTGTGCTGTAATAGTGATGGTTGTTGGAATAATGCTGAGTACATAGTTCTGGGAAAATAGAGTTACTGTGTAAATGTACTTAGAGGGATATTAAGCTATGTTACTTTCCCTCTACTAATTTAGGATTCTTATATTTATCACATTGTGTTATCAGGATTCACATCCTCCGTAATCAACTTTTGAGATTCTGTATGTGAAGCACATGTACATGCCAATTTTGTTCCATGTTGTTTATCTTCTGGTTTTATTACTTATTTTTAATAATTTAAGCAATAAACATTTACTTATTTACGAAAGGGGGCATAAGCACAGTATCTGGAGACACACTGCCAAGAGTGTTGTGATGAGTACACTCTGTGAGCTAAGGAACAAGCAGCATTTGCCAACAGATTTAGAGCAAGGGAGATTGAAGATACAGGTAAAATTGTGAGAAGGTAGAAACAGAAACAAAGTAATTTTTCCTTTTCTTCTTCCTTGGGCATTGTTAACAACTTACTCATAGAGGAAACAAAAAGTGCCCAGAAGCAAAGTAGGACTTGAACTATACTGACGCGCCTACAGAATATATTTATGCATGACCTCACTTACCACAGATGAGGAAAGAAAGTTCCACCTCAGTGTGGTTTTTAGGCATCTTGAGCTTCCTTTGACCTGTCTTCAAAATTTCTGGGCTCCCCTTGCTAGAAAAGGAAAAACGGTGAACTGGTCAGGGATGTTATATTTTCTTTAACAATTTGTGGTGCATACTCACACACTATCACACACACAATGGTACACACACACATACATACGCTCTCTCTGTCTCTCTCTTTCTCTCTCTCTCTGTCTTTGTATCTCTTTCTGTCTCTCTCTCTCTTTTCTTCCTGGCCAGTGCTGGTGGCACCTTTGAAAGCTTATAGTTTTAGATTGTGTATTCATTGTGAGATATTGCCAGTACTTTCTACAATTTCCTTTTCCTAGAGTACAAAAAGCTAACGTGTGAACATCTATCAATTACTCCTTGATAATCAAAGCCACACAAGTGTGTCATTTTTGCCACTACAGAGCAGACTAAATATTCTACTAAGAAAAATGGCAAATCTACATGAACATACAATTTTACCATAGCATTGTCACACACAAGTGTTTTACTCTCCCATGTCAATGTAACCTTCACTTCCAGGGTGTTTGTCTGATTACCCCTGCAATAGGTTTCTTTATGCTCCCCTTTACGGATTTTTCTACCAGTTAATGTAACCCTTACCTTTCACAACCTCTCAATCGCAGGATATGCCTAAGTTAACAAGCTTTTCTATGCTTATCAGGCCTGCCTTAAAAGCAGAGCACTGGATACCAGTGCAACCCTATCTCTGATTTGTTATACGCACCATCCAAAATAATTCTGGAAGTGGATCCATGTTACATGGAGAAGGTGGCCATAAAACACTTGTTAGAAACAGTAATATAGATTCAGAAAAAAGCAAAAACTACTAAGGAACAAAAAAATCAAAAGACTATAATGTAGGTACAAATCCTTAGGAATATGGAGATCATTCACGGCAAGACCCTCTCGCTAACTATGTGCACAGCCACCATATCTAGTCTTCGGTGAACCGCTAAAAACTGATCTTTGAGAGAACTGTAGACAGCAGTAACAAATATTCAACGGCCAGATTTCTGTTTGTGACCAACACAAATGATTACTAAGGATGCCCTTCACACACATTACCTCTATGTTCCTCGTCCTCCACCCAGTCCTAATCAAATGAGTTATTTCCCAATCTAAGACAGGAAACAAAACAGGAAATGCTTCCTAGCCCCACCCACCCTCCAGCTAAGGCATATAAACACATATCTAACCTCAACCCTTCCTGTTTTGTTTCCTGTCTTGGTCAGGACTTGCAGGAGAAACTGAGGTGGCGGCCAGGCTTCTCAACTCCATCTTGTTGCAGGGTATCCCCCTGCAAAGGGCTCAGGGGGACCTTGGAACCTTTGTGGGCGCACCAGTCAACATCAGGATGTGCTGTGGGCCTCCCGTAACATCCTATATGCAGGTGGTATGTGCCCTGATTGGGTGGCGGTAATGGGTCCTCCTGCAATTCCCTCTTTTCCTGCTGGGAGCAGGTGGCATTGCCGAATGGAGCAATGAGGGTACTCCGATCTCGGCTTCCGCTCGGTTTCTATATTGATAGCCTCCGTTTGCCCTCAATAGGGCAGCCACACAACCCCTCTGGGGGTAAAGGACTATGTGCACTTCTGTTGCACACCAGGGCCTGTTACAGTGTCAGCGGTCGCTGGAGCAGAGCACTGTATAGGAGCAGACCTCAGTGTGCATACGCAAATGTTGCATTCTCAATTTCGCACAGCGGGTGTTGGTACATTGTTTAACGGAATGATGGTCAGCTATTGTGCTTTTCACATGTGCATGCACACTGGATAAATGGGTTTGATGGTCTTCCTCTGCTGGTACACAGTTGGTGGAGTGTCATGTGCAGTGAAAATGGGGAAACATGCTGCTAAACAAAGAAATTGCTTCTCTACTTCCCTGGCTTCTTCTTCGCTGTTGCTGTCTACTTCTCCGCCTCCTTCCAAGAAGAAACAGATGGGAAAGGGAAATAAATTGAGACAGATATTGTAGAAACTTTGGGCTTGATTAAGGGTTTGGCGAATGGGTTAGTCCGTCACAAACATGAAGGATATTCCGTCCGCTGCATCACGATGTCCATAAGCTATAAAGGGATCGTATTATGGTGGATGGGATATCCGTCACATTTGTGATGGAGTAACCCTCTCCACCAAACTCTAAATCAGGCCCCTTGTCTTCTCTGAAGAAATAAAAAAAGGGCCTCTCATGTTTCAAGGGAACAAGAGCTTTACTCTGATATTTCAAGTTCCTCTTCCTCTGATGACTCTTAGCAAGGTTACCTGAACCATAGGGGCAAATATATTTCTAAGGACATCTTGCCTGAATTACTGGCCCTTATTCGGGACAATATGGGATTTCCTGCAGGAGCTGTGCCCAGTACTTCCAATGAAACGGTATTGTCACAATTAAAAAAAAGTGCCTAATGCGGCCTTACCCATTCATCAGTTTGTCATGGATGTGTTGTTGACAGAATGGAGAGATCCTGAGTGCATTGCTATGCCCCGCTTCATGCAAAACGTTACCCTTTGAAGGAGGTGGAGCTACCTGAGACTGCTCATGTGGATTCCATTATCACTAGTTTGGTTGGTAGACCATCAGTGGCTGATGAGAATATTCTGAAGGATGTGGCGGATGTGAAAGTGGATTCTGTTTGAAGAAGGCTTTTGCTGGAGTGCATCTGGCATTTCATGCTGGAGTGTATGGTGGCTATGTGGAACAATTTTTGTTAACTGACTTTAAGACCCTTTTTAAATCTACACAAGAAGGTGGGTAGTGTCCTGACCTCTTGGGCAGTCAGAGTTCCTGTCAGACATTGCTTTTGACTCAGTGAGGCCTTCTGCTCTGTCTTGTGGAGCCTCCATTGCTGCCAGGAGAAATTTATTTTTGATGGGTTGGAATACAGCAATCCATGGCTTTGCACATGCAATTTACAAGATCTCACCTGTTTGGTTGTGAACTGGAGGAGAACTTGCACAAAGATTTTAGGGAAAGGAAGCATTATTTATCCTTTTGAAAACATCAATGCGCTCGTTCTTCCTTTGTTGTGTCTTCCTCCAAGTCATTTTGTCAGCCTTCTCGCAGGCAACAGCCCTCTTCAGGGAGAAAAGGTATTTCAGGGGGCGTTCCAGAAGAAACCATGCACTGAGCCTGGACATAACATGCAGCAGTCCTGACTATGTTGCCAACACCCCCCATGGAGGTACACCGGTGGTTGGTCGGAGACTCTGTCTTTTTCGGGACAGTTGAGGGTCTCACGACATCCAACAAATGGGTGCTGAACATTCTGGATGAGAGTTACCGGATTGAGCTCCTGACCTTGCCATCTCCTTTAAAAAATGTTGTGACCTCCTGTTCCCCAGGACCCCGTAAAACACCAAGGTTTGCTAACGGGGATCCAGTCTCTTCTCAAGAAAAAGGCTATTGTTCCAGTACTGCCTGCCCAGAATGGTCAGGAGTATATTCCATGTTATTTCTGGTCCCGAAGATGACAGTGGGTTTCCAAATAGTAATCAATTTCAAATCCCTGAACAAATTTCATGTCCATGTTGGATCTTCAGGATACGTACCTTCATATCACAGTAGCCCTGGAGTTTCAGAAGTTTCTGTGCTTTGCTGTAATGGGTCACCATTGGCAGTATTGAGCCCTACCCTTCGGTCTTCGATCCCCATCCAGTGTTTATGAAGGTGGTGCCCCCTTGGTGACTAATCTACATCTCCAGGGAATATCTATATTCCTCTACCTGGATGACTGGCTTCTTCAGTCTCCTTCAGTTCCTGTACTGCAGCATCATCTAACTCAGACCATTCATATACTAGAAGCTCATGGCTTTCTCCTGAATTTTCCAAAATGTAACTTCCAGCCAGAGACTCGGAAACTGTTTATCGGAGCGGAGTTCGACATGATTCGCGACAGGGTGTTCCTTCCTCAGTCCAGAATCATGAGGCTGCTGTCTCTTATGAACGTAGTTGGCCCAGAAGTCTGCAACACTTTTTCATTGGCTGGAAGTCCAGGATGGCCACTGTATTCACAGTCCAATGGGCCCATCTACATCTGAGACCATTGCTGTGGCATCTTCACAAATTTGAGCAGTTTCCTGTTCAAAACATGTCTCAGAAGATTAAAGTCTCAACAGATGTGATCTCCAGGCTACAATGGTGGTTGGACTCATTCGATCTCAGCAGGGTGTGTTGATGCATCCCTCCCCTCCAATTGTGCTGATAAAAGATGCGAGCGCCCTGGGACAGGGTGATACTTTGAATCAACAGTCAGTCCAAGGTTGTTGGCTTCCATGGAAGGTGAGACGTTCCTCCAATTGGAGAGAATTGTCAGCAGTGGAGAGAGCCCTGTGTAATTTCCAGACACGTCTGTTGGGGTGCAATGTGTTGGTGTACTCAGACAATACAAGTGACTGTTGCCTACATCAATCATCAAGACAGTACTCACAGTCAGTTGCTCAATTAGGTGGCTGTTCGATTGCACACTGGGCAGAGAGCCATCTTCAATCAATCAGTGCTCAGCATATCAGGGATGTGGACAATGTAGTAGTGGACTCCTTGAGCCAGATGTTTCTGTCATCCCTGAACCTGAGACTCAGCCCTTGGGTGTTTCGTTTGATTTGCAGGAGGTTCAATTGTCCTCAACTGGATCTGTTCACTGCCAGGGTAAACTCACTTCTACCCCTGTTGTGTTCCGTGAGTCCAGAGGAAGGGGCTTAGGAAGTGGATTCAGTGACCTCAGAGGCTCCTCTATGTGTTCCCTCCCTTTACCCTTGTTCAACCTTTTTCCATGAAGGCCCAGCAGGACAGAGTGCATGTGGTGGCAGTGCTTCCTTTTAGCCTTGGAGATCTTGGTTCCCTTTACTGCGGAGCTTGGCTGCTCATACTCCTTAGATTCTACCGAAGGTCCCCTCTCCCTTGAGTTTCCTGGGCCCACACCTGCCTGTTCCCTTAACCCTTGTGGTTTGGATGTTGAGCAGAGGACTTTGCTGAGGCAAGGTTTGCCTGCTCATATTATTTCAGTGATGCAAGGTTCACGTACAAAGTCTACACTGTCCTCTTATTCTAAGCATTGGGCTAATTTTGATTCCTAATGTTTCCTTCATGATCTTTCTTCTGTTACCTCTCCGGTCTCTGCGATCCTGCAATTGTTTGTAGATGGGCTTGAGAAGGGTTATTCACTTTCCACCCTGAAAGGTCATTGGGTTGCTATCTGGGTATTTCGTGACCCTTCCTCTTTGTCCGAGTCTGCTAAAGCTTTGGTGTCCATGATGTTTTGAAGTTTCTTTCTGTCTGCACCTTTGGTGCAATCTTCTGTCCCTTTGTGGTGTCTTTCCTTGGTTCTTCATGGTCTTCTGCCTGCATCCTTTCAGCCTCTGTCCTCAATGGATCTCACAATTCTTTCATATAAGGTCGCCTTTCTGGTGGCTATTACATCTGCTGGCTGTTGTTCTCCATTTTTATGTTTTTTTGAGGTTGCCATAGTACTGATCCAGGCTTTCTTCCTAAGATTGTTTCCAAATGTCATTCTTCACAAGAACTTACCTTACCTTGTCTCTATCCTTCTCCTTCTTCTCCTGAGGAGCATTTGATGCACATGCTGGTTGTGAAGCATGCCTTATCTGTGTATGTCAGCAGAACGGCAGCTCTTAAGACATCTGACAGTCTTTTTGTGACTTGTGGTCCTGCAGGGCGTGGGAGGTGGCCTCTAAGTTGATCTTCAGTCACTGGATTAAGGACACAATTTCCTTGTTTTATGAAGGTGCTGGGTTGCCTTGCCCTGTGGCTGTCCGGGCAAGTTCAACTTGTTTTTAGGGTGTTCCCTTGGAGAAGATTTGCCATGCAGTGCCTGCCCTACTGAATCCACTTTCATCAGACATTTTCACCCGAACTGTGCACAACCGCTCCACTTGAATTTTGTTAGAGGAGTCATGCAGGCAGTGGATGTGGCTGCCACTGTCTGACCTGCTTGTTGTATTTATTTTCATTTCATTTCATTTTCAATAAAATTGCTTACCGGTAATCCTCATTACTCTTAGTCCTACTCGTCCTGGGCCCACTCCTTTTTCTCACCCACCCTCCCAGCATCAGGCCTTTGTGGGGGTTGATATGGCAGGAAGTGCTGAGGTAGGTATGTGTTTATATGCCTTAGCTGGAGGGTGAGGGGCTAGGAAGTGTTTCCTGTTTTGTTTCCTGTCTCGGATTGGCCAATTACTCATTTGATTAGTGCTGGGTGGAGGGTGAGTAGGACTAAAAGTAATGAGGATTGCCAGTAAGTATTCAGGGCTTTACTAACAACTGCTAATCCACATCAACCTCTTTCTACAATGTCCTCGCCTCATTCACCTCACATATAACATTTACCCTCCCGTTCATGAATCACTACTGTTTCATTCAGACCTATGCATGGCTCTCCAAAGTGGCCCATAGGGAGCGTGTTGCCTCAAAGTAAATCAACAACATGAATAAACCTGAGACATATGCATGTTGTGGATAAGATAGGGGGCGATAAAGCTAAGACCATGATAAAAGAATCATTATTCATGTATTGGGAAAGACTAAGAACTCTAACATTATCAATGACTCGGAGCATTTAGAAACATACATGGTTGCAGCCGCAGGTGCCACAAGCGACCTTGCATAGTCAGACAGGCTGAAGCAATCTCTGTGGAAGGTTGCATTCTTTCAGCCACGGTCAATTTAGCAAATAATATTTTCGTTTTCAGACCACAAGTATCATTCCTTTCAATGGGCTTCTAAAACTATGGCTCGCTCACAATGCACTTTCTTCCTATATGCCATTAGGAGAGCCGTTCGTTGATCTTCTGCTCGTACATTTCCAAAACATAATTGGAGACCTTTAGGAAAGGAGAAATTAGATTTATTGAGAGCAACTGCTGGGTTTGTGCTATTCACCCATCAGCTGTTGCTAGGGTACAATACACCCACGGAACAAAGGAAGCTTTGCTGGAATCAATGTTTCTACAAGATGCTCGTCCATTACTACAAGGCAAAAACTAATTAGTGTGTCTGCGAGATCATGCAACCTTGCACCGTGCTAGTCCCTGGCGAGGTCTTTATATCTCTTAAAAAATTGAAAGGTATAGCTCCTCACTCCAGGGTGAAAGTGCTAATCATAAATCCACACGTTTGCATCCTTTGCAAAATGCACTTTATTTTGCCCTAACGGCGTGGAGTCAGATGTATAGCCCTGACACTAGAACTTAGAAGGGAACACAATGCAGGCATTGAGGGAGACGCTGGTCTTGTCTGGTGGGAAGGTATACTTTCCAGTACGGTTCTATATGCCCTGAAACGTTAGGGTGTGATTCATAATGAGTTTTCTGTGGGTAAGTGTGACTGGCAAGGACATTCTTATGAATTTCCAAGCGTGTAAGGGGACCTCAATTATAGGCAGCTAGGGGGGAGCCCGCTCTACATTTGGCTTCCCATTTAGTACCCTTAGCACTATCCTTGCTATCCTTGCTACCCAAGGTCTCTCGGTAGAGTGGCAGGGAAGAAGTAAACAACGTTTTACCTTCTACGGTTTCAACTCCTTTTCCTTCTCCTAAACCAGTGGTTCCCAACCTTTTGACTTCTGAGGACTCCCACTTTCTCAGTACTGAACCCGGGGACCCATACTGAATCACTTTTGGAATCCGGAGACCCCCCCACTGAGTCATTAAGGAAAGCTGGGGACCTAATCTGTTAATATTATTTACATTTCTAAGCAGTCCCGGCCCCCCTGTGAAGGCTTCGTGGACCCCCAGGGATCCCAGGACCACTGGTTGGGAACCACTGTACTAAACCATCAAAAGCAAACAGGACGCCATCGAGGAGCTACCAGTGAGACAAGAGATCAACACTGTGATGTTATCAGAAGCTAGCTAACCAGTGCCTAGGTCACTTCCGCAATGCTAATCACTTTGTTGAACTAGTGTCTGTGGGACTGTGTCACAAGGACCCATGCAAAAAAAGCTTTGTGATACTAGTAACTTTTGTTTTTAAGCTATATCTGTCTGCCACTTGCCTTTAACTAATTTGTAGCTTCCCAGCCAATGAGAATTTGAGTCTTAGAATTGCCCACTTCAGCAAAGCAAGTTTAATTTAATATTCAAGGCAAATAGTAAATCAGGAACTGCCTGAGGTGTCAATGCTCACTTTAATATAACAGCCAATGAGGTGGAGAGGGTTGAAACAGTCCCCTGAGGACAGCGGCTTCAGTGTTTTTGTCGAGACTCGTTGTTAACTATACATTTCTAGGTATGCAAATGAGAGCATGTGTTAGATCTACCAACTGAAAGAGAAACTTTGGTATAAAGAAAATGTCCTCAAGCTCCTCTGATTGATGACACCTGGAATCAGTGTAGAGGTTGCAGTATCCTCAGCATTAATATTTCCTGGGTAAAGGGGTCCTGGTGGTGGCCAACAGGGATTTAGAACCCTCATTAAGAATAGCTCAGAATTATACAAATAATGTTAATGTGTAGTAAATTGATTACTGCAATTGTAGCAACTGTTAAAGTAATATTGAATTACTACATTTCAAAATTAGCAATGCCACTCCAAGACAGGAAAACTACACATCATAACATCCAATATAATTTGACGCTAAATCGCCACCTTTAAAAGTGGAAAAAAAATGCACAGAAATACTGTTATTCCACCTGGAAAGCTAAACTCACAGTAAAACCATGAATGCTGGAAGTTGTAGCTTAATAATCGATTCGTTATATTACACCGAGTTTCTGAGCTACTCAAAAGGTTTCTTTCATTACAATAAGTCATAGCAAGGTCAGATCAATTCAACCATACACTGAGATCACTTTACTTCCTCCACCTCACAAATCAGTAATAAATTCTCCTTAAGCATGGACACTCGACGCCCCTACTTACATAGGAAAGTGCACTTATGTGGTGACGTTTCTTCGACAGCTGACTTAAGTGTTGCCTTCTGACAAGTAGTACAATCAATAGGTTTGATCACTGAATTGATGTTTCTTGAATTATGTATATCTTGGAGTGCATCATATATGATCTCAATTCTCCTGTTTGTCAGGTGGTCACATGTTAAGATCAAAGACCCATTACATTTCATGAATTCTACAGATCGGTCATCCCTGTTTGTGCGTTACAGCAGTTTTGCATTTATACAGGCTCATACAGTATAATATTTAGGTTTAATTTTATGAATCATGCGTAAGGCATTCCCATGTCAAATCGTTTAGATCTAGAAAAGGAACAACCAGTGTTATAAGTCGAATTGCTGGTCAAGCGATTGGTTGAGCTTGCACATCCTGCTGCCAAAGATGCAACAAGGGTGTCATGTACCTTAATGCAAGCAAGAAAAATAGCGCCCCTGTTCACAGATGTGTCTTAAAATTTTTAAATAATAATTGGGGTAAAATGGGGCCCTCGCATCACAGCCCTCAGTGTCACTGCACCTACTTCAGTATCGAGCCCCCGCATGCGTCAGGAATAGAGAATACTTCCAGCACAATATCATACTTGTTTCATTTGATCTTAATGTTGGTGTCAAGCAGTCTTAACAGAAATCAATCCAGTCTCTGTGTTTCCCTTCAGGGACTACCTTGCATGGCAAGGCGGTCCCAGGCTGGGAAATGAAAACAAATGCTTGCCAAACCATGGCACCCACTTTGTAATCTGCTCGACCTACGAAAATTGCACTGTAGAGCGTCAAAATAATTAGTGTGGTCTGCTGTTATATGAGCAAAGGCATGTCCTCCATAGACTGGACGGGCTGGCTGCATAATGTCCTGTTGACAAACCTCTAAATTATCTCATTTATTTGTTAAAAATTAGGGACGAAGATCACCTTAAAGCTACCAATGAAAAAAGTCACATTTTCAACATAACAAAGAGGTAATGCACGTTACCATGTATTATCTATCCGCTCGTTTTTGTGTACGGTGGCCCATATTGTGTGCAGGGGCGTAGCTGCAGTGGGTGTTTTGGGGTGTTACAGCCCCCCAATAAATGTGTTTTCTGGTAAATAGTTGGGTGCAAGTGCTTTCTGTCGTATATGGTGTGGTGTCTGTCGGCTTTCACCAGGGATGATTTTTACACACACAGACAAAAACGCCCACACACTGTCTCCCACTTTGTTATGAAGGTATTCAAAAATGTTGGTTATTTCACAAATTAACATTTTCTTTCATAGTGCCATTATCAATCCACATCCCCCTCATTTTCCACTAGCCATTAAGCCCCTCTCATGCGCCCTGCTTGTCCTATAAGTATTTTAACATGAGATGCCAGCACCATTGTTGGAAAATCTGAAGCGCACCCCCCCAGTCTTACTGACTAAGCTACGCCCGTGATCGTATGGGACATTTTTGCCAGTTCGGTATTTTTATCCCTATCCCATTACATTCTGTGGCATGTAGATTTCCTTTTAAAATTATGACGTTGAAATCCATGTGGCCGAAAACCAGGGTCTAACAGGATGTGTCACACATGACAAGAAGCCTTAGACTCTGCATGTGAGAGGCACATGTCTAGATGTGCGACCTTGTGTGTGACCTTAATGCTCGAATCCCGTGCAAAGAAGGTTGTTTTAAATATGGCACTCAGCCATAGGCAGCTTCCCGTCCCTGTAAACAAAGCACTCAAACAACTAACTGTTCGGACCTCTGAACTGTACATCATTGGACTATCCCCAGATGCATAGCACACAGTGCTCTCATGAAGTTTAACCTCCAGCAGTCTCTTGAAGCACATCACCCAGCGCTCCCACGAGGCACATCTCTCAGCTCTCTGTTGAGCTTCATCACACAGTGCTTTCCAGAGACACATTACCTAGCGCTTCTCTGCAGTGCACCAAGCAGTGCTCCCTTCTGTACCATCGCCCAGTGCTTCTTTGGGTGCATCAGTAGGGCTCCCCTGTTGCATATCATGTTCACGCTCTCCTGCTTTACATCACCCTGCACCTTCTATGCACATCACTTTGTGTCACCTGTTTCGCGTTACCATTTGGTTTCTTGATACACATTACCCAGTGACTCCTGTTGCAGAAGGTTTGTGTGAATGTTGGTCTGTGTGCATTGATGCCTCTGTGTGTGGGTGCCTGTATGCTTATTGGGCATTGTGAATATGTGTCTCTGCAGATGTGCTGCTTCATGTGTCTGTATCTTGTGTGCCTGTGTGTCCATGCACTGTACAGAAGCCAAACGTATTTTCTTGGTCAATGGTCTTTAGGTCCGCATTATGAAAGTGCCTTTCAGCATTCATGTGCTACATTATTTATACAATATAGAGGGATAACCAGTGTTGCAAGTGGGATTGCTAGTTTATCATTGTTTGAGCTGGCAGCATCAAGCTTCAGGGACAGAACAATACCATGATATAATTGTTCTTCATTTTACTGATTAATTGATGCACTGTTAGAACAAAATCGAGGTTTCAGAGAAATCATTTGAGTCAGACAGTGCATTGTCTGACTAAGCTTCATAATGTCTATTGTCCTACACACATCATATTGCAACAATTGATTCACACATCCTAGTGCAACAACTTGTTCAGACATCCAATTACAGCAACGTATTCTAGAAGTTGTTTCGTGCAAGTACAGATGTGCAAACGCAAGCTATGAAAATGTTTAAGAAAGGTAAGGTAAATTAAATAAGTGAAACTGATACTTTTGTAGTTTTTTTGTTTACAAGAAAGGGCGCTTTAAAAGCTGAGATTCATATAAAGCAGCAGACCAAAAAATACAATTTGAAACATAGTAAAGAAGCAATTTGTGTTTCTTTATTTTTTATCAATTGGGCAATGCCTTTGGCCGAGTGAATAATGTTGCAAGAAAATCCATTCGGCAGAGCCATTGACCATGCGACTCAACCACTGGGCCCAAGGTGTGGTATTCCACCACAGTCCGTGTAATTCCTCTTCTAATCACATTCAGATGATTCAAAATGCAGTCACAAGAACTATTAGAGCCTCGTTCAATTTGTCTCTACATTGCCACTATCCTGCTATAAAAAATGCACCAGCTCCCAATCAATGTTGCAGTAAAGCATCAAGTACAAGTGCTCCCCTCAACCACAGGACCGGACCGTGGACCCTTTATTATCAGGGACTGGTGGTGGTATCTGGTTAGGGGCAGCGTAATTCAAGATATTTGTCCTTTACTGCACAAGCCCCCAATTTTTGAAACTGCCTGTTTTTAACTTTAGGAAATGTCTATTATCTAAAGCAGGGTTATAGCTTGGTCAGTATGATTGGGGGGCGTTAACTTCAGATTTCCGACAACCACACTAGCAGTTGATGTTAAAATGCATTGTACGAGAAGCAAGTGCACAAGAGGAGCTTAAGAGGCAGTGGAAAGGGAGAGGACTGTGGATTGGTAAGTGTACTGTGGGAGAGAAAATGCATTATTTTGTGGAGTAACCAATTTGAAGTCTTTCCAAACAGAGGGAGGGAGAGAGTGTGTGTATGTTTTCGCCTTTCTAAAAATTCCCAGTGAAATCCAACAAACACCTCACCATATCTGACTGAAAGCAAGTGTACCCAACTATTTTCACAAAATACATTTATCAGGGGGTGTAACACCCCACAGACACTCCTCCCCCCCAAAGCTACACCCCTGAAAAGCCTTTTCAGATCATTTAAAGAAATTGTTGTGCTGCAGGCATTTTGTGTCTGCTCCACTCCTAAAAACCTCTTTACAAGTTGAGCAGAATAGGGCACTGTATTTACCACATATAGTGAGTATCTCCTATTTCAAGTTTTCACCTGGAAAATGAGGCATAACATGTAGAATCAGATTTAACACACTGAATTCTACATGTTTTGTCTTTTTTCTAGTTCTTTCCATGGAATATATCTTTGGCAGGTTTCACCTGCCGGAATCTATCAAGGGAAAGATGCAAAGGTATGATAAACATCACAGAAGTCCTAACTCCAATCCGTATGCATACAAGAGTTTGCACTGGATAGGAACTAAAGACAGGATGTATAAAGCCTTTTTGCATTCACAAATGTCCCTATTTACAGATGGAACCCTTTGTGACCACAAACAGGCATTTTGGTGTGTGAGAAACCCAAATTGAGACTACATACCAATCAGGTATTTGGAAGGGGCTTGTTTAGGACATCCCTTCCAAATACCAAATCGAAGTGGGAAGGTCTTCATGGACAAATGCTCAGACCACCTCCCCACCTCATTCATCTGACATCCCCACACTCACTCTTGGGAGTGACTTCAACCTTCCAGACAATGAAAAAAACAAGAGACACCTTCCTCAAACTCACTGACCCACTCTACATGGTACAATAATTCAACCAAACAACAGATCTGAAGACTATATCCTTGGCCGAGTCCTCTCAACATCAGCAGTACCCCAATGCTAACCATATATAACTTGAACTGGACTTACAACCTCATTAACCCTCTCTCCCTACTCAGAGTCCCACAAACATACCAAATTCAACTCAAGAGAGGTCACCACATCTTTAGATCTTTCAACAACTTTTTAGTTGACAGCCTAAAGCTTAAACTCAGCACCTACCTTGTCAACTCCATGTCTGAAGGCACCATCTTTCCAAATGACTTAATTCCTTTTTTAGAAATTCATATGAATACACATCGTACCAACTAAAATACACTTGCTGACAACAAACACTACATTGAAAGACAGGAAAGATAATGGAAAAAAGCAGAATACCAAACAATCTCACCCTAATAAAGTCCCTCTGCACAACATGCAGACAACTCATCACATCAAGCAAAGCAAAGTAGTATTTCAACATCATCAAAGAAGCTGCCAACAGAAGCAGAATGCTGTTCAAGGCAATAAAAAATTGGGCCTCCACAACTGTGGGGGTCTGACCCCCACATTACAACCCTGGTGGGTGGACAAGCCAGGAGACCGCCAATCCCAACAGGAACATTGTTCCCGACGGGGTGACAGCGGTCTGGGTTGTAACCGGCCAGGATGACGCTGAACTCAGTGGTGCCTGGAAGATTACAACTCCATTTTCCACCAGCCTTTTGATGGTGGGGACCCCGCCCTTGTTAACATTTTAGTCAAATGTTTGTGGTTTGATCAAATATATTATTTTTAAATGTTATTCAGGAACACACTTGATCTTCAGGTGTCAGTCTGGTTTCATGTAACACTGTGGCTGCGACCTTTGCACTTTGTCAGATCTTCTCACTACCACAAGAGTTACCACTTGACTCAGGTGCAGTCTGGCTACATTTTCTTTTACATTCTTATTTGATGTACAGAGAGTGGTGAAGCATGTACATCTTCTTAATTTGTGTTTTCTTATTATGGGCCTCATGATGAGATGCTCAGAGGAGGAGCTCTCAGGGAGGAATCACTGATTCTGGCGGTATCTCTCTCATAAACTCTGGTCATTCTACATGCAGGAAGTTCCAGGCACCTTAATGAGTACCTTAATGTGTTACTTTTAATTGTAAAAATCTTAGCACCTTCGAAGATTTGCTTGTGCATTAACAAAATTGCAAAGGAGGATTCCTAGGCACTGATCATTTAGAGCCTGCTGTTAAATGTGAGTATCTGAAGATTGAAATTTTCGTTCTGTCTTGAAATTAATATTTTAAAATATTTGTGGCTAGTGTTCTCCGGGCAGCAGTACATTATCTATAATAGGTAATACTAACCAGTCCTGTCCCCTGCACAATTATTTAAAGATGTGCTGCGAAGCAGACCAGGGCAGTGCACGCTATATGTCATTCGGTCCCCATTGTTTTCTCACATAATAATGCATGTGAAAGACTGACGGTCCTATGGTGTTGGAAGATTTAGCTGTCTGCAGCAGAACCAAGCAAGAGATCAGTGTGCCAAAGTTAGAAACAAATTGATCCCATGTGTATAAGTCACATTAGAACATTGGAATGTTGAGCGCTCCATTGAAGACAGTGGGGTAGCTCTGGGCTTCCAATGGCTGGTAAAAGCCCAGAGCATCAACATTCCAATGTTTGTGTTCACAGCAACAGCTGTGAACAAAGGCCTCATGGAGTCCAAAGGGATTTTAACCCCCTTGTGCTCCTTGGGGCCTTTGTTTTACTAATTAGAACATTCAGCTCCGTTGCGGCGGAATGTTCTAATAGCTTTATAGCCCACTGTAGCTGGGCTATACTGACCATTAAATGCCCACTCCCTTGTTAAAGGCCCTCTCCTTCGGCTCAGGCATTTAATGCTGGGGTGGGTCTTTAATCGCCGGTATAGCTTGCTACAGCGGTCTATAAAGCTATATTAGTACACTAGAATGTTTAGTCTGCCATTGAAGACAATAAAGTGACTCAGGGCTTATAATGTCTAGTATAAGCTCTCTGCACCAACATTCCAATGTTTATGTTTTTGTTTCTCTCTTTTTAATTGAGAACAATCTACCCTCACTGGGCGGATGTTCTAGTAGCCTTATAGTCCTTCTGTTTTGGGCTATCCCAGTTCTTAAAGGTCCTTTCCCCTGTTATAGGCCCTCACCTTTGGCTCAATCCTATAACTTGGGTTCAGGGCCTTTAACAACCTGTATAGCCCTCGTCAGCGGGTATAAGGCTACAGAGGGTTATCTAAATTTCACATCTGTGGTAACAACCACTGTTTCTTTCCTGTGTTGAATGTATTTTAGTCAAAACATTGTGTTTCATGTATCTTCCTCTTTGTAGCAGTTCAAATGTGTTTTATCAAGTGGTCATCTCCTACTGTTGTTTGAGACTTATGTTTGTTAAACTAGACTTGTTACTTACTCCTCTAATTTGATAAACTAAACGTACATGACATTTGAGGCACAATTGTTTCAATCTGATGGACACATTGAGTCTCATTTTGAGTTTAGCGGACGGGAAAGCCCGTCTGCCAAATTCCTGACAGGGTGGCCGCCACTGTAGTGGCAACCACCCTGCCAGATCTATTAGGTGTTTCCTGCTAGGCTGACAGGCAGAAACCTCGGTTTCCACCCATCAGCCTAGTGGGAAACAGGAGGTAGCATTGCCTCTGGCTCGTAATCAAGCTGGTGGCAATGGTGCCGCCGCAGGCTGCACCAGCACCAGCACCTTTGAAATGTTCACTGCATAGCAGATAGTGAACATTGCAAGGGTGCTGGGCAGGGGGACCCCTGCACTGCCCATGCTAAGGGCCCCCGTAGCACCCTACACTTGTTCTCCACCAGCCTTTTCACAGCAGTTGAACTACCAGGAAAAGGCTGGTTGGAGAACGAGGTCGTAATCGCTGATTGCCATCTCCGCCAGGTCGTCGGGATCATGGATCCCGGCCGTGCTGGCAGTACCCTAGCAGCCTAACCACCAGAGTCTTAATGTGGCAGTCGGACCACCACAGCTGCAGTGGTCTTGCCCTCCACCGCAATCTGGCAGTCTTACCCATTATGTTTTAATGGAATATGGTATCGTAACAAAGACTTACTGAAGCTCATGTGCTGTGGGTAACTTTTCCTTGGTCTCTGGGCACATAGGCATAATTCTTTCACTGTATTAGCACTGGCTACAATCAAAAGAAGGAATGCCTGCACCTGGGCAAAGAACATCAGCTCCATTTAATGAAAGATGTTGAGTATTTTACAGATGAGCTATTCGATGGCACCAACCACAAACTACATAGCCCATGATTCCAAACGTCGTGATATTTTATTTGAAAATAGTGGCTGCCATCTTTGATGTTGAATATAAATTTATTTGTGGACCACAGCATCATTGTTGTTTAGTTAATGCTCCTGGTATCTATTTGAAACATACACCATTTTGAGGAGAGTTGTTTATTCAGATACCTCACATTCTGGAACTCACCATTATCTTCAGAGAAGTATTGTGACAATGCAATCACACTACAAAAGTGAGTTTGAACATTCATATTCAGAGGCTGTCCCGTGATATGGTTGTATAACAAAATGTAATGAACAACAACACTGACTGTCATGAAATACTGTTGACCAAAATATGGTGATTTTATACTTATAATGAAAACAATGAAATATTGTAGCGGGGGTAAGGAAGGCCTTGGAGGTGGAAGGGACGGGCTGGAAGCTAAATGTGTGTCTCTTGGGTTTAGGACAGGGGTGGGGGCAACAGGGCAAAGGTTACGGTCAAACAAAAAACTTACTTAGTGACACAGGGGCAGTCATCAGAGGGGGGTCCGGATTTGGAGGTTGAGGGAGTGGTGGTAGGCTGTGTTTGTGTGGATGTCATGGGTGCGTGCTTCTGGGAGCCAGGTACTATATGTAGCATGCTGAGATGGGAGATTAAACAATATGAGGTCATATGATTTAGTACAGGGCATTAAATAAGTCATGTAATTTGAAAATTAAAAATATGTAATTGTTGAACTGTGGTTACAATGTAAATTCTCATGTTTTGGTTTGTATATTTTGTATAAAATGCATTGTAATTCTTTTCGGGAAGTTGAAAATGGCTGACATGGTTTTTATAATTGTACTCTCTTGCCTCTCTTAGTCCGTTGTTTACATCGATGTTTCTTTGCAAGAGCCTTTTTAATCTGCACAGTAACGGAGTTTCTCAACCCATGATCAAGGTATCGTTACCTTGGTTGTTTGTGTATGCACCACTGAATTGCACAAATAAAAATTGGGATCAGATGAAGAGATGCCCATCTTTCTTCGGAGTGTGGGTTGCCGGCTGGCAGGAATTTTGGTGTAATTACAGGATCCTCAACCGTGAATATACGTCGGAACAACACATGCTGGAACCATGCAGGCCTGAACAGTGCGGTCGGAACAATGACCACGTTGTTACCACTAATGCCTTACCAACGATTTTTCATTGTAAAGGCATGCCTCGTAAAGGCATGCGTGGAACGGCATGCATGGTACCAGCATACGACCTCCCTGACCCCCCACCCCTAAAACTACTGTGACCCCCCAACTCCTGCCCCTAAAACCTAAAACTACCCCGACCCCCACCCCTGCCCCTAAAACCTAAAACTACCCCGACCCCCCACCCCTGCTCCTAAAACCTAAACTACCCCAACCCCCACCCTGCCCCTAAAGCCCAAAACTACCCCAACCCCCCAAAAACTAAAACTATCCTGACCCCCGACCCCCCACCCCGCACCTAAAACTACTGTGACATCCACACCACCGCCCCGAAAAGCTAAAATTACCCCGACCCCTACCCCTGCCCCTAGAACTACTGCGACCTCCCACCCCGCCCCTGAAATCTAAAACTACCCTGACCCCTCCACCCTGCCCCTACAAACTAAAATTACCCCGACCCCTCAACCCCGCCCCTAAAACTACTGTGACCCCATCCCTAAAACCTAAAACTACCCCAATCCCCCTCCCCCGCCTCTAAAACTACCCGACCCCCCACCCCACCATTAAAACCTAAAATTACCCCGAACCCCACCCCGTCCCTAAAAAACTAAAACTACTCTGACCCCGCCATTAAAAACTACCCCACCCTGCCCCTAAACTACCCCCCCAATCCTACCCCAGCCCCACTTACCTGACCACATCCTCTCCGATCCTGAGTCTCTTCTCCTCTGCCTTAACTACGCATTTTCATTGTTCAGGACATGTGTGGTTAAGGCAGAGAAAAACAGGTCCGTTGTTCACGAAAGCGTTCTTCCGCTTTCGTGGACAACGCACGTTGTTGTTTAGCCGCCATTGCTCAGGCTTTTATATACTGTGTATATATTTTTTTTCCAAGATAATGAGACTTCACTCATCATACGGCTGCACCATAATGTGATTTCACAGCTGCCACCACATAAAAAAGACGATCTTTCCATTCATTCATGTTCATCTGTTTTATTCCAAATAAAGTGCAAATTCAGTGCTGTTCCCAAACAAGACTGGAATGTCAATGTGTTTCGGCTAACGCCTTCTTCTGGGCACTCCCCGTGGTCTAAACCTCCTCAAATATCACTATAGTCCCTTATCCATTCTTACTACTACAAGGTGCAGATCAATGGAGCAGCCATCTTATAACATATATAGGGGGTCATTACAACCTTGGCGGTCTGCATGGCAGACCGCCGAGGTTGCGGGAGCCAGAATACCGCCATTGCTGGCGGTATGGCTGGCTCCCTATTTTGACTTTTCCGCTGGGCCAGCAGACGGTAACTCTGTAATTGAGCCGGCGGCAATGCTGATGTGAAGCGGGTGCAGTAGCACCCATCGCGCATTTCACTGCCCGAAATTCGGGCAGTGAAATGCGCGACGGGGCTCTGCCTGGGGGCCCCTGCACTGCCCATGCCAAGTGCATGGGCAGTGCAGGGGCCCCCAGGGGCCCCCTGAGTCCCCTTACCGCCAGCCTCTTCCTGGCGGTGCAAACCGCCTGAAACAGGCTGGCAGTAGGGGAGTCATAATCCCCAGGGCAGCGCTGCTTGTAGCGCTGCCCTGGTGGATTATCACCGCCGGGGCTGAAATGGTGGTATACCGCCGGACCCGGCGGTGCGACCGTGGCGCTACCGCCGCGGTCCAAATACGCCGGGATGCACCGCCAGCCTGTTGGCGGTGCTCCCATCGTTTTGGCCCTGGCGGTCAAAGACCGCCAGGGTCATAATGACCACCATAGTGTTTCATTGATAGTCATCCTATATCATGTTTACTCATAGTCACCAATAGTCACATAATAATAAATATGTCAAATGTACTGTACACATTGCTATTCTCAAATGAGTCATGATATAAAATCATTAAATAAATGGATAAAATACCATATAGTCATATAATAAATCATACTTAAAGTATCTTCAATCTCTGATATGTTGATTTGAAATAAATATACAAATACAAAGTCATCATTTTTTCTTTTTTACTTTTTTCTTTTTTTTCCTTTCTACATATATATTTAGATACCACAATTTATTAATATAAAGTGACAAATGCATAATCTTATCCTGAGAATTGAAGGTATACCAACCAGTCAATTGCATTGCCTTTGGCATTCTATCCTCAGATGATATACCTGTCTCAATATTTTGATTTGTATTATATATTTTCAAAGTGACATTGTGCCTTTCCTTCAGAAAAGATGATCTCATACTTATACTGCAATATAGCTGATGATACATATCATATTTGCCTCCATAGTGTAAATAAATTATAATAGACCACATCCAATTATCTGCATCAGTGAACTCTACAGATAAAATACTTGTCTTGTTGATTTGATATGTGTAATATATTTTTTAAAGTGACATTGTGCATATCCTTCAATGGAAGTGATCTCATACTCAAATTACAATATAACTTATAATGACATATCATATTGACTTCCCAAATGTAGATGGATTGAAATAGACCACATCCAATTGTCTGCATCATTAAGCTCTACATAACCTAATAAAAAGATGATCACATCTTAATTAAAAAAGCCCAACCATAATAAATAAAGTGCCAAGTCGAGAAAAAGCGAGATCAAAATTTAAAAAATAAATAAATGATATAATGGAAAATTATATCCAGTCTCAGCAATCATGTTTCTACTTTCAACATATAAGACATTTAGGTGCAATATTCATGTAGACAACAACCTTGACGTACCCTCAAATGTATAACCAATATATTAAGTCTGTGAATCCCTTTTTCCCTAATGTTCTATTGGAATCTACTATTCACATCCTCCTCCATAAATGCACATATAGTTCAGCATCAAGATTGTGTCCCCAAGGATTCTCTGAACCAAGCAATAAAATCATCTTTGATTCCATCCGTCTTAATTCTAGCATCCAGTCGCCCAACCTGGGACATAATTTGATCAATCTGATCCAATAGCTGGTTAAAGTACTACAATCTCCTCCATGGGTGTCCCAGAAATGTTTAGCCAGTGGATAGGATCTATCATGATTTTTAATGGCTCTAAGATGTTGCAAAATCAGATTTTTAGTTTATGAATAGTACTACCTACATATTTCTTCTGGCAGCCACACTCAATAACAAAAATCACATATTCAGTTTCAAATGTAATTCTATCTCTAATCAAGCATTTTCTTCCTTCAGATGTTTGGAAACTCTGCATATATACAGCATATTTGCAGGCTTTACAACAGCCACATTTCCAAAATCTCATGCTCTCTTTAATCAACCACAATGTGTTATCTTTTTTCTCATTTTTAACAGACAGACTCTTGGTTAAATGATCTCTTAACAAGCAAGTCTTTCGATATGTAATTTGTGGATGTTGGCCAATTTCCCCTTTAATTTGTTGATCTTGTTGTAAAGCATGCCAGTTACAAAATATTCTTAAGTGCTAGAAGTTGGTGATTATATTCTAAAAAGAGTCTTGGAGGGGATCTACTTATTGCTGTATCTTCGTTGACATACTGATTCTTGAAAAGCAATTCTTCTCTTGTCTTATGTTTCACTCCATTCTGCGCATCAATAAGAATTTTATATGGATATCCCCTCTCCAAAAATATTTGTGACATAGCCATAATCTCCTTTTCAAATGTAGTGTCATTGAAGCATATCCTGTGAGCCCGCAGGAATTGGCTATATGGTATGCTCCAGTTTAGCGCTTTCGGGTGCCCACCATTGCCATGTAGTACAAAGTTGCATGCAGTGGGTTTGCGATACACAGAGGTTTCTAATCTGTCATTCTTTACCTCAAGAAGGACGTCCAGAAACTCAATTTTGTTCCTACTCCATGTTATTTCAAGTTGGATATTCAAATCATTATTGTTGCGTATATTGATATATTCCTGTAAACATTTTCTTGGCATCCCATATAAGGAAAAGACCATCAATGTATCTCACCCACAATACTACGCTTTCCATGTGGGCCCAGAGGGTATCCGACTATGCTACTTCTTTTTCCCACCATCCCATATAGAGATTCGCGTAGGTGGGAGCAAAGGATGCCCCATCGCTGTACCTTGCTTTTGGATGTAATATTCATTCTCAAATAAAAAAACATTATGTGTAAGATAAAATGACAACATTGACATGAGCATTTCAGTATGTTGGAGAAATTCTATAGGCAGTGTCTTTAAAAAGTACCTACACACCGCCATACCATAATAATTCTTGATTGATGTATATAAAGAGGATACATCCATTGTAATCATAAGATAGTTGTTTTGCCAAGGAATATTATCGATTTTAGATACAAAACCTGTGGTATCACGTAGATAGGATGGTAACTCAGTTACATATGGACATAAAAAGAGATCCAAATATCTCGAAGTGTTTTCCAAAAGGGAGTTGGTCATACTCACAATGGGTCTCCCAGGAGGATGGCGTTTGTTTTTATGAATTTTAGCTAGAAAATAAATACACAGGATTCTTGGAGAGTTGATTTTTAAATATTGATACTCTTCATATTCCACCCCCACTAAAAACTAAAATTACACCGACCCCCCACCCCCACCCCTAAAACTACCATGACCCCCGCACCATAAACCTAAAACTACCCTGACCCCCCACCCCTAAAACGCAAACTACCCCAACCCCCACCCCTCCCCTTAAATCACCACGACCCCCCACCCCACCCATAAAACTTAAAACTACCCCAACCCCCCACACCACCTCTAAAACTACCTCACCCCACCCCACCATTAAAACTTGAAATTACCCCAACCCCCCACCCCGCCCCTAAAAAACTAAGACTACCCCAATCCCCCCTTGAAAACTAAAACTACCTGCCAACCCTATCCCAGCCCCACTTACCTGACCGCGTCCTCTCCTATCCTGAGTCTGTTTTCCTCTGCTTTAACCACGCATGTTCATTGTTCAGGTTAAGGCAGAGAAAAACAGGGTTGTTGTTCACGTAAGCGATGTTCTGCTTTCGTTGACAAAGCACGTTGTTGTTCATCCGCCGTTGCTCAGGCTTTTTTTCCCTCAACCGTATGTGCACCGGAGTCATTTGGGTTCCAGCTGCGAGGATTGGTGATTTGTGTGTGTGTGTATATATATATACTGTATATATATATATATATATATATGTGTATATATATATATATATATATATATATATATATATATATATATATATATATATATATATATATATGTATTTATGTAAAAACAAACAAATCGGCTCGGTTAATGGCGCCGCGCTCCAAACGCCGGTGCTCAAACCAAGGGCAAGCCGATACCTCAATGAAATATTCCAAAACAACGTTCGTTGAGCACTCCACCAAGAATAGTAATTCAATTATTTATTGACTGTGAAAAAAGAAAAGAACAACGCGTTTCGACCATTACGGTCTTTGTCAAGTTCAAACAGTTCATGATTCCATTTCCATTGTATTTATAGCCAATTACATTTATACTCAAGCAATGCAAGCTGGGACTCGTAGTGTTAACTAAACAAAGGAGGAAAGGAAAAGCGAACAGTGCCAAACTACAAAACATTTACCAACTAAAATCATCAAAAGAACAAATATATTTTTCCTGCATACTCTTTGACATAAATCTAATTATAATAAAAAATAAAGATTAAGAATTGAGTACTTCTGCTATCACATGCAGTGTTGACTCATTATCCACATCAATTTATCAATACTCGAAACCTTTACATATAAATCTAAGTCCCCTAAAATGTAATTAAATTAAGTGTCATTCCATACATACCTTATGTGTTAGAACATTGTGTGATATATAAAGAAACGCTTACTAGCCACAGTAGCTAATTCATCATCAAATTTTCTTAAAATTCCAATATTACATTGATATATTTTATAAATGTACATAAAGTTCCTCATCGTAATTCATTCCATACGGAACTCTCGTACGTATTTGAATTATGTACCTAGACTCCAGCTGTCGTAACTTTTTAGTACGGTCACCTCCTCTTTCCTGGTCTGGAATGTGATCTATTCCATAATATCTCAAACTTCTCCAATCATTCAATGTATGTGTCTGCATGTGTTTTGCTGTAGCATAAGTCATGTCTTTATTAGTTATTGTTCTCATGTGTTCTCATATTCTTTTCTTAAGTTTGCAAATGGTGCTCCCAAAGTATTTATGACCACAATGGCATTCAATAATATAAATTACAAATTTGGTATTGCAAGTGATTCTGTGTTTAATTTTCCTCACCTGCCCATTTGCAAATAGAATATTTTTCATAGATTGACCTATTTTACACGCTTTACAGCTATTACACTTGAAAAAACCTTTTTGTTCCACTTCCAACCAATTTGAGTCTTTATTAAGAGTGAAGTGACTTCTCACCACTAAGGGGCTGATGCGAGGGTCGGCGGGAGCACCGCCGACAGGCCGGCGGTGCCCCGCAGGGCATTCTGACCGCGGCGCTTTGGCCGCGGTCAGAAAGGGTAAACCGGCGGTCTCCCGCCGGTTTACCGCTGCCCTCAGAATCCCCCATGGCGGCGCAGCTTGCTGCGCCGCCATGGGGGATTCTGACCCCCCCTACCACCATCCTGTTCATGGCGGGAAAGCCGCCATGAACAGGATGGCGGTAGGGGGGGTCGCGGGGCCCCTGGGGGCCCCTGCCGTGCCCATGCCAATGGCATGGGCACGGCAGGGGCCCCCGTAAGAGGGCCCCGCAAGGTATTTCAGTGTCTGCCTTGCAGACACTGAAATACGCGACGGGTGCTACTGCACCCGTCGCACCTTCCCACTCCGCCGGCTCGATTACGAGCCGGCATCCTCGTGGGAAGGGAGTTTTTCCCTGGGCTGGCGGGCGGTCTTTTGGAGACCGCCCGCCAGCCCAGGGAAAAACTCATAATACCCTCCGCGGTCTTCTGACCGCGGAGCGGTATTATGGGGGCGGAATTCTGGCAGGCGGCCTCCGCCGCCCGCCAGAATTAGAATCACCCCCTAAGTCTCTGATACTGGGTGCCTTTCTAAATGAAAACTGAGGTTTGGAACCCACTAATGGCCCCAAATCCCGATCCTTCTCAATTATTTTCCAATGTTTCTCAATTATATTCTTTATACAGCCGCTTACTTTTGTGTATTTCATAATCATTCTCACTGGTTCCTTCAGATTAGATTCTCTTTTCTTAAATAAAATTTCCTTTCGCATTTTTGATTTGATTAAGGTCATATTTTTCTTTAATATGTTTTCATTGTATCCTCGATTCTTAAACCTTTCATAAGTTTCTAGACATTTTATGGATAACTCTTTATCATTGGAACAAATTCGCCTCATTCTAAAAAATTCCCCCATGGGTATACTCCTCATCAAGGATTTAGGATGGAAGCTCTGTCCGTGTAATACACTATTGCAAGCTGTTTCTTTGCGATATACTGTTGTTTCTATTTTGTTGTTCTCAATGTAAATAGTGATATCTAAAAAATTTATCATAGTTGTGCTTGTTTCACATATAAATTTTAAGCCTACCTGGTTATTATTAAGGATAGTGAAGTAGTCCATGAATTCAGTTTTGGACCCATTCCAAATAATAAAAAGGTCATCAATAAAGCGGACCCACAATAATACTCTCTCAACATATTGATCATTCATTCTGGCCCATGCTATTTCTCTTTCCCACCAACCCATTACTAGGTTTGCATAATTTGGGGAAAGAGAAATGCCCATAGCTGTGCCGCACAATTGGTGAAAGATTTTGTGATTAAACATGAAAATATTATTCTTTAAACACATATCAATCATAGATAGTAACATATTAGAATGTTCTAATTCAGAAATATTCCAGTGTTTCAAAAAATATTCTATTGCTTTCAGTCCAACTGCATGATTGATAGATGTGTAAAGGGAGACTGCATCAATTGTAACCAGTAAATAATCTTCCTTCCAATCGGTATCTAACAGAATTTTTAATAAGTCTCCTGAATCCTGAATATATGAGCTTAAGGTTCTAACCATAGGAGCTAAATAAATATCAACGTAATCCGACAATCTTTCAAATAATGAGTCACATGCTGAGACAATTGGTCTTCCTGGTGGTGATATTAATGATTTGTGAATTTTTAGTAGAAAGTAAATTGTCGGTAAGGTTGGATTTTCTTTTCTCAAATAAGTATGTTCTTCACGATTCAATAGTCCCTGTTGAAACCATTCATCCAATTTAAAATGTAAATATGCAGTCATCTCTTTTAAAGGATTTTTTGTCAATTTTTTATAATCATGTGGGTTGTTCAATTGTCTATAGGCTTCTTTCATATAATCTGATGTGTTGAGAATCACTATGTTTCCTCCCTTATCCGCAGATTTAATTACCATCTGATTATTTAGCATCAAATTTTTCAAAGCTAAACGTTCCTTTGTTGTCAAATTTTCCAAGTGCCTAGTTTGTTTTTTATTGCATAACCGTTCTATGTCTTCCAATACCAATTCAGAAAATAAATCCACTTTGTTTCCAGGCGAAAGTATTGGACGAAACTTAGATATTTATTTTAATCCAGAAGGTTTATGAGCTTTTGTGTCAATATCTAGTTGTTGTAAAATTTCCTTTTCTGTGTACATCTCGTCCTGTAGATTATGAGATAAATCAAACTAAGTTTTTAAATCAGATGCTTGGTCAATCCTTAATTGAATTACTTCTGGTTCTTCAATGATTTGATTCATCATACTGGATGTTACCTTTTTAGTTTGCTGTGCATGAAATTTCAGTAATTTTAATTTCCTTACAAATTTGTAAATATCAATTCGAGTGTCAACGTAATCAAAATGAATCTCAGGACAAAATGACAATCCTTTATTCAAAATGTTCATTTCCGTGTCAGTTAGTTGATAGTTTAAAAGATTCACTACTAAATTTGGTGTGATAACTATTTCTTTTGGCTTCGCAGGGGATATTGTCTTGTTTCTGCCTCTTTTAGCTCTCCTGGTTTTCCTCTTGTTGATCCTGTTTGGTTTCGCCTGAAACCCAAACCTCGATCCCTGCTCCCGGGGGCAATTTTTATTTGTATTTCGCCCCCCCCTGGGGGCAGATCCGACGATTTTTCGGCGGATCTGCCCCCAGGGGGGGGGGGCGAAAACCACTAGACACCAGGGATATCTTTTTTTATGTTTGTTTTTGGGGGCGACCCCTTGGGCAAGGGTCGCCCCCCGGGGGCAATTTTTATTTGTATTTCGCCCCCCCCCGGGGGCAGATCCGCCGTTTTTTCGGCGGATCTGCCCCCAGGGGGGGGCGAAAACCACTAGACACCAGGGACATCTTTGTTTATGTGTGTTTTTGGGGGCGACCCTCCCCCGGGGGCAATTTTTATTTGTATTTTGCCCCCCCCGGGGGCAGATCAGCCGATTTTTGCCGGGGGGGGGGCCAAAACCACTAGACACCAGGGATTTTGTTTTTATTGTTTATTTTGGGGGCAACTCCTGTGGCAAGGGTCGCTCCCCTGGGGAGCTTTTTTTTTTCTGTTTCGGCCCCCCCGATGGCAGACCAGCCATTTTTGGACGATCTGGCCCCGGGGGGGGGGGTGGAAGCACACTAGGTGCCAGGGATTGTGTTTGGTGTTTGTTTGGGGGCACCCCTTGGGCAACGGTCGCCCCCCCTAAGGTGGGGAAAATTTGGATTGCCCATCTCTGCCCGTAATTTTGTAGGGCCATCTGCCCCCAAGGAGGGCAGAGACCACCAATACGGCAGGGATTTTTTTATTTTGTGTTGTGCTGGGGGTGCCCCCTTGGGGAAGGGTCGCCCCCTGAAAGGGGGCACAGAGGTGTTGCCCATTTCTGCCCCCCTTGGGGTCAGATTGCCCAATTCTTTTACGCCCATCTACCCCGAGGGGGGCAGGATCCACTTAGGTACCAGGGACAACTTCTAAGTTCTTGGTGGTGGGGTGTTTGTCAACTGGCAAAGTATTTGTATTTGTGATTATAACAATTTATTTCTTCTTTTTCTTCTAGTTCAACGCTTTTGCTTCCTTTGCTGTGGATCTTTGCGGTTTTGGCAGTAGTTGTCCTGTGGTTTGCATAGTTGCATGTTTTAGGTAAGTGAACGCAATTTACTCCAAAGGAGTATTGTTGACATGTTTGTAGGTGGTGTACTAAATGCAGTATTGTGTGTTTGACATTGTCCTTAGATTTGAGCACAGTGGTGTTTGTGTTGTCATATGTCTAAATTGCTTTTTTCTTTTTTCTTTTTAGTGGGATATCATTGGTGATTGCTGTCTGTGCAGAGTAGTTGCTTGGTGAGTAGCTATTTCAGGCAACTGTGTGGTATAGTTTTTTGTAGTACATAACTCTTTGTGATAAAGCTACACTTTGTTTATTACTTATTTTAGTGCTAGTTGTTGGCAATCCATTTGTTGTTAGGATCATGGCTAGCCGCAAAGTGACCGCTCAGCAGGTTGTTCGCATGCTCTTTGAGTCATCTTCAGACCATGATTACGACACTGACTCTGCATCTGAGGCAGAGGAGGAAGCAGGAGATTCTGGAAGTGAGTTTTCTGTCCGAGAGTATTCTTCTGATGAGGAAGCTACTCTCAGTGCAGATGAAGGGCCTGTGTTAGAGGAGGACATTGATGTGCCAAGAGGGCAGCAGCCTGGGGCTGCAGGGTTTCCCATTGGAAGACCTGACACCTGGATTGCCCCAAACATGGAGCAGCCACAGTTACCTGCATTTACTGGTCTCCCAGGGTGTAGAGTTAATACGGAAAACTTTCTGCCTGTCCATTTCTTTCACTTGTTTATGGACGATGTATTTTTGGAAGAGATTGTGGAGCAGATAAATGTGTATGCAGAGCAATATTTGCGGGACAACGCTGCCAGACTTAAGCCTCAGTCTAGAGCTACTCATTGGGTTCCCACATATCTGGAAGAGATGAAAAGGTTTTTAGGTTTGTCTTTTTTGATGGGGTTGATCAGGAAGCCCTCCCTGGCTTCTTATTGGTCTACTAGTCCCTTGATGGCAACTGCTATATTGCCTGCAACTATGACACGTAATCGGTATTTGCTTCTTCTTCGTATGCTGCATTTTGTAGACAATGCTTTAGCCTTGCCACGAGATCACCCTGATTGTGACCGCCTTTTTAAGATTAGGCCTGTCCTTGATCATTTTGTGGATCGGTTTTCAGAGGTCTATGTCCCAGGCAAAGAGATAAGTGTGGACGAGTCTTTGGTCCTTTTCAAGGGCGTTTAGTTTTTAAGCAGTACATTCCTAGTAAGAGGGCACGGTATGGGATTAAATTGTATCTGCTGTCAGAAAGCAGTACAGGATATGTGTATAATTTCCGGGTCTACACTGGTAGGGATTCCAGTATTGACCCTCCTGGTTGTCCGGCCACTTTTGGAGTTAGCGAAAAAATTGTGTGGGAATTTGCTAGACGGCTGTTTAACAAAGGTCACCATTTGTACGTAGATAATTTCTACACTGGAGTGCAGTTGTTCAAGGAGTTGTTTAGGGTGGACACTGTTGCTTGTGGCACAATCCGTTCTAACCGGAAAGGCTATCCAAGGGAGCTTGTCTGTAAAAAACTTGAGAGGGGACAGTGCAGTGCCTTGCGGAATAATGAGCTGCTAGCTCTGAAATTTTCAGACAGGAGGGATGTGTACATGCTATCGACCATCCATGATGAGAGTACTTCCCCTGTGGCTGTTTGGGGTCAGGTTGCGGAAGTGCGCAAACCTGCGTGCATTTTGGACTACAATAGGCACATGGGTGGTGTTGATAGAGTAGATCAGAGGTTAGAACCTTACACTGCTCTTCGTAAGTCATATGTGTGGTATAAAAAGTTGGCCCTACATTTATTTCATTTGGCAACTTTTAATGCCTTTATTGTATACAAGGATTGTTCACCCGAGTCAAGGATGACATTTGTTAAATTTCAGGAGTCGGTGATAGAAAGCCTTATTGTGGTGGAACCGGCAAGAGTTCCTAGAGTAGAAGTGGTGGAGGATGTGGCTAGATTGAAAGATCTGCACTTTCCAGATCACATTCCTCCCACTCCCAAAAAAGACATGCCCACAAAGAAATGTAGAGTATGTGCCCGGAGATTAATCCGGAGGGAGAGCCGGATGTACTGCCCCGAATGCCCTTCAAAGCCTGGGCTGTGTGTTCCCGGCTGTTACAGAAGTTACCATACCCCAAAAAAATTCTGGGAAATACCTTGAGCGTAAGCTGTCTGTTTTATATTTTCATATGTTTCACGGTTGGCATCTGTTGTGTATTTAGTTAGAGCTTTTGTGTTTGTAGTTTTGTGCTTATTTTATAATTAGTAGTTTCTTTGTTTATAAATAAAAAAAAGTGATTGCGGTGTGCGTGGGGTGGCGCTTGGCTGGCGGTGTGCGTGGGGTGGCGCTTGGCTGGCGGTGTGCGTGGGGTGGCGCTTGGCTGGCGGTGCCAGCCGAACGGCAGTCCACACTCCCATCAGCTGGTGTGATTCTTGTATCAGGCATGTGGGCGTATGTAAGTGATGGGCCCTTGAGTGGCGCGGTCTGTCGATGTGAGTGTTGTAATGTGCTGGGCCCGTGGCTGGCGGTGTGAATGGTCTTGTGCGTGTCATGTATGAAAGGTGTGTGAATGGCCTGTAAAGCGGTTGGTGCCTTGTCGCGGCTTTACAGCTCACGAGCTGTGAGTCATTGGTTCACTTTTTTGCCTTTCAGTTATTAGCAGTGCATTTCAGTTTTGTGAAATCTCTTGTTAATAAAATTTGATCCACTGAACCATCACTCACCCTCGTGCCAAATCCAACCAGTATGTGTTGTAAAAAAAGACAAAACCTGCTCCGCTGTAATCAGGCGTCGCAGCACACCTGTGACACGCTAGGTGCCTCGGGTGGGACCCCGATGATGAAGCATGCCACCAACTTGGTTGGTGGGTGAGGGGTCTTCTTCACATAACCTAAGTGTGTTTCTTTTCACAATTTTAGTGTTTGGCACATCACAGACGTATGTGCACACATCAAAGTGATATATTCCAAAAATGCCTGTGTTTGGGGGTGGAGGGCCCACCTATGTTTTTGGTCCAGGGTGCGGCTGTCATGTAGGGAAACCTACAAAACCCAGAAACTTTTTAAAAATAGGCACCCCAAGGTGTCCAGGGAGGTGTGGCTTGCGTGGCTCCCCCAACTATCCCTTCTATCCATTCAGGTTTTGGGCCTTATTCTGTTGCAGGCACCTGGCCCACCCACACAAGTGAGGTATCATTTTTATCGGGAGACTTGGGGGAACGCTGGGTGGAAGGAAATTTGTGGCTCCTCTCAGATTCCAGAACTTTCTGCCACAAAAATGTGAGGAACATGTGTTTTTTTAGCCACATTTTGAGGTTTGAAAAGGATTCTGGGTAACAGAACCTGGTCCGAGCCCCGCAAGTCACCCCATCTTGGATTCCCCTAGGTCTCTAGTTTTCAGAAATGCACAGGTTTGGTAGGTTTCCCTAGATGCCGGGTGAGCTACAGGCCAAAATCCACAGGTAGGCACTGTTTTCTTTCAAAAAATGGGATGTGTCCACGTTGCGCTTTGGGGTGTTTCCTGTCGCCGGCGCTAGGCCTACCCACGCAAATGAGGTATCATTTTTATCGGGAGACTTGGGGGAACGCTGGGTGGAAGGAAATTTGTAGCTCCTCTCAGATTCCAGAACTTTCTGCCACAGAAATGTGAGGAACATGTGTTTTTTTAGCCAAATTTTGAGGTTTGCAAAGGATTCTGGGTAACAGAACCTGGTCCGAGCCCCGCAAGTCACCCCTCCTTGGATTCCCCTAGGTCTCTAGTTTTCAGAAATGCACAGGTTTGGTAGGTTTCCCTAGGTGCCGGCTGAGCTAGAGGCCAAGATCTACAGGGAGGCACTTCGCAAAAAACACCTCTGTTTTCTCCCAAAATTTTGGATGTGTCCACGTTGCGCTTTGGGGTGTTTCCTGTCGCCGGCGCTAGGCCTACCCACACAAGTGAGGTATCATTTTTATCGGGAGACTTGGGGGAACATAAATTAGCAAAACAAGTGCTATTGCCCCTTGTCTTTCTCTACATTTTTTCCTTCCAAATATAGGAGAGTGTGTAAAAAAGACATCTATTTGAGAAATTCCCTATAATTCACATGCTTGTATGGTCACCCCGGAATTCAGAGATGTGCAAATAACCACTGCTCCTCAGCACCTTATCTTGTGCCCTTTTTGGAAATGCAAAGGTTTTCTTGATAGCAATTTTTTACTCTTTATATTTCAGCAAATGAATTGCTGTATACCCGGTATAGAATGAAAACGCACTGCAGGGTGCAGCTCATTTATTGGCTCTGGGTTCCTCGGGTTCTTGATGAACCTACAAGCCCTATATATCCCCGCAACCAGAGGAGTCCAGCAGACGTAACGGTATATTGCTTTCCATAATCTGACATTGCAGGGAAAAGTTACAGAGTAAAACGTAGAGAAAAATTGATGTTTTTTTCACCTCAATTTCAATATTTTTCTTTTTCAGCTGTTATTTTCTGTAGGAAACCCTTGTAGGATCTACACAAATGACCCCTTGCTGAATTCAGAAGTTTGTCTACTTTTCAGAAATGGTTAGGTTTCTGGGATCCAGCATTGGTTTCATGCCCATTCCTGTCACTGACTGGAAGGAGGCTGAAAGCACAAAAAATTGCAAAAATGGGGTATGCCCCAGTAAAATGCCAAAATTGTGTTGAAAAATTGGGTTTTCTGATTCAAGTCTGCCTGTTCTTGAAAGCTAGGAAGCTGCTGAGTTTAGCACTACAAACCCTTTGTTGATGCCATTTTCAGGGGGAAATCCACAAGCCTTCTTCTGCAGCCACTTTTTCCATTTTTTTTTTTAAAAACGAAATTTTCACTGTATTTTGGCCAATTTCTTGGCCTCCTTCAAGGGAACCCACAAAGTCTGGGTACCTCTAGAATCCCTAGGATGTTGGAAAAAAAGGACGCAAATTTGGCTTGGTTAGCTTATGTGGACAAAAAGTTATGAGGGCCTAATCGCGAACTGCCCCAAATAGGCAAAAAAAGGCCTGGCACAGGAGGGGGAAAAGGCCTGGCAGCGAAGGGGTTAAAAGAGATGACTGCATATTTACATTTTAAATTGGATGAATGGTTTCAACAGGGACTATTGAATCGTGAAGAACATACTTATTTGAGAAAAGAAAATCCAACCTTACCGACAATTTACTTTCTACCAAAAATTCACAAATCATTAATATCACCACCAGGAAGACCAATTGTCTCGGCATGTGACTCATTATTTGAAAGATTGTCGGATTACGTTGATATTTATTTAGCTCCTATGGTTAGAACCTTAAGCTCATATATTCAGGATTCAGGAGACTTATTAAAAATTCTGTTAGATACCGATTGGCAGGAAGATTATTTACTGGTTACAATTGATGCAGTCTCCCTTTACACATCTATCAATCATGCAGTTGTACTGAAAGCAATAGAATATTTTTTGAAACAACGGAATATTTCTGAATTAGAACATTCTAATATGTTACTATCTATGATTGATATGTGTTTAAAGAATAATATTTTCATGTTTAATCACGAAATCTTTCACCAATTGTGCGGCACAGCTATGGGCATTTCTCTTTGCCCAAATTATGCGAACCTAGTAATGGGTTGGTGGGAAAGAGAAATAGCATGGGCCAGAATGAATGATCAATATGTTGAGAGAGTATTATTGTGGGTCCGCTTTACTGATGACCTTTTTATTATTTGGAATGGGTCCAAAACTGAATTCATGGAGTACTTCACTATCCTTAATAATAACCAGGTAGGCTTAAAATTGACATGTGAAACAAGCACAACTATGATAAATTTTTTAGATATCACTATTTACATTGAGAACAACAAAATAGAAACAACAGTATATCGCAAAGAAACAGCTTGCAATAGTGTATTACACGGACAGAGCTTCCATCATAAATCCTTGATGAGGAGTATACCCATGGGGGAATTTTTTAGAATGAGGCAAATTTGTTCCAATGATAAAGAGTTATCCATAAAATGTCTAGATACTTATGAAAGGTTTAAGAATCGAGGATACAATGAAAACATATTAAAGAAAAATATGACCTTAATCAAATCAAAAAAGCGAGAGGAAATTTTATTTAAGAAAAGAGAATCTAATCTGAAGGAACCAGTGAGAATGATTATGAAATACACAAAAGAAAGCGGCTGTATAAAGAATATAATTGAGAAACATTGGAAAATAATTGAGAAGGATCGGGATTTGGGGCCATTAGTGGGTTCCAAACCTCAGTTTTCATTTAGAAAGGCACCCAGTATCAGAGACTTAGTGGTGAGAAGTCACTTCACTCTTAATAAAGACTCAAATTGGTTGGAAGTGGAACAAAAAGGTTTTTTCAAGTGTAATAGCTGTAAAGCGTGTAAAATAGGTCAATCTATGAAAAATATTCTATTTGCAAATGGGCAGGTGAGGAAAATTAAACACAGAATCACTTGCAATACCAAATTTGTAATTTATGTTATTGAATGCCATTGTGGTCATAAATACATTTGGAGCACCATTTGCAAACTTAAGAAAATAATATTAGAACACATGAGAGCAATAACTAATAAAGACATGGCTTATGCTACAGCAAAACACATGCAGACACATACATTGAATGATTGGAGAAGTTTGAGATATTATGGAATAGATCACATTCCAGACCAGGAAAGAGGAGGTGACCGTACTAAAAAGTTACGACAGCTGGAGTCTAGGTACATAATTCAAATGCGTACGAGAGTTCCGTATGGAATGAATTACGATGAGGAACTTTATGTACATTTATAAAATATATCAATGTAATATTGGAATTTTAAGAAAATTTGATGATGAATTAGCTACTGTGGCTAGTAAGCGTTTCTTTATATATCACACAATGTTCTAACACATAAGGTATGTATGGAATGACACTTAATTTAATTTAATTTTAGGGGACTTAGATTTATATGTAAAGGTTTCGAGTATTGATAAATTGATGTGGATAATGAGTCAACATTGCATGTGATAGCAGAAGTACTCAATTCTTAATCTTTATTTTTTATTATAATTAGATTTATGTCAAAGAGTATGCAGGAAAAATATATTTGTTCTTTTGATGATTTTAGTTGGTAAATGTTTTGTAGTTTGGCACTGTTCGCTTTTGCTTTCCTCCTTTGTTTAGTTAACACGACGAGTCCCAGCTTGCATTGCTTGAGTATAAATGTAATTGACTATAAATACATTGGAAATGAAATCATGAACTGTTTGAACTTGACAAAGACCGTAATGGTCGAAACGCGTTGTTCTTTTCTTTTTTCACAGTCAATAAATAATTGAATTACTATTCTTGGTGGAGTGCTCAACCGAACGTTGTTTTGGAATATATATTTATGTATACATGTTTATATTTCCAAATACAACAACAGATCATTTACAAAATAATATTAGCACTAACAATATTTTTTTAAATCATATATAAAAAATATTTAAAGTGATCTAGGGCTGGATGTAAAAAAACATTTAAATAAACTATTTAGTTATAAAAATAAATATTAAAAAACACTACAAAATCAATTGAGCAACATTATAAAGAATGATTCATTAATATGAATCCTACCTAACCAACATACCTAAAAATGTTGCATTTTGGAGGGATTAGATTTACTATTCCTACTATAATCTACGCAACCGTAGGGAAAGTGTTGTATTTCAAGGGGATTGCATGTACAATTCCAATTCACAATCATTTGTAAAAGACATTTAAATACCAAATAAAAGAAATTAATAGAATCATATACATTTATATTTCATATAAAAATATATACAACATAAATGGCAAATTAAAGAAAATATAAAATAAGTGTTAAAAAAAACATTTAAAAATAATTAAAATAAAATTCATTTATTTACCTAACACACAAAAGACCAAAGAAAAAACACACTAAATAAAACAATACTTAAATGGAAATATTGCTTAAATAAAGCAAGTAAAGTTAAACAAATACATTTTACAAATATTAATATTAAAACACTTATCAAGAAATGAATACATATTTTAAGTAAAAGAAATAATTTACATAAGTGAACAATTTATCAATAGACATACCTGCTGTATTCCTCTATGAAAACAAAATTATGCTACTAAAATATAAATATCTAATTAAAGTATGAAAAATAAAATATACATTACAATTTCAATATTAAATGTAAATAAATGAAACAGCAATTCACACAATAATTAATCAATTAAATATTTACTATAAAACAATCAGCGTTAAAATTAAATTATTATTTAATTAACTTTCCACGCTATCCCCCTACAATCCCCTATTAAAATGTAAAATAATTAACAAAAATAATATTTAAAATATGCATTTAAATTACAATTTAAACCTGAATAAATTAAATTACAATTAAACACTTTACAAAATTAACAATCAATGAAATATTACATTTGCAGAAAGAGAAAAAATTATAAACGTCTATTTTAATTAATGTCTTTTAAATTTTGCACAAATTACTTTAACTGATCCGGGGGAATGGGGGAGAGGAGTTTACATAAAAGGCCGTGGAGGGAGTGGAAACTAATTTTTCTTTCATTAAATTCATAACAGGAAGTGAGGGTCAGTTAAAGCCCTCCTTCCTGTTGGGACCGCAAGTTAGCGGTCTAGTGGTTGTGAGACTATTTTTGGGCTGGGCCTCGTTTCTTCAGGCATAAATGTGCCGGAACGAGCGGCCGGGTCTGAGAGGAGAGCGTGTTTTCCGAGTTCGCTGCTCCTAAGGTTCGTGTGGGACTTTTTATTGCTTTTTTTTCTTTATTGTGTCTATATATGTTTTAAATCCAGCGTTTGAAACAGAAAGAGAAAAAAAGAAAAAACGTCTATTTTAATTAATGTCTTTTAAGTTTTGAACAAATTACTTTTACTGATCTGGGGGAATGGGGGAGAGGAGTTTACATAAAAAGCCGTGGAGGGAGTGGAAACTAATTTTTCTTTCATTAAACTCATAACAGGAAGTGAGGGTCAGTTAGAGCCCTCCTTCCTGTTGGGACCGCAAGTTAGCGGTCTAGTGGTTGTGAGCCTATTTTTGGGCCGGGCCTCGTTCCTTCAGGCATAAATGTGGCAGAACGAGCGGCCAGGTCTGAGAAGAGAGCGCGTTTTCCTAGTTCGCTGCTCCTAAGGTTCGTGTGGGACTTTTTATTGCTTTTTTTTCTTTATTGTGTCTATATATGTTTTAAATCCAGAGTTTGAAACAGAAAGAGAAAAAAAGTAAAAACGTATACTTTAATTAATGTCTTTTAAATTTTGCACAAATTACTTTTACTGATCCGGGGGAAAGGAGGAGAGGAGTTTACATAAAAGGCCGTGGAGGGAGTGGAAACTAATTTTTCTTTCATTAAACTCATAACAGGAAGTGAGGGTCAGTTAGAGCCCTCCTTCCTGTTGGGACCACAAGTTAGCGGTCTAGTGGTTGTGAGCCTACTTTTGGGCTGGGCCTCGTTCCTTCAGGCATAAATGGGCCGGAACGAGCGGCCGGGTCTGAGAGGAGAGCGCGTTTTCCTAGTTCGCTGCTCCTAAGGTTCGTGTGGGACTTTTTATTGCTGTTTTTTCTTTATTGTGTCTATATATGTTTTAAATCCAGCGTTTGAAACAGAAAGAGAAAAAAAGAAAAAACGTCTATTTTAATGAATTACCTTTAAATTTTGCACAAATTACTTTTACTGATCCGGGGGAACGGGGGAGAGGAGTTTACATAAAAGGCCGTGGAGGGAGTGGAAACTAATTTTTCTTTCATTAAACTCATAACAGGAAGTGAGGGTCAGTTAGAGCCCTCCTTCCTGTTCGGACCGCAAGTTAGCGGTCTAGTGGTTGTGAGCCTATTTTTGGGCTGGGCCTCGTTCCTTCAGGCATAAATGTGCCGGAACGAGCGGCTGGGTCTGAGAGGAGAGCGCGTTTTCCTAGTTCGCTGCTCCTAAGGTTCGTGTGGGACTTTTTATTGCTTTTTTTTCATTATTGTGTCTATATATATGTTTTAAATCCAGCGTTTGAAACAGAAAGAGAAAAAAAGAAAAAACGTCTATTTTAATGAATGTCTTTTAAATTTTGCACAAATTACTTTTACTGATCCGGGGGAACGGGGGAAAGGAGTTTACATAAAAGGCCGTGGAGGGAGTGGAAACTAATTTTTCTTTCATTAAACTCATTACAGGAAGTGAGGGTCAGTTAGAGCCCTCCTTCCTGTTGGGACCGCAAGTTAGCGGTCTAGTGGTTGTGAGCCTATTTTTGGGCTGGGCCTCGTTCCTTCAGGCATAAATGGGCCGGAACGAGCGGCCGGGTCTGAGAGGAGAGCGCGTTTTCCTAGTTCGCTGCTCCTAAGGTTCGTGAGGGACTTTTTATTGCTTTTTTTCTTTATTGTGTCTATATATGTTTTAAATCCAGCGTTTCAAACAGAAAGAGAAAAAAAGAAAAAACGTCTATTTTAATTAATGTCTTTTACATTTTGCACAAATTACTTTTACTGATCCGGGGAAATGGGGGAGAGGAGATTACATAAAAGGCCGTGGAGGGAGTGGAAACTAATTTTTCTTTCATTAAACTCATAACAGGAAGTGAGGGTCAGTTAGAGCCCTCCTTCCTGTTGGGACCGCAAGTTAGCAGTCTAGTGGTTGTGAGCCTATTTTTGGGCTGGGCCTCGTTCCTTCAGGCATAAATGTGCCGGAACGAGCTGCCGGGTCTGAGTGGAGAGCGCGTTTTCCCAGTTCGCTGCTCCTAAGGTTCGTGTGGGACTTTTTATTGCTTTTTTTTCTTTATTGTGTCTATATATGTTTTAAATCCAGCGTTTGAAACAGAAAGAGAAAAAAAGGAAAAACTTCTATTTTAATTAATGTCTTTTAAATTTTGCACAAATTACTTTTACTGATCCGGGGGAACGGGGGAAAGGAGTTTACATAAAAGGCCGTGGAGGGAGTGGAAACTAATTTTTCTTTCATTAAACTCATAACAGGAAGTGAGGGTCAGTTAGAGCCCTCCTTCCTGTTGGGACCACAAGTTAGCGGTCTAGTGGTTGTGAGCCTACTTTTGGGCTGGGCCTCGTTCCTTCAGGCATAAATGGGCCGGAACGAGCGGCCGGGTCTGAGAGGAGAGCACGTTTTCCTAGTTCGCTGCTCCTAAGGTTCATGTGGGACTTTTTATTGCTTTTTTTTCTTTATTATGTCTATATGTGTTTTAAATCCAGCGTTTGAAACTGAAAGAGAAAAAAAGAAAAAATTTCTATTTTAATGAATTACCTTTAAATTTTGCACAAATTACTTTTACTGATCCGGGGCAACGGGGGAGAGGAGTTTACATAAAAGGCCGTGGAGGGAGTGGAAACTAATTTTTCTTTCATTAAACTCATAACAGGAAGTGAGGGTCAGTTAGAGCCCTCCTTCCTGTTGGGACCGCAAGTTAGCGGTCTAGTGGTTGTGAGCCTATTTTTGGGCTGGGCCTCGTTCCTTCAGGCATAAATGTGGCAGAACGAGCGGCCAGGTCTGAGAGGAGAGCGCGTTTTCCTAGTTCGCTGCTCCTAAGGTTCGTGTGGGACTTTTTATTGTTTTTTTTTCTTTATTGTGTCTATATATGTTTTAAATCCAGAGTTTGAAACAGAAAGAGAAAAAAAGAAAAAACGTCTATTTTAATTAATGTCTTTTAAATTTTGCACAAATTACTTTTACTGATCCGGGGGAACGGAGGAGAGGAGTTTACATAAAAGGCCGTGGAGGGAGTGGAAACTAATTTTTCTTTCATTAAACTCATAACAGGAAGTGAGGGTCAGTTAGAGCCCTCCTTCCTGTTGGGACCGCAAGTTAGCGGTCTAGTGGTTGTGAGCCTATTTTTGGGCTGGGCCTCGTTCCTTCAGGCATAAATGTGCCGGAACGAGCGGCTGGGTCTGAGAGGAGAGCGCGTTTTCCTAGTTCGCTGCTCCTAAAGTTCGTGTGGGACTTTTTATTGCTTTTTTTTTCTTTATTGTGTCTATATATGTTTTAAATCCAGCGTTTGAAACAAAAAGAGAAAAAAAAAAAACGTCTATTTTAATGAATGTCTTTTAAATTTTGCACAAATTACTTTTACTGATCCGGGGGAACGGGGGAAAGGAGTTTACATAAAAGGCCGTGGAGGGAGTGGAAACTAATTTTTCTTTCATTAAACTCATAACAGGAAGTGAGGGTCAGTTAGAGCCCTCCTTCCTGTTGGGACCGCAAGTTAGCAGTCTAGTGGTTGTGAGCCTATTTTTGGGCTGGGCCTCGTTCCTTCAGGCATAAATGTGCCGGAACGAGCTACCGGGTCTGAGAGGAGAGCGCGTTTTCCCAGTTCGCTGCTCCTAAGGTTCGTGTGGGACTTTTTATTGCTTTTTTTTCTTTATTGTGTCTATATATGTTTTAAATCCAGCGTTTGAAACAGAAAGAGAAAAAAAGGAAAAACTTCTATTTTAATTAATGTCTTTTAAATTTTGCACAAATTACTTTTACTGATCCGGGGGAACGGGGGAAAGGAGTTTACATAAAAGGCCGTGGAGGGAGTGGAAACTAATTTTTCTTTCATTAAACTCATAACAGGAAGTGAGGGTCAGTTAGAGCCCTCCTTCCTGTTGGGACCACAAGTTAGCGGTCTAGTGGTTGTGAGCCTACTTTTGGGCTGGGCCTCGTTCCTTCAGGCATAAATAGGCCGGAACGAGCGGCCGGGTCTGAGAGGAGAGCACGTTTTCCTAGTTCGCTGCTCCTAAGGTTCATGTGGGACTTTTTATTGCTTTTTTTTCTTTATTATGTCTATATGTGTTTTAAATCCAGCATTTGAAACAGAAAGAGAAAAAAAGAAAAAATGTCTATTTTAATGAATTACCTTTAAATTTTGCACAAATTACTTTTACTGATCCGGGGGAACGGGGGAGAGGAGTTTACATAAAAGGCTGTGGAGGGAGTGGAAACTAATTTTTCTTTCATTAAACTCATAACAGGAAGTGAGGGTCAGTTAGAGCCCTCCTTCCTGTTGGGACCGCAAATTAGCGGTCTAGTGTTGTGAGCCTATTTTTGGGCTGGGCCTCGTTCCTTCAGGCATAAATGTGGCAGAACGAGCGGCCAGGTCTGAGAGGAGAGCGCGTTTTCCTAGTTCGCTGCTTCTAAGGTTCGTGTGGGACTTTTTATTGTTTTTTTTTCTTTATTGTGTCTATATATGTTTTAAATCCAGAGTTTGAAACAGAAAGAGAAAAAAAGAAAAAACGTCTATTTTAATTAATGTCTTTTAAATTTTGCACAAATTACTTTTACTGATCCGGGGGAACGGAGGAGAGGAGTTTACATAAAAGGACGTGGAGGGAGTGGAAACTAATTTTTCTTTCATTAAACTCATAACAGGAAGTGAGGGTCAGTTAGAGCCCTCCTTCCTGTTGGGACCGCAAGTTAGCGGTCTAGTGGTTGTGAGCCTATTTTTGGGCTGGGCCTCGTTCCTTCAGGCATAAATGTGCCGGAACGAGCGGCTGGGTCTGAGAGGAGAGCGCGTTTTCCTAGTTCGCTGCTCCTAAGGTTCGTGTGGGACTTTTTATTGCTTTTTTTTCTTTATTGTTTCTATATATGTTTAAAATCCAGCGTTTGAAACAGAAAGAGAAAAAAAGGAAAAACGTCTATTTTAATTAATGTCTTTTAAATTTTGCACAAATTACTTTTACTGATCCGGGGGAACGGGGGAAAGGAGTTTACATAAAAGGCCGTGGAGGGAGTGGAAACTAATTTTTCTTTCATTAAACTCATAACAGGAAGTGAGGGTCAGTTAGAGCCCTCCTTCCTGTTGGGACCACAAGTTAGCGGTCTAGTGGTTGTGAGCCTACTTTTGGGCTGGGCCTCGTTCCTTCAGGCATAAATGGGCCGGAACGAGCGGCTGGGTCTGAGAGGAGAGCGCGTTTTCCTAGTTCGCTGCTCCTAAGGTTCGTGTGGGACATTTTATTGCTTTTTTTTCTTTATTGTGTCTATATATGTGTCACGACTCACGTGCTGCTTGCGCCTGGAATTTGCAGACCGGGTGGCGTGGATCTTCAATGTTCGGCTTTGGCCCAAAAAGGGGCGACTCTTTCTGGTAGCCACGGTGCTGTAGGCAATGGAGACGCCAAGAACAGACCGTGCCCTTCAGAAAATAGCGCCAGAGGAAAAAACCCCTTAGAAAAAGGGGAAAAACCTCCAACAGGAAGATTCCTGGAAAAAACAAGAACAAACAAACTGGAATCCAAAAGGAGCAAAAGTCAGGAAACACAGAATGCTGAAATCCAGAACCTACAGGAGAGGAAATCAGGAGCGAAGACACTAACTGAGCAGAAAGTGTTGCAGCGCAAGGAAATGAAGAAAACACAGCCCTTATATACCAAAAGACAGGAAGTGACCCACAGGAAGTAAAAGGACACCATATTAGACAGGGAGAGGTACATAGAACAAAACAGAATAGAAGCCATAGAGAATAGGGAACAATGAATGCTGGGAAATGAAAGGTAACCTGGGAAGGGAAGAAGACATAAAAAAAGTGCAACAAAAAGACCCAAGAAAGAAGAAAAGAAAGAGGACAAGAAAGAAGAAAGAAGAACAGGTAAGAGGGGTTAGGAGACCCCAGCAAGGCGGTGGAAAAACACAGAGCGAGGCACCATGCAATGCCTGGGGCCTCGAAAAGTGCATGAAAGGCTGGGGGCGCGCCGCGTTTTAGAAACGCGCTGTGCGGCCCCAGCCGAACGCCCGGCTTGTGCCGAACATTCGGCTCGCGCCGCACCACGCGGCGCGACAGTAGGTCCCCCTCCCGAAGGCCCAGGTTTGAGAGGAAACAAACGGTGAAAGCGTTGAATCAGGAGAGGAGCGTGAACAGAAGATGCATCTTCCCAAGAGCATTCACTGAGAGGATAACCCTTCCAATGAATCAGATATTGAAGCCGTCTGTGAAATAGACAAGAGTCACAGATTTCCTGTACCTCATATTCAGGAACATCGTTCACCAACACAGGAGGAGGACAAGGAAACTGACGAGAGAAAGGGTCAGGTACGTAAGGTTTGAGCTGGGAAACATGAAAGACTGGATGAATTTTCCAAGTATGAGGTAAGCGAAGACGGACAGTGACAGGATTGACCAACTGAAGAATACGGAAAGGCCCATAGTAACGAGGTGTGAACTTATTTTGAGAAAGACGTGAGGGTAAGAATTTGGAGGAGAGCCAAACTTTATCTTGCGGATGATAGTCTGGATTGGTTGCACGTCTCTTGTCTGCAGCCTTCTTCATATATCTCTTGGTATGTAACAAATTAGATCGAATTAGTCTATGGATTTGGAAAAGGCGTTTGGAGAAATAGGAAATAGCGGGTAGAGGAGAGTTGGATTGTGGAGAAGTAGGAAAAGAGGTAGGATGAAAACCATAAGAACAGAAAAAGGGAGTGACCTTGGAGGCGCTATGGACTGAGTTATTGTAGGAAAATTCAGCTATAGAGAGGTAAGTGTTCCAGTTACTTTGGGTAGAATTGCAAAAGCATCGAAGATATTGCTCTAGTCCTTGGTTCAGACGCTCGGTCTGGCCGTTGGTCTGAGGATGGAACCCTGAAGACAGGGCTCTATTAATATTCAGTGTTTTACAAAAATGCCTCCAAAACCGGGAAATGTACTGAGGTCCTCTATCAGATATTATGGTATGTGGAAGTCCATGGAGACGGAAGATATGATCAATGAATATTTGACTTAGTTCTTGAGAAGTAGGTAGCCTTTTCAGGGCAGTGAAATGAGCCATCTTCGTGAAAGAATCCACAGTGACCATGATAACCCGGTTTCCTGCTGATGGTGGGAGTGAACACATAAAATCAGTAGAGATGGTATGCCATGGGGCCGGTGGAACAGGCAAAGGTTGTAGTAATCCTGCAGGTCTGGTATGGGGTATCTTGATTTGGGCACATATGGGACAGGCCTGAACGTATCTTTCCACATCCAGCTTCCAGGTAGGCCACCAGAAAAATCGTGAAATAAGTTCTTGTGTGGCCTTGATGCCTCTATGACCAGCCACAGGTGAATCATGGCACATTTGTAATGCTTTTTCTTGCACCTTGTTAGTAGGGAGGAATATCAGGTTTTGATAATAAAAATATCCTTGCTTCTTATGTAATAATGGTCTTAGTTCTTCTATATCGTGGTCCGATAGGTTGGCGTATTCCAGTTGTACTTCTTCCAGGAAAGACTGAGTCACTCCAATGATCTTACTGGGTTCCAGAAGATACTGAGATGAGGAAGGAGTACACTCTGGATATCGGCGAGACAGAGCATCAGCCAGAATGTTTTGAGATCCAGGAATATATGTGATGAAAAAATCGTACTGACTGAAGAAAAAGGCCCAGCGGGCCTGACGACTATTCTGGCATACAAAATTTTGTAAACATTGTAGGTTACGGTGGTCTGTCCTCACCTCAAATGGTTCCTTGGAACCCATCAGAAACTGTCTCCACTCAAGGCAGGCTGTTTTCAGCGCCAATAATTCCCTTTCCAGTACAGAATAGTGTTGTTCAGCTGTGGAAAGGATATGAGACAAGTAGAAAACAGGATGTTCAAGACCATCATCCTCTTGTCGTTGGAGTAAGACAGCTCCGATGGCTCTCTCAGAAGCATCAGTTACGACTATAAATTGTTTGGTGGTATCTGGATGTCTCAAGATGGGGGCTTGGGTGAAGGCTCTCTTTAATTCTTGAAAGGCTGCTTCAGCCGCCTCAGTCCAGACAAACCCTTTCTTTAAATTTTCCTTTTTTAAGGTGTGAGTTATGTGGCTAGTCTGTCTGGCAAAGTCTAGAATGAATTGTCGATAGAAGTTTGCTAACCCTAGGAAACATTGTGTTTCTTTTATGGAAGAAGGAGAAGGCCACTCTAGGATAGCTTGTACCTTTTCTTGATCCATAGCTATGCCGGTGGGACTTAAATGATAGCCCAGATATTTGACTTCCGTCATGTCGAACTCACATTTTTCTGGTTTGCAAAATAGTTGATGAGCACGAAGTCTTTGAAGAACTTGTTTCACATGGGAAGAGTGGAGTTCTGGATTTCTAGAATAAATAAGAATATCATCTAGGTAGATCACGACTGTCTGATTCAGAAGGTCTGAAAACACTGAGTCCATAAACCTCTGGAAGATTGCGGGGGCGTTAGTGAGACCAAACGGCATAACCCTATATTCAAAATGGCCAAATGGAGTCCTGAAAGCTGTCTTCCATTCGTCGCCTTCTTTTATGCGTAAAAGGTGGTAAGCTCCTCGTAAATCTAATTTAGTAAAACGTTGAGCCCCTCTGATAGCTTCTAGTATGTCCCTGATGAGAGGCAAAGGATAACGGTCTTTAATTGTTATTTTATTCAGACCTCGAAAATCCAGGCAAGGAAGAAGATCCTTTGTCTTCTTGGGGACAAAAAAGAGAGGAGCCCCAGCCGGAGACGATGATGGAACAATAAGACCACTCTGTATATTTTCGTCCAGATACTCTTTTAGAACTTCCTTTTCGGGTTCCGTGAGAGAGTACATCCTCCCAAAAGGAACAATTGTGCCGGGTTCCAATGGAATAGCACAATCATATTCTCGATGAGGAGGTAGCACAGGTTTCGACGGTTTTTGGAAAACATCCTGAAACTCCAAATAGTGGTCTGGGACCCCTTGGACCGTATTAATGGACATACCAGTGGCACCTTCAGTATCTAAGGATCTTTTCGGAGACCAATACTTGTCGGAAGTAAAACAGTTCTCATGACAAAATTGCGAAGACAAAGAAACTGTCCGGGTTACCCAATTTATATACGGGTTATGTCTGATAAACCACGGAATTCCAAGAATGATGGTATGGTTGGGGGACGTGATAAGATCGAAGGAGATGTGTTCTTGATGGTTTCCCACCTGTAGACTTAACATCAGGGTAGTGGTGTCTACAGGACCAGAGGATATCAAGGATCCATCCACGGTGTGTACCTGTTCGGGTACTTCTTTTGCTTGTGTAGGAACTTGGTGAGCAGCAGCCCACGTCTTGTCCATGTATATACCACTAGCACCACAATCTAGTAATGCCATAGTCTTTTCTTGACGACCGTCAGGAAGTTGTAACAGGACAGGAAAAATGAACAAGGCGGTTGTATTGTCATCAAAGGAGCTGATGGAAGGTATAGCAGTAGATCCTGTCCCCTCCCTTCTTACAGAGGACGGGAGGTGGCGTTTCCCGAAGGCCTGGGTGGACGTACAGGACAGGTACGAAGCATGTGACCAGCAGAACCACAGTACAGGCACAACCCTCTCTTGCGTCTGTCCTCTCGTTCACTAGCAGAGAGCGGACCTCAGGTAGTATCCACCTGCATGGGTTCCCCTTCGATGTCTCTAGCAGGAGTGCGAGGTTCCTCGGAACGCTGCAGGCAAGCTTGTGAGCTACTTGGCTGGGAAAACCCTCTACTCCTTTTCTTTTCCGATCTCCGTTCCTGAAGACGATACTCGATGGACAGTGCTTGATCCATCAGGCCACGAAGATCTTCCGCTCTGGTAGAATGTACTAGTTCATCCTTTATTTCTTCTTTGAGTCCTCTACGAAATAAAGTTACCAGAGTACGTTCCACCCAAGTGGTCTCTGCCGCCAGCGGACGAAAACGGGTTATATATTGCAAGACGTCTTGCGAGCCTTGTTGGATATCACATAAGGCTTCTTCGGCAGAGGCTTCCAATCCAGGACGGCTAAACATCTGTTTGAAGCGACTCACAAAGGTGGAATAGTCCGACAATACAGGATCGTTGGAGGACACCATCGGGGTTGCCCAGGCCAAGGCTGGACCGGATAAGTCACTGATAAGATAACCCACCTTGGTCCTGTCGTGGGAGAATTGGGTAGGTCGGAAGGCGAAGTACACTGTTAATGCATCCAGGAACTCGCGAAGCTTGGTTGGTTCTCCAGAGAAACAAGGGGTAGAAGCGGAGATAGTTGGAGCATCACTGGTGCGAAGAGCCAAAGCCTGTCGTAACGCAGCATTTTCATTGCGTAGTTGTTGCAATTCCTGAGCTTGTTGCTGAATCGTGGTCAAAAGAGATTGTTCCGGATCTGCAGCAGCCGCCACTGTGTCATCCATGGTGTTTGAGGACGTCGGAATGGTTAGGCGCTGCAATCTGTCACGACTCACGTGCTGCTTGCGCCTGGAATTTGCAGACCGGGTGGCGTGGATCTTCAATGTTCGGCTTTGGCCCAAAAAGGGGCGACTCTTTCTGGTAGCCACGGTGCTGTAGGCAATGGAGACGCCAAGAACAGACCGTGCCCTTCAGAAAATAGCGCCAGAGGAAAAAACCCCTTAGAGAAAGGGGAAAAACCTCCAACAGGAAGATTCCTGGAAAAAACAAGAACAAACAAACTGGAATCCAAAAGGAGCAAAAGTCAGGAAACACAGAATGCTGAAATCCAGAACCTACAGGAGAGGAAATCAGGAGCGAAGACACTAACTGAGCAGAAAGTGTTGCAGCGCAAGGAAATGAAGAAAACACAGCCCTTATATACCAAAAGACAGGAAGTGACCCACAGGAAGTAAAAGGACACCATATTAGACAGGGAGAGGTACATAGAACAAAACAGAATAGAAACCATAGAGAATAGGGAACAATGAATGCTGGGAAAAGAAAGGTAACCTGGGAAGGGAAGAAGACATAAAAAAAGTACAACAAAAAGACCCAAGAAAGAAGAAAAGAAAGAGGACAAGAAAGAAGAAAGAAGAACAGGTAAGAGGGGTCAGGAGACCCCAGCAAGGCGGTGGAAAACGACAGAGCGAGGCCCCATGCAATGCCTGGGGCCTCGAAAAGTGCATGAAAGGCTGGGGGCGCGCCGCGTTTTAGAAACGCGCTGTGCGGCCCCAGCCGAACGCCCGGCTTGTGCCGAACATTCGGCTCGCGCCGCACCACGCGGCGCGACAATATGTTTTAAATCCAGCGTTTGAAACAGAAAGAGAAAAAAAGAAAAAACGTCTATTTTAATGAATTACCTTTAAATTTTGCACAAATTACTTTTACTGATCCGGGGGAACGGGGGAGAGGAGTTTACATAAAAGGCTGTGGAGGGAGTGGAAACTAATTTTTCTTTCCTTAAACTCACAACAGGAAGTGAGGGTCAGTTAGAGCCCTCCTTCCTGTTGGGACCGCAAGTTAGCGGTTTAGTGGTTGTGAGCCTATTTTTGGGCTGGGCCTCGTTCCTTCAGGCATAAATGTGGCAGAACGAGCGGCCAGGTCTGAGAGGAGAGCGCGTTTTCCTAGTTCGCTGCTCCTAAGGTTCGTGTGGGACTTTTTATTGCTTTTTTTTCTTTATTGTGTCTATATATGTTTTAAATCCAGAGTTTGAAACAGAAAGAGAAAAAAAGAAAAAACGTCTATTTTAATTAATGTCCTTTAAATTTTGCACAAATTACTTTTACTGATCCGGGGGAACGGAGGAGAGGAGTTTACATAAAAGGCCGTGGAGGGAGTGGAAACTAATTTTTCTTTCATTAAACTCATAACAGGAAGTGAGGGTCAGTTAGAGCCCTCCTTCCTGTTGGGACCGCAAGTTAGCGGTCTAGTGGTTGTGAGCCTATTTTTGGGCTGGGCCTCGTTCCTTCAGGCATAAATGTGCCAGAACGAGCGGCTGGGTCTGAGAGGAGAGCGCGTTTTCCTAGTTCGCTGCTCCTAAGGTTCGTGTGGGACTTTTTATTGCTTTTTTTTCTTTATTGTGTCTATATATGTTTTAAATCCAGCGTTTGAAACAAAAAGAGAAAAAAAAAAAACTTCTATTTTAATGAATGTCTTTTAAATTTTGCACAAATTACTTTTACTGATCCGGGCGAACGGGGGAAAGGAGTTTACATAAAAGGCCATGGAGGGAGTGGAAACTAATTTTTCTTTCATTAAACTCATTACAGGAAGTGAGGGTCAGTTAGAGCCCTCCTTCCTGTTGGGACCGCAAGTTAGCAGTCTAGTGGTTGTGAGCCTATTTTTCGGCTGGGCCTCGTTCCTTCAGGCACAAATGGGCCGGAACGAGCGGCCGGGTCTGAGAGGAGAGCGCGTTTTTCTAGTTCGCTTCTCCTAATGTTCGTGTGGGAATTTTTATTGCTTTTTTTCTTTATTGTGTCTATATATGTTTTAAATCCAGCGTTTGAAACAGAAAGAGAAAAAAAGAAAAAACGTCAATTTTAATTAATGTCTTTTAAATTTTGCACAAATTACTTTTACTGATCCGGGGGAATGGGGAAGAGGAGATTACATAAAAGGCCGTGGAGGGAGTGGAAACTAATTTTTCTTTCATTAAACTCATAACAGGAAGTGAGGGTCAGTTAGAGCCCTCCTTCCTGTTGGGACCGCAAGTTAGCGGTCTAGTGGTTGTGAGCCTATTTTTGGGCTGGGCCTCGTTCCTTCAGGCATAAATGTGCCGGAACGAGCGGCCGGGTCTGAGAGGAGAGCGCGTTTTCCTAGTTCGCTGCTCCTAAGGTTCGTGTGGGACTTTTTATTGCTTTTTTTTTCTTTGTTGTGTCTATATATGTTTTAAATCCAGCGTTTGAAACAGAAAGAGAAAAAAAGGAAAAACGTCTATTTTAATTAATGTCTTTTAAATTTTGCACAAATTACTTTTACTGATCCGGAGGAACGGGGGAAAGGAGTTTACATAAAAGGCCGTGGAGGGAGTGGAAACTAATTTTTCTTTCATTAAACTCATAACAGGAAGTGAGGGTCAGTTAGAGCCCTCTTCCTGTTGGGACCACAAGTTAGCGGTCTAGTGGTTGTGAGCTACTTTTGGGCTGGGCCTCGTTCCTTCAGGCATAAATGGGCCGGAACGAGCAGCCGGGTCTGAGAGGAGAGCGCGTTTTCCTAGTTCACTGCTCCTAAGGTTCGTGTGTGACTTTTTATTGCTTCTTTTTATTTATTGTGTCTATATATGTTTTAAATCCAGTGTTTGAAACAGAAAGAGGAAAAAAGAAAAAACGTCTATTTTAATGAATTACCTTTAAATTTTGCACAAATTACCTTTACTGATCCGGGGGAACGGGGGAGAGGAGTTTACATAAAAGGCCGTGGAGGGAGTGGAAACTAATTTTTCTTTCATTAAACTCATAACAGGAAGTGAGGGTCAGTTAGAGCCCTCCTTCCTGTTGGGACCACAAGTTAGCAGTCTAGTGGTTGTGAGCCTATTTTTGGTCTGGGCCTCGTTCCTTCAGGCATAAATGTGGCAGAACGAGCGACCAGGTCTGAGAGGAGAGCGCGTTTTCCTAGTTCGCTGCTCCTAAGGTTCGTGTGGGACTTTTTATTGCTTTTTTTTCTTTATTGTGTCTATGTATGTTTTAAATCCAGAGTTTGAAACAGAAAGAGAAAAAAAGAAAAAATGTCTATTTTAATTAATGTCTTTTAAATTTTGCACAAATTACTTTTACTGATCCGGGGGAACGGAGGAGAGGAGTTTACATAAAAGGCCGTGGAGGGAGTGGAAACTAATTTTTCTTTCATTAAACTCATAACAGGAAGTGAGGGTCAGTTAGAGCCCTCCATCCTGTTGGGACCACAAGTTAGCGGTCTAGTGGTTGTGAGCCTATTTTTGGGCTGGGCCTCGTTCCTACAGGCATAAATGTGCCGGAACGAGTGGCTGGGTCTGAGAGGAGAGCGCGTTTTCCTAGTTCGCTGCTCCTAAGGTTCGTGTGGGACTTTTTATTGCTTTTTTTTCTTTATTGTGTCTAGATATGTTTTAAATCCAGCGTTTGAAACAAAAAGAGAAAAAAAGAAAAAACGTCTATTTTAATGAATGTCTTTTAAATTTTGCACAAATTACTTTTACTGATCCGGGGGAACGGGGGAAAGGAGTTTACATAAAAGGCCGTGGAGGGAGTGGAAACGAATTTTTCTTTCATTAAACTCATTACAGGAAGTGAGGGTCAGTTAGAGCCCTCCTTCCTGTTGGGACCGCAAGTTAGCGGTCTAGTGGTTGTGAGCCTATTTTTGGGCTGGGCCTCGTTCCTTCAGGCATAAATGTGCCGGAACGAGCGGCCGGGTCTGAGAGGAGAGCGCGTTTTCCTAGTTCGCTGCTCCTAAGGTTCGTGTGGGACTTTTTATTGCTTTTTTTTCTTTATTGTGTCTATATATGTTTTAAATCCAGCGTTTGAAACAGAAAGAGAAAAAAAGAAAAAACATCTATTATAATTAATGTCTTTTAAATTTTGCACAAATTACTTTTACTGATCCGGGGGAATGGGGGAAAGGTGTTTACATAAAAGGCCGTGGAGGGAGTGGAAACAAATTTTTCTTTCATTAAACTCATAACAGGAAGTGAGGGTCAGTTAGAGCCCTCCTTCCTGTTGGGACCACAAGTTAGCGGTCTAGTGGTTGTGAGCCTACTTTTGGGCTGGGCCTCGTTCCTTCAGGCATAAATGGGCCGGAACGAGCGGCCGGGTCTGAGAGGAGAGCGCGTTTTCCTAGTTCGCTGCTCCTAAGGTTCGTGTGGGACTTTTTATTGCTTTTTTTTCTTTATTGTGTCTATATATGTTTTAAATCCAGCGTTTGAAACAGAAAGAGAAAAAAAGAAAAAACGTCTATTTTAATGAATTACCTTTAAATTTTGCACAAATTACTTTTACTGATCCAGGGGAACGGGGGAGAGGAGTTTACATAAAAGGCCGTGGAGGGAGTGGAAACTAATTTTTCTTTCATTAAACTCATAACAGGAAGTGAGGGTCAGTTAGAGCCCTCCTTCCTGTTGGGACCGCAATTTAGCGGTCTAGTGGTTGTGAGCCTATTTTTGGACTGGGCCTCGTTCCTTCAGGCATAAATGTGGCAGAACGAGCGGCCAGGTCTGAGAGGAGAGCGCATTTTCCTAGTTCGCTGCTCCTAAGGTTCGTGTGGGACTTTTTATTGTTTTTTTTTCTTTATTGTGTCTATATATGTTTTAAATCCAGAGTTTGAAACAGAAAGAGAAAAAAAGGAAAAACTTCTATTTTAATTAATGTCTTTTAAATTTTGCACAAATTACTCTTACTGATCCGGGGGAACGGGGGAAAGGAGTTTACATAAAAGGCCGTGGAGGGAGTGGAAACTAATTTTTCTTTCATTAAACTCATAACAGGAAGTGAGGGTCAGTTAGAGCCCTCTTCCTGTTGGGACCACAAGTTAGCGGTCTAGTGGTTGTGAGCCTACTTTTGGGCTGGGCCTCGTTCCTTCAGGCATAAATGGGCCGGAACGAGCAGCCGGGTCTGAGAGGAGAGCGCGTTTTCCTAGTTCGCTGCTCCTAAGGTTCGTGTGTGACTTTTTATTGCTTCTTTTTATTTATTGTGTCTATATATGTTTTAAATCCAGTGTTTGAAACAGAAAGAGGAAAAAAGAAAAAACGTCTATTTTAATGAATTACCTTTAAATTTTGCACAAATTACCTTTACTGATCCGGGGGAACAGGGGAGAGGAGTTTACATAAAAGGCCGTGGAGGGAGTGGAAACTAATTTTTCTTTCATTAAACTCATAACAGGAAGTGAGGGTCAGTTAGAGCCCTCCTTCCTGTTGGGACCACAAGTTAGCAGTCTAGTGGTTGTGAGCCTATTTTTGGGCTGGGCCTCGTTCCTTCAGGCATAAATGTGGCAGAACGAGCGACCAGGTCTGAGAGGAGAGCGCGTTTTCCTAGTTCGCTGCTCCTAAGGTTCGTGTGGGACTTTTTATTGCTTTTTTTTCTTTATTGTGTCTATATATGTTTTAAATCCAGAGTTTGAAACAGAAAGAGAAAAAAAGGAAAAACGTCTATTTTAATTAATGTCTTTTAAATTTTGCACAAATTACTTTTACTGATCCGGGGGAACGGAGGAGAGGAGTTTACATAAAAGACCGTGGAGGGAGTGGAAACAAATTTTTCTTTCATTAAACTCATAACAGGAAGTGAGGGTCAGTTAGAGCCCTCCTTCCTGTTGGGACCACAAGTTAGCGGTCTAGTGGTTGTGAGCCTACTTTTGGGCTGGGCCTCGTTCCTTCAGGCATAAATGGGCCGGAACGAGCGGCCGGGTCTGAGAGGAGAGCGCGTTTTCCTAGTTCGCTGCTCCTAAGGTTCGTGTGGGACTTTTTATTGCTTTTTTTTCTTTATTGTGTCTATATATGTTTTCAATCCAGCGTTTGAAACAGAAAGAGAAAAAAAGAAAAAACATCTATTATAATTAATGTCTTTTAAATTTTGCACAAATTACTTTTACTGATCCGGGGGAATGGGGGAAAGGTGTTTACATAAAAGGCCGTGGAGGGAGTGGAAACAAATTTTTCTTTCATTAAACTCATAACAGGAAGTGAGGGTCAGTTAGAGCCCTCCTTCCTGTTGGGACCACAAGTTAGCGGTCTAGTGGTTGTGAGCCTACTTTTGGGCTGGGCCTCGTTCCTTCAGGCATAAATGGGCCGGAACGAGCGGCCGGGTCTGAGAGGAGAGCGCGTTTTCCTAGTTCGCTGCTCCTAAGGTTCGTGTGGGACTTTTTATTGCTTTTTTTTCTTTGTTGTGTCTATATATGTTTTAAATCCAGCGTTTGAAACAGAAAGAGAAAAAAAGAAAAAACGTCTATTTTAATGAATTACCTTTAAATTTTGCACAAATTACTTTTACTGATCCAGGGGAACGGGGGAGAGGAGTTTACATAAAAGGCCGTGGAGGGAGTGGAAACTAATTTTTCTTTCATTAAACTCATAACAGGAAGTGAGGGTCAGTTAGAGCCCTCCTTCCTGTTGGGACCGCAATTTAGCGGTCTAGTGGTTGTGAGCCTATTTTTGGGCTTGGCCTCGTTCCTTCAGGCATAAATGTGGCAGAACGAGCGGCCAGGTCTGAGAGGAGAGCGCGTTTTCCTAGTTCGCTGCTCCTAAGGTTCGTGTGGGACTTTTTATGGTTTTTTTTTCTTTATTGTGTCTATATATGTTTTAAATCCAGAGTTTGAAACAGAAAGAGAAAAAAAGGAAAAACGTCTATTTTAATTAATGTCTTTTAAATTTTGCACAAATTACTTTTACTGATCCGGGGGAACGGAGGAGAGGAGTTTACATAAAAGACCGTGGAGGGAGTGGAAACTAATTTTTCTTTCATTAAACTCATAACAGGAAGTGAGGGTCAGTTAGAGCCCTCCTTCCTGTTGGGACCGCAAGTTAGCGGTCTAGTGGTTGTGAGCCTATTTTTGGGCTGGGCCTCGTTCCTTCAGGCATAAATGTGCCGGAACGAGCGGCTGGGTCTGAGAGGAGAGCGCGTTTTCCTAGTTCGCTGCTCCTAAGGTTCGTGTGGGACTTTTTATTGCTTTTTTTTCTTTATTGTGTCTATATATGTTTTAAATCCAGCGTTTGAAACAAAAAGAGAAAAAAAAAAAAACGTCTATTTTAATGAATGTCTTTTAAATTTTGCACAAATTACTTTTACTGATCCGGGGGAACGGGGGAAAGGAGTTTACATAAAAGGCCGTGGAGGGAGTGGAAACTAATTTTTCTTTCATTAAACTCATTACAGGAAGTGAGGGTCAGTTAGAGCCCTCCTTCCTGTTGGGACCGCAAGTTAGCAGTCTAGTGGTTGTGAGCCTATTTTTGGGCTGGGCCTCGTTCCTTCAGGCATAAATGGGCCGGAACGAGCGGCCAGGTCTGAGAGGAGAGCGCGTTTTTCTAGTTCGCTGCTCCTAAGGTTCGTGTGGGACTTTTTATTGCTTTTTTTTCTTTATTGTGTCTATATATGTTTTAAATCCAGCGTTTGAAACAGAAAGAGAAAAAAAGGAAAAACGTCTATTTTAATTAATGTCTCTTAAATTTTGCACAAATTACTTTTACTGATCCGGGGGAACGGGGGAAAGGAGTTTACATAAAAGGCCGTGGAGGGAGTGGAAACTAATTTTTCTTTCATTAAACTCATAACAGGAAGTGAGGGTCAGTTAGAGCCCACCTTCCTGTTGGGACCACAAGTTAGCGGTCTAGTGGTTGTGAGCCTACTTTTGGGCTGGGACTCGTTCCTTCAGGCATAAATGGGCCGGAACGAGCGGCCGGGTCTGAGAGGAGAGCGCGTTTTCCTAGTTCGCTGCTCCTAAGGTTCGTGTGGGACTTTTTATTGCTTTTTTTTCTTTATTGTGTCTATATATGTTTTAAATCCAGCGTTTGAAACAGAAAGAGAAAAAAAGAAAAAACGTCTATTTTAATGAATTACCTTTAAATTTTGCACAAATTACTTTTACTGATCCGGGGGAACAGGGGAGAGGAGTTTACATAAAAGGCTGTGGAGGGAGTGGAAACTAATTTTTCTTTCATTAAACTCATAACAGGAAGTGAGGGTCAGTTAGAGCCCTCCTTCCTGTTGGTACCGCAAGTTAGCGGTCTAGTGGTTGTGAGCCTATTTTTGGGCTGGGCCTCTTTCCTTCAGGCATAAATGTGCCGGAACGAGCGGCTGGGTCTGAGAGGAGAGCGCGTTTTCCTAGTTCGCTGCTCCTAAGGTTCGTGTGGGACTTTTTATTGCTTTTTTTTCTTTATTGTGTCTATATATGGTTTAAATCCAGAGTTTGAAACAGAAAGAGAAAAAAAGAAAAAACGTCTATTTTAATTAATGTCTTTTAAATTTTGCACAAATTACTTTTACTGATCCGGGGGAACGGAGGAGAGGAGTTTACATAAAAGGCCGTGGAGGGAGTGGAAACTAATTTTTCTTTCATTAAACTCATAACAGGAAGTGAGGGTCAGTTAGAGCCCTCCTTCCTGTTGGGACCGCAAGTTAGCGGTCTAGTGGTTGTGAGCCTATTTTTGGGCTGGGCCTCGTTCCTTCAGGCATAAATGTGCCGGAACGAGCGGCTGGGTCTGAGAGGAGAGCGCGTTTTCCTAGTTCGCTGCTCCTAAGGTTCGTGTGGGACTTTTTATTGCTTTTTTTTCTTTATTGTGTCTATATATGTTTTAAATCCAGCGTTTGAAACAGAAAGAGAAAAAAAGAAAAAACGTCTATTTTAATTAATGTCTTTTAAGTTTTGAACAAATTACTTTTACTGATCTGGGGGAATGGGGGAGAGGAGTTTACATAAAAAGCCGTGGAGGGAGTGGAAACTAATTTTTCTTTCATTAAACTCATAACAGGAAGTGAGGGTCAGTTAGAGCCCTCCTTCCTGTTGGGACCGCAAGTTAGCGGTCTAGTGGTTGTGAGCCTATTTTTGGGCCGGGCCTCGTTCCTTCAGGCATAAATGTGGCAGAACGAGCGGCCAGGTCTGAGAAGAGAGCGCGTTTTCCTAGTTCGCTGCTCCTAAGGTTCGTGTGGGACTTTTTATTGCTTTTTTTTCTTTATTGTGTCTATATATGTTTTAAATCCAGAGTTTGAAACAGAAAGAGAAAAAAAGGAAAAACGTCTATTTTAATTAATGTCTTTTAAATTTTGCACAAATTACTTTTACTGATCCGGGGGAACGGGGGAAACGAGTTTACATAAAAGGCCGTGGAGGGAGTGGAAACTAATTTTTCTTTCATTAAACTCATAACAGGAAGTGAGGGTCAGTTAGAGCCCTCTTCCTGTTGGGACCACAAGTTAGCGGTCTAGTGGTTGTGAGCCTACTTTTGGGCTGGGCCTCGTTCCTTCAGGCATAAATGGGCCGGAACGAGCGGCCGGGTCTGAGAGGAGAGCGCGTTTTCCTAGTTCGCTGCTCCTAAGGTTCGTGTGTGACTTTTTATTGCTTTTTTTTCTTTATTGTGTCTATATATGTTTTAAATCCAGCGTTTGAAACAGAAAGAGAAAAAAAGAAAAAACGTCTATTTTAATGAATTACCTTTAAATTTTGCACAAATTACTTTTACTGATCCAGGGGAACGGGGGAGAGGAGTTTACATAAAAGGCCGTGGAGGGAGTGGAAACTAATTTTTCTTTCATTAAACTCATAACAGGAAGTGAGGGTCAGTTAGAGCCCTCCTTCCTGTTGGGACCGCAATTTAGCGGTCTAGTGGTTGTGAGCCTATTTTTGGGCTGGGCCTCGTTCCTTCAGGCATAAATGTGGCAGAACGAGCGGCCAGGTCTGAGAGGAGAGCGCGTTTTCCTAGTTCGCTGCTCCTAAGGTTCGTGTGGAACTTTTTATTGTTTTTTTTTCTTTATTGTGTCTATATATGTTTTAAATCCAGAGTTTGAAACAGAAAGAGAAAAAAAGGAAAAACGTCTATTTTAATTAATGTCTTTTAAATTTTGCACAAATTACTTTTACTGATCCGGGGGAACGGGGGAAACGAGTTTACATAAAAGGCCGTGGAGGGAGTGGAAACTAATTTTTCTTTCATTAAACTCATAACAGGAAGTGAGGGTCAGTTAGAGCCCTCTTCCTGTTGGGACCACAAGTTAGCGGTCTAGTGGTTGTGAGCCTACTTTTGGGCTGGGCCTCGTTCCTTCAGGCATAAATGGGCCGGAACGAGCGGCTGGGTCAGAGAGGAGAGCGCGTTTTCCTAGTTCGCTGCTCCTAAGGTTCGTGTGTGACTTTTTATTGCTTTTTTTTCTTTATTGTGTGTATATATGTTTTAAATCCAGCGTTTGAAACAGAAAGAGAAAAAAAGAAAAAACGTCTATTTTAATGAATTACCTTTAAATTTTGCACAAATTACTTTTACTGATCCAGGGGAACGGGGGAGAGGAGTTTACATAAAAGGCCGTGGAGGGAGTGGAAACTAATTTTTCTTTCATTAAACTCATAACAGGAAGTGAGGGTCAGTTAGAGCCCTCCTTCCTGTTGGGACCGCAATTTAGCGGTCCTGTGGTTGTGAGCCTATTTTTGGGCTGGGCCTCGTTCCTTCAGGCATAAATGTGGCAGAACGAGCGGCCAGGTCTGAGAGGAGAGCGCGTTTTCCTAGTTCGCTGCTCCTAAGGTTCGTGTGGAACTTTTTATTGTTTTTTTTTTCTTTATTGTGTCTATATATGTTTTAAATCCAGAGTTTGAAAGAGAAAGAGAAAAAAAGAAAAAACGTCTATTTTAATTAATGTCTTTTAAATTTTGCACAAATTACTTTTACTGATCCGGGGGAACGGAGGAGAGGAGTTTACATAAAAGGCCGTGGAGGGAGTGGAAACTAATTTTTCTTTCATTAAACTCATAACAGGAAGTGAGGGTCAGTTAGAGCCCTCCTTCCTGTTGGGACCGCAAGTTAGCGGTCTAGTGGTTGTGAGCCTATTTTTGGGCTGGGCCTCGTTCCTTCAGGCATAAATGTGCCGGAACGAGCGGCTGGGTCTGAGAGGAGAGCGCGTTTTCCTAGTTCGCTGCTCCTAAGGTTCGTGTGGGACTTTTTATTGCTTTTTTTTCTTTATTGTGTCTATATATGTTTTAAATCCAGCGTTTGAAACAAAAAGAGAAAAAAAAAAAAACTTCTATTTTAATGAATGTCTTTTAAATTTTGCACAAATTACTTTTACTGATCCGGGGGAACGGGGGAAAGGAGTTTACATAAAAGGCCTTGGAGGGAGTGGAAACGAATTTTTCTTTCATTAAACTCATTACAGGAAGTGAGGGTCAGTTAGAGCCCTCCTTCCTGTTGGGACCGCAAGTTAGCAGTCTAGTGGTTGTGAGCCTATTTTTGGGCTGGGCCTCGTTCCTTCAGGCATAAATGGGCCGGAACGAGCGGCCAGGTCTGAGAGGAGAGCACGTTTTTCTAGTTCGCTGCTCCTAAGGTTCGTGTGGGACTTTTTATTGCTTTTTTTTCTTTATTGTGTCTATATATGTTTTAAATCCAGCGTTTGAAACAGAAAGAGAAAAAAAGGAAAAACGTCTATTTTAATTAATGTCTTTTAAATTTTGCACAAATTACTTTTACTGATCCGGGGAAACGGGGGAAAGGAGTTTACATAAAAGGCCGTGGAGTGAGTGGAAACTAATTTTTCTTTCATTAAACTCATAACAGGAAGTGAGGGTCAGTTAGAGCCCTCCTTCCTGTTGGGACCACAAGTTAGCGGTCTAGTGGTTGTGAGCCTACTTTTGGGCTGGGCCTCGTTCCTTCAGGCATAAATGGGCCGGAACGAGCGGCCGGGTCTGAGAGGAGAGCGCGTTTTCCTAGTTCGCTGCTCCTAAGGTTCGTGTGAGACTTTTTATTGCTTTTTTTTCTTTATTGTGTCTATATATGTTTTAAATCCAGCGTTTGAAACAGAAAGAGAAAAAAAGAAAAAACGTCTATTTTAATGAATTACCTTTAAATTTTGCACAAATTACTTTTACTGATCCCGGGGAACAGGGGAGAGGAGTTTACATAAAAGGCTGTGGAGGGAGTGGAAACTAATTTTTCTTTCATTAAACTCATAACAGGAAGTGAGGGTCAGTTAGAGCCCTCCTTCCTGTTCGTACCGCAAGTTAGCGGTCTAGTGGTTGTGAGCCTATTTTTGGGCTGGGCCTCTTTCCTTCAGGCATAAATGTGCCGGAACGAGCGGCTGGGTCTGAGAGGAGAGCACGTTTTCCTAGTTCGCTGCTCCTAAGGTTCGTGTGGGACTTTTTATTGCTTTTTTTTCTTTATTGTGTCTATATATGTTTTAAATCCAGCGTTTGAAACAAAAAGAGAAAAAAAAAAAAAACGTCTATTTTAATGAATGTCTTTTAAATTTTGCACAAATTACTTTTACTGATCCGGGGGAACGGGGGAAAGGAGTTTACATAAAAGGCCGTGGAGGGAGTGGAAACTAATTTTTCTTTCATTAAACTCATTACAGGAAGTGAGGGTCAGTTAGAGCCCTCCTTCCTGTTGGGACCGCAAGTTAGCAGTCTAGTGGTTGTGAGCCTATTTTTGGGCTGGGCCTCATTCCTTCAGGCATAAATGGGCCGGAACAAGCGGCCGGGTCTGAGAGGAGAGCGCGTTTTTCTAGTTCGCTGCTCCTAAGGTTCGTGTGGGACTTTTTATTGCTTTTTTTCTTTATTGTGTCTATATATGTTTTAAATCCAGCGTTTGAAACAGAAAGAGAAAAAAAGAAAAAACGTCAATTTTAATTAATGTCTTTTAAATTTTGCACAAATTACTTTTACTGATCCGGGGGAATTGGGAAGAGTAGATTACATAAAAGGCCGTGGAGGGAGTGGAAACTAATTTTTCTTTCATTAAACTCATAACAGGAAGTGAGTGTCAGTTAGAGCCCTCCTTCCTGTTGGGACCGCAAGTTAGCGGTCTAGTGGTTGTGAGCCTATTTTTGGGCTGGGCCTCGTTCCTTCAGGCATAAATGTGCCGGACCGAGCGGCCGGGTCTGAGAGGAGAGCGCGTTTTCCTAGTTCGCTGCTCCTAAGGTTCGTGTGGGACTTTTTATTGCTTTTTTTTCTTTGTTGTGTCTATATATGTTTTAAATCCAGCGTTTGAAACAGAAAGAGAAAAAAAGAAAAAACGTCTATTTTAATGAATTACCTTTAAATTTTGCACAAATTACTTTTACTGATCCGGGGGAACAGGGGTGAGGAGTTTACATAAAAGGCTGTGGAGGGAGTGGAAACTAATTTTTCTTTCATTAAACTCATAACAGGAAGTGAGGGTCAGTTAGAGCCCTCCTTCCTGTTGGTACCGCAAGTTAGCGGTCTAGTGGTTGTGAGCCTATTTTTGGGCTGGGCCTCTTTCCTTCAGGCATAAATGTGCCGGAACGAGCGGCTGGGTCTGAGAGGAGAGCGCGTTTTCCTAGTTCGCTGCTCCTAAGGTTCGTGTGGGACTTTTTATTGCTTTTTTTCTTTATTGTGTCTATATATGTTTTAAATCCAGCGTTTGAAACAGAAAGAGAAAAAAAGAAAAAACGTCTATTTTAATGAATGTCTTTTAAATTTTGCACAAATTACTTTTACTGATCCGGGGGAACGGGGGAAAGGAGTTTACATAAAAGGCCGTGGAGGGAGTGGAAACTAATTTTTCTTTCATTAAACTCATTACAGGAAGTGAGGGTCAGTTAGAGCCCTCCTTCCTGTTGGGACCGCAAGTTAGCAGTCTAGTGGTTGTGAGCCTATTTTTGGGCTGGGCCTCATTCCTTCAGGCATAAATGGGCCGGAACAAGCGGCCGGGTCTGAGAGGAGAGCGCGTTTTTCTAGTTCGCTGCTCCTAAGGTTCGTGTGGGACTTTTTATTGCTTTTTTTCTTTATTGTGTCTATATATGTTTTAAATCCAGCGTTTGAAACAGAAAGAGAAAAAAAGAAAAAACGTCAATTTTAATTAATGTCTTTTAAATTTTGCACAAATTACTTTTACTGATCCGGGGGAATGGGGAAGAGTAGATTACATAAAAGGCCGTGGAGGGAGTGGAAACTAATTTTTCTTTCATTAAACTCATAACAGGAAGTGAGGGTCAGTTAGAGCCCTCCTTCCTGTTGGGACCGCAAGTTAGCGGTCTAGTGGTTGTGAGCCTATTTTTGGGCTGGGCCTCGTTCCTTCAGGCATAAATGTGCCGGAACGAGCGGCCGGGTCTGAGAGGAGAGCACGTTTTCCTAGTTCGCTGCTCCTAAGGTTCGTGTGGGACTTTTTATTGCTTTTTTTTCTTTGTTGTGTCTATATATGTTTTAAATCCAGCGTTTGAAACAGAAAGAGAAAAAAAGAAAAAACGTCTATTTTAATGAATTACCTTTAAATTTTGCACAAATTACTTTTACTGATCCGGGGGAACAGGGGAGAGGAGTTTACATAAAAGGCTGTGGAGGGAGTGGAAACTAATTTTTCTTTCATTAAACTCATAACAGGAAGTGAGGGTCAGTTAGAGCCCTCCTTCCTGTTGGTACCGCAAGTTAGCGGTCTAGTGGTTGTGAGCCTATTTTTGGTCTGGGCCTCTTTCCTTCAGGCATAAATGTGCCGGAACGAGCGGCTGGGTCTGAGAGGAGAGCGCGTTTTCCTAGTTCGCTGCTCCTAAGGTTCGTGTGGGACTTTTTATTGCTTTTTTTTCTTTATTGTGTCTATATATGTTTTAAATCCAGCGTTTGAAACAAAAAGAGAAAAAAAAAAAAAACGTCTATTTTAATGAATGTCTTTTAAATTTTGCACAAATTACTTTTACTGATCCGGGGGAACGGGGGAAAGGAGTTTACATAAAAGGCCGTGGAGGGAGTGGAAACTAATTTTTCTTTCATTAAACTCATTACAGGAAGTGAGGGTCAGTTAGAGCCCTCCTTCCTGTTGGGACCGCAAGTTAGCAGTCTAGTGGTTGTGAGCCTATTTTTGGGCTGGGCCTCATTCCTTCAGGCATAAATGGGCCGGAACAAGCGGCCAGGTCTGAGAGGAGAGCGCGTTTTTCTAGTTCGCTGCTCCTAAGGTTCGTGTGGGACTTTTTATTGCTTTTTTTCTTTATTGTGTCTATATATGTTTTAAATCCAGCGTTTGAAACAGAAAGAGAAAAAAAGAAAAAACGTCAATTTTAATTAATGTCTTTTAAATTTTGCACAAATTACTTTTACTGATCCGGGGGAATGGGGAAGAGTAGATTACATAAAAGGCCGTGGAGGGAGTGGAAACTAATTTTTCTTTCATTAAACTCATAACAGGAAGTGAGGGTCAGTTAGAGCCCTCCTTCCTGTTGGGACCGCAAGTTAGCGGTCTAGTGGTTGTGAGCCTATTTTTGGGCTGGGCCTCGTTCCTTCAGGCATAAATGTGCCGGAACGAGCGGCCGGGTCTGAGAGGAGAGCGCGTTTTCCTAGTTCGCTGCTCCTAAGGTTCGTGTGGGACTTTTTATTGCTTTTTTTTCTTTGTTGTGTCTATATATGTTTTAAATCCAGCGTTTGAAACAGAAAGAGAAAAAAAGGAAAAACGTCTATTTTAATTAATGTCTTTTAAATTTTGCACAAATTACTTTTACTGATCCGGGGGAACGGGGGAAACGAGTTTACATAAAAGGCCGTGGAGGGAGTGGAAACTAATTTTTCTTTCATTAAACTCATAACAGGAAGTGAGGGTCAGTTAGAGCCCTCTTCCTGTTGGGACCACAAGTTAGCGGTCTAGTGGTTGTGAGCCTACTTTTGGGCTGGGCCTCGTTCCTTCAGGCATAAATGGGCCGGAACGAGCGGCCGGGTCTGAGAGGAGAGCGCGTTTTCCTAGTTCGCTGCTCCTAAGGTTCGTGTGTGACTTTTTATTGCTTTTTTTTCTTTATTGTGTCTCTATATGTTTTAAATCCAGCGTTTGAAACAGAAAGAGAAAAAAAGAAAAAACGTCTATTTTAATGAATTACCTTTACATTTTGCACAAATTACTTTTACTGATCCGGGGGAACGGGGGAGAGGAGTTTACATAAAAGGCCGTGGAGGGAGTGGAAACTAATTTTTTTTTCATTAAACTCATAACAGGAAGTGAGGGTCAGTTAGAGCCCTCCTTCCTGTTGGGACCACAAGTTAGCAGTCTAGTGGTTGTGAGCCTATTTTTGGGCTGGGCCTCGTTCCTTCAGGCATAAATGTGGCAGAACGAGCGACCAGGTCTGAGAGGAGAGCGCGTTTTCCTAGTTCGCTGCTCCTAAGGTTCGTGTGGGACTTTTTATTGCTATTTTTTCTTTATTGTGTCTATATATGTTTTAGATCCAGTTTGAAACAGAAAGAGAAAAAAAGAAAAAACGTCTATTTCAATTAATGTCTTTTAAATTTTTCACAAATTACTTTTACTGATCCGGGGGAACGGAGGAGAGGAGTTTACAGAAAAGGCCGTGGAGGGAGTGGAAACTAATTTTTCTTTCATTAAACTCGTAACAGGAAGTGAGGGTCAGTTAGAGCCCTCCTTCCTGTTGGGACCGCAAGTTAGCGGTCTAGTGGTTGTGAGCCTATTTTTGGGCTAGGCCTCGTTCCTTCAGGCATAAATGTGCCGGAACGAGTGGCTGGGTCTGAGAGGAGAGCGCATTTTCCTAGTTTGCTGCTCCTAAGGTTCGTGTGGGACTTTTTATTGCTTTTTTTTCTTTATTGTGTCTAGATATGTTTTAAATCCAGCGTTTGAAACAAAAAGAGAAAAAAAGAAAAAACGTCTATTTCAATTAATGTCTTTTAAATTTTTCAAAAATTACTTTTACTGATCCGGGGGAACGGAGGAGAGGAGTTTACATAAAAGGCCGTGGAGGGAGTGGAAACTAATTTTTCTTTCATTAAACTCATTACAGGAAGTGAGGGTCAGTTAGAGCCCTCCTTCCTGTTGGGACCGCAAGTTAGCGGTCTAGTGGTTGTGAGCCTATTTTTGGGCTGGGCCTCGTTCCTTCAGGCATAAATGTGCCGGAACGAGCGGCTGGGTCTGAGAGGAGAGTGCGTTTTCCTAGTTCGCTGCTCCTAAGGTTCGTGTGGGACTTTTTATTGCTTTTTTTTCTTTATTGTGTCTATATATGTTTTAAATCCAGCGTTTGAAAGAGAAAGAGAAAAATAGAAAAAAAAAAAAACATCTATTTTAATTAATGTCTTTTAAATTTTGCACAAATTACTTTTACTGATCCGGGGGAATGGGGGAGAGGAGATTACATAAAAGGCCTTGGAGGGAGTGGAAACTAATTTTTCTTTCATTAAACTCATAACAGGAAGTGAGGGTCAGTTAAAGCCCTCCTTCCTGTTGGGACAGCAAGTTAGCGGTCTAGTGGTTGTGAGCCTATTTTTGGGCTGGGCCTCGTTCCTTCAGGCATAAATGTGGCAGAACGAGCGGCCAGGTCTGAGAGGAGAGCGCGTTTTCCTAGTTCGCTGCTCCTAAGGTTCGTGTGGAACTTTTTATTGTTTTTTTTTCTTTATTGTGTCTATATATGTTTTAAATCCAGAGTTTGAAACAGAAAGAGAAAAAAAGAAAAAACGTCTATTTTAATTAATGTCTTTTAAATTTTGCACAAATTACTTTTACTGATCCGGGGGAACGGAGGAGAGGAGTTTACATAAAAGGCCGTGGAGGGAGTGGAAACTAATTTTTCTTTCATTAAACTCATAACAGGAAGTGAGGGTCAGTTAGAGCCCTCCTTCCTGTTGGGACCGCAAGTTAGCGGTCTAGTGGTTGTGAGCCTATTTTTGGGCTGGGCCTCGTTCCTTCAGGCATAAATGTGCCGGAACGAGCGGCTGGGTCTGAGAGGAGAGCGCGTTTTCCTAGTTCGCTGCTCCTAAGGTTCGTGTGGGACTTTTTATTGCTTTTTTTTCTTTATTGTGTCTATATATGTTTTAAATCCAGCGTTTGAAACAAAAAGAGAAAAAAACAAAAACGTCTATTTTAATGAATGTCTTTTAAATTTTGCACAAATTACTTTTACTGATCCGGGGGAACGGGGGAAAGGAGTTTACATAAAAGGCCGTGGAGGGAGTGGAAACTAATTTTTCTTTCATTAAACTCATTACAGGAAGTGAGGGTCAGTTAGAGCCCTCCTTCCTGTTGGGACCGCAAGTTAGCAGTCTAGTGGTTGTGAGCCTATTTTTGGGCTGGGCCTCGTTCCTTCAGGCATAAATGGGCCGGAACGAGCGGCCAGGTCTGAGAGGAGAGCGCGTTTTTCTAGTTCGCTGCTCCTAAGGTTCGTGTGGGACTTTTTATTGCTTTTTTTTCTTTATTGTGTCTATATATGTTTTAAATCCAGCGTTTGAAACAGAAAGAGAAAAAAAGGAAAAACGTCTATTTTAATTAATGTCTTTTAAATTTTGCACAAATTACTTTTACTGATCCGGGGAAATGGGGGAAAGGAGTTTACATAAAAGGCCGTGGAGTGAGTGGAAACTAATTTTTCTTTCATTAAACTCATAACAGGAAGTGAGGGTCAGTTAGAGCCCTCCTTCCTGTTGGGGACCACAAGTTAGCGGTCGAGTGGTTGTGAGCCTACTTTTGGGCTGGGCCTCGTTCCTTCAGGCATAAATGGGCCGGAACGAGCGGCCGGGTCTGAGAGGAGAGCGCGTTTTCCTAGTTCGCTGCTCCTAAGGTTCGTGTGGGACTTTTTATTGCTTTTTTTTCTTTATTGTGTCTATATATGTTTTAAATCCAGCGTTTGAAACAGAAAGAGAAAAAAAGAAAAAACGTCTATTTTAATGAATTACCTTTAAATTTTGCACAAATTACTTTTACTGATCCCGGGGAACAGGGGAGAGGAGTTTACATAAAAGGCTGTGGAGGGAGTGGAAACTAATTTTTCTTTCATTAAACTCATAACAGGAAGTGAGGGTCAGTTAGAGCCCTCCTTCCTATTGGTACCGCAAGTTAGCGGTCTAGTGGTTGTGAGCCTATTTTTGGGCTGGGCCTCTTTCCTTCAGGCATAAATGTGCCGGAACGAGCGGCTGGGTCTGAGAGGAGAGCGCGTTTTCCTAGTTCGCTGCTCCTAAGGTTCGTGTGGGACTTTTTATTGCTTTTTTTTCTTTATTGTGTCTATATATGTTTTAAATCCAGCGTTTGAAACAAAAAGAGAAAAAAAAAAAAACGTCTATTTTAATGAATGTCTTTTAAATTTTGCACAAATTACTTTTACTGATCCGGGGGAACGGGGGAAAGGAGTTTACATAAAAGGCCGTGGAGGGAGTGGAAACTAATTTTTCTTTCATTAAACTCATTACAGGAAGTGAGGGTCAGTTAGAGACCTCCTTCCTGTTGGGACCGCAAGTTAGCAGTCTAGTGGTTGTGAGCCTATTTTTGGGCTGGGCCTCATTCCTTCAGGCATAAATGGGCCGGAACAAGCGGCCGGGTCTGAGAGGAGAGCGCGTTTTTCTAGTTCGCTGCTCCTAAGGTTCGTGTGGGACTTTTTATTGCTTTTTTTCTTTATTGTGTCTATATATGTTTTAAATCCAGCGTTTGAAACAGAAAGAGAAAAAAAGAAAAAACGTCAATTTTAATTAATGTCTTTTAAATTTTGCACAAATTACTTTTACTGATCCGGGGAATGGGGAAGAGTAGATTACATAAAAGGCCGTGGAGGGAGTGGAAACTAATTTTTCTTTCATTAAACTCATAACAGGAAGTGAGGGTCAGTTAGAGCCCTCCTTCCTGTTGGGACCGCAAGTTAGCGGTCTAGTGGTTGTGAGCCTATTTTTGGGCTGGGCCTCGTTCCTTCAGGCATAAATGTGCCGGAACGAGCGGCCGGGTCTGAGAGGAGAGCGCGTTTTCCTAGTTCGCTGCTCCTAAGGTTCGTGTGGGACTTTTTATTGCTTTTTTTTCTTTGTTGTGTCTATATATGTTTTAAATCCAGCGTTTGAAACAGAAAGAGAAAAAAAGAAAAAACGTCTATTTTAATGAATTACCTTTAAATTTTGCACAAATTACTTTTACTGATCCGGGGGAACAGGGGAGAGGAGTTTACATAAAAGGCTGTGGAGGGAGTGGAAACTAATTTTTCTTTCATTAAACTCATAACAGGAAGTGAGGGTCAGTTAGAGCCCTCCTTCCTGTTGGTACCGCAAGTTAGCGGTCTAGTGGTTGTGAGCCTATTTTTGGGCTGGGCCTCTTTCCTTCAGGCATAAATGTGCCGGAACGAGCGGCTGGGTCTGAGAGGAGAGCGCGTTTTCCTAGTTCGCTGCTCCTAAGGTTCGTGTGGGACTTTTTATTGCTTTTTTTTCTTTATTGTGTCTATATATGTTTTAAATCCAGCGTTTGAAACAAAAAGAGAAAAAAAAAAAAAACGTCTATTTTAATGAATGTCTTTTAAATTTTGCACAAATTACTTTTACTGATCCGGGGGAACGGGGGAAAGGAGTTTACATAAAAGGCCGTGGAGGGAGTGGAAACTAATTTTTCTTTCATTAAACTCATTACAGGAAGTGAGGGTCAGTTAGAGCCCTCCTTCCTGTTGGGACCGCAAGTTAGCAGTCTAGTGGTTGTGAGCCTATTTTTGGGCTGGGCCTCATTCCTTCAGGCATAAATGGGCCGGAACAAGCGGCCAGGTCTGAGAGGAGAGCGCGTTTTTCTAGTTCGCTGCTCCTAAGGTTCGTGTGGGACTTTTTATTGCTTTTTTTCTTTATTGTGTCTATATATGTTTTAAATCCAGCGTTTGAAACAGAAAGAGAAAAAAAGAAAAAACGTCAATTTTAATTAATGTCTTTTAAATTTTGCACAAATTACTTTTACTGATCCGGGGGAATGGGAAGAGTAGATTACATAAAAGGCCGTGGAGGGAGTGGAAACTAATTTTTCTTTCATTAAACTCATAACAGGAAGTGAGGGTCAGTTAGAGCCCTCCTTCCTGTTGGGACCGCAAGTTAGCGGTCTAGTGGTTGTGAGCCTATTTTTGGGCTGGGCCTCGTTCCTTCAGGCATAAATGTGCCGGAACGAGCGGCCGGGTCTGAGAGGAGAGCGCGTTTTCCTAGTTCGCTGCTCCTAAGGTTCGTGTGGGACTTTTTATTGCTTTTTTTTCTTTGTTGTGTCTATATATGTTTTAAATCCAGCGTTTGAAACAGAAAGAGAAAAAAAGAAAAAACGTCTATTTTAATGAATTACCTTTAAATTTTGCACAAATTACTTTTACTGATCCGGGGGAACAGGGGAGAGGAGTTTACATAAAAGGCTGTGGAGGGAGTGGAAACTAATTTTTCTTTCATTAAACTCATAACAGGAAGTGAGGGTCAGTTAGAGCCCTCCTTCCTGTTGGTACCGCAAGTTAGCGGTCTAGTGGTTGTGAGCCTATTTTTGGGCTGGGCCTCTTTCCTTCAGGCATAAATGTGCCGGAACGAGCGGCTGGGTCTGAGAGGAGAGCGCGTTTTCCTAGTTCGCTGCTCCTAAGGTTCGTGTGGGACTTTTTATTGCTTTTTTTTCTTTATTGTGTCTATATATGTTTTAAATCCAGCGTTTGAAACAAAAAGAGAAAAAAAAAAAAACGTCTATTTTAATGAATGTCTTTTAAATTTTGCACAAATTACTTTTACTGATCCGGGGGAACGGGGGAAAGGAGTTTACATAAAAGGCCGTGGAGGGAGTGGAAACTAATTTTTCTTTCATTAACCTCATTACAGGAAGTGAGGGTCAGTTAGAGCCCTCCTTCCTGTTGGGACCGCAAGTTAGCAGTCTAGTGGTTGTGAGCCTATTTTTGGGCTGGGCCTCATTCCTTCAGGCATAAATGGGCCGGAACAAGCGGCCAGGTCTGAGAGGAGAGCGCGTTTTTCTAGTTCGCTGCTCCTAAGGTTCGTGTGGGACTTTTTATTGCTTTTTTTCTTTATTGTGTCTATATATGTTTTAAATCCAGCGTTTGAAACAGAAAGAGAAAAAAAGAAAAAACGTCAATTTTAATTAATGTCTTTTAAATTTTGCACAAATTACTTTTACTGATCCGGGGGAATGGGGAAGAGTAGATTACATAAAAGGCCGTGGAGGGAGTGGAAACTAATTTTTCTTTCATTAAACTCATAACAGGAAGTGAGGGTCAGTTAGAGCCCTCCTTCCTGTTGGGACCGCAAGTTAGCGGTCTAGTGGTTGTGAGCCTATTTTTGGGCTGGGCCTCGTTCCTTCAGGCATAAATGTGCCGGAACGAGCGGCCGGGTCTGAGAGGAGAGCGCGTTTTCCTAGTTCGCTGCTCCTAAGGTTCGTGTGGGACTTTTTATTGCTTTTTTTTCTTTGTTGTGTCTATATATGTTTTAAATCCAGCGTTTGAAACAGAAAGAGAAAAAAAGGCAAAACGTCTATTTTAATTAATGTCTTTTAAATTTTGCACAAATTACTTTTACTGATCCGGGGGAACGGGGGAAACGAGTTTACATAAAAGGCCGTAGAGGGAGTGGAAACTAATTTTTCTTTCATTAAACTCATAACAGGAAGTGAGGGACAGTTAGAGCCCTCTTCCTGTTGGGACCACAAGTTAGCGGTCTAGTGGTTGTGAGCCTACTTTTGGGCTGGGCCTCGTTCCTTCAGGCATAAATGGGCCGGAACGAGCGGCCGGGTCTGAGAGGAGAGCGCGTTTTCCTAGTTCGCTGCTCCTAAGGTTCGTGTGGGACTTTTTATTGCTTTTTTTTCTTTGTTGTGTCTATATATGTTTTAAATCCAGCGTTTGAAACAGAAAGAGAAAAAAAGGAAAAACTTCTATTTTAATTAATGTCTTTTAAATTTTGCACAAATTACTTTTACTGATCCGGGGGAACGGGGGAAACGAGTTTACATAAAAGGCCGTGGAGGGAGTGGAAACTAATTTTTCTTTCATTAAACTCATAACAGGAAGTGAGGGTCAGTTAGAGCCCTCTTCCTGTTGGGACCACAAGTTAGCGGTCTAGTGGTTGTGAGCCTACTTTTGGGCTGGGCCTCGTTCCTTCAGGCATAAATGGGCCGGAACGAGCGGCCGGGTCTGAGAGGAGAGCGCGTTTTCCTAGTTCGCTGCTCCTAAGGTTCGTGTGTGACTTTTTATTGCTTTTTTTTCTTTATTGTGTCTATATATGTTTTAAATCCAGCGTTTGAAACAGAAAGAGAAAAAAAGAAAAAACGTCTATTTTAATGAATTACCTTTAAATTTTGCACAAATTACTTTTACTGATCCGGGGGAACGGGGGAGAGGAGTTTACATAAAAGGCCGTGGAGGGAGTGGAAACTAATTTTTTTTTCATTAAACTCATAACAGGAAGTGAGGGTCAGTTAGAGCCCTCCTTCCTGTTGGGACCACAAGTTAGCAGTCTAGTGGTTGTGAGCCTATTTTTGGGCTGGGCCTCGTTCCTTCAGGCATAAATGTGGCAGAACGAGCGACCAGGTCTGAGAGGAGAGCGCGTTTTCCTAGTTCGCTGCTCCTAAGGTTCGTGTGGGACTTTTTATTGCTATTTTTTCTTTATTGTGTCTATATATGTTTTAAATCCAGTTTGAAACAGAAAGAGAAAAAAAGAAAAAACGTCTATTTCAATTAATGTCTTTTAAATTTTTCACAAATTACTTTTACTGATCCGGGGGAACGGAGGAGAGGAGTTTACATAAAAGGCCGTGGAGGGAGTGGAAACTAATTTTTCTTTCATTAAACTCATAACAGGAAGTGAGGGTCAGTTAGAGCCCTCCTTCCTGTTGGGACCGCAAGTTAGCGGTCTAGTGGTTGTGAGCCTATTTTTGGGCTAGGCCTCGTTCCTTCAGGCATAAATGTGCCGGAACGAGTGGCTGGGTCTGAGAGGAGAGCGCATTTTCCTAGTTTGCTGCTCCTAAGGTTCGTGTGGGACTTTTTATTGCTTTTTTTTCTTTATTGTGTCTAGATATGTTTTAAATCCAGCGTTTGAAACAAAAAGAGAAAAAAAGAAAAAACGTCTATTTTAATGAATGTCTTTTAAATTTTGCACAAATTACTTTTACTGATCCGGGGGAACGGGGGAAAGGAGTTTACATAAAAGGCCATGGAGGGAGTGGAAACTAATTTTTCTTTCATTAAACTCATTACAGGAAGTGAGGGTCAGTTAGAGCCCTCCTTCCTGTTGGGACCGCAAGTTAGCGGTCTAGTGGTTGTGAGCCTATTTTTGGGCTGGGCCTCGTTCCTTCAGGCATAAATGTGCCGGAACGAGCGGCCGGGTCTGAGAGGAGAGTGCGTTTTCCTAGTTCGCTGCTCCTAAGGTTCGTGTGGGACTTTTTATTGCTTTTTTTTCTTTATTGTGTCTATATATGTTTTAAATCCAGCGTTTGAAAGAGAAAGAGAAAAATAGAAAAAAAAAAAACATCTATTTTAATTAATGTCTTTTAAATTTTGCACAAATTACTTTTACTGATCCGGGGGAATGGGGGAGAGGAGATTACATAAAAGGCCTTGGAGGGAGTGGAAACTAATTTTTCTTTCATTAAACTCATAACAGGAAGTGAGGGTCAGTTAAAGCCCTCCTTCCTGTTGGGACAGCAAGTTAGCGGTCTAGTGGTTGTGAGCCTATTTTTGGGCTGGGCCTCGTTCCTTCAGGCATAAATGTGGCAGAACGAGCGACCAGGTCTGAGAGGAGAGCGCGTTTTCCTAGTTCGCTGCTCCTAAGGTTCGTGTGGGACTTTTTATTGCTATTTTTTCTTTATTGTGTCTATATATGTTTTAAATCCAGAGTTTGAAACAGAAAGAGAAAAAAAGAAAAAACGTCTATTTTAATTAATGTCTTTTAAATTTTTCACAAATTACTTTTACTGATCCGGGGGAACGGAGGAGAGGAGTTTACATAAAAGGCCGTGGAGGGAGTGGAAACTAATTTTTCTTTCATTAAACTCATAACAGGAAGTGAGGGTCAGTTAGAGCCCTCCTTCCTGTTGGGACCGCAAGTTAGCGGTCTAGTGGTTGTGAGCCTATTTTTGGGCTAGGCCTCGTTCCTTCAGGCATAAATGTGCCGGAACGAGTGGCTGGGTCTGAGAGGAGAGCGCATTTTCCTAGTTTGCTGCTCCTAAGGTTCGTGTGGGACTTTTTATTGCTTTTTTTTCTTTATTGTGTCTAGATATGTTTTAAATCCAGCGTTTGAAACAAAAAGAGAAAAAAAGAAAAAACGTCTATTTTAATGAATGTCTTTTAAATTTTGCACAAATTACTTTTACTGATCCGGGGGAACGGGGGAAAGGAGTTTACATAAAAGGCCATGGAGGGAGTGGAAACTAATTTTTCTTTCATTAAACTCATTACAGGAAGTGAGGGTCAGTTAGAGCCCTCCTTCCTGTTGGGACCGCAAGTTAGCGGTCTAGTGGTTGTGAGCCTATTTTTGGGCTGGGCCTCGTTCCTTCAGGCATAAATGTGCCGGAACGAGCGGCCGGGTCTGAGAGGAGAGTGCGTTTTCCTAGTTCGCTGCTCCTAAGGTTCGTGTGGGACTTTTTATTGCTTTTTTTTCTTTATTGTGTCTATATATGTTTTAAATCCAGCGTTTGAAAGAGAAAGAGAAAAATAGAAAAAAAAAAAAACATCTATTTTAATTAATGTCTTTTAAATTTTGCACAAATTACTTTTACTGATCCGGGGGAATGGGGGAGAGGAGATTACATAAAAGGCCTTGGAGGGAGTGGAAACAAATTTTTCTTTCATTAAACTCATAACAGGAAGTGAGGGTCAGTTAAAGCCCTCCTTCCTGTTGGGACAGCAAGTTAGCGGTCTAGTGGTTGTGAGCCTATTTTTGGGCTGGGCCTCGTTCCTTCAGGCATAAATGTGCCAGAAATGCTGCCCTTTTTCACAGTTGTGAAGCATCTGGGGGGAGGAAAAATATAGCAAACCATTGCCCAAACCTACTAATAATGAAGTATCTAAGCCTTTAAGTAAGGGTGGAACTATCTGGACCTGTGAAACATGCAATAGGGCTATTCAAGTCCCTATAGAGGCAACAAAGGTAAGAAGTCAAGACATTAGGCCGGCAGGGTTGGGGGAGAAAAAAATGAAACAGAAGGCAGTTTATAATTACATCATTCAGTATGCCTTAATAAATGCTATGTCCCTTCCCAAACATAAACTGGAAATCTGCGAAATGATCGATAATTGGTAGATCGATTTTCTATTTATTACTGAAACCTGGGGTAAAGCAGAATCTGATCTAGATTTTATCGTCGCCTCTCCACCAGGATTTACCTTTTATAGACTTGATAGACCTCAGAATAGGGGGGGTGGTCTGGCCATAATCTGTAGGTCTTCGTTTGCGTGCACATGTATTAGTTCCTCCACGGAAACGTGTGAGGCAATGGCATTTAAAATCTCTCAAAATAGTGGGGTACTACTAGAGGGTCTGTTGATATATCGCCCACCAGGACCGCCTAAAAATTTCCTACAATCTTGGCCCAAGTTGATAGAACCTATGGTTCTGTCTTCAAAAGCTGTTATATTGGGTGATTTTAATATTCACTTCGATGAAACATCCACTCCCAAGATCCGTGAATTCATTGACTTTATGGAGGCCCTGGACTGGACATCCAGAGTCTCGTCAGCAACCCATATTGCAGGGCATATTCTGGATGGGGTGTATGCACGAGCTATTCAACAGGTGGAGGTAACCATGGTACAGCTGAGTTGGACAGATCATCAACCTGCTGAAATTTAAATTTGCTTCGAAGAATGTCTGTGACTCTATTTTGGAAACGAATAAGGTGGTTAGGTATGGAAACAGGTTAAAGCAGAGGAATTAGACCCAGCTTTAGAAGTTGGCTGGGATAAGGCTAAGACTTTGGCCTCGCCCCTGATTGATAGCTTTCTGAAAGGAGTGGAAATTACTATGGAAGGAATGGTACCCCCTATAACTAGAAGATCCAATAGTCAGAAGAAACTAGGTCATCCTTGGTTTACAAAAGACCTTAAACTCCTTCAAAGAAAGTACCGACAGCAGGAACGACGGTGGAAACTTAATCCAGTACCTGAGGAAAGGCTGGCCCTCAAGTCCACTCTAAAGGCTTATAAAGCAGCACAATTCATGGCTAAATCTAAATTCTACACTACCAAAGTAAAGGAGGCAATTAATGCCCCCAGGGAACTTTTCAAGACTATTAAGGCTCTAACTGTGCCTGTGAAGCCTGCTGGTCTAGAAAACTCTCAGGATTTCTGTGACAAAGTTGCTCTTCATTTTGAAAACAAGATATTGTAAATACATAGCAACTTTGATACTCAGGTCATTCCTGAAGTATTACCCTGCACTATACCTGAGAGTTCTACAGCAGATGGCCAGTCATTGCTGTCACATTTCCAACCCCCTTCCATGGATACTATTAAAAAGAGGATTCTTGAAATTAAATCTGGCTCTCCTCTTGATCCGTGTCCCCCTTCTATTTTTCACTTGATTCCGGATTTAATGGCACGGATGTTAGTTCCCATTTACCAAGAGGTAGTAATGTCCGGGGTGTACCCCTCTATCTGGAAAGAAATGATAGTAGGACCCCTTAGGAAAAAAACAGATGGGGATAGTCAGGACTTGAGTAATTTGTGGCCAATAGCGCGTCTCCCACATTTGGCAAAGATTTTAGAAAAAATCCTGAACGCCGAATTGATTGAGTTTTTAGCAGAAGCAGAGGCTCTTGATATCTCCCAACAGGGTTTCAGAAAAGGGCATAGTACTGAAACAGCCCTGACCTCTTCCTCTGATGCTATTCGGAGGATAGTCGATGAAGGCCAGGGGGCAGTTTTGATTCTTTTAGATTTGTCTGCAGTCTTCGACACTATCTCTCCTATATTATTGATGTCCCGTTTGCATCAAGTGGGATTAAGGGATCAGGCGCTCAAACTCTTGGAGTCCTTTCTTACAAATAGATGGACCACAGTTAGCTGTGGTGACTTTAAATCTATACCTTATCTTTTGCCTTGTGGGATTCCTCAGGGATCTTCCCTCAGCCCCACATTGTTTAATGTGTATGTAGCGCCATTGGCTAGCCTAATTCGTACTTTTGGTTTTACTCCATCTTCTTATGCTGATGACTCCCAGCTTATTATTCCCATTAATCAGCCTTGGGAGGAGGTTGCAGATTGGTTCAGTAACTGTATGTTGGCAGTGAGTATATGGATGAAGACCAATTGGCTGAAAATGAATGCCACCAAAACTGAAGTTTTATGTTTTGGACTTGGAAAAAATTTATGGAACTCACGGTGGTGGCCCTCTGAATGTGGTAACTGCCCGGTGCCCACTACTGTTAGTAGAAATTTGGGCATCTTGTTCGACGAACATCTGTCATTTAAAAAACAGATTAATCATACAGTAAACATCAGTCTATGGTCAATTAAAATGCTCAAAAAAATCTTTCCTTATCTGTCACATGAATGGAGAGTATCTGCTATACTGGCACTAGTGATATCCAAGATAGACTACTGCAATGCACTGTTCCTCAATCTGGACAAGGGGCTGATTAATAGACTTCAATTAGTCCTGAATTCCGCTGTCAGAGTGGTTCTTCTCCCGCGATGCATATCAGGTAGAGAGAGTCTTAGGAAATTACATTGGCTACCAGTGGCGCAGCGTATCCAGTTCAAATCGCTCTGTCTCACTTTTAAGGCAGTTCATGGAATAGGACCACGGTACTTGACTTCCAGACTCCACTTGTATGTACCTAAAAGAAACTTGAGGTCGTCCCAAGCTTATTGGATACAGGTCCCTCGCATACATAAAGCCAAATGGGGAGACAAAGCTTTTACAGTGGCTGCTGCCAGAGGATGGAACTCGCTCCCTCTGAATATTAGGCAAGAATCCTGTTATATGAAATTTAGGAAAATGGTAAAAAATCGGCTTTTTCCTCGTTAACCTTTTGGTACATTATGATTAGGGTTTCTAATTATCTTGTTTCTGTCTCTTATTGTTGGGTGTTTTTCTACTATTATTATTTTTGTTCCTTCTTATGTTTTTCTTTCACTACGTGTTCTCCTCCCAGCGCTTCGATGCTCTTTTGAGTAGGAACGCGCTTTATAAATCTCGAAATTACATTACATTTAGAATAATATTTAATTCATATTGAAATTAAATAATTATAATTTAAATACCTTCCCACCCTAGTCCCCTACAAACCTAACCTACTCTAACCGTCTAAACTAATAATTACATTAAAAAATATGCATTTAATATTTCAAACAATTTAAAGAAAAGTGTGGCTCCTACATTTATTACTCTAATATATATTACATTCATGAAAAAAACATATTTATTCCAAATATAAGTAAACAATATTAAATTCAGCAATATTCTGAATAATAATATCATAGCCCAAAAAGTGGTATTCAAACCTTAGATGTTCTCTTTCACAATATTTTGGTAGTGACAATATTTTTAACATAATACTCATATATCACAATATTTTTAATTAGATAATTCTATCATTCCCCCCTGGTGGACATGTTGTAAAATGGAAACAAAAATTGCCTACAGTGTGAAAGGATTTCTGAACTATTGTTTCTCAATACATTTTGATCTGTGTTATAGGATGTTGACAGATAGGATTCTTAAAAAACAAAACATTTATAAACATTATAATGCACATATTGTGTTTACATTATTGCTAGTTCAACAAGAGTAATTACTGTAATCAACAAAGAAACACAATACTGATTCATGTAGTATACTTACCAAAAATCCTATTCGGAAACTCATATTACACCATCAAGAGTTTAAAGTGTACCAACAGTTAAAGGTAGCCATTATTATACAAGAAGCGATAAAAGGACAGGCTACAGTATACATATAACATTAACCCTTATTTATGTTTTCATTTTTGAGAAATATCAGATGGAACAATTCACAAGAGACCCTGAGATCTAAAGTTATTTTGAAGGTATATTGTTGTCTATATATGTGTCTAATAATAGATGAGGTACAATTCATTTAAAGTGATGGTATTATCTATTTTAGGCAACCACTATAGCAAGCTGAAGTCCATTCCAAACAGAGCTGATGAGTGAGACTGGCAATTTCCAGTGGTATTCCTGACGAATTGCCCCATCCACCAAACTGATGGTCCACCCACCTCAATTAGAGAGGGTGGACCATCATCTGTTCGTCTAAAGAGACCCTTTTTGTTTTCTTGATGGAAAGCAACCTCCAGGAGTAGAAGTCATCTGAGTAAAGCATTGCTACCCCCAATCTTTTTAGAGCGGATCGTCTGATGGGATTTTTTTCTGTCTTTCACTGCCAGAAAAAAAAACTTGGAAGTGAGAGAAGGAAAAAAAAATAATGAACCCCACACAATGAGGGAAAACCCTGAGGACATGCAGGTCATTAGATTTTGTTTTTCAGCAACCACCATCACCTTTGGAAGTTTGTTTCTGAAAACATATTTGGTGGGCAGTTCTCAAAACCAACTGCAGCTGTCCACCAACCTTTTTATAGTTTGAAAAGAATGCCCACAGTTCCAGTCAGTACCAAGATGAGCACCAGGCCAACGCCAATCTTGAAATTTGGTGGATGTGAGTCTGCTGGGATGGCGTAAGTAATGCCTATTGACCGTCAAACTCTAGATCTGGCTGTGTGTTTGGTTAGAAGTGGATATGGTGAAGTGTGGAAACATATGCCTCTCCCATTAGATTTAGGGGTCATTATGAGTTTGGCTGTCCAAACCTGGGATCGTAAAACTTGTGGGGAGCCCCCATCCCTGCGGGGATGACACCCCTGCCCTATTACAAGGTTTCCGCCACCCTGACCCGGCTGACCGGCAGAAACCTTGAAATAGAGCGTTCCCGCTGTTCTGACCTGTGGGAACAGTGCTACGAGATATAGCACTCAGCTCCCTAAAATGAGCCAAGTGCTATCTTGTAGCACAGAGGAGGCCGTCCAGAATTCTCTGAATGCACACTGTCTGCAAACACACTGTTTTCTGCTAGCCTTTTCATGGTGGTGTAACCGCCATGAAAAAGCTGGTGGAGAACAAGGTTGTTATCAGCAGAGCACGTCTTGTTCAGCCCCACCCTGGCTGATTTGTGCCCAAGACTGCCGTAACTCCATTGGGATTTAGGATCCTGGCAGATACAGCGGTCGGATGGAGGTATTACTGCCAAACTTGTAATGTGGAGGTCTGACAGCCACAGCCGTGGCAGTCCGACCGCCACAGTGAGGCTGGCAGTCTTGTGACATCCAGCCTCGTAATGAGGCCACTAGTCTACATTTGCGCTTACTCTACTATTAGACTTTTGTGTTTTTCTAGAGCCCTGTACCCATCAAATTCAATATTACAACTTAATAATGTCTTTCTCAGTCTGAAGTGAATCTGTACAGGTCTAAAGTCAACCAGGTGTCATGTCAATGTTGTGGTAGCTTTGACTTACATCGAATATTCAGACTGGGAACCTCAGGGTCTCAAAGATGATGACTCTGAAAACAACATCCAGATGTTCAATCTGAGATATCAAAGGTACAGAAGAAATGGAAACACACAAACATGTAGCACTGCAAACCGTGAACCAGAAAATTGACTGCTCATGCATTATCTCTGGGGCTAAATTAATCTCACAGAGACATGATGTTAAAGAAGTTGACAGTTCCATTACTGTATATGCTATCACTTCTCCAATCCAGTCCCCATATTCTATTTCATTGACAAGTCAAAACTCAGGACAGATCTTCAGCTCCCAATATTATTATGGTTGCTCCTCATCAAGGGCACCAGGTTACACCAGGTTTCCAAAGGAAAGTTGTTCCCTTTGTTCAAAGAACATCAGCATAGGAATGATTTGAGGTAATTTGGGGACATCTGACCCAAAAGCGCACAAGACAAACTACCACAAACCATTTGAGAAGAAGCCAATAGAAACAAGAATGGAGAAGAAACAAATGCCATGCCACTTGCAGCATCCTCAATGGCAGTGAAAGACAGAGCAGCACTGTCTAGTCTAGCCACCACTGCCAATAGCACTGACAGGCCAGCAACTTTAAGAGTCTGCCAACCATGACGAAATAACTGAAGGAAGAAAACATAATGTCTCTGTCCTCAGAATGACAGACACGAAACTATTTCCAGTTACATTTTGGAAAGTGATAGTTTTTGAAAATTGGTGGCTTTCATGGTACTCCGATGGAAAATACCAGCTTGTTATAACTTTCCCAGAGCAGCAATCCCTGACCTTTACCAGATGGTGGTCAGACCAACACTTGGGACACTGTAAATTAGTAGTCGAGTTGATTAGGCAAATCTGAGTTTATTTCCAAGTTGAAACATTAATTTATGGAGCAGCATGGCTCGTCCACCTTTGGTCCCTTTACTCCAATGATGGTCTCCAAGTTCCTAGAACATGGAATCAGAACTACTAGAGGAGAGTGCAATGGAATGAAGTGTTGCATTACAAAGTGGACACTATGTGCATTACACAGTAAACAATATGTGCATAGGAAAGTTCTCCTTTTTGCCTGGTCACCCCCAACCCTTTTGGACAGATACTGATGATTACTGACTCTTGGCTGTGCCTTGGGTACTGCTAACCAGTCCCAGGGCCAGTGCTCCATGTAAAGTGGATATGCAAATTAGGCCAATTATAATTGGATATGCCAACTTTCCATAAGTCCCCAGTATATGGTAGGGCATGTGGGTTTAGGGACCCCAGCATAGATAGTACCCCCATAGGTGTACTGCTGTAGTGTCCAGTGTCATTTTAAAAGAAGGCCTGCCTTGCTGGCTGCTTTCAAATGAAAGTTAGTTCCAAATTTGACTTTGGAATTAAAAGTACTTTCAAAGTCTTCAACTGCCTATTGTTACATATACGTCACCCCTAAGGTTTGACCTAAGTGACCCTTGCGCTGGGTGCTATGTAACTATTATCAGGGACTCTTTAAAATATCTTTTCTAAGCCCTGGTGATGGAAAAATAGCCAAACTTCTTTTCCCTTACTGCAGTGAATGGGCTCCATAGGCCAACAAATGGAGACTTCATTTTTAATTAATAAAGTCTCAAAAGGAGCTAAATATGTCAAGTTTGGTATCAAACTGATTGTTATAATAAATCCGACAACTTGCCATTGTTGAATTTAATATAACTAACTCAGGAAAAGAGTTTTAGAACTCTACCTAAAATTTGCCAACTTCAGCCCTGTAGTGCCCTTCTCTGATTGGCCAGCCTGTGGCAATCTGGCCAGGCTGCCTTGATGAGGTGTGAAGTGGCCTGGCCTGAGGACAAAAGAAGTACCTAGGGTAGGAGATCTGCCTCAGCAGATGGTGAAACAGGATGGGGGAGAGCAGCCAAACTGGACTTCAAAGGAGGGAAGGATATTTGGGACAGCTCTGGACCTCCTCCATGTTCTGCAAACCCAGACAACTAGGTGCCCCTTGTTTAGAGTAGGAGAGAGCAGGAAAGGAGTGTGCTAAGGAATTTTAGCCACCCCAGTGGGTGGGCTCAACCAGATCTAATCTATGAGATTGAATTTCTGCCATTTCGGATTTTTGGAGAACAGTGCTCCCTGGCATTGATTTTCGACACACTTCTCAGAAAGTGGTCATTTAAGAGGGTGGTGGCCTGGAACAAAGACAGGAAGAAGGACTGCCCTGCTGGATCCCTGACCTGCACCTGGACAATACACTCTGAAGGCCTACACCAGCTACACACTTGGGCTTCACCACAAAAAGGACTTTGCCTGTCTTCAACTGGTTAAAGAAGGGCCTCTCTGTTTCCTACAGGTAGAAAATAGCTGACCAGAGTCCCCTGCATCAAAACCTGAAGAAACTGACTAGCCGACCACTGTCCAGTAGTATTTTTCGAATTTGAGCCTGCTGCATTCTGGGAGTTGGGTTCCTAACCCTGAAGGAGCAACTCAGAGCTTCTGGAACCTTCGAGTGAGTTGTGGACCCCTAAAGGACCTTCAAATACCTTCTGGAAGAAAATCCAGTAGTTTGGAGAAGATTGGTGAACTTTTGGAAAAAAGCTCTATAAAGGGACTGACCCGATGTTGTGAGTCAAGCCGGCTTACATCGACCGCAACCCAGCCTGACTTATAGGTTCGTCCCGCTGAAAAGCTCCAGAGCCCCAGACTTCGAGGATTTCACTGGTGGCTCCTGAAAAGGCAAACTGATGATGTTGACTCAAAATTGACCTGTTGAGGAGGGTTATCCAATGACAAAGAGAAAACAGCTCCAAAAAAAGTGACAAAGGTGGTCATTACAACCCTGGCGGACAGTGTTAAAGCGGCTGTAAGACCGCCAACAGGCAGGCGGTAAAAAAAGTGAGATCTCAACCACGGCAGTAACCGCCAACACAGCCAGTCACTTTAACACTCCGACCGCAACGGCGGTAGCAACACACACCACAGCGCAACCGCCAACAGACAGGCGGAGGACAAAGTACCGCCCACAGTATCACAATCTACCAATCCGCCACCTTTTCTGGGGCGGATTCACTGCGGACAAAAACACGGCGGAAACAGGACCTCGAAGGGAAAACGCTCACCTCTACACACCCCACGAGGAACCAGGACGCCATGGAACCAGAGCTGCAGATCCTGCCAGCCCTTATCTTCCTGCTCCTCTACCAGGAGCACGAACGCCGGCGGCGAAGACCACGGTGAGTACTGCACCTACGACACAGGGGAGGGGGGAGGGAAAAAACAGGGACACACACACGCAACACGCAACACTCCCACCCCCACCCTCACCCACGACAACACACACACTAATACATCATGATACATTATAGTTACACCCCCAACCCCCCCTGGAAGAATGCAAAGACCAAAGAAAATGAGTGTAACCATTGTAATATATTAAAATGCAGTACGCAAAAATATACATATATACACTATTAATAAAATATACACCAAGAATAGTAGTCCAGGTAGTGCTCCATTGAAGTCCGTGGAACACTGGGCCCACACGGTATGGGCGAGGCCCACACAAGATCCCCGACCATGACGGAGAGAACACTGCAGGGGCATCAGATAGCAATAAAACAGGCACCTCAGGGGAGGGAAAGGGGGGGCACCTCAGCCGGTTGAGTGCACGACGCCAAATCCACGAGGAGGCCACATGCCCACTGTTCAATCCTGGGGAGTGCAAAGCCACAGTCTCTCAAGTCTCTACAGTGGGTAGTTTGCCCACTGCTTTATCCTGGGGAGTGCAAAGCCACAGTCTCTCAAGACTCTACAGTGGGTGGTTTGCCCACTGCTTTATCCTGGGGAGTGCAAAGCCACAGTCTCTCAAGTCTCTACAGTGTGTGGGTTGCCTACTGTTCAATCCTGGGGAGTGCAAAGCCACAGTCTCTCAAGTCTCTACAGTGGGTGGTTTGCCCACTGTTCAATCCTGGGGAGTGCAAAGCCACAGTCTCTCAAGTCTCTACAGTGGGTGGTTTGCCCACTGCTTCATCCTGGGGAGTGCAAAGCCACAGTCTCTCAAGTGGATGACAGTCTCCACTGGTTCTGGAGGGGGCTTGGGGCCCAGAGTGCTTCATCCGGCCAAGGACTGAGGTAGTGGATGTATCTCTCCACTGGTTCTGGAGGGGGCCTCGTGCCCAGAGTGCTTCATCCAGCCAAGGACTGAGGTAGTGGATGTATCTCTCCACTGGTTCTGGAGGGGGCTTGGTGCCCAGAGTGCTTCATCCTGACAAGGACTGAGGTAGCGGATGTATCTCTCCATTGGTTCTGGAGGGGGCCTTGTGCCCAGAGTGCTTCATCCTGCCAAGGACTGAGGTAGCGGATGTATCTCTCCACTGGTTCTGGAGGGGGCTTGGTGCCCAGAGTGCTTCATCCTGTTCGTGATGGACTCAGTAGCTTCAGTGCCCTTGGTGCTCATGGGCCAGCGGTGCATGTGGCGGCGGTGCCCTGTTCAGCGGTGCTTGTGGCGGCGGTGCCCTGTTCAGCGGTGCTTGTGGCGGCGGTGCCCTGTTCAACGGTGCTTGTGGCAGCAGGGTCCTTTGCAGTGACTCAGCTGCTGGCGGTCCTGTCTGGCCCAGAGGGGCTGGTGCTGGCAGTCCTCTCTGGCCCAGCGGGGCTGGTGCTGGTGGTCCTGTCTGGCCCAGCGGGGTTGGTGCTGGCGATCCTGTCTGGCCCAGCGGGGCTGGTGCTGGCCGTCCTGTCTGGCCCAGCGGGGCTGGTGCTGGCGGTGGCCTCCTGGGCAGCGGGGCTGGCGGTCCTGTCTGGCCCAGCGGGGCTGGTGCTGGCGGTGCTGTCCTGGGCAGCAGGGTTGGTGGCGTTGGCCTCTTGGGCAGCAGGTGCTGGCGGTGGCCTCCTGGGCAGCGGGGATGATGGCGGTGGCCTCCTGGGCAGCGGGGCTGGTGGCGGTGGCCTCTTGGGCAGCAGGGCAGGTGCTGGCGGTGGCATCCTGGGCAGCGGGGATGATGGCGGTGGCCTCCTGGGCAGCGGGGATGATGGCGGTCTTCTCCGCCGTGCTGCTCTTCCCAGACCTGCTGACTTTCTTGTGGCCCTTCCCCACCTTGGAAGGTGTCGCAGTTGACTCCAAACCCCCACCTGTACCCCTGGGAGCGGCTTTGGTGGCTGGAGTCTTCCCCCTCTTCCGCCGGGCACTGGCCAACTTTTGATGCTTCACAGGTGGGGGACTGTCCGTGCTGTGGCTCCGTGCCACACTGGCTGCCCTGGTGGCCGGTGCACTCCAGATTCCGGTGACTACAGGCACCACTGGTCCCGGAGATGTTGTGGCTGAGGTGCTAGGTTGGGACCTGGAGAGTCGGGCCCTAGGAGACAGACGGGGTGGGGGAGGTGTGGGAAAGAGGTCAAGGTTGGACAGGAAACGTTTTTTGGAAACACTGGGACGGGTAGCTGGAGGGGGTTTGGGAGTGGAGGAAGAGGTTGTGGTTGTAGGAGGTGTTCGTTTGGTGACTTTGGGTGAAGGTGCATACGCTGGAGGCTGTCGTGAGGTGGATGGCTGTTGGGTGGGTGTGTGCCTGTGTTTGTGTATCTCGGGAGGTGGCGTCACAGACACACTGGGAGAGGACACAGGGGACGTGTGAATGGCAGTGGGGTGGTGACTGCAAGTGAGCGGGGTGTGGTGGTGTGTGTGCTGGTGATGGCAGTAGTGGCTGTTGATGTAGTGCATGCAGGTGTGAGTGTAGACGAGACTGGGAGTGAGACGAGGAGGAGGGGGACACAGTGGAGGCAGTGGATGTTGGTGTGTCTGCATGTGTGTGTGTGATGCTTGCGTGAGTGCCTGTGGGATGTGTGGTGCTTATGTTTGCCTGAGCTTCCCTTGTGTGTTGACGTGTGTGCATGCTGGTCTGAAGGTGTGCTTGGGATAGGCTGAGGTAGTGGGGATTGGGTCTGGGTGGAGGAAGTTGGAGGGGGGAGGCTAGACACAGGGACAATGGCTGCCGTCAGTGCTGAGGCCAGAGTCTGAAAAGCTTGCTGAAGGTCCGCCTGACCAGAATGAATGCTCTCCAGGAATGCATTTGTTTGTTGCAGCTGCCTTTCTACACCCTGGATGGCATTCAAAATAGTAGACTGCCCAACAGTGAGGGACCTGAGGAGGTCAATGGCCTCCTCACTGAGGGCAGCAGGGGTGACTGGGGCAGGGCCTGAGGTGCCTGGGGCGAAGGTGGTGCCCACCCTCCTGGGTGAGCGGGCACGGGGCAAACGCTGAGGGGCTGCTGGGAGGGTGGTGCTGGTAGGGGGGGTGGCGGCTGTACCTGTAGATGCAGGGGGCACAGATGTTGCCCCCACCACAAGGGAGCTCCCATCAGAGGACGAGTCCGTGTCACTGGTGTCAGCTCCTGTCCCCGCCGTGGAGCCCCCGTCACCCTCCGTCCCACTGGTGAACTCCGAGTCCGTTGTCTTGCCCTCCAGGGCCATGTGGGATGCAGCTCCCTACTGCTCCGGTGCCACTGCTCCTCCGCCTAATGATGCTAATGCACACAAGAACAGGGAGACCACAAAAAGGGGGACGACGACAGAAGAAAGACATGTTGAGTGCATGCATTACCGCCACCGTTGGCGGACACGACAGACACAGAAGCCCCCTGCACTACGCTGCACACTTGGGCTCCACTGCTCAATCCCTGGGACATGGCCTACAAGGCTATGGACGACATCTGCACACATGGATGACACAGGAGCCTGACTAGGTGTACTTGGCACTGTACACAGGTGGGGTGGGGTGCCACAGGGTCTGCCAGAACAAGGGGACCTTGCCTACTAAACTCGCCCTGGCCTAGGGAAACCCAACGCCCACCTCCCCCACCCAGACACCTCCACTGCGCGCAAAAGCAGCAGAATGAGAGTGTACTCACCCCCTTGTGGCTGCTGTGATGCCCCCAAGCCCATCCAACTCCGGGTATGCCAACGCCAGGATCCTGAACATCAGGGGGGTCATGGTGCGACGGGCACCCCTCCCACGTTGGGAGGCCATCCCCAGCTGGGCCTCCGCCATCTTCATGCTCCAGCGGCGAATGTCCTCCCATCTCTTACGGCAGTGGGTGCTCCGTCTGAAGTAGACCCCCAGGGTCCGGAAGTCCTTGGCGATGGCATGCCAAATTTCTTTTTTCTGGTGGGCGCTGACCTACATGAATTGTACAGGGGAAAAGAAAAGTTATTACCAAATGCACCATCACAGTCATTGGCCCCCATCCCTACCCTTGCCATGATGCACATGCACTCACCGTCGTTTCATGCACGCCTCAATCTCCCCCCCCATCTTTCATCCACCCCACTCCACACAGGCATAGCCCATACAGCATGCTCCCTGTGTATTTACTTGTCTGTCTGGAGGACCGTAGAGTAGCGTGTACTGGGGGAGGACCCCATCCACGAGTTTCTCCAACTCTTCCGATGTGAAGGCAGGGGCCCTTTCCCCAGACGCACTAGCCATTGTCTCTTCCAGACCGAGGTCACAGCAGCACTTGCAGTGTAGGTCCTCTCCTGTCGAAGATCATGTATTGAGTGATTGAACAGATAGAAAATGGTGGTCACGTCCGCGGCGGTGCGTACCGTCACCGCCGGCGTACATCGTCATTGGCTCCTGGGACCCATAGGGTCCAATGTTAACCAATGCAGCATTGCGCCGCGGTCTTTGACCGCATACCGCGACGGTGTACAACGTGAGCGCAGTTACTATCTCACATCCCATTGTCCCACTTTACAGGTCAGGCAGCCACCATTTCAGGGGCCCAGATGGCTTAATTTTTAACTGCGTCACACATACCTAGGCCTAGCCTCAAAACACATAGAGGCCAATTTTCGGATTATGATTCGTGTTCTGTGTAAGCTGTGGGTACGTACCTCTGAGTTGTTTGACTCTGTGCTCGCTGTTGTCCTTCATAGGCACCGTCCGCTGGGACATGTGAGGAGATGGCGGCATCCTCCTTCGACAATGGAGGTAAGACATGTGATCATCACCTACAGGCTTGACCGTGCCACAATCCAGGAACTGTGTGCCCAGCTGTTGCCAGACCTGATGTCAGCTATCTGCCATCCCACAGGAATCCCCCCCTCAAGTGCAGGAGCTGTCAGTACTCCATTTCCTTGCAAGTGGGTCATTATTTCAAACAACAGTGGCCATAGCATCAGGGATGTCCCAGCCTATGTTTTCCAACGTGTTGTCCAGAGTGTTGTCTGCCCTGCTGAAACACATGCGGAGCTACATCGTTTTCCCTCAGGTGGAGGATTTGCCTACAGTGAAAGGAGACTTCTATGCCCTGGGACATATCCCCAACATCATAGGTGCCATTGATGGGACCCATGTGGCTTTGGTACCCCCCCCGCAGAAGTGAACAGGTGTACAGAAACCGGAAGAGTTATCATTCTGTGAATGTGCAGATGGTGTGTTTGGCAGACCAGTACATCTCCCATGTGAATGCCAAGTTCCCTGGCTCAGTGCATGACGCCTACATCCTGCGGAATAGCAGCATCCCTTATGTGATGGGTCATCTCCAGAGGCACCGTGTGTGGCTAATAGGTGAGGCCAAGGACCCTATACCCTGTGAATAGTTGTCTGGGTCTGGGGATATCCCTACAGGTTAGTGTGTGTCTAACAGTTGTACCTCGCCATTTGCAGGTGACTCTGGTTACCCCAACCTGTCATGGCTATGACCCCAGTGAGGAATCCCAGGACAAGGGCAGAGGAACGCTACAATGAGGCCCATGGGCGAACTCGGTGGATAATAGAGCGGACCTTTGGCCTCCTGAAGGCCAGGTTCAGGTGCCTCCACATGACAGGTGGATCCCTATTCTACTCACCAAAGAAGGTGTGCCAGATCATCGTGGCCTGCTGTATTCTTCACAACTTGGCTTTGCGACGACAGGTGCCTTTTCTGCAGGAGGATGGTCCAGATGGCGGTGTTGTTGCAGCTGTGGAGCCTGTGGACAGTGAAGACGAGGAAGCAGAAGAAGAGGACATGGACAACAGGAACTCGGTGATCCTGCAATATTTCCAGTGAGACACAGGTAAGAATACAAACCTGCCTACTACATGTACTTTAACACTACTACCTCTCTACTGTCTGTCGTTTTAACCCAGTGTATGGTCACTGAGTTGTCACTTTTCCTTACGATTTCACAGATGTGTGTCCCACAGTGTGACATCTGCTTTGTTTCCTCATGGACTAGAGCTGTGTGACATAGGTATGTTGACATTACAATTGAAAGAGCATTTTGCCACTGTAATTGCTAATACACTATTTCAAAATCACAGACTGACTCCAGATTGTTTAGTGCTTCAAGGGTGTTATTTAAGGGTTCAATATTGGAGGGGGTTGTAAAATGGTGAGGGGTGATGGTGGAGGAATGTCCATGGCAGAGTCCAGTCTATTAGTCTCACAGGTGCATTGCCCAAATTGACATAGGAAGTGGAGCTGGGGCAGTTTGAGGATGGACAGGGTGACAAGGTGGGACAGAAGGATGACAATCAGGGTGGTCTCATTTCTTGGCGGGGGTCTTGGCATAGTTCTCTGTCTTTGTCCTGGATCTCAGGGACCATTTGCGGGGTAGTTCTCCCTCTGCAGGGGGTGGGGTGCTGGTGTGGTGGTCCTGTGGCAGTGCCTCCTGTCCACTAGCACAGGCAGAGGTGGTGGGCAGTTCATCGTCCATGCTAGTGTTAGCGGCCCCTTGTTGTGCCACAGTGTCCCTCCTGGTGTTGAGTACTTCCTTCAGCACCCCTATGATGGTGCCCAGGGTGGGATTGATGGCTCTGAGTTCCTCCCTGAAGCCCAAATACTGTTCCTCCTGCAGGCGTTGGGTCTCCTGAAACTTTGCCAGTACCGTTGCCATCGTCTCCTGGGAGTGGTTGTAGGCTCCCATGATGGAGGCGAGGGCCTTGTGGAGAGTGGGTTCCCTTGGCCTGTCCTCCCCCTATCGCACAGCAGCCCTCCCAGTTCCCCTGTGTTCCTGGGCCTCCGTCCCCTGGACCGTGTGCCCACTACCACTGCCCCCAGGTCCCTGTTGTTGTTGGGGTTGTGGGTTAGCCTGGATTCCCTGCAGTGGTGGACACACTGCTGCTTGACGTGTCCTGGGGACAGATGTATGGGCCCGCTGGGTGGGTGCTGTGCTGGTGTTTCCAGAGGGGAGAAGATCTGTAGTGGGATATGACTGTGTGAGGGGAACCAACTGTCCAGAGGTCCCCGATGGGCTGGGCTGGTCATCTAGATCCAGTTGGACAGAGCTGCTGTCATCACTGTGGGCCTCTTCTGTTGGTGGTGTGGACATGTGTGGACCCTCCTGTCCGGTGACGTTGGGTAGGGGTCCTGCAGGGGTATAAAAGGATGTTTATTACATCTGTATGTGCCATGGTGTGCAATAGGTGGGTGTCCGTGTACCCCAGTGCTTGCATTCCTGTGTGGGACCTTGTGTGATGGTGGTTTAGGGGGGTGTATGGGTATGTGAAGTGGCCATGCTTTGGTGATGGGTGTCCATGTTGTGTTGTTGCATGCAGGGCTTGGTGTTGGGATGGGTGGGTTGTGATAGTGGGACATTTGAGAGGAGTAGGAGTGATGGGGTGAGGGTGAGGGTGGGGGTATGTGATGGCATGCAGGTAGGGTGTACCAGAGTCCATTCCTCCATCTACTCCTGCGAGGCCCTCAGGGTGCAGAATCGCCAAGACCTGCTTCTCCCATGTTGTTAGTTGTGGGGGAGGAGGTGGGGGTCCGCCGCCAGTCCGCTGAACCGCAAGGTGGTGTCTTGAGACCACGGAACATACCTTCCCCCGTAAGTCGTTCCACCTCTTCCTGATGTCATCCCTATTTCTTGGGTGCTGTCCCACTGCGTTGACCCTGTCCACTATTCTTCGCCATAGCTCCATCTTCCTAGCAATGGAGGTGTGCTGCACCTGTGATCCGAATAGCTGTGGCTCTACCCGGACGATTTCCTCCACTATGACCCTGAGCTCCTCCTCAGAGAACCTGGGGTGTCTTTGCCGTACCATGGGGTGGTGTGGGTGATGTGTGGGGTGGTGTGTGTAGTGATAAGTGGGGTTCTATTTAGTGGTGTGTTGTGTGAGGTGCGTGGAAGTAATGTGGGTGATGGTATTGTGTGCCTGTGGATGCTTGGTAGTTGTGTGTAGTGTCTCTCTCTGGCCTTCTCTCGGTACTTGTGGTCGTAGGGGTTTGAGGGTGATGTGGGTGGTGTGGGTGTGGGTGTGTGTTTTATATTGTATTGGGTGTGTGGGAGTGGTGTGTGTATGTGTATCAGGTGTGTGTATTTTGAATTGTCCAATGTGGTAGTGTTTTGTAAATGTGCGTGGATTCGTGTGTCGTGATAGTGTGGGCATATTTCTGTTGGCGTGACAGTGGAGGTTTTGTTTTCGACAGTTTATCACTGACCTTTGGTGTGGCGGACTTGTGTGGGTTTCTGAATTTTGGCGGATTCCGTGCTGTGGGTCATAATAGCTCTGGCGGAATTCCTCGGCCGCGGCGGTGTGTTGGCAGTCTTCTGCACGGCGGTAAGCAGCATTTACCGCCAATGTTGTAATGAGGGCCAAAGTCTGAATCTAAAAAGTTGGCCGAGACTTCCTGTGCAAAGGATCCGAGGGCTCCAGGGAGATTGGCTTGACTTTCGACTTGGTCCCGGTGAAAGATTCCATCCTGAAAAAGAGACTAAGGCCCTCATTACAACCGTGGCGGTTGGTGTTAAAGTGGCGGTAATACCGCCAACAGCGTGGCAGTAAAAAAAATGAGATCTCGACCACGGCGGAAACCGCCAACATAGCCAGCCACTTTAACACTCCAACCGCCACGGCGGTAGCAACAAACACCACAGCGCAACCGCCAACAGACAGGTGGAAGACAATGTACTGCCCACCACATCACAACCCACCAATCCGCCAGCTTTTCCGGGGCGGTACCAATGCTATCAAAAGCACGGCAGAAACAGTACACAGAAGGGAAACCACTCACCTCTCAACATTCAGCGAATAACCAGGACACCATGGAGCCCGAGTTACAGGTCCTACCCATGCTGGCCTACCTCCTCACCTACCAGGAATACAAAAAGGCGGCGGCGACGGTGAGTACTGCACCTAGTACACAGGGGAGGAAAAAGAGAGTAACACACACACGCAACACCCTCACCCCCACCCTCACCCACAACACCATACACACAAATACATACAACAACATTACATTTACACCCTGTAAAACCCTGGAAGAACGCAAGGACAAGGAATTGAGTTAAATCAGTGATTTATTAGAAGTAGGCAGATATACGTCAGATTGTTAAAAACAGTATCTACAAAAATGTACAATATGTACATAAGGCCGTACATTGTCCCTTCCAAATGTTCGTGGGCCACTGGGCCTAAAATCATGGGCCAAGCCCACACTTGACTCCTGCCTCAATATGGAGAGAACACTGCAGGGGCATCAGGTCGAAACACACAGGCATCTCAGGGGAACAGGGAAGGGGGGCACCTCAGCCGGAAGATGGAATAACACCACTGTTCCCCGAGGGGGCTCCATGCCCACAACGATGTCCTGGGGAGTGCAAGGCCACAGTCTCTCAAATGGGTGGCTTCTTCCACTGGTTATGGAGGGGACCTTGTGCCCAGTGTGCTTTATCCTGCCAAGGAGGGGGTGAGTGGATGCATATCTCCACTGATTCTGGAGGGGGCCTTGTGCCCAGTGTGCTTCATCCTGCCAAGGAGGGGCTGAGTGGGTGCATTTCTCCACTGGTTCTGGAGGGGGCCTTGTGCCCAGTGTGCTTCATCCTGCCAAGGAGGGGGTGAGTGGATGCATAGCTCCACTGGTTCTGGACGGGGCCTTGTGTCCAGTGTGCTTCATCCTGCCAGGGAGGGGCTGAGTGGATGCATATCGCCACTGGCTCTGGAGGGGGCCTTGTGCCCAGTGTGCTTCATCCTGCCAAAGAGGGGGTGAGTGGATGCATATCTCTGCTGGTTCGGGAGGGGGCCATGGAGGCAGGGCTAGACTCCATCCTGCGGCGGCTAAGGCTGCAAATTGGTGGTAGTGCCGGTGCTGGTAGGGGGGCTGTAAGTGGTGGTGGAGTGCTCCAGCCTGTCTCCTGCAGCCTCGGACGGCTGCCCACTGGGGCTGCTGCTGCTGGCGGTGGTCCTACTGTCAGCGATGCAGGTGGCGGTGATTGCGGTGGGGCTGCTGGCGGTGCTGGCTGTGGTGCAGGTGCTGGGGCTGCCGGTGGTGGAGGGAAGCTCCAGCCCTTCTCCTGCAGCCTCGGACAGCTGCCCACTGGGGATGCTGCTGCTGACAGTAGTGGTGCTAGCGGCTGTGCAGGTTGCAGTGCAGGTGGCGGTGCTGCCCACGATGCAGGTGGCAGGGCTGGCGGTTGTGCTGGTGGGCACCAGGCCTTCACCTGCAGCTTCCGACGGATGAAGTGCCTTGCCTGGTGTTTTCTGCCCCTTCATCACCTTGGCAGATGCTGTTGTGATCTTGGCTCTGGCAGCTTGAGTTTTGGAGGAGGCCTTGCAGGATGGTTCGTGCTCCTTGCCCTTGCTGCATGCTGTCCCCTTCTTCACCTTGGCAGGTGGCGGAATGGTTTTGTCCTTTGCAGGGATTGGTGGCACAAAGGCTGGCCTGGCTGTTGCCCCCTTTGAGCCTCTGTTTGTTGCACGTACCACAGCGGACGCCGACTTGGTGGCTGAGGTGCTGGCCTGGGTTCTGGATACCCAGGCCCAAGATGAAGGACGGGGGGGAGGGGTAGGGAAGAGGTCAATGTTTGCCAGGAAAATCTTTTTAGACACACTGGGGCGGGAAGAGGGAGAGGGTTTGGGAGTGGAGGAAGAGGGAGTGGTTGTAGGAGGTGTTTGTCTGCTGAGTTTGGGTGAAGGTGCATGGGCTGGATGCTGTTGTGAGGTGGATGGCTGTTGGGTGGGTGGGTGCTTGCGTTTGTGTACTTTGGGAGGAGGGGTCACAGACACACTGGGAGAGGACATAGGGGACATGTGCATGGATGTGGGGGTGGTAACTGCCAGTGAGGGGTGAGTAGTGATGGACATGCTAGTGATGGAGGTAGTGGATGAGGATGTAGTGCATGCATGTGTGAGTGGAGATGCTACTGGGAGGGAGGTGGATGGCGAGGAGGAGGGGGACACAGTGGAGGCAGTGGATGTTGGTGTGTCTGCATGGGGATGGTGTTTGTGTGAGTGCCTGTGGGATGATGTGTGGTGCTTGTGTTTGCCTGAGCCACTTCTGTGTGTTGATTTGGGTGAATGCTGGTCTGAAGGTGTGCTTGGGATAGGCTGGGGTTGAGGGGTTTGGGACTGGGTAGAGGAAGTTGGATGAGGGAGGCTAGAGACAGGGACAAGGGCTGCCATCAGTGTTGAGGCCAGAGCATGAAATGCTCTCTGTTAGGCCGCCACGCCACAGTGAATGCCCTCCAGGTATGCATTTGTTTGTTGCAATTGCCTCTCAACACCCTGGATGGCATTCAGAATGGTTGACTGCCCAACAGTGAGGGATCTCAGGAGGTCAATAGCCTCCTCACTAAGAGCAGCAGGGCTGACAGGGGCAGGACCTTAGGTGCCTGGGGTGAAGGAGATGCCCACCCTCCTGTGTGAGCGGGCACAGGAAGCACGCTGAGGGGCTGCTGGGAGGGCAGTGCTGGTAGGGGGGTGGCGGCTGTACCTGTTCTTGGGGTGGCCACAGAGGTGTCCACCACTGCCAGGGAGCTTCCATTGTAGGAGTCGCTGTCTGTGGTGTCCCCTCCTGTCCCCGTCGTGGTGCTCCCCTCGCCCTCCGTCCCACTGGTGCCCTCACCCTCGGTGAATTTGGCCTCCGGGCCCATGTGGGATGCAGCTCCCTCCGTCGCCGGTGCCTCTGCTCCTCCGCCAGATGATGCTAATGCACACAAGGACAGGGTGACAAAACAAAAAGGGGGGAAGAGACAAAGGATACACTTGGTCAATGCCAGCAACAACACTACAGTTGGCGTACACAACACACAAGGAGCAGCCCTATGCACTAGGCCATGCACTACCAGTTACGAAGATCGTCACCAGCCCATGGGGTACAATGCCTAAAGCCATTAGCTGCACACCTGAAACACACAGGACCCTGCCCAGTAGTAGATGCCCACTAACACTATTGGGGTTGGAGTGCTTCAGAGCCTGCCCAACAAGGGACCTACCCTGCCATCTTCGCCCTGGCCTGGGGACACCCATAGCCCACATCACCCACCCGGGTACCTCTTAACACGTGCAAAGTCATGATTCAGAATCTGTACTCACCCCCTTGTGGCTGCTGTGATGCCTTCAAGCGCCTTTCCAACTCCAGATAGGCCACCGCCAGGATGCAGAACATCAGGGGGGTCATAGTGCGACGGGCACCCCTTCCTCGTTGGGAGGCCAGCCCCAGCTGGGCCTCCACGTCTTCTTTGCCCAGCGGTGCAGATCCTCCCACCTTTTGCATCAGTGGGTGCTCTGCCTGTCAAAGACCCCCAGGGTCTGCACCTCCTTGGCGATGGCACGCCAAATACCCTTTTTCTGGTGGGCACTGACCTGCATGGAAAAGACAGCAGAAAAGGGAATTAGTCAACCGTACAGACTGTCACACTCATGGCCCACCATATCCCTCCCATCCCCTGACGCACATACATTGACCACCTTACATGCAGCTCTTTGGCAAGGACGCCGCAGCCCCCCCCACATGTGGCTTACACACACAGCAATCCATACATCCATGGCCCACGCATCATGCTCACAGTGTACTCACCTGTTTGTCTGGAGGACCGTAGAGTAACGTGTACTGAGGTAGGACCCCATCCACCAGTTTCTCCAACTCCTCTGCAGTGAAGGCAAGGGTTCTTTCTCCATACACATGAGTCATTGTCGCTTCCAGACACAAGTCACAGGAGCACTTGCAGTGGAGGTCCGCTCCTGTTGAAGGTCAGGTAGCAAGTGAGTGAACAGATAGAAAATGTCGGTCACGTCGGCGGCGGTGAGTACCGTCACCACCGGCATACATCGCCATTGCCTCCTGGAACCCATAGGGCCCAATGATAACCAATGCGAAGTTGCGCGGCAGTCTTCGAACGCCCACCGCGACGGCGCACAACGCCAGCGGAATTACCTCATTTCCACTTGTCCCTCCTCACAGGTCAGGCAGCTGCCATTTCAGGGGGCACAGGGCATGGCACCTAACTGCATCACAGCAGACATTGGCACAGCAACTGATTGTCGGATTCACATCTTGTTTCTGTAAAGTAAACAAATCATCATTAGTGCAAGAGATGTGTGAATATGACCCTCTGCTCACAGTTTTCTTCCATAGGCTTCAACCGCTGAGGCTGAATATGAGATGGCGGCATCCTCCGGTGTACAGACCCCTGGTGGACCTTGCGACAATGGAGGACAGACACATTATCATAACCTACAGACTTGATTGTGCCGCAATCCTAGAACTGTGTTCCCAATTGGAGCCAGACCTGATGTCAGCTATCCGCCAGCCCACATGTATCCCTCTTCTAGTGCAGGTCCTGTCAGTGCTCCATTTCCTGGCAAGTGGTTCCTTCCAAACAACAGTGGCCATGGCTTCAGGGATGTCCCAGCCACTGTTCTCCAATGTGTTGACCAGAGTGTTGTCAGCCCTGCTGAAACACATGCACAGCTACATTGTGCTCCCCCAGGTGGAGGATTTAGCCACAGTGAAAGCTGACTTTTATGCCCTGGGACATATCCCCAACATCATTGGTGCCATTGATGGTACACGTGTGGCATTTGTCCCCGCCTGCCCCCCACCCCCCAGAGAAATGAACAGGTTTTCAGGAATAGAAAAAGCTATCACTCTATGAATGTGCAGATGGTGTGTTGGGCGGACCAGTACATCTCCCATGTCAATACCTAATATCCTGGCTCTGTGCATGACACCTTTATCTTGAGGAATAGCAGCATCTCATATGTGATGGGCCAACTCCAGAGGCGCCAGGTATGGCTAATAGGTGAGCCCAAGGTCCCCATACAGTATGAGTAGGTGTCTGGGTATGGGGTTGTCCCTAAGGGTGAGTCTGTGTCTAACAGTTGTCCCTCGATATTCGCAGGTGACTCTGGTTTCCCCAACCTCTCATGGCTACTGACCCCAGTGAGGAATGCCAGGACAAGGGCAGAGGAACGTTACAATGGAGGATTATTGAAAGGACCTTCGACCTCCTGAAGGCCAGGTTCCGGTGCCTCCATCTCACAGGTGGCTCCCTGTACTACTCAGCCAAGAAGGTGTGCCAGATCATCGTTGCATGTTGCATGTTGCACAACCTGGCCTTGAGACGCCAGGTGCCTTTTCTGCAGGAGGATGTGCCTGGAGATGGTCTTGTGGCAGAGGGTGGAGACTGTAACTTCACTTAACTTTTCAGTTTTCTGTTGGACATTGTACATGGCAGCCTGTTTCCCTATGTCTATGGCCACTTACTGTACCCTTTGGCATCTCTATTTTCAGATCTCTGTGCCCCACTCTGGCTCCTGCTATGTGTACTGCTGCCCACCAAAGGTCATTCCAAAGTATATTTCACTGTACATTGGACTTGCAATGCTTTGATAATGTTGAACTGATACATATGTGAATCATTTGACAGACTCCAGATTTGTTCCAAGGGTGTTTATTTAAGTGCTCATAAGTAGAGGGGGATGTACAATGGTCTGGGCTGATGGTGGAGGAAAGTCCATGGTAGAGTTCAGTCTCTTGGTATCACAGGTGCATTGTCCAATGGGACATAGGAAGAGGAGTAATGGCAGTTTAAGGTGGACAGGTTGACAGAGTGGGACAGAAGGGTGACAATCAGGCGAGTCTTATTTCCTGGCGGGGTCTTGGCAATGTTCTCTGGCTTATGCCTGGATCGCAAGGACCGTTTGCAGGGTGGTTCTCCTTCTGCAGGGGGAGGGGTGCTGGTGGCCCGTTGTTCCTGTGGCGGGCCTCCTGTCCACTAGTGCCAGCAGAGGTGGAAGGCTGTTCATCAGTTTTGGCTAGTGTCAGGGGGCCGTTGTTGTGCCACTGCCTCCCTCATGGTCTTGCCCATGTCAGCCAGCACCCCTGTAATGGTGACCAGGATGGTGTAGATGTTTTTTAGGTCATCCCTGATCCCCAGGTACTGTCCCTCCTGCAGCCGCTGGGTCTCCTGCAACTTGGCCGGTATCTGGCCCATCGTCTCCTGTGAATGGTGGTATGCTCCCAGGATGTTGGAGAGTGCCTCGTGGAGAGTGGGTTCCCTGGTCCTGTCCTCCCCTTGTCGCACAGCAGTCCTCCCAGCTTCCCTGTTGTCTTGTGCCTCTGTCCCCTGAACTGTGTGCCAACTGACCCCAGATCCCTGATCCTCCTGTGTTTGTGGGGTGCCTGGGGTCCCTGTAGTGGTGGACACACTGCTGATTGACATGTCCTGGGGACAGTGGCATGGGCCCGCTGGGTGGGTGCTGTACTGGTGTTTCCTGAGGGGGGATTCTCTGTGGTGGGTTGGGACTGTGGCAGGGGAACCGACTGTCCAGAGGTCCCGATGGGCCAGGTTGGTCATCCTGATCCAGGCATGCAGAGCTGCTGTCGTCACTGCGGGCCTCTTCAGGGGGGGGGGGGCTGGATGTAGCTGGCACCTCCTCTCCAGTGACTTCAGTATGGGTCCTTTGGGGATGAAAATGCAGTGTTGGTGTATATGCATGTGCCATCTTGTGCATGGGTGTGTTTCCCTGTATGATTGTGATTTCCCTGTCAGCTTGGCCTTGTGTGAGTGATGATTTTGTGAGCTGGGTGAGTCTCTCTACTGGGCATGCTGTGGTGATGGGCGTCCATGCAGGTCTGTGTTGGGGGTCCAGGCATTGGTGTTACATGCAGGGCTTGGTATTGGGATGGATGGGTTGTGATGGTGGGGTATCTGTGAGTTGGTGGAGTGATGGGGGTGAGCAACCACGGAACACACCTTCCCCCGTAGGCTGTTCCACCTCTTCCTGTCATTCCTTGTTCTGGGGTGCTATCCCACGGCATTGACCCTGTCCACGATCCTCCGCCATAGCTCCATCTTCCTTGCAATGGACGTCTACTGCACCTGTAATCCAAATAGCTGTGGCTCTACCAGGATGATTTCCTCCACCATGACCCATAGCTCCTCCTCTGAAAATCTGGGGTGTCTTTGGGGTGCCATGGGTGTGGTGTGAGTGATATGTGTAAGGATGTGTGGGGTGATGTGTGGGGTGATGTGTTGGGGTCTATGCTGTGATGTGAGTGGGTGGTGTATGGGTGATGGTGTTCTGTGGCTCAGATTGAGTGGGTGCTCCTGGCTTGTGTCTCTTGGTGTTGGCAATCTTGTTTTTCGTTGAAAGGGTTGTGGGTAATGTGTGTGAGTGTGTGGGTGTGGTGTGTGTATATGTGTCAGGTGTGTGTAGTTTGAATTGTCCAATGTGGTGTAGTTTTCTAAATGTGTGTGTATTTTGAGCGCTGCGGTGTGTACCGCCAATGGTTTACCGCATTTGAAAGACCGCTGCAGTGATTCATGGGTCGTGATACTGTGGGCATAATCCTGTTGGCGTAATGGTGTGGGTTTTGCTATCGCCAGTTTATCACTGACCTTTGGTCTGGCGGACTTGTGTGGGTGTCTGTATAGTGGCGGTTTTCTCAGTGTGGGTCATAATACCCGTAGCAGAATACCGCCGTGGTCACGGTATGTTGGCGGCCATCAGCACGGTGGTAGGCGGCATTTACCGCTAGAGCTGTAATGAGGGCCTACGGGCCTGATTACTACCTTGGCAATGGGTTACTCCATCACAAACGTGACGGATATTCCATCTGCCGTATTAAAAGTTCCATTAAATCCTATGGAACTTGTAAAACTGAAGGCGGGATATCCGTCGCATTTTTGACAGACTACCCCATCCGCCAAGGTCACAATCAGGCCCTAAGTCCGAATGTAGAATCTTCACCGAGGCCTCTGGTGGACCATATCCAATGAGGGCTTCAGGGAAGTTGGATTCAATTCTAACTTGGTCATGGACAAACATTCCCAACGTGTAAAAATAGACTAAAGTCCGAACGAGGGATTCTTCACCAAGACCTCCTGCAATGCGGATTCGAGGAAGGGCTCCAGGGAGGTCAGCTTGATATGTGACTACGTCCCGGAAAGAGAGAAGACTGTGAAAAAAAAGACTAAGGGGCTGATTAAGAGTTCGGGGAATGGTTTGAACCATCTGCCGAACTTCCAACAGGGAGGTGGCCGCCACACTGGCTACCTTCTCCCGGACCAATTTATTGCTTCCCACTGGGCTTGCAGGTGGAAACCGAGGTTTCTGTTTGCCATCCCAGCAGGAAACAAGTGGCAGCATTGTTACCGGCCTGTAACTGAGCCAGTGGCAATGCTGCTGCCGCAGGGTACACCAGCACCTTCCCAATATTCACTGTCTGCACTGTGGTCACCTGCACCTACTCTCAGCCAGCCTTTTCATGGTGGAAATGCCACCCCTAAAAGGCTGGCAGAGGAAGAGGTCATAATCAGTGCTGCCCTGGCTGATTGCTATCTTCACAACCATTAGCTCATCAGGATCATGTATCCCAGCAGTGATGGCGATACCCTGGCGGTCTAACCACAAGGGTCTTAATGTGGCAGTCGGACAGCCACAGCAGTGGTGGTCCTGACCACCACCACAAGGCTAGCGGTCTCAGGGCCACCAGCCTCGTAATGATACCCTAAGTCCGAAGGTAAACTTTTGACCAAGGCCTCCTGCTTGCTGAAGCCAAGCAGGTCTCCATCGCGGTCGGCCTCAAACTTTGACTTTGCCCCGGTCGATATGAGACCAGATATCCCAAGTGGCGCTATTACTTTCTTTAAGCTAAAAAACAGTTATTATTTAAAAAAATAATATCTCTGGTTCCCCTTATCTGATTTTATTCGTTTTGGTGTCAAATTAAAGATAAAAATATTTTCTTCTGTTATAAATTGTTTTCTTTCTAAAACTTCTTCCTGTGTTTTATTGTATTACTGCTTTGTGATTTCTGAATGCTTTTCACACTTTGGGCCTCATTAAGAGTTTGGCAGTCTGAGGACCGCCATTTTGGCGGTGGCGGTCCGACTTCCAACAGGCTGGCAGGGAAGACTGTCAAATCATGACACTGGCGGTGATGCATACAGAATCCCGCCAAAGCACCACCGACACCACCAGTGCAGTCAGACTGGCATGGTTGATTAGAGCCACCACCAGTCTGGTGGAGACCATGTTTCTGCCGGACTCATTATGAGGCTGCACGCCGCCAAGATTTCCGCCGTGATCGGACCACCCTGAAACACCAGGTGGAAGTGAACACGATAAAAGGAGACACTCACCTCCAGGAAGCCATACTCGTCCAGAGCCGCCATGGAACCACAACTAGACATCATCCCACTGCTCCTACTCGAAGAAAGACAGCAGAATCATCACAGATGAGGAAAACACCAACCGTAAGAACACACACTCACCTGTTACATTTGTAAAATGTATAAATTTGAACTGTTACATAACATAGGGAGGGGAGTGCGAGGGCAATATTCACACGTGATAGTACAGTGACACACACACTCACATACATCAACAAATACACCCACACATACACAGTACAACCACTGCAGCCAGCTCACACACAAACACCAGACATCAATAACACACACTTATGCACGGCAACACAGCAGAGGCACAGCCTCACAAATTCACATACAACATACGAACTTCTAACAACAACACCACAACAGCACATATAAACACTCACAACCAACACAAGCCAGGGACTCCACACACATGCAACACAATATACAACCATCTGTGATGAAACACACACAATTGCACCATCATACAAGTTAGCAAGTGACATACACCACACACACACACACAGTACACCAAACCTATTATGCTATGCACAATACACGCAGTCTCAAAAAGTCTAAAACACAAAGCCACACAGCACTACAACAAACACATATCAACACTAACACAACACACCACCATGACAAAAACATTTCAGCTACATACACATACCCATCGCACAAAACACACCCTATCCCTGGGGGATAAATGCACTGCACACAACCTCACAGACTGCTCAGATTATACCGGAAGAACACCCACATAAATACTGGCACGCAACTAATGTCAGCCAGGAACAACTCAAACCTAGGAAAGGAAATGCAGGACAACGATGTAAACAGAAAACCAACAACTGGTTGGTTTTTATTTTAAAATAATGGAATTGAATAAGATTGTCCAAGGCCATAGGCGAGTCTATTGTAGTAAAAACAGCACCAGACACTACTTGACTCTTGACTGCCATGTAACCTCCACAGGTAGGGGCATCAAGGGGACAGGCTGGTACCTCAGAGATCCTGGAGGGGTGGTGGGGAGAGGGGCTTTGGACTTAGGCTTGGGAGGGGGTGTTTAGGCTTTGGCTTGGGAGGGTGTTAGACCTTTTTGGGAGGGGTGGACTTCTTTTTTGGGGAAGAGGGGCATGGGTGCTGTGGGGGGAAGGGGTGGCCTTGGAGGTGGAAGGGATGCCCTTGAGAAGGGAAACAGGTCTTTTAAGTGTGTCATGGAGGGGAGGAGTTGAGAAAGGTCAAACTGGAAAGGAAATTGTTTTTTTACACACAGGGACGGTCATCAGAAGGGGATTTGGGTGTTGAGGGTGAGGGAGTGGTTGTCTGTTGTTTAGGTGTGGATGTCTTGGGTGCATGTATGTAGGAGGTGTACTTGTGGGTGATGGGTGACAGTTCAGTTGGTGAGTGAGGGCATTTATGTGTCTTGGGCTGAGGGGAATGGAGGTGCTGGGGGTTGCTGTGGTGGGTGGGTGGCTGTCTGTTGCGGAGGTGACTGCAGGTATGGTGGATGTGCTGCATGTAGGCGTGCCGGTGGTAGTGGTGTCTACAGGTGTGGTGACTGGAGTAGATGTCTGAGAGTCTGCTGGGGTGCTGTCTGCAGGTAGAATAGGTGTGGCGACTGAATCACTGAATGTTGGTGTGGTGTCTGCAGGTGTGTCAGGTGTATCTGTGATGCTGGGGGTGGTGGGGTGTCAGGGTATATTGTAACTGTTGCTGTGTCTGCAGGTGGATGTTGTCTATGTACGTACTGGTGGTGTGTCTTTTGGTGCTTATGTTTGTCTGCACTACCCTTGGATGTTGAGGTGGATGCATTCCTGTCTGCTTGTGTGCTTTGGCTGGGTCAGGGAAATGGGGATTCAGACTGGGAAGAGAAAAGACAGTATACAAGGGGTGAATGGCTGCCGTCAGTGTGGAGGCCAGAGCCTGAAATGATCTCTGTAGGCCAGCCAGTGCACTGTGAATGCCCTCCTGGAACACATTGCTCTGTTGGATTTGAGTTGCCAGTCCCTGGAGGGCATCCATGATGGTTGACAGACCCACAGAGATCAACTCCAGGCTGTTAATAGCCTCCTCTCTGAGGGCAGCAGGGCTAACAGAGGCTGAGGCAGAGGTGCCTGCAGCGAAGGAGACACCCACACTCTTGGATGGGTTGGCACGGCCAATTGGGTGGGGAGCTACAGAGAGGGCGGTGATAGAATGTGGGTGGTGGACAGAGATGGTACTAGGGTGGTCTCAGATGGGTCCACCACCACTAGGGAATAGCCACTGGAGGAGGATTCTGAAGAAGATGTAGTGGACCCAGTCTCCCCCGTGGCACTCCGCTCACCCTCCGGGCCACTGGGTCCCTTGCTGTCGGTTGTCTTGTGACTGGAGGTCCTGTGGCCAGAAGGTCCCCCACTCGGCTATGCCCCGTCCCATTCGCCTGCTGGTGCTGGTGCTGATGCTGAAAAACAGAAAGTCAGGTATGGTTATCACAATCACAAGATAGCACTTCCATCATACAGTACACATAAGTATCATTACATCCTGTTCACAAACATCCCAAGGTAGTGCCAGTAAAGTGCCAACATCATGTCACAACAAAATATGATGTATGTCCTTCAATCTGAACATTGTTAAACACCAGCTAAGCTACCTAACTGACACCTACAGTACCATGAATGAAGTTGACAAATCACACTGACTATACTATGGCAAGGGGACTTTGCCACATGATACAGGTTCCCTAGCCACAACCACATTGTCAAGCAACATTCAAGCAATAGTTTGGGAATGTGAAATTGCTTATCACTAATCACTAATCATAATCAACACATACAAATATTTTACTCTGATGTCATGTACCAGATTATGACACATGGTGTAAAGTAAGTCTAGTGTAGACAAGCCATACCTTCTTCATTTCACATACTTACAACCATAAACAATGGACATAAGCAAACCTGTATCAACTCAAATTGTCATACATTTCAATTTTAGGTTAAGGAGTCAAAACACATGTCACACACACATGCACCAATATTGATGTGTCAAGGATTGAAAATACAATGTGGACCAAGTCATTGAGGTCATGGGTCTTCTGAAAACAAACTTTATCAGTCAAGTAAGGGCCAAGTAAGTTCAGACCTATGTCCCACACACAACCACAAGGTGTCAAAAAAAGTGCACCTTACATATGGACTACTATACTGTGCAGAAAGATGACAATCAGACCTACCTAATCATGCAATTAGTCCATCAATGGGCCACTGACTGATTGGGTACATCACTACACACACACATCAGACATGGCAAGCCTTACATCTGTCTGTGGAGGGTTCTCAGGGCTAAAGCACATGTTGCTGACATGACAGGTACACCTACCATGATGCAAGCAACAAGCCTAGATACACTTACAATACTAATCACATGTGTATGTGAACTACCACATGTGCACCACATAGGTGTCATTGCCAACATTAGCTTCCCAAACAGCCAGGACTCATTTGCCACATCCTTCATAGCAACAGCACGTAGACATAACTATTTCCAATGTAGATTCATTGCTGAACCTTTCAATTGATACATGGTGTTGATACATATCTGTCAAGAATGTAACTGTGAATAGGCTACTATTCCCTATGTGTCATGCCTACAACAGTATGCCCAAGGACGATGCTGTGTGACCACTTTCCACTAACAAAACATTAGCAAGGTAGTAACATTCCTAACCTCTGATACCAATATATGTATGTCCATAGAAATGTTGCAATACCTCAATGGTATCCAACATACATGTTGTCTACTCTGATGAGACTTCACAGATGACTATGTACATCCCTCACTTACCAAGGGGGATCACCTTCTAACATGCATAAAGATGTTATCCTTGTATGTCATGTGACATGTCAGATGGACATCATATCCTCACATGCTGCTGTCACTTATCAGAAAGGATTGGAAAACTAGAGGTGACTTGATTATGTCTGACTCTATGTTGCACATAGACAGGAATCTTGAGACATTGCAGAAGACAGAGATCAAGGACCTACACACTTTGCCACCATGGCATTGGGAGGATTGACCTGTTGGTGGGTATTAACAATCACCAGAGTAAAAAATGCTGTATACTGGTACACAGATGACACAGTCAAATGTGCACCATAATATGCTATTGTACTGAGTGGACAACATAGTTGAGTAACATGCCTCTAAATACATTTCTATGCGCACGCTTGTGTGCTATAGATGGCTATGGTGCATGAATTTGTACACAGGAGATCTGTGACACTTTGCACTTACCACATTGTCAGAGACAACATTCTGTTCCCTCACTCAATCACTTGGTAAAGGGACAAACATGAGTTAGGTCTGTAATACTACCTTGTGGCTGCTGTGCTGCATTCAAATGCCCATGCAGCTCAGGGTAGGCCACTGCCAAAATGCAGATCATTGGGGGGGGGGGCCATGGTCTGACGGGCACCCCTTCCTCGTTGGGAGGACATCCCCAGCTGACCTTCTGTAGTCTTCCGGGCTCAACGTCTCAGGTCCTCCCACCTCTTCCGACATTGGATGGTCTGCTGGCTGTGGACCCCAGGGATCCGCACTTTCTTGGCAATGGCATGCCAAATCCCCTTCTTCTGATGAGCGTTGACCTGCATGGATGACATAGGTAAAAAAAGTATGTCATGTGCCCATGTACCATACCAAAACAGGCAGGGTTACTAACTAGTTAGTACAACAAGCCAAACACAGACTGTCTTTAACATCCCCTCCACTGATAGATGAGCATATGAAGTCAGGCCAGATGTGAGGTGGAAACAGGCAGCCAGCATGCATCTCCAGCACCAGCTGTCATGTTATCACATATGACCAGACAACAAACACATTTGTAAATATTGTATTTCAGGCGGAGTCTAGTATACCAACTCCACTAACCTTGTGCAACAGTCACAAGGAGGGTCAAGGAACATACATCAAACATTCTCCACAATGTCTCAGAACTCAAAATCTGTCACCAAAGATAAGTACATGACCAAGAACTCATCCTATTCTATCACACCTTTTGGCACCCTACAGACTTTAAGGACACAATCAGGAGTCAAGTTAGAGATGAAGTATGAAATGGCGGTCATGTCCACCATGTAAAACATCATCACTGCCAGCGAACATCGCCATTGGCCCAAGACTGCAAAGGCAGCAGCGTGTTCCAATGGCACCATCCACCATGGTAGTATCCGCCTATCGCCATGACGACTTTCGCCGGCGGACATAGGTCATTTGCTAAAGTCCAGTACAGTAGGTCAAGCAGCTTCCATTTTAAGGTCAGAAAAGTTAAATCAAAGATGCGTCACGAGGTCAGAAACATATCTACACCATAGTTTTCAGTGTTGGATTTGAGTAACCATGTATTTAAAATCTAAATTAATAGACGTTGTAATATTCATGATATGTGAGTAATGTATTATTAGTGGCATTGTCTGCACTCTCATGACAATTGGACAGATGGTATTATTGTCTATTATTTGTGAAACATGGTAACAATGTCATTATCACTGAGACTTTCAGTGGTATGCGTATCCATTTCCGAGTCATACTGTAGGTAAGGGTATGCCATTGCAGCAATAAGCCATTATTTCCGTAGGTATGTCCTGTGTACAATGATTTTACTATTTCATATGGCATGTCCAAGCATCATGTGTGACATGTATTTTCACACTTACAATGGACGCTATGGCTGATAAATATACCTTCTTATATTCCTTTATCTAGTTACCCTGGAAGGAGATGGGTCAGACAGCCTCCAAAGTAGCGACCAATAGCAGACCAGCAGACCATGGAGTATCGACATGTCATCCAGATCTACCACCTGGATAGGCAAACAATCATTAGTCTCTGTCGTCAATTGGAGCCAGATCTGATGTCTGCCATTCACCATCCCAATAGCATTCCACCCATTGTACAAGTCATGTCAGTGCTGCAATTTCTGGCCACAGGCTCCTTTCAAAATAGTGTGGCCCTAACTGCAGTGATGTCACAGCCTATGTTCAGTTTGGTCTTGAAGGATGTCCACTGAGCACTATTGAAACACCTGGACAACTACATCCAATTTCCACAACATGAGGAGTTTTATGCCTTGGCACACATCCCACATGTGGTGGGAACCATTGGTGGTACCCATGTAGCATTGGTTCCCCCAAATGGCAATGAACAGGTGTATTGGAACAGGAAGAACTTCCACTCCATAAATATCCAAGTAGTCTGTGTAGGAAAGTACCATCTTACCTGGCATGTTACCCCCATTTTTACTTGTGTGTATGTTTGTTTTTGCCTGTGTCACTGGGATCCTGCTAGCCAGGACCCCAGTGCTCATAACTTGTGCCCTGTATGTGTTTCCTGAGGGGGGCCTAACTGTATCACCGAGGCTCTGCTAACCAGAACCTCAGTGTTTATGCTCTCTCTGCTTTTAAAATTGTCACTGCAGGCTAGTGACCATTTACACCAATTCTGATTGGCACACTGGAACACCCTTATAATTCCCTAGTATATGGTACCTAGGTACCCAGGGCATTGGGGTTCCAGGAGATCCCTATGGGCTGCAGCATTTCTTTTGCCACCCATAGGGAGCTCAGACAATTCTTACTCAGGACTTCCAGTGCAGCCTGAGTGAAATAAAGTCCACGTTATTTCACAGCCATTTTTCACTGCACTTAAGTAACTTATAAGTCACCTATATGTCTAACCCTCACTTAGTGAAGGTTAGGTGCAAAGTTACTAAGGGCCATATGTACAAACACTTTTTCCCATAGACACAGAATGGGTAAAAACCTTTGCTACATCTGGCCCTAAGTGTGAGGGCACCCTGGCACTAGCCAAGGTGCCCCCACATTGTTCAGGGCAACTTCCCATTACACGCGTGAACTACATATAGGTCAATACCTAAGTGTAGCTTCACAATGGTAACTCCGAACATGGCCATGTAACATGTCTAAGATTATGGAACTGTCCCCCCAAGCCAAATCTGGTATTGGGGTTCCAATCCCATGCATCCCCGGGCTCCAGCATGGACCCCGGGTACTGCCAAACTAGCTCTCTGGGGTTTTCTCTGCAGCTATTGCTGCTGCCGACCCTCAGACAGTTTTGGGCAGCCCAGTCCCAGGAAGGCAGAACAAAGGATTTCCTCTGAGAGAGGGTGTTACACCCTCTCCCTTTGGAAATAGGTGTTAAGGGCCTGAAAAGAGTAGCCTCTCCTGGCCTCTGGAAATGCTTTGAAGGGCACAGATGGTGCCCTCCTTGCATAAACCAGTCTACACCGGTTCAGGGATCCCCCAGCCCCTACTCTGGTGAGAAACTGAACAAAGGAAAGGGGTGGTGCCCAGAGCCCCTCCAGTGTGTCCCAGACCTCTGCCATCTTGAATGACGTCAGGTGACGTCAGAGACCCCTCCTGATAGGCTCTTACCTGGTTAGGTGCCAATCCTCCTCTGAGGGCTATTTAGGGTCTCTCCTGTGGGTTTCTCTTGAGATAACGAAAGCAAGAGCTCACCAGAGTTCCTCTGCACTTCTCTCTTCAAATTCTGCCAAGGATCGACTGCTGACTGTTCCAGGACGCCGGCAAAACCGCAACAAAGTAGCAAGAAAGCTACCAGCAACATTGTAGCGCCTAATCCTGCCAGCTTTCTTGACTGTTTCCTGGTGGTGCATGCTCTAAGGGCTGCCTGCCTTCACCCTGCACTGGAAGCCAAGAAGAAATCTCCTGTGGGTTGATGGAATCTTCCCCCTGCCAACGCAGGCACCAAACTTCTGCATCACCGGTACTCTGGGTCCCCTCTCATCTTGACGAGCGTGGTCCCTGGAACACAGGAGCTAGATCCAAGTGACCCCGACAGTCCAGTGGTCCTTCTGTCCAAATTTGGTGGAGGTAAGTCCTTGCCTCCCCACGCCAGACAGTAATCCTGTGTACTGCGTGATCTGCAGCTGCCAGGGCTTCTGTGCACTTTTGCAAGACTTCCTTCATGCACAGCACAGCCCAGGTCCCCAGCACTCTGTCCTGCATTGCCCAACTCACTGAGTAGACCTCCGACTTCGTGGGACCCTTTTTTGTTGTGCTGAGACAACCGCTGTGCTCAGATTTCTTGAATGCCTGTTCAGGTGCTTCTGCGGGTGCTGCCTGCTTCTGCGTGGCCTCTCTCTGTTGCTGAGCACCCCCTCTGTCTCCTCCTCCAAGGGACGACCTCCTGGTCCTTCCAGAGCCCTGGCAGCACACAAAATCTTCAACTGCGACTCTTGCAGCTAGCAAGGCTTGTTTGTGGTCTTTCTGCGTGGAAACAACTCTGCATCCTCCAGCAAGCCGTGGGACATCTTCTGACCAAAGGAGAAGTTCCTGGCACCTTCCATTATTGCAGAATCTTTGGCTTCTTCCACCCAGAGGCAGCCCTTTTGCACCTTCATCCGGGGTTTAGTGGGCTCCTTCCCCCCCTGGACACTTGCGTGACTCTTGGACTTTGTCCCCTTCCTTTGCAGGTCCTCAGGTCCAGGAATCCGTCTTCAGTGCTTTGCAGTTAGTTGTTGCCTTTGCAGAATCCCCTATCTCGACTTTACTGTCTTTCTGGGGTAGTAGGGTAACTTTACTCCTACTTTTCAGGGTCTTGGGGTGGGGTATCTTGGACACCCTTAGTGTTTTCTTACACTCCCAGCGACCATCTACACACTACACTAGGCCTGGGGTCCATTAGTGGCTCACATTCCACTTTTGGAGTATGTGGTTTGTGTTGCCCCTAGGCCTATTGTCTCCTATTGCATTTTATTGTGTTCTACAGTGTTTGCACTACTTTTCTAAGTGTTTTACTTACCTGATTTTGGTTTGTGTGTATATTTTGTGTATTTTACTTACCTCCTATGGGAGTATATCCTATGAGATATTTTTGGCATATTGTCACTAAAATAAAGTACCTTTATTTTTAGTAACTCTTGTGTTTCTTATGATATAGTGCTATATGATATAAGTGGTATAGTAGGAGCTTTGCATGTCTCCTAGTTCAGCCTAAGCTGCTCTACTATAGTTACCTCTAGCAGCCTAAGCTGCTAGAACACTACTAATCTACTAATAAGGGATAACTGGACCTGGCACAAGGTGTAAGTACCACAAGGTACCCATATAAGCCAGGCCAGCCTCCTACAGTCTGTTTGGCGGACCTCTACATTTCCCAAGTATGTGCAGAGTACAAGGGTTTGGTTCATGATGCCTTCATCATGCAGAACAGCAATATCCCACTGTTGATGACACAATAGAACATAGAGAGGGCCTGGTGAGTTAGTAAGTCATATATGTGATGTGTGTCAGTATCTTATGTCTGCTGCCAAATGTAAGGATGTCCAAGCTTTATGGTTGCGCACATGTAATGATTCCTAAAAGGGGATTCTGGCCACCCGAATACAATAGAGGAAGTTTGCTTCAGTGAGGCCAACGGAAGGACAAGGCATGTCATGGAGCAGATTTTTACAGGGGATTCTGGCTACACAAGCACAATAGTGGAAGTTGGCTTCAATGAGACCCATGGAAGGACAAGGCGTATCATGGAGCGGATTTTTGGGCTCCTAAAGGCTAGATTTCATTGTATTGATAAGTCTGGTGGAGCCCTCCTCTACTCACCTGCCAAAGTATGTCAAATCATTGCTGCCTGCTGCATGCTCCACAACCTCGCCCTGAGATGCCAGATGACGTGGAGCTAGCAGGTTCAGCAGGTAAGAATGCAGAAAAGCCAAGTGAGCATGACTGTGATGAGGATGAAGGTGGAAAAAGCCGGGCAGATCTCATAAATCAGTAATTCAACTGACTGTAGGTATGTGTTGTTCTGTAAAATACTTGACTCAGTGGGTTATTGGGGGGCTTAGAGATGTTTGCAAAGGATCTTTGTATAACCATCAGACAGCTCATCAGTTGCTCAGGAGTACAAAGCTCAGGTGTGCATGCAAAGTTGTACATGGAATTGTGACTATCATGATGATTCCCTTTGTTATTGCTTGCCATACTGCACAATCAGCGTTACTATTGTATTTAGGATGTGTCTTTATAGGTCTTCATTACCATTACTTGCCTATACTTTTTGTTTTACATTTTTACTTTGCACATTTTTTCACAAGGTCATCCTCATGTGGTCAATTCTGAATCATGTCATAGGCAGGTGGGATTTGCAGGTCTGGCATGTGAAGTGAACATGGATATATTCGGGTACTATATGGCATCATATTGGTGGTGTCTGAGTTCCATGCCCATACTGTCAGGACAGTGGGATGGTAGTGTACTGTTCAACACATTAGACCCAATTGCCATGTTATCTGGGTCCAATGGTGTCAAATGTGTGGTCTTGTGTCTCTGACACGTCATCCTATGAAATCCATAACCTCAACCTTCTCATTGGTTTGATGATGATACTATTCAACTTGTATGTAACTGTCACAGTGTTTCCTCATTGCAGGTCACTGTGCATGTGTGTCAAGACTGACATAGGTGAGTAGCATGCCTACAAGTATCTGACCATGATAATTTGAAGGTTCCATGACTGGGAACAGTTGTACTGACCTCTGTCCGTATTATGGGGTATGATCATTTGGGAGGTATGGTATGGGTATGTGAACCAATCTGTTTGCCTATTTGGATAGACAAAGACTGACATGTCCCTAACTTCATTAGTCTGTGGGGTGCTTGTTATTCACACCTATGCTGAAGCATTAAATTGTGAAGCTGTACTGCGTGATATTTGGCATGTTGTCAATCTATCATGTGTAAGCAACAAATTTCACAGTTGGCTGTTCAATGTAGCTGAAAAATGACTCTCAAACATGATATGCAGTTTAGTTGTGTTTATTTGCAAGTGCACAGGAAAATTAAAGGAATGGGATAAAATCATAAAGTGCAAATAGTGAAGGGTTTAGTCCTGGTGGATGTAATCATCATGGTAGCTGCTACAACATTTGGAGTCTCAAGTCCAGTGTCCTTGTGCTATTGGGAAATGGAGAGTTGTTGCAAAATAGTCAACAGGGTGTGTATCTGTGGCACACAAGGGGAACCAATGGGTAGAGGATCACTTCCTGGCAGTGGTTGAAGTCTTGGCATCTGCTCCTCCTGGATGTTTTGGTGGGCGTCCATGTTTGTGGGGGGGGTCTTCAGCTACAGAGGCTGGGTGTATGAGGCATGTCCTTCCCCTTGCAGAGCCTCCATTCCACTGGCTGCCACAGATGTAGAAGGGGCTGATGTTACATGGCCAATAAAAGGGGTCTGCTGTTGGGGACATAACCTACTCGAGGTGGTATTAATGTCTCTCAGCAACCCTGTTAGGGAGGCCATGTTAGCACTGTGGGCCTCCCACTTTTGCATGACTTCCTTGTGGTTGTTGCTCCACAGCTGCTTTATCTCCCCCATCATGGCAAGTACCTAGCCTATCAGATCTTGGGACTGTTGGTAGGCTCCTAAGACTTAGGAGATGGTGTCCTGACCAGCTGTATCGCTAGCAGCCTCAATCTGCTGGCCCACACCATCCCTCGCACGCACCCTACCCCCACATGCCTGTGCCCTTGCCACAGTGTGCCCACTTCCACTGGTGCCAGGTCCTTTATGGTCAAGGTTTTCTAGTGGTGACTCCGGTACCTGTGCTGGGAGGCACATGATGGTTGTAACTGTCCTTGAAACACAGGTTTGGGGGCGAATGGTTGCTTGGAAAGTAGATGCAACAGGGTTGAGAGGGGTTGATGTAGGCAGGGTGAGGCTGACAGTTGTAGACTGACTAGGTGTCCCAGATGGGCCAGTGTCATCCTCAATGTCCTTACATTCAGGGGTATTCTCCTCACTGAGGGCGTCATCCAGTGGGGAAGTGGCTATCTCAGGTGTCCTCTCCATGGTCACAATGGGTAGGTGACCTGCTGAAGAAGTGGAACAGTCTGGTATAGATTGTAATGCAACATGTGGTATCAAACATTGACAGGTAGATATTCTTTGAGTCATGTACAGAAAGGCTTTGCTTATTCCCCGGATATGACAGTGACACCTGCTTTCAAATCTGTGGGACAGCTATATGGGATACAGGAAATTCCTATATCATACACCTTTCTACAGGATATTAGAAGAGCTTGGCAGTTGGAGGATGTTGATAAACTCATATCTTGCCAGCTGTGTAGCTTTATATTGTTCATGTTACCTCCCAGTAGCAGTAGTTCAGTATTGTATCAGCAGACAGCTGCAAAATGTAAATTGGAAACTGACCTGTCCATCAGCTTAGGGGTCACCATTCTACCTGGCCATATATATCAGGTTACACCTAGTACAGCATACTGCAGACATGTTTGTTCCCCCAGGTGAGTATCTTTCAATGGGTGATGGGAGGTAAAAGGGTCATTTTAGCAGAGGACACAGCTGTAGCTGTGTGTTGGTGGTATTGTACTGGCAGATGCCCATAGCATTGCTGTCATTGCCCGACTGTAAAATTGTGGATCATTCCGGTGAATTTAGTCGATTGTGTAGTTGACATGCAAGGCTATTTTCATTATGGTGCTGTCAGTCCCTGTTCTACCCATGCCATACACAGAGACTGTGCCCTCAGGTGAGTTTAGTTGACATGTCCTATGCCAGAAAGGAGTATTTGGACAGTTGGACACAGGGATGATGAGCGGGTCGGCTGTTAAAATGTCAAAAGATGATCAGTGAGCATGCAAGACCGAACTTTAGGGTGACGTCAGTGTTGAGACTTACCAGACTCCTCTCCCCCAGGTATTCCTGTCAAGCCCTCAGGATGCAGGATGTCCAAGACATTCTCCTCCCATGATGTGAAGTTGGGGGGGAAGGTGGGGGCCCACTGCCAGTCTTTAGGACTGCCAGCTGCTGCCTGGCGGCCATGGAACACACCTTCCCCTGAGGTCGTTCCACCTCTTCCTGATGTCCTTCCTTGTGCGTGGACAGCTGCCTACAGAATTTACCCTGTCAACTAATTTTTTGCCTCATCTCCATTTTCCTGGCAATAGAGGTTTGTTGGACTTTGGCTCCAAATAGGTGTGGCTCTACTCTGAGGATTTGTCCCCCATGACCCTCAACTCACTGTCTGTGAAACAGGGATGATTTTGTGGGGATATGGCAGTGGTGGATGACACAATAAGGTAAAAAAAATAGGTGATGGGGTGCGGGTGCTGTGTTGTGAGTGGATGGCAGGTGGTGTCTGATGTGTGGCTAAAAAATTGTGTGATATGTATGAAATGCAGGTGTAGGATGAGTGGTATTTGGAGTGCTGAGGGCGGCCTATTCTATGGTTCCTAATTTCTGTGTGTGGCCTCTATCTTGCTGTGTATGACTTTTTTGATGCAAAGGATTGTGTGGTGTGAAGGGGCGTGTTTATTAGTGTTGTTTATAGGTGTGTCTGGTATGTGGATGTGTATCATGTGTGTCGAATTCAAACTATCCAATGTGGTGTAGTGTATTACTGTGTACACCGCCAACCGCTGCGGCTTGTACCACCATTGGTTTTCCACCATGGGAGAACAGCTATCATGATTTGTGGGTCGTAATTGGTTGACAGGTTGGCGGTGCACTCCAGAGTCCTGGCAGTGTCAGAATTTTGGCTGGGCTTAGGTGATCCTGCCTGTCTAACTTGTAATACGGCGGTCTGTATGACCACCAACATGGCGGTCTTTTGGTGGCTGATACCGAGGCGGTCTTACCGTCAGACCGCAAAACTCGTAATGAAGCCCTTTGTCTCCTAAGTTAAGCCTAACTGCTCATTGCCAAGCTACCAAGGGTTGAGCTGGGGTTAATTTATTGACACCTGACTGGACCTAGTGGGGGTTAGTGGCCCATTGCTAAGTGTGGGTACTTACCTGCTCTTACCAATAATTGAATTTCCAACATTTTTGGTTTGCAGTGGTGGGATCCAGTGCTTGGTTTCAGTATCACACTACAGTTTTAAGTAAAACAATAAAAAAATCCTCTAAATTGTCTTAGTGCAAAAAAATATATATATTTTTAATTTGGACTAATTTCAATTATGGAATTTTTGTGATTTTTCTTGATTTCAATTTTGACAAAAAGTTTTTGTGTTACACAAAACTAGGAAACCATGGAGCTTCATCTGGCTAGCCTACCCACATTAACAGTAGTCCAGCTTAAGGAGTTGTGTACTGAGAGGGGGTTGCCTGCAGCCACTTATCTCAGAAATAATGTGTTGATCAAATCCCTTACAGTCTGGGTTGAGGCCCAAGAGATACACACAGAAGAAGCCCTAGGGGAGGAAGAAGTAGGAGAAGTTGCCAGCTGCAACCACTCAGGGGAAGGAGAGCATCTGAACCTCAGTGAGGAGGAGGAAGACCAGTCCTCACTTCACACAGTCACCAGGGACATACCCAAAGCTAGTTGGGGGAGGAGGGTCCCTTCAGAAGGAGAGTGCCTGTCCCTCAAGGAGAGACAGCTGGAAGCCCAGCTGGCCTATATAACCTTGGAAGCAGAAAAACTAGCCCTAGAGAAGAGCGGAACAAAAAGATGGTGGCAGTGAAGAACAATGAGATGTCAAGGGGTGATGGATTTTGTCCCAGGTTACCCAAGAGGGGTCCCTGAGTACCAGGAGAGGGATGATATAGACAACTAGTTGAAAGCCTTTGAAAGGGCTCTCCAGATGAGAAGGGTCAAGCCCCAATATTGGGGTTCACTCCTATGGGAGTTGATCCCAATATCTGGGAGGGACAGGCTCCTGACCCTATGGAAGGAGGAAACAGATCCCTGTCCCAGTATAAAAAAGTGCCTAGCCAGGAAGTTTAGTCTGACCCCAGAGCAATACAGGCTCAGGGACACCCACAAGGTATCTACCCAGTCCTGGGTTGATTTTGTGGACATCTCAGTAAAAGCACTAGAGTACTGGATACAGGGCAACAAGGTAAATACCTTTGAGGGGCTATACAATTTGATTATGAGGGAACACCTTTTAAATAATTGTCCAAGAGAGGTTGCACCAATATCTAGTTGACTCTATGTTGACCAACCTCAGAGAGCTGGGGGAGGCCGCAGATGACTGGTTGAGAACCAGAAACCACCAGGAGGTGATCAGAAAATGGGTGGACAAGGTTTTTCACATGGGACACACCAAGGGAGAGATGATAAAAAGTCCAAGGATTTCTCACAAGAATCCCCAAATCCTTCACAGGTAGGGGGAGCCCCAAGTCATGCCTCTTCTAAGGAAAAGTGTACCGGGGGAAACATCATGATTCTGTTAAGGAAGGAAGGTTCCAAGCACTTTCCAAGGCCACCAAGTGTTTTAAGTGTCACCAGGCTGGACACAAAGAGGGGATGCTGTCTGCTCAAAGAAGCCCCCCCACTGTTGGGCAGTCCTGTGGGATTGCTAGTGTAGGTGTGGGGGTGAAAGTTAGCCCAGGGATGAGATTAGGGCACACAGAGGTCACCTTAGTGTCCATGGGTGGGATGGATATTGAAGCCATGGCCACCTTACCTTCCAGCATGGAGAGGTATAGGCAGAGGCCTGAAGTCAATGGGACTGAGGTGCAGGCTCTGAGAGATACAGGAGCAAGTGTGGCTATGGTCACAGAATAACTGGTTTGTCCAGAGCAGGTCTTACCCGGTGTATTCCACCAGGTGACAAATGCAGAGAGTAGAACCAAGTTCCATCCCATGGCAATGGTGAGCTTAGAATGCGGAGGTGTGAATGACTCTAAAAAGGTAGTTGCAGCTCCAGCCCTCCCAGAAGAGTGTCTGCTGGGAAATGATCTGGAAGCACCTAAATGGTCAGAGGTGGAAAGAAGGGTCCATGCACAAATGCTGGACCTCTCAGAATCGGTGTGTATTGTGACCAGGTCACAGGTAGCACAACAGGGAAGTGCTGGACACTTGGACCCTGAGACAATGGGCCTAGCCTTCAAGGGCCATAGAAAAGGCACAGGGTCTGGCATACCATCCCCAAAAAGTACAGAAGTTCAGGAGGAATCCAATCCTGAGGAGAAGGATCTGACCTCTGAGGGAGGGACCCCTCCCTTCAAGCTCTGTCTGACTTGGCAGAATTGCAAGGGGCAGGTGGGCCCACCAAAGAAGTGTTGTGCCAGGGACAAAGAGAGTGTCCCACTCTTGAGGGCCTGAGGCAGACTGCCTCCAGGCAAGAACAAGGGAGTGTCAGTGAACCCCACAAGGTTTATTGAGAGGAAAGAGTCCTCTATACTGAGGCAAGGGACCCCAAACCAGGTGCAACAAGGGGAGTGATGGTCCCCTAGAAGTATAGAGAATTCTACCTAACTCTAAGCCATGACATTCCCTTAGCAGGACATTTGGGGCAGACCAAGACCTGGAACAGGCTGGTCAATCACGTTTATTGGCCCCATGTGTCAGAGAAAGTAAAGGTGTTTTGCAGCTCCTGTGTCACCTGTCAAGCCAGTGGTAAGACAATGGGCAAGCCAAAGGCTCTCTTGATACCACTACCAGAGGTTGGGACTCCCTTTGAGAGGGTGGGGATTTACATTGTTGGTCCCCGAGACCCACCAACTGCCTCAGGCAACAGACACATTTTGGTGGTAGTGGACCATGCCACCAGGTATCCAGAGGCAATACCCCTCAGGACAGTCACTGCTCCCACAGTGGCTAGGGCCATGCTTGGTGTGTTCACCAGGGTAGAATTCCCAAAGGAGGTGGTCTCAGACAGGGGCACACACTTTATGTCTCCCTATCTGAAAGCAATGTGGGATGAGTGGGATGTTACCTATAAGTTCACCACCCTCTATCATCCCCAGACCAATGGCCTGGTGGAGAGATTTAACAAGATCCTGAAGGGTATGATAATGGGTTTGACTGACATATTCAAGAGGAGATGGGGCGTTCTCCTCCCGTGCCTGTTGTTTGCATACAGGGAGGTACCACAAAAGGGAGTTGGATTCAGCCCCTTTCAGTTACTGTTTTGGGCACCCTGTAAGACGCCCATTGTGTTTGGTGAGAGAGTCCTGGGAGAAGCCTCTCAAGGAGTCCAAGCAGAATGTGCCTGAATATGTGCTGGGGCTATGTTCATGCATGACTGAGTACATGAAAAAGACAAGCAGCAACCTGGAGGCCAGCCGAGAGCCCATGAAGCTCTGGTTTGACCAAAAGGCTGCCATGCCTGAGTATCAACCAGGTCAGCTGGCATGGGTTTTGGAGCCTTCAGTTCCTATGACACTTAAGGCCAAGTGGACTGGGCCCTATCTAATTTTGGAGAAGGGTGAGGTCACCTACTGGTGGACCTTGGCACCCCAAGGGATCCTCAGAGGATCTTATATGTTAACAGGCTACAACCCCACCAGAACAGGGGAAATGTGACCATTCACAGATGAGGCAAAGGAGGAAGAGAGTGAACTGCTGCCAGACCTACTGTCCAACAATGCAAAAGATGGGTCAGTGGAGTGAGTAGTACTCTCTCCCAAGTTGACAGCACAGCAGCAGAAAAGCTGCAGACAAGTATTGGAGCAGTTTTCTGGAGTGTTCTCTCTGAACTCTGGACTCACCAATTGGTGTGTCCATGACATTGACACACTGTCAAAAATGAGTTGTACAGGCTGTCAGACCAGGTCAAAGCCAACATCAAAGCTGAGGTACCTAAGATGTTGGAATTAAAAGTAATTGAGCCCTCTGATAGTCTTTGGGCCAGTCCAGTGGTGCTGGTGCCCAAATCTAATCCTCCAAAGTGGAAAGAAAGAATTAAGATTATGTGTAGACTACAGAGATTTAAATACAGCCACTAAGACTGACGCTCACCCCATACCTAGAGCTGATGAGCTCATTGATAAGTTGAGGGCTGCTAAGTTCCTGAATACATTTGACTTGAACTCAGGATACTGGCAAATTGCCTTAAGCCCAGGAGCAAAGGGAAGGTCAGCATTTTCCACCCCAGAGGGCCACTTTCAGTTCAAGGTGATGCCCTTTGGTTTGAAAAATGGCCCTGCCACCTTCCAATGGTTGGTTAACAGAGTCTTGTCTGGGTTGGAACCTTTTAGTGTAGTTTATCTGGATGATATAGCTGTATTCAGTTCCACCTGGGAGGATCACCTGATCCACCTGAGGGAAGTGCTGCAGGCCCTGCTTCAGGCAGACGGAAAGGCTACTGATGACAGGGAATTACTTCCCTGACAGTGGCAGACCATTTCCCCACCCTCCTCCCAGCAAGTACAATACCCCCACCCCCTTCCATACTACAACCCCCACCCCTCCTTCTGGTACACTGCCCCCTCCTCCAGCCCCTCATTCTAGTACAGCACCCCCCTCCCCACATACACATACACAGACACCCACACACACCCTGCATACACACATTCACCAACACTGACATATAAGCATTCACTCACATGCATCCATACACACATTCACTTCAACATCCATACATGCATTCACTTCAGCATTCATACACACATTCACTTCAACATTCATTCATGCATTCACTTCAACATGCATAAACGCATTCAACCATGCATGAACACACCCATACTCACACACATACACACTCACATACAAACACCCATACAAACATGCATACCCACACACACACACATGCACACACGCAGACATATACCCAATCACATACGCACACACAACACCCCCCACCTCTGTCGGACTCCTGACTTTCCTTATCCGGCGAGGAGGTTGTCCGGCAGGGAACGGGAACAGGTGCTTCCACCACCGGCAGCACCCTGCCAACCGGACACCGCCAGGCCATATTACAGGTCATAATACGGCTGGTGGAGTCATTCTGGCGGGGCGGGTCCGGTGGTGGAACCGCCCATGCTCCTCCAGCCACCAGCAGAACTACTGCAGAATTTCCACCAAAAATGTGGCAGAAATCCTGTAGTACTCATAATATGGTCGGCAGAACACCGCCAGCACTGGCGGTCTTCTGGTGCCCCCGCTTTTCTGCCAAAGTCATAATGAGGGCCTATGTGCCTTATTACGAGGCTGGCGGTCTCAAGATCTGGCCGCCACTTTATGACACTGGTGGTCAGACCACCAGGGTTCCACCGTTTCCACCAGGAACGGTGATCCAAATGAATTCACGGTGGGTGAGGTTCGCAATCAGCCAGGGCAGTGCTGCATGCACATAACAACCCTGGCCGTCGGACTACCAGGGAACCGCCAGCTCCACCAGGATCTTGGATCCCGGTGATCTGGCGGAGGCGGAGATTCTAATTTGCTAGGACAGCGCTGCAAGCAGCACTACCCTGGGGATTACGACCTTGTTCTCCTCCAGCCTTTTCATGTTGGTAACACTGCCATGAAAAGGCTGGCAGAGAACAGGTGCAGGAGGCTACGGGGGCCACTTCAGTGCCCATGCGTAGGAAGCTGGCTTTGTTTTCTCTATATCAAATGCCGCCCGCGAGGCGGGAACCGTCATTTGGCCGCTACGCGGCCAAAAGACCGCTGCCGGCATTCAAACCTTGCCGCTGGCCCAGCGGGTAGGAGGCCTGCAACACAGAAGCCGGCTCCGAATGGAGCCGGCGGTGTTGCGGCCGTGCGACGGGTGCAGTTGCACCCGTCGCGCTTTTCACTGTCTGCTAGGCAGACAGTGAAAAGCCGGCCGGGGCCCTGTTCGCGGGCCCCTGCACTGCCCATGCCAGTGGCCCCAAGACACCCGTTACCGCCAGCCTCTTCCTGCCGGTGACAACCGCCAGAAACAGGCTGGTGGTAAGGGGGTCAGAATCCCCATGGCAGCGATGCCTGCAGCGCTGCCATGGCGGATTCGCCCAGCCGGGGCAAAAACTGCGGGAAACCGCCGGCCCCGGTTTTCTGACCGCGGCTTTACCGCCGCGGTCAGAATGGGCAATGAAGCACCACCAGCCTGTTGGCGGTGCTTCCGTCATCCCCGAACCTGGCGGTCATAGACCGCCAGGGTCAGAATGACCCCCATAGTGTGCACAGAGCCCAGGGGGTCCCCAGAGGTTTAACAGAGGCTAAAGTAGATAATACTAATGCTCTCTTTTGTAGTAGTGTGGTTGAGCAGTTAGGCTTATCAGAGGGTAGTGCAAAGTATTTATGGTACACACACAGTCAATAAATGAAGCACACACTCAATGACTAACTCCAGGCCAATGGTTTTTATATTGCAAAAATATATTTTGTTACTTTATTTCTAGAACCACAAGATTCAAGTTACTGGTAAGTACATTTGTAAGTAAGCATCTAACTTATGTATCAATACCACTTTGTTTAGAATTGGCAAGTTATATGTTTTTTGAATAAATAGCAATAATCTGTTTTAAAAGTTGACAGTGCAATTTTCAGAAGTAGTTCCTGGGGGAAGAAAAGTTAGCAGAGTTTTGAGGTAAGTATAATACTTATAGTTCCAGTCTCCAGGGGTTAGGATGTCCACAGGTTGGGGTTCAAGTTAACCCCAAACACCCACCACCAGCAACATGAGGCCAGCCGGGTGCAGAGGTCAAATTTGAGGTCACATTAACATGGGCTCCTATGGAGACTGGGGTCACTCAGTAACCAGGCCTGCTTGCAGATAAGTACCTGTGTCTTCAGAGGGCAGACCTGGGGGGTTTAGAGGAGAACCGGGGGGGCACAGGTCAGCACCAAAGACACACCCTCAGCGGTGCAGGGGCGGCTGGGTGGAGGGTACATCATCGGGCTCTCAATGCTTTCTTATAGGGGGACCCCAAGGGTCACAAAGATGCTGCAGCTGAAGTCCAAGGGGTCAGTTCCGGGAAACCAAAGGAGGAGGGCCGCCTGCTGGATGTTGCTGCACTGAAGGTCAGATTCCCCAAGGCCAGGGGGCTGCAAATGCAGGGGTACCTTTTGGCGTCAGGAATCCTCGTCCAGCTCTGTTGCAGTCAGAGGGGTCCTCTGGATTCTGACTGCAGGCGTCATTGTGTTGGACAGGAGGAGTCAACCCAGGGTGGGCACTTGCTCAGAAACAGCTGGGGACCAGCTCTAGTCAGTTGGGCCACCTCGACATGGGCTGTGGGTGTCAGGTGCAGAGTGCAGAATGGGCAGGAATCACGGATCCAGGGCATTTCTGCAGTCCTTCGATGGAGTTTCTTCTTGGACAGGGCTGCTGTACATGGGAGTTCTAGGTCCTCTGTGATGTAGGCAGTCCTTTGGAGGTTTTTCAGAGGTCGCTGGTCCTGCAGGAAGTGCACCTTCTTTTTGCAGGGCTTTGGAAGCTGGAAACAGGCCAGTAGGCCTGAGACCAAGTCAGTTTGTGTCTTCAGTCTTCTCTGCTGGGGGTCAGCTCCGCATTCCTTCTACTTTCTTCTTTCTTCTTGTGAGGTTGCCAGGAATCTGAAGAGATAAGTTAAGGGGAGCCCTTAAATCCTGAATTTAGGGGCATTACAGAGGTCAGATGGCAGTAGCCAGCGGCTACTGTCCCTGAGGGTGGCTACACCCTTCCTGTACCCACTCCATTTGGGCGGGGGACACAGACCTGACCCTATTGGTCCCTGTCCTCCAAACTCAGATGGAGGATTTTGCAAGGTGGGGGTCACCTCAGCTCTTGACACCTTAGGGGTGGTCCCAGCTGAGGTGGTCACTCCTCCTTGTTTTCCCTAATTTTCCTGCTGGACTTGCTGCCAACAGTGGAGCTTTGTCTGGGGGGCAGGCAACTCCACTAGCTGGAGTGCCCTGGTGCACTGTAAAAAGAGACCTGAGCCTTTGAGGCTCACCGCCATGTGTTACAATTCCAGCAGGGGGAGGTGTGAAGCACCTCCACCCAGGGCAGGCTTTGTTTCTGGCCACAGAGAGCACAAAGGCTCTCACCTCATGTGGTATGAACCTCGTCTGAAAGTGGCAGCCTAGCCCAGACTAGTCAATCCTGTCCTGGAGGCATACCAACGATCCCAGGACAGGATGGGGCAGGTGATCAACATCATGCAGGAGAACCAGCAGCTGCAGGGGACCACCGCCAGGAGGTCATGCAACATTTGCAGGCCTTGAACACCACCATGGCCTCCACTGCAGGGGTGCTGAGTGACAAGGCTAATATCATGCTAGTACACAACACCAGCAGGCCCCTTCCACCAGCCAATGCACTGACCAGCCCTCCACATCTCCTGCAGCAAGTGGACAGGAGGCCCTGCCACAGGAATCACAGGCCACCAGCACCCTTCCCCCTGCAGAAGGTGAACCACCCCGTAAGTGTTCCCTGCGACCAAAAACGACACCAGAGACAGTTGCCAAGACCACGCCAGGAAATTAGTCCCTCCAGAATGTCCTCCTTGTGTTCCACTGATTCACCTTGTTCACTTTGGGCTGCCATTGCTCCTCTACCTGTGGCCTCATGGGCACTGGACCAGTGCTACAAACAGACTTGCCCACTACACTGGACTTTCCTCAACCATCAGCCCACTCTATTGCACTTTCCATTGTACTTTTTTAAGTCAAATAAACACCCTTGAACACAACAAGAGTAATAGTGCTTTATCAGTAAGAAATGTACAATGTATTAAACTGTATTGAACTGCATTAACCTGTGCAAATGTCTTGTAATGTCTTAGTCCATCCAACAAATATGTTCCAGCAGTCTGTAGACATCACATCAGTACACTGTTGTGACCACACCAACATCTGCAATAAGGGAAAGGCATAGGTGACAGTCAATTGGGATGCAAAGCTAGTGACTGGCACAACACAACAGCCACACAGCACATTACTAAAATGGAGACATGTATAGATCAACAGTCTTACGTGAGTGTCATTGGAAGTACTGCTGAATGATATGTGTCCTGTTGTCCACATCCTTCTCCTCTTCATCCTCATCACTGACCTCATTGTTCACTGCTGCCACAGGTGCATTGTCACCCCCCTCCTCCTGAAGATAGGGCACATGACGTCTGAGGGCCAAATTGTGCAGCATGCAGCAGACCACCACGATCTGGCAGACCTTCTTAGGGGAGTAGCGTGGGGATCCATCTGTCAAATGGAGGACCTGAACCCGGCTTTCAGGAGACGGAAAGTGCGTTCCACAATCCTCCTTGCATGCCCATGTGCATCATTGTACCAATTTTCAGCCCCTGTTCTTGGATTCCTAACAGGGTTAACAGCCAGGACAGGTTTGCGTAGCCGGAGTCACCTGGAAGAAGTGAGGGACAGACATTAGCCATGCACAATGGCATAGGGTATGACTCCCGTAGGCATATACTGACGTACATTGGGTGGGGACTCAAGCTCATCTATAAGCTACACTCTGCCTCTGTAGTTGTGCCATCATCTGTGGGAAGCTGCTATTCCTCAACACATAGGCATCATACACAGATACTTGGCAGTGATGTGAGCGATGTACTGGTCAGCAAGGCACACCATCTGGACATTGAGAGAGTGGAAACTCTTCCTATTCCTGTACACCTGTTCATTTGCACTGGGAGGGACTCAGGCAATATGAGTCTCCTCAATGGGCCCATCACATGTGGTATGCATCGCATTGTGTAGAATCCAGCCTTCACAGTGGCCAAATCGTAAACCTGATGGAATGCGATGTAGCTGCTCATGTGTTTGAGCAAGGCAGCCAAGACCCTTCCAAGCTCAGTCGAGAACATTTACTGTGACATTCCTGCAGCCAATGGACACTTGACAGTACCTGCACAAGAGGAGGAATTGCTGTGGTGCTACAAATAGCAGGTATCAGATCAGGCTCCAACTGTGCACACAGCTCTGTGATTGTGGCCCTGTCCAGACGATAAGTGAGTATGATGTGTCGGTCCTCCAGTGTAGCCAAGTCCACAAGGGCTCTGTACATGGGTGCTTGCCTCCTCCTCCTGTTCCTCCACAGTGGTTTGTATCTAAGTGAGCCAAAAGTAATAAGGGTTTGAAACAGGATCTATGGACACACAACATCATAGTACACAGAGCATGTATGTATGTAGGACATCAGATTTGTCTAGGTGTGTACGGTAGACTTCAATTATGCACATATGAATTAAAAACATGAGTACCAGTAGTAGGAAATGGCAACCGCCTGTCCTGTATGCAGGGACAGGTGGAAGTGACTGTACTCCGCCGGCGTTAGGCATCATGGCGGTAGATGGTCTGCACCAAAATGCTATTCCTCTTTGGCTAACATGAGGCTCTATGGAGTACAGGAACCAATTATGTTCAACGCCAGCGGTGACGGTGTTCACTGCCGAGGACGTGACCGCAATGTTCTTTCCACAACTTCACTTGATTCCTGACTTTCCACGGTGATACATCTCCACTGCGTATGCTGCTGTGACCTGTGTCTGGAACCTACCATGGGCCGTGCCACAGGGGAAAGGGCCCCAGCCTTCACATCGGAAGAGTTGGAGAGGCTCGTGGATGGGGCACTACTGATGTATGGGCAGTTGTATGGGCCTCCAGACCAACAGGTGAGTACATCATGGGCAAGTTGCATGCAACATGGCTGCATGTAAATGTATGTATGGGCTAGCAGTGTGTCATTTGAAGGGTATGGCTGCAGGCAATGTGCACGCCAAGGTATGGGTCATGTGTGTGCTTGATGAGGGGAAAATCCAGTATGTGAGCTATTTGCATGACAGGCTAGATTGTATGGTTAATGGTGTTCTTCTGTCTTCTGGCAGTGTTACCTCTGCAGGTCAGCGCAAATCAGAAGAAGAGGTTGTGGTGTGCCATTGCCAAGGAGGTGCGGACCCTAGGGAACCATAGCTGGCTGAGCACCCACTGCAGGAAACGGTGGGAGGACCTGATACGCTGAGCCCGGAAGACCGCAGATGTAGGGGTGCCTATCGAAGCCTGATCCCCCTAATGGCCCGCATCCTGGCGGTGGCCACTCCTGAGTTGGATGTGTGCTTGAGGGCAGCACAACAGCCACAAGGGAGTGAGTACAGAGTGTGTGGTATTCAGTTTTTTGTTGCCTGGCATGGGATATGGGTGCAAGGTTCTAGTCAGTGGATGCCCCGATATGCCGGTTTAGCAATTCCTGCATGGTCCTGCTTAGCTATGTAGGGTGGTATTCATTTTTGGTATTGCTAGGTAGCTAGCATGCCATGGCAGACAGGGCTTAGTTGGTCTCAGTAGGTGTGCAGATAGTAGTGTTTGGGCTCCTTCCTGCTGAAGTACCTAGGCAATAGTTTGTCACTGTGGTACATACTGCGCAATGTAAGTCCTGGTGAGTGGTTGTGTATGCCATCTGTGCTGTTGGTGCAGTGATTGACCCTGTGCTCCCTTTCTTTCTCCCCCACCCTCTCTCCTTCTGTCATCCTATCCATGTGTGCATTAGCATTATCTGGTGAAGGAGCAGGGGCACCGGCGAGTGAGGGAGCTGCAGCACACGGGACCCATGAGGCCAAGTCCACTGATGCCGAGAGGAAGGTGAGGGGAGCACCACGGGGGAGTCTGGAACTGATACAACTGACTCTGATTCCTCCTCCAATGGAAGCTCCCTGGTTGTGGTGGACCCCTTCTTGGACCACTCCAGCTATAAGATCTTCCACCACCCCCATACCAGCACTGCCCTCCCAGTAGCCCCCCACCCAGTTGCCCGTGCCCGCTCACCCAGCAGGGAGGGCATCTCCTTTGCCCAAGGCACCTCAGGCCTATTCCCAGTCAGCCCTGCTGCCCTCAGTAAGGAGGCTATTGACCACACGAGATTCATCTCTGTAGGACAGTCAACCATAGTGAATGCCATCCAGGGGCTGGCATCCCAGATGCAGCAATGCAATGCCTACCTCGAAGGCATTCACAGTGGCTCGGCAGCCCTGCAGAGATCGTTTCAGGCACTGGCCTCCTCTCTGATGGCAGCCAGTGTCCCTGTTTCTTCCATCCCCCCTTCAACTACCTCTTCTCAGTCCCTTTCTCCTCTCTCCCAACCCATCCCACGAACACATTCTGACAAGTATGCACCCAAAACAACAGGCCTTGCACTGACAAGCACAGGCACCACACTTCACTCCACAAGCACACAGACAGCCAACACACAGATGCACACACAACAACAGCCACTGTCTCCCCATCCACCTCCTCTCTCACAGTCACATGAGCATTCACACCTGCATGCACTGCATCAACAGTTCCAGATCTTGCCACCTGTACAGTCTTGCCCACAGTCACCACAACAGCTGACTCGCAGACATGCACCCCACACATCACATGCGCAACTACCACCACCATCTCCACCTCATTCAGCACACCCACCTCACTTGCAGACACCACCACAACATACATCCACACATCCCGTTTGTACTCCCCCACCCTGTCTGCCCCCTCCAAAGACAAATAAACTCTCCCACTCAGACACCCAACAGCCACCCACCTCACACACGCACACTGTCCATGCACCTGCACCTAAGTCTGGCATACCTCCTCCTACAACCACTTTCTCTACTTCCACTCCCATTCCTTCTCCTACACCCAGCCCCCTTAGTCCTAAGAAGCTTTTCCTTTCCTGCCTTGACCTCTTCACTACCCCACCCCCTGTCCTGCCTGTAAGAGGAGAGTCCCCTCTTCCCAGCCCAGTCCCTCCACCTCTCATTCCACTCCTGTTCATCCCCCTAAGAGTTCCTCCAACACTAAGGGGAACCAAAGTGGCACTCAGGCACCCCGTCCCAAGGCCACTCCTCCGCCCCCTACCCAGAAGGGCAAGAACCCACCCTCTCCCAAACCCAAGCCCAAGGACCCCCCTCCCAAGAAACCCCCTCAAATACTCCACCTCTCCCTACGCCCGAAGGTGCCTGCCTGTAAACTTCATAATGCCCCTGCCCAGAGGAGTGCCAAGGTTGTCAAGTTTGGCCTTGGACATTGCCCTGTGGCTATTTGGACTGGCCAATGGCCCTGCCTGTAAATATGTTACTAATTATTTATTTGAATTTACGCTTGTTTTCCAACATGATTACAGTGGTTGGACCAGAGGTACGTGTCCTAGCTTTCTTTACTCCTGGGTTCTTTTGCTGTCGATTTACTCTGCAGATAGTTCTGGGTGTGTGGTGTGTGTATGGTGTGTGTTGTGCGTGTGTGTGTTTGTGTCACTCTCCCCTCCCTCCCTTGTGTGCTAGGCAGCTGTACTCACCGTCGTCGTCTTCATCGGCGTTGGTGCTCCTGGATGGCCATTGCATGGTACAGCAGCAGGAAGACTTCTAGTTCTGGTTCCATGGCAGCCGCAGACTCCTCTGTGTCCCTGGAGGTGAGTGTCTCCTTTTATATGATGTGTTTCTGCCAGGCTTTTGGTGGAGGTGCTAACACCCTGGAAATCCTGGCAGTGTGCATTGTCATAATATGGTGGGCGGATCCTTGTTTTCCGCCTGCCTCTAGTGGTCACCACAGTGGTCAGTGGTCATACCGCACTGTCAGTTAGGGTGGTACACTGGCTGGATATGGGAGGGATGACCGCCATGGTCATAATTTGCCAGTCATTACCGCCAGCCTGGCGACAGTACTACCGCCATTGCTGGCGAGGTGGTCACCTGACTGCCAATGTGATAATGAGGGCCTTTGTCTCCTAAGTTAAGCCTAACTGCTCATTGCCAAACTACCAAGGGTTGAGCTGGGGTTAATGTACTGAGTCCTGACTGGAGCTAGTGAGGATTAGTGGCCTATTGCTAAGTGTAGGTATTTACGTGCCCCTAGCAATAATCCTCTTTCCAACAATATGCAGTGAAAACATAATGAAATACATTAGAACATAACACAACTTCTCCCTTAATAACACAATACTAAAATAAAATAAAAAGGATATATATAAAAAAAATATATATATATATATATATATATATATATATATATATATATATATATACATATATATATACATATACATATATGTATATAAACTTATCTCATATGCGTTCGTCCATCAACCATCCGCAATACAAACAAAATCTGACACGCACCTTGGTCTGGTACAAGTCTTTCTATTGCACCTTCTATTTTCTGCAACATTACCATCCAAAACTTTCCAAGAACTACTGTCACCTTCTGAGTTGCTCTGTGACTTACTCCCCTCCTCTGCCTTCTTTGTACCCTCTTCTGCCTCCACTCCACCATCTTCTGTCCTTTGCATAACAATATCATAGAGATCTCACAATTTTCACTCTAAACCCTTGTGCTTGAAGTACTACTTCATCATTTGCCCCCAGTTCCTGACTCTCCACCCCAGATTCTCAAAGGTTTAGAGTTCAGTTGGCATTACTCTTGTAACGCAAAACCTCTTTTTGGGTTCAAAAACCAGTGCAAATAGGTATTTGCACTGGTTTGTGTGGCAAAGTAATGCAAAGCAGCGTGAAACACTGCTTTGCATTCCTATACATCAAGGGGAAGTTACATGGGAAGTAAATGAGCATACTTGTACTATCACCCAGGATTTTGATGCTAAACCATCAGTAGAAATGGTTTAGCGCCAAAAAGCAGGCATTAAATGGAGAAATGTTTTAATTTCTCTCTGCTTTTCCATCTTTGCATGTGTGCTGCACTGTATAGCACACATACAAGGCAAGAAAAGCATTCCCACTTCTCTAGGCATAGTATTTTGTACAGGAAGGAAGCCCATACTGTACAAAACCAATGGGACCTATGCTAGACTCACGCACACACACACCCTAGTACGGTGGCACCAAGGTGTGTGTCTGGTGCATAATGGCTGAAATCAGCAACAGCACTAGAGAGAGGAGAGTGCCATTTGTATGTGGATATGGCACTCTCCTGCTCCCTCCCTGTCACGCAAGTCAGCGCAGCAACTTTGGGTGCTGCACTGTGTTGTCTGTCACCTCTCAGAATCTGGGTCTTCATGTCAAGATCCAATGGTAACTCTCCATCATCACTCTTGGTATTTTCTTCATATAAATTGCTATCACCTTTTTAAACAGCAATTCTCCTGAGGTTCCATACTTTTCCATCACTAAGTAGGGCAGCATTGCATAAAGCTCTTGCAGTGGTTAAGAATATTGACTTTCACCTTTTTTTTACCTTCTATGTTTTTTTACTTTCACCCACATTCCTACAGTGATTTCTGCACTTACTTTCCCCGTTTTACCATCAAAAGTTTCCTTATATTCCCAATGTTTGTTAACAATTTTCTTCCTCACTTCTTCCACAGACAAATTTAAATAAGATTCTTGCTGCAACCAATCAGGGTTGCACTTTGGTATTGCTCTTCTACCTTCTATTACTTCAAAAGGGAATACTCCTAGAACTTCATAAATGGTGGTTCTAGACATCCACACAGTTTTAACAGCATGAATTTCTCAGCCCTCGCCATTCTTCACTGCCATTTGTATTGAGCTCTTCAATATTCTTGAATCTCGCAATCATACCATTCCCACTGGGAATATAAAGAGAAGTAGCTCTGTGGTTCACTCCAAATTTCTCAAAATATTTTTTTGCTAAATTGGACATGAATTGTACATCATTATCACTTATGATTTGGACTGGTAGTCCTTCATATAAAAAAACATTACAATAAATTTCAATACTTTTACCGAATCTACATTGTCTATCACTTTGATCACCGACCACCTGGAAAACACATCAATCAAAGCAATGATGTATTTATATGGTATGCCAATTGGGCCCATAATATCAACACCCATAGTGTGCTATGGTCTCTCTGGGATAATTGGTTCAGAGTTGTCAGAATTAGCACATCACATACAATTCCTCACTGATCTTTCTGCACACATGTCCATTCAGGCCACCAGTAACATTTTTCAACTCTCTATTTGGTTTTAACAATGCCACAATGACCCTCATGACACAATTTCATTATTTTATCCCTCATTGAGGCAGGAGTAACAACTCTGACCCTGAAAACAGATCCACGAACCACTGGCTGTTCACTTTTGATCTCTCAAAAGTGTTTTAAATCCTTGGGAACATGAGGTTTTTTCGGCAATCTTTTTCTACCCATATTATGAGTTGCTGTAAATCTACATCTGTAGTATATTCCCTCAGCCATTCTTCTTCTTTCACTCTTGTAACACCTTGATCATGAACCAAAACAATTTGTACTTCATCCCATTAATTTTCCTCACATTCTTGTATATCTGTGGCATGCATGATAAAAAATAAGCCAACACGTTACTCTTCCCTTGCACATATTTTATTCTATATTTAAAGTCCTGCAACCGGATTGACATTCTTGCTTTCCTGACAGAAGCTTTGAAGAACCCTTCTGTCATTAACAGCTTATCTAATGGCTTGTGGTCACTTCGTATCTTACATTGTTTTCGGCAAATGAAAGACTGTCAATGTTCTAGGGCCTAAACACAAGCAAGGATCTCCTTCTCTATCACCAAAAATGTTTCTTCCACTGGGCATAATATACGGGAAGCATTTACAATATCATTTCATCTATCCAAAACAGCACACCACCTAAACCTTTATTACTGGCATCTACAGTGATCACATTTTCCAGCTTTGGATAAAAATGTTTTAAAACAGGAGCTTCTGCTTTTTTATAACTATTACTTCCTCCTTACATTCTTCTGACCACACAAATTTCACTTTATTCTTTAACTTTAATTGTCTTATGTTGTATTCTATATTTGAAACCCCTTCACAAACTTTGAGTAAAATCCAACCAAGTCAAGAAATGACTTGAGCTCATCCTTTTAGTAGGATGTGTAGCCTTCTGGATGTCCTCCTCTTATTTTTGCTTAGTAGCTTCGCCTTCACCACACAGGACATTACCTAGGTAAGTCACAGATAGCTCTGCAAATTTGCACTTTGAATATTCAACAGTTAAACCCTTTTCTTCTAAAATTCTCAAAACATGTTCCAATACCTTGTCATGCTCTTGCCTATCCTTGCCAAAAACTAAAATGTCATCTTGGAAACATTTTACTTTCATAAGTTTGCAGAATAACTGATGCACGATCCTTTGAAAAATGGCAGCTGCTGATGCTATGCTGAATGGCATTCTTTTACACTGAAAACATCCTGTCGGAGTCAAAAAATCTGTGTACTATTTACTCTCCTCTGTTAACCGAATTTGATGATATGCTGCTAGGTCTATGGTGGAAAACATACAAGCATCCTTAAAGCTAACAACTCTAACATTTTTGGAAGTAGAAACTTATTCACAACAATATTGTTGTTCAAATGACAAAGGTTAATACATAACCTAATTTTGCTATTTTTCCTCCTCGCTACCACCTCTGGAGAAATCCACTCAGAGGACTCTATTGGTCTATTACATCAGCATTGATTAATTTCTGTAACTCATTTTCAACCTCCTTCCTGAGAAGAATAGGAATATTTCTTACTTTATGTACTTTTGGACAAGCATCATTTTTTAAAACTATACAATGTTCAAAGTCATTTAACAAACCAATTTTCCCACTGAAGACTTGGGGTAACTTTCTATACATTTCATTCCCAATGATTTCACACTCTTCCACCATCATAACTGGTTCAGGACTACTAAGATCAAGAGTGTTGTGTAAATTTCCCTGGTCCCTCCATTCCAGAATGAAGGGACCTTTTTTTTAAATATATATTTTTGCTACACACTCCCTATTCTTGAATCGAAAATCAAAGTTCTGTAACCAACCATGTCTTATTTCCCCCCCTGGTCGTATATCAAGTTCTAGGAGTTTGTCTCCCAACTTATTTACAAACTTAGGGCCTGAATACGAGTTTGGTGGTCAAACCACCAGACCACCAAGTTTGCAGTCCCAAAAAGACCGCTGCACCGGCTGTCCCTAGACTGCCGTATTACGATCCAAGTGGGCAGGACTGCCAACGACAAACAAAAAAGGGAGACCACCAGTGGTATCGCAGCTCAAATGTAGGTGGTCCGACCTCCAGCACCATCAGTGCGGTGGCCAACCACTGAACCTATTACAATCACACAGTTGCCATGGCAGGCTCCTGGCGGTGGTTAGCCAATGGCAGTTGACTATCGCATCTGCGGTCAGCAAAGTAACAGACAACTGCACATTAGATGAATTCAAAAACAACACAGCTGACACACATTGCTCCAGTGGACACACCTGCAAAGCATACTATAAAACAAATCTCTACACAGACCACAATCCTTTGCATCTCCACTGGAAGCCAAAGAACCAAAACCAATGTTTTTTTAATTTTTCATAGATTAGGCACCCCTTTTTTCACCATCCCATATAACACTTTGCACACACTTTTGTCTATTCACTTCTTATTGCACTTCTCCTGTTAATTAAGTCCCTGTCACCCATATTTTTCACCATGTCACGTTCCAAAAATCTCCGAAGATTAGTTGCAAGTCATGCTGAATTAAATCATAAGAGTGGAGCCACAATTGTTTGGAACTCAAGTCCGGCACACTCCTCTCATAGGAAAATGGAAATTTGGGACAGGATAGTCGACAGAGTGAATGCTGTAGGCATCACCCTGTGCACAAAGGAGGACATTAGGAAGAGAGGGAATGACCTCAGGGGCAAGGTCCATTCCCTGGTCTCCAGGCACCAGCTGCAGGCCGAGAAGAGTGGTGGTGGCCCTCCCAGTGCCTCATTAGAGCTCTTTCCCAGGAGGACAAGGTCTTGGCTATCCTGCATCCTGAGGGCTTTACAGGAATACCTGGGGGTGTGAAGTCTGGTAAGTTACAACACAAACAAGTCACAAAAATGCAATGTTATGCATGCTCACAGCTTACCTTTTGCCACTGTCTCGTTCATGTATTTCACCAACATTCAATAACAAGAGTATGTGAGTTTAAAGACTGTCAACGCTTATCATTGAACCCAACTTCACAGCTACCAAGGCCCATCAGATGGCATTTGTCCAAATGGTGCCTGTAAATCTCACAATAACAAAAACATTCCAAGATTCATAGTATGTCCCAAAATGTAAATATATGCTCAAACCCAAATGCAGCCTGCATTCAGATATGTAATACCCAACATTTGTCAAGTGTTGAAGATTAGAGAGAGTGACCTGACTGAAACTCGCAGGAGACATTGTTTCTCTAAATCCAAACACCAGCACATTGTGCACTAGCCCAAATATACCTGTTTGTGAACACCCAAATGAAGTGCACTCACCTAGACTAATCCATTTGTCTCTTGTTGGGAAGTAGAGGGACTGACCTGAATGGAAATCCCAATAGGCCTTTTGTTGTAATTCCAAACAGCAGCCCAGTGGTCACTTGGCCCAATTACCCTTGTCTCTGCACTCTCAATTGAAGGTTACTCACCTGGGAGGATACCATTTGTACAGCATGTCTAGTAGAGGGAGTAGTCTAACTGCAACTCCCAGAAAGCCCTATTGTTGTAACTCCAAAATCTAGTCCAGTGGTCATTTGGCCCAATAAAACTGTTAGTGAACTCCTACATGAAGTGTACTCACCTGGGAGGATACCATGGTGGTCATTCTGACCTCGGCGGTAAAAGGCGCCTACCGCCGGTCAGAAATCCTCCATAATCCCACCACGGTCGCGGTAATCCGCCACGGTCATTCTGACCCGCAGCAGCCAAACCTCCGAAAATCCGACAGCCACAACAGACCGCCAGACCAGCGGTCGGCGGAAAAGTGGAGGTGACCAAACCTCCACCGTCACGCCAACAGAAATACGCCCATGCCATTACGACCCACGAATCCACGCGGCGGTCTTTCAAACGCGGTTTTCCATTGGCGGTACACACCGCCGCGGTCAGAATACACACAAACGAACAAAACTCAGCCACATTGGACGATTTGAATTCCACACACCTGATACACATACACACACCACTCCCACACACACAATACAATATAAAACACACACCCACATCACCCACAAACCCCTTCGACCAAAATCCAAAAAGAAGCACTGAGAGACACAGCAGCGATCACAGAACACCATCACACAGAGGCACACTACACCATCACCCACACAATATCCACACACAAAACAACACACACCACCACACTCAACACACTTAACTACACATACTCCACCCCACACATCATACACACCACTCCATGGCACCCCAAAGACACCCCCGCTTCTCAGACGAAGAACTCAGGGTCATGGTGGAGGAAATCGTTCGGGTAGAGCCCCAGCTCTTCGGCACACAGGTCCAATACACCAGCATTGCCCGGAGGACGGAGCTATGGCAGAGGATTGTCGACAGGGTCAACGCTGTGGGACAGCACCCCAGAAATCGGGAAGACATCAGGAAGCGATGGAACGACCTACGGGGGAAGGTGCGTTCCATGGTATCCAGGCACAACATCGCCGTGCAGAAGACTGGCGGAGGACCCCCACCTCAACCCCCACAATTTACAACATGGGAGGAGGAAGTCTTGAACATCCTGCATCCTGACGGCCTCGCAGGAGTCGGCGGAGGAATGGATTCTGGTAAGTTGAAGCTTCAATACTGCTTCCCCCCCACCTGCATGCCAAATCATACCCCAACCCTCACCCCCATCCTCGAACCCCACCCTCACCCCCACCCCCATCCTCACCCCCACCACCATCCTCACCCCCACCCCCAGCACACCTATTCCCTGCCAATGTCTCACCATCACAACCCACACATCCCAAAACCTAGGCCTGCATGCGTCCACTAAGCATGGACACCCATCACCAAAGCATGCCCAATGCATATACACATCCCCCCCACAAGCCACCCTCACCAAAGCCCCCACACACGAATGCCAGCACTTGGGGACACGGGAACCCACAGATACACCCATATGGCACACATTGAAACTATAACCATACCTCTATACCCCTGCAGGACCCGACCGCCAACACACCGCCACGGAGGGCCCAGAATTCTCCACACCCCCCACCCAAGAGGCCGTCAGCGATGACAGCAGCTCTGTCGACCTGGACACTGATGACCAGCCCGGACCATCGGGGACCTCTGGACAGTCGGTTCCCCTCACACAGGCACAGGCCACTACAGACCCAAACCCCTCTGGGAACACCAGCACAGCTCCCACCCAGCGGGCCCATGCCTCTGTCTCCAGGGCGCGTCAATCTGCGGTGTGTCTACCACTACAGGGCACCCAGGATAACCCACCACCCCAACAACAACAGGGACCTGGGGGCAGTGGTAGTGGGCACACCGGCCAGGGGGCAGAGGCCCAGGGAAACAGGGCAACTCGGAGGGCAGCTGTGCGACAGGGGGGGGACGGGCCCAGGGAACCCACTCTCCACGAGGCCCTCACCACCATCATGGGAGCATACAACCGCTCCCAGGAGACGATGGCGACGGTACTGGCCAGGTTCCAGGAGATCCAGGTACTGCAGGAGGAACACTATCGGGGGTACAGGGAGGACATCAGAGCCCTCACCTCCACCCTGGTTACCATGGTAGGGCTGCTGCAGGAACTCATCAACACCAGGACGGACACTCAACAACAACAAAGGGCCCCTGCCACTAGCCTGGACCAAGAACAGCCAACCACCTCCGCCGGCACTAGTGGACAGGAGGCCCCCGCACAACAGCAGCCCACCAGACCCCCACCTCCTGCAGGAGAAGAACCACCCCGCAAGAGGGCCCTGAGATCTCGCAAGAAGACAGAGTAGGATGTCAAGACCCCCGCCAGCAAAGGATACCACCTGATGTCATCCCACTGTCCCACATTGTCACCCTGTCCATCCTTGAACTGCCCATGCTCCATCTCTTCACAGGCCTATGGACAATGCACCTGTGTGACTGTTACTCTGGACTCTGCCATGGACATTCCTTCACCATAGCCCCCACCCACTTGAAACCACCCATCCCATTTTGAGCACTGAAATAAACACCTATTTTGCACAAAACTATCTGGAGTCTGGCTGTGATTTCAAAATATTGTAATTGACATGACAGTGCAAATATGTCCTTGTACATAGTGAAGTCAACAAACAGCTGCCACAAAGCTGTAGTCCATGGGGAAACGAAGCACAGGACTCGTAGTGGGGACCCCAGATCTGAAATAGGGAGGGAAAAGCCACAACTCAGTCATCATACACTGGGGCAAATAGACAGGCAGCAGAGATGCAGGAGAGTATTTTACATTTACAAAATTATGTTTGAATTGTTACCTGTGTCCTATTGGAAGTACTGTGCAATGATTCTGTCCCTGTTGTCTGTTTCATCCCCGTCGTCTTCCTCCTCTTCACTCTCCACAGGTTCCACAGCTGCCACAACACCACCATCTGGACCATCCTCCTGCAGGAAAGGCACCTGGCGGCGCAAAGCCAGGTTGTGAAGCATGCAGCAGGCCACGATGATGTGACACACCTTCTTAGGTGAGTACATTAGGGATCCACCTGTCATATGCAGGCACCGAAACCTGGCCTTTAGGAGGCCGAAGGTGCGTTCGATCACCCTCCTAGTACGCCCATGGGCCTCATTGTACCGTTCCTCTGCCCTGGTCCGGGGATTCCTTACTGGGGTCAGTAGCCACGACAGGTTGGGGTACCCAGAGTCCCCCAATAGCCATACACGGTGTCTCTCTAGCTGTTCCATCACGTAAGGGATGCTGCTATTCCTTAGGATGTAGGCGTCATGCACTGACCCAGGGAATTTGGCATTTACATGCGAGATGTACTGGTCAGCCAAACACACCACCTGGATGTTCATGGAATGGTAACTTTTTCTGTTCCTGTACACCTGCTCCCTGTCTCTTGGGGGAACCAAAGCCACATGGGTCCCATCAATGGCACCAATGACGTTGGGAATATGTCCAAGGGCATAGAAATCACCCTTCACTGTAGCCAATTCGCCCACCTCAGGGAAAAGGATGTAGCTCCTCATGTATTTCATCAGGACAGACAACACTCTGGATAACACCTTCGAAAACATGGGCTGAGACATCCCAGAAGCAATTCCCACTGTTGTCTGAAATGACCCACTTGCCAAGAAATGGAGTACTGACAGGACCTGCACCAGAGGGGGAATCCCTGTGGGTTGGCGGATGGGGGACATCAGGTCGGGCTCCAGCTGGGCACACAGTTCATGTATAGTGGCACGGTCAAGCCGGTAGGTCAGGATAATGTGGCGTGCTTCCATTGTCGACAGGTCCACCAGCGGCCTGTACACGGGGGGATTCATCCGTCTCCTCGCCAAACCCAGCGGACGGTGCCTAGGAAGGACAACATGGAGCACACAGTCAAGCAACCCACAGGTACGTACTCACAGCTTGCACAGTAAACAATTCTCTATGCAGTGAATGGCGTGTATGAGTGGCTATGCAAGGCCTAGGCCTGTGTGACGCAGTTGAAATTGAGCCATAGTGGACCCTCGAAATGGCGGCTGCCTGACCTGTGAAGTGTGACAATGGGATGTGAGGTCAATGCGCTGGCGTGGCACACCGCGGCGGTCGGCGGTGGAAGACCGCGGCGCGAAGCCGCATTGGTTAACATTGAAGTCTATGGGTTTCAGGAGCCAATGGCAAAGGGCGCCGGCGGTGGCGGTACGCACCGCCGCGGGCGTGACCGCCATTTTCTATCTACTTATTCACTCGCGACTTGAACTTTCACAGGAGAGGACCTATACTGCAAGTGTTGCTGTGACCTCGGTCTGGAAGGGACAATGGCTGCTGCACCTGGGGAAAGGGCCCCTGCCTTCACTGGAGAAGAGTTGGAGAAACTTGTGGATGGGGTCCTCCCCCAGTATGCGCTACTCTACGGTCCTCCAGACCAACAAGTGAGTTTAATTCAATATGGATTTGGGGCCACTGGCTGGCTTGGGGGCCTGGCGGGGGGCCTGGTGGGGATGGGGGGCATGTTGGGCCTGGCGGGGGGCCTGGCGGGGGGCCTGGCGTGGATGGGGGGCATGTTGGGCCTGGCGGGGGGCCTGGCGGGGGGCCTGGCGGGGATGGGGGGCATGTTGGGCCTGGCGGGGGGCCTGGCGGGGATGGGGGGCATGTTGGGCCTGGCGGGGGGCATGGCGGGGGCCTGGCGGGGATGGGGGGCATGTTGGGCCTGGCGGGGGGCCTGGCGGGGGGCCTGGCGGGGATGGGGGGCGTTGGGCCACTGGCAACGAAAATGCAGACTTGAACGTGGTATTTCTCCCTCCCTGTACGTGTCACATAGGTCCGCGCCCATGAGAAGATCGGGATTTGGCGTGCCATCGCCAAGGAAGTCCGGACCCTGGGGGTCCACCATCGACGGGGCACCCACTGCCGCAAGAGGTGGGAGGACATCCGCCGCGGGACCAAGAAGACCGCTGAGTCTCTGCTGGGGATGGCCTCCCAACGTAGGCGGGGTGCCTGCCGTCAACTGACCCCCCTGATGTTCCGGATCCTGGCGGTGGCCTACCCTGATTTGGATGGGCGCGTGAGGGCAGCACAGCAGACACAAGGGGGTGAGTACAAGCATAATCTACTCTGTTGTCGCGCAGTGGAGGTGTCTGGGTGGGGGAGGAGGGCTGTGGGTCCCCCTAGGCCAGGGCGATATCTGTAGTCTGGGCACCCCCGTAAGCCCCTGTGTCCCCAGCCACCACCCTCAGTAGTGTGCCAGTACAGCCATCCCTGGGCAGTGTCATCCATGGGTGCAGTTGTCAACTCTAGGCGTGTAGGGCATGTTCCACGGAATGCGTAGCGGATCCCAAGTGCGCAACTTAGTGCAGGGGGCATCTGTGTCTGTCATGTCCGCTAACTGTACCGGTGATCCATGTACTCAAAATCTCTTTATTTCTCTCTCCCCCCCCCTTTTTGTTTGTCTTTCTGTGCTTGTGTGCATCAGCATCATCAGGCGGAGGAGAAGTGGCATCGGGGCAGGAGGGAGCTGCATCTCACATGGCCCAGGAGGGCCATGCCACAGAGTCTGACTGGACCAGTGAGACGGAGGGCGAGGGGAGCTCCACAACGGGGACGACTGGACCCTGCAGCGACACGGACACGTCCTCGGAAGGGAGCTCCCTTGCGGGGGTGGCACCATCCGTGCCCCCGCCATTACAGGTACAGCCGCCACCCAGCGCACCATCTCCACCCTCCCAGCAGCCCCTCAGCGTTCGCCCCATGCCCGCTCTACCAGGAAGCCGGGCATCTCCTTCGCCCCAGGCACCTCAGGCCCTGCCCCTGTTACCCCCGCTGCCCTCAGTGAGGAGGTCATTGACCTCCTCCGAACGCTCATTGTTGGGCAGACTACCCTTTTGAATGCCATCCAGGGGGTGGAGAGGGAGGTTCATCGCAGCAATGCGTACCTGGAGGGCATTCATTCGGGTCAGGCTGCCCATCAGCGATCGTTCCAGGCTCTGGCCTCAGCACTGACGGCAGCCATTGTCCCTGTCTCCTGCCTCCCTCTACTAACTCCCTCCTCCCAGTCTCCTGTTCCTCTGCCTGTCCCACCCACACCATCAGACCAGCCTGCACACACCTCAACACCCAAGAGCAGCTCATCCAAACATAAGCACCACAGATCATGCAGACATTCACACAAGCAACATTCCGATGCAGACATGCCAACAGTCACTACCACCTCTGTGACCCCCACCTCCTCGTCTCCCTCCTCCCTCCCTGTGACGTCTACACTCACACCTTCATTCACCTCACCATCAGCCAGTGTTTCCATCACCAGCACACCCTCCAGTACAGTCCGCACATGTGCAGTCACCACCCCCACTGCCATTTACACGTCCCCTGTGTCCTCTCCCACTGTGTCTGTCACCCCCTCTTCCACACCACACAAACGCAGCCACCCACCCACCCAACAGCCATCCACCTCAAGACAGCCTCCCGCTCCTGCACCTGCACCCAAAGACAGCAAACTTGTCTCGCCTACAACCACATCCTCTCCCTCCACTCCCATACCCACTGTACCTACCACTATCCATTGTCCCAGGAAAATCTATCTCTCTACTGCTACCTTCTTTCCTGACCCTGAGCCCTCCCTCCTTCTCGTCGGGGTAAGAAGAGCACCTCAGCCACCACCAGCCCTGCAGCCCCCTTGACAAGGGTGCAGGGGTATTGGAGCCCACCAGCCCGCAGGTCTGGATCTTCGCCCAGCAGCAAGGGGACAGCCAGCCCACCCCCTGGGAAGAGGAGCAGAAGGCGGAAGGGCCGCCGCAGGAGCCCGGGTTCTAAATCCCCCCAGGACACTAGCCAGCCACCGTCAACAGCCACAGCTCCAAAGGGAGGAAAGGGCCACAGACTCCCGACTAAGGAGGGCAAGGGCAGCAAGGCGGAGAAGTCAGGCAGCAGGCCTGCTGCCCATGGAGGACCCGTCACAGCTGCCCAGGAGGAGCCCACCACCCCCATAGCCGCTGCCCAGGGAGGAACCGTAACTGCTGCCCAGGGAGAGCCCACCACCCCCATAGCCGCTGCCCAGGGAGGACCCAGCCCAGCTGGCCAGGAGGGCCCCACCACCCACAGCCCAGGTGGGCATTGAAGGAGCACCATCCCCGCTGCCCAGGAGGACACCACCAGGCAATGAGCAGTTGGCCATAGAATGGCCGCCGTCTCCAGCACCGCTCCGCTGGGGACCGCCGTCTCAAGAACCGCTGAACTGGGCCCTTCAAGGCAAGAACCACTGAACTGGGCCCTTCAAGGCAAGAACCGCTGAACTGGGCCCTTCAAGGCAAGATCTGCTGAACTGGGCCCTTCAAGGCAAGAACCGCTGAACTGGGCCCTTCAAGGCAAGAACCGCTGAACTGGGCCCTTCAAGGCAAGATCCGCTGAACTGGGCCCTTCAAGGCAAGAACCGCTGAACTGGGCCCTTCAAGGCAAGAACCGCTGAACTGGGCCCTTCAAGGCAAGAACCGCTGAACTGGGCCCTTCAAGGCAAGATCCGCTGAACTGGGCCCTTCAAGGCAAGAACCGCTGAACTGGGCTCCGCCGTCTCCAGCACCGCTCCGCTGGGGACCGCCGTCTCAAGAACCGCTGAACTGGGCCCTTCAAGGCAAGAACCGCTGAACTGGGCCCTTCAAGGCAAGAACCGCTGAACTGGGCCCTTCAAGGCAAGAACCGCTGAACTGGGCCCTTCAAGGCAAGATCCGCTGAACTGGGCCCTTCAAGGCAAGAACCGCTGAACTGGGCCCCGCCGTCTCCAGCACCGCTCCGCTGGGGACCGCCGTCTCAAGAACCGCTGAACTGGGCCCTTCCAGGCAAGAACCGCTGGCCCTTTGGCAGACGTGGCAGGGCAGGATCTGTCTTGGGCAGGGCTGCAGGATGTCCTCTGGCCAACATGCCTCCTCCAGTGGCAGTGGAGTCTGTTATGGACTGTTTGGACTGTGGCTTTGCACTCCCCAGGATGGCCCAGTGGGCAGGCCACCCACTGTATGGACTGTGGCTTTGCACTCCCCAGGATGGCCCAGTGGGCAGGCCACCCACTGTATGGACTGTATGGACTGTGGCTTTGCACTCCCCAGGATGGCCCAGTGGGCAGGCCACCCACTGTATGGACTGTATGGACTGTGGCTTTGCACTCCCCAGGATGGCCCAGTGGGCAGGCCACCCACTGTATGGACTGTATGGACTGTGGCTTTGCTCTCCCCAGGATGGCCCAGTGGGCAGGCCACCCACTGTATGGACTGTATGGACTGTGGCTTTGCACTCCCAGGATGGCCCAGTGGGCAGGCCACCCACTGTATGGACTGTATGGACTGTGGCTTTGCACTCCCCAGGATGGCCCAGTGGGCAGGCCACCCACTGTATGGACTGTATGGACTGTGGCTTTGCACTCCCCAGGATGGCCCAGTGGGCAGGCCACCCACTGTATGGACTGTATGGACTGTGGCTTTGCACTCCCCAGGATGGCCCAGTGGGCAGGCCACCCACTGTATGGACTGTATGGACTGTGGCTTTGCACTCCCCAGGATGGCCCAGTGGGCAGGCCACCCACTGTATGGACTGTATGGACTGTGGCTTTGCTCTCCCCAGGATGGCCCAGTGGGCAGGCCACCCACTGTATGGACTGTATGGACTGTGGCTTTGCACTCCCCAGGATGGCCCAGTGGGCAGGCCACCCACTGTATGGACTGTATGGACTGTGGCTTTGCACTCCCCAGGATGGCCCAGTGGGCAGGCCACCCACTGTATGGACTGTATGGACTGTGGCTTTGCTCTCCCCAGGATGGCCCAGTGGGCAGGCCACCCACTGTATGGACTGTATGGACTGTGGCTTTGCACTCCCCAGGATGGCCCAGTGGGCAGGCCACCCACTGTATGGACTGTATGGACTGTGGCTTTGCTCTCCCCAGGATGGGCCAGTGGTCATGGAGTCCCCTCGTAGATCTGGCGTTGTGTACTCAAGTGGCTGAGGTGCCCCCCCCTTCCCTTCCCCCTGAGGTGCCTGTCCTTTTTTCTTTCTGATGCCCCTGCAGTGTTCTCTCCGTGGAGTTCTTGTCGTGGGACTGGGCCTTGCCCCTTTGCTCAGGACCCCTGTGGTCCACGGACAGTGGTTGGACTACATATAGTAGATGTATATATTTTGTACATAGTTTATTTATTTATTTGGATTACTGCTGTCCATTTTTCAATATATCTGCCCGTTTAAGATCTCTTCTTTTGGTCTTTGCATTATTTCGGAGGGGGGGGTTTGTGGGTTGTGACAGTGATCTGTGGGAATGCATTGATGTGTGTGTTGTAGTGGGTGTGGGTGGGTGGGTGTGTGCCGGTAATCTTTTCCCTCCCCTGTGTCGTAGGTGCAGTACTCACCGATGTCTTCCGCGCCGCCGGGCGTGCTCCTGGTACAGGAGCAGGTATAGGAGTGCGGGGATGACCTGTAACTCGGGTTCCATACTGCCGGAATCTCGCGTGGAGTATGTGGAGGTGAGCGTTTTCCCGTTCGTAGTCTGTTTCCGCCGTGTTTTTATCGGCGGTGCTCCCGCCCCGGAAAAGGTGGCGGATTGGTGGGTCGTGATAGGGTGGGCGGTACATTGTCTGCCGCCTGGCTGTTGGCGGTGACCGCCGCGCTGTTTGTTTGTTCCGCCGTGGCGGTCGGAGTGTTAATGCGGCGGGCTGTGTTGGCGGTTCCCGCCAGGGTCAGAATTGCATATTTTGGACCGCCGGCCTGTTGGCGGGTTGGCCGCCGCTTTATCACCGACCGCCAGGGTCAGAATGAGGCCCATGTGTATAGTGTGTGTAGTAGAGGGAGTGATCTGACTGCAACTCCCAGGAGGCCCTGTTGTGACTTCAAACACCAGCCCAGTGGTCACTTGCCCAAATACCCTTATTCACCAAGTCTCTATTGAAGTTTACTCACCTGGGATTATACAAATTGTCTAGTGTTGGAAAGTAGAATGAGATACCTGACTGCCAAGCCCAATAGGCCCTGTTGATGTGACTCCAAATACCAGCCAAGTGGTCACTTGTCCAAATATCCTTGTTTGCCAGGTCTTTATTAAAGTTTACTCACCTCGGATAAAGATCACGCTCAACTCAAAGACATATCTGTCTACCTAGCTCCATCTTGACTTGCTAACCCAAGATGAAACTATTGAACACAGGAAGGCCACCTTACACTGTCTGTTTAACAAGTATTTGTGAGAAAGTAGCCTCTTTCTAGCCTTGTTACCCCCACTAAGGGCCTGTTTGTGAGTGTATGTCAGGGTGTTTTCACTGTCTCACTGGTATCCTGCTTGCCAGGGCCCAGTGCTCATAGTGAAAACCCTATGTTTTCAGTATGTTTGTTATGTGTCACTGGGACCCTGGCAAGCAGGACCCCAGTGCTCATAAGTTTGTGGCCTATATGTGTGTGTTCCCTGTGTAGTGCCTAACTGTCTCACTGAGGCTCTGCTAATCAGAACCTTAGTGGTTATGCTCTCTCATTTCTTTCCAAATTGTCACTAACAGGCTAGTGACCATTTTTACCAATTTACATTGGCTTACTGGAACACCCTTATAATTCCCTAGTATATGGTACTGAGGTACCCAGGGTATTGGGGTTCCAGGAGATCCCTATGGGTTGCAGCATTTCTTTTGCCACCCATAGGGAGCTCTGACAATTCTTACACAGGCCTGCCACTGCAGCCTGAGTGAAATAACGTCCACATTATTTCACAGCTATTTTACACTGCACTTAAGTAACTTATAAGTCACCTATATGTCTAACCTTTACCTGGTAAAGGTTAGGTGCAAAGTTACTTAGTGTGAGGGCACCCTGGCACTAGCCAAGGTGCCCCCACATTGTTCAGAGCCAATTCCCTGAACTTTGTGAGTGCGGGGACACCATTAAACGCGTGTACTACATATAGGTCACTACCTATATGTAGCTTCACAATGGTAACTCCGAATATGGCCATGTAACATGCCTATGATCATGGAATTGCCCCCTCTATGCCATCCTGGCATAGTTGGCACAATCCCATGATCCCAGTGGTCTGTAGCACAGACCCTGGTACTGCCAAACTGCCCTTCCTGGGGTTTCACTGCAGCTGCTGCTGCTGCCAACCCCTCAGACAGGCATCTGCCCTCCTGGGGTCCAGCCAGGCCTGGCCCAGGATGGCAGAACAAAGAACTTCCTCTGAGAGAGGGTGTGACACCCTCTCCCTTTGGAGAATGGTGTGAAGGCAGGGGAGGAGTAGCCTCCCCAGCCTCTGGAAATGCTTTGTTGGGCACAGAAGTGCCCAATTCTGCATAAGCCAGTCTACACCGGTTCAGGGGACCCCTTAGCCCTGCTCTGGCGCGAAACTGGACAAAGGAAAGGGGAGTGACCACTCCCCTGACCTGCACCTCCCCTGGGAGGTGTCCAGAGCTCCTCCAGTGTGCTCCAGACCTCTGCCATCTTGGAAACAGAGGTGCTGCTGGCACACTGGACTGCTCTGAGTGGCCAGTGCCACCAGGTGACGTCAGAGACTCCTTGTGATTGGCTCCTTCAGGTGTTGCTAACCTATCCTCTCTCCTAGGTAGCCAAACCCTCTTTTCTGGCTATTTAGGGTCTCTGTCTCTGGGGAAACTTTAGATAACGAATGCAAGAGCTCATCCGAGTTCCTCTGCATCTCTCTCTTCACCTTCTGATAAGGAATCGACTGCTGACCGCGCTGGAAGCCTGCAAACCTGCAACATAGTAGCAAAGACGACTACTGCAACTCTGTAACGCTGATCCTGCCGCCTTCTCGACTGTTTTCCTGCTTGTGCATGCTGTGGGGGTAGCCTGCCTCCTCTCTGCACCAGAAGCTCCGAAGAAATCTCCCGTGGGTCGACGGAATCTTCCCCCTGCAACCGCAGGCACCAAAAAGCTGCATTACCGGTCCCTTGGGTCTCCTCTCAGCACGACGAGCGAGGTCCCTCGAATCCAGCGACTCTGTCCAAGTGACCCCCACAGTCCAGTGACTCTTCAGTCCAAGTTTGGTGGAGGTAAGTCCTTGCCTCACCTCGCTGGGCTGCATTGCTGGGAACCGCGACTTTGCAGCTACTCCGGCCCCTGTGCACTTTCGGCGGAAATCCTTTGTGCACAGCCAAGCCTGGGTCCACGGCACTCTAACCTGCATTGCACGACTTTCTAAGTTGGTCTCCGGCGACGTGGGACTCCTTTGTGCAACTTCGGCAAGCACCATTTCACGCATCCTCGTAGTGCCTGTTTCTGGCACTTCACTGGGTGCTACCTGCTTCAGAGAGGGCTCCTTGTCTTGCTCGACGTCCCCTCTCTCTTCAGGTCCAATTTGCGACCTCCTGGTCCCTCCTGGGCCCCAGCAGCGTCCAAAAACGCCAAACACACGATTTGCGACTTGCAAGGCTTGTTGGCGTCCTTTCGGCAAGAAAACACTTCTGCACGACTCTCCAAGGCGAGACGGATCCGTCCACCAAAGGGGAAGTCTCTAGCCCTTTTCATTCCTGCAGAAACCTCAGCTTCTTCTGTCCAGTAGAAGCTTCTTTGCACCCGCAGCTGGCATTTCCTGGGCATCTGCCCATCTCCGACTTGCTTGTGACTTTTGGACTTGGTCCCCTTGTTCCACAGGTACCCTAGATTGGAAATCCACAGTTGTTGCATTGTTGGTTTGTGTCTTTCCTGCATTATTCCTCTAACACGACTTCTTTGTCCTTAGGGAACTTTAATGCACTTTGCACTCACTTTTCAGGGTCTTGGGGAGGGTTATTTTTCTAACTCTCACTATTTTCTAATAGTCCCAGCGACCCTCTACAAGGTCACATAGGTTTGGGGTGCATTCGTGGTTCGCATTCCACTTTTGGAGTATATGGTTTGTGTTGCCCCTATCCCTATGTTTCCCTATTGCATCCTATTGTAACTATACATTGTTTGCACTGTTTTCTAAGACTATACTGCATATTTTTGCTATTGTGTATATATATCTTGTGTATATTTCCTATCCTCTCACTGAGGGTACACTCTAAGATACTTTGGCATATTGTCATAAAAATAAAGTACCTTTATTTTTAGTATAACTGTGTATTGTGTTTTCTTATGATATTGTGCATATGACACGAAGTGGTACTGTAGTAGCTTCACACGTCTCCTAGTTCAGCCTAAGCTGCTCTGCTAAGCTACCATTATCTATCAACCTAAGCTGCTAGACACCCTATACACTAATAAGGGATAACTGGGCCTGGTGCAAGGTGCAAGTACCCCTTGGTACTCACTACAAGCCAGTCCAGCCTCCTACATTGGTTGTGCAGTGGTGGGATAAGTGCTTTGAGACTACTTACCACTCTTGTCATTGTACTTTTCATAAGAGAAAAATATACAAAACAAGGTCAGTGTATATACACATAGCCAAAAAGATTTGCATTTCCTCTTTTCACTCTTTTCTAAGTGCTGAAAAGTACTTCTAACTTTCTAAAAAGTTCTAAAAAGTTTAAAAAGTTTTTTTTCTCTGTCTTTCTAAAAGCTCTGACAAATTTTTTATCTTTTACTATCACTTTAACTCTCTCTAAAAATGTCTGGCACAGGCCAAAATGTTGATCTGTCCAAACTTGCATATGACAACCTTAGCTGGAAAAGAGCAAGGAGTCTCTGTATAGAGAGAGGTTTGAGTGTAGGGAAGAATCCTTCCTTAGAACTGTTAATTAACATGCTTAGAGTACAGGATAAGGCCATAAGTGCCCAATCTGTTGAAAAAGTAGCTAATGGTTCTCAATCTGATCCAGGGACTCCCCCAGGAAAAGATTCAGGAAAGAAACTTCCTAGCCTGCCCATTACTAGACAGTCTAGCATAGTTGGTAATGATGATGAGCCACACCATATAAATAGTGTTGTCTCACATCATAGCAAAAGCATTTATTCTCACCATACTGGTAGTGATGTTTCTGTTAGCCAAGCTGTTAGGGTGGCTTCTGTAAGGGACAGGTCTCCTTCTGTCCATTCTGTCCATTCTCACCATTCTGTTTCAAGGCATGTCCCTCCCTCCCACCCTGATGACAGATTGTTAGAAAGGGAGCTCAATAGATTGAGAGTGGAACAAACCAGACTGAAGCTCAAAAAGCAACAGCTGGATTTGGATAGACAGTCTTTAGAATTAGAGAAGGAAAGACAGAAGTTGGGTTTAGAAACCCATGGTGGCAGCAGCAGTATTCCCCATAGTCATCCTGCAAAAGAGCATGATTCCAGGAATCTGCACAAGATAGTTCCCCCTTATAAGGAGGGGGATGACATTAACAAGTGGTTTGCTGCACTTGAGAGGGCCTGTGTTGTACAGGATGTCCCTCAAAGGCAGTGGGCTGCTATCCTATGGCTATCATTTAGTGGAAAAGGTAGGGATAGGCTCCTTACTGTGAAAGAAAGTGATGCCAATAATTTTACAGTTCTTAAGAATGCACTCCTGGATGGTTATGGCTTAACCACTGAACAATACAGGATAAAGTTCAGAGAGACCAAAAAGGAGTCTTCACAAGACTGGGTTGATTTCATTGACCATTCAGTGAAGGCCTTGGAGGGGTGGTTACATGGCAGTAAAGTTACTGATTATGAAAGCCTGTATAACACAATCCTGAGAGAGCATATACTTAATAATTGTGTGTCTGATTTGTTGCACCAGTACCTGGTAGACTCTGATCTGACCTCTCCCCAAGAATTGGGAAAGAAGGCAGACAAATGGGTCAGAACGAGGGTGAACAGAAAAGTTCATACAGGGGGTGACAAAGATGGCAATAAGAAGAAAGATGGTGAAAAATCTCAAGATAAGCATGGGGATAAGGGTAAAACCAAAGATCCCACTTCAAATCTTAAACACTCTTCAGAGGGTGGGGATAAAACTAATTCTTCCTCTTCTTCTCAACCTGCACACATTAAAAAGCCTTGGTGCTTTGTGTGTAAAAACAGAGGCCATAGGCCAGGGGATAAGTCCTATCCAGGTAAACCCCCTGAGCCTACCACCACTAATACATCAAGCTCTAGTGCCCCTAGCAGTAGTGGTACTAGTGGTGGGACTGCTGGCAACAGTCAAGTTAAGGGTGTAGTTGGGTTCACTTTTGGGTCCATAGTAGAAACTGGGGTAGTCAGTCCCAAGACAGTTTCTGTCACACCTAGTGGCATTGGCCTTGCCACACTGGCTGCTTGTCCCCTTACAATGGATAAGTACAGGCAGACAGTTTCAATAAATGGTGTTGAGGCCTTGGCCTACAGGGACACAGGTGCCAGTATCACTTTGGTGACTGAAAACCTAGTGCATCCTGAACAACACATCAATGGACAACAGTATAAGATTATTGATGTCCATAACTCCACTAAGTTTCTTCCCTTAGCTATAATTCAGTTTAGTTGGGGTGGAGTTACTGGCCCTAAGCAGGTGGTGGTCTCACCTAGCTTACCTGTAGACTGTCTAGTAGGTAATGACCTAGAGGCCTCAGGTTGGGCTGATGTAGAGTTTTATGCCCATGCAGCCATGCTGGGCATCCCTGAGGAATTGTTCCCTCTCATTTCTACTGAAATGAAAAAGCAAAGGAGAGAAGGCCTGAAAACTCAGGATCCCTCTCCATCAACAGGTAAAAAGGGTATCACAGTATCCCCTAACCACCCTACCATTCAGGATACCATTCCTGTGGTGGGAGAAACCTCTCCTAGGGTGGCACCTGTTCCAAGGGAATCATCAGCTGGCAAAGCTGGACTCCCTGAGGTAGAAGTACCTCTCTGTGGGATAACTAACTTTGGTGACAAAAAGAGCACCATTTTAGTTAACATGGAGCATCCCTCCAACCCTCCCAGAGAAACTTTAGTGCAGAAACCCTGCACTGCCTCACAACACTTAGGACAGCATCCCTGCCCTAGTGTGGAGCTCATAGGACAGCACCCCTGCCCTGCTCCAACTCAAGAGAAACAGCATCCCTGTTCTCTCTTCCAGCCATATGGACAAAGTTTTTGCCCAGCTATGGCTTTTCTGAGACAGCATCCCTGTCTGGCATTTCCATCACTACAAATAGGTTCAGTGGACAATTCCCACTGCTCTAAACTAAAACTTACTGATAGAAACTCTGAAAATACATCTTCACATTGTTGCTTAGCTAAAAAACTTCAAACAGGGTGGTTTACATCCCCACAGGGAAGTAACCATATAGTGGATGATAAAGGGAGTAACCAGTCTATTGCAGAGCTACTCTCTACTTACCACCACTTAGACAATAAAGTCTCAACTGGCCAAGGTTAGCCTTATTGTCCTTCGTTTGGGGGGGGGTTGTGTGAGAAAGTAGCCTCTTTCTAGCCTTGTTACCCCCACTAAGGGCCTGTTTGTGAGTGTATGTCAGGGTGTTTTCACTGTCTCACTGGTATCCTGCTTGCCAGGGCCCAGTGCTCATAGTGAAAACCCTATGTTTTCAGTATGTTTGTTATGTGTCACTGGGACCCTGGCAAGCAGGACCCCAGTGCTCATAAGTTTGTGGCCTATATGTGTGTGTTCCCTGTGTAGTGCCTAACTGTCTCACTGAGGCTCTGCTAATCAGAACCTTAGTGGTTATGCTCTCTCATTTCTTTCCAAATTGTCACTAACAGGCTAGTGACCATTTTTACCAATTTACATTGGCTTACTGGAACACCCTTATAATTCCCTAGTATATGGTACTGAGGTACCCAGGGTATTGGGGTTCCAGGAGATCCCTATGGGTTGCAGCATTTCTTTTGCCACCCATAGGGAGCTCTGACAATTCTTACACAGGCCTGCCACTGCAGCCTGAGTGAAATAACGTCCACGTTATTTCACAGCCATTTTACACTGCACTTAAGTAACTTATAAGTCACCTAAATGTCTAACCTTTACCTGGTAAAGGTTAGGTGCAAAGTTACTTAGTGTGAGGGCACCCTGGCACTAGCCAAGGTGCCCCCACATTGTTCAGAGCCAATTCCCTGAACTTTGTGAGTGCGGGGACACCATTACACGCGTGTACTACATATAGGTCACTACCTATATGTAGCTTCACAATGGTAACTCCGAATATGGCCATGTAACATGCCTATGATCATGGAATTGCCCCCTCTATGCCATCCTGGCATAGTTGGCACAATCCCATGATCCCAGTGGTCTGTAGCACAGACCCTGGTACTGCCAAACTGCCCTTCCTGGGGTTTCACTGCAGCTGCTGCTGCTGCCAACCCCTCAGACAGGCATCTGCCCTCCTGGGGTCCAGCCAGGCCTGGCCCAGGATGACAGAACAAAGAACTTCCTCTGAGAGAGGGTGTGACACCCTCTCCCTTTGGAGAATGGTGTGAAGGCAGGGGAGGAGTAGCCTCCCCAGCCTCTGGAAATGCTTTGTTGGGCACAGAAGTGCCCAATTCTGCATAAGCCAGTCTACACCGGTTCAGGGGACCCCTTAGCCCTGCTCTGGCGCGAAACTGGACAAAGGAAAGGGGAGTGACCACTCCCCTGACCTGCACCTCCCCTGGGAGGTGTCCAGAGCTCCTCCAGTGTGCTCCAGACCTCTGCCATCTTGGAAACAGAGGTGCTGCTGGCACACTGGACTGCTCTGAGTGGCCAGTGCCACCAGGTGACGTCAGAGACTCCATGTGATTGGCTCCTTCAGGTGTTGCTAGCCTATCCTCTCTCCTAGGTAGCCAAACCCTCTTTTCTGGCTATTTAGGGTCTGTCTCTGGGGAAACTTTAGATAACGAATGCAAGAGCTCATCCGAGTTCCTCTGCATCTCTCTCTTCACCTTCTGATAAGGAATCGACTGCTGACCGCGCTGGAAGCCTGCAAACCTGCAACATAGTAGCAAAGACGACTACTGCAACTCTGTAACGCTGATCCTGCCGCCTTCTCGACTGTTTTCCTGCTTGTGCATGCTGTGGAGGTAGCCTGCCTCCTCTCTGCACCAGAAGCTCCGAAGAAATCTCCCGTGGGTCGACGGAATCTTCCCCCTGCAACCGCAGGCACCAAAAAGCTGCATTACCGGTCCCTTGGGTCTCCTCTCAGCACGACGAGCGAGGTCCCTCGAATCCAGCGACTCTGTCCAAGTGACCCCCACAGTCCAGTGACTCTTCAGTCCAAGTTTGGTGGAGGTAAGTCCTTGCCTCACCTCGCTGGGCTGCATTGCTGGGAACCGCGACTTTGCAGCTACTCCGGCCCCTGTGCACTTTCGGCGGAAATCCTTTGTGCACAGCCAAGCCTGGGTCCACGGCACTCTAACCTGCATTGCACGACTTTCTAAGTTGGTCTCCGGCGACGTGGGACTCCTTTGTGCAACTTCGGCGAGCACCATTTCACGCATCCTCGTAGTGCCTGTTTCTGGCACTTCACCGGGTGCTACCTGCTTTAGAGAGGGCTCCTTGTCTTGCTCGACGTCCCCTCTCTCTTCAGGTCCAATTTGCGACCTCCTGGTCCCTCCTGGGCCCCAGCAGCGTCCAAAAACGCCAAACACACGATTTGCGACTAGCAAGGCTTGTTGGCGTCCTTTTGGCAAGAAAACACTTCTGCACAACTTTCCAAGGCGAGACGGATCCGTCCACCAAAGGGGAAGTCTCTAGCCCTTTTCATTCTTGCAGAAACCTCAGCTTCTTCTGTCCAGTAGAAGCTTCTTTGCACCCGCAGCTGGCATTTCCTGGGCATCTGCCCATCTCCGACTTGCTTGTGACTTTTGGACTTGGTCCCCTTGTTCCACAGGTACCCTAGATTGGAAATCCACAGTTGTTGCATTGTTGGTTTGTGTCTTTCCTGCATTATTCCTCTAACACGACTTCTTTGTCCTTAGGGGAACTTTAATGCACTTTGCACTCACTTTTCAGGGTCTTGGGGAGGGTTATTTTTCTAACTCTCACTATTTTCTAATAGTCCCAGCGACCCTCTACAAGGTCACATAGGTTTGGGGTCCATTTGTGGTTCGCATTCCACTTTTGGAGTATATGGTTTGTGTTGCCCCTATCCCTATGTTTCCCTATTGCATCCTATTGTAACTATACATTGTTTGCACTGTTTTCTAAGACTATACTGCATATTTTTGCTATTGTGTATATATATCTTGTGTATATTTCCTATCCTCTCACTGAGGGTACACTCTAAGATACTTTGGCATATTGTCATAAAAATAAAGTACCTTTATTTTTAGTATAACTGTGTATTGTGTTTTCTTATGATATTGTGCATATGACACGAAGTGGTACTGTAGTAGCTTCACACGTCTCCTAGTTCAGCCTAAGCTGCTCTGCTAAGCTACCATTATCTATCAGCCTAAGCTGCTAGACACCCTATACACTAATAAGGGATAACTGGGCCTGGTGCAAGGTGCAAGTACCCCTTGGTACTCACTACAAGCCAGTCCAGCCTCCTACAGTATTCCTAAGGCCTCAAGATGCATCACCAGATTGATATTGGCAGCAGACACATTGACACAGCATTGTGCACATGATGACTCCAGTCACATATTCAATAAAGTTCTGAGTTTACCTGCATCCCACTCAACTAGGCCTCCAAATAGTCAAAGGCATTTGTTGCCTCTCCACCGTGTTGGCTGCACTGGTGGTAAGATGTCATTTTCATTCTATCATCCAAAGTGCAACTGGTCTGCACATCTCATCGGCTGCTGGAGTCAAATAGCTCTCACATGCTTCACACATGTCATGTCAAATCACCCAATACCTTGGTTACTTGGCACAATTGAATTACCTACAACTTAACTTGGTCCAAGGTCTCTACTTTCGGTAACACAAAACCTTTGGCAGTAGATGTCACAATTCAACCAGTAACAATGTATTTCTCTCATCAACAAGTGGATTTGCTACTGGGCACACAGAGGCTACAGAACAGACTACCTCTTCCCCCCTGGATGAAGCCCGCAGTGACGACAACACTCCTGGACTTGTGGATGTGGAGGAAGGTTCTGGCCCATCAAGGCAACCTGCTCAGATGGCATCAGTGAGTCTCACTGTGCCCACAATATCACCTACCAGCCCTGTTGTATCACAGGAAAACATTCACCCCCAACCTGTGCATCTAGCACAGTTTACACCATCTTGTGCCCCCCAGTCCCGGATCCTAAGATGCAGCTCCACACTACAGACACTGAGGTCCCAGGGCCCAGTGGAGAGGGCACCCTGTGGCAAGGGCACAGGCTTGTGGTGGTAGGGTTCGTGGGAGAGATGCTGTGGGCCAGTGGAGTGAGGCCACTGAGGCTGCTGTCGGCCAGAACACCATCAGTCATGTCTTGGAGGTCTATCTGGAGTCCCAAGGTGTGATGGGCCAGGTGTTGACCGAACTCCAGAGGGACATGCATAAACAGATGGAGGCACACAATTCTAACATGACCTTATTAACAGGGGTGCTGAGGGACATACACACAACCCTGAGCAGGGTTTCTCAAAATCAATCTTTCCCTTCCTTTGGCTTATCAAGGGCAAGCCCATTGACATCGGCAACAGCCACAGGAAGGGAGGCCCTACCAGAATAACAAGCAGCCACAGACACCCCTACCTCTGTAGCAGTTGATCCACTCCCCTCCGCAAGCGGAGACATCCAGAAAACAATCCAGGAGGTGTGGATGGTAAGACACACACCACTGCCAGCAATAACCCTCTTCCCAATGGTCCTCCTTTTTGTGTTGCACATTCACTCTGTGGACTGATCCTGAACCACATTCCATTTCCAATTAGAGGAATACTCTGGACTGTGGACTTTCAATGGTGTAACATCTATTCCAATGATTTCATTCACCATGAGTGGCTCCTTCACATTTCTTATTTGTTTGTTGATTTATGTCACATATATCTTCTGTTAGTTGTAGCTTCACAATAAAATCACCAATCACTGACTCATTGTCTGCTGATTTTGATTTTATATTTAGCTATGCAGAGATGTCAGACCATGTGAACCATACTATGATGATCAAAGGTACTTTTTCAAGATGGGCTATGTTGCATGTCCACAGTGTCCAGCTCAGGATTATAACCACCCCACACAAACACAGACATTGAAGTATCTGGTCAAACTAAACATTTTATCACAGTGTCCAGTACATAGGCTGTCAATGTCTCAACTACTGAAAATCATACATGTTTGATTTATACTGAGTAAATGAACATATTTACAGGTTCAGACCTCCAGACCACGGAAGGAAGGGATTTGCCAGACATTACCCTGTAGAATAGGGAACCATGGAAATGGTTGATGTCACCAGCTTGAGGCTTGTCACACACCACACCAAAGTTATCCAACATCACATAATCCAAGATTTAGACAGATGGCAGTACAACAGTTTCTGATCACAGGGTCATCACAATCCAGTGACTATGCATCTGGTGGTATGACACAAACATATGCCAGTGTTTTAGCACAGGCACTGTAGCCTACAATGATAAAACACATCTACAGCTATAAACTGGTCATACAAAAAGATAGTTTAGCCAATGTGAATGGGAAGTGACTTGATTGTGGTCTAGGACTACATATTTTCTGACCACATTATGACACACATGATGCATCAGGTCCACCATAGGACACAAAACAAGTCCAATGGGCACTTCTGAACTTCCATCCAATCACTGTACAAGCTCTCTTGGCACAGGTCTCCTACACCCAAAGTCTGTGACCTACATTACCTGGAACAATCCATGTCCACTTCGTATGTCAGAACAGCATCACATTCTTGCCAATCTTACAACTCTGAAATGCCCACATGAAGATGTTATGGTGAAGGTAGCTGTACAAAGGACAGAACAAGGAGTATAGGCTTGAAACCATCTATATGACACAAGTGACATAGCAAGCATCTGGAAAACAAAGTATGTTGCAATGAATCTGACACAAACAAAGCAACATCATTGAGGTGGGGATGTCATTTTTGCACAGTATCCGCTCCCTGTTTAAAAATCCCTAAACTCCACGCATTCTCACAACTACAGTTTATTGTATAGGCACCGTCAAAAATACCGTCAGTGATGGTAGACCATGCACCCCCGTCATCTGCCATCTGTGCCCTACACACTGGTGGTTGTGTAGTCAGGCCTACACAACAAGACAGAGTGAGTATGTTTGTGATGATCATAAATATAGATTGTTGTTGTGATGCTTTTAACAAGGCCATATACAGTATTTCAAACTGCCAAAATGTCAGATGCCTGACCTACTCCATTGGACGTCAGGAACCACCAGTGTCCACCGGCGGAAGTCGTCCACGCAGTGAGTGGTACCAACCGCTGCGGACACAGCCATAGGCTAACATTGTTGCCCATCGGCGGTGATGACCGCATATGTGGTGTACGTTTATGCTGTGTTGTGCTAAATCAGTCACTTGACTCCTGAAAGTGCTGCCAGCAACACATCCACCACTTCAGCTGCTGTATGCCACCTCTGGGAGCAATCATGACACATGCAGCAGGTGAAAGGGCCCCTGCCTTCTCTCTATAGGAGCTGGAGTGGCTTGTGAGCGAGGTCCTTCCCTCTATGGTCAGCTCTATGGCTCACCAAAGGAACAGGTAAGTACAGCATAGGCACAATTGACTCTGTTCAAAACCATCCTTTCCCTCCTCACAGGCTACAATGTGCCCCTGTGTGCCAGTTAGACTTCTTGTATGCCTGTTGTTTGCGTTTTCTGTAGCATTATTCAATGTACAGGGTGCAGGTATTGGAGACTAGTACTATATGTTGTGTTCATTCACATTGTGTTGTGTGAGGTTTTTTGAGGCCCTAAATCCTCCTTGTGTTGGATGCCCATTAGTAGGCAATGAGACTTTACTGGCATACAATGACATTTCTTTGTTTATGAAGGTTGTAAATGTTAGACAACACATATGTGCATGACAGCATGAGCTGTGTAAGCATCTTGTCTGAGTCATTTGAGGATCTTGTAAGCAATACGTATTGTGCCACATATCTTTCACCCCATATCTGGCCTTGCCAAACTGTTGTCTGGAAGGCATTTGATGACTCACTGTGCCCTTCAGTTTCCCACACAAGCCACATTGATGCTGGCCACATGATGTACTGTCATGCATGGAAGTAATAAAAATGTGAGTGTCATGTAGGTTCTGTATGCTCATCCTGCAGAGACCAGGGCCTGTCAAATGTATCCCTCAGTATGGAACATGCTCTAGGATGTGGGAGAGTAACTGAGGCTAGGCAGCTGTTGCACTGTGCCCACTCCCTGTATACATTCACATCCTGTCATGTGGGTAATATGAGGCTCTAGTTGCAAGACTTGGCCTGAATGCCTCTGTCCATTGACTAAATTAGGAATGGGTACTGAGGTAAATCCCTGAACTAGTCCATATGTGCATTTTGCAGCATTGTCAATGTGTGTTTTTGACTCACATCAGGTCCCTTACTACTAAAGCTCTGTTGTCACCTTCGCATGTCTTATTTGTCCTGTACAGGGGTATTGCACAAATGACAAACTCACAGTGCAGACAGTGTGTAGATTCCTGGAAGGCCATGAAATGTGACACAATAGCATGGTTACATAGCAGAAAATGAACAAACATACATTTGTATGTTGTATGCCAGCTCCGAAGGTTAGAAACATATTTTGAAGGTGTGTTCTGTGGTACAGGTACATACCACAGAAACCCACCCTAAAGTGGCATGAGTCTGCATTTGTTAGGCCACATAGCCACACTTGCACAAGACACTTTCCGACCCACCATACCAGCCCTTTCATTGTCTCTCAAGTATAAGTGTGAAGTCTGTACTATGATAGTTGCCTGTAGGGACTGTATGCATTGAGTCAATGTTGCAGAGTGTAAATATGTTTGCCTAGTCAGGCCTAAGCAGTTTACCCTCCAGAAGCCACATTGGTGTGTGGTTTTTCGTTGTGGCTCACATCACAGTACATGTTGCTGGAGCATGGACCACTTGATGTCAGTGGGCTCTGTTAGTCATTGTAGGCTATGAACAGGGTAGTGTGTTAGTCTGCAGATTGCTTCAAAGGTGTGTAGTCATGTCCCTGTACTTATTGGCAAGTGTGCTGCTTTACACTTGAGGTGTGTTGACAAATTGCCCATTTCGTGCTTGGTGTTTCTGTCATGTGTATGACACAACCATTTGTGCCAAAACTTGTGTTTGTAAGCGTTTGATTTGTCTCCTGCATCCATGCAGGTCAAAACCCATCAGAAGAAGGGAATTTGGAGAGCCATTGTCCGGAAGGTGTAGACCCTGGGGGTCCATAGCCGCCGGAGTAACCACTGTCAGAAGAGGTGGGAGGACCTGAGATGATGGACCCGGGAGATCATAGAGGTCCAACTGGGGCTGTCCTCCCAACATTGGTGTGGCGCAGGTCGGAGCATGACCCCCCCAATGGCCCACATTCTGGCAGTGGCCTACGTGGAGCTTGATGGGCAATGGAGGGGCCCACAGCAGCCACAAGAGGGTGAGTACAGGGCATATTCCTGCCTGTCACGTAGCCAAGTTGATGTGCTTGGTTCTGCCATCTCCCCCTGATGATTGGGGATGGGCCATGTGTGACACACAAGATGAGTAACTGTTTGTGTAGGTATGGAATTTGGTGCATACTGATGTGCCTCACCTATTAGCCCAGGGACCAAGGACACAAGCGAATACACTCCACCAAAAAATTACTCTCCAGGGACAACACATGGCTGTGTTCAGTGATCAATCAAGAAATGTTTGTTGTTGTAGTGGGTCTCAATTCTACACAACAGACCACTACTCCTCAGTGTTACAGCCTGTCGAGACAGGGCCACTCACCAGAAAAGCAGGATGTCTGCAGGGGCAATGGTATGCCCCGACCTCCTGGAACACTTCTCGGCAATTCCTGGTGGACACAGAATCCCCAGCCGGTGTCCCAAAAGGAAAGAGGAAGTGGAACAGAAAGAGACAAAAGACTGCCACGTCTTGCCGGTCCAGCCAGGCACCCTGTATCTTCGGGGGGTAGGTTGTGTTGTTGACAGAGTGATAATAGAGTTAGTGCACTCAACTTCCTTGAAACCGAATCTCTCTTTCTGATATGGGCACAGGAGTGGTAGAAGAACACCGGGATGCGCCAGCACTTTTCTTGGATAACAATAACTGTTGGCACAATTACTAACGTAGAAATAAAAAATATACAAACAGTTCCATCGCAAAAGATATGTAACCATAAATCACAGGTCTCTGGGAGTCAAAATATTTGAAGCAAAAGCCCTCACTCACCGTTTGGTGACATGCTTCACCATAGGGCTGTGCTCCTCATCAGGCCGGCTCTGCAATGCCCGACGGGCCCCACTGGGGGGTCTTTGCCGGAGATCTTTTCCAAATGATAACAAGCCAGTCAAAACGAGTGCTGATCAAGGATTGGTATGGAAAAAAGAAAAAGCAGTTAAAAATGACTAGAGGTACAACGTAATTTAATTAGATGTCTGACCTCTGACATGATTAAAAACAGGAGTTGGGGAGGGAATGGAACAATGTCTAAACTCCCCAAAAAAACAGGAAATGTTCTTGGTAGTCACTAAGTCTCTCAGTATACAGGTTAGTGAAAGTAGACACAGGATCCCCTGTACTACTCATGCATCTTGTTCAACACGTTTCTCGCTAATAGTCAAAAGATGATCTGGTGCGATTCTTCAGGACCGAAAACACATACCTAATCCTTAAGTACTTAGTAGCCCATAATAGGGATTATATAATTAACAGGAACCTGGAAAATGGGACAAAAGGCATAAATTATAAATAAATACCAAAACATATATGATGTGCACAGTGTCAAAATCAAAGCAACCGCACACTTGTGAAAACTCCCTTCAGTGAAGTGCGCGGAAAGCTAGTGGCAAAACAATACAGTAAGGCAGATATGCCAGAGTGCTTACCCTCCATATATTAGAGGATGGGCCCCCTCGGGAAAAGCACCAAGCTTGCATGGTCCGACACGGTCTAAGTATGTGTAGATGTAGAAAAAGGAATCCAATAGTTAACCAGTGACCATAATATTAATTATCAGTTGTGTAATGAACATACAGCCGAGGGTCATTCATCCATCTAGAGTAAAAGATGCAAACTAATTTGTCTCATTAAACAGATATATAAGTAACACAAGTTAGGAGATATCAGCCAAATGTAGATGTTTCGATGTCTGTAACTCAGAGAAACAAAAGATACATATATATATGTCCATTAGTATAGTAATCCTATCTGTTGCAATCCGGTATGTGCACTACATAGCTCAAAATCTAGCAGAGAGAAGGAACATGCGATGAGATTAAAACATGTTCGTCCATTGTTAATCAAAACTCTTTATTCACACATCCATCATGGAGAGAGAAAATACGTGTTTGGGCCGTGTAGTGGGCTGCCTCTGTGGCCGAACAAAAGTTAACAATAACTAGCGTTTTGGTCAGATACCATAAATTAAAAACACGGAATCTCAAAACGCGCCGAAGTGCCGCCCTCGGCTTAACATCTGCAGTTAAGACGGCAAGACATTTCAAGCTGTAGGAACCGCGAGGATGCGGTCCAGAGTGAGCGCATAATGCGCTCAAAAAAACATCCGGGTCCGAGTAGCGGGACCAATAATGGCATAGATTTCAGGATCGTGAAAGGGCTCACAAAAATGAAGAGGGGGGGCAGGTCATTGTTGACAGAGTGATAGTAGAGTTAGTGCACTCAACTTCCTTGAAACTAAATCTCTCTTTCTGATATGGGCACTGGAGCAGTAGAAGAACACCGGGATGCTCCAGCACTTTTCTTGGATAATAATAACTGTTGGCACAATTACTAACACTGCATTACCAAAAACCCAAACTGAGTACCATAACAATAAGTACTGCAACACTAGGGCTGGCTTCACAGAGATTCACTGTTGCACACTACAATTAAAACTGTGGTTGCACTTATCATGCACAATAAAGACAAACAAGGGCATTAATTATATCACGTATAACTTTCCTGCATGCAGAGGGTTAAACTAAAAGGAACAAAAAAAATTCAAGAAATACAAATGCCCACTCTGGGTTTAAACAGTTAGGGTGGCACAGTTTGATTTAGTTTCACTGCATGTGTGAAAAACCCTTCAAGAGCAAATTCCTCAAACCTGAAACACAGGCATGAATGACACAATTAAAATCCAAGAGTTACGCTATTAGAGAAAGAAAGGTCACGTAAATGCTCTTTTAAAATTACACTGTCACTTTTTGTAGTACTTGAGCTCAAGCAGATTTCCTGAAGCACATTTAGGCAAGTAACTACAATAATAATGTAGAATGTTCAGATATGCATTTGTCTCTTAAAGATAAGCACTCTGCCAAAATACGAGGCCTGAAATATACCAGGTGTTCTAGGAAAGCGTGGCACTCAAAGAACAAACTCCCTAGAGAATACTAGTCACTTAGCTGCAGTTTTTTCCGGAGTGCTGGAGGAATGCCTGGTGTCAGCTGGTACATGAACGAAGAAAAGAATTGCCTCAAAAGTCCTGAATACGATGATAACAGCAGGGGCTGGACTGCCAAATCAGATGCTGAGATCAGGCAAAACAAAGCCAAGCAGGGAGGCATACTTCACTCTGCTATTTATAGCCAAACAGGAAAGCAGTTGAGTTTCCACAAGTGGATGAGTCACCACACCCAATTAGAAGAACGTGTCTACACCACACCCAATTTAGAAGCACATGTCTACACCTGCTGACATTAGCAAACAAGCATTGATAAAACCAATTGTGTAACACAGCACATTATGTTTAATTAGAAACATGAAGGTTTAACCAAGAACAAAGATATGATTTAACCGTAATCCCTGGGGATGCTGACAGATAACGCAGGAGGCACCTTGGGGATTCCTGACACAGCCAAAAGAAAAAGAAGTGATGGATCACTGTCCTCAGCCTTGTGTCTGGTGAAGTGAGTAAGTTAGCATCTGCCTCCCAGAGGCCAGTTGTGTGACAAGTGCTGGTGCCTCACTACTGTCTATCATGTGAAGGTGGCTATCATTTATGTGACAGAGCACACAAATTTGGGTGCAGTTACAGATCAATACTTTCCTTTCGTAAGTGGGGAATGTCCATTGACACGATTTATGTGCCATCACTGTTGCTAAAATACCTTGTGGCTACATGTTAACATGGCCCTTTCTTTTTTGACAAAATGTGTACACTGACATTTTATGCATGGTCTACCTATGTTCATTGGATAATGTTTGTATTGCCTCACACCTGTGCATGCCAACCTGTGTTTGGACTTGGACATATGCAATTCAGCTACATTTCATGTGGTGCCACACACAGGAGTGTGCCACTATTAATTGTTGGCTCACACATATCCTCACCCATCATAGCATGTCATTTGGCATGTACAAATGCAGTAGCAATGAGGGACATGACAGGTAAAGGTACAGTTTTTACCCACAATATGTATTTCCATGCCATTGATGTGGCCTCATGTAGCAAAGTGCTCTGTGCATGTGAAAGGGGGAAGATTCGTTACCTGACTGATGGCATGCATCATGGAGTGACTTGCAGTTATGTGGAAATCATATGTGATTGAGTACAACCATTCATCCATGGACATCTGGGTTTACAGGACAAAAATGGAGCCAGTGATGTAGCTCCCCATTGGGCAACATATTGAGGGCCTTCCACATGTACTTGAGAATTCCTGGACCTCTCCAACATATAAAGGACTAATGGCTTGCACTGATGCAATCAGAGTTTGTCATTGTAAGGGGTGCCATAAAGTAGAGGTGATTACCCTTGGGCTAGCTGATTCATTCTGTTGTGGATTTCGAAACATATTTCCCTGACAATTTGCCCATTTTGTCTACAGTGTACATATCCATGCCAAATGTGTTGTATATCTGTAGCAACATTAGTACAACCTCCATGACTCAGTTAGGACAATTTACACAGGGTGAAGTGTGCATTGTTGATATGTTTCCAGTGTAACATGACTATTTCCATCTCACCTTCTTCAGGGTACTGTACTGCTGTCAGCAACATTGCAGGATTTTGAAGCATTTCTTATTGTTGTGGTATTGTGTATGTGACAATGAGATGTATGCATGACCTTGTGTGGGATCTGTGGGAATGAACTTGGCACTGCCCTATTATTGTATGACAAGAGGTAACTGAGGCATGCTCCATGAGGCAAAGCAGTGAATGTGATGAGAGCTCCCACTTGTTCAATGGATACTATGTTGCACAACTTTACCCATGCAATTGGAGTTGTCTGAGATTCTGATTTTCCTGTGGGCAACTGTTGACAGTTCATGTGGCATGCGTGCATATGGTGTGGTACATGTAGGAGCCAATTTGATGTAGTTTGTTGCTGGGACCTACTTGACATATTGAAAATGTTTGCTAATCACAGCTGTTGTTCAAGCATGATAAGGAACACGTGGTGAGCCTTTTTCTCTTTGTATTTGCAGCATCATCCCAGGCAAGCAAAGAAGTCAGGGTGGATCCAAGCGGAGTCCCATCTGGCCACTGTAGCTCCAGTCATGACACCACCAACACGGAGGGACCCAGTGACCCAGAGGGTGAAAGGAGTGCCTCAGAGGACACAGGATCAACCTCATCATCTTTGGATTCTACTTCCAGTGGCCATTCCCTAGTGGTAGCAGACCAATCAGGACCTGCTCCTGTACCATCCTTGTTTACCACCCCCAGTTCTATTGCCACCCTCCCTGTTGCTTCCCACCCAGTTGGCCGTGCCTGCTCTCCCAAGAGGGAGGAAGTCTCCTTTACCCCAGTAACGTCACCCCCAGCCCCTGTTAACCCTGCTGCCCTGAATGAGGAGGCTATTGACCTCCTGAGGAGTATCTCTGTGGGTCAGACTGCTATTGTGAATGCCATCCAGGGTTTGGCAAGCCAACTTCAGCAGACAAATACGTGCCTGGAAGGCATTCATAGTGACATGTCTGCCCTACAGAGATCTTTTCAGGCTCTGGCCTCCTCACTGATGGCACCAGCCACCCCCACATTCCTCCCCCCTCCATCTCCCTCTTCCCAATCCAAATTCCCTATTCCCCTACCTGTCCCAAGCACACAGTCACATCTGCATGCACCCACCTCAAAACACACAAGCAGCACACATGGACACAAACACCACAAGACACACCGGCATGCAGGCACTCAGCAGTCACCCAAAGGCACCACATATCCACCATTTCAACAGACACCCCCACCGACACACTCACCAAAACCACCATACCCACAGACACCAACACAGCAGTCAGTGACATTTCCACCACACCTACCATACACCCCAACAACAGTTCACAACCCACAGACCACACACACCTCAGACACCATACCCACAGACACCACTACAACACCCACAATCACATCCATCACATTCACCATACCACCCTGACACCACCCCAACACACACAGACACATCCACGTCATCCACCATGCACACAGACACCACCCCAACACACACAGACACATCCAAAAAATCTACCATACCCACAGACAACACCCCAGCAGGCACACACACATCCACCACTCCCACATCACCCAGCACCTCCACCTCACAGCCCCAAGACACACAAATGCCCACACTAACACACACAACAGACATCGGTCAAACACAGGCATACCTTATACGGACACACACCCAAGGCATCTACACCCACAAACAAGCCCACCACTCCCTCAACCTCCTAATCCCCAACCCCTTCTGATGACCCTTTTTCCTTTTTGAGCGTGCCTGTTAGACCTAACAGCCTTAGGGTGGACATCCCCAACTTTTTGCCTGCCTCTCTCCACTTTTCGGATACTGTTTTGCTGGTTTTAGGACTCTGCACTCTTTACCACTGCTAGCCAGTGCTAAAGTGCATATGCTCTCTCCCTTAAACATGGTAACATTGGTTCATTCCCAATTGGCATATTTGATTTACTTGTAAGTCCCTAGCAAAGTACACTACATGTGCCTAGGGCCTGTACATTGAATACTATGCTACTAATGGGCCTGAAACGCTGGTTGTACAACCCACATAAGCAGCTCCTTAACCATGTCCTTCCAGGTCTGCATTGCCTTAAACTCCCCTTTTTCTACATATAAATCACCCCTAAGGTTGGCCCTAGTTAACCCATAGGACAGGGTGCTATGCTATGTAGGTAAAAGGCAGATGTGTTTTATATGTCGTGGTAGTGGAAAACTCCTAAATTAGTTTTCCACTACTGTGAGGCCTGCTTCTTTCATGGGATAACATTAAGGCTACTCTCATATACTGTTTGAGTGGTAGATTCTGATCAGAAAGGGGTAACCAGGTCATATTTAGTATGACTATAATGGTAATGGAAAATCCTACTTATTGGTGAGGTTGGATTTTATATTACTATTTTAGAAATGCCAGTTTTAGAAAGTGAGCATGTCTCTGCACTTAAAATCCACCTGTGCCTTATAGCCTGTCTCCAATCCACATCTGAGCTGTGCTGGGTAACAGCTCCCTTATGTATTTCACACAGACAACCACAAACACAGGATACTCAGTCCGACCTGCACTCATCTGCATACTGAATGGGTCTTCCTGGGCTGAGAGGGTGGAGGGCCTGACACTTACATTTCAAAGGCTAGTGACCTGCCCTCACACAAAGGACTGCCAAACTCCCTACTGGGACCCTGGCAGACAGACCTTAACTGAAAGGGGCCCTTGTGCACTTCAAAACCACTTTTTGAAGTCCCCCCCACTTCAAAGGCATTTTTGGGTATAGATAAGCTGGGTCCCTGACCCCACCAAATCAAACCCTTCTAGACCTGAACTTGCAACCTGTCAAGAGGAACTGCCTGGCTCCCCAAAGGACTCATCTGGACTGCTTTGCTGAGAAGGACTGCTGCCCTGCTGTTGCCCTGCTGCCCTCTGACTTTGCTGAGAAGTGCTCTCCCAGGGCTTGGATAGAGCTTGCCTTCTGTTTTCTGAAGCCTCAGGGCCAAAAATACTTAATCTCTTCAGGGAACACCTTGTGTGCCAAAAATCAATGCACAGCCTGCTAGAAATGACGCACAGCCGTTTTGTTACCAAGAAATTGCAACACAGCCAAGCCAGAATGACGCAGCCTGACTTCCCGAGTGCAGAACCGACGCAGCACCTGCCTTGCGGCTGGAAATTCAACGCACAGCCTACCGGATCAAAACACAGCCGAACTGTAACGACGAAGCCTGACTTCCTGAAGGAAGAATCGACACAGTGCCTGCTGTACAACAGAAAATTCGATGCATCGCCTACATTTAGGCCCTCATTATGAACATGGCGGTCCGTTCCGCTCCGCCGGCGATGGTGGTAGAAACCGCCAACAGAGGAGCGGCCCGGACTGCCAAATAATGAACCAAACAAAACACACGCATCCCGCGCACCCCCCACCACCTGGAAAGGATTCCCGCTGACGACGGCAGAGTCTGCCCACAGGCCGTCGGAAAGGCCCAACCCGCCCATCAAATTATGAACCACCATTCCGCCGCCAGTTCCGGGGCGGGAACCACCGCCACACAAAGCCAGGCGGAAAAGAAACAAAAAGAAGGAAACACTCACCGGAGTTCCACAAAATGTGTAGCGGCAGCCATGGACAGAGAGCTGCAGATCATGCCAGCCTTGCTTCTTGCCATATATCTAGACGACCGAGACCGCCGACGAAGACGACGACGGTGAGTACCGCAACCAACGACACAAGGGAGGAAAGGGCAAAGTCACATACCACCCACTCCACCCACCCCGCAATGACCCCCAACCCTTCCCAGCAGCACAAGTCAGACACTCCACACCAAGAGGGACGTACCCGACCGAGGCCACTGCAACATGGCCATAGTACATACAATAGACCCATACCCATAAATAACTTAAACAAACACCAGGGTGGAACTGTATGCAGCCCAAACACAGGCCACACCGAAACTTTATTATGTAGCTCATTTAGCTAAATGGTGCCAACAGGGCCAATGGCCAGTCCATCAAAAGTAATTAGTCCTTGGCCACAATTGGCCACACCTGACTCCCACAAGTGCTAGGTACTCCACTGAACAGGGCACCATATGGAGATCCAGGCACCTCACGGAAGGGGGGGCAGGGGGTGGGGGGGGGGCTTTATGACTGGGGGGACTTAGGCTTGCGTGAGGAGGTTGGAGGGGGGTGGGATTCTCCTTTGAAGGGGTGGGGGCTGTTTGGCTCAGGCGGAGCAGGATGCCTTAGGCTCTGAGCGAGCCTTCTTCTTCACCGGAGAAGGGGCACGGGAATGGGAAGGCTGGACCGGGGTGGACTGTGATGTGGAAGGAGCGGAAAGGGCAAGGAGGTGGGCATGTTTCGGGACAAGACAGGGTGGGCCAGTGGGTTCAAACAGGTCTGCACAGGAGAGGAAATGTTTTTTAGGAGCAATTGGGGTGGGCGTGGATGAGGGCATGGGAGTGGAGGCAGAGGAAGTTGATGTATGGAGTGTAGGTGTGCGTGTAGTGGGTGCAGGTGACTGCTCAGTATGCTGTGGCATGGTGGATGTTTGATGGGTGGGTGTCTTGGTGCATTTGAGTGTTTTGGGAGGTGGGGGGGTGGACACAGTGGGAGAAGACAGACAGCTAGTGTGGATGTATGTTGGTTGGGTGTCTGCAAGTCGGGTGAGTGTGCTGCATGTGCCAACTACAGTGGAGGAGGTGAGTGCAGGTGTGGTGTATGGGGTGCATGTATGGCTGTCTGCTATTGTGGTGAGTGCAGGAAGAGGAGCAGTAACAGTGAGTGAAGGTGCAGTGCACGAGGGTATGGATGTAGAGGGGACAGACAGGGAGGCGGAAGAGGCGGGCACACTGGGGTAAGTGGACGTTGTTGTGTGTCTGTTGGCTGTGTGAATGCTTGTGTTGGGGGGTGTGGTGCTTGTGTTTGGAAGTGTGTTTCTTGTGTGTTGATGTGCCTGTAAGCAGGTCTGATTGTGTGCTTTGGATGGGTGAAAGGATTGGGGTGCTGGAAGGGGTAGAGGAGGTTCGAGGGGGGATGGAATGGCCAGGGAAACTGGCTGCCGTCCAAGAGGAGGCCAGAGCCTGAAAAGATCTCTGTAGGGCAGACACGACACCGTGAATGCCATCCAGATAGGCATTGGTCTGCAACACCTCAGAAGCCAGACCCTGGATGGCATTGAGATGGTTCTCAGGAGGTCAATAGCTTCCTCTGTGAGGGCAGCAGGGCTGACTGGGGCAGGGTAGGAGGTGCCTGGGGCGAAGGAGACGCCCACCTTCCTGGGTGGGCGGGCACAGGCAACTCGGTGGGGAGCAGAAGGGAGGGCGCTGATGGTATAGGGGGTGGCGGAAGATGTTACGGTAGTGGTGTGTGCACTAGGGTGCCCCACTGCCGGAGGACCCCCATCGGAGGAGGTCTCAGAGTCACTACCTCCTGTGGTAGTAGCCTACCCCGTGAAAGTCCCCTCGCCCTCCCACCCACTGGTCCCCTGGGAGTCCGTTGTCTCTGCCTCAGAGGATCCGTGGGCCTCTGCCTCCCCACTTGCCGGTGACTCAGCTCCCTTGCCTGATGTTGACGCTGCACCAGACAAACACAGGAGAACAGGGATGAGGAGACAAAACAGAAGAGACACTTGTAAGCAACTGAATGCTGATACACCTACCCAGCAGACACACCCAACAGGCAGCACCGTGCACTAGGCCCATGGCCATGGCCCTGACTTCTGAGCAGTATACTGACCTACACCCATCCCCTGGGATAGGTGAAACCTGACAGGGACACCCCTACACCCTTTGGGGAGCAGACAGTAGCTGGACACCAGTCAAAATCCCTGCTCTAAGCACCATGAGCCCTATCGCACACACACTCATCTTTCCAGGCTGAAGTATGGGCTGTGAGTACTCACCCCCTTGTGACTGCTGTGCAGCCTTCAAGCGCCCATCCAGGTCTGGGTACGCCACCGCCAGGATCCTTCGCATGAGGGGGGTCAGTGCCCGACGGGCACCCCTTCCACGTTGGGAGGACTTCCCCAGCTGGGCCTCAGTGATCTTCCGCACCCAGCGCCGCAGGTCCTCCCACCTCTTTCGACAGTGGGTGCTCCACCGGTTGTAGACCCCCAGGGTCCGTACCTCCTTGGCGATTGCATGCCAATGTGCCCTCTTCTGGTGGGCGCTGACCTAGTAGGGTGACACAGAAATGGAACACAGAGGTCAGGCACCTGAATGATGGCAACAGCTGGCAGATTGTCAGACATAGGATAGATAGTACTCCCAGACATGCAGGACAGTGGCATGCAGCATTCCATGCACCAAGCCCCATCCTGGCTCACAGGAGCACACATCTGTGCAATCCACTCCATCCATCACTCACACAGTGCCCCCCAAACCCGGACTCACCAGTACCTCTGGCCGTCCGTAGAGTCTGCCGTACAGGGGCAGGACCCCTTCCACCAGTTTCTCCAGTTCTTCCTGGGTGAAAGCCGGGGCCCTTTCCCCTGCACCACGTGGAACATCCATAGCCAGAGGCAGGCCACAGCAGTACACAGAGTGGAGTACTTGTCCGCACAGGATCAGGGAGTCAAGTGATCAAACGATGACAAAGACGCGTACGTTCCGCGGCAGTATGCACCGTCACCGCCGGAGGCGATCATGATACGCCAGGATTCCCCATTGGCATCCATGTTATCCAATGAGGGTGCGAACAGCGGTCAACACCGCCGTACACTGTGATGTCAAACGCTAGCGGTATTAGGTCACTTCCAAAACGAAGGGGCAGAACTACAGTGGACAGACATTTTGCCATCACCTACGAATCTTGAAATTCATAATACTCACAATGCTGGGCCTACTAGCCGTATGAAGCACCTAGGTCTCTATCCATTGAGTTTATAATCACACATGAATTACTCCGTTTCCTCCTAGTGATGTACATGTACATCTGTCAGGTTGCAGTTATTGTACAGACACTACTATGAAGACTGCAGTGCATGTATGTAGCAAATATGCCAGTGTATGTGTGCACATCACTCCTTTTTCTTACCCCTCATAAGTACCGACCCTTGTGGCGAGGAAGGGCACCATCAGTGTACAGACGATTTGTGGATATGGGCACCATGGTGGAGCGTCAGATCATAATCATCTACAGACTCACGCGTGCAACTATTCAGGACCTTTGTGCATTACTGGATCCTGCACTGACCACCGGAAATCGTAATCAGCATGCCATTCCAACTGCGGTGCAGGTGCTCTCTGCACTCCATTTCCTGGCCACAGCCTCTTTTCAATGACAGTGGGCATGGGTGCTGGTTTCTCACAGCCAATGTTCAGCCAGGTACTGACAAGATTTCTGAATGCATTTGTACGACATCTGCAATCCTATGTGCGATTCTGCCAAAGTGCTGACCTCCCTGCCATCAAGTCTGACTTCTATGCCTTTGCAAACATTCCCCATGTCATAGGTGCCATCAATGGCACCCACATAGCTATCATCCCCCCAAGAGTGAGTGAACAGGTGTACAGAAACAGGAAGAACTTTCACTCCATGAACATCCAATTGGTATGTACTGCAGACCAGTACATATCCCATGTGAATGCCATGTTTCCGGGTTCCGTCCATGATTCATTTGTTTTGAGGAACAGTAGTGTGCCACAGAAGATGGAACAACTACAAGTGGGCAGAGGGTGGATCATAGGTAGGTTTACCTGTCACTAACTGACACATTGCAGAAAACCAGCCTGTCTGACTAGAGACATTCCAATGACGACTCTGTATTGACCATTTTTTCTAGGTGATTCTGGCTATCCAAACTTGCGTTGGCTCCTGACACCAGTGAGGAATCCCAGGACGGAGGCAGAGAGGAAATACAATGAGGCCCATGTACGTACTAGGAGGGTGATAGAGCGTACTATAGGTCTCCTGAAGGCTAGATTCCAGTGCCTACATATCTCTGGGGGTTCCCTGGCCTATGGGCCTGATAAGGTGTGTAGAATAGTGGTGGCCTGCTGCATGCTGCACAAGTAGCAGCAAGACATTCAATCCCCTTTTGGAGGTGAAGGATGCTATAGGTCCTCATCAGTTACCTCAGAGAGGTGAGGAGAGTGATGGTGAGGATGAGGAAGGTGAACATGTCAATTCCAGGAACCAACTGATACAACTCTACTTCCAATAACTGTGTGGGACTTCAGCCTGTAAATGTGGTTAGTGACTGATACTGTAAGTGTGCCATATCATCTAGGGGGAATTGGTCATGATAGGCGAGACATGGACCTCTTCAGCATGGTACTGACAGACAATATATGCATTCCCTCCTTGCGTATTTTGAAACACACATTACCACCACCATGCACAAATTGACAATAAAGTTGTTCCCTGACAGTTGCATCCATACTCCACATTGTTCAACATTGAAGACAGGGGGCAGTGTTACAGGTGAGATATGTTGTTTATTGGTGGAATACAGTGAAATGTGCTCTGTACAGTGATGGAAGTCTTAATGGTTGGGTGTCCTCAAAAGCGACTTGGTGGCAGGCCTGTTTGATGTCATAGGTGGGTCCTATTTGTAGTTTAGTACTTTATTTAGCCCTCAACTAAGTGTAGTTGGTGAATGGGTGGGATGGTTGCTTGGCAGTAGTAGCAGTGTCAATTGTCGGAGTGGGGCTTGTTCTTCGCTGGGTTTCCAGTGCCATATCTTGGCCTGAGACTACGTTTGGGCGCCTGCTATGTAGTTTTTTGGGGTGGCATGGTTGGGCCTTGTGATTCCTGGGATGGTATTTCCTGTGCTGTTTCAGCTGCTTGGGTCATCTGTTGCTGTTTGTCCAGGGCTGTTGTGGGGGCCTTTTGTCCGGTGTGGGAGTCTGAGTGTTTGTTGACCAACTACAGCAGTGGTCCAGCAATGGTGGTCATTGTGGCATTGTGTTCTTTCCACTGCTCCATGGCCTGTTGGTGTTATTCCAGCTGCATCCTCTGACTTTGCTCCAGGGTGGTGCAATCTGTGCCAACCTGTCTTGGGTATGTTGGTAGGCCCCCAAAACCTCTGCAATGATGTCCTGGGCTGCTGCATCTATCTGGTGCCCTACCCCCTGACCCACTGGGGTACTTGACCTTGCCTGGCCCCCTGTGCCTGTGTCCCCTGCGCAGGTCTTGACGTGCCACTAGTACTGGGGCCCTCGTCTTCCTGAATGTTGGGGGTGGGAGACTGTGGCCTCTTTGGCTGTGTTCCACCTGTTTGTGCCCTGGGTCCACTAGTGTGGGTACGCCTCCCCTGGCCTGCTGGTCTTGACTGGGTGTTAGGGGTGACAGTGTTTTCCTGGGTGGGGCTGCTGCATGGTGAGCATCCAGGGCTGTGTGAGGGGCCTGCCTGCTCATCAGTGTCCAGGGATCCTTCACCAGTGTCCTGTGATGTGCCTCTGTCTCCCTGGAGTGTTGTGGCACTCCTTTTCCCCTACCATTAGGGTTGCATGGGTGGTGGTGCCTGTTGGGGGACATAGAAATGTATGTTACATATGCATGAGGGTTTGAGGTGTACTGAACTGTGCAATTTTGTGCTGGTGTGCCTTTCAGTGGCCTTCCAGGGTGCCTTTGTGAGGTGGGCATTGCATTTAGTGGCAGTGGTGGGGTTACATTGTGGTGGGGGTTATTATTCCATCGTGGGTACGTGCAGGGGTGGGTGGCTATGCACATCGGGAGTGATGTGGGCCTGGTAGTGAGTTGTGGGTGATGCAGGGTGGTGGATGTGGTGGGTAATGGCTGGGTGGGGTGTGAATCTAGGTGGGTGTGGGTGGGGTGGGGTGGTGCATGCATTACAGGTATGGTGTATATGGGGTAATTGAAGATGACTTACCCGAGTGCATTCCTCCAGTGAGTCCAGTGAGCCCCTCTGGGTTCAGGATGGCGAGTACCTTCTCCTCCCAGTCTGTGTAGTCGGGTGATGTTGGTGGTGGTCCTCCCCCAGTCTTCTGCACTGCGATGTGGTGCCTGGATGCCATGGCCCAGACCGTCCCCCGCAGGTCGTTCCATCTCTTGCGGATGTCGTCCCTGGTGCTTGGATGGTGTCCCACTGCATTCACCCTCTTCACAATGGTCTGCCACAGCTCCATTTTCTGGGCGATGGGTGTGTGCTGCACCTCGGACCCGAATATTTGTGGCTCCACTTTTAGGATCTCGTCCACCATGGTCCTTAGCTCCCTTTCGGTGAAGTGTGGATTTTGGGGGGGGACATGGTGAGGGTGGTGGATGGCGTCGGGACTGGGGACGGGGTTTGGGTGCTCCTGTGTGGGTCGATATGCGTGTCCTGTCTGCTGACGTTCTCTGTCTGGCTCTGGTGCTCTCCGTCTTCAGGTCCTGGTTTTGTTGCAAGGGATTGTGGGGTGTGTCTTGGGGTGTTTTATGGTGTTCTGGATGTGTGTCAGGTATGTGGGTGCTAAGCCTAGCCAATGTGTGCACTGGTTGCTGTTCGGCCCACTTGCCGCCCGTGGCGGTCGCAGCTGCCAATGGTCGTCCGGCCTCCACTGTCCACCGAGGTGATTTGTGCATCATTATTTTGAGGGCGGTATGTGGGTGTGCTTGGCGGTGGCGGGGTGGGGTGGGCCGGGATTCCCGCCGACAGGGTCCTGGCGGGGAGTGGTGGTCTGGGAATTTTTGGCAGGGTTGGGTTTTTCGATCATTACATGGGGGTTTCCATTCGCCGCCGCCGCCGGGATTCTGTTCACCGCCGCCACGGCGGTCGGCGGTCTTTCCCGCCATGTTCATAATGACCGCCTTAATGCCTGTAACTTTTCCCCACATGCCCAGGGTTTCCCCACAACATCCCTGGGTGTCAAAAAGATCCCGCATTGCAGTGAGGAACCAATGCTGCATGCCGGAAATCGACTCAAAGCCCCTTACAGCGTGGAAAGAAATGATGCACACCCTATTTGTACATGCATCTCCTTCTGTGCGGTCTCCGTGCGTGTTATTTTTGACGCAAACCAGGTACTTTGTGAAACTAAGAGACAACTGTTCATTTCTAAGATTTAAGACTCTTTTTAATGTTGCAAAAGTGATATCTCAATGTCTGCTTATTGAATCTTTATTGTTTTGACCTTAATTTAACCAGATAAATATCCTGTATTTTTCTAAACCTGTGTGGTGTATTTATGTGGTGTTTTCACTGTGTTACTGTATGATGTGTTGCACAAATACCTTACACATTACCTTCTAAGTTAAGCCTGACTGCTCAGTGCCAAGCTACCAGAGGGTGGGCACAGGATAATTTGGATTGTGTGTGACTTACCCTGACTAGGATTGTGGTCCCTATTTGGACAAGGGTGTATACCTCTGCCAGCTAGAAACCCCATTTCTAACAGTGCCCTTTCCCATGTTCCCTCTACCCCCTCTCAAATGCAAGAGGCCCCATCCACATCCCAACCCATCCATTCCACACACCTGCCCCGTTCAAATACCCATACCCATCCTCCAAAGAAAAAGCCCACCCCTCCCAAACCCAAACCCACCCAGCCCAAATTCGACTCCACCCCACCCAAGAATGATCTCTGAGGTGCCTGCCTGCCCACTTTATGCCCCTTCCTGCGAAGGTTCCCTGTCAGTGATTGGAGTCAAGGCTGGGCACAGTACCGTGCATGGACTTTGGTATGGACTGACCAATGGCTTTTGATCATAATTCTAGATCTAATAAACCCAAGGCATTGTTTTTAGGTGCGCATTTCTCCTGCCATTACTTTTATACCTTTTTGTTGTTTCTGAGTAACTTGTGTTGTATGCATGCAGTTGTGTGTGTTTCACCCTGATTGCTTATCCATTTGCTGTTGTTTGCAATATATGATTTTGTGGACAGTACTGGTGTCACCCAGCACAAGGGCAGATGCTTATTGTATGGATAGGTGGGTGGTAATCCAATTGGGGTGTCATTGCATTGTGTTCTGTTTGCTATGGCAATTATTTCATCTTGTGTTGGCCAATGTCAGCATGTATGGTGTTGGAATTGTCCCCCTCACATGGATTGTACATTCATCCCACGTATGGAAGCTAGAGCTTTCTTTGTCCACACATGGAGGGTGTTCAATTTTGCTACTTTCCTTTGCATTTGACTGACAATGTGTCCATTCTGATGTGGGCACCCTGCAGATACTTCATCTAGATGTTCGGCACATTCTGTTGCTGTTGTATTTGCTTTCTTAACTTGCCATTACACATTTGAAAGATTGATATGTCACTTGGCTGTTCCATTGTTTGTCCCTGAGATTCATGAAGGCCCAGGTCCTGTAAAATGTTGTTTTAGATGCATGTGCAAAGTATAATTTATCCCAGGGCAGCATCCTTCCAAGAGTTCACCTGATGCCGCCATCCCTATTGCGCAGGTATTGTTTGCGTTGTGGGCCTTGGATATTTGTTTCACAAAATATTGTGTATCCCATTGATCTTCCATTGTGTTGCAAAATGGGTGATGTGTGGATCAATTAGAGGGATGTTTAATGTGAGGGATATTTGCATTCCATGTCTCATCCATACATATGTTTCTTCAATCTGACGACAGCCCAAGGCATGTGAGGATTGTGAGAGTCTCAGTTGAATTGGTAGATGTGATGTTGCTGTTGTTTGACACAATGTTCTGTACAGTTCACGGTCCCTCTGCCGAGGTTAAGCAAATGTGTATTTTTGTGGAGTGTGCTGGTACAGTGTTAGTGACCTGCCAAAAGGGGGGCGTTTAATATCTGTGAGGTAATAGCAGGTAGATGTTTTGTCTTACCATTGGTTGCGTCCACGGTGGCATGGTTTTTGGGCTCTATCGATGAGCAGCAGTAGGATGTGTGTGATGGGCTCGATGATGGCACAGGACATGTTGCTTTCTTTATACTCTGCTTCCGCCTGCTGAGATGTGGTGGTTGGACTGTCACGGTTATTTTGGCAGTGAGCAACATCATAATATGTCCAGCGGAAACACTGGCTCTGTTGTCCTGGTTTGCCTGCCTCACCACTGCGGCGGTCTGTGCTGCCTGGCGGTGCCAGCAGGATCGCTGTGGTCTTTCTTCTATGGGACCGTCAACATCGTAATACGTTGGCCTGACCGCCATGCCGATGCCGGTCAGACCGCCGCCACCAACATGGCCGTGCACGGACTGCCAAACTCGTATTCAGGCTCTTAGTCTTCCACACTCCCTCATTTACAATAGTATAAGGAGATCCTGAATCAGCATACACTTGCACCTCAACTCCCCCAATCGTCATCATGCACAATGGTTTCTTTTGTCACCTTGTTTTTCATTAATGTTTAAAATGAATAACTCTTCAGATTGGCAGTGTTATTTGACTCAGTATCACAGTGCATAATTTTCATGACATTACTCTCATCCTCACTAGAACTTCCCTCATCCACACAATTTTCTTTATAACTTTTCTTTTTCTTGCATACCCTAGCAAAATGCCTAATAAACCCGCACGCCAAACATTTCTGTTTCACTGCAGGACAAAATTTACTTGAGGCTAGATATGACCCTCTATCATAACGATAACACTTAAGACTGTCCTTCTTATTAGATTCATGTACTTTAGTATTTTCTCTCTTCAGCTTACTAGACCCTTTGTTTTTAATTGTACTTATCACTTCCTCTTGAATATCCTTTGACTCTTCTTTGAGAGCTTTAGCACTGCGGCTGGACAACTCCTCCTTTCTCACTAAAGCTAAAATATCTGCAACCCCATTGATCCTCAATCTCTCCTGAATAGCTGGCTCACGAGTATGCAAAACAACTTGATCCCTTATAAATTGTTCTTGTACATGATCAAATTTGCAATCCCCTGCCAATTTCTTAAGCCCAGCTACATACTCATCAATAGCCTCTCCCACTTCTTTTTTTCTTTGAAAAAACGTATCTCTCACAGTACCAATACAGACTTTTGGGGCAAAATGGTGGTCAAAATCTCTCAAACCTTCATCAAAAACATTTACATTCCCTCCCCCTGTTTTTGTTTTTTGTCATTTGTTCATACACCTTTAACCCTTCTGATTCCATTGAGTGCAAGAAAATCTTTTTTTACACTTCGGTTTCATTTTGGCTTTTTTGTCAATAGTTTCTAGAAAGTTTAAAAAAATAAGCCTTCAATTCAACCCTTTTCATACATGTGTTACCACCTGCAGGCCAAAATGTTTGTGGAGGTTGTAATGCAAAGTTTTGTGCTGCCATGGTACAAATGGGTATAATAATTCAAAAGAACTAGTCTGTTGTATATTGTGTATGTGCCCCTGAAAACATATGCAGTGTCCTTTCTTCACCCAACGAGGGACTAGTCCATTGCTTAGAGTGGAGGATAAATTATAATGATAGTTCAGAAGAACCATTGCTGCTCCAGTTCATTGGAGGGGTGGGAGTGGCAGTAAGGTGGGAGTAGGGGAAGCTAAGCGTATACATCTGGTGGCTGAATTACACAATGTGAAACCAGAAAACTTGGGATTAATCCTGGCTTTGCCGTTTAACCAAACTGTTTGATCCTAGGTTATTGCTTTATTTCACTTTCCTACTTTTTCATTACTATTGCATACAACAGGGCTTTGAAATACATGACTTCAGGATGTGCACTGTACAAAACCTTTCCATGTGTTTGATTTAATAAACTATGATGTTGTTCATGAATAAGAAGAACCCAGGCCTCCCAAAGAGTGCACATACCAACTGGCTTGCTTCTTAGTTCACTGTTGGCAAAGTTGATAGGTTGGGGGGAAGACTTATGTTTCCAAATTCATGTTAAAAAACTATCAATTAAAAAAAAATACTTCTCAGGGCCTAGACTGATGTACTAAAGTGAAACGGTTCTGCATGTTAATAAAATTCACTTTTTGAATTTTAAAAAACTCTATGATATTTTTACACTTTGGCTGCAAAATGTCTTCAAAAATTAAGCTGTTCCTAAAGTGGTGCAGGACACCCAAATCACTTCCTTATTTAACTTCAATTAACTTTTAAATAAATACTTGGCTGTTTATTTAACATATTTTTGATATTAGTGCTGAGTGGAGAAAACAGCAGCCCAGTGCTGCTGTTGACCAGGTGGCCGCATGCAAAGGTCAGGAGGCAGCATGAGGCCTCCAGGCCCCACTTTAAGTATCACTGGATTAGACAAATTAGAGTTTATTTCCAAGTTGAAACACCAATTCATAGAGCAGCCATCCAGCCTTGGGTCCTTCACTCCAACTACCATCTCCAAGTTCCTAGAACATGGACTCAGAACCACTACAAGAGCATGCAATGGAATGAAGGGAGCCATTACAAAGAGAACACTATGCGTATTACACAGTAAACAATGTGTGCACATGTGCACCAATGAAAATACAATGAAATACATTAGAACAGTTGTTCCCAACCTGTGGTCCGGAATCCCCTGGGGGTCCTCGAAGCCTCTCCAGGGGTCCGCAACTGCTTAGAAAATTAAATATTATTAACAGATTAGGTCCCCAGCTTTCAGTAATGACTCATTGGGGTATCCCTGGATTACAATAATGATTCAGTAGGTGTCCCCGGATTCCAGTAATGATATAGTGGGGGTGCACAGAAGTCAAAAGGTTGGGAACCACTGCATTAGAACATATTAGACAGTGACGTAGAGAGAGATTTTGTTCACTTGACTATGGACGTGTGGAAAAGTGCACTACACACAGTCTACATGACTGTAATAGCTCAGTCAGTATCTTTTCATTCTGAAGGTAACTGTAAAGGACATTGGACTACGCCAGCAGGCAATATTATGTATGCAAAGTTTTGATGGCCACACTTAGGAAACATCAGATGTGCATTTCAAATTGGGTTCTGTAAGCTCTGAATGACTGCATGGGTATCTTTTGAGGTTAGATTTGTTACAGCAGACAATGGTAGCAATGTAATTGATGCTCTCAACCTATTGGTTTTAGTCACATTCCATGTTTCGCACATGTATTTAATTTGTTTGTTGCCCACTTTGTTAAGGGTGCAACAATTTGGCTGAGTTGAGAAGAGGGCACCTTTTCAGCGCAAAACACCTTTTGCGCTGAATAGTAAATACCATGTACCCCGGTGCTGTGCGCCGACACAAAGCATTAATAAATTAGCACCCTAGTTTCAAGTAAATGGTTGTGTCATTGATTGATTTAAGAATTAGCACAAAGTAGAATTTCAGACTTACCACTAGAAAATTGACTATCACCAAGTGTCTGAGCAAATCGATTGATTACTGAGGAACAGTTTAAAATGCATATACGGCACTGTGTACCTGCAATGCTCGATGTCTACTAGTAGTCTAATAATCAAGCCCTAGATGCAGATTGCTAAATAGATATTTAGCTCAACAAATACCGTGATTATATTTTAATTTTCCCAGTATAGTCGGTTGTATGTATGACCAGTTCAAGGACCCTGGCGTAATGAGGATCTCTTGCCTTTTGTTAGAAAACAAAATAGCAGTGTGTTGTTCGTTTGATGCTATATTGCAGCCAGCTATGTTTGTCTTTTTTTATTGAAGCAACCAATCTATCTGCCCGTCGTTTACATGCTGGAAAAGAGAAGGAGGGGTATGAATTATTCATGCTATTGGAAATTGGATCTTTCCCCTTTGTTAGTGATAAATAGCTTCGATGTTTTGCAGCCCCTATTCAGGCATAAACCAACATAAAAAGAAACAGGGTACCCTTGTAAAAAAAAAAGAAAAAACCTGCTCTGATTTCCATCATATCCTGGATAATTCAAGCAGGTTATCTTTTGACATGATACGAACAGGCAATGTTTCTTAATAGGAGAGGTGGTTTGGGCTCCAGAAGTAATGCTATTGCCAGTTTGGCTGCTTCAGTAAAACATCAGCTGCCTTTTGATACAGATGCAGTTGCTTGGCTGTCGATTCCGTGGGGTACAATTTCTTAAGTTGAGAATTCCAGGTTGAACTGTATTCAGAGATTTGGACACTTTTAGGACCAACTCAGCTTTTCATCCCCCTGTAGTCAATTCAATGAATACGAATTAGTTGGATAATAGCAACTCTTCTTTTTATAGTGCTACAAAGTGCCACAAGGAAGGTAGCAAACACTCTATGAAAACGCAAGTAATTATTATTTTCTTAAGTACAAGGATGTGGATCAAGATGTTCATGGGACTGGGAGGATTCTTTCGTCCAGGGATGCTGAACATTGTTACTTAATGGTCCAAGCCAGACTTTCAGGAAGGGGCTGAATTCACAAAAACATGAAAATATCCATCTTTGTATGGGTGCACATTTCCACACTGATGGAATTCACAAAGGGTTACCAGCGTACAACTGGAAATCTATGAAGTTCTTTAGAGCAGTTTGCGTGACCACAGTGCAACAAAACCATTTCTTCAGTTCCTAAATTCCTTACATATTTTTCCATATATCTACTTCTCACGGTGGTCCGGGCCTCTCTCAAAAAGCACTACAACTATTACCAATTAGCTAGCCACAAAGTTTGCTGATAGTAATATCCACAGCCATTTATACACACATTTGAACACAGCTATCAACATTGTTATACATTTATCATGCAAAATTATCAGAAGTGCTGAAAAAATTGTGACTCATCAGAAAAATTCGTACTCTGCTGATACTGTGATATGGTCAAACATTCTTTCTCAGGGTAAGATGAGCGCCATTTTGATCAAACAAGCATTTGAGTTGTTCACTCAAATAAGTTTAATAATCACCAGTTTACGATCACTATTATTCTTGCAGTGAGAAAGTCAGTCAGCAGACCCTCATATGGTATTCACAGCCCCCAAGAGCCATCAAACACAGTAGCACAGAACCAGAATTGCAAATTAGGCACTACTGGCATTAAATCTCACTTAGCTCGAGCTTTATCCTTAGTCCCAAACATTGGTCTTAGGTTAGGCCCAAACCCCCAAACCCCCAAACGTATGTTGTTCATCCATGCACATCAAGGCATGGAGTGCTGGGTGTGTGGAATAGAGTATGGTATCTACCACACCAATTAAACACTATTAATTGCATTGTGGTGAGGTATTTATCAAATGTGATAAATATGTTCGATTCGGAGTTTTCAACCTGGAAATTAGGCATACCTTGCAGAATCGGAATTTAACACATTGAGTTCCAGATCTTTTTACCAGGCCTTTACTCCACCAATATATTTTGGCAGATTTAATATGTCACAAAACTGTCAAGGGAAAACTGTGAGAATGGGATAGTTATCACACAACCCAGTATTCCAATCCCCTGATCTGATTTCACCCTTGAACTTGATATCAGGCCTATGTTTTTAATTATGGAGATAGACATTTCCTCATTTTTAAAGGTATAAATCACATTGATTCACTCCCTCCTACTACTGAGATCTTCTCAAATGCATCTGTACCACGTGTCGGTGCTCATTTTCTCTAATTCCTATGCTTCAAAACCATCTGTTCCTCATCCAGTAAATCACAGGTACAAGCATATCAGAATAGCACTGTATATCACCCCAAATGAAGGAAGGATGCTTGTTTGTAAAGTGCTCTAAGTGCCAAACTGGGAGTCCTGCCATTCGTATGAACGCACAGCAGTAATCAAACCCCAGACGTCTACTGGCTATGGAAAAGCCACATCTTCAAGATTTTTTTGAATCTTTGTTAAATCCATTTTAATCCTTTAAAAAATTGACATTTCATTAAAACATTAGTGCAGCAGGTAATAAACAGATCTGCACTCATTGTAGGATCTGCAGACTCTAGAAACAACAGACATAAAAAGGTATGTGTCTAGAATCATAGTGATGGGAATCTGAAGGTAAGGAACTCCAGCCAATGTAAAGCATTGAGATTAGGAGATGCAGACGTAACGCTGCTCAAATGCAAAACTAGTCAAACTTTCTTGTTTGGAATGATTTTAGAACAGCATTTCCATAGGGAGGAGATTATCACATGACCACCTGCTTATGAACAGTTTGAAGGAGCAGTGAGATGGCTTCTCTCATACTTTTGAGACGCAAAAGAAATTCGAATTCACCCTTTTAAATTGCGGACCCAGAACGGGGGTCAAACAAGATACACCCCAAGTTCCATGTAGCAGACATAGGAATTGGCACTGTAGAAAAAGATTCTGGCCACAAGCCATCTTACTAAATAGACTAGCCACAAATTATTAAGTCCTCGGTCTTATCTGAGTTTAACTTAACTCCTTATAACTATTGACTATCCTGGTGACTGCAGAGGATAAGCACTTATGTAACTGACCTCAACTAGCTACTGAAATACTATGTTTCTTTAGAATAATGTAAGTGGCAGTCACACTGTGATAGAAATTAAACTCAGAGGGAAGTCACATAAGTATTAACCGGTTGTACAATGTTATGACCCATGCATTTACCACACATGCCTTTAATATACATTTTTTAGAACGCATGCATTTATCACACAACAGCCTTAACCACACATGCCTTTACCACAGAGGTAAGTATAAATAAGGTATGTGAAATATACGTACACATATGTATGTGAGTACCCCCTTGAATATACATAGAGCCCTGCGGTATGGGATCCCCAAAGCCTGATGGGGCTTAGGGAGGGGGCCACATTGCCCCATCCCCTTTAAAAGAGATATGGCCCTGGGGGAGAGGGTCCCCAGAGCCATTCTAAAGGCTTTAGGAGGGGGGCCATGTGGATCCCTTTCCCTTACAAAAAATACATAGCTGGGAAATGGAGTCCCCAGTGCCTAATAAGGCTCAGGGAGTGGGGCAACTTGGTCCACCTACCCTTTGAAAAACATATGACCTTGGGATCCCCAGGGCCTAATGGGTTTAATGAGGTTTAGGAAGGAGGGGACACATGGCACGATCCCCTTTTAAAAACAGAAGGCCCTGTTGGAGGGGTTTGCTGCAGGGCCTCTCGGCAGTGCACGGTGGGTATTGGCCTCACATATGGTAATAAAATATTACTTTTTGTTAAAAAAAACCTCAGAAATTCACTTAAAAAAAGGTTAAAGTAACTTTAATGTTAGTTGTGGTAAAAAGATCAGTTTTTGTTTTAAAAAAATCTTAGAAAGTCACTGAAAAAAACAAAGGTTAAAGTAACGGTATGGTTAGGTGAATATGTTAGTGACAACATTAATGTTTGAACTGAAAAAAACATAGAAATTCATTAGTTATAGTTAACAGGGCTACCTATACCTTGTGCCCCCAAACAGCACTGCTAACTATAACTGGTGATTATTTTTTTTTAGTTCAAAACGTTAATGTTGTCACTGACATATTCACCTGACTATAATGTTACTGTTATATAATGTTACTTTAGCGTTTTTTTTTTTTAAAGTGATAAATAGATATATATTTATATATGGGCAAGGTCAATGTGTGTGGCCGAAACATGTAATGGGAGACGAGGAGCACAAACAAAATTGCTAGAAACGTGAAAGCGGTCTGTGACTGGAGTTTGTGGAGGAACGACGGGAGAGGGGTTGAATACATGTGAGTATATATACATGTTTGTATATATATAAATAAATGTATATATACACACATGTGTATGTATGTACATATATATTTATATATATATATATATATATGAGTTTATATATATATATATATATATAAATATGTATATGTATATATATATACATATATATATATATCTATGATTAAATATATATATATATATATATATATATATATATATTTATGGTGTAAATGTATATATACACATTCATATACCTTCCTTAACTACACTTACCATGCGTGGTAAAGGTATTCATTGTAAAAGCACCAACAAAACATGCATGGTTAACACGTGTGATAAAAGCTGAGTGGTGAAGGCACTGCATGGCTAATGCCGGGTTGTAAGGGATGTTTCCTATGTTAAACAGGATAAGGAATAAGGTGGAACCCTATGGAGCCCCATATTTATTCATCAGAAAGTAAGAAATGTAGGTCGCGAGAGCACCAGCTTGCATCCATTCCTCTCAGGCTATTCCAACCATGGTAAAATCTGTCTTCTCATTCCCACAGCTTTAAGCTAATGTTAGATCTGGCACCCTTGGCATGGCTTCCCCTGACTTTTTGTCTGTGCTTCCTGTATTTTTGACTATGTGCTGGACTTCGTTTTTGCTGGTTTTGGTACTCTGGGCACTTTACCACTGCTGATCAGTGCTAAAGTGCAAATGCTCTCTGTGTAAACCGTATTTATAATTGGCTTTTCCCTGTGCAAAATATCTGATTGACTAGTAAGTCCCTAGTAAAGTTCATTTGAGGTGCCCAGGGCCTGTAAATCAAATGCTACTAGTGGGCCTGCAGCACTGATTGTCCACCCACATGAGTAGCCCTGTAAACATGTCTCAGACCTGTCACTGCACTGTCTGTGTGTGCAGTTTTGCACTGCCAATTCGACCTTGCAAGTGTACCCACTTGCCAGGCACAAACCTTCTGTTTTACTACATGAAAGTCACCCCTAAAGTAGGCCCTAGGTAGCGCCATAGGCAGAGTGCAGTGTATTTAAAAGGTAGGACATGTACTGGGGTGTTTTACATGTCCTGGCAGTGATTTACTGCCCAATTCAGTTTTCACTATTGCAAGGCCCATCTCTCCCACAAGTTAACATGGGGACTGCCTGTAAACATCTTTTAAGTTCAATTTCCCATTGGATTAGGTAGATTTGTGGAGTTTGGAGTCTCTGAATACACAATTTAAAAATACATCTTTTGGTAAAATTGTTTTTTAGATTGTCAGTTTGAAAATGCCACTTTTAGAAAGTAGGCATTTTCTTGCTTAACCCTTCTGTGCCTCTGCCTGCCTGTGGAATCCACGTCTGGGTCAGACTGACGGTTGGGCTGTTTGTGAATTCCCTCTACACAGTGACACAAAGGGAGCTGAGGAGTATCCTGCATAGCCTGATGGGTCTTCTGGGCTAAAGTGAAGAGGAAGTAGCTGACACTTACACCTGAAAGGGCTGTGCCTTTGTTCACACAATGCAGTCTCCAACCCCCTGGTGTGTGTCTGGGGCCAGGTCTGGGCAAGGCAGGATCTTGTGAACAGAGACTTTCCTTTAAAGTTTGCCTACTTCAAAGGCAGAAGTGAGTATAAGTAGTGGACCCAAAACCCCAGTCTTTTAGATTACTTCTGGATCAAGCTGAACCTCTGCTAAGGAGAAGGGCTGAAGAGCTGGAGGAGGAGTACTGCCCTTTTGCCTGTGCTGTGAGTGTGCTTTGCTGGGTTGGCCTGCAGTTGCTGCTTCTACCATAGAGAGGCAAAGACTGGACTTTGCTGTGTTTTCCTGCTTGTGAAGCCTCTCCAAGGGCTTGGATTGAGCTTGCCCCCCTGTAACGAAGTCCCAGGGCTATCAAAGACTTCTTCTGGCAGCATATGGACTCTCTTGCTGAGACTCCTACCATGCCAAGTGGTGCCCTTTCAAGTCCCTAGGCCCTTGAAAGGAAAAGCTAGTGAAACCAAGGCTGAAATCCCTGCGCTGGAGTCGAGCGGGGAAAAATCGATGCAGCACCTGCATCACGGCTGAAAAATCAATGCTACACCCGCTTGCGGCTGCTGAAATCAATGCAACACCTACATTGTGGCTGGAAAATCAACGCGACACCCGCTTGTGCTGCAGAAATCAATGCATCTCCCATGCAGCACGGCTTCTTCGCCATCGTGCATCAGGATTTCGCACGCATCATCGCTGGGCATCAAAACCAAAGTGAACCTGCATGGACCGAGGCTGCCTGTCTGGAAATCAATGCATTGCTCTTCTGCGGCAGAGAAAAACTATGCATCCCCTACCCGACCGGAGATGAATCAACACACGGCCTCACTTACGAGTCAGGATTCGACATATCGCTTACTTTTGTGACGCACGCCCGCCCGTGTGGCTTTATTTTTGACACATACCTGGTACTTTGTGTAAAAACATTGCAGCCATTGATTTCTATAGATTAAGACTCTTTTTAATTTAAAAATTCATTCACACATTGCCTCCTAGATAAGCCTGACTGCTTGTGCCAAGCTTCCAAGGGGGTGAGCAGGGGTTATCTGAGCTGTGTATCTCCATTGCCCTAACTAGAGTTAGGGTCCCTGCTTGGACATAGTGCAAACTGACTGCCAACCAGAGACCCCATTTCTAACAGCTAAGATAACCAATATAAATATACAGAGATTAAGTTAGTCAAACATAGCCAAGTGATCTAATAAAATGAGTGCCACTCTGCCATTTTTCTCCAGGGTGCATCTGTTATCCTCAAGTGTAGCTACCCTGGACAATTTCCTTCTGTGGCTGGGGTGGAAGCCTGCCTGAGAAGACCCCAACATGTTGTGTGATTCAAGCTATTGCACATGTTGCTGGGTAACATTCTTTTCTACTATCTTGATAGTTGAAAAATAGAATCACCAATAATTAGCAAACATATTAGGATCTGCTGTGGCCATCTCATTTACAAGTCCACTGGCACCTTCCTGCTTACCAATTACCAGACTTTTACATTGCCTAGTATTAATTTTCTAGTAGTGGCAGTGACACTTGCCAGAGTGACTTGCATCTGCCTTCCCATTTACCACTATCAATGCAAATTTATTTTTGTATCTATCTGTTACCTGGTCTGCTCTCTGCTGTACCATACAAATTACCAAAACTCTAAAAGGCAGATGAGAATAGGGAGAATTAGGTTTTTGTTGAGTTGTTACACAGGTGAGCGAAGACAAAAGACAGGGGCTCTCATTATGAACACGGCGGTAAACACCGCAACGCCGGCGGTGGCAGTAACAACCGCAAACAGATGTGTGGTCCAAACCGCCAAATAATGAACCAACTGAAACACAGGCATCCTGAAAACCACTCACCGCCAGCAGAGGAGTGCCGACAACGATGGCAGAGCCCGCCCACAGGCCGCCGGAAAGGCCCTACCCCCCCATCAAATAATGAAGCACTAGACCGCCGTCAGTTCCGGGGCGGGAACCACCGCCACGCAAAGCCAGGCGGAAACAAACTAAATATAAGGAAACACTCACCTGAGGCCCACAAAACACGCCGAAGCAGAGATGGAGAGAGAGTTGCAGATCATGCCAGCCTGCTCCTTGCCATATACCTCCACGACGAGACCGCAGACGAAGACGATGACGGTAAGTACCGCAACCTACAAAACAAGGGAAGAAAGGGCACAGTTACATACCCACCCACTCTACCCACCCTGTAACTCTCCCACAACCCTTCACAGCAGCACAAGCCATACACCCCACAGCAAGAGGTACTTACCCGACACAAGGCAAATCCAACCTGCCCAAAGTACATACATGTGCCCCACACCCACAAACAATGAGGCGAGAGATCACGGATCCAGAGTGTGCCTCTAACAACACAGGCCACACATTAACCTTTATTATGCTCACAGAGCAACAGAAGTGCTTCGAAGGCCAATGGCCAGTCCATAGGAAAACAAGTCAGATGGGCCACAATGGCCCCAACTTGACTCCCACAAGTGCTACGGTACTCCACCTCATAGGGGCAACAATGGGGCATCCAGGCACCTCAGGGAACAGGGGCAATGGGTGGTGGGGTGGGGATTTACGAGGGGGGGTGGGCTTAGATTTTCATTTGGCAGGTGGAGGGGTTTTGGTTTTGCCCTTGGAAGGTGGGGGAGTGGGGTTGGACCCGGGGTGGCAGATGGACCTTGTTCAGCACGGGGCTTCTTCCTCTCTGGGGAAGGGGCACAGGAATGTGAAGGGCGGACAGGGGCGGGCTGTGACGTGGGGGGGAGTGGACAGGGCAAGGAGGTGAGCACGTTTAGAGATGAGAAGGGGTGGGCCAGTGGGTTGGAATAGGTCAACACAAGAGAGGAAAAGTTTCTTAGGTGCAATTGGGGTGGACCTGGAGAAAGGCGTGGGAGTGGAGGTAGAGGGAGTGGTCGTAAGAGATGTAGGTGTGCGTGATGTGGGTGCAGGTGACTGGACAGTATGCTGAGGTGTGGTGGATGTGTGGTGGGTGTGTGTTTTGGTGCATTTGAGTGTCTTGGGAGGAAGGGGGTGGACAGAGTGGGACAAGAGAGGCTGCCAGTGTAAATGGATGTTGTCTGGGTGTCTGCAAGTCGGGTGAGTGTGCTGCATGTGTCAACTAAAGTCAGTGTGGTGAGTGCAGGTGTGGTGTCTGGGGTACATGAATGGATGTGTGCTATTGTGGTGACTGCAGGAATAGGGTCAGCAACTTTGAATGAGGGTGCAGTGCCTGTGGGTGTGCATGTACTGGGGACAGACACGGAGGCAGAAGAGGTGGACACAATGGTGGAAGTGGATGTTGGTGTGTGTGCGTGTATATGTTGGCTGTGTGTATGCTTGTGGTGGGAGGTGTGGTGCTTGTGTTTTGAAGTGTGCTTCTTGTGTATTGAGGTGTGTGCCTGCGTGTCAGAATGTGTGCTTTGGACGGGGGGAGGGAGTGGGGTGCTGGAAGGGGTAGAGGTGGTTGGAGGGGGGACGGAATGACCAGAGACACCGTCCAAGAGGAGGCCAGAGCCTGAAGAGATCTCTGTAGGCCAGGCACGGCACCGTGAATGCCATCCAGGTAGGCATTGGTCTGCTGCATCTCTGATGCTAGCCCCTGGATGGCATTGACAATGGTTGTCTGCCCTACAGAGATGGTTCTCAGTAGGTCAATAGCCTCCTCCATGAGGGCAGCAGGGCTGACTGGGGCAGGGGAGGAGGTGCCTGGGGCGAAGGAGACACCCACCCTTCTGGGTGAGCGGGCACGCACAACTAGGTGGGGAGCAACAGGGAGGACGGTGATGGTGTGAGTGGTGGCGGACGATGACACAGTAGGGGTGGGCCCACTAGGGTCCTCCACCACCAGGGAGCTCCCAACGGAGGAGGTATCGGAGTCACTACCTCCAGTGGTAGTTGCCTCCCCTGTGGTATTCCCTTCGCCCTCCAACCCACTGGTCCCCTTGACATCGGACTACTCTGCCTCCGAGGATCCGTGAACCGCTGCATCCCCACTCACCGATGCCCCAGCTTCCTTTGCCAGATGATGCTGATGTACACAGACAACACAAGAGAACAGGGATGGGGAGACAAAACAGGAGAGAAATTGTAAATAGCTGAATGGAGGTACATTAGTGGTCCACACATACACCCACCCAGAAAACCCTCCAACAGGCAGCACCTAACGCTATACATATGGCTATGCCCCAGACTAGTGGACAGAACCCTGCTCTACAGCCATTCCCCAAATTAAGGACCTGACGTATTGTTGACTTGAGCCAAACACCCCTACTCCCCACAGGGGCCATTATGTAGCTGGACTTTTGTCAGTCCCTGCAACTAGATAGCATAACTACGAATGCACACACATATCCATCAAGGGGCCAAAATATGGTATGTGTACTCACCCCCTTGTGACAGCTGTGCAGCCTTCAAGCGCCCATCCAGGTCCGGGTACGCCACCACCAGGATGCATTGAAGAAGGGGGGTCAGTGCCCGACGGGCACCCCTTCCCCGTTGGGAGGACTTCCCCAGCTGGGCCTCGCAGATCTTCCTCGCCCAGCGCCGCAGGTTCTCCCACCAGGAATGCAGTGGGTGCTCCACCGGTTGTAGACCCCCATGGCCCGCACTTCCTTGGCGGTGGCATACCAAAGTCCCCTCTTCTGGTGGGTGCTTACCTATAAGGGACACACAGAAAAGTAACACTGAGGTCAGACACTGGCCAATCTTATACAGCTGGCTATACTTCCACTATGGGAATGGACATTTCATACCGCCGGACAGCACACACACACGCAGCATGTCAGGAACCCTGGACCATACAATGTCACAAGTGCACACATGTATGCAGCCAACACCTACCACTACACACATCCATGGCCCCCAATCCTCCTACTCACCTGTACCTCTGGACAACCGTATAGCTTGGCGTACAGGGCCAGGACCCCGTCCTCTTGGGTGAAGGCCAGGGCCCTTTCCCCTGCAACAAGTGCCATTTCCATGACCAGAGGCAGGACACAGCAGTACACTCAGTGGAGTACCTGCATGCACAAGATCGGGGAGTACAGTGAAGTTGGGGTGACGACTTTGCGTACGCACCTCAGCGGTGTGCACCGTCCCCGACAGTGGCGATCATGATACGCTAAGAATCCCCATTGACAACCATGTCAACCAATGATTTTGCGCACAGCGGTAAACACCACCTTACGCTATTACGTCAACCACTAGCGGTATGAGGTCACTTCCACCACAACACTTCTGGATTACAGGGGGCAGACATTTTGGCCTTAACTACGGAGTTGTAAACCTCTCATCTGCACAACGCAGGCCCTATTGTCCACTAAACATCCATAGGCATGTAACAATAAACATCAACTCACCTGACCAGCCCTGATATATCATTGTGGTCATGTTGCTGTTATGTCACAAACACTATGCATTAGTCTCGTCGACAATGGTGCCAGCAATGCTGAATGTGAAACAATGTGTGCAGATGTATGTGTGTTCCTCACATGTGTTTTCAACTCCTCCTTGGTACAGACCCTTGTGGCGAGGAAGGGCCCCATTGGTGTACAGACCACTTGTTGATTTGCGAACCATGGTGGAGTGTCACATCATTATCAATTACAGACTCACTTGTGCAACTATTCATGAACTTTGTGCATTACTGGATCCAGCACTGACACCGGCAAATCGTTATCAGCATGCCATCCCTACTGAAGTGCAGGTGCTCTCTGCACTCCATTTCCTGGCCACGGGTTAATTTCAAGTGACAGTGGGCATGGGTGCAGGTTTTTCACAGCCAATGTTTAGCATAATACTGTCAAGATTCCTGAATGCATTTGTACGACACCTACAGTTCTATGTGAGGTTTCCCCAAAGTGCTGACCTCCCTGCCATCTAGTCGTACTTTTATGCCTTTGCCAACATACCCCATGTGATAGGTGCCATCAATGGCACCCACATAGCTATCATCCCCCCAAGAGTCAGTGAACAGGTGTACAGAAACAGGAAGAACTTTCATTCCATGAACATTTAATTGGTGTGTACTGCAGACTAGTACATCTCACATGTGAATGCCATGTTCCCTGGTTCAGTCCATGATTCCTTTGTGCTGAGGAACAGTAGTGTGCCACACAAGATGGAACAACTACAAGAGGACAGAGGGTGGATCATAGGTAGGTGTTTCTGACACTTATTGCCACATAGCAGACAGCCAGGCTGTCTGCCTTTGTGGGTTGTCAATGAAAGTCCTGTTTTGCCCCTTTTTCTAGGTGATCTGGCTATCCCAACTTGCGTTGGCTCCTGACACCAGTGAGGAATCCTGGAACAGATGCAGAGAGGAATTACAATGAGGCCCATGGATGTACTAGGAGGGTGATAGAGCGCACAATAGGTCTCCTGAAGGCTAGATTTCGTTGCCTACATATCTCTGGCAGTTCCTTGGCCTATGGGCCTGAAAAGGTGTGTAGAATAGTGGTAACCTGCTGCATGCTGCACAACGTGGCTGTGAGAAATTCTATCCCCCTCTTGGAGGAGGAGGGTGCTGTTTATCCAGACCAGCTTCCTCAGAGAGGGGATGAGAGTGATGGTGATGATGAGGAGGGGGAAGATGTAAATAGCAGGACACAACTGATACAACTCTACTTCCAGTAACTTTGTGGGACAATTGGATGAGATTGCTGTCTGTGCATCATACTGTCAATGTGCCTTGTCATCTAGGGGGGTGTTGGGTCAATACTCATTGCCACTGTGACCAGGTCTGCATAGGAGAGATTACAATATAGTCTAAAAGTTTAACACATCTGTAGGCACAACAACATGTAATGCGTGTGGTGCATTTCCTGCTACTCAGATACCAATAAAAGAGTTATTATACAGTTGCATCCATACTTCACTTTGTTTAAACTTAATGACAGGGGACATTGTAAACGGTGAAAAGGTGTTTTATTTGGTGCAGGGATTGATCATGCAGATTACAGTGATGAGAGTGGACTACTGGTGGTTGTCTAATATGGAAACATGGTTGCAGCATTGTTGGCAGTAGTGGTAGGTCTATCCATGCTTACAAGAGTTTGTAGTATTGTTAACACTGTTTGGTGGTTGATCAAGTGGGGCACTTGAAGGACAGCTTTTGACAGAGTCACTTCTTTGAGGGGGCCTTGTTCTTGGTAGGTGTTCTTGTGCCATATCTGGGCATGAAGGTCCATTTGGGTGCCTGGTGTTGGCCGGTACAGGTTGAGATGGATGTCCCCTGTGTGTCCTGAGACGGTGGTACATGTGAAGTTGCGGCTGATGCTGTTGTTGTCCGGCTTGTATCCTGGCCTGTAGTAGGGGCTTCCTGTTCTGTGTGGTCCTCAGGCTGTGTTGGGACAAGCTGCAGCAGCGCACCTGCTATGCTGGCCATTGTGGCATTGTGCAGTTTCCACTGCTCCATGGCCTCTTGGTGGTGTGCTAGCTGCATCCTCTGACTCTGCTCCAGGGTGGAGTCTATCTGGGCCAGTCTGTCCTGGGTATGGTGATATGCTCCCAGGACCTCAGAGATCACGGCATGAGCTGCAGCATCCATCCTGTGGGCTCCCCCCTGGACCACTGATGCCCTCCCACTGGGCCTAGCCCCCTGTGCCTGTGTCCCTTGCACAGGTCTGGTGGTACCACTTGTACTGGGGCCATCGTCTTCCTGCCTGTTGATAGGGGGTGACTGTGGCCTCTGTACTGGTGTTCCACCAGTCTGTGGCCTGGATACACAGGTGTGGGGACGGTTGCCCTGGGCTGATGTTGTTGGCTGGGTGGTAGGGGTTCCAGTGGTATCCTGGGTGGGGCTGCTGGATGGTGACAGACCAGGACTGTGTGAGGGGACAGGGTGATCGTCAGTGTCCAGGGTTCCATCCCCAGTGTCCTGGGAGGTGCCTCTGCCTCCCTGTGGGGCACTGCCACTCCTTGTCCTGTCCATCAGGGTGGCATGGGTTGTTGGTGCCTGTTGGGAGGAATGGACATGTCAGTTACATTAGCCTGATCAGATGGGGTGCACAGGCCTGGGCGGTTTTGTGCAGGTTACACACTTTGGGGCCATGCAGGATGATTTGGTGAGGTTAGAATTGCTTTTTGCTTAGGATGTGGAGGTGCATTGTGGGTGTTGTAGGCCATTGTGTTACTTTGCAGGGGTGGGTGGCTGTGCACAGGGGGAGGGATGTGGGCCTGTTAGTGGGTTTGTGGGCATGCAGGGGGAATGGATTAAGTGCTTGTGGCCTGGGTGGGGTTGTGGTCCTGGTGGTAGTTGGAGGGGTGGGGTGGTGCATGGATTCCAGGCATGATGGATATGGGGTAATTGTAGATGACTTACCCAAATCCATTCCTCCTGTGAGTCCAGTGAGTCCCTCAGGGTGCAGGATGGCCAGTACCTTTTCCTCCCAGTCAGTGTAGTCGGGTGGTGTTGGTGGGGGTCCTCCCCCAGTCTTCTGGACTGCAATGTGGTGCCTGGATGCCATGGACCTGACCTTTCCACGCATGTCGTTCCATCTCTTGCGGAAGTCGTCCATGTTGCGTGGGTGGTGTCCCACTGCATTGACCCTGTTGACTATTGTTTGCCATAGCTCAATCTTCCTGGCGATGGATGCGTGCTGGACCTGTGCCCCGAATAGTTGTGGCTCGACCTTCAGGATCTCATCCACCATGGTGCTTAGCTCCCTTATTGTGAAGCGTGGGTGTTTGGGGGGTGCCATGGTGAGTGTTGTGAATGGTGTCTTGTGTGGATCTAGGTGAGGGTGCTCTTGTGTGGTTGTGTGTAAGTATCGTGGATTGTGGCGTTCGGTGTCTGCTTCTGGTGTTTTATAGTGTTGGGGATGTGTGTCAGGTGTGTGGGTTTCAAACTTACCAATGTATGCATTTCTTGCTGTTGGGTCCACTTGCCGCCCGTGGTGGTCTGCACCGCCAATGGTCGTTCGCCTTCTACTGACCGCCGCAGTGATTTTTGCTTCATTATCTGGAGGGAGGGGTGTTTGTGTGCTCAGCGGTGGTGGGGTGGGAGGTCCAGCATTTCCACTGACAAGGTCCTGGCGGTGGCAGGGAAATTGTTGTCGGATTCTGATTTTTGCATCTTTGTATGGTGGGTTTCTGTTCACTGCCAATAGCGGTCTTCTGTTCACTGTCGCAACGGCAGTCGACGGTGTTTACTGCCGTGTTCATAATGAGGGACAGGGTGTTAATAAAGTACACCTATATTTTGGAGAGAATAACAAGGACAATACATGCCACAGCAAAAAGACAGTAACTAAGCTATGTAAGACCCTAACAATACATTCAAAGGAAAATGAGAAAGATCATCTCATCCCACTTTCACACATTCTTCCTCATCAACTAAAAAGTAGAAAGTAATATAGCACACATCTTCTCCATACCAACACACACACACAACACGACATGCACACAATCAACCATTCAGCACTCAGACATCAACTAACCAATGTGGTAGCCTCCTTACTCTTCACCAACCCAACCTTACAGCGCTCTTGATCCTGTTCAAGTTATTGAATACTTATCATATGCTCAGAAATATTCCTTCCTCAATCGCTCTGCACAACTTTGTCAAGTACCATTCCAAACCAGCAGTACCTTTCTACAAACCACACATCCACATTTCTTTTGTTTAACGGCTAAGATTTTACAGGAATCAACATACTTTGACAACATTATTTTCTCTAGCCTGTAACAATTATACTGCACTGTACTAAATCCTATCCATTTCCTTCCCACACCAATTAACCTTTACCATCCTACCATGATGTCGCTGACCTTAATTTTTATGCTCTTCACCCTCCTCTCTTTACAACTTCTGTCTTTTTCTTTCTTTCCTCTGTCTTCTGTACAACTTAGGACTTCATTACGGATGTGGCAGTCCAAGTACCACCACATTCGTGTTGACGGTCACACTGCCGCACATAGTTCCCAAAGGGCTGACTGCACTCTGAGTTGTACTCAGCCGTGGCAGCGCTGAACTCAGACCAAGACCAATACTGTGGCACTGTTCCAGCCGGTCAGACGGGCATAAACGGCGTAATACAATGTTTCCACTGACCAGCAAGAACATTGAAGATTGCAATACACTTGGGGGGGACACCACCGCATTGCAGTGGCGTCCTCTCAGCAAGTTTGGCAGTCAGCTCGTCTGACCGCCAAACTTGTAATGAGGCCCTAAATCTTTGTCTGAATTTCCGTAAATACTATCTTCCCCCTAGTCTCTTGCCACCACTCAGGCCATAGTCTCGATGACAGGCATGCTTCCCTGAACATCTCTAACAGCTACATTATACGAGACGGTCTTGTGCACTGTTAAACTAAACTGCAATGCTTTCTTCTATGACATATCAGCTACCTCAATCAATACTATTTTCAGCTACAGTATTCATTTTCCACCTTGGACATTGTCCTTCCATATATAAGGCAACCCTTCTGTGTATACTTCATCCCACGCTTCTCAAAAAAATCATTATTTATTCCAATGCAAGTTGTACTCTATTATCAGAGACAAACTCCTTCATTTGACCTTCTTTTACAAATACAACTTTCATAAATTCTATCACCACAGCTGTTGCCACCTTCCAGCCCATGCTGACATCTGGTAATTTTGAGAAGTATTCTACCAAATCTGGTATAAATGTTATCCTTTGACACCAGTGCAAATGGTCCCATAATATTAACTGCACCTACATTATGGGGGTCATTTTTACCCTGGCGGTACGGGACCGCCAGGGCTAAAATGACGAAAGCACCGCCAACAGGCTGGCGGTGCTTCCAGGCGTATTACGACCGCGGCGGAAGCGCAGCTGTCGCACCGCCGGGGCCGGCGCTATTCCGCCACTTTTGCCCCGGCGGTGATAATCCACCTGGGCAGCGCTGCTTGCAGCGCTGCCCAGGGGATTACGAGTCCCCGACCGCCAGCCTTTTTCTGGCGGTTTGCAGCACCAGGAAAAGGCTGTCAGAACGGGGAGTCGTGGGGCCCCTGCACTGCCCATGCCTCTGGCATGGGCAGTGCAGGGGCCCACTGACAGGGCCCAATGCAGCTTTTCACTGTCTGCTATGCAGACAGTGAAAAGCGCGACGGTGCAACTGCACCCGTCGCACGGCCGCAACACTGCCGGCTCCATTTGGAGCAGCTCCTATGTTGCGGCAGTGATCCCCGCTGGGCCGGCGGGCGGAAACCAGGTTTCCGCCCGCCGGCCTAGCGGGGATCTCCAAATGGCCGCGGCGGGGTGCGGCCTCATTGGCGGCCGCATGGAGGTCAGATCTTGGCGGGCGGCTGATGCCGCCCGCCAAGGTCGTAATGAACCCCTATGTATCTTTTTATTGGTCATTTGTAACACTCATGCAGTTAAGGTATCCAATTCAAATTATTTCTCTGCTTCATCAAATTGTTCTTTGGAACTAAAAGGATTTTCTAAAGTATCTCTATCATTTTAGCTTGATTACCTTGGCTGTGATGGCAGAACCTAAATTTATATTTTCTTCTTTTAAAATCAAACCTTGTTGTTCCAAAATTCGCAATACCTTCACCAGTGTAACATTGTTTTATTTCATACTTTCTACAGTCAAAAATATCATCTGGTAAACCTCGTACCTATTTGTTCTTTACAAGGTTAAGTATTATCTATGAAATACAGAAACTGTACTAACCAGCACAAATAGCTTCCAAACAACATCCACTTATATAACAATGCCCCTGTATTGTGAGGAAGCTGAGTAGATATTTGGATGTTTCTTCCAATAAAATCTGATGATAAGCATTGGCAAGTCTGATGTGAAGCAAGCATTCCCTAAGGTATAAACATGTTATGCACACTACGCACCCTAACCAACCAATGGTAGTCAACCCAAACACTGCTCATAAGGCTGTGAAAATCTATGCAGAACCGTATATCTTTATTGGCCTTGGATTACAGTACAACTGGAACCACACAATCAGAACAGTCTATTTGTCGAGACGGGCCACTCACCAGAAAAGCAGGATGTCTGCATGGGCAATGGTATGCCCTCCGACCTCCTGGAATACCTCTCGGCAATTCCTGGTGGTCACACAAACCCCAGCAGGTGTTCCAAAAGGAAAGGGGGACTGGAAGAGAAAGAGACAAAACACTGCCACGTCTTGCCGGTCCAGCCAGGCACCCTGTATTTTCGGGGGGGGGAAGGTCGTTGTTGACAGAGTGATAGTAGAGTTAGTGCACTCAACTTCCTTGAAACTGAATCTCTCTTTCTGATATGGGCACAGGAGCGGTAGAAGAACACCAGGATGCTCCAGCACTTTTCTTGGATAATAATAACTGTTGGCACATATCCTAACACTACATTACCAAAAAACAAAACTGAATACCCTAACAATAAGTACTGAAACACTAGGGCTGGCTTCACAGAGATTCATGGTTGCACACTTCAATTAAAACTGTGGTTGCACTTATCATGCACAACAAAGACAAACAATGGCATTAATTATATCACATATAACTTTCCTGCATGCATAGGGTTAAACTAAATGGAACAAAAACAATCCAAGAAATACAAATGTCCACTCTGGGTTCAAACAGTTAGGGTGGCACAGTTTGGTTTGGTTTCACTCTGTGTGTGAAAAACCCTTCAAAAAGCAAATTCCTCAAAGCTGAAACACAGGCATGAATGACACAATTTAAATCCAAGAGTTATGCTATTAGAGAATGAAAAGTCACATAAATGCTCTTTTAAAATTGCACTATCACTTTTTGTAGTACTTGAGCTCAAGCAGATTTCCTGAAGCACATTTAGGCAGTAACTACAATAATAATCTAGAATGTTCAGAAATGCATTTGTCTCTTCAAGATAAGCACTCTGCCAAAATATGAGGTCTGAAAAAATACAGCTGTTCTAGGAAAGCGTGGCGCTCCAAGAACAATACTAGTCACTTAGGTGCAGTATTTTCCGATGTGCTGGAGGAATGCCTGGTGTCAGCTGGTACAGGAACAAATAAAAGAATTGCCTCAAAAGTCCTGAATACGAGGATGACAACGGGGCTGGACTGCCAAGTCAGATGCTGAGATCAGGAAGCAAACAAGCAGGGAGGCATGCATCACTCTGCTATTTATAGCCAATCAGGAAAGCAGTTGAGTTTCCACATGTGGATGAGTCACCACATCCAATTAGAAGCACATGTCTACACCACACCACGGTACATTGTCCACTCAAAATGTCTGTGAGCCACTGGGCCAAAACGCACAGGCCAAGCCCACACTTGACTCCTGCCTCAATACGGAGAGAACACTGCAGGGGCATCAGGTTGAAAACACACGGACACCTCAGGGGGACGAGGAGGGGGGGCACCTCAGTCGGAAGATGGGACAACGGCACTGCTCCTGGAGGAGGCTCCATGCCCACAGCGATGTCCTGGGGAGTGCAAGGCCACAGCCTCTCAAGTCTCTCAAATGGGTGGTTTGCCCACTGCTTGGTCCTGGGGAGTGCAAAGCCACAGTCTCTCAAGTGGGTGGTTTGCCCACTGCTTGTTCCTGGGGAGTACAAGGCCACAGTCTCTCAAGTCTCTCAAGTGGGTGGTTTGCCCACTGCTTAGTCCTTGGGAGTGCAACGCCACAGTCTCTCAAGTCTCTCCAGTGGGTGGTTTGCCCACTACTTGGTCCTGGGGAGTGCAAAGCCACAGTCTCTCAAGTCTCTCAAGTGGGTGGTTTGCCCACTGCTTGCTCCTGGGGAATGCAAGGCCTCAGTCTCTCAAGTATCTCAAGTGGGTGGTTTGCCCACTGCTTGCTCCTGGGTCGTGCAAGGCCACAGTCTCTCAAGTCTCTCAAGTGGGTGGTTTGCCCACTGCTTGGTCCTGGGGAGTGCAAAGCCACAGTCCCTCAAGGGGATGCCTTTCTCCACTGGTTCTGGAGGGGGCTTTGTGCCCAGTGTGCTTAATCCTGCCTGGGATAGGGTGAGGGATGCCTTTCTTCACTGGTTCTGGAGGGGGCTTTGTGCCCAGTGTGCTTCATCCTGCTAAGGATAGGGTGAGTGGATGCATTTCTCCACTGGTTCTGGAGGGGGCTCTGTGCTCAGTGATGCAACACTTGGGGGGTGGCAGTTCACAGTCCCTCACCTGGGTGTCTGAGCCTTGAGATTTACAGTGACCAGGATGCATGATAGTCAATGGAGGCAGGGCTTGAGTCCATCCGGCGGCAGCTACGGCTGCACAGTGGTCGTAGTGCCGGTGCTGGTAGGGGTGCTGCCAGTGGTGGAAGGAGGCTCCAGCCCTTCTCCTGCAGCCTTGGACGGCTGCCCACTGGGGCTGCTGCTGCTGACAGTAGTGATGCTTGCGGCGGTGCAGGTGGTGGTGCAGGTAGTAGTGCTTGCGGTGGTGCTAGCGGCGGGGCTGCTGGCGGGGCTGCTGGCGGTGCAAGTGCCGTGGTGCAGGTGCTGGCGGTTGTGCTGGTAGCCACCAGGCCTTCACCAGAAGCCTCGGACGGCTGAAGTGCCCTGCCTGGTGTTTTGTGCCCCTTCCTGACCTTGGCAGATGGTGGTGTCACCTTGGGTCTGGCAGATGGAGTCTTTGAGGTGGCCTTGCTGGGTGGTTGTGGCTCCTTCCCCTTGCTGGATGCTGTCCCCTTCTTCACATTGCCAGGTGGCAGAATGGTTTTTGCCTTGGCAGGGGTTGGTGGCACACTGGCTGGGCTGACGGGTGCTCCCTTCGAGCCTCTGACAGCTGCAGGAACCACAGCGGACGTGGACTTGGTGGCTGAGGTGCTGGGCTGGATTTTGGCCACCCAGGCCCGAGGGGAAGGACGGGGCGAGGGGTAGGGAAGAGATCAATGTTTGCCAGGAAAAGCTTCTTAGGGACACTGGGGCGGGAAGAGGGAGAAGGTTTGGGAGTGGAGGAAGAGGGAGTGGTTGTAGGAGATGTCTGTCTGCTGAGTTTGGGTGCAGGTGCATGGGCTGGATGTTGTTGTGAGGTGGATGGCTGTTGGGTGGGTGGGTGCTTGCGTTTGTGTACTTTGGGAGGAGGGGTCACTGACACAGTGGGAGAACACACAGGAGATGTGTGCATGGATGTGGGGGTGGTGACTGCCAGTGAGGCATGTGCAGTGACGGGCGTGCTGGTGATGGAGGTAGTGGATGAGGATGTAGTACCTGCAGGTGTGAGTGGAGATGCTACTGGGAGGGAGGTGGACAAGGAGAAGGAGGGGGACACAGTGGAGGCAGTGGATGTTGGTGTGTCTGCAGGGGATGGTGCTTGTGTGAGTGCCTGTGAGTTGAAGTGTGGTGCTTGTGTTTGCCTGAGCCACTTCTGTGTGTTGATTTGGGTGAATGCTGGTCTGAAGGTGTGCTTGGGATAGGCTGGGGTTGAGGGGATTGGGAGTGGGTAGAGGAAGTTGGAGGGGGAGGCTAGAGACAGGGACAATGGCTGCCATCACTGCGGAGGCCAGATCCTGAAATGCTCTCTGTTGGGCCGCCACGCCTGAATGAATGCCCTCCAGGTATGCATTTGTTTGTTGCAAATGCCTCTTGACACCCTGGATGGCATTCAGAATGGTTGACTGCTCAACAGTGAGGGATCTCAGGAGGTCAATAGCCTCCTCACTGAGAGCAGTAGGGCTGACTGGAGCAGGGCCTGAGGTGCCTGGGGCGAAGGAGATGCCGACCCTTCTGGGTGAGCGGGTTCGGGAAACACGCTGAGGGGCTGCTGGGAGGGTGGTGCTGGTAGGGGGGGTGGCAGCTGTACCTGTTGTTAGGGTGGGCACAGAGGTGTCCGCCACTGCCAGGGAGTTTCCATCGGAGGAGGAGTCGCTGTCTGTGGTGTCCCCTCCTGTCCCCGTCGTGGTGCTTCCCTCGTCCTCCATCCCACTGGTGCCCTCACCGTCTGTGGATTCGGCCTCCAGGCCCATGTGGGATGCAGCTCCCTCCGTTGCCGGGTCCTCTACTCCTCCACCAGATGATGCTAATGCACACAAGGACAGGGTGACAAAACAAAAAGGGGGGAGAGATAGAGGATGCACTTGGTCAATGCCAGCAACAACACTACTGTTGGCGTACACAACTCACAGGGAACAGCCCTATGCACTATTCCATGCACTACCAGTTACAATGCTAGTCACCAGCCCATGTGGTACAATGCCTAACGCCATCAGCTGCACACCTGAAACAAACAGGGCCCTGACCAGTAGTAGATGCCTACTAACACTATAGGGGTCGGAGAGCTTCAGACCCTGCCCAACAAGGGACTTACCCTCCCATGTTCTCACTGGCCTAGGGGCACCCACAGTCCACATCCCCACCCAGGTAAAACCTTAACGCGCGCAAAGTAATGAATCTGAATTTGTACTCACCCCCTTGTGGCTGCTGTGATGCCCTCAAGTGCCCATCCAACTCCGGATAGGCCACCCCCTGGATGCGGAACATCAGAGGGGTCAGGGTACGATGGGCACCCCTTCCTCGTTGGGAGACCAGCCCCAGCTGGGCTTCCGCCGTCTTCCTTACCCAAGCGGCGCAGGTACTCCCACCGTTTGCGGTAGTGGGTGCTCTGCCTGTAAAAGACCCCCAGGGTCCGCACCTCCTTGGCGATGGCACGCCAAATACCCTTTTTCTCATGGGCGCTGACCTGCAGGAAAAAGACAGCAGAAAAGGAAAATAGTTAACCGTCCAGACCGTCACACTCATGGCCCACCATATCCCTCCCATCCCCTGACGCACATAGATTGACAGTCATACATGCAGCACTCTGGCCAGGATGCCTCAGCCCCCCCCTACATGTGGCTTACACACACAGTACTCCATACATTCATGGCCTGCTCATCATGCTCACAGTGTGCTCACCTGTTTGTCTGGATGTCCATAGAGTAAAGTGTACTGGGGTAGGACCCCATCCACCAGTCTCTCCAACTCCTTCGCAGTGAAGGCAGGGGCCCTTTCCCCAGACATATGAGCCATTGTTGCTTCCAGACCCAGGCCACAGCAGCACTTGCAGTGTAGGTCCTCTCCTGTTGAAGGTCAGGTAGCAAGTGAGTGAACAGATAGAAAATGGCGGTCACGTCCGCGGCAGTGCGTACTGTCACCGCCGGTGTACATTGTCATTGGCTCCTGGAACCCATAGGGCCCAATGATAACCAATGCAAAGTTGTGCGGTGGTCGTCGACCGCCTACTGCAACGGCGCACAACGCCAGTGGATTTCCTCATTTACACTTGTCCCTCCTCACAGGTCAGGCAGCCGCCATTTCAGGGGGGCACAGGCCATGGCACCTAACTGCGTCACAGCAGACATTGGCACAGCAACTGACTCTCGGATTCACATACTGGTTCTGTAAATGTAGAAATGCATAGTTATTGCAATAGATGTGTTATTATGACCCTCTGCTCACAGTTTTCCTCCATAGGCTTCAACCACTGAGGATGAATATGAGATGGAGACATCCTCCAGTGTACAGACCCCTGGTGGACCTTGCGACAATGGAGGACAGACACATTATCCTAACCTACAGACTTGATCGGGCCACAATCTGTGTGCCCAGTTGGAGCCAGACCTGATGTCAGCTATCCGCCAGCCCACAGGTATCCCCCCTCTAGTGCAGGTCCTGTCAGTGCTCCATTTCCTGGCAAGTGGTCCCTTCCAAACAACAGTGGCCATGTCATCAGGGATGTCTCAGCCAATGTTCTCCAACGTGTTGACCAGAGTGTTGTCAGCACTGCTGAAACACATGCGCAGCTACATTGTATTCCCCCTGGTGGAGGATTTGGCCACAGTGAAAGCTAACTTTTATGCCCTGGGACACATCCCCAACATCATTGGTGCCATTTATGGTACACATGTAGCATTTGTCCCCACCCCCGGAGAAATGAACAAGTGTTCAGGAATAGAAAAAGCTATCACTGAATGTGCAGATGGTGTGTTTGGCGGACCAGTACATCTCCCCTGTCAATGCCAAGTACCCTGGCTTTGTGCATGACGCCTTTATTCTTGAGGAATAGCAGCATCCCATATGTGATGGTCCAACTCCAGAGGTACCGGGTGTAGGAAAGTACCATATTGCCTTGCATGTTACCCCCATTTTTTACTTGTATGGATGTTTGTTTTTGCCTGTGTCACTGGGATCCTGCTAGCCAGGACCCCAGTGCTCATAAGTTGTGCCCTGTATGTGTTCCCTGTGTGGTGCCTAACTGTATCACTGAGGCTCTGCTAACCAGAACCTGAGTGTTTATGCTCTCTCTGCTTTTTAAATTTGTCACTGCAGGCTAGTGACTAATTTTACCAATTCTGATTGGCACACTCGAACACCTTTATAATCCCCTAGTATATGGAACTTAGGTACCCAGGGTATTGGGGTTCCAGGAGATCCCTATGGGCTGCAGCATTTCTTTTACCACCCATAGGGAGCTCAGACAATTCTTACACAGGACTGCCACTGCAGCCTGAGTGAAATAATGTCCACGTTATTTCACAGCCATTTTACACTGCACTTAAGTAACTTATAAGTCACCTATATGTCTAACCCTCACTTAGTGAAGGTTAGGTGCAAAGTTACTAAGTGTGAGGGTACCCTGGCACTAGCCAAGGTGCCCCCACATTGTTCAGGGCAATTTCCCCGGACTTTGTGAGTGCGGGGACACCATTACACGTGTGAACTACATATAGGTCAATACCTATGTGTAGCTTCACAATGGTAACTCCGAACATGGCCATGTAACATGTCTAAGATCATGAAATTGACCTCCCAAGCCAAATCTGGTATTGGGGTGCCAATCCCATGCATCCCCAGGGCCCCAGCATGGACTCCGAGTACTGCCAAACTAGCTCTCTGGGGTTTTCTCTGCAGCTACCGCTGCTGCCGACCCTCAGACAGGTTTCTGCCCCCCTGGGGCTGGGCAGCCCAGTCCCAGGAAGGCAGAACAAAGGATTTCCTCTGAGAGAGGGTGTTACACCCTCTCCCTTTGGAAATAGTTGTTAAGGGTCTGAGAGGAGTAGCCTCTCCTGGCCTCTGGAAATGCTTTGAAGGGCACAGATGGTGCCCTCCTTGCATAAACCAGTCTACACCGGTTCAGGGATCCCCCAGCCCCTGCCCTGGTGCGAAACTGGACAAAGGAAAGGGGAGTGACCACTCCGATGTCCATCACCACCCCAGGGGTGGTGCCCAGAGCTCCTCCAGTGTGTCCCAGACCTCTGCCATCTTGAATGCAGAGGTGTGAGGGCACAATGGAGACCTCTGAGTGGCCAGTGCCAGCAGGTGACGTCAGAGACCCCTCCTGATAGGCTCTTACCTGGTTAGGTAGCCAATCCTTCTCTGTGGGCTATTTAGGGTCTCTCCTGTGGGTTTCTCTCGAGATAATGAATGCAAGAGCTCACCAGAGTTCCTCTGCACTTCTCTCTTCGAATTCTGCCAAGGATCGACTGCTGACTGCTCCAGGATGCCTGCAAAACCGCAACAAAGTAGCAAGAAGACTACCAGCAACATTGTTGCGCCTAATCCTGACAGCTTTCTCAACTGTTTTCTGGTGATGCATGCTCTGAGGGCTGTCTGCCTTCAACCTGCACTGGAAGCCAAGAAGAAATCTCCCGTGGGTCGACGGAATCGTCCCCCTGCTAACGCAGGCACCAAACTTCTGCATCACCAGTCCTCTGGGTCCCCTCTCATCTGGACGAGCGTGGTCCCTGGGACACAGGAGCTGGATTTTAGTGACCCCGACAGTACAGTGGTCCTTCTGTCCAAATTTGGTGGAGGTAAGTACTTGACTCCCCACGCCAGACAGTAATCCTGTGTACTGCGTGATCTGCAGCTGCTAGGGCTTCTGTACATTTTTGTAAGACTTCCTTCGTGCACAGCACAGCCCAGGTCCCCAGCACTCCATCCTGCATTGCCCAATTTACTGAGTTGACCTTCGACTTCGTGGGACCCTCTTTTGTTGTGTTGAGACAACCACTGTGCTCAGATTTCCTGAACGCCTGTTCAGGTGCTTCTGCGGGTGCTGCCTGCTTCTGCATGGGCTCTCTCTGTTGCTGAGTGCCCCCTATGTCTCCCCCTCCAAGGGACGACCTCCTGGTCCTTCCTGAGCCCTGGCAGCATCCAAAACCTTTAACTGAGACTCTTGCAGCTAGCAAGGCTTGTTTGTGGTCTTTATGCGTGAAAACCACTCTGCATCTTCCAGCACGCCGTGGGACATCTTCTGACCAAAGGAGAAGTTCCTGGCACCTTCCGTTGTTGCAGAATCTTTGGCTTCTTCCACCCAGATGCAGCCCTTTTGCACCTTCATCCGGGGTTTAGTGGGCTCCTGCCCCACCTGGAGACTTGCATGACTCTTGGACTTGGTCCCCTTCCTTTGCAGGTCCTCAGGTCCAGGAATCCATCTTCAGTGCTTTGCAGTCAGTTGTTGTCTTTGCAGAATCTCCTATCTCAACTTTACTGTCTTTCTGGGGTAGTAGGGTAACTTTACTCCTACTTTTCAGGGTCTTGGGGTGGGGTAGCTTGGACACCTCTAGTGCTTTCTTACCCTCCCAGCGACCCTCTACACACTACACTAGACCCGGGGTCCACTTGTGGTTCGCATTCCACTTTTGGAGTATATGGTTTGTGTTGCCCCTAGGCCTATTGTGTCCTATTGCATCCTATTGTATTCTACAGTGTTTGCACTACTTTTCTAACTGTTTAGTTACCTGATTTTGGTTTGTGTGTATATTTTGTGTATTTTACTTACCTCCTAATGGAGTATATCCTCTGAGAGACTTTTGGCATATTGTCACTAAAATAAAGTACCTTTATTTTTAGTAAATCTGAGTATTGTGTTTCTCACGATATAGTGCTATATGATATAAATGGTATAGTAGGAGCTTTGCATGTCTCCTAGTTCAGCCTAAGCTGCTCTGCTATAGCTACCTCTATCAGCCTAAGCTGCTAGGACACTACTAATCTACTAATAAGGGATAACTGGACCTGGCACAAGGTGTAAGTACCACAAGGTACCCACTATAAGCCAGGCCAGTCTCCTACACCGGGTGTGGCTAATAGGTGAGCCCAAGGTCCCCACCCAGTATATGTTGGTGTCTGGGTATGGGGTTGTTCCTAAGGGTTAGTGTGTGTCTAACAGTTGTCCCTCAATGTTTTCAGGTGACTCTGGTTACCCAAACCTCTCATGGCTACTGACCCCAGTGAGGAATACCAGGACAAGGACAGAGGAACATTACAATGAGGCACATGGGCGAACAAGGAGGATTATTGAGCGGACCTTCGGCCTCCTGAAGGCCAGGTTCCGGTGCCTCCATCTGACAGGTGGATCCCTGTACTACTCACCCGAGAAGGTGTGCCAGATCATCGTTGTATTTTGCATGTTGCACTACCTGGCCTTGAGACGGCAGGTGCCTTTTCTGCAGGAGGATGAGCCTGGAGATGGTCTTGTGGCAGCGGTGGAGCCTGTGGACAGTTAAGATGAGGAGGCAGAGGAAGAAGATGTGGACAACAGAAGTAATATCATACAGCAGTACTTCCAGTGACACACAGATAAGACACTGTAACTCCACTTTACTTTTCAGTTTTTTGTTGGACATTGTACATGGCAGCCTGATTTCCCTATGTCTATGGCCACTTACTGTACCCTTTGGCATCTCTATTTTCAGATCTCTGTGGCCCACTCTGGCTCCTGGTATGTTTTTTGCTGCCCACTAAAGGTCATACCAATGTATATATAACTGTACATATGGCTTGCAAATGTTTTCAGAATGTTGTACTAATACATCTTTCAATCATTTGACAGACTCCAGATTTGTATTTGTTCCAATGGTGTTTATTTAAGTGCTAATAAGTAGATGGGGATGTGCAAAGGGCTGGGGTAATGGAGGAATGTCCAGTTAGAGTCCAGTCTCTTGGTATCACAGGTGCATTGTCCAATGGGGCATAGGAAGGGGAGCAATGGCAGTTCAAGGTGGACAGGGTAACAGAGTGGGACAGAACGGTGACAATCAGGAGAGTCTTATTTCCTGGCCGGGGTCTTGGCAATGTTCTCTGGCTTCTGCCTGGATCACAGGGACTGTTTGCTGGGTGGTTCTCCTTCTGCAGGGGGTGGGGTGCTGGTAGCCTGTTGGTCCTGTGGCGGGGCCTCCTGTCCACTGGCGCCGGTGGAGGTGGTGGGCTGTTCTTCGGTGTGGCTAGTGTCAGGGGCCCGTTGGTGTACCACTGCCTCCCTCATGGTGTTGGCCATGTCACACAGCACCTCTGCAATGGTGATGAGGATGGTGTAGATGTGTTTGAGGTCCTCCCTGATCCCCAGGTACTGTCCCTCCTGCAGCCTCTGGGTCTCCTGCAACTTGGCCAGTATCTGGCCCATCATCTCCTGGGAATGGTGGTATGCTCCCAGGATGTTGGTGAGTGCCTCCTGGAGTGTCAGTTCCTTGGGCCTGTCCTCTCCCTGTCGCACAGCAGTCCTCCCAGCTTCCCTGTTGTCCTGTGCCTCTGTCCCCTGAACCGTGTGCCCACGGCCACTGACCCCAGGTCCCTGTGTTTGTGGGGTTGCCTGAGGTACCTGTAGTGGTGGACACACTGCTGATTGACGTGTCCTGGGGACAGTGGCATGGGCCCGCTGGGTGGGTGCTGTGGTGGTGTTTCCTGAGGGGGGAGGCTCTGTGGTGGGTTGGGACTGTGGCAGGGTAACCGACTGTCCAGAGGTCCCTGATGGGCCCAGTTGGTCATCGTGATCCAGGCGTACTCAGCTGCTGTCATCACTGTGGGCCTCCTCTGGGGGGGACTGGATGTTGCTGGCACCTCCTCTTTGGTGACATTGAGTAGGTGTCCTGTGGGGATGCAAATACAGTGTTATTGTATCTGCGTGTGTTTTCCTGTATGGTTGTGATTGCCCTTGTGTGCGTGGTGATTTTGTGGTCTAGGTGATTATCTCTAATGGGCATGCTGTGGTGATGGGTGTCCAGCAGGTCTGTGATGGGAATCCATGGATTGGTGTGGCATGCAGGGCTTAGAATTGGGATGGGTGGGTTGTGATAGTGGGGTATATGTGAGGTGGTGGAGTGATGGGGTTGAGGGTAGGGGTAGGAGTTTGTCATCACATGTTTGCATGAAGTTAGGGTGGGGGATATATTAGTAAAGATTTAACTTACCAGAGTCCAGTCCTCCTGCTACTCTTGCGAGGCCCTCAGGATGCATGATCGCCAAGACTTGCTCCTCCCATGTTGTTAGTTGTGGGGGAGGAGGTGGGGATCCACCGCCAGACCTCTGTACAGCTACCTGGTGTCTTGCTACCACGGAACGCACCTTCCCCCGTAGGTCGTTCCACCTCTTCCTGGTGTCGTCCCTTGTTCTTCGGTGCTGTCCCACCGCATTGACCCTGTCCACAATTCTCCGCCATAGCTCCATCTTCCTAGCAATGGATGTCTGCTGCACCTGCAATCCGGATAGCTGTGGCTCTACCCAGATGATTTCCTCCACCATGACCCTTAGCTCCTCCTCTGAAAACCTGGGGTGTCTCTGGGGTGCCATGGATGTGGTGTGAGTGATATGTGTGAGGATGTGTGGGGTGATGTGTGGGGTGATGTGTTGGGGTGTGTGGTGTGAGGTGCGTGGATGTGTATGGGTGATGGTGTTCTGTGGCTCAGATTGTGTGGGTGCTCCTGGCTTGTGTCTCTCTCTGTTGGAAATCTTTTTTTAATCGTAAAGGGTTGTGGGTAATGTAGGTGTGTGTTTTATATTGGATTGGGTGTGTGTGTGTGGTGTGTATGTATGTCAGGTGTGTGTAGTTTGATTTGTCCAATGTGGTGGTGTTTTGTAAGTGTGTGTGTATTTTCAGCGCAGCGGTGTGTACCGCCAATGGTTTACCGCGGTTGAAAGACCGCCGCAGTGATTCGTGGGTCCTCATTCTGTGGGCGTATTACTGTTGGCATAACGGTGTGGGTTTTGGTACCGCCAATTTATCACTGACCTTTTGTGTGGTAGACTTGTGTGGGTGTCTGTATAGTGGCGGATTTCTCTGTGTGGGTCACAATACCCGTAGCGGTATACTGCAGCTGTCATGGTATGTTGGCGGCCGTCATCACAGCGGTAGGCGGCATTTACCGCCAGGGTTGTAATGAGGGCCTATGTTTACTTAGAAACATGAAGGTTTAACCAAGAACAGAGATATGATTTAACCCTAATCCCTGGGATGCTGACAGATAACGCAAGAGGCACCTTGGGGATTCCTGACAGTCCTCCCCACCAAGGACCCTCTTAAAGGGTGGGGCTTGGAAGGGTGCAGGAGATGGAATTTTTTAGTAAGACGTGGAGCATGAACTGTGAACACGGGTTCCCAGGAATTGTCCTCAGGAGGCCCATAGCCTTTCCAAGCCAATAAATAGTGTAGAACACCACGGACGCGCCTGGAGTCAAGAATTTTAGACACTTCAAATTCCCATTGCCAGTGTACTTTTACCGGGGGAGGTGGTGGGGCATCGCGGGTATCAGGGGAATAGGGACGGAGTAACGACACATGAAACACGGGGTGTACCTCGAAATCATCTGACAATGTCAGTTGTACTACCACAGGATTGATGATTTTGGCAATAGGAAAGGAGCCTAGAATTTAATTTTGTGGATTGTGCAAGATGGAGATTTTTTTACGAGAGCCACACCTGATCTCCTATCTGATAAGAGGGAGCAGGTCTCCTTCTTTTGTCTGCTCGTTTTTTTACTTGAGTTTGGTAGAGTTTTAAATGGTGTTGTACTAGTTTTTGAATCTCCTGTAACTCTTTATGGTGTTTCAGTACTAAAGGGACTCTTGTGGATGTTTGGTACCCAGTTATAGGTAGCAGTCTTGGGTGCAGACCAAACAAACAGTAAAATGGAGATACTCCTGAAGCCATGTGGACATTGTTGTTATATACAAATTCAACAAGAGGCAAAGCCTTATCCCACTCAGTAGACCATGTGTCAATGTAACATCTCAGGATTTGCTCCAGCGATTGGTTGCCACATTCTGTCTGCCCATGCGTTTGTGGATGATATGCAGAGGACAAGCGGACGTCCATACTGACAGAGGAACAGAAGCTACACCAAAACTGTGATATAAATTGGGGGCCACGATTGGAAACAATTGTGGTGTGCAACCCATGAAGCCTTACAATGTGTTGGACAAACAAATCAGAGAGCTTGGAAGCCGTAGGGAGGCATTTTAATGGAACAAAATGAGCCATTATAGTTAGGCAATCTACAACCACCCTTATGACAGTGTGTCCATTGGAAGCTGGGAGATCAGAAATAAAATCCATACTTATGGTATGCCATGGGGCCACCGGAATTGGCATTGGAAGTAACAATCCTGTGGCTGGAGTATGTGGGGTTTTAGCCCGAACACAGGTGAAACAAGTTTGGATGTAGCTTCTGACATCGTGCACAAGTGTAGGCGACCAAAACCATCTTTGACAGAGATCTAACATATTTTTCTCATCCGGGTGACCTGCGAGGACAGAATCATGTCCTCAATGTAACACTGTATCCCGTAATTCTTTAGTAGGGATGTACAACTGATCAGCATGGTATAGTAAACCCTCTTTTTCATACACATCAGCTGAACAGGGAACCTTGTGTTGGGCTACCCGTATTTTTTCAAGGAACTATTGGGAATTGCACACAGCCATGATTTTTTCTGGGGGTATAATGCTTCTGACCTGTTCTAGGGCAACATCAGAGGAGAAACCCATCCTAGACAACATGTCTGCCTTTGTTGTGTAGTACTGGGCCTATAGGTGATTACGAAGTCAAACTCGTTAAAGAATAGAAGCCAGCGTAATTGACGAGGTGTCAGGGCCTTGGTCGATTGAAAAAACTGTAAATTGCGGTGATCAGTGTAAATAGTTACGGTGTGTTTAGCTCCTAGTAGGTGGTGATGCCATTCCTGGAAGGCAAGCTTGATGGCCAGAAGTTCCCGCTCCGCCACCGTAAAATTTTGCTCTGCAGGTAGCAATTTCTTTGAGAAGTAAGCTACTGGATGGAAATGCCCAGACTCAGGATCTCGTTGGGACAAGACACCACCCACTGCCATTTGGGAAGAGTCTGCTTCCACGAAAAATGGCTGAGCCGGGTCGGGATAATGGAGAATGGGTGCTTCAGTGAATGTGTTTTAAGATGTTGGAAGGTTTTCTCAGCTTCTGCATCCCAGAGGAATTTAACCCCCTTTCGTAGGAGACGAGTTCTGGGAGATAACACGGTAGAAAAGTGGGGTATAAATCTCCGATAAAAATTTGCAAAGCTCAAAAACTGTTGCACTTCCTTGATGGATCTTGGGACTGCCCAATCCAGGATGGCCTGTACCTTGAACCTATCCATGGCAATTCCATCGGGAGTGATCACATATCCCAGGAATTCTACAGTTGTAGCGTGAAAAACACATTGTTCCAGCTTTGCAAAGAGATGATGCTCACGGAGCCATTGTAAAACCGCTCTTACATGCCCTATATGTTCCTCAGTGGAAGACGAATAGATCAAAATGTCGTCTATGTATACCACTACACAGATATCCAGAAACTCCTGCAGCACTTCATTGATGAAAAATTGAAATGCTGCAGGAGCGTTACACAACCAGAACGGCATCACTGTGTACTCGAAGAGACCAAATTTAGTTCGGAACGCCGTATTCCACTCATCCCCCTTCATCACTCGGATCAAGTGGTAGGCGCCACGGAGGTCGAGTTTAGTATAAGTGGTCGACTGACGTACCTGATCTAAAAGTACTGGGATCAACGGATGTGGATTCTGATTTTTTATGGTCACTTTGCTTACTCCTGGATAATCTATACAGGCGCGCAGCTCACGATTCTTCTTGGGCACGAAGAACAAAGACTACTATACTGGTGACGTTGAATCACAAATGAAACCCTTAGCCAATAGATCATCCAGGTAGTCTCGCAGGTATCGATTCTCAGGCTCAGAAAGAGCATACACCCTACTACATGGTAGCGTTGCCCCTGGAATCAAGTCTGTACGACAATTGTATGACCTATGTGGCGGCAGCTGGGTGGCCTTCTGTTCACTAAAGACATCATGGAAGTCTATATAGGGTGCAGGAATGGCCAGTGTGTCGTCCGGCTTGATAACCGTTCTATGTGTGGACCCACAATGCAAGGCTGTCACTAGTAATGGTTTGTCTTGGTAACAGGAGTGCCAGCAATGCTTAGAGTCTAGTGTCACTGTCCTTGCTAACCAGTCAATTTTGGGATTGTGTAACTGAAGCCAGGGTATCCCTAAAATTGCTCCAAATACTGGGGTATCTATGAGGTCAAAGTGAATTTGTTCTGTATGGCTGTTTGCACAAAGCATGGACAAGGGTGTTGTTTGATAAACGATAAGCCCGGAGGACAATTCTGAGCCATCCACAGCTCTGACTGGTTCAGGGACGTCTTTTCTGACAGTCGTAATATTTAGGGTGTTAGCCAAACTCAAGTCTAAAAAGTTTCCGGTAGCCCCAGAGTCAAGCAATATGGGAATGACCTTATGAACCTGAGGGGACAACACTAACGTCACAATAAGAGTTAGATGTTGAGGTACTCTGACTGGTGGTATTAGCCAGACGATGTGAGACCGTATTGAAAGAAGTTCTCGATAAAATGGTCTCAGAATTTATCGAGCCAGTTAGTTTTCCGCCTGGTCAGGAAGAGAGAATTCAGGCCCTGTTACCGCTCCGATGGCTTCCTTTGGAGTAGTAGACTTGTTAGGACATTCCCGAGCAAAATGCCCTGCCTTACCGCAGTATAAACACAGTTTCAATTTTTTCCTACGTTATTTTTCTTCCTTAGATAGAGGGCCCGCACAATTCCAATTTGCATGGGCTCAGATGTATCATGAGTGTGTAACTCCGGAATTTTTCTCCCTTACGCTCACTCAAGCGGTGATCCAATCATACCACCAGGCCAATGAACTCGGAACACTCTGTAGGAGGCGCCACAATTTGGGCTAGAACATCCTTGAGATCATCCCGAAGGCCACGATAGAAGAGGGAGGCCCTCTTCTCCTCGGGCCACTCAGTCTCTGCCACCAACCGATTGAAAGAGGTGATATAGGACAGTAGATCCTTGTTTCCCTGGCGCAAATTTAGCAACTCATTGTCACTGGCTTGCAGGAAGAGGTGTTTGGCGAACAGTTTTTGCAAGACTTTCTTGAACCGGTTGAAATTATACAGTATAGGGTCAATGCGCTGCACCAGTGGAATAGACCAATTAGCTGCATTGCCTCCCAAATAAGAGATAATAAAAGCTACCTTTGCAGCATCGTTGGGGAATGCAGCTGCCCGACACAAAAACTGTAGCTGGAACTGGTTAAGAAAAATGTTGAACTTAGCACTATCTCCAAAAAACCTTTCTGGAGGAGCTAAGGGCACAGGGGTTGGTGTTGTGACCATTACCTGCATGGGTTGTGTGGTGGAAGTCGCTGGGCCTGAATCGGGTCTAGGCACATGATTAGACGGGTCAAACCAAGGGCCCTGTAGTAATGGAAATCTTTGTTATAGTTTGACTCCTCCCCAGGGGATATCTTGTGGTTTATACCGCTGTAGTTCAGTGTGCAACTCCAGGTTCTCTTGCTTTAAGGAAATAACTTTCTTCTGTAATCCCGCTAGGGCCCTAGTTAAATCTAATAAAGATGGAGCATCCTGAGCATCTGGTAAAGCCTGTGCTAAACCTTTGAAAGTACCCACTGAGGAATCCATTGCCCAGGCAGCCCTGTATGTTGTGGCTTGGATTTAGGTCGAGACGCGGCCACTCACCTGAAAACAGGATGTCTGCAGGGGCGATGGTATGCCCCGACCTCCTGGAACACCTCTCAGCACTTCCTGGTGGACACAGAAATATAGGCAGGTGTTCCAAAAGGAAAGGGGGAGTGGAAGAGAAAAAGACAAAACACTGACACATCTTGCCGGTCCAGCTAGGCAACCTGTATCTTCGAGGGGGGGCAGGTCGTTGTTGACAGAGTGATAGTAGAGTTAGAGCACTCAACTTCCTTGAAACTAAATCTCTCTTTCTGATATGGGCACTGGAGCAGTAGAAGAACACCGGGAGGCTCCAGCACTTTTCTTGGATAATAATAACTGTTGGCACAATTACTAACACTGCATTACCAAAAACCCAAACTGAGTACCATAACAATAAGTACTGCGACACTAGGGCTGGCTTCACAGAGATTCACTGTTGCACATTACAATTAGAACTGTGGTTGCACTTATCATGCACAAGAAAGACAAACAAGGGCATTAATTGTATCAAATATAACTTTCCTGCGTGCATAGGGTTAAACTAAAAGGAACAAAAACAATCCAAGAAATACAAATGTCCACTCTGGGTTCAAACAGTTAGGGAGGCACAGTTTTGTTTGGTTTCACTCTGTGTGTGAAAAACCCTTCGAAAAGCAAATTCCTCAAACCTGAAACACAGGCATGAGTGACACAATTTAAATCCAAGAGTTATGCTATTAGAGAAAGAAAAGTCACGCAATTGCTCTTCTAAAATTGCACTGTCACTTTTTGTAGTACTTGAGCTGAAGCAGATTTCCTGAAGCACGTTTAGGCAAGTAACTATAATAATAATGTAGAATTTTCAGAAATGCATTTCTCTTCAAGATAAGCACTTTGCCAAAATACGAGGTCTGAAATACACCAGCTGTTCTAGGAAAGCACAGTGCTCAAAGAACAATACTAGTCACTTAGCTGCAGTATTTTCCAGTGTGCTGGAGTAATGCCTGGTGTCAGCTGGTATAGGAACGAAGAAAAGAATTGCCTCAAAAGTCCTGAATATGAGGATGACAGCAGGGGCTGGACTGCCAAGTCAGATGCTGAGATCAGGAAGCAAGACAAAGCCAAGCAGGGAGACATGCTTCACTCTGCTATTTACATGTGGATGAGTCACCACACCAAATTAGAAGCACATGTATACACCACACCCAATTAGAAGCACATGTCTACACCTGCTGACATTAGCAAACAAGCATTGGTAAAACAAGCATTGATAAAACCAATTGTGTAACACAGCACATTATGTTTACTTAGAAACATGAAGGAGATCCATAACAAATCCAAATCCAATTCTACATATGTGCAAAAGGTGGAGGTGTTTTGTCCCACCCCTAACAGCCTTCTACAAAAGCAATTTTCCTCTGTCATAGGTGCCCTACTAGCAGAGTAGCCCCAAAGTGATGCTCCACACATTAGAACTGGAAGACATTTCCGCCTGTACACTTCCAGCAGGAACTTTATTGGTTTATTACCCACTCTTGAGGCAAACTCAAAGGTGGCCCCTACCGTGGCATTACAACGCACACATCTCCTAGAGATACAGGCTTTCCAAGTTCCCTTATCATCAAAAGTTACCCCTATATAGGGGAATTCCTGTACATGGCTTATTGATTGGTCATTAATCTTCAGCACACCCACCCTACTGAGAGGTTTACCACAAACCATAAAATGTGCTTTACTACTATTAATCTCTAAGTCTAGGTCAGACATAACATTTTAATATGCTTTAACCACCTCGCGGAGACCATTTATGGTGCGGCCATAAGAACCCCATCATCTGCATAGATCGGGTCCGGGACACTCTTTCCATTTATTTTGGGGACATCCATACATTTTCCCACTGAAAAATCATACAGCTCATTTGTGTACAAAAGAAAAAGGGTAGGGGCCAAAACACACCTGTTAGAAATGGGGTCTTTGGTTGGCAGTCAGGTTACCCCCTGTCCCAGCAAGGACCCTCACTCTAGTCAGGGTAAGTCACACACAATCCAAATTATCCTGTACCCACCCTCTGGTAGCTTGGCACTGAGCAGTCAGGCTTAACTTAGAAGGCAATGTGTAAAGTATATGTGCAATAAATCATACAATACCACAATATAACACCACAAAAATACACCACACAGTGTTTAGAAAAATATATAATATTTATCTGAATAAGTGCAGGTGTAACGGCGCGCTCTGACGCGGCGTCTCTTTCTGTCCTCGCGGGTGGAACACGCTACCGATATTCGGAGCGCCGTTCTCCGCGTTTTTTGACTATGCTTTCTGGGAAGCATATATTTCGCTCCAGGTCACGCTACACTTACTTGTAGCCTTTTTTCTTCTTTTATTGTTGGTGGTGGGTTTTTTGTTGGGCCTTTTGCCTGTCTCTATCCATGTTGTGTCCATCTTGTCTTCTTCGTGTTTTTGTCCCAGCATGCTCTGTTTTTCTTTTATACTACTTCCTTTTTCCTGTACTGGTCTATGGGCTTTTCCCAATCCAAGATGGTGTTACTTCCCTTTCCTGTGATGTCACTTCCCTTTTCTCAGTATATAAGTCAGTCAGTCTTGTTCCTCCTTGCGTTGCAAACACTTCCTTCTGGTTGTGCTGTTCGCTCCTGTTCTTTGTTCCTGCTTTTTTGCCTTGGGAGATTTTTGCCTGTTCTTTGTTCCTGCTTTTGCCTTGGGAGATTTTTGCCTGTTCTTTGTTCCTGCTTTTGCCTTGGATATTTTTGCCTGTTCCTTTTTTCCTGCCTTGTACCCTGGATATTGCCTATTTTTGTTTCCTGTTGTCAAGTTCTGTTTTTTCTTGTTTTCCTTCAGGAGTTCCTGTTAGAGGTTTTTTCCCCAGTGTTGGGTTTTTTTCCCTCTGGGACTCCTTCTGGAGGATACGGTCTGCTTTGGCGTATCCTGTCAAGCGGCACCGTGGCTACTAGAAGGGGTCGCCCTTATCTGGGAACATCCAGGACCTGTAGAAGACTTGGTGTATTCGCCAATCCGAAATCCAGATGTGAGAAGTCCAGCGCAGTACGTGACAGATTGCAACGCCAAAAGATTCTGCGTTGCGAGAGCGCCATGGAAGATCCACAGGGAGAGGTGTCAGAAAATGCTCAAGCTATGTTACAGACTGTCCAACAACAAGCCCAAGAGTTACAACAGTTACGGGCAGAGAACACTGCGCAACGACAGGTCTTGTCTTCTCGATCAATGGACATTCCACCCGTATCTGCTACTATTCCTCGATATTCCGGAGATCCTTTAAAGATGAAGGAATTTTTGGACGCCGTGACGGTTTTCTTTGCCTTTCGTCCACTCCAGTTTTCTTCGGATAAGACTAAGGTGGGCTATCTGATCAGCGCCTTGTCTGGTCCAGCGCTTGCTTGGGCGACTCCTCTGGTTTCTGCAGATGACACAGTCCTGGCTAATTATTCCGCTTTCCTGACTGTTTTCAAACAAATGTTTGAGAGACCTGGGGTAGAAGCAGCAGCTGAAGAAGCCTTATGTGACATTCAGCAAGGTAATCAGGATGTACTGCAGTATATAACCCGCTTCAAACAGCTGGCAGCTGAAACCTCCTGGGTAGAACGCACCTTCGTAACCCTTTTCCGCCGAGGCCTGCGTGAAGAAATTAAAGATGAGCTTGTACACTCTTCCCCAGCTTGTTCTTTGAAAGAATTAATGGATCAATCTATGAACATCGAGTATAGACTTCGAGAGCGCAAGATGAAAAGACGTAGAAATAGCGCTCCATACCAGCCCGGTACCTTCCGTGCTAGCAGTCGGCGAACGGAAGATAGTCCATCTGAAGCCTCTCCACCTCCCCATGAAGAGCCCATGCAGATAGATCTGGTTCGTGGGCCATTGACGGAGTCAGAAAGGGAGGAACGACGACGAAGGGGACTTTGCCTATACTGTGGTAAGGCTGGCCACCTGATCCATAGTTGTCCGGTATGTCCCTCAAGGCCTGCGGGAAACGCCAGCTCCCGTCCCCTGTAAGGAGGAAGGAGACGGGAGGAGCTGAAGTACCATCAATATGTTCCTCCAAAGAAAGCATGCCCACCCTGTTTATCCTCTCGGTCAAGTTACAAAGTTCACAAGATCAAGAAGAACATCTTCTGGCTCTCCTTGATTGTGGAGCCAGTGGACTCTATCTGGATGAGACCTGGGCTACTAGTAAAGGAATTCCCTGCATTCCTAAAGAAACCCCTGAGCAGGTTCACAGAGTGGATGGCTCTCCGTTAACCTCAGGACCTCTGGTGGCCTCAACTCCTATTCTTTGTTTGACATTTGGGGGGCATCAAGAACACGTTGCCTTTGATCTCATAGCCTCACCAAATCACATCATGATTTTGGGAATTCCCTGGTTAGCCCGACACAACCCCTATATCAATTGGGAAACACGAACTATATCCCTAACGTCTTCATTTTGTCAACAGAATTGTTATTCTACTACTTCTTATTGGACTCCAAAAAGGTCCTGTCAGTCAACTAAGGATAACACTAACCCTATCAATACTATCCAGGGGGTTCCAGATTGTTATCAGGAATATATCAGGATTTTTCAGAAACCTAGTAATCCTATTTTGCCACCTCATCGCAGTTATGACTGTGCTATTCCTTTAATTCCTGATGAAGTCGTTCCCTTCGGTCAAATGTATTCTCTGACAGACCAAGAAAAGAAGGTGTTAAGGGAATATTTAGACGACAACTTACACAACGGTTTGATTGCTCCTTGCACGTCCCCCGCTGGGGCTCCTCTCTTCTTCGTCAAAAAGAAGACTAAGGATCTGCGTCCTTGTGTGGACTTTCGTGAACTCAACAGAATAACGATTAAGGATCGATATCCACTGCCTTTAATCAGAGATATACTGGATGCCATTCAAGGAGCCAAGATATTTACTAAATTAGACTTATCATCTCCTTCGGATCAAGGAAGGAGATGAATGGAAGACTGCTTTCCGTACCCCTTTTGGGCACTATGAGTATCGTGTTATGCCCTTTGGACTGACCAACGGCCCTTCTGTTTTCAACGATTTCTGGATTCAGTGTTCTCTGATGTACTCAATCAATATGTAGTCATTTATTTGGATGATATCTTGATATATTCCCGTGATCCTGGGCACCATGTAGATCATATCATACAAGTCCTGGAAAGACTCAAGAAAAAACAATTGTTTTGTAAACCTGAGAAGTGTGAGTTCCATAAATCTGAAGTAAGGTATCTCGGGTTTTGTATTAATCAACACGGAATATCCATGGATCCTGACAAGGTCAGTGCCATATTAGATTGGCCTTCTCCAACATCCATTAAAGAAACGCAATGTTTTCTTGGGTTATCAAACTTTTATCGTCAGTTTATTCAGAACTTTGCCCACCTACAAAGTTTCATAACACAAACAATTAAGAAAGAGAACCTGAAGAAGGGTTTCATTTGGACCAAGAGGCTGAACATGCGTTTCAAGAATTAAAGACAGCCTTTACCCAAGCACCCGTGTTGCGTCATCCTGACAATACCAAGAAATTTATCGTCGTGACTGATGCCTCAGACAGAGCTATTGGAGCAGTTCTGCTGCAGAAGCAAGACAATGATGGATTGGAACATCCTATCTTTTATCTGTCGCATATTCTATCAGAGGCTGAACAAAATTATTCTGTACTGGAACGAGAACTACTCGCTCTCAAAGTAGCTTGTAAGGAATGGAGGCATTTCCTGATGGGTTCCAGAGAGCCTTTTGAAGCTAGGACTGATCACCGTAATCTCCAGTGTCTTCGGAGCTTTCAGTGTCGCAACAGTCGTCAGGCTCGATGGGCTTTCTTCTTTAGCCAGTACGATTTCGTGATCACGTACATAACTGGTTCCCAGAATTTAGTGGCAGATGCCTTATCCCGCAGATATCCTGACATAGCCCAGAACTCCTCTCCACATCTTATTGAGTCTAGCAGGATCATCGGAGCTACTCAATCTTTTCAAGAACGCGTTCAATCCGAGTACCAGTTTCTGTCTGCTTCAGAATGGGATAAAGTGACTCCTTTTTTGCAGAAGAAGGACAACTACTTCTATCACCAACATGCTCTCTTCCTACCTACCAAGAAAGTGCAGACAGAAGCCCTGCAAATGTGCCATGATTCTCCTATAGCCGGTCATCGAGGTATCAGGAAGACCCAGGAACTGCTTCAGCGATCTTTTTGGTGGCCTTCGCTAAAGACAGACACTGAAACCTATGTGTCAGCATGCCCAGTCTGTGCCCAGACTAAGACACCCCGATCTAAGGTGGCAGGTTTATTAAGACCTTTACCGGTTCCTTCTGCTCCTTGGTGTACTCTATCCACGGATTTCATATGCTCTCTACCTACTTCCTCTGGTAACCAAGTAATCATGGTAACCGTAGATTCATTCACCAAGATGGCCCATTTTTCAGCCTTGAAGAAACTACCAACGGCCCCAGAAATAAGTCGCTTTTTTCTACGAGATATTTTTCGCCTCCATGGTCTTCCTCTAGAGGTCATTTCGGACAGAGGGCCTCAATATGTATCACGTTTCTGGAGAGCCTTTTGTGCCTTCTTTAACATTGAGATTTCTTTATCCTCGGGTTTCCATCCACAAACGAATGGGCAAACTGAACGAGTGAATCAAGAACTTCAGCAGTATCTGAGATGTTACTGTAATGCCACACAAAGCAATTGGTCAGAATATCTTGCTCTTGCCGAGTTCTCCTATAACAACACAATACATAGTGCGACCAAGACCACACCCTTTTATTGTACTTATGGATTTCATCCGAGGACTTTCACTACTGTTTCTCGAACATCCTCTTCTGTGCCTGCAGTCACTTCTTTTTCACGACAGATCCGTTGAATCCAGGGCCTACTTCACACTACTCTCCTAACTTCGAAACAAGCTATGAAGCGAAAGGCGGATCGTTATCGGCAAGCCGCACCTTTGTATCAAGTGGGCCACAAGGTATGGCTTTCTTCCAGATTTCTACCATCCCGGTTTTCCACCAATAAGTTCAAATCACGTTTTTATGGACCCTTTCGAATTTCGCACATCCTGAATCCTGTAGTTGTGCGTCTCCGCTTACCTCATACCTGGAGGGTTCATCCTGTTTTCCATGTGTCCCAGTTAAAACCCTTTGTTCCTGATCCTTACCATCGCCAGTTCCAACGTCCACCTCCTCTTTCTATCAACGGACAGCCTGAGTATGAAGTCCAGGAGATCTGTGATTCCCGAATTTTTCGACGCAAACTCCAGTTTTTGGTCCACTGGAAAGGATACCCCCTCAGTGACTGTTCGTGGGAAGATGCTTCCTCCGTCCATGCTCCCCGTTTGGTTCGCCTGTTTTTTGACAATCATCCTGACAAACCTGGAGCCTCGGGGAGGGGACCTACTGTAACGCCGCGCTCTGACGCGGCTTCTCTTTCTGTCCTCGCGGGTGGAACACGCTACCGATATTCGGAGCGCCGTTCTCCGCGTTTTTTGACTATGCTTTCTGGGAAGCATATATTTCGCTCCCGGTCGCGCTACACTTACTTGTAGCCTTTTTTCTTCTTTTATTGTTGGTGGTGGGTTTTTTGTTGGGCCTTTTGCCTGTCTCTATCCATGTTGTGTCCATCTTGTCTTCTTCGTGTTTTTGTCCCAGCATGCTCTGTTTTTCTTTTATACTACTTCCTTTTTCCTATACTGGTCTATGGGCTTTTCCCAATCCAAGATGGTGTTACTTCCCTTTCCTGTGATGTCACTTCCCTTTTCTCAGTATATAAGTCAGTCAGACTTGTTCCTCCTTGCGTTGCAAACACTTCCTTCTGGTTGTGCTGTTCGCTCCTGTTCTTTGTTCCTGCTTTTTTGCCTTGGGAGATTTTTGCCTGTTCTTTGTTCCTGCTTTTGCCTTGGGAGATTTTTGCCTGTTCTTTGTTCCTGCTTTTGCCTTGGATATTTTTGCCTGTTTCTTTTTTCCTGCCTTGTACCCTGGATATTGCCTATTTTTGTTTCCTGTTGTCAAGTCCTGTTTTTTCTTGTTTTCCTTCAGGAGTTCCTGTTAGAGGTTTTTTCCCCAGTGTTGGGTTATTTTCCCTCTGGGACTCCTTCTGGAGGATACGGTCTGCTTTGGCGTAGCCTGTCAAGCGGCACCGTGGCTACTAGAAGGGGTCGCCCTTATCTGGGAACATCCAGGACCTGTAGAAGACTTGGTGTATTCGCCAATCCGAAATCCAGAGGTGAGAAGTCCAGCGCAGTACGGGACAGCAGGTCAAAACGATTAAAGAAGAAATAAGCAAATGTAGGGATATCACTGAAAGTGATATCAAGTGTCTTCAGAGTTTAAAAGATTACTGTAAAAGCAATAAAAAAGTGTCTTAAGTTGTCCTAGAAACAACAAGTGTCTCTTGCAGTGCAAAGTACCTGGTTTGCATTGAAAAATCCTCGCAAGGGACCGCAGAGGAGGAGATGCATGGAAAACGGTGAGTGTGCGTCAGTTTCGACCCTTCGCACACGGACTTGCATAGTTATTTTCCACGCGGGGAAGACGTTGCGTCAATTTCCAGCACACGGGCTTTGATCCTCTTCGGGTTGCAGGGTTTTCAGACACCCCGGGGACGATGAGTGGAATCCTGGGCTTGCGGAGCGAAGTCACAGCAGCTGTGTCGATTCCGGTAGGCGATGCGTGGAATTTTCTTTCTCATGGCAGATGCTGCATTGATTCCTCTCAGGAAGTCGGGCGGCGTTGTTCTGAGTCGGCTTGCGTCGATCCAGTAGGGCTGTGCAGTGAAGTTCCAGTTGCGTCGTTGGTGCTGCATCGATCTTCTGTTTGTGAAGTCGGACTGCGTAGTTCCTGACTCAGCGTGCAGTGAAATTTTCACTTCGAGCAGGCAATGCGTCATTCTTGGCAGGCGGTGTGTCGAATTTGCGTAGCACGGGGATTTCAGCTGCAGGAGAGAAGTCTTTTTGGTCCTGAGACTTCAGGGAACAGGAGGCAAGCTCTATCCAAGCCCTTGGAGAGCACTTCTGCAGCAAGGCAAGAGAGCAGCAAGACAGCAGAGCAACAGCAAGGCAGCAGTCCTCTTCAGAAAGCAGTCAGGTGAGTCCTTTAGGCAGCCAGCAGTTCTTCTAGTCAGGGTGCAGGTTCTGGTTCAGGTTTCTTCTTCAGGAAGTGTCTGAGATGGTAGGGCAGAGGCCCTGTTTTTATACCCAAATGTTCCTTTGAAGTGGGGGAGACTTCAAAGAGTGGCTTAGAAGTGCACCAGGATCCCCTTTCAGTTCAATCGTGTCTGCCAGGGTCCCAGTAGGGGGTGTTGCAGTCCTTTGTGTGAGAGCAGGACCTCCAACCTCCCAGCTCAGGAAGACCCATTCAAAATTCAGATGTATGCAAGTGAGGTTGAGTATCCTGTGTTTGGGGTGTGTCTGAGTGAATGCACAAGGAGCTGTCAACTAAACCCAGCCAGACGTGGATTGTAAGGCACAGAAAGATTTAAGTGCAGAGAAACACTCACATTCTGAAAGTGGCATTTCTAAAATAGTAATATTAAATCCAACTTCACCAGTCAGCAGGATTTTGTATTACCAGTCTAGCCATACCAAATATGACCCTCCTACTCCTTTCAGATCAGCAGCTACCACTCAAACAATGTATGAGGGCAGCCCCAATGTTAGCCTACGAAGGGAGCAGGCCTCACAGTAGGGTAAAAACAAATTTAGGAGTTTTACACTACCAGGACATGTAAACTACACAGGCGCATGTCCTGCCTTTTACCTACACAGCACCCTGCTCTAGGGGTTACCTAGGGCACACCTTAGGGGTGACTTATATGTAGAAAAAGGGGAGTTTTAGTCTTGGCAAGTACTTTTAAATGCCAAGTCGAATTGGCAGTGAAATTGCACACAGGCCTTGCAATGGCAGGCCTGAGACAAGGTTAAGGGGCTACTGAAGTGGGTGGCACAATCAGTGCTGCAGGCTCACTAGCAGCTTTTAATCTACAGGCCCTGGGCACATATGGTGCACTCTGTTAGGGACTGGTCAGTAAATTAAATAGCCCAATTAGGTGTGACCCAATGTTACCATGTTTAAAGGGAGGGAGCATATTCATTTTAGCACTGGTTAGCAGTGCTAAAGTGCACAGAGTCTAAAAACCAGCAAAAACAGTATCTCAAAAGTGGATGGAGGCAGGCAAAAAGTTAGGGGTGACCACCCTAAGGCTGTCAGGTCTAACAACACCCCTGTCTAACACCCCTGCTTAGCCTGAAAGATTCAGTACATTCCCCCTTCAACTCACACCTCACAGTTGCATTTGTTCCTAAGTGGAAATGGCGGAGCAAATCAACAATCAGGGTCAACTTTTGCCATAACTTACTTTGATTCACTTTGTCAAAAGCGCAGCTAAGATCCATAAAAACCAGATACAGGGCCCCCTTTTTACCTGCATATATTTACCAATCAGCATGAGCAAATTTAAACATTGCTCTTGAGTTCCAAGCCCTTCTCAAAAACCATACTGCACCCTGCTCAGTACCTCATTTTCACTCATCCAATCCTCAATACGCCTTAACACAATTTGGCCCAGAATTTTTGCTGAGGAATCAAGGAGTGAGATGGGACAGTAGGATTTTGGGACACCACGATTTAACTTTTTATAGACAGGGACAATACACGCAGATTTCCAAGAAGTAGGGATCCCTGCACTAACTGCTGCATTTACACCATTTAGCAAAATGTGTCTCAGATGTATCTCATCCACTGTTTGGGTTTCAGGAGGGAGCAACCACCTCCTCAGCATAGAATTAGAGTGGGAATAGTAGCTTTAAAGCTAACCCTGCCTTACCAAGCTTCAGAGGGGTAGCCCAGCCCAGCCTCTTCTGGCCACTGACGGCAAGGATGGGCCCACCCTTGGCCCGGGTTTCACTTCGGCGCAGCCCGTGCGCTTCCCGTGCAGGGGGGCTCACTCAGTGCTTTTGAAGCACTGCCTCACGATGTAGGTGACGGTGCTCTGTCCTCTCCTGAGGGCCTGCTAGGCCTGCTGGGACTTCAAGTCCCCTCCTCTCACGGCTGCTCAAAGTGCATCCCCAATCATTTTCATTCATCTTCTTTATTAATACCACATGCATCTACTGTCCACTCCCATAATTCCGGCTCAACTCTTATCATTTGATATCCACATCTTACCTTTTGTGTAACTACTGCTGCTTAGCCACATAAATGTTTCAGGAAAAACTAAAACATTTCTCACAAAATCCTACTTTGCCTTAAAATCGCTTCCATGCGAATTTGTAGCAAACCAACATTTTGAAGATTTACTTATAAGGCAAAGGCAAGCCAATGTTTGTTAAAGTCACTGCAGGAATATTAAAATAAAGCTGCAGTTCAGTACATTTTGTTAAATTGCTATGACTGTTTTACATTATATGGATACGATTCACACACCGGCATATTCACAGTAGCCAGATTCAAAAGAAAAAAGAGTAAAGTGCAAATGCATTCATCGTCACTCTCCAGCCTAGGGAAAGTGTGTTAAATAAAGTGATTACACTAAATAAATAGCTCCAATTCATATTTCATTATATCCATAACAACCAAATATAGAATCCATGAAAAACAGTATTTGAAAGTATAGTTATAACTACCATAATGAGCCACCCGTTCTATTAAAGTACATTTAAGTAAAGTGTTTTGTTCTTTCACACCTTTTTAAGAAAAGGTGGTTGAAACAGGTCCTCTTTCTTTATAGAATTATCATCAGAACTGCATGACCGTTTGAAGATTATGACCCTCATTACGACTTCGGCAGTCTCACTAGAAGACCGCTGAAGCTGCGGGCGGCACTATACTGCGGTATATGTGGCTCCCTATTATGACTTTTCCGCTGGGCCAGCAGACGGTAACAGTGTTTCCGTCCGCTGGCCCAGTGGAAAAGTCACATCAACATTGCAGCAGGCTCATAATAGAGCCGGCGGCAATGTTGATGTGCAGCGGGTGCAGCAGCATCTGTCGCGCATTTCACTGCCCGAAATTCGGGCAATGAAATGCGCGATGGGGCTGTGCCTGGTGGCCCCTGAACGGCCCATGCCAAGTGCATGGGAAGTGCAGAGGCCCCCAGGGGCACCCCGAGTAACCCTTACTGCCAGCCTTTCCATGGTAGTGTTTACCGCCATGGACAGACTGGCGGGTGGGGATTATGAGCTGGCGGTATGTTGGAGGGGCCAGCTGTATGGCCGTGGCTAATGCGCCACAGTCATAATATGCTGGTGGTACACCGCCAGCCTGTTGGGGGTGTTACTGCCAGCTTACCGCCGGCAGCCAGGGTTGTAATGAGGCCCTATATCTCCTGTGACAGAATGCTTCCTCCATTATCTTCAAAATAACATTTATAAAGAGACCAGCCCCCCTTAATTTGGGAGCTCCTAAATTCCACTTCCGGTCAATCAATGATTTCTGAGCCAGCGATCAGGAAAAAGCAAAACAGCATTTACCATTTGAACTGGAGTAGGAACCAAAGCAGTTATCTAGCAGGGCAATACTATTGCCTGGTGGCATTTCGAATAGCTAGACTAACTCAACTAATAACCTTCAGAATAGAAATAAAGTGTTGTTAATTTAGGACTGTTGCAAAACATATGATTTCAGTCTCAAACCCTCAAGCAATGGGGCCATTAATTAGGATGCCAAGCAATTACCATCCATTCCAAATAGATGTTTCAGTGTTAGGTAGAGCTTATTCTCAGAAAAAGATTGCTTCTCACACAGGTTTCGGCTTTCTTAGAAACTATGAATTTCATCATTAAAATTCCACTATTTTAGTGGGCACATTTACGTTTGCTTCCCCATGCAGATTGAGTAGATTCTGACATTTAGTGGGCATAGAGACACACTTAATCGCCCATATGCCAGAGAGAGAAGCTTCCTGCCTGACTGGTGCTAAAACAATAATCTGCACCTCTTCTGTAAACCAGTTACAGGAGGGTAGAAAATATCCTGTCTATTAAAGAGATTTATATAAATAAGGAGCTAATGTGCTGAAGACCTAACTTCAGTTGAAGCTCAGACAAAAGAAGGAAACTCTCCCGGTTCAATTATCTGATCCAAATCTTAAATGACTCTTTGCTCTCTCTCAGAGAACCCAACTACCAAAATATCTTGCTGGAGATATAGGTTCCCCCTTAGAAGAACTAAACCTGCATACCCCTTCATTTCCTATTTTATTAGCAATCTACCATAAACTCAGCAGAGAAATAAACATTATGGATTGTTATTATTTTTTTAAAAGGCTTCGGACCATTAAATGTTCTGGTGAAGCCAAACAGGTTACATTAAGGTTATTGAATAAAATGGAAAGTTAACCTCTGAGATCACTTCCTGGTGTAATACCAATTCAATTGCTGCTAGATAATAGCTTACAAAATTTACGATTATTACCTCAAATAATATATAAAACAGTTTTTGCATAAATAAGCCACACTTTAATTGAGCTTCTTAAAAAGCCTGCAAGCATTGCACAAGAGAAAATCTGAAAAAAGAAAAAACACAGTGGCAACATGATTATTTAATTATATTGAAATAGTCCACAATAGAAAAAGGTACATGGAGCAATATATTACAGTAATAGTTGTTTAAGCAAAATCTAAACCTCAGAGCATATAGGTCATCTAGATCCAGAGAAAGGGCAGTGTAGAACAGTCAATACCCCATAGTGTGAGAGGAAGAGCATTCTCATCAGCATATTTAAGTGTTAGACATGATAACCTTGAACCCTCTAGAAATTATATATTTAGTCCAACAGAATTTCAAAATTCCTCCATTAGGATGAAGAAATACTGCAGTTTTATCTGCACTGAATCAGATCTTCACAGGTCCAGAAATAACGGGCTACCCACTGTCTCAAGATCATTCTCGATTCTCCTTTACAAAAATTCTAGAGAGACAGAGAGACAGTGAAAACAATAGGAACCAATCAGCATGTTAGTCACATTCTTCTTTGTTGTAAATGCACCAATTTGCTTTAATTTCTGAGGCTGCTCTATAAACTGTTTAGATCCTCCTAGTGACACAACACAGGATATTTATCCTTAGCAGTTCCTAGAACGGTTGACCAGCATCATAATTGCTGGTATTGAAAACAAAGAATAATCACCTCTCTGAGCCAACCAAGGAGTAATCTGGTTTGATTAGCAAGAATATGTTAGTTAATTATATTTGCTAGCTTGACCAACAATTCTCTCCTCATAATTGTTTGGTCGGAGTTACAAACTGATAGTTATAGGTGTACAAGAGCTGTGAAGATACTTACTTGATCAGATTTTGGAATTGTTACCAATACTAGTGACTTGCACCAAAAATATTTCACAAATTGGAAACTCCTCTTATTTCTTACATAGGTTGCGAATCCTTCATTGGGAAATTCTATGCTGGTGAAGAATAGTCAAGCAAAATTACCTTCAACACAAGGATAGGAATATATTGCCCCGTTATTTCAACATCGATCTGCTGCTTGGTACTCCCTGTAAATTCACAATTTTTCCTCCCTTCCTTAACATCTCCAGCACTTTCCTTTCAAAATTCTTTCTAATTCTCCATCAGCATCTCTTTTTATCCTCCTTTTATCTCCCATTTCCATGTGTCTTTTTATAGGAAAATGGCTTTTTTGCATGTTCACCCCAATTTTTTGCTAGATTTTGATGGTGTTTTATTGACTTTGCACACTTGGACACTGGTAACCAGACCCCAATGTATGTGCTGTGTAGGAAAGTGCCCCTTTATGTATGGTCACACCCACTTTTTTCTGTTAGTGCACTGAAAGCCTGCTAACCAGGCCTCAGTGCTGGTGCTCTCTCCCTCAATTGATTTGTTGACATGGTGATTCCCTAATTGGCAAGACCTAGCCAGCTCCTTATAAGCCTGTAGTAAATGGTACCCAGGGTACCCGGGGAATAGGTGCTAAAGGGGTCCTCAGGGCTGCAGCATGAGTTCGTGCCACCCTAGGTGACCCAATCAAATTGCTGGTGACAGACCTGCCATTGCAGACTGCCAGAGTGGTGCAAACTGCTCAAGTTCGACTGTGCCCTCACCAAGAGTGGCACTGTCACATGCACTGCCTTACATATATGGCAGACACCCCTAAGATAGGCCTCTGCAACCCAGGAGGCAGGGTTCATTATATTTAAGGTGGAGGCATATAATCACACACTTATATGTCTATATAGTGTTCTTTCCATCAAGGTACAATACAGGTGTAGGCTGGCACATAGGATAACATGGGACTTAAGCCCAGGCAGACCCAGGCTGCTAACTCCATTATGGTACAGCCTAGTTTTGTTGAGTTTGGTGTCAAACAACTAGCATTCTCTCCCCCAACACAAATCTCGTGTTGTGGAACAGCTGGCATGCACCCAGGTGGCACACTAGAGGTAGGCCACATGTTTGCCCCCCTTCTTTGTGCTCTGGCCAGTCAGCCTGTGCTTCTTCTCATGCCTGCTGCTGCCAAGTCAGGTTTCTAACTTCCTGCTAGGCAGCCTGGGTGCTCCCAGGAATCAGAAGCAAAAGCTGAGGAAGGAAGGAGTTCACACCTCCCCCAGCCGGGCTAGTGAATAGAGCCATTAAGGCATTGAGCTTCAAAGGCTTCACCTCCCCTGATAGCCATCTGTGCTCTCTCCCAGTGGAGGAAATAGCCCTCTCCCTGGACCCAAGGCACATTTGCTGGTAGTCAAGTGGGAAATTTGCTATACAGGTCAGTGCACACCAACCAGCAGGCTGACCACACCTCTAGGGTGAACAGCCCAGTCTGTGCACTAAATTTCGATTTCAGCCACCTTAGGAGTGGCAGACTAAAAGGTTCTGGGTAGCTAAAGGTGACCTGGCCGACCGAATGTGGTCACCTCAGGGAGGATTAGACGTAGGAGCAGGCTGCCCATTGGCCACTAGTCTCCACACCCTTAACCCCCCTAAAGTCAGGATTTAAGGGACACCCCTGATACCAGAACCTCCACTATGACCAACCAACTTTGGTTTGGTTTGGTTTGGACTCTGCCCACTGCACCAAGGCAAAAAAGGGATACTCTGTCCCTGGGGAACAGACTTGGTACTACGCAATTGACTCTCATCTGTGGCTGAAACTCATCACTCCCAATCAGAGGGAGCCTTGTAGAAGCCAGATATATCCTCAGACTCCCCTAGGCTGGTGGCACCAGTCCCCTGCAAACTGCAGGTAAAACACTTGCAGGATCTGAAGTTACATTGGCCATTGAGCCCAACCATGGGATCGTCAAAAGTCAGGTGAGCCAGTGTCTTCTCGGCTGTGGTCGCACCTGCCTCCAAGTTTCAGGCCGCTACACCACTCCCTCAGATCCTGGGATGTTCCCAAAGGATCTCTGCACCTTTACCTCTTCCAAAGCTTGTTGGTTGCCAGTCGGGTAACTAACCCCCACACTCAATGCTGCAGGAGCAGGGCACAGCATGCAGCCTGCATCTGACATCTGCAACCCCCGATCCAGCTGAGATTTGTCAGTACCGTAGTGTAAGTGGTAAAACCAGTACCAGCGCACATCCCGTTCAGCACCATGGACAGCCAGGACAACTCTGCACCCTGCCCCCACAAACCAGGTATAATGGAACTCACTGATGTGGCCTAAACCCAGGACCCTCACAACCTTAACCCTGCAAGGGTTCCCCCGAAGACCGACCTCCAAGTGGTCATTTGTCACCAGTGACTCCCTGCCATTGACTTCAACACAAGTCCTGTTCAACACCACGGATAGAAATGACCACTCTGCACCCGTGCGCCACAGGCCAGGTAAAACTGCACTGACTGTCTTGGTCTGGTCCTAGGGATTGTAGAACCGTAACCCTGTAAGGTTTCCATGTAACTCGCTTTCTAAGTACGTTTTTGCAACCAGTGATATTTTTCCCATAGACTTCAATGCAACAGTTAAATGCCAGTTCTGCTGTGATTTAATATTGCTTCTAAAATCTATAACTTCAATTATACCAACTCAAATCTGTTTGTTTTGGTGTCTAAGTTAAGATAAAAGTAAGCTTTATTTTTATTAATTGGTGGTGGGTTTCTTTCGAGTTGCGTCAATTACTTATTGTCCATGTTGATGCTGTGAAATGTTTAACGCATGTTCCCCTAAGTAAAGCCTGACTGCTCTTTTCCACACTGCCAGGATTGAGCTAAGGATTTACTAGTATGAATCCAAGGGCCATCTTTGGGGTATTGTAGGAGTATTGCATGGTGAGGACTAACTCCCAGGCCACATAATACTCCACTTTTCTACATGATGTGAACCCTAAAACATGTAGAAATTGGGTACAATCTGGATTGCCATGTGCAACTTGCCCTGGTATATGGTACTCAGGGCCTGTAAGTTAAATGTCACTAGCGGTCTGCAGCACATAGTTTGCCACAACTAAAGTGACAATGCAAAGCATGTCGCCAGGCCTGCCCTGCAGTATGGGTATCCATTTTTAAAACTGCCAATGCAACCTGGGGAAATAAACCTTTTGCCAGGCCTGAACTTTCCTTTTTGAAACTCGTATGTCACCACTAAGGTAGGTATGGCTGAGTGAATGGTATTTGAGAAGTAGGCCATGTATATTCTTTGTTTTTATGCATCCTGGCTGTGGAAAACTTCCAAGGTCCTGACTGTGGCAAGGTTGGCTTTCCCACAGGAAAGCACTGGGTTACATTCTTACACTTTTTGCTTAATTTCAGCTTGAGTGTAGCTAGTAAAAAGATTCAGTGACTCATTTTAATATTACTCTAAAATCCAGATGAATGGCAAAGTCAGATTTTATAATACTAGTTTCAAAATTACACTTTATCGTGCAGTGGTTCCCAACCTGTGGTCCCGGGACCCCTGGGGGTCAGCAAAACCTTCTCAGGCGGTCCACGACTGCTAAGAAAATTAAAAAATGTTAACAAATATTAAGAAATTAGGTCTCCAACTTCCAATAATGACTCAGACGGGGTCCCCGGATTCCAATGATGATTCACTGGGGGTCCCTGTGTTCCATTAATGTTAAAGTGAGGGTCCACAGGAATCAAAAGGTTGGGAACCACTGGTGTAGTGCACACTGGTAAATAATGCTCCAGAGGTTTTCTTATCTCTTTGACAGAAATAGGTAAGATGGGTAGGCCCACTACAGGATAAGGACCTGTGAGGCTCTCTGATGGCCCCCATGAGTTAGCCATTTCATCTAGAATGCAATTGATTCAATTATCTTACTTTCATGCTGCATACGTTATGCCCAAGTGCTTGTGGAGGGCCAGGAGACTCTCACAGTTGACCTACTTTAGATGTCCCCAAGTGGATGCTGACTTCTTCCACATGATGTGAGCCTGTCCTCAGATACCGGGCTTTTGACAAGGCCTTGAGAGGACGTCGTCCTGAGTTGTGGACAGAACTGTAGTGCTCACTCCGAATATGGGACTTCTTGGTCTTTTGGAGGGCCTTGGTGGACATTGCTGGGAGTGACCACATTGGTGTCCAAGTGGAACATTGCTTGTAAATGGAAATCACCCCAACTCCTACCCTAGCGGAATGGCGAGTGGGGGGTATACTGGTGTGCTAAAATGGAACAATTGATATACCAGGCTAGAGGGTGCCCACATAAACATGCAAAGATTAGGGCCAAGTGATGGTTGTATTATGGTGTGGTAAGTGTAGGGGTGATGGACTATTATGCAGGGGGATGCAAATAATGTATGCAATGGCTACTGCTATGTTGCGCTTGTGATGTGCTGTTTGTTTGTTACTTAGAAAATAATATTGGTTTATCAAAAATTACACTTTTAGAAAGTTATCATTTTTTATCCTGAGCCAAATGTGCCTTCCTGCCTGTGCCCACTGTCCCCCCAGGAGGTGACTGGCTCCGTGGTTAGTTGTGAAGTGACTAACACAGCTGAAACAAAGGGAGAGGGGATCTTCCATTGACAGGATGGCCATCTGGGCTGTGCCCAGAAACTAAATTAATTTTATAGGATGCCTATTCTGTCACAGGCAAATGTAGCTCCCACTTGGTCCGGTCTACTCTATTGTCCTGCGAGCCAGCCAGGCACCAATCTCTGTGCAAGAGTAGGTGCCCCCAGAATTGTTTTGGAGTAACCACAAGGTAGAGTTTTCCCATTAACATAGCCACACCTCTGGGCTCACACAGGGAGCTCTACACAGGGGAAGAAAGGTTCTGTCATGTTAGTTTTAGGTAGAGAGGGACACTGTTGAATAGTTTACAGTAAAACACACAGGAAGTGCTTTAAAACTGGGTAGGATCATCCCTGTGAACTTTTACCCCACTGGTTAAGGAGGGGCCAGGAGTTTCCCTACCCACAAGCTGGCACTGTGCTTTAATGTGGCACCCCCAATATCGCTCTTAGAACATTGCTGGATCTGCAAAAGACAGAAAAAAGACTGTTGTGCCCAGTGAGAAGAACTGTTAGGGCTTGACCTGCCCACATTTGTACACAGGACTATGATGTAGACTCCACTGGTCAGTTAGCTGACCTCCTGGTAAGCTACAGGGACACAAAAGCTGCAAAAAGCTGACTTTCGTGAAGATCCCAGCTGAACATTTCCAACTGGACCAGCCCTGGACCCTGCTGATAGCTACCACTGGAGTGAGTCCTGATCCCTAAGTGGTGTGTGTTGGGTCTGTGTGGGAGGGATGCCTGTGTGTGAAAGCTGTTACTGGAAAGGGATTTATCCTAATCGCATGGGCTGTGCTTAAAATCAAGATTTTGCTTTCCACTATGGTTGTAAATCTACAGTAAAGCCTTAAACCCTGGTGAAAGTTGGTCACAAAGAATACCACCAAATAGGAAGGGTGGGTGCATGGCTAGAGCCATAGCAGGGCAGGGCAGCCCATATTAATGCTTGGCCCTTCGAAATGTTTAACTGTCAAAACAAAAGCTTAGCTTGTGTTAACAATTTCTTCACTCTAAATAGTTTCAGCATGCAAGTTAAAATTAAAGACATGCACTGCATTAAACTTCAGATTATTACTTTAATCTCCAAAATAGCCATGAAACTAGTGTTCCTACATGGTCATCTACATAAATAAGCATGATGCGTGGAATATCATAATGCTGCATGAGTCACTGCTACATATGCATTGATGAAATGCATGTTTAAGATGTCAATCCTTTGTTTTTTAAAGATGGGTGTTATTTCCTAAATATTTTCAACGTATCCTTCCTAAAACACTCATCCTGTCAATCTATTTTTTAGATACTAGATCTCCCATCTGTACCCTTAGGGCTGTTCCATCTCCTCTCTTCTTCAAAGTGGATGTAGTATGGTATAAGTAGTTCAGAAGCAAACAATGGTGTCATGAGATACCACAGTGATTGCACTGATAAATGCATACCCACACTGACAGTAGGACACTCCCAATGGGGCATCAACTATGACACAAGGGCATTAAAAGAGAGGCCCAACATTGCCACAGGCATATGGGCACAGGAGCACAAACAATGAAATGGACATTAAGATGTGCAGAGTGGCAAAGGGATGCTGGCAAAAAATGTTGTCAGTAGGATATTAACATAGGGATACTAACACTAGAACAGCAACAAGGGGTAACTGATACAGAGGTGCTGGCAAATGGACACTGTCACTAGGATACTGACACAGGCAAATTAGCACTGGTACTGGCACAGGTGAACCAACAAAAGCACGGTGTTAGAAATGGCATTTCTGGATGGCTAGGGAATGCACCTAAGCCAGGCAGAACCCACCCACTCTCGTCAGGGCAAGGGAGTTAAACGTTCAGATAACCCCTGCTCACCCCCTTGGTAGCTTTGCACGACCAGTCAGGCCTAACCCAGAGGCAATGTGTAAAGCATTTGCACAACACACATGATGCAATAAATACACCACAAAGGAACACAACACCAAGTTAAATAAAAATAAACTGTATTGTACACAACATCATTAGACCAAACACAACATGACAGTAATACCCTGCTACCCAAGCAGTTGTCAGAACGTTACAGTACTGTTGCTCTGCAGAAATCAGCAGTAGTCACATATAACACAAAGGTTACTCATTATTCTGCAACATCAGCAGTAGTCATGAAAACATTACTGAAGAAATGCACTTGTCATGAAAGTATCATAAATGCCCCTAAAAGGAATACCAGGAAATACATGGCAAATCAGCAAAATATATCACCAGGAAGGCGACGTCAGCAGTGCCTAGGCACTATCATGATTGCACCTATCTGGGCATGAAGAACCAATACCTAAAGGAAAAGCAATGCACATGTCAACCTAATCATGCTACAACATAAGCACATCTCATGGCATAAAACAAAAATAACCTTTTCCTCCTGGGGGCTGCTGCGAGTCTGCGCAAGCCACTGTCCTCACTCCAAGCCTGCAGGGGGTCGCACTCCTGTGTTGCGGTTAGTCTCAGGGGGGAGTTTCCTGCCCCCTCTGGTAGATAAGGAGCTCTCGTGCTCCTAAGGGGGGTAATGAAGCCCAGTTGGGCTGGCCAGGAACGGGGCCTATGAGGAGGGTTCCCTCCATCCTGCCAGCTGTGGTAAGGGTGCACAGGAGAGGGGGTGGTGATCAAAAGGCTGTAGGGTGCCACTACGGTGGCATGACCACAGCAAGGGGAAGTAGCCCATCTCCACGCAGAGGCCTCTCAGGGTCTCTGCTGTGCAGGGCACAGCTTCGCTGTGTCCTCTCACCTCCGGAAGGGGGGAAGCGGCCGCTGGCAGTGCGGTCCTCCAGGACCAAAGTAGGAGCCCTCTGAGGCTTCCGGACCCATCTCACTCGACTTCCCGTGCCGCGGCGGTGACACGCCATAGGAGGTGTCTGCTTGTACCCAAGGGGCACCTCTTGATGGCCTCCCACTCCCCGGGGGGACTAACGTGGAGCGCCGACTCCAAGATTCACCTTCTCAGGCACCAGGGGTACACAGCCCAGCGCGTTTCCAATGTGCTTCAGAAACGCTAGTTGCCCAGGTCACGACGGTGATTATTCCGACCACAGGATCAAAGGGAGCGCTCTCCAGACGCTCCAGAAATTATGAACAAGGCACCCTGGAAATGCTCAACCATTGAAGAAAAGTGCTCGCTGGGATCCATTAAAAAGAGAGCACTTCTCCAGGCGCTATATAATTAAACTGAAGCACTCCGCCTGCGCTTCAAGTGGATGATGGCAGGGGGGGCAGGGGCCACAGCACCCTGCCCCGGGGGAAACAAAAGATGGAGCACAGGGCAGCAAGGCCCAACAACAGGCCAGCACAAAGGGGATGCAGACAGTGGCAGTTCCTCTAAGTGGCCAAAAATGTCACAGGTCAGCACAGCAGCAGCAGTCCAAGGTGGTTCCTGATGACTTCCTCCAGCAGCATTCTGTGTCGAGTTCTAAGTATGTTTCTTGTGTGTTTTAATGGGGAAGAATCCCCTGTACTTATACTCAGTTTTGCAAAGCATTTTCAATGAGGGGGAGAGGAGGTTTCAACCAGTTACAAATGGTTCTGGGAGTGTCCCCTCTCTCCTCCAGCACAGGCTCCAAACATTAGTTGGGGGTAAACAAGCCCCTTTGTGTGAGGCCAGGGTACAGCCCTTACAGATAAAAGTGTGTCCCGCATCCCCTTCTCTCAGTCCAGGAAGACCATTCAAAATGCAGGTGCACCTCTGTGACACCTCCACCTTCCCTGTGTACAGGCTGTCTGAAAAGTATGCACAACCCCAACTGTTACCCTGCCCAGACGTGGATTGGAGTCAAGCTGCAAAACACCAGAGTCATAAGCACAGAGAAATGCTCACTTTCTAGAAGTGACATTTCTAGAATGATAAAAAAAATCTACCTAAACCAGTAAGCTGCATTTATCACTACCATTACAACCATACCAAACAAGCCTACGCTACCCCTCATAAATTAGACAATACCCCCTAGACATAAGGCAGGGTATTTCCAAAGCAATCCTATGAGAAGGCAACACTCACAGTAGTGAGAAACCAAGTAGACTGTTTGTCACTACCAGGACAGGACAAGCTACTAGGCATATGTTCTGCCTTCTACATACATAGCACCCAGCCCATAGGGGGCTAGCTACGGCCTACCTTAGGGGTGACTTACACGTAGTAAAAGGAGAGTTCTGGGCCTGGCAAGTAGAGTTAGATGCCAGGTCCCTGTTGCAGCAAACTGCGCACATAGGCCCTGCGCTAGCAGGCCTGAGACAGGTTTGAAAGGCTACTTCAGTGGGTGGTGCAAGCAGCGTTGCAGGCCCACTAGTAGCATTTAATTTACAGGCCCTGGGTATAGGGATACCACTGTACAAGGGACTTACAGGTAAATTAAATAAATGTGCCATTCAGGTATAAGCCAATTAGACCAAGTTTAGAAGGGAGAGCGCATGCACTTTAGCACTGATTAGCGGTGATAAAGTGACCAGGTTCATAACTTCAGCCAAAAAGGGTCAGAAAAATTAGGAGAAGACAAAAGTTTAGGGATTAGTGACATAGGAAAACCAGTGTGTGGGCACAAAAGTTAGGCCAGGGAGGGAAACAAGGGGACCACACACATTTGGACCAAATATATAACAACAAGTCTTTGGTCTCAGTTAAACAACAATGTTCTATATATGCCCTCAGAACCAAAAGGGCATAAGTTGGCAAATGCTGCATATAAGAAAAACTTCCTAAGCCTTCTTCTTCAGATTATTAGGGAGCCTATCCACCTCTACACAAAGGCCATTCAGCACTGCTCAAAATAGACCTAACCTCTGCCTCAGCCAATGTGGTTTCCTGGAATTCCCAGAGTGAGTGCTGGGAGGCCACATACTTTCTATCATCACCGTACAGAAAAAGGGGTCTCCAATTGAGCAAAGCATGCTGAAGGTGGAGGCGAAGAGGGACTCTTCTTTCCCTTTTTGATTGAGCCTTCTTCATCATTAAATTTGCTCTAGCTACCACCTGCCCAGTCATTTTGAAAGCACTGTGCATGCAGCCACAGAGAGAGAAAGGGAACGGTACAGAGAGAAGGTCTGGCTCCAGAATCTATCACTCTCCCTCACTGTCATTGATTGGGGTGCAAACTGTAATAAATTTGTTAAAAGGATAAGTCCACTTTCAGTGCTACAAAATGCAACGGCTACGAATATCAAGACTTCCTAGTTTTTAATTTGTTCTCATGCCTCTTGTTTCCACAAATAGACTTCCTGTTTCCTTTTCATGTTCTTGGAGGTTTTTTCATCCCTTCTTCCCACCGTTTTCCTTCTCTTCTTCCTTCTTTTTTTCATTTTGTCTTTCTATGTCCTGTTCAAAGTTTGATGACAAAAAATAAGTCTGGGTCCCTAAAATGAGTGCCCATGCCTGCCACCTGTGCAACTTAAGTACTGGGTCCAAAGCTCTGGATGATGACTGAGTGGACGTAACGTAAGACTCCACCACATCAGCATCCAAGGAGACACACTCAGATGGATCACTGCCTTCCTCACCAGAAGAACACAGGGTCCGCCTACTACCTTTTACCTCCAAACTCAAAGATATAATCTGTGGTGTCCCCTAGGGCTCATCCTTCAGCCCCAAGTTCTTCAACGTATAAATGACCCCACTGGCCAACACTGTCAGATCCCATGGTTTCAACATAATATCCTATGCAAACAATACCCAACTCATCCTTTCACTCACAGATGACCCTACCACCACCAGGACCAACTTCCACAGATGCATAACAAGCATTGCCAACTGGATGAAGAACAACTGCCTAAAGCTGAACCTGGACAAGATGGAAGTACTGATCTTTGGCAACAACAGCAAACCATGAAACAACTCCCGGTGGCCATCAGACCTGGGACCCGTACCCACACCCACCAATTATGCCAGAAACCTCGAAATCATAATTGATAACAAGCTCAACATGAAATCACAGATCAAAGCCATCTCCTCCTCCTGCTTCCTCACTGTGCATGCAAAATAACATCTTTAGGTTGTCACCCCTACACATAAGACGCAGCATGACACAGGCCCTCATCACCAGCTGACCGGACTATGGCAATTCCCTCCACTTAGGAATCACCGCCCACCACCTGCAGAGACTTCAAACCATACAGATGCCGCAGCCAGAATTGTCCCTGACCTTCCCCGAGGAACCCACATCACACCCCACCCGAGGCAACTCCACTGGCTCCCTGTACAGGAGAGATGCCAATTCAAGCTGCTGGCCCACGTACACAAGGCTCTACACAACCAAGGGCCCACCTACATTAACCACCACCTGAACTTCCACCAGCCACTGAAAAGATTATACTGTACCTCCCTTTCACTTGCCCACACTCCCTGCAGCTACTGAAGCAGAAGTGGAGCATGCTCCTCCATTGCAGCAAAGACCTGGAACAGCCTCACCATGCAGCTCTGCACCATCACCTAACTTCCGGAATTCCAAAAGGCCTTCAAGATCTGGCTGATCAAAGGAGCCTTCTGGGACATGCAAGTGCCTGGATACCCGATCGGGTGATTTGTAGTGCTATATAAATTCTGATTAGTTGATTGATTGATTGATGCCTATCTAGCTCCTACTCTTCTGAGTAGTGGAAGTGGGCCCCATGGCCACACTCACTCCCTGAGCTGTGGCCATGCTCCTCAGACACCCTATGCCTTCATTGTCTACCTCTCCTGCTGACTGTTCCATCTAGGTCTCTCCCCCAGAGTATCCAGGTACTGTCATTGCAGTGCTGACTGACAGTGTGACTACGCCTTTGTATGCACCATGTCTGTGTGCTTATAACAATGTGCCAATGTGTTTAGAATTTCTTTTAAACCCCATTCAATTATTGTCAATGATTTCTGGTAAAATGGGTTTAGAAATGTAGCATTGGACACATATTTACCCAACTGTGCCTTGAGGGAGAACACACAACCTTGTGTATGATTGCATTTGCATTTCATTCAGTTTTCAATGGTTTTACTAATTCTTTAAAAATATCTGGAATTAAGTAACACTTGTTCTTATATCACAACATTGTGCCATTTTTTTTTTATATAATGTGGCGAGAGTAGTACTCCCCTGCCCAATCCCTCACCATCCTCCTTTTTTCTGTTGTGGTTGTCCCTCCGGATCAAGCCCCACAAAACATTGACCCCCAGCTACATGTGTGGGTGGGTGAGGGGAACCCTACCTATCCAGGCTGACAGTTGCCCTTTTTTCACCTCATCCTTCTTTTATCTGTTCAGCGCTAGAAGACGACCACTGAGTAAATGAGTAGAGGTGTGGAAAGATATGATATTTTGATATACGTAAAGTGCCCAGGGTCTGACCATCATTCTACAATAATTTACAAAGTGATTTCACAAAACAGTCAATATTTGATGAAAACTAAATGTAATATGCTGAGCGTGGACATAATGTTACACTTATTTTCCTGCTATGGTTCCCAACAATATCCCTTCTGTCCAATCAGGACCGGACAGGCCATTCTGCCACTTCCCCAGTGAACTGCAGGCTAGGGGCATGTTTTAACAACACAGCAGATTGCCATGAATCCACCATGCCCTGAAGTCAATACTAGTTTCCGTCTCCTGCAGCGTGGTGCTGGTTGAACATTTTTAATAGGGCTGATTTTGGTTTCCAGTCCGGCTATAAGTCTAAATCATTTTAATAGAAAGTTTAAGCAGAAGCAGCACTTTAATGTTAGAGGAGAGGAACGCAGTAAAACATTTAAAGGTTGAGAAATATGTGGCAGACTGACAGTTGGGAAGAGGGTTCGGGAAATGATGATTTGGAGGTGTAATATGGGCCTACTGCCGTATTTGTAGCTAATGGACCTGGCCTAGGGCCATGAAGACACAATTTCTCATGCCTTCAGAAATAATCTCCGTACAAGGAGCTAAGGGCCAGATGTAGGTAGGGAACAGTTTACGACTACCAAATAGCGAATCTTAGCTAATCGCTATTTGGTAATTGCAAACACAAATGTCCTAAAGTGTGTGTAACATTATTTGCGGTTCCCAATGGGTCACAAATAGACTTACCTCATTAATATTTATGAGGTAGGTCTTGGTTTGCGATCCATTGGGAATGGCAAAAATCACAGGGATGGTGGCCTCCTGGGGTCTGCAGACTACCATGTCTGTAATTGCTGTTCAACAAAGCAATTTTTTTTAAATGCAGATGGTTTTCCTTAAAGGAAGATGGGGTGCGTTTCAAAAAGAAAAATGAAAATATTTATTTTCATTTTTTAGGTCGAGCGTTAGCATACGGCCTGCTATATACTTTTAAGTATACTATACAGTGAGTTCCAGCGTTTTCATTTGTTAGTTGCAGCATCCTTAAAAAATCCTTGCTTGCTAGTGGTCAGTTCTGCCTCTTTGTCCTGCCTTTTTTCACTTTGGGAGCAGCACAAAGTACTGTGTAATTACGCTATGTTCTGTTTATCTCTGCTGTAAGGGACTTTTTTTTTAGCATTTGCCTGTTTCACTTCAACACTGTGGGTGCTTATTCAGTCCCTCATCTCTACAAGCTCCCTTTGCAAACATAATAAAACAGAGGGGGGCTTTTCCGGGGCCAGCTTGCTCTCCCCTCACTGTTTTTTTATGTTGTGTAAACATGATTCCGTTTCTCGTGCATATTTTTAAAAGGTCACAGTAAAACACGACGAGTTGAGTTGTACAGCTTATTGTTTTCATCCCCGTGTGCGCTGATCGGTAAAACACGATCCATGTGTTTATGCAAGAGCTGATGGAACTGGAAGAAAATGCGCTCTCATTTTGAGTGGCTGTATTCTACTTGCAGCATTAACTCCTGTGCTTACTTTGAGCGGGTGGTTGCCAATCGGGAATACCAGCGATTTTTTTGGAGGCCCGGCACTTATTTCTCTCCACATCAGATACTTCAAGAGGACAACAGAGGGAAAAACAAACAAGCATTTTCAATGCAACGGGTCTTGCATTTGCTCGAGTTAGAGCTATTAGCGTTGTAAACGCCTAACTGGACTTTTCTTGCCACACAAATGAAAAGAAAAAAAAACGCAGCGCGATCGCGATGGGGTTTACATAACACAATTGCGCTGCTTTTTTTTTTTTCATTTGTGTGGCAAGAAAAGTCCGGTTAGGAGTTTACAAAGCTAATAGCAACAGGTCTTGCATTTGCTCGAGTTAGAGCTATTAACGTTGTAAACTCCTAACTGGACATTTCTTGCCACACAAATGAAAAGAAAAAAAACACAGCGCGATCGCCCTGGGGTTTACATAGCGCGATCACGCTGGGGTTTACATAGCGCGATCACGCTGCATTTTCTTTTCATTTGTGTGGCAAGAAAAGTCCGGTTAGGAGTTTACAAAGCTAATAGCTCTAACTCGAGCAAATGTGAGACCAGTTGCATTGAAAATGCTTGTTTAAGAGGAGGCAGTGGTCCGTGGGGCCACTGCCTCCTCTTAAAAATAGTTTTGCAGACATTCTGAAAGGGGGAGTTTCAGGGGTGGCTTCTCCATTTGGGGGGTGGAGTGCCCCTCCCCCGCCAGCAGCGGCAGCTGCAAAACCTTTTCAACAAAACAATAATAAACTATGTTTATTATAAATTTCTTGAAAAGTGGCAAGGCATTGGGGATGACGACCACTTGAGGGGAGTGCACAGAGCACTCCCCTCAGGCGCATGTGTGTTTGGCGGGCCGTCTCGGGCCCGCCAAGCACACATGCACAGTAGGCTCTCTCCAGCCCAGCAACACAGTTGTCAGGCTAGAGAGAGCCTGCACAGGCTCCTAGTCTGCCTGGGAGCGCCCTAGCTGGGTGCTCCCAGCCAATCCTGTCGCTGATTTGAGCAGCTTCAGGATTCGCCGCAGGGCGGGCTGGGAGCCGATGCCTGCAGCGATGAGACAGAGGAGTGGAGAAGCACGCAGCGGAGGAGGGAAGTGTTGTTTTATTTTTATTTTTATAATTGTTATTTATCCCCCCTGCTCCCCTACCCACTCCTTTTGGTTGTCACGCGCCGCGACTGGGATGTTGTCCCTTGAGGAACATTACCATTTGCAAGTAGATTACCACCAACTTGAAGTTGCTGGTGAAATGTGAATGTTTAGCTACCTCATTTCAGTCGCAAAACATTCATACATACCACTGTGATTCGGTATTAGGAAGGGACGCCCTAAACATGTCCCTTCCTAATATGGAATCGCAAACCCAATTTGGTAATAGATTACCAGATCGCAAATAGGGCTTGTTACATACCAAAAGGCATTTGTCTGGTTGCAAACAACCTGATTTTGCAAATTGGGCCATTTGCGACCAGAAAAATCCTCCGTACATCTGGCCCTCAGCATTTTGTAGCTACCACATCAAACATGTTACTGCTAATTGCTAATCACCATGTTTGATGGGGCGATGTATATGCTAAATAAAAAATGCTGGTTTACTCCTTTGCTTGATCAGGGATGTTTTGAAAAGACACAACACTGGTCCAGAAAACTCATTCATATCCTCATTTATCATTTGTTCCTACACTCAAATGATGTACACTTTCTTCTCTGCACACCTTAAGCAGTGGCGTAACAAAACTCAAGGTGCCCCCCCTGTAAAGTACATGGAGGGAGCCCCTCTGGACTTATTCAGGAGCTCTCAGGACCAGGTACAGTTCTGAGGGGGCCCCCTGCAGCTCAGACCTCCGCCACACCGCAGGGGCTGCGTTGACTTTTGTTATGCCCATGATCTTAAGTAATGCTGTGTACCCACTTTGGGCCCCTGTTACGCTATAAGACCTCTCTGTGCTCCATCTCCTACCCTGTTCCTCAGGTCTCTGCTGCACAAAAAGTCATGATTCACAAACCTGGGACACTTTTGGTTCCCTGGGACTATTTTTGGTCTCCATCTGCCCCTGATTGCATGCAACTCTTGCTGTCTCTGAGCTCAGTTTCATCATGTATGGGGTTTCTTTTCGTTTTCCAAATCCTCCCAGGTGCGGATCTACAAATTAAATCTGACATAGATCACAAAGGGCTCTGGTAAGCAGCTTGTGAATACTCCATTTGTTCTAAACATGGTAGGGGAAAATGGGGCACATCAAAAGTTGTAAAAGGAACATCTTCCCTTCTCCAAATGCTCATTCGGGATTGTCCATGATGTGCTGTATCTTTCTTTATGTGTGCAGCTCTTTCTTATATATACTTCAATTCAGAAAGAAACATTTTATTCCCACATCCAGTATTTTGTCTTCATTTTCAGGTGTTAGATTTCTTGTATGGGAACGAGAGAGAGAGAAAGAGAGAGAAGAGAGTGTGTGTGTGTGTGAGAGAGAGAGGTTGCTTTTGGAAATGGTGAGAAGGTTTTCAGATCTCTAGGCAAAAGCATTTATTGTGATGGAGCGCTCCTCCTGCACCAAGAAATGGTCTATTTTTCAGATCACTTCTTTTTATTTGGCAAGGCCTACTTGGGGCTCCATAGGAAGTTCCGGCTCTGTTTTTAATGTGTGGTCAAAAAGTTGCCCCACCTTGTCTCTGCACCCCAACCCTAATACAATCGGTGTAGAAAATGACTCATTTATTGTGATTGGTTGATGATGAGATTTTGACCTTTCTGTAAAAGAAAAAGCTCTCAAAAAATAACGTCAATGCTATAAGTACTTATTACATGGGTCCTACTCTTCCCCATCAATGTCCTTGCAAACAGGAATGCCCAACGCAGCCCCAGGAGATCCGGTTCCATTACAGATTTTTGGATTTCAAGGTCAAATAAATTTATGTGCGACAGTCCTAAATGGAGCTAGTCACATAGTTATATTGAAATCTGGTAAGGATCCACCCGACCTCGACCTATGTTGGATCTCTACAGTTAATTTATGATAGGGCATGCCGAATTATACTTTGTTAAAAGCGATATAATTATGTTCACTTTAAATGTGTAGACGAAAACACTTTCTCTGCGTACTCAATGTGGCACTGATGCAATACTGCAGTATTTCCTGTCTAAGGATCTGAGATGCCGAATTCTCATTATCCCGGTGCTGGTCCTTGCTTTGGGATAGGCGGTAGGGTTTCTACCAATGTTCAGTCTGTCTCTCTTCATTCATGGAATTTTGTACTTTTGCTTATTTTAACCTTTGACTTATTGGCCTTTCAATTTAATATTTTTTGTCACCCGTGCGTCTTGAACTCCATTACACAGTGGTGGAGACTTAGGGCCAGATGTAGGTACAAAAAAATTAGTGACTCGCAATTTGCGAGCATGTGCGACTCGCAAATTGCGTGTCGCTAACAGGAATGCAGGTACAATTTCCGTGGACAAATTGCGACTCGCACCCGGAGTCACAACGCAGATAGCGAGTCCGCTGTCTGCGAGGTCGCTGTTTGCGACCGCGCAAAAAACAGACTCGCAATTTGCGAGTGGGTGTCGCAAATTGCGAGTACCATGTAAATTGATTGCAGGTGCTGCAGAACACTCCAGAAACCACTCCAGAACACTCTGGAAACACTTCCTGGTACATGATGATGACATCACAGCCAGGAAGTTTACTAATACACCTGGGAGGAGGGAGGACGACACCCATTTTAAACTGCTGAACAGCCAACAGGAGGAACAGCAGCTACAATGGCAGAAACACCCAGAAAGAGGAAATTAAAATTTTCTGAGAAGGAGCTGGAGGTGCTGACAGAAGAATGCTGTCAGCACTATGATGATCTTTTTGGGAAGGCAGCCCTCAATGTACCAGACTCAACAAAAAAACAACTTTGGCTGGAAATTCAGGAAAAAGTGAACTCCCTGGGGGTCAGCCACAGGAGTGTGGATGAGATCAAGAAGAGGTGGTATGACCTCTGCTCCCGGACCAAGGAGAGGGGGGCAGAAAGGCTCCGGGAGATGAGAGGCACAGGAGGGGGACCATCATCCGTACCACCACCCACACCCCTGGAGGAAAGGGTGGAGGAGACCCTGGAGCAGGAGGCAGTTACAGGATTCGGAGATCTGGACACCTCTGAGCCCACAACATCAACCGGTGAGTACCATGTGATATGCCTGTACCCCCAGCAATGCCATACCCCCACCCAACATGTACACAGGGGCATGCACAACCAAGATAGCTCCATTTCAGGGTAGCAAACACCAGAATGATGCATTATGGGCAATGTAGTCAATTAGGCAGTCAATAGGCAAATGTTTATTAGGAAGTGTGCAACAGATAGTAGACACTGACAGTCTGTTCCCCATGTCCCACAGGTCTCCCACAAGACACCACCACAAGCCACAGCAGCCAGGTGCCAACAGTCAGCCAGCCCCATGAGGAAAGCACAGGAGCTGCCACCACTCCCACCAGCACCACCAACAACATCCCCTTGATGACTACACCTGCTGCAACAGTGGTTCCGGAGGCTGTGCCAGCAACAGCCAGGAGTGCCACGGTACAGCTCACAGGGCATCCACTGCTGCGCAGGTGACGCAGGTTGAGGAGAGCAGGGCTGCAGGCTGAGTCCGGGAGTCCATCGACCACCATGACCGAGGCACAACTGCTACGTGGTCAGCGCCTGCAGAACCAAATGTTAGGGAGAATTAGTGGGGTTCTGCACCGCTTTGTAAGGAGCAATGAGACCAGCATGCAGCAGCTCCATGCACAATTGGACGTCATAGGCACAAACACTGGGGACCTAGCCCTGTCCATGCGGGAACTGGTGGCTGGACTACTGTCACAGAGCGAGGGTGGGCGGCGCAGGGACCGCCAGCTGCTCCAGAGGCTGGACAGGATGGCCTCATCAATTGGCAGACTGGCAGTCAACACCACTGGCCTGTCAAGAAGGACAGTCGGCCTCCAAGTGGAAATGGGCCACTTTGCAGGGGATGTGGCAAGAGGCCTGGGCCGGATCACCCATGTGATCGATCTAATGGAGGCACGGCATGTGTCCAGGGGTACAGGGGACACCCCCCAGGACAGCGAAGAGGGCTCTACTGTGAGCAGTGTCTCTGCTGGTGACACTAGGGTGCTCCGGAGTGGGAGTACCAGGCAGAGCACTGCAGAACAACCTGGGACCAGCCAGGCTGCCAGAGGCCGCCGTAGGTCATAGACTAAACCCTGTCCCTGATGTTGGGGCACATGACGGCAATGTGCCCCATGCATGGTTGGCTTTTTGAAGTCCCTGAACAGGTTGTCATTGTAAATAGTTCAATTTCTGCACATATTAAACAGTTTTTTTGTTCCACTTAACAAATTGAGTTTTTGGTCAGTAGGTGAGTATCGTTGAAGTTGACACGTACCTTCCAAAGTATTGTGTTGCGATGTGTTCCCGTCTCAGTCTGCCTTGATTTGCGATGCTCCTATCCCCATGATGGCGATGTGGTTGCTCCTGCTCTTCATCCTCAGAATCTGGGTCTGCAGGGGTGAGAGGTAGCCCACGTCGGGTGGCAATATTGTGCAGGATGGCGCATGCGACAACAATTTTGAATGCTGTAATGGGGGTATACTGGAGGGCACCTCCACTGCGGTGGAGGCATCTGAACCTTGCTTTCAGCAATCCGAAGGTGCGTTCAATCAGGTTCCTGGTCCTCTTATGTGCACTGTTGTATCGCCTCTCGCATTCATTGCTGGGTGTTAAGAACTGAGTCATTATCCATGGCCGTAGTGCATATATGCACTGTCACCTGTTGGGCACAAACAGTACACTGTTAGAAAGTCCTGGTTGGTGTGCACATTGATCTGTGTGTATGTCTACAAGGTGTATGCAGCTCTACCTAGGAGGTATCCGTCTCCAAACTCCCCACGTTCCAGGCGTTGGTGTATCCCACTGTGCCTAAAAATGTAGGAGTCATGGGTACTGCCTGGAAATTTTGCGACAATGTCAGTGATGACATAATGGGCGTCACAAACAACCTGAATATTGAGTGAGTGGGTACACTTTCTGTTGCGGAAAAGATATTCCAGGTTTGCAGGAGGGCATATTTGAATATGTGTCCCATCTACACACCCTATGACATGGGGAAAGTTGGCAATCCGGTAAAAGTCCAGCTTGGTGCTGTTAATTTCTGCCTCATTCCTGGGTAGGTATATGAAGTGAGACATGTGTGTGAGTAACGCATCTAGGAATGCCCTGAGGAACCTTGATAGTGCACTTTGAGATACCCCACCTGCCACAGCAATGACCCCCTGATAGCTCCCCGAGGCCAAGAGGTGCAGTGAGCATAGCACTTGCACATGCGTAGGGATGGCGCAGCCGCGCAGAGTCTGGCGTTCTAGCTGTGGTTTGAGTAATTCAATTAATTCAAGTATAGCTGCGCTGCTAAGTCGGTATTTGTCGTAGATTTCCTCCTCAGTTTGCTGAAAAAGAGTCTGCCTTGTTCTGTAAATCTTCTCCTGTCTCTGGCTCCTCCTCCTCCTCTGCTGGGCTGCGTGGGCTCTCCTCCTCACTGCTATCAGGTATATCTCCACCATCTTGAGTAACTCAGATGCCTTCTGGGTCTCCTTTTATACTTTGGTAATGATTACCACCTGCTCTGAGTTAGTGGTAAATGGGACATGCAAACTGGGCTTTTTGCGACTAGTCGCAATTTGCGAGTTGCAATTGCATATGGTTTGCGACTCGCAAATAGCGACTTCCTATTTGCGGGTCGCAAAATGGGGTCGCACATTTTGCGAGTCGGTAACGGCTCGCTTCGCTTTTTGCGAGTCGGAAATGGGATTTTTGCATCCCATTTCCGATTTTGCGCAGTCGCAAATAGCGATTCGGCCCATTTGCGACTCGCAAACCTTTGCTACATCTGGCCCTTAGATATCTAGACACAGGGACAATTGAAGTGCTAAATGCGATTCTTGAGCGAGGAATGCCACTGTAGCAAACACCTAAAGGACAAGCATCATACACTGTTTTCGAACCACTAAGAAAGAGAGCACTTGCGTATCCAATTACAATGCTATAATATAGAACTATGAGAAAAGTGTGCTCACTATACCCGCGACACAAATAATTTTTGTGAAAAGTGTGAGGTGGCAATTAGAAAACCTAGCTACCCGCAGAAGTGTCATAGTGGATATTTATCACTGACTTGGATCACAAATGTAATATCATTATTCATGAGGAACAACTTTTTTCCAGAGGACCCATATTCCCTCAGGTCAAGTTGTACAGATAGGTATCGTGCCTGGAAAAAAGCATTACTGCATAACCTGGCTTTTCTCTCCAGTTTCATCATCAACTGTATTCATAGGCTACACTATAGCATATTTGGGTTTACACATTATTTAAATTCCCCTATCTGAGAATTAGACTTAGGTCAGGTCAAAATGTATGCTTTTTAAGGGTCAAAAGGAAACCATACAAATAAAGAAGTATTGCTGGAGCATATTTCATTACTACTAAAAACATTTAAAAAAACTGAAAGAACTATTCCAATTTAAAACAAGTAGGGAGTCATTTAGAGGAGAATGGTGAGAGGACATTCACCAAAAATTGGCACATGCCCTATCCATTCCTCTCAGTTCCTCAATCCCATTTAGAGGTCAGGAGATCTAGTTTTCCCAAAAGCAGTTGATGACAGTTGCACCATCTACAAGATAGTTGCCCAGAACCAACACCGGCGGAAACAGCATAGGAGAGATGTCCTATTAACCATTCATGCTCCCCACAACCACAATGTCAGTCATGTTGTACATAAAAAAAACAAATGCTCCTTATGCTGTGGGTGAATTAGTGTCCTTCGTTACAGTGAATTCTACTCCATTTTGTAGTAATACTTCATCCTGAAATTGGCAGGTTTTCTATAACCTCACAACCCTAAATCTGCCAGATGCAGGATTTTTTAAAGGAAGTGGTCCAACCTGAAAGTGAAATAGAAACGTCCAGTAAAGGCTATCTTTTAAAATTAAGTGCTATTGATACATGGTGACCTCCTTGGGTAACCGAGTTTATGAGTACATGAGGGCAGAAAAGGTCTCCGGCTCTCTGTGTTTTAAATGGCTTAACCATCTTGTGAGAAATTGGCTTAGTGGTTGAGGAGGGTGAAACCGTACTCATGCAGTAACCACAGTAACCACAATTGCTGTCAGGATGAGGAAAAAGCAAACCTCAAATTAACCTGTCTCAACCCTATGGCACCTTGGGACAGAGCAGTCAGACTTAACTTGGAGGCAATATGTGAAGTAATTATGCAGCATGTCAAGCAGTAATAGAATGAAAAAACAAGAAAAATCCTACACCAATTTAAAACAATAGAGTAAAATTTAATAAATAAACCAGACCAACAAAAAAAACAAAAATCAAATCAATAGAACAGAAGATATGCAATTTTAAAGTTTTAAGTGAGAATAGTGCCAAAAATCCCAAAGGGCCACTCCCGGCAGCCTGGCCATTCAAGATCAGGAAAAAGTCAGACATTCAGGCCAACCACAATGGAGTGTGGGTGAGACACAGGGATCAGATTTGTCCAGCTGAAAAGTTACCTACTCAGTCTAGTGCAAACAGTCCTGTTCAAAGTGGAGGGGACTTCAAGGAGCAGAGAAGGCAGTCGTCGATGTAGCACAAAGGGAAAGCATGGTTTCATAGATGGATATCGCTGGTTATCCTGCCGTCATGGCAAACTGACAGGCCAGAGCTTCATGGTGGGGCTTCTCACAAGGGGTCGATGTTGTGGTGTGAAGACTTAGGTTGACGTCACTTCATATTGGCGGCTGTGTGGCAAACAGGTTTTGGGAGCCAATGGGCCAGTTCGTGCTCATAAAGATTCCAGAAACTTCAATTCAGCCTCACTGAGGCCACACCAAGGGTCTGGTTGCAATTTTGGCGTCTGACGGTAGGACTGCCGTGGTTGCGCCTGCCAAAAGACCGCCATGTTGTTGGTCATCCCACCGCCACATTAAGAGATACACAGCTCAGACCGCCAAAAAACAACCAAGATCCCGAAACCGCCAAGACACTGGCAGATGAAAAAATGCAGCCAGACCACAAGCACCTCCAGCCCAACAAAAATCAACCGATATAAATACGATCCACAAATCGCAAGAGCAGTTCTTCCATGGCGGAAAACTATTGGCGGTGCAAACCGCAGGGGTCTAAACTCATATCTGTCAGAACACTGCACCACATTGGATAGTTCAAATACCCTACACCTGACACACATCCACACACCTACACACTGCACTATAATACACCCCCCCATACAACCCACAATCCTTTGCAACCAGAACTCCACTCACAGTCAGAGTAATCAAATTTAAAAGAACTAGCCAAACAAATCAAATCAAATCAAATCATTAACATTTATAAAGCGCGCTACTCACCCGTGCGGGTCTCAAGGCGCTAGGGGGGAAAGGGGGGGTTATCGCTGCTCGAACAGCCAAGTCTTTAGGAGTCTCCGGAAAGCGGAGTGGTCCTGGGTGGTCCTGAGGCTGGTGGGGAGGGAGTTCCAGGTCTTGGCCGCCAGGAAGGAGAAAGATCTCCCACCCGCCGTGGAGCGGCGGGTGCGAGGGACGGCAGCAAGTGCGAGGCCAGCGGAGCGGAGGGGGCGGGTGGGGACGTAGAAGCTGAGGCGTCTGTTGAGGTATTCCGGTCCCTTGTTGTGGAGGGCTTTGTGTGCGTGGGTGAGAAGACGGAAGGTGATCCTTTTTCTGACTGGGAGCCAATGCAGGTGTCTCAGGTGTGAGGAGATGTGGCTGTTGCGGGGTACGTCGAGGATGAGGCGGGCCGAGGCGTTTTGGATGCGTTGCAGGCGGTTTTGGAGTTTGGCGGTGGTCCCGGCGTAGAGGGTGTTGCCGTAGTCCAGGCGACTCGTGACAAGGGCGTGGGTCACGGTTTTTCTGGTGTCGGCGGGGATCCAGCGGAAGATCTTGCGGAGCATGCGGAGAGTGAGGAACCAGGCGGAGGACACGGCGTTGACTTGCTTGGTCATGGTGAGAAGAGGGTCCAAGATGAAGCCGAGGTTGCGGGCGTGGTCTGCGGGGGTCGGTGCGGTGCCGAGGGCCGTGGGCCACCAGGAGTCGTCCCAGGCGGACGGGGTGTTGCCGAGGATGAGGACTTCCGTTTTTTCAGAGTTCAGCTTTAGGCGGCTGAGCCTCATCCAATCTGCGACGTCCTTCATACCCTCTTGTAGGTTGGTCTTGGCGCTGGCGGGGTCCTTGGTGAGGGAGAGTACAAGTTGGGTGTCGTCGGCGTAGGAGGTGATGATGATGTCGTGCTTGCGTACGATGTCGGCGAGGGGGCTCATGTAGACATTGAAGAGTGTCGGGCTGAGCGATGAGCCTTGAGGTACGCCGCAGATGATCTTGGTGGGTTCTGAGCGAAACGGAGGGAGGTAAACTCTTTGGGAGCGGTTAGCGAGGAAGGAGGCGATCCAGTCCAGGGCCTGGCCTTGGATCCCGGTGGAGCGTAGGCGGGTGATTAGGGTGCGGTGACAGACGGTGTCAAAGGCAGCCGAGAGGTCGAGGAGAATGAGGGCGACTGTTTCACCGTTGTCCATCAGGGTTCTGATGTCGTCTGTGACTGAGATGAGGGCGGTTTCCGTGCTGTGGTTGGTTCGGAATCCGGTTTGTGAAGGGTCGAGCAGGTTGTTGTCTTCCAGGAAGGTGGTCAGCTGTTTGTTGACGGTCTTTTCTATTACCTTGGCTGGGAAAGGTAGAAGAGAGATGGGGCGGAAGTTTTTCAGGTCGCTTGGGTCAGCCGTAGGTTTCTTTAGTAGGGCGTTGACTTCAGCGTGCTTCCAGCATTCGGGGAAGGTAGCAGAAGAAAAAGAAGAGTTGATGACGGTCTGGAGGTGCGGGGCGATGATGTCGTCGGCTTTGTTAAAGATGAAGTGCGGGCAGGGGTCCGAAGGGGCGCCGGAGTGGATAGAGTTCATGATGGATTTGGTTTCTTCCGTGTTGATGTGGGTCCAGTTGTTGAGGGTGATGTCCGGGGAAGCGGGTTCAGTGGTGTATGGTTGGGTCTGGTGTCCGAAGCTGTCGTGGAGGTCGCTGATCTTGCGATGGAAGAAAGTGGCGAGGGATTCGCACAAATCCTGTGAGGGCGTGACGGCGTTGGCGCTGGCGCTGGGGTTGGAGAACTCTTTGACGATGCTGAAGAGTTCTCTGCTGTTGTGGCTGTTTTTGTCTAGTCTGTCGGTGAAAAAGTTCCTTTTGGCAGTGCGGATCAGGTGGTGGTGTTCGCGTGTAGCGTTCTTGAGGGCGGTCATGTTGTCCGCGGTGTGGTCCTTGCGCCAGGCCTTCTCAAGGGCACGACAAGTTTTCTTTGATTCTTTGAGGGTGTCAGAGAACCAGAGAGGTTTTTTGGTGTTGGTCTGTCGATGCGTGCGTTTGAGGGGAGCAAGGTTGTCAGCGCAGTTGGAGATCCAGTTTGTGAGGTTGAGAGCTGCGTCGTTGGGGTCGGTGGTGAGGGTGGGTTGGTTGGCGGCGAGAGCGGAGAAGAGTTGCTCTTCAGGGATCTTGTTCCACTGTCGACGACAAACAATAGCTACCCCTACACATAACACTCAGCACACATCCCACATTTGCACAACATACACAACTCACAAATTACAAAATGATCCAATATACAACAACCGTCACCCACTCACATCACAGCACCTAGACCTCATCACTAACATTTTTCATCCTTTTATTCACTACCTCACAGTCTGTACCACCACTACCATGTCCCCACAAAAACATCCACATTTCACTGATGATGAGTTGAGGGTCATGGTGGACGAAAGTGTTACGGTAGAGCTATATCTATTCAGAGCACAAGTCCAGCATACATCAATAGCCAGGAAAATGGCTGTGGCAAAGGATAGTCAACAGGGTGAATGCAGTAGGCAGTTACCCACGCACAAGGGAGGATATCAGGAAGAGGTGGAATGACCGCAAGGGGAAGGTGTGTTTCATGGCATTCAAGCACCAGCTAGCAGTTCTCAAGACTGGCGGTGGGGCCCGCCTCCCCCAGAGTTCACATCATGGGAGGAGAAGGTCTTGGACATCCTGCATCCTGAGGGCCTGACAGGAATACCTGGGCGAGTGGAGTTGGGTAAGCAGAACAACATTCATGTCACCAAACTGTTTTGAATTGCATGCTCACTCATCACCTCTTCCCACCCCAATGACCAAACCACTAACCATCCATGTCCAAATCTCCAAATAGATTTCACTGCCATGCCAAATGACAAGTAAACTCACCTTGGGCCACGGTGTTTGGGAAGGTCATGTGAAGTCCTGGGAACTGACAGCACTACAACTTCCAAATGCACTATTCCACCATTAAGAAAACCGGATCCGTGCACCAAATTTGAAATGTCTTGCATGTGAAACTCACAATCAAAGTAAACCACCTGAATGGTCCACCATTTAACACTTCATGGCAATGACAGCTGTACAATGGCCCACTACCAGTACCATTACAAGCAAATCACAGCTACAGCTTAGTCTCATACCAAACATCCGTGATAATGTCATATACTCCCCTGTGGGGACACCTAAATGCCAAACTAGATGCACTTGCAGTACATCCAGACAGAGGCCCAGGGCAAATTGCAACACCAAATTTGTGTGCCAGCTCTGACACCATTGTGCATTGTACAGCTTTTAGTTGGCTCAATGATGCCATGCACCTTACTAGGAAAGAAATGTACATTGTCATGTCCTCACTCAGATAAGATATGACGGTATTTGCAGCCATTTAAACACCAACATTCTCCAAGAGCATGGAGCATGCCATATGCATTTGCAAATCTCTGTGTCCCACATTACACTAATCAAGATTAATTAACAGCTGTCATTGCCATGTCAGGGGATCATGTAAAGGCAGTGTGTGCATCTCAATGCTATGTTTAGTTGTCTGTTATACATCATTTGTTGCATCACTTACACCAACTGTGTGTTCCACTTCTCCTACAGGTAACCTTGCCATCCCCAACATGGAGAGGATACCAGAGACAGACACTACCCCTCTGGATGAAGGCCCCAGTGAGGAAGACAGCCCTGGATGTCTGACACTGAGGACAAAGCTGGCCCATCGGAGACACCTGGTCAGTCAACAGCTGTCAGCCTCACCCTGCCCACAACGACTCCTCTCAGCCCTGTTGCAACTACATCACAGGCAATCATTCACCTCCAAACCTGTGTCCCAAGGACAGTCTCTTCCATTGAGTGCCCCCCAGTACAGGTACCTGAGTCTTCTCACATCACACCTGACAATGATGGTCCTACCTCCAGTGGGAGTGGGCACACTGGGCCAGGGGCACAGGTACATAGTGGTAGGGTGCATAGGAGGGATGGTGTGGGTCAGAGGATGGGGGCTCCAAGGGATACAACTGACCAGGAGACCATCTCCTAAGTCTTGGGAGCCTACCAAAATTCCCAAGGCATGATGGGCTTGGTACTGACCATGATTGGGGAGATCAGACAGATGAAGAGGGGCAACCACCAGGAAGCCATGCTGCAGTGGCAAGCCCAAAATTCCATCTTCGCTTCCATTGCTGGAGTGCTGAGGGACTTCAACACTACCCTGAGTAGCTTTGGCACCCAACATCAGGCCTCTTCTACTAGCCATGAGACATCAGGCCCCTCGACATCTGTGGCTGCTAGTGGGATTGAGGCCCTGCCAGGGGAAGGGAATGGCTCAGACACCCCACCCTTTGTAGCAGAAGAATCCTCCCGCAAATATGGACGTCCACCCAGACATTCAGGAGATGCAGATGCCAAGACTAAACCCACTGCCAGGAAGTGAACCTCTCCTGAATTGTTTTGCTTGTGTGTGACTGATACGCCCTGTTCTGATACCTAACTCCATTTTCCTATGGTGAAAGGACACTGGACTTGTGTTTCCAAATGGTGTAGCAGCTACCCTGATGATTAAACCCACCATGACTGAACCCTTCTCTGTCATTTCTTTTACAATACACTCATTTTGTTGGTCACTCCCCAATAAATACCACTTAATCACAGATCCTGTGTAAGTGTGATGTATCAACCATATACAACTGACATGTATGACAACTATTGTACCAAAATGTTCCTCACCAATGTTATACCTATGTTATGGTCAACACACATGTACTGGACAACCAGGATACATATTGCTTTGGGATTGTAACATACACATGACACAAATCATCTGTATTGTGCATCTCCACATACTTATTTGCAGAATGGCACTCAGCATATTGTGAAGTCATGCTTAGTGTTTCAGCTTAGGTATCATGTACTAACAACCCACAGAACACAAACGTTTGTGGCATGTCAGTCTATCACCATCCCAGGAGGCAGACAGATTGGTTCAATGTATCATCATCTAAAGCCTTATAACATACCCATACCTTATCCTCCCAAAAGACCATACCTCATGAAACAGACAGATGTCTGTACTAATCTCCCCAGTCATGGAACCTTCCTCTTACCGGAAGCAGACTTCCCCTGGCACAGCAGGGTACCTCACTGGTGTCAATAACCAAGGACGGTTTTGGTAGCCAGAGTCCCCTGTAAGGTATAGTGACACCAATCCAAACTTTAATCTTGGACATCCACATATATGGTAACAGGAAAAAAGGTACAGACACACATGACATACATGACTTGCCAACCAGCCATGCCCTCTCTGAGTATAGTTGTGTCATCAGCAGTGGGAAAGTGCTGTTCCACATGATGAAGGAATCATGGACTGATCCTGGATACCTTGCACAATCTTGAGAGATGTAGAGGTCAACAACACAGACCACTTGGACGTTTATAGAGTGGAAGTTTTTCCTGTTCTTATAGACCTGTTCATTGGTACTTGGAAGAACCAAGGCTACATAGGTTACCTCTATGGCTCCAACCACATGTGGAATGTATCCAAAAGCATAGTAATCTGCCTTCACATGAGCCAAATCCTCATGCTGGGGAAATCTGATGTAGCTGTCCAAATGTTTTAGCAATGCAGACAGTACAGCCTTCAGAACCAGACTGCACATGGGCTGAGATATCATTGCAGTTAGGGCCACTGTATTCTGAAAGGACACAGTGGCCAGGAAGTGCAGCATTGACATGACTTGAACGATGGGAGGGATGCTATTGGGATTGCGAATGGCAGGCATCAGATCTGGCTCCAACTGACGAAAGAGATCCATAATAGTATGCCTATCCAGGCAATAATTTTGGATTACATGTCACACCTCCATGGTCTGCAGGTCTGCTACTGGACGGTACACTGGAGGTTGTCTTGCTCTCCTCAGGCCAGGGTAACTATGTGGGACAATACCAGATTGTAGTGAATGACACAATCCATACATCATAAGTATGATCAGAACAACGTCACCCATATATCTAAATCATGTCACATTAAACAGTAAATATGTGGTACTCAGCATATAGCGAGCCAAAATATGAAAGTGCAATGGATTCAAATCCCCTAAACCCTAGCATGTACTCTACATGAAGATACATGTCACTAACAGTGAAAGTTACATCAACCCTGTAGACATGTAACACATATTTTTTGCACCTGTACCATATTCAGATTGTCATTAGTATAGTGACAACAGTGTTTCATGTACATAACCCAAAATACCTCATTTCACTTCCTCTTCTAATGACATGCACATTAATACTTGTAAACAGTAAGCCTGCACTTCACACATTGTCAAAGTTTTGAGGCTTAAGTAAATGACACAATTTTCATTCCTACATCACATAAATTTGAGCCCTAAAATGGCAGTTGCCTGACCTCCAGTACTGGACATCAGGAAGTGACCTGACTCCGCTGGCGGATGTTGTCATGGCGGCAGGCAGTTACAACCATGGTGGACATTGCTATTGGAACACGTTGCTGCCTTTGACAGACTTGGGCCAATGGCGGCGTCCACAGGTGGTGACGGTCCTGTACGTGGCAGACGTGACCATAATCTTCTGCACAATCCCTCACTTAACTCCTGACACTGCTCCCAGCGAGACTTCCACGACCTGGAGCTGCTGTGTACTGCCTCTGGGAGCATGTGTGAGTAGATGGTTATGTGCACATGTGCATAGAACGACTGTTACCCCTGATTCATAGTAGGTAGTGTATGATGTATGTACCCAGATTCACATATGTACATTACAGCTTTTACATAAATTTTGGTGTGACAAATGGTTGAAGAGATGTACCATTTTAAGAGCATACTTGTGGTCTGGTCCTGTTTCTAGCCAAAACCTGGTACTGGGTATGCATGCATGTTGTATGCCTGTCTCCACTTCACATATGGCCTCACTGCAGAGGATGACTTGCAAAAGAGTTTGATGTGTGAGGAAGGGTATGTTTGGCTACTTGCAATAACTTGATTGTTCACCATACTTGTTTTAGGATGGAGCATGTGCACATGACTTTCTCCTCTTGTCTGTGTTATCCATGCATGTCAACGCCCGTCAGAAAAAGGGGATCTGGCATGCCATCATCAAGAAAGCGCAGACCCTGGGGGTCCACAGCCAGTGGAGCACCCACTGCGAAAGCGGTGGGAAGACCTGAGAAGCTGGGCCCGTGAGACAACTGAGGCCCAGCTGGGGATGTCCTCCCAAGGAGGAAAGGGTGCCCGTCGGACTTTGACCCCTCCTAATGGCCTACATATTGGTGGTGGCCTACCCTGAGTTGGATGGGCATTTAAGGGCAGCTCAGCAGCCACAAGGGGGTGAGTACTGACTAAACTCATTTACATTCCTCTGCAAGGTCAGTGTATGAAGTGAAGGCTCTAAGCAATGACAATGTGGTATGTGCAAAAGGTAAAATGTCTCCTAGGAAAACCTACATGTAGAGTCCTCAACATTGGTACATAGGTGTGCAGATTCTATTGTGTATAGGGGCATATTACTCATCTATTTCATCCCTTCTGGACAGCAGCATATGATGCTGCACATGTGACTGTATCATATGTGTACCACTATACTGCTTAGAACCCTGCTGGTTGTTCCTTGCCACCTACAGATCCATACTCCCAATATCCTGATGGCAAGTTGTCCTGGTCATTGCTCTCTGTCCATTCAAATGCCCCCTGATCCATCTTCATGTGCAACATTGAGTCAGGCAAGTTGAGTACATGCCTACTATTCCTGGGGTTTCCAATGAGTGTCAACTTATTGTGAAGCTGTGATCTCAATCTGACATTTCGCATGCCACATATGCTGCACTTACTCAGCTCTGTTAGGAGGTGTCCCCTTGGCACGTGTGATGTTTCCTCTGAATGGACATCCTGCATGTACTAAACCATGGTGGTATAACTAGACTCCAAGTGCAACCCATATCATTGAAATTAGAGCTCAGAATATTAGTACCATATACAAGTTATTTGGATGGTGAGTGGCTACACAGAAATTTCCTAGCTCAATGTGTTGTGGGCATGCTTAATAGACCACAACAACTTGGTAATTGGTACAATCTGAACTGGTTTTTGCTAACATCATTTGTACATTGTTAGGATCAGCCATATCTCAACATTGTGATGCATCTTCATCATACTTACTTTTGCTATTGTGTATATGTTTTGTAGGCTTCCGGTTGGAATCCTATAGCTTGTACCAACTGAATTGTGTTGCAGGTGTGGTGTTTCACCTTCACATGTTGTTGAAATGGTATGTGTAGTCAATTATTTGGCTTGCCTCAAGGTGTATGTCTCTATCATGTTAAGCTCAGAAATGTGTTGTGGTATTGTAATGTTTCTATATAAATGTAAGATTGCTCACGTCTGAAGTGTGGATAATGATGTTGCTACTTGAATAATGGGCTATTGATGTTGCCACTCATCATGCTTAGTTGTACTGTATGTGGCCTTCATGCACATGACAGGTGTTGGTATGGTACGTGGGCTTGTCTGTGGGTAAATCCCGTGGGCTAAGTTTGCCCCTATAAGTGTACATGACTTTGTTTACAGGTGCAGAATGACTTAGATGAGTATGTCTCATCCTTTCCTACATGATTATTTGGACATGTGTTGCTGACGTGTTTAGACTTTATCATACTCCAGTTATTGAAAAGGCAGGTACAGCTGTTGCATGTTTGCAAATGTCAGTTGTGAAGGTTGTGGACTCTGTGACATGAAATAGTTCTGGCATGTATGCAACATGCTGTCTTGTGTTTGGTACTTGAGGTGGTTCCTTTCCTAGTGCATGGCATCAGCTAAAAATTTGGTATGTGTGGATTTTGTGTATGTGATATGTTGAAATGAATGGTACCACTATTTCCCATTGCTTGGTTGATGGTTGACTATGTTGCTGTGGATATAGACTCAGATTCATTTTCGCAAGTCAGGTTGTCATGCAATGGTTATTGTGATTGCTCTATGAATATGATGGTATGTTAGGTGTGCGATGGTGCCTTAGCCGGTGTGTGACAGTGTGTGTAATGTAGGGGTGTAGGTGTTATCTCATTGCGACATGATGTTGGCACTAACCTGGTTCTACCTGGGGGTGTAGTATAAGTGGTTGTAATTTGATTGATGTGTCCAGTGTTATGTAAGTGTTTGAAAAGATTATGATGACCTTACCTCTCTTTCTGTTTTCCAGCATCAGCATCGTCAGGTGAAGAAGATGGGGCACAGTCAAGTGGGGAAGCTGCTGGCCATGGGACCACAAGTCACGATACCAATGAGACCGAGGGACCCAGTTGCCTGGAGGGCAAGGGGAGTGCCACGGGGGAAACAGGATCCAGTTCATTATCATCAGAATCCTCCTCCAGTGGACATTCCCTGGCAGAGACGGACCCACCTGGGTCCACCCCAGCACCATCTCTGTCTGCCACCCCCTTTCTACCACTGCCCTCCCTGTAGCTCTCCACCCAGTTGGCTGTGCCTGCTCACCCAAGAGGGTGGGCGTGTCCTTTGCTGCAGGCACCTCTGCCCCAGCCCCTGTTAGTCCTGATGCCCTCAGTGAGGAGGCTATTGACATCCTGAGGTCCATCTCTGTGGGTCATTCATCCATCGTGACTGCCATACAGGGACCGGCAACTCAAATCCAACAGAGTAATGTATTCTTGGAGGGCATTCATGGTGCACTGGATGGCCTCCAGAGATCATTTCAGGCTCTGGCCTCCACACTGATGACAGTTAGTCACCCATTGTTTACTGCCCCCCTTCCACCTTCCTCTTCCCAATCCCAAGCCCCTCTTCCTAGACCCAGCCAAAGCACACAAACAGACAGGCATGGATCCACCTCAACATCCAAGGCTAGCTGAGACAGACATACACACCATAAAACATACCACTAGCATGCACACAAGCAACATTCAGAGGCACTCACAGCGACAGTCACAACCTGCACTGAAACCCCAACCACCCCCAGAATCACAGACAGCACACCTGACACACCTGCAGACACCACACCAACATTCACAGATCCAGCCACTACACCTTTCATACCCACATATATCACCCCAGCAGACCCTCAGACATCCACCCCAATCACCACACCTGCAGACACCACAACCACTGACACTCCTACATGCAGCACATCCACCATACCTGCAGTCACCACCCCAACAGACAGTCACCCACCCACCACGTCATTCCCCAGCACCTCCATCCCCCATCCCAAGGCACATAAACTCCCTCTCTCACCTACCCAACAGACACCCAGCACCCACAACCATACCTCGCACAAACATGCACCCAGGACATCCACATCAACATCTCTTACAACCACTCCCTCTCCCTCCACACCCAACCCTTTTGCTATGACCGTCCAAGTGTGTCAAAAAGCCTTCCTTTCAGAGTTTGTCCCTTTTCCCTACTCCTCTCCCCCCGTGAGACCCCTAAACATTTTACTTCCCTCCCCAAGTCCGTCCCTTCCTGCTCCATGGCCTCCCATGCCCCAGCAAGTACCCATGCCCCTCCCCCTGCCAAGAAGTCTGCCCCTCCCAAAAAGAACCAACCCTCCCCTATGCCGAAACCTAAAACACCCCTCCCAAGCCACATCCCAAAGGCCTCCCGCCCAAATGTCCCAAACATAAACCCAGACCTCCCCTCACACCCCGAGAATCCCTGAGCTGTCTGTCTGCCCCCTTGATGCCCCTACCTGTGGAGGTTACATGGCAGTCAGGAGTCAAGTTCGGGGCACACCTATGTGCACTGTGTGCATTCAAGACTGTTGTCTGAGGACTGGCCCATGGCCTTTGTTTTTCAAATTTTGATAACTAATAATACTTAAAACCAACCTGTTGTTCGTTTATTGGTTACATTTTTTTCAAGCATTTCGTTCGTTTATTGGTTATATTTTTCACAAGCATTCTCAAGCCTTTCTTTTCCGGGGGTTGTTCCTGGCTGAGATTGGTTGTGTGTCTTTATTTGTATGTATGTGGTGCTTGTGCTACATGTATTGTTTGGGCAGTATGTGAGGTTGTGTGCTGTGCTTTTGTCCCACAGTGATGATGTGTGTGTTGTGTGATGGGCATGTGTCTGTTCAAAACATTTTGTTGTCATGCTATTGAGTGGTGTTTATGTTGACATGTTTTTGTTGCTGTGTTGTGTGGCTTTTGTGTGTTTTGACAGTGTGCGTGTGCATGTTTAGTGCATGGTATGATAGATACAATGTGCTGTGTGTGATGTGTATGTCGATTGGTAAGTTATATGGTTGTGTGATTCTGTGTGTTCATTGTCTGTTGGTTGTAGGTTGTGTTATATGTATGATTTATCTCCGGATAGTGTCTATAGTGAGTGCTTGCCAATGTATTGACGATGATATGGTTGTGGTATTATTGTGGCGTGTTGTGGTGTTGTGTGTTATTGTGTTTAACTGGGCCTGTGCTGTGTTTCCATGTACAAGTGTGTTTTTTTGACATGTGTGTGTGTGTTGGCCGTAGTGGGTATACTGTGTATGTGCGGGTGTATGTGGCTGTATGTGAGTGTGCGTGTCAGTTGTTAGTAGCGTGAGGTTGTCACCCTTGCACCCACTTCCTGATGGTATATTGTGTGAGTGTACATACATTGACAATATACAACAGCCACGGGTAAGTGTGTGTACTTACAGTTGCTGTCATCGGCGGTGGCGAACATTCCATTGTCTTTGTGTGACCAGCAGGATGACATGTAGTCCTGGTTTCATGATGGCTCCAAACGAGTATGGCTTCCTGAAGGTGAGTGTCTCCTTTTATGCAGTTAGTTTCTATCTGGGTTTCCGTGGTGGTCTGACTGTGGCGGAAACCATGGTGGTGTGCTGCCTTGTGATCTGCCCACCAGTAACAGGGTATCCGCCGGCCTGCAGGTGCCTTCGTTATCCGTTGCGGTCTGACTGCAGTGGCGGTGCCGGCGGTGCTTTGGTTGTATTCTGTTGGGAATACCACCATGGTCATAATTTGGTGGTCTTCTCCACCAGCCTGTTGGCGGTACAACCGCCACTCCCAACATGACGGTCCTGAAACCACCAAACTCGTAATGAAGTCCCAAGTGTCCAGAACCTGAGGGGCACCACTTAGGGGCTCCATTGGGATGCTGGTTCAGGTGGGTGTGAGCTTATTATGTTCATGTGGCTCTGAACAGGACGTCAGCACACTAGAACGTGGAGTCACTTGGGAAATCCTGGTTTCAGATGCAGGTTCAAAACCCTCTGACTCAGGCATGCCTTCCTGCTTTCCCTGTCCTGGTTCGAGACTAACTATAGGGGGTATATAGCCCTTAGTGTAGGAGCAGAGCACTGCCTATTTAAGTGTAAAATGGCCCATCCAGACACACTTAAGCTCTCTATTCTGTTTGGTTGTCTAAGTGGAATATACAAATCCCAACAGTGAGTTACATACAGTCATGTGACCCAGAGAAAGGCTGCAGGCACTAAATTGCTAAGGCATGGAAATGCCAACTTTTTAAAGTGGCATTTTTGAAATTGTAATTTAAAATCGGACTTCACCATGAGAGAGGATTTTTCATAACAATTCCAAAGACACCAAACATGAACTGGTTAGCAGCTCCCATTTGGAAATTATCACTTATTAAATGTCATAAGGTAACTCCAATGTTATCCTGTAGGAGAGGCAGGCCTTGCATTAGTGGAAAATGGATTTAAGAATGTTTCACTACCAGGACATGTAAAACTTAAAAACACATGCCCTGCTTATTCAATACACTGCACCCTGCCCTCTATGCTGTCTGGGGTTGACCCAGGAATGGCTTACATTTATTAAAAGTTAAGCTTTGGGCCCGGCAAGGGGTTTATTTTGCCAGGTCAAACTGGCAGTTTTAAAACTAAACACACTAGATGCAATGGCATGTTTAAACATGCTACTCAAGAGGGTGTCTCCATCAAAGCTGCAGGCCCACTAGTATAATTTAATTGACAGGCCCTGAGCATTGATAGTTCCACCTTATTAGGAACATACAAGTACATTAACATGTCAGTTGGAAATAAGACAATTCTACCATGTTTAAAGGAGAGTGCACAAGCACTTTAGCACTAATTAGCAGTAGTAAAGGGTGCAGAGTCCTAAGGCTAGCAATAAAAAGGTCAGCAAAACATGAGGGTTGAGTCAAAAAGGTTAGAGGGCAAACCACCCCACAAATACCAGGTCTACCACACCTTTATTGTCAACTTAGTGACTCTTATTGTATAATGGTTCTCATAATGCCATGATTCACAGTGTCATGAGGAGTGCCACATTCCTATAAGACCAGTATATATTTTGATCATTCCCCTTGTTAATCTCAGCTCCACTCTGCTAAACTGAAGTGAGATACATTTTCCTATATATAAAAAAATCTGCATACCACTTTATTCATTTTCATAGTCAGAGGTTCTTTGTCTGTTCAGACAACCGCCCTGTGTACCATGTGTGGGAAACTGTTCACATGCTAGGCAATTTTACAAAAATGTGTCCTGCAACGTTGATAAATTCTGCTGTAGGGTTTTCTCTTTCAGAGAACATTTATCACAAAACCATGCTTACTCCATAGGTTCTGCCTCATTGTGAATAAATAATAAATAAATGAATGGCAGGCCAACATCTCCCAGGTATCTCCTGCTTTATTTGGTTGATTAAAGGTCACCTGGAGGGCCGGGCATCTCCTATTTCCCTATTTGATTACTGAAGTGATTCAGGGTGTTTTGGTACTTCTATTTTAGGGTGCAATCTGCATACTCAGTGACACACTGTGAAGTGTAATAATTAAGCAGCTCGTAATCTTCTATTTTGGATTAATATTTTATTTTTACATGTTCTCCTTAGATTAGCATTACACGCCTTGGAAAGCATGCTGACAGTCAACAGGTGTGCAAATCATGGCAAGTAGCACTGGCACCTTTATTAAGTCATGGTTCTCCTCCTGTTTGAAGTCTCTTCCTATGTTGACACCAAAATAGTCATCATGTGGTTTGTATGAGTTCCCTGGTTTCAACATGGAATTGGGCATTGTTCTTAATGCTTGCTCCACTGCCAGGCTCTAAACAGGTCTCAGTGCCACAGATCTGCTGGTGCAGGTTTTGATGGCAACTAGGGCCAAACTATTATTCTGCTTTCACAGAAATGAAAGTGTTGGCTCCAAATTATTATGTTTTGGTTTTTGAAGCTGCCATGACAGCTTTGTGTTCAGATCTGAGATGGCTGGCTGGTAATGAGCACTCATCCTGGAAATTATTTGGTCTCAATTTCAAACATTGATTGTGAACAGTACCTTACATTTTGATTTTTAAACAGATTAAAAAATGTAGGTGATAAAACTATTCCAGAAGCTAGATGGGATTGTGAGAAAACAGGGCTGATTGCAGAGGCCCCCTGACTTTTTGCCCCCATTTTCCCCTTTTTGCTGGTGTTTTTCTTGACTCCAAGGGTGCCCTGGGTACTGCTAACCAGTCCCAGGGCCTGTGCTCTGTATATAATGAGTATGCAAAGAAGGCTAATTAAAATTGGCTAAGTCAACCCACCTATAAGTCCCTAGTATATGGTAGGGCATGTAGGTTTAAGGACCCCAGCGTAGGTGGTGCCCCCATAGGTGCACTGCTGAGGTGCCCAGTATCATTATAAAAGCAGGCCTGCCTTGCTGGCTGCTTTTAAATTAAAGTTACATGCAAATTCGACTTTGGAATTTAAAATACTTCCAAAGTCTTAAACTACCTTATTTTTACATACACGTCACCCCTACAGTGTGCCCTATGTGCCCTAGGCCTGGGTGCCATGTAACTATAAGCAGGGACCTTATAAAAATTATTTTAGAAGCCCTGGTGAGGTAAAACAGCCAAGTTTGTTTTTCCCATTGTAGTGAATGGCCTCTATAGGCTAGAATGGGGAGATTTTATTTTAATGTATAAAGTCCCCTTAAGTGTTGGATACCTTAGGTTTGGTATCAAATTAATTGTTATAATAAATCACACAACTTACAATTGTTGGATTTAATAAAACTTGTTCAGGTAAAGAGTTTTAAACTTTACCTGAAAAGTTGCCAACTTCAGCCCTGCAGTGTTTTGCTGCTTTGCTCTGATTGGCCACCCTCTGGCAGCCTGGCCAGACTGCCTTAATGAGGTGTGAAGTGGCCTGGCTCAACACAAAGAGAAGTGCCTGGGAGAGGAGATCTTCCCGCAGCAGATGGCGAAACAGGAAGGGGGGTGGGCTGCCAAACTGGTCTTCAAAGGCAGGGAAGGACATTTGGGGCAACCCAGCACCTCCCTCACATCCTGCAAACCCAGACATTTAGGTGCCCCTTGATCAGATTAGAAGAGGGCAGGAGGGGGATGTGTTAAGGATTTTTAGCCACACCAGTGGATGGGCTCAGCCAAATGTAACCTCCAAAAATCATTTCAGCCATGATGGATTTTTGAGGAATATTGCTTCCTGGGATTGATTTTTGCCACACTTCACAGGAAGTGGTCATCACAGGGGGAAGGACCCTGCACCTGATTGGAGTACCAGGACCCCCCTGTTTTTCACCCAGGAGAAAGATAAAACTGGCAGACCTGCACCCACACTTCAGATCCCTACCAGATTCCAACAAGGAAGAACTATAGAAGAAGAAGGACTGCCCTGCTGGACCCCTGACTTTCACCTGGACACTGCACTCTGGAGGACTGCACCAGCTGCACACTTGGGCTTCACCACAAGAAGGACTTTGCCTGGCTTCAACTGGTTCAAGGTTGTGCTATGTTTTAAACGCAACCAAAAGAACTCAACGTGGCTTCCTGTTTCTTTAATTTGACATTAGCGCTTGCAAAAAAAAGCCATCACCATAAATTGTAAGCAAGTCTGCCCTACTCTCAGTGCATCATGGTAATGATCGCTCCAACTATGGGCAGAGGTAGACTAGAGACCTTCACCGATAGACAGTAGACTAGAGACCTACTCCGACGTCCGATAGCCAGTGACTGGGATACTTTAGCCTCCATGTTGGCGATGCACCAGATTACAATGGCTTCTTATCCTAAACAACTTCCCTTCTTTCTAATACTGTATTACCCCTAGACAAGGCCAGCTATTCATCTCCTGTTTAGCCTAAAACAATGCCCCTCGACAGAGCCCTCCACATATCACACTGCTTGCTTTGCCTACTATACATTAGGATCAAGACCCACCAAAACCTTACTGTGTGGCTTACAGTCATTTCTTCGTCGACCACTCACTCTTGATTGTTTTTGTCATCATACTTTGACGACTCACACCCTCCACCTAACTTCAAGGTTTTGGCCTATGACTGCTGGTGTACTCCCTCAATTTGCTGGAGTTTCCTCCTATCCAGATAACTTACTAACTTATTTCTTGTTTGATGCAAGCCAGCTACTTCCACTGATTGTTATGAAACATACTAATGAATCTGCCATATGTGACCTATGCAACTGTTATATCATATTTTGTTGTAGGTCTGTTATACAAAATGCAAATAAAAACTAATAAAAATATACAAGTGACAATCCAAGTTTCAAATACTGTAATGGAATGTTTACAATATTACGCTGTCAGAAAAAAGCCAAAACAAACATTTCTGAGGAAAAGTGCCACAATGCCTTCCGAGGAACATTTGCAAGGAGCCACCTAATCCTCTATCAATTTATAGAGAGTCTAAAAAAAAGAACAAAACTACCAAAGACCCTAACACAATTAAAACATAAAAGCTCAAAACAAATGAGACAGGTGCACAACATACTGGCTAGCAAAGTTCTATTATGCCCTACCAATTAAGGAATTCACTACCTTGAATCAATAGCACATACACACACTACTTTGAGAAAAATAAACCCTAAAAGCCCATAAAACATGCTAATGACATGAAAACCAAATCTCAAGACTCAGCATTAAAAATTATTTTATAAATCATAGAAAAACATCAACCTTTTTCTGAAATAAATTATAAATAAAAACAATAGAAAATAATGTTTAAAAAAATATCTAAATTAAAATTTATAAAAAAGTAAACAAATATTTAACAAATCCAACAAATATATGCATAATATATCAATCAACACAAAACAAAAATACATTGACTACAGAATAAACCATTCAATTTAACAATTCACAAATCCAGAAAAAAAACATAAAAATTATATTCAAATCACTCTTAACTATAAGAAATATCAAACCACAAAATCCCCACCTTGTATTTCCAAAATCATGATTTAGTAACAAAAGTGTCCTTGATCCACAATCTACTATCCAACCTCAATAACATTAATCCAAGAAAAATATGAAGTAAAAGAAAATCCTAAAAAATGCGAAAAAGGTATATCAACTCCATTAATGCCCCTAAAAAACTCAAAAAATAAAGAAAAATATATTGTAAAACGTTGGCAAAAATCCAGACTTTTTCTCTTAAATAAAAAATACTAGATACATCCATAAACAATCTGTCCAAAAAAATCAAACATAACTTAGAAAATATATAAGCTTGTGAAATAACAATTATGTCCTTAAAATACATATCGATAAAGTACACAATACATCAGGGACTACCAAACCCTCAATTCTAAGGCTCTAATTACAAGTCTGGTGGTCTTTAGATCGCCAGACTCGTGGCGGCGGTCGGGCCGCCGTACTCCTGGCTGTCCCACCGCCAAATTATGACCCTGGTGTTCAGACCTCTGCCACCGCCAGGAACAAGGTTCCCGACATGTAGGTGGTGGTCAAAGTTGTGCTCAGCCACAGCAGTGCTTAAAGCAGCACCGCCGTACTGGTCATGACTTAACTTTTCTCCAGCTTTTTCATAGCAGGGAGCCTGCCATGAAAAGGTTTGCAGAAAGCCAGTGCTGGGGGCAAGGTGGGCACCTGCGCTGCCGGCTATCGTGTTGTGGGCTATGCAGGGGGCCCCATGCCCAGCGCCCTTGAAATGCACACTATAAATCAAATAATATCAATGAATATATATGAAAAACAAAATAATAAACAAACATTTACGTTACATTTAAAACTATAAATTCTTAATGAACATGAAGATCTTCATAAAAACAGTTATGATAAAAATATTTGTATTGCCCCAAAAAAATCTAACCAAAAAAAATCACATACTACACATTTTTATTTAATGAATTAACATAAAGTTTTAATTCCCTTTAAATTTCCTATGACTCAAAAATGCTTTTTTTTATATCATAGTTAAAATATAAAATTTGAATAAATGTTTTTTTTTATTTTTATAAAGAAATTTTATTGATTTGCAAAGAAATAAAGCAGTGATACATACATGTAACTGGGTGCCAATGGGCACCTGACGGGTGGTCAACCCCAATGTCCCAGACAACACAATAGAAACGAAAGTTGTACGCCGTTTGTTGGAGCAACCCCATGGATGCCTCTCACCGGTTAGGAGGGGGTGTGGGGGGGTTCATGCCAACCCTCCCCGATGTAATGCTGTTCGATAATGTAGGGAGGAAACACGCTGCGGCCTCCCACTTCCCCCATACACTGTTGTATTTGTTCGGGCAACCTCTAGCCTCATATACAAGTTTTTCACGTTGCGCACACCAATCCACCCCTCGCCGCTATTTAGTCAATGCTGGTGCACCTCTGGCTTTCCAGTCAGCCACTATATCTCTTTTGGCCACCAGGCATGCCACCCCAAGGAAGGTTCGATCCGGTCTTCTCATCCCAATATCTCCCATAATCCCCAGCAAGGAAGGCCGTGACACCATCTCCATGTCTTCCTGTAAGACCCCGGAGATTTCCCGCATGACCGCCCTCAAATAGGTTGCTATGACTGGGCAAGCCCATACCATGTGGTAGAAATCAGTTTCGGGATTCATACATCGGGGGCAGTCGGCTGTGGACCGAAGACCCGCTCTCTGTAGTTTGGTGGGTGTAAGGTAAGCTGTGTGGAGGTAGTAGGTCTGTATTAAACGGAAGTGAGTAGCCATTGTTAAGGTTCGCGGGGCCATCAGTGTCTCCTCCCAGTCCCCGTCTTCCATAGGGCCCATCCATCCCTCCCACCTCTGGCGAAGCCCCTCCAGGGAACAAGCAGTATTGGCCACCAAGGTGCGATATATCACCTCCCTTGCCCAGGTTCCCCATCAGTGCCTTAGCCTCCATAGGGCTTTACTCAGGTATGTTATCCCCTGCTTGGACGTGTACTAGTAGGGCGTGGCGGAGCTGGAGATATTTATTAAATTGTGTCTTGTTTAGTGAAAAGAGTTTCTGGAGGTCCTCAAAGGATCGTATGTGCGACCCGTCTCAAACGTTGCCCAGTGTGGAAATACCTATATTGTCCCATTTCTGGAATCCCTCCAGACCCACCACCTCCATTAAGTGTTTCCCGTACCATAGCGGGGTCTGCTGGGTGAGGCACCCCCACCACCTCGACACCTTCTGGGCCGCTCGCCATCCCAGAAAAATCACCCTGGTCACATCTGGGACATCTCGGGAAATCAGGCCCCCGCACAGGGCATCAAAGATCCGTGGGTAGCTCAGCGTCTGGAGTTCCAATCGGAATCCCGTGTCTGTCCATCCACCCCCCATCCAGTCATTAATCACGAGCAGGTGCATTGCAAGATGGTAGTATTGGATGTTGGACATGCCGAACCCCCCGTCGTAGACATCTGTCTGGCAGGTTTTGAGCGCCAGTCGGGGATGGGTGCCGTTCCATATGAATTGGCGCGTTGATGAATCCATCTCCCTGAACCATCTCATGGGGATAGGATGTGGGAAGTTTTGTAATAGGTAAAGGAGCCTGGGAAGGATCATCATCTTATAGAGTGCTATTCTTCCAAGCAGGTTGAGGGGGAGGGTCCTCCAGCACTGGAGATCATTTTTGATTCTTCTAGTTAGTGGTGTGATGTTGAGTTCCCATGTTAGTTCAGGGAGTAGTGAAACGTGTATTCCCAAGTATTTAAAACTGTTCCTCCTCACTGGGATGTTTTTTTGCCAGTCCACACAGTCTCTGGAGTGGTGGAGGGGGACCAATAAGGACTTGCTGGGATTTAGAATCAGCCCTGAGGCCTCCCCGAAAAGGCCCAGAATCTGTAGAATACGGGGGCCAATCTTGGCTGGGTTAGAGATGTACAGTAGGACATCATCCGCGTGTAGTGCCACACGGTCCTCTGGGCACGCAGGCCAAGACCAACCCTCAATCAGGGGGTCCTCTCGCAATAGCATCACCAAGGGCTCTATTATTAGTGCGAAGAGTAGAGGGGATAGTGGGCATCCTTGTCGGGTGCCACGGCCAATGGGGAACAGGTCGGAGACCACCCCATTTACCTGGACCCGGGCCGTCGGATTAGAGTAGAGTAGCCTCACCAGACCTCGGAATTTAGGTCCGAGTCCGTTTCTTTGTAGAACGTGCTCAAGGTAGGACCAATCAACTGTGTCAAAGGCTTTTTCAAAGTCGAGCAAAAGCAGAGCCAAGGGGGTGCGGGACAGGGTCTTGTGGTGTGCTAAGGCCAGATGTAACCGACTAATGCAGTGCCTAGTGCTGCGGGTAGGCATGAAGCCACACTGGTCAGGATGCACCAATGTGGGCATTACCTCCCTCAGTCGGGAAGCGAGGATTGAGGACAGAACTTTGATCTCGGTATTTAGAAGTGAGATGGGCCGATATGCCGAACAGTGTCGCGACGGGGTTGGGTCTTGGGGATCACTACAATTGTAGCCTGGTCGAGCCCAGAGGGGAAGCGGCCCGGTCGCTCAGCTTCTTCGTACATACCGAGCAGGTGGGGACCCAGAATATCACCACATTTACTGTATAGTTCTGCCGGGAATCCATCCGGCCCTGGGGTCTTGCCCGAAGCCAGGCTGGTAATCGCGTTGGCAATTTCGGCGAGGCTAATAGTCTCGTCCAACCTATTCCTAGCCGCTTGGGAAACTCTGGGAAGAGTTATATCATTTAGAAGGGGGGATTCCCTTTCAACGGTGGGTCGGGGTGCTCTACGTATAGGCGTCCGTAGTAGGAGGCAAAGCTTTGTGCGATTTCGATGGGGGTTTTAGAAAGAGAACCCGAATCCTCCATAATTTCAGGTATGATTCTATTAGCTAGAGGGTGGGTGGCCAGCCAATGTAGAAGCTTCCCATTCTTGTCCCCCCAGCCATACACTCGGGCGGCTGAGGCCCTCCATATATGTTTCGCTGATTCTAGCACTACTTGCTTAATTTCTTCTCTAACAATAGTGAGCTGCCTCAGATTAGAGGCCGACGCTGAGGTCATTTGCTGGCGCTCTAGGTTTAATGCCCTGACCTCCAATTCAGACACTCGCGAGTTTCGAGCACGTTCACGCAAGAGAAGGAGATATTTAGCGTGTCCTCTGAGAATGGCTTTACAGGCGGCCCATATTGTACCTGGAGACCGGAGCGATCCCAGGTTCAGTTCGAAGTATTGAGCAAAATGGTCCCTATTCTCAAGAGTAGAATCGTTGCCTTGTAGGTACCATGCGTTCAGGCGCCACACCGGGCGCCTGGTGGGATCTGCCCCGCCCAGCCGGACCCGCACCGGTGCATGGTCTGAGACCCCCCGGGGCAGTATCTCCTCCCCCGTGACACTGTTGATGTCTAGAGCGGGCATGAATACGAGGTCGATTCTGGAGTGTGACAGATGGGCGGGCGATGTGTGTGTGTATTGACATTTCCTAGGATGCCAGGTTCTCCACACCTCACATAGGCCGAGACTCTCAGCCCAGCCACTAAGACTCGAGGCCCAGCTGGATCTACTAGCAGTAACATCGCCGGATACGTCCAGTCTGGGGTCAAGAACGGCGTTGAAGTCCCCTCCCACTAGGGTGGTTCCCTGGGGGAGTCCCGCAGCTACCTGGCGGAGCAAGAGTAAGAAAGTATCAAGTCCCGCTGGGGGGGCGTATGCACATACAAGGTTTAGCGGCGATCCATGAAGTAGCCCCGTGACTACTACAAATCTGCCCTGTGGGTCGGACTGCGTGGCTGTGATCACCATAGGTAGTGAGCGATGGAGTAAAATGGCCACCCCCCTAGAGCCTCTGGAGAAGCCTGCGTGATAAACCCTGTCATATACTCCTCGCGCGAGCATGGGGCACTTAGACCCAAGGAGGTGGGTTTCTTGAAGTAGGACCACTGAGGGGGAATATCTGCGGAGAGTATTAAATACTGCGGATCTCTTAATCTTGTCTAACAGGCCATTTACATTCCATGAGATGATCTGTGTCAGTGAGGACCAGGCGTGGGTTGTGTGGGTGTTATAAATTGCCGAGTGTCTGCAAGTGGACATGGGGGTGACCGTTTCGAACGTAACCATGAAATACTAAAACAACACAGAAAACTTATCAACACATTACTATCTAACCCCATTTCAAACTTCTCACCCCCCAACCGCCCCCTCCCCATACTCCCTCCCAGAAAGCATCTGTCGCCCAAATACCCAACCAGAACGAGACAGCCAGAAGGACTGTCATTGGAGTGGAGTGATGGACCCCTCCCTTGAGTCGGATCATTTGCAATCAACGGTCAGAAGTCAAGCCATATGTAGTAAACATTAAAGAAGCACCGAGCCACCAGTGGGGCCCCCCCCATGGTCGGCAGGTGCGAACCGGGTGGCTCCGGCCACCCCTTGCACCCCATGTGTCTCATCTCAGCCGAGCACCGGGGATTAATTCAGGCGATTGTCATCTGCGGCTCGTGCCAAGTCCCGAGCCCCCGGGGACCCGCCGGGGGGCCCATCCATCTGGGAACCAGTGTCTCCAGCCGTCTCTCCGTCTACAAGAGTGTCTGGGTCTTTTCGCTTCCCCTTCCGAGATCTGGTACGCCTCCGGCTCCTCCGGGGGCTCCCTAAAGGGGGGGTTCCGTCACGGGAGGGCTCTCCCGCCGGTCTTGGGGGGCCCCTTCGAGCTCCAACGCCCCCCTCAGTCAGCCAGTCCCACGCCTCCTCCGGGGATTCAAAGAAAAACACCTTTCCGTCCATAAGGACTTTGAGCCGTGCAGGAAAGAGGAGCATGTATGAGAGTTGCATTGCTCGAAGTTTTTGTTTGACATGCTCATATGACCGGCGACGGGTCTGGACTTCACAGGTGTAGTCTGGGAATATTAAGATCTTATGATTCTCCCATTGAAGGTCTTCAGAACGTCTAGCTTCCTTAAGGATATTGTCTCGATCTTTGAAATTGAGGAAGCGTGCAATCATTTGGCGTTTTGGGCCACCCGGCGGGGGGCGTGGAGCAAGGGCCCTATGGGAACGTTCAACTGCGAACCAGGGCGAGAGAGTCCGATCTGGCATCCAAGTCTTGATCCAGCACTCCAAGAATTCGGTTGGCTTGTTTTCCTCTACGCCCTCCGGGAATCCAATAAAGCGCAGATTGTTGGGTCTTGATCGATTTTCTGCGTCTTCGCGCGGCGGTGCAACTCACCGGTTCGAGTCTGTAACTGGGCCACTTTGGTTCTAAGGTCGGCTAATTCGTCTTCAGTTTGGGAGACCCGGCCCTCCACCTCGGTAATTCGGCTCACTGCATTTCTGAGGCCCATGTCCTCTCGCACCTCCCCGATCCTGGTCTCCACGGCGGACTGCGAGGATTGGATTGCTTGGAGGATGGCACTCACTCCATCCAGCGCCAGACCCCCATTAGCCGCTTCTCCATCTCCCCTTGGGCCCGCCGGCGTCGTGAACTGGTCGATCTTTTGCTGGGAGGCCGGGGGTTGTTTGTGCGCTCTGTCCTTCCCCATCTCTTTCCAAGGAGCTGGGATCGACTTGTGTTGTCCCTTGTGGTGATCCCGTCCAAGCTCTAGCTCTTGAAGCGCTCTCGCACCACCGGGGACCCAAGGGGGGTATCCCAGAGGATGCCCACCGATGGTCCTAATTCCCCACCCGGAGCTGCACCGCCAAGCGGGGAAGGGAGGCTCCGGAAGCCCACCCGGACCTGCGCAGGACTCCGTCTGGCGCCACCAGTTCAGGATCACCAGGGGGCCCCAACGTCAGGGGCCCCTTCCGCTGGGGGGTAGTCACGTCCGCGTTCCTCTGGGCTCCAGGGGGGTCGACCCACCACCGGTCTCACGAGGGGGGTTGGCAGTTCAGCCCGCCCCCGGCAGTCCACTCGTTGCACCCCCAACGCAAGGGGGGGGGAAGACGAAGGAATGGGCCCCTTTCCGCTGGTATTCCACCGGTTTGGTCTGATGCGCGGGGATCCAACTCCTCACTCCCTCGGGACCCGGTGTGCCCCCGAGAGGCCCACACTCACCCCCGTCAGGTCACGGATCTCTTCAGCCGAAGTTGGTGGGTGTGCACCTTCCGCGCTGCAGCTGCACTATTTGAGCCTCTCTCCGTCAGTCCGGTTTAAGGTCGGTTCCGTGCCCAGAACACAGCCGCAACGGCAATCAGTAGTTGGCCCCGCCGGCAGGGGGACCAGGGCCACCAGATTCTCTTTACACTTTTCTCCTTTTTTTTTTCCCCCCCTTTTTGGGTGTCCTTGTATGCTGGGTTTTCTCTGGTTCCTCCTCTCCTCTCCCCCTCCACTCCCCCCCTCTTAGGGGGGGGCCCTCTCGCCCTTCAGGTGCGCCGCCTCGCTCCACTCAATGTGCTGCGGCCCGCATCGGGGCCACAGCGCAGGCCCCGGTAGATCGGGTCACCCCCCCGGGGGGCTCCTGCGCCTCCAGTGCCGGGCATGCTCCCAGCGCGCCGCTCGCTCCGACCCAAGCGCCGGGGTCCAGCGGCAGTGGCGCGTGTGTCCTCTGCGCGGCTGCCCCGTCGCTCAATTTAAACTGATGAGTTCTCTCCTCAGGTGGCTCGCGGTCCGCCTCCCCCTCCCGGCCCAGCCGCCGCTGCCCTCCGCACCCTGCGCCTCCGGGCAGAGGGCGGAGGCGGCCCGGCCGGCGGGAGTCTCTCCCCGCAGGTCGATGCTGCGCTGCCCCCCCAGTCCACGGGGGTCCGCGGTTCAGAGCGTGGCGCCGGCTACCCTCGAGCGGCTCACAATGTCCCGGATCCGAGGTGGCCACACCAGAGGGCCAGAGGCTCAGTCTCCGCCTCGCCGGGGTGCTCCGATCTCGGCCGCCATGTTGGTTCTCGGGCCGATCGGGCTGCAGCAAGTGCCCGGGACTTATTCTTCGCCGCCAAACCTCTCGGCAGGATCCACAGGGATCAGGGAGCCCGTGGGGACAGCTAGGGCGACGCCACCAAGATGGAGGACCGCAATTTCTTTGGGCGGATGACGGAGGGGTCCAGAGCACTCTCAGAGTGCGACCGCCATCTTGACACCCAAAGCCACGCCCTTGAAGAAATGTTTTACCAATAACAAACCGAATTTAAATTCTAAATTCAAAGAGAACTCCACTATAAAACCAAGAACAAAATAATAAACAACAATAAATTCAATAACTCAAAGAATGTGACTGCAATAAAACAAATAAATCTGTTGGAACAATGATTTAAAAAGTTCATACATTACTGAATTAACATAAGTTCAATAAATGAATACAATATCAATTGTAATCATAACATAAATATTTTAAAACACTTTCCACACTAATCTGCTATAAACCCAACAACCTGAAAACAAAACATAATAAATCCAACACATCAATTAACACCACTAAAAGAAATAAAAACCCTAATTCAAGTTCAATCAAATCATTACTTGATTATTTAAAAGCAATGATAAAAGAGTGCTAAAACACACAAAAACAATCAATCTACCCAGTTCACTTGATCCTATGCTACAAAGACACTTAAAAAACACAATAAAATCCTGTGCTTCATGCACAAACAAAACATTAAAAAGCTAAAATCCCAGCTGCTATACATGAATGTGTTAACATTGGCATTAAGAAACATGTAGACAAAATCAGTTCATTGGCCACACGATCCGAATATTAAACTATTATGATATCTAAAATCAGATTTTAAGAGAGAACCCACTCTTGAGCATTCCTCAGGACAGTTTAGTGATTGTACAGTAATCAACACCAGTTTACACCTCATAAAGCTTTGGCTTGCAGCAGGAATATATGACACATTGGCTGGTAAAATTTACAAAAGAAGCAAAAGTGAAGAAGGATCTGGGTCGAGACATCATCGCATGAGCAGCAACAAATTCTAGAGTGATCTCATTGACCTAGAGGGAAACACATTTGCCACCTAATGGAGCCTAATTTGAACCCAGTCAGGTCCAGATAGGGCTACAAACCATTACAGGTTTGAATCGAAATATAGTCCTACATTGAAGGTTTTAATAACCAAACCTGTGCTCTTGAACGATGCCTTGCAGCCAAAAAAAATCTTGGAAATCTACCCCTTGTCCAATTTTCTTAGCCCTTATGAGGAGAGAAAGAATAATGGTCTACTGAGCTTGGAGGTAACATATCTAATATATTTAAGACTTTTCCACCCCTTCCAGTTACAGGATAGGCAATCTTCAATAACAGCTTTTTTAAGTGAGGTGTGCTCATTATACCACATCAGTGCCCAGTGAAACAAGGGAGCGAGTTTAATATGATCCTCCACGTATTCCAGGCCAGGCTCTAAGGGTGATGCATAGTGGGGGGCTCCACACTGGGATCCCAATAAATCTCCTACAAACCCTATTTCCCTTGATTTGTAGGGTACTAACATCCCTGTAGCCCCATGATACCCACACCATTTATCAATATTGGATACATTTTTTTTTATATATAGAATGGGTTTTTGACTATACTGCTTCGGTATAATACACTTTTCTATTAGAAAAGCAAGGAGGACAAGAACTAGAATAATCAAATGTGACCTCCAGATAGGGGAGCTGAGTAACCCTCTCCAGCTGTTTTCCCTTGCTTGCTAGTTGACATGTTTTCAGATGTTTTGGGCAACAGGCCAGAATGAAAGTTTTCGAGCAATTAGTCTTCAAATTTAGTTTTTTACATGAAATCTACAAAGATCATTATGGGTTTTAGCTAGTAGTACAGCATTGTCCTTGTACGTTAAAACTGGAGCAACTTGACTACAAGCATATCCTGCCTCTTCTATCTAAAGTGGCCTCAAAGTCATTGAGGTAAAGCAAAAACAGAATATGGGCACACAGCCCTGATATGCTCCATGTGTAGGCGGAAAAGAATCAATACACTCTCTCCCATTCCCAAACCGAACAGAGAGAGAGAGATTAAAGTCAAGAGCACACATAAAGTCTACCAGACCAGCCTCCACACCCAATTGAAGCCAAATTTCCCTCAACAGTGACCTGTTGACATGCTTGAAGTTGCAGGAAAGAACCATGAAGGACAGGTATATTAGACTATGCTGACTGGGACATTGCTTGAGGTTGCCCAGGTCTGTCTTGAAACCGTAATGAATCTTCAACTTTGAGGTCCAAAACCGGAGCCTTTCAAGGGCAACTCTCTCAATTATCTTTAAAGAAGAATCTAGTAGGGAAATACAATAATAATATTTAGGTTCCTCATGGTACCCTTTTTAAAGCAGTGGCACAATGATGGCCAACTTCCAAGACTGGTGCAGAGCAGACTAGCAGGCTGCATTGATGAAACTGGTCTAAAGAGTTGTACAGAACTCAAGGTTGTCCTTGTAGAGGTCAAAGGGAACCATGTCAGGGCCGGAAACTTTTTTAGAGGGCCTGTTATTAGAGCGTCTGTTTGCTCTTCTAGCACAAATGAAATATTGATAGGAAAGTTAGGTGTCCCTGATCCGATTTATCTATGAAGCTGGGTGACATTCTGCCACACACTGAACTCTGCGGAATTTCATGGAGTTTTTAGATAACTTAGTTGAATTCCGCAGAGTAGAACTCCACAAGCTCCACCCACCCCTAATTACAACGCACCTTTAACACGCATAGCCTTAACCAGGCATATTTTTACAACGCATAGGCCTTTACCACTCATGCCTTTATAACGGATTAAGTTGTAATGGTATGCATGGTAAGGGCATGGTGTGGTAAAGGCATGGAAAAGTCTATCAGCATTGTCAGAGGAAACATAGAGACACTTCTGTTTCCTCTGTACAACCTGCCTGCCTGCCTGAAGAGCTGCCTCATCATGTGGAGCGTGAGGTAAGGGGAAGGGTGGGGGCAGTGTGCTAGGCTTTAGGGCTTGTGGTAGAGGGCATGGCTTTAGGGCTCAGGGAAGGGGCGGGTATTTGTTTTAAGGGTTGGGGGTCAGGGGAGGAGATTTTGTGCTAGGGTCCGGCTTTAGGGCTTAGGGCTTGGTGGGCTTTACAGCTTTAGGGCTTGGGGCAGATGGGGCATTTCTAGGGCTCAGGGCAGGGGGTGGGTATTTTTTATTTAAAGGGTTGGGGTCAGTGGGAAGGTGTCATGCTGGGGGTCCTGTTTTAGGGTTTGGGGCAGGTGGTATAGCTTCAGTCCTTGTTTTAGGGCTTAGAGCGGGGTGGGTATTTTTAAAAAGGGTTGGGGGAGGGGGTCGCCCTGAGATTAGGTTTTAGGGCTCAAAGCAGGGGAATTTGGATTTAGAACTTGGGGGGCAGTTCTAGGGTTCAAGGCAGGGGTCGGTATTATTTTAAAAGGGTTGTGGACGAGAGAAGGCGCAGAGGTCCAGTATTATGGTTAGTGCAGGGCTCAAGGAAAACCTTAACCATGTATATGAATTTAACATACATGCTTTTACAACCAAATGCGTTGGAAAAGCATGCATTGTAAAGGCATATTCGTTGTTAGAAGTGCGTGATTAAGGTTATGCATCGTTAAGTCATTTGCATTGTAACACATGCATGGTTAAGGCATGCTTTGCAACAGAATGCGTTGTTCTGTCATACAGCCTGTGCAATGAAAGGGACATTTTGATCAAATGTCACACCTACATTTTCAACTTGAAATTTTGTGTTCTGAGGAGATGCTAGGGCCAAGTGCTATGTGAAGAGAATTTATATGGAGCCCAGTTAGGTGACAGTAAGCATCACAATGGCAGAGCCATTGAGAACTAGGCTATTTTGGCAAAGCAGTAAAAGAAACATAAATGCCGGGATGTATTGCTTGAAGGACCATGTAATTTCAGGTGACAGCTGGGTGTCATTTTTTGCCATGAGTATTTTTGAATGTGGTATGAGGCACCAGGTCCCTGTTTGCATGTAGGATGAGGATGTGATGTCTCTATTGTCTGCCGTAGAGTGGTGTATTTGGTAAAGATGTCGGGTGACATTGCAGAACTCTGACAGGCTCTTTTTGTGGTGCTTGAAGGACATTATTTCCATTGATCTCTTTGTATAAGGTGTATATACTAATTGAGAGACAATTCTCTTTGATTTTGATACCCATTCTTGTTGAATTTGCTGAAGCAAAATGTCATGGTTTGCCTTCTCAAAGCTTGCACTGATGTTAAGGATAATTAGCAGTCAGATTTCACAGACCTCCAAGAGCTACTTACTCAGAAGGGAACTGAAACATAATAGTCTTATGATAAGTAGGTCATCTGTATTGATATGTATTAAAGTTGTCCTATCACAATGCTTTTGTTTGTTTGAAGATTCACAGGACAGATCTTTGTGTAAATGATGCATTTACTATTTTGCTACTGAAAACAGTGATTTGTGAACAAGCTCTGCTCACAGGAAACAGGCAGAGGTGATATGAATTTGTCCACTTTTTGTCCAGTTCTTGAAACTTTTAAGAATCGCTCATAAGGTTTTCTGAGTTCGAAAAGAAGAACCTTCCCTGGAGCACTGATTATATGGGATGTGAGGAATGAAGCAGGTTGTTGTCTAGAATCTATTGTCACTATCCTTTTGCTGCTATTGGTGTTGAAAAAGTTCATCATGTATTTGAAAAATGGGATTGGAAGCAACATATGAGTTAGAAGAAAGGTCTTAAAAATGTTGCTGATTCATGTTTGACCAATTTATTTTTCTAAGCTTAGTGGACTTTGATGTCTGATGACAGTTTTACATTAGCTTCTTGAGTGAATTCTGCTAAGTATTTTTTCTTTATGCTGCCCACTTTACTTCATTGTATTTTTAAAGTCCTTGCTTTCTTTTGTATTGTAGGAACAAGTAATACATGAAGCATTTGTTGTTTTCGGGTGTACTATTTCTGAAAGGTGTATGTTGGCTTGTTAAGGACCTCGAATAAAGACTTAAATCAGCCAAAATACAGGTGACTTGAATAACTTTGTCTAAAATTTCAATTAGCAAGACCGCTGCTGTTTTTTTATTTGAGAAGGTGGAGAAGATGATGAGGGTTCTTGTCAGACTAGTGTCGCTGTCTCTTACCTGAGAGAGGCAACGTCATTGCAGAGACAAAATGAATCAAATACTGCCCACTGACCATACCAAGATGACTGACTATCTGCACCTGCTAGAGACCCGATCAACTGAGGGGAGATGATCCTGGGATTGTGATGCTTCTCCTGAGTGAGTTCTCGTCCTAATATCAATGACAGATAAACCAATTTTGAGGTATGCAAGTTCTGATGTGTGGTCCCTAACTTCCACCACAATCACGTCTGACCCCTGTGCTCCCCAATACCTGCGAGGCAAGTTGGAGAGATGTGCACTAGGATGAGTAATGTCTGCATGCTTGATGAGCTCAGGGTTTCTTCTTAAGAGATGAGTGGAAGTCGGTGCGCAGTAGATGGAAGATCAACAGCTTGAGTGAAATATTCCAGTATCAGCAAAAACAAACACCATAGTTATAAATCCCTTTTACTCAGCACTACTGTTATTCCTCCCAAAACCTTTCCATGATTACATCTAAACAGTTATTGCATTTAGTTTTGAAAGACTCTAACCTGGGAGCTCTCCTGAAGCTCGGAAGCACTCAATCCGTGTCCAAGAATCAAGTCTTTTTAACTTCAATACTGTACACCAAAAGTCTTAATGTAGCTTCACATTAATGTTGGTCTGTAGAATTGTTAGAGAGTGTTCAGTTAGGCAAATCACCCGTGTTTCCACCAAACTTTGATCAAGAAAATTAAATTGTACCTTATCTCTTCATCTTTCTCATTGTCTACAGGTACCTGTGACTGATTCTGGGACTCTATTTTCCCAGGTGAATAACTTCTTTGGCTGTCTGATATTCTTTATAGATGGCTTTTCCTTTTGATTTCCCTGCTGTTGCATTACAATGATGACCTTTTTATTTTTAGGAATCTCACAATGCAGTGCTTGGTTTCTCTGGTAAGTATTCCTCCAGGCAAAGCATTTCCTTTCTCTGGGATGTGGTTTAAATAGTTGACAGGATGAGTCACCTGGCTTCCGAGGTGTAAGCTGCTTCTCCAGTGACAGCAGCACGTGGCTTGTTTGACAAAAATGAGTCATTCCCCGACTCCTGTCATTCCCTCAGGATCCCCGTGCATCTTGCTCAAGGCTCTCATTACTAGAACGAGTCATCCCCTGTGCCAGCCTGCATCAGACCCAGTGTACAAACATAATGAAATGTTCTGAACACAGGAATGTTTTCCACATCAGTTCAGTAATTCACAACAATAATTCAAAAACAATCTCACTCATCTTGATATACAGTGAGCAGAACAACATACCTTAACAACAAACAAAGCATGCTGGATCCTGGGTTAGGCAATGACTGCATGTCTATTTTTGTATTCTCAGAAACTCTTAGCCTGCGTGGGTAACCACTGTCGGATATGTGCCCTACCTAATCTGATTCCTAGTTGTGGTTGGGGGTTAGGGCGTATTAGGTTGGGACTTGACAATTCTCTGAAATGCTGGGCACTGAGTTTCTTGCAATTGCAAAACAATCACTTATACGAAGATTTGAGGCTGTGTTTGTTTGATTGTGCCTGAAGCAAAATGTTAGATAGGGTGAGGGTCAGTAGATGGTAAGGTAACACATGTTAGAGGAGACTATAAGGTGTGAGGGTTTCTTATTACACTTGCATACACCACTAATGAATATCCCTAATCATATGATTAGCTGCTTGGGCTACGAATGACACCTAGGGGGTCCAGTGGCTAACATAATTTTCTAATGGTTGGGGGCAGTGACATTTTCCTCCCATCCATTAAATTAAATCAATAAAGCTAGAAGGGACAACAACTGTCCTTGTGGTCAGTGTCATCACCAAACAGGAAAGCAATGGCCCTGTCAAGTTGCCACAGAAGGACAGAATTGAAGCAAATATTTATGTTGTGACAGGGGCAGTAAAAGAGTATGCACACATTATTAGGCACTTGAGTGAAATTTGGATAAGGACCACTACAAAAAACTTTTAAATTGCCTCCTTCTACACTGAAATCAGCAAATGGTGCTATATTCAGATGGAAAGGCTATTTGAAACAGGAAAAGGCACAGAGTAAGAGGAAGAAACCCAATAGAGATTTTTTAGAACCAAGATGCATCACTGAAGGTAGTCGACGGAAGTGGAAGTAAAAACACTGATTGATTGATGCGACCTAAAAGGGACTTGTTGTAAAAGTAAGTGCTGATAGTAAAGAACTGTTATGCTATATAGTAAAACTAATAGTAAAAAAAAGAGTGCTGTTGAGTATAGTAATTCATAATGGAGGATTGATTGTTGTTATGAATGTATTTAGTACTATTGACTTCAAAATGAAGGAAAAGGTTGGGTGCTGGCCTCTTTAATGTACTTAAATGTGTTTGGGACCAGAGCTGTTCGACACCTCCATGAGCTTCCCTGGATGGGCATGTGAAGGTAAAGTCACCTAATGTCATGTGATATATGATTGGATCCTGGGAAAGCCAAGTCTCGAACATAGCTACCCGGACCAGATTATTTCACCTGTTCATGAAAGCCTGAGTTATTAGTCCACCTGGTCACTTGTCCTAGAGTGGCCTGATAACCCTTTCTGTAAATACAAATTACATCCACTCATGCAGCGGATCTGCATTCAAATGTGGATGTTCAGTCATTTGCCTGTGTGTGGCCTCTAGACAACCTGGGAGGCCAAGGCTTGCAAGAAAGAACATCCGCCACTGAGGAGGTGGACGACATTTTGCAAATCCCCACCTATGATGCCTGTAGCAGTGGGCATGAAGAGTCATATGGATACTCCAAGGAACCTCCAACAGAAGGAGCAGCCACACACTTCATTCTGTGTGCCAGGATGCCTAGAACCCTATGAAATATTGTTTGGGATGCATATGTTTGAAAGGGCTCTGGCGTCAGTACCTAGCAGGTGCACCATGCACTCAATCTCTGCAAGGGCTGTAGTTCATAATCTACAGCTCCCCATCCCACCAACACCCCAAGAGTTTCTGTCTGCTTGTTCTTCTGTTGTGGAGGTGTTCACATGCCTGTCTACAAAACATTTTTTAAGTCTGGCACCAGAGAAGCCCTTTACATTTTACTAAAAGTATAGGTATAATCTACTTACAGTGGCTTTCAGCCAGCCCTCTTCATCCATCGGTCTCTTATTGTGTCATTCACATTTCACTTCTTTTTACTCCACTGCAGCCTACAGCATGGGGTACTAGGACAACCCACTTCACCATTGGCTATGGCTAGGGTAAGTGACAGTATTTTGCCTCTGCGCTGATACTCCAATAAACACTCCACTTCAGTTACAGGGCTGGTGTGCCAATGTCTAATATTATTTCACACATAAACTTTGTTTTAAATGACTTGAGCGTACGATTGGAGTCCAGGGTGAATCCAAGTGGGTAGGCATTTGGTCGAAGTTGGGGGTCGAAGCCATCAAGCCTCATATCATTGCACCAGGTTTGCACTGCATCCTGTTTATGATTCTTGGCAAGTAATAGGACTTCTGTATAGGTTACATTGAGCTTCAGATAGGTGCTGGCCATCCAGGTCTCAGTAATGTGCAAGCAGTGTTTGAGGTGTTGGAAGTCTGAAGCAGAGAAGACTTTCAAGTAGAGTTTTGTATCACCGGCATATTCATGAAGATTTATGCTGATATCTGTGAGAAGTGCACCAATTGGATCCATGTGAAGGTTGAAGATTACAGGAGACAGTATGGAGACTTGTGGGATCTTTTGTGACCTAGAGTTGCCCAAGTGAACAAAATGGTGTTGGTTGGAAAGGTAGAAGGAAAATCAGGTAAGGGCATTGCTTGTGAATCCCAGTCGAGATTGTAGGATGTGTATGAGGGTGGGATGGTTGACTGATTTAAAAATCAGCTGAGAGGTACAGCAATATCAGAAGGCAGGACTCATCTATATCTGTGGTCAAAAGGGCATCATCTACTGTGTGTAAGTTTGCGGTCTATGTGCTGAAGTGTGGTCTGAAGTCAGACTGGTAGTTATGTAGGAGATGGTTAGCTTTGACGTAATCTTGAAATTAAACACTACCGCTTTTTCAGTGATCTTACTGATAAATGGTAGGTGAGTGATAGGGCAATTTTTTTGCAAGGTCATCAGGGTCCAGTGTAAGTTTGTTTAGAAGTAGGAGGATCTGCACTTTTTTTAGAGCTTTTGGAACGATGCCTTGAGTGAGGGAGGCATTGGCAGTAGTCAGTAGTAGTAAGAGAGTATCTCTGGAGACAGCTATGATGAAGGATGATGGTATGACATCATCTTCATAACAGCTGGCTTTGAGGGAGTTGAACATTTCAGCAAGATAGATGGGACTTTGAATGATGACTATTGTGGGATTCTACAGGAAGGAGTGGGTGTAAGAATTGAAGCAGGCTTTGTGTCATCAATGTGCTGTTGGATCTTTTGTATTTCTTCACTGAAGAAGGTGGATGCAGCAGGGAGATGATGCAGTGCTCGATTGTCTTAAATAGCGTTATGCTTCTGTCATTGGTTTCATTGATGGTGTTGATATAGTACTTCACCTTGGCTGATTAGATAAGCTGTCCTCACATTGAGCTGATAGATATCAGTATCAAGAGCACAGTGCAGTATTGTTTTTCCTAATAAAAGAGGGTTTGGATTCCTCTAACTCTCCCTATAATATCTGGTAGGACTGACCGCTAACTGGAACACATCTCACTGAAAAAATGCTCAGAGGGTTTTAGGGTGCTTACACTCCAACTGACTTTCTGGCTGTGGTTGTCATATTGACAAAGTTGTTAGTGCAGGCATTCTAGAAAGCCAACTTCTTGACCATGTTCTAGGAGAATCCAGCAAACATATCATTTAGAATGTGTGCTATACCAAGCTACCTTCTGGCCTTCTGATGTTGTGCTCTGCTCCCTTTATCTGGCCACTCACATCAATGTACTGGTTCAATCTGCTCTGGAGAAATTTTAGAACTGCTAGTTATCCTTGCTAGAATTTGACTCTCTTGTCAATGTCCCCACTTTCTTAATGGATGACCATTTAACTTTGCAGAACAGTCTTGCAGGACTGTTTTCTCACTTAATAAGTGAAGGGGTTCCACTCAGTTAATGCCCAGTGGTGTGAGAAGTGTTTGATGTGTTGAAGTAAGCCTTCAATGAGGCTCCATAATTATGTCACCAAATTTTGATCTGTAGTATACAGCAGAGGAAGAAGATTCAGTCGTACTGTAGGAAGCATTCTAACTGAAGTTCAAATTGCAGTGGGATTGATGATTGCCACTACATATTACTCTCATAAATTGAAGATCACAGAAGCCAACCATACTGTATAACTTATGAAAAGAGCTGATGGTTATTCCTGAAACCTATGTTATCTGATAACACTGTGTAAAAAGGGCAAACAATAATTGTGGTGTCAGATTGTAGAAAGTTTAACGTTAGGTCATCTAGATCATCATTAACAGACAGACCATTGAACATTCACCTTTGCAAAGTTTGACTTCATGATTCATTTTAAACCAAGTCATGAAAAGACCAATCTGATGCTTTTCCCAGGGTGCATGACATGATAGACTAAGTAGGCATGTGTATTATCCAATGAATGTTTCCAGAACAATTGTTCAAAAGTACTAATGCCAAATATGAAATGAATCAAGTTTGGAAATACTCAAACTACTGACATTTTTCTAAAAGAACACCCTTCTCAAAGGAAGCTTGTGGCTACTTTAGAAGATACATGTGCAGTAGATACTGCAAGAACATTGAAGAAGGTATATGCAGAAACGATGATTGTTATGGCTATGGTTATGCAGAATCGCTTAGCATTAGATATCCCTCTGGCAAAAGAAGGTGGAGTTTCTAAGGTACTAAAGGCCAAGAGGTGCTGTAAATACGTTCCTGATAAGAACAGAATTATTGACTCATATTACTGACATCTTGCATGACGTTCAGTCTTTTGAAGAGCAGGGCCTATGCAAAACTATATAATCCTGGTTTAGTGAGTTAGGGAAGGGTTTTAGTAAGGTTAGTAAATGGTTTGAGAGTGTTTTTTTTTAAAAACTTTTTTTATTACTTTTATAATAACAACACAGAAACTGCACTGTTCATAAGATACAGAGCAGCATCACAGCATTACAAACCAAATTCACAATCATGATGTCTGCATCACGTCTACAGCAAGAACTGTGGTGGTACATGAAGTGATACCCATACATAAGACAAAAGATCAGACTAATCGATGTGCCTGCGAAATTGCAGCCAGACAAACACCACCTGGACAATGGAATGATATCTACCAAGCACCACATGTCCTGTAACATGGATGACGTATCAGGAACAAACCATTGTGCAATACTGTCGCTGAGGTAGTGTGAACTTCCGAGTTAAAAGGGAATGTACAGATCTGGGTCAGACCCGCCCGCCTACAAAACACACCGCGGGGGAACCATCCAGCCCCACAACATCGCCGAGCATCCCACAGAGGTTCTACCATGCAGGCAAGTAAAGGGACGGGCATCCACCCCCCAGCGACAACCCATCGGCGGAGAAGGGAGGGGAGGAGGGCGTGAGGGGGCAAGGGCAAACCCAACTTTCAAATATCTCCGAGAATTCATACAATCCATGCAAAAGTATGTCAGTCATAAATTACATCACCCAGTCTCAACAAACAGAAGCCTCTTCCGAGGAGTCCCCTGCCAACTCATCAGAGTCCTCTAATAGGGAATCAATCATACCCCTCCATCTCTCCAGGTCAGCAAACTCATCTATACGCATTCTACAAAGCCGACACTCCTCTGCAGTCGCTCACTCAACAAGATCAGCTAACCAAGCATCATGTGGGGATGGGGACGGGATTGTCCAGTGTATCGCAATGCGCTGTTTGGCAAGGATGAGTCCCAACTCAGCGAATCTGTAAGTCATTTTACGACCTTTTTTAGGTTAAGGGATAAGACCAAGTAGGCAGTGTTTCCTAGTCACCCCCACGTCAATCACCGACACTTCCCTCAGCGTTCGCACTATTTGTGTGCAAAAGGGTTGAATAATACTACATACCCATGTCATATGGTCAAAATTAGCAAAAGCCGCACCGCAGCGACCACATCTATCTGGGCGTGCTGGGAATCTCCTATGTAGGCGGTGTGGTGTCAGGTAAGCCCGGTGAATGTAATAAAAGTGTATCAATTTAAATCTCACATTGCTGGTCGCATCCCGTACCAGGGAACAAGTCCTAGACCATTCACCATCTGTAAGCGGACCATCCAGAACAGCATCCCAACTATCTCTAACCCCTGATATGCTTATCTATCTGTCCTGCTTTAGGGCTTTATAGAGCCTGGAGATGAGACCGCGGATACTACCAGAGTCAACAATGGTAGCTGCAAGGCGGGATTCAATCGGCTCTGTAGGCAAAGAGGTCCCAACCTCACGTGTCGTCAGCGAGAGGCCCGCGCATTGCAAAAATTGACCCTGGTCAATGCCAAAGAGGGCCTGCGCTTCCTCCTGAGTAATAAACGCATTGTTTTGGTAAAGATCGCCAGCAGTATTACAGCTGCCGTCTCGCCATTTTCCAAAGTCCAGCGTTTCTGCAACATGGGCGAAGGAGCGCAGCCACCAAAGCAGAAGCAAGGATGCCTATGGCACCCTACAAAACACCCTCACAACGGTCTTCTCCCAGTCTCACGACCCCTACGAGACTAGGAAGGGGGTCCCCGGTGGTGACCTAGAGCCACCCATCAACAGGCACGGTAAATGCGACAAGCAAACAGAGCCTTCCAACAGCTCTTTCTCCCAATTAGAGCCATTGTCGCACCACAAAGCACACTCCCTTCTGGTCCCTCTCATACGTTCCTTCCCGACATCTATACAGAACAGAGACAAGTTGATGTAATTTTCCTGTTGTGCAGTGAGTGAACTTTCGAGTGTTCCTGACTGTAATATTTTTCCAAAGCTCTTGAGCATTTGTTACCTTTTTAAGCACAGTTATATTCTTCAGTGTAAACGTTCATTGTCTGAATGTTTCATATTATTTTGAACATCCCTAGATGACAGTGCAATGGAAGATGCAGGTTTTCTTAGAAATGACATAGTACACATTTATAAAGATGTTGATGTTATTTCTTCTGATTTGCTAAAAAGTTGATACATGCAAACATGCTATGATGGGTTCGCAGTCTTAGCTGATTTTCTATGTAAGAATTGTGTGTAACAACCCTGGATTTGGGGGTGAGAAAGACTTGATTTTCTTATGGGGGATGCTGTTCACTTCTTTCTTAGATTTTGTGCACACTTGAGACCTATGCAAAATCAACCTGTACACTTCTGGTGTGATCTAAATGTTGGGGTGTCCTAAGTATTAGGGTACGGGGTTCTGCTTCCACAATTGGCAGACAAAAATGATGATAATGCTCTGACCAAAGCAGACCTCTATATCATGCCCCAGAATGGAAAGAAGACTTGACAGAATAACTAGATATAATCTACAAAACACTGACAGAAATGATGACTACCCTCAGACAGGATGTAGACCATATAGTTCGTAGAGTAGAAGTAGTGGAACATAAAACTGACAGTCTTGAGGATGGAAAACAGAAAAACAAGTGCAAAATAAAAGAGATGGGAAATAGCATACTACTCCTTCAAAATGAATGTGAAGATTTAGAAAAACGAGCCCAGAGAGAAAGCATATGTCACGGTCTGCACATCGCTTCCCACCGTTGGCTGAAGTACTTGAAGGAGCACAAAGTCTTCTGCTGGTTCTTGACTGACCAAGATAAGGGTGACCCTTTCTAGTAGCCACGATGCTGCATGACAGGAAACGCCTAAGCAGATCGTACCCTCCGGAAGGAGTCCCAGGGGAAAAAAACCCAAAAATGTGGGAAAAACCTGTACACAGGAACTCCTGAAAAAGAGGGGAAAAAATAATAAAAAAAGGGAAAAAGTGAATAATATCAACCAAGAGCAACAGGAACTGGAGAAAAATAAGAAGAAACAGGGGCGAGGATCACCACCAAGCGGAAGTGTTTGCAACGCAAGGAAGACCAGAACTGAAGGACTTATATACCAGGAGACAGGAAGTGACAAACAGGAAGAAAGAGCGACAGCATCTTGGATTGGGAAAGGCCGAATAGAAAAGAATAGGAAAAAAGTAGTAGTATAAAAGAAAAAAGGCATGCTGGGAAAAAGAACACCAAGAAGAAGACAACATGGATACCAGAACAAGGAAAAAGCTAAGTGTAAAGAAAAGAAGAAAAACAGAAGAAAAGGAGAGGATTCCGCCCCCTCCCCCAGTAAGGAAGGAAAAATATCAGGGAAGTAGGCTGGAATAGTGGCGCAACCGGGAGCACAAAATATTCTTTCTGGGTTGCACCGCAAGAAAAGAAATACAGAAACGCAGGCTGCAGCGATGCCGGCGCTCCATTACTCGGAGTGGCGGCCCGATCGCGGTTTGAGAAAGGGACGCTGCGGTAAAGCGCAGCGTCACAGTAGGCCCCCTCCCGAGGCCCCAGGCTTGTCAGGAAAGCAAGAATAAAAAGACGAACCAAACGGAGTGCTTGGACTAAAGAGGCATCCTCCCAAGAACAGTCACTGAGAGGATAACCCTTCCAGTGGATCAAAAACTGTAATTTGTTGCGAACAAAATCGTGAATCACATATCTCCTGCACCTCATACTCAGGATGACATCCACAGAAAGGGGAGGAGGACATTGAAAACGTCAGTGGTGCGGATCAGGAATGAAAGACTTTAACTGTGAGACGTGAGAAACTGGATGAACCCTCCAAGTATGAGGCAACTGTAGCCAAACAGCAACAGGATTCAACACCTGCAGTATCCAAAAAGGGCCATAAAACGAGGTTTGAACTTGTTTTGGGAGAAACAAGATGGCAGAAATTTAGATGAAAGCCACACTTTGTTGTTTCCTGGTTGATACAAAAGTGCCACCTGGGGTTGACGATCCGCCTTCTTTTTCATAGCCTGTTTGGAAGCCCATAGGTTGGTATGGATTAGGTCCTGGATATGGTGGACTCGTCGTGCAAATGAAGTAACTGCAGGAGAAAAAAGCCTTAGGAAGGAAACCATAAGTACAACAAAAAGGTGTTGCTCCAGTTGCGCTATGCACCGTATTATTGTAGGAAAATTCAGCCAGAGAAAGAAAGTCTGACCAATTACTTTGAGTGGCATCACAGAAACAACGTAAGTATTGTTGAAGTTCTTGATTCAAGAATTCAGTTTGACCGTTGGTTTGTGGATGAAATCCTGATGAAAGTGATATATCAATGTTCAGTAAGCCACAAAAAGCTTTCCAAAAACGTGACTCATATTGTGGTCCCCGATCAGAAATAACCTCTTGTGGGAGGCCATTAAGGCGAAAAATACCTCGCATAAATATATGACTCATTTCAGGGGCTGTGGGCAATTTCTTTAAGGCTGTGAAATGAGCCATTTTGGTAAAGGAATCCACATTTACCATGATGACATGATAACCTGAAGAGGACGGTAGAGAACATATGAAATCTGTGGACAGGGTACACCATGGAGCTGAAGTAATAGGTAAGGACATCAATAATCCTGCTGGTTTGGTTCAGGGTATCTTGGTTTGAGCACATACAGGACATGCTGATACATAAGTTTCAGCATCGTTCTTAAGGGAAAGCCACCAAAAACAATGTAAAAGCAGTGCCTGGGTCTTTTTAACTCCATGATGCCCAGCTACAGGAGAATCATGACATATCTGTAATGCTTCGGTTTGTACCTTCTTAGTAAGTGAGAAAAGAGCGTCTTGATAATAGAAGTAATCTTGATCCTTTTGTAGTTGAGGAGTCAATTTATTCCACTCTTCAAGTGGAAGATACTGGTATTCAGATTTAACACGATCAAGAAAGGACTGAGTGACCCCGATGATTCGACTGGATTCGATGATGTTTGGAGAGGAAGTATTGGCGCTTTCAAGATACCGACGGGATAATGCATCAGCCACTAAGTTCTGGGATCCTGGTATGTAGGTTATAATGAAATCGTATTGGCTGAAAAAGAAAGCCCATCTTGCTTGACGGCTGTTATGGTATTGGAAGCTTCTGAGACATTTTAGATTATGATGGTCAGTTCTTGCTTCAAAAGGTTTTCTAGTACCCATTGAAAAATGTCTCCATTCCTTACAGGCTACCTTGAGAGAGAGTAACTCTCATTTTAATACTGAGTAATTGCGTTCTGCTTCTGTCAGTATGTGTGAGAGGTAGAAGATAGGATGTTCCGATCCATCCTCTTCTTGTCTTTGAAGTGGGACTGCAGCTATGGCTCTCTCAGAAGCATCGGTTACTACTATAAATTTTTTTGTAGTGTCAGGGTGTCGCAAGATAGGTGTTTGAGTAAAGGATAATTTTAGATCTTGAAAGGCCTTTTCCGCGCTATCAGGCCAGACAAATGCCTTTTTCAGATTTTCTTATTTAATAGTCTGGGTGATAAAACTTTGTTGATGGGCAAAGTCATGAATAAATTGTCAATAAAAGTTCGAGAGCCCAAGGAAGCAGTGAGTTTCTTTAACAGAAGAGGGAGAGGGCCAGACTAAGATGGCTTGTAATTTGTCTTGATCCATGGCTATTCCCGTCTGTGGGTGCAGAACCCTAGATACTGTACTTCAGTCTCGTGAAATTCACATTTCTCTGTTTTACAGTATAATTGATTCTGTCTGAGTCTTGCCAGAACTTGCAGTACATGTTCAGTATGTTGTTCAGGGTTACGGGAATATATTAGGATATCATCCAGATAAATCACCACACTCTGATTCAATAATTCAGAAAACATGGAATCCATAAATTGTTGGAATATAGAATGTGCATTGGTTAAGCCAAATGGTATGACTCGATATTCGTAGTGACCAAATGGAGTACGAAAGGCTGTTTTCCATTTGTCTCCTTCTTTGATACGCAAGAGATGATAGGCACCCCTTAGATCTAATTTAGTAAACATCTTGGCTCCTTGGACAGCATCCAGTATATCCCTAATCAAGGGTAAGGGATAACGATCCTTGATTGTTATCTTATTGAGTCCGCGAAAGTCAACACAGGGACGCAAATCTTTCATTTTCTTAGGAACGAAGAAAAGAGGAGCCCCTGCAGGAGATGAAGAGGGGGCGATTAAACCGTTCTGTAGATTGTCATCTAAGTATTCTTTGAGTACCTTCTTTTCTTGTTCAGTCAAGGAATACATCCGACCAATTGGAACTACTTCATCCGGAACCAATGGGAGAGCACAGTCATAGATACGATGAGGAGGTAAGACAGGCTTGCTTGGCTTCTGGAAACCATCAGAGTATTCCTGATAACAACTAGGTACTCCCTGTATAGTATTAATAGAGCTGTCATTATTCTTGGGAGTAAGACTTAACCCTTTTGGAGACCAATAAGAGTTCGTCGAGTAGCAATTCTGTTGACAAAACTGAGATGGCCAGGATATGGTTCTTGTTTCCCAATTGATATATGGGTTGTGCCGAGTCAGCCAGGGTATTCTTAAAATGATTGTATTGTTTGGTGAGGATATGAGATTGAAAGTAATATTTTCCTGGTGCCTACCAAAACACAGACAGAGAGTAGGTGTAGACTCCACCACTGGTCCTGAGGTTAAAGGAGAACCATCTACAGTGTGTACTTGTTCCAGCATTTCTTTAGGAACACGTAGAATACCTCTCTCTTTGGCCCAGGTCTCCTTCAAATAGATACCATTGGCTCCACAGTCCAACAGAGCAAAAAGCTGCTCTTCCTAACCTTGTGAACATTGTAATGTAACAGATAATATAAACAAGGCGGAAAAATTATTTCTGGAGGAACATATTGACCGTACTTCTGCTCCTCCCATTCCCTTCCTCCTCACAGGGGGGCGGGAGCCTACATTTCCCAAAGGCCTGGAGGGACGGACTGGACAACTACGGATTAGATGACCAGCCTTGCCACAATATAGACAAATACCTTTTCGCCATTTGTCCTCCTTTTCTGAGTTGGATAAAGGACTACGGATAAGATCAATCTGTATGGGTCGTTCCTCGGTAGAATGAGGTGCTTCAGAATGGACTTCGTCAGACCGTCGGCTTGTGGTACGGTGTACTCCAGGCTGGTACGGTAATCGAGTTCTTGTCTTTCCATCTTACGTTCTCGTAGTCTATATTCTATATTCATTGCTTGATCCATCAGTTCTTTCAGAGATCGAGTTGGAGTGGAATGTACCAATTCATCTTTTATTTCCTCTTGAAGTCCACGGCGGAACAGGGTTACAAAAGTGCATTCCACCCAAGTGGTTTCAGCTCCTAATTGTTTGAAACAGGTTATATATTGTAAGACATCCTGATTGCCTTGCTGCATATCACATAATGCTTCCTCACCAGTTGCCTCCAACCCAGGTCGCTCAAACATCTGCTTGAAGAGTTTTAAAAAAGCAGGATAGTTATTTAGGACAGGATCTTCTGCAGAGACCAAGGGAGTCGCCAAAGCTAGTGCAGGTCCAGATAAGGCACTGATTGAATTGATTGTCAGATGAGAATTGTATCTGTTGAAAGGCAAAGAAGACTGTCAAAGCATCCAGAAATTATTTTATCTTATGTGGATCTCCAGAATATCGAGGTGTCGAGGTGGACACGGGTGGTACATCCATTGATCGGGAAGACAAGACTTCTCTTGGGGAAGAATTGGGGTATTCTCATACCCCAATTGTTGTAATTCTTGAGCTTGTTGTTGAACTGTCTGAAGCATGGCTTGTGTGTTTTCTACGTCATTTTCCTGCAGTCCTTCCATGGTTATCGCACAACGCAGATTCTTTTGTCATTGCAATCTGTCACCGTCTGCACATCGCTGCCCGCCGTTGGCTGAAGAACTTGAAGAAGCACCTGGTCTTCTGCTGGTTCTGGACTGACCAAGATAAGAGCAACCCTTTCTAGTAGCCATGGTGCTGCTTGACAGGAAACGCCTAAGTAGACCGTACCCTCCAGAAGGAGTCCCAGAGGAAAAAAAAACAAAAATGTGGGAAAAACCTGTACACAGGAACTCCTGAAAAAGAGGGAAAAAAAATTATGAAAAAATTGAATAATCTCAACCAAGAGCAACAGAAACTGGAGAAAAAGACAAAGAAACAGAAGCGAGGATCACCACCAAGTGGAAGTGTTTGCAACGCAAGGAAGACCAGAACTGAAGGATTTATATACCAGGAGGCAGGAAGTGTCAAACAGGAAGAAGGAGCAACACCATCTTGGATTGGGAAAAGCCGAATAGAAAAGAATAGGAAAAAAGTAGTAGTATAAAAGAAAAAAGGCATGCTGGGAAAAATAACACCAAGAAGAAGACAACATGGATACCAGAACAAGAAAAAAGAAAAGTGGAAAGAAAAGAAGAAAAAAGGAAGAAAAGAAGAGGATTCCCCCCCCCCCGGTAAGGAAGGAAAAATATCAGGGAAGCAGGCTGGAATAGCGGCGCGTTCGGGAGCATGAAATATGCTTTTTGAGCCTCGCCGCGAGAAAAGAGATACAGAAACGTGGGCTGCGGCGATGCCGGTGCTCCGTTACTCGGAGCGGCGGCCCGAATGCAGTTTGAGAAAGGGACACCACAGTAAAGTGTGGCGTCACAGCATATGGGCCTGGCACATTCTGGAAGACACAGGGGGGTCATTAACAGTTCGGTGGACAGTTTTTACCATCCCCATTAAGACTTTCCTGTTAGGCTGATGGGCAGAAACCTTGGATTCTGCATGCCAGACTAGCGGTAATCAGGCTACAGCATTGTCACCAGGTCGTAATTGGTGGACAGCCATGAAACTGTTGGTCGAGAAGAGGGTCGTAATTCCCAGGGTAACACTGCTTGTAGCTCTGCCCTGGCAGATTAGGACAGCCACCACTTCCAGACCACCAGGATCTCCGATCTTGGCGGAGCTGGTGGTTCCCTGGTGGCCCAACCACCAGGGTTTCAATGTGGCACTCGGACGATGCATTGGCGTAATGACCCCCAGAGTGTGCTGAAATAATTGATTATGTGCTCACCATCTTTGCTCACATTTAGAAGTTTACAGAAAGAAAATTAGTGGAATAGAAAGAGTGCACATAGTGGCTCTCAAAGCACAACAAACCACTAACAGACCCAGAGAAATTGTGGAAAAAATAAGCTTCTACCAGCAAAAAGAATGCCTGATGTGAGAAGCAAGGAAGAAGAGCCCTTTAAATCACTGAGAAAACAAAATACCCCTGGAGGATCTAGCATCGATGTCTCTGGTTAAAATAATGCATCTCCACTTGACATTTCAAGAGCTGTCTAAAATGGGACTCTGTTTTTAATGGACTTTCCTATGTGGAATCCAATTGTCAATCGGATTCCACATAGAAAAGACCTAGCTGCTCGAACAGTAGCAGCAGCTCCCCCCCTCCACCTCCCTCCTCAGTGCCTTGAGACCCTCACGGGTGAGTAGTGCGCTTTACAAATTCATGATTGATTGATTGAATTCCAAGTGGAAGGAGAGAGCTACCATATTAAATCAGAGGAAGAATGGTTGGAAGATTTGGAAAAAGACTACCCTGCAATTATCACAAGCATTGTAGAAAAGGAAGTACCACCAGTTAAGAAATAGAAGAGAGGATTTAAGGGTGATCGAGAGGTGAGGTCGAAGAGCATGAAGCTCATTACCCACCAGATCTGGGAATGCTGAAGAGAGTGATTAACCGGTAAGTAACAGCCAATTCAACCATTAGCTACTAACAATGGGGTAAGATGCAATTTAGTTGGGGAGAGCAGTCAGGTACAGAGGCAACTTGAATTATGGGAATTAACTGATTCTGTTGACAGACAAATGTGTGCATTTATGGACATAGGAATTAAAGTACTTACATTTAATGTTAGAGAATTCATCAGTGTGTGCACACAATTAGAAGAACTGTAGGCGAAAGGGGTACTACTGCAAAAAACTCTATCTGAGAAATGGAGGCACAACCAGAGATAAGTTGAAGCATTATGGAGATCAAATGCACTCATCATCCATAAATAAAAGCCAAGGTGACAATACTCCTCCACTTCATGCTAGAGGCAATTATTTTAAAGACCATGACAGACAAAACAAGAAGATATGCATTTGCAAAATGTTGGTTAGGAGCCCAGATTTGTATGGATCAAGGTAGTTTTATCCAAACAGTACTGAGGAAACTGGAAGGATTTTCAGAAGGAGAAGTTATCCTGAGAGGCAATTTTAGGGACGTGCCTGATGTTAAAATAAAAGACAGGTTTGAATCAAAATATGACTAGCCCTGTTAAATGTCTCAATGCTAGGGGTGGGTGGAACTCCTGGAATTTCACTCAGAGGAAAAAAAAGGCTCTGCGAGATTCTGCAGAGTTCCGTTGATTTGCAGTATGCATGACACGCTGCGGTTTAGCAGTGGTAGTGAGCTGTAGTGAGTTCTGCACTGAAACATTAGGACAAACAGCACCAAACACGCAGCCATTTTGTTTTGCCTGTGCCGCCCTGCCTTTCTCCCTGCTGTAATTTCTTGCCACTCCAATCCAACCCAATCCTCATCATCTAGTCATCCACTTCTCAATCCACCTTTTCCTTATTACTGTCTGACTTTCCCTGTGTGTATATATAGTTCTGTGTGTGTTTTTGTGACTTTTTTGTACTTTGCTTTTTGTTTTCCTTTCCTGGCCTGTCCTCTTAGTCTGTCCTCATTTTACTTTCCTTCCTGTTCCCAGTCCAACTCCCTCACAATGGCAGAAGCTGCAGCAGAAGCAGGCAGCACCACCCGCACCTCTTTCCTGTTCTCAGTTCAACTCCCTCCCAATGGCAAAAGTCGCAGCAGAAGCAGGTAGCACCACACACACCCCGTGGGTGTCTCTGGCAGGGGTGCAGCCCTGTCCCATCTTCAGCGAGGCGGAGGTTGGCCTACTCATTTTCTGGGTGCAACACCACCTCACCAGCATGCTGGCAGCAGGCGCCAGGCACGGTAAAGGTTATCCCCTGTGGGAGCGTTTAGTGCTCTGAGGGCAAGTGCAGCTGTGTGTGTGCCACAGCACAGGCATTCAGCAAGCCAAGCAGGAACTGACACACAGCTGGGCCACCAACATCCTAGGCAGGGAACAGGGCCTGCTCGATCCTCTAGGCGTTGAGGGTGCAGGTCTTGGTGAGTGATATTTTTGTTTTCTAAAAATTCTAATGCAATTATTTTTCAAGGAACATGATCACAGGTAAGTTAAGTTTATGTGATGTGTTTATAGCCAAAAGGTGTTTCGAGACACAGGGGGTCATTCTGACCCCCGCCGGCGGCGGATGCCGCCGGCCTGGCGGGAACCGCCAGAAGACCGTACCGCGGTCGAAAGACCACGGCGGTCATTCTGAGTTTCCCGCTGGGCTGGCGGGCGACCGCCAGAAGGCCACCCACCCGCCCAGCGGGAAACCCCCTTCCACGAGGATGCCGGCTCCGAATGGAGCCGGCGGAGTGGAAGGGGTGCGACGGGTGCAGTTGCACCCGTCGCGATTTTCAGTGTCTGCCACGCAGACACTGAAAATCTATGTAGGGCCATGTTAGGGGGCCCCTGCAGTGCCCATGCCAATGGCATGGGCACTGCAGGGGCCCCCAGGGGCCCCACGACACCCGTTCCCGCCAGCCAGGTTCTGGTGGTGGAAACCGCCAGAACCAGGCTGGCGGGAAGGGGGTCGGAATCCCCATGGCGCCGCTGCTTGCAGCGCCGCCGTGGAGGATTCCCAGGGGCAGCGGGAAACCGGCGGGACACCGCCGGTTTCCCGTTTCTGACCGCGGCTGTACCTCCGCGGTCAGAATGCCCATGGAAGCACCGCCAGCCTGTTGGCGGTGCTTCCGCGGTCGTTGGCCCCCACAGTCTCTTCTTCAGGGCTGTTTAAATGCAAAAATAAAATACTGTATACACGATAGAACACAAAAACATTGAACATAAAACATTAACAGGTAAGTACATGAAACACCTATAATCAATAATGCTTTTTTTTACTATGTACATAGAACACAGTATCATATAGCATTCAGATATTACACATAAAAACCAGTTGCTATTTGCATATGTTACTATGCTCTAATATCTAAAGCAAAGAGACAAGAAAGCATGTCACAGTTTTTGAACACATGGGGGCATGGCTAAGCCGGCCAAGATGGCAGACATGTTTTAAATGTGCTCCATCCAGCCAGCTCAACAAACTAAGTCTATCCGAGTAGGGGCCCACCTACAGCTGCAACAACTCTATCATGACACTTTGTAGACCACAGCCACTACTGAAGCTCATCCCCCAGAGCCCACCCCCTCCATGTCTGACCTTACGGCACACCCTTCTGTGATCCATTGTGCAGAGAAAGCACCAACTATGCAGTGCCAGACCTGGGGGATACACAGCCAAACACGCCTTTCGTCTCCCCCTCCCTTCACCTAAGACCTCGGCACAACTGAACTAGAGGCTGGCATGCCCTGATGGGGCCACACAATCTGCCTGGATGGATGTCAACCAGGCCTCAGCCCTCACCTGGCCGCCGGCGACCTAGCAACAATTAAAGGTCACTAACTTCATAAAGCCCTGATGCCCCCAGAACTGCCATAAGGGGAGGGAGGGGAAGGAGGGCCCAGAACACTAATGTTGAACCCCGCTGAGATGTGAGATGGTTTGGGGGGCCCTGTTTTGCTCAGAACAGCTCAAAGTGGCCATCTGACCTCCGCTTCAACACAGTGCCTGCTGCTTCAACCAAGGTCATTGTGCAAGATCATCAACCTGGAGGAGCACCTAGTCCTGGACCCTGGCATCTCCACCTTGTACTTTACCTGGTGGCCCTTAGCTCTATTATACTGGTACTGTCCCCCAGCTCATGAGGCTCACTGCACAACTGTCCAGAGTCTTTGATGACAACAGAAGTGGTGGGAAACGCCTAAGATTACCACACTTACCCACAATACTGTGGCACCCCCTCCCACCCATTGTACTGCATCGACCTCGCTCATGCCAGCCAGCTTTATCAATGTTGCCTGCATCCATTCACCTTGGAGATCATAATTACTGAGACACTCTGCAACATGCCTCTTCTGAACCAACACCAGGTGCACAGAGGGGACTAACTAAGCATTACTTTACGTCCAGAAGTGCAGTGTTACAGTTTTGGGCCCACATATTACCACTGGGCCTCACCTCAACTCCCCATCCCCCATCTACAGGCAACCCCATGCAGTCTTGGAGCTCACATAGACCCTCTTAAAATATCAACACAAGTGGCCCACGCATGGAGACATTGACCCTTTGGCCTCTGGTGTAGTGCTGCCCTTCAAAGCAGACTGCATTGGAATCGTCTCTCTCGCTCGCATTTGAAACTACACAGTACTCATAAAAACACTGTTGCGTCAACACCTCCTCCCTCTTGAGGTCTACTGTTGGCTCATCTGTGGACTGCTTTAGGTACCCCTCATTGACACAACGGGACATCAACGCTCCGCAAAACACCAGTGCCACCCACGACCTTGACCCTTCCTCCTCCTGCTATCTCAGACATCCTCATGTCGGGAGCCTCTCCCCCCCATCATTCTTATGTCCAATAAACTGGATAAAGTATTGGCATCAATTGAACACCCCAGGGTCACAATGGAATCCAAATTCGGCACACTGACCAGGGAACTCAGTTTTTTATGAGAAGATCATCATAAGCTTGTTGATAAACTTGCTGAAGGTGACAAAACTCTAGCTGCTATCCAACCAACAGCATCTGGCAATCAGATGGCAATCCAGGACTTGCAGGCAAGGTTCCTACGACTGGAGGAACAGTCAGATGATGCTGAAGGGTGTTCCTGAAGAAGTAATCTGTGCATATTAGGTCTTCTGAAACCCACTGAAGGATAGGATCTCCTCTCATACCTTGAGAACTGCTTTAAGTCTTTCACACTGGAGTCTAATCTCACACCCTTCCATACTTTGGAGAGGGCCCACAGGGTCCCGGGCCTGCACCCTCTCCCATGGCCCCCCCACAACCCTTGTTAGCTAAACTACTGCAATCAGGGATAGGGACCCTATACTGTGGGCAGCCAGGCAAGCGGTCCCACTGTGTGTGGAAGACAAAACTGTCATGCTCTTCCCTGACTACACGTGCACAGTGAAACAACACCAAACCTCTTTTATGGAAATCAGACAAAATCTCCAGCAGATGGGGGTCCAGTTGTCCTTACTGTTTCCAGCCAGACTAAAGATCATCTTCAATGGAACCACTACTTTCTTTACAGATCCTAAAGATGCCTGGGACTGGGCAGAGAACCACACTGAAGACCCTCCACAACAGCGTCCCAAATCCACCCCAAATACATCACACCCACAAAGGCACCAAGGGGGCAGGTTAACCTCACCCACTCAACTCTGATTCACCTGATCTTGAGCGGATCATAGCATACTGCAAAAAGCACTACAAGCAGCAGCCAATCTGGGCACAATCAAACTGTCCACAGACAATGAAACTGGCACACACTTCTTTACTTCCGAAGATGACTCCAATGCCTCTGAAAATGCTTACCAGGACTCCCAACCGCTTCTTTTGGTGACCCAGCAGACTGAAGATGGCCTAGTTTGATTACAGATTGTTTCTCTTAAATTTGGTTTATTGCATGCCTCAATGTATAATTCGCTTCTTATTATCTCTTTTTTCATCTGTCATAGTTCCTCCTGCACTAAACCTAGGGTGTGCTATACATTGTACCACAAGTGTGCCTCCCTATCTGCAGTTCAGCCTAAGGACATCCTCCTGTTCGCATTGGCCAGACATATTTCTCATTTCATTACACAGGGTAATATGGTCACCCTTCCACTTGCTACTCCATGCCCCCACTAAAACCTCGGAAAGGGTTTCTCTCTTTACTGAAATTGGTTTGGGCGTACTACCATTTGCAATAGGCTCTGCAAGCAGTTTCTTCCCAGTTGTGTTCAGACCTTTGCTGTTTCCTCTCTCCCTTTCCATACATCTGATGTCAACAGATACTACATGCACAGCGCCAAGTGGGTGGGACGTATGGCTGCACGGAATGTGTCACTTCTCCCATCTCCCCCCAAGACCTCCCCGTTACCTTTCTCACCACCACCATGACATCTACAATGAACATTAGATTCCTTACCCTAAATGTACATTGGGTACATATTGCCAGAAAACAATATTCAATATACTCATACATTAAACACCAAAATGCACAAGTGATACTCCTCCAGGAATTCCATACTACACTTGAAGAATTAAATAGGCTTTGAAAGAGGTGGCAGAGCATTATTCATGCTACTACTTACTCAGCATATGCCTGGGGATCCCTAGTCTGGGTGAGACCTGGAGTCCCCTTTCAAGAAATCAGTGTAACAGTGGACAGGGAGGGCAGATATGTGCTGTTGGAGGACCATCCATCTGGATGGCCGTTCAGTGCTCATTGGTATTATGTGTATTAGTCTTTATGCTCCAAACCTAGAGCAGGGGAATCTTTGGAATAACCTCTCCACAGTATTGTCCCACAAAACCCAAACACCTTGGATCCTAGGCTGTAATTGTGTATGGATCCTGCCTTGGACAGGTCCCACCCTCCACTACCACAGTCCTCTCCTTCTTTACAGGCCACCCAATTTTGACATTGGACTACTCATTGTCCCTAGTGGACACCTGGCGCACTATGCACCCCAGTGACAGACTTTACTTATTCCACTCCATCCCCCACAACCTGCATGTTCGCGTAGATCATTTTCATTGCTCTACTTCCATATTAACCCTGTTGCAATGCTCAGATTATCTTGAACACATGGTTTCTAACCACAATGCTCATATATTGGACCTGGGATGGTTGCGGCTCCGTCCCCCAACACCAGCATGACACTTCCCTTGTGACTGTTTGGACTCCTGAGAGTCTCAAGAACAATATATCCACTATTATATTGCAGAAAACTACAATACGGCAAACACCAAAATGATTGAATGAGATGCCTTCAAAGAAACACCGGAGCTTGCATACAAGAAATAGTTGAAGTGAGTAAGACTATAGAGAGGGAAATTGTGGAAGCTGAGTACACATGGCTGAACTGGGAAGAAAGACTGACAGCTTCAATAAACTTTTCAAAACCCATCAAGAGGCAAAGACTGCTTCTACCACCCTATTTGAGCATCTCTTACACTTCAACTTTACAGTCAATGCAGCCAAAGTACACAGAGAAGGGGACAAATCTAGGTGATTACTCGCCTTTTTCATTAGACAGGACACCTTCATAGGCCCCATTACGGAAATCCATCCACGCCCTGGGGTAATTGAGTGCTCCCAAACTAGGATCCTATGAGAATTCCAGAATTAGTACTCTTCCATCTGCCAGGTCCCCCCAGCCACTACAATGGTCGTAACACAAGCTTTTCTCACAGACCTGACCCTTCCATTCATCCTCGCAGCCACAAGTGCAACTTTGGACAACTTATTAATTTGCATGAAAAGAGTCATTCATATGGTTTGTGGTGAATTGCATTGTCATCGCTGATGCATCTGTTTAAAAAACTCAATAAAAATATTTACCAGAAAATAGTCTTTGAACACATTTACCTGGATTCTATTGAAAAAAACATTCCACATCACCCCTAAGTTAACGGGCCCCAACCGGGATGTCTGTAGGTCAATATTATAGAAGCATAAAGAACAAGTGACCCAATGGGCACGACATCTCTGGCATCACACTTTTTACCAGAATATATATTATTACAAATTAGCTATATTCTTGCGAAAAACAGCTCGGGAATACACAGAAATTACAAAAGTGGCCTCAATTTAGTATAATTGGGGATCTAATATGAAAAAACAACCTCAACAAACACAACAGTAAAATTACAAATTAAAAAATAGTAATTAGAGGTTCGTCCTAGATCAGGATTAAACCCCAAATTGGTTGGTCCCCAACTAAATCGCAATAGCTTAGCATTATGCGAGACTCACTGTGAAATGAGCATCATCATTCTCATACCTGCGCTTCTGTTATAGATCCTTCCAAGTCCAAATGATATAAAGTAGCCAATTCAGAACTGTCTTTTATTTTGCACTTCGTTAGTCCCATACTTGTGTAATACCTGTAATAAAGAAAGAAAGATAGACTCCATCTTGGTTAGTCAGAGACTTATTGAGAATAAAACCTAACCTGATGGCATTGGAAAAATGTACCACAGTACAATCCCCATCCTGAACCTTCTGATCATTGTAATCTCCTCAAACATCCGCTGTCTCACCATGTTAGGAAACCTCCTTGCTATCCAGTGTACCATCTTGTTTTTGAGAGGCTCATAGGATTCTGATTCAGGTTGTTTTAAGGGAGTTACATTGGCCAGAACCAAAACATATGGCGTACAGAAAGGGGGAATTTGGGTGGTAACATCACAAGGAGTGGAGCCTGAAAGAATTCTATTGCTTGTTTGTGGACCAGCTCTTGACCTGCGTGCCCCCATGTTTCTAATATGAGAATTTGCAAGGGAATTACCCTCTTCCCGCCCAGAGGGGGTGCTTTTAACTGAGGCTTGAGGAGTCATTAAAGTGGGTGGGGGACAGCTAGGATCATGTGTACTACCAACCACAGGCCAGGATCTCCCAGTCTGGTCTGGTAAATGATGTAAGTTATTACTCTACTTCCGAATTACTGTTGAGAGGGGATTAGGGCCCAGGTGAGGAGTTGCTAAGAGTGGAGCTTTCAAAACAGAGGCTTGCAATTGCTCTTGCACGGTCCTCAACGAGTTACCAAGGGTCCCCACTGTGACCTCCAAGTTAGTAATTCTTTGGCAGAGTGCAGCTAAAATTTTACTTTTCTTCTTTAGGATAACTTCCTGTGAGATACTCGACATTGGTGATGTTAACGAAAGCCCCTTTTTAGTACCAATGGCATTTTTGTTGCCTGATATCTGCCCATTTGAGGTTAACCCCTTTTTGATTTTTGGCCTTGTCACCCCTACTTCTCCTCCAGCTTGAATTTTTTCTGAGATACCCCACTGCCTTGCAAGATGGGAGTAGCAGGTTTCTCCTCATCTTCCTTAGGGGCAGAGGAAGTCTGTGTATGAGAGGGAGACTGAATTAGTATTGGAGAGACCGTAACCGGACCCGTGAAAGGACTACTATAAAAGAGTCCGACACCGTTTTGGTTTGAGTGAGTTGCTAGTCTACACTCAAAATTTCTTCAATAAGCACCCCCACTGCATTATTTAAAAAAGGCCGAATTGTGTTGTTAATTCCAGGACGTTTGGCAGCCACATTTTGAGCTTCCCCTATCCTCTTTTACATTTTATCAAAGAAAAGGAAGACAAAGGGGGTCATTACGAGCATGGCAGTCCAAGGACCACTAGACTCGCGGTGACAATCGGACAGCAGTGCTCCAGGCAGGGGACCGCTGTCACTCCCGGAAACATGTTTCCCGACGGGATGACAGTGGTCGGGGTTGTGCGGTCCTTCCTGGTTGAAGTGTTGACAGCAAGTCAGATCTCTGCACGAGATTGGCAGTATTTGCAAAGTGTTTGTACTTCAAAATGTACAAATTTGGATTTCCCTTAATATCTCAAAAACTACTGGACAGATTTACACCAGATAACAAAAAGCATGCTTTCTGGACCAAAAGCTTCCTTTCTGTCAAATTTGGTGTAATTCAGTCCAGCGGTTCGGGCTGTAGGCGTGTCTCAAATCTCGATGGGAATTAACATGGGAAACATACTTTTTTTACACCTCATTTTTCTCGGCCCCCGCTTGACAGATTACCCTGAATCTTTCCATGCACAATAAGACCCAACCTGACCCTATTTTTGTAGAAAATTTCGTTAAGAATCATCAAACGGTGCCATAAATTATAGCCAAGTCAAAAAACACTTTTTCTATGGAAACTAGATTGTAAGTATAACTACTTACTGGCGACCGCCAGCAGGTAACATATACAAATGTGTATATGCGTTTATATATATGTATGTGAATATATGTGTATATATATGAATATATATATACATATATATATATATATATATGTATATATATATATATAGGTATATATATAATTCTCTTAAAAAAACAAAGGTTACAGGTTCGTTATTGTTAGGATCTGAATTTACTTGCACAAAACCAAAGAAATTCAGCACTTACAGTTATGGTTAGCTCAAGTAACTATAACTCGTGCCCTAAGGTAACTATAGCTCTGGCCACGCTATGCACAGTTTTTTGTCAATAATTTTACTGCAAATGTTACATTGATATTATCAATGAGGTTATCAAAGATGTCATAAGTGATGTAGTATGTGGGGTAATTAGCAGTATGCTGCTGAATTTCGAAGGTTTTGTGAGAGTAAATACAGATCCTAACTATAACACCACTGTAACCTTTGGGTTTTTTAAAGTGAATTTCTATGTTTTTTTAAATTCTGTTTCCTAACTAGAACATCCCTGTAACCTTTGGTTTTGTCAGTGAATTTCTATGTTTTTCTTTGAATGAATTGAATGAATTTCTATGTTTTGTGCAAGTAAATTCAAATCCTAACTATAACATCCCTGTAACCTTTGTTTTTTTAAGCACATTTCTAAGGTTTTTTAAATTCTATATTCTAACTATAACGCCCCTGTAACATTTGTTTTTTTCAGTGAATTTCTATGTTTTTCTTATTGTAAAGTAATTATTATTACTATACGTTTATAGGCCTTGCGGCCAAACCGCTATAACTACCCAACCCCGTGCCACGCACAGCTTTCGGCTATGTATAGCAGGGGTTGGCCGCAGGGCCAGGCCCTGCAGCCAACCCCCTATAACCACCAAAAACTGCATCACACACAGTCTTTGGCTGTGCATGGGAGGGATGACTGCAGGGCTATCTCCCTATAACCACCCAACACTGCACAACACACAGTCTTTGGCCATGCATTGGAGGGATGACTGCAGGGCCTGGCCTGTGGGCAGGTCCTGCGGCTAACTCCCTATAACCACCCAACCCCGCATGCATACATTTCTGCGTGGGTCTGTGAGTGTGTGGACTAGTACCTCAGTGGGTTTGTCAGTGGGTGCATGGATCTCTAAGTGGATGTGTGAGTGGATGCATGACTTTGAGTAGGTCTGTGAGTGGATCCATTACTGTCTGATTGGGTCTCTGAGTAGGTATATGATTGTATGAGTGTGTCTATAATTGCAGAGCATGAGTGTCTGAGTGGGTCTGTGAATGGGTGTGTGAGTGTCTGAGTAGGTCTGTGAGTGTGTGCACGAGGGTCTGATTGAGTGTCTGAGGGTGTCTGTAAGTGGGGGTGTGAGTGTCTGTGTGGGTGTGTCAGTATCTGTGTGAGTGACTCGGCCACAGAGGAACCTCACCTGCCCTTTTATCTAACAAGAGTCCACAGATTTGTGCAACATATCTACCCAAGTGAAGTTATTTCAGCCTCCTTGGTTAAATGTCTAGTATGTATTCTACACTGCAGCTGTGTAATGGAGCACAAGGCATAAATAAATGGAGGAGGGATCAGCGTGGCCCCCCTCCCAGCCCTATTTTTGCCCTGGGGACCCCATCCCCTAGGTCCCAGCCATTTCTCCTGGGTGCCACCATGGGCACCCAGTCAGTAGCATTAGGGACTGAGGGAGGACCCTGAATCCTTTCACAGTCCCTGCTGGCTTCCTGCCTCCAGTGGGAGTTGACATTGCTGTCACACACAGGGAGCTGCTAAACATGCAGCTCCTTTTGTGTGAGAGAAAGCCTTTCATCTATTTCCCTGCCCACTAGACAGTGGGTAGGGAAACAGACAACAACTCTACTCCCAGCAAGTGAGAGTGGTTTCACAGCTCTCACTTCCCGGGAGTGGAGTTCGTGTTTGCTCTGACTTGACGGAAAATGTCAAACCTCCCACCAAGTCAGAGCAAACAACTATGTCCCAGGGGTGGGCACCCCGGGACATAGCAGGAGTCGGCCCTGGGGAGTGGTCCTCAAGGCCATAATTGGCTCCATGAGGTGGATGGGAGTTCATTCTCTTAGCACGGGCTGGCCCTGGGGAGGTGGTGGTTCCCCGGGGCTTCTTAGAAGCCCAGTAGGGGAGGTCTGTGTGGCCCGCCTCCAATAGGTAAACTAAGCCCCCAGGGAGGTGGGGGTCCTTGGGGCTCAATGACCCTTTAGGGGGGGTCCCATGCACCCCCTCCTTTTGTAAAAAAAAAATATCCCAAGGACCTGGCCCACCCAGGGGCTCTATTCAAAACAAGTGTGGGAGCCGGATTCGCAGCTCCACTGCAATTTTCAGGGAAATGTTTTCAAAAATTATTTTTTGCACTGGTCCCAACCCCAGAGGTAAAGGGTCAGGGTGTCCCCACCCTGCCCCCTTTTTTTATTATGTTTTTTCTGGAACTCAGCTGAAGCCAAGTCCCAAGATGGCTGTTAACACTTCCTGGTTGAAGTGTTAGTAGCCAATCAGCTCTCAGCACAAGACAGAGATAGTTTGCATACCCTTCGTGTCACATAGAAATGAGTTTTTTCCTTATTATTTCCCAAACTACTGAACAGAATTACACCAAATAACAAAAAGGGATCTTTCTGGACCAAGAGCTACCTTTCTGCCAAAATTGGTGTAAGTCCGTCCAGACGTTCACGGTGTAGTCGTGTTTAAAATCCCGATGGAAAAATGCATGGAGAAAATGCATTTTGGGACCCCCCTTTTTCTCAGCCCCTGCTTGACAGATCACCCCAAAGCTTTCCAGACAGCAGCTGATGTGAACATAAATGTTTTGGGGAAACTGGCGCCAAAGGTATAGGCAAGTCAAAAAATGATTTTTCTATAGAAACCAGGTTCTAACTATAACTACCTAGAGGCAACCACCACTATATAATACATATATGTGTGTATATGTATACATGTATCCAATTCCAAAAGAAAATATGACACTCATGCTGGGCTCCAACTAGCAGCAAAATAAATTTGATGTGCAAACCAAATATGACATGCTATGGCTGTGAAACGGCAGTGATCACATGACTTCCAAAGTGAATCATTACATTTTATAAAATGCCTTAGATAAAGAAACAATCAAAAAGCAAGGAGGAGGCACACTAAAAAAGGGGGGAAGCAAGTAGAAAGCAGTGAAAACTAGGCAAAAGCAAAGAGAAGGTGCACACAAAAACAACAGGGGAAAACGCAAGGAGAAAGCAGTGAGAACGAGGCAAAAGCAAGGCGAAGGCACACAAAAATGGGGGCCAAAGCAAGGAGAAAGCAGTGAGAACAATGGAAAAGCAAGAAGAAGGCACACAAAAAATGTAGGGAAAAGCAAGGAGAAGACAGTGAGAATGTGGGAAAAGCAAGACGAAAGCACACAACAAAGGGAAAAAAGCAAGGGGAAAGCAGTGAAAATGAGGAAAAGGGAAGATGGCACACAAAAAATAGAGGAAAAAGCAAGGAGAAAGCAGTGAAAACGAGGGAAAGGCAGGGCGAAGGCACTCAAAAAGCCAGGAAAAAGGAAAGGAGAGAGGAATGAGAATAGGGAAAAAAACAAGGAGAAAGCTGTGAAAACGAGGGAAAAGCTAGGGGAAGGTACACTAAAAGTGGGGGGAGCAAGGAGAAAGAAGTAAAAACTAGGGAAAAGAAAGGAAAAGGAACACTGAAAAAAGGGGAAAAGGTAAGGAAAAAGCAGAGAAAGCCAGGAAAAAGCAAGGAGAAGGCACTAAAACCATGGGAAAAGGCAAGGAGAAAGCAATGAGAAAGAGAGAAAAGAAAGGAGAAGGCACACAAAAAAGGTGGGGAAAGCAAGGTGAGAGCAGTGAAAACAATGGAGAAACAAGGAGAAGGCACAAAAAAAATGCAGGAAAAAGAAAGGAGAGAGCAGTGAGAATGAGGAAAAAGCAAGGAGAAGGCACACACAAAATGGGTAAAAAAGCAAGGAGAGAGAGCGGCGAAAAAGAAGAAAAAGCAAGGAGGAAATAAAAATGAGGGACAGCAAGGGGAAGGCACTCAAAAACAGGGTAAAAGGCAATGGGAGAGCAGTGAGAATGAAGGAAAAACAAGGAGAAAGCAGTGAAAACAAGGAAAAAGCAAGGAGGCACACTAAAAAAGGGGAAAAAGCAAGGTGAAACCAGTGAAAGCTAGGCTAAAACAAAGAGAAGGCACACCAAAAAATGGGGGGAAAAGCAACGAGAAGGCAGTGAGAATGAGAGAGAAGCAAGGAGAAGGAAAAGGGGGAAAAATCAGTGAGAAAGCAGTGAGAATGAGGGAAAGGCAAGGAGAAGGTATTCAGAAAACGGGGGAAAAAGCAAGAAGACAGGAGCAAGAGCAATGCGGTAGTACGGGGAGAGCTGGGCCTGAGATGTCAACGTTTGTGTTAAATTAATTGTGTGTATATATATATATATATATATATATATACTTATATATATATATACATACACACATATATAAAGCTCTGACCTCCTGGTCAGCGGCTACTTGCTCTCCCATGCGCAGCTCCACCTATTGCTGATGCTGACTCTGGTGCATTTCAAACTGAGATCCTGCCTGAGGCCCACTTCCTCTCATAGGCTCCTGCCTTTGCCTCATCCCTGGTGGCCTAGTGGCCATCTGCATTTAAGTATCTTGCTGTCTCTCTTTACTTTCGCTTATTTTTCTGTCATCTTTATTTTTTCTTTTATTTATTTCTTATTTCTTTCTCTCTCCTTCAGCCTTTCACTCTCCCCGGGCTTCTCGCATTACATTCCCTGCAGCTGCTACCCCTCTGGCCATGCCCCCTCCCTCCTGGTGCAAAGCTTTCCGGCCCTCCCCACATCCCAGCTGAGTGGACCCCCGTCTCCCTCCCCTTCATAATGGCTGCCGCTGCTCACTGAGAGTGCGACATCACTGATCTCCTTGTCAGCGTCTGCTCGCTTTCCCCTGTGCAGCTCCACCTGTTGCTGCTGCTACCTCTGCCGTGTTTCCAACTGAAAGCCTGCCTGACTCTCAGTTCAAGGCCCACCACCACCTGCAGGCTTCCGCCTGCACCTCATCCCTGGAGGCCTAGTGGCCATCTGCATGTAAGTATTTTGCTGACTCTTTTTACATTTGCTTATTTTTCTGTCCTCTTTATTTTTCCTTTTCTTTCTTACTTTCTTGCCTCTTTCTCTCTCCTTCAGCCTTTCACTCTCCCTGTGTTTCTCATTTTCCATTTCCCTCCACTGCTGCCCCTGAGGCCCCACCTCCATCACTCCCTGTGAAGCGCTTGCCCGCCCGCCTCCCAGCTGACCAGACCTCCCGCCTCCCTCCCCTTCTTAATGGCAGCTGATGTGCGCACAGCTGGCATGCCAAAGGCAAGCCCGTCTGCGCCCGGTCCGCGCCTAACGCCAGGAACCCTGGTCTGCCGATCTTCTATTGCTAAAACGCAGAGACTCTCCATGTGCTGGACACGGGGCACCCCACTGCCTGCCATCTCGCATCACCCAGAGACATCCATGGACCATTCTCCTGCCTCTACTGCCACATCACCCTCACCCTACACCAAGCACCTGACTCTCCCGCCACTGAGCCATCAAACATCAACCTGGAGCACCTCAACTGCATCATCCTCAACATTCGCTGCCACCACAAACTCACCGTAGAACTCTGGGGCCTACTAGACTCCATCCACCCGGACATTGCCTTTCTCACCAAAACATGGACAAACCCAGCATCTGCACCAGACATCACCATCATCATCCCCAGTGACCACAAACTGCTCTGCAAAGAGCAGCCTTCTTGCCCAGGTGGCCTCGTCATTGTATACAAATGCTCCCTCCTCCTCACAACCAACACGGAAGAACACTCACCCCTCATGGAGCACCCCTCATGAAGCACTTTTACTTCCAGATACACACCACTCCCAAGTCAACCTTCCATTCACCCTCCTCTACAGGCCACCCAGCTCCCACCCAGTCTTCAGCGACTCCATCATCAATATGATTTATCCTCACACTCTCACCTCCTCAAAATACTTCCTTCTGGGTGACCTCAAATACCACATTGACAACGGCAACAACACCAACACTGCTTCCCTGCTTGACAACCTTGCCACAATAGGACTAAAGCAACTGGTCAATTCGCCAACACACATCGCTGGACACACATTTGACGCCATCTTGTCCACCAACAACAGCATCACCATTGACACCACCTCCATGCTTCACTGGACTGACCACCCCTGCACCCATTTCACCATTACCTCACCAACAATACACCTCCGCACACTCCAAGACCCAAGCAGAAAATGGAATCAGATCACTGAGGAACAGCACTCCAACACTCTCAGCACGTCTCCTCCACCACTCACCGCAGACGCCAACATCTCAGCATGGAACTTCCACCAATGGATCTCCGAATGATGCACCAACACCCTATCACCCCTCTATAAGACCTCAGCTAAATACCACCTCAAGAAGGTCAGCTGGTTCTCCCCCACACTCCAGGACACCAGACGCACCTGAAGACGGCTACAGAAATGATAAAGGAACAGCAAGTCCCCAGAAGACTTTGAGGCCTTCAAGGCTCCCACCAAATCCCACCACCACCTCATCAGAGCCAACAGAAAAGCCCCCTTGCAGGACCATATCAGAGCCACTGCTCACAACACCAAAGAGCTCTTCATTGTGGACAAAGAGTTTGCCAAACCTAAATGTGGCTTTATGTAGCAAGCATTCCTTCATCTCAAGCCCTCTGTGACAGACTACCCAACTTCTTTCACCGGAAAATCAAAAACATAAACAAAAGCTTTGGATCCCAAGACCCTCCGAGCCCTCCACCAACCCCCCAGCTCTGACCCACCACACCATCAGACATATGCCACCATCACCACAGATGAGACCCACACCATCACGAGCAGCATGAGGAGCCCCTACAGACCACTGTCCTCACCAAATTTTCAATAAAGCAAACATCTCCATCACACCGAGCTCTGCCACATCCTCAACTGTTCCATAGAGACAGCCACCCTCCCAGAGGACTGGAAGCACGCCGAGATCCACCCGCTCCTGAAGAAACCCACCACCGACCCCTGGACCTAAAAAATTACCGCCAAATCTCTCTGCTGCCTTTCCCAGCCAAGGTCATCGAAAACGCCATCAATACTTAGCTCCATAAGCACATAGAGAACAACAACAGCCTGGACACATCCCAATCAAGTTTCAGGAGCAACCACAGCACGGAGACCACCCTCCTCACCACCATAAATGACATCTGCTCGCTCCTTGACTGTGGCCATACAGCAACCCTCATCCTACTGAACCTATTGGCTTCCTTCAACACGGTTTTGCACCTCATCCTCTGCTCCAGACTCCACACAGCTGCCATCCACGGAAGGGCCCTACAATGGATACGCTCCTTCCTCTCTGGCAGAACACAGAGAGCCAGACTCCTTCCTTACCTGTCAGAACCTACAGAGATCAGCTGCAGAGTTCCATAGGGTTCCTCCCTGAGCCCCACACTCTTCAACATCTACAAGGCCCCACTCACATCCATCTTCAGGAGCCATGGGCTAAACATCGTCTCCTACTCCGACGATACCCAGCTGATCATCTCACTGACCATAAACCCCACTACTGCCAAAGAGAATTTCCACAACAGGATAGAAGCCATCGCCGCCTGGACGGAGGACAGCTGCCTCAAGCTCAACTCTGACAAGACTGAGATCCTCATCCTGGGACCATCCACATCAGTCTGGGGTGACTTCAGGTGGTCATCCACCCTCGGCACCCCGCTAACCCCATCAAACCATGCACTCAACCGCAGCTTCATCCTGGACTCATCGCTCACCATGACCCACCAAGTCAACTCTGTTGCATCCTCCTGCTTTCACACGCTCCGACTTCTCCAGAAGATCTAACAGTGGATCCCAAAGGACTGCTTCAAAACCATAATCCATGCCCTGGGAATCAGCAGAGTCAACTATGGCAACCTTCTCTGCCGGCACCACCCGGAAAAACCTGAAGAAACTACAACACTTCCAAAACACCTCCACCAGACTCATCCTGGACATTCCCCGCCACAAACATTGAGAAAAGATTCAATTTCAAACCCCTCGTCCATGCGTACAAGGTCCTCCACGACCTAGGACCCACCTACCTCAACCACCGCATCACCTTCTACCCCCCACCAGACCTCTCTGTTCCGCTCCACTCAACAAGCACTAGCCCCCACATCCCTGCAGATGGAAGACCTTGGCAGGTGGAAGATCCTTTGCCTACCTCATGGCAAAGAGCTGAAGCACCCTGCCTCTGCACCTCAGGCAGTTGCCATCACTACCTCAATTCACGAAGGATTTTAAAACTTGGCTCTTCAACTGAAACTCGTATGACAAACCTCCTTAGCACCTTGAGACCCTTGCGGGTGAGTAGTTGTGCTATATAAACTCTGATTTGATTTGATATGTAGATTTAGATTATATAAATATATATCTTTGCAGCAATGATTGCGGCCAGTAGCCACATGTGCCCTCTGGTGCAAAAAGGACATTTTATTTATGAGCATGGTACCATGTTCAGGCAAGAGCTTTCCTTGTGTGCCACTCACATAAATAAATGCACTTTTTGCATCAGAGTGATTTGGGTTGTGTCCACTGTCTTTGTTCCAAAAAGAGTGGGCATATGAATATACCAGGGTTTATCTATACACTTTGGTGAGTGCATCAGAGCCCAGAGTTATCAAAATTTCAGGCACCATAGTCAGTAAGACAACCTGCTGTGTCAAAAGGAGAGACCAGAAATGTAACATATTTATTTATCAAGATATCTTGCATTCCTGCTCTCTTCCTGAGCTAGAGCAACAAGTGCCACCCAGCACCAATGTAAGCACCCTGGCACCATGGTGCACGGGTGCCATTTTACACAGCACAGCACCCTGGTTTATTTTATGCAGGAAGAGACCACACCCTGCACAAAAAATACTTAGAGGCAAGGGCAAGACAAACCCTTAATATAGTAGTGGTGCATGGCTCCAGCCTGGCAAGTAGGGTATAGAAATATAGGAGCAGAGTGGACGTCAAGTGAATGATATTGCCAGGATTCTGTTCCACTGTAAGCTAGCCAGGTGCTCACTTGGGCTGATTTAAGGGATATCAACTCATGTCACACACTTTTTTTTAAATAGTAGTATATCAGGGGTGTTAGCATTCTTCTCTGTGGCTTTATGTAGCTCATAGTCTCAATCCTCCTGATGTGTAGTGCGCAAAGGGAGACCAATTTGGCCCATGGAAAGGGGCACAGAAGCAAAGATCATTCGCTGGAATGCATGAATAGTTCAAAATGTAATTTTAGGTTACAATTGGGATACTAGTAATAAGCTAAAAGTACAATGCTATGCCTGTGAAAATGCTTTTTTCTAGCGAGTACCCTTTCATAAGTACCCAAGAGTAATTGGGCACCTGTGCCTGCCACCACCACCAGCAGCAGGTAGGATGACCACCAGTGCCACAGCAGATGCTTTTGCTGGCCCCAGTAAGTCATGTTTCTTTTTTTTTAGTTTCTAGTCCCACTAGTAAAATTAGGCCTTGTGTATACTTACTATTTACTTTTTTCAAGTCAAATTCTATTGTTTGTTATCCCTGTATTTCCCTCTGTTTTCCATATTTCCTGTTTCCACAGCTGACTATCTCTAATCTGTAGCTTTCTTCTGCTCTCTTTTTTAGTAAACTTTCCCTCACCCCTCTTTTAGACATCTTGTTGTATAGTACTAAGAGGAGAACAGATTTATTGGTAACATAAAGTGGATCACAGCCAGGGCCAAGTATTCGATTCACCACAAGTGTTGGTTGAAAAGTCTTTCTTAACCCCTAGGGTGCCTGGTACCAGCTGGTCTCGTCGTCGCACACGGTTCCCGCGTGCCTTGAACTAGACCAGCTCGTCCTGCACCCAGTCCACGGGTGTTTTGATGTATGGAGAGCAACCCATTAGGCAAGGGTTGCTCCCCTGAGTGGGCACACTTATTTTAGACTATTTCTGTTCCTCTTTGGGGCAGATCGGCCTATTTCTATTAGGCCGATCTGCCCCTGGGGGGGCAGAAACCACTTAGGCACCAGGGATTGGTGTGCATGTGTATGTGTTTTGTTTGGGGGGCAGCCCCTTGGGCAAGGGTCGCTCCCCATGGGGGCACATTACTGTTGCCCATATCTGCCCCCTTTGGGGGCAGATCGGCCTATTATTGGAAGGCCCATCTGCCCCAAAGGGGGGCAGAAAGCCCACCACAGACCAGGGAAGATTTTTTTTTCAAAATAAGAGGGTTGGGCTATGGCCATACCCCCACCACAAATAAATGGGGCCAAAGTTGTTCTGCCCACGAGCAGGCAGATGGGGCAATTACCGCCGATCCACACCCCAGGGGGGGCAGAAAGTCTACTAGATGCCAGGGAATTAAAAAAAAAATAGTATGGTGGTGGCTACCAACCAATATGGGTATTGCCTCCACCCCAACTGAAGGGGGTAACAGTCTTTCAGCTATCCCCCCGCACACTAAAACATCTTATCCCATGGCAAGCAAGAGGACATTTGATTATTTTGGGTTTTGGTTTTACTTTTGGGCCGTGAGAGCTTGGCTAACTCTCAAAATCGTCCCACTTGGAATGGTGAGGGTTGCACTTTTTGGACTTTGGGACGCTACCATGGAGAAAAATCCACAAGACCTAGACACATCTGAAAACTAAACATCTGGCTGAGTCCAGGGTGGTGTGCTTCACATGCACCCGCACCATTTTCTTACCCACAATGCCCTGGAAACCTCCAACTTTGCTGGAAATCACACATGATTCCCACATTTTTGTGATGGAACCTTCCAGAATCTGCAGGAATCCACAAAATTCCTACCACCCAGCATTGCCTCATCTATACCGATAAAAAATCTGCCACACTTGTCAGCCTAAAAATTTTTTTTTTTCAAACTGCCCTTTGTGACCCACTTTGGTTCCCCCTCAATTTCGACATGTTTTTGGCTCTTCCCTGTCACAGGCACTTGGCCCACCTACACAAGTGAGGTATAATTTTTACCGGTAGACTGAGGGGCACCTTGGGTGGTAGGAACTTTGGGCCAGATGTAGGAAATTCCGAGTTTGCGACTTGCAAATTGCGAGTCAGAGCGACTCGCAATTTGCAAGTCGCAAACCCGGATGCAGGATGGTGTCCCTGACGCCATGTGCGAATCTCAAGGGGGTCGCAAAGACCCACCTCATAAATACTAATAAGTTGGGACGCAATTTGCAACCTCCTTCCGATTCGCAGGACTCACAGGGATGGTGGCCTGCTGGAGACAGCAGACCACCATGTCTGTGACTGCTTTTCAATAAAGCAATTTTTTTTTTGTATTTCAGCCCGTTTTCCTTAAAGGAAAACGAATTGCAATACAAACGAAAAAATGAAACGTTTGTGTTTCATTTTTTCAGAGCAGGCAGTGGTCCATCGGAATGTTTTCAGGGCCATTTACAAAGGGGAAGGGGTGCCATGGGGACCCCTTCCCTTTTGCGAATGGGTTAGCACCCATTTGAAATGGGTGCTAACTGCGAATTGCTTTGCGACTGCGGTCACAAAGCAATTCTACATCGCAATGCCAATCGCAAATAGGAAGGGAACACCCCTTTCTATTTGCGAGTCGCATTCCCATTTTGCAAGTCGGTAACCAGGTTACCGACTTGCAAAATGGGAATGAGCATCGCAATGTGCTTTTTGCATGGGGCAAACAGCGAATTTCATTGTTTGTGCCATGCAAAAAGCTTCGTACATCTGGCCCCAAGTCCCGGTGCCATGATCCCACAAAGAAATGTGGGAAAAAATTGATTTTTAGCTAAATTTGAGGTTTGCTGAGTATTCTGGGTAAGAAAATATTGGGGGATCCACGCAAGTCAAACCTCCCTGGATTCCCTTGGGTGTCTAGTTTTCAGAAATGTTTGGGTTTGGTAGGTTTCCCTATATGGCTGCTGAGCCCATGATCTAAAACGCAGGCCCCCCCACGCAAAAACAGGAAGTTTAGTATTTGATAATTTTGATGTGTCCACATAGTGTTTTGGGGCCTTTCCTTTCGCGGGCACTAGGCCTACCCACACAAGTGAGGTACCATTTTTATCGGGAGACTTGGGGAAACGCTGGGTGGAAAGAAATTTGTGGCTCCTCTCAGATTCCAGAACCTTCTGTCACCGAAATGTGAGGAAAAAGTGTGTTTTTGGCCAAATTTTTAGGTTTGCAAAGGATTCTGGGTAATAGAACCTGGTGAGAGCCCCACAAGTCACCCCATCCTGGATTCCCCTTGGTGTCTAGTTTTAAAAAATGCACAGGTTTGGTAGGTTTCCCTAGGTGACTGCTGAGCTAGAGGCCAAAATCCACAGCTTGGCACTTTGCAAAAAAACAGCTCTGTTTTCTTTGGGAAAATGTGATGTGTCCACATTGTGTTTTGGGGCTTTTCCTGTCACGGGCGCTAGGCCTACCCACAGAAGTGAGGTACCATTTTTATTGGAAGACTTGGGGGAACGCTGGGTGGAAGGAAATTTGTGTTTCCTCGCAGATTCCAGAACTTTCTGTCACCAAAAGTTGAGGAAAAAGTGTTTTTTAGCCAAGGTTTGAGGTTTGCAAAGGATTCTGGGTAACAGAACTTGGTGAGAGTCTCACAAGTCACCACATCATGGATTTCCCTAGGTGTCTAGTTTGCAAAAATGCACAGGTTTGGTAGGTTTCCCTAGGTGCCGGATGAGCTAGAGGCCAATATCTACAGCTAGGCACTTTGCAAAAAACACGTCAGATTTCAATGTAAAAATGTGATGTGTCCACAAAGAAATGTGGGAAAAAAATTGATTTTTAGCTAAATTTGAGGTTTGCTGAGGATTCTGGGTAAGAAAACATTGGGGGATCCACGCAAGTCACACCTCCCTGGATTCCCTGGGGTGTCTAGTTTTCAGAAATGTTTGGGTTTGGTAGGTTTCCCTATATGGCTGCTGAGCCCAGGACCTAAAACACAGGCCCCCCCACGCAAAAACAGGTAGTTTAGTATTTGATAATTTTGATGTGTCCACATAGTGTTTTGGGGCATTTCCTTTCACGGGCACTAGGCCTACCAACACAAGTGAGGTGCCATTTTCATTGGGAGACTTGGGGGAATGCTGGTTGGAAAGAAATTTGTGGCTCCTCTCAGATTCCAGAACCTTCTGTCACCGAAATGTGAGGAAAAAGTGTGTTTTTGGCCAAATCTTTAGGTTTGCAAAGGATTCTGGGTAATAGAACCTGATGAGAGCCCCACAAGTCACCCCATCCTGGATTTCCCTTGGTGTCTAGTTTTAAAAAATGCACAGGTTTGGTAGGTTTCCCTATGTGCCTGCTGAGCTAGAGGCCAAAATCCACAGCATGGCACTTTGCAAAAAAAAGCTCTGTTTTCTTTGGGAAAATGTGACGTGTCCACATTGTGTTTTGGGGCTTTTCCTGTCACGGGCGCTAGGCCTACCCACACAAGTGAGGTACCATTTTTATTGGAAGACTTGGGGGAACGGTAGGTGGAAGGAGATTTGTGTTTCCTCTCAGATTCCAGAACTTTCTGTCACCAACATTTGAGGAAAAAGTGTTTTTTTAGCCAAGGTTTGCAAATGATTCTGGGTAACAGAACTTGGTGAGAGTCTCACAAGTCACCACATCATGGATTCCCCTAGGTGTCTAGTTTGCAAAAATGCACAGGTTTGGTAGGTTTCCCTAGGTGCCGGAGGAGCTAGAGGCCAAAATCTACAGCTAGGCACTTTGCAAAAAACACGTCAGATTTCAATGTAAAAATGTGATGTGTCCATGTTGCGTTTCCTGTTGCGAGCATTAGGCATATCCACGCAAGCGAGGTACAGTTTTTATCGGGACACTTGGGGGAACACAGAATAGCAAAACAAGTGTTGTTGCCCCTTGTCTTTATCTACATTTTTTCCTTCCAAATGTAAGAGAGTGTGTTAAAAAGACGTCCATTTGAGAAATGCCCTGTAATTCACATGCTAGTATGGGCACCCCGGAATTCAGAGATGTGCAAATAACCACTGCTTCTCAACACCTTATCCTGTCCCATTTTGGAAATACAAAGGTTTTTTTGATACCTATTTTTCACTCTTTATATTTCAGCAAATGAATTGCTGTATACCCGGTTTAGACTGAAAACCCATTGCAAGGTGCAGCTCACTTATTGGCTCTGGAACCTAGGGTTCTTGATGAACCTACAAGCCCTATATATTCCCACAACCAGAAGAGTCCAGCGGACGTAACGGTATATTGCTTTAAAAATCTGATATCGCAGGAAAAAGTTACAGAGTAAAACGTGGAGAAAAATTGCAGTTTTTTTACCTCAATTTCAATATTGTTTTATTTAATCTGTTATTTTCTGCAGACAAACCTTGTAGGATCTACACAAATTACCCCTTGCTGAATTCCAAATGTTGTCTACTCTTCAGAAATGTTTAATTTTCTGGGATCCAGCATTGGTTTCACACCCATATCTGTCATTAACTGGAAGGAGGCTGAATATGTCCCAGTAAAATGTAAAAATTGTGTTGAAAAATTGAGTTTTCTTATTCAAGTATGCCTGTTCCTGAAAGCTGGGAAGATGGTGATTTTAGCACTGCAAACCTTTTGTTGTTGCTATTTTCAGGAGAAAAAAAAACAGAAGCCTTCTTCTGCGGCCCTTTTTTCCCACTGTTTTGAAAAAAAAACAAAATTATAGCTGTATTTTGGATAATTTCTTGGTCTCCTTCAGGGAAACCCACAAACTCTGGGTACCTCTAGAATCCCCAGAATGTTGAAAGAAAAGGATGCAAATTTATGAGGGCCTAAGCGCGAACTGCCCAAACTAGCCAAAAAAAGGCCTGGAACCTGAGGGGGAAAAGGCCTGGCAGCAAAGGGGTTAATCAAGCAGTCAAAAAGTACAGGGATAGAGATAAAGTGTAATGGTCATGGCCCCCAATGTTGTCTTCTTCTACCAGTTTCCATGATAGTGCAGCATGCCATGAATGAGATACCACAACCAATACCATATGTCCTTTGCAGTCCCTTCCACCCCTTCTCTTTTCATAGCCGTAATCCCCTTCCCTTATCCCTCCATTATGAGAAAATGTTTTTGAATAGCTATCTGGTTTTTAAAATGTTGTCAAACAACAATTAAAGTAACAAACCTCCCAAAGTGATACTTACAATAGGAAATAAACTGATATATAGCTAATCTCACTGCAGTGAGGATTTGCTGTTGTACCTTGTGCAAAATAAAGACTTAGGTGGCTAATCTGGGATCTAAAATGGGTGCATCATGTTTTTCTCTGGGTGAACAGATCATCATTGCTGCCACAACAAGCACCAGCCAGCCAGGGACTTCAGAGAATAGCCAGGCAGTCAAGGGAGGAGGAGAAGTACAAGTGGTATGTCACCTTGCTTTTGTATTGACAATATTGTATTTATTAAGCAAGGAAGATACCCGCTCATCATCTCCAGTCCCTGCCCATGGCATTTCATAACATAAGACTGCAGCATGGTTTATATCTGTGCTCCAGTTCAGGCAGTGAAATGTGCATCTGCTGCACCACAACAAAGTCTGCAATGCTCATAGTAAAGACAAGTGTGTGTTCCACAGCCTGTTCAGTCATCTACTAGTACTTCACTTCATCATTCATTCTTTCTTCCCAGCCTACCTAAAAAGGTAAATTCTATCTCAGAATGTGCCACATTTTTCTAGTCAAGTGACATATATCATGGCTTCCATTATGGATTTATGGTTCCAAATTTTTCCTTCCATCAACCAATGTGACTAAGCAAAAGCCTTGTGCATGATCAGTGACACCTACCAATTCCATAGCTAAAGATCTACCTAATCCAAACCCTGTAATTTACCTTCCTGTAGAATAACTTTTCCCACTGCCAAGTGAAAGTATGTGTTGAAAATGATTTGTGGTGGAGGCCAGGGTGTAATGTGAGACTAAGAGCCAAATTTGGAGTTAGGCAGATGGGATACTCTGTGACTACACAAATGTAACAAATAAAATATATCCTGTTTGTTGTACTACAGTGCATCATTTATATTCTATGCATTGTCTACTGCGATACAACTAATTGAATATCTGTTACCCAACACATGTGTAATAAAGTATTCCCATCTGCAGGACTCTACCAGCCCCTAAGTTTGGACTAGAATTGAAGAGGGAGTCGGAGAAGAGCAGAACCATTGGAATTATAAGCTAATAATATAGCATGATGTAGCTGTCCCAAAAACATGCTGCAGAGTAAGCAGACTCGCCAGCATGGCTCTTTTATTGTTACATAGTCAACCATTAATTGTGCAACATATATACATCTTAATCATTAATGACAGCTAATTAATTTATTAACACACATACAGCGTCTGTTCAATTTCACTATGAAATCCTTTAAACTAAAATCAGTTTTTGATTATGTTGGAGTTCTGGCATATTTCCTTGCAATCAGTGCTATTGCATTGTGTGACGTATGGACAGGAAACATTTGGCTCAGGCTGCGGCTAATCATCACATCCAAATTAAATTCCAATGACCCTAGAGAACCAGCAATGTTCTGCTACTGTGCCACTATAGACAGAATAAACAAGTGTTTGTGCTGATCATTACAATCTGTGTTTTTGTATTTACTCTCTTGGTATAGCTACTTATGCTGCTAGAGCTGGCCAGCAACCACCATCCCCGCAGGAAATAGCCTCCCGGCTGCGGTGCCAAAGGTTGGAGGCTGTGACAGTGAAATATCGCCAACTGGTGGCCTTGAAGAAGGAAGAGGAGGAGGTACAGGCCTCCAGTTCCTCGGGCTGCCAGCCAGGCTTACTCCAACTCAGCCACGCCAGGCCCAGCACTGCTGCCACCTGCAGCAAGGGTCCCCTGGCACCAAGAACACTAGTTGGCTCCATCCTGCTGCCTTTTTCATCATACCATATCCTAACTCATGTTGCTCAGGTACAAGATGGCGCTACTCAAGTGGGAGTAGCAGAATCTGGCCCAGGAGGTGACCAACATTAAAACTGAACTGTGTGCCCTCAAAGTCATTTTTCTACTGAACTTTTTTCTTTGGTGGGAGGGCCTGATGTTGGTGGAGAGGATGGGAAGGGAAGTTGGGGTAAGCGTGAATGGAACCTTTGGGCTTTTTGCTTGGGGTGGTGTAACCGTGCGGGTGTGGAGGAACCACTCTAGACTGCGTTATAGTCTTAAAAACAGGAATTTTATTGATGATATTGGATGTGGCATAAAGCAGGTGAGTGCGTTTCAGTCTTGGGTTGCTGGGTTTAGGGTGGTGGGATGTTCTTGAGGTTTGGTCTTCACTCTTCTCTTTCTGTCTCTCTTGTTCACAGGTCGTTCCCCGGGAATCACATGTGGAGAGAAGAGAATAATAACCATAAGTGACCGTGATACTTGTATCTATTTTGTTTCCTTATACTTTCTTTGTTGTCCCTGTCTTACTGTTCTTGTCAAGATTCATTTCTCACACTGGTTCAGGTTAGTACGTGCTTTTTTTCATCTGTTTCTTAGTGGTCTAATTCCTATTCTTTCTGTCTTTTTATTTTCCTTCCAGCACTCAACCGTTCCTGCGCGCGGGTCTTGGCTGGCCTATTTAAGGTGACGGTGTTCTATGGTGCCCGGTGGTAAGTATCTTATCTCTCCCTGTAGGTTCTCTCCCTTGTCCTTGTCCGTTTCTCTTTTCCACCCCTTCCCCTTTCCCCAGTGCTCGTGCTTTTATGTTTCCCGGTTTTGTCCTTCCCCCTCCATTCTCCCTGGGTTACCTTTTTTTCCCTTTTTCCCCCCCCCCTCTCTCTCACTCCGCTTGTGTGTCTCTTTTATTTTCACTCATTCAGGGACGTAGTCCCACGCACCTGAATGGCCACACTTCTCCTGAAGCGTGGCGGGATGCTGCGTCTCGTCCTCCCGGTTGCCTGGAACAGGGTCGTCCGTCACTCGTCTTCCGCCTTCTCCTCCGATATGCAGACGGTACCGCTGTCGCTGGTTCTCAACTGGGCTCCGCTCCTCGCCGTCCTCCGATGGCTGGTTCTCGCCTGTTGTCATGTCACCCGCTTTCTCCTTCCAACCTCTGAACGCCGCAAGTGCTGACAGCAGCACTTTTGACCTTCTGGTGTCCCGCCACTGCAGATCTAGCGACCAATCAAGGGCAGAGGGACCAGGAAGCCTCGGAGTAACAGGGGCAGTGTCAGCACAAGTGAGAGCTATGTGCGGGAGAACAGGTTCCAGCCCGTCACATACACTCCCCCTAGAGAGCGGCCTGTCGAGGCGCTCCAAAGCCGGATAACGGGAAAGGAAATCCACGGTCACCATATGTTTACCCGGAAGATGCTGTATCCGAAAGGAGAACGGCTGTAAGGAAAGGAACCAGCGGAGAACACGGGAATTAGTGTCCTTATGACGGGTGAGCCAGGTAAGAGGAGCGTGATCAGTAATCAGGGTAAAGGTTCTGCCGGACAGGTAATATCTGAGAGATTCAATCGCCCGTTTAATCGCCAAACACTCCTTCTCTATAGCTGGATAATGTAATTCCCGCGGTAGAAGTTTCCTGCTGATGTACAATACTGGGTGGAGGGAATCCTCATCCTGCGGTTGGGATAACACAGCCCCGAGCCCCACGTCAGAGGCATCGGTTAACAATACAAAGGGTTTACCAAAATCAGGACAGCATAGCACAGGTTCAGACGTGAGAGCGTTTTTTAGCTGCTCAAAACTACGTAATGCATTCACAGAGGGGGGTCCAAGGGTGTTGGGATAGGAGTTTTTTAGCATATTAGTAAGGGGTTCCGCAATTGTGGAGAAATGAGGAATAAAGCGCTGATAATAGCCAATCAATCCCAGGAAAGCCCTAATGTCTTTTTTCCTCTTGGGAAAGTCCATTTTAGAGATGGCTTCTACTTTTTCTACTTGTGGGCGAATCCGACCGCTCCCCACAATATAGCCCAGATATTTGATACTAGTCTGTCCAAGTCTACATTTTTCAGGATTGGCGGTTAAGTGGGCCTTTCATAGAGCATGTAATATGGTATCTAGATGTGTCATGTGCTCTTCCCAGGTCTGGCTATAGATGACAATGTCATCGAGATAGGCAGCAGCATACTGCTTAAAAGGTCGTAGGATTTCGTCCATGAGCCTTTGGAAGGTGGCGGGGGCCCCGTGAAGCCCAAAAGGGAGGATAGTAAAGTGATATAATCCTGAAGGGGTAGCAATTGCTGTTTTTTCTTTGTCTTCCCTTCTTAGGGGTATTTGCCAATAACCCTTCGTGAGATCTAGGGTGGATAGGTACTTGGCTTGGCCTAATCTCTCAATTAGCTCGTCGATTCTAGGCATGGGATAGGCATCAAAACAGGTTAAGTTGTTGACACCCCTATAGTCTACACAAAACCGAGTACTGCCGTCTGGATTGGGTACCAACATGACTGGCGAGCACCAAGGGCTGGTTGACGGCTCTATGATGCCAGCTGCCAACATGGCATGGACTTCTTCTTCAATTATCTTTTGTTTTGCTTCGAGATGCGGTATGGCCGCTGTCGTGAGACAGTATTCGTTTTCAGGCAAATGGGATGTTGGACTAGGGTGGTTCTACCCGGATATTTAGAGAAGACATCTTGATTGTGATATACTAAGCGGGTTAGTTGGTTTTGATACCCCTTAGTAAGATCGGGATTGATCCATGGTTGTACCTGGTTGGACCGGTCCTGGGGAGATATCTTGGGATACGGGATGTCGTCAGTAACATCAGAGTTGATAAAGTGAATGGAATTGTCTCCTGTGGGTTCTAGCCATTTTTTAAGTAGATTGATGTGATATATTTGCTCCCTACCACTTCCTTAGGGAATGGCCAGCTTATACGTGGTGGGGTTGATCTGTGCTATCACTTCAAATGGTCCCTGCCATTTGGCCAATAACTTATTGTCAGTGCTAGGGAGGAAGACTAGAGCTTTGTCTCCTACTGTTAAGGTGCGAACAGTACTTCGGGTATCGTATATTTGCTTCTGTTTATTCTGTGCTTCCTGTAGGGCAGTATGGGCTTCTTCCCATACTGTATGAAGATTCTCTCTTAAATCTCTGGTATAGGTTAAGAGGTCTTTTACTTCCTCTTCTGTGTCCTCCCACTGTTCGGCTAACATATCTAACAGTGTGCGTGGCTGTCGGCCGAACAACATCTCAAAAGGGCTAGGGACGCTTGTACGTGGGTACGGATAGCATATAAAACTAACGGTAGTTTCTTTTCCCAGTCCTTCCCAGCCTCCGATATACTTTTTCTGAGTAAGGATTTAATGGTTTTGTTGTATCTTTCTACTAGCCCATCTGTTTGCGGATGATATACTGAGGTACGAATTTGTTTCACCCCCAGTAATTGACATACTTAAGTCATTAACCTGGACATAAAAGGAGTCCCTTGGTCAGTCAATATCTCTTTCGGGAAACCCACCCTGGAAAAGAACTCTATCCTTGCCTGGGAGATAGCTTTAGTGTGTATACTGGGAAGGGGAATGGCCTCGGGATATCGTGTGGCATAGTCCACCAAGATCAGCACATATTGTCTACCCCGAGTGGAATGGGTGAGGGGACCGATAAGGTCCATTCCAACCCGGGTAAATGGAATATCAATAATTGGAAGAGGTTGAAGGGGTACAGGTTTTTGTGGAGAGGGGTTGTACAACTGGCAGTTGGGACACTCGGAACAATGCTTACGTATCTCGCCTTAAACCCCCGGCCAATAGAATCGTCTAAGGACTGCTTCCTCCGTTTTCTCCCTTCCCAAGTGCCCTTCCCCGTTATCCCCATGTGCTAATTGTAACACTTGTTGACGGTGACTTTTAGGCACTACTAATTGTAGGTCATTTCCTCTTGTGGGTGTGGGATTTCTATATAAGAGGTTATTACGAATCAAGAATCTGGGACCTACCCCTTGTGCTGCCCCGGATCCAGCCTGCTGCCATGCGTGCTTTAAGGTAGGATCCTCATTCTGATTCTGCCGGAAATCCCCGGTGATTGTGCAAACCTTCCCAAAACCAATAGGACCGTCTTGGGATGGGCAGTTCTGTGTATAGGAACGTCGTTGCTCTCTTTTTTGTCTCCTGCTGAGGGTAATTCATACCCGTTTGGGTTCCTCAGTAACCATTCCACTAGGTGCTTCCGTCCACCAATTAACAGAAGGTGCTCTTGTCCGGCTTTCTCTATTAAGGAGGGAAAATCCTCATAACCTGTCCCGAGGATTATATCCTCATCGAGGGTGGAGAGCACCCCTACCCGGAGGGTCTCATTTTGTTCTCTCCATTTCAACTTTATAGTAGCCATGGGATAATACCGTTGATCACCATGTACACAGGTAATGAGGACCTGGGTCTCTGTATCTTCATGCCCTGGCAATACTAAATCTTCCCTGATCACGCTCTGGCTACATCCAGAATCAATTAGAGCCATTCTTTCCACTTCATTGACGATGATAGGGAGGGTATATTTAGGTTTCTCCCCTCCAGTCCAGAATACTCTTCCCTTGGTCAGGCCTATCTCCATGGGCTCCTCTGCGTCTTTTTTCTGAGGGCAATGCCGGGCAATATGGCCCCACTCTGAACAGTGGTAACACTGGGGACCATGGCCTGCGTATCCAGAGGGACCTGGGCCAGCTGGTTGTGATCGGTCAGCACCGGGATTCACTACCGGCCGCTGCAGATGCATTCTAGGTATGGCCGGTCTGACCTGAGGTGGAGGGGCCAGACTAACGGGAGATCGGAAGTCCGAGCCCCTATGATAAGCACAGGCAAGATCTATGGCTGTTTCATTCGTGAGTCCAGGATGTTGTCGTACCCAGTTCCAGGTGGTAGGTGGTAAAGCATCTAAGTACTGTTCTAAGACTATGATGTCAAACATGTCTTCTCTTGTTTTCTCTGTGGGATGTAACCACCTCCCGGCTGCATGTTGGACTCTATAATATAAGGTACGGGGGTTCTCCTGATGCTGCCATTTCATTTGTCTAAACCTGGTGCGATAACTCTCACTATCCAAACCTACTCTTTCTAAAATGTTTTTCTTCAGGTCTTTGTATAGAAGATTACCACTCGGGTTAATAGCTTGGTATGCTGTTTGTAAATGGCCGGTGAGTAGGGGGGCGATATACTGACCCCATTTATCCTCTGACCAGTTAGCAGTGCTGGCCACTCTTTCAAAGTTTGTGAAGAAAGAGTCGGGGTCTTCCAGCTCCTGATAACGTTGCAACACACTACTTGGTACCGCGGGGTGCACTTTTGTATGAGCGATGGTTTCGGTAAGCTTACCCAATGCTGTCTCATGTACCAGTTGGTTATTGGCCATAATCGTTGCCTGGCTCTTAAGGGCTGTTTGCAGCGCCTCCCGTTCCTCTTTGTCTTCTTTCATTTGTTGTTCCCATATTAACTGGAGATGCCGTTGCCCTTCTGCCAACTGGGCGATTACATCTGCCACTGTTGCCTTTTCTCCCATGGAGGCGTGGGTTTGAATCCCACTTCTGACACCACGTGTAACCGTGCGGGTGTGGAGGAACCACTCTAGACTGCGTTATAGTCTTAAAAACAGGAATTTTATTGATGATATTGGATGTGGCATAAAGCAGGTGAGTGCGTTTCCGTCTTGGGTTGCTGGGTTTAGGGTGGTGGGATGTTCTTGAGGTTTGGTCTTCACTCTTCTCTTTCTGTCTCTCTTGTTCACAGGTCGTTCCCCGGGAAGCGCATGTGGAGAGCAGAGAATAATAGCCGTAAGTGACCGTGATACTTGTATCTATTTTGTTTCCTTATACTTTCTTTGTTGTCCCTGTCTTACTGTCCTTGTCAAGATTCATTTCTCACACTGGTTCAGGTTAGTACGTGCTTTTTTTCATCTGTTTCTTAGTGGTCTAATTCCTATTCTTTCTGTCTTTGTATTTTCCTTCCAGCACTCAACCGTTCCTGCGCGCGGGTCTTGGCTGGCCTATTTAAGGTGACGGTGTTCTATGGTGCCCGGTGGTAAGTATCTTATCTCTCCCTGTAGGTTATCTCCCTTGTCCTTGTCCGTTTCTCTTTTCCACCCCTTCCCCTTTCCCCAGTGCTCGTGCTTTTATGTTTCCCGGTTTTGTCCTTCCCCCTCCCTTCTCCCCGTGTTACATTTTTTTCCCTTTTTTTCCCCCCCCCCTCTCTCTCACTCCGCTCTTTTGTCTCTTTTATTTTCACTCATTCAGGGACGTAGTCCCACGCACCTGAATGGCCACGCTTCTCCTGAAGCGTGGCGGGATGCTGCGTTTCGTCCTCCCGGTCGCCTGGAACAGGGTCGTCCGTCACTCGTCTTCCGCCTTCTCCTCTGATATCCGGACGGTACCGCTGTCGCTGGTTCTCAAGTGGGCTCCGCTCCTCGTCGTCCTCCGATGGCTGGTTCTCGGGTGTTGTCTTGTTACACGCTTTCTCCTTCCAACCTCTGAACGCCGCAAGTGCTGACAGCGGCACTTTTGACCTTCTGGTGTCCCGCCACTGCGGATCTACCGACCAATCAAGGGCAGAGGGACCAGGAAACCTCGGAGTAACAGGGGCAGTGTCAGCACAAGTGAGAGCTATGTGCGGGCGAACAGGTTCCAGCCTGTCACAGGTGGGTTGTGGGACTGTTGTGGGTGGCGAGGCTGGGAAGGAAGTATGAGAAACAGTGAATGGAGCATTTGGGGTTTTTTAAATGAGGAGGAAGGGTGGGCCTGTTGTGGGTGGAGAGAGTGGCATTTGGTATGGGAAATTGGGGAAAGGGTGAAAGGGACTTTTTTGCTTAGAAAGGGGATGGGCTTTCTGTTGGTGTAGAGGGTTGATTTCGAACATAAAAAAATAAATGAGCTTTTGTTTTTTTTCACTGTATGGCTTTTCATTGCTAGTTAGCATAGCATAGCATTGTAGTTTTGTGGTGAGACAAGAAATTGTCACACATTATACTGTACATTGACTTTCCCTCCTAGATTTTCTCTACCTGAAGTCCCTTGCAACTATTTATTCTTCAGTAGGCTACATAGTCCTTCCTGCAGTCCAGTAATTATATCTCACCATCAAAGTGGCACTGGGAACAGAAAACTAGGTCATTTAATTCTGTTTCACTTTAGTGCTCAATGACGTTTTGCAGCACCCAGCCACTAAATTATATTGTATGCTAGTTATAGTTACAGTTAGTTCAGTTACTGCCCATGTCCTACCCTCTGTAGCTATTGACAACTAATGGAGTCTGCCAACAATATACACAAAAATCTCAATGTTATTTATCTCCCCTTCGCAAGTATAACTTTCAGTACCAAGTGCCAATCTGCCGTGTCGGTGGTCCCAGGTACTCTATCAAGCTGACGGTGTCCGATCACTGTATTTAGATCTATGGCTGTTCAACTGCCGTCCACGTCAACAGAGTATATTCTGTCACACTTGCAGTAACCCGCAGCCAATGTGGCGAACTCCAGTGCTGGCGAGTAGCACTCTGTTGCCATCAGGACGGCGGCATTGCACCAACCATATTTAGATAACACAGTTGACCTGGTGTGGTACCAGCAGTGGGCCCATGACAACGGGAGTCCGTCACATTACACGTTCAGCTTTAAACTATGGCTGTGGCTATTGGATGGATGCTAGCAGCTCACACCTGATATATATTGGACAATTTTGACCACCTGCAAAACACACTATACATTCCACTTTAGACCATGATCCGTTGCCATTCCAATGCTGACCACCCTTCTGAGGATGACCTTGCCACTGAACAGTCAGGCTAATTTTTGTTATCCTCTTCTCCCTCTGTTTTATTCACTTTTTTATTTTTTCATTGTTTTTCAAATCTCTGTAGGGACACTAGTATAGATTTTTTAATCACTATGACAGAAAGGAGGAACCCACATTTCACAGAGAGAGAATTGACACTCATGGTGAATGAAATTATTACAGAGAGCCACAATTGTTTGGAGCACAAGTACAAAATACTACCATATCCAGAAAAGGAAAATGTGGTACAGAATAGTCAATAGAGTGAATGCTGTAGCTGTCAGGGAGACCAGATCCTAGGGGTCTGCGCACGTTCCCAACATGTCCACCACTAGACAGCTCCAAGACTCCGATAGATAAAATCACAGAGCAGGAGAGAGTCCAAGCGGGGGAAAAGTGGATTAGGATGTGAACAGCAGGGAAGGAGACCCGTAGGGAGCAAAGGTTAAACAACACAATATCAAGATATAATCACATTGAGGTTCATAAAAACTCTCTGTTGAAATCTAGGGTTCAATGATACTCAAAACATGAAATAACACTCTGTTGAATCTAGAGTTCAATGATACTCGGGATATGAAGTAACACTCTGTTGAATCTAGAGTTCAATGATACTCGGGACATGAAATAACACTCTGTTGAATCTAGAGTTCAATGATACTCGGGACATGATATAACACTCTGTTGAATCTAGAGTTCAATGATACTCAGAACATGAAATAACACTCTGTTGAATCTAGAGTTCAATGATACTCGGAACATGAAATAACATTTAGACTGAAGAAACATGACTGGCTTAGAACTAGACTCTAACTAGGCCTAAAGAAATCTGGGTACCTGGAAAGGAATCAAGAATGGTTAATACAATGTTTCATATGGACTTTCCATGAGATGTTACAAATTGTCCGGGAATATAAGAACCTTCTAGAATTATGTTTTCAGAACAAACATTGTCTTTTTACATGAGGACAAAAAGTAATCTGAACATTCCCTGGAAAACAATAGGAATTGTACTAAGGACTTAATATGCACATATAATGTAACACCTTGAATTGTAACACCTTTGCAGAAAATTTAAAAGCCCTGGATAGTTGGGTGCACTTCAGGAAAACACTACACATCAGATGTTTTTAATTGCCAAGAAATGATCGCGCACACTGTACGTGATCTGAACACCTAGGGTTAGATGCGGGAAATGAATCGCGCACACTGCCGATTCCAACAAGTATATGCAAATGCCATGAAATGATCGCACACTCTGTAAGTGATCTGAACATAAAGGTTTAAATGCGGGAATGAATCGTGTGTCTTGCTGATTCCAACAAGTATATGCAAATGCCATGAAATGATCGCGCACAATGAGTATCAAGAGTTAAATGCAAGGAAGGAATCGTGCGTCTTGCCGATTCGAATGCCACCATGTAAATGCCAAGAAATAGTTGCGCACCATGAATATGAAGAGTCAAATGCAAGGAATGAATTGCGCATCTTGCCGATTCGAATGCCACCATGCAAATGCCAAGAAATGGTTGCGCATCATGAATATCAAGAGTTAAATGCAAGGAATGAATCGCGCGTCTTGCCGATTCGAATGGCACCATGCAAATGCCAAGAAATGGTAGCGCACAATGAGTATCAAGAGTTAAATGCACGGAATGAATCGCGCGTCTTGCCAATTCGAATGTCAATATGCAAATGTCTAGAAATGGTTGCGCACACTGTTGCTGACCCGAATCTCAAAAGTCAAATGCCAAGAATGAATTGCGCGTCTTGGCGATTCGAATATCAACATGTAAATGCCAGAAACCACGAGCACATTCACACGCACAAGGAAAAATCTTCCAACATGAAAACTAGGCCCAAAAACTCGAATGCCTTTGAAAACAGGATCGGGGGCCCAACCCGACCTCCGTCTTACCGCCCTGATCAAGGATCACCAATACAATGAAGGGCAAAGGCCTGGAAGATCAAGGTAGGCCTCCGGAACACGAGCTCAGGAAATTGCTGCTGCTCTGCACCGGGACCTCTGAATAGTGAGCACGTGGAGCTGGGCTGTCTCCCATATACAGAGTCTGGCCCAGCCCACAAATCACACCCAGTCATGCTGCAGAGAAAGCTTCTAGAAGGCCCTGGAAAGGGACCACACCCTGACAGACTCTGAAAGCCTGCAGCAATACATTGCAAATGAACAGTATTTACAAGCACCTTGAATATAAGTCTTCAGGATTAAACCTTGCTATACAAAAGGTTAAACAACAGCATATCAACATAATGCATGAATTACATTATCTCATAAGTGCTGGGTTTTTGCATTCCAGTCACCCGTAGAGCGCGCACTGCCCTTATGTTGACAGTAGCTAACAATCTGCGCACACAGAAGGAATTTAGGAAAAGGTGGAATGATCTGCGGGGAAGAGTCCATTCCCTTGCCTCCAAGGGCCACCTGGAGGCCCAGAGGACTGGTAGTGGTTCTCCCAGCTCCCATTACAACTATTTCCCTGGAAGGAGAAGGTCTTGCAGATCTTACATCCTGAAGGCTTGACAGGAATCCCTGGTGGAGTGAGACTGGTAAGTTACACCTATGCATGTCTCAATAATCACAAAACATATACATTTAAACTTCAGTTTCCAAAACAACTTGTATAATCCAATTTAGTAGCATAATGGTTGTTATAATCTATTTAACAATGACCAATATGTATTGTCAGATTGTGTGTTGTCCTCCATGGATCACCTCTTGCATTTGCCCCGTCCTTTGCTGTATCTCAATGTAAGTTGTTTTACTTCACAAAACAGGTTCCAACGTCAATCCATATCCATATGAAGGTATAGTGTTTATAAGTGGCATCTTAATCTATTCACATGATACACATATGTGTGTACATATCGTAAATGTGTGTTTCATTTTCAATGTATTTATTTATATAGGTATGTGTTACTCACTTTTTCACAAATATTAGCAATAGTGTTTACAAATGACTTCAACTACTCGATGCCCTGCTTTAGTCTCTGCAAAACAATTGTGATGTTGCCAAACCTCCCTTACCTTCCACATATGAACAAAAGTCAAACCTTGACACAGTTGTCATTCCCATTTCATGAATTTATCAGGATTTCATCTGCTTTGTTGATCTGGTATGTTGTTACCTCCTGGTTACTCCATTGAATTGATCTACTTACTTGCATAAATCATATCAAAAGTTTCAAATCATGTTCTGTGGCATGCTGATTATAAGTAGTATTGATACACAATTTACTTTGCAATGTTCATATGATGACCAATGCCATTCAGTCCAATACGTTGTACCATGGTTTGTTTTTGAGACTGCTAGGCCTTAAAATGGCTCAGCTCTCAAATCTCCTTTCTACTGTGCTGTGTTGCATGTCTGGTACATGTAATGTATACTTTCTAAATAAAATTTGACCTTTCAGGACATCTCCTCATCTTTGTTACAGAATTGTGCCTCTTGTCCATTAACTTGCATGAGTTAAGAGTGAAAAATCACACAAAAGCCCCAACATCCCACTAACCATAATTTTGTCTTTTTCTAGGTTGTGTCATCTGTGGCTGAAGACATATTTGAGGTTCAATACAGACCTTTAATGTCTTTTTATTTTGTGATTCATATTAGGACAAACACCTAGGGCCAGTGGACTATAGTCTGCAACCGAAGACACCTCCACTTCAGGCCAGGATCAAGCCTTCAGTGTGGACACCACTCCTGCAAGTCAGGGTGATGAGGGGATGTCTGGTCCTTCTGGGTAGACAGACTGAGTGAGTCACACTTGGCCTACACCTATAGCTCCCACCCCGGCTGCTACAACAACTCATCCTATAGATAGCTCTACTTCCTGTGTCCAGAGGAACACAACTCCCATCTTATGACATGGGGAAGAACCCTCAAACAGAATAACAAGGGGAACTTAATGATGTCATATATGCAATTTGATTCAAATTATAAGTTAGGAGGACACCTATACTTAGCACAAGCAAAGTTAATTTATGTCAACAAACATAGTAATCAATGCAGGGAAACTCTGATCCACAAACATCTTTCTCTTGTTCCCACACTAACAATTCCTATCAAATTACCATTTCAGACTGATATGTTCAGAATGTCACAAGTTGTTCTGACTTTAAATATCACAACATTTAAGGGTACACTTGCACTCAGGTGAAGAAGTAGTCAATGATATCTTGGAGTAGGTCAATTCCTTCCTCTGCACCACTGTCATTTTCATTGGGCATTTCGACATCCTCACCTGGTGGCTCTTCACAATCTCCATCCTCTGAGATAATTGGGATATTCCGTAGCAGGGCAATGCAGTGCAGCATGCAGCAGGCAACTGTGATTTGGCATACTTTATCAGGTGAGTACAAGAAGGGTCAACTGGTCGTGTCCAGACACCTAAATCTGACCTTCAGGAGCCCAAAAGCCTGCTCCAGATGTTTCTGTGTTCTTTCATGGGCATCACTGAAGCAGACTTTCCCCGGCATTGTTGGAGTCCTGTGCAGTGCAAACAACCAGGGTTGGTTAGGATACGCTTACTCTCCTACATGAAAGCAATACATTGGTAGATTAAATTCATATCAAGCCATTGTACATTCCTAAACTAGGATTAAAGCAAATGAGCCTCAATTCATATTGTACTTACCAACAAGCCAGGTCCTTTTCAGGGGTATGGTGCTGTTCTGTAGCACAAAGTAATCATGTGTTAACCCAGGAAGGCGGGCATACATTTTTGAGTTGTATAAATCTAGTAAATAGGCAACTTGCACATTGATGGAATAGAAGTTCTTCCGATTGCGTCAGACCCATTCCCTGGCCTGTGGTGGCACCAAGGCAATATGTATGCCATCAATTGCTCCAACCAAATGTGGTAGGCCACCCACATCATAAATCCCCTTCACATTGGCCAAATCCTGAGCTCTTGGGAAATGGATGAAGCTGTTGATGTGTCTCATCATTGAAGTAAGGACTTCTTGCAGCACACCACTGAAATTTGGATGTGACATGCCTCCAGATACTGTCACAGTGTATTGAAAAGAGACAGTTGCCACAAAATGAAGTACTGCCATGAGTTTCAAATTGGTGCTATTGCTGTTGTATTCCCGTAGTGAGGCATGAGATCAGGCTCCAGCTGCTGATAAAAATCCAGTATGATTTGCCTATTTAATCTGAACCTTTTAATTATGTCCATTTCCTCCATGGTGGCAAGGTCTGAAAATGGTCTGAAGACTTGAGGAAACCTTCTTCTACCCATCCCAAGGTTCATATGTCTGCATGTAAGGAAAACAAACTATAAATTAAAATTGTCACTCAAGAGGTTCCCAATCAACACACTTCTCATGTCTTGGTCAGATTAGTGATCTTATTGTGTCATATATGTTACCATTATCTTCAAACAACTTTGCTACTTCAAATTGACATTTTTTACAGGTCTGACTTTTTTTTACAAATAATGTGTGAATAGTACATTTGAAATGTATTATTTGCACATTATTTTTTTTCTATTTTTTTTTTTACAATTACCGTTAGCAGAAGTATAAAATACACCGCAGCACTATGGATGTCAAGTATAGTAACAGTTCACTTTTTATGTGTCGTATCTTGCCAAAAACAGGGTCATATGTATCTGAGATTTGTTTACAAGGTGGCCATCATTTTGAGTGTGGCGACGCACAAATGATTTAGAAATACACAGCTACACATTCTAAAATGGTGGGTGCCTGCCCTTGCCATTATGACATTGGTTATCCAATGGCCATTGGCAGAAGTTAACCGCGCAGTAGGTGGAACACTCCAGGACAGACACATGTGTGACGGCAACAGACAAAGGCCAATGGCTGCATCTGTCTCCGCCGCAGACCAGGTACGCTGTGTACTTGTATGCAGCATCTGGAAAATAGTTCACTTGCCTTCTAACGCTGCAGCCAACAACACCTCGACTCTTGCTGTTGGTACCAACTTCTGGGAGCCAGGACGTCAGGCAAAGCAGGTGACAGTGCCTCTACCTCCTCCACTGAGGAGCTGGAGATCCTTACTAGGGAGGTCCTGTACCTGTACAGCCAGCTGTATGGGAACCCAGAGGAACAGGTACATGTTTGAGTGAGAAATGTTTCACAAATTAACTTGTTCATCCTTTGTACACAGTCTGATTTGTCCCCTTTTATTCATGAGTGAAATCTTGGTATTGGAGTGTAGTGAACTGAATGAATTAGCAGGGTACAGAATGTTGTTTGTCAATATTAGAAGTGACTGTACATTGAAATGAAAAATCACCTGAAAGAATAAGCTAATTTTACAGTTCATTTTACTCACAATTCCAGATTTCATTAGACAAACTGCAGGCCCTTTACTTCCAGTCCAGTGGCTAGTAGACACTGTGGGGCATATTTATACTCCGTTTGCGCCGGAATTGCGTAGTTTTTTTTGACGCAATTCCGACGCAAAATAACTCCATATTTATACTTTGGCGTTAGATGCGTCTAGCGCCAAAGTCCATGGAGTTTGCGTCATTTTTTAGCGTGGACACCTAGGGCCGTATTTATACTTTTTGACGCAAAACTGCGCTAACGCAGTTTTGCGTCAAAAAAATTAGCGCCGGCTAACGCCATTCTGAAGCGCCATGCGGGCGCCGTATTTATTGAATGGCGTTAGCCGGCGCTAGCAGACCGGCGCTGCCTGGTGTGCGTGGAAAAAAACCAGTAGGGGGAAAATGGCGTATGGGCGTCTTAAAATGGGGCAAGTCAGGTTGCGTCGAAAAAATCGTCGTAACCCGACTTGCGCCATTTTTTTTCGACGCCCATCCCCCATCAACATGACTCCTATCATTGTAAAGATAGGAGTCATGCCCTATAGGACATGTCTGGCCTACAGAGGTTATTCCAGGGCCTGGCATCCTCATTGTCTGCAGCTTCCCACTCATCCCAACCTCTTGCCCCAACTCTCTCTCCTTCACCATCTTAAATCCCTCTTCCCAGCCCTATCCAAAGCACATGCACACAGTTGCAGGCACCCACTCAAACACACAGAAGCAGCATATCCACACACAAACTCAAACACCGCAAGAAACACAGACACACACATACTGACACCACTCACCACTACCACCACAAGCATACCCACAGACACCATGATACAAACATCTACACTCACTACCAGCACACCCCCAGACACCACACCCACCACAAAATGTTCATCAACAGCAACCACCTGCACACCCGTAGACACCACACCCACCACAACACATTCATCCACAGCAACCACCAGCATACCTGCAGACACAATACCCACAGTTGCTGCAAGGACGAGGCACCTGACATTGCGCATAAAGCGTTGCCTTTCTCCCCATGGTGTGTTACACACATGAGCAGCACCCAGGCAAAGCTAAGGGCAGGCCCGTCCTGCACCTGTCAGCACCAAGAAGAGACAGGGCAGGCCCACCACCATTGGTCCTTGGGTAGGCTTTTGTCAGGTTTCCCTATAAGATGCCAGGTGGACACTCAGACCAGTCTGTTTGCATTTTATCACATGTCTCTGCCATCATTCATTTATTTAGGCAGTGGCGGAATTGAGCCTGCCTGTTTTTGGGACCATAGTAGGTTTGCTTCAAGGCTCTGGTGAAGGACGAGGGGCTTGGATTTCCACCTCTGTCTGATATTGTGCTTGCATTATTTGTGTATTTCTCTGTGATACTCTTCTGGCACCCTGGGTATTGTAGGCTCCCATTCTTGGGGTTGAGAAGTTGGTCTCTGGGATAGGCTTGCAGCCTTTGTGGTGAGATGGGGAAAAGGAAGGGAGTTTCATCTATTTCAGTTGATAAACAACAAATCCATCCTTTCTTACCTCAGTGCTGCAGTGGAGGTTCTCATAGAAGAGATCTCTGCAGAAGAGGATATAGCCACTTTTCAATGTGCTCCCAATGCCGGGTTCTGTGGGGTCCATAACAGGTCTGTAGCATCCTTTCTAGATCTCTCCCCAGCCCAATGAGATCGGTACAACTAAGCCTCGATGGGAGGATTTTGAGGCCCCTCCTTTTAATCCGCCACAGGCCTATTGGCTGGTGTTTCTGCCCATTCATGTCCTCTGGCTAATCTCTTGGTGGTGATTCCTGCAAGGATGCGCCATTTGCAGCTACTCCCAAGCATGACTTCACCCCTGATACACAGGTACAATATATTCGGCAAGTAACAATCCAGAGCGAGTGGACTAGGTAGAAGAATAGAACTTTTGGGTTGCACTGCAAATCTAAAGCAGTTCCCAAGACAACAAGATGCTCTAACAAAGGAACTATGCCCCATGGGTTGGATCGGGTAGAGTGAATAGTTCTGTGCTGGAGTATCTCCAGCACTTGGAATGGCTTATTAAGATGAACTTCAATTTTTGGCCAGCCGTATTTCCAAGGTAGAACATCTGAATAGCAATCTGAACACCTCTATGGTGGCAAAACACTCTTTTTTATCTGCTTCCAACAAACCTGGAGTAGATTGGATAATCTCTGCTGTGGCACCAGGCATTCCTTATCAATCTAGTGTGGACCTTGCATGACCTAGTTTACCCCAAGCAATTGAAGGGGCAGGGGATGTTGGGGGCAGGTCCTTTATCTGTACATCCCTCGGGCACTCACCAAGCTCAGTCTGGGCCTCAGCTATAAGGTGGCCTTAATTCTACTGATGGTCTCACTCTTTCTGAACATAAGATGCTGTGGGTCTTGAGCGTGTTGGGAGACGAGCTCCTTATTCCTGCAGAGTCCATTGAGGGGACTTTGCAGTGCAAGGATGTTATCTAACTCAGGCCAGTCTCAACGTCCAATGTGTTGGTTTTAGCTAATTCCCTCCCTCCTGAAACAAGAGTGGATTGATAATTATCAACAGTTCAAAAACAAACTAGCTCATTGGGTGTCCAGCAGAGTTAGTATAGGTGTCTCTTCCTGTAATTACATAATTATAGCACAAAGGGTGGGATGAATTGGCCTACTCATATGCTTCGTTGTTCACACCAGCAAACCTTTGCAACACCTTTTTCAACCAGTCCTGTAGCAGATGCAATAACAGGATTGTTTGGCTCATCGTACTGTCCTCTTTGCTGACTTCCTGTGTGAAAACCTCAAAAGGCAGTAGTATGTGTGTCAAGCATTTGACTAGCCTTCATTTGTCCATCTTCACAGTCATGCTTTTCTCAGTTGCATCCCCAGCTCTTGAAGAACATAGTCAGTGATCAGTCTGTGCTGCTCAAACTGATGTTGCAACATGTAGCAATTCACGTTCCTGTGTGTTGGCACCTCCTATGTGAGGGCTTTAACTGTACTCTATTAGCACAATGAATGATCCTCAACTGCTTCTGAGCTTTAAAAAAATGACTGATTCTTTGTCAGGTGATCAACTGTTGCTCACTGTGTCTTCTTTTCTGAGAAAGTCCTGCACAATCAGGTTGATGGAATGCACCAAACACAGGACACACGACCCTGAAATAGCCACTATACACGATCTGCCATGGCCTTGACTATATTACTGCCATTGTCTGTGGTAACAAATCCAGTTCTGAGACATCTGGGTGGAAGCCATTCAGACACCTTGCTGTTAAACTCTTGCAAGATGTTTACATCTGTATGGGATTTTTCCATGGCAAACATCACTACTATTACATGCCACAAACACCCTTAGAACTTTCTTCAGCACTGAGACCTTTAAATAGCTGTTGTCTGACCTTCTCAAAAGAGATCCAGTGTGCAGTGATACACATATGCAATTAGTTGCTTGATAACTGGTCCACTTGTCTGTCCTCAGGTGGATAGTGTAAACAGTACCCTGTTGCATAGCTTGGCAAACCAATTTCAGCACATCAATATGTAGTACTATAACAGCAACTCTGGAAAAACAGATCTTGCTGGGAACCTTCCATTTTGGGCAGACGGCTGCCCCAAATTCTAAAAATCCCTGTCCTTCCACAAAGGAAAAAGGGAGGATTTTTTTATTTTGTGGTGCTACTGACACAGGTGACTTCCGGAAAGAATGGGGTAGACACAATGTGCAACTTAGGGGAATCACTGTATGTGGTGGAAGTGTCTGCAAATGAGTCCTGGGCCATTTGGAGGTTGCTGATGCAGGTAACGCCGGAACACCACAGAACACCACAGGGTACAGGGCTGCTTTGTGTAATTCCATCATGACTATCTTCTTCTTCTATCACTGTGAACTCGGCTGCTTCCCCTCTCTCATCAGCACCACCACCAGCACCTATCTTTTTAAGGTGCTCTGTCATGAGTGCCATACCTCCACATGCCACAGTGCATTTGTTAGAAATGGGCTCTCTGGTTGGCAGTCTGTTTGCACTCTGTACAAGCAGGGACCCTCACTCTGGTCAGGGCAATGGAGATACACACTTAAGATAACCCATGCTCATCCCCTTGTTGGCTTGGCACAAGCAGTCTGGCTTATCTCAAAGGCAATGTGTAAAATTTTGGGACCAAAACACACAATAATACAGTGAAAACACAACAATTGGACACCACACCAGTTTAGAAAAATAGCCAATATTTATCTAAATCAAATAAGAAGAAAACAACAAAAATCCAACATACACAAGTAATTAAATGAATTTTCAATGTAACAGTATCTTACTCCATAAAAAACAATGGAAACGTTTTTGTTACACAAAGTACCTGGTTTACATAAAAAATAAAGCCGCACAGGTGAGCCTGCATTGAAAATGTCAGCGATGCGTCAATTCCTTACTCCCAAGTGAGGCCATGAGTCGTTTCTTCTCCGGTCAGGTGGGTGATGCATCATTTTCTCTCCCGCAGCGGTGCATCGATTTCCAGGCAGGGCACCTCGGATCTGCGCAGGTTCATGTTGATTTTAACACCCAGCGAAGTTGCATGTCAAATCCGGCCACACGAGGATGAGAATCCGTGCTGGGTGGGGTTTGCGTTAAAAGTTTCCCCGAACGGCTTCTGTATGTGGATTTCCACCTTGGTTCTACCAGCTTCACCTTTCAAGAGCCCAGGGACTGAATAGGACACCACTTGGCAGGTTAGGAGTCTAAGCAGAGAGTCCAGGTGCTGGCAGAGGCAGTCTTTGATGGCCCTCAGCCTTCAAAACAGGAGGCAAGCTCAGTCCATGCCCTTGGAGACACTTCACAAACAGGAATATACCACTTCTTTCAGGCAGAAGTAGCAACTGCAGGCCAACCCAGCAAGCACAGTCACAGGCAAAGGGGCAGTACTCCTTCTCCAGCTCTTCTCCTTGGCAGAGGTTCCCCTTGGTTCCAGAAGTAATCTAAAACTCTGGGGTTTTGGGTCCACTACTTATACCCCTTTCTGCCTTTGAAGTAGGCAAACATCAATGGAAAGTCTCTGTTGTTCACAATATCCTGCCTTACCCAGGCCTGGCTCCAGACTCACACTACGGGTTGGAGACTGCATTGTGTGAGGGCAGGCATAGCCCATTCAGGTGTAAGTGACCACTCCTCCCTCCACTCTAACCCTGATGGCCCATCAGGATATGCAGGCTACACCCAGCTCCCTTTGTATCCCTGTTTAGTGGAGATTCACAAGCAGCCAACTGTCAGTCTGACCCAGACAGGGAATAAACCAGCAGGCAGAGTCACAGAATGGTTTAAGCAAGAAAATGCCCACTTTCTAAAGGAGGCATTTTCAAACTGACAATTTAAAAACCAACTTTACCAAAAGTTGTATTTTTGAAGTGTGAATCCAGATACACCAAACTCCATATCTCTAGCTGCTCCTGAAGGGAAACTGCACTTAAAAGATATTTAAAGGCAGCCTCATGTTAACCTGTGAGAGAAATAGGCCTTGCAACAGTGAAAACCAAATGTGGCTGTATTTCACTGTTAGGACATGTAAAAACATACCAGCACATGTCCTACCTTTAACAAACACTGCACTCTGCCAATGGGGCTACTTAGGGACTACCTTATGGGTGCCTTACATGTATAAAAAAAAAGTAAGGTTTGGGCCTGGCAAGTGGGTACACTTGCCGGGTCGAATTGGAAGTTTAAAACTGCATACACCGACACAGTGGCAGGTCTGAGCCATGGTTACAGGGCTACTCATGTGGGTGGCACAATCAGTGCTGCAGGCCCACTAGTAACATTTACCTCTAATGCACTTTACTAGGGACTGACTAGAAAATCAAATATGCCAATCATGGAAAAGCTAATTACACACATAATTTACACAGGGGGCACTTGCACTTTAGCACTGGTCAGCAGTGGTAAAGTGCCCAGAGTACCAAAACCAGCAAAAACAAAGTCCAGCACACAGTCAAAACACAGGAAGCAGAGGCAAAAAAGACGGGGGAGACTACGCCAAGGATGCCAGGTCTAATTGCATTTATGATCAGGATCATTATAAGGTGGCTCCCTCCCCTGTGTATCTTATATACTGTTTACACATTGGAAATCCCTGATGGTAGTGACAAAACTATGAGGGTCATTCTGACCCTGGCGGCCAGTGGCCGCCAGGGCCACCGACCACGGGAGCACCGCCAACAGGCTGGCGGTGCTCCAATGAGCATTCTGACCGCGACGGTTCAGCCGCGGTCAGAAGCGGAAAGTCAGCGGTCTCCCGCTGACTTTCCGCTGCTCTTTGGAATCCTCCATGGCTGCGGAGCGCGCTCCGCAGCCATGAGGATTCTGACCCCCCCTACCGCCATCCAGTTCATGGCGGGAAAGCCGCCATGAACAGGATGGCGGTAGGGGGGGTCGCGGGGCCCCTGGGGGCCCCTGCCGTGCCCATGCCAATGGCATGGGCACGGCAGGGGCCCCCGTAAGAGGGCCCCGAAAAGTATTTCAGTGTCTGCCTTGCAGACACTGAAATACGCGACGGGTGCCACTGCACCCGTCGCACCTTCCCACTCCGCCGGCTCGATTACGAGCCGGCATCCTCGTGGGAAGGTCGTTTTCCCCTGGGCTGGCGGGCGGTTTTACTGGAACCGCCCGCCAGCCCAGGGGAAAACTCGTAATACCCGCCGCGGTCTTTTGACCGCGGCGCGGTAATTTGGAGGGCGGGATCCTGGCGGGCGGCCTCCGCCGCCCGCCAGGGTCATAATGAGGCCCTATGTGTATAAACTGTGACATCATATAATTTATGTTGTGAAATACTTGTTTGCTTACTGCAGTGATGCACAAATTCTACAAACTGTTCGTTTATCTGGTGGCAGTGGGAGGAATAATGAGAACTCTGTAAATAAAATGCTAAAGCTGGGTAACACGTGTTTTTAGCACTGATCATTAGGAACCATTTGTGGCTGCACATGTAGAGGACTGCATTTGGAGAGGACTGTCACACCCTCCACGTGCACCAACAGATACTTCGAGAGGGGCAGGGCTATTTAAATTACACCTGCTCTACAGAGCTTGCTTGGCCTCATTGGATGAATTCACTTACCTGTGCTCCTGCTCTCGCAGCTCCCCGCCTTGGCGACTTCAGCATCGGTCGCACTCCTGGCTCCCACTTGACAGAAGCATGGGCCGCAATGAGTTCCAACTCAGTTGCACCCGCCTACAGACCTGCCTGAAAGAAATACAGAAAGAAGGTTTAGAAACAGGTATTTTCAGCACAGCGATTGTTGTAGCTGCACTGGGCCTGCATCATATTATAAGGTACTTTGATTGCAACCATTTCACCTCATAATATGCATCAGCGCAGTTGAGTTTAAGATTTCGCAATGACAATTGAACCTTGCTTGCACAGTGCTTACTGCTACATACTTGCTTGTATCATAGAATCTTTTACAGCACTATCACACTATTTCTACCTAGCACTATGCTACTTTCCAGTGTCATGTTGGTTCAATGACATGCCATATTGAAAAACTAATAAAAGCCGTAAAAATGCATCAATGACACATTTGGTTATTGAAGACTGTGGACATAGGCGCTCATTACAACCCTGGCGGCCGCCAACATACCGTGCCTATGGCGGAATTCCGCCACGGGTATTATTTTTTTTGTAAACAAAGTTTATTGCAATTTCGATCAACCAATGAGTAGGTAAACATAGTATAAGAGAATATACAGTGATCTACATAGACTCTGAGATCAAGAGCTTTTTCAATCTACACATCTCTGCACTAACAGCAATCTGATGTTGCAACAACTACCCTACCCCCCCATCCCTCAACCTCCCCAACAGTGCCCCACCCCCCAGTGATGGTACTGGTAGCTTTTCTGGACAGTTGTATTGTATGTAGGTGTGCTATGAAGGAGTCAACCCTCCGCTCACAGTGTGAGAGTGTTTACCCCATCTAGTCCAACCGTAGGATCCTGCCCCGGGGTCATCTGTACTGGCACCAATGGATTGGGACTATTGGTAACTTCTCAAAACATCCAAACATCATTCAATCAGGGGACTGGACCTAATCGGCATTCCTCCTTAAAGGAGTCTAATATCGCGTCCCAACCTTGCGCCACCTCCAGGGGCTCCGCCACGGGTATTATGACCCACACTGAGAATTCCGCCACCATACAGACACCCACACAAGTCCGCCACACCAAAGGTCAGTGATAAACTGGCGATAGCAAAACCCACACTGTTACGCCAACAGGAATATGCCCACAGTATCACTACCCATGAATCACTGCGGCTGTCTTTCAAACGCGGTAAACAATTGGCGGTACACACCACCGCACTCATAATACACTCACATTTACAAAACACCACCGGATTGGACAATTCAAACTACTCACACCTGACAAACATACACACACCACACCCACACACCCAATCCAATATAAAACACTCACATTACCCACAACCCCTTACAGCGAAAAAATAGATATCAAGCAGAGAGAGACAAGCCAGGAGCACCCACTCAATCAGAGGCACAGAACACCATCACCCATACACCATTCACGCACATCAGAGCATACACCCCAACACATCACCCCACACATCACCCCACACATCCTCACACATATTGCTCGGACCACATCCATGGCACCCCAAAGACACCCCAGGTTTTCTGAGGAGGAGCTAAGGGTCATGGTGGAGGAAATCATCCAGGTAGAGACACAGCTCTTCGGATCACAGGTGCAGCAGACGTCCATTGCAAGGAAGATGGAGCTATGGTGGAGAATTGTGGACAGGGTCAACGCCGTGGGACAGCACCCAAGAACCATGGATGACATCAGGAAGAGGTGGAACAACCTACGGGGGAAGGTGCATTCCGTGGTAGCAAGACACCACGTAGCAGTACAGAGGACTGGCGGTGGACCCCCGCCTCCTCCCCCACAAATAATAACATGGGAGGAGCATGTCTTGGCGATCATGCATCCTGAGGCCTTCGAGGGAGTACCAGGATGACTGGACACTGGTAAGTCAAATCTTAACAACTTTATCACCCCCACCCTACATGCATGCCATCACAAACTCCTACCCCAACCCTCACCCCATCACTCCACCACCTCACATGTACCCCACTAACACAACTCACCCATCCCAATACCAAGCCCTGCATGCAACACCAATGCATAGACACCCATCACAGACCTGCATGGACACCCATCACCACAGCATGCCCAGTAGAGAGACTCACCCAGCCCACAAAATCACCACTCACACAGGGCCAAGCTGACAGGGAAATCACAATCATACAGGGAAACACACCCATGCACAAGATGGCACACGCAGACACATTAAAAATGCATTTGCATTCCCACAGGACCCATACTCCACGTCACCGGAGAGGAGGTGACAGCCAAATCCAGTCCCCCACCTGAAGAGGCCCAGAGTGACAACAGCAGCTCTGCATGCCTGGATCAGGATGACCAACCTGGCCCATCCGGAACCTCTGGACAGTCGGTTCCCCTGCCACAGTCCCAACCCACCACAGAGCCTCCCCCTCAGGAAACACCAGCACAGCACCCACCCAGTGGGCCCATACCACTGTCCCCAGGACACATCAATCAGCAGTGTGTCCACCACTACAGGGACCCCAGGCAACCCCACAAACACAGGACGATCAGGGACCTGGGGTCAGTGGCAGTGGGCACACGGTTCAGGGGACAGAGGCACAGGAAACCAGGGAAGCTGGGGGAGGACAGGCCCAGGGAACCCATTCTCCACGAGGCACTCCCCAACATCCTGAGAGCATACCACCATTCCCAAGAGATAATGGGCAAGATATTGGCCAAGTTGCAGGAGCCCCAGCGGCTGCAGGAGGGACAATACCTGGGGATCAGGGAGGACCTAACAAAAATATACACCATGCTGGTCACCATTGCAGGGGTGCTGGCTGACATGGGCAAGACCATGAGGGAGGCAGTGGCACAGCAACGGGCGCTTGACACTAGCCGAACCAATGAACAGCCTTCCATCTCCGCCGGCGCTAGTGGACAGGAGGCCCCGCCACAGGACCAACAGGCCACCAGCACCCCACCCCCTGCAGAAGGAGAACCACCCCGCAAACGGTCCTTGTGATCCAGGCAGAAGCCAGAGAACATTGCCAAGACCCCCACCAGGAAATAAGACTCTCCTGATTGTCACCCTTCTGTACCACTCTGTCACCCTGTCCACCTTGAACTGCCATTACTCCCCTTCTAATGCCCCACTGGACAATGCACCTGTGATACCAAGAGACTGGACTCTACCCTGGACTTTCCTCCACCATCAGCCCAGCCCCTTGCACATCCCCCTCTACTTATGAGCACCTAAATAAACACCCTTGGAACAAATACCAATTTGGAGACTGTCAAATGATTCACAAATGTATTTAGAGTGGGGCACAGAGATCTGAAAATAGAGGTTCCAAAGGCAACACTCAGTGGTCATAGAATAGGAAAAGAGGCTGCATTGTACAATGCCCAACAGATAACTGAAATGTAAAGTGAAGTTACAGTGTCTTCCCTGTGTGTCTCTTGAAGTACTGCAGAATTATATTGGTTCTGTTGTCCACATCTTCTTCCTCTGCATCCTCTTCCTCACTGTCCACAGGCTCCACCGCTACCACAAGACCATCTCCAGACACATCCTCCTGCAGAAAAGGCACCTGGCGTCTCAAGGCCAGGTTGTGCAACATGCAACTTGTAACGATGATCTGGCACACCTTCTTGGGTGAGTAGTACAGGGATCCACCTGTCAGGTGGAAGCACCGGAACCTGGCATTCAGGAGGCCAAAGGTCCTTTCTATAATCCTCCTTGCACGCCCATGTGCCTTATTGTAACGTTCCTCTGCCCTTGTCCTGGCATTCCTTACTGGGGTCAGTAGCCATGAGAGGTTGGGTAACCAGAGTCACCTGCAAATATCGTGGGATACCTGTTAGAAACACACTCACCCTTAGGGACAACCGCATACCCACACACCAATTTATACTGGGTGGGGACCTTTGGCTCACCTATTAGCCACACCCGGTGCCTCTGGAGTTGGCCCATCACAAATGGGATGCTGCTATTCCTCAAGATAAAGGCGTCATGCACAGAACCAGGATATCTGGCATTCACGTGGGAGATGTACTGGTCTGCCAAACACACCATCTGCCATTCAGAGAGTGATAGCTTTTTCTATTCCTGCAAACCTGTTCATTTCTCTGGGGGGAGGGCAAATACCACATGTGTACCATCAATGGCACCAATTATGTTGGGGATATGTCCCAGGGAATAAAAGTCAGCCTTCATTGCGGCCAAATCCTCCACCTGGGGGAACACGATGTAGCTGCGCATGTGCTTCAGCAGGGCAGACAACACTCTGGTCAATGCCATGGCCACTGTTGTTTGGAAGGAACCACTTACCAGGAAATGGAGCACTGACAGGACCTGCACTAGAGGTGGGATACCTGTGGGCTGGCGGATAGCTGACATCAGGTCTGGCTCCAATTGGGCACACAGTTCTTGGATTGTGGCACTATCAAGTCTGTAGGTAATGATAATGTGTCTGTCCTCCATTGTTGCAAGGTCCACCAGTGGTCAGTACACCGGAGGATGCCGCCATCTTATATTCTGCCTCAGCGGTTGAAGCCTATGGAAGAGAACGGTGAGCAGAGGGTCATATTCACACATCTATTGCACTAATGATGATTTGTTTACTTTACAGAAACAGTATGCGAACACAAGAGTCAGTTGATGTGCCAATGTCTGCTGTGACGCAGTTAGTTGCCATGCCCTGTGCCCCCCTGAAATGGCGGCTGCATGACCTGTGAGGAGAGACCAGTGGAAATGAGGTAAATGCGCTTGCGTTGTGCGCCGTTGGGATAGGCGGTCGATGACAGCTGTGCAAAATCGCATTGGTTATCACTGGGCCCTATGGGTTCCAGGAGCCAATGGCGATGTACGCCGGCGGTGACGGGACGCACCGCAGCGGATGTCACCGCCATTTTCTATCTAATCACTCACTTGCTACCTGACCTTCAACAGGAGAGGACCTACACTGCAAGTGTTGCTGTGACCTGTGTCTGGAACCGACCATGGCTCATGTGTCTGGGGAAAGGGCCCCTGCCTTCACTGTGGAGGAGTTGGAGAAACTGGTGGATGGGGTCCTACCCCAGTACACGTTACTCTACGGTCCTCCAGACAAACAGGTGAGTACACTGTGAGCATGATCCGTGGGCCATGAATGTAGGGATTGCTGTGTGTGTAAGCCACATGTAGGAGGGTGCAGAGGCGTCCTGGCCTGAGTGCAGCATGTAAGGTGGTTAATGTATGTGCATCAGGGGATGGGTGGGATCTGGACGGGTGAATAATTCCCTTTTCTGCTGTCTTTTCCCTCCAGGTCAGCGCCCACCAGAAAAAGGGTATTTGGCGTGCCATCACCAAGGAGGTGTGGACCCTGGGGGTCTTTGACAGGCGGAGTACCCACTGCCGCAAGAGATGGGAGGACTTGCGCCGCTGGACAAAGAAGACGGCAGAGGCCCAGCTGGGGCTGGCCTCACAACGAGGAAGCGGTGCCCGTCGCACCATGACCCCCCTGATGTTCTGCATCCAGGCGGTTGCCTATCCGGAGTTGGATGGGTGTTTGAAGGCATCACAGCTGCCACGAGGGTGTGAGTACAGAATCTGAAACCTGACTTTGCGCGGGTTAGGAGGTACCTGGGTAGGGGATGTGGGCTGTGGATGCCACTAGGCCAGGGCCAACATGGCAGGGTAGGTCCCTTGTCGGGCAGGCTCTGGAGCACTTCTACCACAATAGTGTAAGTGGGCATGTACTACTGGGCAGGGTGTGCAGATGATGGCATTTAGGCATTGTACCCCATGGGCAGGTGACTGTCTTGGTAAATGGTTGGGCATGGCCTACTGCATAGGGCTGCTCCCTGTGTGTTGTGTATGCCAAAGTAGTGGTGTTGCTGGCATTGACTGAGTGTTTCCTCTGTCTCTTCCACCTCTTTTTGTTTTGTCATCTTGTCCTTGTGTGCATTAGCATCATCTGGCGGAGGGAGCTGCATCCCACATGGGCCTGGAGGCCGAATCCACAGAGGGTGAGGGCACCAGTGGGACGGAGGGCGAGGGGAGCACCATGACGGGGACAGGAGGGGAGACCACAGACAGCGACTCCTCCTCCGATGGAAGCTCCCTGGCAGTGGTGGACACCTCTGTGCCCACCCCAACAACAGGTACAGCTGCCACACCCCTACCAGCACCACCCTCCCAGCAGCCCCTCAGCGTGTTTCCTGTGCCCGCTCACCCAGGCGGGTGGGCATCTCCTTCGCCCCAGGCACCTCAGGCCATGCCCCAGTCAGCCCTGCTGCCCTCAGTGAGGAGGCTATTGACCTCCTGAGATCCCTCACTGTTGGGCAGTCAACCATACTGAATGCCATCAAGGGTGTCGAGAGGCATTTGCAATAAACAAATGCATACCTGGAGGGCACTCACTCTGGCATGGTGGCCCAATCGACAGCATTTCAGGCTCTGGCCTCAGCACTAATGGCAGCCCTTGTTCCTGTGTCTAGCCTCCCCCCTCCAACTTCCTCTACCAAGACCCAATCCCCTCAACCCCAGCCTATCCCAAGCACACCTTCAGACCAGCATTCACCCAAATCACCACACAAAAGCGGCTCAGGCAAACATAAGCACCACACTTCACCTCACAGGCACTCACACAAGCACCATACCCATGCAAACACACCAACATGCACTGCCTCCACTGTGTGCCCCTCCTCCTCTTCATCCACCTCCCTCCCAGTAGCATCTACACTCACACCTGCATGCACTACATCTTCATCCACTACCTCCATCACCAGCACGCCCATCACAACACACCCTTCACGAGCAGTCACCACAACCTTGCACACATCCCCTGTGTCCTCTCCCAGTGTGTCTGTGACCCCTACTCCCAAAGTACACAAAGTTAAGCACCCACCCACCCAACAGCCATCCACTTCACAACAGCATCCAGCCCATGCACCCTCACCCAAACTCAGCGGACAGACACCTCCTACAACCAGTCCCTCTTCCTCCACTTCCAAACGCTCTCCATTTTCCCGTCCCAGTGTGTCTAAAAACTTTTCCTGGCAAACATTGACCTGTTCCCTACCCCTCCCCCCGTCCTTCCCCTCGGGCCAGGGTGTCCAGAACCCAGGCCAGCACCTCAGCGACCAAGTCGCCGTCCACTGTGGTACCTGCAACTCCCAGAGGATCAAAGGGGGCACCCGTCAGGCCAGCCAGTGTGCCACCGACCCCTGCAAAGGACCAAACCATTCTGCCACCTGCCAAGGTGAAGAAGGGGACAGCATGCAGCAAGGGCAAGGAGCACGGCCCACCCAGCAAGGCCTCCTCCAAAACTCCAGCTGCCAGAGCCAAGGTCCCAGCTCTGAGGTGAGGAAGGGGCAGAAAAGCCAAGCCAAGGCACTTCAGGCGTCGGAGGCTCCTGGTGAGGGCCTGGTGGCCACCATCAGAACCGACAGCCCCGCCACCTGTACCTCGGCCAGCACCGCCAGCATCCTCACTGCAAGCACGCCACCTGCACCACCGCTGCCACCACTACTGTCAGCAGCAGCATCCCCAGTGGGCAGCCATCCGAGGCTGCAGGAGACGGGCTGGTGCCTCCCTCCACCACTGGTATCCCCGGCATCCCCGCCGCAAGCACCACCACCTGCACCACTGACAGTAGGACCACTACGAGCAGCAGCAGCCCCAGTGTGCATCCATCCGAAGCTGCAGCCTCCCACCACCACTGGCAGCAGCCCCACCAGCACCAGCACTACCACCAGTTTGCAGCCTTAGTCGCCACAGGATGGAGTCTGGCCATGCCTCCATGGAGTTTCATACTACCTCGTCCCTGCAAATCTCGTGCCTCAGACACCCAGGTGAGGGAATGTGAACTGCCACACCCCAAGTGCTGCATCACTGGGCACAAAGCCCCCTCTAGAACCAGTGGGGATATGCACCCACTCACTCTATCTTTGGCAGGATGAAGCCCATTGGGCACAAAGCCCCCTCCAGAACCATTGGAGAAGCCATCCACTTGAGAGACTGTACCCTTGCACTCCCCAGGACCAAGCAGTGGGCAAACCACCCACTTGAGAGACTGTGTCTTTGCACTCCCCAGGACCAAGCAGTGGGCAAACCACCCACTTGAGAGACTGTGGCTTTGCACTCCCCAGGACCAAGCAGTGGGCAAACCACCCACTTGAGAGACTGTGGCTTTGCACTCCCCAGGACATCGGTGTGAACATGGAGCCCCCTCTAGGAGCAGTGGCGTTATTACATCTTCCGGCTGAGGTGCCCCCCTTGTCCATCCCCCTGAGGTACCTGTGTGTTTACGATCTGATGCCCCAGCTGTGTTCTCTCTGTATAGAGGCAGGAGTCAAGTGTGGGCTTGGCCAATGATTTTTGGCCCAATGGCCCACGGATATTTGCAAAGGACAACATACGGCCTTCTGTACATATTGTAAATATTTGTAAATACTGTTTTTATATTCGTTACGTATATCTGCCTATTTCTAATATCACTGATTGGACTCTATTCCTTTTGTCCTTGCGTTCTTCTAGTGGTTCATAGGGTGTAAATGTACTGTTGATGCATGTGTTTGTGTGTATGGTGTTGTGGGTGGGGGTGTTGTGTGTTACGTGTGTGTGTGTCACTCACTTTTTCCTTCCCTCCCCTGTGTGCTAGGTGCAGTACTCACCGTGGTCGTCGCCGCAGCCTTTGATATTCCTCGTGTATGAGGAGGTAGACCATCATGGGCAGGACCTGTAACTTGGGCTCTATGGCGTCCTGGTTCTTCGTTGAGTGTCAAAAGGTAAGTGGTTTCCCTTCCAAACACTGTTTCCGCCGTGCTTTTGATGGCGTTGGTACCACCCCGGAAAAGATGGCCGATTGGTGGGTTGTAATGGGGTGGGCGGTACATTGTCTTCCGCCTGTCTGTTGGTGGTGACCTCCGCGGTGTTTGTTGCTACCGCCGTGGCGGTCAGTGTGTTAAAGTGGCTGTCTGTGTTGGCGGTTTCCGCCGTGGTCGTGATCCTATTTTTTTTACCGCCGGCCTGTTTGCGGTATTACCGCCACTTTATCACCTACCGCCACGGTTGTAATGAGGGCCACAATCTGTTATGATAGACACTCTATAAGTGCTATGTATATGTTGAGTTTGAAGTAACGCTAGTGTGAAATTCAACATAGTGTGCTTGAACTAATATTCTTGGGCTAGCCTCAAACCTAACTTGAGTACACCCTAATTCCTGAGGTGGAAGAACTCATTATCTGGTGTCAACAAGTTGCTTGTTCTATTGAGAGTCTTGGTACATCATAGCATTTTACAACAGTTTGTCCAGTGTATTAAGCTGTTATGTCTGCTAATGCACTAATTGTAACTGTCCTCCAGAGATCTAAAATGCTGCACTGTGTACCAGATCCCAGAGATGTGTACCTGACACATGCACATCCCCATGTGTACCTGATACCTACACATCCCAAAGGCTGGAAGACATCTTCAGATGAGAGCTCTTTCTCTTCTTTTCCCTCTCAATCCCAAACCCATCTTTCCTTCAGAAACTTTAGCCTGAACAGAATCCAGTGGCTGCTACCGAGGTTAGTTCTCAGAGAGAATAGGGCCCAGTCATCACCCCATGGGAACCGACTGGAGTTCAGGTGAGTGGCTTTTGACAGAAGGCCAAGCCACAAAAAATAGAGTTCCTTTTGGGCGACATGGAAGATTGCGAGCAGATATATACACATGACTTAGCGAAGGCCCTAGCAGGAGATGAGACCAGAGCTGGGGACCTCATCCAAGTTCTGCATAATTTACAAGTTGAAATGCAAAAACTTAGAGAAGAGAATTTTGGGTTGAAAACTGATTTACCCAGGTATAGGCCTAGAGTCAGCCCAGTAGAGGACCAATATGCATAAGGACACTTGTCCTATCCTGAACCCACCCATATTAGGAGATACCTATGAAAAGACTGCCTCCCCACCTCGTACCAATCTGGACCAAACAAATACTTTACAGATGACACTCACTGTACCTAGCCCAGTACCTTTTGCAACACCAGAACGTTTTTATGGGCTAGTGCCAAATGCGCAGTATACTCCCTGTGTAGGCCTCAGGCCTTCTCAATGATGCACCTAAAGTTGCATTTATAATTTCTTACCTGGAAAGGGTTCAAGCAAATTTGAGGGGTGGCAGCAAATTTGTCAATACCATTAATAGGTACTAATGGTCCCATCACATATAATTTGCCTGCTTCCAATCCAGTAATAATGAGTATTCAACTTGAGGCAGGGGTGAAGGATCACTTCACATATGTTACCACTGTTAATTGACTTATTGAAGAGACCCATTGGCCTGAGGAGAAAGTGCTCCAGTGATGCTCTTTCATCCATGTACCTGGAAATAAACTCTTATTGATTCACTAACTTGGTTGGACATGCTAAATCAATAACAAGAATTTTGATGGAAGTTATGGATTAATCTTTGGTAATATGGGTTTACCAATACTATGCTGATGAACTATACTTTTTGAGGTTAATACAAGGGGTCCACACCTCCCTGGTAACCCATATCCATTCCAAATAAATAGGGCATCAATTAAAAGAGTGTTGGATCCTTCCGAACTGCATACGTTGTCGATCTGCCTGACGATAGCTAAGGGTTTATTCATCTGGTAGTCTACTCGATCATCGCCTAGGCGAGCATAAGGGAGAAAGACCTCTTGGTAATACAAAGATTACTGTAGTTAAATCTGACCGCAAAGAGCCTGACAATAAAGTTTCTGAGACAGAACCCATGCAAATAGGTGGTTTTAAAGGGCCACTGTCTCTCAAAAAAAAGAAAGATGCCTCAAGTTAAAGCTGTGTCTGTATAGTGGGAAAGCTGGGCGTTTTACAGAAAAGCCAAAGAAAAACAGTAAGGAAGCAGCCTGCCTTGAACTGTCTGAAAAGCAGGAAAACTAGAGCTCTCAACAGGTACGGTAATCACCTTGCAGAGAGAAGTAGAGTACCAGATCTCCCAGTATCTGACAAATACCATAGGCAGAGTTCCACTTCATCTCATTATCCGAGTAATAGTCATCCTGAGCACACAACAGAGACAGGTTCTTCCTATGTAAATAGACTCTGGTGCTACTGGAAACTTTTTTGATCTAACCCTGGCTACCAAGTTAGGAATTCCAAAGGTTTTAAAAGACGAACCAGGACCTGTGCGTGCTGTTGACAAGTCTGAATTATCATCAGGTCTCATCACACTTTGGACTAACCTCTGACACTGGTATGTCATAATGGTCATACTGAACAACTTGTTTTTTACCTTATTGATACGCCCACATTTGTAGTCATCCTTGGTGTTCTTTGGTTAGAGCACCACAATCCCAAGATAGACTGGGAGCTCTGAACTGTAACATTAGGGTCCCCTCATTACATTACTTCTTCTTATCAAGAGGCTGCCCTAGAGTTTATAGCTGCATTAAATTGTGCTGCAGCTCTAGGACCTAGTACAAATTCCTCACCAGAAGTATATCACGACTTTGAGGATGTTTTTGATCCCGTGAAGGCCACCCAGTTACCGCTTCATAGGCCATTTGATTGCTGTACTTATCTTCAAGGTCCACATTACCATGTAGCGGCGTCTGTGTGCTTACTGAGCCTGAAACATAATACCTCCAAAAGTATCCTCATGAGTTATTACAATTAGGTTTCATACACCACTCCACTTTGCCCATTTCATCACCACTATTTTTGTCCCAAAAAAGAATGGAGAATTATGAGCCTATATTGATTACAGGGCAGTCAACAAGGCTGCCAGAAAAAACAGGTATCTGCTCCCCCAATTCCAATTTTACTGGACCAAGTACGACATTCAGCCATCTACACAAAACTGGATCTCCATGGGGCCTATCATCTTGTATGTGTCAAAGATGGTGACAAGTGAAAAACGTCAGTCTGAGTGAAGTTCCGATTGTTCAAGTACACTCTCATGCCGTTCGGCCTGTGCAATGCCCCAGCAGCATTTTAGTATTTCATAAATGAAGTACTTCGGAGCTTTCTGGATATATCTCCCATCGTCTACATAGACGATATTTTGACATACTCAAACAGTGAGGTGGAACATATCCAACAAGTCTGTACAATTCAACAATGCTTAAAAGAGCATGCCCTGCTCACAAAACTGGAAAAGTGTACCTTTTACGTTCAATCTGTTGAGTTCCTGGGGTCCCTGTTATCACCCGCTAGTATCACCATAGATCACAAAAAAAAATTGACGCCATACTTAGGTGGTTCGAACCAACCAATAAAAAAAGAAATTCAACAGGTGCTTGGTTTCACTATTTTTTATGGTTTGTCTCCAATTTTTCAGGCACAGTAGCACCGATCATACAAATCTTCTGAATAGGTCAGCCCTTTTGTTGGCCCGAGCCAGCAGCTCAAGTGCTCTGTGTCCTAAAACCAAAATTCACCACTGCACCAGTGTTACAACACCCAGATCCTGACCAACCATTTTTTCTGGAAGCTGATGCTTCCCACATAACCATAGGTGAGGTGTTATCACAAAAGCATTCAAAAATGGGACACCTCCATCACTTGGCATTGTACCCCACAAAGTTATTCCCAACTGAACAAAATTATACAGTGGCCAAAAGATAACTATTGCCTTTAAAGCTGGTTTATGCACAATGGAGGCATCATTTGATGGAGGCAAAACACACTGTCACTATATTTCCCAATCATAAACACCTGCAGTTCTTTGGCTCCAGTAAGGCCCTCACTCCAAGACAAATGCAGTGGTTGCACTTTTTCAATGGCCTCAATTTCATAATTAAGTATCGACAAGGTCCCAAACAATGAGATTCGGACATTCTTTCTAGATTCGGACATGCTCCCACTAATGCCCAAGAACCTGATCATCCCAGAATTATCTCATCAAATAAAATCATAGCTGTGAGACAGGCTGATACTTTTATGACTGATTTACAAACAGAAACTAGTAAAGGTGACAATCAGGAATCGCTTAGAAACTCACAAAACAGTACCAGAAGTGGTTTGTTGTATCATGATAATTTGTTGTATGTACCAACCAAGTCCTTGGTACAATGAGTACTTCAATGGAGCCACAATTCACCTTTGGCTGAACACCCGGGGGTGCAAAAAACTCTAAACTGTGAAAAAATAATTCTGGTGAGGCACTATGTGACAAGATGTATTGGACTATGTCTGAGCTTGTCCAGTATGTGCCAGGAGCAAATTCCAACACAAAGCACCACCTGGTCTCTTGCAATCTCTCCCAATACCTCCTATGCCATGGCATACCATCAGTGTAGCTTCACCTCATATTTACCCACAGCCAATAAATATACCACTATCCTTGTGGTTGTTGATTTATTGCCCAAAATGGCACACTTTATTCCTCTGGCAGGTCTACCAATGGCAAGTGACTTTTGTAACATTTTCATCCAACACATAGTCAGATTACATGGGCTCCCATCCAAAATCATTTCTGATCATGAGTCGCAATTCACTTCAAGAGTTTGGAAAGCACTTTGTGATGACCTTGGGATTGAAGTGGCCATCTCATCAGCTTATCATCTTCAAACAGATGGACAGACGGAATGGGCTAATCAAACCTTAGAACAGATTCTTCGCTATTGTCTTCCATCACCAGCCAGTGGGATCGCTCCCCTTGGCTGAATATGCCTGGAATACCACCTGTCATTAAATGCATCCCATTCTATTTCATGACAGGTTACCATCCTAGACCCATACCCATTCCTACTGATACATCTCTGGTTCCTTCAGATACCAAGCAATTACAACAGTCACACAATATTCAAGATTGGGCCAAGCATTGTTTGGCCAAGTCAAAGCAAACTGTGAAACTAAAAGCTGATAAACATAGAACACCAGCACCTGCATACAAAACAGGAGATCGTATATAGTTGTCCACATGTCATCCTAAATTGGACGGTCCACACAAACTCCAATCGCGTTTTATTAGACACTTTTCCATCACTGAAATCTTCAATCCTCTCACAGTTACACTACACTTACATCAGAATACACAGTCCACCCAGCCTGCCATGTATCTCTCATTTAATCCCGTCATCCCGATACACTGCCAGCCCCAGTCCTGGTTAACGATCACATGGAGTATGAAGTACAACACATAGTAGACGCCGAACACATCCGGAGGTGGTTGCAATATTTGATTGCCTGGAAAGGGTGCGATTGTTCAAAAAATTAATGGGAGCCTGCCTCTTTTGTTCACGCCCCCACTTTGTTAGGTTATTCCATGTGTTGTATCCAGATAAACCCCACCTGGTAGGGTAGCCTTTCAGAAGGTCAACTGTCATGAGTGCCATACCACCAGGTGCCACAGCGCATTTATGCTCAGGATCATTTTAAGGTGGCTCCCTCCCCTTTGTATGTTATGTGGTGTGTACACATTGGAAATCCCTGGTGGTAGTGGACAAACCTTGTGTTTAAACGATGACATATATATTGTTTGCTTACCACAGTGATGCACAAACTCTACAAACTGCTTGTTTCCCTGGCGGCAGTGATAGGAATCAAAAGAACTCTGCACGATGCTGGCTGCATTTGGAGAGCCCTCCACGTGCATCAACAGCTGCTTTGAGAAGGGTGCATTTTTTTAAATTGCACACACTCTACACAACTTGCTTAGCCTTGTCGGACGAAGTTGCTTACTTGTGCTCCTGCTCTTCCTGCTCCCCACCTTGATGACTTCAGCATCAGCCACACCATTGGCTCCCACTTGACATCAGCACCAGCCACAAGGAGGTCCCGCTCGGTTGCATCCACCCACAGACCTTCCTGGAAGATGATCAGAAAGAAGATTGAGAAACAGGTATTTTGTGCACAGCGATTGTGGTAGCTGCATTGGGACCACATCAAATTACAAGGTACTTTGATTGCAACTATTTTGCCCCATATTATGCATCAGCGCTGTCGCATTTAGGATTTGGCAATGGCAATTGAACATCGCTTGCATAGTGTGTAGCACTATGTACTTGCCTGTATCATAGAAACTTTTACAGCACTGTCACGCTAATTCTACCTAGCGCTACACTACCTCCCAGTGTCGTGTTGGTTCATGGACATGCCATATTGCAAAACTGTGCACAGTGGTAAAAATGCATCAAGGACACATTCTGTTATTAAAGACTGTGGACATAATCTGTTATGAAAGGCACTCTATAAGTGCTATTCATATGATGAGTTTGAAGTAGTGCTAGTGTGAAATTCAACACAGTGTGGTTGTACTGATATTATTGGACTAACTTCAAAACTAACTCATGTACACCCAAATTGCTGAGGAGGAAGAACTCATTACCTGGTGTCAACATCTTCTTTGTTTTATTAAGAGTCTTGGTACCTCATAACCAATGTACAACTTTTGATTAATGTATTAAGCTGTTCTGTCTGCTAATGCACTCACTGGAACTGTTCTCCACAGATCTAAAACGATGCACTGCTTACCAGATCCCAGAGTTTAGTACTTGGTACCTGCACATCCCCATGTGTACCTGATACCTGCACATCCCAACTGGAAGACTTGCTGGGACCAGTATGATTTGTCTTCATTTCTCTCCCAATCCCAACCCCCATTCCCTTGTGGAACTTCTGCCAATACAGTGTCCAGTGGCTGCTACCAAGGCTAGTTCCCAGAGGGAGTAGGGTCCAGTCGTCGCCCCATCAGAACCGACTGGAGTTCAGGTGAGTGGCTTGTAATATGCACCTCCCACAAGATTGTGTAATTTATTTTCAAATGGGACGCTTAGCCTTCAGTATCGTAGTGCGAAATTGACTTACCTCGACGTACACTCAATAGCAAATGGTGCATATTTCAATGTTATCCTTCTGCTTGCTAATCGGAAAGATGTCCCAAACTGGGAAGGAGAACTTTTTTAGTGTGCCATTGCCAAGGCCTGGAAAACTGGAGACAGGTGATGTACGGGTTACCTCTCTGCAGGGCATACTTCGACTGCGGTATTGGTGGATGCACTTGATGGGGGTCTTCCAAATATGGAAGCTGGAGGTGGTGGTGGTGCAACCACATCCCTCTGAGTACGTTGAATAGGAGGGGTCATATTGGTGTCCTCTGAGCTGACTCCATAATGACAATCACTGGCTCATCTTCATCACTGTCACTTTCTATATTTCCAAGGATTTCAAGAACTTTCCTCTTCCCTTGTCTGTTGGGGCGGGTCTCAGACTCAGCCAGAATACAATCTATGTCCAGAACATCAGAAGGGAGGCTTGAAGAAGATGATGAAGTACATTTTCTTTTTCTTACAGGAGATTGTGAAGCCAGTCATTAAAGAGAGATATCTTGCCCAGCAGGAAGCTCAACCTCCTGTTGTGCTCCTACTTCAGGAAGAACTCTTGCTGGCTGCGGCTCCTGTTGCTGTTCATTTTACTGGGGCAATTGGGTACCAATTCGCGGCTGAGACAAATCCATTTCAGACATACTGCTCATTGTGATATGCAGTGGCTGCATTGCTGAGAGGCATGGGCTTAGCCTTAGGTTGGAGTGGTGTTGTTGATAATGCAGGACTGCTGCTCCAAGCCTTTTGCTGCCCAAAAGAGATTGCAGCAGGTACAACACGTTTCCTAAAAAAGGCTAAGGCTGGCACACCAGCTGGGATGATATGTTTCTTCTTCTAATCACTGGCCACTTTCTTGGCAGGAACATCCTTCTTTTGGGCCATCTTCAAGTTCTCTCTTAGCTCTGGTAGTTGCCCCTTAGTTGCACAAGTGGAAACAAACAAGGACTCAGCTAGTGTATACCACTGCTGGCCTTCTGTCTGGCTGTATTGTGTGTAATGATGTCTCTTGTGCACCTAAAAGCAAACAAATAGGAAAAAAGTTCAGTGAAACATGGCATTTGCAGTTTGAATCTACAGACAATATAGTTTAGTGAGGTCACATCACACATCGGGCCACTAGAATTATGCCGCAGGGGAGAGCTAAACTATGCAGCAGCGTTGACTAAATTATAAGGTAGGTAAGAGGCAAAATATGGGGTTTACTGTGGCACATTTTGTGTCAGTATTACTCCCTTATTTTGTCATTTTTACACTTGTTAACACTGCCTTGGTAAAGACAGCACCACATTAGTAGCAGTTTAACACTAAAATGTAGTAGCAACAAAAATGTGAATAGTCAAACTTTGCTAAGGGTCTTACACTACGTGGCAACATGTCACTGCTTTTTTAGTAACTTTTGAACCAATTGAGCTAAAAACATATTTTTTGTTAAAATCTGCAGATTATGCAGCAGATTATGGATTATGTGACAAATGCAGCAAATCCATAATAATGCAAAAATGCAGCAGCCACAAAATCTCATAATTCTGGTGGACCTGTGTAGGAAAGTGCCATCTTTCTTGGCATTTTACCCCCAATTTCTGCCTGTTTGTCAGTGTATTTTGCCTGTCTCACTTGGTTCCTGATAGCCAGGACCCCAGTGCTCATAGTTTGTGGCCTACATGTGTTGTCAGTATGCTTGACTGTGTCACTGACGTTCTGCTAAACAGAACTCCAGTGCTTATGCTCTCTCTACTTACCAACTTTGTCACTACAGTTTAGTGACTCCATATTCCAATTCTGATTGGCACACTGGACCCCCTGCCCCTTAAAAGTCCCTAGTATATGGTAACTCCATACCCAGGGCATTGGGGTTCCAGGAGATCCTTATTCCCATTTTTCACTGCACTAAGTAACTTATAAGTCACCTATATGTCTAACCTTCATTTACTGAAGGCTAGGTGCAACGTTACTGTGTGTGAGGGCACTCTTGCACTAGCAAAGGTGCCCCCATGTTGTCCAGGGCCAATTCCCTGGATTTCGCGAGTGCAGGGATACCATTATAAGCGTGCACTGCATGTATGTCAATACATATATGTAGCTTCACAATGGTAACTCCGAATATGGCCAAATCTGGTATTGGGGGACCAATCTCATCTACCCTGGGTCTCAACCATGGGCCCCCAGTACTGCCAAACCAGCTCTCTGAGGTTTTCACTGCAGCCCCAGCTGCTGCCACCTCACATACAGGTTTCTGCCCTCCTGGGGATTGAGCAGCTCAATCCCAGGAAGGCAGAACAATGCATTTCCTTTAGGAGAGGGGTGTTACACCCTCTCCCATTGGAAATAGGTGTTACAAGCATGGGAGGAGTATCCTCCCAGAGCCTCTGGAAATGCTTTGAAGGGCACACACAGTGCCCTCCTTGCATAATCAGGTCTACACCAGTTCAGGGACCCCCAGTCCCTGCTCTGGCGTGAAACTGGACCAAGGGAAGGGGAGTGACCACTCCCCTGTCCATCACCACCCCACGGGTGGTAGCCAGAGCTCCTCCAGAGTGTCCCTGGTATTAGCCGTCTTGGTTTCCAAGGTGTGGGGCTCCTCTGGAGACCGCTGAGTGGCTAGTGCTAGCAGGTGATGTCAGAGACCCCCGCTTGATAGGTGCATACCTGGGTAGGTAGCCAATACACTTCTCAGGGCTATTTAGGGTCTCTCCTCTGCGTGTTTCCTCAGATTTGGTTTGCAAGATTCCTCCAGGACTCCTCTGCATCCTCTGCTTCAGCTTCTGACCATCGGATCAACCACAGACTGCTCCAGGAACCGCTGTAACTGCAACAAAGTATCCAGGACGACTCCTGTGACCTGCAACTTCAGCTCCAGCCAGCATTTGCAACAGTTTCCAAGGTGTGCATGCTCTGAGAACTGCCCGTCTTCACCCTGCACCAGAAGAACTGAAGGAATCTCCCGTGGAGTGACAGAGTCACTTGCCTGCTTCAGCAGGCACCCTTCTGCGATGACAACCTGTACTCTGGGAGTCCTCTCCTGTTGATGAGCGTGATTCCTGGAACACAGGTGGTGGAGCAGAGTGACTCAGACTGTCCAAAGGTCGAGCTGTCCAAATTTGGTGGAGGTAAGAGCTTGCCTCCCCGTGCTGCAACAGTACTCCTATGCACCATGTCTTCTGCAGCTCCTTGGGCTTCTGTGTACTCCTTCCAAAAGTTCTTTGTGCACAGCGTAGCCCAGGTCCACAACACTCTATCCTGTGATGCACAGATCCCTGAGTTGTTCTCCGGTGGCATGGTATCCTCCAGTGTAGTGCTGCGATGACCGTACTTTGCATCTCCTTTGTCCCAGTGTTCTGGGACTCCCGTGGGTGCTGCCTGGTCTTCTGAGGGCTCTCTGAAGTTCTGAGAGCCCCTTCTGTCTCCTCAGTCTGAGTTGAGACCCCATGTCTCTCCTGGGTCAGACAGCTCCTCTTTGATGCAAACCACGTATTTGCTTGAACCAAGGCTGGTTGGTGGAATCCAGTGATGCAAGCAGCCTGCATCCAACAACTCAACATGGGACATCTCTTGCACCAAGCAGGAACCCGCAGCTATCTCCTTTGGTGCATTTCTGTACTCTCCTTCTGACCGGAGAATCCACTTTTGCACCTGCTTTCAATTTAGCAGGGGCTCCTGTTCTTCCTGGACTCTTCTTCGACTTCTGGACTTGGTCTCCTCTCACCACAGGTCTTTAGGTCCAGGAATCCATCAATTGTTGCTTGCAGTCTTCCTTGGTTCTTGCATAATTCTTCATCATGACTTGTAGTGTGTTCTGAGGAAACTTGCTGTACTTTACTCCTACTTTCTTGGGCTCTGGGGTGGGGTACCTTACTTACCTTTGGTGTTTTCCTACACTCCCAGCGCCCCTCTACACACTACACTTGCCTAGGGGGGAATTCGACATTTGCATTCCACTATCTTAGTATATGCTTTGTGTTGCCCCTGGGCCCATTGAAATCTATTGTATTTTCTACAATTTCCACTATTCTATGACTGTTTACTTACCTGATTTTGGTTACTAGTGTATATATTGTGTATAATAGTTACCTTCAGCAGGAGTATTGCCTCTCAGATATTTTTGGCCTTGTGTCACTAAAATAAAGTACCTTTATTTTTGGTATCACTGAGTATTGTCTTTTATTTTATAAGTACTGTGTAACTTTAGTGGTATTGCAGGAGCTTTGTATGTCTCCTAGTTCAGCCTTGGCTGCTCTGCTACAGCTACCCCTAGACAGCCTAAGCTGCTAGAAAACTGCCTACATTTCACTAATAAGGGATAACTGGACCTGGTGTAAGGTGTAAATACCTTCGGTACCCACTACAAACCAGGCCAGCCTCCTACAACCTTCAAATAATTAACAATAGTGTATCCATTCCAAACCATAACAACATAATATGTGAATAACCTACAGATTGAAAAGTTTACTTTGTGTGGCTTTAAGGCCCATGAGACACCTGTGGCAGGCCGAGGGTATGGGGGGGAAATGGAAATATCCTTTGAAAAGTATTGCTGATGCTCCCCTTTGGTTAATGGCAGGTGGCATGTGCAGGGAGAAAATGGAATAAATCTTTAAAAAATTTATTGCTGGTGTTCGCCTATGGCCTATGGCAGGCGGCAGGTGCAGGAGTAAAATGGAATACTCCTTAAAATTCTTGCTGGTGTGTGCCTATGACAGGCGGCAGGTACAGGGAGAATACTAAATAATCATTTAAAAAAATATTGTTAGTGTGTGCCTATGGCATGTGGCAGGTACAGGAGAAAATGGAATGATTCTTAAAAATGATTGCTGGTATGTGCCTATGACTAACGGAAGGTGGGTGGTGGGGTGTTGGACAAAAATGGGCTAATCTTTAAACAATTATTGCTAGTGTGTGCCTATGGCAGGCAGCAGGTGCAGGGGGAAATTGGAGTAATACATAGAAAATTATTGCTTATGTAAGCCTATGAAAGGCAGGGGGTGCAGGGAAAAATCAAATCATTGAAAAAAATATTGCTTGTGTTTCCCTACCGACTATGACAAATCCTATGGGAAGCAAGGATGTGCAGGGCTAAAAATGGAAGGAAATTCATAAAAAAACACTGTAGATACATATTACACTCATCCTCAAGCACATTAAACTCACATCAGGGAAAAAGAAAAAATGAATTAAAAACAAAAAGGCATAGGCCTCTTCTACCAATGTCCCTAGAAAATGGCTTTGAAAAGTGGAAGAAAAGAAACACACTGGCTACACAAAATTGCTGCCCTGGCACATGGCCTTCAAGGACGGAGGCATGGACAACAAAGTACACATGCATGTCTATGACAAAAGCAAAGCACACCAAAAACAACAATGGCAGCTAGCTACATGGCCGGCAAAGGCATGGACAATAAGAACACCTGCAGGCCTATAAGAAAAGAAAAGCACACTGACCACAAAAAAGCCCACCGGCCACATGGCCACCAAGGGCAAAGGCATGAACAAAAAAGGACACATGGAGGCCTATGGCAAAAGCAACGTACACTGATGACAAAATGGCCACCTGCAGCAGGGCCACCAAGGGCAAATGCATGGACAACAAATAACAAATGCAGGCCTATGCCAAAAGCAAAGCATTCTAACTACAAAATGGCCACTGGTCACATGGCCACCAAGGCCAAAGGCATGGACAACAAGAACACAGGCAGACCCATAGCAAAAGCAAAGCACAATTACTACACAATGGCCACCTGCCACCTGGCCAACGAGGGCAAAGGCATGGATATCAACAAACACATGCAGGCCTACGGCAAAAAGCATACTGACTAAACAAAACAAAAATCCAACCTTGCCACATGGCAGGGAGAACTAAGACAAACTCAAAATGGTGGCCTGTGGCAAACACACAGGCACAATGGAAACACAAAAAAATGGTCACTTGGAGGCATGGTAAACAAAACAGAAAATGTTACCATTAATTCAACAATGCCAAAAAACAACAATTATCTATCAACTGTAAAAACTCACCAACCACAAACACCTCAAGGCATCAACAATTACCTCACTAATATACTTGAACAGTTTGCAGAAAAATGTAAAATACAAAAACATTTTTTACATTTAATCCAAGACCATCCCTAAATCAATAGATGTTTTACAAAACATATACCATATATATGCCCAATGCCTATTAATAATAGCTGGCTGGCCATGGGTCATGTCCCATGGCATGTGCAGACAAGGGAGTGGGATGAGCAGTATAAAAGTGCAAAATTCTCAAACAGCATACAAGAACATTGAAAAAAGTACTTTCAAATTTTAAAACCAGGCTACCAGCCCTCCTAAACCTCTGCAAACATTTTACCCTTAGAAGAAACTAAAAAAGATAATGCAAAATAGTTGCTTTAGTACACCAACAATCAAATTTAAAAATGAAAGAAAAAGCAAAAAAGGTAAAATAATACTGATGCATGCCCTCCGTCAAACAACAAACTTATCCAAAGATTTTTTAACTTACTCGATTACTCAAAGGAAATCCTTGAAAATCCAATGGTATGTGCAGCAAGGATTGCAGGCAAAGGAGAGGGTGATCATTTCCCTTCAAAATCCAAATGAAAAGTGACCAAGGGTTGGACAAAGCACTGGGTGGAGCCTTTTAAACAGAAAAAGGAAGTTGGAACCACTGCTGCACTTTCTTCCTGTAAAAAAACAAAAAACATTATTTAAAAACTGTTTTGTGTTAAAAACTACCTGAACTGTCAATTTGGGTACAATAGTTACTTGAAAATCCAATTTTGATTTCAATTCCTGTACCTTGAATAGAACATCTACTCGAGAAGCAGCCCTCTGAATCCGACCACTTGCGATCGCCCGTATTAGAAAATGGTGCTGGAAAGCTTCCTACCAACAGGAAACTGTGTTAGGGAACACCAAATCTCACCAGCACACTTACTGGAGCCATGCATTGTTCCTGTTGTCATTGGGTTGCTTGAACAGGAGCATAGTCCACCATGCTGTGATTTGCGAAATTTGGCAGGAACTCCACATTAAAGAGGAATGGGGAGTGATCAAAATTCTGATAATGTAATGAAACGTTTGGCCCACCCCTACTCAAGCAACACAAAAGGATGATGGACGGAGTGCTGAACAATGCAAACATTCACCCCAGCCACAGATCTGGGTTTAATACATCGTTCTTTTGCTTACCATGCCACCCCAGTTTGGACACAGCCATATGCAAATCAGTCTTGACCCTGTTGCTCATGGGAACAGTCCAGCCCGAACTACCAGGCCAGGTCCTCCCTGGACCGGAAACAAGCATCCTGGGACCGGTTTCAGGGTATCACCCTTCATCAGCCAGGCTAGCTTGAATCCAGTGGCACAGTGAGTACGGGACCCACGTCTGGGCATACCCTTCCCACTTAGAGCAACTTTATCAATACAAAAGGATGATGGATGGAGCGCTGAACAATGCAAACACTCAACCCAGTCACAGATCTGTGTTTAATCCATCGTTCTTTTGCTCACCATGCCACCCCAGTTTGGACGCAGCCATATGCAAATCAGTCTTGACCCTGTTCCTCATGGGAACAGTCCACCCCGAAGTGCCAGGCCAGGTCCTCCCTGGACTGGAAACAAGCATCCTGGGACCGGTTTCAGGGTATCACCCTTCATCAGCCAGGCTAGCTTGAATCCAGTGGCACAGTGAGTACGGGACCCACGTCTGGGCATACCCTTCCCACTTAGGGCAACTTTAGCAATACAAAAGGATGATGGACGGAGTGCTGAACAAAGCAAACACTCACACCCAGTCACAGATCTGGGTTTAATCCCTCATTCTTTTGCTCACCATGCCACCCCAGTTTGGACCAAGCCATATGCAAATCAGTCTTGACCCTGTTCTTCATGGGAACAGTGCAGCCCAAACTGCCAGGCCAGGTCCTCCCTGGACCAGAAACAGGCATCCTGGGACCGGTTTCAGGGTATCACCCTTCATTAGCCAGGCTAGCTTGAATCCAGTGGCACAGTGAGCACGGGATCCACGTCTGGGGATACCCTTCCCACTTAGGGCAATTTTAGCAATACAAAAGGATGATGGACAGAGTGCTGAACAATGCAAACACTCACCCCCAGTCACAGATCTGGGTTTAATCCGACATTCTTTTGCTTACCATGCCACCCCTGTTTGGACCCAGCCATATGCAAATCAGTCTTAGATCCGCTAAATGGTTTTAGACTGCCATCATTAAAAATAACAATAATAGTGATTGCCACAGATGAAGGAAATAGAGCCCTAATCCACAGCTAACTGGAAAATGACCTTTAAATATAAGAAAGATAGGACCTAACAGTGGGGAAAAAGATCATACGAGACGTAATAAAAATGAGATGTCAGCTAAACATGATATTGGTAAACAAATCTGAAAAAACACTTCTGCCACTATTTAAGAGATCATAAGAATATGGCAATAAAGCATACATGTCACTAGCAAGAGAATTACAGACTAAGTAAAACAGAGTCAGTATAGTGTCAATCAAAGTTCACACTGGCAAGAAAGATTTTAGCAATAGATGAAAACACAAGATAGTCAATGAATTATACTCAAAACTATATTAACAAGATCCAATTGTACAAGATCACTGGGAAACGTCCCTATCAGAACTAGACCTCCCTGAAATAACAAATGAACAGAGAACTTAAATATCCCCAATAAGTAGGGGCCTGGAGCCAGGCAGATGTACCAGAGAATTTTACAAAATCTTTGCAGGGCATTTGATTCAACCTTTGTCTCCGCTGCTCAAAGAAAAAACGAGGAAAACCATAGTGCCTAACACAATAGATCTGGGAGCGATGATGTGATCCCGAAAAAAAGGGGGCAGATGTAAACCTCTGTTCCTCCTATATGCCTACTGCTTTGCTGAATATTAACCACGAGCTATATTGGAAAATACTACCAACAAGTTTATCAGAGATGTTTCTGGATATTATACACAAGGATCAGTCAGAATTTATTTGAGAACGCCAAACATTTGACAACATTAGAAAGACCACAATTCGTACAGATAGGGCTAAAAGGAAGAGAATTTCTTGGTCCGTTTGGCGGTGGTGTGTGACATGGCATTTGACAGTGTTAGTTCTGAATTCTTGAGATTAAAAATTATGAGTTCTGGCCTTGGAGATGACTGGGTATACATGATGATGGCTCTTTACAAAGACCCAACACACGAACTTATGGTGAACAGGTTCCTTTCAAAGAAAATAGAGCTCTCAGGAGGGACTAAACAGTGGTGGCCGATGTCACCGCAGCTTTTTGCAATGGACATCGAAACCACTAGCACAGAGTATACACAGACTTAAAGGCATACGAGGCTTGAATGCTGTAGGGACAACACATATAACATCACGATATACGGTTAACCTTAACAGACTTATGGGCCTCCATTCCATCATTAATGTTACTACTGGACATTTATGGAAGAGTAGCTTGATATAAGGTTAATACAGATAAATTCAAGATGCTCGTGATACCAGAAATGTGAGGAAATAGGCCGAAGAAAAACACACCATTTAGATAAAAAATGCACCTCCTAAAATATCAAAGAATACACCTCAATAGTGTGATGGATTTCTCGTTTGCCTTATTACAGCAGCATTACATCTTATGACACTGGTAATTAAGTGGATGGGGTATCTATTATGTCTGTGACGGCAAACCCATCATCCAAACTCTAAGTCAGACCGTAAGAATATAAATGCACTCTTTAAGGTCACTCTACTACCCCTTCCACACAATAGAGCAGTTTAAAGGAGACCTTCAAAAGTGGCCAACTCAATATATTTAATCAATAGGGTAGATCAATTTGATTAAATTGGTAGTGATCTCTAAAGTTATATGTGTCTTCTAAGCCATGAGAAACCCAATAGACATAGCTATCTTTATAAAATTCACTCTGCATGAGAAACTAGCACAGGGCTCCAGGAAAATATTAAGGCAGCAGACTCAAAAGAGGGGACTAGGTCCCCTGGTATTTAACATCTACTACAGAGAAGTGCATCACAGCGTAGAATAACAAGGGAATGGACACAGAGATATTCCAACAAACCCTGGGTACATATGGACATCTGAGAAGCAGGAAGAACACTATGGGTCATCTTATGGCTACCTAAGGTGATGAGACCACAGAGACTATACTGCAGTCAGATCACTGGAACAGTGTTGAATCTCTGGGACTCAATTGCCCTGAATCAACATCTAACAATTTCACCATCTCCATTTGTCCACATTTACAATAACAAGGACTTTAGCCTGGCATGCATGGGAAATACATGTAGAGCCCGGCAAGAAGGTGACTACAGAATGTTATCAGATCTATATGAAAAAGAAAAAAATAAGAAGCTTTGAAAACTGCAAGAAGACTCTTAAAAACAAAATACAAAACTTTGGGAAGCCTAAAGTCCAACTAGTGATTAATGCAAAATAGCAAGCAGCACAGCAAAAGATCAAAGATCATTGCTTTTTCAACTGATTAAAGCTCTTGCTAGAAAATGTTCCCTTGGCTCCTAGAGCTAGAATTCATGGAAAAAATGGAACCAGTGTATATATGTTTTTTCTTATGTGAATGAAGCTTAGTCACATGGCAGAGGCTTGTTGTTTTCAGCGAAAACGTATCTAATGAGCAAGTGACAAACCCTTCTCCCCAAGGAAGTGCTAGACATACTGGGGATATTAGAATCTTTATTTTCCCAAAAATCTCGCTTTCGCTTGCCAAGTTTGAAAGCAAGGTCGCACTTAATGGAAATGTACAAAGGTACAACCCTAAACCCTGTGGTTTCTGGTCTTAGTAGAGCCCTAAAAATCAGCAGAAATATTCAGTGCAACAAGAAGCCTCAAAACAACTATAAAGCAACAATTCCTATTTGGTTTAAAGTGTTGATGAGTTATGTGCGTTATTACTTACTCTATTTCACATATGAGTATATGAACATGATGCAGTCAAGATTTAAGTTTTTGCACACCATATAACATATCTAGGACTGAGATTCAGATACCAACAGCTAAGGCATTGGGCAACACTCCTCTAATAAGGTATCAGCCACCAGGGCGTTAACAAGTTTCGAAAAAATGCTACAAGTGAAGACAAAAGGTGTTACCCAGGAAGCACTGTCAAAAATGTATAAACTCATGGAAAGATCCACCTCACATAAGTAGCGATATATGGGGGAAAGTGGGAGAGAGAACTAGACAGAGAAATAATAGAAAAGGAAAGGTTAGACTACTGGAGAGATACAGTGAAATGTGATAAATCTATATTACTCAGGTAGTCCTGGATGAAAATAATGACACTTGGGAATCTAACACCAGATTAGCTAAATAAAATGTCCAGGGAGCATTGGAAAAATGTTGGCGATAGTGCAGCAGTTTGGAAACTACAAAACCTTTACAGTGGGCATGTTCAATACTGACCAATTTTTGGCAGGAAATACAAACAGCCGTAATGGAGATAGTGAGTTCCTAACTCGAGCAGACCCAAAAAACAACGTGCTAGGCATTACACCAAATACATGGGAAAATGTCAGGAATAGGTAGAGGCCATTGATTTTTCAGCTATTGCTGATGGCAAAGATAGTCATAGCATGGATGTGGAATCAGAAAATGCCCCACAGAATATGAGGTACCTTAAAATGTGGGATATAATTGTGATGGAACACTCAAATAAGCATCTGCTTAAGACAGAGAGTACTTTTTGTGCCAGCATGGGAATCATCAATATACGACATGGACGTTGACTGCAGAGAAATAACCTGCCCCTTAACCTTGACAGTTTTGTGTTTGTTTTGCTAAACGCTTGTAACTGTTTGTAAATTGATTGGAGAAAACATTAAGATGTGGCACAACGCAGGGGGGAAGGGCAGCGGGGCATTAAAACAAAATCAAAGGTTGCAAAGATGTAGTGATATGCAGTGAAAATTTAACAAATGGTATTTGAGAAAAATATTCCCTCATTACCAAGCCAATTCCTATGGATGGTTGGTACCTTATAATGTTCAGCTTTAAATTAAATGTCATTGGGCACCAGATTTTGTGTACCTGTAAACAACTGGTATCAGGAAGGTTTTGATGGTGAACTCAAGGATCCTGATAATTTGTGGCAATGTGAACTTCTATTTTACACAATGGGCCTGTTTTAGGATGAAGCTATAAGTATCCAGACACAGGCACTTGAAGGCTATATAGTGCAACACCTCAAACAACTGGAGTTCCAGGCAAGCTGCAGATATGGGATCTCGACGTCTCTGACAGCAACTACTTTAAAGCCCCGTTCTGGGTGACTTGCTATGAGAGCAGTAATTACTTAGTGATAGAAAGAAACAGGTGAACAACCTAATCACACCTCAAATTAAATATGGTGCCCACCACAATCTAGTTAATATATTTAGATGGCTAATCCTTCTAAGTTATAACTGATGATAATGGACACTGTTGATAACTGTGTTTATCTTTTTTACAATAGTGTCATTTATGCATAGGATCGCCTTAAAACATTTTATCATCGCAGCCAGGGCGATATTATGAAGGATACCTTATATCTTATAATTCTTAAGTGATTCTAAAGCCAAACAAGATAACCTCCATGTTGGTTCAGTTTAACTGCAGTCAGAGTACTTCATTAATTTCTCTACCTAAGGAAACCTCCAAGATTTTGTACATCAATCTGCACAACAACTTGTGCATTGGTGGCATATGACTAAAATAGCCAACTCCAGCTGCCAATAAGAAGCAACAGGTGTATTATGTAGCTATTGAGGAAACACAGTGATAGGGAAGAACCCTCTGCTATGCTGCAATCAATGTCAATGGGTGGGAAAAAACATGCTGCATTTTACAGAGGTGGATTTCTGGGATGGCAAGCAGTAGCGGATATTCCTCCCTGCCAAACATCATAAAAAATCCAATGGGGCCAGCAGAGTTAAGCTGTGGTCTCATGGAGGTAATTTATTATGTGCAATAAGAATGAGTTTATCCGATGTTAGAAGTCAAAGATTGACACCTAGAAATTGAACATATGAGAGCCCAGGTTTCCTACAATTTGGTGCTGCATCACTATTGTGGTACAGATCACAACGAAAAATCCCTTTTTACATTTACTAAGCCGCTTTGCGTTGATTTGTGTGGTTTAGTAAATACAAAGTAACACAACGGCACACATAGTACTGCCTTGCATTGCTTTGCATCGAACAGGCATTACAAGGGCTGAGCAAGGGCATTGTCATGCATCCACCCATGTACTTTGATGCATACCCAGTCTTACAAAGACTTGTAAACCTGGGTTTGTGCCAAAATGGTGCACCTGCCGGACAGAGGCGTAACAAGGTAAAACATCTTTAGTTCTCCTCCTTACTTCCTCTCTCCATGTGTGCTGCAGATCACACACAGAGGTATGTGCATCTCAGGATTGCTTTGTGCAAGAAGGTGTCCCTTCCTGAATAAAAACAATCCTGTCCCTAATACAGGTGTTGTTTTACTATGGTGTAAGGGTGTCTGAAATGGACTAAGCAGCACACAAGTAAATATAGAGCATTTCTTCTCTCTCCCTTTCACACAATGTGGCGCACCAAGCTTCCTTGCCATGCCACGCAGTGTGAAATAATAGTATATGCGCTCATAAATATTTCACAGTGGGACTACAAATTTGTGGTTAATACTTTCTCAAATTCCTTACTGATAAGGGGTACTGAGCTGCCCTGAGATGTGCTAACAAGAGCTTGTGTCTATTCTGGGCTCAGGCTTGATTTTTAAGCAGAAATGCTGAGATAGCCTTTTTTAAGATTTTGGAACACCCCTTTTCTGGACAGTCATCCACAATTGTACACAAAAGAAACGAGCCTTGCAGTGGAGGATAGAATTCATCCTGGATCACCATCAGTTAATTTGACTTTCTTTTAACAACTCAGATCTTTTGTTACTCAAGCTATCGAGTAGAAGCTTAACTTGGTGGTCTATTTTGCCTTAAAATAAGGGGATCAGAAAGAAGTATAGCCTCCAAAAAGTAAATGTTGAAAACATTCTCCTTTGTGCAGACCCTTAATGTGGTGATCTTCAGTACAAACACTGGATATTTTATTACACAAGACTAGGAACTCAGAAAACCATTAGTTTTATGGTAGTGTGCAGAGTATGGAACATTTGAAGTGAGATGTTCTTTGTGGACGATATTTTCTTATGTCAATAGTGTACTTTGAAATGGTTTAAGGCTTATTCATGCTTAGAGACGTCTCTCACCTTCTTTTCAGATCTCTCATCATTTGTTTCAATCTTTGGCTTAGAATTGATATTTGTTTGAATATCTTCAGGTTTCTGGTGTGCAAGGGGGCACTATACATTGGTATCCTGGATCCTGTGACTGGTGCTAATGTATTCACTACAGAGGGGTAGAGAGAGTCAAATGTAGCAGTAACATTTTTACTGTGGGCTTGTGTTGATCTAAAGCATAAGATACATTTTGTTTCTCAGGCAACATTCCAATGTTCCTCATTTGCCTTTTCATACTATTCGGGCTAGATCTTTTATCATAAGGCACGTGGTCATTAGAATACTAAAAGCATTTTTCAGTGATCTGACCAGGGAGAAGGTTTAATAGAAATGTTAAGGAAGTCAATCATTTTCCCACTAGAAGCTCTCATGTATGTCCTTTGTTACATGTAGGTTTAATATTGTATTCTTTTAAGAGCAGGCTACCATGCAATTTCCAAATCATGATGCAATTGAGAGCCTGAGTGCATCCATGCTTAGGTTGAGGTCATCAGATCCCTTTACTTCTTAGGAGCTAGCCATATGCCTGACATAGAGCAGGTTGTTAATCGTAATCAGGAAGCAAGTAGATGATAAAGAGTTTTAAGCTTTTTTACAATTTTAATGTAGATTAATTCCACAAATTAGCACACTAGCACAATGATTTACATGCTACTTACCACGAATAAAAATACTGTGCATGTAAAAGATTGGTGTATAATTTATCTGTACCCAGGTATATGTTTAAAAACCTAGCATTTATTAAACTATGAATAAAGTTTACACTCATGTACCTAAATGATAAATAGCATTTTGTGGAAAAGAACTATTGCTTTTTAAAATACTATCACTTTATGTCACTAAATATGAAAGTACAAATAAACTATTCAATTCACATAAACTAATATTCTACTTAATGAATGATCTCGGGAATTCAGTTCAGATGCAAATAAGATTCTTGGAGACTTTAGCTTTTCCTGTAATTATAGCTGTATTTTGCCTTCTAGGTTTCAACTGTTGCTGCAGCTACAAAAGTGGCTCTATTTACAAAATGCAGTAGAACATATTGCTTTTCACAGTCTCCTCTAGCCCTTCCAAACTGTGAGCATAACCTTTTGTCAATGTCCTCCACATTAGTGCGGATGTAATGGATCTCTTTGCCCAGTTCTACTTGTCCTTGGCATGCTTCTTAAGCAGTTTGCCGGGCTAGCTGTGACATAGGCCCTCATTACAACCCTGGCGGTCGGTGATAAAGTGGCGGTAATACCGCCAACAGGCCGGCGGTAAAAAAAATGGAATTTTGACCACGGCGGAAACCGCCAACACAGACAGCCACTTTAACACACCGACCACCACGGCGGTAGCAACAAGCACCAAGGCGGTAACCACCAACAGCGAGGCGGAAGACAATGTACCGCCCACAGTATTACAACAAGCCAATCTGCCAGCTTTTCCGGGGCGGTACCAACGTCATCAAAAGCACAGCAGAAACAGTACACAGAAGGGAAACAACTCACCTCTCAACACGATGCGATGGAGCCCGAACTACAGATCTTCCCCATGCTGGTATACCTCCTCCTACACCAGGAACACGAACGGCGGCGAAGACGACTACGGTGAGTACCGCACCTAGCACACAAGGGAGTGGGGAGGAAAAAGAGAGTGACACACACATGCAACACGCAACATCCCCAACACTATACATACAAACAGATGCAACAACATTACATATCCACCCTTACCCGTACGGAATAACGCAAGGACAAAAGGAAGTGAGTAAAGCCAGTGTAATAATATAAATTCCGAGAAATACGCCCTTAAAGCACAAAACATTATCTACAATATCTACAAATAGAGGGACAATACCCAGTCCAAAATGTCCGTGGCCCACAGGGCCATAACACATAGGCAAAGGCCACACTTGACTCCTGCCTCAATACGGAGAGAACACTGCTGGGGCATCAGGTCGAAGATACACAAGCACCTCAGGGGGAAGGGGAAGAGGGGGCACCTCAGCCGGAAGATGGTAAAACGCCACTGCTCCTGGAGGGGGCTACATGCCCTCTGCTTTGTCTTGGGGAGTGCAAGGCCACAGTCTCTCTAGTGGGTGGTTTTCCCACTGCTTGGTCCTGGGGAGTGCAAAGCCACAGTCTCTCTAGTGGGTGGTTTGCCCACTGCTTGGTCCTGGGGAATGCAAAGCCACAGTCTCTCTAGTGGGTGGTTTGCCCACTGCTTGGGCCTGGGGAGTGCAAAGCCACAGTCTCTCAAGTGGATGGCTTCTCTACTGGTTCTGGAGGAGGCTTTGTGCCCAGTGTGCTTCATCCTGGCAAGGAGGGGGTGAGTGGATGCCTCCTTCCACTGGTGGTTCTGGAGGGGGCTTTGTGCCCAGTGTGCTTCATCCTGGCAAGGAGGGGGTGAGTGGATGCCTTCTTCCACTGGTTCTGGAGGGGGCTTTGTGTCCAGAGATGCAGATCCTGGACGGTGCAAGGTCACAGTCTCTCAGCTGAGTGTCACACCTACAGTTGTTGCAGGGGCCAGGACGCACTACAGCCCATGTAGGCATGACAACACACTGCCCGCCGGCGGTGATGGCTGCTCAGTGGTGGCAGTTACGGGGCCACCAGCGGTGCTGCCAGTGGTGGGGGGAGGCTCCAGCCCTTCCCCTGCAGCTTCGGCCAGCTGCCTACTGGGGCTGCTGCTGCTGGCAGTGGTGCAGGTGGCGTTGCAGGTGGTGGTGCAGGTCTTGGTGCTGCCAGCGGTGCAGGTGGCGGTGCTGTCAGAGGTGGGGGGAGGCTCCAGTCCTTCCCCTGCAGCCTCGAACGGCTGCCCACTGGGGCTGCTGCTGCTGGCAGTGGTGCAGGTGGCGGTGTAGGTGGTGGTGCAGGTGGCGGTGCTGGCGGCGGTGCAGGTGGAGGTGCTGTCAGTGGTGGGGGGTGGCTACAGACCTTCCCCCTCAGCTGGTGTTGTTTCCCCAAATGCTGCTCCAGCACCAGGCACCAGATCCATCCTACCTGCGGCGTCTGTGCCTTTTTCATTGCCCTTGGCCGCTGGTGTTCCCTTCCTGCCCTTGGCAGCTGGTGGTGCGTCCTTGCTTCTACCAGCTGGTGTTCCCTTCCCGCCCTTGGTAGCTGGTGGTCCCTTTTTGCCTTTGCTAGCTGGTGGGGTCTCCTTGCCCTTGCTAGCTGGTGATGCCTCCTTGCCCTTACTAGCTGGTGGACCCTTCTTGCCATTGGCAGCTGGTGCAGGCACACTGGCAGTGCTGACGGGTGTCTCCTTGGAGCCTCTCACACCTGCAGTAGCTGCATAAACTACAGTGGCCGTGGACTCAGTGGCTGAGGTGCTGGCCTGGATTCTGCCCACCCTGGCCCGAAGTGAAGGACGGGGGAGGGGCAGGGAATAGGTCAAGGTTGGAGAGGAAAAGCCTTTTAGGGACACTGGGGCTGGAAGAGGGTGAAGGTTTGGGAGTAAAGGAAGAGGGAGTGGTTGTAGGAGGTGTCTGTCTGCTGTGTTTGGGTGCAGGTGCATGGACTGGATGCTGTCGTGAGGTGGATGGCTGTTGGGTGTCTGAGTGCTTGCATTTGTGTACTTTGGGAGGAGGGGGCACACACACAGTGGGAGAGGACACAGGTCACGTGTGCATGGATGTGGGGATGGTGACTGCCAGTGAGGGGCATGTAGGGATAGGCGTGATGGAAGTAGTGGATGAGGATGTAGTACATGCAGGTGTGAGTAGAGACGCTACTGGGAGGGCGGTGGATGATGAGGAGGAGGGGGACACAGTGGAGGCAGTGGATGTTGGTGTGTCTGTATCTGGATGGTGCTTGTGTGAGTGCCTGTGGGATGAAGTGTGGTGCTTGTGTTTGCCTGAGACACTTCTGTTTGTTGATTTGGTGCATGCTGGTCTGAAGGTGTGCTTGGGATAGGCTGGGGTTGAGGGGATTGGGACTGGGTAGAGGAAGTTGGAGTGGGAGGCTAGAGACAGGGACAATGGCTGCCATCAGGGAGTTGGCCAGACCCTGGAATGATCTCTATTGGGTCGTCACGCCAGAGTGAATGCCCTCCAGGAATGCATTTGTTTGTTGGAAAGCCCCTGGATGGCATTCAGTATGGTTGATTGCCCATCTGAGATGGATCTCAGGAGGTCAATAGCCTCCTCACTGAGGGCAGCAGGGCTGAGTTGAGCAGTGCCTGAGGTGCCTGGGGTGAAGGAGATGCCCACCCTTCTGGGTGAGCAGGCATGGGAAACACGCTGAGGGGTTGCTGTGAGGGCGGTGCAGGTACAGGGGGCGGCGACTGTACCTGTAGTTGGGGTGGGCACAGAGGTGTCCGCCACCGCCAGGGATCTTCCATCAGATGAGGTGTCACTGTCTGAACTGTCCCCTCCAGTCTCTGCCGTGGTGCTCCCCTCACCCTCCGTCCCACTGGTGCCCTCACCGTCGGTGGATTTGGCCTCATGGGCCATGTGGGATGCAGCTCCCTCCGTTGCCGCTGCCTCTGCTCCTTCGCCAGATGATGCTAATGCACACAAGGACAGGGTGACAAAACAAAAAGGGGGGAGGAAGAGACAGAGGATACACTTTGTCAATGCCAGCAGCATCACCACTGTTGGCGGACACAACACACAGGGAACAGCCCTATGCACTAGGCCATGCACTACCAGTTAAAATGCTAGTCACCAGGCTATGGGGTACAATGCCTAACGCCAATAGCAGCACACCTGAAACCCACAGGACCCTGCCCAGTAGTAGATGCCCACTAGCATTTCTGGGGTTGGAGTGCATCTGAGCCTGCCCATAATGGAACCTACCCTATCATGTTCGTCCTGGCCTAGGGGCACCCACAGACCCACATCCCCTACCCAGATAACACCTCAACACATGCAATTTCATGATTCTGAAACTGTACTCACCCCCTTGTGGCTGCTGTTATGCCTTCAAGCGCCCATCCAACTCCGGATAGGCCACCGCCAGGATGCGGAACATCAGGGGGGTGAGGGTATGAGGGGCACCGCTTCCTCGTTGGGAGGCCATCCCCAGCTGGGCCTCTGCCATCTTCCTTGCCCAGCGGCGCAGGTCCTTCCACCGTTTGCGACAGTGGGTGCTCCGCCTGTCAAAGACCCCCAGAGTCCGCACCTCCTTGGCGATGGCACGCCAAATACCCTTTTTCTGATGGGCGCTGACCTGCAGAAAAAGATACATGGAAAAAGGTATCAGCCATACTGTCCTGCCTGTTACACTCATGGCCCACCATATCCCTCCCATCCCCTCACGCACAGACATTGCCCACCATACATACAGCACTCTGCCCAGGACACCTCAGCCAGCCCCCCATCTGAGGCTTACACACACAGCACTCCATACATTCATTCCCCAGGCATTGTGCTCACAGTGTACTCACCTGTTGGTCTGGAGGAACATAAAGTAAACAGTACTGGAGTAGGATCCCATCCACTAGTCTCTCCAACTCCTCGGAAGTGAACGCCGGGGCCCATTCCCCAGACACTCGAGCCATGGTCGCTTCCAGACACAGATCACAGCAGCACTTGCAGTGTAGGTCCTCTCCTGTTGAAGGTCAGGTAGCAAGTGAGTGAACAGATAGAAAATGGCAGTCACGTCCGGGCATACATCACCATTGGCTCCTGGAACCCGTAAGCCCCAATGATAACCAATGAGGTGTTGCACGGCGGTCATCAACCGCCTACCGCAACGGCGCACAACGTCATCGCAATTATCTCATTTCCACTTGTCCCTCCTCACAGGTCAGGTGGCTGCCATTTCAGAGGGGAACAGGCCATAGCACCTAACTTCATCACAGCAGACATAGGCACATCAACGGACCTACACATTCACATACTGTTTCTGTAACTTAATGCAAGGCATTTTACTCTGAGGATATCTTTGAATATGACCATCTGCTCACCGTTTTTTCACCCTAGAGTTCAAGCGCTGAGGATGAATAGGAGATAGAGACATATCCCCGTGTACAGACCACTGGTGGACCTGGCGACAATGGAGGACAGGCACATTATCCTAACCTACAGACTTGATAGGGCCACAATCCAGAAGCTGTGTGCCCAATTGGAGCCAGACCTGATCTCAGCTATCCGCCAACCCCTGGTATCCCCCCCTCTTGTGCAGGTCCTGTCAGTGCTCCATTTCTTGGCAAGTGGCTCCTTCCAAGCGACAGTGGCCATGGCAGCAGGGATGCCACAGCCTATGTTCTCAAATGTGCTGACCAGAGTGTTGTCAGCCATGATGAAACACATGCGCAGCTACATCACATTTCCCCAGATGGAGGATTTGGCCACAGTGAAGGCTGACTTCTATGCACTGGGACATATCCCCAACATCATTGGTGCTATTGATGGTACACATATTGCCTTTGTCCCCCTCCTCCGGAGAAATGAACAGTTGATCAGAAATCGAAAGAGCTTTCACTCACTGAATGTGCAGATAGTGTGCCTGGCGGACCAGTACATCTCCCATGTCAATGCAAAGTATCCTGGGTCTGTGCATGATGCCTTTATCTTGAGGAATAGCAGCATTCCATATGTGATTTCTCAACTCCAGAGGCACAGGGTGTGGCTAATAGGTGAGCCCATGGTCCCTACCCAGTGTCTGTTGGAATATGGGTGTGGGGTTGGCCCTAAGGGTGAGGCTCTGGCTAACAGGCATACCTTGATATTTACAGGTGACTCTGGTAAGTCCAACCTCTCATGGCTACTGACCCCAGTGAGGAATGCCAGGACAAAGGCAGAGGAACATTACAATGAGGCACATGGGCGATCAAGGAGGATCATTGAGCGCACCTTTGGCCTCCTGAAGGCCAGATTCCGGTGCCTCCATCTGACAGGTGGATCCCTGTGCTACTCACCCAAGAAGGTGTGCCAGATTATCGTTGCATGTTGCAAAACCTGGTCTTGAGATGCCAGATGCCTTTTCTGCAGGAGGATGAGGCTGGAGATGGCCGTGTGGCAGCGGTGGAGCCTGTGGACAGTGGCGAAGAGGAGGCAGAGGAAGAGGATTTGGACAACAGAACAACTATAATTCAACAGTACTTCCAGTGACACACAGGTAAGACACTGTAACTTCACCTTCCACAGTTTTGTGTTGGACATTGTACATGGCAGCCTGATTTTCCAAATTCTATGGCCACTTACTGTACCCTTTGGCATCTCTATTTTCAGATATCGGTGCCCCACTCTGGCTCCTGGTGTGTTTACTGCTGCCCACTACAGGTCATACCTATGTATACATAACTGTACAGTTGAATTGCAATGTTTACAGCTTGTTAAACAAATACATATTTCAGTCAATTGACAGACTCCATACTTGTATTTGTTACAGGGGTGTTTATTTATGCGCTAATAAGTGGAGGGGGCATTGCAATGGGCTGGGTTGCTGATGGAGGAAAGTCCAGGATAGAGTCCAGTCTATTGATATCACAGGTGCATTGCCAAGGGGGCATAGGAAGTGGAGCAATGGCAGTACAAGGTGGACATGGTGACATAGTGGGACACAAGGGTCACATTCAGGGAAGTCTTATTTCCTGGCAGGGGCCTTGGCAACGTTCTCTGGCTTCTGCCTGGATCGCAGGGACTGTTTGCAGGGTGGTTCTCCTTCTGCAGGGAGAGGGGTGCTGGTGGCCTCTTGTTCCTGAGGCGGAGCCTCCTGTCCACTAGCGTCAGCGGAGGTGGAGGGCTGTTCATCAGTGTGGCTAGTGTCAGGGGCCCGGTGGGGTGCCACTGCCTCCCTCATGGTGTTGGCCATGTCTGCCAGCACCCCTGCAATAGTGACCAATGTGTTGTGGATATTCCTGAAGGTCCTCCCTGATCCCCAGGAACTGTCCCTCCTGCAGCCGCTGGGTCTCCTGCAACTTGGCCAGTATCTGGCCCATCGTCTCCTGGGAATGGTGGTAGGCTCCCAGGATGTTGGTGAGTGCCTCCTTGAGAGTCGGTTCCCTGAGCCTGTCCTTCCCCTGTCGCACAGCAGTCCTCCCAGCTTCCCTGTTGTCCTGTGCCTCAGTCCCCTGAACCGTGTGCCCACTGACCCCAGGTCCCTGATCGTCCTGTGTTTGTAGGGTTGCCTGGGGTCCCTGTAGTGGTGGACACACTGCTGATTGACGTGTCCTAGGGACAGAGGGATGGGCCCGCTGGGTGGGTGCTGTGGTGGTGTTTCCTGAGGGGGGAGGCTCTGTGGTGGTATGGGACTGTGCCTAGTTCTCCGACTGTCCAGAGGTCCCTGATGGGCCAGGTTGGTCATCCTGATCCAGGCGTGCAGAGCTGCTGTCATCACTGTGGGCCTCTTTGGGGGGGACCGATGTTGCTGGCACCTCATCTCCGGTGACGTTGTGTGGAGGTCCTGTGGGTATGTGAAAGCAGTGTTATTGTTACTGCGTGTGACATCTTGTGCATGGGTATGTTTCCCCCTATGGCTGTTATTACCAAGGCAGCTTTGGCTTGTGTGAGTTGTGATTTGGTTGGCTAAGTGATTGTCACTAGTGTGCATGCTGTGGTGATGGGTGTCCATGCAGGTCTGTGAATGGTGTCCATGCATTGGTGGTGCATGCAGTGCTGGTTACTGGGATGGGTGGGTTGTGATGGTGGGGTATATGTGAGGTGGTAGGGTGATGGGGTTGAGGGTATGTGATGGCATGCAGGTAGGGGGGGGTGAAAGTAGTAAAGATTTGAATTACCAGAGTCCAGTCATCCTGCTACTCCTGCCAGGCCCTCAGGATGCATGATTGCCAAGACTTGCTCCTTCATGTTGTTAGTTGTGGGGGAGGAGGTAGGGGTCCACCGCCAGTCCCCTGTAGAGCTATCTGGTGTCTTGTAACCACGGAACGCACCTTCCCCCGTAGGTTGTTCCACCTCTTCCTGATGTCATCCCTTGTTCTGGGGCGCTGTCCCACGGCGGTGACTCTATCCACGACTCTCCGCCATAACTCCATCTTCCTCGCAATGGACGTCTGCTGCAACTGTGATCCAAATAGCTGTGGCTCTACCCGGATGATTTCCTCCATTTGACCCTTAGCTCCTCCTCTGAGAACCTGGGGTGTCTTTGTGGTGCCATGGGTGTAGTGTGAGTGGTGTGTGTGAGGGTGTGTGGGGTGATGTGTTGGGGTGTGTGCTGTGAGGTGCGTTGATGGTGTATGGGTGATGGTGTTCTGTGGCTCTGGTTCTGTGGGTGCTCCAGGCGTGTCTCTCTCTGTTGTAAATTGTAGTGGTAAAGGGTTGTGTGTAATGTGGGTGTGTGTTTTATAGTGGTTTGTGGGTGTGGTGTGTGTATGTGTGTCAGGTGTGTGTAGTTTGAATTGTCCAATGTGGTGTTGTTTTGTATGTGTGTGTGTGTATTTGGAGCGCGGCAGGATGTACCACCAATGGTTTACCTCGGTTGAATGTCCGCTGCAGTGATTCGTGGGTCATAATGCTGTGGGCGCATTTCTGTTGGCGTAACGGTGTGGGTTTTGGTACCGCCAGTTTATCACTGACCTTGGCTGGCGGACTTGTGTATGTGTCTCTATAGTGTCGGATTTCTATGTGTAGGTCATAATACGGGTAGCGGTATACCGCCGCGGTCGCGGTATGTTGGCGGCAGTCAGTATGGCGGTAAGCGGCACTTACCACCAATGTCATGATGAGAGCCATAGTGTTCTTGTTCTGTGTCTAGGGAGCTTCATCATTTCCCATGCTGCCTGCGCTATTGCTTTCACAAAATTCATCTTCTTCGACCGTGTCCTCCTCCGTCCCTCCTGTCCCAACTCATTTCCTGAGTACAAGCACCTTACTCTGCATCAACGGGCGTATTCTTTTCTCTATCATGTTTGACAACGAATGAGAAAGAGACAGTACTTATGAGTTGCTGTTCCAGTGACTCAAACAGATCTACTCGCTCATGTTGTGAATGTTATGTCCCAGTACTACATATCTATTATGAAATATTAGAATGCAGCTAAGTGGCTCTCCCGACTTAGCAGCATGACTCTCTTTATCCACCTCTCGTTTTCTGGCCCCATCTCCCATCCCAAATTGGAATTTCATGAGCCATTTCAAGCACATATGATGCTAAACATTTCCTAATTATATGTTAAATGTGAACAAGGTCATACTAAAACAGTTGAAATATGTCTTGCCCAGGACCACAGCAATCCAAGAAAACAGCAAAGAGTAGGCAGAGAAGGAGAGGGGTTTAGATGGAGAAGTAGAGGTCAAGTAGAGAGTAAGTTCAGATTTCAGGAGGGCCCATTGGAAGTTGAGGGCCCCTGGATAATTGCTCAATTTGCCCATGCCTTAAAATGTCTCTGCTCCCAGTATCGGTATTGCAGCCGGGTTCACTTCTTCTACCTTATGCCTGCTTGTTCAACATGTAATTGTGCATGGGTGTGAAAGGATGGTTCTGATTATCTGGTCTGGCCTGATTTTTTGTTTTTGGATCACTTGGTTTTTGACCTTTTACTGTGAGTGAGCCTCATAGTTTGGGGCTCACCCACAGTAAACTCATTGTAAAATGAACTGCACATGTTTAGTGCCACCTTGTTAAGCAAAAGCTGCTGTGATGCAGAAAGGGTAGGAGGCCCAGGGCTGGTTACACGGGATCACTTGTGCACATGCGTGTGCACCTGTGTAAGAGCTGCGCGGGGAGGATACTTGGGCCCATATTTATACTTTCTTAGCGCCTCATTTGCGTCATTTGTTTACACAAAAGAAGCGCAAACTTCCAAAATACAATTGTATTTTGCATCAAAAAGCGGCGCAAATGCGGTGCTAAAAAAGTATAAATATGGGCTTTGGGGTGCACAGCCCAAGAACTACGCTTAGGTAGCCTCGTGCAGAAGGGACCATGCCTTGCATCAATCAGCCAGCTTTCATTCCATGCCAGGAACCAGGCCTGCCCCAGGCTCCTCAGTGAGGAGGGGCTCCTTGGAGGAATTTCTGGGAGAGATCCTGGCAGGAATGTCAGGGAGGCGGAAGTGAGTCTCTCAGAGCACATGTGGCAACTGACTCCTGGACGACGCCATTTCGATCTATCCCAGAAGACTGTGCAAGAAGGTTGGTACAGGGTGGAGAAGTGATGTGGCACATCAGGATGGGCCAGCGTCGCAGCTTGCTGGACACATCAGCTCCCACTTATAAGGTATTGCACGGGGAGGGCTCTCTCTCTTGTCTGTGCTTCTCTGCAGAACACTGGGACTGAAGACGGGCGTCATAGACAACTGGAAAGAAGAACCCCCTGACTGTCCACTGGGGCAAGGACTCTGCCCCTGAATGACTCCAGACCCAGTGGGTCACACTCCAGGGCCAGGTAAGCTGGCCCCCTTTCACCTCCTGAGGACCAGTTGGGGGAAAGACTATTCTGATGAAATGAGAGTGTGCTGCCCAGAAGAAAAGAAGGTATCCTGATGAAAGGCTGGTGCAGAGAGTCAATGGGACTGGCTCCCTACCAACTTGGGAACCTTCCCCCGGAGGCCTACAGAGAGTGCCAGGTGGCATGGTCTCACCACCAGGAGCAAAATGAGCTGCAGATAATCGAAAACAGCCCAACAGGGCCTGAAATATCATAATATGAAGTCTGGTGAACTTTGACCATGTTTTAGCCCAGAAATTGCTCGTTTTGGGCTTGTGGTGGCCCCAGGAGGGTGGGGTCACCACCAATGTGAATCAAATGGATAAAAGGGCTGAAAGAGGAGTGCAGCCTCCAACCAATGAGCTACTAAATGTCCACTCCCTCAGTTTCAGGGGACTTGGAGATGATAACCCCCTCAAGGGTTTGAATGTGTTTTCAAGTCATTCCCAGCTGGAACTTTTGTTTTGGAGTGGTGGAACTAAGCCCTCTAGGGGGCAGAGATCATTCCTGCTGTCCTAGTGGCCTGAATGGTCTTGACAACAGAATTGTTACAATGGTGAACACCCTCTAGGGGGTGAAAGGCTGTAACTACAGTTGTTTCTACAGTAATGGAATTCTTTAGGGACTATCGTTCAAGTGGTAGCATGTTATGCTAAATGTATTTTAAAAATGTATGGATGCAGTGTTGTGGCCAATGATATGGCTTGTGTCAGGTCATATGAAAAGGCACCATGTAGGGGTGAAAGATAGTATTACATCATGTTTGACAACCAAGTGATGTCCTTTAGGGACTTTATCAATTGTTCATCACTGTTATGTGGAATGTTCATGGTGGCATATGCTACACAATTGCCAACACCCTTTAAGGTTGTGGTTATACTGTGAAGATCAACAGTTCAAATCATTCCAACATGCCTATACATGTTCTTGTTGATGCTTATTTGAGTAATGAGACAGACAGCCACTAGTGATCAAAGTAAATGTACTTTATTGTCAGTATTATGTGCTCTCACTCCAAGTTACAGTCAAATAGTGCATTGGAATAGTGAATGTTTTGCCATGTGGGTGGTTGGTTTATATCTCCCTTTGGGAGGGACAAGAGTGATTACGCAATATCATCCAAGAGTATTCCATCACCCTGTATGTATTTGTAAATTGTTGTATAGTATTGAGTAGTGTGTGTGTAATAAATGTACTTTTACTTTAGCAAAAGAAAAAGCACCGACTGGAAATCAATTATTGAGTGCTATTCTTGTGTGCTTTGAAATGGTGAATATTAGCCCACACCACCTCCTTTGAGTAAACCTTGGACTGCTCTGCAGCACCACCCTATGAGAGTCAAGCCCCACAGTGGAGTGTTTGGTTCCCAGTGGTGATCAAGTGCAGAACGATTACTTGTGCAGGCTACACAACTAATGACCCACCCTTCAACAATGGGTGAGCATTGTCAGAGGTATCTGCTTTATCCATGGTCACCGGATATGCTCTCTCTGACACAGCCTTCTTTTGACTAGCACAACTCCCTGCACTGAACTAGTCTCTTGTTAACACCACCTCTGGGCCAGTTGTGGTACAATCACTTGTAGTCGTGCCTTTGGTGTTCTGCAGTAAATTTATCTTGGAGCTGAGTGAGGGAACAGATTGTGATTGCAAAGATATCCATTTTCTTATGGCCATTGAAGTAGGATCGGTGCATAATATGTAACACCTACCGCTCCGAACGTTGAATTTCCCATTAAGCCACTGGTATTTTTCCCACTTCTTCCCAATTTGTCCTCGTAGTAATATGTCCCGATAATCGCTGCTAATTGGTAAGTCTGTTGATCAAACTGTTCATTAGAAAATAGCACTATAATAGAACTAGGCAGTTTCACTTTGTGGGCATTATAGCCACTTTCGATCTTTTTTTGGGTCACTATAAATGCAGTGTATTTTTTTTGGTAGCCTTTGTCACAGGGGTCTTATTAATAAGTGTGTCTTCTGAAGGCTATGTGCTCAAGCTGACATTTTATTGTTGTTTTTGTCCTGCACGCAGTCTAGTCAAAGTACCAAGACTATTTTGCTGCAAAGTGCTTGTGCTTAGCCCCGGTAATAGCATTGTTGGTCTGGTGTTGTCTCTGTCCACTGTTGCTCCCATAGCTTCAGTAGCTTCCCAGGCCCTACACTCTGCTCAGCTCTAGTGCGATGTCATCTGAAATTCCTGCCTGCATTTCCAATGGTGAAGACAAGGTCAGTCTCAGTGTCAACAGCAGCCCGTCAATGAAGCTAAATAAGCATTAGTTTCCTGTTGTTATTTTGTTAAGTACACTCCCTGTGTTCTCTGAAGTTTAGCCCTTTATTGTTGCTACATTATTGCAGTCTTCCATCATTGTATACAGCAAGGTCACCGTAAAGTGGCTCCAGCACTACATCTTTAATGGCACATATCGCTGTTCTTGTTCCAAGTCAACCAGCGTTGATACCTCACAGGGGATCCACGTTCAACCATCAAAAGATGATAAAGTCAAAGTTGACATAGAACAGAAAAGTTGTGTCTTTGCAAACATGTGTAAAAGTGTTTGTTTCAGCATTTGGCTACCAGGAGAGTTTCCAGAGCTCTAGAAGCATGCTGCCTCCCATTGAACTCCACCTTGTACCATCTTATGCACACAGGTAATGCCCAACACACATAAGCATGGTTGGCTGTTAATGAACTTGTACAAAAATAAGCACTTGGAAAACAAATTCCATTGCTGCAATTTGAGAGTGGTGGGGTCCCTAAAGGACAAGAGAGTGCCACTACTTTAATGGAGCTAATTTCAGAATTACTGAATGAATTGGCACCATAGAATAAAGACAAACAACAGGTGTTGGTAATTAGAGCTAATAGAGTAAATGCATAGCATTCTAAACATCGTACTATTCTCATTTGCTTTTTGGTCTACTTATTGAAGGGAAAAAAATAGGGTTGGCTCGAGGCAAGTGGCCTTTTACAACCATGGAAGGGTTTACATTTAGTATATATCCTGATATGGTTTATAAGACAATACAGAGAGTTCACCAGATGAGGGCCTTAATCCCTGAGATAAAAGCCATAGGCGGACAACCACAAATAGTCCAACAAGCTAATTTAAGAATACTCTGGAAGGAGGAATTTAATTTGTTCCAGGTCATAGAGGATGCTAAAACATTAGCTTCAAAAATGAAAAAAGAAATAAAATGTGATGAAATAGTATGAGATTTATGGATAATAAAGGCTTTTGTTGAAGGAGCGTTCCTCAAGCCTTTACTATAGCTTCCTGGATGCAAACTACCACATCCAAAGCAGGATGGGGATCCCTATACCCTCTCCATTTGTGGGGATCCCGGGGGGGATGAGGAATTCATGAGGGGAAGCAGCACAGGATGTCAACACTAGGCTGTAGAGAGAGGGAGGATCAGGGGTCAACAAAAAAAGAAAAAAGGATAGATAGAAAAGATTGATGAGAAAGAATATAGCTGCAAAGCCAACATGAATGAATGAATGAATGAACAAATGAATAAATGAATGAAGCGGCACTTATAAAGTGCACGAATACCCGAGGGTGTTTTAGCACTAAAAAAGCACCTCCAACCCTGGCTTCTAATGTAAGGAACCTTGGTATCTTCTTCAATACTGATATATCCTTTAAGGAGCAGGTAAACAAGCTTTCATTCTCTTGATTCTTTCGACTGAACACTATAAAGAAAGTGTTTCCTTACATTCCCTTCAAGCATCAAAAATCTGTAATGATGGCTGGGGTCATGTCTAAGATCGATTACTGTAATGCTCTATACATGGGAACAAGGCAAACAGTATTTAAAAAAACTACAAATGCTGCAAAATGCAGCTGCATGTCTTCTTAAAAAAATGCCAAAGTTCATGTCAGTGGCAAATGCTCTGAAAGACCTCCACTGGCTCCCAATAAAAAAGCGGGTGGCTTTTAAACACTGTGGCTGGTTCACAAAGCTCTTTACTGTGCTAAACCTGGTTACCCAGAAAAAAGAATCAGATGGTACAACCCAGTTTGATATTTGAGATATTCAACATCCTACCTAGTATCAGTTAGCAAGATAAATAAAGTGTCCTGGGGTGGGCGTGGTTTTGTTCACACGGCTAGTAAGCTATGTTATAAAATGCCACTTCATCTTAGAAATCTATTGAATTATCAGAAATTCCGCAAGTTTTTGAAAACTTGGTTATGCACATATTCTTTTTATTAAATTGTTTTAGTAGGTCTTAGCATACGGGCATCTGTTATACTCTTAAATTAGTCCCTTTCTGGAATCTTTTTTTCAGGTGAGTTGATATCATTTCTTAGGATGCTGTTAAATTTGGGTCAAGAAGGTGGCCACAGGAATAAGAATAGAAAGAAACATGCAATTAGTTATGCAAGATGTGGTTCACCCTTGGTAAAAAATAACAGATATACGCTCACTGAAATAATTTAGCTGTAATGTTCAGGGCTTAACTCTTGTTCTAAAAGAGCACCGATAAGGAGTGGGCTGGTTAAGTAGAACTCTCTGTAAGCAAATGGGACCAAGTATATTATCTTGCTCTACACGGGAGGCCATAAAAAGAGGGGTCTCAATCGACGCTCCTATGCAACACATAGCTCAGATAACGGTGATTGAAACTCTAGCTGATGCCACAGGATGAAGGGTATTGATAAAAATTGGGGACCTGTAATTTACAATATGTACTGTATATGGACCCAGTACAGATGATACTTCACTCTTTATTTTTTTAGCTCTTGAGATGTTGAAGAGGACAGCATCATATAATATATAGGGATTTTAACTGTCCTTTAGACTGTTTTAGAGACGTCATCAACTCAACAATAAAGGAACAATTGCTGCAGACCCAGTTGCATTAACGACTCTACTCTGAATTTTGAGACTCTCAGAAGTCTGGCATCAATCAAACTCAGGTGCAGATAGATGTCATGGTGGCTTCACTTACTACTCCCATCTCTATGGGCAATATTCAATTATCTTTTTTGCATCCAGTGTCATAAAAAGCTATTATTATATGAAGATGTCAAGAACTGGCTCAGATGATAAGTTGCCAACTAAACATAAAAGATGAAGCTTGTCAAGGAGATACCATGAAAGCAGTACTCATGGAGCCCATCGCTAGATATACTATCCAGTAAAAGGTAGCAATGTCTCATATTAATTGTGGCCAAAGATGTGTAAAAATTATACTAAAATTATATTACAACTCTACGGCTAAGATTATGCTATTAAGGAAAGAATCAGCGACGATGACAATTATGAGTGGGGCACGACAGGGATGTCTATTGTCTACATTGTTTTTTGCTTGTATCTAAAGCTGAATTTACAGACATTAAAAGAGGACTTGTGCATATCTCCAGTTAACTTAAGTGATTACCAATTAAAGAGACTTATGCAGATCATATTGCAATTTTTACTAGTAATTTGGAAGTAGCTATCCCAGCTATAGATCAAATAGCCATTGAATATGGAAGCCTGTCAGGGTCTAAGCTAAATGGCATCAAAAGAGAAATCCTAATAAATTATAATTCCAAACAGGCTACATGTATTTGCAAATGAGGAACTATTTATTGAAAGCTAAGATACAGGTGGATAAAATTGGATCATGGAATTTTATGGAATTCCAAAGCCAGTACACTAAAAATGTATATACACTTTGGGGAAAACAATTATCAAGCTGTAATAAGCAACAAGCTGAAAGTGGTCCATAGCACTGAATCTTCCAATATCTACTGAAATAATATTGTACATTTTTGACTGAGGTCTTGTATATTTACACAGTGCCAATTTATTAAAGCTGCAATATAAAACATTCAACGGTTATATTTTACCCCTCAGATTGCATTAATGAAATAACAATAGAAGCTCCAGATGTACTAGGATCCCTTATGAAAGAGGCAAGTGAGGTTCACATGTTTGCTACTTGCCCAATGCTTGGGGATATGTGGTGGACAGTAGTTTGTAACCTATCAGAAAGTACTCAGTCTAAGTCGATACTTTATTGTATTGTTTTAAGAATAGATTTGGAAGGGTATACATCACTTACTTGTTTAGGAATATGTTGTGTGGCAACTATGGAAGCAAATTTGATAATTGCGGTTCATGGGAAAAGTTGATACCCAACAGATTATGCAAGGTGGTGGCAGCACATGAGTATATATATATATATATATATATATATATATATATATATATATATATGAAGTTGAATTTGAAAATCATAAAGCGAAAGGCATAGATGGGGGTAAACTAGGATGGGAACTATATGTCAGAGTCATCTTCGTGATTTCTTGGGGCTTTTCTCCAGGAGGCACTAAGTCAGGAGCTGTAGTGGCACAGACTATTGGTGTGGCCAGGTGAGGGAAGGAACAGCTTGGAAGAAGACCTGTAAAAACAACACAGTGGCTTTATTACTCAGCTATGACTAAGTCACACCTCCCCTACTGTTGTCACACCCAAGCCTCTATAATCACCTGTGTTTGTGGTCTGCCAATCTTGCTGTGTCATGGAGGATTGCCTTAGGGATTAGTGGAGCAATGCCTTTGAAAATTATCACATATCACACTAGCCCCCACTCATGTTACCATGTCCTACTGCTATCAGTAATGAGGCCTTGCTGCTGCAGTCAATACACCTACCATGGAGTACACTGTAGATGCTTTACTGGTTGCCTCCAAGCAGGTCTGCAATAAAGGGAGCAACACCTGTTACTCATACTTGCATGCAGGTAATCTCTCCATAGACCTCCCAGTTTTAAAAGCAATATCTCAATGTGGAAAAAAGGTTTTTGGGGACCAGCCTCGCTTATGTCAAGTATTAAAAAGTGCAATAGCACTCTGATCCGTGCTAGACAGTTCAATAATCAAGTTCCCAAAGGTTCAAAAAATTTGCCATACTATGCTGTTACCAAGGTAGCACTACCACACTCTTGCTGCCGGATATCAGACAAATTTTCTGTTCTACGAATGCGGCAATGATATTATACTCAACCTGTTCCTGTTTTGCCCAGGACTCCAGGAGGGCAGTTGTGTTTCTTTCAGGTGGGCCGAGGAGCAGTTGGACTCTTGTTCAGGACCGTCCGATCAGCTCAGAAGCACCACAATTATCGCCAAGAAAGATCAAAGGAATAGTGAGTGAGCGGCCAAGGGCAGGGCTCTACTTCTACCCAGAGCCCCTCCAAAGATCGCTGCTGCACGCAGATCATGGGAAATGTAGTCCTTTTTATCTTAGGAGCGCTCTGAAGGGTCACAGGTGCTCAGGAAACCCTAAATTTAAAAGGAATGCAAAACCCAAATGTACTCAACAGTAAAAAAATAATATCAGTACCAAGTGCATATGTCACAGAGTTCAAGTGCTTGGTCACTGGGCAATGATGTTTTAATGTGTTAGCATATGTTTTGGGGAAAATTGTCTGCAGTAGCATCACAACTAAGATTTGGCTCTCCCAAATCCCCCATGGATTTTACCACAAAGGCTTAAAGCAAAGAGATCTGGGTCTAAGTTTTCAGCCTCTGAGATCCTACAGCCACCAGTAGTGGTCATGGCAGATCTCCTCTCTCTAACGTGGCTCATAGAGGCTGGTTTTTGGGGCTATGAGGCATGGAACTGAGCCACCAGGCATGGTACATGAACGTTCTCAGCTGGTTCCCACAAGTCATTTTTAGGGCCATAGTTATTCCTGGAGACAAGATACCAGAGTTTAGCACCGCATCGCCTGGCATCCAGCATCTGAAGAAATTCATATTCCTCATGACCGTGGACCAGGTGTGGGGGAGGCTATAGTTTACAATTTTGAGTTGCAGGCTTCAACAGGGAAGTATGAAACAATGGATGAATGTTAAGCTGTGGGGGCAGCTGCAGTTGAAGCGTAACAGGATTCACTTGCCTGACAATAGTATATGGGCAATTAACTTGTTGTGGAAAGCCTTTTTCTTGCAAAAAGAAATGTTGTTGGTTGACACCAAAATTTATCCCCAGGTGCATAAGGTGGCCCAGAACATCTTTTTCTGTCTGCACCAAGCTCCTATTGTGTTTTAGCTTTTCCGACTGTGTGGCCACTTTAACATGGATTTTCCGGATGCGGTCAATTTTGTCTGTCACAGCTTGGACTGTACTGGACCCTTTTGGGCATTGCACTGGCATGTAGTTCGGATGAAATTCATATGTGCGATAAAATGGTGTGGCTTTCATGGAGGTATGATAGGCTGAAATGTACACTATTTTTGCCAACCAGAGCATGTCCACTTAGGAATCGCCGGCAGTGGTGACATGGCACCTCAGCTATTGTTTCAAAGACTGATTGAGCCTCTCCATTTGCCCGTTCGATTGTGGATGGTGGCTAGTTGACAATGCTGGTGCCATTTGAAGGGCTTTATACCAATTGTTCTAGAATGTTGCTGTGAATTAGGTGTCCTGGTCAGATATTATCTTTTTGGGGTACCATGTCAGCGAATAACATTATGCAAAAACAACTGGACCAACTGACTTGGGGCTGGCATTTTCTTGCAAGGGACGAAATGACCCATCTTGGTGAGGTAGTCAATCACCACAAGAATGGTGGTCTATCCTTGATCAGTGGGTAGATCAGTAATAAAGTCTAGAGAGAAATGTTCCCATGCACAGTTGGGGTGGGCGAAGGAAGTAACAATCCTCTTGTTTTCCCATGATCGTTTTTAGCTTGTACACAGATGTCACAGTCTTTTGGCCATTTAGTAATATTGTGGTTCAGAGAAGGCCACCAGAAGTTTTGTAGAATGGCCTTTTTAGTTTGTTGCATCCCCAGATGTCTAGCACATGGTTGCTTACGATTCCACAGAAAAACATCTTTTGCAAACATTCGGTAGGTATGAAGAGTTTGGGGTCATGGATCAGTTGCCCCTGGATAAATTGTCTTCTTGGTGCTTGTTGCAACCAATTTTCCCAGTCTTGTATGTTGAAATGATCTTCCACCACATCTAAGAAGTCCTCAGTAGCAATCAAATTCAAAACCTTGGGTTGGTTTCAAGATGGACTGTGGAGGGTCTATTAATAATAACAAGGCAATAGTCTATCTGCTCAATGCATCCGCTTTTCGGTTCTCTGTTCCTAGCAATTACGTGACCACAAAGTGGAATTCTGAGAAGAAAAGCATCCATCCTAATTGTCAAGGTGTCGGTATTTGTACAGTTTTCATAAACTGTAGACACAGTGGTCACTGAACTCCATAACCATATTCCTTCTACCAAATAAGTAGTGTCTCCACTCGTCGAACATCTCACGGATAGCCAGGAGCTCTTTTTTGGCTATGGTATAGTTTTTTTCTACTGAAGTCAATTTCTTGGGAATGTATGCAACTGGATGCAATTGTCCTGTGTCTTTATTCCTTTGTGATAAGATGGCACTAATCACCACTTCAGATGCATCCGCTTCCACGATGAAGAGAAGCAGTGGGTGTGAGTGTACGAGAATAGGTGCTGAAGTAAATGCAGTTTTCATCTGCATAAAAGTAAAGGTTGCTTGAGCCCAGACAAAAGTCATATTTTTTCACAACAATCAGGTTATAGGTGCCACCATGTAGGACAAGTGATCAATAAACCACCTATAAAAGTTGATAAACCTGAGAAATAATTGAACATCTCGGACAGATTGTGGTGTAGGCCATTGTAGAATCACTTGCATTGTTCTTTTGGCCATATTAGCCCTCCTGGGGTTAGGATCACTCCCAAGAATTCCAGTCCCTTCACATGGAAGTCATACTTGGTCAATTTTCAGTACAGTCTGTGTTTTTGCAAAATAGCTAGGACAGCAGTGACATGGTTCATATGTTCTTGCTCTGTGGTAAAATAAATCAGGATTTCATTGACGTATACAATGACAAAATTATCTAGATAGTCTCTGAGTACATCATTAAGAAAACATTGGAAGCCCACCAGCGCATAATAAAGCCCAAACCGCAACACCGTATACTCAAAGAGTCCATATCAGGTTTTGAAGGCAGTTTTCCACTCATCATCTTGGTGCATTCTTACCAGGTAATACGCCACCTTCAGATCGAGCTTGGTGTAGATGACTGCCAACTTGATCTGGTTCAGAAGCACTGGAGTAAGGGGTAGGGGATATTTGTTCTTGATTGTCACTTTATTAAGTGCTCGATAGTCAATGCAGGTAAGAGTTTACCATTAGCCTTAGACACGAACAGCAAGGGAAATGCCACAGGAGATTTAGAAGGTAAGATGAATCCATTTGCTAGGTACTTATCCAGAGCATTCTTTCTCAGATAAAACATGAATGCATCAGTTAGGGGTAACCACTCTTGAAACAAGGTTGATTTGACAATCATAATAGCGGTGAAGTGATAGCTCCTCAGCTTGTCCTTCATCAAACATTTGTTGGCATTGTGTGTATTGGACTGTCAAGGTTACCCTTTTTTCAGCTGCCGTTAATATTGCATGCTTCTCTTTCATGCCTTGGGACTGTACACAGTTGACTTTACCATATGGTGATAGCCCTGTAATTAAGCATGTGGACCAATCTATGCAAGGGTTGTAGATTATAAGCCACAGTAGTCCCAAAATAAACTCATATTGCAGAGCATTAATAACATTGAAATAGAGAGTGGTGTTGATTGGCCACTTAGAATTCTAGGCACATGTCAGTGGTCTGTAAGATGATGGGACCAGAGGTCAACACCTGCCCATCTAAAGTTTGTACAATTTCGGGTTTGTTCTTGCTAATGCAAGGTAGGATCAATGGTTTTGCTAAAGCACAATTCTGCAGTTCTGGAGTCGAGTAAGGCTATGATGTGGTGGCAAAGCTCTGGTGTAGGGTAGAGATGCATCTTTAAATGAAAAGTGCGAAACACGGTCGTCAACCCAAGACCTGAAGGAAGGGATTTCACAAGCACTCAAAAAAAATTACAGTCTCTGACTTTTGCGCTTTCCAGTTTCTTTTTGGGCAGAGCTTCTATGGTACTCACAGCTTTCATGGGTGGTATTCCCATGGTTCTACTCTTTGGTTTTATAGGGCACTTCACAGAATGCCCCTTCTTTCCACAATGTAGGCACTGCGCATTTCATTGTCAGGTTTCTTTTAATTCCTTTGTAAGGACAGGGTGAATTGACCCTCTTTCCATGGGTTCACTGCTGTTCTCATTTCCTGAGTTAAAAGGGGCTGATTGGGAGGGGGCAGCCAATCACCATGTCAACAATCCCCTTTCTGTTCAGCAAGACGATGGTTGAGTCTTAACATGAGATTAATTAGTTCCACACAGGTTTTTGGCTGCGGATCTATTTGTGCCAGAATATCCATGAGGTCATCTTCCAGACCCTGATAATACACAGCTGACTTCTTCACCTACCATCAAGCTGTTTCCACCACTAAGCACTTAAAAAGGTGAAGTAGGTGATGAGGTACCCGTTACCTTGTCTTAGTTCTAACAGTTCCCTGTCAGTGTGCAGAGTGGCTGCCCACTGGTTGAATGCCTTTACAAATTTCTTGGCAAATTTCTTCCAGTCATAAAGGATGGGCTTGTATCCCCTAACTAGAGTTAAGCCTAGGAGGCAGCATTCCCTCTTAAGTGATAGATGAGAAAGGCAATTTGTGATTGGGCATCTGGGAAGGATGCTGGTCTGCAATGAAGTGGGGAAAGTTTCATTGGCATATTGATATATATGAATTTGGCTATAATAGATAAGTTTATTAGTCTCTTTCATTAACAAAGTTAACTCCATGTATGTAAGATCATAACATGTGTGCTGTGTATAATTGACTCTGTCTTCTTTTAATAAAAATAATATTTAAAAAATAGACTGCAATATTTATGACATCCTGTTCTGTATTAAAACGATGGCCTGAATTGCATTGTGGACCTATTCAAGGGCACAAATTTCACATCACTAATTACCAGCTACATGAGATGTAGTAACTTGTGTAGGACGATTGTGCATTTGATTCAGAATTGCCATCTTAGAATGGAAGATAATACACAAACTGTATATTTGTTCCTTTTCTGAGATGTTCAAAAAGGCAGTTTGCATTATTTGCTCTCAATTTTTGCCAGGTATACTTGGTGAAAGAAGACAAACACACGTGTTCCTGATTCAGTATAAATGGTGGGGTTGCACCTTAAACTAGTTTAATGACCTTTTTACAATTCTGACCTAAGGGGCATATTTATGAGAGCCTTGCACCGCTGTTGCATCAATTTTTTTGATGCAATAGTAGCGCAGGCAGTACTTCCTATTTACAAGTCGACGCATGTGGCTCAATGCATCAGTTTTAGTAAGTCTGCGTCGAAAAATACCTGCACCAGGCAGATCTTTAAATATGCAAGCTAGGCATTCCCTTGTAAATTCTAACACAAAACTAGCACAGTGATATTCATCTTTTTTTTAATATGCGATGTATCATCGGCAAGTGGTGAGTAGAGCCTGAAATGAGGAAAAAGTTCTGTGCATAAGCAACCGAGGAGTAAGAAATGACACAGTGGCTCTGGAACATAAAGAGAACATATACAACACAGTTTGGCAAGCTCAACTATGACATGGAGGTTCTCATTCTTCAGCTGAGAATTATGGAGACCACCACCACCACATAGATAGTGCAGGAGAAGGGAGCATGTCTTTCGCATGCGAGTTTCCCTAATTGACCTCAGGGAGGATGAGGTCATCCCATACAACAGACTCAGGAGGGAGTCCATCATTCAACTGCTCAACCAGATTACCAAAGGCTGCAGCCACCAACTGCCAGGTCAACCAACATCCCTCCACAGGTCAAACTGATGGCAGTCCTCCACATGCTGGCATGTGGTTCATTCCCGAGCACAACAGCCTGAGTGGCAGGAATATCCCAGCCATCTTTTTCTGCTTTCCTAACCTCCGTTCTGGTTGCCATCATCAGACTCACACCCCAGTACCTCTTATTCCCCAAGACACAACAACAGAAGCTGGACACTAAGCAAGGCTCCTATGCCATTGCAGGGTTTCCACGTCTTGGGGGCTATGAACTGCTCACATGTGGAACTCTTGCAGAAACATCACACCTGTTCTCCAGTAGAAAGCACACCTACTCCATCAACATCCAGACAATCATGGACCATCTGGGTATGTTTACAAATGTGCTGGCCAGGTACCCAGGGAGTGCTCATGATGCCTACATCTTCAGGCACTCCATCATCAATGAGCGCTGCCAGGATGGGCGATATGTGAATGGCCTACTTGGTAAGTACATCTGAAGGACATAACAGACCTAAGAACAGTAAATAATGTATGACAAAATAGCCATGTCTGAGTCTGTCGACCAGAATAGGGCCCTATGTATGAGGGGGTGCCTCATACATGGACCATACTTCATGGCACATGTGCACTGCAAACCCACAAGTCACACATAGTAAGAAAGGCAAACCCATTGTGCCTTTGAATGGTGTAAAGATCCAGAGCAATGCAAAGTTGTGCAAAATGTAGTATTGCATCACTGTGAGCAAGGGAGGTGTTACATGGCTGTTGTGTGTGTGTGTATCCTCATGCACCTCCCATGGTGCATGGGGTATATCATGTACCCCACACCAGGTAACCTGTGAAATGTGCCAAATATATTGCATTTCCCAAGTTATGTGTACCAAGGAAAAATAACTTAAGTCACCAAGACATTCTTTCAATCTATGTGTTGTGCATTCCGTGACACACATTCATAGACTAGGTTTCATACCCTGTGCAGGAAGGTGGACCCTCCTACACAAATTCAACCCCCCATTAAATGCAGGCACATGAACACCATGTTGCAAGTGTGCCTGTCTCTGTGCTAGGCAGCTCATTGTGTGCCAGTGCAGGTTGAAACGTCAGGGGTGTACTTTTTGGTCTAAATACTGTTCACCACTACCCTTTCTCAGTGACACAGTGCCGTGCTGATAGGTGACTTGCTGCACTGTAAAGGGACACATTCCAAAATATCTGGGCCATTGTGTCATGTGCACATAGTGGGCTCAATGTACTGCAATGTATGCACAATGATGTCCCACATTGACATACACTCACTAATTTCTCAATGGCAGTAGGTACAGAACATCAGTGACTAGTAAAGTGTCATTTCACTCTGGGTGAATGAATGAAACCACATCATATGCATTGAGCAATTAATCATGATTAAAGAATGTAGTAGTCCAGAAAAGCCAATATGAGTGCAAAGGCAACACAAAAGAGAAGGATGAGACAAGTGTCTCCTCAATGGTGTACCTACTCTCTGTATCAGTTAAGGCACAACATTTTCATGGGAGTGAGAACATGTATTGTGAGAATGAGCAAGCGTGTCACACATGCCAGTATTCTTGTATGTTGATGATAGTATCAGAAGCAACACAGGAAGAAGTCCTTTGAAAGGCCATGTGGGACATCCAATGTCAGTGTATGCCCCAGACATGGGTACATTGCAATACTGAATAACAATATGGCATCAACAGTACAAAACATACAAATGTCTCAGCCACACTGATGGTCCACATACAGATATACATTTAGGTTTACAGCTACATTGACTGATGCAACCAATGTGATGGCACACCTGTTATGTGGTGTAAGTTTTCCAAGTGAAAAGTCTAACACAATGCTGGCCAACATGGCAGACATGGGTCACCAAGATGCAATTGCATGCAACCAGGACGAGCCACCACATTGTTCTCAGAATACCAATCTCAACATTAATTTGTCATAACAATGATGATAGAATCATGACATACAGGTACACAATCTCCTACAAGTTACAGTAAAACACATACACGTGAAAGACCCATATATAGTGCCCAGGTCTGTGGCAGACAGATATGTATTACTATATCAGTGTGTCCTACGTAGAGATGCTCCACAATGCAATACCTATGTGTAAATCCCAGTGCACCATGACAATTTCTCTGATGAAAAGCAGCTGCTGAAGGCTGACAAAAAATTATACAACTAGCCAACATGTTTGGAATGCACTACATGTACTCACCAAAATCACTTGCTAAAGTAAGTGAACAATACAAATGCTCAGTCATTTGTCAGGTAGTGTAGCAACAACATCAGTGGTTCCACAGGAACATATGTATGTGTGAGTATGAAACAGGTTGGTACTGGCACAGCTTACCTAAGTATCAGGCCATGCACCTCTTTTGCAATGAAACAGAGAACTTGAAGAGACATGTGGCATAAACTGGAGACAATTGTCAATGTAACTAATATTGTCATATACTGGTAGCAATGAGTGTGAGCCATTCAGTACACATAAAAGATATTTACAGAAATGTTGATGTAACAATCACCTTCATAATTGACTGAATTGTCTTATATTCTAATTTCAGCTGATTAAGGTTATGGACTACAGCTGTCAGTCATGAGCCCATTTGGACCTCCCCAGACAGTGTAATACATCTCACCTGTGACTTTCTTCAGGAGTCAGACGAGACTACAAAGATATGTTCCCAACTTCCCAAACCCTACCCAAAAGGCCTAACTGGGCAGACAGGAAGGAGGGGATGGAAGAGAAGGCAACAGGATTCTAGACAGTCCTGGCTAAAGAGGATATTTTTCAGGGAATTCATCCAAGTGCTTGTTCCTAAGGACAAAGTAAAATATTCAATTATATTACTTCTCACATCTCTAGTCCTCACTAAGTGTCTATTTTCTACTATATAAATATGTACCTGAACTTACCTTTCTCTCGTCTTAAATGGTAGGTGGAGATTGTGTGGTTATGGACAACTAAAAATCAGGAAACACATCACAATATAAACCACCTTATATATATATATATATATATATATATATATATATATATATATATATATATATATATATATATATATACATATATATATGTATATATATATATATATATATATATATATATATATATATATATATATATATATATACATGTAAAATCTAGAAGTCTAGTCTTTTCCCAATAGCATACCTTTATACCCCCTTCAGATGGCAAACATTTGAATACTTCTATGAGGTGGAGGAAAGACAAAACATCACTAGACAAAAAAATCAATAACAACCCAAATAACCCGCAAATACTTACATGCATTACATCATTCACAATTGTATAATGGCATCAGTAAGCTTTTGTATCTCAGGATTTCCCAACATTCTCCTCTGTCTGAGTAAATGCATGTGCATACGCAGCAACAGTTTTTTTCCTACTTAGACATAATAAACTTCGTATGTCTTTTTCCTGTAGGTATTTGGTTTGCAACAGTTCCAGAGGGAGAAGAAAAGAACAAACCCTGAACACACATGAAATCAAACTTCATGCAGAACCAGATAAGTAGAACTCAGTTTTTTTTTTTTACAGTGAACCAAAATCACAGCACAGGAGCACGTTATCCCCAGTGTTGACAGTTCAGCTTTTCTTGCTTCTTTTCTTTTGCAGATGCTGCTGGAATTACTAAGTCAAACGTCCAGACATCTGTGACCACCAAAAAATATGACAAACAACACCAAAGCACCCGGAGGAAAAGAAGCAGAGATGAGGCTGCATGGGGCACTGAGCAAAAACGGCGACAGCAACTATGACGAACAAAGAAGCTGGAAGAATAAGGTAAGTATATGCGCACAGGAAAAGGGGACCAGGAAAAACTAGAATGACAATCAGTTTGCCAAAGAAGGTAGCGCGCCCCACCCCTCAGCATTGCCTGGAGAGGGTGAGTGTGCACAATCCTGACAGACAGAGGCTGAACATCAGTACAACCAGGCACTGGGCAAGATCAGGGGTATTGTCGAGAGAATGTTTTGTGAGCTGAAGTCTAGCTTTCACTGCTTGAACGTGTCAGGAGAGAGATTGCAGTCCTCCCTCCCTCCGGTGTACAAAATAATACTGGTATGTTGCATCCTGCACAACATATGTGTAAGGACAAATGTCCCATGGGATGTGCCCCATGAGGAGACGGAAGCAATGGAGGAGGATGAGGATGAGGACAGAGGAGAAATGGAACACACCATGGCGGGTAGACAGCAATGCAACTACTTTGTACAGAACTTATTTTCCTAAATGTTTGGTTACTGGATGGACTAAATCTGAAATATGGATTGATTTCAGCAAAATGTAAATACATTGATATACACTATTTTTGTGTTTGCAATTTTATGTCACAACCCTCGCATCTTCTCAACTTTATTTACGCCTATACAAAAGGTCTGTAGTTGGGTGGGTACACTCAACATCATGTAACTCAAAATATGTGTCGATATCAACACCGTTTGCCTAAGCAAGATATACAAAACTGAAATCTAGCAGTGTGAAACAGTGTGCACATCCTGAGAGTGTATGTGCTGCTACTGTGTGTGCAGCTACAGGCCCTAGGCCACATTCCAAAGTAAGTGTATCACCAAAGAATGTGCGATGACTGAGTGTGTGTCCTGCAGTTCATGTTTGTCATGCACTCACCGTGCCCCAACCGGAGATAAGATAATGAAGCCGATGCTGGACCTCCTATCCCTCTCAGCTCTACACAGCATCAAGGAACAAAAACTCCTTATATCCCCCTACTCCTGGGAGGAAGGGGGTTTAAGATCAAATAACAAAAAGAGACTTGCGTTACTTGATCTGCTCTGCGGATCTGCAACCCAGCATAAAAGGACATGTTGCTCCAGAGGGCTTCTGTGTTTGTGAGGTAGACGTGCAAAGGACCAGATCCACTGGTTTTGCAAAGTCACAGTACACTGGCAATAATAAGAGGAGGAAGTTACCATTAGTACACTACCAGGCCTACACATACATTGACAATGCATCATCTTTAGTGACACACACTTACAGGCTTCTTCAGAAACACAGCATGTGAGCAGAATATTCAGGACCACAGATTGTAATATATGAGACTTCAAAAGACAAACTCAAAATACTGATTGGCATTTCCAACACTCCCAGGAATCCCTTGAAATACAGATTGAAGTTACTGACACTCAAAAGGTTCAACTCAGAACACAGGTTGGAGTTAATGGCACTTTTCAGGTTAGATTTGAAAATACAGTCTTCGTTATAAGGTTCATACAAATATCAAGAGCTCTGAAGTGGTTTCTCTTGGCACTACTGTTCAACAGAGACACACGGACCCAAAATCTTGAGTAATTCTCATTTCAAGCGCAAATGTAACAAGAAGGGTCCGGAGCAGGAACTGACAGAGTGCGCTGGAGGAAATCACAGAGATGGACGGGAGACAAGTCTATAGTCTTGAGGAAGCTGATACTCAGTCCTGCTTACGACTATAGACAGATTAGTGCCACTAACCTGATATCAAGTACTTAGCCTAGTTCTTCCACTTTTCAGAAGTTCAAATAAGATTTTGAGGCCTTGGCTCAGGGAGTCGCTGGGGAACTGGAACAGCTGTGCAGGAGGCTGATATAAAGGAGGCAATGAGGGAGGTGGATCCACGGGAATCACCGGTTCAACTTGGACTGCAGAGGACCAGAGCACCACTCTCGTTTGGCTGATTCTTCAGGTGAGCTGGACGGGTGAAGCTTGTTCCGCAGGGACCATAGACCAAGCAAGGGCCTTGGGTTTGGGCCTGGTATATATACCAAGTTCAGTGTCCAATAGATGTAGCAGTTCATGTGGGTTATGTAGAGGACGTGGCAGCCTGGAAGGTTCTCTAAGACTCCTAAATGAAAAATGTGTTATTACACTGGCTTTGACCTTACAGGAAGGGCAGGTGCAAACTGACAGCTAGAACCAATTAACCAGGAAACAAATGTATTATTCAAGTTCAAACGTGCACAAAGGAAAACAACTCAAAGACCATAGAAGCAGTGGGTGCAAAGTACTCATTGGTTCACAAGTTCTGAGGGACATTTGCTGTGACTCAAGAGCCATAGAATCACAGATATTGGGGAACAATGGCCATGGAATCATAAGCGCCATAGTACGCCACAGGGGTGAGGCAACAAACTATAAGGAATCTGAGGTTTTCTGGAACATCCGTCATGGTATTATAGTGCCCCATAAAGGGCCGCAGGGGTAACACAACATGAGCCCTGCGCACTAGGCCCATTACACAGGGGTCAAATTAGGGTGTTATGACAATGACATTAGTTTCTGTCTTACATATGTGGATCACAGTATAGTCTAGATGATATCCTGTGAGTGGAAACAGAGGGTCATATTATGGACATGGCCACACATACAGTACAGATAGTCTCCCTACACCACAGCTATGTATGCGAGCACATAGCAAGAATTGTACGGTATCTAACATAACACTTTAAAATGTTGCTTCTTGACCTGTGTAGGAGCTGGATTGGCTACTTAGGGCCAATGCAGACACACGTTCCCCTTGAAGCAAGGATGCAACTGTTACATGCAGCAATGGATTTGACCGTGATGGCGCGTCTTACTGATAACAAAAATATGCTGTTAGCCCTAGTGCTCCATCTATGTGTGCGTGCTGTGCACAGGACACAAATAAAGTTTAAGTTTAATGAATTTATAGGTCGCATGGCTACCTGGAGGCTTCCCAGCGCTAAGGTGGAGGAATTAGACTCTGACATGGTCTATGCTGTGAATAAGAATGTCTTCAACTTCTTCCGAAATGCAGATTCTAATTGTTCCTGCCAGAGATCCAGAGGGAGCGTGTTCCAGAGGCACGCGGCTTTAGCTGAGAAAGAACTACCTCCCCAAGTTACTTTCCTGAAAAGAGGGATGATCACCAGTGCGGCAGATGAAGACCTAAGTACCCTCTGAGGGATATAGGGCGTGATAATCTTACTAAGAAACAGAGGACCTTTGTTATGAAGGGCTTTGTGTGTCCTGCAGATAGCTTTGAAATTAATCTGTTGTTTAATTGGGAGCCAATGAAGAAAGGCCAATGCTGGTTTAGCCGACAAATGTCTGGGTGTGTTCATAAGCAGGCGTGCAGCGGCATTTTGCACAACCTGCAGTCTATTTATTACATAGTTTGGAGAGCTGAGGAAAAAGGAATTGAAGTTAAGATGAGATGTTACAGGCTAACTACATGTGATATCACTCCGGTGAAGGTCGTAGTCACTGACACATTGCAGGTTTACCTGGTGTCATCTGTCAAATGCACATATTTCCATCAGATGTGAATGACTTTTCCACATGGAAACGGCAAGAAATACTTCTTTGGTGCAGAGTAATGGAATGCAGATAATTGTTATATATAGTGGCACTCAATATTCATCACATTTGTTTGGTCTACTCAAGCTAGACTCGAGGTGCCCAAACTATAGGCAAACAGACTTAGCAAAGAAAGTTTCCAAAGTGCATTGTGCATGTGCCACACATTTGCCTCTGACACAATGCCCAGACTGTAGATGTGTCAGTACCACAAGATTCCATTGTGGAAGTTGGCTAGTTTAGTGTGCTAATTGATGTCTGCCCCACAATCACAGGTGTCAGGTTGGCGTAACAGTCCTATCATATCTATCCAGTTAATTGGTAAGCAGAATTCCACATACACTATTGACTGGCTAAACAAGCCAGTCTCTGTGCTTCCCTGAGTGTGTATTGCATCCGTAACAAATCCAATGGCAGATATGCAGACATATTGTTTGAATTTAGGTTTTGCACATAATAGTTAATACAACAGTATATTTCATAGGCATAGCAATGCGATATACTTGACCAAAAAGATCCTAGTCCGCAGCTACCTATGTTCACCTAAGCATGCTACAAACCACAAAAGCAACAAAATGTTTGGAGTGTCTCTACACATCACCATATGTATGTGTTTTTCACATACAAATATTGTCACTCAGTATGTCAGCACGATGAAGACAAAAACCCACACATAGGCACACTTTTACCAAATGACAAACCACACATCTGCATTGCACAATTCACTACAGTGTAACACAGACAATAGGCCAGTTGTGTGAGTCAGAACCCACACATTGACCTATTTGCATGTCACATTGCAACCATAGAGTTGGTCATAAGTCGCGCATCTGTGTCAAAGCACTGAAAAAGCATTGTGCCTAATGCGTTGTGCATCAAACACATATTGGCTATTTCAGTACTGATGAGTCATAAAAAATTATGCATCTGTTTGAAGCGCGTGGGATGCAGCCAGGAACTGACAGAGTGGGCGCGGCAGGCTGCAAACTAGGAAGCCTCAATAAACTTTCACTTACTCTCTGTTAGTCTGTGCTTTTTGCTTCACTTTTTTTTTGTCTGAGAGAAAAGTGTGCATTTTGGTATTGTCAATGTGTGTTGTGTCCTTATTTTGTCTCCATCCCATACATATATTGTCCTGTGTCATTGTTTTGTATTGTTATTTGTCATTGTCCTGTGGGTGTACATCTTGTTGGGTTTTGTCTGTTGAGGTAGTTATAGTCTGTAGGGGGTTACATTGAAAATAGTATGTTTGTATTTTTGGGTAGGGTTGGGAATACTTCTGGGAGACGCCACAATTTTGCCGAACTACAGTTGTGAGGGCTCATATTGATCATTGTACACTACCTCCCTAGCATGCTTGTGGCAGAGTGAGACAGGGCTACCCTGCACATGACAAGAAGGACCGATGGGAGCAGGTGTGCTAGCACCTTGAGCAAATCCTTCAGGTTGCACGGCCAACCCACTAGTTGGGGGACATCATGTCAAGGGAAGCTGATGTGATTGACTTTCTGGGACGTGAGATTAGTGGACCTGTCGGTATGTATGTATGTTCATTTGGCATATTGTGATGTACCCTTATCCGGAATGCAAAACAGAAACATTGATTATACTTCATTTGTTTTTTTCAACAATATAGCATTGTGCAACAAGTATATCAGCATAAATATATATGAAGAGATGATGTCAAGTAAGGAAATTGAGGACCTTGTTGATGTGAATTTGGCGCAGGCCAGCAGAGCAAGTAGCCTTCAGGAGCTGCCTGAAGCCTAAGTGTGAAGGCAGGAGTGCACCGTTTTCATCCAAGATGGTGCATTCCCATCCCTTACCCCAGCACTGGCATTGTTTTGGCAGAATAGCATCAACACACGCACCCTTGCATCAAGGTGCAAGAGTGCCTGTGTTGTTGCTAGAATTGTGTTTGTGCTGGAAGGGCCAACTACCTGCACAAAACAATCCTGTATTCCTTTCTCCTCTTTCTATGTGTGCTGCAGATTGCAGCACACATGTAAAGGGGGGAAAATGAGAAGAAATCGAGTCATATCTCTCCTCATTGTCCCTCTCCTGGGGAGCCATAAGGTTTTTGTGCATCCCTAGGTGTTTATGGTTTTGTAAATCTGAAGAAGCGTAAATATTCATGGGTGTTGCGTGGGAACAACCATCACAAGGCCCATGTAATGCCTCCCTAGTGTAGAGTAAGGCAATGCAGCTCTTTGTGCTGCCTTGCCTTACTACATATCTATGAGGCCATTCTAAGCCACCAAAAGTGGCTTTGCATGACCTCATGTATATGATTTTGTGATCAGCGCACTGGAGCATCACTAAAAGTGAAGCTAGTGCAGCACAAGAGGCTCATTATTTTGCCTCTTAATTACTCCTAGGGTCAATATTGTCACCCATGTTTCATGGTACACTGGACTCTGCCAGTATGTTACCCAGTATTGCTCAATCAATGAGATCCTTGATGCATGCTTCAGGCATGACATGATGGATACCAGGACCCCAATGCTACCAGTAAGTGTAATTAGTACATGTATTTACTATTATAATGTCTGTGTATATTCTATGTGGAAATGATCAACTGTTATGTTTGATGGGAGGTAACACCCAGCTACCATCAATCAGCTGTCAGTCTGTGATTCAGTACAGACCCTGCTCAAAGTTTGTTTAGGACAACTCATGGACTAAGGCCCTTATTTTCAGGATTTTGGCATAGAGCAGCGCAGCAAGTCACCTGGTTGCACTGCCCTACGCCAAAGTGAATGGGTAGGAATGTACTTTGTGCAATACCATGCATTCCTGTATTTTTTCCCTGTGCTGGCGTTGTTTTGGCAGCCTAGTGCCAACATAGGCACCTCTGCACCATGGTGCAAGGTTGCCTCCGTTACATGCAGGATGTTTTTCAATCCTAAGAGGAATTTCCCTCTTTCTATGTGTGCTGCAGAATGAGCACAATGAGCACAAAAAACGAGCCAAAGTAGAGAATTTGTGCTTCTCCAGCTTTGTCTGAATTTGTAAATCTGGGGCAACAACAAATCTATGGGTGTTGCATTGAAACACCCACCGCAAAGCCCACAGAATGCCTCCTGAGCACAGAGTAAGCCAACGCAGCAAAGTTGTAGCATTGCTTTACTCAAAATTTATGAGGCCAATCAAAGTCACACAGGGTGGCTTTAGGTGGCTTCATAAATCTGATTCAGAGCCCTACTTAATGTAGTGACAAAAGTCATAAATAACCCCCTAAGAATTTTGAGACTATAAGGTGTATGTAAGCAGGCCCACAGGAATTAAACACCTTTCAGTATGTACCGAGAGTTTCACATCTATAGTTATGTTGTTTTGGGCACAGTGAGCATCAGCTGGCACACACGCTGCATGTATTCTACACAGACACATTGGCGGTCATTCTGACCTCGGCGGTAAAAGGCGCTTACCGCCGGTCAGAAGACCGCCATAACACCGCCGCGGTAAACCGCCACGGTCATTCTGACCCGCAACTGGCAAACCGACAAAAACCCGACATCCACAAGAGTCCGCCACACCAAAGGTCAGCGAAAAAATGGCGATGACCAAACCTCCACCGCCACGCCAACAGAAATACGCCCATACCATTCCAACCCACAAATCCACGCGGCGGTCTTTCAAACGCGGTATTCCATTGGCGGTACACACCGCCGCGGTCAAAATACACACACACATAGAAAACTCTGCCACATTGGTCAGTTTGAAATACACACACCTGATACACATACTAACACCACTCCCACACACCCAACACAATATAAAACACACACCCACATCCCCCACATGCCCCTACGACCCGGAATCATTGACGAAGGCTAGAGAGAGAGCACAGAATAGACAATCCCACAACACAGAGGCACACAACACCATCACCCACACAGAATCCACGCACCAAACACCACACACCACCACACGCAACACACTCATCACCACAAACGCCACCCCGCACCTCAACCACACCACCCCATGGCACCCCAAAGACACCCCAGGTTCAGTGACGCAGAACTCAGGGTCATGGTGGAGGAAATAGTCCGTGTAGAGCCCCAGCTCTTCGAGGCACAGGTGCAGCACACCACCATTGCCAGGAAGATGGAGCTATGGCAAAGGATAGTGGACAGGGTCAACGCGGTGGGACAGCATCCACGCAATCGGGACGACATCAGGAAGAGATGGAGCGACCTACGGGGGAAGGTGCGTTCCATGGTATCAAGGCACAACATTGCGGTGCAGAAGACTGGCGGCGGACCCCCACCTACTCCCCCAGAATTTACTGCGTGGGAGGAGGAAGTCTTGCACATCCTGCATCCTGAGGGCCTCGCAGGAGTAGGCGGAGGAATGGACTCTGGTAAGGCAAATCTTCACTACTGCATCCCACCCCCACCCCACCTGCATGCCAAATCATACCCCCACCCTCACCCCCTTCCCCCTCACACCAACCCCTAGCAAAAGGCTCACCATCGCAACCCACCCATCCCAACACCAAGCCCTGCATGCGACCACAAAGCATGGACACCCATCACCAAAGCATGCCCACTGCACACACACATCACCCCCACAAGCCACCCTCACAAAAGCCCCCACAAGGAAATGCCTGCACTTGGGTACACGGACACCCACCCATCACACGAAATGCCACACACAGAAGCAACAACCATACCTTTATACCCCTGCAGGACCCGAACGCCACCACACCGCCACAGAGATGTCCATCCCACCCCCAGAAGAGGCCCCCAGCGATGACAGCAGCTCGGTCTCCCTGGAGCCAGACGACCAGCCCGGCCCATCGGGGACCTTTGGACAGTCGGTTCCCCACAGACAGCCACAGGCTACACCAGACCCAACCCCCTCTGGGAACACCAGCACAGCTCCCACCCAGCGGGCCCATGCCTCTGTCTCCAGGACACGTCAATCAGCGGTGTGTCCACCACTACAGGGCACCCAGGTTGACCCACCACCCCAACAACAACAGGGACCTGGGGGCAGTGGTAGTGGGCACACCGTCCAGGGGACAGAGGCCCAGGAACACAGGGGAACTGGGAGGGCTGCTGTGCGACAGGGGGGGGACAGGCCCGGGGAACCGACTCTCCAAGAGGCCCTCTCCTCCATCATGGGAGCATACCACCGCTCCCAGGAGACGATGGCGACGGTACTGGCCCGGTTCCAGGAGATCCAGGAACTGCAGGAGGAACGGTACATGGGGTTCAGGGAGGAACTGAGGAACATCGGTTCCGCAATGGGGACCATCGTCCTGGCCCTTACCCAGATCGTCACCACATTGCGGGACCATGTGGCACCCCAAAGGGCCCCATGTCACTAGCCCAGGCCAGGAACAGCCTACCACCTCCGCCGGCGCAAGTGGACAGGAGGCCCCCACACAACGACAGGCCACCAGAACCCCACCTCCTGCAGAAGAAGAACCACCCGCAAGCGGAACCTGAGATCTCACAAGAAGACAGAGTAGGATTGCAAGACCCCCGCCAGCCTAAGATACCCCCTGATGTCATCCCACTGTCCCACATTGTCACCCTGTCCAACTTTGAACTGCCCCTGCTCCATCCTTCCCCAGGCATATGGACAATGCACCTGTGCGACTGAGAACTGGACTCTGCCATGGACATTTCTCCACCCCCACCCATCACCGTTTCCCAATCATGTACCCATATGTAGCACTTAAAATAAATGACTTATTCCACTTAAAAAAACAGGAGTCTGCTTGTATTTTCAACAAATGTATTACACATAACGGTGCAATAATGTCCAGTTACTTTGTGATGACAACATACCAATCTCAATAAGCTTTAGTCCATGGGCAAACAAAGCTGATGTCAGGCAGTGGGTCATACAGCTCTGAAAAGGGAAGGGAAATTCACGAATCAGTTACCAGGAACTGGGGGGAAACACAGACAGTGGAGACGCATGAGGCCTTCAGTAAATGTAAAATGGGGTGGCTGATTCTTACCTGGGTGCTACTGAAAGTATTGTTGTATGACTGTCTCCCTGTTGTCCATGTCGTCCCCGTCGTCTTCCTCCTCTTCACTCTCCACAGGCTCCACAGCTGCTACAACACCACCATCTGGACCATCCTCCTGCATCAAAGGCACCTGGCGTCGCAATGCAAGATTGTGAAGCATACAGCAGGCCACGATGATCTGGCACACCTTCTTTGGTGAGTACATGAGGGATCCCCCTGTCATATGCAGGCACCTAAACCTGGCCTTCAGGACCCCGAAGGTCCTTTCTATGATCCTCCTAGTTCGCCCATGGGCCTCATTGTACCGTTCCTCTGCCCTGGTCCGGGGATTCCTCACTGGGGTCAGTAGCCACGACAGGTTGGGGTAACCAGAGTCACCTATTAGCCACACACGGTGTCTCTGTAGCTGTTCCATCACATAAGGGATGCTGCTATTTCGCATGACATACGCGTCATGCACTGACCCAGGGAACTTGGCATTTACATGGGAGATGTACTGGTCAGCCAAACAGACCACCTGGACATTCATCGAATGATAACTTTTCCTGTTTCGGTACACCTGCTCACTTCCACTGGGGGGAACCAAAGCCACATGGGTCCCATCAATGGCACCAATGATGTTGGGGATATGTCCAAGGGCATAGAAATCACCCTTCACTGTAGCCAATTTGCCCACCTCAGGGAAAATAATGTAGCTCCACATGTATTTCATCAGGGCAGACAACACTCTGGACAAAACCTTAGAAAACATAGGCTGAGACATCCCAGATGCTATGGCCACTGTTGTCTGAAAAGACCCACTTGCCAAAAAATGGAGTACTGACAGAACCTGCACCAGAGGGAGAATCCCTGTGGGTTGGCGGATGGGGGACATCAGGTCTGGCTCCAGCTGGGCACACAGTTCATGTATGGTTGCTCTGTCAAGCCGGTATGTAAGTATGATGTGTCGTTCTTCCATTGTCGACAGGTCCACCAGCGGCCGGTACACGCGAGGATTCATCCTTCTCCTTACAAGTCCCAGCGGACGGTGCCTAGGAAGGACAACATGGAGCACACAGTCAAGCAACCCACAGGTTCGTTCACACAGCTTGCACAGTACACAAATCGCGATGCATTGAATGGCTTGTATGAGTGGCAATGCAAGGCCTAGGCCTGTGTGACGCAGTAGAAATCACGCCATGTGGGCCCTTGAAATGGCGGCTGCCTGACCTGTGAAGTATGACAGTGGGATGTGAGGTCACTGCGCTGGCGTGGCACACCGTGGCGGTAGGCGGTCGAAGACCGCGGCGCAAAGCAGCATTGGTTAACATTGAACCCTATGGCTCTCAGGAGCCAATGACGATGTGCGCCGGCGGTACGCACCACCGCGGTACGCACCGCCGCGGGCGTGACCGCCATTTTCTATCTGCTTAATCACTCGAGACCTGATCATCCACAGGAGAGGACCTATACTGCAAGTGCTGCTGTGACCTCGGTCTGGGAGATACAATGGCTGCTGCGACTGGGGAAAGGGCCCCTGCCTTCACTTCCGAAGAATTGGAGAAACTTGTTGATGGGGTCCTCCCCCAGTATGCGCTACTCTACGGTCCTCCAGACCAACAGGTTCGTACACAGGGTGCACGTTGAATGGGCTATGCTTGTGTTGAGTGGGGTGTATGTAAGATGGTGGGGAGGGCAGCGAATGAGGAGTGCAACGCACGAAAGATGAGAGCATGTGCCACATGGCAAGGTTGGGGAGGGGGGGGCCACTCACATTGACCAGGCAGAAAACTGATGCGATTTCTTTTCCCACCCTGTACATGTCACATAGGTCAGCGCCCATCAGAAGATCGACATTTGGCGTGCCATCGCCAAGGACGTCTGGGCCCTGGGGGTCCACAACAGACGGGGCACCCACTGCCGAAAGAGGTGGGAGGACATCCGCCGCGGGACCAGAAAGACCGCCGAGTCTCTGCTGGGGATGGCCTCCCAACGTAGGAGGGGTGCCAGCCGCCAATTGACCCCCCTGATGTCCCGGATCCTGGCGGTGGCCTACCCCGATTTGGATGGGCGCGTGAGGACATCACAGCAGACATAAGGGGGTGAGTATCAGCACATTCTGCTATCTTTGTCTGCAGGGAAGGTGTCTGGGTGGGGGAGGAGGGCTGTGGCTATCTCCAGGCCAGGGCGCATTCTGTAGGCTAGGCCCCTCCGTTAGACACAGCCCTGTGCCCCCGCCCCCCACCTCTGTAGGGTGCCAAGTACAGCTATCCATGGTCCGGCCTCACCTATGTGTGCATTTGTCGTCCATAGACCGGTAGGACTAGTCACAATAACTGAGTAGTGTACCCCCATTGCGCGGCCTAGTTCAGGGGGCTTCTGTGTCTGTCCTCTCCGACAACGGTGTTGCCAATACATGCACTCAACCTGTCTTCATTTCTCCACCCCCCCCCCATTTTCTTTGTCTTCCTGTTCATGTGTGCATTAGCATCATCTGGTGGAGGAGAAGTGGCATTGGAGCACGAGGGAGCTGCATCTCACATGGCCCCGGAGGGCCATACGACAGACTCCGAGTACACCAGTGAGACGGAGGGCGAGTGGAGCTCCACAACGGGGACCCGTGGAGACGTCAGCGACACCGACACGTCCTCGGAAGGGAGCTCCCTAGCGGTGGCGGCAACATCCGTGCCCACCGCCACAACAGGTACAGCCGCCACCCAGCGCACCAGCCCCGCCCTCCCAGCAGCCCCTCAGCCTTCGCTCCGTGCCTGCTCGCCCAGGAAGGCGGGCATCTCCTTCGCCCCAGGCACCTCAGGCCCTGCCCCAGTTACCCCTGCTGCCCTCAGTGAGGAGGTCATTGACCTCCTCAGGACACTCATTGTTGGGCAGTCTACCCTCTTGAATGCCATCCAGGGTGTAGAAAGGGAGGTGCATCAGAGCAATGCATACCTGGAGGGCATTCATTCGGGTCAGGCTGCCCATCAGCGATCGTTCAACGCTCTGGCCTCAGCACTGACGGCAGCCATTGTCCCTGTCTCCAGCCTCCCTCTTCTAACTCCCTCCACCCAGTCCCAGTCTCCTGTTCCTCTGCCTATCCCATCCACACCATCAGACCAGCCTGCACACACCTCTACACCCAAGGGCAGCTCATCCAGACATAAGCACCACAGATCCCACAAGCATTCACCCAAGCAACATCCAGATGCAGACATGCCAACAGTCACTACCACCTATGTGTCCCCCACCTCCTCATCTCCCCCCTCCCTCCCTGTGACGTCTCCACTCACACCTGCATGCACACCACCATCAGCCAGTACTTCCATCACCAGCACACCCTCCATTACAGTCCGCACACTTGCAGTCACCACCCCCACTGCCATTTACACGTTCCCTGTGTCCTCTCCCAGTGTGTCTGTCACCCCCTCTTCCAAAGCACACAAACGCAGGCAGCCACCCACCCAACAGCCATCCACCTCACGACAGCCTCCGTCACAAGCACCTGCACCCAAAGGCAGCACACTTGACTCTCCTACAACCACATCCTCTTTCTCCACTCCCAAACCCACTACACCTACCCGTCCCTGTCCTTCCAAAGTCCTTTTCCTTTCCAACCTTGAACTCGTTCCAATCACTGACCCACCCCCTCCATCTGGTAAGACCAAGAAAAGCACCTCAGCCACCACCAGCCCTGCATCTACTGTGACCATAGTACAGGGCTATTGGAGTCCACCAGATCCTAGGGCAGGAACATCGGCCAGCAGCAAGGGGACAGCTAGCCCCCCCTGGGAAGAGGACAAGGAAGAAAAAGGCCCGGCGCGACAAGCCTGAGACGGCTGCCACCAAGGACAGTAGCCTTGCCCCGTCACCTGCCACATCATCCAAGGGAGGCAAGGGCCACAGAGCTCCAGCGAAGGAGGGCAAGGGCAGCAGGGCGGAGAAGTCAGGCAGCAGGCGAGCTGCCCAGGAGGTCCCCACCAGCCCCATCCCGGGTGTGACGGACGACACCCACGGGCCCAGGACTCCATCACAGGAGGGCGCCGCGACCGCAAGTTCGGATGGGGAATGAGCAGGAAGTCTTGCCCAGGTCTGGCTCCCTAGACACACAGGACAAGCACCGCTGAACAGGGCCCCGCCGGGGCAAGCACCGCTGAACGGGCCCCGCCGGGCCAAGAACCGCTGAACAGGGCCCCGCCGGGGCAAGCACCGCTGAATGGGCCCCGCCGGGCCAAGAACCGCTGAACAGGGCCCCGCCGGGGCAAGCACCGCTGAACAGGGCCCCGCCGGGGCAAGCACCGCTGAACGGGCCCCGCCGGGCCAAGAACCGCTGAACAGGGCCCCGCCGGGGCAAGCACCGCTGGACAGGGCCCCGCCGGGAGGAGCACCGCTGAACGGGCCCCGCCGGGCCAAGAACTGCTGAACGGGCCCCGCCGGGCCAAGAACCGCTGAACAGGGCCCGCCGGGTGGAGCACCGCTGAACAGGGCCCCTTCATCTCAAGCACCGCCCCGCTGGGCCCTTCATCTCAAGCACCGCTCCGCTGGGCCCCGCCGTCTCAAGCACCGCTCCGCTGGGCCCTTCATCTCAAGCACCGCTCCGCTGGGCCCCGCCGTCTCAAGCACCGCTCCGCTGGGCCCTTCATCTCAAGCAGCCCTCCGCTGGGCCCCGCCGTCTCAAGCACCGCTCCGCTGGGCCCCGCCGTCTCAAGCACCGCTCCGCTGGGCCCTTCATCTCAAGCACCGCTCCGCTGGGCCCTTCCTGTCAAGCACCGCTCCACTGGGCCCGCCGTCTCAAGCACCGCTCCGCTGGGCCCTTCCTGTCAAGCACCGCTCCGCTGGGCCCCGCCGTCTCAAGCACCGCTCCGCTGGGCCCTTCATCTCAAGCACCGCTCCGCTGGGCCCTTCATCTCAAGCACCGCTCCGCTGGGCCCTTCATCTCAAGCACCGCTCCGCTGGGCCCTTCCTGTCAAGCACTGCTCCGCTGGGCCCCGCCGTCTCAAGCACCGCTCCGCTGGGCCCTTCCTGTCAAGCACCGCTCCGCTGGGCCCCGCTGTCTCAAGCACCGCTCTGCTGGGCCCTTCATCTCAAGCACCGCTCCGCTGGGCCCTTCCTGTCAAGCACCGCTCCGCTGGGCCCCGCCGTCTCAAGCACCGCTCCGCTGGGCCCCGCCGTCTCAAGCACCGCTCCGCTGGGCCCTTCCTGTCAAGCACCGCTCCGCTGGGCCCTTCATCTCAAGCACCTCTCCGCTGGGCCCTTCCTGTCAAGCACCGCTGGCCCATTGACAGTGCCGGTTCAGTGTCGAGCAGGGCTTCAGGGAGCACTCGGGGCACCATGCCTCCTCCAATCACAGTGGAGTCGGTAATCCATCTGATGGACTGTGGCTTTGCACCCCCCAGGATGGGACAGTGGGCATGGAGGCCCCTCGTGGATCTGGCGTCGTGGACTCATGTGGCTGAGGTGCCCCCCCTTCCCTTCCCCCTGAGGTGCCTGTGCTTTTATCATCTGATGCCCCTGCAGTGTTCTCTCCAATCGTATCTGGTCTCCTGTGTGGGCTTTGCCCATGTGTTTGTGCACATTGGCCCACGGACTATGGAACTTTGACGGAATGTGCAGGACTTTTGCCTATGGATATCTTGTGGACTATCTTCATTCCTTATTTTTTTATATTTTATATGGCATATTTGCCATTCCTTCTATGGAGCTATTTATACATATATTTTGTCGAAAATGTAAATTGTTTCTTTGCATTATTCCGGGGGGTTTGTGTGGTGTCACTCTGACTTGTTGCTCGGCAATGGGGTGTAGGTATTTGTGGTGGGGGGTGGGTGTATGGCGCATGTGTGTCCCCGTAATCTTTTCTCCTCCCCCTCCCCTGTGTCGTAGGTGCAGTACTCACCGCTGTCGTCTGCGCCGGCGTTCGTACTCCTGGTAGATGAGCAGGTAGACAAGAGCTGGTAGGATGTGTAATTCTGGCTCCATGCTGCCCTCCTTCCTCGTGGAGTGTGTATAGGTGAGCGTTTTCCCGTTCGTTGTCTGTTTCCGCCGTGTTTTTATCGGCGGGGCTCCCGCCCCGGAAAAGGTGGCGGATTGGTGATTTGTGATAGGGTGGGCGGTACATTGTCTGCCGCCTGCCTGTTGGCGGTGACCGCCGCGCTGTTTGTCGGTCCCGCCGTGACGGTCGGAGTGTTAATGTGGCGGCCTGTGTTGGCGGTTCCCGCCAGGGTTAGAATACCATTTTTTGGACCGCCGGCCTGTTTGCGGGTTGACCGCTGGTTTATCACCGACCGCCAGGGTCAGAATGACCCCCATAGTCCATATATCTATCCCTATTGCTGCTATTTGTTTTGTCAGGAACATATGATTGTCTTACAATGTCAGACTATTTCTCACAGACTTCATGTACATGTTTTTGCCTGTGCAAACTAAGTATTTCTCTTTTCACCCTAGACAACATAGCAGCAAATGAGATACACACTTTTGAAATGTGCCAGGAACGTTACCTACATGTGTGGAAAGTAGCAAGGTCATACAAGAAAATACAAAAACTGAATGTGCATGCAAGGGCTGCAGGGTCCTGGAACATTGCTCAAGCAACAACACAGGCAATGCCAACGTCACTCACTGGCCAGGACAGAGCAGGCCCGAACCAGCCCAGAACAGGGCCACACCAATCCATAGCAGGGCCACACCAAACCATAGCAGCCCCAAGCTGGCCCAAAGTGTACTAACACCAGCTTCCCATTGCAGCCAATCAACATCTGCCCACGTGGTCGCGGAGGCACACCCGAAGGGAATCAGTGTTCCTCTACACCATCCTCTAGGAATTCTGCAAACTTAACATGAAAGTGGATGCTATCCGTGAGGAGCAGGGCCATCAGCTCATCTGCTTATCCATCCTAGAGGAGGAAATAGAGCAGATGACACAACTGCTGTACACATTTTTAATTATATTTTGGTTTCAAGATATATTGTACTATTTTAGTTAGAAGGTAGATAGATTAGGTTTAGATAATGTAGTTTTTAGATTGTTATGATATCTTATTTATTTTAGTTTTTAGATATTAATAAGGCCTTAGTGGGTGGGGGATAATGTTAGGTTTGTTTATAAAAATACAAAAAATACAACAAAATATAGATTTGTTTAGATTTTAATGTGTAGGTAGCTAATGTTTAGGTGTAGTTTATGTTTGTATTGTGTGACTGTGTGTTAAGGGGGTAATGTTTCACATGTATCTTGTGCTAAGTATCTAGCATAGATTAAACTACATTTAGGTAGGTTACGGTAGTGTTAAGATAGGTTAGTGAAGGACAGGTAGGTTAAGTTAGTTTAGGCTTAGTTTAGATAGTGTTAGTTATTGTAGGATAGTTAGGTTTTGTTAGTGATTATAAAATTTTCATATATAAAAACGTATTCTTCTTTCACAAATGTGTAATAATTTACTGCGTAAGATTTGTTATAATTGCTTAGGTTGATTTGAGAACATTATGTAGGAATCCTTGCAGTGTCTGTAGATATGTGTCATTTTGAGAGACGCCTGTGGACAAGAGTCGGTTGAAGTTGCAATGGAGTCACTCAAGGTGTCTTCAGCATTCTTTGAGCACTGTAAATAGTGCTCTTTGTGTGAGTAGACGCCCAGGCCAACACAGATAGTCACATACTCTAGCACTGTGTGTAACAGTTATGCTACATGTGTAGTAGGGATGGATCTGTCAACGCACAGTACCCATTCCTGGCTGTCTTGGAAAACACACTGGTGCCTGCCACTTACTGGTGTCTGCCATTGTAATTGCACATAATTGTTTGCTGGTTAGTATCCATGAAAGTGTCTCCCGCCTGCCCAGAAAGGTCAATCATCCTTGGCATTGATTACTTGCGAAGCGTGACACTTCCTGCATGTGAATGTGTGCAACAACAGCTTAAGCTGGTAAACCATGATTCTCCTATTTCCTCTCACCCTAGGCATGTGTAGCTTGCTTCTTGGGTCTGTGATTTGGCTCCTAAGATTTTATATGTGTGTTTTATTGTACAATTGTGGTTACACTCACACTCAATGTATGTGATGGCTCTCAGAGGCAGAGGAACACATTAACTCTACATATTCCAGTGTGCCTTACAACAGTTGAACTTGGTGGTAACCACGTGCAAATTTTAAAAATGCATGTAAAGCACACATGCCCTTTTGACATGTGTGCACCTTACATGTTGTAAAAAAATGTTTTGGGGTACAGCAGAGGGGGCCTTAGGCCCCCAGCACCCTGGACTTTACATTTCCCAAAATTGCGAATTCCAGTTAGGAATTCGCAATTTGGGACATGCAAAATATTTGCAAATATGGGCCGACAGCCGCAAATATGATACATTGCATTTTGCGAATCAGAAATAGCGATTTCTTAAAAATCGCTATTTCTAACTCGCAAAAGGCTTTTTTGATACATCTGGCCCTTGGTGATCTGCAGAGTATCACACTTCTCTTAACTGAATCCCACTCACTTGTACTTGTACGAGTCCTCTGGCACTCTTCATTTAGATGCAGGGTTTTAACTTACTGTCACACACTGATGCCACCTAATCATACATTGACTCTCATTTGAAAACAACACCAACAGTAAAACGTACCATATGCAAGTAAAAAAATGGTTGCCCTTATTTGAGAACAATGGCTCAATCTGTGCCCCACATGCTAGTGGTAATGATATTCTCTGACATATATGTCCAAGAATTAGGCACACAACTAGGCCCATGCGGTTGGCCCTCCTATCTCGTCCTGTCCCTTCACTATTCCCTGTTTGACTTCCTCCTCTTTTGACATATGTGTCATAGTCAGACATTTCTTTGTCCAGCTCCCACATGTGATACATCATTACCCAGGTCCACATTCCATGTAGGATGTAGTACCTCCATGACCTCTTCTAATGCATCCCTTTGCAGCTGCTTCAACAGTTGTGACACTATAGGCCGCAGCAGGGCATGAGTATTGCTCAGGCTACCTTATAGTATACATATCACACTCACCTTCTTGCTATTCAATCCCTCCCCATTCAGACACAGTGACAGCTTAATGTGCTCAGCCATACCAAAAGTGCACTACAAGGGGCAAACCAGGCTCACACACCACCTATTCTTTCAACAAACATTCATGGTCCTCTGCTGTGCCTCACTTGCATTAACTACTACCCCAAGTATAAATTTGTAGTTGACAAGAGCTAATGTGCTCTCAACCTTGTCATAGAGCACCTGTGTGCTCTCATCCTACACATCATGACAACTACATGCAATGTAGTTTCATGTTGGGGAATGTACATGTAACTATTCGCATGATCCTACATGGTGAAACTTCACATACACCATAGATGAAGCCACTTTCAGGTGAGGAGTTAATCTTCTGTCAACCCCATATCAATACATTGTATTTAACAGCATGGGGCCAAAAGTAGACACAGTAACCTCATGGTGTAAGAAGACAAGCATTGACCCAGTTAGCATGGGCAGGATTCCAGTGTCCATGGGCCTGATTTACATCTTGGCAGTGTTACCCCAATCCGCCATGGCTTTCAGACCTGAAAATATTGTCAAGTCGACAGTGTTCCGCCTGCTGTATTTAGATGTATTGTGGCTGAGCCGCTGGCCGCCAGACCGCAGAGTCCATCCTAGCCATCAGGCTGGCGGGTGCCCGCAGACCATATTTAGATGTTACAGTCCTGCAGACGGTGTACTTACAGCAGTTTTCTGATGGGGGGAGCTCATCGCTGGACACAAAGGACATCGTACAATAGCACTGGCAATGGAATAGAGGTAAGTCACACACACACACACACAAACACACTGTACCTTAGCCATATGTGTCCCCCTGCAGAACACACTACACAACGCACCACATACACACAGTAAGCCATTGCCATTCCAACACCGCACAACGTGTACATGCTGAAAACACACATTGCCATACATCCATGGCACAATGCACACACAGTTTTGACACTGCATCCACACACGACACAACCACAACAACTGACACAACTGCACACTCAGCTACACAAACTCACACACAAGTACAACGACACACATCATGACAACGACTACCACATAACAACACTCACCTGAATGTTGCGTACAGCAACACAACACAACACACCCCAATATACACAACATTGAACCCACACGCAAGTGACACATATACAGACACAACCACATTACCCACTCCAGCTCCCTCCACCTCAACCAGCCAATCCTATTTAACATACACATACACTTACTGACTCATATACACAACTGGACTCACAATATCACAGGTACAGATTCACTTGCAGTGTGTACACATAGACATGGTGACATGTGTGATACCATCATTTTTGTGATGCCTGCATTTATGTGGCGAAGAATACAGATACCACAATAACAATTGTGTATGTGAGCGATATGTGTCCTGTACCAGTATGTCCCCATCAATCACTGATACAAATGTGTTCCTGACATATGCATGTCGGAAGTATTTAAAAAAAATACCTGTAGCAGGTATATTTCTGCGGAGGTCTTGACCTCCTGTTCATTGCCCACCCAATGTACACAGTACAAACAGTATACCCACCTCTGAGTCCAGTGCTTGCGGGGTTGTGTGTCCTCCATGGTCCAGTGGCAGCAGCAACAGCAGGTTTTGTCCAGTCGGGTTCAGTCCAAAATGGAAATGGAAACATGAAAAAAGGTAGGTTTTGTGCCCCTTCCCCCTCCAATCTTCCAACTCAGGTGTGGAGGTTGGACCACTACAGTTGGCTTGGTGGTAAGGCACATCCAAATCTGCTCAGCCATAAAGGTGACTAGAGTCCCGCAGTCAGCCCCTTTTCCCAATGCCGTCATTGGTGCAGCTGGAGATATTTGGCAGAGTTGGTGGGTCTCGGGCAGTGTTACACCTATGATCCCGGCAACATCTAAACAGGGCAGGTGGAACACCAGGGCGGCAGACGGGTTTTCTGACAGAAAACCAGAGGCGGACCGTTACCGCAAAGATCTAAATCAGGCCCCATGCATGATGTGTTATTCCAGGTCAGGTATCTTTCATTTGTATTGTGCAACTAGTAGTCCTTGTGACTCATGTTATAGGTTCCACTACAAGTCCCAGTATACAAAGCTGAACCTGGACTGGTATTGCACATCACACATACAATGGACAAAGTTTACATAGCTGGACTGGGTGCACAACATTTAATTGGGCAGTGTGACTTACATTTATGTGATGTATGACAGGACATGTGAGTGATTTCTACCATTTCCCTTGCACACAGCACAGTACAGCATAGGAATATAGCTTGCTGAGCTGCACAGCATGACAATTTTATACATATTTTCCCTTGCTGCTACTTACACTGTTGGTCTTGCTGGTCCTTCAAGCTAGAACAGTCCTATCCTGCCACTCCTGCCACCATCTCTGCTGGGATGACTGATGCCAGCTGCTTCTCCAATGGTTCCAGCTCATCCATTTCCTCAGGTCCTCCTCGGGTCTCCTTGGTTGCCCTTAGGATATTGGCCAGGTTCTTTTTGGTCCTACGCTTATATTCATGCCAGCACTCCATGGTCTCTGGCACTGTCCTTTTAGTTTGCCCTACACTGTTGAGCTTCTCCACGATGGACTACCAAATGGCTTCTTTGTTCCATAATGGCAATTTGGAGGTGACAAAGACCAGATGTTTCTGTTTTGTCACCTCTGTCATTAGTATTTCATTCTCCTTCTCACTGAAATTATTCTTCCTCTTCCCCTGGGGTTCTGTCTGTACATCATGGCTGGAGATGGGGTTGTTGGGATTTTTACCCTAACTGTTGCTGCTCCCTGCTGCCTGCTCCATCTCTCCCTTTTAAGGTGTATGAATTTTTTTTTCCCCAATGTGTCATCTTTTATGGGATTTTTGATGCAGAGCGCACTCCATTGTGACGTAAAGGTGATTTGCTGCACATAAGTGTTAATTTATGAACCGCAAAGCAGCTTTGCATCACTTTGCCTGCACATGTGTCAGTTTTCACTGTGGCATCTATTTGACAGATGTGTCATTTTTTTTTACACACCTTGTGACCTTACGACATGGTGCGCCGTACCATAATCATGGCACATCCATATCATTGTTAAATGTCGTACCGCATCACAACTTCTTCTGATGCATCACTGCCTTCTCACAGCGATGCATCAGTTTTTATAAATATGCCCCTAGTTGTTTTAATATTGTGATTGCACATAAAAGTACCATAATCCATCCTTGCTTTGCAAACATTTAGGAAAACTAGGCTGATTGACTTCACTATACAGTAAAATACTACATGTACCTCTAAAAATACATAAGGTTTGACTGACAATTATTAAAAATACGGGACTTTGCATGTTCCTTTATGTTAGTCTTTACTTGTAAATCAGGTACCAGGCCCATTACAAGCTTCTGAACTCTATTCGGGTTGCGTCATTAGCCAATAATTCTTGACAGACACTCAGCTGACATCAGTATCAGCTTCTGTAAGGAATCTGTAAAGCATTTAACTCTGGTGAAACCTTATCACTCACCTTTGTCTGACAGAATAATTTATTTTGGTATATAGCTGCTGCACCCACTGCACTGCTACATTGCCGCTGGCTCCAGTTTGAGCCGGCGTCAATGTTCAGGCCCTGCATTCAGCTGGGCTGGCGGGTGGAAGCGCTGTTTCCACCCGCCAGCCCAGCTGAATGATCTTAATGTGGCTGGCGGGGGGATCTGTGCGCTGGCAGTCTTTTGTTGACCGCCAGAGCCGAACTCGGTGGGTTTTCCCACCTAGTTCATAATGAGGGCCTTAGTCTGGATTCAAAATGTTTTGACAACGTTGCTACAGACATCTCATAAATATCTCTTGGTTCTCCATTCGCTACTCCATTAGGCAGTGTTTCCAGACTGTCATAAATATTCCTCCCTTCCACTCCTAGATTATGTAAAAGAACACCTTGTTTCCTAGCAGCTGAAAAGTTTTCTCCTCCAACGGCCACGAGATATGAGTTAAAAAGGTTTTTCCAGCATTTCCATGGTAAATTTGGTTCACTTTCTTCAGACAAAAAGAGAGGTGATTGAGACATTGTGCTAGTTGCCATAGTAGTAATAAACTCTGGTAAAAGTGATTCACAAAATGTGTGAACTATTTAACATGAAATTACTTTTCTTTTGCTTCTAGTTTCACTATATCCAGAATGAAAGTGGAAACAAAAATATATATATTACATAGAAAACTCAGTGTGTAAATAAATGTTTTCTTTTTTTCCAGTGTTATTGTACATCCAAAATGGTGGTTATATTGAAAGATACGTGCTAGGTATTCAATGTTATAAAAGCGAGGTTCAGGAGACGTGCTTACATCACCACATGAGCGTGCGATATGCGTGCGCGCATGAGAGAAAAATGAAAGGAAAACATTTGCATGTGTGCGCGTGTTCAGCAGTACACCAATGAAGAGCACATGGCAGAAACCATGCTGTTGTTGTACATAAACAACAGCCTGCCAGTAAGTCGCGCAGCCAACATCAGCGCGCTCATGCCAGTTCAATTTGAAATGATACTGAGAGAGCGTAGCTTACATAACCTATATTAAAATGAAATGCTTGTATCAATGTGTAATGATGCTGCATAGAAAACAATAATAATAGCGGTTTTGCTTAAACGTGCACCTGAATTGTGATCACGGTAAATGGCCACCAATGTATACACAAACTAATAATGATGAATAAAATGTTTACGTTATGTTTAATTAAGCTTATTTAACATTTATGTTATTGCATTTGTATTGAAAATCTTTATAGGCCTTAAGTTAGCGTGAGCTGCGGGTTTTAGCTACACAGCTCTCATATTAAATGCATTTTTCTGTTTTTCCAGTGTGCTGACTCGCAAAGGGCCATGACCCTGCAAATTTTCTTTTTCTTCAACTTGGAAGACGAATGTATCTATGTTAATTCCGTTCCCAAGCGCATATTTGGTGCCTTGGTTTAAAAAGTTATGTACAAATTGAAACAAATGTAGATTAATGAAATGTACAAGGTCACTTAGACCGATGGACAATGAATCTGCTGACCCAAAAGACATGCCAAAGAGTGAAGTAACACCGGACGTGCCACCTCCGAAGACGTCAATTATGAAGACCAATCAAAGAACCACGAACTAATGTGGGGTGACAATTGGGATTATCAAATGCTAAATTTGATAGGTTAAAGATAGTGGGGTGTAGTTAGTGTCCAATAGGATTTTGGGAGAATGTACTACGAAAAAGGAATAAAAACCCATGTAATACAAGGGTCATTAGAATTAGGTAGGGAATGCTATTGATTTTATCCAGACACTCTGTCACTCTGTTTGGTGACTTTGAGACTTATTAAAACCATCCTCACCCATAGACTGCCCATTTACACTTTTCCTCCTTACGAGGGAAGTGGCCCCTATTCCCTTTAGTTGAGTTTAGACTGATGGCGTTTTGACTGATGTCCTGAAGACGAAGACTGATCCTGAATGCTGACCTAATCCTTGGAGGGTAATTATGACAATACAATTTGTAATTTGTCTGTTTGCTTTTCCTTTCTAGGTACCAACTGCTTAATTTTGACAGAGACCATAGCTAGATGTTTTCCAAATTGGTGTTCTAAATTGTTTTGCATGAAGCTCAACATGCCAATGCTAATTAGTGGTTAGGACAGGTGATCATCAAATTGACGCAAATAGACAAACGACTGACATTATGCTATGTTGAACTGACACGTATTTGACACTTTGCTGTATTCTGTTCTATGTTTGCGCTGTGTTATATTCTGATGTTTATGATTCTTGCCTTATTGAAATCTTACCAAAGTTGCCATATCGTAACTATGCTGTTGTGTTTCTTGGTTTTGAGATTGATGCACTTAATTTTAGATTGTAACTAATAGGGAATAAACTTCATAAAATTCTATTAAAAGGTATGGTTATTCATGGCTGAAAGGTCATGATTGTGTCGTCAATTTGATTAATGTCTTTGACCAAATTGAAATGTATTGTGGTGATAAATATTGATGACATTATTGATATATTGATTGACTTATTGATCAGCTATCTCATCCTACGGTGTCTCTCAACTGGGTCAAAAGATTCATTGGCCTAAAACGAGTCCTAATGTGTAATAAATTAACATAAAAGGACGCGTTAACAGTTCTGGTAGCAGAGCGACGGTTTGGCCCTTTGGGGCCCTAGGACGGAGAATCATTGTTTAAATTGTTTTTCTGTGATAATGCAAATTGGAGGTATGATGGGTTTCTAAATTCACCATGACTTTCCCGGGATCTCGGAGCCTGCCTAAGTGAGTTGGGAATGTTCTCGGCATTATAATGTGTGTGGTATAGGGGTTTGCGCTTGCTCAGCTTATGCCTTTTTGCAGGTGATTGTGAAATCTGCGTGTATCTAGGTTACGTAAATGTTTTAGTAGGGGTGGGCGTACTCCGCAGTATGAGAGTAGGGAAGTCGGCGTACTTCATGTGAGTGTGGCGCTTTGTGATCAAAATTATCCACGTGGTTGGTTGTTTATGTACAGACCCGTCGTGGTCTAAGACTCCGGAGTATATTGACAAGTGTAGGAGACACTTGAGTTTATGTTGTAATATGTGCGGTTTAATAGGTCAATCGGGCGTGGTTGACAAGTCAAGTTTGAGTCGAAATGTATGTGTGAAACCTTCGATGGAGATTTGGCAAGTTCTAAAGTGCACTAGGACGAACCATTGACAAGTCGAGAGTAGAATTTGCGGGTCGAATTCTGCTTACGTATGCGGGAGCTGAGAAGGAGAGAGTAGCGGCCGAGGCTTCAAGTGAAATCTCTGTAAAGTTCTGAAGCGAATGTTGTTATCCTTCCTGTAGTAAACCGGCAGATTTGTGTTGTCATTAAAGGTGCTCGCAATAATTTTGCATTAGTTTGTGTGAATTCAGTGAGGGGTGGACGAGCCGCAAGACTTTGTCAGCTGCAGTGTGTGAGTGTGACGTAAGTGGTGCCGCACTGAGATAGGTCAGTTGTCGAGAGGGGTCACGCACCAATTGGCTGCCGTCTGTGAGAGGCAATAGGTTGAGAAAGGTGGGTAAAGAGTGTCCCGGGAACTAAGTCGCTTTCTGATTAAGTACAGATAAGAGAAATCGCAAAATGAATTTTGTCAAGGCATTTAAGAGCGCTCTGAAAGGAGATGCGTATATTATGGCAACTGATGGGGAGCCTACACCGCCCAAGGGTACTCCAGCTTACATGGTTATGGAAGAGAAGGGTGTTGCGCCTTGCTTATTGATTAAACAGTGGCGCAAATTAACAGAGAAGGAGGGATGTTTAGCGTTCCCAGAACATGGGACATTCAATCCGAAGGTGCTAGAGAACTTAAGGTGGATGTTAAGTACACAAAAACCACCTCCGAGGCCAGCTCTAGACTCTAGTAAGTCTAAAGAGAATAAGAGACCTTGGGAAGAGGAAGACGATTCAGACGATGAGGAATTCATGGACCGATTATTACATGATCGCCCGCCACCTTATGCGGTGAGCGACAGTGTTCCAAGTTCTAGCGTGGGTCCTGGGAACCAGACGCAGGAGAAGTGAGTTACTAATACAGTACAGACTAGTGATACGACTTCGATACAGAATGGTGTCAGTGTACCCACTGCGCCAGACATGCAGATACAGTTGCAACCTCCACCGCAGATACAGAGAATATATCCAGACGTCCCAGTACCTGAGACTACTACAAATCTGATAGTGCTGCCAGACCCGATATATACGAAATCAAGGTTAGTGCAGATTGAGTCAACTCCAAAATTGCTGTCCCAGCCGCAACCACAATTGATACCAGGGTATAACCCAGTGGCTGGTCCTCCATTAGTGCCTGTCCCGGGTACTTTGGAACAGACCTATGGAGTTACTGCTCCACGGAGTTTGGGACCAGGTCAGACACCTGCTGCCATATCATTACCCATTACTGTCGTCCACCAGTGCCATTGTATGCCCAAGGGAAATCTGGCGTATGTGATCAGGGAGTAATGACCCAAGATGCGATAAGAGGAGGATCCATAGGAACTCCCCAGATAATGGCTCCAGGAGAACAAGCAGTCAAAAAGCCGAGGTCCTTAATAGACCTTAGCCCAGTAGAAGCGCCCTTGGAAGCAATGCGTCAGGCAGGGTTAGGGGTTTTAACTTCACAAACGATAAGTACGAATACTTCACAGTCGCCAATGATACATGCAGGGAACATTTCACTGCAGGGTTTTACAGTACAACAGCTGAATGAATGGCTAGAAAAAACTTATACTTCTCAAAAGACTACAGCGACTGCAGTGGAATCGGAAAAGGCAGGGCAAGATGACTACCTAAATTTTGTGAGACTGGGAGTAGAAGCTGCTGAATTAGTAGAAGGTACGATGGGGGTAAACAGATTGGAGTCATACACTGAAGCAGAATTGAGATTCCGTGCCCCAAGATTACCAGAGAAGTGGGCAAGGTGCATCAGAGATTAGCAAACCTGCAGACAAATACAATATTGACATTGAAAACACTAAACATTTGAACAGAAGCTACAGATTAGATTTTGATTCGAAAGATTTTGAGCACATGAGGTCTACTGGAATGAAGGCGCATTTAAAAGAATTATTACAAAGTGCGCAAATTTGGGGTGCATTAGAAAAATGGGAATGCAGATGGGCAAAGAAAAGAGATAAGGAAAAAGGTGACAGTCCAGGGTCAAGTCAAGCCAAAGCTTCACCCGATACAGAATCAGTAAAAATACTACCCATGAGAGAAACAGCTGGTGGTGTTTTAGTACATGTACCGTGGTCCAGAGGAGACATCCTATCCTTTACTAATGATTATCCCAGATTGAGGGATAAACCGATCGAGTGGTATCAGCAAACAGATAGGTTCGTGAAGCTTGCAAAGTGTCTCTGGGACGACTTGAATACCTTGTTTGAGATCCGCCTGATCTGTGGCTCAAGTGTAAGAGAGGGGTAGATTGGCCGACGAAGGAGCCGGCAAGGGATAAGGTGACCGGAGCTCCCTCTGAAGAGGTGATGAAGTACTATCATAAGGTGATTGAGTTTTTGAAGCAAAAGGTGTCGCCGAAGGTGACTGATTGGCAGAAAATCGACCGGACCTCGCAAGAGGTTAAGGAATCAATACATGCTCACTGTGAGAGGTTGTTAAAGGCATTCAAACACTACAGTGGTACTGAGACCATTGAGCCGAAAGACACGAACCATCTCGTGTTCAGATTTGTTGAAGGGTTAAGACCAGAGGTCAGTCAAATGATTAAGAATCATTTGATTTGTTGGCAAGCGAAGCCGATTGATGAAGTGTTGCAGTATGCGAAATACTGAAGTGACGAAATTGAGTTGAAGCAGAAAAAGTTGAAAGAGAAAGTGATGGTGATGCAGATAAGGGCTGCACAGGCAGGAATACAGGGAAATGGAGTCCAACAGATGATACAGCAGCAACCGCAAGTGAATGGTGTGTTTCAGGCGCAACTGAGAGGCCGAGGGTTTGTGAATCGCGGTCCAGACTTGAATACCGTTGTGGTTCAAAATGACACACAAGGGGTGAAAAAGATGTCACCATGTCACGCGTGCGGGGGCGTGGGGCACTGGAAACGGGAGTGCCCGAATGTGGTGCAGGATGGTGTCGTTCAACAAAGCACTAATGTCGGTACATTGCAAAATGTAAGAGGTCCAAAACTGAGACATCAAAATCCGAATTTTCAAAATAACCTGGTACAAATGCAGGGGGTACAGCCCATGCAGCAAATGCAAATGCTGCATTTTCAGCCAGCGCAGATGCAGCAAGTACAACAGCAGGTTCCCATAGTACCTAGACAGCAAATGCAATTACCCATGGCTCCAATGGACAGCATCAGGTCATGCTTCCTCAACAGGTCACAGGTCAGGTAATGAGTCAAAATAATACAGTACAGCAATTCCCATTACGAGGTGAAAATGCCATGAATGAAGAATGGTCGGATGATAGCTCAAATAGTGAAGAGTGCAGGCTTGCAGCATCCTTAGAGGTGGATCAAAGGGGTCCCTATGTGGAAAGGAAGGTAATGGGTTACAAAGTCTTGTTTTTGGTCGACACTGGAGCTACACGTTCTACAGGCAGGAGTGCAGAGGTTCCAAAATTACCGCTTTCGGGGCGTACCATAAGGGTAGTCGGAGTAGCAAACCAGTACCTGACAAACCCGATTACAGATCCAGTGCAAGTTGAGATCGGCAACTTCCAGGGACTGCATAGATTTGTAGTCTGTGATTCGAGTCCAGTATCCCTACTGGAAAGGGACTTACTGTGCAAGACAAAATGTTCGCTTACCTGTTCCAATGATGGAATCGAAGTACAGACAAATAGTGACGATGAAGGAGACGAAGGTCAGTTCTCAGAGGAAGAGACAGGGACGGCAAATGAGGATTATCCTTTGATTACCTTGTTTCCGATGCTTACGATGATTGATCTACCTGTAGAGTTACAGGGAACAGTGACAGAGAAAGTGTGGGATCTGGCAGGAAAGGAAGTGGGACTAATAAAAGGCGTGGAACCAGTTAAAGTACAAGTAAAGCCGAATGCAGTGTTTCCCCAGGTGCCACAATATCATATGGCACAAGATGTTCTTATTGAAGTGTCACAAATAATTGCGGATTTTCTGAAACAGGGAATCCTGAAAGAAGTTTTGAGCAGTCCATGTAATTCTCCAATAATGGGTCTGAAAAAGCCCTGTGGGAAAGTCTGAATTGTGCAGGATTGGAGAAAAATAAATGAGATTGTGGTAAAATGTGCCCATTAGTGCCCAATCCAGCAGTGATCATGTTTCAGGTTCCGTGTGATGCTGAATGGTTCACCGTTATAGATTTGTCACAAGCATTCTTTTCGATACCTATTCACGAGGACAGTCAATTTTTGTTCAGTTTCAAATTCCTGGATAAGGTGTACAGTTGGTGCAGAACTCCTCAAGGGTTTTCTGAATCACCGTCCATCTTCAACCAGATATTGAAAAAGGATTTGGAATCCTTAGTACTGCCTTTTAACTCGACTCTAGTGCAGTACATCGATGACTTGCTGATCGCATCCAAAACAAGGGACAACTGTAAATATGATACAATTGCCTTACTGAATCATTTGGGAAAGAACGGACATAAGGTGTCACCCAAGAAGCTGCAATATTGTCAGAAAGAGGTGAAATACCTAGGGCACCTAATTGAAAGAGGCTCCAGGAGAATATCGATGGAAAGAATAACAGCCACTTTGCAAATGAACCCCCCAACAACGAAGAGAGATGTCAGAATGTTCCTGGGAATGGTGGGCTACTGTCGCCAGTGGATACCCGACTTCTCGATCATCTCAAAACCATTGATAAAACTGACAGGCAAAGAGATCAAAGATGAGCCATATACCATAGCCTTGTCCAAAGAAGAGTTTGAGTCATTCATGGAATTGAGAGAGTGCATGTGCAGGGCACCAGCGTTAGGTATGCCTGATTATACGAAGCCTTTTCTACTGTTTTGTCATGAACGTGATGCTTGTTCTTGGTCTGTCTTGACACAGGTCCATGGAGGTGCAAATCGCCCTGCAGCGTATTTTTCAGCTACCTTGGACCCCGTCGCAGCAGCCTTACCGGGTTGTTTGCGCTCAGTTGCAGCAGTTGGTCAAAGCCTTACGCAGTGTGAAGGCATAGTCATGGGATACCCCCTAACAGTAATGGTTCCGCATTCAGTTGAAATTTTGTTGACTCGAACCAAAACTCAGCACATGACAAATGCCCGTCTTACTAAATATGAGACAATCATACTGGGGTCACCAAATGTTTCGCTGAAACGATGTACTGTGTTAAACCCGGCAACTCTGCTTCCTGCTAAGAGTACTGAAGTTAACAATGAGGAAGAATTTGAACATGATTGTCTTGAGGTAACGGAATTATGTACAAAGCCACGACCAGATATTCAAGACACAGCTGAAAGAAAATGACTGCATTATGTTTGTTGATGGGTCTTGTTTAAGAGATTCCGTCGGAACACTGAGGGCTGGTTACGCTGTATGTACCATAGCTGGTATTATTGAAGCTTCCTGGCTCGAGAAAGTGTTTTCCGCACAAGTGCAGAATTAATTGCCCTTACTAAGGCATGCCACGCAGCTGTGAATCTGAGAGTCACTATCTATACTGATAGCAGATATGGATTCCGAATTGTACATGATTTCGGCCAACTGTGGTCGCAGAGAGGTTTCATGACCTCTTCTGGTTCTCCTGTGAAAAATGGTGAACAAATAAAGTATTTGTTACATGCAATTCAGTTACCTCTTGAAATTGCCGTGGTGAAATGCAATGCTCACGTTAAGTCACAAGACTTTGAATCCATGGGAAACGGTTATGCAGATCAAGTCGCAAGGTTTTGCGCATTGAACTGTATATCGTTCAAGGAACAGTGGGAATCGTTACCACAAACTGAAAATGACATATGTTTGAACCTTGCATTAAGGGTGGTCGATACCCTAGATGAGTTAAAGACATTACAGGGTCGTGCTAGCAAAGAGGAAAAAGGTTCCTGGCAAAGAATGCAATGTGTACAGAGGGCTGATGATTTGTGGGTCTCAGAGGAGGGGAAATTAGTCTTGCCAAACAGCCTTCTGTCACAGTTTGCCAGGCTATACCATGGACAGGCTCACCTTGGGAGAGATGCAATGATCAGGTCATTCAAAATTGATTGGTTGAACCCAAAGTTCAGACATGCCGCAGAGGTTACCTGTCACAGGTGCATCATCTGTCAACAGATGAATGCTGGAAAAGGGACTGTAGTAACTTTGAGCCTCATTGGGAGAGCTGGTGGTCCTTTCAGCAAAATGAAAATGGACTTCATTAAGATGCCTGTTTGTTGAGGACTGAAGTACGTGTTGGTAATTGTGTGTGTTTTCAGTCACTGGATTGAAGCCTACCCCACACGTAGAAATGACAGTCTCACAGTTGCAAAGCTGCTTCTTAGGGAACTAATACCAAGGTTCGGGTTTCCGGTCTCTATAGAGTCAGATAGGGGCAGACATTTCGACAATGAGGTGATTAAACTACTGTGTGCCGCACTAGACATCGAACAAAAGCTGCATTGTAGCTACCGCCCTGAAGCATCAGGACTAGTAGAGCAAATGAATGGTACTCTGAAATCAAGAATGGCAAAGATGTGCGCAGCTACCAATATGAAATGGCCAGATGCATTGCCCTTAGTGCTGATGTCAATGAGGAACACCCCTGATAAGAAAACAGGACTGTCCCCCCATGAGATCCTCATGGGCAGAGCTATGAGGTTGCCAGCAGTACCTGCGAATGCTCTAGTGAATATCACAGATGATATGGTATTGGACTACCGTAAAGGTTTGGCTGATGTGATTCGCTCTTTCTCTCACCAGGTAGAGGCTAACACATTGCCACCGATTGGAGATCCAGCTAATACTCTACAAGCCGGTGACTGGGTGGTTGTCAAGAAGCACGTGAGAAAGTTGTGTTTGGAGCCACGTTGGAAAGGGCCGTATCAAGTAATCTTGACAACAACCACTGCTGTGAAATGTGCAGGTGTTCCAAATTGGATACATGCCAGTCACACAAAGAAGGTAACGTGTCCAACTGATGAGGAACTTGAAGTTTCTGGCACAACAGTTCCAGGAAGAGAGGTATCAGGGCCAGAAAACAGCCAAGAAGGAACTGAGACTGCAGGAGAGCCCACTGAGAACAGCCTCGTCCCTCAAACAGTGAATGAGTTCGAGAGAGGTGACAGAGTGCCTATCTCAGTAGAGGCGGCAGGAGAACTAAGTCAAGGAGAGGTTCTCCCAGAAGTAGACAGATACGGGTTAGAACTTGAACCTGTTACAGATCAAGAAGAAGAAGAAGAAGAAGGAGAAATAATAGAAAGAGATCAGAGTGTGCCAGCATCCCCTGAGCCAGTTGCAGGTCCATCAAGTGAAAACACCATATCACAAGAGGAGGGTGCTGTCCAGCGTCCTGAAAAGACATATCGGAAGAAGACGCATAAGGGTGATAACTGGCCAAAGAAACCACTTTTAAGGATAAGAAGCATACCAGATGAAACAATAATAGAGGAAACTGATACATCACGAGTGGAAGACCTAAGTGAAGGAGAACTGCAAGGTGAACGCAGATTGAAGAGAAAGAGAGTCACAAACAGAAGATATACAGGTCCTGAATGGGCGTATGCTACAACATCTGAATGGCAACAAGAATTCCTAGCATTCTGTTTTGATCGAGAAGTACCAGGTCAATACTACGGTACCTGAACTAATTCAAAGAAAATAATTTGTTTAAAAAAAAAAAAAAATTTAAAACTAAGAAAGAGACCTATAAATTACCGGATGTGACACTAGAACCAGATTCAACTTTGAAAAACCTGATTACGACAAGCTGCTAACCTGATTCGACAAAGGGGTCCTGGAGCGAGTGAAAACGCTGTAAATACACGCAGAGAGCAAGAGAGAAAAAGAGTTCTAAATCATCCTCAAGTTGATTGTTATTCTGCTATCTGATTCTATACAGACATGGCTTATAATAGAGGTAGTAACAAGGGAAGTAAGGTATGTGGTTGGCTAAATCTTATAATAGGTATTGTGTGTGCAATAATAATTGTGGGATTGATTGTGGGAATGCCATGGTTGGAGAAAAAGACTATGAACGCTACTTCAAAACCTGAAACTGCAACACTAACACCGTGGGAAAGTTTTGAGCAGGATGCAAGACACTTGCATGAGGGACTAATTCAAAGGGGGAACTTTCTACTAATGTCTTCTATCGCTTACTGAATGAGTGTGTAGAGACCATGGATGTGAAAGACTGTTATGTGTGTACCAAGATTCCTTCGTCTGTGCAAGAAGGGGTCATCTATCATAGTCTTCCCCTAACTTACGGGATTAGTTGTAGTCTGCTACTAACAAGATTCTATAATCATGAGCATGTGCAATACTTTTATTCAAATCTGGATGTTGTGTTTTCTTTTGTACCTGTGATTGAATTCCTGAACAAGCTAGCTAAGGAACATGACGCATAAGGGTGATAACTGGCCAAAGAAACCACTTTTAAGGATAAGAAGCATACCAGATGAAACAATAATAGAGGAAACTGATACATCACGAGTGGAAGACCTAAGTGAAGGAGAACTGCAAGGTGAACGCAGATTGAAGAGAAAGAGAGTCACAAACAGAAGATATACAGGTCCTGAATGGGCGTATGCTACAACATCTGAATGGCAACAAGAATTCCTAGCATTCTGTTTTGATCGAGAAGTACCAGGTCAATACTACGGTACCTGAACTAATTCAAAGAAAATAATTTGTTAAAAAAAAAAAAAAAATTGAAAACTAAGAAAGAGACCTATAAATTACCGGATGTGACACTAGAACCAGATTCAACTTTGAAAAACCTGATTACGACAAGCTGCTAACCTGATTCGACAAAGGGGTCCTGGAGCGAGTGAAAACGCTGTAAATACACGCAGAGAGCAAGAGAGAAAAAGAGTTCTAAATCATCCTCGAGTTGATTGTTATTCTGCTATCTGATTCTATACAGACATGGCTTATAATAGAGGTAGTAACAAGGGAAGTAAGGTATGTGGTTGGCTAAATCTTATAATAGGTATTGTGTGTGCAATAATAATTGTGGGATTGATTGTGGGAATGCCATGGTTGGAGAAAAAGACTATGAACGCTACTTCAAAACCTGAAACTGCAACACTAACACCGTGGGAAAGTTTTGAGCAGGATGCAAGACACTTGCATGAGGGACTAATTCAAAGGGGGAACTTTCTACTAATGTCTTCTATCGCTTACTGAATGAGTGTGTAGAGACCATGGATGTGAAAGACTGTTATGTGTGTACCAAGATTCCTTTGTCTGTGCAAGAAGGGGTCATCTATCATAGTCTTCCCCTAACGTACGGGATTAGTTGTAGTCTGCTACTAACAAGATTCTATAATCATGAGCATGTGCTATACTTTTATTCAAATCTGGATGTTGTGTTTTCTTTTGTACCTGTGATTGAATTCCTGAACAAGCTAGCTAAGGAACATGATATAAAAATAGTTAGAGGATTCTTTGAGCCAACGCTTACATTTGGAACTGCTTATGCACATCGCAACAATCTGACCTGCTTATTGTCACCTGTAGAGAAAAGCTTTTTAGATCACACTGATGATAGACGCAAAGCATTAAAAGAAAGATTAGAAAAAGGATTAGAAAAACGCACAAATGCAAATTATTATGCTTATACCGCAATCAAAACACAAGGCAAACTAGCTATAGATGCATTACATGTAGGTAGGCTTTGTATATATAGGCCAAAATCTGAGCAGGACAATTTATTTGTGGGAACGAGTGAATGTAGACATGTGTTCTTGTTTCAGAGTAAGTGGACATTTATGTTGAATGGACAGGATCCAGCGATCCCTGGGATCTATTACATCTGTGGACTTAAAGCTTATTACCGTCTCCCTACGTGATGGTATAGTACATGTTACTTGGGAATAGTTTTCCCAAAGATTTACCAGATTGATGACTTAAAGCAAATACCTAAAATGTCTGAATTACAACATACTAGACAAAAACGAGAATCAGTGGCTGCTGTCATTGGTGATATATTTGGAGCTATAATCCCTTCAGTAGGGATTATCTTGAATTCTATGTAGATTCAAAGTTGTCTACTATTGTGGATAACATGCTGACAAATTTTACAGGGGCTATACTCCTGATGGATACTGACTTGCTGCAGAAAGAGCTATGACTCTTCAAAATCGGCTTGCTTTAGACATCCTCTTAGCAAAGCATGGAGGGGTCTGCAAGATGCTCAACGAGCGTCATTGTTGCTCGTTCATTCCGGACAATAGTAAAAAGATTAGAGGTATGCTTACTAACCTAACTAGAGATAGTGCAGACTTGAAGGATTTGGAGGAACCTGGAGTTTGGGACAAATTTGGAAAAGGAATTGCCAGAGTATGGAGCTGGTTTACCAACATTTGGAATGGGGTACTTGCAAAAATACTAATGGGTCTATTAATCGTTCTGGCCTGTCTATTAGGATTATGGGGGATATGCAAAATTAATGACAAAATTAAAAGAAATTGGACAAAAAGAACCAGGATAAATGTTGAAAGTGAAAGAGAGAAAATGTTCAATGAAATTTGGGAGAGTTCACATAAGGGACAAGATGTTGAAATGCGCATTATGCGTAAAGTGAAAAATTTAAAATAAAAGGTTAAAGGGAAAGGTTTGTGTGATGACGAGTGTCATCAGAGGAGGGACTGAGAGAGCGTAGCTTACATAACCTATATTAAAATGAATTGCTTATATCAATGTGTAATGATGCTGCATAGAAAACAATAATAATAGCGGTTTTGCTTAAACGTGCACCTGAATTGTGATCACGGTAAATGGCCATCAATGTATACACAAACTAATAATGATGAATAAAATGTTGACGTTATGTTTAATTAAGCTTATATTAACATTTAAGTTATTGCATTTGTATTGAAAATCTTTATAGGCCTTAAGTTAGCGTGAGCTGCGGGTTTTTGCTACCCAGCTCTCATATTAAATGCATTTTTCTGTTTTTCCAGTGTGCTGACTCGCAAAGGGCCATGACCCTGCAAATATTCTTTTTCTTCAACTAGGAAGGCGAATGTATCTATGTTAATTCCGTTCCCAAGCGCATATTTGGTGCCTTGGTTTAAAACGTTATGTACAAATTGAAACAAATGTAGATTAATGAAATGTACAAGGTCACTTAGACCGATGGACAATGAATCTGCTGACCCAAAAGACATGCCAAAGAGTGAAGTAACACCGGACGTGCCACCTCCGAAGACGTCAATTATGAAGACCAATCAAAGAACCACAAACTAATGTGGGGTGACAATTGGGATTACCAAATGCTAAATTTGATAGGTTAAAGATAGTGGGGTATAGTAAGTGTGCAATAGGATTTTGGGGGAATGTACTACGAAAAAGGAATACAAACCCATGTCACAGAAGGGTCATTAGAATTAGGTAGGGAATGCTATTGATTTTATCCAAAAACTCTGTCACTCTGTTTGGTGTCTTTGAGACTTATTAAAACCATCCTCACCCATAGACTGCCCATTTACACTTTTCCTCCTTACGAGGGAAGTGGCCCCTATTCCCTTTAGTTGAGTTTAGACTGATGGCATTTTGACTGATGTCCTGAAGACGAAGACTGATCCTGAATGCTGGCCTAATTCTTGGAGGGTAATTATGACAATACAATTTGTAATTTGTCTGTTTGCTTTTTCTTTCTAGGTACCAACTGCTTAATTTTGACAGAGACCATAGCTAGATGTTTTCCAAATTGGTGTTCTAAATTGTTTTGCATGAAGCCCAACATGCCAATGCTAATTAGTGGTTAGGACAGGTGATCATCAAATTGACGCAAATAGACAAACGACTGACATTATGCTATGTTGAACTGACGCGTATTTGACACTTTGCTGTATTCTGATCTATGTTTGCGCTGTGTTATTTTCTGATGTTTATGATTCTTGCCTTATTGAAATCTTACCAATGTTGCCACATCGTAACTATGCTGTTGTGTTTCTTGGCTTTGAGATTGACGCACTTAATTTTAGATTGTAACTAATAGGGAATAAACTTCATAAAATTCTATTAAAAGGTGTGGTTATTCATGGATAAAAGGTCATGGTTGTGTCGTCAATTTGATTAATGTCTTTGACCAAAGTGAAATGTATTGCGGTGATAAATATTGATGACATTATTGATATATTGATTGACATATTGATCAGCTATCTCGTCCTACGGTGTCTCTCAACTGGGTCAAAAGATTCATTGGCCTAAAACGAGTACTAATGTGTAATTAATTAACATAAAAGGACGCGTTAACAATACTATTATAAAAGTCATTAATGGTAGAAAATACAAGCTGAGGAATCTTCGTAACAGATTTCGCATCCAATGCAGTGCTCAAGGTAGTCTCTCCATAACAGCTCATTCATGAACAAAGAAGTAGAAATTTAGAAAGTCATTTATTGTAGAACCACCAACCGCAGCAGGTAGCCTTCATGATAGCTCAGATCAACTGCCCTCAAGAGAACACCCAGTTGACAGAGTTCTCTATTACATAAACTAAGGTTCTATTAACATAGCTTACAATGTAAACCCTAACACTTTTCCTGTTCAAAATGTTGCAAATAAAAGTAATGCTGTTCAGCTCTTTTATGTCCTCTTTGGCCAAGTCACTGACAGTGCATAGGCACACTTGTCCAAATTTCAACAGTGTTTACATCTGATATTCAGGGATAGTGATGTGAGTTTTCAATATTGTAAAACAGCAACAACTCACTAATTTTACTGCAAATAAACTCTGTGACACCCTCCCATTTCTCATATATAAGGTCTTATTTTGATCTAAAAGAAACTTTTTCTGGATGTTGCATAAAACAGAAACATACATTTATTTCTCTTCAAAATGTCTGTAATAGATTCTCACACATATCCCACCCGAAAAATAAATTAAAGGAAACCACATTTAAAACAATCTATTTGGGAATTATTAAAGGTCATCAGGGCAGGACTCTCTGCAGACCAGAGCTGGCTGTATTGGGGGGTAGGAGGTGCTGAGAGACTGGGGCCCTGGGCCATTCCTTAAAATGTTTCTGGGACTGGCTGGCTACCCTGAAGGAGAGGTTTCCCTTGGGCTTCTGTGATGTGATCCTATTGTGAGTACCTCAGAAAGGGAACCCCCTGACCTCTGCTGGACACCTGTAAGGTGGCCAAGACAACGTGGCTATGGGGAATTCAAACAGGCAATGCACCCTCCCTTGCGGGCCAAGGGCTTTTACTGAAGGGAGACCCCAGACACAGAGATGACCAGGATTTTAGAAATAAGAGAAGGAGTGTTGGGGATAAACTAACATGTCCAAGAGGTCGCTTATATTAAGGTGCTGTTGCTTGCAACATTCAGACTTATTTGGGTATATTCATTACATGCTTGGATATCAAGTTTGCAATAACCAATACTTGTTAATTATGCACATTGTATCCCACCTGCTAAACTCATTCCAACTGTAACTGCTAAAACAAGTGCTCTTCAAAGTGCGATCTGTATTGAACATGTGCCACAATCAGGAGGATAATTGTTAATTTGCTTAACAAGCAACCAATTTCCTTTCCACCTGCTCCAACGTTAACTGCCCAAATGTAGGAAAGTAGCCTCTTTCTAGCTTGGTTACCCCCACCTTTGGCCTGTTTGTCGGTGTGTTAACTGTGTCTACTGGGAACATGGTAATCAGGACCCCAGTAGTTATGCTCTCTCCCGTAAACAATGGTTATTGCATACTGGTAATCCAGTATTTCACCCACAATTGTGATACTTGTTTCCCCCTTATAAGTCCCTAGTATGTGATACTTAGGTACCCAGGGCATTGGGGTTCCAGGGGATCCCTATGTGCTGCAGACTATATTTTGCTACCCATAGGAAGCCCTTGCAAGGGCTTCTACAGGACTGCCATTGTAGCCTGTGTGAAAGGGTGCATGCACCCATTCACTGCCATTTACACTGCACCAGGTCACTTATAAGACACCCGTATAGCAGGCTCTCCAGCCTGAGGGCAGGGTGCAGAGTACCTGTGTGTGAGGGCTCCCCTGCACTAGCAGAGGTGCCCCCACGACCTCCAGGGCCATTTTCCCAGACTATGTGAGTGCGGGGACTCCATTTTACGCGTGCAATGAACATAGGTCAGTACCTATGTCCAGCTACATAATGATAACTCCGAACATAGGCATGTTTGGTATCAAACATGTTGGAATCATACCCCAATGCTTTTGCAGGCATTGGTTGTATGATCCCATGCACGTCGGGGGCTCCTTGGAGGACCCCAGTATTGCCATTCCAGCTTTCTGAGGTTTTCCAGGCAGCCCCAGCTGATGCCACCTCTCAGACAGGTTTCTGCCCTCCTGTTGCTTGAGCAGCTCAAGCTCAGGAAGGCAGAACAAAGGATTTCCTTTGGGAGAGGAGTGTTACACCCTCTCTCTTTGGAAAGAGATTTTACAGGCTTGGGAGGGGTAGCCTCCCCAAGCCCCTGAAAATGCTTTGAAGGGCACAGATAGTGCCCTCCTTGCATAATCCAGTCTACACCAGTTCAGGGACCCCCAGTCCCTGCTCTGGCACAAAACTAGACCCCAGGGGTGGTGCTCAGAGCTGCTCCAGAGGGTCCCTGGGTTTTGCCATCTTGGATTCCAAGTTGGAAGGAAATTCTAGGAGCAGCTGAGTGGCCAGTGCCAGCAGGTGACGTCAGAGCCCTCCCCTGATAGGTGTGTACCTGTGTAGTTGACCAATCCCCCTTTTAGGGCTACTTAGGGTCTCTCTCCTGGGTGGTTCTTTAGATTCGGATTGCAAGACTCCAGCAGGGAATCCTCTGCAACCTTTACTTCACGTTCTCACTGAAGAAACTGCATCTGGACCCTCCAGGAAGTTTACAAACTGCAACAAAGAAGCAGTGACAAATTCTGCAACATTGTATCTTCAGCTCCTGCCAGTAACTGCAACTGTTCACCAGTCCTGCATCCTCAGAGGACAGCCTGTCTTTAGCCTGCACCAGAAGAACGAAGGAATCATCCTTGTAGTGAAGAAGCCACTCCCCTGCTTCAGCAGGCACCTCTCTGCACGACAACTGGTGGCGTGGGACCACTCTCTTGATGAAATGCATGGATCCAGCATCATGGGTGGTGGACTGAAGTGGTCCCAATAGTCCTGACGTCCTACTGTACAACTTTAATGGAGGTAAGAGCTGGCCTCCCCACGCAAGACAGTACCTCCATGCACTGCGTGTTTTGAAGTTGCCAAGGTTTGTTGGCATCCTTCCACAAAGTTCTTTGTGCACCATGCAGCTCCAGCCCCCAGCACTCTATCCTGCGATGCACAGCTTCCTGCGTGGTTCTACGGCGGCGTGGGACCCTTTATTGTAGTGCTGCGTGGGCCTCCTTTTGCTCCTTCTTGGTCCCCCTGCTGTGGGACTCCTGTGCGCACTGCCTGGTTTTCTATGGGCTCTCTGAGTTGCTGAGAGCTCCCTCTGACTCCCCCTCCTAGGTAGAGTCCACCTGGTCGTTCCTGGCACGGGCAGTGCCATTTTCCACCAACCGCGAGCTTTGTGTGTGCCAAGGCTTATTGGCAGAATCCAGTGATGTAAACGAGACTGCAATCTTCCATCTGGCGTAGGACATCATCTGCACCAAACAGGAACCTGCATCCGTCTTTTTAGGTGCAGTACTGACTGTTGTTCCTCACCGGTGGTTCTCCTTTTGCACCTTCATCCAGGTTAGCAGGGGCTCCTGTTCTCCCTGGACTCTTCTGTGCTTCTTGGACTTGGCCCCCTTCTTCCACAGGTCTTAAGGTCCAGGAATCCACTGTTGGTGCCTCGTAGTCTCTTCTGGTTCTTGCATTATCTGCTTTCTCGTGTTCTTGTGTGTTCTAGGAAAGGTACTGTGACTTACTCTTGCTTTCCTGGGGTCTGGGGTGGGTTCTATTACTTACCTTTGGTATTTTCTAATACTCCCAGCGCGCCTCTACACACTACACTTGCCTAGGTGGGAAACCAACACTCGCATTCCACTTTCTTAGTATATAGTTTGTGTTCCCCTTGGGCCCATTTCTAACTATTGTGATTTTCACTCTTTGCAATGTTTTCTAACCTTTTTTACACCTTTTTCTGTATACTAGTGTACATATTCTATGTAGTACTTATCTCCCAAGGGAGAATAGTCTCTATGGTATTTTTGGCATTTGTGTCACCAAAATAAAGTACCTTTATTTTTGGAAAATTTAGTATTTTTTTTCATGTGTGTGAGTAGTGTGTGACTACAGTGGTATTTCATAAGCTTTGCATGTCTCCTAGATAAGCCTTGGCTGCTCAGCTACAGCTACCCTTAGTGAGCCTGGATTCTAGACACTGCCTACATTTCATTAATCAGGGAGAACTGGACTGGGGTAAGGTGTAAGTACCATAGGTACTCACTTCAAAACAGGCCAGCCTCTTACACCAAAAATGTGCTCTTCACAATGTGATCTGTACTGAACATGTGCCATGATCAAGAGGATAATTGCTCATTTCCTTAACAAGCAATCAACTGCCAAAAGGCACATGTGCACATTTGATTATTAAGGGTTGCTTGTGAGTGTGAGGGCTTGTTTGGCTTCGTACCTATTGTTCCCCTCACCTGTCTCCAGTCAAGTCAAGTTCCTGCCTCCAGTCGAGTTCCAGTGCAAGTCAAGTTCCCTGTCCTCCAGCCTGCCTCCAGTCAAGTTTCAGTGTTCCTCATTCTCTGACCAGTTTCCAGTCGAGTTCCAGCATTTCTCATCCTCCAAACAACCTCCTGTTGAGTTCCGGTGATCCTCACCCTCCGGTCAGCTTCCTGCAGAGTTTGGGCTCTCTTCTTCTGCTGACGATACTGTATTTCCTGTAAAAGAGAGAAACTAAGAAAAGTTAAAAAACCCAGTTTGGGATCTTCTGAAGTTTACAAACAAGTAACTTCACTTCAAGGTAAAGAAAGATTAATCGCTTAATGCGTGCTGCACTAAAAATCAATGAAACAAAACAGAGCCCTGTCTTTTAAATAATTTATGACAACGAGAACTAGCATGATTTATCGTTTGGATGGGACTCCAAGATACTGCTGCGCAGACATTAAGGAAAGATGACGTATTTCCTGTAACAAGCGCACCCTTGAGAATTAGGAGATCAGAAATAGTGCAAGTCTATCAAAGCTATTATTGACAAAAGATTATGCTCAAACACAAAGAAGTCCTTTAGTTTAGTTGAATGTTTTTGAGTTTGGACATTGCTTCAGAGACTCTGTGAAAGTATTGCAAAAAAGAGGAAGAGACTTGTCCAGCCTTATAAAAACATATGTAAAGAACACATTATGGCCCTCATTAGCTATGGGTGCCAGAAGACCTCCAGGGCTGGCAGTCTTCTGCCCACCATATCACGGGGGCGCCAGAGGCGCTCTAGCGGTTCCACCACCTGCCCCACCCCCCCACCAGTAGGATACTGCTGCCATATAATGGGCCATAATACAGCCAGGCAGTGTCCTGCTGGCGGGGCGCTGCTAGCAGTGGAAGTGCAACTTTCTGTTCCCTGATGGATTACCTTCTCCCCTGACCAGGCAATGTGATCATCTGACAGGGGAGAGGGTGGGAGGGTGGTTGGCTTGTTTGTGCATGTGTGAGTGTATGGGGTCTGCGTGTGTATGAATGTGTGTATGTGTGGTTATATGCATGTCTGAATGTTGAATTGCGGGCTTGTCTGCATGTAAGTGTGTATGTGTGTGTGTGAGTATGCATGTTTGGATGGGTGTGAGTATGCATGCTTGGATGCATGTATGAATGTTGTGAATGCGTGTATGGATGCGTGTGAGTGCATGCATACATGTAAGTAGATGAATGGGTTCATGCGTGGTGCGTGTGGGTGTCTGTGTTCCTGTATGTGGGAAGGGGAGGGGAGCGCTGTGGCTGAAGGGGGGAGTGGGAGCTGAAGCTGAAAGGGGGTTGGGGTGCTGTGGCTGAATGTGGTGGAGGTAGGAGGGTCTAGTGGTTGCTGGGGGGGGGGGTTGTTTGGAGAGGGGTCTCGTGCTTGCTGGTGGGGTGGAGGGAGTGAGGTCTAGTGCTTGCTGGGGGCATGGGGAGCCATCTACCGGTGACCAATGTTCCCTGTAAGGCGTGCGCGCGAGCGCGCGCGCACCTTTCCTTCCCCCATCGCGCAGGCCCCTTCGGCAAGCGCGCACGTTTATAAATAAGCCTTTTAGAGCGATATACGTGCTCCCCTAAGGCAGATAATGCTCATATTTGAATCTGGATTGAAGTGAATAAAAACAGCGTTTAAATGCAGCGGGGAGTGTTTTAAACATCATTTGGCGTACTTTAGCATACAAGCGAGCAAGTGATATTTATGTTGAAAATTAATGGTTAATGAGCTAGGAAATGCTTCAGAACAGTAGGAAATGTGCTGTTATCAACTTTTCCATCATTGTCATACTTCATAGTTGTTTATGTGCATTATCACTTTCTCAGCTCAAATAAGCCTTTTAGAGCGATAGTCATGCTCTCCTATTGCAGAAAATGCTCATATTTGAATCTGGATTGAAGTCAATGAAAACAGCGTTTAAAGGCCGCGGGGAGTGTTTTAAACATCATTTGGCGTACTTTAGCATACAAGCGAGCAAGTGATATTTATGTTGAAAATTAATGGTTAATGAGCTTGGAAATGCTTCAGAACAGTAGGAAATGTGCTGTTATCAACTTTTCCATCATTGTCATACTTCATAGTTGTTTATATGCATTATCACTTTCTCAGCTCAAATAAGCCTTTTAGAGCGATAGTCGGGCTCTCCTATTGCAGAAAATGCTCATATTTGAATCTGGATTGAAGTCAATGAAAACAGCGTTTAAAGGCCGCGGGCAATGTTCCTCTGTTTTCTCTAACTGGGGGGTAAGTGGCACTTAACAGGTCATGCCCTTGGGGTGTGCAACCAGGTCACAAAACTGCCTTGATGCCCTATTGCATGGAGCAATGATATCCCTTTTTTGCTTTAGTGGTATGGAGAGGCTAATGCTAAAGATCTTGGCTAGTTATGCGCGCGAGTGAATGGTCAATTTCTTGGCGCACGTATCCTTGGCTGCAGCGCACAGAGAACGGACACTGCCGCACACAGTGGAAAAAAATTTGAGGGAACATTGCCGGTGACAGGGAAGAAATTCCCTGTCAGCAGTAGCCTTTCTGCCATGGTTTTCGTGGTGGTGCTAGCACTGCGGAAACCATGGTGGAAAGCCAGCTCCTAATACCGCCGGTGGTCTTCTGTGGACCACCGGGTCAGAGATGATGATCTCCGGCCCGGCAGTTCAGACCACCATGGCGGTATGAGTGGAGATGTGGCGGTCCACACCACCAGCCCATATGTGGTGAGACCACCACATTTACCCTGGCGGTCAAAAGACCACAAGGGTCAAAATTATCACCTATGTGTCAACAATAACTAACATTATGCAATGTATAATTCCACAATAGTTTATGTTCAATTTATTAATGAAGTAATTCTTTTGCAGTCCAGAATCCTAAAAACCAAGAACCCAGTGAGAAATGAGAAGTCCTGATGCACAACACGACAGGCTCCAGCAATCTGATTCTGCAGTCAGCAGAAGCTGGTATTTTCTCTTTTTCTCTTCCCATACCCCTTTCCCCTTCAGGACTAGTGAGAGGGCAATGTACTCTTCATCGCGCTCACGTTAGTCCTCACTAGGATTGTGGAATTGTCATCACCCCATCAGAATGCCTGGAATTCAAGTGAGTGGCTCACACAGAACAAGGAGAAACTCTGTGCTGCTGCTCCCCTGCTCCTTGACGGAGGCAGGTGAGCACCAGAGCTGTAATGGAGCCTTGTGAAATCTGATAGGAAAAGGATCCATCAAGGAGAAATCAGCAAACTTTTAGAGGCCAGGATACTCTAATTGAACACTGAAACCAGCCATGAGAAGCAGAAAATAAAAAAACGTGCTCAAAACTGCCCATCAGGTCTAGGGATCTTGGGAGTTATGACTGCCACTCATAGGTGGCCCTCTTTGCACTCCTAGTGGGTCCCTTGCACTCCGTAGGCTGCTGGTTTGACAATCCATATACTACAGTTGGCTGTTTCCCAATAATTCCCTTTGGGAGCTTGTATCATATGCTTGTAGCCTATGGGTTCCCTCCCCTTGAGTGGCAAAATGTTCATCTAAAGAGTTACCTGAATAGAGGTGGAGGTTCATTAACCAGAACACCCTTACCAGTGGGGAGCTTCCTGGGCCACTGCTGTGGAATCTGAGGAGCAGGGAGTCCCAACAATTAAGGTGACTACCACCCTAATTCTCCTGGGGCAGAGAAAGAGTGCTCCCAAGAGAGTTTTTATCCCAAAACTGAGAATTGAGGTTATAGGGGTAACTGAACTTGTGTTATCAGGCTCAAGGGCTGCATGATATTCCTAAATATAAAAATAAAAAACACAAACCTATTGAAATCCCTTTAATTGGATACTTAATTTACATATTTGAAGTTAAAATTAGAAACAATGCATAAGTTTAATGTCACGTTAACAAGGTAACAAGTGTTCGATGTTGAAGGGGTAGACCAAATGACCCTCAGATGACATGTGGGAGAGGCAGGTAACCATAGAAAGTGGCATGGGCACTCGCTAGAAGAAAAATAAAAAAACAAACCAAAAGAGAAAAGTGATCATGCCAGTGGGAACTTTGGAGAACAAAAAAATTTACTGCCTCACTGAAGACAACTCATAGGAGTTTGCTGCGGGTAGCATAGCATGCACCTGGAGCTATAATCTTTGCAGTTTTGCTGTGTCACCAAAAATAGAGTTTCTGTTATGTTTGGGGATAGCAGGAGAGTGGCAAGTCCTCAACAATTATGTTGAATGCCACTCTATGGATACCAGTCACAGAAAAAGAGATACAAAGAAAGTTTCTTACTACAAGAAAGCACTTCCAGAGCTTAGGGCCTGATTTAGATCTTGGCAGAATCTGTTCCACCATCGATTTTCCATCTGATTTCCCGCCCACCAACTTTGCAGTCCGCCTGCTTTATTTAGATGTTGCCGGGTCCATTGTCGAAAGTCCATCCACGAACCGCCATTATTGCCACGATTGTACACCTGCGTTGATGGAGCAATAGGCATCAGCAACTGGTGGCTGGACTCCAGACAGTCTTTCTGCCGGGCCAGTCATGTTGTGCCGTCCCACCAACGTAACTGTGGCGGCCAAATCTTCACACCTGAGTTGGCAGTTTGGGAGGTATATAAGCATAAAATTTTCCTTCTTTCAACATTCCTCATTTCCTGCAACCATGAACCCAATTAAACAAGTCCTACCCTGGCTGCTGACACTGGATCAAGGTGAAAATGAACCCAGTCGCGGCTGGAACTGAAGGTAAGTGACTGTATTACCTGTGATCCTCGGAATAGTTGGTGTGTATTAGCACTGGACTCATGCATGTTAAAGAAATACTTGCAAGCAATAGTTCAATGCATATGTGTGTGTGTAATGTGGTAGTTTGATTTTTTTTTAAAACACATCTTGATATATCAATAACACTCACCAATCTGGTACTAACTGCCTTCATGGAAATGGGCACCTATGCAAAAAAGTCACATCAATCCCAAATCGAAATATGTCCATAGAGGTGTGTGCAATAATTTTCTCTGAACTACATTATCATATAAATAAACAGTACACCCAATAGGAACTACATGAATCCAATATAATGTAGAAATTGTACTACAAAATGCTACAAGTGGATGTACACAGAATGTACAACAAATGTTACCTCTAAACTTCAAACACTTCGGAGACGTATTAAGGTCACATGTCCCTTTGGTTTGTGCAACTTCTGCTCAACATTACATGTCATATAACTCTAAAGTGTTGTTTTCACTGTGTAATGCATGTGTGTAAATTATTAACACATCATGTGAAAATAAACACACATACATGCTCAAGTTACAGAAATAGAAACATCTGTAATTTTGGTTTAACAATCCTGTAACATTATGAAGGCCTACACAAAAATTAACATGTCCATCATAAATGTAAAACATTAATGTATGCACCAAATAAATATGTAACAAAGAAAACCTGTGCCTGTTATTGTCAGAAATGTGAATTAGTGCATATCACACACATCAGCATAAAAACTATTATCTGCACACAATTACTACTAATCAAAAAATAATGCCAGGAGAAAGGTATTGGAAATAAAATAAATTTGAATTTTACACTGAGAAAACTATCTCAAGTATAGACTAATGAAATGTTCAAAATAAAGTCCAGAGTGCAGCTGGTGAGCTGTGGGCTGCAGGCCCAGAACCTGCCTCTGATTTGCACATCAATTACAACCTCGTCAGTAAAGGGCATCTACTGGACACAGAGCAGGCACCTCCATCATCCTTCTAGGTGGGAGTGGGTTTGGGAGGGGTGGTCTTGGTTTTTGGAGGGATGGGTTTGGGCTTGGGCGGGGTAGGCTTGGGTTTGAGAGGGGAGGACTTGGAAGAGGTGGGTTTACGTTTGGGAGGGGAGGCTTGGGATGTGGAAGGGGTCAATGCCAGGGCAAATAAAAGATCTTCCTTGGAAAAATGGGTAGGATGGTTGTCAGGGAGTTGGGAGGTAGAGGGAGTAGCACTGGGTGATGTTTGTGTGTCTGTTGAGGGTGCAGTTGCCTGTGGGTCTGGTGTATGTAGTGCATGTTTGGGTGTGTGTTTTCTCATTGGTATCTATTGTTCGAGTGAGTGTGGGCATTTGTGTCCAGTGGGTGCTGTGTTTAATGTATGTGTGTGTGCGCATGGGTGTGCTTTGAGGTACTGGGTGTGGTTGTGGTGCTTGCAGATGTGGTGGTGCATGTGGGTGTTGTGGTGGCTGTGCAGGTGTGCCTGTTGGTGAGTATGGTGTCTGTAGGTGTACTGGTGGTGGCAATGCATGTGGGTATGGTGGTGTGTGAGGTATCTGCAGGTGTGCTGGTGGTGGTGGTGTCTGTGGGTGTGCTGGAGATGGTACTACCTGGGCATGTGGGTGTGGTGGTGCGTTTGTTGTGTAGTGTAGCCATTTTTTATATAGCTTTATGCGTGTTAGCTTAATGTATTAGGCCTCTGTGCAATTTGCCCTAGATACATTTTATTCAACCTCACACTGTTATTTTACAATAACCAGTTTCACGGTCTTGTTTTTATTTCATTCTATCACACTGTTTAGCTTACTTCAGCACTGTGTTCTCAAACAATGCATTCTTGCTCACTCTGTGCTTCAGTAAAGGCTACAGTCTGATACATTGCCGGTAAACGTGGTAAGTTTAGTCTCTAGTGTTCGTAGAAAATACACATCCTTACGTAGGGACATTTTCCTAGAACATCTGTGTGTTAGTTATAAAAACACTTTCTAGTCCTAGTACACGTCAGAGGGAGATTCCGACCAGGAACCTACAACTAGATGCTGACTGCCCCGTTGCAGATGCTGATGCAGAATACAGACTTTTGCTCAGGTATGAGGGTTGATGTCCTCCTGGGGGAACCTGAAAGGCAGGCTTAGAGCTTTACATGCTGTGCTCAGACTAGAACTTAGAGAGAACCTAATCTAGTTGCACTATGATAGCCTTATTCTTGTGCTTCACTCTCATCGTTACTATTTTAATCCTACTGTGTTGTATCGTTCTGGTTATTGCAGCTCACGCTTTGCTATCTAAAATGCAGTCGTTTTATTAAAGCAATCTTTAAAACTTAAACTGCTTTTGTCATTTATATATGAGACCGCACTGTGAATGAGAGAACCGGTTGTGACCTGAGTGACCACGACTTCCCTGGGAACTACTAAGATGTCAAGCACTCGGCTGCCCAATTGTCTCTTCCCCTTGGGAGAGATGAGGCACTGCTAGTTGGCCGGAGCAAAACCCGGATTTAGAGTGACAAGGGTCCTTCACCGTGGGTCGGACTTAGCTCCCCCACACTGTGGAAGATCTTGCCGTCCAAAATCCAGTAGTTTCATTAGGATAATGAGAGCCTACGCAACATGGCGCCGCCAATATTTGGTCAGGCTCTAGTTTTCGGGTCCACCGGCATATCTCGGTCTCATATAATATAATGATCCATCAGTTCCGTATACGGAGACATCCATGGCACTGAGGATTTCCACCACTGCCGTATATGTAATCCTATTTACAGCGGGTGGTTGTTCAAGCTTGAACCTCAAAAGGAAAAAAGAAAAAATCCGTCTTGGTGTGCCTTCTCTGAATTCTTGGTGCTTTTCTAATGGCGAATCCCCAGGTTGTACAAATAGCTCTTAATATGCGACAACCGCTCACAGCACATTTGCTAGCACACAGCCTTACAGCCCAGGGTGGTCAAGTCACGTTTGTGGTGGTCGCCCATGAAGCCTATAGAACAGAACTTTTCTACTCTTGGGTCACATTTCCAGCAGTTGATGGGAACACAGATACATTCCATACATATACAGTGGCGAACGCGCCTGGCCAGTACAGGGCGTATGCATATTTAGAGATACCTCTATCTTATCAAGAACATAATAATTGGCTTGATGGCGCCCTACCCCATACAATATTACCAGCAAGGTTAGGTCCACTAAGTAATGAAGGTCCTACCTGGCCATTATTGGCCACATATACACCACATCCTGCGTCAGTGGCTGAGGTTCGACGCTTATATACTGACTTAATAGCAATATATAGACGATTAGTACAATTTGTAATGCAGGCGCTAAATACAAACCCAGCACGTGCTGCTCCAGCACAACCACACGCAGTAACACCAGGTATAAATCCGGTGACTGTACACTCTATTATGGGTAAAGTCCCAGCAAAACGAGAGGAGACTCCGTTTTGGCTGGCACCAAAAATGTATACGCTGGAGGCAGTATTTCCCCATACGGGACCTCAGGACAAACATAGGATATTAACTATGTGTTTACCATTTGGGATGGTTCCCATAGTGGAACATTGTAATTCATGGGGCACGGTGTTTGCCGCGCTCTATACAACGGCACACGGTACACCGACACTTGCCAACCTACCGGAAGTGCTTAAACAAATTCAAGATGAATATGGGGCTGCCCCGGCCTTAGATTTGGGAATGCAACTGATGGGCAATTATGCCATGGTTTCTTCGATAATCCTAAGCAATCTTAAAGGGGAAGCAGTTGCACTTGCAGTGCGTATGCATCTTCGTGACGTTCCGCAACAAGATCAGGAGCGGGAACTACCTAAAATAATAGCGGAAACATATTCCAATATCGGTCGAGATAGCCTGGGGGCTAGACAACAAAAACCTCAATTTCAGGGAAAAAATAATAAAGATAATATTAAACAGCAACCTGAGGGTTATAAGAAGTGCTGGGAGAAAAAACAACAAACACCTAAAAACGCAAGGGGAGAATCTCCACGTACAGAGACCCCGCAGAATAGGTATAATCTCAGAAATAGGAATAATATAAAAACGCCTGATAGATATCAATATACTGATACACGCCAATCTCGTTCATTTCAGGACTCATCGGAAAAGAGAAAGGAGAGAGGTGGGCAGTCAGAACGGAGAACAGAGTACGTGAAACCCAGACAGGAATCACATTGCTCTTCAGAGGTTTCTGTCTGGAGAAACCAGTACAACAAAAACCACAGTTTAAAAAGAAAAAAGTGGCAGCGGTCTCAGTTAGACATGTCACTCAGGAAGAGGGTTCTCTTGAAGAACAAGAAATGGGCTCTAGCACTGCTAGACAGCACGGCAGAGGTCACAATAGTTCGCCGGAATCTTCTAGAGCATCTGGAGGTGAAAGCAACTGATGACTTCATACAAGTAGAAAGAGCAGATATGCGTGTCTCCGAACCCGATAGGGTATATAGAGTAACTTTACAATTAGAAGGAGTCATTGAACGCACTATACACCCAATCTTCTGGGATTGTGTAGTTAAAATATATGACATTTTACTGGCCGAACAAGATTGGCCGCCTGATTTTGTCTGCACCTGCCCAGCTGGGGAGGAGGTTATTAAACCTTCCTTCTCGCCCCTTGTTCCAGAGGAACTCGCAGAGTCCTATTCTATAAAATGGGCTCTTGCACAGGCACCTGCGTTATATAGAAATCATGTAGGGTGGGATAGGGATTCTCCATATCATGTAATTCCTATTAAAGTTGAACCTCAACCACAACCGCAGTATCCCATAAAACATGAAGCAAGGGCACAGTTGAGAGAAATACTTACACAATTAGAATACCAGGGGGTGATTGAACCCTGTGTCTCGCCGATGAATAATCCCTTATTCCCTGTAGCTAAACCAGACCATTCATATAGAATAGTCTTAGACTACAGACATTTGAACGGACATACACGTACATATGCTATACAAAATTCACAGAGCACGGCACTAATGAGCAACATTGTGCGGAAAAAATATAAAACGACCTTGGATATCTCGAATGGATTCTTCTGCCAGAACATAGCTCCTGAAAGCCAGGATTTAACCAGCTTTAGCGAACTAGGCTCCCAGAAAAAATTCTGTTGTTTGCCTCAGGGGTATAAGAACAGCCCAGGGCTGTTTGCCGCACGTGTGACTGCTATTTTGCACGAGTTGGACCCTGAAGCGTTGTCATATGGGGATGATATATATCTCACTGATGATGAGTTGTTACAACATTTAAGATGGGTAGCCCGCATTGTTGTAGGGTTTGCTGACCTTGGCAACAAATTTAACTTTAAGAAATCAAAAATTGCCTTCCTCAGCATCCTGTTCTTGGGATATGAGCTGTCGAATGAAGGGAAGAGCCTAGCGCCACAATTCTTAGAAAAGTATGCACAATTGCAACCACCAAATACTGTTAAGAAACTCCAATCATTGTTGGGCTTTCTGAATTTTGGCAGAACATACATTCCGGATTATGCTACACGCATAAAGTCTTTATATGAATTAATATGTCCTGATTTTTTGAGCAAATTTTGGACAATAGAACATACACATACTCTTCGAGAGTTACAAGCAGACATGCTCGCAGCGAAACATCTACACACACGAGACAATAAGACACATTTGGTCATCAGGGTGACAGCTGGGGCAATTGGGTTTACTAATGTCACATTTAATGAAGGTGAGACAGTCCCAATAGCATACAAGTCACACTTGTATTCCGCTGCCGAACAACGATTTGCACCCACAGAGAAGATTCTCACTGCTGTACAGATGGCTGTTATTAAAGAGAGACCTCTGGCCCAGGGAAAACGCATTATTGTTGTTTCTCCTGTTCCGGCCCTTGAGGCTGTTACAAAAGCAAGCGTCCCAAACACAAAAGCACTCCACCCAAGATGGATACAATGGGCCACGTCCTTGACAGCCACTGATGTAGACTACATTTTTGACCCAAAGTTACAAACTCAGGAATTTCTACAATATGAAGTTGAATATCCAGTTCCTGCTGACACATTGCCTATTGATCAATATCAGGTAGTCATGTACATCGATGGCCCTGCGCAACCAGCGGTTGGAACAAAACATCAATATTCTGCTGCATGTGCGGTTGTGAGCGGCTATATGGAGGGGGAGAAATTCTGCCCCAACATACCTATAGCCAGACCTTAGGGGATTGTACAGCACAATTGGCTGAGCTGAAAGCTCTATTAATAGCACTAGAATATACGGATCTGACACAGTTCACACTGATTGTTTGTGATTCGTATTATTGCGTCCAGTCTTTTAATGAATACCTGCATTACTGGTGTTTGAATGGGTTCAGAGATTCGAAAGGCAACACCATTAAACACAGACTACTGTGGGGGAAGGTAGCAGACCTGAAAGAGATGCTACCCAAGGTCCATGTTGTGCTTACACTTGGACACCAACGCTTTGTAATACACATTGCTGGAAATACATTGGCTGATGAAGCCGCAAAGTCGGCAGTGGCAGTTGCCACTGTAGCTGCAGTGACTCGTTCGAGTTTCAAAACCAGACACAGATATTATGGCTGCCATAAAAGCTACGGTTGATGGTCTTATCCTAAGGGATTTCCTAATAAATACCAATACTTGATGGGAAGTATGCTGAACGCTGAAGTTAAGATTCCAGGCGTAGGCGTACGCGACATCCCCAATAAAGATGTAAGACCACAATTGATTAAAGCAGCACATGAGGGAGTGGCATCTGCACATGCTGGCGTGGCAGTTACAATTTCGTTATTACAGGCCCGTTATTGGTTGCCTGGTCTCTATAAAGAGACCAAGTAGTATGTCCTTTGATGTGACATCTGTCAACAAATTAAGGTTTCAACAGCTAAGCGCCCGCCGCAGACACCCCTCTTAATCTCAAACAGACCATTACAATGTGTGTACCTGGATCATTGCGGTCCATTAACACCGGATAGTGCATACAAATATATACTAGTCGCTGTTGATTCCTGCTCCAGATTTGTGTGGGTGTGGCCACAACGCTTGGCTGACACTTGGACTGTTATTAAAGATTTGCAAGTCTTTGTCGGTACATATGCAGTTGCGGCATTCCATTCAGACCACGGCCCTGCTTTTGCCTCAAGGGCATTCAGGGACACCATGGCTTCGTTGGGGGTCCAGCTCCAGTACTCGTCGCCATTTCATCCCGAGGGAAATTCTGTCGTGGAGAGATTAAACCGCGATTTAAAGCAATACTTAACAGCCAGAGTCTTAGGTACGGGTCGTAGTTGGCTAACCCACCTGTATGGAGTTCAGAGAGCACTAAATAACCTGCCTAGAAAGTCCCTGAGGGGTCGTACTTCATATGAGTGCCTGTTCGGAACACAAATGTTTGTTCCGGATCTTGATGGTCCTGGTGTGGAGGTGGCAGAAACACATTTTGACATAAATGATTGTGTCACTGATTTACAGGAATTAAAGCAGTTCAGTGAAGATAACTGTTCCAAAAGTGCTGCCTCCAAGGGAATTAAGGATTCGCCAGTAACACCTACCGGATGGATTCCCAGGGTTGGGGATCTTGTGTGTGAAAAGGTTGCAGTGAAAAAAGAATTTGGCCCTTCTTATTAAGCACCAGTCCCTGTGTTGGGGATACACGGAACCAGAACTGTTATTCTACCCCCGTTGCCAGGTGCCAAAGAAAATCGCTTTGTTTCTATTGATAATGTCAAGTTACAACAAGAGGAACGTCCAGTAGTTCCCGAATCCCTCTCACTACTGGAGAAGAAGTTCCGCTTCAAGGGGTTTATACCAGCACTGTTGACTCTCCGAGCTTGTGGAGAGTGGATGATGATCTTGAATTAGTTCCACTAACAACGGCCAACTTAGGAACATTTGATCAAGTCACTATGACTACAAATGTGACGGATGGTGCTGTCTACAGTGTACCACCGCGGGAAACACCAACTCCTCCATTGACTACGGCAACACCTTTTGCACGAACTGCCTCTGGTTACTTTGCCGACAACAATAATGGTCTATCGGACTCGTTTGCCTCTTCGACTGCTCATCTGTCGGGTCTACGTGAGCTGATACATTGGCTTAAAGATACATATTTTGTTTTTCCTTGGAACTATCTGTGGCTTTTATTGACTGTCCTAGCATTTTTTCTTTGGATTGGGTTTATCATTACCTTTTTTCTGTTAATACATGGTCATTTTCTTCCCGAGAGATCAGCGGTTGAACAGGTGGAGGAGGTGTTGAAACCACATTTTTCATCACATTAGGTTTGAAGAGACTTGTCCTTTGTGAACATTTCTGCAGTGCCAATTCCGGATGGGATTGTGTGGGATAAAGTAATGTTTGATATATATGGGCCCACTGAAATAATTCAAATACCGTATGTGCTAAAGTTATCAATGAATGATATAGCAATACCAGGCATTGTATCTGATGATTGGGATGTGAAGACAGTTGACTCAATGATGACAGAATTGCAATATTACACTGTCTATGAAAATAAAGATGTTTACCAGTTTAGAGACAATTATGGTGACATGTTTTGCTATAATTATTATGGGCACCACTACATACATAAAGCAAGTACTGCCAAAACAATATTTGACTATACACAATGGGAACATTGCCCAACTCCCCCGCAAGGGAGTTCCAAAACTTATTTTGATAAATTTATGTATTTTTCTGGGCATCATCCAAAGAAGGCTGAGTCATATTATTTTAAGTTAACTCCGACTAAAGATGAACAAATGTTGTTGACCAACACGAAATTAATATATTCGGATTCCTTTGTTTCCCGATTGTCAGTTGAAGGTTATGAATATTGGTTGAAAAATGTTGATTTGAAAAGTGTTTGGGGAACAAAGAATTGGCAAACTAAGGGTAGAGAAACACTGTTTAGAGCATGTCTCATTCCCACTCAAATGATTTTTTTTAAATGAAACAGTACAACAGACCCAGCTGCTTAGGTTTAGCTACAATCAGAGAATTAAATATGCCCAGTATACCTGCCCCTGCAAAAATTAATAATTGGCAAAAGTACATAAATGCCACTTTTATTGAGCTTACTGAATGGGTCCAGAATGGTACATTTAACACTTCATTGGCACGTCCAGGCGGGTGGTTATTGTGGCCAGTAGATTCCAATGGGTGTCATCAACGTTTTGTCACCTCTCCGGGGGGTTTCCGAACGAGTAGGTCAGATCCTCGCTATATATCACCAGACCATGATGACATAATTACAACATATAGTGTGGGAAAATTGTGCCAGCAATGGCTAAAATCCTCCTCGCTAGATGCAGTTAAGACACATCTCACTCTCCTGTCTAATGATACTGACTTACAAGAGTTTTTGTCAGGCCCGAAGTTGCCACGTAGGAAGCGTTTCTTGTATGAAGTATACAATGAAATATGGAAACTTTCCCAACAAGAGGCTGCAGCCCGGTTAAGGCAGATAGATCAGGAAAATCTGAAAAAAGCATTAGCTGTTGTGGATAATGGAATTCACACCTTGTCCGACCAAATTTATACAATCAACAACATTGTTTCTTGTGCTATAGACATTATATGATCTGATATGTCTTCTTTATATCATGGAAAGAGTCAGACCAGGTCCATTATGCAGTTGGGTTGGACGCTTCAGACACTAAAGGCGGGTCGCGTTCCATGGCAGCACATCAGTGCCAGGGAAATATTTTTTTCCTTTAATTTGACGTGACAACAACAAACAATGGCTAAGAAGGAGGCGACTTATGTGATGCTTAACATTGAAAAGTTAGAAAGATTCCCTCTTATCGTGGCCGAGATTCCCTCAGCATGGTGGTTGATACACTGGGTTATTAATCTGCCTATTTCTACATTACAATTCACTTCTTATTTGAAGCATGTTCCGGTAGGCAGATATGAGAAGCTGGGAGATAGTTACATCCATGAGGTATGGGAGCTTCCCTTCTTGTACAAATGCCTCAATGGCATGAAAGAGGTCTTTCTTAGCGGTAGTGAATGTGAGACTTCCGTCAGCCATTCGATGATTTGTAAGCAGCTGTCCTTGCATGGGGCGTGTAATGCCTCGGTCGCAAACTTGGCTTGCTATGTGAAGGGAGTTCCGGTCCCCTTGATTAAACGCACGTTCCAGGTGCTTTCAAACGGCAGCTACGTCCTCCTCAATAGTGAAGACTGTTTTGGCATGCGGGACGAAATAGTTGACGTTGTTTCGGTCACTAAGGTCGTTACTTGCTGCGGTAACATGTTGTTTCCCCCCACTAAAGTTAGGGAGGTAGTAGATATTTGGCCTCATTGCTACTTCCAAGGTGAATTTTGACAAGTTAAGCAGACTGAAGGCTTTGTTGTTTCAGAAGCATGTGGCCCTTACATCTGCACGCAAGACCTACGCACTTCAGGTGGCAAGGTCATCGGCGGAAATACAGTCCCTGTTAAATAAAAACTTTCCCAGCCACTTTGGTGAACTCGTGGGACATATATTTAATGCTTCCAGCACGGCTGGATTAGCACATTTTTTCAAAGCTGTTGGTATTGGTTTCGTTCACACCTTCTCTTCCATATTCGGTTTAATACCTTCGGCTATTCATTAAATTTTCTGAAGCATTTTTGGGGGATTTTCGATAACTTTGGCTTTATTAGCCGCCATTTTGCTGTTGTTGTTGTTTTTCCGCAATGGCTGTCCTGCCGCAACAAGGATGAATGTGGGCGCTCCCATCAGCGCAGCTGTGTCGTGAACGCATGATACAGTACTTCGGAGCAACACTCCTGGAGCATTTGGAGTGTAACTGGTCTCTGTCATTCAGACCGGTTTTGGATTGTGTGCAGCCCGTGTTTCGGTGCCGTTGGTGCTCTTTTGAACATGCACTGGACATCTGCCTCTCGCAGCTACGCCCCCCAGTGGTTGATGCTGATCTGTTGATGTTCTCGATGAGGGCTCATTACCAGACATGCGCGCTGCGGCTGCGTTTGCTTAGAAAGGCTGATTACAAGATACCCTTCCTGGAGGAAGTTGACATTAACTCGTTTATAGGCATTGCACGGGATGCCGCCTTGGTTGACACTGGGGCTTTGGAACACACCTGCTCCTTGCTAGTCTTTGGCATGGATTTTCCGGTTTTGTCATCTGCCGAAGTGGAGAATTTCCTGCTTTCCATGACCAATGCATAATTTGGACTTATTCTAAATTGACATTATTCATTGAATTCGGCTTTTGCCGCATGCTCATATTTTAAATTGCAAATTATCATGCTTGTGTGTCTTCTTAACTTGTTTAAATTGGATAGGGTTTTACTTGTATTTTAGCTTAGGGCATTTTAGCTTCGGCTTAAACCACTTTCTACCGACAAGGGGAGGGTGTAGTGTAGCCATTTTACATATAGCTTCATGCGTGTTAGATTAACGTATTAGGCCTCTGTGCAATTTGTCCTAAATACATTTTATTCAACCTTGCACTGTTATTTTACAATAACCAGTTTCACGGTCTTGTTTTTATTTCATTCTATCACACTGTTTAGCTTACTTCAGCACTGTGTTCTAAAACAATGCATTCTTGCTCACTCTGTGCTTCAGTCAAGGTTACAGCCTGGTACATTGCCGGTAAATGTGGTAGAAGTTTAGGCCCATATTTATACTTTTTTAGCGCCGCATTTGCGTCGTTTTTTGACACAAAATCGGCGCAAACTTACAAAACACAATTGTATTTTGTAAGTTAGCACCGTTTTTGCGTCAAAAAATGATGCAAATGCGGCGCAAAAAAAGTATAAATATGGGCCTTAGTCTCTATTGTTCGTAGAAAATACACATCCTTACGTAGGGACATTTTCCTAGAACACCTGCGTGTTAGTTATAAAAACACTTTCTAGTCCTAGTACACGTCAGAGGGAGATTCCGACCAGGAACCTACAACTAGATGCTGACTGCCCCGTTGCAGATGCTGATGCAGAATACAGGCCTTTGCTCAGGTATGAGGGTTGATGTCCTCCCGGGGGAACCTGAAAGGCAGGCTTAGAGCTTTACGTGCTGTGCTCAGACTAGAACTTAGAGAGAACCTAATCTAGTTGCACTATGATAGCCTTATTCTTGTGCTTCACTCTCATCGTTACTATTTTAATCCTACTGTATTGTATAGTTCTGATTATTGCAGCTCACTCTTTGCTATCTAAAATGCAATCGTTTTATTAAACCAATCTTTAAAACTTAAACAGCTTTTGTCCTTTATATATGAGACCGCACTGTGAATGAGAGAACCGGTTGTGACCTGAGTGACCACGACTTCCCTGGGAAGTACTAAGATGTTATGCGCTCGGCTGCCCAATTGTCTCTTTCCCTTGGGAGAAATGAGGCACTGCTAGTTGGCCGGAGCAAAACCCGGATTTAGAGTGACAAGGGTCCTTCACCGTGAGTCGGACTTAGCCTCCCCCACACTGTGGAAGATCTTGCTGCTCAAAATCCAGTAGTCTCATTAGGATAATGAGAGCCTACGCGACAGTTGTATGTTGGTATGCATGGGGTGGCAGGGGTGGTGTCAGGTATGGTGTCTGCATATTGGTGTATGTGTTTGTGTTTAGATGTGCTGCTTGTATGTGTTGGAGTGGGTGCATGCAAAGGAGTGAGTGTGATTTGGACAGGGCTGTAAATAGGGAATTGGGATGGTGAAGGGGTGGGAGTAGGGGCACAAGGTTGGAATGGTTGGGATGCTGCATTCAGTGAGGAGGCCAGATATTGGAATGACCACGGTAGGCCAGACATAGCACTATGAATGCCTTCCAGGTAAGCTACCATTTGTTTATATGGTAACTAAGCCCCTGGGTGGCATTCAGGAGTGCAGTCTGGCCTACGGAGATGTTCAGTAGGAGATCAACAGCCTCCTCACTCAGTGTAGCTGGGGGACACTGGTTGGAGGGGAGGTACCTACAGCAAAGGAGATGCCACCCCTTTTAGGAGGGAAGGTTTGGCCAACTGAGGGTGAGCGAGATGGATAGTGGTGATGGGTCTCTGGGTGCTGGACAATGATGCAGGTGGAACAGTTGAAGTAGGGTCCGCCACCACTGGGGACTGATCTTCTCTGGAAGCCTCCAATGAAGATGAACTTGAGCTTATGGCCTCCGTGCCAGTCCCCTCACCCTCCGTGACACTGGGTCCCTTGGTGTCAATAGTCTCAGCACCCAAACCAAAGTGGCCAGCTGCCCACCCACCCCCAATGAGGCCAATGTTCCTTTTGCCTGCTCCAGATAATGCTGAAATGACAGATACAACGCATTTAATGAATCAGTGTAAATAGAAATGAGCATTAACGTTCATCAAAATACATTTTCAAAGTTTTCAGATATCATTTGCTAAGAGGCTCTCAAACTCTGGTTCTTTATCATCATTATCTCATGCATGTAGGGAACATTTATAGAAACCATCAGCTCACAGTTTTGTAATTTCCCATGAGAGCCCACACATCATGTATGATTGTGACTCTCCTTCCATTTGAACTCCTCTGTATGAACTGGTTCACACCTCTGAATGTGTGGGCTTTGTTGTTTAGAATAGTGAACTTATGTTACCAAAAAGGAAATAAACCAAAAATACATTTGTACAATTTGTTCACAAGGCTACAGATTACACATTGATGCATTTATACATTTAAAAATGATTTGGGCTTGAAATAGAGTTTGCCAGATAGGATTCCCCACCATTTATGGGATGGAAGCTTCTTTCTGCAAAAGTCCCTTTAAGTATCATATTTGTCACTATCACTGACACATCATCTGGACATAAGGGACATTGTGAAATGGTTTATGGTATGTGGTACTCTGTCACCAATGTGTACACATTCCTGTCTGTGTTGTACCACAAATTGTATGCCTATCAAAATTACGTATCACTAAACAGACTGGCTTGCATACACATTAGTGAAAGAGTAAGACATCTGTAAATTTTAACATGAATGCAATAGCATTTTTGGTCCAAAAACATTTGGGTTAAGTTTGGAATCTACAATGTAGCTATGATGTTACTAGGCATTTTTGCTCCCATGCCCACTCTTGTTTGGCGACTAAAACAGCTTACCAATCTGACGTTTGGAACATTCACTGTATCATAATAGCACTTTATGGTATGCCATTTGTAATATGGCTAATGTAACATCATTCACAATAGTGAAGGAGCATCACAGTTCACACAATCAAGACTAGTTGCCTGTCTGGTAATACTGTCCCATACCAACAAACTACCTGAACTATATTTGTTGTTTAAGCATGCACGTGTCTGCTCAAACCAGTCCTTTGGTGGGGATCACAAATCAGCGTGTGTCTTTTCTCAAAATGTAATCTACAAAACATCATCACACACCTTGGACACAACTTACGCCTTCAAGAACTCTTCTGTGTTGGACATATGTCAGCCTTAATGTTGATGGCAAATTTAGTTGCTATAACAAAAATGATTTACTTAATATATTGAACTCACACTAGAACTTACCCCCTACATGCTACTATTGGGCTGTCAACTGCCCTGTCCGGATAGCCCACCGTAAATATGTGGGTCATTAGGGGGGTCAGTGTGTGGCACACATGCATCCCAAGTTGGGAGGACTGGCTGAGCTGGACTTCTTTTGACTTTCTGGTCCAGGGCCGTAGATGCTCCCACCTTTTCTTTCAGTTGATGCTGCACCTCTTATAGACCTCCAGCGGCCACACTTTTTGGGCAATGGTCTTCCAAATCTCCTTTTTCTGGTGGATGTTGACCTGCATGGATGAGAAACAAAAAAGACAAAAAGAGTTTTGTGAGGTTTGGTTTGTCTGTATTGCTGGGACACAATTTTGCAACATCTATCACAAGCATTTCAAAAAAGTCAGTACAGATTTTTTTTTACTACGATTCTATTTTCTCCTAGGAAACACTGATTTGTAATGACCTGTGGAGTACCCTCAACACTTCCCATTTCTTCCTAATCCAGCTCACAAATGTCATCTAGGCCAGAGGTCTTAAACCTTTGCTGTAGTTAGAGCCACTCCTGAGCAGTCCAAATCATTGTGAGATACTAAAGGCTAAACAACTTGCACATTGTAAGCACACACACCCATGCACAGCTACATTTGTTTCATGCCTAATGTTTGCAGTGGCAGATACCGTGGTTTAAAACACATACAATCACTATGAGCAGTATGTTTAGTTTTAATGGGAATCAGGAGCTTAGCTTTGCCTTCTGGCTTGCAGGTACGTGCCCCCGTCACCTAGTGACTTTTATCCTACTTAGCCTGCTCTGTTTTAGCAAATTTTTAAAATAATAACTTCCAAGATGGCTGCTGTGTTTATAGTTTCAAGTTATCAGTGCCACTCTGTAAAAGCGTCACTATCAGCATCCTAGATAAATGAGATACATAGGTATTCACATTATGTACTTTCTCACTTTCATCTGACAGTAACATAATTTATCTTTTCAGGGAATTGTTTATATAATTTCTGCCCCAAGCATGCCTTCTTATCTATTGTTTGGGAACATACCTGCGTCAGAGGTCCTAAAAGATCTGTATAAATACATCTCATACAGACAAGATTATCAGAGGGATTTCTACCAGATGCCATTGACGCTATCTATGCTGCATGTCGCCTTGATGCAGGTCCCCCGCCTTCGTGTCACCACGGACTCTGATCTAGAGACCTCATTCCAAGGTAAGGAGGACTGGGGGCTCTTCTCATGGACATGGGACTGGCAGATTAGGTTTAACACACCTAGCTCTCTTTTAGGTTAGAGATTAGGTACATCATGATAAGGTATTAGGGCCTATTTCATATCTATTTCATATTACATGTTATTGCAAGATGGTGGGGGTTTCTTAGTAGATTACACTCCTGTTAATAAAACCTATTGAAAACTTTACTGCATCTCTTTCATTACCTGTGTGTGACTCAGACATGTTGCTCATCTGATAAAGGTGTAATCTCCGTTTAACCACAACTACCATGAGATGTCGCACTCTTGAGTCCATGGGTAAAGGCTGCCACAAATCACCTTTTACTGTTTGGGTTTTGGGAGAGGCACTGCTTGTGAGCCGGAAGGATTGGGCCGCCAGTTGCGACTTGTTGTAGGATGGGCTTAGTCACCTACAAACAAAAGTGCTGTCATCCCTAAACCAGCAGTCTTGCCTAGAGCAAGAGTCCAACTACAACACTGCCATGTGTGTCAGAGAGGGCAAGTGTGTGTAGGAACAGGACATATGTGTATGGGTGTTTGAGAGCCTGTCTACTATGTATTTGCAGCACAGGATATACCTTTCCCCATCTGTGGCACCATCACAAGGGCCGAATATACAAATACTCATGTTTCAGAAAATGGGATATTTTTAATATGAAACATAAAAATACAGACATGTCCATAAAGTGAAAGGTTGCCCTTGCACTTAACATTCCTCTCATTTCAACATATGGCTGTATGTTTAAGTGGTACTTATGGTACAGTGTCTACTCGCCACTGGAAGTAAGGGGGATGTCGTTTGTTAAATGTAAGCTGGATTTGTGAGTAAATTGAACTGCAAAGTCACCTTCTTCATTCACATCACTCTTCATTTCAATTTACAGACATTCCAAACATTGTGAAATATCACCTGCTCAATTAATTAGTTCACTGCACTCCAATCACGACACTTCCCTCAGGAAAAAAGGGACACATTAGCCTGTGCATTAAGAAAAAACAAAGTAGTTAGAAGAACATTTTCTGTTAAAAAATGCACCTTCTCCTCTGTGTTACCATACAGTTGGCTGTTCAGAGACAGGACCTCGGTATTGAGGAGTTCCAAGTTCTCTGGTGAGAAGTTAGGAGTCCTGTCACCCGCTTTGCTCGGCATTCTGGCTCCAAGAGAATGAGAACAGCAGCAAAAGTGGAGGAGGTGTTGATGGCTGCAGTGTTAGGAGGCAAGTGAGCTTTTTTTCCTAATGGCACAAACATGTATGCAACAGACACGATCCGCGACGGAGACAGACGCAGCCATTGGCTTTTGTGCATAGCCATCACATACATTAGCCTATGGTTGTGTCCGTCGTGGAGTATTACACTTCCTAGGGGGTCAAGTTCTGGCAACAGCCAGCAGATTGCCAATGTCCTGATGGCAAGGTCAGACGGTCACCATTTTAGGGTGTGAACCAGAGTATTTTTAAATGTTAAGTGTGTCACCACCACTCAAAGTAGTGGCTAGTTTGTTTACCAATGTAAAATGTGTAGTGTACTGTTTTAGTTAATTTTGACACATTATACTGTACTGTGCTACTGTGTTTCACCATAATAGTAATCAATCTTATTTTATACTTCCGTTGATGGATTAAAAAAAATAATAATAATGTGCAATCGATACTTTTCTAATGTATCATTTATACATTAAATAAAATTATATGTCCAAAATAGTTATCACAAGTTGCAAAGGGCCAGATGTATCAAATATTTTTGTGATCGCAAATGGCCCAACGGGCACTTTGGTATGTAACAAGTCCAATTTGCGATTTGGTAACTGGTTACCGAATCGCAAATTGGATTTGCAACTACATACCTGATTCGGTATTAGGAAGGGGCATGTCAAGGGAGTCCCTTCCTAATACCGAATCGCAGAGGTATGTATGATTGTTTGATGACTGTAAATGCGGTCGCAAAACAATCGCAGTTGCCACCAATTTCAAATTGGTGGTAACCCATTCGCAAAGAGGAAGGTGTCCCCAAAGGACCCCTTCCCCTTTGTGAATGCATGCGAGAAAAGAAATTACGAGCAGGCAGTGATCCCACAGACCACTGCCTACTTTTAAAAAATGAAAAAAAACTTTTCATTTTTAAACGCTTCTCATTTTCCTTTAAGGAAAACGGGCTGTATTTTAAAAAAAAAGATTACTTTATTGAAAAGCAATCACAGACATGGTGGTCTGCTCAGCCCAGCAGGCCACCTTCCTGTGATTGTAGCTATTCGCACTAGCTCACAAATTGCGACCTACCTCATGAATATTAATGAGGTGAGTCCATTTGCGAGCCCTTGCAAACCGCAGTATGAAATTCCCGGAGTTTCATACATTCCAATAGCGATTACTTAATTGTGAAACGCTAAAAATCACAATTAGGTAATCGCTATTGTGTGGAATGATACATCTGGCCCATTATCACTAGTAACTGATATGAACATATATGTCACCAAAAGATATGTTTTGTTACAAAGACATCTGATGTGTGTTGATTATCAAAGTATTGTAGGAGCATTTTAAGTGATACTTTGTTTCTCTTATCTGCAGACATATGAACCCATGGAGGGGGTAGAAGGTGACAGCCTCAAGTCTTCAGACCTTTTCCAGACCTTGCCACCATGGAGGAAAGGGACATTATAAAAAAATACAGATTGAATATGCAAACTATTCTGGATTTGTGTCCCCAGCTGGAGCCTAATCTTCTGCCTCACAATATGAATACAACCACAATGACTCCAATAGTGAAACTCATGGCAGTACTTAATTTTGTGGCCACTGGATCTTTCCAATACACTGTGGCAGTATCTGGAGACATGTCACAACCAACATTTAGTGGTGTGCTACAAGAAGTCCTTTCTTTAGTGATGAGACACATCAACAGCTTCATCCAGTTTCCAAGACATCAGGATTTTGCCAATGTGGGTGGCATACCACATGTGGTTGGAGCAATTGATGGCACAAATATTGCCTTGGTGACACCACACACCAGGGAACAGGTCTATCGCAATTAGAAGAGCTTCCATTCAATCAATGTGCAAATTGTCTGCTTACCTGATTTGTTCATCTCAAGTGTGTGTGCATGTTTCCCAGGGTCAACACATAATTTCTTTGTACTACGAAACAGCACCAGACCCCTGCAAATGTCACAAGTTGGACCTTAAAGGGCCTGGCTTGTTGGTAAGTACAATATGACATAAGGATACTTTGTTTTATTTGTAGTTTAGGAATGTACAATCTGATGATATATTTTTTGCTCAATATATTTTTAAATTTCATATAGGATACTCAGCTTATCCTAGCCGACCATGGTTGATAGCACTGCTGATGAATCCAACAACACCAGGGGAAGTCCACTTCAGTGAGGCCCATGGAAGAACATGGAGGCCCAGGGAGCAGACGTTTGGGCTCCTGAAGGCCAGATTTCACTGTCTGGACAAGACCGGTAGAGCCCCCCTATACTCACCCGATAAAATATGCTAAAAGAAGGTTGCCTGCTGCATACTGCACAACCTCACCCTGTAACAGAAAATCCCAATCATCGCAGAGGATGGAGACCATGAAGAGCCACTGGTAGGATGTTGAAATGCCTAATGAAGACAACATTGATCTATGTCAAGATGTTACTGACCACTTCCTCACCTGAGTGTTTACCTTTAAATATTGTAACATCAAATATCAGAACAACTTGTGACATACCGAACATGTCAGTCTGTGAGGGTAATTTTGTAGGAATGGTCAGTTCAGGAAAGTCTAAGGCAAAAATGTTTACTGATCAAAATTTCCATCCAATGACTACTGTGTTTACTGACATAGATTATCTTTCTTTGTGCTAAGAATATATGTCCTTCTAAATTATCATTTGAGTCAAATTGCGTATGTGAAATCATTACTTTTCCCATGTTATTCTATTTTAGGATCCTTCACAATGTCATCTTCATTTGGACATTTCACGGTTGTGACATTTGCAGTGATGTGTTGCTGTTGGAAAGTACAAGCGTAACATGGGTTCATCCTGGGACAGACACACACTTTAGATGTACAGATCTTGTACAGAGACAACTTGCACAATGATTGAATCGAAGTACTTGAGATTGTATCAGACCTGTTCTCTGTTGGATGTTGCCACCAAGACAGTATGCGCTGCTTAACTTGCTCTAACCACATGTATATGTCAAGCCATAGCATATATGATCTCCCTTCACATTGGCTAAATCGTCATTTTGTATGAAGCTGTTGGTGTGTCTCATCATTGTAGAAAGAACGTTTTGTAGCACACCACTGTAATCTGGTTGTGACATGCCTCCAGATACTGGTACAATGTATTGAAATACTCCTGTGGCCACAAAATGTAGTACTGCCATTATTTTGACTATTGGGGAAATTAATGTAGAATTCCTAAAGTGAGGCAGGATGTCTGGCTCCAGCTGACGACATTAATTAATAATACTTTGCCTATTTGAAATGCTTTTTTGGAAAATGTCCCCTTCTTCCATGGTGTCAAGGTCTTAAGAGAGTTAAATTCTAAATGACACTGACTATTTGGATTAGGCATGGGTTGTAGACATTTCTCCACAATTTGGGCAAAGTATTGTACTAACAAATGTATTGCACCAATGCATTGAGATTTCATCTTTTTTATGTTTAAAAGAAAAGGAAAACTCATAAACTAAATGTAATATCTTATTTTTGTTTGGAACTTATTGATTCATATTTATTTTAAATAATGGTGGAAGGAAGATATAAAAAAGGAAATATTACACCAGTCTATGACTTTGTGTTATGTGAAATATTTTTATTGACACAAATTAACCAAAATAAGTTTGAGACATAAAATCAAAGGAAAAAGAAATTATGTCCGTCATGGTGGATGAAAGTATTTAGGATTAGCTTACATTGTTTGGAGTCCAATGTCCAAACTACAACTGTCCACAAACAAAGTTAAATGTGTCCAATAAATAGTCGACAAAGTGAATGGTAGACACACACTGGAGGAAATTAGGTTTGGCATCTCTTGGAGGTGTTGGTGGAGGTCTTACCATCCTCTCCTGATGGTCTGCATCAATGTCCCCTCCTGGTGGGGAGGCACAGTTGCAGGACTGGGGGGGTGGGTCAGTTTCCTGTTGTGGCAGACACTCAAGGAAAAGCCCTGTACTTATGATGATAAATGTCAAACAGCACAAAAGGATGATGGACGGCGCGCTAAAACTTTTTTCAAACACTCACCCCCAGTCACAGATCTGGGTTAAGTTCATAGTTCTTTTGCCCCCCATGCCACCCAAGTTTGGACCCAGCCATATGCAAATAAATATTGACCCTACTCCCCACAGGAACATTCCAGCCCGAACTGAATGTCCAACATCACCCCAGTCAAGGAGCACAAATTGGAGTTGTGATTCCGCATCTCAACTTTGTGCTTCCTCTGCACCTGCTTAGTGTGCTGGAGCTCTGTTAGGACCTGGCCGATCACGTTATTGGAGTGATGTAGTGCTCCCAAGACTTGGTTGATGGTGGTCTTGGTGACAGGTATCCCAGTAGCCTCACTTTTCTGGCTCACAGATTTCCTCTCAGGACCCTTACCCCCACTACTCTGTGCCCTTGAGGCAGTTTGCCCCATCGCACTGGTTCATGGCAGAACTAGAGGTGGCGGTGGTGTTGTGTCAACAGCAACCTGGACTGGGAGGCACAAGATTGGTATCATGTTCATTCGGACACAGGATGTGGAGGACATTGGCTTAGGTGTTGTTGCAGCTAGGGTGGGAGGTATAGGTGTGGGACAAGTGAAACTCACTGAAACTGTCTGTCCGAACAGATCAGATGGACCAGGCAGCTCCACATCATCTAGACTTGAAGGAGTGGTATCTTCACTGACAGCTTGAGCCTGGTCTGAAGTGGAGGTGTCTTCAGTGGCAGACGGTGGCCCAGTGGCCCTGGGTGTTGGACCTAAAATGAACTACAAACAATATGAATTTAAAGGTGGTTCATTGTAACTCAAATGTGTTTTCAGCTACAAATGAAGCAACCTAAAAGTGTAAATGATGATTAATAGAATGATTAGGCCTTTGTGTGATTTTCATTATTTTACATGTGCAAGCTGATTCACGCTGATTTACGCTGATGCACACTTCAGTAACAATGTTGAAGATATGTCCTGAAATTAAAAATGTTACTCATAAAGTGTTCATTACATGTATCAGACATTCAACCCAATACAGTAGTGAGGAGAACTGAGTACTTAACCATTCCAAGGCCTAGCAGGCTAAAAACAAAATGCTGTAGTTTAACATATTGGAAATAATGGTATTGATCATCATATGGAAAAGTGATCACAGGATGTTGAGCCGATGCAAAAGCAACGCGAATGGAGGGTCGTGCCATTGCAATAGCGACGGCAGGCTATAAGAGCGGCGTTGCGCTATGTAAACCTCAGCGCGATCGAACTGTGTGGAAAATAAAAAGATAAAGAAGTCCGGAAACCATGCTGAAAACATCGAGCATCGAATGGTTTCAGTAGTTTACCGGTGCTGTGTAGGTGGGCTAAATACCGGAAAAGGCATTACGTATGCATGCCTTTCACAAATGAAAGCAAGCGGATTTTAATCCTGACTTTGTAGCTGTTCTACCCACGGGATATGGGGCCGTTAGAGTGGATAGACAGAATAAAAGGGGGGAAGGGGTGGTTCTATTAGCAGACAACCCTGATGTCTGCGGAGGTGCTCACTTTCGAATTAAATCAGGAAGTGCACCAAATTTGGAAGGACTTCTACTTTATCGCCCCCCTGGACCAAAAAAGCGGTTTCTGGAGATTTGGCTGCAAATTATTGAACCTCTATCTACATCAGACCAGAGTAATATCCTCGGGGGACTTTAACTTCCACCTGGATAATACTGAGGACAAAGACACCACCACATTTTTAGATTTTATGTCAGGGTTGGGATGGACCCAGGTGGTTAGTTCTCCCACCCATTTAGTTGGCCATTCTCTGGATGGCATTTTTACTACATCTAACACCTTTAAGATAGGGGATTGTAATTAACTTGTTTGGACTGATCATAGCATTATTGCTTTTGAGATAATCCAGAAGGGCAGCAACAAATGTTCCCATCCTTGTACTTTGAAGTACAGGAAAAGGTATCAGATAAAGAGTGAGGATCTTTCTGCCATCTTAGAGAATACTCAGATAGAGCGTCCAAATGCATCTAGACTCCCTATCTCTGATTTCAACACTTGAATTAAGGAGGCTATTGAGATGGTGGCTCCCTTGAGGGTCGTCCACTGCACAGAGAGGACAAGAAATTCTGCCCCTTGGTTTTCATCTGAGCTGAAGGGATTCCAATGGGATTGCAGAAGACAGGAAAGGAAATGGAAACTCTATCCTACTCTATTAGAAAGTATCAAATTAAGAGATAATAGAAATCAATACAAAATTGCCACCTGACAGGTGAAAACTGCTTATTTCTCTCAGAGAATTCTAAAGGCCTCAAATTCCCCCCAGGAATTGTTTAAAACAGTTAAGACCCTCTCTACTCCTTTGATACCTCAAGACCTAGACAACTCACAATCGCTTTGCGATAGGGTAGTTAGTTTCTTTAAGGATAAAATCATCAAAATCCACACCGGATTCCAGGACCCCCTACCTCTGATGAGAGACCGGGACCTAGATCTCTATCCAGAGCAGTTTAAGCGCCCCATCCTAGACAATTTTGCCCCACTTTCTTCAGAACAAATTGGAGTCCTTTTATCCATTATCCCTGTCCCCCTAGGGTCTTACAGCAGATCTGCAACTCAGTTTTAGGGCCCCTGGAAAAGCTGTATGCTGGAGTGTTGGAACGGGGCACCAATCCTCCAAAATGGAAAGAAACAATCATTGTCCCCTTAAAGAAAAAACCTGACGGTGACTCAGAAGATCTTAAGAATTTGCGCCCTATCGCGCACTTACCTACTCTAGTTAAAATCTTGGAGAAACACTTAAATCAAGAGCTTACTTCTTACCTGACTACCTATGGATGTCTAGACAGCTCCCAACATGGGTTCCGGAAACATCATAGTACGGAAACTGCCCTGTTGGCAAACACCGAGGCAATCAGAAAACAGGTGGATACAGGAGGGGGTGCAATCTTAATTTTATTGGATTTATCGGCAGCTTTTGATACCATCTCGCCACTTAGATTAACTGATGATCTTTAAGAGGTCAGAGTGAGAGGACCAGCCTTAAACTTGCTTACATCTTTTTTTCAGAATAGATCACTTGCAGTTAAATGTGGTGACTATATTTCGGACCCTTTTCAGCTCCCTTGTGGAGTTCCTCAGGGATCCTCCCTTAGCCTAACCTTGATTAATTCGTATGTTGCACCTTTGGCAGAAGTAGTGCGCTCCTTTGGGTTTCAGGTGTTTTCCTATGCCAATGATACACAAACCATTGTCTCCTTTGGAAACAAGACGCAGGATACTGCATAACAATTTCAGGCCTGCATGCTTGAGGTTAAGAACTGGATGGATTGTAATTGGCTCATGATGAATGGAGACAAGACTGAGGTCATTATCTTTGGGGCCAAGTCATCTGTTTGGGACTCTAATTGGTGGCAGGAACTTTGTGGGACACTCCCGGTCCCCTCAGCCACAGTAAAAAATCTTGGAGTCCTTTGTGACTCTGCCTTAACTTTTGACATCCAAGTTAATAAAATCACCAATTCTTGCATTAGGATCATTGAGATGCTTAAGAAAATCCTCCCTTTTATACCTCCGGACTTGAGAGTAACGGTAGTGCTAGTGCTAGCCTTGATTGGCTCAAGACTGGACTACTGTAATGCTCTTTATTTGACATTAATCAAGCCTTGTTAAATAAACTACAATTGATTCAGTATCATAGTGCACGTCTGGTTCTGGGTCTAGACAAGTTTGCATTTGCCAAAGATACCCTGCATAGACTCCATTGGTTACCGATTAGGAAGTGGATCATTTTTAAATCATTGTGCCTGGTTCATAAGTCCCTTTACTGACAGGCTCCTTTTTCACCTCTTCCATTTATCAAGTGGTACATACCCGGGCGGACCCTCCGCTCAGCTGATCTGAAGTTAGCTTACGTCTCTAGGACCAAGAAAGCGAAATGGGGGGACCGAGCTTTTTCTACAGCTGCAGTTAAATTATGGAATGCTCTCCCTTTGAAAATTAGGAATATCCCCTCTCTTCAGCTTTTTCGTAAACAACTGAAAACCTCGTTATTTCAGGCTTAACTTACAGCGATTGTAGCACTATGGCCTCACTTCCCTTCATAGAGCTGTTATACCTCTGGTCGAAAATGCGCTTTACTAAATACTAGATAAAATTAAATAAAATAAAAAATAAATAAAAGGCAAGCCCCCGAACCAATGAAAGTGACTGAAGTGACATGGGTGTGGTTAAAAGCTCAAAGAGAGATTACAGCATGGGACGGAGCGCTTTGCGCTCGCCCATAAAAAGGGCCACTTGGTTCCCAGTATAGGCATCGCAATGTGAGGGCCCAAGGGCACCAGTGTCGGAAGACCGCAGTTGTTATATCTGGAACTCAGCACACTTTGACTTGAACCCCTTGATCTGGATTACTCATATAAATTTACTGATGTAGATTGCCTTCCACGTTGAAGGAAATTTCACAATGGTATTCGTGAGTTTTGATGGGAATCCCCCACTGTTTTCACAGGTGTACTCTTAGAATTCTTGTATGAATTTCGTTTTCACATGCAAGTATACATATGTTTATTTGATCGTGTGAAAATCACTTAACAAGTGAAAATGCATTTGGTATCTTCTTTCTTGCCTTCTTTTCCGCAGACAAAATATTTTTCCCATTGAGAATTCACTTATTCTACACTTAAGTCAAAATGTAAGTGTTTGATGTCAATTCCCACCATGGTAACGGATTTACTGCTCCTGGCTAAAGAGAATCTCTAATTGTTGGAGAGAGAACGGGCTGAGAAAAATTCATGAATAATCACAAACTCACAGGTTCATGAGCAGGCAAAGTCTTTCTCAGACATCCATGCCCTAGAATGTACGTTCCCCAATCATGCAGCATTACACCATACTGTAATAATGTCATGTGTCACTAAAGAGAATTATGAGCACAGGATTCACGTTCTGTGAATACAGAATAAAATGTAAATTTGCCCTCGTTGTTGAAGTCGTTTTCCGAAAGTAACTTGACTTTCACATGCGAGTTACCTTATGAATTGGGCCCGGCATGTTTGCAGACTCCCACACAGTGGTAAACGTTTAAGTTATGATAGCATTAGAAAGGAACAAAAAAACAATTGTCGAAGATAGCATTCCTATTTTGTGTTCGCATTTCACCAAGAAGCATTACCGATACAAGTGTAAATTGCTTTAACATACTTACGTCCTCAATATTATATAGCTAGTTGTCTTCTTCTATTTTGTGTTTAGGGAAATGTGTAAATCCAGTTGTTTTTCAAGCTGGAATTCTTGTCATTTTTTTATCAGTGTGGCAGATTGCTACTGTAATTCAGGTAACGAGGTGCCCTTTATGTGTGGCATTCTAGTACAAACGCATTTCGTGGTTTTGAGTATTATGAACTTTAATTGTTGTCCAGTTATATGGAATTTATATTTATTTTTGGAAACATACCTAAAGACTTTATGAAAATTGTGGTTGAAGTATACAGTTGTTTATACTCATCGTTCATCTGTACAGATGTTAATACGTGTATAATAGTTTTAATTTACATACGTGGCTCACTTACTTTATCTCTACCGTTGCAGGTATGGCTGTCGAGGAATTTTGTGGCAAGCTGGACCACTCTGAGCTAATGATATCCACATGCACTGCACGGGGAGGAGTATCGGAGGAGTATCTCCAACGTAAGTTATTCCTCTAATGTGGTTGTGCTCCATAATTTACACAGTCACCAAGAGTATGCGTTTCATTTTAGCTTTGGACATCTTTATCTTTGTGGTCCTGGAAGAAAGGACTCCAAGACTTTCTAATGTTTTCGTCAGTGTTGATGCTACGCCCTGCTACATATATTTTGTTGGTGATGCACTATCAAATGTTGTCATGTTACTGTTAACTGATACTGGCCACAGCCAGGGCATTAAGCCTGCAGCCTGATTTATATCTTGTCAGTATCGATACTCCGATACGGCCAAACTGTGGTCCGCTGGCCCGATTTAAATGAGGGTGGAATTTTTGGATTAACTGCAGCATGATTAAACTCCTCTGACAGCCTGATGGAGTAAGGGCCACAGGAGGTTGGCCACTAAATTCCACCCATCTTATTTAGATAGGCTGAATTAGAGGTCAGTTTTTACTGCTCGTCACTGCCAGGAAACCCCTTTTAGCGATCCGTACCTCTTTAATATTACAGTCCCATGATTGTAATTGCTGTTTCGTAACTACAGCAGGGCTTTCAGGATGCTGATGTTGAATATCTCCTGTGTGAAAGAACTTGCATGTTTAATCACTCATCCACCTATACATACCTCTCAGTGAATTCAGCACCTGCTTCAGAGATTTGTCTTTAAACTATGTCACACATACCTTAACTGTATGTATTCTGTGAGAGATGTCACTTGTACTAGTGGGACTTGCTGGATCTGTTCTGTGGGGAATGGAAGATTGGATTTACTTCCTTATGTGAGAGAGGGACATTTGCTTTGCTTCTGCCGATGCCTAATTTGTACCTGTCCTGTGATGAGAAATCCTGAATCCTGTGCTGCTGCTACCCAAACTGTACCTGCTTCTCCGATGGAGGGAAGCTTGCACCATTTCTGCCCAAGGTGTACCTGTTCCATGAAGAAGGAGTGTTTCCACGGCTGCAGCCCCATCTCAAGAAAAACACAAAGGATATTTTGATTGCACCTGCATAATATGTCAAGGCTAGTCAGAAGCTATTGTCGGACAAGGGCTATGACCATGACCCAGCGACCTTGGTTTAAATCCTGGCTTTCCAGATGGACCAAACTATGTGATCATGGTCAACTACTTTTCTTAGTCGTGCTTCCTTTTCAGTGATCATCACATTTAGGAGCCCCTTAAAATAATTCAGCTCTTGATGTGCACTGTACAAAACCCTCTCTAGTATCAAATTTATTGATCATAATATTGCTCCACCTATAACAATAGTAAGGTCCTTATAAAGGAGGCACAACATAATTGAGTTGCCTCTTGTGTCGCTAGTAAAATTGTCATCAAGGCAGAAGGGGTGAATTATTATTCATCCAGGGACTGAATTACACACTGTATAATGAGGAAACCATGTTTCAGTTCCAACATTGGAGCTTGACCAAACTGTGTAACCTTACGCAAAAATGTTCCAACACTGTGCCTCATTTTCCATGATCCTCAGATTTGAAAGCACCTTGAACAAATTAAGTTCTGGGTGTGTGCTGCACAAAAATCTCTCTTCTAGATTGTTTAGATTGTTTAGATTATGTTGTTTCATCTCTAAAAATAAGGTCCTATATAGGAGAAATAAGGCAATTGATTTGCTTCTTTGACAAAGTTTGGGTGACATCGTGCAAGTTATGTTTTGGGATAGTCATTGGTTATAGGTGCCAACTCTTTTCAAATGGCCAAGCCAAATATTTATCAAATAAAATATATAATTTCTTGAGTCACTGATGCTGGTACACGGAATACATTTCACAGATTTCACTTCATCGGCTTCCATTATCCTCTAGGTAGCGATTCAATAAGGAAGAAAATGAGTCATGAAATAAAGAATGTTCAATTTACCAATAGTAAGGGTGATTGTGCAGGTTGAGCATCTTTGGTATCGCTCCTATTGTATATGACTGCAGCACTAGTGTGTACCAGAATGGTACAAGCCGGTTGCTAGGGCAAACCTATGTGGTCCTCCAGAGCTAAGCCATGGAAGAAGTGCTCTTATGGGTAAGTCTAGAGGATAAGAAGATGACCTTGTAATTTGGAGGCATGGGTCCTCAACCCTGTTTTGTCCTCAGCTCTGCATTGGCACTTGACCAAACATTATGTTAGTCTAAGCAAATCAGTTTGCTTTCTCTGTTCTTGGAATTGTACACAATGTGTAAAATAAAAACAATGTGTCAACATATGTATTGCATGCCATACTCACTGTGGTGTCATTGTGTTGTCCCACTCATCAACAGTCACCTCCACTGTGCTATGTATCCATTCTGTTGTCTATGATCTAACGTGTTTGCAACCACAAACATCCAGTAGAAACACTCTGGAACTTATTTATAAGCCACTGGCACTGCCGGTGCGTCACTTTTTTTTAATGCAGCATTGGCGCAAGCTGCAGGCCCATATCTACAAGGCAATGCCAAGCCACTTTGCATGGCTTTACCTGGCCTTGTAGATATGTAGTAAGACAGCACAGCACAAGTCACTGCATTGTCTTACTCTGAGCGAAAGAGGCGTTCCATGGGTGTTGCGGTGAGTATTCCCACACAACACCCATGGATTTCTACGCATTCCCAGAATTACAAGGATTTGTAAACCTGGGTATGCGTCAAAAGCCTACGCCTCCCCAGTGGAGTTGCAAAGGAGGTGCAACGAGGAGAAATACCTTTATTTCTCCTTGTTTTTTTTTCCTTTTTCTATGTGTGCTGCATTGTGCAGCACACATAGAAAAAGGAAAATGCCTCTTGTGATTGTTTTTGTGCAGGAAGGTGTCCCTTCCTGCACGAAAACAATCATCCCCGCAACGCAGACACCCTTGCACCATTGTGCAAGGATGCTTGCATTGGCGCATGGCAGCTCATTGTGCACCAGGGAAAGGGGAAAATTCATGAATGTGTTGTTTCTTGTAGATACAGCATATTCCTTCCATTTTCTTTTGACGCAGGACAGCACAGCAAGAAGGCTTGAAGTGTTGCCCTGTGTCAAAATATTGTAAACATGCACCTCAGTTTACAAAAAATACAAATAGTGAAAGGCAGATATATATCACTAGTTTTGAGGTACAATTTTAAGTGACTACTATCTAACAACTTAAATCAATTAAATATTTCCTTCAATACAGCATGTAATGCAAAATCTCAGTGCTTTTCACTTGATAGGAATCCTTTCTTAAAATAACTGATTGGCTAAATAATTACATCAGCTACAAGCAGTGTTCAAATTAACACATGCAGCGCTTTCTAAAAATGTAAAATAAATAAATAAATACAAAATGCCTACACCAATCTATAAATTCCTTCTTGACTAGATTGTCATATGTTAACCATTTGTGAAGCATTAGAGAGTGTGGAATGCTAGTTCCCTTATCAAAAGGGATACCAGCCTTCAGAATACAGTCATGAAAAGGAACTCTACCAAGTCAAGTCAAGTCAATCTATATTCGGCCAATATACTCGGCCATAAGAGAATACAATCACAAAAAACATCAATTGGAATAAATATTTCAAAATTTCACTACAATTCAACTATTAGTCGTCCTAAAAATCCATAAATTCATCTATACATCCATGATCACGTTTAGGGGAGATTTTCTGGAATAAAACAATATTGCCAAACATTAAAATACATAGGTTCTTCTTATGGCAAAGGCAGAAGTTATGTAACTGAGCACTGCAGAACAAATATGGACAGAAAACGGACTCTGCAGGTAAATTAACCCCTCCATGTAAGATGAAAAAAAAATATTTTACAAAATGGGGTGCAGAAATCTCAGTCTGGGTGAACCATACAACATGAAAAACAGCATAAAGTGCAGAGTAGATTGTTCTGCCTGCCCATTGCATGGGCAGGGTGGTAAAGATGTATGCCAAGCGCCACATAACGGGAAGGCCACCAAAGGAACTCTACCAATTATGGTCTGTCTCCCTAAGATATTTCTAAAATGGTTGAAAACATATGTATGTACCTCCCTTGTAAACCAACTAGGGCCTGATTACGGATACCCCAGTGTCAGTTGTGATAATTATCTGACACTGCACTAAAATCTGACACGGAGGTGTTCATAATTTATCAGGTGCAGTAGTTATCTTTGTCTGAGTGCAACCTGCATGTCCCAGTATTGACTGGGCATTTTTCACCTGTTAAGTTCCAAGAGGGTTTGGTTAATGACATTTTTGTAACCTGAACTTTATCACACAGCGAAATTACCGGATTCAATGTTTGTTTTATCCCCTTACCTGATACGATAAACATCACATCACTTATAACTGCAATCTCTGTGCAAACAAGTATTACTCCTGGGATCCAATTTGTTGGGGCACTCGTAATGAGACCCAAATATTGTAAATCTATAGTTTTAAGGGACCTACATCTGACTGCCAAGTACATTTGCATATTGACAGGATACTGAAAGCTAACCATGATAGCAGCTTATCAGCATTCTTTCATTTTCCTTCACCCTCTCCTCCCTCCCTCAACTGCCTATGCCCCTTTTACAATCAGTCAATCGATCAAACATTTATAAAGCGTGGCAAATCACCTGAGAGGATCTCAAGGAGCTGGAGCTGTGTTCTGCTGTGTGGAGGTATGATCATGCAAACATCCAGGTCTTTAGTTCCCTTCTGAATTGCTGGAGTGATGGTGAAGTCCTGAGGTGCAGGGGTGGGGGTTGTTCCAAGTCTGTGCTGACAGGTGCAAGAAGGAGCATCCTCCGCAGTTAGCTCCATGGATCAATGGGGTGTCTGCGAGGAAGAGGGAAGCTGATTGAAGATGTCTGGTCGGTTGGTGAAAGGTCAGGGCATTTGTTAATGTATGCTGGTCTTTCATTGTGCAGGGCTTTGTAAGCGTGAGTCAGCATTTGAGCTGGCATCTCTTCTGAATCGGGAGCCAGTGTAGTTGTTTGATATGGGGTGTGATGTGGGTCCTTCTGAGGAGAACGAGTACGAGTCTTGCCGCAGAGTTTTGTATAGTCTGGAGTCTCTTCAGGAGGCGTGCTGTGATTCCTATGTAGAGCATGTTTCCGAAGTCCAGTCTGCTGGTGACGAGGGCCTGCGTGACAGTCCATCTGGTGTCTGCTGGGAGCCACCTGAACATCCTGTGGAGCATGCAAAGGGTGTGGAAGCAGGCAGATGAGACTGTGTCGACTTGTTTCTTCATGGATAGCTTGCTATCCAGGATGATGCCGAGGTTGTGGGTGTGGTCTTTTGGGGTGGGGATGAAAGGGTGCAGAGCTCTGCGGGCCACCATGTTTCAGTCAATGGCGAGGTGTTGTTCACAAAGATGAGGATGTCATCTGTGTTAAGTTTGAGACAGTTGTCCTTCATACAGTTCGCAATGTTTATTTTGCATCTGTGGAAGTTAGCTTTTGTGGGGGAGCGATCTGTAGACAGTGAGAGGATGAGCTGTGTGTCATCAGTGTAGGAGATGATGTTGAGTCCATGTGATCTGCCAGTGACGGTCATTGGGGTCATGTAGTTGTTGAAGAGGGTGGGCTGAAGGACGATCCTTGGGAGACTCCACAGATGATCTTCTTGGGCTCTTAGGTGAATGGTGGGAGACTGATCCTTTGGGTTCTACCGGTGATGTATGAGGCGATCTATTTGAGGGCGTTTCCTTGAATCCCGATGTGGTGGAGTCTGTTGATCAGGATGTGGTGGGAGATGGTGTCAAATGCGGCAGACAGGTCTAGGAGGATGAGGGCTGCTGCTCCCCCATGGTCCGGGAGGCTCTGAGGTCATTTGTGGCTGCAATCAGGGCTGTCTCTGTGCTGTGGTTAGCTCAAAATCCAGATTGGGAGGGGTCCAGGAGATTGTGCTCTTTAGGTGTTGGGTGAGTTGCTGGCTGATCGCTTTCTCTAGTACTTTTGCTGGATAGGGGAGCAGAGAGATGGTCCAGTAGTTCTTCAATTCAGCTGGGTCTGCAGATGTTTTTTACAGGGGTCTCAATTCAGTGTGTTTCCAGACCTCCTGGAAGGAGGACGCAATGATGAAGGTATTCAGGACTTTCCTGAGCTCATCGCCAATTGTCTTGCTTCTGAGGTTGAAGGCATGGTGAAGCAAGGGTCCGAGGGTGCTCCTAAGTGTACAGAGTTCATGATGGAGATAGTGTCTTAAGTGGTGAGGAGTTCCCAGTGGGTGAGAAGGTGTTTGGGGTTCATAATTGTGCATGTGAGCTGGTTGATGTTGTCTGTGGCGGAGGATTGGCATTCAAAGTTTTCGTAGATAGCCAAGATCTCGTTGAGGAAAAAGTCAGCGAGGTTGTCACACAGTTCCTGGGAGGAAGTGGTGTTGTTCTCGGTGGCTGCAGGATTGGTGAACTCCTTCACGATGGCAAAGAGTTCTTTGAGGTGTGTTGTGCTGGCTTTGATGCAGTCTGCTAGTTTGTTCTTCTTGGTTTCTTTCAGGAGGCGGTGGTACTGGTTGAGGGCGGTCCTGAAGACAGCAAAGTCTTCAGTTTTTTTCTCTGGTGTGCCACTTCCTTTCAAGTTGTGGGCAGTTGCATTTGGTGGACTGCAGTTCCTTGTTGAACCAGCTTGCTCTTTTGCTTTGCTCTTTGACCTTGGCTGGCTTGGTGGGGGTGATAGCATTGGTGCATTCTGTGATCCACTGGTGGAAGCTATTTGCTGCTTGTTCAGGGTTGTGTGTAGAGTCTGGAAGGTGGGAGAGAAGAGTGTTGTTCCACTGGTCTTCTAATACCTTTTATCAGTTTCCTTGCATGGATCTGGGGAGCACGGTGCCAAGGTATGGGGGTCCTGAGATGGTGAAGTGTACACTCTGGTGGTCGGACCAGGTGAGTGGTGTGGTGTAGATGTACCTGACACTGTCACTGGAGGTGAAGATGGGATTGAGCATGTGTCCTGCGCTGTGGGTAGGGTCAGTGACGAGCTGCTTGAGGCCGATGTCGCTCAAGCTTTCCAGGAGGTCGGTGGAGTTGGCGTCGCTGGGGTTGTCAAGGTGGAAGTTGAGGTCCCCGTTGGAATATGTAGTACTTGGAGTCGATTGCTCGCAGGGCGATGAGTTCTGGAATGGCGTTGCGAAAGCTGGGAAGTGGTCCTGGTGGTCTGTAGGGAAGGGTGCCTCTGATGGTGTTTTTTCCATCTGTGTGGATTTGGAAGTTGAGGTGTTCCATTACCTGTGTCGGGTCGTCAGGGGATGTTGTGCAGCAAATGGTGTCCCTGTATCACTTACAGCAGAGGCCGCACACTAGGAGACTCTTTGTGTCACAGCTTCATACTACCTGACATCACGGATACATGGTTACCTAAACCACCCAACGGCTCCTACAAGCGTGGCTAGTTCAAAATATGCTGTTACATAAAAGACAAGATGGTCAGCTTTCAATACAACACCAAGACCTCAAACAAAATTCACAAGTTTATCAATTGCAACACCAAATTTGTTGCCTATTGCCTTATATGTGTATATAGCCGTATTTATGTTGGCAGTACTATTAGGTCACTGAAAGAGTGAATCCAAGAACACGTTAGGGCTATCCGTACAAACACCACCAACTACCCTTTTGCTACACATTACAACACCGCCCATGGTCAACGTGAAATCTTAGGTATTACAGCACATGGAATAGATGCTGTAAACACCTCTCCACAGGGTGGTAATAGAACACTGACCCTGAGACGTCTAGAAAGTAATTGGATTATCAAAGGGCGGTGGAGGAGGGATTAAATATCGAAAAAGACCTACATGGGTTTTCTCTAATTAATGGCATATTTTGCCAACACGGGCTCTCTTATCTTCTCTCCAAGGCAAATACTGTATGCATTTTACATGAATTTTCTTTACAACTGAGTTCACTAATGAGGGATGGCAGATATTAACTCCTGTTCATTGACTGTACATGCTAATTTGTGTTTTATATCACTTTAAGCATAGACTAAACCAATGCCTATTCGTCCCATCTATAATTGACCAGTTGTTTAAAGTATATCTTCTGTCTTTAACAATGATTGCCGTTTTCTTATTCTGTTCTGATTTTTGTTACCATATTTCCCATTATTAGCTAAAGAAATGTATGTAATGTTCCTTTAGAATTTAATCTAATTATTCTCTTATCATATCTTCTCCTCTTCTTGATATGAAATACTAATATCACTGTGTTCTATTTAATAGCTCACTCAAAGATGGCGCTCGTTTCCTTTTCCTTTCCTTTGGTTAGTAGTTTTTCTATTACCTGAATCGTATTTAAATGGCTCACTTACGCACGTAATAAACACGATCATTATTCGCCACATGGCACAGGGTTCTGCTAACCAGGTGAGCACGCTTCTGTCATGAAAGGAGACATGAGGGCAACACCACCTTCCACTCTGTGTTTGCTCTGCAATTTTTGCTGCCAACGTTTTTGTACTACCATGTGTTTATTGGAAGTCTCTTTGATTACCCTTAATCAGGTCAGCATTCTGTTCTCACGAAACGAGGAAAACAACCCTCTCCTTTCAACCTTTTTTTCAACAATGTTATGCTGCTGGCTACCGCTTTCATCTTACATCACTGTTCAAGTCTCTCAATGGCAACGATCAACATCAGCCAGCGCTCCCGTTCATAGTCGGGAGAACAGGACACTATGTAGATCATCCCTCCCTTTTTCTTTCTACTCCTGTTTGGAAATTACAAGTTATTTTCCAAAGTTTTTTCTTACGCCATCACAGAGAATATCGATGTTAGCGTCCACCATCTAGCAATGCCTTAAAATATCAGATACTTTTTGCATACTATCCTGCATCAAGGCCTTTACGGCCTGGATATCAAAAGAATACCTAATGTTACTTTCTGTCAATTCCATTTCCATCTACTATATTGTAACCATATGACCGAACAGGTGTTGCCAACAGCACCACAACGCCGCTATGGCATATTGTTCCGCACATCTAATGACCCGGCATAATCATTAGTTTTTGTTATCATACACTACGGTTCACTATTAGTTATTATCTACTCAGTGAATTCTCTTTAGACTCATCAGTCTTTGTGTTTACACACTCTCCTTCTTACGGAATATTATATGTGTACACAATCATGCCTGTTAACTTTCCCAATACTTAGACCTCTCGTTTTACATGTTAATATCTTTTTTCCGGCTTATCATGGCCATGTCCTATAGAAGCATTCTTTGAAGGACAACCGAGAATCTGTTTTGAACTAACAGTAACTATATGCTCAAGACCTCTTAAACACGTCCCCCCACTGCAACTGGGGATATATTTACTGCCTAATACTTCTGGATACTATCTCCCAACAATATGTTTTTAGGTATGTTGTACATTCCCAAAAATGTTTCAATTCTTCACTGGGACTATGGTGGTACTTCAACCACAATAAAGGTTTCTAATATATGCACATTCAAATATTTCATCGCACTATATCGGTGTCTCCTATGACCTCTTTCTTTTCTCTGGTCTCCACTCCACACTGAAGCTGTTCAATCTCAACTACTTCCCATAGATATATTAGCCAGTCTATTAGATGGCATGATCATCACAAGAGTTTCTCTCTCCTTTTACTTCTTACACTATATGAAGAGAATCCCCTGTTACCATCTACAATGTTCTTTTTGTCATCCTTCTTTCTGCCCATTTGATCTACAGCCTTGAGAAAGTCAATATGACAAAACATGTGTCGGCTGTTTTTGATGTACCATAGTTTAACAGGAATAAACTTTGATCAACTACAATAACGTGTTTTTGGACTTTTAATTTACTTCTCCACTTGGATGAACACTTCTGAACTACATTGGTGTGCCCTGGTTTACATTGACAGTTTACAGTTCTGATTGGCCTCTCGATCAGCATTTGGACACCCGTGGTGGTTGGGTCTCTCACCAGGCTGGCACTCTCGCTACCTGTTCCTGCAAAAACCAAGAATTTTCCTTATACTGTTTACAAAAATTTTATTGAATGTGCGTACTTTAAAGCATTAACCACCGTGCCTATCGTATAGTGTGTCCCTGAAGATGATGGCGATTCCGCCTCTGTGCTTGTTGGTACAGTTCCGGTGTGTTATCTTGTAACCTTTGGGAATAGCAGTGGCGATGTCTGGTGCGGAGGTGGTGTTGAGCCAGGTTTCTGTGAGGAAGATGATGCCTGGGATGAGGGAGGAGATCAAGTCCGAGACCACGGTGGTGTGTTTAACTACTGAACCTGCTTTGAGTGGGATGCACTGGAGTTATGTTGTGGTGTTCTCGGTTGATGTGTCAGGTGCGTTAGTTGCTTCGTGCTGAAGGTGAGGCAGCAGTCGGTAGGAGAATGGTCCTCTGCCTGTATCCCTTTTCCCAGAGCCCTCTTCTTCTCCTTTATGTCCTTCCAGCAAATGGCTGTCCTTAAACTCTGACATCCATGGATGTGATACAATCTCCCTTGCTGCAGTGCTAGCTTGACGGTGCTAAATGGAAACAGAACATGCGGTGTTATCTGCCCAGCATTTAAATAGCTGATATTGTTTGAAAAGCCAATTCAATCTTTGACAAATGTATTTTTCCATGACCCCTAAATACACGTTATATACAAGAGACAAGAATCCAAGAGAAGTAAATCTAATCATGTGCCACCTTTCTCTGGCATTTCCACTTACTTTTCTTAATGGCACACAATTTGCCTTTCATATCGTTTTCAAGGCATTGTGTCTTCTAAGCCTCTTCGGCAAGGCATACTTTAATTAGCTTTTTATGCGAATTACCTTCATTCCCAACAGCGCATCATATCCTAAATACATTAACCTAAGAAATGAGACGTGCACTTTAGCATTTGGTGTGCGCTTTAAAAACAAAGTTCAATCTGTTCTAAAATTACGCCAGGCGCGATTTTCTGGAAAAAAGGGCCTTGTGAGATCTGCAAAGCTCTTACCAGCTCCCTGCATACATTAGATTGTAACATTCACCTCTAATGTTCGTCTGCATCTCAATAAATGGTATTCACTCTAATCCCTTTAGTGACCTTGGCCCTCAGAGATACAATCTGAACTACACGAGGTACCTTCAGCACTTTCTTCTGTCTGTTCATAAATAAGAATAATACAGAACCGAACGGGAAACCTTGAACTAGCGAACAGGAGAAGTGAGATAAAGATCGGGCTGCTTTCCCATGACTAGATACGATTTACTGTGAATAGGTTTTAGAGACATTGTAAAACAGATAATTCTGAGAGTTCATACGCCAGCGTCATTGTAATATTAACTAATACTTGTTAGAGCCTGCCAAGAAAACGGCAGTTCCACATATGTTTGGTTATGCGATTTCTTACTAACATTTTGATGTATATATCTTAAAGACTAAGGGCCATTTGTATGAACACATGTTCCCATAGACACAAAATGGGTAAAACCCTTTGATACATCTGGCCCTAAGGCCCATATTTGAACTTTTTTAGCGCCGCATTTGTGCCGCTTTTGGACGCAAAAGCGGTGCAAACTTACAAAATACAATTGTATTTTGTAAGTTTGCGCCGCTTTTGCGTCAAAAATTGACGCACATGCGGTGCTAAAAAAGTATAAATATGGGCCTAAGCTTGTTTTTGTTACTGAACTCAGTGGAAATCTTTGATAATTATCGTTCATTATTGTGGTACTTGTCCATTACCTATGTCACTTGCACTGCAGAAGTTACCAGAACATTGCAGAATATGCTAGAATAGTGGAACCGTGCGATCGCGAAGTTCTAAAATGTCACCTGAGGAGCCAGCGAGCTACTGAACGACAGTTGGTACGCTGTGGCTGAGGTGTATGGAATAAACCTGATGCTTCTCTTAACACTTTGGTCTGCCAATTGTGTAATCCTTTTATCTTGCATTGGACAATTATGTTATGTAATTTTATGCACTTCCAATATAGCCCACATTTCTTTGCTCTACGGTGTTGTTGAGTGCAGGGTCGCATTGGGATCCCAATTAGACCCCGGAATGTCCAAAAACAAGTGGCCCACACTGCTGGATTGTTCTTTTCATTGATCACCATTTGCTTATTCTAATTGGACTAATTTTTTAGAGAAACATTGTTAAATTAAGCATTTGAAAGCATAGGGAGCTGGAAAAGTTGGTAAAAAATAGAAGCACTGCAGTTTGTAGGGCTGGTGAGGTGAAATAAAACGGCCACAACCACAAATCTGGCTAGGGTTCTGCTAGCGCACCTGGTCCTTAGTAAGTAAACTTACATGGGGACACGTGTAGGGCGATGAACCTTTTGGATCACATGGAGTATCCTAGCCATGTGGTGACCAGTGTCATCAATAATCAATGTAATCAATCAATAACCACTAAGAGAATCACTAATCATTAGACAATTATATCAACAATTCATGAATAACCAGAACTCAATAAACGTTTTAACAAGTTTTATTTCCCTATTAGTTACAATTTTAAACCAACTGATTCATTCAAACTTTATTCAATCATTTTAAAGTTAATCCATTAGTGTCCACCAATAACATAATCTAATCAGAACTTGAGAAAACATATGGTCTAATGCTTCAGCATAAGCTAACATAGATGAATATATCAACATTAATAGCAGAGTTCAGCAATCAATTCATCAATCATTTGTCACTGTCAACGTCACCCAAATGATCCTACCTAACCCAGATTAGCATTAGCATGTGGGACTTCATGCGAAAACAATTTGGAATATGAATTTAGTAAACATCTAGCTAAGGGAAAAACTATTTAAAAAAACAGTGCAGTTGGTATCTAGAAAGAAAGGCACACAAGTAAACAGTCACATTGTCATAGCTACCTATCCACGGAATGGATCAACAAGAAAGTCATTTTTCGTCTTCAGGTCATCAAATGATCAGCAACGCATCAGGCTCTCAAGAGCATGAGCCCAATGACAGATTCTCAAATTGTGTCTTCTGACATCTAATATCTGTATTAGTTCTCCCCTCACATCTGAAGTTTTTGCCCCTGGTCATGACTTTTTATTAAGGTTATCCAGTCCATCCGCCTAATTCCTAATTGGTCAATTAGTCTCCAGATATGACTCTACCCAATAAAATTAATGTTGCAAATCTATGAATTCTAATACTACGCCGTTCTCAGTTCGTTGATTGGTTCGCTGTACGATGTCCTCATCATCCGGCTCATCAGGTATCAAAAGTATTGCATATTCTTCTCCAGTCAGTGTCTCTATTGTTCGAGTCCTAGGAAAGTACATTGAGTCTGTCTTACACCAAATTTGTTAGATGTATAGTTCCATCATCTCCTGTCCGTCGGTACATTGCAGAAAATTCTAGCTAAGCAAACTTTATAAGCGGTTCAGGGACAGTTCAATACATCAGATTCTCTACTGTGCGCTAGTAATTCAGCTTCTGCATGAGGCCTGGCAAAACTAGACCACAACTTTGGCTAAGTTAACTCTACAATATAATGCAAAACATAGGTTATACATCTTAATATGACATATTACTATGATATTATTACACATTTTCAATATTTCACGCATTTTTTATCATTTTAGTTCAAGTTCGTATAAGTTGACTGTCACTCTCCATGGGCACCTTTTCAAACGTGCATATTAATATCTCTGCATTTAATTTTTCTATTAACTTCTTGTTATTCAAAACACATAAAAAATCATTAATTAATTTTTAATAAGCATGTCTGCTTCAACAGTCCCTCCTCTGATGACTAAATATGTCATCATACCATTCTTTACCATCATTTCACAATTCGGTTTCTGCTGTATTTTGTCTCCTCCTCAAATCTTCCCTATAAATTCTTTCCCTGTTTCATTGTTCCCTCCTCTGTTTATTTTTAGATCTTTTCAATTTTATCTTTTGACATAATTTACATGAACCCCATATTCCTAATATACAAGCAATCACAATTAATATTCCCTGTATAATTTTTAATAATACCCCATTCCAAATTTGACTAAGCCAATTTCCCACTGAAGCAAATCCCTTTCCAACCTTTTCCCAAACACCTGGTTCTTTCAAATCCTTCAAATCTTACTTGAGTTAGTCAGATTAGTGAATAAGTCTCTTATCTCCCTATCATTGTCCGGAATATATGAGCAACAATGCCTAGAATTTATCATCTTACAGACTCTGCCGTCTTTCGCTACAAGAATGTCTAAAGCAAGCCTATTTTGAAGTGTCATAGCTCTATCCGCAGCTAATTCAGTATCTATAAGGAGTATTGCCCCTGTAAAGTTTGTGAGCATGTTATCCACAATAGTAGACAGCTTTCGTATCTTGATCGAATTCAGGATGACTCCCACTGAAGGAATCACTGAACCAAAGATATCTCCCACAACTGCAGAAGAGGTTTCCCTCCTCTGTCGCTTATGATGTAATCCAGTCAATTTCAGAAACTTCTGCAAATCATCTATCTGATAAATCTTTGGGAAAACTATCCCCAAATAACATGTCCCATACCATCCTCTTAGAAGACGGTAATAAGCATTTAGTCCACAAATATAATAAATCCCAGGAATTGCAGGGTCCTGACCATTCAACATAAACGTCCACTTACTCTGAAACAAACACATGCCTACGCCTACATTCACTCGTTCCCACAAATAAAGTGTCAGTGCGTGATTTTGGCCTATATATACAAAGCTTCCCTACATGTAATGCATCTAATGCTAATTTCCCTTGGGTTTTAATTGCAGTGTAAGCACAATCATTCTTGTAAGTCCTTTTCTCTAGACCTTTTTCTAATTTTTCTTTTAATGCTTTTCTTCTGTAATCAGTATGCCCTGTGAAGCTCTTTTCTAAAGGTGGAAGCAAGCATGTAAGGTTGTTTTTATGTCCGTATGCGGTTCCAAATGTTAGTGTAGGCTCAAAGAATCCTCTAACTAAGACTATATCATGCTCTTTAGCTACTCTACTCAGATATCTAAAAATAGGAACAAACGAAAACACCAAATCATAATTGGAATAAAAATACTGCATATACTCTTGATTAAAAAAACCTTGTTAGTAGCAAGCTACAGCTTATTCCGTAGGTTAAAGGTAAACATAAAAGGAATTTGCGTACACACAAGACAATCCCTTGCATCCATCATTTCAACATACTCACTCAACAAGCGATAGAAAACATTAGAAGAAAGCTCTCCTTGAGCATTAGTATAGTCATGCAAATACTTCTCATCTAACTTAAACCTCTCTAAAGCTGTTAGTGTAGTAGTCTCAGGAGCAAAAGTAAGAGTGGCTCTTTTGATATCATGAACAGACATTCCCACAATCATCACTATAAACAAGATCCCACACATAATTGCCAATCCAGCACTCATATATCTACAGCGCCTAGCATTTCTACCTTGGTTATTTAACTCAGCCATTATCTGTAAAGAATCAGAAAGCAGAAGTATATAAAGTGCAGTAAAAATAAAAAATAGGGAACAGTTCTTCTCTCACAGTTCAGTTTCACATCCAGAAACCCTTTTCCTTGTCAAAATCAATTAGCAGCTTGTCACATCCAGTTTTATGTCAAATCAGGTTATCAGTGTCTCTTCCGGTTATATTTTTAACAGTCTCTTTTAGGATCTTGATCACCTTCAGGTTACATTGAAGTACTGACTCTGAACTTCTCTATCAAAACAAAAAGACATGAACTCGTGTTGCCATTCATTTATAGTTGCATACGCCCATTGAGGACCTGCATAATGCCGACTTGCTATTTCTCTTTCTTTTCAACTTTTGGTCACCACTTAGTTCACCTTTGCTCAATTCTTCTTTTCTCGTAGTATCTACTTCTTCCTCTATTGTTTCATATATGACCAATTCCTTTTTCTTCCCTATCTGTGATTCAGGCCAATATCTCTTTTTCTCGATCCTTCTGTCAGTATTCTTCTCAGTATTAGACTCTTCTCCTTCTCTTTCTCTATGGTGTTTTCTCTTGATGGACCTGCAACGGGCTCAGGAGGAGTCGGATCACCTTGACTTTGATCCATCTCAACTCTTTCTCCCTCTTGGTATGGCACTTGCTCTGTCTGCTTTTCAGCACCATCTGCTTCTGGGAGACCCTCTGCTGAGCTAGGCTCTCCTGCTGTATCCGCTGAGATAGATTCTTCTGCACCCTCCTGTAACTCTTCACTCTTGTTTCTTACAGGGGTAATTGAACCATCTTCCACAAGTTCTGGTTCAATTTCAGGCTCTATTGGCTCCTTTTCTGGTTCAGGTGCGGCAACCTGTTTCGCTGTTGTTGGTGCTTTCAACAACGCTTCTTCATGATCCTCTGGACATACCACTCTCTTTGTATGGCAGCCTGTCTTCCTGATGAGGTGTGTTTCTCATCGACATCAACACCAAAGGCAATGCATCTGGCCATTTCAGATTCATAGCTGCACACATCTTTGCAATTCTTAATTTCAAGGTACCATTCATCTGTTCCACTAGCCCTGATGCTTCAGGGCGGTAACTACAATTGCTCGATGTTTAGTGCTGGACATAAGAGTTTAATCACCTCGTTATTGAAGTGAGTTCCCCTATCTGATTCTAAAGAGATAGGAAACCCGAAACATGGTATCATCTCCCTGAGCAACAACTTTGCTACTGTGAGACTGTCCTTCCTTCTTGTAGGGTATGCTTCAATCCAGTGACTAAAACACATACTATCACCAGCACGTACTTCGAACCTCCACACAAAGGGAACCCAATAAAATCCAATTCCATTCTTCTGAATGGGCCTCCTGATCTTTTAATGTGGCTCAAATTCACCACTGTCCCTTTTCCCACATTTAGTTGCTGACAAACTATACTGCAATGACATACTGCCTCAGCTGCCTGCCTGAACGTAGGGTTAAACCAGTCAATCTTGAACAACCTAACCATGGTATCCCTCCCTAAGTTTGCCTGACCATGGTAATACCTGGCCATTTGCAACAATAAACTATTGGGCAGGACCATCTGACCCTCCTCAGAAACCCAAATCTCATCAGGACGCTGAACACACTTTAATTTGGACCAGAGTTGTGTCTCTTCCTTGTCAACATTATTTTGCAATGTTCTCAATTCTTCCAAACTATCAATCACTTTCAATGCAAAACTTGTACATGTATTATCTTCTTCTGACATCAATTCCCACTTATCTTTGAACGATATACTGTTCAATGCGCAAAACCTTGCGACTTGATCCGCAGATCCATTTCCTAGTGAGATGTAGTCCTGTGTCTTTTGATGTGCACTGCATTTTACCAAGGCAATTTCTTCAGGTAACTGTATTGCATATAGCAATTCTTTTATTCTGTTGCTATTTCTTACTGGTGAACCAGTAGAGGTCAGGAAACCTCTTTGCAACCACAATTGACCAAAATCATGAACAATTCCAAATCCATATTGGTTGTCAGTATAGATTGTGACTCTCAGTCTCGCAGAAACATGGCAAGCTCTAGTAAGAGCTACCAATTCTGCCACTGCAGAATATACACCTCAAAGCTAGGAAGCTTCGAATGTACTTGTGATTGCGCATACAGCATGTCCTGCTCTCAGTGTCCCTGTTCCATGAGCCATCAACAAAGACAATTTGATCATTTTCTTCCAACCGTGTATCTCTGATGTCTGGCCTTGGTTTTGTGCACAATTCAGTTACCTCAAGACAATCATGCTCGATATCTTCTTCTTTTTCAGTTTCAACAGTATAACTTGGAAGTAATGTTGCTGGATTCAGCACAGTACATCTTTTCATTGTTACATTTGGAGCACCTAGAATGCTCGTCTCATACCTTGTCAGTCTTGCACCAGTCAAATACTGTGTTTTCGTCCCAGTCAGTAAAATCTCAACAGAGTGAGGTACCATTACCGTCAGAGTGTATCCCATCACTACTCACTCACATTGTGAAAGACTTTGATCGACTGCGGCAACTGCATGCAGACAACCTGGTAAAGCTGCTGCGACTGGGTCCAAGGTAGCTGAAAAATAGGCTACTGGGCGATAAGCACCTCCATGGACCTGTGTCAAAACAGACAAAGAACAAGCATCATGTTCATGACAAAACAATGTGAATGGCTTTGTGTAATCAGGCATTCCCAGTTCTGGTGCTCTGCACAAACTCTCTCTCAACTCAGTAAATGCTTTCATCTGATCCTCATCTAAGGTTATGGGGTCAGTAACATCTTTATGTGTCAGCTGCTGTAATGGCTTGGCAATCACAGCAAAACTTAGAATCCACTGATGACAATATCCTACCATTCCCAGAAATATTCTGACATCTCTCTGTGAAGTCGGATGACTTCTCTGCAATATCATTGTAATCCTCTCCTTGGAAATTCTCCTCGACCCTTTCTTAATTTGGTGTCCCAAGTATTTCACTGACTTCTGACAGTACTGCAATTTCAAAGGTGACACCTTATGTCCACATGTTCCCAAATGATTCAACAGGGCAATCGAGCTGTACTTACACTCGTCCCTCATCTTGGATGCAATCAGCAAATCATCAATGTACTGTACTAGAATCAATGGGTACGGTAGTTCCAATGACTCCAGATTCTTTTTCAAAATCTGATTGAACAGAGACAGTGACTCCGTGTACCCTTGAGGAAGCCTGTACCAGCTGTAGACTCTGGGGGTCATTATGAACATGGCGGTAAACACCATTCCCCGCCGTGGCGATGATGAACAGAAACCCGCCATTGGCGGTGAACAGAAACCCGCCATATAAAGATGAAAAAAATCAGAATCCATAAAAAATTTCCTAGCCACCAGTCACTACCAGGATCTTGTCGGCAAAAATGCAGGACATCCCACCCCGCCACCGCCGAGCACACAAACTCCCGCCCTCCAAATAATGTTGCACAAATCACTGCGGCAGTAAGTGGATGTTGAACGACCATTGGCAGTACAGACCGCCATGGCCAGCAATGGAACCCAACAGGAAGAATTGCACCCATTGGCAAGTTTGAAACCCACATACCTGACACAGATCCACAACACTATAAAACACTCACAGACACACCCCGCAATCCTTTGCATCTCCAATAGGCCAACTGAGATTGAGAACTCCACAAGTAGACACTGAACGCCACAACAGACGAATCACACACCCAACCACACAACAGCACCTTCACCTAGATCCACACAACACACCACTCACAACACAAACCATGGCACCCACCAAGCACCCACGCTTCACAGAAAGGGAGCTAAGGACCCTGGTGCACGAGATGCTGAAGGTCGAGCCACAATTATTCGGGGCACAGGTCCAGCACACACCCATCGCCAGGAAGATGGAGTTATGGCAGACCATTGTCAACAAGGTCAATGCAGTGGGACACCATCCACGCACGAGGGATGACATCCACAAGAGATGGCATGACCTGCGTGGGAAGGTGAGGTCCATGGCATCCCAGCACAACATTGCAGTCCAGAAGACTGGGGGAGGACCTCCACCAACACCACACGACTACACTGACTGGGAGAAAAAGGTACTGGCCATCCTGCACCCTGAGGGCCTCACTGGACTCACTGGAGGAATGGTCTCGGGCAAATCATCTACAATTACCCCATATCCATCACAACTGTAATGCATGCACCACCCCACCCCTCCAACATCCACCAGGACCACTACCCCACCCAGGCCACAATCAAACATCCAGTCATCCTGCATGCCTACAAACCCATCAATAGGTCCACATACCTCCCCCTGTGCACAGCCACCTACCCCTGCAAGTAATCACAAAGGCACTACACCACCCACAATGCACCTCCACATCCTAAGCAAAATGCAATGGCAACCTCACAAAGGCACCCTGCATGGTCCGAAAGTGGTAAACCTGCACAAAACAGCCCAGCCCTGTGCACCCCATCTGATTATGCAATTGTAACAGACAAGTTCATTCCCCCCAACAGGCACCACCACCCATGCCGCCCTGACGGAAAGGACAAGGAGTGGCAGTGCCCCACATGGAGAAAGAGGCAACACCCAGGACACTGGAGAGGGAACCCTGGACAGTGAGGAATACCCTGGCCCCTCACACAGTCCTGGACTGTCACCATCCAGCAGCCTCGCCCAGGACACGACTGACACCCCTACCACACACCCACCAACATCAGGCCAGGGCAACCGGACCCACACCTGTGTATCCAGGCCACAGACTGGTGGAACACAAGGACAGAGGCAACAGTCACCACCTACCAACAGGCAGGAAGACGATGTCCCCAGTACAAGTTGTACCGCTGGACCTGTGCAGGGGACACAGGCACAGGGGGCTAGGCTCAGTGGGAGGGCATCAGTGGCCCAGGGGGGAGGCCACAGGATGGATGCTGCAGCCCAGGACATGATCGCTGAGGTCTTAGGAGCATACCACTATACCCAGGACAGATTGGCCCAGATTGTGGCCACCCAGGAGCAGAGTCACGGGCTGCAGAGAGCCCAACACCAAGAGACCATGGAGCAGTGGAAACTGCACAATACCACCATGGCCACCATAACAGGTGCGCTGCTGCACCTTGCCCCAACCCAGGCTGAGACCCCCACAGACCAGGAAGCCCCTACTACAGGCCAAAATACAGCCCAGCTAACAACAGCAGCAGCAGCAACTGGACTCGTGCCACCATCTGAGGACACACAAGAGACCTGCACCTCAACCTGTACAGACCAGCACCAGGCACCCAAACGGTCCCTCAGGCCCAGATATGGCACTGGAATACCTGCCAAGACTAAGGCCCGCTCTAAGAAGTGACTCTGACAAGAACTGTCCTCCAAGTGTGCCACTGAACCACCGTCCACACCATGCAATAACAACCCCAAAAACTGTAACTAACAGATGGACATAATACCACTGCCAACAATTGCTGAGACCATGTAGCCAATATGGACATCCACCAGTAGCCACTCCCATCACTGTGAAGAGCACCATGACATCCCTGACACCAAATAAAACACCTGTTCACCAATGTAAATGTCCCCTGTCATTATGTTGAATCAAATGGAAGTGTGCATGCAATTGTCATTGAAATCATTTATTCATTTCTTAATTGCAGGAATGGCACCCCACGCATAACATGGGGTTGTGCCAACAGAAATGTCAAACAGGTTGTCCATAATGTCACATGTACCATGCAAACCTGGTCACAGTGACAATGTCTATAGACCCAACACCCCCATTGAGAATAAGACATACTGACAGTATGCTGCACAGACAGCAACAGCATCAAATAGTACCACTTAGCTACTGGAAGTACAGTTGGATCAGGTGGTTCCTGGAGTGTACATCTTCCCCCCTCCTCATCATCACCATTACTCTCATCACCTCTCTGAGGAAGCTGGTCTGGATATACAGCCCCTTCCTCCTCCAAGAGAGGAATAGATTTCCTCACAGCCACATTGTGCAGCATGCAGCAGGCCACCACTATTCTACACACCTTTTCAGGCTCATAGACCAGGGATCCCCCAGATATATGGAGGCAATGGAATCTAGCCTTCAGGAGACTTATTGTGCACTCTGTCACCCTCCTAGTACGTCCATGGGCCCCAATGTAATTCCTCTCAGCATCTGTCCTAGGATTCCTCGCTGGTGTCAGGAGCCAACGCATGTTGGGATAGCCAGAATCACCTGCAAAAGGGGGCAAAACAGGACTGTCACTGGCAACCCTCAGTTGCAGACAGTCTGGCTGTCTGCTATGTGCCAAAAAGTGTCAGACACACTTATCTATGATCCATCCTCTGTCCCCTTGTAGTTGTTCCATCATGTGTGGCACACTGCTGTTCCTCAGCACAAAGGAATCATGGACTGATCCAGGGAACATGGCATTCACATGTGAGATGTACTGGTCTGCAGTACACACCAATTGAATGTTCATGAAGTGAAAGTTCTTCCTGTTTCTGTACACCTGTTCACTTACTCTTGGGGGGATGAGAGCTATGTGGGTTCCATCGATGGCACCTATCAGATGGGGAACGTTGGCAAAGGCATAGAAGTCTGACTTGATGGCAGGGAGGTCAGCACTTTGGGGAAACCTCACATAGGACTGCAGGTGTCGTACAAATGCATTCAGGAATCTGGACAGTATAATGCTAAACATTGGCTGTGAAAAACCTGCACCCATGCCTACTGTCACTAGAAATGAGCCTGTGGCCAGGAAATGGAGTGCAGAGAGCACTTGCACTTCAGTAGGGATGGCATGCTGATTCCGATTAGCCGGGCTCAGTGCTGGATCCAGTAATGCACAAGGTTCATGAATAGTAGCACGGTTGAGTCTGTAATTGAAAATGATGTGACGCTCCACCATGGTCCCCAAATTAACAAGTGGTCTGTACACCGATGGGTCCCTCCCTCGCCACATGGGTCTGTACATAGGAGGAGTTGAGAACACTTGTGAGGAACACACATACATCTGCCCAACATGTTAAATAGTCAGCACTGCTGGCATACAAGTCGATGACACATATGCATGGTAGGATGTTAAACTGGAGTGACATGTCCTCAATGATACATCAGGACTGTTGTGGTGAGTAAATGCATATTTGTTCATGCCTATGGGGGTTGGGGACAATAGCGCCTGCATGGGACAAATGAGAAATTAATAACTGTGTAGTATTGGCCAAAATTTCTGCCCAGTGTAATCCAAAAATGCTGTAGTGGAAATGGATGTGTGTAATGGTGGTAGATGGCTGTAAACATGTGTGCCCGTTTGACACTGTACAGTTGTGGGATTCATGACATGCTGCATGTGTGAGGTCCTGTTCTGCTGTTGTGAGTGTCCGTCCCATTGGGGACGTATAGCCAGCGTTATCTAATGGGCATTGTCTGACCTCTGTGTTACTTTTTCTGTGTGTCCCATATAGGTCAGCGCCCATCAGAAGAGGGGACTCTGGCATGCCATCGCCAGGGAGGTGCAGACCCTGGGGGTCTACAACCGGCAGAGCACCCACTGCAGGAAGCAGTGGGAGGAACTGCGGCGCTGGGCGAGGAAGACTTGTGAAGCCCAGCTGGGGAAGTCCTCCCAATGAGGAAGGGGTGCCTGTCGGGTCCTGATCCTCCCAATGCGCCGCATTCTGGCGGTGGCGTATCCGGACCTGGATGGGCGCTTGAAGGCTGCACAGCAGACACAAGGGGGTGAGTACAGAAACCATTGTATGCCTCCTTGATGGATGTTTGAGTGTGCTGTGGTATGTATGCTGTCTATTGGCAGGGACTCTGACTGATGTCATTTTACATAATAGCCCCCATGGGAAGTAAAGTTGTAAGGGACAGGTCTGCAATACGTCAGGTCTCTCTGTGCTGTAGGAAATGGCTGTAGAGCAGGGTGGTGGCCAATAGTCAGGGGCATAGCCATGTGTGTAGCGGTAGGTGCTGCATGGTGGAATATTTGCTGGGTGGGTGTATGTGTGAACCAGTTATGTACCTCCATTCAGCTATTTACAAGTGTCTCTCCTGTTTTGTCTCCCCATCCCTGTTCTCTTGTGTTGTCTGTGTACATCAGCATCATCTGGCAAAGGAGCTGTGGCACTGGTGAGTGGGGATGCAGAGGCCCACGGTTCCACAGAGGTAGAGTTGAGTGACGCCAAGGGGACCAGTGAGTTGGAGGGCGAGGGGAGTACCACTGGGGAGGCAATTACCACTGGTGGTAGTGACTCTGATACCTCCTCCGATGGGAGCTCCCTGGCGGTGGTGGACCCTAGTGGGCCCACCCATTCTGTGTCATCTTCCGCCACCCCCATACCATCACCGCCCTCCCATTTGCTCCCCACTGAGTTGCCCGTGTCCGCTCACCCAGAAGGGTGTGCATCTCATTCGCCCCAGGTAACTCATCCCCTGCCCCAGTCAGCCCTGATGCCCTCACGGAGGAGGCTATTGACCTCCTGAGGACCATCTCTGTAGGGCAGACAACCATTGTCAATGCCATCCAGGGGCTAGCATCAGAGGTGCAGCAGACCAATGCCTACCTGGATGGCATTCACGGTGCCGTATCTGGCCTACAGAGATCTTTTCAGGCTCTGGCCTCCTCTTTGATGGCAGTCAGTGTCCCTTGTCATTCTGTCCCCCCTCCAACCATCTCTACCCCTTCCAGCACCCCACTCCCTTCACCTGTCCCAAGCACATATTCTGAAAGCCATGCACACACCTCAACACAAAAGAAGCACACTGAAAAACACAAGCACCACACTTCCCATCACAGGCATACACACAGCCAACATACAAAGGCACACACACCAACATCTACTTCCCCCCAGTGTGTCCACCTCTTCCGCTTCCCTGTCTGGCACCTCTACATGCACACTCACAGGCACTGCACCCTCATTTACCGTTGCTGACCCCAGTCTGGGAGTCACCACAAAATCAAGCATCCATTCATGTACCCAATACACCACACCTGCACTCACCACAACGACTTTGGTTGACACATGCAGCACACTTACCAAACTTGCAGACACACAGACAACATACATTAACGCTGGCAGCCTGTCTTGTCCCACTGTGTCCACCCCCCCTCCTCCCAAGACGCTCAAACGTTCCAAAACACCCACCCAATACACATCCACCACACCTCAGCATACTGTTCAGTCACCTGCGCCCACGTCACGCACACCAACACCTGTCACGACCACTCCTTCTACCTCCACTCACACGCCTTCATCCAGGTCCATCCCGATTGCCCCTAAAAAGCTTTTCCTATCCCGTGTTGACCTGTTTGAACCCACTGGCCAACCCCGTCTTGTCCCTAAATGTGCCCACCTCCTTGCCCTGTCCACTCCACCCACGTCACAGTCCCCCCGTCCACCCTTCCCATTCCCGTGCTGCCTCCCCTTTGAGCAAGAGACCCTGTGCTGGCCCAGGTACATCTGCTGCACCCCAGTACACGGCCGCTCCACCAGCTTCAAAGACCAGACCCAAGCCCCCTCCACCTCGCAAATGTAAAGCCAAGCCCCCCCAGTCATAAATCCCCACCACCCCCTGCCCCTGTTCCCTGAGGTGCCTGGATGCCCCATTGTTGCCCCTTTAAGGTGGAGTACCATTTGCACTTGTGGGAGTCAAGTTGAGGCCATTTGGGCCCGTCGGACTTTGGACTATGGACTGGCCACTGGCCTTCTGTTGGACCTTTGTTGCTCTTGCTCTTGGAGCTTAATAAAAGTTTGTGTGACCAGTGTTGGTTTTGGCACACTCTGGATCCGTGGTTCATCGTTTTTTTGTGGGGGGGTGTTGTGCACATGTGTGTACTTTGGGCAGGTTGTCTTGGCCTTGTGTCGGGTAAGTACCTCTTGCTCTGGGGTGTATGGCTTGTACTGTTGTGAGGGGTTGTGGGTGCTTTGCGGGGTGGGTGGAGTGGGTGGGTATGTAACTCTCTGCCCTTTCTTCCCTTGTTTACTAGGTTACGGTACTTACCGTCATCGTCTGCGTTGGCGGTCTAGGTCGTGGAGGTGTATGGCAAGGAGCAGGACTGGCATGATTTGCAACTCTCTATCCATGTCTGCTTCGGCGTGTTGTGTGAGCCTCCAGTGAGTGTTTCCTTATATTTGGTTTGTTTCCGCCTGCCTTTGCGTGGCGGTGGTTCCCAACCCAGAACTCACGGTGGTCTAGTGCTTCATTATTTGATAGGTGGGTAGGGCCTTTCCGTCGGCCTGTGGGCGGCCTCTGCCGTCGTTGTCGGCACTCCTTTGCTGGCGGTGAGTGGTTTTCAGGCTGCCTGTTTTTCAGGTGGTTCATAATTTGGCATCCCAGACTGCCTGACTGTTGGCGGTAGTTACTGCCATCGCCGGCGGAGCAGTCTTTCCTGCTGTGTTCATAATGAGGGTCTCTGTCTAGGAATTCGAAACTGAAAAGAAACTGACTATCCTCATGAAGAGGCACATAAAAGAAAGCTTGTGACAAATCAAGCACTGTGAACCACTCAGCATCGCATGGAATCTGACACAATATTACTGCTGGGTTCGGCACTACAGGACAACACTTGACCACCATGTCATTCACTTTTCGCAAATCTTTCACACATGGCTTCTTCAGGCCCATTATCGGTGAGTTACCTGGACTGCTCAACACTTCTTTCAAAACTCCTTGTTTCAGAAAATCTCCAATTATTTGTGCCACTTTCATCAGAACATCTTGTGCCATGTTATACTGTAGAAGCTGCGGAAACACTACATTCGGTTCTAAAGTGATTTTAATTGGCTCTACTCCCTTGATCAAACCCACTTCTTTACCTGTCAGGCCCCACACATTTTCCTGTACTGTTCCCTGCAAGTCTGCATGCAATTCTTTCACAGTAAACATCGGGAAAACCTCAACCAACAGGTACTCTTCATTAATATTTTCATTCTCAGTTTCAGGTGCTTGTTCTTCTTAATCATCACTATTCATCTGAACCTCTATTCCAGTAGTTGAACAACTAATTGAACATCTGGTCTTGCATAAGTCCCTTCCCAGCAGAGATACTGGACTTGAGTCACAAACTACAAACTTATTTAGTCCCTGGAAGTTGTCAGTCTCAACCTGTACTGGATCTGTGATCGGATTTATCAACTGTCTGTTCGCTACTCCCACAACCTGAACCGTTCTGCCTGAAAGAGATAAGTTCAGAACTTCTGCACTTCTCACTGTAGAGCAAGTTGCTCCTGTGTCCACTAGGAATGAAACCCTATGACCCATCACCTTTGCCTTCACAAAAGGTCCTCTCTGATCTACCTCTAGGGATGCTGCTAACATGCATGGCTCTTCATCCGAACTAATACTCATCCATTCATTGTTTATTTCATTCTCACTATGTAATGAGAATTGGTGCATTGTGTCACTACCTCTCTCTTGTCTCTGATCTGTGACCTGCTGAGTAAGTATCACCTGTTGCTGTTCCATCGGGGCTTGAGGTATCTGCATTTGCTGTCTAAGTACCATAGGAACCTGCTGCTGCATCGGTTGCAACTGTGTTACTTGTGCACGTGGCATTTGCACCTGCTGCATGGGTTGAAAATTTTGCACTTGATTCTGAAAATTTGGATTAAGTCCTCTCATTCTAGGGACCTTCACAGTTTGAAATGTATTGACATCACCACTTTGCTGAACAACACCATCCTGCACCATCAATGGACACTCCTGCTTCCAGTGTCCCACGTTTCCGCACAGATGACACGGTAACATCTTTTTCATCCCTTCCACATCATTCTGAACCACTACAGTACTCAAATCCGGACCACAATTCATATTAACTCCACGACTCTTACCTCTCATCTGAGGTTAGAACATGACAGTTCCCTGCTGCTGCGGCATCTGTTGCACTAAAGCTCCTTGCACGCCTGTCTCAACTGCCTTAATTTGGATCACCATCACTTTCTCTTTCAACTTTTTCTGCTTCAATTCAATCTCATCACTACAGTATTTTGCATACTGCAATACCTCATCAATCGGTTTTGCTTGCCAACAAATCAAATGACTCTTAATCATCTGCCCTATTTCGGGTCTCAATCCTTCCATGAACCTAAACACAAAGTGCAACATGTCTTTCGGCTCAATTGATTCTTTACCACTGTACTCCTTGAATGCTTTCAGCAATCTCTCATAGTAAGTATGTATAGACTCTTTCACTTCCTGCACTGTCCTGTCAATTCTCTACCAATCAATTTACACTCACCCATAAGTCAGCTGGAACCACTATCTCCAACAGAGTATTCAAGTCTTCCCACAGACATTTTGAAAGCTTCACAAATCTATCTGTCTGATGGTACCACTCAACTGGCTTCTCTCTCAGTTTTGGATAATCATTTGTGAATGACAAAATATCACTCCTGTGCCAGACATGAGCAAATTGCCCTCCTGGAATTTTCCTCATCAGTGGATCCTTTTCTTTCTGAACACTCTCAGATCTTTCTTGTGAATCTCGTTTCCGTTTATCCTTCTTCTTTGCCCATCTGTCTTCCCACTTCTCTAACGCTCCCCAAATCTGAGCAATCTGTAATAATTCTCTGAGATGAGTTTTCATCTCTGCTGACCTCATGTGTTCAAAATCTAACCAGTAACTCTTTTTCAAGTGCTTTGTTTTCTCAATCTCTATATCATGTCTGTGTGCCAAGTCGGCCAATTTCTGATGTCTCTTGCCCACTTCTCTTGTAATCCTCGGACACAAGTATCTCAGCTCTTCTTCGGTATAGGATTCTAACCTATTCACTCCCATTGATCCCTCTACTAGTTCAGTTATTTCTGTAGCCAGCCTCACGCGATTAATCTGCTCTTCACCCCTGGCAGTATTTTGAGGAGTATTCAAACTGTCTAACCACTCACTCAGTTGCTGTGCTGTCAATCCCTGTAACGGAATGTTACTCGTATTCGGCATTGGCACGTGTTGTACCACTGCACCTGGAGTCTGCGGTGTCAAAAGCTTCAGGCTCTGACTTACATTTGGGCCATTTACCACATCTGGAAGCACAACAAGTGGACTAAGGTCCATTAATGGCCTAGATCAATCAAAGGTCTGACCCATGGATGATATTACCTGCACATGATCTCTCACTCCCCTCCTCACGAGGCTCTGTGACATTTCACCCTGTTCTCCTGCAATCGGCTTATTCTGCGCAAACAATGGTACCGCTGGACCAACAGTAATTGCCAGCAATATTGCATCTGGCCTCGCTCTGACACCTGCATTTTGTGGAAGGGCTACCCCCATATTCAGATTCATCACTGGTGTTACATCTGACTGTGTCCCTGTCACTGGTGTAAACTTCGGCAAACCCTGTGGCTGTGTCTGAGGCAACAACATTGGAGTCGTCTCAGTCTGCACTAGCATTGGTCTCGGAACCACTTTCTCCGTAGGAACAACTAAGTTCGAAGTTGTCTCAAGAATCTGTACTTCTGGATAAATTCTCTGTATCGGTGGTAGGTGCATCTGTGCTTGGACCACCAAAGTAGTCACTGCATTAGGAGTACTCTGCACTACCTCTTGTACCTGTCCATTATCTGTCTGCACTGGTCCCACTGTCCCCGACTCTTGGCCTGGGGCAGTTGGAGCAGATCTAGTACTTGGGCCCCCTTCCCACACCACATATGGTGGAGGTCGGTCCCTCAATACCTGAGTAATATGATCTTCAACATCTGATTCTTCTTCTTCCACATGTCTTTTTCTTCTTCTTATCCCCTGATGAACTCTTATCACTCTTGTTAGTATCCTCTTTCTCTTCTGACTCATCTATCTCTGTGATAGCAGGGAATAACCTAACACCTTGCTATGTCGCCATTCTCCACTTTTTCTGTTCCCAATCTCATCTTGCCTCTGCTAAGGACTTCTCTACCTTCCTTATTCTCCTCTGGAATTTAATCTCTTGCTGCTGTCTTGCTATGAGCTCCCAAACTGCTAAAGCCTCAAACTGTGCTGGTCTTGGAAGTGGCTTTGTCTCATATAATGTCATTCGCAACTGATCCAAAATTCTCAAATTGAACGTTCCATGCTCTGGAAACGCTAAAGCTCCCTGTTTCTCTGTCAATTTGTACCACTGCTTTAACCAAAGGCATGGTGCAACACCTCGCTCAGGTGGGGCTGGCTCCCCAACTGTTGCCTTAATGTAGGAATCGCCCTTCATGGCACTCCTGAACGCTTTGAAAAACGTCATCTTTTGAGTATTCGGTTCAATCAGGAAATTATTTTTACTCCCCAGATTCCTTTCACCCGCTTACTCAACCAACTGCCTCTTACGGACAGCTGCCAATCCGCTCGCAGCTCCTCTTACAAACAAACCTATCCCAGCTCGGCTCACTCTGACGTCAAACTCACACACTGCGGCTGACAAAGTATTGCGGCTTGTCCTCCTAATCTCCAACTCACACAAAACGAATGCAAAAGTATTGCGAGTACTAACCAAAAACTAATACCCAAAACAAATCAGCTGATTTACTACAGGAAGGTACCGAATCGCTTCAGAGACCTTACGGAGTTTCACTGATGGCCCTTTCGCTCATGCAGCTATTCCTCTTTCTCAGTCTTCCACATTTCCAATTAAAATTCGATCCGCGAATTTCACTCTTAACTGATCAATGGGTCTGTCCTGGTGCACACAGGACTCGCCAAATCTCAGTCGAAAAATTCTCTTACTCACTTAACTCACACATCGACTTGTTGACCACGCCCGATCAACCTACTAAACCAGACAGATTATGACATATAACCAAGCGTCTCATACACTTGTCAATATACTCCGGAGTCTTAGACCACGCTGGGTCCGTACATTACTAACAACCACGTGGACAATTTTTTACCACAAAGCGCCACACACATGTGGAGTTCAATGACTTCCCTACTCTCATACTTTGGAGTATGCACACTCCTACTAAACCTCACCTGGAGTACGCAGACTCCCTACTTCCCTCACATACATCACATTTCACCTGCGATCTTCTGAAGCCTTTGTAAGCACAACCTACCACTTTCATACTATCATTTATATGCCGAGAACATACCCAAATTTACTAGCGGTATCCAGAATCTGGGAAAGTCATTTCTGGGCATTCTTGCTACATTTGCCATTACGAAAAATAAAATTCAAACCTCATAAAATGAACAACTAACCCTAATTTAACCTACCACCATAACAACTAATCACCGCATAACTAGTTCTCCAAGGAAACTAACCATCAAGCTGCTACCAAAAACTGCTAGCGCGCCTGGTCCTAAGTAAGTAAACTTACAAGGGGAGGCGTATAGGCCGATGAACCTTTTGGATTGCATGGAGTATCCTAGCCATGTGGTGACCAGTGTCATCAATAATCAATGTAATCAATCAATAACCAATAAGAGAATCATTAATCATTAGACAATTATATCAACAATTCATGAATAACCACAACTCAATAAACGGTTTAACAATTTGCATTTCCCTATTAGTTACAATTCTAAACCAACAGATTAATTCAAACTTTATTCAATCATCTTAAAGTTAATCCATTAGTGATCACCAATAACATAATCTAATCAGAACTTGAGAAAACATTTGCTCTAATGCTTTAGCATAAGCTTACATATATGACTATATCGACAATAATAGCAGAGTTCAGCAATCAATTTGTCAATCATTTGTCACTGTCAACGTCACACAAAGGATCCTACCTAACCCAGATTAGCATTAGCATGTGCGACTCATGCGAAAACAATTTGGAACATGAATTTAGTAAACATCTAGTTAAGGGAAAAACTATTAAAAAAACAGTGCAGTTGGTACCTAGGAAGAAAGGCACAAAAGTTAACAGTCACATTGTCATAGCTACCTATCCACGGAATGGATCAGCAACAAAGTCAGTCTTCTTCTTCAGGTCATCAATCGATCAGCAACGCATCAGGCTCTCAAGAGCATGAGCCCAATGACAGATTCTTGAATTGCGTCTTCCAACATCTAATATCTGCATTAGTTCTCCCCTCACATCTGAAGTTTTTGCCCCTGGTCATGACTTTTTATTAAGGTTACCCAGTCCATCCCCCTAATTCCTAATTGGTCAATTAGTCTCCAGATATGACTCTACCCAATAAAATTAATTTTGCAAATCTATGAATTCTAATACTACGCCGTTCTCAGTTCGTTGATTGGTTCGCTGTACGATGTCCTCATCATCCGACTCATCAGGTATCGAAAATATTGCATATTCTTCTCCAGTCACTGTCGCTATTGTTCGAGTCCTGGGAAAGTACATCAAGTCTGTCTTACACCAAATTTGTTACATGTCTAGTTCCATCATCTCCTGTCCGTCGGTACATTGCAGAAAATTCTAGCTAAGCAAACTTTATGAGCGGTTCAGGGACAGTTCAATACATCAGCTTCTCAACTGTGCATTAGTAATTCAGTTCTGCATGAGGCCTGGCAAAACTATGCCACAACTTTGGCTATGTAACTCTACAATATAATGCAAAACATAGGTTATACATCTTAATATGACATATTACTATGTTATTATTACACATTTTCAATATTTCACGCATTTTTTATCATTTTAGAACAAGTTCGTATAAGTTAGCTGTCACTCTCCATGGGCACATTTTCAAACATGCACAGTAATTTCTCTACATTTAATTTTTCTATTAACTTCTTGTTATTCAAAACACATAAACTTTCATTAATTAATTTCTAATTAGCATATCTGCTTCAACAGTTCCCACCTGGCCGTATTTTTTTACCAGCATGACCGGTATTTTAATGTCCTAGCTGGTACGAAAATGAAGACAATCACCCAAAGCCGTTATTTTTTAGTTCAGGTCATTACAGGCTTTAAAAGCAAATGTAATGCAAACGTACATTAAAATGTTTTCTTAAAGGTGAGTTGAACCTAGGCAAAGGCAGAAAAGCCATTTTAGAAAGGAGTCTGGATGTTTTTATGTAAGGAGTCCTCATTTATCATGGCTCCGAAGTTTGCAGAATCGGGCAGTTTATTTATCGTGTGTGTAGTTTTATGTAGGGTGAACTCGTCCGAAAGGCATTGGCTTGATTTACATTATATTTTTATTTAGGCCTTGGGAAATTAATTGATTTGGCCACAACCACAGGATGCTGAGCCAATGCTGTGACTCAAAAATACTTTACAGCCTATATGTTTTCTCTCTGAGAAAGGCGTCACAGTGAGGCCTGTGCAAACGCACACCCCCTCCAGGGCTTAAAAGACACTAGGGCTGAGGTGACAACATCTTGTCCCCAGCGAGGCTTCTGCATACTCCCTCCTTCTGTGATCACCATGGCCAGAATGTGGTGGCCCCGAAGGGAGGTATCAGGAAACAAACTGCTGCTCTGCCGGGACAGACACATGGTGGGGGACTCCAAGGTGAGAATGCCCCAAGGCCATTCTTTTCACCTGGTACCCAGCCTGGCTTGGGTGGGGGGATGACGTGTCCGAGATGAATACACATTACAGTGGCCTGGCAAGGGGCCTACAAGACTGTAAGGCTCTGTGGGCCAGTTAATTGAGGCCCCAATAAAACGGCCCACATCTGACTCTGAGGCACCAGCCTATCACCCAGTTCCTGGCTGCCTGCCTTCCCAATTTGACCCTGGTTGAGTATCTCACTATGCAGTCTGTTGCTGGTTGTAAGATTTCCAGATGGTCTGTACATAGCCGGTCAGCTCTTATGACATTTTCCTTACATATGGTGTTCAAAATTATGTTTGCTGAAATTTATGTGTTTGTGCCCCAGATTCTCAGTGTGCAAATTGCCATCAGATGAACATGGTTTGTCCCAGTGGTGAATGATCCACAGAGTTTTAGAGAATTGTAACTTTCCAGACCCCTCTGTCTCTTGTCCTTAGAGTCCAAACTACTGTCTGATGGTCATCAGCATATCCAATTACAGGTGCTCTGGAGAGACCTCGTTTTTTTTTTTTTATCTCTCCTGAATGTGTTGAGTAGTCTGGTGTTTCGGTTGTGGGGTGCACATCAGGCCCTCATTATGAATAATCCATGTAGCCTCACAGTACCTTAATACGATTTTGCCCAAAAAATGCATTTCATGAAAAAAATAGTATGGGTCCAATTCCTAAAGATTTTAAAGAGGTGTTCTGCCTCATTATTGTAATGCTCTTGGCTCTATATTGAGTTCCAGAAGTAAGCCATAAGTGCTCATGGCTTACTCCTGTAATTAAGTAGTAAGCCAGGAGTAGTACAGCAGTAAGTCACAGGTACTCACATCAAAATATGTGAACTGGGTCCTATTATGAGTCCCATGGTATAACTGCAAGAATTTGTCTAAGGAAAAAGGCCAGAATTATGAAATACCATGCACAAATCATTGTGGTAAAACCAAGGCCGCATGTTATTCACCATTTCATAGGATCTATGGGGACTTGTTTTAATTCTGCAATAATTGCACAACTCATAATAAAAAGATGCTAGCAGGGTCAATAAAACTGGGTGGAGTACTACTTCCCTGTAAAAACTGTAGTACTCATGATGGAGTCTCTATTTCTACTGGTTCTGTGGTGTCTAGAGCACTGCCTTCCTGTAGTGGGGGTTCCCAATCATTGGGGCACTGAATGTAATCATACAACTTTCCAGTTTGAGTACAATCAATGGGTCTTGAGTTTTAATTACAATGTACATGTCAGTTTCTTCTTCCTCTTAGTGTGTGGGCCCTTGTGTGTTGATTATTTCCTCTCATGGTCACTCAAATTTAGGGACCATGACGGGGATTTTCCAATAGTACTTGTGAGTGTTACCAGCTAGCCTTCAAGTTTTTGTTTTATTTTCATATCAGTGTCTTTGTCTTAAAACACTGTGGCCCAGATTTACAAAACCTTTGTGCCATTGCAAAGTGACACATTGGTATATTCTTCCAATGCAAAAGATATTTAGTGCACTCCTTTGCACCACTTTGCATCAAGGGGGTGTTACTAGAGTGTTATTTGGGTGGATCAACACAAACAACCATAGGTTTTGACACATAGCCTGATCAATTAAGGTAGCCAGACAAGGCTTTGTGTAAAAAAATAATGCCTCCTTGATGTAGCTGCTAAAAAAGAGAAAGGTTTTTGTTGGACCTCACCCTTTTTGCAGGGTCATCCCCAAACTTTTTGCCTCCTTCCTCCTATTTTTTCTGACCAGTTTTTTTGGCGTTAGGACTCTGGGCATTTTACCACTGCTAACAAGTGCTAAAGTGCATATGCTGTCTGTATAAATTGTATTGGTGATTGGTTTATCCATGATTGGCATATTTAATTTACTAGTAAGTCCCTAGTAAAGTGCACTAGAGGTGCCCAGGGCCTGTAAATCAAATTCCACTAGTGGGCCTGCAGCACTGGTTGTGCCACCCACATGAGTAGCCCTGTAAACATGGCTCAGAGCTGCCACTGCAGTGTCTGTGTGTGCAGTTATAACCTGCCAATTTGACTTGGCAAGTTTACCCACTTGCCAGGCCCAACCTTTCCCTTTTTAGACATGTAAGGCACCCCTAGAGTAGGCGCTAGGTAGCCCCATGGGCAGGGTGCAGTGTATGTTAAAGGTGTGGCATGTACTGATGTGTTTTACATGTTCTAACAGTGAAATACTGCCAAATTAATTTTTCACTGTTGCAAGGCCTAGCTCTCTCATAGGTTAACATAGGGACTGTCTTTAAATAACATTTAAGTGCAGTTTCCCTTTGGGAGCAGATCTAGACATGGAGTTTGTGGTCTCTGAACTCACAATTTTAAAATACATTGTTTGGTAAAGCTGGTTTTTAGATTATCAGTTTGAAAATGCCACTTTTAGAAAGTGAGCATTTTCTTGCTAAAACCAATCTGTGAATCTGCCTGCTTGTGTATTCCCAGTCTAGGTCAGACTGACAGGGTGATTTGTGAATCTTCACAAGTCAAACTCCACGGCCAAACTCCAGAAGAGGCTGCAACACATCCAGAACGCCTCCGCACACCTCATCCTGGACATCCCCGCCACTGCCACATCACTGACCACCTGAAAGACCTACACTGGTTCCCAGTCAACAAGAGAATCACCTTCAAACTCCTCACCCACACTCACAAAGCACTGCACAACACCGGACCAGAATAACTCAACAAACGACTCTCCTTCTACACCCTGACCCGGCATCTCCGCTCCACTGACCTCGCCCTCGCAACGGTCCCACGTGTCCGAAGAACTACAACCGGCGGTAGATTATTTTCACACCTCGCCGCCAAAACTTGGAGCTCTTCCCACCCACCTGCACCAGCCCAAAGACCTCCTTACCTTCAGGAAACTTCTCAAGACCTATCTGTTCAAGCAGTAGCAGCACCTCCCCCCTCCTACTCCCCCTCCTCTCCTCAGCACCTTGAGACCCTCACGGGTGAGTAGTCCACTTTACAAATCCCCTGATTGATTGATTGATTGACAGTGACACAAAGGGAGCTGGGGAGTAGCCTGCATATCCTGATGGGCCATCTGGGCTAGAGTGAAGGAAGGAGTGGTCACTTACACCTAAATGGGTTGTGCCTGCCCTCACACAATGCAGTCTCCAACCCCCTGGTGTGTGTCTACAGGTTCTGCAGTGTCTAGAGCACTGCCTTCTAGTAGTGAGGTTTCCAAATTATTGGGGCTCTGAATGTAATCATACAACTTTCCAGTTTGAGTACAATCCATGGGTCTTGGCAAAGAAGGATCTTGTGAACAACAGAGACTTTCCTTTGAAGTTTGCCTACTTCAAAGACAGAAAGGGGTATAAGTAGTGAACCTAAAACCCCAGATGTTTAGATTACTTCTGTCACCAAGAGGAACCTCTGCCAAGGAGAAGAGCAGAAGAGCTGGAGGAGGAGTACTGCCGGTGACTGTGCTTTGCTGGGTTAGCCTGCAGTTGCTGCTTCTGCCTGAAAGAAGACAAAGCCTTGACTTTGTGATATATTCCTGCTTGTGAAGTGTCTCCAAAGGTCTCGACTGAGCTTGCCTCCTGTTTTGAAGGCTCAGGTCCATCACAGACTTCCTCTGCCGGCACCTGGACTCTCAGCTGAGACTCCTGCCCTGCCAAGTAGTGCCCTATCCAGTCCCTGGGCCCTTGAAAGGCGAAGCTGGTAGAACAAGAATTGAAATCCACGCACAGGATGCCGTGTGGGGAACATTTTTACGCACCACCTGCAATGCGGTGGTAAAAACAACGCTACCCCTTGCAGTGCAATATTTCCATCACCATGCAGCTGGATTTCACACGCATCGTCGCTGGGCATCCAAATCATCGTGAACCTGTGCAGATCTGGGGTGTCCCGTCCCAAATTCGACGCATCGCTCTCCTGCGGGAGAGAAAAATGACGTATCGCCTACCCGACCGGAGAAGAAACAACTCACTGCCTCACTTGTGAGTAAGGATTCGACACATTGGTGACTTTTCAGACGCGCGCTCGCCCGTGCGGCTTTATTTTTGACGCAAAGCAAGTACTTTGTGTAGCAACAACGTTTCCGTTGTTTTCTATGGAGTAAGACTCGTTTTATTTTAAAAAATCATAACTTTACTTGTGAATGTTGGATTTTTTTCATTTTGGTCTTGTTTGATTTAGCTGAATATCACGTATTTTTCTAAAATGGTGTGGTGTCCATTTTGTAGTGTTTTCACTGTATTTGTATGTGTTTTGGTCCAAATGCTTTACATTTCCTTTCAGATAAGCCTGACTGTTTGTGCCAAGCTACCAAGGGTATGAGCAGGGGTTATCTTAAGTGAGTATCTCCCTTGCCCTGACTAGAGTGAGGGTCCCTGCTTGGACAGAGTGCATACTGACTTCGAACCAGAGACCCCATTGCTAACAGTTTTCATTTCTCAAACTTCAGCGCCAGACAGAGGAATTTCTAAGGAAAGAGTATGCTTCCAGTACAAATCCTATGCCAGACAACGCATAATCACCTATGTAAAGCTGTGTGTCGTGCGGGGCAACCTTATGGTGTGCTAATACAGGAGGAGGCAGGAGGTCAATCTTTGTAGATATGAATCAGCGCTATATTTTCCCACTTGAGGAAATTTGGTTGCTGCGCTGTATTGCATGAAAACTTTATAAATGTATGTCTGTGATGTCTGCAATGGGTGTGCAATTTTCTGATAGATAATCTTTCAAAGACCTGTGTTGAGGGCTGGCTTTAGGGCGTGCAAGCAGTCACACCAGGTGCTGACCTAGAGAGGGGACACTGGCCATGGGAGGGGCGCTGTGTTTATCAGTAACTTAAAATATAAAAGCATCGGCTGTAGAGTTCCTTGTGCATCCAGCTTTCATGCGGCAAAAAAATGTCAAGATAACTCTTGTGATTAATGTTCCTGCGAGAGATCGAGATCGGGGGTTTGCCTAGTGGCAGTTTTGACTCGCCATAAGGTAGCACAGAGGGTTAATGTGCCTGCTGCAAAGAACAGATCTATATTTTATGTAGATGGCTGAGTGGATTAGTAAAGCCAGCCTTTACCAGTGCTTTAAACAAATGAAATGTATGTGAGAGTGGGGCTATGGAACAATGAGGGGCACTTTTGCTGAATGGTAGTAGGAAATTCGAGGAGGAGGTCATGTAGGGGGGGCACCAAAAAAGATTGTCGCTCCGGCCGCCACCAGCGCTAAAGCCGGCCCTGTCTGTGTTGAGTGTGTTCCTTAGATCCTATGTGTCAAGTAAGTACTTTAGAATTGTGTCACTGTTAGAACTTTACTTAGCCTTGCAATACACCAGTTCTTTTTCAGGTACTGTGTGTTGCTAAAACAGTGAAAAAGCAGAAACAGATAGAAAAATAAGGTTATGTACAAGAACATATTCAAAAGTTGAAAACTCTTATTTTTCATAGAAAAAAATCTCCATAAGTGTGAAACGGTCTGAAAAAAAAGCTTTGAGGACTTGTATATTTGATTCGCTTTGCTAATAGTCTTTTTTATCATAGTTCTTGATGGGTATTAAAATTCCCTTTTGTGTTCTATGATTTCTGTGCATGTCTTACTCATGCATTTCTCTTTTTCTGTTTCTGCATCCATTTTCTTTACGTTCAGTTTTACTTGTTTGCTTGGGTATTCTGCATGTTCTTTTTTACCTTGTGTTTATTATAAATGAACCAGATTATTTTATCATTACAATAAGTGGAAATTAATTATTCATTTCCAATATTTGCGCGTGCTGTAAAAAAAAAAACTAAAAGCTTAGCAAATGTTGCACTTTGTGTTGGTGTGGTGAGAAAAGGCCCGCACAGGTAGGTCAGAGCTTGCCTTCTTTTAATATATTGAAGACCTCTTTGGAAGTTTTACAAAAGTCTATTCCATGTTATTAATTGATGAGCTGAGTCAAAGTTGTATAATCCAACTCGGTTCTAATTTCAAAGCTAGAAATGCTCAAGTATCATTCAGAATTCGATAATCCTGTTTTTTGAACGTCCTAAATTTCATTAATAAGAACGTAACACTACTAGCCCAATAAAGATTTGATGAATTAATTTAAAACTCCTCGAATTTGAATATCAAGAGGCTTGACCGAAGGAGCGCCCACTTTAACTATTCTGAGAGGTGAAATGTCAATCGTCGCTTTTTTGTTTTTTTTTAAAGCCTTAATGACTTTTGTTTTATAATATATGAGGAAGAAATTAGAGATAAATCTCTTCACACAATTGTAGTTCTCAAATTGTTTTTGTACACTTACCTGTTTCTTACGTCTATGCCACAGCAAACAGGATAAACTGTAAAAAATATCGTTTTTTGAAAAGACATTCTAAAACAGTTGTCATAGTAGGCCTACTAGTAAATAACCTGAAACGAGTGGGAGTTTAGGCCTATACGAATGAGTTCATAGACGACTCACGTAATAATGAAAAACATATGTTATGAGAACGTCAGAAGAGGCGACCACTATATATTGGCCATATCTAGTTTACAATTAAAGTAGTGGTGGGTGATTATGATGTTGATACTATATAGTCGGTCGTGGACGTCATTTAAGGGCCATAGCTGCGACCCCTACCTTGTCCTTTGCGACCCCTGTCATTGCCTCTGCGACCCCTGGCTTTAGAGGTGGCAGATTCAGTGCCAGGAACCCAGAGGCAGCTCGTCCTAATGGACGTCAGTTGGTACTCCACTTTCTTTGTTTTCTGTCACTTTTTATTGCACTAAAAGTGAATAATAACATATTATTCACTATTAGTGTAATACAAATGGGGTACAATTTGCTGGAACATGCCCTTCCATGGCAGATGAGGTAAGTAAAAATACTTTAAAATATATGTTGTGTTCATGCTTGCAGGTGAGTGTGTGTTTATGTGATAGTGAGAGTGTATAAGTGTGAATTTGTGTGCATGTGGAAGTATGTCTGTGTGAGTGAAAGTGGAGGTCAAAGGGCATGTGATGTCACTTCTGCTACCTCTGGCATTTTGGTGAATTTACGTCTATGTAGTGGGGCCACTGGAATTATACTGTTCTGCAGCCATGGCGATTTTGACATACTTATGTACTTGCAGCATTTGTATTTGCCACGTAATCAATCATCGACTGCATAATCTGCAGATATTACCCCTCAAAAAACGCGTTTCTGGCTCAAACCGATCAAAAGGTACAAAAATATAGTGACACGTTCCTGTGCCCAGCACGCTTTTCGCAAAGTTTGACTAGTCACCTTTAAGTTGCTTCTTGCTGTATTTGGGTGTTAAATTGTTACTACTAAGGTGAATTTTTTCCTCAGACAGTCACCGGGTGTAAAAATGAGCAAAAAATAAAAGAATACTATCACGATATGTGCCGCATTATGCCACATAAATTTGCCTTTTCTTGTCGTATAATTTGTTCATCCCAGTAGCATAATTTGGTCGCCTCTGTCACCTAATTACAGTAGCCCTCAGGCCCTGTATATAGTACCAGCTCAGAGCCGAACTTAATTACAGTGAGGACTACTCCGATTTTTTTAGAGTGTTAGAGCACGTATCACATACCGTATTTGTACCACTTGTGATAAGCTGGCAGTGGCCCAGTGGAGTACTTATTCTCATCTGGAAGGGGTGGTAGCTTGGCTCCTGGCATTATTTTCAGTCACCCTGAAATGGGCAACTGATCGTCCTTTCCGAAGTGAGGTCCTAACTACTAGATTGGTAAATGTGTATTAAGTACAAGAGTGTTGTGAAAGATGATTATATCGAATGCATAGTTTTCGGACCACATATAGCTGTATCACTTCAAGTCACTATATCACAAAACTTTCTTTTTATTAATATTACAAGAATGCTTCCTAGTGAGCTGTCCCGAATTCTCCTTCTTACAAGCATTAGCAAAGCCAATAGGTGTCCCTTTTTCGGCCCGCTGGCTTTGCAAATGTTTTTTTTGCTGATGCTGTGCAACATTGGCAAAAAAAGAAAAAGCGCATGGTGAGTTGTATGCACACCTATTCATTTTTTACTGATGCTGCACAGCATATGCATCATTCATGATGCAGTGGCAGCCCAGCGTGATGTCACATGCATCACCATGCATGGGTACATATGGCATTTTCCTTTCCAAGATTGTGGATACCACGTTGAGCAGTAAATTAAAAACTTACATGTGCACAAAAGCGTTTTTTTAAATGGAGCACCCTGCCAGCAAATAGCAGTTGTCAGACCCTTCAAAACATTTGGATTTTTTTTGTACCAGATTGAGAAAGAGAGAAAAAGAGGGGTGGGAGAGAAGTGGAGGATAAGGTGTGGAAACACGTATGGGGGTGAGTCAACAAAGGGGCAGCAATGGAAAGTGGGTGGTAGTGCAACAGAGGAGCTTATGGCTGGGAGGAAATAACGAAAATTAAAAGCAAAAAAGCCAGGGTGGGTAAACAATGGATGAGCTGTGGCTGAAAGAAGGGGCGGGGACACAGTGGGAGGGCAGATATTTGAGAGGTGCAGCAGCACACGAAAGAGAAAGCAAGAAATTCAAGTAAAAGAAAAAGAGCTCTCTGAAAGTCGGCAGTGGAATGAATGATACAAGTCATCCAGTTAGAGGATGGTAAAGAAAAGGTTTTATGGGGACGAACAAACATAAGAAAAGGAAGGACAGCCACCGAATCACAAGTTGTTAAATGAGTGTGACAAGGAAGCAAACCTCTGGCAAGCAATGGGCTGGCACAAAAGCCACTGTAAGTTTTTTCTCAAGTCCCCAATAAGTCTTCCGACAGGAGACAGCTACAGATTGTCTGCTGATGAGACTCAAAACGTGGGGTGAGGAGGCTCTTTCTGGTAGGGTTGTACTACTGAATAGTGAGGATGTAAATATCATGGTTTCAGCTAAATCATGCTCACATTATGCCATAGTTTTACTATTCCTAAATCCACATCTACGTACCTTGACGATACATGTATTGTCAGGGTGCAGACAGATGTGGAGTTACATACAGAAAATTTATCCTTACCTTTCAGAATTTTGGATTCAATATTTTGTTAGTCTCACCAAATCCTTAATTTGTGATTTTTTGTGCATCTTTGTACATAAGTACATATCAGAAGATATTTTTCTCTGTTAAGGGCATTAGCCAATTCTGAACCAAAAATAACAGACCAGATCATGCGGCAGTGACCACAATAGTATTTCGAAGTATTCGTTAAAAGAAATAATTGATCGTATTGTTGGGTACCTGGTCAGTCCTCCTACCAAAACATCCCTCAACCTCTCCAATTTTCTTCATTCTAAGCATAGCATAGAAGCTTAGCAACTGATACAATATCCAAGATTTGCAAAGTTGGGTGCCAAATGAATGCATGTGAATAAACATGAATTTACAATGCCTCCGAAAGAACTGAGAGGTAGCGAACAAGGATAGATAACATTTCGAAGTTAATTAATTTGTGTTAACATAGATTTAATCTGTTTTTTTTTTTAACTTTCCTTTGTGTTATAATTACTTTCTAATAAAATGAAGATTTTTTTAATAATCCGTGAGTGAGAATTCCTGGTATTGTTACCTCTTTACAAATAATAGAAAAACTGTAACTTCAGCACATGAATGAAAGGGATGCAGGGATTTGTAGAGCTCACAGCTACTTAAAGAGAGTCCCGGCACTAGGGCTAAAGGTACACATCATTACAAAGAAGAACCCACTAGTAAGCAGAAGAGAAAAGCCAAGTTAATGAACCAATGTAAGGATTTGTAGAGCGCACAGCTATTCAAATAGGCATTGTTAAAAGGTATTTTTTTATTAATACTCTTTACTTAGTCGCCTTAATGGGGTGGCTTTGCCTTTTGTATGCACCTCCTGAAAAGCCTGTGAAGTGCATAGTGTGTTGGGTGATGTGTGAGTTGTAGCAACATACTGCGTTTATTAAAAAGGGGAAAAGCAGAAGTTTTAAAAAGATCTTCAACTGAGGCAGACTGTTGAAAGCTGGGAAAGAAAGCATGCAGCTGATTTGCAAAGTAAGGATATGCCTTATTTGAAGATTTCAGAGGTTTGATCAGTAAGGTTGCTGCCATGTGAGGAGCAAGGCTAACAGTGCGGGACTGAGAGCTAAATTAAGCAAACAATGTACAAAGAACAACAGGCAAAAAAATCTCCCCGAAGATGCTCTTTTCTCTCTTAGGGCCAGATGTAGCAAAGAGATTGCGAGTCGCAAACGGCGAAAATCGCCGTTTGCGAGGCGCAAATGCCTCTTTGCTATGTAGAAATGCATTTTGCGAGTCGGATCTGACTCGCAAAATGCATTTCCGACTCGCAAATAGGAAGGGGTGTTCCCTTCCTATTTGCGACTTGCAATGCTATTCAAGTGGATGGTAACCCAGGCGCAAACGGGAAGGGGTCCCCATGGGACCCCTTCCCCTTTGAGTCTGGAAAAATAAATAAATTTCAGAGCAGGCAGTGGTCCAATGGACCACTACCTGCCCTGAAAAATACCGAAACTAAAGGTTTCGGATTTTTTTTCAAAGTGCAGCTCATTTTCCTTTAAGGAAAACGGGTTGCACTTTGAAAAAAAAAACTGCTTTATTAAAAAGCAGTCACGGACATGGTGGTCTGCTGTCTCCAACAGGCCACCATCCCCGTGAGTGCCCATACTCACAATGGGGTCGCAAACTGCGACCCACCTCATTAATATTAATGAGGTGGGTCTTTGCAACCCCATTGCGAGTAGCAGAAGGTGTCTGAGACACCTTTCTGCATACCAAATTGCGACTTGCAATTTGCGAGTCGCAGGGACTCGCAAATTGCAAGTCGCAATTTGGCAATTTGCTACATCTGGCCCTAATTCATTTGGCAGCACTGGCTGAACCTAAAGGTTTAACTCTGCCAGTGGTGCTGTGGAATGCACACATCAAATATCAAAATACAAACCAATCGAGAGATATCAGTCTTAACATTCAAACCAAGGTACACATTACACGGTGAAAAGGTTCATTTGGCCGGAAGAATTTCACAATGAGGTAATTTCTATTGAAATTACCTGTTTGTACATCTGGGCCCGTATTACCTAAAGGGTGCACTTTCCTGGTTTGCGTCACAGCGCACTCTAAAGCAGGTGCGCCGGTGCAAACTAGGAAAGTTTATTAGGCAGATTGCGCTGCCCTCAGGCGCAAATTAGGGCAGCGCATTCGAGAGAAATACAGAGCAGCTGTTTAAAAACTGCTCCATGTTTCTCTGTACAAGTGGCAACCCGCCTGCACTTTTCAGAAGGATTAGAGATCCCCTTGCAGGCAGGTGCAGTGAGTCACTGCACCCACCTGTAGCCTGTGGTCCCCGGAGTACTTTGCCATCCAAGAAATATTGAGACTCATAATTCCATGGTGGGTTACCAACGTTTTCAATCACATTCTTAAAGAATATAAGCTTTACATTTAATTCACTAGGATAGAGATCAGATACAAGTACTATAAACCAGTCTAACATCAATTGCAGTAATTATTCTTCAATGGCTAGATGATTAGGTGTTGGACATGGCCCTCTCTGCAGGGTGACCCTCAAACTTTTTCCCATTACAATTCTTTTTTTGCTGAATTCGTTTTTGCTGGCCGTAGGACTCTGTGCACTTTACCACTGCTTCCATTGCTAAAGTGCTTGTGCTCTGTGCTTATAACTAAGGGTGAGTGGAACTCACAGAGTTTCACTCCATGGAATTCCACTGAGTTACATAAAAACTCCACGAGATTCAGCAAAGTTCTGCGAGTGGGCAGAATCAGGCACACTGTGCTGCTTGCGCTGATTTTCAGTGCTGGGAGCTTCTTCTGCACTGTGAAATAAGTGGGAACGCCACCAGAGGACACTGTATCTTTCTGCCACTCAAGTAGATTTTCTACTTGAGCAGCAGCTTTCTCAATACAAACGGTCGCAACCTGCCCGACTACCTGCTTTGAGAAATCTCCCAGGGAGCCATTCTAGCAACCAAAAATTACGCTAGGGGAGACAAAATCTCTCTTGCCAATTCACAGTTGACAAGCCACGTGTGAGAAAAGCTCTGCCAAGCAGTGGTTGGTGGAGTTTTACCAGAACTCTGTGCTCCAAGTGGAGCATGGAGTGGGTAAAACTCAGTGAACTTCGCAAGCAAAGCAGAATTGTCAGCCCCCCCCTATTTGAAACATGGTAACATTGGCTTATCCCCATTTGGCATGCTTAATTTACTTATAAGTCCCTAGTACGGTGGCACTGCATGTGCATATGTCCTGTAAATTAAATACTACTAGTGGGTTTGCAGTACTAATTGTGCCACCCATTTAAGTAGCCCTTAACCTACCTGCCTCAGGCCTGCCAATGCAAAACCATTGTGCAGTTTTTAACAGTCATTTCGACCTAGCAAAACAAACCTCTTGACAGACCCAAATCTTCCTTTCTAATACATATAAGTCACCCCTAGGGTGTGCCCTGGTCAGCCCAGTGCAGCCCAGTGGGTAGAGTGCAATGTATTTAAAACATAGGATATTTACTATTTACTTTTAAGTGCTACCTGTCCTGATAGTGAAAAACTTTTCAAATTAATTTTCACAACTACAAGACCTATCTCGCTCATAGGATAACATTGGAGATGCCTTATTATATTTTATAAGTGTAATTTCCAAATGAGAAGAGATAACCAATTCATTGATGTTTCTGGATTCACAATTTAAAATCCTAACTTATGGTGAAGTCTGATTTTGAATTGTAATTCTAAAAATGCCACATTTCCTTGCCATAGCCATTTAATGTCTGTAGCCAGACTCTGGTCACATGACTGGGTGTAGCTGACAGCTCTTAGATGGTCACACCCAATAGGGTGCTTAGGTGTGCCTGGAGGGACCATTACTGGTAAGATGAGAGGTAGGAGCTGGGCACAGCCCCACTTACACCTCAATAGATTGTGTCCTGCCTCCATACAAAGGGCTGCATACCTCCTGTAGTTAGTATGGAGCCAGGACGGGGAAGGCAGGATGCCTGGGGACTTCAAAGGGAAACCGCTAGAAATATATTTCCCCACTTCAAAGACACAACTGCATATAAATACTGCATCTTAGATGCCAACTTTTGAGTACACTTCTGGACCTGTGGAAACGCTGCCAGAAAGAAGGACTGCTGTGCTGCTGAAGGACTGCCACTCCACTGGACTGCACTCTGCTGAACTTCAGCCTTGCTGTGCTGACCTGCTGCCCTCTTGTCTGGCTGAGAAGGACAGGACCTACATCTCTTGAACCCAGAACCCAGAGTGACTCTAAAGGCTAGTTGGCTGGCCTTCTGATCTGAAGCCTCAGGGACATAATTGGCTTCCTACAACCTTGCATCTGCACCTGGACTCTGCCATCTTTGAGCCTACCCTGCCAAGTGGTGCCACTCCAGTCCTGGACCTTTGGAAGTGGACTTAAGGTGCTTTTCTAGTCTCTGCGGACCCAGGGGATTCATCGCATCTCCTCTGCTGTGCAACCCCAAGCAGAACCAATGCACCTCCACTGCTGCGTGGATTTGACCTGTTGCAAAGGTTCACATCGCCACCACAACCCAAATCACCTTTGAAACCACTGCTGTGTGATGCATCCTCAGTGCAGGCCCTCACATTTCTCTTCAAAGGCAGCCTAGACCAAACGCTAAACTCTACATCTCATCCTCACAGCTCCTCGGAACCCGTGCATTGCCCTGACTGCACAATGCATCGCTGGCTCCAGATTTCGCATTGCAAGCCCTCGTCATTGGGATCCTCCACATCAACACAACAGGCCCTCGCACCACAGACTAATCACATCTCAGAACCAATGCATTGTTTCAGCTGCACAACTGATGCGGATCCAAGCAGAGCTATGCAGATCAGTGTTAAAGGTGCTGTGTTCAGTGGGCCTAACTTGGTCCCTGTAGCCAGTCCACAATCCATACCGAGCAGCCTGAACTTGTGACTTTGTTCTAGTCCAGCACAACCAGCTATCCAAAGTTGGTGCTTCACGCCATTTGGCACTTTTTTCCACAAAAACTTTAAAATTCTCCGGTTCTACTAATTGAATTTTTGCCTTTGTGGTCTTGTTTTATTTAGTAAACATTACTCTATTTTTCTAATACTGTTTTGGGCTCCTTTTGGGTTCTGGATGGGCCATTAATGTCAGTATGGGAGGAAGGAGCTGGGCCCAGCCCCACTTACACCTGAATAGGCTGTGTCCAGCCTCCACACAAAGGGCGGTATACCCCCTGTAGTTAATATGGAGCCAGGGAAGGTAGGAAGCCTGGAGACTTCAAAGAGAAACCTATAGGAACTTTTCCCCACTTCAAAGGCACAACTGTGTACACACACTGCACCTTAGATGCCAACACTTGAGTACACTTCTGGACCTGTGGAAACGCTGCCAGAAAGAAGGACTACTGTGCTACTGAAGGACTGCCACTCTGCAGGACTGCACTCTGCTGGACTCCAGCCTTGCTGTGTTGACATGCTGCCTGTTGCCCTCTTGTTTGGGTAAGATGGACAGGACATACAGCTCTTAAACCCAGAACCCAGAGTGACTCCAAAGGCTATTTGGCTGGCCTTCTGATCAGAAGCCTCAGGGACAAAACAGGCTTCCAACAATCTTGAATTCACCCCTGGACTCAGTCATCTTTGAGACTACCGTGCCAAGTGGTGCCACTCAAGTCCTCTTCCAAGGGTCCAGGACTGAAGGTGCTTTGATAGCCTCTGTGGACTCAAGGGAATCAATGTATCTCCTCTGCTGTGGCGTGCAACCCCAAGCAGAACCGATGCACTGCCACTGCTGCGTGGATTGGACCTGTTGCAAAGATTTGCTTCACCACCACAGCCCGAATCACCTTTGGAACTCCTGCTGTGCAATGTATCCTCCGTGCAGGCCCTCACATCTCTCTTCGAAAACAGCTTCTACCAAATGATAAACTCTGCACCTCATATTCACATCTCCTCGGAACCGGTGCATTGCCTCTGACTGCACAATGCATCCCTGGCTCCAGAGTTTCACTTTGCAAGCCCTCGTCATTGGGATCCTCGACATCAACACAACAGGACCTCGCACCACAGGCTCACAGCATCTCAGAACCAATGAGGATCCATGCAACACTATGCAAAGCAGGATTAAAGGTACTCTGTTCAGTGGGCCTAACTGGATCCCAGAATCCATCATGGGTAGCCTGAACTTGTGACTTTGTTCTGGTCCAGCACAACCAGATATCCAAAGTTGGTGCTTCATGCCTTTTGGTGCTTTTTTTCCACCAAAACTTGAAAATTCTCCGGTTCTACTATTAGAATTTTTGTCATTGTGGTCTTCACTCTATTTTACTAATACTGTTGTGGGCTCCTTTTGTGGTGTGTTTTCACTGTATTACTGTTTGAAGTGTTGCATAAATACTTTACGTATTTCTTTTTAGACAAGTCTAACTGCTCTGTGCCAAGCTACCAGGGGATGAGCATAGGTTAATTTATGGTTTTCTTGTGCGTCACCCTGACAAGGATTGTGGTTGCTGCATGTCCAGGGCTCACATCCCAGTCAACCAGTAACCCAATTTCTTACACAATGTAAGTGCCCTCTATGTGGCAAATTACAATTCACTGATAATATTTGGGTTATTTTCAGTAGCTTTTCCCCCTTCCTGGATGTATTTACTATATCAAGACCATAAAGTGGTGACGAGCCCAGAGCAGTAGCAGCACACCTCTTGATGTGGTGTGTTGGGCTATAAGTGTAAAAACTGCCTCACTGTACATAATCAAAACAATCTTCTGAAACCCAGGAATGGGCAAGGGCACCATAGCAGGAATACTATAGTAGGAACAGCTGGCATTATGGTGGTCTGGAGATAAACCTTGAAAGATGAGTCCAGATGGAAATTTTTCGAGTAGTCCCGACCAAGATTTGTATAGACTTGAGGAAGTAGAGTGAAACAGCCAGTGACAAAAACATGTTTAAATTTGGAAACAGCAGCTGCCTGCCGTTATAGATGATTAGGTCAACAATCCAGCCTAACATAATTTGAAGATTTCCAGGACAAAATGAATTTCACATCATACTTGTAACCTAAAGCAAAAGCAACTTGCTCCCTCAAATCTTTCAATCTTTGGGTCCCCTCAGCTACATTGCATTTGTAGATGTTCATCATAATGCCTCAGCAATATTATAGACCATGTTTTCAGTATCAGCTTTTGGAGAACCTTTGACAATAATCAACCAAAATGTTGTCATCATGTGTGTTAGTAACACAGTCATTTTATCCCAATTTGTATTCAGCAGCTGCTGCTTTTTAAATTCAAGCAAGTTCATATGGTACAGTTGTACATGCTTAATTTAAATGTTGCTGCTGGCTCACCTCATGGGTAGTGTTTAGAATACCAGCACATCATTTGCAGAAGACATCTGTGTATAGCTCAAATCTTTATAAAACCTCTAGACCTTTTGACACCATAATTTATGCTAGTACAGCTGAGAGACATAAAGCAGACAAGAACATCTTGCATTTAATAATTAATAATTTAGCAAGGATTTAGAGGGTTATCAAAAGACACCAATCTTTTATTACTGATAATACCACAGAATGTAATGCCATAATATGTTTTTAAATCACAGGAGATCATATTACTCTTCTTTGAGACATCATTCACAAAGTAATTCTTTTGAGCCAGAAAACTACAAAGCATTGTGGTTGCTGGCCACTTTCAGACATCAAACCTATGTGAAAACCTGCACATCTCCAGAAACATTCAGAGCAATCAAAGATATAGTCAACCAGCAAAGAATATTGATCAAGTCATCAAAATGAAAATATCTCTTCTCACCAATTAACTTACAGCATCAGGTAACTTCAGAAGGTTATCATGTGGTGGGTCAAGCACAAAGGAGTGAATGACTAGAAATATTTTGCCCCACTTATTGCCAGTAAACTCTCCTAGCACATTTTTTATCTGCCCACTTTTGTACAAATAACGTCAAATGCTCCTCCTATGGTAGATTGAGATGTAATACATGGAACAAGGGTTATTCTATTTGTTCATTTCTAAGACCACATATAAATTAAAAAATTTGCACGGCCCAAAGTTTTCCTCAGATGACCGCCGCTGGCACGTTTGAATGCCAGGGTTGCAAAATACTAAGGCTGCATAGTCTTAATTTCAACTCATAAAACTTATTTTTTTCTAGTAACATTTAATTACCAGTTTGAAGCTTAACAGCAAAACAATTGCTTTGCATAATATGGATAAATTAACATACTGACCCACTTCCATAGCGAGATCCCAGATATGACTTGCTATGATGTCCCTCCAAGCAACCAGGACAATGCATGTGTCGGGCCTGCATACCTGGATGTGCTTCAGTAAAGGACTCTTAAATCAATCATCTGCCTTTGCGGGGACCAATGTTTGTTGTAATCCCCAAAGAATGTTTCACAGATACCAATGCTTGTTTACAAAGACCAATACTTGTTGGAATCAATGCTTGGTAGGACACTTGTTGCTCAAACCTCCAACATCTCTATGACTCAGACTGGGTGTGGCTCCCTATGACTCAGACCGGGTGTGACTGGATACAGCAGGTATTAGCCTGAGTGAATTGCTTGCTATAAAGGTCACCGGCTGCAGAGAAGGAGTCTCTGCTTCTCCATGTTTGATCTTCATGTTCTGTGCTATATCCTGGATGCCGCTTCTGGGGAGTTGAAGAGATCGAGAGAGTTGACTACTAAAAAGGCGGTAACGTACTGCGCACGTTCGAAAAGCATTTATTTGTGAAAACTTGACACTTGCTGACTTGATATTTGGAAGTCGGATTTTTCGCCACTAGTCGCGTAATACCGCTTATCGTTGTTGCTTGCCATATATCGCAGAAAGGAAATTCTTTTGTGCAATTATCTTAAAAATGATGCATTGTGAATACATTTATCGCTAAGCTTAATATGAAATTTGCATAATTGGTGCTGGTGATATGGAACATTCTGTGAATGGCCTGAAAGTTTCATTGCTATGCTCAACTTACGCTGTGATGTAACACTGATAAAACTGATGGCTTGAGTCATTGATATTAACCCTAAGTTCCCAGAGTGTTACAAAAATTGCACAATGATCTTTTGATATCAACCCTATGTTCCCAGAGTGGCGCAAACATTGCACTGTGATCTTTTGTATTAACCAGATGTTTCCAGAATGATGCAAACTTTGCACCATAATCTTTGATATTAACCCTATGTTTTCAGTGTGATCAAAAGACACCGACTGTGTATTCCTTGGAATTCTAAGTACAGTTTGTAAGCTAACCATGAATATCTGCAAACCTAATTTTTTGAGAACTTGTTGTCATTATTTGTTTCCTATTTCAATGTCTATGGAGTCGACTGAGTCAGCATCTAAAGAAATCTCAGTAAGGTATTCAAACAAGATACCCATAGAACTTCAAGTACATTTAGGTAGGCATTAATTAATGTGACGTGGGATCAATCTGGGGTCAAAATGAGAGTAGTCTTAGATATTATAGTAGGTTCAAGAATTTTTATTTAATTACAGGTAATCCACATCTTTTCCCAAAAATTCCTAGACAGAGGGAGAGACATCTAAAGCAGGAAAGGAGAACCTAACAGGTACACCTAGTTTGCATACTGTAGTCAGAGACCAGTATATACATGGTTACGAGTTATGAACTGTTTGAAATGTAATTTATCATAGGAAATCACAGCTCTTCAAGGACCATCACCAGTCATTCAGATCTGGACCTGTGGCTCCAGTGGCTCTCTCTCTTCCATCCATCCAACTCCTTTCCACCAATTATGTGCATTTACGTGGGAGGCACGTAACGTGGTTGAAGCCATCTGGGAGGCATGTGGTCAGTCTAAACTATGAAGTGAGAGCCAAATTGGTATGGCCTCAACTTCTTCAGGGCCCACACCACAGCAAAGATTTCCCTCTCTATGACACTCCATTTTTGTTCCCCAGGGGGTAGTCTTCTGCTTATAAAACCAACAGGCTGGTCATATCCATCATCATGTTTCTGGACTAGGACCACTCCTACCACTAGTTCTGAGGCATCTGTTTGGACAATAAACTGCATGGAGTAATCTGGAGCGTGTAGGACTGGAGCAGACCACGTAGCATTCTTCAGAGAGTCAAAAGTGTTTGACCACTCACTGTCCAGTTAGTCTTTTGGGGCACTTTCTTGGAGGTTAACTGTGTGAGGGGGGGGCAATTATGGTGCCACAATCCTTCACAAATATCTTATAATAATACCCAGTCAAGCCAAGGAACGCCCAGACCTGTGTCTGGGTTGTGGGAGCTTCCCAAGCCAGAATGGTCTGAATCTTGGGTTTGAGGGGTTGACTTGGCCTCCACTAACCAGGTGGCCCAAGTAAACAACTTTACTCTGCCCTATATGGTACTTACTGGCCTCAATAGTGAGGCCTTTTGCAGAGCCTCAAGAACCTTCCCTAGGTGGATCAGATGATCCTGCCAAGCGGAGCTATAGACAGCTATGTCATCTAGGTAAACTGCACTAAAGGATTCCATCCCAGCAAGGACTTGGTTCACCAACCTTTGGAAGGTGACAGGTGCATCCTTTAATCCAAAAGGCATAACAGTGAACTGATAATGCCCACTAGGAGTGGAGAATGTAGACCCCTCTTTTGCTCCTGGGGTCAGGCCAATCTGCCAGTATCCTGATGTTGAATCAAAAGTACTCAGATATGTGGCTGACCCCAGTCTGTCAATGAACTCATTAGCTTTGGGATTGGGTGTGCATCAGTTTTTGTAACAGAATTGAGGCCCCTGTAATCCACACAAAACCTCATCTCCTTTTTCTCTCCTTTTGAAAAAGGTTTAGGGACTAAAACTACTGGGTTAGCCAGGGACTCTCTGAGGGTTCAATGACACCCAAATCCAACTTCTTTTTGACTTCAGCTTGTATGCTTTCCCTGACATGGTCTGACTGTCTGTAAATTTTGGTTTTGACCAGCAAGCTGTCACCAGTGTCCACATCATGGGTACACTAATCAGTTTTCCCAGGGGTCAGGGAGAATAAGTCAGCATACTGATTGAGGACTTGCCTGCAATCAGCCTGCTGCTGTTCTGAAAGTGTCTGACAAGACCACTCCATCCACTGAACCATCTTGTGGATTGCTCCAGAGGAGATCAGGGAGAGGTTCATTCTCTTCTTCCTGTCCCTCATCTGTAACCATGAGCATGATCACATCAGCTCTGTCATAATAGGGTTTTAGCGGTTGACATGTATGATTATTTTAGGGGTTTTGCAACGCCTAAGTCCAACAAATAGGTGACTTCCCCTTTCTTTTCTAGAATGGGATAGGGCCCAGACCAATTGTCCTGGAGACCCTTTGGACCAACAGGCTCCAACACCCAAACTTTCTGCCCTGGTTTGAATTCAACCATTGCAGCTTTTTGGTTATACCAGAGATTTTGCCCCTCAGGGATGGCCTGATGTCTTTGACTGGCTTTTTCTGTGTACTCTGCCATCCTTGAACTTAAGCTAAGTACATAGTCCACACTGTCTTGCTTGGGCTCTTTGAGAGGCTTCTCCCAGCCTTCCCATATAAGTCTGAATGGTCCGCTAACAGGATGCCCAAACAAAAGTTCAAATGGAGAGAATCCTACTCCCCTTTCTGGCACTCCCCTGTAGGCAAAAAACAGACATGGAAGTAAGACATCCCATCTCCTTTTGGGTTTTTCAGGGAGTCTTTCATCATGCCTTTTAGGGTCTGGTTAAACCTTTCAACCAACCCATTTGTTTGAGGATGGAATGGGGTAGTGAACTTCTAAATCACACCACATTCCTTCCACATGTGTTTTAAGTACACAGACATGAATTTGAACCTCTGTCTGATACTACCTCCTTAGGGAACCCTACTCTGGTAAAAAAAAAAAAGGATGTTTTTTGCAACTGCAGGAGCATTAATGGTCCTAAGGGGTATAGCCTCAGGATACCTAGTGGCCTGATCCACTACCACTGGGATATACCTGTGTTCTGATACTGTTTGAGGGTCAAGGATGGGCAACAAGATCAACCCCTGCCGTTTCCAAAGGGAACCACAACCACAGGCAGTGGCATTAAGGGGGCCTTTAAGTGTCCACCTGCTTTGCCACTTGCTTGGCAGGTAGTGCAGGACTGACAAATGTCCTGCACTTTTTGAGACATTCCTGGCCAGTGGAAGTGGTTAACCAACCTACTCCAAGTTTTGTTACAGACTAAATGCCCAGCTAGGGGCATATCATGGGCTAGAGTGAGGAGAAACTCTCTGAACTGGTCAGTGCATTGCTCTGCCTCCCGTGGCTCCACCGTCTAAGTAGAGCCCTTTCCCTGGCTCCTCTGAACTTCTGACCCCTGTCAGGAGTTCGAGACCCTCCTCCACCCGAAGGCTTCTGCCTGTGCCTCATCCCTGGTGTCTAGTGGGAGAGCTCTGCTTTCCTACTAGGCTACCTTCTGCCTCTCTCCTTCTTTTGCTTTGCTTTGCTCTCCTCTCTGCTCCACTACTGTCCCTTAGTGCTCCTTTTCCTTGTTTCTCTCTCACTCCGCTCTCTCTCAAGTTCACTCTCCCCCTCTCTCTCTCTCTCCTGCCGCTGCTGCCCACGCGGCCCGTCCCCTTTTTTGGCTCAGTCCCCTTTTTCGACTCTGCCCCCTTTTTCCAGCTCCACCCCCTTTTTTGCACTGTTTTTCATCCCCCTCCCACCTCCTAGCTGTCCTGTCCTCCCCCCCACCTCCCTACTTAATGGCGGGCGATGCGTGATCGCTCAGCGGGCGCACCAAAGGCAAGCCCGTGTGCGCCCGTCACGCCGTGACTGCGCCCAGCACCAGAACCCCTGGCTCTGGTCCCCCCCACTGCCGCCAACCACGTCTTCACTACAACGCCACCACCCTCTGCGCCCTCAACACTGGCCGCTCTCCCGCCTGCCTTCAAGCCTCCCCGCAGACCACCCGTGGACCCTTCTCCTGCCGGAACTGCACCTTCACAAGCCTCCACGCCAACGACACACCACCAAGACAGGACGGAACTATCTCAGATGTATCCTCCTCAACACCCACTTTCCACAAGCACGCAGTAGAGCTATGGAATCTACTTGACTCAGCCTCCCCAGTTTTCGCCTTCCTGACTGAGACCTGGATGAACCCCTCCTCAGTGCCTGACATCACAATAGCCATCTCGGACAGCTAAAGGATCACCCGCAGGGACCGCTCCAACAAACCAGGAGGAGGTATCGCCATCTTCCACAAGAACACCCTCAGGATCACGACCAACACCGGAGACACCCTCAGCACTGCTGAACTCATGCACTTCCAAATCCACACTGACCCAAACACCACCCTTCGAAGGACCCTCGTCTACAAGCCCCCGGCCGACGACAGCATCCACTGACCACATACTCATCAGATACTTAAACTTCCACCTCGAGAACACCAACGACAACAACACCGCCACCCTGCTCGACAAGCTCTCCAACCTCAGCTTCAAACAGCTCATCACGACACCAACCCACTCCGCAGGACACACAGTCGGCCCTATTTTCTCCGCCAGCAATCACGTCTCTTTCAGCCACACCACCAAACTCCACTGGACAGACCACCGCTGCATCCACTTCTCCTTCAAGAAACCCACAAAACACCACCACCCACAACGGATCCCCCACCTTAGTTGAAACAAGGTCACCAAAGACCAACTTATCACGACCCTCTCCCAGAACCCACCTATCGACACCACCGACACTGATGCAGCTGCCTGCAACTTCAGGCAATGGGTCAACACCTGTGCCAATACTCTTGTCCTCATCAAGAATCCCTCCAATAGACACCACCAACAGAAAGGCCTTCTGGTTTACTACTGACCTCCACGAATCTAAGCAAAACTGCAGAAGAATCAACAGAAAGTGGCGCCAAGATCAGACTCTGAACAACCACATATCCTTCAAAAATGCCATCCGCAGACACCACCAACTCATCCGAGCCGCCAAAAGAACCGTCTTCAAAAACCAAATCCACAACAACACACACAGCCACAAGGAGCTCTTTAACGTCGTGAAGGAACTCTCCAACCCCAGCTCCAACGTCAATGACATCGCACCATCCCAAGACCTCTGCGCCTCCCTAGCCTCCTACTTCCACCGCAAGATTGCAGACATCCACGACAGCTTCAGCACCAAGACTCCCCCGGCAACCACCAACACCACCAACACCACAGATTCACCTCCGACCCCCCTTCTGCTCTCCTGGACCCCCGTCAACAACAACGACACCATCAAAATCATGAACACTATCCACATCCACTCTGGCTCTCTATCTGACCCCTGCCCTCACCACATCCTGAACAAAGCAAGCTCCGTCATCGCACCCCAACTACGGAAGATCATCAACAGCTCCTTCGAGTCTGCCTCCTTCCTGAAGAGCTGGAAACACGCTGAGATCAAGGCCCTCCTCAAAAAACCCAAGGTGGACCCAAAGGACCTCAAGAAAGTCTGGCCTATCTCCCTGCTCCCCTTCCCGGCAAAAGTCATAGAGAAGCCCATCAGCAGACAACTAACCCACTTCCTAGAGGAGAACCGCACCCTGGATTCCACCCTTCCAAATCTGGATTCCACAATAACCACAGCACCGAAACTGCCCTCATCACCACCACCGACGACATCAGAACCATACTGGACAGCGGCGAAAGCACGGCCCTCATCCTCCTAGACCTCTCGGCCGCATTCAACACTGTCTGCCACGACACCCTACGCTCACGCCTCAGCAATGCTGGACTCCGCGACAGAGTGCTGGACTGGGTCACCTCCTTTCTCACCGGCTGTCAACACCAGGGCAGTGCGCACTCCATTGGCGACTAGAGTGCAAAAACCCAGCACTCTCAAAACAACGTAATTTATGCATTGTGCTGATATGTTGTTGTTTAACCTTTTGCATTGCAGAGTTCAATCCTGAAGACTTATTTTTAATGTGCTTACAAATGCTGTTCATTTGCGATGTATTGCTGCAGGCTTTCAGAGTGTGTTAGGGTGTGGTCCCTTTCCAGGGCCTTCTAGAGACTTTCCCTGCAACATGCCTGGGTGTGGTTGTGGGCTGGGCCAAGACTCTATAAAAAGGAGCCAGCCCAGCTCCAAGTGCTCACTATTCAGAGGTCCCGGTGCAGAGCAGCAGCTACTTCCTGAGCTCCTGTCCTGGTGGCCTATTTGATCTTCCAGACATCTGACTTTCATTCTTCATTTGGAGATCCTTGTTCTGGGCGGTAAGACGGTGGTTGGGCTGGCCTCCCGACGCCGTTATCGAGAACTCTCATGTTCTTGGGCCTAATTCTTTTATGATTTGACAGAGTACTTTGCGCGTGTGAAATATGCGCTTGAGTGTTTGTGACATTTGCAGGGTGATTTGCGAATCGGCAAGACGCGCGATTAGTTTAATGATAATTTAATCTTGTTATTCATTGCACGCTACCATTTCTTGACAGTTGCATGGTGGCTTAAGAATCGGAAAGACGCGCGATTCGTTTGATGGTGTTTTAACTTTATTGTTTATTGCGCGCTACCATTTCTTGACATTTACTTGGTGGCTTAAGAATCGGCAAGACGCACAATTCTTTTTATGGTGTTTTAACTTTGTTGTTTATTGTGCGCTACCATTTCTTGACATTTACATGGTGGCTTAAGAATCAGCAAAAGACGCGCAATTCGTTTCATTGTACTTTGATCTTGTTGTCCATTGTGAGCTGTTATTTCTTGGCATTTACATCGTGGTTTACGAATCGGCAAGACGCGTGATTCATTTAATGATGATTTGACTTTGATATTCATTGCGTACTACCATTTCTTGGCTTTTTACATGGTGACACTCAAATCGGCAAGACGCACGATTCTCTCCTCGAGTTTAATTCATGTTGATTATTGTATGTCACTATTGTAAGATATTTATCATGTAATATTCGAGTTGACAAGATATGTGATTTGTTTTTCCTGAATCCATATTGTGTTATTCATGGTGCACAATCCTTTTATGGTGTTTACTATATATATATATATATATATATATATATATATATATATATATATATAAATCTACAATATGCGCAATTTGTGTTGAAACATTTTAAGAGTACACAGAAGATCAGAGTGTCTAGATGCAATATTGTATGGTCCTAGTGTGCATTCTCAAAAAAGGATTTATATGACTGGTTTAAAATTTAGTCAGAATGTTTTTCTGATTCTCATGTAAAGGAAAGTACTTGAATAAGAAAGTTTCCATTTAATCCATCTTGATTCCCTTACAGGTATCCGGCCATCTTGAAACTTAGTCATTTTAAATTTAATTCTTAGATTGTTCATGTTTTCAGAATGACTATGCTTAGAATCATAGTCTAGTATTGATTTCAGGAGATATAATTTTCATATTGTGTGTTCTAACCTTTTTCTTACTACAGGTCTCCTTCCCAGCTGTTTCCCTTCCTAATCCCCTCTTCCCCTCTTGAACTCTCTTAGTCTCTGTGATTTATCTATCAGAGTCTTGGATCTGTTCAGTGGTGGACGTGTTGGGAACGTGCGCAGAACCCGAGGATCTGGTGACTCTGACACCTGCAGAACCCAGAGAGTCCGCCTCCCCCCATTCCGCTCGGAGGCCACCAAAATCATCTGCGGCGTACCCCAGGGTTCGTCCCTCAGCCTGACCCTCTTCAACGTCTACATGGCCCCGCTTGCTAACATCGCCTGATCCCACAACCTCAACATCATCTCATATGCCGACGACACCCAGCTGATCTTCTCCCTCACCAAGAACTCCGCCAAGACCTACCTCTACGAAGGAATGAAGACCATTGCCAAATAAATGAAGAGCAGCTGCCTCAAACTCAATTCGGACAAGACGGAAGTCCTTATGTACGGCTCCACCCCCTCTGCATGGGATGACTCCTGGTGGCCTGCCACGCTCCGAAAGATCTACAAATGGATACCCACCGAAACCAGAAGAACAGTCACCCAAGCCCTCGTAAGCAGCAAACTGGACTATGGCAATGCCCTCTACACAGGAACCATGGCCAAACTCCAGAAGAGGCTGCAACACACCCAGAACGCCTCTGCACGCCTCATCCTGGACATCCCCCGCCCCCGAACTCCTCACCCACGATCACAAAGCACTGCACAACACGGGACCAAAATACCTCAACAAACGACTCTCCTTCTACACCCCGACCTGGCATCTCCGCTCCGCTGACCTCGCCCTCGCACCAGTCCCACGCGTCTGCAGAACTTTCACACCTTGCCGCAAAAACATGGAACACTCTTCCCACCACCTGCGCTAGACCAAAGTCCTCCTTACCTTCAGAAAACTTCTCAAGACCTGGCTGTTCGAACAGTAGCAGCTCCTCCTCCCCTCCTCCCCCCTCCCCTCCTCAGCACCTTGAGACCCTCAGGGGTGAGTAGTGCGCTTTACAAATACCCTGATTGATTGATTGATTGAACTGTTGAGGTACTACCACCCTCCTGGTTGCATCAGGCTTGAGGTCTCTGGCCTCAGTAAACAGGAGTCAATCCTCCCAATAAACCCTGTGGGTACCACTGACATACCCTTTTCTTCCTGTGCAGCTTGCTGCCTCAGGCCCTCAAGAGTGGGACAGGTTCTCTGCCCCTGGCACAGATCTTCCCTAGAGGGTCCCCCTGAGTCCAAGAGCTCTGGGTGGTAAGGCCCCAGCTCTGCAGGCTCAGTTGTCTCTGGTAATGGCAAGACCTCTTTCTGGGAAGAGAGGTTCTGACTTGTGATCTGTTGGGCCCCAGTCTTTCTGCTCTTTATCTTGGGAGGCTGGTCCACTATTTCAGGATACAGCTCTCCTTTTTCTCTCTGAAGTTTACTTTGTGCCCTAGTCTTGACGCAGGCCCATTCTGGGATCCCAAGCATGGCTGCATGGGTCTTCTATTCTACTTCAGCCCAGGTCATTTCTAAGAAGACAATCTACTGGGATGGAAGAGGACACAAACACTTCTTATTACCCTACTACTTCCACCTTTCAAAGGTTACCATAGCCATGGGATGGAACTTTGTCTCATTGTCAGCATTGGTGAAAGGATAAGACTTCCCTACCAGGTACTGATTGGAGTGGACCACATACAGAGTTACTATGGTAACACTAGGTCCTGAATCCCTCAGTGCATCCACTTTCTCCGCTGTATTTTTGCATGTTACTTGGTCAGGCAGCACAGGATAATTCTACCCCTCTCTCAGTGACTGATGTAGCCTCTGCGAGATCATTGACTTGGTCAGGCCACACCTCTGATCCCATCTGGAGGTTAGCAAATACAATTACTGCAGGTTGACTACAGGCATTCTTTTTGTTTTTAAAGCTAGGATCTCCTGTTTTTGCAATCATAGCACCAAGCCTTGTTAGGGTCAAAGTTGGGATCAAAGTTCTTTCCTTTGTACCCATCTCTAGACTGTGAGGAGTCTCTGGAACACTCAATGGCAGTGCAGAGTGTTCCTGGATGTATGGCCCTAGAGGGTGGCACAATCTGTGCTGCTGCTCTCCGGGGCCTACCCTTAGTACTCCATGCCCTGGGTACCTAAGTACCATTTACCAGGGATTTATAGTGGAAGCTATATTGCCATAGATTGGCCATATATTGCCACATATTGGCTATATATTGCCATTTGTGCAAATACTTCACAACAGTTTTAGGGAAAGAGATCTGGCCCAGGGAACCTGGTTAGCAGAGGCCCTGGCACTAACAACTTTGAGACTACATCAAATACCTGGCAAAACGTAGGAGCTAACCATGACAAAAGAGGCCTTTTCCCACACTGTAGCCCTGATGCCTCTCCAAAGATTCCCAGGATTTGAAAAAGTCTGGGCCCTGTCTCAGCCGGTCAGAACACGAATAACATAATGTTGCCTACATAAAGCTCTATGCGATCCTCCAATGCCAATCCCAGCCAAAGTCCCATACCAAGAGCTAGCAAAAGTGGGGAGAGGGGGCAACCCTGTCTGGGTCAGATAACACTCCATTGACCCACAATGACTCATACCCAGGCCCAGTGGCCCGCATAAAGGACCCTGACATAGGCCCAGAATGGAACGGAGGTCCAAATCACATTTTAGTAAGCACTTCTTTGAGGTAGGCCAAATCAACCATATCAAACGCTTTTTCAAAGTCAATTAAAAGGAGGGCCCAGGGGCCTTCCAGGGCTTTAATACAGGATATGGCTATATGTACCCTACATATGCAGTGCCTGGTGCCACTTTGAGGGATGAACCCACATTGATCAGGGTGGACTGGACGTTGGATGAACCAAGTTGTCAAGAGCTTCGCATATAGGTTAACTTCACTGTTGATAAGGGAGATGGGTTGAAAGGAGACGCATGTCGATTGTGTGCGGCCAGGTTTGGGTAGGACCACAATTGTGGCCTGGTCAATATCAGTGGGAAAGTGGCCCTTGTCAATGGCTTCGGTGTGCAATTTGAGCAAGAGTAGGACAGTGTTGGGGCAGAGTTTGAGATAGATCTCTACAGGGTATTAATCAGATCCTCGTGTTTTACCCAGATTCTGATTTGTCACTGAGTACCCTAGGTCTTCCCCAGTAACATCCTGATCCAAGACGAGTCTCTCCAAGGAAGACAAGTGAGACAAGGGGAGTTCCTCCATCAAGGGGGATGTTATTTCGGTGTCCGGCCACATCTTTTGAGTATATGGCTCCTCGTAATAGTGAGCAAATACAGCAGCGATCTCCTGGGAGTCTTCAAACCACCCCTCAGAGTTCCCCAGAATGTGGGGTATTACTCTAGTTTTGGAATGGTGTGTGGCAAGCCAGCGCAATAACTTACTAGATTTGTCCCACCCATTCATATACCTGGTGCGTGGAGGCAATCCAGCCCTTGAGGGCCTCATCCAAAAATAGTTGGCGTAGAGAAGTTGAGTTCTAGTTGGGGTTTCTCTGAATCGCTTAGGGCTCTAGGTTCTCTGCTGTCCTTAAGTATTATTGAGGTTTCAAGCTCAGCGACTCAACAGTGTTTTTGCAGTCAGCCCCCTAAAATGTAGGAGCGGGCCATGCCTCTCATAAAAGCTTCCCGAAAGGTCCCAGCAGAATCTACAGAGCCCTCATTCAGTCCGAGAAAGGACTTAAACTCTTCCAGTAAATGTACTGCAAATTTATCGTCCTGCAGGAAACAGGCATTAAAGCGCCATATAGGGCAATTGCCTCTGGTTGTCATGTCAAAGTAAATCAGGACAGGTGCATTATCCAATATCCCGTGGGGCAGGATCTGGGAACCTGTGCTCTGAAGGAGATAGGTGGCTGTCAAGAATAAATAGTCAATGCGGAAGAGTGATCCATAGGTGGCTAAGTTATGGGTAAAGCCTAGGTCCTCCAAATGCTGAGTCCTTTTGACCAGTCCACTAAACCTCGGATTGTCTTGGAGTGCAAGCCTCGGATCCATGCCTGTCTCCCTGACCCATAATGTTGTTGAAGACTCCCTCCAATATCATCGTCCCTTGTGGAAGTACCAGCACCATTTCCCCTAGGACTTTTAGAGTGGTCTGGTGCATCGTAGGGGGGACGTAAATATTTAGGACATTGTATGTGGTGCTTTCCATCACACCCTCAGGCAGAATAGATCTACCCTGGATGTCCCTTGTGACTTTGGTTACAGCCTTTGGCAAGGATTTGTGTGGGAGGATAGCCACCCCTTGGGATCCTCTAGTGTGTTCTACGTGGAGTATCCTGTCATATCCCTTGCGAGCAAGGAATTAACAGTTTGTGACTTGTAAGTGCATTTCGTGTAGCAACATATCTTTGTGGTATGTTGTTGTAGAAACTGAAATACGGCCCCTCTCTTAGTACGGTCCAACAGGCTGTTAACATTGCATGTCATGACTGTTAGAGATTGAGACATGGCAGGATCAATGAAAATATCCAGTAACCAGTGCTGCATGTTCCCCAAATACTCCATGGTGCTGTCAGTAGGGGTGCATATGGTAGAGGCTACTAGTTGGGATCCCTTCAGGGGAGGGCATTGAGTGATTTGTCTTTCCAGAGTGGATATAAAACAAAGTAAAGCCATTCAAACTGAACATAAAAACATACAACAAACCCCATACCCTCCTAACTCCCCACTCAGTATAGTTCCCCCCTGAAAAAGAATGGTTGGTTAGGGGCGACTGAGTGCTGTCCAGTGAGCCAAGTCCATGCCTCTTTTGGAGAGTCGAAGAAAACTGTTGTGGATTGGTAGACCACCCACAGTTTAGTGAGATACAGGAGCATGTAAGGAACACACATGGTCCACAGTTTAGCTTTCACTTGATCAAAGGACTTACGCTGTGATTGTACTATGCAGGTGTAGTTCAGAAGGATCAGGATGCGCCACGATTGGAAAGGTAGATCTTTAGCAAGTCACGCAATCTTTGTAATTCAGAAAGTGTGCTATTAGGGATCTGGGTGATGCTCCGGAAGGGGGCTTCTGGATGAGGGAGCGGTGTGCCTTGTAGATGAGAAAGCACAAGGAGAGACTTGATGAGCCATTCAGGACCCAATCCATTGTTCTATGAAATGTTCGGGAGATAGGCCTTCAGATCCCTTGTGGGAACCCAATGAACCAGAGATTGTTGCAACAGGCCCTATTTTCAGCATCTTTCACATAATCTTGGATGGTCTTTATGTCACGGGCTAGGCGGGTTACCTCTGATAAGAGGTGTTTGACATTATCCTCCAAGGTAGATAGTCTTTCCTCTGCCTCTCAGACCCTCTCAACCATTTGTCGGAAGTCCTGATGGAACAGGGTCACGCCTGCTCCCACTTCAGCTATTTTTGTCTACAATGACATTTTAAATGCTTGAATAGCTTGTAGGATGATAAATGCAGTGTCCCTATTTGCTGGGCTGACAGTCCCAGGGGCATCCTCCAAAGTCCCCTTTGCCCTCCCTAGTGGAGCCGTATATTTATTCATCTTGGCCCATTGACTCCTTATCATGGCCCATGGCTCTGTCCCCAACTGCGGAAGCTGGTCTGTGCTATGTTCAAGTGTTGCAGAACAGGGCGGTGTTTTGCACAGGGTAGCTGTCCCTTCAGGGTCTATCCGAAGTCCATGCCAGGGGAGACGGGAACAAACCTGCTTCCACCAGATGGGCCCAAATGAGGAGGAGAGCTCTCTTGGGCAGCATGAGCAGTCAGTACTAGCCATTCCCCAGGATGCGATAGCACCAGACACTGCGGTCCCCTCATAGGTGTGCAAGCTGCTTCAACCAGTGTCCAGACTGTAAGGGTCCGATCTCATTGATCCCGCATCTTCAGATTGAGTGGCTGAGGGCGTGGGGAATGACTTGTGCCCACAGCATGCCCAAAATTGGGATTGTGCTCTGAACATCCTGGTTCTGCCCTATTCAGTGCTATATTGGTGAGGGGGCCCTACTCCCCCACTCAGATCAGTCACAGAACCACAGGACTGCAGGGTGACACTTCTGGGGCCCCCTGCCGGAGGTTCACATCATTGGTTCCAATATATATGCCCCCAAGGGAAGCAGGTCTAGGGACATAGGGCGCCACAGACACAAGGGGCCCCATCAGGGCAGAACAATGTACAGGGCGGCTGCACCTAGGCCCAGAGGTACACGACAGGAGTCACTAGGCCCAGGAGCATGTTAGTTAATGGACACCGAGTGAGCCCTCTGCAGTCTTCATCCTTATTGAGGCGCTGTCTTTGAGAGCAGCCATGCCCCCTGGTCCAGGATTGCATGGTATTTCCCCATAAGGCCAGGACCCAACCTTGGCCACACTCGGTGGACCAGAACTCTAGCAGCTCACTCTGTCTCCCATGCAGGCTTAGAAGGGGCTCGGGCCTCAGTCCTCAGCCCAGGAGCAAAGCGTGATTGGGCCACATGCCTAAAATAAGCAGGAAATCACCACTTTGGCCCCGAGCTTGACAGCCCACCAGAGGGCAAGCTCAGCAGGAGCCCACGCATGCCGTCTGCATCCATCACAACATTGGCTGGGAAAAGGCTGCTCAGCCCGGCCTGCCATTACCAGTGGAATGCGCCCTCGGCCACCCCTGTCTCACTAGTCTCCAAGGCCCTCGAGGAGCCCCTATTGGGGAGGTCTCCAATAGCTTCAGTGGGCAGCAAGGCAGTCAGGCAAGTGTTGCCACCCCTCCAGGGTAATCCAGCACCCCAGAAAGGTGATACAGGAGCAGCTGAGCCAGGAGCTCAGAAGATTCTGCCTGCCATCTTCGCTGTTCTGGCCACACCCCTCTACCCATGACTCTTTCATCCACCATCATGCACTACTGGCCCCTTGCTCTCACTTTTTAAAGTTCTTTTTCACTCTTGCTTTTTCCGTCTGGCATGATTTTTCTGTGTTTTCCTTTTTTCCTCCATTCTTTTTTTCTGATTTTCTCTCTCTTGCTCTGATCCAAAGAATAACAATTATTAATAAGTCCTAGTCCCTAGAAATGAGTGCTACTAGATCCCACCTGCAATCACCGACTCAAATTAAACACAGCGTGGGGGTCCATGGTGTTACTGCTCTTAACACAGTTCCTGGTTCCTATTTGGAAAAAGGTTCCTACTGAACAAACTTTATTGAGCCCTTGTCAGCATATACCACTTGAAGCACTTTTAAGAAAGCTTTAGCTGCAGGTTTTTGGACCTCAATCTATATTGAAATAAAAAAGGAAATGAGAAAGTAGAAAATGCAAGCATATCCAATACTGCATTAAAAAATGGCAAAACGCGTGTTATATTCTTGGTCTTGAAGAACTAATTTGGTGCAATAGATGAGAAATCACTGTATTTATTATATTCTAGTCTTTATAAAGAATGTGAATTACCAATTTAGGCAGGAATCAAGATCAGGTGAACAGAAGGAAATGCAGATCTTTTATCTCCATCTATTTCCCAACATTTAAGATTAGAGATGCTTGGCATGATATTCTAATAGATATGAGGAAGTGTCAACATTGTGGATGTTGGGTGACTAAGTTTGTCATTTAAAATTTGGCAGATGTTGGATAGTCATCAAATATTTTTGAATGTAGATTTAGTTCGGAGGGATTATGTGCAGATTCCAGACAACCAAAATTGGCAGTATTGACTGGACTTTCCAAACATAGACCCTCATTATGAACACGGCGGACCGTACCATGCCGCCGCCGGTGGAGGTAAAAACCACAAACAGAGGAGCAGTCCGGACTGCCAAATAATGAACCAAATGAAACACAGGCACCTTGAAAACCACCAACCGTCAGTAGAGGAGTGCCGACGACGACGGCAGAGTCTGCCCACAGACTGACGGAAAAGCCCAACCCGCCCATCAAATAATGAACCACTAGTCTGCGGCCAGTTCCGGGGCGGGAACCACCGCCACGCAAAGCCGGGCGGAAATGAACCAAATCCAATGAAACACTCACCGGAGGCCCACACAACGCATCGAAGCAGACATAGATAGAGAGCTGCAGATCATGCCAGCCCTGCTCCTTGCCATATACCTCCACGACCGAGACCGCTGACGACGATGGTAAGTACCCCAACCTACGAAACAAGGGAGGAAAGGGCACAGTTACATACCCACCCACTCCACCCACCCTGCAACGCCCCCACAACCCTTCACAGCAGCACAACCCATACACCCCACAGCAAGAGGTACTTATCCGACACAAGGCAAATCCAACTTGACCATAGTACATACAAATGCCCCACATCCATAAACAATGAAACGAAAGACCAGGGTTTAACAGTGTGCCGCCAAAACACAGGCCACACAGAAATATTTTATTAAAGCTCACAGAGCCAAACAGGGCCAATGGCCAGTCCGTAGCGCCACAAGTGCAATGGGCCACAACGGACCCAACCTGACTCCCAAAAATTCACGGTACTCCACCTAATGGGGCAAAAAAGGGGCATCCAGGCACCTCTCGGAACGGGGGCAGGGGGTGTTGGGGGTGGGGATTTGCAACGGGGGTGGGGCTTGGACTTTCATTTGGAAGGTGGAGGGGGTGTGGGTTTGTCCTTTGAAGGTTGGGGGGGTGTTTCGAGTGGGTGGAACCAGATGGACTTGGCTCTGCCTGGGCCTTTTTTTTCTCTGGGGAAGGGGCACGGGAATGTGAAGGGCGGACAGGGGTGGGTAGTGAAATGGAAGGAGTGGAAAGAGCAAGGAGGTGGCATGCTTAGTGACAAGATGGGGTGGGCCAGTGGGTTGGAAGAGGTCAGCACGAGAGAGGAAAAGTTTCTTCGGAGCAATTGGGGTGGTCCTGGATGAGGGCGTGGGAGTGGAGCCAGAGGCAGTGGATGTATGTGGTATAGGGGTGCGTGTAGTGGGTGCAGGTTACTGGACAGTATGCTGTGGTGTGGTGGATGTCTGATGGGTGGGTGTCTTGGTGCGTTTGTGTGTTTTTGGAGGAGCGGGGTGGACACAGTGGGAGAAGACAGGCAGCTAGTGTGGATGTATGTTGTGTGGGTGTCTGCAAGTCTGGTGAGTCTGCTACATGTGTCAACTACAGTAGTTGTGGTGAGTGCAGGTGTGGTGTATGGGGTGCATGTATGGATGTCTGCTATTGTGGTGAGTGCAGTAATAGGAGCAGCAACAGTGACTGAAGGTGCAGTGGATGAGGGTGTGGATGTAGAGGGGATAGACAGGGAGGCGGAAGAAGTGGGCACACGGGGGGAAGTGGATGTTGTTGTGTGTGCATGTGTCTGTTGGCTGTGTGAATGCTTCTCGTGGGAGGTGTGGTGCTTGTGTTTAGAAGTGTGCTTCTTGTGTGTTGATGTGCTTGACTGCGTGTCAGAATGTGTGCTTTGGACGGGTGAAGGGAGTGGGGTACTGGAATGGGTAGAGGAGGTTGGAGGGGGGACGGAATGGCCAGAGAAACTGGCTGCCATCCAAGAGGAGGCCAGAGCCTGAAAAGATCTCTGTAGGGCAGACACTGCACTGTTAATGCCACCCAGATAGGCATTTGTCTGCTGCACCTTTGATGCTAGCCCCTGGATTGCATTGACAATGGTTGTCTGCCCTACAGAGATGGTTCTCAGGAGGTCACTAGCCTCCTCTGTGAGGGCAGCAGGGCTGACTGGGGCAGAGGAGGAGGTGCCTGGGGCGAAGGAGACGCCCACCTTTCTGGGTGAGCGGGCATGGGCAACTCGGTGGGGAGCAGAAGGGAGGGCGGTGATGGAATAGGATCCGCCACTGCCGGGGAGCCCCCATCGGAGGAGGTCTCAGAATCACTACCTCCAGTGGTAGTTGCCTACCCGTGGTACTCCCCTCGCCCTCCCACCCACTGGTCCCTTTGGCGTCGGATGTCTCTGCCTCCGAGGATCCGTGGGCCGCTGCTTCCCCACTTGCCGGTGCCTCAGCTCCCTCGCCAGATGTTGCTGCTGAACAAAACCAACAGAAGAGAGCGGGGATGGGGAGACAAAATAGGTGAGACACTTGTAAATAGCTGAATGGAGGTACATAGTGGCCATACATATACCCACCCAGAAGACAACAGGCAGCACCCTTCACTATGCCCATGGCCATGCCCCTGACTACTGACCAGAACACTGCTCTACACTCATCCCCTGAACTACCTAAGGAGGTGACATGTGGGAGACCTGACAAAGATACCCTTACACTCTTTGGGGACCATCATGTACATGGACACCAGTCAGAGTTCCTGCCTCTAAGCAGCATGAACCCTAATGCACAGACATCCTTCCAGACTGAAGTTTGTGACATGAGTACTCACCCCCTTGTGACTGCTGAGCAGCCTTCAAGCGCCCATCCAGGTCTGGGTACGCCACTGCCAGGATACTTTGCATGAGGGGGGTCAGTGCCCGACGGGCACCCCTTCCACGTTGGGAGGACTCCCCCAGCTGGTCCTCACAGATCTTATGCGCCCAGCGACGCAGGTCCTCCCACCTCTTTCTGCAGTGGGTGCTCTGCCGGTTGTAGACCCCCAGGGTCCACAACTCCTTGGCGATGGCATGCCAAAGTGCCCTCTTTTGGTGGGCGCTGACCTAAAAGGGTGACGTAGAGAGGGAACACAGAGGTCAGGCACTTGCAAGATAGGTACAGCTGGCTATTCGTACACCATGGGATGGACAGTACTCTCAGACTTACAGGCCATACGCACGCAGCATGCCATGCACCACGGCCCATGCAGACTCAGAGGTGCACACATATGTCCATTCAACACCATCCATTACACCCAAACAGTGCCCCCCAAACCCAGACTCACCTGTACCTCTGGCTGTCCATAGAGTTTTGCGCACAGGGGCAGGACCCCATCCACTAGCCTCTCTAGTTCCTCCTGGGTGAAGGCCGGGGCTCTTTCCCCTGCAACACGAGCCACATCCAGGAGCAGAGGCAGGCCACAGCAGTACACACAGTGGAGTACCTGTCCGCACAAGATCATGGAGTCAAGTGAATAATAGATGATGAAATCGCGTATGTACCGCAGCGGTGTGCATCGTCAACGCCAGCGGCGATGATGATACGCCAGGATTCCCCATTGGCAGCCATGTTAACCAATGACGTGCGAACGGCGGTAAACACTGCCTTACGGTGTGACGTCAACCGCTAGGGTATGAGGTCACTTCCACAACGATAGGCCTGGATTACAGTGGGCAGACATTTTGGCAGTAACTACACATCTATAAATAAAAATGTGCACAAGGCAGGCCCTACTAGCCACATGAAGCACCTATGCATGTGACCATTCCGTAATATACCACACACACATGAAAAACACTATTCCCTCATTGAGGTGTAGATGTAGATCTGTCAAGAAGCAGTTAATGTTGAGTCAGTACAATGAAATATGCAGTGCACAATTGAGGACAATGCATGCCTATGTATGTGTGTTAATTACACCTTTTTGATACCCCTCGTAGGTGCCAACCCTTGTGGCAAGGAAGGGCACCATCGGTGTACAGACCACATGTGGATATGAGGACCATGGTGGAGCATCAGATCATAATCAATTACAGACTCACACATGCAACAATTCAGGAACTTTATGCTTTACTGGATCCTGCACTAACTCTGGGAAATTGTAATCAGCATGCCATCCCTACTGAAGTGCAGATGCTCTCCACACTCCATTTCCTGGCCACAGGCTCATTTCAAGTGACAGCGGGCATGGGTGCTGGATTTTCACAGCCAATATTCAGCATGGTACTGTCAAGATTTCTAAATGCATTTGTACAACACCTGCAGTCCTATGTGAGGTTTCCCCAAAGTACTGACCTCCCTGCCATCAAGTCTGGATTCTATGCCTTTGCCAACATACCCCATGTGATAGGAGCCATCGATGGCACCCACATACCGATCATCCCCCCAAGAGTCAGTGAACAGGTATACAGAAACAGAAAGAACTTTCACTCCATGAACATCCAATTGGTATGTACTGCAGACCACTACATCTCACATGTGAATGCCATGTTCCCAGGTTCAGTCCATGATTCCTTTGTGTTGAGGAACAGTAGTGTGCCACAGAGGATGGAACAACTCCAAGAGGACAGAGGGTGGATCATAGGTAAGTGTGTCTGTCACTAACTGACACATGACAGACAGCCAGGCTGTCTGACTAAGGGGCTTAACAATGACTACTCTGTATTGCACCTTTTTCTAGGTGATTCTGGCTATCCAAACTTGCGTTGGCTCCTGACATCAGTGAGGAATCCTAGGACGGATGCAGAGAGGAATTACAATGAGGCCCATGGACGTACTAGGAGGGTGATAGAGCACACAATAGGTCTCCTGAAGGCTAGATTTCGTTGTCTACATATCTCTGGGGGTTCCCTGGCCTATGGGCCTGAAAAGGTGTGTAGAATAGTGGTGGCCTGCTACATGCTGCACAACGTGACAGTGAGACATTCTATCCCCCTCTTGGAGGAGGAGGGTGCTGTATGTCCTGACCAGCTACCTCAGAAAAGGGAGGAGAGTGATGGTGATGCTGCAGAAGGGGAAGACATCAATTCCAGGACCCAACTGATACAACTCTACTTCCAATAATTGTGTGGGACTTTGGGCTGACATTGGGGTTTGTGACACATACTGTCAGTGTGCTCAGTCATATAGAGGGGGGTTGATAATGATATGTGAAACATGGTCCAGTTGTGCATGGTACAGATTGATATTTTCTGCATTTACTTAGGGCACACATTTAGTCACACGGGACTCCCTTCATGCAATGATTTGACAATAAAATGGTTATCAGCCAATTGCATCCATACTTCACTTTGTTCACATTTTAACACAGGGGACAGTGTTACAGGTGTGATACGTGTTTTATTGGTTGCAGGGAGTGAATAGTGCTATTCACAGTGATGGCAAGTCGTAAGGGGTGGGTGTCCTCAAAGCCAACATGGTGGCAGCCTTGATGGTAGTATTGATGGGTCCATCATTTCTTGCATTAGTTCATATTGCCTCTTAGCAATGTGTGGTGGCTGATTGAGTGGGATGGTTGCTGTGCAGATTGTTGCTGAGTTACTTCTTGAAGGGGGCCTTGTTCTTTGCTGGGGTTCCAATGCCATATCTTGGCCTGAGGGTCTGTTTGGGCACCTGCTGTTGATCTTCAGGGGATGACATGGTAGGCCCTTGGGTTTCCTGTGAGGGAAGTTCCTGGGATGTTTCTGCTGATGGTGTAATTTCAATGGTAGGTGTCCGGTGCTGTAGTGGGGGCCTCCTGTCCTGTGTGGGTCTCAGACTGGGTTTGTACCAGCTGCAGCAGTGCTCCTGCTATGGTGGCCATTGTGGCGTTGTGCTGTTTCCACTGTTCCATGGCCTGTTGGTGGTGTTCCTGCGCATCCTCTGACTGTGCTCCAGGGTGGACACTTTCTGTGCCAACCTGTCATGGGTATGCTGGTAGGCCCCCAATACCTCTGATATCACGTCATGGGTTGCTGCATCCATCCTGTGGCCTCCCTCCTGGCCCACTGAGACCCTTGCACTTGCCCTAGCCCCCTGTGCCTGTTTCCCCTGCACAGGTCTGGCAGTACCACTTGTACAGGGGCCCTCGCCTTTTTTGCATGTTGGGAGTGGGAGACTGTGGCCTCTGTACCTGGGTTCCACCAGTCTGTGGCCTGGATACACTGGTGTGGGGACGCTTGCCCTGGGCTGCTGGTCTTGACTGGGTTGTAGGGGTAACAGTGGTTTCCTGGGTGGGGCTGCTGCATGGTGACAGTCCAGGGCTGTGTGAGGGACCTGCCTGCTCATCAGTGTCCAGGGATCCTTCAACAGTGTCCTGTGAGGTGCCTCTGGCTCCCTGGGGGGCACTGGCACTCCTTGTCCCGTCCGTTAGGGTTGCATGGGTGGTGGTGCCTATTGGGGGACATAGGCATGTCTGTTACAGATGCATGAACGTTTGGGGTGCACAGGACTGGGCTATTTTGTGCTGGGGGTAATTCAGTGGCCTCACAGGGTGCCTTTGTGAGGTTTACACTGCATTTTGCTTCGACAGTGGGGTTGCATTGTGGTGGGGGGGCCGTTTCAGTGTGGGTACTTGTAGGGGTAGGTGGCTGTGCACAGGGGGAGGGATGTGGGCCTGTTAGTGGGTTTGTGGCCATGCAGGGGGGTGGATTTAGTGGCTGATGCCTGGGTGGGGTGTTGGTCCTCGTGGGTGGGTGTGGGTGGGATGGGGTGGTGCATGCATTACAGGTATGGTGTATATGGGGTATATGTTGATGACTTACCCGAGTCCATTCCTCTAGTGAGTCCCTCAGGGTACAGGATTCCCAGTACCTTTTCCTCCCAGTCTGTGTATTCTGGTGGCGATCCTCCCCCAGTCCTCTGCACTGTGATGTGGTGCCTTGATGCCATGCCCCTGACCTTCCCCCACAGGTCGTTCCATCTCTTCCGGATGTCGTCCCTTGTGCGTGGATGGTGTCCCACTGCATTGACCCTGTTCACAATGGTCTGCCATAGCTCCATCTTCCTTGCAATGAGTGTGTGCTGCCCCTCGACCCCGAATATTTGTGGCTCCACTTTCAAGATCTCGTCCACCATGGTCCTTAACTCCCTTTCGGTGAAGCGTGGATGTTTGGGGGTGTGGATGGTGAGTGTGGTGAATGGTTTTGGGCTGGGAACGAGGTGAGGGTGCTCTGCTGTGGGTCGGTGTGCGTCTCCTGTATGCTGGCGTTCGCTGTCAGCCTCTGGTGCTCTCAGTCTTCTTGGCCTGCTTTTGTTGCAAAGGATTGTGGGGTATGTCTGGGGGTGTTTTATGGGATTGCGGATGTGTTTCAGGTGTGTGGGTTATATGCTTATCTAATGTGTGCACTTCTTACTGTTAAGTCCACTTACTGCCCGTGGCGGTTCAGGCGCCAATGGTGGTCCGGCCTCCACTGTCTACCAAGGTGATTTGTGCATCATTATTTGGAGGGCAGGATGTGGGTGTGCTTGGCGGTGGCGGGGTGGAGAGGTCCGGGATTCCCGCCGACAGGGTCATGGTGGGGTGTGGTGGTCTGGTGATTTTTGGCAGGGATGGGATTTTCGTTCATTATATGTTGGGTTTCCATTCACCGCCAACGACGGGATTCTGTTCACTGCCGCCACGGCAGTTGGCGGTGTTTCCCGCCGTGTTCATAATGACCGCCATAATCATAGTTAACAAATTGAGTGTAAGAGCAAAAAGAGCTGAAATTGGGAGCTGTTACATGCACCTTGCCCTTTACTCTTTAGATGTTAAATAGCAGCTCAGGTACTAATACCCTTGAAGTCCCACCTCTAACCCGGAAGTGAGGATGGTGAGTTGTCATGGTAACTTCGACCTTCCCTTCTCCATAACCTTTATTCTTGCCGTTACCTAACCTTAAAGGAAGATCGGAAATCCCTACTTGTTTTCCCTCTAGCTTCCACCCTAATCCTGACAGTAGCCACAACCCTTAAAGAAATCCTGGCATCTTTTGCTTGGGATTGGTTCCTATGGGAACTGTTTGTGAAATAGGGCTAATGATCTTGGGGTATGAACAAAAGAGGCACACTCGCAGTATCTTCAAGAGGTATCACATCCCTTCCAAAGAACTGAGACATTGCAATTGCCCAAAAGAAATATACAGGATTCTAATATAGCCCTTAGCTCACATTCTGGACAGCCATTGTATTATCTTGATGCAGCTAGAGTTTTTGCCTGCTCGAAGAACTCTTAAACTTGCCTTTTTCCCTGATACTCAGAATTAGAAGGTGAATGACAAGCATATTGAATCAAAAATATCATGTGACATGAATATCATTTATAAACTATTGCCACTACAAAAATATCAAGGAAGAGAATATAGAAGGTAAGAATATTGGGGGTGATTCTAACCCTGGCGGTCGGTGATAAAGCGGCGGCCAACCTGCCAACAGGCCGGCGGTCCAAAAAATGGAATTCTGACCCTGGCGGGAACCGCCAACACAGCCCGCCACATTAACACTCCGACCGCCACCGCGGTACAGACAAACAGCGCGGCGGTCACCGCCAACAGGCAGGCGGCAGACAATGTACCGCCCACAGTATCACAACTCACCAATCCGCCACCTTTTCCGGGGCGGGAGCCCCGCCGATAAAAACACGGCGGAAACAGATTACGGACGGGAAAACGCTCACCAAAACACACTCCACGAGTACGGAGGACAGCATGGAACCCGAATTAAACATCCTACCTGCACTCGTCTACCTGCTCATCTACCACGAGTACGAACTCCGGCGCAGACGACTACGGTGAGTACTGCACCTACGACACACGGGAGGGGGGAGGAGGAAAGGTTACGGGCACACACATATGCGACCTCCACCCCCCAAACTATGTACACACCAATGCAGAGCAACAATGCACAGTGACACCACCCAAACCCCCCTGAAAAATGCAAAGACATAATTAAATTGTGAACCAAATTTTTATATAAAAAATAGACTCTGAGACGTATCGGCAACTATGCAAAATATCCATAACAAAATAATACTATACACACTGCCATGGCGAACCGAGGCAATTAGTCCGCTACATCCAAGTCAAATGGAACAGTCCGTGGGCTACAGTGTAGCGACACAAGGGCAAAGCCCACACAGGAGACCTGAGTCCTTTGGAGAGAACACTGCAGGGGCATCTGATGAAAATACTACAGGCACCTCAGGGGGAAGGGAAGGGAGGGGGCACCACAGCCACATGAGTCCACAACGCCAGATCCACGAAGGGGCCACCATGCCCATTGATGTATCCTGGGGAGTGCAAAGCCACAGTCTCTCAAGTCTCTACAGTGGGTGGGCTGCCCACTGTGCCATCCTGGGGAGTGCAAAGCCACAGTCTCTCAAGTCTCTACAGTGGGTGGGCTGCCCACTGTGCCATCCTGGGGAGTGCAAAGCCACAGTCTCTCAAGTCTCTACAGTGGGTGGGCTGCCCACTGTGCCATCCTGGGGAGTGCAAAGCCACAGTCCATCAGGTGGATGACAGTCTCCACTGGTCAAGGAGGAGGCATGGTGGGCACAGTGAACCATAAACAGTGCTTGACAGGAAGGGCCCAGCGGAGCGGTGCTTGACAGGAAGGGCCCAGCGGAGCGGTGCTTGAGACTGTTCTATTTAATTTTGATGTAGAGGACTAATTGCCTCGGTTCTCCATGGCAGTGTATATAGTATTATTTTGGTATGGATATTTTGCATAGTTGACCTATATTTATCAGAGCCTATTTTTTATATAAATTTTTCTTCACAATTTAATTATGTCTTTGCATTTTTCAGGGGGGTTTGAGTGGTGTCACTGTGCATTGTTGCTCTGCATTGGTGTGTACATTGTTTGGGGGGGTGGGGGTCGCATATGTGTGTGCCGTAAGCTTCCCTCCTCCCCCCTCCCGTGTGTCGTAGGTGCAATACTCACCGTTGTCGTCTGCGCCGGCGTTCGTACTCGTGGTAGATGAGCAGGTAGACGAGAGCAGGTAGGATGTTTAATTCGGGTTCCATGCTGTCCTCCGTACTCGTGGAGTGTGTTTTGGTGAGCGTTTTCCCGTTCGTAGTCTGTTTCCGCCGTGTTTTTATCGGCGGGGCTCCCGCCCCGGAAAAGGTGGCGGATTGGTGAGTTATGATAGTGTGGGCGGTACATTGTCTGCCGCCTGCCTGTTGGCGGTGACCGCCGCGCTGTTTGTCTGTACCGCCGTGGCGGTCGGAGTGTTAATGTGGCGGGCTGTGTTGGCGGTTCCCGCCAGGGTCAGAATTCCATTTTTCCGACCGCCGGCCTGTTGGCGGGTTGGCCGCCGCTTTATCACCGACCGCCAGGGTTAGAATCACCCCCTAAATACCACTAGCAAAAGTGGTGGATTTCAAAGATATCAGATTGACTAATCGAACTCCAATTCAAGCAAAAGACGAAAAAGTGTGAGATTTTAGAGGGGTTAGATTTACTATTCCCTTTCCAGTCTAAGAAAAAGCAGGAAAAGTTTGGAGGGGTTAGATTTACTCTTTCAACTCCTGTGTAATCAAAAGCAGGGATAGTGTTTGTCTTTGGAGGGGTTAGATTTACTATTCCCACTTCAACATAAATAAAAGCAGCGAAAGTGTTTTCTAAACTACACCAGAGTGTTGGATTTAGAGGGTTTAGATTTACTATTTCCCCTCCAGTCTCAACAGCAGTAGTGACAGTGCTAGACTTTAGAGGGGTTAGGTTTACTATTCCCACTCCACCTTGAGAAACAACTTGGAAAATGCTTTCCCACTCCAGTGTGAGCTACAGTAGGGAACATATTGGGTTTGGAGGGGTTTTATTTACTATTCCCACTTTACGCTAAACAACATTCTACAATCTTATCATTTAAGTGGCAAAAAACATTACATTATTAAAACATGTTAAAAATAAATACATATATAGTATCTAAATACATGGAATTAAATGGAACCAAAATAAGTACACTTCTCTCACTGCTGCCCAAAAAACACAAACCAACCAAATAGAATAATAAATTATAAATAAAACACAAAAAACATTAAAATAATTAATTAAATAAAACAAATAAAATGGGAGACAATGATTATTATAAAATAGATTTTATAACTTGTATTATTAAATACAGTTATAAATCAATGCACTCTTCATTAACACAATAATTGAATTAACAAATAATCAATTCAAATGTACATACTTAACTACCAATTAAAAAAATAACACAAAATTAATTTATTAAAACATTGAATTTACATAACTTCCTACCCTCTTCCCCTACAAGGCCAACTACCTGCAACTAAACTATAAGTTACTAATATAAATATGCAAAAATAAGGTATACATAAAAAATGGCAAAATGTACTTAATTATTTACAATAACAATTAATCAACTTTCACAGTGTACTATCAAATAAATATTTAATGAACATAAAAATGAACTAAAAAGAAAAAGTAATAATGTACATTTACATATCTTCCAACTCTATACCTGTACAACCCAACAATCAGCTACTAAAATATATATAATTAACTATGCGTAAAAAAGTTAATTACATATAATAAATTACAAACTATACTTAAAACATGTAAAAGTCACATTAATAACACAAACCCTGAAAATGAATATAGTAACTATATAGATATAATTATTTAAAATAATACTTAATTCAACTATATTAAAGTAAGCAATATTAGAAGCAATTATATTTTTAGAAACAATGTCACATGCATAGAAACAATGGGGGTCATTCTGACCTCGGTGGTAAAAGGCCCTTACCGCCGGTCAGAAGTCCGCCATTCTACCGCCGCGGCCGCGGTAAACCGCCACGGTCATTCTGACCCACAACGGCGGAACCGCCAAAATCCCGACATCCAAGGAAGGCCGCCACATCAGCGGGCCGCGGAAAACTGGAGATGACCAAACCTCCACCGTCACGCCAACACAAACACGCCCATGCCATTCTGACCCACGAATCCACACGGCGGTCTTTCAACCGCGGTATTCCATTGGCGGGACACACCGCTGCGGTCAAAATACACACACAGCTCCAAAACACAGCCACATTGGACAATTTGAAATACACACACCTGACACACATACAAACAACACTCCCACACATCCAACCAACTATAAAACACACACCCACATCACCCACAAACCCCTACGACCGAAGATCATAGACGAAGGAGAGAGAGACACATCACAGAATAGAGAGCTACATCACACACAGGCACACTACACCATCACACCCACCACATAGAAGCACAAAGCACCACACACCAACACACTCTTCACCATATACACCACCCCACACGTCATCCACACCACCCCATGGCACCCCAAAGGCACCCACGCTTTTCGGACCAAGAACTCCGGGTCATGGTGGAGGAGATCATAAGAGTCGAACCCCAGCTCTTCGGCTCACAGGTGCAGCACACCACTATAGCCAGGAAGGCGGAGCTATGGCAGCGGATCGTGGACAGGGTAAACGCGGTGGGACAGCATCCCAGAAATCGAGAGGACATCCGCAAACGTTGGAACGACTTACGGGGAAAGGTGCGCTCGATGGTCTCGCGACACAACATCGCAGTGCAGAAGACTGGCGGGGGACCCCCACCCACACCACCCGAATTCACAGCATGGGAGCAAGAGGTACTAAACATCCTGCATCCTGATGGCCTCGCTGGAGTACACGGAGGAATGGACTCTGGTAAGTACAATCTCAACTACTTCACCCCCCCCCAGCATGCCAACCCCCACCACCACCCTCACCCCCAACCCCCCATCACACATCCTCCCTGAGAATGTCTCCCCAGCACAACCCACCCAACACCAACCCCTGCATGCCACCACAAACTATGGACACCCATCACCTAAGCATGACCACTGCACATACCCCCCCCCCAACACCCCCACAACACCTCCCCCAAGGGAATGACAGCACTGGGGGACAAGGGCACCCATAAATCGCACACAATAGCACACACAGAAACAATAACCATACTCTCTTACCCCATGCAGGACCCGAACGCCAACACACCAGCCAGGAGGGTCCAGAAATGTCCATCCCCCCCCCCGGAAGAGGCACCCAGTGATGACAGCAGCTCTGTCGACCTGGAACCTGATGACCAGCCCGGACCATCGGGGACCTCTGGACAGTCGGTTCCCCACACACAGGCCACAGCAGACCCAACCCCCTCTGGGAACAACAGCACAGCTCCCACCCAGCGGGCCCATGGCTCTGTCTCTAGGACAGGTCAATCAGCGGTGTGTCTGCCACTACAGGGCCCCCAGGCTAACCCACCACCCCAACAACAACAGAGACCTGGGGGCAGTGGTAGTGGGCACACCGTCCAGGGGACAGAGTCCGGGGGAAACAGGGCAACTCGGAGGGCTGCTGTGCGACAGGGGGGGGAGGAGAGGCCCAGGGAACCGACTCTCCAAGAGGCCCTCACCACCATCATGGCAGCCTACCACCGCTCACAAGAGACAATGGCGACGGTACTGGCCAGGTTCCAGGAGATCCAGGCATAGCAGGAGGAACGCTACATGGGGTTCAACAATCATCTCACCAACATCTCTACCGCCATGGGGAGCCTAGTCCAAGCCCTCCACCGGATAGAAGACACGTTGCGGGACCATGTGGCACCACACAGGGCCCCTGTCACTAGCCCGGACCAGGAACAGCCTACCACCTCCGCCGGCGCTAGTGGACAGGAGGCCCCACCACAACGACAGGCCACCAGAACCCCACCTCCTGCTGAAGAACAACCACCCGGCAAGAGGAGCCTGAGATCAAAAAAATCGACAGAGTAGGATGTCAAGACCCCCGCCAGCATGAGATACCCCCTGAAGTCATCCCACTGTCCCACATTGCCACCCTGTCCAACCTTGAACTGCCCCTGCTCCATCCTTCCACAGGCATATGGACAATGCACCTGTGAGACTGAGAACTGGACTCTGCCATGGCCATTACTCCACCCCCACCCATCACCGTGTTTATATCATGTACCATTATCTAGCACCAAAAATAAATCACTCAATGCACTGAAATCATGCTGGAGTCAGGCTGTATTATTTACAAATGTAAAACACATTACCGATCAATTATGTTCTGTAAACTTTGTGCTGAACACATACCGAGATCAATAAGCATTAGTCCATGGGCTAACCAAGCAGAAGTCACGCAGTGGGTCATACAGCACTGAAAAGGGAAGGGAGAATCAAACATCAGTTTCAAATAACTGGGGGGTCATAGACAAAGTTGAGAAAAACGAGGCAGTCAGGAAAATTAAAATGGCGTGTGTGATTCTTACCTGTGTGCTACTGAAAATACTGTTGGATAACTCTGTCCCTGTTGTCTGGGTCGTCCTCTGAGTCTTCCTCCTCTTCACTCTCCACAGGCTCTACAGCTGCTTCAACACCACCATCCAGACCATCCTCCTGCAGGAAAGGCACCTGACGTCGCAATGCCAGATTGTGAAGCATACAGCAGGCCACGATGATCTGGCACACCTTCTTTGGTGAGTACATCAGGGATCCCCCTGTCATATCCAGACACCTAAACCTGGCCTTCAGGAGGCCAAAGGTTCTTTCAATGACCCTCCTAGTTCGCCCATTGTACCGTTCCTCAGCCCTGGTCCGGGGATTCCTCACTGGGGTCAATAGCCAAGGCAGGTTGGGGTAACCAGAGTCACCTATTAGCCACACACGTTGTCTCTGTAGCTGTTCCATCACAAAAGGGATGCTGCTATTACGCATCACATACGCGTCATGCACTGACCCAGGGAACTTGGCATTCACATGGGAGATGTACTGGTCAGCCAAACAGACCACCTGGACGTTCATAGAATGGTAACTCTTCCTGTTTCTGTACACCTGCTCATCGTCTTTTGGGGGGACTAAGGCTACATGGGTCCCATCAATGGCACCAATTATGTTGGGAATATGTCCAAGGGCATAAAAATCACCCTTCACAGTGGGCAAATCAACCTCCTCTGGGAATATAATGTAGCTCCGCATGTGTTTCGTCAGGGCAGACAACACTCTAGACAAAACCTTAGAAAACATTGGCTGAGACATTCCAGATGACATGGCCACTGTTGTCTGGAATGAGCCACTTGCAAGAAAATGGAGGACTGACAGCACCTGCACCAGAGGGGGAATTCCTGTGGGTTGGCGGATGGGGGACATCAGGGCTGGCTCCAGCTGGGCACACAGTTCATGGATGGTGGCACGGTCAAGTCGGTATCGTAGTATGATGTGGCGTTCTTCCATTGTCGACAGGTCCACCAGCGGTCGGTACACGCGAGGATTCATCCTTCTCCTCGCAAATCCCAGCGGACGGTGCCTAGGAAGGACAACATGGAGCACAGAGTCAAGATAATCACTGGTACGTTCACCACTGCTTGCATGGCACACGGTTATCTAGGTATTGAAAGGCGTGTATGTGTGGCAATGCCAGGCCTAGGCCTGTGTGTCGCAGTAGAGATTATGCCATGTGGGCCCTTGAAATGGCGGCTGCCTGACCTGTGAAGTGGGACAATGGGATGTGAGGTCACTGCGCTGGCGGAGCACACCGTGGCGGTAGGCGGTCGAAGACTGCTATACGGAGCCGCATTGGATAACATTGAAGCCTATGGGTTTCAGGAGCCAATGACGATGTGCGCCGGCGGTCGCGGTACGCACCGCCGTGGTACGCACCGCCGCGGGCGTGACCGCCATTTTCTATCTGCTTAATCACTCGAGACCTGATCATCCACAGGAGAGGACCTATACTGCAAGTGCTGCTGTGAACTCGGTCTGGAAGTGACAATGGCTGCTGCGACTGGGGAAAGGGCCCCTGCCTTCACGTCTGAAGAGTTGGAGAAGCTCGTGGATGGGGTCCTCCCCCAGTATGCGTTACTCTACGGTCCTCCAGACCAACAGGTGAGTACACCGGGTGCACATGGAATGGGCGATGCCTGTGTGGAGTGGGGTGGATGTAAGTTGGTGGGGTGGGGGGCGAATGAGGAGTGCAACGCACAACAGATGAGAGCATGTGCTATATTGCAAGGTTGGGGAGGGGGGGCCAATCACATCTAACATGCAGTAAGTTGATGATTGTTTCCTTCCCACCCTGTACATGTCACATAGGTCAGCGCCCATCAGAAAGTCGGGATTTGGCGTGCCATCGCCAAGGAAGTCCGGGCCCTGGGGGTCCACGTCAGACGGGGCACCCACTGCCGCAAGAGGAGGGAGGACATCCGCCGCGGAACCAGGAAGACCGCCGAGTCACTGCTGGGGATGGCCTCCCAACCTAGGAGGGGTGCCAGTCGTACCCTGACCCCCCTGATGTCCCGGATCCTGGCGGTGGCCTACCCGGAGTTGGATGGGCGCTTGAGAGCATCACAGCAGACACAAGGGGGTGAGTATCAGCACATTCAGCTATCTTTCTGCGCAGTGGAGGCGTCTGGGTGGGGGAGGAGGGTTGGGGGTGACATTAGGCCAGGGCGCTTTCTGTAGTGTAGTCCTCTCCGTTAGGCATGGCCCTGTGCTCCCGGCCCCCACCTCCGTAGGGTGACAAGTCCAGCTATTGATGGTCCAGCCTCACACATGTGCGCGCTTGTCGTCTCCTGACCTGTTGTCCGAGTCAGAAGTACTGAGCAGTGTGCCCCGAATGCGCGGCTTAGTGCATGCGGCTCCTGTGTCTGTCCTCTCCGCCAACGGTGTTGACATTGCATGCACTCAACCAGGTCATCTCTTTCTCCCCCCACCCTTCTTCTTCATCTTCTTGTGCATGTGTGCATTAGCATCATCAGGCGGAGGAGATTTGGCATCGGAGCACGAGGGAGCTGCAAGCCACAAGGCCCCGGTGGGCGCAGGAACAGACACCGAGGGCCCAAGTGAGCCGGAGGGCGAGGGGAGCACCACGACGGGGACCGCTGGTGAGAGCAGCGACAGCGACACATCCTCGGATGGGAGCTCCCTAGCGGTGGCGGCAACATCCGGGCCCCCCGCCTCTACAGGTACAGCCGCCACCCAGCGCACCAGCCCCACCCTCCCAGCAGCCCCTCAGCCTACGCTCCGTGCCCGCTCACCCAGGAAGGCGGGTGTCTCCTTCGCCCCAGGCACCTCAGCCCCTGCCCCTGTTACCCGTGCTGCCCTCAGTGAGGAGGTCATTGATCTCCTCAGGACACTCATTGTTGGGCAGACTACCCTTTGGAATGCCATCCAGGGGGTAGAAAGGGAGGTGCATCGGAGCAATGCCTACCTGGAGGGCATTCATTCGGGTCAGGCTGCCCATCAACGATCGTTCAATGCTCTGGCCTCAGCACTGACGGCAGCCATTGTCCCTGTTTCCAGCCTCCCTCTTGTGACTGCCTCCACCCTGTCTCTGTCTCCTGTTCCTCAGCCTATCCCATCCACACCATCTGACCAGCCTGCACACACCTCAACACCCAAGGGCAGCTCATCCAGACACAAGCACCACAGATCCCACAAACACTCACCCAAGCAACACACAGATGCAGACATCCCAACAGTCACTACCACCCCTGTGTCCCCCTCCTCCTCGTCTCCCTCCTCCCTCCCTGTGACGTCTCCACTCACACCTGCATGCACACCAACATCAGCCAGTGCTTCCATCAGCACCACACCCTCCTGTACAGTCCGCACGCGTGCAGTCACCACCCCCACTGCCATTTACACGTCCCCTGTGTCCTCTCCCACTGTGTCTGTCACCACCCCTTCCAAGACACACAAACGCAGGCAGACACCCACCCAACAGACATCCACCTCACAACAGCCTACAGCACCTGCACCTTCACCCAATGACAGCACACCTGACTCTCCTACAACCACATCCTCTTCCTCCACTTCCATCTCCACTTCTCCTACCTTTTACCTTGGCCCTAAAAAACTTTTCCTGGCTAATCTTGACCTCTTCCCCTCCGATGACCTACCCCCTCCATCTGCAAAGAGTCCCAAGAGCACCACAGCCACCACCAGCCCAACTTCGGGTGTCACTGTTGTGCATGGGTTCTGGAGCCCACCCTTTGCCAGCAGTGACACCTCCATCAGCAGCAAGGACACATCCAGCCCCCCCCCGGCAAGAGGACCAGGAAACACAAGGGCCGCCGTGCGAAGACTGACACAGCTGCCCCCAAGGAGCAGAGTTCGCCCACTTCACCAGCCACAACGTCTAGGGGAGGCAAGGGCCCGAGAGCCCCATCTAAGGAGCGTAAGGGCAGCAGGGCGGAGACGTCAGCCAGCAGGAGCGCGGAGCAGGTGGGCCCCACATGCCACATCCCAGCTGTAAAGGAGGACACCAAAGGGCCCAGGACTCTGTCACCGAAGGGCCCAGGAACATCACGGTCGGAGGGCGTCTGAGCACGGAGTCCAGGCCAGGTCTGGCTCCCTTGAACCTACTGGATGTGCACCGCTGAACAGGGCCCGCCGTGCAGAAGAGCACTGCTGAACAGGGCCCGCCGTGCAGAAGAGCACCGCTGGACAGGGCCCGCCGTGCAGAAGAGCACCGCTGGACAGGGCCCGCCGTGCAGAAGAGCACCGCTGAACAGGGCCCGCCGTGAAGATAGGCACCGCTGAACAGGGCCCGCCGTGCAGAAGAGCACCGCTGGACAGGGCCCGCCGTGCAGAAGAGCACCGCTGGACAGGGCCCGCCGTGCAGAAGAGCACCGCTGAACAGGGCCCGCCGTGAAGATAGGCACCGCTGAACAGGGCCCGCCGTGAAGATAGGCACCGCTGAACAGGGCCCGCCGTGCAGAAGAGCACTGCTGAACAGGGCCCGCCGTGCAGAAGAGCACCGCTGAACAGGGCCCGCCGTGCAGAAGAGCACCGCTGAACAGGGCCCGCCGTGCAGAAGAGCACCGCTGAACAGGGCCCGCCGTGAAGATAGGCACCGCTGAACAGGGCCCGCCGTGCAGAAGAGCACCGCTGAACAGGGCCCGCCGTGCAGAAGAGCACCGCTGGACAGGGCCCGCCGTGCAGAAGAGCACCGCTGAACAGGGCCCGCCGTGCAGAAGAGCACCGCTCCGCTGGGCCCTTCCTGTCAAGCACCGCTCCGCTGGGCCCCTTCATCTCAAGCACCGCTCCGCTGGGCCCCTTCTTCTCAAGCACCGCTCTGCTGGGCCCCGCCGGCTCCAGCACCGCTCCGCTGGGCCCCTTCATCTCAAGCACCGCTCCGCTGGGCCCCTTCTTCTCAAGCACCGCTCTGCTGGGCCCCGCCGGCTCCAGCACCGCTCCGCTGGGCCCCTTCATCTCAAGCACCGCTCCGCTGGGCCCCTTCATCTCAAGCACCGCTCCGCTGGGCCCCGCCGTCTCAAGCACCGCTCCGCTGGGCCCCTTCATCTCAAGCACCGCTCCGCTGGGCCCCTTCTTCTCAAGCACCGCTCCGCTGGGCCCCGCCGTCTCAATGGACTAGGTTAAGATTAGCCAGGAAAAGTTTTTTAGGGCCAAGGTAAAGGGTAGGAGAAGTGGTGATGGGAGTGGAGGAAGAGGATGTGGTTGTAGGTGAGTCAGGTGTGCTGTCATTGGCTGTCATTGGGTGAAGGTGCTGGTGCTGTAGGCTGTCGTGAGGTGGATGTCTGTTGGGTGGGTGTCTTGGAAGAGGGGGTGACAGACACAGTGGGAGAGGACACAGGGGACGTGTAAATGGCAGTGGGGGTGGTGACTGCACGCGTGCGGACTGTACAGGAGGGTGTGGTGGTGATGGAAGCACTGGCTGATGTTGTGTGCATGCAGGTGTGAGTGGAGACGTCACAGGGAGGGAGGAGGGAGACGAGGAGGAGGGGGACACAGGGGTGGTAGTGACTGTTGGAATGTCTGCATCTGTGTGTTGCTTGGGTGAGTGTTTGTGGGATCTGTGGTGCTTGTGTCTGGATGAGCTGCCCATGGGTGTTGAGGTGTGTGCAGGCTGGTCAGATGGTGTGGATGGGATAGGCTGAGGAACAGGAGACAGAGACAGGGTGGAGGCAGTCAGAAGAGGGAGGCTGGAAACAGGGACAATGGCTGCCGTCAGTGCTGAAGCCAGAGCGTTGAACGATTGTTGATGGGCAGCCTGACCCGAATGAATGCCCTCCAGGTAGGCATTGCTCCGATGCACCTCCCTTTCTACCCCCTGGATGGCATTCAAAAGGGTAGTCTGCCCAACAATGAGCGTCCTCACAAGGTCAATGAGCTCCGCACTGAGGGCAGCAGGGGTGACAGGGGCAGGGGCTGAGGTGCCTGGGGCGAAGGAGACGCCTGCCTTCCTGGGCGAGCGGGCACGGAGCGTAGGCTGAGGGGCTGCAGGGAGGGCGGGGCTGGTGCGCTGGGACCTGTAGAGGCGGGGGGCACGGATGTTGCCGCCACCGCTAGGGAGCACCCATCCGAGGACGTGTCTATGTCGCTGGTCTCACCACCGGTCCCCGTTGTGGTGCTCCCCTCGCCCTCCGGATCACTGGTGCCCTCGGTGTCTGTTCCTGGGCCCACCGGGGCCTTGTGACTTGCAGCTCCCTCGTGCTCCGATGCCAAATCTCCTCCGCCTGATGATGCTAATGCACACATGCACAAGAAGATGAAGGCAGGATTGACATCACAGGTGAAAGTAATGCCATGCAGTCAGTGGAAGTGAGGCAGACTCCTTCAATGTAGGAACTGAGTGGCCACCTACTTGCTAGATGTGTTTGCCAGCACAAGCCAACAGGATATTTAGACCTGGGGTGTCAGGGCATTGTGATTGGTCCTGGCCAACCACTGTGCCAGTGGTGTATCCATTACCTCATTCAGCTGGCAGGCACTGCATGTATAGTGTGGTGGGTGCACCAAGTGGTGACAGCACTACTTGACAATAGTCAAGGAGACCTACCAACTAGCCATGCAGAATCCTGTTGGGTGTGCAATCCTTTGCATACCTGTCTCAATTGTAGTGGGCAGGTACTGTATAGGTGTGGCAGCTATGACACTATTTATGTAGATGTATGCATCAGTCAGACCATCAGCAGTTGACATGTGCATTGTTGCGGGTCCCCCCATGGCGTTCCCAAGTTGTACGATGTTCAGAGGTGGGCACAATGTATCATAGCATGGTCTCAAATGCGGATGCTCTACCCTGTGTGACAGTTGTGCTAGCATTGACCAATTGCACCCTCTCTCTCTCTCCCTGTCCTCCTCTGTCTTTGTGTGCATCAGCATCATCTGGCGGAGGAGAAGGGGCACCGGCGAGTAGGGAAGCTGCAGCCCATGGGACCCAGGAGACTGACACCAGCGAAGCCGAGGGGACCAGTGGGATGGAGGGCGAGGGGAATGCCACAGGGGAGACTGGATCGACCACTACATCTTCTGATTCCTCCTGTGATGGCGGCTCCCTGGAGGTGGCAGACCCATCTAGGACCTCCCCAGCACCATCCTTGTCCACCACCCCCCTTACCAGCACCACCCTCCCTGTAGCTCCCCACCTTGTTGCCCGTGCCGCTTACCCAAGAGGGTGTGCATCTCCTTCAGCGCAGGCACCTCCGCCCGAGTCAGCCCTGCTGCCCTTAATGAGGAGGCTATTGACCTCCTGAGGTCCATCTCTGTGAGGCAGACAACTATAGTGAATGCCATCCAGGGACTGGCATCCCAGAGGCAGCAGTGCAATGCGTTCCTGAAAGGCATTCACGGTGCCTTGTGTGGCCCTCAGAGATTGTTTCAGTCTCTGGCCTCCTCATTGATGGCAGCCAGTGTCCCTTCTTCTTCGGTCCCCACTCCCACATCCCTCTCCCCTCACCCATCTAAGGTACACCTACTGACCCACATGCATCCACATCAATAGACACAGTACACAAGGTCAGACATAAGCACAAGACGCCACCACTGCCACGCACACATTCAACAGACATGACAACATCCACATCCTGCACCGACTCCCCAACTACATTGGGTCAATTTTCCATTACCTTGTGTTAATAAAATAAAATGGGTTAAGCATGAATGATGTGCAAGACCATGTTTGTTCGTAGAAAGTCAAAATTCAAAGATGCCTTCCATAATCACAGCAGTGTGTCCTTACCCTATGTCATTTGAATGAAGCGTATATATGCATGATCAGCTGGCTGACTCTTGACTTGTGATCAAGGCTACAGCTGAAGCATGTCAGGACAGCAGCCGTTTGTTCCAATAAACACAAATTTGCCAGAAACTCGAGGAGCATGAACCACTTTCCAAGTACTGCAGGACGGACAGAGGCATGGGAATATATACAGGGAATCCCTGCCCTGCCTGTGCTTGTGTTGCTGTCATGAATGAGACAGGTGGAACTGGGGAAACATGAAGTGTCCGCATTTAAAAAAAAATCTCCCAGCACCCCTTTCTGCAGATAAACTTTTTGTAAAAGGACTTCAAGGAACATGTCAGTAACCTGTCATTTTCCAAGGAGCAGGTCAGGGTCGTGTCAGATGACACGAGTTCAGCCGTGGCTTAACCCGGGTAGGTTAAAAGCGCCCAATGTGAGTATCAGCAATCCAAGTCTGGGCAGCGAGATAGACAGAGTCCTTGAATCACTGGTTATCAGACCTTCTAACAACAGGGCTGGTTGTGTAAGAACCATCAATTTGGCAAACCAGACACCACAGGGACATTAGAATTAGTGTTCCACCGGGTGTGCAAGGATTAGGAAACAGCTGCTAGCAGAGACTCCAGAAGACAGGGGGTAGCAGATAAACTGTTTGAAGAATTTGAATCTGAAAAAGGTGAAATTAACACAGCTACAAAATTATGGGAGACAAGAAAAACTGCATAAACAAGAGATGTCAAAGTGGTGAGAGGCAGTGCCCCTCCAAAAACACTTAGACTGTGGATGGGTTCCATGTGGCCTCCAAATATTTACTTTTCTAACCTTTCAGAATCCAGAATGGTCTGAAAATTCAAACAGTTGCCCAAAAGGAATGTTAACTGTTTTGGAAAAAATATGCATGGAAGGAAAGGAAGTGATTATTGGAAGAAATTGAGAAATTAAGTGAAACATTTAAAGAACTTGGCTCACGCAATACATTTGAGGACTTTCTGAGTAAGATGCAAGCATGATTGGATAAAATAGAAATGAAATTTGAACAAAAGAACAATTTTGAGAGATTATAACATATACAAATCAGGACGCATCTTAACCTTCAGTAAGAAATATGATATTTGACACAGAGAAAAGAAAAAGGCAAAGCTCTCTTCAATCAGAACAACCGAGCAACATAGGTTCTATGGAAATATCTCAGACATGGATGTGTCAGAATCAGATTCCTTATCTAGATCCAATCTTTCTTAAACTAGAAGCAATTTTTAGTTGAATTCAGGTTGCTCAACAAGGGTAGGATAGAATTGTGGGTAGTTGATGCATTTCCAAAAGATAGAGAAAGAAGACAACAAAGACAAGCGGGAAAGGAGAAATGGATCAAACGACCACCATGGGAACCAGGAAATGGGGTCAAAAGCACACATAATGATCTACACACAACTCAAAGTGGCAAGTTCATCTCCACGTAAATTGAATAAGGTGGAAACCAAATTTTTATTTTGCATTTATCTTTTTGTCCCACTCTCAATCATGACTATACACAGAGTAGAACTGATGTGTTCATATTTACCAGGAAGTTAAAACTGAGAAACTATTTTCTATCAAAACCTATCAAAGTTATGACAGAATCTTTATTAATTCCAAGCAAATGATTCATTGGTGATATTAAGTTAATACACATGTTATCAACAGTAGACTCTGATGAAGGAGCCTTGAAGGCTCCAATCTCAATCTGACCAATTAGGATAGTCCTTGGAATTCAAGCTGTCCCAGCACGCTCAGAACTAAGTCAGTATTGGTACCAATTTTCCCACATTCAACTCTAGATATATTTGAGAGAGGTGTAATGAAAGAGTTTAAAAAACTAAAGTATGTAAAAATCCACGCCAGATATAATCTGACAAAAAAGTCAACAACAATGACTCAGACGATTGCAGGACAGCAGCGTAGTTATGCAGCAGCCAAACAAAGGGGTTAATGTAGTAATTTGGGCAAAGGAGCAGTATCTACTGGAAGGGCAAAGACAATTAAATGATAGGTTGTGTTATGAGGAAGTAGACAAGGGTAGACTTACTAAGGTCAATAAACAGTATTGGGACAAACACTAGACTGGAGGGGTCAAGGTCTCATTGACTGGGAGGAATTTCAGTTACTCAAGTGTAATTATTGTAAGACACCTGAATTGTACCTTATACAAAAAAAAAAAAAAAAAACACCAGGTAGGCCAATGGTATCCTCCAGGTGTTATTTACTGGAGAATACTTCTCAATGTAAAAATGTCTTCTTGAAAGCATTTATGCAGAGTTCACTGTCTTACATTAAAGACAGACGAACATTTTGAGCATTCTTGGTTGAGTACATTGGGAGCAAGATCATATTCTAGTTACTTTGGATTTATGCAATTTGTAAAATTGTATCAGCCACAATCTGGGAGTTATAGCATGTTAACATGTCATGAGAGTGAGGTCATTACCCATGTTGATGCACACTGAGATGATTGTAGACTCAATATGGTTTTGTCCAAATATTTTTTTTTACATTTTGACACCAGCACTACCGACAAATCCAGGGCACTGCAATGGGGATCTGCTTCACTTCCCAGCTACTTTAATATGTTCATGGGCTGGTGGGAGGAGCAGTTTGCCAGTGACATCAAGGCATACAATGGCCATTTAGTGCTCTGGGTAAGATATATAGATGACCTATTTTTAGTCTGGAAACGATCAGAAAGTTCAATTAAGCAGTTTGTGAAAAAACGTAATGAGAATAATTTGTACCTTCAATTCAAAAGCAACTTAAACAAAAGTATGATTGAATATTTGGAATTTAAAGTCTCTGTAAAACAACAACAGGTTACACTCCATAGTACATCAAAAGGAAACATCATGTAATAGTTTTCTTTACGCCTCAAGCTCACAACATATAAAGTTAGTGTCCCTTATGGGGAATTCCTGTGGGCAAAAAGGATCTGTAGCTCCACAGAGGCATACAATGCATAGAAAAAAATTATGCCTAAGAGATTCTTGAAACAAGGGTATAGCCGCAAGGTCAATGCTGTGGCATGCAAGAATGTAAAATCAGTAAAAACACAGAAAATACAGAATTCAGTCACAAAAGGGAAGAAACAGGACAGTGACTCAAATCTAACTAGATTTACTACAACATACAGTTGCCAAATCCATCAGGTCAAGGACATTCTAAAAACACACTGACACATATGAGCATCACAGTTAAGAAAAGCACGTCCCTAAAAGGCGCATTGAGTAAAAACATGATAATTAGTCATTCAAAAGTACAATATGGAGAAAACAACAAGGGCTTTTTCCTGCAAACAATGTAAGGCATGCAAGTCCATTTGCAATGTTAAGAATCTCAAGATTCCTAATAACAATGAGAATCACAGAATTTCCAAAAGACTGACATGTAACTCAGACTACAATATATACTGCCTTATTTGCCCCTGTAATAAATGCTACATAGGGAGCATGATCCACCATTAGAGAAAAAGAATATTAGAACATCAACGGACCAGCAGGAACCTTAATGTCTGGAACACAGTGGCCAGACTGTTTTAGAAGGCACATCAGCAAGAAACCAAGCTGTTGAGACTTGTGGCCACTGACACAATTCCCCACAAAATTAAGAAGGTAACAGGGCATTGGAACACCAAATCTTAGAGTCTATATACATCACAAGCTGTCACACATTGACCGCTTTGGGACTTAATTTCAGATGACGAATTGGCTGTATATTCAGAATAGACTCAAAGGAGTGCCATTTTAGAAGAAAAGCATGAGAATGGGACAATCTACCAGCCAGTTTGCCTTTCGGTTCCTTGTAATTCACTTAATATTGTTCAATACATTTCATAACCCCTCTTTTATACCCTTTTTCCCCTCACAGGAACACTTGGTGAAACGTGGAGATGGTATACAATTTCTATGTGGATAGGACATTGGACAAGGTGTTAATGATAGTGCTAAAGCTAAGTGGTTTGTTCTTGGATACCTACAGTATAACAAAAATTGGGAAAATACCTGAGACCTACAAAATCTTCTTGTGTTCCACCTGGGCTACTAGCACCATTAGGAAGAGCCACTGACAGATAATTAACACTGAAACAATTACCATGGATCATAGGGTATATCCTTTGAAGGACCACACATTTTCTGTATTTCCACACTTGTACACATAGTGATATTTAAGGTATGCAGACCCACTGCAGGTGACAGGGGTAAGGCTGTCACCATTTCACTTCATCAAGACAACTGCCAGAAAACAAACATTGAAGCAATTATTATGGTTGTTGGCATATCATACCCGGAACCACATATTTGCTACACTTGTACACACAGTGATGGTCAAAGTGTGAAGTTCCACTAGGGCAGGATTGTCACCATTTCACCATCTGCCACCATCTGCAAGCACCTGGGTAATATATTAAATACATTAGTGATAATGCTATATATATTAAAATTTCAATTACCTTTTTTGATGGTATTCTCTTCTGTTATATTTTTTATATGATAATGATATTTTGCTAGTGAACATACAAAGGGCCTAATTCACAAAGGAAAAATTGCACCTTTGTACAAGTTGACTTTTTTTTGGTATTCACAAACTGCAAGTTCAATTTTACTAATAGTAATTTTATGACTGCAGAGACTCTGCACTTGTGGTGGAGACTCGACACATAAAATGATAGGCCTACTCTATCTTTTTAGGAGCGGAGTTCTGCGCCCCAATTATGAAGTCTCTTCAGTTGTAAAATTAAACTCATAGTTTGTGAATACCAAAAAATTGTTGACTTGCACACAAGAGTAAGCTTATCTTTGTGAATGAGCCCCAAAGTATGTAAAACTAATATTTTTGTAGACAATATTCTGATGTCACGCATATTGTTGTTTCTGATATTCTGTCATACAACCAGAAGTCTCTCTTGCTGCGTAAAATCTCAATGTTCCACCTTCTTCTTGGCAGTTCATGTCTTTTATCCAAGTGTATAACTTCAAATTTGGCGTCAACTGGACAACCCACCAGGAGAAACTCAATTACATCTAGGCACTGTGCTGTGGTCTACTTTGCACTTTATTTCAACACTTTTCTTCTCTGCACTTCGATACCTAGACAACCTACATCTCCACCTACCTAATTGGATGCCCATTTATTAATTATAAACCTGCTGCCAACCTCTTATCACTAGTGAAGTGCATGTTTATTTAATTCGATTTATAACTACAGAATTATTTATTTGAATAATTGTTTCTCTACTGACTGTGTTCTGCACAATTATCTGAACAACCACAGACCATCACAGCATCTTTTGAAACAGCTCCTGTGCACCCCTCTGTTCTGTGCGCACGTTAAACAGTGCATGCTCCTGTTGCTCATGTGCAGAGTCTTGAAAAGTATCATGTCAAGGGTCTCTGTGCTGCGTGCATCAAGTGTCACTCTCTGTACATTCACCACTCTTCCCATACTCATTACTGATGATTCTTGTACATGGAAGCTGCTCCTATTCTGAGAGATGGAATTTCTTTTCATTTTCACTCTTCAAATGGTACTGCTACTTCATATTTCTTCTCCACGTTCTCATTCTCAACCAACTTCCTTGATATTCAGGCCAATCTCTTTCTCCTCTGCAACTCAGAATTTCCTTCTGTCAAATTTCAGCTAGCTGCTAAAGAAATAAACAATGGGATACATTTTAGTTTATTGCAGTAGCCTTTTCTAGGATTCCTCAAAGAGTTATCTCTGCTATTAACTAAATGATGTATCATCTACAGTTGATGCTACCATATTCTGTATTTTAATGTTCACTTTTAAAATTGTAAAAGAAAGTTTATTTCCATATTTTTTCCTACAGGTGGATTCACCAAGGACCCGCTCTCCTATGAATCTGCTCCATCTTAATGGATAGAACACAAGCTGTCAGCCTGGCATCTTCCTCCTCAGAAGCCCTCAAACTCATCTGTGGAATGCCTCAAGGTGTATCGCTCAGCCCCACCCTCTTCAACATATACATGATCCCTCTCGTATGCAGATAACATGCAACTCCTACTCTCCCTTTCAAACAAGATCCCCAACACCAGAAAAAGGTCCACAGACTGCATGACCAAAGTTCCTAACTGGATGAAAGCCACCTGACTCAAGCTCTACAGCAACACCACAAAAGTAGTGCTCTTTAGCAAGAACACCTCACCATGGGATGCCAACCGGTGGCCGGCTGAACTCTCACCCGCAGCAAATTGAACATGACCACATAGGTCAATGCCATCACTGCATCCTGCTTCCACACCCAGATAATGCTAAGGTAGATCTTCAGATGGCTGCCAAGCAACACTTGAAAAACTGTCACTCATGCCCTAGTCACCAGCAGGCTGGACAATAGGAAAACTCTCTACTCTTGAACCACCAAGCAGCTCACTATAAGACTACAAACAATCTAGAAGTCATCTTCAACCTCTTACACACAACCCACATCACACCTCACCTCAGGGAACAACGCTGGCTCCTGATACACAAACACACTCAATTAAAGCTCCTCACACACACACACAAAGCACTACACAACTCAAACCCCATCTCCCTGAATAGTCGCACCTCCTTCCACCAAACATCCAGACACATCTGCTGCACAGGACTCCTACCCGCACACATCTCACGCACACACAGAACCAGATCAGGATGACAAGCATTCTCTTACATTGCTCCTAAAGCATCAAACTACCTCCCACTCCACATCAATGCCTCCTTCTCTTCTTGAATTCCGCAAGAAGCTGAAGACCTTGCTTTTCAGTCAACCAATCTACTACAGGCAGGGTTTGGCACACACACTTGCGCAGTGCTAGGATAACCTTACAGGTCATAGTGTGCCTTACAAATACACATAACATAACATAGCACAACATAAACCTTGCCACAAAGATTTTGCTAAGCAAAGGTTGGAATGCATCTACTGACACTTGCAAGTGAATGGTGGCCTTGTAGGATTAGCATTTTGAGAGCACATATATTCTTGGGGTTGCCAATAAGGCCAATAAGGCAGCACATTGCTTCTCTAACTTGGCGGACATTGGCAATCACAAAGATGAGGGTAAAGGTGCATGGTGGAAAGAGGATGAGATTAAAGTTTGTGCAGTCATGGAGGGATGCTTGTTAATGGTGGATTAGAGAGAAGAAATGAGAAAAGGTCAAGAATTGCAGGCGATATGTACGTTGGTTCTCATGAGTAAGTGTGTTGTAAGACAGGAAGAAGTAAAGAAGTGGATTGGGAAAATTGATGATGAACTTTCTGTGGAAATGGAGTGCAGTTGACCTCAAAATAAATGGCTGGGTTGCTGAAAGAGAGTGATTGCTCACAAGAAAACCCATAAAGAGATTGTGATCAAACTGGTGGAGGAGTACAGGTTTACGCCTCACTCAAAAATGGGCTTCACTCTTTTTGAGATGTTCCCGAGAATGTTCTCTGTCTGAAGAATCTGAGGTCTAATGAGATTGAGAATTATTGTAAGCAGAAGGAACTGGAATAAAAGTTGAAAAGTCTTATTATAAAAATAAAGCTGTCAAAGAAATGAATGTTAAGGTGGGAGGTATGGTGAGAGCTAAAGTGACAAAGAACTCTCACAATTCCTCTAAATTTAGTTGTGAATGCTAAGTGGCAAGGGTGTTCAAAGGAGCTGTTAAGTTAGAGGATGGCTGCATCTGACATTTTAGAAGGATAGTTTTAGATAAGTACAACTGTTTTCAGGTTTTGGGGTTATCTGTTCATCTGTGGTGGTGTTAGTCAAATTCTCTTGTCTTTTTGTCTTCTTCCTTTTTTTCTTTGTGCTGTTGGTTGCTGTTTTCCCACATTACGAGGTCCTTTGATTTTTGTTTTCTTCTACTATTGTGTGTCAATGTTATCTATATATTTTTGCTGTGGGGGGTAGAGTGGGTGGTATCTTGGTGCAGTTCGAGTCCTTGCCTGCTGGAGGAATTCTCATCCAGAACTGTATTCTGTGTTAGAATGTTTATAGTGAATTGAAGAGAATGATTGGAGCTGTTGGTGTAGTGTGATGGTGGAATGAGGTGGCTAGAGTTTCTATTCCCAGATAAAATCTGGATGATCCACCAACTCCTGCCAGTTCATGTGTTTCATCCCAGTTAATTACTTCAGTGCTATATACTAATACAGAAGTAGGGAGTGTTCTTCCTTGGACAGTGTCGGTTTTACTCACGATATGTGGAATTTCCAGAGCATTTTCCATCTATTTGGAAGATGAAGCTGTTCTGCTGATTGACTCACTGATCTTAAAATAGGAAATGGCACTATGAATTTGGAAGCAAACTAAGGATGGAACCTGGCTAGTCGGAATATTTTGTAGACAGCCTTACTTTCTTACCTACTTTATATGCTTCAACCTTTCTACATTGGGAATCGGCCTATCTTTTATGCTCAGCGTGGGCTCTGAGATGTTAATAAACTGTCTTCCTTACTTCTTCAAAATATTTTAGTTGATGGGTTACAGACGGAACAGAGGTAGAAGACAGGATGGAAAGGCGCATTGATGCATGTCGTAGGTACAGTAGAAAGGAGAAGTTCAGCGGAGGTATGAATAGAGCTGTTATACACGAATTCAGCCATGGGAGTCCCTTTCCTTTAAGATGACTGACTAATGATCTACCAAAAAGTACTGAAGTTCACCTGAAAGAAACATACAGGATGCAGTACAATACAAGGCAGTAGAGTGTTCAGCACAAAAAGGCAAGATGAAATTACTCATGGTACTTGACCCCCAACTTTTGGGGGTTTGGAACGAATGTGATAAACTTAATCACTTATGGAAAGACAGATTAAGACTCCAAGTGGGTGAACAAAAACCAAGAGATCCTATGGAGATACTGCTAAAAATTCAGAGGGAATATAGATGAAGGAGAGGTCACATATGTACAGTTCTCCTGGGCCATCTATTTTGAGCGACCAAGGGACTGATCACATTATACTAGAAAAATATGAAGCCCCACTGGTAGAGCTGTAGATTTGTAAACTATGGCAAACAATGGCCCTGGAAAAAAATATTTCATAGCTTACTGGCTAAGGAAACAATTTTGTAAAGATATGGGACCACATATACGTACCTTTTTTCTCATCGCAAACGGCCCAATTCACAGAATCGGGGCGTTTGCGATGAGAAAAAAGCATTTTGTTATGTGCAGACCCATTTTAACGATTCAGTAATGTACTTACCAAATCGCAAAAAGGGTTTGTGAGTCGCAGTTAAGAAGGGGCGTTCCCTTCCTAATTGTGAGTCGCAGTCCGATGTATAATTGTTTTGTGACCACAAATGTCGTCACAAAACAATCGCAGTTAGCACCAGTCTCAAATTGGTGCTAACCCATTCGCAAAAGACCCCTTCCCCTTTGTGAATGCATGCGAAAACATTTTTTCAGAGCGAAAAATCAAAAGAAAACTTTTCATTTTTGTTTTCGAAATGCATTCCATTTTCCTTTAAGGAAAAAGGGCTGCATTAAAAAAAAATACTGCTTTATTTAAAAGCAGTCACAGACATGGTGGCCTGCTGATCACAGCAGGCCACTATGCCTGTGAGTGCCGCCATTCCCAATGGGGTCGCTAATTTCAACCTACCTCATGAGTATTCATGAGGTAGGTCATTTGCCACCCCATTGCGAATCGCAAACAGTGTCATTGACACTGTTGTACATCAGGTTTTGAGACTCGCAAATTTCGAGTCGCTAAGTCTCCAATTTGTGTGTCGCAAAATCTGATCTTTGTACATGTGACCCATGGTTCCCTATGCATGACTAACTCACCCCTTTGCTGATAAGATGATCATTCCCACTGTATGCCCAAACAATTGAGTCCAGAAAAGAGTTAGGTTAAAAAAAAAGGGCCCCTCGAAATTTACAGAGAATGTACTTTTACTGAGTGTTGTGCAAGCGGGAAGGGATGGAGAGGAGGAAACTGTTACACTTCTTGTTTACTCAGACCGGTGCTTAATTTGCAAATGAATAATGGCTGGTGCCCAAAGCTCGCTCAGAATCCCGCTGCTAGTGCAATTAAATGCCAGCACACCAAATACTGAAGCTGTTTAATCTTCAAATTGCCTCAGGCCTCTTTAATTCACTACCAGACACTTCCTGCCCCTTTAATTCACTCTTTCATGTTCCTGGTTTCTTCCTTGTCTCATCTTTTTCCTCCATTCTTTCTCCTTTGTGTGTTTCTCCCTCTCTTGTTCTCGGGGAAATGACTGATGCAGGAAAAAAAGTGCTTGTCCCTGTGGCCCCACCGGAATTCACCAGCTCAAATTAAGCACTGTGAAAATATGAAGGGGATCTGATGTTTGGTCTTACGTGTCTTAAAAGGTTGAAACACATTGTATGATAACACACTATCAACTGTTCATAAAAAAACTACAGTAAAATCTGCCATAAAAAAAAGTAATGAAGATATTTTTCAATGAATTCATTTTGCCTTTCTGTTTGTCCATCCATCTGTGTGTGTGTTGTTGATGGAAAATGTCACATTCTTAATTTTCATATGAGGTTTCTCCAGAAAGGAGTTGTAGGACTTTGGCTCTGTATGTGCTATTTCAAAGTAAGGAATAGCATGCACAGAGTCCAAGGGTTCCCCTTAGAGGTAAGATAGTGGCAAAAAGAGATAATTCTAATGCTCTATTTTGTGGTAGTGTGGTCGAGCAGTAGGCTTATCAAAGGAGTAGTGTTAAGCATTTGTTGTACATACACACAGGCAATAAATGAGGAACACACACTCAGAGACAAATCCAGGCCAATAGGTTTTGTTATAGAAAAATATATTTTCTTAGTTTATTTTAAGAACCACAGGTTCAAATTCTACATGTAATATCTCATTTGAAAGGTATTGCAGGTAAGTACTCTAGGAACTTTGAATAATCACAGTAGCATATATACTTTTTACATAAAACACAATAAGCTGTTTTTAAAGTGGACACAGTGCAATTTTCACAGTTCCTGGGGGAGGTAAAGTATTGTTAGTTTTAGCAGGTAAGTAAACCACCTACGGGGTTGAGATTGGGGTCCAAGGTAGCCCGCTGTTGGGGGCTCAGAGCAAACCCAAAGTCACCACACCAGCAGCTCAGGGCCGGTCAGGTGCAGAGTTCAAAGAGGTGTCCAAAACACATAGGCTTCAATAAAGAGAAGGGGGTGCCCCGGTTCCAGTCTGCCAGCAGGTAAGTACCCGCGTCTTCGGAGGGCAGACCAGGGGGGTTTTGTAGGGCACCGGGGGGGACACAAGTCCACACAGAAAGTACACCCTCAGCAGCGCGGGGGCGGCCGGGTGCAGTGTGTAAACACGCGTCGGGTTTTCAATAGTTTCCTATGAGAGACCAAGGGGTCTCTTCAGCGATGCAGGCAGGCAAGGGGGGGGCTCCTCGGGGTAGCCACCACCTGGACAAGGGAGAGGGCCTCCTGGGGGTCACTCCTGCCCTTGAGTTCCGATCCTTCAGGTGCTGGGGGCTGCGGGTGCAGGGTCTTTTCCAGCCGTCGGGAAATTAGAGTTCAGGCAGTCGCGGTCAGGGGGAGCCTCGGGATTCCCTCTGCAGGCGTCGCTGTGGGGGTTCAGGGGGGACAACTTTGGTTACTCACGGTCTTGGAGTCGCCGGTGGGTCCTCCCTGAGGTGTTGGTTCTCCACCAGTCGAGTCGGGGTCGCCGGGTGCAGTGTTGCAAGTCTCACGCTTCTTGCGGGGAGTTGCAGGGGTCTTTAAATCTGCTCCTTTGAAACAAAGTTGCAGTCTTTTTGGAGCAGGGCCGCTGTCCTCGGGAGTTTCTTGTCTTTCTTGAAGCAGGACAGTCCTCTGAGGATTCAGAGGTCGCTGGTCCTTTGGAAAGCGTTGCTGGAGCAGGTTTCTTTGGAAGGCAGGAGACAGGCCGGTAGGACTTGGGCCAAAGCAGTTGGTGTCTTCTGTTCTTCTTCTGCAGTGATTTTTCAGCTCAGCAGTCCTCTTCTTCTTGTAGTTTCAGGAATCTAAATTCTTAGGTTCAGGGAAGCCCTTAAATACTAAATTTAAGGGCGTGTTTAGGTCTGGGGGGTTAGCAGCCAATGGCTACTAGCCCTGAGGGAGGGTACACCCTCTTTGTGCCTCCTCCCAAGGGGAGGGGGTCACATCCCTAATCCTATTGGGGAATCCTCCATCTGCAAGATGGAGGATTTCTAAAAGTTAGAGTCACTTCAGCTCAGGACACCTTAGGGGCTGTCCTGACTGGCCAGTGACTCCTCCTTGTTATTCTCATTATTTCCTCCGGCCTTGCCGCCAAAAGTGGGGCCGTGGCCGGAGGGGGCGGGCATCTCCACTAGCTGGAGTGCCCTGGGGCATTGTAACACGAAGCTTGAGCCTTTGAAGCTCACTGCTAGGTGTTACAGTTCCTGCAGGGGGGAGGTGTGAAGCACCTCCACCCAGAGCAGGCTTTGTTTCTGTCCTCAGAGAGCACAAAGGCTCTCACCGCATGAGGTCAGAAACTCGTCTCTCAGCAGCAGGCTGGCACAGACCAGTCAGTCCTGCACTGAACAATTGGGTAAAATACAGGGGGCATCTCTAAGATGCACTCTGTGTGCATTTTTTAATAAATCCAACACTGGCATCAGTGTGGGTTTATTATTCTGAGAAGTTTGATACTAAACTTCCCAGTATTCAGTGTAGCCATTATGGAGCTGTGGAGTTCCTTTTTGACAGACTCCTAGACCATATACTCTTATGGCTACCCTGCACTTACAATGTCTAAGGTTTTGCTTAGACACTGTAGGGGCATAGTGCTCATGCACTGGTGCCCTCACCTATGGTATTGTGCACCCTGCCTTAGGGCTGTAAGGTCTACTAGAGGGGTGACTTATCTATACTGCATAGGCAGTGTGAGGTTGGCATGGCACCCTGAGGGGAGTGCCATGTCGACTTACTCGTTTTGTTCTCATCAGCACACACAAGCTGGCAAGCAGTGTGCCTGTGCTGAGTGAGGGGTCCCCAGGGTGGCATAAGATATGCTGCAGCCCTTAGAGACCTTCCCTGGCATCAGGGCCCTTGGTACCAGGGGTACCAGTTACAATGGACTTACCTGGATGCCAGGGTGTGCCAATTGTGGAATCAAAAGTACATTTTAGGTGAAAGAACACTGGTGCTGGGGCCTGGTTAGCAGGGTCCCAGCACACTTCTCAGTCAAGTCAGCATCAGTATCAGGCAAAAAGTGGGGGGTAACTGCAACAGGGAGCCATTTCTTTACACAAGCCCCCCCCAGCCCACAGGCCAGGAGACTCAGCCAAAGCTGGGAGAGTCTTCCTAGTCTGTCAGGCGAGGAAGAGTAGAGGAAATAGGCTGGTTTGTTGCAGGGTCTACTCTGCCTTACATCCTCCTGTTCAGGTCATTCCCTCTGGGGAACTGACCCACTTCCACAGTGATAGGGCCTAGTCTGAACTGCCTCTTGTCTGTGCCTTTAATGTCTCCACCCATTCTCTCTATTTTGGGGTTAGAGGTATCCACCTCTGCTAATCTTATCTTAGCCAGGGTCACCCCTAGCTTACCCAAAGAGGTTACCCAGAGCTGGAGTAACCCCACCATGACCAACAGGGTCAGGGGGCCTAACTTGCTATATTGGCATGGGGTCTGACCACCATGCCAAGGATAGTGCAGCCATAAAGGCTAACACCCAGCAGAGGCCACTGACAGCTGTCAGTGCCCAGAACCACACCTTTAGCTCTTCACCTACAAGGGAAGGGGCTAAGTTACAGGCTTCTTTGGGTTCAGGGTGCCTGTCTGCTGTATTAGAGTGGGGGGTTACCACATCTTGTAGTATAAACCCTTCTTCCACTCTTTCTTCTGTTATCTGAGGAGCCACCCACTCAGGCTTAACAGTTGCCTGACTAGCCAGGACTTCTTGTGGGTCAAGTTGGACTGTACCAGTGCCACTTTTGGAGTTCTCCCCTATTGGAGCAGAGTCTCCTTGGCTTGCTGGAACCTTGGCTAAAGGTTGTCCACCTTTTCTACTCTGTTTTCTTTTCTTTTTCTTCTGGGGCCTACTTGCAGTTACTGCAGGGGTAGCACCTTCAGAATCCTTGGGAGAGGACTGGCACTGGACCAGTTCCTCTCTTGGGCTCTGACTAACCTCTGGGTAGTCATTTCCAAGGAGACAATCAAGGGGGAGGTCTGTACTGACTACCACCCTTCTCCAGCTAAAAGTCCCACCCACTTCTATGGGCACAAAAGCCACAGGCCTATCAGTGACCCTGTCTGGGCTAACTATTACTCTGGCCATCTCACCTGGGATGTACTGGTTTGAGAACACCAGCCTGTCATGCACAATAGTGTGACTGGCACAAGTGTCTCTCAGGGCAGTGGCTGGGATTCCATTCACCAGTAGGTGGTGGAAGTGTCTACTTCCCTCTGGAATCTCCAACTCACCTGTTGGGCCCTTTTTCCAGTTGAAGGCTATGAAGACCTCCTCATCTGAGGAGTCATCCCCAATGGCTACACTGGTCACCCCTGGGATTTTGCTAGGGGGTTTGTTTTTGGGACAAGAAGTGTCCTTGGTGTGGTGCCCTGTCTGTCTACAGTTTTGGCACCATGCCTTAGTGGCATCCCAGTTCTTACCCTGGTACCCACCTTTGTTTTGGGTTGTGTCTCGGGGCCCACCCACCTGGTCTGGTTTTTGGGGGCCTACAGAGGACTCTTTTTCTTTATTTCTAGTGTCACCCACTTTCTCCTGGGGAGGCTTTGTAACCCCTTTCTTTTGGTCACCCCCAGTGGAAGTTTTGGTTACCCTAGTCTTGACCCAGTGGTCTGCCTTCTTTCCCAATTCTTGGGGAGAAATTGGACCTAGGTCTACCAGATACTGATGCAACTTTTCATTGAAGCAGTTACTTAAAATGTGTTCTTTCATAAACAAATTATAAAGCCCAACATAGTCATGCACTTCATTTCCAGTTACCCAACCATCCAGTGTTTTCACTGAGTAGTCTACAAAATCAACCCAGGTCTGGCTCGAGGTTTTTTGAGCCCCCCTGAATCTAATCCTATACTCCTCAGTGGAGAATCCAAAGCCCTCAATCAGGGTACCCTTCATGAGGTCAAAGGATTCTGCATCTTTTCCAGAGAGTGTGAGGAGTCTATCCCTACACTTTCCAGTGAACATTTCCCAAAGGAGAGCACCCCAGTGAGATCTGTTTACTTTTCTGGTTGCACAAGCCCTCTCAAAAGCTGTGAACCATTTGGTGATGTCATCACCATCTTCATATTTAGTTACAATCCCTTTAGGGATTTTCAACATGTCAGGAGAATCTCTGACCCTAGTTATGTTGCTGCCACCATTGATGGGTCCTAGGGCCATCTCTTGTCTTTCCCTTTCTATGGCTAGGATCTGTCTTTCCAAAGCCAATCTTTTGGCCATCCTGGCTAACTGGATGTCCACTTCACTGGAGTTATCCTCAGTGATTTCAGAGATGTTGGTCTCTCCTGTGAGGGAAACAGCATCTCTGACTATTATATTTGGAGTCAGGGCTTGAGCAGCCCTGTTCTCCCTAAGTAGGACTGGAGGGGGGGAATTTCCCTCCAAGTCACTATCTTCATCCTCTGTGTTGCCATCCTCAGAGGGGTTGGCTCTTTCAAACTCTGCCAAAAGCTCCTGGAGCTGTAGTTTGGAAGGTCTGGGGCCCATTACTATTTTCTTTATTTTACAGAGTGACCTTAGCTCCCTCATCTTAAGATGGAGGTAAGGTGTGGTGTCGAGTTCCACCACATTCATCTCTGCACTAGACATTATGCTTCTAAAAGTTGGAATACTTTTTAAGAATCTAAAACTAGTTCTAGGTTCTAATTCAAACTTTTACCAAACTTTTAAACTCTAAAAGAAATGCTAAACAGGATCTAACACAAGGCCCTAGCAGGTCTTTTAAGAATTTAGAAAAATTTCAAATTGCAAAAAATCAATTTCTAATGACAATTTTTGGAATTTGTCGTGTGATCAGGTATTGGCTGAGTAGTCCAGCAAATGCAAAGTCTTGTACCCCACCGCTGATCCACCAATGTAGGAAGTTGGCTCTGTATGTGCTATTTCAAAGTAAGGAATAGCATGCACAGAGTCCAAGGGCTCCCCTTAGAGGTAAGATAATGGCAAAAAGAGATAATTCTAATGCTCTATTTTGTGGTAGTGTGGTCGAGCAGTAGGCTTATCAAAGGAGTAGTGTTAAGCATTTGTTGTACATACACACAGGCAATAAATGAGGAACACACACTCAGAGACAAATCCAGGCCAATGGGTTTTGTTATAGAAAAATATATTTTCTTAGTTTATTTTAAGAACCACAGGTTCAAATTCTACATGTAATATCTAATTTGAAAGGTATTGCAGGTAAGTACTTTCTGAACTTTGAATAATCACAGTAGCATATATATTTTTAACATAAAACACAATAAGCTGTTTTTAAAGTGGACACAGTGCAATTTTCACAGTTCCTGGGGGAGGTAAAGTATTGTTAGTTTTAGCAGGTAAGTAAACCACCTACGGGGTTGAGATTGGGGTCCAAGGTAGCCCACCGTTGGGGGCTCAGAGCAACCCCAAAGTCACCACACCAGCAGCTCAGGGCCAGTCAGGTGCAGAGTTCAAAGAGGTGCCCAAAACACATAGGCTTCAATGGAGAGAAGGGGGTGCCCCGGTTCCAGTCTGCCAGCAGGTAAGTACCCGCGTCTTCGGAGGGCAGACCAGGGGGGTTTTGTAGGGCACTGGGGGGGACACAAGTCCACACAGAAAGTACACCCTCAGCAGCGCAGGGGCGGCCGGGTGCAGTGTGTAAACACGCGTCGGGTTTTCAATAGTTTCCTATGAGAGACCAAGGGGTCTCTTCAGCGATGCAGGCAGGCAAGGGGGGGGCTCCTCGGGGTAGCCACCACCTGGACAAGGGAGAGGGCCTCCTGGGGGTCACTCCTGCCCTGGAGTTCCGATCCTTCAGGTGCTGGGGGCTGCGGGTGCAGGGTCTTTTCCAGCCGTCGGGAAATTAGAGTTCAGGCAGTCGCGGTCAGGGGGAGCCTCGGGATTCCCTCTGCAGGCGTCGCTGTGGGGGCTCAGGGGGGACAACTTTGGTTACTCACGGTCTTGGAGTCGCCGGAGGGTCCTCCCTGAGGTGTTGGTTCTCCACCAGTCGAGTCGGGGTCGCCGGGTGCAGTGTTGCAAGTCTCACGCTTCTTGCGGGGAGTTGCAGGGGTCTTTAAATCTGCTCCTTTGAAACAAAGTTGCAGTCTTTTTGGAGCAGGGCCGCTGTCCTCGGGAGTTTCTTGTCTTTCTTGAAGCAGGGCAGTCCTCTGAGGATTCAGAGGTCGCTGGTCCTTTGGAAAGCGTCGCTGGAGCAGGTTTCTTTCGAAGGCAGGAGACAGGCCGGTAGGACTGGGGCCAAAGCAGTTGGTGTCTTCTGTTCTTCTTCTGCAGGGGTTTTTCAGCTCAGCAGTCCTCTTCTTCTTGTAGTTTCAGGAATCTAAATTCTTAGGTTCAGGGAAGCCCTTAAATACTAAATTTAAGGGCGTGTTTAGGTCTGTGGGGTTAGTAGCCAATGGCTACTAGCCCTGAGGGTGGGTACACCCTCTTTGTGCCTCCTCCCAAGGGGAGGGGGTCACATCCCTAATCCTATTGGGGAATCCTCCATCTGCAAGATGGAGGATTTCTAAAAGTTAGAGTCACTTCAGCTCAGGACACCTTAGGGGCTGACCTGACTGGCCAGTGACTCCTCCTTGTTATTCTCATTATTTCCTCCGGCCTTGCCGCCAAAAGTGGGGCCGTGGCCGGAGGGGGCGGGCATCTCCACTAGCTGGAGTGCCCTGGGGCATTGTAACACGAAGCTTGAGCCTTTGAAGCTCACTGCTAGGTGTTACAGTTCCTGCAGGGGGGAGGTGTGAAGCACCTCCACCCAGAGCAGGCTTTGTTTCTGTCCTCAGAGAGCACAAAGGCTCTCACCGCATGAGGTCAGAAACTCGTCTCTCAGCAGCAGGCTGGCACAGACCAGTCAGTCCTGCACTGAACAATTGGGTAAAATACAGGGGGCATCTCTAAGATGCACTCTGTGTGCATTTTTTAATAAATCCAACACTGGCATCAGTGTGGGTTTATTATTCTGAGAAGTTTGATACTAAACTTCCCAGTATTCAGTGTAGCCATTATGGAGCTGTGGAGTTCGTTTTTGACAGACTCCCAGACCATATACTCTTATGGCTACCCTGCACTTACAATGTCTAAGGTTTTGCTTAGACACTGTAGGGGCATAGTGCTCATGCACTGGTGCCCTCACCTATGGTATAGTGCACCCTGCCTTAGGGCTGTAAGGTCTACTAGAGGGGTGACTTATCTATACTGCATAGGCAGTGTGAGGTTGGCATGGCACCCTGAGGGGAGTGCCATGTCGACTTACTCGTTTTGTTCTCATCAGCACACACAAGCTGGCAAGCAGTGTGCCTGTGCTGAGTGAGGGGTCCCCAGGGTGGCATAAGATATGCTGCAGCCCTTAGAGACCTTCCCTGGCATCAGGGCCCTTGGTACCAGGGGTACCAGTTACAAGGGACTTACCTGGATGCCAGGGTGTGCCAACTGTGGAATCAAAAGTACATTTTAGGTGAAAGAACACTGGTGCTGGGGCCTGGTTAGCAGGGTCCCAGCACACTTCTCAGTCAAGTCAGCATCAGTATCAGGCAAAAAGTGGGGGGTAACTGCAACAGGGAGCCATTTCTTTACAGGAGTGATTAACTGTGATACTCTCTCCATAATGATAGTATATGGAAGATCATGCAGCCTGAATATCGGTTGGATCAACACCTGGACTAGTTCTACTGCCTGCTGTAGGGAGACATTTTAAAGGCACAAAATGACCAAATTTGGAATTAATCAACTACAACAACAGTGTATCAATGTCTTGGGATGGGGGTAATTCAACTATAAAGTCCATTGACCATGGCTGAGTAGGTATTGGTAGGGATTGTAATATTCCAGTAGGTCTCGTAGTGCTAATATTAGCTTGTGCACACATTGAGCATTGATTAATGAAATCCTTCACTGACACATCTATGTTGGACCATCAGAAATGCATATTTGTCAAAGCTTGCATTTTTTGCTATTCAGGATGTTTTGCGATTGGTGAATCATGGTGAAGCGACTGTACCTCTTTATGAGGCAAATACAATGCTTTCTTCTGATATAACAGTTGATCATTCCTTTTCCCAGGTTCGGGTTCTTTCTGAGGCCACTTCTCTCATTAATTTGCCCTCATTTGAAAAAGGCCAATTCCAATACTGTGTCAATGGCGTCTGAAGAACCAATGGTAGCTGACAGACTGTTGAGATCCAAACTGGGCTCTTCATTTTCTTCTTATCTTGATAAGTAATCTGCCCTTCAATAATGATTTCCATGTCTTTATGTTACTTCATATTAAAATCTATAGAATATTAAGGACCACCTTTTATGTCTTGGATTCAGAAACTTCATTAAGTGTAAATATAGGAGGTTTTTATGGTCTGTGAAGAAGATAATTTGATGTACTGCTCCTTCCAAATAGTGCTTCCATTTGGTGAATGCTTCTTTGATGGCTAGAAGTTCATGATCATACATGGTTTAATTATGCTCAGATGAAGATAGTGTTCTAGAATAGTAGTCTATGAAATGAAGTACTTCCATCTTGGGATCGTGGTGTGATAACACTGTCCCGGTGGCAAAGGCAGAGGTATTACTCTCTACCATAAAGAGAAGCGGCATGTTGGCTTGCCTTAGAATGAGTGCTATTGTTAAATTTGTTTTCAAGTTTTCAAAGGCTGTATCTTGTTCTGCCCCCGATCAAAGATTTGCCCTTTTCTGTTAGTTGCACCCAAGGTATAACAACAGGAGAGAAACTTTTTATTAAAGGCCTACAGAAGTCAGCAAACCCCATGAACATTTGGGCTTATTTTACTGATGTAGGGACTGCCTAGTCAAATACTGCCTCACTGTATCCATATTCATAGATTTCTGGAACCCTAGAAAGGCGATTTGGGTAATTTTGAACACACGCTTTTTGGCCTTAGCGTGCATGGGATGGTTTCTTATGCGAGAGAGAACTTCTTTGACGTGCTCGCTGTGATGTTGTAGGTCCTTCGAAAAGAGCAGGATGCTATCTTAATAAACAGTCATGAAGGTAGCTAACACCTCTCAGACTATGGGCCCTATTTTAAGTTTGGCAGATGGGAAAGCCCGTCCACCAAACCCACGATAGGGTGGCCGCTACCTACGCGCGACCTCCCCACCAGTGTTATTAAGAGTTTCCCGCTAGGTAAGCGGGCAGAAACCTGAGTTTTTAACCACTGGTCTAGCGGGAAACAGGCTACAGCACTGTCTCCGGCTCGTAATCGAGCTGGCGGCAATGCTGTAGCCTGCAGGTGCAACAGCACTCTCACAATGTCCACTATCTGCATAGCATCCTTATTAAGGGTTCTGATTGCCATAATAGAAGCATAATCTCTGCCTTAGAAAGAGCTTTTATATCTTTCTTAAGATTGGTTTGTTGTGCATCTATTGGTAAAGTCAAATCAATCAAGACTGTAGTGGCCATAAGCCATTTCAAGACAAAACCTAAAGTGTCTATCAATTCTTCCTTTAACAATTTGGTGAAAGCTTTGTCAATAAAGTGCAATTGACATAGAGCTAAGCATGTCTGAAAGAGTTTTGGTTCCCCTGCAAATGTATCTGTTGGAGTTAGATTGTTCAGAATGCCATTCAACTGGCATGCTCCCCTCAAGGAGCTGCCAAGGTATTTGCTCCATTATTCTGCCATAGGAAGATGACGCTGCCTCATTGGAACATGCTGAGGAGTTTTCAGAAGTTGATATAATTAATTGATTGGGCATCATTAACAAAGAGGCTCCTCATTGTTGGGCAGTTTCAAACTAATTTTGAATTTTAGAAACGGCTTACATCATAACTCGTAATGGATTGTCAGAAGAATCCATAGTTGGTTGGGTGTGAGGCATGTGAACTGTCAGGATTTAATGGTACCTCAGAATTCTCAAAATGATAACAGCCGACAGTCCAGAGTGTCCACTTGTTCCAATTGAGGTACAACATGCGAATACTTCAAATACAAACCCATGAAAAATAGGGGATGTGATAAGACACTAGAGATACTTGTTTGGAATAATGCAACAGCATCAGGATCATCACAGAACCTTTGCTCAGTAATCTTGACAAGACACACAGAGAAACAAACTATCAGACTCCTGTAATCAAGTTGACAAACTCCAGTAATGCACAATATTAAGTCTCACCTTTCACTTGGCAGACAAGTGTTGTGACTAGCTCAGTCCTTAAAGGATACAGACCCAAAGCTGTATGCGCCAATAAAAGTCACGCTGAACAACTCAGAGGTTACATAGAGCCAGCAGTTCTTGACAAGCGTAAGGAATGCTAAGGAATGCAGGTAAGGCTGAATAATCATACAATCACAGAGGTAGAAGGGTGAGTGAGAGAAAATAAGGTAGCAGAGAAACGGGGGACACAGGGGACCAAGAAGGGATACAGATACAGAAATGATGAACTCAGCGGAACAAGACGAAACACTGGGAGATGGAGCAATGCAGCTTGCCCTTGTCTGCTGCTACTATCCCAGAGGTCACACTTCTAACCACCAAGTGAGTTGTCATATTAGCTTCCATCATCTTGTTTTCCATAAGCTTCATTCTGACCCTCCTCTGATCTCAAAAGGAAGCCAAAAATTAAAATCCTTACATTTTTCTCTAGCTTCCTTTCTAAATTAACACAATCATTGTACCAAAATATAGTGGTAAAAACATTGTGACTGCAAAAATATCGCTGGTCATCATATCAAAGGTACAAACATCATTTTTAAAATTGTATTGAATCATGTTATGTTGATATTGTATTTTTTAAGATTTGTGAATTATTATGGGGTTTTGGTAGGGGTGGGCATAACTCACATAATTTTGTGTAGCGTAGTCACATGGGACTGGCTGAGAATTTGGCAAGATTACACTAGCAGAGTAATTCTGCATTTACCACTATTTCTTAGTGCAAAAATGCTCCATCACTTCCATTTTGGGCGCAAGGAGGCATTTTTGCACTACGAAATAGGAGTAATTGAAGGAGAACACAAATGTGACCAAATGTGCTCATGGGCTAGAATTTTTCCCAACTTACTCCCGGCATTCAGCACTATTTTCTTATTGCTAAATGCCCTTTCATGTCCAAAATTGATCCATGGAAGCATTTTTGTGCTACAAAATAGAGCTAAATGCAGCAAAACATGAAGAGCAAGCACAAACAGCTGCTCACACTCGCTAAATACGCTCTTGTGGTAGGATTTTCCCCCAAATTATGTGAGAAGTAATCACGTAATTAACGGTTATTCAGCATCAAAGAGTAACATGGAGTTACCACAATTATTTCAATTACTTTGGTGTAATTGAAATTTGCCCAGGCCTAGTTTTGTGAGGTAGTGTCCTCTGTTTAAATTATTGTATTTTTTATTTTCTAATTATTTTTTCAGGAGTGCACTTTTTCTATTCATCTTATTTAATTAAAGAAAATGTATTTATGTTCTATGTTTTTGATAATTGAGATTCATATATGTTGAGATGTTTTTAGGATGTTTTTGCAGGCTGTAGGATTTATTAGGGATTGTATAGATAGGGCTTAAATATTAAGTTGATTTTCTTTTTTGGGTGGTTAAAATGTTGCTAATTTGTTTATTACGTATAAATATTACGCTTCACTTTTGGATTATATGCTTTGGGAATTTTTTAGGGAGTTCAGTTTACAATTTAATTAAAAGTATTTTGTGGAATAAAATTATTTCAATATATTTTGGTGGCCCTGGTTTTGTTCTGAGGAATATTATTTCTGGAAACACATGTTTTAAATGTAGGAAAAATGTATCTGGGTTTTCAGTTATAACAGTAGGCTCATTAATTAATACACTTCTAAAAACTGTTTGTAGAAATGGATTTGGTTTTACTATATTTGTCATTTCTCCCACCTCATTTATTCACTTTTCCCACTGTATGTGAGACTGGAGGAATGAGAGTAAATCTTTTGCTCATAATTTTTGTAGTTTCTCCAGTGTTTGAGGGATTGGAATTCGCAAAGTACATTTTTCACCTCCAATATTTCAAACATTTCAATACCATTTGATGACTCGAGCTAGAATAGTTTAATTGTTCCAATACAAAGTTGCACTTCTTGCAATGTTTCCGGGACAGGAGTTAGAATAGTAAATCTTTCTCCCTCAATCTTGCAATTTTGCAATATTTGTGGGAGTGGAGTTAGAATAGCAAGTCTCCTTCCCCCTGCCTATGTTTTGACTTTTCCCAATGTATATAGGACAGGAGTTAAGTAACATTGTTGTCTCCTCCCCATTATTTTAGCACTTTCCCCAGTGTTTCTGAGAATGGAGCAAGAACAATAAATCTTAAGTACCTCAATGTTTGCACTGTTGCCCAAAGGTTGTAGGACTGGAATTCAAGCAGTAAATCTTACCTCTCCCAATTTTTCCAGTTTCCTCTAATGTTTGTGGGACTGGAATTAGGTTATTAAGCCTTATTCCTCCCTGTATTCTTGTACTTCTTCTAAATATTTATGGATTGCAGATACATTAGCAAAGAAATATAGTAATAGTAATAATTTAATATAATTATAAATTGAACAATTATATTTGTGTTTGTTAACTTAGCAATAATAAGAATAAAGTAAGAAGTAGATTATTTCATATAAATATTTTACTTAAGCTTTAAAATCTAACATTTACATGTAATGTTAAAATAACATTTGTCTCTTAACAGAAAAGATATCACATTCAATCGCTGAAAACATTTTTATTAACAATAAAGAAATATGAAATAGCAATACTTAAAAATACAAAACAAAATTATTGTTTAAATATCTTTATTCAGACAAATATTTACACAATTTATATACAGAAATACGCATAATTAATTGAACAAACATCCTGTATGAAATGTTTCACAGATAGCAAACATTGACCAAAGCCAGACACCACATCTGAGTAGCACGTTACCGTTAATAAAGTAATTGTGGCTTGTTATGACTTGGATTAATGTATTATGAACAAAGGTTTTAGGATCGATCATATGGCACAATTAAAATATTATGCAATCCAGTAAAATATAAACAATTGTACGTTATAAGTTTAAGCCACATCTACATATATCTTTCTTAGCATTCATTATTAAGGATGAGACTAAAGCGGTGCTTGAAAATAAAGGGTTTGAACCTGCCATTACTTTATTTATTACAACCCTCAATCAATAATCGATAAACTCTTCATAAAAAGTGCCAACATTACCCAAAGACGTTCCGATGAAGACAATTGACGTTTTAGACCACAAATATTCCTCATCTCTTTAAAAAAAGGTGTGCAAGGCAACTTCTTAAAAACATAATTAAATATACACCAGGGCACGCCACATTAGTCCCAGACGTATCATCCAAAGTGGAAAAATAAGTTAAAAGTTCAGGATTTGTTCAGTAGTCAATTTGGGTTGGAGTCGAAGGAAAATGCTCAGGCTTATCATGGCCTTGTTCCACAGTATACTTTATGAAGACCAACTCGTACTCTGTTTTTGAGATTATAACTGCTAGCACTACGGACCTCACACCTCTATTACTCCATTTCCGTTTTGGACTCCAGGGATTATCTATGACCATGACCACTGTCTGCAAATTGTCTGCTTTGCGGCCTTGAAAAAGTAAAATGTGACGTAATACGTGTCGGTTGTTTTGGATGTATCAGACTGGTTGGATTTACCATTGTTTATGCAAGAATAAACCTCAATTGACTACTGTACAAATCCTAAACTTTGAACTTATTTTTCCACTTTGGATGATACGACTTGGACTTATCTGGTGTGCCCTGGTGTATATTTAATTCTGTTCAGTTCTGTTTGGTTTCACCAACCAGTATCTCCACACCTGTGGTGGCTGTGTGTGACACCGGGCTGGCACCCACGACATCTGTTAATACACCAACCAATTTTCCTCAACGGTTACTCATATGATTGGAACTGGATGTGCGAACTGTCAGGCGCTAACCACTCAAGGCTTTTTCTGTATGGAACTTCTTTAAAACATGTTTAGATAGAAATGTGTCCTAATTCTGAATCCCAGTGTGCTGTTTTTGTTTGGATTTGTCTGATTCAAAATTAAGGAAGCCAAATATCTTTCACTTTTTGCACTTCCCTCCAAAACTTCAACGAGATTTTTAATTGGTCCCTTTGATAGATGGCTTGACAGAATCTTAACAAGTGAAACCCCGCCAAATCAACCCAACTTGTTCTTAAGTACCTGAATTGTCAAGTTAGTTGTCAGGTTCAAAATGCATTTCGAAGTACACCTTTCAGTAGGATTCCACAAGGCCATATGGTCACAAGTCAATAAATCAGAGCCATATAGAACCATCAGCAGAACATTGCACTTAAAAGTGGTAATCACAGATGACATAGGTAGCCCTCCTTATTCACAATTAAATCTAAAAGCCACTACAGGTTGCTATAGCCTGCAATGAGATTAAGATGTTTCAACTATTTTAAGCGACTAGTAAAAGCTAAACCTTGGTGCTTATAAGAGTTCACTCTTTCTGCATTATTACTGAAAAAAAGAACAGAATTTTATATGGTTCTTCACAAAAATAAGAATCTTAGTTTTATCAGTATTTACTGCTAAATGATTTGGAGTTCAGTAAGAATGAAATGATGTCAGATTTCTTTGGAGGCTGTTGATGTGTAGTCAATTAAAACTAGATAATCTATGTTGATGAGGCAAGGAACGTGAACCCATCTACGTTTGGAAAGAAACAATCTTATTCCCAAGGTCTGGAAGGTAACTCCATGAAGTACAGACCAAATAAAGTCAGCTGCATGACACAGTCTTGTTTAAGTCAATTCCTGATATCAATCTTTTGAGATAAAAAGCCTGAAAGGCATACTTGCACCTGCGCCCAAAATGGAAGAATGGAGACTGCAAAGGATTGAAATGAGACCAGGGAAGATATTACAAGATGCTAATTTCTTCCAGAGGGATTATCGATCCACTGGATTAAGGCCCTCGTTATGAGTTTGGCGGGCGGAAAAGGCTGCCCGCAAAACTCCTGCGGTCAGGTAATTGCCAGTGTGGTGACCTTGCCGCGCCCCTGTTATGAGTTTCCCGCTGGGTCAGCGGGCGGAAACAGTTTCCATCCGCTGACCCAGTGGGAAACAGCCCACAACATTAACGCCAGCTCGTAATCAAGCCTGCTGCAATGTTGAGGTGCGTAGGGTGCAACAGAATCCGTCGTGCTTAGCGCGAAGGGGCTGTCCATGGGGGCCCCTGCACTGCCCATGCGGATTCACAGGCTGTGCGGCCCAGTGACCACGCTCTGCATGGCCTGACGACAATGCGTCTCATTCACTTCCACAGAGCGCAATGACGACACAGTACCCGAGTGCAGTAAAAATATCAATGCATCATGTCTTCGCTGTTGACGCATTGCTCCATCGAAGGTACTGTTTCAAGAGACCCTGCGTGGGTTCTGTAGCTGGCTTTCCCTCCATCGTGGTTGGCCTGGATTTCAGATTTTCCTCCCATTCCTCAGGACCTCAAGTAACCTTTTGACGACTAGTGACTTCCAGGCACCGTTTTGACATTTAGGTGCTCAGAAATTGGCATGGGCAGTGCAGGGGCCCCATGGACAGCCCAGTCACGCTTTTCACTGCCCAAATTACCGGCAGTGAAAAGCCCGACAGGTGGTGTCGCACCTGACACACCATGACATTGCCGCCGGCTCAAGTACGAGTCGGCGTCAATGTTGTGGTGAGTTTCCTGCTGGCCCAGCAGGTGGAAACACTGTTTCTGCCCGCTGGCCCAGCGGGAAACTCATAATAGGGCCTGTGACAGTTCTCTGACCCGCCAAACTCTTAATAAGGGCCTTAATCTTTAAAAATTCATATCACAACTTCTACTGATTGGATTTTTGTCGTTTTGGTCTTGTTTTAATCAGATAAATATTCTCTTTGTTTCTAAACTGGTGTGGAGTCTTTTGTGGTGTTTGTACTGTGTTACGATAATTTAAGTGATGCACAAACACTTTACACATTGCCACTTAAGTTAAGCCTAACTGTTTTGTGCCAAGCTACGATAGGGTGAGCACAGGTTAACTTAGGTTGTTATTTCTGACTTACCCTTGCTAGGTATGTGGTCCCTACTTGGACAGGGTGCATACTTTTGGCATTTAGAGACCCAATTTCTAACATTATTGGAAACAGTAAAGCTTCTTCAGTTGAGCAAATCAGACATTTTCTGGAACTGCACACATCAGAGGAGTTTCTGGATTCACGCTACCTTTTTTACTAGGTGCCAAATTATTTTCTTGTGACCTTGGCCTATTTTTCTATCATATATAACCAAGTTAAGCTGTTATATTCTTACTTATTTTCTTTGATCACTATTTTCAAGTCACCTACAGTTTATTATTTCTATCATGTATAACCAATTTAAACCATAATATTCTTGCTTAATTTTCTCCAATCAAACACATATATATTAAAGCGTGACATCTTTTAAAATCATTTTAGCAGCTGTGTTGTAGACTCTCTGCCCTGCTGTGCAACTTTCACAGCTTACTTTTTAAATGTTAGGAAGGCACCCTGAACCACTTAGGAGAATTTAGGGGGTGGTGAGGCCCATTTTCATGCAGTTTTACGCTTGCATTTGAGGAGGTTAAGAGATATGCAACTATTTTATTTATCATCTGGTATACCAGTTGCGTTTATTCTAGACTATAGCAAAGTGCATCTCTGAAGTAAATGGACCTTACATCTGGGTTAAACATGAAAAATAATTATCATTGATTCATGTGATTAATGTACAAGGATACTCTACAGAAATAGGGTGAACGCTGTGTTTAAGAGGAAGAAAACTAAAACTAAGATGCATATAAACATGCACAGGCTAGTCATCTCTCCTTAAATAGCGAGCAATTAAGAGCTTGGACAAAGGTGTAATCAACTGGGATCCTTTGAGAGACTAGGGAAAATGTGTGCACGGTTGTGTTGTTGAAGAACTTCGACCATTTAAGTAGATCATTCCAAAAACAAATATGTAACCGAGAAAGAAGTTTGGAATTGAGGCCAAATAGAAATTGCTCCAAAACGCCCCATTGTTCCAGCTGGCTTCTTTACTTAATATAGTTAAACCTCGTAAAGCTGGGGGCTCTCACGGCCAAGCCTCCTGAAGTACTAAAATAGGATTCTGTTCTAGACTGTCAGCGAGAAAAACATTTTTAGGCTCTGACGAAAAAAGCACTGGCATTCTAAGTAAGGAGACTAAGGTGATAAGAGCTCCTTTCACATTATGCAACATCATTTAAACTAGAGCAAACATGAAAATTTAGGACACTGTGAATTAAGACTGCAAAAGGATTCTCAGAGAAATCTGATACCTCAAAGGCTGAAGAATATTGGTCCCTATTTCAAATTACCACCCACAATCCGGTTGAAAAGTTTCTCTTTTTTTCTGCCTTCCCAATCTGGACCGATGGAGAAGTGCTGGGGCGGAAAGAGGGCTGAGGTGCCAGGGAGGAGTGTCCAGACTTCTGGTGGCATGGCATGTAGTTGCACGTTCTCTTGGAAAAAGTGATTGACCTTCCTGCAGATGGCAGTTTCCCTTGCCTGCACACCACACTGTTGTCCCTGAAGTTGGGGTGGGACTTCGTCCCCCAGCCTGCACAGAGGACAGGAGGAGCTACAATATCTGACGCGCTCTAAAGTTCCAAGTCACCCCACAGTGAGGGCCCTGCAGATGGCGGTTTCCGTTGCCCGCATGCCACATTGTTGTCCCTGGAGCTGGTGTGGGACTTCGTCTTCCAGCCTTCACAGAGGAGAGGAGGAGCCACAATCCCTAATGCGTTCTTAAGCACCAGTCATCCGGCAGCACAAGACAAGACCGGGCCAAGACAGGCCCGTCTTATCCTGTCTGAGACAGGAAGAGGCGGGGCCACACCTCTGAAATCTGTTGCTCTGGTCTCCTTGGCAGAATTGTAATTTGATTTGAACTATTGTGGCTCAGATTCACCCTGCTAGAGTTTTTTTTAATTGCCACAATGGTGAAAGGAAAGGCAAGAGGGAGTCCACAAGGGGTGATTAAGTGTAAAAAAAAGAACCCCCCAACGTGGCTAAAATTGCATGTTTAATGACATTGACAATCTCATAGAGGAGGTTGAAGCACTATTGAACAAAGACAATTTGCCTCCCACATTGACATGGGACCTAAAGTACCTGATATTTTTAAAAGGAAAAACAAGGAAACCACTGTAGCACCCAATACAAGGGGTTTACTGCTGATCGGCCGTATCACAGACCTGTATGACTACGAACTCCGTACAAATAGAGGGTGCTGGCCTTGGGGCTTGTCCACTTGATCCAGATTCACTTAAGTGTGTCAGCAACCAGTCTAGGTGGGGATACACCAGAAATGGAGCTCGTTCCTGGGACTGAATGCTCCAACTGATGTATCCCACTGTTATTAACGGAGAATGCCAATGGAATTATCTCTAGTCCTGTTCAACCAAGACATCGACCTGAGGCAAATGATAATGCAGCATGTTTTGGCTGTAACTGTCAGAATGAATTAAATGAACTGAAAGTTATTGTTGCACAATTGGTGAATGAAGTATTCTGAATGAGAACGCAAATAGGAAACTCGTAAATAAAGCTCATACATTACAATTCATAGGGAATAGGGGTGGGGAAGTGGATTCTCAGGGACTTGAGAGGGATCTGGATGTACACAATACTGACAGCGTTGGTACAATAATGGAAGGGAGCATTAGGTCTCAACAAGGTATTTTAGGGCCACATATGCAGAATTGTCAGGGTCAGAGGTCCTCACCTATAAAACACGAACATCCACATGTAAGAAATAGGGTGGCCCATTTAAATGCTTCTACACAGTTGACTACTGACTATCAAATGTTTAATCCACTGATAACCCAAAAGATTATTCGTGGGAATGGAAGGTTACAGCCACTAACAGAAGATATCCAAGGTAGGGGAGATCTAAGAAATACTCAGATGGGAAGCAAGCCTTGGGGATAGAAACTAACAATGTGAGGGGTGTTACCCAAATAGGACCCAAGAGAGCACAAAGAGGCGAGAGCAGCAAGATATATATGTGATAACTAGAACCAGTGAGAACAGGGGGACCCTGATCAGTAAAGTCACACACTGGATCGGGCAGGTCAGACAGTGCAGATCACTTATTAGATCAGACATTCGAACTGTGAGTCACAGTTATTACAACAGAAACTATGGCTACATTACCCTTTAGCTAACTGATGAATCATCTGGACGGGATTGGTGAATTCGGATCAGCGGACTCTACCCTATAATGGATCTAATATTCAGATTAAGTTTAATCTACCCCAGGAGAGCAGTTCATTAACTAGCAGAGAGAACAGGCCTTTGGTCACCAGTTGGAAATTGCTTAAGGAGGCTCCTCTTTTCAAAATGATGCAAGAGTTGAGACTAAGAGGAGGGTCTGACGAGATGAGGAATGGTCACCCCGGAAGTCGATTTTTAATCTGTAGGATGATGGCTTAAATACTAGTGTCATCAAATGGCAAGAGTCTTATATCACCACAATCATGTTTAATACTTAAGGGGGCAATCCCTAATAACACCAGGACCAAGGGCAATAGAAAATAGTACTAAACTGAAGATAATTTCCTGGAATATAGCTGGTTTGAAAGCCAAGATAAATAATGAGGAAGGGGGTAACTTTATTGACACTTTTCACATTTGTCTTCTACAGCAGACATGGGCCTCTATGGCTTTTTACAGAGTGGGGTTACAGAATTACAATGTTGAAGCTCTCCCCTCTCCATCAGGCCAACCATCTGGATGGTTTATCATTTGGGTGATACCATCCTTGAATTGAAGTATAAAAAAGCTCAATATCAAATCTACTGATGTACTAGGCCTGAGATGAACAATAAATAATGGGAAGCAGTCAGTTCTTTTGATTAACATTCAGAATAGGTTTCCCTCACAACACCAGGATTCACCTATGTTACTTGTCTTAGATAATTATTTGGAACAGGTGGAGAGGGCAAGTTATTTACTTCTGGAAGGAGATCTCAACATAATATTTGAACCTCTCAAGTAATGGCCCACCTAATGGAGGAATAGGCTGAGAAAAAAGGGCATTCCTAGCGTGGATAATACCTGTTTTCTCAGGAATAATAAAGTGGCGATGCAGGTTGCCACTCTTACACATGGGTTTGGCCTATGCGAATGTGATGGTTACACCCCATCTGATAAAGGGTTTGAGCCATACATCCAAAAAGGCTCACAGTAAAACTAGGATTGACTATATTCTTTTGGATATGACTCTTTGGTCCCATATGATGGACATGGCTGTAATTGAAAGGCCAGACAGTGATCATAACGCACTAGCTTTAGACTTGGCCGAAAAGCCCACCCTTCCCTGTAATCAAACAGAGCAAGAAATAGAGATCCCAATTGTAGTGAGTAATATTAGAAGGAAGATAAAATGGCCTCTGATTAAAAGGAATTAATAAACCTTATCCCGGATCTAGACAGTTGTTATGCATACTTTAATGAGGCCCAAGCAATTGTAGATATTTTTTACAGACTCAATAGAGAAGATTACGATTATTTTTCTAGAGGCTGGCGGGGAGCAATGCAACCAGCTCTGCTAGTGCTCTATGGAACGACCAACAGTGTAAGGCAACGAGGGAAGATTTAATGGCTGCCATTAAAAGTAGATGCAGGGGGAGTATCACTGAAAAAATACAAAATGGCACAAGTAAAAGCTAAAAGGAATTGGGAAGAGGGGATATGGAGAGATTTGCCCAAAGCTGCATTGGTAAAGGACACCAGGCAGTTTTGGCATCTGCAATCCAAAGAGACACTGCACCAGTTCAAGGAAGAAGATTTCCATATTCAGCCACTTACCTGGGTTAAGCACTTTAGTGCACTTTATTCACATCTGGCCAATTTAGAGGCTGACATAAAAGTTGTGCGTCTAAAGTGGGAACTGGGCTGATGAAGGAGGTACATCCAATTATCTTTAGCATGGATGAAACAAAGGTAAATCTCCAAGCCTTGATAAAGTCCCAGGAGACTTCTATGACTCGGAACCAGTAATATAGGGCTATATTTTTAATCAAACCTTTAACGCTACAGCAAAGGAAGTCATTATACCCGATTTGTGGTTGGGTGGAGAAGTAGTGCCTGTTTATAAGGAGGGAGATAAAGGGGATCCGGCAAATTTTAGGCCAATTAGTCTGATTAATGTCTCACAGAAGTTATTCTGTCAACAGCTATTAGCGAGGATTCAAACCTGGATGGAAGATGAACATGTTCTCCCCACACTTCAAGCGGGTTTTAGAGCACACACGAGTACTGTAGATCAAATATTCCGTTTTTTAATGATATTATGGAAATATGTGATCATTGAGCGACAACATAAATACATAGGGGGTCATTCTGACCCCGGCGGGCGGCGGTCGCCGCCCGCCTGGCGGGAACCGCCATATGGCCGCTCCGCGGTCGAAAGACCGCTGGGGCCATTCCGACCTTCCCGCTGGGCCGGCGGGCGCTAACATTGTTAGCGCCCGCCGGCCCAGCGGGAAGGCGGCCTGCAACACTGAAGCCGGCTCCGAATGGAGCCGGCGGTGTTGCAGGTGTGCGACGGGTGCAGTTGCACCCGTCGCGCTTTTCACTGTCTGCTATGCAGACAGTGAAAAGCAGGCTGGGGCCCTGTTAGGGGGCCCCTGCACTGCCCATGCCAGTGGAATGGGCCGTGCAGGGGCCCCAGGACACCCGTTCCCGCCAGCCTCTTCCTGGCGGTGAAAACCGCCAGAAACAAGCTGGCGGGAAGGGGGTCAGAATCCCCATGGCGGCGCTGATGCAGCGCCGCCATGGCGGATTCGCCCAGCCGGGGGAAATCCGGTGGGAAACCGCCGGACCCGGTTTTCTGACCGCGGCTTTATCGCCGCGGTCAGAATGGGCCAGGAAGCACCGCCAGCCTGTTGGCGGTGCTTCCGTCATTCGCGGCCCTGGCGGTTTTTACCGCCAGGGTCGGAATGACCCTCATAGTGTTTGTAGACTTACATGCTGCTTTTGACCTTATTCCCAGAGGAAAAAATGTTGGTAGCATTTGAAAAGATGGGGATGCCATTCAATTTATTACATATTTTGATAAGGCTCCACAGCAACAATTATACTCAAGTGAGGTGGGGAAGGAATGGTGAACTAACCGAATGTGTAGAAGTGAACAGAAGAGTCCACCAAGGATGTGTATTGCCTCCTACTCTGTGCATCCTATACATTAATGGGTTGATAGAAACTTTATCGACTGCAATGGAGACCCACAAACATTAGCAAACCATGTAACCTTTATTGGACTGCAATGGAGACCCGCCAAAATTAGCAAATCATGTAGTACCATTCATGCTCTTTAAAGATGATTCTTTATTAGTATTTAAGACCACAATGGGGCTTCAAAACCTACTCAACCAATTGCTGGCATCATGCATAAAATATAGGTTGGAAGTTAACGTCTCCAAAATGAAATTTATAACATTTAACCCACATAGAATATTTAGAGGTAGGATTTTGATTGGAGAGAACTATAGAACAAGTGAAAAGCTTTGGTTAACTAAGGGTCAGGTTCCCCATCTAGCTAAAAGTCAGCTTACACTGTAGCCTGTGGGTTCCTCAATAATTAAAAAGTTAAACAACTCAACATTCAGGCCAGTCACTCCAGCTTCACAGCTATAGAAATATACTGGGCACAAGGTCTAGAAGCTGCCCTCTACAGAGCAGAAGTATGGGGCTTACACAAACAAGAGGGCCTAGAGAACGTGAAAAATAACTTCAGATGTGTTCTTGCATTACCTCGCAATTCACCTTTACATCCTATCCGCTTGGGTATAGGCTGAAATAGTATTGTGCATGTGGCCGCCTTTAAGCCACTCTCCTATTGGATGCGGCTGTGGATTAGTAACTCATCACTTCCCCTGAGGCAAAAATTCCATAAAATAGGAGAACTCGGGGGCGTGGCTTCGGGCGTCATGATGGCGGTTGCACTCTAAGATTGCTCCGGACCCCTCCGTCATCCGCCCTTAGGAGCCCCTTCCATCCCGTGCCCTGTCTTCCCCTGCTGACTCCCTGAGCGTGCGCGCTGATCTTGAGAGGCTGTGCCGGCCCAGGCGCGCTCCGTGGCCACAGGTGGAGACGACTGGAGACCCGCGGTCAAGGCGCCCGAGGATTTGGACCTTCTGACCAGTGGAGAGGCGAGACACTGGTGGAGGCGCAAACAGAGGTCTCTGCCAGCCCAGCTGTTGGGGCGTGAGGCTCCGTGCACAGTGGATCGGAGGCCCCCAGAAGCGAACTGTGGGTCGTCCAGAATCCGGGTCGGTCGGGGAAGAGAACAACCCGGACCGATGTAACCCCCGGCTAGATGGGCGGTGAGCCCAACAGGAGGAGTGGGCGGCATGGACCCAGGGTGCTGCGGAGGCACGAGCGGCGGCCCTGTGCTCCATTGGTGGGAGGGCCCTGACCGCCTTGGTTGAGCCTTGGCTCTGGCATGACGGACAAGGAGGAGAGCCCGGGAGACGCGAGTGGGGCAGGTCGGAGCCCTGTAGACACGGAGTGCAGCATCCACCCTGTCCTCTGGAACCTAGGCCCGGAGCGTGAGGTAGCGATCCCCCCTTGAGGCCTGATCAGTTGGAGGAGTGACCTGGCCCTGGACCAGAGGTGCAGCTGCAGACACGAGCGGCGCAGACCCTGTGGCTGTGCAGTCCCCGGGTGGCCCCCGCTGTGCACGGACCCTAGGCTGGAGGCACAGATGCAGTGATGGAGGCCGGAACGAGATGAGAGCACGGCGACCCCTACCATCCTGGTCCGAAAGCCTGAAGTTGCCAGTGAGCTGATGAGGAGGCCCTATCAGAGGAGACGCTGGCTCAGAAGTGCCAGAGGTGGTGCACACAGGTGAGGCAAGTGAGGAGTGACTGCGAAACCTAGTGCACGTGTGTAAGGCGGAGTGGTGCCGTCCGGGCGGGCTCAGGCCAATTCCACCACCTGAAGAGGGACAGCGCGCCGGGTTGCCGCCCCAGGATCGTGCGCCAGTTCGGGCGTGGGTGCGGCTATGCCCCGGGACATCCTTGGTGTTGAGAGGGAGCTGCCCGGGCCTTCCACGCAGGGGTGACCAGTCAGTGATCTGTGGGGTCCGTCGAGCCCCGGGCTCGCGTGGCCAGCATGGGGAAGGACAAAACCGGCAGACAACCGCCAGTCTCACAACAGCGTATCAACCAGTTCACCGCACCGGCATCCTCCCTCGGGGCGAGTGGTAGGACGCCGCAATGGAGGGTGTGGGTGCAATCTTACAAGCCATTCAATCCTCATAATTGACGGTAGAAACTAAAATCGGCAAGGTGAAGGAAGACGTGGGCTTACTGCTACACGACCTGAGTTCAGGGGTGAGCCGCATCAAGGAGGTGGAGACCGGGTCTCCCGGGCGGAGGAAGAGATAGCGGATCTCAAAATTAAGGTTGCCCACCTGCTGATCCGCACAGGTGAACTACACCACAGAGCCGAAGACCCGGAGAATCGCTCCAGACGTAACAATCTGCACTTTATAGGGTTACCGGAGGGCACAGAAGAGACACAGGCAATTGAGTTTCTGGAGCGCTGGCTCAGATCCTGGGTCCCAGAACAGCGACTGTCCCCCTGGTTTGCAGTCGAGTGTGCCCTCAGGGCTCTGGGCCCCAGACCTCCACCAGGGAGACCCAGGCAGCCAATGATCGCAAGATTCCTCAACTTTAGGGATCGTGATGCCATCCTTAGAGAAGCACGGGCGCAACCCTATCTCCGCTGGGACAACCATAGAATCCTGGCCTTCCCAGACTACACTCAGGATGTGCAAGCCAAACGTTGCTCTTATGAAGGAGTCAAACAAAAACTTAGGGCCATGCAGCTGACCTACATGCTCATCTTCCCTGCGCGCCTCAAGGCCCTCATGGATGGGAAATCATTCTTTTTTTACTCACCGGAGGTTGCGTGGGACTGGCTTGTGGAAGAGCACCAGGCCGAAGGTTAAATTCCCGGGACCATGCACCACTGAGCTGCCGAAAATACGTAGTGGGCGCAGACGCACCCAGTCCCACCGACGGAAACGGAGCAGACTGAGTTGCTTACCTGCAAGTGGAGAACCGCCAGGTCTGGGTCCTCCGGGCGGGCAGACCGACCCGGATGGCGCGGGGTAAAACAGAACTGCACCAAGCTGTGAGGATGATCACCTTAGCCAGACCCCCTCGCTGACCTAACGCCATGACTGTGTAGATTCGGGATGGGATGGAGGGAAGAGAGTGAAGTGTGGGACAGTCCCCGGCCCTGAGAGGGACGCGGTGCGAGGGGCTGCAACATTTCAGAACTCCGATTCTATGGAAGGGTCCACCACTCCACACCAATGACTGACACTTTGATTTTGAGGTTGTTGTGGGGTTTGCTGGGGACAGATGCTTCAGGGTTGGACGTATGGGAAGGGGGGCAGCTGGGGGTTGTGGAGATATAACTTTACGGCAAGTTATTGTCCAGTTGTGGTTGAATGTTAGTTGTATTAACCTTGTTCTTTTATTAGGTCACACCACAGCACTGGGGCCAGCGCGTCACATGTCAGTATCAGTTTCCCGCGCATATCAGAAATCTCAAAACAGGTCCTCTCCTGGAATGTTAACGGACTCTTAGATAAAATCAAATGCTCCACGGTCTTTAACACACTCCGCCACTTCGCTCTTAATGTAGTCTTACTTCAAGAGACGCACTTGCTTGGCACCAGGTATACCCAAGAGATGGTTTAAAGAAATGGATGCTGTGGCGCATAAAATTTCTATGGTATGACTCTCGCCCCCGACTTGCGTTCCACACCTGCCAAGGAGATGTGTATGAAGGGGGGTTGGGGATGTCCAATCTCTACCTCTACTACTTAGCAATGCACCTACTGGTGGTTAATGATTGGCTGGGGAGCGGTTGGTCAGACCCTGCAAATCAACTCAAACTCCTGACTATGGGCTTCTCAGGCCTATTCGGGATGCTGTATGGGAGCCCCCTGCCATGTAGACTCCCAGAGGTGACAAGAGTGGTCCTGGAGGGGTGGAGAGCGGCACAGAGGGTGACGGGCTGGTGGCAGCGACTTACCCAGTGGACTCCGCTGTGGCACGGGACATGGCTGGGAGAGGTCGCAGCCCTGGAGGGGTTTCAGAAGTGGGACCTTATAGGTATTTCACTTTTGGGAGACGTTTGGGTGGGTTCTCACATGCGATCCTTCCAAGAGCTCCAACTGAGGTACTCGCTCAACAACTCCCAATTTCATAGATTCCTGCAGCTCAGGCATGTGTTAGGTGTACACGTTCCTTCCGGCACGACTCTCCCCAAATTCAGCCCGTGGAGGCCAAATCCTTGATCGGTAGCCTAGGCAAGGGGGGAATGTCTCGCATATACAGCATCCTGGTCACAAATACAACACAGGTGCCCAGCAGACTTCGAGAACGATGGGAGGGCTGGTTGGGCCGCTTAACGGACGAGGACTGGCGAGATGCATTGATGGCCCCCAGAACTTTGACCATGACCTCCCGCCTTCGTGTTGTGCACACCTAATATCTACACGCTGCTTACCTCACGCCCGACAGGTTATACAAAGTGGGTCCCAGACCTCACGCTGCCTGCCCCCACTGCGCGAGCCCTGACGCTGACTTTTAGCACATGGTGTGGAGATGCCCACGTATAGTGACCTATTGGTGTGCAATTGTGGCTGAATTCTCTAGAATCCTGCAGGTGGAGGTGGAGACCGCCTGCTACCACTCCTGTTGGGTGTCCTGGAGGGGGTGGGGTCCGGTAGGGCAGACCGGGCTTTCCTGGATGTGGCATGTCTGGTGGCAAAGAGAGATATTGTAGCTAGCTGGAAGGCAGAGTGGGCTCCGGCACTTGGAGGACTTGGCTGAATCCAACATGTCTGATCTTAGCTGTGAGACAGCTAAAAGACGCAATTAGGACTCACAATAATGGCCGTACTGAATGGTTAGTTTTTGCACTTTCCAAATTTTTATTATAAGCCTGGCGAGTAAGATGCAAGGTTTCAGGAATGTTTTAAGTACAACCTGTATTTTTACTCGTCTAACTTTTACCAGGAGGGTATTAAAACACTCCCTATGGGAAGTTTGTAAAGTTTGTTTATGATGGTTTCAATATTAAGTAATGGATGCAATGTTAAAAAAATTAAATAGAAGTAATGTCAGAATTATTTTAAACACTTGGAACTATCTTGTATTTAATTCTCAATGAATTACTGGCTTTGTGATTACTATAAGGCACATGCAGTTTTACTCTTGAGAATACTGTATTAAGATCTTGCAATATATGTTTAAAAATTGCTGCTAGCCATCATAAGTAGTACTATAAGGAACATTCACTTTTTGTTTGTGAGAGTTCTGTAGTAAAATTGTGCAATAGGTGTTTAAAATTGCTGCTAACTACCATAAGTACAGTATAAACAAACTTATTGGTTGTGAGTGTACTGTATTAAAGAGTGTATTTGATGTCTAAAGCTGCTGTTAGCTACTGTAATGCATAGAGCATAATTATTGCTAACTCCACTGTGATAAGTTGAATGAGGTGCTGGATAATTAAGAATACATGTGTAGAGCTAAGACAAAAATTGATGTTACACATCCCATGTGCTGACCTCCCTTGTATGGGAGATGGATGACATTTTATGGTTTATTTTATAGATTATGTATATGTGCATCCTTTATGGTTTATTATAACTGAATAAAGAATATTCTACTACTACTACCACCTGATTCAAAAGTAAACCAGAGTGACATTTCAATGCTGAAGCAAAAATATTAACTCCATGATTAATATTTTGTTTGGTGGGGGGTGGGTGTTGCCAATAAAGATGGGCGATAGGACTTGCTCCTAGTGAACTCCGTCACCCCACCAAATTATTTTATATTCATCATGCCTCCTACTCCATTTGAGCTGTATAATGCCAAGAGTATCATCCTGATTGTGCGGGGGTCAGAGAGTGGGGGCCGTTGTTTGACCTGCTTCTCCCGCAGCTGTTTTTTTAACCTGCACGGAGTTGGCCCTCCTTGGGGCTTTAGATCGCGGTTGGCAGCCTGCATTCAGCTGGAAGCTGCTACAGTCACTGGCGCTTAAGTGACTCACAGGGTGCTGCGCAGCATTGTGGGGAGCTTTGGGCCCAGGCCTCTTCTCTAGAATTTCAGGGACCATTGTGGTGCACAGCACCTGCCCTGGTGAGCTTCTGGTTTGGTTGCCGATCCTAAGAGTGAGCAGTCTGAGGTGCTTAGCTCGGCCAGGTGGAACTCACCATCTGACAGCCATCGGAGTCGGCCTCTGGCCATCACGCCTGTATACCTTAGGGTCTGGCTTGCCTGCATCAGGCCCAGCAAAGGAGTGCAAGAGGAGCAGTGGAGCTCCTTCCCACATCATTGCAACCACAGTAGATTGCTGTCATTGTCTTTGGTGGGTTGCTGGCCCATATTGTGAAGCCTATTTTGTGGCCTGAGCCCCGCACCCAGACTTCCCCTACTGCAATTGGTGATGCCCAGCTTTTAATCAGTGGGTTAGTGCAGCATTGAGGAGTACGGCTAGTGGCCCCTGTTTCTACTGCTCTCCATGAGCCTTGCGGCAGCCTGTGCACAGACTGTTTGGCGAATAACCCTGTGGAGCGCATGCAAGGCGAGCTGCATCCAGCACTCTGTCCGGGTAGGTGGAACCCATCATTCTGCAGCTCAAGACCCCCTATGGATGACGTTTGGGCCTGTGCTCAATTAGAGCGAGCCCCGCAGGCACTGACAGCTGTGCAATAAGACCCTTTCTCTTGTATTGCTGTGAATACTAGTGCTTTCCCAGTGGATATACCTGTGACCTGTGTGGGCCCACTCTTCCCGGGGCTGCTTGGTGGAGATTTCTCTGGTTGATGCTGAAGCTTCCTTTCCCACTACGAGGAGCTGCTGTGTGTCACTTGACTACTGGGTAGGTTTCGGTTCCCCTGGGTAACAGGTGTGGAGTGCCCAGGGGGCCTAGGGCTTGAAAGAGACCACCACAGGGCTCTGGTTTCTCTCCCAACAGACGGCTTGGCACCTGAAGGGGTCGGGTGGCCTTGTCTGGGCCTCTTGCCCCTTCTGTGGCTGTTCCTGTGACTGGGCACTCATCATGTGGGGATCGGAATATCCTTGGGACACTATACAACAAAAATCAAGATACACTGTTCCAAAAGAAAGAGACAGGAGGATGGAGAAGTCCTAATTCTAGGAGCAAGAGTCCTCACACACCCAAATGGGTGTCATGCTTCATCATCGGAATTGCTCCTCGTTAGACCGGCGCTGCAATGTCTGACGGGCACCCCCGTAGGGGGGCTCTTTGCCGGAGATCTTTTCTCGATAACGCCAAGCCCCCAAGAGTGAGCTTGGAAGGAAAAAGGAGAAAGGAGAGATACACTAAAGGTTAAAATTGGCTCAGGACCCAAACCTAGGGGTAACAATTTTATTAAACCATGGAGGGTGAAGGCCAAGATTAAAAACAATGAGGAGAGTGAAACGAGGATAGTGATCAAAACACTCTCAGCCACACTTATTGGGAGAAGGGAGGTGAGGAAGATGAATAAAAAAAACTTAGTGGCATTATTCTGCTTTTTCAGCCTTTACTAAAAAAAGGAGATCATCATTGGGGTTTGAATTAAAGAATGTCATCCAGTTCATGGTCTTGAGGAGAACTCTAAATTGTTGGGTTCAAAAAGCATCAACATTTTAAACAAGGGAGTCGGTCTAAAGTTTGCTAGGGAAAAGGGAACCTTAAGACCTGAAAATAATCCAGGTCTCTTTCGTGCCCAAACTAAAATAAAATAAAATAGAAAAGGAGTTCTCCCAACCCCTCTGTTCAGAGTGTAGGAGTGTAGACTAAATGTAAAAAGTGTTAGCTCCTCCAATTTTCAAACATCGAACTGGGACACTTCATTTGAGTAATGTTTGATTTGTTTATTGTGTTTTGTTGAATTTAATGGTGTTTAATATTGTCATTGTGTATGAATTTAATTATTGCCGATCTATGTTTCACCAAAAAGTGTCAGCTGATATATGTAGGTCAATTGTTTAGGGTGTCATGGTCAAAAGTATATTTTTTTTCTTTTGGAATGTTGCTCCGATAGGTATGATATGTTCAGTCAAACATCTTTCTAAATACCAATTGTCTATGAAAATAAATAATGTGGCCACAAGAATTCTTTTCCATGACCACTAATTTAATATGGTATCAACTAATGACAGTTATGGTACTTTTCAATAGTATTTGTTATATATAAAATTAGACAACGTTGGAAAGTGGATCACTGATTAGGGCAGGTGTATACCTACACCTATCAATAGGCCACTAACCCCCACTTAGGTCCAGTTAGGTCTCAATAAATTAAACCCAGTTCAACCCGTGGTAGTTTGGCAATGACCGACAAGGCTTAACTTAGGAGACAAGTGTGTAAAGCATTTAAAATCACAAAACAGTAAATAGTAAAAAGAAATCCAATATCAATTTATGACAATAGATTATATTTTTATCTTTAAAATAACACCTAAATGATTAAAATCATATAAGGGGAACTGGAGATGTGAATTTTAAAAGAATTAATGTTTTCTAGCACATAGAACCAACTAGCGCTGAAAGGGTTAAAAAAAGTCACACTGGACAGAGACAAAGTCCAGAGTTCAGGACACCCACGAGGTAAAACTGTTACACTTACTCACAGAAGTGTTTCTTGATTCAGGAAAGTGGTGCACAGCACCAGCCAAGGGCTCAGAGGCTCTGATTGGACTCTTGTGGTCTGGGACCACAACTTCCATAACTTCAACTTATGGAGTTGCTCCAAACATCTCCAAACTTCTGGATATTCTTCCATAGGTTCTTTTTGGGTCCTTGAAGTGTCCAAACTTGATCCAAGGTTCCAGAAGCTCTTAGTTACTCCTTGGGAGTTGGGACTACAATTCCCAGAATGCACCTGGTCTGAATCCTCAAATGGCTACTGAACACTGGTCGGCTGTGCTCTGCTTGCAGGACACCATACTGGGTACTCTGGCCAGCTCCCTTGTACCTGTAGCAAACACGGAGTCCCTTCTTAAAGCAGTAGAAGACAGGCAAAGTCCTTTTAGTGGTGAAGCCCAAGTGTGCAGCTGGTGCAGTCCTTCAGGGTGCAGTGTCCAGGTGCAGGTCAGGGGTCCAGCAGGGCAGTCCTTCTTCTGCTTCTTTGTCTTGTTCCTTGTAGGGATCTGAAGAGTGGGGGCAGCTCTGCCAAATTTATCATTGCTCCTGGGGTAAAAAGCACGGGGCCCGACTGTCCGATCACAGACAAGCCACTTCCCCCTTGGATGACCACTTCCTGGGAAGTGTGGCAAAAATCAATCCCAGACAGAAACATTCTTCAAAAATCCAACATGGCTGAAACTGATTTTTGGAGGTTAGATCTGTCTGAGCCCACACACTGGTGTGGCTAAAAATCCTAAATATACCCCTCTCCTGCCCTCTCCTAATCTAATCAAGAGGGCATCTAATTGTCTGAGGTTGCAGGAAATGGGTGGGGTCCTGAGCTGCTCCAAATGTTCTTCCCTGCCTTTGAAACCCAGTTTGGCTGCTCTCACCCATCCTGTTTCACCATCTGCTGAGGCAGATTTCCTCCCCCAGGCACATCCTTTGTGTTCAGGCCAAGCCACTTCACACCTCATCAAAGCAGCCTGGCCAGGCTGCCAGAGGCTGGCCAATCAGAGAAGGGCACTACAGAGCTGAAGTTGGCAACTTTCAGGTAGAGTTATAAAACTCTTTACCTGAACTAGTTCTATTAAATCCAACAACGACAAGTTTTGGGATTTACTATAACAATTAATTTGATACCAAACTCAAGGTACCTGTCTCTTATGGGGACTTTGTTAATTAAAATAAATGCTCCCCATTTTAGCCTATGGAGGCCATTCATTACAGCAAGGGAAACACGAATTTGGCTATTTTACCTCACTAGGACTTATAAAACAATTTTTATAAAGTCTCTGCTTATAGTTACATGGCACCCAGCTCTAGGGACACACCTTAGGGGTGACTTATATGTAAACATAAGGTAGTTTAAGACTTTGGAAGTACTTTTAATTCCAAAGTTGACTTAGAATATAACTTTAATTTAAAAACAGGCAGCAAGGCAGGCTTGCCTTTAAAATGACCTTGGGCACCTCAGCAGTGCACCTATGGGTGCATCACCTGTAATGGGGTCCCTAAACCTACATGCCCTACAATATACTATGGACATATAGGTAGACTGACATAGCCAATTATAATTAGCCTAATTTGCATACTCATTTTACAGAGAGCACAAGCCCTGGAACTGGTTTGCAGTACCCAGGGCACCATCAGAGTCAGGAAAATACCAATAAAAAGTGAAAAGTGGGGGCAAAACGTTAGGGGGCCTCTACAATCAGCCCTGGTTTCTCACAGACAAGTTTAAAAGGCATATCAGGGATTACCATAGCTCATACCTTAACCCTGAGACAAAACGCCATACCGAAAGGCCATCTGCCACTCTGGTCATCACTTACTTCCCCCCGCTGGTTCCAAGGAATCTGTACGAACCTCCAGAGGGAATCTGGTATCGGTGGTCTTTCTTACCTGCCTAGTCAGCCCAGGTACACTGTGTACACATCGGCTCAAACCTCCTCAACTCCCTAGGTAGATGAGCATGGAGGAAAAGTAATGCAACACAATAGGATTCCCGGACTGCTCCACAAAGCATTCTTCAGCTCTGCAACATAGCAACATTGCTTCTCAATGGGTTGAATCAAATCCAGCAACAAGACCACATCTGTGCGTGCCAAGATCACCACTCTCTGCTGTCCACTGTGTGCAGATTGACATACACATAGCACTCAAGGGGCATGGCATGAGCACAGCTGGCCATTTCCATGGCAAATAGCGAGTAGCAGAATCACCACCAATGCAAGTACATTCAACACTGATTGGATGGATAATTGTTACTGTAATAAACTAAAAATAGGAAAACACAGTACATGTATAAAACGTTTTAATTATGTCAAATACCCATAAACCAATTATCAACATATTGTATGTTTTAATGTTTACTTAACAACACATGCTTATTTTTTTGTATTAGTATTACATTTTATTTAAAATTTTAAAATGTTTATACAAAAGAAATCATCTTTTTACACTAACTGTTTTGAATTGGTACTCTTTTTTCATGTTAATGATGGTGCAATTTTTGATATAATTCTATTGTAAAGTATTTTACTCATGTCCTCACTCAGCAGATGTTGAGCAATTCCCATTAATTCCCTTTTATCAGATCAGAGAAAAAATTCCACTATATTTTTATTCAAATTAAGTCGATTGATGAGGTTTAGTTTTAGTTACTTTGGGGGTTATTCTAACTTTGGAGGAGTGTTAATCCGTCCCAAAAGTGACGGTAAAGTGACGGATATACCACCAGCCGTATTACGAGTTCCATAGGATATAATGGACTCGTAATACGGCTTGTGGTAAATCCGTCACTTTTCCGTCACTTTTGGGACGGATTAACACCTCCTCCAAAGTTAGAATAACCCCCTTTAAGTGTAAGTTTTTGCTTATATCATTTGTTAGCAAAGATTAGTAGATAAAATGATATAGTCAATATTTTTGCAGTGATTCTATTTTAAGTCAATACTTCAATATTTGTGTTGTCAATATTATTTATTTTACACAAGGTCAGTTAAAAGTCAGAGTTTTTGTTGTAAAGTTAGGCAATAATAATTCTTCATCACAATAATTATGTTGTTGTGAGATATAACCACAACAATTACAATCCAACATCAATCCGGTAGAAGACTCAGGTACTGCTCTGGAATAAGTAATAGCCAATAAACCAGAATTTGAGAAAAGCTACTAGACTGTAGTCATTAACACTAGGAAAATCTACATTTTATGACAAGACCGGAGGCTCCTATTATGCGAGTTTAAAGCAAATTAATGAAATTGGTAGAGATATTATCAAAAGGTTTACAGTAAAAAATCCTGAACACATTATCGTTAGACCAATCAGCGGATCTAAGAATGTCCTCAAGGCGGGAACCCGTCCAGAAGGCTTTAGATGCCATAGCACCTCTGGAAGAGTGAGCTCCAAATCTGGAGGTGTCAATGCCGGCCAAAGACATTACCCATTTAACCCAGCGGGCTAAAGTAGCCAAGGACACAGGCCGATAAGGTCTCCTGAAAGAAATAAGGAGTTGTGGAGTTGAGGACGTTCTTAAATGAGCTGTCATCTGCTCATAAACTTTCAGACATTGTGCAACACATAATTTGGGTTCGTCCGGGAAATATGGATAAAAAACAGAATGCAAATTTGTTTTAGTTCTGCAAGATATAGTACATAGTACACCAGAAGGAGTAAATTGCCTATAAGAAATATCCAAAGCTTTAACATCAGAAAGACACTTAATAGAAATGAGACATAACAGCATGGTGAGTTTTGCAGATAACATTTTCAAAGTAAGAGAAGAATTATCAGACCATGCAAGAAGGAACTTTAACACTACATTAACTTCCCATAAAAACCTATACTTAGGTAAAGGTGGATTAGAAAACTTTACTCCCTTTAACAGGCGACAAATAAGTGGGTGTTCACCCACGGGTTTTCCATTGACGAACTGATGACTAGAGGAGAAGGCTGATCTGTACAGATTAATAGTATGAAAAGCTTTGCCCTTCCTAGCTTCGGCGGCAAGGAAGTTCACAATAAAGGGACATCTGCTGAAAGGGAATCGATGTGTTTTCCCAAACACCAGCTGTGCCATAAAGCCCAGGCTGACTTGTAGGCCTTTCTTGTCCCTGGAGCCCAGGCCTGTCTGATATATTCCGTAGCTTGCGCCGAAATGAGAGGGAAAGATGGGGAATTCCTGAAATTTTCCATGCTGAAAGATAAAGAAGCTTGTCCAAGACAAGACTGTGAGGACGCTGAAGGGGGTCCAAAAGGAGATCCAGAAAAGGAGAAATAAGGAAAGGACAATCTATGGCAAGTTCTAGAAGAGTTGGAAACCAAATCTGGGATTGCCAAAAAGGAGTAATTATGATTAGAGTGGCATGTTGACGTCGGACTTGCGCTAGCACCCTGCTGATCATAGCGAAAGGGAGGAAAGCGTAAGAGTGGAACTTGGATCAATCTTGAAGAAATGCATCTGAGGCCATAGCCAAAGGATCCGGACGCCAACTGTAAAATAGAGGAAGTTGGCATTTTAGGTGAGATGCGAATAGATCGGTCGACAAGGGGCCCCATTTGTGCTGTAGAAATTGAAAGATCTCGGGATGGAGTTTCCAATCGCTTGAATCACGGAGATGACGAGAGTGCCAATTGGCGATGGAGTTGAGGGTTCCTGGAAGATACTCTGCATGAACTGAAATTTGGTTTGCAAGGCAGAACTCCCAAAATCCCTTTGCTAACTCTGCTAGTGGTTTGGATCTTGTGCCTCCGAGATGATTTATATAACGGACTGTCGAAATGTTGTCCATCCTGTGAAGGATAGCACAACGAACCTTGTCCTTTGCAAGGCTTCTGATTGCAAAGGAGCCTGCAAGCATCTCTAAACAATTGATATGCAATCTGGACTCCTGTAATGACCATCTACCCCCAGTCGAGATTGGACCACAATGGACTCCCCAGCCTGTCAGACTTGTATCTGATTCAAATACAATATCTGGGGCTGATGGAAAGATAGCTCTTCCGTTCCAGGCATCTAAATTGTCTATCCACCATTGCAATTCTGTGCGAGAATCGTGATCTAGAGGAATGGAGTCTGCGTATGAAAGGCCTCTGTGCAAATGTTAAATCATTAGACGCTGAAGGGCCCGGTAGTGTAAGGGACCGGGGAATATGGCCTGTATGGAAGAGGAAAGAAGACCGACTACGCAGGCGAATGTTCTTAGAGAAATGTAAGGATGAGGTAAAATCGGAAGAATTTCTGACTTTATAGATTTTATCTTTGCGGAAGGAAGAAGCAGGGTAGCCGAAAGAGAATTGATTTGGAAACCTAAGAATTCTATAATTTGGGTAGGGCAAAGAAGGGACTTCTCTTTGTTGATGATGAAACCCAAGTCCGAAAGAAGTGAACTGGTTAGGTTGAGGTGAGTTAGAAGCAATTGCGTAGATTGACTCATCAGAAGAATGTCATCCAGATAAATAAGAAGTCTTACTCCCTGAGGTGAGCCACCACAGGCTTCAATAGCTTGTTGAAACACCATGGAGCCGATGAGAGACCGAAAGGTAGAGACGTAAAATGAAATGCTTGGTCTAGCCACTGGAATTGGAGGAACTTCCTGTGTTCTGGGTGAATCGGGACGACTAGATACACGCCTTGTAAATCTAGATGAACCATCCAGTCGTTCTGAAGAAGAGAATCTCTGAGATGGAGGATAGTTTTCATCTTGAAGTAGCGGTAAACCATAAACTGGTTGAAAAATTTGAGATTGATGACCAGTCGTATTTTCTTGTTCTTCTTTTGGACTAGGAAAATGGAGCTGGTAAAACCGGAAGGATCGAGACGAGTGACCGCAATAGCTTGTTTTTGCAGAAGGGACTGGACCTCTGAAGAAATTAGAGCGGACATGTCTCTAGAAAAACGTGGAAGAGGAGGCAGAAGGACTTGAACTGGAGTTGAATAAAACTCTATCATATGTCCTTGAACTGTGTTTAGATCCCATGGGTCTGAGGTAATTGATAACCAATTTGGTATAAAATGACAAATACGACCACCAACGGGAAACTGGGAAAAGGATTGATTTACCTGATTGATTGGTATTCCTGGGGTTCCTGTAACCTCTGGAGCGGAAGCCTCTGGCCCTTTGTGGGTAAAACTGTGGTCGGAAATCCTGGTAGGCTGAGTTGTAAGCGCCGCGGGAGCCTTGATTGTAGTAGTAAGAGCGGCTGGCAAAGCGGCTCCTGCCTCTGCCGGCCCTGGCGAAAACCCGCTGATTAAACATTTTCTTTAAAGACTGTTGAGCCTTATCCAAGGAGGTGAAGGTGGCTACGTATTTGCCTAGTTCTTTGATAAAGCTGTCGCAAAACAGAAGACCCTCTGTTTTTACTTGGGGTTGGATCGTCGCCAAGTTGACGAGTTTTGGGTCTAATTTAAGTAGGAGACCTTTACGCCTTTCTTGATAAAGGGCAGCATTCGCATTTACGAGAAGACAGACCGACCTCTGAACCCATAATGAGAGTTCTTCAGGATCAAGAAGGGAACCATCGATCCTGGCGGACTCAGCGATGTCAAAAATGCGGGTGAGAGGACCAGTGACATCCAGCAACTTGTCCTGGCAGGAGGACCAGGCTTTGTCAATGCCTTTCCGAGGATCTTTGCCGAATTTAGTGAAGAATGTTAGGATGGATTGATCGATGGAAGGTGTCACTGAAGACTTGTATGCAAGAGAAGGGCGTGAACACTCAGATTTGAGCTTGGCCCTTGTTTGTTTATCCAGGGGACTGAAAAGCTTGGCAAACACAGTCACCCACATGAGGAGCTGGAAACCATTCAGTAGAATTGGGGTGCAAAATAAAGGAGGGATCAAACATCAGTAAACCCTCGCAGTCTAGAAGATGTTTAGGGTTAGAGGGTTTGGAGGAAAATTTGGATTTCTTTGCTGCAGGAGAAGAACAGAGATCATCCTGGTCAGAGGGGTCAACATCTGAGCTTGCGTCAGGCAAATCATCATCAGTGTCCTGTATGGACGAACTCACCAAAGGGGACATGATATGCTTGGTTTTGGATTTTCGTTTCTGAGAAACATTCAAATTATCTAGATTTGTATTCTCCTTAGACGGAGCCTTTTGAGGAACCGCGTCCTCTGCCATGGGTGAGGGAACCTCACGAATCTTTAGTGCCAATTTATGATTACCTTTTGTCTGAGCAACGGGAGAAAGGCACTGTCTGCATTCCCCTGCAGACTGGGTAGATATGGTTTGATTCAGCATCTTGAAAACTGACGATTCCAGGTTTTGGGATAATTTGTTAATGGAACTGTTTACTGCCTGTTGGACTGAATTCTGTATAAACACGTCAATATCCTGCTTTATAGCAGAAACTTCCTCAGGGTCAACCTGAATGGAAGAGGAACTGTTGTATTCCATGGTGACCGGAATGGAAAAAACAAAAAATCACCAAAAACAGGCTAGAGGCAAGCAAGGATGGAAAGAGTTAATCTTTCTGCAAGGGAATGAAAGAGCCCCGCCTCTGGGCGTGTATCTTGTAATCTTACTGCCGTCACAAACAGGAACTGAAAAGGCAAAGGGCTCCGGAGCGTCTCAGGAGGAGGTAAGGCACACGGAGGCTCCTCGTTTCTGACGCGCAGACCGAGAAATGCCGGTCTGACACGTTAGAAACAGTTGGAGCCGTTACAGAAAGCGGAGCGCGCGCGAGGCCAGCACAAGCTAGGAAGGCTTTGAGGAAAAAGAATAAACATATGCGGCAACTTGCCAGCTGCACAAAACAAACTGTACACAGCAGAACTCGAGAGACGCGCGAAGTGCGCCTCGTTTTATAAAGAAAAACACATTAACAGTACATTAAAAACGTAATTAAATTCACACAAATAACTGAAGCGCATAATGAAACAGTACTTAACTTGGCTGCGAGCAGCAAGAAAAGAGGGCTGTTCGCAGTCAAGTTACGTCATAATGGCGTACATTGGTGTTTATTGGTTCTTGTTAAAATGGACTACAAATCGTTTCCTATTGGCTCGTTTCTCTTCACCTATGGGATTTGAAGTTTTTCTTCACTTGCTGCTGTTTCATAAAGCAAGAAAAGATATGCATAATAGGTGCCTCTGGTCTTGTCATAAAATTGAATGCATCTCCGGACAAGTTCTCATACACTTCTTAAGGACAGAGGCTACGTTGGAGGGGAGACAAGCATGAAAGATTACTGATTTGGTTGCTGAAGAAAGAGACCCAGAGACAGCCTACGATTTATATTTTTGATCAGAATGGCAAGCTACAGAGTACCCAGTCAGCTTTTACTGCAGTTTTTAAATCTCACTTACAATTGTAATATACTGGAGGTAAGAGTACAGGCCCTCTCCACATCAAGGGAGATAGCTGTGGATGACTGTAGGGCAGCACAAGATATTCAACTGTTCTATTTTCAGCTAATAAAGAATGGCAGGACACCTGGATGTAATGGGCTTCAAAAAGAGTTTAATTGCACTTATTCTCAAGAAATTAGATTTAAATTGCTAAAACACCTATGCAGATAGTACACGGTTCATTGATAATCCTTTAGGAATATGGAAATGTAGATGTGCTAAGCTGCAGCACATATGTCCCAAGGGACCACGCAAAGACATTGCAGGGGAGATAGTCTTTACAATGCTGTTTTCAGAACTATATGTGTTTACCACGCATTCTTTACCACATATGTACCCTTACAACAAAAGGTAAGTATATTTAATATACGTGTGTGTGCCTATTTATTTATATATTTATATATTACCACCCTTACCACCCTATTCCCTTACGTACCCCTAAATTTCATATATATATATATATATATATATATTATTTGGGGTAGGTAAGGGTATAGGGTGGTAAGGCTGTTAAAATATATATATATGTATATATATATATATATATATATATATATATATATCTATATTTATATATACATATATACTCACACATACATACACACATGTATATATATATATATATATATATATATATATATATATATGTATATATATATATATATGTATATACACACATCTGTATATATATATAGAAATTCACAGAAAAAACAAGGGTTATAGAGACATAGTTAGGAAATAGAATTTTTAAAAAACATAGACATTGACTTAAAAAAACAAAGGATACACGGATCTTATAGTTAGGCTCACATTTAAAATATACGAAACTACAGAAATTCACATGTTATAGTTGGAGTTATCTCAAGTAACTATAACTCGTGCCCTAAAGTAACTATAGCTTGCACACCCAAGAGACAAAGGTTTTTCATAAAAATCTTTACTGCAAATATTACATTGATATTATCAGTGATGTTATGAAAGACGTCATGAGTGCCGTAATCTGTGGGATAATTAGCAGTGCATGGCGAGTGCGCAATTTATGTTTACCTTAGGGCATGATTTATAGTTACTTGAGATAACACTAGCTATAACAGGTGAATTTCTATGGTTTGGTATGTTTAAAATGTGAGCCTTACTACAACGTCCCTGTAACTTTTGGTTAAGTGAATATATAAACCACGCAAGCTCTACATATATATATATATATATATATATATATATATATACATATATATACATACATATATATATATATATATTTATTCATATATATATATATACATATGTAGAGCATGCGTGGTAAAGGCTTGCATGGTGAAGACAATGTGTGGTGAAGGCACTGCATGGTAAAGGCATGCATTGTAAACATGTTTGGTTATGTCATACAGACACATTACAGAGCTTAATGTTTTCTGATTGGGTTTGAGGTGGCCAATTGCTACTTTCTTCAATTATGCTGGCTTGTACCCACCCAGAGATAAAGATGGACAGACTGAAATTGCAATATGCTAAAAGGGTCCCAGGAGTACCAGACATGGAACCTCCACCATCTATCAAATAGAAGTGCCGCAGGAAGGGCCAACTCGAATTTCTATAGCAGCCTTCTCTCCTTTGTTCTCACTTCACTGTCTAAACAACTTCACCCCCAACTTGTGCACAGGAACAGGTCAAGGACATCTACATGGAACCCATAAGCCTTCATCACTCTGCTTCGCTAAGTCATGCACATCATACACTTGGATGGGATTAGGTGACAAGACAGGGTATAAGTCTGATTGCATATTGGAGAGACAGTCTCAGCTAGCACCAACTAAAAAAACAATTTTTTAGTGAGTGAAAACACTTCAATTTAATGAATAGTGATGGAAGATTTTAAAATGAGACCTTTTCTTTTTCCTGCGCCAACTCCCCTTAAAGATCCTGCCCCAAGGTTAGGATAATCCAGACTATGGCCCTCATTACAACCCTGGCGGTCGGTGTTAAAGCGGCTGTAAAACCGCCAACAGGCCGGCGAAAAAAAAAATGGAATCACGACCATGGCAGAAACCGCCAACATAGACAGCCACTTTAACACTCCGACCGCCACGCGGAAGAAACAAACACTGCGGCGGTCACCGCCAACAGACAGGCGGAAGACAATGTACCGCCCACACTATTATGAGAGGCCAATCCGCCACCTTTTCCGGGGGGGAACCAACGCGAACACAAACACGGCGGAAACAGGACTTGGAAGGGAAAGCACTCAACTCTACACATTCCACGAGGAACCAGGACGCCATGGAGTTAGAACTCCAAATACTCCCTGCAATGGTATTCCTGCTCCTCTACCAGGAGCACGAAAGACAGCGGTGACGACCACGGTGAGTACTGCACCTACAACACAGGGGAGGGGGGAGGGAAAAGAGAGTGACACACACACGCAACACGCAACACCCTCACCACCACCCTCAACCACAACACCATACACACAAATACATGCTGCAACATTACATTTACACCCCCCACCCCCCTTTCAAGAACGCAAGGACAAAAGGAAATGAGTTGAACAATTGTAATAAATAAAAATCCATTAGTCAAAACTTGAAATACAGTATAAACAATTATGTACACCAACTGCACAAGTCCGGATAGTGCACCATTCATAGTCCGTGGACCACTGGGCCCAAAATGCATGGGCGAGGCCCACACTCGATACCAGACTCCGAACGGAAAGAACACTGCAGGGGCATCAGATCGAAATGAAACGGGCACCTCAGGGGAAGGGAAGGGGGGTCATCTCAGCTGGATGAGTGCACGATGCCAGCTCCACAAGGGGGCCCCATGCCCACTGCTGTATCCTGGGGAGTGCAAAGCCACAGTCTCTCAAGTCTCTCCAGTGGGTGGTTTGCCCACTGCTTTATCCTGGGGAGTGCAAAGCCACAGTCTCTCAAGTCTCTCCAGTGGAAGGTTTGCTCACTGCATTATCCTGGGGAGTGCAAAGCCACAGTCTCTCAAGCCTCTCCAGTGGGTGGTTTGCCCACTGCATTATCCTGGGGAGTGCAAAGCCACAGTCTCTCAAGTCTCTCCAGTGGGTGGGTTGCCCACTGCATTATCCTGGGGAGTGCAAAGCCACAGTCTCTCAAGTCTCTCCAGTGGGTGGGTTGCCCACTGCATTATCCTGGGGAGTGCAAAGCCACAGTCTCCCAAGTCTCTCCAGTGGGTGGGTTGCCCACTGCTGCATCCTGGGGAGTGCAAAGCCACAGTCTCTCAAGTGGATAACAGTCTCCACTGGTTCTGGTGGGAGCTTGGTGCCCAGAGTGCTTCATCCTGCCAAGGACTGAGGTAGTGGATGCCTTTCTCCACTGGTTCTGGAGGGGGCTTGGTGCCCAGAGTGCTTCATCCTGCCGCCAAGGACTGAGGTAGTGGATGCCTTTCTCCACTGGTTCTGGAAAGGGCTTGTTGCCCAGAGTGCTTCATCCTGCCAAGGACTGAGGTAGTGGATGCCTTTCTCCACTGGTTCTGGAGGGGGCTTTGTGCCCAGAGTGCTTCATCCTGCCAAGGACTGAGGTAGTGGATGCCTTTCTCCACTGGTTCTGGAGGGGGCTTTGTGCCCAGAGTGCTTCATCCTGCCAAGGACTGAGGTAGTGGATGCCTTTCTCCACTGGTTCTGGAGGGGGATTGGTGCCCAGAGTGCTTCATCCTGCCAAGGACTGAGGTAGTGGATGTGGTACTCCACTGGTTCTGGAGGGGGGTTGGTGCCCAGAGTGCTTCATCCTGCCAAGGACTGAGGTAGTGGATATGATACTCCACTGATGGTGGTGCAACATGCAAGCTGCCCAGGCTCCTGGAACTGACCACCAGCCTCGTACGACTGACCAATGGGGATGGCAGCCATGTCTGCGGTGGTGCCACTGGCTCAGGATGTTGCAGGCCGCTGGCGGTGCTGGCGGCGGTGTCTGTGGCATCGGTGCTGGCGGCGGCCTCTGTGGCATCGGTGCTGGCGGTGGGCTCTGTGGCGGCAGTGCTGGTGGCGGTCTTTGTGGCGGCGGTGCTGGTGGTGGGCTCAGTGACTGCGGTGCTGGTGGCGGGCTCAGTGACAGCGGTGCTGGTGGCGGGCTCAGTGACTGCGCTGCTGGTGGCGGGCTCAGTGTCGGCGGTGCTGGCGGCGGGCTCAGTGACTGCGGTGCTGATGGCGGTGCAGGTGGCGGTGCAGGTGGCGTGCTGGTGGCGGTCTTGTCCGCCGTGCAGGTTGGCGTCGACGTGGACCTGCCCTTGATTTTCTGGCCCTTCCCCACCTTGGATGGTGGCGCACCTGTCTTGCCACTATCCACTTTTGTTTTGCCTGAGCCCTTGGTGGCAGGTGTTTTTGCCTTCTCCCCTCCGGGATGTGGGCAACTTTTTTACTTTTGGAGGTGGCAGAATGTCCTTGCCCTCGCTCTGTGGAACACTAGCAGCCCTGTTGCTTGACGCACTCCAAAAGCCTGCAGTTGCTGGCACCACTGTGCCCGGTGATGTGGTGGCTGAGGTGCTGGGTTGGGACCTGGAAAGGCGGGCCCTAGGGGACGAACGGGGGGGGAGGTGTAGGGAAGAGGTCAATATTAGACAGAAAAATCTTTTTAGACACACTGGGACGGGTAGATGGATGGGGTTTGGGAGTGGAGTAAGAGGTAGTGGTTGTAGGAGGTGTACGTTTGCTGACTTTGGGTGAAGGTGCATGGGCTGGAGGCTGTTGTTAGGTGGATGGCTGTTGGGTGGGTATGTGGCTGCGTTTGTGTAGTTTGGGAGGAGGGCTCACAGACACACTGGGAGAGGACACAAGGGATGTGTGAATGGTAGTGGGGTGGTCAGTGCACGTGAGCGGTGTGTGGTGATGGGCGTGCTGGTGATGGAAGTAGTGGCTGAAGATGTAGTGCATGCAGGTGTGAGTGGAGACGAGACAGGGAGGGAGGAGAGCGACGTGGAGGAGGGGGACACAGTAGAGGCAGTGGATGTTGGTATGTGTGCATGGGTATGATGCTTGTGTGAGTGCCTGTGGGATGTGTGGTACTTATGTTTGCCAGAGCCACCCTTGTGTGTTGAAGTGTGTGCATGCTGGTCTGATGGTGTGATTGGGATAGGCTGAGGTACAGGGGATTGGGTCTGGGTGGAGGAAGTTGGAGAGGGGAGGCTGGACACAGGGACAATGGCTGCCATCAGTGCTGAGGCCAGAGCCTGAAATGCTCTCTGTTGGGCTGCCTGGCCAGGATGAATGCCCTCCAGGTATGCATTTGTTTGTTGCAAATGCCTCTCTACACCCTGGATGGCATTCACAATGGTAGACTGCCCAACAGTGAGGGATCTCAGGAGGTCAATAGCCTCCTCAGTGAGGGCAGCAGGGCTGACTGGGGCAGGGCCTGAGGTGCCTGGGGCGAAGGAGATGCCCACCCTCCTGGGTGAGTGGCCACGGGACACACTCTGAGGGGCTGCTGGAGGGCGGTACTGGTAGGGGGGTTGGCGTCTGTACCTATTGATGCGGGGGGCACAGAGGGGCCCGCCACCGCAAGGAACTCCCATCAGAGGAAGAGTCGCTGACGCTGAAGTCACCTCCTGTCCCCGCCGTGGAGCTCCCCTCACCCTCCGTCCCACTGGTGGCTTCAGACTCCGTTGTCTCGCCCTCCAGGGCCATGTGGGATGCAGCTCCCTCCTGCTCTGGTGCCACTGCTCCTAAACCTGATGTTGCTAATGCACACAAGAACAGAGAGACCACAAAAAGGGGGGGGAGAAGGAAGAAAGACATGTTCAGTGCATGCAATACCACTACCGTTGGCAGACACTACAGACACAGCAGCCCTCTGCACTACGCCATGCACTTAGAGTTCCCTAATTAATCACAGGGAAATGGGGTACAAGGCCTATGCCCAATTGCTGCACACATGGAAGTCACAGGAGCCTGACTGGTGGGGTTGGGGTGCCACATAGCCTGCCTCACGAAGGGACCTTGCCTACAAAACTCGCCCTGGCCTAGGGGAACCCACAGCCCACCTCCCCCACCCAGACACCTAGTAATGCGCGCAGAGTCAGCTGAATGAGAGTGCACTCACCCCCTTATGGCTGCTGTGATGCCCTCAAGCGCCCATCCAACTCCAGATAGGCCACCGCCAGGATCCGGAACATCATGGGGGTCATGGTGCAACGGGCATCCCTCCCACGATGGGAGGCCATCCCCAGCTGGGCCTCCGCCGTCTTCTTGCTCCAGCGGCGAATGTCCTCCCATCTTGTACGGCAGTGGGTGCTCCGTCTGTGGTGAACCCCCAGGGTCCGGACGTCCTTGGCGATGGCACACCAAATATCCTTCTTCTGGTGGGCGCTGACCTAGAGGAATAGTACAGGGGAAAAGGAAAATCTGTAACCGTCCGGACCATCACAGTCATTGACCCACGTTCCCACCCTTGCCCTGACGCACATACACTCACCGTCTGCTCATGCAGGCCACAGTCCCCCCCCCTGTATCTTCCATCCACACCACTCCAAACAGGCATTGCCCATACAGCATGCTCACAGTGTACTCACCTGTTTGTCTGGAGGACCGTAGAGTATTGTGTACTGGGGGAGGACCCCATCCACTAACTTCTCCAACTCCTCCGAAGTGAAGGCAGGGGCCCTTTCCCCAGACCCATGAGCCATCGTCTCTTCCAGACTGAGGTCCCAGCAGCACTTGCAGTGTAGGTCCTCTCCTGTCGAAGGTCAGGTATCAAGTGAGTGAACAGATAGAAAATGGCGTCACGTCCGAGGCGGTGCGTACCATCACCGCCGGCGTACATCGTCATTGGCTCCTGGGACCCATAGAGTCTAATGTAAACCAATGCAGGATTGCGCCGTGGTCTTCGACCGCCTACCGCAACGGTGTACAACGCCAGCGCAGTTACCTCATATCCCCTTGTCCCACCTTACAAGTCAGGCAGCCGCCATTTCACAGGGCCACATGGCATTATTTTTAAATGCGTCACACCTATCTAGGCCTTGCATACACACAGTGACAGGCACATTGCGGATTGACAAATGTGTGCAATAATTATTTTTGTAATACCTCAGTGTTGGCTGACTCTACTCGCTGTTCTCGTCCATAGGGCACGTCCGCTGGGGCAGGTGAGGAGATGGCGGCATCCTCCAATGTGCAGACCGCTGGTGGACCTGTCGACAATGGAAGAGAGACACGTAATAGTCACCTACAGACTTGATCGTGCAACAATCCATGAACTGTGTGCCCAGTTGGAGCCAGACCTGATGTCAGCTATCCGCCATCCCACAGGAATCCCCCCTCTAGTGCAGGTCCTGTCAGTACTCCATTTCCTGGCAAGTGGGTCTTTTCAAACTACAGTGGCCATTGCATCAGGGATGTCCCAGCCTATGTTCTCAAACATGTTGTACAGAGTGTTGGCTGCCCTGCTGAAACACATGCGCAGCTACATCATTTTCCCTCAGGTGGAGGATTTGCCCACAGTGAAAGGTGACTTCTATGCCCTGGGACATATCCCCAACTTCATAGGTGCCATTGATGGGACACATGTGGCCTTGGCACCCCCGCAGGAGTGAACAGGTGTACAGAAACCGGAAGAGCTACCATTCAATGAATGTGTAGATGGTGTGTTTGGCAGACCAGTACATCTCCCATGTGAATGCCAAGTTTCCAGGCTCAGTGCATGATGCTTACATTTTGAGGAATAGCAGCATCCCTTATGTGATGGGGCAACTCCAGAGGCATCGTGTGTGGCTAATAGGTGAGGACAAGGACCCTATACCGTGTGAATAGTAGTCTGGGGTTGTCCCTAAGGGTTAGTGTGTGTCTAACAATTGTCCCTCGACATTTGCAGGTGACTCTGGGTACCCCAACCTGTCATGGCTACTGACCCCAGTGAGAAATCCAAGGACAAGGGCAGAGGAACGCTACAAAGAGGCACATGGGCGAACTAGGAGAGTGATCGAAAGGACCTTCGGCCTCCTGAAGGCCAGGTTCCGGTGCCTCCATATGACAGGTGGTTCTTTCTACTACTCACCAAAGAAGGTGTGCCAGATCATCGTGGCCTGCTGTATGCTGCACAACCTGGCTTTGCGACGACAGGTGCCTTTTCTGCAGGAGGATGGTCCAGAAGGAGGTCTTGTGGCAGCTGTGGAGCCTGTGGACAGTGAAGAAGAGGGGGCAGAAGAAGAGGATATCGACAACAGAAATAACGTTATCCAGCAATACTTCCAGTGAGACACAGGTAAGAAGATGTCACTGGCTCACACATCTCATACAATTGTTAGACCTATCATATGTCTGTCACTTTCACCCAGTGTATGGACCCTGACTTGTCACTTTGCCTTTCCATTTCGCAGATGTGGGTCCCACTGTGTGACCTCTGCTATATTACCTCATGGACTAGAGCTGTGTGATATAGGTCTGTTGACAATACAATCGACATTGCTATTTTCCTTAGTTATTGCAAATACACATTTGTGAAAGCACAGACTGACTCCAGATTTTTTTGTGATTTAAGGGTATTTCAGTGCAAAATAGTGGAGGGGGTTATAAAATGGGCAGGGGTGACGGTGGAGGATTGTCCATGGCAGAGTCCAGTCTATTTATTTCACAGGTGCATTGTCCAAAGGGGCATAGGAAGTGGAGCTAGGGCAGTTGATGGATGGACAGGGTGACGAAGTGGGACAGAAGGATGGCATTCAGGGTGGTCTCATTTCCTGGCGGGGGTCTTGGCATTGTTCTCTGTCTTTGTCCTGGATCTCAGGGACCGTTTGCGGGGTGGTTCTCCATCTGCAGGGGGTGAGGTGCTGGTGTCGTGGTCCTGTGGCGGTGCCTCCTGTCCACTAGCGCCTGCGGAGGTGGTGGGCTGTTCATCATCCAGGCTAGTGTCAGGGGCCCCTTGTTGTGCCACAGTGTCCCTCCTGGTGTTCACAAGGTCCTTCAGCACCCCTACAATGGTGACCAGGGTGGTGTTGATGAACTTGAGTTCCTCCCTGATCCCCAAATACTGTTCCTCCTTCAGCCGCTGGGTCTCCTATAATTTGGCCAGTACCGTTTCCATCGTCTCCTGGGGATGATGGTACGCTCCCATGATGTTGGAGAGGGCCTCGTGGAGAGTGGGTTCCCTGGGCCTGTCCTCCCCCTGTCGCACAGCAGTCCTCCCAGTTCCCCTGTTTTCCTGTTCCTCTGTCCCCTGAACCATGTGGCCACTGCCACTGCCCCCCAAGTCCCTGATTTTCTTGGGGTGGTGGGTTTGCCTGGGTTCCCTGTAGTGGTGGACACACTGCTGCTTGACGTGTTCTGGGGACAGAGGGATGGGCCCACTGGGTGGGTGCTGTGCTGGTGTTTCCTGAGGGGGGAGGCTCTGAGGTGGCATGTGCCAGTGTCAGGGGAACCAACTGTCCTGAGGTCCCAGATGGGCTGGGCTGGTCATCTTGATCCAGTTGGACAGAGCTGCTCTCATCACGGTGGGCCTCTTCTGTGGGGGGAGAGGACATGTCTGGAACCTCCTGTCCGGTGACGTTGGGTAGGGGTCCTGCAGGGGTGTAAAGGCATGATTACTGCATCTGTGTGTGCCATCGTGTGCAATGGATGGGTGACCCTGTACTCTAGTGCTTGCATTCTCGTGTAGGACCTTGTGTGATAATTGGTTTGGGGTCTGTGTGGGTATCTGTAGTGGACATGCTTTGGTGATGGGTGTCCATGCTTTGTTGTTGTATGCAGGGCTTTATATTGGGATGTGTGGGTTGTGATAGTGGGGCATATGTGAGGTGTTGGAGTGAAGGGGTGAGGTTGAGGGTGGGGTATGTGATAGCATGCAGGTAGGGCTGGGGGAAGTAATAGTTAAGATTTGACTTACCAGAGTCCATTCCTCCTGCTACTCCTGCAAGGCCCTCAGGATGCAGTATAGCCAAGACCTGCTCCTCCCATGTTGTTAGTTGTGGGGGAGGAGGTGGAGGTCCGCCGCCAGTCCTCTGAACTGCAATCTGGTGTCTTGAGACCACAGAACGCACCTTCCCCTGTAGGTCGTTCCACCTCTTCCTGATGTCATCCCGTGTTCTTGGATGCTGTCCCACTGCGTTGACCCCGTCAACGATTTTGCGCCATAGCTCCATCTTCCTAGCTATGGAGGTGTGCTGCACCTGTGATCCGAATAGCTGTGGCTCTACCCGGACGATTTCCTCCACCATGACCCTGAGCTCCTCCTCAGAGAACCTAGGGTGTCTTTGCGGGGCCATGGTGTGGTGTGGGTGATGTGTGGGGTAGGGTGTTTTGTGATGTGTGAGGGGATGTGTTTGCGTGTGTTGTCTGAGGTGCATGGATGTTGTGTGATGATGGTGTTGTGTGCCTGTGGAGGCAAGTATTGTTGATGGTGGTGTCTCTCTCTGTGCTTCTTTCTCAATTTTTGTTGTAGGGGTTTGTGGGTGATGTGGGTGTGTGTTTTATAATATATTGAGTGTGTGGGAGTGGTGTGTGTATGTGTATCAGGTGTGTGTATTTCGAATTGTCCAATGTGGTTGTGTTTTGTATATGTGTGTGTATTTTGAGCGTGGCGGTGTGTACGGCCAATGGAATACCGCGGTTGAAAGACCGCCGTGTGGATTCGTGGGTCGCGATAGTGTGGGCATATTCCTGTTGGCTTGACGGTGTTGGTTTTGTTATCGCCAGTTTATCACTGACCTGTGGTGTGGCGGACTTGTGTAGGTGTCTGGATTTTGGCGGATTCCGGCCTGTGGGTCGTAATAGCTGTAGCGGAATTCCACCGCCGCAGCAGTGTGTTGGCGATCTTCTGCACGGCGGTAAGCGGGATTTACCACCAATATTGTAATGAGGGCCTATGTCTAAAAGGGTTGTCCTTGGCTTGGGACAGAACAGGCTAGGGTTTTTAATGTTTAAGTTGTGTATGTACCCGAAATCACATATTTAAGATGTCTGCCCTGGATGTGGAGCACTATGTAGCAAGTTATTTCTTTCCACAACTTATTTCCTCTGATTTCTTATAATCTCAGGAAGCTTTCTCCCATTATACTCCTAAATCCTGCATGAAAACATTACCTTGACTTCCTTCTGCTTGATCCCTCTCCTTTCTTTTTTTCAGTGACCCTCTTCTTACCTTCCATCTTCTGCATGCCTTCTATTTCTGGGTATAACCTTCTCTCAGTCTCATGCCTGCCTGCCTCAGTCCTTCTGAAGCATTCAGCAATTGGCTGATATTTCATTTCATAGATCACAACCTCCCCTCTTTAAAACACTATCCCTTAATATAACATTACCTAATCTTTGACAGCCTGTCTATCTCTCCAACCATTCACGAGAAACCTCTTTAAAACACTACCCCCTAATCTAATATTGCCTAATCTCCGCCAGTCTATCTATCTCACTAGTCATTCACCTGAAACCACATTTCCTCCACTTGCAATAACCATCCATAACCCTGAGATTAACCACTAACCTTTTGTTCCTGAGCAGCATGCTACTCAGCAGTAAGGGCATCAATGCCTCATCAAGGGTAGTAAACACTATAAAAAACCCATTACAATTACAATGTTATGGTTTAGCATACCAAATACAACAGGCACCAAATGTAAGACAGTGGGCTGTCTAGGGGAAACCTTTAAAGTATTCAGGTCAGACAACTATAGCAAACTTCGAAAATGTATGGAATGTGAAGCCTGATTGTGATAACTGACTGTAAGGGTTTGCGAAAAGAATGCATGCATTCTAACAGTTTGTAACCCCTTGCGCCACATTACACCTGCTCCAAGTATATTGTATGCCAGGGGCATTCCCACGCAGGGAGGCCCAAAAAATGGCGCAGTTAAATTTTCAAGCTTTCACTGTGCCATTTTTATGTCATTTTTATCACCTGCTCAAGACAGGTGTTAAATTGTCGCTCCTATAATAACCTATGTGCCTCCCTGTGCTTTGCTGGACTAGCACCGTAATTTATGCCACTAATCCAGCAAAGCGCCACAATAGCATAGTAAATACAGCGCTACCATGGTGACGTTAGGGGTGCATAGGGCGACACAAGAAAAGAGGTGCACCAGAGCTGATACTCCACTTTCTTGTAAATATGCCCCTTTGTGTTTTCAGTTTCCCGTGCAGGCAGACACTGCCAGAGGTGCATCAGTGGTGATATTTTGAAATGGAACAGCGCCAGCAATTTAGCCAGTTGAAGTGGTACCACCAAATAATGCACGTAAATGCAGCGAGTACAGTGAGTGGCAGCACAACAAACAGTGAAGTGCGAGATGACGATGAGGCACCTGAAGTGCAGCAAAGTGAGAGATGACTGACAGGCACGCGTGATGACACTGACTTCACATCCTACTCCTCCTCTAGCGCTCGTTCTCATTCAGCACCCTACGGTTCTAATACTTAGCATCAGGACAGTGGGTCGCATAGCCAAACTACAACCTGGAATAGTCTGGGATGTACAATTGGACGAAGAACAAGAGAACTTGAAAGGAACCCAGAAGACAGCCTTTCAGCTAGTGGCAATTCCCAGGATATCTAATTTCATCCTGCAGATGCCCTCCTTCTCTTGTGAGAGTTACCATCCATGCCCCTTGGTTCTCTGCCAACTTGTGAATATCAAGCAACAGTTTTCAACATTCGTGATAATCCTCAGAAAAACTGAGAAGAATCGCAAACTGTATTTAAATGTTAGAATCCTATTTGGACTGATATGAATCAATGGTTGCATCTTATTGTGCCGAGCTGAAGTCAAGGTTCCTTGATTAGAATAGAGTAATTGGCCTTGACAGGCCCCTGAGGATAAAGCCATTCTCATGATTGTGAGGAGATTACGAGTTAATGCCTTTATGAATGTGTGCCTGGCCCAGACTAACAGGACCAAATGCATAATTGTAAATAGAATATGCGTGAATCTCCTGCTGATTATCTTAACCATTGAAGAATGTGTTTAAACATTATTCTTCGATTGCCCAGGCTGCAGAAAGTGCTCGAAAGGTATTGGTGCGGCCTTTGTTCAAGGTTTGCTGCCCAAGGTGCACAACGTGCGAGAAGAGCTTTGCATCCTTTGTACTGGGTGGCAAGCAAAAGGTCTTTTTGAATTAGATCCGGTTGCTATTCACTGTGCCACTGTACAAGAGAGGGAAAAAAGAGTCAAATGGATCAAATTGAATGTCTTTACAACAGAAATTGATTCAACAAACTGCCAAGGGAGGGGCCGGGGAGAAATGCAGAGACAGAATGATTGGGGTGGGCAGTGAGCTTGGACATTGGGGCAGAGCCAGGGGAGGGGTTGGAATGAATTGTCTCCCCCCAGGAGTTATTTATGTCACAAATGTGGGCATCTGGCAGTGGCGGGTCCTCCGTTTGGGCAGAGGAGTGTTGCCCCCACCAGCAGCAGAAGCTGCAAACCTTTCACAAGGGAGGGACAATAAACTGAAAGGAGCAGGGCCATGGGGTGGCGAGCTGTGAGGGGAGTGCACTGTGCACTCCCCTCACTGCGCATGTATGTTTGGCCGGCCTGCGCGGGCCGGCCAAACATACATGCGCAGTAAGTTCGCATAGAGAGGCTGCACAGGCTCCCAGTCTGCCTGGGAACGCACTAGCTGGGTGCTCCCGGCCAATCCTGACACTGCTCTGAGCAGCGTCAGGATTGGCCGCAGGGCAGGTTGGGAGCATGTGTCTGCACTGCAGGATGGAAGAGAGAAGCGGTGGGGCGAGAAGCGGAGCAGAGGTAGGTTTATTCTTTTTTTAATTTAATTAAAATTCCTTTGCCACCTCCACTACCCCCCAGCGTTTCACCCTACCCCCTACAACTCCAGTGAGCCGCTCCTGGAGTCTGGGAAGGGGATGTCCTAACTCACCCCCTAGTGCCCAGCATTAACCCAAACAACCTGTTTTACTCAAATCTCTCAAAACAATTATCCTATTTTTGTTTACAGGCCGAGAACTGCTCTGTAAACGCTTTGAATCCAGTGGGAAAAAATGTGACTTAAGCGTGTGGTATTTGCACCTGGTGAGGATAAAGCGAATGCAAATATGTTCATTAACTAGTTTATGGGTTTTTACACACAGGACTACAATGGCCATTACATGTGCCCGTAATTAAAACATAGAGGCCCATATTTATACTTTTTGACGCTAAACTGCGCTAACGCAGTTTAGCGTCAAAAAATTTAGCGCCGTCTAACGCCATTCTGAAGCGCCATGCGGGCGCCGTATTTATGGAATGGCGTTAGCCGGCGCTAGCAGACCGGCGCTGCCTGGTGTGCGTTGAAAAAAACCACGTAGACCAGGCAGCGCCGGCGTAGGGGGAAAATGGCGTTAGGGCGTCTTAAAATGGGGCAAGTCAGGTTGAGGCAAAAAAATCGCCTCAACCCGATTTGCGCCATTATTTTCGCCGCCCAGACGCCATTTAAATGACTCCTGTCTTAGTAAAGACAGGAGTCATGCCCCCTTGCCCAATGGCCATGCCCAGGGGACTTATGTCCCCTGGGCATGGTCATTGGGCATAGTGGCATGTAGGGGGGCACAAATAAGGCCCCCCTATGCCACCCAAAAAAAATTAAAAAATATAAAAAATTATACTTACCTGAACTTACCTGAATGTCCCTGGGGTGGGTCCCTCCATCCTTGGGTGTCCTCCTGGGGTGGGCAGGGGTGGCAGGGGGGGTCCCTGGGGGCAGGGGAGGGCACCTGTGGGCTCATTTTGAGCCCACAGGCCCCTTAACGCCTACCCTGACCCAGGCGTTAAATAGTGGCGCAAATGCGGGGTTTTTTGACCCGCCACCTCCCGGGCGTGACTATAATAGTATATATACTATATATAGCATTTGCGTCGCCGTCATTTTTTTAGACGGGAACGCCTTCCTTGCATCTCATTAACGCAAGGAAGGCGTTCACGCAAAAAAATGACGCTATTTGCCCATACTTTGGCGCTAGACGCGTCTAACGCCAAAGTATAAATATGGCGTTAGTTTTGCGCCGAATTTGCATCGAAAAAAACGACGCTAATTCGGCGCAAACGGAGTATAAATACGGGCCAGAGTGTATTGTGGGTACGGGAAAAGCCCATGAGATAGAACACATTTAACCTTCCAAAATGACATAAATCTATAAACTTTCCAGCACTGAGCAAGCTACTTGAGAATTCTCCCCTAATTTTAAGAAGCATGCAAGTGAGGCTTTAAATAGCAGAGGCGACACAGCTCGCAGAGTACCCTGTCCGCCAAACTCTAATGAGGCTCCAGGTTTTCAGGAGCCTCTATAAGATGGCTCAGAAATAACAGACCCCCAATGGCCATCACTCCAATGAATAACACAAAGTTATTGGTCAATGTGCGTGAACGCATTTTCATAAAATGTTACTTAACCATTTTTTGAAAACATTCAAAAGGACTTACCTAAATTACTAAAACTGAGTATTAACACGATTAAAACAACAATTGTAAGTGCCCAACACAAATATACACAAAACGTTTTACAGTCCTTAGTACAAATGAGCACTCAGTAACAGTATGAGGAACAAGAAGAGGGATATGCACTTTTTTGTATGGTATCCCAGTGCCCATAATTGTTTTAATTCCATAATTCTGTGTCCAGCACAGCAACTAATAGAGTCATACTCCTCTGGAGGCTTTTCGTGCTATGCCAACATGTTTCAATGTCATTGTATATGGGATAGAAACAGTTGGCTTGAGGTCTTCTTTAGGGTGGTATCCTTATTTCCGTGTGGAAGATTCACTAGTTGCTTGCTAAAAGTGGTTCGGCACCTCTGAAGACGGGATTCCCAGACCAGGAACCTCTTTATATCCTGCGGTGGTAATTCCCTTTTTTATTGAAGTGAAATGAGACCTCCATAGGTGGATGAAGCAGGAATCCGATGTGTCATTTGTGCTTTGATTAAAAAAAAAGGGGTCCTAGTGTCCACAGTTAGTGTATGTAATAGCCCGATTATACCGACCAAAAAAGTCTGTTAAATATACATATATATATATATATATATATATATATATATATATATATGCAAAAAACAAAGGAGAACTCTGGGAAGTTCCCAATTTTAGGTGGAGAGCTGCTCTAGTAAGGAGCACCCTGCAACACCAGCGACACTCTAGATTTGCTCACCTCAAATGTCTGCTTATCTAGCTAAGTCTTTAAGCATAGGATTAGCACAGTGCTATCCTCGCCGAGCTAGATAATGACAAAGTCTTTTGCCATTTGTACAGCAAAATCTTTAAGCATAGGATTGACATAGTGTCATCCTTGCCGAGCTGTAAAATGACAAAAGCCATTTACCACTCCAGGCACAGTATTACAGCTTTGGACTGGTCAAATACCATCCAAGCCAACCTGGAATGAGTAAAGCAACCCCTGACACGTGTTTCGCTCTCATTAGAGCTCTTCAGAGGAGTATAGCTTTGTCCAGACACAAGGGAGCACCCAGTATAAGTCAAACCAAAACCCTTTCAGGGATAGAGCGACGCATAAATTATGCAAAAAACAAAGGAGAACTCTGGGAAGTTCCCAATTTTAGGTGGAGAGCTGCTCTAGTAAGGAGCACCCTGCAACACCAGCGACACTCTAGATTTGCTCACCTCAAATGTCTGCTTATCTAGCAAAGTCTTTAAGCATAGGATTAGCACAGTGCTATCCTCGCCGAGCTAGATAATGACAAAGTCTTTTGCCATTTGTACAGCAAAATCTTTAAGCATAGGATTGACATAGTGTCATCCTTGCCGAGCTGTAAAATGACAAAAGCCATTTACCACTCCAGGCACAGTATTACAGCTTTGGACTGGTCAAATACCATCCAAGCCAACCTGGAATGAGTAAAGCAACCCCTGACACGTGTTTCGCTCTCATTAGAGCTCTTCAGAGGAGTATAGCTTTGTCCAGACACAAGGGAGCACCCAGTATAAGTCAAACCAAAACCCTTTCAGGGATAGAGCGACGCATAAATTATGCAAAAAACAAAGGAGAACTCTGGGAAGTTCCCAATTTTAGGTGGAGAGCTGCTCTAGTAAGGAGCACCCTGCAACACCAGCGACACTCTAGATTTGCTCACCTCAAATGTCTGCTTATCTAGCAAAGTCTTTAAGCATAGGATTAGCACAGTGCTATCCTCGCCGAGCTAGATAATGACAAAGTCTTTTGCCATTTGTACAGCAAAATCTTTAAGCATAGGATTGACATAGTGTCATCCTTGCCGAGCTGTAAAATGACAAAAGCCATTTACCACTCCAGGCACAGTATTACAGCTTTGGACTGGTCAAATACCATCCAAGCCAACCTTAAAGACTTTGCTAGATAAGCAGACATTTGAGGTGAGCAAATCTAGAGTGTCGCTGGTGTTGCAGGGTGCTCCTTACTAGAGCAGCTCTCCACCTAAAATTGGGAACTTCCCAGAGTTCTCCTTTGTTTTTTGCATAATTTATGCGTCGCTCTATCCCTGAAAGGGTTTTGGTTTGATATATATATATATATATATATATATATATATATATATATATATATATATTTGCATATGCTGTACTGTACCATTCTGATTATTTGAGGGCCAACTGATAATATCCTGCTTGCCTCAAGGCAAGGATTTATTAAATCACCTATCTAGGAGTCGCCGCTAAGGCCTGCTGTCCTCTGCCCCTGTGGCTCAGGACGGCCTTGCCATGTGCTGGATCCCCATTCACGCTGGACGACGTGGCTGGAGCGGGCACTTCCTTCCTGGGGCCTGCAGCGCCTCAGCTGGACCTCGGTGCCAGTCTTAAGGCGATCCAGGACTCAAGGAAAGTTGTGGAACACAAGGTTGCCATACTCCGAATAGACATTTCACTGATCCGGCAGGATTTGCGGGGAGAAACGGGAAGGACCAATGAGGCTGAAAAGCGTATCTTTACAGCGGAAGACAAGTTGGCCGTCCTAAAGAACCAGGTCTCAAAGCTTACGTCTTCGATGGCTATGCTGCACGAACGAGCGGAAGATGCAGAGAACTGGGGGAGGTGAAACAATCTGCACCTAGTGGGCCTACCAGAGACCTTGGATGATCCCGATCTAGCCATGGCACTGGAGAGGTGGTTTTGCACCTGGGTGCCTGCAGAGAAATTATCCCCCACCTTCATTATATAACAGGCGCATCACTCACTAGTGCCTCGGCCTCCGGTTGGCACTCCGCCCAATAATCTTGAAGATCCTGACTTATAGGGACTGTGATGCAAAATGACGCATGGGCAGGACCCAGGCAGACCTCTGGTACCAGAACTCCCAAATCTTGATTTTTCCAGACTTTTCTAGGGCAGTGCAGCAAAAGCCTGGGTGACCAGAACTGTTTCATATTTCTTCATTAGCTGTGGTGAGGTGGCACATCCATAACTAAGGCACTGCTAAGCTGCAAGGACCTGTCAACACCAGGACAGTGCGTGCCCTACGGGCAACCAGAATGCAAAAACCCAACACTCAAGATAATGTAATTTATGCATTGTGATGATATGTTATTGTTTAACCTTTTGCATTGCAGAATTCAATCCTGAAGAATACTTTTTAAGGTGCTTATAAATACTGTCCATTTGCAATGTATTGCTGCAAGCTTTCAGAGTGAGTCAGGGTGTGGTCCCTTTTCAGGGCCTCCTAGAAGTTTTCCCTGCAGCATGCCTGGGTGTGGTTGTGGGCTGGGCCAAGACTCTATAAAAGGGAGCCAGGCCAGCTCCACATGCTCACTATTCAAAGGTCCCGGTGCAGAGCAGCAGCAACTTCCTGAGCTCCTGTTCCGGTGGCCTACTTTGATTTTCCAGGCCTCGCCCTTTCACTCGTTGGGTGATTCTTGATCAGGGCAGTAAGACGGAGGTTGGGCTGGGCCCCCGACTCCGTATCAATGACACTCGAACTCTTGGGCCTAATTTTTCCTTGCTAAAATTATTTGCTCTTGCGTGTGTGAATGTGCGTTTGGACTTTTCCATTACATTTGCATGCTGGCATTCGAATCGGCAAGAGGCATGATTCTTTTCTTGTGTACTAATTCATGATATACATTGTGCGCTACCATTCCTTGGCAGTTTCATGGTGGCATTCGAATCGGCAAGACGCGCTATTCTTTTCTTGTGTACTAATTCATGATATACATTGTGCGCTACCATTCCTTGGCAGTTTCATGGTGGCATTCGAATCGGCAAGACGCACAATTCTTTTCTTGTGTACCAATTCATGATATACATTGTACGCTACCATTCCTTGGCAGTTTCATGGTGGCATTCGAATCGGCAAGGCGCGCGATTCTTTTCTTGTGTACTAATTCATGATATTCATTGTACGCTACCATTTCTTGGCAATTACATGGTGGCACTCGAATCGGCAAGACGCGCAATTCTTTTCCTTGTGTTCTAATCCATGATATTTATTGTACGCTACCATTCCTTGGCAGTTACATGGTGGCACTCGAATCGGCAAGACGCGCGATTCTTTCCTCGTGCTTAATTCATGTTGTTCATTGTACGCTACCATTCCTTGAAAGTTACATGGTGGTTTTCGAATCGGCAAAAGGCGCGATTCTTTCCTCGTGCTTAATTCATGTTATTCATTGTGCACTACCATTCCTTGACAGTTACATGGTGGTTTTCGAATCGGCAAGACGTGCGATTCTTTCCTCATGCTTTATTCATGTTGTTCATTGTGCGCTACCATTCTAAGGCATTTACTTGGAAGTATTCGATTTGACAAGTCACATGATTTATTCCTTGAATCTATGTGGTGTTATTCATGGCGCTCAATCCTTCTATGAGGGTTTAAATACCTATATGGAAATCTACAATGTGCGCAATTCATGTTTCAACATTTAGAGAGAGCAAAGAAGTCCAGAGTTCTAGATGAAATGTCGTGTGTTCCTAATATATATTCTTAAAATAAGAATTATACGAAGGTTCAGAATTTACTCAGATAGTTTTCCTGATATTCATGCTAAAGAAAGTACTTGAATCTGAAAGTTATTATTTAACTCCTCTTGTTTTCTCCCACAGGTATTCAGTCATCTAAAAAGTCTAGTCTTTATAAGATTCATTCTTAAGGTTATTCATGTATTCAGAATGATGATGCTTAGAGTCATAGTATAGTACTGTTTTTCATGAGAGATTATTTTGATACTTGTGTGTTTTAACCTTTGCTTCCTACAGGTCTCCTTCCCAGCTGTTCCCTTCCTAATCCCCTTTTCCCCACTTGGACTCTCTTAGACTCTGTGACAAATCTAATCAGAGTATTGGAGCTTTCTTGTGGTGGAAGTGTTGGGAGCGTGCACAGACCCTGAGGATCTGGTGACTCTGACAGGACCCCCAAAATTGTGTTGTTCTATTTTGCTGGTTTGCAAATGTGTTGGGAATGGGCAATAGATGCTTCAGGTGTAGAAGTATGGGGTGGGAGGCGTTGGGGGTTCATAGAAAGTTTTGTTGTGTTGCTATTTTTGTGTTAACTATTTCTTTATTAGGTTAGCCATGTTCACAGTGAGTGCAATGTTTGCCGACACATTACCTCTAGGTGCCTATGGCAGTCCTTGCGCTTGGCGGATCGGGTCTTATGAGGGACCCTGGGTCTGTACAGCACCCACTTACAAATCAGCACCATGATCATGATACTCTCTTGGAACGTCAAACATCTGTTAGACCGCATTAAGAGATCAGCAGTCCTATGATATATCGAGAGATATCACCCTGGTATTGTTCTCCTGCAGGAGACCCACTTAGTGGGGACCCAATGTATGTTTCTTGGTCGCTTTGGCTATGACAGGGGATATCACACTGGATTCTCCAAGGGCTCCAGGGGGGTGGCCTCATGCTTCATAGGTTGCTGCCCATGTTGGTGGCCAGGGTGCACACTGATCCACAGGGGAGGTATGTTGGAGTAGAAGGCCGTATGGCTGGCAGACATGTCAACCTGATCTGTTATGTTTCTCCACAGCTTCTTTAGCCCACTCTGGCAGGGCTACACTCCTTGCTGCTGTCCCTCCCACCAGTGATATTGCTGAAAATATATTGTGGGAGAAACCAAGGAGATACATGGCATTTGTTGCTGAGAACTAACCTTGAGGACTCGCATATAAAAAAGATTTAGGCGGTGAGGGCTGATACGTAAATCTAAGACTATTCACTTCTTAATAGCGCCCGGTAATCCTAGGTGACCTCTTGACCACTGAGAAAGTAAAAAAGTTCTTTATTGGAGTACCATATACGTGTATGGCGATTCAAAAGAATTGGAGAGTATTCTAAGAAATTGAGTCACAAGATGTGGCCCTATCTATAAGGAATGGATCTAGCCACAGTCCCTCTTAAAGAGCTGCAAAACTGGAACCGCCCTGATGAAGGTGGCCCCTCAATGAGAGTGACACCAAAACGTGCGTAGGCACTGCGTTCCAAAATCTTGTCCAATTAACCTCCTTTGTTAAGTTTAGAAAATGTTGTTTCTTGTATTAAGGTTGGAAAGGAATAATTAATTAACTATTGTTTGGAATACTCGATTTTGTATACTCTATAGAAAGGATTTGATTGTTACCCTTGGAAGAAACCCTAAACGGGTCTTGTATTAGTCTATGGATTTTTTATATTGCATTGATTTTACAACAGTAAGTTTGAGTCTGGATATGTGAGGGTGTGAATTATGTATTTGTGAGATTAGTATTAGACATTTTGTTTTTGTGAGGAAGGAAACATTGTTTATATTTATCGTTTTAGACCAATGGTTTGTGTCATTTGATTTTTCCTAACATATTTACAAGTAGAAATTATAATAAAGAGGAATAAAATACATAAAAATGATTGGAGATAAAGATATGTTTACTATTTGAAACTTCAATCATGTATGTGAAAATGAATAAAGAAAAAGGTAAATATAGATTGCCATTGAATGTATTACTAATAGAATGAAGAAGAATATTGTACATACATAAGGAAAAGAAACGTTTGGATTCGCTAAACAATTATTTGATATACTAACAAAGAAAATATCCATTAGTATTTGCTTTATATGCAAACAAATATAGAAAAAATAAGTAGTAGCTATATACATATTTTCAAATGTATTTTTTTCCCTGGAGGAGTTACTATATTATTGCAGGGACCCTCTGGTTTTCTTGACCCTCCCGCAGGGTACCACAATTGTAGGGGGTGACTTTAATGCAGTTCCAGATCCTATCTGGGATACCTCCACTGCCCCCGCCCTGGCTGGTGGTCCGGATTGAATGCCTGTCAACACAGGGAGACTCCTTGGGCCTATGTGACGCGTGGCAGTCTTGGCACACGCAAATGAGAGCGTTCACCCACCAGTCTGAGGCCCATCATACAAAGGCATGGATGGACCTGAAATGCCTCCCAGCAGTGGAACTCCTGGCCTTGACCTCGGTTCAGATTCTCGCCTGTGGTATCTTGGACCATGCTTCTGTCCTGATGAGCTGGGGTGCCCAATGTGGCACTTTAGTGCATGGTATTTGAGAGACCCCGACTGTGTTGGCTTCATAGATCAAGAACTAGGAAACTACTTTAGGGAGCATGCTGGGTCAGTGGCTTCGGCAGTGACTCTCTGGGTGGCCCGCAAACCCTCTTTGAGGGGCATCATCAAGGGGTATGTCAGACAGTGGGGAGCCTGGCCATCTCAGCAGATAACCAAACTAGAGGGTGAGATGGCAGACCTGGAGCGTCAGGCCAGGCAGTCAGCTGGGTGAGAGCCAGGGAGACAGCTGGTGCTCTTACGTGCAGAGCTCCAGCATGTGTCCCTTGCAGAGGCTAGAAAATGTTGGCAGGCCAGGACCCAGAGGGTCTACGAGCTGGGTGATAAGACCGGAAAGCTGCTCTATTGGTTGGCGACCTGCGATGTCCTAGCCCGGGTGGTACCGCTCATTAGAGACTTGTAGGAAGTTGGCTCTGTATGTGCTATTTCAAAGTAAGGAATAGCATGCACAGAGTCCAAGGGTTCCCCTTAGAGGTAAAATAGTGGTAAAAATAGATAATACTAATGCTCTATTTTGTGGTAGTGTGGTCGAGCAGTAGGCTTATCCAAGGAGTAGTGTTAAGCATTTGTTGTACATACACATAGACAATAAATGAGGTACACACACTCAGAGACAAATCCAGCCAATAGGTTTTTATATAGAAAAATATCTTTTCTTAGTTTATTTTAAGAACCACAGGTTCAAATTCTACATGTAATATCTCATTCGAAAGGTATTGCAGGTAAGTACTTTAGGAACTTCAAATCATCAAAATTGCATGTATACTTTTCAAGTTATTCACAAATAGCTGTTTTAAAAGTGGACACAGTGCAATTTTCACAGTTCCTAGGGGAGGTAAGTATTTGTTAGGTTAACCAGGTAAGTAAGACACTTACAGGGCTTAGTTCTTGGTCCAAGGTAGCCCACCGTTGGGGGTTCAGAGCAACCCCAAAGTCACCACACCAGCAGCTCAGGGCCGGTCAGGTGCAGAGTTCAAAGTGGTGCCCAAAACACATAGGCTAGAATGGAGAGAAGGGGGTGCCCCGGTTCCGGTCTGCTTGCAGGTAAGTACCCGCGTCTTCGGAGGGCAGACCAGGGGGGTTTTGTAGGGCACCGGGGGGGACACAAGTCCACACAGAAATTTCACCCTCAGCAGCGCGGGGGCGGCCGGGTGCAGTGTAGAAACAAGCGTCGGGTTTGTAATGTTAGTCTATGAGAGATCTCGGGATCTCTTCAGCGCTGCAGGCAGGCAAGGGGGGGATTTCTCGGGGAAACCTCCACTTGGGCAAGGGAGAGGGACTCCTGGGGGTCACTTCTCCAGTGAAAGTCCGGTCCTTCAGGTCCTGGGGGCTGCGGGTGCAGGGTCTCTCCCAGGCGTCGGGACTTTAGGTTCAAAGAGTCGCGGTCAGGGGAAGCCTCGGGATTCCCTCTGCAGGCGGCGCTGTGGGGGCTCAGGGGGGACAGGTTTTGGTACTCACAGTATCAGAGTAGTCCTGGGGTCCCTCCTGAGGTGTTGGATCGCCACCAGCCGAGTCGGGGTCGCCGGGTGCAGTGTTGCAAGTCTCACGCTTCTTGCGGGGAGCTTGCAGGGTTCTTTAAAGCTGCTGGAAACAAAGTTGCAGCTTTTCTTGGAGCAGGTCCGCTGTCCTCGGGAGTTTCTTGTCTTTTCGAAGCAGGGGCAGTCCTCAGAGGATGTCGAGGTCGCTGGTCCCTTTGGAAGGCGTCGCTGGAGCAGGATCTTTGGAAGGCAGGAGACAGGCCGGTGAGTTTCTGGAGCCAAGGCAGTTGTCGTCTTTTGGTCTTCCGCTGCAGGGGTTTTCAGCTGGGCAGTCCTTCTTCTTGTAGTTGCAGGAATCTAATTTTCTAGGGTTCAGGGTAGCCCTTAAATACTAAATTTAAGGGCGTGTTTAGGTCTGGGGGGTTAGTAGCCAATGGCTACTAGCCCTGAGGGTGGGTACACCCTCTTTGTGCCTCCTCCCAAGGGGAGGGGGTCACAATCCTAACCCTATTGGGGGGAATCCTCCATCTGCAAGATGGAGGATTTCTAAAAGTTAGAGTCACCTCAGCTCAGGACACCTTAGGGGCTGTCCTGACTGGCCAGTGACTCCTCCTTGTTATTCTCATTTTTTTCTCCGGCCTTGCCGCCAAAAGTGGGGCCTGGCCGGAGGGGGCGGGCAACTCCACTAGCTGGAGTGTCCTGCTGGGTTGGCACAAAGGAGGTGAGCCTTTGAGGCTCACCGCCAGGTGTGACAATTCCTGCCTGGGAGAGGTGTTAGCATCTCCACCCAGTGCAGGCTTTGTTACTGGCCTCAGAGTGACAAAGGCACTCTCCCCATGGGGCCAGCAACATGTCTCGGTTTGTGGCAGGCTGCTAAAACTAGTCAGCCTACACAGATAGTCGGTTAAGTTTCAGGGGGCACCTCTAAGGTGCCCTCTGTGGTGTATTTTACAATAAAATGTACACTGGCATCAGTGTGCATGTATTGTGCTGAGAAGTTTGATACCAAACTTCCCAGTTTTCAGTGTAGCCATTATGGTGCTGTGGAGTTCGTGTTTGACAGACTCCCAGACCATATACTCTTATGGCTACCCTGCACTTACAATGTCTAAGGTTTTGTTTAGACACTGTAGGGGTACCATGCTCATGCACTGGTACCCTCACCTATGGTATAGTGCACCCTGCCTTAGGGCTGTAAGGCCTGCTAGAGGGGTGTCTTACCTATACTGCATAGGCAGTGAGAGGCTGGCATGGCACCCTGAGGGGAGTGCCATGTCGACTTACTCGTTTTGTCTTCACTAGCACACACAAGCTGGCAAGCAGGGTGTCTGTGCTGAGTGAGAGGTCTCCAGGGTGGCATAAGACATGCTGCAGCCCTTAGAGACCTTCCTTGGCATCAGGGCCCTTGGTACTAGAAGTACCAGTTACAAGGGACTTATCTGGATGCCAGGGTCTGCCAATTGTGGATACAAAAGTACAGGTTAGGGAAAGAACACTGGTGCTGGGGCCTGGTTAGCAGGCCTCAGCACACTTTCAATTGTAAACATAGCATCAGCAAAGGCAAAAAGTCAGGGGGCAACCATGCCAAGGAGGCATTTCCTTACACAACCCCCCCCCCCAAACGAAAGAGGATGAGACTAACCTTTCCCAAGAGAGTCTTCATTTTCTAAGTGGAAGAACCTGGAAAGGCCATCTGCATTGGCATGGGCAGTCCCAGGTCTGTGTTCCACTATAAAGTCCATTCCCTGTAGGGAGATGGACCACCTCAACAGTTTAGGATTTTCACCTTTCATTTGCATCAGCCATTTGAGAGGTCTGTGGTCAGTTTGAACTAGGAAGTGAGTCCCAAAGAGGTATGGTCTCAGCTTCTTCAGGGACCAAACCACAGCAAAGGCCTCCCTCTCAATGGCACTCCAACGCTGCTCCCTGGGGAGTAACCTCCTGCTAATGAAAGCAACAGGCTGGTCAAGGCCATCATCATTTGTTTGGGACAAAACTGCCCCTATCCCATGTTCAGAGGCATCAGTCTGCACAATGAACTGCTTAGAATAATCTGGAGCTTTTAGAACTGGTGCTGAGCACATTGCCTGTTTCAGGGTGTCAAAGGCCTGTTGGCATTCCACAGTCCAGTTTACTTTCTTGGGCATTTTCTTGGAGGTGAGTTCAGTGAGGGCTGTCACAATGGATCCATATCCCTTCACAAACCTCCTGTAATACCCAGTCAAGCCAAGGAATGCCCTGACTTGAGTCTGGGTTTTTGGAGCTACCCAGTCCAGAATAGTCTGGATCTTGGGTTGGAGTGGCTGAACTTGGCCTCCACCTACAAGGTGGCCCAAGTAAACCACAGTTCCCTGCCCTATCTGGCATTTGGATGCCTTGATAGAGAGGCCTGCAGATTGCAGAGCCTTCAAAACCTTCTTCAGGTGGACCAGGTGATCCTGCCAGGTGGAGCTAAAGACAGCAATATCATCAAGATAAGCTGTGCTAAAGGACTCCAAGCCAGCAAGGACTTGATTCACCAACCTTTGGAAGGTGGCAGGGGCATTCTTTAAACCAAAGGGCATAACAGTAAACTGATAATGCCCATCAGGTGTGGAGAATGCTGTTTTCTCTTTTGCTCCAGGTGCCATTTTTATTTGCCAGTACCCTGCTGTCAAGTCAAAGGTACTTAAGAATTTGGCAGCACCTAATTTATCTATGAGCTCATCAGCTCTTGGAATTGGATGAGCATCTGTCTTGGTGACAGAATTGAGCCCTCTGTAGTCCACACAAAACCTCATCTCTTTCTTTCCATCTTTGGTGTGAGGTTTGGGGACTAAGACCACTGGGCTAGCCCAGGGGCTGTCAGAGCGCTCAATTACTCCCAATTCCAGCATCTTGTGGACTTCCACCTTGATGCTTTCCTTAACATGGTCAGATTGTCTAAAGATTTTGTTCTTGACAGGCATGCTGTCTCCTGTGTCCACATCATGGGTACACAGGTGTGTCTGACCAGGGGTTAAGGAGAAGAGTTCAGGAAACTGTTGTAGGACTCTCCTACAATCAGCTTGCTGTTGGCCAGAGAGGGTGTCTGAGTAGATCACTCCATCTACTGTGCCATCTTTTGGGTCTGATGACAGAAGATCAGGGAGAGGTTCACTCTCTGCCTCCTGATCCTCATCTGTTACCATCAACAGATTGACATCAGCCCTGTCGTGGAAGAGCTTAAGGCGGTTTACATGGATCACCCTCTTGGGGCTCCTGCTTGTGCCCAGGTCCACCAGGTAGGTGACCTGACTCTTCCTTTCTAGTACTGGGTAAGGGCCACTCCATTTGTCCTGGAGTGCCCTGGGAGCCACAGGCTCCAGAACCCAGACTTTCTGCCCTGGTTGGAACTCAACCAGTGCAGCCTTTTGGTCATACCAAAACTTCTGGAGCTGTTGGCTGGCCTCAAGGTTTTTGGTTGCCTTTTCCATGTACTCTGCCATTCTAGAGCGAAGGCCAAGTACATAGTCCACTATGTCCTGTTTAGGCTCATGGAGAGGTCTCTCCCAGCCTTCTTTAACAAGGGCAAGTGGTCCCCTTACAGGATGACCAAACAGAAGTTCAAAGGGTGAGAATCCTACTCCCTTCTGTGGCACCTCCCTGTAAGCGAAAAGCAGACATGGCAAGAGGACATCCCATCTCCTTTTGAGCTTTTCTGGGAGCCCCATGATCATGCCTTTTAATGTCTTGTTGAATCTCTCAACCAAGCCATTAGTTTGTGGATGGTATGGTGTAGTGAATTTATAAGTCACTCCACACTCATTCCACATGTGCTTTAGGTATGCTGACATGAAGTTGGTACCTCTGTCAGACACCACCTCCTTAGGGAAACCCACTCTGGTAAAGATACCAATGAGGGCCTTGGCTACTGCAGGGGCAGTAGTCGACCTAAGGGGAATAGCTTCAGGATACCTGGTAGCATGATCCACTACTACCAGGATATACATATTTCCTGAGGCTGTGGGAGGTTCCAGTGGACCAACTATGTCCACACCCACTCTTTCAAAGGGAACCCCCACCACTGGAAGTGGAATGAGGGGGGCCTTTGGATGCCCACCTGTCTTACCACTGGCTTGACAGGTGGGGCAGGAGAGGCAAAACTCCTTAACCATGTTGGACATATTGGGCCAGTAGAAGTGGTTGACTAACCTCTCCCACGTCTTGGTTTGTCCCAAATGTCCAGCAAGGGGAATGTCATGGGCCAATGTTAGGATGAACTCTCTGAACAGCTGAGGCACTACCACTCTCCTAGTGGCACCAGGTTTGGGGTCTCTGGCCTCAGTGTACAGGAGTCCATCTTCCCAATAGACCCTATGCGTTCCATTTTTCTTGCCTTTGGACTCTTCAGCAGCTTGCTGCCTAAGGCCTTCAAGAGAGGGACAGGTTTCTTGTCCCTTACACAGCTCCTCCCTTGAGGGTCCCCCTGGGCCTAAGAGCTCAACCTGGTAAGGTTCAAGCTCCAAAGGCTCAGTTCCCTCAGAGGGCAGAACTTCTTCCTGAGAAGAGAGGTTCCCTTTCTTTTGCTGTGTTGCAGTTGGTTTCCCAACTGACTTTCCTGTTCTCTTGGTAGGCTGGGCCATTCTTCCAGACTCTACTTGTTCACCCTGTGCCTTGCATTGTGCTCTTGTTTTCACACACACCAGTTCAGGGATACCCAGCATTGCTGCATGGGTTTTTAGTTCTACCTCAGCCCATGCTGAGGACTCCAGGTCATTTCCAAGCAGACAGTCCACTGGGATATTTGAGGAGACCACCACCTGTTTCAGGCCATTGACCCCTCCCCATTCTAAAGTAACCATTGCCATGGGATGTACTTTTCTCTGATTGTCAGCGTTGGTGACTGTGTAAGTTTTTCCAGTCAGGTATTGGCCAGGGGAAACCAGTTTCTCTGTCACCATGGTGACACTGGCACCTGTATCCCTCAGGCCCTCTATTCTAGTCCCATTAATTAAGAGTTGCTGTCTGTATTTTTGCATGTTAGGCGGCCAGACAGCTAGTGTGGCTAAATCCACCCCACCCTCAGAAACTAGAGTAGCTTCAGTGTGGACCCTGATTTGCTCTGGGCACACTGTTGATCCCACTTGGAGACTAGCCATACCAGTGTTACCTGGATGGGAGTTTGGAGTGGAATCTTTCTTGGGACAGGCCTTGTCTCCAGTTTGGTGTCCATGCTGTTTACAGCTATGACACCAGGCCTTTTTGGGATCAAAGTTTTTACCCTTGTACCCATTGTTTTGTGAAGAGGCTCTGGGCCCACCCTCCTGTGCAGGTTTTTGGGGGCCTGTAGAAGACTCTTTACTATTTTTAGTTTTGGTTGTCTCATCACCCTTCCCCTGGGGAGTCTTTGTGACCCCTTTCTTTTGGTCACCCCCTGTTGAAGTCTTGGACACCCTTGTCTTGACCCAATGGTCCGCCTTCTTTCCCAATTCTTGGGGAGAAATTGGTCCTAGGTCTACCAGATGCTGATGCAGTTTATCATTGAAACAATTACTTAACAGGTGTTCTTTCACAAATAAATTGTACAGCCCATCATAATTACTTACACCACTGCCTTGAATCCAACCATCTAGTGTTTTCACTGAGTAGTCAACAAAGTCAACCCAGGTCTGGCTCGAGGATTTTTGAGCCCCCCTGAACCTAATCCTGTACTCCTCAGTGGAGAATCCAAAGCCCTCAATCAGGGTACCCTTCATGAGGTCATAAGATTCTGCATCTTGTCCAGAGAGTGTGAGGAGTCTATCCCTACACTTTCCTGTGAACATTTCCCAAAGGAGAGCACCCCAGTGAGATCTGTTCACTTTTCTGGTTACACAAGCCCTCTCAAAAGCTGTGAACCATTTGGTGATGTCATCACCATCTTCATATTTAGTTACAATCCCTTTAGGGATTTTCAACATGTCAGGAGAATCTCTGACCCTATTTATATTGCTGCCACCATTGATGGGTCCTAGGCCCATCTCTTGTCTTTCCCTCTCTATGGCTAGGATCTGTCTTTCCAAAGCCAATCTTTTGGCCATCCTGGCTAACTGGATGTCCTCTTCACTGGGGCTATCCTCAGTGATTTCAGAGGTGTTGGTCTCTCCTGTGAGGGAACCAGCATCTCTGACTATTATTTTTGGAGTCAGGGTTTGAGGGACCCTGTTCTCCCTAGATAGGACTGGTAGGGGGGAATTGTCCTCCAAGTCACTATCCTCTTCCTCTGAGTTGCCACCCTCAGAGGGGTTGGCCTTTTCAAACTCTGCCAAAAGCTCCTGGAGCTGTATTTTGGTAGGTTTGGGGCCCATTGTTATTTTCTTTATTTTACAGAGTGACCTTAGCTCCCTCATCTTAAGATGGAGGTAAGGTGTGGTGTCGAGTTCCACCACAGTCACATCTGTGCTAGACATTTTGCTTCTAAAAGTTGGAATACTTTTTAAGAATCTACAACTGGTTCTAGAATCTAATTCAAACTTTTACAAACTTTTAAACTCTAAAAGAAATGCTAAACAGGGACTTAACACACAAGGCCCTAGCAGGACTTTTAAGAATTTAGAAAACTTTTCAAATTGCAAAAATCAATTTCTAATGACAATTTTGGAATTTGTCGTGTGATCAGGTATTGGCTGAGTAGTCCAGCAAATGCAAAGTCTTGTACCCCACCGCTGATCCACCAATGTAGGAAGTTGGCTCTGTATGTGCTATTTCAAAGTAAGGAATAGCATGCACAGAGTCCAAGGGTTCCCCTTAGAGGTAAAATAGTGGTAAAAATAGATAATACTAATGCTCTATTTTGTGGTAGTGTGGTCGAGCAGTAGGCTTATCCAAGGAGTAGTGTTAAGCATTTGTTGTACATACACATAGACAATAAATGAGGTACACACACTCAGAGACAAATCCAGCCAATAGGTTTTTATATAGAAAAATATCTTTTCTTAGTTTATTTTAAGAACCACAGGTTCAAATTCTACATGTAATATCTCATTCGAAAGGTATTGCAGGTAAGTACTTTAGGAACTTCAAATCATCAAAATTGCATGTATACTTTTCAAGTTATTCACAAATAGCTGTTTTAAAAGTGGACACAGTGCAATTTTCACAGTTCCTAGGGGAGGTAAGTATTTGTTAGGTTAACCAGGTAAGTAAGACACTTACAGGGCTTAGTTCTTGGTCCAAGGTAGCCCACCGTTGGGGGTTCAGAGCAACCCCAAAGTCACCACACCAGCAGCTCAGGGCCGGTCAGGTGCAGAGTTCAAAGTGGTGCCCAAAACACATAGGCTAGAATGGAGAGAAGGGGGTGCCCCGGTTCCGGTCTGCTTGCAGGTAAGTACCCGCGTCTTCGGAGGGCAGACCAGGGGGGTTTTGTAGGGCACCGGGGGGGACACAAGTCCACACAGAAATTTCACCCTCAGCAGCGCGGGGGCGGCCGGGTGCAGTGTAGAAACAAGCGTCGGGTTTGTAATGTTAGTCTATGAGAGATCTCGGGATCTCTTCAGCGCTGCAGGCAGGCAAGGGGGGGATTCCTCGGGGAAACCTCCACTTGGGCAAGGGAGAGGGACTCCTGGGGGTCACTTCTCCAGTGAAAGTCCGGTCCTTCAGGTCCTGGGGGCTGCGGGTGCAGGGTCTCTCACAGGCGTCGGGACTTTAGGTTCAAAGAGTCGCGGTCAGGGGAAGCCTCGGGATTCCCTCTGCAGGCGGCGCTGTGGGGGCTCAGGGGGGACAGGTTTTGGTACTCACAGTATCAGAGTAGTCCTGGGGTCCCTCCTGAGGTGTTGGATCGCCACCAGCTGAGTCGGGGTCGCCGGGTGCAGTGTTGCAAGTCTCACGCTTCTTGCGGGGAGCTTGCAGGGTTCTTTAAAGCTGCTGGAAACAAAGTTGCAGCTTTTCTTGGAGCAGGTCCGCTGTCCTCGGGAGTTTCTTGTCTTTTCGAAGCAGGGGCAGTCCTCAGAGGATGTCGAGGTCGCTGGTCCCTTTGGAAGGCGTCGCTGGAGCAGGATCTTTGGAAGGCAGGAGACAGGCCGGTGAGTTTCTGGAGCCAAGGCAGTTGTCGTCTTCTGGTCTTCCGCTGCAGGGGTTTTCAGCTGGGCAGTCCTTCTTCTTGTAGTTGCAGGAATCTAATTTTCTAGGGTTCAGGGTAGCCCTTAAATACTAAATTTAAGGGCGTGTTTAGGTCTGGGGGGTTAGTAGCCAATGGCTACTAGCCCTGAGGGTGGGTACACCCTCTTTGTGCCTCCTCCCAAGGGGAGGGGGTCACAATCCTAACCCTATTGGGGGAATCCTCCATCTGCAAGATGGAGGATTTCTAAAAGTTAGAGTCACCTCAGCTCAGGACACCTTAGGGGCTGTCCTGACTGGCCAGTGACTCCTCCTTGTTATTCTCATTATTTTCTCCGGCCTTGCCGCCAAAAGTGGGGCCTGGCCGGAGGGGGCGGGCAACTCCACTAGCTGGAGTGTCCTGCTGGGTTGGCACAAAGGAGGTGAGCCTTTGAGGCTCACCGCCAGGTGTGACAATTCCTGCCTGGGAGAGGTGTTAGCATCTCCACCCAGTGCAGGCTTTGTTACTGGCCTCAGAGTGACAAAGGCACTCTCCCCATGGGGCCAGCAACATGTCTCGGTTTGTGGCAGGCTGCTAAAACTAGTCAGCCTACACAGATAGTCGGTTAAGTTTCAGGGGGCACCTCTAAGGTGCCCTCTGTGGTGTATTTTACAATAAAATGTACACTGGCATCAGTGTGCATGTATTGTGCTGAGAAGTTTGATACCAAACTTCCCAGTTTTCAGTGTAGCCATTATGGTGCTGTGGAGTTCGTGTTTGACAGACTCCCAGACCATATACTCTTATGGCTACCCTGCACTTACAATGTCTAAGGTTTTGTTTAGACACTGTAGGGGTACCATGCTCATGCACTGGTACCCTCACCTATGGTATAGTGCACCCTGCCTTAGGGCTGTAAGGCCTGCTAGAGGGGTGTCTTACCTATACTGCATAGGCAGTGAGAGGCTGGCATGGCACCCTGAGGGGAGTGCCATGTCGACTTACTCGTTTTGTCTTCACTAGCACACACAAGCTGGCAAGCAGGGTGTCTGTGCTGAGTGAGAGGTCTCCAGGGTGGCATAAGACATGCTGCAGCCCTTAGAGACCTTCCTTGGCATCAGGGCCCTTGGTACTAGAAGTACCAGTTACAAGGGACTTATCTGGATGCCAGGGTCTGCCAATTGTGGATACAAAAGTACAGGTTAGGGAAAGAACACTGGTGCTGGGGCCTGGTTAGCAGGCCTCAGCACACTTTCAATTGTAAACATAGCATCAGCAAAGGCAAAAAGTCAGGGGGCAACCATGCCAAGGAGGCATTTCCTTACAAGACTGAACTGGCTGTATACAGGAGAAGCCACAGGCGATTGCCCACACTTTTGCCTCCTATTAGAACGATCTCTATGCACAGGTCCCCCAGCCCACAGAGGAACAGGAGAACCACATCCTGGGGGATATTCCCCTGCCCTCCATTCCAACGTCTTTGCCCAAAGATTTGGACCTACCCTTGGCAGAGGAGAAGGAGGAAGACGCCATCCCAGGTCTTCAGTCTGGGAAAACCCCGGACCCTGATGGGTATCCCATTGAATACTATGGTAGGTTCCGCTCGCACCGGGTGCCCCACTTGGTGAACGCCTATAAAGAGGCACTCCAGCGCAGCTCCTTCGCTCCCGGCCTGGACTGTGCCCTGATTGTGGTCATACCCAAGGGCGACCTGCCCCGGGAATCAATGTTCATCCTACCAGCCGCTGATCAACGCAGATATTAAAATACATGCAAAGGTCTTGGCGAACTAAATGGCCCACACACTGCCCTATCTGATCCACCCTGATCAGTGCGGGTTTATGCCGGGCAGGAGCATGCCCTACTGTATATGGTGGATCCAGGCAGCGCTTTCACAGATGGAGAGAGTGGAGGGCGGATTGGCACTCCTCCTGGTAGACACAAGGCTTTTGACACCCTGGCTTGGAACTTTCTTGAGAAGGTCCTGGTGCGAATGGGCTTTGGCCAGACATTTAGGAAAATGGTCCACCTTTTTTACCACGACCCTTCAGCACAGGTGCGTGTCAATGGTATTATGTCAGATTCCTTCCTGTTTAGATGTGGAATGCGTCAGGGTTGCCCCCTCCCCCCATGCTATTTGCCCTGACAAATGAGCTGCTGGCATGCCTCCTGCGTTGTGATCCGCTTCTCAGCGGCTGGAGATGGTGGGTCAGCCACGAGGACTGGGTGTCCCTAAATGCAGATGACATCCTGGTGTTTCAGTCCTCAGAGCTCCAGACCTCATTGTCTTGAGCTCTTGATGTTATATGGTGAGGCCTCGAAGCTGCAATTGAACCCTAGGAAGTCACTACTGGTGATGGTGGGAGGAGGTGCAGGGGAAATGAGTAGTGCCCGGATATCCTGGTGAATCAAAATGCCTTTAAATACTTGGGAGTCCATCTCTCCCCACTCCCAGAACTGGCTTGGCAATTCAATTTTCAGCCCCTGTCCCGCACCCTGGTTGAGGACCTGACCCACTGACGTCGACTGCCACTCAACCCATTAGGTCGCAACACCCTCTTCAAAATTATCTGTCTCCCCCACTACTTGTATGTCCTGACAAATTTTCCCTACTTAGTCCCCCGCGCCTGGTTCCTGTCCGTTATTTCCAAGCTCACCTCCTTTATATGGGCAGAAGAGCGGTATTATGTTGCTTTCAGCTCAGCATGGAAATCTCCTTACGAGAGTAGGCTGGGGATAACAGACATTTACATATACTACCTGGCGGTCCAGTTGGTACCGGTCAACGAGTCGTTCACTGGGGGATGGGATGACCCTGCCTATTGCCTGGAGCTCTGCCACCTGGGATTCGATGGCCTGTTGGTTTTCTATAGGGTGGTCCTGTCTACCGGGACACCCCTGAATGCACGCAGGTGGCGGTATGGTGTTTGGAGGATGGCCCTGCGGCTGATGGGCTGGAAATGGTGCTTTACTAGGCTGACGCCCTTGTGGCAGGGCACGTGGCTGCGGCAGGTGTCCCAGTTGGAGGACTTCAGGCAATGGGATAGCATTGAGATTACCTACCTAGGGGATGTGTGCAATGGCGACTGTCTGATGTCCTTCCAGCTGCTGGAATACCACTATGCCTTGGCCAATTCCCAATTCTCTTGCTTCCTCCAGATGCGCCACACCCTGCTGCCCGACTCGTCCCTTCCAGATCATAGCTCTCTCGAGGCGAAACTTCTCATGGGACACCAGGGGAAGGGGGCCTTTACCGAAATTTATCGTTTGTTGCTTGCTAACGCACCGGACAGCCTTGCCAGGTTGAGGGACAGGTAGACATCCTGGGTGGGAGAGCTGGATGAGGACGACTGGAGGGAGGCATACCTCGCACCTAGATAATGAGCTATATCTGCAAGATTGAGGATGGTGCAGATAAATTACTTCCACCTGACATATCTAACCCCACTGTGTCTACGACACATATGTTCGGCGATCCCTCTTGGCTGCCTGAGATGTGGTTGTCTAGAGGCGCAACTACTGCACGTGGCTTGGGAGTGCTCTGGGGTGCGTCCCTTCTGGGAGGATGTGGAGCAGGAGATTTCTGAGGTTGTAGGGCGTTCAATTGAGTTGATTGTCAGAGTGGCACTGTTGGGCCTTCTAGAAGAGATGGGGGGCCAAGATCTGATCGAATATTTGTGGGGGTTGTGTGCCTGGTGCCTTCGATATTGAAATGCGAGCAGGGGTTGACTGGTGCTCTCAACTAGAAAAGCCGATCATGAGGCTTGTGGCTGCCCTCGGAAATATGAGAAATTCTGGGGGAAATGGCGGGCCCACCATGGGTTGAATTTTTGAGTAGAGTGATTATGTTTTGGCTTGGGAAGAGGGGAGTGTTGTCAACTGTAAGAATTGTAATGATCCAACCGATCGTGCTGTCATGTATTCACTGTCATGTTTTATTTTTAAACAAAATAAAATTGGATATAAAAAACAAAACAAATCACCTATCTTCTCCAAAGCGCTCAAGGCAAATCTGGACACTCCTATCTTCCCAGAAGGATTCACTTTAGTTTAATATGTTAATGACGAGTTGGTTGCTTCAGATTCCTTGGACTAATGTAAGGTTGACTCCATGTATTCCTCACTGAATTATCTAAGAAATGTCAAAAGCTTTTAGAGAGAAATTACAATTCTGTCTTCCCATATTTACTATGTAGGTCATGTCATTTCTTCGGGGAGAAGCACATGTCCACTGACCGCATTGAAGTCAATTGTTAATTGTCAGGACCAGTCACTGTCTCTCAGGTACTCACATTACAAGGGAGCCAGGTTACTGCAGACAGTGGATATTGAGATATATAAGCATTCTTAAATCTCTCCAAACTTTTGCAAAGAAGGTCAACTCTGAACTGTTGAACTCCAAACAGGCAGAGAAATAATGTGCGACTTCGGAACAAGTATTATCCTTTACCCCTGCTCAGGGACAGCCTGACTATAACAAAGCATTTTCTCCATATTATCAGGAAAAGGAAGGTTTTGCTTCTATAGTATTGGTACAGTATCACATACATACAGGGCCATCATGATCAAAAGAATCCCGTAGCCTACTACTCATTTGCCCTTGATGTACTTGAGGAAGGACTACAGCCATGTTTGCAAGTTGCAACAGCAGCTGCCCACATCATGGAGACTTCTAAGTCTATAATGCTCAGCTCCACTGCTCCTGTTGCCCTGTTCCATGCTGTAGGTGCCTTGTTGTTAACCGCTACAACTCATAGTCTATCTATGGTGAAATAGTCCTAGTATGAAATTCTTTTGCTGTCTGTCTCTTATATCACCCTGGTCTGATGTCCCATTCTGAACCCCACTTCTGCTATCCACTGCCTAAGTAGAGGAAACATGTGACTGCCTTAGTGAGACCATCCACTTGAATTAGCTCTGTATGGATCTCACCGATGTGCTAATATCTGGTTGTGATCTCATATATTATTTTGATGGTTTTTGTTTTAGAAATGGTGGTGGCTCTGTAGTGGCTGAGTATATGATCTTTAGCTTGTATAAAGCTGCTGAGGATCGAAGTTTACCTCAAGTACATTCTGCTCAAGTTGTTGAATTGATTGTACTCACATATGTCTGTATTCTTACTATTTAGAAAATAGTTACAATATTCACAGGCTCAACGTATACTTTTGGAGAGGCCTTTAAATTAGGGCTCCTTTGGAAGCAACAGGTTTTCCTCCTGCTGCTGCGAGAACCCAAATTGAGAAAGGCACAAATGCTAAAGAATTACTTGATCAGCTTATCACCTTCCCAAATTGCTATTGTTGTTAAGTGTGTTTTGCTATAATCCTCTCACGATGAATGGCCGTATTCATACATTTCATTTTGTAGTACACAAAGTATTATACTTATATAAAATGCAATTCACAAACAAGTGTAAATTTCCAACTCCACTTCTCCTATGTTTTATATGTAGAGATCCTCACATATGTAAGTTTACTAATTATTAGTAAGTGTGCCTCCTCCAACTGCTTCCTCACTTTGCGCATGTTACGTAAGATCTTCTAGTGGCTACCTAAACACACAAGATGCACTGTGACATAGGACCTCATCACCAGTCAACTGGACTATGGCAACACCCTCCATCTAGGAATCGCTGCACATCTCCTACAAAGACTTCAAACCATACAGAACACCACAGCCAGACTAATCCTTGGCCTTCCCCAACAAACTCACATCGCACTCCACCTGAGGCAACTCCACTGGCTCCCGTACAGAAGAGATGCCAATTCAAGCTGCTGACCCACCCACACAAGGATCTGCACAACCAAGGACCCATATACATTAACCACCACCTGTACTTCCACCAATTGTCGAGAAAACTAAGCTCTGCCTCCCTTTTACTTGCCCATACTCCCTGCATCTACCGAAGCAGAAGTGGAGGACGCTCCTTCTCCCACATTGCAGCAAATACATTGAACAGCCTCCCCATGCACCTCTGGACCATCACCTCACTTTTAGAATTCCAAATGTCCCTCAAGACCTGGCTGTTTGAATAAGTCTCAGGGACCTGCAAGCACCTGGATACCCTATAGAGCAGAGGTCTTCAAACTGGGGGGTGGGCCCCCCTAGGGGGGCCTCAAGTGATCCCAGGGGGGGCCCCAGGCTCTGGCCAAAATAAATATTATACAGATAACAGGCCTTTGTTTTAAGCAGAAGCATGTTATTGCAGTTTTAAAAAGGTAACAGTACTTAACTGCAATGTTTAAATAGGTTTAGACATATTTAAACATTGCCATGTTTATAAAATAATTGTGAAAAATTCTGAGGGGGGCCCAATGACTTATTTTTCAACTGGGGGGGCGCGGCATTAAAAAGTTTGGAGACCTCTGCTATAGAGTGATTAGCCATGATTTATAAATCCTGATTGGGATGGACTAGCAAAAGCGGCTGCAAAAGGTGTCATACTTACTACTAAATGGAAGAGATTTAGGGAAGAGTATGGAGTGATTTAGGAAGAGCAAGGGTGTGATTTTGGGACGGACATACAGCCACCCACAAAATAGTAAGTTCCTTCCTATTCACAAACTGTAATTCTAAAGTTATTATAACCAGAAAGGACCAAAAACAACAGTAGTAAATGTTTTCACCTCAGAGCTGCTAACTCAAGCACCACAATCGGTCCATCACTGGTACTGCAAAACCCTTGAATAGAAAATATTGATGATGGTGATTTAAAATGAATCCCTATTGGAAATAACGTTAAATGTAATTAAATTATTTAAACTATTTAAAAAATAAATAAATGTATTTTAATGTTACAAAATTATTGAAAAATAAAAAAAGTATTATTCTATTTTAAAATATTTTAATACACCTTTTGAATTAAAAAAATTAAGGTAACATTACTTTGCATTGAAATATAATTAAATTACTTTTAATGAATTCAATATGTCACTTTTAATAATGTTAATACATAACTAATTTAATTCAGGGAAAATAATTTCAATGTAATATATTGAGAAATCTATTTTAAATTTAAATTAAGTGTGATGTAGCATTTTTGTTCTACATTTAAAATAAATATATGAAATAAATTTACATGAATAGTCAACATAAAATGTTTTTATTATTTATTTCAAGTTTACCAAACTTTTTTACTTTTTCCTCCACTTTACATTAGGGAGATCTCTGCCACTGGCTGCCAAGCAATGATCCAAGAGGGTGACTTTTGTGCTAGACTCTATGCGTTTCCACCTAGCACCCTCAAGTGTACTACTTCAGAAAGAAAGGAAAACAGTGCCACATGTTAAAACATGTGGTACTGTTCTACTCTCGCCCTTTCAAGTTTTGGGGGTGCATTATTTTTCGTGAAAGCATAGTAAATCTGTCCATGGTTCACTGTGTTACATCAACTTCAAAAGGAAAGAAAACAACATAATTACAAAGATGTGGTACTCTCTTTCTGTCTCCCTTGGCACAGCTATAGCATTCAGTATCATGCAGTAATACATATTCCATTGCACAATAATGCAAGAGAGTGCTTATTATGTTAATCATATGAGTTTCAATTGAAAGGTAGTAGTATAACAATGCTCTAGCATTTTCCAACTTTCTATCTGCCACTAGACAGTGTTTTTGTCTGATAGTGATAGTGCGAGAACAGGACTATGACATATGTTAGTGAATATCTTGCTTTTGTGGTATATCCCTCTCAAGCAATATAACACATCAAGAGTGTTTCCAGTGGTGTGTTACATACTAGCATTCTAAATCTGCCCCTATGCATACTTGTTCATTGGTATTCCGTAAGGTATATGAATTAACTTATGATGTAAGACAATACATCAAACTGAGTAGATGATCTGAATTTCATGACACAAGCTTTATTAAGGAATGAAGGCCATATATACTATGATACATACTTCCTTCTCTGGTCTATAGTGTATGTATCTAATAAGCGTCCACAGCATAATGTAGACAGCTCCATAATATAATGGAAATATGTCCAAGTAATATTTAGCATACTTTTCATACTTCATTATTCGATGAATACATGTGTGGTACCAAGTAGCACATGTATGTAAAATCTATAAACTTTTTACACGTTCTATCTACAATGCTATCAAAAGCATTAATCAATTGTTTTGTGCTAGTACATTCCAAAGAAAAAGTATTAAAAAATAAGAACATATTGTCTTTACCAAGTCGCGACATGCAGTACCCATCTATGACCTAAGTGTAGTCCTAGTGTGACATGAAATAGAAGCCATGTAATAGATGCTATAACAAATAATGTTATAAAGGTAACAAAAACTCTTCCTGCTGTGCCATGTGACCATATCACAATGATAAAAGATATACAGTATTTATTGCATTCTATGGAAATAATAAATTGCATTCTTCTTTAACAACAAGCTACTTTGTTTTTTGATATCCCTGAGTTCTAAACCACCTTATAGCCATCTCTCTTTAGCGATATTATATATGTTGTTCTTCTTCCTTCTGAAGATTTAATTCTCAAACTATCTAAAACAAATCAATTAAATACTATTGAACTATTTTTGCATTATGCTTTAGGGTTGCTAATGCCTGTGCTTGTAAACTAATTATGTACTGCTTGTTGTATAGTACATAGAGTTAATATTTCTTGTGTAAAAACAAAAAGTAAGTGTTATAAGCAGGCCTTTAAAAATCAGTTTTGACACACTTAAACTATGTATCACTGCTGTTTAAATGGGAAAAAAATAAAAACAAATATGCAAACTTACATTATCATGCACTTTTTCAAAGAACATGTATTAGCATGTTACTAAAACTCAACAAATTGTATGATTTAAACAATTAAAAAAAGATTGTGTTTGTTCTCAGAGGGTGCCGTCTCACCATGTGGATTGCTTTACCACTTGTGAGCACTCGTACATCTTCAGCACTCCAAACACTTCAAAGAAATATTTGACCTCATGAACCTATGTGGAAAATTATTTTAAAAACATTAAAGCAGTGCATGTTAGCATGTCAATTCTGAAGAGTAGGTGCTCTAATTCACTACGTGACAGGTATCTTTTTCAGAACAACTTTAGTTAACTCCTACTTATAGAAAGGGGAAGAAGTCCAAAACATATGTATAAGATACCCTAAAGTAGTACTAAACAGTAATTGGCCTCTTTGTGAAACAAAATCGCAAGCCTATACAGGTTTTCACCCTCTCAGACTAAATAACAACATACATTCAATAGATTAACAAAATCTTTATCTCTGAAACTAGTTCTAAAACAATCAGCCCTATAGTTTCTAGAACCTTAGTTCTATAAACAATGTGTACTGTGTTATTTTGTTCCTTGCACAGGTGTGTGATGCACAAAAAGGATCTCTGTTCAGGGTAAGAGTTAAGGTAGACCTAATAAGGTGGGGCTGAGACACAAGGAGAAGATATTACCTTAACCTGGGAATGTCCTAACATTTTTATGGCAAGGCCACTATAAACATGGTCTTCAACCATAACTACTGATCAGATTTCCTTTTTTAGATGATGGGGTATCGTTGCATACTGTGGTGAATTTGCTAGTTTATGATGCTCGGTATCTTGGGGTATGATGGTGGGTGTGTTGGAGAATGATGTCGGGAGTGTTGGCATAAGATAGAAGCTATGTTGGCTTTTAGTGTTGGTTGGTGTTAGACCTGGCATCCTTTCACCTCCTGTTTTTAGCTGTACCTCCTGTTTTTAGCTGTACCTTTTGTTGGCCTTAGGACTCTAAGGACCGCTAACCAGTGCTAAAGTGCGTGTGCTTCCCCCTAAACATAGTAACATTAGTGTACTAGTAAGTCACTTGTAAAGTGGTATACCATCTACCCAGGGCCTGTAAATTAAATGCTACTAGTGGACCTGCAGCACTGATTGTGCACCAGACTTAAGCAGCCCTTTAAACATGCTTCAGGTCTGCCACTGGAGAGTCTACATGTGCAGTTTCACTGCCACTTCGACTTGGCATTTAAAACCTCTTGCCAGGTCTTAAACGTCCCTTTCTTACATATATATCACCCCTAAAATAGTCCCTAGGAAGCCCATAGGACAGGGTGTCATTTAAGTGAAAGACAGGACATGTACTTTTAAGTTTTACATGTGCTGGTAATGAAAAACTCCCAAAGGTGGTTCTCATTACTGTGAAGCCTACTTCTCTCATAGGCCACTATTGGGAATTTCTTAATATACATTTAAGCTGCAATTCCTGAAAGGAGTAGTTGCACCATGTTTCATACGATTGGAATGGTAATGATAAATCCTATTTACTGGTAAAGTCAGATTCAATATTACTATTTTAGAAATGCCACTTTTAGAAAGTAAACAAAGTAGGAGCAGTGGGTCCCAGGTTTACTATGACACTGGATTCAAGCTAGTCTGGCTGATCAGGGGTGATACCCCAAAACCGGTCCCAGGGTGCTTGTTTCAGGTCCAGGGAGGACCTGGTCTGGCAGTTTGGGTTGGACTGTTCCCATGGGGAACAGGGTCAAGACTTATTTGCATATGGCTGGGTCCAAACTGGGGTGGCATGGTGATCAAAGGGATTGATGGATAAAACCCTGATCTGTGACTGGGGTGAATGTTTGATTTGTTCTGCATTCCATCCATCATTTGGTTTGTTTACTTTTAGAAAGTGGGCATTTCTCTGGCCTCACTGGCCTGTGTGCCTCACAGCCTGTCTCCAATACATGTCTGGCCTGGGCTAGGTGACAACTACATTTGTGCACTCACTGCAGACACCCACAACGCAGGATACTCAACTGCATCTGCATACTGGTGGATCTTCCTGGGGACGAGGTTGGGAAGGGCTCACACTTACACTTCAAAGTGTAGTAGCCTGAGCCGTCATAAAGGGCTGATTACACCCCACTGATAGTCTAAAGCTAGATCTGGCCTGAAGGGGGGACCTGTGCACTTTAGAGAGATCCTTTGAAGTTATCCCCACATGAAAGGCACTTCTGAGTATAAGTACTGGGTCTCTGACCCCTGAAATCAGGTCACTACTGGACTTGGGAAGAACGGTGCTAGAGTAAAGACTGCTGCGCTGTAAGGATTGCCACTCTGCCTGGACTGACTGCCCCAAGGAACGTCTTCTCTGCATTGCTGAGCTGCCCTGCTGCCTGCTGATCTCTGCCCTCCTGAGGACAAGGACTGGCTCCATCCTGCTAAACCAGGGTGTCTCTAAGGGCTTGCTGGCTTGCCCACTGTTCTTCTGTGGTCTAAAGTACATCAAAGACTGCGTGCAACTCTCCTAGTGTTGCTGGACTCTGCCATCTGTGAGTCCTATGCTTGCCTAAAGTGCTCGCTCCAGTCCTGGGTCTAGAAGTAGGTTTTGCAGCTACAATCTCCAAAAAGTGATGCATTTCCCTGAGTGCAGCAGGAAAATCAATGCATCACATCTCCGCCAGCTACGCAGTAGCTGCCCGACAGCAGATTCACAGACTGCGCAGCCCGATGACAACACTCTGTGCAGCCCAATGATGAAGCATCGCATTCATTTTCCCAGAGCCTGCTGATGAAACAGTGTCCCAAGTGCGGCAGGATAACCGACACATCGTGCCCTTGTCAATGATGCTTTGCTACTCCAAAGGTAATGTTTTCAGTGGACCCTGCGTGGGTCCTGTAGCCGGCCTACCCTCCATCGCAATTGGCCTGGATTTTGACTTTGCACCAGTATCTCAAGACCTCAAGTACCTTTTCAACCGCTAGTGACTTCCAAGCACTGTTTTCACATTTCATCTTTAAATATTCATATCTCAACTTCTACTTACTGGATTTTTGTTTATAGTATTGTTTTATTCAGATACATATGCTCTATTTTTCTAAACCAATGTGGAGTCTTTTTGTGGTGTTTTCATTGAGTTGCTGTATTTTAATAGTGTTGCACAAATCCTTTACACATTGCCTCTTAAATTAAGCCTGACTTCTCTGTGCCAAGCACAGCTTAATTTAGGGAGTATCTGACTTACCCTGGGTAGGATTGAGGTCCCTACTTGGACAGGGTGCATTCTTCTGCCATCTAGAGACCCAATTTCTAACAGTTGGTCACATGGACATCTGATTGCGGGTGTATTATGTATGATGCTGGATGCTTTGCCATATGATTTTGGTTGTGTGGAAGTATGGTTTTGAGTGTGTTAGCATATGACAATATGCTTGTTGAGGTATGATGATGTGTTTGCTGGTGCACAACAGAGAATATGTTCCAGCATGATGGTGGGTATGTTGACAGATGATGCGGGTCATGTGTACATCTAATGGTTGGTGTGTTGGCATAAGATGCTGGTTTATGGATGAATGGTGGTGGATACACTGGCCTACCATTTTTATTGTGTGGAAAAATTAGGTTAGTGGATGTTTGAGGTTACTTGTCAAAACATATGATAGTGGGTGGTGTAAGATGATGGCTGTGTATTCGTATGTGTGTTAGCATATGATGCTGTGTGCCTCTTCCTCACTGTAACCACTCTGTGTGGTACTCTAGCTGACACAGCAGCCCCTGTTTGGGCTTTCCATACACCCTGCAGGCTCAGAATGCCCTCGGCCACCTCTATGTCTAAACTCTCTGAAGCCCCTCTGTTGTTCCCCATTCCACTGCAGCCCCTGTGTGTTTCACCTTGCCCTGTCCCTGGTTTCCCTGTGGCTGCCCTTCTGCACCCCAGCACCCCTCTGTACACTTCCTGTAGCCTCTCTGTGCACCAGACTTCCTTGCCCCTGCAGCCCCACGTGGTATGTCAGCCTCCCCTGCATCCCTTCGGTGCACAATACCTCTGCAAACTTTCTGTGTGGCTCAGCCATCCTCCTAAGCCTGTGTGCTGCCCTGGATCACCCCAGGTGTTGCTCTGAATGACCCCTGTCCTCCTGTATTCCTTCTGCGTGTTCACCACGTCCCTTGCATCCCTTTTTGTCCCTCCACATTCCAGCACCCCTTGTGTGTGTCACTTGCCTTCTAGAAGGCCCTAAGTGCCACCCTACACTGCCCTACTAGCTCTTTGTGTGTACCAGACTCCCCTACGGCCTTTCTATGTGCACCACTTCTCCTGCTGCCCCTCTGGATAGCCCTCACTTAGCCTCTATGCGCCCCTGCCCAATCCAGCCTCTTTCTGAACCCACCTCCCTCCTATTGCCCCAGTGTGCCACACTTTCTTGGTTCTGCAGCACCAATGTGTGGCCCTCCAATCTGCCACTACTTGACCTTTGTGTGTTCCCCACCTCTCCTCTTTGCTCCCCTGCCATTCCATGCTGCCCTGTTCCTGCTGGTCCCCTATGTCCTTCCATCCCTGGAGGCCCTCTTTTTGGCCACTGCTGCTCCTCTGCCTGAAACCGCCCCCTTGCACACTCTTTGTGACATCCTGCCCTGCCCCTGCAGTCCCTCTCTGTGGCTCCATCTTCCAGGCATTCTTCCAGTGTGTTCTGCGCCCCACGGAATCTGCTTTTTGTTCCCGCCCCTGCCATGGTGTAAAACCCTGATGTACCACTGTAGCACTCCTTTAACCTCTTTGCAGACCCTCTCTGTAGCCCCTAGCCCTTGCAGCTCCAGTGTGTCCTCAGCCTGTGACATTGGCAAAGCCCATAAGCCTGGATTGCAATTTAAATTGCAAGCCAGACCTATTAGCTTTGTCAATTTTTTCCAAGGTCTCACAAAGTACATAAACTATAGGAGATATCTGCAGGCTCTATTTATTTATAACAGTTCTTACAAAGGTTGCAAACTTTAAGAGACAAAAAAACAAGCATTGGCAAAGTCGATAGGCCTTGCCTGTGCAACAGCTAATGGCTTTGCCCAGGTGTTTTAGCCATGTCATACACTAGCATGGCTGTGATTCATCATGGCTAAACAGTGGTGTGGAGTGTTGCAGAGCGTAGTGTTATAGAGTGGAGTGGCGTAGAGTGGAGTAGAGGGTCACACTGAAGAGGCATAGAGTGCAGTGGAATAACACAGGCCCCTGTGGTGCACGGGACCCCCTGAGCTCCAGGAGGGGGGCTTAGCACAGTACTCGTATCTAACAGCTCCTGAGTAAGTCCAGAGAGGGGGGGCCTCCGTGTAATTTGCAGGGAAGCCCCTTCAAGTTTCGTTACGCCACTCATAGAGTGGTGGGAAGTAGAGTGGAGTAGAATGTTCTAGAGTAGAGTGTTGTGGAGTGGATCTGAGAGTTGTATAGTGGAGTAGAGTGGTATAGAGTGGAGCTGCGTGGAGTAGAGTGTTGTTGCTTGGAGTAGAGTGTTGTGGAGTAGAGTGTCGTGCGGAGGACCAGAGTGGAGTAGACTGCAGTGGAGTGTAATGGGGTGGAGTGTCAGAGTGGAGTGATGTACAATGGAGTGGCATAAAGTAGAGTGGAGGAGAATGTCAGAGTGGTGTAGCATGTCAGAGTGGGGTAGGGTGTCAGAGTGGAGTGTTGTAGAGTGGAGTAGCATGTATTAGCGTAGAGTGGAGCATTGCATCATGTTGCACAGTGGAGTGGCATAAAGTGGAGTGGTGTACAGTGAAGAGGAGTGGTGCAGAGCGTCAGAGTGTCTTAGAGTGGAGTAGAGTGTCAGAGTGGCATAGGTGTCAGAGTGGAGTGGGGCAAAGTGGAGTAGTCTCAGAGTGAATTAGATGGGAGTGGCGGAGGGTGGAGTGTCAGAGTAGAGTGGAGTGTCGTGGAGTAGAGTGTCGTTAAGTGAAGTGTTGTAGAAAGGAGTGGCGTACAGTGTAGTGGTATGGACTATCAGAGTGGAGTGGCATAGAGTGCAGTAGTGTGTAGCAGAGTGAAGTGGCGTAGTGTGGAGTAGAGTGTCAGAGTGGAGTGGCTCAGTGGGGTGGCATAGATTGGCATAGAGTGGAGTAGCGTGTCAGAGTGGAGTGGCACAGAGTAGACTGGGGGTACAGAGGAGTATGCACGGTGTGGTAGCACATTGCCATTACACACAATACGTTTTCAATTGAAATTGCTTTTACAATTGCAGACATACACTTTTCCTGATAAAACTATATAGCGCACAAACAATAATGTATGGAAATCTGCATCACCTAGTGTACTGATTTTTTGTTTAATCGTATTAAAATATTTGTTTCCCTCACACTTCAGAATCACACAAAAATTTGCTTAATTTGTACTTTCCTAATTCTGATATAACTTAATGTCACCTTGATTGTGGTTCTAAAGGGAAGATGCATGCTCGTTTGGATGATCAGTGTGATATGCTGAGAGGACTGTGTCTCACAAGAGCAAAGGCTTTCGTGAGTCAATACTCCTACAATAATGGTCATAAAACACTTTACTCTGCCGATCAGCCTTTGTGGTTTATGCCATGCTATTTTTTCTTGTGTAGTAGTTATAAACAAATGCATTTAACCAGAATCAGGGCATAAATGGTTACATCGTTGCAGCGACATGCAACTCCATTAAATAGGCCCCGCAAGCAGTAGTAGAGTTATAATTTGCAAGTTGCAGCCACTGATGCAATAAGCAGTGCTTTCTCCCAATAATTAGGCTGTACTACGATAATACCTTGGAATCTCACTTTTACACTTAAGAAAGTGGGGGAGTGTTGGTTAATTAGTACATGTGTTTAAAACAGCATTTTACATCTGTAGATAGATAAATAGATGGACCGAGAGACAGACAGACACATGTGCCATGTCAATGGCCAAAAATGTGCCCAGTAACGCATTATTTGAACAGTTTTACTGCTAAAAACACATTCACACGTATTCGTACGAGGCAAAGATCAAATTATATGTTATTATCAGAGTACAGAGAAACTGGCATGAGAAAAAACGCTTTCCTACTGCATAGAGTGGATGTTATATAATTGTATCAAAATGCACAAATGTTATCACTAATTTCTGATTTTGTGTAAATACATTTTTAGAACTGATACACACCATGGCGTGACCCTAGATGGAGAGGGTGTGTGTAATAGGCTTATTACCACCCCTAGAGTAGGAAAGAGGCATCATGAACAGACTTCACCTCTTTAGAAGAATGGTCCCTCCACACTCAAAAATAGCAGACAATTGGTACATCTCCATATAAAGAGCGAGAGACGATACATAACTGGTAAGCATGTAACACGGTCCTATAGGGCCACTGAGGGACTCTGGTTCACTCTGGGCCATGAGTCCCAGAGTGGATTGTTAATGTCAGCAAAATCCGAGCTAACGTTACCCAAAACATACTGAATCCACGACATATTACTTTGTGGTAGTTGGCTACAAATTTATTTAAACATAAAAATGTTTCCTGAAATCAGTAAGTGAAATACTCAACTATACCCTTTAAGAAAATATTTAATGATGTAATTAAGAAAAAACACCCTCTGGATTGCATTGAAGCTGTTCTCTGCGAGGGGCAGCTAACATGAGGCACTTATTTGAATTAACGTGGCCAGGCTTTGCTTACCTTTCATGAACAGAGGGCTGACTGAACAATGGGCAATGTCAGAGCACTGTGGAGTAGTGTGGCACGGTCATCACGATGACTGACCCCGCATTTCAAAGGAATCAATTAAATATTTTACAAATTTCACAGGGACCTGTGAAATATGTCCCATTGTTCATCGGTGCTGTGAAATATGGGATACATACCACTGTTTCTGCAATTAAAGCACTTAAGCGTGTAATGTGTACACACACACACACATATATATATATATACACTATTTATTAACATTGTTGTATGATAACGATATGTGGCATTTTTCCACTTTTGCATCTGCATGTATCGTTTTGTGCCATACTGTTTCTCTTGTGCATTAGTTAGAAACACAGCTACTTTCGCACATTCGGAGAACAATCTCACTGTACGGACTCACTAAGCACTGAAGATTAAGAAGCGCAATCGGCAAAACCTTCCTGCACTGGTAAGAAAGTGGGATTTCACCTTTGCACAGTATTAACAAATGATTTACTTACTTGCTCCAACTCCAAATAACATATGTTAATATTTATATCGTTGGCGAGGAATTATATATATATATATATATATATATATATGTGTGTACATATATATATATATATATATATATATATATATTCGGCTGGTAGTGAACTTATAGCAAGCATGGGCAAGGAACGTTTTATATATATATTATTATGTATATATTTATTTATTTAGATAGCGCCTATAAGCCTAATACCCGTCCGGAGATTTCAACCTCCTCTGGGTGTATGACCCCAAGTACCAGCCAACTCCACAAGCTTTATCTCAGGATTTGAAATAGCGCCACATTTTTTGAGAAACAACTGAAAATGAAATAAAGCGCCCCCGGCTCGACTCATTGCTAATTGTTCGGTGTTTACATCTCGTGGAAAGTGACAAGTGCCCCAAAGCTCTTAAATAAATAGAAATCGGTGTAAACAACTAATTACTTTCTGAAGGCTGTTTCGACTCACTCTTTCACATTCTAATGCGCAGGACCTGCCCCGGAGCCGGCCTTGGAGATGTGTTGGGCCGGAGGTTTTCAGGCAGGCGCTTTGTAGGGCTTGCCCGAGATGTACGCGGTGCGGAGGGTTCGTCTGTTTGTAAAGATCTACTTAACAACCGGGCTCTTTCCCGCTCCAAAAGTTCCCGCCCCCACAAGAGCTTGCCCGATATTTACTACTACTGCGGTGGTTTTCAGTCGTGCAATTACATTGAAAATCTGCTTTGTTGTTGTGCCGAAATATAAGCGCGAGTCGAAGCTACACACATGGATCTTTCAAACTAATAGCGTGTTTGACACGGCGCTTTAAGTGGGCAGGTGCTGTCCGGTACTGAGTCAATCTGCACTTCTTTATTTTGAAAGGGAGAGTACCGGCACTTCTTAGCGCTGCTGCAATGCATTTAATGGACGAGTGCAGGCACTTCTCGGTACTGTTGCAACACATTTAAGGGCAGAGTACCTCCACTATTCGGCACTGCTACTTTTAATGGGAGATGACCTGCCCTTACGGGCACTGCTACATTTAATGGGAGATTACCTGCATTTACGGGCACTGCTACATTTAATGGGAGATTACCTGCACTTATGGGCACTGTCTATACATTTAACGTTAGAGTACACGCACTTCTCAGCACTACCAGAATACATTTAATGAGACACTAGTGGCACTGCTGCAATACATTTAAATGGGAGAGAACCAACACTTTTCGGCACTGCCACTACATTTAACGGAAGAGTACAGGCACTTCTCCATTACTTTTATTGGGAAATTACCGGAATTTATCGGCACTGCCGCAATACTTTTAAAGGGCCCGCACTCCTCAGGAGCAAACAGGCACTCTAAAGAGTGAATATCCGGCTTCTGCACTAGAGACATTACCCGAACTCGTTGTAATGCACGTTCTGTGGCAAAACGGGTGAGGGCTTTGTGAGGCAGAGGGGTTTCTACAGGAGGGTATTATCTAACGCTCTCAGTGACCCAGCGCCTAGAGACGCTGGTAACCCGCTCGGTGTAGACAATGCGGCAGCGAGGCCTCCCCACCAGAACCTGCGGAGACGGGGTAGCGCAACACCTACCAGCCCAGGCACCCCCCCCCCCCCCCAAAAAAAAGAAAGTGCTTAATGTGTGTACATTTACCGTTTTAAAAAAATGTTAAATTAGTAGTAGTTAATCTTCTAACCCTAGGACGTTGCCTTAAAAATTTGTAAATTTGCGCATATAAAAACAGAATAACGCAAACGTTGGAAAAAAGAGCCAGCCCTTTTCCCCGCGGTTGTATTTTCGGACAACTACACGCAGCCACACGGCACCCTGCTATCAGTCCGAGAGTGCGCTTCGGCGTCCCGCATTTGGGTATGAGGCGCTATATGAATGTTGCAGTATAATACGTCCTCTGCGATTAATCCCGCGCGTGCCTTATATCAAATGAGTACAGATCATTCACAAAATAAATCTGACGTAGAGCGTTCGCTTGAGGTATAGTGCAGCAGAGCCCGGCAAAGTCTAAGTTGGGTTATTTGACGGTAGTTTGCTGCAAGAAATAAAAGCACCAACCGCACAAATAACTTGTTTATTTTTCTCCCGGGGTCACGGAGCGCTTCGTCGACATTATTGCGCTTCTAGTGAAACTGTGTAATAATTTCTGCATACTTGCAATAGCGCTACAACGGGTCACTTAACGGATAAAATATTAAACAACCGAATGGTTTATAATTAATGGCGCTAAAACACTGAAATAGCTGTTGATGTTTCCACGTTCGTTTCGGTGTCATTTGATCTCCAGTCTCCCCAGACGATTTACTAATAACACCAGTTTCTCCGTCCCCCAAGTCATCTGGATAGATATTCTCCTGTATCAGATATTTCGATGTGAAAAATGGCGTCAAGGTAAACGAATTTAGAAAGGTTACTGAACGGATGTTTCTAAATAAAAAAAATAGCTGTACTCATATGCAGAGAGGCTACTGCCCCCCCCCCCTCCACCCCACCTCACCCCCCCCCCCCCTTTGCGGGGTGCTCACTTAAGGTCAGATGGCGAGGACTCCCCAGAGGCTCTCGGCTGGGGTTAAAGGGTGAGCGGGGGCCTTTCCTCCAGGGGTGTAACATAAGCTCCCGCAGCCCCAGCGGTGCGAGGGGGGGCAGCACCAGGGGGGCCCTTCAGCAAAAGCGGTAGGTGCTGGGCCGGAGGGGGGGGGGGGGGCTCCTGCTTCTTTAAGCTACTACACCCCGCCCCCCCCCCCCCCCCCCCGAGGCTCTTACTTACACTTAGTGGGTTAGGAGGGCCTCTCTGCTTTCTCCAAGGCCCTCTCTTGGTGATGAGTGAGAGGGCCCCTCCATCCTCCGAGGCTCTCACTGGTATCCAAGTGTAAGGCCCTTGGCTCCATTCGAGGCTCTCACTTACAGTCAGTGGGTTGAGGGGTTCCCTCTGCTTGAAGGCCCTCTCTTGTGGTGAGTGAGAAGGGCCTCTCCATCCTCTAAGGCTCTCACTGGTATCCACGAGTAAGGCCCTTGGCTCCCTCCGAGGCTCTCACTTACTGTCAGTGGGCTGGAAGGGCCTCTGCTTTCTTCAAGGCCCTCTCTTGCGGTGAGTGAGAAGGACCTCTCCATCCTCCAAGGTCCTTGTTGGTTTCCATATGTAGGGCCCTGGTTTCCTTCCGGTCTGTGCTTACGGTCAGTGGATGAAGAGAGTCCCTCTGCTTCCCCTGGGCTGCCCTTTGTGGTCAGTAACTGATGATGGAGGCCCTGCCACTGCCTCCGAGACGCTGGCGTGTAGTCAGTGGGTTAGGGGGCTCCTCCGGTCTCTCCAGGGCTCTCGCTGGTGGTCTGTGGGTGTAGCGGCCCCTCTGCTTCTTCCAGGACTCTCGCTTAGTCGGTAGGCGAGGAGAACCCTTCCGCTCCCAGAGCCTCTCCAGTGAGAACGGCCCCTCTTCTCCGTCAGAGGTCCTAACCAGAGTCCATGAGGACCCTTCGCTTCTCTGGGGCTCCCACTTATGGTAAGTGGATGGCAAGGGCCCCTTGTGTCTCTCCGGGGTTCTGGTGTGCCCCTACTTGTGGTTAGTGAGAGGGATGGGCCCTTCCATTCCCTCCTGGTCTTTCACTTGTTGGAGAGAGGAGCACGACCCCAGCACTCTCCGAGGCTCTCACCTGTGCTTCCTCTGAGGGTCTCACTTGTGTTCGGTGATTAGGAGGGCCCCTCTATCCCCTCCGACGCTCTCAGGTGTGGGCAGAGGGTGAGGGAGGACCCTTAGCTTCATGACGGTTAGTGAGCGGGAAGGGTCCCTCTGCTCCCTCCAGGACCCACTTGCGTCAGTGGTCGGGAAGGGCCCGGTTGCTTCCTCCGGGACATTTAGTTCTGGTCAGAGGGCGGGAAGGCCCCTCCGCTCCCTCTGCGTGGTGCTAGGGGTACCCCGAGGGCGCTGGCTCTGCACCTTGCGCAGCCAGGGACTTGCTGACATACTTGTCGTCCGCTGCCTGGATCCTGGAGCTCCTTTACTTGAGGGCAGGAGCAGAGGCTGGGAGACAGGCACCTAATGCCCAAACAGGCCCTGTGCGCAGCGGCGAGCCACAGCTCCGGCTCACAAGAGGCCCTTGGCCGAGGCGGCGGCTCGCACTCAAAGCCATCGTGGCGTGCTTGTGTGAAGAGGGGTCACACGAAAAACGTATACACATTCGACGTCCCCATCCCAAGCATTCTGAGAGTGTTTTCACATGGTTCTGGATAGTGCTTGTGATATAGATATATAAATACACATACAAAAAGCGCGGAACTCCTGGAACTTGACAAGTTTTACTTCGAGCACTCTACAACACCGACAATCCACAAAACAAAAACAAAAAATGCTGCCGCATGGGTATGGTGCCGTTGTTGAGTGCGCCGTATAAAGGAGTTGCTCTACGCCTAAATATTGGGAAGTACCTTGCAGTCTAAGCCTGAAAGGGTGTATATAAGAGAGTGTGTGTGTGTATATATATATGTAAAACATCATTGGTGATGATTGGTGAAGTTTATGACTGCAATTAAAAAGCACAAACATTCTCCTGGAGTTCAGTGTTGCAATCGGTACCAGTTGTTTTGTTTTAAATATAGTCTAGAGGAAAGGCCCATTCCTCTCGTTTGCACCAGCATGAAATATGCGCCACAATGAGGACCGTTTTCTTTGACTATACATATATATATGTATACACACACACACACCAGCAGCCCTCATGACAATAATGGTAATATTTATTGAACGCCACCTGAGCAGGCCTATGTGCTATTCTTAAGGCCAGAATCCACATACTCCATGCTATACACTATACATATCCATCCCATATACACGCTTTTTGTGTACACATATGTGCTACTGGCTGTGCAAGGCTGAATCTATAATAGAAATAAACCATCGACCTTAAGGCGCTACCTCACATCTGGGCGCGCTGTAATACACCTGCTAGGTTTTGTTTACATCAGTGACACTAGGGGCCGTTCGTCTGATCTATGTGACGGGGGGTGGGGAGAGTACCACCAGAGCAGGCCCACCCTGGTGCTCATCTTCTCCTTCCCAGGACCAGGCTCACCCTCTAGTGACCGACTTACGGACAAGAGCCAGCGGCTGGATGTCAGCATAACGTGCTCTAAGCGCACGCAGCGCTGCGGGCGGACAGCTGTCAATGATGAACATTGTTCGCGGTGTGCCCGTGGCTCCTCCTCTTCTCCTTTCTGCCGTACACCCCCCACCCCCCATCGTGTTCTTTACCTCTCCCCCCGCCCTCGCCCGGGAGTCTGCAGCAAACCTGGCGCCGGCTAAAGTAAACCCGACATAAGAGCGCGGCGCGCCCGGAGCAGGCGCCCCCTTCCGCCCGCCAGCAGCGAGGGCAGCGCGGGGCGGACCCACCCCTGGCTCCGGCCGCCGAACCATGTCGCTGAGCCCCAAGCATACGACGCCCTTTTCCGTGACGGACATCCTGAGCCCCATGGAGGAGAGCTACAGGAAGCTGGGCGGCATGGAGGGCGCGGGCGGCTTCCCCCTGGGAGCCTACCGCCAGGGCCAGGTGCCGCAGGCGGCCGTGCAGCAGCACGCCCTGGGCCACGGCACCGCCGCCGCCTACCACATGCCGCACGGGGTCTCGCAGTTCAGCCACGGGGCCATGGGCGGCTACTGCAACGGGGCCATCGGCAACATGGGCGAGCTGTCCGGCTACCAGGACGGGGTGAGGGGCGGCGCCGCGGCCGGCAGCTGGTACGGGGCCAACCCGGACCCCCGGTACTCCACAAGTAAGTGTCCGCCATCCACTCCATCTCCTCTCCACTTCCTTCGGCCAAACCAATTTTCCGCACAGGGAAGATTACTTGCAGAATTTAACTGCAAACTCGTAGCCACAATAGTTATAAAAAATGGTTAGGAATTCCACTAGCCTTTAGCAACACGTGTTTAATTTCAATGTTTGTGACATTTAATATTCGAACTAAAATTTGGAAACCCGACTAACGATTTTTTTCGTTATTCATTTAACGGTTCCTGCTGTTGATTTCATAAATAGATAAGAAAAGAGATACTCCAAAACCTGTCACAGTCGTTAGGCAAGGTCCCCTAACGCAGTTATATAAATATGTCGATTTATCTAGCCATCTCGGATTGCAGAAATACATACCACTATATTTAATCTGTTAAGTAGCACATCTAAATTAATTTGTGCATTAGTTTTTTTTGTACTTTTAAACTTTACCATTTTAATAAAATCTGACCAAAACGATGTGCGCGAGTAAAGCAATAAAAAACTAGGATTTCAAAAGGATTAAAATTACATTAAGGACCATTTGGCTACTATAATTAAAATGTCATACGAATTATTGGCGACAAAAAGAACCAGACAAACTTTTGGCAAGATATCGATCTTTTGCTATCTGGCAATTAATACCTCGGAATATATGTCGTGCCGCTCTTTAAACATAATGTGAAAATACAAACACACCGAATTTTGACTTTTTCATTATTTTATACAATACCTTTTATTTACGACACCGCATGTAGAATATCGGCTCAATGAAATTAACACTTATTTTGGATTACAAGCATTTCCAAAGTCACGGATTTGTGTTTAAATGAACTGGTTGTTTGAATAGAAAAAGTGACTTAACTAAATATGTCATTTACAATCAATACGGATAAATATTCCAAATAATACGAGAATATTTCATAGAAACGAATAACTCTACACTTTGTATGTATTAGAGTATATTCCAAATCAAATTAGCATATTTGGGATCAGTCTTCTCGAAGCATCGGTTCAGTGCACTTTTTCGTCTTAAAACTCGGACATGGCTAGATTTCAAGTGTCCCGACGAGAATCTCTTGTTGATGCATCGATGGTGCCTCAGATAAGTGCATGTGGTTATTTCCACCTGCAGTAGATACCTGCACGCTATGTTCCACCTGTAGCAGCAGATCCCTTCAAGCGCTGGTTCGCCTGCAGAAGTTCACGCTGTTTCACCTGCAGCAGATCCCTGCACGCTGTTTCACCTGCAGCAGATCCCTGCGCTATGTTTCACCTGCCGCAGATCCCTGCACGCTATGTTTCACCTGCCGCAGATCCCTGCACGCTATGTTTCACCTGCCGCAGATCCCTGCGCTATGTTTCACCTGCCGCAGATCCCTGAGCTATGTTTCACCTGCCGCAGATCCCTGCACGCTAGGTTTCACCTGCCGCAAATCCCTGCACGATATGTTTCACCTGCAGCAGATCCCTGCACGCTGTTATGCTTCTCCTGCAGCAGATCCGTGAACGCTATCTTCCACCTGCTATAGATCTCTGCATGCTATTTTGCCATCTGCAGTAGATCCGTGCATTGCTGCCTTCTCATCTGCAGCAGATGTGCATGCTGGTGTTTTCATTTTGATTCCCTGCAGTAGATCCCTCCACAGTATTGGATTCACTCCGCTCCTCTGCAGCAGACCGATGCACGCTGTTGCTCTCACCCTGCTCCTCTCTAGTACCAGCCCATGCCCTTGCTTTCACTTTGCTCCTCTGTAGTAAATTACTTCATACTGGTGCGTGTACTCTGCCTCTGTACAGTAGATCAGCACATGCTATTACATGCATCATGTTCCTCTGCAGTAGACAAGTGCATGCGGTTACTTCCGTGCTGCTCCTCTGCGGCAGATCACTTCACGCTGTTGCTTTCACTTTGCACCTGTGTAGATCACTTCATCCTGTTGCTTTCACTTTTCTCCTCTGCAGTAGGTCCGCTCATCCTGTTGCTTTCACTTTTCTCCTCTGCAGCGGATCACTTCATCCTGTTGCTTTCACTTTTCTCCTGGGCAGTAGGTCCGCTCATCCTGTTGCTTTCACTTTTCTCCTCTGCAGCGGATCACTTCATCCTGTTGCTTTCACTTTTCTCCTGGGCAGTAGGTCCGCTCATCCTGTTGCTTTCACTTTGCACCTCTGCAGCGGATCACTTCATCCTGTTGCTTTCACTTTTCTCCTCGGCAGTAGATCCGCTCTTCCTGTTGCTTTCACTTTGCACCTCTGTGTAGATCACTACATACCAGGCCACACTGTTGCTCCCTCTGTTACTGTGCGCAGGATCCCTGGCTGCTGTGTTTCACTCTGCCGACACCTTGTCACTGACCCTTCTTTTGCTCAGTTTCCAGGTTCATGGGGCCCTCCGGCGGGATGAACATGGCCAGCATGGGCGCGCTGAGCGGGATCGCCGAGGCCGCCAAGTCCATGGCCCCCCTGCACGCAGCGCCCCGCAGGAAGCGGCGGGTGCTCTTCTCGCAGGCGCAGGTCTACGAGCTGGAGCGACGCTTCAAGCAGCAGAAGTACCTGTCGGCGCCCGAGCGGGAGCACCTGGCCAGCATGATCCACCTGACGCCCACCCAGGTGAAGATCTGGTTCCAGAACCACCGCTACAAGATGAAGCGCCAGGCCAAGGACAAGGCCAGCCAGCAGCTGCAGCAGCAGGACGGCTCCCTGTGCCAGCAGCAGTCCCCGCGCAGGGTGGCAGTGCCAGTCCTGGTCAAGGACGGCAAGCCGTGCCAGGGCGGCTCCAGCACCTCCTCTTCCAGCCAGGGCCAGCAGAGCGGGGTTGCGCTGCCGACCTCCAGCAGCGCGTCCCACCAGCAGCAGGTGAGCGCCCTGAGCCAGGAGCCGGACCTGGATGACATGTCCCCCAGCCCACCCTCCATCCACAGCCAGGTGGCCGGCATGGCCCAGATGGACGCCTCGGGGGTCGACTACAGCAGCGGCATGGTAAACGCCAACCTGCTCTACGGCAGGACATGGTGATGAGCGGACTTATGCGTCCACGCGCGGCGATGACCACTGTGGCAGCCACGGACTCGAGCGCCCACATAAAGAGCACACGGTAGCAGCACCACGGGTACCAGAGGTGATGGTGCGGGCTTTCTTGTGACTGTCAGGGAAGCGCATGTAAGAGGACAGAGGACCGCGGGAAACCTGCATATGGAAACGAAAAAACGAATATCGATGAGGTCATGAGAGGTTGCCGCATAGATAAACCATATCCCCTTCTTTTCCAGCTATTTAATAAATTGACCCGAAGAAAGTGGGCTAACATGTCACACTGGTTACCACTGCTCAAAAACTAACCCTGCCGCCCCCGCAGCCACTGACAGGCTTTAAGTCGGCATCCCCGACACCAACGGAAAATTTACAGTAGACGTCTTGAAGACTTTAGTTTCTTCTAGACGCGAATTAATTTGTACAAGTCCCACGCCTTCCCCAAGTATAATCTAAAGTGCGATTGAAACAAATGTTATTACAACTCGTGGTCAACAATGCTTCCTGTGACGACCTCAGCCAGTGGGAGAGTCAGAGCGCCTACAGTGGCGACAGGTCCCACTTAGCTGGAGAACTCGTGGCAATGAAGGAAGCGGAGGTGTATGGACGCGAACTTGGACTCAGGCGGCGACCCCGAAGCCGACCAGCTCGGATGTTGGAAAGCTCTCTGCAGACCTCAACCCCACGTTATTTAATATTCAGACAACACTTTAAATGAATACTAACCCCCATTGCACCCCACTGACATTTTAAGGCTTCACCCAAGACCCATGCATCACTTGCCAATAACTCCTTCTGGGGGGGGGGGGGGGGGGGGGATCTCACAGCGGCAACATACCCCGCCTCGCTTACATTACTGCTTCAAAACAGGTACCACCGGGCGCGCACACACAAAAGTTTAAATGAAATCTCGCAGTGATTGAGCCCCCTGCATTTCCAGGTCGCTGTAGACTAGAGAATAGTGTTAGAATCCCAACCAGCCCAACTTGGCGCGTTTCCTCCAAGGTGGATACAAGAACCGCGAATTTCGGTAATGTCGGAGTCAATCGCATACAGGGAGCTCATTGTATAGGGCGCGTTTTAAAATGGTTTATTTGGGGCCAAACGCCTGTTTAGGTCATATCTCACACACACACAAAAAAAAAAAAAAACAGACGCGTAACTAAATTCTATGTCATCTTACGAACAGTCATATTGAGTTTTCCCTAAAATAAAAAATAAAAAAAAGGAAAAAACATACAATTAAGCAAAGGGGTACAAACCTCATCGGCGCAGTTCAGTTGTGTGACCGGTAGTGGTCGAATATTCAACCACATTAAAAATCGTTTTACTCGCCAAAGTCCATTTATTATTTTAATTATAAAAAAAAAATCAACCTGCCAGCAAGTGAAAGGCCCTTTCTAAATTAAATAATCGTTTAATGTCAGCGTACCATCAAATGTAATTTACAGACACTCGGTCATAGCACTGATTAAAGCCAGGGCAGGGCATGCTTTTTAGGCTCCCGGCAGGAATATATTGAGCAAAACAACAAGTTCACAGATTAAACACTTGGTAGACAAATTATATATATATATCAAAGTAGTTTTCCGGGCAAAATGGCTCGCTTTGGAAATTTCTAAAAATATGCCCACGCTTTTCAAAATAACTAATTCGGTTTCTGGTTTTCGGACACAGAGGTAAGCCAGCTATGTTTGAGTTGTGCACAACAGAAACTACTTCCACGCCACTCTTTCACAAACGGAACCAGGCTCGAGTCTCTGTTTACAAACAAGATGGCGGCTTCAGGGGGCCTTCAAAAATTCAAACAGACTAGAATAGGTCATTTTGGTTCTTTGCATCAAAACAGCGCCCAACTGTTTTAAAAATACAGCAAAACGTAGCCGGAGCTCTGAATTATAAACTTCTACACACAGTGGTGGCATTGATTGGTGGGGGGCGGCAGTGATTAGTACGGGCCACATGCGTGAAGTATGTGAAACTCATTAACTGAAGAGGGTGACAAGTACATGCAGCCGGGACAAGCTGCCCACAGCATCTTTTTAATACCCCCAACAGGGAACCATTATTAAACTTCATTGGGAGCCTTTTTGTTTCACATTCACATCCCCCGTTCCGCAAATAAAGAATAATTTAAAGTAAAGGGTGAAGGCTCAAATACATTCATATTTTAGTAAATCGCGTCTTAGCTGCAAACAAACATTTATTAAGATGCCGATCTTTGGGTTTATTGGCTGCACGCACTTAAGGTACCAAACAAAACTGGAAAGGCTAAACAAATAGCGAGCTTTGCTTTTACAGACATCCGGGACAAGTTAAACAGTCATTGTCGGAAAAGCCAGAACGTGGTACTCCCAGCGCAGCTCCACGCTCCGATAGCGGGGATAACAGGAGATACGGCGTCTCCTCTAGAAATGTACTTAAAACATGTCAGGATAGCGTCACAGGGACTATTACAAAATCTCCCGCCAGAGACCTGCAACTTTTAACCCTTCAAGGAAGAAGGGTAAGATACCAAGAGCACACGGTTTCTCCACGCCCGCTCAGATGATGGTATACTCTGTTTTCACATTGCTGAGGTACTGTTTTTAATATCAGACAATGTCTTCAGTTTGTAATGTATTTAAATGGCGTCAGAGCACAACTCAAGTTGTAGAACACAGGCTGTGTACGTGAACTTTTATTGCACCCCTGCCGGTCTCCTGTTGTGTGTGAAGGGCCGTTCACTTTGTAGGCTAATAAAGGTGACCTTTTCCAACTTCGACGTTTAATTATTTAAAGGATTTGTTGTGTTGATGTTTGCTCGCTGCTTCAGAAATTTATCATTTTGTTCTACCAGTTGTGACTATACCGTTTAAGTTTTGTCTGACGCGGATTTAAGGCGCAACCCCTCCCCCCCACAAAAAAAAAAATCCGTAGCTACAATCCAAAATGCAGGTGCGCATTTTAAATTTTAGTCTGAAGCGTCAGGGCTGTTTTGGAGCAAAATAACATTGTTTTTAAACAAAGGCCAAGTAGAAAGCTGGTTTTATTCATAAATACATGTCAGAGTTGCTGTGAATGACGTTAATAATTTAATATAATAATGATGAAGACGACACGGTATGTGGCTGAGTATGTTTGACCTTCCCCCCCCAAAAAAGCACAGCACAACAGCAATCACCTACAGACAAGTAGGAAAAGTGACCAGCAAATGTTTTATAAACTTCCCACGAGCACGCCCAGTCTTTTTTTTTTATTCCACACACCCACTAAATTTAGAACATTTAATTTTAAACTCCCCTGGAGGAATCCTTCAGTGGATCCGCGGACTGGATTCATCAGCGCCGTTGCCATCTCTATACTGTGTCCGTGACGCTGCTTTATGCCACAGTTTAATCGGGGAAACTCATTGTCCGCCGAAAATGTTTTGCGTATACACGGTTGGCTCATTTGTATTTTATTAATCATGTTGCAGTTAATTAAAACCTTTACATGAAAAGAAAAAAAAAAATCACGTTGCAAATATAAGACAGACGCGCCAGCGAAAAATACAACCCTATCTGAAACCGTGTCCTTTCAAACTCGCCCGGTCATGGTCCATAGGAGAGCTCGGGAGAGTCAGGGGTCCTTTTCAGTGCCACACACGCAGGATAGAAGTGACTACCCAAGAGGGGCAACGTGGAGGATTCTAAGTTGTTCAGGCAGGTGGAGCATCAGCTTTGAACAGTCTCCGCAGTGACTGTACACTTTACTAGGCAGGCTATTACTGGGTACTAGAGCCCTGCAACCAGTTTAGGGGGGGCACTGCTAGATCAAGATTTCCACCTACTGCGGCTCTCCCACACCAGTGCGCAAAAATAGGAGGATTTTAGAGGGACGGGTAAAATGAGATTATCTTTGAGCCCTTTTAAAGGTGACCACTAAGAAAACTAGTGCACCAAGTGCCCACCCAATACCAGCATTGACGAAAATACTAGAATTAATAAAAGCACACACGCTACTCTTATTTCGCGACTGCAGTTTTAAGGTAGAAGTGCATTAAAATAAGTATGTGAACTGATGCTGCATGCAATGGGGGCGGAGTCAGAGTATGAGGGCGGGGTCAAAGGTGTGGCTAAAAAAACAAAATTATGTACGTTTGTGTTTCACCTTTACATGTAAAAGAAGTCAAAGGTTTATTGAAAATTACATTTCAAAATGAAAGAACATCTGGTTGGTGCAATAGAAAATAGAGGCTTGTGTATTGTTAGTGCTACGTAGGCCCAGCCTGTGACCGAGAGGGCCGAGACATGCAAGTCATTATGTTAAACTTGCATTACAAACACAGCAAGACAAACTGCGATCAAAAATGCCAAAAGGTTTCAGATAAAACGGTGCTTCCAAAATACAGATTATGAAAATACCCCTACTGTACATAATAATGTATTTGTATATGGCTACCTTGACAACAGCACACTTCACAGCTCAGCTGGTATCTTCTTTGCACTGCCAGTCGACAAAAAATACGTCTGTCAAAGTTTTATGCGATTGGATCAATTAGTTTCCACAACCCCTTTACATTAGAAGATTAACCAGTTGTGCGCATTTGCATTTCTTTCACGCAAGCAGGCAACCTGGCAAGAAGGCCTATTTATTATTATTATTATTTCTAACTGCATGCCCCTCCCTCGGTCTCGCAGCACAGGAGAGTTCCTGAATTAATCTTAAACTGAAGCATTTGCACCATTGCAATTTACCGTCCCGGGACTGTTGTCTTAATAAAAAGTAGAGGAACGGGTTTCCATTAATTAAACAATGTATATGGTTACGTCGTGCGCGGGGCACGACTGAAGGGCGATGTCCACACTTCAAAAATCCGTCAGTGGCTCAAGCTCTAATGTAGTGACCGGGGAGGCCGCGGGCGGGTGGCACCGCAACTACAAGGCTACGGGTACAAGGATATTCTCGTGGGAGGGGCACGGCCAGGGACATTTCATGAAAAGGAGGAAACTGAGCGGGGAGGGGAAGCGCCCGTCGGCTACAGCCACCAAGGGGAGGGAACGTGCACCTGAGTATCATCACTTCCGGGGCACCGGAACGTCTGGCATCTTAGGAGCATCTCATTTATTTGCTACACAGCACACCTCATTAAAACGTGCAAAATAGCTAATGACATTTAATTGGGTTTGACACCAAGAAGTCCTAGCTGCACCTCAGACGAAAGCAGCAAGAAAGTTGAAATGTTCGGTTAAGAAACGCTGACACATTCTGAAGGCCACAGTTTTGGTTCGCGTGTAAGGAAACCCGCCTTTTGAAGGCGATAAAATAAAGACTACACTGGGTAGTAGGGAACCAATTTACAGCTCCACACAATGGCAAAAAGCGCCGAGAACAGCTTAGAAAAAGAACAGCTATTCAACCAGGTAGGCGTGAATAAAAACACGCATTCACGCCTCACTTCATTAGGTCGCCTAACAAATCATATCACATTAATTTGCTAACGAATACCAGGAGACGGAATGTGAGGGCACGGAATGCAGGGTACCTTGGTGCCAATCCGCGGAACCGGAAACGGTACACTTCAAGTGGAGAATGCTATCAACTACCTGTGCTGTACTTGACCGGATGTCCAGTTCGAGCAGCAGGGAGTCCGGCCACTGCGTGAATTACCTGATATTTTAACGCACAGACCAGTAAACTAACGGTGGCTACTTACATTCCAGTACCAGAAGCGGGAACAGATCAATGCGCGCGGCTGACGCGCTGCAAAATACCAGTTACTCGCGCCCCCCTGGTGTGGAAACTCCTCTCTCCAGGTCAGCAGCAGAAATCAAGCAAGGGGCCTCGCTACCACCAAGGTACCGAGAAATGCACAGCCCTGAAATGTATGCACGTCCCGGGGACAAAAGCAGAAAGTACACGCTGCTTCAATTACGGGAATATATATATATATATATATATACACATACGCACACACAAGTATTTATTATTTCCTATTTAAGAGAACAGATGTCCCTAAGCTGAGGCTTTTAAATGAGAAATAGCCGCACAAATATTGGGAATAGGAGTTTCGAAAGCCTCCAGTCACACCAGCTCTGTTAGGGTGCACCAAAGAAGGCAAACAAAAAATGCTGAAAGGTGACTATTAAACTCAGATCCCGAAAGCACTATGGATTGAAACAACCCAAATGGTGCAGGTACACACAATATGTAATTTCCTAAACAATGGCAAACATTTTATATTTCAATTACAAATTAATTGTTCTTTATATGCACCTGTCAATATCACCGTCCAGAACAAGGCCATCCCATAATAGTTGGATTTAGGATTCCATGTCAAGACAGAGAATAGTAATCATTAAGAAGTAAAGGATAGAATCGTTGTGTGGCCAGTGCGATTCCCTTTCTTAATTCAAGGTAGAGCAGAGTGATGCTTTACTACAGGAGTAAGCTACAGAGGCAGACACCAGGCCAGCGCTCCTTCACTGCAGCAGTAAACTGCAGTGGCAGACCTTAGTGGCCGTTACACCACGCCACTTCCTTTACTACAGGAGTAAACTGCAGAGGTAGACACCAGGCTCACGCTCCTTTACTACAGGAGTAAACTGGAGAGGCAGACATCCGGCTCCCACGAGTAAACTGGAGAGGCAGACATCCGGCTCCCACGAGCAAACTGGAGAGGCAGACCTCCGGAGCCGTTACACGAGATCCAAGCATCTTTGCTACAGGAGTGAACTGCAGACCTTCGTGGCCCTTACACCAGGCTCAGTCCTTTACTACAGGAGTAAACTGCAGAGGCAGATACCAGGTTCACGCTCCTTTACTACAGGAGTAAACTGCAGAGGTAGACACCAGGCTCACACTCCTGTACCACAGGATCAAACTGCAGAGAGACCTCAATAGCCGCTACACCAGGCTCACGCTGCTTAACCACAGAAGTAAACTGCAGAGGCAGACGCTGGGGGCACGCTCCTTTACTATAGGAGTAAACTGGAGAGGCAGACTTCAAGGCCCGTTACACGAGGCTCATGCTCCTTTACTACAGGAGTAGTATACAGAGGCAGACACCAGACTCACACTTCTTTACTACAGGAGTAAACTGTAGAGGTAGACCTCGGCAGCCGTTACACCAGGTTCACACTGCTTTACTAAGAGTCAATTGTAGAAGCAGAGACCAGGGTCACCTTAATTTACTACAGATGTAAACTGGCGAAGCAGACCTCATGAGCTGTTACACGAGCCTCAAGCTCCTTTACTACAGGAGTATGCTGCAGAGGCAGACACGAGGCTCATGCTCCTTAACTACAGAGGCAGACACCAGGGTCACCCTCCTTTACTGCAGGTGCAAACTGCAGAGACAGACACCAGGCTCACGCTACTTTACTACAGGAGTAAACTGAGGCAGATCTCGGGAGCAGTCAGATCAGGCTCACACTCCTGTACTGCAGGAGTAAACTGCAGAGGCAGAGCGTCGTGGCCTTTACACCAGGCTCACACTCCTGTACTACAGGAGTAAACTGCTGTTACACCAGGCTCAAGTTCCTCTTTACAAACTAGAGCGGGAAAAGCATTTTAGAGCTGGAGGCGTTACTAGCAAAGAAAGGTTGGCTTTTACTTAAATTGAATACTGTCTTAGTTTAATGCTCAAAATAACAAAAGGCCCTGTTCATCCCTAGCCGGTTCCTATCACTTTGACTAATAAGTTGGTGCCCCAGTTAGTAGTGAACCGGCCATGGAAATAACTGGCATACATACCGACGAGTTCAAGTAGTAACTGGTTCTGCTACCCGACAGGCAGCACTGACCTCTTGTAATAAAGGGAATGCTGCACAGCCACTGCACACCCTTACTTCACCAAAAACGAGATTACAGAAACGCACGGCCCTCCCCAGGCTACTAGAACATGGGCAGATCAGAAACACAGCAGCCTCCGGACCTGCAAACAAACCACATTGTAACCTTGTAGTCCACACCATAAAGGCACCAGAGGGACAAGTCAATCGATCAATCAACTGGACAAAGGACACCAGAAGAAAATTGTTGAATCATCTTTATAAAACAAGCCAGAATAAAGCAAAATCTTACATAAACGGACACAGTACAGCTTCTAAGATAAAACAGGCTGTTGCTCCGCAAACAGCTACTCGGGAGTTCAGCATATGGCAGCAGAATGCAGTTTTACAAGTCCTAGTAAAAACTTAGGACAACAAGAACATAGTTAAGATTCGGCTACTTAAATGCAGCGATTAGAAAAAAAAAACCACTGTCTTCTAAAATCAAAGTAATACATCATTACATCTTTCAGCTATTCACTTTAAGTACACAAGAAACACAAGTAAAATATCTTGAGTACAAAATAGTTAAATGAAGCATTAAAAGGAAACTGGTGTTTTATAAAGATGACACTATCAAATGTTTAAAAATGCAGACTTCTTGACTCCAGGTCATGCCAGATTTCGCGAGCCTTATTTCCAGTTGTATCTTCCTGGTGGAGGTGGTAAGGGGTAATTCCTTCCAGAATTATATGGCTGAAAATAAACAGGAGAGTTTACTAGATGAATTCAGAAAATAAACTAAATAGCCTGGTTTCTAAACAACTTTAACAAACTGTGTAAGGAAAAGCGAAGGGCTGTTTACAGATGTGCTAAAATGTCCTATACACTATAGGAAGGATGTTGGTGCTTACAATGACTTCACTTGTAGTGTGTACGACCTCTTAACTGAATGGTATCCCGGGGCATAGAGGCCGGATTGCACTAACCAGTTGATACTAATGCTGCTCACCGATTACAAGTGAGAGCTTAGGTCAGTCTAAAGAGATGTATCAAAATCAGAGTTTTGGCCTAAGTGGAAGACAGGGGGCAATAATTGCACATTGGACCACAAGTATTATTAAGTACAGGCAGTGATGACCACTAAGTGATTATTGTAACAGTTGAACTTAACAGAAATACTGCTCAGTTTGTAGAGCTAAATATCAGCTCTATTTTAAAATATGGTATCGATGCCCACCCGATCTGGCTGTAGCCTTATCCTTCACGGAGAGGTCAATTCTGAAATACATGCACATATTCACAAAGCCACCAACGCAAAGAAGGCACCATCAACCCACGAGCACCAAGTGTTCAATCCTATGATTTTCTTTGTGAATTACAGCACAAAACGGAAACCACTTTTAAACAACGAGCTTTGAGAGAAACTAAACACATACAAATCAATGTTTAGATCACACTTCATGCCAGAAGTACGGCTGCAAATCGGGGACAATTTTTTTTTGCTTAGTTTTTCCCCCTTCTCCTGTATTCCACAATATTTGTAAATGTATTTACCGGAGAGTTTTAAACTCATGGTACACAAAAACTAAAAGTCGATTCTTAGTGGCATCAATAAATGTATTTTCTGCAACCTTCTTTACCCGGGAGCTATTAGTTGTTCATCCAGAAAGTGTCACATTACCAGATTTAAAATGTATTTGAACGTGTCGTTTTTTTTTTATGCACATGCAACCTTAGCTTCATGGTTGGTCCCAGCTTTGCAGAGGCACTTAACAGTAAACAGTGTATATTAAACTCAGACATAGCCTTGGGAAATTGATTACATTTTTCAGATGAGCCACAGTGCAGCCTTTGAGTTAAGGGGAGACTGTTCAGGTGCACCGGGCAGCAGTCCCCCACACAAACACACACGTTGGTGTAACAGACCCTAGGTGAGACGTTTGTTCCTTACCTGTCTCCCTCTGTCCCCACGATCATCTCTTCTTGGTGGATAACCACCTTGTCTGCCCTGGTCCGGATGTCGATCTTGGCGGTATGAAGAACTCTGGGAATGCAGGCTGCGGTTCCATGACAACAAAGGATCACTCCCAAAATTTCTGAGAAAAAAGTCGAGCGGCAAATTACCATATAAAGTTCCGATTTAAAAGCAAGACAGACAACTACCCTTTCATAAACTGCACTTAGCAATGCCACATAGGGCAAGGTTGTATATTAAAAAAGCATATTAAAAAAAAAAATCACGAGGCGGCACTGTTTGCAAGAAAGAATGTTAACTTCCATTTTTGAGAGGCAAAAGCATACTATGATAAAATTAAGTTTCACATCTAATTAAATGGCATTAGGATGCAATCGGTTCCTGCAATAATGTGCTAACAAACCATTACACAAAAGAAGTCGTGTAGGTCCTCAAGTGTGTTTGCAATGACCACGAATGCAGATTTTTTTTTTTTTAAACAAAACCTAGTCCTTACCAAGCAGCTACCTCGAAGACACTATCCTAAAAGTAAACATGCCTGGCTAGAAGAAAGGGTTTTCTAAAACGTCCAGACAGTTTCCACCAGCCTATTCTCCCTCGTTAATTGCAGGTTCCAAATGAATTCTTACTGCGGAGTATTCGGAATCTAGGGTTGGGGCCCTTGGTTTTTTTCCTCCTCAATTATTCGTCTCAATATGTCAGAAGGTCTGATCAGGAAGAAATCTTTTCAAGTTCTATTGATGCCGCTTTCAATTGACCGTGGTGACCTAGCAACATATGCACTAATTGGCAGGACTGACTGACATTCGGTGTACAGTTATATGGGAACATTCGACAGCAATTACAAAGGAGTTTGCATCCTGGATTATAAACACAGCACACGGTTATTGCCCTCAAGTATCTATTATAAGACCATGCATATACAGCCACATGTGTGTTGCATGGCATGGTTGCTTGCCAACTCTTCATAAAAATAGAAGATGTATGACAGGGTTTCTAAAACATCTTTGACTGAATTAGCTCTGACGTGTAACTCACTCAGTTTGTATCTCATACCCTGCACGGGCAGGGACCTGAAGCCTTAAACATCTCCAACAGCCACAATATATATATTTTTAAAGATGAAACTGCACTTCAGCACTAGCAGGGTTACTTCCAAGTCCCAAAGCAAGAGCTTGCAACCTTAAAGAAGCTTCTCCAATGCGCATTTCCCACAGGCCAGATTAATGCAGTCCACTCAAGGTAGCAATCTATCAACATTCCCCGACATTATGAGGTATAATACATAATTTTCAGCTATTAGATGGAATGTACCTACTTTCAATATTCTGCACTTGAAAGTTGAGTCCCACAGGGCCGATTTACCAAGCAATGAGGTACATAGCTAGGCTCCCCCATTGCCCTGCAGTCCGACCACAAACCAACATCAAAAGTTGTGTGTGGGTGTTCCCTACCGAACAGGACAGAGGGTAATCGGGTCTTACAGGTGGCAGTCCAAAGCACCCTCGACTCTGCCCAAAATGTGCCCTAGCTCAAACAACGTGGTGCAATAGGGTTGAATGAATGTAAAGTACAACACTATTATAGCTGTAATTAAAATGTAAGTGTCCAGCCAGGGTTGGGAGTTTTTGTAAAAACTCAAATCTCAAATCAAACTTACAGTATCAAGGACGATAAAATAGTAAAAGTGCACAGATTAAACCACAATAAAGCGGTAAAGCAACCAAGGCCCCTGGATACATTCACTATATACCATTTGTGATTATTAGATGATCGCAAACACTGCAACACTACTGAGACGCAAATTAAGTTATTGTGGAAGACCCTGCGCTAAGTTAAGGAAATGCTTCTAGGCACACTATTCACACCCTCACTCCTTGGGCTGCGGAGGAGAGGTTCACAAAAGTCTGCCAAAGGTGGTGAATAGGCAGCTGGAGACATCTAGCTTGTGTGCCCCGGTCCAGTCAGTTGGACAGCAGCCCACTGACAATAGGGCACAATGCATCTTTCCCACTTCAAACAACTGAACTAGTTGCCAGTAGCGTTTCTCCCTTAAGGGTAGTTTCTGGTAAGGACATCTTACATTCTTTCCCAGAGCGCCCTGCTGTGGCCCGTGCGCATATAGCGGGCCACGTATAACCTCCCGGGAACCGCCCTAGTCCCCTCGGACAAGTTCCAATGTTTGCAATCATTATTGTAACATCCATGCATACAATGTTCTCAAACATCTCTACTAAGGAAAACAAACACAAAGAGGCTCTAATGTCAAAGGCTAACAGACATCACTCCTGGGTTCAGCTACTTCACACCAAAAGCTCCGACGTTGCTAGCAGACCGGGTATGTGCAAAAGAGGTGGAAGGGGAACGCCACCCCTCAAAACTGCAGGCCCTGGGAAATCAAAGAGAATATCCCAGGACCCTGTACATCCATGGCGTCCAAGGGGAGCACCAGCTCTGCATTTCAACGAGGCCCCTAAAAAAAAAAAAAAAAAAAAAAAAAGGAACTTCCGTTGAAAAAGGGGAAACTAAAATGATGTTACAAATGAAGAGATGGGCATGGACCTTTGTACCCGAATACCTGTTCATAGCCTAATTTCACCATCTGCATTCACTGTAGAGAAAAACTGAAGGATGTTTTCCACTACTCCCTTGATAGCCACAAAAGCTGATTGGAAGAGTTAGCTAAAGATCTATTGGAGGTAAAACAGAATCCAGTCTTTCGAGTTTTTTCATAACCTAAGCATGAAGGTTTGGCAGGTAGGAGACTGTACCCCAAATTGCCGCACAGGACGTTCTGTGAATAGAGTAGTCAAAATGTGATCGGAAAAGTAGCTGCAGAGCTTTCCACCCACTTCGGTGGACAGAGCAGAGTATTCATATGTTTGGGAAGAAGAATGAGGCACTGTGCTCCTCCAGGTCCAAACATGGACCCCAAAAGACAAGACGGCATCTTACTTAGAATGATGTGTCCCGAAGCAGGCTTTATTGTGGAGTCATGACTTTTACAGGTAGAGAAGGATAAGAGAAACGATACACATTTGATAGGGACACCTGAATCTCTCCTCGAAAGTAAGTCCTAGATATCCTGACACTAAAGAGGGGCAGTCGCCCTAAAGTTAACTAGTCATGGAAGAGGTGCAAAAGGTTTCTAGCCTCTGCTAGCTCCCCTTTCAACTGCAGGACGCGGATAGTAAATTATCCCTAGCTGGGATAACAAAAGCTACTTGCTTGTACATTTTCATTTCAGAGCTTTGTTTCAGCTGGTTTACACCATGTGCATGAGGCTCAGTCGTGCAGGTCACTTAGCTTGTCAATATTAAACGGCAAACACATCAGGAGACAGAAGCTGCATGCACCGCTTTAGGGATTGGTGTCTAAGAGCAAAGGCTGGGTTTCTCCAGAGATATTTTAGCACAATGTGCCAGAATCTGCCAAGTTAAAACATGTGGAAAATGGGGACAGGAAAAAGTCATCAATTGAGCCTCAAATAAAAAACAAACAAATAGACCAGACATCACCAGAAGTTCTACCAGTGGCAGCCACCTCCTTCATCTAAAACCTGTTTAAATGCAGCAGTGATTAACCAAGTGGCCAGCTGGGGAGAGTGGTTAGACAAAACAGTAGGATACTTCTGATAAGCTCTGCTCCAAAAATTACAACCCACACCATGGAAACTGAGGGAGAAGGGAAAGAAACAGCAAGTAAGTATAAACACTGGCTTCTCGGTGCCCCATTGATGGACTGGGTAGATATGTTCGCCATTGCCCAGCGAAAGTCTTCTGCATGGCTGGGAAAAGCTGGGGTGCAGTGTTGTTGCTGCGTGCCCTATCTTTCCTCATTAGCCCGGTTTTCCTCCAGTGATCTCTGCGGTGTTGCACGTCAACTGAAAGTCTCCCATTTTTTGGATTTTCCAGTAAGTCAGCTGTGCTAGGACAGTCCACATGTAGTACATTTCTGAGTGGGTGGCTAATGTCCCCCCAACCGAAGTCATGAGGCAGTAGCCATTGACAGTGTATTTAAAGTGCAGAGGCACATACCGTATTTTAACTCCATCACCCATTAATCCACAAAACAGAGGTCCTTACCTTCAGTAAATGTGAAATATAGGAAATGTGCCTTTGCTTGTCAGGGCTGCAATGTTGCCAGTCTTTAAAGAACTGGTAAAGCACTGTGTCCATCCCATCCCCTCTTACCCCCATGCCCAATGGAGCTCGGCTGGCAGCATTCAATACCACCGATAACGAAACTCCAACAGCAACCTTGTGGTCGGGGGGGTGGAGGGGGTAGAAGAGAGGTGGAGTGTTTGGATCTTTGGGATAAAATATATTTTGACACCTCTGAGTGCAGGACCATTGAAAATTAGGGCTAAGCTTCCAGAGTTGTTGAGCTCAACACTAAAGGTTGGGCAAATACAAGAAGCAGGTCCCAAGTTTTCCTATGGGTATGCAGTTATACATCTGTTATGGGGAGAAAAGTCCATGCACAAAACCTAGAGACTTCACACAAATTTAACCGATTCCCAAGCTGCTCGAACAGAGCCTCAAAGGTTAATATTTGCTTTGGGACATGGTTCTAAAAGAAAAGGTTACTTACATTCTGTAACAATATTTCTGGTGGACCTGCAGATTCCTTACCTGTTAAATACCCCCAGAGCCAGACTAGTTTCTCCATAGCCTTTCCAACACTAGGAGACGCCAGCTCCATGCAAAGCCAGCGGTGATGTTGACCCCCCCGCCCATCTTTGTGCATGAAAGTTTATCGTCCATTTTTTCCATTGTAACAGCACAATTAAATTGATATCAGAAAAGATCTATAGTTCAACAAAAAATAGGATTTTTATTTTTGGCCCATAACCATCCTTCAAAGGGGACGTGGGTGGGATATCTGCAGGTAGATTTTATCCAACATACTCCTACTTGTAGATTTCTCACGCTTTGAATATATTCCCATGCAATATCGACCTACAGAATGAAGGGCCCTGATGTATGGTTATACCAGGAAGGCCTGTAGCACAGATCAGTCAAAATGCCCATCCCTCCTCTTAGGAAAAAAACGATCTACCTTGTATAAGAAGGTCAGTTGTCATCTGTGGCCAAACATTTTCATTCACTCCCCCCCTCTAGTTTCTACCAGGTCCAGGAGAACCCCAGATGAAATGGCCAAAGTGGAAGGAGTAGCTCTTAAATTATATTTCAGCCACTGGGAATCAGAAGATTTTTCTGCTTCCAAGAACATTTTTACCTGGTTTGGGACTAGAAGGACTACGTGTATTTAACCAAATGGAAAAGAAAACCAGGTTTGGAGAGGAACAAGATGTCTTCATAAGTGAGTTAGAGGATCTGGACAACTATTTCAACTTGCAGTTTGTGCAGCAATAGACGGTTCAATTTCTTTCAAAGGAAACAGGGGAAATCTGAACCAACTGAAGACTGCCTTAAAATAATTAGTTATTTCTTGTAAATCTGGCAACACTGCATGATGATCTCATACATGAGCAAATCATCATGCGTACCAATGACTCACATTTACGAGGGAGGCTTTGAGTTAATAGCAATTCATCAATTGAGGATATAATTACTAGGGTAAAAAAAAAAAGTGAACTTTCTAGAAGATGTGCAAAGGCTGCATCGAGCACTGCAGGTACCACATCTGATCTTAAAGAAAGGGGAAATACAATAATATGTAAAGTTTCCAAGGAGCACATTAATAAAATGAAGGACTGGGAAGGCACAAAACAGAAATTCAAAGGGCCAGTCCATGACAAGCAATTTTGTTTTAGGTGTGGTAATAAAGATCAATTTGCTTGAGATAAGAATTATCCAGCCTTAAGAAGCCAAATGTCTATACTGTGGCATAATTGGGCATTATGCTCAAGTATGTAGGAAAAACAACAGGGAGTCAAACAGTAAAATTGATTTCAAGGACGACAGAATCTGAGCAATCAGATGAAGACTATGAAAATGATATTGAAGGTGTGTTAAATGCCCTGTACTAAATTTGGACATAGGGCCTGATTACAACTTTGGAGGAAGGTGTTAATCCGTCCCAAAAGTGACAGATACCACCAGCCGTATTACGAGTCCATTTTATCCTATGGAACTCTTAATACGGCTGGTGGTATAGCCGTCACATTTGGGACTGATTAACACCTCCTCCAAAGTTGTAATCAGGTCCATAGTGTCTAAGAACAAACCTGTTTGAGATATAAATATTGGAGGGGTTAACATCGCCATCATAGCTGATTTAGGTTCACCGTATACCATCATTAAGAAGAAAATGTGGAAAGAGAAATTTAGTCAGGCCATAGAACATTTGAAAAATACTGACATTCATCATGTTACGTTCACAGGTGATAAAATTTCAATGCTGCGTTACCGTGTTCTACCTTTTGAATTCAAGGGTAGGAAAACAGTTAGCAAATTGTATGTAGCAGATGTTGGGCCATCTGTTTTAGGATGAGTGGAACAAACGGCTCTGAATATTTTGTTGATCCCAACAGTGTACATCAAGTACTTTTGTTAGCAGAATTGGAAAATACCATGCTGGATAAACTAAGGAGACAATTATCAGAAGTATTTTCAGGACAGGTAGGCAGACTGAAAACCTTTGTCCACCAGATAATACTGAAGAACGCAAACCCAATTTGCCATAAGGTTAAGAACATACTTTTGAGCGTCAAGCATGAGGTTGCTAATGAGTTGGAGAAGTTAGAAAGGAAAGGTATCATTGAACCTATAGAGTGCAGAGTGGCTCGCACCACTGGTAGTGGCCAAGAAGGCTAATGGCAAGATCCGATGATGTATAGACCTAAGATTGCAACAAAAACATCAACATGGATACATTTCCCTTGCAAAGGATTAGTGAGTAGCTGGCTAAAACTAAAGGAGTCAATTGGTTCTCCACAACTGATATGACTTTAGCCTACCACCAGGTACTCTTGCATCTTGAGAGTAGGAGCCTTACTGCCTTTATAACACCTCTGGGTTGTTTCCAGGTTGTTTGCATGCCTTTTGGGCTAGCAGCAACAGTTTTCCAAAGGCTGATGCATAAACTCTTGAAAGATCTTCCTGGGGTAGCCTACTTCCAAGAGGATATTTTGATTATAGGAAGAAGCGAAAATTAACATGATTGTACGTTATACAAAGTGGTGTAAAAACTCAGCATATGGATTAACAGCAGAATTATGTAAATAAATTCTGTAGGTAATCTAACATTTAGGTCATGAAGTCAGTGAAAAGGGAATTTCACCAAGAATGAAGATCCTAGAGTCAGACGCCCCTGCTCCTACTTGTAAGGAGAAAATTAGGTCATTCTTAGGGCTTGGCGAGTTTAAAACAAAATTTGTGGAAAACTCTGCAGGAAAAAAACCCCATACCAAATGAGATAATTATTGAAAGCAAGGCCAAGCTTTGAGTGGAACGTGCTTCTACAAAATTAGCTTGGTGTAATTAAAAATTATATGTACAGCCATTCCATTACAAGAGTTCGATCCCAGGACTCAAACAGTCTTAAGCACAGATGCCAGAGGAAAGGTTTGGGGGCTATATTAACTCAATATAATAGAGTGAGAGGCAAATACTGTGTTTTTTTAACACCATTGCTTAGTGCCAGAAGAGAAATATTCTGTGATTGAGCGAGAGATGCTAGCATGCGTATGGACAATAAGCAAATTTAGGCAGTACTTTTGGAGCACAGAATTCACACTATGTAGGGATCATAAACCATTGGTAAAAGTTTTGATCAAAGAGGGATCTATGAAAACCACACCCCATGTAGCCAGAATGTCGTTAGGCTTACTTGACTACGCATATGATGTTAAGTACTTACAGGAAAGAAGAATAAACTTGCAGATTATTTAAGTAGATCGCCATAACAAAAAGGAAGCAGTAGATACCAATGATTGGGAGGATTACAGTGTAGTCAATGTGTATTGTGAAACTGCATCTATTTCAAAGAATGGATGGACAACTGGATATGAGGAAGACTTAATATCGGGCCAAGTGATGGAATGTCTGTTGCAAGGCTGTGGCTTGATAAAGGGAAGATATCGGAAGAATGCAAGATGTTTTGGGATCTTAAAGAGGAATTATCAATTTCAGATGCTGGTTTCCTTTTTAGAGGACAGAGTGGTTTCTCCACACAGTCTCAGAGAATTAAGTTTAGTGCAAGAAAGGCATTTGGGTATTGTCAAATCCAGAGGTTTAAGTGTTCATATTGGTAGCCAGGAACCAATATGGGCATGGAAAAGTTTGTAAGAAATAGTGAACACTGCTAAGGCTGATAAAACTCAAGTGGTTTTTAGACCATCAACCTTCAGGAGCCATTAGTCAAGGCATGGGAGGACTGTTATTTCCACCCTCCACAGATGGGCTCTGTCCACCACCGTCACCTTTGTAAATACTCCCTTTTGGCCTTAACAAACGTTGGGTATGGTGAACTGAGAGTGCTCTTATAGGCGTACCTGAAACCTCAGGTAATTTCTATATGGCACTGAAGGACAGGAATTTGAAGAATAAAAAAAAATGCATCCTTCAAGTCCAATGTTTACCATCTAGTATCCTGGGACCATCTAATTTCTTTGACCCAGAGCAGAAAGAACTTGGGCTAGGGAAAGCATTTTCAAATTCTCGAGAAAGAAGTTTAGAGGGCCACTGTCTAGGATGAGGCAGAGGCTCCCATTCATCTTCAGCACCAGAAAGTAACGGGAGTAGCAACATGTTCTGATCTGATGCTTGCACCCTCTAATTCCCCATTGGCCAAGACCGCTTGAACTTCTCCATATAGTATGGACAAATGGTCCTCCAGGTGGTGGTGTGGTACAGGTAGCAGGGGCTGGGATTAAGTCAGAAAGCTTGATGCACTCAGGATATGAACACTGCTGGCCTGATCCCCAGCCTAAAAAGAAGGGGGTCTGTTACTGCTGAGGCACATATTATCTTTGCCTCTCCTGAAAGCCACTACTGAAGGCTCAAAAGGGGGAATTGCTTTTGGAGAAACTGAACTTAATTCCACTAGATCACCAGAGAGCAAGCAGTGGCCCTACTCTCTAAATCTTACAAGGGCCAAGTTCTCCACTCAGAACAGCCTAGAGCCTTTGAAGAGCATGTCTATAAAGGACTGCTGAAGTCAGCTGATAATCCTGTGGAACACATCCAGGCATGGCACCCAAGCACCATAATGGTGTTAACTGAGCTACCCAGGCAGTTGAGTGTCCAGTCTAGATCTAATTCAGAATTTCACTGTATCTGTCTAAAATAAGCCTCTGCTAAGTTGAACAGACTTCTCTGGGACAGCTGGAAAGATGTCCATCTCTCTGTCCCATAATGTATGTGAATATCTGCCCAGAAGGCATGTTGTGTTGCTGAAGCATAGGAAAATGATGGGAGGCTCACTTTGTGAATGTCTATTCGTTTGGATTCACTGTTAGGTGGGTGGTTGAGAAAGAATAGGGGTTCAGGAGGCTGGTAGATGTCTGCACTACCAAGCTCTCTGAGATAGGGAACTGCAGAAGAGTCAGGATCTTTAGGAACAGACCTGTGTCGCCTCACCTCAAGTCTTTTGACTGATATGCACAATTCTGGTTTGGCCCAGGTACCCACCAGATCATCAATCAGGGTCCCATTACACAGGAGTAGAGACTCCTGGATTGATCATAATGGGTTGAAGACCTCTTTAAACATGTTGTATTTGACCTAGAGTGGGCAAAGTAAGGTCTAGCACCTCAGCTGCTCTTGGAATCACTGGCGCAATGCAGGCAGACTCCTCATTAGCCATAGGGTTAGGTGAAGACACAAATGTCTGGTGAAGTTTACAGACCACTGGCATCCTGGAGGTCATGAAATATGCTGCCATCAATCTTACTTCGTATTTACAGATTACTATTGAGAGAAACAAGTGTCTGGTTCAACAATGTTGAGACCTGGGCAGTGAGGCATGAGTGAGTCCGATAGAACTATCTCCACAGTACTAGAGTCAATACTTCATTTGGTGGTGTCAGCAGTGCAGTCTAGCTTGGCAAAAAGGGTGCAGTTGTTGATGGCACTGATGGAGGAGCCCCTGCCTCAGACACTGGGGAAGGTAGACCTCTGTGTGAGATTGAGGGGCACATTCAGAATCAAGGAAGGTTCCACAGAAAGGTAAGTCATCTGGGGTTTTTCCTTGGACCCATGGCTCCCAATTGCACTTCAATGTCCACGTATGAAGGTATAGGGTCTGATGATGTGGGAGGAGAACTTGCCCCTCTGATTGGGAGGAGAGGCCCACACTGTAGAAAGGAAGCATGAGGTGGGGGTGAGGGTCACAGGAAGAGGTTCAGAAGGTCTGTGTCACACACCCTTCTCAGCCAATCCAGGGTCACACGAATGACTCGGGACACTGTACTGGTGGACCTTCCTCAAACAAAAGCAGGGAAATCAAAGGTATGAGAGGAAATTTGTGCTGGAGAGAAAAGTCTTACTTCAATGAAAATGTGCCATTTAACACTCCTTGCACAGGATGCGTGAGGGTGCAGAACTTCAGGTAATATGAATTAGAAAGAGTGGCAAAGATCAACACGGCGCAAGGACCATAGAGCAAAGATCCTATTCACGACCTCCAGGTGAAGATGGCATTCGTAGTTGGCAAGATGACAGACTTAGGTCATTGGCTCTGGTGTTCAGTGAGCCCGATGAGGATTCACCAATAGCCACATTCTGTGGTTGTGCACCCACAACCAGATCATTAGGTCTTCTCGGCGGACACAATGGTAACCTATTCCCCCCCCCCCCCCTTATTTGACTTAACACATCAGCTGTACTTTCTGACAATATTTGGAATAGGTGACTGCAAAAGGAAGGGAGAAATGCCCGGAAGGTCAGGCAAATCACCCTTAGTTCAAGTAGATTTATGGGGAGACTGCCTCTCTGGAATCAAATGCCTCTTACCTCTAGTTCCCCCAGATGAGTAACCCACTCCAGAGTGGAGGCATACATTGCCACAGTTAGAGGGGCCTGAAAGGTTATTCCTCTAGAAAGATTCTCCACCACGCCCCACCAATCAAGCTGTGACAGTGTTCCCAGAAACCACAATGGAGTCCGCAAGGTTACCCCAGTGCTGGGACCACTGCCTGCGAAGGCACAACTTGAGCCCTCATCTGCCAACGGGCATATGTGACTAAGAGAATGCAAGAAGCCAGAAGCTCAACTGGTGAAGGACAGCTAGAACTGGAATCAAAAAGATTTATGAATAGGACAGACTCTGCTCTGGTGGAAAGGCTCAATGCAAGTTGGTGCCCAGTACTGTATGATGAATAGTATGAGAAACTGAGGGGACTCCAAGTAAGATTTAGGCACATTGACAGAAAAACAAACTGTGCAAGCACAGAGCCCCGACCTTCAGAAGCCAGTCATCAAGGCATGGAAAAACTGGAATCCCCAACCTCCAGAGACAGGCCGCTACAACTGCCATCTGCCTTGTGAAGACTAGTGGTGCCGATGTCAGATCAAAAGGAAGGACCGCAAATAGCTCATGAGTCATGCCCACTATAAAGCAAGTGGACTTATGAGTTGGTGTAAGGAAATGCCTCCTTGGCATGGTTGCCCCCTGACTTTTTGCCTTTGCTGATGCTATGTTTACAATTGAAAGTGTGCTGAGGCCTGCTAACCAGGCCCCAGCACCAGTGTTCTTTCCCTAACCTGTACTTTTGTATCCACAATTGGCAGACCCTGGCATCCAGATAAGTCCCTTGTAACTGGTACTTCTAGTACCAAGGGCCCTGATACCAAGGAAGGTCTCTAAGGGCTGCAGCATGTCTTATGCCACCCTGGAGACCTCTCACTCAGCACAGACACACTGCTTGCCAGCTTGTGTGTGCTAGTGAGGACAAAACGAGTAAGTCGACATGGCACTCCCCTCAGGGTGCCATGCCAGCCTCTCACTGCCTATGCAGTATAGGTAAGACACCCCTCTAGCAGGCCTTACAGCCCTAAGGCAGGGTGCACTATACCATAGGTGAGGGTACCAGTGCATGAGCATGGTACCCCTACAGTGTCTAAACAAAACCTTAGACATTGTAAGTGCAGGGTAGCCATAAGAGTATATGGTCTGGGAGTCTGTCAAACACGAACTCCACAGCACCATAATGGCTACACTGAAAACTGGGAAGTTTGGTATCAAACTTCTCAGCACAATAAATGCACACTGATGCCAGTGTACATTTTATTGTAAAATACACCCCAGAGGGCACCTTAGAGGTGCCCCCTGAAACCTATCCGACTATCTGTGTAGGCTGACTGGTTCCAGCAGCCTGCCACACTAGAGACATGTTGCTGGCCCCATGGGGAGAGTGCCTTTGTCACTCTGAGGCCAGTAACAAAGCCTGCACTGGGTGGAGATGCTAACACCTCCCCCAGGCAGGAGCTGTAACACCTGGCGGTGAGCCTCAAAGGCTCACCCCTTTGTCACAGCCCAGCAGGGCACTCCAGCTTAGTGGAGTTGCCCGCCCCCTCCGGCCACGGCCCCCACTTTTGGCGGCAAGGCTGGAGGGAACAAAGAAAGCAACAAGGAGGAGTCACTGGCCAGTCAGGACAGCCCCTAAGGTGTCCTGAGCTGAGGTGACTCTGACTTTTAGAAATCCTCCATCTTGCAGATGGAGGATTCCCCCAATAGGGTTAGGATTGTGACCCCCTCCCCTTGGGAGGGGGCACAAAGAGGGTGTACCCACCCTCAGGGCTAGTAGCCATTGGCTACTAACCCCCCAGACCTAAACACGCCCTTAAATTTAGTATTTAAGGGCTACCCTGAACCCTAGAAAATTAGATTCCTGCAACTACAAGAAGAAGGACTGCCTAGCTGAAAAACCCCTGCAGAGGAAGACCAGAAGACGACAACTGCCTTGGCTCCAGAAACTCACCGGCCTGTCTCCTGCCTTCCAAAGATCCTGCTCCAGCGACGCCTTCCAAAGGGACCAGCGACCTCGACATCCTCTGAGGACTGCCCCTGCTTCGAAAAGACAAGAAACTCCCGAGGACAGCGGACCTGCTCCAAAGAAAAGCTGCAACTTTGTTTCCAGCAGCTTTAAAGAACCCTGCAAGCTCCCCGCAAAAGGCGTGAGACTTGCAACACTGCACCCGGCGACCCCGACTCGGTTGGTGGCGATCCAACACCTCAGGAGGGACCCCAGGACTACTCTAAGACTGTGAGTACAAAAACCTGTCCCCCCTGAGCCCCCACAGCGCCGCCTGCAGAGGGAATCCCGAGGCTTCCCCTGACCGCGACTCTTTGAAACCAAAGTCCCGACACCTGGGAGAGACCCTGCACCCGCAGCCCCCAGGACCTGAAGGACCGGACTTTCACTGGAGGAGTGACCCCCAGGAGTCCCTCTCCCTTGCCCAAGTGGAGGTTTCCCCGAGGAACCCCCCCCTTGCCTGCCTGCAGCGCTGAAGAGATCCCTAGATCTCCCATTGACTTCCATTACAAACCCGACGCTTGTTTCTACACTGCACCCGGCCGCCCCCGCGCTGCTGAGGGTGAAATTTCTGTGTGGACTTGTGTCCCCCCCGGTGCCCTACAAAACCCCCCTGGTCTGCCCTCCGAAGACGCGGGTACTCACCTGCAAGCAGACCGGAACCGGGGCACCCCCTTCTCTCCATTCTAGCCTATGTGTTTTGGGCACCACTTTGAACTCTGCACCTGACCGGCCCTGAGCTGCTGGTGTGGTGACTTTGGGGTTGCTCTGAACCCCCAACGGTGGGCTACCTTGGACCAAGAACTAAGCCCTGTAAGTGCCTTACTTACCTGGTAAAACTAACAAATACTTACCTCCCCTAGGAACTGTGAAAATTGCACTAAGTGTCCACTTTTAAAACAGCTATTTGTGAATAACTTGAAAAGTATACATGCAATTTTGATGATTTGAAGTTCCTAAAGTACTTACCTGCAATACCTTTCGAATGAGATATTACATGTAGAATTTGAACCTGTGGTTCTTAAAATAAACTAAGAAAAGATATTTTTCTATATAAAAACCTATTGGCTGGATTTGTCTCTGAGTGTGTGTACCTCATTTATTGTCTATGTGTATGTACAACAAATGCTTAACACTACTCCTTGGATAAGCCTACTGCTCGACCACACTACCACAAAATAGAGCATTAGTATTATCTCTTTTTTACCACTATTTTACCTCTAAGGGGAACCCTTGGACTCTGTGCATGCTATTCCTTACTTTGAAATAGCACATACAGAGCCAACTTCCTACATTGGTGGATCAGCGGTGGGGTACAAGACTTTGCATTTGCTGGACTACTCAGCCAATACCTGATCACACGACAAATTCCAAAATTGTCATTAGAAATTGATTTTTGCAATTTGAAAAGTTTTCTAAATTCTTAAAAGACCTGCTAGGGCCTTGTGTTAGATCCTGTTTAGCATTTCTTTTAGAGTTTAAAAGTTTGTAAAAGTTTGAATTAGATTCTAGAACCAGTTTTAGTTTCTTAAAAAGTATTCCAACTTTTAGAAGCATAATGTCTAGCACAGATGTGAATGTGGTGGAACTCGACACCACACCTTACCTCCATCTACAGATGAGAGAGCTAAGGTCACTCTGTAAACTAAAGAAAATAGCAATGGGCCCCAAACCTACCAAAGTACAGCTCCAGGAGCTTTTGGCAGAGTTTGAAAAGGCCAACCCCTCTGAGGATGGCAACTCAGAGGATGAAGATAGTGACTTGGAGGGAAATCCCCCCCCTCCAGTCCTACTTAGGGAGAGCAGGGCTTCTCAAGCCCTGACTCCACAAATAATAGTCAGAGATGCTGGTTCCCTCACAGGAGGGACCAACAACTCTGAAATCACTGAGGATAACTCCAGTGAAGAGGACATCCAGTTAGCCAGGATGGCCAAAAGATTGGCTTTGGAAAGACAGATCCTAGCCATAGAGAGGGAAAGACAAGAGATGGGCCTAGGACCCATCAATGGTGGCAGCAACATAAATAGGGTCAGAGATTCTCCTGACATGTTGAAAATCCCCAAAGGGATTGTAACTAAATATGAAGATGGTGATGACATCACCAAATGGTTCACAGCTTTTGAGAGGGCTTGTGTAACCAGAAAAGTGAACAGATCTCACTGGGGTGCTCTCCTTTGGGAAATGTTCACAGGAAAGTGTAGGGATAGACTCCTCACACTCTCTGGACAAGATGCAGAATCTTATGACCTCATGAAGGGTACCCTGATTGAGGGCTTTGGATTCTCCACTGAGGAGTACAGGATTAGGTTCAGGGGGGCTCAAAAATCCTCGAGCCAGACCTGGGTTGACTTTGTTGACTACTCAGTGAAAACACTAGATGGTTGGATTCAAGGCAGTGGTGTAAGTAATTATGATGGGCTGTACAATTTATTTGTGAAAGAACACCTGTTAAGTAATTGTTTCAATGATAAACTGCATCAGCATCTGGTAGACCTAGGACCAATTTCTCCCCAAGAATTGGGAAAGAAGGCGGACCATTGGGTCAAGACAAGGGTGTCCAAGACTTCAACAGGGGGTGACCAAAAGAAAGGGGTCACAAAGACTCCCCAGCAGAAGGGTGATGAGACAACCAAAACTAAAAATAGTAAAGAGTCTTCTACAGGCCCCCAAAAACCTGCACAGGAGGGTGGGCCCAGAGCCTCTTCACAAAACAATGGGTACAAGGGTAAAAACTTTGATCCCAAAAAGGCCTGGTGTCATAGCTGTAAACAGCATGGACACCAAACTGGAGACAAGGCCTGTCCCAAGAAAGGTTCCACTCCAAACTCCCATCCAGGTAACACTGGTATGGCTAGTCTCCAAGTGGGATCAACAGTGTGCCCAGAGCAAATCAGGGTCCACACTGAAGCTACTCTAGTTTCTGAGGGTGGGGTGGATTTAGCCACACTAGCTGTCTGGCCGCCTAACATGCAAAAATACAGACAGCAACTCTTAATTAATGGGACTAGAATAGAGGGCCTGAGGGATACAGGTGCCAGTGTCACCATGGTGACAGAGAAACTGGTTTCCCCTGGCCAATACCTGACTGGAAAAACTTACACAGTCACCAACGCTGACAATCAGAGAAAAGTACATCCCATGGCAATGGTTACTTTAGAATGGGGAGGGGTCAATGGCCTGAAACAGGTGGTGGTCTCCTCAAATATCCCAGTGGACTGTCTGCTTGGAAATGACCTGGAGTCCTCAGCATGGGCTGAGGTAGAGCTAAAAACCCATGCAGCAATGCTGGGTATCCCTGAACTGGTGTGTGTGAAAACAAGAGCACAATGCAAGGCACAGGGTGAAAAAGTAGAGCTGGAGTCTGGAAAAATGGCCCAGCCTACCAAGAGAACAGGAAAGTCAGTTGGGAAACCAACTGCAACACAGCAAAAGAAAGGGAACCTCTCTTCTCAGGAAGAAGTTCTGCCCTCTGAGGGAACTGAGCCTTTGGAGCTTGAACCTTATCAGGTTGAGCTCTTAGGCCCAGGGGGACCCTCAAGGGAAGAGCTGTGTAAGGGACAAGAAACCTGTCCCTCTCTTGAAGGCCTTAGGCAGCAAGCTGCTGAAGAGTCCAAAGGCAAGAAAAATGGAACACATAGGGTCTATTGGGAAGATGGGCTCCTGTACACTGAGGCCAGAGACCCCAAACCTGGTGCCACTAGGAGAGTGGTAGTGCCTCAGCTGTTCAGAGAGTTCATCCTAACATTGGCCCATGACATTCCCCTTGCTGGACATTTGGGACAAACCAAGACGTGGGAGAGGTTAGTCAACCACTTCTACTGGCCCAATATGTCCAGCATGGTTAAGGAGTTTTGCCTCTCCTGCCCCACCTGTCAAGCCAGTGGTAAGACAGGTGGGCATCCAAAGGCCCCCCTCATTCCACTTCCAGTGGTGGGGGTGCCCTTTGAAAGAGTGGGTGTGGACATAGTTGGTCCACTGGAACCTCCCACAGCCTCAGGAAATATGTATATCCTGGTAGTAGTGGATCATGCTACCAGATATCCTGAAGCTATTCCCCTTAGGTCGACTACTGCCCCTGCAGTAGCCAAGGCCCTCATTGGTATCTTTACCAGAGTGGGTTTCCCTAAGGAGGTGGTGTCTGACAGAGGTACCAACTTCATGTCAGCATACCTAAAGCACATGTGGAATGAGTGTGGAGTGACTTATAAATTCACTACCCCTTACCATCCACAAACTAATGGCTTAGTTGAGAGATTCAACAAGACATTAAAGGGCATGATCATGGGGCTCCCAGAAAAACTCAAAAGGAGATGGGATGTCCTCCTGCCATGTCTGCTTTTCGCTTACAGGGAGGTACCACAGAAGGGAGTAGGGTTCTCACCCTTTGAACTTCTGTTTGGTCATCCTGTAAGGGGACCACTTGCCCTTGTTAAAGAAGGCTGGGAGAGACCTCTCCATGAGCCTAAACAGGACATAGTGGACTATGTACTTGGCCTTCGCTCTAGAATGGCAGAGTACATGGAAAAGGCAACCAAAAACCTTGAGGCCAGCCAACAACTCCAGAAGTTTTGGTATGACCAAAAGGCTGCACTGGTTGAGTTCCAACCAGGGCAGAAAGTCTGGGTTCTGGAGCCTGTGGCTCCCAGGGCACTCCAGGACAAATGGAGTGGCCCTTACCCAGTACTAGAAAGGAAGAGTCCGGTCACCTACCTGGTGGACCTGGGCACAAGCAGGAGCCCCAAGAGGGTGATCCATGTGAACCGCCTTAAGCTCTTCCATGACAGAGCTGATGTGAATCTGTTGATGGTAACAGATGAGGATCAGGAGGCAGAGAGTGAACCTCTCCCTGATCTTCTGTCATCAGACCCAAAAGATGGCACAGTAGATGGAGTGATCTACTCAGACACCCTCTCTGGCCAACAGCAGGCTGATTGTAGGAGAGTCCTACAACAGTTTCCTGAGCTTTTCTCCCTAACCCCTGGTCAGACACACCTGTGTACCCATGATGTGGACACAGGAGACAGCATGCCTGTCAAGAACAAAATCTTCAGACAGTCTGACCATGTTAAGGAAAGCATCAAGATGGAAGTCCACAAGATGCTGGAATTGGGAGTGATTGAGCGCTCTGACAGCCCCTGGGCTAGCCCAGTGGTCTTAGTCCCCAAACCTCACACCAAAGATGGAAAGAAAGAGATGAGGTTTTGTGTGGACTACAGAGGGCTCAACTCTGTCACCAAGACAGATGCCCATCCAATTCCAAGAGCTGATGAGCTCATTGATAAGTTAGGTGCTGCCAAATTTCTAAGTACCTTTGACTTGACAGCAGGGTACTGGCAAATAAAAATGGCTCCTGGAGCAAAAGAAAAGACAGCATTCTCCACACCTGATGGGCATTATCAGTTTACTGTTATGCCCTTTGGTTTAAAGAATGCCCCTGCCACCTTCCAAAGGTTGGTGAATCAAGTCCTTGCTGGCTTGGAGTCCTTTAGCACAGCTTATCTTGATGATATTGCTGTCTTTAGCTCCACCTGGCAGGATCACCTGGTCCACCTGAAGAAGGTTTTGAAGGCTCTGCAATCTGCAGGCCTCTCTATCAAGGCATCCAAATGCCAGATAGGGCAGGGAACTGTGGTTTACTTGGGCCACCTTGTAGGTGGAGGCCAAGTTCAGCCACTCCAACCCAAGATCCAGACCATTCTGGACTGGGTAGCTCCAAAAACCCAGACTCAAGTCAGGGCATTCCTTGGCTTGACTGGGTACTACAGGAGGTTTGTGAAGGGATATGGATCCATTGTGACAGCCCTCACTGAGCTCACCTCCAAGAAAATGCCCAAGAAAGTGAACTGGACTGTGGACTGCCAACAGGCCTTTGACACCCTGAAACAAGCAATGTGCTCAGCACCAGTTCTCAAAGCTCCAGATTATTCTAAGCAGTTCATTGTGCAGACTGATGCCTCTGAACATGGGATAGGGGCGGTTTTGTCCCAAACAAATGATGATGGCCTTGACCAGCCTGTTGCTTTCATTAGCAGGAGGTTACTCCCCAGGGAGCAGCGTTGGAGTGCCATTGAGAGGGAGGCCTTTGCTGTGGTTTGGTCCCTGAAGAAGCTGAGACCATACCTCTTTGGGACTCACTTCCTAGTTCAAACTGACCACAGACCTCTCAAATGGCTGATGCAAATGAAAGGTGAAAATCCTAAACTGTTGAGGTGGTCCATCTCCCTACAGGGAATGGACTTTATAGTGGAACACAGACCTGGGACTGCCCATGCCAATGCAGATGGCCTTTCCAGGTTCTTCCACTTAGAAAATGAAGACTCTCTTGGGAAAGGTTAGTCTCATCCTCTTTCGTTTGGGGGGGGGGGTTGTGTAAGGAAATGCCTCCTTGGCATGGTTGCCCCCTGACTTTTTGCCTTTGCTGATGCTATGTTTACAATTGAAAGTGTGCTGAGGCCTGCTAACCAGGCCCCAGCACCAGTGTTCTTTCCCTAACCTGTACTTTTGTATCCACAATTGGCAGACCCTGGCATCCAGATAAGTCCCTTGTAACTGGTACTTCTAGTACCAAGGGCCCTGATACCAAGGAAGGTCTCTAAGGGCTGCAGCATGTCTTATGCCACCCTGGAGACCTCTCACTCAGCACAGACACACTGCTTGCCAGCTTGTGTGTGCTAGTGAGGACAAAACGAGTAAGTCGACATGGCACTCCCCTCAGGGTGCCATGCCAGCCTCTCACTGCCTATGCAGTATAGGTAAGACACCCCTCTAGCAGGCCTTACAGCCCTAAGGCAGGGTGCACTATACCATAGGTGAGGGTACCAGTGCATGAGCATGGTACCCCTACAGTGTCTAAACAAAACCTTAGACATTGTAAGTGCAGGGTAGCCATAAGAGTATATGGTCTGGGAGTCTGTCAAACACGAACTCCACAGCACCATAATGGCTACACTGAAAACTGGGAAGTTTGGTATCAAACTTCTCAGCACAATAAATGCACACTGATGCCAGTGTACATTTTATTGTAAAATACACCCCAGAGGGCACCTTAGAGGTGCCCCCTGAAACCTATCCGACTATCTGTGTAGGCTGACTGGTTCCAGCAGCCTGCCACACTAGAGACATGTTGCTGGCCCCATGGGGAGAGTGCCTTTGTCACTCTGAGGCCAGTAACAAAGCCTGCACTGGGTGGAGATGCTAACACCTCCCCCAGGCAGGAGCTGTAACACCTGGCGGTGAGCCTCAAAGGCTCACCCCTTTGTCACAGCCCAGCAGGGCACTCCAGCTTAGTGGAGTTGCCCGCCCCCTCCGGCCACGGCCCCCACTTTTGGCGGCAAGGCTGGAGGGAACAAAGAAAGCAACAAGGAGGAGTCACTGGCCAGTCAGGACAGCCCCTAAGGTGTCCTGAGCTGAGGTGACTCTGACTTTTAGAAATCCTCCATCTTGCAGATGGAGGATTCCCCCAATAGGGTTAGGATTGTGACCCCCTCCCCTTGGGAGGGGGCACAAAGAGGGTGTACCCACCCTCAGGGCTAGTAGCCATTGGCTACTAACCCCCCAGACCTAAACACGCCCTTAAATTTAGTATTTAAGGGCTACCCTGAACCCTAGAAAATTAGATTCCTGCAACTACAAGAAGAAGGACTGCCTAGCTGAAAAACCCCTGCAGAGGAAGACCAGAAGACGACAACTGCCTTGGCTCCAGAAACTCACCGGCCTGTCTCCTGCCTTCCAAAGATCCTGCTCCAGCGACGCCTTCCAAAGGGACCAGCGACCTCGACATCCTCTGAGGACTGCCCCTGCTTCGAAAAGACAAGAAACTCCCGAGGACAGCGGACCTGCTCCAAAGAAAAGCTGCAACTTTGTTTCCAGCAGCTTTAAAGAACCCTGCAAGCTCCCCGCAAAAGGCGTGAGACTTGCAACACTGCACCCGGCGACCCCGACTCGGTTGGTGGCGATCCAACACCTCAGGAGGGACCCCAGGACTACTCTAAGACTGTGAGTACAAAAACCTGTCCCCCCTGAGCCCCCACAGCGCCGCCTGCAGAGGGAATCCCGAGGCTTCCCCTGACCGCGACTCTTTGAAACCAAAGTCCCGACACCTGGGAGAGACCCTGCACCCGCAGCCCCCAGGACCTGAAGGACCGGACTTTCACTGGAGGAGTGACCCCCAGGAGTCCCTCTCCCTTGCCCAAGTGGAGGTTTCCCCGAGGAACCCCCCCCTTGCCTGCCTGCAGCGCTGAAGAGATCCCTAGATCTCCCATTGACTTCCATTACAAACCCGACGCTTGTTTCTACACTGCACCCGGCCGCCCCCGCGCTGCTGAGGGTGAAATTTCTGTGTGGACTTGTGTCCCCCCCGGTGCCCTACAAAACCCCCCTGGTCTGCCCTCCGAAGACGCGGGTACTCACCTGCAAGCAGACCGGAACCGGGGCACCCCCTTCTCTCCATTCTAGCCTATGTGTTTTGGGCACCACTTTGAACTCTGCACCTGACCGGCCCTGAGCTGCTGGTGTGGTGACTTTGGGGTTGCTCTGAACCCCCAACGGTGGGCTACCTTGGACCAAGAACTAAGCCCTGTAAGTGCCTTACTTACCTGGTAAAACTAACAAATACTTACCTCCCCTAGGAACTGTGAAAATTGCACTAAGTGTCCACTTTTAAAACAGCTATTTGTGAATAACTTGAAAAGTATACATGCAATTTTGATGATTTGAAGTTCCTAAAGTACTTACCTGCAATACCTTTCGAATGAGATATTACATGTAGAATTTGAACCTGTGGTTCTTAAAATAAACTAAGAAAAGATATTTTTCTATATAAAAACCTATTGGCTGGATTTGTCTCTGAGTGTGTGTACCTCATTTATTGTCTATGTGTATGTACAACAAATGCTTAACACTACTCCTTGGATAAGCCTACTGCTCGACCACACTACCACAAAATAGAGCATTAGTATTATCTCTTTTTTACCACTATTTTACCTCTAAGGGGAACCCTTGGACTCTGTGCATGCTATTCCTTACTTTGAAATAGCACATACAGAGCCAACTTCCTACAGTTGGTATATGGAAAGGCAAGCCCTGTAGGTCGAAAGACACTATCCAGTTCTTAAGATCATGCACTCACAGAACTTGCACAAGAGACCGCATCGAACTTCTTATGAAGAAAGTGGTTCAAGACCCCGAGGTCAAAGATCAGACAAAGGCCACTGTACTTTTTGGGAGTTAGGAAATTATATAGAATAGCATTCCTTGACCAATCTCCTGCTCTGGCACCAACTCAACATCTCCTTTCCGAGGCAAGCCTGCCACTTCCTGCTGCTGATCGAGACGTTTCTGCAAAATGTGTGACTGAGAAAGAAACTACTAGAAGGGAAATGAACATCAGTTTTCCATCATTTCGAAGGCCCACCATTCTGCAGATAGTCTTCCAGGCCTGTGGAAAAATGGAAATCTAGCCTATCAGGATTCTTGAATGAAACAAAGCAGAAGTAGATCTGTTTCCCTGTGGTTGTTGGTGTGGAGCAGGAAGAAGTGTTTTTTTGGGTGGCTTGACATCTTTTATCTTTTCCACGACTACTGTACTGAAGGACAGGGTTCTAGGTTTGTTTCTTGAGTGAGGGCAACTTGACACAAATTGAGGTCAAGGGCTTTCCCAAAACTTGAAATCCTTTCAAGTCTTTCTTTTGGTGTTGCTGCCCAACAAACAGACTGTTGCAGAACTTGTCTTAAAATATTTCAAGAATTAATCAGCCTTCTCTCCAAATAGTTGGTGCACCACAAAGGGAGGTCCATCTGGGAGGACAGGACATCAGAGGAAAATACAGACTTCTCATGCAGACGTGTCTCCTAAAATCAATGGATGCCCCCTCATTGCATTGGCTTCCTTTGGAACGGATAAAATTTAAATCTTTGTTACATTCATAGAGCGCTATATGACAAAGGCCCACCAATATTGCGAACCCTGGCTTCTTTTTACAAACCTACCAGACATCTTAGATCATCCTCCACGCCCCTAGCTGTCATTCCCCCAATGGAAAAGGCCAAATTGGGAGGAAGATCAATATCTTATCTTGGAGCTAGACTGTGGAATTCATTACCACTGCATCTACGTCAAACCAGCCATGAACTGTTGTTCCAGCAGCTATTAAAAACGTGGTTATTTTAGTTTGTGTCCCAAAGCCGTATATTCAAAGGTTTTTCTGTATAGTGCTGGGAGGCCTTCAGGTAGCTATGCGCTCTATAAACTTTCATAACATAAGACTGGTCAACCAAACCTACTGTATCCAGACGTGACTGGATTCTCGGTCCTGATGCCACCTCACTATCACTGATGAGGTCTTGAAAGTGAACCTGGAGTTCCTTGGGAAGATTATGGATGACTGTGCCCACCATAACATACAGGGTGTGCACATATTGTTTTAGCAGGGACTTATTATTCAGGACTTAAGTGCTAGGCTTCCTGCAGCAAAGAGTTTCTTAGCATAAGCCTCCATTTTTCTTTTATTACTTATCACTAAGGCAGTAGGGAACTTACCAAGGGACAGTGACACTGGCATCCGTCAGGCTCGGAAACTCCTGAAATGGTTAAGGATTTTCCTGATCAAATCCTGTACTAAATAAGTCACACAGGCTGGGCCTATGCACAGGTACCAGGGTTAGTGAGCCAGTAATGAGCTGCACAGGCAGTGTTGGGGCTACAATTAGTGTTGGCAGCGCCACAGAAGGGGAAAGTCCGATTGATGCCAGAATCAATGGCGGCATTAACAATGCCATCTGGAAAGGAAGAAAGGGAGTGAAAGGCACACTGGGAAAACCCACTGGTGGGAACTATTCAAAGATCCTGTGGTGCCCAAAGGTGCACCAGAGGGGGACAGCACACTGTAAGGGGTCAAACATGGTGTTGAGGTACACTGTCAGTTTGGAACCAGGCATGGAAAAGTCCAAGAACAGGTGAAGGGCTGGAGCAGATGGCAGCAGCTTTAGGATCTGTGTTGATGACACTGGATCCTGCAGCAAGGGATCCTCAACCAACTCCAGCTCTGAAGAGGAGTCTACGGTGGTCTCAGCAAATTACTTTGCTCGTTCTTGCTGCTGAGCCATTTCTTTGTGTTTTTGTTGGAGGATATGGACTCAGACGACACAGGAGACAGGGGCAGAGCATAGATTTAGGATGTCCCTGCTGTACTTGCCCATAAAGAGCTCGGCTTCCTGCTTTTTTAATGGTTTCAGTATGCACAGTGATATGGCTCAGGAGTTAGAGTTTTGTTCAAAACCCAGGCTTTACAGATCTATGATGTGCGGGAAATCAGCTAGCGTCATTTGCCCTTTGCAATCCTGACACAGGTTAAACCCTGACCACTTAGGAGGGAACATATTGCACTACAAGTTTACAAGACATTTGATGGAGAAGCTACTTCCGGAAACTCATCTAAAGGCGGTGGAGGAAGGAGTCTGGGGAAATGATATACACTGGCACCACAGTAGGGGTGTTATATTGAGTCAGCGCCATCAAGTGATGTCCCTTCCATTTCCTCACTGAGCTAATGTCCTCTACCATCAGGGGAGGGCTACCCAGAACATTAACGACCAGCCTGGTACCCTGGGAATATTCAAGAAAGAAGGAATCTACAGGTAGCAGTATCCATCATATCTAAAAGTTAGAAAAATATTTAGGAATTTATCTCAGCACCGGAAGGCGATAGTACAGCCGGTGTACCCTGTCAGCGGAGTTTTATTCCAAGTCAAGCCTTGTTGGGCTACAGGAGACCCATCCTGTGTAGGTATTTCAATCCGATGAGGTGAAGCTGTGTGGAAATAGTCAGTGCCTAGGAGGAAAGGGGGGGGGGGGGGGGGGGGTCAGAGGGGATGCAATCCTCACTTCAGTCCAGTCGGCCTCATCTAAGGGACTCAGGTTTTCAGGCCCCGTCTCAGGATTTTCATGGGATCGGGAGTGTTAATTACTAGAGTTCGGTATAGGTTAGAGATAACTTTTATAATTGAAAGTGTGACTTGTGCCTCTTGTGGATTATTGTCAGGGAGCTTAAGCAGGACAACCTTGTGTGCATGTCGTAGGTTTCTACCAGATATGAGAAGGGACGGATGGGACATCCTTCCCATGTTTTTTAGCCTGGCTATGCCAGTTAGGTCACATGGCTTGAAACCTTTTGGGATGACAGTATGCTCCAGCCAGGAGCTCTTCCAGAGTGGTGCCTGGGCCACGGGGATCTTGTGCAAAAAGATCTACAGAAGTGCTTGGTGCCAGCATGCCAAGGTTGTTGCTGTAGCTGGGGGCAGTGAAGGGTGTGTATGGGACACTTACAGGAGGTGTAGCATGCTGTGCGATACATTACATTTTCACCACTACCGCAGAGTAAACTCTGTTTAAGAGCCAATCAATTACTAGGCAGAAAGTGACTCGCCTCAGTAATACAGTTGGATGCAGGCTACCCCTAATCCACCTTGCTACGGTGGCAGAACATTTCATGTACAAGATGCTTGATTGCTTGCCTTCCCAGAGGAAGAGTGCAGCACGTAGACAGGAACAAAGGCTGCAGCAATTTGTGTGTGTGTGTGTGTGTGTGTGGGGGGGGGTTGTGGGGGAACTGCATAAAGTAATAAATTAGAACAGTTGAGAGAGAGAGAGAGAGAGAGAGAGAGAGAGTTCATCTTAAACAGAGTAGAACAGAGTGCATTCAGTCCACACAGAATGCCAACAGGAGGTTGCAAGGTACCTCCTTTTTTCGTCTCCAAGTTCAGGGAATGGGTTAGTGTGTAACCTGGCAGACAGCAGATGTCTGGAAGAAAACAGGGTGTAACCCGTGCATACCAACAGGAGCAGTCAACGATTAGAGGAGCCAGACTCCTACTAGGCTAGAAAATAAGACTTCCCAGCTGGAGGCTGACTGGAGGGACAGCAAATATAAACGGCTCCGCTGTAGCAAAATCAGCAAAGGCAGAATGAAACTCCAGCTCTCCCACTTCAAGTGAAGAAATGCTGCAGTTGTTGAACTGTATAGGAGGGTTACTTCTGCCAGTAAAGCAGACCCCTGAAAATGTCAATGGTACAGATGGCGGGATTGTTTAGCTGCTGAGGCAAACCCCAGCAAGCATGTTGAAGTAATAGTATATACAGAGCCAACTTCCTACACAGCTCTATCTCAAAGTGAGAGATAGTGTGCACAGAGTCCAAGGGGTCCCCTTAGAGCATTGGTATTCTCTAATTTTGCCACTATCAACCTCTATTTTGTGGTAGTGTGGTCGAGCAGAAGGCTTATCAGAGGGTAGTGTTAAGCATGTGTTGTCCTCATTTATTGCCTATGTGTACAACACACTCAAAGACTTGACTCCGGGCCAATAGTTATATAGAAAATGAAAATGTCACTTACCCAGTGTACATCTGTTCATGGCATCAGTCGCTGTAGATTCGCATGTTTTGCAATAGCTCGCCATCTGGTGTTGGGCCGGAGTGTTACAAGTTGTTTTTCTTCGAAGAAGTCTTTCGAGTCACGGGACCGAGTGACTCCTCCTTTTGTGTCCATTGCGCATGGGCGTCGACTCTATCCTCGATTGTTTTTCCCCCGCAGAGGGTGAGGTAGGAGTTGTATTGTAGTAATAGTGCCCATGCAATGGAGTGACTAAGTATGTACCTATATAAGGTTGAAATGATATATATACAAATAGTTGAAGGTAACTTCCGAACTGCTACAGGCTCCCGGGGAGGCGGGTGGGCACATGCGAATCTACAGCGACTGATGCCACGAACAGATGTACACTGGGTAAGTGACATTTTCAGTTCGATGGCATCTGTCGCTGTAGATACGCATGTTTTGCATAGACTAGTAAGCAGTTATCTCCCCAAAAGCGGTGGCTCAGCCTGTAGGAGTGGAAGTAGTCTGAAACAATGTTCTTAATACGGCTTGCCCTACTGTGGCTTGTTGTGCAGATAACACGTCTACACAGTAGTGCTTGGTGAATGTGTGAGGCGTAGACCATGTGGCTGCCTTACATATTTCTTGCATTGGGATGTTTCCTAGAAAGGCCATCTTAGCACCTTTCTTTCTGGTTGAGTGTGCCCTTGGTGTAATGGGCAGCTGTCGTTTAGCTTTAAGGTAGCAGATTTGGATGCATTTAACTATCCATCTGGCTATACCTTGTTTTGATATTGGGTTTCCTGCATGAGGTTTTTGGAATGCAATAAATAGTTGTTTAGTCTTTCTGATGTTTTTAGTTCTGTCAATGTAATAAATTAATGCTCTTTTGAGATCTAATGTATGTAGTGCCCTCTCAACTACGGAATCTGGCTGTGGGAAGAACACTGGAAGTTCCACTGTTTGATTTAGATGGAACGGTGAAATAACCTTTGGTAAAAATTTAGGATTAGTCCTTAGGACGACCTTATTCTTGTGTAGTTGTATAAAAGGTTCTTGTATTGTAAACGCCTGAATCTCGCTTACTCTTCTTAGGGAAGTAATGGCGATGAGGAATGCAACCTTCCAGGTTAGGAACTGTATTTCGCAGGAGTGCATGGGTTCAAAAGGTGGACCCATAAGTCTAGTTAGGACAACATTTAGGTTCCATGAAGGAACAGGTGGTGTTCTTGGTGGAATAATTCTTTTAAGGCCCTCCATGAATGCTTTAATGACTGGTATCCTATAAAGGGAAGTTGAATAGTGTAAAGAAATGGCTCCCTGTTGCAGTTACCCCCCACTTTTTGCCTGATACTGATGCTGACTTGACTGAGAAGTGTGCTGGGACCCTGCTAACCAGGCCCCAGCACCAGTGTTCTTTCGCCTAAAATGTACCATTGTTTCCACAATTGGCACAACCCTGGCACCTAGGTAAGTCTCTTGTAACTGGTACCCCTGGTACCAAGGGCCCTGATGCCAGGGAAGGTCTCTAAGGGCTGCAGCATGTCTTATTCCACCCTAGGGACCCCTCACTCAGCACAGACACACTGCTTGCCAGCTTGTGTGTGGTGTGCTGATGGGGAGAAAATGACTAAGTCGACATGGCACTCCCCTCAGGGTGCCATGCCAACCTCCCACTGCCTGTGGCATAGGTAAGTCACCCCTCTAGTAGGCCTTACAGCCCTAAGGCAGGGTGCACTATACCACAGGTGAGGGCATATGTGCATGAGCACTATGCCCCTACAGTGTCTAAGCAAAACCTTAGACATTGTAAGTGCAGGGTAGCCATAAGAGTATATGGGCTGGGAGTCTGTCAAAAACGAACTCCACAGCTCCATAACTACACTGAATACTGGGAAGTTTAGTATCAAACTTCTCAGAATAATAAACCCACACTGATGCCAGTGTTGGATTTATTAAAAAAATGCACACAGAGGGCATCTTAGAGATACCCTCTGTATTTTACCCAATTGTTCAGTGCAGGACTGACTGGTCTGTGCCAGCCTGCTGCTGAGAGACGAGTGTCTGACCTCATGCGGTGAGAGCCTTTGTGCTCTCTGAGGACAGAAACAAAGCCTGCTCTGGGTGGAGGTGCTTCACACCTCCCCCCTGCAGGAACTAACACCTAGCAGTGAGCTTCAAAGGCTCAAGCTTCGTGTTACAATGCCCCAGGGCACTCCAGCTAGTGGAGATGCCCGCCTCCTGGACCCAGCCCCCACTTTTGGCGGCAAGTCCAGGAGAGATAATGAGAAAAACAAGGAGGAGTCACTGACCAGTCAGGACAGCCCCTGAGGTGACACAGACTTTTAGAAATCCTCCATCTTGCAGATGGAGGATTCCCCCAATAGGATTAGGGATGTGACCCCCTCCCCTTGGGAGGAGGCACAAAGAGGGTGTACCCACCCTCAGGGCTAGTAGCCCCCACAGCGCCGCCTGCAGAGGGAATCCCGAGGCTTCCCCTGACCGCGACTCTCTGAAACCTAAGTCCCGACGCCTGGAAAAGACCCTGCACCCGCAGCCCCCAGGACCTGAAGGACCGGACTTTCACTGCAGAAGTGACCCCCAGGAGTCCCTCTCCCTTGCCCAAGTGGAGGTTTCCCCGAGGAAGCCCCCCCTTGCCTGCCTGCAGCGCTGAAGAGATCCCTTGATCTCTCATTGACTTCCATTGCGAACCCGACGCTTGTTCTAACACTGCACCCGGCCGCCCCCGCGCCGCTGAGGGTGAAATTTCTGTGTGGGCTTGTGTCCCCCCCAGTGCCCTACAAAACCCCCCTGGTCTGCCCTCCGAAGACGCGGGTACTTACCTGCAAGCAGACCGGAACCGGGGCACCCCCTTCTCTCCATTGAAGCCTATGCGTTTTGGGCACCACTTTGAACTCTGCACCTGACCGGCCCGGAGCTGCTGGTGTGGTAACTTTGGGGTTGCTCTGAACCCCCAACGGTGGGCTACCTTGGACCAAGAACTGAACCCTGTAAGTGTCGTACTTACCTGGTAAAACTAACAAAAACTTACCTCCCCCAGGAACTGTGAAAATTGCACTGTGTCCACTTTTGAAATAGCTATTTGTGAATAACTTGAAAAGTATACATGCAATTGAAATGATTCAAAGTTCCTAATGTACTTACCTGCAATACCTTTCAAACAAGATATTACATGTTAAATTTGAACCTGTGGTTCTTAAAATAAACTAAGAAAATATATTTTTCTATAACAAAACCTATTGGCTGGATTTGTCTCTGAGTGTGTGTACCTCATTTATTGTCTATGTGTATGTACAACAAATGCTTAACACTACTCCTTGGATAAGCCTACTGCTCTACCACACTACCGCAAAATAGAGCATTAGTATTATCTCTTTTTACCACTATTTTACCTTCTAAGGGGAACCCTTGGACTCTGTGCATGCTATTCCTTACTTTGAAATAGCACATACAGAGCCAACTTCCTACAAATAGGTAGTCTGCAGGTATGCAGATATTGCTGCAAGGTGTATTTTAATGGAAGAGAAAGCTAGGTTAGATTTTTGTAAGTGAAGCAAGTAATCCACTACATCTTTTGGAGTTGCGTGTAATGGTTGGATTTGATTAATATGGCAGTAGCAAACAAACCTCTTCCATTTACTTGCATAGCAGTGCCTAGTGGATGGCCTTCTGGCTTGCTTTATGACTTCCATACACTCTTGTGTAAGTTGTAAGTGTCCGAATTCTAGGATTTCAGGAGCCAGATTGCTAGATTCAGCGATGCTGGATCTGGGTGCCTGATCTGTTGGTTGTGTTGAGTTAACAGATCCGGTCTGTTGGGCAGTTTGATGTGTGGTACTACTGATAGGTCTAGCAGCGTTGTGTACCAGGGTTGCCTTGCCCAAGTTGGTGCTATTAATATGAGTTTGAGTTTGTTTTGACTGAGTTTGTTTACCAGATAAGGAAGGAGAGGGAGAGGAGGAAAAGCGTAGGCAAATATCCCAGACCAGTTCATCCATAGGGCATTGCCCTGGGACTGCCTGTGTGGGTATCTGGATGTCGAAGTTTTGGCATTTTGCGTTCTCTTTTGTCGCAAACAAGTCTATCTGAGGTGTTCCCCAGATCTTGAAGTAAGTGTTCAGAGTTTGGGGGTGAATTTCCCATTCGTGGACCTGTTGGTGATCTCGAGAGAGATTGTCTGCGAGTTGATTCTGAATCCCTGGGATAAGCTGTGCTATTAGGCGAATTTGGTTGTGAATTGCCCAATGCCATATCTTTTGTGCCAACCGGCTCAACTGCGTTGTGTGTCCCCCCCTTGCTTGTTTAGATAATACATTGTTGTCATGTTGTCTGTTTTGACGAGAATGTATTTGTGAACTATTATTGGTTGGAAAGCCTTTAGTGCTTGAAAAACTGCTAGCAGTTCTAGGTGATTTATATGCAGTTTTGTTTGATGTACGTTCCATTGTCCTTGTATGCTGTGTTGATCGAGGTGTGCTCCCCACCCTGTCATGGAAGCATCTGTTATTACGTATTGTGGCACTGGGTCTTGGAAAGGCCGCCCTTTGTTTAAATTTATATTGTCCCACCATAGAAGCGAGAGGTAAGTTTGGCGGTCTATTAACACCAGATCTAGAAGGTGACCCTGTGCTTGTGACCATTGTGATGCTAGGCACTGTTGTAAGGGCCTCATGTGCAGACTTGCGTTCGGGACAATGGCTATGCATGAAGACATCATGCCTAGGAGTTGTAATATCATCTTTGGTTGTATCTTTTGTGTTGGACACATGCGTTGTATGATGTTGAAGTTTTGAATTCTTTGTGGACTTGGAGTGGCTACTCCTTTTGTTGTGTTTATTATGGCTCCTAGGTACTGTTGTACTTTGCACGGCAGGATGTTTGATTTTGCGAAGTTGACGGTGAACCCGTTTGTAGAGGGTTTGTATGATTTGATTTGTGTGGTGTGAGCACTTTGATAACGAATGGGTCTTGATTAGCCAGTCTAGATACGGGAATACATGTATTTGCTGCCTTCTGATGTGTGCAGCGACTACTGCTAGACATTTTGTAAAGACTCTTGGTGCTGTTAAACCGAAAGGCAATACTTTGAATTGGTAATGTATTCCTTTGAATACAAACCTTAGGTATTTCCTGTGCGATGGATGTATTGGTATATGGAAATACGCGTCTTTGAGGTCTAAGGTTGTCATGTAGTCGTGTAGTTTGAGCAATGGTAGCACTTCTTGTAGTGTGACCATGTGAAAGTGGTCTGATTTGATGTATGTGTTTACTATCCTGAGGTCTAGGATTGGTCTTAGCGTCTTGTCCTTCTTTGGTATTAAGAAGTACAGTGAATAAACTCCTGTGTTTATTTGTGTGTTTGGTGCTAATTCGATTGCATTCTTTTGCAATAGTGCTTGAACTTCTGTCTCCAGGAGCTCGGAATGATGTTGTGATAAATTTTGTGCTCTTGGTGGTATGTTTGGAGGGAATTGTAGAAATTCTATGCAATAACCATGTTGGATAATTGCTAGAACCCAAGTGTCTGTAGTGATTTCCTGCCATGCTTTGTAATAATGACCTATTCTTCCCCCCACTGGTGTTGTGTGGAGGGGATGAGTGACATGTGAGTCACTGCTTAGTTGCAGGGGTTTTGGGGCTTTGAAATTTTCCCCTATTCCTAGGGAATTGCCCTCCTCTGTATTGGCCCCGAAAGCCTCCCCTGTACTGTCCCTGGTAACTGGACGGTGTTGCCTGTGAGGTGCTGGCTTGTGTGGCCTGACCCCGAAACCCCCCTCTAAAGGGTGTCTTGCGGAAGGTGCCGTAGTTTCCTCTGCTCTGCGGGGAGTAGTGTGCCCATTGCTTTAGCAGTGTCCGTGTCCTTTTTAAGATTTTCTATCGCTGTGTCCACTTCTGGACCGAACAGTTCTTTTTCATTGAAAGGCATATTGAGAACTGCCTGCTGTATCTCTGGTTTAAACCCAGACGTTCGTAGCCATTCATGCCTTCTGATGGTCACGGATGTATTAATTGTCCTTGCAGCTGTGTCTGCTGCGTCCATGGAGGAGCGTATCTGGTTGTTTGAAATGTTTTGACCTTCCTCAACCACTTGCTTTGCCCTTTTTTGTAGGTCTTTGGGTAGATGTTCAATGAGGTGTTGCATCTCATCCCAATGGGCTCTGTCATAGCGCGCAAGTAGTGCTTGAGAGTTGGCGATGCGCCACTGGTTTGCAGCCTGTGCTGCGACTCTTTCCAGCTGCATCGAACTTGCGGCTTTCCTTATCCGGGGGTGGTGCATCCCCAGATGTGTGGGAGTTGGCCCTTTTCCTAGCTGCTCCTACGACGGAATCTGGTGGCAGCTGTGCAGTGATGAAAACAGGGTCTGTAGGGGGCGCCTTATACTTTTTTTCCACTCTTGGTGTGATTGCCCTACTTTTGACCGGCTCCTTAAAAATTTATTTTGCGTGCCGGAGCATACCAGGGAGCATAGGCAGGCTTTGGTAGGAGCTGTGGGTGGAGGAGAGGGTGTTGAATTAAAAATCATCCTCGACCTGTTCTGAGTGGAGGCTTACATTGTGAAATTGTGCTGCTCTAGCCACCACTTGAGAATACGCAGTGCTGTCTTCTGGTGGAGATGGCTTCGTAGGGTATGCCTCCGGGCTGTTATCTGACACTGGGGCGTCGTATAAGTCCCATGCGTCCTGATCCTGGTCACCCTGGCTCATGGTGGTGTGAGCTGGGGAATGTGATGGAGTTTGTGCTGGTGAGACGTGAATTACAGGTGGAGGAGAGGGTGGTGGAGTAACCTTTTTCACCACCTTTGTTTGTGGTGTTTGTTCAGTTTGGAACTCCAGTCTTCTCTTTCTTCTAATAGGGGGAAGGGTGCTTATTTTCCCTGTTCCCTCCTGTATGAAGATATGCTTTTGCGTATGGTCTACATCGGTAGATTGCAGCTCTTCCTCGAACCTATGTGTAAGGAAATGCCTCCTTGGCATGGTTGCCCCCTGACTTTTTGCCTTTGCTGATGCTATGTTTACAATTGAAAGTGTGCTGAGGCCTGCTAACCAGGCCCCAGCACCAGTGTTCTTTCCCTAACCTGTACTTTTGTATCCACAATTGGCAGACCCTGGCATCCAGATAAGTCCCTTGTAACTGGTACTTCTAGTACCAAGGGCCCTGATGCCAAGGAAGGTCTCTAAGGGCTGCAGCATGTCTTATGCCACCCTGGAGACCTCTCACTCAGCACAGACACTGCTTGCCAGCTTGTGTGTGCTAGTGAGGACAAAACGAGTAAGTCGACATGGCACTCCCCTCAGGGTGCCATGCCAGCCTCTCACTGCCTATGCAGTATAGGTAAGACACCCCTCTAGCAGGCCTTACAGCCCTAAGGCAGGGTGCACTATACCATAGGTGAGGGTACCAGTGCATGAGCATGGTACCCCTACAGTGTCTAAACAAAACCTTAGACATTGTAAGTGCAGGGTAGCCATAAGAGTATATGGTCTGGGAGTTTGTCAAACACGAACTCCACAGCACCATAATGGCTACACTGAAAACTGGGAAGTTTGGTATCAAACTTCTCAGCACAATAAATGCACACTGATGCCAGTGTACATTTTATTGCAAAATACACCCCAGAGGGCACCTTAGAGGTGCCCCCTGAAACTTAACCGACTGTCTGTGTAGGCTGACTAGTTCCAGCAGCCTGCCACACTAGAGACATGTTGCTGGCCCCATGGGGAGAGTGCCTTTGTCACTCTGAGGCCAGTAACAAAGCCTGCACTGGGTGGAGATGCTAACACCTCCCCCAGGCAGGAGCTGTAACACCTGGCGGTGAGCCTCAAAGGCTCACCCCTTTGTCACAGCCCAGCAGGGCACTCCAGCTTAGTGGAGTTGCCCACCCCCTCCGGCCACGGCCCCCACTTTTGGCGGCAAGGCTGGAGGGAACAAAGAAAGCAACAAGGAGGAGTCACTGACCAGTCAGGACAGCCCCTAAGGTGTCCTGAGCTGAGGTGACTAACTTTTAGAAATCCTCCATCTTGCAGATGGAGGATTCCCCCAATAGGGTTAGGATTGTGACCCCCTCCCCTTGGGAGGAGGCACAAAGAGGGTGTACCCACCCTCAGGGCTAGTAGCCATTGGCTACTAACCCCCCAGACCTAAACACGCCCTTAAATCTAGTATTTAAGGGCTACCCTGAACCCTAGAAAATTAGATTCCTGCAACTACAAGAAGGACTGCCCAGCTGAAAACCCCTGCAGCGGAAGACCAGAAGACGACAACTGCCTTGGCTCCAGAAACTCACCGGCCTGTCTCCTGCCTTCCAAAGACCCTGCTCCAGCGACGCCTTCCAAAGGGACCAGCGACCTCGACATCCTCTGAGGACTGCCCCTGCTTCGAAAAGACAAGAAACTCCCGAGGACAGCGGACCTGCTCCAAGAAAAGCTGCAACTTTGTTTCCAGCAGCTTTAAAGAACCCTGCAAGCTCCCCGCAAGAAGCGTGAGACTTGCCACACTGCACCCGGCGACCCCGACTCGGCTGGTGGCGATCCAACACCTCAGGAGGGACCCCAGGACTACTCTGATACTGTGAGTACCAAAACCTGTCCCCCCTGAGCCCCCACAGCGCCGCCTGCAGAGGGAATCCCGAGGTTTCCCCTGACCGCGACTCTTTGAACCTAAAGTCCCGACGCCTGGGAGAGACCCTGCACCCGCAGCCCCCAGGACCTGAAGGACCGGACTTTCACTGGAGGAGTGACCCCCAGGAGTCCCTCTCCCTCGCCCAAGTGGAGGTTTCCCCGAGGAATCCCCCCCTTGCCTGCCTGCAGCGCTGAAGAGATCCCGAGATCTCTCATAGACTAACATTGAAAACCCGACGCTTGTTTCTACACTGCACCCGGCCGCCCCCGCGCTGCTGAGGGTGAAATCTCTGTGTGGACTTGTGTCCCCCCCGGTGCCCTACAAAACCCCCCTGGTCTGCCCTCCGAAGACGCGGGTACTTACCTGCAAGCAGACCGGAACCGGGGCACCCCCTTCTCTCCATTCTAGCCTATGTGTTTTGGGCACCACTTTGAACTCTGCACCTGACCGGCCCTGAGCTGCTGGTGTGGTGACTTTGGGGTTGCTCTGAACCCCCAACGGTGGGCTACCTTGGACCAAGAACTAAGCCCTGTAAGTGTCTTACTTACCTGGTAAAACTAACAAAAACTTACCTCCCCCAGGAACTGTGAAAATTGCACTAAGTGTCCACTTTTAAAACAGCTATTTGTCAATAACTTGAAAAGTATACAAGCAATTTTTATGATTTGAAGTTCCTAAAGTACTTACCTGCAATACCTTTCGAATGAGATATTACATGTAGAATTTGAACCTGTGGTTCTTAAAATAAACTAAGAAAAGATATTTTTCTATACAAAACCTATTGGCTGGATTTGTCTCGGAGTGTGTGTACCTCATTTATTGTCTATGTGTATGTACAACAAATGCTTAACACTACTCCTTGGATAAGCCTACTGCTCGACCACACTACCACAAAATAGAGCATTAGTATTATCTCTTTTTACCACTATTTTACCTCTAAGGGGAACCCTTGGACTCTGTGCATACTATTCCTTACTGTGAAATAGTGCATACAGAGCCAACTTCCTACACTATGCTTTCGCATTTGGGAGGTTAGTGAATGCTCCTCTGTATAAGAGCCTGAAACTGGGTCGGTTGCAGGTTGTTTTGGCACCGAAACCCTGTCTGCATCTTTTTTCGGCTCCGAGCTGACTTTTCTTTTTTTCGGGGCCGAAACCTCTCGGCGTCGATCTTCGTCAGTGCCGCTGTATCGGCGTCGAGCCGTGTCTACACCGCTATCTCGGTGTCGATGCTTGTCTCCAGCACTTTCTCGGTCCAGAGAAGGCTGCGTACCGGTGTCTCGACCGGAGTCGGACTGTCTCGGCACTGTTTGGGCCTTTTTCGGTGCCGACGGTCGGTCACCGAATTTATGGGTCGAGCCATGGCCTGGTGGCAGTGGCGTCCCCTGGGCCTTGTCAATCTTCTTATGTGTTGTTTTCGACGTCTTACTCACGGTTTGTGGGTCATCGAATTCCTCGGAGTCCGATTCGTGGATCGAGAAGGTACCTTCCTCTTGTTCCTCGAACTCTCGGTGGGCTGTCGGCGCGGACGCCATTTGAAGTCTTCTGGCTCGACGGTCTCGGAGTGTTTTTCGGGACCGGAATGCACGACAGGCCTCGCAGGTGTCTTCACTGTGCTCAGGTGACAGGCACAGGTTACAGACCAAGTGTTGGTCTGTATAGGGGTACTTGTTGTGGCATTTGGGACAGAAATGGAACGGGGTCCGTTCCATCGGCATTCTTCAGCACACGGTCGGGCCGACCAGGCCCCGACGGGGGATCGAAAAACTACCCCGAAGGGCACCGGAGCTCTTCGATCTTCGATGCGGTGTTGAATCGAACTACGCCGATCCCGAACGCAACAATACCGACGAAAATCTTCCGAATTTAGCTATCTTTCCGTTCCGAATCTCGGAGCGACAGGAACACGTCCGAACCCGATGGCGGAAAAAAAACAATCGAGGATAGAGTCGACGCCCATGCGCAATGGACACAAAAGGAGGAGTCACTCGGTCCCGTGACTCGAAAGACTTCTTCGAAGAAATACAACTTGTAACACTCCGGCCCAACACCAGATGGCGAGCTATTGCAAAACATGCGTATCTACAGCGACAGATGCCATCGAACATATATTTTCTTAATTTATTTCAGAACCGCAAGATTCAAGATTGGAGTACATAAAATGCAAGGTACTTCACACAGGAAAGTATAGAACTTTGATTTAGAATAGTAGTACACATAGTTTAGGTTAAAATGGCAATAAACTATTTTAAAAGTGGACAGTGCAAAAATCAACAGTTCCTGGGGGAGGTAAGTTTGGTTAGTTTTCTTAGATGAGTAAAGCACTTACACAGTCAGTCTCCTGGGAATAGACTGCCCACCATTGGGGGGTTCAAGGAAACCCCAAAGCTACAGCAACACATGGCTGGTCAGGTGCAGAGGTCAAAGGAGGGCCCAAAACACATTGGAACCGGAGCACCCCTGTTCTTCATAGGTGCCTGTCTGCTAGCAAGCAAGTACCTGCATCCTCAGGGAGCAGACCAGGGGGGTTTTGTAGAGCACTGGTTGGGAAGAGGGGGGTGGGGGACACCCTCAGCGGGATAGGAGCAGACGGGTGCAGTAGGCAAAGTAGGCATCTGGTTTGCTATTGAAAGCAATGGAGGGACCTGGGGGTCAATTAAGCGATGCAGGCAGGGCACAGGGAGGATTCTCGGGCCAGCCATCAACTGGGCTAGGATGAGTCGCCTGCTGGTCACTCCTGCACTGGTAGATGGATCCTCTCGGTCCTGGGAGCTGCGGGTGCAGTGCTTGGTCCAGGCGTCGGTTCCTTTATTACCAGGCAGTCGCAGTCAGGGGGAGCATCTGGATCCTCTGCAGGCGTCGCTGTGGGGGTGCAGGAAAGTCAACTCAGGGTGCCCACGTCGTCGTTGTCGCCTGGGAGTCCTCTGTGGTGTGGTCCTTCGGGTTCAGAGCAGTCCTCTGAGGTCGCTGGTCCCTGTTGGATGCGTCACTGTGCAGGTTCAAGTTTGGAGACAGGCCGAAAGGGCTGGGGCCAAGCCAGTTGTCTGTCTCTGCTGGGCTTTTAGGTCAGCAGTCCTTGTGGAAGGTTGCAGGAATCGGATTTCCTGGGTTCAGGGTCGCACCTAAATACTAAAATTTAGGGGTCTGTATAGGCTACTGCCCTTGAGGGTGGCTACACCCTCAGTGCCTCCTCCCTGAGGTGAGGGGGGGGGGGGGGGGGGGGGGCACATCCCTATTCCTATTGGGGGGGAATCCTCCAAACTCAAGGTCTAGGATTTCTAAAGGCAGGGGTCACCTCAGCTTAGGGCACCTTGTGGGCTGTCCTGACTGGTAGGTGACTGTTTTTCTCATCATCTCCTCCTGCCTTGCCGCCAAAAGTGGGGGCAGTGGCCAGAGGGGCAGGCATCTCCACTAGCTGGGATGGCCTGGGGTGCTGTAACAAAAGGCATGAGCCTTCGAGGCTCACCGCCAGGTGTTGGTTTCTGCAGGGGGCGGTGAGAAGCACCTCCACCCAAGTACAGGCTTTGTTCCTGGGCACAGTGTGACAAAGGCACTCACCCATGTGGACAGTCGTCTAGTTGTGGAAGGCTGGCAGAACCTGGTCAGCCTAGCACTAGGAGTCGGACTGGTATTCAGGGGGCATCTCTAAGATGCCCTCTGGGTTTATTTTACAATAAATCCCACACTGGCATCAGTGTGCATTTATTGTGCTGAGAAGTTGGATACCAAACTTCCCAGATTTCAGTGTAGCCATTATGGAACTGTGGAGTTCGTAATTGACAGGCTCCCAGACCAAATACACTTTATAGCTACCCCCCTGCACTTACAATGTCTAAGGGTTTGCTCATGCACTTATGCCCTCACCTGTGGTATAGTGCACCCTGCCTTAGGGCTATAAGGCCCTATGCCACAGGCAGTGAGAGGTGGGCATGGCACCCTGATGGCCATGTCGACTTAGTTTTTTTTCACCCCACCAGCATACACAAGCTGTGAGGCAGTGTGCATGGGCTGAGTGAGGGGTCCCCAGGGTGGCATAAGACATGCTGCAGCCCTTAGAGACCTTCCCTGGCATCAGGGCCCTTGCTATACAAGGGACGTATCTGGGTGCCAGGGCTGTGCCAATTGTGGAAGCAAAGGTACAGTTTAGGGAAAGAGCACTGATGCTGGGGCCTGGTTAGCAGGGTCCCAGCACACTTTTAATCATAACTGGCATCAACAAAAGGCAAAACGTTAGGGGGTAACCATGTCAAGGAAGGCATTTCTTTACAAGCTGTTTGGGTACCACCAGGAAATCCAGTGGAGCATATCAGCCACTACACAAAAGTGCCAGAGCCATAGAGTAAGCCATAATAACAGCAATGTCCAATCCACACTGCAGATCTATTCTGAATCATTAAGACCATGTTTATCAATTCGGAAAGACAGTTCAAGTGAACTTCAATGCTAATTGTGGCCAACTTTGCCACTTGCTACAGTATGTGGACCCACTGTGAGGAGTGTTTTTCAGTACATAAGGCCAGATTGTCAGAAGAAAGAAATCTTTGTTTCTATTCTAGCATTTGGACTCCAGGTCTGACAGCAAGACAGGAAAAGTGCTGGATTTAATTTTTCAGAAAATGCCTGAACTACCAAGCTCTCTGGTGAATGAGGAGTCAAACATTTTAGTTTGGAGGGCAATCTGCATGTGGACTGCTTGTGCCAAAAAGGGTTTTTAGCAGGCAGCTAGTACCAGTTTAAAAAGAGCCTTACTTAAATGTAGAACACCTACAGAGGCAACTCATGGATGCCAATGGTTTATGCACAGCAGCCATGAACACGCATTTACTCAGAAGGGCATCAAGGATGGGGAATCTCTTGTTCACTGGCCTTTGGAAGGTCTAAATACAGCCCATAATCTGTAATAAGGAGGGAGAAAGGTATGAGCCTCTGAAACATTCTTCTCTGTGGGTTGAACTTTCAGGCTGTCATATCAAGAGCAACTGAATTGAATCCACTGGTGTAGGAAGTTGGCTCTGTATGTGCTATTTCAAAGTAAGGAATAGCATGCACAGAGTCCAAGGGTTCCCCTTAGAGGTAAAATAGTGGTAAAAAGAGATAATACTAATGCTCTATTTTGTGGTAGTGTGGTCGAGCAGTAGGCTTATCCAAGGAGTAGTGTTAAGCATTTGTTGTACATACACATAGACAATAAATGAGGTACACACACTCAGAGACAAATCCAGCCAATAGGTTTTTGTGTAGAAAAATATATTTTCTTAGTTTATTTTAAGAACCACAGGTTCAAAGTTAACATGTAATATCTTGTTTGAAAGGTATTGCAGGTAAGTACATTAGGAACTTTGAATCATCTCAATTGCATGTATACTTTTCAAGTTATTGACAAATAGCTACTTTAAAAGTGGACACTTAGTGCAATTTTCACAGTTCCTGGGGAGGTAAGTATTTGTTAGGTTAACCAGGTAAGTAGGACACTTACAGGGCTTAGTTCTTGGTCCAAAGTAGCCCACCGTTGGGGGTTCAGAGCAACCCCAAAGTCACCACACCAGCAGCTCAGGGCCGGTCAGGTGCAGAGTTCAAAGTGGTGCCCAAAACACATAGGCTAGAATGGAGAGAAGGGGGTGCCCCGGTTCCGGTCTGCTTGCAGGTAAGTACCCGCGTCTTCGGAGGGCAGACCAGGGGGGTTTTGTAGGGCACCGGGGGGGGACACAAGCCCACACAGAAATTTCACCCTCAGCAGCGCGGGGGCGGCCGGGTGCGGTGTAGAAACAAGCGTCGGGTTCGCAATGTTAGTCTATGAGAGATCTCGGGATCTCTTCAGCGCTGCAGGCAGGTAAGGAGGGGGTTCCTCGGGGAAACCTCCACTTGGGCAAGGGAGAGGGACTCCTGGGGGTCACTTCTCCAGTGAAAGTCCGGTCCTTCAGGTCCTGGGGGCTGCGGGTGCAGGGTCTCTCCCAGGCGTCGGGATTTAGGATTCAAAGAGTCGCGGTCAGGGGAAGCCTCGGGATTCCCTCTGCAGGTGGCGCTGTGGGGGCTCAGGGGGGGACAGGTTTTGGTACTCACAGTATCAGAGTAGTCCTGGGGTCCCTCCTGAGGTGTTGGATCTCCACCAGCCGAGTCGGGGTCGCCGGGTGCAGTGTTGCAAGTCTCACGCTTCTTGCGGGGAGCTTGCAGGGTTCTTTCAAGGCTGCTGGAAACAAAGTTGCAGCCTTTCTTGGAGCAGGTCCGCTGTCCTCGGGAGTTTCTTGTCTTTTCGAAGCAGGGGCAGTCCTCAGAGGATGTCGAGGTCGCTGGTCCCTTTGGAAGGCGTCGCTGGAGCAGGATCTTTGGAAGGCAGGAGACAGGCCGGTGAGTTTCTGGAGCCAAGGCAGTTGTCGTCTTCTGGTCTTCCTCTGCAGGGGTTTTTCAGCTAGGCAGTCCTTCTTCTTGTAGTTGCAGGAATCTAATTTTCTAGGGTTCAGGGTAGCCCTTAAATACTAAATTTAAGGGCGTGTTTAGGTCTGGGGGGTTAGTAGCCAATGGCTACTAGCCCTGAGGGTGGGTACACCCTCTTTGTGTTTCCTCCCAAGGGGAGGGGGTCACAATCCTAACCCTATTGGGGGAATCCTCCATCTGCAAGATGGAGGATTTCTAAAAGTTAGAGTCACCTCAGCTCAGGACACCTTAGGGGCTGTCCTGACTGGCCAGTGACTCCTCCTTGTTATTCTCATTATTTTCTCCGGCCTTGCCGCCAAAAGTGGGGGCCGGGCCGGAGGGGGCGGGCAACTCCACTAGCTGGAGTGTCCTGCGGTGCTGTGACAAAGGGGTGAGCCTTTGAGGCTCACCGCCAGGTGTTACAGCTCCTGCCTGGGGGAGGTGTTAGCATCTCCACCCAGTGCAGGCTTTGTTACTGGCCTCAGAGTGACAAAGGCACTCTCCCCATGGGGCCAGCAACATGTCTAGTGTGGCAGGCTGCTGGAACTAGTCAGCCTACACAGATAGTCGGTTAAGTTTCAGGGGGCACCTCTAAGGTGCCCTCTGGGGTGTATTTTGCAATAAAATGTACACTGGCATCAGTGTGCATTTATTGTGCTGAGAAGTTTGATACCAAACTTCCCAGTTTTCAGTGTAGCCATTATGGTGCTGTGGAGTTCGTGTTTGACAGACTCCCAGGCCATATACTCTTATGGCTACCCTGCACTTACAATGTCTAAGGTTTTGTTTAGACACTGTAGGGGTACCATGCTCATGCACTGGTACCCTCACCTATGGTATAGTGCACCCTGCCTTAGGGCTGTATGGCCTGCTAGAGGGGTGTCTTACCTATACTGCATAGGCAGTGAGAGGCTGGCATGGCACCCTGAGGGGAGTGCCATGTCGACTTACTCGTTTTGTCCTCACTAGCACACACAAGCTGGCAAGCAGTGTGTCTGTGCTGAGTGAGAGGTCCCCAGGGTGGCATAAGACATGCTGCAGCCCTTAGAGACCTTCCTTGGCATCAGGGCCCTTGGTACCAGAAGTACCAGTTACAAGGGACTTATCTGGATGCCAGGGTCTGCCAATTGTGGATACAAAAGTACAGGTTAGGGAAAGAACACTGGTGCTGGGGCCTGGTTAGCAGGCCTCAGCACACTTTCAATTGTAAACATAGCATCAGCAAAGGCAAAAAGTCAGGGGGCAACCATGCCAAGGAGGCATTTCCTTACAACTGGGTTCTTCCATAAGTTGAACCTCTGGGTTCCGCATACAAGGTCACCAAGAGGCTAGTACTGGAAAGACATTTACACTATCCCCTTTGCTACCTGAAGCAGTTCTTCTGAAGGACACTGTGCCAAACTGCTCAGAGTGGCATCAGAAATGATAATTGAAGCAATGTCAAAGTCAACAGCTCTGGGGCTTTGGACAGAGGCAAATAACCCAGACGCAACAGCCTGGCCAGAGCCTTTCTATGTTTTTGCCAGCACCTTCAAGTACAAGATGGCCATGAACAGTAGCTTGATAATGACCTGGGACGATATGCCTAGCTCCGATGCAGTTCATTGATTGGATCTTTCGTTATCAATGAACTGTATTTGCATTTTATCCCAATGGTTTGGGATTCTTTCATAGAAGTCATTTGTTTTTATTACCTGGAAGGTTGCTACCAATCATTGTCCTGATGAGGACAAGATGAAATTGTATTTGGAGTCAAAATGCCAACATAATCACCTGTTGACTGAAAGAGGACTGTCTACATTGTACTTTGAGTCTTTTTAGAAAGATGATTTAATGAGTCAATCGTTTTCAGACTTCCTCAGTAAGCCCTAGCACACCATTGTTCACATTCACAAACACTGCAACATCAATTGGATCACAGATTCCAAGTCTTTATTCTTTGTGCATGTGATATATATGGATTCCAACCTATTTTTGGGTTATTGATGTTTTGAGAGATTGCTGAGCCAAGAAGCATAGGCTTGAAAGCTTTCTCCTGAGGGAACCACTGTTCCATTGTATGTATGTGTGGAGGCAGGCGCTGTCTGAGCCACTAAAACCACTGGGCACTAATGGTCTGGCTCACTTGAGAATGAAAGTGACTAAGCGGAGGAAGGGCAACCCTGAAAATGTCCAACATGCCCTGCTGAGAGGCCTCAACATAAGACGATCAGAAGACTGAGACAAACTCTAGTAGGGGTTTCTGTTGAAACATCACTGGCGTCAGCGAACGAAGCCACCATCTAGCCAAAGGGTTCAGGTGGCGGGCCCTTTCTTCAACTAAAGCAGAATGTGCTGCACTGCTGACTTTTGTCCACCGTCCACTTGGTCCTGCATTAACAGAAGGGTGGGTAGTGGCTCCTCCCACCACTGGCAACTCCAACATGAACTGGACTTGGTCCCCTTCTTTTGCAGGTTCTCTTCTGTCAGGATCCTCCTTTGGGTTGTCCAGTCTTCGTTGGGTCTTGCATAATCCTTTTCCAAAATCCTCCTGTTGATTTTGGAGAAAACCAGGTACTTACCTCTGCTTTACTCGTCGCTGGGGCTCACTCTGGTAACTGCCTCTTGAGGCGCCTTGTTCCTCCAGCTCCCTTCTACTGATTCCACTCCCTTGGGTGTCTTTCACATTCCACTTTTTTAGTATATGGTTTGACCCTCCCCTAGGGCCCTCACTGTTTATCTATGCTTTTGCCAATGCTTATTACTCTTATCCTCTTTACCGACTGCTAATGTGTATAAAATAGTGTTTACTTAGCTACAGTTGGGGAATTGCCTAGTCTAGAATTTGTTACCATAATAAAGTACTTTTATTTTTGTAACAATGTGTGGATCTTACATGTGATAGTGCTGTGCGACTATAGTGGTATTGCATAAGCTTTGCGTGTCTCCTAGGTATGTCTTGGCTACTCATCCACAGCTACCTCGAGAGCCCTGGCCTCCTAGACACTGCCTACACCACTAATAGGAGATATCTCGACCTGGAATATGGTGATAAAACCATAGCTGTCCACCACACACCAGACCAACTTCCTACAGAAACCCTCCTATTTTTCTGACTCCACAACCCTCTCAACAGCTCCTTTGAAAAGTAAAACTCATACCTCTTGCAACAGTATAAATGGGTGTTTCTCAGAGATTCACACGGATGTGGGAGCTGGGAAGAGTCGGCAAAACAGAAGGAAAGGGTAAGGCATATTCTAGGCTGAACAATTTGAAGGACTCTATGGAGAAGGATATTTAGTGAGAAAATCAGGACTATTAGGTGCTGCTCTGTCGCCCAGCCACCTGCCTATTCAACAGTGGGGAAAGAAAAAGCCTTTGATCATGTGCCCATTAAGGAGTCAGTGAGAGCCTCAATGAAAGGGGCAAGGGGTGAGGTTCATATGGCTTGGTCCAAAATGAGGTGGCAGTGTGCAAAACAATGACAGACTCTGATGTAGGCTTGAGTAATTACCAGTGGCTGAGACTGATTCAAGCATTCCATCCATCACTTTTTTGTATGCTTCAGTCCAATGCCTTAAGTTAGACAGGTGGGATAAAAGAAAAAAATAAGCGCAAGCATCTTCTGTACCCAGGGAAGATATGGGAGGTCACAGACCAATACAGCAACAAAACATTAAACATGGAACAGACTAGAAATTCAGAGAAGTTCCGATTTCCAACTGCCCCCCTCCTCCTCTTGTTCTTTGATGTCCGATTTGTAAGCACAGCATCACTGCAAGAAGAAGCAGAAGGAATGACTAAGTGCTCCTGTTGCTTGGTGTTACCCAGCCACTTGCAGAATGTTTTTTGCACCCTTAACATATTTGGGCCTTTGCCGTCCAGACCACCCCATTCCAATTTGATGCAAGAGGTGGGGCAGCGTAGAGAGCTTTTTGTAGGCCGTTATGCCTTCAGGGATTCTCCATAGAGCATAAGTGAGCTGTATGGGTTTCTGCTGCACATGGAAGACTGAGCTCTGCGTAGTCATACCCTTATGGGACTTAAAGAGGGAATTGAAGACTGCATATCGGGCAGGTGAGTCAATGGAACCAGAGCATGCAAGGGGAGCAGGTGGTGAAGGGATGACTAAGAGGCGGATTATGCTGTCAGGAGTTAAGCGTTCTCCCTATGCCACATTGCAGTACTTAATTCCCCATATCTGAGTTTCTCCTATGCCTCCAATTCCCCTACACCCCACCATTTCTTTTCAGCACACTTCTACAGGTGACCAATGATATAGTTGGCTACAATGCCATTCCCTGCCACACTATGCTGTGCCTGGGCAAGGGGTTATATGGTTATCTTTGGCAGCTAGAACCTCACTCCAATACAACTATGTAACACTGTTGGTTGCTACTCTTCCCTCTGGCTAAAGTACAAATGCAATATACATAGATGGAAACATTGTATAAAAGGCTGGTGCTGGATTATTTTGGTTCTGTAGTTGTGCTGGAAGGAAAGCAGCCTCCTCTCCCCTGCTCTTTTGTCATATTTGGTTACCAGTCTGCATGAGGTGGTCAGGAGAGGCACAGCATTAATATCCTTGTTGACTGCTGTGGATACTGCTTTGGGGGAGAAGCTAAGCAATTCCAGCATGCATCTTTCCTTTGTTAATCTCTGCAATGTATCAAACAAAAAGCACACAGTCTTTTTCAAATTTAGGTCTAATAAATATTGTTAGACCTCGATCCTTGGCGTTTTGTCAAAACATTTTGCCTTCAGATCTGTTTTTGCTGACTTCGTTCTTGCTGGCCTTAGGACTACACACTTTACCCCTGCTAACCAGGCGTAAAGTGTTTGAGCGCTCTCCTTAAAACATGATGGAATAGGCTTATATCTAATTGGCGTATTTAATTAACTCATATGTCCCTAGTAAGGAGGCACCACCTGTGCTCAGGGCCTGTAAAGTATATGCTACTAGTGGGCATGTAGCACACTCAAGTGTTAAACATGCATCGGGCCTGCAACTGCAGCCTGTGTGAGCAGTTTTATTTAGCCAGGTCGAAATGACAGTTTAAATCTTTTACCAGACCTAAGCCTTCCTGTAGGAAGTTGGCTCTGTATGTGCTATTTCAAAGTAAGGAATAGCATGCACAGAGTCCAAGGGTTCCCCTTAGAGGTAAAATAGTGGTAAAAATAGATAATACTAATGCTCTATTTTGTGGTAGTGTGGTCGAGCAGTAGGCTTATCCAAGGAGTAGTGTTAAGCATTTGTTGTACATACACATAGACAATAAATGAGGTACACACACTCAGAGACAAATCCAGCCAATAGGTTTTTGTATAGAAAAATATCTTTTCTTAGTTTATTTTAAGAACCACAGGTTCAAATTCTACATGTAATATCTCATTCGAAAGGTATTGCAGGTAAGTACTTTAGGAACTTCAAATCATCAAAATTGCATGTATACTTTTCAAGTTATTCACAAATAGCGGTTTTAAAAGTGGACACTTAGTGCAATTTTCACAGTTCCTAGGGGAGGTAAGTATTTGTTAGGTTAACCAGGTAAGTAAGACACTTACAGGGCTTAGTTCTTGGTCCAAGGTAGCCCACCGTTGGGGGTTCAGAGCCACCCCAAAGTCACCACACCAGCAGCTCAGGGCCGGTCAGGTGCAGAGTTCAAAGTGGTGCCCAAAACACATAGGCTAGAATGGAGAGAAGGGGGTGCCCCGGTTCCGGTCTGCTTGCAGGTAAGTACCCGCGTCTTCGGAGGGCAGACCAGGGGGGTTTTGTAGGGCACCGGGGGGGACACAAGCCCACACAGAAATTTCACCCTCAGCAGCGCGGGGGCGGCCGGGTGCAGTGTAGAAACAAGCGTCGGGTTCGCAATGTTAGTCTATGAGAGATCTCGGGATCTCTTCAGCGCTGCAGGCAGGCAAGGGGGGGGTTCCTCGGGGAAACCTCCACTTGATCAAGGGAGAGGGACTCCTGGGGGTCACTCCTCCAGTGAAAGTCCGGTCCTTCAGGTCCTGGGGGCTGCGGGTGCAGGGTCTCTCCCAGGCGTCGGGACTTTAGGTTCAAAGAGTCGCGGTCAGGGGAAGCCTCGGGATTCCTTCTGCAGGTGGCGCTGTGGGGGCTCAGGGGGAACAGGTTTTGGTACTCACAGTATCAGAGTAGTCCTGGGGTCCCTCCTGAGGTGTTGGATCGCCACCAGCCGAGTCGGGGTCGCCGGGTGCAGTGTTGCAAGTCTCACGCTTCTTGCGGGGAGCTTGCAGGGTTCTTTAAAGCTGCTGGAAACAAAGTTGCAGCTTTTCTTGGAGCAGGTCCGCTGTCCTCGGGAGTTTCTGGTCTTTTCGAAGCAGGGGCAGTCCTCAGAGGATGTCGAGGTCGCTGGTCCCTTTGGAAGGCGTCGCTGGAGCAGGATCTTTGGAAGGCAGGAGACAGGCCGGTGAGTTTCTGGAGCCAAGGCAGTTGTCGTCTTCTGGTCTTCCTCTGCAGGGGTTTTCAGCTAGGCAGTCCTTCTTGTAGTTGCAGGAATCTAAATTCTAGGTTCAGGGAAGGCCCTTAAATACTAAATTTAAGGGCGTGTTTAGGTCTGGGGGGTTAGTAGCCAATGGCTACTAGCCCTGAGGGTGGGTACACCCTCTTCGTGCCTCCTCCCAAGGGGAGGGGGTCACAATCCTAACCCTATTGGGGGAATCCTCCATCTGCAAGATGGAGGATTTCTAAAAGTTAGAGTCACTTCAGCTCAGGACACCTTAGGGGCTGTCCTGACTGGCCAGTGACTCCTCCTTGTTATTCTCATTATTTTCTCCGGCCTTGCCGCCAAAAGTGGGGCCTGGCCGGAGGGGGCGGGCAACTCCACTAGCTGGAGTGTCCTGCTGGGTTGGCACAAAGGAGGTGAGCCTTTGAGGCTCACCGCCAGGTGTGACAATTCCTGCCTGGGGGAGGTGTTAGCATCTCCACCCAGTGCAGGCTTTGTTACTGGCCTCAGAGTGACAAAGGCACTCTCCCCATGGGGCCAGCAACATGTCTCGGGTTGTGGCAGGCTGCTAAAACTAGTCAGCCTACACAGATAGTCGGTTAAGTTTCAGGGGGCACCTCTAAGGTGCCCTCTGTGGTGTATTTTACAATAAAATGTACACTGGCATCAGTGTGCATTTATTGTGCTGAGAAGTTTGATACCAAACTTCCCAGTTTTCAGTGTAGCCATTATGGTGCTGTGGAGTTCGTGTTTGACAGACTCCCAGACCATATACTCTTATGGCTACCCTGCACTTACAATGTCTAAGGTTTTGTTTAGACACTGTAGGGGTACCATGCTCATGCACTGGTACCCTCACCTATGGTATAGTGCACCCTGCCTTAGGGCTGTAAGGCCTGCTAGAGGGGTGTCTTACCTATACTGCATAGGCAGTGAGAGGCTGGCATGGCACCCTGAGGGGAGTGCCATGTCGACTTACTCGTTTTGTCCTCACTAGCACACACAAGCTGGCAAGCAGTGTGTCTGTGCTGAGTGAGAGGTCTCCAGGGTGGCATAAGACATGCTGCAGCCCTTAGAGACCTTCCTTGGCATCAGGGCCCTTGGTACTAGAAGTACCAGTTACAAGGGACTTATCTGGATGCCAGGGTCTGCCAATTGTGGATACAAAAGTACAGGTTAGGGAAAGAACACTGGTGCTGGGGCCTGGTTAGCAGGCCTCAGCACACTTTCAATTGTAAACATAGCATCAGCAAAGGCAAAAAGTCAGGGGGCAACCATGCCAAGGAGGCATTTCCTTACACTTCCTTTTTAATACATGCAAGTCACTCCTAAGATAGGCCCTGGACAAGGGCAGGGTGCAATGTATTTAAAAAGTTAGACATGTACTTTTAAGTTTTACATGTCCTGATAGTGAAGGACAAGTAACTTACCATCTGTAACGTCTTATCTGATACTGTATCTAGCTGCAGATTCCCTACCTTAGAATTTTCTCCAGCCGTCAGAATGGATCTGGAAGATTTCCATGAGAAGTACCCCTGCGTCGGTGGGTGTGTCGTCTGCTTTGGAAATGTCACGGTCTTCTATAATGGCCATCCAGGTGCATGACGTTAGTTTTTTGTTTTTTTTTCCAGCCAGCACTGATCCGAAAAGAGCTGCCCCTCAGTCAATTTTTGCCTGGCCTTTTTTTGACTGAGTCATTTTGAGAGAGATTCTCCTGTTGTGTCAAGGATGCCTTCTAGGAAGACAAGATTCAAGCCCTGCAGATCCAGTCATTGGGTGATCCACACATTGTGTGTCTTTCAGATGTCGTTGCGCTCCAGACACCAAAGTTGTGCTCCAAGTGCCGGTCCACGCATCTGAAGGCTTTGAGGGAGTGGTCCCTAAAGCTGATGGAGGCCAGGCACGCAACTGTGCAAGTCAAAGTCTCATTGAGAGGAAGGTCTTGGGACCGTTGCCATCAGGTAAGTAGGGGCACTAAAAGAAATCCAAGAAGTTGAAGTGCTCTTTGACTTCTCGTCCAACGAGACCAGGGACTGACAAGGATCTAGGCCTCGCTCTGAGGAACCTGCCTGGCCCGATTAAGCTCCTTCCTGAGTTTCCAGAAGCAAGAGCAACCCTTGCCCAACTCAGTTTTATGAGGCCATGCGCCTCATTTTTGGGTAACCCAATACTGCTTGAGAGCCTTCTGGTCTCAGCACTAAGGAACTCCCAGCTAACCAGTCCTGGATTTGGACCAGCGCTGGTCGTACCACCTAGACCTTCCTCAATGCTGGTCCAGACGCTGACGCTCCCAGTACTATCTGTGCCCATGGGTGGCACCATCCTCATTGTAATTCCCAACTCCAACAGAACCAGATGGGTGTCATGAGACTCCAGCAGGAGCCTCAACTCCTCGTTCGGATCCTGAGCCTTTTTCCTATAGGCTAGGCTTCAGGGATCAGTGGGGGTTGAATTCAAAGGTAGGGAATCTGCAGACTCAAGTCTATCAGAAACTCAAATTGGGTGTTCATTCCTGCAAAGCCTACCTCTCCCATAAGATAACATTGGAATTATCTTATTACATTTTGCAAGTGTAATTTCCAAATAGGAACAGAGACCCCTTCATGCTTGGTGTCTCTGGGATTGCAATTTTTAATACTAACTTCTGGTTAACTCCGATTTTGAAATATAATTCTGAAAATGCCACTTTTAGAAAGTTGGCATTTTCTTGCCTTAGCAGTTTGGTGCCTGCAGCTGTCTCCTCCTAGACAGTCACACAAAATGAGGAGCTTAGGTGTGAATGGATGGGCCATCACTGGCAGGGAGGGAGGAGCTGGACCCAGCCCCACTCAGACTTGAATAGGCTAGGTGCTGGCTCCAGACAAAGGACTACATACGCCTGTAGTTAGTCTAGAGCACAGGCCAGGGAGGCAGAGCATCTGTGCACTCTAAAGGCATGCCTTCAGAAGCGTGTACCCCATTTCAAAGCACAATTAGTTATTAATATTGGACCTCACACCACCGTGGGAGTACACTTCTGGACCTGTGGATACTCTACCAGCAAGGATGACTGCTGTGCTGCTGAAAGGACTGCATTCTGCTGGACTGCTGCTCTGAAGGAACTGCTGTCCTGCTGACTTGTTGCCTGCTGCTCTTGCCTGGATGAGGACAACTGGACCTGCAACTCTTGAACCCAGAGTGACGCCAAAGGCTAGTTGGCCTCCTGATCTGAAGGCTCAGCCATACCTGGCTTCCAACAATCTAGCATCTGCACTGGACTCTTATCTGAGCGTACAAAGTCAAGTGGTATTACCTGTCCTAGTCCCTGGAAGAGGGAACTGTGGATCCACTGTGGAACAAGTTTTTGGTGCAGGTCCTGACATACCTTATTGACAGCAGCCTCGACAAGGAAACCAGACTTCGCATTGCAGCCGCACAGTTCTTCAAAACCGAAGCATCACTTGACGCCAGACATTGCATCACAAGTCCTGTTGAAGGGATCCTCCATGACAGCACAGGCCCTCGCACTACAGCCTCGTCGCATCTCAGAACCAACGCATCACTTTGGCTGCACAATGCATCTCTAATGCAGATTCTCACAATGCTCCACAAACCCGGATTTATGATACTCTGTTTAGTCTGCCTCAACTTGTGACTTTGTCCTGGTGCGACCAGATCACAGTTGGTGCTTTGTGGCACTACTGGCAGTAAAAAAAAAAAAAAAAGTTGTACTCTTGTTTTACTGATTGGATGTTTGTCATTTTTTCTTATTTTATTTATAAACTGTTGCTCTATTTTCTAACTCGGTGTGGGATCCTTTTTGTGTGAGGTCTTTAACTTTAATAAAGTTAAGTGTTACACAAATAGTTTACAAATTGTCTCCAAGTTAAACCTGACTGCTCTATGTCAAGCTACCAGAGGGTTGAGCACAGGTGGATTTAAGTTTGGTCTGTGCTTCACCCTGACAAGGACTGTGGTTGCTGCTTGACCAAGGTTCACATTCTAGTCAACCTGCAACCCAATTTCTCACACATATGCTTTCTGTAACTATATCTCAATCACCAGGCCCCTTACGGACAACAAAGTGTGCAAGGAAAAACGAAGCTCTCATGTGACCAGGGGCATCCGTGTCATGCACTTTCTTATTGCTGGGTAGAAGCCAACAGGGAAGGTACTGGGGGGAATCAGACAAGAGGTTAGTGGGGAAATAATGCTATGACACAGCCAGCATTGTCCATGTCAATGCGTGTGTGTTTGAGGTTATGGTGGGTTGGGAGGGACAGACAAAATGCAGAGGGCAGGTATGGGGCAAAACGGACAGAGGGATGGTAGTTGGGAGCAACAGACAAAACAGAGGGGGGCGGGCTGGCCAGTGGCATTGTAGCGCTTTTGTTTTGAAGGCAATACAGAGAGAAGTTGAGGGTCAGCACTGACAATGGATGGTGTGTGTGAGGGAGTGCTTTGACGCAGCCAGTGGTGTCCATGTTAACTTGTTATGGCCAGTGTGGAGGGGCAACACGAACAGAGGGTAGGTAGGGAGCAACATGGACAATGGAGGGAGGGTGGGTGGGCAACACAAATGGAGGCATTCAACATGGACAACTGAGTGGTCGGGGCAATGTGGACAATAGACAAGATAGGGCAACAGAAAGCAACATGGACAACAGGCATAGCAGCACTTACAATGGCCGGATGGCAGATGGAAAAGCAACAGACAACGACTGGAGGGCAGGTGGGGAAGCCACGTGGACAACTTTCCAGGTAAAAAACAGATTTTCTGCTGGAAAGTAAATAGTGTATCAACACTTGCGTCGCTATACCCCACTTCGAGACTTTTCATTGGTGCAAAGTGGTAGTCTGCTACAGTTTCTTGTGACATTCAAGCTCAACCACTGATGCTAGAACCCTATAGGCCCCTACCCCTCCCTTTTTTTCTTTTTAGGTCTCGCCTAAGACCGTGCATGCACTGTCCCTTTCAAGACCATTTGTTATCTAGCAGTGGGCTTCGAGACCGACCATTGCTTACTGTTTGTTGGTTTTATTGCCACTCATTTGCTTGCTTACTACTGGTTATCTGCCTTAGACTTCCTTCTTTTTCAATGTGGGACCGTTTTAAAGTATGTCTAGTAATGGTATTTTGCACATGGATACCCTTCTAGCGCAAAACCTATGCTTGACATAAACACACCTTTGTGCTATTGTGTAAAGGTGTGTGTGGTGCTAGGCAACCTGCTTGTGCATCAGCGCTGGGAAACAGACCAGCAGTGGCATACCTTAATGGATGCGGCTCCGAGGTGCTCTCTTCCTAGCACAATACAGTGAAGGCAGTAATTCTGGTTGCTGAGGTGTGTTCTATTAAACCTCCCCCATGTACTTACAGATAACATAGGGCCATCACATGATGTCTTACCATAAAGGAGGACCATTTTCCGGCCGAAGTCTGAAATTTATTATTAAGTGCATGAGCTCATACCAGAGTAATGTTCACATTTAAAAAGCACTGCCAAAAACAGTACATCTTGCATTTTGTCTGCTATGGAGACAAACTGGCTATACCAAGGCTTCTTGGCAATGTTGTACAGCATTAGTACAAAAGGGCACAAAGACATGCATGAGTCATGAAACCGGTGCCATTTTATTTCCAGATGATGGCTGCTAGTCTTGGTGCAACAAATAAAAAATAAATAAAAAAAAAAAAAGTAAAAGTGTGCTGTGTAAAAGCAACAGCTCAACAGATTTTCAACTGCCAGACACCTTTTGTTGTCTCCCTCTGTGCCGGGTCACAATTTTGTTTTTCGTCTGCCAAGTAGGGAAACCAATGGACAAGTTGGGCGAAGGAAGGGACACCTAGCAAATGGGGGCTGGAGAGAGTAGGTACGTGAGGAGAGAATCAGCACACGAGGGAGAGCTTGTAAACAAATGCACACCCAAGGAGTGCTGAAATGAGAAGAAAAAATGGCAGTACCCTTCTTGGGGGCAGTGAATTGATAGTTATTCAAAAAGACGGCAAAGAAGCTATGCTTAAGAGGAGAGACAGAAAAATAAATGAAAATCAACAAATAAGAAGCAAGCAAATGGGATTGACAGGAAAGCCACGCCAACAGAAGCAAAGGGCTGGTTCAAAGGCTGCTCTAAGTATTAGTAATACCCAAAATAAACCTTCAAAGTCAAACAGCTAAAAGCGGTCAGTAAGCGATACCTGTAAACAGTTATTGCCAACAATGGAGTGAAATAGTACACTCCACATGACATGGAGTCATCTGGTTACCAAGGAGAAACTTTCATTTTAATAACAATCCTTTCTCTCTCCATTATTGCAGCTTGTGTCAATTTTAGTACCACATGAAGGTCCACTCAGCTACATCTATCATTAACTTGTTTTAGAACAGGACTTGTGCATCTATAGAAAGCTGGAGGTTCTTTGGCCCGTCCCCTCATTCATTCAGGGGGTGTCTATATAACACGTCTATGCAACACATTCCAGAAATGAATACGGAGTGATTTAAGCCTATATTACTACCAAACGTATGCTAATAGTGATTTAAATAAAGCAGTGCTGCAAATTGCTACAGTTTGTGGCAAATTATTTATATGCCACAAAACATTGTTATCCATGCCACAACATCCTGTGCGGTCTGGTCACTGCAATCTAGTAAGGCACTTTTTAAACTGCCAACTCAACATGGCAAAATAGCCCCATTTGCCAAGTCTGAACCTTCCTTAATCTTTAGAAATTACCCCTAAGGCAGGCCTTAGGTCATCATACAGCAGGGTTTCAGATATTTAAAAATAAAAGGACATGTTGAATTTAAACTTTACATTTCCTAACTGAAATGATATTGTAATAAGACTGGTCGTCCCATTGCCTAAACAGGGGTTTCACTAGCCCATTGTAGGAAGTTGGCTCTGTAGATACTATTTCAAAGTGAGAAAGTGTGAACAGAGTCCAAGGGTTCCCCTTAGAGATAAGATAGTGGCAAAATTAGATAATTCTAATGCTCTATTTTGTGGTAGCGTAGAAGAGCAGTAGGCTTATCAGAGGGTAATGTTAAGCATTTGTTGTACACAGGCAATAAATGAGGAACACACTCTGTAAGGAAATGCCTCCTTGGCATGGTTGCCCCCTGACTTTTTGCCTTTGCTGATGCTATGTTTACAATTGAAAGTGTGCTGAGGCCTGCTAACCAGGCCCCAGCACCAGTGTTCTTTCCCTAACCTGTACTTTTGTATCCACAATTGGCAGACCCTGGCATCCAGATAAGTCCCTTGTAACTGGTTCTTCTGGTACCAAGGGCCCTGATGCCAAGGAAGGTCTCTAAGGGCTGCAGCATGTCTTATGCCACCCTGGGGACCTCTCACTCAGCACAGACACACTGCTTGCCAGCTTGTGTGTGCTAGTGAGGACAAAACGAGTAAGTCGACATGGCACTCCCCTCAGGGTGCCATGCCAGCCTCTCACTGCCTATGCAGTATAGGTAAGACACCCCTCTAGCAGGCCTTACAGCCCTAAGGCAGGGTGCACTATACCATAGGTGAGGGTACCAGTGCATGAGCATGGTACCCCTACAGTGTCTAAACAAAACCTTAGACATTGTAAGTGCAGGGTAGCCATAAGAGTATATGGTCAGGGAGTCGGTCAAACACGAACTCCACAGCACCATAATGGCTACACTGAAAACTGGGAAGTTTGGTATCAAACTTCTCAGCACAATAAATGCACACTGATGCCAGTGTACATTTTATTGCAAAATACACCCCAGAGGGCACCTTAGAGGTGCCCCCTGAAACTTAACCGACTATCTGTGTAGGCTGACTAGTTCCAGCAGCCTGCCACACTAGAGACATGTTGCTGGCCCCATGGGGAGAGTGCCTTTGTCACTCTGAGGCCAGTAACAAAGCCTGCACTGGGTGGAGATGCTAACACCTCCCCCAGGCAGGAGCTGTAACACCTGGCGGTGAGCCTCAAAGGCTCACCCCTTTGTCACAGCACCGCAGGACACTCCAGCTAGTGGAGTTGCCCGCCCCCTCCGGCCCGGCCCCCACTTTTGGCGGCAAGGCCGGAGAAAATAATGAGAACAACAAGGAGGAGTCACTGGCCAGTCAGGACAGCCCCTAAGGTGTCCTGAGCTGAGGTGACTAACTTTTAGAAATCCTCCATCTTGCAGATGGAGGATTCCCCCAATAGGGTTAGGATTGTGACCCCCTCCCCTTGGGAGGAGACACAAAGAGGGTGTACCCACCCTCAGGGCTAGTAGCCATTGGCTACTAACCCCCCAGACCTAAACACGCCCTTAAATTTAGTATTTAAGGGCTACCCTGAACCCTAGAAAATTAGATTCCTGCAACTACAAGAAGAAGGACTGCCTAGCTGAAAACCCCTGCAGAGGAAGACCAGAAGACGACTACTGCCTTGGCTCCAGAAACTCACCGGCCTGTCTCCTGCCTTCCAAAGATCCTGCTCCAGCGACGCCTTCCAAAGGGACCAGCGACCTCGACATCCTCTGAGGACTGCCCCTGCTTCGAAAAGACAAGAAACTCCAGAGGACAGCGGACCTGCTCCAAGAAAGGCTGCAACTTTGTTTCCAGCAACTTTGAAAGAACCCTGCAAGCTCCCCGCAAGAAGCGTGAGACTTGCAACACTGCACCCGGCGACCCAGACTCGGCTGGTGGAGATCCGACACCTCAGGAGGGACCCCAGGACTACTCTGATACTGTGAGTACCAAAACCTGTCCCCCCTGAGCCCCCACAGCGCCGCCTGCAGAGGGAATCCCGAGGCTTCCCCTGACCGCGACTCTTTGAACCTAAAGTCCCGACGCCTGGGAGAGACCCTGCACCCGCAGCCCCCAGGACCTGAAGGACCGGACTTTCACTGGAGAAGTGACCCCCAGGAGTCCCTCTCCCTTGCCCAAGTGGAGGTTTCCCCGAGGAACCCCCCCCTTGCCTGCAGCGCTGAAGAGATCCCGAGATCTCTCATAGACTAACATTGCGAACCAGACGCTTGTTTCTACACTGCACCCGGCCGCCCCCGCGCTGCTGAGGGTGAAATTTCTGTGTGGGCTTGTGTGTCCCCCGGTGCCCTACAAAACCCCCCTGGTCTGCCCTCCGAAGACGCGGGTACTTACCTGCAAGCAGACCGGAACCGGGGCACCCCCTTCTCTCCATTCTAGCCTATGTGTTTTGGGCACCACTTTGAACTCTGCACCTGACCGGCCCTGAGCTGCTGGTGTGGTGACTTTGGGGTTGCTCTGAACCCCCAACGGTGGGCTACCTTGGACCAAGAACTGAACCCTGTAAGTGTCTTGCTTACCTGGTAAAACTAACAAAAACTTACCTCCCCCAGGAACTGTAAAAATTGCACTAAGTGTCCACTTTTAAAGTAGCTATTTGTCAATAACTTGAAAAGTATACATGCAATTGAAATGATTCAAAGTTCCTAATGTACTTACCTGCAATACCTTTCAAACAAGATATTACATGTTAAATTTGAACCTGTGGTTCTTAAAATAAACTAAGAAAATATATTTTTCTATACAAAACCTATTGGCTGGATTTGTCTCTGAGTGTGTGTACCTCATTTATTGTCTATGTGTATGTGCAACAAATGCTTAACACTACTCCTTGGATAAGCCTACTGCTCGACCACACTACCACAAAATAGAGCATTAGTATTATCTATTTTTACCACTATTTTACCTCTAAGGGGAACCCTTGGACTCTGTGCATGCTATTCCTTACTTTGAAATAGCACATACAGAGCCAACTTCCTACATTGGTGGATCAGTGGTGGGGTACAAGACTTTGCTGGACTACTCAGCCAATACCTGATCACACGACAAATTCCAAAATTGTCATTAGAAATTGATTTTTGCAATTTGAAAAGTTTTCTAAATTCTTAAAAGACCTGCTAGGGCCTTGTGTTAGATCCTGTTTAGCATTTCTTTTAGAGTTTAAAAGTTTGTAAAAGTTTGAATTAGATTCTAGAACCAGTTGTAGATTCTTAAAAAGTATTCCAACTTTTAGAAGCAAAATGTCTAGCACAGATGTGACTGTGGTGGAGCTCGACACCACACCTTACCTCCATCTTAAGATGAGGGAGCTAAGGTCACTCTGTAAAATAAAGAAAATAGCAATGGGCCCCAAACCTACCAAAATACAGCTCCAGGAGCTTTTGGCAGAGTTTGAAAAGGCCAACCCCTCTGAGGGTGGCAACTCAGAGGAAGAGGATAGTGACTTGGAGGAAAATTCCCCCCTACCAGTCCTATCTAGGGAGAACAGGGTCCCTCAAACCCGGACTCCAAAAATAATAGTCAGAGATGCTGGTTCCCTCACAGGAGAGACCAACACCTCTGAAATCACTGAGGATAGCCCTAGTGAAGAGGACATCCAGTTAGCCAGGATGGCCAAAAGATTGGCTTTGGAAAGACAGATCCTAGCCATAGAGAGGGAAAGACAAGAGATGGGCCTAGGACCCATCAATGGTGGCAGCAACATAAATAGGGTCAGAGATTCTCCTGACATGTTGAAAATCCCTAAAGGGATTGTAACTAAATATGAAGATGGTGATGACATCACCAAATGGTTCACAGCTTTTGAGAGGGCTTGTGTAACCAGAAAAGTGAACAAATCTCACTGGGGTGCTCTCCTTTGGGAAATGTTCACAGGAAAGTGTAGGGATAGACTCCTCACACTCTCTGGACAAGATGCAGAATCTTATGACCTCATGAAGGGTACCCTGATTGAGGGCTTTGGATTCTCCACTGAGGAGTATAGGATTAGATTCAGGGGGGCTCAAAAATCCTCGAGCCAGACCTGGGTTGACTTTGTAGACTACTCAGTGAAAACACTAGATGGTTGGATTCAAGGCCGTGGTGTAAGTAATTATGATGGGCTGTACAATTTATTTGTGAAAGAACACCTGTTAAGTAATTGTTTCAATGATAAACTGCATCAGCATCTGGTAGACCTAGGACCAATTTCTCCCCAAGAATTGGGAAAGAAGGCGGACCATTGGGTCAAGACAAGGGTGTCCAAGACTTCAACAGGGGGTGACCAAAAGAAAGGGGTCACAAAGACTCCCCAGGGGAAGAGTGATGAGACAACCAAAACTAAAAATAGTAAAGAGTCTTCTACCGGCCCCCAAAAACCTGCACAGGAGGGTGGGCCCAGAGCCTCTTCACAAAACAATGGGTACAAGGGTAAAAACTTTGATCCCAAAAAGGCCTGGTGTCATAGCTGTAAACAGCATGGACACCAAACTGGAGACAAGGCCTGTCCCAAGAAAGGTTCCACTCCAAACTCCCATCCAGGTAACACTGGTATGGCTAGTCTCCAAGTGGGATCAACAGTGTGCCCAGAGCAAATCAGGGTCCACACTGAAGCTACTCTAGTTTCTGAGGGTGGGGTGGATTTAGCCACACTAGCTGTCTGGCAGCCTAACATGCAAAAATACAGACAGCAACTCTTAATTAATGGGACTAGAATAGAGGGCCTGAGGGATACAGGTGCCAGTGTCACCATGGTGACAGAGAAACTGGTTTCCCCTGGCCAATACCTGACTGGAAAAACTTACACAGTCACCAACGCTGACAATCAGAGAAAAGTACATCCCATGGCAATGGTTACTTTAGAATGGGGAGGGGTCAATGGCCTGAAACAGGTGGTGGTCTCCTCAAATATCCCAGTGGACTGTCTGCTTGGAAATGACCTGGAGTCCTCAGCATGGGCTGAGGTAGAACTAAAAACCCATGCAGCAATGCTGGGTATCCCTGAACTGGTGTGTGTGAAAACAAGAGCACAATGCAAGGCACAGGGTGAACAAGTAGAGCTGGAGTCAGGAAGAATGGCCCAGCCTACCAAGAGAACAGGAAAGTCAGTTGGGAAACCAACTGCAACACAGCAAAAGAAAGGGAACCTCTCTTCTCAGGAAGAAGTTCTGCCCTCTGAGGGAACTGAGCCTTTGGAGCTTGAACCTTACCAGGTTGAGCTCTTGGGCCCAGGGGGACCCTCAAGGGAGGAGCTGTGTAAGGGACAAGAAACCTGTCCCTCTCTTGAAGGCCTTAGGCAGCAAGCTGCTGAAGAGTCCAAAGGCAAGAAAAATGGAACACATAGGGTCTATTGGGAAGATGGACTCCTGTACACTGAGGCCAGAGACCCCAAACCTGGTGCCACTAGGAGAATGGTAGTGCCTCAGCTGTTCAGGAAGTTCATCCTAACATTGGCCCATGACATTCCCCTTGCTGGACATTTGGGACAAACCAAGATGTGGGAGAGGTTAGTCAACCACTTCTACTGGCCCAATATGTCCAACATGGTTAAGGAGTTTTGCCTCTCCTGCCCCACCTGTCAAGCCAGTGGTAAGACAGGTGGGCACCCAAAGGCCCCCCTCATTCCACTTCCAGTGGTGGGGGTCCCCTTTGAAAGAGTGGGTGTGGACATAGTTGGTCCACTAGAACCTCCCACAGCCTCAGGAAATATGTATATCCTGGTAGTAGTGGATCATGCTACCAGGTATCCTGAAGCTATTCCCCTTAGGTCGACTACTGCCCCTGCAGTAGCCAAGGCCCTCATTGGTATCTTTACCAGAGTGGGTTTCCCTAAGGAGGTGGTGTCTGACAGAGGTACCAACTTCATGTCAGCATACCTAAAGCACATGTGGAATGAGTGTGGGGTGACTTATAAATTCACTACACCATACCATCCACAAACTAATGGCTTAGTTGAGAGATTCAACAAGACATTAAAGGGCATGATCATGGGGCTCCCAGAAAAACTCAAAAGGAGATGGGATGTCCTCTTGCCATGTCTGCTTTTCGCTTACAGAGAGGTGCCACAGAAGGGAGTAGGATTCTCACCCTTTGAACTTCTGTTTGGTCATCCTGTAAGAGGACCACTTGCTCTTGTTAAAGAAGGCTGGGAGAGACCTCTCCATGAGCCTAAACAAGACATAGTGGACTATGTACTTGGCCTTCGCTCTAGAATGGCAGAGTACATGGAAAAGGCAACCAAAAACCTTGAGGCCAGCCAACAGCTCCAGAAGTTTTGGTATGACCAAAAGGCTGCACTGGTTGAGTTCCAACCAGGGCAGAAAGTCTGGGTTCTGGAGCCTGTGGCTCCCAGGGCACTCCAGGACAAATGGAGTGGCCCTTATCCAGTACTAGAAAGGAAGAGTCAGGTCACCTACCTGGTGGACCTGGGCACAAGCAGGAGCCCCAAGAGGGTGATCCATGTGAACCGCCTTAAGCTCTTCCATGACAGGGCGGATGTGAATCTGTTGATGGTAACAGATGAGGATCAGGAGGCAGAGAGTGAACCTCTCCCTGATCTTCTGTCATCAGACCCAAAAGATGACACAGTAGATGGAGTGATCTACTCAGACACCCTCTCTGGCCAACAGCAAGCTGATTGTAGGAGAGTCCTACAACAGTTTCCTGAACTCTTCTCCTTAACCCCTGGTCAGACACACCTGTGTACCCATGATGTGGACACAGGAGACAGCATGCCTGTCAAGAACAAAATCTTTAGACAATCTGACCATGTTAAGGAAAGCATCAAGGTGGAAGTCCACAAGATGCTGGAATTGGGAGTAATTGAGCGCTCTGACAGCCCCTGGGCTAGCCCAGTGGTCTTAGTCCCCAAACCTCACACCAAAGATGGAAAGAAAGAGATGAGGTTTTGTGTGGACTACAGAGGGCTCAATTCTGTCACCAAGACAGATGCTCATCCAATTCCAAGAGCTGATGAGCTCATAGATAAATTAGGTGCTGCCAAATTCTTAAGTACCTTTGACTTGACAGCAGGGTACTGGCAAATAAAAATGGCACCTGGAGCAAAAGAGAAAACAGCATTCTCCACACCTGATGGGCATTATCAGTTTACTGTTATGCCCTTTGGTTTAAAGAATGCCCCTGCCACCTTCCAAAGGTTGGTGAATCAAGTCCTTGCTGGCTTGGAGTCCTTTAGCACAGCTTATCTTGATGATATTGCTGTCTTTAGCTCCACCTGGCAGGATCACCTGGTCCACCTGAAGAAGGTTTTGAAGGCTCTGCAATCTGCAGGCCTCTCTATCAAGGCATCCAAATGCCAGATAGGGCAGGGAACTGTGGTTTACTTGGGCCACCTTGTAGGTGGAGGCCAAGTTCAGCCACTCCAACCCAAGATCCAGACTATTCTGGACTGGGTAGCTCCAAAAACCCAGACTCAAGTCAGGGCTTTCCTTGGCTTGACTGGGTATTACAGGAGGTTTGTGAAGGGATATGGATCCATTGTGACAGCCCTCACTGAACTCACCTCCAAGAAAATGCCCAAGAAAGTGAACTGGACTGTGGAATGCCAACAGGCCTTTGACACCCTGAAACAAGCAATGTGCTCAGCACCAGTTCTCAAAGCTCCAGATTATTCTAAGCAGTTCATTGTGCAGACTGATGCCTCTGAACATGGGATAGGGGCAGTTTTGTCCCAAACAAATGATGATGGCCTTGACCAGCCTGTTGCTTTCATTAGCAGGAGGTTACTCCCCAGGGAGCAGCGTTGGAGTGCCATTGAGAGGGAGGCCTTTGCTGTGGTTTGGTCCCTGAAGAAGCTGAGACCATACCTCTTTGGGACTCACTTCCTAGTTCAAACTGACCACAGACCTCTCAAATGGCTGATGCAAATGAAAGGTGAAAATCCTAAACTGTTGAGGTGGTCCATCTCCCTACAGGGAATGGACTTTATAGTGGAACACAGACCTGGGACTGCCCATGCCAATGCAGATGGCCTTTCCAGGTTCTTCCACTTAGAAAATGAAGACTCTCTTGGGAAAGGTTAGTCTCATCCTCTTTCGTTTGGGGGGGGGGTTGTGTAAGGAAATGCCTCCTTGGCATGGTTGCCCCCTGACTTTTTGCCTTTGCTGATGCTATGTTTACAATTGAAAGTGTGCTGAGGCCTGCTAACCAGGCCCCAGCACCAGTGTTCTTTCCCTAACCTGTACTTTTGTATCCACAATTGGCAGACCCTGGCATCCAGATAAGTCCCTTGTAACTGGTACTTCTGGTACCAAGGGCCCTGATGCCAAGGAAGGTCTCTAAGGGCTGCAGCATGTCTTATGCCACCCTGGGGACCTCTCACTCAGCACAGACACACTGCTTGCCAGCTTGTGTGTGCTAGTGAGGACAAAACGAGTAAGTCGACATGGCACTCCCCTCAGGGTGCCATGCCAGCCTCTCACTGCCTATGCAGTATAGGTAAGACACCCCTCTAGCAGGCCTTACAGCCCTAAGGCAGGGTGCACTATACCATAGGTGAGGGTACCAGTGCATGAGCATGGTACCCCTACAGTGTCTAAACAAAACCTTAGACATTGTAAGTGCAGGGTAGCCATAAGAGTATATGGTCTGGGAGTCGGTCAAACACGAACTCCACAGCACCATAATGGCTACACTGAAAACTGGGAAGTTTGGTATCAAACTTCTCAGCACAATAAATGCACACTGATGCCAGTGTACATTTTATTGCAAAATACACCCCAGAGGGCACCTTAGAGGTGCCCCCTGAAACCTAACCGACTATCTGTGTAGGCTGACTAGTTCCAGCAGCCTGCCACACTAGAGACATGTTGCTGGCCCCATGGGGAGAGTGCCTTTGTCACTCTGAGGCCAGTAACAAAGCCTGCACTGGGTGGAGATGCTAACACCTCCCCCAGGCAGGAGCTGTAACACCTGGCGGTGAGCCTCAAAGGCTCACCCCTTTGTCACAGCACCGCAGGACACTCCAGCTAGTGGAGTTGCCCGCCCCCTCCGGCCCGGCCCCCACTTTTGGCGGCAAGGCCGGAGAAAATAATGAGAACAACAAGGAGGAGTCACTGGCCAGTCAGGACAGCCCCTAAGGTGTCCTGAGCTGAGGTGACTCTAACTTTTAGAAATCCTCCATCTTGCAGATGGAGGATTCCCCCAATAGGGTTAGGATTGTGACCCCCTCCCCTTGGGAGGAGGCACAAAGAGGGTGTACCCACCCTCAGGGCTAGTAGCCATTGGCTACTAACCCCCCAGACCTAAACACGCCCTTAAATTTAGTATTTAAGGGCTACCCTGAACCCTAGAAAATTAGATTCCTGCAACTACAAGAAGAAGGACTGCCTAGCTGAAAAACCCCTGCAGAGGAAGACCAGAAGACGACAACTGCCTTGGCTCCAGAAACTCACCGGCCTGTCTCCTGCCTTCCAAAGATCCTGCTCCAGCGACGCCTTCCAAAGGGACCAGCGACCTCGACATCCTCTGAGGACTGCCCCTGCTTCGAAAAGACAAGAAACTCCCGAGGACAGCGGACCTGCTCCAAGAAAGGCTGCAACTTTGTTTCCAGCAACTTTGAAAGAACCCTGCAAGCTCCCCGCAAGAAGCGTGAGACTTGCAACACTGCACCCGGCGACCCCGACTCGGCTGGTGGAGATCCGACACCTCAGGAGGGACCCCAGGACTACTCTGATACTGTGAGTACCAAAACCTGTCCCCCCTGAGCCCCCACAGCGCCGCCTGCAGAGGGAATCCCGAGGCTTCCCCTGACCGCGACTCTTTGAACCTAAAGTCCCGACGCCTGGGAGAGACCCTGCACCCGCAGCCCCCAGGACCTGAAGGACCGGACTTTCACTGGAGAAGTGACCCCCAGGAGTCCCTCTCCCTTGCCCTAGTGGAGGTTTCCCCGAGGAACCCCCCCCTTGCCTGCCTGCAGCGCTGAAGAGATCCCGAGATCTCTCATAGACTAACATTGCGAACCCGACGCTTGTTTCTACACTGCACCCGGCCGCCCCCGCGCTGCTGAGGGTGAAATTTCTGTGTGGGCTTGTGTCCCCCCCGGTGCCCTACAAAACCCCCCTGGTCTGCCCTCCGAAGACGCGGGTACTTACCTGCAAGCAGACCGGAACCGGGGCACCCCCTTCTCTCCATTCTAGCCTATGTGTTTTGGGCACCACTTTGAACTCTGCACCTGACCGGCCCTGAGCTGCTGGTGTGGTGACTTTGGGGTTGCTCTGAACCCCCAACGGTGGGCTACCTTGGACCAAGAACTGAACCCTGTAAGTGTCTTGCTTACCTGGTAAAACTAACAAAAACTTACCTCCCCCAGGAACTGTAAAAATTGCACTAAGTGTCCACTTTTAAAGTAGCTATTTGTCAATAACTTGAAAAGTATACATGCAATTGAAATGATTCAAAGTTCCTAATGTACTTACCTGCAATACCTTTCAAACAAGATATTACATGTTAAATTTGAACCTGTGGTTCTTAAAATAAACTAAGAAAATATATTTTTCTATACAAAACCTATTGGCTGGATTTGTCTGAGTGTGTGTACCTCATTTATTGTCTATGTGTATGTGCAACAAATGCTTAACACTACTCCTTGGATAAGCCTACTGCTCGACCACACTACCACAAAATAGAGCATTAGTATTATCTATTTTTACCACTATTTTACCTCTAAGGGGAACCCTTGGACTCTGTGCATGCTATTCCTTACTTTGAAATAGCACATACAGAGCCAACTTCCTACACACTCAAAGACTTACTCCAGGCCAATAGGTTTTATATAGAAAAATATATTTTTTTTTAGTTTACTTCAAATCTCGAACTTGTGGTTCTTAAAATAAACATAAAATGCAAGGTACTCCACACAGGTAAGTTAGGAACTTTGAATTAGAGCAGTAACATATAGTTTGATAAAATGGCAATAAGCTATTTTAAAAGTGGACAGTGCAAAAATCAACAGTTCGTGAGGGAGGTAAGTAAAGGTTAGATTGGGAGGTAAGTAAGACACTTACAAGTCTCAGTTCCTGGGCATGGGCAGCCCACTGTTGGGGGTTCAAAGCAACCCCAAAGTTACCACACCAGCAGCTCAGGGCCGGTCAGGTGCAGAGGTCAAAGAGGTGCCCAAAACACATAGGCACCTATGGAGAACATGGGTGCTCCGGTTCCAGTCTGCCAGCAAGTCCCCAGAGGAGTGGGGGGGTCAGGGGGAGACGGACAAGTAGGCACATAAAACACCCTCAGCGGCACAGGGGCGGCCAGGTGCAGTGTGCAAAGCAGGCATCGGGTTTTACATAGGAAACAATGGAGAGACCCCCGGGGGTCACTCTAGGGGTGCAGGCAGACACGGGGGGGGAGGGGGGGGGGGGGGCTTCTAAGGACAGCCACCGCCTGGGCTAGGCAGAGGGTCACCTGGGGGTCACTCTTGCACTGAGGTTCTGTTCCTTCAGGTCCTGGGGGTGCAGGTGCAGTGCTTGGTCCAGGCTTCAGGTCCCTTGTTACAGGCAGTATTTTCTTTGTTTGTTCTCTGGATCTCGAGCTGGGGGTATTAGGTGCAGAGTGTGAAGTCTCACGCTTCCGGCGGGAAGAGAGTTCTTTGGAAGTTGCTTCTTTGATGCAAAGATGTAGCCGTTGTTGAGCAGAGCCGCTGGTCACAGGAGTTTCTTGGTCCTGGGGGTCAGGGCAGTCCTCCGAGGCTTCAGAGGTCACTGGTCCCTGTTGAATGCGTCGCTGGTTGCAGGTTTTTGACTCTGGAGACAGGCCGGTAGGACTGTGGCCAAAGCAGTTGTCTCCATCTCAGCAGTCCTCCTTTGTAGTTCAGGTTGCAGGAATCTGATTTCCTGGGTTCTGAGGGTGCCCCTAAATACTAGATTTAGGGGGGTGTTTAGCTCTGGGAGGGCAGTAGCCAATGACTACTATCCTGGAGGGTGGCTACATGCTCTTTGTGCCTCCTCCCTGTGGGGAGGGAGGCACATCCCTAATCCTATTGGGGGAATCCTCCAAAACTAAGATGGAGGATTTCTAAAGGCAGGGGTCACCTCAGCTTAGGGCACCTTAGGGGCTGTCCTGACTGGTGGGTGACGACTCCTTGTTTTCCTAATTATCTCATCCAGCCTTGCCGCCAAAAGTGGGGGCAGTGGCCGGAGGGGCAGGCATCTCCACTAGCTGGGATGCGCTGGGGCGCTGCAACAAAGGGGGTGAGCATTTGAGGCTCACCGCCAGGTGTTACAGTTCCTGCAGGGGGAGGTGAGAAGCACCTCCACCCAGTGCAGGCTTTGTTCCTGGCAACAGAGTGACAAAGGCACTCTCCCCATGTGGCCAGCAACTCGTCTTGTTTGTGGCAGGAACTGGTCAGCCTACCACTAGTAGTCAGATTTGTATTCAGGGGGCATGTAAAGAAATGGCTCCCTGTTGCAGTTACCCCCCACTTTTTGCCTGATACTGATGCTGACTTGACTGAGAAGTGTGCTGGGACCCTGCTAACCAGGCCCCAGCACCAGTGTTCCTTCACCTAAAATGTACCATTGTATCCACAATTGGCACACCCTGGCATTCAGATAAGTCCCTTGTAACTGGTACTTCTAGTACCAAGGGCCCTGATGCCAAGAAAGGTCTCTAAGGGCTGCAGCATGTCTTATGCCACCCTAGAGACCCCTCACTCAGCACAGACACTGCTTACAAGCCTGTGTGTACTAGTGAGAACAAAATGAGTAAGTCGACATGGCACTCCCCTCAGGGTGCCATGCCAGCCTCTCACTGCCTATGCAGTATAGGTAAGACACCCCTCTAGCAGGCCTTACAGCCCTAAGGCAGGGTGCACTATACCATAGGTGAGGGTACCAGTGCATGAGCACTGTGCCCCTACAGTGTCTACACAAAACCTTAGACATTGTAAGTGCAGGGTAGCCATAAGAGTATATGGTCTGGGAGTCTGTTTTACACGAACTCCACAGCACCATAATGGCTACACTGAAAACTGGGAAGTTTGGTATCAAACTTCTCAGCACAATAAATGCACACTGATGCCAGTGTACATTTTATTGTAAAATACACCACAGAGGGCACCTTAGAGGTGCCCCCTGAAACTTAACCAACTAGCTGTGTAGGCTGACTGGTTCCAGCAGCCTGCCACACTAGAGACATGTTGCTGGCCCCATGGGGAGAGTGCCTTTGTCACTCTGAGGCCAGTAACAAAGCCTGCACTGGGTGGAGATGCTAACACCTCCCCCAGGCAGGAGCTGTGACACCTGGCGGTGAGCCTCAAAGGCTCACCCCTTTGTCACAGCCCAGCAGGGCACTCCAGCTTAGTGGAGTTGCCCGCCCCCTCCGGCCACGGCCCCCACTTTTGGCGGCAAGGCTGGAGGGAACAAAGAAAGCAACAAGGAGGAGTCACTGGCCAGTCAGGACAGCCCCTAAGGTGTCCTGAGCTGAAGTGACTAACTTTTAGAAATCCTCCATCTTGCGGATGGAGGATTCCCCCAATAGGGTTAGGATTGTGACCCCCTCCCCTTGGGAGGAGGCACAAAGAGGGTGTACCCACCCTCAGGGCTAGTAGCCATTGGCTACTAACCCCCCAGACCTAAACACGCCCTTAAATTTAGTATTTAAGGGCTACCCTGAACCCTAGAAAATTAGATTCCTGCAACTACAAGAAGAAGGACTGCCTAGCTGAAAAACCCCTGCAGAGGAAGACCAGAAGACGACAACTGCCTTGGCTCCAGAAACTCACCGGCCTGTCTCCTGCCTTCCAAAGATCCTGCTCCAGCGACGCCTTCCAAAGGGACCAGCGACCTCGACATCCTCTGAGGACTGCCCCTGCTTCGAAAAGACAAGAAACTCCCGAGGACAGCGGACCTGCTCCAAAGAAAAGCTGCAACTTTGTTTCCAGCAGCTTTAAAGAACCCTGCAAGCTCCCCGCAAAAGGCGTGAGACTTGCAACACTGCACCCGGCGACCCCGACTCGGTTGGTGGCGATCCAACACCTCAGGAGGGACCCCAGGACTACTCTAAGACTGTGAGTACAAAAACCTGTCCCCCCTGAGCCCCCACAGCGCCGCCTGCAGAGGGAATCCCGAGGCTTCCCCTGACCGCGACTCTTTGAAACCAAAGTCCCGACACCTGGGAGAGACCCTGCACCCGCAGCCCCCAGGGCCTGAAGGACCGGACTTTCGCTGGAGGAGTGACCCCCAGGAGTCCCTCTCCCTTGCCCAAGTGGAGGTTTCCCCGAGGAACCCCCCCCTTGCCTGCCTGCAGCGCTGAAGAGATCCCTAGATCTCCCATTGACTTCCATTACAAACACGACGCTTGTTTCTACACTGCACCCGGCCGCCCCCGCGCTGCTGAGGGTGAAATTTCTGTGTGGACTTGTGTCCCCCCCAGTGCCCTACAAAACCCCCCTGGTCTGCCCTCCGAAGACGCGGGTACTCACCTGCAAGCAGACCGGAACCGGGGCACCCCCTTCTCTCCATTCTAGCCTATGTGTTTTGGGCACCACTTTGAACTCTGCACCTGACCGGCCCTGAGCTGCTGGTGTGGTGACTTTGGGGTTGCTCTGAACCCCCAACGGTGGGTTACCTTGGACCAAGAACTAAGCCCTGTAAGTGCCTTACTTACCTGGTAGAACTAACAAATACTTACCTCCCCTAGGAACTGTGAAAATTGCACTAAGTGTCCACTTTTAAAACAGCTATTTGTGAATAACTTGAAAAGTATACATGCAATTTTGATGATTTGAAGTTCCTAAAGTACTTACCTGCAATACCTTTCGAATGAGATATTACATGTAGAATTTGAACCTGTGGTTCTTAAAATAAACTAAGAAAAGATATTTTTCTATATAAAAACCTATTGGCTGGATTTGTCTCTGAGTGTGTGTACCTCATTTATTGTCTATGTGTATGTACAACAAATGCTTAACACTACTCCTTGGATAAGCCTACTGCTCGACCACACTACCACAAAATAGAGCATTAGTATTATCTATTTTTACCACTATTTTACCTCTAAGGGGAACCCTTGGACTCTGTGCATGCTATTCCTTACTTTGAAATAGCACATACAGAGCCAACTTCCTACATTGGTGGATCAGCGGTGGGGTACAAGACTTTGCATTTGCTGGACTACTCAGCCAATACCTGATCACACGACAAATTCCAAAATTGTCATTAGAAATTGATTTTTGCAATTTGAAAAGTTTTCTAAATTCTTAAAAGACCTGCTAGGGCCTTGTGTTAGATCCTGTTTAGCATTTCTTTTAGAGTTTAAAAGTTTGTAAAAGTTTGAATTAGATTCTAGAACCAGTTGTAGATTCTTAAAAAGTATTCCAACTTTTAGAAGCAAAATGTCTAGCACAGATGTGACTGTGGTGGAACTCGACACCACACCTTACCTCCATCTTAAGATGAGGGAGCTAAGGTCACTCTGTAAAATAAAGAAAATAACAATGGGCCCCAAACCTACCAAAATACAGCTCCAGGAGCTTTTGGCAGAGTTTGAAAAGGCCAACCCCTCTGAGGGTGGCAACTCAGAGGAAGAGGATAGTGACCAGGAGGAAAATTCCCCCCTACCAGTCCTATCTAGGGAGAACAGGGTCCCTCAAACCCTGACTCCAAAAATAATAGTCAGAGATGCTGGTTCCCTCACAGGAGAGACCAACACCTCTGAAATCACTGAGGATAACTCCAGTGAAGATGACCCCCTGTTAGCCAGGATGGTCAAAAGATTGGCTTTGGAAAAGCAGCTCCTAGCCATAGAAAGGGAAAGAAAAGAGATGGGCCTAGGTCCCATCGATGGTGGCAGCAACTTAAATAGGGTCAGAGATTCTCCTGACATCCTAAAAATCCCCAAAGGGATTGTAACAAAATATGAAGATGGTGATGACATCACCAAATGGTTCACAGCTTTTGAGAGGGCTTGTGTAACCAGAAAAGTAAACAGATCTCACTGGGGTGCTCTCCTTTGGGAAATGTTCACTGGAAAGTGTAGGGATAGACTCCTCACACTCTCTGGAAAAGATGCAGAATCTTATGACCTCATGAAGGGTACCCTGATTGAGGGCTTTGGATTCTCCACTGAGGAGTATAGAATTAGATTCAGGGGGGCTCAAAAATCCTCGAGCCAGACCTGGGTTGATTTTGTAGACTACTCAGTAAAAACACTAGATGGTTGGTTAACTGGAAATGAAGTGTGTGACTATGTTGGGCTTTATAATTTGTTTATGAAAGAGCACATTTTAAGTAACTGCTTCAATGAAAAGTTGCATCAGTATCTGGTAGACCTAGGTCCAATTTCTCCCCAAGAATTGGGAAAGAAGGCAGACCACTGGGTCAAGACTAGGGTAACCAAAACTTCCACTGGGGGTGACCAAAAGAAAGGGGTTACAAAAACTCCCCAGGAGAAAGTGGGTGACCCTAGAAACAAAGAAAAAGAGTCCTCTGTAGGCCCCCAAAAACAAGAACAGGTGGGTGGGCCCCAAGACACAACCCAAAACAAAGGTGGGTACCAGGGTAAGAACTGGGATGCCACTAAGGCATGGTGCCACAACTGTAAACAGTCTGGGCACCACACCAAGGACACTTCTTGTCCCAAAAACAAACCCCAGAACAAAATTCCAGGGGTAACCAGAGTAGCCATGGGAGATGACTCCTCAGATGAGGAGGTCTTCATAGCCTTCAACTGGAAACAGGGCCCAACAGGTGAGTTGGAGATTCCAGAGGGAAGTAGACACTTCCACCACCTACTGGTGAATGGAATCCCAACCACTGCCCTGAGAGACACTTGTGCCAGTCACACTATTGTGCATGACAGGCTGGTACTCTCAAACCAGTACATCCCAGGTGAGATGGCCAGAGTAAGAGTTAGCCCAGACAGGGTCACTAATAGGCCTGTGGCTCTTGTGCCCATAGAAGTGGGTGGAACTTTTAGCTGGAGAAGGGTGGTAGTCAGTACAGACCTCCCCCTTGATTGTCTCCTTGGAAATGACTACCCAGAGGTTAGTCAGAGCCCAAGAGAGGAACTGGTCCAGTGCCAGTCCTCTCCCAAGGATTCTGGAAGTCCTGCCTCTGCAGTAAATGCAAGCAGGCCCCAGAAGAAGAAGAAAAGAAAACAGAGTAGGAAGGGTGGACAACCTTTAGCCAAGGTTACAGCAAGCCAAGGAGATTCTGCTCCAGTAGGGGAGAACTCCAAAAATGGCCCTGATAAAGTCCAACCTGACCCACAAGAAGTCCTGGCTAGTCAGGCAACTGTTAAACCTGAGTGGGTGGCTCCTCAGCTAACAGAAGAAAGAGTGGAAGAAGGGTGTTTACTACAAGATGTGGTAACCCCCCACTCTAATACAGCAGACAGGCAACCTGAACCCAAAGAGGCCTGTAACTTAGCCCCTTCCCTTTTAGGTGAAGAGCTAAAGGTGTGGTTCTGGGCACCGACAGCTGTCAGTGGCCTCTGCTGGGTGTTAGCCTTTATGGCTGCACTATCCTTAGCATGGTGGTCTGACCCCATGCCAAATAGCAAGTTAGGCCCCCTGACCCTATTGGTCATGGTGGGGTTACTCCAGCTCTGGGTAACCTCTCTGGGTAAGCTAGGGGTAACCCTGGCCAAGATAAGGTTAGCAGAGGTGGAAACCTCTAAGACCAAAATAGAAAGAATGGGTGGAGACATTGAAGAGGCAGACAAGAGGCAATTCAGACTAGGTCCTATCACTGTGGAAGTGGGTCAGTTCCCCAAAGGGAATGACCTGAACAGAAGGATGTAAGGCAGAGTAGGCCCTGCAACTAACCAGCCTATTTCTCCTACTCTTCCTCGCCTGACAGACTAGGAAGACTCTCCCAGCTTGGGCTGAGTCTCCTGGCCTGTAGGCTGGGGGGGGCTTGTGTAAAGAAATGGCTCCCTGTTGCAGTTACCCCCCACTTTTTGCCTGATACTGATGCTGACTTGACTGAGAAGTGTGCTGGGACCCTGCTAACCAGGCCCCAGCACCAGTGTTCCTTCACCTAAAATGTACCATTGTATCCACAATTGGCACACCCTGGCATTCAGATAAGTCCCTTGTAACTGGTACTTCTAGTACCAAGGGCCCTGATGCCAAGAAAGGTCTCTAAGGGCTGCAGCATGTCTTATGCCACCCTAGAGACCCCTCACTCAGCACAGACACACTGCTTACAAGCCTGTGTGTACTAGTGAGAACAAAATGAGTAAGTCGACATGGCACTCCCCTCAGGGTGCCATGCCAGCCTCTCACTGCCTATGCAGTATAGGTAAGACACCCCTCTAGCAGGCCTTACAGCCCTAAGGCAGGGTGCACTATACCATAGGTGAGGGTACCAGTGCATGAGCACTGTGCCCCTACAGTGTCTACACAAAACCTTAGACATTGTAAGTGCAGGGTAGCCATAAGAGTATATGGTCTGGGAGTCTGTTTTACACGAACTCCACAGCACCATAATGGCTACACTGAAAACTGGGAAGTTTGGTATCAAACTTCTCAGCACAATAAATGCACACTGATGCCAGTGTACATTTTATTGTAAAATACACCACAGAGGGCACCTTAGAGGTGCCCCCTGAAACTTAACCAACTAGCTGTGTAGGCTGACTGGTTCCAGCAGCCTGCCACACTAGAGACATGTTGCTGGCCCCATGGGGAGAGTGCCTTTGTCACTCTGAGGCCAGTAACAAAGCCTGCACTGGGTGGAGATGCTAACACCTCCCCCAGGCAGGAGCTGTGACACCTGGCGGTGAGCCTCAAAGGCTCACCCCTTTGTCACAGCCCAGCAGGGCACTCCAGCTTAGTGGAGTTGCCCGCCCCCTCCGGCCACGGCCCCCACTTTTGGCGGCAAGGCTGGAGGGAACAAAGAAAGCAACAAGGAGGAGTCACTGGCCAGTCAGGACAGCCCCTAAGGTGTCCTGAGCTGAAGTGACTCTAACTTTTAGAAATCCTCCATCTTGCGGATGGAGGATTCCCCCAATAGGGTTAGGATTGTGACCCCTCCCCTTGGGAGGAGGCACAAAGAGGGTGTACCCACCCTCAGGGCTAGTAGCCATTGGCTACTAACCCCCCAGACCTAAACACGCCCTTAAATTTAGTATTTAAGGGCTACCCTGAACCCTAGAAAATTAGATTCCTGCAACTACAAGAAGAAGGACTGCCTAGCTGAAAAACCCCTGCAGAGGAAGACCAGAAGACGACAACTGCCTTGGCTCCAGAAACTCACCGGCCTGTCTCCTGCCTTCCAAAGATCCTGCTCCAGCGACGCCTTCCAAAGGGACCAGCGACCTCGACATCCTCTGAGGACTGCCCCTGCTTCGAAAAGACAAGAAACTCCCGAGGACAGCGGACCTGCTCCAAAGAAAAGCTGCAACTTTGTTTCCAGCAGCTTTAAAGAACCCTGCAAGCTCCCCGCAAAAGGCGTGAGACTTGCAACACTGCACCCGGCGACCCCGACTCGGTTGGTGGCGATCCAACACCTCAGGAGGGACCCCAGGACTACTCTAAGACTGTGAGTACAAAAACCTGTCCCCCCTGAGCCCCCACAGCGCCGCCTGCAGAGGGAATCCCGAGGCTTCCCCTGACCGCGACTCTTTGAAACCAAAGTCCCGACACCTGGGAGAGACCCTGCACCCGCAGCCCCCAGGGCCTGAAGGACCGGACTTTCGCTGGAGGAGTGACCCCCAGGAGTCCCTCTCCCTTGCCCAAGTGGAGGTTTCCCCGAGGAACCCCCCCCTTGCCTGCCTGCAGCGCTGAAGAGATCCCTAGATCTCCCATTGACTTCCATTACAAACCCGACGCTTGTTTCTACACTGCACCCGGCCGCCCCCGCGCTGCTGAGGGTGAAATTTCTGTGTGGACTTGTGTCCCCCCCGGTGCCCTACAAAACCCCCCTGGTCTGCCCTCCGAAGACGCGGGTACTCACCTGCAAGCAGACCGGAACCGGGGCACCCCCTTCTCTCCATTCTAGCCTATGTGTTTTGGGCACCACTTTGAACTCTGCACCTGACCGGCCCTGAGCTGCTGGTGTGGTGACTTTGGGGTTGCTCTGAACCCCCAACGGTGGGTTACCTTGGACCAAGAACTAAGCCCTGTAAGTGCCTTACTTACCTGGTAGAACTAACAAATACTTACCTCCCCTAGGAACTGTGAAAATTGCACTAAGTGTCCACTTTTAAAACAGCTATTTGTGAATAACTTGAAAAGTATACATGCAATTTTGATGATTTGAAGTTCCTAAAGTACTTACCTGCAATACCTTTCGAATGAGATATTACATGTAGAATTTGAACCTGTGGTTCTTAAAATAAACTAAGAAAAGATATTTTTCTATATAAAAACCTATTGGCTGGATTTGTCTCTGAGTGTGTGTACCTCATTTATTGTCTATGTGTATGTACAACAAATGCTTAACACTACTCCTTGGATAAGCCTACTGCTCGACCACACTACCACAAAATAGAGCATTAGTATTATCTATTTTTACCACTATTTTACCTCTAAGGGGAACCCTTGGACTCTGTGCATGCTATTCCTTACTTTGAAATAGCACATACAGAGCCAACTTCCTACAGGGCATCTCTAAGATGCCCTCTGGGTGCATGTTACAATAAATTGCACACTGGCGTCAGTGTGCATTTATTGTGCTGAGAAGTTTGATACCAAACTTCCCAGATTTCAGTGTAGCCATTATGGAACTGTGGAGTTCGTGTTTGACCAACTCCCAGAACATATACTCTTATGGCTACCCTGCACTTACAATGTTGAAGGTTTTGCTTAGACACTGTAGGGGCATAGTGCTCATATGCCCTCACCCGTGGTATAGTGCACCCTGTCCTAGAGCTGTAAGGCCTGCTAGAGGGGTGACTTACCTATGCCACAGGCAGTGGGAGGTTGGCATGGCACTCTGAGGGGAGTGCCATGTTGACTTAGTCATTTTCTCCCCACCAGCACACACAAGCTGTGAGGCAGTGTGCATGTGCTGAGTGAGGGGTCCCCCAGGGTGGCATAAGACATGCTGCAGCCCTTAGAGACCTTCCCTGGCATCAGGGCCCTTGGTACCAGGGGTACCAGTTACAAGGAATTTACCTGAGTGCCAGGGCTGTGCCAATTGTGGAAGCAAAGGTACAGTTTAAGGAAAGAACGCTGGTGCTGGGGCCTGGTTAGCAGGGTCCCAGCACACACACAATCAAAACTTATCAGCAAAGGCAAAAAGTCAGGGGGTAACTGTAAGGAAATGCCTCCTTGGCATGGTTGCCCCCTGACTTTTTGCCTTTGCTGATGCTATGTTTACAATTGAAAGTGTGCTGAGGCCTGCTAACCAGGCCCCAGCACCAGTGTTCTTTCCCTAACCTGTACTTTTGTATCCACAATTGGCAGACCCTGGCATCCAGATAAGTCCCTTGTAATTGGTACTTCTAGTACCAAGGGCCCTGATGCCAAGGAAGGTCTCTAAGGGCTGCAGCATGTCTTATGCCACCCTGGAGACCTCTCACTCAGCACAGACACCCTGCTTGCCAGCTTGTGTGTGCTAGTGAGGACAAAACGAGTAAGTCGACATGGCACTCCCCTCAGGGTGCCATGCCAGCCTCTCACTGCCTATGCAGTATAGGTAAGACACCCCTCTAGCAGGCCTTACAGCCCTAAGGCAGGGTGCACTATACCATAGGTGAGGGTACCAGTGCATGAGCATGGTACCCCTACAGTGTCTAAACAAAACCTTAGACATTGTAAGTGCAGGGTAGCCATAAGAGTATATGGTCTGGGAGTTTGTCAAACACGAACTCCACAGCACCATAATGGCTACACTGAAAACTGGGAAGTTTGGTATCAAACTTCTCAGCACAATAAATGCACACTGATGCCAGTGTACATTTTATTGTCAAATACACCCCAGAGGGCACCTTAGAGGTGCCCCCTGAAACTTAACCGACTATCTGTGTAGGCTGACTAGTTTTAGCAGCCTGCCACAAACCGAGACATGTTGCTGGCCCCATGGGGAGAGTGCCTTTGTCACTCTGAGGCCAGTAACAAAGCCTGCACTGGGTGGAGATGCTAACACCTCCCCCAGGCAGGAATTGTCACACCTGGCGGTGAGCCTCAAAGGCTCACCTCCTTTGTGCCAACCCAGCAGGACACTCCAGCTAGTGGAGTTGCCCGCCCCCTCCGGCCAGGCCCCACTTTTGGCGGCAAGGCCGGAGAAAATCAAGGAGGAGTCACTGGCCAGTCAGGACAGCCCCTAAGGTGTCCTGAGCTGAAGTGACTCTAACTTTTAGAAATCCTCCATCTTGCAGATGGAGGATTCCCCCAATAGGGTTAGGATCGTGACCCCCTCCCCTTGGGAGGAGGCACAAAGAGGGTGTACCCACCCTCAGGGCTAGTAGCCATTGGCTACTAACCCCCCAGACCTAAACACGCCCTTAAATTTAGTATTTAAGGGCTACCCTGAACCCTAAAAAATTAGATTCCTGCAACTACAAGAAGGACTGCCTAGCTGAAAACCCCTGCAGAGGAAGACCAGAAGACGACAACTGCCTTGGCTCCAGAAACTCACCGGCCTGTCTCCTGCCTTCCAAAGATCCTGCTCCAGCGACGCCTTCCAAAGGGACCAGCGACCTCGACATCCTCTGAGGACTGCCCCTGCTTCGAAAAGACAAGAAACTCCCGAGGACAGCGGACCTGCTCCAAGAAAGGCTGCAACTTTGTTTCCAGCAGCTTTGAAAGAACCCTGCAAGCTCCCCGCAAGAAGCGTGAGACTTGCAACACTGCACCCGGCGACCCCGACTCGGCTGGTGGAGATCCAACACCTCAGGAGGGACCCCAGGACTACTCTGATACTGTGAGTACCAAAACCTGTCCCCCCTGAGCCCCCACAGCGCCGCCTGCAGAGGGAATCCCGAGGCTTCCCCTGACCGCGACTCTTTGAACCTAAAGTCCCGACGCCTGGGAGAGACCCTGCACCCGCAGCCCCCAGGACCTGAAGGACCGGACTTTCACTGGAGAAGTGACCCCCAGGAGTCCCTCTCCCTTGTCCAAGTGGAGGTTTCCCCGAGGAATCCCCCCCTTGCCTGCCTACAGCGCTGAAGAGATCCCGAGATCTCTCATAGACTAATATTGCGAACCCGACGCCTGTTTCTACACTGCACCCGGCCGCCCCCGCGCTGCTGAGGGTGAAATTTCTGTGTGGACTTGTGTCCCCCCCGGTGCCCTACAAAACCCCCCTGGTCTGCCCTCCGAAGACGCGGGTACTTACCTGCAAGCAGACCGGAACCGGGGCACCCCCTTCTCTCCATTCTAGCCTATGCGTTTTGGGCACCCTTTTGAACTCTGCACCTGACCGGCCCTGAGCTGCTGGTGTGGTGACTTTGGGGTTGCTCTGAACCCCCAACGGTGGGCTACCTTGGACCAAGAACTAAGCCCTGTAAGTGTCTTACTTACCTGGTTAACCTAACAAATACTTACCTCCCCTAGGAACTGTGAAAATTGCACTAAGTGTCCACTTTTAAAACAGCTATTTGTGAATAACTTGAAAAGTATACATGCAATTTTGATGATTTGAAGTTCCTAAAGTACTTACCTGCAATACCTTTCGAATGAGATATTACATGTAGAATTTGAACCTGTGGTTCTTAAAATAAACTAAGAAGAGATATTTTTCTATACAAAAACCTATTGGCTGGATTTGTCTCTGAGTGTGTGTACCTCATTTATTGTCTATGTGTATGTACAACAAATGCTTAACACTACTCCTTGGATAAGCCTACTGCTCGACCACACTACCACAAAATAGAGCATTAGTATTATCTCTTTTTGCCACTATCTTACCTCTAAGGGGAACCCTTGGACTCTGTGCATGCTATTCCTTACTTTGAAATAGCACATACAGAGCCAACTTCCTACATTGGTGGATCAGCGGTGGGGTACAAGACTTTGCATTTGCTGGACTACTCAGCCAATACCTGATCACACGACAAATTCCAAAATTGTCATTAGAAATTCATGTTTGCAATTTGAAATTTTTCTAAATTCTTAAAAGTCCTGCTAGGGCCTTGTGTGTTAAGTCCCTGTTTAGCATTGTCTTTTAGAGTTAAAAGTTTGTTAAAAGTTTGAAATTAGATTTCTAGAAACAGTTTTAGATTCTTTAAAAAGTATTCCAACTCTTAGCAGAATAATGTCTGATACAGAGATGCAGGTGGTGGAACTCGACACCACACCTTACCTCCATCTTAAGATGAGGGAGCTAAGGTCTCTCTGTAATATAAAGAAAATAACCATTGGCTCCAGACCTACCAAAATTCAGCTCCAGGAGCTGTTGGCAGAGTTTGAAAAAGCCAACCCCTCTGATGACATCACAGAGGAAGAAATTAGTGACTTGGAGGCCAATGTCCCTCCTCCAGTCCTAAATAGGGAGAACAGGACCCCTCAAGTCCTGTCTCCAACTGTGTTAGTCAGAAATAGTGAGTCCCTCACAGGAGGGTCCCACATTTCTGAAATCACTGAGGATGCTCTCAGTGAAGATGACCTCCTGTTAGCCAGGATGGCCAAAAGATTGGCTTTAGAGAGACAGCTCCTAGCCATAGAAAGGGAAAGACAAGAGATGGGCCTAGGACCCATCAATGGTGGCAGCAATATAAATAGGGTCAGAGATTCTCCTGACATGTTAAAAATCCCCAAAGGGATTGTGACAAAATATGAAGATGGTGATGACATCACCAAGTGGTTCACAGCTTTTGAGAGGGCTTGTGTAACCAGAAAAGTGAACAGATCTCACTGGGGTGCTCTCCTTTGGGAAATGTTCACTGGAAAGTGTAGGGATAGACTCCTCACACTCTCTGGAAAAGATGCAGAATCTTATGACCTCATGAAGGGTACCCTGATTGAGGGCTTTGGATTCTCCACTGAGGAGTACAGGATTAGGTTCAGGGGGGCTCAAAAATCCTCGAGCCAGACCTGGGTTGACTTTGTTGACTACTCAGTGAAAACACTAGATGGTTGGATTCAAGGCAGTGGTGTAAGTAATTATGATGGGCTGTACAATTTATTTGTGAAAGAACACCTGTTAAGTAATTGTTTCAATGATAAACTGCATCAGCATCTGGTAGACCTAGGACCAATTTCTCCCCAAGAATTGGGAAAGAAGGCGGACCATTGGGTCAAGACAAGGGTGTCCAAGACTTCAACAGGGGGTGACCAAAAGAAAGGGGTCACAAAGACTCCCCAGGGGAAGGGTGATGAGACAACCAAAACTAAAAATAGTAAAGAGTCTTCTACAGGCCCCCAAAAACCTGCACAGGAGGGTGGGCCCAGAGCCTCTTCACAAAACAATGGGTACAAGGGTAAAAACTTTGATCCCAAAAAGGCCTGGTGTCATAGCTGTAAACAGCATGGACACCAAACTGGAGACAAGGCCTGTCCCAAGAAAGGTTCCACTCCAAACTCCCATCCAGGTAACACTGGTATGGCTAGTCTCCAAGTGGGATCAACAGTGTGCCCAGAGCAAATCAGGGTCCACACTGAAGCTACTCTAGTTTCTGAGGGTGGGGTGGATTTAGCCACACTAGCTGTCTGGCAGCCTAACATGCAAAAATACAGACAGCAACTCTTAATTAATGGGACTAGAATAGAGGGCCTGAGGGATACAGGTGCCAGTGTCACCATGGTGACAGAGAAACTGGTTTCCCCTGGCCAATACCTGACTGGAAAAACTTACACAGTCACCAACGCTGACAATCAGAGAAAAGTACATCCCATGGCAATGGTTACTTTAGAATGGGGAGGGGTCAATGGCCTGAAACAGGTGGTGGTCTCCTCAAATATCCCAGTGGACTGTCTGCTTGGAAATGACCTGGAGTCCTCAGCATGGGCTGAGGTAGAATTAAAAACCCATGCAGCAATGCTGGGTATCCCTGAACTGGTGTGTGTGAAAACAAGAGCACAATGCAAGGCACAGGGTGAACAAGTAGAGCTGGAGTCTGGAAGAATGGCCCAGCCTACCAAGAGAACAGGAAAGTCAGTTGGGAAACCAACTACAACACAGCAAAAGAAAGGGAACCTCTCTTCTCAGGAAGAAGTTCTGCCCTCTGAGGGAACTGAGCCTTTGGAGCTTGAACCTTATCAGGTTGAGCTCTTAGGCCCAGGGGGACCCTCAAGGGAGGAGCTGTGTAAGGGACAAGAAACCTGTCCCTCTCTTGAAGGCCTTAGGCAGCAAGCTGCTGAAGAGTCCAAAGGCAAGAAAAATGGAACGCATAGGGTCTATTGGGAGGATGGACTCCTGTACACTGAGGCCAGAGACCCCAAACCTGGTGCCACTAGGAGAGTGGTAGTGCCTCAGCTGTTCAGGAAGTTCATCCTAACATTGGCCCATGACATTCCCCTTGCTGGACATTTGGGACAAACCAAGACGTGGGAGAGGTTAGTCAACCACTTCTACTGGCCCAATATGTCCAACATGGTTAAGGAGTTTTGCCTCTCCTGCCCCACCTGTCAAGCCAGTGGTAAGACAGGTGGGCATCCAAAGGCCCCCCTCATTCCACTTCCAGTGGTGGGGGTTCCCTTTGAAAGAGTGGGTGTGGACATAGTTGGTCCACTAGAACCTCCCACAGCCTCAGGAAATATGTATATCCTGGTAGTAGTGGATCATGCTACCAGGTATCCTGAAGCTATTCCCCTTAGGTCGACTACTGCCCCTGCAGTAGCCAAGGCCCTCATTGGTATCTTTACCAGAGTGGGTTTCCCTAAGGAGGTGGTGTCTGACAGAGGTACCAACTTCATGTCAGCATACCTAAAGCACATGTGGAATGAGTGTGGAGTGACTTATAAATTCACTACACCATACCATCCACAAACTAATGGCTTGGTTGAGATTTTCAACAAGACATTAAAAGGCATGATCATGGGGCTCCCAGAAAAACTCAAAAGGAGATGGGATGTCCTCTTGCCATGTCTGCTTTTCGCTTACAGAGAGGTGCCACAGAAGGGAGTAGGATTCTCACCCTTTGAACTTCTGTTTGGTCATCCTGTAAGGGGACCACTTGCCCTTGTTAAAGAAGGCTGGGAGAGACCTCTCCATGAGCCTAAACAGGACATAGTGGACTATGTACTTGGCCTTCGCTCTAGAATGGCAGAGTACATGGAAAAGGCAAGCAAAAACCTTGAGGCCAGCCAACAGCTCCAGAAGTTTTGGAATGACCAAAAGGCTGCACTGGTTGAGTTCCAACCAGGGCAGAAAGTCTGGGTTCTGGAGCCTGTGGCTCCCAGGGCACTCCAGGACAAATGGAGTGGCCCTTACCCAGTACTAGAAAGGAAGAGTCAGGTCACCTACCTGGTGGACCTGGGCACAAGCAGGAGCCCCAAGAGGGTGATCCATGTGAACCGCCTTAAGCTCTTCCATGACAGGGCTGATGTGAATCTGTTGATGGTAACAGATGAGGATCAGGAGGCAGAGAGTGAACCTCTCCCTGATCTTCTGTCATCAGACCCAAAAGATGGCACAGTAGATGGAGTGATCTACTCAGACACCCTCTCTGGCCAACAGCAAGCTGATTGTAGGAGAGTCCTACAACAGTTCCCTGAACTCTTCTCCTTAACCCCTGGTCAGACACACCTGTGTACCCATGATGTGGACACAGGAGACAGCATGCCTGTCAAGAACAAAATCTTTAGACAATCTGACCATGTTAAAGAAAGCATCAAGGTGGAAGTCCACAAGATGCTGGAATTGGGAGTAATTGAGCGCTCTGACAGCCCCTGGGCTAGCCCAGTGGTCTTAGTCCCCAAACCTCACACCAAAGATGGAAAGAAAGAGATGAGGTTTTGTGTGGACTACAGAGGGCTCAATTCTGTCACCAAGACAGATGCCCATCCAATTCCAAGAGCTGATGAGCTCATTGATAAATTAGGTGCTGCCAAATTTCTAAGTACCTTTGACTTGACAGCAGGGTACTGGCAAATAAAAATGGCACCTGGAGCAAAAGAAAAGACAGCATTCTCCACACCTGATGGGCATTATCAGTTTACTGTTATGCCCTTTGGTTTAAAGAATGCCCCTGCCACCTTCCAAAGGTTGGTGAATCAAGTCCTTGCTGGCTTGGAGTCCTTTAGCACAGCTTATCTTGATGATATTGCTGTCTTTAGCTCCACCTGGCAGGATCACCTGGTCCACCTGAAGAAGGTTTTGAAGGCTCTGCAATCTGCAGGCCTCTCTATCAAGGCATCCAAATGCCAGATAGGGCAGGGAACTGTGGTTTACTTGGGCCACCTTGTAGGTGGAGGCCAAGTTCAGCCACTCCAACCCAAGATCCAGACTATTCTGGACTGGGTAGCTCCAAAAACCCAGACCCAAGTCAGGGCATTCCTTGGCTTGACTGGGTATTACAGGAGGTTTGTGAAGGGATATGGATCCATTGTGACAGCTGTAAGGAAATGCCTCCTTGGCATGGTTGCCCCCTGACTTTTTGCCTTTGCTGATGCTATGTTTACAATTGAAAGTGTGCTGAGGCCTGCTAACCAGGCCCCAGCCCCAGTGTTCTTTCCCTAACCTGTACTTTTGTATCCACAATTGGCAGACCCTGGCATCCAGATAAGTCCCTTGTAACTGGTACTTCTAGTACCAAGGGCCCTGATGCCAAGGAAGGTCTCTAAGGGCTGCAGCATGTCTTATGCCACCCTGGAGACCTCTCACTCAGCACAGACACACTGCTTACCAGCTTGTGTGTGCTAGTGAGGACAAAACGAGTAAGTCGACATGGCACTCCCCTCAGGGTGCCATGCCAGCCTCTCACTGCCTATGCAGTATAGGTAAGACACCCCTCTAGCAGGCCTTACAGCCCTAAGGCAGGGTGCACTATACCATAGGTGAGGGTACCAGTGCATGAGCATGGTACCCCTACAGTGTCTAAACAAAACCTTAGACATTGTAAGTGCAGGGTAGCCATAAGAGTATATGGTCTGGGAGTCTGTCAAACACGAACTCCACAGCACCATAATGGCTACACTGAAAACTGGGAAGTTTGGTATCAAACTTCTCAGCACAATAAATGCACACTGATGCCAGTGGACATTTTATTGTAAAATACACCACAGAGGGCACCTTAGAGGTGCCCCCTGAAACTTAACCGACTATCTGTGTAGGCTGACTAGTTTTAGCAGCCTGCCACAAACCGAGACATGTTGCTGGCCCCATGGGGAGAGTGCCTTTGTCACTCTGAGGCCAGTAACAAAGCCTGCACTGGGTGGAGATGCTAACACCTCTCCCAGGCAGGAATTGTCACACCTGGCGGTGAGCCTCAAAGGCTCACCTCCTTTGTGCCAACCCAGCAGGACACTCCAGCTAGTGGAGTTGCCCGCCCCCTCCGGCCAGGCCCCACTTTTGGCGGCAAGGCCGGAGAAAATAATGAGAAAAACAAGGAGGAGTCACTGGCCAGTCAGGACAGCCCCTAAGGTGTCCTGAGCTGAGGTGACTCTGACTTTTAGAAATCCTCCATCTTGCAGATGGAGGATTCCCCCAATAGGGTTAGGATTGTGACCCCCTCCCCTTGGGAGGAGGCACAAAGAGGGTGTACCCACCCTCAGGGCTAGTAGCCATTGGCTACTAACCCCCCAGACCTAAACACGCCCTTAAATTTAGTATTTAAGGGCTACCCTGAACCCTAGAAAATTAGATTCCTGCAACTACAAGAAGAAGGACTGCCCAGCTGAAAACCCCTGCAGCGGAAGACCAGAAGACGACAACTGCCTTGGCTCCAGAAACTCACCGGCCTGTCTCCTGCCTTCCAAAGATCCTGCTCCAGCGACGCCTTCCAAAGGGACCAGCGACCTCGACATCCTCTGAGGACTGCCCCTGCTTCGAAAAGACAAGAAACTCCCGAGGACAGCGGACCTGCTCCAAGAAAAGCTGCAACTTTGTTTCCAGCAGCTTTAAAGAACCCTGCAAGCTCCCCGCAAGAAGCGTGAGACTTGCCACACTGCACCCGGCGACCCCGACTCGGCTGGTGGCGATCCAACACCTCAGGAGGGACCCCAGGACTACTCTGATACTGTGAGTACCAAAACCTGTCCCCCCTGAGCCCCCACAGCGCCGCCTGCAGAGGGAATCCCGAGGCTTCCCCTGACCGCGACTCTTTGAACCTAAAGTCCCGACGCCTGGGAGAGACCCTGCACCCGCAGCCCCCAGGACCTGAAGGACCGGACTTTCACTGGAGGAGTGACCCCCAGGAGTCCCTCTCCCTCGCCCAAGTGGAGGTTTCCCCGAGGAATCCCCCCCTTGCCTGCCTGCAGCGCTGAAGAGATCCCGAGATCTCTCATAGACTAACATTGAAAACCCGACGCTTGTTTCTACACTGCACCCGGCCGCCCCCGCGCTGCTGAGGGTGAAATCTCTGTGTGGACTTGTGTCCCCCCCGGTGCCCTACAAAACCCCCCTGGTCTGCCCTCCGAAGACGCGGGTACTTACCTGCAAGCAGACCGGAACCGGGGCACCCCCTTCTCTCCATTCTAGCCTATGTGTTTTGGGCACCACTTTGAACTCTGCACCTGACCGGCCCTGAGCTGCTGGTGTGGTGACTTTGGGGTTGCTCTGAACCCCCAACGGTGGGCTACCTTGGACCAAGAACTGAACCCTGTAAGTGTCTTACTTACCTGGTAAAACTAACAAATACTTACCTCCCCTAGGAACTGTGAAAATTGCACTAAGTGTCCACTTTTAAAACAGCTATTTGTGAATAACTTGAAAAGTATACATGCAATTTTGATGATTTGAAGTTCCTAAAGTACTTACCTGCAATACCTTTCGAATGAGCTATTACATGTAGAATTTGAACCTGTGGTTCTTAAAATAAACTAAGAAAAGATATGTTTCTATATAAAAACCTATTGGCTGGATTTGTCTCTGAGTGTGTGTACCTCATTTATTGTCTATGTGTATGTACAACAAATGCTTAACACTACTCCTTGGATAAGCCTACTGCTCGACCACACTACCACAAAATAGAGCATTAGTATTATCTATTTTTACCACTATTTTACCTCTAAGGGGAACCCTTGGACTCTGTGCATGCTATTCCTTACTTTGAAATAGCACATACAGAGCCAACTTCCTACATTGGTGGATCAGCGGTGGGGTACAAGACTTTGCATTTGCTGGACTACTCAGCCAATACCTGATCACACGACAAATTCCAAAATTGTCATTAGAAATTGATTTTTGCAATTTGAAAAGTTTTCTAAATTCTTAAAAGACCTGCTAGGGCCTTGTGTTAGATCCTGTTTAGCATTTCTTTTAGAGTTTAAAAGTTTGTAAAAGTTTGAATTAGATTCTAGAACCAGTTTTAGTTTCTTAAAAAGTATTCCAACTTTTAGAAGCATAATGTCTAGCACAGATGTGAATGTGGTGGAACTCGACACCACACCTTACCTCCATCTACAGATGAGAGAGCTAAGGTCACTCTGTAAACTAAAGAAAATAGCAATGGGCCCCAAACCTACCAAAGTACAGCTCCAGGAGCTTTTGGCAGAGTTTGAAAAGGCCAACCCCTCTGAGGATGGCAACTCAGAGGATGAAGATAGTGACTTGGAGGGAAATTCCCCCCCTCCAGTCCTACTTAGGGAGAGCAGGGCTTCTCAAGCCCTGACTCCACAAATAATAGTCAGAGATGCTGGTTCCCTCACAGGAGAGACCAACACCTCTGAAATCACTGAGGATAACTCCAGTGAAGAGGACATCCAGTTAGCCAGGATGGCCAAAAGATTGGCTTTGGAAAGACAGATCCTAGCCATAGAGAGGGAAAGACAAGAGATGGGCCTAGGACCCATCAATGGTGGCAGCAACATAAATAGGGTCAGAGATTCTCCTGACATGTTGAAAATCCCCAAAGGGATTGTAACTAAATATGAAGATGGTGATGACATCACCAAATGGTTCACAGCTTTTGAGAGGGCTTGTGTAACCAGAAAAGTGAACAGATCTCACTGGGGTGCTCTCCTTTGGGAAATGTTCACAGGAAAGTGTAGGGATAGACTCCTCACACTCTCTGGACAAGATGCAGAATCTTATGACCTCATGAAGGGTACCCTGATTGAGGGCTTTGGATTCTCCACTGAGGAGTATAGGATTAGATTCAGGGGGGCTCAAAAATCCTCGAGCCAGACCTGGGTTGACTTTGTAGACTACTCAGTGAAAACACTAGATGGTTGGATTCAAGGCAGTGGTGTAAGTAATTATGATGGGCTGTACAATTTATTTGTGAAAGAACACCTGTTAAGTAATTGTTTCAATGATAAACTGCATCAGCATCTGGTAGACCTAGGACCAATTTCTCCCCAAGAATTGGGAAAGAAGGCGGACCATTGGGTCAAGACAAGGGTGTCCAAGACTTCAACAGGGGGTGACCAAAAGAAAGGGGTCACAAAGACTCCCCAGGGGAAGGGTGATGAGACAACCAAAACTAAAAATAGTAAAGAGTCTTCTACAGGCCCCCAAAAACCTGCACAGGAGGGTGGGCCCAGAGCCTCTTCACAAAACAATGGGTACAAGGGTAAAAACTTTGATCCCAAAAAGGCCTGGTGTCATAGCTGTAAACAGCATGGACACCAAACTGGAGACAAGGCCTGTCCCAAGAAAGGTTCCACTCCAAACTCCCATCCAGGTAACACTGGTATGGCTAGTCTCCAAGTGGGATCAACAGTGTGCCCAGAGCAAATCAGGGTCCACACTGAAGCTACTCTAGTTTCTGAGGGTGGGGTGGATTTAGCCACACTAGCTGTCTGGCCGCCTAACATGCAAAAATACAGACAGCAACTCTTAATTAATGGGACTAGAATAGAGGGCCTGAGGGATACAGGTGCCAGTGTCACCATGGTGACAGAGAAACTGGTTTCCCCTGGCCAATACCTGACTGGAAAAACTTACACAGTCACCAACGCTGACAATCAGAGAAAAGTACATCCCATGGCAATGGTTACTTTAGAATGGGGAGGGGTCAATGGCCTGAAACAGGTGGTGGTCTCCTCAAATATCCCAGTGGACTGTCTGCTTGGAAATGACCTGGAGTCCTCAGCATGGGCTGAGGTAGAACTAAAAACCCATGCAGCAATGCTGGGTATCCCTGAACTGGTGTGTGTGAAAACAAGAGCACAATGCAAGGCACAGGGTGAAAAAGTAGAGCTGGAGTCTGGAAAAATGGCCCAGCCTACCAAGAGAACAGGAAAGTCAGTTGGGAAACCAACTGCAACACAGCCAAAGAAAGGGAACCTCTCTTCTCAGGAAGAAGTTCTGCCCTCTGAGGGAACTGAGCCTTTGGAGCTTGAACCTTACCAGGTTGAGCTCTTAGGCCCAGGGGGACCCTCAAGGGAGGAGCTGTGTAAGGGACAAGAAACCTGTCCCTCTCTTGAAGGCCTTAGGCAGCAAGCTGCTGAAGAGTCCAAAGGCAAGAAAAATGGAACACATAGGGTCTATTGGGAAGAAGGACTCCTGTACACTGAGGCCAGAGACCCCAAACCTGGTGCCACTAGGAGAGTGGTAGTGCCTCAGCTGTTCAGAGGGTTCATCCTAACATTGGCCCATGACATTCCCCTTGCTGGACATTTGGGACAAACCAAGACGTGGGAGAGGTTAGTCAACCACTTCTACTGGCCCAATATGTCCAACATGGTTAAGGAGTTTTGCCTCTCCTGCCCCACCTGTCAAGCCAGTGGTAAGACAGGTGGGCATCCAAAGGCCCCCCTCATTCCACTTCCAGTGGTGGGGGTGCCCTTTGAAAGAGTGGGTGTGGACATAGTTGGTCCACTAGAACCTCCCACAGCCTCAGGAAATCTGTATATCCTGGTAGTAGTGGATCATGCTACCAGGTATCCTGAAGCTATTCCCCTTAGGTCGACTACTGCCCCTGCAGTAGCCAAGGCCCTCATTGGTATTTTTACCAGAGTGGGTTTCCCTAAGGAGGTGGTGTCTGACAGAGGTACCAACTTCATGTCAGCATACCTAAAGCACATGTGGAATGAGTGTGGAGTGACTTATAAATTCACTACACCATACCATCCACAAACTAATGGCTTGGTTGAGAGGTTCAACAAGACATTAAAAGGCATGATCATGGGGCTCCCAGAAAAGCTCAAAAGGAGATGGGATGTCCTCCTGCCATGTCTGCTTTTCGCTTACAGGGAGGTACCACAGAAGGGAGTAGGGTTCTCACCCTTTGAACTTCTGTTTGGTCATCCTGTAAGGGGACCACTTGCCCTTGTTAAAGAAGGCTGGGAGAGACCTCTCCATGAGCCTAAACAGGACATAGTGGACTATGTACTTGGCCTTCGCTCTAGAATGGCAGAGTACATGGAAAAGGCAACCAAAAACCTTGAGGCCAGCCAACAACTCCAGAAGTTTTGGTATGACCAAAAGGCTGCACTGGTTGAGTTCCAACCAGGGCAGAAGGTCTGGGTTCTTGAGCCTGTGGCTCCCAGGGCACTCCAGGACAAATGGAGTGGCCCTTACCCAGTACTAGAAAGGAAGAGTCAGGTCACCTACCTGGTGGACCTGGGCACAAGCAGGAGCCCCAAGAGGGTGATCCATGTAAACCGCCTTAAACTCTTCCATGACAGGGCTGATGTGAATCTGTTGATGGTAACAGATGAGGATCAGGAGGCAGAGAGTGAACCTCTCCCTGATCTTCTGTCATCAGACCCAAAAGATGGCACAGTAGATGGAGTGATCTACTCAGACACCCTCTCTGGCCAACAGCAGGCTGATTGTAGGAGAGTCCTACAACAGTTTCCTGAGCTTTTCTCCCTAACCCCTGGTCAGACACACCTGTGTACCCATGATGTGGACACAGGAGACAGCATGCCTGTCAAGAACAAAATCTTCAGACAGTCTGACCATGTTAAGGAAAGCATCAAGGTGGAAGTCCACAAGATGCTGGAATTGGGAGTGATTGAGCGCTCTGACAGCCCCTGGGCTAGCCCAGTGGTCTTAGTCCCCAAACCTCACACCAAAGATGGAAAGAAAGAGATGAGGTTTTGTGTGGACTACAGAGGGCTCAATTCTGTCACCAAGACAGATGCCCATCCAATTCCAAGAGCTGATGAGCTCATTGATAAATTAGGTGCTGCCAAATTTCTAAGTACCTTTGACTTGACAGCAGGGTACTGGCAAATAAAAATGGCACCTGGAGCAAAAGAAAAGACAGCATTCTCCACACCTGATGGGCATTATCAGTTTACTGTTATGCCCTTTGGTTTAAAGAATGCCCCTGCCACCTTCCAAAGGTTGGTGAATCAAGTCCTTGCTGGCTTGGAGTCCTTTAGCACAGCTTATCTTGATGATATTGCTGTCTTTAGCTCCACCTGGCAGGATCACCTGGTCCACCTGGGGAAGGTTTTGAAGGCTCTGCAATCTGCAGGCCTCTCTATCAAGGCATCCAAATGCCAGATAGGGCAGGGAACTGTGGTTTACTTGGGCCACCTTGTAGGTGGAGGCCAAGTTCAGCCACTCCAACCCAAGATCCAGACTATTCTGGACTGGGTAGCTCCAAAAACCCAGACTCAAGTCAGGGCATTCCTTGGCTTGACTGGGTACTACAGGAGGTTTGTGAAGGGATATGGGTCCATTGTGACAGCCCTCACTGAGCTCACCTCCAAGAAAATGCCCAAGAAAGTGAACTGGACTGTGGACTGCCAACAGGCCTTTGACACCCTGAAACAAGCAATGTGCTCAGCACCAGTTCTCAAAGCTCCAGATTATTCTAAGCAGTTCATTGTGCAGACTGATGCCTCTGAACATGGGATAGGGGCAGTTTTGTCCCAAACAAATGATGATGGCCTTGACCAGCCTGTTGCTTTCATTAGCAGGAGGTTACTCCCCAGGGAGCAGCGTTGGAGTGCCATTGAGAGGGAGGCCTTTGCTGTGGTTTGGTCCCTGAAGAAGCTGAGACCATACCTCTTTGGGACTCACTTCCTAGTTCAAACTGACCACAGACCTCTCAAATGGCTGATGCAAATGAAAGGTGAAAATCCTAAACTGTTGAGGTGGTCCATCTCCCTACAGGGAATGGACTTTATAGTGGAACACAGACCTGGGACTGCCCATGCCAATGCAGATGGCCTTTCCAGGTTCTTCCACTTAGAAAATGAAGACTCTCTTGGGAAAGGTTAGTCTCATCCTCTTTCGTTTGGGGGGGGGGTTGTGTAAGGAAATGCCTCCTTGGCATGGTTGCCCCCTGACTTTTTGCCTTTGCTGATGCTATGTTTACAATTGAAAGTGTGCTGAGGCCTGCTAACCAGGCCCCAGCCCCAGTGTTCTTTCCCTAACCTGTACTTTTGTATCCACAATTGGCAGACCCTGGCATCCAGATAAGTCCCTTGTAACTGGTACTTCTAGTACCAAGGGCCCTGATGCCAAGGAAGGTCTCTAAGGGCTGCAGCATGTCTTATGCCACCCTGGAGACCTCTCACTCAGCACAGACACACTGCTTACCAGCTTGTGTGTGCTAGTGAGGACAAAACGAGTAAGTCGACATGGCACTCCCCTCAGGGTGCCATGCCAGCCTCTCACTGCCTATGCAGTATAGGTAAGACACCCCTCTAGCAGGCCTTACAGCCCTAAGGCAGGGTGCACTATACCATAGGTGAGGGTACCAGTGCATGAGCATGGTACCCCTACAGTGTCTAAACAAAACCTTAGACATTGTAAGTGCAGGGTAGCCATAAGAGTATATGGTCTGGGAGTCTGTCAAACACGAACTCCACAGCACCATAATGGCTACACTGAAAACTGGGAAGTTTGGTATCAAACTTCTCAGCACAATAAATGCACACTGATGCCAGTGGACATTTTATTGTAAAATACACCACAGAGGGCACCTTAGAGGTGCCCCCTGAAACTTAACCGACTATCTGTGTAGGCTGACTAGTTTTAGCAGCCTGCCACAAACCGAGACATGTTGCTGGCCCCATGGGGAGAGTGCCTTTGTCACTCTGAGGCCAGTAACAAAGCCTGCACTGGGTGGAGATGCTAACACCTCTCCCAGGCAGGAATTGTCACACCTGGCGGTGAGCCTCAAAGGCTCACCTCCTTTGTGCCAACCCAGCAGGACACTCCAGCTAGTGGAGTTGCCCGCCCCCTCCGGCCAGGCCCCACTTTTGGCGGCAAGGCCGGAGAAAATAATGAGAAAAACAAGGAGGAGTCACTGGCCAGTCAGGACAGCCCCTAAGGTGTCCTGAGCTGAGGTGACTCTGACTTTTAGAAATCCTCCATCTTGCAGATGGAGGATTCCCCCAATAGGGTTAGGATTGTGACCCCCTCCCCTTGGGAGGAGGCACAAAGAGGGTGTACCCACCCTCAGGGCTAGTAGCCATTGGCTACTAACCCCCCAGACCTAAACACGCCCTTAAATTTAGTATTTAAGGGCTACCCTGAACCCTAGAAAATTAGATTCCTGCAACTACAAGAAGAAGGACTGCCCAGCTGAAAACCCCTGCAGCGGAAGACCAGAAGACGACAACTGCCTTGGCTCCAGAAACTCACCGGCCTGTCTCCTGCCTTCCAAAGATCCTGCTCCAGCGACGCCTTCCAAAGGGACCAGCGACCTCGACATCCTCTGAGGACTGCCCCTGCTTCGAAAAGACAAGAAACTCCCGAGGACAGCGGACCTGCTCCAAGAAAAGCTGCAACTTTGTTTCCAGCAGCTTTAAAGAACCCTGCAAGCTCCCCGCAAGAAGCGTGAGACTTGCCACACTGCACCCGGCGACCCCGACTCGGCTGGTGGCGATCCAACACCTCAGGAGGGACCCCAGGACTACTCTGATACTGTGAGTACCAAAACCTGTCCCCCCTGAGCCCCCACAGCGCCGCCTGCAGAGGGAATCCCGAGGCTTCCCCTGACCGCGACTCTTTGAACCTAAAGTCCCGACGCCTGGGAGAGACCCTGCACCCGCAGCCCCCAGGACCTGAAGGACCGGACTTTCACTGGAGGAGTGACCCCCAGGAGTCCCTCTCCCTCGCCCAAGTGGAGGTTTCCCCGAGGAATCCCCCCCTTGCCTGCCTGCAGCGCTGAAGAGATCCCGAGATCTCTCATAGACTAACATTGAAAACCCGACGCTTGTTTCTACACTGCACCCGGCCGCCCCCGCGCTGCTGAGGGTGAAATCTCTGTGTGGACTTGTGTCCCCCCCGGTGCCCTACAAAACCCCCCTGGTCTGCCCTCCGAAGACGCGGGTACTTACCTGCAAGCAGACCGGAACCGGGGCACCCCCTTCTCTCCATTCTAGCCTATGTGTTTTGGGCACCACTTTGAACTCTGCACCTGACCGGCCCTGAGCTGCTGGTGTGGTGACTTTGGGGTTGCTCTGAACCCCCAACGGTGGGCTACCTTGGACCAAGAACTGAACCCTGTAAGTGTCTTACTTACCTGGTAAAACTAACAAATACTTACCTCCCCTAGGAACTGTGAAAATTGCACTGTGTCCACTTTTAAAACAGCTATTTGTGAATAACTTGAAAAGTATACATGCAATTTTGATGATTTGAAGTTCCTAAAGTACTTACCTGCAATACCTTTCGAATGAGCTATTACATGTAGAATTTGAACCTGTGGTTCTTAAAATAAACTAAGAAAAGATATTTTTCTATATAAAAACCTATTGGCTGGATTTGTCTCTGAGTGTGTGTACCTCATTTATTGTCTATGTGTATGTACAACAAATGCTTAACACTACTCCTTGGATAAGCCTACTGCTCGACCACACTACCACAAAATAGAGCATTAGTATTATCTATTTTTACCACTATTTTACCTCTAAGGGGAACCCTTGGACTCTGTGCATGCTATTCCTTACTTTGAAATAGCACATACAGAGCCAACTTCCTACAACAGCCCTCACTGAACTCACCTCCAAGAAAATGCCCAAGAAAGTGAACTGGACTGTGGAATGCCAACAGGCCTTTGACACCCTGAAACAAGCAATGTGCTCAGCACCAGTTCTAAAAGCTCCAGATTATTCTAAGCAGTTCATTGTGCAGACTGATGCCTCTGAACATGGGATAGGGGCAGTTTTGTCCCAAACAAATGATGATGGCCTTGACCAGCCTGTTGCTTTCATTAGCAGGAGGTTACTCCCCAGGGAGCAGCGTTGGAGTGCCATTGAGAGGGAGGCCTTTGCTGTGGTTTGGTCCCTGAAGAAGCTGAGACCATACCTCTTTGGGACTCACTTCCTAGTTCAAACTGACCACAGACCTCTCAAATGGCTGATGCAAATGAAAGGTGAAAATCCTAAACTGTTGAGGTGGTCCATCTCCCTACAGGGAATGGACTTTATAGTGGAACACAGACCTGGGACTGCCCATGCCAATGCAGATGGCCTTTCCAGGTTCTTCCACTTAGAAAATGAAGACTCTCTTGGGAAAGGTTAGTCTCATCCTCTTTCGTTTGGGGGGGGGGTGTGTAAGGAAATGCCTCCTTGGCATGGTTGCCCCCTGACTTTTTGCCTTTGCTGATGCTATGTTTACAATTGAAAGTGTGCTGAGGCCTGCTAACCAGGCCCCAGCACCAGTGTTCTTTCCCTAACCTGTACTTTTGTATCCACAATTGGCAGACCCTGGCATCCAGATAAGTCCCTTGTAATTGGTACTTCTAGTACCAAGGGCCCTGATTCCAAGGAAGGTCTCTAAGGGCTGCAGCATGTCTTATGCCACCCTGGAGACCTCTCACTCAGCACAGACACCCTGCTTTCCAGCTTGTGTGTGCTAGTGAGGACAAAACGAGTAAGTCGACATGGCACTCCCCTCAGGGTGCCATGCCAGCCTCTCACTGCCTATGCAGTATAGGTAAGACACCCCTCTAGCAGGCCTTACAGCCCTAAGGCAGGGTGCACTATACCATAGGTGAGGGTACCAGTGCATGAGCATGGTACCCCTACAGTGTCTAAACAAAACCTTAGACATTGTAAGTGCAGGGTAGCCATAAGAGTATATGGTCTGGGAGTTTGTCAAACACGAACTCCACAGCACCATAATGGCTACACTGAAAACTGGGAAGTTTGGTGTAGGAAGTTGGCTCTGTATGTGCTATTTCAAAGTAAGGAATAGCATGCACAGAGTCCAAGGGTTCCCCTTAGAGGTAAAATAGTGGTAAAAATAGATAATACTAATGCTCTATTTTGTGGTAGTGTGGTCGAGCAGTAGGCTTATCCAAGGAGTAGTGTTAAGCATTTGTTGTACATACACATAGACAATAAATGAGGTACACACACTCAGAGACAAATCCAGCCAATAGGTTTTTATATAGAAAAATATATTTTCTTAGTTTATTTTAAGAACCACAGGTTCAAATTCTACATGTAATATCTCATTCGAAAGGTATTGCAGGTAAGTACTTTAGGAACTTCAAATCATCAAAATTGCATGTATACTTTTCAAGTTATTCACAAATAGCTGTTTTAAAAGTGGACACTTAGTGCAATTTTCACAGTTCCTAGGGGAGGTAAGTTTTGGTTAGTTTTACCAGGTAAGTAAGACACTTACAGGGTTCAGTTCTTGGTCCAAGGTAGCCCACCGTTGGGGGTTCAGAGCAACCCCAAAGTCACCACACCAGCAGCGCAGGGCCGGTCAGGTGCAGAGTTCAAAGTGGTGCCCAAAACGCATAGGCTAGAATGGAGAGAAGGGGGTGCCCCGGTTCCGGTCTGCTTGCAGGTAAGTACCCGCGTCTTCGGAGGGCAGACCAGGGGGGTTTTGTAGGGCACCGGGGGGGACACAAGTCCACACAGAAATTTCACCCTCAGCAGCGCGGGGGCGGCCGGGTGCAGTGTAGAAACAAGCGTCGGGTTTGTAATGGAAGTCAATGGAAGATCTCGGGATCTCTTCAGCGCTGCAGGCAGGCGAGGGGGGGATTCCTCGGGGAAACCTCCACTTGGGCAAGGGAGAGGGACTCCTGGGGGTCACTTCTCCAGTGAAAGTCCGGTCCTTCAGGTCCTGGGGGCTGCGGGTGCAGGGTCTCTCCCAGGCGTCGGGACTTTAGGTTCAAAGAGTCGCGGTCAGGGGAAGCCTCGGGATTCCCTCTGCAGGCGGCGCTGTGGGGGCTCAGGGGGGACAGGTTTTGGTACTCACAGTATCAGAGTAGTCCTGGGGTCCCTCCTGAGGTGTTGGATCGCCACCAGCCGAGTCGGGGTCGCCGGGTGCAGTGTTGCAAGTCTCACGCTTCTTGCGGGGAGCTTGCAGGGTTCTTTAAAGCTGCTGGAAACAAAGTTGCAGCTTTTCTTGGAGCAGGTCCGCTGTCCTCGGGAGTTTCTTGTCTTTTCGAAGCAGGGGCAGTCCTCAGAGGATGTCGAGGTCGCTGGTCCCTTTGGAAGGCGTCGCTGGAGCAGGATCTTTGGAAGGCAGGAGACAGGCCGGTGAGTTTCTGGAGCCAAGGCAGTTGTCGTCTTCTGGTCTTCCTCTGCAGGGGTTTTTCAGCTAGGCAGTCCTTCTTCTTGTCGTTGCAGGAATCTAATTTTCTAGGGTTCAGGGTAGCCCTTAAATACTAAATTTAAGGGCGTGTTTAGGTCTGGGGGGTTAGTAGCCAATGGCTACTAGCCCTGAGGGTGGGTACACCCTCTTTGTGCCTCCTCCCAAGGGGAGGGGGTCACAATCCTAACCCTATTGGGGGAATCCTCCATCTGCAAGATGGAGGATTTCTAAAAGTTAGAGTCACTTCAGCTCAGGACACCTTAGGGGCTGTCCTGACTGGCCAGTGACTCCTCCTTGTTATTCTCATTATTTTCTCCGGCCTTGCCGCCAAAAGTGGGGCCTGGCCGGAGGGGGCGGGCAACTCCACTAGCTGGAGTGTCCTGCTGGGTTGGCACAAAGGAGGTGAGCCTTTGAGGCTCACCGCCAGGTGTGACAATTCCTGCCTGGGAGAGGTGTTAGCATCTCCACCCAGTGCAGGCTTTGTTACTGGCCTCAGAGTGACAAAGGCACTCTCCCCATGGGGCCAGCAACATGTCTCGGTTTGTGGCAGGCTGCTAAAACTAGTCAGCCTACACAGATAGTCGGTTAAGTTTCAGGGGGCACCTCTAAGGTGCCCTCTGTGGTGTATTTTACAATAAAATGTACACTGGCATCAGTGTGCATTTATTGTGCTGAGAAGTTTGATACCAAACTTCCCAGTTTTCAGTGTAGCCATTATGGTGCTGTGGAGTTCGTGTTTGACAGACTCCCAGACCATATACTCTTATGGCTACCCTGCACTTACAATGTCTAAGGTTTTGTTTAGACACTGTAGGGGCACAGTGCTCATGCACTGGTACCCTCACCTATGGTATAGTGCACCCTGCCTTAGGGCTGTAAGGCCTGCTAGAGGGGTGTCTTACCTATACTGCATAGGCAGTGAGAGGCTGGCATGGCACCCTGAGGGGAGTGCCATGTCGACTTACTCATTTTGTTCTCACTAGCACACACAGGCTTGTAAGCAGTGTGTCTGTGCTGAGTGAGGGGTCTCTAGGGTGGCATAAGACATGCTGCAGCCCTTAGAGACCTTCCTTGGCATCAGGGCCCTTGGTACTAGAAGTACCAGTTACAAGGGACTTATCTGAATGCCAGGGTGTGCCAATTGTGGATACAATGGTACATTTTAGGTGAAGGAACACTGGTGCTGGGGCCTGGTTAGCAGGGTCCCAGCACACTTCTCAGTCAAGTCAGCATCAGTATCAGGCAAAAAGTGGGGGGTAACTGCAACAGGGAGCCATTTCTTTACACAAGCCCCCCCCAGCCCACAGGCCAGGAGACTCAGCCCAAGCTGGGAGAGTCTTCCTAGTCTGTCAGGCGAGGAAGAGTAGGAGAAATAGGCTGGTTAGTTGCAGGGCCTACTCTGCCTTACATCCTTCTGTTCAGGTCATTCCTTTTGGGGAACTGACCTACTTCCACAGTGATAGGACCTAGTCTGAATTGCCTCTTGTCTGCCTCTTCAATGTCTCCACCCATTCTTTCTATTTTGGTCTTAGAGGTATCCACCTCTGCTAACCTTATCTTGGCCAGGGTTACCCCTAGCTTACCCAGAGAGGTTACCCAGAGCTGGAGTAACCCCACCATGACCAATAGGGTCAGGGGGCCTAACTTGCTATTTGGCATGGGGTCAGACCACCATGCTAAGGATAGTGCAGCCACAAAGGCTAACACCCAGCAGAGGCCACTGACAGCTGTCAGTGCCCAGAACCACACCTTTAGCTCTTCACCTAAAAGGGAAGGGGCTAAGTTACAGGCTTCTTTGGGTTCAGGTTGCCTGTCTGCTGTATTAGAGTGGGGGGTTACCACATCTTGTAGTAAACACCCTCCTTCCACTCTTTCTTCTGTTAGCTGAGGAGCCACCCACTCAGGTTTAACAGTTGCCTGACTAGCCAGGACTTCTTGTGGGTCAGGTTGGACTTTATCAGGGCCATTTTTGGAGTTCTCCCCTACTGGAGCAGAATCTCCTTGGCTTGCTGTAACCTTGGCTAAAGTTTGTCCACCCTTCCTACTCTGTTTTCTTTTCTTCTTCTTCTGGGGCCTGCTTGCATTTACTGCAGAGGCAGGACTTCCAGAATCCTTGGGAGAGGACTGGCACTGGACCAGTTCCTCACTTGGGCTCTGACTAACCTCTGGGTAGTCATTTCCAAGGAGACAATCAAGGGGGAGGTCGGTACTGACTACTACCCTTCTCCAGCTAAGAGTGCCACCCACTTCTATGGGCACTAAAGCCACAGGCCTCTTAGTGACCCTGTCTAGGCTAACTCTTACCCTGGCAGTCTCACCTGGGATGTACTGGTTTGAGAGCACCAGCCTGTCATGCACAATAGTGTGACTGGCACAAGTGTCTCTCAGGGCAGTGGTTGGGATTCCATTCACCAGTAGGTGGTGGAAGTGTCTACTTCCCTCTGGAATCTCCAACTCACCTGTTGGGCCCTGTTTCCAGTGGAAGGCTAGGAAGACCTCATCTGAGGAGTCATCTCCCATGGCTAGACTGGTTACCCCAGGAATTTTGTTCTGGGGTTTGTTTTTGGGACAAGAAGTGTCCTTGGTGTGGTGCCCAGACTGTTTACAGTTGTGGCACCATGCCTTAGTGGCATCCCAGTTCTTACCCTGGTACCCACCTTTGTTTTGGGTTGTGTCTTGGGGCCCACCCACCTGTTCTGGTTTTTGGGGGCCTACAGAGGACTCTTTTTCTTTGTTTCTAGTGTCACCCACTTTCTCCTGGGGAGTTTTTGTAACCCCTTTCTTTTGGTCACCCCCAGTGGAAGTTTTGGTTACCCTAGTCTTGACCCAGTGGTCTGCCTTCTTTCCCAATTCTTGGGGAGAAATTGGACCTAGGTCTACCAGATACTGATGCAACTTTTCATTGAAGCAGTTACTTAAAATGTGTTCTTTCATAAACAAATTATAAAGCCCAACATAGTCACACACTTCATTTCCAGTTAACCAACCATCCAGTGTTTTTACTGAGTAGTCTACAAAATCAACCCAGGTCTGGCTCGAGGATTTTTTAGCCCCCCTGAATCTAATTCTATACTCCTCAGTGGAGAATCCAAAGCCCTCAATCAGGGTACCCTTCATGAGGTCATAAGATTCTGCATCTTTTCCAGAGAGTGTGAGGAGTCTATCCCTACACTTTCCAGTGAACATTTCCCAAAGGAGAGCACCCCAGTGAGATCTGTTTACTTTTCTGGTTACACAAGCCCTCTCAAAAGCTGTGAACCATTTGGTGATGTCATCACCATCTTCATATTTTGTTACAATCCCTTTGGGGATTTTTAGGATGTCAGGAGAATCTCTGACCCTATTTAAGTTGCTGCCACCATCGATGGGACCTAGGCCCATCTCTTTTCTTTCCCTTTCTATGGCTAGGAGCTGTCTTTCCAAAGCCAATCTTTTGGCCATCCTGGCTAACTGGATGTCCTCTTCACTGGGGCTATCCTCAGTGATTTCAGAGGTGTTGGTCTCTCCTGTGAGGGAACCAGCATCTCTGACTATTATTTTTGGAGTCAGGGTTTGAGGGACCCTGTTCTCCCTAGATAGGATTGGTAGGGGGGAATTGTCCTCCAAGTCACTATCCTCTTCCTCTGAGTTGCCACCCTCAGAGGGGTTGGCCTTTTCAAACTCTGCCAAAAGCTCCTGGAGCTGTATTTTGGTAGGTTTGGGGCCCATTGTTATTTTCTTTATTTTACAGAGTGACCTTAGCTCCCTCATCTTAAGATGGAGGTAAGGTGTGGTGTCGAGTTCCACCACAGTCACATCTGTGCTAGACATTTTGCTTCTAAAAGTTGGAATACTTTTTAAGAATCTACAACTGGTTCTAGAATCTAATTCAAACTTTTACAAACTTTTAAACTCTAAAAGAAATGCTAAACAGGGACTTAACACACAAGGCCCTAGCAGGACTTTTAAGAATTTAGAAAACTTTTCAAATTGCAAAAATCAATTTCTAATGACAATTTTGGAATTTGTCGTGTGATCAGGTATTGGCTGAGTAGTCCAGCAAATGCAAAGTCTTGTACCCCACCGCTGATCCACCAATGTAGGAAGTTGGCTCTGTATGTGCTATTTCAAAGTAAGGAATAGCATGCACAGAGTCCAAGGGTTCCCCTTAGAGGTAAAATAGTGGTAAAAATAGATAATACTAATGCTCTATTTTGTGGTAGTGTGGTCGAGCAGTAGGCTTATCCAAGGAGTAGTGTTAAGCATTTGTTGTACATACACATAGACAATAAATGAGGTACACACACTCAGAGACAAATCCAGCCAATAGGTTTTTATATAGAAAAATATCTTTTCTTAGTTTATTTTAAGAACCACAGGTTCAAATTCTACATGTAATATCTCATTCGAAAGGTATTGCAGGTAAGTACTTTAGGAACTTCAAATCATCAAAATTGCATGTATACTTTTCAAGTTATTCACAAATAGCTGTTTTAAAAGTGGACACTTAGTGCAATTTTCACAGTTCCTAGGGGAGGTAAGTTTTGGTTAGTTTTACCAGGTAAGTAAGACACTTACAGGGTTCAGTTCTTGGTCCAAGGTAGCCCACCGTTGGGGGTTCAGAGCAACCCCAAAGTCACCACACCAGCAGCGCAGGGCCGGTCAGGTGCAGAGTTCAAAGTGGTGCCCAAAACGCATAGGCTAGAATAGAGAGAAGGGGGTGCCCCGGTTCCGGTCTGCTTGCAGGTAAGTACCCGCGTCTTCGGAGGGCAGACCAGGGGGGTTTTGTAGGGCACCGGGGGGGACACAAGTCCACACAGAAATTTCACCCTCAGCAGCGCGGGGGCGGCCGGGTGCAGTGTAGAAACAAGCGTCGGGTTTGTAATGGAAGTCAATGGAAGATCTCGGGATCTCTTCAGCGCTGCAGGCAGGCAAGGGGGGGATTCCTCGGGGAAACCTCCACTTGGGCAAGGGAGAGGGACTCCTGGGGGTCACTTCTCCAGTGAAAGTCCGGTCCTTCAGGTCCTGGGGGCTGCGGGTGCAGGGTCTCTCCCAGGCGTCGGGACTTTAGGTTCAAAGAGTCGCGGTCAGGGGAAGCCTCGGGATTCCCTCTGCAGGCGGCGCTGTGGGGGCTCAGGGGGGACAGGTTTTGGTACTCACAGTATCAGAGTAGTCCTGGGGTCCCTCCTGAGGTGTTGGATCGCCACCAGCCGAGTCGGGGTCGCCGGGTGCAGTGTTGCAAGTCTCACGCTTCTTGCGGGGAGCTTGCAGGGTTCTTTAAAGCTGCTGGAAACAAAGTTGCAGCTTTTCTTGGAGCAGGTCCGCTGTCCTCGGGAGTTTCTTGTCTTTTCGAAGCAGGGGCAGTCCTCAGAGGATGTCGAGGTCGCTGGTCCCTTTGGAAGGCGTCGCTGGAGCAGGATCTTTGGAAGGCAGGAGACAGGCCGGTGAGTTTCTGGAGCCAAGGCAGTTGTCGTCTTCTGGTCTTCCTCTGCAGGGGTTTTTCAGCTAGGCAGTCCTTCTTCTTGTCGTTGCAGGAATCTAATTTTCTAGGGTTCAGGGTAGCCCTTAAATACTAAATTTAAGGGCGTGTTTAGGTCTGGGGGGTTAGTAGCCAATGGCTACTAGCCCTGAGGGTGGGTACACCCTCTTTGTGCCTCCTCCCAAGGGGAGGGGGTCACAATCCTAACCCTATTGGGGGAATCCTCCATCTGCAAGATGGAGGATTTCTAAAAGTTAGAGTCACCTCAGCTCAGGACACCTTAGGGGCTGTCCTGACTGGCCAGTGACTCCTCCTTGTTATTCTCATTATTTTCTCCGGCCTTGCCGCCAAAAGTGGGGCCTGGCCGGAGGGGGCGGGCAACTCCACTAGCTGGAGTGTCCTGCTGGGTTGGCACAAAGGAGGTGAGCCTTTGAGGCTCACCGCCAGGTGTGACAATTCCTGCCTGGGAGAGGTGTTAGCATCTCCACCCAGTGCAGGCTTTGTTACTGGCCTCAGAGTGACAAAGGCACTCTCCCCATGGGGCCAGCAACATGTCTCGGTTTGTGGCAGGCTGCTAAAACTAGTCAGCCTACACAGATAGTCGGTTAAGTTTCAGGGGGCACCTCTAAGGTGCCCTCTGTGGTGTATTTTACAATAAAATGTACACTGGCATCAGTGTGCATTTATTGTGCTGAGAAGTTTGATACCAAACTTCCCAGTTTTCAGTGTAGCCATTATGGTGCTGTGGAGTTCGTGTTTGACAGACTCCCAGACCATATACTCTTATGGCTACCCTGCACTTACAATGTCTAAGGTTTTGTTTAGACACTGTAGGGGCACAGTGCTCATGCACTGGTACCCTCACCTATGGTATAGTGCACCCTGCCTTAGGGCTGTAAGGCCTGCTAGAGGGGTGTCTTACCTATACTGCATAGGCAGTGAGAGGCTGGCATGGCACCCTGAGGGGAGTGCCATGTCGACTTACTCATTTTGTTCTCACTAGCACACACAGGCTTGTAAGCAGTGTGTCTGTGCTGAGTGAGGGGTCTCTAGGGTGGCATAAGACATGCTGCAGCCCTTAGAGACCTTCCTTGGCATCAGGGCCCTTGGTACTAGAAGTACCAGTTACAAGGGACTTATCTGAATGCCAGGGTGTGCCAATTGTGGATACAATGGTACATTTTAGGTGAAGGAACACTGGTGCTGGGGCCTGGTTAGCAGGGTCCCAGCACACTTCTCAGTCAAGTCAGCATCAGTATCAGGCAAAAAGTGGGGGGTAACTGCAACAGGGAGCCATTTCTTTACATTTGGTATCAAACTTCTCAGCACAATAAATGCACACTGATGCCAGTGTACATTTTATTGTCAAATACACCCCAGAGGGCACCTTAGAGGTGCCCCCTGAAACTTAACCGACTATCTGTGTAGGCTGACTAGTTTTAGCAGCCTGCCACAAACCGAGACATGTTGCTGGCCCCATGGGGAGAGTGCCTTTGTCACTCTGAGGCCAGTAACAAAGCCTGCACTGGGTGGAGATGCTAACACCTCCCCCAGGCAGGAATTGTCACACCTGGCGGTGAGCCTCAAAGGCTCACCTCCTTTGTGCCAACCCAGCAGGACACTCCAGCTAGTGGAGTTGCCCGCCCCCTCCGGCCAGGCCCCACTTTTGGCGGCAAGGCCGGAGAAAATAATGAGAAAAACAAGGAGGAGTCACTGGCCAGTCAGGACAGCCCCTAAGGTGTCCTGAGCTGAAGTGACTAACTTTTAGAAATCCTCCATCTTGCAGATGGAGGATTCCCCCAATAGGGTTAGGATCGTGACCCCCTCCCCTTGGGAGGAGGCACAAAGAGGGTGTACCCACCCTCAGGGCTAGTAGCCATTGGCTACTAACCCCCCCAGACCTAAACACGCCCTTAAATTTAGTATTTAAGGGCTACCCTGAACCCTAAAAAATTAGATTCCTGCAACTACAAGAAGAAGGACTGCCTAGCTGAAAACCCCTGCAGAGGAAGACCAGAAGACGACAACTGCCTTGGCTCCAGAAACTCACCGGCCTGTCTCCTGCCTTCCAAAGATCCTGCTCCAGCGACGCCTTCCAAAGGGACCAGCGACCTCGACATCCTCTGAGGACTGCCCCTGCTTCGAAAAGACAAGAAACTCCCGAGGACAGCGGACCTGCTCCAAGAAAGGCTGCAACTTTGTTTCCAGCAGCTTTGAAAGAACCCTGCAAGCTCCCCGCAAGAAGCGTGAGACTTGCAACACTGCACCCGGCGACCCCGACTCGGCTGGTGGAGATCCAACACCTCAGGAGGGACCCCAGGACTACTCTGATACTGTGAGTACCAAAACCTGTCCCCCCTGAGCCCCCACAGCGCCGCCTGCAGAGGGAATCCCGAGGCTTCCCCTGACCGCGACTCTTTGAACCTAAAGTCCCGACGCCTGGGAGAGACCCTGCACCCGCAGCCCCCAGGACCTGAAGGACCGGACTTTCACTGGAGAAGTGACCCCCAGGAGTCCCTCTCCCTTGTCCAAGTGGAGGTTTCCCCAAGGAATCCCCCCCTTGCCTACCTACAGCGCTGAAGAGATCCCGAGATCTCTCATAGACTAATATTGCGAACCCGACGCCTGTTTCTACACTGCACCCGGCCGCCCCCGCGCTGCTGAGGGTGAAATTTCTGTGTGGACTTGTGTCCCCCCCGGTGCCCTACAAAACCCCCCTGGTCTGCCCTCCGAAGACACGGGTACTTACCTGCAAGCAGACCGGAACCGGGGCACCCCCTTCTCTCCATTCTAGCCTATGCGTTTTGGGCACCCTTTTGAACTCTGCACCTGACCGGCCCTGAGCTGCTGGTGTGGTGACTTTGGGGTTGCTCTGAACCCCCAACGGTGGGCTACCTTGGACCAAGAACTAAGCCCTGTAAGTGTCTTACTTACCTGGTTAACCTAACAAATACTTACCTCCCCTAGGAACTGTGAAAATTGCACTAAGTGTCCACTTTTAAAACAGCTATTTGTGAATAACTTGAAAAGTATACATGCAATTTTGATGATTTGAAGTTCCTAAAGTACTTACCTGCAATACCTTTCGAATGAGATATTACATGTAGAATTTGAACCTGTGGTTCTTAAAATAAACTAAGAAGAGATATTTTTCTATACAAAAACCTATTGGCTGGATTTGTCTCCGAGTGTGTGTACCGCATTTATTGTCTATGTGTATGAACAACAAATGCTTAACACTACTCCTTGGATAAGCCTACTGCTCGACCACACTACCACAAAATAGAGCATTAGTATTATCTCTTTTTGCCACTATCTTACCTCTAAGGGGAACCCTTGGACTCTGTGCATGCTATTCCTTACTTTGAAATAGCACATACAGAGCCAACTTCCTACAGTAACCATGCCAAGAAGGCATTTCCTTACACACATATATTAAGTGCCAACTTCCATTTGGGCCAACTGAATGTAGTACTTCAAGGTATCCAATGAATTACATTAAACACAATTTATTGGGTTAGTCGGATTTAAAGTCATTTAACGAAAACATGACAAAGTCACAAATTCCTTGCCCCAAACTTCTTGTAGCCATTCCTGGTTGACTACAGAAGTTTTCACCAGAGACAGCCTGCTCCCCCTCCTTCTAAGAGGTGTGAAGCGCTCCGAGGAAGGGGACAATGGGTCTGCTGGAGGGAGGTGTGACCGTCTCCTTCCAGAATGGCCCTATGAATGTGGCCACAGATGGCCTACTTCCAAAAGGGCTTACCACCTATGAGGCACATGCGAGTAACTACTTAGTTTGCCCACTCCTTTGTGTATGAAGACAGGCTCACATCTCTTCTAGATGGGGGAAACCTGTTCCAGACCCATTTTTCCAGGAGGGGTGGGTAAATATACTGGACATAACTCAGGGTAGTACCAATGGCTCTGTCCTAGGGAAGAAGGGTCCATATAGCTGGGATTGGGCAGAGTGATGAACTGTGGAATTGCTTAGTGCCAATGCAACAGCAAATGATGTAAAAGTGGGAAGGGCTGCCCTGTGGAAATTGTAGCCGCACTGACTAGTGAGTCGTCCCCATCCACAACTTAGAAACTGGCAGGTAAGTGACACCCCTGACCTCCAGCCTGAGAACCCTGAAGGACTCTAAAAGGACAGAAGGACTGCACTTGCTTAATCTGTGGACCTCAGAAAGAATGTACAGAGGAAAACAACCTGCTGAACCGAGATTTGAGTCGTAGTAATATTCTTTCGCTTGTGACCTCAAGTGTGAGAGGACCTTCATGCTATAAAAATGGTGTTTATGTATTTTGTAAAGATTGGAAAAACACTGTCTCTGGCATATCTTTGCTGTGCTGTGCTGAAATGTAGAAACACCAATAAAGACTGATGATCAGAATTTGTGAAACCACAAGAAAATATCGCCTGATTCGCAAATACAGTGGAAATGGGAAACCATTTCGTTTTCATGTAGTTTTCACACAAGAGGATACCACAGACTGTAGGGACTCTCTCTTTGGGTTCGCTGATCAGTGTTTTTTGGGGACCATGGGGCTGGTTAATTCCCAGACTGTTAAAAGACACTGTAGTTGGCAGAAACATGTTGCTCGTGTACCAGAGTTGAATTATTCTCCCTTAGTTGTAACTTTTCCAAATAGCGATCATAAAGAAATTGCAGATCGGCAATAAGGTAATTTAATTGAATTTCTCTACAAGTGCCTCATGCCTTCCCATTCAGAGGTGTTTTTGGTGATCATATTTTGGTTTCCATCAGAAAGGCTAGTACAGACAGAAGAACCCACTTATTCTAGGTGGGTTTAAGTCACCCATTTCGCAAATCGGTGGCACAAGTGTGGAGCCGGTGCTATGAAAAAGCACGCCACTTGAATGGTTTAAGAATCCATGCCCTTTTAGAAAAGAAATCCCTCGTTCTTTTTAATGATTTCATTAGGGAGCAAAAACAAAATAACCCGGAATAGCAGCATTCTGTACACAAAATAGTGGTTCTTAACTTGTGGCTCAGGAACCACCGGGGTTAGCTACGACTTCTCAGGGGGTCCACGATTACTTTTAAAATGAAATAGCAACAGATAGTTATATTTTGCTTATTTAAATACACTACGTTTAAAACAGTCTGGAAATGTAAAGGGACTTGAAACTGGAGCTTAAAAATAGTTTCCTCTGTTGATTTGTGGAAGCAGTGCGAATGCCAAATGTATCAAGCAAAATATAATATAGATGAGTGGCCTCAAATAAATGTAGAAAAGCTGCAACATTACCATTATGTTTTTCAAAATTGTGAATTAAATAAAATTTCATAATTTGTGTATTTGTTTGATAAGTACTCATTTCTGTATTTTTGTGTGTTTTGCAGTTCAAAACAAATGCTTAGCTGGGGTCTCCGCCTTCAAATAATGACTTGTTGGGGTACTCGGGTGCCAATAATGATTAATAGGTGTTCCAGAAGTCAAAAGGTTAAGAACCACTGCATTAAATGATCTCCTTCCTCTATACCCTCCCCTCAAATGCCTTTTGTTTGTTTAGTTTCTGCTCTAGGATTGTTTATTCCTTATAGCCATGGATTTTGATGAGCGTGATGCATCAAAAAACTGAAGTGGAATTGTGGTTGCTTCTACTCACAATGTAAAAAACCTCCCATTCTCTTTTGAGTCAAGAGAAGTTATGAAAACTAAGACTACTTAAAATGGCCGCAAAACGTCAGCAACACAAAACTCACGAGTAGCATGAAAACCATAACTCACCCTTTCCCGAAACGATAAAGTGATTCGTCATGACCTCATCCATGTGAAACACGCCATCATAAATAACCATGACTTACCACTGCACCACTGACCTAACGATGACATTAGTAAGGATAAAACAATTCTTTCTTGGGTATAGTATAAACGTGTTAAGTTCAGTCAGCTGCAGGCAAAAATATTGTGAGTTCAAGAGAAGTCTAAATGCAGGGCAAATAATGATTTTTGGTGGCAGGGGCCCTAGGTATGGTAACGATGCTAACCAATTACAGGGTTTGTTTTAAGTGTTTATTTCCTGACCAAAACCTCACTTTACCATTTTTAGGTTGACCATAGCAGCGCGCAAGCACTTCTTCTCAACATATTGTAATCTATTCTGAGGGCTTTAACCATGCACATCACTTTCATTTGTTTCTGGGCCTGCCTTTCAAAAATTCCTTGATGTCGGTGGTAAATGCTTTACGTTTGTCCTGCCTTGAGGCTGTTTTATTACCGCCTTGGAGACTGACCCTGCCACATGGATTATTGCACGATTGGCCAGATAGCTTCATGTTGGCACACTTTTTTTCCCTTTTGCCTAGCCGCTTCGCTCATGGCGGCATGTTGTCCTAGTCTTCCTTGGTTTTGGGCAGCTTACCTTTTCTTTGCGATGTCTGTGGGGGCTTTATTTTTTGTTTGCAGTTTTATTAAAAGCAAACTCAACACAAAAGGCTAGAGCATTTTTCTTTAAAGTTTTATATAGAGCAAATTCGAAATGAAGATATTACAGCACTTTACATGAGCACCAGTTATGTTACACAAGGGCATTCATTTTTGGGAGCAAGGGGAGATTAAGTTATTTGCCCAGAATCACAGGATGTGGAACCGGCGCCGTGAACCATGTTCCACAACTCCAAAGTTGGCCCTTACGCCACATCCTTTCCCTAGGGTTTTTTGTCTGAGGCATGTTGGGGCAGTCTGGGAATAACACGCTTTTTTAATACAGCACTTCGTAATACAAGTTCTGCCATTTTATAGTGCTGCAACGCAGGTGTCATTTTATTCTCTTGTGTATACAGCCAATATTTCTAAACGTTAGGTTGGTATTGCCAATTTAGAGGAATACGTTCTTTAAAAATTTAATACAGAAATATATGGCTGCCTCATTTCTTTGCTCCTCGTTTGACCCACTCTTTCTTCGGGTTAAATACCATGAAGGTGCCGCTTTTGTGGCTTGTTTGGTGCTATAAAAGTTTAGGAAAACACTAGAAAAGGTTGCATCTGTAGGGTATCACAGCCAGTCTGTATGAATGAGGCTAAAGCACTCCCAGGACGGCAGCTTTTTTGTGTCCTTTCTCGTGCAGCAACAGGCCTGGGAGGGTGGCTGTGGCATACAAGTAAAAGACATAATTTACAACACAAATAGCTCAAACTCACAAATGCAAGACCTATTGCACCGCAAAAGCTTGGTTTTGTTTAGGGTACAAATATTCATGAAAGCAAGAAACTGCTCAGCATGCACAAAGAAAGTTCCCACTTAGGACGGTCCCGATATTTACATTCAGACCTACTGTAATCTGGGGAGGCCTTTAGTGTGATGCATATTCATGCAGTTTTATATGTGCATTATGATTAAGGGACCCGATTGCAAAAAGGCATAAGAGTTAAGTCAGAAAAAAAGAAAGCCATTGGGGGAAATCAAAGCATAAAAGGCATTACATCAAAGGCTGAAGTGAGGCTTTGAATGGTGGCAAGAAGGGTGACTGGCAAAAGTCTCAATACGAGAGCTGTTTTATGTACGAAGGAGAAAGAATGACCAAAGAGGGGTGGTGCAAGAGGGGAGTTCGTGAAGGAGGCTGCATCACAGAAAGCATCACTGCAAACCACGAGGATGGCAGAAAAAGAAAAGAGCTAGGATAGAGCTTATTTTTCTGACTTGTGGCTAAAAAGTGAATGATGGGGTGCACATAAAATTGTGAGTTCATTTTGTTGCATCAACAAATACGGTTCAAGAATTTAACATTTTAATTTTAGTCAATTATACATTTAGCCTAATTTTAATGCATCTAAAATTCAAGCTGTGAGACTCTGTAAATAACATTGCGCATATCCATTTAGCGCAAACCAATTACTGCCCTAACCTGAGCAGAATTTTAATTCGAGCCTGCCAAGATTAACACACCAACTGCTAAATATCAAATCTCGCTTGGACCTCCAATCACATTGCACTACTTTTTTTTTTTTTTTTTTTAAGACCACCCAATTTAAAGTGCTGGATTTCATCAATGAAACACATGCAAAACATCCCTTATTATCAAACCAAGTCACATTCAGTCTTTTCCTTGGTACTTACTGCGCTGCAGATTGAATAATCCTCACGAGTCCTGTCTGCATTTAATTCAGTTCAGTCTTAAGTAGTTAAAGAAACTGTTCAGTGGCAACTAATAACTACTGACCTACAGTGCCACAGTCCTACAATAGGATTGTCAGGACTAAAAAAGTTTTTCTAAAGAAGCTGATTAAGACTTCAAGAGGTTTGTAGCAAGAATCAATGGCTCCTCTGTACTAATGCCATAGGTCCAACAGAGAACTGATAAAAGCAGAACTCCATTAGTTATGCTCAATTAAGCTCCAAAACTCGCCCAAAATGTGTTTAGTCTGTGCAAAATCTAAATGGCAAATGCAGCTCTGTCGAACCTCAAGGCTTCATTAAAAATGCTCGGGGGCCAGAAAAGCAGCTATAGAAACCTCTATGGAGAAGGTTATTTCTACGCTTTATTGGAAAGTCGTTTACAGAAGATGATTCAAGCATCTGAAATAACTTCACCGGAAGGAAATAGAAATGAAATCCCCACATTAGGAAAAGCAACTTTAAACAGCAAACTTTATTGGGCAATTTCAATCCCAGTCAATTCAACATGCACTTACATACCTTTGCTGGGGTGGAGGATTGTAACTTGGTGCTCTACTTTGCCAGGTATCTGCAACACAAAGAAACAAATATGAGTTACCATTTTATTAATACTGGTTCACCGTGTTAAACTGAGGAGAGGATCTGTCCAAACAAGGACCACCTGCAGGATTCTAGCGACTTGAAAATGTGCCGGTGTTGTCCCAATTGTCATTCAAATGTAGATTTCGGACATAAAAAAAAGTGCCATACAAGGATAACATAAAACAAAAACTGAGTACCAAAGGGTGAGGCTAAACCAGCAATTCCTTCATATGGTACGGAGTTAAATTTTTAGAAGTTTAAACTGAATCGATAACACTCACTACTAAAGCCTTAAGTACTCCTCAAGCTTTTCACTGAGCAAACAGTGCAAACAGCTTGTTTTTACTCCTAGAACAAATGACCCCTTTTACCGGTTTGTGGTATTTGGGCACCCTCCACCGCTTCCATGGACGTAAATACTATCGGAAATAAACAGCAGTATCACTTATGGTTACACCTGTTCCTTCAACTGCCCAGTAACCAGAAAAGTGACTTGAAGGATTATGCGGGACAAGAGAATAATAGGATTGAAGTCGCCAAAAATGCACTGCGCTTAAAACAGCTTACCTACTTCCCAGTTCAGTAGACAGACATCTAAACTAATTCATGATCATGAAAAAGGGAGAAGCAAGACCATTTCGAAGTGCTAAGTTACAAGAAAACTTAAGGCCCAGGCAGAGTGTGTGATCCAGATATGTAGAAATGTAATTCAAGAAAACAACATGCATGAGTTGACGTATTGAGATGTCCGCACTCTTGACCTAGTTAGGTGACAGGATAAAGACGGTGAGGGTTTCCCTTCGCTATGTGAGGAACTAGAATAGGCATAGATGGTAGGTTAGCACAACATTTCAGAGTGGGGCTTTACCTTAACGATAGTGTAGACTATTTAAACTTAACAAAACACAGCTAATGGGTCTCGTTCTGAGCCAACAGTCGACCAAAGTTGGTCACTTTATAGTGAGCTCTTACACATTTGTGCTTTATGTTCATTTCAGATTAACTCATTGTGTTTTTCTCCCACTCTTCGCAACTCAATCCAGGGACAGCAGAGGTGGTTTACCATTGCAGTCACAATCTGTACCTTCCTCTCAAACCCTTCCAGTGTATGAAGTTCTTGTCCTTTTCCCTCTGCAGCTGCCATCTTCAGATGGAGACAAAGCAAAGGTAAGACCGATTTCTCACCGTTCACTGCAGATGGGACTAGAAGAATAAGTTACTTACCTTCTGTAACGCCTTATCTGGTAGAGACATTCTAAGTGGAGATTCCTTATCTTAGAATTTCCCCCAGGCCTCAGTCTGGATCCAGAGAGTTTTCTCGAGCAGTATCCCCTGTGTGCCGTTATGTGGCTTTGGGCAGCTCCTTATCCATCATTGGCATTGTGTGCTCTGGATATAATGTTGCTAGACCTATATGAGTGTTGACCTATGTAAGGAAATGCCTCCTTGGCATGGTTGCCCCCTGACTTTTTGCCTTTGCTGATGCTATGTTTACAATTGAAAGTGTGCTGAGGCCTGCTAACCAGGCCCCAGCACCAGTGTTCTTTCCCTAACCTGTACTTTTGTATCCACAATTGGCAGACCCTGGCATCCAGATAAGTCCCTTGTAACTGGTACTTCTAGTACCAAGGGCCCTGATGCCAAGGAAGGTCTCTAAGGGCTGCAGCATGTCTTATGCCACCCTGGAGACCTCTCACTCAGCACAGACACACTGCTTGTCAGCTTGTGTGTGCTAGTAAGGACAAAACGAGTAAGTCGACATGGCACTCCCCTCAGGGTGCCATGCCAGCCTCTCACTGCCTATGCAGTATAGGTAAGACACCCCTCTAGCAGGCCTTACAGCCCTAAGGCAGGGTGCACTATACCATAGGTGAGGGTACCAGTGCATGAGCATGGTACCCCTACAGTGTCTAAACAAAACCTTAGACATTGTAAGTGCAGGGTAGCCATAAGAGTATATGGTCTGGGAGTCTGTCAAACACGAACTCCCCAGCACCATAATGGCTACACTGAAAGCTGGGAAGTTTGGTATCAAACTTCTCAGCACAATAAATGCACACTGATGCCAGTGTACATTTTATTGTAAAATACACCACAGAGGGCACCTTAGAGGTGCCCCCTGAAACTTAACCGACTATCTGTGTAGGCTGACTAGTTTTAGCAGCCTGCCACAAACCGAGACATGTTGCTGGCCCCATGGGGAGAGTGCCTTTGTCACTCTGAGGCCAGTAACAAAGCCTGCACTGGGTGGAGATGCTAACACCTCTCCCAGGCAGGAATTGTCACACCTGGCGGTGAGCCTCAAAGGCTCACCTCCTTTGTGCCAACCCAGCAGGACACTCCAGCTAGTGGAGTTGCCCGCCCCCTCCGGCCAGGCCCCACTTTTGGCGGCAAGGCCGGAGAAGATAATGAGAAAAACAAGGAGGAGTCACTGGCCAGTCAGGACAGCCCCTAAGGTGTCCTGAGCTGAGGTGACTCTGACTTTTAGAAATCCTCCATCTTGCAGATGGAGGATTCCCCCAATAGGGTTAGGATTGTGACCCCCTCCCCTTGGGAGGAGGCACAAAGAGGGTGTACCCACCCTCAGGGCTAGTAGCCATTGGCTACTAACCCCCCAGACCTAAACACGCCCTTAAACTTAGTATTTAAGGGCTACCCTGAACCCTAGAAAGTTAGATTCCTGCAACTACAAGAAGGACTGCCCAGCTGAAAACCCCTGCAGCGGAAGACCAGAAGACGACAACTGCCTTGGCTCCAGAAACTCACCGGCCTGTCTCCTGCCTTCCAAAGATCCTGCTCCAGCGACGCCTTCCAAAGGGACCAGCGACCTCGACATCCGCTGAGGACTGCCCCTGCTTCGAAAAGACAAGAAACTCCCGAGGACAGCGGACCTGCTCCAAGAAAGGCTGCAACTTTGTTTCCAGCAGCCTTGAAAGAACCCTGAAAGCTCCCCGCAAGAAGCGTGAGACTTGCAACACTGCACCCGGCGACCCCGACTCGGCCGGTGGCGATCCAACACCTCAGGAGGGACCCCAGGACTACTCTGATACTGCGAGTACCAAAACCTGTCCCCCCTGAGCCCCCACAGCGCCGCCTGCAGAGGGAATCCCGAGGCTTCCCCTGACCGCGACTCTTTGAACCTAAAGTCCCGACGCCTGGGAGAGACCCTGCACCCGCAGCCCCCAGGACCTGAAGGACCGGACTTTCACTGGAGAAGTGACCCCCAGGAGTCCCTCTCCCTTGCCCAAGTGGAGGTTTCCCCGAGGAATCCCCCCGTTGCCTGCCTGCAGCGCTGAAGAGATCCCGAGATCTCTCATAGACAAACATTGCGAACCCGACGCTTGTTTCTACACTGCACCCGGCCGCCCCCGTGCTGCTGAGGGTGAGATTTCTGTGTGGGCTTGTGTCCCCCCCGGTGCCCTACAAAACCCCCCTGGTCTGCCCTCCGAAGACGCGGGTACTTACCTGCAAGCAGACCGGAACCGGGGCACCCCCTTCTCTCCATTCTAGCCTATGTGTTTTGGGCACCACTTTGAACTCTGCACCTGACCGGCCCTAAGCTGCTGGTGTGGTGACTTTGGGGTTGCTCTGAACCCCCCAACGGTGGGCTACCTTGGACCAAGAACTGAACCCTGTAAGTGTCCTACTTACCTGGTAAAACTAACAAAAACTTACCTCCCCCAGGAACTGTGAAAATTGCACTAAGTGTCCACTTTTAAAACAGCTATTTGTCAATAACTTGAAAAGTATACATGCAATTTTGATGATTTGAAGTTCCTAAAGTACTTACCTGCAATACCTTTCGAATGAGATATTACATGTAGAATTTGAACCTGTGGTTCTTAAAATAAACTAAGAAAAGATATTTTTCTATATAAAAACCTATTGGCTGGATTTGTCTCTGAGTGTGTGTACCTCATTTATTGTCTATGTGTATGTACAACAAATGCTTAACACTACTCCTTGGATAAGCCTACTGCTCAACCACACTACCACAAAATAGAGCATTAGTATTATCTATTTTTACCACTATTTTACCTCTAAGGGGAACCCTTGGACTCTGTGCATGCTATTCCTTACTTTGAAATAGCACATACAGAGCCAACTTCCTACATTGGTGGATCAGCGGTGGGGTACAAGACTTTGCATTTGCTGGACTACTCAGCCAATACCTGATCACACGACAAATTCCAAAATTGTCATTAGAAATTGATTTTTGCAATTTGAAAAGTTTTCTAAATTCTTAAAAGACCTGCTAGGGCCTTGTGTTAGATCCTGTTTAGCATTTCTTTTAGAGTTTAAAAGTTTGTAAAAGTTTGAATTAGATTCTAGAACCAGTTGTAGATTCTTAAAAAGTATTCCAACTTTTAGAAGCAAAATGTCTAGCACAGATGTGACTGTGGTGGAACTCGACACCACACCTTATCTCCATCTTAAGATGAGGGAGCTAAGGTCACTCTGTAAAATAAAGAAAATAACAATGGGCCCCAAACCTACCAAAATACAGCTCCAGGAGCTTTTGGCAGAGTTTGAAAAGGCCAACCCCTCTGAGGGTGGCAACTCAGAGGAAGAGGATAGTGACTTGGAGGACAATTCCCCCCTACCAGTCCTATCTAGGGAGAACAGGGTCCCTCAAACCCTGACTCCTAAAATAATAGTCAGAGATGCTGGTTCCCTCACAGGAGAGACCAACACCTCTGAAATCACTGAGGATAGCCCCAGTGAAGAGGACATCCAGTTAGCCAGGATGGCCAAAAGATTGGCTTTGGAAAGACAGATCCTAGCCATAGAGAGGGAAAGACAAGAGATGGGCCTAGGACCCATCAATGGTGGCAGCAACATAAATAGGGTCAGAGATTCTCCTGACATGTTGAAAATCCCTAAAGGGATTGTAACTAAATATGAAGATGGTGATGACATCACCAAATGGTTCACAGCTTTTGAGAGGGCTTGTGTAACCAGAAAAGTGAACAGATCTCACTGGGGTGCTCTCCTTTGGGAAATGTTCACAGGAAAGTGTAGGGATAGACTCCTCACACTCTCTGGACAAGATGCAGAATCTTATGACCTCATGAAGGGTACCCTGATTGAGGGCTTTGGATTCTCCACTGAGGAGTACAGGATTAGGTTCAGGGGGGCTCAAAAATCCTCGAGCCAGACCTGGGTTGACTTTGTAGACTACTCAGTGAAAACACTAGATGGTTGGATTCAAGGCAGTGGTGTAAGTAATTATGATGGGCTGTACAATTTATTTGTGAAAGAACACCTGTTAAGTAATTGTTTCAATGATAAACTGCATCAGCATCTGGTAGACCTAGGACCAATTTCTCCCCAAGAATTGGGAAAGAAGGCGGACCATTGGGTCAAGACAAGGGTGTCCAAGACTTCAACAGGGGGTGACCAAAAGAAAGGGGTCACAAAGACTCCCCAGGGGAAGGGTGATGAGACAACCAAAACTAAAAATAGTAAAGAGTCTTCTACAGGCCCCCAAAAACCTGCACAGGAGGGTGGGCCCAGAGCCTCTTCACAAAACAATGGGTACAAGGGTAAAAACTTTGATCCCAAAAAGGCCTAGTGTCATAGCTGTAAACAGCATGGACACCAAACTGGAGACAAGGCCTGTCCCAAGAAAGGTTCCACTCCAAACTCCCATCCAGGTAACACTGGTATGGCTAGTCTCCAAGTGGGATCAACAGTGTGCCCAGAGCAAATCAGGGTCCACACTGAAGCTATTCTAGTTTCTGAGGGTGGGGTGGATTTAGCCACACTAGCTGTCTGGCCGCCTAACATGCAAAAATACAGACAGCAACTCTTAATTAATGGGACTAGAATAGAGGGCCTGAGGGATACAGGTGCCAGTGTCACCATGGTGACAGAGAAACTGGTTTCCCCTGGCCAATACCTGACGGGAAAAACTTACACAGTCACCAACGCTGACAATCAGAGAAAAGTACATCCCATGGCAATGGTTACTTTAGAATGGGGAGGGGTCAATGGCCTGAAACAGGTGGTGGTCTCCTCAAATATCCCAGTGGACTGTCTGCTTGGAAATGACCTGGAGTCCTCAGCATGGGCTGAGGTAGAACTAAAAACCCATGCAGCAATGCTGGGTATCCCTGAACTGGTGTGTGTGAAAACCAGAGCACAATGCAAGGCACAGGGTGAACAAGTAGAGCTGGAGTCTGGAAGAATGGCCCAGCCTACCAAGAGGAAAGGAAAGTCAGTTGGGAAACCAACTGCAACACAGCAAAAGAAAGGGAACCTCTCTTCTCAGGAAGAAGTTCTGCCCTCTGAGGGAACTGAGCCTTTGGAGCTTGAACCTTATCAGGTTGAGCTCTTAGGCCCAGGGGGACCCTCAAGGGAGGAGCTGTGTAAGGGACAAGAAACCTGTCCCTCTCTTGAAGGCCTTAGGCAGCAAGCTGCTGAAGAGTCCAAAGGCAAGAAAAATGGAACCCATAGGGTCTATTGGGAAGATGGACTCCTGTACACTGAGGCCAGAGACCCCAAACCTGGTGCCACTAGGAGAGTGGTAGTGCCTCAGCTGTTCAGAGAGTTCATCCTAACATTGGCCCATGACATTCCCCTTGCTGGACATTTGGGACAAACCAAGACGTGGGAGAGGTTAGTCAACCACTTCTACTGGCCCAATATGTCCAACATGGTTAAGGAGTTTTGCCTCTCCTGCCTCACCTGTCAAGCCAGTGGTAAGACAGGTGGGCATCCAAAGGCCCCCCTCATTCCACTTCCAGTGGTGGGGGTCCCCTTTGAAAGAGTGGGTGTGGACATAGTTGGTCCACTAGAACCTCCCACAGCCTCAGGAAATATGTATATCCTGGTAGTAGTGGATCATGCTACCAGGTATCCTGAAGCTATTCCCCTTAGGTCGACTACTGCCCCTGCAGTAGCCAAGGCCCTCATTGGTATCTTTACCAGAGTGGGTTTCCCTAAGGAGGTGGTGTCTGACAGAGGTACCAACTTCATGTCAGCATACCTAAAGCACATGTGGAATGAGTGTGGGGTGACTTATAAATTCACTACACCATACCATCCACAAACTAATGGCTTGGTTGAGAGATTCAACAAGACATTAAAAGGCATGATCATGGGGCTCCCAGAAAAACTCAAAAGGAGATGGGATGTCCTCTTGCCATGCCTGCTTTTCGCTTACAGAGAGGTGCCACAGAAGGGAGTAGGATTCTCACCCTTTGAACTTCTGTTTGGTCATCCTGTAAGGGGACCACTTGCCCTTGTTAAAGAAGGCTGGGAGAGACCTCTCCATGAGCCTAAACAGGACATAGTGGACTATGTACTTGGCCTTCGCTCTAGAATAGCAGAGTACATGGAAAAGGCAACCAAAAACCTTGAGGCCAGCCAACAGCTCCAGAAGTTTTGGTATGACCAAAAGGCTGCACTGGTTGAGTTCCAACCAGGGCAGAAAGTCTGGGTTCTGGAGCCTGTGGCTCCCAGGGCACTCCAGGACAAATGGAGTGGCCCTTACCCAGTACTAGAAAGGAAGAGTCAGGTCACCTACCTGGTGGACCTGGGCACAAGCAGGAGCCCCAAGAGGGTGATCCATGTGAACCGCCTTAAGCTCTTCCATGACAGGGCTGATGTCAATCTGTTGATGGTAACAGATGAGGATCAGGAGGCAGAGAGTGAACCTCTCCCTGATCTTCTGTCATCAGACCCAAAAGATGGCACAGTAGATGGAGTGATCTACTCAGACACCCTCTCTGGCCAACAGCAAGCTGATTGTAGGAGAGTCCTACAACAGTTTCCTGAACTCTTCTCCCTAACCCCTGGTCAGACCCACCTGTGTACCCATGATGTGGACACAGGAGACAGCATGCCTGTCAAGAACAAAATCTTTAGGCAGTCTGACCATGTTAAGGAAAGCATCAAGGTGGAAGTCCACAAGATGCTAGAATTGGGAGTAATTGAGCGCTCTGACAGCCCCTGGGCTAGCCCAGTGGTCTTAGTCCCCAAACCTCACACCAAAGATGGAAAGAAAGAGATGAGGTTTTGTGTGGACTACAGAGGGCTCAATTCTGTCACCAAGACAGATGCCCATCCAATTCCAAGAGCTGATGAGCTCATTGATAAATTAGGTGCTGCCAAATTTCTAAGTACCTTTGACTTGACAGCAGGGTACTGGCAAATAAAAATGGCACCTGGAGCAAAAGAAAAGACAGCATTCTCCACACCTGATGGGCATTATCAGTTTACTGTTATGCCCTTTGGTTTAAAGAATGCCCCTGCCACCTTCCAAAGGTTGGTGAATCAAGTCCTTGCTGGCTTGGAGTCCTTTAGCACAGCTTATCTTGATGATATTGCTGTCTTTAGCTCCACCTGGCAGGATCACCTGGTCCACCTGAAGAAGGTTTTGAAGGCTCTGCAATCTGCAGGCCTCTCTATCAAGGCATCCAAATGCCAGATAGGGCAGGGAACTGTGGTTTACTTGGGCCACCTTGTAGGTGGAGGCCAAGTTCAGCCACTCCAACCCAAGATCCAGACTATTCTGGACTGGGTAGCTCCAAAAACCCAGACTCAAGTCAGGGCATTCCTTGGCTTGACTGGGTATTACAGGAGGTTTGTGAAGGGATATGGATCCATTGTGACAGCCCTCACTGAACTCACCTCCAAGAAAATGCCCAAGAAAGTAAACTGGACTGTGGAATGCCAACAGGCCTTTGACACCCTGAAACAGGCAATGTGCTCAGCACCAGTTCTCAAAGCTCCAGATTATTCTAAGCAGTTCATTGTGCAGACTGATGCCTCTGAACATGGGATAGGGGCAGTTTTGTCCCAAACAAATGATGATGGCCTTGACCAGCCTGTTGCTTTCATTAGCAGGAGGTTACTCCCCAGGGAGCAGCGTTGGAGTGCCATTGAGAGGGAGGCCTTTGCTGTGGTTTGGTCCCTGAAGAAGCTGAGACCATACCTCTTTGGGACTCACTTCCTAGTTCAAACTGACCACAGACCTCTCAAATGGCTGATGCAAATGAAAGGTGAAAATCCTAAACTGTTGAGGTGGTCCATCTCCCTACAGGGAATGGACTTTATAGTGGAACACAGACCTGGGACTGCCCATGCCAATGCAGATGGCCTTTCCAGGTTCTTCCACTTAGAAAATGAAGACTCTCTTGGGAAAGGTTAGTCTCATCCTCTTTCGTTTGGGGGGGGGTTGTGTAAGGAAATGCCTCCTTGGCATGGTTGCCCCCTGACTTTTTGCCTTTGCTGATGCTATGTTTACAATTGAAAGTGTGCTGAGGCCTGCTAACCAGGCCCCAGCACCAGTGTTCTTTCCCTAACCTGTACTTTTGTATCCACAATTGGCAGACCCTGGCATCCAGATAAGTCCCTTGTAACTGGTACTTCTAGTACCAAGGGCCCTGATGCCAAGGAAGGTCTCTAAGGGCTGCAGCATGTCTTATGCCACCCTAGACACCTCTCACTCAGCACAGACACACTGCTTGTCAGCTTGTGTGTGCTAGTAAGGACAAAACGAGTAAGTCGACATGGCACTCCCCTCAGGGTGCCATGCCAGCCTCTCACTGCCTATGCAGTATAGGTAAGACACCCCTCTAGCAGGCCTTACAGCCCTAAGGCAGGGTGCACTATACCATAGGTGAGGGTACCAGTGCATGAGCATGGTACCCCTACAGTGTCTAAACAAAACCTTAGACATTGTAAGTGCAGGGTAGCCATAAGAGTATATGGTCTGGGAGTCTGTCAAACACGAACTCCCCAGCACCATAATGGCTACACTGAAAGCTGGGAAGTTTGGTATCAAACTTCTCAGCACAATAAATGCACACTGATGCCAGTGTACATTTTATTGTAAAATACACCACAGAGGGCACCTTAGAGGTGCCCCCTGAAACTTAACCGACTATCTGTGTAGGCTGACTAGTTTTAGCAGCCTGCCACAAACCGAGACATGTTGCTGGCCCCATGGGGAGAGTGCCTTTGTCACTCTGAGGCCAGTAACAAAGCCTGCACTGGGTGGAGATGCTAACACCTCTCCCAGGCAGGAATTGTCACACCTGGCGGTGAGCCTCAAAGGCTCACCTCCTTTGTGCCAACCCAGCAGGACACTCCAGCTAGTGGAGTTGCCCGCCCCCTCCGGCCAGGCCCCACTTTTGGCGGCAAGGCCGGAGAAGATAATGAGAAAAACAAGGAGGAGTCACTGGCCAGTCAGGACAGCCCCTAAGGTGTCCTGAGCTGAGGTGACTCTGACTTTTAGAAATCCTCCATCTTGCAGATGGAGGATTCCCCCAATAGGGTTAGGATTGTGACCCCCTCCCCTTGGGAGGAGGCACAAAGAGGGTGTACCCACCCTCAGGGCTAGTAGCCATTGGCTACTAACCCCCCAGACCTAAACACGCCCTTAAACTTAGTATTTAAGGGCTACCCTGAACCCTAGAAAGTTAGATTCCTGCAACTACAAGAAGAAGGACTGCCCAGCTGAAAACCCCTGCAGCGGAAGACCAGAAGACGACAACTGCCTTGGCTCCAGAAACTCACCGGCCTGTCTCCTGCCTTCCAAAGATCCTGCTCCAGCGACGCCTTCCAAAGGGACCAGCGACCTCGACATCCGCTGAGGACTGCCCCTGCTTCGAAAAGACAAGAAACTCCCGAGGACAGCGGACCTGCTCCAAGAAAGGCTGCAACTTTGTTTCCAGCAGCCTTGAAAGAACCCTGCAAGCTCCCCGCAAGAAGCGTGAGACTTGCAACACTGCACCCGGCGACCCCGACTCGGCCGGTGGCGATCCAACACCTCAGGAGGGACCCCAGGACTACTCTGATACTGTGAGTACCAAAACCTGTCCCCCCTGAGCCCCCACAGCGCCGCCTGCAGAGGGAATCCCGAGGCTTCCCCTGACCGCGACTCTTTGAACCTAAAGTCCCGACGCCTGGGAGAGACCCTGCACCCGCAGCCCCCAGGACCTGAAGGACCGGACTTTCACTGGAGAAGTGACCCCCAGGAGTCCCTCTCCCTTGCCCAAGTGGAGGTTTCCCCGAGGAATCCCCCCCTTGCCTGCCTGCAGCGCTGAAGAGATCCCGAGATCTCTCATAGACAAACATTGCGAACCCGACGCTTGTTTCTACACTGCACCCGGCCGCCCCCGTGCTGCTGAGGGTGAGATTTCTGTGTGGGCTTGTGTCCCCCCCGGTGCCCTACAAAACCCCCCTGGTCTGCCCTCCGAAGACGCGGGTACTTACCTGCAAGCAGACCGGAACCGGGGCACCCCCTTCTCTCCATTCTAGCCTATGTGTTTTGGGCACCACTTTGAACTCTGCACCTGACCGGCCCTGAGCTGCTGGTGTGGTGACTTTGGGGTTGCTCTGAACCCCCAACGGTGGGCTACCTTGGACCAAGAACTGAACCCTGTAAGTGTCCTACTTACCTGGTAAAACTAACAAAAACTTACCTCCCCCAGGAACTGTGAAAATTGCACTAAGTGTCCACTTTTAAAACAGCTATTTGTCAATAACTTGAAAAGTATACATGCAATTTTGATGATTTGAAGTTCCTAAAGTACTTACCTGCAATACCTTTCGAATGAGATATTACATGTAGAATTTGAACCTGTGGTTCTTAAAATAAACTAAGAAAAGATATTTTTCTATATAAAAACCTATTGGCTGGATTTGTCTCTGAGTGTGTGTACCTCATTTATTGTCTTGTGTATGTACAACAAATGCTTAACACTACTCCTTGGATAAGCCTACTGCTCGACCACACTACCACAAAATAGAGCATTAGTATTATCTATTTTTACCACTATTTTACCTCTAAGGGGAACCCTTGGACTCTGTGCATGCTATTCCTTACTTTGAAATAGCACATAGAGCCAACTTCCTACAACCTATATGGGACACAGTCAGTTTTTCACGACTTACCCCGCCAGAAGCGCAGAGCCATGAAGAACACTGACCACTGGTGCATCAGAACTAGGGACCTGAAAGGGAGGTTCCTGTCCCTAGAAATCAGTTTGCACAGTGGGGAGGATGGGTGGGTCGGTAAGGAACTTGCAACTAGAAAGTCTCTACCAGGTAATGTGTTAAAGGTAACTAATTTGTTCATCTGATAGAGACTTCTAGTTGCAGATTCCTTACCTTAGAATAGATACCCAAGCAATACCATCCCCCAAGGAGGGTCTGCAAACCAATATCATACTAGGAAGTCCTATAACTAAGTACGACACGACTTTCCGACATCACTTGACTGAATATTAACATTCAGGCTTTTCATGGCCTTCGCCTCCAGAAACATTCATTGAAAGGTTACGGAGGAAATAGTTCGTATTTTTGAACATTTTCAAGCCTGATGACACTTTTCCACACCACAACTGTGGGCACTCACATCGCCCATTAACACTGGATAACATCATCTACCTTAACCTCTGGCCTTGATAAAGTCTGTGAGACTAACACGGGTCAGCTGTATTTTGGACTTAAAATTTCTCGACAAGAATAAACCTCCATCAACTTCAATATCATGTTTTTGGACTTTGTACTGTTATACTTGGATGAACACTTTTTTTTTTTTTAAACTTGTGTGCCCTAGTATTTAAAGTTATGTCTATTTCTGACTGGCCTTCCAGTCAGCAATTTTGACATCCTTGGTGGTTGGATGTCACACCAGGTTGGCACCCACTCTGCACATCTTCATAAGGCCTCAGATTTTCTCCTTATAATTACATATACCCATTAGGATTGGATGTGCAAACCTATTTGGCATCAACCACTTTGTTTATTTTGTAAAATAGGAAGTCCTGCAGGACTGAATGGGTGAAGTACCCGTTCCTACAGACCAGACTGTCCAGGCAGTAGCATTTTGTAAACTTGTGCAGGAATACACATGTTGCTGCATGACAGATGTCCAGGACTGGAACTCCGCGGGCTAACGCAGTGGCTGCAGCTTTCGCTCTGGTACAATGAGCGCGCTAATCCTCCAGAGGTTGCTTCTTCGCCAATGCGTAGCACATTTTAATGCAGAGAACCCCCCGCCCCCCACCTAGAGATGGTTCTCTTATGCACTGTCCAACCTTTCTCCTCACCCACATACCCAACAAAGAGTTGATCATCCACCAGGAACTCTTCAGTACAATCAAGGCAGAATGCCAATGGTGGTCTTGGGTCCAGACGATGGAGTCTTTTTCCTTAGAAGGAAGAGGGAGTTCATAACCACCATATTCTAATAGCTATGGACTACATATGCCTATATAAATAAATGTTCTGATTATGTGTATATTCTAGTTATATATAGTTCTTTGGAAAATATGTATTGCTACTATGTCATAACAATACATTTCACACTCTTAAAACCTGTTTATGTAATATATATTTAAACTGAGTAAATATACATGTATGTACATATATGTGTGTGTGCATATGTGTATATACGGAAAATGTCACTTACCCAGTGTACATCTGTTTGTGGCCTGTTCCGCTGCAGATTCACGTGCTGTGCACTGTTCCTGCCATCTAGTGTTGGGCTCTGAGTGTTACAAGTTGTTTTTCTTCGAAGAAGTCTTAGAGTCACGGGACCGAGTGACTCCTCCCTTTCAGCTCCACTGAGCATGGGCATCGACTCCATCTTAGATTGTTTTCCCGCAGAGGGTAAGGTAGGAGTGATAGAGTGAGAATAGTAAAGATGTCCATGCAAAGGGATAGAGATGTATGTACAAAGTTGAGGTACAGGAATGTTTATTTACATATGTACAATTTTTAATTGCAACAGGCTCCCGGGGAGGTGGGAGGGCTTGCATGTGAATCTGCAGTGGAACATGCCACGAACAGATGTACACTGGGTAAGTGACATTTTACTTTCGGTGGCCTGTGTAGCTGCAGATACACATGCTGTGCAGAGACTAGAAAGCAGTTATTCTTCCCATAAGAGCGGTGGTTAGCATGTAGGAGTTGAAGATGTTCTTAGTACAGCTTGACCTACTGTGGCTTGTTGTGCTGCTAAAACATCTACACAATAATGTTTAGTAAATGTATATGGTGTTGACCAAGTAGCTGCTTTACATATTTCAGCCATTGGTATATTTCCTAAGGCGTCTATTGTATCCCCTTTTTTCCTTGTGGAATGTGCATTAGGTGCAACTAAGAATTGTCTTTTAGCTTTAAGGTAACATGTTTGGATGCATTTTACTATCCATCTTGCTAAACCTTGTTTTGAAATGGGGTTACCAGTATGAGGCTTTTGAGAAGCTACAAAAAGCGGTTTAGTTTTTCTGAATGGTTTTGTTCTATCTATGTAGTACATTTGAGCTCTTAATATCTAATGTATGTAGAGCTCTTTCTGCCACATAATCTGGCTGTGGGAAGACAACTGCTAGTTCCACTGTTTGATATGAAAAGGTGATACTACTTTAGGAAGAAATTTAGGGTTAGTTCGTAGTACGACTGTTTATGTACTTGTATGAACGGTTCTTCAATTGTAAAAGCTTGAATTTCACTAACTCTTCGCAATGATGTAATTGCGACTAGGAAGGAAACTTTCCATGTTAAGAATTGCACTTGACATGAGTGCATAGGTTCAAATGGTGGGCCCATAAGTCACATAAGCACTATGTTTAGATTCCACGAAGGCACTGGATGTGTTCTAGGTGGGATGATGCGATTTAAACCTTCCACAAAGGCTTTGATAATAGGAACTCTAAAAAGCTGTGCTGTATATTTTGCAAATATGCGGAAATTGCACTGAGATGTATTTATGGAAGAAAAAGCTAAATTTGATTTTTGTAAATGAAGCAACTAGCATACAATATCTTGTATTGATGCTGAAAGAGGGGCAATTTGTTTCGATTGACAGTAATATGCAAATCTTTTCCATTTGTTGGCATAGCACTGTCTGGTAGTGGGTTTTCTTGCTTGCTTAATTATTTCCATACATTCAGTTGGTAGTTGTAGATACCCACATTCTATGACCTCAGGAGCCAGATCGTTAGATTGAGTGTGTTGGGATTTGGGTGCCTGATCTGCCCTTTGTTTTGTGTCTAGAGATCTAGTCTGTTTGGGAGTTTGGAGTGTGGTACTACTGGCAGGTCTAATAGTGTTGTGTACCACAGCTGATGTGCCCACGTTGGCGCTATGAGTATCAGATTGAGCATGTTTTGACGTAGTTTGCCAACTAGAAATGGAATGAGTGGGAGAGGGGGACAGCGTAAGCAAATATCCCTGACCAATTGATCCATTGAGCATTGCCCTGGATAGGTGATGTGGTTATCTGGAAGCGAAGTTTTGGCATTTTGCGTTTTCGCTGGTGGCGAACAGATCTATGTCCGGTGTTCCACAGTGATGAAAGAATTTTTGAAGTACTTGAGGGTGAATCTCCCACTCGTGTGTCTGTTGATGATTTCTGCTGAGAACATCTTCTAATTGGTTGTGTATCCCTGGAATGTACTGTGCTACCAGGTGAATTTGGGTGTGTTATTACCCATTTCCAAATGTTTTGAGTTAGGAGGGAGAGTTGGGACGAATGTGTCCCTCCTTGATTGTTTAGATAATACATGGTGGTCATTGTAGGAAGTTGGCTCTGTATGTGCTATTTCAAAGTAAGGAATAGCATGCACAGAGTCCAAGGGTTCCCCTTAGAGGTAAAATAGTGGTAAAAAGAGATAATAATAATGCTCTATTTTGTGGTAGTGTGGTCGAGCAGTAGGCTTATCCAAGGAGTAGTGTTAAGCATTTGTTGTACATACACAGACAATAAATGAGGTACACACACTCAGACAAATCCAGCCAATAGGTTTTGTTATAGAAAAATATATTCTTAGTTTATTTTAAGAACCACAGGTTCAAATTTGACATGTGATAGCTCTTTTGAAAGGTATTGCAGGTAAGTACTCTAGGAACTTTGAATCATTACTTTAGCATGTATACTTTTTACATAAAACACAATAAGCTGTTTTAAAAGTGGACAGTGCAATTTTCACAGTTCCTGGGGGAGGTAAGTTATTGTTAGTTTTCACAGGTAAGTAAGTCACTTACAGGTTTGAGTTTTTGGTCCAAGGTAGCCCACCGTTGGGGGTTCAGAGCAACCCCAAAGTTATCACACCAGCAGCTCAGGGCCGGTCAGGTGCAAAGGTCAAAGAGGTGCCCAAAACACATAGGCTATAATGGAGAGAAGGGGGTGCCCCGGTTCCAGTCTGCCAGCAGGTAAGTACCCACGTCTTCGGAGGGCAGACCAGGGGGGTTTTGTAGGGCACCGGGGGGGGACACAAAGTAGCACAGAAAGTACACCCTCAGCAGCGCGGGGGCGGCCGGGTGCAGTGTGCAAACACGCGTCGGGTTTTCAATGGAAGTCAATGAGAGATCAAGGGATCTCTTCAGCGTCGCAGGCAGGCAAGGGGGGGGCTCCTCGGGGTAGCCACTCCTGCACAGAAGTTCCGTTTCTTTGGGGGCTGGGGGTGCAGGGTCTTTTCCAGCCGTCGGGAAATGGAGTTCAGGCAGTCGCGGTCAGGGCGAGCCTGGGGATTCCCTCTGCAGGCGTCACTGTGGGGGCTCAGGGGGGGACAACTTTGGTTACTCAGTCGTAGAGTCGCCGGAGGGTCCTCCCTGAGTTGGTTGTTCTCCACCAGTCGAGTCGGGGTCGCCGGGTGCAGTGTTGCAAGTCTCACGCTTCTTGCGGGGAGTTGCAGGGATCTTTAAATCTGCTCCTTGTAACAAAGTTGCAGTTCTTTTGGAGCAGTGCCGCTGTCCTCGGGAGTTTCTTGTCTTTTTCAAAGCAGGGCAGTCCTCGGAGGATTCAGAGGTCGCTGGTCCCTTGGAAAGCGTCGCTGGAGCAGGGTTCTTTGGAAGGCAGGAGACACGCCGGTAAGTCTGGGCCAAGGCAGTTGGTGTCTTCTGGTCTTCCTCTGCAGGGGTCTTTCAGCTCAGCAGTCCTCCTTCTTGTAGTTGCAGGAATCTAATTTCTAGGTTGAGGGAGAGCCCTTAAACACTAAATTTAAGGGCGTGTTTAGGTCTGGGGGGTTAGTAGCCAATGGCTACTAGCCCTGAGGGTGAGTACACCCTCTTTGTGCCTCCTCCCAAGGGGAAGGGGTCACATCCCTAATCCTATTGGGGGAATCCTCCATCTGCAAGATGGAGGATTTCTAAAAGTTAGAGTCACTTCAGCTCAGGACACCTTAGGGGCTGTCCTGACTGGCCAGTGACACCTCCTTGTTGCTTTCTTTGTTTCCTCCAGCCTTGCCGCCAAAAGTGGGGGCCGTGGCCGGAGGGGGCGGGCAACTCCACTAAGCTGGAGTGCCCTGCTGTGCTGTGACAAAGGGGTGAGCCTTTGAGGCTCACCGCCAGGTGTTACAGCTCCTGCCTGGGGGAGGTGTTAGCATCTCCACCCAGTGCAGGCTTTGTTACTGGCCTCAGAGTGACAAAGGCACTCTCCCCATGGGGCCAGCAACATGTCTCTAGTGTGGCAGGCTGCTGGAACCAGTCAGCCTACACATAGTCGGTTAAGTTTCAGGGGGCACCTCTAAGGTGCCCTCTGTGGTGTATTTTACAATAAAATGTACACTGGCATCAGTGTGCATTTATTGTGCGGAGGAGTTTGATACCAAACTTCCCAGTTTTCAGTGTAGCCATTATGGTGCTGTGGAGTTCGTGTAAAACAGACTCCCAGACCATATACTCTTATGGCTACCCTGCACTTACAATGTCTAAGGTTTTGCTTAGACACTGTAGGGGCACAGTGCTCATGCACTGGTACCCTCACCTATGGTATAGTGCACCCTGCCTTAGGGCTGTAAGGCCTGCTAGAGGGGTGTCTTACCTATACTGCATAGGCAGTGAGGCTGGCATGGCACCCTGAGGGGAGTGCCATGTCGACTTACTCATTTTGTTCTCACTAGCACACACAAGCTGGTAAGCAGTGTGTGTGTGCTGAGTGAGGGGTCTCCAGGGTGGCATAATACATGCTGCAGCCCTTAGACCCCTTCCCTGGCATCAGGGCCCTTGGTGCCAGAGGTACCAGTTACAAGGGACTTATCTGGATGCCAGGGTGTGCCAATTGTGGAATCAAAAGTACAGGTTAGGGAAAGAACACTGGTGCTGGGGCCTGGTTAGCAGGCCTCAGCACACTTTCAATTCAAAACATAGCATCAGCAAAGGCAAAAAGTCAGGGGGTAACCATGCCAAGGAGGCATTTCCTTACAGTCATGTTGTCTGTTTTGATCAAGACATTTTTGTGAATAAGGAGAATCTGAAAAGCTTTGAGTGCTAACCGCTCTAAGTGACGTATATGTAGCTGTTTGTGTTGGGCATCCCATTGTCCTTGAATGCTGTGATTGGCTGGGGAGCTCACCTCAACAACATTGATGCATCTGTTATAAGTATGGGCTGAGGCACAGGGTCTTGAAATGGCCGCCCTTTGTTTATATTTGTGGAATTCCACCACTGAAGTGATATGTATGTTTGGCGGTCTATCAACACTAGATCTTGAAGTTGATTCTGTGCTTGAAAACATTGTTGTGCAAGGCACTGTTGCAAAGGCCGCATGTTTAGTCTTGGATATAGAACAATTGCAATACAAGATGCCATCTTGCCCAATACTTTCAACACGAATTTGACAGTGTACTGCTGACCTGTCTGTATTTGTGCCAATATATTGTGAAATGCTTTTATTCTTTGCATATTTGGACTTGCAAGCGATTTTTGAGTATTTAGTATTGCCCCTAAATACTGTAGAATTTGTGCAGGTTGTAGTTGTGACTTTTGGTAGTTTGAGATCCCTAGGGTGTGCAGCGTTTGTATTACATAATGCGCATGGAATTGACACTGACTGATTTTATTAAGCAATCGTCTAGGTATGGAAAGACCTGAATGCGTTGTCTTAGGTAGGCTGCGACTACCGCCAGGCATTTTGTGAATACCCTCGGAGCTGTTATTCTGAAGGGTAACACTTTGAACTGATGCTTTCCTTGAATGACCAACCTGAAATATTTTCTGTGCGCAGGGATGGATGGGTTTGTGAAAATACGCATCTTTGAGGTCTAATGTTGCCATGAAATTGTGTTGAAGTAGTGGGATAACATCCTGTAGTGTCACCATATGAAAGTGTTCTGACAGGATGTAAAGATTGAGTTCGGAGATCTAATATTGGCCTTAAGGTCCCGTCCTTTTTGGGAATGAGAAAATACAGTGAGTAAACTCCAGAATGATTGGTTGAGTTTGTATCAATTCTAGGCAATAGCCATTGCGGATTATTGATAATACCCAGCTGGCTGTGGTAATGTTTAGCCAATTGTTGTGGAACTTTTGTAGTCTTCCCCCCACAGGGGAGGTGTGAATTGGGAAGGATTGGTACAAGTCACTGCTTACTTTGTTGGGAGGCTTGTTTTGATGTTTGATATTTTCCCCTGCCTCTGGGGTACTGGCCTCTAAGTGCTTTTGAAACCACCTCGTTGGTAGTGAGGTTGGTAGGCAGACTTTGGCTGTGAGGTGGATGCCTCAGCAGTTTGGGCTCTAAATCCACCTCTAAATTGAGGCTTACGAAAGGACTCCCTGTATTGTGTGGCATACAGTGCACCCATGGCTTTTGCGGTGTATGAATCCTTTTTCATCTTTTCAATTGCAGTGTCAACTTCTGGGCCGAAAAGTTGTTTTTAGTTGAATGCCATATTGAGCACTGCCTGTTGGATATCAGGCTTGAATCCTGAAGACCTAAGTCATGCAGGTCTACTTATGGTTCCAGGGGTACCATTTACAAGGGACTTATCCTGGTGCAAGGCCTGTGCCAATGGTGGGAACAAAGGTACAGTTTAGGGAAAGAACACTGGTGCTCCCCATGGGGAGAGTGCCTTTGTCACTCTGGCCAGGAACAAAGCCTGTACTGGGTGGAGGTGCTTCTCACCTCCCCCTGCAGGAACTCTAACACCTGGCAGTAAGCCTCAAAGGCTCACCACCTTTTGTTAAGCAGGCGTCGGGTTTTGTGTAGGATTCAATGGAGGGACCCGAGGGTCAATCTAGCGGTGCAGGCAGGGCACAGAGGGGCGTCTCAGGCCAGCCACCAACTGGGCTAGGCAGAGGATCACCTGGGGGTCCACTTCTGCACTGAGGTTTGGCTCCTTGTGGTCCTGGGGGCTGCGGGTGCAGTGCTTGGTCCAGGCGTCTGGTTCCTTGATACAAGCGGTCAGGGGGAGCCTCTGGATTCTCTGCATGCGTCGCTGTGGGGGTCCAGGGAGGTCGTCTTGTGCTACTCACGAGGTCGCAGTCGCCTGGGAGTCCTCCCTGTAGTGTTGGTTCTCTGGAGCTTGAGCCGGGGGTGTCGGGTGCAGAGGGTGAAGTCTCACGCTTCCAGCAGGAAGAGTGAAGTCTTTAGATGTTGCAAGAGAATTGCAAAGTTGTTGCTTGTTGTTGAGCAGAGCAGCTGCTCACAGGAGTTTCTAGGTCCTTAGGTTCAGGGCAGTCGCTGGTCCCTGTTGGATGTGTCGCTGTTGCAGTTTTTCGAGTCAGGAGACTGGCCGTTAAGGCTGGGGCCAAAGCAGTTGTCTTCCATCGTCTCTGCAGGGCTTTCAGGGTAGCAGTTCTTGTTTCAGGTTGCAGTAATCTGATTTCGCCCCAAAATACTGAACATAGGGGTGTGTTGAGGTCAGGAGGGCAGTAGCCAATGGCTACTGTCCTGGAGGATGGCTACATCCTCTTTGTGCCTCCTCCCTGAGGGGAGGGGTGCACATCCCTAATCCTACTGGGGGAATCTTCCAATCTCAAGACGGAGGATTTCTAAAGGCAGGGGTCACCTCAGCTCAGGACACCTTAAGGGCTGTCCTGACTGGTGGGTGACCCCTTTCTCATCTCCTTTGGACTTTGCCAGAAGTGAGGGATGTGTCCAGAGAAGCGGGCATCTCCACTAGCTGGGATGCCCTGGGGCGCTGTAACAGGTATGAGCCTTTGAGGCTCACCGCCAGGTGTTACAGTTCCTGCAGGGGGGAGGTGAGAAGAACCTCCACCCAGTGCAGTCTTTGTTCCTGGCCACAGAGTGACAAAGGCACTCACCCCATGTGGCCAGAAACCAGTCTGGTTGTGGCAGGAACTGTTCAGCCTAACACTAGGAGTCTGATTGGTATACAGGGGGCATCTCTAAGATGCCCTGTGTGTGCATTTTTCAATAAATCCCACACTGGCATCAGTGTGGATTTATTGTGCTGAGAAGGTGGATACCAAACTTCCCAGATTTCAGTGTAGCCATTATGGAATTGTGGAGTTTGTTTTTGACAGACTCTCAGACCATATACTCTTTATGGCTACCCTGCCCTCACAATGTCCAATATTTGGCTTAGACACTAAGAACATATTGCCCATGCAACTATGCCCTCATCTGTGGTATAGTGCACCCTGCCTTAGTGCTGTAAGTCCTGCTAGAGGGGTGACTTATCTATGCCACTGCAACTCTGGCTACTCACAGGGTCGCAGTCGCCGGGGAGTCCTCCCTGTAGTGTTGGTTCTCCGCAGGTCGAGCCGGGGGAGTCAGGTGCAGAGTGGAAAGTCTCATGCTTCCGGTAGGAAACGTGTGTTCTTTAAAAGTTGCTTCTTTGTTGCAAAGATGTTTCTTCTTTGGAGCAGAGCCGCTGCCCTCGGGAGTTCTTGGTCCTTTTAGATGCAGGGTAGTCCTCTGAGGCTTCAGAGGTCACTGGACCCTGTGGAACGCGTTGCTGTGGCAGTTTTTCTTGAAGTGAGGAGACAGGCCGGTAGAGCGGTGGCCAAAGCTGTTGGTGTCTGTCTTCTCTGCAGGGCTTTCAGGTCAGCAGTCCTTCGTCTTAGGTTGCAGGAATCTCGTTTCCTAGGTTCTGGGGAGCCCCTAAATACTGAATTTAGGGGGGTGTTTAGGTCTGGGGGGGCAATAGCCAATGGCTACTGTCCTTGAGGGTGGCTACACCCTCTGTGCCTCCTCCCTGAGGGGAGGGGAGCACATCCCTATTCCTATTGGGGGAATCCTCCAAAATCAAGATGGAGGATTTCTAAAAGTCAGAGTCACCTCAGCTCAGGACACCTTAGGGGTTGTCCTGACTGGCCAGTGACTACTCCTTGTTTTTCTCATGATCTCCCCTGGACTTGCTGCCAAAAGTGGGGGCTGTGTCCAAGGGGCGGGCATCTCCACTAGCTGGAGTGCCCTGGGGCATTGTAACACAAAGCCTGAGCCTTTGAGGCTCACTGCTAGGTGTTACAGTTCCTGCAGGGGGAGGTGTTAAGCACCTCCTCCCAGAGCAGGCTTTTGTTTGTCCTCAGAGAGCACAAAGGCCCTCACCACATGGGCTCAGAAACTCGTCTCAGCAGCAGGCTGGCACAGACCAGTCAGTCCTGCACTGAACAATTGGGTAAAATACAGGGTGCATCTCTAAGATGCCCTCTGTGTGCATTTTTTAATAAATCCAACACTGGCATCAGTGTGGGTTTATTATTCTGAGAAGTTTGATACCAAACTTCCCAGTATTCAGTGTAGCCATTATGGAGCTGTGGAGTTCGTTTTTGACAGACTCCAGACCATATACTCTTATGGCTACCCTGCACTTACAATGTCTAAGGTTTTGCCTAGACACTGTAGGGGCATAGTGCTCATGCACCTATGCCCTCACCTGTGGTATAGTGCTCCCTGCCTTAGGGCTGTAAGGACTGCTAGAGGGGTGTAAAGAAATGGCTCCCTGTTGCAGTTACCCCCCACTTTTTGCCTGATACTGATGCTGACTTGACTGAGAAGAGTGCTGGGACCCTGCTAACCAGGCCCCAGCACCAGTGTTCCTTCACCTAAAATGTACCATTGTATCCACAATTGGCACACCCTGGCATTCAGATAAGTCCCTTGTAACTGGTACTTCTAGTACCAAGGGCCCTGATGCCAAGGAAGGTCTGTAAGGGCTGCAGCATGTCTTATGCCACCCTAGAGACCCCTCACTCAGCACAGACACACTGCTTACAAGCCTGTGTGTGCTAGTGAGAACAAAATGAGTAAGTCGACATGGCACTCCCCTCAGGGTGCCATGCCAGCCTCTCACTGCCTATGCAGTATAGGTAAGACACCCCTCTAGCAGGCCTTACAGCCCTAAGGCAGGGTGCACTATACCATAGGTGAGGGTACCAGTGCATGAGCATGGTACCCCTACAGTGTCTAAACAAAACCTTAGACATTGTAAGTGCAGGGTAGCCATAAGAGTATATGGTCTGGGAGTCTGTCAAACACGAACTCCACAACACCATAATGGCTACACTGAAAACTGGGAAGTTTGGTATCAAACTTCTCAGCACAATAAATGCACACTGATGCCAGTGTACATTTTATTGTAAAATACACCACAGAGGGCACCTTAGAGGTGCCCCCTGAAACTTAACCGACTATCTGTGTAGGCTGACTAGTTCTAGCAGCCTGCCACAAACCGAGACATGTTGCTGGCCCCATGGGGAGAGTGCCTTTGTCACTCTGAGGCCAGTAACAAAGCCTGCACTGGGTGGAGATGCTAACACCTCTCCCAGGCAGGAATTGTCACACCTGGCGGTGAGCCTCAAAGGCTCACCTCCTTTGTGCCAACCCAGCAGGACACTCCAGCTAGTGGAGTTGCCCGCCCCCTCCGGCCAGGCCCCACTTTTGGCGGCAAGGCCGGAGAAAATAATGAGAATAACAAGGAGGAGTCACTGGCCAGTCAGGACAGCCCCTAAGGTGTCCTGAGCTGAGGTGACTCTAACTTTTAGAAATCCTCCATCTTGCAGATGGAGGATTCCCCCAATAGGGTTAGGATTGTGACCCCCTCCCCTTGGGAGGAGGCACAAAGAGGGTGTACCCACCCTCAGGGCTAGTAGCCATTGGCTACTAACCCCCCAGACCTAAACACGCCCTTAAATTTAGTATTTAAGGGCTACCCTGAACCCTAGAAAATTAGATTCCTGCAACTACAAGAAGAAGGACTGCCTAGCTGAAACCCCTGCAGCGGAAGACCAGAAGACGACAACTGCCTTGGCTCCAGAAACTCACCGGCCTGTCTCCTGCCTTCCAAAGATCCTGCTCCAGCGACGCCTTCCAAAGGGACCAGCGACCTCGACATCCTCTGAGGACTGCCCCTGCTTCGAAAAGACAAGAAACTCCCGAGGACAGCGGACCTGCTCCAAGAAAAGCTGCAACTTTGTTTCCAGCAGCTTTAAAGAACCCTGCAAGCTCCCCGCAAGAAGCGTGAGACTTGCAACACTGCACCCGGCGACCCCGACTCGGCTGGTGGCGATCCAACACCTCAGGAGGGACCCCAGGACTACTCTGATACTGTGAGTACCAAAACCTGTCCCCCCTGAGCCCCCACAGCGCCGCCTGCAGAGGGAATCCCGAGGCTTCCCCTGACCGCGACTCTTTGAATCTAAAGTCCCGACGCCTGGGAGAGACCCTGCACCCGCAGCCCCCAGGACCTGAAGGACCGGACTTTCACTGGAGAAGCGACCCCCAGGAGTCCCTCTCCCTTGCCCAAGTGGAGGTTTCCCCGAGGAACCCCCCCCTTGCCTGCCTGCAGCGCTGAAGAGATCCCGAGATCTCTCATAGACTAACATTGCGAACCCGACGCTTGTTTCTACACTGCACCCGGCCGCCCCCGCGCCGCTGAGGGTGAAATTTCTGTGTGGACTTGTGTCCCCCCCCGGTGCCCTACAAAACCCCCCTGGTCTGCCCTCCGAAGACGCGGGTACTTACCTGCAAGCAGACCGGAACCGGGGCACCCCCTTCTCTCCATTCTAGCCTATGTGTTTTGGGCACCACTTTGAACTCTGCACCTGACCGGCCCTGAGCTGCTGGTGTGGTGACTTTGGGGTTGCTCTGAACCCCCAACGGTGGGCTACCTTGGGCCAAGAACTGAACCCTGTAAGTGTCTTACTTACCTGGTAAAACTAACAAATACTTACCTCCCCTAGGAACTGTGAAAATTGCACTAAGTGTCCACTTTTAAAACAGCTATTTGTGAATAACTTGAAAAGTATACATGCAATTTTGATGATTTGAAGTTCCTAAAGTACTTACCTGCAATACCTTTCGAATGAGCTATTACATGTAGAATTTGAACCTGTGGTTCTTAAAATAAACTAAGAAAAGATATTTTTCTATATAAAAACCTATTGGCTGGATTTGTCTCTGAGTGTGTGTACCTCATTTATTGTCTATGTGTATGTACAACAAATGCTTAACACTACTCCTTGGATAAGCCTACTGCTCGACCACACTACCACAAAATAGAGCATTAGTATTATCTATTTTTACCACTATTTTACCTCTAAGGGGAACCCTTGGACTCTGTGCATGCTATTCCTTACTTTGAAATAGCACATACAGAGCCAACTTCCTACATTGGTGGATCAGCGGTGGGGTACAAGACTTTGCATTTGCTGGACTACTCAGCCAATACCTGATCACACGACAAATTCCAAAATTGTCATTAGAAATTGATTTTTGCAATTTGAAAAGTTTTCTAAATTCTTAAAAGACCTGCTAGGGCCTTGTGTTAGATCCTGTTTAGCATTTCTTTTAGAGTTTAAAAGTTTGTAAAAGTTTGAATTAGATTCTAGAACCAGTTGTAGATTCTTAAAAAGTATTCCAACTTTTAGAAGCAAAATGTCTAGCACAGATGTGACTGTGGTGGAACTCGACACCACACCTTACCTCCATCTTAAGATGAGGGAGCTAAGGTCACTCTGTAAAATAAAGAAAATAACAATGGGCCCCAAACCTACCAAAATACAGCTCCAGGAGCTTTTGGCAGAGTTTGAAAAGGCCAACCCCTCTGAGGGTGGCAACTCAGAGGAAGAGGATAGTGACTTGGAGGAAAATTCCCCCCTACCAGTCCTATCTAGGGAGAACAGGGTCCCTCAAACCCTGACTCCAAAAATAATAGTCAGAGATGCTGATTCCCTCACAGGAGAGACCAACACCTCTGAAATCACTGAGGATAACTCCAGTGAAGATGACCCCCTGTTAGCCAGGATGGTCAAAAGATTGGCTTTGGAAAAGCAGCTCCTAGCCATAGAAAGGGAAAGAAAAGAGATGGGCCTAGGTCCCATCGATGGTGGCAGCAACTTAAATAGGGTCAGAGATTCTCCTGACATCCTAAAAATCCCCAAAGGGATTGTAACAAAATATGAAGATGGTGATGACATCACCAAATGGTTCACAGCTTTTGAGAGGGCTTGTGTAACCAGAAAAGTAAACAGATCTCACTGGGGTGCTCTCCTTTGGGAAATGTTCACTGGAAAGTGTAGGGATAGACTCCTCACACTCTCTGGAAAAGATGCAGAATCTTATGACCTCATGAAGGGTACCCTGATTGAGGGCTTTGGATTCTCCACTGAGGAGTATAGAATTAGATTCAGGGGGGCTCAAAAATCCTCGAGCCAGACCTGGGTTGATTTTGTAGACTACTCAGTAAAAACACTAGATGGTTGGTTAACTGGAAATGAAGTGTGTGACTATGTTGGGCTTTATAATTTGTTTATGAAAGAACACATTCTAAGTAACTGCTTCAATGAAAAGTTGCATCAGTATCTGGTAGACCTAGGTCCAATTTCTCCCCAAGAATTGGGAAAGAAGGCAGACCACTGGGTCAAGACTAGGGTAACCAAAACTTCCACTGGGGGTGACCAAAAGAAAGGGGTTACAAAAACTCCCCAGGAGAAAGTGGGTGACACTAGAAACAAAGAAAAAGAGTCCTCTGTAGGCCCCCAAAAACCAGAACAGGTGGGTGGGCCCCAAGACACAACCCAAAACAAAGGTGGGTACCAGGGTAAGAACTGGGATGCCACTAAGGCATGGTGCCACAACTGTAAACAGTCTGGGCACCACACCAAGGACACTTCTTGTCCCAAAAACAAACCCCAGAACAAAATTCCAGGGGTAACCAGTGTAGCCATGGGAGATGACTCCTCAGATGAGGAGGTCTTCATAGCCTTCAACTGGAAACAGGGCCCAACAGGTGAGTTGGAGATTCCAGAGGGAAGTAGACACTTCCACCACCTACTGGTGAATGGAATCCCAACCACTGCCCTGAGAGACACTTGTGCCAGTCACACTATTGTGCATTACAGGCTGGTGCTCTCAAACCAGTACATCCCAGGTGAGACTGCCAGGGTAAGAGTTAGCCTAGACAGGGTCACTAAGAGGCCTGTGGCTTTAGTACCCATAGAAGTGGGTGGCACTCTTAGCTGGAGAAGGGTAGTAGTCAGTACAGACCTCCCCCTTGATTGTCTCCTTGGAAATGACTACCCAGAGGTTAGTCAGAGCCCAAGAGAGGAACTGGTCCAGTGCCAGTCCTCTCCCAAGGATTCTGGAAGTCCTGCCTCTGCAGTAAATGCAAGCAGGCCCCAGAAGAAGAAGAAAAGAAAACAGAGTAGGAAGGGTGGACAACCTTTAGCCAAGGTTACAGCAAGCCAAGGAGATTCTGCTCCAGTAGGGGAGAACTCCAAAAATGGCCCTGATAAAGTCCAACCTGACCCACAAGAAGTCCTGGCTAGTCAGGCAACTGTTAAACCTGAGTGGGTGGCTCCTCAGCTAACAGAAGAAAGAGTGGAGGAAGGGTGTTTACTACAAGATGTGGTAACCCCCCACTCTAATACAGCAGACAGGCAACCTGAACCCAAAGAGGCCTGTAACTTAGCCCCTTCCCTTTTAGGTGAAGAGCTAAAGGTGTGGTTCTGGGCACTGACAGCTGTCAGTGGCCTCTGCTGGGTGTTAGCCTTTATGGCTGCACTATCCTTAGCATGGTGGTCTGACCCCATGCCAAATAGCAAGTTAGGCCCCCTGACCCTATTGGTCATGGTGGGGTTACTCCAGCTCTGGGTAACCTCTCTGGGTAAGCTAGGGGTAACCCTGGCCAAGATAAGGTTAGCAGAGGTGGATACCTCTAAAACCAAAATAGAAAGAATGGGTGGAGACATTGAAGAGGCAGACAAGAGGCAATTCAGACTAGGTCCTATCACTGTGGAAGTAGGTCAGTTCCCCAAAGGGAATGACCTGAACAGAAGGATGTAAGGCAGAGTAGGCCCTGCAACTAACCAGCCTATTTCTCCTACTCTTCCTCGCCTGACAGACTAGGAAGACTCTCCCAGCTTGGGCTGAGTCTCCTGGCCTGTGGGCTGGGGGGGGCTTGTGTAAAGAAATGGCTCCCTGTTGCAGTTACCCCCCACTTTTTGCCTGATACTGATGCTGACTTGACTGAGAAGAGTGCTGGGACCCTGCTAACCAGGCCCCAGCACCAGTGTTCCTTCACCTAAAATGTACCATTGTATCCACAATTGGCACACCCTGGCATTCAGATAAGTCCCTTGTAACTGGTACTTCTAGTACCAAGGGCCCTGATGCCAAGGAAGGTCTGTAAGGGCTGCAGCATGTCTTATGCCACCCTAGAGACCCCTCACTCAGCACAGACACACTGCTTACAAGCCTGTGTGTGCTAGTGAGAACAAAATGAGTAAGTCGACATGGCACTCCCCTCAGGGTGCCATGCCAGCCTCTCACTGCCTATGCAGTATAGGTAAGACACCCCTCTAGCAGGCCTTACAGCCCTAAGGCAGGGTGCACTATACCATAGGTGAGGGTACCAGTGCATGAGCATGGTACCCCTACAGTGTCTAAACAAAACCTTAGACATTGTAAGTGCAGGGTAGCCATAAGAGTATATGGTCTGGGAGTCTGTCAAACACGAACTCCACAACACCATAATGGCTACACTGAAAACTGGGAAGTTTGGTATCAAACTTCTCAGCACAATAAATGCACACTGATGCCAGTGTACATTTTATTGTAAAATACACCACAGAGGGCACCTTAGAGGTGCCCCCTGAAACTTAACCGACTATCTGTGTAGGCTGACTAGTTCTAGCAGCCTGCCACAAACCGAGACATGTTGCTGGCCCCATGGGGAGAGTGCCTTTGTCACTCTGAGGCCAGTAACAAAGCCTGCACTGGGTGGAGATGCTAACACCTCTCCCAGGCAGGAATTGTCACACCTGGCGGTGAGCCTCAAAGGCTCACCTCCTTTGTGCCAACCCAGCAGGACACTCCAGCTAGTGGAGTTGCCCGCCCCCTCCGGCCAGGCCCCACTTTTGGCGGCAAGGCCGGAGAAAATAATGAGAATAACAAGGAGGAGTCACTGGCCAGTCAGGACAGCCCCTAAGGTGTCCTGAGCTGAGGTGACTCTAACTTTTAGAAATCCTCCATCTTGCAGATGGAGGATTCCCCCAATAGGGTTAGGATTGTGACCCCCTCCCCTTGGGAGGAGGCACAAAGAGGGTGTACCCACCCTCAGGGCTAGTAGCCATTGGCTACTAACCCCCCAGACCTAAACACGCCCTTAAATTTAGTATTTAAGGGCTACCCTGAACCCTAGAAAATTAGATTCCTGCAACTACAAGAAGAAGGACTGCCTAGCTGAAACCCCTGCAGCGGAAGACCAGAAGACGACAACTGCCTTGGCTCCAGAAACTCACCGGCCTGTCTCCTGCCTTCCAAAGATCCTGCTCCAGCGACGCCTTCCAAAGGGACCAGCGACCTCGACATCCTCTGAGGACTGCCCCTGCTTCGAAAAGACAAGAAACTCCCGAGGACAGCGGACCTGCTCCAAGAAAAGCTGCAACTTTGTTTCCAGCAGCTTTAAAGAACCCTGCAAGCTCCCCGCAAGAAGCGTGAGACTTGCAACACTGCACCCGGCGACCCCGACTCGGCTGGTGGCGATCCAACACCTCAGGAGGGACCCCAGGACTACTCTGATACTGTGAGTACCAAAACCTGTCCCCCCTGAGCCCCCACAGCGCCGCCTGCAGAGGGAATCCCGAGGCTTCCCCTGACCGCGACTCTTTGAATCTAAAGTCCCGACGCCTGGGAGAGACCCTGCACCCGCAGCCCCCAGGACCTGAAGGACCGGACTTTCACTGGAGAAGCGACCCCCAGGAGTCCCTCTCCCTTGCCCAAGTGGAGGTTTCCCCGAGGAACCCCCCCCTTGCCTGCCTGCAGCGCTGAAGAGATCCCGAGATCTCTCATAGACTAACATTGCGAACCCGACGCTTGTTTCTACACTGCACCCGGCCGCCCCCGCGCCGCTGAGGGTGAAATTTCTGTGTGGACTTGTGTCCCCCCCCGGTGCCCTACAAAACCCCCCTGGTCTGCCCTCCGAAGACGCGGGTACTTACCTGCAAGCAGACCGGAACCGGGGCACCCCCTTCTCTCCATTCTAGCCTATGTGTTTTGGGCACCACTTTGAACTCTGCACCTGACCGGCCCTGAGCTGCTGGTGTGGTGACTTTGGGGTTGCTCTGAACCCCCAACGGTGGGCTACCTTGGGCCAAGAACTGAACCCTGTAAGTGTCTTACTTACCTGGTAAAACTAACAAATACTTACCTCCCCTAGGAACTGTGAAAATTGCACTAAGTGTCCACTTTTAAAACAGCTATTTGTGAATAACTTGAAAAGTATACATGCAATTTTGATGATTTGAAGTTCCTAAAGTACTTACCTGCAATACCTTTCGAATGAGCTATTACATGTAGAATTTGAACCTGTGGTTCTTAAAATAAACTAAGAAAAGATATTTTTCTATATAAAAACCTATTGGCTGGATTTGTCTCTGAGTGTGTGTACCTCATTTATTGTCTATGTGTATGTACAACAAATGCTTAACACTACTCCTTGGATAAGCCTACTGCTCGACCACACTACCACAAAATAGAGCATTAGTATTATCTATTTTTACCACTATTTTACCTCTAAGGGGAACCCTTGGACTCTGTGCATGCTATTCCTTACTTTGAAATAGCACATACAGAGCCAACTTCCTACAAGGGGTGACTTACCTATGCCACAGGCAGTGTGAGGTTGGCATGGCACCCTGAGGGGAGTGCCATGTCAACTTAGTAATTTTCTCCCCACCAGCACACACAAGCTGGCAAGCAGTGTGTGCTGAGTGAGGGGTCCCTAGGGTGGCATAAGACCTGCTGCAGCCCTTAGAGACCTTCTAAGGGCTGCAGGGCCCTTGGTACCAGTTACAAGGGACTTACCTGGGTACCAGGGTTGTGCCAATTGTGGAGACAAAGGTACAGTTTAGGCGAAAGAACACTGGTGCTGGGGCCTGGTTAGCAGGGTCCCAGCACACTTCAGTCAAGTCAGCATCAGTATCAGGCAAAAAGTGGGGGGTAATTGCAACAGGGAGTCATTACCTTATAATGAGTGTCAAGCAATGACATCATCAGTACCAGAATCCTCCACTGCTTCAAAGTTAAGTGATAAATCATGGGGAGAATAGAAGCTGTCAATGTACACAGAAGTTAAATCCATTTAAGATTTTTTTTTTTTTTTAAACAAGAGTTAACAGAAGCTTGAAAGTCCATGAAGAAACATTTCTGCATAACCTTTCAATGTTGAAAAGACTTAGTTCTGGAAATAGTCCTTACTAGACAATGTGGGTATTTGTGGATGTCCCCTTGAGCCTTGTCTGTATGCATTTCCTGGATTGTAAGCTCCAGGAGGAGGGGCATTACTGTACTGTCCACTCCCTTGCCCTCTGTTGTCCTTCGGTATTACATGTCTGCAAAATAAGAAAAATAACATCCATTTAACAAACATGGTACACAAAGACAAGAAAAGGTCAGTCACCTTCAGAAACAATGAAACAATTTGATCATTCACAGCAACTGGGCCCAGGACTACCAAAAAAACAAAAACAAAAAACATGTATACAAAGGAATAGTTAATTACTTTTATTAATGTTCTATTCAAAATATACTGCAGCAACCTGCTGTGTAAAATCTGCGTAATATGCCTGAGGAGTTGTAGGAAGTTGAAATTGTACATTGTAAGGAAATGCCTCCTTGGCATGGTTGCCCCCTGACTTTTTGCCTTTGCTGATGCTATGTTTACAATTGAAAGTGTGCTGAGGCCTGCTAACCAGGCCCCAGCACCAGTGTTCTTTCCCTAACCTGTACTTTTGTATCCACAATTGGCAGACCCTGGCATCCAGATAAGTCCCTTGTAACTGGTACTTCTAGTACCAAGGGCCCTGATGCCAAGGAAGGTCTCTAAGGGCTGCAGCATGTCTTATGCCACCCTGGAGACCTCTCACTCAGCACAGACACACTGCTTGCCAGCTTGTGTGTGCTAGTGAGAACAAAACGAGTAAGTCGACATGGCACTCCCCTCAGGGTGCCATGCCAGCCTCTCACTGCCTATACAGTATAGGTAAGACACCCCTCTAGCAGGCCTTACAGCCCTAAGGCAGGGTGCACTATACCATAGGTGAGGGTACCAGTGCATGAGCATGGTACCCCTACAGTGTCTAAATAAAACCTTAGACATTGTAAGTGCAGGGTAGCCATAAGAGTATATGGTCTGGGAGTCTGCCAAACACGAACTCCACAGCACCATAATGGCTACACTGAAAACTGGGAAGTTTGGTATCAAACTTCTCAGCACAATAAATGCACACTGATGCCAGTGTACATTTTATTGTAAAATACACCACAGAGGGCACCTTAGAGGTGCCCCCTGAAACTTAACCGACTATCTGTGTAGGCTGACTAGTTTTAGCAGCCTGCCACAAACCGAGACATGTTGCTGGCCCCATGGGGAGAGTGCATTTGTCACTCTGAGGCCAGTAACAAAGCCTGCACTGGGTGGAGATGCTAACACCTCTCCCAGGCAGGAATTGTCACACCTGGCGGTGAGCCTCAAAGGCTCACCTCCTTTGTGCCAACCCAGCAGGACACTCCAGCTAGTGGAGTTGCCCGCCCCCTCCGGCCAGGCCCCACTTTTGGCGGCAAGGCCGGAGAAAATAATGAGAATAACAAGGAGGAGTCACTGGCCAGTCAGGACAGCCCCTAAGGTGTCCTGAGCTGAGGTGACTAACTTTTAGAAATCCTCCATCTTGCAGATGGAGGATTCCCCCAATAGGGTTAGGATTGTGACCCCCTCCCCTTGGGAGGAGGCACAAAGAGGGTGTACCCACCCTCAGGGCTAGTAGCCATTGGCTACTAACCCCCCAGACCTAAACACACCCTTAAATTTAGTATTTAAGGGCTACCCTGAACCCTAGAAAATTAGATTCCTGCAACTACAAGAAGAAGGACTGCCTAGCTGAAAAACCCCTGCAGAGGAAGACCAGAAGACGACAACTGCCTTGGCTCCAGAAACTCACCGGCCTGTCTCCTGCCTTCCAAAGATCCTGCTCCAGCGACGCCTTCCAAAGGGACCAGCGACCTCGACATCCTCTGAGGACTGCCCCCTGCTTCGAAAAGACAAGAAACTCCCGAGGACAGCGGACCTGCTCCAAGAAAAGCTGCAACTTTGTTTCCAGCAGCTTTAAAGAACCCTGCAAGCTCCCCGCAAGAAGCGTGAGACTTGCAACACTGCACCCGGCGACCCCGACTCGGCTGGTGGCGATCCAACACCTCAGGAGGGACCCCAGGACTACTCTAAGACTGTGAGTACAAAAACCTGTCCCCGCTGAGCCCCCACAGCGCCGCCTGCAGAGGGAATCCCGAGGCTTCCCCTGACCGCGACTCTCTGAAACCTAAGCCCCGACGCCTGGAAAAGACCCTGCACCCGCAGCCCCCAGGACCTGAAGGACCGGACTTTCACTGCAGAAGTGACCCCCAGGAGTCCCTCTCCCTTGCCCAAGTGGAGGTTTCCCCGAGGAAGCCCCCCCTTGCCTGCCTGCAGCGCTGAAGAGATCCCTTGATCTCTCATTGACTAACATTGCAAACCCGACGCTTGTTTCTACACTGCACCCGGCCGCCCCCGCGCTGCTGAGGGTGAAATTTCTGTGTGGGCCTGTGTCCCCCCCGGTGCCCTACAAAACCCCCCTGGTCTGCCCTCCGAAGACGCGGGTACTTACCTGCAAACAGACCGGAACCGGGGCACCCCCTTCTCTCCATTCTAGCCTATGTGTTTTGGGCACCACTTTGAACTCTGCACCTGACCGGCCCTGAGCTGCTGGTGTGGTGACTTTGGGGTTGCTCTGAACCCCCAACGGTGGGCTACCTTGGACCAAGAACTGAGCCCTGTAAGTGTCTTACTTACCTGGTTAACCTAACAAATACTTACCTCCCCTAGGAACTGTGAAAATTGCACTAAGTGTCCACTTTTAAAACAGCTATTTGTGAATAACTTGAAAAGTATACATGCAATTTTGATGATTTGAAGTTCCTAAAGTACTTACCTGCAATACCTTTCGAATGAGATATTACATGTAGAATTTGAACCTGTGGTTCTTAAAATAAACTAAGAAAAGATATTTTTCTATACAAAAACCTATTGGCTGGATTTGTCTCTGAGTGTGTGTACCTCATTTATTGTCTGTGTATGTACAACAAATGCTTAACACTACTCCTTGGATAAGCCTACTGCTCGACCACACTACCACAAAATAGAGCATTAGTATTATCTATTTTTACCACTATTTTACCTCTAAGGGGAACCCTTGGACTCTGTGCATGCTATTCCTTACTTTGAAATAGCACATACAGAGCCAACTTCCTACATACATACAGAGCCAAAGTAAGAAATAGTGTGCACAGAGTCCAAGGGTTCCCCTTAGAGGTAAGATAATGGCGCAATTAGATAATACTAATGCTCCATTTTGTGGTAGTGTGGTCAAGCAGTAGGCTTATCAGAGGGTAGTGTTAAGCATTTGTTGTGCACACAGGCAGTAAATGAGGAACACACACTTACTCCAGGCCAATAGGTTTTAATATAGAAAAATATATGTTCTAAAATAAATTTAGAAAATATATTTTTCTATGTAAAAACTATTGGCCTGGAGTTATGTCTGAGTGCGAGATCCTCATTTATCGCCTGCGTGTACAACAAATGCTTAACACTACCCTCTGATAAGCCTACTGCTCGACCACACTACGACAAAATAGTGCATTAGTATTATCTAATTTTGCCATTGTTAACCTCTAAGGGGAACACTTGGACTCTGCACACTCTCTCACTTTGAGATAGTATATACAGAGCCAATGTAGGAAGTTGGCTCTGTATGTGTTATTTCAAAGTAAGGAATAGCATGCACAGAGTCCAAGGGTTCCCCTTAGAGGTAAAATAGTGGTAAAAATAGATAATACTAATGCTCTATTTTGTGGTAGTGTGGTCGAGCAATAGGCTTATCCAAGGAGTAGTGTTAAGCATTTGTTGTACATACACATAGACAATAAATGAGGTACACACACTCAGAGACAAATCCAGCCAATAGGTTTTTATATAGAAAAATATCTTTTCTTAGTTTATTTTAAGAACCACAGGTTCAAATTCTACATGTAATATCTCATTCGAAAGGTATTGCAGGTAAGTACTTTAGGAACTTCAAATCATCAAAATTGCATGTATACTTTTCAAGTTATTCGCAAATAGCTGTTTTAAAAGTGGACACTTAGTGCAATTTTCACAGTTCCTAGGGGAGGTAAGTATTTGTTAGGTTAACCAGGTAAGTAAGACACTTACAGGGCTTAGTTCTTGGTCCAAGGTAGCCCACCGTTGGGGGTTCAGAGCAACCCCAAAGTCACCACACCAGCAGCTCAGGGCCGGTCAGGTGCAGAGTTCCAAGTGGTGCCCAAAACACATAGGCTAGAATGGAGAGAAGGGGGTGCCCCGGTTCTGGTCTGCTTGCAGGTAAGTACCCGCGTTTTCGGAGGGCAGACCAGGGGGGTTTTGTAGGGCACCGGGGGGGACACAAGTCCACACAGAAATTTCACCCTCAGCAGCGCGGGGGGCGGCCGGGTGCAGTGTAGGAACAGGCGTCGGGTTCGCAATGTTAGTCTATGAGAGATCTCGGGATCTCTTCAGCGCTGCAGGCAGGCAAGGGGGGGATTCCTCGGGGAAACCTCCACTTGGGCAAGGGAGAGGGACTCCTGGGGGTCACTTCTCCAGTGAAAGTCCGGTCCTTCAGGTCCTGGGGGCTGCGGGTGCAGGGTCTCTCCCAGGCGTCGGGACTTTAGGTTCAAAGAGTCGCGGTCAGGGGAAGCCTCGGGATTCCCTCTGCAGGCGGCGCTGTGGGGGCTCAGGGGGGACAGGTTTTGGTACTCACAGTATCAGAGTAGTCCTGGGGTCCCTCCTGAGGTGTTGGATCGCCACCAGCCGAGTCGGGGTCGCCGGGTGCAGTGTTGCAAGTCTCACGCTTCTTGCGGGGAGCTTGCAGGGTTCTTTAAAGTCGCTGGAAACAAAGTTGCAGCTTTTCTTGGAGCAGGTCCGCTGTCCTCGGGAGTTTCTTGTCTTTTCGAAGCAGGGGCAGTCCTCAGCGGATGTCGAGGTCGCTGGTCCCTTTGGAAGGCGTCGCTGGAGCAGGATCTTTGGAAGGCAGGAGACAGGCCGGTGAGTTTCTGGAGCCAAGGCAGTTGTCGTCTTCTGGTCTTCCTCTGCAGGGGTTTTCAGCTAGGCAGTCCTTCTTCTTGTAGTTGCAGGAATCTAATTTTCTAGGGTTCAGGGTAGCCCTTAAATACTAAATTTAAGGGCGTGTTTAGGTCTGGGGGGTTAGTAGCCAATGGCTACTAGCCCTGAGGGTGGGTACACCCTCTTTGTGCCTCCTCCCAAGGGGAGGGGGTCACAATCCTAACCCTATTGGGGGAATCCTCCATCTGCAAGATGGAGGATTTCTAAAAGTTAGAGTCACTTCAGCTCAGGACACCTTAGGGGCTGTCCTGACTGGCCAGTGACTCCTCCTTGTTTTTCTCATTATTTTCTCCGGCCTTGCCGCCAAAAGTGGGGCCTGGCCGGAGGGGGCGGGCAACTCCACTAGCTGGAGTGTCCTGCTGGGTTGGCACAAAGGAGGTGAGCCTTTGAGGCTCACCGCCAGGTGTGACAATTCCTGCCTGGGGGAGGTGTTAGCATCTCCACCCAGTGCAGGCTTTGTTACTGGCCTCAGAGTGACAAAGGCACTCTCCCCATGGGGCCAGCAACATGTCTCGGTTTGTGGCAGGCTGCTAAAACTAGTCAACCTACACCGATAGTCGGTTAAGTTTCAGGGGGCACCTCTAAGGTGCCCTCTGTGGTGTATTTTACAATAAAATGTACACTGGCATCAGTGTGCATTTATTGTGCTGAGAAGTTTGATACCAAACTTCCCAGTTTTCAGTGTAGCCATTATGGTGCTGTGGAGTTCGTGTAAAACAGACTCCCAGACCATATACTCTTATGGCTACCCTGCACTTACAATGTCTAAGGTTTTGTTTAGACACTGTAGGGGCACAGTGCTCATGCACTGGTACCCTCACCTATGGTATAGTGCACCCTGCCTTAGGGCTGTAAGGCCTGCTAGAGGGGTGTCTTACCTATACTGCATAGGCAGTGAGAGGCTGGCATGGCACCCTGAGGGGAGTGCCATGTCGACTTACTCATTTTGTTCTCACTAGCACACACAGGCTTGTAAGCAGTGTGTCTGTGCTGAGTGAGGGGTCTCTAGGGTGGCATAAGACATGCTGCAGCCCTTAGAGACCTTCCTTGGCATCAGGGCCCTTGGTACTAGAAGTACCAGTTACAAGGGACTTATCTGAATGCCAGGGTGTGCCAATTGTGGATACAATGGTACATTTTAGGTGAAGGAACACTGGTGCTGGGGCCTGGTTAGCAGGGTCCCAGCACTCTTCTCAGTCAAGTCAGCATCAGTATCAGGCAAAAAGTGGGGGGTAACTGCAACAGGGAGCCATTTCTTTACACAAGCCCCCCCCAGCCCACAGGCCAGGAGACTCAGCCCAAGCTGGGAGAGTCTTCCTAGTCTGTCAGGCGAGGAAGAGTAGGAGAAATAGGCTGGTTAGTTGCAGGGCCTACTCTGCCTTACATCCTTCTGTTCAGGTCATTCCCTTTGGGGAACTGACCTACTTCCACAGTGATAGGACCTAGTCTGAATTGCCTCTTGTCTGCCTCTTCAATGTCTCCACCCATTCTTTCTATTTTGGTCTTAGAGGTATCCACCTCTGCTAACCTTATCTTGGCCAGGGTTACCCCTAGCTTACCCAGAGAGGTTACCCAGAGCTGGAGTAACCCCACCATGACCAATAGGGTCAGGGGGCCTAACTTGCTATTTGGCATGGGGTCAGACCACCATGCTAAGGATAGTGCAGCTATAAAGGCTAACACCCAGCAGAGGCCACTGACAGCTGTCAGTGCCCAGAACCACACCTTTAGCTCTTCACCTAAAAGGGAAGGGGCTAAGTTACAGGCTTCTTTGGGTTCAGGTTGCCTGTCTGCTGTATTAGAGTGGGGGGTTACCACATCTTGTAGTAAACACCCTTCTTCCACTCTTTCTTCTGTTAGCTGAGGAGCCACCCACTCAGGTTTAACAGTTGCCTGACTAGCCAGGACTTCTTGTGGGTCAGGTTGGACTTTATCAGGGCCATTTTTGGAGTTCTCCCCTACTGGAGCAAAATCTCCTTGGCTTGCTGTAACCTTGGCTAAAGGTTGTCCACCCTTCCTACTCTGTTTTCTTTTCTTCTTCTTCTGGGGCCCGCTTGTATTTACTGCAGAGGCAGGACTTCCAGAATCCTTGGGAGAGGACTGGCACTGGACCAGTTTCTCTCTTGGGCTCTGACTAACCTCTGGGTAGTCATTTCCAAGGAGACAATCAAGGGGGAGGTCTGTACTGACTACTACCCTTCTCCAGCTAAGAGTGCCACCCACTTCTATGGGCACTAAAGCCACAGGCCTCTTAGTGACCCTGTCTAGGCTAACTCTTACCCTGGCAGTCTCACCTGGGATGTACTGGTTTGAGAGCACCAGCCTGTCATGCACAATAGTGTGACTGGCACAAGTGTCTCTCAGGGCAGTGGTTGGGATTCCATTCACCAGTAGGTGGTGGAAGTGTCTACTTCCCTCTGGAATCTCCAACTCACCTGTTGGGCCCTGTTTCCAGTTGAAGGCTAGGAAGACCTCCTCATCTGAGGAGTCATCTCCCATGGCTACACTGGTTACCCCTGGAATTTTGTTCTGGGGTTTGTTTTTGGGACAAGAAGTGTCCTTGGTGTGGTGCCCAGACTGTTTACAGTTGTGGCACCATGCCTTAGTGGCATCCCAGTTCTTACCCTGGTACCCACCTTTGTTTTGGGTTGTGTCTTGGGGCCCACCCACCTGTTCTGGTTTTTGGGGGCCTACAGAGGACTCTTTTTCTTTGTTTCTAGTGTCACCCACTTTCTCCTGGGGAGTTTTTGTAACCCCTTTCTTTTGGTCACCCCCAGTGGAAGTTTTGGTTACCCTAGTCTTGACCCAGTGGTCTGCCTTCTTTCCCAATTCTTGGGGAGAAATTGGACCTAGGTCTACCAGATACTGATGCAACTTTTCATTGAAGCAGTTACTTAAAATGTGTTCTTTCATAAACAAATTATAAAGCCCAACATAGTCACACACTTCATTTCCAGTTAACCAACCATCTAGTGTTTTTACTGAGTAGTCTACAAAATCAACCCAGGTCTGGCTCGAGGATTTTTGAGCCCCCCTGAATCTAATTCTATACTCCTCAGTGGAGAATCCAAAGCCCTCAATCAGGGTACCCTTCATGAGGTCATAAGATTCTGCATCTTTTCCAGAGAGTGTGAGGAGTCTATCCCTACACTTTCCAGTGAACATTTCCCAAAGGAGAGCACCCCAGTGAGATCTGTTTACTTTTCTGGTTACACAAGCCCTCTCAAAAGCTGTGAACCATTTGGTGATGTCATCACCATCTTCATATTTTGTTACAATCCCTTTGGGGATTTTTAGGATGTCAGGAGAATCTCCGACCCTATTTAAGTTGCTGCCACCATCGATGGGACCTAGGCCCATCTCTTTTCTTTCCCTTTCTATGGCTAGGAGCTGCTTTTCCAAAGCCAATCTTTTGGCCATCCTGGCTAACTGGATGTCCTCTTCACTGGGGCTATCCTCAGTGATTTCAGAGGTGTTGGTCTCTCCTGTGAGGGAACCAGCATCTCTGACTATTATTTTTGGAGTCAGGGTTTGAGGGACCCTGTTCTCCCTAGATAGGACTGGTAGGGGGGAATTGTCCTCCAAGTCACTATCCTCTTCCTCTGAGTTGCCACCCTCAGAGGGGTTGGCCTTTTCAAACTCTGCCAAAAGCTCCTGGAGCTGTATTTTGGTAGGTTTGGGGCCCATTGTTATTTTCTTTATTTTACAGAGTGACCTTAGCTCCCTCATCTTAAGATGGAGGTAAGGTGTGGTGTCGAGTTCCACCACAGTCACATCTGTGCTAGACATTTTGCTTCTAAAAGTTGGAATACTTTTTAAGAATCTACAACTGGTTCTAGAATCTAATTCAAACTTTTACAAACTTTTAAACTCTAAAAGAAATGCTAAACAGGATCTAACACAAGGCCCTAGCAGGTCTTTTAAGAATTTAGAAAACTTTTCAAATTGCAAAAATCAGTTTCTAATGACAATTTTGGAATTTGTCGTGTGATCAGGTATTGGCCGAGTAGTCCAGCAAATGCAAAGTCTTGTACCCCACCGCTGATCCACCAATGTAGGAAGTTGGCTCTGTATGTGTTATTTCAAAGTAAGGAATAGCATGCACAGAGTCCAAGGGTTCCCCTTAGAGGTAAAATAGTGGTAAAAATAGATAATACTAATGCTCTATTTTGTGGTAGTGTGGTCGAGCAATAGGCTTATCCAAGGAGTAGTGTTAAGCATTTGTTGTACATACACATAGACAATAAATGAGGTACACACACTCAGAGACAAATCCAGCCAATAGGTTTTTATATAGAAAAATATCTTTTCTTAGTTTATTTTAAGAACCACAGGTTCAAATTCTACATGTAATATCTCATTCGAAAGGTATTGCAGGTAAGTACTTTAGGAACTTCAAATCATCAAAATTGCATGTATACTTTTCAAGTTATTCGCAAATAGCTGTTTTAAAAGTGGACACTTAGTGCAATTTTCACAGTTCCTAGGGGAGGTAAGTATTTGTTAGGTTAACCAGGTAAGTAAGACACTTACAGGGCTTAGTTCTTGGTCCAAGGTAGCCCACCGTTGGGGGTTCAGAGCAACCCCAAAGTCACCACACCAGCAGCTCAGGGCCGGTCAGGTGCAGAGTTCCAAGTGGTGCCCAAAACACATAGGCTAGAATGGAGAGAAGGGGGTGCCCCGGTTCCGGTCTGCTTGCAGGTAAGTACCCGCGTTTTCGGAGGGCAGACCAGGGGGGTTTTGTAGGGCACCGGGGGGGACACAAGTCCACACAGAAATTTCACCCTCAGCAGCGCGGGGGCGGCCGGGTGCAGTGTAGGAACAGGCGTCGGGTTCGCAATGTTAGTCTATGAGAGATCTCGGGATCTCTTCAGCGCTGCAGGCAGGCAAGGGGGGGATTCCTCGGGGAAACCTCCACTTGGGCAAGGGAGAGGGACTCCTGGGGGTCACTTCTCCAGTGAAAGTCCGGTCCTTCAGGTCCTGGGGGCTGCGGGTGCAGGGTCTCTCCCAGGCGTCGGGACTTTAGGTTCAAAGAGTCGCGGTCAGGGGAAGCCTCGGGATTCCCTCTGCAGGCGGCGCTGTGGGGGCTCAGGGGGGACAGGTTTTGGTACTCACAGTATCAGAGTAGTCCTGGGGTCCCTCCTGAGGTGTTGGATCGCCACCAGCCGAGTCGGGGTCGCCGGGTGTAGTGTTGCAAGTCTCACGCTTCTTGCGGGGAGCTTGCAGGGTTCTTTAAAGTCGCTGGAAACAAAGTTGCAGCTTTTCTTGGAGCAGGTCCGCTGTCCTCGGGAGTTTCTTGTCTTTTCGAAGCAGGGGCAGTCCTCAGCGGATGTCGAGGTCGCTGGTCCCTTTGGAAGGCGTCGCTGGAGCAGGATCTTTGGAAGGCAGGAGACAGGCCGGTGAGTTTCTGGAGCCAAGGCAGTTGTCGTCTTCTGGTCTTCCTCTGCAGGGGTTTTCAGCTAGGCAGTCCTTCTTGTAGTTGCAGGAATCTAATTTTCTAGGGTTCAGGGTAGCCCTTAAATACTAAATTTAAGGGCGTGTTTAGGTCTGGGGGGTTAGTAGCCAATGGCTACTAGCCCTGAGGGTGGGTACACCCTCTTTGTGCCTCCTCCCAAGGGGAGGGGGTCACAATCCTAACCCTATTGGGGGAATCCTCCATCTGCAAGATGGAGGATTTCTAAAAGTTAGAGTCACTTCAGCTCAGGACACCTTAGGGGCTGTCCTGACTGGCCAGTGACTCCTCCTTGTTTTTCTCATTATTTTCTCCGGCCTTGCCGCCAAAAGTGGGGCCTGGCCGGAGGGGGGCGGGCAACTCCACTAGCTGGAGTGTCCTGCTGGGTTGGCACAAAGGAGGTGAGCCTTTGAGGCTCACCGCCAGGTGTGACAATTCCTGCCTGGGGGAGGTGTTAGCATCTCCACCCAGTGCAGGCTTTGTTACTGGCCTCAGAGTGACAAAGGCACTCTCCCCATGGGGCCAGCAACATGTCTCGGTTTGTGGCAGGCTGCTAAAACTAGTCAACCTACACCGATAGTCGGTTAAGTTTCAGGGGGCACCTCTAAGGTGCCCTCTGTGGTGTATTTTACAATAAAATGTACACTGGCATCAGTGTGCATTTATTGTGCTGAGAAGTTTGATACCAAACTTCCCAGTTTTCAGTGTAGCCATTATGGTGCTGTGGAGTTCGTGTTTGACAGACTCCCAGACCATATACTCTTATGGCTACCCTGCACTTACAATGTCTAAGGTTTTGTTTAGACACTGTAGGGGCACAGTGCTCATGCACTGGTACCCTCACCTATGGTATAGTGCACCCTGCCTTAGGGCTGTAAGGCCTGCTAGAGGGGTGTCTTACCTATACTGCATAGGCAGTGAGAGGCTGGCATGGCACCCTGAGGGGAGTGCCATGTCGACTTACTCATTTTGTTCTCACTAGCACACACAGGCTTGTAAGCAGTGTGTCTGTGCTGAGTGAGGGGTCTCTAGGGTGGCATAAGACATGCTGCAGCCCTTAGAGACCTTCCTTGGCATCAGGGCCCTTGGTACTAGAAGTACCAGTTACAAGGGACTTATCTGAATGCCAGGGTGTGCCAATTGTGGATACAATGGTACATTTTAGGTGAAGGAACACTGGTGCTGGGGCCTGGTTAGCAGGGTCCCAGCACTCTTCTCAGTCAAGTCAGCATCAGTATCAGGCAAAAAGTGGGGGGTAACTGCAACAGGGAGCCATTTCTTTACAGCCAACTTCTAGCCTCTTTTCTTCTTTGTCCAGAGGTGCTGTAATAGGCGCTGACGGACTCTTCGAAGGTCTATGCGCAGCCTGAGTTATTACGGAGTCTGGTTTCAGATTCCCCGTTAGGCATCTTCAGGGGCTTTATACCTTTTATCCAATCTTGGTAAGACAGCAGTGACAGTAGCTGGGTTCTTCATCACCTTTAGAACCTCCTCCCAAATGTAATTTACTATAGGCATGGATCACACATTTCTCTGAAAGGGCTTGTTTAGATGGCATTGGCAGCGCAAATCGTTTTGCTGCTCTTTCCAGCAGATTATGGAAACCCCCTGTGTCTTCTGCACCTGACCGGCCCGGAGCTGCTGGTGTGGTAACTTTGGGGTTGTCTTGCACCCCCAACTCTGGGCTGCCTATGCCCCAGGACTGAGACTTGTAAGTGTTTTACTTACCTCACAAACTAGCCTTTACTTACCTCCCCCAGGAACTGTTGAGGTGATCAAGATGACTGCATTGGAAGTATATCCTTGTCCCATTCAGAATGTGTCTTGGAGCTCCTATTCTTTCATCTTCCAAGGAGTCTGTAACCTGTACAAAAGCTCTCTGCGGGGTGCCTCTCACTAATATTGGCGAAGACATAGTCCTTGGCGCTGGGGTATAGGGATAATGCAGGTCGGAAGAGATTACCCCTGTGGTGTTGACTGAAATCTTTTTTACAGTCTGACAACATAAGTCAGAGATCCTGGATAAGGGAAGTTGGAACACTACATATCCTCTGGTACACTTCTCTGGTCCCTCTGAGGTGACTAGTATTGTTTGTCGTAATGCTGGCCATATTTGTCGTCATCCTCCTGATATTTGACCTGAAGCGGAGACAGACTATAAGCCGCTCCAAATGGTCCCTCATCATCTGAATCCTCATCATATGTATGGGCCGGGAGTAAGGCAGTGACTTTACTTGGAGACGTGGTATGCTGAGACAGGTGTTGTAAGGAAATGCCTCCTTGGCATGGTTACCCCGACTTTTTGCCTTTGCGGATGCTATGTTTTGAATTGAAAGTGTGTTGAGGCCTGCTAAACAGGCCCCAGCACCAGTGTTCTTTCCCTAACCTGTACTTTTGATTCCACAATTGGCACACCCTGGCATCCAGATAAGTCCCTTGTAACTACCATTCCACCACTGTATCCATAAGAGTATATGGTCTGGGAGTCTGTTTTACACGAACCCCACAGCACCATAATGGCTACACTGAAAACTGGGAAGTTTGGTATCAAACTTCTCAGCACAATAAATGCACACTGATGTCAGTGTACATTTTATTGTAAAATACACCACAGAGGGCACCTTAGAGGTGCCCCCTGAAACCTAACCGACTATCTGTGTAGGCTGACTGGTTCCAGCAGCCTGCCACACTAGAGACATGTTGCTGGCCCCATGGGGAGAGTGCCTTTGTCACTCTGAGGCCAGTAACAAAGCCTGCACTGGGTGGAGAAGCTAACACCTCCCCCAGGCAGGAGCTGTAACACCTGGCGGTGAGCCTCAAAGGCTCACCCCTTTGTCACAGCACAGCAGGGCACTCCAGCTTAGTGGAGTTGCCCGCCCCCTCCGGCCACGGCCCCCACTTTTGGCGGCAAGGCTGGAGGGAACAAAGAAAGCAACAAGGAGTCGTCACTGGCCAGTCAGGACAGCCCCTAAGATGTCCTGAGCTGAAGTGACTAACTTTTAGAAATCCTCCATCTTGCAGATGGAGGATTCCCCCAATAGGATTAGGGATGTGACCCCTTCCCCTTGGGAGGAGGCACAAAGAGGGTGTACTCACCCTCAGGGCTAGTAGCCATTGGCTACTAACCCCCCAGACCTAAACACGCCCTTAAATTTAGTATTTAAGGGCTCTCCCTGAACCTAGAAATTAGATTCCTGCAACTACAAGAAGGACTGCTGAGCTGAAAGACCCCTGCAGAGGAAGACCAGAAGACACCAACTGCCTTGGCCCCAGACTTACCGGCCTGTCTCCTGCCTTCCAAAGAACCCTGCTCCAGCGACGCTTTCCAAGGGACCAGCGACCTCTGAATCCTCCGAGGACTGCCCTGCTTCGAAAAAGACAAGAAACTCCCGAGGACAGCGGCACTGCTCCAAAAGAACTGCAACTTTGTTACAAGGAGGAGATTTAAAGACCCCTGCAACTCCCCGCAAGAAGCGTGAGACTTGCAACACTGCACCCGGCGACCCCGACTCGACTGGTGGAGAACAACCAACTCAGGGAGGACCCTCCGGCGACTCTACGACTGAGTAACCAAAGTTGTCCCCCCTGAGCCCCCACAGCGACGCCTGCAGAGGGAATCCCCAGGCTCCCCCTGACCGCGACTGTCTGAACTCCATTTCCCAACGGCTGGAAAAGACCCTGCACCCGCAGCCCCCAGCCCCTAACGAAACGGAACTTCTGTGCAGGAGTGACCCCCAGGAGGCCCTCTCCCTTGCCCAGGTGGTGGCTACCCAGAGGAGCCCCCCCCTTGCCTGCCTGCGACGCTGAAGAGATCCCTTGATCTCTCATTGACTTCCATTGAAAACCCGACGCGTGTTTGCACACTGCACCCGGCCGCCCCCGCGGTGCTGAGGGTGTACTTTCTGTGCTGACTTGTGTCCCCCCCGGTGCCCTACAAAACCCCCCTGATCTGCCCTCCGAAGACACGGGTAATTACCTGCTGGCAGACTGGAACCGGGGCACCCCCTTCTCTCCATTGAAGCCTATGTGTTTTGGGCACCTCTTTGACCTTTGCACCTGACCGGCCCTGAGCTGCTGGTGTGATAACTTTGGGGTTGCTCTGAACCCCCAACGGTGGGCTACCTTGGACCAAAAACTGAAAACTGTAAGTGACGTACTTACCTGTGAAAACTAACAATAACTTACCTCCCCCAGGAACTGTGAAAATTGCACTAAGTGTCCACTTTTTCTACCGCACGTCCTGCTAGGTAGTCTCCACTGAGCTCTGCTCTATATTTTCCAATTTGGGATTGGATTTATCACAGCAGCTTGCTTACTTATTGTCCAATAGTGTTGGTTTTCACACTCAGAACACCTCTGGACTGACAACCTCAATGTATGACGAGGAGAGAAAAGGTCTCTTCAGAGCCTGCAATACTTGTGGGAAGAAAATACATAAAGACTGAATATATTGCCTCTATCCTGAACACTCTGCAACAGACTGTAAGGTATGTTGTACCTTTTCTTCTAACCCTCTAAAGGATAGAGGGTGAAGACTGCCTGTTTGTCAGATTCAGACAGTGATGATTCTTCCTGGTGTTCAAAAAAAGTCTCAGAAAAGACAAAGATCACTTCATTCAGAAAGGGGTTCAGAACAGCCCTCTAAAGCTTTGAAAAAGACCTCACAGAGGTCTGGTAAAGGCCAAAGCCTATCAACATCTCCTCACAAAGGACAATCTTCCTCAGGAAAATCAAAACACCGGCCTTCTACTTCAAACAATGTTTATAAACCTTCAGAGCCATCCACAGCTCCTCTGAAGCTACTTACTACTTTTAAAAAGCCTTCTTCAGCTCCTTCAAGTGACAAACTGCCGACTACTCCACCGTCAATGAGGTCGTGGTCGGCGACTCAATCAACGAGGACTTATACTACGCCAGTATTGATGACGACATCCACTCTATCCAGCCTGTCAACCATGGTTTCTTCCTTGTCTGTCGTATCTAAGACCGGACCATCTACACTGAAGATAAAGTTGTCAATGCCATTGACACTACCGTCGACTACCATTCCACCACTGACATCAACGACTCAGACAAGAACCAGAGATGGATCTTCGCATATGGAGACAACCCATCGACTATCTCACCGTTGACGATACCGTTGATGACGAACATTATAAGGATTCAAATAGGAGAGAACACCTGTAGGAAGTTGGCTCTGTATGCACTATTTCAAAGTAAGGAATAGTATGCACAGAGTCCAAGGGTTCCCCTTAGAGGTAAGATAGTGGCAAAAAGAGATAATACTAATGCTCTATTTTGTGGTAGTGTGGTCGAGCAGTAGGCTTATCCAAGGAGTAGTGTTAAGCATTTGTTGTACATACACATAGGCAATAAATGAGGTACACACACAGAGACAAATCCAGCCAATAGGTTTTGTTATAGAAAAATATCTTTTCTTAGTTTATATTAAGAACCGCAGGTTCAAATTTTACATGTAATAGTTCATTTGAAAGGTATTGCAGGTAAGTACTCTAGGAACTTTGAATCATTACTTTTGCATGTATACTTTTCACATAAAACACAATAAGCTGTTTTAAAAGTTGACAGTCCAATTTTCACAGTTCCTGGGGGAGGTAAGTTATTGTTAGTTTTAGCAGGTAAGTAAGTCACTTGCAGTTTTCAGTTTTTGGTCCAAGGTAGCCCACCGTTGGGGGTTCAGAGCAACCCCAAAGTTATCACACCAGCAGCTCAGCGCCGGTCAGGTGCAAAGGTCAAAGAGGTGCCCAAAACACAGGCTTCAATGGAGAGAAGGGGGTGCCCCGGTTCCAGTCTGCCAGCAGGTAAGTACCCGCGTCTTCGGAGGGCAGACCAGGGGGGTTTTGTAGGGCACCGGGGGGGACACAAGTCAGCACAGAAAGTACACCCTCAGCAGCGCGGGGGCGGCCGGGTGCAGTGTGCAAACACGCGTCGGGTTTTCAATGGAAGTCAATGAGAGATCAAGGGATCTCTTCAGCGTCGCAGGCAGGCAAGGGGGGGCTCCTCGGGGTAGCCACCACCTGGGCAAGGGAGAGGGCCCTTCTGGGGGTCACTCCTGCACAGAAGTTCCGTTTCTTTAGGGGCTGCGGGTGCAGGGTCTTTTCCAGCTGCCAGGAAACGGAGTTCATACAGTCGCTGTCAGGGGGAGCCTGGGGATTCCCTCTGCAGGCGTCGCTGTGGGGGCTCAGGGGGGACAACTTTGGTTACTCACAGTCGTAGAGTCGCCGGAGGGTCCTCCCTGAGTTGGTTGTTCTCCACCAGTCGAGTCTGGGTCGCCGGGTGCAGTGTTGCAAGTCTCACGCTTCTTGCGGGGAGTTGCAGGGGTCTTTAAATCTGCTCCTTGTAACAAAGTTGCAGTTCTTTTGGAGCAGTGCCGCTGTCCTCTGGAGTTTCTTGTCTTTTTTGAAGCAGGGCAGTCCTCGGAGGATTCAGAGGTCGCTGGTCCCTTGGAAAGCGTCGCTGGAGCAGGGTTCTTTGGAAGGCAGGAGACAGGCCGGTAAGTCTGGGGCCAAGGCAGTTGGTGTCTTCTGGTCTTCCTCTGCAGGGGTCTTTCAGCTCAGCAGTCCTTCTTGTAGTTGCAGGAAATCTAATTTCTAGGTTCAGGGAGAGCCCTTAAATACTAAATTTAAGGGCGTGTTTAGGTCTGGGGGGTTAGTAGCCAATGGCTACTAGCCCTGAGGGTGAGTACACCCTCTTTGTGCCTCCTCCCAAGGGGAAGGGGTCACATCCCTAATCCTATTGGGGGAATCCTCCATCTGCAAGATGGAGGATTTCTAAAAGTTAGAGTCACCTCAGCTCAGGACACCTTAGGGGCTGTCCTGACTGGCCAGTGATGACTCCTTGTTGCTTTCTTTGTTCCCTCCAGCCTTGCCGCCAAAAGTGGGGGCCGTGGAAGGAGGGGGCGGGCAACTCCACTAAGCTGGAGTGCCCTGCTGTGCTGTGACAAAGGGGTGAGCCTTTGAGGCTCACCGCCAGGTGTGACAGCTCCTGCCTGGGGGAGGTGTTAGCATCTCCACCCAGTGCAGGCTTTGTTACTGGCCTCAGAGTGACAAAGGCACTCTCCCCATGGGGCCAGCAACATGTCTCTAGTGTGGCAGGCTGCTGGAACCAGTCAGCCTACACAGATAGTCGGTTAGACCATATACTCTTATGGCTATAATACATGCTGCAGCCCTTAGAGACCTTCCCTGGCATCAGGGCCCTTGGTACCAGAGGTACCAGTTACAAGGGACTTATCTGGATGCCAGGGTGTGCCAATTGTGGAATCAAAAGTACAGGTTAGGGAAAGAACACTGGTGCTGGGGCCTGGTTAGCAGGCCTCAGCACACCTTCAATTCAAAACATAGCATCATCAAAGGCAAAAAGTCAGGGGGTAACCATGCCAAGGAGGCATTTCCTTACACCCCTCTAGTAGGCCTTACAGCCCTAAGGCAGGGTGCACTATACCATAGGTGAGGGCACCAGTGCATGAGCACTGTGCCCCTACAGTGTCTAAGCAATACCTTAGACATTGTAAGTGCAGGTTAGCCATAAGAGTATATGGTCTGGGAGTCTGTTTTACACGAACTCCACAGCACCATAATGGCTACACTGAAAACTGTGAAGTTTGGTATCAAACTTCTCAGCACAATAAAAGCACACTGATGCCAGTGTACATTTTATTGTAAAATACACCCCAAAGGGCACCTTAGAGGTGCCCCCTGAAACCTTAACCAACTATCTGTGTAGGCTGACTGGTTCCAGCAGCCTGCCACGCTAGAGACATGTTGCTGGCCCCATGGGGAGAGTGCCTTTGTCACTCTGAGGCCAGTAACAAAGCCTGCACTGGGTGGAGATGCTAACACCTCCCCCAGGCAGGAGCTGTCACACCTGGCGGTGAGCCTCAAAGGCTCACCCCTTTGTGCCAGCACAGCCGGACACTCCAGCTAGTGGAGTTGCCCGCCCCCTCCGGCCACGGCCCCCACTTTTGGCGGCAAGGCCGGAGAAAATAATGAGAAAAACAAGGAGGAGTCACTGACCAGTCAGGACAGCCCCTAAGGTGTCCTGAGCTGAAGTGACTAACTTTTAGAAATCCTCCATCTTGCAGATGGAGGATTCCCCAATAGGATTAGGGATGTGAGCCCCTCCCCTTGGGAGGAGGCACAAAGAGGGTGTACCCACCCTCAGGGCTAGTAGCCATTGGCTACTAACCACCCAGACCTAAACACGCCCTTAAATTTTGTATTTAAGGGCTCCCCTGAACCTAAAACTTTAGATTCCTGAAACTACAAGAAGAAGACTGCGGAGCTGAAAAACCCCTGCAGAGGAAGAAACAGAAGACACCAACTGCTTTGGCCCCAGACTTACCGGCCTGTCTCCTGCCTTCCAAAGAAACCTGCTCCAGCGACGCTTTCCAAGGGACCAGCGACCTCTGAATCCTCTGAGGACTGCCCGACTTCGAGAAAGACAAGAAACTCCCGAGGACAGCGGCACTGCTCCAAAAGAACTTCAACTTTGTTTCAAGTAGCAGATTTAAAGACCCCTGCAACTTCCCGCAAGAAGCGTGAGACTTGCAACACTGCACCCGGCAACCCCGACTCGACTGGTGGAGAAAACGCGACAGGGAGGACCCCCAGGAGACTCCAAGTCTGAGTAACCAAAGTTGTCCCCCTGAGCCCCCACAGCGACGCCTGCAGAGGGAATCCCGAGGCTCCCCCGGACCACGACTGCCTGAACTCCATTTCCCGACGGCTGGGAAAGACCCTGCACCCGCAACCCCCAGCACCTAAAGGAACGGAACTCCTGTGCAGGAGTGACCCCCAGGAGGCCCTCTCCCTTGCCCAGGTGGTGGCTACCCCGAGGAGCCACCCCCCTTGCCTGCCTGCAACGCTGAAGAGATCCCTTGATCTCTCATAGGAAACCATTGAAAACCCGACGCGTGTTTGCACACTGCACCCGGCCGCCCCCGCGCTGCTGAGGGTATACTTTTTGTGCTGACTTGTGTCCCCCCCGGTGCCCTACAAAACCCCCCTGGTCTGCCCTCCGAAGACGCGGGTACTTACCTGCTGGCAGACTGGAACCGGGGTACCCCCTTCTCTCCATTGAAGCCTGTGTGTTTTGGGCACCTCTTTGACCTTTGCACCTGACCGGCCCTGAGCTGCTGGTGTGGTAACTTTGGGGTTGCTCTGAACCCCCAACAGTGGGCTACCTTGGACCAAAAACTGAAACCTGTAAGTGACTTACTTACCTGTTAAAACTAACAATACTTTACCTCCCCCAGGAACTGTGAAAATTGCACTGTGTCCACTTTTAAAACAGCTTATTGTGTTTTATGTAAAAAGTATACCTGCTAATGAAATGATTCAAAGTTCCTAAAGTACTTACCTGCAATACCTTTCAAATGAGATATCACATGTAGAACCTGTGGTTCTTAAAATAAACTAAGAAAATAGATTTTTCTATAACAAAACCTATTGGCTGGATTTGTCTGAGTGTGTGTTCCTCATTTATTGCCTGTGTGTATGTACAACAAATGCTTAACACTACTCCTGTGATAAGCCTACTGCTCGACCACACTACCACAAAATAGAGCATTAGTATTATCTCTTTTTGCCACTATCTTACCTCTAAGGGGAACCCTTGGACTCTGTGCATGCTATTCCTTACGTTGAAACAGCACATACAGAGCCAACTTCCTACTGCCTGTCGCCCCCCTTCTGAAGAAACTGCCCCAGCGACGCTTTCCCCAGGACGAGCGACCTCTGAACTCTCAGAGGACTGCCCTGCTCTAAAAGGACTGTAGGAAGTTGGCTCTGTATGTGCTATTTCAAAGTAAGGAATAGCATGCACAGAGTCCAAGGGTTCCCCTTAGAGGTAAAATAGTGGTAAAAATAGATAATACTAATGCTCTATTTTGTGGTAGTGTGGTCGAGCAGTAGGCTTATCCAAGGAGTAGTGTTAAGCATTTGTTGTACATACACAGACAATAAATGAGGTACACACACTCAGAGACAAATCCAGCCAATAGGTTTTTGTATAGAAAAATATCTTTTCTTAGTTTATTTTAAGAACCACAGGTTCAAATTCTACATATAATATCTTTCGAAAGGTATTGCAGGTAAGTACTTTAGGAACTTCAAATCATCAAAATTGCATGTATACTTTTCAAGTTATTCACAAATAGCTGTTTTAAAAGTGGACACTTAGTGCAATTTTCACAGTTCCTAGGGGAGGTAAGTATTTGTTAGGTTAACCAGGTAAGTAAGACACTTACAGGGCTTAGTTCTTGGTCCAAGGTAGCCCACCGTTGGGGGTTCAGAGCAACCCCAAAGTCACCACACCAGCAGCTCAGGGCCGGTCAGGTGCAGAGTTCAAAGTGGTGCCCAAAACACATAGGCTAGAATGGAGAGAAGGGGGTGCCCCGGTTCCGGTCTGCTTGCAGGTAAGTACCCGCGTCTTCGGAGGGCAGACCAGGGGGGTTTTGTAGGGCACCGGGGGGGGACACAAGCCCACACAGAAATTTCACCCTCAGCGGCGCGGGGGCGGCCGGGTGCACTGTAGAAACAAGCGTCGGGTTCGCAATGTTAGTCTATGAGAGATCTCGGGATCTCTTCAGCGCTGCAGGCAGGCAAGGGGGGGATTCCTCGGGGAAACCTCCACTTGGACAAGGGAGAGGGACTCCTGGGGGTCACTTCTCCAGTGAAAGTCCGGTCCTTCAGGTCCTGGGGGCTGCGGGTGCAGGGTCTCTCCCAGGCGTCGGGACTTTAGGTTCAAAGAGTCGCGGTCAGGGGAAGCCTCGGGATTCCCTCTGCAGGCGGCGCTGTGGGGGCTCAGGGGGGACAGGTTTTGGTACTCACAGTATCAGAGTAGTCCTGGGGTCCCTCCTGAGGTGTCGGATCTCCACCAGCCAAGTCGGGGTCACCGGGTGCAGTGTTGCAAGTCTCACGCTTCTTGCGGGGAGCTTGCAGGGTTCTTTAAAGCTGCTGGAAACAAAGTTGCAGCTTTTCTTGGAGCAGGTCCGCTGTCCTCGGGAGTTTCTTGTCTTTTCGAAGCAGGGGCAGTCCTCAGAGGATGTCGAGGTCGCTGGTCCCTTTGGAAGGCGTCGCTGGAGCAGGATCTTTGGAAGGCAGGAGACAGGCCGGTGAGTTTCTGGAGCCAAGGCAGTTGTCGTCTTCTGGTCTTCCGCTGCAGGGGTTTTCAGCTGGGCAGTCCTTCTTGTAGTTGCAGGAATCTAATTTTCTAGGGTTCAGGGTAGCCCTTAAATACTAAATTTAAGGGCGTGTTTTAGGTCTGGGGGGTTAGTAGCCAATGGCTACTAGCCCTGAGGGTGGGTACACCCTCTTTGTGCCTCCTCCCAAGGGGAGGGGGTCACAATCCTAACCCTATTGGGGGAATCCTCCATCTGCAAGATGGAGGATTTCTAAAAGTTAGAGTCACTTCAGCTCAGGACACCTTAGGGGCTGTCCTGACTGGCCAGTGACTCCTCCTTGTTTTTCTCATTATTTTCTCCGGCCTTGCCGCCAAAAGTGGGGCCTGGCCGGAGGGGGCGGGCAACTCCACTAGCTGGAGTGTCCTGCTGGGTTGGCACAAAGGAGGTGAGCCTTTGAGGCTCACCGCCAGGTGTGACAATTCCTGCCTGGGGGAGGTGTTAGCATCTCCACCCAGTGCAGGCTTTGTTACTGGCCTCAGAGTGACAAAGGCACTCTCCCCATGGGGCCAGCAACATGTCTCGGTTTGTGGCAGGCTGCTAAAACTAGTCAGCCTACACAGATAGTCGGATAAGCTTCAGGGGGCACCTCTAAGGTGCCCTCTGGGGTGTATTTTACAATAAAATGTACACTGGCATCAGTGTGCATTTATTGTGCTGAGAAGTTGGATACCAAACTTCCCAGTTTTCAGTGTAGCCATTATGGTGCTGTGGAGTTCGTGTTTGACGGACTCCCAGACCATATACTCTTATGGCTACCCTGCACTTACAATGTCTAAGGTTTTGTTTAGACACTGTAGGGGTACCATGCTCATGCACTGGTACCCTCACCTATGGTATAGTGCACCCTGCCTTAGGGCTGTAAGGCCTGCTAGAGGGGTGTCTTACCTATACTGCATAGGCAGTGAGAGGCTGGCATGGCACCCTGAGGGGAGTGCCATGTCGACTTACTCGTTTTGTCCTCACTAGCACATACAAGCTGGCAAGCAGAGTGTCTGTGCTGAGTGAGAGGTCTCCAGGGTGGCATAAGACATGCTGCAGCCCTTAGAGACCTTCCTTGGCATCAGGGCCCTTGGTACTAGAAGTACCAGTTACAAGGGACTTATCTGGATGCCAGGGTCTGCCAATTGTGGATACAAAAGTACAGGTTAGGGAAAGAACACTGGTGCTGGGGCCTGGTTAGCAGGCCTCAGCACACTTTCAATTGTAAACATAGCATCAGCAAAGGCAAAAAGTCAGGGGGCAACCATGCCAAGGAGGCATTTCCTTACAAGGACCAAGAAACTCCAGAGAACAGCGGCCCTGTTCACCCAAGACTGCAACTTTGTTTCCAAAAAAGCAACTTAAAGACAACTGCATTTCCTGCCAGAAGCGTGAGACTTGCAACTCTGCACCCGACGCCCCCAGCTTGACTTGTGGATAACAAACTTCAGGGAGGACTCCCCAGCGACTACGAGACATTGAGTAGCCAGAGTTGCCCCCCCCCTGAGCTCCCACAGCGACGCCTGCAGAGGGAATCCTGAGGTTCCCCCTGACCGTGACTGCCTGACTCCCAGATCCCAACGCCTGGAAAAGAATCTGCACCCGCTGCCCCCAGGACCTGAAAGATCGGAACTCCAGTGCAGGAGTGACCCCCAGGAGGCCCTCTTTCTTGCCCAGGTGGTGGCTACCCCGAGGAGCCCCCCCACCCCCTTGCCTGCATCGCTGAAGAGACCACTTGGTCTCCCATCGACTCCAATTGAAAGCCCGATGCGTGTTTGCACACTGCACCCGGCCGCCCCCATGCGGCTGAGGGTGTACTTTCAGTGCTTACTTGTGTCCCCCCGGTGCCCTACAAAACCCCCCTGGTCTGCCCTCCGAAGACGCGGGTACTTACCTGCTGGCAGACTGGAACCGGAGCACCCCCTTCTCCATTGAAGCGTATGCGTTTTGGGCACCACTTTGAACTCTGCACCTGACCGGCCCTGAGCTGCTGGAGTGGTAACTTTGGGGTTGCTCTGAACCCCCAACGGTGGGCTTGCTTGGACCCAAACTTGAAACCCGTAGGTGGTTTACTTACCTGCAAGAACTAACAATTACTTACCTCCCCTAGGAACTGTGAAAATTGCACTAAGTGTCTAGTTTTAAAATAGCTATATGTGTTTTATTTGAAAAGTATATATGCTATTGTGATTATTTTTCTATAACAAAACCTATTGGCTGGATTTGTCTCTGAGTGTGTGTTGCTCATTTATTGCCTGTGTGTACAACAAATGCTTAACACTACTCCTTTGATAAGCATACTGCTCGACCACACTACCACAAAATAGAGCATTGGTATTATCTCTTTTTGCCACTATCTTACCTCTAAGGGGAACCCTTGGACTCTGTGCATACTATTCCTTACTTTGAAATAGTGCATACAGAGCCAACTTCCTACACCTGTCCAACAAGAAGAAAAGTGAACTCCTTCCAAGCGACTGACCTCACTCCAGAAGTGAAAGTCCAAAACCACTCTGCACCAGACACCCAAGGCACGTACCTAGGTGGCCCAAATATCCAGAGAGGACCCGCAGTCGATTCCTACCGAGTGTCCACCCTGGGCTGACTTCTCCACCCCTCAACCGACGACTTCTGCAGAGGGAATCTGGATCCCTCCCCCCGACCGCCAAGGACGAAGATGTCAGACGCCTGGAGAAGCACTGCACCCACAGCCCTCAGACACGAGAGAAACCAACCACTGGTGCAGCAGTGACCAGCAGGCGGCCCTCCTCCCTCTTCAGTCAGTGGCTTGCCTGAGAATCCCCCCTGTGCCTTGCCTGCAGCACCTAAGTGACCCCCAGGGTCCACCCATTGAGTTCCATTGGGAACCCAAGGCCCGGTTTGCACCCTGCAATCCCCGTGCCACTGAGTGTGTGTGTTTGGCACCTACTTGACACCACCCCCCTCTCCCCCTCTGCTCCACTAAACCTCCCTGGTCTGCCCTCACAGTCAAAGCAGGTACTTAACTGCAGGCAGACCGGAACCAGAGTACCCCCTGTCTCCATAGCAGCCCTCGTTATTTTGGCTCCTGTTTGACCTCTGCACCTAACCAGCCCTGTGTTGCTGGTGCTGGGTGTAGGAAAATGGCTCCTTGTTGCTGCAGCCCCCCTCCCCCACTTTTTGCCTGATACTGATGCCGACTTAACTAAGAAGTGTGCTGGGTTCCTGCTAACCAGGCCCCAGCACCAGTGTTCTTCAACTAAAAATGTGCCATTGTTTCCACAATTGGCACACCCCTGGCACACAGATAAGTCCCTTGTAAAAGGTACCAGTGGTACCAAGGGCCTGTGACCAAGGAAGGTCCTTAAGGGCTGCAGAATGTGTTGTGCCACCCTAAGGTACCCCTCACCTAACACAAGCACACTGCCATTGCAGATTGTGTGTGTTGGTGGGGAGAAAAGGGCAAAGTTGACATGGCTTTCCCCTCAGGATGCCATGCACACAAAATACTGTCTGTGGCATAGGTAAAACCATCCCTCTAGCAAGCCTTAAAGCCCTAAGGCAGGGTGCACTGTACCACAGGTGAGGGCATAGCTGCATGAGCAATATGTCCCTACAGTGTCTTAAGTCTATTCTTGGACATTGTAAGTACAGAGTGGCCATGTTAAGTATATGGTCTGGAGTTTGTCAAAACGAACTCCACAGCTCCATAATGGCTACACTGAACACTGGGAAGTTTGGTATCAAACTTCTCAGAATAATAAAACCACACTGATGCCAGTGCTGGATTTATTACAAAATGCACACAGAGGTCTGTGCCAGCCTGTCGCTGAGACACTAGTTTTGGACCCCCTGGGTTGAGAGCCTTTGTGCTCTCTGGGGCCAGAAACAAAGCCTGCACTGGGTGGAGGTGCTTCACACCTCCCTCCTGCAGGAACTGTAACACCTAGCGGTGAGCCTCAAAGGCCCAGGGCACTCCAGCTAGGGAGATGCCCGCCCCCCCCGGACACAGACCCCACTTTTGGTGGCAAGTCCTGGGAGATAATGAGAAAAACAGTCACCCCCCTCAGCTAGGTCCACCCCTAAGGTGACCAGAGCTGAAGGGACCATTCCACACCCCCCCCCCCACCCCACCCGGGAAAATCCTCCATATTGGTTTGGAGGATTTAGCCCCATAAGGATAGGGATGAGCTCCCCTCCAAAAAGGGAGGGAGCACAAGGGGGGGTAGCCACCCTCAAGGACAGTAGCCATTGGCTACTGCCCTGTGACCCTAAAACCCCTAAATTCAGTATTTAGCACCAACCCTGAACCCAGGAATTCAGATTCCCGACGACCTGAACAAGGACTGCTGACCGGAAACCCCCGCATAGAAGAAGTCAGAGACGATAACTGCTTTGGCCTGAGCCCTAATGGCCTGTCTCTAGATTCTAAGAACCTGCAGCAGCGACGCATCCAGCAGGACCCGCGACGTCTGCCGACTCAGGACTGCCCTGCAACCCAAAGGACCAAGAAACTCCAGTGGACAGTGTCCGTCTAAACAAAGAAGACATCTTTAAATAGACTCTCACCTCACTCCTGAAGCGTGAGCCCCACAACCCTCGGCTTATGTACAGAGAAACCAGCACTGCAGCGAGGACCCCCAGGCAACTCCCACAACATGTCCACCCTGAAACAACCTCCATGCACCGCCAAAGCGACGCCTGCAGAGAGAATCCAGGATGCCCCTGACCGTGACTGCCCGGTAACAAAGAACCCGAAGAACCACCACACCCGCAGCCCCCAGGCCAGAGAGGAACCAACTACCGGTGCAGGAGTGACCAGCAGGCAGCCCTCATCTTTGACCAGTCGGTGGCTGACCCAACAAACCCCCTGTGCCCTGCCTGCATCACCAGAGTGACCCTCGGGTCCCTCCATTGATTTGGGCCCTACTTTGACCTCTGCACCTAGCCGGCCCTGTGTCGCTGGGTGTTTGGTGTTAACTTGAACCCCCAACGGTTGCCTGCCTATGCCCTGGAGACTGAACTTGTAAGTGCTTTATTTACCAGAGAAACTAACTAGTACTTACCTTCCCCAGGAACTATTGATTTTTGCAGTGTCCACTTTTAAAATAGCTTATTGCCATTTTTGCCAAAATTGTGTACATTACTGTTTTAATTCAAAGTTCTATATTTACCTACGCCAAGTACCTTACAATTTATGTACTTACTTGAATTCTGAATCTTGTGGTTCTAAAATAAAGAAAAGAATATTTCCACATAAAAAACTATTGGCCTGGAGTTAAGTCTGAGAGTGTTCTCATTTATTGCTTGTGTGCAACAAATGCTACCACTACCCTCTGATAAGACTACTGCTCGACCACAATATAGAGCATTAGTATTATCTAATTATGCCACTATCAACCTCTAAGGGGAATCCTTGGACTGTGCACAATAGCTCTCACTTGAGATAGTATATACAGAGCCAACTTCCTACATGGTGCGAACCACACAGCTTGAACCCTGTCTTCATAGATAAGTTCCTCACACAGATGACACAAATCTCCCACAAAATGTTGAAAAAAAAGACTTGCCAAAAGAGGCAAAGGGTAGCTTGATCCCAGACCTGCGATAAACCAGCACTGAAAAAAAAAAAAAGAAGAGCTGACGTATGCATGCAGGGGTGGTGCCTTTATAGGCGACCGTGGTGTGTAAGAAGGCTCAAACGATGCTGATGAAGTCACGCGGAGCTGGATGGCGCACTCCGGTCAGAACGACGCCACCTAACGGCGTGCGTAGAGTATTGCTCAGCAAGAATATTTCAGATTTGAAGCGGATACCAGGGAAGTCAAAGGTAAGGAATCTGCAGCTAGAAGTCTCAATCAAATATTGGTTTTGACCTCTGAGGTGGTGAGGTCAAGGCCAGGAAGTTCAGCAGCTCTCTGCATGGGTACTTCAAAAGAGGCACTTTCTTCAGTGGCAGGACTAGAGCGGCAAGACAAGGACAGAATCAGGAGAGGTGCCAAGTCCATCATACCACTTTTCTTTGTGACAATTTCATCTGCTGCATCATAGTCCTTATTGCAGTCCATCCCAAACAATGAATGTAGCATATGAAATCTGCCTTGCAGAGGTGACCCTAAGTGGGTCAAATGAAGACTGCAGTTTGCAACTGCGGCCTCAGTTGAAGCACAATGGGCACTTTGCCCTCCATCATATCGGTATCAGAGTTGCTGGCGTGAATTGTGGAGTCAGTGCGAGAGCCGGGTGAGACCCACTTATCAATTAGGAGGGACCAAATGGCTCCAAAGACAAGCAGTCTGGCTTTATCCCAGATGGAGCCTCTCTATCAGAACTGGTGTCGCCAAACCAACAGGAATATGCTCCCAAGACCACAAGTCCCATCCTGAACAGATCAAGCATAGCGAATCCAAAGGTCCTGGTATGCATGAGGAAGACCGATAAACCTAGAATCTGTGTCTAAGAGGCTGCGCCTTATCAAACAATGAGGAAGGGTCTGAGGCATCTGGGAGGATGCAGATATTCTGAAGGGGTCACAGGTCATGAATTGTTCCTCTAGGAAGAACAAGACTTCTCCTTTCTATGGTGCTTTGTTTTCAATGGACGATCGCTTGGTAGATCATTCCAAGACCAGTGACTTACTTGTAGGTGAAGATCACTCTGGAGCCTCCCCGCAGGCACAAACCAAAAATAACTTGCCACCTGCATGCTGATTGCCTTAGAGTACATAGAGGCACAAAAAGCGTACGGTACAGTATTGTGCTCAGATCCCAGACACCACATACAAGTCATATGGGTCAGAAAGGGACATGCTGCAACAGCAGCAACAAGGTTTAAACCCTGAAACTTTCCGACGATAAAGGAATTGGTTGCTGGTGAAATGCTAAGAAATTTACACTGAGACACAGAGCACTCCAGGCACACGCAGATTCACAGAACAACAAACAGACGCTGGCATACTCAGATGCTGTTGTGACGGGAGAGAGTGGTAGATTCTGCATGATGCCACCTGGTGCTGTTGAAAAAAATACCGCTGCAGAAAAGCTTCATATCAGCATGGAATTAAATGGAATGATAATTCCTAATTTATAGACCTTCATGAAGTGGTATTTGCTAGAAAAGAGTTTGATCCAAACAGTGAGTCACCAAAAGGAGCAGGGGCAAAGGAGAGGGTGAGCACATGGTGAACACAAGGTGTGAGCAAACCTATGACTTGTAGAGGGAACATCGATTTCTACTTAAGAGGCAGTTTCTGGGCCTTAACACTGGATGGTACTTAATAGGAAAATGGAAAAAATCCAAGAGATAAGTATTGAGCAAGATTACATGCTTTTAAAAGTATTGTGCAGACAAGCATCTAAAATGTGTTTGAAAGAAGTGTTGGAAAAGAAGTTATAGTATATGGCACTGGGTAAATGATACAATTGTGTTAACACATCACTGGTCTCATTACGGTCCAAACAACAGAAGTTCAACTTCCAACATTAAAAGGAAGAACATGTGCCCATGAAAGCACAGCTTGACTGATACATGCAATACATACTTCGCTAGCGATTCTGTTCAATTGGCACTCACCCCAAGGTCCTGAATGCTGACGAATCTAGATGAACTGGTTTTCTGTTTGGGTTGAAACCAAGCTGGGGCTTCCAATTTCTTCCATTATTTGATTTTTCCCAGTCTCCTGGTTTCAGTGTTGGGGCAGCTTTCCTTAAAGAAGAGAGTTTGTCAACACGAAATTTGGTTTTAACTTTAATGAATACAGTGTACGAAATGTGTTACTTACTTTGCCCCCGGTAAAACCACCGCTTTGAAAACATATCCTTCCTCAAACTGTGGATCTTTAAATAGGATGCTAAAGGAAAAAAAAAAGGGGGGGAACGTTACGAAAAATACAATTTTGAATCTGAAACTGTTTTAAGGACACTATCCATATAAAAAACAGCCTTAGTAACCAATGCACACAGATAATGAGCACTAGGCTACATAGGTTTTCCAATGTTTCTATGCATAAGTTCACTGTTTCCTTGCATTAGTTTAGGTCTCAAACTCTCTAAACTCAGATAGGCATCATCCTTCCACAAAAAAGATTAGGATTTTACTGGATTCTTTTACCAAAAAAAAAAAAAAAGGGAAAATAAAATATGCAATCTTCTCTACTTCACCACCTTAGGCTTGCAATACAAAAATTTAAATTAAAAAAACAGATGCAACAATCAAGTGATGTTTATTTGTGATGGGGGCAAGAATGAAATACAGTGTAGGAAGTTGGCTCTGTATGCACTATTTCAAAGTAAGGAATAGTATGCACAGAGTCCAAGGGTTCCCCTTAGAGGTAAGATAGTGGCAAAAAGAGATAATACTAATGCTATATTTTGTGGTAGTGTGGTCGAGCAGTAGGCTTATCCAAGGAGTAGTGTTAAGCATTTGTTGTACATACACACAGGCAATAAATGAGGAACACACACTCACAGACAAATCCAGCCAATAGGTTTTTGTAAGGAAATGCCTCCTTGGCATGGTTGCCCCCTGACTTTTTGCCTTTGCTGATGCTATGTTTACAATTGAAAGTGTGCTGAGGCCTGCTAACCAGGCCCCAGCACCAGTGTTCTTTCCCTAACCTGTACTTTTGTATCCACAATTGGCAGACCCTGGCATCCAGATAAGTCCCTTGTAACTGGTGCTTCTAGTACCAAGGGCCCTGATGCCAAGGAAGGTCTCTAAGGGCTGCAGCATGTCTTATGCCACCCTGGAGACCTCTCACTCAGCACAGACACACTGCTTGCCAGCTTGTGTGTGCTAGTGAGGACAAAACGAGTAAGTCGACATGGCACTCCCCTCAGGGTGCCATGCCAGCCTCTCACTGCCTATGCAGTATAGGTAAGACACCCCTCTAGCAGGCCTTACAGCCCTAAGGCAGGGTGCACTATACCATAGGTGAGGGTACCAGTGCATGAGCATGGTACCCCTACAGTGTCTAAACAAAACCTTAGACATTGTAAGTGCAGGGTAGCCATAAGAGTATATGGTCTGGGAGTTTGTCAAACACGAACTCCACAGCACCATAATGGCTACACTGAAAACTGGGAAGTTTGGTATCAAACTTCTCAGCACAATAAATGCACACTGATGCCAGTGTACATTTTATTGCAAAATACACCCCAGAGGGCACCTTAGAGGTGCCCCCTGAAACTTAACCGACTGTCTGTGTAGGCTGACTAGTTCCAGCAGCCTGCCACACTAGAGACATGTTGCTGGCCCCATGGGGAGAGTGCCTTTGTCACTCTGAGGCCAGTAACAAAGCCTGCACTGGGTGGAGATGCTAACACCTCCCCCAGGCAGGAGCTGTAACACCTGGCGGTGAGCCTCAAAGGCTCACCCCTTTGTCACAGCCCAGCAGGGCACTCCAGCTTAGTGGAGTTGCCCGCCCCCTCCGGCCACGGCCCCCACTTTTGGCGGCAAGGCTGGAGGGAACAAAGAAAGCAACAAGGAGGAGTCACTGACCAGTCAGGACAGCCCCTAAGGTGTCCTGAGCTGAGGTGACTGACTTTTAGAAATCCTCCATCTTGCAGATGGAGGATTCCCCCAATAGGGTTAGGATTGTGACCCCCTCCCCTTGGGAGGAGGCACAAAGAGGGTGTACCCACCCTCAGGGCTAGTAGCCATTGGCTACTAACCCCCCAGACCTAAACACGCCCTTAAATCTAGTATTTAAGGGCTACCCTGAACCCTAGAAAATTAGATTCCTGCAACTACAAGAAGGACTGCCCAGCTGAAAACCCCTGCAGCGGAAGACCAGAAGACGACAACTGCCTTGGCTCCAGAAACTCACCGGCCTGTCTCCTGCCTTCCAAAGATCCTGCTCCAGCGACGCCTTCCAAAGGGACCAGCGACCTCGACATCCTCTGAGGACTGCCCCTGCTTCGAAAAGACAAGAAACTCCCGAGGACAGCGGACCTGCTCCAAGAAAAGCTGCAACTTTGTTTCCAGCAGCTTTAAAGAACCCTGCAAGCTCCCCGCAAGAAGCGTGAGACTTGCCACACTGCACCCGGCGACCCCGACTCGGCTGGTGGCGATCCAACACCTCAGGAGGGACCCCAGGACTACTCTGATACTGTGAGTACCAAAACCTGTCCCCCCTGAGCCCCCACAGCGCCGCCTGCAGAGGGAATCCCGAGGCTTCCCCTGACCGCGACTCTTTGAACCTAAAGTCCCGACGCCTGGGAGAGACCCTGCACCCGCAGCCCCCAGGACCTGAAGGACCGGACTTTCACTGGAGGAGTGACCCCCAGGAGTCCCTCTCCCTCGCCCAAGTGGAGGTTTCCCCGAGGAATCCCCCCTTGCCTGCCTGCAGCGCTGAAGAGATCCCGAGATCTCTCATAGACTAACATTGAAAACCCGACGCTTGTTTCTACACTGCACCCGGCCGCCCCCGCGCTGCTGAGGGTGAAATCTCTGTGTGGACTTGTGTCCCCCCCGGTGCCCTACAAAACCCCCCTGGTCTGCCCTCCGAAGACGCGGGTACTTACCTGCAAGCAGACCGGAACCGGGGCACCCCCTTCTCTCCATTCTAGCCTATGTGTTTTGGGCACCACTTTGAACTCTGCACCTGACCGGCCCTGAGCTGCTGGTGTGGTGACTTTGGGGTTGCTCTGAACCCCCAACGGTGGGCTACCTTGGACCAAGAACTAAGCCCTGTAAGTGTCTTACTTACCTGGTTAACCTAACAAATACTTACCTCCCCTAGGAACTGTGAAAATTGCACTAAGTGTCCACTTTTAAAACAGCTATTTGTCAATAACTTGAAAAGTATACATGCAATTTTGATGATTTGAAGTTCCTAAAGTACTTACCTGCAATACCTTTCGAATGAGATATTACATGTAGAATTTGAACCTGTGGTTCTTAAAATAAACTAAGAAAAGATATTTTTCTATATAAAAACCTATTGGCTGGATTTGTCTCTGAGTGTGTGTACCTCATTTATTGTCTATGTGTATGTACAACAAATGCTTAACACTACTCCTTGGATAAGCCTACTGCTCAACCACACTACCACAAAATAGAGCATTAGTATTATCTATTTTTACCACTATTTTACCTCTAAGGGGAACCCTTGGACTCTGTGCATGCTATTCCTTACTTTGAAATAGCACATACAGAGCCAACTTCCTACATTGGTGGATCAGCGGTGGGGTACAAGACTTTGCATTTGCTGGACTACTCAGCCAATACCTGATCACACGACAAATTCCAAAATTGTCATTAGAAATTGATTTTTGCAATTTGAAAAGTTTTCTAAATTCTTAAAAGACCTGCTAGGGCCTTGTGTTAGATCCTGTTTAGCATTTCTTTTAGAGTTTAAAAGTTTGTAAAAGTTTGAATTAGATTCTAGAACCAGTTGTAGATTCTTAAAAAGTATTCCAACTTTTAGAAGCAAAATGTCTAGCACAGATGTGACTGTGGTGGAACTCGACACCACACCTTACCTCCATCTTAAGATGAGGGAGCTAAGGTCACTCTGTAAAATAAAGAAAATAACAATGGGCCCCAAACCTACCAAAATACAGCTCCAGGAGCTTTTGGCAGAGTTTGAAAAGGCCAACCCCTCTGAGGGTGGCAACTCCGAGGAAGAGGATAGTGACTTGGAGGACAATTCCCCCCTACCAGTCCTATCTAGGGAGAACAGGGTCCCTCAAACCCTGACTCCAAAAATAATAGTCAGAGATGCTGGTTCCCTCACAGGAGAGACCAACACCTCTGAAATCACTGAGGATAGCCCCAGTGAAGAGGACATCCAGTTAGCCAGGATGGCCAAAAGATTGGCTTTGGAAAGACAGATCCTAGCCATAGAGAGGGAAAGACAAGAGATGGGCCTAGGACCCATCAATGGTGGCAGCAACATAAATAGGGTCAGAGATTCTCCTGACATGTTGAAAATCCCCAAAGGGATTATAACTAAATATGAAGATGGTGATGACATCACCAAATGGTTCACAGCTTTTGAGAGGGCTTGTGTAACCAGAAAAGTGAACAGATCTTACTGGGGTGCTCTCCTTTGGGAAATGTTCACAGGAAAGTGTAGGGATAGACTCCTCACACTCTCTGGACAAGATGCAGAATCTTATGACCTCATGAAGGGTACCCTGATTGAGGGCTTTGGATTCTCCACTGAGGAGTACAGGATTAGGTTCAGGGGGGCTCAAAAATCCTCGAGCCAGACCTGGGTTGACTTTGTTGACTACTCAGTGAAAACACTAGATGGTTGGATTCAAGGCAGTGGTGTAAGTAATTATGATGGGCTGTACAATTTATTTGTGAAAGAACACCTGTTAAGTAATTGTTTCAATGATAAACTGCATCAGCATCTGGTAGACCTAGGACCAATTTCTCCCCAAGAATTGGGAAAGAAGGCGGACCATTGGGTCAAGACAAGGGTGTCCAAGACTTCAACAGGGGGTGACCAAAAGAAAGGGGTCACAAAGACTCCCCAGGGGAAGGATGATGAGACAACCAAAACTAAAAATAGTAAAGAGTCTTCTACAGGCCCCCAAAAACCTGCACAGGAGGGTGGGCCCAGAGCCTCTTCACAAAACAATGGGTACAAGGGTAAAAACTTTGATCCCAAAAAGGCCTGGTGTCATAGCTGTAAACAGCATGGACACCAAACTGGAGACAAGGCCTGTCCCAAGAAAGGTTCCACTCCAAACTCCCATCCAGGTAACACTGGTATGGCTAGTCTCCAAGTGGGATCAACAGTGTGCCCAGAGCAAATCAGGGTCCACACTGAAGCTACTCTAGTTTCTGAGGGTGGGGTGGATTTAGCCACACTAGCTGTCTGGCCGCCTAACATGCAAAAATACAGACAGCAACTCTTAATTAATGGGACTAGAATAGAGGGCCTGAGGGATACAGGTGCCAGTGTCACCATGGTGACAGAGAAACTGGTTTCCCCTGGCCAATACCTGACTGGAAAAACTTACACAGTCACCAACGCTGACAATCAGAGAAAAGTACATCCCATGGCAATGGTTACTTTAGAATGGGGAGGGGTCAATGGCCTGAAACAGGTGGTGGTCTCCTCAAATATCCCAGTGGACTGTCTGCTTGGAAATGACCTGGAGTCCTCAGCATGGGCTGAGGTAGAACTAAAAACCCATGCAGCAATGCTGGGTATCCCTGAACTGGTGTGTGTGAAAACAAGAGCACAGTGCAAGGCACAGGGTGAACAAGTAGAGCTGGAAGAAGGGCCCAGCCTACCAAGAGAACAGGAAAGTCAGTTGGGAAACCAACTACAACACAGCAAAAGAAAGGGAACCTCTCTTCTCAGGAAGAAGTTCTGCCCTCTGAGGGAACTGAGCCTTTGGAGCTTGAACCTTATCAGGTTGAGCTCTTAGGCCCAGGGGGACCCTCAAGGGAGGAGCTGTGTAAGGGACAAGAAACCTGTCCCTCTCTTGAAGGCCTTAGGCAGCAAGCTGCTGAAGAGTCCAAAGGCAAGAAAAATGGAACGCATAGGGTCTATTGGGAAGATGGACTCCTGTACACTGAGGCCAGAGACCCCAAACCTGGTGCCACTAGGAGAGTGGTAGTGCCTCAGCTGTTCAGGAAGTTCATCCTAACATTGGCCCATGACATTCCCCTTGCTGGACATTTGGGACAAACCAAGACGTGGGAGAGGTTAGTCAACCACTTCTACTGGCCCAATATGTCCAACATGGTTAAGGAGTTTTGCCTCTCCTGCCCCACCTGTCAAGCCAGTGGTAAGACAGGTGGGCATCCAAAGGCCCCCCTCATTCCACTTCCAGTGGTGGGGGTTCCCTTTGAAAGAGTGGGTGTGGACATAGTTGGTCCACTAGAACCTCCCACAGCCTCAGGAAATATGTATATCCTGGTAGTAGTGGATCATGCTACCAGGTATCCTGAAGCTATTCCCCTTAGGTCGACTACTGCCCCTGCAGTAGCCAAGGCCCTCATTGGTATCTTTACCAGAGTGGGTTTCCCTAAGGAGGTGGTGTCTGACAGAGGTACCAACTTCATGTCAGCATACCTAAAACACATGTGGAATGAGTGTGGAGTGACTTATAAATTCACTACACCATACCATCCACAAACTAATGGCTTGGTTGAGAGATTCAACAAGACATTAAAAGGCATGATCATGGGGCTCCCAGAAAAACTCAAAAGGAGATGGGATGTCCTCTTGCCATGTCTGCTTTTCGCTTACAGAGAGGTGCCACAGAAGGGAGTAGGATTCTCACCCTTTGAACTTCTGTTTGGTCATCCTGTAAGGGGACCACTTGCCCTTGTTAAAGAAGGCTGGGAGAGACCTCTCCATGAGCCTAAACAGGACATAGTGGACTATGTACTTGGCCTTCGCTCTAGAATGGCAGAGTACATGGAAAAGGCAACCAAAAACCTTGAGGCCAGCCAACAGCTCCAGAAGTTTTGGTATGACCAAAAGGCTGCACTGGTTGAGTTCCAACCAGGGCAGAAAGTCTGGGTTCTGGAGCCTGTGGCTCCCAGGGCACTCCAGGACAAATGGAGTGGCCCTTACCCAGTGCTAGAAAGGAAGAGTCAGGTCACCTACCTGGTGGACCTGGGCACAAGCAGGAGCCCCAAGAGGGTGATCCATGTGAACCGCCTTAAGCTCTTCCATGACAGGGCTGATGTGAATCTGTTGATGGTAACAGATGAGGATCAGGAGGCAGAGAGTGAACCTCTCCCTGATCTTCTGTCATCAGACCCAAAAGATGGCACAGTAGATGGAGTGATCTACTCAGACACCCTCTCTGGCCAACAGCAAGCTGATTGTAGGAGAGTCCTACAACAGTTTCCTGAACTCTTCTCCTTAACCCCTGGTCAGACACACCTGTGTACCCATGATGTGGACACAGGAGACAGCATGCCTGTCAAAAACAAAATCTTTAGACAGTCTGACCATGTTAAGGAAAGCATCAAGGTGGAAGTCCACAAGATGCTGGAGTTGGGAGTAATTGAGCGCTCTGACAGCCCCTGGGCTAGCCCAGTGGTCTTAGTCCCCAAACCTCACACCAAAGATGGAAAGAAAGAGATGAGGTTTTGTGTGGACTACAGAGGGCTCAATTCTGTCACCAAGACAGATGCTCATCCAATTCCAAGAGCTGATGAGCTCATAGATAAATTAGGTGCTGCCAAATTCTTAAGTACCTTTGACTTGACAGCAGGGTACTGGCAAATAAAAATGGCACCTGGAGCAAAAGAGAAAACAGCATTCTCCACACCTGATGGGCATTATCAGTTTACTGTTATGCCCTTTGGTTTAAAGAATGCCCCTGCCACCTTCCAAAGGTTGGTGAATCAAGTCCTTGCTGGCTTGGAGTCCTTTAGCACAGCTTATCTTGATGATATTGCTGTCTTTAGCTCCACCTGGCAGGATCACCTGGTCCACCTGAAGAAGGTTTTGAAGGCTCTGCAATCTGCAGGCCTCTCTATCAAGGCATCCAAATGCCAGATAGGGCAGGGAACTGTGGTTTACTTGGGCCACCTTGTAGGTGGAGGCCAAGTTCAGCCACTCCAACCCAAGATCCAGACTATTCTGGACTGGGTAGCTCCAAAAACCCAGACTCAAGTCAGGGCATTCCTTGGCTTGACTGGGTATTACAGGAGGTTTGTGAAGGGATATGGATCCATTGTGACAGCCCTCACTGAACTCACCTCCAAGAAAATGCCCAAGAAAGTAAACTGGACTGTGGAATGCCAACAGGCCTTTGACACCCGGAAACAGGCAATGTGCTCAGCACCAGTTCTAAAAGCTCCAGATTATTCTAAGCAGTTCATTGTGCAGACTGATGCCTCTGAACATGGGATAGGGGCAGTTTTGTCCCAAACAAATGATGATGGCCTTGACCAGCCTGTTGCTTTCATTAGCAGGAGGTTACTCCCCAGGGAGCAGCGTTGGAGTGCCATTGAGAGGGAGGCCTTTGCTGTGGTTTGGTCCCTGAAGAAGCTGAGACCATACCTCTTTGGGACTCACTTCCTAGTTCAAACTGACCACAGACCTCTCAAATGGCTGATGCAAATGAAAGGTGAAAATCCTAAACTGTTGAGGTGGTCCATCTCCCTACAGGGAATGGACTTTATAGTGGAACACAGACCTGGGACTGCCCATGCCAATGCAGATGGCCTTTCCAGGTTCTTCCACTTAGAAAATGAAGACTCTCTTGGGAAAGGTTAGTCTCATCCTCTTTCGTTTGGGGGGGGGTTGTGTAAGGAAATGCCTCCTTGGCATGGTTGCCCCCTGACTTTTTGCCTTTGCTGATGCTATGTTTACAATTGAAAGTGTGCTGAGGCCTGCTAACCAGGCCCCAGCACCAGTGTTCTTTCCCTAACCTGTACTTTTGTATCCACAATTGGCAGACCCTGGCATCCAGATAAGTCCCTTGTAACTGGTACTTCTAGTACCAAGGGCCCTGATGCCAAGGAAGGTCTCTAAGGGCTGCAGCATGTCTTATGCCACCCTGGAGACCTCTCACTCAGCACAGACACACTGCTTGCCAGCTTGTGTGTGCTAGTGAGGACAAAACGAGTAAGTCGACATGGCACTCCCCTCAGGGTGCCATGCCAGCCTCTCACTGCCTATGCAGTATAGGTAAGACACCCCTCTAGCAGGCCTTACAGCCCTAAGGCAGGGTGCACTATACCATAGGTGAGGGTACCAGTGCATGAGCATGGTACCCCTACAGTGTCTAAACAAAACCTTAGACATTGTAAGTGCAGGGTAGCCATAAGAGTATATGGTCTGGGAGTTTGTCAAACACGAACTCCACAGCACCATAATGGCTACACTGAAAACTGGGAAGTTTGGTATTAAACTTCTCAGCACAATAAATGCACACTGATGCCAGTGTACATTTTATTGCAAAATACACCCCAGAGGGCACCTTAGAGGTGCCCCCTGAAACTTAACCGACTGTCTGTGTAGGCTGACTAGTTCCAGCAGCCTGCCACACTAGAGACATGTTGCTGGCCCCATGGGGAGAGTGCCTTTGTCACTCTGAGGCCAGTAACAAAGCCTGCACTGGGTGGAGATGCTAACACCTCCCCCAGGCAGGAGCTGTAACACCTGGCGGTGAGCCTCAAAGGCTCACCCCTTTGTCACAGCCCAGCAGGGCACTCCAGCTTAGTGGAGTTGCCCGCCCCCTCCGGCCACGGCCCCCACTTTTGGCGGCAAGGCTGGAGGGAACAAAGAAAGCAACAAGGAGGAGTCACTGACCAGTCAGGACAGCCCCTAAGGTGTCCTGAGCTGAGGTGACTCTGACTTTTAGAAATCCTCCATCTTGCAGATGGAGGATTCCCCCAATAGGGTTAGGATTGTGACCCCCTCCCCTTGGGAGGAGGCACAAAGAGGGTGTACCCACCCTCAGGGCTAGTAGCCATTGGCTACTAACCCCCCAGACCTAAACACGCCCTTAAATCTAGTATTTAAGGGCTACCCTGAACCCTAGAAAATTAGATTCCTGCAACTACAAGAAGAAGGACTGCCCAGCTGAAAACCCCTGCAGCGGAAGACCAGAAGACGACAACTGCCTTGGCTCCAGAAACTCACCGGCCTGTCTCCTGCCTTCCAAAGATCCTGCTCCAGCGACGCCTTCCAAAGGGACCAGCGACCTCGACATCCTCTGAGGACTGCCCCTGCTTCGAAAAGACAAGAAACTCCCGAGGACAGCGGACCTGCTCCAAGAAAAGCTGCAACTTTGTTTCCAGCAGCTTTAAAGAACCCTGCAAGCTCCCCGCAAGAAGCGTGAGACTTGCAACACTGCACCCGGCGACCCCGACTCGGCTGGTGGCGATCCAACACCTCAGGAGGGACCCCAGGACTACTCTGATACTGTGAGTACCAAAACCTGTCCCCCCTGAGCCCCCACAGCGCCGCCTGCAGAGGGAATCCCGAGGCTTCCCCTGACCGCGACTCTTTGAACCTAAAGTCCCGACGCCTGGGAGAGACCCTGCACCCGCAGCCCCCAGGACCTGAAGGACCGGACTTTCACTGGAGGAGTGACCCCCAGGAGTCCCTCTCCCTCGCCCAAGTGGAGGTTTCCCCGAGGAATCCCCCCCTTGCCTGCCTGCAGCGCTGAAGAGATCCCGAGATCTCTCATAGACTAACATTGAAAACCCGACGCTTGTTTCTACACTGCACCCGGCCGCCCCCGCGCTGCTGAGGGTGAAATCTCTGTGTGGACTTGTGTCCCCCCCGGTGCCCTACAAAACCCCCCTGGTCTGCCCTCCGAAGACGCGGGTACTTACCTGCAAGCAGACCGGAACCGGGGCACCCCCTTCTCTCCATTCTAGCCTATGTGTTTTGGGCACCACTTTGAAGTCTGCACCTGACCGGCCCTGAGCTGCTGGTGTGGTGACTTTGGGGTTGCTCTGAACCCCCAACGGTGGGCTACCTTGGACCAAGAACTAAGCCCTGTAAGTGTCTTACTTACCTGGTTAACCTAACAAATACTTACCTCCCCTAGGAACTGTGAAAATTGCACTAAGTGTCCACTTTTAAAACAGCTATTTGTCAATAACTTGAAAAGTATACATGCAATTTTGATGATTTGAAGTTCCTAAAGTACTTACCTGCAATACCTTTCGAATGAGATATTACATGTAGAATTTGAACCTGTGGTTCTTAAAATAAACTAAGAAAAGATATTTTTCTATATAAAAACCTATTGGCTGGATTTGTCTCTGAGTGTGTGTACCTCATTTATTGTCTATGTGTATGTACAACAAATGCTTAACACTACTCCTTGGATAAGCCTACTGCTCGACCACACTACCACAAAATAGAGCATTAGTATTATCTATTTTTACCACTATTTTACCTCTAAGGGGAACCCTTGGACTCTGTGCATGCTATTCCTTACTTTGAAATAGCACATACAGAGCCAACTTCCTACAGTTTTGTTATAGAAAATGAAAATGTCACTTACCCAGTGTACATCTGTTCGTGGCATCAGTCGCAGTAGATTTGCATGTTTTGCAATAGCTCGCCATCTGGTGTTGGGCCGGAGTGTTACAAGTTGTTTTTCTTCGAAGAAGTCTTTCGAGTCACGGGACCGAGTGACTCCTCCTTTTGTCTCCATTGCGCATGGGCGTCGACTCCATCTTCGATTGTTTTTCCCCGCAGAGGGTGAGGTAGGAGTTGAATTGTAGTAATAGTGCCCATGCAATGGAGTGACTAAGTATGCACCTATTTAAGGTTGAGATGATACATATACAAATAGTTGAAGGTAACTTCCAAACTGCTACAGGCTCCCGGGGAGGCGGGTGGGCACATGCGAATCTACTGCGACTGATGCCACGAACAGATGTACACTGGGTAAGTGACATTTTCAGTTCGATGGCATCTGTCGCTGTAGATACGCATGTTTTGCATAGACTAGTAAGCAGTTATCTCCCCAAAAGCGGTGGATCAGCCTGTAGGAGTGGAAGTAGTCTGAAATAATGTTCTTAATACGGCTTGACCTACTGTGGCTTGTGCGGATAACACGTCTACACAGTAGTGCTTGGTGAATGTGTGAGGCGTAGACCATGTGGCTGCCTTACATATTTCTTGCATTGGGATGTTTCCTAGAAAGGCCATGGTAGCACCTTTCTTTCTGGTTGAGTGTGCCCTTGGTGTAATGGGCAGCTGTCGTTTAGATTTAAGGTAGCAGATTTGGATGCATTTAACTATCCATCTGGCTATACCTTGTTTTGATATTGGGTTTCCTGCATGAGGTTTTTGAAATGCAATAAATAGTTGTTTAGTCTTTCTGATGTTCTTTGTTCTGTCAATGTAATACATCAATGCTCTTTTGACATCTAATGTATGTAGTGCCCTTTCAGCTACGGTATCTGGCTGTGGAAAGAACACTGGAAGTTCCACTGTCTGATTTAGATCGAACGGTGAAATAACCTTTGGCAAAAAGTTAGGATTGGTCCTTAGGACGACCTTATTTTTGTGTAGTTGTATAAAAGGTTCCTGTATTGTAAACGCCTGAATCTCGCTTACTCTTCTTAGGGAAGTAATGGCTATGAGAAATGCCACCTTCCAGGTTAGGAACTGTATTTCGCAGGAGTGCATGGGTTCAAAAGGTGGACCCATAAGTCTAGTTAGGACAACATTTAGGTTCCATGAAGGAACAGGTGGTGTTCTTGGTGGTATAATTCTCCTAAGGCCCTCCATGAATGCTTTAATGACTGGTATCTTATATAGGGAAGTTGAATAGGTAGTCTGCAGGTATGCAGATATTGCTGCAAGGTGTATTTTAATGGAAGAGAAACCCAGGTTAGATTTTTGTAAGTGAAGCAAGTAACCCACTACATGTTCTGGAGTTGTGTGTAATGGTTGTATTTGATTAATATGGCAGTAGCAAACAAACCTCTTCCATTTACTTGCATAGCAGTGCCTGGTGGATGGCCTTCTGGCTTGTTTTATGACTTCCATACATTCTTGGGTAAGTTGTAAGTGCCCGAATTCTAGGATTTCAGGAGCCAGATTGCTAGATTCAGCGATGCTGGATCTGGGTGTCTGATCTTTTGGTTGTGTTGTGTCAACAGATCTGGCCTGTTGGGCAATTTGATGCAGGGTACTACTGATAGGTCTAGCAGCGTTGTGTACCAGGGTTGCCTTGCCCAAGTTGGTGCTATTAATATGAGTTTGAGTTTGTTTTGACTGAGTTTGTTTACCAGGTAAGGAAGGAGAGGGAGAGGAGGAAAAGCGTAAGCAAATATCCCTGACCAGTTCATCCATAGGGCATTGCCTTGGGACTGTTTGTGTGGGTATCTGGATGCGAAGTTTTGGCATTTTGCGTTCTCCTTTGTCGCAAACAAGTCTATCTGAGGTGTTCCCCAGAGTTTGAAATAAGTGTTCAGAATTTGGGGGTGAATTTCCCATTCGTGGACCTGTTGGTGATCGAGAGAGATTGTCTGCGAGTTGATTTTGGATCCCTGGTATAAATTGTGCTATTAGGCGAATTTGGTTGTGAATTGCCCAACGCCAAATCTTTTGTGCTAGCAGGCTTAACTGCGTGGAGTGCGTCCCCCCTTGCTTGTTTAGATAATACATTGTTGTCATGTTGTCTGTTTTGACGAGAATGTATTTGTGAACTATTATTGGTTGGAAAGCTTTTAGTGCTTGAAAAACTGCTAGAAGTTCTAGGTGATTTATATGCAGTTTTGTTTTTATGTACGTTCCATTGTCCTTGTATGCTGTGTTGATCGAGGTGTGCTCCCCACTGTAGGAAGTTGGCTCTGTATGTGCTATTTCAAAGTAAGGAATAGCATGCACAGAGTCCAAGGGTTCCCCTTAGAGGTAAAATAGTGGTAAAAATAGATAATACTAATGCTCTATTTTGTGGTAGTGTGGTCGAGCAGTAGGCTTATCCAAGGAGTAGTGTTAAGCATTTGTTGTACATACACATAGACAATAAATGAGGTACACACACTCAGAGACAAATCCAGCCAATAGGTTTTTGTATAGAAAAATATCTTTTCTTAGTTTATTTTAAGAACCACAGGTTCAAATTCTACAGGTAATAGCTCATTCGAAAGGTATTGCAGGTAAGTACTTTAGGAACTTCAAATCATCAAAATTGCATGTATACTTTTCAAGTTATTCACAAATAGCTGTTTTAAAAGTGGACACTTAGTGCAATTTTCACAGTTCCTAGGGGAGGTAAGTATTTGTTAGTTTTACCAGGTAAGTAAGACACTTACAGGGTTCAGTTCTTGGTCCAAGGTAGCCCACCGTTGGGGGTTCAGAGCAACCCCAAAGTCACCACACCAGCAGCTCAGGGCCGGTCAGGTGCAGAGTTCAAAGTGGTGCCCAAAACACATAGGCTAGAATGGAGAGAAGGGGGGTGCCCCGGTTCCGGTCTGCTTGCAGGTAAGTACCCGCGTCTTCGGAGGGCAGACCAGGGGGGTTTTGTAGGGCACCGGGGGGGACCCAAGTCCACACAGAAATTTCACCCTCAGCAGCGCGGGGGCGGCCGGGTGCAGTGTAGAAACAAGCGTCGGGTTTGTAATGGAAGTCAATGGGAGATCTAGGGATCTCTTCAGCGCTGCAGGCAGGCAAGGGGGGGGTTCCTCGGGGAAACCTCCACTTGGGCAAGGGAGAGGGACTCCTGGGGGTCACTCCTCCAGTGAAAGTCCGGTCCTTCAGGTCCTGGGGGCTGCGGGTGCAGGGTCTCTCCCAGGTGTCGGGACTTAGGATTCAAAGAGTCGCGGTCAGGGGAAGCCTCGGGATTCCCTCTGCAGGCGGCGCTGTGGGGGCTCAGGGGGGACAGGTTTTTGTACTCACAGTCTTAGAGTAGTCCTGGGGTCCCTCCTGAGGTGTTGGATCGCCACCAGCCGAGTCGGGGTCGCCGGGTGCAGTGTTGCAAGTCTCACGCCTTTTGCGGGGAGCTTGCAGGGTTCTTTAAAGCTGCTGGAAACAAAGTTGCAGCCTTTCTTGGAGCAGGTCCGCTGTCCTCGGGAGTTTCTTGTCTTTTCGAAGCAGGGGCAGTCCTCAGAGGATGTCGAGGTCGCTGGTCCCTTTGGAAGGCGTCGCTGGAGCAGGATCTTTGGAAGGCAGGAGACAGGCCGGTGAGTTTCTGGAGCCAAGGCAGTTGTCGTCTTCTGGTCTTCCTCTGCAGGGGTTTTTCAGCTAGGCAGTCCTTCTTCTTGTAGTTGCAGGAATCTAATCTTCTAGGGTTCAGGGTAGCCCTTAAATACTAAATTTAAGGGCGTGTTTAGGTCTGGGGGGTTAGTAGCCAATGGCTACTAGCCCTGAGGGTGGGTACACCCTCTTTGTGCCTCCTCCCAAGGGGAGGGGGTCACAATCCTAACCCTATTGGGGGAATCCTCCATCTGCAAGATGGAGGATTTCTAAAAGTCAGAGTCACCTCAGCTCAGGACACCTTAGGGGCTGTCCTGACTGGCCAGTGACTCCTCCTTGTTGCTTTCTTTGTTCCCTCCAGCCTTGCCGCCAAAAGTGGGGGCCGTGGCCGGAGGGGGCGGGCAACTCCACTAAGCTGGAGTGCCCTGCTGGGCTGTGACAAAGGGGTGAGCCTTTGAGGCTCACCGCCAGGTGTCACAGCTCCTGCCTGGGGGAGGTGTTAGCATCTCCACCCAGTGCAGGCTTTGTTACTGGCCTCAGAGTGACAAAGGCACTCTCCCCATGGGGCCAGCAACATGTCTCTGGTGTGGCAGGCTGCTGGAACTAGTCAGCCTACACAGACAGTCGGTTAAGTTTCAGGGGGCACCTCTAAGGTGCCCTCTGTGGTGTATTTTACAATAAAATGTACACTGGCATCAGTGTGCATTTATTGGGCTGAGAAGTTTGATACCAAACTTCCCAGTTTTCAGTGTAGCCATTATGGTGCTGTGGAGTTCGTGTTTGACAGACTCCCAGACCATATACTCTTATGGCTACCCTGCACTTACAATGTCTAAGGTTTTGTTTAGACACTGTAGGGGTACCATGCTCATGCACTGGTACCCTCACCTATGGTATAGTGCACCCTGCCTTAGGGCTGTAAGGCCTGCTAGAGGGGTGTCTTACCTATACTGCATAGGCAGTGAGAGGCTGGCATGGCACCCTGAGGGGAGTGCCATGTCGACTTACTCGTTTGGTCCTCACTAGCACACACAAGCTGGCAAGCAGTGTGTCTGTGCTGAGTGAGAGGTCTCCAGGGTGGCATAAGACATGCTGCATCCCTTAGAGACCTTCCTTGGCATCAGGGCCCTTGGTACTAGAAGTACCAGTTACAAGGGACTTATCTGGAGGCCAGGGTCTGCCAATTGTGGATACAAAAGTACAGGTTAGGGAAAGAACACTGGTGCTGGGGCCTGGTTAGCAGGCCTCAGCACACTTTCAATTGTAAACATAGCATCAGCAAAGGCAAAAAGTCAGGGGGCAACCATGCCAAGGAGGCATTTCCTTACACAACCCCCCCCCAAACGAAAGAGGATGAGACTAACCTTTCCCAAGAGAGTCTTCATTTTCTAAGTGGAAGAACCTGGAAAGGCCATCTGCATTGGCATGGGCAGTCCCAGGTCTGTGTTCCACTATAAAGTCCATTCCCTGTAGGGAGATGGACCACCTCAACAGTTTAGGATTTTCACCTTTCATTTGCATCAGCCATTTGAGAGGTCTGTGGTCAGTTTGAACTAGGAAGTGAGTCCCAAAGAGGTATGGTCTCAGCTTCTTCAGGGACCAAACCACAGCAAAGGCCTCCCTCTCAATGGCACTCCAACGCTGCTCCCTGGGGAGTAACCTCCTGCTAATGAAAGCAACAGGCTGGTCAAGGCCATCATCATTTGTTTGGGACAAAACTGCCCCTATCCCATGTTCAGAGGCATCAGTCTGCACAATGAACTGCTTAGAATAATCTGGAGCTTTGAGAACTGGTGCTGAGCACATTGCTTGTTTCAGGGTGTCAAAGGCCTGTTGGCAGTCCACAGTCCAGTTCACTTTCTTGGGCATTTTCTTGGAGGTGAGCTCAGTGAGGGCTGTCACAATGGATCCATATCCCTTCACAAACCTCCTGTAGTACCCAGTCAAGCCAAGGAATGCCCTGACTTGAGTCTGGGTTTTTGGAGCTACCCAGTCCAGAATGGTCTGGATCTTGGGTTGGAGTGGCTGAACTTGGCCTCCACCTACAAGGTGGCCCAAGTAAACCACAGTTCCCTGCCCTATCTGGCATTTGGATGCCTTGATAGAGAGGCCTGCAGATTGCAGAGCCTTCAAAACCTTCTTCAGGTGGACCAGGTGATCCTGCCAGGTGGAGCTAAAGACAGCAATATCATCAAGATAAGCTGTGCTAAAGGACTCCAAGCCAGCAAGGACTTGATTCACCAACCTTTGGAAGGTGGCAGGGGCATTCTTTAAACCAAAGGGCATAACAGTAAACTGATAATGCCCATCAGGTGTGGAGAATGCTGTCTTTTCTTTTGCTCCAGGCGCCATTTTTATTTGCCAGTACCCTGCTGTCAAGTCAAAGGTACTTAGAAATTTGGCAGCACCTAACTTATCAATGAGCTCATCAGCTCTTGGAATTGGATGGGCATCTGTCTTGGTGACAGAGTTGAGCCCTCTGTAGTCCACACAAAACCTCATCTCTTTCTTTCCATCTTTGGTGTGAGGTTTGGGGACTAAGACCACTGGGCTAGCCCAGGGGCTGTCAGAGCGCTCAATCACTCCCAATTCCAGCATCTTGTGGACTTCCATCTTGATGCTTTCCTTAACATGGTCAGACTGTCTGAAGATTTTGTTCTTGACAGGCATGCTGTCTCCTGTGTCCACATCATGGGTACACAGGTGTGTCTGACCAGGGGTTAGGGAGAAAAGCTCAGGAAACTGTTGTAGGACTCTCCTACAATCAGCCTGCTGTTGGCCAGAGAGGGTGTCTGAGTAGATCACTCCATCTACTGTGCCATCTTTTGGGTCTGATGACAGAAGATCAGGGAGAGGTTCACTCTCTGCCTCCTGATCCTCATCTGTTACCATTAACAGATTCACATCAGCCCTGTCATGGAAGAGCTTAAGGCGGTTCACATGGATCACCCTCTTGGGGCTCCTGCTTGTGCCCAGGTCCACCAGGTAGGTGACCTGACTCTTCCTCTCTAGCACTGGGTAAGGGCCACTCCATTTGTCCTGGAGTGCCCTGGGAGCCACAGGCTCCAGAACCCAGACTTTCTGCCCTGGTTGGAACTCAACCAGTGCAGCCTTTTGGTCATACCAAAACTTCTGGAGTTGTTGGCTGGCCTCAAGGTTTTTGGTTGCCTTTTCCATGTACTCTGCCATTCTAGAGCGAAGGCCAAGTACATAGTCCACTATGTCCTGTTTAGGCTCATGGAGAGGTCTCTCCCAGCCTTCTTTAACAAGGGCAAGTGGTCCCCTTACAGGATGACCAAACAGAAGTTCAAAGGGTGAGAACCCTACTCCCTTCTGTGGTACCTCCCTGTAAGCGAAAAGCAGACATGGCAGGAGGACATCCCATCTCCTTTTGAGTTTTTCTGGGAGCCCCATGATCATGCCCTTTAATGTCTTGTTGAATCTCTCAACTAAGCCATTAGTTTGTGGATGGTAAGGTGTAGTGAATTTATAAGTCACTCCACACTCATTCCACATGTGCTTTAGGTATGCTGACATGAGGTTGGTACCTCTGTCAGACACCACCTCCTTAGGGAAACCCACTCTGGTAAAGATACCAATGAGGGCCTTGGCTACTGCAGGGGCAGTAGTCGACCTAAGGGGAATAGCTTCAGGATACCTGGTAGCATGATCCACTACTACCAGGATATACATATTTCCTGAGGCTGTGGGAGGTTCCAGTGGACCAACTATGTCCACACCCACTCTTTCAAAGGGCACCCCCACCACAGGAAGTGGAATGAGGGGGGCCTTTGGATGCCCACCTGTCTTACCACTGGCTTGACAGGTGGGGCAGGAGAGGCAAAACTCCTTAACCATGTTGGACATATTGGGCCAGTAGAAGTGGTTGACTAACCTCTCCCACGTCTTGGTTTGTCCCAAATGTCCAGCAAGGGGAATGTCATGGGCCAATGTTAGGATGAACTCTCTGAACAGCTGAGGCACTACCACTCTCCTAGTGGCACCAGGTTTGGGGTCTCTGGCCTCAGTGTACAGGAGCCCATCTTCCCAATAGACCCTATGTGTTCCATTTTTCTTGCCTTTGGACTCTTCAGCAGCTTGCTGCCTAAGGCCTTCAAGAGAGGGACAGGTTTCTTGTCCCTTACACAGCTCCTCCCTTGAGGGTCCCCCTGGGCCTAAGAGCTCAACCTGATAAGGTTCAAGCTCCAAAGGCTCAGTTCCCTCAGAGGGCAGAACTTCTTCCTGAGAAGAGAGGTTCCCTTTCTTTTGCTGTGTTGCAGTTGGTTTCCCAACTGACTTTCCTGTTCTCTTGGTAGGCTGGGCCATTTTTCCAGACTCCAGCTCTACTTTTTCACCCTGTGCCTTGCATTGCGCTCTTGTTTTCACACACACCAGTTCAGGGATACCCAGCATTGCTGCATGGGTTTTTAGCTCTACCTCAGCCCATGCTGAGGACTCCAGGTCATTTCCAAGCAGACAGTCCACTGGGATATTTGAGGAGACCACCACCTGCTTCAGGCCATTGACCCCTCCCCATTCTAAAGTAACCATTGCCATGGGATGTACTTTTCTCTGATTGTCAGCGTTGGTGACTGTGTAAGTTTTTCCAGTCAGGTATTGGCCAGGGGAAACCAGTTTCTCTGTCACCATGGTGACACTGGCACCTGTATCCCTCAGGCCCTCTATTCTAGTCCCATTAATTAAGAGTTGCTGTCTGTATTTTTGCATGTTAGGCGGCCAGACAGCTAGTGTGGCTAAATCCACCCCACCCTCAGAAACTAGAGTAGCTTCAGTGTGGACCCTGATTTGCTCTGGGCACACTGTTGATCCCACTTGGAGACTAGCCATACCAGTGTTACCTGGATGGGAGTTTGGAGTGGAACCTTTCTTGGGACAGGCCTTGTCTCCAGTTTGGTGTCCATGCTGTTTACAGCTATGACACCAGGCCTTTTTGGGATCAAAGTTTTTACCCTTGTACCCATTGTTTTGTGAAGAGGCTCTGGGCCCACCCTCCTGTGCAGGTTTTTGGGGGCCTGTGGAAGACTCTTTACTATTTTTAGTTTTGGTTGTCTCATCACCCTTCTGCTGGGGAGTCTTCGTGACCCCTTTCTTTTGGTCACCCCCTGTTGAAGTCTTGGACACCCTTGTCTTGACCCAATGGTCCGCCTTCTTTCCCAATTCTTGGGGAGAAATTGGTCCTAGGTCTACCAGATGCTGATGCAGTTTATCATTGAAACAATTACTTAACAGGTGTTCTTTCACAAATAAATTGTACAGCCCATCATAATTACTTACACCACTGCCTTGAATCCAACCATCTAGTGTTTTCACTGAGTAGTCAACAAAGTCAACCCAGGTCTGGCTCGAGGATTTTTGAGCCCCCCTGAACCTAATCCTGTACTCCTCAGTGGAGAATCCAAAGCCCTCAATCAGGGTACCCTTCATGAGGTCATAAGATTCTGCATCTTGTCCAGAGAGTGTGAGGAGTCTATCCCTACACTTTCCTGTGAACATTTCCCAAAGGAGAGCACCCCAGTGAGATCTGTTCACTTTTCTGGTTACACAAGCCCTCTCAAAAGCTGTGAACCATTTGGTGATGTCATCACCATCTTCATATTTAGTTACAATCCCTTTGGGGATTTTCAACATGTCAGGAGAATCTCTGACCCTATTTATGTTGCTGCCACCATTGATGGGTCCTAGGCCCATCTCTTGTCTTTCCCTCTCTATGGCTAGGATCTGTCTTTCCAAAGCCAATCTTTTGGCCATCCTGGCTAACTGGATGTCCTCTTCACTGGAGTTATCCTCAGTGATTTCAGAGTTGTTGGTCCCTCCTGTGAGGGAACCAGCATCTCTGACTATTATTTGTGGAGTCAGGGCTTGAGAAGCCCTGCTCTCCCTAAGTAGGACTGGAGGGGGGGAATTTCCCTCCAAGTCACTATCTTCATCCTCTGAGTTGCCATCCTCAGAGGGGTTGGCCTTTTCAAACTCTGCCAAAAGCTCCTGGAGCTGTACTTTGGTAGGTTTGGGGCCCATTGCTATTTTCTTTAGTTTACAGAGTGACCTTAGCTCTCTCATCTGTAGATGGAGGTAAGGTGTGGTGTCGAGTTCCACCACATTCACATCTGTGCTAGACATTATGCTTCTAAAAGTTGGAATACTTTTTAATAAACTAAAACTGGTTCTAGAATCTAATTCAAACTTTTACAAACTTTTAAACTCTAAAAGAAATGCTAAACAGGATCTAACACAAGGCCCTAGCAGGTCTTTTAAGATTTTAGAAAACTTTTCAAATTGCAAAAATCAATTTCTAATGACAATTTTGGAATTTGTCGTGTGATCAGGTATTGGCTGAGTAGTCCAGCAAATGCAAAGTCTTGTACCCCACCGCTGATCCACCAATGTAGGAAGTTGGCTCTGTATGTGCTATTTCAAAGTAAGGAATAGCATGCACAGAGTCCAAGGGTTCCCCTTAGAGGTAAAATAGTGGTAAAAATAGATAATACTAATGCTCTATTTTGTGGTAGTGTGGTCGAGCAGTAGGCTTATCCAAGGAGTAGTGTTAAGCATTTGTTGTACATACACATAGACAATAAATGAGGTACACACACTCAGAGACAAATCCAGCCAATAGGTTTTTGTATAGAAAAATATCTTTTCTTAGTTTATTTTAAGAACCACAGGTTCAAATTCTACAGGTAATAGCTCATTCGAAAGGTATTGCAGGTAAGTACTTTAGGAACTTCAAATCATCAAAATTGCATGTATACTTTTCAAGTTATTCACAAATAGCTGTTTTAAAAGTGGACACTTAGTGCAATTTTCACAGTTCCTAGGGGAGGTAAGTATTTGTTAGTTTTACCAGGTAAGTAAGACACTTACAGGGTTCAGTTCTTGGTCCAAGGTAGCCCACCGTTGGGGGTTCAGAGCAACCCCAAAGTCACCACACCAGCAGCTCAGGGCCGGTCAGGTGCAGAGTTCAAAGTGGTGCCCAAAACACATAGGCTAGAATGGAGAGAAGGGGGGTGCCCCGGTTCCGGTCTGCTTGCAGGTAAGTACCCGCGTCTTCGGAGGGCAGACCAGGGGGGTTTTGTAGGGCACCGGGGGGGACCCAAGTCCACACAGAAATTTCACCCTCAGCAGCGCGGGGGCGGCCGGGTGCAGTGTAGAAACAAGCGTCGGGTTTGTAATGGAAGTCAATGGGAGATCTAGGGATCTCTTCAGCGCTGCAGGCAGGCAAGGGGGGGGTTCCTCGGGGAAACCTCCACTTGGGCAAGGGAGAGGGACTCCTGGGGGTCACTCCTCCAGTGAAAGTCCGGTCCTTCAGGTCCTGGGGGCTGCGGGTGCAGGGTCTCTCCCAGGTGTCGGGACTTAGGATTCAAAGAGTCGCGGTCAGGGGAAGCCTCGGGATTCCCTCTGCAGGCGGCGCTGTGGGGGCTCAGGGGGGACAGGTTTTTGTACTCACAGTCTTAGAGTAGTCCTGGGGTCCCTCCTGAGGTGTTGGATCGCCACCAGCCGAGTCGGGGTCGCCGGGTGCAGTGTTGCAAGTCTCACGCCTTTTGCGGGGAGCTTGCAGGGTTCTTTAAAGCTGCTGGAAACAAAGTTGCAGCCTTTCTTGGAGCAGGTCCGCTGTCCTCGGGAGTTTCTTGTCTTTTCGAAGCAGGGGCAGTCCTCAGAGGATGTCGAGGTCGCTGGTCCCTTTGGAAGGCGTCGCTGGAGCAGGATCTTTGGAAGGCAGGAGACAGGCCGGTGAGTTTCTGGAGCCAAGGCAGTTGTCGTCTTCTGGTCTTCCTCTGCAGGGGTTTTTCAGCTAGGCAGTCCTTCTTCTTGTAGTTGCAGGAATCTAATCTTCTAGGGTTCAGGGTAGCCCTTAAATACTAAATTTAAGGGCGTGTTTAGGTCTGGGGGGTTAGTAGCCAATGGCTACTAGCCCTGAGGGTGGGTACACCCTCTTTGTGCCTCCTCCCAAGGGGAGGGGGTCACAATCCTAACCCTATTGGGGGAATCCTCCATCTGCAAGATGGAGGATTTCTAAAAGTCAGAGTCACCTCAGCTCAGGACACCTTAGGGGCTGTCCTGACTGGCCAGTGACTCCTCCTTGTTGCTTTCTTTGTTCCCTCCAGCCTTGCCGCCAAAAGTGGGGGCCGTGGCCGGAGGGGGCGGGCAACTCCACTAAGCTGGAGTGCCCTGCTGGGCTGTGACAAAGGGGTGAGCCTTTGAGGCTCACCGCCAGGTGTCACAGCTCCTGCCTGGGGGAGGTGTTAGCATCTCCACCCAGTGCAGGCTTTGTTACTGGCCTCAGAGTGACAAAGGCACTCTCCCCATGGGGCCAGCAACATGTCTCTGGTGTGGCAGGCTGCTGGAACTAGTCAGCCTACACAGACAGTCGGTTAAGTTTCAGGGGGCACCTCTAAGGTGCCCTCTGTGGTGTATTTTACAATAAAATGTACACTGGCATCAGTGTGCATTTATTGGGCTGAGAAGTTTGATACCAAACTTCCCAGTTTTCAGTGTAGCCATTATGGTGCTGTGGAGTTCGTGTTTGACAGACTCCCAGACCATATACTCTTATGGCTACCCTGCACTTACAATGTCTAAGGTTTTGTTTAGACACTGTAGGGGTACCATGCTCATGCACTGGTACCCTCACCTATGGTATAGTGCACCCTGCCTTAGGGCTGTAAGGCCTGCTAGAGGGGTGTCTTACCTATACTGCATAGGCAGTGAGAGGCTGGCATGGCACCCTGAGGGGAGTGCCATGTCGACTTACTCGTTTGGTCCTCACTAGCACACACAAGCTGGCAAGCAGTGTGTCTGTGCTGAGTGAGAGGTCTCCAGGGTGGCATAAGACATGCTGCATCCCTTAGAGACCTTCCTTGGCATCAGGGCCCTTGGTACTAGAAGTACCAGTTACAAGGGACTTATCTGGAGGCCAGGGTCTGCCAATTGTGGATACAAAAGTACAGGTTAGGGAAAGAACACTGGTGCTGGGGCCTGGTTAGCAGGCCTCAGCACACTTTCAATTGTAAACATAGCATCAGCAAAGGCAAAAAGTCAGGGGGCAACCATGCCAAGGAGGCATTTCCTTACACCCACCCTGTCATGGAAGCATCTGTTATTACGTATTGTGGCACTGGGTCTTGGAAAGGCCGCCCTTTGTTTAAATTTATGTTGTTCCACCACAGAAGCGAGAGGTAAGTTTGGCGGTCTATTAACACCAGATCTAGAAGGTGACCCTGTGCTTGTGACCATTGTGATGCTAGGCACTGTTGTAAGGGCCTCATGTGCAGTCTTGCGTTTGGGAGAATGGCTATGCATGAAGACATCATGCCTAGGAGTTGTAGTACCATCTTTGCTTGTATCCTTTTGTGTTGGATACATGCGTTGTATGATGTGTTGAAATTTTGAATTCTTTGTGGACTTGGAGTGGCTACTCCTTTTGATGTGTCTATTATGGCTCCTAGGTATTGTTGTACCTTGCGCGGCAGAATTTTGTTGAATTGGTAATGTATTCCTTTGAATACAAACCTTAGGTATTTCCTGTGCGATGGGTGTATTGGTATATGGAAATAAGCATCCTTGAGGTCTAAAGTTGCCATGTAGTCGTGTAGTTTTAGCAATGGCAATACTTCTTGTAGTGTGACCATGTGAAAGTGGTCTGATTTGATGAAAGTGTTCACTACTCTGAGGTCTAGGATTGGTCTCAGCGTTTTGTCCTTCTTTGGAATCAGAAAGTACAGTGAGTAAACTCCTGTGTTTGGCACTAATTCGATTGCATTCTTTTGCAATAGTGCCTGCACTTCTATCTCCAGGAGATTGGAATGATGTTTTGTCAAATTTTGTGCTTTTGGTGGTATGTTTGGAGGGAATTGTAGAAATTCTATGCAGTAACCATGTTGGATAATTGCTAGAACCCAAGTGTCTGTAGTGATTTCCTCCCATGCTTTGTAATAATGACTTATTCTTCCCCCCACTGGTGTTGTGTGGAGGGGGTGAGTGACATGTGAGTCACTGTTTAGTAGTAGGGGTTTTGGGGCTCTGAAATCTTCCTCTATTCCTAGGGAATTGCCCTCTATATTGTCCCCGAAAACCTCCTCTATACTGTCCCTGGTAACTGGACGGTGTTGCTTGTGAGGTGCTGGCTTGTGTGCTCTGACCCCGAAACCCCCCCTCGAAAGGGTGTTTTACGGAATGTGCTGTAATTGCCTCTGCTCTGCGGGGAGTAGAGTGCGCCCATGGCTTTGGCAGTGTCCGTATCTTTTTTGAGTTTCTCAATCGCTGCGTCCACTTCTGGACCGAACAGTTCTTTTTCGTTAAAAGGCATATTGAGAACTGCTTGTTGAATCTCTGGTTTAAATCCAGACGTTCGGAGCCATGCATGCCTTCTGATAGTTACAGATGTATTAATTGTCCATGCAGCTGTATCTGCAGCGTCCATGGAGGAGCGGATCTGGTTGTTGGAAATGGTCTGTCCCTCCTCAACCACTTGTTTTGCCCTATTTTGTAAGTCCTTGGGCAGATGTTCAATGAGATGTTGCATCTCGTCCCAGTGGGCTCTGTCATAGCGCGCAAGTAGTGCTTGGGAGTTCGCGATGCGCCACTGGTTTGCAGCTTGTGCTGCGACTCTCTTACCAGCTGCATCGAACTTGCGGCTTTCTTTATCTAGGGGTGGTGCATCTCCAGATGTGTGGGAGTTGGCCCTTTTCCTAGCTGCTCCTACAACGACAGTCTGGTGGCAGCTGTGTAGTGATGAAAACCGGGTCTATAGGAGGCGCCTTATACTTTTTTTCCACCCTTGGTGTGATAGCCCTACTTTTGACCGGCTCCTTAAAGAGGTCTTTTGCGTGCCGGAGCATACCAGGGAGCATAGGCAGGCTTTGGTATGAGCTGTGGGTGGAGGAGAGTGTGTTGAATAAAAAATCATCCTCGACCTGTTCTGAGTGGAGGCTTACGTTGTGAAATTGTGCTGCTCTAGCCACCACTTGAGAATACGCAGTGCTGTCCTCTGGTGGAGACGGCTTCGTAGGGTATGCCTCCGGACTGTTATCTGACACTGGGGCGTCGTATAGGTCCCATGCGTCTTGATCTTGGTCACCCTGGCTTATGGTGGTGTGAGCTGGGGAGTGTGATGGAGTTTGTGCTGGTGAGACGTTAATTACGGGCGGAGGAGAGGGTGGTGGGGTAACTCTTTTCACCACTTTTGGTTGTGGTGTCTGTTCAGTTTGGAACTCCAAACTTCTTTCTTCTAATGGGGGGGGAAGGGTGCTTATTTTTCCTGTCCCCTGCTGTATGAAAATACGCTTTTGCGTATGGTCTACATCAGTTGATTGTAGCTCTTCCTCAAACCTATGCTTTTGCATTTGGGAGGTTAGCGAGTGCTCTTCTGTATAAGAGCCTGAAGCTGGGTCGCTTGCAGTTTGTTTCGGCACCGAAACCCTGTCTGCGTGTTTTTTCGGCTCCGAGTTGACTTTTTTCTTTTTCGGGGCCGAAACCTCTCGGCGTCGATCTTCTTCGGTGCCGCTGTCTTGGCGTCGAGCCGTGTCCACACCGGCATCTCGGTGTCGAGGCTTGTCTCAAGCACTTTCTCGGTCCCGAGAAGGCTGCGTGCCGGTGTCTCGACCGGAGTCGGACGATCTCGGCACTGTTTGGGCCTTTTTCGGTGCCGACGGTCGGTCACCAAATTTATGGGTGGAGCCATGGCCTGATGGCAGTGGCGTCCCCTGGGCCTTGTAAATCTTCCTCTGTGTGGTTTTCGACGTCTTACTCACGGTTTGTGGATCGTCGAATCCTTCGGAGTCCGATTCTTGGATCGAGAAGGTACCTTCCTCTTCCTCGAACTCTCGGTGGGCTGTCGGCGCGGACGCCATCTGAAGTCTTCTGGCTCGACGGTCTCGGAGTGTTTTTCGGGACCGGAACGCACGACAGGCCTCGCAGGTGTCTTCACTGTGCTCAGGTGACAGGCACAGGTTACAGACCAAGTGTTGGTCTGTATAGGGGTATTTATTGTGGCATTTGGGGCAGAAACGGAACGGGGTCCGTTCCATCGGCGTTCTTCAGCACGCGGTCGGGCCGACCAGGCCCCGACGGGGGATCGAAAAAACTACCCCGAAGGGCACCGGAGCTCTTCGATCTTCGATGCGGTGTTGAATCTAACTACGCCGATCCCGAACGCAACAATACCGACGAAAATCTTCCGAAATTAGCTATCTTTCCGTTCCGAAACTCGGAGCGACAGGAACACGTCCGAACCCGATGGCGGAAAAAAAAAAAACAATCGAAGATGGAGTCGACGCCCATGCGCAATGGAGACAAAAGGAGGAGTCACTCGGTCCCGTGACTCGAAAGACTCCTTCGAAGAAAAACAACTTGTAACACTCCGGCCCAACACCAGATGGCGAGCTATTGCAAAACATGCGTATCTACAGCGACAGATGTCATCGAACATATATTTTCTTAGTTTATTTTAAGAACCACAGGTTCAAATTCTACATGTAATATCTCATTTGAAAGGTATTGCAGGTAAGTCCTTTAGGAACTTTGAATCATTACATCAGCATGTATACTTTTTACATATAACACAATAAGCTGTTTTAAAAGTGGACAGTGCAATTTTCAGTTCCTGGGGGAGGTAAGTTTTTGTTAGTTTTGTCAGGTAAGTAAATCACTTACAAGTCTCAGGTTTGGGTCCAAGGTAGCCCACCGTTGGGGGTTCAGAGCAACCCCAAAGTTACCACACCAGCAGCTCAGGGCCGGTCAGGTGCAGAGGTCAAAGAGGTGCCCAAAACGCATAGGCTTCAATGGAGAGAAGGGGGTGCCCCGGTTCCGGTCTGCCAGCAGGTAAGTACCCGCATCTTCGGAGGGCAGACCAGGGGGGTTTTGTAGGGCACCGGGGGGGGGCACAAGTCCACACAAAAAGTACACCCTCAGCGGCACTGGGGCGGCCGGGTGCAGTGTAGAAACAAGCGTCGGGTTTTCAATGGAAATCAATGAGAGATCAAGGGATCTCTTCAGCGTTGCAGGCAGGCAAGGGGGGGGCTCCTCGGGGTAGCCACCACCTGGGCAAGGGAAAGGGCTTCCTGGGGGTCACTCCTGCACAGGAGTTCCGTTCCTTTAGGTGCTGGGGGCTGCGGGTGCAGGGTCTTTTCCAGCCGTCGGGAAATGGAGTTCAGGCAGTCGCGGTCAGGGGGAGCCTCGCGATTCCCTCTGCAGGCGTCGCTGTGGGGGCTCAGGGGGGACAACTTTGGTTACTCACGGTCTCGGAGTCGCCGGAGGGTCCTCCCTGAGGTGTTGGTTCTCCACCAGTCGAGTCGGGGTCGCCGGGTGCAGTGTTGCAAGTCTCACGCTTCTTGCAGGGAGTTGCAGGGGTCTTTAAATCTGCTCCTTGAAACAAAGTCGCAGTTCTTTTGGAGCAGTGCCGCTGTCCTCGGGAGTTTCTTGGTCTCTTGGAAGCAAGGCAGTCCTCTGAGGATTCAGAGGTCGCTGGTCCTGGAGAAAGCGTAGCTGGAGCAGGTTTCTTTAGAAGGCAGGAGACAGGCCGGTAGGACTGGGGCCAAAGCAGTTGGTGTCTTCTTTCTTCTGCAGGGGTTTTCAGCTCAGCAGTCCTCTTCTTCGGTAAGTTGCAGGAATCTAAATTCTTAGGTTCAGGGGAGCCCTTAAATACTAAATTTAAGGGCGTGTTTAGGTCTGGGGGGTTAGTAGCCAATGGCTACTAGCCCTGAGGGTGGGTACACCCTCTTTGTGCCTCCTCCCAAGGGGAGGGGGTCACATTCCTATCCCTATTGGGGGAATCCTCCTTCTACAAGATGGAGGATTTCTAAAAGTCAGAGTCAGCTCAGGACACCTTAGGGGCTGTCCTGACTGGCCAGTGACTCCTTGTTCTCATTATTTCTCCTGGACTTGCCGCCAAAGGTGGGGGCTGTGTCCAGGGGGCGGGCATCTCCACTAGCTGCAGTGCCCTGGGGCATTGTAACACGAAGCTTGAGCCTTTGAAGCTCACTGCTAGGTGTTACAGTTCCTGCAGGGGGGAGGTGTGAAGCACCTCCACCCAGAGCAGGCTTTGTTTCTGTCCTCAGAGCACAAAGGCTCTCACCGCATGAGGTCAGACACTCGCCTCTCAGCAGCAGGCTGGCACAGACCAGTCAGTCCTGCACTGAACAATTGGGTAAAATACAGGGGGTATCTCTAAGATGCCCTCTGTGTGCATTTTTTAATAAATCCAACACTGGCATCAGTGTGGGTTTATTATTCTGAGAAGTTTGATACTAAACTTACCAGTATTCAGTGTAGCCATTATGGAGCTGTGGAGTTTGTTTTTGACAGACTCCCAGCCCATATACTCTTATGGCTACCCTGCACTTACAATGTCTAAGGTTTTGCTTACACTGTAGGGGCATAGTGCTCATGTACTGGTGCCCTCACCTATGGTATAGTGCACCCTGCCTTAGGGCTGTAAGGCCTACTAGAGGGGTGACTTATCTATACTGCATAGGCAGTGTGAGGTTGGCATGGCACCCTGAGGGGAGTGCCATGTCGACTTACTCGTTTTGTCCTCACTAGCACACACAAGTTGGCAAGCAGTGTGTCTGTGCTGAGTGAGGGGTCTCCAGGGTGGCATAAGACATGCTGCATCCCTTAGAGACCTTCCTTGGCATCAGGGCCCTTGGTACCAGGGGTACCAGTTACAAGGGACTTACCTGGATGCCAGGGTGTGCCAATTGTGGAATCAAAAGTACATTTTAGGTGAAAGAACACTGGTGCTGGGGCCTGGTTAGCAGGATCCCAGCACACTTCTCAGTCAAGTCAGCATCAGGCAAAAAGTGGGGGGTAACTGCAACAGGGAGCCATTTCTTTACATACAGCCTAGCAGATACTCAAATCATATGCTGCTACAATGTAATGTCACTTTAAAACAAACTTTTAAAACGAGTGTAGGCAGAGAAAAAGCTGGTATTTAAAGTTAATATAAATTGTTTTTTTAATCTAACCAAAAAAAAAAAAAACGAACCAGCTTTGTAACTGAAAAGCAAAGGAGTATTTTTAGGAGGGTATGAACAGGCAAACCGAAGGAAGACAATGTAGAGTTGGCTGGTCCACTGTCTTATTCTGCATGCGTTGGTGTGCAGAAGCAAAATACAAGTGACAATTTAACAGACAAATAGATAGACTGCTGGAAAAAAAGCCTCCGTGTGCTTATTATGTATGATTTGTTTTGGGGAACAAACTTGTAAGGAAATGCCTCCTTGTCATGGTTACCCCCTGACTTTTTGCCTTTGCTGATGCTATGTTTTGAATTGAAAGTGTGCTGAGGCCTGCTAACCAGGCCCCAGCACCAGTGTTCTTTCCCTAACCTGTACTTTTGATTCCACAATTGGCACACCCTGGCATCCAGATAAGTCCCTTGTAAGTGGTACCCCTGGTACCAAGGGCCCTGATGCCAAGGAAGGTCTCTAAGCGCTGCAGCATGTCCTATGCCACCCTGGAGACCCCTCACTCAGCACAGACACCCTGCTTGCCAGCTTGTGTGTGCTGGTGAGAACAAAACGAGTAAGTCGACATGGCACTCCCCTCAGGGGGCCATGCCAACCTCTCACTGCCTATGCAGGTATAGATAAGTCACCCCTCTAGTAGGCCTTCCAGCCCTAAGGCAGGGTGCACTATACCATAGGTGAGGGCACCAGTGCATGAGCACTGTGCCCCTACAGTGTCTAAGCAATACCTTAGACATTGTAAGTGCAGGGTAGCCATAAGAGTATATGGTCTGGGAGTCTGTTTTACACGAACTCCACAGCACCATAATGGCTACACTGAAAACTGGGAAGTTTGGTATCAAACTTCTCAGCACAATAAAAGCACACTGATGCCAGTGTACATTTTATTGTAAAATACACCCCAGAGGGCACCTTAGAGGTGCCCCCTGAAACCTCAACCAACTATCTGTGTAGGCTGACTGGTTCCAGCAGCCTGCCACGCTAGAGACATGTTGCTGGCCCCATGGGGAGAGTGCCTTTGTCACTCTGAGGCCAGTAACAAAGCCTGCACTGGGTGGAGATGCTAACACCTCCCCCAGGCAGGAGCTGTCACACCTGGCGGTGAGCCTCAAAGGCTCACCCCTTTGTGCCAGCACAGCCGGACACTCCAGCTAGTGGAGTTGCCCGCCCCCTCCGGCCACGGCCCCCACTTTTGGCGGCAAGGCCGGAGAAAATAATGAGAAAAACAAGGAGGAGTCACTGACCAGTCAGGACAGCCCCTAAGGTGTCCTGAGCTGAAGTGACTAACTTTTAGAAATCCTCCATCTTGCAGATGGAGGATTCCCCAATAGGATTAGGGATGTGACCCCCTCCCCTTGGGAGGAGGCACAAAGAGGGTGTACCCACCCTCAGGGCTAGTAGCCATTGGCTACTAACCCCCCCAGACCTAAACACGCCCTTAAATTTAGTATTTAAGGGCTCCCCTGAACCTAAGAATTTAGATTCCTGCAACTTACCGAAGAAGAAGACTGCTGAGCTGAAAACCCCTGCAGAAGAAGAAAGACACCAACTGCTTTGGCCCCAGTCCTACCGGCCTGTCTCCTGCCTTCTAAAGAACCCTGCTACAGCAACGCTTTCTCCAGGACCAGCGACCTCTGAATCCTCAGAGGACTGCCCTGCTTCCAAGAGACCAAGAAACTCCCGAGGACAGCGGCACTGCTCCAAAAGAACTGCAACTTTGTTTCAAGGAGCAGATTTAAAGACCCCTGCAACTCCCCGCAAGAAGCGTGAGACTTGCAACACTGCACCCAGCGACCCCGATTCGACTGGTGGAGAACAACCAACTCAGGGAGGACCCTCTGGCGACTCAGAGTCCGTGAGTGTAAGGAAATGCCTCCTTGGCATGGTTGCCCCCTGACTTTTTGCCTTTGCTGATGCTATGTTTACAATTGAAAGTGTGCTGAGGCCTGCTAACCAGGCCCCAGCACCAGTGTTCTTTCCCTAACCTGTACTTTTGTATCCACAATTGGCAGACCCTGGCACCCAGATAAGTCCCTTGTAACTGGTACTTCTAGTACCAAGGGCCCTGATGCCAAGGAAGGTCTCTAAGGGCTGCAGCATGTATTATGCCACCCTGGAGACCCCTCACTCAGCACAGACACACTGCTTGCCAGCTTGTGTGTGCTAGTGAGAACAAAACGAGTAAGTCGACATGGCACTCCCCTCAGGGTGCCATGCCAGCCTCTCACTGCCTATGCAAGTATAGGTCAGTCACCCCTCTAGCAGGCCTTACAGCCCTAAGGCAGGGTGCACTATACCATAGGTGAGGGTACCAGTGCATGAGCATGGTACCCCTACAGTGTCTAAACAAAACCTTAGACATTGTAAGTGCAGGGTAGCCATAAGAGTATATGTCTGGGAGTCTGTTTAACACGAACTCCACAGCACCATAATGGCTACACTGAAAACTGGGAAGTTTGGTATCAAACTTCTCAGCACAATCAATGCACACTGATGCCAGTGTACATTTTATTGTAAAATACACCACAGAGGGTACCTTAGAGGTGCCCCCTGAAACTTAACCGACTGTCTGTGTAGGCTGACTAGTTCCAGCAGCCTGCCACACTAGAGACATGTTGCTGGCCTCATGGGGAGAGTGCCTTTGTCACTCTGAGGCCAGTAACAAAGCCTGCACTGGGTGGAAATGCTAACACCTCCCCCAGGCAGGAGCTGTCACACCTGGCGGTGAGCCTCAAAGGCTCACCCCTTTGTCACAGCCCAGCAGGGCACTCCAGCTTAGTGGAGTTGCCCGCCCCCTCTGGCCACGGCCCCCACTTTTGGCGGCAAGGCTGGAGGGAACAAAGAAAGCAACAAGGAGGAGTCACTGGCCAGTCAGGACAGCCCCTAAGGTGTCCTGAGCTGAGGTGACTAACTTTTAGAAATCCTCCATCTTGCAGATGGAGGATTCCCCCAATAGGGTTAGGATTGTGACCCCCTCCCCTTGGGAGGAGGCACAAAGAGGGTGTACCCACCCTCAGGGCTAGTAGCCATTGGCTACTAACCCCCCAGACCTAAACACGCCCTTAAATTTAGTATTTAAGGGCTACCCTGAACCCTAGAAAATTAGATTCCTGCAACAACAAGAAGAAGGACTGCCCAGCTGAAAACCCCTGCAGAGGAAGACCAGAAGACAACAACTGCCTTGGCTCCAGAAACTCACCGGCCTGTCTCCTGCCTTCCAAAGAACTCTGCTCCAGCAACGCCTTCCAAAGGGACCAGCGACCTCTGAATCCTCTGAGGACTGCCCTGCTTCGACGACGACAAGAAACTCCCGAGGACAGCGGACCTGCTCCAAAAAGACTGCAACTTTATCCAAAGGAGCAGCTTTAAAGACCCTGCAATCTCCCCGCAAGAAGCGTGAGACTTGCAACACTGCACCCGGCGACCCCGACTCGGCTGGTGGAGAACCAACACCTCAGGGAGGACCACAGGACTACTCTACGACTGTGAGTACCAAAACCTGTCCCCCCTGAGCCCCCACAGCGCCGCCTGCAGAGGGAATCCCGAGGCTTCCCCTGACCGCGACTCTCTGAAACCTAAGTCCCGACGCCTGGAGAAGACCCTGCACCCGCAGCCCCCAAGACCTGAAGGACCGGACTTTCACTGCAGAAGTGACCCCCAGGAGTCCCTCTCCCTTGCCCAAGTGGAGGTTTCCCCGAGGAAGCCCCCCCTTGCCTGCCTGCAGCGCTAAAGAGATCCCTTGATCTCTCATTGACTAACATTGCGAACCCGACGCTTGTTCTAACACTGCACCCGGCCGCCCCCGCGCCGCTGAGGGTGAAATTTCTGTGTGGGCTTGTGTCCCCCCCGGTGCCCTACAAAACCCCCCTGGTCTGCCCTCCGAAGACGCGGGTACTTACCTGCAAGCAGACCGGAACCGGGGCACCCCCTTCTCTCCATTGAAGACTATGCGTTTTGGGCACCACTTTGAACTCTGCACCTGACCGGCCCTGAGCTGCTGGTGTGGTAACTTTGGGGTTGCTCTGAACCCCCAACGGTGGGCTACCTTGGACCAAGAACTGAACCCTGTAAGTGTCTTACTTACCTGGTAAAACTAACAAAAACTTACCTCCCCCAGGAACTGTGAAAATTGCACTAAGTGTCCACTTTTAAAGTAGCTATTTGTGAATAACTTGAAAAGTATACATGCAATTGAAATGATTCAAAGTTCCTAATGTACTTACCTGCAATACCCTTCAAACAAGATATTACATGTTAAATTTGAACCGGTGGTTCTTAAAATAAACTAAGAAAAGATATTTTTCTATAACAAAACCTATTGGCTGGATTTGTCTCCGAGTGTGTGTACCTCATTTATTGTCTATGTGTATGTACAACAAATGCTTAACACTACTCCTTGGATAAGCCTACTGCTCGACCACACTACCACAAAATAGAGCATTAGTATTCTCTTTTTACCACTATTCTACCTCTAAGGGGAACCCTTGGACTCTGTGCATGCTATTCCTTACTTTGAAATAGCACATACAGAGCCAACTTCCTACAGTGAGTAACCAAAGTTGTCCCCCCTGAGCCCCCACAGCGACGCCTGCAGAGGGAATCCCGAGGCTCCCCCTGAACGCGACTGCCTGACTCCATTTCCCGACGGCTGGAAAAGACCCTGCACCCGCAGCCCCCAGCACCTAAAGGAACGGAACTCCTGTGCAGGAGTGACCCCCAGGAAGCCCTCTCCCAGGTGGTGGCTACCCCGAGGAGCCCCCCCCCTTGCCTGCCTGCAACGCTGAAGAGATCCCTTGATCTCTCATTGAAAACCCGACGCTTGTTTCTACACTGCACCCGGCCGCCCCAGTGCCGCTGAGGGTGTACTTTGTGTGGACTTGTGTCCCCCCCCGGTGCCCTACAAAACCCCCCTGGTCTGCCCTCCGAAGACACGGGTACTTACCTGCTGGCAGACCGGAACCGGGGCACCCCCTTCTCTCCATTGAAGCCTATGCGTGTTGGGCACCTCTTTGACCTCTGCACCTGACCGGCCCTGAGCTGCTGGTGTGGTAACTTTGGGGTTGCTCTGAACCCCCAACGGTGGGCTACCTTGGACCCAAACCTGAGACTTGTAAGTGATTTACTTACCTGACAAACCTAACAAAAACTTACCTCCCCCAGGAACTGTGAAAATTGCACTAAGTGTCCACTTTTAAAACAGCTTATTGTGTTTTATGAGAAAAGTATACATGCTAATGTAATGATTCAAAGTTCCTAAAGTACTTACCTGCAATACCTTTCAAATGAGATATTACATGTAAAATTTGAACCTGTGGTTCTTAAAATAAACTAAGAAAAGATATTTTTCTATAACAAAACCTATTGGCTGGATTTGTCTGAGTGTGTGTTCCTCATTTATTGCCTGTGTGTATGTACAACAAATGCTTAACACTACTCCTTGGATAAGCCTACTGCTCGACCACACTACCACGAAATAGAGCATTAGTATTATCTCTTTTTGCCACTATCTTACCTCTAAGGGGAACCCTTGGACTCTGTGCATACTATTCCTTACTTTGAAATAGTGCATACAGAGCCAACTTCCTACAAAGAGTCCGTGTCACAGTGGCATAGGAGGGGCTGCAAGAATAAAGTGTCGCAGAGAGTCAAAGGGAGCTGCGTGGAGTAGAGCTGCAGAGAGGTGTGGTGTAGAGGGAGATGCGTAAGGTAGAGGGAGATGCTAGAGGGGTGTTGCGCATCCTAGCGTAGAGGGAATTGAGTGGAGTGGCATGTCGCAGAGTGGTATAAAGTGCTGTATTGTAGATTGGTGGGGGCATAGTTCGACAGTGGAGTGGCACAGAACGGAGTAGCACAGTGTTGTCGAGTGTTGTCTCAGAGTTGAGTATTTTAGAAGGGAGTACCATGTCGTAAAGTGAAATAGAGTGGCGACACATGGTGGGGCAGAGAGTGGAGTAGTGTAGAGTGGAGTGGCACAGTGTGGATCATGCATGGTCTGGTAGTGAGCTGCCGTTGGACATTTTCCATTGAAAGGAGCACTATATTTGCACAGGCATACAGTTCTACTGTTAAAAATAGAGCGTCTGTAGGAAGCTGGCTGGGTGTATACTATATCAAAATTAGACAGTGTGCACAGAGTCCAGGGGTTCCCCAGAGGCAATAATAGATAATACTAATGCTCTATTTGTGGTAGTGTGGTCGAGCAGTTAGGCTTATCAGAGGGTAGTGTTAAGCATCTGTTGTAGACACAAGCAATAGAAGAAAAACACTCAATGACTTAACACCAGACCAATAGAATTTTATAAAGAAAGATGTTAATTTATTACTAGAACCACAAGACTCCATTCAGAAGTAAATACTGCTGCAGGTAAGTACTTGAATCAACATCAATGTAACTGTTTCCCTTTAGTCTAGTAAACATTTTTAAGAAAACAGAATATCTATTTAAAAAGTGGACAGTGCATTTTCAGTTCCTGATGAAAGAAAATAAAGTAGTTAGTTTTATAGTTATGTACACAACAGTTCCAGTCTCTGGGTTATAGGTAGTCCACCATTGGGTGGTCAAGTCAACCCCCAAACACCCACCAGCAGCAACAAGGGGCCGGCCGCAGAGGTCAAAATTCAGCAATTTTAACGTGGGCTCCTAAGGAAACAGGGGGTTTTCAGAATTCGGACAGCCAGCAGGTAAGTACCTGTGGCACAGAGGGCAGATGGGGAAGGGGGCACTGGGGGGGGGGGGGGTTCAGTAGCACTGGAAGGGCCCCAGGTAGGCACCATTCCCACACCCTCAGAAGCACTGGGGCGGCTGGATGCAGGGTTCAAACAGGACGCCTGGTTTCCAAGGAAACTGAGTGGGTCACCCAGATGCTGCAGGCGAGGTCCCTGTTGGATGCGTCGCTGTTGCAGTTTTGTTGGGAGACAGGCCGGTAGGGCTGGGGCCAAAGCAGTTGTCCCAGTCTTCACTGCAGGGCTTCAGGTCAGCAGTCCTACTTTAGGTTGCAGGAAATCTAGTTTCCTAGGTTCTGGGGGCCCCTAAATACTGAATTTAGGGGTGCGTTTATGTCTGGGAGGGCAGTGGCTACTGTCCTTGAGGGTGGCTACACCCTCTTTGTGCCTCCTCCCTGCAAGGGGTGGGGTGGCACATCCCTAATCCTATTGGGGGAATCCTCCAAACTCAAGATGGAGGATTTCTCAAGGCAGGGGTCCTCAGGACACCTTAGGGGCTTTCCTGACTGGTGGGTGACTCCTTGTTTTTCTCACTATCTCCCCTGGACTTGCCGCCAAAAGTGGGGGCTGTGTCCAGGAGGCGGGCATCCCCACCAGCTGGAGTGCCCCGGGGCATTGTAACACGAAGCTTGAGCCTTTGAGTCTCACTGCTAGGTGTTTCAGTTCCTGCAGGGGGGAGGTGTTAAGCATCTCCACCCAGTACAGGCTTTTTGGCCTCAGAGCACAAAGGCTCTCACCCCAGGGGGTCAGAATCTCGTCTCAGCAGCAGTCTGGCACAGACCAATCAGTCCTGCACTGAAGGATTGGGTAAAATACAGAGGGTGTCTAAGATGCCCTCTGTGTTCATTTTTTAATAAATGAAACACTGGCATCAGTGTGGGTTTATTATTCTGAGAAGTTTGATACCAAACTTCCCAGTAGTCAGTGTAGCCATTATGGAGCTGTGGAGTTCGTTTTTGACAAACTCCCAGACCATATACTTAATATGGCCACACTGCACTTACAATGTCTAAGAATAGACTTAGCTGCAAGAGCAATATGCCCCTACAGTGGCTATGCCCTCACCTGTGGTATAGTGCACCCTGCCTTAGGGCTGTAAGGCCTGCTAGAGGGGTGACTTACCTATGCCACAGGCAGTATTTTGTGGGCATGGCATCATGAGGGGGATGCCATGTCGACTTTGCCTTTTTCTCCCCACCAACACACACAATCTACAATGGCAGTGTGCATGTGTTAGGTGAGGGGTCCCGGATGGCGGCACAACACATGCTGCAGCCTTAAGAGACCTTCCCTGGTCACCCTTGGTACCTTTTACAAGGGACTTATCTGTGTGCCAGGGGTGTGGCAATTGTGGAAACAATGGTACATTTTAGGTGAAAGAACACTAGTGCTGGGGCCTGGTTAGCAGGGTCCCAGCACACTTCAGTCAAGTCAGCATCAGTATCGGGCAAAAAGTGGGGGTAACTGCAACAGGGAGCCATTTCCTTACAGGTAACCAATGGGCGGAATGCATTGCCAGGGGAGCTTTCAGAATATCCACAAGAAGGAATGTGCAAACCAGAGAGTTGCACTGTCTGGTAGGCTTCGACTTAAACAGCTAAGACCTACTGAGAGACATTCTGATCCTCAGCAGCACTCCTATGTTGTCAGCATTTTTTCAGCACATGACTGCAATGTATGGTCTCATATTGTTAATTGCAGTACACTGGTGCCTTCACAAGTAGTTCTAGGCTCTTCCACTGAACAGAAGCATGCTAACCAGGAATCTTTGTATCATGTCTGCATAACAAAGGGTATAAGTGTAATGACCACAGATGGCTGTAATGGTTTAATTGGGGCCACTTTGTGGAAACTCAGACCCAATGGAGCCACACGAGGAGTCGTGATGTGTGTTTGTATCTGAATGAATGTGCCACAGGCCTTTGCCATTTGCCACACTGTCAGAGGAGGAATGGCAGTTAACGAAATGGTGGACTTTGCTGGGCTGCAATCATAACTTGCAAATTGTACAGAATGTAGCTGCAAGACTGTTTTTTTTTTCTTCCCAGTAGGAGCTCTGCTTCAGGCGCTTGTTATACCTCCCACTGGCTCACAATTCACAAAAGAATCTTGTTCAAACTACCTCTGCTCGTTCACAGACCTAAAACATTTTTTTTTTTAAACTGTCCCCAAATGTGTGAGTGAGTGGTTGTAGGAAGTTGGCTCTTAACGCACTATTTCAAAGTAAGGAATAGTATGCAGAGTCCAAGGGTCCCCCTTAGAGGGAAGATAGTGGCAAAAAGAGAATACTAATGCTCTATTTTGTGGTAGTGTGGTCGAGCAGTAGGCTTATCAAAGGAGTAGTGTTAAGCATTTGTTGTACACACAGGCAATAAATGAGGAACACACACACTCAGACAATTCCAGGCCAATAGGTTTTTGTATAGAAAAATATATTTTTAGTTTATTTTAAGAACCACAGGTTCAAGATTTACATGTAATACTTCAAATGAAAGGTATTGCAAATTGAGTTATCAAAATAGCATATATAGTTTTCACATAAATCACATATAGCTATTTTAAAACTAGACAGTGCAATTTTCAACAGTTCCTGGGGGGAGTAAGAGTTAGTTTTTGCAGGTAAGTAAACCACCTACGGGGTTCAAGTTTGGGTCCAAGGTAGCCCACCGTTGGGGGTTCAGAGCAACCCCAAAGTTACCACACCAGCAGCTCAGGGTCGGTCAGGTGCAGAGGTCAAAGTGGTGCCCAAAACGCATAGGCTTCAATGGAGAAGGGGGTGCCCCGGTTCCAGTCTGCCAGCAGGTAAGTACCCGCGTCTTCGGAGGGCAGACCAGGGGGGTTTTGTAGGGCACTGGGGGGGGGGGGGGGGGGGGGGGACACAAGTCCACACAGAAAATACACCCTCAGCAGCACGGGGGCAGCTGGGTGCAGTGTGCAAACACGCGTCGGGTTTTCAATAGGTTTCAATGGGAGACCAAGGGGTCTCTTCAGCGATGCAGGCAGCCAAGGGGGGGGGGCTCCTCAGGGTAGCCACCACCTGGGCAAGGGAGAGGGCCTCCTGGGGGTCACTCCTGCACTGGAGTTCGGATCCTTCAGGTCCTGGGGGCTGCGGGTGCAGAGTCTTTACCAGGCATCGGGATCTGAAGCAGGCAGTCGCGGTCATGGGGGAGCCTCGGGATTCCCTATGCAGGCGTCGCTGTGGAGGTTCAGGGGGGGGGGCACTCTGGCTACTCACGGTCTTGCAGTCGCCGGGGAGTCCTCCCTGAAGTGATTGTTCTCCACAAGTCGAGCCAGGGGCGTCGAGTGCAGTGTGTCAAGTCTCACGCTTCCGGCGGGAAACGCAAGTTGTTTCAAAGTTGCTGCTTTGTTTCAAAGTTGCAGTCTTGTTGGCCCCTGCTGGTACACCGGCTCGTCCCACGGTCCTTTAGCATTTTTGTTGGGCTCCCCAGCTCCTTACAAGGCGGTGCCGTTTATGCCCTTCTATCCGGCTGATGGTGCCGATTTGGCGCCAATGACGTCACCTCAGACCTGCGGTTACGATGACGTTGCCTTCTAGATCTACGGTGCAGATCTCATCATCCTTTCAGTCGACACCGATGGTGTCCTGCTGCGCCGATGGGATCCGCTCCAGTGCCGTATGGCTCCGGATTAGACCGAAGTCCACCTTCTCCTGGTCCACGCCTTTCAGTTCTGAAGCCGGTGTCAATGTCGGCTAATTCTATGTTGACACTAAGGTTAGAGGCCAGGCTGAAGTAGCGTAGAAAGGCTTTAAGACTTTTGGAGGAAGAGGAGTACCAGAGGCAGTTTTTGGAAGAAGGGGAGATTGTGGAGCCCTTGGGGGAATATCAAGGGCTGGACTCGGCCAGTGGGCTAGACACTTCCCCGGAATGGGACCTTTCTTCACCAGGGGAGTTTACGGAGGAGGTGGCCTCTTGCCATACTGTGGTCAGGAAGGCGGCAACGTTTTTGAATCTTTCCACTCTGCACCCAACGCCCCTGGCTCGACCTGCGGAAAACCAACACTACAGGGAGGACTCCCCGGCGACTGCGAGCCCGTGAGTAGCCAGAGACCACTCCCCTGAGCCCCCACAGCGACGCCTGGAGAGGAAATCCAGAGGCTCCCCCTGACCACGACTGCCTGGAACCAACACTGCACCCGCAGCCCCCAGGACCGGAAGGACCCGAACTCCAGTGCAGGAGCGACCCCCAGGCGACCCTCTGCCTAGCCCAGGTGGTGGCTACCCCAAGGAGCCCCCCCCGTGCCTGCCTGAATCGTTGAGACCCCCGGGTCTCCCCATTGCTTTCAATACAAAACCAGACGCCTGTTTGCACTCTGCACCCGGCTGCCCCTGTGCCGCTGAGGGTGTACTTTCTGTGCCTGCTGGTGTCCCCCCCGTGCCCTACAAAAGCCCCCTGGTCTGCCCCCCCGAGGACGCGGGTACTTAACTCCTGGCAGACTAGAACCATGACACCCCTGTTCTCCATTGAAGCCTATATGTTTTGGGCACCTCTGAACCTGACTGGCCCTGAGCTGCTGGCGCAGTAACTTTGGGGTTGCCTTGAACCCCCAACGGTGGGCTACCTTGGACCCAACTTTGAACCCTGTAAGTGTTTTACTTACCTGTGAACTTAACATTTACTTACCTCCCCCAGGAACTGTTGATTTTTGCACTGTGTCCACATTTAAAATAGCTTATTGCCATTTTTGTCAAAACTGTACATGATAGTGATTATTCAAAGTTCCTAGAATGCCTGAGTGAAGTACCTTTCATTTGAAGTATTACTTGAAAATCTTGAACCTGTGGTTCTTAAAATAAACTAAGAAAATATATTTTTCTATATAAAAACCTACTGGCCTGGAATCAGTCTGAGTGTGTTCCTCATTTATTGCCTGTGTGTTTAAAACAAATGCTTAACACTACCCTCTGATAAGCCTACTGCTCAACCACACTACCACAAAATACAGCATTAGAATTCTCTTTTTGCCACTATCTTACCTCTAAGGGGAACCATTGGACTCTGTGCACACTATTTCTTACTTTGAAATAGTATATACACAGAGCCAACTTCCTACACATGGCATTTAAAAATGCAGCTGGATCCGCTCCCAGAGCCGGGAAGGCAGGATACCACTGGTCACCATGCTGCACATGCACAGCATCCGAATCCTGTGCCACAGGTGAAAAGCGAGGGACTCTCTGGAGGCAGACCACCTCCCCAAGACAGACGGCGCCCGAGAAGCCGGAGTTTGTGGAGTCAGTCGGACTAACCTCCCACGTCACAGCGCAGTCAAGATGGAGACCTGGACCTTGAACAGCTCCGAGCCGAGCGACGCCGGAGAGTCATGATGACGTCGCCTCTAGTGTTTCTTCGACGAAGTGTGAGAAGAGGACCTGTGATGACTTATGTCCTTTCTTCGTCTTGGCCAAAAAGAGTTTTGCCTCCCTCTCCTTCAGAGCCTTAGGATTCATGCCCTAGCAGGATACACACTCCGATGTCATGCTCGGAGCTCAAACCACCAAAAGGCAATCATGAGGGGTCAGTGACCGACATGCGGCCTCCGCACTCTCGACAGCTTAAATCCTGACTTCCTAGGAGAAGTCATTGTAACCAGGAAAGATTGTAACCAGAAACAAGATGGCACACCTTAAACAGTAGCAGGAGCTAGAAGAAAACAGTTAGCAAAGGCACGGAAAAAAGGGGAGCGGATGTCAGCACGCCGGCAAGGACCTCTTATTGGCATGGTGACGTCAGACGGAGTCATGTGGATCCGTGCAATTGTGACGTCCTCGTAAAGGTGGAGAGCTGGAAAGAAGATTTTTTCCGTCGGATGCTGGCGCATGGGGAGAATTCATAAGGTGAGGAATCCACAGGTAGATGTATCCATCAGAAATTGTTGTGTACTGCAAAGAACAGTACGAGACCATTCATTGCATACGTGCTGAAATAAATGGCGATACCATATAGCTGCCTGGGTCCCGCGAGGACCAAAGTGACTGCTCTAATTATTGGGAGACTGATGGTGGGGGACCCTTGGGGACTGTCAAGGGGGCACTCTCTAAGCATGGTCCGGAACCACAGGGACTCAATACCCCCTCATTACCTGCACATGAGGCACTTCGGGCAATATTTGGCACTTTCAGGAATCTGGGAGGGTCATACACTACATCTGCTCAGTCTATGCCCCTGCCGATGCTCCAAGAGCCTGTCCTCAGATTGGTGCACTGCTATTAAATATGCCGTCTGTTCTGTGTACTGGGAGGTAACTTGAACCCAGTAGTGGACCCTGGGTTGGACAGGGAGTCACAAGCCAAAACGCATGATACTTTGGAGATGCTGAGGGCCTTTCTTGATGCTTTTGGGCCTGGCAGACCTGTAGAGGGAACACAACCCTGAGACGGAGGCACTACACATACTACTCACAACCTCATGGTAGCTCCTCGCATCTGGACTATCTGCTCACCACATGGGCACATGTTGGGATGTTCGGGGGGGGGGGGGGGGGGAGGGGGGGGGGGGGGGGGGTGGTGAGGGGCAATTACCCGAGAGGGATTTCACTAAGAGAGGGGCAAACAATACTTCAAGGAAAACGAGAGCACTGTGGATTCAGCCTGTGTCTTGAGGGAGGCCTTCAAAACAGTCATTAGAGGTTATGCCCAGGACCTTGATAGGGGGCAAGAGACAGGAGCCCAGAGGGCCAGCATGAGCGTGGTGTGTGGAGGGAGATTGGGGAGGAGAGAATAGTGATCTCCAGCTGCAGCTTAAGAGGCAGTTGGTTGCACAAGTTGGTACAACACGCCCATGTCTACGCACTAGTGGCGTCTGTACAATGTGGGGGACAAGGCCAATAAACGGTTGGCGTGGCTGGACAAACTGGACCGGGAGTGGTCCAGTGTCAGGGAAATAAGGAACAAAGGGAATCGTCTGTGCATCGAATGACAACATTGCAGAGGCCTTCGCAACATTATGAGGTGTACACCTCGGTGACCCAGGAAACCGAGACTTATTGCACGGACCTCCTGAGATATTTTCAACTGCCAGGACTCTCAGCAAAGGACAGGGAAACTGGAAGGGGAGCTGACTGAGGAGGAGGAGGAGGTTGCCCGGCGTTGAGAGACTTGCAGTCAGGTAAAGCAGCAGGGCCCAACAGGCTCCCAGTGGAGCATTTTAAATGCATGGTGGACAAGTTTGCCACACGTTGGCCATGTTTCAGGAGGTGCACAGAGGGATCGCTACCTGTGGATCAGAGGGCCGCAACTATAGTGGTGATCCTGAAAAAGGGAAACCCTGTAGCAAAATAGCTCCTTGTTGCAGTTACCTCCACCTTTTCCCTACTATTGATGCTGACTGGACAGTGTGCTGGGACCCTGCTAACCAGGCCCCAGCACTAGTGTAGGAAGTTGGCTCTGTATGTGCTATTTCAAAGTAAGGAATAGCATGCACAGAGTCCAAGGGTTCCCCTTAGAGGTAAAATAGTGGTAAAAATAGATAATACTAATGCTCTATTTTGTGGTAGTGTGGTCGAGCAGTAGGCTTATCCAAGGAGTAGTGTTAAGCATTTGTTGTACATACACAGACAATAAATGAGGTACACACACACAGAGACAAATCCAACCAATAGGTTTTGTTATAGAAAAATATCTTTTCTTAGTTTATTTTAAGAACCACAGGTTCAAATTTAACATGCAATATCTTGTTTGAAAGGTATTGCAGGTAAGTACATTAGGAACTTTGAATCATTTCAATTGCATGTATACTTTTCAAGTTATTGACAAATAGTTACTTTAAAAGTGGACACAGTGCAATTTTCACAGTTTGTTAGTTTTACCAGGTAAGTAAGACACTTACAGGGTTCAGTTCTTGGTCCAAGGTAGCCCACCGTTGGGGGTTCAGAGCAACCCCAAAGTCACCACACCAGCAGCTCAGGGCCGGTCAGGTGCAGAGTTCAAAGTGGTGCCCAAAACGCCTAGGCTAGAATGGAGAGAAGGGGGTGCCCCGGTTCCGGTCTGCTTGCAGGTAAGTACCCGCGTCTTCGGAGGGCAGACCAGGGGGGTTTTGTAGGGCACCGGGGGGGACACAAGCCCACACAGAAATTTCACCCTTAGCAGCGCGGGGGCGGCCGGGTGCAGTGTAGAAACAAGCGTCGGGTTTGCAATGTTAGTCTATGAGAGATCAACGGATCTCTTCAGCGCTGCAGGCAGGCAAGGGGGGGCTTCCTCGGGGAAACCTCCACTTGGGCAAGGGAGAGGGACTCCTGGGGGTCACTTCTCCAGTGAAAGTCCGGTCCTTCAGGTCCTGGGGGCTGCGGGTGCAGGGTCCTTTCCAGGCGTCGGGACTTAGGTTTCAGAGAGTCGCGGTCAGGGGAAGCCTCGGGATTCCCTCTGCAGGCGGCGCTGTGGGGGCTCAGGGGGGACAGGTTTTGGTACTCACAGTCGGAGAGTAGTCCGGGGGTCCTCCCTGAGGTGTTGGTTCTCCACCAGCCGAGTCGGGGTCGCCGGGTGCAGTGTTGCAAGTCTCACGCTTCTTGCGGGGAGATTGCAGGGTCTTTAAAGCTGCTCCTTGAAACAAAGTTGCAGTCTTTTTGGAGCAGGTCCGCTGTCCTCGGGAGTTTCTTGTCTTTTTCGAAGCAGGGCAGTCCTCAGAGGATTCAGAGGTCGCTGGTCCCTTGGAAGGCGTCGCTGGAGCAGAGTTCTTTGGAAGGCAGGAAACAGGCCGGTGAGTTTCTGGAGCCAAGGCAGTTGTCGTCTTCTGGTCTTCCTCTGCAGGGGTTTTCAGCTAGGCAGTCCTTCTTGTAGTTTGCAGGAATCTAATTTTCTAGGGTTCAGGGTAGCCCTTAAATACTAAATTTAAGGGCGTGTTTAGGTCTGGGGGGTTAGTAGCCAATGGCTACTAGCCCTGAGGGTGGGTACACCCTCTTTGTGCCTCCTCCCAAGGGGAGGGGGTCACAATCCTAACCCTATTGGGGGAATCCTCCATCTGCAAGATGGAGGATTTCTAAAAGTTAGAGTCACCTCAGCTCAGGACACCTTAGGGGCTGTCCTGACTGGCCAGTGACTCCTCCTTGTTGCTTTCTTTGTTCCCTCCAGCCTTGCCGCCAAAAGTGGGGGCCGTGGCCGGAGGGGGCGGGCAACTCCACTAAGCTGGAGTGCCCTGCTGGGCTGTGACAAAGGGGTGAGCCTCTGAGGCTCACCGCCAGGTGTCACAGCTCCTGCCTGGGGGAGGTGTTAGCATCTCCACCCAGTGCAGGCTTTGTTACTGGCCTCAGAGTGACAAAGGCACTCTCCCCATGGGGCCAGCAACATGTCTCTGGTGTGGCAGGCTGCTGGAACTAGTCAGACTACACAGACAGTCGGTTAAGTTTCAGGGGGCACCTCTAAGGTGCCCTCTGTGGTGTATTTTACAATAAAATGTACACTGGCATCAGTGTGCATTTATTGTGCTGAGAAGTTTGATACCAAACTTCCCAGTTTTCAGTGTAGCCATTATGGTGCTGTGGAGTTCGTGTTTGACAGACTTCCATACCATATACTCTTATGGCTACCCTGCACTTACAATGTCTAAGGTTTTGTTTAGACATTGTAGGGGTACCATGCTCATGCACTGGTACCCTCACCTATGGTATAGTGCACCCTGCCTTAGGGCTGTAAGGCCTGCTAGAGGGGTGTCTTACCTATACTGCATAGGCAGTGAGAGGCTGGCATGGCACCCTGAGGGGAGTGCCATGTCGACTTACTCGTTTTGTCCTCACTAGCACACACAAGCTGGCAAGCAGTGTGTCTGTGCTGAGTGAGAGGTCTCCAGGGTGGCATAAGACATGCTGCAGCCCTTAGAGACCTTCCTTGGCATCAGGGCCCTTGGTACTAGAAGTACCAGTTACAAGGGACTTATCTGGATGCCAGGGTCTGCCAATTGTGGATACAAAAGTACAGGTTAGGGAAAGAACACTGGTGCTGGGGCCTGGTTAGCAGGCCTCAGCACACTTTCAATTGTAAACATAGCATCAGCAAAGGCAAAAAGTCAGGGGGCAACCATGCCAAGGAGGCATTTCCTTACACAACCCCCCCCCCAAACGAAAGAGGATGAGACTAACCTTTCCCAAGAGAGTCTTCATTTTCTAAGTGGAAGAACCTGGAAAGGCCATCTGCATTGGCATGGGCAGTCCCAGGTCTGTGTTCCACTATAAAGTCCATTCCTTGTAGGGAGATGGACCACCTCAACAGTTTAGGATTTTCACCTTTCATTTGCATCAGCCATTTGAGAGGTGTAGGAAGTTGGCTCTGTATGTGCTATTTCAAAGTAAGGAATAGCATGCACAGAGTCCAAGGGTTCCCCTTAGAGGTAAAATAGTGGTAAAAATAGATAATACTAATGCTCTATTTTGTGGTAGTGTGGTCGAGCAGTAGGCTTATCCAAGGAGTAGTGTTAAGCATTTGTTGTACATACACATAGACAATAAATGAGGTACACACACTCAGAGACAAATCCAGCCAATAGGTTTTTATATAGAAAAATATATTTTCTTAGTTTATTTTAAGAACCACAGGTTCAAATTCTACATGTAATATCTCATTCGAAAGGTATTGCAGGTAAGTACTTTAGGAACTTCAAATCATCAAAATTGCATGTATACTTTTCAAGTTATTCACAAATAGCTGTTTTAAAAGTGGACACTTAGTGCAATTTTCACAGTTCCTAGGGGAGGTAAGTATTTGTTAGTTTTACCAGGTAAGTAAGGCACTTACAGGGCTTAGTTCTTGGTCCAAGGTAACCCACCGTTGGGGGTTCAGAGCAACCCCAAAGTCACCACACCAGCAGCTCAGGGCCGGTCAGGTGCAGAGTTCAAAGTGGTGCCCAAAACACATAGGCTAGAATGGAGAGAAGGGGGTGCCCCGGTTCCGGTCTGCTTGCAGGTGAGTACCCGCGTCTTCGGAGGGCAGACCAGGGGGGTTTTGTAGGGCACCGGGGGGGACACAAGTCCACACAGAAATTTCACCCTCAGCAGCGCGGGGGCGGCCGGGTGCAGTGTAGAAACAAGCGTCGGGTTTGTAATGGAAGTCAATGGGAGATCTAGGGATCTCTTCAGCGCTGCAGGCAGGCAAGGGGGGGGTTCCTCGGGGAAACCTCCACTTGGGCAAGGGAGAGGGACTCCTGGGGGTCACTCCTCCAGCGAAAGTCCGGTCCTTCAGGCCCTGGGGGCTGCGGGTGCAGGGTCTCTCCCAGGTGTCGGGACTTTGGTTTCAAAGAGTCGCGGTCAGGGGAAGCCTCGGGATTCCCTCTGCAGGCGGCGCTGTGGGGGCTCAGGGGGGACAGGTTTTTGTACTCACAGTCTTAGAGTAGTCCTGGGGTCCCTCCTGAGGTGTTGGATCGCCACCAACCGAGTCGGGGTCGCCGGGTGCAGTGTTGCAAGTCTCACGCCTTTTGCGGGGAGCTTGCAGGGTTCTTTAAAGCTGCTGGAAACAAAGTTGCAGCTTTTCTTTGGAGCAGGTCCGCTGTCCTCGGGAGTTTCTTGTCTTTTCGAAGCAGGGGCAGTCCTCAGAGGATGTCGAGGTCGCTGGTCCCTTTGGAAGGCGTCGCTGGAGCAGGATCTTTGGAAGGCAGGAGACAGGCCGGTGAGTTTCTGGAGCCAAGGCAGTTGTCGTCTTCTGGTCTTCCTCTGCAGGGGTTTTTCAGCTAGGCAGTCCTTCTTGTAGTTGCAGGAATCTAATTTTCTAGGGTTCAGGGTAGCCCTTAAATACTAAATTTAAGGGCGTGTTTAGGTCTGGGGGGTTAGTAGCCAATGGCTACTAGCCCTGAGGGTGGGTACACCCTCTTTGTGCCCCCTCCCAAGGGGAGGGGGTCACAATCCTAACCCTATTGGGGGAATCCTCCATCTGCAAGATGGAGGATTTCTGAAAGTCAGAGTCACCTCAGCTCAGGACACCTTAGGGGCTGTCCTGACAGGCCAGTGACTCCTCCTTGTTGCTTTCTTTGTTCCCTCCAGCCTTGCCGCCAAAAGTGGGGGCCGTGGCCGGAGGGGGCGGGCAACTCCACTAAGCTGGAGTGCCCTGCTGGGCTGTGACAAAGGGGTGAGCCTTTGAGGCTCACCGCCAGGTGTTACAGCTCCTGCCTGGGGGAGGTGTTAGCATCTCCACCCAGTGCAGGCTTTGTTACTGGCCTCAGAGTGACAAAGGCACTCTCCCCATGGGGCCAGCAACATGTCTCTAGTGTGGCAGGCTGCTGGAACCAGTCAGCCTACACAGATAGTCGGATAGGTTTCAGGGGGCACCTCTAAGGTGCCCTCTGGGGTGTATTTTACAATAAAATGTACACTGGCATCAGTGTGCATTTATTGTGCTGAGAAGTTTGATACCAAACTTCCCAGTTTTCAGTGTAGCCATTATGGTGCTGTGGAGTTCGTGTTTGACAGACTCCCAGACCATATACTCTTATGGCTACCCTGCACTTACAATGTCTAAGGTTTTGTTTAGACACTGTAGGGGTACCATGCTCATGCACTGGTACCCTCACCTATGGTATAGTGCACCCTGCCTTAGGGCTGTAAGGCCTGCTAGAGGGGTGTCTTACCTATACTGCATAGGCAGTGAGAGGCTGGCATGGCACCCTGAGGGGAGTGCCATGTCGACTTACTCGTTTTGTCCTCACTAGCACACACAAGCTGGCAAGCAGTGTGTCTGTGCTGAGTGAGAGGTCTCCAGGGTGGCATAAGACATGCTGCAGCCCTTAGAGACCTTCCTTGGTATCAGGGCCCTTGGTACTAGAAGTACCAGTTACAAGGGACTTATCTGGATGCCAGGGTCTGCCAATTGTGGATACAAAAGTACAGGTTAGGGAAAGAACACTGGTGCTGGGGCCTGGTTAGCAGGCCTCAGCACACTTTCAATTGTAAACATAGCATCAGCAAAGGCAAAAAGTCAGGGGGCAACCATGCCAAGGAGGCATTTCCTTACACAACCCCCCCCCAAACGAAAGAGGATGAGACTAACCTTTCCCAAGAGAGTCTTCATTTTCTAAGTGGAAGAACCTGGAAAGGCCATCTGCATTGGCATGGGCAGTCCCAGGTCTGTGTTCCACTATAAAGTCCATTCCCTGTAGGGAGATGGACCACCTCAACAGTTTAGGATTTTCACCTTTCATTTGCATCAGCCATTTGAGAGGTCTGTGGTCAGTTTGAACTAGGAAGTGAGTCCCAAAGAGGTATGGTCTCAGCTTCTTCAGGGACCAAACCACAGCAAAGGCCTCCCTCTCAATGGCACTCCAACGCTGCTCCCTGGGGAGTAACCTCCTGCTAATGAAAGCAACAGGCTGGTCAAGGCCATCATCATTTGTTTGGGACAAAACTGCCCCTATCCCATGTTCAGAGGCATCAGTCTGCACAATGAACTGCTTAGAATAATCTGGAGCTTTGAGAACTGGTGCTGAGCACATTGCTTGTTTCAGGGTGTCAAAGGCCTGTTGGCAGTCCACAGTCCAGTTCACTTTCTTGGGCATTTTCTTGGAGGTGAGCTCAGTGAGGGCTGTCACAATGGATCCATATCCCTTCACAAACCTCCTGTAGTACCCAGTCAAGCCAAGGAATGCCCTGACTTGAGTCTGGGTTTTTGGAGCTACCCAGTCCAGAATGGTCTGGATCTTGGGTTGGAGTGGCTGAACTTGGCCTCCACCTACAAGGTGGCACAAGTAAACCACAGTTCCCTGCCCTATCTGGCATTTGGATGCCTTGATAGAGAGGCCTGCAGATTGCAGAGCCTTCAAAACCTTCTTCAGGTGGACCAGGTGATCCTGCCAGGTGGAGCTGAAGACAGCAATATCATCAAGATAAGCTGTGCTAAAGGACTCCAAGCCAGCAAGGACTTGATTCACCAACCTTTGGAAGGTGGCAGGGGCATTCTTTAAACCAAAGGGCATAACAGTAAACTGATAATGCCCATCAGGTGTGGAGAATGCTGTCTTTTCTTTTGCCCCAGGTGCCATTTTTATTTGCCAGTACCCTGCTGTCAAGTCAAAGGTACTTAGAAATTTGGCAGCACCTAACTTATCAATGAGCTCATCAGCTCTTGGAATTGGATGGGCATCTGTCTTGGTGACAGAGTTGAGCCCTCTGTAGTCCACACAAAACCTCATCTCTTTCTTTCCATCTTTGGTGTGAGGTTTGGGGACTAAGACCACTGGGCTAGCCCAGGGGCTGTCAGAGCGCTCAATCACTCCCAATTCCAGCATCTTGTGTACTTCCATCTTGATGCTTTCCTTAACATGGTCAGACTGTCTGAAGATTTTGTTCTTGACAGGCATGCTGTCTCCTGTGTCCACATCATGGGTACACAGGTGTGTCTGACCAGGGGTTAGGGAGAAAAGCTCAGGAAACTGTTGTAGGACTCTCCTACAATCAGCCTGCTGTTGGCCAGAGAGGGTGTCTGAGTAGATCACTCCATCTACTGTGCCATCTTTTGGGTCTGATGACAGAAGATCAGGGAGAGGTTCACTCTCTGCCTCCTGATCCTCATCTGTTACCATCAACAGATTCACATCAGCTCTGTCATGGAAGAGCTTAAGGCGGTTCACATGGATCACCCTCTTGGGGCTCCTGCTTGTGCCCAGGTCCACCAGGTAGGTGACCTGACTCTTCCTTTCTAGTACTGGGTAAGGGCCACTCCATTTGTCCTGGAGTGCCCTGGGAGCCACAGGCTCCAGAACCCAGACTTTCTGCCCTGGTTGGAACTCAACCAGTGCAGCCTTTTGGTCATACCAAAACTTCTGGAGTTGTTGGCTGGCCTCAAGGTTTTTGGTTGCCTTTTCCATGTACTCTGCCATTCTAGAGCGAAGGCCAAGTACATAGTCCACTATGTCCTGTTTAGGCTCATGGAGAGGTCTCTCCCAGCCTTCTTTAACAAGGGCAAGTGGTCCCCTTACAGGATGACCAAACAGAAGTTCAAAGGGTGAGAACCCTACTCCCTTCTGTGGTACCTCCCTGTAAGCGAAAAGCAGACATGGCAGGAGGACATCCCATCTCCTTTTGAGTTTTTCTGGGAGCCCCATGATCATGCCCTTTAATGTCTTGTTGAATCTCTCAACTAAGCCATTAGTTTGTGGATGGTAAGGGGTAGTGAATTTATAAGTCACTCCACACTCATTCCACATGTGCTTTAGGTATGCTGACATGAAGTTGGTACCTCTGTCAGACACCACCTCCTTAGGGAAACCCACTCTGGTAAAGATACCAATGAGGGCCTTGGCTACTGCAGGGGCAGTAGTCGACCTAAGGGGAATAGCTTCAGGATATCTGGTAGCATGATCCACTACTACCAGGATATACATATTTCCTGAGGCTGTGGGAGGTTCCAGTGGACCAACTATGTCCACACCCACTCTTTCAAAGGGCACCCCCACCACTGGAAGTGGAATGAGGGGGGCCTTTGGATGCCCACCTGTCTTACCACTGGCTTGACAGGTGGGGCAGGAGAGGCAAAACTCCTTAACCATGTTGGACATATTGGGCCAGTAGAAGTGGTTGACTAACCTCTCCCACGTCTTGGTTTGTCCCAAATGTCCAGCAAGGGGAATGTCATGGGCCAATGTTAGGATGAACTCTCTGAACAGCTGAGGCACTACCACTCTCCTAGTGGCACCAGGTTTGGGGTCTCTGGCCTCAGTGTACAGGAGCCCATCTTCCCAATAGACCCTATGTGTTACATTTTTCTTGCCCTTGGACTCTTCAGCAGCTTGCTGCCTAAGGCCTTCAAGAGAGGGACAGGTTTCTTGTCCCTTACACAGCTCCTCCCTTGAGGGTCCCCCTGGGCCTAAGAGCTCAACCTGATAAGGTTCAAGCTCCAAAGGCTCAGTTCCCTCAGAGGGCAGAACTTCTTCCTGAGAAGAGAGGTTCTCTTTTTCTGACTGTGTTGCAGTTGGTTTCCCAACTGACTTTCCTTTTCTCTTGGTAGGCTGGGCCATTTTTCCAGACTCCAGCTCTACTTTTTCACCCTGTGCCTTGCATTGTGCTCTTGTTTTTACACACACCAGTTCAGGGATACCCAGCATGGCTGCATGGGTTTTTAGTTCTACCTCAGCCCATGCTGAGGACTCCAGGTCATTTCCAAGCAGACAGTCTACTGGGATGTTTGAGGAGACCACCACCTGTTTCAGGCCATTGACCCCTCCCCATTCTAAAGTTACCATTGCCATGGGATGTGCTTTAGTTTGATTGTCAGCATTGGTGACTGTATAAGTTTTTCCAGTCAGGTATTGGCCAGGGGAAACCAGTTTCTCTGTCACCATGGTGACACTGGCACCTGTATCCCTCAGGCCCTCTACACTTGTCCCATTAATAAAGAGCTGCTGCCTGTATTTTTGCATGTTAGGAGGCCAGGCAGCTAGTGTGGCTAAATCCACCCCACCCTCAGAGACTAGAGTAGCTTCAGTGTGGACCCTGATTTGCTCTGGGCACACTGTTGATCCCACTTGGAGACTAGCCATTCCAGTGTTACCTGGATTGGAGTTTGGAGTGGAACCTTTCTTGGGACAGGCCTTGTCTCCAGTTTGGTGTCCAGACTGACTACAGTTTCGACACCGGGCCTTTTTGGGATCAAAGTTTTTACCCTTGTACCCAGGATTGTTTTGTGAAGAGGCTCTGGGCCCACCCTCCTGTGCAGGTTTTTGGGGGCCTTTAGAAGACTCTTGACTATTTTTATTTTTGGTTGTCTCACCACCCTTCCCCTGGGGAGGTTTTGTGACCCCTTTCTTTTGGTCACCCCCTGTGGAAGTTTTGGACACCCTTGTCTTGACCCAATGGTCCGCCTTCTTTCCCAATTCTTGGGGAGAAATTGGTCCTAGGTCTACCAGATGCTGATGCAGTTTATCATTGAAACAATTACTTAACAGGTGTTCTTTCACAAATAAATTGTACAGCCCATCATAATTACTTACACCACTGCCTTGAATCCAACCATCTAGTGTTTTTACTGAGTAGTCTACAAAGTCAACCCAGGTCTGGCTCGAGGATTTTTGAGCCCCCCTGAATCTAATCCTATACTCCTCAGTGGAGAATCCAAAGCCCTCAATCAGGGTACCCTTCATGAGGTCATAAGATTCTGCATCTTGTCCAGAGAGTGTGAGGAGTCTATCCCTACACTTTCCTGTGAACATTTCCCAAAGGAGAGCACCCCAGTGAGATCTGTTCACTTTTCTGGTTACACAAGCCCTCTCAAAAGCTGTGAACCATTTGGTGATGTCATCACCATCTTCATATTTAGTTACAATCCCTTTAGGGATTTTCAACATGTCAGGAGACTCTCTGACCCTATTTATGTTGCTGCCACCATTGATGGGTCCTAGGCCCATCTCTGGTCTTTCCTTCTCTATGGCTAGGATCTGTCTTTCCAAAGCCAATCTTTTGGCCATCCTGGCTAACTGGATGTCCTCTTCACTGGAGTTATCCTCAGTGATTTCAGAGGTGTTGGTCTCTCCTGTGAGGGAACCAGCATCTCTGACTATTATTTTTGGAGTCAGGGTTTGAGAGACCCTGTTCTCCCTAGATAGGACTGGTAGGGGGGAATTTTCCTCCAAGTCACTATCCTCTTCCTCTGAGTTGCCACCCTCAGAGGGGTTGGCCTTTTCAAACTCTGCCAAAAGCTCCTGGAGCTGTATTTTGGTAGGTTTGGGGCCCATTGTTATTTTCTTTATTTTACAGAGTGACCTTAGCTCCCTCATCTTAAGATGGAGGTAAGGTGTGGTGTCGAGTTCCACCACAGTCACATCTGTGCTAGACATTTTGCTTCTAAAAGTTGGAATACTTTTTAAGAATCTACAACTGGTTCTAGAATCTAATTCAAACTTTTACAAACTTTTAAACTCTAAAAGAAATGCTCAACAGGATCTAACACAAGGCCCTAGCAGGTCTTTTAAGAATTTAGAAAACTTTTCAAATTGCAAAAATCAATTTCTAATGACAATTTTGGAATTTGTCGTGTGATCAGGTATTGGCTGAGTAGTCCAGCAAATGCAAAGTCTTGTACCCCACCGCTGATCCACCAATGTAGGAAGTTGGCTCTGTATGTGGTATTTCAAAGTAAGGAATAGCATGCACAGAGTCCAAGGGTTCCCCTTAGAGGTAAAATAGTGGTAAAAATAGATAATACTAATGCTCTATTTTGTGGTAGAGTGGTCGAGCAGTAGGCTTATCCAAGGAGTAGTGTTAAGCATTTGTTGTACATACACAGACAATAAATGAGGTACACACTCAGACAAATCCAGCCAATAGGTTTTGTTATAGAAAAATATCTTTTCTTAGTTTATTTTAAGAACCACAGGTTCAAATTTAACATGTAATATCTTGTTTGAAAGGTATTGCAGGTAAGTACATTAGGAACTTTGAATCATTTCAATTGCATGTATACTTTTCAAGTTATTGACAAATAGCTATTTCAAAAGTGGACACTTAGTGCAATTTTCACAGTTCCTGGGGGAGGTAAGTTTTTGTTAGTTTTACCAGGTAAGTAAGACACTTACAGGGTTCAGTTCTTGGTCCAAGGTAGCCCACCGTTGGGGGTTCAGAGCAACCCCAAAGTCACCACACCAGCAGCTCAGGGCCGGTCAGGTGCAGAGTTCAAAGTGGTGCCCAAAACGCATAGGCTAGAATGGAGAGAAGGGGGTGCCCCGGTTCCGGTCTGCTTGCAGGTAAGTACCCGCGTCTTCGGAGGGCAGACCAGGGGGGTTTTGTAGGGCACCGGGGGGGACACAAGCCCACACAGAAATTTCACCCTCAGCAGCGCGGGGGCGGCCGGGTGCAGTGTAGAAACAAGCGTCGGGTTTGCAATGTTAGTCTATGAGAGATTAACGGATCTCTTCAGCGCTGCAGGCAGACAAGGGGGGGCTTCCTCGGGGAAACCTCCACTTGGGCAAGGGAGAGGGACTCCTGGGGGTCACTTCTCCAGTGAAAGTCCGGTCCTTCAGGTCCTGGGGGCTGCGGGTGCAGGGTCTTTTCCAGGCGTCGGGACTTAGGTTTCAGAGTCGCGGTCAGGGGGAGCCTCGGGATTCCCTCTGCAGGCGGCGCTGTGGGGGCTCAGGGGGGACGGGTTTTGGTACTCACAGTCGGAGAGTAGTCCGGGGGTCCTCCCTGAGGTGTTGGTTCTCCACCAGCCGAGTCGGGGTCGCCGGGTGCAGTGTTGCAAGTCTCACGCTTCTTGCGGGGAGCTTGCAGGGTTCTTTAAAGCTGCTGGAAACAAAGTTGCAGCTTTTCTTGGAGCAGGTCCGCTGTCCTCGGGAGTTTCTTGTCTTTTCGAAGCAGGGGCAGTCCTCAGAGGATGTCGAGGTCGCTGGTCCCTTTGGAAGGCGTCGCTGGAGCAGGATCTTTGGAAGGCAGGAGACAGGCCGGTGAGTTTCTGGGGCCAAGGCAGTTGTCGTCTTCTGGTCTTCCTCTGCAGGGGTTTTCAGCTAGGCAGTCCTTCTTGTAGTTGCAGGAATCTAATTTTCTAGGGTTCAGGGTAGCCCTTAAATACTAAATTTAAGGGCGTGTTTAGGTCTGGGGGGTTAGTAGCCAATGGCTACTAGCCCGGAGGGTGGGTACACCCTCTTTGTGCCTCCTCCCAAGGGGAAGGGGTCACATCCCTAACCCTATTGGGGGAATCCTCCATCTGCAAGATGGAGGATTTCTAAAAGTTAGAGTCACTTCAGCTCAGGACACCTTAGGGGCTGTCCTGACTGGCCAGTGACTCCTCCTTGTTGCTTTCTTTGTTCCCTCCAGCCTTGCCGCCAAAAGTGGGGGCCGTGGCCGGAGGGGGCGGGCAACTCCACTAAGCTGGAGTGCCCTGCTGGGCTGTGACAAAGGGGTGAGCCTTTGAGGCTCACCGCCAGGTGTCACAGCTCCTGCCTGGGGGAGGTGTTAGCATCTCCACCCAGTGCAGGCTTTGTTACTGGCCTCAGAGTGACAAAGGCACTCTCCCCATGGGGCCAGCAACATGTCTCTAGTGTGGCAGGCTGCTGGAACCAGTCAGCCTACACAGCTAGTTGGTTAAGTTTCAGGGGGCACCTCTAAGGTGCCCTCTGTGGTGTATTTTACAATAAAATGTACACTGGCATCAGTGTGCATTTATTGTGCTGAGAAGTTTGATACCAAACTTCCCAGTTTTCAGTGTAGCCATTATGGTGCTGTGGAGTTCGTGTTTGACAAACTCCCAGACCATATACTCTTATGGCTACCCTGCACTTACAATGTCTAAGGTTTTGTTTAGACACTGTAGGGGCACAGTGCTCATGCACTGGTACCCTCACCTATGGTATAGTGCACCCTGCCTTAGGGCTGTAAGGCCTGCTAGAGGGGTGTCTTACCTATACTGCATAGGCAGTGAGAGGCTGGCATGGCACCCTGAGGGGAGTGCCATGTCGACTTACTCATTTTGTTCTCACTAGCACACACAGGCTTGTAAGCAGTGTGTCTGTGCTGAGTGAGGGGTCTCTAGGGTGGCATAAGACATGCTGCAGCCCTTAGAGACCTTCCTTGGCATCAGGGCCCTTGGTACTAGAAGTACCAGTTACAAGGGACTTATCTGAATGCCAGGGTGTGCCAATTGTGGATACAATGGTACATTTTAGGTGAAGGAACACTGGTGCTGGGGCCTGGTTAGCAGGGTCCCAGCACACTTCTCAGTCAAGTCAGCATCAGTATCAGGCAAAAAGTGGGGGGTAACTGCAACAGGGAGCCATTTCTTTACACATGCCAAGGAGGCATTTCCTTACACAACCCCCCCCCCCCCAAACGAAAGAGGATGATACTAACCTTTCCCAAGAGAGTCTTCATTTTCTAAGTGGAAGAACCTGGAAAGGCCATCTGCATTGGCATGGGCAGTCCCAGGTCTGAGTTCCACTATAAAGTCCATTCCCTGTAGGGAGATGGACCACCTCAACAGTTTTGGATTTTCACCTTTCATTTGCATCAGCCATCTGAGAGGTCTGTGGTCAGTCTGAACTACGAAGTGAGTACCAAAGAGGTATGGTCTCAGCTTCTTCAGGGACCAAACCACAGCAAAGGCCTCCCTCTCAATGGCACTCCAACGCTGCTCCCTGGGGAGTAACCTCCTGCTAATGAAAGCAACAGGCTGGTCAAGGCCATCATCGTTTGTTTGGAACAAAACTGCCCCTATCCCATGTTCAGAGGCATCTGTTTGCACAATGAATTGCTTGGAGTAATCTGGAGCTTTTAGAACTGGTGCTGTGCACATAGCTTGCTTCAGGGTGTCAAAGGCCTGTTGGCATTCTACAGTCCAGTTTGCTTTCTTGGGCATTTTCTTGGAGGTGAGTTCTGTGAGGGCTGTCACAATGGATCCATATCCCTTCACAAACCTCCTATAGTACCCAGTCAAGCCAAGGAATGCCCTGACTTGAGTCTGGGTTTTTGGAGCTGCCCAGTCCAGAATAGTCTGGATCTTAGGCTGGAGTGGCTGAACTTGGCCTCCACCTACAAGGTGTCCCAAGTAAACCACAGTTCCCTGCCCTATCTGGCATTTGGATGCCTTGATAGAGAGGCCTGCTTCAGGTGGACCAGGTGATCCTGCCAGGTGGAGCTGAAGACAGCAATATCATCAAGATAAGCTGCACTAAAGGATTCCAACCCAGCAAGGACTTGATTCACCAACCTTTGGAAGGTGGCAGGGGCATTCTTTAAACCAAAGGGCATAACAGTGAACTGATAATGCCCATCAGGTGTGGAGAATGCTTTCTTTTCTTTTGCTCCAGGGGCCATTCTGATTTGCCAGTACCCCTGCTGTTAAATCAAAGGTACTTAAGAATTTGGCAGCCCCTAATTTGTCTATGAGCTCATCAGCTCTAGGAATGGGATGGGCATCTGTCTTGGTGACAGAGTTGAGACCTCTGTAGTCCACACAAAACCTCATCTCTCTCTTTCCTTCTTTGGTGTGAGGTTTGGGGACTAAGACCACTGGGCTAGCCCAGGGGCTGTCAGAGTACTCAATTACTCCCAATTCCAGCATCTTGTGGACTTCCACCTTGATGCTTTCCTTAACTTGGTCAGACTGTCTAAATATTTTGTTTTTGACAGGCATGCTGTCTCCTGTGTCCACATCATGGGTACACAGGTGTGTCTGACCAGGGGTTAGGGAAAAGAGTTCAGCAAACTGCTGCAGGACCTTCCTACAGTCAGACTGCTGTTGGCTAGAGAGGGTGTCTGAGTAGATCACTCCATCCACTGAGCCATCTTTAGGGTCTGATGAGAGGAGATCAGGGAGAGGTTCACTCTCAGCTTCCTGGTCCTCATCTGTTACCATCAACAGATTTACATCAGCCCTGTCATGGAAGAGCTTAAGGCGGTTCACATGGATCACCCTCTTGGGGCTCCTGCTTGTGCCCAGGTCCACCAGGTAGGTGACCTGACTCTTCCTTTCTAGTACTGGGTAAGGGCCACTCCATTTGTCCTGGAGTGCCCTGGGAGCCACAGGCTCCAGAACCCAGACTTTCTGCCCTGGTTGAAATTCAACCAGTGCAGCCTTTTGGTCATACCACAACTTCTGGAGTTGTTGGCTGGCCTCAAGGTTTTTACTTGCCTTTTCCATGTACTCTGCCATCCTTGAGCGAAGGCCAAGTACATAGTCCACTATGTCTTGTTTAGGCTCATGAAGAGGTCTCTCCCAGCCTTCTTTTACAAGAGCAAGTGGTCCCCTTACAGGGTGGCCAAACAGAAGTTCAAAGGGTGAGAATCCTACTCCCTTCTGTGGCACCTCTCTGTAAGCGAAAAGCAGACATGGCAGGAGGACATCCCATCTCCTTTTGAGTTTTTCTGGGAGCCCCATGATCATGCCCTTTAATGTCTTGTTGAATCTCTCAACAAGGCCATTAGTTTGTGGATGATATGGTGTAGTGAACTTATAAGTCACTCCACACTCATTCCACATGTGTTTTAGGTATGCTGACATGAAGTTGGTACCTCTGTCAGACACCACCTCCTTAGGGAAGCCCCCTCTGGTAAAGATACCAATGAGGGCCTTGGCTACTGCAGGGGCAGTAGTCGACCTAAGGGGAATAGCTTCAGGATACCTAGTAGCATGATCCACTACTACTAGGATATACATATTTCCTGAGGCTGTGGGAGGTTCTAGTGAACCAACTATGTCCACACCCACTCTTTCAAAGGGGACCCCCACCACTGGAAGTGGAATGAGGGGGGCCTTTGGGTGCCCACCTGTCTTACCACTGGCTTGACAGGTGGGTCAGGAGAGGCAAAACTCCTTAACCTTCTGGGACATATTGGGCCAGTAGAAGTGGTTGACTAACCTCTCCCACGTCTTGGTTTGTCCCAAATGCCCAGCAAGGGGAATATCATGGGCTAAGGTCAGGATAAACTCTCTGAAACACTGAGGCACTACCACTCTCCTAGTGGCACCAGGTTTGGGATCTCTTGCCTCAGTGTACAGGAGTCCATCTTCCCAATAGACCCTATGTGTTCCATTTTTCTTGCCTTTGGACTCTTCAGCAGCTTGCTGCCTAAGGCCTTCAAGAGAGGGACAGGTTTCTTGTCCCTTACACAACTCTTCCCTTGAGGGTCCCCCTGGGCCCAAGAGCTCAACCTGATAAGGTTCCAGCTCCATAGGCTCAGTTCCCTCAGAGGGCAGAACTTCTTCCTGAGAAGAGAGGTTCTCTTTTTGGTGTTGTGTTGCAGCTGGTTTCCCAGCTGACTTTCCTTTCCTCTTGGTAGGCTGGGCCATTTTTCCAGACTCCAGCTCTACTTTTTCACCCTGTGCCTTGCACTGTGCCCTAGTCTTGACACACACCAGTTCAGGGATACCCAGCATGGCTGCATGGGTTTTCAGTTCTACCTCAGCCCATGCTGAGGACTCCAGGTCATTTCCAAGCAAACAGTCTACTGGGATATTTGAGGAGACCACCACCTGTTTCAGGCCATTGACCCCCTCCCCACTCTAAAGTTACCATAGCCATGGGATGTACTTTAGTCTGATTGTCAGCGTTGGTGACTGGATAAGTTTGTCCAGCCAGGTATTGGCCAGGGGAAACCAGTTTCTCTGTCACCATGGTGACACTGGCACCTGTATCCCTCAGGCCCTCTACACTTGTCCCATTAATTAAGAGCTGCTGCCTGTATTTTTGCATGTTAGGGGGCCAGGCAGCCAGTGTGGCTAAATCCACCCCACCCTCAGAGACTAATGTAGCTTCAGTGTGACACCTGATTTGCTCTGGGCACACTGTTGATCCCACTTGGAGACTGGCCATTCCAGTTTTAGCTGGATGGGAGTTAGAAGTGGTATCTTTCTTGGGACAGGCCTCGTCTCCAGTTTGGTGTCTAGACTGACTACACTTACGACACCAGGCCTTTTTGGGATCAAAGTTTTTACCCTTGTACCCAGAATTGTTTTGTGAAGAGGCTCTGGGCCCACCCTCCTGTGCAGGTTTTTGGGGGCCTGTAGAAGACTCTTTACTATCTTTGTTTTTGGCTGTCTCACCACCTTTCCCCTGGGGAGGTTTTGTGACCCCTTTCTTTTGGTCACCCCCTGTAGGAAGTTGGCTCTGTATGTGCTATTTCAAAGTAAGGAATAGCATGCACAGAGTCCAAGGGTTCCCCTTAGAGGTAAGATAGTGGCAAAAAGAGATAATACTAATGCTCTATTTTGTGGTAGTGTGGTCGAGCAGTAGGCTTATCCAAGGAGTAGTGTTAAGCATTTGTTGTACATACACATAGACAATAAATGAGGTACACACACTCAGAGACAAATCCAGCCAATAGGTTTTTATATAGAAAAATATCTTTTCTTAGTTTATTTTAAGAACCACAGGTTCAAATTTAACATGTAATATCTTGTTCGAAAGGTATTGCAGGTAAGTACATTAGGAACTTCAAATCATAAAAATTGCATGTATACTTTTCAAGTTATTGACAAATAGCTGTTTTAAAAGTGGACACTTAGTGCAATTTTCACAGTTCCTGGGGGAGGTAAGTTTTTGTTAGTTTTACCAGGTAAGTAGGACACTTACAGGGTTCAGTTCTTGGTCCAAGGTAGCCCACCGTTGGGGGTTCAGAGCAACCCCAAAGTCACCACACCAGCAGCTCAGGGCCGGTCAGGTGCAGAGTTCAAAGTGGTGCCCAAAACACATAGGCTAGAATGGAGAGAAGGGGGTGCCCCGGTTCCGGTCTGCTTGCAGGTAAGTACCCGCGTCTTCGGAGGGCAGACCAGAGGGGTTTTGTAGGGCACCGGGGGGGACACAAGCCCACACAGAAATTTCACCCTCAGCAGCGCGGGGGCGGCCGGGTGCAGTGTAGAAACAAGCGTCGGGTTCGCAATGTTAGTCTATGAGAGATCTCGGGATCTCTTCAGCGCTGCAGGCAGGCAAGGGGGGGATTCCTCGGGGAAACCTCCACTTGGGCAAGGGAGAGGGACTCCTGGGGGTGACTTCTCCAGTGAAAGTCCGGTCCTTCAGGTCCTGGGGGCTGCGGGTGCAGGGTCTCTCTCAGGCGTCGGGACTTTAGGTTCAAAGAGTCGCGGTCAGGGGAAGCCTCGGGATTCCCTCTGCAGGCGGCGCTGTGGGGGCTCAGGGGGGACAGGTTTTGGTACTCACAGTATCAGAGTAGTCCTGGGGTCCCTCCTGAGGTGTTGGATCGCCACCAGCCGAGTCGGGGTCGCCGGGTGCAGTGTTGCAAGTCTCACGCTTCTTGCGGGGAGCTTGCAGGGTTCTTTAAAGCTGCTGGAAACAAAGTTGCAGCTTTTCTTGGAGCAGGTCCGCTGTCCTCGGGAGTTTCTTGTCTTTTCGAAGCAGGGGCAGTCCTCAGAGGATGTCGAGGTCGCTGGTCCCTTTGGAAGGCGTCGCTGGAGCAGGATCTTTGGAAGGCAGGAGACAGGCCGGTGAGTTTCTGGAGCCAAGGCAGTTGTCGTCTTCTGGTCTTCCGCTGCAGGGGTTTTCAGCTGGGCAGTCCTTCTTGTCGTTGCAGGAATCTAATTTTCTAGGGTTCAGGGTAGCCCTTAAATACTAAATTTAAGGGCGTGTTTAGGTCTGGGGGGTTAGTAGCCAATGGCTACTAGCCCTGAGGGTGAGTACACCCTCTTTGTGCCTCCTCCCAAGGGGAGGGGGTCACATCCCTAATCCTATTGGGGGAATCCTCCATCTGCAAGATGGAGGATTTCTAAAAGTTAGAGTCACCTCAGCTCAGGACACCTTAGGGGCTGTCCTGACTGGCCAGTGACTCCTCCTTGTTATTCTCATTATTTTCTCCGGCCTTGCCGCCAAAAGTGGGGCCTGGCCGGAGGGGGCGGGCAACTCCACTAGCTGGAGTGTCCTGCTGGGTTGGCACAAAGGAGGTGAGCCTTTGAGGCTCACCGCCAGGTGTGACAATTCCTGCCTGGGAGAGGTGTTAGCATCTCCACCCAGTGCAGGCTTTGTTACTGGCCTCAGAGTGACAAAGGCACTCTCCCCATGGGGCCAGCAACATGTCTCGGTTTGTGGCAGGCTGCTAAAACTAGTCAGCCTACACAGATAGTCGGTTAAGTTTCAGGGGGCACCTCTAAGGTGCCCTCTGTGGTGTATTTTACAATAAAATGTACACTGGCATCAGTGTGCATTTATTGTGCTGAGAAGTTTGATACCAAACTTCCCAGTTTTCAGTGTAGCCATTATGGTGCTGTGGAGTTCGTGTTTGACAAACTCCCAGACCATATACTCTTATGGCTACCCTGCACTTACAATGTCTAAGGTTTTGTTTAGACACTGTAGGGGTACCATGCTCATGCACTGGTACCCTCACCTATGGTATAGTGCACCCTGCCTTAGGGCTGTAAGGCCTGCTAGAGGGGTGTCTTACCTATACTGCATAGGCAGTGAGAGGCTGGCATGGCACCCTGAGGGGAGTGCCATGTCGACTTACTCGTTTTGTCCTCACTAGCACACACAAGCTGGCAAGCAGTGTGTCTGTGCTGAGTGAGAGGTCTCCAGGGTGGCATAAGACATGCTGCAGCCCTTAGAGACCTTCCTTGGCATCAGGGCCCTTGGTACTAGAAGTACCAGTTACAAGGGACTTATCTGGATGCCAGGGTCTGCCAATTGTGGATACAAAAGTACAGGTTAGGGAAAGAACACTGGTGCTGGGGCCTGGTTAGCAGGCCTCAGCACACTTTCAATTGTAACCATAGCATCAGCAAAGGCAAAAAGTCAGGGGGCAACCATGCCAAGGAGGCATTTCCTTACACAACCCCCCCCCCAAACGAAAGAGGATGAGACTAACCTTTCCCAAGAGAGTCTTCATTTTCTAAGTGGAAGAACCTGGAAAGGCCATCTGCATTGGCATGGGCAGTCCCAGGTCTGTGTTCCACTATAAAGTCCATTCCCTGTAGGGAGATGGACCACCTCAACAGTTTAGGATTTTCACCTTTCATTTGCATCAGCCATTTGAGAGGTCTGTGGTCAGTTTGAACTAGGAAGTGAGTCCCAAAGAGGTATGGTCTCAGCTTCTTCAGGGACCAAACCACAGCAAAGGCCTCCCTCTCAATGGCACTCCAACGCTGCTCCCTGGGGAGTAACCTCCTGCTAATGAAAGCAACAGGCTGGTCAAGGCCATCATCATTTGTTTGGGACAAAACTGCCCCTATCCCATGTTCAGAGGCATCAGTCTGCACAATGAACTGCTTAGAATAATCTGGAGCTTTGAGAACTGGTGCTGAGCACATTGCCTGTTTCAGGGTGTCAAAGGCCTGTTGGCATTCCACAGTCCAGTTTACTTTCTTGGGCATTTTCTTGGAGGTGAGTTCAGTGAGGGCTGTCACAATGGATCCATATCCCTTCACAAACCTCCTGTAATACCCAGTCAAGCCAAGGAATGCCCTGACTTGAGTCTGGGTTTTTGGAGCTACCCAGTCCAGAATAGTCTGGATCTTGGGTTGGAGTGGCTGAACTTGGCCTCCACCTACCAGGTGGCCCAAGTAAACCACAGTTCCCTGCCCTATCTGGCATTTGGATGCCTTGATAGAGAGGCCTGCAGATTGCAGAGCCTTCAAAACCTTCTTCAGGTGGACCAGGTGATCCTGCCAGGTGGAGCTAAAGACAGCAATATCATCAAGATAAGCTGTGCTAAAGGACTCCAAGCCAGCAAGGACTTGATTCACCAACCTTTGGAAGGTGGCAGGGGCATTCTTTAAACCAAAGGGCATAACAGTAAACTGATAATGCCCATCAGGTGTGGAGAATGCTGTTTTCTCTTTTGCTCCAGGTGCCATTTTTATTTGCCAGTACCCTGCTGTCAAGTCAAAGGTACTTAAGAATTTGGCAGCACCTAATTTGTCTATGAGCTCATCAGCTCTTGGAATTGGATGAGCATCTGTCTTGGTGACAGAGTTGAGCCCTCTGTAGTCCACACAAAACCTCATCTCTTTCTTTCCATCTTTGGTGTGAGGTTTGGGGACTAAGACCACTGGGCTAGCCCAGGGGCTGTCAGAGCGCTCAATTACTCCCAATTCCAGCATCTTGTGGACTTCCACCTTGATGCTTTCCTTAACATGGTCAGATTGTCTAAAGATTTTGTTCTTGACAGGCATGCTGTCTCCTGTGTCCACATCATGGGTACACAGGTGTGTCTGACCAGGGGTTAAGGAGAAGAGTTCAGGAAACTGTTGTAGGACTCTCCTACAATCAGCTTGCTGTTGGCCAGAGAGGGTGTCTGAGTAGATCACTCCATCTACTGTACCATCTTTTGGGTCTGATGACAGAAGATCAGGGAGAGGTTCACTCTCTGCCTCCTGATCCTCATCTGTTACCATCAACAGATTGACATCAGCCCTGTCGTGGAAGAGCTTAAGGCGGTTTACATGGATCACCCTCTTGGGGCTCCTGCTTGTGCCCAGGTCCACCAAGTAGGTGACCTGACTCTTCCTCTCTAGTACTGGGTAAGGGCCACTCCATTTGTCCTGGAGTGCCCTGGGAGCCACAGGCTCCAGAACCCAGACTTTCTGCCCTGGTTGGAACTCAACCAGTGCAGCCTTTTGGTCATACCAAAACTTCTGGAGCTGTTGGCTGGCCTCAAGGTTTTTGGTTGCCTTTTCCATGTACTCTGCCATTCTAGAGCGAAGGCCAAGTACATAGTCCACTATGTCCTGTTTAGGCTCATGGAGAGGTCTCTCCCAGCCTTCCTTAACAAGGGCAAGTGGTCCCCTTACAGGATGACCAAACAGAAGTTCAAAGGGTGAGAATCCTACTCCCTTCTGTGGCACCTCTCTGTAAGCGAAAAGCAGGCATGGCAAGAGGACATCCCATCTCCTTTTGAGTTTTTCTGGGAGCCCCATGATCATGCCTTTTAATGTCTTGTTGAATCTCTCAACCAAGCCATTAGTTTGTGGATGGTATGGTGTAGTGAATTTATAAGTCACTCCACACTCATTCCACATGTGCTTTAGGTATGCTGACATGAAGTTGGTACCTCTGTCAGACACCACCTCCTTAGGGAAACCCACTCTGGTAAAGATACCAATGAGGGCCTTGGCTACTGCAGGGGCAGTAGTCGACCTAAGGGGAATAGCTTCAGGGTACCTGGTAGCATGATCCACTACTACCAGGATATACATATTTCCTGAGGCTGTGGGAGGTTCTAGTGGACCAACTATGTCCACACCCACTCTTTCAAAGGGAACCCCCACCACTGGAAGTGGAATGAGGGGGGCCTTTGGATGCCCACCTGTCTTACCACTGGCTTGACAGGTGGGGCAGGAGAGGCAAAACTCCTTAACCATGTTGGACATATTGGGCCAGTAGAAGTGGTTGACTAACCTCTCCCACGTCTTGGTTTGTCCCAAATGTCCAGCAAGGGGAATGTCATGGGCCAATGTTAGGATGAACTCTCTGAACAGCTGAGGCACTACCACTCTCCTAGTGGCACCAGGTTTGGGGTCTCTGGCCTCAGTGTACAGGAGTCCATCTTCCCAATAGACCCTATGCGTTCCATTTTTCTTGCCTTTGGACTCTTCAGCAGCTTGCTGCCTAAGGCCTTCAAGAGAGGGACAGGTTTCTTGTCCCTTACACAGCTCCTCCCTTGAGGGTCCCCCTGGGCCTAAGAGCTCAACCTGATAAGGTTCAAGCTCCAAAGGCTCAGTTCCCTCAGAGGGCAGAACTTCTTCCTGAGAAGAGAGGTTCCCTTTCTTTTGCTGTGTTGCAGTTGGTCTCCCAACTGACTTTCCTGTTCTCTTGGTAGGCTGGGCCATTCTTCCAGACTCCAGCTCTACTTGTTCACCCTGTGCCTTGCACTGTGCTCTTGTTTTCACACACACCAGTTCAGGGATACCCAGCATTGCTGCATGGGTTTTTAGCTCTACCTCAGCCCATGCTGAGGACTCCAGGTCATTTCCAAGCAGACAGTCCACTGGGATATTTGAGGAGACCACCACCTGTTTCAGGCCATTGACCCCTCCCCATTCCAAAGTAACCATTGCCATGGGATGTACTTTTCTCTGATTGTCAGCGTTGGTGACTGTGTAAGTTTTTCCAGTCAGGTATTGGCCAGGGGAAACCAGTTTCTCTGTCACCATGGTGACACTGGCACCTGTATCCCTCAGGCCCTCTATTCTAGTCCCATTAATTAAGAGTTGCTGTCTGTATTTTTGCATGTTAGGCGGCCAGACAGCTAGTGTGGCTAAATCCACCCCACCCTCAGAAACTAGAGTAGCTTCAGTGTGGACCCTGATTTGCTCTGGGCACACTGTTGATCCCACTTGGAGACTAGCCATACCAGTGTTACCTGGATGGGAGTTTGGAGTGGAACCTTTCTTGGGACAGGCCTTGTCTCCAGTTTGGTGTCCATGCTGTTTACAGCTATGACACCAGGCCTTTTTGGGATCAAAGTTTTTACCCTTGTACCCATTGTTTTGTGAAGAGGCTCTGGGCCCACCCTCCTGTGCAGGTTTTTGGGGGCCTGTAGAAGACTCTTTACTATTTTTAGTTTTGGTTGTCTCATCACCCTTCCCCTGGGGAGTCTTTGTGACCCCTTTCTTTTGGTCACCCCCTGTTGAAGTCTTGGACACCCTTGTCTTGACCCAATGGTCCGCCTTCTTTCCCAATTCTTGGGGAGAAATTGGTCCTAGGTCTACCAGATGCTGATGCAGTTTATCATTGAAACAATTACTTAACAGGTGTTCTTTCACAAATAAATTGTACAGCCCATCATAATTACTTACACCACTGCCTTGAATCCAACCATCTAGTGTTTTCACTGAGTAGTCAACAAAGTCAACCCAGGTCTGGCTCGAGGATTTTTGAGCCCCCCTGAACCTAATCCTGTACTCCTCAGTGGAGAATCCAAAGCCCTCAATCAGGGTACCCTTCATGAGGTCATAAGATTCTGCATCTTGTCCAGAGAGTGTGAGGAGTCTATCCCTACACTTTCCTGTGAACATTTCCCAAAGGAGAGCACCCCAGTGAGATCTGTTCACTTTTCTGGTTACACAAGCCCTCTCAAAAGCTGTGAACCATTTGGTGATGTCATCACCATCTTCATATTTAGTTACAATCCCTTTAGGGATTTTCAACATGTCAGGAGAATCTCTGACCCTATTTATGTTGCTGCCACCATTGATGGGTCCTAGGCCCATCTCTTGTCTTTCCCTCTGTAAGGAAATGCCTCCTTGGCATGGTTGCCCCCTGACTTTTTGCCTTTGCTGATGCTATGTTTACAATTGAAAGTGTGCTGAGGCCTGCTAACCAGGCCCCAGCACCAGTGTTCTTTCCCTAACCTGTACTTTTGTATCCACAATTGGCAGACCCTGGCATCCAGATAAGTCCCTTGTAACTGGTACTTCTAGTACCAAGGGCCCTGATGCCAAGGAAGGTCTCTAAGGGATGCAGCATGTCTTATGCCACCCTGGAGACCTCTCACTCAGCACAGACACACTGCTTGCCAGCTTGTGTGTGCTAGTAAGGACAAAACGAGTAAGTCGACATGGCACTCCCCTCAGGGTGCCATGCCAGCCTCTCACTGCCTATGCAGTATAGGTAAGACACCCCTCTAGCAGGCCTTACAGCCCTAAGGCAGGGTGCACTATACCATAGGTGAGGGTACCAGTGCATGAGCATGGTACCCCTACAGTGTCTAAACAAAACCTTAGACATTGTAAGTGCAGGGTAGCCATAAGAGTATATGGTCTGGGAGTCTGTCAAACACGAACTCCACAGCACCATAATGGCTACACTGAAAACTGGGAAGTTTGGTATCAAACTTCTCAGCACAATAAATGCACACTGATGCCAGTGTACATTTTATTGTAAAATACACCACAGAGGGCACCTTAGAGGTGCCCCCTGAAACTTAACCGACTATCTGTGTAGGCTGACTAGTTCTAGCAGCCTGCCACAAACCGAGACATGTTGCTGGCCCCATGGGGAGAGTGCCTTTGTCACTCTGAGGCCAGTAACAAAGCCTGCACTGGGTGGAGATGCTAACACCTCTCCCAGGCAGGAATTGTCACACCTGGCGGTGAGCCTCAAAGGCTCACCTCCTTTGTGCCAACCCAGCAGGACACTCCAGCTAGTGGAGTTGCCCGCCCCCTCCGGCCAGGCCCCACTTTTGGCGGCAAGGCCGGAGAAAATAATGAGAATAACAAGGAGGAGTCACTGGCCAGTCAGGACAGCCCCTAAGGTGTCCTGAGCTGAGGTGACTCTAACTTTTAGAAATCCTCCATCTTGCAGATGGAGGATTCCCCCAATAGGGTTAGGATTGTGACCCCCTCCCCTTGGGAGGAGGCACAAGGAGGGTGTACCCACCCTCAGGGCTAGTAGCCATTGGCTACTAACCCCCCAGACCTAAACACGCCCTTAAATTTAGTACTTAAGGGCTACCCTGAACCCTAGAAAATTAGATTCCTGCAACTACAAGAAGAAGGACTGCCTAGCTGAAAAACCCCTGCAGCGGAAGACCAGAAGACGACAACTGCCTTGGCTCCAGAAACTCACCGGCCTGTCTCCTGCCTTCCAAAGATCCTGCTCCAGCGACGCCTTCCAAAGGGACCAGCGACCTCGACATCCTCTGAGGACTGCCCCTGCTTCGAAAAGACAAGAAACTCCCGAGGACAGCGGACCTGCTCCAAGAAAAGCTGCAACTTTGTTTCCAGCAGCTTTAAAGAACCCTGCAAGCTCCCCGCAAGAAGCGTGAGACTTGCAATACTGCACCCGGCGACCCCGACTCGGCTGGTGGCGATCCAACACCTCAGGAGGGACCCCAGGACTACTCTGATACTGTGAGTACCAAAACCTGTCCCCCCTGAACCCCCGCAGCGCCGCCTGCAGAGGGAATCCCGAGGCTTCCCCTGACCGCGACTCTTTGAACCTAAAGTCCCGACGCCTGGGAGAGACCCTGCACCCGCAGCCCCCAGGACCTGAAGGACCGGACTTTCACTGGAGAAGTGACCCCCAGGAGTCCCTCTCCCTTACCCAAGTGGAGGTTTCCCCGAGGAACCCCCCCCTTGCCTGCCTGCAGCGCTGAAGAGATCCCGAGATCTCTCATAGACTAACATTGAAAACCCGACGCTTGTTTCTACACTGCACCCGGCCGCCCCTGCGCTGCTGAGGGTGAAATTTCTGTGTGGACTTGTGTCCCCCCCGGTGCCCTACAAAACCCCCCTGGTCTGCCCTCCGAAGACGCGGGTACTTACCTGCAAGCAGACCGGAACCGGGGCACCCCCTTCTCTCCATTCTAGCCTATGTGTTTTGGGCACCACTTTGAACTCTGCACCTGACCGGCCCTGAGCTGCTGGTGTGGTGACTTTGGGGTTGCTCTGAACCCCCAACGGTGGGCTACCTTGGACCAAGAACTAAGCCCTGTAAGTGTCTTACTTACCTGGTTAACCTAACAAATACTTACCTCCCCTAGGAACTGTGAAAATTGCACTAAGTGTCCACTTTTAAAACAGCTATTTGTGAATAACTTGAAAAGTATACATGCAATTTTGATGATTTGAAGTTCCTAAAGTACTTACCTGCAATACCTTTCGAATGAGATATTACATGTAGAATTTGAACCTGTGGTTCTTAAAATAAACTAAGAAAATATATTTTTCTATACAAAAACCTATTGGCTGGATTTGTCTCTGAGTGTGTGTACCTCATTTATTGTCTATGTGTATGTACAACAAATGCTTAACACTACTCCTTGGATAAGCCTACTGCTCGACCACACTACCACAAAATAGAGCATTAGTATTATCTCTTTTTACCACTATTTTACCTCTAAGGGGAACCCTTGGACTCTGTGCATGCTATTCCTTACTTTGAAATAGCACATACAGAGCCAACTTCCTACATTGGTGGATCAGCGGTGGGGTACAAGACTTTGCATTTGCTGGACTACTCAGCCAATACCTGATCACACGACAAATTCCAAAATTGTCATTAGAAATTGATTTTTGCAATTTGAAAAGTTTTCTAAATTCTTAAAAGACCTGCTAGGGCCTTGTGTTAGATCCTGTTTAGCATTTCTTTTAGAGTTTAAAAGTTTGTAAAAGTTTGAATTAGATTCTAGAACCAGTTTTAGTTTCTTAAAAAGTATTCCAACTTTTAGAAGCATAATGTCTAGCACAGATGTGAATGTGGTGGAACTCGACACCACACCTTACCTCCATCTACAGATGAGAGAGCTAAGGTCACTCTGTAAACTAAAGAAAATAGCAATGGGCCCCAAACCTACCAAAGTACAGCTCCAGGAGCTTTTGGCAGAGTTTGAAAAGGCCAACCCCTCTGAGGATGGCAATTCAGAGGATGAAGATAGTGACTTGGAGGGAAATTCCCCCCCTCCAGTCCTACTTAGGGAGAGCAGGGCTTCTCAAGCCCTGACTCCACAAATAATAGTCAGAGATGCTGGTTCCCTCACAGGAGGGACCAACAACTCTGAAATCACTGAGGATAACTCCAGTGAAGAGGACATCCAGTTAGCCAGGATGGCCAAAAGATTGGCTTTGGAAAGACAGATCCTAGCCATAGAGAGGGAAAGACAAGAGATGGGCCTAGGACCCATCAATGGTGGCAGCAACATAAATAGGGTCAGAGATTCTCCTGACATGTTGAAAATCCCCAAAGGGATTGTAACTAAATATGAAGATGGTGATGACATCACCAAATGGTTCACAGCTTTTGAGAGGGCTTGTGTAACCAGAAAAGTGAACAGATCTCACTGGGGTGCTCTCCTTTGGGAAATGTTCACAGGAAAGTGTAGGGATAGACTCCTCACACTCTCTGGACAAGATGCAGAATCTTATGACCTCATGAAGGGTACCCTGATTGAGGGCTTTGGATTCTCCACTGAGGAGTACAGGATTAGGTTCAGGGGGGCTCAAAAATCCTCGAGCCAGACCTGGGTTGACTTTGTTGACTACTCAGTGAAAACACTAGATGGTTGGATTCAAGGCAGTGGTGTAAGTAATTATGATGGGCTGTACAATTTATTTGTGAAAGAACACCTGTTAAGTAATTGTTTCAATGATAAACTGCATCAGCATCTGGTAGACCTAGGACCAATTTCTCCCCAAGAATTGGGAAAGAAGGCGGACCATTGGGTCAAGACAAGGGTGTCCAAGACTTCAACAGGGGGTGACCAAAAGAAAGGGGTCACAAAGACTCCCCAGCAGAAGGGTGATGAGACAACCAAAACTAAAAATAGTAAAGAGTCTTCTACAGGCCCCCAAAAACCTGCACAGGAGGGTGGGCCCAGAGCCTCTTCACAAAACAATGGGTACAAGGGTAAAAACTTTGATCCCAAAAAGGCCTGGTGTCATAGCTGTAAACAGCATGGACACCAAACTGGAGACAAGGCCTGTCCCAAGAAAGGTTCCACTCCAAACTCCCATCCAGGTAACACTGGTATGGCTAGTCTCCAAGTGGGATCAACAGTGTGCCCAGAGCAAATCAGGGTCCACACTGAAGCTACTCTAGTTTCTGAGGGTGGGGTGGATTTAGCCACACTAGCTGTCTGGCCGCCTAACATGCAAAAATACAGACAGCAACTCTTAATTAATGGGACTAGAATAGAGGGCCTGAGGGATACAGGTGCCAGTGTCACCATGGTGACAGAGAAACTGGTTTCCCCTGGCCAATACCTGACTGGAAAAACTTACACAGTCACCAACGCTGACAATCAGAGAAAAGTACATCCCATGGCAATGGTTACTTTAGAATGGGGAGGGGTCAATGGCCTGAAACAGGTGGTGGTCTCCTCAAATATCCCAGTGGACTGTCTGCTTGGAAATGACCTGGAGTCCTCAGCATGGGCTGAGGTAGAGCTAAAAACCCATGCAGCAATGCTGGGTATCCCTGAACTGGTGTGTGTGAAAACAAGAGCACAATGCAAGGCACAGGGTGAAAAAGTAGAGCTGGAGTCTGGAAAAATGGCCCAGCCTACCAAGAGAACAGGAAAGTCAGTTGGGAAACCAACTGCAACACAGCAAAAGAAAGGGAACCTCTCTTCTCAGGAAGAAGTTCTGCCCTCTGAGGGAACTGAGCCTTTGGAGCTTGAACCTTATCAGGTTGAGCTCTTAGGCCCAGGGGGACCCTCAAGGGAAGAGCTGTGTAAGGGACAAGAAACCTGTCCCTCTCTTGAAGGCCTTAGGCAGCAAGCTGCTGAAGAATCCAAAGGCAAGAAAAATGGAACACATAGGGTCTATTGGGAAGATGGGCTCCTGTACACTGAGGCCAGAGACCCCAAACCTGGTGCCACTAGGAGAGTGGTAGTGCCTCAGCTGTTCAGAGAGTTCATCCTAACATTGGCCCATGACATTCCCCTTGCTGGACATTTGGGACAAACCAAGACGTGGGAGAGGTTAGTCAACCACTTCTACTGGCCCAATATGTCCAACATGGTTAAGGAGTTTTGCCTCTCCTGCCCCACCTGTCAAGCCAGTGGTAAGACAGGTGGGCATCCAAAGGCCCCCCTCATTCCACTTCCAGTGGTGGGGGTGCCCTTTGAAAGAGTGGGTGTGGACATAGTTGGTCCACTGGAACCTCCCACAGCCTCAGGGAATATGTATATCCTGGTAGTAGTGGATCATGCTACCAGGTATCCTGAAGCTATTCCCCTTAGGTCGACTACTGCCCCTGCAGTAGCCAAGGCCCTCATTGGTATCTTTACCAGAGTGGGTTTCCCTAAGGAGGTGGTGTCTGACAGAGGTACCAACTTCATGTCAGCATACCTAAAGCACATGTGGAATGAGTGTGGAGTGACTTATAAATTCACTACACCTTACCATCCACAAACTAATGGCTTAGTTGAGAGATTCAACAAGACATTAAAGGGCATGATCATGGGGCTCCCAGAAAAACTCAAAAGGAGATGGGATGTCCTCCTGCCATGTCTGCTTTTCGCTTACAGGGAGGTACCACAGAAGGGAGTAGGGTTCTCACCCTTTGAACTTCTGTTTGGTCATCCTGTAAGGGGACCACTTGCTCTTGTTAAAGAAGGCTGGGAGAGACCTCTCCATGAGCCAAAACAAGACATAGTGGACTATGTACTTGGCCTTCGCTCTAGAATGGCAGAGTACATGGAAAAGGCAACCAAAAACCTTGAGGCCAGCCAACAACTCCAGAAGTTTTGGTATGACCAAAAGGCTGCACTGGTTGAGTTCCAACCAGGGCAGAAAGTCTGGGTTCTGGAGCCTGTGGCTCCCAGGGCACTCCAGGACAAATGGAGTGGCCCTTACCCAGTGCTAGAGAGGAAGAGTCAGGTCACCTACCTGGTGGACCTGGGCACAAGCAGGAGCCCCAAGAGGGTGATCCATGTGAACCGCCTTAAGCTCTTCCATGACAGGGCTGATGTGAATCTGTTAATGGTAACAGATGAGGATCAGGAGGCAGAGAGTGAACCTCTCCCTGATCTTCTGTCATCAGACCCAAAAGATGGCACAGTAGATGGAGTGATCTACTCAGACACCCTCTCTGGCCAACAGCAGGCTGATTGTAGGAGAGTCCTACAACAGTTTCCTGAGCTTTTCTCCCTAACCCCTGGTCAGACACACCTGTGTACCCATGATGTGGACACAGGAGACAGCATGCCTGTCAAGAACAAAATCTTCAGACAGTCTGACCATGTTAAGGAAAGCATCAAGATGGAAGTCCACAAGATGCTGGAATTGGGAGTGATTGAGCGCTCTGACAGCCCCTGGGCTAGCCCAGTGGTCTTAGTCCCCAAACCTCACACCAAAGATGGAAAGAAAGAGATGAGGTTTTGTGTGGACTACAGAGGGCTCAACTCTGTCACCAAGACAGATGCCCATCCAATTCCAAGAGCTGATGAGCTCATTGATAAATTAGGTGCTGCCAAATTCCTAAGTACCTTTGACTTGACAGCAGGGTACTGGCAAATAAAAATGGCACCTGGAGCAAAAGAAAAGACAGCATTCTCCACACCTGATGGGCATTATCAGTTTACTGTTATGCCCTTTGGTTTAAAGAATGCCCCTGCCACCTTCCAAAGGTTGGTGAATCAAGTCCTTGCTGGCTTGGAGTCCTTTAGCACAGCTTATCTTGATGATATTGCTGTCTTTAGCTCCACCTGGCAGGATCACCTGGTCCACCTGAGGAAGGTTTTGAAGGCTCTGCAATCTGCAGGCCTCTCTATCAAGGCATCCAAATGCCAGATAGGGCAGGGAACTGTGGTTTACTTGGGACACCTTGTAGGTGGAGGCCAAGTTCAGCCACTCCAACCCAAGATCCAGACTATTCTGGACTGGGTAGCTCCAAAAACCCAGACTCAAGTCAGGGCATTCCTTGGCTTGACTGGGTATTACAGGAGGTTTGTGAAGGGATATGGATCCATTGTGACAGCCCTCACTGAACTCACCTCCAAGAAAATGCCCAAGAAAGTAAACTGGACTGTGGACTGCCAACAGGCCTTTGACACCCTGAAACAGGCAATGTGCTCAGCACCAGTTCTCAAAGCTCCAGATTATTCTAAGCAGTTCATTGTGCAGACTGATGCCTCTGAACATGGGATAGGGGCAGTTTTGTCCCAAACAAATGATGATGGCCTTGACCAGCCTGTTGCTTTCATTAGCAGGAGGTTACTCCCCAGGGAGCAGCGTTGGAGTGCCATTGAGAGGGAGGCCTTTGCTGTGGTTTGGTCCCTGAAGAAGCTGAGACCATACCTCTTTGGGACTCACTTCCTAGTTCAAACCGACCACAGACCTCTCAAATGGCTGATGCAAATGAAAGGTGAAAATCCTAAACTGTTGAGGTGGTCCATCTCCCTACAGGGAATGGACTTTATAGTGGAACACAGACCTGGGACTGCCCATGCCAACGCAGATGGCCTTTCCAGGTTCTTCCACTTAGAAAATGAAGACTCTCTTGGGAAAGGTTAGTCTCATCCTCTTTCGTTTGGGGGGGGGTTGTGTAAGGAAATGCCTCCTTGGCATGGTTGCCCCCTGACTTTTTGCCTTTGCTGATGCTATGTTTACAATTGAAAGTGTGCTGAGGCCTGCTAACCAGGCCCCAGCACCAGTGTTCTTTCCCTAACCTGTACTTTTGTATCCACAATTGGCAGACCCTGGCATCCAGATAAGTCCCTTGTAACTGGTACTTCTAGTACCAAGGGCCCTGATGCCAAGGAAGGTCTCTAAGGGATGCAGCATGTCTTATGCCACCCTGGAGACCTCTCACTCAGCACAGACACACTGCTTGCCAGCTTGTGTGTGCTAGTAAGGACAAAACGAGTAAGTCGACATGGCACTCCCCTCAGGGTGCCATGCCAGCCTCTCACTGCCTATGCAGTATAGGTAAGACACCCCTCTAGCAGGCCTTACAGCCCTAAGGCAGGGTGCACTATACCATAGGTGAGGGTACCAGTGCATGAGCATGGTACCCCTACAGTGTCTAAACAAAACCTTAGACATTGTAAGTGCAGGGTAGCCATAAGAGTATATGGTCTGGGAGTCTGTCAAACACGAACTCCACAGCACCATAATGGCTACACTGAAAACTGGGAAGTTTGGTATCAAACTTCTCAGCACAATAAATGCACACTGATGCCAGTGTACATTTTATTGTAAAATACACCACAGAGGGCACCTTAGAGGTGCCCCCTGAAACTTAACCGACTATCTGTGTAGGCTGACTAGTTCTAGCAGCCTGCCACAAACCGAGACATGTTGCTGGCCCCATGGGGAGAGTGCCTTTGTCACTCTGAGGCCAGTAACAAAGCCTGCACTGGGTGGAGATGCTAACACCTCTCCCAGGCAGGAATTGTCACACCTGGCGGTGAGCCTCAAAGGCTCACCTCCTTTGTGCCAACCCAGCAGGACACTCCAGCTAGTGGAGTTGCCCGCCCCCTCCGGCCAGGCCCCACTTTTGGCGGCAAGGCCGGAGAAAATAATGAGAATAACAAGGAGGAGTCACTGGCCAGTCAGGACAGCCCCTAAGGTGTCCTGAGCTGAGGTGACTCTAACTTTTAGAAATCCTCCATCTTGCAGATGGAGGATTCCCCCAATAGGGTTAGGATTGTGACCCCCTCCCCTTGGGAGGAGGCACAAGGAGGGTGTACCCACCCTCAGGGCTAGTAGCCATTGGCTACTAACCCCCCAGACCTAAACACGCCCTTAAATTTAGTACTTAAGGGCTACCCTGAACCCTAGAAAATTAGATTCCTGCAACTACAAGAAGAAGGACTGCCTAGCTGAAAAACCCCTGCAGCGGAAGACCAGAAGACGACAACTGCCTTGGCTCCAGAAACTCACCGGCCTGTCTCCTGCCTTCCAAAGATCCTGCTCCAGCGACGCCTTCCAAAGGGACCAGCGACCTCGACATCCTCTGAGGACTGCCCCTGCTTCGAAAAGACAAGAAACTCCCGAGGACAGCGGACCTGCTCCAAGAAAAGCTGCAACTTTGTTTCCAGCAGCTTTAAAGAACCCTGCAAGCTCCCCGCAAGAAGCGTGAGACTTGCAATACTGCACCCGGCGACCCCGACTCGGCTGGTGGCGATCCAACACCTCAGGAGGGACCCCAGGACTACTCTGATACTGTGAGTACCAAAACCTGTCCCCCCTGAACCCCCGCAGCGCCGCCTGCAGAGGGAATCCCGAGGCTTCCCCTGACCGCGACTCTTTGAACCTAAAGTCCCGACGCCTGGGAGAGACCCTGCACCCGCAGCCCCCAGGACCTGAAGGACCGGACTTTCACTGGAGAAGTGACCCCCAGGAGTCCCTCTCCCTTACCCAAGTGGAGGTTTCCCCGAGGAACCCCCCCCTTGCCTGCCTGCAGCGCTGAAGAGATCCCGAGATCTCTCATAGACTAACATTGAAAACCCGACGCTTGTTTCTACACTGCACCCGGCCGCCCCTGCGCTGCTGAGGGTGAAATTTCTGTGTGGACTTGTGTCCCCCCCGGTGCCCTACAAAACCCCCCTGGTCTGCCCTCCGAAGACGCGGGTACTTACCTGCAAGCAGACCGGAACCGGGGCACCCCCTTCTCTCCATTCTAGCCTATGTGTTTTGGGCACCACTTTGAACTCTGCACCTGACCGGCCCTGAGCTGCTGGTGTGGTGACTTTGGGGTTGCTCTGAACCCCCAACGGTGGGCTACCTTGGACCAAGAACTAAGCCCTGTAAGTGTCTTACTTACCTGGTTAACCTAACAAATACTTACCTCCCCTAGGAACTGTGAAAATTGCACTAAGTGTCCACTTTTAAAACAGCTATTTGTGAATAACTTGAAAAGTATACATGCAATTTTGATGATTTGAAGTTCCTAAAGTACTTACCTGCAATACCTTTCGAATGAGATATTACATGTAGAATTTGAACCTGTGGTTCTTAAAATAAACTAAGAAAATATATTTTTCTATACAAAAACCTATTGGCTGGATTTGTCTCTGAGTGTGTGTACCTCATTTATTGTCTATGTGTATGTACAACAAATGCTTAACACTACTCCTTGGATAAGCCTACTGCTCGACCACACTACCACAAAATAGAGCATTAGTATTATCTCTTTTTACCACTATTTTACCTCTAAGGGGAACCCTTGGACTCTGTGCATGCTATTCCTTACTTTGAAATAGCACATACAGAGCCAACTTCCTACACCCTCTCTATGGCTAGGATCTGTCTTTCCAAAGCCAATCTTTTGGCCATCCTGGCTAACTGGATGTCCTCTTCACTGGGGCTATCCTCAGTGATTTCAGAGGTGTTGGTCTCTCCCGTGAGGGAACCAGCATCTCTGACTATTATTTTTGGAGTCAGGGTTTGAGGGACCCTGTTCTCCCTAGATAGGACTGGTAGGGGGGAATTGTCCTCCAAGTCACTATCCTCTTCCTCTGAGTTGCCACCCTCAGAGGGGTTGGCCTTTTCAAACTCTGCCAAAAGCTCCTGGAGCTGTATTTTGGTAGGTTTGGGGCCCATTGTTATTTTCTTTATTTTACAGAGTGACCTTAGCTCCCTCATCTTAAGATGGAGGTAAGGTGTGGTGTCGAGTTCTACCACAGTCACATCTGTGCTAGACATTTTGCTTCTAAAAGTTGGAATACTTTTTAAGAATCTACAACTGGTTCTAGAATCTAATTCAAACTTTTACAAACTTTTAAACTCTAAAAGAAATGCTAAACAGGGACTTAACACACAAGGCCCTAGCAGGACTTTTAAGAATTTAGAAAACTTTTCAAATTGCAAAAATCAATTTCTAATGACAATTTTGGAATTTGTCGTGTGATCAGGTATTGGCTGAGTAGTCCAGCAAATGCAAAGTCTTGTACCCCACCGCTGATCCACCAATGTAGGAAGTTGGCTCTGTATGTGCTATTTCAAAGTAAGGAATAGCATGCACAGAGTCCAAGGGTTCCCCTTAGAGGTAAGATAGTGGCAAAAAGAGATAATACTAATGCTCTATTTTGTGGTAGTGTGGTCGAGCAGTAGGCTTATCCAAGGAGTAGTGTTAAGCATTTGTTGTACATACACATAGACAATAAATGAGGTACACACACTCAGAGACAAATCCAGCCAATAGGTTTTTATATAGAAAAATATCTTTTCTTAGTTTATTTTAAGAACCACAGGTTCAAATTTAACATGTAATATCTTGTTCGAAAGGTATTGCAGGTAAGTACATTAGGAACTTTGAATCATTTCAATTGCATGTATACTTTTCAAGTTATTCACAAATAGCTATTTTAAAAGTGGACACAGTGCAATTTTCACAGTTCCTGGGGGAGGTAAGTTTTTGTTAGTTTTACCAGGTAAGTAGGACACTTACAGGGTTCAGTTCTTGGTCCAAGGTAGCCCACCGTTGGGGGTTCAGAGCAACCCCAAAGTCACCACACCAGCAGCTCAGGGCCGGTCAGGTGCAGAGTTCAAAGTGGTGCCCAAAACACATAGGCTAGAATGGAGAGAAGGGGGTGCCCCGGTTCCGGTCTGCTTGCAGGTAAGTACCCGCGTCTTCGGAGGGCAGACCAGAGGGGTTTTGTAGGGCACCGGGGGGGACACAAGCCCACACAGAAATTTCACCCTCAGCAGCGCGGGGGCGGCCGGGTGCAGTGTAGAAACAAGCGTCGGGTTCGCAATGTTAGTCTATGAGAGATCTCGGGATCTCTTCAGCGCTGCAGGCAGGCAAGGGGGGGATTCCTCGGGGAAACCTCCACTTGGGCAAGGGAGAGGGACTCCTGGGGGTCACTTCTCCAGTGAAAGTCCGGTCCTTCAGGTCCTGGGGGCTGCGGGTGCAGGGTCTCTCTCAGGCGTCGGGACTTTAGGTTCAAAGAGTCGCGGTCAGGGGAAGCCTCGGGATTCCCTCTGCAGGCGGCGCTGTGGGGGCTCAGGGGGGACAGGTTTTGGTACTCACAGTATCAGAGTAGTCCTGGGGTCCCTCCTGAGGTGTTGGATCGCCACCAGCCGAGTCGGGGTCGCCGGGTGCAGTGTTGCAAGTCTCACGCTTCTTGCGGGGAGCTTGCAGGGTTCTTTAAAGCTGCTGGAAACAAAGTTGCAGCTTTTCTTGGAGCAGGTCCGCTGTCCTCGGGAGTTTCTTGTCTTTTCGAAGCAGGGGCAGTCCTCAGAGGATGTCGAGGTCGCTGGTCCCTTTGGAAGGCGTCGCTGGAGCAGGATCTTTGGAAGGCAGGAGACAGGCCGGTGAGTTTCTGGAGCCAAGGCAGTTGTCGTCTTCTGGTCTTCCGCTGCAGGGGTTTTCAGCTGGGCAGTCCTTCTTGTCGTTGCAGGAATCTAATTTTCTAGGGTTCAGGGTAGCCCTTAAATACTAAATTTAAGGGCGTGTTTAGGTCTGGGGGGTTAGTAGCCAATGGCTACTAGCCCTGAGGGTGAGTACACCCTCTTTGTGCCTCCTCCCAAGGGGAGGGGGTCACATCCCTAATCCTATTGGGGGAATCCTCCATCTGCAAGATGGAGGATTTCTAAAAGTTAGAGTCACCTCAGCTCAGGACACCTTAGGGGCTGTCCTGACTGGCCAGTGACTCCTCCTTGTTATTCTCATTATTTTCTCCGGCCTTGCCGCCAAAAGTGGGGCCTGGCCGGAGGGGGCGGGCAACTCCACTAGCTGGAGTGTCCTGCTGGGTTGGCACAAAGGAGGTGAGCCTTTGAGGCTCACCGCCAGGTGTGACAATTCCTGCCTGGGAGAGGTGTTAGCATCTCCACCCAGTGCAGGCTTTGTTACTGGCCTCAGAGTGACAAAGGCACTCTCCCCATGGGGCCAGCAACATGTCTCGGTTTGTGGCAGGCTGCTAAAACTAGTCAGCCTACACAGATAGTCGGTTAAGTTTCAGGGGGCACCTCTAAGGTGCCCTCTGTGGTGTATTTTACAATAAAATGTACACTGGCATCAGTGTGCATTTATTGTGCTGAGAAGTTTGATACCAAACTTCCCAGTTTTCAGTGTAGCCATTATGGTGCTGTGGAGTTCGTGTTTGACAAACTCCCAGACCATATACTCTTATGGCTACCCTGCACTTACAATGTCTAAGGTTTTGTTTAGACACTGTAGGGGTACCATGCTCATGCACTGGTACCCTCACCTATGGTATAGTGCACCCTGCCTTAGGGCTGTAAGGCCTGCTAGAGGGGTGTCTTACCTATACTGCATAGGCAGTGAGAGGCTGGCATGGCACCCTGAGGGGAGTGCCATGTCGACTTACTCGTTTTGTCCTCACTAGCACACACAAGCTGGCAAGCAGTGTGTCTGTGCTGAGTGAGAGGTCTCCAGGGTGGCATAAGACATGCTGCAGCCCTTAGAGACCTTCCTTGGCATCAGGGCCCTTGGTACTAGAAGTACCAGTTACAAGGGACTTATCTGGATGCCAGGGTCTGCCAATTGTGGATACAAAAGTACAGGTTAGGGAAAGAACACTGGTGCTGGGGCCTGGTTAGCAGGCCTCAGCACACTTTCAATTGTAACCATAGCATCAGCAAAGGCAAAAAGTCAGGGGGCAACCATGCCAAGGAGGCATTTCCTTACACCCCCTGTGGAAGTTTTGGACACCCTAGTCTTGACCCAATGGTCCACCTTCTCTCCCAATTCTTGGGGAGAAATTGGTCCTAGGTCCACCAGATGCTGATGCAGATTATCATTGAAACAATTACTTAATAGGTGTTCTTTCACAAATAAATTGTACAGCCCATCATAATCATTTACACCATTGCCTTGAATCCAACCATCCAGTGTTTTTACTGAGTAGTCTACAAAATCAACCCAGGTCTGGCTCGAGGATTTTTGAGCCCCCCTGAATCTAATTCTATACTCCTCAGTGGAGAATCCAAAGCCCTCAATCAGGGTACCCTTCATGAGGTCATAAGATTCTGCATCTTTTTTAGAGTGTGTGAGGAGTCTATCCCTACACTTTCCTGTGAACATTTCCCAAAGGAGAGCACCCCAGTGAGATTTGTTCACTTTCTGGTTTCACAAGCCCTCTCAAAAGCTGTGAACCATTTGGTGATGTCATCACCATCTTCATATTTAGTTACAATCCCTTTGGGGATATTCAACATGTCAGGAGAATCTCTGACCCTAGTTATGTTGCTGCCACCATTGATGGGTCCTAGGCCCATCTCTTGTCTTTCCCTTTCTATGGCTAGGATCTGTTTTTCCAAAGCCAATCTTTTGGCCATCCTGGCTAACTGGATGTCCTCTTCACTGGAGTTATCCTCAGTGATTTCAGAGAGGCTGGACCCTCCTGTGAGGGAGCCAGCATCTCTGACTATTATTTTTGGAGTCAGGGCTTGAGAAGCCCTGTTCTCCCTAGATAGGACTGGTGGAGGGGATTCTTCCTCCAGTTCACTATCATCCTCCTCTGTGTTATCCACAGAGGGGTTGGCTCTATCATACTCTACCAACAGCTCCTGGAGCTGTACTTTGGTAGGTCTGGAGCCCATTGTTATTTTTCTTATGTTACAGAGTGACCTTCGCTCTTTCATCTGGAGATGGAGGTAAGGTGTGGTGTCGAGTTCCACCACATTCATCTCTGTACTAGACATTATTCTTCTAAAAGTTGGAATGCTTTTAAGAATCTAAAACTAGTTCTAGAATCTAATTCAAACTTTTAACAAACTTTTAAACTCTAAAAGAAATGCTAACAGGGACGAACACAAGGCCCTAGCAGGACTTTAAAGAATTTAGAAAACTTTTCAAATTGCAAAAATCAATTTCTAATGACAATTTTGGAATTTGTCGTGTGATCAGGTATTGGCTGAGTAGTCCAGCAAATGCAAAGTCTTGTACCCCACCGCTGATCCACCAATGTAGGAAGTTGGCTCTGTATGTGCTATTTCAAAGTAAGGAACAGCATGCACAGAGTCCAAGGGTTCCCCTTAGAGGTAAAATAGTGGTAAAAAGAGATAATACTAATTGTAAAGAAATGGCACCCTGTTGCAGTTACCCCCCACTTTTTGCCTGATGCTGACTTGACTGAGAAGTGTGCTGGGACCCTGCTAACCAGGCCCCAGCACCAGTGTTCCTTCACCTAAAATGTACCATTGTGTCCACAATTGGCACACCCTGGCATTCAGATAAGTCCCTTGTAACTGGTACTTCTAGTACCAAGGGCCCTGATGCCAAGAAAGGTCTCTAAGGGCTGCAGCATGTCTTATGCCACCCTAGAGACCCCTCACTCAGCACAGACACACTGCTTACAAGCCTGTGTGTGCTAGTGAGAACAAAATGAGTAAGTCGACATGGCACTCCCCTCAGGGTGCCATGCCAGCCTCTCACTGCCTATGCAGTATAGGTAAGACACCCCTCTAGCAGGCCTTACAGCCCTAAGGCAGGGTGCACTATACCATAGGTGAGGGTACCAGTGCATGAGCACTGTGCCCCTACAGTGTCTAAACAAAACCTTAGACATTGTAAGTGCAGGGTAGCCATAAGAGTATATGGTCTGGGAGTCTGTTTTACACGAACTCCACAGCACCATAATGGCTACACTGAAAACTGGGAAGTTTGGAATCAAACTTCTCAGCACAATAAATGCACACTGATGCCAGTGTACATTTTATTGTAAAATACACCACAGAGGGCACCTTAGAGGTGCCCCCTAAAACTTAACCGACTATCTGTGTAGGCTGACTAGTTCCAGCAGCCTGCCACACTAGAGACATGTTGCTGGCCCCATGGGGAGAGTGCCTTTGTCACTCTGAGGCCAGTAACAAAGCCTGCACTGGGTGGAGATGCTAACACCTCCCCCAGGCAGGAGCTGTGACACCTGGCGGTGAGCCTCAAAGGCTCACCCCTTTGTCACAGCCCAGCAGGGCACTCCAGCTTAGTGGAGTTGCCCGCCCCCTCCGGCCACGGCCCCCACTTTTGGCGGCAAGGCTGGAGGGAACAAAGAAAGCAACAAGGAGGAGTCACTGGCCAGTCAGGACAGCCCCTAAGGTGTCCTGAGCTGAGGTGACTCTGACTTTTAGAAATCCTCCATCTTGCAGATGGAGGATTCCCCCAATAGGGTTAGGATTGTGACCCCCTCCCCTTGGGAGGAGGCACAAAGAGGGTGTACCCACCCTCAGGGCTAGTAGCCATTGGCTACTAACCCCCCAGACCTAAACACGCCCTTAAATTTAGTATTTAAGGGCTACCCTGAACCCTAGAAAATTAGATTCCTGCAACTACAAGAAGAAGGACTGCCTAGCTGAAAAACCCCTGCAGAGGAAGACCAGAAGACGACAACTGCCTTGGCTCCAGAAACTCACCGGCCTGTCTCCTGCCTTCCAAAGACCCTGCTCCAGCGACGCCTTCCAAAGGGACCAGCGACCTCGACATCCTCTGAGGACTGCTCCGGCTTCGAAAAGACAAGAAACTCCCGAGGACAGCGGACCTGCTCCAAGAAAAGCTGCAACTTTGTTTCCAGCAGCTTTAAAGAACCCTGCAAGCTCCCCGCAAGAAGCGTGAGACTTGCAACACTGCACCCGGCGACCCCGACTCGGCTGGTGGCGATCCAACACCTCAGGAGGGACCCCAGGACTACTCTAAGGCTGCGAGTACAAAAACCTATCCCCCCTGAGCCCCCACAGCGCCGCCTGCAGAGGGAATCCCGAGGCTTCCCCTGACCGCGACTCTTTGAATCCAAAGTCCCGACACCTGGGAGAGACCCTGCACCCGCAGCCCCCAGGGCCTGAAGGACCGGACTTTCACTGGAGGAGTGACCCCCAGGAGTCCCTCTCCCTTGATCAAGTGGAGGTTTCCCCGAGGAACCCCCCCCTTGCCTGCCTGCAGCGCTGAAGAGATCCCGAGATCTCTCGTAGACTAACATTGCGAACCCGACGCTTGTTTCTACACTGCACCCGGCCGCCCCCGCGCCGCTGAGGGTGAAATTTCTGTGTGGACCTGTGTCCCCCCCGGTGCCCTACAAAACCCCCCCTGGTCTGCCCTCCGAAGACGCGGGTACTTACCTGCAAGCAGACCGGAACCGGGGCACCCCCTTCTCTCCATTCTAGCCTATGTGTTTTGGGCACCACTTTGAACTCTGCACCTGACCGGCCCTGAGCTGCTGGTGTGGTGACTTTGGGGTTGCTCTGAACCCCCAACGGTGGGCTACCTTGGACCAAGAACTAAGCCCTGTAAGTGTCTTACTTACCTGGTTAACCTAACAAATACTTACCTCCCCTAGGAACTGTGAAAATTGCACTAAGTGTACACTTTTAAAACAGCTATCTGTGAATAACTTGAAAAGTATACATGCAATGTGGATGATTTGAAGTTCCTAAAGTACTTACCTGCAATACCTTTCGAATGAGATATTACATGTAGAATTTGAACCTGTGGTTCTTAAAATAAACTAAGAAAAGATATTTTTCTATATAAAAACCTATTGGCTGGATTTGTCTCTGAGTGTGTGTACCTCATTTATTGTCTATGTGTATGTACAACAAATGCTTAACACTACTCCTTGGATAAGCCTACTGCTCGACCACACTACCACAAAATAGAGCATTAGTATTATCTCTTTTTGCCACTATCTTACCTCTAAGGGGAACCCTTGGACTCTGTGCATGCTATTCCTTACTTTGAAATAGCACATACAGAGCCAACTTCCTACACTAATGCTCTATTTTGTGGTAGTGTGGTCGAGCAGTAGGCTTATCCAAGGAGTAGTGTTAAGCATTTGTTGTACATACACAGACAATAAATGAGGTACACTGTAAGGAAATGCCTCCTTGGCATGGTTGCCCCCTGACTTTTTGCCTTTGCTGATGCTATGTTTACAATTGAAAGTGTGCTGAGGCCTGCTAACCAGGCCCCAGCACCAGTGTTCTTTCCCTAACCTGTACTTTTGTATCCACAATTGGCAGACCCTGGCATCCAGATAAGTCCCTTGTAACTGGTACTTCTAGTACCAAGGGCCCTGATGCCAAGGAAGGTCTCTAAGGGATGCAGCATGTCTTATGCCACCCTGGAGACCTCTCACTCTGCACAGACACACTGCTTGCCAACTTGTGTGTGCTAGTGAGGACAAAACGAGTAAGTCGACATGGCACTCCCCTCAGGGTGCCATGCCAGCCTCTCACTGCCTATGCAGTATAGGTAAGACACCCCTCTAGCAGGCCTTACAGCCCTAAGGCAGGGTGCACTATACCATAGGTGAGGGTACCAGTGCATGAGCATGGTACCCCTACAGTGTCTAAACAAAACCTTAGACATTGTAAGTGCAGGGTAGCCATAAGAGTATATGGTCTGGGAGTCTGTCAAACACGAACTCCACAGCACCATAATGGCTACACTGAAAACTGGGAAGTTTGGTATCAAACTTCTCAGCACAATAAATGCACACTGATGCCAGTGTACATTTTATTGTAAAATACACCCCAGAGGGCACCTTAGAGGTGCCCCCTGAAACCTATCCGACTATCTGTGTAGGCTGACTGGTTCCAGCAGCCTGCCACACTAGAGACATGTTGCTGGCCCCATGGGGAGAGTGCCTTTGTCACTCTGAGGCCAGTAACAAAGCCTGCACTGGGTGGAGATGCTAACACCTCCCCCAGGCAGGAGCTGTAACACCTGGCGGTGAGCCTCAAAGGCTCACCCCTTTGTCACAGCCCAGCAGGGCACTCCAGCTTAGTGGAGTTGCCCGCCCCCTCCGGCCACGGCCCCCACTTTTGGCGGCAAGGCTGGAGGGAACAAAGAAAGCAACAAGGAGGAGTCACTGGCCAGTCAGGACAGCCCCTAAGGTGTCCTGAGCTGAGGTGACTCTAACTTTTAGAAATCCTCCATCTTGCAGATGGAGGATTCCCCCAATAGGGTTAGGATTGTGACCCCCTCCCCTTGGGAGGAGGCACAAAGAGGGTGTACCCACCCTCAGGGCTAGTAGCCATTGGCTACTAACCCCCCAGACCTAAACACGCCCTTAAATTTAGTATTTAAGGGCTACCCTGAACCCTAGAAAATTAGATTCCTGCAACTACAAGAAGAAGGACTGCCTAGCTGAAAAACCCCTGCAGAGGAAGACCAGAAGACGACAACTGCCTTGGCTCCAGAAACTCACCGGCCTGTCTCCTGCCTTCCAAAGATCCTGCTCCAGCGACGCCTTCCAAAGGGACCAGCGACCTCGACATCCTCTGAGGACTGCCCCTGCTTCGAAAAGACAAGAAACTCCCGAGGACAGCGGACCTGCTCCAAGAAAGGCTGCAACTTTGTTTCCAGCAGCTTTAAAGAACCCTGCAAACTCCCCGCAAAAGGCGTGAGACTTGCAACACTGCACCCGGCGACCCCGACTCGGCTGGTGGCGATCCAACACCTCAGGAGGGACCCCAGGACTACTCTAAGACTGTGAGTACAAAAACCTGTCCCCCCTGAGCCCCCACAGCGCCGCCTGCAGAGGGAATCCCGAGGCTTCCCCTGACCGCGACTCTTTGAATCCTAAGTCCCGACACCTGGGAGAGACCCTGCACCCGCAGCCCCCAGGACCTGAAGGACCGGACTTTCACTGGAGGAGTGACCCCCAGGAGTCCCTCTCCCTTGCCCAAGTGGAGGTTTCCCCGAGGAACCCCCCCCTTGCCTGCCTGCAGCGCTGAAGAGATCCCTAGATCTCCCATTGACTTCCATTACAAACCCGACGCTTGTTTCTACACTGCACCCGGCCGCCCCCGCGCTGCTGAGGGTGAAATTTCTGTGTGGACTTGTGTCCCCCCCGGTGCCCTACAAAACCCCCCTGGTCTGCCCTCCGAAGACGCGGGTACTTACCTGCAAGCAGACCGGAACCGGGGCACCCCCTTCTCTCCATTCTAGCCTATGCGTTTTGGGCACCACTTTGAACTCTGCACCTGACCGGCCCTGAGCTGCTGGTGTGGTGACTTTGGGGTTGCTCTGAACCCCCAACGGTGGGCTACCTTGGACCAAGAACTGAACCCTGTAAGTGTCTTACTTACCTGGTAAACCTAACAAATACTTACCTCCCCTAGGAACTGTGAAAATTGCACTAAGTGTCCACTTTTAAAACAGCTATTTGTCAATAACTTGAAAAGTATACATGCAATTTTGATGATTTGAAGTTCCTAAAGTACTTACCTGCAATACCTTTCGAATGAGATATTACATGTAGAATTTGAACCTGTGGTTCTTAAAATAAACTAAGAAAAGATATTTTTCTATATAAAAACCTATTGGCTGGATTTGTCTCTGAGTGTGTGTACCTCATTTATTGTCTATGTGTATGTACAACAAATGCTTAACACTACTCCTTGGATAAGCCTACTGCTCGACCACACTACCACAAAATAGAGCATTAGTATTATCTATTTTTACCACTATTTTACCTCTAAGGGGAACCCTTGGACTCTGTGCATGCTATTCCTTACTTTGAAATAGCACATACAGAGCCAACTTCCTACATTGGTGGATCAGCGGTGGGGTACAAGACTTTGCATTTGCTGGACTACTCAGCCAATACCTGATCACACGACAAATTCCAAAATTGTCATTAGAAATTGATTTTTGCAATTTGAAAAGTTTTCTAAATTCTTAAAAGACCTGCTAGGGCCTTGTGTTAGATCCTGTTTAGCATTTCTTTTAGAGTTTAAAAGTTTGGTAAAAGTTTGAATTAGATTCTAGAACCAGTTTTAGTTTCTTAAAAAGTATTCCAACTTTTAGAAGCATAATGTCTAGCACAGATGTGAATGTGGTGGAACTCGACACCACACCTTACCTCCATCTACAGATGAGAGAGCTAAGGTCACTCTGTAAACTAAAGAAAATAGCAATGGGCCCCAAACCTACCAAAGTACAGCTCCAGGAGCTTTTGGCAGAGTTTGAAAAGGCCAACCCCTCTGAGGATGGCAACTCAGAGGATGAAGATAGTGACTTGGAGGGAAATTCCCCCCCTCCAGTCCTACTTAGGGAGAGCAGGGCTTCTCAAGCCCTGACTCCACAAATAATAGTCAGAGATGCTGGTTCCCTCACAGGAGGGACCAACAACTCTGAAATCACTGAGGATAACTCCAGTGAAGAGGACATCCAGTTAGCCAGGATGGCCAAAAGATTGGCTTTGGAAAGACAGATCCTAGCCATAGAGAGGGAAAGACAAGAGATGGGCCTAGGACCCATCAATGGTGGCAGCAACATAAATAGGGTCAGAGATTCTCCTGACATGTTGAAAATCCCCAAAGGGATTGTAACTAAATATGAAGATGGTGATGACATCACCAAATGGTTCACAGCTTTTGAGAGGGCCTGTGTAACCAGAAAAGTGAACAGATCTCACTGGGGTGCTCTCCTTTGGGAAATGTTCACAGGAAAGTGTAGGGATAGACTCCTCACACTCTCTGGACAAGATGCAGAATCTTATGACCTCATGAGGGGTACCCTGATTGAGGGCTTTGGATTCTCCACTGAGGAGTACAGGATTAGGTTCAGGGGGGCTCAAAAATCCTCGAGCCAGACCTGGGTTGACTTTGTTGACTACTCAGTGAAAACACTAGATGGTTGGATTCAAGGCAGTGGTGTAAGTAATTATGATGGGCTGTACAATTTATTTGTGAAAGAACACCTGTTAAGTAATTGTTTCAATGATAAACTGCATCAGCATCTGGTAGACCTAGGACCAATTTCTCCCCAAGAATTGGGAAAGAAGGCGGACCATTGGGTCAAGACAAGGGTGTCCAAGACTTCAACAGGGGGTGACCAAAAGAAAGGGGTCACAAAGACTCCCCAACAGAAGGGTGATGAGACAACCAAAACTAAAAATAGTAAAGAGTCTTCTACAGGCCCCCAAAAACCTGCACAGGAGGGTGGGCCCAGAGCCTCTTCACAAAACAATGGGTACAAGGGTAAAAACTTTGATCCCAAAAAGGCCTGGTGTCATAGCTGTAAACAGCATGGACACCAAACTGGAGACAAGGCCTGTCCCAAGAAAAGTTCCACTCCAAACTCCAATCCAGGTAACACTGGAATGGCTAGTCTCCAAGTGGGATCAACAGTGTGCCCAGAGCAAATCAGGGTCCACACTGAAGCTACTCTAGTCTCTGAGGGTGGGGTGGATTTAGCCACACTAGCTGCCTGGCCGCCTAACATGCAAAAATACAGGCAGCAGCTCTTTATTAATGGGACAAGTGTAGAGGGCCTGAGGGATACAGGTGCCAGTGTCACCATGGTGACAGAGAAACTGGTTTCCCCTGGCCAATACCTGACTGGAAAAACTTACACAGTCACCAACGCTGACAATCAGAGAAAAGTACATCCCATGGCAATGGTTACTTTAGAATGGGGAGGGGTCAATGGCCTGAAGCAGGTGGTGGTCTCCTCAAATATCCCAGTGGACTGTCTGCTTGGAAATGACCTGGAGTCCTCAGCATGGGCTGAGGTAGAGCTAAAAACCCATGCAGCAATGCTGGGTATCCCTGAACTGGTGTGTGTGAAAACAAGAGCACAGTGCAAGGCACAGGGTGAAAAAGTAGAGCTGGAGTATGGAAAAATGGCCCAGCCTACCAAGAGAACAGGAAAGTCAGTTGGGAAACCAACTGCAACACAGCAAAAGAAAGGGAACCTCTCTTCTCAGGAAGAAGTTCTGCCCTCTGAGGGAACTGAGCCTTTGGAGCTTGAACCTTATCAGGTTGAGCTCTTAGGCCCAGGGGGACCCTCAAGGGAGGAGCTGTGTAAGGGACAAGAAACCTGTCCCTCTCTTGAAGGCCTTAGGCAGCAAGCTGCTGAAGAGTCCAAAGGCAAGAAAAATGGAACACATAGGGTCTATTGGGAAGATGGGCTCCTGTACACTGAGGCCAGAGACCCCAAACCTGGTGCCACTAGGAGAGTGGTAGTGCCTCAGCTGTTCAGAGAGTTCATCCTAACATTGGCCCATGACATTCCCCTTGCTGGACATTTGGGACAAACCAAGACGTGGGAGAGGTTAGTCAACCACTTCTACTGGCCCAATATGTCCAACATGGTTAAGGAGTTTTGCCTCTCCTGCCCCACCTGTCAAGCCAGTGGTAAGACAGGTGGGCATCCAAAGGCCCCCCTCATTCCACTTCCAGTGGTGGGGGTGCCCTTTGAAAGAGTGGGTGTGGACATAGTTGGTCCACTAGAACCTCCCACAGCCTCAGGAAATATGTATATCCTGGTAGTAGTGGATCATGCTACCAGGTATCCTGAAGCTATTCCCCTTAGGTCGACTACTGCCCCTGCAGTAGCCAAGGCCCTCATTGGTATCTTTACCAGAGTGGGTTTCCCTAAGGAGGTGGTGTCTGACAGAGGTACCAACTTCATGTCAGCATACCTAAAGCACATGTGGAATGAGTGTGGAGTGACTTATAAATTCACTACACCATACCATCCACAAACTAATGGCTTAGTTGAGAGATTCAACAAGACATTAAAGGGCATGATCATGGGGCTCCCAGAAAAACTCAAAAGGAGATGGGATGTCCTCCTGCCATGTCTGCTTTTCGCTTACAGGGAGGTACCACAGAAGGGAGTAGGGTTCTCACCCTTTGAACTTCTGTTTGGTCATCCTGTAAGGGGACCACTTGCCCTTGTTAAAGAAGGCTGGGAGAGACCTCTCCATGAGCCTAAACAGGACATAGTGGACTATGTACTTGGCCTTCGCTCTAGAATGGCAGAGTACATGGAAAAGGCAACCAAAAACCTTGAGGCCAGCCAACAACTCCAGAAGTTTTGGTATGACCAAAAGGCTGCACTGGTTGAGTTCCAACCAGGGCAGAAAGTCTGGGTTCTGGAGCCTGTGGCTCCCAGGGCACTCCAGGACAAATGGAGTGGCCCTTACCCAGTGCTAGAGAGGAAGAGTCAGGTCACCTACCTGGTGGACCTGGGCACAAGCAGGAGCCCCAAGAGGGTAATCCATGTGAACCGCCTTAAGCTCTTCCATGACAGGGCTGATGTGAATCTGTTGATGGTAACAGATGAGGATCAGGAGGCAGAGAGTGAACCTCTCCCTGATCTTCTGTCATCAGACCCAAAAGATGGCACAGTAGATGGAGTGATCTACTCAGACACCCTCTCTGGCCAACAGCAGGCTGATTGTAGGAGAGTCCTACAACAGTTTCCTGAGCTTTTCTCCCTAACCCCTGGTCAGACACACCTGTGTACCCATGATGTGGACACAGGAGACAGCATGCCTGTCAAGAACAAAATCTTCAGACAGTCTGACCATGTTAAGGAAAGCATCAAGGTGGAAGTCCACAAGATGCTGGAATTGGGAGTGATTGAGCGCTCTGACAGCCCCTGGGCTAGCCCAGTGGTCTTAGTCCCCAAACCTCACACCAAAGATGGAAAGAAAGAGATGAGGTTTTGTGTGGACTACAGAGGGCTCAATTCTGTCACCAAGACAGATGCCCATCCAATTCCAAGAGCTGATGAGCTCATTGATAAATTAGGTGCTGCTAAATTTCTAAGTACCTTTGACTTGACAGCAGGGTACTGGCAAATAAAAATGGCACCTGGAGCAAAAGAAAAGACAGCATTCTCCACACCTGATGGGCATTATCAGTTTACTGTTATGCCCTTTGGTTTAAAGAATGCCCCTGCCACCTTCCAAAGGTTGGTGAATCAAGTCCTTGCTGGCTTGGAGTCCTTTAGCACAGCTTATCTTGATGATATTGCTGTCTTTAGCTCCACCTGGCAGGATCACCTGGTCCACCTGAGGAAGGTTTTGAAGGCTCTGCAATCTGCAGGCCTCTCTATCAAGGCATCCAAATGCCAGATAGGGCAGGGAACTGTGGTTTACTTGGGCCACCTTGTAGGTGGAGGCCAAGTTCAGCCACTCCAACCCAAGATCCAGACTATTCTGGACTGGGTAGCTCCAAAAACCCAGACTCAAGTCAGGGCATTCCTTGGCTTGACTGGGTACTACAGGAGGTTTGTGAAGGGATATGGATCCATTGTGACAGCCCTCACTGAGCTCACCTCCAAGAAAATGCCCAAGAAAGTGAACTGGACTGTGGACTGCCAACAGGCCTTTGACACCCTGAAACAGGCAATGTGCTCAGCACCAGTTCTCAAAGCTCCAGATTATTCTAAGCAGTTCATTGTGCAGACTGATGCCTCTGAACATGGGATAGGGGCAGTTTTGTCCCAAACAAATGATGATGGCCTTGACCAGCCTGTTGCTTTCATTAGCAGGAGGTTACTCCCCAGGGAGCAGCGTTGGAGTGCCATTGAGAGGGAGGCCTTTGCTGTGGTCTGGTCCCTGAAGAAGCTGAGACCATACCTCTTTGGGACTCACTTCCTAGTTCAAACTGACCACAGACCTCTCAAATGGCTGATGCAAATGAAAGGTGAAAATCCTAAACTGTTGAGGTGGTCCATCTCCCTACAGGGAATGGACTTTATAGTGGAACACAGACCTGGGACTGCCCATGCCAATGCAGATGGCCTTTCCAGGTTCTTCCACTTAGAAAATGAAGACTCTCTTGGGAAAGGTTAGTCTCATCCTCTTTCGTTTGGGGGGGGGTTGTGTAAGGAAATGCCTCCTTGGCATGGTTGCCCCCTGACTTTTTGCCTTTGCTGATGCTATGTTTACAATTGAAAGTGTGCTGAGGCCTGCTAACCAGGCCCCAGCACCAGTGTTCTTTCCCTAACCTGTACTTTTGTATCCACAATTGGCAGACCCTGGCATCCAGATAAGTCCCTTGTAACTGGTACTTCTAGTACCAAGGGCCCTGATGCCAAGGAAGGTCTCTAAGGGATGCAGCATGTCTTATGCCACCCTGGAGACCTCTCACTCTGCACAGACACACTGCTTGCCAACTTGTGTGTGCTAGTGAGGACAAAACGAGTAAGTCGACATGGCACTCCCCTCAGGGTGCCATGCCAGCCTCTCACTGCCTATGCAGTATAGGTAAGACACCCCTCTAGCAGGCCTTACAGCCCTAAGGCAGGGTGCACTATACCATAGGTGAGGGTACCAGTGCATGAGCATGGTACCCCTACAGTGTCTAAACAAAACCTTAGACATTGTAAGTGCAGGGTAGCCATAAGAGTATATGGTCTGGGAGTCTGTCAAACACGAACTCCACAGCACCATAATGGCTACACTGAAAACTGGGAAGTTTGGTATCAAACTTCTCAGCACAATAAATGCACACTGATGCCAGTGTACATTTTATTGTAAAATACACCCCAGAGGGCACCTTAGAGGTGCCCCCTGAAACCTATCCGACTATCTGTGTAGGCTGACTGGTTCCAGCAGCCTGCCACACTAGAGACATGTTGCTGGCCCCATGGGGAGAGTGCCTTTGTCACTCTGAGGCCAGTAACAAAGCCTGCACTGGGTGGAGATGCTAACACCTCCCCCAGGCAGGAGCTGTAACACCTGGCGGTGAGCCTCAAAGGCTCACCCCTTTGTCACAGCCCAGCAGGGCACTCCAGCTTAGTGGAGTTGCCCGCCCCCTCCGGCCACGGCCCCCACTTTTGGCGGCAAGGCTGGAGGGAACAAAGAAAGCAACAAGGAGGAGTCACTGGCCAGTCAGGACAGCCCCTAAGGTGTCCTGAGCTGAGGTGACTCTAACTTTTAGAAATCCTCCATCTTGCAGATGGAGGATTCCCCCAATAGGGTTAGGATTGTGACCCCCTCCCCTTGGGAGGAGGCACAAAGAGGGTGTACCCACCCTCAGGGCTAGTAGCCATTGGCTACTAACCCCCCAGACCTAAACACGCCCTTAAATTTAGTATTTAAGGGCTACCCTGAACCCTAGAAAATTAGATTCCTGCAACTACAAGAAGAAGGACTGCCTAGCTGAAAAACCCCTGCAGAGGAAGACCAGAAGACGACAACTGCCTTGGCTCCAGAAACTCACCGGCCTGTCTCCTGCCTTCCAAAGATCCTGCTCCAGCGACGCCTTCCAAAGGGACCAGCGACCTCGACATCCTCTGAGGACTGCCCCTGCTTCGAAAAGACAAGAAACTCCCGAGGACAGCGGACCTGCTCCAAGAAAGGCTGCAACTTTGTTTCCAGCAGCTTTAAAGAACCCTGCAAACTCCCCGCAAAAGGCGTGAGACTTGCAACACTGCACCCGGCGACCCCGACTCGGCTGGTGGCGATCCAACACCTCAGGAGGGACCCCAGGACTACTCTAAGACTGTGAGTACAAAAACCTGTCCCCCCTGAGCCCCCACAGCGCCGCCTGCAGAGGGAATCCCGAGGCTTCCCCTGACCGCGACTCTTTGAATCCTAAGTCCCGACACCTGGGAGAGACCCTGCACCCGCAGCCCCCAGGACCTGAAGGACCGGACTTTCACTGGAGGAGTGACCCCCAGGAGTCCCTCTCCCTTGCCCAAGTGGAGGTTTCCCCGAGGAACCCCCCCCTTGCCTGCCTGCAGCGCTGAAGAGATCCCTAGATCTCCCATTGACTTCCATTACAAACCCGACGCTTGTTTCTACACTGCACCCGGCCGCCCCCGCGCTGCTGAGGGTGAAATTTCTGTGTGGACTTGTGTCCCCCCCGGTGCCCTACAAAACCCCCCTGGTCTGCCCTCCGAAGACGCGGGTACTTACCTGCAAGCAGACCGGAACCGGGGCACCCCCTTCTCTCCATTCTAGCCTATGCGTTTTGGGCACCACTTTGAACTCTGCACCTGACCGGCCCTGAGCTGCTGGTGTGGTGACTTTGGGGTTGCTCTGAACCCCCAACGGTGGGCTACCTTGGACCAAGAACTGAACCCTGTAAGTGTCTTACTTACCTGGTAAACCTAACAAATACTTACCTCCCCTAGGAACTGTGAAAATTGCACTAAGTGTCCACTTTTAAAACAGCTATTTGTCAATAACTTGAAAAGTATACATGCAATTTTGATGATTTGAAGTTCCTAAAGTACTTACCTGCAATACCTTTCGAATGAGATATTACATGTAGAATTTGAACCTGTGGTTCTTAAAATAAACTAAGAAAAGATATTTTTCTATATAAAAACCTATTGGCTGGATTTGTCTCTGAGTGTGTGTACCTCATTTATTGTCTATGTGTATGTACAACAAATGCTTAACACTACTCCTTGGATAAGCCTACTGCTCGACCACACTACCACAAAATAGAGCATTAGTATTATCTATTTTTACCACTATTTTACCTCTAAGGGGAACCCTTGGACTCTGTGCATGCTATTCCTTACTTTGAAATAGCACATACAGAGCCAACTTCCTACATACACACACTCAGACAAATCCAGCCAATAGGTTTTGTTATAGAAAATGAAAATGTCACTTACCCAGTGTACATCTGTTCGTGGCATCAGTCGCAGTAGATTCGCATGTTCTGCAATAGCTCGCCATCTGGTGTTGGGCCGGAGTGTTACAAGTTGTTTTTCTTCGAAGAAGTCTTTCGAGTCACGGGACCGAGTGACTCCTCCTTTTGTCTCCATTGCGCATGGGCGTCGACTCCATCTTCGATTGTTTTTCCCCGCAGAGGGTGAGGTAGGAGTTGAATTGTAGTAATAGTGCCCATGCAATGGAGTGACTAAGTATGCACCTATTTAAGGTTGAGATGATACATATATAAATAATTGAAGGTAACTTCCAAACTGCTACAGGCTCCCGGGGAGGCGGGTGGGCACATGCGAATCTACTGCGACTGATGCCACGAACAGATGTACACTGGGTAAGTGACATTTTCAGTTCGATGGCATCTGTCGCTGTAGATACGCATGTTCTGCATAGACTAGTAAGCAGTTATTTCCCCAAAAGCGGTGGATCAGCCTGTAGGAGTGGAAGTAGTCTGAAATAATGTCCTTAATACGGCTTGACCTACTGTGGCTTGTTGTGCGGATAACACGTCTACACAGTAGTGCTTGGTGAATGTGTGAGGCGTAGACCATGTGGCTGCCTTACATATTTCTTGCATTGGGATGTTTCCTAGAAAGGCCATGGTAGCACCTTTCTTTCTGGTTGAGTGTGCCCTTGGTGTAATGGGCAGCTGTCGTTTAGATTTAAGGTAGCAGATTTGGATGCATTTAACTATCCATCTGGCTATACCTTGTTTTGAAATTGGGTTTCCTGCATGAGGTTTTTGAAATGCAAAAAGAGTTGTTTAGTCTTTCTGATGTTTTTTGTTCTGTCAATGTAATACATCAATGCTCTTTTGACATCTAATGTATGTAGTGCCCTTTCAGCTACGGTATCTGGCTGTGGAAAGAACACTGGAAGTTCCACTGTTTGATTTAGATGGAACGATGAAATAACCTTTGGCAAAAATTTAGGATTGGTCCTTAGGACGACTTTATTTTTGTGTAGTTGTATAAAAGGTTCCTGTATAGTAAACGCCTGAATCTCGCTTACTCTTCTCAGGGAAGTAATGGCGATGAGAAATGCCACCTTCCAGGTTAGGAACTGTATGTCGCAGGAGTGCATGGGTTCAAAAGGTGGACCCATAAGTCTAGTTAGGACAACATTTAGGTTCCATGAAGGAACAGGTAGTGTTCTTGGTGGTATAATTCTCCTAAGGCCCTCCATGAATGCTTTAATGACTGGTATTTTATATAGGGAAGTTGAATAGGTAGTCTGCAGGTATGCAGATATTGCTGCAAGGTGAATCTTAATGGAAGAGAAAGCTAGGTTAGATTTTTGTAAGTGAAGCAAGTAACCCACTACATGTTCTGGAGTTGTGTGTAATGGTTGTATTTGATTAATATGGCAGTAGCAAACAAACCTCTTCCATTTACTTGCATAGCAGTGCCTGGTGGATGGCCTTCTTGCTTGTTTTATGACTTCCATACATTCTTGGGTAAGTTGTAAGTGCCCGAATTCTAGGATTTCAGGAGCCAGATTGCTAGATTCAGCGATGCTGGATCTGGGTGTCTGATCTTTTGGTTGTGCTGTGTCAACAGATCTGGCCTGTTGGGCAATTTGATGCAGGGTACCACTGATAGGTCTAGCAGCGTTGTGTACCAGGGTTGCCTTGCCCAAGTTGGTGCTATCAATATGAGTTTGAGTTTGCTTTGACTGAGTTTACCAGGTAAGGAAGGAGAGGGAGAGGAGGAAAAGCGTAAGCAAATATCCCTGACCAGTTCATCCATAGGGCATTGCCTTGGGATTGTTTGTGTGGGTATCTGGATGCGAAGTTTTGGCATTTTGCGTTCTCCCTTGTCGCAAACAAGTCTATCTGAGGTGTTCCCCAGAGTTTGAAATAAGTGTTCAGAATTTGGGGGTGAATTTCCCATTCGTGGACCTGTTGGTGATCTCGAGAGAGATTGTCTGCGAGTTGATTTTGTATCCCTGGTATAAACTGTGCAATTAGGCGAATTTGGTTGTGAATTGCCCAATGCCAAATTTTTTGTGCTAGCAGGCTTAACTGCGTGGAGTGCGTCCCCCCCTGCTTGTTTAGATAATACATTGTTGTCATGTTGTCTGTTTTGACGAGAATGTATTTGTGAACTATTATTGGTTGGAAAGCTTTTAGTGCTTGAAAAACTGCTAGAAGTTCTAGGTGATTGATATGCAGTTTTGTTTGATGTACGTTCCATTGTCCTTGTATGCTGTGTTGATCGAGGTGTGCTCCCCACCCTGTCATGGAAGCATCTGTTGTTATTACGTATTGTGGCACTGGGTCTTGGAAAGGCCGCCCCTTGTTTAAATTTATGTTGTTCCACCACAGAAGCGAGAGGTAAGTTTGGCGGTCTATTAACACCAGATCTAGAAGGTGACCCTGTGCTTGAGACCACTGTGATGCTAGGCATTGTTGTAAGGGCCTCATGTGCAGTCTTGCGTTTGGGACAATGGCTATGCATGATGACATCATGCCTAGGAGTTGTAATACCATCTTTGCCTGTATCTTTTGTGTTGGATACATGCATTGTATGATGGTGTTGAAATTTTGAATTCTTTGTGGACTTGGAGTGGCTACTCCTTTTGATGTGTCTATTATGGCTCCCAGGTATTGTTGTACCTTGCGTGGCAGAATTTTGGATTTTGTGAAATTGACGGTGAACCCTAGTTTGAAGAGGGTTTGTATGATATGATTTGTGTGATTTGAGCACTCTATTAACGAATGGGCCTTGATTAGCCAGTCGTCTAGATATGGGAACACATGTATTTGCTGCCTTCTTATGTGTGCTGCGACTACCGCTAGACATTTGGTAAAGACTCTTGGTGCGGTTGTTAATCCGAAAGGCAGTACCTTGAATTGGTAATGTATTCCTTTGAATACAAACCTTAGGTATTTCCTGTGCGATGGGTGTATTGGTATATGGAAATAAGCATCCTTGAGGTCTAAAGTTGCCATGTAGTCGTGCAGTTTTAGCAATGGCAATACTTCTTGTAGTGTGACCATGTGGAAGTGGTCTGATTTGATGAAAGTGTTCACTACTCTGAGGTCTAGGATTGGTCTCAGTGTTTTGTCCTTCTTTGGTATCAGAAAGTACAGTGAGTAAACTCCTGTGTTTATTTGTGTGTTTGGCACTAATTCGATTGCATTCTTTTGCAATAGTGCCTGCACTTCTATCTCCAGGAGATTGGAATGGTGTGTTGTTAAATTTTGTGCTTTTGGTGGTATGTTTGGAGGGAATTGTAGAAATTCTATGCAATAACCATGTTGGATAATTGCTAGAACCCAAGTGTCTGTAGTGATTTCCTCCCATGCATTGTAATAATGACCTATTCTTCCCCCCACTGGTGTTGTGTGGAGGGGGTGAGTGACCTGTGAGTCACTGTTTAGTAGTAGGGGCTTTGGGGCTTTGAAATCTTCCTCTATTTCTAGGGAATTGCCCTCCTTTATATTGTCCCCGAAAACCTCCTCTATACTGTCCCTGGTAACTGGACGGTGTGGCTTGTGAGGTGCTGGCTTGTGTGCTTTGACCTCGAAACCCCCCTCGAAAGGGCGTTTTACGGAATGTGCTGTAATTCCCTCTGCTCTGCGGGGAGTAGAGTGCGCCCATGGCTTTGGCAGTGTCCGTATCTGAGTTTCTCAATCGCTGTGTCCACTTCTGGACCGAACAGTTCTTTTTCATTAAAAGGCATATTGAGAACTGCTTGTTGAATCTCTGGTTTAAATCCAGACGTTCGGAGCCATGCATGCCTTCTGATAGTTACGGATGTATTAATTGTCCGTGCAGCTGTATCTGCAGCGTCCATGGAGGAGCGGATCTGGTTGTTGGAAATGGTCTGTCCCTCCTCAACCACTTGTTTTGCCCTATTTTGTAAGTCCTTGGGCAGATGATCAATGAGATGTTGCATCTCGTCCCAGTGGGCTCTGTCATAGCGCGCAAGTAGTGCCTGTGAGTTCGCGATGCGCCACTGGTTTGCAGCTTGTGCTGCAACTCTTTTACCAGCTGCATCGAACTTGCGGCTTTCTTTATCTGGGGGTGGTGCATCTCCAGATGTGTGAGAGTTGGCCCTTTTCCTAGCTGCTCCTACAACGACAGAGTCTGGTGGCAGCTGTGTAGTGATGAAAGCCGGGTCTGTAGGAGGCGCCTTATACTTTTTTTCCACCCTTGGTGTGATTGCCCTACTTTTGACCGGCTCCTTAAAGATGTCTTTTGCGTGCCGGAGCATACCAGGGAGCATAGGCAGGCTTTGGTAGGAGCTGTGGGTGGAGGATAGTGTGTTAAATAAGAAATCATCCTCGACCTGTTCTGAGTGGAGGCTTACGTTGTGAATTTGTGCTGCTCTAGCCACCACTTGAGAATACGCGGTGCTGTCTTCTGGTGGAGATGGCTTTGTAGGGTATGCCTCCGGACTGTTATCTGACACTGGGGCGTCGTATAGGTCCCATGCGTCCTGATCTTGGTCACCCTGGCTCATGGTGGTGTGAGCTGGGGAGTGTGATGGAGTTTGTGCTGGTGAGACGTTAATCACAGGCGGAGGAGAGGGTGGTGGGGTAACTCTTTTCACCACTTTTGGTTGTGGTGTTTGTTCCGTCTGGAACTCCAACCTTCTCTTTCTCCTAATGGGGGGAAGGGTGCTTATTTTTCCTGTCCCCTGCTGTATGAAGATACGCTTTTGCGTATGGTCCACATCAGTTGCTTGCAGCTCTTCCTCAAACCTATGCTTCTGCATTTGGGAGGTTAGCGAGTGCTCTTCTGTATAAGAGCCTGAAGCTGGGTCGCTTGCAATTTGTTTCGGCATCGAAACCCTGTCTGCGTGTTTTTTCGGCTCCGAGGTGACTCTTTTCTTTTTCGGGGCCGAAACCTCTCGGCGTCGATCTGTTTCGGTGCCGCTGTCTCGGCGTCGAGCCGTGTCGGCACCGGCATCTCGGTGTCGAGGCTTGTCTCCAGCACTTTCTCGGTCCCGAGAAGGCTGCGTGCCGGTGTCTCGACCGGAGTCGGACGATCTCGGCACTGTGTGGGCCTTTTTCGGTGCCGACGGGCGGTCACCGAATTTATGGGTGGAGCCATGGCCTGGTGGCAGTGGCGTCCCCTGGGCCTTGTAAATGTTCTTCTGAGTGGATTTCGACGTCTTACTCACGGTTTGTGTATCGTCGAATCCTTCGGAGTCTGAGTCTTGGATCGAGAAGGTACCTTCTTCTTCCTGTTCCTCGAACTCCCGTTGGGCTGTCGGTGCGGACGCCATCTGAAGTCTTCTGGCTCGACGGTCTCGGAGTGTTTTTCGGGACCGGAACGCACGACAGGCCTCGCAGGTGTCTTCGCTGTGCTCAGGTGACAGGCACAGGTTGCAGACCAAGTGTTGGTCTGTGTAAGGGTACTTATTGTGGCATTTGGGGCAGAAACGGAACGGGGTCCGTTCCATCGGCGTTCTTCAGCACGCGGTCGGGCCGACCAGGCCCCGACGGAGGATCGAAAAACTACCCCGAAGGGCACCGGAGCTCTTCGATCTTCGATGCGGTGTGGAATCTAAGTACGCCGATCCCGAACGCAACAATACCGACGAAAATCTTCCGAAATTAGCTAATTTTCCGTTCCGAAACTCGGAGCGACAGGAACACGTCCGAACCCGATGGCGGAAAAAAAAAACAATCGAAGATGGAGTCGACGCCCATGCGCAATGGAGACAAAAGGAGGAGTCACTCGGTCCCGTGACTCGAAAGACTTCTTCGAAGAAAAACAACTTGTAACACTCCGGCCCAACACCAGATGGCGAGCTATTGCAGAACATGCGTATCTACAGCGACAGATGCCATCGAACATATCTTTTCTTAGTTTATTTTAAGAACCACAGGTTCAAATTTTACATGTAATAGCTCTTTTGAAAGGTATTGCAGGTAAGTACTCTAGGAACTTTGAATCATTACTTTAGCATGTATACTTTTCACATAAAACACAATAAGCTGTTTTAAAAGTGGACACAGTGCAATTTTCACAGTTCCTGGGGGAGGTAAGTTATTGTAAGTTTTCACAGGTAAGTAAGTCACTTACAGTTTTTAGTTTTTGGTCCAAGGTAGCCCACCGTTGGGGGTTCAGAGCAACCCCAAAGTTATCACACCAGCAGCTCAGGGCCGGTCAGGTGCAAAGGTCAAAGAGGTGCCCAAAACACATAGGCTATAATGGAGAGAGGGGGGGGGGGGGGGGGGGGGGGGGGGGGTGTGTGCCCCGGTTCCAGTCTGCCAGCAGGTAAGTACCCGCGTCTTCGGAGGGCAGACCAGGGGGGGGTTTTGTAGGGCACCGGGGGGGACACAAAGTAGCACAGAAAGTACACCCTCAGCAGCGCGTGGGCGGCCGGGTGCAGTGTGCAAACACGCGTCGGGTTTCCTTCAGTTTTCAATGGGAGACCAAGGGGTCTCTTCAGCGATGCAGGCAGGCAAGGGGGGGGGCTCCTCGGGGTACCCACCACCTGGGCAAGGGAGAGGGCCTCCTGGGGGTCACTCCTGCACAGAAGTTCCGTTTCTTTAGGGGCTGGGGGCTGCGGGTGCAGGGTCTTTTCCAGCCGTCGGGAAATGGAGTTCAGACAGTCGCTGTCAGGGGGAGCCTGGGGATTCCCTCTGCAGGCGTCGCTGTGGGGGCTCAGGGGGGACAACTTTGGTTACTCACAGTCGTAGAGTCGCCGGAGGGTCCTCCCTGAGTTGGTTGTTCTCCACCAGTCGAGTCGGGGTCGCGGGGGCAGTGTAGCAAGTCTCACTCTTCTTGCGGGGAGTTGCAGGGGTCTTTAAATCTGCTCCTTGTAACAAAGTTGCAGTTCTTTTGGAGCAGTGCCGCTGTCCTCGGGAGTTTCTTGTCTTTTTCGAAGCAGGGCAGTCCTCAGAGGATTCAGAGGTCGCTGGTCCCTTGGAAAGCGTCGCTGGAGCAGGTTTCTTTGGAAGGCAGGAGACAGGCCGGTAAGTCTGGGGCCAAGGCAGTTGGTGTCTTCTGTTCTTCCTCTGCAGGGGTTTGTCAGCTCAGCAGTCCTTCTTGTAGTTGCAGGAATCTAGTTTCTAGGTTCAGGGAGAGCCCTTAAATACTAAATTTAAGGGCGTGTTTAGGTCTGGGGGGCTAGTAGCCAATGGCTACTAGCCCTGAGGGTGGGTACACCCTCTTTGTGCCTCCTCCCAAGGGGAGGGGGTCACATCCCTAATCCTATTGGGGGAATCCTCCATCTGCAAGATGGAGGATTTCTAAAAGTTAGTCACCTCAGCTCAGCTCAGGACACCTTAGGGGCTGTCCTGACTGGCCAGTGACTCCTTGTTATTCTCATTATTTTCTCCGGCCTTGCCGCCAAAAGTGGGGGCCGGGGCCGGAGGGGGCAGGCAACTCCACTAGCTGGAGTGTCCTGCGGGGCTGTGACAAAGGGGTGAGCCTTTGAGGCTCACCGCCAGGTGTTACAGCTCCTGCCTGGGGGAGGTGTTCGCATCTCCACCCAGTGCAGGCTTTGTTACTGGCCTCAGAGTGACAAAGGCACTCTCCCCATGGGGCCAGCAACATGTCTCTAGTGTGGCAGGCTGCTGGAACCAGTCAGCCTACACAGATAGTCGGTTAGGTTTCAGGGGGCACCTCTAAGGTGCCCTCTGTGGTGTATTTTACAATAAAATGTACACTGGCATCAGTGTGCATTTATTGTGCTGAGAAGTTTGATACCAAACTTCCCAGTTTTCAGTGTAGCCATTATGGTGCTGTGGAGTTCGTGTAAAACAGACTCCCAGACCATATACTCTTATGGCTACCCTGCACTTACAATGTCTAAGGTTTTGCTTAGACACTGTAGGGGCACAGTGCTCATGCACTGGTACCCTCACCTATGGTATAGTGCACCCTGCCTTAGGGCTGTAAGGCCTGCTAGAGGGGTGTCTTACCTATACTGCATAGGCAGTGAGAGGCTGGCATGGCACCCTGAGGGGAGTGCCATGTCGACTTACTCGTTTTGTTCTCACTAGCACACACAAGCTGGCAAGCAGTGTGTCTGTGCTGAGTGAGAGGTCTCCAGGGTGGCATAAGACATGCTGCAGCCCTTAGAGACCTTCCTTGGCATCAGGGCCCTTGGTACTAGAAGTACCAGTTACAAGGGACTTATCAGGATGCCAGGGTGTGCCAATGGTGGAATCAAAAGTACAGGTTAGGGAAAGAACACTGGTGCTGGGGCCTGGTTAGCAGGCCTCAGCACACTTTCAATTCAAAACATAGCATCAGCAAAGGCAAAAAGTCAGGGGGCAACCATGCCAAGGAGGCATTTCCTTACAGCTACCCTGCACTTACAATGTCTAAGGTTTTGCTTAGACACTGTAGGGGCATAGTGCTCATGCACATATGCCCTCACCTGTGGTATAGTGCACCCTGCCTTAGGGCTGTAAGGCCTACTAGAGGGGTGACTTACCTATGCCACAGGCAGTGGGAGGTTGGCATGGCACCCTGAGGGGAGTGCCATGTCGACTTACTCGTTTTCTCCCCACCAGCACACACAAGCTGGCAAGCAGTGTGTCTGTGCTGAGTGAGGGGTCCCTAGGGTGGCGTAAGACATGCTGCAGCCCTTAGAGACCTTCCCTGGCATCAGGGCCCTTGGTACCAGGGGTACCAGTTACAAGGGACTTACCTAGGTGCCAGAGTTGTGCCAATTGTGGAAACAATGGTACATTTTAGGTGAAAGAACACTGGTGCTGGGGCCTGGTTAGCAGGGTCCCAGCACACTTCTCAGTCAAGTCAGCATCAGTATCAGGCAAAAAGTGGGGGGTAACTGCAACAGGGAGCCATTTCTTTACAACTAGCTCTTGTGAAAGAAGGCTTGGAGAGAACTCATGAGCCTAAGCAAGATATAGTGGACTATGTACTTGGCCTACGTTCAAGGATGGCAGAGTACATGGAAAAGGCAAGCAAAAACCTTGAGGCCAGCCAACAGCTCCAGAAGTTTTGGTATGACCAAAAGGCTGCAATGGTTGAATTTCAACCAGGGCAGAAAGTCTGGGTTTTGGAGCCTGTGGCTCCCAGGGCACTTCAGGACAGATGGAGTGGCCCTTACCCAGTGCTAGAAAAGAAGAGTCAGGTCACCTACCTGGTGGACCTAGGCACTAGCAGGACCCCCAAGAGGGTGATCCATGTGAACCACCTTAAGCTCTTCCATGACAGGGCTGATGTGAATCTGTTGATGGTAACAGATGAGGACCAGGAAGCTGAGAGTGAACCTCTCCCTGATCTCCTCTCCACAGACCCTAAAGATGGCTAAGTAGACTGAGTGATCTATTCAGACACCCTCTCTGGCCAACAGCAATCTGACTGTAGGAAGGTCCTACAACAGTTTGCTGAGCTCTTTTCCCTAACCCCTGGTCAGACACCTGTGTACCCATGATGTGGACACAGGAGACAGCATGCCTGTCAAAAACAAAATATTCAGACAGTCTGACCAAGTTAAGGAAAGCATCAAAGTGGAAGTCCACAAGATGCTGGAATTGGGAGTCATTGAGCACCGACAGCCCCTGGGCTAGCCCAGTGGTCTTAGTCCCCAAAGCTCACACCAAAGATGGAAAGAGAGATGAGGTTTTGGGTGGACTACAGAGGACTTAATTCTGTCACCAAGACAGATGCCCATCCCATTCCAAGGGCTGATGAACTGATTGATAAGTTAGGTGCTGCCAAATTCTTAAGTACCTTTGACTTAACTGCAGGGTACTGGCAAATCAAAATGGCACCAGGAGCAAAAGAAAAGACAGCATTCTCCACACCTGATGGGCATTATCAGTTTACTGTTATGCCCTTTGGTTTAAAGAATGCCCCTGCCACCTTCCAAAGGTTGGTGAATCAAGTCCTTGCTGGTTTGGAGTCCTTTAGTGCAGCTTATCTTGACGATATTGCTGTCTTTAGCACCACCTGGCAGGATCACCTGGTCCACCTAAAGAAGGTTTTGAAGGCTCTGCAATCAGCAGGCCTCTCTATCAAGGCATCCAAATGCCAGATAGGGCAGGGAACTGTGGTTTACTTGGGACACCATGTAGGTGGAGGCCAAGTTCAGCCACTCCAGCCTAAGATCGACTATTCTGGACTGGGCAGCTCCAAAAACCCAGACTCAAGTCAGGGCATTCCTTGGCTTGACTGGGTACTATAGGAGGTTTGTGAAGGGATATGGATCCATTGTGACAGCCCTCACAGAACTTACCTCCAAGAAAATGCCCAAGAAAGTAAACTGGACTGTAGAATGCCAACAGGCCTTTGACACCCTGAAACAAGCAATGTGCACAGCACCAGTTCTAAAAGCTCCAGATTACTCCAAGCAGTTCACTGTGCAGACAGATGCCTCTGAACATGGGATAGGGGCAGTTTTGTCCCAAACAAATGATGGCCTTGACCAGCCTGTTGCTTTCATTAGCAGGAGGTTACTCCCCAGGGAGCAGTGTTGGAGTGCCATTGAGAGGGAGGCCTTTGCTGTGGTTTGGTCCCTGAAGAAGCTGAGACCATACCTCTTTGGTACTCACTTTATAGTTCAAACTGACCACAGACCTCTCAGATGGCTGATGCAAATGAAAGGTGAAAATCCAAACCTGTTGAGGTGGTCCATCTCCCTACAGGGAATGGACTTTATAGTGGAACACAGACCTGGGACTGCCCATGCCAATGCAGATGGCCCTTCCAGGTTCTTCCACTTAGAAAATGAAGACTATTGGGAAAGATTAGTCTCATCCTTTCTCGTTTGAAAGGAGGGGGGGGGGGGGGGGGGTTTTGTAAGGAAATGCCTCCTTGGCATGGTTACCCCCTGACTTTTTGCCTTTGTTGATGCTAAGTTTTGATTTGAAAGTGTGCAGAGGCCTGCTAACTAGGCCCCAGCACCAGCTTTCTTTACCTAACCTGTACTTTTGTTTCCACAATTGGCACACCCTGGCATCCAGGTAAGTCCCTTGTAACTGGTATCAAGGGCCCTGATGCCAGGGAAGGTCTAAGGGCTGCAGCATGTCTTATGCCACCCTGGGGACCACTCACTCAGCACAGACACACTGCTTGCCAGCTTGTGTGTGCTAGTGAGGACAAAACGAGTAAGTCGACATGGCACTCCCCTCAGGGTGCCATGCCAACATCACACTGCCTATTTAGTATAGATAAGTCACCCCTCTAGCAGGCCTTACAGCCCTAAGGCAGGGTGCACTATACCATAGGTGAGGGCATAAGTGCATGAGCACTATGCCCCTACAGTTTCTAAGCAAAACCTTAGACATTGTAAGTGCAGGGTAGCCATAAGAGTATATGGTCTAGGAGTCTGTCATGCACGAACTCCACAGCACCATAATGGCTACACTGAAAACTGTGAAGTTTGGTATCAAACTTCTCAGCACAATAAAAGCACACTGATGCCAGTGTACATTTTATTGTAACATACACCCCAGAGGGCACCTTAGAGGTGCCCCCTGAAAGCTTAACCAACTATCTGTGTAGGCTGACTGGTTTTAGCAGCCTGCCACACACCAGACATGATGCTGGCCACATGGGGAGAGTGCCTTTGTCACTCTGTGGCTAGTAACAAAGCCTGTACTGGGTGGAGGTGCTTCACACCTCCCCCTGCAGGAACTGTAACCCCTGGCAGTGAGCCTCAAAGGCTCACCCCCTTTGTTACAGCACCCCAGGGCACTCCAGCTAGTGGAGTTGCCCGCCCCCTCCGGCCACTGCCCCACTTTTGGCGGCAAGGCCGGAGGAGATAATGAGAAAAACAAGGAGGAGTCACTGGCCAGTCAGGACAGCCCCTAAGGTGTCCTGAGCTGAAGAGACTGACTTAGAAATCCTCCATCTTGCAGATGGAGGATTCCCCCAATAGGATTAGGGATGTGCCCCCCTCCCCTTGGGAGGAGGCACAAAGAGGGTGTAGCCACCCTCAGGGCTAGTAGCCATTGGCTACTAACCCCCCCAGACCTAAACACACCCCTAAATTCAGTATTTAGGGGCTCCCCTGAACCTAGGAACTCAGATTCCTGCAACCTAAGAAGAGGACTGTTAAGCTGAAAAACCCTGCAGAGAAGACAGACACCAATTGCTTTGGCCCCAGCTCTACCGGCCTGTCTCCCCACTTCTAAAGACACTGCTCCAGTGACTCTTTCCACAGGGACCATCGACCTCTGAAGCCTCAGAGGACTGCCCTACATCTAGAAGGACCAAGAACTCTAGGACAGCGGCTCTGTTCACCAAAAACTGCAACTTTGAAACAAAGAAGCAACTTTGCAACAACTCGCGTTTCCCGCCGGAAGCGTGAGACTGGACAGTCTGCACCTGATGCCCCCGGCTCGACTTGTGGAGAACAAACACTTCAGGGAGGACTCCCCGGCGACTGCGAGACCGTGAGTAGCCAGAGCTGCCCCCCCCCTGAGCCCCCACAGCGAAGCCTGCAGAGGGAATCCCGAGGCTCCCCCTGACCGCGACTGCCTGCTTCTCAGAACCCGACACCTGGTAGGGACACTTCACCCGCAGCCCCCAGGACCTGAAGGATCCGAACTCCAGTGCAGGAGTGACCCCCAGGAGGCCCTCTCCCTTGCCCAGGTGGAGGCTACCCCGAGGAGCCCCCCCCTTGCCTGCATCGCTGAAGAGACCCCTTGGTCTCCCATTGAAACCTATTGAAAACCAGACACGTGTTTGCACACTGCACCCGGCTGCCCCCGTGCTGCTGAGGGTGTACTTGTGTCCCTCCCACCCCCCCCCCCCCCCACGTGCCCTACAAAACCCCCCTGGTCTGCCCTCCGAAGACGCGGGTACTTACCTGCTGGCAGACTGGAACCGGGGCACCTCCTTCTCCATTGAAGCCTATGCGTTTTGTGCACCAATTTGACCTCTGCACCTGACCGGCCCTGAGCTGCTGGTGTGGTAACTTTGGGGTTGCTCTGAACCCCCAACGGTGGACTACCTTGACACAAACTTGAACCCCGTAGGTGGTTTACTTACCTGCAAAAACGAACAACCTCTTACTCCCCCCCCAGGAACTATTGAAAATTGCACTGTCTAGTTTTAAAATAGCTATATGTGATTTATGTGAAAACTATATGCTATTTTGCTAATTCAAAGTTCCTAAAGTACCTACCTGCAATACCTTTCATTTGAAGTATTACATGTAAATCGTGAACCTGTGGTTCTTAAACTAAAGAAAATATATTTTTCTATACAAAAACCTATTGGCCTGGAATTTTCTTTGAGTGTGTGTTCCTCATTTATTGCTTGTGTATGTACAACAAATGCTTAACACTACTCCTTTGATAAGCCTACTGCTCGACCACACTACCACAAAATAGAGCATTAGTATTCTCTTTTTGCCACTATCTTACCTCTAAGGGGAACCCTTGGACTCTGTGCATACTATTCCTTACTTTGAAATAGTGCATACAGAGCCAACTTCCTACAGGCATCTTTGAGGTAAGTTATGTGAGGGGGTCACAGTGGGTGCATACACAGTCACCAACCTCCTGAAATAACGAGTTAAGCAAAGGAATAACCTGGCTTGAGTCTGGGTGGTAGGAGATTTCCGGTCCAGATGGTCTGGATCTTGGGTTGTAGGGGTTGCACTTGGCCTCTACCTACAAGGTGGCTCAAGTATATAACCATGTCTTGCCCTATCTGGCATTTTGATGCATTGATAGTGAAGCCTGTGGATTGCAGGGCCTGCAAAACATTCCCCAGGTGGACAGAGTGGTCCTGCCAGGAGGAGCTAAAGACAGCAATGACCTCTAGATTTGCTGCACTAAAGGATTCCAAACCAGCAAGGACATGCTTTACCAACCTTTGGAAGGTGGCAGAGGAACTTTTTTAAACCAAAAGGGTAGAACAGTAAACTGATAATGCCCATCAGGTGTTGAGAATGCGGTCTTTTCTTTTGCTCCGGTTCCATGCAAATTTGCCAGTACCCTGCAGTCAACTCAAAGGTACTGAGGAACTTTGTGCACGTAATTTTTCTATCAATTTATCAGCCCAGGGCATGGGATGATGATCCGTCTTGGTGACAGAGTTGAGACCTCTAGTCCACACAGAACCTCATTTCTTTCCTCCCTGGGAAAGAAGCTTGGGGCCTAAGACCACTGAGATAGCCCAGGGGCTGAGTGTGTTCAATAACCCCTTAATCCAGCATCCTGTTGCCTTCAACAATGATGATCTCCCTAACTTGGTTAGATTGCGGATAGATCTTGGATTTGACAGGCAAGCTGTCTCCGTTGTCCACATCATGGGTAAACCAGTGTGTCTGTGTGGAGGTTAAGGAGAAGTAAAGAAATGAGGCATACACTCCATGACTAACACCAGTCCAACGTTTTATATAGCAAAAATATACTTTGTTACTTTATTTCTAGAAAACAAAATTATCTTTGCTGCAGGTAAGTACAGTTGTAAGTGTATGAAAGTACTCATTTTGTGGTATGGATACCCCTACTTTTTGGCTATCAGTGTGCTTGGACTGTTTTCACTAGGATCCTGCTAACCAGTACCCCAGCAATTCTGTTCTCTCATTTAAATGTGGTTACTTTGGTACCCTTTACACCCCACAATTGGTATACTGGTGTACCCCTGTAAGTCCCTAGTATATGGTACTTGGGTACCCAGGGCATTGGTACACTAGGGGTTCCCACCCCCCCCATTGGCTGCAGAATGTATTATGCCACCAATGAGAGCCCATGCAAACTGTGCAAGCAGGCCTGCCATTGCAGCCTGCATGAAAAGGTGCATGCATTCCTTCAGTGCTGGTCACTGCACCAGGTCACTAAGTCACCCCTATGGTAGACCCTCCTAAGCCAGAGGGTAGAGGTCAGAGAGACTTCAGCTGCACCAAAAAAAGCCAGAAGGAATCTCCCTTGGAGGGAAGTTGTCACTCCCCTGCATCTGCAGCCACCTAAGACAATGACGACCAACTGCTGGATCTTCTGCCATTCAGCTCCAGGAAAACCCCCCCAACACAAGTTGTGGCTCTGAGTGGTCCCCTTGGTCCACTCTACTTGCTGTCCAACCTGGCAGAGGATGAGCCCTTGCCTCTCCTTGCATGACAGTATCCCTGTGAACCTCGGCTCTTGCAGCAACCAAGGCTCGTTGACTCCTGCTCCAAGGGATCTTCAGAGTCCAGGTAGCCAGAGCCACCAGCATTTCATCCTTGCAAGGACAGTCTCTGCTGCTCCAGTGGCATGGGACTCCCCTTCAGTTGTGCTAACTGGGCCTCACTGCAACTTACTGTGCCTGCTGCCAGTGGGTTACCGGTGGGAGCTGCGACTACTTTTGCTGGCTCTCCGGACGGAGGGTTAGCCCGGACTCCCCTCCGAGGGTCACTGCACTAAACACCCTAAGCAGCACAAGGGCAGCCGGGTGCGAGCAGCATCGGACACCCAATTCTTTTCAATGGGGGAACCCAAAGATTCTCCAGGCAGGATCAAGGAGTCTGATGTGGAAAACCAAAGGCTGGAGAAGTAGGAAAGGAGCCTGCTGTACGATGTCGGGCCATCAGTTGGATTTCCCAAGCCAGGGGGCTGCAGATGCAGGGGTACCTTTATGGCGACTGGAATCTTCGCTTGATCCTGCCTGAAGTTGGGCTTGGTCCGGGATGTAGACATCTCCACTAGCTGTAGTGCTCTGGGGCACTGTAACAGGAGGCCTGACCCTTGAAGGCTCATCACTAAGTTAAAGTTCCGGCAGGGAGGCGCACCTCCACCCAGGGAAGGCTTTGTTTCTGGCCCCAGAGAGTACAAAGGCTCTCACCCCATGGGGTCAGAAACTTGTCTGTTAGTATGAGACTGACCAGTTTGTGCCAGCCTGCAACTAAGAGTTGGGAAAAAGACCTCTTGAGAGGAGGGGGGGGGGGGGGGGGCGGGGGGGGTGATGTGGGTTCTTCTGGGAAGGTCTAGGACGAGTCTCACAACTGCATTCTGGATAGTCTGGAGGCGGTGAATGAGATGGGCAGGGAGTCCAGCATAGAGAGTTTTTCCATAGTCAAGTCTGCTGGTGATGGCTTGAGTGACAGTCTTTCTGGTTTCAAGGGGGAACTTTCATAGCATGCAGAGTTTGTGGAAGGTGGGGGAGGCCACTGCATTTATCTGTTTGAAAGTGAGATTGTTGTTGATGCAGAGGTTCAGGGCATGGTCTGTTAGTGACTAAGGTCATCCAAGTGTGGAGGACCACAAGGAGTCGTCCCACTCTACATGGAAATTCAGGTCTAGGTAGTCTGTTGTCGATGGCTAAGGGGGGTGACAAGGTCAGGGATGGCCTTGCACAACGTGGTTTGGGGGCCCGTGGGTTAATAGGAGAGGATTCTCCTGATGGTTGTTCTGGTGCAAATTTCGACAAGGAAGTTTTGATGTTCGTGGTGCCCATTCGAACAGGCACCGAAAGTCTTACCCATGCAGCGCATACCTGCTTGGGAATGCTGGTCTGTTGGTATTCTTGATGAGGGTTCACCACCACATATGCACTAATTGCTACGGTAAGCTTCCTATAAGCTGCCACTTGTGGATGAAGTGGCTCTTGGTGCTACAACATCTGGCACGGCGCAGGAAACAGTCTCGGTCGGCACAATGGCTGAGGCAACAGAGCATGAGTGCTCCCTCACTTTCCTCATCAAGCAACTGGTTACTTTACCATCTGCCGAAGTGGGGCCTTTCCTGTAATCCATAATTAAGGATATTGGCTATTTAAAAAAATAAAAATAATAAATTGATTTGCGGTCATTTGGCCTTAACTGATGTTCGGGTTTCGGAAATTCTAAATTGACCGCTTTAATTTGGCTCAGATTTGGTCTGTTTTGCTTGTCCAAAATGGGCTTTTTGTCTCATTCAATATATTTTTGATTGCTTTTAGTTATTAATGTAGGAAAGGTGATTTTAGTGTTGTGTTTTTATTATAGACCTCTGCACCTTTGAACCGACAATGGTGAAGGAGTTGAAAGGTTATTTTAGCATTTACATTGGCACATTTAGTCCTGGGCCTGAGGCCTGAGGCCTGTACCATCTCACCTAGTTACATTTCTGTTTTATCCCTATTATTTTAGGAAAGCTTCATCTTAGTGGAGATGTTTTTCATTCTTTTATCAGGTGCCCTTCCACGCAGACTTTATTTATTTCTTTGCATGACATTTTCATCCTGTGCTCAAACCAAGGCTGTACATGACATTTACCGGGTATTGCCACTGTCTACCTTACACAACACAGAAAAATGTGTTGTCAGGGCAGTGCTTAAAATATCATAAAATATCACACTGCCCACAACAGAGTAGAGGGGATATTCCAGCCAGCTTGCCATCTCATGCTGCATGTCATCGTAGTTTCTGCTGAAACCTTTTGGTTCCTCTTCATCTACATGGGAGGACTCCAAGCAGACTAAAAGACCTCTATCTCTGAATGCAGGTATGAGGGTGGGCTTCCTTCCCAGAACCAGAAGGGTGGATTAGGGCTACCACTGCTACCTGCTCTCAAGTAGAAACAGTGGTGCAGGTAGGGATATTAGGGATACTAGTGTCACAATATGGTGGGAATTTTCTTGTGTTTTACTTTCCTGGTTACTGCTGATAGAACGCTGTGTTTCATTATCCTCAATCACAATTCATGCCTTTTTACATAGAACACAGTTGCTTCAATAAAATGTACATTGAACCAAGATTCTGCTTCTGTAATTTCTTTGCATGTATGACACTTGTGTATCTGAGAGAAAGGGGTACAATCCGTTCCACCAGGGCTTTCCTGAATAGTGTCATGCGACAGGCTGCCACAAACCACTCTTACCTTTGGTATCAGTGAGGTGCTGCTAGTTATTCAGAAGGGTTAGGCTGACAGCTTTACATGGTGTAGGATCAGACTCAGTTACCCACACTAGGTGGTACTGCCGCCCAAAATCCTGCTGTCATTTATGTAACATCCTGAAATATTAACTGGCTTTACACATTCAAAACCTGAGTCCATGACAAGCAAAGACATTTGTTTAAGTCCAATAGAAACATGCCAAAAATAAGGAAGGCTGATCAAAATCTGGCATTCGCTGATCTATGGGGCATGAAGAAGGAAGACAGGCCAATACATAGAATTATTGGACTAGTATTCATCTATGCTGACTACCATCTGGTTTTTAACTTCTAAATCTTGGCCTCTAAATTTATTTTGATACATTTCTTGGATAGGTCATTACATCTGGGCTATTCTTTTAAAATGTGTGACCCTCTTCAACCACACAGATTTGAAAAAGTGGCCTAAACTGAAAATAAACAACCCCTCATGTATTAGACCTACTAAAAAAGCATGTTTTTCCTCTTAATAACTTACATTAACATAAGCAGGCAGGCACTAACAAAAAGATAATTATCCACATACCTGACTGCGGAGTTCTGTGTTAGATCCCTCAACATGGGAACAGGCGAAAATACTGTCCTAATAACCAAAGATGAAAAAACAATGTTATGACAGCACAGTTAATACAGAAAATGTATTTCTAAGCATTCATTATAAATATATACCACATACCAATGATTTAAAACAGCAATGCAAATTTCAACAGTAAATTAGAGGATAAAGCAGCAGTACAAGCAGAAGATAAAAAGTGAGGTGCTCTTTATTTTGCATATCAAGGCCTTGATCTTCAGAAGAAACACTGCTCTTTAATCTGAGCCCATCTCCCTAACCAACTGCTTAACTGCTGTAAAGAGACCTGTAGGAAAATGGCTCCTTGTTGCTAACCAGGCACCAGCACCATTGTTTACACAATTGGCACACCCCTGACACACAGATAAGTCTCTTGTAAGAGGTACCAGTGGTACCAAGGGCCCTCTGACCAGGGAAGGTCCCTAAGGGCTGCAGCATGTGTTGTGCCACCCTAACAGACCCCTCACCTAACACATGCACACTGCCGTTGCAGATTGTGTGTGTTGGTGGGGAGAAAATGACTAAGTCGACATGGCATCCCCCTCAGTCTAAGTCTATTCTTAGATATTTTAAGTGCAGTGTGGCCATATTACGTTTATGGTCTGGGAGTTGGTCAAAACAAACTCCACAGCTCTATAATGGCTTCACTGAATACTGGGAAGTCTGCTATCAAACTTCTCAGAACAAAAAACCCACATTGATGCCAGTGCTGGATTTAATACAAAATGCAGACGGCATCTTAGAGATGCCCCTGTATTTTACACAATGCTTCAGTGCAGGACTGACTGGTCTGTGTCAGCCTGCCACTGAGGGAAGAGTTTATGACCTCTTGGGGTGCGAGCCTTTGTGCTCTGAGGCCAGAAGAAAACAAGTTACTTACCTGTAAGTACAGTTATCCAGTATTGGTATCTTTCATAAATTCACATGCTTGAATCATCCCCGAAGTGGGAGTCCCACAGTACATAAAATAGTAATTAACAAATAATTTTTTTTTTCTATAGGCTATAATGGAAACACCAGCCACTCATAGCCTAATCCAAGTCCTTTTGTGAAAAGGACCCAAACCTGCCTGCTGGCCAATCAGGCACCAGCACCCTGTAGAACACTCTCCAGAGAAGCTCCTTCCCTCAGATTTTCTAGCACAAGAGTGAAAAGCTTGACCGGAGAGGAAATGCGAGCGTCTAAGGGGAGGAGGGTGGGTCACATCTGACTTTATGAAAGATACCAATACTGGATAATGAAAATGTCACTTACCCAGTGTACATCTGTTCGTGGCATTAGTCGCTGCAGATTCACATGTTTAGCACAGTCCGCTGCCTGGTGTTGGGCTCGGAGTATTACAAGTTGTTTTTCTTCGAAGAAGTCTTTTTTGGTCACAGGACCGAACGACTCCTCCCTCTTCGGCTCCATTGCGCATGGGCGTCGACTCCATCTTAGATTGTTTTCCCCGCAGAGGGTGAGGCTGGAGTTGTTTGCTATAAATAGTGCCCATGCAATGGAGTGAATACGTATGTACATAAAAAGTTTATAATAATTATTTACAAATGTACAAATGTTTAAGATTTAAGATTTACTTCTAAACGGCTACAGGCTTCCCGGGGAGGCGGGAGGGCACATGTGAATCTGCAGCGACTAATGCCACGAACAGATGTACACTGGGTAAGTGACATTTTCAGTTCGATGGCATATGTTGCTGCAGATACACATGTTTAGCATAGACTATAAAGCAGTTACCTCCCCTAAAAGCGGTGGTTTAGCCTGTAGGAGTTGAAGTAGTTTGGAATAATGTTCTTAGTACAGCTTGGCCCACTGTAGCTTGTTGTGCATTTAGTACATCTACACAGTAGTGTTTAGTAAATGTATGAGGCGTAGACCAGGTTGCAGCCTTACATATTTCGCTCATAGGAATGTTTCCTAGAAAGGCCATTGTAGCACCTTTCTTTCTGGTTGAGTGTGCCTTTGGTGTAATAGGCAATTCTCTCTTGGCTTTAAGATAGCATGTTTGAATACATCTGACTATCCATCTAGCAATGCCTTGTTTAGAGATTGGATTTCCTATGTGTGGTTTTTGAAAAGCTATGAACAGTTGTTTTGTTTTCCTGATTAGCTTTGTTCTGTCAATGTAGTACATTAGTGCTCTTTTGATGTCTAATGTATGTAGTGCCCTTTCAGCCACGGAATCTGGCTGTGGGAAGAACACTGGTAATTCTACCGTTTGATTTAAATGGAATGGTGAGATTACTTTTGGTAGAAATTTTGGATTTGTTCTTAGAACTATTTTATTTTTGTGTATTTGAATAAATGGTTCTTGTATGGTAAATGCCTGTATTTCACTTACTCTTCTGAGGGATGTGATTGCAATGAGAAATGCGACTTTCCACGTTAGATATTGCATTTCACAGGAATGCATGGGTTCAAAAGGTGGACCCATGAGTCTTGTTAAGACGATGTTAAGGTTCCATGAAGGAACTGGTGGTGTTCTTGGTGGTATAATTCTTTTTAGCCCTTCCATGAATGCTTTAATAACTGGTATTCTAAATAGAGACGATGAATGAGTAGTTTGTAGGTAAGCAGATATTGCTGCGAGGTGTATTTTTATAGATGAAAAAGCGAGGTTTGCTTTTTGCAAATGTAGTAAGTATCCCACTATGTCCTTTGTAGAGGCATGCAATGGTTGGATTTGATTGGTATGGCAGTAGCAAACAAATCTTTTCCACTTAGATGCATAGCAGTGTCTAGTGGAAGCTTTTCTAGCTTGTTTTATGACCTCCATACATTCTTGTGTGAGGTCTAAGTGTCCGAATTCTAGGATTTCAGGAGCCAAATTGCTAGATTCAATGATGCTGGGTTTGGATGCCTGATCTGTTGTTTGTGTTGTGTTAACAGATCTGGTCTGTTGGGTAGTTTGACATGCGGTACTAGTGAAAGGTCTAGTAGAGTTGTATACCAAGGTTGTCTTGCCCATGTGGGTGCTACGAGTTTGAGTTGGTTTTGACTCAATTTGTTTACTAGATATGGAAGGAGAGGGAGAGGGGGAAAAGCGTATGCAAATATCCCGGACCAACTCATCCATAGAGCATTGCCTTGTGATTCGCGGTGTGGGTACCTGGATGCGAAGTTTTGGCATTTTGCGTTTTCTTTTGTTGCGAATAAATCTATCTGGGGTGTTCCCCAAATTTGAAAGTAATTGTTCGGAACTTGGGGGTGAATTTCCCATTCGTGGACTTGTTGGTGATCTCGCGAAAGGTTGTCTGCTAGTTGGTTTTGGATCCCTGGAATAAATTGTGCTATTAGGCGAATGTGGTTGTGAATCGCCCACTGCCATATTTTTTGTGTTAGGAGACACAATTGTGTTGAGTGTGTTCCTCCTTGTTTGTTTAAATACATTGTTGTCATGTTGTCTGTTTTGACAAGAATGTATTTGTGTGTTATTATGGGTTGAAAGGCTTTTAACGCTAGAAATACTGCTAACAGTTCTAGGTAATTTATATGAAATTTTGTTTGGTGTACGTCCCATTGTCCTTGAATGCTGTGGTGATTGAGGTGTGCTCCCCACCCTGTCATGGAAGCATCTGTTGTTATAACGTATTGAGGCACTGGGTCCTGAAATGTCCGCCCTTTGTTTAAATTGTTGCTGTTCCACCATAGAAGCGAGAGGTATGTTTGGCGGTCTACCAACACCAGATCTAGAAGATGACTCTGTGCTTGTGACCATTGTGATGCTAGGCACTGTTGTAAGGGTCGCATGTGTAGTCTTGCGTTTGGGACAATGGCTATGCATGATGACATCATGCCTAGAAGTTTTAGCACAAATTTTGCTTGTATCTTTTGGTTTGGAAACATAGCACTTATTACCTTGTGGAATGCTTGAACTCTTTGTGGACTTGGAGTGGCAATTCCTTTTGATGTGTTGATGGTAGCCCCTAGATATTGTTGTGTCTGACACGGTTCGAGGTGTGACTTTGTATAGTTGATGGAGAAACCCAGTTTGTGAAGGGTTTGTATGACATGTGGTGTTGTTTGTGCACTTTTACTGTGTTGGTCTTGATTAGCCAATCGTCTAGGTAAGGAAACACATGTATTTGTTGTCTCCTGATATGTGCTGCTACTACTGCTAGACATTTTGTGAATACTCTTGGTGCAGTTGTTATTCCGAATGGCAACACCTTGAATTGGTAATGTATTCCTTTGAATACGAACCTTAGGTACTTTCTGTGAGAAGGGTGTATCGGTATATGAAAGTACGCATCTTTTAGGTCTAATGTGGTCATGTAATCTTGCTGTTTGAGCAGTGGAATGATGTCTTGTAGTGTGACCATGTGAAAGTGGTCCGATATGATGTAGGTATTTAGTGTCCTGAGATCTAATATTGGTCTTAATGTTTTGTCTTTTTTTGGAATTAGAAAGTACAGGGAGTAAACTCCTGTGTTTTTTTGTTGTACTGGTACTAACTCTATTGCATCCTTTTGCAATAGTGCTTGAACTTCTAGTCCTAAAAGTTCTAAATGTTGTGGTGACATATTGCGTGTTTTTGGAGGGATGTTTGGTGGGAATTTGTGGAATTCTATGCAATAGCCATGTTGGATTATTGCTAATACCCAATTGTCTGTTGTAATCTGCTGCCAAGATTGGTAGAATTGGCTTAGTCTTCCCCCCCACTGGTGTTGAGTGAATGTGTTGTGACTTGAAAGTCACTGTTTAGGTGGAGGTGTTTTTGGAGTCTGGAATCTTCCCCTACTCCTTGGGAATTGACCCCCTCTATATCCCCTGAAACCTCCCCTTTGGAATGAACCCTGATATGGTGTGGTTCTTTTTTGTTGGCTGGTGGGGTCTGTGGGTTGGCCACGAAACCCCCCTCTAAATGGAGTTTTTCTAAAAGAGCCTCTGCTCTGCAGGGAGTAGAGTGCGCCCATGGCTTTGGCCGTGTCTGTGTCCTTTTTAAGTTTTTCAATGGCTGTGTCCACTTCAGGGCCAAAAAGTTGTTTCTCGTTGAAGGGCATATTAAGGACAGCCTGCTGGATTGCAGGTTTGAACCCTGAAGTGCGGAGCCAAGCGTGTCTCCTTATGGTGACAGCAGTGTTGACTGTTCTCGCTGCAGTATCGGCTGCGTCCATTGAAGAGCGGATTTGATTGTTTGAGATCGTTTGTCCCTCTTCAACTATTTGCTGCGCCCTTTTTTGGTATTCCTGGGGAAGATGGTCTATGAGAAGTTGCATCTCATCCCAGTGTGCGCGGTCATATCGGGCTAGCAGCGCTTGAGAATTTGCAATGCGCCACTGGTTGGCTGCCTGTGATGCTACTCTTTTTCCTGCCGCATCAAATTTTCGGCTTTCTTTGTCCGGAGGTGGGGCGTCGCCAGATGTATGGGAATTTGCTCTTTTGCGAGCTGCCCCTACTACTACGGAGTCAGGTGGTAACTGCGAAGTAATAAACACTGGGTCTGTGGGTGGTGGTTTGTATTTTTTATCCACCCTTGGGGTGATGGCTCTTGATTTTACGGGCTCTTCAAAAATTTGTTTTGCGTGCCGTAACATCCCAGGTAGCATTGGGAGACATTGATATTGGCTATGTGTAGCCGAGAGGGTGTTAAATAAAAAATCATCCTCTATAGGATCGGAATGCAGTTGGACATTGTGGAATTCTGCTGCCCTAGCCACCAGTTGCGAGTATGAGGTACTGTCCTCTGGCGGTGACGGCTTTGTGGGGTATGAATCGGGATCATTGTCCGGCACTGGGGTGTCGTATAGGTCCCAAGCGTCTTGATCCTGATTATCTTGACTTATAGTAGTTTGCGCGGGTGAGTGCATTTGTGGCGGAGTTTGTGCCGGCGATGCCTGTTGTGGTGGAGAGGGCGGAGGTGTGACTTTAACCACTTTGGCTTGTGGTTGTGAGTCATCCTTGAGAAATCCGATCCTTCTTTTTCTCATTATTGGGGGAAGGGTTGATATCTTCCCTGTGTCTTGTTGGATGTACAGTCTCTTTTGTGTGTAGTCTGATTCTACACTTTGGAGCTCTTGTCCAAATCTGTGCATCTGGCCACTTATTCCTTGTTCCTCTGTGTAGGAAGGAGGTGTGGAACTTTTCGGCGCCGAGAGAGAATCTTTTTTCGGCTTCGGTACAGACTGAATTTTTGTGGCTTTCGGCAGTGTGTCTCGGTGCCGATGTTTTTCGGTGCCGGCATCTTGTTTTTGCTTCTCGGAGCCGCTATCTCGGCTCCGAGGTTGCTCCATGGCGGTTCCTCGACCGGAGTAGAGTGTCTTCGCTATGGGCGTGCCCTTTTTCGGCGCCTTCGATGGCTTGCCGGTTTTATGGGTCGAGCCATGGCCTGTTGGCAGTGGCGTCCCCTGGGCTTTTGTTTTTTCGATGGTGTAGGAAGTTGGCTCTGTATGTGCTATTTCAAAGTAAGGAATAGCATGCACAGAGTCCAAGGGTTCCCCTTAGAGGTAAGATAGTGGCAAAAAGAGATAATACTAATGCTCTATTTTGTGGTAGTGTGGTCGAGCAGTAGGCTTATCCAAGGAGTAGTGTTAAGCATTTGTTGTACATACACATAGACAATAAATGAGGTACACACACTCAGAGACAAATCCAGCCAATAGGTTTTTGTATAGAAAAATATCTTTTCTTAGTTTATTTTAAGAACCACAGGTTCAAATTCTACATGTAATATCTCATTCGAAAGGTATTGCAGGTAAGTACTTTAGGAACTTCAAATCATCAAAATTGCATGTATACTTTTCAAGTTATTGACAAATAGCTGTTTTAAAAGTGGACACTTAGTGCAATTTTCACAGTTCCTAGGGGAGGTAAGTATTTGTTAGGTTAACCAGGTAAGTAAGACACTTACAGGGCTTAGTTCTTGGTCCAAGGTAGCCCACCGTTGGGGGTTCAGAGCAACCCCAAAGTCACCACACCAGCAGCTCAGGGCCGGTCAGGTGCAGAGTTCAAAGTGGTGCCCAAAACACATAGGCTAGAATGGAGAGAAGGGGGTGCCCCGGTTCCGGTCTGCTTGCAGGTAAGTACCCGCGTCTTCGGAGGGCAGACCAGGGGGGTTTTGTAGGGCACCGGGGGGGACACAAGCCCACACAGAAATTTCACCCTCAGCAGCGCGGGGGCGGCCGGGTGCAGTGTAGAAACAAGCGTCGGGTTTGTAATGGAAGTCAATGGGAGATCTAGGGATCTCTTCAGCGCTGCAGGCAGGCAAGGGGGGGCTTCCTCGGGGAAACCTCCACTTGGGCAAGGGAGAGGGACTCCTGGGGGTCACTCCTCCAGTGAAAGTCCGGTCCTTCAGGTCCTGGGGGCTGCGGGTGCAGGGTCTCTCCCAGGGGTCGGGACTTAGGATTCAAAGAGTCGCGGTCAGGGGAAGCCTCGGGATTCCCTCTGCAGGCGGCGCTGTGGGGGCTCAGGGGGGACAGGTTTTGGTACTCACAGTATCAGAGTAGTCCTGGGGTCCCGCCTGAGGTGTCGGATCTCCACCAGCCGAGTCGGGGTCGCCGGGTGCAGTGTTGCAAGTCTCACGCTTCTTGCGGGGAGCTTGCAGGGTTCTTTAAGGCTGCTGGAAACAAAGTTGCAGCTTTTCTTGGAGCAGGTCCGCTGTCCTCGGGAGTTTCTTGTCTTTTCGAAGCAGGGGCAGTCCTCAGAGGATGTCGAGGTCGCTGGTCCCTTTGGAAGGCGTCGCTGGAGCAGGATCTTTGGAAGGCAGGAGATAGGCCGGTGAGTTTCTGGAGCCAAGGCAGTTGTCGTCTTCTGGTCTTCCGCTGCAGGGGTTTTCAGCTGGGCAGTCCTTCTTGTAGTTGCAGGAATCTAATTTTCTAGGGTTCAGGGTAGCCCTTAAATACTAAATTTAAGGGCGTGTTTAGGTCTGGGGGGTTAGTAGCCAATGGCTACTAGCCCTGAGGGTGGGTACACCCTCTTTGTGCCTCCTCCCAAGGGGAGGGGGTCACGATCCTAACCCTATTGGGGGAATCCTCCATCTGCAAGATGGAGGATTTCTAAAAGTTAGAGTCACTTCAGCTCAGGACACCTTAGGGGCTGTCCTGACTGGCCAGTGACTCCTCCTTGTTTTTCTCATTATTTTCTCCGGCCTTGCCGCCAAAAGTGGGGCCTGGCCGGAGGGGGCGGGCAACTCCACTAGCTGGAGTGTCCTGCTGGGTTGGCACAAAGGAGGTGAGCCTTTGAGGCTCACCGCCAGGTGTGACAATTCCTGCCTGGGGGAGGTGTTAGCATCTCCACCCAGTGCAGGCTTTGTTACTGGCCTCAGAGTGACAAAGGCACTCTCCCCATGGGGCCAGCAACATGTCTCGGTTTGTGGCAGGCTGCTAAAACTAGTCAGCCTACACAGATAGTCGGTTAAGTTTCAGGGGGCACCTCTAAGGTGCCCTCTGGGGTGTATTTTACAATAAAATGTACACTGGCATCAGTGTGCATTTATTGTGCTGAGAAGTTTGATACCAAACTTCCCAGTTTTCAGTGTAGCCATTATGGTGCTGGGGAGTTCGTGTTTGACAGACTCCCAGACCATATACTCTTATGGCTACCCTGCACTTACAATGTCTAAGGTTTTGTTTAGACACTGTAGCGGTACAGTGCTCATGCACTGGTACCCTCACCTATGGTATAGTGCACCCTGCCTTAGGGCTGTAAGGCCTGCTAGAGGGGTGTCTTACCTATACTGCATAGGCAGTGAGAGGCTGGCATGGCACCCTGAGGGGAGTGCCATGTCGACTTACCCATTTAGTTCTCACTAGCACACACAGGCTTGTAAGCAGTGTGTCTGTGCTGAGTGAGGGGTCTCTAGGGTGGCATAAGACATGCTGCAGCCCTTAGAGACCTTCCTTGGCATCAGGGCCCTTGGTACTAGAAGTACCAGTTACAAGGGACTTATCTGAATGCCAGGGTGTGCCAATTGTGGATACAATGGTACATTTTAGGTGAAGGAACACTGGTGCTGGGGCCTGGTTAGCAGGGTCCCAGCACTCTTCTCAGTCAAGTCAGCATCAGTATCAGGCAAAAAGTGGGGGGTAACTGCAACAGGGAGCCATTTCTTTACAGATGGTTTTTATTTTCGACGTCTTACTCACTGTTTGTTGTTGTTCGACGTCGGAGTCTCTGGATTCTGAGTCCGGAACCGAGAATGTTTCCTCTTCGTCGTCGAAACGTTGTTTTGTCGGCGTGGACGCCATTTGTAGACGCCTGGCTCTTCGGTCCCGGAGTGTTTTTCTGGACCGGAAGGCTCGACAGGCCTCACAGGTATCCTCCTTGTGCTCGGGGGACAAGCACAAGTTACAGACCAAGTGCTGATCTGTATAAGGATACTTACTGTGACATTTTGGGCAGAAACGGAACGGGGTCCGTTCCATCGGCTTCGATGTCGCACGTGGTCGGGCCGACCAGGCCCCGATGGGGGATCGAAGCTACCCCAAAGTCTTCCGATGATCGGTGTCGATGTACCTAACTATCCCGATACCGAACGGAACAATACCGACGCTTTCTTCCGAGATTCTGACTAACTTTCCGAACCGAAACACGGAGCGAAAAGGAATACGTCCGAACCCGACAGCGGAAAAAAACAATTGTAGGAAGTTGGCTCTGTATGTGCTACTTCAAAGTAAGGAATAGCATGCACAGAGTCCAAGGGTTCCCCTTAGAGGTAAACTAGTGGTAAAAATAGATAATACTAATGCTCTATTTTGTGGTAGTGTGGTCGAGCAGTAGGCTTATCCAAGGAGTAGTGTTAAGCATTTGTTGTACATACACAGACAATAAATGAGGTACACACACTCAGACAAATCCAGCCAATAGGTTTTGTTATAGAAAAATATATTTTCTTAGTTTATTTTAAGAACCACAGGTTCAAATTTAACATGTAATATCTTGTTTGAAAGGTATTGCAGGTAAGTACATTAGGAACTTTGAATCATTTCAATTGCATGTATACTTTTCAAGTTATTCACAAATAGCTATTTTAAAAGTGGACACTTAGTGCAATTTTCACAGTTCCTGGGTGTAAGGAAATGCCTCCTTGGCATGGTTGCCCCCTGACTTTTTGCCTTTGCTGATGCTATGTTTACAATTGAAAGTGTGCTGAGGCCTGCTAACCAGGCCCCAGCACCAGTGTTCTTTCCCTAACCTGTACTTTTGTATCCACAATTGGCAGACCCTGGCATCCAGATAAGTCCCTTGTAACTGGTACTTCTAGTACCAAGGGCCCTGATGCCAAGGAAGGTCTCTAAGGGCTGCAGCATGTCTTATGCCACCCTGGAGACCTCTCACTCAGCACAGACACTCTGCTTGCCAGCTTGTGTGTGCTAGTGAGGACAAAACGAGTAAGTCGACATGGCACTCCCCTCAGGGTGCCATGCCAGCCTCTCACTGCCTATGCAGTATAGGTAAGACACCCCTCTAGCAGGCCTTACAGCCCTAAGGCAGGGTGCACTATACCATAGGTGAGGGTACCAGTGCATGAGCATGGTACCCCTACAGTGTCTAAACAAAACCTTAGACATTGTAAGTGCAGGGTAGCCATAAGAGTATATGGTCTGGGAGTCCGTCAAACACGAACTCCACAGCACCATAATGGCTACACTGAAAACTGGGAAGTTTGGTATCAAACTTCTCAGCACAATAAATGCACACTGATGCCAGTGTACATTTTATTGTAAAATACACCCCAGAGGGCACCTTAGAGGTGCCCCCTGAAACTTAACCGACTATCTGTGTAGGCTGACTAGTTTTAGCAGCCTGCCACAAACCGAGACATGTTGCTGGCCCCATGGGGAGAGTGCCTTTGTCACTCTGAGGCCAGTAACAAAGCCTGCACTGGGTGGAGATGCTAACACCTCCCCCAGGCAGGAATTGTCACACCTGGCGGTGAGCCTCAAAGGCTCACCTCCTTTGTGCCAACCCAGCAGGACACTCCAGCTAGTGGAGTTGCCCGCCCCCTCCGGCCAGGCCCCACTTTTGGCGGCAAGGCCGGAGAAAATAATGAGAAAAACAAGGAGGAGTCACTGGCCAGTCAGGACAGCCCCTAAGGTGTCCTGAGCTGAGGTGACTAACTTTTAGAAATCCTCCATCTTGCAGATGGAGGATTCCCCCAATAGGGTTAGGATTGTGACCCCCTCCCCTTGGGAGGAGGCACAAAGAGGGTGTACCCACCCTCAGGGCTAGTAGCCATTGGCTACTAACCCCCCAGACCTAAACACGCCCTTAAATTGAGTATTTAAGGGCTACCCTGAACCCTAGAAAATTAGATTCCTGCAACTACAAGAAGAAGGACTGCCCAGCTGAAAACCCCTGCAGCGGAAGACCAGAAGACGACAACTGCCTTGGCTCCAGAAACTCACCGGCCTGTCTCCTGCCTTCCAAAGATCCTGCTCCAGCGACGCCTTCCAAAGGGACCAGCGACCTCGACATCCTCTGAGGACTGCCCCTGCTTCGAAAAGACAAGAAACTCCCGAGGACAGCGGACCTGCTCCAAGAAAGGCTGCAACTTTGTTTCCAGCAGCCTTGAAAGAACCCTGCAAGCTCCCCGCAAGAAGCGTGAGACTTGCAAAACTGCACCCGGCGACCCCGACTCGGCTGGTGGAGATCCAACACCTCAGGAGGGACCCCAGGACTACTCTGATACTGTGAGTACCAAAACCTGTCCCCCCTGAGCCCCCACAGCGCCGCCTGCAGAGGGAATCCCGAGGCTTCCCCTGACCGCGACTCTTTGAATCCAAAGTCCCGACGCCTGGGAGAGACCCTGCACCCGCAGCCCCCAGGACCTGAAGGACCGGACTTTCACTGGAGAAGTGACCCCCAGGAGTCCCTCTCCCTTGCCCAAGTGGAGGTTTCCCCGAGGAACCCCCCCCTTGCCTGCCTGCAGCGCTGAAGAGATCCCGAGATCTCTCAGACTAACATTGCGAACCCGACGCTTGTTTCTACACTGCACCCGGCCGCCCCCGCGCTGCTGAGGGTGAAATTTCTGTGTGGACGTGTGTCCCCCCCGGTGCCCTACAAAACCCCCCTGGTCTGCCCTCCGAAGACCCGGGTACTTACCTGCAAGCAGACCGGAACCGGGGCACCCCCTTCTCTCCATTCTAGCCTATGTGTTTTGGGCACCACTTTGAACTCTGCACCTGACCGGCCCTGAGCTGCTGGTGTGGTGACTTTGGGGTTGCTCTGAACCCCCAACGGTGGGCTACCTTGGACCAAGAACTGAACCCTGTAAGTGTCTTACTTACCTGGTTAACCTAACAAATACTTACCTCCCCTAGGAACTGTGAAAATTGCACTAAGTGTCCACTTTTAAAACAGCTATTTGTCAATAACTTGAAAAGTATACATGCAATTTTGATGATTTGAAGTTCCTAAAGTACTTACCTGCAATACCTTTCGAATGAGATATTACATGTAGAATTTGAACCTGTGGTTCTTAAAATAAACTAAGAAAAGATATTTTTCTATATAAAAACCTATTGGCTGGATTTGTCTCTGAGTGTGTGTACCTCATTTATTGTCTATGTGTATGTGCAACAAATGCATAACACTACTCCTTGGATAAGCCTACTGCTCGACCACACTACCACAAAATAGAGCATTAGTATTATCTATTTTTACCACTATTTTACCTCTAAGGGGAACCCTTGGACTCTGTGCATGCTATTCCTTACTTTGAAATAGCACATACAGAGCCAACTTCCTACAAAGGGCTACCCTGAACCCTAGAAAATTAGATTCCTGCAACTAACAAGAAGGACTGCTGAGCTGACAAACCCCTGCAGAGGAAGAACAGAAGACACCAACTGCCTTGGCCCCAGACTTACCGGCCTGGCTCCTGCCTTCCAAAGAAACCTGCTCCAGCGACGCTTTCCAAGGGACCAGCGACCTCTGAATCCTCTGAGGACTGCCCTGCTTCGAAAAAAGACAAGAAACTCCCGAGGACAGCGGCACTGCTCCAAAAGAACTGCAACTTTGTTACAAGGAGCAGATTTAAAGACCCCTGCAACTCCCCGCAAGAAGCGTGAGACTTGCAACACTGCACCCGGCGACCCCGACTCGACTGGTGGAGAACAAACAACTCAGGGAGGACCCTCCGGCGACTCTACGACTGTGAGTAACCAAAGTTGTCCCCCCTAAGCCCCCACAGCGACGCCTGCAGAGGGAATCCCCAGGCTCCCCCTGACCGCAACTGCCTGAACTCCATTTCCCGACGGCTGGAAAAGACCCTGCACCCGCAGCCCCCAGCACCTAAAGGAACGGAACTCCTGTGCAGGAGTGACCCCCAGGAGGCCCTCTCCCTTGCCCAGGTGGTGGCTACCCCGAGGATCAACCCCCTTGCCTGCCTGCAACGCTGAAGAGATCCCTTGATCTCTCATTTACTTCCATTGAAAACCAGACGCGTGTTTGCACACTGCACCCGGCTGCCCCCGCGCTGCTGAGGGTGTACTTTTTGTGCTGATTTGTGTCCCCCCCCCCCGGTGCCCTACAAAACCCCCCTGGTCTGCCCTCCGAAGACGCAGGTACTTACCTGCTGGCAGACTGGAACCGGGGCACCCCCTTCTCTCCATTGAAGCCTATGTGTTTTGGGCACCTCTTTGACCTTTGCACCTGACCGGCCCTGAGCTGCTTGTGTGATAACTTTGGGGTTGCTCTGAACCCCCCACGGTGGGCTACCTTGGACCCAAACCTAAGACTTGTAAGTGATTTACTTACCTGACAAAACTAACAAAAACTTACCTCCCCCAGGAACTGTGAAAATTGCACTGTGTCCACTTTTAAAACAGCTTATTGTGTTTTATGTAAAAAGTATACATGCTAAAGTAATGATTCAAAGTTCCTAGAGTACTTACCTGCAATACCTTTCAAATGAGATATTACATGCAAAATTTGAACCTGTGGTTCTTAAAATAAACTAAGAAAAGATATTTTTCTATAACAAAACCTATTGGCTGGATTTGTCTCTGAGTGTGTGTACCTCATTTATTGTCTATGTGTATGTACAACAAATGCTTAACACTACTCCTTGGATAAGCCTACTGCTCGACCACACTACCACAAAATAGAGCATTAGTATTCTCTTTTTACCACTATTTTACCTCTAAGGGGAACCCTTGGACTCTGTGCATGCTATTCCTTACTTTGAAATAGCACATACAGAGCCAACTTCCTACACACCTCATTAAAAGTAGTGATGTCGTCCACCGGTGAAACCCTAGCTGGTGGAGAATCTGTTAAGGTGGGGGAGTATCGTCTGACGGATGACCCCGACTATGACCAAGAGGGCAACCTTCTGTGTCTTGATCGTGACCTAGATCGTCGCTGGGAACATGACCTGCTGCGAGACGCTGTAGCAGAGCGCCCAGGCCTCGTGGTCGGCTGGCGAGAAGCAGAACGAGCCCGTCCTGCCCGCGCTGTCGGTGATGGTGTTCTCAGGAGAGAGGCAGGAGAGTACATCCTTGAATACTGCGAATCCGGGGAGGCCGTTGGTCTGTTAAGGCTCTCCAACCATCTTGGTGACAAATTGATGGGTGAGACATGCCCCGACGATGCCGCTCTCGACCGAGATGAACCACTTCTTATGGAGACCACTGGAGATGGAGTGGTCTTTTCTGCTGGTGGAAGCCGATGTTCTGCTCCCTGCAAGACAGGTAAAACCTGAGTCGACGTCGACAGCCGTAATGACTAAGGGAGCGCCGCCGGTTGTTCCCGTCTAGACGTTGTGTCTTGACGTCGAACGGCGATCTCTGGACAGCGACCTGCTCACCGTCTTGTGCCTCGACTTAGAGCGGCGGGCAGCTGACGGCGGATGTCCTCGCTCTGGCCGCTGGGGCGATTTCGACGTCGCCTTTGACATCGAGGAGTGCGAGGCCTTCGGCAGCGAATGGGCACGCCGGTAATGGCTCTACGTCGATCGGCGGGTTGCTGTCAACGGAGATATGCCCCTGCAGTGGCCATGTTCTCTCGACGCCGTATCCTTCGACGTCGGTCGGGTCACTGTCGACGGCGATCTATGGCGGTGAGATGGTGGCAGCGACGATGTTGACTGGGAACAAACAGGTATCTTGCTACCTGCTGACGTCGATCTAGCCTGTCTCTCCTGAGAGTGGCTTGTTGGCTGCCTGGGAAGCGAAAAAGATGATGTTTTCTGCCTCTCGTGAAGCCCATGAAGCCAGATTTTTTCCCTGTCCTTCAGAATCCTCTGACATGTTCTTGCAGTGTTTGCAAGTGTCAGGGCAGTGACTCTGAGGCAAGCACACAATACAGAGTGTGTGGATCTGACCGGGCCTTCTTCCCACAGGAAGGGCATTTCACAAAAAGTGAAGGCATTTTTCTGTCAGGAAAAAACTTCCAAACTCAGACAATGTTAGATGTCGAGTAAAGTAGGAAAAAACGCTGTTCTAAAGTATTTTTCTGAGAAAAAAACTCAGAAAAACAGAGCTCAATGCTCCAGGATCCTCTCAGAAGAAGCCAGAAAAAAGAACTGACCTAACTGTGAACCAACTGTCACCTCTCCTTCACCCCCAAGGCATGGTTGGATACTGGAGGTGCTCAGGGTCTTAAAGGCACGGTGCCAACGTTTTTATGGTTCTCCTGTGTTAACCTGCATGCAGCCTATTGACTAAGAATGCTCTAGTGTTTTTCAATGTAGTTTTTTATCTTTTTTCTCTGATGATTACTACTGCTGATTTCCCTGGGCTCAGTGGTGTGGTTTTAGTAGATATTTTTTCTCTTATTGTAATTTGGAGAACAATTTAAAAAAAAAAAACTCCATAGAAATAAAGCATTTTAGCCTGTTTATGATTATAGTCTGCATTGCTGTTTTACACATGTATATATGAGTTTAGTATGAAAAGTTGTCTACTAAAAATGCTATATATATTTTTCGTACATATTTCATACTTTAAATGTGTATTTTATATATGCTCCAGGGTCCCCGCACAAGTGCGGGAATATTCAATGTTTATGACTTTGATGAGGATTCCCCTGGAAGAGAACAGCAAGTTTCCTAAAACACACTAGAAGTCGTGGTGGAAGACCGTGCAAGAACCAGAAGAGACTAAGACACTAAAAATGGATCCCTGGACCTGAAGACCTGTGGAAGAAGGGGACCAAGTCCAAGAAGCACCGAAAATTCCAGGGAGGACAGGAGCCCCTGCTAACCTGGATGATGGTGGAAAAAAATAACCACCGGTGAAAAGACAGTCTGTATTGCACCAAAAAATATAGATGTGGGTTCTTGGTTGGTGCAGAAGATATCCCACGCCGGATGGATGGATGTAGTCTGGTTTGCATCGCTGGATTCTGTCAACAAGCCTTGATAAACACAAAACTCATGTCTCAGGAAGCACCAGGTCGACTCTACCCAGGAGGGGAAGACAGAGGGGGCTCTCTGCAACTCTGAGCCCTCAGAAGACCAGGCACCACACACACAGGAGTCCCACAGCACGGGGACAAACGAGTTGCAAATGGCAGTCCCAGCACTACACAAAGGGATCCCACCGCGCCAAACTTAGGGAGCCAAGTGTCACAGGATACAGTGCTGGGGGCCTAGGCTAGGCTATGCACAAATGAAGTTTTAGAAAAGCACATAAAAGCCCTAGGAGCTGCAAAAAAACGCGGTGCACAGGGGTACTGTCTGGCATGGGGAGGAAAGCTCTTACCTCCACCAAATTTGGACAGCTGGACCTTTAGATAGTGAGGGCCACTTTAGTCCACCACCTGTGTTCCAGGATCCATGCTTGTTGTTGTGTGTGTGGGGGGGGGTGGGGGGGGGGGGGGGGACCAGACTACTGGTCGTTGCTGCAGAGAGGTGCCTGGGCACCACCCCTGGGGGTGGTGGACAGAAAAGCGGTCACTCCCCTTTCCTTTGTCTAGTTTCGTGCCACAGCAGGGACTGGGGGTCCCTGAATCTGTGTAGACTGGATTATGCAATAAGGGGACCATCTGTCTACTTCAAGCATTTCCAGAGGCTCTGGGAGGATACCCTTCCCAAACCTGCAATACCTATTTCCAAAGGGAGAGGGTGTAATACCCCTCAAAGAAAATGCATTGTTCTACCTTCCTGGGATTGAGCTGCTCAAGCCCCAGTAGAGCAGAAGCCAGTCTGAGGTGGCTGCAGTGAAAACCTCAGAAGGCTGGTACAGCAGTACTGGGGGTCCATGGTGGAGCCCCCAGAGTGCATGGGATTATGCAACCAGTGAGACAGACAGATATATTGACCTATATATGGTGCACACTTATAATGGCGTCCCCGCACTCACGAAGTCTGGGATAATGGGCCTAGACAACATGGGGCACCTCTGCTAGTGCAGGTGTGTCCTCACACACCGGTACTATGCACGTAGCCTTCAGTGTCTGAAGGTTCGACATATAGTGTATGCACTATTTCAGAGCCACGTTCACTGCACCAGGTCACTTATTTCACCCAGGCTGCAATGGCAGTGCTGAAGTGTGTGTATGAGTTCCTTATGGATGGCAAAAGAAATGCTGCAGCCCATCAGGCTCTCCTGGAACCCCAATGCCTTGGGTATCTAGGTACCATGTAGGAGGAACTTATTGGGGGGGGGGAGGGGGGGGGGGTCCAGTATACCAATTTGGAGTAGAATACTAGAATACTGAGTTACCAGTATGCAAGTATAAATCTGGAATCAGAGAGAGCATAAGCACTGGAGATCTGGTTAGCAGAAGTCCAGTGACAGTGAAACAGACTGACAAGTAGGCCACAACCTATGAGCACTGGGGTCCTAACAGGATCCAAGTAACACAGTAATAAAACACTGACAAACAGGGCACAAATGGGGGTAACCATGCTGGAAAGGACACTCTCACACAGATGGGGTGTAGGAACTTGGCTCTGTATATACTATCTGTAAGGAAACACCTCCTTGGAATGGTTACCCCCTCACTTTTTGCCTTTGCTGATGCAAAGTTTTGATTTGAAAGTGTGCTGGGACCCTGATAACCAGGCCCCAGCACTAGTGTTCTTTGGACCCCTTACTCAGCACAGACACTGCTTGCCAGCTTGTGCTTGCTGGTGGGGAGAAAATGACTAAGTTGACATGGCACCCCCCTCAGAGTGCCATGACAACCTCACACTGCCTGTGGCATAGTTAAGTCACCCCTCTAGCAGGCCTTACAGCCCTAAGGCAGGGTGCACTATACCACAGGTGAGGGCATAGGTGCATGAGCACTATGCCCCTACAGTGCCTAAGCAAAACCTTAGACACTAAGTGCAGGGTAGCCATAAGAGTATAAGGTCTGGGAGTCTGTCAAACACGAACTCCACAGCACCATAATGGCTACACTGAAAACTGGGAAGTTTGGTATCCAACGTTACCACACCAGCAGCTCAGGGCCGGTCAGGTGCAGAGGTCAAAGAGGTGCCGAAAACACACAGGCTTCAATGGAGAGAAGGGGGTGCCCCGTTTCCAGTCTGCCAGCAGGTAAGTACCTGCGTCTTTGGAGGGCAGACCAGGGGGGTTTTGTAGGGCACCAGGGGGGGGACACAAGTCCACACAGAAAGTACACCCTCAGCAGCGCAGGGGCGGCCGGGTGCAGCGTGTAAACTGGCGTCGGGTTTCCAATGGGAGACCAAGGGGTCTCTTCAGCGGGGCAGGCAAGGGGGGGCTCCTCGGGGTAGCCACCACTTAGGCAAGGGAGAGGGCCTCCTGGGGGTCACTCCTGCACTGAAGTTCCGTCCCTTCAGGTGCTGGGGGCTGCGGGTGCAGGGTCTTTTCCAGCCGCCGGGATTTTAGAGTCAGGCAGTCGCGGTCAGGGGGAGCCTCGGGATTCCCTCTGCAGGTGTCGCTGTGGGGGCTCAGGGGGGGGGGGGGGGCATCTCTGGCTACTCACGGTCTCGCCGGGGAGTCCTCCCTGAAGTGTTTGTTCTCCACAAGTCGAGCCAGGGGCGTCGGGTGCAGAGTTGCAAGTCTCACGCTTCTGGCGGGAAACGCAGTCATTTTAAAGTTGCTCCTTTGGAAACAAAGTTGCAGTCTTGGGTGAACAGAGCCGCTGTTCTCTGGAGTTTCTTGGTCCTTCTAGAGCAGGACAGTCCTCTGAGGATTCAGAGGTCGCGGTCCCTGGGGAAAGAGTCGCTGGAGCAGCTTCTTCAGAAGGGGGGGGGGGGGGGGGGGGGGGGGAAGACAGGCCGGTAGAGCTGGGGCCAAAGCAGTTGGTGTCTCCGTCTTCTCTGCAGGGTTTTTCAGCTCAGCAGTCCTCTTCTTCTTAGGTTGCAGGAATCTGAGTTCCTAGGTTCTGGGGAGCCCCTAAATACTGAATTTAGGGGTGTGTTTAGGTCTGGGGGGTTAGTAGCCAATGGCTACTAGCCCTGAGGGTGGCTACACCCTCTTTGTGCCTCCTCCCTGAGGGGAGGGGGGCACACACCTATCCCTATTGGGGGAATCCTCCATCTGAAGATGGAGGATTTCTAAAAGTCAGAGTCACCTCAGGACACCTTAGGGGCTGTCCTGACTGGCCAGTGACTCCTTGTTTTTCTCATTATCTCTCCTGGACTTGCCGCCAGAAGTGGGGGCTGTGTCCAGGGGGCGGGCATCTCCAGTAGCTGGAGTGCCCTGGGGCATTGTAACACGAAGCTTGAGCCTTTGAAGCTCACTGCTAGGTGTTACAGTTCCTGAAGGGGGGGAGGTGTGAAGCACCTCCACCCAGAGCAGGCTTTGTTTCTGTCCTCAGAGAGCACAAAGGCTCTCACCGCATGGGGTCAGAAACTCGTCTCAGCAGCAGGCTGGCACAGACCAGTCAGTCCTGCACTGAACAATTGGGTAAAATACAGGGGGCATCTCTATGATGCCCTCTGTGTGCATTTTTTAATAAATCCAACACTGGCATCAGTGTGGGTTTATTATTCTGAGAAGTTTGGTACCAAACTTCCCAGTATTCAGTGTAGCCATTATGGAGCTGTGGAGTTCGATCTTGACTGACTCCCAGACCATATACTCTTATGGCTACCCTGCACTTACAATGTCTAAGGTTTTGCTTAGACACTGTAGGGGCATAGTGCTCATGCACCTATGCCCTCACCTGTGGTATAGTGCACCCTGCCTTAGGGCTGTGAGGCCTGCTAGAGGGGTGACTTACCTATGCCACAGGCAGTGTGAGGTTGGCACAGCACCCTGAGGGGAGTGCCATGTCAACTTAGTCATTTTCTCCCCACCAGCACACACAAGCTGGCAAGCAGTGTGTCTGTGCTGAGTGAGTGGCCCCTAGGGTGGCATAAGACATGCTGCAGCCCTTAGCGACCTTCCCTGGCATCAGGGCCCTTGGTACCAGGGGTACCAGTTACAATGGACTTACCTGGGTGCCAGGGTTGTGCCAATTGTGGAGACAATGGTACATTTTAGGTGAAAGAACACTGGTGCTGGGGCCTGGTTAGCAGGGTCCCAGCACACCTCAGTCAAGTCAACATCAGTATCAGGCAAAAAGTGGGGGGTAACTGCAACAGGGAGCCATTTCTTTACACGTATTGAGGCACTGGGTCTTGGAAAAGCCGCCCTTGGTTTAAATTTATATTGTTCCACCATAGAAGCGAGGTGTATGTTTGACGGGTGTAAGGAAATGCCTCCTTGGCATGGTTGCCCCCTGACTTTTTGCCTTTGCTGATGCTATGTTTACAATTGAAAGTGTGCTGAGGCCTGCTAACCAGGCCCCAGCACCAGTGTTCTTTCCCTAACCTGTACTTTTGTATCCACAATTGGCAGACCCTGGCATCCAGATAAGTCCCTTGTAACTGGTACTTCTAGTACCAAGGGCCCTGATGCCAAGGAAGGTCTCTAAGGGCTGCAGCATGTCTTATGCCACCCTGGAGACCTCTCACTCAGCACAGACACACTGCTTGCCAGCTTGTGTGTGCTAGTGAGGACAAAACGAGTAAGTCGACATGGCACTCCCCTCAGGGTGCCATGCCAGCCTCTCACTGCCTATGCAGTATAGGTAAGACACCCCTCTAGCAGGCCTTACAGCCCTAAGGCAGGGTGCACTATACCATAGGTGAGGGTACCAGTGCATGAGCATGGTACCCCTACAGTGTCTAAACAAAACCTTAGACATTGTAAGTGCAGGGTAGCCATAAGAGTATATGGTCTGGGAGTTTGTCAAACACGAACTCCACAGCACCATAATGGCTACACTGAAAACTGGGAAGTTTGGTATCAAACTTCTCAGCACAATAAATGCACACTGATGCCAGTGTACATTTTATTGCAAAATACACCCCAGAGGGCACCTTAGAGGTGCCCCCTGAAACTTAACCGACTGTCTGTGTAGGCTGACTAGTTCCAGCAGCCTGCCACACTAGAGACATGTTGCTGGCCCCATGGGGAGAGTGCCTTTGTCACTCTGAGGCCAGTAACAAAGCCTGCACTGGGTGGAGATGCTAACACCTCCCCCAGGCAGGAGCTGTAACACCTGGCGGTGAGCCTCAAAGGCTCACCCCTTTGTCACAGCCCAGCAGGGCACTCCAGCTTAGTGGAGTTGCCCGCCCCCTCCGGCCACGGCCCCCACTTTTGGCGGCAAGGCTGGAGGGAACAAAGAAAGCAACAAGGAGGAGTCACTGACCAGTCAGGACAGCCCCTAAGGTGTCCTGAGCTGAGGTGACTCTGACTTTTAGAAATCCTCCATCTTGCAGATGGAGGATTCCCCCAATAGGGTTAGGATTGTGACCCCCTCCCCTTGGGAGGAGGCACAAAGAGGGTGTACCCACCCTCAGGGCTAGTAGCCATTGGCTACTAACCCCCCAGACCTAAACACGCCCTTAAATCTAGTATTTAAGGGCTACCCTGAACCCTAGAAAATTAGATTCCTGCAACTACAAGAAGAAGGACTGCCTAGCTGAAAACCCCTGCAGCGGAAGACCAGAAGACGACAACTGCCTTGGCTCCAGAAACTCACCGGCCTGTCTCCTGCCTTCCAAAGATCCTGCTCCAGCTACGCCTTCCAAAGGGACCAGCGACCTCGACATCCTCCGAGGACTGCCCCTGCTTCGAAAAGACAAGAAACTCCCGAGGACAGCGGACCTGCTCCAAGAAAAGCTGCAACTTTGTTTCCAGCAGCTTTAAAGATCCCTGCAAGCTCCCCGCAAGAAGCGTGAGACTTGCAACACTGCACCCGGCGACCCCGACTCGGCTGGTGGCGATCCAACACCTCAGGAGGGACCCCAGGACTACTCTAAGACTGTGAGTACAAAAACCTGTCCCCCCTGAGCCCCCACAGCGCCGCCTGCAGAGGGAATCCCGAGGCTTCCCCTGACCGCGACTCTTTGAATCCAAAGTCCCGACACCTGGGAGAGACCCTGCACCCGCAGCCCCCAGGACCTGAAGGACCGGACTTTCACTGGAGGAGTGACCCCCAGGAGTCCCTCTCCCTTGATCAAGTGGAGGTTTCCCCGAGGAACCCCCCCCTTGCCTGCCTGCAGCGCTGAAGAGATCCCGAGATCTCTCATAGACTAACACTGCGAACCCGACGCTTGTTTCTACACTGCACCCGGCCGCCCCCGCGCCGCTGAGGGTGAAATTTCTGTGTGGGCTTGTGTCCCCCCCGGTGCCCTACAAAACCCCCCTGGTCTGCCCTCCGAAGACGCGGGTACTTACCTGCAAGCAGACCGGAACCGGGGCACCCCCTTCTCTCCATTCTAGCCTATGTGTTTTGGGCACCACTTTGAACTCTGCACCTGACCGGCCCTGAGCTGCTGGTGTGGTGACTTTGGGGTTGCTCTGAACCCCCAACGGTGGGCTACCTTGGACCAAGAACTAAGCCCTGTAAGTGTCTTACTTACCTGGTTAACCTAACAAATACTTACCTCCCCTAGGAACTGTGAAAATTGCACTAAGTGTCCACTTTTAAAACAGCTATTTGTCAATAACTTGAAAAGTATACATGCAATTTTGATGATTTGAAGTTCCTAAAGTACTTACCTGCAATACCTTTCGAATGAGATATTACATGTAGAATTTGAACCTGTGGTTCTTAAAATAAACTAAGAAAAGATATTTTTCTATATAAAAACCTATTGGCTGGATTTGTCTCTGAGTGTGTGTACCTCAATTATTGTCTATGTGTGTGTACAACAAATGCTTAACACTACTCCTTGGATAAGCCTACTGCTCGACCACACTACCACAAAATAGAGCATTAGTATTATCTATTTTTACCACTATTTTACCTCTAAGGGGAACCCTTGGACTCTGTGCATGCTATTCCTTACTGTGAAATAGCACATACAGAGCCAACTTCCTACAACGGGCTATCAACACTAGATCTAGAATTTGACCCTGTGCCTGTGACCATTGTGATGCTAGGTACTGTTGTAAGGGCCGTATGTGCAATCTGGCGTTTGGGACAATGGCTATGCATTAGGACATCATGCCTAGTAGTTTCATCACCATCTTGACCTGTATTTTTTGTTTTGGATACATGGCCTGTATTACATTGTGAAATGCTTGTACCCTTTGTGGACTTTGAGTGGCAACCCCTTTTGTTGTTTTGATTGTTGCCCCTAAGTATTGCTATGTTTGACATGGCTGAAGGTGTGACTGTGTAGTTGAGTGAGAAACCTAGTTTGTGGAGGGTTTCTATGACATACTTTGTGTGTTGTGAACACCGTTTTTGCGTGTTGGTTTTGATTAACCAATCGTCTAGGTACGAGAACACGTGTATTTGCTGTCTTCTGATATGCGCAGCTACAACTGCCAGGCATTTTGTAAAAACTCTTGGCGCGGTTGTTATCCCGAATGGCAACACTTTGAATTGGTAATGTACCCCTTGGAATACAAACCTTAGGTACTTTCTGTGCGAAGGATGTATCGGTATATGGAAGTATGCATCCTTTAGGTCTAGTGTTGTCATGTAGTCTTGTTTGAGCAATGGGATTACGTCTTGTAATGTCACCATGTGAAAGTGATCTGATTTGATGTAGGTATTTAACGTTCTGAGATTTAATATAGGTCTCAGTGTTTTGTCCTTTTTGGGGTATGAGAAAGTACAGAGAGTAAACTCCTGTTCCTTTCTGTTGAATTGGTACTAATTCTATTGCTCCTTTTTGTAGCAATGCCTGGACCTCTAGTCCTAGAAGATCCATGTGTTTTGACATTGTGTGTTTTTGGTGGGACGTTTGGAGGGAATCTGAGAAATTCTATGCAATAACCATGCTGGATAATTGCAAGTACCCAAGTGTCTGTTATCTCCTCCCAATGTTTGTAAAAATTGCTTAGTCTCCCCCCCCCCACAGGTGTTGTGTTGGGGATTTGTGACTTGGAAGTCACTGTTTGTTTTGAGGAGTTTTGGGGCTCTGTAACTTCCCTCTATTCTTTTGGAATTGTCCCCCTCTATTGGCCCCGAAAACTTCCCCGCTGATATTGGCTTTGATAAGTGGGCCTTGTTTGAGAGGTTGTGGGTTCTGTAGCTTGTCCTCTAAACCCCCCTCTAAACTGTTTTGCGAAATGTGCCTCTGCTCTGTGGGGAGTAGAGTGCGCCCATGGCTTTGGCCGTATCAGTGTCTTTAAGTTTTGATAGCAGTGTCCACCTCCGGCCCAAACAACTGCTGTCCATTAAAAGGCATATTCAGCACGGCTTGTTGTATTTCCGGCTTGAATCCTGACGTACGCAACCATGCGTGTCTCCTTATTGTTACTGCAGTATTTACTGTCCTTGCAGCTGTATTTGCTGCATCCATTGCTGACCGTAGCTGATTGTTTGAGATACTTTGTCCTTCCTCCACCACTTGTTGTGCCCTTTTCTGGAACTCTTTGGGTAAGTGTTCTATGAAATGTTGCATTTCATCCCAATGAGCCCTATCATACCTTGCCAGAAGTGCTTGTGAATTGGCAATGCGCCATTGGTCTGCTGCTTGTGCTGCAACCCTTTTCCCTGCAGTGTCGAATTTGTGGCTCTCCTTGTCTGGAGGTGGTGCGTCTCCTGAGGTGTGAGAGTTTGCTCTCTTGCGAGCTGCCCCTACTACCACAGAGTCTGGTGTTAACTGCTACGTTATATACACAGGGTCTGTAGGCGGTGGCTTGTACTTTTTATCCACCCTTGGAGTTATGGCCCTGTCCTTCACCGGTTCCTGAAGCACCTGTTTGGAGTGTTTTAGCATTCCAGGTAGCATAGGTAAGCTCTGGTATTGGCTATGAGTGGAGGATAGTGTATTAAACAAAGTCATCCTCTATTGGTTCTGAATGCAAGGTGACATTATGAAAAGCCGCTGCTCTTGAGACCACCTGCGTGTAGGATGTACTGTCCTCAAGGTGGCGACGGTCTCGCTGGGTAACAGTCCGGGCTGTTATCCGATACCGGCGCATCGTAAAGGTCCCATGCATCGGGATCATCCTGAGTCATGGCAGTATGAGTTGGGGATTGCATCAGTGGTGGAGTGACTACCGGTGATGTGTGCATGGATGGTGGTGGAGATGGTGGCGGAGTTGTTTGTCTTGCCACCTTTGCCTGTGGCTGCTTGTCCTTTTTCTGAAAGGCAAGTCTTCTTTTCATTTTAATTGGGGGAAGAGTGCTTATCTTCCCTGTGTCCTTTTGAATGTGGATCCTCCTTTGTGTGTAGTCTGGCTCCATTGATTCTAGTTCTTGTCCGAACTTATGTCCTTGCATTTGGGAGGAAAATCCCTGTTCCTCTGTGTAGGAACCTGATTTCGGTTCAGAGGCTGGATGTTTCAGAATGGAAACCTTTTCGGTAGCCTTTTTCGGCTCCGACGACACTATTTTCGGCGTCGTAATCTCTCGGTGCTGACCCATTTCGGTGCCGAACTTGCTCTGAGCCGCTGTCTCCGACTCTAGATTGCTGTGTGCCGGTATCTCGACCGGAGTCGGATGACTTCGACACAAGCGTGCCCTTTTTCGGTGCCGATGATCGGTCACCTATTTTCCTGGTTAAGCCATGGCCTGTTGGCGGTGGCGTCCCCTGGGCTTTTGTGGTCTTCTCGTGAGTTTTATGTTTCGACGTCTTACTCATGGTTTTAGTCGTTTCTTCGGGGTCGAGCTCGTCTGAGTCAGACTCCTGGATGGAGAAGGTTTCTTCTTCCTCCTCCAAATGCCTTTGTCCTGTCAGCGCCGACGCCATTTGCAGTCTTCTCGCTTTTCGGTCTCTTAACGTCTTCCTCGACCGAAACACCCGACAGGCTTCACAAGTATCTTCTGTGTTCTGGAGACAAACACAAGTTACAGACCAGGTGCTGATCTGTATTCGGATACTTATTGTGACATTTTGGGCAGAAGCGGAATGGGGTCCGTTCCATCAGCCTTGAAGAGACGTGGCCGGGCAGACCAGGCCCCGACGGGGGATCGAAAAACCCCGAAGGGCCACTGGAGCTCTCAAAAAAGTCTGTCTATCTGTAATAACTAACCCGATGCCGAAAGCCAACAATACCGTCGATTTTTCCGAGATTCTAACTAACTTTCCGAACCGAAACACGGAGCGAAAAGGAATACGTCCGAACCCGATGGCGGACAAAAAACAATCTAAGGTGGAGTCGTAGCCCATGCGCAATGGAGCCGAGGAGGGAGGAGTCCTTCGGTCCCGTGACCAAAAAGACTTCTTCGAAGAAAAACAACTTGTAATACTCCGAGCCCAACACCAGGCAGCGGACTGTGCCAAACATGTGTATCTGCAGCAACATATGCCATCAAACATACATATACACATATATATACATATACACACACACACACACACACACACATATATATACACATATACACACACACATATATATATATATATATATATATATATATACATACATACACACACATACATACACACGCAGACAAGACAATGGTCCCAAATGCTGACGCTTTCCAATTTTCCCACATTAGGTCAGAATGAGAAATGAATGCAGGAGTAGCTAATGCTGCACATCAGCAAATGTCCTAAAGACAAGCTCCTCCCACTTCTGGCCATGAGGTTGCTATTCTACGAGTTGAACATGGTACTTAGTACAGAAACAGTTTTAGGCTCTGGAAATAGTGTACCCAATCCCATGACTAAATAGAAGCAGCTTTTAGACCACCCTCTGAAATTCACGAAAGGCTATTACGAAGCCTGAATGCTGCTGAATGAATAATGAAAATTTGAACTGCCCTTAGCATATCCAGAAAATTCCATGACCATGCCCTCAGGAGGAGTGGGAAAGAAGGCAAAGTGAAAATCCCATCAACACAAATGATTTTACTAGGGGTCTTAATTTTTTTTTTTTTTTTCTTCAAGACAGATCATGTGGTGCACAAGGAGGAACAACACTTAATTTTGTATTTATTGGGGGTAATGGGAAGGTTGATTGCACTGTCTGCAATAATCATACTTTTCAAGTACGAGTGCCTGCATTGAGCTTCACAGTGGTTTGTGGAATCATCTAGGCGTTATATGCCAGATGAGTGCATGTAAAGGAAAAGCTGACTCCCTCGAAAGAATCTACATGTACACGGGTTAATTTAGATAAAATTAAATTTACATCAGTTACATACTCATCTGGAAGAACTGCTCCATCATGCACTGTAAGTTTTCCCCCAATCCCATGACAAAGTTCCGGAGGAATGTCTGTTGGCTATGGAGGGGAAAAATAATTTTAGCAAACTAGGCTTTCTGCGGCACACATACATCAGAAGGAAACATCTATATTGTTTTAAGATGGCAGTTTGCCCAGCGTACCTCTGAAGTGTTAGTTCTGTACAGTTCACGGAGAAAGTCCCAAAGCTGGTGATTTTTCCCAACAAATATATGATCACTTCCCAGGCTATTTCGTCGCTCTTAAGGAAAAAAAAAAAAAAAAAAACATTCAAAGATGATCATATTTTAACACTAAACAGCAGCATAATCAGCGAAAGCATTTGTAGTGGACAAACTATTCCACATCAAAATGCTAAATGTGTGTTGGTGGAACCTTTAAGCCCCTTAAATCAGTTTCTTTTTTAAGACTTTCTACGTCAGAAGCACATAGCCACAAAGTACTGACCACTGGTATGTAAAAACGAGGGCCCTGAAAGGGGAAAAACCCTATACCTATAAAAGAGTTCAAAGAGCAGCGAGGCTGGATGGGCCGGTAAAGAGTCAACAGCTAGACTATCAGATGAACAAGTTACTTACCTTGAGTAACACCTTTTGTACTAGAGATTCTAGCCTCAGATTACCTAGCTTAGAATAGATACCCAACTAATACCTGCTTGGAGGAGGGTCTGTGAAACGATTACACAGTAAAAAGATCTGCAGGATCGAACAGGCAAAGTGCTGTCCCTATAAACCTGACTGTCCATGACGTAGTGCTTGGTAAAGGTGTGCAGAGAAGTTCATGTCCTAACCTGGCAGATGTCCAGCACCGGAATGCCGCATGCTACCTGTAAGGAAATGCCTCCTTGGCATGGTTACCCCCTGACTTTTTGCCTTTGCTGATGCTATGTTTTGAATTGAAAGTGTGCTGAGGCCTGCTAACCAGGCCCCAGCACCAGTGTTCTTTCCCTAACCTGTACTTTTGTTTACACAATTGGCACACCCTGGCATCCAGCTAAGTCCCTTGTAACTGGTACCCCTGGTACCAAGAGCCCTGATGCCAGGGAAGGGCTTTAAGGGCTGCAGCATATCTTATGCCACCCTGGTGACCCCTCACTCAGCACAGACACTGCTTGCCAGCTTGTGTGTGCTGGTGGGGAGAAAATGACTAAGTCGACATGGCACTCCCCTCAGGGTGCCATGCCAACCTCACACTGCCTATGCAGTATAGATAAGTCACCCCTCTAGCAGGCCCTACAGCCCTAAGGCAGGGTGCACTATACCATAGGTGAGGGCACCAGTGCATGAGCACTGGGCCCTTACAGTGTCTAAGCAAAACCTTAGACATTTTAAGTGCAGGGTAGCCATAAGAGTATATGGTCTGGGAGTCTGTCAAACACGAACTCCACAGCACCATAATGGCTACACTGAAAACTGGGAAGTTTGGTATCAAACTTCTCAGAACAATAAATGCACACTGATGCCAGTGTACATTTTATTGTAATATACACCCCAGAGGGCACCTTAGAGGTGCCCCCTGAAACATTAACCAACTACCCGTGTAGGCTGACTGGTTTTTAGCAGCCTGCCACACTCGAGACATGTTGCTGGCCACATGGGGAGAGTGCCTTTGTCACTCTGTGGCTAATAACAAAGCCTGCACTGGGTGGAGATGCTTATCACCTCCCCCTTGCAGGAGCTGTAACACCTGGCGGTGAGCCTCAAAGGCTCACCCCCTTTGTTACAGCACCACAGGGCATTCCACCTAGTGGAGTTGCCCGCCCCCTCCGGCAATGGACCCACTTTTGGCGGTAAGGTCAGAGGAGATAATGAGAAAAACAAGGAGGAGTCACTGACCAGCCAGGACAGCCCCTAAGGCAACCTGAGCTGAAGTGACTGACTTTTAGGAATCCTCCATCTTGCAGATGGAGGATCCCCCCCCAATAGGGATAGGAATGTGACCCCCTCCCCTTGGGAGGAGGCACAAAGAGGGTGTAGCCACCCTCAGGGCTAGTAGCCATTGGCTACTGCCCTCCCTGACCTAAACACCCCTAAATTCTGTATTTAGGGGCTCCCCTGAACCTAGGAACTCAGATTCCTGCAACCTAAGAAGAGGACTGCTGAGCTGAAAAACCCTGCAGAGAAGACTGAGACACCAACTGTTTTGGCCCCAGCCCTAGCGGCCCGTCTCCCCCCCCCCCCCCCCCCCCCCCTTCTGAAGAAACTGCTCCAGCGACGCTTTCCCCAGGACCAGCGACCTCTGAATCCTCAGAGGACTGCCCTGCTCTAAAAGGACCAAGAAACTCCAGAGAACAGCGGCCCTGTTCACCCAAGACTGCAACTTTGTTTCCAAAGGAGCAACTTGAAGACAAACTGCGTTTCCCGCCAGAAGCGTGAGACTTGCTACTCTGCACCAGACGCCCCCGGCTCGACTTGTGGAGAAACTTCAGGGAGGACTCCCCGGCGACTGCAAAACCGTGAGTAGCCAGAGTTGCCCCCCCCCCCTGAGCCCCCACAGCAACGCCTGCAGAGGGAATCCTGAGGTTCCCCCTGACCGCGACTGCCTGACTCCCAGATCCCGACGCCTGGAAAAGACCCTGCACCCGCAGCCCCCAGGACCTGAAAGATCTGAACTCCAGTGCAGGAGTGACCCCCAGGAGGCCCTCTCCCTTGCCCAGGTGGTGGCTACCCTGAGGAGCCCCCCTCTTGCCTGCATCGCTGAAAAGACCCCTTGGTCTCCCATTGATTCCAATTGAAAACCCGACGTGCGTTTGCACACTGCACCCGGCCGCCCCCGTGCTGCTGAGGTCGTACTCTGTGCTAACTTGTGTCCCCCCCCGGTGCCCTACAAAACCCCCCCCGGTCTGCCCTCCGAAGACTCGGGTACCTACCTGCTGGCAGACTGGAACCGGGGCACCCCCTTCTCCATTGAAGCCTATGCGTTTTGGGCACCACTTTGACCTCTGCACCTGACCGGCCCTGAGCTGCTGGTGTGGTAACTTTGGGGTTGCTCTGAACCCCCAACGGTGGGCTACCTTGGACCCAAACTTGAACCCCGTAGGTGGTTTACTTACCTGCAAAAACTAACAAACACTTACTCCCCCCAGGAACTGTTGAAAATTGCACTGTCTAGTTTTAAAATAGCTATATGTCATTTATGTGAAAACTATATGCTATTTTGCTAATTCAAAGTTCCAAAACCTGCAATACCTTTCATTTGAAGTATTACATGTAAATCTTGAACCTGTGGTTCTTAAAATAAAGAAAATATATTTTTTCTATACAAAAACCTATTGGCTGGATTTGTCTGAGTGTGTGTTCCTCATTTATTGCCTGTGTGTACAACAAATGCTTAACACTACTCCTTTGATAAGCCTACTGCTCGACCACACTACCACAAAATAGAGCATTAGTATTCTCTTTTTGCCACTATCTTACCTCTAAGGGGAACCCTTGGACTGTGCATACTATTCCTTACTTTGAAATAGTGCATAGAGCCAACTTCCTACACCCAGCTTTGCTCCTACTAGTCTTCTGAGGTTCTCCTAATTGTCTGCTGCCACCTTCTGCCCTCCTGCTGCTTGACTCACTCAAGCCCAGGAGGGCAGAACAAAGGATTTCCTTTGAGAGAGGGAGGTAACACCCTCTCCCTTGTAAATAGGTGTCACATGGCTTGGGAGGAGTTGCCTCCCCAAGCCACCATTTTGATTTGAAGGGCACATTTGGTGCCCTCCTTGCTTAATCCAGTTTACACCAGTCCAGGGACCCCACTGGTCCCTGCCATGGCATGAAACTGGACAATGGAATGGGGAGTGACCACTCCCCTGTCCATCACCACCCCAGGGGTCGGGCCCAGAGCTCCTCCCGGTGGGCACTTAATTACGCCATCTTGAATCCAAAGGTAGGCAGAGGGCCCCTGGGAGCATCTGAGTGGCCACGTAGGTGATGTCACAACCCCCTCAGACCATCAACCTGCTAGGTGACCAATCCCCCACCCTCTTGGGTGGGTCCTCAGATTCGATGTGCAACAATCCAGTAGAACTCCTCCATTATTTACTTCCATCTTCTGGACACTAGGACTGCAACTGGACCCTCCAGGAACTGACAATCTGCAACTCCAGCGACATCTCCACTCTACAACATTGATTCTCTGGCTCCTTCCAGCAACTGCAACATTTTTGTGGCTGTGCATCCTCTCAGGCCATGGAGTCTTCAGCCTGCGTAAGAAGGAATTTCCCCTGGAGTGAAAGTCACTCCTCTGCATCCACAGGTACCAACTGCAATGAAGACCAGCTGCATTGATCCTCTCCTCCGGAACTGTTTGGATCCTGCATCACAGGTGGTCCAGAGTGGTCCCCTTGGCCCTTTCTACCAGCTACCCAATTTTGGAGACGGTAAGTGTAGGAAGTTGGCTCTGTATATACTATCTCAAAGCGACCGAATGGGTGCACAGAGTCCAAGGGTTCCCCTTAGAGATTGCTAGAGGCAAAATTAGATAATTCTAATGCTCTATTTTGTGGTAGTGTGGTCTAGCAATAGGCTTATTAGAGGGTAGCGTTAAGCATTTGTTGTACACACACAGGCAATAAAATGAGGAAAACACACACTCAAAGACTTAACTCCAGGCCAATAGTTTTTATATAGAAAAATATATTTTCTTAATTTATTTTAGAACCACAAGATTCAAGATTTGAAGTAAATACATAAAGTGCAAGCTACTCCACACAGGTAAGTAAGGAACTTTGAATTAGAGCAGTAACATACACAGTATAGGTTAAAATGGCAATAAGCTTTTTTTAAAGTGGACAGTGCAAAAATCAACAGATCCTGGGGGAGGTAATTAAGGTTAAGTTTCTGAGTTAAGTAAAGCACCTACAAGTTCAGTTTCCTGGGCATAGACAGCCCACCGTTGGGGGTTCAAGGCAACCCCAAAGTCACTGCACCAGCAACACAGGGCCAGTCAGGTGCAGAGGTCAAAGGAGGGCCCAAAACACAGGCCCCTATGGAGAACAGGGGTGCTCCGGTTCCAGTCTGCCAACAGGTGTGGCAGCCCACAGCATATGGTGAACTTCGCTGCGTCCCTCCCATCAACAGCTTGGGAGGAGTATGGTCCAGAGATCAGCAACGTGGGAATCTTCTTCAGGTGTGCAGAGTGGGCCTCACTGCAACTCCTGTGCCTGCGGGTCACCTGTGGGGGCTGCCTCCTCTTGCGACTCTCCCAGCTGCTGAGGGTCACCTCAAACTCCCCCTCCTTGGGTCGAGTCCCCTGGACCTTGCTGGTCCTCTTCAGTCTTGCAAACCCTCTTCTCAGTCTCTTGAATTTACCAAGGCTTGGTGGTTTTACAGCACCACTGACTGCCTCACAACTGCTGATATGGAACGTCACTTGCATCACTTTAGAGCTCTTCTGCTCCTGTGCTGCACTGCTGCCTTTCTTCATCCACCATCAAACTGCTCCTGCAGCCACATAAGGGTGGGTAGTGGCTACTGCCACAGCCGGACACTCCAAGTCAAACTGGACGTGGTACCCTTCCTTTGCAGGTCCTCTTCTGTCAGGATCCACCTTTGGTTTCTTCCAGTTTTGTCTGGGTCTTGCAGGTTGTAAGGAAATGCCTCCTTGACATGGTTACCCCCTGACTTTTTGCCTTTGCTGATGCTAAGTTTTGATTTGAAAGTGTGCTGAGGCCTGCTAACCAGGCCCCAGCACCAGTCTTCTTTCCCTAACCTGTACTTTTGTTTTCACAATTGGCACACCCTGGCATCCAGGTAAGTCCCTTGTAACTGGTACCCCTGGTACCAAGGGCATTGATGCCAGGGAAGGTCTCTAAGGGATGCAGCATGTCTTATGCCACCCTGGGGACCCCTCACTCAGCACAGACACACTGCTTTCCAGCTTGTGTGTGCTGGTGAGGACCAACCGAGTAAGTCGACATGGCACTCCTCAGGGTGCCATGCCAACCTCACACTGCCTATGCAGTATAGATAAGTCACCCCTCTAGCAGGCCTTACAGCCCCCAAGGCAGGGTGCACTATACCATAGATGAGGGCACCAGTGCATGAGCACTGTGCCCCTACAGTGTCTAAGCAAAACCTTAGACATTGTAACTGCAGGGTAGCCATAAGAGTATATGGTCTGGGAGTCTGTCAAACACGAACTCCACAGCACCATAATGGCTACACTGAAAACTGGGAAGTTTGGTATCAAACTTCTCAGCACAATAAATGCACTGTTGCCAGTGTACATTTTATTGTAACATACACCCCAGAGGACACCTTAGAGGTGCCCCCTGAAACCTTAACCAACTACCTGTGTAGGCTGACTGGTTTTAGCAGCCTGCCACACTCAAGACATGTTGCTGGCCACATGGGGAGAGTGCCTTTGTCACTCTGTGGCTAGTAACAAAGCCTGTACTGGGTGGAGATGCTTATCACCTCCCCCTTGCAGGAATAACACCTGGCGGTGAGCCTCAAAGGCTCACCCCCTTTGTTACATCACCCCAGGGCATTCCAGCTAGTGGAGTTGCCCGCCCCCTCCGGCCACAGCCCCACTTTTGGCGGCAAGGCCGGAGGAGATAATGAGAAAAACAAGGAGGAGTCACTGGCCAGTCAGGACAGCCCATAAGGCAACATGAGCTGAAGTGACTGACTTTTAGAAATCCTCCATCTTGCAGATGGAGGATTCCCCCAATAGGGATAGGAATGTGACCCCCCCCTCCCCTTGGGAGGAGGCACAAAGAGGGTGTAGCCACCCCCAGGGCTAGTAGCCATTGGCTACTGCCCTCCCAGATATAAACACCCCTAAATTCTGTATTTAGGGGCTCCCTTGAACCTAGGAACACTGATTCCTGCAACCTAGGAAGAGGACTGCTGAGCTGAAAAACCCTGCAGAGAAGACTGAGACACCAACTGTTTTGGCCCCAGCTCTACCAGCCTGTCTCCCCACTTCTAAAGACACTGCTCCAGCGACGCTTTCCCCAGGACCAGCGACCTCTGAATCCTCAGAGGACTGCCCTGCTCTAGAAGGACCAAGAACCCCCGAGGACAGCGGCTCTGTTCACCCAAGACTGCAACTTTGTTTCAAAGGAGCAACTTTGAAACAACTTGTGCTTCCCGCCGGAAGCGTGAGACTTGCTACTCTGCACCCGACGCCCCCGGCTCGACTTGTGGAGAAACACTTCAGGGAGGACTCCCCGGCGACTGCAAGACCGTGAGTAGCCAGAGTTGTCCCCCCTGAGCCCCCACAGCGACGCCTGCAGAGGGAATCCAGAGGCTTCCCCTGACCGCGACTGCCTGTCTCCTGGTAAAGACTGCACCCGCAGCCCCCAGGACCTGAAGGATCCGAACTCCAGTGCAGGAGTGACCCCCAGGAGGAATTGCCCAGGTGGTGGCTACCCCGAGGAACCCCCCTTGCCTGCATCGCTGAAGAGACCCCTTGGTCTCCCACTGATTTCTATTGGAAGGCAGACCAGGGAGGTTTTGTAGGGCACCGGGGGGGGACACAAGTCCACACAGAAAGTACACCCTCAGCGGCACGGGGGCGGCCGGGTGCAGTGTGCAAACACGCGTCAGGTTGGTAATTGAAATCAATGGCAGACAAAGGGGTCTCTTCAGCGATGCAGGCAGGCAAGGGGGTGTGGGGGGGGATCTCCTCGGGGTAGCCACCACCTGGGCAAGGGAGAGGGCCACCTGGGGGTCACTCCTGCACTGGAGTTCGGATCCTTCAGGTCCTGGGGGGCTGCGGGTGCAGTGTCCCTACCAGGCGTCGGGTTCTTAGAAGCAGGCAGTCGCGGTCAGGGGGAGCCTCGGAATTCCCTCTGCAGGCGTCGCGGTGGGGGCTCAGGGGGGCAACTCTGGCTACTCACGGTCTCGCAGTCGCCGGGGAGTCCCCCCTGAAGTGATTGTTCTCCACAAGTCGAGCTGGGGGCGTCGGGTGCAGAGTGCCAAGTCTCATGCTTCCGGCGGGAAACATGAGTTGTTTCAAAGTTGCTTCTTTGTTGCAAAGTTGCAGTCTTTGGTGAACAGAGCCTGCTGTCCTCGGGAGTTCTTGGTCTTTCTAGATGCAGGGCAGTCCTCTGAGGATTCAGAGGTCGCTGGTCACTGTGGAAAGCGTCGCTGGAGCAGTGTCTTTAGAAGTGGGGAGACAGGCCAGTAGAGCTGGGGCCAAAGCAGTTGGTGTCTGTCTTCTCTGCAGGGTTTTTCAGCTTAGCAGTCCTCTTAGGTTGCAGGAATCTGAGTTCCTAGGTTCTGGGGAGCCCCTAAATACTAAATTTAGGGGTGTGTTCAGGTCTGGGGGGTTAGTAGCCAATGGCTACTAGCCCGGAGGGTGGCTACACCCTCTTTGTGCCTCCCGAGGGGGCACATTCCTATTGGGGGAAATCCGCAAGATGGAGGATTCCTAAAGTCAGAGTCACCTCAGGATGCCTTAGGGGGCTGTCCTGACTGGCCAGTGACTCCTCCTTGTTTTTCTCATTATCTCCTCCGGCCTTGCCGCCAAAAGTGGGGCCGTGGCCAGAGGGGGCGGGCAACTCCACTAGCTGGAATGCCCTGGGGTGCTGTAACAAAGGGGGTGAGCCTTTGAGGCTCACCGCCAGGTGTTACAGTTCCTGCAGGGGGAGAGGATAAGCATCTCCACCCAGTACAGGCTTTGTTACTAGCCACAGAGTGACAAAGGCACTCTCCCCATGTGGCCAGCAACATGTCTCGTGTGGCAGGCTGCTAAAACTAGTCTGCCTTCACGGATAGTCGGTTAAGGTTTCAGGGGGCACCTCTAAGGTGCCCTCTGGGGTGTATGCTACAATAAAATGTACACTGGCATCAGTGTGCATTTATTGTGCTGAGAAGTTTGATACCAAACTTCCCAGTTTTCAGTGTAGCCATTATGGTGCTGTGGAGTTCGTGCATGACAGACTCCCAGACCATATACTCTTATGGCTACCCTGCACTTACGTCTAAGGTTTTGCTTAGACACTGTAGGGGCATAGTGCTCATGCACTTATGCCCTCACCTATGGTATAGTGCACCCTGCCTTAGGGCTGTAAGGCCTGCTAGAGGGGTGACTTATCTATGCCATGGGCAGTGGGAGGTTGGCATGGCGCCCTGAGGGGAGTGCCATGTCGACTTAGTCTTTTTATCCCAACTAGCACACACAAGCTGGCAAGCAGTGTCTGTGCTGAGTGAGGGGTCCCCAGGGTGGCATAAGATATGCTGCAGCCCTTAGAGACCTTCCCTGGCATCAGGGCCCTTGGTACCAGGGGTACCAGTTACAAGGGACTTACCTGGATGCCAGGGTGTGCCAATTGTGGAAACAAAAGTACAGGTTAGGGAAAGAACACTGGTGCTGTGGCCTGGTTAGCAGGCCTCAGCACACTTTCAAATCAAAACTTAGCATCAGCAAAGGCAAAAAGTCAGGGGGTAACCATGCCAAGGAGGCATTTCCTTACAACCAGACCAAAAGTTATTACAAAGGACTTGGATATTCTTGATTAGGGGCACTCAGAGCAGGCTCAGGCCTATTACCATGCAATGGACTTTTCCATTCGCAGACTGTCCTACAAAATATGCATTTGTGTCAAATTAAATTAACGGCAATACTAGTTCACTGCCCATCAAATTAAGGCAAGAGAAATGAATCTAGAATCATGCAAATTCCATAATCAAGTGTGAGTGGGTGTAAGGAAATGCCTCCTTGGCATGGTTGCCCCCTGACTTTTTGCCTTTGCTGATGCTATGTTTACAATTGAAAGTGTGCTGAGGCCTGCTAACCAGGCCCCAGCACCAGTGTTCTTTCCCTAACCTGTACTTTTGTATCCACAATTGGCAGACCCTGGCATCCAGATAAGTCCCTTGTAACTGGTACTTCTAGTACCAAGGGCCCTGATGCCAAGGAAGGTCTCTAAGGGATGCAGCATGTCTTATGCCACCCTGGAGACCTCTCACTCAGCACAGACACACTGCTTGCCAGCTTGTGTGTGCTAGTGAGGACCAAACGAGTAAGTCGACATGGCACTCCCCTCAGGGTGCCATGCCAGCCTCTCACTGCCTATGCAGTATAGGTAAGACACCCCTCTAGCAGGCCTTACAGCCCTAAGGCAGGGTGCACTATACCATAGGTGAGGGTACCAGTGCATGAGCATGGTACCCCTACAGTGTCTAAACAAAACCTTAGACCTTGTAAGTGCAGGGTAGCCATAAGAGTATATGGTCTGGGAGTCTGTCAAACACGAACTCCACAGCACCATAATGGCTGCACTGAAAACTGGGAAGTTTGGTATCAAACTTCTCAGCACAATAAATGCACACTGATGCCAGTGTACATTTTATTGTAAAATACACCACAGAGGGCACCTTAGAGGTGCCCCCTGAAACTTAACCGACTGTCTGTGTAGGCTGACTAGTTCCAGCAGCCTGCCACACCAGAGACATGTTGCTGGCCCCATGGGGAGAGTGCCTTTGTCACTCTGAGGCCAGTAACAAAGCCTGCACTGGGTGGAGATGCTAACACCTCCCCCAGGCAGGAGCTGTGACACCTGGCGGTGAGCCTCAAAGGCTCACCCCTTTGTCACAGCCCAGCAGGGCACTCCAGCTTAGTGGAGTTGCCCGCCCCCTCCGGCCACGGCCCCCACTTTTGGCGGCAAGGCTGGAGGGAACAAAGAAAGCAACAAGGAGGAGTCACTGGCCAGTCAGGACAGCCCCTAAGGTGTCCTGAGCTGAGGTGACTCTGACTTTTAGAAATCCTCCATCTTGCAGATGGAGGATTCCCCCAATAGGGTTAGGATTGTGACCCCCTCCCCTTGGGAGGAGGCACAAAGAGGGTGTACCCACCCTCAGGGCTAGTAGCCATTGGCTACTAACCCCCCAGACCTAAACACGCCCTTAAATTTAGTATTTAAGGGCTACCCTGAACCCTAGAAGATTAGATTCCTGCAACTACAAGAAGAAGGACTGCCTAGCTGAAAAACCCCTGCAGAGGAAGACCAGAAGACGACAACTGCCTTGGCTCCAGAAACTCACCGGCCTGTCTCCTGCCTTCCAAAGATCCTGCTCCAGCGACGCCTTCCAAAGGGACCAGCGACCTCGACATCCTCTGAGGACTGCCCCTGCTTCGAAAAGACAAGAAACTCCCGAGGACAGCGGACCTGCTCCAAGAAAGGCTGCAACTTTGTTTCCAGCAGCTTTAAAGAACCCTGCAAGCTCCCCGCAAAAGGCGTGAGACTTGCAACACTGCACCCGGCGACCCCGACTCGGCTGGTGGCGATCCAACACCTCAGGAGGGACCCCAGGACTACTCTAAGACTGTGAGTACAAAAACCTGTCCCCCCTGAGCCCCCACAGCGCCGCCTGCAGAGGGAATCCCGAGGCTTCCCCTGACCGCGACTCTTTGAATCCTAAGTCCCGACACCTGGGAGAGACCCTGCACCCGCAGCCCCCAGGACCTGAAGGACCGGACTTTCACTGGAGGAGTGACCCCCAGGAGTCCCTCTCCCTTGCCCAAGTGGAGGTTTCCCCGAGGAACCCCCCCCTTGCCTGCCTGCAGCGCTGAAGAGATCCCGAGATCTCTCATAGACTAACATTACAAACCCGACGCCTGTTCCTACACTGCACCCGGCCGCCCCCGCGCTGCTGAGGGTGAAATTTCTGTGTGGACTTGTGTCCCCCCCGGTGCCCTACAAAACCCCCCTGGTCTGCCCTCCGAAGACGCGGGTACTTACCTGCAAGTAGACCGGAACCGGGGCACCCCCTTCTCTCCATTCTAGCCTATGTGTTTTGGGCACCACTTTGAACTCTGCACCTGACCGGCCCTGAGCTGCTGGTGTGGTGACTTTGGGGTTGCTCTGAACCCCCAACGGTGGGCTACCTTGGACCAAGAACTAAGCCCTGTAAGTGTCTTACTTACCTGGTTAACCTAACAAATACTTACCTCCCCTAGGAACTGTGAAAATTGCACTAAGTGTCCACTTTTAAAACAGCTATTTGTGAATAACTTGAAAAGTATACATGCAATTTTGATGATTTGAAGTTCCTAAAGTACTTACCTGCAATACCTTTCGAATGAGATATTACATGTAGAATTTGAACCTGTGGTTCTTAAAATAAACTAAGAAAAGATATTTTTCTATACAAAAACCTATTGGCTGGATTTGTCTCTGAGTGTGTGTACCTCATTTATTGTCTATGTGTATGTACAACAAATGCTTAACACTACTCCTTGGATAAGCCTACTGCTCGACCACACTACCACAAAATAGAGCATTAGTATTATCTATTTTTACCACTATTTTACCTCTAAGGGGAACCCTTGGACTCTGTGCATGCTATTCCTTACTTTGAAATAGCACATACAGAGCCAACGTCCTACATTGGTGGATCAGCGGTGGGGTACAAGACTTTGCATTTGCTGGACTACTCAGCCAATACCTGATCACACGACAAATTCCAAAATTGTCATTAGAAATTGATTTTTGCAATTTGAAAAGTTTTCTAAATTCTTAAAAGACCTGCTAGGGCCTTGTGTTAGATCCTGTTTAGCATTTCTTTTAGAGTTTAAAAGTTTGTAAAAGTTTGAATTAGATTCTAGAACCAGTTTGAGTTTCTTAAAAAGTATTCCAACTTTTAGAAGCATAATGTCTAGCACAGATGTGAATGTGGTGGAACTCGACACCACACCTTACCTCCATCTACAGATGAGAGAGCTAAGGTCACTCTGTAAACTAAAGAAAATAGCAATGGGCCCCAAACCTACCAAAGTACAGCTCCAGGAGCTTTTGGCAGAGTTTGAAAAGGCCAACCCCTCTGAGGATGGCAACTCAGAGGATGAAGATAGTGACTTGGAGGGAAATTCCCCCCCTCCAGTCCTACTTAGGGAGAGCAGGGCTTCTCAAGCCCTGACTCCACAAATAATAGTCAGAGATGCTGGTTCCCTCACAGGAGGGACCAACAACTCTGAAATCACTGAGGATAACTCCAGTGAAGAGGACATCCAGTTAGCCAGGATGGCCAAAAGATTGGCTTTGGAAAGACAGATCCTAGCCATAGAGAGGGAAAGACAAGAGATGGGCCTAGGACCCATCAATGGTGGCAGCAACATAAATAGGGTCAGAGATTCTCCTGACATGTTGAAAATCCCCAAAGGGATTGTAACTAAATATGAAGATGGTGATGACATCACCAAATGGTTCACAGCTTTTGAGAGGGCTTGTGTAACCAGAAAAGTGAACAGATCTCACTGGGGTGCTCTCCTTTGGGAAATGTTCACAGGAAAGTGTAGGGATAGACTCCTCACACTCTCTGGACAAGATGCAGAATCTTATGACCTCATGAAGGGTACCCTGATTGAGGGCTTTGGATTCTCCACTGAGGAGTACAGGATTAGGTTCAGGGGGGCTCAAAAATCCTCGAGCCAGACCTGGGTTGACTTTGTTGACTACTCAGTGAAAACACTAGATGGTTGGATTCAAGGCAGTGGTGTAAGTAATTATGATGGGCTGTACAATTTATTTGTGAAAGAACACCTGTTAAGTAATTGTTTCAATGATAAACTGCATCAGCATCTGGTAGACCTAGGACCAATTTCTCCCCAAGAATTGGGAAAGAAGGCGGACCATTGGGTCAAGACAAGGGTGTCCAAGACTTCAACAGGGGGTGACCAAAAGAAAGGGGTCACGAAGACTCCCCAGCAGAAGGGTGATGAGACAACCAAAACTAAAAATAGTAAAGAGTCTTCCACAGGCCCCCAAAAACCTGCACAGGAGGGTGGGCCCAGAGCCTCTTCACAAAACAATGGGTACAAGGGTAAAAACTTTGATCCCAAAAAGGCCTGGTGTCATAGCTGTAAACAGCATGGACACCAAACTGGAGACAAGGCCTGTCCCAAGAAAGGTTCCACTCCAAACTCCCATCCAGGTAACACTGGTATGGCTAGTCTCCAAGTGGGATCAACAGTGTGCCCAGAGCAAATCAGGGTCCACACTGAAGCTACTCTAGTTTCTGAGGGTGGGGTGGATTTAGCCACACTAGCTGTCTGGCCGCCTAACATGCAAAAATACAGACAGCAACTCTTAATTAATGGGACTAGAATAGAGGGCCTGAGGGATACAGGTGCCAGTGTCACCATGGTGACAGAGAAACTGGTTTCCCCTGGCCAATACCTGACTGGAAAAACTTACACAGTCACCAACGCTGACAATCAGAGAAAAGTACATCCCATGGCAATGGTTACTTTAGAATGGGGAGGGGTCAATGGCCTGAAGCAGGTGGTGGTCTCCTCAAATATCCCAGTGGACTGTCTGCTTGGAAATGACCTGGAGTCCTCAGCATGGGCTGAGGTAGAGCTAAAAACCCATGCAGCAATGCTGGGTATCCCTGAACTGGTGTGTGTGAAAACAAGAGCACAATGCAAGGCACAGGGTGAAAAAGTAGAGCTGGAGTCTGGAAAAATGGCCCAGCCTACCAAGAGAACAGGAAAGTCAGTTGGGAAACCAACTGCAACACAGCAAAAGAAAGGGAACCTCTCTTCTCAGGAAGAAGTTCTGCCCTCTGAGGGAACTGAGCCTTTGGAGCTTGAACCTTATCAGGTTGAGCTCTTAGGCCCAGGGGGACCCTCAAGGGAGGAGCTGTGTAAGGGACAAGAAACCTGTCCCTCTCTTGAAGGCCTTAGGCAGCAAGCTGCTGAAGAGTCCAAAGGCAAGAAAAATGGAACACATAGGGTCTATTGGGAAGATGGGCTCCTGTACACTGAGGCCAGAGACCCCAAACCTGGTGCCACTAGGAGAGTGGTAGTGCCTCAGCTGTTCAGAGAGTTCATCCTAACATTGGCCCATGACATTCCCCTTGCTGGACATTTGGGACAAACCAAGACGTGGGAGAGGTTAGTCAACCACTTCTACTGGCCCAATATGTCCAACATGGTTAAGGAGTTTTGCCTCTCCTGCCCCACCTGTCAAGCCAGTGGTAAGACAGGTGGGCATCCAAAGGCCCCCCTCATTCCACTTCCTGTGGTGGGGGTGCCCTTTGAAAGAGTGGGTGTGGACATAGTTGGTCCACTGGAACCTCCCACAGCCTCAGGAAATATGTATATCCTGGTAGTAGTGGATCATGCTACCAGGTATCCTGAAGCTATTCCCCTTAGGTCGACTACTGCCCCTGCAGTAGCCAAGGCCCTCATTGGTATCTTTACCAGAGTGGGTTTCCCTAAGGAGGTGGTGTCTGACAGAGGTACCAACTTCATGTCAGCATACCTAAAGCACATGTGGAATGAGTGTGGAGTGACTTATAAATTCACTACACCTTACCATCCACAAACTAATGGCTTAGTTGAGAGATTCAACAAGACATTAAAGGGCATGATCATGGGGCTCCCAGAAAAACTCAAAAGGAGATGGGATGTCCTCCTGCCATGTCTGCTTTTCGCTTACAGGGAGGTACCACAGAAGGGAGTAGGGTTCTCACCCTTTGAACTTCTGTTTGGTCATCCTGTAAGGGGACCACTTGCCCTTGTTAAAGAAGGCTGGGAGAGACCTCTCCATGAGCCTAAACAGGACATAGTGGACTATGTACTTGGCCTTCGCTCTAGAATGGCAGAGTACATGGAAAAGGCAACCAAAAACCTTGAGGCCAGCCAACAACTCCAGAAGTTTTGGTATGACCAAAAGGCTGCACTGGTTGAGTTCCAACCAGGGCAGAAAGTCTGGGTTCTGGAGCCTGTGGCTCCCAGGGCACTCCAGGACAAATGGAGTGGCCCTTACCCAGTGCTAGAGAGGAAGAGTCAGGTCACCTACCTGGTGGACCTGGGCACAAGCAGGAGCCCCAAGAGGGTGATCCATGTGAACCGCCTTAAGCTCTTCCATGACAGGGCTGATGTGAATCTGTTAATGGTAACAGATGAGGATCAGGAGGCAGAGAGTGAACCTCTCCCTGATCTTCTGTCATCAGACCCAAAAGATGGCACAGTAGATGGAGTGATCTACTCAGACACCCTCTCTGGCCAACAGCAGGCTGATTGTAGGAGAGTCCTACAACAGTTTCCTGAGCTTTTCTCCCTAACCCCTGGTCAGACACACCTGTGTACCCATGATGTGGACACAGGAGACAGCATGCCTGTCAAGAACAAAATCTTCAGACAGTCTGACCATGTTAAGGAAAGCATCAAGATGGAAGTCCACAAGATGCTGGAATTGGGAGTGATTGAGCGCTCTGACAGCCCCTGGGCTAGCCCAGTGGTCTTAGTCCCCAAACCTCACACCAAAGATGGAAAGAAAGAGATGAGGTTTTGTGTGGACTACAGAGGGCTCAACTCTGTCACCAAGACAGATGCCCATCCAATTCCAAGAGCTGATGAGCTCATTGATAAGTTAGGTGCTGCCAAATTTCTAAGTACCTTTGACTTGACAGCAGGGTACTGGCAAATAAAAATGGCGCCTGGAGCAAAAGAAAAGACAGCATTCTCCACACCTGATGGGCATTATCAGTTTACTGTTATGCCCTTTGGTTTAAAGAATGCCCCTGCCACCTTCCAAAGGTTGGTGAATCAAGTCCTTGCTGGCTTGGAGTCCTTTAGCACAGCTTATCTTGATGATATTGCTGTCTTTAGCTCCACCTGGCAGGATCACCTGGTCCACCTGAAGAAGGTTTTGAAGGCTCTGCAATCTGCAGGCCTCTCTATCAAGGCATCCAAATGCCAGATAGGGCAGGGAACTGTGGTTTACTTGGGCCACCTTGTAGGTGGAGGCCAAGTTCAGCCACTCCAACCCAAGATCCAGACCATTCTGGACTGGGTAGCTCCAAAAACCCAGACTCAAGTCAGGGCATTCCTTGGCTTGACTGGGTACTACAGGAGGTTTGTGAAGGGATATGGATCCATTGTGACAGCCCTCACTGAGCTCACCTCCAAGAAAATGCCCAAGAAAGTGAACTGGACTGTGGACTGCCAACAGGCCTTTGACACCCTGAAACAAGCAATGTGCTCAGCACCAGTTCTCAAAGCTCCAGATTATTCTAAGCAGTTCATTGTGCAGACTGATGCCTCTGAACATGGGATAGGGGCAGTTTTGTCCCAAACAAATGATGATGGCCTTGACCAGCCTGTTGCTTTCATTAGCAGGAGGTTACTCCCCAGGGAGCAGCGTTGGAGTGCCATTGAGAGGGAGGCCTTTGCTGTGGTTTGGTCCCTGAAGAAGCTGAGACCATACCTCTTTGGGACTCACTTCCTAGTTCAAACTGACCACAGACCTCTCAAATGGCTGATGCAAATGAAAGGTGAAAATCCTAAACTGTTGAGGTGGTCCATCTCCCTACAGGGAATGGACTTTATAGTGGAACACAGACCTGGGACTGCCCATGCCAATGCAGATGGCCTTTCCAGGTTCTTCCACTTAGAAAATGAAGACTCTCTTGGGAAAGGTTAGTCTCATCCTCTTTCGTTTGGGGGGGGGTTGTGTAAGGAAATGCCTCCTTGGCATGGTTGCCCCCTGACTTTTTGCCTTTGCTGATGCTATGTTTACAATTGAAAGTGTGCTGAGGCCTGCTAACCAGGCCCCAGCACCAGTGTTCTTTCCCTAACCTGTACTTTTGTATCCACAATTGGCAGACCCTGGCATCCAGATAAGTCCCTTGTAACTGGTACTTCTAGTACCAAGGGCCCTGATGCCAAGGAAGGTCTCTAAGGGATGCAGCATGTCTTATGCCACCCTGGAGACCTCTCACTCAGCACAGACACACTGCTTGCCAGCTTGTGTGTGCTAGTGAGGACCAAACGAGTAAGTCGACATGGCACTCCCCTCAGGGTGCCATGCCAGCCTCTCACTGCCTATGCAGTATAGGTAAGACACCCCTCTAGCAGGCCTTACAGCCCTAAGGCAGGGTGCACTATACCATAGGTGAGGGTACCAGTGCATGAGCATGGTACCCCTACAGTGTCTAAACAAAACCTTAGACCTTGTAAGTGCAGGGTAGCCATAAGAGTATATGGTCTGGGAGTCTGTCAAACACGAACTCCACAGCACCATAATGGCTGCACTGAAAACTGGGAAGTTTGGTATCAAACTTCTCAGCACAATAAATGCACACTGATGCCAGTGTACATTTTATTGTAAAATACACCACAGAGGGCACCTTAGAGGTGCCCCCTGAAACTTAACCGACTGTCTGTGTAGGCTGACTAGTTCCAGCAGCCTGCCACACCAGAGACATGTTGCTGGCCCCATGGGGAGAGTGCCTTTGTCACTCTGAGGCCAGTAACAAAGCCTGCACTGGGTGGAGATGCTAACACCTCCCCCAGGCAGGAGCTGTGACACCTGGCGGTGAGCCTCAAAGGCTCACCCCTTTGTCACAGCCCAGCAGGGCACTCCAGCTTAGTGGAGTTGCCCGCCCCCTCCGGCCACGGCCCCCACTTTTGGCGGCAAGGCTGGAGGGAACAAAGAAAGCAACAAGGAGGAGTCACTGGCCAGTCAGGACAGCCCCTAAGGTGTCCTGAGCTGAGGTGACTCTGACTTTTAGAAATCCTCCATCTTGCAGATGGAGGATTCCCCCAATAGGGTTAGGATTGTGACCCCCTCCCCTTGGGAGGAGGCACAAAGAGGGTGTACCCACCCTCAGGGCTAGTAGCCATTGGCTACTAACCCCCCAGACCTAAACACGCCCTTAAATTTAGTATTTAAGGGCTACCCTGAACCCTAGAAGATTAGATTCCTGCAACTACAAGAAGAAGGACTGCCTAGCTGAAAAACCCCTGCAGAGGAAGACCAGAAGACGACAACTGCCTTGGCTCCAGAAACTCACCGGCCTGTCTCCTGCCTTCCAAAGATCCTGCTCCAGCGACGCCTTCCAAAGGGACCAGCGACCTCGACATCCTCTGAGGACTGCCCCTGCTTCGAAAAGACAAGAAACTCCCGAGGACAGCGGACCTGCTCCAAGAAAGGCTGCAACTTTGTTTCCAGCAGCTTTAAAGAACCCTGCAAGCTCCCCGCAAAAGGCGTGAGACTTGCAACACTGCACCCGGCGACCCCGACTCGGCTGGTGGCGATCCAACACCTCAGGAGGGACCCCAGGACTACTCTAAGACTGTGAGTACAAAAACCTGTCCCCCCTGAGCCCCCACAGCGCCGCCTGCAGAGGGAATCCCGAGGCTTCCCCTGACCGCGACTCTTTGAATCCTAAGTCCCGACACCTGGGAGAGACCCTGCACCCGCAGCCCCCAGGACCTGAAGGACCGGACTTTCACTGGAGGAGTGACCCCCAGGAGTCCCTCTCCCTTGCCCAAGTGGAGGTTTCCCCGAGGAACCCCCCCCTTGCCTGCCTGCAGCGCTGAAGAGATCCCGAGATCTCTCATAGACTAACATTACAAACCCGACGCCTGTTCCTACACTGCACCCGGCCGCCCCCGCGCTGCTGAGGGTGAAATTTCTGTGTGGACTTGTGTCCCCCCCGGTGCCCTACAAAACCCCCCTGGTCTGCCCTCCGAAGACGCGGGTACTTACCTGCAAGTAGACCGGAACCGGGGCACCCCCTTCTCTCCATTCTAGCCTATGTGTTTTGGGCACCACTTTGAACTCTGCACCTGACCGGCCCTGAGCTGCTGGTGTGGTGACTTTGGGGTTGCTCTGAACCCCCAACGGTGGGCTACCTTGGACCAAGAACTAAGCCCTGTAAGTGTCTTACTTACCTGGTTAACCTAACAAATACTTACCTCCCCTAGGAACTGTGAAAATTGCACTAAGTGTCCACTTTTAAAACAGCTATTTGTGAATAACTTGAAAAGTATACATGCAATTTTGATGATTTGAAGTTCCTAAAGTACTTACCTGCAATACCTTTCGAATGAGATATTACATGTAGAATTTGAACCTGTGGTTCTTAAAATAAACTAAGAAAAGATATTTTTCTATACAAAAACCTATTGGCTGGATTTGTCTCTGAGTGTGTGTACCTCATTTATTGTCTATGTGTATGTACAACAAATGCTTAACACTACTCCTTGGATAAGCCTACTGCTCGACCACACTACCACAAAATAGAGCATTAGTATTATCTATTTTTACCACTATTTTACCTCTAAGGGGAACCCTTGGACTCTGTGCATGCTATTCCTTACTTTGAAATAGCACATACAGAGCCAACGTCCTACAGTGGGTTTCAATACTATTGTTATTTTTCCATCCCTAGTCACTCAATTTACAACCAAAGACTTTGTGAAGCAAATGTCAAATTTCCTTTGGAACAATTACAAGGATTTAATTCAAGATTAACTTAAAAAGATCAGGAGTGCATGAAAGGCAAGTACAAGGAAGCTAGAAAAACAGTATCACAAGCAATAAGGCTTCTTACTTTCCTCAGAAGTGAGGTCTGGGTAAACTTCTGCAAGGGCGGCTCTCAGGCGACGTTCATCAACAAATGGCAAAAGAGCTACACCTAAAGAGGAAAAAAAACAAATATCTGAGTGAGATAAACAGATAGATGGCTTTATGAAGTAGGTTGTTCTTTGCATATCCAAGTTCATTTACATTGCAAGGAACAATTTGCGTCCAATAATTTTCTAGACCGTTCAAATCTAACCAACATTTATCCATATTTAAACTATCTGGGCTAACAATTAGCAAAAGGTGAACTCCCCTACCACTGCTCTTTTTTTGCCAAATTGTGTGTAGGCTTGGGTACACCACAAAAATTAACAGTTAAGAACTGGCACATAAGTATACTTATTTCCATGCACATATGTGCACCCTCGAGGCTAGTGCTTTACAAATTTTTCATAAGGGAAGTCATAGCTTGTTAGGCAAACTACTTGAGCAGCAAGTCAAACACCCAGAGAAATGTGCAACACACACTGTGTAACAAATACATGCAATTCAGTCAGAATGAGAATTTCCGTCCAAACCAATGTGTGTTCAGAATATAAAAACTGAATACGAAAAAAGCTACAAAAATAAAGATAATTGGTTCTGGGGTTTAGATGTTCAAAATAAAAATCCAATGCCAGAAGGCTCCACAGTAATATGCTTGCACATTGCAACTCAAATATATGTAAATTATGGTAAGGTTGTGGTAGACAATAAAACGTCAAGGCAAACTGAGGTCCACTGGCGAGTCACGTTCAAACAGACGTTGGGGGCTCACATTAGGCAATTATACCTTCATGCCTTCACACATACTTTTCACGGACAATCAATTCTTGTGCAATCTCTTTCCGATTTATTTTTTGGGGGAAAACGTAGTGCTATTTCTCAACACTTTTCCATCCAGAGCCAGGATTTGATACTGTATTAATGTTCGGTTTGACTATTTACTTGGCAAAATATTGAAATAAATGGAAAGTCTGGATTACAAGGCAAATTCTATCTTCAGTCAATTTGTTTTGTAGATAATGTCTTACAATTTGTATTCTCAGATTTTAGTATTACAGTACAGCGGTTTGTCTCTTCTCTATGTATTAGACAGACTAAGCTCCTGAAGCTAGTATTGCTGCTGCACCACAAATCAAGACTATTTGTCTTTATCAATGACCACTTCATATTTTTTTTTATGGTTTTCTTGCAGGTTAGATATCACAATGTCAAATTTGCAGTGTTTGGTCAGATGATTAACAACGAACAGTGTTTGCATTTATGCATAATCCCTCATCACATTTTTCTACACTTCTAGTTGGGATTATAACCAACACTAATCCTTCACACTATTCAAAGATGGCCGCCTTGTAACAGTCCCTTTTTCTGCCCTTCCTTAGTTTTTAGCACATATTTCCTCCCCCTTATTTGCAGGGCTTATAACAGGCACTCTCCTGCTCCGTATTTATTCCAGGGAGCATGGAGAGGGTAGGACTACTTGACCGCTGCTCAGGAGAAAGTATTGAGTATACATTTCTGTTTTAAAAAAAAAAGCTCTCCACTTTACGCCTACTTGGAGCAGGTGGGCCCAATTTGCTATTGGTAACCTCGTGCCGACAACTTAGAAGTGTTGGTTTGGGGGAAGCAGTAAGAATGTCATAACACTGCATTATCAACGGGATATTACAGTCTCATGGGACTTGTTCATGTAGCAACAATGCTTGCTCCTAAATCCATCCACCCCGCCCCCACCTCCCAAACAAACCACACACAAACACTGGTCACCGCTACTCAGTGTGTTTTTTATGCTCCACATGTGGGGGTTTCAAACAGGGGAATGATTTGCAGGACTATAGTCAGTATTTCAAACGAACTCACGGCCAGAATCCCAGTCTATGCCTTATATGATTGGGTCAGCATAATGAGTTTAGACAAACTAACTGGAAGGAGTTATACTGGGGCCAAACAAATAACATCGACAGTATCGTAACTTTCTCTGTTTTAACATTTTAAAGCAGTATTTGGTGAATGCAGATTTTTGCCCTTTTAACAGTCTGATGCGAATTTTCCGCAAACAGGCTCTAATGTGTTAGATTAGAGAGGCAATTAGCTGGTGGGAGCAGTCACTGGGGTAATTATAAACCAGCTGAGAACTACGAACAGGCCTTGATTTTTATTTGCGTTACTTCACAACTACTGAGATAAAGTGGTGGGAGCGGTCTTACTGGGGTCATATTACACCATCTGTGAGCTGCTACAGACAAACTTTGATTCTCAATGTTCCTGCAGCAGAGACAGACTGGAGGAACACAACTACCATTCTATTCAGTATTATACTAAACATGATTTTAATGGGACATGACATTATTGAAACACTCAATTTTGTCTCAAAATCAACATGCATTTTTATTTTTAGGTGTGGAGAGAATTCTACAAGTAGCAAAGGAGCTAGGGTGAACATGATACATTTATTCATTTACTCTGCGTTGGTTTCCCTTATTTTGAGTTGATTTATTTACTAGGAAAGCAGCAAGTGCCCATGCCATCCCCAAGGGGTCTGTACCGCATACTAGAGGGCAAGATTTATTCTGTGGGTGTGTTTGTGCTGCCGGTGGGTGTAAAACATGCAAAGCATCCTTCAATTATGGTTTGCACTGTTCACCTACACAATGCAGGTATTTTAAGGGTGAGACTTTTTTTCACAACATTTTTTATATTCGATTTTTATTATGTCTTTTTATCTAGGTCCAGACATTCTGATGTGCAGAATCCTACTGGAAGTTTGTAGATGATATTGATGTAATTGACACATTATTCTCACTCTTAGTGAGCATTAGGGATTATGTTAGGTCCCGATGAATCACCACTAAATCCAGACTACTAAATTCTGTCTTTGTGACACCCATAGTGTGCAAAATGGATAAGTTACTTACCTGTAAATCCTAGTTCTCTTCCAGGGGTATCCTCAAAGTCATAAACATTGAATATTCCCGCCCTTGTGCGGGGACCCCGGAGCATATATATAAAATACATACATATTATCATGTGTAAAACAGCAATGCAGGCTATAATCATAAATAGGCTAAAATGCTTTATTTCTATGCAAGTTTTTTTTTTTTTTTTTTTTTTTTATATTATAAAATCACAATAGATCATAAATATCTACCTAAGCCCCCAAAAACTGGACTTGGGGAAGTAAACAGCAGTAAATAGCAGAGAAAAATAGAAAAAACTACATTGAAAAACAATGAAGCATTCTTAGCCAATAGGCTGCATGCAGGTTAACACAGGAGAACCATAAAAACTTTGGCACCGTGCCTTTAAGACCCTGAGCACCTCCAGTATCCCACCATGCCTCAGGGGTGAAGGGAAGGTGACAGTTGGTTCACAGTTAGGTCAGTACTTTTTTACGGTGACAATCTGTGTAACTGATCAGAAAGATAATCTGTCCTGCACTTCCAGGAGACTTGAGTCCGGGGAGGAGGGTGGGTTGTTTATGACTTTGATGAGGATACCCCTGGAAGAGAACTAGGATTTACAGGTAAGTAACTTATCCTTCTCTTCCAGGGGATCCTCATCAATAGTCATAAACATTGAATAGATTAGCAAGCCCATCCCTAAACTCTGCGGACTGTCTGAAAGAAGTGCAGGAAAAGATATATATTCATGCAAATAGATTTCTAAGAGAGGCCTGCCCCACCTGGGCATCCGCTCTTGCATCCGAGTCTAAACAGTAATGCTTAGTAAAGGTATGCACAGACTTCCATGTAGCAGCCTTACAAATCTCGGAAATTGGTACATTGTTAAGGAGGGCAGCAGTAGCCGCTTTTCCCCTTGTGGAATGCGCTTTTGGCCTAGCCAGTAATCTCTTATTAGCCAGTTGGTAAGAGTTAACAATACAAGACACAATCCATCTTGATATCGTTCGTTTAGACGCTGCCTCTCCTGTTCTTAAATGACCATAATTTAGAAACAAATGGTTAGAATGTCTAATCGGTTTTGTTTTGTCCAAATAGAATTTCAGCACTCTTTTCAAGTCTAAAGAATGCAATGCTTTCTCAGCCGGAGTCTCCGGCTTGGGAAAAAAAAGTCGGTAAAGATATAGTCTGATTGATATGGAATTCTGACACCACCTTCGGAAGGAAAGATGGGTGAGTTCGCAGAACCACTCTATTATCGTGAAAAACCATGTACGGTTCTCTGCAAGACAGAGCCTGAATTTCGCTGACCCTCCTCGCTGAAGTAATGGCCACCAAAAAAGCCGTCTTCCACGTAAGGTGCTGTAAAGAGGCCTTGTGGATAGGTTCAAAAGGAGGGCCCATAAGTTTTGACAGGACTACATTCAGTTCCCATGGAGAAGGTGGTCTCCGAATGGGAGGAAAAACCTTTTTCAAGCCTTCTAAAAAATCCTTGACTACAGGTATCGTAAAGAAGGATTCCTGAGAAGGCGACTTCCGATACGCTGTAATTGCAGACAAATGAACCTTAATAGAAGATACCTGCAGACCAGACTTCTCCAGATGAAGTAAATAGGACAGTACGACGTCCTCCTGAGCTCGTATGGGATTTATACCTTGTTGAGAGCACCAGATGTAAAATCTCTTCCACTTAAAAGCGTAAGAACGCCGCGTGGAAGGTCGTTTTGACTCTTTCAAGATGCTCATGCACTCCTGTGAGAGCCCTAGGTGCCCATACTGTAGGAATTCAGGAGCCATGCTGTCAAGCTCAGAGAGGGAAGGTTGGGATGTAGGATTCTGCCTTCCATTCTGCTCAGGAGATCCGGTCTGCACGGCAACCTCCTGTGAGGTCTTTCCGATAAGTTGAGTAGGTCCGTGTACCAGAATTGGCGGGGCCATTGTGGCGCTATCAGAATCATTCTGGTTCTGGAGTTGTAAAATTTGTTGATTACTGCCGGTATGAGGGGAATCGGTGGAAAGGCGTAGAGAAATGTCCCTGACCAGTTGATCAACAGGGCATTCCCTTGAGATCCCGGACGGCAGAACCTGGATGCGAAGTCTGGGCATTTCTTGTTTGTTTCGTCTGCAAAGAGATCCAACTGGGGTCGACCCCATTGACCGAAGATGTCCTCGACGACTTCGTCGTGTAGGACCCAGTCGTGCGCGTCTTCCAGATGTCTGCTCAGGAAATCTGCCTCTACGTTTTGCTGACCTGGCAGGTGTACCGCAGTGATAGACATTCCCCTGGCCAGGAGCCAATGCCATATCGTCTGGGATTCTCGAGACAGAGGTAGTGATCTTGTTCCCCCCTGTTTGTTCAGGTAATACATTGTGGTTGTATTTTCTGTCTGAATTAGGATAGATTTCCCCTGAACCAATGGAGAGAAAGATTTGAGAGCCAGATGGACTGCTCTGAGTTCCAGTAGATTTATGTGATAGTTCTTTTCCTTGTCGGACCACAGACCCCGAGCTTGGAAGGAACCCAGATGAGCACCCCAACCCTGAAGAGACGCATCCGTTACCAGAGTGTCGACTGGAATTGTCTGGTGAAACGGAGAACCTATCGACAGGTGAGGTCTGTGCATCCACCATTGTAGTGATTGAAAAGCCACTGCTGGTAGTCGAACTCTGTCCTCCCAGTGACCAGTTGTAGGAAGTTGGCTCTGTATGTGCTATTTCAAAGTAAGGAATAGCATGCACAGAGTCCAAGGGTTCCCCTTAGAGGTAAAATAGTGGTAAAAAATAGATAATACTAATGCTCTATTTTGTGGTAGTGTGGTCGAGCAGTAGGCTTATCCAAGGAGTAGTGTTAAGCATTTGTTGTACATACACATAGACAATAAATGAGGTACACACACTCAGAGACAAATCCAGCCAATAGGTTTTTATATAGAAAAATATCTTTTCTTAGTTTATTTTAAGAACCACAGGTTCAAATTCTACATGTAATAGCTCATTCGAAAGGTATTGCAGGTAAGTACTTTAGGAACTTCAAATCATCAAAATTGCATGTATACTTTTCAAGTTATTGACAAATAGCTGTTTTAAAAGTGGACACTTAGTGCAATTTTCACAGTTCCTGGGGGAGGTAAGTTTTTGTTAGTTTTACCAGGTAAGTAGGACACTTACAGGGTTCAGTTCTTGGTCCAAGGTAGCCCACCGTTGGGGGTTCAGAGCAACCCCAAAGTCACCACACCAGCAGCTCAGGGCCGGTCAGGTGCAGAGTTCAAAGTGGTGCCCAAAACACATAGGCTAGAATGGAGAGAAGGGGGTGCCCCGGTTCCGGTCTGCTTGCAGGTAAGTACCCGCGTCTTCGGAGGGCAGACCAGGGGGGTTTTGTAGGGCACCGGGGGGGACACAAGTCCACACAGAAATTTCACCCTCAGCAGCGCGGGGGCGGCCGGGTGCAGTGTAGAAACAAGCGTCGGGTTTGTAATGGAAGTCAATGGGAGATCTAGGGATCTCTTCAGCGCTGCAGGCAGGAAAGGGGGGGGTTCCTCGGGGAAACCTCCACTTGGGCAAGGGAGAGGGACTCCTGGGGGTCACTTCTCCAGTGAAAGTCCGGTCCTTCAGGTCCTGGGGGCTGCGGGTGCAGGGTCTCTCCCAGGTGTCGGGACTTAGGATTCAAAAGAGTCGCGGTCAGGGGAAGCCTCGGGATTCCCTCTGCAGGCGGCGCTGTGGGGGCTCAGGGGGGACAGGTTTTTGTACTCACAGTCTTAGAGTAGTCCTGGGGTCCCTCCTGAGGTGTTGGATCGCCACCAGCCGAGTCGGGGTCGCCGGGTGCAGTGTTGCAAGTCTCACGCCTGTTGCGGGGAGCTTGCAGGGTTCTTTAAAACTGCTGGAAACAAAGTTGCAGCTTTTCTTGGAGCAGGTCCGCTGTCCTCGGGAGTTTCTTGTCTTTTCGAAGCAGGGGCAGTCCTCAGAGGATGTCGAGGTCGCTGGTCCCTTTGGAAGGCGTCGCTGGAGCAGGATCTTTGGAAGGCAGGAGACAGGCCGGTGAGTTTCTGGAGCCAAGGCAGTAGTCGTCTTCTGGTCTTCCTCTGCAGGGGTTTTCAGCTAGGCAGTCCTTCTTCTTGTAGTTGCAGGAATCTAATTTTCTAGGGTTCAGGGTAGCCCTTAAATACTAAATTTAAGGGCGTGTTTAGGTCTGGGGGGTTAGTAGCCAGTGGCTACTAGCCCTGAGGGTGGGTACACCCTCTTTGTGCCTCCTCCCAAGGGGAGGGGGTCACAATCCTAACCCTATTGGGGGAATCCTCCATCTGCAAGATGGAGGATTTCTAAAAGTTAGAGTCACCTCAGCTCAGGACACCTTAGGGGCTGTCCTGACTGGCCAGTGACTCCTCCTTGTTATTCTCATTATTTTCTCCGGCCTTGCCGCCAAAAGTGGGGCCTGGCCGGAGGGGGCGGGCAACTCCACTAGCTGGAGTGTCCTGCTGGGTTGGCACAAAGGAGGTGAGCCTTTGAGGCTCACCGCCAGGTGTGACAATTCCTGCCTGGGAGAGGTGTTAGCATCTCCACCCAGTGCAGGCTTTGTTACTGGCCTCAGAGTGACAAAGGCACTCTCCCCATGGGGCCAGCAACATGTCTCGGTTTGTGGCAGGCTGCTAAAACTAGTCAGCCTACACAGATAGTCGGTTAAGTTTCAGGGGGCACCTCTAAGGTGCCCTCTGTGGTGTATTTTACAATAAAATGTACACTGGCATCAGTGTGCATTTATTGTGCTGAGAAGTTTGATACCAAACTTCCCAGTTTTCAGTGTAGCCATTATGGTGCTGTGGAGTTCGTGTTTGACAGACTCCCAGACCATATACTCTTATGGCTACCCTGCACTTACAATGTCTAAGGTTTTGTTTAGACACTGTAGGGGTACCATGCTCATGCATTGGTACCCTCACCTATGGTATAGTGCACCCTGCCTTAGGGCTGTAAGGCCTGCTAGAGGGGTGTCTTACCTATACTGCATAGGCAGTGAGAGGCTGGCATGGCACCCTGAGGGGAGTGCCATGTCGACTTACTCGTTTTGTCCTCACTAGCACACACAAGCTGGTAAGCAGTGTGTCTGTGCTGAGTGAGAGGTCTCCAGGGTGGCATAAGACATGCTGCAGCCCTTAGAGACCTTCCTTGGCATCAGGGCCCTTGGTACTAGAAGTACCAGTTACAAGGGACTTATCTGGATGCCAGGGTCTGCCAATTGTGGATACAAAAGTACAGGTTAGGGAAAGAACACTGGTGCTGGGGCCTGGTTAGCAGGCCTCAGCACACTTTCAATTGTAAACATAGCATCAGCAAAGGCAAAAAGTCAGGGGGCAACCATGCCAAGGAGGCATTTCCTTACACAACCCCCCCCCCAAACGAAAGAGGATGAGACTAACCTTTCCCAAGAGAGTCTTCATTTTCTAAGTGGAAGAACCTGGAAAGGCCATCTGCATTGGCATGGGCAGTCCCAGGTCTGTGTTCCACTATAAAGTCCATTCCCTGTAGGGAGATGGACCACCTCAACAGTTTAGGATTTTCACCTTTCATTTGCATCAGCCATTTGAGAGGTCTGTGGTCGGTTTGAACTAGGAAGTGAGTCCCAAAGAGGTATGGTCTCAGCTTCTTCAGGGACCAAACCACAGCAAAGGCCTCCCTCTCAATGGCACTCCAACGCTGCTCCCTGGGGAGTAACCTCCTGCTAATGAAAGCAACAGGCTGGTCAAGGCCATCATCATTTGTTTGGGACAAAACTGCCCCTATCCCATGTTCAGAGGCATCAGTCTGCACAATGAACTGCTTAGAATAATCTGGAGCTTTGAGAACTGGTGCTGAGCACATTGCCTGTTTCAGGGTGTCAAAGGCCTGTTGGCAGTCCACAGTCCAGTTTACTTTCTTGGGCATTTTCTTGGAGGTGAGTTCAGTGAGGGCTGTCACAATGGATCCATATCCCTTCACAAACCTCCTGTAATACCCAGTCAAGCCAAGGAATGCCCTGACTTGAGTCTGGGTTTTTGGAGCTACCCAGTCCAGAATAGTCTGGATCTTGGGTTGGAGTGGCTGAACTTGGCCTCCACCTACAAGGTGTCCCAAGTAAACCACAGTTCCCTGCCCTATCTGGCATTTGGATGCCTTGATAGAGAGGCCTGCAGATTGCAGAGCCTTCAAAACCTTCCTTAGGTGGACCAGGTGATCCTGCCAGGTGGAGCTAAAGACAGCAATATCATCAAGATAAGCTGTGCTAAAGGACTCCAAGCCAGCAAGGACTTGATTCACCAACCTTTGGAAGGTGGCAGGGGCATTCTTTAAACCGAAGGGCATAACAGTAAACTGATAATGCCCATCAGGTGTGGAGAATGCTGTCTTTTCTTTTGCTCCAGGTGCCATTTTTATTTGCCAGTACCCTGCTGTCAAGTCAAAGGTACTTAGAAATTTGGCAGCACCTAATTTGTCAATGAGCTCATCAGCTCTTGGAATTGGATGGGCATCTGTCTTGGTGACAGAATTGAGCCCTCTGTAGTCCACACAAAACCTCATCTCTTTCTTTCCATCTTTGGTGTGAGGTTTGGGGACTAAGACCACTGGGCTAGCCCAGGGGCTGTCAGAGCGCTCAATTACTCCCAATTCCAGCATCTTGTGGACTTCCACCTTGATGCTTTCCTTAACATGGTCAGACTGTCTAAAGATTTTGTTCTTGACAGGCATGCTGTCTCCTGTGTCCACCTCATGGGTACACAGGTGTGTCTGACCAGGGGTTAAGGAGAAGAGTTCAGGAAACTGTTGTAGGACTCTCCTACAATCAGCTTGCTGTTGGCCAGAGAGGGTGTCTGAGTAGATCACTCCATCTACTGTACCATCTTTTGGGTCTGATGACAGAAGATCAGGGAGAGGTTCACTCTCTGCCTCCTGATCCTCATCTGTTACCATCAACAGATTGACATCAGCCCTGTCGTGGAAGAGCTTAAGGCGGTTTACATGGATCACCCTCTTGGGGCTCCTGCTTGTGCCCAGGTCCACCAAGTAGGTGACCTGACTCTTCCTCTCTAGTACTGGGTAAGGGCCACTCCATTTGTCCTGGAGTGCCCTGGGAGCCACAGGCTCCAGAACCCAGACCTTCTGCCCTGGTTGGAACTCAACCAGTGCAGCCTTTTGGTCATACCAAAACTTCTGGAGCTGTTGGCTGGCCTCAAGGTTTTTGGTTGCCTTTTCCATGTACTCTGCCATTCTAGAGCGAAGGCCAAGTACATAGTCTACTATGTCCTGTTAAGGCTCATGGAGAGGTCTCTCCCAGCCTTCTTTAACAAGGGCAAGTGGTCCCCTTACAGGATGACCAAACAGAAGTTCAAAGGGTGAGAACCCTACTCCCTTCTGTGGTACCTCCCTGTAAGCGAAAAGCAGACATGGCAGGAGGACATCCCATCTCCTTTTGAGTTTTTCTGGGAGCCCCATGATCATGCCCTTTAATGTCTTGTTGAATCTCTCAACTAAGCCATTAGTTTGTGGATGGTAAGGTGTAGTGAATTTATAAGTCACTCCACACTCATTCCACATGTGCTTTAGGTATGCTGACATGAAGTTGGTACCTCTGTCAGACACCACCTCCTTAGGGAAACCCACTCTGGTAAAGATACCAATGAGGGCCTTGGCTACTGCAGGGGCAGTAGTCGACCTAAGGGGAATAGCTTCAGGATACCTGGTAGCATGATCCACTACTACCAGGATATACATATTTCCTGAGGCTGTGGGAGGTTCCAGTGGACCAACTATGTCCACACCCACTCTTTCAAAGGGCACCCCCACCACTGGAAGTGGAATGAGGGGGGCCTTTGGATGCCCACCTGTCTTACCACTGGCTTGACAGGTGGGGCAGGAGAGGCAAAACTCCTTAACCATGTTGGACATATTGGGCCAGTAGAAGTGGTTGACTAACCTCTCCCACGTCTTGGTTTGTCCCAAATGTCCAGCAAGGGGAATGTCATGGGCCAATGTTAGGATGAACTCTCTGAACAGCTGAGGCACTACCACTCTCCTAGTGGCACCAGGTTTGGGGTCTCTGGCCTCAGTGTACAGGAGCCCATCTTCCCAATAGACCCTATGTGTTCCATTTTTCTTGCCTTTGGACTCTTCAGCAGCTTGCTGCCTAAGGCCTTCAAGAGAGGGACAGGTTTCTTGTCCCTTACACAGCTCCTCCCTTGAGGGTCCCCCTGGGCCTAAGAGCTCAACCTGATAAGGTTCAAGCTCCAAAGGCTCAGTTCCCTCAGAGGGCAGAACTTCTTCCTGAGAAGAGAGGTTCCCTTTCTTTTGCTGTGTTGCAGTTGGTTTCCCAACTGACTTTCCTGTTCTCTTGGTAGGCTGGGCCATTTTTCCAGACTCCAGCTCTACTTTTTCACCCTGTGCCTTGCATTGTGCTCTTGTTTTCACACACACCAGTTCAGGGATACCCAGCATTGCTGCATGGGTTTTTAGCTCTACCTCAGCCCATGCTGAGGACTCCAGGTCATTTCCAAGCAGACAGTCCACTGGGATATTTGAGGAGACCACCACCTGTTTCAGGCCATTGACCCCTCCCCATTCTAAAGTAACCATTGCCATGGGATGTACTTTTCTCTGATTGTCAGCGTTGGTGACTGTGTAAGTTTTTCCAGTCAGGTATTGGCCAGGGGAAACCAGTTTCTCTGTCACCATGGTGACACTGGCACCTGTATCCCTCAGGCCCTCTATTCTAGTCCCATTAATTAAGAGTTGCTGTCTGTATTTTTGCATGTTAGGCGGCCAGACAGCTAGTGTGGCTAAATCCACCCCACCCTCAGAAACTAGAGTAGCTTCAGTGTGGACCCTGATTTGCTCTGGGCACACTGTTGATCCCACTTGGAGACTAGCCATACCAGTGTTACCTGGATGGGAGTTTGGAGTGGAACCTTTCTTGGGACAGGCCTTGTCTCCAGTTTGGTGTCCATGCTGTTTACAGCTATGACACCAGGCCTTTTTGGGATCAAAGTTTTTACCCTTGTACCCATTGTTTTGTGAAGAGGCTCTGGGCCCACCCTCCTGTGCAGGTTTTTGGGGGCCTGTAGAAGACTCTTTACTATTTTTAGTTTTGGTTGTCTCATCACCCTTCTGCTGGGGAGTCTTTGTGACCCCTTTCTTTTGGTCACCCCCTGTTGAAGTCTTGGACACCCTTGTCTTGACCCAATGGTCCGCCTTCTTTCCCAATTCTTGGGGAGAAATTGGTCCTAGGTCTACCAGATGCTGATGCAGTTTATCATTGAAACAATTACTTAACAGGTGTTCTTTCACAAATAAATTGTACAGCCCATCATAATTACTTACACCACTGCCTTGAATCCAACCATCTAGTGTTTTCACTGAGTAGTCAACAAAGTCAACCCAGGTCTGGCTCGAGGATTTTTGAGCCCCCCTGAACCTAATCCTGTACTCCTCAGTGGAGAATCCAAAGCCCTCAATCAGGGTACCCTTCATGAGGTCATAAGATTCTGCATCTTGTCCAGAGAGTGTGAGGAGTCTATCCCTACACTTTCCTGTGAACATTTCCCAAAGGAGAGCACCCCAGTGAGATCTGTTCACTTTTCTGGTTACACAAGCCCTCTCAAAAGCTGTGAACCATTTGGTGATGTCATCACCATCTTCATATTTAGTTACAATCCCTTTGGGGATTTTCAACATGTCAGGAGAATCTCTGACCCTATTTATGTTGCTGCCACCATTGATGGGTCCTAGGCCCATCTCTTGTCTTTCCCTCTCTATGGCTAGGATCTGTCTTTCCAAAGCCAATCTTTTGGCCATCCTGGCTAACTGGATGTCCTCTTCACTGGAGTTATCCTCAGTGATTTCAGAGTTGTTGGTCCCTCCTGTGAGGGAACCAGCATCTCTGACTATTATTTGTGGAGTCAGGGCTTGAGAAGCCCTGCTCTCCCTAAGTAGGACTGGAGGGGGGGAATTTCCCTCCAAGTCACTATCTTCATCCTCTGAGTTGCCATCCTCAGAGGGGTTGGCCTTTTCAAACTCTGCCAAAAGCTCCTGGAGCTGTACTTTGGTAGGTTTGGGGCCCATTGCTATTTTCTTTAGTTTACAGAGTGACCTTAGCTCTCTCATCTGTAGATGGAGGTAAGGTGTGGTGTCGAGTTCCACCACATTCACATCTGTGCTAGACATTTTGCTTCTAAAAGTTGGAATACTTTTTAAGAATCTACAACTGGTTCTAGAATCTAATTCAAACTTTTACAAACTTTTAAACTCTAAAAGAAATGCTAAACAGGATCTAACACAAGGCCCTAGCAGGTCTTTTAAGAATTTAGAAAACTTTTCAAATTGCAAAAATCAATTTCTAATGACAATTTTGGAATTTGTCGTGTGATCAGGTATTGGCTGAGTAGTCCAGCAAATGCAAAGTCTTGTACCCCACCGCTGATCCACCAATGTAGGAAGTTGGCTCTGTATGTGCTATTTCAAAGTAAGGAATAGCATGCACAAAGTCCAAGGGTTCCCCTTAGAGGTAAAATAGTGGTAAAAAATAGATAATACTAATGCTCTATTTTGTGGTAGTGTGGTCGAGCAGTAGGCTTATCCAAGGAGTAGTGTTAAGCATTTGTTGTACATACACATAGACAATAAATGAGGTACACACACTCAGAGACAAATCCAGCCAATAGGTTTTTATATAGAAAAATATCTTTTCTTAGTTTATTTTAAGAACCACAGGTTCAAATTCTACATGTAATAGCTCATTCGAAAGGTATTGCAGGTAAGTACTTTAGGAACTTCAAATCATCAAAATTGCATGTATACTTTTCAAGTTATTGACAAATAGCTGTTTTAAAAGTGGACACTTAGTGCAATTTTCACAGTTCCTGGGGGAGGTAAGTTTTTGTTAGTTTTACCAGGTAAGTAGGACACTTACAGGGTTCAGTTCTTGGTCCAAGGTAGCCCACCGTTGGGGGTTCAGAGCAACCCCAAAGTCACCACACCAGCAGCTCAGGGCCGGTCAGGTGCAGAGTTCAAAGTGGTGCCCAAAACACATAGGCTAGAATGGAGAGAAGGGGGTGCCCCGGTTCCGGTCTGCTTGCAGGTAAGTACCCGCGTCTTCGGAGGGCAGACCAGGGGGGTTTTGTAGGGCACCGGGGGGGACACAAGTCCACACAGAAATTTCACCCTCAGCAGCGCGGGGGCGGCCGGGTGCAGTGTAGAAACAAGCGTCGGGTTTGTAATGGAAGTCAATGGGAGATCTAGGGATCTCTTCAGCGCTGCAGGCAGGAAAGGGGGGGGTTCCTCGGGGAAACCTCCACTTGGGCAAGGGAGAGGGACTCCTGGGGGTCACTTCTCCAGTGAAAGTCCGGTCCTTCAGGTCCTGGGGGCTGCGGGTGCAGGGTCTCTCCCAGGTGTCGGGACTTAGGATTCAAAAGAGTCGCGGTCAGGGGAAGCCTCGGGATTCCCTCTGCAGGCGGCGCTGTGGGGGCTCAGGGGGGACAGGTTTTGGTACTCACAGTATCAGAGTAGTCCTGGGGTCCCTCCTGAGGTGTTGGATCGCCACCAGCCGAGTCGGGGTCGCCGGGTGCAGTGTTGCAAGTCTCACGCCTGTTGCGGGGAGCTTGCAGGGTTCTTTAAAACTGCTGGAAACAAAGTTGCAGCTTTTCTTGGAGCAGGTCCGCTGTCCTCGGGAGTTTCTTGTCTTTTCGAAGCAGGGGCAGTCCTCAGAGGATGTCGAGGTCGCTGGTCCCTTTGGAAGGCGTCGCTGGAGCAGGATCTTTGGAAGGCAGGAGACAGGCCGGTGAGTTTCTGGAGCCAAGGCAGTAGTCGTCTTCTGGTCTTCCTCTGCAGGGGTTTTCAGCTAGGCAGTCCTTCTTCTTGTAGTTGCAGGAATCTAATTTTCTAGGGTTCAGGGTAGCCCTTAAATACTAAATTTAAGGGCGTGTTTAGGTCTGGGGGGTTAGTAGCCAGTGGCTACTAGCCCTGAGGGTGGGTACACCCTCTTTGTGCCTCCTCCCAAGGGGAGGGGGTCACAATCCTAACCCTATTGGGGGAATCCTCCATCTGCAAGATGGAGGATTTCTAAAAGTTAGAGTCACCTCAGCTCAGGACACCTTAGGGGCTGTCCTGACTGGCCAGTGACTCCTCCTTGTTATTCTCATTATTTTCTCCGGCCTTGCCGCCAAAAGTGGGGCCTGGCCGGAGGGGGCGGGCAACTCCACTAGCTGGAGTGTCCTGCTGGGTTGGCACAAAGGAGGTGAGCCTTTGAGGCTCACCGCCAGGTGTGACAATTCCTGCCTGGGAGAGGTGTTAGCATCTCCACCCAGTGCAGGCTTTGTTACTGGCCTCAGAGTGACAAAGGCACTCTCCCCATGGGGCCAGCAACATGTCTCGGTTTGTGGCAGGCTGCTAAAACTAGTCAGCCTACACAGATAGTCGGTTAAGTTTCAGGGGGCACCTCTAAGGTGCCCTCTGTGGTGTATTTTACAATAAAATGTACACTGGCATCAGTGTGCATTTATTGTGCTGAGAAGTTTGATACCAAACTTCCCAGTTTTCAGTGTAGCCATTATGGTGCTGTGGAGTTCGTGTTTGACAGACTCCCAGACCATATACTCTTATGGCTACCCTGCACTTACAATGTCTAAGGTTTTGTTTAGACACTGTAGGGGTACCATGCTCATGCATTGGTACCCTCACCTATGGTATAGTGCACCCTGCCTTAGGGCTGTAAGGCCTGCTAGAGGGGTGTCTTACCTATACTGCATAGGCAGTGAGAGGCTGGCATGGCACCCTGAGGGGAGTGCCATGTCGACTTACTCGTTTTGTCCTCACTAGCACACACAAGCTGGTAAGCAGTGTGTCTGTGCTGAGTGAGAGGTCTCCAGGGTGGCATAAGACATGCTGCAGCCCTTAGAGACCTTCCTTGGCATCAGGGCCCTTGGTACTAGAAGTACCAGTTACAAGGGACTTATCTGGATGCCAGGGTCTGCCAATTGTGGATACAAAAGTACAGGTTAGGGAAAGAACACTGGTGCTGGGGCCTGGTTAGCAGGCCTCAGCACACTTTCAATTGTAAACATAGCATCAGCAAAGGCAAAAAGTCAGGGGGCAACCATGCCAAGGAGGCATTTCCTTACACCAGTCTTTTGGCTCCAATTGTTCTCTAATGCCTCCTGAAGGGGCCTCATGCGTAGCCTGGCATTCGGGACAATGAAGATGCATGAAGCCATGGAGCCCAGAAGCGATGTCACCTGACGAGCTGTAGGTGCATCGGCTGTTAATAGTTGTTGACACTTCCTGTGGATTGATAAAAGTCGTTCCTCCGAAGGATACACTCTTTGGAGCTCTGTGTTTAGTATCGCTCCCAGGTAGTGGAGGTTTTGTGTTGGAATCAAGGTTGACTTGTCGTGGTTGATTTGAAGACCTAGAGACTCGAAAGTTCTTAGAACGATATCTCGATGTTTTCTCGCCTGATCCGGAGATGAGGCCTTGTAGGAAGTTGGCTCTGTATGTGCTATTTCAAAGTAAGGAATAGCATGCACAGAGTCCAAGGGTTCCCCTTAGAGGCAAAAATAGTGGTAAAAATAGAGAATACTAATGCTCTATTTTGTGGTAGTGTGGTCGAGCAGTAGGCTTATCCAAGGAGTAGTGTTAAGCATTTGTTGTACATACACAGACAATAAATGAGGTACACACACTCAGAGACAAATCCAGCCAATAGGTTTTTATATAGAAAAATATCTTTTCTTAGTTTATTTTAAGAACCACAGGTTCAAATTCTACATGTAATATCTCATTCGAAAGGTATTGCAGGTAAGTACTTTAGGAACTTCAAATCATAAAAATTGCATGTATACTTTTCAAGTTATTCACAAATAGCTGTTTTAAAAGTGGACACTTAGTGCAATTTTCACAGTTCCTAGGGGAGGTAAGTATTTGTTAGGTTAACCAGGTAAGTAAGACACTTACAGGGCTTAGTTCTTGGTCCAAGGTAGCCCACCGTTGGGGGTTCAGAGCAACCCCAAAGTCACCACACCAGCAGCTCAGGGCCGGTCAGGTGCAGAGTTCAAAGTGGTGCCCAAAACACATAGGCTAGAATGGAGAGAAGGGGGTGCCCCGGTTCCGGTCTGCTTGCAGGTAAGTACCCGCGTCTTCGGAGGGCAGACCAGGGGGGTTTTGTAGGGCACCGGGGGGGACACAAGTCCACACAGAAATTTCACCCTCAGCAGCGCGGGGGCGGCCGGGTGCAGTGTCGAAACAGGCGTCGGGTTCGCAATGTTAGTCTATGAGAGATCTCGGGATCTCTTCAGCGCTGCAGGCAGGCAAGGGGGGGGTTCCTCGGGGAAACCTCCACTTGGGCAAGGGAGAGGGACTCCTGGGGGTCACTTCTCCAGTGAAAGTCCGGTCCTTCAGGTCCTGGGGGCTGCGGGTGCAGGGTCTCTCCCAGGCGTCGGGACTTTAGGTTCAAAGAGTCGCGGTCAGGGGCAGCCTCGGGATTCCCTCTGCAGGCGGCGCTGTGGGGGCTCAGGGGGGACAGGTTTTGGTACTCACAGTATCAGAGTAGTCCTGGGGTCCCTCCTGAGGTGTCGGATCTCCACCAGCCGAGTCGGGGTCGCCGGGTGCAGTGTTGCAAGTCTCACGCTTCTTGCGGGGAGCTTGCAGGGTTCTTTAAAGCTGCTGGAAACAAAGTTGCAGCTTTTCTTGGAGCAGGTCCGCTGTCCTCGGGAGTTTCTTGTCTTTTCGAAGCAGGGGCAGTCCTCAGAGGATGTCGAGGTCGCTGGTCCCTTTGGAAGGCGTCGCTGGAGCAGGATCTTTGGAAGGCAGGAGACAGGCCGGTGAGTTTCTGGAGCCAAGGCAGTTGTCGTCTTCTGGTCTTCCGCTGCAGGGGTTTTCAGCTAGGCAGTCCTTCTTCTTGTAGTTGCAGGAATCTAATTTTCTAGGGTTCAGGGTAGCCCTTAAATACTAAATTTAAGGGCGTGTTTAGGTCTGGGGGGTTAGTAGCCAATGGCTACTAGCCCTGAGGGTGGGTACACCCTCTTTGTGCCTCCTCCCAAGGGGAGGGGGTCACAATCCTAACCCTATTGGGGGAATCCTCCATCTGCAAGATGGAGGAGTTCTAAAAGTTAGAGTCACCTCAGCTCAGGACACCTTAGGGGCTGTCCTGACTGGCCAGTGACTCCTCCTTGTTATTCTCATTATTTTCTCCGGCCTTGCCGCCAAAAGTGGGGGCCGGGCCGGAGGGGGCGGGCAACTCCACTAGCTGGAGTGTCCTGCTGGGTTGGCACAAAGGAGGTGAGCCTTTGAGGCTCACCGCCAGGTGTGACAATTCCTGCCTGGGGGAGGTGTTAGCATCTCCACCCAGTGCAGGCTTTGTTACTGGCCTCAGAGTGACAAAGGCACTCTCCCCATGGGGCCAGCAACATGTCTCGGTTTGTGGCAGGCTGCTAAAACTAGTCAGCCTACACAGATAGTCGGTTAAGTTTCAGGGGGCACCTCTAAGGTGCCCTCTGTGGTGTATTTTACAATAAAATGTACACTGGCATCAGTGTGCATTTATTGTGCTGAGAAGTTTGATACCAAACTTCCCAGTTTTCAGTGTAGCCATTATGGTGCTGTGGAGTTCGTGTTTGACAAACTCCCAGACCATATACTCTTATGGCTACCCTGCACTTACAATGTCTAAGGTTTTGTTTAGACACTGTAGGGGTACCATGCTCATGCACTGGTACCCTCACCTATGGTATAGTGCACCCTGCCTTAGGGCTGTAAGGCCTGCTAGAGGGGTGTCTTACCTATACTGCATAGGCAGTGAGAGGCTGGCATGGCACCCTGAGGGGAGTGCCATGTCGACTTACTCGGTTTGTCCTCACTAGCACACACAAGCTGGCAAGCAGTGTGTCTGTGCTGAGTGAGAGGTCTCCAGGGTGGCATAAGACATGCTGCAGCCCTTAGAGACCTTCCTTGGCATCAGGGCCCTTGGTACTAGAAGTACCAGTTACAAGGGACTTATCTGGATGCCAGGGTCTGCCAATTGTGGATACAAAAGTACAGGTTAGGGAAAGAACACTGGTGCTGGGGCCTGGTTAGCAGGCCTCAGCACACTTTCAATTGTAAACATATCAGCAAAGGCAAAAAGTCAGGGGGCAACCATGCCAAGGAGGCATTTCCTTACAGGCCTTCACTAGCCAGTCGTCCAGGTAGGGGTAGACGAATATTTTTTGTCTTCGAAGGTGTGCCGCTACCACTGCTACACATTTTGAAAAGACTCGGGGTGCAGACTTCAGGCCGAATGGAAGGACTCTGAATTGGTAGTGCTGTGACCCTATCTGGAAACGTAAAAATTTCCGATGTTTGGTTGCTATAGGGATGTGAAAATATGCATCCTGTAGGTCGATGGAGCACATCCAGTCTCCCTGATGCAGTTGCGGGACAATCTGGTGAAGGGCTAGCATCCTGAACTTTTGCTTTCTTATGTACTTGTTCAGGAGCCGTAAGTCCAGAATTGGCCTGAAGAGGCCCTGTTGACCTTTTTTCGCCACCAGAAAGTAACGGGAGTACACCCCTTTTCCTTTTTGTGCCGGAGGAACCTTTTCTACAGCTTTCTTTTGTAGGAGTGCGAGAACTTCCTTGCGTAGCAGGCTGAGATGAGAAGGAAAACACCTTGCTGGCGGCAAGTGTGGAGGAGGTTTTTTGAAAAGGAGAGAATAGCCATGTTCGACAATATTGAGCACCCATTTGTCTTTTGTGATGGAGTGCCACTCGCGAAGATGATGCGTAACACTTCCCCCCACCGGAGTGGTGCACAGTGCTGAGGGAAGCAATGCCTCATTGCTTTGATGGTGTCTTTGCTGTAGACTGTTGAGGTCTACTTGACCCTCGGTCTCTTGTGGGTCTACGTGCCTGAAACAGGGGACGTCCCTGTCGTTGTTGTGGCCTCTGAGACCAGTGAGGGGTTTGAACCCTCTGCTGGAATGGTCGTCTGTCATACGGCCTGTACCTCCGCCTGAAGTCTTTTTTACGTTCCAGGCCCACTGCCCTCATCGTGTCGACTTCCGTTTTCATTCGGGCCATCTCCTTATCCGCGTGGGTACCGAACAACGAACTCCCGCTGAATGGGAGGTTCAAAATGCGCTGCTGTGCTTCCTGTTTCAGACCCGTGAGCAGTAGCCAGGAAGACCTCCTAGCTCAGATTCCGTGCGCATACCCATGCGCAGCCAAATCCGCCCCGTCCGCCGCCACGCTGATGACCTAGTTAGATACTAGGCCCCCTTCCTGCAAGATTTCCTGGAAGTCCTGTCTACCTTCCCTGGGCAACTTTTCTGTAAATCTGTGGAGTGAGTCCCACAGAGAGCGGTCATATCTGCCTAGAAGTGCTGAGGCGCTGGAGACCTTCATAGCAGATGCCGCCGTACCGCACATCTTTCTCCCCAGAGAGTCTAGGTGTCTGCTCTCCTTATCCGGGGGGACTGTGGAAGATGATGCCACAGAGTGTGTTTTTCTGGCTGCGGCTAAGATCACAGAGTCCGGTGGCGGATCCTTCCGCAGGAATAAAGGATCTTGTTCCGGAGCTTTGTATTTCTTTTGAATCCTAGCCGGGGCAGACTTGAGTGGCTGGAGACAGAAAAGTGTCCATAGTCGGTTGCAGCAAACCCGGTACTAGTGGCAGCAGTTTCCTCGAGACTGATCTGTGTTGTAGGGTCTCAAAGATAACTGAGGATGAGGTGGCCGGCTCCGGTACCTCAATATTTAGCTTCTGCACTCCCCTTAGAAGAACCTCATTAAAAGTGGTGATATCATCCACCGGGGAAATCCTAGCAGGTGGAGAATGTCAGTGTGGGGGAGTAGCGCCCAACCGACGATCCTGAAGAAGACCAAGAAGGTGATCTTCTGCGTGGTGTTCGTGACCTGGTTCTCCTTCGGGAACAGGACCTGCTCCGAGAGGCTGTAGCAGAGTGTGCAGGTCTTGTGGTCGGCTGACGAGAAGCAGAACGAGCCCGTCCTGCTCTAGCTGTAGGCGATGGCGTTCTCGGTAATGAGGCAGTAGGAGAATACATCCTAGAGTATTGTGAATCCGGGGATGCTGCCGGTCTATTCAGGCTCTCTAACCATCTGGGTGAAAGAGTGATGGGAGAAACATGCCCCGATGCTCTGGAATGGGATGATGCACTCCTTATAGAGACCACCGGTGAGGGAGCTTTGTCTGCTGGCTCTACTGCCTGTGACACAGCTGAAGGTTGTGTCGACGTAGATTGTATCCTCGACGTCGAAGGTTGCGATGGCTGGTCTGCTCTCGACGTCGAAGGTCTTGACGTCGTAGGTCTTGCCGTCGAGTGTCTTGACGCCTATCGCGGGACCTGGACCTACTCGCCGTCGTGTGTCTCGACGTTGAGTGGCGAGTGGTCGACGGCGGATGTTCATGCCGTCGAGGTGTTTTTGGTGTCGTGTCCTTCGACGCCAAGGGGTGAGACGTTCGACGGCGAACGGGAGCGCCGGAGATGGCTCGACGCCGAACGGCGGCCTGCCGTCGACGGAGATGTACCCCTGTGTCCATGCTTCGACGTTTTGTCCCTCGACGTCGGTCTGGTCGCCGTCGACGGCGATCTATGCCGGTGAGACGGTGGTGCCGATGACGTCGATGGAGAACAAACAGGCACAATCCTACCTGTCGACGTCGATCGGGCCATTCCTTCTGCTGTAGGTCTGGGAAGTGAAGAGGATGTTGACTTTTTCCTCTCCTGAAGCCCATGTAGCCTGATCTTCTCTCTGTCTTTGAGAGTCCTCCTTGACATGTTCTTACAATACTTGCAGGTGTCAGGACAGTGACTCTGTGGCAGGCAGACAATACACAGAGTGTGGGTCTGACTGGGCTTTCTTCTTCCCACAAGAAGGACATTTTACAAAAAGAGATGGCATTTTCTGTCAAAAAAGACTTCCAAACTCAGACAAAAGATGTTATCTGTCGAGTAAACAGGAACAACACTATTTTTAAGGATTTTTCTGAAGAAAAACTCAGAAAAACTGAGAGCTCAATGCTCCAGGATCCTCTCAGAAGAAGCCGGAAAAAAGAACTGACCTAACTGTGAATCAACTGTCACCTTCCCTTCACCCCTGAGGCATGGTGGGATACTGGAGGTGCTCAGGGTCTTAAAGGCATGGTGCCAAAGTTTTTATGGTTCTCCTGTGTTAACCTGCATGCAGCCTATTGGCTAAGAATGCTTCATTGTTTTTCAATGTAGTTTTTTCTATTTTTCTCTGCTATTTACTGCTGTTTACTTCCCTAAGTCCAGTTTTTGGGGGCTTAGGTAGATATTTATGATCTATTGTGATTTTATAATATAATAAAAAAAAAATAAAAAAAAACTTGCATAGAAATAAAGCATTTTAGCCTATTTATGATTATAGCCTGCATTGCTGTTTTACACATGATAATATGTATGTATTTTATATATATGCTCCGGGGTCCCCGCACAAGGGCGGGAATATTCAATGTTTATGACTATTGATGAGGATCCCCTGGAAGAGAACACTACAAGCCATCAACAGGTCCCAGTCAACCAGAAAGTTTCAAAGTGGCTGAGGAAATGGACCTTCGACCTGATGCTGCGGTCCACCAAGCTGATTTAATGGAATTTATCATATTGCTTACTGGGTGCAGACTGAAGGATGAAAAGCCAGTTCCTCCGTAGGCTGCAATTCATGTTCCAATCTCTAAGGATACGTATGGACCCACTGAAGGTTGGGTTTTTACCAGTACCACCATCTCAAGGCAAACTACGTAACTGCATACACAGGTCTAAAAACTTTCAAAATGAGTGCTCTCTGCGTGAAGACCAGCCAACCTGCAAATTTTCTGCAATGGTGTTTTCCATATGTGGTTGGACAAAGATGGTCAAATTCTACTGGATTGCTCAATGTCAATGATGGGCATTTTCCACATGACAAAAGGTGTGTTAAGGTGTGCAAGAAGTTAACTCAATGGATGTGACATAGACAAGGCACTTACTGAGGATGAAGTGTTTGGAAGCAAAACTGTCCAGTTAGTACTGAGTGGAACTCTTGTTTGTTCGTTACTAGGTATGCTCATTGTAGGAAGTTGGCTCTGTATGTGCTATTTCAAAGTAAGGAATAGCATGCACAGAGTCCAAGGGTTCCCCTTAGAGGTAAAATAGTGGTAAAAATAGATAATACTAATGCTCTATTTTGTTGTAGTGTGGTCGAGCAGTAGGCTTATCCAAGGAGTAGTGTTAAGCATTGGTTGTACATACACAGACAATAAATGAGGTACACACACTCAGACAAATCCAGCCAATAGGTTTTTGTATAGAAAAATATATTTTCTTAGTTTATTTTAAGAACCACAGGTTCAAATTCTACATGTAATATCTTATTCGAAAGGTATTGCAGGTAAGTACTTTAGGAACTTCAAATCATAAAAATTGCATGTATACTTTTCAAGTTATTGACAAATAGCTGTTTTAAAAGTGGACACTTAGTGCAATTTTCACAGTTCCTGGGGGAGGTAAGTTTTTGTTAGTTTTACCAGGTAAGTAAGACACTTACAGGGTTCAGTTCTTGGTCCAAGGTAGCCCACCATTGGGGGATCAGAGCAACCCCAAAGTTACCACACCAGCAGCTCAGGGCCGGTCAGGTGCAGAGTTCAAAGTGGTGCCCAAAACGCATAGGCTAGAATGGAGAGAAGGGGGTGCCCCGGTTCCGGTCTGCTTGCAGGTAAGTACCCGCGTCTTCGGAGGGCAGACCAGAGGGGTTTTGTAGGGTACCGGGGGGGGACACAAGCCCACACAGAAATTTCACCCTCAGCAGCGCGGGGGCGGCCGGGTGCAGTGTAGAAACAGGCGTCGGGTTCGCAATGTTAGTCTATGAGAGATCTCGGGATCTCGTCAGCGCTGCAGGCAGGCAAGGGGGGGGTTCCTCGGGGAAACCTCCACTTAGGCAAGGGAGAGGGACTCCTGGGGGTCACTTCTCCAGTGAAAGTCCGGTCCTTCGGGTCCTGGGGGCTGCGGGTGCAGGGTCTCTCCCAGGCGTCGGGACTTTGGATTCAAAGAGTCGCGGTCAGGGGAAGCCTCGGGATTCCCTCTGCAGGCGGCGCTGTGGGGGCTCAGGGGCGACAGGTTTTGGTACTCACAGTATCAGAGTAGTCCTGGGGTCCCTCCTGAGGTGTTGGATCTCCACCAGCCGAGTCGGGGTCACCGGGTGCAGTGTTGCAAGTCTCACGCTTCTTGCGGGGAGCTTGCAGGGTTCTTTCAAGGCTGCTGGAAACAAAGTTGCAGCCTTTCTTGGAGCAGGTCCGCTGTCCTCGGGAGTTTCTTGTCTTTTCGAAGCAGGGCCAGTCTTCAGGGGATGTCGAGGTCGCTGGTCCCTTTGGAAGGCGTCGCTGGAGCAGGATCTTTGGAAGGCAGGAGACAGGCCGGTGAATTTCTGGAGCCAAGGCAGTTGTCGTCTTCTGGTCTTCCTCTGCAGGGGTTTTCAGCTAGGCAGTCCTTCTTGTAGTTGCAGGAATCTAATTTTCTAGGGTTCAGGGTAGCCCTTAAATACTAAATTTAAGGGCGTGTTTAGGTCTGGGGGGTTAGTAGCCAATGGCTACTAGCCCTGAGGGTGGGTACACCCTCTTTGTGTCTCCTCCCAAGGGGAGGGGGTCACAATCCTAACCCTATTGGGGGAATCCTCCATCTGCAAGATGGAGGATTTCTAAAAGTCAGAGTCACCTCAGCTCAGGACACCTTAGGGGCTGTCCTGACTGGCCAGTGACTCCTCCTTGTTATTCTCATTATTTTCTCCGGCCTTGCCGCCAAAAGTGGGGGCCGGGCCGGAGGGGGCGGGCAACTCCACTAGCTGGAGTGTCCTGCGGTGCTGTGACAAAGGGGTGAGCCTTTGAGGCTCACCGCCAGGTGTTACAGCTCCTGCCTGGGGGAGGTGTTAGCATCTCCACCCAGTGCAGGCTTTGTTACTGGCCTCAGAGTGACAAAGGCACTCTCCCCATGGGGCCAGCAACATGTCTCTAGTGTGGCAGGCTGCTGGAACTAGTCAGCCTACACAGATAGTCGGTTAAGTTTCAGGGGGCACCTCTAAGGTGCCCTCTGGGGTGTATTTTGCAATAAAATGTACACTGGCATCAGTGTGCATTTATTGTGCTGAGAAGTTTGATACCAAACTTCCCAGTTTTCAGTGTAGCCATTATGGTGCTGTGGAGTTCGTGTTTGACAGACTCCCAGACCATATGCTCTTATGGCTACCCTGCACTTACAATGTCTAAGGTTTTGTTTAGACACTGTAGGGGTACCATGCTCATGCACTGGTACCCTCACCTATGGTATAGTGCACCCTGCCTTAGGGCTGTAAGGCCTGCTAGAGGGGTGTCTTACCTATACTGCATAGGCAGTGAGAGGCTGGCATGGCACCCTGAGGGGAGTGCCATGTCGACTTACTCGTTTTGTCCTCACTAGCACACACAAGCTGGCAAGCAGTGTGTCTGTGCTGAGTGAGAGGTCCCCAGGGTGGCATAAGACATGCTGCAGCCCTTAGAGACCTTCCTTGGCATCAGGGCCCTTGGTACTAGAAGTACCAGTTACAAGGGACTTATCTGGATGCCAGGGTCTGCCAATTGTGGATACAAAGTACAGGTTAGGGAAAGAACACTGGTGCTGGGGCCTGGTTAGCAGGCCTCAGCACACTTTCAATTGTAAACATAGCATCAGCAAAGGCAAAAAGTCAGGGGGCAACCATGCCAAGGAGGCATTTCCTTACAGGGTGTTTTACGGAATGTGCTGTAATTCCCTCTGCTCTGTGGGGAGTAGAGTGCGCCCATGGCTTTAGCAGTGTGTCTTTTTTGAGCTTCTCAATCGCTGTGTCCACTTCTGGACCGAACAGTTCTTTTTCGTTAAAAGGCATATTGAGAACTGCTTGCTGAATCTCTGGTTTAAATCCAGACGTTCGGAGCCATGCATGCCTTCTGATAGTTAGATGTATTAATTGTCCGTGCAGCTGTATCTGCAGCGTCCATGGAGGAGCGGATTTGGTTGTTGGAAATGGTCTGTCCCTCCTCAACCACTTGTTTTGCCCTATTTTGTAGGTCCTTGGGCAGATGGTCAATGAGATGTTGCATCTCATCCCAATGGGCTCTGTCATAGCGCGCAAGTAGTGCCTGGGAGTTAGCGATGCGCCACTGGTTTGCAGCTTGTGCTGCGACTCTTACCAGCTGCATCGAACTTGCGGCTTTCTTTATCTGGGGGTGGTGCATCTCCAGATGTGTGGGAGTTGGCCCTTTTCCTAGCTGCTCCTACAACGACAGTCTGGTGGCAGCTGTGTAGTGATGAAAGCCGGGTCTGTAGGAGGCGCCTTATACTTTTTTTCCACTCTTGGTGTGATTGCCCTGCTTTTGACCGGCTCCTTAAAGATTTCTTTTGCGTGCCGGAGCATACCAGGGAACATAGGCAGGCTTTGGTAGGAGCTGTGGGTGGAGGAGAGTGTGTTGAATAAAAAGTCATCCTCGACCGGTTCTGAGTGGAGGCTTACATTGTGAAATTGTGCTGCTCTAGCCACCACTTGAGAATACGCAGTGCTGTCCTCTGGTGGAGATGGCTTCGTAGGGCATGCCTCCGGACTGTTATCTGACACTGGGGCGTCGTATAAATCCCATGCGTCTTGGTCACCCTGGCTCATGGTGGTGTGAGCTGGGGAATGTGATGGAGTTTGTGCTGGTGAGACGTTAATCACAGGTGGAGGAGAGGGTGGTGGGGTAACTTTTTTCACCACTTTTGTTTGTGGTGTCTGTTCAGTTTGGAACTCCAATCTTCTCTTTCTTCTAATAGGGGGAAGGGTGCTTATTTTTCCTGTCCCCTGCTGTATGAAAATACGCTTTTGTGTATGGTCTACATCAGTTGAGTGTAGCTCTTCCTCAAACGTATGCTTTTGCATTTGGGAGGTTAGCGAGTGCTCTTCTGTATAAGAGCCTGAAACTGGGTCGGTTGCAGTTTGTTTTGGCACCGAAACCCTGTCTGCATCTTTTTTCGGCTCCGAGGTGACTTTTCTTTTTCGGGGCCGAAACCCCTCGGCGTCGATCTTCTTCGGTGCCGCTGTCTCGGCGTCGAGCCGTGTCTACACCGGTATCTCGGTGTCGATGCTTGTCTCCAGCACTTTCTCGGTCCCGAGAAGGCTGCGTGCCGGTGTCTCGACCGGAGTCGGACGATCTCGGCACTGTTTGGGCCTTTTTCGGTGCCGACGGTCGGTCACCAAATTTATGGGTCGAGCCATGGCCTGGTGGCAGTGGCGTCCCCTGGGCCTTGTAAATATTCTTCTGAGTGGCTTTCGACGTCTTACTCACGGTTTGTGGATCGTCGAATCCTTCGGAGTCCGATTCTTGGATCGAAAAGGTTCCCTCTTCTTGTTCCTCGAACTCCCGGCGCGGACGCCATCTGAAGTCTTCTGGCTCGGCGGTCTCGGAGTGTTTTTCGGGACCGGAACGCACGACAGGCCTCGCAAGTGTCTTCACTGTGCTCAGGTGACAGGCACAGGTTACAGACCAAGTGTTGGTCTGTATAGGGGTATTTATTGTGGCATTTGGGACAGAAACGGAACGGGGTCCGTTTCATCGGCGTTCTTCTGCACGCGGTCGGGCCGACCAGGCCCTGACTGGGGATCGAAAAACTACCCCGAAGCAACCGGAGCTCTTCGATCTTCGATGCGGTGTTGAATCTAACTACGCCGATCCCGAACGCAACAATACCGACGAAAATCTTCCGAAATAGCTATCTTTCCGTTCCGAAACTCGGAGCGACAGGAACATGTCCGAACCCGATGGCGGAAAAAAAACAATCGAAGATGGAGTCGACGCCCATGCGCAATGGAGACAAAAGGAGGAGTCACTCGGTCCCGTGACTCGAAAGACTTCTTCGAAGAAAAACAACTTGTAACACTCCGGCCCAACACCAGATGGCGAGCTATGCAAAACATGCGTATCTACAGCGACAGATGCCATCGAACTGTTAGTTTTAACAGTTAAGTAAGTCACTTACAGTTTTCAGTTTTTGGTCCAAGGTAGCCCACCGTTAGGGGTTCAGAGCAACCCCAAAGTCATCACACCAGCAGCTCAGGGCAGGTCAGGTGCAAAGGTCAAAGAGGTGCCCAAAACACATAGGCTTCAATGGAGAGAAGGGGGTGCCCCGGTTCCAGTCTGCCTGCAGGTAAGTACCCGCGTCTTCGGAGGGCAGACCAGGGGGGTTTTGTAGGGCACCGGGGGGGGGGGGGACACAAGTCCACACAGAAAGTACACCCTCAGCAGCGCGGGGGCGGCCGGGTGCAGTGTGCATACAAGCGTCGGGTTTCCTTTAGTTTTCAATGGGAGACCAAGGGGTCTCTTCAGCGATGCAAGCAGGCAAGGGGGGGCCTCCTGGGGGTCACTCCTGCACAGACGTTCCGTTTCTTTAGGGGCTGGGGGCTGCGGGTGCAGGGTCTTTCCCAGCCGTCGGGAAATGGAGTTCAGACAGTCGCGGTCAGGGGGAGCCTGGGGATTCCCTCTGCAGGCGTCGCTGTGGGGGCTCAGGGGGGACAACTTTGGTTACTCACAGTCGTAGAGTCGCTGGAGGGTCCTCCCTGAGTTGGTTGTTCTCCACCAGTCGAGTCGGGATCGCCGGGTGCAGTGTTGCAAGTCTCACGCTTCTTGCGGGGAGTTGCAGGGGTCTTTAAATCGGCTCCTTGTAACAAAGTTGCAGTTCTTTTGGAGCAGTGCCGCTGTCCTCTGGAGTTTCTTGTCTTTTTCGAAGCAGGGCAGTCCTCCGAGGATTCAGAGGTCGCTGGTCCCTTACAAAGCGTCGCTGGAGCAGGTTCTTTGGAAGGCAGGAGACAGGCCGGTAAGTCTGGGGCCAAGGCAGTTGGTGTCTTCTGTTCTTCCTCTGCAGGGGGTTTGTCAGCTCGGCAGTCCTCCTTGTAGTTGCAGGAATCTGTTTTTCTAGGTTCAGGGGAGCCCTTAAATACTAAATTTAAGGGCGTGTTTAGGTCTGGGGGGTTAGTAGCCAATGGCTACTAGCCCTGAGGGTGAGTACACCCTCTTTGTGCCTCCTCCCAAGGGGAGGGGGTCACATCCCTAATCCTATTGGGGGAATCCTCCATCTGCAAGATGGAGGATTTCTAAAAGTTCGAGTCACTTCAGCTCAGGACACCTTAGGGGCTGTCCTAACTGGCCAGTGACTCCTTGTTGTTTTCTTTGTTTCCTCCAGCCTTGCTGCCAAAAGTGGGGGCCGTGGCCGGAGGGGGCGGGCAACTCCACTAAGCTGGAGTGTCCTGCGGTGCTGTGACAAAGGGGTGAGCCTTTGAGGCTCACCGCCAGGTGTTACAGCTCCTGCCTGGGGGAGGTGTTAGCATCTCCACCCAGTGCAGGCTTTGTTACTGGCCTCAGAGTGACAAAGGCACTCTCCCCATGGGGCCAGCAACATGTCTCTAGTGTGGCAGGCTGCTGGAACCAGTCAGCCTACACAGATAGTTGGTTAGGTTTCAGGGGGCACCTCTAAGGTGCCCTCTGTGGTGTATTTTACAATAAAATGTACACTGGCATCAGTGTGCATTTATTGTGCTGAGAAGTTTGATACCAAACTTCCCAGTTTTCAGTGTAGCCATTATGGTGCTGTGGAGTTCGTGTAAAACAGACTCCCAGACCATATACTCTTATGGCTACCCTGCACTTACAATGCCTAAGGTTTTGCTTAGACACTGTAGGGGCACAGTGCTCATGCACTGGTGCCCTCACCTATGGTATAGTGCACCCTGCCTTAGGGCTGTAAGGCCTGCTAGAGGGGTGTCTTACCTATACTGCATAGGCAGTGAGAGGCTGGCATGGCACCCTGAGGGGAGTGTCATGTCGACTTACTCATTTTGTTCTCACTAGCACACACAAGCTGGTAAACAGTGTGTCTGCTGAGTGAGGGGTCTCTAGGGTGGCATAATACATGCTGCAGCCCTTAGAGACCTTCCCTGGCATCAGGGCCCTTGGTACCAGAGGTACCAGTTACAAGGGACTTATCTGGATGCCAGGGTGTACCAATTGTGGAATCAAAAGTACAGGTTAGGGAAAAAACACTGGTGCTGGGGCCTGGTTAGCAGGCCTCAGCACACTTTCAATTCAAAACATAGCTGTAAGGAAATGCCTCCTTGGCATGGTTGCCCCCTGACTTTGCCTTTGCTGATGCTATGTTTACAATTGAAAGTGTGCTGAGGCCTGCTAACCAGGCCCCAGCACCAGTGTTCTTTCCCTAACCTGTACTTTTGTATCCACAATTGGCAGACTCTGGCATCCAGATAAGTCCCTTGTAACTGGTACTTCTAGTACCAAGGGCCCTGATGCCAAGGAAGGTCTCTAAGGGCTGCAGCATGTCTTATGCCACCCTGGAGACCTCTCACTCAGCACAGACACCCTGCTTGCCAGCTTGTGTGTGCTAGTGAGGACAAAACGAGTAAGTCGACATGGCACTCCCCTCAGGGTGCCATGCCAGCCTCTCACTGCCTATGCAGTATAGGTAAGACACCCCTCTAGCAGGCCTTACAGCCCTAAGGCAGGGTGCACTATACCATAGGTGAGGGTACCAGTGCATGAGCATGGTACCCCTACAGTGTCTAAACAAAACCTTAGACATTGTAAGTGCAGGGTAGCCATAAGAGTATATGGTCTGGGAGTTTGTCAACCACGAACTCCACAGCACCATAATGGCTACACTGAAAACTGGGAAGTTTGGTATCAAACTTCTCAGCACAATAAATGCACACTGATGCCAGTGTACATTTTATTGTAAAATACACCCCAGAGGGCACCTTAGAGGTGCCCCCTGAAACTTAACCGACTATCTGTGTAGGCTGACTAGTTTTAGCAGCCTGCCACAAACCGAGACATGTTGCTGGCCCCATGGGGAGAGTGCCTTTGTCACTCTGAGGCCAGTAACAAAGCCTGCACTGGGTGGAGATGCTAACACCTCCCCCAGGCAGGAATTGTCACACCTGGCGGTGAGCCTCAAAGGCTCACCTCCTTTGTGCCAACCCAGCAGGACACTCCAGCTAGTGGAGTTGCCCGCCCCCTCCGGCCAGGCCCCACTTTTGGAGGCAAGGCCGGAGAAAATAATGAGAAAAACAAGGAGGAGTCACTGGCCAGTCAGGACAGCCCCTAAGGTGTCCTGAGCTGAAGTGACTAACTTTTAGAAATCCTCCATCTTGCAGATGGAGGATTCCCCCAATAGGGTTAGGATTGTGACCCCCTCCCCTTGGGAGGAGGCACAAAGAGGGTGTACCCACCCTCAGGGCTAGTAGCCATTGGCTACTAACCCCCCAGACCTAAACACGCCCTTAAATTTAGTATTTAAGGGCTACCCTGAACCCTAGAAAATTAGATTCCTGCAACTACAAGAAGAAGGACTGCCTAGCTGAAAACCCCTGCAGAGGAAGACCAGAAGACGACTACTACCTTGGCTCCAGAAACTCACCGGCCTGTCTCCTGCCTTCCAAAGATCCTGCTCCAGCGACGCCTTCCAAAGGGACCAGCGACCTCGACATCCTCTGAGGACTGCCCCTGCTTCGAAAAGACAAGAAACTCCCGAGGACAGCGGACCTGCTCCAAGAAAGGCTGCAACTTTGTTTCCAGCAGCTTTGAAAGAACCCTGCAAGCTCCCCGCAAGAAGCGTGAGACTTGCAACACTGCACCCGGCGACCCCGACTCGGCTGGTGGAGATCCAACACCTCAGGAGGGACCCCAGGACTACTCTGATACTGTGAGTACCAAAACCTGTCCCCCCTGAGCCCCCACAGCGCCGCCTGCAGAGGGAATCCCGAGGCTTCCCCTGACCGCGACTCTTTGAATCCAAAGTCCCGACGCCTGGGAGAGACCCTGCACCCGCAGCCCCCAGGACCCGAAGGACCGGACTTTCACTGGAGAAGTGACCCCCAGGAGTCCCTCTCCCTTGCCCAAGTGGAGGTTTCCCCGAGGAACCCCCCCCTTGCCTGCCTGCAGCGCTGAAGAGATCCCGAGATCTCTCAGACTAACATTGCGAACCCGACGCTTGTTTCTACACTGCACCCGGCCGCCCCTGCGCTGCTGAGGGTGAAATTTCTGTGTGGGCTTGTGTCCCCCCAGGTGCCCTACAAAACCCCCCTGGTCTGCCCTCCGAAGACACGGGTACTTACCTGCAAGCAGACCGGAACCGGGGCACCCCCTTCTCTCCATTCTAGCCTATGTGTTTTGGGCACCACTTTGAACTCTGCACCTGACCGGCCCTGAGCTGCTGGTGCGGTGACTTTGGGGTTGCTCTGAACCCCCAACGGTGGGCTACCTTGGACCAAGAACTGAACCCTGTAAGTGTCTTACTTACCTGGTAAAACTAACAAAAACTTACTGTAGGAAGTTGGCTCTGTATGTGCTATTTCAAAGTAAGGAATAGCATGCACAGAGTCCAAGGGTTCCCCTTAGAGGCAAAATAGTGGTAAAAATAGATAATACTAATGCTCTATTTTGTGGTAGTGTGGTCGAGCAGTAGGCTTATCCAAGGAGTAGTGTTAAGCATTTGTTGTACATACACAAGACAATAAATGAGGTACACACACTCAGAGACAAATCCAGCCAATAGGTTTTTATATAGAAAAATATCTTTTCTTAGTTTATTTTAAGAACCACAGGTTCAAATTCTACATGTAATATCTCATTCGAAAGGTATTGCAGGTAAGTACTTTAGGAACTTCAAATCATCAAAATTGCATGTATACTTTACAAGTTATTGACAAATAGCTGTTTTAAAAGTGGACACTTAGTGCAATTTTCACAGTTCCTGGGGGAGGTAAGTTTTTGTTAGTTTTACCAGGTAAGTAGGACACTTACAGGGTTCAGTTCTTGGTCCAAGGTAGCCCACCGTTGGGGGTTCAGAGCAACCCCAAAGTCACCACACCAGCAGCTCAGGGCCGGTCAGGTGCAGAGTTCAAAGTGGTGCCCAAAACACATAGGCTAGAATGGAGAGAAGGGGGTGCCCCGGTTCCGGTCTGCTTGCAGGTAAGTACCCGCGTCTTCGGAGGGCAGACCAGGGGGGTTTTGTAGGGCACCGGGGGGGACACAAGTCCACACAGAAATTTCACCCTCAGCAGCGCGGGGGCGGCCGGGTGCAGTGTAGAAACAAGCGTCGGGTTTGAAATGTTAGTCTATGAGAGATCTCGGGATCTCTTCAGCGCTGCAGGCAGGCAAGGGGGGGATTCCTCGGGGAAACCTCCACTTGGGCAAGGGAGAGGGACTCCTGGGGGTCACTTCTCCAGTGAAAGTCCGGTCCTTCAGGTCCTGGGGGCTGCGGGTGCAGGGTCTCTCCCAGGCGTCGGGACTTTAGGTTCAAAGAGTCGCGGTCAGGGGAAGCCTCGGGATTCCCTCTGCAGGCGGCGCTGTGGGGGCTCAGGGGGGACAGGTTTTGGTACTCACGGTATCAGAGTAGTCCTGGGGTCCCTCCTGAGGTGTTGGATCGCCACCAGCCGAGTCGGGGTCGCCGGGTGCAGTGTTGCAAGTCTCACGCTTCTTGCGGGGAGCTTGCAGGGTTCTTTAAAGCTGCTGGAAACAAAGTTGCAGCTTTTCTTGGAGCAGGTCCGCTGTCCTCGGGAGTTTCTTGTCTTTTCGAAGCAGGGGCAGTCCTCAGAGGATGTCGAGGTCGCTGGTCCCTTCGGAAGGCGTCGCTGGAGCAGGATCTTTGGAAGGCAGGAGACAGGCCGGTGAGTTTCTGGAGCCAAGGCAGTTGTCGTCTTCTGGTCTTCCGCTGCAGGGGTTTTCAGCTGGGCAGTCCTTGTTGCAGGAATCTAATTTTCTAGGGTTCAGGGTAGCCCTTAAATACTAAATTTAAGGGCGTGTTTAGGTCTGGGGGGTTAGTAGCCAATGGCTACTAGCCCTGAGGGTGGGTACACCCTCTTTATGCCTCCTCCCAAGGGGAGGGGGTCACAATCCTAACCCTATTGGGGGAATCCTCCATCTGCAAGATTGAGGATTTCTAAAAGTTAGAGTCACCTCAGCTCAGGACACCTTAGGGGCTGTCCTGACTGGCCAGTGACTCCTCCTTGTTATTCTCATTATTTTCTCCGGCCTTGCCGCCAAAAGTGGGGGCCGGGCCGGAGGGGGCGGGCAACTCCACTAGCTGGAGTGTCCTGCTGGGTTGGCACAAAGGAGGTGAGCCTTTGAGGCTCACCGCCAGGTGTGACAATTCCTGCCTGGGAGAGGTGTTAGCATCTCCACCCAGTGCAGGCTTTGTTACTGGCCTCAGAGTGACAAAGGCACTCTCCCCATGGGGCCAGCAACATGTCTCGGTTTGTGGCAGGCTGCTAAAACTAGTCAGCCTACACAGATAGTCGGTTAAGTTTCAGGGGGCACCTCTAAGGTGCCCTCTGGGGTGTATTTTACAATAAAATGTACACTGGCATCAGTGTGCATTTATTGTGCTGAGAAGTTTGATACCAAACTTCCCAGTTTTCAGTGTAGCCATTATGGTGCTGTGGAGTTCGTGTTTGACAAACTCCCAGACCATATACTCTTATGGCTACCCTGCACTTACAATGTCTAAGGTTTTGTTTAGACACTGTAGGGGTACCATGCTCATGCACTGGTACCCTCACCTATGGTATAGTGCACCCTGCCTTAGGGCTGTAAGGCCTGCTAGAGGGGTGTCTTACCTATACTGCATAGGCAGTGAGAGGCTGGCATGGCACCCTGAGGGGAGTGCCATGTCGACTTACTCGTTTTGTCCTCACTAGCACACACAAGCTGGCAAGCAGTGTGTCTGTGCTGAGTGAGAGGTCTCCAGGGTGGCATAAGACATGCTGCAACCCTTAGAGACCTTCCTTGGCATCAGGGCCCTTGGTACTAGAAGTACCAGTTACAAGGGACTTATCTGGATGCCAGGGTCTGCCAATTGTGGATACAAAAGTACAGGTTAGGGAAAGAACACTGGTGCTGGGGCCTGGTTAGCAGGCCTCAGCACACTTTCAATTGTAAACATAGCATCAGCAAAGGCAAAAAGTCAGGGGGCAACCATGCCAAGGAGGTATTTCCTTACACTTACCTCCCCCAGGAACTGTGAAAATTGCACTAAGTGTCCACTTTTAAAACAGCTATTTGTCAATAACTGGAAAAGTATACATGCAATTTTTATGACTTGAAGTTCCTAATGTACTTACCTGCAATACCTTTCAAACAAGATATTACATGTTAAATTTGAACCTGTGGTTCTTAAAATAAACTAAGAAAAGATATTTTTCTATACAAAAACCTATTGGCTGGATTTGTCTCTGAGTGTGTGTACCTCATTTATTGTCTATGTGTATGTACAACAAATGCTTAACACTACTCCTTGGATAAGCCTACTGCTCGACCACACTACCACAAAATAGAGCATTAGTATTATCTCTTTTTACCACTATTTTACCTCTAAGGGGAACCCTTGGACTCTGTGCATGCTATTCCTTACTTTGAAATAGCACATACAGAGCCAACTTCCTACAATAGCATCAAAGGCAAAAAATCAGGGAGTAACCATGCCAAGGAGGCATTTCCTTACAGGAGGCCAGAGTGTACTCCTACTCTGCACCCCATGTTTTGCATTTGTGGCTCAATAGGTTACTCTGCACAGCCACTCTGCTTCAGGCGGTTGTGGAGACTGATTATTTGGGCTGTACTCACTCAGATCACAATCCTCAATACTTTCAGCTTGACCGGGGTAGGTCTACACAATCGCCTGTTCCTACGTGGAAAACGCAGCCAGATGTGTTGGAGGACTCTGCATTCCACGATTCGGCTGGCCAACAGATCATTAATTATTTTGAGTTAAACTTTGACACAGCATCCTCCCGTTCGATAGAATGAGAAGCGTTTAAAGCTTCATTGAGGGGGTCACTGTGTAGGGTTCGGTATTAAAGCACGTAGGCAGCTAGATCGTGAGGTGTCCAAAATAAAGCAGCAGCTGTTGCGACACGAGTCAGAAGTCGCGCAGAATCCCAGTGTCCTTTTCAGATCGCTCAGCGTGTGGAAAACCCATGAAGAGCTCCTTGAGCGACTGCAACCCCTCAATTACGTGGTGCATACTCCATTAACATACATGCACAGGCAGATAGGGCGGGCGCTCTACTTGCCCGCTTAATAACACAGGAGGCCGCCTCTGGCTCAGTGCTATCTAGTCGGACGATGTCCAGTGATTATACACGCAGGACTTGATACATGAGGCATTTCATACTCAATCTTTATATGCCACTATTTCCTCTACTCCCCTACAGGCTGTGGAGTAGTTCCTAGCAGGGGTGTCTCTATCCCCGGATTAAAGATGAGTAGCATCTGGAATTAGATGAACCTTTGTTGTCTGATACACTGTAGGCCATTCAGGCACTTGCAAATGGCAAAGCGCCTGGCCCGGATGGGCTGCCGGCTGAATTTTATAAGGCCTACACGGTACAACAGGCCCCTCAGCCGCTCACTTTATATGAGGAGTTCTTGACACCAACATGTTTGCCTAATAAGTTACCAGAGGCCATGTTGGTCTGCCTTCTTAAACCGCATAAGGACCCCACTGATCTACACTCCTATACACTGCTAGTGCTGTTAAACACAGATTATAAATTATTAGCTAAGGTGATTCCTACAAGTCTAGCCCTACTGGTGCCCTTCACTGATACATGAGGACCAGAACGGCTTTGTGCCGGGTCGTACAACGTCTTTAAATCTACATAGATTTTTCGGGTCCTATAGTATGCTTCCCGACATTGGCCATGGGCGGGTTGGCATCTGACTCAGTGGCCCTCCCTTTTTGCAGCCCTGCCGAAATTCAGATTTGGCCCCCACTTTATGCAACTGGTGAGGCTGTTGTACACATACCCATTGGCCCATAGCAGAATAGGATGCTTGGTGTCATTCCCCATATGTAAGGAAATGCCTCCTTGGCATGGTTACCCCCTGACTTTTTGCCTTTGCTGATGCTAAGTTTTGATTTGAAAGTGTGCTGGGGCCTGCTAACCAGGCCCCAGCACCAGTCTTCTTTCCCTAACCTGTACTTTTGTTTCCACAATTGGCACACCCTGGCATCCAGGTAAGTCCCTTGTAACTGGTACCAAGGGCCCTGATGCCAGGGAAGGTCTCTAAGGGATGCAGCATGTCTTATGCCACCCTGGGGACCCCTCACTCAGCACAGACACACTGCTTGCCAGCTAGTGTGTGCTGGTGAGGACAAAACGAACAAGTCGACATGGCACTCCTCAGGGTGCCATGCCAACCTCACACTGCCTATGCAGTATAGATAAGTCACCCCCCTAGCAGGCCTTACAGCCCTAAGGCAGGGTGCACTATACCATAGGTGAGGGCACCAGTGCATGAGCACTGTGCCCCTACAGTGTCTAAGCAAAACCTTAGACATTGTAACTGCAGGGTAGCCATAAGAGTATATGGTCTGGGAGTCTGTCAAACACAAACTCCACAGCACCATAATGGCTACACTGAAAACTGGGAAGTTTAGTATCAAACTTCTCAGCACAATAAATGCACACCGATGCCAGTGTACATTTTATTGCAAAATACACCCCAGAGGGAACCTTAGAGGTGCCCCCTGAAACCTTAACCAACTACCCGTGTAGGCTCACTGGTTTTAGCAGCCTGCCACACGAGACATGTTGCTGGCCACATGGGGAGAGTGCCTTTGCCACTCTGGCTAGTAACAAAGCCTGTACTGGGTGGAGATGCTTATCCCCTCCCCCTTGCAGGAACTGTAACCCCTGGCGGTGAGCCTGAAAGGCTCAACCCCTTTGTTACAGCACCCCAGGGCATTCCAGCTAGTGGAGCTGCCCGCCCCCTCCGGCCACGGCCCCACTTTTGGCGGCAAGGCCGGAGGAGATAATGAGAATAACAAGGAGGAGTCACTGGCCAGTCAGGACAGCCCCTAAGGTGTCCTGAGCTGAAGTGACTAACTTTTAGAAATCCTCCATCTTGCAGATGGAGGATTCCCCCAATAGGGATAGGAATGTGACCCCCTCACCTTGGGAGGAGGCACAAAGAGGGTGTAGCCACCCTCAGGGCTAGTAGCCATTGGCTACTGCCCTTCCAGACCTAAACACACCCCTAAATTCTGTATTTAGGGGCTCCCCAGAACCTAGGAACTCAGACTCCTGCAACCTAAGAAGAGGACTGCTAAGCTGAAAAACCCTGCAGAGAAGACAGACACCAACTGCTTTGGCCCCAGCTCTACCAGCCTGTCTCCGCACTTGTAAAGACACTTCTCCAGCGACGCTTTCCCCAGGGACCAGCGACCTCTGAATCCTCAGAGGACTGCCCTGCTCTAGAAGGACCAAGAACTCCCGAGGACAGCGGCCCTGTTCACCAAAGACTGCAACTTTGAATCAAAGCAGCAACTTTGAAACAACTTGCGCTTCCCACCGGAAGCGTGAGACTTGCTACTCTGCACCCGACACCCCCGGCTCGACTTGTGGAGAACAATCACGTCAGGGAGGACTCCCCGGCGACTGCGAGACCGTGAGTAGCCAGAGTTGCCCCCCCCCCCCCCACCCCCTTGAGCCCCCACAGCGACGCCTGCAGAGGGAATCCAGAGGCTCCCCCTGACCGCGACTGCCTGCGCCTCAGATTCCGACGCCTGGTAAAGACTCTGCACCCGCAGCCCCCAGGACCTGAAGGATCCAAACTCCAGTGCAGCAGTGACACCCCCCCCCCCCCCCCCCAGGAGGCCCTTTCCCTTGCCCAGGTGGTGGCTACCCCAAGGAGCCCACCCCCCCCTTGCCTGCATCGCTGAAGAGACCCCTTGGTCTCCCATTGATTTCTATTGGAAACCAGACGCGTGTTTGCACACTGCACCGGGCCGCCCCCGTGCTGCTGAGGGTGTACTTTCTGTGCTGACTTGTGCCCCCCCCGGTGCCCTACAAAACCCCCCTGGTCTGCCCTCCGAAGACGCGGGTACTTACCTGCTGGCAGACTGGAACCGGGGCACCCCCTTCTCCATTGAAGCCTATGCGTTTTGGGCACCACTTTGACCTCTGCACCTGACCGGCCCTGAGCTGCTGGTGTGGTAACTTTGGGGTTGCTCTGAACCCCCAACGGTGGACTACCTTGGACCCAAACTTGAACCCCGTAGGTGGTTTACTTACCTGCAAAAACTAACTCTTACTCCCCCCAGGAACTGTTGAAAATTGCACTAAGTGCCTAGTTTTAAAATAGCTATATGTGATTTATTTGAACATTGTGTATGCTATTTTGATTATTCAAAGTTCCTAAAGTACCTACCTGCAATACCTTTCATTTGAAGTATTACATGTACAATTTGAACCTGTGGTTCTTAAAATAAACTAAGAAAAGAGATTTTTCTACAACAAAACCTATTGGCCTGGAATTGTCTGAGTGTGTGTTCCTCATTTATTGCCGGTGTGTGTACAACAAATGCTTAACACGGCTCCTTTGATAAGCCTACTGCTCGACCACACTACCACAAAATAGAGCATTAGTATTATCTCTTTTTGCCACTATCTTACCTCTAAGGGGAACCCTTGGACTCTGTGCATACTATTCCTTACTTTGAAATAGTGCATACAGAGCCAACTTCCTACATCATACAAGTCAGAAGAGGCACAAGGCAGGGTTTCCAGCTGCCCACCCCCCCTCCTTTTTGCTCTAGCTGTGGAGCCGTTGGCAGCTGCACTCCGCGAGGTAGGACGAGACTGGGGGGGATACATGTGGTCTATATGCAGATGACCTTTTGGTGGACAATAGAAACCTGGCGAATTTCCCCATTGATGTCATGCCTCTGCTCGAGGAACATGCGGGGGTTTCTGGACTACGTTTAAATTGGATCAAGTCTTGTATTTTCCCCACTGTCACCTCAGATCTAAGCAAGACATCTAAACCCAGATATTACGTGGCAGCTTAATACATTTAGGTACTTTGGGATACAGATATACCATGCAGAGTCAGATATTTGATGGACATGGTACATGTCAAGTTTCCAACTTGCGTAGTCAGATGGCATTCTGAAGGACACTGCAGTGAACGGTCATGGGCAGGGTGGCCCTTGTTAAAATGATAGTACTACCTCGACTATATTACTTTGCCAATCTACCTTTCTATATTCCATCCTTCTTTTTCCGGTCCATAGAACGAGAAGTGCGTAGTTTGATTTGGAATACATCCCGCTGTAGAGTGGCCCTCTCTAAGCTTCATCACCAATTGAAACAGGGTGGTTTAGCGCTACCAGATTTAGAACACTACTATATAGCTGTGCAGTTACAATGGGTGGCCCGCTGGCTCTCATCGAAGCAGCTGGCGGACATGGCAAAGGATCTTCAGGTGTGGTCACTGAGCAAGTTGATACGCTTATTTCATCCTTGTGCTAAAAAAATGCAGCACCAGCCCCTCTACTACTAAATCTGGCATATAGATTCCGCAGATGCGGTTACCTCACTAGAGGCACTGTACCTTTGTTGGGAACACCACGGGCACGTGTGACACATTGGCAGCGGAACAAGCAGCTTGGCATGCAGTAGAAACACACAAGGGGACCTATACACGGATGGCAACCTCAGTACTCATGACATTAATGGAGGCCACCAGATTGTATCCAGAGACCTTTATGTTGTACAACTCCCTCACACAAACATTGCAAGAGGCATGGGGAGACCTCACAGTAGAACCAGATGCACTACACACTACAGTACCTGCATGCTTTTGGGGAAGGGGGACATTTAATAACACTGGATAGCGGACTCCTTGCGTTTCCCTGCGACTGGTCCACTTGTGCCCCTCCGACGGAAGTGGGAGGGAAACAGGGGGAACCTTTTACAGACAGAATGGGTGACTATATTAGAGACCCCCACACATGTACCTCGAAATATGCAATTTCACCTTATTCAATATTATGTCACATAGCGGTTATACCTTACTCCAGACAAGATTAATAGATATTTTGGCCATGTGGATGCAGCTTGTTCAAGATGTCAGTACTTAGGGGCGGACTTACGGCACATGATGTGGTCAAGTCCCACCCAGAGTCACTATTGGACCTCGGTCCATGCACGCTTGATATATTGTGTAGGCCGACCCATACTGTTAACATGGGAGGCGTGTGTCCTGGGACTATTTCCTAGGGGTTAAACATTGAAAGCAACGTCCCATTTTTTGGATCAGAGGTGGTTAGTGGCCAAATGCCTTATAACCCGTAAATGGCAATCTTCTGAGCTACCGGCCTATGAAGCACGGATGCATTCACTGGGTGTCTGGGTGAAGGCGGAGTGCACAGCCCTCCAGCACGAGGAAGCGGTGGGACTACAAAAATATCCCCTTGCGGCACAGTGGGAACTAAATATTAACAGACTAGCAACACGCCACTGACACCGGCGCTTGCCTCTAGAAACTGGTGATGGAGTATTGGCAGCGTCAAAACACTGTTCAACATTCTACAGAACTATATATGGGACTAACAAATGCATATTCTCTACAGATGAAGGGATTCTAGTCTGATTGAGGGATACCTAGCATAGAAGTGTGGGAGTCATACTGAACGTTTACAAACTATACAACAATTTTACTGAATTTATAATGTGGGTGTTTAGATTCATGTTGCCAGTGCCTTTGTTCTCCCCCCCTCTTTTAAGATTGTTGTTACGACATGTTAACGATAATGACCAGATTGGACAGATGTAATTTGACTATGCAATATGCTGTGCTAACATAAAAGCAATAAAGAAATTTAAATTAAAAAAGGATTTGAAAACATTGTTTTGCAGAAGGGATGCTTAGAGTTATTTTCTGGCTCTATAAGACTACATGCATTTCCAAAACCTATATTTTAACACCAAAATGAAGTATATAGGTGTAAGGAAATGCCTCCTTGGCATGGTTGCCCCCTGACTTTTTGCCTTTGCTGATGCTATGTTTACAATTGAAAGTGTGCTGAGGCCTGCTAACCAGGCCCCAGCACCAGTGTTCTTTCCCTAACCTGTACTTTTGTATCCACAATTGGCAGACCCCGGCATCCAGATAAGTCCCTTGTAACTGGTACTTCTAGTACCAAGGGCCCTGATGCCAAGGAAGGTCTCTAAGGGCTGCAGCATGTCTTATGCCACCCTGGAGACCTCTCACTCAGCACAGACACACTGCTTGCCAGCTTGTGTGTGCTAGTGAGAACAAAACGAGTAAGTCGACATGGCACTCCCCTCAGGGTGCCATGCCAGCCTCTCACTGCCTATGCAAGTATAGGTCAGTCACCCCTCTAGCAGGCCTTACAGTCCTAAGGCAGGGTGCACTATACCATAGGTGAGGGTACCAGTGCATGAGCATGGTACCCCTACAGTGTCTAAACAAAACCTTAGACATTGTAAGTGCAGAGTAGCCATAAGAGTATATGGTCTGGGAGTTTGTCAAACACAAACTCCACAGCACCATAATGGCTACACTGAAAACTGGGAAGTTTGGTATCAAACTTCTCAGCACAATAAATGCACACTGATGCCAGTGTACATTTTATTGCAAAATACACCCCAGAGGGCACCTTAGAGGTGCCCCTGAAACTTAACCGACTGTGTAGGCTGACTAGTTCCAGCAGCCTGCCACACTAGAGACATGTTGCTGGCCTCATGGGGAGAGTGCCTTTGTCACTCTGAGGCCAGTAACAAAGCCTGCACTGGGTGGAGATGCTAACACCTCCCCCAGGCAGGAGCTGTAACACCTGGCGGTGAGCCTCAAAGGCTCACCCCTTTGTCACAGCCCAGCAGGGCACTCCAGCTTAGTGGAGTTGCCCGCCCCCTCCGGCCACGGCCCCCACTTTTGGCGGCAAGGCTGGAGGGAACAAAGAAAGCAACAAGGAGGAGTCACTGGCCAGTCAGGACAGCCCCTAAGGTGTCCTGAGCTGAGGTGACTAACTTTTAGAAATCCTCCATCTTGCAGATGGAGGATTCCCCCAATAGGGTTAGGATTGTGACCCCCTCCCCTTGGGAGGAGGCACAAAGAGGGTGTACCCACCCTCAGGGCTAGTAGCCATTGGCTACTAACCCCCCAGACCTAAACACGCCCTTAAATTTAGTATTTAAGGGCTACCCTGAACCCTAGAAAATTAGATTCCTGCAACTACAAGAAGAAGGACTGCCCAGCTGAAAACCCCTGCAGAGGAAGACCAGAAGACAACTGCCTTGGCTCCAGAAACTCACCGGCCGGTCTCCTGCCTTCCAAAGAACTCTGCTCCAGCGACGCCTTCCAAAGGGACCAGCGACCTCTGAATCCTCTGAGGACTGCCCTGCTTCGACGACAAGAAACTCCCGAGGACAGCAGACCTGCTCCAAAAAGACTGCAACTTTGTTTCAAGAAGCAGCTTTAAAGAACCCTGCAACTCCCCGCAAGAAGCGTGAGACTTGCAACACTGCACCCGGCGACCCAGACTCGGCTGGTGGAGAACCAACACCTCAGGGAGGACCCCCGGACTACTCTCCGACTGTGAGTACCAAAACCTGTCCCCCCTGAGCCCCTACAGCGCCGCCTGCAGAGGGAATCCCGAGGCTTCCCCTGACCGCGACTCTCTGAAACCTAAGTCCCGACGCCTGGAAAAGACCCTGCACCCGCAGCCCCCAGGACCTGAAGGACCGGACTTTCACTGCAGAAGTGACCCCCAGGAGTCCCTCTCCCTTGCCCAAGTGGAGGTTTCCCCAAGGAAGCCCCCCCTTGCCTGCCTGCAGCGCTAAAGAGATCCCTTGATCTCTCATTGACTAACATTGCGAACCAGACGCTTGTTCTAACACTGCACCCGGCCGCCCCCGCGCCACTGAGGGTGAAATTTCTGTGTGGGCTTGTGTCCCCCCCCCGGTGCCCTACAAAACCCCCCTGGTCTGCCCTCCGAAGACGCGGGTACTTACCTGCAAGCAGACCGGAACCGGGGCACCCCCTTCTCTCCATTGAAGCCTATGCGTTTTGGGCACCACTTTGAACTCTGCACCTGACCGGCCCTGAGCTGCTGGTGTGGCGACTTTGGGGTTGCTCTGAACCCCCAACGGTGGGCTACCTTGGACCAAGAACTGAACCCTGTAAGTGTCTTACTTACCTGGTAAAACAAAAACTTACCTCCCCCAGGAACTGTGAAAATTGCACTAAGTGTCCACTTTTAAAGTAGCTATTTGTGAATAACTTGAAAAGTATACATGCAATTGAAATGATTCAAAGTTCCTAATGTACTTACCTGCAATACCTTTCAAACAAGATATTACATGTTAAATTTGAACCTGTGGTTCTTAAAATAAACTAAGAAAAGATATTTTTCTATAACAAAACCTATTGGCTGGATTTGTCTCCGAGTGTGTGTACCTCATTTATTGTCTATGTGTATGTACAACAAATGCTTAACACTACTCCTTGGATAAGCCTACTGCTCGACCACACTACCACAAAATAGAGCATTAGTATGATCTCTTTTTTACCACTATTTTACCTCTAAGGGGAACCCTTGGACTCTGTGCATGCTATTCCTTACTTTGAAATAGCACATACAGAGCCAACTTCCTACATTGGTGGATCAGCGGTGGGGTACAAGACTTTGCATTTGCTGGACTACTCAGCCAATACCTGATCACACGACAAATTCCAAAATTGTCATTAGAAATTGATTTTTGCAATTTGAAAAGTTTTCTAAATTCTTTAAAGTCCTGCTAGGGCCTTGTGTTAGTCCCTGTTAGCATTTCTTTTTAGAGTTTGAAAGTTTGTAAAAGTTTGAATTAGATTCTAGAACCAGTTTTAGATTCTTAAAAAGTATTCCAACTTTTAGAAGCAAAATGTCTAGCACAGATGTGGCTGTGGTGGAACTCGACACCACACCTTACCTCCATCTACAGATGAGAGCTAAGGTCACTCTGTAAACTAAAGAAAATAGCAATGGGCCCCAAACCTACCAAAGTACAGCTCCAGGAGCTTTTGGCAGAGTTTGAAAAGGCCAACCCCTCTGAGGATGGCAACACAGAGGATGAAGATAGTGACTTGGAGGGAAATTCCCCCCCTCCAGTCCTACTTAGGGAGAGCAGGGCTTCTCCAGCCCTGACTCCACAAATAATAGTCAGAGATGCTGGTTCCCTCACAGGAGGGACCAACAACTCTGAAATCACTGAGGATAACCCCAGTGAAGAAGACATCCAGTTAGCCAGGATGGCCAAAAGATTGGCTTTGGAAAGACAGATCCTAGCCATAGAGAGGGAAAGACAAGAGATGGGCCTAGGACCCATCAATGGTGGCAGCAACATAAATAGGGTCAGAGATTCTCCTGACATGTTGAAAATCCCTAAAGGGATTGTAACTAAATATGAAGATGGTGATGACATCACCAAATGGTTCACAGCTTTTGAGAGGGCTTGTGTAACCAGAAAAGTGAACAGATCTCACTGGGGTGCTCTCCTTTGGGAAATGTTCACAGGAAAGTGTAGGGATAGACTCCTCACACTCTCTGGACAAGATGCAGAATCTTATGACCTCATGAAGGGTACCCTGATTGAGGGCTTTGGATTCTCCAGTGAGGAGTATAGGATTAGATTCAGGGGGGCTCAAAAATCCTCGAGCCAGACCTGGGTTGACTTTGTAGACTACTCAGTAAAAACACTAGATGGTTGGATTCAAGGCAGTGGTGTAAGTAATTATGATGGGCTGTACAATTTATTTGTGAAAGAACACCTGTTAAGTAATTGTTTCAATGATAAACTGCATCAGCATCTGGTAGACCTAGGACCAATTTCTCCCCAAGAATTGGGAAAGAAGGCGGACCATTGGGTCAAGACTAGGGTGTCCAAAACTTCCACAGGGGGTGACCAAAAGAAAGGGGTCACAAAACCTCCCCAGGGGAAAGGTGGTGAGACAGAGTAAGGAATAGCATGCACAGAGTCCAAGGGTTCCCCTTAGAGGTAAAATAGTGGTAAAAATAGATAATACTAATGCTCTATTTGGTGGTAGTGTGGTCGAGCAGTAGGCTTATCCAAGGAGTAGTGTTAAGCATTTGTTGTACATACACAAGACAATAAATGAGGTGCACACACTCAGAGACAAATCCAGCCAATAGGTTTTTATATAGAAAAATATCTTTTCTTAGTTTATTTTAAGAACCACAGGTTCAAATTCTACATGTAATATCTCATTCGAAAGGTATTGCAGGTAAGTACTTTAGGAACTTCAAATCATCAAAATTGCATGTATACTTTTCAAGTTATTGACAAATAGCTGTTTTAAAAGTGGACACTTAGTGCAATTTTCACAGTTCCTAGGGGAGGTAAGTATTTGTTAGTTTTACCAAGTAAGTAGGACACTTACAGGGTTCAGTTCTTGGTCCAAGGTAGCCCACCGTTGGGGGTTCAGAGCAACCCCAAAGTCACCACACCAGCAGCTCAGGGCCGGTCAGGTGCAGAGTTCAAAGTGGTGCCCAAAACACATAGGCTAGAATGGAGAGAAGGGGGTGCCCCGGTTCCGGTCTGCTTGCAGGTAAGTACCCGCGTCTTCGGAGGGCAGACCTGGGGGGTTTTGTAGGGCACCGGGGGGGACACAAGTCCACACAGAAATTTCACCCTCAGCAGCGCGGGGGCGGCCGGGTGCAGTGTAGGAACAGGCGTCGGGTTCGCAATGTTAGTCTATGAGAGATCTCGGGATCTCTTCAGCGCTGCAGGCAGGCAAGGGGGGGATTCCTCGGGGAAACCTCCACTTGGGCAAGGGAGAGGGACTCCTGGGGGTCACTTCTCCAGTGAAAGTCCGGTCCTTCAGGTCCTGGGGGCTGCGGGTGCAGGGTCTCTCCCAGGCGTCGGGACTTTAGGTTCAAAGAGTCGCGGTCAGGGGAAGCCTCGGGATTCCCTCTGCAGGCGGCGCTGTGGGGGCTCAGGGGGGACAGGTTTTGGTACTCACAGTATCAGAGTAGTCCTGGGGTCCCTCCTGAGGTGTTGGATCGCCACCAGCCGAGTCGGGGTCGCCGGGTGCAGTGTTGCAAGTCTCACGCTTCTTGCGGGGAGATTGCAGGGTCTATAAAGCTGCTCCTTGAAACAAAGTTGCAGTCTTTTTGGAGCAGGTCCGCTGTCCTCGGGAGTTTCTTGTCTTTTTCGAAGCAGGGCAGTCCTCAGAGGAGTCAGAGGTCGCTGGTCCCTTGGAAGGTGTCGCTGGAGCAGAGTTCTTTGGAAGGCAGGAGACAGGCCGGTGAGTTTCTGGAGCCAAGGCAGTTGTTGTCTTCTGGTCTTCCTCTGCAGGGGTTTTCAGCTAGGCAGTCCTTCTTCTTGTAGTTGCAGGAATCTAATTTTCTAGGGTTCAGGGTAGCCCTTAAATACTAAATTTAAGGGCGTGTTTAGGTCTGGGGTGTTAGTAGCCAATGGCTACTAGCCCTGAGGGTGGGTACACCCTCTTTGTGCCTCCTCCCAAGGGGAGGGGGTCACAATCCTAACCCTATTGGGGGAATCCTCCATCTGCAAGATGGAGGATTTCTAAAAGTTAGAGTCACCTCAGCTCAGGACACCTTAGGGGCTGTCCTGACTGGCCAGTGACTCCTCCTTGTTGCTTTCTTTGTTTCCTCCAGCCTTGCCGCCAAAAGTGGGGGCCTTGGCCGGAGGGGGCGGGCAACTCCACTAAGCTGGAGTGCCCTGCTGGGCTGTGACAAAGGGGTGAGCCTTTGAGGCTCACCGCCAGGTGTTACAGCTCCTGCCTGGGGGAGGTGTTAGCATCTCCACCCAGTGCAGGCTTTGTTACTGGCCTCAGAGTGACAAAGGCACTCTCCCCATGGGGCCAGCAACATGTCTCTAGTGTGGCAGGCTGCTGGAACTAGTCAGCCTACACAGACAGTCGGTTAAGTTTCAGGGGGCACCTCTAAGGTGCCCTCTGTGGTGTATTTTACAATAAAATGTACACTGGCATCAGTGTGCATTTATTGTGCTGAGAAGTTTGATACCAAACTTCCCAGTTTTCAGTGTAGCCATTATGGTGCTGTGGAGTTCGTGTTTGACAAACTCCCAGACCATATACTCTTATGGCTACCCTGCACTTACAATGTCTAAGGTTTTGTTTAGACACTGTAGGGGTACCATGCTCATGCACTGGTACCCTCACCTATGGTATAGTGCACCCTGCCTTAGGGCTGTAAGGCCTGCTAGAGGGGTGTCTTACCTATACTGCATAGGCAGTGAGAGGCTGGCATGGCACCCTGAGGGGAGTGCCATGTCGACTTACTCGTTTTGTTCTCACTAGCACACACAAGCTGGCAAACAGTGTGTCTGTGCTGAGTGAGAGGTCTCCAGGGTGGCATAAGACATGCTGCAGCCCTTAGAGACCTTCCAGGGCATCAGGGCCCTTGGTACTAGAAGTACCAGTTACAAGGGACTTATCTGGATGCCAGGGTCTGCCAATTGTGGATACAAAAGTACAGGTTAGGGAAAGAACACTGGTGCTGGGGCCTGGTTAGCAGGCCTCAGCACACTTTCAATTGTAAACATAGCATCAGCAAAGGCAAAAAGTCAGGGGGCAACCATGCCAAGGAGGCATTTCCTTACACAACCCCCCCCCCAAACGAAAGAGGATGAGACTAACCTTTCCCAAGAGAGTCTTCATTTTCTAAATGGAAGAACCTGGAAAGGCCATCTGCATTGGCATGGGCAGTCCCATGACTTTTTGTCTTTGCTGATGCTATGTTTACAATTGAAAGTGTGCTGAGGCCTGCTAACCAGGCCCCAGCACCAGTGTTCTTTCCCTAACCTGTACTTTTGTATCCACAATTGGCAGACCCTGGCATCCAGATAAGTCCCTTGTAACTGGTACTTCTAGTACCAAGGGCCCTGATGCCAAGGAAGGTCTCTAAGGGCTGCAGCATGTCTTATGGCTACCCTGCACTTACAATGTCTAAGGTTTTGTTTAGACCACTTGCTCTTGTTAAAGAAGGCTGGGAGAGACCTCTTCATCAGCCTAAACAAGACATAGTGGACTATGTACTTGGCCTTCGCTCTAGAATGGCAGAGTACATGGAAAAGGCAACCAAAAACATGGAGGCCAGCCAACAGCTCCAGAAGTTTTGGTATGACCAAAAGGCTGCAATGGTTGAGTTCCAACCAGGGCAGAAAGTCTGGGTTCTGGAGCCTGTGGCTCCCAGGGCACTCCAGGACAAATGGAGTGGCCCTTACCCAGTACTAGAAAGGAAGAGTCAGGTCACCTACCTGGTGGACCTGGGCACAAGCAGGAGCCCCAAGAGGGTAATCCATGTGAACCGCCTTAAGCTCTTCCATGACAGGGCTGATGTAAATCTGTTGATGGTAACAGATGAGGATCAAGAGGCAGAGAGTGAACCTCTCCCTGATCTTCTGTCATCAGACCCAAAAGATGGCTCAGTAGATGGAGTGATCTACTCCGACACCCTCTCCGGCCAACAGCAAGCTGATTGTAGGAGAGTCCACCAACGCTGACAATCAGACTAAAGCACATCCCATGGCAATGGTAACTTTAGAATGGGGAGGGGTCAATGGCCTGAAACAGGTGGTGGTCTCCTCAAACATCCCAGTAGACTGTCTGCTTGGAAATGACCTGGAGTCCTCAGCATGGGCTGAGGTAGAACTAAAAACCCATGCAGCCATGCTGGGTATCCCTGAACTGGTGTGTGTAAAAACAAGAGCACAATGCAAGGCACAGGGTGAAAAAGTAGAGCTGGAGTCTGGAAAAATGGCCCAGCCTACCAAGAGAAAAGGAAAGTCAGTTGGGAAACCAACTGCAACACAGTCAGAAAAAGAGAACCTCTCTTCTCAGGAAGAAGTTCTGCCCTCTGAGGGAACTGAGCCTTTGGAGCTTGAACCTTATCAGGTTGAGCTCTTAGGCCCAGGGGGACCCTCAAGGGAGGAGCTGTGTAAGGGACAAGAAACCTGTCCCTCTCTTGAAGGCCTTAGGCAGCAAGCTGCTGAAGAGTCCAAGGGCAAGAAAAATGGAACACATAGGGTCTATTGGGAAGATGGACTCCTGTACACTGAGGCCAGAGACCCCAAACCTGGTGCCACTAGGAGAGTGGTAGTGCCTCAGTCGTTCAGAGAGTTTATTCTGACCTTAGCCCATGATATTCCCCTTGCTGGGCATTTGGGACAAACCAAGACGTGGGAGAGGTTAGTCAACCACTTCTACTGGCCCAATATGTCCCAGAAGGTTAAGGAGTTTTGCCTCTCCTGCCCCACCTGTCAATCCAGTGGTAAGACAGGTGGGCACCCAAAGGCCCCCCTCATTCCACTTCCAGTGGTGGGGGTCCCCTTTGAAAGAGTGGGTGTGGACATAGTTGGTCCACTGGAACCTCCCACAGCCTCAGGAAATATGTACATCCTAGTAGTAGTGGATCATGCTACTAGGTATCCTGAAGCTATTCCCCTTAGGTCGACTACTGCCCCTGCAGTAGCCAAGGCCCTCATTGGTATCTTTACCAGAGTGGGTTTCCCTAAGGAGGTGGTGTCTGACAGAGGTACCAACTTCATGTCAGCATACCTAAAACACATGTGGAATGAGTGTGGAGTGACTTACAAATTCACTACACCATACCATCCACAAACTAATGGCTTAGTTGAGAGATTCAACAAGACATTAAAAGGCATGATCATGGGGCTCCCAGAAAAACTCAAAAGGAGATGGGATGTCCTCTTGCCATGTCTGCTTTTTGCTTACAGAGAGGTGCCACAGAAGGGAGTAGGATTCTCACCCTTTGAACTTCTGTTTGGTCACCCTGTAAGGGGACCACTTGCTCTTGTTAAAGAAGGCTGGGAGAGACCTCTTCATGAGCCTAAACAAGACATAGTGGACTATGTACTTGGCCTTCGCTCTAGAATGGCAGAGTACATGGAAAAGGCAACCAAAAACCTTGAGGCCAGCCAACAGCTCCAGAAGTTTTGGTATGACCAAAAGGCTGCACTGGTTGAGTTCCAACCAGGGCAGAAAGTCTGGGTTCTGGAGCCTGTGGCTCCCAGGGCACTCCAGGACAAATGGAGTGGCCCTTACCCAGTGCTAGAAAGGAAGAGTCAGGTCACCTACCTGGTGGACCTGGGCACAAGCAGGAGCCCCAAGAGGGTGATCCATGTGAACCGCCTTAAGCTCTTCCATGACAGGGCTGATGTAAATCTGTTGATGGTAACAGATGAGGATCAGGAGGCAGAGAGTGAACCTCTCCCTGATCTTCTGTCATCAGACCCAAAAGATGGCTCAGTAGATGGAGTGATCTACTCAGACACCCTCTCTGGCCAACAGCAAGCTGATTGTAGGAGAGTCCTACAACAGTTTCCTGAACTCTTCTCCTTAACCCCTGGTCAGACACACCTGTGTACCCATGATGTGGACACAGGAGACAGCATGCCTGTCAAAAACAAAATCTTTAGACAGTCTGACCATGTTAAGGAAAGCATCAAGGTGGAAGTCCACAAGATGCTGGAATTGGGAGTAATTGAGCGCTCTGACAGCCCCTGGGCTAGCCCAGTGGTCTTAGTCCCCAAACCTCACACCAAAGATGGAAAGAAAGAGATGAGGTTTTGTGTGGACTACAGAGGGCTCAATTCTGTCACCAAGACAGATGCTCATCCAATTCCTAGAGCTGATGAGCTCATAGATAAATTAGGTGCTGCCAAATTCTTAAGTACCTTTGACTTGATAGCAGGGTACTGGCAAATAAAAATGGCACCTGGAGCAAAAGAGAAAACAGCATTCTCCACACCTGATGGGCATTATCAGTTTACTGTTATGCCCTTTGGTTTAAAGAATGCCCCTGCCACCTTCCAAAGGTTGGTGAATCAAGTCCTTGCTGGTTTGGAGTCCTTTAGCACAGCTTATCTTGATGATATTGCTGTCTTTAGCTCCACCTGGCAGGATCACCTGGTCCACCTGAAGAAGGTTTTGAAGGCTCTGCAATCTGCAGGCCTCTCTATCAAGGCATCCAAATGCCAGATAGGGCAGGGAACTGTGGTTTACTTGGGCCACCTTGTAGGTGGAGGCCAAGTTCAGCCACTCCAACCCAAGATCCAGACTATTCTGGACTGGGTAGCTCCAAAAACCCAGACTCAAGTCAGGGCATTCCTTGGCTTGACTGGGTATTACAGGAGGTTTGTGAAGGGATATGGATCCATTGTGACAGCCCTCACTGAACTCACCTCCAAGAAAATGCCCAAGAAAGTGAACTGGACTGTGGAATACCAACAGGCCTTTGACACCCTGAAACAAGCAATGTGCTCAGCACCAGTTCTCAAAGCTCCAGATTATTCTAAGCAGTTCATTGTGCAGACAGATGCCTCTGAACATGGGATAGGGGCAGTTTTGTCCCAAACAAATGATGATGGCCTTGACCAGCCTGTTGCTTTCATTAGCAGGAGGTTACTCCCCAGGGAGCAGCGTTGGAGTGCCATTGAGAGGGAGGCCTTTGCTGTGGTTTGGTCCCTGAAGAAGCTGAGACCATACCTCTTTGGGACTCACTTCCTAGTTCAAACTGACCACAGACCTCTCAAATGGCTGATGCAAATGAACGGTGAAAATCCTAAACTGTTGAGGTGGTCCATCTCCCTACAGGGAATGGACTTTATAGTGGAACACAGACCTGGGACTGCCCATGCCAATGCAGATGGCCTTTCCAGGTTCTTCCACTTAGAAAATGAAGACTCTCTTGGGAAAGGTTAGTCTCATCCTCTTTCGTTTGGGGGGGGGGGGGGGGGGGGGAGGGTTGTGTAAGGAAATGCCTCCTTGGCATGGTTGCCCCCTGACTTTTTGCCTTTGCTGATGCTATGTTTACAATTGAAAGTGTGCTGAGGCCTGCTAACCAGGCCCCAGCACCAGTGTTCTTTCCCTAACCTGTACTTTTGTATCCACAATTGGCAGACCCTGGCATCCAGATAAGTCCCTTGTAACTGGTACTTCAAGTACCAAGGGCCCTGATGCCAAGGAAGGTCTCTAAGGGCTGCAGCATGTCTTATGCCACCCTGGAGACCTCTCACTCAGCACAGACACACTGCTTGCCAGCTTGTGTGTGCTAGTGAGAACAAAACAAGTAAGTCGACATGGCACTCCCCTCAGGGTGCCATGCCAGCCTCTCACTGCCTATGCAAGTATAGGTCAGTCACCCCTCTAGCAGGCCTTACAGCCCTAAGGCAGGGTGCACTATACCATAGGTGAGGGTACCAGTGCATGAGCACTGTGCCCCTACAGTGTCTAAACAAAACCTTAGACATTGTAAGTGCAGGGTAGCCATAAGAGTATATGGTCTGGGAGTTTGTCAAACACGTACTCCACAGCACCATAATGGCTACACTGAAAACTGGGAAGTTTGGTATCAAACTTCTCAGCACAATAAATGCACACTGATGCCAGTGTACATTTTATTGCAAAATACACCCCAGAGGGCACCTTAGAGGTGCCCCCTGAAACCTTAACCGACTATCTGTGTAGGCTGACTGGTTCCAGCAGCCTGCCACAACCGAGACATGTTGCTGGCCTCATGGGGAGAGTGCCTTTGTCACTCTGAGGCCAGTAACAAAGCCTGCACTGGGTGGAGATGCTAACACCTCCCCCAGGCAGGAGCTGTAACACCTGGCGGTGAGCCTCAAAGGCTCACCCCTTTGTCACAGCCCAGCAGGGCACTCCAGCTTAGTGGAGTTGCCCGCCCCCTCCGGCCACGGCCCCCACTTTTGGCGGCAAGGCCGGAGAAAATAATGAGAACAACAAGGAGGAGTCACTGGCCAGTCAGGACAGCCCCTAAGGTGTCCTGAGCTGAAGTGACTAACTTTTAGAAATCTTCCATCTTGCAGATGGAGGATTCCCCAATAGGATTAGGGATGTGACCCCTCCCCTTGGGAGGAGGCACAAAGAGGGTGTACCCACCCTCAGGGCTAGTAGCCATTGGCTACTAACCCCCCAGACCTAAACACGCCCTTAAATTTAGTATTTAAGGGCTTCCCTGAACCTAAAACTTTAGATTCCTGCAACTTACCGAAGAAGAAGACTGCTGAGCTGAAAACCCCTGCAGAAGAAGAAAGAAGACACCAACTGCTTTGGCCCCAGTCCTACCGGCCGGTCTCCTGCCTTCTAAAGAAACCTGCTCCAGCGACGCTTTCTCAAGGACCAGCGACCTCTGAATCCTCCGAGGACTGCCCTGCTTCAAGACAGACAAGAAACTCCCGAGGACAGCGGCACTGCTCCAAAAGAACTGCAACTTTGTTTCAAGGAGCAGATTTAAAGACCCCTGCAACTCCCCGCAAGAAGCGCGAGACTTGCAACACTGCACCCGGCGACCCCGACTCGACTGGTGGAGAACCAACACCTCAGGGTGGACCCTCCGGCAACTCAGACTGTGAGTAACCAAAGTTGTCCCCCCTGAGCCCCCACAGCAACGCCTGCAGAGGGAATCCCGAGGCTCCCCCTGACCACGACTGACCCTAAAGTCCCGACGGCTGGAAAAGACCCTGCCCCCAGCACCTGAAGGAACGGAACTTCTGTGCAGGAGTGACCCGCAGGAGGCCCTCTCCCTTGCCCAGGTGGAGGCTACCCCGAGGAGCCCCCCCCTTGCCTGCCTGCACCGCTGAAGAGACCCCCTGGTCTCCCATTGAAACCTACAAAGAACCAGACGCTTGTTTACACACTGCACCCGGCCGCCCCCGCGCTGCTGAGGGTGTACTTTTTGTGCTGACTAGTGTCCCCCCCCCCGGTGCCCTACAAAACCCCCCTGGTCTGCCCTCCGAAGACGCGGGTACTTACCTACTGGCAGACTGGAACCGGGGCACCCCCTTCTCTCCATTGAAGCCTATGTGTTTTGGGCACCTCTTTGACCTCTGCACCTGACCGGCTCTGAGCTGCGGGTGTGGTAACTTTGGGGTTGCCCTGAACCCCCAACGGTGGGCTACCTTGGACCCAAAACTGACCTGTAAGTGATTTACTTACCTGCTAAAAACAACAATACTTTACCTCCCCCAGGAACTGTGAAAATTGCACTAAGTGTCCACTTTTAAAACAGCTTATTGTGTTTTATGTAAAAAGTATATATGCTACTGTGATTATTCAAAGTTCCTAAAGTACTTACCTGCAATACCTTTCAAATGAGATATTACATGTAGAATTTGAACCTGTGGTTCTTAAAATAAAGAAAATATATTTTTCTATAACAAAACCTATTGGCTAGATTTGTCTGTGTGTGTGTTCCTCATTTATTGCCTGTGTGTATGTACAACAAATGCTTAACACTACTCCTTTGATAAGCCTACTGCTCGACCACAAAATAGAGCATTAGTATTATCTCTTTTTGCCACTATCTTACCTCTAAGGGGAACCCTTGGACTCTGTGCATACTATTCCTTACTTTGAAATAGTGCATACAGAGCCAACTTCCTACAGTACACATGTTCACAAAAACAGGTTTGTGAAAAAGATGTGCCTGAACATGAAGTACCAGTCTCAGAAACGTTTAAGATGGTTGACTGTACTGATTTTTTTTGCTCTATTTCTTCTACTGAGCTGCAATACTCTCCTCCCTAAGCACCAGCGAATCTGATGTCAAAGACCGCTTCAAATATCTGCATGTAACAAGTTCCAAGACAACTACTCAAATGATAGTGGGATTAATAAAGCCAGATTCAATCTAGTTGATAAATAGGACTAGCTTATGCCTGAAAAACTAATGCTGAAACAGACTAAAGAGGTTCCAGCATTCAGATTGTGCACTGAACGAACATTCAAATACATCTATATAATTGCACCAAATATTGGAAGTTGTTAAAGAATCACTTTAGTTCAGCTCAATATTGGTGCAGAGGTATGTCAAAATGCATGCTTAATTGTAAGTGGACTGTAAGATGGGGATCTTTTCAGGAAGACTCACTGGGGTGAAAGAAAAACTTGAACAGAAGCTGCTTCTACATACAGACAAACGTCAAGCTGTATTGTGAAAGAGTGAGAAGTGAGAAAAATCATTCTTGACAAATTCAGTCAGACATTGGCATACCTGGACCAGAAAAGCATCTTGGGACAGTTTTCAGGTTATCACCCTTCATCAGACCAGAGGCTTGGATCCAGTGGCACAGTGAGCAAGGGCCCCACGTTTGGGCACCCTGGGCACATTTACAACACAAAAGGATGCTAGAGTGCTGAAATTTTCAAATGCTCCCAACTCCCCAAAGCCAACACCCCCTCTCATGCCCCCCCACACCCCAACCTCAAGTCACAGATCTAGGTTTAATCATAGTTCTGTTGCTCATCATGCCACCCCAGTATAGACCCATCCATATGCAAATCAATTTTGACCCTGCTCCCCCTGGGAACAGCCTAGATGGCCAGACCAGGTCCTCCCTGGACCGGAAACAAACATCCTAGGACTGGTTTCAAGGTAACCCCCCTCAGCCAGGCTTGCTTATATCCAGTGGCGCAGTGAGCACGGGAAGGCATATCCTTCAGGGTGACAAAAGGAAGAGAACGACGAAAAGCTGAACAATGAAAACATTTACTAAAATTCATACTTTAATTGACAACTGAATAGTGTTGAACACAATATACCTATGTACTTGAATCACCCAACTGACGAGAATCTGTGATCTATTGAGCTATGCCACTCAATGTTGCTAATAGCTTTCATTCAACAGTTTCGTTCCATCATACTTAGCTTCGACAGGAATACAAAAAGTGTGCAGCCATTAAGTTTGCAAAATTGCCACTTTTTAAAGATGGCAGGTCACTCTGACTTTATATTTTATGATTAACCTGCCCTGTTGAAAAGATTATCCACCACCAGTATGATAACAGTCTCACTAAATGGTTCTACAAGAGATTCAGATTGTGCAGTCTCTTGCATTTACTAGATGTTGAGTACTAGTATCTAGTAACTTTCATGCTGCACAACATATCTTCCGCTGTCTTCACCTCCCATCAGGGCTCGGACACTCAACCTCAACATATTTTATGAATCTGTGCCATTAACAGCGACAGATTAGGAATGCCCTGAACCTTCCTAAGTATTAATTCACAAGTGTCATTACAGCTATGGGCGAAGAAAGGAGTGGATACTGTAGTATGGTCTTGAGCTTTGTGTTGTTAGACCTTTCCAACCCTTGCAAGGTATATCCTTTGGCAATATGAGGCACATTTCGTTTTTTGGCCAATCTTCCATTATACCTAAAGTACCACCCTGACCACCTTTCAACACTCTCAAAAGGTTCTTTCACCAATTCCTTCCTGTTCTACATCTTACCTTACAGGATTACTAATCGGGGGTGAGGGCATCAGGGATGTTCCCTGACTTGCAGGGGTCATTATCACAGCATTAATTGACCTGAGAGCCATCAGGAGTCATAGGTCTGCCCCAGTTTGCCTGAATGAACTCAGTGGGGGAAGGTTCCACGGAGGAAGCTTGCAAGTTTGCAGGCATGTCAAAAGGCTGCCCTTTAATTTTAGTCACTTCATTATCAATAATTAGACGAACATCTCTTCTTAGAAAATGTCCAGCGGTGGGAAGAGCAAATGCCAGTTATACCTTTAATAACAATCCGAGTATAAACTTGTCTTTGGCAGACCATGCTCATTCTCAGCCACCTAACAAAGCTTGAGGTACAGCACAGCAAGAGGAAGCCACTTAAGTGGCTAGTGCGGAGTATTTGCTTAGCCGGCCTGTGATTTTCAAAGTCCAAGAAGTAAATTCCTTCACCCTCTCCCTTATCTGGCTCTGGGCAAGCTTTCTTTCTACTTTAGCTTTGCTCCCTCAAAAATCATCACAGCATTGCTGGGATAGGTCCTAGTTCTTTAGCATCTTACCAGCTGCTACTTCTAGGATCCTGAACCAGTCAACGTCAGCATAAAACTTGCCAGCAGTCACACCATTTGCCCCGGTCTCCAACTGTTACGTAAGATACTACGGCCACAGCAGCAGCCTGCACATACCACCTAGAAAATGCTTCAAAGCTCCATCTTTGGCCCATTTTAGGGGAGGAACAGTTTATAGAGATCTAGATTTGACTAATCAGACTGCCACCACATTTAGCAACTCCCATCAAAAAAAAATAGTCCCCTTAGTAAGAAGCCTCTAAAATGTCACCAGTCAGATAGGACAGAATCTATGTATGTCAGCTGGCCAACATACCATCTGTCATTTTGCTTACACCAATGCACAAGCAAACTTTGAAAACCAGGGTGCTGATAGGTGTCTGAGAGGCCAATATACTACCAATTAGACTTCCCCCCTCTGACTCCGATCAGACCCCCCCCCCCCGATTCTCGAAGGAGACATGAGATTGGATCCATTATTCCATAGCTCCTCTAGTAGTGCACTAGAGGTACCAGGTTTATAGCAGAGGAGATCATCCCTAGGAGTGACTTTAAGAGTCTTACAGAAATGGACTTTCTTTTAGAGATTGAGAGCAAGACTGTATAGTTTCTGTTATCTGTCTTCTGAAAGGAAAGAGTTGTTAGACTGTCCCCAGAAAATCAAATCATCCTTTGAGCTTGTGCGGTAGATGATTTTTGGTAGTTTATAGTGAGGCCCGGTCTGTGAAAAGGTGAGAAGCCCTGGTGGCTTAGGATATTTGCTGCAGTGATGAAGCTTTCAGCAGCCAATGGAATACAAAAGGCAGACCCCACCCAGGCAAGTGGAACCTGTAGAGGCGAGCTGAGGAAACTAGGAACCTCAAAAGGTAGGTATCAGAGTGTGCCCCCCCCCCCACCACCACGATTAGGAGAGAAGAGGTAAGTACCTTCACCCCCCCCCCCCCCCCAAACCCAAAGATAAACTTTGTAAAAATGACTGTATTCAAGACCCAAGTAAGACTGGAAGAAATAGAAGATGGATCCAGACAGAAGAGGACCTGCAATGAAGGGGACTAAGACCAGTTCCAGTTGGAGTGTCCGGTTGGGGAAGGAGCCACTACCCACCCTTCTGGAGATGCAGGACCACGTCGGCAATGAAGACCAGGAGTCTGTGCAGCACAGGAGCAGAGAAAAAGTTCCGGAAGTGATGCAGTCTATGTCCCATGTCTGTAGAAGAGTTGCAGTCCATCAGTGGTGTGGAAAAAATACCAACAAGCCTTGGCAACAGCAAGAGCTGAAGGAGAAGATTTGCAGAGCTTCTGGGGACCAGGAAGGTCCGCGGAGACTCACTACATGGAGGGGCATCCCAGGCAACCCCTGGCAGTCAGGAGCGCAGGAAGTTGTGGATGCAACCCCCACAGGCAACTCACAGGCAGCAGGGACAGGAGTTGCAGCAAGGCACACTCAGCACACCTGGAAAGGAATCCCACGTCAATGGAGCAGCAGGCAGGCAGACCACGTGCTGCAGGGAAGACTGCTGGAGGCACATGGAGCCTGAAAGCCCCATGGAATAAGTAAACAAGCTTTGGCAGCTGTAGGAGTTGCGGTGCACAGGGGTACTGTGCTGCAAGGAGAGGCAAAGATGCCACCTCCAAAATTGCATAGCTGGTAAAGGGGAAAAAGGGGACCACTAAGGACCACCACCTGTGTTGCAGGATCAACGCAGAGGTTCAAGAGAGGACCCACGCAGCCAGACATCGCTGCAGTTTGTGCCTGCGGATGCAGAGTAGCGACTCCTTCACTCCAAGGGAGATTCCTTCTTGGAGCAGACTGAAGACTTGCCACCCTCAGAGGATGCACAGCCAGAGAAATGTTGCAGTTGCTGGAAGGATCCAGAGAAACAATTTTGCAGAGCGAAGTCATCGCTGGAGCTGCACATTGTGGGTTCCTATGAAGTCCAGATCCAGTGGCCAGAAGTTGAAGTAAATGTTGCAGAAGAGTCCAGCTGGAATCTTGCGCATCGAATCTAAGTACCCACCCAAGAGGGAGACCATCTACATACACACATACATATATAGAAAAAAAGGGGGGGGGGGGGGGAGGGCGGTAAACCTAATTGTAGGAGGGCATGTATTAGGACTGGGACGGAAAGTGTGTGTGTGTGGGTGGGGGTGGAGCTGTGGGGGGGTTGTCACTGGCAGCTACCTCTGGAAGAAGAAAACTGTAAAGTGCTGAGAGACCTAGCAGTGTCCATGTATATTTTAATTGTCAATAAGTCGTTGCCAATGTGTTTCCCAAATAAGGTATTGCCATTGTAGGCCATGTCCAAGTTTTTAGATTGGACCGAAGGTTGCAAGGCTGTGGCCTTCAACCATCCTTGATGCCATAAGACTGAAATAGTGCATACAGAGCCAACTTCCTACAAGCAAAGTAAGGAATAGCATGCACAGAGTCCAAGGGTTCCCCTTAGAGGTAAGATAGAGGAAAATAGAGATAATACTAATGCTCTATTTTGTGGTCGTGTGGTCGAGCAGTAGGCTTATCAAAGGAGCCGTGTTAAGCATTTGTTGTACACACAGGCAATAAATGAGGAACACACACTCCGACAATTCCAGGCCAATAGGTTTTTGTATAGAAAAATATATTTTCTTAGTTTATTTTAAGAACCACAGGTACTAATTTTACATGTAATACTTCAAATGAAAGGTATTGCAGGTAGGTACTTTAGGAACTTTGAATAATCAAAATAGCATACACAGTTTTCAAATAAATCACATATAGCTATTTTTAGGCACTTCGTGCAATTTTCAACAGTTCCTGGGGGGAGTAAGACTTAGTTTTTGCAGGTAAGTAAACCACTGTAGGAAGTTGGCTCTGTATGTGCTATTTCAAAGTAAGGAATAGCATGCACAGAGTCCAAGGGTTCCCCTTAGAGGTAAGATAGTGGCAAAAAGAGATAACACTAATGCTCTATTTTGTGGTAGTGTGGTCGAGCAGTAGGCTTATCCAAGGAGTAGTGTTAAGCATTTGTTGTACATACACACAGGCAATAAATGAGGAACACACACTCACAGACAAATCCAGCCAATAGGTTTTGTTATAGAAAAATCTCTTTAGTTTATTTTAAGAACCACAGGTTCAAATTCTACATGTAATACCTCATTTGAAAGGTATTGCAGGTAAGTACTTTAGGAACTTTGAATAATTACACTAGCATATATACTTTTTACATAAAACACAATAAGCTGTTTTAAAAGTGGACATCATCAGCCAATGGCTACTAGCCCTGAGGGTGAGTACACACTCTTTGTGCGTCCTCCCAAGGGGAGGGGGTCACATCCCTAATCCTATTGGGGAATCCTCCATCTCCAAAATGGAGGATTTCTAAAAGTTAGAGTCACTTCAGCTCAGGACACCTTAGGGGCTGTCCTGACTGGTCAGTGACTCCTCCTTGTTTTTTCTCATTATTTTCTCCGGCCTTGCCGCCAAAAGTGGGGGCCGTGGCCGGAGGGGGCGGGCAACTCCACTAGCTGGAGTGTCCTGCGGTGCTGGCACAAAGGGGTGAGCCTTTGAGGCTCACCGCCAGGTGTTACAGCTCCTGCCTGGGGGAGGTGTTAGCATCTCCACCCAGTGCAGGCTTTGTTACTGGCCTCAGAGTGACAAAGGCACTCTCCCCATGGGGCCAGCAACATGTCTCGGTCGTGGCAGGCTGCTGGAACCAGTCAGCCTACACAGATAGTCGGTTAAGGTTTCAGGGGGCACCTCTAAGGTGCCCTCTGGGGTGTATTTTACAAAAAAATGTACACTGGCATCAGTGTGCATTTATTGTGCTGAGAAGTTTGATACCAAACTTCCCAGTTTTCAGTGTAGCCATTATGGTGCTTGTAAGGAAATGCCTCCTTGGCATGGTTACCCCCCTGACTTTTTGCCTTTGCTGATGCTATGTTTTGAATTGAAAGTGTGCTGAGGCCTGCTAACCAGGCCCCAGCACCAGTGTTCTTTCCCTAACCTGTACTTTTGATTCCACAATTGGCACACCCTGGCATCCAGATAAGTCCCTTGTAACTGGTACCAAGGGCCCTGATGCCAGGGAAGGTCTCTAAGGGCTGCAGCATGTATTATGCCACCCTGGAGACCCCTCACTCAGCACAGACACTGCTTACCAGCTTGTGTGTGCTAGTGAGAACAAAATGAGTAAGTCGACATGGCACCCCCCCTCAGGGTGCCATGCCAGCCTCTCACTGCCTATGCAGTATAGGTAAGACACCCCTCTAGCAGGCCTTACAGCCCTAAGGCAGGGTGCACTATATCATAGGTGAGGGCATCAGTAAATGAGCACTGTGCCCCTACAGTGTCTAAGCAAAACCTTAGACATTGTAAGTGCAGGGTAGCCATAAGAGTATATGGTCTGGGAGTCTGTTTTACACGAACTCCACAGCACCATAATGGCTACACTGAAAACTGGGAAGTTTGGTATCAAACTTCTCAGCACAATAAATGCACACTGATGCCAGTGTACATTTTATTGTAAAATACACCACAGAGGGCACCTTAGAGGTGCCCCCTGAAACTTAACCGACTATCTGTGTAGGCTGACTGGTTCCAGCAGCCTGCCACGACCGAGACATGTTGCTGGCCCCATGGGGAGTGCGCCTTTGTCACTCTGAGGCCAGTAACAAAGCCTGCACTGGGTGGAGATGCTAACACCTCCCCCAGGCAGGAGCTGTAACACCTGGCGGTGAGCCTCAAAGGCTCACCCCTTTGTCACAGCCCAGCAGGGCACTCCAGCTTAGTGGAGTTGCCCGCCCCCTCCGGCCACGGCCCCCACTTTTGGCGGCAAGGTTGGAGGAAACAAAGAAAGCAACAAGGAGGAGTCACTGGCCAGTCAGGACAGCCCATAAGGTGTCCTGAGCTGAAGTGACACTAACTTTTAGAAATCCTCCATCTTGCAGATGGAGGATTCCCCAATAGGATTAGGGATGTGTCCCCCTCCCCTTGGGAGGAGGCACAAAGAGGGTGTACTCACCCTCAGGGCTAGTAGCCATTGGCTACTAACCCCCCAGACCTAAACACACCCTTAAATTTAGTATTTAAGGGCTCTCCCTGAACCTAGAAATTAGATTCCTGCAACTACAAGAAGGACTGCTGAGCTGAAAAACCCCTGCAGAGGAAGACCAGAAGACACCAACTGCCTTGGCCCCAGACTTACCGGCCTGTCTCCTGCCTTCCAAAGAACCCTGCTCCAGCGACGCTTTCCAAGGGACAAGCGACCTCTGAATCCTCCGAGGACTGCCCTGCTTCGAAAAAGACAAGAAACTCCCGAGGACAGCGGCACTGCTCCAAAAGAACTGCAACCTTGTTACAAGGAGCAGATTTAAAGACCCCTGCAACTCCCCGCAAGAAGCGTGAGACTTGCAACACTGCACCCGGCGACCCCGACTCGACTGGTGGAGAACAACCAACTCAGGGAGGACCCTCCGGCGACTCTACGACTGAGTAACCAAAGTTGTCCCCCCTGAGCCCCCACAGCGACGCCTGCAGAGGGAATCCCCAGGCTCCCCCTGACCGCGACTGTCTGAACTCCATTTCCCCACGGCTGGAAAAGACCCTGCACCCGCCAGCCCCAAAAGAAACGGAACTTCTGTGCAGGAGTGACCCCCAGGAGGCCCTCTCGCTTGCCCAGGTGGTGGCTACCCCGAGGAGCCCCCCCCTTGCCTGCCTGCGACGCTGAAGAGATCCCTTGATCTCTCATTGACTTCCATTGAAAACCCGACGCGTGTTTGCACACTGCACCCGGCCGCCCCCGCGCTGCTGAGGGTGCACTTTCTGTGCTGACTTGTGTCCCCCCCGGTGCCCATGCCAAGGAGGCATTTCCTTACAACCACCTACGGGGTTCAAGTTTGGGTCCAAGGTAGCCCACCGTTGGGGGTTCAGAGCAACCCCAAAGTTACCACACCAGCAGCTCAGGGCCGGTCAGCTGCAGAGGTCAAAAGTGGTGCCCAAAACGCATAGGCTTCAATGGAGAAGGGGGTGCCCCGATTCCAGTCTGCCAGCAGGTAAGTACCCGCGTCTTCGGAGGGCAGACCAGGGGGGTTTTGTAGGGCACCGGGGGGGGGTGGGGGTGGGGGAGAGACAAGTTAGCACAGAAAGTACACTCAGCAGCACGGGGGCGGCCGGGTGCAGTGTGCCAACACACGTCGGGTTTCCAATGTAAATCAATGGGAGACCAAGGGGTCTCTTCAGCGATGCAGGCAGGCAAGGGGGGCTCCATGGGGTAGCCACCACCTGGGCAAGGGAGAGGGCCTCCTGGGGGTCACTCCTGCACTGGAGTTCCGATCTTTCAGGTCCTGGGGGCTGCGGGTGCAGTCTTTACCAGGCGTCGGGATCTGGGAGTTAGGCAGTCGCGGTCAGGGGGAAACTCGAGATTCCCTCTGCAGGCGTTGCTGTGGGGGCTCGGGGGGGGGGGGGGGGGGGACACAACTCTGGCTACTCACGGTCTCGCAGTCGCCGGGGAGTCCTCCCTGAAGTGTTGTTTCTCCCCAAGTCGAGCCGGGGGCGTCGGGTGCAGAGTAACAAGTCTCACGCTTCCGGCGGGAAACGCAGTTGTTTTAAAGTTGCTCCTTTGAAACAAAGTTGCAGTCTTGGGTGAACAGAGCCGCTGTCCTCGGGAGTTTCTTGGTCCTTCTAGAGCAGGGCAGTCCTCTGAGGATTCAGAGGTCGCTGGACCCTGGGGAAAGCGTCGCTGGAGCAGTGTCTTTAGAAGTGGGGAGACAGGCCGGTAGAGCTGGGGCCAAAGCAGTTGGTGTCAGTCTTCTCTGCAGGGTTTTTCAGCTTAGCAGTCCTCTTCTTAGGTTGCAGGAATCTAGTTTCCTAGGTTCTGGGGAGCCCCTAAATACAGAATTTAGGGGGTGTGTTTAGGTCTGGGAGGGCAGTAGCCAATGGCTACTAGCCCTGAGGGTGGCTACACCCTCTTTGTGCCTCCTCCCAAGGGGAGGGGGTCACATTCCTATCCCTATTGGGGGAATCCTCCATCTGCAAGATGGAGGATTTCTAAAAGTCAGTCACCTCAGCTCAGGTTGCCTTACGGGCTGTCCTGACTGGCCAGTGACTCCTTGTTTTTCTCATTATCTCCTCCGGCCTTGCCGCCAAAAGTGGGGCCGTGGCCGGAGGGGGCGGGCAACTCCACTAGCTGGAATGCCATGGGGTGCTGTAACAAAGGGGCTGAGCCTTTGAGGCTCACCGCCAGGTGTTACAGTTTCTGCAAGGGGGAGGTGATAAGCATCGCCACCCAGTACAGGCTTTGTTACTAGCCACAGAGTGACAAAGGCACTCTCCCCATGTGGCCAGCAACATGTCTCGAGTGTGGCAGGCTGCTAAAACCAGTCAGCCTACACGGGTAGTTGGTTAAGGGTTCAGGGGGCACCTCTAAGGTGCCCTCTGGGGTGTAGGTTACAATAAAATGTACACTGGCATCAGTGTGCATTTGTTGTGCTAAGAAGTTTGACACCAAACTTCCCAGGTTTCAGTGTAGCCATTATGGTGCTGTGGAGTTTGTGCATGACAGACTCCCAGACCATATACTCTTATGGCTACCCTGCACTTACAATGTCTAAGGTTTTGCTTAGACACTGTAAGGGCCCAGTGCTCATGCACTGGTGCCCTCACCTATGGTATAGTGCACCCTGCCTTAGGGCTGTAAGGCCTGCTAGAGGGGTGACTTATCTATACTGCATAGGCAGTGTGAGGTTGGCATGGCACCCTGAGGGGAGTGCCATGTCGAATTACTCGTTTTGTCCTCACCAGTACACAAGCTGGCAAGCAGTGTGTGTGCTGAGTGAGGGGTCCCCAGGGTGGCATAAGACATGCTGCATCCCTTAGAGACCTTCCCTGGCATCAGGGCCCTTGGTACCAGGGGTACCAGTTACAAGGGACTTACCTCGATGCCAGGGTGTGCCAATTGTGGAAACAAAAGTACAGGTTAGGGAAAGAAGACTGGTGCTGGGGCCTGGTTAGCAGGCCTCAGCACACTTTCAAATCATAACTTGGCATCAGCAAAGGCAAAAGGTCAGGGGGTAACCATGCCAAGGAGGCATTTCCTTATACTGCTGCTCCGGCTAACTGGCAGAAATGTGTAGAGGTGATGCCTAGGGCGCAATCAATCTTTGAAGAAATATGCTCGCCCTCCTGCAGTATCTTCGCCACAGATCTTTTATCCTCCGGAAAAGGTCGATTAAGCTGCAGACATCTGACCACATCTGGCAGTAATATCATCCTAGCATTACTACTGTATTGGCTGCACGGGCAGTGATGGCAGACATAAGGGAGAACCTCTTCCCAATATTATCTAAACGTCTGCATTTCTTATCTGGTGGAGCAGATATCGGAATAGAAGGGTTCTTTGAGTGTCTGAGCAGCCTGGGAGATAACAGAGTCAGTGTAAGGAAATGCCTCCTTGGCATGGTTGCCCCCTGACTTTTTGCCTTTGCTGATGCTATGTTTACAATTGAAAGTGTGCTGAGGCCTGCTAACCAGGCCCCAGCCCCAGTGTTCTTTCCCTAACCTGTACTTTTGTATCCACAATTGGCAGACCCTGGCATCCAGATAAGTCCCTTGTAACTGGTACTTCTAGTACCAAGGGCCCTGATGCCAAGGAAGGTCTCTAAGGGCTGCAGCATGTCTTATGCCACCCTGGAGACCTCTCACTCAGCACAGACACACTGCTTGCCAGCTTGTGTGTGCTAGTGAGGACAAAACGAGTAAGTCGACATGGCACTCCCCTCAGGGTGCCATGCCAGCCTCTCACTGCCTATGCAGTATAGGTAAGACACCCCTCTAGCAGGCCTTACAGCCCTAAGGCAGGGTGCACTATACCATAGGTGAGGGTACCAGTGCATGAGCATGGTACCCCTACAGTGTCTAAACAAAACCTTAGACATTGTAAGTGCAGGGTAGCCATAAGAGTATATGGTCTGGGAGTTTGTCAAACACGAACTCCACAGCACCATAAAGGCTACACTGAAAACTGGGGAGTTTGGTATCAAACTTCTCAGCACAATAAATGCACACTGATGCCAGTGTACATTTTATTGAAAAATACACCACAGAGGGCACCTTAGAGGTGCCCCCTGAAACTTAACCGACTATCTGTGTAGGCTGACTAGTTTTAGCAGCCTGCCACAAACCGAGACATGTTGCTGGCCCCATGGGGAGAGTGCCTTTGTCACTCTGAGGCCAGTAACAAAGCCTGCACTGGGTGGAGATGCTAACACCTCTCCCAGGCAGGAATTGTCACACCTGGCGGTGAGCCTCAAAGGCTCACCTCCTTTGTGCCAACCCAGCAGGACACTCCAGCTAGTGGAGTTGCCCGCCCCCTCCGGCCAGGCCCCACTTTTGGCGGCAAGGCCGGAGAAAATAATGAGAAAAACAAGGAGGAGTCACTGGCCAGTCAGGACAGCCCCTAAGGTGTCCTGAGCTGAAGTGACTCTAACTTTTAGAAATCCTCCATCTTGCAGATGGAGGATTCCCCCAATAGGGTTAGGATTGTGACCCCCTCCCCTTGGGAGGAGGCACAAAGAGGGTGTACCCACCCTCAGGGCTAGTAGCCATTGGCTACTAACCCCCAGACCTAAACACGCCCTTAAATTTAGTATTTAAGGGCTACCCTGAACCCTAGAAAATTAGATTCCTGCAACTACAAGAAGAAGGACTGCCCAGCTGAAAACCCCTGCAGCGGAAGACCAGAAGACGACAACTGCCTTGGCTCCAGAAACTCACCGGCCTGTCTCCTGCCTTCCAAAGATCCTGCTCCAGCGACGCCTTCCAAAGGGACCAGCGACCTCGACATCCTCTGAGGACTGCCCCTGCTTCGAAAAGACAAGAAACTCCCGAGGACAGCGGACCTGCTCCAAGAAAAGCTGCAACTTTGTTTCCAGCAGCGTTAAAGAACCCTGCAAGCTCCCCGCAAGAAGCGTGAGACTTGCAACACTGCACCCGGCGACCCCGACTCGGCTGGTGGCGATCCAACACCTCAGGAGGGACCCCAGGACTACTCTGATACTGTGAGTACCAAAACCTGTCCCCCCTGAGCCCCCACAGCGCCGCCTGCAGAGGGAATCCCGAGGCTTCCCCTGACCGCGACTCTTTGAACCTAAAGTCCCGACGCCTGGGAGAGACCCTGCACCCGCAGCCCCCAGGACCTGAAGGACCGGACTTTCACTGGAGAAGTGACCCCCAGGAGTCCCTCTCCCTTGCCCAAGTGGAGGTTTCCCCGAGGAATCCCCCCCTTGCCTGCCTGCAGCGCTGAAGAGATCCCGAGATCTCTCATAGACTAACATTGCGAACCCGACGCTTGTTTCTACACTGCACCCGGCCGCCCCCGCGCCGCTGAGGGTGAAATTTCTGTGTGGGCTTGTGTCCCCCCCGGTGCCCTACAAAACCCCCCTGGTCTGCCCTCCGAAGACGCGGGTACTTACCTGCAAACAGACCGGAACCGGGGCACCCCCTTCTCTCCATTCTAGCCTATGTGTTTTGGGCACCACTTTGAACTCTGCACCTGACCGGCCCTGAGCTGCTGGTGTGGTGACTTTGGGGTTGCTCTGAACCCCCAACGGTGGGCTACCTTGGACCAAGAACTAAGCCCTGTAAGTGTCTTACTTACCTGGTTAACCTAACAAATACTTACCTCCCCTAGGAACTGTGAAAATTGCACTAAGTGTCCACTTTTAAAACAGCTATTTGTCAATAACTTGAAAAGTATACATGCAATTTTGATGATTTGAAGTTCCTAAAGTACTTACCTGCAATACCTTTCGAATGAGATATTACATGTAGAATTTGAACCTGTGGTTCTTAAAATAAACTAAGAAAAGATATTTTTCTATATAAAAACCTATTGGCTGGATTTGTCTCTGAGTGTGTGTACCTCATTTATTGTCTATGTGTATGTACAACAAATGCTTAACACTACTCCTTGGATAAGCCTACTGCTCGACCACACTACCACAAAATAGAGCATTAGTATTATCTCTTTTTACCACTATTTTACCTCTAAGGGGAACCCTTGGACTCTGTGCATGCTATTCCTTACTTTGAAATAGCACATACAGAGCCAACTTCCTACAGTCAGGCTTGGGATGGCCAATTAAACAAGCCTGGTAAACTTCCATGGCCTCATACTTTTTATCCAGACGCAGTGGAACTGAAGCAACTATAGCTGGATTCTTCGGCATTTTGACTTTGTCCAGATGTAGCCCACTATGGGGATGGCTTACGATTCTGGCCTGCTCCTTAAAATCAGATAAGGCAGTCAGTCACGGAAGCTGGCAGATGAAAATGTGTTGCAGCCCGGTCCTTTAAGTTGTGGAAACCCCCAATGTCCCTCGGGGGAGGAGGTGGAGTAGGGGCTAAGTAGTCATCCCACTAGTCATGAGTATTGTGCCACAATTCTCTCCCTCTTACCTTTCTTCTTCATTGGATGCATCATCCTCCCTAGGAGGTGCAGCTATGGTTGAGGCTAGTGTAAACCTAGATGTTGGCAGAGGAGGAATATTCTTCGGCGTGGTCAGAGAGACAAGTTGAGGTTGCAACAGCTGCTGCTGATCCTGGCTAGAGTCTGGGAACATCCATGTGTAATCTTTCAACATGACCTGCAAATCTTGGACTAGGGAGGTAGGCATCTGTACAACATGTCTGGGATGGGGATAATCAATTCTCATAGTGTTTACTACAACTAGCACTAAGACTCCTACTACACCCCACATAGCAATCTTGATATTTAACATTAAGTGGGGGACTGTGTGCATCCCCCAAAAGGACACTCCTCTTCAGAATCTTCCCAATCCAACAGGTGGCTTGGGAGCAAGGATGTAACATTGTTTGGGAAAAGTTTCCTCAGGATGTAAAGCAGTCTGTGACCTTGATGATCCCATAGTAGTTGCAGCATTGCTGGATAACGATGTAGAGGAGGCAATAGTAAATTGAAGAATTGTAGGTAATATTGCTCGTCAACCGTGTAGTCAATTGTGCTGCTGCCAGTGTCATGGACGATGGGGTCGTAGATGGTGGAACAGTGTAGGAAGTTGGCTCTGTATGTGCTATTTCAAAGTAAGGAATAGCATGCACAGAGTCCAAGGGCTCCCCTTAGAGGTAAAATAGTGGTAAAAATAGATAATACTAATGCTCTATTTTGTGGTAGTGTGGTCGAGCAGTAGGCTTATCCAAGGAGTAGTGTTAAGCATTTGTTGTACATACACAGACAATAAATGAGGTACACACACTGAGACAAATCCAGCCAATAGGTTTTGTATAGAAAAATATCTTTTCTTAGTTTATTTTAAGAACCACAGGTTCAAATTTAACATGTAATATCTTGTTTGAAAGGTATTGCAGGTAAGTACATTAGGAACTTTGAATCATTTCAATTGCATGTATACTTTTCAAGTTATTGACAAATAGCTACTTTAAAAGTGGACACTTAGTGCAATTTTCACAGTTCCTGGGGGAGGTAAGTTTTTGTTAGTTTTACCAGGTAAGTAAGACACTTACAGGGTTCAGTTCTTGGTCCAAGGTAGCCCACCGTTGGGGGTTCAGAGCAACCCCAAAGTCACCACACCAGCAGCTCAGGGCCGGTCAGGTGCAGAGTTCAAAGTGGTGCCCAAAACGCATAGGCTAGAATGGAGAGAAGGGGGTGCCCCGGTTCCGGTCTGCTTGCAGGTAAGTACCCGCGTCTTCGGAGGGCAGACCAGGGGGGTTTTGTAGGGCGCCGGGGGGGACAAGCCCACACAGAAATTTCACCCTCAGCAGCGCGGGGGCGGCCGGGTGCAGTGTAGAAACAAGCGTTGGGTTTTCAATGTTAGTCTATGAGAGATCAAGGGATCTCTTCAGCGCTGCAGGCAGGCAAGGGGGTGGCTTCCTCGGGGAAACCTCCACTTGGGCAAGGGAGAGGGACTCCTGGGGGTCACTTCTCCAGTGAAAGTCCGGTCCTTCAGGTCCTGGGGGCTGCGGGTGCAGGGTCTTTTCCAGGCGTCGGGACTTAGGTTTCAGAGAGTCGCGGTCAGGGGAAGCCTCGGGATTCCCTCTGCAGGCGGCGCTGTGGGGGCTCAGGGGGGACAGGTTTTGGTACTCACAGTCGTAGAGTAGTCCGGGGGTCCTCCCTGAGGTGTTGGTTCTCCACCAGCCGAGTCGGGGTCGCCGGGTGCAGTGTTGCAAGTCTCACGCTTCTTACGGGGAGATTGCAGGGTCTTTAAAGCTGCTCCTTGAAACAAAGTTGCAGTCTTTTTGGAGCAGGTCCGCTGTCCTCGGGAGTTTCTTGTCTTTTTCGAAGCAGGGCAGTCCTCAGAGGAGTCAGAGGTCGCTGGTCCCTTGGAAGGCGTCGCTGGAGCAGAGTTCTTTGGAAGGCAGGAGACAGGCGGTGAGTTTCTGGAGCCAAGGCAGTTGTCGTCTTCGGGTCTTCCTCTGCAGGGGTTTTCAGCTAGGCAGTCCTTCTTCCTGTAGTTGCAGGAATGAAAATGTCACTTACCCAGTGTACATCTGTTCGTGGCATCAGTCGCAGTAGATTCGCATGTTCTGCAATAGCTCGCCATCTGGTGTTGGGCCGGAGTGTTACAAGTTGTTTTTCTTCGAAGAAGTCTTTCGAGTCACGGGACCGAGTGACTCCTCCTTTTGTCTCCATTGCGCATGGGCGTCGACTCCATCCTCGATTGTTTTTCCCCGCAGAGGGTGAGGTAGGAGTTGAATTGTAGTAATAGTGCCCATGCAATGGAGTGACTAAGTATGCACTTATTTAAGGTTGAGATGATACATATATAAATAATTGAAGGTAACTTCCAAACTGCTACAGGCTCCCGGGGAGGCGGGTGGGCACATGCGAATCTACTGCGACTGATGCCACGAACAGATGTACACTGGGTAAGTGACATTTTCAGTTCGATGGCATCTGTCGCTGTAGATACGCATGTTCTGCAATAGACTAGTAAGCAGTTATTTCCCCAAAAGCGGTGGATCAGCCTGTAGGAGTGGAAGTAGTCTGAAATAATGTCCTTAATACAGCTTGACCTACTGTGGCTTGTTGTGCGGATAACACGTCTACACAGTAGTGCTTGGTGAATGTGTGAGGCGTAGACCATGTGGCTGCCTTACATATTTCTTGCATTGGGATGTTTCCTAGAAAGGCCATGGTAGCACCTTTCTTTCTGGTTGAGTGTGCCCTTGGTGTAATGGGCAGCTGTCGTTTAGCTTTAAGGTAGCAGATTTGGATGCATTTAACTATCCATCTGGCTATACCTTGTTTTGAAATTGGGTTTCCTGCATGAGGTTTTTGAAATGCAATAAAGAGTTGTTTAGTCTTTCTGATGTTCTTTGTTCTGTCAATGTAATACATTAATGCTCTTTTGACATCTAATGTATGTAGTGCCCTTTCAGCTACGGTATCTGGCTGTGGAAAGAACACCGGAAGTTCCACTGTTTGATTTAGATGGAACGGTGAAATAACCTTTGGCAAAAATTTAGGATTGGTCCTTAGGACGACTTTATTTTTGTGTAGTTGTATAAAAGGTTCCTGTATAGTAAACGCCTGAATCTCGCTTACTCTTCTCAGGGAAGTAATGGCGATGAGAAATGCCACCTTCCAGGTTAGGAACTGTATGTCGCAGGAGTGCATGGGTTCAAAAGGTGGACCCATAAGTCTAGTTAGGACAACATTTAGGTTCCATGAAGGAACAGGTAGTGTTCTTGGTGGTATAATTCTCCTAAGGCCCTCCATGAATGCTTTAATGACTGGTATTTTATATAGGGAAGTTGAATAGGTAGTCTGCAGGTATGCAGATATTGCTGCAAGGTGAATCTTAATGGAAGAGAAAGCTAGGTTAGATTTTTGTAAGTGAAGCAAGTAACCCACTACATGTTCTGGAGTTGTGTGTAATGGTTGTATTTGATTAATATGGCAGTAGCAAACAAACCTCTTCCATTTACTTGCATAGCAGTGCCTGGTGGATGGCCTTCTTGCTTGTTTTATGACTTCCATACATTCTTGGGTAAGTTGTAAGTGCCCGAATTCTAGGATTTCAGGAGCCAGATTGCTAGATTCAGCGATGCTGGATCTGGGTGTCTGATCCTTTGGTTGTGCTGTGTCAACAGATCTGGCCTGTTGGGCAATTTGATGCAGGGTACCACTGATAGGTCTAGCAGCGTTGTGTACCAGGGTTGCCTTGCCCAAGTTGGTGCTATCAATATGAGTTTGAGTTTGCTTTGAGTGAGTTTGTTTACCAGGTAAGGAAGGAGAGGGAGAGGAGGAAAAGCGTAAGCAAATATCCCTGACCAGTTCATCCATAGGGCATTGCCTTGGGATTGTTTGTGTGGGTATCTGGATGCGAAGTTTTGGCATTTTGCGTTCTCCCTTGTCGCAAACAAGTCTATCTGAGGTGTTCCCCAGAGTTTGAAATAAGTGTTCAGTATTTGGGGGTGAATTTCCCATTCGTGGACCTGTTGGTGATCTCGAGAGAGATTGTCTGCGAGTTGATTTTGTATCCCTGGTATAAACTGTGCAATTAGGCGAATTTGGTTGTGAATTGCCCAATGCCAAATTTTTTGTGCTAACATGCTTAACTGCGTGGAGTGCGTCCCTCCCTGCTTGTTTAGATAATACATTGTTGTCATGTTGTCTGTTTTGACGAGAATGTATTTGTGAACTATTATTGGTTGGAAAGCTTTTAGTGCTTGAAAAACTGCAAGAAGTTCTAGGTGATTGATATGCAGTTTTGTTTGATGTACGTTCCATTGTCCTTGTATGCTGTGTTGATCGAGGTGTGCTCCCCACCCTGTCATGGAAGCATCTGTTATTACGTATTGTGGCACTGGGTCTTGGAAAGGCCGCCCCTTGTTTAAATTTATGTTGTTCCACCACAGAAGCGAGAGGTAAGTTTGGCGGTCTATTAACACCAGATCTAGAAGGTGACCCTGTGCTTGAGACCACTGTGATGCTAGGCATTGTTGTAAGGGCCTCATGTGCAGTCTTGCGTTTGGGACAATGGCTATGCATGATGACATCATGCCTAGGAGTTGTAATACCATCTTTGCTTGTATCTTTTGTGTTGGATACATGCGTTGTATGATGGTGTTGAAATTTTGAATTCTTTGTGGACTTGGAGTGGCTACTCCTTTTGATGTGTCTATTATGGCTCCCAGGTATTGTTGTACCTTGCGTGGCCGAATTTTGGATTTTGTGAAATTGACGGTGAACCCTAGTTTGAAGAGGGTTTGTATGATATGATTTGTGTGATTTGAGCACTCTATTAACGAATGGCCCTTGATTAGCCAGTCGTCTAGATATGGGAACACATGTATTTGCTGCCTTCTGATGTGTGCAGCGACTACCGCTAGACATTTGGTAAAGACTCTTGGTGCGGTTGTTAATCCGAAAGGCAGTACCTTGAATTGGTAATGTATTCCTTTGAATACAAACCTTAGGTATTTCCTGTGCGATGGGTGAATTGGTATATGGAAATAAGCATCCTTGAGGTCTAAAGTTGCCATGTAGTCGTGCAGCTTTAGCAATGGCAATACTTCTTGTAGTGTGACCATGTGGAAGTGGTCTGATTTGATGAAAGTGTTGACTACTCTGAGGTCTAGGATTGGTCTCAGTGTTTTGTCCTTCTTTGGTATCAGAAAGTACAGTGAGTAAACTCCTGTGTTTATTTGTGTGTTTGGCACTAATTCGATTGCATTCTTTTGCAATAGTGCCTGCACTTCTATCTCTAGGAGATTGGAATGGTGTGTTGTTAAATTTTGTGCTTTTGGTGGTATGTTTGGAGGGAACTGTAGAAATTCTATGCAGTAACCATGTTGGATAATTGCTAGAACCCAAGTGTCTGTAGTGATTTTCTCCCATGCTCTGTAATAATGACCTATTCGTCCCCCCACTGGTGTTGTGTGGAGGGGGTGAGTGACATGTGAGTCACTGTTTAGTAGTAGGGGTTTTGGGGCTTTGGAATCTTCCTCTATTTCTAGGGAATTGCCCTCCTCTATATTGTCCCCGAAAACCTCCTCTATACTGTCCTTGGTAACTGGACGGTGTGGCTTGTGAGGTGCTGGCTTGTGTGCTTTGACCTCGAAACCCCCCTCGAAAGGGCGTTTTACGGAATGAGCTGTAATTCCCTCTGCTCTGCGGGGAGTAGAGTGCGCCCATGGCTTTGGCAGTGTCAGTATCTTTTTTGAGTTTCTCAATCGCTGTGTCCACTTCTGGACCGAACAGTTCTTTTTCATTAAAAGGCATATTGAGAACTGCTTGTTGAATCTCTGGTTTAAATCCAGACGTTCGGAGCCATGCATGCCTTCTGATAGTTACAGATGTATTAATTGTCCGTGCAGCTGTATCTGCAGCGTCCATGGAGGAGCGGATCTGGTTGTTGGAGATGGCTTGTCCCTCCTCAACCACTTGTTTTGCCCTATTTTGGAAGTCTTTGGGCAGATGTTCAATGAGATGTTGCATCTCGTCCCAGTGGGCTCTGTCATAGCGCGCAAGTAGTGCCTGGGAGTTCGCGATGCGCCACTGGTTTGCAGCTTGTGCTGCGACTCTTTTACCAGCTGCATCAAACTTGCGGCTTTCTTTATCTGGGGGTGGTGCATCTCCAGATGTGTGAGAGTTGGCCCTTTTCCTAGCTGCTCCTACAACAACAGAGTCTGGTGGCAGCTGTGTTGTGATGAAAGCCGGGTCTGTAGGAGGCGGCTTATACTTTTTTTCCACCCTTGGTGTGATTGCCCTACTTTTGACCGGGTCCTTAAATATGTCTTTTGCGTGCCGGAGCATACCAGGGAGCATAGGCAGGCTTTGGTAGGAGCTGTGGGTGGAGGAGAGTGTGTTGAACAAGAAATCATCCTCGACCTGTTCTGAGTGGAGGCTTACGTTGTGAAATTGTGCTGCTCTAGCCACCACCTGAGAGTACGCGGTGCTGTCTTCTGGTGGAGATGGTTTTGTAGGGTATGCCTCTGGGCTGTTATCTGACACTGGGGCGTCGTATAGGTCCCATGCGTCCTGGTCTTGGTCACCCTGGCTCATGGTGGTGTGAGCTGGGGAGTGTGATGGCGTTTGTGCTGGTGAAACGTTAATCACGGGCGGAGGAGAGGGTGGTGGTGTAACTCTTTTCACCACTTTTGGTTGTGGTGCTTGTTCCGTCTGGAACTCCAACCTTCTCTTTCTTCTAATGGGGGGGAAGGGTGCTTATTTTTCCTGTCCCCTGCTGAATGAAGATACGCTTTTGCGTATGGTCCGCATCAGTTGCTTGTAGCTCTTCCTCAAACCTATGCTTCTGCATTTGGGAGGTTAGCGAGTGCTCTTCTGTATAAGAGCCTGAAGCTGGGTCGCTTGCAGTTTGTTTCGGCGTCGAAACTTTGTCTGCGTGTTTTTTCGGCTCCGAGGTGACTTTTTTCCTTTTCGGGGCCGAAACCTCTCGGCGTCGATCTGTTTCGGTGCCGCTGTCTCGGCGTCGAGCCGTGTCCACACCGGCATCTCGGTGTCGAGGCTTGTCTCCAGCACTTTCTCGGTCCCGAGAAGGCTGCGTGCCGGTGTCTCGACCGGAGTCGGACGATCTCGGCACTGTTTGGGCCTTTTTCGGTGCCGACGGTCGGTCACCGATTTTAAGGGTTGAGCCATGGCCTGGTGGCAGTGGCGTCCCCTGGGCCTTGTAAATGTTTCTTTGTGTGGTTTGACGTCTTACTCACGGTTTGTGTATCGTCGAATCCTTCGGAGTCTGAGTCTTGGATCGAGAAGGTACCTTCCTCTTCCTGTTCCTCGAACTCCCGTCGGGCTGTCGGTGCGGACGCCATTTGAAGTCTTCTGGCTCGACGGTCTCGGAGTGTTTTTCGGGACCGGAACGCACGACAGGCCTCGCAGGTGTCTTCGCTGTGCTCAGGTGACAGGCACAGGTTGCAGACCAAGTGTTGGTCTGTGTAGGGGTATTTATTGTGGCATTTGGGGCAGAAACGGAACGGGGTCCGTTCCATCGGCGTTCTTCAGCACGCGGTCGGGCCGACCAGGCCCCGACGGAGGATCGAAAAATTACCCCGAAGGGCACCGGAGCTCTTCGATCTTCGATGCGGTGTTGAATGTAAGTATGCCGATCCCGAACGCAACAATACCGACGAAAATCTTCCGAAATTAACTATTTTTTCTGTTCCGAAACTCGGAGCGACAGGAACACGTCCGAACCCGATGGCGGAAAAAAAACAATCGAGGATGGAGTCGACGCCCATGCGCAATGGAGACAAAAGGAGGAGTCACTCGGTCCCGTGACTCGAAAGACTTCTTCGAAGAAAAACAACTTGTAACACTCCGGCCCAACACCAGATGGCGAGCTATTGCAGAACATGCGTATCTACAGCGACAGATGCCATCGAACTCTAATTTTCTAGGGTTCAGGGTAGCCCTTAAATACTAAATTTAAGGGCGTGTTTAGGTCTGGGGGGTTAGTAGCCAATGGCTACTAGCCCTGAGGGTGGGTACACCCTCTTTGTGCCTCCTCCCAAGGGGAGGGGGTCACAATCCTAACCCTATTGGGGGAATCCTCCATCTGCAAGATGGAGGATTTCTAAAAGTTAGAGTCACTTCAGCTCAGGACACCTTAGGGGCTGTCCTGACTGGCCAGTGACTCCTCCTTGTTGCTTTCTTTGTTCCCTCCAGCCTTGCCGCCAAAAGTGGGGGCCGTGGCCGGAGGGGGCGGGCAACTCCACTAAGCTGGAGTGCCCTGCTGGGCTGTGACAAAGGGGTGAGCCTTTGAGGCTCACCGCCAGGTGTCACAGCTCCTGCCTGGGGGAGGTGTTAGCATCTCCACCCAGTGCAGGCTTTGTTACTGGCCTCAGAGTGACAAAGGCACTCTCCCCATGGGGCCAGCAACATGTCTCTAGTGTGGCAGGCTGCTGGAACTAGTCAGCCTACACAGACAGTCGGTTAAGTTTCAGGGGGCACCTCTAAGGTGCCCGCTGTGGTGTATTTTACAATAAAATGTACACTGGCATCAGTGTGCATTTATTGTGCTGAGAAGTTTGATACCAAACTTCCCAGTTTTCAGTGTAGCCATTATGGTGCTGTGGAGTTCGTGTTTGACAGACTCCCAGACCATATACTCTTATGGCTACCCTGCACTTACAATGTCTAAGGTTTTGTTTAGACACTGTAGGGGTACCATGCTCATGCACTGGTACCCTCACCTATGGTATAGTGCACCCTGCCTTAGGGCTGTAAGGCCTGCTAGAGGGGTGACTGACCTATACTTGCATAGGCAGTGAGAGGCTGGTATGGCACCCTGAGGGGAGTGCCATGTCGACTTACTCGTTTTGTTCTCACTAGCACACACAAGCTGGCAAGCAGTGTGTCTGTGCTGAGTGAGAGGTCTCCAGGGTGGCATAAGACATGCTGCAGCCCTTAGAGACCTTCCTGGGCATCAGGGCCCTTGGTACTAGAAGTACCAGTTACAAGGGACTTATCTGGATGCCAGGGTCTGCCAATTGTGGATACAAAAGTACAGGTTAGGGAAAGAACACTGGTGCTGGGGCCTGGTTAGCAGGCCTCAGCACACTTTCAATTGTAAACATAGCATCAGCAAAGGCAAAAAGTCAGGGGGCAACCATGCCAAGGAGGCATTTCCTTACAAACAGTCAGTCAGTTGGCCTGTAGATGGTGTAGACGTTGACGATTCTTCAGTTGAAGACTGCTTTCGCGACTACCTTCTTTTTAGACAGCTGTGATGTTAAATCGACCGTCTGAGGACCTGGAGGTATATACCTTAGTGGATGAGATGGGAGCATTAATGGCTGTTGACGATGTTGACAATGATTGCCTCATCAAAACGGTGGAGACTGTCACTGTGGTAGCCATCGTCTACACTAGCATCAATGGTGGTGTCGTCCTCGATGGAGTTTTTAAGTGAGGATTTTGATCACAACTGTTCAGCAGAAGGGTGAGGAGTCCTTTTTCTTTAAGGATGGAGTGGACAGTTGAGGAGGCCGACCTTGCGGAGACCATAGGAAAGGTTTCCTTTTTGTGTAGGTCCCTGTGGTGGGTTTTTGAAACCTTTCTGCTCTCCTCAGAAACCCCTTGGTCAGCGGATCTAGACTTTTACAGGGTCTTGCAGTGGTATCCCTGCCCTCACCTGAGGAGCTGGATTTATGGATCTGGACTTCTGTAGCCACAGAAGCAATCTTACCTCTGTCACTCAGTTTGAGAAGGTTCGACATATTACACTCCTTTAACTGGTGTTCTGGGTACAGGCAATACAGTCTATGGGGGTCATTCACAGGCAGCCTTTTCTTTCAACAGGACTTGCAGGAATGAAAGACCTTTTTTTGGATGAATCAAACATTGTAGCTGAAGAAAGTTAGTGCTCACGGGAGGGAGGAACTGGGCAGAGCACAATGTGCGGTAGAAAGTCTGAGGGAATCAGCCTCTTAGTAGTGTTTGTTTGGTCTTTTAATAGGACAGACAGGCTATTAAAGTGATGGCCTTCTGCCATTATAGCCTTTTCTAGTTCTTCCATACTGCTTTGTGGTATCTTGGGACTCCCACTTCAACAACAGGGAATAGTTCAAGCATATGAATCTATGAAAGATCCATCACTGGATAACAGTGACGTCCAATGAGACAGTTACCTGTTGAGTCCACCAGCTGCAGGATCTTTCCTGTACTTTTATCCAATATCAAGGTCCAGCCAAGAAGTAATACTCAAGCTGGGGGGATGGAGGATACTGAAGATGCAGAGGATTCTGCAGAGGTGCAATGAGTATAGCTTGGATCCGGGGTCGTCTCTGGTCTCAGTACTTTTTCTCCCACAGTGCAGCAGGGGGCATCAGTGCAGGTCCAGTCCTCAACTGGTCTCCAAGTTACAGCAGTTGCTTTCAGGTAAGTTGGTCTTTCAAGGGTCTTTTTCTTTGACTATGGGTAATAAAGACAAGAGGACACATAGAGAAAGTCAGGACTCAGTCACCCAGCAGACACTTTGGAGTCCGGCAGCCATTAAGTGTTCCTGGTCAGCTGGGCTCTCGAGGAGTGCAGGGTACCTCAAACTTCAGGACCACCAAAAGCTAACAGGAGACTAGCTACTTATTCCTTGGAGTCACTTCTTCCACCCTGGCACAAGTTGAGGTATTTCCACAAGAGTGCACCTAAGCGACCCGTTGAGAGAACTGTCTGCTTTGCAGTCTGTAGTGCAGTCCAGTCTGTAGTGCAGCCTCTTTAATGAGTCCGGGGAGAAGCTGGGCAGTCCTAATGTCTTCTTTTCCAGTCCAGTAGTGGTCTGAGGGCTGTGTCTAGGGCACCACTATTACGCCATCCTTGCATTCGTGTCTAGGGTCCCACTAGCCAGTGTGGCAATCGCTCCTATGAGGCCACTCTTCCCACTTTACATCACTTCTAGGGGGTTTGAACACGAAAAGAAACCATACTGATGCCAGTATTGCATTTGACATGCACCCAGAGGGTACATTAGAGGTGTTCCCTAAGACCTACTAGTCCTCTAGTGTTGGCTGACTGGCATCGCAAATAACTGCTGCTGAAGTTGGTGATTGAAGTCAGACAGTGGTGACTTGAGTCATAGACAAACAGTTGCTTTGATGGATGTCTTAAGACCATTTTCCTATGAAAACCTGCCAGCTCTAACAGCCATGTCTCTTAGTGATGTGCCATAGGTGCTTCCTTCTAAAAGAAGTAGGCAAGCCACAAAGCACAGCTTTTCCCTAACAGAAGTATACAGTAGGATATAGAGACTGTAGGAAGTTGCCTCTGTATGTGCTATTTCAAAGTAAGGAATAGCATGCACAGAGTCCAAGGGTTCCCCTTAGAGGTAAGATAGTGGCAAAAAGAGATAATACTAATGCTCTATTTTGTGGTAGTGTGGTCGAGCAGTAGGCTTATCCAAGGAGTAGTGTTAAGCATTTGTTGTACATACACAGACAATAAATGAGGTACACACACTCAGAGACAAATCCAGCCAATAGGTTTTTGTATAGAAAAATATCTTTTCTTAGTTTATTTTAAGAACCACAGGTTCAAATTCTACATGTAATATCTCATTCGAAAGGTATTGCAGGTAAGTACTTTAGGAACTTCAAATCATCAAAATTGCATGTATACTTTTCAAGTTATTGACAAATAGCTGTTTTAAAAGTGGACACTTAGTGCAATTTTCACAGTTCCTAGGGGAGGTAAGTTTTGGTTAGTTTTACCAGGTAAGTAAGACACTTACAGGGCTTAGTTCTTGGTCCAAGGTAGCCCACCGTTGGGGGTTCAGAGCAACCCCAAAGTCACCACACCAGCAGCTAAGGGCCGGTCAGGTGCAGAGTTCAAAGTGGTGCCCAAAACACATAGGCTAGAATGGAGAGAAGGGGGTGCCCCGGTTCCGGTCTGCTTGCAGGTAAGTACCCGCGTCTTCGGAGGGCAGACCAGGGGGGTTTTGTAGGGCACCGGGGGGGACACAAGCCCACACAGAAATTTCACCCTCAGCAGCGCGGGGGCGGCCGGGTGCAGTGTAGAAACAAGCGTCGGGTTTGTAATGGAAGTCAATGGGAGATCTAGGGATCTCTTCAGCGCTGCAGGCAGGCAAGGGGGGGGTTCCTCGGGGAAACCTCCACTTGGGCAAGGGAGAGGGACTCCTGGGGGTCACTTCTCCAGTGAAAGTCCGGTCCTTCAGGTCCTGGGGGCTGCGGGTGCAGGGTCTCTCCCAGGCGTCGGGACTTAGGATTCAAAGAGTCGCGGTCAGGGGAAGCCTCGGGATTCCCTCTGCAGGCGGCGCTGTGGGGGCTCAGGGGGGACAGGTTTTGGTACTCACAGTATCAGAGTAGTCCTGGGGTCCCTCCTGAGGTGTCGGATCTCCACCAGCCGAGTCGGGGTCGCCGGGTGCAGTGTTGCAAGTCTCACGCTTCTTGCGGGGAGCTTGCAGGGTTCTTTCAAGGCTGCTGGAAACAAAGTTGCAGCCTTTCTTGGAGCAGGTCCGCTGTCCTCGGGAGTTTCTTGTCTTTTCGAAGCAGGGGCAGTCCTCAGAGGATGTCGAGGTCGCTGGTCCCTTTGGAAGGCGTCGCTGGAGCAGGATCTTTGGAAGGCAGGAGACAGGCCGGTGAGTTTCTGGAGCCAAGGCAGTTGTCGTCTTCTGGTCTTCCGCTGCAGGGGTTTTCAGCTAGGCAGTCCTTGTAGTTGCAGGAATCTGATTTTCTAGGGTTCAGGGTAGCCCTTAAATACTAAATTTAAGGGCGTGTTTAGGTCTGGGGGGTTAGTAGCCAATGGCTACTAGCCCTGAGGGTGGGTACACCCTCTTTGTGCCTCCTCCCAAGGGGAGGGGGTCACAATCCTAACCCTATTGGGGGAATCCTCCATCTGCAAGATGGAGGATTTCTAAAAGTCAGAGTCACCTCAGCTCAGGACACCTTAGGGGCTGTCCTGACTGGCCAGTGACTCCTCCTTGTTGCTTTCTTTGTTCCCTCCAGCCTTGCCGCCAAAAGTGGGGGCCGTGGCCGGAGGGGGCGGGCAACTCCACTAAGCTGGAGTGCCCTGCTGGGCTGTGACAAAGGGGTGAGCCTTTGAGGCTCACCGCCAGGTGTCACAGCTCCTGCCTGGGGGAGGTGTTAGCATCTCCACCCAGTGCAGGCTTTGTTACTGGCCTCAGAGTGACAAAGGCACTCTCCCCATGGGGCCAGCAACATGTCTCTGGTGTGGCAGGCTGCTGAAACTAGTCAGCCTACACAGACAGTCGGTTAAGTTTCAGGGGGCACCTCTAAGGTGCCCTCTGTGGTGTATTTTACAATAAAATGTACACTGGCATCAGTGTGCATTTATTGTGCTGAGAAGTTTGATACCAAACTTCTCAGTTTTCAGTGTAGCCATTATGGTGCTGTGGAGTTCGTGTTTGACAGACTCCCAGACCATATACTCTTATGGCTACCCTGCACTTACAATGTCTAGGGTTTTGTTTAGACACTGTAGGGGTACCATGCTCATGCACTGGTACCCTCACCTATGGTATAGTGCACCCTGCCTTAGGGCTGTAAGGCCTGCTAGAGGGGTGTCTTACCTATACTGCATAGGCAGTGAGAGGCTGGCATGGCACCCTGAGGGGAGTGCCATGTCGACTTACTCGTTTTGTCCTCACTAGCACACACAAGCTGGCAAGCAGTGTGTGTGCTGAGTGAGAGGTCTCCAGGGTGGCATAAGACATGCTGCAGCCCTTAGAGACCTTCCTTGGCATCAGGGCCCTTGGTACTAGAAGTACCAGTTACAAGGGACTTATCTGGATGCCAGGGTCTGCCAATTGTGGATACAAAAGTACAGGTTAGGGAAAGAACACTGGTGCTGGGGCCTGGTTAGCAGGCCTCAGCACACTTTCAATTGTAAACATAGCATCAGCAAAGGCAAAAAGTCAGGGGGCAACCATGCCAAGGAGGCATTTCCTTACAGAGACCCAACCCCCAATCTAGGAAATCCACTTACTTGGTGTCTGGGTATCCTATCAAATAGTTCCAACTGGCTACTAGACACACTCCAAGCCCTGCCTTCAGTTGCTTTTGATTGTCCTGATGCACTTAAACGGATGAGGTGAGTTTAGTGGATAGAGGTCTTTGGAAGTATGCAGAACAAGCATATCCAAACCTACTGCGAACCTTAACCTATAGAGTGAGTCAATCCACAGATCCCATTTGATCATACCTATGGCCACTGAACAGAAGATCTGGGCAAACCTACTTTTGGTGTTTTGTGGCGTTCCATTCTTTGGTAAAGTCAAAGAAAGTAAGGGTACTCTGACTTTCTATTTATATTAAACAAAAATCCCATACTCACTAGTACTTTCATTAAAAACAAAGTCTTGACAGCATGTTTCACCTCATACAGTCAAATGGTCTGTAAATCAACTATATGGTCAGAGTCTTTCTAGGCTGCCAGCTTTAAATAGAAGTGCTGAAGGGACGATTAAAGCAAAATATTGCCTTAAGTAAAGGTTTTTTAGCTCTAGGCTGTGTAGGATAGGGCTGACAAAGAATGTGCCTGCAGTATCAGAGCAATATGTGCTGAATGACAAGGAGATGTAGAACATTGCCTTAGCGGCGAGTCTTAAATTGTTGTCATTAGGAAATATAGCGATGACAAAGGAGCATGTGCGAACACAAGCACAAAGGCCAAAGAGAGAGCAAACTAACACTGCATCCAGCAATGGGCTCCTCCAAAAACTCCTCTGCAGTAATTTCCACAGGTTAACTAGTAAACAAAGTTAAAATTATCAGTAATTGCCTGGCAAAAGAATGACCACAATACCACCTTTTACAAGGAACTTTGTGTAGTGTGCACTCTGAGAAAAGCAGAGGCAACTCCAAATTCTTTAGCCCTTTTTGAATAGGATTACGCCTTCTTATTTTTCCGTGGTGAACAAGTTCTTTAAAGCTAAGTGTTCCCAACTCTGGGCCAGTACATGGTGTATGATTTGCTACTAACATTTCACAGTACATAGAAAGGTTTTGGAGCAAAGGTCTCTGTAAGGAAATGCCTCCTTGGCATGGTTGCCCCCTGACTTTTTGCCTTTGCTGATGCTATGTTTACAATTGAAAGTGTGCTGAGGCCTGCTAACCAGGCCCCAGCACCAGTGTTCTTTCCCTAACCTGTACTTTTGTATCCACAATTGGCAGACCCTGGCATCCAGATAAGTCCCTTGTAACTGGTACTTCTAGTACCAAGGGCCCTGATGCCAAGGAAGGTCTCTAAGGGCTGCAGCATGTCTTATGCCACCCTGGAGACCTCTCACTCAGCACAGACACACTGCTTACCAGCTTGTGTGTGCTAGTGAGAACAAAATGAGTAAGTCGACATGGCACTCCCCTCAGGGTGCCATGCCAGCCTCTCACTGCCTATGCAGTATAGGTAAGACACCCCTCTAGCAGGCCTTACAGCCCTAAGGCAGGGTGCACTATACCATAGGTGAGGGTACCAGTGCATGAGCATGGTACCCCTACAGTGTCTAAACAAAACCTTAGACATTGTAAGTGCAGGGTAGCCATAAGAGTATATGGTCTGGGAGTCTGTCAAACACGAACTCCACAGCACCATAATGGCTACACTGAAAACTGGGAAGTTTGGTATCAAACTTCTCAGCACAATAAATGCACACTGATGCCAGTGTACATTTTATTGTAAAATACACCACAGAGGGCACCTTAGAGGTGCCCCCTGAAACTTAACCGACTATCTGTGTAGGCTGACTAGTTCTAGCAGCCTGCCACAAACCGAGACATGTTGCTGGCCCCATGGGGAGAGTGCCTTTGTCACTCTGAGGCCAGTAACAAAGCCTGCACTGGGTGGAGATGCTAACACCTCTCCCAGGCAGGAATTGTCACACCTGGCGGTGAGCCTCAAAGGCTCACCTCCTTTGTGCCAACCCAGCAGGACACTCCAGCTAGTGGAGTTGCCCGCCCCCTCCGGCCAGGCCCCACTTTTGGCGGCAAGGCCGGAGAAAATAATGAGAATAACAAGGAGGAGTCACTGGCCAGTCAGGACAGCCCCTAAGGTGTCCTGAGCTGAAGTGACTAACTTTTAGAAATCCTCCATCTTGCAGATGGAGGATTCCCCCAATAGGGTTAGGATTGTGACCCCCTCCCCTTGGGAGGAGGCACAAAGAGGGTGTACCCACCCTCAGGGCTAGTAGCCATTGGCTACTAACCCCCCAGACCTAAACACGCCCTTAAATTTAGTATTTAAGGGCTACCCTGAACCCTAGAAAATTAGATTCCTGCAACTACAAGAAGAAGGACTGCCTAGCTGAAAACCCCTGCAGCGGAAGACCAGAAGACGACAACTGCCTTGGCTCCAGAAACTCACCGGCCTGTCTCCTGCCTTCCAAAGATCCTGCTCCAGCGACGCCTTCCAAAGGGACCAGCGACCTCGACATCCTCTGAGGACTGCCCCTGCTTCGAAAAGACAAGAAACTCCCGAGGACAGCGGACCTGCTCCAAGAAAAGCTGCAACTTTGTTTCCAGCAGCTTTAAAGAACCCTGCAAGCTCCCCGCAAGAAGCGTGAGACTTGCAACACTGCACCCGGCGACCCCGACTCGGCTGGTGGAGATCCGACACCTCAGGCGGGACCCCAGGACTACTCTGATACTGTGAGTACCAAAACCTGTCCCCCCTGAGCCCCCACAGCGCCGCCTGCAGAGGGAATCCCGAGGCTTCCCCTGACCGCGACTCTTTGAACCTAAAGTCCCGACGCCTGGGAGAGACCCTGCACCCGCAGCCCCCAGGACCCGAAGGACCGGACTTTCACTGGAGAAGTGACCCCCAGGAGTCCCTCTCCCTTGCCCAAGTGGAGGTTTCCCCGAGGAAGCCCCCCCTTGCCTGCCTGCAGCGCTGAAGAGATCCCGAGATCTCTCATAGACTAACATTGCGAACCCGACGCTTGTTTCTACACTGCACCCGGCCGCCCCCGCGCCTATGCTCTATTTTGTGGTAGTGTGGTCGAGCAGTAGGCTTATCCAAGGAGTAGTGTTAAGCATTTGTTGTACATACACATAGACAATAAATGAGGTACACACACTCAGAGACCAATCCAGCCAATAGGTTTTTGTATAGAAAAATATCTTTTCTTAGTTTATTTTAAGAACCACAGGTTCAAATTCTACATGTAATATCTCATTCGAAAGGTATTGCAGGTAAGTACTTTAGGAACTTCAAATCATCAAAATTGCATGTATACTTTTCAAGTTATTCACAAATGGCTGTTTTAAAAGTGGACACTCAGTGCAATTTTCACAGTTCCTAGGGGAGGTAAGTATTTGTTAGGTTAACCAGGTAAGTAAGACACTTACAGGGCTTAGTTCTTGGTCCAAGGTAGCCCACCGTTGGGGGTTCAGAGCAACCCCAAAGTCACCACACCAGCAGCTCAGGGCCGGTCAAGTGCAGAGTTCACAGTGGTGCCCAAAACGCATAGGCTAGAATGGAGAGAAGGGGGTGCCCCGGTTCCGGTCTGCTTGCAGGTAAGTACCCGCGTCTTCGGAGGGCAGACCAGGGGGCTTTTGTAGGGCACCGGGGGGGACACAAGCCCACACAGAAATTTCACCCTCAGCAGCGCGGGGGCGGCCGGGTGCAGTGTCGAAACAGGCGTCGGGTTCGCAATGTTAGTCTATGAGAGATCTCGGGATCTCTTCAGCGCTGCAGGCAGGCAAGGGGGGGGTTCCTCGGGGAAACCTCCACTTGGGCAAGGGAGAGGGACTCCTGGGGGTCACTTCTCCAGTGAAAGTCCGGTCCTTCAGGTCCTGGGGGCTGCGGGTGCAGGGTCTCTCCCAGGCGTCGGGACTTTAGGTTCAAAGAGTCGCGGTCAGGGGAAGCCTCGGGATTCCCTCTGCAGGCGGCGCTGTGGGGGCTCAGGGGGGACAGGGGGGACAGGTTTTGGTACTCACAGTATCAGAGTAGTCCTGGGGTCCCTCCTGAGGTGTCAGATCTCCACCAGCCGAGTCGGGGTCGCCGGGTGCAGTGTTGCAAGTCTCACGCTTCTTGCGGGGAGCTTGCAGGGTTCTTTAAAGCTGCTGGAATGAAAATGTCACTTACCCAGTGTACATCTGTTCGTGGCATCAGTCGCAGTAGATTCGCATGTTCTGCAATAGCTCGCCATCTGGTGTTGGGCCGGAGTGTTACAAGTTGTTTTTCTTCGAAGAAGTCTTTCGAGTCACGGGACCGAGTGACTCCTCCTTTTGTCTCCATTGCGCATGGGCGTCGACTCCATCCTCGATTGTTTTTCCCCGCAGAGGGTGAGGTAGGAGTTGAATTGTAGTAATAGTGCCCATGCAATGGAGTGACTAAGTATGCACTTATTTAAGGTTGAGATGATACATATATAAATAATTGAAGGTAACTTCCAAACTGCTACAGGCTCCCGGGGAGGCGGGTGGGCACATGCGAATCTACTGCGACTGATGCCACGAACAGATGTACACTGGGTAAGTGACATTTTCAGTTCGATGGCATCTGTCGCTGTAGATACGCATGTTCTGCAATAGACTAGTAAGCAGTTATTTCCCCAAAAGCGGTGGATCAGCCTGTAGGAGTGGAAGTAGTCTGAAATAATGTCCTTAATACAGCTTGACCTACTGTGGCTTGTTGTGCGGATAACACGTCTACACAGTAGTGCTTGGTGAATGTGTGAGGCGTAGACCATGTGGCTGCCTTACATATTTCTTGCATTGGGATGTTTCCTAGAAAGGCCATGGTAGCACCTTTCTTTCTGGTTGAGTGTGCCCTTGGTGTAATGGGCAGCTGTCGTTTAGCTTTAAGGTAGCAGATTTGGATGCATTTAACTATCCATCTGGCTATACCTTGTTTTGAAATTGGGTTTCCTGCATGAGGTTTTTGAAATGCAATAAAGAGTTGTTTAGTCTTTCTGATGTTCTTTGTTCTGTCAATGTAATACATTAATGCTCTTTTGACATCTAATGTATGTAGTGCCCTTTCAGCTACGGTATCTGGCTGTGGAAAGAACACCGGAAGTTCCACTGTTTGATTTAGATGGAACGGTGAAATAACCTTTGGCAAAAATTTAGGATTGGTCCTTAGGACGACTTTATTTTTGTGTAGTTGTATAAAAGGTTCCTGTATAGTAAACGCCTGAATCTCGCTTACTCTTCTCAGGGAAGTAATGGCGATGAGAAATGCCACCTTCCAGGTTAGGAACTGTATGTCGCAGGAGTGCATGGGTTCAAAAGGTGGACCCATAAGTCTAGTTAGGACAACATTTAGGTTCCATGAAGGAACAGGTAGTGTTCTTGGTGGTATAATTCTCCTAAGGCCCTCCATGAATGCTTTAATGACTGGTATTTTATATAGGGAAGTTGAATAGGTAGTCTGCAGGTATGCAGATATTGCTGCAAGGTGAATCTTAATGGAAGAGAAAGCTAGGTTAGATTTTTGTAAGTGAAGCAAGTAACCCACTACATGTTCTGGAGTTGTGTGTAATGGTTGTATTTGATTAATATGGCAGTAGCAAACAAACCTCTTCCATTTACTTGCATAGCAGTGCCTGGTGGATGGCCTTCTTGCTTGTTTTATGACTTCCATACATTCTTGGGTAAGTTGTAAGTGCCCGAATTCTAGGATTTCAGGAGCCAGATTGCTAGATTCAGCGATGCTGGATCTGGGTGTCTGATCCTTTGGTTGTGCTGTGTCAACAGATCTGGCCTGTTGGGCAATTTGATGCAGGGTACCACTGATAGGTCTAGCAGCGTTGTGTACCAGGGTTGCCTTGCCCAAGTTGGTGCTATCAATATGAGTTTGAGTTTGCTTTGAGTGAGTTTGTTTACCAGGTAAGGAAGGAGAGGGAGAGGAGGAAAAGCGTAAGCAAATATCCCTGACCAGTTCATCCATAGGGCATTGCCTTGGGATTGTTTGTGTGGGTATCTGGATGCGAAGTTTTGGCATTTTGCGTTCTCCCTTGTCGCAAACAAGTCTATCTGAGGTGTTCCCCAGAGTTTGAAATAAGTGTTCAGTATTTGGGGGTGAATTTCCCATTCGTGGACCTGTTGGTGATCTCGAGAGAGATTGTCTGCGAGTTGATTTTGTATCCCTGGTATAAACTGTGCAATTAGGCGAATTTGGTTGTGAATTGCCCAATGCCAAATTTTTTGTGCTAACATGCTTAACTGCGTGGAGTGCGTCCCTCCCTGCTTGTTTAGATAATACATTGTTGTCATGTTGTCTGTTTTGACGAGAATGTATTTGTGAACTATTATTGGTTGGAAAGCTTTTAGTGCTTGAAAAACTGCAAGAAGTTCTAGGTGATTGATATGCAGTTTTGTTTGATGTACGTTCCATTGTCCTTGTATGCTGTGTTGATCGAGGTGTGCTCCCCACCCTGTCATGGAAGCATCTGTTGTTATTACGTATTGTGGCACTGGGTCTTGGAAAGGCCGCCCCTTGTTTAAATTTATGTTGTTCCACCACAGAAGCGAGAGGTAAGTTTGGCGGTCTATTAACACCAGATCTAGAAGGTGACCCTGTGCTTGAGACCACTGTGATGCTAGGCATTGTTGTAAGGGCCTCATGTGCAGTCTTGCGTTTGGGACAATGGCTATGCATGATGACATCATGCCTAGGAGTTGTAATACCATCTTTGCTTGTATCTTTTGTGTTGGATACATGCGTTGTATGATGGTGTTGAAATTTTGAATTCTTTGTGGACTTGGAGTGGCTACTCCTTTTGATGTGTCTATTATGGCTCCCAGGTATTGTTGTACCTTGTGTGGCCGAATTTTGGATTTTGTGAAATTGACGGTGAACCCTAGTTTGAAGAGGGTTTGTATGATATGATTTGTGTGATTTGAGCACTCTATTAACGAATGGCCCTTGATTAGCCAGTCGTCTAGATATGGGAACACATGTATTTGCTGCCTTCTGATGTGTGCAGCGACTACCGCTAGACATTTGGTAAAGACTCTTGGTGCGGTTGTTAATCCGAAAGGCAGTACCTTGAATTGGTAATGTATTCCTTTGAATACAAACCTTAGGTATTTCCTGTGCGATGGGTGAATTGGTATATGGAAATAAGCATCCTTGAGGTCTAAAGTTGCCATGTAGTCGTGCAGCTTTAGCAATGGCAATACTTCTTGTAGTGTGACCATGTGGAAGTGGTCTGATTTGATGAAAGTGTTGACTACTCTGAGGTCTAGGATTGGTCTCAGTGTTTTGTCCTTCTTTGGTATCAGAAAGTACAGTGAGTAAACTCCTGTGTTTATTTGTGTGTTTGGCACTAATTCGATTGCATTCTTTTGCAATAGTGCCTGCACTTCTATCTCTAGGAGATTGGAATGGTGTGTTGTTAAATTTTGTGCTTTTGGTGGTATGTTTGGAGGGAACTGTAGAAATTCTATGCAGTAACCATGTTGGATAATTGCTAGAACCCAAGTGTCTGTAGTGATTTTCTCCCATGCTCTGTAATAATGACCTATTCGTCCCCCCACTGGTGTTGTGTGGAGGGGGTGAGTGACATGTGAGTCACTGTTTAGTAGTAGGGGTTTTGGGGCTTTGGAATCTTCCTCTATTTCTAGGGAATTGCCCTCCTCTATATTGTCCCCGAAAACCTCCTCTATACTGTCCTTGGTAACTGGACGGTGTGGCTTGTGAGGTGCTGGCTTGTGTGCTTTGACCTCGAAACCCCCCTCGAAAGGGCGTTTTACGGAATGAGCTGTAATTCCCTCTGCTCTGCGGGGAGTAGAGTGCGCCCATGGCTTTGGCAGTGTCCGTATCTTTTTTGAGTTTCTCAATCGCTGTGTCCACTTCTGGACCGAACAGTTCTTTTTCATTAAAAGGCATATTGAGAACTGCTTGTTGAATCTCTGGTTTAAATCCAGACGTTCGGAGCCATGCATGCCTTCTGATAGTTACAGATGTATTAATTGTCCGTGCAGCTGTATCTGCAGCGTCCATGGAGGAGCGGATCTGGTTGTTGGAGATGGCTTGTCCCTCCTCAACCACTTGTTTTGCCCTATTTTGGAAGTCTTTGGGCAGATGTTCAATGAGATGTTGCATCTCGTCCCAGTGGGCTCTGTCATAGCGCGCAAGTAGTGCCTGGGAGTTCGCGATGCGCCACTGGTTTGCAGCTTGTGCTGCGACTCTTTTACCAGCTGCATCAAACTTGCGGCTTTCTTTATCTGGGGGTGGTGCATCTCCAGATGTGTGAGAGTTGGCCCTTTTCCTAGCTGCTCCTACAACAACAGAGTCTGGTGGCAGCTGTGTTGTGATGAAAGCCGGGTCTGTAGGAGGCGGCTTATACTTTTTTTCCACCCTTGGTGTGATTGCCCTACTTTTGACCGGGTCCTTAAATATGTCTTTTGCGTGCCGGAGCATACCAGGGAGCATAGGCAGGCTTTGGTAGGAGCTGTGGGTGGAGGAGAGTGTGTTGAACAAGAAATCATCCTCGACCTGTTCTGAGTGGAGGCTTACGTTGTGAAATTGTGCTGCTCTAGCCACCACCTGAGAGTACGCGGTGCTGTCTTCTGGTGGAGATGGTTTTGTAGGGTATGCCTCTGGGCTGTTATCTGACACTGGGGCGTCGTATAGGTCCCATGCGTCCTGGTCTTGGTCACCCTGGCTCATGGTGGTGTGAGCTGGGGAGTGTGATGGCGTTTGTGCTGGTGAAACGTTAATCACGGGCGGAGGAGAGGGTGGTGGTGTAACTCTTTTCACCACTTTTGGTTGTGGTGCTTGTTCCGTCTGGAACTCCAACCTTCTCTTTCTTCTAATGGGGGGAAGGGTGCTTATTTTTCCTGTCCCCTGCTGAATGAAGATACGCTTTTGCGTATGGTCCGCATCAGTTGCTTGTAGCTCTTCCTCAAACCTATGCTTTTGCATTTGGGAGGTTAGCGAGTGCTCTTCTGTATAAGAGCCTGAAGCTGGGTCGCTTGCAGTTTGTTTCGGCGTCGAAACTTTGTCTGCGTGTTTTTTCGGCTCCGAGGTGACTTTTTTCCTTTTCGGGGCCGAAACCTCTCGGCGTCGATCTGTTTCGGTGCCGCTGTCTCGGCGTCGAGCCGTGTCCACACCGGCATCTCGGTGTCGAGGCTTGTCTCCATCACTTTCTCGGTCCCGAGAAGGCTGCGTGCCGGTGTCTCGACCGGAGTCGGACGATCTCGGCACTGTTTGGGCCTTTTTCGGTGCCGACGGTCGGTCACCGATTTTAAGGGTTGAGCCATGGCCTGGTGGCAGTGGCGTCCCCTGGGCCTTGTAAATGTTTCTTTGTGTGGTTTTCGACGTCTTACTCACGGTTTGTGTATCGTCGAATCCTTCGGAGTCTGAGTCTTGGATCGAGAAGGTACCTTCCTCTTCCTGTTCCTCGAACTCCCGTCGGGCTGTCGGTGCGGACGCCATTTGAAGTCTTCTGGCTCGACGGTCTCGGAGTGTTTTTCGGGACCGGAACGCACGACAGGCCTCGCAGGTGTCTTCGCTGTGCTCAGGTGACAGGCACAGGTTGCAGACCAAGTGTTGGTCTGTGTAGGGGTATTTATTGTGGCATTTGGGGCAGAAACGGAACGGGGTCCGTTCCATCGGCGTTCTTCAGCACGCGGTCGGGCCGACCAGGCCCCGACGGAGGATCGAAAAATTACCCCGAAGGGCACCGGAGCTCTTCGATCTTCGATGCGGTGTTGAATGTAAGTATGCCGATCCCGAACGCAACAATACCGACGAAAATCTTCCGAAATTAACTATTTTTTCTGTTCCGAAACTCGGAGCGACAGGAACACGTCCGAACCCGATGGCGGAAAAAAAACAATCGAGGATGGAGTCGACGCCCATGCGCAATGGAGACAAAAGGAGGAGTCACTCGGTCCCGTGACTCGAAAGACTTCTTCGAAGAAAAACAACTTGTAACACTCCGGCCCAACACCAGATGGCGAGCTATTGCAGAACATGCGTATCTACAGCGACAGATGCCATCGAACACAAAGTTGCAGCTTTTCTTGGAGCAGGTCCGCTGTCCTCGGGAGTTTCTTGTCTTTTCGAAGCAGGGGCAGTCCTCAGAGGATGTCGAGGTCGCTGGTCCCTTTGGAAGGCGTCGCTGGAGCAGGATCTTTGGAAGGCAGGAGACAGGCCGGTGAGTTTCTGGAGCCAAGGCAGTTGTCGTCTTCTGGTCTTCCGCTGCAGGGGTTTTCAGCTAGGCAGTCCTTCTTCTTGTAGTTGCAGGAATCTAATTTTCTAGGGTTCAGGGTAGCCCTTAAATATTAAATTTAAGGGCGTGTTTAGGTCTGGGGGGTTAGTAGCCAATGGCTACTAGCCCTGAGGGTGGGTACACCCTCTTTGTGCCTCCTCCCAAGGGGAGGGGGTCACAATCCTAACCCTATTGGGGGAATCCTCCATCTGCAAGATGGAGGATTTCTAAAAGTCAGAGTCACCTCAGCTCAGGACACCTTAGGGGCTGTCCTGACTGGCCAGTGACTCCTCCTTGTTGCTTTCTTTGTTCCCTCCAGCCTTGCCGCCAAAAGTGGGGGCCGTGGCCGGAGGGGGCGGGCAACTCCACTAAGCTGGAGTGCCCTGCTGGGCTGTGACAAAGGGGTGAGCCTTTGAGGCTCACCGCCAGGTGTTACAGCTCCTGCCTGGGGGAGGTGTTAACATCTCCACCCAGTGCAGGCTTTGTTACTGGCCTCAGAGTGACAAAGGCACTCTCCCCATGGGGCCAGCAACATGTCTCTGGTGTGGCAGGCTGCTGGAACTAGTCAGCCTACACAGACAGTCGATTAAGTTTCAGGGGGCACCTCTAAGGTGCCCTCTGGGGTGTATTTTGCAATAAAATGTACACTGGCATCAGTGTGCATTTATTGTGCTGAGAAGTTTGATACCAAACTTCCCAGTTTTCAGTGTAGCCATTATGGTGCTGTGGAGTTCGTGTTTGACAGACTCCCAGACCATATACTCTTATGGCTACCCTGCACTTACAATGTCTAAGGTTTTGTTTAGACACTGTAGGGGTACCATGCTCATGCACTGGTACCCTCACCTATGGTATAGTGCACCCTGCCTTAGGGCTGTAAGGCCTGCTAGAGGGGTGTCTTACCTATACTGCATAGGCAGTGAGAGGCTGGCATGGCACCCTGAGGGGAGTGCCATGTCGACTTACTCGTTTTGTCCTCACTAGCACACACAAGCTGGCAAGCAGTGTGTCTGTGCTGAGTGAGAGGTCTCCAGGGTGGCATAAGACATGCTGCAGCCCTTAGAGACCTTCCTTGGCATCAGGGCCCTTGGTACTAGAAGTACCAGTTACAAGGGACTTATCTGGATGCCAGGGTCTGCCAATTGTGGATACAAAAGTACATTTTAGGTGAAGGAACACTGGTGCTGGGGCCTGGTTAGCAGGGTCCCAGCACTCTTCTCAGTCAAGTCAGCATCAGTATCAGGCAAAAAGTGGGGGGTAACTGCAACAGGGAGCCATTTCTTTACAGAGACAAAACAGCTTATATAGCCGTGGTGAAAGAAAATGATTAATTCCTTTTTTAGACCAATTTAATGCTTTAGCAAAGGTGCCAAATTTGCCCTTTACCACTGTAAATCCAAGATCAGTGACCAAATTAATTTTGAGCGGTTCATTTTGTTACGGTCATGTATAAACCGATTCAGCTCTATGGGTCTTGTAAGAGATAAGAGGGAACAGCTTAGGCCAATTTACATTATCAGGACTAAGACTCATTCGGGTATGCAGATTACAATATAAAAACTTCAAGTACTAAATATTAAAGGATCATTATAAACATAAGCAGGAAAAATAACCATCTCTAGATCAGAAAAAAAACAATATGTGCTATATTTACCTTGCCAAGCATATTTCTTTCCATTTAGATCAAGAGCAAAATCGTCGGGGTAGAAGTCAATTATACTGGAGTCCTACATTTGGTGGAAATCAAAGGGAAACCAAAAACGTGCATGACTATTTTAAACTGAGGAAAAACTTGCATTAGTAATCCAATTTCATCTATACGCAAGCCATCAGTACACCTTTATAACAATTAAAAGTCAGTCGACAAAAAGGGCACTGAAGAGTGGGTACAGGGAAGAATATTCAAGGTAGACCAATTTAGATGAAAACAAGTTAGCATTGCTTAAACGGTAGTTTGTCAACAAGGCATGAAACTATTTTCAGATAGGCAGTGGCAAGGGTACAATTCCTTACGTCAGAAAATTTAAATGAAGAAATTCCTTACGTCAGAAAATTTAAATGAAAAAATGTAAGGAAATGCCTCCTTGGCATGGTTACCCCCCTGACTTTTTGCCTTTGCTGATGCAAAGTTTTGATATGAAAGTGTGCAGAGGCCTGCTAACCAGGCCCCAGCACCAGTGTTCTTTCCCTAACCTGTATGTAAGGAAATGCCTCCTTGGCATGGTTGCCCCCTGACTTTTTGCCTTTGCTGATGCTATGTTTACAATTGAAAGTGTGCTGAGGCCTGCTAACCAGGCCCCAGCACCAGTGTTCTTTCCCTAACCTGTACTTTTGTATCCACAATTGGCAGACCCTGGCATCCAGATAAGTCCCTTGTAACTGGTACTTCTAGTACCAAGGGCCCTGATGCCAAGGAAGGTCTCTAAGGGCTGCAGCATGTCTTATGCCACCCTGGAGACCTCTCACTCAGCACAGACACCCTGCTTGCCAGCTTGTGTGTGCTAGTGAGAACAAAACGAGTAAGTCGACATGGCACTCCCCTCAGGGTGCCATGCCAGCCTCTCACTGCCTATGCAAGTATAGGTCAGTCACCCCTCTAGCAGGCCTTACAGCCCTAAGGCAGGGTGCACTATACCATAGGTGAGGGTACCAGTGCATGAGCATGGTACCCCTACAGTGTCTAAACAAAACCTTAGACATTGTAAGTGCAGGGTAGCCATAAGAGTATATGGTCTGGGAGTTTGTCAAACACGAACTCCACAGCACCATAATGGCTACACTGAAAACTGGGAAGTTTGGTATCAAACTTCTCAGCACAATAAATGCACACTGATGCCAGTGTACATTCTATTGCAAAATACACCCCAGAGGGCACCTTAGAGGTGCCCCCTGAAACATAACCGACTGTCTGTGTAGGCTGACTAGTTCCAGCAGCCTGCCACACTAGAGACATGTTGCTGGCCCCATGGGGAGAGTGCCTTTGTCACTCTGAGGCCAGTAACAAAGCCTGCACTGGGTGGAAATGCTAACACCTCCCCCAGGAAGGAGCTGTAACACCTGGCGGTGAGCCTCAAAGGCTCACCCCTTTGTCACAGCCCAGCAGGGCACTCCAGCTTAGTGGAGTTGCCCGCCCCCTCCGGCCACGGCCCCCACTTTTGGCGGCAAGGCTGGAGGGAACAAAGAAAGCAACGAGGAGTCACTGGCCAGTCAGGACAGCCCCTAAGGTGTCCTGAGCTGAGGTGACTCTGACTTTTAGAAATCCTCCATCTTGCAGATGGAGGATTCCTCCAATAGGGTTAGGATTGTGACCCCCTCCCCTTGGGAGGAGGCACAAAGAGGGTGTACCCACCCTCAGGGCTAGTAGCCATTGGCTACTAACCCCCCAGACCTAAACACGCCCTTAAATTTAGTATTTAAGGGCTACCCTGAACCCTAGAAAATTTGATTCCTGCAACAACAAGAAGGACTGCCTAGCTGAAAACCCCTGCAGAGGAAGACCAGAAGACAACAACTGCCTTGGCTCCAGAAACTCACCGGCCTGTCTCCTGCCTTCCAAAGAACTCTGCTCCAGCGACGCCTTCCGAAGGGACCAGCGACCTCTACATCCTCTGAGGACTGCCCTGCTTAGACGACGACGACGACAAGAAACTCCCGAGGACAGCGGACCTGCTCCAAAAAGACTGCAACTTTGTTTCAAGAAGCAGCTTTAAAGAACCCTGCAACTCCCCGCAAGAAGCGTGAGACTTGCAACACTGCACCCGGCGACCCCGACTCGGCTGGTGGAGAACCAACACCTCAGAGAGGACCCCCGGACTACTCTACGACTGTGAGTACCAAAACCTGTCCCCCCTGAGCCCCCACAGCGCCGCCTGCAGAGGGAATCCCGAGGCTTCCCCTGACCGCGACTCTCTGAAACCTAAGTCCCGACGCCTGGAAAAGACCCTGCACCCGCAGCCCCCAGGACCTGAAGGACCGGACTTTCACTGGAGAAGTGACCCCCAGGAGTCCCTCTCCCTTGCCCAAGTGGAGGTTTCCCCGAGGAAGCCCCCCCTTGCCTGCCTGCAGCGCTAAAGAGATCCCTTGATCTCTCATTGACTTACATTGCGAACCCGACGCTTGTTCTAACACTGCACCCGGTCGCCCCCGCGCCGCTGAGGGTGAAATTTCTGTGTGGGCTTGTGTCCCCCCCGGTGCCCTACAAAACCCCCCTAGTCTGCCCTCCGAAGACGCGGGTACTTACCTGCAAGCAGACCGGAACCGGGGCACCCCCTTCTCTCCATTGAAGCCTATGCGTTTTGGGCACCACTTTGAACTCTGCACCTGACCGGCCCTGAGCTGCTGGTGTGGTGACTTTGGGGTTGCTCTGAACCCCCAACGGTGGGCTACCTTGGACCAAGAACTGAACCCTGTAAGTGTCTTACTTACCTGGTAAAACTAACAAAAACTTACCTCCCCCAGGAACTGTGAAAATTGCACTAAGTGTCCACTTTTAAAACAGCTATTTGTGAATAACTTGAAAAGTATACATGCAATTGAAATGATTCAAAGTTCCTAATGTACTTACCTGCAATACCTTTCAAACAAGATATTACATGTTAAATTTGAACCTGTGGTTCTTAAAATAAACTAAGAAAAGATATTTTTCTATACAAAAACCTATTGGCTGGATTTGTCTCTGAGTGTGTGTACCTCATTTATTGTCTGTGTGTATGTACAACAAATGCTTAACACTACTCCTTGGATAAGCCTACTGCTCGACCACACTACCACAAAATAGAGCATTAGTATTATCTCTTTTTACCACTATTTTACCTCTAAGGGGAACCCTTGGACTCTGTGCATGCTATTCCTCACTTTGAAATAGCACATACAGAGCCAACTTCCTACACTGTACTTTTGATTCCACAATTGGCACACCCTGGCATCCAGGTAAGTCCCTTGTAACTGGTACCCCTGGTACCAAGGGCCCTGATGCCAGGGAAGGTCTCTAAGGGCTGCAGCATATCTTATGCCACCCTGGAGACCCCTCACTCAGCACAGACACACTGCTTGCCATCTTGTGTGTGCTAGTGGGGATAAAAAGACTAAGTCAACATGGCACTCCCCTCAGGGTGCCATGCCAACCTCTCACTGCCTATGCAGTATAGGTAAGACACCCCTCTAGCAGGCCTTACAGCCCTAAGGCAGGGTGCACTATACCATAGGTGAGGGCACCAGTGCATGAGCACTGTGCCCCTACAGTGTCTAAGCAAAACCTTAGACATTGTAAGTGCAGGGTAGCCATAAGAGTATATGGTCTGGGAGTTTGTCATGCACGAACTCCACAGCACCATAATGGCTACACTGAAAACTTTGAAGTTTGATATCAAACTTCTCAGCACAATAAATGCACACTGATGCCAGTGTACATTTTATTGTAAAATACACCCCAGAGGTGCCCCCTGAAACCTTAACAAACTACCCGAGTAGGCTGACTGGTTTTAGCAGCCTGCCACACTCGAGACATGTTGCTGGCCACATGGGGAGAGTGCCTTTGTCACTCTGAGGCCCGTAACAAAGCCTGCACTGGGTGAAGATGCTAACACCTCCCCCTTGCAGGAGCTGTAACACCTGGTGGTGAGCCTCAAAGGCTCACCCCCTTTGTTCCAGCACCACAGGGCACTCCAGCTAGTGGAGTTGCCCGCTCCCTCCAGCCACGGCCCCACTTTTGGCGGCAAGGCCGGAGGAATTAATGAGAAAAACAAGGAGGAGTCACTGGCCAGTCAGGACAGCCCCTAAGGTGTCCTGAGCTGAGGTGACTAACTTTTAGAAATCCTCCATCTTGCAGATTGAGGATTCCCCCAATAGGGATAGGAATGTGACCCCCTCACCTTGGGAGGAGGCACAAAGAGGGTGTACCCACCCTCAGGGCTAGTAGCCATTGGCTACTAACCCCCCAGACCTAAACATGCCTGTAGGAAGTTGGCTCTGTATGCACTACTTCAAAGTAAGGAATAGTATGCACAGAGTCCAAGAGTTCCCCTTAGAGGTAAGATAGTGGCAAAAAGAGAATACTAATGCTCTATTTCGTGGTAGTGTGGTCGAGCAGTAGGCTTATCAAAGGAGTAGTGTTAAGCATTTGTTGTACATACACAGGCAATAAATGAGGCACACACTCAGAAACAATTCCAGGCCAATAGGTTTTTGTTATAGAAAAAAATCTCTTTTCTTAGTTTATTTTAAGAACCAAAGGTTCAAATTCTACATGTAATATCTCATTTGAAAGGTATTGCAGGTAAGTACTTTAGGAACTTTGAATAATCACAATAGCATATATACTTATTACATAAAACACATTTAGCGGTTTTAAAAGTGGACACGGTGCAATTTTCACAGTTCCTGGGGGAGGTAAAGTAATGTTAGTTTTTGCAGGTAAGTAAACTACCTACGGGGTTCAGATTGGGGTCCAAGGTAGCCCACCGTTGGGGGTTCAGAGCAACCCCAAAGTCACCACACCAGCAGCTCAGGGCCGGTCAGGTGGAGAGGTCAAAGTGGTGCCCAAAACGCATAGGCTTCAATGGAGAGAAGGGGGTGCCCCGGTTCCGGTCTGCCAGCAGGTAAGTACCCGCGTCTTCGGAGGGCAGACCAGGGGGGTTTTTGTAGGGCACCAGGGGGGCCAAGTCCACACAGAAAGTACACCCTCAGCAGCGTGGGGGCGGCCAGGTGCAGTGCGCACACAAGCGTCGAGTTTCCAATTGGAGTCAATGGGAGACTAAGGGGTCTCTTCAGCGGTGCAGGCAGGCAAGGGGGGGGCTCCTCGGGGTAGCCACCACCTGGGCAAGGGAGAGGGCCTCCTGGGGGTCACTCCTGCACTGGAGTTCCTATCCTTCAGGTGCTGGGGGCTGCGGGTGCAGGGTCTTTTCCAGCCGTCGGGATTTTAGAGTCAGGCAGTCACGGTCAGGGGGAGCCTCGGGATTCCCTCTGCAGGCGTCGCTGTGGAGGCTCAGGGGGGGACAACTTTGGTTACTCACAGTCTCGGAGTCGCCGGAGGGTCCTCCCGGAGGTGTTGGTTCTCCACCAGTCGAGTCGGGGTCACCGGGTGCAGTGTTGCAAGTCTCCCGCTTCTTGCGGGGATTGCAGGGGTGTAAGGAAATGCCTCCTTGGCATGGTTGCCCCCTGACTTTTTGCCTTTGCTGATGCTATGTTTACAATTGAAAGTGTGCTGAGGCCTGCTAACCAGGCCCCAGCACCAGTGTTCTTTCCCTAACCTGTACTTTTGTATCCACAATTGGCAGACCCTGGCATCCAGATAAGTCCCTTGTAACTGGTACTTCTAGTACCAAGGGCCCTGATGCCAAGGAAGGTCTCTAAGGGATGCAGCATGTCTTATGCCACCCTGGAGACCTCTCACTCAGCACAGACACACTGCTTGCCAGCTTGTGTGTGCTAGTAAGGACAAAACGAGTAAGTCGACATGGCACTCCCCTCAGGGTGCCATGCCAGCCTCTCACTGCCTATGCAGTATAGGTAAGACACCCCTCTAGCAGGCCTTACAGCCCTAAGGCAGGGTGCACTATACCATAGGTGAGGGTACCAGTGCATGAGCATGGTACCCCTACAGTGTCTAAACAAAACCTTAGACATTGTAAGTGCAGGGTAGCCATAAGAGTATATGGTCTGGGAGTCTGTCAAACACGAACTCCACAGCACCATAATGGCTACACTGAAAACTGGGAAGTTTGGTATCAAACTTCTCAGCACAATAAATGCACACTGATGCCAGTGTACATTTTATTGTAAAATACACCACAGAGGGCACCTTAGAGGTGCCCCCTGAAACTTAACCGACTATCTGTGTAGGCTGACTAGTTCTAGCAGCCTGCCACAAACCGAGACATGTTGCTGGCCCCATGGGGAGAGTGCCTTTGTCACTCTGAGGCCAGTAACAAAGCCTGCACTGGGTGGAGATGCTAACACCTCTCCCAGGCAGGAATTGTCACACCTGGCGGTGAGCCTCAAAGGCTCACCTCCTTTGTGCCAACCCAGCAGGACACTCCAGCTAGTGGAGTTGCCCGCCCCCTCCGGCCAGGCCCCACTTTTGGCGGCAAGGCCGGAGAAAATAATGAGAATAACAAGGAGGAGTCACTGGCCAGTCAGGACAGCCCCTAAGGTGTCCTGAGCTGAGGTGACTCTAACTTTTAGAAATCCTCCATCTTGCAGATGGAGGATTCCCCCAATAGGGTTAGGATTGTGACCCCCTCCCCTTGGGAGGAGGCACAAGGAGGGTGTACCCACCCTCAGGGCTAGTAGCCATTGGCTACTAACCCCCCAGACCTAAACACGCCCTTAAATTTAGTACTTAAGGGCTACCCTGAACCCTAGAAAATTAGATTCCTGCAACTACAAGAAGAAGGACTGCCTAGCTGAAAAACCCCTGCAGCGGAAGACCAGAAGACGACAACTGCCTTGGCTCCAGAAACTCACCGGCCTGTCTCCTGCCTTCCAAAGATCCTGCTCCAGCGACGCCTTCCAAAGGGACCAGCGACCTCGACATCCTCTGAGGACTGCCCCTGCTTCGAAAAGACAAGAAACTCCCGAGGACAGCGGACCTGCTCCAAGAAAAGCTGCAACTTTGTTTCCAGCAGCTTTAAAGAACCCTGCAAGCTCCCCGCAAGAAGCGTGAGACTTGCAATACTGCACCCGGCGACCCCGACTCGGCTGGTGGCGATCCAACACCTCAGGAGGGACCCCAGGACTACTCTGATACTGTGAGTACCAAAACCTGTCCCCCCTGAACCCCCGCAGCGCCGCCTGCAGAGGGAATCCCGAGGCTTCCCCTGACCGCGACTCTTTGAACCTAAAGTCCCGACGCCTGGGAGAGACCCTGCACCCGCAGCCCCCAGGACCTGAAGGACCGGACTTTCACTGGAGAAGTGACCCCCAGGAGTCCCTCTCCCTTACCCAAGTGGAGGTTTCCCCGAGGAACCCCCCCCTTGCCTGCCTGCAGCGCTGAAGAGATCCCGAGATCTCTCATAGACTAACATTGAAAACCCGACGCTTGTTTCTACACTGCACCCGGCCGCCCCTGCGCTGCTGAGGGTGAAATTTCTGTGTGGACTTGTGTCCCCCCCGGTGCCCTACAAAACCCCCCTGGTCTGCCCTCCGAAGACGCGGGTACTTACCTGCAAGCAGACCGGAACCGGGGCACCCCCTTCTCTCCATTCTAGCCTATGTGTTTTGGGCACCACTTTGAACTCTGCACCTGACCGGCCCTGAGCTGCTGGTGTGGTGACTTTGGGGTTGCTCTGAACCCCCAACGGTGGGCTACCTTGGACCAAGAACTAAGCCCTGTAAGTGTCTTACTTACCTGGTTAACCTAACAAATACTTACCTCCCCTAGGAACTGTGAAAATTGCACTAAGTGTCCACTTTTAAAACAGCTATTTGTGAATAACTTGAAAAGTATACATGCAATTTTGATGATTTGAAGTTCCTAAAGTACTTACCTGCAATACCTTTCGAATGAGATATTACATGTAGAATTTGAACCTGTGGTTCTTAAAATAAACTAAGAAAATATATTTTTCTATACAAAAACCTATTGGCTGGATTTGTCTCTGAGTGTGTGTACCTCATTTATTGTCTATGTGTATGTACAACAAATGCTTAACACTACTCCTTGGATAAGCCTACTGCTCGACCACACTACCACAAAATAGAGCATTAGTATTATCTCTTTTTACCACTATTTTACCTCTAAGGGGAACCCTTGGACTCTGTGCATGCTATTCCTTACTTTGAAATAGCACATACAGAGCCAACTTCCTACATTGGTGGCAGCGGTGGGATACAAGACTTTGCATTTGCTGGACTACTCAGCCAATACCTGATCACACGACAAATTCCAAAATTGTCATTAGAAATTGATTTTTGCAATTTGAAAAGTTTTCTAAATTCTTAAAAGACCTGCTAGGGCCTTGTGTTAGATCCTGTTTAGCATTTCTTTTAGAGTTTAAAAGTTTGTAAAAGTTTGAATTAGATTCTAGAACCAGTTGTAGATTCTTAAAAAGTATTCCAACTTTTAGAAGCAAAATGTCTAGCACAGATGTGAATGTGGTGGAACTCGACACCACACCTTACCTCCATCTACAGATGAGAGAGCTAAGGTCACTCTGTAAACTAAAGAAAATAGCAATGGGCCCCAAACCTACCAAAGTACAGCTCCAGGAGCTTTTGGCAGAGTTTGAAAAGGCCAACCCCTCTGAGGATGGCAACTCAGAGGATGAAGATAGTGACTTGGAGGGAAATTCCCCCCCTCCAGTCCTACTTAGGGAGAGCAGGGCTTCTCAAGCCCTGACTCCACAAATAATAGTCAGAGATGCTGGTTCCCTCACAGGAGGGACCAACAACTCTGAAACCACTGAGGATAACTCCAGTGAAGAGGACATCCAGTTAGCCAGGATGGCCAAAAGATTGGCTTTGGAAAGACAGATCCTAGCCATAGAGAGGGAAAGACAAGAGATGGGCCTAGGACCCATCAATGGTGGCAGCAACCTAAATAGGTTCAGAGATTCTCCTGACATGTTGAAAATCCCCAAAGGGATTGTAACTAAATATGAAGATGGTGATGACATCACCAAATGGTTCACAGCTTTTGAGAGGGCTTGTGTAACCAGAAAAGTGAACAGATCTCACTGGGGTGCTCTCCTTTGGGAAATGTTCACAGGAAAGTGTAGGGATAGACTCCTCACACTCTCTGGACAAGATGCAGAATCTTATGACCTCATGAAGGGTACCCTGATTGAGGGCTTTGGATTCTCCACTGAGGAGTACAGGATTAGGTTCAGGGGGGCTCAAAAATCCTCGAGCCAGACCTGGGTTGACTTTGTTGACTACTCAGTGAAAACACTAGATGGTTGGATTCAAGGCAGTGGTGTAAGTAATTATGATGGGCTGTACAATTTATTTGTGAAAGAACACCTGTTAAGTAATTGTTTCAATGATAAACTGCATCAGCATCTGGTAGACCTAGGACCAATTTCTCCCCAAGAATTGGGAAAGAAGGCGGACCATTGGGTCAAGACAAGGGTGTCCAAGACTTCAACAGGGGGTGACCAAAAGAAAGGGGTCACAAAGACTCCCCAGCAGAAGGGTGATGAGACAACCAAAACTAAAAATAGTAAAGAGTCTTCTACAGGCCCCCAAAAACCTGCACAGGAGGGTGGGCCCAGAGCCTCTTCACAAAACAATGGGTACAAGGGTAAAAACTTTGATCCCAAAAAGGCCTGGTGTCATAGCTGTAAACAGCATGGACACCAAACTGGAGACAAGGCCTGTCCCAAGAAAGGTTCCACTCCAAACTCCCATCCAGGTAACACTGGTATGGCTAGTCTCCAAGTGGGATCAACAGTGTGCCCAGAGCAAATCAGGGTCCACACTGAAGCTACTCTAGTTTCTGAGGGTGGGGTGGATTTAGCCACACTAGCTGTCTGGCCGCCTAACATGCAAAAATACAGACAGCAACTCTTAATTAATGGGACTAGAATAGAGGGCCTGAGGGATACAGGTGCCAGTGTCACCATGGTGACAGAGAAACTGGTTTCCCCTGGCCAATACCTGACTGGAAAAACTTACACAGTCACCAACGCTGACAATCAGAGAAAAGTACATCCCATGGCAATGGTTACTTTAGAATGGGGAGGGGTCAATGGCCTGAAACAGGTGGTGGTCTCCTCAAATATCCCAGTGGACTGTCTGCTTGGAAATGACCTGGAGTCCTCAGCATGGGCTGAGGTAGAGCTAAAAACCCATGCAGCAATGCTGGGTATCCCTGAACTGGTGTGTGTGAAAACAAGAGCACGATGCAAGGCACAGGGTGAAAAAGTAGAGCTGGAGTCTGGAAAAATGGCCCAGCCTACCAAGAGAACAGGAAAGTCAGTTGGGAAACCAACTGCAACACAGCAAAAGAAAGGGAACCTCTCTTCTCAGGAAGAAGTTCTGCCCTCTGAGGGAACTGAGCCTTTGGAGCTTGAACCTTATCAGGTTGAGCTCTTAGGCCCAGGGGGACCCTCAAGGGAAGAGCTGTGTAAGGGACAAGAAACCTGTCCCTCTCTTGAAGGCCTTAGGCAGCAAGCTGCTGAAGAATCCAAAGGCAAGAAAAATGGAACACATAGGGTCTATTGGGAAGATGGGCTCCTGTACACTGAGGCCAGAGACCCCAAACCTGGTGCCACTAGGAGAGTGGTAGTGCCTCAGCTGTTCAGAGAGTTCATCCTAACATTGGCCCATGACATTCCCCTTGCTGGACATTTGGGACAAACCAAGACGTGGGAGAGGTTAGTCAACCACTTCTACTGGCCCAATATGTCCAACATGGTTAAGGAGTTTTGCCTCTCCTGCCCCACCTGTCAAGCCAGTGGTAAGACAGGTGGGCATCCAAAGGCCCCCCTCATTCCACTTCCAGTGGTGGGGGTGCCCTTTGAAAGAGTGGGTGTGGACATAGTTGGTCCACTGGAACCTCCCACAGCCTCAGGGAATATGTATATCCTGGTAGTAGTGGATCATGCTACCAGGTATCCTGAAGCTATTCCCCTTAGGTCGACTACTGCCCCTGCAGTAGCCAAGGCCCTCATTGGTATCTTTACCAGAGTGGGTTTCCCTAAGGAGGTGGTGTCTGACAGAGGTACCAACTTCATGTCAGCATACCTAAAGCACATGTGGAATGAGTGTGGAGTGACTTATAAATTCACTACACCTTACCATCCACAAACTAATGGCTTAGTTGAGAGATTCAACAAGACATTAAAGGGCATGATCATGGGGCTCCCAGAAGAACTCAAAAGGAGATGGGATGTCCTCCTGCCATGTCTGCTTTTCGCTTACAGGGAGGTACCACAGAAGGGAGTAGGGTTCTCACCCTTTGAACTTCTGTTTGGTCATCCTGTAAGGGGACCACTTGCTCTTGTTAAAGAAGGCTGGGAGAGACCTCTCCATGAGCCAAAACAAGACATAGTGGACTATGTACTTGGCCTTCGCTCTAGAATGGCAGAGTACATGGAAAAGGCAACCAAAAACCTTGAGGCCAGCCAACAACTCCAGAAGTTTTGGTATGACCAAAAGGCTGCACTGGTTGAGTTCCAACCAGGGCAGAAAGTCTGGGTTCTGGAGCCTGTGGCTCCCAGGGCACTCCAGGACAAATGGAGTGGCCCTTACCCAGTGCTAGAGAGGAAGAGTCAGGTCACCTACCTGGTGGACCTGGGCACAAGCAGGAGCCCCAAGAGGGTGATCCATGTGAACCGCCTTAAGCTCTTCCATGACAGGGCTGATGTGAATCTGTTAATGGTAACAGATGAGGATCAGGAGGCAGAGAGTGAACCTCTCCCTGATCTTCTGTCATCAGACCCAAAAGATGGCACAGTAGATGGAGTGATCTACTCAGACACCCTCTCTGGCCAACAGCAGGCTGATTGTAGGAGAGTCCTACAACAGTTTCCTGAGCTTTTCTCCCTAACCCCTGGTCAGACACACCTGTGTACCCATGATGTGGACACAGGAGACAGCATGCCTGTCAAGAACAAAATCTTCAGACAGTCTGACCATGTTAAGGAAAGCATCAAGATGGAAGTCCACAAGATGCTGGAATTGGGAGTGATTGAGCGCTCTGACAGCCCCTGGGCTAGCCCAGTGGTCTTAGTCCCCAAACCTCACACCAAAGATGGAAAGAAAGAGATGAGGTTTTGTGTGGACTACAGAGGGCTCAACTCTGTCACCAAGACAGATGCCCATCCAATTCCAAGAGCTGATGAGCTCATTGATAAATTAGGTGCTGCCAAATTCCTAAGTACCTTTGACTTGACAGCAGGGTACTGGCAAATAAAAATGGCACCTGGAGCAAAAGAAAAGACAGCATTCTCCACACCTGATGGGCATTATCAGTTTACTGTTATGCCCTTTGGTTTAAAGAATGCCCCTGCCACCTTCCAAAGGTTGGTGAATCAAGTCCTTGCTGGCTTGGAGTCCTTTAGCACAGCTTATCTTGATGATATTGCTGTCTTTAGCTCCACCTGGCAGGATCACCTGGTCCACCTGAGGAAGGTTTTGAAGGCTCTGCAATCTGCAGGCCTCTCTATCAAGGCATCCAAATGCCAGATAGGGCAGGGAACTGTGGTTTACTTGGGACACCTTGTAGGTGGAGGCCAAGTTCAGCCACTCCAACCCAAGATCCAGACTATTCTGGACTGGGTAGCTCCAAAAACCCAGACTCAAGTCAGGGCATTCCTTGGCTTGACTGGGTATTACAGGAGGTTTGTGAAGGGATATGGATCCATTGTGACAGCCCTCACTGAACTCACCTCCAAGAAAATGCCCAAGAAAGTAAACTGGACTGTGGACTGCCAACAGGCCTTTGACACCCTGAAACAGGCAATGTGCTCAGCACCAGTTCTCAAAGCTCCAGATTATTCTAAGCAGTTCATTGTGCAGACTGATGCCTCTGAACATGGGATAGGGGCAGTTTTGTCCCAAACAAATGATGATGGCCTTGACCAGCCTGTTGCTTTCATTAGCAGGAGGTTACTCCCCAGGGAGCAGCGTTGGAGTGCCATTGAGAGGGAGGCCTTTGCTGTGGTTTGGTCCCTGAAGAAGCTGAGACCATACCTCTTTGGGACTCACTTCCTAGTTCAAACCGACCACAGACCTCTCAAATGGCTGATGCAAATGAAAGGTGAAAATCCTAAACTGTTGAGGTGGTCCATCTCCCTACAGGGAATGGACTTTATAGTGGAACACAGACCTGGGACTGCCCATGCCAACGCAGATGGCCTTTCCAGGTTCTTCCACTTAGAAAATGAAGACTCTCTTGGGAAAGGTTAGTCTCATCCTCTTTCGTTTGGGGGGGGGTTGTGTAAGGAAATGCCTCCTTGGCATGGTTGCCCCCTGACTTTTTGCCTTTGCTGATGCTATGTTTACAATTGAAAGTGTGCTGAGGCCTGCTAACCAGGCCCCAGCACCAGTGTTCTTTCCCTAACCTGTACTTTTGTATCCACAATTGGCAGACCCTGGCATCCAGATAAGTCCCTTGTAACTGGTACTTCTAGTACCAAGGGCCCTGATGCCAAGGAAGGTCTCTAAGGGATGCAGCATGTCTTATGCCACCCTGGAGACCTCTCACTCAGCACAGACACACTGCTTGCCAGCTTGTGTGTGCTAGTAAGGACAAAACGAGTAAGTCGACATGGCACTCCCCTCAGGGTGCCATGCCAGCCTCTCACTGCCTATGCAGTATAGGTAAGACACCCCTCTAGCAGGCCTTACAGCCCTAAGGCAGGGTGCACTATACCATAGGTGAGGGTACCAGTGCATGAGCATGGTACCCCTACAGTGTCTAAACAAAACCTTAGACATTGTAAGTGCAGGGTAGCCATAAGAGTATATGGTCTGGGAGTCTGTCAAACACGAACTCCACAGCACCATAATGGCTACACTGAAAACTGGGAAGTTTGGTATCAAACTTCTCAGCACAATAAATGCACACTGATGCCAGTGTACATTTTATTGTAAAATACACCACAGAGGGCACCTTAGAGGTGCCCCCTGAAACTTAACCGACTATCTGTGTAGGCTGACTAGTTCTAGCAGCCTGCCACAAACCGAGACATGTTGCTGGCCCCATGGGGAGAGTGCCTTTGTCACTCTGAGGCCAGTAACAAAGCCTGCACTGGGTGGAGATGCTAACACCTCTCCCAGGCAGGAATTGTCACAACTGGCGGTGAGCCTCAAAGGCTCACCTCCTTTGTGCCAACCCAGCAGGACACTCCAGCTAGTGGAGTTGCCCGCCCCCTCCGGCCAGGCCCCACTTTTGGCGGCAAGGCCGGAGAAAATAATGAGAATAACAAGGAGGAGTCACTGGCCAGTCAGGACAGCCCCTAAGGTGTCCTGAGCTGAGGTGACTCTAACTTTTAGAAATCCTCCATCTTGCAGATGGAGGATTCCCCCAATAGGGTTAGGATTGTGACCCCCTCCCCTTGGGAGGAGGCACAAGGAGGGTGTACCCACCCTCAGGGCTAGTAGCCATTGGCTACTAACCCCCCAGACCTAAACACGCCCTTAAATTTAGTACTTAAGGGCTACCCTGAACCCTAGAAAATTAGATTCCTGCAACTACAAGAAGAAGGACTGCCTAGCTGAAAAACCCCTGCAGCGGAAGACCAGAAGACGACAACTGCCTTGGCTCCAGAAACTCACCGGCCTGTCTCCTGCCTTCCAAAGATCCTGCTCCAGCGACGCCTTCCAAAGGGACCAGCGACCTCGACATCCTCTGAGGACTGCCCCTGCTTCGAAAAGACAAGAAACTCCCGAGGACAGCGGACCTGCTCCAAGAAAAGCTGCAACTTTGTTTCCAGCAGCTTTAAAGAACCCTGCAAGCTCCCCGCAAGAAGCGTGAGACTTGCAATACTGCACCCGGCGACCCCGACTCGGCTGGTGGCGATCCAACACCTCAGGAGGGACCCCAGGACTACTCTGATACTGTGAGTACCAAAACCTGTCCCCCCTGAACCCCCGCAGCGCCGCCTGCAGAGGGAATCCCGAGGCTTCCCCTGACCGCGACTCTTTGAACCTAAAGTCCCGACGCCTGGGAGAGACCCTGCACCCGCAGCCCCCAGGACCTGAAGGACCGGACTTTCACTGGAGAAGTGACCCCCAGGAGTCCCTCTCCCTTACCCAAGTGGAGGTTTCCCCGAGGAACCCCCCCCTTGCCTGCCTGCAGCGCTGAAGAGATCCCGAGATCTCTCATAGACTAACATTGAAAACCCGACGCTTGTTTCTACACTGCACCCGGCCGCCCCTGCGCTGCTGAGGGTGAAATTTCTGTGTGGACTTGTGTCCCCCCCGGTGCCCTACAAAACCCCCCTGGTCTGCCCTCCGAAGACGCGGGTACTTACCTGCAAGCAGACCGGAACCGGGGCACCCCCTTCTCTCCATTCTAGCCTATGTGTTTTGGGCACCACTTTGAACTCTGCACCTGACCGGCCCTGAGCTGCTGGTGTGGTGACTTTGGGGTTGCTCTGAACCCCCAACGGTGGGCTACCTTGGACCAAGAACTAAGCCCTGTAAGTGTCTTACTTACCTGGTTAACCTAACAAATACTTACCTCCCCTAGGAACTGTGAAAATTGCACTAAGTGTCCACTTTTAAAACAGCTATTTGTGAATAACTTGAAAAGTATACATGCAATTTTGATGATTTGAAGTTCCTAAAGTACTTACCTGCAATACCTTTCGAATGAGATATTACATGTAGAATTTGAACCTGTGGTTCTTAAAATAAACTAAGAAAATATATTTTTCTATACAAAAACCTATTGGCTGGATTTGTCTCTGAGTGTGTGTACCTCATTTATTGTCTATGTGTATGTACAACAAATGCTTAACACTACTCCTTGGATAAGCCTACTGCTCGACCACACTACCACAAAATAGAGCATTAGTATTATCTCTTTTTACCACTATTTTACCTCTAAGGGGAACCCTTGGACTCTGTGCATGCTATTCCTTACTTTGAAATAGCACATACAGAGCCAACTTCCTACAAGGGGTCTTTAAATCTGCTCCTCTGGATACAAAGTTGCAGTCTTTGTTGAACAGGGCCGCTGTTCTCGGGAGTTTCTTGGTCTCTTGGAAGCAGGGCAGTCCTCTGAGGATTCAGAGATCGCTGGTCCCAGGGAAAGCGTCGCTGGAGCAGTTTTCTTTTGAAGGCAGGAGACAGGCCGGTAGGACTGGGGCCAAAGCAGTTGGTGTCTTCTTTCTTCTTCTGCAGGGGTCTTTCAGCTAAGTAGTCTTCTTCGGTAAGTTGCAGGAATCTCAATTCTTAGGTTCTGGGGAGCCCTTAAATACTAAATTTAAGGGTGTGTTTAGGTTTGGGGGTTAGTAGCCAATGGCTACTAGCCCTGAGGGTGGGTACACCCTCTTTGTGCCTCCTCCCAAGGGGAGGGGGTCACGATCCTATCCCTATTGGGGGAATCCTCCATCTGCAAGATGGAGGATTTCTAAAAGTCAGTCACCTCAGCTCAGGACACCTTAGGGGCGGTCCTGACTGGCCAGTGACTCCTCCTTGTTTTTCTCATTATCTCTCCTGGACTTGCCGCCAAACGTGGGGGCTGTGTCCAGGGGGAGGGCATCTCCACTAGCTGGAGTGCCCTGGGGCATTGTAACACGAAGCTTGAGCCTTTGAAGCTCACTGCTAGGTGTTACAGTACCTGCAGGGGGGAGGTGTGAAGCACCTCCACTCAGAGCAGGCTTTGTTTCTGTCCTCAGAGAGAACAAAGGCCCTCACCGCATGGGGTCAGAAACTCGTCTCTCAGCAGCAGGCTGGCACAGACCAGTCAGTCCTACACTGAACAATTGGGTAAAATACAGGACGCATCTCTAAGATGCCCTCTGTGTGCGTTTAATAAATCCAACACTGGAATCAGTGTGGGTTTATTATTCTGAGAAGTTTGATACCAAACTTCCCAGTATTCAGTGTAGCCATTATGGAGCTGTGGAGTTCGTTTTTGACAGACTCCCAGACCATATACTCTTATGGCTACCCTGCACTTACAATGTCTAAGGTTTTGCTTAGACACTGTAGGGGCATAGTGCTCATGGACCTATGCCTTCACCTGGGGTATAGTGCAACCTGCCTTAGGGCTGTAAGGCCTGCTAGAGGGGTGACTTACCTATGCCACAGGCAGTGTGAGGTTGGCATGGCACCCTGAGGGGAGTGCCATGTCAACTTAGTCATTTTCTCCCCACCAGCACACACAAGCTGGCAAGCAGTGTGTCTGTGCTGAGAGAGGGGTCCCTAGGGTGGCATAAGACATGCTGCAGCCCTTAGAGACCTTCCCTGGTATCAGGGCCCTTGGTACCAGGGGTACCAGTTACAAGGGACTTACCTGGGTGCCAGGGTTGTGCCAATTGTGGAGACAATGGTACATTTTAGGTGAAAGAACACTGGTGCTGGGGCCTGGTTAGCAGGGTCCCAGCACACTTCTCAGTCAAGTCAGCATCAGTATCAGGCAAAAAGTGGTGGGGGTAACTGCAACAGGGAGCCATTTCTTTACAATGCCCTTAAATTTAGTATTTAAGGGCTCCTCTGAACCTCAGAATTTAGATTCCTGCAACTTACGAAGAGGACTGCTGAGCTGAAAACCCCCTGCAGAGAATAAGACACCAACTGCTTTGGCCCCAGCCCTACCGGCCTGTCTCCCTCCTTCAGAAGAAAACTGCTCCAGCGACGCTTTCCCTGGGACCAGCGACCTCTGAATCCTCAGAGGACTGCCCTGCTTCCAAAAGACCAAGAAACTCCAGAGAACAGCGGCCCTGTTCAACAAAGACTACAACTTTGTTTCCAGAGGAGCAGATTTAAAGACCCCTGCATTCCCCGCAAGAAGCGTGAGACTTGCAACACTGCACCCAGCGACCAACTCGACTGGTGGAGAACCAACACCTCAGGGAGGACCTTCCGGCGACTCCGAGACTGAGTAACCAAAGTTGTCCCCCCTGAGCCCTCACAGCAATGCCTGCAGAGGGAATCCCGAGGCTCCCCCTGACCGCGACTGCCTGACTCTAAAATCCCGACGGCTGGAAAAGACCCTGCACCCGCAGCCCCCAGCACCTGAAGGATAGGAACTCCAGTGCAGGAGTGACCCCCAGGAGGCCCTCTCCCTTGCCCAGGTGGGGGCTACCCCGAGGAGCCCCCCCCTTGCCTGCCTGCACCGCTGAAGAGACCCCTTGGTCTCCCATTGAAATCCATTGGAAACCCAACACGTGTTTGCACGCTGCACCCGGCCGCCCCAGTGCCGCTGAGGGTGTACTTTGTGTGAGCTTGTGTCGTCCCACCCCCCACCCCACCCGGTGCCCTACAAAACCCCCCTGGTCTGCCCTCCGAAGACGCAGGTACTTACCTGCTGGCAGACTGGAACCGGGGCACCCCCTTCTCTACATTGAAGCCTATGCGTTTTGGGCACCACTTTGAACTCTGCACCTGACCGGCCCGGAGCTGCTGGTGTGGTAACTTTAGGGTTGCTCTGAACCCCCAACGGTGGGCTACCTTGGACCCCAATTTGAACCCTGTAGGTGGTTTACTTACCTGCAAGAACTAACATTACTTTACCTCCCCCAGGAACTGTGAAAATTGCACTAAGTGTCCACTTTTAAAACAGCTAAATGTGTTTTATGTAGAAAGTATATATGCTATTGTGATTGTTCAAAGTTCCTAAAGTACTTACCTGCAATACCTTTTGAATGAGATATTACATGTAGAATTTGAACCTGTGGTTCTTAAAATAAAGAATATATTTTTCTATAACAAAAACCTATTGGCCTGGAATTGTTCGAGTTTGTGTTCCTCATTTATTGCCTGTGTGTATGTACAACAAATGCTTAACACTACTCCTTTGATACGCCTACTGCTCGACCACACTAACACAAAATAGTGGCAAAAAGAGATAATACTAATGCTCTATCTTACCTCTAAGGGGAACCCTTGGACTCTGTGCATACTATTCCTTACTTTGAAATGGTGCATAAAGAGCCAACTTCCTACAAGAAATGAATGACTGGATGTAAGGAAATGCCTCCTTGGCATGGTTGCCCCCTGACTTTTTGCCTTTGCTGATGCTATGTTTACAATTGCAAGTGTGCTGAGGCCTGCTAACCAGGCCCCAGCACCAGTGTTCTTTCCCTAACCTGTACTTTTGTATCCACAATTGGCAGACCCTGGCATCCAGATAAGTCCCTTGTAACTGGTACTTCTAGTACCAAGGGCCCTGATGCCAAGGAAGGTCTCTAAGGGCTGCAGCATGTCTTATGCCACCCTGGAGACCTCTCACTCAGCACAGACACACTGCTTGCCAGCTTGTGTGTGCTAGTGAGGACAAAACGAGTAAGTCGACATGGCACTCCCCTCAGGGTGCCATGCCAGCCTCTCACTGCCTGTAGGAAGTTGGCTCTGTATGTGCTATTTCAAAGTAAGGAATAGCATGCACAGAGTCCAAGGGTTCCCCTTAGAGGTAAAATAGTGGTAAAAATAGATAATACTAATGCTCTATTTTGTGGTAGTGTGGTCGAGCAGTAGGCTTATCCAAGGAGTAGTGTTAAGCATTTGTTGTACATACACATAGACAATAAATGAGGTACACACACTCAGAGACAAATCCAGCCAATAGGTTTTGTTATAGAAAAATATATTTTCTTAGTTTATTTTAAGAACCACAGGTTCAAATTCTACATGTAATATCTCCTTCGAAAGGTATTGCAGGTAAGTACTTTAGGAACTTCAAATCATAAAAATTGCATGTATACTTTACAAGTTATTGACAAATAGCTGTTTTAAAAGTGGACACTTAGTGCAATTTTCACAGTTCCTGGGGGAGGTAAGTTTTTGTTAGTTTTACCAGGTAAGTAAGACACTTACAGGGTTCAGTTCTTGGTCCAAGGTAGCCCACCGTTGGGGGTTCAGAGCAACCCCAAAGTCACCCCACCAGCAGCTCAGGGCCGGTCAGGTGCAGAGTTCAAAGTGGTGCCCAAAACGCATAGGCTTCAATGGAGAGAAGGGGGTGCCCCGGTTCCGGTCTGCTTGCAGGTAAGTACCCGCGTCTTCGGAGGGCAGACCAGGGGGGTTTTGTAGGGCACCGGGGGGGACACAAGTCCACACAGAAATTTCACCCTCAGCAGCGCGGGGGCGGCCGGGTGCAGTGTAGAAACAGGCGTCGGGTTCGCAATGTTAGTCAATGAGAGATCTCGGGATCTCTTCAGCGCTGCAGGCAGTCAAGGGGGGATTCCTCGGGGAAACCTCCACTTGGGCAAGGGAGAGGGACTCCTGGGGGTCACTTCTCCAGTGAAAGTCCGGTCCTTCAGGTCCTGGGGGCTGCGGGTGCAGGGTCTCTCCCAGGCGTCGGGACTTTAGGTTCAAAGAGTCGCGGTCAGGGGAAGCCTCGGGATTCCCTCTGCAGGCGGCGCTGTGGGGGCTCAGGGGGGACAGGTTTTGGTACTCACAGTATCAGAGTAGTCCTGGGGTCCCTCCTGAGGTGTTGGATCGCCACCAGCCGAGTCGGGGTCGCCGGGTGCAGTGTTGCAAGTCTCACGCTTCTTGCGGGGAGCTTGCAGGGTTCTTTAAAGCTGCTGGAAACAAAGTTGCAGCTTTTCTTGGAGCAGGTCCGCTGTCCTCGGGAGTTTCTTGTCTTTTCGAAGCAGGGGCAGTCCTCAGAGGATGTCGAGGTCGCTGGTCCCTTTGGAAGGCGTCGCTGGAGCAGGATCTTTGGAAGGCAGGAGACAGGCCGGTGAGTTTCTGGAGCCAAGGCAGTTGTCGTCTTCTGGTCTTCCTCTGCAGGGGTTTTTCAGCTAGGCAGTCCTTCTTGTAGTTGCAGGAATCTGATTTTCTAGGGTTCAGGGTAGCCCTTAAATACTAAATTTAAGGGCGTGTTTAGGTCTGGGGGGTTAGTAGCCAATGGCTACTAGCCCTGAGGGTGGGTACACCCTCTTTGTGCCTCCTCCCAAGGGGAGGGGGTCACAATCCTAACCCTATTGGGGGAATCCTCCATCTGCAAGATGGAGGATCTCTAAAAGTTAGAGTCACCTCAGCTCAGGACACCTTAGGGGCTGTCCTGACTGGCCAGTGACTCCTCCTTGTTATTCTCATTATTTTCTCCGGCCTTGCCGCCAAAAGTGGGGCCTGGCCGGAGGGGGCGGGCAACTCCACTAGCTGGAGTGTCCTGCTGGGTTGGCACAAAGGAGGTGAGCCTTTGAGGCTCACCGCCAGGTGTGACAATTCCTGCCTGGGAGAGGTGTTAGCATCTCCACCCAGTGCAGGCTTTGTTACTGGCCTCAGAGTGACAAAGGCACTCTCCCCATGGGGCCAGCAACATGTCTCGGTTTGTGGCAGGCTGCTAAAACTAGTCAGCCTACACAGATAGTCGGTTAAGTTTCAGGGGGCACCTCTAAGGTGCCCTCTGGGGTGTATTTTACAATAAAATGTACACTGGCATCAGTGTGCATTTATTGTGCTGAGAAGTTTGATACCAAACTTCCCAGTTTTCAGTGTAGCCATTATGGTGCTGTGGAGTTCGTGTTTGACGGACTCCCAGACCATATACTCTTATGGCTACCCTGCACTTACAATGTCTAAGGTTTTGTTTAGACACTGTAGGGGTACCAGGCTCATGCACTGGTACCCTCACCTATGGTATAGTGCACCCTGCCTTAGGGCTGTAAGGCCTGCTAGAGGGGTGTCTTACCTATACTGCATAGGCAGTGAGAGGCTGGCATGGCACCCTGAGGGGAGTGCCATGTCGACTTACTCGTTTTGTCCTCACTAGCACACACAAGCTGGCAAGCAGTGTGTCTGTGCTGAGTGAGAGGTCTCCAGGGTGGCATAAGACATGCTGCAGCCCTTAGAGACCTTCCTTGGCATCAGGGCCCTTGGTACTAGAAGTACCAGTTACAAGGGACTTATCTGGATGCCAGGGTCTGCCAATTGTGGATACAAAAGTACAGGTTAGGGAAAGAACACTGGTGCTGGGGCCTGGTTAGCAGGCCTCAGCACACTTTCAATTGTAAACATAGCATCAGCAAAGGCAAAAAGTCAGGGGGCAACCATGCCAAGGAGGCATTTCCTTACACTGCCTATGCAGTATAGGTAAGACACCCCTCTAGCAGGCCTTACAGCCCTAAGGCAGGGTGCACTATACCATAGGTGAGGGTACCAGTGCATGAGCATGGTACCCCTACAGTGTCTAAACAAAACCTTAGACATTGTAAGTGCAGGGTAGCCATAAGAGTATATGGTCTGGGAGTCCGTCAAACACGAACTCCACAGCACCATAATGGCTACACTGAAAACTGGGAAGTTTGGTATCAAACTTCTCAGCACAATAAATGCACACTGATGCCAGTGTACATTTTATTGCAAAATACACCCCAGAGGGCACCTTAGAGGTGCCCCCTGAAACTTAACCGACTATCTGTGTAGGCTGACTAGTTCCAGCAGCCTGCCACACTAGAGACATGTTGCTGGCCCCATGGGGAGAGTGCCTTTGTCACTCTGAGGCCAGTAACAAAGCCTGCACTGGGTGGAGATGCTAACACCTCCCCCAGGCAGGAGCTGTAACACCTGGCGGTGAGCCTCAAAGGCTCACCCCTTTGTCACAGCACCGCAGGACACTCCAGCTAGTGGAGTTGCCCGCCCCCTCCGGCCCGGCCCCCACTTTTGGCGGCAAGGCCGGAGAAAATAATGAGAATAACAAGGAGGAGTCACTGGCCAGTCAGGACAGCCCCTAAGGTGTCCTGAGCTGAGGTGACTAACTTTTAGAAATCCTCCATCTTGCAGATGGAGGATTCCCCCAATAGGGTTAGGATTGTGACCCCCTCCCCTTGGGAGGAGACACAAAGAGGGTGTACCCACCCTCAGGGATAGTAGCCATTGGCTACTAACCCCCCAGACCTAAACACGCCCTTAAATTTAGTATTTAAGGGCTACCCTGAACCCTAGAAAATTAGATTCCTGCGACAACAAGAAGGACTGCCCAGCTGAAAACCCCTGCAGAGGAAGACCAGAAGACAACAACTGCCTTGGCTCCAGAAACTCACCGGCCTGTCTCCTGCCTTCCAACGAACTCTGCTCCAGCGACGCCTTCCAAGGGACCAGCGACCTCTGAATCCTCTGAGGACTGCCCTGCTTCGAAAAAGACAAGAAACTTCCGAGGACAGCGGACCTGCTCCAAAAAGACTGCAACTTTGTTTCCAGAAGCAGCTTTAAAGAACCCTGCAACTCCCCGCAAGAAGCGTGAGACTTGCAACACTGCACCCGGCGACCCCGACTCGGCTGGTGGAGAACCAACACCTCAGGGAGGACCCCCGGACTACTCTCCGACTGTGAGTACCAAAACCTGTCCCCCCTGAGCCCCCACAGCGCCGCCTGCAGAGGGAATCCCGAGGCTTACCCTGACCGCGACTCTCTGAAACCTAAGTCCCGACGCCTGGAAAAGACCCTGCACCCGCAGCCCCCAGGACCTGAAGGACCGGACTTTCACTGGAGAAGTGACCCCCAGGAGTCCCTCTCCCTTGCCCAAGTGGAGGTTTCCCCGAGGAAGCCCCCCCTTGCCTGCCTGCAGCGCTGAAGAGATCCGTTGATCTCTCAGACTAACATTGCGAACCCAACGCTTGTTTCTACACTGCACCCGGCCGCCCCCGCGCTGCTGAGGGTGAAATTTCTGTGTGGGCTTGTGTCCCCCCCGGTGCCCTACAAAACCCCCCTGGTCTGCCCTCCGAAGACGCGGGTACTTACCTGCAAGCAGACCGGAACCGGGGCACCCCCTTCTCTCCATTCTAGCCTATGCGTTTTGGGCACCCCGTTGAACTCTGCACCTGACCGGCCCTGAGCTGCTGGTGTGGTGACTTTGGGGTTCCTCTGAACCCCCAACGGTGGGCTACCTTGGACCAAGAACTGAACCCTGTAAGTGTCTTACTTACCTGGTGTAGGAAGTTGGCTCTGTATGTGCTATTTCAAAGTAAGGAATAGCATGCACAGAGTCCAAGGGTTCCCCTTAGAGGTAAAATAGTGGTAAAAATAGATAATACTAATGCTCTATTTTGTGGTAGTGTGGTCGAGCAGTAGGCTTATCCAAGGAGTAGTGTTAAGCATTTGTTGTACATACACATAGACAATAAATGAGGTACACACACTCAGAGACAAATCCAGCCAATAGGTTTTTGTATAGAAAAATATCTTTTCTTAGTTTATTTTAAGAACCACAGGTTCAAATTCTACATGTAATAGCTCATTCGAAAGGTATTGCAGGTAAGTACTTTAGGAACTTCAAATCATCAAAATTGCATGTATACTTTTCAAGTTATTCACAAATAGCTGTTTTAAAAGTGGACACTTAGTGCAATTTTCACAGTTCCTAGGGGAGGTAAGTATTTGTTAGTTTTACCAGGTAAGTAAGACACTTACAGGGTTCAGTTCTTGGTCCAAGGTAGCCCACCGTTGGGGGTTTAGAGCAACCCCAAAGTCACCACACCAGCAGCTCAGGGCCGGTCAGGTGCAGAGTTCAAAGTGGTGCCCAAAACACATAGGCTAGAATGGAGAGAAGGGGGTGCCCCGGTTCTGGTCTGCTTGCAGGTAAGTACCCGCGTCTTCGGAGGGCAGACCAGGGGGGTTTTGTAGGGCACCGGGGGGGACACAAGTCCACACAGAAATTTCACCCTCAGCAGCGCGGGGGCGGCCGGGTGCAGTGTAGAAACAAGCGTCGGGTTTGTAATGGAAGTCAATGGGAGATCTAGGGATCTCTTCAGCGCTGCAGGCAGGCAAGGGGGGGATTCCTCGGGGAAACCTCCACTTGGGCAAGGGAGAGGGACTCCTGGGGGTCACTTCTCCAGTGAAAGTCCGGTCCTTCAGGTCCTGGGGGCTGCGGGTGCAGGGTCTCTCCCAGGCGTCGGGACTTTAGGTTCAAAGAGTCGCGGTCAGGGGAAGCCTCGGGATTCCCTCTGCAGGCGGCGCTGTGGGGGCTCAGGGGGGACAGGTTTTGGTACTCACAGTATCAGAGTAGTCCTGGGGTCCCTCCTGAGGTGTTGGATCGCCACCAGCCGAGTCGGGGTCGCCGGGTGCAGTGTTGCAAGTCTCACGCTTCTTGCGGGGAGCTTGCAGGGTTCTTTAAAGCTGCTGGAAACAAAGTTGCAGCTTTTCTTGGAGCAGGTCCGCTGTCCTCGGGAGTTTCTTGTCTTTTCGAAGCAGGGGCAGTCCTCAGAGGATGTCGAGGTCGCTGGTCCCTTTGGAAGGCGTCGCTGGAGCAGGATCTTTGGAAGGCAGGAGACAGGCCGGTGAGTTTCTGGAGCCAAGGCAGTTGTCGTCTTCTGGTCTTCCGCTGCAGGGGTTTTCAGCTAGGCAGTCCTTCTTCTTGTAGTTGCAGGAATCTAATTTTCTAGGGTTCAGGGTAGCCCTTAAATACTAAATTTAAGGGTGTGTTTAGGTCTGGGGGGTTAGTAGCCAATGGCTACTAGCCCTGAGGGTGGGTACACCCTCTTTGTGCCTCCTCCCAAGGGGAGGGGGTCACAATCCTAACCCTATTGGGGGAATCCTCCATCTGCAAGATGGAGGATTTCTAAAAGTTAGAGTCACTTCAGCTCAGGACACCTTAGGGGCTGTCCTGACTGGCCAGTGACTCCTCCTTGTTGCTTTCTTTGTTCCCTCCAGCCTTGCCGCCAAAAGTGGGGGCCGTGGCCGGAGGGGGCGGGCAACTCCACTAAGCTGGAGTGCCCTGCTGGGCTGTGACAAAGGGGGGAGCCTTTGAGGCTCACCGCCAGGTGTCACAGTTCCTGCCTGGGGGAGGTGTTAGCATCTCCACCCAGTGCAGGCTTTGTTACTGGCCTCAGAGTGACAAAGGCACTCTCCCCATGGGGCCAGCAACATGTCTCTAGTGTGGCAGGCTGCTGGAACCAGTCAGCCTACACAGATAGTTGGTTAAGTTTCAGGGGGCACCTCTAAGGTGCCCTCTGTGGTGTATTTTACAATAAAATGTACACTGGCATCAGTGTGCATTTATTGTGCTGAGAAGTTTGATACCAAACTTCCCAGTTTTCAGTGTAGCCATTATGGTGCTGTGGAGTTCGTGTTTGACAGACTCCCAGACCATATACTCTTATGGCTACCCTGCACTTACAATGTCTAAGGTTTTGTTTAGACACTGTAGGGGCACAGTGCTCATGCACTGGTACCCTCACCTATGGTATAGTGCACCCTGCCTTAGGGCTGTAAGGCCTGCTAGAGGGGTGTCTTACCTATACTGCATAGGCAGTGAGAGGCTGGCATGGCACCCTGAGGGGAGTGCCATGTCGACTTACTCATTTTGTTCTCACTAGCACACACAGGCTTGTAAGCAGTGTGTCTGTGCTGAGTGAGGGGTCTCTAGGGTGGCATAAGACATGCTGCAGCCCTTAGAGACCTTCCTTGGCATCAGGGCCCTTGGTACTAGAAGTACCAGTTACAAGGGACTTATCTGAATGCCAGGGTGTGCCAATTGTGGATACAATGGTACATTTTAGGGGAAGGAACACTGGTGCTGGGGCCTGGTTAGCAGGGTCCCAGCACACTTCTCAGTCAAGTCAGCATCAGTATCAGGCAAAAAGTGGGGGGTAACTGCAACAGGGAGCCATTTCTTTACACAAGCCCCCCCCAGCCCACAGGCCAGGAGACTCAGCCCAAGCTGGGAGAGTCTTCCTAGTCTGTCAGGCGAGGAAGAGTAGGAGAAATAGGCTGGTTAGTTGCAGGGCCTACTCTGCCTTACATCCTTCTGTTCAGGTCATTCCCTTTGGGGAACTGACCCACTTCCACAGTAATAGGACCTAGTCTGAATTGCCTCTTGTCTGCCTCTTCAATGTCTCCACCCATTCTTTCTATTTTGGTCTTAGAGGTATCCACCTCTGCTAACCTTATCTTGGCCAGGGTTACCCCTAGCTTACCCAGAGAGGTTACCCAGAGCTGGAGTAACCCCACCATGACCAATAGGGTCAGGGGGCCTAACTTGCTATTTGGCATGGGGTCAGACCACCAGGCTAAGGATAGTGCAGCCATAAAGGCTAACACCCAGCAGAGGCCACTGACAGCTGTCAGTGCCCAGAACCACACCTTTAGCTCTTCACCTAAAAGGGAAGGGGCTAAGTTACAGGCCTCTTTGGGTTCAGGTTGCCTGTCTGCTGTATTAGAGTGGGGGGTTACCACATCTTGTAGTAAACACCCTTCTTCCACTCTTTCTTCTGTTAGCTGAGGAGCCACCCACTCAGGTTTAACAGTTGCCTGACTAGCCAGGACTTCTTGTGGGTCAGGTTGGACTTTATCAGGGCCATTTTTGGAGTTCTCCCCTACTGGAGCAGAATCTCCTTGGCTTGCTGTAACCTTGGCTAAAGGTTGTCCACCCTTCCTACTCTGTTTTCTTTTCTTCTTCTTCTGGGGCCTGCTTGCATTTACTGCAGAGGCAGGACTTCCAGAATCCTTGGGAGAGGACTGGCACTGGACCAGTTCCTCTCTTGGGCTCTGACTAACCTCTGGGTAGTCATTTCCAAGGAGACAATCAAGGGGGAGGTCTGTACTGACTACTACCCTTCTCCAGCTAAGAGTGCCACCCACTTCTATGGGTACTAAAGCCACAGGCCTCTTAGTGACCCTGTCTAGGCTAACTCTTACCCTGGCAGTCTCACCTGGGATGTACTGGTTTGAGAGCACCAGCCTGTCATGCACAATAGTGTGACTGGCACAAGTGTCTCTCAGGGCAGTGGTTGGGATTCCATTCACCAGTAGGTGGTGGAAGTGTCTACTTCCCTCTGGAATCTCCAACTCACCTGTTGGGCCCTGTTTCCAGTTGAAGGCTATGAAGACCTCCTCATCTGAGGAGTCATCTCCCATGGCTACACTGGCTACCCCTGGAATTTTGTTCTGGGGTTTGTTTTTGGGACAAGAAGTGTCCTTGGTGTGGTGCCCAGACTGTTTACAGTTGTGGCACCATGCCTTAGTGGCATCCCAGTTCTTACCCTGGTACCCACCTTTGTTTTGGGTTGTGTCTTGGGGCCCACCCACCTGTTCTGGTTTTTGGGGGCCTACAGAGGACTCTTTTTCTTTGTTTCTAGTGTCACCCACTTTCTCCTGGGGAGTTTTTGTAACCCCTTTCTTTTGGTCACCCCCAGTGGAAGTTTTGGTTACCCTAGTCTTGACCCAGTGGTCTGCCTTCTTTCCCAATTCTTGGGGAGAAATTGGACCTAGGTCTACCAGATACTGATGCAACTTTTCATTGAAGCAGTTACTTAAAATGTGTTCTTTCATAAACAAATTATAAAGCCCAACATAGTCACACACTTCATTTCCAGTTAACCAACCATCTAGTGTTTTTACTGAGTAGTCTACAAAATCAACCCAGGTCTGGCTCGAGGATTTTTGAGCCCCCCTGAACCTAATTCTATACTCCTCAGTGGAGAATCCAAAGCCCTCAATCAGGGTACCCTTCATGAGGTCATAAGATTCTGCATCTTTTCCAGAGAGTGTGAGGAGTCTATCCCTACACTTTCCAGTGAACATTTCCCAAAGGAGAGCACCCCAGTGAGATCTGTTCACTTTTCTGGTTACACAAGCCCTCTCAAAAGCTGTGAACCATTTGGTGATGTCATCACCATCTTCATATTTTGTTACAATCCCTTTGGGGATTTTTATGATGTCAGGAGAATCTCTGACCCTATTTAAGTTGCTGCCACCATTGATGGGACCTAGGCCCATCTCTTTTCTTTCCCTTTCTATGGCTAGGAGCTGCTTTCCCAAAGCCAATCTTTTGGCCATCCTGGCTAACTGGATGTCCTCTTCACTGGGGTTATCCTCAGTGATTTCAGAGGTGTTGGTCTCTCCTGTGAGGGAACCAGCATCTCTGACTATTATTTTTGGAGTCAGGGTTTGAGGGACCCTGTTCTCCCTAGATAGGACTGGTAGGGGGGAATTGTCCTCCAAGTCACTATCCTCTTCCTCTGAGTTGCCACCCTCAGAGGGGTTGGCCTTTTCAAACTCTGCCAAAAGCTCCTGGAGCTGTATTTTGGTAGGTTTGGGGCCCATTGTTATTTTCTTTATTTTACAGAGTGACCTTAGCTCCCTCATCTTAAGATGGAGGTAAGGTGTGGTGTCGAGTTCCACCACAGTCACATCTGTGCTAGACATTTTGCTTCTAAAAGTTGGAATACTTTTTAAGAATCTAAAACTGGTTCTAGAATCTAATTCAAACTTTTACAAACTTTTAAACTCTAAAAGAAATGCTAAACAGGATCTAACACAAGGCCCTAGCAGGTCTTTTAAGAATTTAGAAAACTTTTCAAATTGCAAAAATCAATTTCTAATGACAATTTTGGAATTTGTCGTGTGATCAGGTATTGGCTGAGTAGTCCAGCAAATGCAAAGTCTTGTACCCCACCGCTGATCCACCAATGTAGGAAGTTGGCTCTGTATGTGCTATTTCAAAGTAAGGAATAGCATGCACAGAGTCCAAGGGTTCCCCTTAGAGGTAAAATAGTGGTAAAAATAGATAATACTAATGCTCTATTTTGTGGTAGTGTGGTCGAGCAGTAGGCTTATCCAAGGAGTAGTGTTAAGCATTTGTTGTACATACACATAGACAATAAATGAGGTACACACACTCAGAGACAAATCCAGCCAATAGGTTTTTGTATAGAAAAATATCTTTTCTTAGTTTATTTTAAGAACCACAGGTTCAAATTCTACATGTAATAGCTCATTCGAAAGGTATTGCAGGTAAGTACTTTAGGAACTTCAAATCATCAAAATTGCATGTATACTTTTCAAGTTATTCACAAATAGCTGTTTTAAAAGTGGACACTTAGTGCAATTTTCACAGTTCCTAGGGGAGGTAAGTATTTGTTAGTTTTACCAGGTAAGTAAGACACTTACAGGGTTCAGTTCTTGGTCCAAGGTAGCCCACCGTTGGGGGTTTAGAGCAACCCCAAAGTCACCACACCAGCAGCTCAGGGCCGGTCAGGTGCAGAGTTCAAAGTGGTGCCCAAAACACATAGGCTAGAATGGAGAGAAGGGGGTGCCCCGGTTCTGGTCTGCTTGCAGGTAAGTACCCGCGTCTTCGGAGGGCAGACCAGGGGGGTTTTGTAGGGCACCGGGGGGGACACAAGTCCACACAGAAATTTCACCCTCAGCAGCGCGGGGGCGGCCGGGTGCAGTGTAGAAACAAGCGTCGGGTTTGTAATGGAAGTCAATGGGAGATCTAGGGATCTCTTCAGCGCTGCAGGCAGGCAAGGGGGGGATTCCTCGGGGAAACCTCCACTTGGGCAAGGGAGAGGGACTCCTGGGGGTCACTTCTCCAGTGAAAGTCCGGTCCTTCAGGTCCTGGGGGCTGCGGGTGCAGGGTCTCTCCCAGGCGTCGGGACTTTAGGTTCAAAGAGTCGCGGTCAGGGGAAGCCTCGGGATTCCCTCTGCAGGCGGCGCTGTGGGGGCTCAGGGGGGACAGGTTTTGGTACTCACAGTATCAGAGTAGTCCTGGGGTCCCTCCTGAGGTGTTGGATCGCCACCAGCCGAGTCGGGGTCGCCGGGTGCAGTGTTGCAAGTCTCACGCTTCTTGCGGGGAGCTTGCAGGGTTCTTTAAAGCTGCTGGAAACAAAGTTGCAGCTTTTCTTGGAGCAGGTCCGCTGTCCTCGGGAGTTTCTTGTCTTTTCGAAGCAGGGGCAGTCCTCAGAGGATGTCGAGGTCGCTGGTCCCTTTGGAAGGCGTCGCTGGAGCAGGATCTTTGGAAGGCAGGAGACAGGCCGGTGAGTTTCTGGAGCCAAGGCAGTTGTCGTCTTCTGGTCTTCCGCTGCAGGGGTTTTCAGCTAGGCAGTCCTTCTTCTTGTAGTTGCAGGAATCTAATTTTCTAGGGTTCAGGGTAGCCCTTAAATACTAAATTTAAGGGTGTGTTTAGGTCTGGGGGGTTAGTAGCCAATGGCTACTAGCCCTGAGGGTGGGTACACCCTCTTTGTGCCTCCTCCCAAGGGGAGGGGGTCACAATCCTAACCCTATTGGGGGAATCCTCCATCTGCAAGATGGAGGATTTCTAAAAGTTAGAGTCACTTCAGCTCAGGACACCTTAGGGGCTGTCCTGACTGGCCAGTGACTCCTCCTTGTTGCTTTCTTTGTTCCCTCCAGCCTTGCCGCCAAAAGTGGGGGCCGTGGCCGGAGGGGGCGGGCAACTCCACTAAGCTGGAGTGCCCTGCTGGGCTGTGACAAAGGGGGGAGCCTTTGAGGCTCACCGCCAGGTGTCACAGTTCCTGCCTGGGGGAGGTGTTAGCATCTCCACCCAGTGCAGGCTTTGTTACTGGCCTCAGAGTGACAAAGGCACTCTCCCCATGGGGCCAGCAACATGTCTCTAGTGTGGCAGGCTGCTGGAACCAGTCAGCCTACACAGATAGTTGGTTAAGTTTCAGGGGGCACCTCTAAGGTGCCCTCTGTGGTGTATTTTACAATAAAATGTACACTGGCATCAGTGTGCATTTATTGTGCTGAGAAGTTTGATACCAAACTTCCCAGTTTTCAGTGTAGCCATTATGGTGCTGTGGAGTTCGTGTTTGACAGACTCCCAGACCATATACTCTTATGGCTACCCTGCACTTACAATGTCTAAGGTTTTGTTTAGACACTGTAGGGGCACAGTGCTCATGCACTGGTACCCTCACCTATGGTATAGTGCACCCTGCCTTAGGGCTGTAAGGCCTGCTAGAGGGGTGTCTTACCTATACTGCATAGGCAGTGAGAGGCTGGCATGGCACCCTGAGGGGAGTGCCATGTCGACTTACTCATTTTGTTCTCACTAGCACACACAGGCTTGTAAGCAGTGTGTCTGTGCTGAGTGAGGGGTCTCTAGGGTGGCATAAGACATGCTGCAGCCCTTAGAGACCTTCCTTGGCATCAGGGCCCTTGGTACTAGAAGTACCAGTTACAAGGGACTTATCTGAATGCCAGGGTGTGCCAATTGTGGATACAATGGTACATTTTAGGGGAAGGAACACTGGTGCTGGGGCCTGGTTAGCAGGGTCCCAGCACACTTCTCAGTCAAGTCAGCATCAGTATCAGGCAAAAAGTGGGGGGTAACTGCAACAGGGAGCCATTTCTTTACACCTGGTAAAACTAACAAAAACTTACCTCCCCCAGGAACTGTGAAAATTGCACTAAGTGTCCACTTTTAAAATAGCTATTTGTGAATAACTTGAAAAGTATACATGCAATTGAAATGATTCAAAGTTCCTAATGTACTTACCTGCAATACCTTTCAAACAAGATATTACATGTTAAATTTGAACCTGTGGTTCTTAAAATAAACTAAGAAAAGATATTTTTCTATAACAAAACCTATTGGCTGGATTTGTCTCAGTGTGTGTACCTCATTTATTGTCTATGTGTATGTACAACAAATGCTTAACACTACTCCTTGGATAAGCCTACTGCTCGACCACACTACCACAAAATAGAGCATGTAAGGAAATGCCTCCTTGGCATGGTTGCCCCCTGACTTTTTGCCTTTGCTGATGCTATGTTTACAATTGAAAGTGTGCTGAGGCCTGCTAACCAGGCCCCAGCACCAGTGTTCTTTCCCTACCTGTACTTTTGTATCCACAATTGGCAGACCCTGGCATCCAGATAAGTCCCTTGTAACTGGTACTTCTAGTACCAAAGGCCCTGATGCCAAGGAAGGTCTCTAAGGGCTGCAGCATGTCTTATGCCACCCTGGAGACCTCTCACTCAGCACAGACACACTGCTTGCCAGCTTGTGTGTGCTAGTGAGGACAAAACGAGTAAGTCGACATGGCACTCCCCTCAGGGTGCCATGCCAGCCTCTCACTGCCTATGCAGTATAGGTAAGACACCCCTCTAGCAGGCCTTACAGCCCTAAGGCAGGGTGCACTATACCATAGGTGAGGGTACCAATGCATGAGCATGGTACCCCTACAGTGTAAACAAAACCTTAGACATTGTAAGTGCAGGGTAGCCATAAGAGTATATGGTCTGGGAGTCCGTCAAACACGAACTCCACAGCACCATAATGGCTACACTGAAAACTGGGAAGTTTGGTATCAAACTTCTCAGCACAATAAATGCACACTGATGCCAGTGTACATTTTATTGTAAAATACACCACAGAGGGCACCTTAGAGGTGCCCCCTGAAACTTAACCGACTGTCTGTGTAGGCTGACTAGTTCCAGCAGCCTGCCACACCAGAGACATGTTGCTGGCCCCATGGGGAGAGTGCCTTTGTCACTCTGAGGCCAGTAACAAAGCCTGCACTGGGTGGAGATGCTAACACCTCCCCCAGGCAGGAGCTGTGACACCTGGCGGTGAGCCTCAAAGGCTCACCCCTTTGTCACAGCCCAGCAGGGCACTCCAGCTTAGTGGAGTTGCCCGCCCCCTCCGGCCACGGCCCCCACTTTTGGCGGCAAGGCTGGAGGGAACAAAGAAAGCAACAAGGAGGAGTCACTGGCCAGTCAGGACAGCCCCTAAGGTGTCCTGAGCTGAGGTGACTGACTTTTAGAAATCCTCCATCTTGCAGATGGAGGATTCCCCCAATAGGGTTAGGATTGTGACCCCCTCCCCTTGGGAGGAGGCACAAAGAGGGTGTACCCACCCTCAGGGCTAGTAGCCATTGGCTACTAACCCCCCAGACCTAAACACGCCCTTAAATTTAGTATTTAAGGGCTACCCTGAACCCTAGAAAATTAGATTCCAGCAACTACAAGAAGAAGGACTGCCTAGCTGAAAACCCCTGCAGAGGAAGACCAGAAGACGACAACTGCCTTGGCTCCAGAAACTCACCGGCCTGTCTCCTGCCTTCCAAAGATCCTGCTCCAGCGACGCCTTCCAAAGGGACCAGCGACCTCGACATCCTCTGAGGACTGCCCCTGCTTCGAAAAGACAAGAAACTCCCGAGGACAGCGGACCTGCTCCAAGAAAAGCTGCAACTTTGTTTCCAGCAGCTTTAAAGAACCCTGCAAGCTCCCCGCAAGAAGCGTGAGACTTGCAACACTGCACCCGGCGACCCCGACCCGGCTGGTGGCGATCCAACACCTCAGGAGGGACCCCAGGACTACTCTGATACTGTGAGTACCAAAACCTGTCCCCCCTGAGCCCCCACAGCGCCGCCTGCAGAGGGAATCCCGAGGCTTCCCCTGACCGCGACTCTTTGAACCTAAAGTCCCGACGCCTGAGAGAGACCCTGCACCCGCAGCCCCCAGGACCTGAAGGACCGGACTTTCACTGGAGGAGTGACCCCCAGGAGTCCCTCTCCCTTGATCAAGTGGAGGTTTCCCCGAGGAACCCCCCCCTTGCCTGCCTGCAGCGCTGAAGAGATCCCTAGATCTCCCATTGACTTCCATTACCAACCCGACGCTTGTTTCTACACTGCACCCGGCCGCCCCCCGCGCTGCTGAGGGTGAAATTTCTGTGTGGGCTTGTGTCCCCCCCGGTGCCCTACAAAACCCCCCTGGTCTGCCCTCCGAAGACGCGGGTACTTACCTGCAAGCAGACCGGAACCGGGGCACCCCCTTCTCTCCATTCTAGCCTATGTGTTTTGGGCACCACTTTGAACTCTGCACCTGACCGGCCCTGAGCTGCTGGTGTGGTGACTTTGGGGTTGCTCTGAACCCCCAACGGTGGGCTACCTTGGACCAAGAACTAAGCCCTGTAAGTGTCTTACTTACCTGGTTAACCTAACAAATACTTACCTCCCCTAGGAACTGTGAAAATTGCACTAAGTGTCCACTTTTAAAACAGCTATTTGTGAATAACTTGAAGTATACATGCAATTTTGATGATTTGAAGTTCCTAAAGTACTTACCTGCAATACCTTTCGAATGAGATATTACATGTAGAATTTGAACCTGTGGTTCTTAAAATAAACTAAGAAAAGATATTTTTCTATACAAAAACCTATTGGCTGGATTTGTCTCTGAGTGTGTGTACCTCATTTATTGTCTATGTGTATGTACAACAAATGCTTAACACTACTCCTTGGATAAGCCTACTGCTCGACCACACTACCACAAAATAGAGCATTAGTATTATCTATTTTTACCACTATTTTACCTCTAAGGGGAACCCTTGGACTCTGTGCATGCTATTCCTTACTTTGAAATAGCACATACAGAGCCAACTTCCTACAGAGCATTAGTATTATCTCTTTTTACCACTATTTTACCTCTAAGGGGAACCCTTGGACTCTGTGCATGCTATTCCTTACTTTGAAATAGCACATACAGAGCCAACTTCCTACACTGGAGTTCAGGTTTCAGAAAAAGTCTACCAAAGGTTTGAGTAGAGGAGTCAATAACTGGACAATGAATTTAAAGAGGGGAAAAATAAGCGTCAGGGTTAATCATTACCTTTAAAACACAGATTTTGTTTGCACCTTTTGCAGGCCATTTCTTCTGCGCCTCAGAACACACTGTCCTACGAGAAACTTATGGATCTAGCAGGCAAAAAAGACGATACTGACCCTTCCCATCAAAAGGGAATCTGATCTAACTCTATGAACCTAACATGCAGAAAACAAATTCAAGCAGAATAGAGAGAATGCTTACCGGATCACTCATCAATCGCCGCCATGTTGTTGGTAGAAAGTTACCACTGGCTGCTGGAAATACTCCCATAAGTTGTTCCAGAGGTTTGAACTGGAAAGTCACAAAATA